>NW_025334004.1:22589207-27736707 GCF_019186645.2 Phyllostomus hastatus | reverse complement strand
TAAACGGCCAGGGTTGGTCCTCTCTCTCACCGAGCCCTCGGCGCAGTCGGAAAGCCTGGAGTGTCCGTGTGACTGGCACGTTCAAACCACTGCCACCCTTACGTGGATCGAGCTCTTGGCTCAATGATCTGCGGACAAATCGCAGAGTAACCACGATGGAGACCTTGCAAACTCTGCAGACCGGCCTTACAAGCACTGCAGCTGAAGGCGTTACAGAGTAACTTATAAACAACTTGAGAAAGTCTGGGAGTCATTTAAAAAGAAAAGTGTACCTTCTCTATGGCAGTCATTTTTCTTTGCTACCGGGATCCAAGTTTGATCACAGTGTACCAAAGTAAAAAGTTCTGAAAATGACACATGACCATCATTTCTATACATCTGGCACAAAGGGTACTCTACCTGAGACACCACCTCCAGTCCTGCCATTTCTAAAATGCAAAAGCACAGGCAGCCTTTGTGAGGTTCCCTGGGGTCAGGCTTCAATGAATTGGCATCTCCCTTTCAGTTGTCTGTGTTAAATGCTGCTCGACCCACCCCTAAACCCATTCTCATAGGATATTGCTTTTGAACAAGACAGGATTAGTGCAGCGGGCTCTAGAAGCTGGCCTCATTTTCGAGCTGACTGGAATTCTCCGCCAAGAGAGAAGCTTGTTTATACTTATTTTACTGAGCTCTGAGATCCAGCCATGCAGAGACTCCGAGGGGAATGGCTCCTGCGCCAGAGTGACTTGTCATGTTTTCTGCAAAGTTTTGAGGCGTATTTGCAGCCTTGTTTCTGAGCAGAAGAGAAAAGGCTTCATTTCAAAATGCGGTGTGATCGCTTAAAGGAAAAAAACCAACTTCCTGGGTCCTTTCGCTCATCTATAATGCACAGCACCAGTCTCCCCTGAGCCAAGAGTAGATTTCATAATGTTTCTACCTGTCTGTTTGTAATAGTGCAAGGGACTAATTATCGAGTAGTTACTATACTGCAGATATTTTTAATTGAAATAGAATAACTGACATATAACATTGTGCAAGTTCAAGGTGTGCAGCGTGTTGAACTGATACATTTATATATTACAATATTATATGATACATTCTATATTGCCACTGTAGCGTTAGCTGACACCTCTATAACCTCAAGTAATTATCACGTCTTTTTTTGTGAAGGGAATGAGATCTAGTCTCTTAGCAGGTTTGGTGTTTACGAGACAGTGTCGTCTAGAATCAGCCCACTCTGCAGGAGGTGTCCAGGACTTCCTCATCTGCTGGCTGGTTTACACCCTTAAATAATCTCTCTCCCATTCCTCCACCCCAGGCCCTGGTAACCGCTGTGCTACTCTCTGGCTTTATGACTGTGGCTTCTTTAGATCCCACACATAAGTGACATCATGCAGTACCTGTTTGCCTTTCTCTGCCCACCCCACAGTTTTCCAGAATGGCCCAGACCAGGTGGTTGAGTCCGCCCACCTTGGGGGTTCACAGTAGGAAGCGCCTACGGCCCATTTTCCAACTGCTTCTTAAAGTGACAGAGCCATCATTCCCCCACGCCCGTCTGCCTGACTCAGCATTCAAGGGGGTAACTCTGTACCCAGAAATCTCACTTCTAGAATTCACCCTGAGAAGCCATCTCCACAAGAAACAGCATATGCACAAATTATTCATGGCTATGTTGTCCGAAACAGCAAAATATTGGAAATAGCACAGATGCATCTCCACAGAAGCCTGGCTTAAGGTACTTCATGTTACCAAAACAGAATCATATTACTCATTTAAAAAAAAAAAAAAGAGTGCGGACGGTCTCTACAGAGTGATATGAAATAACTTCCAGGATGTGTTAGTAAATGAAAAAAAAAAAAACAAGTTCAAAAGAACCACGCGGCTAAGGGGTGCGTGGCCGACACTGAAGGAGCCGATCTGGTTTCGCGGGGAGCATGTGATGAGCGATGAGGGCCACAGAGCCCTGGACCCAGCCCGTCTAACTGAGGCTGCGCTGAACCACGTAAGGCTATCGATTCGCTACTTCCTGCGGCT
This sequence comes from Phyllostomus hastatus, assembly GCF_019186645.2. Lineage (NCBI taxonomy): Eukaryota > Metazoa > Chordata > Mammalia > Chiroptera > Phyllostomidae > Phyllostomus > Phyllostomus hastatus. The sequence goes on along the minus strand of NW_025334004.1, from coordinate 27,734,691 downwards.
AAGCCACGTCCGGCTAGACTACGACCTCAGAAGCAAAGCAGCCCGAAGCTTCGTTTACCCCCGAACACCCAGCCCTTGCATTGCTGACTCTCAGGGGGCTTCGCCAAGGGCCTTCGGGGCAGATGGGGAAACCCAGCGGTCCCCCCGCAGACACGGGGTGGGGTGGCTGTGCGGAAAGGGCCCTCGCGGCGCAACGATGACACTGGTGGCATCTCCGCTGTGTTACCAGAGTAACCGCGCACTGCGCAGGCTCGTTACTAAGAACCGGGCACCGGGATGGAAAACGTGTCGCTGGAAAACACCTGCTTGGCCAACAAAGATGAGCCGGCCCAACTACTTCCTCCATCGCTAATTCCGGGCGGGATATTGAGAGTAACTGAAGAGAACACCTTGGCCAAAAATGGAGATAATTCTGCCTTGGGTGGGGGGAGAAAAATGCCCACAGAGCTCTCTTGGGCAAACCTTTGAAGTATCATCTAATTATACTATTACCCGCCCCTACCCTCCACCCCCAAAAATGCCCCGGGTGTGGGGGGACCGTGCCATCCAGAGCTTTTCACTCATCAACAATTTCTCCCTCACATCCAACTTGAAGTTTTTACAATTCCCATCCTGAGCCCTTTGGAAAACAGTGACGGGAACGAGACCCTGCCAAGCGTGCAGGACGGGACGCGGCACATTCCGACTGACGGCCGGAACAGATGGCTCGAACGGAGAGCCACCAACTCAGCGTGACAGCCCGAGATTAAACTGCTCCCTTCCAGTCGTCAGCGGCTCCGGGTGGCCCAGCCCCCACTGGCCGCTCCAGGAAGACCGAGACACGTGGGCCTGCCGAAGTGCCAGCAAGGCACGCTTCCCGTCGCACCTGCATTCAATCAAGATCCAGATTAGGAGGGGTCCCTGGGTCATCTCCTGTACCCAATCCCAAACCTAGCTACGCGAAAGAATTGAGAGACGGAGAGATAGAGGTTATATATATATATATATATATATATATATATATATATATATATTGAGAGAGAGAGAGAGAGACTAATAAGGAATGGCTCACATGGTTATAGAGAGGCTGGGAAGTCCCAAGAGCTGCAGTTGACAAGCCAAAAACCTCAGGCAACCAAAGGTATAAATTCAAGTCCAAGTCCGAAAGCAGATCCAAGTCTTCACTCAAAGACAATCAAGCAGAAGAGCCAACTCTCCCTTACTCAGCCTTTTGTTCTTCTGTTCTGGCCTTCGACTGATTGGGTGAGGCCCACCTATATGGGAAGGCCAATCTACTTCACTCAGTCCACTGATTCATATGCTGATTTCATCCAGAAACGCACTCCCAGGCGCACCTAGACAATGTTTAGCCAAATAACTAGGCACCCCCACAGTCCGGTCAGTTTAGCACAAAATATTCGCCATCACACTAGGCAAGAAGATAGGGAACAGCAGCCGATAGTGCTCCAAGGCCTCGCGGCAAGACGCAGCATTTCGGGAGAGGGCTGGGAGCCCGTGTGGCTGGGGTCCCGGCGCGGCAGGCGGGGCGGCCACAGATGAGGCTGAGGAGGGGCCCAGGCAGCTCCGCCAGCAGGTTCGGGCCTGAAGCAGGTCACAGGGGTCGGCAACAGCTGACATGTTAGCAGGCCCTTAGCAGGATGCCTGAGAAATGATGTCTCCATAAATGTTTGCGAAAGAATTAATAATCCATGAACAAACACAAAGCTGACCTTGAGTTCAAAGCCATGCAAGGCTGAATTATTTCTGTTTGAGAAAAATCCATTTTCAGAAAAACGAGTCATACAGGAACACGTTCATATACTCATTCAACAACTCTGCGTAAGGCCACAGCTTTAGGCAGAGAGCTACAGAGTTCCACCCATAGTAGCACGCAGGCATTCTTCTGAAATCCAGCAACTCTGTTCATTTTTATTTCACTTCCTTCCAGTTAAATTCAAGCAAACTGAAATTTAATAGTTTCCTAAATGAAAAGCAAATACACTATCATCCCATTTTTCCAACCATTTTTGTCCGTCTGTCACTCTGTCTGTACACCCGATGTCCATCAAATACCAGCGAACGTGGGTCATTTCTGGGTGAGGAGATGTTCTAACGATGTGTTACCTTTCGTTTTTTACTTTTCAGTATTGTCTGGTTTTTTTAACTATGATGAGTTCACACAACTTTTACAGAAACAGAGTCACCTTAGGTTTAAAGTACTGAAGAAAAAAGTATTCGTTTTGATGATGTCTAATGCAGGCATGCAAATCTATGTCTCTCGCAGAGATGGAGGAAGACATTGCAGTCTGGATGGGTACTACGGTTGACTAGTTCAGAAAGTACCAGGGTTAAACAAGACAAGTAGGAGTCCCTGAAATTGTTGCCTGTTCCTAAAGCAGCAAGTCAAACTTCACACCGAAAGGCAGAAACTTCCCTCCCTTCTCCTTCTCCCCATGGCTCCCACAATCCCCAGCGACAGAGGCGACAACCTCACACAGGAACACATACCCCACGCCCACCCCTTCATGGCAACTGCCACGTCCTTAGGCTTTTTCCGCTTTGGGAATGCGATTGAATCCATGCTTCACCTGACCTGGTAGCAACTAGCTATTGGGTTGGTCAAAAAGTCTGTTTAGTTTTTTTCCCATAAAATAAAAGACACGTTTTCCATTTTCAACAATAACTTGATTGATTTGGATATTTTGAGTGTGTCGGCTATCTCCAGCTATTGGCCTCTAATGGGTAGAGGCCAGGGGTGCTGCTGAACATCTTCCGATGCATAAGATAGCCCCACAGCAGAGACTTGTGTGGCCAAAACGTCAATAGTATCAAGAAACTTCGCAAACCACTTTTGACACATTCGACCAGTCATAGCACCTTCTGCACACACTGCACGATCTTTTTGGCATTTCAGTTGTGTTTTTACCTTTCTCGAAATCATAAAGCATAATTCACCAAAAATGTTGTGTATTTTCTTCCATCTTCAATATTAAAATGGCTGTACAAAAATTCACCAATTTTGATACTTTTTTAAAAAATGCACACTGATATGACAGCTGTCACAATACAATCTGAAGAAATTGTTTTTGAATGAAGTTAAAGACAACTAAACACTACTAGAGCCATCATACAAGAAAAAAAAACCCTAAATGAATTTTTTGGCCAACCTGATACATCCCTGTATTTCACTGAACACTACTACCCAGTATGAGGGTGAACAGGTCAACCTCCAACCCATTTTCTGTTCTGATTCTCTTCTTTACCAAAGAATTTAAGGGACAGGCCTTTGAAAGAACAGGGTGGGGAGAAGGGGCCGGGAACCTCACGGTTTCTCCCATAGATGCTATCGTGCTGCAGATAAAGAAACCCACACACATAACATGTCTGTCCCGCTGCAGTTTTTCTCTTCTAAAAACAGTGATTTTTGTCTTGCCACATACAATAAGATTTGTTGATTTATTCAGCAAACACCTTTAACCGGAGCCTAAAAGGTGCCAGAAACTGTTACATATGGAAAACCAGAGATAAATAAGGCATTATCTCTGTTCTCAAAAAGGCAACCATCCAGAGCCAGGAGGAGGAGCAGCGGTCTGGGTTAAGATGTACTTTTTGGATCCCTGCTTACGGCATGACCAGCACACATTAGCCAGACTTCCTTAGGCCTTTCAGGAGCTTCAAGTAACCACTCTGCTTTAATCATAAAGTTGAAATAACATTGGCCCCAGTCTGCTGGTGATAAAACACTAACTGACCTAGGAACGGATGTCAACTGCCCTAAAAGAGATCAAAGAGAAAGCAACACAAAATACTCTACGGGGAACCTTTCGGAACAAATGCGTCCACCCAGGCTGAAGTCACGCAACTGGAGAGGGGTCCATGGGAAATACAGGGGTGGCTAGGCACCTGAAATCCAGCCTTTTCTGCCCCTGGTAGAGATGGTTCATGGTTTGTTACCTGTGGAGACCCATCAGTACACGTTGGGTGTCCCCTGACCTACAAGCCTCTCCAATATAATATGTTCTATGAAATTAGCCGAAGGGTCTTTAATGCAGAGGGAAAAATCCACACGGAAGAGCTATAACAGGATTTTACCATGTGAACTCCATAAAATTATCCTTTACAACCCTCACAGAAAACGGATTCATTTAAAACTTATCTCAAGCCACTCTTTCTCAACACCCTTGTTTTATGAGAAGAATTAGAACTTACGAAGGGGGTTAGACTAATCAGCTTCCCACAAACAAACCCAGAGGATTTAAGAAACTAACCATGCCAATATCCCCGTTAATTTATGGTATGCTGTAAAGTGAATGTTCAACACAGTATTCCTTACCCTGTCAAAACTATAATCCCTAATGGTTTCGCCCATAAAAAGAGAATCAACTCCTCTTGATGAAAACTCAATGTAATTTCTCTTCCAGAAACAGTAAACAGTCATCATTTTGCGTCTTCCCATTTCAACTGTTTTTTTTTTTTAAAAAAAGAAACAGAACAATAATAATAAATCTTGCACTTAAAATACAAATTCTGTTTATTGCGGGGGTTGATTTGGGATGTACGGAGTATGTTAATAGGATTTTCTGAGCAGAGCTGGCATCTAAACTTTGCAAGGGCCCCCTTTGATCAAAAGCCCCCAAGTCAGTGCACCGCCGCCCCCCCAAGAACTGGAAGGACCACTGAGATGCTGGCTGTCCCAGGAGCTCAGCAGAGGAGGGGCTCCAGGGAGACCGTGCTAGCGTGCCAGCACGGCCTCCGGCTCCGAAAGGTAACACCCCAGTCCCTCCTCCCCAGCTGCTGATCTTCTTGCCGGGTTCGACGGTCCTCCCTGTGGGCCCTGGGGTTCTTAGGAAGGGGAGACATTCGGGCTATTTATTTCTTCTTTTTTTTATCCTCATCTGGGGATATGTTTATTGATTTTAAAAAGGGAGGAAGCGGGGAGAGAGGGAGAGAGAGAGAAGAGACATCGATCGGTTGCCTCCCACACACACCCCGTCCAGGGGTCAAACCCACAACCTAGGTACGTGCCCTGACTGGCAATCAAACACACGAACTTTTGTTTACGGGACGGCGCTCCAAGCAACTGAGCCACCCAGCCAGCCAGGGCCAGACTGTTTCTTAAATGACATGACGGCAAACTGCATTCCTACTGTCCGCCCCCACTCCACAGACCCAGAAGAACAGTGAAGACTCAGACCCATTTCCTAGAAGCACATCTGAGGATTTGACCTTCACAATACCTGCTGTGACCCAAAACAGGCCTTTCGAGCCCTTCTTCCCCATAGTCCAACAACAGAAGGGGAAAGGGGAACTGGGCCAGTTACTTACAAGGAAAGTAGAAAAAAATTAATCGCTAGAGGAAGAAATGAGGGACTCTGAACAGGCGTGGGATTCCCCTGTGGGAAGAGCCTGACTTTGAACACCTCGCTCATTCACTAACCCTTCTTAAAGCCTAGTTTCTGACAGTCGACGTGCCGGGCTCGGCCAGGCAGGGTCGGGCCTGCCTGCAAAAAGCTCACGTCCAGGAGGAAGGCCAGGCCGGCGAAGAAATTACAGCTCAGTGCGATGGGCGCCCAAGAGCAGACGGCGGCCCCCAGTTCGGGATGACTGGCGCAACCTGGGAAGGAGGCGGCCGGTGAGCTGGGAGTGGAGAGGGAACAACCGCACCAGGTGAGGACATCAGGTGAGGACGGGAGGGACTGGGGTTTCCCTGGAGTGGAGGGGGCCGTGCCTGCAAAGACGCCAAGGCCCGGAACAGGCAGCACAGGGCAGGACCACCGGTGCCCATCCGGCTCTGAGCCCACGCTGGCACGCCCGCCGGTTTAGGGTCTCTGAGAACACCCAGCAGATCACTCCGCGCCACAGTCCCCAACGCTCCCTGCGCAGTGGCCATCAACCCAGGTGCCTGCAAAATAAAAACCAGCGTTTGGGTCCCAGTGCAAACCAATTACACCAGTACCTCCGGGTGTGGGGTCCAGGCTTCCGTGTTTCAAAAAGCGTGCCCGCTGACTCCAACGGGGTGTGAGTGGCAGGGTTCCCCGTGAAACGCTGCTGTAAAAACCTGGCTGCCTGGGTTGTCATGAGGGTGGAGGGACGTAAGAAATGCACGGCACCCAAGGAGCGTGAGGGGGAGGGGCAAGGATAAAAGACGGGCCCGAGTCGATACCACCACTATGTCTTCCTGCGCCCTCCCGCGGTCCAGGCCCGGTGCTAAGCCCTCCACACACACGACACCAGTGGTCTGGCTTATGTGGGGGCATTGATAAGCCACATGATCGGGGAGGAACATGGCCCAAATTGTGTTCTGTAACGTCATCCTGACTACAGTGTGGAGTAGACTCAGGGGTGTCCCACCTGCAGCCCGGGGGCCGTATGCAGCCCAGGTTGGCTGGGAATGCAGCCCAACACAGAATCGTAAACTTACTTAAAACATTATGAGATTTTTTTGTGATTACGTGTCACAGTGTATTTAATGTGTGGATCAAAACAGCTCTTCTTCTTCCGGTGTGGTGCAGAGACACCACAAGTTTGGACACCCCTGTGAAACCGCACATTGAAAGGGAAAGAGTGTCCTGGCTGGCGTAGCTCAGTGGATTGAGCGCGGGCTGCGAGCCAAAGTGTCGCAGGTTCGATGCCCAGTCAGGGCACATGCCTGGGTTGCAGGCCATGACCCCCAGCAAATGCACATTGATGTTTCTCTCTCTCTCTCTCTTTCTCCCTCCCTTCCCTCTCTAAAAATAAATGAATAAAATCTTAAAAAAAAAAAAAAGAAAAGAAAAAGGAAAGAGAAAGACAGAGGCAGGGAAAGGCTTCTCCTCCACAGATCTAAACCAGAGACTGTGTGGGTCTATAGAAGCAGAAAAACAGCTCTTAGAAACCCAGACCCTAAAAGAAAAATTTTTTTAGAAAGCCAAACAGGCTGATAGATTTTCTCAGACTACCTGGGAGACTTCATTAGGACACAGATATGTTCTGATACACAAATACATTTTGTTTCTTTGTCAACCCCCTCTTACCTCTTGTGCAAATTCAGGCTTCAACGTGAATATCATCTGAGACCTTTTTAATTATGTCTCTAGAAAAGTCTATGCATAATACGCACAGCACACTTCTATCACCTTTTGAGAACATCATCTGTTCAGAGGGTTTTTTTCAATTCTCTGTATTGCCATCATCTGTGGAGGGAGTTTGATTTAAAGAATTTCCTCTGTAACCGGCAATTCAGATTTGAACTGTATTATTAATCACTGACATATTAATAACAGTGCCGTTGTCAGACTCAGAGCATATATTCTCATACTACGAGACAGGCCCTATCCCTCTCCTCGCACAGACCATGACCAAGCTGGCTACCCCGTACAGAGGTCAAGGCCACAGAAAGAATACTCAAGTATCCATTGTGTGCACGCATATATAGCAATTCAGAATTAGCATCTAACTCCAGAAAATGAATGCAGCCGCTCAGTCTTTTCTATTTATTAAACTCAACCTGCTATTTACTAGGTAAAGTAGCTAGTCTATGTCTCTGGGGGGAAATGGCTATCCTAGTTTAAGTTGTTCCTTGTACTTAGAAATACCACTAACTATGAATCTACTTAGAAGCATGCTAAACCTGAAACCTGTCACTTTGCCCCACGTCTGTCATGTGGAAAAACACACACCCCACAGAAGTTACCATCTTAACCATCGGTCAGTGCACAGTTCAGTGGTGTAAAGCACGTTCGTAGGGCAACAACCATCACCGCCGTCTGTCTGCGGAACTCTCCATCCTGTGAAACAGAAACTGCCACTAAACACGAACTCCCCCTCCCTCACCTCTGACAACCACCATTCTTTCTGTCTCTGGGGTGTTTTTTTCAAGATTTTATTTATTCACTTTTAGAGAGAGGGAGAGCGAGGGAGAAAGAGAGAGAGAGAAACATCAGTGAGCGAGAGATACATTGTTCAGTTGCCTCTCACGCGCCCCCCACTGGGAACCTGGCCCGAGGCCCAGGCACGTGCCCTGGCTGGGTTCGCAGGCCGGGCCGTCGCGCCATCCACTGAGCCACCTGAGCCAGGGCTGTCTCTGTGATTTGCGGTACACGGAGTAACACAATTTCGAAAGAACGGAGTCATGCAGTATCTGTCTTTCTGTGACTGGCGTGGCTCACTTTGCACAATGTCCTTAAGGTTCCTCCTTGTTGCAGCACGTGACTATTTCCTTCCTTTCAAAGGCTGCACGCTGCCCCATTGCATGTGGGTAGCAAGTCCGGCAGTCGTGTAGGTCGAGAGTGGACATGCCTGGGCAGTCTCATAGGCTTCGATCTCAGGCATGATTACACTGGGGTTTTCGGCCATTGACCCTGACCTCCTTCGCCCTTTCCTGCAGGTGGCAGGTGCTGTCGGGCGGAACAAGCTGGATCTCGGTAACAGCCTCTGAGACCCTGATCCTGGGATAGGGGTGGGGATCCGGCCCTAGAAGAAGAGGATAAAGAGGCAGGGCTACCTCAGGAATAACTACCACGCTTCTCAGGTACACAATGTTGGAAATCTGCTTCAGACCCATTAGCCCCCAGGCCAGTGAACGCACATACCTGGTAACTTTGCTGCGCCGTGAACCGGCCCAGACTCCGCCTGGCCGAGTCTCTCCCTGCCGCCCTTCGCGTCCTCTGTTTCTGGTGCGCGTGTCAGACAGCGCGTATCTTGCATTCACCCAGCACGCAGCTTCTCCTAAGTGAGTCCTGCGCGGCTAAGTTACCCAGTAGAATTACAGAACCGTCACACCTGACAGCTGGAAAGGACGCTCGAAACCTGGCCCGTCGCTGTTGTTTGGCGTGTGAAAAAGTGGGGCACACGGGTGGAGCTTGAGGGTCTTGCCCAAACCAGGAAGGCTGGTCAGTGGTAAAACCGGGGCCAGGGTCACGACTTTGTGTTCCCAGTTCAAGGACGTGATGAACCAGGTGTATTTTGTGCCACACGACGTGAGCCTGATGGCCTTGGACTTCCACTACTGGAAATAAATGATTCCCTGGTCTTTAGAAAGCAGAGTCTCTTTCCCAGACCCTTCAGGGGCCAGATGAGGATTTATGAGAGCACATGAAGGCCTGAGAGAGTTTTTGAAAGCCCGCGCCAAAGCTCCACTAACGTGGAGGGAACAGCTCCCGGTGGGAAGAGACCCGCCAGAGGGTCTAGTCTCTGCCCAGTGATCTCTGTGAAGCTGGACCTCAGAGAATGGGTGGGAAGCCCCAGCAGGAACAAGCAAGAAAGCCCCCCAGGAAAGACCCAGCCCAAAGCACCACGCTGATATGCCAGTGGCCGCCTGCTCCAAAATCGCAAGCCCAAGACAACCTCACTTCTTTATCTGCCTACGATTTCCACTTCAAAGTGGGTGAGAGGCAGTTCTCCAGGTGGTCAGTGTGTCCAATCCACTGACGAAAATCACTCTCTCTGGTGTCACTTGCACCCAACCCACGAGAGCAACCAGCTGGGGACCAGAAAGCAGCATATTTAAAACGAAACCAAGCAGCCTCTTCCCCACCCCCTTTCTACAAAACCTGCCCCCGGTGTCCCTGGTCGGAGGAGAGCACATCCACCCACCAGATGCTCGTGCTGGAGACCAGGTGTGTCCTCCACCTCTCTCCCCCCTCCGTCCCCCGTCTGTCCCCATGCCACACTGACGTGTCTTGATGCCTGTAGTGCTTGTGACCCCCACCCTTTCCCCCTCCCCTCCCCTCCCCCCTTCTAACAGGACCCTGAATTTCCCAGGCACACTGTGGAATGCGGTGGATCTAACTTCCTTTTCTAAACACCGATTACGTAACTTTCATTTGCAGGTAGCATCTAGAAGCTATCACACAGAATGATATCTTTCAGAACACTGCAACCTGTTAAGGCTCACAAACTTTTAATAGAAAACAAGCCGAAAGCATAATTCCACTTTAATTGCATCCAGGAAGGTGTGACTTTTGCCTGACTCCTGAAATCTCCTCAGCGGCCTATTGATTAAACAGGCGCCACCGAAATATTCGCACTTGTCCTTGCAAACTCTGCTAGATCGGCAATTATCTTTTCTGACTGCCCAGCTCAAAATCCCACAAGGCAAATCTCCCCAAAGGTGCAGAGGGCAGGTGAAGGCTTCCTTTCACCCACGTGCTGTTGAGCAGTGAAACCGGCATGATAATTAAATGTCCATGGTGTTAAGGGTGTGTGCAGAAAGCTGGGCGGTGGCTGTAGGGGAGTGGAGACGTGGAAAGACAAGTCCCAAGGGGATCGTGTCAAGTTTCAATTCTCTATTTTCTAAAATTGGCGTATGTGCAATAAATTACTAACATCAAATAAATCGGCCCTGAGTTCCATGTCATCTTAACTTGGACACATTTCAGGACCCGGGGCGGGGGAAGGGGGGAGCTGCAATATAAACAGGGAGACCCACTGGTACACACGCCCCAGGCCCTTCCAAGGAATTAGACTTACAGGGTTCTTTAAGGAGCGTGGATGGAAGGAGAGGCACTGTTGTACCCATAAGAGTTAACCGTCAAATCGGAGCCTGGCTCTGTCGTTAGCAGTCCCAGCCCTCCCTTCCGTGACGTGGCGATCTGACTGGGCCCCTGAGTCACAGGGCCACTGGGGAGACAGAGCAAGATAATGGCACGCCTGGCCCCGGCACACGGTGAGTGCTCAGAACTCATTAGCCGAACGGATGGAAAGCTCTGTGCGATCAGAAAGAAGGAGGGAAGAATCCAATCAGTTCTTCAGGCTTGTTTTGTGTCTTCACTCCCTCACGTTTCGGGTTGCTGCGGGGTCTCAGCAATGCCCCTCCATGAACTTTAGACCCAAGCATCTACCAAAGTGGGCCATTGTCACACACTGTGACAGCACGTTGGCTCCTAGGTACAGACCCAATAGAAATGGGTACAGATGTTCGCCAACACACACGTGCAAGAATGTTCCACGTAGCCTTTTTTGTAATACCCCCAAACTGGAAACTACCCAAAGGGTAGAATGGTTAGAACCTAGCCACCAATAATGAAATGCAAAAAATGACTGCTCCATCCATAGTAGAAGGGACAAATTTTGATATGCTCACCGGTGGATTTGCAGCCTGAAGTGGGCAGGAGCAAACTACAGCAGCGGAAACTAGTCTCACAGGCAGAACATCGACAGGAAAAGCCGGACAGCCAGGAGTCCCGCGGGCGCAGTTCCATGGACATAAAGCACAAGACAGACCAAACTCTTCTAAGCTACACCGTCAAAGCAAGGAGACTGGTTACCCGTGGGGGCGGTGACCGGAGGACTCTCTGGGGTGATGGAGGAGTTCTCCTGCTTGAGGGGGTGCTCAGGAAGGGCTGAGCACAGTGCGGGAAAACCCGGGCTGTATTCTAGAATGTGTGGGCTCACCAGTCGGTACGCAATTGTTTACCGAATGGTTCTCCAAAGAAGTTGGGCGCTTTGGGCTCAGAAATGATGCCTTCCCGAGGCGTGGCTGACTCTTGTACACATACGACACTGACGACGGAACATCACTGGAGACTTGGGTGGTCCTGGGGGGCTGTGTGCACACTGCTGACAGCCGGTTCTCACGGTCACCTCTCCGCAGCGAAAATTCCCATGTCATCGTGGCGGCAGGTGCTCCTGCTGCCTCACAGCACCGAAGACACTGGCCTGCGTCCAGGCCACTCTTGCGGGCGACAGTGCAGAGCCTGAGGAGGGAGCCCTGCAGACGCCTTGCTTTCGGGCCGGTGATCCTGATTTCAGACTCCGGCCACGGAACCGCGGGGGAATGAAGTTCCGTGACCTCGCGAGACGGAGCTCGTGCAGATGTGTTACAGCAACAATGGGAAATGAACACACAGACCAAAACTACATCTGTTCTCTTCTTGTCTTTGCTCCATAATGCCGACTTACTGAATTTAATCGATCATTTCCTTCTATTAAGGAATAAACCCTACTCAGTAATGAAATGGGGCAGTTGAGAAAATAAAGGTCCTATTTTACTGAGTTCCTAAGCACGGAACGTGGAAAAAAGGGTCTCAGGAAGGATCTCACATTGACTGCCTGTGAGACTTGGGATAAGTCACTCCGAGTCACTTTTCCCTTTTGTATAATGAAGGAATAAAGTCTTTCCAGAAGGTTCTATAGGTCTACTTATGCTTTACTTAATTTTCTACTCATTACATAGAATTCTCCAGGCCATCACTGACTTCACGTCACCTCCTCGGGAAGGCCTCCCTGATTGGCCTCCCTTCTCCATGCCCTCGTAGCTCTTGTCTCCATTCCAACACTCACTGCACAGCGCTCTAGCGACGGGCATCCACGCGTGCCTTCCCCACGAGACAGGGGCTCCTGGAGAGCGAGGGTCACGTTCCATTCATTCCTGTGTCCCCAGTGCCCAGCTCAGTCAGGAGTGGGCCAATAAAAGAATCGGTAAGTTGCTACAAAATAACGACCTTCTCATCCTTCGCAGTTGACTGGTGGGGATGTCAGAGGTCAGGGCTGGACGTCGGAGTCCTGGGGCCCACGCCCCTCCTGGGTGTGGGGGGCCCTTCCCCCAGCAGTCCTGGCAGCCAGACTGCATTTCATGCGTGCTCCCTGTCTTCCCGTCAATGCAGAGTTGTCCCCTTTTACCTATTTAGTCAGCTTCCGTGACCATTCAAAAGCCTTCTCGACAACTTGTCTGCTTGAACGTCGTAAGTATGGTCAACGTTCCATACTTCAGAAAATCACACGCCTGCTAGAGATGTCCTTTTCCCCTTGGTCATCAAGGTTTTCAAAAGACTTTCCTGGAAAATATTACCATTCACGTTCTTAGTGCCTCTCTCCACAGGCCTAAAATTCAATGGGAACACGCCCAAAGCCGGACAAGAAAGACTCGACCTAGAGCCTGGCTGTTGTCTCTCCCCTCCGCTGGGTTTGGTCTCCTCCTCCGATGAGAGGGGAGGGCTTTCATTGTGGGGTGCTCGGTGCCCCCGCTGCCTCACAGCACGGAGGACACCTGCCGTCGTACTCCAGTCCCCAACGCGCCCTGTCCAGATTTGGGCAGGAGCACCCCAGTTTTTACTGAATCTCTACGGGGCACAGAAGCCATTGATAACAAAAATCAGGGACTGAAGTGGACTTACAAAATAATCCCCCAAATTTAGACTTCTCTGTAAAAATCTATAAGCCTCTAAGAAAACTTAACTTGGAAGTTATTTGGTGTTATTTGATTCATCAAAATCACCGCAGGTACCTTCCTGTCCCTGCAGGAAGTGCAGGTCAGCATGATCAGAGGGACGAAGAGTGGATTCGGGTCCGGAGGTTCACTCTGGGCCTTCTTTGTCCCGAGATAGCGGTGAGCAGGGACACCTTTCACTGGGACGCACTCACGGCCAGCAGGAAGCCGGGTTTGCTGCTCCGGTCTGCAGCCCCGCTGCTCAGGACGCTGGCCTCTGGAGGTGCTTTTCATTTGCAAATAACACTCTTTGTATTTATACATGGTAACTTTCTAGATGTAAAATGCCCTTAAGAAAATGGATTATCGGATACAAATGTAAAGTTCTCTAGATGCTATTTTCTTTTTCATTTTTTTATTGTTGTTCAAGTATAGCTGTCTCCATTCCTCGCCACCCCCGCCACCACTCCCCCTGACCCCAGCCATCCCCACCTCCCCCCCTCAATCCTACCCCCCTTTGGCTTTGTCCATGGGTCCTTTATACATGTTCCTTGACGACCCTTCCCCCTTTACCCCCCATTATCCCCTCCCACCTCCCCTCTGGTTACTGCCGGTTCATTCTTAATTTCAATGTCTCTGGTTATATTTTGCTTGCTTGTTTGTTTTATTGATTAGGTTCTGCTTATAGGTGAGATCATGTGGTATTTGTCTCTCACTGCCTGGCTTGTTTCACTCCGCATAATGCTCTCCAGCTCCATCCGGGCTGTCGAAAAGGGTGGACATTTCTTTCTGCTCTGCAGTATTCCATCGTGTAACTGTACCACAGTCTTTTGATCCACTCATTTACTCAAGCCTCTTTAGGAATTCCAAGTTCTCTGCTGCCACAAATCCAACGTTCTTTGATATCATTTTATTTCACCTCATAATTCTAAATATGTCTTCTGCAATTATCAACCCCTCCATTTTATTGTTGTTTTAAAATCTTTACCTACCCCAGGAACCCTCAAATTTTGCTTTTAAAAGCCTAAGTATTGTGCCCTGGCTGGTGTAGCTCAGTGGACTGAGCGTGGGCCTGCTAACCAAAGGGTCACCAGCTCGATTCCCAGTCGGGGCACATGCCTGAGTTGCAGGCCAGGTCCCCAGATGGGGGTGGGTGAGGAGCAACCACACATTGATGTTTCTCTCCCTCTCTTTCTCATTCCCTTCCACTCTCTCTAAAAATAAATAAATAAAATCTTAAAAAAATAAAATACAATAAAAGCCTAAGTATCTGTGATTAAGATGAAAGCTTCTAATGTTGGCTTCTTAATTGCCAAAGGGTAGAACAAAAACAGGTCAAAACTTCCCAATTTTACCTTTTCTTCTGTTTTCTTTCAAAACTTTCACCAAGGGCTATTGCTTGAAGGTCCGCACGTAAAATTATTGAGTTACTAATAAGTACTGAGAGAAGCAGGTCGTTTCAACCAAAGGGTTAAAAATGAACATGCTGTAAAGAAAATATTGACTTGACCTATTTCGTGCAGCACCGCTGAAATGAGCAAGGCACTGCAGAAGACACAGGAAAAAATGAAAAACTCTTCCTGCTGTCAGAGCTCTGCTAATCTTCACGGGATGTTTGTGAAAGCTGTCGGAACGCAGGACAGCCGCGGGAGAAGCTATCCGAGGAAAGCAGCACGCTGGATGAGCAATCTTCCTCCCCCAAGGTGCTCGGGACAGTGGCGGGCTGTGGCTGACTGTGGCCCAACGGGCAGGGGCGGGAAAGGACAGGAGCTGGGAGGAGGATGTGGGGCGAGGACTTCCGGGCCAGGTTAGAGAGCGGGAGGGAATCACTTAAGAAAAGAAAAAGAAAACACAGTGGCTTTGTGGGAAAACAAGAGGCAGAACTTTTTTTTAGAGTTTCTTTCTTTTTTTTTATTTTAATCATTGTTCAAGTACAGTTTTCTCCCTTTTACTCCCATCCCAGCCTGCCCACCCACCCCTCCCCACTTCCCTCCCATTACCACCCTCCCCCTAGTTTTTGTCCATGTGTCCTTTAAGTTTGTTCCTGTTATAAACCCTTCCCATTCTCCCCTGAAATTCCCTCCCCTCTCCCCTCTGGTCACTGTCAGCCTGTCCTCTATTTCAGTGTCTTTGGTTATATTTTGCTTATTTGTCTGTTTTGTTGATTAGGTTCCAGTTAAAGGTGAGATCATATGGTATTTGCCTTTCACCACCTGGCTTATTTCGCTCAGCATAATGCTTTCCAGGTCCATCCATGCTGTTGCAAAGGGTAGGAGCTCCTTCTTTCTTTCTGCGGCATAGAATTCCATTGTGTAAATGCACCATAGTTTTTTGATCCACTCATTTACTGATGGGCATCTAGGTTGCTTCCAGCACTTGGCTATTGTAAATTGTGCTGCTATGAACATCAGGGTGCAAAGGTTCTTCCTAGTAGAGGACTCAGGAGAGAACTGGAAATACACGTTGGAGCCAGAAAGTAAAGGATGGTGCGTGCCTCCCTAAGGCGTCAGGATGGCTGCCTGGAGGTGACTGGGAGACAACAGAGATGACAGAGCCAGGGGGTGACATCATTTAGAAAGGTTAGCGTCCCTGCATGGTGCAAGATGCAGGTGCAATTCAAAATTTGTAAATGTGAGCGGCCAGTGCACACCTACCGAAATACTGTAGATCAGGAATAGGCCAGGCGGGGAACAAGGAGGGAATAAGAAGGAAGCAGACATGTCAGAGATGCTGAAAAGAATGTTCCCAGCTTGGAGCTCATTGGACAGGGAAGACAGAGATGGAACGCAGGCACTATATTTTTAGGCCCAAATGACTGGGGTCATTAATCAAACACAATACAAATGCAATGAAAGGAAATACGATGATTACAGGTTTTAGATGAAAATGTCCGGCAATAGAACAATCACATTTACTCAGAGCTCACCATGAGCCAACAACATTCTAAGGCCAAGGTCATGGAGCGAGCGAGGGGCAGAGTCACGATTGGACCTGGACCACGGGTTTGCCTACCGCTTTCAAGCTTCCAGCAGGAGGCTGGCGGTGTGGGGCCGAGACCCGGGAGAATAACCAGAGCGAGAGACAGATTTGACAGCACCGATGGCAGCCTGGGGAGAGAGAAGCGGAACCCCGTGGGCAGAGCCCAGGACAGAGCTCCACCCACCCTTCATTTTGGATTCAGCTGAAGATGGGAATTCCACAGAAGGGACCCACACATCCTGTGGTAAGTCACCTGAGCGTACAAAGAGTGACTTTCTTGAGAAATGAAGAAGTGAATTCCTTGTTCTCCTTCCATTCCATGTTGTCCTTTTTCTCTTCTGTTTTCAGATTCCCACGTATCTGTTTTACAACAATCAGAGCTTAACTGTCTAAGAAAATTTCCAAAGCAATCTGAGTATAATCAGCAGAGAAACCATAGAGTAATTTGAACAGTCAAGGGTTAATATAAAGGCGCTTTAACTGTAAAGGGGGATTAGTTTTACAGGGGAAGTAAAAGTAAGAAGTAAAAAGAATTTTAAAGACTGTAGAAGCAGCCATTATAAGGAGAAGCTCCCACCCCTAGAGCTGATACAGAGTGTCCCCCACCCCCACCTGCCCAACCCCAGGGCTGAGATCAGACCTCGAGAGCTTTGGTTGGAAGCGGCAAAGCCCTAGCTCACGGCAAGGCAGAGAAGACGTTGGTGGGCGTCTTCCACAGTGCTAGGAAACTTGCTCGTGGGGAGGGGTCTCTCCACAGGCACTCTTAGGTGAGGAAGAGGTGCTGGGTGCAAGTGGTTGGCTGCTGCATGCCCCTGGCTGTGAGGTCTGCAGGAGTCAGAGGCATTCTGCTACAAAAGCACCCCAGGGGCATGCCAGGGGACGGAAAGGGGGCAGTGGGGAGCCCCTGGCCAACGTGCCACCCAGCTGAGCATGGAGACCAGCAACACTGAGGAAGCTTAGTGGATGCGGTAGAAAGCTGTACGCACTGCAGCAGCCGGCCCATCGGGTCCACCTCACCCACCAGGCAAAACCCTTCCCTCCTGCGATGTCTCCGCAGCGCCCTCTACTGACAAACAGCAGGGTTGGCGAGCTCAGGAAAACCAGCTGAAGGGCCCAGATCCATTCTTATGGAGCTGGCAAAAATGTGAAGTGGGCGCTGAGAAACCGCGTAAGTCAGCCACTCACACCATTTCTACTGCAGTAGGAGACTCGCACGTTTCCTCTGAGGAAACGTTAAAAGCCACTTTCTTTTCCTTTTCCTTTTTCTTTGTCGGTGGTGTCACTGTGGAGGGGAGAGCAGGTTGCTGTTGGTGGTGGTCAGAGAAAGTCACATAAAAAACCTGGAGCTTTCTCTCTCCCGCCCAAACATAAGAGGCCAAGCAGAACCTGGCTGCCGGAAGGTTCTCAGCACAGAACTAAGAACTCAGCTCCAGTGGGGGGCAGCACCCTTCGAACTGGACAGTCCTGCATGAAAGGGGTCCTGGGGGCCCCCCACCTTCATCTTACTGCTTAAGAATAGGGGTTAAGGATGCAAACAGCTGGTTTCCAGCAAGATCCACCATGACATGGCCAGATAGGACCTTGTTTTGTTTGTTAATAAGGAAGGAAAAACAGACAAGCAGTCACTTTCATGAGTGCAGGAAGAAAGCAGGACTTAGCAAATATATCCCGAGTAAAAACTAAGGCAGAGGAAGGCTCACCCTCTGGGTGCCACCTGATTCTGCTCTAATTCAAAGTAAAAGAACACTAACTTCGCGCCACACTTATAATTGCTCTTCCACTTTAAAAACTGTTTAAAATATTAAAATACATATAAGAAGTACAGGTGTTAACTAGAGAAAACAAAAATTCTTTGGAAAAGTTGTGACAACTCTTTAAAGAAAAAAAAAGAAGCTGCCTGGGAAACTATGGTAATAACACCAAAACTCTGAAAATAAATAGATGCAACTTGTACAATGATTCTCCTACAGAAAATTATTAACTATATATTAAATAAACTTCCCTTTCATGATAGCAAAGAAAAAACTGTGAAAGACCACACAAAAAATCTGCAAAACGATTGATCTGGTGGGGCTGAGCCGGCAAAAGTAAAACATCCAAACAAAAATTTCCTTCCGAAATTCCCTAAAATTGCAGAAATACTTTTTAAATAATGTATCTGTAAGAGCACAGGGAGAAAACAGCACAGAAAGGGGTAGAGAGAGGAGAACTGGCAAGTGTGGCGAATTGCTGGAAGACAGAGCGGACTGATCTGACCGAGAAACGTGAGCCGAAAAAGAAGACGTCACCTGCTGAGACCGAGGTGTGCGGGCCGCAAGGGCAGAAGCAGGGCCAGGGGCAGACTGGCCCCATCAGGTGGAAGATACTCACAAGCCACCGACAGAGAAGCCTGAGGAATAAATCTGAGTCACCCTGAAGAGGCTGGTCTGCAATGACAACCATGTCAGACCTCAGACCGGAGGCCAAGGACAGCCCTGGAGAGAGGGAATGACTAGCCACATGCCCGGCTATCCAAGGCCATTTGAGTGGGAGTCACTAGGTGAGGTTAGCACGCACGATGTCGCCCCTCAGCCTTTCCGTTCGTCCTGGGGGAAAACTGGATATAATGAGCGGAGCTCTGGCAACCACCCCAGGGTCACGAGGATGAGGGTCACATCCCGAGGCTGGCGGAGAAGCAAGCCACATGGACCCTGGGTCCCTGCTGACCTTGTGAAGGCGCCATACCAGGTCTGGAAAGCCAGCCTCAGGCTTCTTTCATGTAAAAAAAAAAAAAAAAGAAAAATAAACTCTTACTCTGATTAAGCCTCATTGTTTCAGGTCTCTATAACCTGGAGCTAAACGCAGTTTTGAACTCCTAAAGTACAAAGCCACTTAGCTTTGACACACGTAAAGCAAAATCTGTTACGGGGGAAACAAAGAACCTGACAAGCCAACAGTCAGCGTGGGGAATTTTCATACATCTGTCTCTAAAATCAAATGATCTCACACATTACAGAAAATAACAAGATAGAAAAGATACGCCGTGTAAACAGTGACTGCGAGCATCAGCCAAAGTAGACAAGGATATTACAGAGAAGATGAGAGCGCTTTATAATGACAAGGTATACAATTCATCAGGACAGAATTCTGCATGTGACACGCCTAATAACAGACCTGCAAGTCGCATGCAGCAAAAATTGACAGAACCGAAAGGAGAGAATAAACAAATCCACTATCATAGTTGGAGATTGTGCCATTGCTCTCTCGGTGCATGATGAGGAAGGGGAACAGGGTAACACTAACAGCTCAACCTGACATTTCTAGAACATTCTACCAAACGACTGTAGGAGGCACAATCTTTTCAAGTATACGTGAAGTAGTTATTAAGACAGACCCTTAGCCCAGACTGAAATCAACCAAGGAAGCAGGCAAAAATGAGAAATAATTTTGAGGATTTAATACAATTGACAAATCGAATCCGACAGATTCACATGGAACACACCCCGACAGAGCCAATGAGTTACTTTCAAACCCCGTGAGCCAGTATCAGAACTGGACCGTAGGCCTGGCTGTGGTAGGCGGCCTGTGACAGGACCCCCGGTGACCCTCACCTCCCAGAATCTCACCCTTGGGTGTTGGCCTCCCGTTGAGCAGGGGCTGGACTTCGTGACTCTCTTCTGATGAGTGCAGTGGGGGTGTGTGCTGGCGTGAGACCCAGAGACTAGTGCACAAAAGGCTGGACGGTGTGGCTTTCACCCCGTCCTGATCGCTCATGCAGGAGCAGCCCCTACCACACGGTGAAGCACGCGTGGGGAACGGAGGCCTCCTGCCAGCAGCCCTGTCAGGGAACCATGAAGGCTGCTCCTCTAGCCCCAGCCACACAGAGAGGTAAAGTGACCTACCTGAGGTCACACAGCACATTTCCATCCGGGCCAGCGGTGGAACACAGTCTGTGCTCCTAAACACCAAGCTCTGGGCTGTGCCACACGGTCGCTAAAAACAATCTACTTCATAATAAAGATATGAAACAAAAGGTAGGCCTGCCCATCAGAGTGGGGAGATAAGAAAACGAGGAAAGGCGTAGCTCAGTGGATTGAGTGAGGGCTGCAAACCAAAGCATCATAGGTTCGATTCCCAGTCAGGGCACATGCCTGGGTTGCAGGCCATGGCCCCCAGCAACCGCACATTGATGTTTTTCTCTCTCTCTCTTTCTCCCTCCCTTCCCTCTCTAAAAATAAATAAATAAAATCTTAATTTAAAAAATCTTAAAAAAAGAAAACAAGGAAAAAAGATGAAGACTGCATTCTGTAGCTCTACTTTGCAAGATTAAATGTGTTTCCCCCTTCTAGACTGTGAGCTCCTAATTCATCTCCCTTTCAAGCAATGAATATGTTGTACTAAATGCACATGTTCCTGGATAGATATCTTGTTTGACTGTACCTATCTGTATAAAAAGACATTTTAAAAAATGAAATATGGAGAATTCTGTTACAGATCAGCATTAAGAAATCAACGTTTGTTATTGATTTGGTCATAGGGAACACACACTTTGAATTCCAATTATGCAAACTATTATCTCCAAAAAAAAAAAAAGAAGAATTCCATTGTTCTTATTTAGAAACCTGCATTTAAAAATGATACTCTATTATTATTATATTTTAGATTTCATCGATAAAGATATGTGGGAATTTGCTTTCTCTTTTTCCCTTGTGAGCGCCTCCATAGTATCCTTGATTTCGCCTCTTGGCCAGCAAAGTCTAAAATATTTCCTATCTGGTTCCTTACAGAAATTTGCCAGCCCTTCGCTTAAACAACTGCGGCTTGCCTGCTCGCTCCGGCTCCAAGTCCGTTCTGTTGGACAGCAGGCTATGCTCACTGTCGTTACTCAAGGGTCCGGGGTAGGGGGTGGGCCTTGAACGGTGCTGGCCACTGAGTCCAAGAGAGAGGAAACGGTCCTGGCCATCTTGCCGTGCCAATAAAACGCCTGGCCCAGAACCACACCATTAGTTCCACTCTCACTCATTGTCCCGGACGACTAACATGGGGCCCAAGAAATGCAACAGCACCGTGTGCTCAGAAGGCAGAGGGCCATGCGAATGACACACTGGCAGTGGGTTGACGGGTGGCCCCAAAAAGACATGTCCACGTCCTGATCCCCTGAACCTGTGGGTGCAACCTTATTTGGGAAAACAGTAACTTACTACAGCAGCACTAGGAAATGAATACAGCATCCTGTAGGGTTATCTCAAAAATGGATACAGGTGTAATAGCCCTAAACTAAATTCCGTCAAATCAAATCCAAAAGTGTGCTGAAAACATTTCAAAATTATTTATAAAGGCTTATTCCAAGAAATATAGAATGGTTTCACATTAAGTTTGCTAACGTAATTTGCCACATTAACAAGTTAAATATATGTGCATCTATATTTATTCAGATATACATAAATGACAAAAGCAATTTAGTAAAATGCAATACATATTCCCAATGAAATGACAAAACTAATTTAATAAAATTCAATACATATTCCCAATGAAACTTTTAACAAACTTGGAATAAGAGGATTTTTTTCAACTTTATAAAGATTATCTACCAGAAACCAACTAGTAACATCACACTTCATGACAAAAACTTACTTCTTGACTTAGAGAAGATCTGACTAAGTCAAAAATAAGATAAACATGCCCACCCCCAGCCCTGCTATTCAACCTTGTACTGGAGGTGCTCGCCAATACATTCAGAGTAGGAAAAAATGGCGTAAGTATCAGAGGAAGAGCTAAGATGTCATCATTAAGATAATATACTCATCAACTTCGAAAATCCCAGGGAATCAATTAATATTAGAACTAATTAGAATCATGAGACCCAAAGGAGACTTCGGGAGGGGACCATATCCACGACCAACAAACCCGCCAGAAAGGTAAGTCGACATTTCGAGGGGAGGGATTCCATGCCCAGTAGCAAACCCCGCTGTCGGATTCCCGAGTATAAACTTACCAGGAAACGTGTAAAACGAAGTGGTCTGCCGGGCGAGAGGAAATCAGAAGCACGAAGGCCGCTCCAAAGCTCAAGAGGATGCTTGAGCTCCCCGAGCGATCGGCACACACACGAGTGTCCCTGGGTCCCCGCCCCCAGAAACACCGCCACTCACTGCGATTTCACAACCAGGCGGACCGAGCTAGGGCTAAACCGCAAAGTGGGGGAAAGGCTATGAAACAGCCCCCCATTCGCCCTTCTCTCCCCGCTGACCTCCCAACCACTGTCTTCGTCCCCAGGCACCCCCCCCCTCCCCGCCAACATCACGGCTCTGCTCTCGCCTGCCCACAAGCACCCAGGAAGGCAGCACAGAATCTGGAAACTTCATCACCCAAAGAAACACTGGCAGAAGATTAAAAGGGTGGCCCTGAAGCAGACAGGGAGTGAGGCGAGGGAATTATTCAACGAAGACTCTCGGGCGGATCAGGGAGAGGACACCTGGGGGGAGGGGCCTCGCCAGCCTCCGCCCTCCCCCCCAATGCCTCTAGGGCTGTTGGCAAACGACTCACTCACTGATCAACCCTGCCTTTGCATTTCATGAACAGGTTACCTGGTTTCCCCGCCAGGAGAATACACTGGATCGTTAAAATCTCTGAAAGCCCCTGTGGGATAAAGAGAATGAGACTAGAAGCGCGGGAACAGCGTGACGGACGGCGGCAGGCCAGCCCCGCAGAGCGCGCCTGCGGGAAAGGCGTTGATCTGATGGATGAAAACTTCCCTTTCAAACTTGGCGGCAGCGCAGGCCGGAGGCTGGTGCTATCCCCGGGCTTCTAAAGGGGCGATTTAAAGCTCCTTAAGGGGCCACTGAAAGCACATTTCAAGAGTTTCATTAAAGCCCCGTGTGTTCTGCGGCTCCTACTGATGGATGACTCAGCCAGTTGGGACGTCGTGATGTCTGAAAGGTGACGACAGACAGTCCAACTCGGGCACAGACGCTGCAGATGAACGGCCGAAGGACACCAAGCTTGTTAACAGTGGCTGCAAAACAGCTTTAATTTAGGAAGGGAAAGTGGCACCGATGTCCACGACCCCCTGGCAGGACAGCGTGAAGGAGTCCGGTGCAGAGATGGGTTAGTTAGAGGAACGGCTGGGCGGAGTCTCTGGTTCCAAAGCAGAGCTCGCTGCACAGCGATGCAGGAAGGGTGGATCCCACGTTCTCTGTACCTGGGCAGGGAGCACCGGCTCGACCCACAGCTCACCGGTTACCATCTCAACTTGCTGCACTGTGCACCTACTATGTGCCAGGGGATGCGCTGAGAACTGAGGATATAGATGTGACCCAACCCTTCCCAGCTTAGAGCAAACTTTCTGTAGAAGGCTGGAGTTTAAGTAATTCAGGCTTTCTAGACCATGTGGGCACAACTACTCAAGTCCACCTTTGTAGCCCCAAAGGGCTTTGTGTAAATGAAGATAACATGTCAATGAAAGGCGTGGCTCTGTTGCAGGAAAGCTTCATTTACAGAAAGCAAGTGGTGGCTGGAACTGACCTGTGGGCCGTAGTTTGCCGACCCCAGGTCCAGAAGGACACTTAGTAAACACGTAGTTAAAACTGCAGTAATCAGAACCTGCTATGTGCCAAGTACAGTTCGACATGCTTTCTGTTGGGTTGGCCAAAGAGTTCGCTTAGTTTTTCCTACATACATAGGATGTATGTATGATGGGAATGTCGTGCTTGGTTGTGATGGCTCTAGTAGCGCTTAGTTGCCTTTAACTCCATTCAAAACAATTTTGTTAGATTGTACTGTGACAGCTGTCATGTCAGCATGCATTTTTTTTTAATCTTTTGAAAACTGGTAAATTTTTGTGCTACCACTTTAACATTGAAGGTGGAAGAAAATATGCAGCACGGTTGGCACATTATGCTTTATGATTTCAAGAAAGGTAGAAACGCAACTGAAACACAGGCACACGCGCAGATTTGTGCAGCGTATAGAGAAGCTGCTGTGACTGATCGAACGTGTCAAAAGTGGTTTGCGAAGTTTCTTGGTACTATTGACACTTTGGCCAAATAATTCTCTGCTGTGGCGCTGTCTTATGCATTGGAAGATGTTTAGCAGCACCCCTGGCCTCTGCCCACTAGCAGTCAACAGTGGGAGATAGCCAGCATATCAAAATATCCAAATCAACAAAGTTTTGGATGGAAATGAAACATGTGTCTCTTATTTTATGGAAAAAAACTAATCAGACTTTTTGACCAACCCAGTAGGTGTTTGTCCACTTGACCCTCACAGCAACCCTCCGAGGCAGTGTCACCATGCCCCTCTTACACGGAATAAGATCAAGGCCAAGAAATGTTAGTAACTCAGCCAAGGTCACACAAGTAGCAAGTCGGATGAGGTGGGGTTGGAACCCTGCAGTCCAGGGCCTTTATTATGTAAGAGCTTCACTGCACCAGCTCTTCCAAAAGAATGTAAGGAGAAGTGTGATTAAGACGTTAGAAAGAGAAAGAATGAGATGGCGTGGAACAGGTGGGCCTAAGTCAGGTGGGCTGCTCAGAGAATGGTGGGGCCTGAGCTCAACACGTGGCCACCCGGAACAACAGCAGTGGGGAGGAGGGAACTTCTGGGCTATGTTAGATTCCCACCGCCCCCATTCAAACCACCAGCAGCCTTCGCAGCTCAAGCCACAGAGATGCCAGGCTGTGGGGGTGATCTGCCGGTTTCTCTGCTCCAGGAGCTACAAAGCCAAAATCCAGGTGGCGGCTGACCAGACTTTATCTGAAGCCTCTGGGGACAACCAGCCTCTGAGCTCATTCAGGCTGTCGGCAGAACTCACTGGCTTGCGGCTGGAGGGCGGAGTGCCGTCTCCTTGGGTCGCCGGCCAGGAGCCACGGCTCCCTCCCTGCCTTTAAACAAGAACAGTGCGTTGAGTCCTTCTCACACTTGGGATCTCTCCGACTTCGGCTGCATCCCTCCTGCCTGTGGCTGGAGAAAGTTCTCTGCAATAGCGCTCACATTGCTAAACTGGACCCACCTGGATGAGAGAGGCTACTCTTCCTAGTAAAGGCCTGTGGCACGAAAGGCACCTGCAGAGTCTCTTTGCTGTACAACCAAACAGGTGGCAGGGGACAGTTTCAGGGGACTAGCCATGGACATTCTGGAGGACCCTCTGCCCACCACACAGGCATAATGGGAATGGCTACACCGCAGAAATCAGCAAATGACTCGAATGAGGGCTTCCCATCCCCCTTCACTGGACTGTGTGTGTCAACACTCAGGAGTACCCCACTGGCCTACCCAACCCCAGTGGGCACGCTTCTGCGGAGTTGTCCGGCAAGAGGCCCCCATCATCCTCCGCATAGGAGATGTAGCTCCTGGGAACAGCGACGGGCCCAGGAAAGGTCAAAGGACCCACAGGGCCAATCAGAGGTCTTTGGAGAGGACACCAGTGTGAACACTGGCAGTGAAATGGTCTCTTTCTCTTTGAGATTGCAAGTTGGAGGTGCGTGCAAGTCTGGAATTGCTGGGGATTTTCACTTGGAGGGAGCCTTAGGCAATCCAAAGTGGGTTCCTGGGGCTCGCAATCAAGGAACTGAAGGAAAACACAATTACAGAGAAGCGCCAGGCACTTCTGACACACACTGCCGGGTATCACGGGCCACCAGGTACCCAGCAGCCCGGGCAGTTGCTGCATCCGAGCCAATATAGCCCGCTGTTCGCCACCCAGCGTTGACAGAGTGGCTTGCAGATGACAGGCACTGCACCAGGCCCCGCGGGGAAAACCAGGTCCAGCCTCGGAAGAAATCAGGTTTGCACACAACTGATGGAGGAGCAAGGCAGGAAGCAGAGTGGGCAGCAGAAGGGGGTTAGTGAAGGTGCAATCGCTCTGCTCCTCGCAGAGCAATGAGGGGTCACCCTGCGGGAAACGTGGGGAGCCAGTGTCAAACTCAGCCAGCAGAGGATCCCACCCAAGGGGCTAAGGAGCTGAGGCACGGATGCCATCACTCACGGCCGGGAGCTGCTCCCCAGGGCACCAGTTCCCACCTGCTCCGTGGCTAACAAAGCAGGCTTAGGACAAGAGAAACCCAGGGGCTGGCAGTGGGAAGTCAGGTCTTGTGCACTAACGTGGCAAGCCTGGGGGACAGAGGCGGGGGACAGAGGCGGGGCAGCAACAGCTTCTGCTAAGCCCAGTACTTGGAAGGGTAGAGGGCCACGTGGGAGCAACAGCTACAAGCAGTTCTCTGGGGTGGAATTCTGAAGGGGAGGGGGCTGCTACTTTGTCTATAAGCCTTGCTTGTGATTTTCAAAAAAAAGTAGGTACATTGATTACAATGTTTTAATTTGTAAAGAAAAACAAGGGGCCCACTGCCCCTCGTTGGACCACGCAGCACTCCCTGGACTGTGATACACACCGTGCAGACGGCCGCCCGCCAGAGGGCTGGAGCAGAGGGTGAGGAGATGCTGCTAGTAGCTCCATATTTATTTTAATGTGCACCAGGAGGAAACACAGCTGGCACCTAAAATCCCTGATTTCACAGCTATTATTGCTTGGGACTGGGCTAGGTTTTTTAAGTAAATGGTGGTACAGGCAGTAGAAACACAACAAAAGTTGTGGAGGCGGTGTTCAGTGACCAGAGCCAAGGAAACCGTCGCCTTGGCTGGTGGCTCTGGCAGAACCATTATTTTCGGGTGCGGCACGTTCCATGGAAACTTGAAGGGAACAGGCATTTTCACCTCAAACACACTGGGAGGTGGGTGGGCGCTGAACTGAGGGCAGAGGGGACGTCTGGCTTCTCCACTGGCTTTGACACCCAGCCCCACCCACTCAGGTCACACCTCTGCCCCCAAACTCCGAGCACCTCAACTAGGAAGACAGGCGACAGGTGGACCGGGGCCACCGCGTGGGAAGAGGTGGCTGTGCAAGGAGAGGACCGCCCTTCTGGGACCTGGCTACGCCCCTCAAGCCCTGCAGGAGAGCAATGTCCTGGAGTAAATGGAGTGTGCACTTGGGGACCAGAAAGGCTGGGTTCAGACGGACAGCAGACCCTGCAGAGGCTGGGACAGGTCACCGTCGCCCTGTCCGTTTCCACAGCAACAAGAGTGAAGTACAGTTGACAGATGTGAGCAGAATGCGCCTCACCTCTGTGGTCGTCGCCCCCAAAACCCACGGCCCCTGTCTAGTCACGACTGAAACACGGGACAATTCATGCCCCTAGTTAAGGGACACTCTACTGCTCAAACCTGTCCAGGTCATCAAACACAAGGAGAAGCGGTCCCAGCCAAGAGGAGCCCAAGGGAACCTGCGAGCTCATTGTCATTTGGTGTCCAGATGAGGTCCCAAATGGAAGAAGGACGTCGGGTGAAACACTAAGGCGACCTGAACAAAGCCTGGACGTTGGTTTCACATAATGTGCCACCACCGATTCCTTTGTTGTGACAAGTGTACCACACTCAAGTAAGAGGTCAGCGACAGGGGACGCTGGGCCTGAGTCCGTAGGAATTCTCTGGACCACCTTGGAAATTTTCCCATAAAATTACTACTGCTCTAAAATCACCAGTTTATCTTAAAAATGGAAGCGCACCTCCTCCACAGAGCTGCCAGAAGCCGAAAGAAACATTGTATGGGGAACGAGCAGCATACAGAAGGTGCTCAATAAGCGGCAGGTTCTTCAAGGGGCCGGGAAGCAATCTTCTGGAATGTCCCTGCAATTCCCGAGACCAAACCCCCGCTGAGTGGGTGCTCGGTCGGTCTCCCCGCTTCACCCCCCCTGCTCTCACCCTGTACCCCGAGCGCTCCCTCCTCTCCGCTGCGGTCGGGACTGAGCCAGCCGCAGGCGCCAGCACCCGTCGTCAAGTGTGTTCCCCTAAGCCTCCCGTAATCCTAAAGAATAACGATCATTGAACAAGAAAACGGAAACAAATGTCGGGCTCCTTTTACCTGTTGGAAGCACAGATTCTGGCATGGCGACCATAGGTCGTCCCACAGCCCAGAGCCCAAACTGGCTCAGTCTTACTCAGTGACAGGGGGCAGCACCCAGATACAGGAAGGAGCCCACGAACACCCCAGGCCAGCAAGGTGCCCGACGAAGGCCACACGGGACTCACGAGCAAGGGGGAGCGTGGTGGAACGAGGAGCCTGACCAGAGGCAGGTCAGCGCCCGAGGAGGCCTGCACTGGCGCGGGGCCTGCTAGGACCTGGTGAGAAAGGAGACCTCCGTCTTCACCCGGAGCCACCGCCAGGCAGGGGCGGAGAAGAGCCCCCGCGAGTGGAAGCGGCGAGGCTGTGTGACTGTCCCTGCCGGCAGAGCGATGGCCCTGGGCGGCGGGCGCACGGCACCGATTGAGGCTGTGGGGTTCTCGACGGGCTGGGCAGCCTGTAGTGAGCCCGGAGCCCCAGGAGAAGGGCAGAAACCACTGGGAGATTACATAAGTGATTTCTTACGACAGCCTCAGAGAGTCGTCTTGGCAGTAGAGATTTTTTGCTTGCTTTTTATAAAAGCGTTTCCCCCCAAACATGCCTGGATCTGTCTTATTGCCTCTAAAAAGGTGAAGTCCTCGGCCTTTTGTCTTATTGACTGAGGACTACAGGAGCCTCCCCCCAACCAAGGGCAAATCCAGCCCCCAGACCGTGCCTGCCTGCCTGCTGAGGTGCACTGGAGTTGCCATGCCTGGGGTCTGGGGCAGTCGGCCGTGAGCCAAACTCCAGCTCTGGCACCGGAGCACTGGGGAGGTGGAGAGGAGAGGGAACAGGGGCAAAGGAGGAGGGGCAGACCCCCAATCAGAGGGCTCTCTGCTACAGTTAGAGAGTAAGTACACAGTCTGGAACTCGGGGTGGCCAGTGGGCTCCAGACCTTGGCTTCAAACCACACTGCATGCCCCCGGCTCCTGCTGCGAGGTGAGCAGGCCAGGACAATAATAAGACGCTTCCACAGGCAGCCTGCAGTGTCGCTCAGAACAGTCTGGCGCTTCGCTGGCCACCTCCCAGCAGGGAGAGCTCCCGGTCTGCGGACTCAGTGTGCTGCCACAGGAGCCCGGCATTAAAGGGGCAGACACCTCAAACCACAGGGGGAACGACTGGTGTAAATACTTTAACTCTTTCAAGGTCTTTTTTTTTTTTAAGGATACAACAAAATCAGAATGCAAGCTGAAGATATTTGTAACTTATTTCCCTGACAAGGAAGGATTGATATCGCCTGTCACATGTAAGAATAAAGGATTCTTGGGGGGGGGGAAGCAAGGTGGAATTGCTAAAAATATATGAAATGCTGCTAAACCCCACTCACAAGGAGGGGTCAGCGAATGGCACCGGGCGGTGCGGGTGGGCGTGAAGAGGCGCTGGCTGGGCCCCAGGCACCGCAGCAGTAACAGATTTGAGCAGAAGAAGGCCCCTCCCGGGGTCGTGATTACCCTGGAGACGTGGGCAGGGGCAGCCTGCCCCGCTGCCTCCAGAAACACAAGGAGGTTTGTCTCTCTTTAAAAGAAAGAAAACATTTTAAAAGTCTGCAGCAACCACCGTAGATCATGACACCGGAGAAAGTGGTGTGGGGGGCACGTGCGTGTTGTTTTCTGATTTTTTGCTGCATGATGGAAATATTTCACAATTTTTATAAAGCTTGCAAATGATGAAAAACAAATGAAACAATGACATTAGAAACAAGGATAGGGTCAGGCAAGGATCCCAAGATGCAGAAGCAAGTTTCTGGAAACGCAGACCTGGGGAGGCGGGGACAGGACCAGAAGCCCCGCCCCACTCCAAAGACCACGGCCTGGCTGCCTCTCAGGGTTGTTGATGACCCCCTGGGTCTGGGGCTGTGCCCTGGGGACCCACCCCGCCCACGATGCAACCACTACCCGCCTCTGATAACAGGCTATCAAGACGAAAGTTTTCATTGTTGAGATTAAGAAAGTGCTGATGTTATTAACCAGGTCCTGATGTGAAAAGGAATATTCATGACTCATTATAAACGTGGACGCCGGGAGAGGTCACGACCCACGTTCTTATTCTCTATTACGGAGTGTCTTGCAGGCATAGGACTTGCATTTGCATTCGCTGAAGTTTCAGTTTGTCTTCATTTCTGATCGCTAAAAAAAAAAAATCACTTTAAAAGAAAATCAGTTCAGGTTGGGTCAAAGATAATCACATTACTTTCCAAGATGTCATGGATGCATGCTTTTGTATTCTGTGAAATGGTTGATCACAGCAGCTTGTGTTTCTCCGCGATAGCCATCAAGTTCAAGTAGAAAGAACCTATCACTGTAGGCTTGAAATGAACTTAAACGGGTGAAAATATTTATTTTTCCTTGGCTCTTGGTATGGACTCACGTAATGAATTAAATGCAGGGCTCTCTTTCTTGATTACTGCTTTAGAAAGAAATTGTCATGCCTCATTAGTCATTTTCAAAAAGAGATGATGGCATACTTTGTTATAGGATTTTTATATATTGCTAATGTCCAGGAGACTCAGCAGATTAATTCTCTCTACACAAAATGAAACCGAGTGAGTGCATTGCATATCTATAAAAGCCCATCAAGTATGGCCTGAAAAGTTTATAGCAGAAAGCAGATGAAGACCCAGTGGGAAAAATATAAATCTAACACCAAGCACATAAAATTATACCTAGAAGTTTAAGATTGGTCTGAGAACCCCTGATTGAATAGGTAATTTTTAAATACTAACTAGTATAAATTATTGTGGTTATAGGAAGTGGAAAACATGAAAAATAACTAAAAATGTACTCTGAGATTTGTAAGAAATGCCCAAATTAAAGAAGCTGAGTTATTTATAGTCATTTCAAAGCCAGGTATAAGTAAAGTTTCAAGTATAATTTTGAAGGGTCTCTGATAAAATACAGCATCAGTGGCCACGGGACCAGACCTGAACCTCAGGAAACTGTAGTAGAAGAACATTGGACTTGAAGACAAGGGATGTTGGCTCCAGCATCTCCTCAGTGTGGAAACTAGAGACTCCCACAGTTTTCCTTTGCCCAGCACACTCCTCTGACCCTCCCTTCTTGGAAGGAGCCCATTCCACGGGGTTCAGGTAGGGTGAACCATCACTGACGCACATGAGATGCTGGGTATCCCATGTGTGGCCCCCCCAAGCCCAACCTCCCCCCTTCTCCACGCAGCTCTGGGACTTGGGAGACCCACCAGTCCTGGCCTGTGCTACCAGCACCCTGGTGCTCTGGCTCCCCGTTGACCTGCCCCCGTGAGAGTCACCAGTGGGAGAAAAAGACAGAAGAGAGGTTGGGGAGCTTATTCCCCAGCTCCTTTCCCATCAGGCGTCAGAGCCAAAGGCCGAAGCTCCCATCCAAAAATGCTCCCGGGTCCAGTAACTGCCCCTCCTACCCCTTCAGGCAGGAGAATGGTGACCACAGCCTGCGGTACTCCCTCCTGGTCTCCCTAAATCTTCTCCTGTGTATACCTTTGCCAGTAATCCATTTATTACGTTCTTCTCGAGTTGCCCATATTCGATGTCATCGATTTCCTGTGGGGACCCTGGCTAATGTCCTTGGTCCTCTGCTTCCGGCTCCACCAATGGTCCGGGCCTGGGCCATTCTAGACCAGGGTCATCTGAACAGCTGGTGCTCCCAGGAAGAAGGGGGAGCTTCTGTCTTATTGCTGTAAGCGGGCAAGGGTTAGACCTGCACCTGGAGAGAAAACTCTGGCAGGAGAGTAAAGGGCGATCAGGAAGAAGGCGAAACTGAAGGCCGCGGGGACTTGTTTCTCTTGCCTGCTGCATGCCAAACACCGCGCCCCGTCCTGGGGGAGCAAATGTGCCCAGAGACGGCGGAGTCCACGGTCTGAAGAACTCAGTGGCTCTGAAGGGTTATTTATTATCACCTCGAACAGAACTGGACTTTATTTGGGACCTTAACACCGTTGCAACGTCACCCCAGATTTAAACGTCCAGTGCAGAAGCTTCTGGTTCATTTTCCTAAAGTACTGTTTTGATAAACCAGAAAAATCCAGCCCTGGAGGTTACAGCTCATTTCTGTCAATTGTTATAGGGATGACTAGGCTGTGACTGTGGCGCATTGTCTAGTTTAATTTTCAGGACAGCAGGAGGAGGGAGCTTCTGTTATCGTCCCAGTTTCACAGAAGAGAAAACCAAGGCTTAAAATCACACAGTCAACATGTGGCGTGGTTGTGATTCAGACCCAGGTAGTTCCGACCCCTTTACTCTTCACTGTAACGTCTACCCTACACTATAATCCTTTTTGATGATTAGTCCAATCAGATCGAATCTTCTATTCACTAAAAAATCTCCATCAAAAATTAACTATGCCAAAGAATGGTGTGTAGGAACATGGTAAATCCTCATGAATTTATACCTCAGAAAAATATCAAAATTTACTTTCATGCATATTTTTTATTATTAACACATCACCAAACCAAACTGTTATTCATCCAGGGATATTGTCCCAAATATCTCAACAAAGAGTTCTTAGTATGGAGTCCAAGCATGGTTAGGGAGAATCTAATGTATTTTCTTTCTTTTTTTTTCAAAGATTTTATTTATTTTTAGAGATGGGGGAAGGTAGGGAGAAAGAGAGGGAGAGAAACATCATTGTGTGGTTGCCTCTCATGAGCCCCCTACTGGGGACCTGGCCGCAACCCAGGCATGTGCCCTGACCTGGAGTGGAACCAGCGACCCTTTGGTTCACAGGCTGGCATCCAATCCACTGAGCCACACCAGCCAGGGCTAATCCATTTTCAATTGCATCTGGAATCCGGTGGAGACGGCTGGAGGCTCTCCAGTTCAATCATGTATCAGCACTGGGCGTTCAGCCTGCACGGTATTATCATCCATTATAACTGAGCTACAAGGCACTTTTTAATGAAGTGCTCTAATGTTCTCTTTACCATCTGCCCCTCCCATGAAAGCATGCTCTTGTAACATGCGGCACACTCGGGGTTTTAGTAAGATGTGAGCTCGGAGTAGAGCAGGTTTTCCTGCACCTGCTTCTCATCAGACAGGATAAGGACTTACTGTCGTGTCTCCGGACATGGAGTGACGACATCTGCTGTGTTATAACACACTTTGCTCAGCATGGCCCACCTTGTTCAGATGGCCAGCGGTTATGAGTTAAGCCCTGGGGACAGAGAAGGAGCTGGGTCTAATCAGAAAAGGGAGCAAGATGTTTCACATACCTGTCTTGGAACTCGTGGAGGACTTTGAAAGGACGCTGGCATACAAGAGGGGTTGAAAGCTCCCCTAGCTGCTCATCATTTCCATTGGCTGCACTGGAATGTTGGGGGTGCCAGGGAGGCAAAAAAACAGGAAACCAGAAAAAATGGATTGTCTGGGCTAAGTCGGTAGGTCAGCGAGTAGGCAGCTGGCAAATGGCAGGAAGGAGAGAGTTTCGATTCCCTGAAGGCTGCAGAACTCAAACAGGCTCTTCAGAGCACAAGTGGGAGTTACCAGC
Organism: Phyllostomus hastatus; assembly: GCF_019186645.2. Lineage (NCBI taxonomy): Eukaryota > Metazoa > Chordata > Mammalia > Chiroptera > Phyllostomidae > Phyllostomus > Phyllostomus hastatus. The sequence goes on along the minus strand of NW_025334004.1, from coordinate 27,701,225 downwards.
ATCCAGAGACCCGACCCTTAAGGGAATTCATCTGGTTCAAAAACCTGCTCTTATTCCCCCAGGACTGGCCGGCCTACATCTGCCAGCAAATAAACCTGCTGAAGTGAGGCGTTTGGGGCACTTAAAGCGTGACCCGACTGAGATGGCTTCACAGCGGCTGCCTCTTCCTTGGGTTACTGCCGTCCCAGGGACCCTTAAGCCCTCCCCTCTCTCTCCCTCGTCACCGTATTAGATCATGCGCACCGCCTGTGCGCAGTGACCTGATCAGCTGGGTAACTCTTCAGTCCGGTACTTCTCCACACGCCAGGCGCACACGGCCCAGAACCAACTTTCAACCCGAGATGGAGAAAGTTTCCATTGTGATTCACCTGCAATAACCAGCAAGGCTTTACCAGGCACCAGCACATGGAAATTCAGCATGAACAGAGACTGACTGTGGCTTATAAAAGAAAAAAAATATTTTTTTAAATTATTTTTTTAAATTTATTTTTTTAATGAGTAAATGAAATCAAAACACTACTTGAGACCATCAAAGCCAAGTTGTGATGGCTCATTTGATGTGCCCACGTGACTGGACGCAGGGTGCCCCAGATCCAACGTTGTTTCTGGATGGGTCTGTGAGGGTGTTTCCAGAGGAGGTCAGCATTTGAACTGGCGGACTTGGTGTAAGGAAACTACCTTCCCCCAACACAGGTGGGCCTCCAGCCCATGGAGATCCTCAGTGGAACAAAAGGCAGAGGAAGGAGGGATTTTCCTTTTTTTTCTTCTGCCTCACTGTCGAGTTCCAATTTCTCATCTCGTCTCCTGCTCCTGCCCTCACGCTAGGATTTATACCACAGCTCAGCCTTTGGGATCTTGTGAGCCAACTTTTATAATAAATACAGACACCTCTGACCAGTGTGGCTCAGCAGGTTGGGTATTATTCCACAAAGCAAGGGGTCGCTGGTTCGATTCCCGGTCAGGGCATGTGCCTGGGTTGCAGGTTCAGTCTGGTCAAGGAGACATAGAAGAAGCAACCAAACAAGTTTCTGTCTTACACTGATGTTTCTTTCCCTCTCTTTCTTCCTCCCTTCTTCTCTTTCTAAAAATAAACAAATAAAATCTTTAACAAAATAAAACAAATACAGATATATATCTTATTGATTCGGCTTCTCTGAAGAACGCTGACTAGTACAAAAGCCAAAATTTTGCTCATTTTCCTTTTCACTCAATGTTCACTTTTTATTCAAGGGATCGCCAAAGCTTTGTCTATAGTATCACATCCCAGGAGTTTTATGGGAATCCTTTAGACCAATGAATAATTGCCATCACTGGAACATAAGTGGGAATAAAAAAGAAACAGGTCCTGCCCGTTACAGTATCCAGAATTTTCCATGAGGCCACCCTGTTGTAGCTGCCAAGGTCACAGTTCCAAGGTCAACCCCAAATCAGACACCAGGCCTGAAAGCCTGCATGCAACCCACACAGAGGCGGATTGTCAGCAGCCGGGGAAACTGAAGAAATAACAAAAATTACTAATTTTATAGGTGCAGGTATTAGGAAACTTAAATAGAAATGTAAATAGTGTGTGTGGTGGGGGCAGGGAGAACCTGGAGCTAAACAACTGCATTTAGCTTTCTTACGGAAATTAGGGAAAATATGGCCAATGCGTAGTGAAATCAATAGATAATTCCAATACACATTAAGCTCCAAATTGCATTGAGATTATTTTTCAAATAAGATTTTTATTGCTGGACTACCTGCTAAGAGCAGCCTTAGGGGACTCTATTAAAAATACCATTTAATTACAAGATGATAATAATTCTCTGAGCTAATGAAAAGCCACAGATGTAATTTCAATTTTAACACAGTAATGAAGTTTTAAACACCATGAAGCAAAATCACTGCTTGTTTCCCGAGCTTGTTTTTTCAGAATGTGTGTGTCTCCATCCCCCTCTCAGCCCCAACATGCGCCTCCTTGGTCATCGCCCACCCCCCCACCCCCCGCATCCTGGATGGGCACTGGGAAAACAGGACCAGAGCCCGTGTGGGTCACCACCATTGCGATTCCTAGTGCAGGAAGTCCTACCTGAAGACTGAAGTTTCAAGTGTCCTTCCTGCAAGTGGAGAAAATAAGGACGAAGAGAGCTCTTCCTCAGATTTAGCTCTAAAACTTAAACCCTCCCGGGCTTAGTTACTGATCGCTTTTCCTGTAACTATAAAAACTGTGCTATGTTCAGGCACCTCAGGGACCTGGAGACCTCATAAAAGGAGAGCTCTTCAGAGGTCAAGGGCAGCCTAGATCTCCTGAAGCTTGCAGCACTCATTTCGAAGTGTAAGTTATTAGAAATAATCCATGGATCTGCCCCATATGCTCCAATGACATCTGCCCAGGATTTGAGTGCCTTTGCCATTGTAATTCAAGGAGGTTCTCAATGTGGTCGTATGAAATATGCGGATCAGAGACAGGAAAGTCATGGCTAACAGCTCTAGAAGGTCGAGAGGGGAAAACTGAGCATGCATTGAGAGAAGGTTGATTGATGTGTTCCTCGTGCAACTTAGAGTCCAGGTGCAAAAGACCCCTCCAAATTCTGGGTGAAGACTTGCAGTGCGGAGCTTGGACAGGGCCCCCGGTGACGTGTTACACTTCAGGAAAGCATCTCCGGCCCTCTTAACACATGCAACCGCTGGCTTAGGTGAGCATCCAAAAGTTCTCGCTCCATTTTACAACTGTGTTTAAATCAAAGCTGACCATATTCTGTGTTCCTATTATATTCTTTAAAATACTCATGAACTGTCTACTGAGGAGATCCTATCAGGTCTGTGCCGTGTGCTGAGAGAGAGTCTATATGTGTGGGTATTTTAGGCGTGACAATGTTCTTTCCAGTCTGGTGGGTATAAAATGATGCTTTTGACTGATGCAGCTCTCAGTCTGAGCCTGTCGTCTGCCTGGCCTCGCAGTTTAATTGTCAGCTCTTCTTCCAAGTGCCACTGATCAAAGCCTCTCACTGCGGGGCTCTGCAATTGGGTAGGACATACCTCAGTAATTTTAAGCACTGGCCTTGCCTCCTGGTGTAGAAAAACTCATAAACCGCTCAAGAGCCTGAAACAGCCCTGCACTTGCTGTGCCCCTCCTTCATTGTGAGAATAAACAGCATCTCCCCACTCCATTGGACTTAAATCAGTCTCACATCCCGAGACGTTCTGCTCCGGCTACCCTTATCTCACACTGCACATGCAGGGTGTGCTTACAGGCGTGCCCAGACATCCATTTAAAGGAGTTCAGTGACTTGTTTGCCTTCACCGTTTTGGAGAAATGAGTCAGTATGTTGCTTAAGAGCCAATCGAATCCCAAGAAACTGATCTTTTTTTTTTTTTCCTTTTCCCTTGAACGATAGTGAATGTTGCTCTTAAGTTCTGATTGAGTTCAGACAATTATCCATGGACTACCAAAAAAGTTTGGAGCAGAACACTTAAGAGACATATGGAAAGCATCCAGAAGATAGTAGCGAAAATAAGAGGATTCAAAAAGAAGAGGAAGTGGCTGAGAAGGAATTCCTTATGCCACCCAGCTCACTAATGCAAAAATGTCAAGTGCTTATTAACATACATTTACATAAATCACTCTTCAGAAAGCTTTTTGTACCAGTTCCATAACACCACTCTCATCAATCTTAAAGATGTATTGGATTTCCCTGAGGTTACAGGAAGGTACCAGATGTGTGAGAGGTTTCAGGGCAATGTGATTGTTACTCTTAAGAAATTCAATATTTAAGAGTTATCTCAAAATAAGACCAAGTTAAAATAACATCAAACTACGGTGAGTGATGGCCGTAAGCATAACAGAAGAAAGACGACGTCCTTGACATTTCAAAAATCAATCACTGAAATATTCACATTAACCAGTCAATGTGTGTTGATTGTCAGCCCTTTACAAGGTACTACAGATAGTCACCTTGAGCTGTAATTTTCATTTGTGAAATTACCCAAACATCTCCTATCTTGGTGCTGCCCTTTTAAAGTTGTAACGGCCATAGTGCCTGGCATACAGTTAGTGCATACTAAATACCTTTTGAATAAACAAGATGTGCATGAGTGACATACATTTTATTTGGAGTTGGTGATAGATGATACATAATAGATAGATAGAAAGATAGATAGATAGATAAATAGAGACATATATGGCTATAGCTGATTATATAGTGTTGCCACGGTGCAAATTTTAGGTGAGAATCAGATCATTTTTTACCAAATAATAAAACTGCTCCCAGTTAAATACTTTGTTCAGAAGCTTCTATAGCATTTGCCCTTATTGCTAGTATTTTATTATTCAGAACCATCTGCAGCAACTAATTAGACCGAAGCCATTTCAAACTCAGTGTGTGGACTCCCAGGGAGATGTGAAAAAGGCATTTTGCACTTTACATCTTAACTTAAAACATAAAAAAAGAAAATTTCTGAAAAATTCGTTGTCAATGAAACAAAGCAATGGCCATAACCCCAAAACACAACATTTGAAGACTAGCTATGAAATACTGTGAAACATAGGCCAAGCAAGACCCTGAGGGTTAATACATAACACCTCAGATCCAGAGCAGGACACAGACCTCCCAAAAATGTGACCCAAAGATTTACCCATTGGACACCAGGATGGGAGGGGGCCTGGCAAGCTTTGCAAGAAGCAAGAAATGCTACTGCTGTGGATTCTCAACTGGTCAGTGCAGAATGGCCGAGGAGATGGAGCTGAGGGAGGAACCGTGGGATGTGCCATTCTGACTGTGTATCAGCCAGCCTCCTGGCCAAGTGTGCTTCTTCTGGAGGGCTGAGGCGGCGGGGGGGGCAGGGATCTGCATCCACATTATGGTTCAGAATGCCGGTGACCTCAGAGGCCCTACCATGAGTACGTCGCTCGCTCAAGGCCAAAAACAGAATAGAAACGTATCCTCAGAACAGAAAACCTAAGCATGGGGTATCTATGTAAACCAGCAGTCCTACAATTGCCCCTACCTCTGCCCTACTATTTCTCAGCACAGATATGGCAAAGAAAGAGATGTTTATGAGTAAAGGTGAGTAGGAACAAGAAAAAAATGAACACAGAACAAAAAGTCAGGAGAATGAGAGTTGGAGAGTAAAAAGAGAAGAACGTAAGAAAAGCAGAAAAAGAACATTTAGGAATAGAAGAATTCATCTGGAAAAGAGTGTAGACAAATAGTTCTACACAAATTTAAAAACATGACACATAACCTAACTCTTTGAAAGGGTTCAAATAAGATTCAACAAAAAGAACAAAAGAGAGAGGGAGAGAGAGAACAGAAGAAAATGAAAGTCAAGCACGTGGCAGAGCTCAGAAAAAGAAATAAAAAATACCTTCACAGAGATTTTTTTTCTTAAAGCTATATTAGAAGCCACAAAAAGAAAATAAGTGTGACTGAGACCAAAGATATAGAAAACACTTAGGTGTTCCCTTTTTCATAAAAACAAAAAACAGTTAACATATAAGGTTTTTAGAGAGAAAGGAAAAAGATATAAAATACATGTCACCAGTAAACTGAATGGGTCAGGCCAGTTTTCCGACCCACCGGACTGCTCATGACTCAGTTATCCCAACTCGCTTGATAGCCTGTGGCTTAATCGAAACTCTCTCCCACCACGTACAATAGACATCTGACTGACAGCCATAATGGCTGGTGGTCAGAGTGACCCTCCTGTACCTGGGAACAGCCCAGCCCCTTACCTAACTCATGGCCATGACTCACATCCTGAAACTCTGAGGCAACTACCCAGAAGAACAAGAGACTAACCCCTCCCCTATCACCCCATCACCCCACAAAGGGGTGATAACCTCTTTTTCTTTTAAAAACCTCTTTCTTGCCTCCTCCTCCCCCGCAGGCTGCAGTCAGTCCAGACTCAGCCCGCCTGTAAGCGCAGCATCAAATAAAGGCACTTGGATCATATCACCTGGCTCCTCCCACCTCTCTCTCACACATTTCTAACCTAAACCACTCCTCTTCCCCACCAAAGAAGCAAACAGATTTGAATAGAAAAATACTGCCAAAGGTACTGCAGATTATAAATAATTCTAACATTTTTAGATCCTGAAATATAAAATACATATATTTTGAAAATCAAAAAGACAATAGATCCAACAAAACTCAAGCAGAACAAATAAAAAGAAAACCACACGTCGGTAAAACATAGTCAAACTGCTGAAAGTCAAAAATAAACGGAAAATCTTGAAGGCAGCCAAGGTGGGGGAGGGTGGTGGGGGACTCATTATACACAAGGAAACAATAATACAAACAACAGGAATGACACCATTAAATACAATGAATTGAGAGAAAATAATGGAAGTAGAAATTGAGAATTCCATACCCACTGAAAATAACCTTCAAATATTAAAGTAAATGAAACATTTTAATTTTTTTTTCATTTTAGGGAATTCACCACCAGCGGACTGATGTTAAAGTCAGTGATCTAAGTTTTACCTTAAAAAGCTAGAAAAAGAAGAACTTATTAAACACCCAAGAAAAAAGTAAAAGCAGAAATAAACAAAATGGAAAATAGTCTAATAATGCAGAAATGTAACAATCTAATGTTGCTTCATAAGGAAAAACATCAATAAAAATGATAAACCCCTAATAAAACCAGTAAGTGAAAAAAAACACACAAATTATCAATATCAGAAAAGTGATAGATTCTACAGATTTTTAAAACAAGAGAATATTATGAATACTTTATGTCAGTAAAATTTGACAACTTAGATGTAACAAACTTCATCACATTAAGGTAGATGCTTTTCAAAAAAAACCATTGAGAAAATGAAAAAGCAAAGCATACCAGGAGAAAATATGCACAGAAAATGATACCATGTCATTCTTCAATTCTAAAATGCAAATATCAGTGATAATATACATTTTATTATAATGTATTATAATAATTATGTAACATATTTAACGCATGGATATTTGTGTGGCATTTATTTTACATTATCTATTATGTATAATTTATTCTCATTTATTTCATATTATTCACTATATATTACTTATAATTATACAAATAAAATATATGCTGTGCAGTAATCGAGACAAATGAGTGTACAGACGCAGACTCATGTGCAGTATGTGCAAGCAGACCTCTAAAAAGCCACCGTTGTTTTCTGTTGCTTTAGGTCCCGGCGTGTTGGGACCTAAACTGTCAGCGATCAACAGTGGGGCAGAACTTAAGATCTCAGCGTCCTTAAAATATGCTCCAATGACTACCATTTCGATCCCTCGACTTAGAAAGAGCCTCACGGTGAAGCACTGCGCTTGCATAAAAACCGCCCACAGAGCACACTACTGAACAAAACGGCGCCCTCTCCTAACTCGTTACCTGAAGTGCCGGGCCCCCACTTCATGGAGCAAACTGTGTTTAACAATGAAATAATAATGCTTGCCGTCTCAGAATTGCCAAACATTTATGATTTTGAATGCACGTTACACACCACAAATAATAATTATTACTCTCCTTTTCCACATGGTAACCTTAATCCCCTGTGGAGTGCTTAAAATGCACACTCTCCCTTTTTAACTGCTTCGCCTGTCTTTGGCAACATCAAGTCCAGCAGCCAAGAAGTCTGTGCTTGGTGGGCTCTACCAGATATTAGGAACAGAAAGGGAGGTTACTTTTTAAGTATATTTTTTATTGATTATGCTATTACAGTTGCCCCATTTTTTCCCCTTTATCCCCCTCCGCTCTGCACCCACCTCCCTCCAACATCCTGCCCCCCACCCGTCTTAGTTCATGTCCGTGGGTCGTACATATAAGCTCTAGAAAGGGGGGTTATAAATACATCTTTTGTTTTTTTTCTGCACCAAAATACTCCTTTTCTCTAAAGTTCTTAACTTGAGAATTTCATTTTGTCACGGCTTAACAGGATCTGCCGTTAGCACTGTGAAATCCCTGTAGCCGCGCTGCTGAGCAGAGCACAGCAGTGTTCAGGGAGCGGAGGGGCGGGGCAGGGGAGGTAGCAGATGCCGTGGCAGGAGCAAGGTTTGGGGGCCCAAGGCCCCGAGGTTACTACCTCTTTAAGCCCCAGTCTCCTAGGCGCAAACTGCAGACAACGCCTACCCTGCAGGACTGTGTCAGGGAATATACAGAGCTGGCCGGCAGCCTCCAATAAATGTTAGTTCCCTCCCTCCAGCTCCCTGTCGTCAAAGGTCTTACAGCCAAGGAGGAATGAGAGATTATTGTGACAACTGGCAAATCCTTTGGGAGAAAAAAAAATTCAAAGTAAATCCCTCCCTCTCATCCACACGCACTCAGGTAGGTCAATAACTTAAAGGTTTGAAATGAAACCATTAAAAGCAATTAGAATAAACTGAGTTTGCAGTTTTAGCATTCTAGAATGAGAAATCCCTTTTCTCAAGCTAAACAACAAAAAGGTAAAGCCAAAAACACATTGATGAAACTGACCCTGTGAAAAAATTAATAACTCTCTATGCAAAAGTAAAAATCCCCACAGTTAAAATGTAGAAAGCACCCTGGGAAAATTACTAATACCTCTAGGATATAAAAACTCTACAAACACGCCCTGCCTGGCTGGTTAAGTGGACTGAGCACAGCCTGCAAACCAAAGGGTTGCGGGTTCGTTCCCAGTCTGGACACAGGCTTGCGGGCCAGGCCAGGTCCCCAGTAGGGGGCGCTCAAGAGGCAATCACACATTGATGTTTCCCTCTTTCTTCCTCCCTTCCCCTCTGTCTAAAATAAATAAATAAAACCTTTTTTAAAAATCCCTCTACAAATGCAATAACAAAAAGACAAGCACCTTTTAGGAAAAAAAAAGTGAGAAAATGACAGGAAAGGTAATTCTTTGAAAATTCAACAAATATTTGAGCTCTTTCTATGCATTAAGTTCTCTCCTAGGAACAGAATATAGAGAATAAGCAAAACAGAGAAAAATGTCTTCTGGTAAATAAAAAATAAGTCAAATAAAGAGAACAAAAACCTTATCAATGAAGGGAACACAAATTAAAACAACAATGAGTTTCCACTTCCCTCGGCAAATATTTAAAAGGTGGGTTTGGGGGGAGGGGCCGCTGAGCAGTATATTTAAAAGCCCGAAAGACTGTGTACTTGTTTCCCAGAAATCCCTCTTCTAAGAATTTGTCCTAAGGAAGTCTGTGAGGCTGCAGGTTCAAGGATACACAGGGCAGCCTTGTTTTTTACAATGATATTGAAAAACTGAAAATAACCCAAACATCGCCAAGAAGAGCATTAACAAAATATGTCCACGATGCATCGGTAAATGGAACAGGTTTCAGAAGTGTGTATATTGTATGGTAGCATGTTCTGTTTAAAATATGTGTGCAGATTTAAATATCTTTAAGCATAAAAAAAGAATCCTCAGTGACTATACACCAAAATATGACATTAATAGCAGATACCTCTGGGTGGAGGGTCTAGGACTATTTCTTTAAGTATATATTTCTAAGGTTCTATAATGTTTGCCACACACATTATTATTTTTATCATCAGAAAAAAATGCTAACACTAGTTGCACTGGAATTTTCCTAAAGCTCAAAGAAGAGAGGAGCAAGAGCCAGCAGCAAACACATTCCGGGAAGAATTACACTCAGAGCCGTAGGAGACCGCTGGTCTTTATCTGAAGCACTGCCACCCAGAAGGACCACGTGGCTCTTCTCCAGAAGGCAGGCAGGCGGGGGAGGTCTCAGCTGCTACAGACTCACAGGAACACTAGCCTCCGGGACGGGGGAGACCAGGCTTTGGGGACCACAGGAGAGTCTGTGCCCGAACAAGATTTCCAGCTGGAGGAGAAAAGGCCCCAGGGGACCCAGCCAGTCAAGCTCAGTGAATATACAGTTCCCCGTGACAACAGCTCTCCGCTCCTGGCCGTCACATAGTCACCACACGGACATAAAGGCCCAGGAAATTGTCATTAGAGCTGCTGGTGGCCCGTGGCACTCAGTTTCTAATGCATAAAATCCAGCTCTAAATCCCATTTATGAAAATCTGTTACAACTGAACTGCAAGTCTCAGCGTGGTCCGTGGAGCCTCTACGCTCTCAGCCCCTCTAACCAGGAAGCAAAAAAATTCATAATTTTTATTGCAAACTCATTTAACTTTCTGTCATGGGCGGTAACTATTATGCACCACCAGGAGGTCTGGGGGGTTATCAGTGTTTCTTCCTAGTCTTGTCCCATCTCAATTTTCTCACCAAAATAAAGCCCTTTTATCTCCAAAACTAGGCCGATCATTTCCATACCTAATGCCTGTTTTTAAATGACTCTTCTGACCCCTCTCATTAACAGTGTGAGTTAATGTGTATCAGGAGTCCGACACATATCACCGAGAGAGTGAACTGCCTTTTTCAAAACCATGTATATTCAAAGGGTTTAATTCAAAGGTGTTTTTTTTTAATTTTCCCAAAAGGTACTGATGTGCTTGTTTACATGCTTGACAGGTTGCCGGAGAGGAGAGTTATTAGACACAATAATGTAAGTTGTAAGGGGGGGGGGCATGCAGCAGGAATGGTTCCCACCCATTCCCATTCATCCCATGCCGCGAGGTCTCATCCCTACCTCCCGCGTGTGCTTGGTTTCTGGGAGGGGGAGGGCCCCTGCACCAGGCATAAAAAGGGTCAGAGTGTCCTCTTCCCGCATCCATCCTGAGAGCAGAGTCTGTCGGGTGATCAGGGTAAACCAAGCCGGCACTTGAATAGGCCTGGGTCCTCCCCAGTTCCTGCCTCAAGCGCCATAACCCTAGGGACCCAGACTGGAGCTGGGAGACCCGATCCCCAGTCCAGGCTGCGACATGTGTTCAAGGGTGTGATCTTATTCTCTGGGTCCTCAGTTTCCCCATCTGTAGAATTACTAGATTGGAACCAGATGCAAGCTGGGATTTTTTTCTACCAACAAATCATGGGAAGTCCAAAGCCATGTGAAGATTTCTGCGAATTTCCAGAGTGGAGAAAATTGAGGGGTCACATGTTGGGGGTCAGCTCTGCGTCAGAGCTTCTGCACCAGGTCAACCCAGACGGGGATTTCTTGAAGCACCCCAGTGCTTCTGCCACCCCGACCGGCAAAGACGAGAGCCACCGCTGAAGCACTCTGCCCCTCCAGCTCATAAACATGTACGAAGTCACTACCAGGAGCCTGGCACGTCGCTATCTAACTTCCCTTAGTTACTCCTATCCGACCTCGTTCCACAGTGGGTTCCAAGCAGGCTTACGATACCAAATATAACATACAGTCAAATAGAAACACGTAAAGTAAAAAAAAAAAAACCCGAGCCAGAGGAAATACAAATTAACACGGAAGACCCAGGCCAGAGGAGGCAGTGCAAACACAAGGGCTCTGCTGCCGGGAGCCCTGCGGGGGATCCCGACTCCGGGTGCAGACTGGCTGGGAGCTCCTGCAGAGAGAGGAAGCCGGACGCCGTCTCGTCGGCAGGACGCAGGCGCTAGCAAACGTACCCTCGTCGGTCAGTGCATGTGTCTACGTGCATTATGTGGAAAGAAGCCAGTGGAAAAGGCAACATACTGGATAGCTCCCACCACGTGACATTCTGGAAAAGGCAGAACTATAGAGCCAGTAGAAAGGTCGGTGCTCGCCAGGGATTTGTGGGGAGGAGGGACAGGTGAACAGGAGGTGCACAGGGGACTTTTAAGGCAGGGAAACTCTTCTGTATGATAGGATAATAATGGATATGTGTCATTTTGACATTTGTCAAAGCCCACAGGACTACGAAACAAAGAGGGAGCCATAATGCAAGCTATGGACTTTGGTTAATAACATACCCAATCGGTATTTGTTCCCCGATTTGTTCCCCGAGAACACAAGATGTTAACGATAGGAGAGACCAGGGAGAAAGGGGCAGGGCAGCAATACGGGAGCTCTGTATTTCAGCTCATTTTTTTCTGTAAATCTAAAACTTCTCTTCAAAAAAAAAGTCTATTAATTTACTTTTTCTAAAAGAAGCAGGACCAAGCAGTTCTACCTTCAGAGGCCCTCACGTACGGAGCTTGGCTCTTCCCGGCACGCCATGTACACCCCACGGCTAGACCGCGGTGTGGGAGAAAAGCATTAGACAACCACTCGGGGGGCCCTTCTCTTATTTCAATAATTAAACCCTCCAGGAAAGGGGCTCCCTGGAACCAGGGTGGACTGTACCCCACGGGTTCACAGGCTGGAAACTGATTCGGTTACTGATGTTGGGACTAGAAGCATCGGGGAGACCGAGGCAGGATGCTTGGAAAACCTGGAGTCCCAGGGGCAACCAGCTCAAGTTTTTCTAATCTATGCACACCTTCCTTTTATGACTTAGCATATGGCTATTCATTTTCCTATTACCCAGAGAAAGAACTTTCTGGACCCCTTGAAACAGCAGCACATCGGTTAGGAATGTGGGTCTTGGAGACCAAAAACAAAAAAAAAACACAAAAAAACTTGAGTCTGAAACGCGAGTCCAGTAACTCTGCCATTTCCTAGCTGTGTGACCACACAGAATTTACTTAACTACCTGGCCTGTAAAAGGGGATAATTACGGTACCTCCATCCAATGCGGGAAACGAGATAATGCGTGAAAGGAACTGGGCACAGCAACAGCTTAGAAGCAATAGCATAATGAGTGCTGGCCATTATGTTTGTTAATTCAAGTCCTCTACTTGCTCCACAATGCCGGGAGGACCCTGTGCAGCTGACAGATGGCAACGATTAACGCTGGCAGGCAGAGATGTTATATTCTCCGGTGCTGTCATTCCTACCCCATAGCAAGTGAGTCCTGTATGAGGTTACCCCACCAGCCACCCTTCTAAGGTACCCCAAACCGCACTTTCAAAATTCTATACTTTCACCCCTCCGCCTGGCATAGCTACACCAGATTTTTCTTTCCACCTATGCCAAGTAGTAACCAAGTCAATCCATTGGAATAAAATCAATGAATTCATATAATGTAGAAAGTATACCAGTAAAAGACACTACAGTAACCCCATCAAATGCTGTGAGTAGGGGATACCCTGGGCAAAAGCACAGAGCATACAAGCTTGCTCTCAACTTGTCCCACTGTTCAGGGGCCACCCCAGCCTCACCAGAGCCCTGTCCAACCTCAGGGCCCTGGTGACACGGTGGGTGATAAACGTTAAGACACTAGGCTTCCTCGGGATATCTGCTCATAAATAGGGCATTCTTAAAAACCAAAAGAACCCTTGGGTTTAAAGGAATAAATCTGGACCCTCGAGCTATTGCTTGGGAGAAATCTGGGTTGGAAAAACCTTTCTAGTTTCTTTTACAGCCTACCAACATGATTGTACGTCTAAGGTTAGTCTGTATAACTTCACCAAAAATGCCTTAGAAAACAAGATAACAGGCTAAGTTCACAGAAATGTTACTCTAGAATCATAACATTAAAAATCTTCCCAAGCTCTGGCTGCTGTGTCTCAGTTGGCTGCAGCATCATCCTGTAAACCGAAAAAACCACAGGTTTAATTCCCTGTCAGGGTGCATGTCCAGGTCGTGGGTTCGATTCCTGGTCCAAGCACGTATGAGGAGGCAGCCAGTCAATGTGTCTCTCACACTGATGTTTCTCTCTCTTTCTCTCTGTCTCGCTCTCTCCCTTCTTTTCCTTCTCTCTCCCTTCCTCTTTCTCTAAAAGCAATGAAAAACAAAATGTCCTCAGGGAAGGATAAAAAAATAAATCTTCCCAAGATGTACGTCATCTAATCTGGTCTCAGCTTTGGACAAAGACTTCCCTTAAGCGCTGGTCGCTGGACGGGTGAGCTGATTCCGGAAGGTCTGTGGAGAGGGAGGAAGCCTCCAGGTGCTTCAGGTCCTTCTGGGGACCCCAAAAACAGTGAGAAAACAGAGAAAATTGCAGGGGAAATGCCCTTCACTTCATCATGGCTGGTGCTCAGCCAAAAAGAGAGCCCCCTGTACAAAATATTAATGGAAAGGAGTTCCGGACTGGGAAACTGCACATAATGGGTCAGCTGTCGATTTCCGTCCCCAACCCAGCAAAGCTGAGCAAAGTAGAAAACCCCTGTCCGCCGGCCGCATCCAAGTGGCCCGATGGCCGGGCGAACCAGCCGGACTTGGAGCCAGGTTTCATCGTCCCCTGCCTTCCTCGTTACTATGGTAGGGGGCGATAATTCATAATCATTACAGAAGTGAAAGGTGGTAATTAGCGGTACAAATTAGCTATTAAATGATTCAGAAACTTCAAAGTGAGAAGATGACCTTTTCACTTCTCATCTGGCAGTGACAAATGGGGCTCTGATTTGAGAAGAAATTAAAGCGCTCGAACACATTATGGATGTGCTTCACCTTCCAGTGCGCACGGGGCCGAGTTAATTAAAAGTAGGATAGAAAGCATGGATTCCAGGGTGCTCCTCGGTGGCTCTCTCACCTGCCCGCCTGGAAGGCTCACCTTCCTCTCCCGCCCATCCTCGGCCCCTTCTCTTGTAGCGATGAGAAGGACAAGTGGGAATTCCTACTGCCTTATATTGTATTTCATTAACTGATGATATAATAAACTTGTACGATGACACTTCCCACTCTTATTAAAAATCACTGACTGGGTATCCACATGCCAGGTGTTCATTAATTCTTTTTTTTTTTAAGATTTTATTTATTTATTTTTAGAGAGGAAAGGGAGGGAGATAGAGAGAGAGAAACATCAATGTGCAGTTGCTGGGGGTCATAGCCTGCAACCCAGGCATGTGCCCTGACTGGGAATTGAACCTGCGACACTTTGGTTTGCAGCCCGCATTCAATCCACTGAGCTACACCAGGTGGGGCTTCATTAGTTCTTCTAACAAATAATTTCACTTCACAATAAACATGGCGCTGTGGTTCTAGTCTTGGATATGTCCCTTCTGAAAACACGGCCAGGTCATTCTTGCCATTTCACCTGTGGAGCAAAATCACAGAGCACACCCTGAGGCATTAGCGATGCCCCTCACCTGTGTTGGTATATGAACTGGAAGTCATGCTAAAATGCCCCTGGTTGCCTTGGGGAAGGCACCCTCGGCTCTAGAACCGCATGCCCTTTCTGTAGGCAAAAGCCTCCTGTGTCACCTCACTCTTGATGCAATTGCAATCGGGGAGACTCTTTCCCAAGGCAACGTAGGAAAAGCTTTATTTTGAGGCCCATGGTCTTGACACGAGAAAATGCAGTGCCGTGGGGTTGGCAGGGAGAGAGAGGTGATTATCTCTTTCACACAATGCAGCAGCTGACAATATTGATTCCCAATGTGTCCATTCGGCTTCTACCTGAGAGCAGAAATCAGAGTCACCAAACTAGAGAGGCAGGATCAACAAACTACAGAGGCGAAAGGAATCGGAGATGTAACTCAGGTCAAACCCCTTGGTCATGGGTGAGGAGACAAAGGCTCGTAGTAGATGTGGATTTTGCCCATCGTCGCACAGCTCACTGGGGACAGGGCCAGGCTGGAACCCAGGCCATCCTCTGGCTCTGGGCCCCGTGTTCTTGGTTGCCACACACTGCTCTTTCCAAGCTCTCCCCTCCCCCGAGCTGGAGATACAATGCGACGCTCATTATTCACTAATTCCATATCTGCCAAGTCCCCTGCTTCCTCAAATGCATCTGCAGCTCCAAAACCAACGCTCATGGGCTTTCCCGGCCACTCCCGCTCAGGCTCAGAGCTGCAGAAACTTCCAGGCACCCGACATGCACGCTCCCAGCCAAGGCGGCACAGGGCTGCCCTCCGCCTTCTTGTCGCAGCTCTCATATTGTAAACAAGTGCTCTTTTTGTGGCCTGTTTAATGTCATCTTTCTACATTTTTATGCTTTTTGTTGGCAGTTTCGCTGTTTGAAACGGCATGGTGCGGAAGCATGGTCTAGCATGTCTAAAGGCGAGAAGGTTGTGATGTAGCAGAGAAAACACCCGCATTGGGCAACCTCCCTTCCGGCATGAGTCCTGGTGCTGTTTGCAGCGAGTTCAATGCTGCTTAAGCAGCCATATGCAGGGTGGAGCAGAAGTACGTTTAATCAGCTGTGGGTATGCAAAACACAGTTTATTCTTGTATTATTATTCATTATTGTATTATTTTCCATGCAAACAACTGTAAACCTACATTGGCCCCACCCCTGTGTATTAAACAAGGTGTCTTTAAACAGAAACATACATAAAACAAGTTTATGGGTTCATTGGTTGACACTATTCTTATAAGCACAGGCCCGCAGGAACCTAGCCCTACACTTCCTGTAGAAGCCATGCTCAGTATTCGCCAAGTCAGTGTCCGTGGCAACAGTGTAGACCGTAACTACTGTGAGGAACAAGAATGGCCTGTGTATCTGAACAGGCTGTCAATGCCGACCAGCAGACAGCAGAACAAAAACATCGTATCAGCACAGGAAAGGTAGGAGGGTCGTATCCAGGCCAGGCACAGGTGCATCGAAGAGATGAGGCAGCATCCCCATGGGTACTCGCTGTTGTCAGTGGACCCGGGGTTAGAAGTGCATGCTGGGCGGAACCAGCTCCCTGTGTTAGGCCTTGCTCATCAGATGTGTATTATTGAGCAAGCGGGCGGCCAGGGTTAGAAGACAGATCATCCGATCAATGACCATATCTGAAAGCAAACCTGGAAATTTCAAAAAGCACAATCGCAGCAGATGCATGCCTTAGCTTCTCTGCCTCCGACTCTCTTCCCACACATTCGGATTCTCTCGGGGCTTTCCTTTGTCGGAGTCTCCTGTGGCCCCGGCTGTGGCCCTAGCCTCTGAATCCTACAAGAAAAGCAGCTGAGAAGCCTTCTCCCTGGGAAGTCCCGGTAAAAACATGCTTGTTAAGAACCACATGGATGTTCAAGACTGAAGTATGCGTTTCCCCAAAACATGTCAATACACACAGAGGGATAAAATTGGGAAGAGCAGACGCCAACTGTAAGCAGTGGTTTTACATGGAGGATGGAGTTACTAGGGGCTTTCACTTTGTGCATTACTTATTTCTGCAGTGTTGGGTCCTTTACTACTCCTCCCCTCCCCCCTCAAAAACCCAATTCATATCTTGAAGTTCTAACCCCCAGTGTGACTGTATCTGGAGGCAGGGCCTGTGGGGGGGGGGGGCGAGGTTAAAGGTTAACTAGAATGGTAAGGGTGGGGCCCTAATCCGACAGTGCTGACGTCCTTCTACAAAGAGGACGACACCAGAAGTGCTCTCTCCCCCCAGCTGAGGACACAGGGAGAAGGCCGCCATCTGCAGCCAGAAGAGGGCGCTCACCGGGAACCAGATCAGCCCGCGCCTCGAACTTGGATTTCGCAGCCTCCAGAACTGTAAGAAAATGAATAGCTTTTGTTTGAGATGTCCAGTCTATGGTATTCGGTTATGACAGCCCAAGCTGCCTAAGCAGGGAAAAAAGAGATCCGTGTAATGATGAAGACACCAGGCTTTCAGGGTTCGGGCTGACCCGGTCAGCACAGACCCGCCTGCCGCTCTTGCTTTCTCTGTAGCAAGTCGACCCCATGCACTGTTCACATCATTCGACCTCGAAAAGTAACATCTGCATAGAAGTTCGCCTCTATGCAGTGTGTGGCAACCAAGAACACGGGGTGTCTTCATCGCCCCCTAAATGGCAGGCTGGAAGCCTGCACTGTCTGCGTGTGCCCCTCGCTGCTTTCTGTCTCCCAGAGGAGGACGTCTTTTCATCCATTTGTGGATGGCGGGGCCGACCTGGAGCTGAGTCCCAGTGCGGCTGCTGGAAGTCAGCCTGGTGATGGCCCGTGGGGCCGGGATGGAGGAGGCACCTGCCAGGGGGGGCAGGGAGGGCTCGTGAGGGAGTGAGGACAGCGGCCTGCTTCTCGGCCTGGCTCCCACTTCTCGGCCTGGCTGCTGGTTGCACACGAGGGTTCGCTTGGTGTCAGTTATTCATGCTGGACACTTAGCACATGCGTGTGTATTCCACTTCACTGAAAATGTTCTCCAGACACTTCCCGCGTGAATGCTGGACTCCAAACACTAGCCATGGTGGAACCACCGACCAGAAGCTGGGAGGAACAGAGACAAAGCAGAATGTAGGCTTTCAGGAGATTCCCTCACTTCCAGGTTTTCAAATAATGGGCACAGATGCTTCTGAGCTACGGATCTGGTCGCCACCTGCTCACCAGATGGTCTCAACCGTGGCTGCATGTGGGAAACACCTGGGGAGTTGTAACCATCTCGGGGGGCCTGGGCATCACTCCTATAGATCCCGGTGGGTTGGCCTGGGCAGCAACCTGGGCCTCTGGGTTGGCAAAGGCTCCAGGTGTCCGAAGGAGCACTCGAAGCAGAGAACCGCAGCTCCGGATCAGGGTAAGCCCTCGACACCTCTGCCTCTGATCCCTTCACACCCCTGCAAGGTTACAAAACGAGGGTCTGAGAAATCGGCATCTTCCGAGACCACACAGCACAGAAGTGGCCGAGACAGGCAGGGAGCTCGGGTCTGCTGTCTCCACAGACCGCTACGTCCAGCATATTGTCTAGAGCTGTTCAAATGCACGAGTTTTCCTTACCGTTGATTTCCCCATGTTTTCCATCAGACTCCCTGCTTTTCATGTTATAACTCCACTTTGTGGCCCAGGATAGCTCTGAATGTGGCCCAACACAAAATCGTGAATTTACCTAAAACCTTTTTTTTGCTCATCAGTTTTTGTTAGTGTTTGTGTATTTAATGTGCGACCCAAGACAACTCTTCTTCCAATGTGGCCCAGAGACGCCAAAGGTTGGCCACCCGGATTGTCGTTTCCTAAGGGAGGTTCTCCCTCTTCTCTTAATGCCCTTCCCACGCAGTTCCCGGCCCCAACTGTTATTTCCATCGCAGTTGAAGATGGGCCAGCCATGCGTTTCTTTTCCTGCATTGGTTTCCCCCCACACCCTTAAACAGTAACCTCTGGGAGGGCAGGCACGCCCCTGCGACACTCCCTAAGGAATTCCCAACACTTAGCACGGTGCCGGCATTTCCTAAGGACGCGATAACTCACTGTTGAAGACTAAACAAAGGAACCACTCAACAAATGTAAAGAGTTGTTCTTACCAGTGTCTTCATCCTTGGCAGGAGCCCTGGGTGTCACTCAAAGCCTCTGGGGAATGGGACGCCCCACCTCTCATGAAAATCTGCCATGTGAGCCCAAGGGACCACACACCCCCCAGACTTCTCTAAAAATGGCGTGCTCCGTGTGAGACCCTGCACTCAGAAGTCCACGAGTTCCGCAGACATGCGGTGTGAGTGTGAAATCCGCACTCGGGTCTTCTGGACGCCCGGCCATGGCTTCCAGCCTCCCGTTGGTGTAAGACCGTCATTGATGCAAGAGGCTCCATCTGTGGAACCTGGAAATGGGGGTTTCCTGGGACAGCGCCCCAAACCCAAGCCAGAGCTAGGCCGTTTCTGCTTTTCTTACTGTGTCTACTATACATTTAGCAGTTATAAAGTTATAAATATAACAGTGATGTCTAAATACATGAAATTATAAGTAAAGCCTAGTTTATTCATTTTGTATTTACACTTTCCACTTTTCTTACTGTTTCTACTATTAATACCCGCGATGCTTTCTTATCCGTCTCATTTCACTTCTGCAAACCCCCGACTGCGGCCGCTTTGCTTGGGAGCACCAGCCATCGCGTCCTGGGCACAGCTGGGTGAAGTCCAGCAAGTGAGCTCTGAGTGTACAGAGGGCGCAAGCCCAGAGCCTGCCGGGACCAGCTCCCAAAAACAGTGTCCTTTCCATTTCTTTTTTTTTTTTTCTCAGAGAAGCAGGGTGAGCAAAATGTGGGCTTTTGAATGGGAGAAAGTTGGTATGAAATGGTTTAGTTTCAAATCATAGACTGTAAAACTCAAAGAATTTTTCAAGCTTTCGGTTTCTTGAGAAATTATTTCATTTTCAAATCATGTAAACCTCCATCTGGGGCTCAAGCACTGATTTACATCGCTGTGATTATAACTAAATATTGTCACCGAACAGCAACACGGGGCCCAGCTGTCACCTGGTTTCTCTCACGTGCCAACGGCAGGTGTTTTGAACCCGACACAGCTCAATTTCCCAACCGAGCGCATTCAAAACCCACTTCCTACAGCTCTGCATACAACCACCATCCACCCCTCAGAAACCACATTCCGAGATTCAATCCGTTTCCCTCACTGGACAAACTCTTTCGACTGCCGCTCAGATATACAAGTCCCTCATTGATACAAGGGAGGCAGTACCTGCCCACGGCGTTGGTGCAAAGATGAAAATGAATCGTGTCTTAAATATCTACAGTGAGGTTGGCCAGATATCTGACCTTCGAAACTTGTGTTTCTGCAAGCAACTCTTTCAGCTCAGCAAATTCAACACCCATCGCCATGGCAACATTAAGAACCACGCCGTAGCCCTGGCTGGCATAGCTCAGTGGATTGAGCGTGGGCTGTGAACCAAAGTGTCGCAGGTTCGATTCCCAGTCAGGGCACATGCCTGGGTTGCAGGCCATGACCCCCAGCAACCGCACATTGATGTTTCTCTCTCTCTCTCTCTCTCTCTCTCTCTCTCTCTCTCTCTCTCTATCTCCCTTCCCTCTCTAAAAATAAATAAATAAAATCTTAAAAAAAAAAGAAAGAAAGAACCACGCCATATCTCGGAAGCTGGGAGTAATCCCGGAATGGTGAATACTGTGGGTGGTTTAGCTGCTGGCACCGAGCGTGTGGCAATGCTGATGCTTCTCTACCAACGGGACTTTCCAGGATACTCCAAACCTGCCGCTGGTCCCGGCCAAACCATCGAGGTAGTCTTGCCCCCTGAAGAGCCATTGAGATGAGTGCAGACCCTGGAGCACCCAGGGAGAGGGGAGGCAAGAGAAAACCGAAAGGCAGAGAGAAAAACCTAGGCGTGGAGGCAGAATCTCATCACAAGTAACCAGCCACAGGGCCAGCTCCCATTTGTCCCGGACTATCTGGTTTTGTCTGTTTCTCACAACTCTGTTTACCCTGGGGTCGTAGAGCAGACAGTTGCTATGGATACCTCACCTCCTATCTGCTTGGCCCAGCTGAGCTCACCTGCAGCTCCTCACTGCAGGCCCTCTTGTAACCTGGCCCCACCCCCATGGGAGATGGCGCCATCGCGCACAGGTGCACCCAGGAGAGTGAGGGGTGCGAGGTCACTGCCACCCCTCCCCTGGGCAACAAACCCCCAGCCAGAGGGCAGGTGAACCCGAGGACAGTGGCCCAGCCTCCCTGTGCTCTGCCGGCACCATCTGTCCAAGGTCCTACAACCCACTGAGGCACGCCTGGTGCCCACAGAGACACCCGCTATTTCGTACACGCTGTGGGCATGTGTCCCTCCCCTGCCTCTTCTTCTGCTTCCTCACTTCTGCTCCCCGAGAGTAACCCCCAGATAAACCACCTGCACTCCAATGCTTGTCTCAGGGTCTGCTTTTAGGAGGACCCAAATTAGGGCAGGCTTTTCTTCCCGCTGTACAGATGAATAAGTGAAGGCGGGAAGAGGCAGAGTCTTGCTCAGGGCGAATGTGTTTCCGTTGCATTTCTCACAAAGGCAGGAACAGCAGGCTGTCTGGGGTCATCCCTGGTGCCACTCGGGGCTCCCGAGGAAACTACTCACGGCCTTAACCACAGAACGGGTGGGCCGTCCCTGGGCCTTTGGTCCAGGTGCAGACAGGCCACACGTGCAACAGAGATGCCAGAGCGGGCACAGCGCAACGCCCACGAAGACCGTACTCACATAGTCACGGGACTTAACCTACGCCCAGAAGGCAATGGCGCCGACCGACAGGTGTTGTGCGCACGTCCAGGTGGGCAGCGGCAAGTCCCGTTGAAGAGCAGCGGCCCGACTCGGCGGAGACCCCTTCTGAGCTGTGGCGACCAGGAGCAGCCCCATCTGGCGGGCGGGATGGCTCCCCCTGCAGGCTGGCCACGCCAGAGCGCCAGCGCCCACGGCCTCCTCACCCAGCAATGTCTCTCTGCTCCTCCTCGGCTCATCCAAGTTCACGGGGTAAGAGAACCGTGTTCTGAAGTTCGTAGGGATCCTCGCTGAGTCCAAAGTGGGCATTTCCTCCCCAGCTCAGGGCAGAAACTGGTCTTCCCTGGGCTGTATCATGTTTATTTTGGGGGCTGGCACAGTGTTATAAAATGAAGTTTCCCATAAAAAGAGGAATTTCTAGTTTTCCCTGGAAGAGTTAAAGGCCTGGCTGTCCTGGGAGAGCATGCTGGGAGAGCATGCTGGGATGCGGTCACGGCCAGGCCCGAAAGGGGCGCCCACCACGTTTACTCACCTTCCCAGGCTCGCACACCAGCCCCCACCCCTTCCTCAGAGGCTGGGGATGGGTGTGCTGTGGCCACAAGCCAGGAGGAGAAGACGAAAAATCCCACGATGTGCGATGGTCTGTTGCTTACAGATCTATTCCTCCCCAGGGTCTGAGCATTTTAAAGACACAGGAGGCAGCTTTTCCGTCTTTGTGGCCTTCCTTTCCCGGCACCCGGCAGTGTGGCTGAATGAACATTCCTTCAAAGGCCAATAAAACAATCGGGGGGACGTGTGCCTTTCGGGGTCCGTAATTCCGGTGAACAGCAGCGGAGACCTTGTTCCCGCCTGTCTTTGCTGCTGGAAGAGCCAGCTGAGGGGGGAACAGGAGGAACATCGATGTCCAGAGGGCTCTAACCAAGACAATGTTCTGTTTCCTGGGGAAGCCTTGTTTTTCTCAAGTCAAAGCAAAACTAAGAAACACTGTCACAGACGCCCTGCAAAACCACACAGGGGACGACGCTGCTGAGTTCCTGTGGGGCACCAGGGAAAACAGGCCAGGGAAACTTCCAGAAGGGCAGGAAAACGCTCCCTTTGGGCGACAAGGAAGAGCAGAGAATGACGGATTTAGAATAGAAAGGGAAAGTTCTAATAACAATCTCCGTGTTGCACAGTTAAAAACTCAGAGCAGAAACGAAAGGGAAGGGGGAAGGCAAGTTTCTCGTAAATCACTAAGTCTGGGAAGACATGAAGTGTTACACAATAACGTTTCAAATAATGTCCTGGGAAGTAAATATAATGTATAAAATGGAAACTGGGGAGAGGAAAAAAAAAAAGAGATGTCCAAAAGCAGACATTGTCCGCAGTGCTTGGAGGACTCAATAATTATTTAAGGTTCAGTGACCGTATGACAATAAGGAGCCGATGATGAATGCCTCATACGCATATCGGTGTTTATAACAGGGACAGGTTGTCAAATCATTTCCCAGCTCAGACAGGAGACAGGAATGAGAAATGTATCCATTTGACAAAGGGTTAGTGTGCGCCCTCTGCGCCAGGCACAGGGGAGATTG
The DNA here is from genome assembly GCF_019186645.2 of Phyllostomus hastatus. Classification (NCBI taxonomy): domain Eukaryota; kingdom Metazoa; phylum Chordata; class Mammalia; order Chiroptera; family Phyllostomidae; genus Phyllostomus; species Phyllostomus hastatus. The sequence goes on along the minus strand of NW_025334004.1, from coordinate 27,677,955 downwards.
TGTTTGCTTTCCATTGCTACTGTACCACGTGCAGCGATTTAGAACACAATCTATTACCTCACAGTCGTGCACATCCGATGTCCAACACAGGTGTCCCACGGCCAAGGTCAAATTGTCAGCAGGGTGCACTCGTGTCTGCAGGCTCCAGGGGAAGAGCCATTCCCTCGCCTTTTCCAGCTGCGGAGGCCGCCACGTCCCCTGGCTCGTGGCCCCATCCCTCCGTCTGCACAGCCAGGAGCAGCGAACTGCATTCTTCTCACACCACCCTCTCTCTTCTCCTCTTTTTAAAGACCCTTCTGGCCCTGGCTGGCATAGCTCAGTGGATTGAGCTCGGGCTGCAAACCAAAGTGTCGCAGGTTCGATTCCCAGTCAGGGCACATGCCTGGGTTGCAGGCCATGACCCCCAGCAACCGCACATTGATGTTTCTCTCTCTCTATCTCTCTCCCTTCCCTCTCTAAAAGTAAATAAATAAAATCTTTAAAAAAAAAATTTTTTTTAAAAAGACCCTTCTGGATGGGGCCCACCCAAATAAGCCAGGATAGTCTCCCTATTTTAAGGACAGCTCATTAGCAACCTAAGTTCACTTTCCACCTGAATTCCCTGTCGCCGTGTGTTATAGACTGAATGTGTCTCCCCTTGCCCCCGAAATTCACATGTTGAAATCCTGACCCTTGATGTGGTGGTATTGGGAGGTGGGGCTTTCGGAAGATAATGGGGCCATGAGAACAGAGCCCCGATGAATGAGATTAATAACCTTATAAGAAGAAACCAGAGATCACTCTGGGCCGGTCCACCACGTGACGGCCCAGTGAGAGGTTGGCAGGTGCAGCCTGGCAGCCTGCCCTCCCCGGGACCCGACCCTGCTGGCACCCTAGCCTCGGACTTCCAGCCTCCAGAACCTGGGAAGGGAATGCATGTCGCTTAAGCACCAAGTCCGTGGCAATTCCGTTATTGCGTTCTGGACTCACTAAGACGCCATGTAACCTGCCACAGTCACAGGTACTAGGGATTAGGACACCTTTGTGCGGAGTGGAGGGGGGGGGCACTATTACTCTGCCGACCACAGAGATTATGTTGAATGAGCCGCAGACCTTGCTCTCGGGACTCGTACAGTCAAACAAAGGCAACGTAGTGTGTTCCACAGCAACAGCAGCTGCCGGTGGCAACTGAGTAGCAGGCTCTGTGCTGAGCCGTGTGTGTGCGAACCGAGGGGCTGGCCAGCGGCAGCCGCCATCTTTCTTTCTGAAGCACGGCCCTGTGCATTCATTCATGGGCTGTCCCCGGCTGCCTTCCCCCTGTAACGGCAGCCCTGAGTAGCTGTGACAGAAACATCCGACCCGCGAGCCTGAAATAGTCACTACCTGGCCCTGCACCAAAAAAAAAAAAAGTTTGCCAGGTTCATGGATTAGCTCATTCAATAACGCTGTGACGTCAGTACTCCTATGATGCCCCCCATTTACAGATCAAAAACCCCGAAGCACAGAGAGGTAAAGTGACTCGCCTCAAATTACACAGCTCGCAAGCAACAGAGCCATAATTTGACTGTCTGGTGATTGCACCTCTCAGAATTAACCTTCAAGGAAAGCCCAGGGGTACCTGCCAGTGCAGACAAAGCTTGGAGAAAATGCATGAAGTGCTCATTCATCTGGACTTGTCTGTCTGCCAGGCACTGTTCTAGGAACTCCGTGAACACTGCCTCAGAGGGACCCTCCACAAGAGTCTACTACCCTCGTTTCAGGTGGATGGCCACTGAGCCAGAGGGTCCCACAGCTGGTCACAGCGGAGACGGAACCCAGGCCCAGCTCTGTCTGACCCCAGCGTGCCCACTCCCCCTGCGTCACACAGCGGAGACGCCACTTCCAGGATGCGAGACCGAGGAGGCTGCCTGGCAGGCTGTGCTTGAGTGGCCTCTGCAGAACGAAGGGGATGCTGGGACACAGAGCTGGGCATGGAGGAGAGGGTGTCCCAGGGGAGTGAACAGAAGGGAACAAAGATCTGGGAGGTGAAGAAAGTCACTGGTGTGATTGGTGAGCAGTGGGGAGGGCGGTTCGGCTGGGCGGAGTGGAGAACAGCGGGGTTTGGACCAAACTGCCGGGAGAGCCTAGTGGTGCAGGGCCCTGAGCCTCATTCTGAGCAAAGAAAGAAAAGATGTCCGAGCTGGAGTTCTCGCCCATGTCTGGAGAAAGAGATCAAAGGTCACAGGGGAAGAACTGGAAAGGGAAGGAAATGGGCACTGTGTTAAAGAAGAGCCGTAGGATGGCCAAACAGAAGAAAATGGCAAGGAAATAATGGTCAGACAAAGGTCTTTTTTTTTTTTTCTTATCCTCACCCAAGAACATGCTTATTGATTTTAGGGAGGGGGAGACAGAAGGAGAGAAACATGGGTTGCCTCTTGTATGCACCTCAACCAGGGACCGAACCAGAAATCTAGGCATGTGTCCTAACCGGGAATTGAACCCATGAACTCTCAGTTTATGGGACAACACTCTAACCAAGTGAACCACACCAGCCAGGACCAGGCAACAGTCTGTAAGTGGGAGGCTAGCTGAACAGGGTGCCACAGAAATAAAGAGAAGGGCAGAAAGCTGGTTGTAGAGAGTAGAGGACAGACAAGAAGTTATTTCCATTTTGGTTTTTCTGTGCACAGGGTCCCAGCATTACCTCCAGGCTGGTGCACCCAGTGGAGAACCAGAAATGCAGAAACAGAGCTCAAGGGAACCCCCCACCCCGCTTGTGTTAGAAGGAGAGGTCTGTGTGAGGTGATGGTTAAAACGATGAAACCGGAGGATATTCTGGTACAACCCCCCTTCTCAAGGATCCTTGCAAAGACCCAGGTGCTGTGGGTCCTCACCAACATCACCTTTGACCTCGGGAATGGAGGCCACGGACTAACACGTTTATAACATTTTACAGAAAGGCCGGCCACGTACCCCAAGTCCCCAACAAAGCCCATGTGCGCTTTGAGTGAAACCAAGGCTCCCCTCCCCCACGGTTCTTCCTCTGTCCCCCCGAGGTGCTCTCCCTCGACCAGTCCTTCCCCCCAGAAGCAAAGTGGAGTCCTTGCTACAGGTGATGAGATTCCAGAACCAAATACACCCTACAAGAATTGTGGTAGCTAGCCTTCCCTACACTAGCTCTCCTACTTTGTGTGTATGAATAAACGATTTCCCCACCCAGATGGGATGATGAACAGATGAGATTACAGATGGATCACAAACTTGTAAATTATGAACAACGTGTTCAGCATCTTTCCCTTGGATTGATGTGCACTTAAACGTGTCATCCCTGCCTGTCCCTGTGAGACTCACATTGAAGAGTGGATGTGAGGCCATTCCAGTTTCACAGCTGGAAAAATAAACAGAGGCCAGGAGTTTCTAGGTAGCTCCCAAGGTCACCTTGTGCTCTGTCCTTGCCCGTGTGCCAGAACTTCCCAAGGGTCAGTCAGGTAGACCAAGCATCTGAGAGCTGATGGAATGATAGGGCGCTACAATGCGAGGACCGGTGACACCAGGTGCTCTAGACCATGCACTGCTCTTCCAATGAAGGTGTTCTTTTTGGTGAACAAGATCATAAAATTCTAAAGGGAAGATACCAGTATGGCATTGACTGCTTGCAAGCTATCCTCTGTTGCCTTGAATTTAACAAGAATAAAAATTTTGCACCAAGTACAAGATTTTGTATTTGGATCCCCTTGGGTTCTTTTTAAAACGTCCCTCATTTACACTAGTAATAAGAACATGTGTTCTAAATAATTCCCAAATGGACCACTGATCAGAAACAGCTAACCAGCATAATAGCATGGTTAGTGCCTTCAAAACACGTTGACTTAGGGGAAATATTTCAAGGGGAAAAAGAATTTCCGAAGGAAATTCTGTGACAATCAAGCAACAGGAAAGATTTGTGAACCCAAGATGACTTGTGTGTCTTCAAAGAGAACTAGCTGATCTCTACTTCACTGTAGACAAAATTAAGGGAAAGGAGGGGCGGGGTAAAACTCAAGTGAAATATTATGAGGGGCAAAGTGTGCAGGATGAAGGCACGTGAGCGTATCCACTCATAGGCCCAGCGGTCACCTGGCCTAATCCCTGAATCAGAAAGGACAGAAGGGCTGGACTGTGAGATCAGCTTTCTAGGAGTCAAAGCTGCGCAGGGATGACGGGAGCCTTCTGGGAGCTGGAGTTTCCTCCCATGGGAGGTGTTTGGGCCCCTGAGCTTGCCGTGAGGATAATTCAAAACTTAGAGGGGAACTGGACCCGGTGACTTTGGAAATACCTACATCCCAGACCCACTCTGACTCTAGGAAGAAAGGGGTCCTCCAAGGGTGCTCTCAGAATCGTTTGGATCTGTGACCGCTTGTTGAGGAACCGCTGCACCTCTAGGAATTCAACGCTACAGTTTCAGAAAGGGATGTAGTCATTCATCCAATGACGTGTGCCAAAAACTACTAACTTCCAAGCACCATTTTTTTATGTATCCACACACACACACACATCAACCTCTTTTTTTAAAAGATTTTATTTATTTGTTTGTTTATTTATTTATTAGAGAGGGGAAGGAAGGGAGAAAGACAGAGAAACATCAGTGTGTGGTTGCTTCTCATGTGGCCCCCACTGGGGACCAGGAATGTGCCCTGACTGGGAATCGAACCTGCAATGCTTTGGTTCACAGCCCGCGCTCAATCCACTGAGCTATGCCAGCCAGGGCCCAAGCACCATTTTTATTATGGATGGTTTACTACTGCCACACATCGTACTTTGTCCTGGTGAGAGTGTTGCTCACGGGTATGAGACAAATGAAGGAATAGGATAAACTTAGATGTTGGAAAGTATTCTAAATAAATTAAAGGGGGAGATGATAACAGGACAATTGGTGACCCGAGGGTTCCTTTGGATTAAGAGCAGGCCTCCCTGCAGGGAACCTCCTGGAGCTGTCCCTTGGTCCTGGTGCTGAAAAGAAACCAGTGTGTGGCCAGCATCTGAGCTCTGAACTAAGGAAGGGAAGGCTACCATGGGGGCGGCACCTGGGGTCCCCAGCTCTCGCGGGAGGCCCACCAGGTAGAGAATAAGGAGCCAGACCAGCTAACAGACAGGTGCCAGCAGCATCTACCCTCCCACCCCCAACCCACTCAGCCTAACGCCCACCGGTCTGCCCCAGGGCAAGCTAACTGGTCTTCCTCACCCTTCACTCACCTCACAGCCTCTTCATAAACAGTCTTGCTTTCCCATTCAAGGACCCTAACTAGTTACATAAGGAGAAGACACCCAGAGAGCCTCAGATACTAGGTTTCCCAGGAGTGAGCAGGCCTCACTTGGGTGGACAGCTTTCCCCAGGAGAGCTCATTCCCCCGGCAGCCAGAGGGCGAGCAGAAAGCCTCTCCACCACATCCCAGACCCTCCACGTGGAGTTTTGACCAGAGCCTGCCCACTCAAGGGGCTCATATTGGTGGCTCCAAAAGCCAGGCATGATGGCCCCCCAGTACTAAAGGTCGTGGTATAAAGACTAAGACCCAGTGGGTTCAGCTCTGCATTTTTAAGGAAGAAAATATATTTTCACTTAAAAGGGAATGTTATACCTGGCTGGCGTAGCTCAGTGGATTGAGCTCGGGCTGCAAACCAGGTATCACAGGTTCGAGTCCCAGTCAGGGCACATGCCTGGGTTGCAGGCCATGACCCCCAGCAACTGCACATTGACGTTTCTCTCTCTCTCTCTTTCTCTCTTCCTTCCATCTCTAAAATAAATAAATAATCTTTTTTAAAAAAGAATATTATCAAGGTTAAGTTTTAAAAAAATAAATAAAAAATAAAAATAAAAGGGAATGTTATAGTGACAAAGTTATCTTCTCCTAAGTGGACTTCAACCCCTAATTTTGGGTTATTTCAAACACACATTTCTGTAGTCAGAGAAAAAATAATCACTTTTGGAAAGCTTGCAACCCATTCCTCACACTTTTTGCCAAGTCCCACTCTGATGCTTAAAAACCAAATTGTCAACATTGCGAGTGTAGGTGGATAAAGGGAAGCGATCACTCTTTGAGGCATGTAGGTAGATGTGTTGGTGAGTTTGCACACACAGCGCACAATCAGCAGCTACTGTTCCTGCAGGCACAGGTGGGAGGCCAGCCCTTGGAACACCAGGTAATCCCCAGGTAATCCTCTGGGCACTTGCAAATGCCAGCCCCTGAGGAGGCGCCACAAGCAAGCTTCTTCCACAATTGATAAAAATGATTTACCACATTGCTTTTTTAGAAAAGAATATTCAGCCCTGGCTGGTGTGTCTCAGTGGATGGAGCACTGGCCTGTGAACCAAAGGGTCGCTGGTTCAATTCCCAGTCAGGGTACAAGGCTGGGTTACAGGCAAGAAGCACACAACCACACACTGATGTTTCTCTCCCTCTCTCTCTCCCTTCCCCTCTCTCTAAAAATAAATAGAAATAAAAAAGGAAGAAAGAGAGAGAGAGAGAGAAGAAAGAAAGAAAGAAAGAGAAGAAGAAAGAAAGAAAGAAAGAAAGAAAGAAAGAAAGAAAGAAAGAAAGAAAGAAAGAAAGAAAGAAAGAAAGAAAAGAGAGAGAAAAGAAAGATTCATGGCCACAAAAGCACCAAGAGGCAAAAAGACAGTGAGCACTTCGTGTGTGCATGTATAGTTTAGAACACAGAGTGTGCAGGGAAGAGAAGGAGATGGGCAGCACCTTCTCTAGGGACAACTGACATCATGTGAAAGCAAGGGATGTGGGCCAGCGTGCCCTCCAGCCAAGCCAACCTGATGACATCACAAGCACCCCTGGGGAAATGGGAGACCTGGTTTCCCCCTCAGCTCTACAGCCCCTTCCCTGGGCTGTACTGGGGTCATGCAGGGAAAGGAAACTACATTCACATGTATAATCACAACTGCCCCCCAAGTTCTGTGCCCCTCACCCTGCTTTACGGTGTTCGTAGCACTTGCCATCCCCCACCATATTACGTAGCCATCTGGCCCCTGTCTCGCCCATGTGCCATTAATCCCCAGGAGAGTAAATGCTTTGCTCTGTTCACTTCCAAACCTCCAACTGCGAGCACACAGTAGACCATCCATAAATATGTGTTGGCTGAATCGATTCACCCTTTCACTCAATGAGCACTCACCAGGCACCAGAGGATTTTGCTGGGTGATTAAAATACAACGGATGAATGGATGAATAGGATGGGGTCTATGCATACAATAGAATATTTCCAGCCTTAAAAAAGAAAAGAATGAAGTACTATGACATGGATGAACCTTGAAAACATTATTTAAAGTAAAAGAAGCTAGGCGCGAAAGGCCACACGTTGTGTGGTTCCCATGAAGTGAATTCTTTAGAACAAGCAAATCCACAAAGACAGAAAGTAGATTAGACCAGCGGTTGTCAGGGGCCAGGTGGTTGGGAGTCGGGAGGATGGGAAGTGATGGCAAAGGATACGGAGTTCCTTTCAGGCCGATGAAAGTGTTCTCGGAGTGACTGTGCTGGTGGCTGCAGGCCTCTGTGAATGGGCTAAAACCCACCCAACTGTACCCTTTAAATGGGTGACTGGTGTAATAATATATAAGTTACATCTCAATAAAACCATTATAAAAATAACAAATCTGACCGTGTCATCACCCCAAAATCCATACTCCCGCCTTTCTTCATTCCTTGCCTCCCATCAGATTGCCTTTTTTAGAAAAAAACTACACTAATAGAAAAACCAACAAAAACATATTCTTTTGACCACACTCCTGTTCTCTAAAGCAGTCCTCATAAAGCATGAGACAGCCTCACACGGGCTCCTTGATTCAGGTGAGATTCGCTGTGTCCTCGCCTCACCTGCTCTCCTCACCTGCAGGACAGGAGCTGAAGTACCCCCTCCCACGTGAAGGTGACCTGCCGGCACCTGGCTGTCACAGGAGAAAACACAGAGTGTGAGACTGACTCTCGGAAATCTGGAGTTTCCTGGCCAGGGAAGAGCTATAATTTTAGCAAGCAGCAAGCTTCATTTGATTTCTAATCTGCTTAGAGACGCAGTGATGAGATGCCACCGACTGTCGCCTCACTGGCTATGTTTTTAAAAGCAGCAAAATAAAATCACCGCATCTATTATTTTAAAAAATGCACAATGATTCTTAACCTCAACCCCCTGGTGGACTTTCCTATTCTCTGCACTCTTCAATCCCTCGATAATATTTTAAAATATCCACTCAAGTTCTGAACAGTCCAGGACAGCAGCTCTGTAGCCTCCTTTTTTTCTCGCCCTGCCCTCAGCACGATCCACAGGCGGGTTGCCCTCCTCTCTCTCTGATTGGCCGAGACAAGGCCCAATAGGAGTCCCCAGCACCCTGTACCCTCAGGGAGTATCTCTGGGTCAAAGCACAACGGGCTGCATGTTCGCACCTTATTAAACTGCACTTCTGGGAGCCTTCCCGGAACAGCAAAGAAAGAGAATGGCTGCAAATGGAAATATTGATTTCTATGACAAGATTAGTCAGCTTCATTGACTTGCAGGAAAACGTAGTGTTTGGTGAAAAAAAAAAAACTATCCTGTTTTGTTTTCCCCTATTTTTGAAAGAATAGCTTATTTCCTTTTTCCATAGGCATTAAAAGTAACTAACAATGAGAAAGTTGGGAAAACCATCAACATCAAAAGATTCCTATTGCTCGCTTGGGGGGTAAAAAAAAACCCCACAGATCAAGGCAAAGAACAAAATAAGCAAAGAAACAAAACAGAGACAGACTCACAGATACTGAGAACAGACTGGGGGTGGGGGCAGGGAATGGGGGGGAAGGTGAAGGGATTAAGTACAAGTCAGTAGTTACAACATCGTCGTGGGGATGGAAAGCACAGTCCAGGGAACAGAGTCCATAATATTGCAAAAACAATGTATGGTGCCAGGTGGACACTAGCACTACAGGGGGAATCACTTCATAAAATACATCATTGTCTGACCTCTATGCTGTCCACCTGCAACCAATAGAAAATAATATCGAATGTTATATAATTGAAAAAAACATGTATCAAGAACCCCTGTGACGGTGGGCTTCCGGAAGGCAGCGACTGTGTCTCAGTGTTTGCATCCCCGAGGGCCCGCTGTGCGCTCAGCTCTGTGCTGGGCACCGGAGACGCCACGTGCTTACAACTCTGTCCTGCTCCACCCGTGTTCATCCTGCAGGGGGGAGGGGGTGTTAAACTGTGGTTCATGACGTGCCTGCGATGCAGCGTCAGAGCAGGGCTCCTCAGCCGCAGCACCCCTGGCTCTTTGGGCCGACCGTCCTCAGCTGCGGGGCTGTCCCGTGCCTTGCAGTGTGTTTAGCAGCATCCCTGGCCTCTGCCCACTGGAAGCCAGCAGCATCTTCCCAGTTGTAACAACCCAAAACGTCTCCCCAAATTGGCCAACGTCCCCTGAGAGCCACATCACCTTGCACTGTAGCTACAAAGTGAATGCGATGTTGTCTGCCTGCGACAACCAATGGCCTTTTCCGCAGTGAGACCTGGATGTGGGGGGCAGCTTTCCAAAGGCCGCCAAACTCCAGGCATTTGGGAAAGAAAACCCTCCCCCGCGATGAGCCTGGGATCACCAAAGGAGCTTTGCCATGGCTTCCGAAGAAAGGGCTGAGCACGGATGAAGCACGTTGTGATTAGAGCATTCAACGTGTCGGGGAACGCAGTCATTCAAAATCTGCCACTTTTCTGCACGTAGAAATCCAAAGTGTATCTGGTACACGCATTTTGTTAGATTTAGTTTTACACCGAAGAGCTTCTTCATGAAGATATTAATCACGGGCTGTGACCCGGTGCTCACATTTCTGCAGTGTGCACGTTGGTGTTCTTCCAGGCGCTGTGCTGCCTCAGGCCCTGGGCGGTCCCAGAAAGCATCCTGAGCCAGACCGATGAAAACCGTGGGGTCCCCAGGCGTTAGCCTGAAAGCCTTTTTGCACACGGGCTCAGAGGTTGGGTCCCAAGGCTATGCAAAATGTAAACCCCACTTCCCTTCCCTTAGAGTCCCATTCCAATCCCAAAAGCCAATTAGTCAAATGCAGAATTGCACATTGCTTTGGCTCTTTCTACTTCTGAATTCATTTTGTGTGGTCTTATGTACAAAAGGTAGAAACCAAGGATAATGCCTGTAACAATCATAATTACCTAGGAAGATACAAAAACACACACATAGGAAAACATACACATGCATGTGGACACACACACTTTGATGTCTTGGCTGCGGGTAGAATAGAACCTGGGCAACCGCTTTCCATTTCCCATGACTCTCTGCGCCCAACTTCCACCAAGCCACAGAGACAAGGTCTTGGCTTTCTTCTTCAAGACTTACCTAGATGTTTGTGTCTTAGGATATAAAAGCCATTTAGTCACATTAATTAAGCTCCACAGCACTGCTGAAATATGTTCTGAATTTTCGGAAGCTAAAATGAAAGCGAGTTGTACCCCAAGATCATTCTTGGGGGTCCCCCTGAGAAGACTGATTTCACATAAAATTTAAATGAAGTTAGAAAAAATATGGCAAAAGTATCACCTATCCCCAAACAACTAAAAAGACCAAAAAGGGGAAAACAAGGAGGAAGAGAGAAGCAAAGTAAAAGGGCAAAAATAAAATTTGCCCTTAGAAGTCCTATTTGCACATAGGAGGCACTTTTATGTGATAATACTGCTGACTTCGGGAGAACTGTTCTTTAAAGTAGTTCTCTGAAATCCCAGATGACAGCAGGTGCTTTTGTTTTAGCTTCTGATGGTAGGCGCTCCACTTGCGGGTCCCACACGCAACCAGGACCACATCCTCTTTGATGTCTCAGGCATGAAGGTGTTTTAGTATTCTCCTCTGCATGCATCATCACCTTAGCCGCGCGCGGAGAGTACTTCTGGACTCAAAGGCTTCCAAAGTAAACACAGCCCCATCGTGTTAGCTTAAGCATCACCAAGGGGTTTTGTTCTATCCTTTCAGTTCTTTGAGGTTCACACCTTGGCTCTCAGGCACGGGCGCTACCCAAAGCAAGAGTCGAAGGCTTGGAAAATTAATTCACAGGGTGTCTCTTTCTTGTTATGAAACGTTTTGTTTGTTTTCCTAAAGACATGACAACACCAACTCTTGGTTTCAAGCAGATTTAATGGCAACGTCTTTAATCAAGGGCTACAGGACTTTTCTGCACCGGAATATAATTGTAAACGTGAAAGGGGCCCCCCAATGCCCACTGGGAGCTACTGAATGAAAAGTCCTTTCCGAGCGAGCTCTCTGCAGAGGCCGTCCCAGCAGGCCGCCCTCGGTTTGGCCGCTCGTCCTCGCTTAGATCTAAGTCATGTGTTTCATCTGTGTGCACCCAGTGTGGTCCTCATCAGGGAAGAAAGCGTTCCTGCTCTCATCCTCCCGTTCTGGAACTTGGCCCACTTACAATATTGCTTCCTGATCCTTCCAGTGAGCTGAACCCCAGAGGCGCTTAACAATTAAAAGAAGGGACCGGAGGCATCGGGTTGGCACATGGACATCCCACAGAAAATCTTACTGCTCTTTTTCAGGGTCTCCATATCACCGGCATTGCCCAGCCAGATCATTTCATCCGTGCACAATTGTTACCTTGATGCCACAAGGAGATAATAGATTAAGAAGTCTTTCTTCTTTTGTTTTCCTCCCCTAAAAGAAGTTACAAATGTAAAGCCTCTATGAGATTTCGCATTCACGTTGAATTCCTCTGGGCTAGGAGGTACAGGAGATTGAATAAGCCATTCAAGTATTCGTCACAGAGATACTCAGCCAGGATCAAATGAGGTTGTTCAGTTTTCATGGGCCCCACGGGGGTTAGTTCTGCTTAGCATCATCAGACAAGGAACTTATTATTATAACACGGCAAGTTCAGTCTATGTCCAACGTATTATTCCCCTAAGGTCTAAATCAGGGGAGTCCAGCGTGCAGGCCAGGATGGCTGTGAATGCTGCCCAACACAAAATCATAAATTTAGTGAAAACGTTATGAGATTTTTTTGTGATTACATGTTGCACTGTATTTACTGTGTGGCCCAAGACTACTCTTGTTCTTCCAGTGTGGCCCAGAGATGCCAGAAGGCTGGACAGCCTTTTTCAGAGTATTTAGACTCTACATACTGGCCAGTAGCCACCACATCCCATTAGCCAAAGCTACAGGCTTGTTGCCACCCCACCCCACCCACCTCCCGGTATGTCCCCTTTAAAAAACCTCAGCTGTGTGTACCAGGTAGATATATACCAGGTGGATATCATCTGAATTGGGCATGCCTACAGAACCCCCAAATTTGTAGATTAACTCCAAAAATAAAGAATAGCATCTAATAATTAAGTACGTATTAAGTGTACTTTATATAGGTATTCTTTCCTTTTCTCTCTGCAGCAACACTGCAAGGCTGGCATGATCATCCCTGTGTCACAGATGAGGAAACTAAGGCCCAGAGAGGTTAAACAAGTTTGCCATGGTCACACAGCAAGTACAAGCAGATCTGGAATTCAAACACAGGTCTCTTTAACTCCAAGGCTCTGTCCTTGGCCTCTACTCTGCCCCTCATGGTTCCTGACATCCCAATCAGCGCCCCCCAACTGCCCTCACTTCCCCTGCACCGGCCTCATTCCCTTCAGAGTCCTTGCACACCTTCTGAGCCTTCCTGGAAGCAACCTCGGTTCTCCCCAACAACTCGGCTTCCGTGGCCCGCCGGGCTGCTGTGCGTCCCAGCCTGGCCCAGGCTTCAGAATGTTCCATCCGGTCTGCCTTGCAGGGAACAGTCCCGCCAGTCCACCCAAGAGTCTGGATACTTTATCATCATAATACGACCTCATCGAATCCCTCATGACATCTTGCAAAGGGTAAATAGGTCCATTCTTATTTTACTAGAAACTGAGGATTGAAAGGATGAAGTCACTGCCACAGACCGAACAGGTTATTCAGTGGCAATTTCTGGATTGGACCGCAGGAGGTGCATCATTTTTCCCATCATTCCTTGGCACTCAGTAGGTCTCTTCCAACACACGGTTGTTGATTGACTCATAGTGACACCACTCTCTCCACCGCAGTGTTTCTGCTTGCAGTAATTTCTAGCTCAGAAAAAAAAAATTAAATTCTCAAGAGGTTATTTGTTCAATTGTGATAACCAGCGCCCCCACCCCTCTGAATTCCAGTGGCTTAACCCACCAAAAGTCAAATTCGCATTTATGCCAAGCCCACTGTGGGTCCAGATGACGCCCCAGCGACACTGTCCAATAATGTGGTGGCTCAGGGTCGACCTCCACACCCACCTATTCTCCCACAGGTGCCCGTGGAGGGAAGAACTAGCTGGAGAGCCAGCATCAGCAATTCGTGCTCCCATCCGGAGGTGACGCACATGACTCTCTCCCCCACACAGGAAGCCACAGAGCCCTGCACACCCTCGGGAAGGCAGAGAAATCCAGTCCTCCTATTGGCCAGAGGTGAGGAAAACCAGATGTCAAGAAAGCAGTGACATCTACTACAGACAGCCAGAAAGGAGAGACTTGAGAAGCAACATGATTCAAGAAGTACCAAGGTCATGCCGTTAAAAAGTGGCAGAGACAGGACCCAAATCCAGATTTATCTACATCTAAAATCTGGGTCCTTCACTACCGCATAATTCTTAAGAGAGTTGTATCCAGTTTACACGCCAGGGTTTTCCTGCACGAATAGGCACTTGCTGGCTGGCCCTGCCCGCTGGTGTTGCTCAGCGGACAGCTGACCTAGGCCGGCCTCAGCTGGGAGAACCTGGACGACCCAGCTTTGTTCCACATGCCTCTGGCCCTCCAGCAGGCCGGCTTGGGCGTTTTTCATTGCAACAGCCCCTGCACAAAAGCAAGCAGGCCCCAGCAGTCACACGACTGAGCCCGGCGTCAGGAAGTGGAGAGGGGGAGGGAGGGAAGCATGTCCAGGCATATGAAAGCTTCTTCTGTAAAAGGCCATGTAGTATATATTTTGCCTTCTCGGTTCATACTGCTTCCACCACCTCTACTCAGCTCTGTGATTATGGCATGGAAGCAAGCTCAGGGAATAAGTAAACTGAAGGGCGTGGCTGTGTCCCAATAAAACTTTATTCGGAAAAACAGGCAGCAGCCCGCTGTGCCCGAAGCGCTGTTGTTCGCCGGCCCCTGAGTCAGAGCAATCGTCCACAGGGGACTCTGGCCCTAGCTCTGGAGCTATCTGGCTGTGTGGTTCCAACGGCATCACCTTTCTTCTCACCTGACCTTAATTTTTTTCATTCACACAGTGACATGGTGTTGGAGCGGCTCTTTAAACTCTAAGATTCTAACATTCATGGTCCAAATTACATCATTATGTAAACTGGAAGGGATGTTCTAGGATCTAGTCGAAGCGATTGTCCTCAGCCCATTAACAGACTATTGGTTGCGTTTGTCTTCAGTAGTACCGCTCACCTGCACAGGTATAAGTTCTATGCGTTCACCTGAACACGCGTTGCCATGCAAAAGATGCTGATTGACAGCAATATAATCTCAGCTGCATCAGAGTCAAATAGATTTTTCCTTCCCTCCAAGCAGGAAGTCAGCCGGATATATGGGTCTGAAAAGGAAGCTGACACTTTAATGACAAACGGGTAGCAGAGCTTTATTGATTACAAAAATTAAAAAATGAAATACGAAGGAGTCAACGCTGGGTGATACGAATGAAGGTTAGAAAGAAACATCCAATGAACTGCTCCAGAAGCATAAACTCCAGGGAGGGACACCACAAAACAGGAAGTGGGCGTCCTCTGGGGACACGGCACTTAACTGAAGATTGTTTCATTTATCGTCTGCTTGACTGGCACCTCAGCGACACGTAATTCAGCGCACTGCAGTATCACAGGAGGATATTTTTTGCTTTTTCTCTCCATTAAATCTCCCCTGCCAGGCTGTTGCCAAAATTACAAATAAGAATATTTATGCTAATAGGTGCTGCGAAGGGAAAGCACATGTGGAATGCTCTCTGTAAACTATTCAGAAAATCAGGGTGACATACAGAAGGATGCGGACATCTAGCTTTCCGAAGCTTTATCACCAGTGGTTCTCGATGGGGGTGGGGGTGCAATTTTGCCCCTGAGGGACATTTCGCAACCTTTGGAGATATTGTGATTGTCCCATTGGGGACAGTGCTGCCAGCATCTGGTGGACAGAGGCCAAGGACGATGCTAAATATCCCATAATGCATAGGACAGACACACACAGAGAAAAAAAATTATCTGGTCTAATGTGTCAACAGTGTCAAGGTTGAGAAATCTGCTTTTCACAGATGAAAAAAAAAATCAGCCGAGAGTTACGACAACCCTCCAATTACTGGGGACCCCAAATCATGGTCGTCCATCACACAAAGGCAACACATATTTTAGGGCACCCCCGAGCGACTTTATTTTGCAGCCTAGCAACATTCAAGCCAGTAACGAGGTTTCAAAAGGTGAAGCAGACGAGGTAGAGAAAAGTGCCACTCTGAAAGGCGTCACAAATTCCAAAACCTGGCCCCAGCCATGATAAATGGCTCAAAGTGCCGAAAACCCCATTGGGATTAATGCATCACTTGACAAAAAAAGTTTAAAAAAAAAAACCCTATAATATCCAAAGCATTTTGGCTATTCTCGAACCAAAGCACAACATTCATGACAGGAGAGGCTCCATCCCATCTGAGTTATATCCCCACAATCACATGCAACGTCAGCCTTGACTGTAACTTGTCATGACGCCTCTCCAACAGGATGCAATATATCAGCTGGTCAAAGAGCTGGAAAATTAATAACCGTTTAGCTAAACAGATCACATCTGTTAGCGAACTTGTGCAAATAATCTGGCACCGTTGCTTACACTATATGTAGACAGAGGCCATTTATCATTTGGGTTATTTCTAGAACTCAGTTTTCTACGCCCTGCGTAGGAACACATGTGTCCTTGTTCAAGGGCACACTGTACAGAACGTTTAGGATGCGTTTGCATTCCTGGTTGGTTGGTTGTTTTAAAGGGCAGAGAGCACGGAACCACTCCCACCGCTGACTCTCAGCTCTGGTTCTCCACTGCATTGCCCTTCCAGCTCGCCGGCGGCCCTTCCACTCCGCTTATTCCTACACCTGCTCAGGTGATAGGCTGTCGGCAGAAGCAGAGGAGAGCGTTTGGGATTACGTTCCCGGGCCTGTTACAAAGTTCCTGCATACATGCCTTAGCCCTTCGTTACCTGCAAAAGGGCTCTCTCCCCCTGCTTTCAGGGCCTTTCCCCAGCACCGCATGTGCCCTGGGGATGAAGAGGATAAGCTGGGACTCAGGTCCACCCAGGTCCGAAACTCACCTGACAAGTTTACGACTGTGACCTTGAGCAGATGGCACGCCTCTCGATCTTCAGCCCCCTGCACGGAAGGTGGAGAGGAAATTGTCGACCTCCTGGGACTGTGGCAAAGGTGAGACGAGGCCATGCTTATCAAGTACCGAGCGCAGGTTCCGGCCCAAGGCCCTTCGTCAGTGTCAGGCGTCGTCATCAGATGAGCAGAGTCTGCAAGCTGCTCCATCAAACCCAGCACGCGTTTGGGGCCTGGCCCATGCGGGGTGCCAAGCACAAGACACATGAGATAGACACATTCTCCCTTCAGGTTGTTTGCAGGGTCACCAAGGAGGCACACGTGGCACAGGAGGAAGAGCCAGAGAGCAAGGTGGGGGTGCCCCGCTGCATGGCCCAGAGCCACGACATCGGGCGTCAGAGACTGGGGAGATCGGCTGGACTTTCCAGGGCAGGCAGCACAGCAGGAGCTCTCCGCCAGCACCAGCCCCGAACAAGTGTGCAAGAAATATCGCCCGTTGCTATCACCACCATCCACTGCGAAGAGTAATGGGACACGTGCATCCTCCGTAGCCAGGAGTAACGATGCTGCCACCTGGCCAACCGCCTCTTATTCAAGGCAAAGGCTCCTGCAGGAAGCTCCTCCCTCCTGCACAGGTGCCTGGGGCCTTCTCCACCATCCCTCTGCATTTCTTCCCCAGAGCACCGCTCTCTCTCTCTCTCTCTCTCTCTCTCTCTCCCTCGGCCGCTGGCTCAGTTCGGGAGCCACTGGATTTACTATTCGTTGAACACGGCCAACCTACTCCTTTCCTTGCTGAGCTCCATAATTTTACAAGGGTTGGTGACAATGGTCACAAACACTAGAAACCGTCTCCGTGACGTCTTTATATCCATTCTGATTGTTTCTGGATTACGCATTGTCTCGCAAATACATTGGACTTTTTTGTGTTTTCTCCTCTCGCTTGTTTCTGGTTTGGTTTGAACTTTAACAAAAACCTTACCACTAAGGAGACGAAGCTGCCGTGCATCACTCCCCAGACGTCAGGACTTCCTGATTCCATTCAGAAAACGTCATCATCCCAGGGATTCAAGTTGCACCGAAAATGCTCCCGCGGTTATCTGTCCCGTCACAGCAACATCGCCCGTTGCCAAGGCGTCAATGTCAAGCCAGCCAGGTCCCATCTCCGGCCTGGGGCTCTGAAAGCCATGTCTGTCAGAGCTGCAAATGAACATAAAGGTGTCCGTTCCAGCCTAGAGTCTGTGACTCCCACGGCAGGCAAGGAGAGCCGACAGCCAGCCATGTGGGGGGAGGACAGAGCGAACACTGTCAGGACGCCCGCCACCGGCCAGACGCCGCGCTGAGGCTCCGCAGGTGAATGCTAATGACCCCATGCACCGGCCCGACACGAGGGCCAAGGACTGGGCAGGACGCTGTTACAACCTGTTCAAGCTAAAAATCAAAACGAGAACCGAATGTCGGTCTGCCGAACCCCGAAGGCCATGAGTTACCCCATTAATCCTCCTCCCGGAGTGGGAGGTCAGGTCACGCCGGGAAGTCCCCCCACGTCTCAGCGGGACCACGTTGTCCAGCCACTGTGAAGTAACACTAATAATCGTGTCTTTTCTGGACTGAATCCATCGCGATGTTTCTGCTCTGACAAGGCACAGGTCAGAGGATCAAACTCCTCAACGCTGAAAAACAAAACGTACAGAGCCGTGAGCGCTGCGGAGCAGGGACCCTCCCCGGGGAACCGAGGAGAGCCCGTACGAGCCGCATCACTGCACACCGCTAATTAAGAATGCTTCAGTGGCGGCGTGCATCTCAGGGGGCTGCCGCCGGCGAAGGCCACAGCGTTCCACCGAGCCTGGGAACCAGTAGTTGGTCATTAATCAGATGCATAATTTATGTGGGCAAAAATGTGTTTCCTCTCTTCCAGAACAGACAAGTGCCAGCGCGAGCCCCAGCTGTGCACCCCAGCCCCTCCACAGAGAAACGTTATTCCCGTAATGGTCTCCCTCTTGAGTCGACCCAGAGCCCATTTTCCCACGCTGCCCCTGAGTTGGATGAACTCTCCAGACCTCCTGCCAACAGCGAGCTGATGTGCTGCTTGCGGGAGCCTGAGACAGGGGCTATTATTCCTGCAGTCACTCAGCCTGATGCATTTTAACTAGTTGCATCAGCCTGGGGAGCCTAAACAAGACACGTGTCCTGTGGTTTGCAAGCCTATAGACACGGCCAGGCTCAAGGACACCGAAACAGGCCAGGTCTGCGCCCCAGGACCCTTCCTACGGCGCACGGGCTCACGGTCTTCTCGCCACTTGAGCATCACTCGTGTTGCTGTTGTCTTGGAGCAAGCTGGAACATAAGTCCTTGGGGGCTCTCGCACTCCCAGGTCTGCCGCAAGGCTGCAGTGCGGGAGGACAGCGAGGCAGCCTCTCCTCCGCATCAGCCCAAGTCTCTGCGGCGGGCTGAGAACCGCTCGGGGAGCCCATGCGTCTTGTCACCCGGGCAGAGGCAGCCAACTGCTCCCTCCCCCCCGCAGGGCTCCTCCCAGCGCCGTCTTACCCCACGCTGGCTCCATTCACGCCCCTCTCGTTAAAACTTCCCAGGAGTTCTGTCGGCTTGTCATCTTCCAACAGGGAGTGTCCCGTTGGCCCAAGTTCGTGAGCCAGGCCACTTGAAAGGCCGCCACCGGCTCAGACACTGGTCCTTTTTTCCCTTTATCTCCAAACCACACGTACTTGCTGCCACTCACAAAGGCAACCGCTCTGGAGCACCTACCGGGCGTCTTTTGTGTGCCTGCAACACGACTGTGCATGGTGATCATGTGTGTTGTCCTAAAATCACTTCATGTACATGCCCTAGGTCTCACTGTTTCCTTGAAACCTGGTTCCTCCCATGTGCGGCCAAGCCCCGCCCCCTTCATGAATGCAATCCAAGTATGGACGCTCTAACCAGAAAAATACATGAAGGGAACCAGGAAATTCTGCACACATTTGCAGGGCGTGTTCACGCCTGCCACAAGCCAGCCGTGGTGGGCCCCTGAGGGTCAGGAGCTCAGGCTGGACCTTCATCGGAGATGCTGACCCACGGCCAGAGTGAATGGCCTAGTCTGACCAGTTGTAGCCAGCAGTTGAGGGCCGCGTGGCACACGGCAGGAATCTGCACACAGACAGCTTCCTGCGGCCCGTCTTCCTGAAGCAGCTGTGGCCAGGCGGCCACTCTTTGAGTGTGACGGCCTTCCCTTCCGTCTCCTCCTCAAACATAGGAACGCTCTACAATAGTAACCCGCACGTAGGCCCATCCTGAAGCATCCTCCTGGCTGCTCGTACTCACACCCATCACCTCCCTCACAGCTCAGAGAGTCCTCCCGGGGCGGCCTCCTCACTGTGGCCACGTGTCTACTCCACGCCTGTCTTGCCCGTAATTCTGCATGTGTTGCCACGAAGCTTAGAAAGAGTTCGGAACAGCATTCATAAGTTGAGGGTGGCCCCTACATTCAGGCTCTCCAGCTGCGGACGCGAGGCACCCGTCTTCCACAGGTGTGGGAAGAGGTCCAGGATCTTATTCGCCTGAATCCCAGGGTGGCCGGGGTGGGAAAGGTGAGGAGGGCTGAACCCTCATTTTCGGGAGGCGGTGATCTGTGGGAAGGTCCTCTAACAAGGCCGTGGCTACCCAACAAACCACCACAGAACTGAATGGCTTAAAACCACGGTCTGCATCCCCTCTGGCGGTTCTCTGCATTGGCTGCACTTCTCCGGGCTGTTGTCACCTGAGTCTCGTACACAGAGGCCACCAGATGGAGTCGTGGGACGGACTTTCAAGAGGACCCCTCTCTCCCACAGCTGGTGGCTGGCCAGCCGGTACCCCATTGTCTTTACTCAGCTGGCTGGCACTCCTTCACAGCACGGTCTTAGGATAGTCAGACTTCTTATGCGACAGCTGATGTCTCAGTTTCCGAGGGCTGCGGTGACAGATTTCCACAACTGGGTGGCTTTAAACAACAGAACGTCATTCTCTCACCAGCTGGCATAAGAGAAAGACTGTCAGTGAAAGAGATACCTGAAAAGGATTTTAAGCAGTTCTCTGCACACCAAGACTGTGCTCTCCCTTTGACGTGTCTCTGGAGATCAGATAAAGATTTGTTTACTTTCATTCTTCCTCTGGCTCTTATTTCTCACGTGTGGTTTTCTAGAGGCCAAGATCAAAGGGCTCCATTGCTTTTACATAAACTACATCTCTCTAACCCCCTGAACAAAGCCAGCGCTGGGCTCTGCCCGTGGGGTTCGATCAACACGCCCTGACAGGCTTTAAAACATTTACAAGTTTAATTTGGGAGATTATCCACTTGGTGAAACAAGAATGTCTTTCAAATGGGTGCATGCTCTTAAAAAATACCAACAAAACTCTTGAGTTTGCCCACACTGCAGTAAGTTCCGCGGTGCGTGTTATGAACGGTCACAGTTTGAGTGTCATCAAAGGTGATTTTGGGGCTCATTGCCTTTGCAGGAAAGTCTGGATGGACAGATCAGGCCTTGAGAATGTGGCTGGTAGTTAGTCTTTGGAAAGCAAGGACTCAGGAGATGTAGGCAGCGTTCCCAAACACAAGCAGCAAAAAAATACTCCCCAAGACCATAAATTCTTTTCTCTCGAGAAATGTGTAGAGGGTTGCCCTGACTGCTGTAGCTCAGTGGATTGAGCATAGGCTGTGAACCAGGCATCGCAGGTTCGATTCCCAGTCGGGGCACATGCCTGGGTTGCAGGCCATGGCTCCCAGCAACCGCACATTGATGCTTCTCTCTCTCTCCCTTCCCTCTCTAAAAATAAAGAAATAAAATCTTTTTAAAAAGTGTGTAGAGGGTGAGTAGGGCCCCAGGCAGCCAGAGGGAGTTTTCTGACTACAGGCTTTCCTCTCTGGGGGACTTGGTCAGAAACATCAAGGACTCGCTCTGATGATGTTTAGACTCCGGCCAAAGGAACGAAGCAGCCACGGGTAGGCGGCCACGGAAATGCTTCCTGTGTCCATGTTGTGGGTGTGATCTGGGTGCAAAAGGTTTGAAAAGGACCTGAAAGGAGGCCACACTGCCCAACAACTGACACATCTAATCAGGGCGAGGTTTTTATCAGCTAGCATTTACTGAAGACTTCCTGTGTTATGCATTTGACACACATAATCTTATTTCACATTTAACTCTCACAGCCGTCCTAGGAAATTAGCGCTGTTGAGAATAAGGTGAACCGGACTGGCGATCTCGGTGGGGATGGATGAACCACCCCCTACCCAAACACTCGGTCCTGCAGTGAAACAGAAAGAAGTGGTCTACGTATTGCCTGGATACCTAATACTGTCAGAATAAAATAAACTAAGAATATAGTTTGAGTTTTAATAAGTAGAACCAAGGGCTCCAAGAGGGTTTTAACATAATTTTAAATCTATTTATATGCTAAACTTGTAAGTATTCAGAAAAAATTATGAATGTGGTATTCTTGTCTCTACAATCTGGGTGTAGTGAAGGCCCCTCCATGTGTTAGGGTCATTAAAATAAAGCAGATGGATGTATACAATTAAACAACAATTAAAGGTGGAGGCAGATACCGCTTTCTAGCCACTGAGATAACTAAAGTTAGAAAGACAGACAATACCAAGTGTTGGCGAGGACTGGTGAGGTTGTAAAACGGTGCAAACAGTCTGGAAGTTCATCAATATAGTCAACATCTACTGACAATATAACCAGCAATTTCACTCCAAGATAACTAGGCAAGAGAAAATGTGTCCACACAAAGATTTCATATAAACGTTCACACAAATATTATTCAAAAAAGGCAAAAGGTGGAAACAACCCAAATACCCACCAAATGCATCATGGATGAACATGGTCTACCCATACAATGGAATCTTATTCAGTAATTTTTTTTTAAATGAAGCTCTGACACCTGCTACAACACGACGACCCTTGAAAACATCATGCCAGTCACCAGGACCACATATTATAGGATTCCATTTGTACGAAGTGTCCAAAATAAGGACATCCATGGAGACAGAAAGCAGAGCAGTGGTCCCTGGGGACCGA
Source organism: Phyllostomus hastatus (assembly GCF_019186645.2). Lineage (NCBI taxonomy): Eukaryota > Metazoa > Chordata > Mammalia > Chiroptera > Phyllostomidae > Phyllostomus > Phyllostomus hastatus. Next base: position 27,655,616 of record NW_025334004.1, on the reverse strand, counting down.
GGGACAGGGAGGCGAGTGGTGACTCGCTCATGGTTTCTTTGAGGATGAGGAGAATGTTCTGGAATTAGACTGTGGTGATGGGTGCCCAGCTCCACTGAACTGCACACGGTAAAAGAGTGGACTTCACAGTAGGTGAATTATATAGAGAAATTCATGGTGTTAGAAGTGGCACCTTGGGGGGACGGTCTGAGGACAGTGGTGGACTCAGATGTGTGGGCCCCGAAATTTAGACAATGTAAAGGAACTTCTTCAAGAAAAATAATTTTCAGATGCAAGTTCACTCTACGACAATGTACACATAGTTAGCCATGGAGTACTTACTATACGCTTACAAGTTTTTAAGTGGGTAGATTTCATGTTACGTCTTTTTTACCACAATAAAAAAAATTGCAAATATGAAGTTAGGTGCAAAACTGGATATTTAGAGTGAGAAGAGAAATGACGAAACATGAGTTTTTAAAAGCTGGAAGACATCCAGAACTCATTTATAAAACCACTTTTTATTGGGGGTTGGGGGAGTTAACTAACCGCCTACCACACATCCGTGGCTCCATCTCCCTCCACTGCTGGCTGTACAGTCGCTGTTCGCCTCTCCATGGGACAACGAACGACTCTGGGCCATTCTCTGCAGGCAGAACAGAAGGAGTTCCGTCTTTCCTCGGGCATCGCTGATGCCAACAGTTTTGCGCTACACGCACGTCCCGGTTTCCCTCTCCTCGAGACGAGTCCCCTGCCTTCCCGGGACCCCCTCCCCGGAGATGGAGGACAGTTTCCATCATCTCGTGGAGCATGACTTTACCGCCCTGCACTTGAACTTCCCCACACCAGCCAGCCTAGGCTGCTAAAAATGTGGGGGAACCTGCTCAACCGTTTCTGAAAACCAATTTGGCAACAGATATTAGAGATCCTTCTAAATGCCAATTTTGGGAATGTCTCCTAAGAAATTATTCTGTAAGCACAAGAATGATCTAAATGTCCAATTTAGGCAAATAGTAAGATAAATTATTATACCTAATCAAATGTTGGCAGCATTTAAAATGGTCATAAAAATAATATAATAGCATAGGGGAAATCATATTAATACATACAATATTATATAATTATAATAAGAAATGGGATGAAATAAAATTGTGTTGACAGCGTGTTGAGAACTAGGTTTGTTTGTAATCTGTGCATTAAAAAAAGACTGGGCCCTGGCTGGCATAGCTCAGTGGATTGAGTGCAGGCTGGGAACCAAAGAGCATCGCAGGTTCGATCCCCAGTCAGGGCACATGCCTGGGTTGCAGGCCACGGCCCCCAGCAACCGCACATTGATGTTTCTCTCTCTCTCTCTCTCTCTCTCTCTCTCTCTCTCTCTCTCTCTCTCTCTCTCTCCCCCTCCCTTCCCTCTCTAAAAATAAATAAATAAAAATCTAAAAATATATATTTAAAAAATCAATTAAAAAAAAAAAGACTGGGAGGAAATGAAGCAAAACACTTAAAGGATCGAGTTAGAATAGGCAGGTGTAAATTTTCCTTGTCTCATATAAATTTCATAATGAAAATGGGGTCACCTAATAATCCTGTCCACCCTCTGCCTCAGCTTATAGAATGAGTAGTCCTAAACATTAGCAAAGCTCCATCAAGAGGGGTACTATGACATAGAAACATAAAATATCACTGTAAGTTTCTTTTTTAAAGCTCTTTTAGCAAGAAGTATTTGTTTATACATAGCAATATCCTGGGAGGAAAAAGTCAACCCAGTTAAATATTTTCACCTCCAAAATCGCTGCACGCATCCTATCGAGCTTTGCTCCCGTGATGGGAACCTCCCTTCGGTGATTCCTGAGCACACAGTCCCAGCGTCAGCATCACCCTCGCCATCTGCCGCGTGCCCTCCCTGAGATGGAAATCAAAATGCCTCGATAAGACGTACACAGACCTGCCAAGAATTGTCAGAGGTGCGCGTTGCTGTAATAACAATCTGGCTGCAGCCGCTGAGCCAAGGAAAGAGGAGCTTGTTCCCAGTCAGGGTGGACCAGCTGCTGGACCAGAACGGATGGGGTCAAGGACAAAGAAGGGGATGAAAGTGCAATTAACAGTTGGCAGTGGGCCACTTGCAACTTGGAAAGCACTTATAGTTGAAGTGGTTGTCTGGTCATAGGTTAAACTTCTAAATGTTACTGTAGAGAGAGAATTCTGTTTAAGTCCAGTTCATGCTGGACTTGACCCCATGGGCTCCTAGCGGGACAGCTGTGTGGTTTTAGAAAGGTGAGGGCCATGTGCAGGGAGCCGATTCCATAGGCTTACGGCAGCCTTCCTACCTCAAAGTGCAGACCAGAAACAGAGCTAAACCTGGGCTGCTGAGCACAGCAGAAAGTGGCCCAGCTTTGGAAAGACGTGGGTTCAAATCCACTCTCAGCCAATTTCTAGCTATGTCTCCTCGGCAAGATGCTTAACCTCCCAGACTCTGTTTTATCGTTAGTCAAATGAGAATAATAATCTCTGTTTCACAGGATTCTTAGTAGGACTGAAATATGCCTTATAACCCAGCAATCCACTCCTAGGCATCTGCCTAAAGGAAATAAAAGCATAGTCCACACAAAGACTGATGTCTGCACACTTGTAGCACCACGGTTCCTAGCAGCCGAAAAGCAGAAATGACCCGACTACCCATCGACTGACGAATGGATAAACAGAGTGTGCCCGGTCCATATCACAGGATACTATTACACCGTAGAAAGGAATAAAACACACACATGCTATGTCATGGACGCATTATGCTCAGTGAAAGAAGACACCAAGGCCACATATTGTATGTTTCCATGGGCACAGAAAGTCCAGACGGGGCAGTCCTACAGAGACAGGAGGCAGACTGTGGTTGCTTAGGACTGGAAAGAAGGGGAGTTAGGCAGGCAATAGCTTAAGGGCATGAGGCTTCTTTTTCGGGTGATGAGAACACTCTAACATTGGCAGTGATGACGGCTGCACATGTATGTGAACATACTAAAAGCCACTGGATCATACATTCTACATGGATGAAGTATGTGCTATGTGAGTTATATCTCAATAAACCTAAAAAAAGAAGTGACATGTATTAAAGGCCTGGTGAGGTTGCAGATGACCGGTGACTCGTGGTTACTGCCAGACCTGTCATTCCCTTGTAACTCACCTTGTTTCCCACCCCCCTAGACACTCAGTTCCTTTAGTACAGCGTGTTTTCTGCTCAGAAGGCAAAGGTAGATGTGGAGTGGCAATCCTCAGAGAGACTTGGAGTTTCCCACTCGTTTTTACAGATGGCAAAAGCCCAGAACACAGACAGCTCTTACCTGGGAAAGCGCAAGCAAAGGGCGGTTGGACCAGAATATGAAGGAGGACAGAGGATTAGCCAGGACCTTCCCAGCGAAACCAGGCAAGTGCAAAGGCAGCGAGGCTTGAGGAACGCTGCGCCCCCCAGGTTCCGGGTGTGCCTGGGGGCGGTTTGCTGGGTGACGGGCCAGAGAGTTAGTTAAGGTCAGTTCACAAAGGATCCTGGGAATGGCACCCCTGGGGCTGCGCAGAAGCCCTGTTTACATGACTTTTATCCTCGGACCAGAACTGGAAATCAAGGCCAACTTGGGACCTTCCAGCAGTCTGTATACACAAAACAAAGTTTGCCTGGTTTTTTGCTATATCATGTGAACATGGCTCTCAGACTTCCAGATCCGGAGAGCTTGGGGGCAATGACCTGTCGTCAAATACGATGCAGGTAGCATCCCAGAGATTCCCTCCACAGGAGCTCAGGGAGCAGCCATCCTCTAGGGCCACAAACACCAAAACTGGCACGAGGAGAGGCCGCTAGTCTGCCGAGAGCTACCTACCATTCATATAAATGGCCGGTCTTGGCTCAAGCTTCCCAGCTTCCTAAATCCTATCAGACAAGCAACGGCTGGCCTCAGTGAGCCCCAGGCCTGGAACTAGCAGCAGCCAGGCTAGATTCATAATTTGGCTTCACCTGGGAATCTCCAAGCCCAGCACAAACAGCAGCCCATTCAGGTTGCTCTATAGCTCAGGCAGGGTGGCCACGGGCAAAACACAGGTGGGCGCTGACCTTGGCCTGCACCACCCAAGAAACCCCAGGGCTGGTGGACAGCTACAGACCAGGTCAGAGCTCCACCACCCTGCCCCTGCACAGCTAATCTCCCATGGAGGGTGAAGGTCGGTGGTAAGTGGTCACAGCCAATCCTTGCAACTGACTGGCCTGGGTAAATCCCTCCCATTGACCTGCCAACAGCAACCAGGCTCAACTGCAGGAGGAGGGTGTACTCAGCCCACACGGAGGGCTCACCTCAAGTACTCAGTTTAGGTGATAGGGAAGACTATGCCACTGAACCCTACAGGACATCTACTATATTAGGCCATGCTACCAAGGCACAAAGTCATAGCAACTCTACCTAATACATAGAAACAAACACAGGGAAGATGCCAAAACAAGGAAACAAAGAAACATGGCCCATTCAAAAGACAAGATAAAAACTCCAGAAAAACAACTAAACAAAATGGAGATAAGCAATCTATCAAATGCAGAGCTCAAAACACTGGTCATAAGCATGCTCAAGGAACTTAGTGAGGACCTCAACAGTATAAAAAAAGATCCAGTCAGAAATAAAGGATACACTAATTAAAACAAAGAACAATTTATGGGGAAACAACAGTAGAGTGAATAAAACTAAAAATCAAATAAGTGATTTGGTACACGAGGAAGCAAAAACAACCAATCACAGCAACAAGAAGGACAAAGAATCCCCAAAAAATGAGTATTAGTATATGCAGCCTCTGGGACAACATCAAGCTTTCTAACATCCTCATCATAGGGGTGCAAGAACAAGAGAGACGCAAGACACTGGAAATCTATTGACAATGAAAGAAAACTCCCCTAATTTGGTGAAGGAAATAGACATGCAAGTCCAGGAAGCACAGAGAGTCCCAAACAAGATGGATGCAAAGAGGCCCACTCCAAGACACATCATAGATAAAATGCCAACGTTAAAGATAAAGACAGAATCTTAAAAGCAGCAGGAGAAAAGGAGTTAGTTACCTACAGGGGAGTTTCCATGAGCTTGTCAGCTGATTTCCCAAAAGAAACTTTGCAGGCTAGAAGGGACTGACAAGAAATATTCTAAGCCATGAAAAGCAGGGACCTACAGCCAAGATTGCTCTACCCAGCAAATATATCATCTAGAATTGAAGGGCAGATGAAGAGCTTCCAGACAAGAAAAAAAACTAAAGGAGTTCATCATCACCAAACCATTATTATATGAAATGTAAAAGGGCTTATTTAAGAAAAGAAGATCAAAACTATGAACAATAAAATGGCAATAAATACATACCTGTCAACAATTGAATCTAAAGCCCTGGCTGGTGTAGCTCAGTGGATTGAGCTTGGGCTGTGAACCAAAGGGTCACCAGTTCGATTTCCAGTCAGGGCACATGCCTGGGTTGTGGGCCAGGTCCCCAGTAGGAGGCACTCAAGAGGCAACCACACATTGATGTTTCTCTCCATCTCTTTCTCCCTCCCTTCCCCTCTCTCTAAATAAATAAAATCTTTTTAAAAATTGAATCTAAAAAACAAACTAAGCAAACAAGAGGAACAGAGACAGAATCATGGATATGTAGAGCATTTTGTGGGTGCCAGATAGGAGGTGGGGTGTGGAAGAATGGGCAAAGAGGTGAGGGGATTAAGAAGTACAAATAGGTAGCTACGGAATAGCCATGTGGATGTAAAGTACAGTATAGAAAATGGAGCAGCCAAAGAACTTATATGTGTGACCCATGAATATGGACAATGGTGTGGGGATGGCCTGAGGGAGCAGGGGGTGCTGGGTGAAGGGGAGCAAAGGGAGAAAAATCAGGACAACTGTAATAGTATAATCAGGAAAACATAATAAAGAAATAAAATTTTTTTAAAAAGAAAGCAAGTGTGCCTCCTCCATGTTCTTTCTCCTTGCAAGTTCACATCTGGAGGTCAATGTTAATGAGGCCCTTGAGGACGGAAGGAGCCACGAGATGGAAGAAACCTAGGTCCTCATGGAACTTCGTCAACCAACCATGGACATCAACTTCAGACCGTTAGGTAAACAAGAAATACATTTCTGTTGTGTGTGAGCCATCACAACAATTTAGGTCTACTCGTTTCTATGGCCTATACTCTACACATCAAATACAGCAATAAACATTTTGGTCTTGGTCCATAACTTAATCACAGGGCCTTTCCAAAATTACTCTTTCATCCACATGATTTTCCCTCCTCTTGCTAATTGTGCATTCTAGCATCGAGGCTTCGTAACGAAAATGCCAAGTACAGCATTTTTAAATGTTAGACAATGTCTGTATCCACCTTAGAAACCTTCTACAGGGAGGCCAGGTCAATTAATCAATATCCTTTGAGTGGCCCTTAGGTGACTCTGTGTCAGTCATGTAACCATACTAACCCCTGCCACAATACTCTGCTCTATCTAGAGGTTGTTATGTTTCTGCCAGGTGCCTTGTCAAACGCTAACTAGGTAACTAATGGTTTGGTCTCCAACCTGTTAGAAAAAAGGAAATAAGATCAGATTTTACTTACTCCTAGTAAACCCATACTAATGCTATCCATCACTTCCCATTCTAAGTGGTCACAAGCAATTTCCTTAATAATTTCTTCTAGAGTCTTGACTGGCTTCAGTTGCCAAGCTCACCAGCCTGCATAACTGAGGGGGTGCCAACCTTCCATTTGCAAAGCTCAAAGCTGTTTTTGTAGGTCTCCAAACTTGCACCACCACTGCCCTCTTTCCCAGTTCCTCGCATCCACTCCCAGCAGCTCCCCACCTGCAAACCACCTGGGACATACTTCCTTAGCCTCAAGATACTTGAAACTGTTGAGAGAACCTCAGCATCTTAGCTTTGCTTCCCCTTGGTCAGTGTGTATTCTACCGTGCTTCTTGAGAACCTCTTCCTGGAGAGAGAAGACAAGCAAAACAACGGAGCCATTCTACTTTCTGTGTCCATTACACCTCAAATGCATTTTCCGTAGCTGTTAGTTCTTTGCTTTGGGGAGAAATGGCAGGTTCCTGATTCCTTAAGTCCTTCCAGCTCCCTCTGTGTCCCAGCGCACCTCCAGCTTCAGGGGGAAATCACCCTGGTGGAGAACTGACGTTTGCTCATCCTACCGAAGTGAGCCAGTGACCGCCACCTTTGTCTTAAGGGGCTGTCAACTCCGTGGCTCCGGCTGAGGGCAAAGCTGGCATCCGTCTGGGGCAAGGAGGAAGGGCAGTGAGAGCGCAGAGCGGGGCCCTGGATGAGTCTGCTTGTTTCTTGCTGGTGGAGACAGAACAAGTCAGGGAACATTATCTGCTCCCTTGGACTGAGTCTCACAGTGTCTCTCCCAGGACTATAAAAATCAATCCGCAACGTTTGGTCTGCAAAACAGCCCTTCCCCACATCTGCTCCTGTTCCCCTTCAGTCTCCTGAGAAAATGTCGCCCTTCTCCTGGGTCCAATGCAATGATGAGGACGGTTTTCGTTTGTATTGTCAGTTCCGCCAGGAGAGGATGTGGAGAGCTGAACCACACACGGCGCTTTCCAGAAGCTACCAAAACTCAGGAGCGTCAGAAGGTCACATCGCTGGGAAAGGCTTGGGTGACTGAAGAGGCTTTCTCCCTCTCTCTCCTCTCCCTCCCTTCTCTCTCTCCCCTGTCCCTCCTCTCCTTGTCCTTCACAAAGGGAAACTGTGCCAAGTTCGGGACTCTAGACACTACGACCTTTAGATGCCTGACCTCTGACCTGAGGTTTGGTCCCTGCGGAGGAGAGACTGGCCTGCCGTGGAAGCAGCCCAGAAATTAGCCGTGGCAGCCCTGGTCCACTTCATGTCTTCTAGGTACACCCGGGGCAAAGTTCCTCACCTCCCTGGGTCTCAGTTTCCTCACATACCAGATGGAGAGAATACTTCTACCTGCTCTATCGACCTCACGCGGTTGTTCTAAGAAGTCACCGAGACAGTGTTGGCGTTTGGCTCTGTAAATTGCAGAAAACTATACAAGCGGCTACAGCCCTAGGGCTCACCCTCTCCAGTAGCCATGGGCCTGACAATCCCCAAGAGGTAAAAGTGAGAGCACTAGGAGAAACCTGAAGAGACTTTGTTGGCCACGTAGCACGTGCCACGGAATAGGAGCTGAGGTTTCACCAAGATGTATCAGTGCCAGCATTATAGCATATTTCCAAGACCCCTCCCATTTTGTCTCCTTCAGACACAGCACAGTAACCATTCATGTACGAATGCGAAGGAAATGGGGGGAAGGGGGTGGAAAACATTTCAGGAGACAAAACGTGGCTACCAGCCATCCTTCTGTCTTAAGGAACCCAGAGGCCTTTCCAAAGAGACCATAATAAACTCCTAAAATTGCCCTGTCTTACCTCAAAAATCCTAAATCTACAGCCCAGGTGGGGAAGGTCCAGATGAGTGATATATATACTGCCTTTCCCCATGTACAGCCCTATTGTCCACATGTTGTGGAATTCAAGGTCAGGAGTCAAGGTTATCTAACAGAGGCCGCCTAACTCCCTACATTGGCTGGGAAGGTGCAGAGGAAGGCTGTCATCCACGCGCCTGGCCATCCAGGCCTGCCCCGTTCCAGCCGAGGATGGGAAATGGGCTCATGCTGCCAGGACTAGCTCCCAGCAGACAGAACCTTACTACCTTTTGGGGACGAGAAACTGAGGCTCCACGGTTTGACCAGATACTAGATTCGTAACAACTCCTGCTATTACCGCCCACTGAGGTTAACTAAGCGCTGGGCACTGAGCTAAAAGCTCTTCCTACAGTGCTTCATTTAACCCTCCCTCCGTACACAAGAAGAAGAGGACACAGTAGCGGGGGCACCTGCCCCAGGTAACACCCCCTGTGAGCAGCAGCGCCGGGATTCAAACGTAGGTCTGTCCGACGCTTCCACCTCCGCCGCGCACGCGCTGCCCTGGGGACGCCGAGCGCTGGGTCTCCCCAGCGGGCAGCTGCAGACCACGTGTTACTCAGTGTTCACCGTAATAAAGCCACAAACTCACGGCGGCTCCCAGTCCAGCCAGGTGGACTCCCTGCCCCTCATCCCCCAACCTGGGCCTCTTCCCCACTGCCCAGGAGGGCCAGGGCGGGGGCTCAAGGCCAGGTAACAAACGACCTTTCTGAAATATTTAGTGGACTGCATAAATAATGAACCCAGAAGTTAAATTCACTTCCTGTTTAAAAATCTGAACATTTTTCTTTGAAACGCTGAGTGAAAAAGACAAACCCCTAGCAAAGCAATTCAAGAAACACAGGGGCCACACGGGTGGTGCCGGACGCGACCTGGGCTCCCTGCGGCGGCCGTTTCGCAGTGTCGACAGGTGTCACGTCACTATGTCGGACACCTGAAACGAATACAGTCTTGAATGTCAATCATACCTCAATTGTTTTTAATAATTAATTAAAGCCCTGGCTGGCGTAGCTCAGTGGATTGAGCGCGGGCTGCAAACTAAAGTGTCGCAGGTTCAATTCCCAATCAGGGCACACGCCTGGGTTGCAGGCCATGACCCCAGCAATAGCACATTGATGTTTCTCTCTCTCTCTTTCTCCCTCCCTTCCCTCTCTAAAAAAATAAATAAAATAAAATCTCTAAAAAAATAATAATTAACTAAAAAAGAAACGGCAAAAAAAAGAAAGCAGGAAAGTAATAAATATTAGAAACGAGACTACAAATATAGAAGCAATTACATACTCCATGCGAACACCTGCCTATGACAATAAATTTAGCTAACGAGATGAAATTGGTGGCTGTTACTAAGGTATGAATTACCAAAAGAGACTCAAGAGAAGGTAGAACTAAACCATAACCACAAAATTACTGGAAAAATATGTCGAACGTCTACCACTGCAGTAGGAACCCAGCCCGGATATTTTTGACCACGAATTCTACCTGTCCTTCAAAGAACAGCTACGTCCCATACTATTCAGATTACAACAGAGCATAAAGGTTGTTTTTTTTTTAATTTCCAAATCATTTCGGGAGGTAAGCGAAGGGGTTCAACACAGGCCGTCCCGAGACGTGCCACTTCGGCACGTGGGTCATTTCGAACTGAAGGCCGTGGAGCCCCTGCAGGCTCAGGAGAAACTTCTTCCTCTCCCTCAGAGAGCTGAAGTCACAGGTCTTGCCCGGAATAAGAGTTATCACCAGAGGAAACTTCTTATCCCCTGTCTATACGGCAGGGCGAACTTCTGATTACTGACCACCTGCCCTCCTCACCGTCCTGCAACGACCTTCCTCCCCGCTGAGGCCCCAGGGCTCTGACCTCCCCCTTAGCCCAGGACGCCGTGTGCACCTCGTTGGACCCGTCTGTCTCGGAACCTCTCGTGTGTGGGGGGACGGTGTGTGTCCCGTGTGTCCTCTCGTGTGTGGGGGGTGTCCCATGTATATGTCTATCATTAAATTGGGGGGTGGGTGGGGCAGGGAAAAGTGGTGGTGGGACACACTTTTGGAGTGTGTCCAAAATGGAGACAACTGTACGCGAACAACAATAAAAAATGCAAAAATAAACTAATTAATTAATTTTCTCTTGTCAGTATGTCTCATGTCAGCTTGATCATTAGGCCAGCCAGAAGTACCTAGGAGGAGAGAGGAAAGCTTCTTCTTCCCCCACATAAGCATAATCCTGACTCAAAATACAATTTTCTAAAGTAAAGAGAAATTGTAGGCCTACATTACTAATAATATGTGGCCAAAACCTTACATAACATATTAACAAACTGGATTTAAATGTATATTTTTAAAGCATAATGGCAAGTTGGGTTTATTACAAGAATTTTAGGATGGTTTAGAATTCTAAGATTGTTTAACATGAGGAAATCTATGAATGTAATTTATTATATCAGTAGATTGAAGAAGAAAAAATTCGCATGTCTATGTTGGTAGATGGCAGAAAAGCATTACATAAAAAGTTCCAAGTAAAGCTGAAATAGGAAAAGAAATCCTAAATTTGAGAGAGTATTCATCATATAACAATAGTAACATCACATTAAATGAGGACACACTACTCAAGCTAAAAAAAAAAGGAAAACCACCTGTCATCACCACTATTTTTGAGCACTGTTCTTGAGGTTCTAAAATTATTATTCCTAGATTTTATTCCCAGAAAATCCAAGCACTTCAACTAAAAACCTATTAGAATAGAAAGCACTTAGTAACATAACCGAATACAAATCAAACATACAAAAACCAAAGCTTTCCTTTTCGAAAGCAATAATAAATTAGAAAATGTAATGGGACAGTAGATACCTCTCAAAATACAAAGCAACATATAAAATATGAATAAAATTAATAAGACATAGGCTTGTTATTTAATAATCTAGAGAATAATATGGATCATTTACTTAATGATTTCTTGATTTTGTGTGTGTGTGTGTGTGTGCAACAAGAATCAGTGGATTTTGTGGCTACAAGAGACCTTAAAAGTTATCTAATCCAAGCCCCTCATTAGCTGAAAAGGAAGCTGTCTCCCCCAGAGTCTGCACGGCTGGAATGTGCTCATTAAGTTTATACGAAGCTATAGGTGAAAACTGGAGTCCAAACCCAGTCCATCACTGTTCCCACTGTATTCTGCCGTTTTCATCAGAGGGTTTCAAATGCCAAAAGAATCATTCAAAATGCTGTTGGACTTGAGAAGAATAATCGGCGGGTGCCATGGAGGTTATGTGATTGTTTCACGTGCCTTAAACCGTCTTTGTGCAACGGGACCTACAGAGCAGACCAAACATAGCGTGCTCCTCTGTCGCACCAAACTGGAGGCGACCGGGGCTTCCAACAGTCGGGACACTGTTTCCGACTCGGGAAAACCTGGTGGCCGGGATGCTGGATGCAGCTTGCAGTGCGTCTCCTCTGTAAACTCCCCCAACTGTCCATTGAAATCTGGGCAAAAATAACAGAAGTGTTCTGAATTTAAATCCATCAGCTTTCCACCCTCTAAAGAAGCTCCTTTATCCCACTGGCTTCTAGCATCAGTAAATCCTCACGATAATTCATTTTCAAATGAAAATCCATCCGTCCCGGGTTCATAAGCCTGGCTGGACAGCCTTCAGTCTCCCGTTGCATGACAGCCTGAGAAATAGCCAATGAGAGTGGCCGGGTCTCGGAGGAGGCCGCTGGCTGGAAGACGGAGGCGAGAGAGGTGAGGACCACGGTGGGCATGGGGGGGGGGTGGGGGGGGGGGGGGGGGGGGGGCGGGGGGGGGGACCGTTACAGGCTATTCACAACTCAGCTCCTGAGAGAGCAATGCGTACCGGGAGACATCGGCAGTGATGCCAACATGAGGTTATTCTCGAGCTGTAACGACAGGACTCAAACGTGTTCTCACCATCACCTTCGTGAACGGAAGGAAGTTGTTAGTGTCAAAGAAAAACACTGCAGTTTCTGGAGTTTAAATTCCAAACTTTTCGCCCACCATATTTCTCCAGAAAAATAAACTATTCCATACATATTAGGGGCAGATTAAAAAAACAGGACTTGGAGGCAGACCATCCTATTTTCTTTTAGGAAAATGGCTTCTTTTTCTATATGCACCTGTTTAAAATGTGAATCCTTTCAACACGTGCGTTGGGCATCTGTTGATTTAGCCTCTTTTCCTCCCGTTCACAATGCTAAGAATACCCCAGATTTTCTGTGAGGAATTGCACCCCCCAATTCTAAAAGCATGGTTTAGGGGACATTGACACTGCCCCTTAGCAGACGGCTAGACCACCAGGAAGCCCTGCCCAGTCAGAAACCCGCACACTGCTCCAGTGCCTGGCCTACAGTGGGGCAGCCCGCCCGCTGCACACAGGACCCGTCCCAGCCAGAGCGAAGTCAGGGCGTCTTCTCCGCTCAGAGGCGATCCGGTCTGTTCTCACTGTCCCTTCTACCCGCTCCCGACTCAGGAGGAAGCAGACACCGGTAAAGAAGACTGTACCTTGTGAGCGGAGTAAGCCTCCATCCCCACAACACTGCACGTCCCCGGAGCCACGGGACAGAGGAGGGGAAGAGCTTACAGCAACTTCAAAGTTCTAACTGAGACCCACATTGAAAGTAAGTAAAGTTAAAGAATTTTCCCCAAGATTTTATCAAGGGGCCAGAAAAAAGAAACTGACAAAGTATGTATGGCTAGAGGCAATGACTTAAATAAAAACTAGTTCTTGTCTATATCCCCACTGAGTTTAACAGCTTTTGGATTTTTTTATTTTAACAATGAAATCATGATAGTACAGGAAAACAAGAAAGGCCATCAAAAGCCTCCAGTTTGGGGGTTTTTTTTAGAACCCCAGGAAGATGGCAGATGGAGTTAAAGCAGTAGAAAAAATCAGCACTGGGAACACCCCACCCCCGGAGCTGGGACGCGTGAGGCTCATCCCGTGATCCCTAGAGAACTCCAATGTGGCGGAAGACAGAAACCAAGTGCAGGACTTGGCCGGTGACCACGACCAGGAAGATTCATTAAAACACCGCATTCAGGTCACAGCTAATCAGTGTTTGCCTGGAGCTGTGGTGGGTGGGTGGGTGGGGGTGGGGCGACTGATTTCAGAGAGGCACAGGGGGACTTTGGGGATGATGAAATTGTTCTATATCTTGACTGGAATGGTGGTTACATGACTAAATAGACTGTACACTTAAAATGGGTGGTTTTTATTACATGCAGACTAAACCAGATGTGTAAATAAATGAAGACCAACCACATGAGAAAAGCAAAGACTGCTTATTTGGAGCATACTATGGCAGGAGTCAGCCACAACCACTTGCATCTGGCAGAGATCAAAGGTGGGCCAATGCCCGGGACAGCTTCACGATGGGGACAGAGACAGAGATGGCTCTCAGCAGGCCCTGATCGGGGCTGTTGGCACAGGAAAGCTGGGGGTGGGGAGCTAGAAACAGGCCACAGTCACCTGTGTAATGGGTTAGGGGAGCATATTGGGGGGGCCGAAAAGTTTACTTAGTTTTTCGCTACGATGGCTCTAGTAGTGTTTAGTTGTCTTTAACTGCATTAGAAACAATTTTGTTTGTATCCTGACAGCTGTCATGTCAGCGTGCATTTAAAACAACCTTATCAAAATTGGTGAATTTTTGTGCTGCCATTTGAATTTTGAAGAGGGAAGAAAACACATAACACTTACAGCATAGTATGCTTTATTATTTCAAGAAAACTAAAAACACAACCGAAATGCAAAAAAAAAAAAAGAAAGATTCACACAGTGTACAGAGAAGGTGCTGTGACTGATCGAATGTGTCAAAAGTGGTTTGCAGCGTTTCTTGGTTCTGTTGACATTTTGGCCAAATAATTATTTGCTGTGGGACTGGCTTATGCATTGGAAGATGTTTAGCAGCACCCCTGGCCTCTACCCAGTAGAAGATAGCGGACATACTCAAAATATCCAAATCAATAAAGTTATTGGTGAAAATGAAAAATGTGTCTTTTATTTTACAGGAAAAACTACACGGACTTTTGGAGCAACTCAACATTTGGCTTTCTCTGATTGGTCCTAAGTTAGAAACAGGAACAAAAACTAAGGAAGCTGTTAGTTACTGATCAAGTCCTAGCCATTTGGAGCCAATTATTACAGAAGGTAAGGTTTAGTTTCCTGGGCTGTCACTAGCGATAGCAGTCTGACTTCCTGCAGGTCTGACTTACAGTGCCTGGGCTGCTTCCCTGGCTGGCGCTGTTGACAAGGGGTTGGTTTCCTGGGCAGGTTGCCGCCGGGTGTGGGTCAAAGCTCTGTTTCCATATGGGCGGCCATTGCCTATTTGTATATTCACTCTCTCACTCAACAAAGCTGATTTTTTTAAAGAGATGTAAAAGACCTGTTAACCAGTAGAAAGGTATGGATCTTATTTGGGGTCCTGACTTAAATAGTTCAGGGAAAAAGAATTTCTAGGACAAGCTGGAAAATCTGAACATTATCTGGGTATTTTATGCTTTAAGCTGTTCTTGCTAACTCGGGCTGTGAGTGACAATGGAACTACAGTACATTTAAAAGGGGAGTCCTCCTCTTTTAGAATTAGACTCATATTAAAATGTCTACAAATAAATTATATAACGTCTAGGACTTGCTCCAAAATAGTTTAGGGGGTAGGTATAATGAAAGGGCATGAGGAGGAAAGAAGATTGGCCACAAGAATTGGGTGGCAATATAAGAGGTTCATTATACCTTTCTTTACTGTTTTGTATGTTTAAATGTTTTCATATTAAACCCTTTAAAACAATCATACACATAGAAAGAAGACCAAGAGAAAATTCAACAATGTGTGAAGTTGCTGATGGTTTTTAGAAGTAATATTATGGGTGATTTCCATATTTTCTCCATCCTTTTCTGTATTATAAAAAAACTAAGCAATGTCCGATGCTTTAGGGGTATCGTGTTGTTGTAATGCCACCCACCCCTCGAGGACCACCCCCGGTCCTCTCTCCCCCAGGCCTCCTCAAGCCTTTCCACCAACAGCTGGCTTCCCCCACTGAGCACCTGGGAAATTACAACTTTCTCCTCCTTAGCAGTTGGCACGCGTTATCTTTGGATATTTATTTTATATATATTTATTTCAGTTTAGAAGGGTCCCAAGACCACCCTTCAGTTTAATTTTCATTAGGAAGACAGAACTCAGAAAACTCATTACAGTTACAGTTTATTACAGTAAAAGGACTCAAATTAAAATCATCCAGTAAAAAAGCCTCATAGGACAGGGTCCAGGAGAGACGAGGCATGTGCTTCCGGTTGACCTCTCCCACAGGAACCACGTGGGCAGAGCCCACAGCTCCTGGCCGCCATGGACGGCATCACCCACACACACAGTGGTGGCCACCAGGGACGCTCGCTCCAGCCTTGGGGTCCAGGGTTTTGATGGGACGTGGTCATGTCAGCATGACGGACCACCTGTGTGTCTGACCCTAGTCTCTGGCCCCCCAGGTGTCAAGCTGACACTGTGTGGCCCACGGCCCGCACCACGGTAGTGCTCACATACACTACCTGATAAGAACCAAGGTCTCCAGGTGGACAAAGGCCTTCTTACCCAGGCAAGAAATTCCAAAACATTAGAGGTTACCTCCCAGCTGCCACCTCCAGGTGAGAGTAGAACCTTTCTTTGGGCCAGGTTCATCCTTTACCGGGGAGTGTTCTTCCCGTCTAGATCTTCAAGCCCCTGAGAGCAGAAACACCATCACTTTCCCACCATCGCAGTGACCTGGCAGGTGCCTCGCACTGAAAAGAGGAAGGCTCGCCGCTGAGGCCCTCGCCCCACTGACACTCGCTGAGAGAGGGGACTGATGGTCCCCTGGGGGCTGAGGAGCCGATGGAGTCAGAGCTTCCCGTGTGAGAAACGGCCTGGTGCTCA
This sequence comes from Phyllostomus hastatus, assembly GCF_019186645.2. Classification (NCBI taxonomy): domain Eukaryota; kingdom Metazoa; phylum Chordata; class Mammalia; order Chiroptera; family Phyllostomidae; genus Phyllostomus; species Phyllostomus hastatus. The sequence continues at coordinate 27,639,250 of NW_025334004.1, read as the reverse complement.
TGAAACCCGCGAGGGCGAGAAGGAAGCAGCTCAGGGAACCCGGTGAAAAGGAATCCAGGACAAGCATGGAAAAGGCAGGTAGAGCAGCGAGTTCTGCAGACCAGCAGCAGGAGCAGCATCCCCTGGGAGCTCATTAGAAAGACAAATTCTGCAGACTGCTGTGCTTGAACAACAATTAAAATAATTTTTTTAAAATAAATACATATGAAGTTTCAAAAAGAAAAAGAAAGACAAATTCTAGGGTGCCACCCCAAACCACCCGGTCTGAGTCTGTGGGGTGAGGCCAGCAATGTGTGACTGAGCGAGCTCTCTGGGTGTCTCCTACACGCATGGAACTTTGAGACGCATCCGTGCAGAGAACAGTCAGGTTTGCCTGACACACTCCATGGGAGGGAGCAGGGGGCCCTCCCAGGAGATGGGACTGGGGGAGGTCCAAGAGGAACCCACAGAGGAGATGACAGTGTGGCTGGACACTGAGACACTGGAGTAAAGCGAGGTCCCTGGGAGTCACAGCTCCAACAGCTCAGCTTCACTGAGAAACTCGGACCCCACCTGGTAAAGCAGAGGACACTCAGAAACGCCGCACTCCCATGAAAGACCAGGGCGGAGAGACTTGTTCGTGAGGACAGAGAAGGCATCGAGGTCTTTAGCTTCCAGAATGAAGACACTCGGACGCCTGAAACCAGCAACAGGACACAGACCAAGGACCCGAGTGATGACTCAAGGTAACCAGTATTTATGAAAAATTAAGGGGCAACGTTTTATAGATGCTAAACCACTCTTTGGTCTGAACCAGCGTTTGCTTTAACAGCTCACTTTCCTCTCTCATCAAGCTCATGTCCTCATTTGCGCCCAGTTTATTAGGAAAAATAGATAGGGGCAGGGAAATTTGCATAACAATGATCTCCTCCCGCACTGAAGACACTCTTAATCAGAGAGCTGACAACATAATGGACTGTTCATTAGCTCCTTCAAGAACAATAAGTCCCAGCCGGGTGACGGCCCCCACCCGCCCCGGGTCTGAAACCAGGGGAACCACAGATGAGCGCGTGAAAAACACCCCGAGGCTGCAGCAGATTCCCTTACAAAGGAGCTGTCTGGGGGGTGCACTGGGCATTTTGCAGAAGATTATCACCCCATCTGAAAGCATAAGAAGTTTCATTTAGGGTTCTTTTAGACAAAGAAAAATGAATAATGAATTTGGCATTTTCATTTGGTAGCATTAAAAAAATGCAAATCTGTCACGCGGGGTGCTCCAAGCTGGGGAGCTGCCCTTGTGTGAAAAACCACCCAGAGGACCCACCGAGGTGGACACTCGGTGGACAGGCCATTTGTTATTCTCGTTACAGGGGAGCGCACCCATGGCGGCGGGTCTAGGCAAGAAAGGCGGCGCCCCGCCTCCAGCGCGGGTGCTGTTGATACTTGTAGGGTTGGGGAGGGAGTTGCGTGTGAAAATTCTACACTTTCCTGATAAACACAGGGGCCTGGAGAGGGCTGGGACATCCAGACACAAACCGTTTTCCGTTTTCGTGTCTTATGGCTGCTGGCCAGGCAGCCACCTGTTCTCCGGGGTCATAGAGGGACCGTATCCTAAGTTACCCCATAAAATCATATATGCGTTTTAAAGAGGAGGTATTAGTAAATGATTGCTGAGTAAACAAACCATCCCAAAAATTCAGTGGGTTGAGCAACAACCAGCTATCATTTGCTCCTGCGTCTGGAGGCTGGGGGAGGGGCAGCAGGATGGCTGTGTTCCATGTGTCACCCATGTGCCTTGGACCAGTGGGCCAGCCCGGGCACAGCCTCCCCGTGGTGGTGGCCGGATGTGAGAGATCAAAGGGAAACCCATACCATCCCTGGGCCTGCGAGGCTCAGACCTGGTCCTTCCACTTCATTCTGTTGTCCAAACCAAAGTGCATGAGTAAACCCAAAGTCCAGGGGCAGGGAAGTGTGTTCCGCCTTTATGGGAGAAATGCAAAGTCACGTGACAAGGAAGGTGGGTAAGTGTTGGGGCAAGAGCTGGGGTCAATGCAGTCCAATCCTATGATCCAGTAATACGGTGTTCCTAGGGGATAACGCATTCTCCCATAATGCACATTCATGGAAATCTCCCCTTAGGATTGGACACAGTACTTCGATTACTTTTTTTATGAAACTTCATTTCAAGGGGATAGGAATGCATGTGGCTCTAAACTACCTTCCCAGCCTCCCCTCCACAAATGCCCTGATTTACACAAAACCTCCCCTGGCACCCGAGGGGCCAGGTTACTGGTTTCCAAATATGGCCTATAATTCTACACCTTCTTGCTTTTGCTGAAAGCAGTGGTTCTCAAAGCGTGGTCCTGGGCCAGCAGCATCAGCGTACCGGGGAACGGGTTAGACATCCCAGTTCTAAGTCCTTACACAAGACTGGTTGGACGAGGGTGTCGGGGTGGGAGCCCGGCAGTCTGGGCTCCAGGAAGCCCTGCAGGTGGCTCTGGCGCCGGCTTAAATGTGGAAACCGCAGGCTTAGGACGTCACTGCGCCACCCCCAGCCCTTGAAGAGGACACTCAACTCTGCACCTGTGGTCAAGACCCGCGCCCATACCCGCTGGAGAGCGCTCTCTGCCAACACCCCCTCCAGCCAAGACAGTCTACGCACCCCTGAACTGCCCCTGCACTTATCATGTGTTCTCTGAATTATTAGTTGCCTTTCCTATTACCGCGTCTTAACTCCCCAGCCCAGCTGCAGGTACTGGTAGGCAAGCCATTTGCCATGGGAATTAGAGTCAGATGGGCGCGGGTTCCAATCCCAGCCATGCCCCTTACTCCCTGCATGGCCTTGGACAGGTGAGTCTTCTCATGTAAACATAAGGTTGGTCATACCCACCCCTTGCATGGTGTGGATACAAAAATAGAAATAAGCTAGAAAATATAAGCATGTGGCCCAGTGCCTGGCCAATGGCCGGCACGGTGTCAAGAACCCAAGGGCTAGCTCTTCTTAAAAGCAGCCAGAGGTGACCTCTGAAAATGGTTCACTATTCGTTTGGCCCAGAAAACCCCACAAAACCATGCCAATCGAGAGTTTCAAATCATCATAGTCACTTTAAGAGCATGCATGAAATTGCCAGGCCATCAAGGGTATGCGTATCCAAACAGCCACCAAGGGTCTGGGAGATGTCAGAAGCAATGTGCACCACTCCGTCTTTGCCAGGGTGGAGGTGGTAGGTGTGCCTGGGCCAGACAGTGGGGCTGGGCACAGGGTCGGTGGCCCAAAAAGAGTGCTGAATGTCTGCTGCACGTGCTGAAAAACTCCAAGAGTAATGCTGAACTTGAGGGTTTAGGCATGGATTCTCTGGTCGCTGAGCACGTCCGGGTGGACAAAGCTCCCAAGATGCAACGCAGAATTGGCAGAGCTCACGGGCGGATTGACCCGCACACGCTCTCGCCGCCACACCGAGACGACCCCCCTGAAAAAGGGCAGGTGGTCCCTGAACCAGAAGAGGAGGCTGCACAGGAGAAAACAACATCCCAGAAGAAACTAAAGAAACAAAACCTTATGGCCCGGAAGTACATTCAGCATAAAATACATACTAATAAAAGTAACAATAAAAATAAAAATAACACCAGAGCCAGGCCAGTAATTGAGCTTCTTCACCTCAAATTCTGACCTAGTGCAGCTGAACACATCAAATCCCTCGCTAAACATTTGCTCTGGTTTCAATACAAACAGGATTTCATTCTTTGGTTGGGGTGTGTATGTCTCTCTCTAGCTCTCTCTCTCTCTCCCCCCACTCCCCAAGGACCTCAGAGTTTTCATATATCATTGTCAACGCAGCAAACATTCAAATCTATGAGAACTTTTATGAGTTTATTTGAGCCAAATTGACAATTGCCAGGAAGCAAAATCTCAGCAGATTCAGAAAATGAATCCAGAAAATGGCAGTTTTAGCATTTATTTTATGCATTAGAATCAAAGGGGAAGACATAAAGGGGTTACACGAAATCCACTGCTGATAGATTGGGGAGGCGGGAGAAAGCAGGCGGGGAAATCTCTGGAATCGGACAAGAGGTAAAACAGAGAAGCACATACTCCTTTCACATGGGAGGGTCCAGGGTGGTTCACCGTGAACATTCACAGCACCTGGAGAGGTGTTTGGGGAACAAGGGAATGGTGAGGGGCTCTGTGATCTCATGCTCTGCTGGGAGGGTGTGCCCTCAGGGGTCTGGACGAAGGGGCTACCTCTGACGTTCCGAAGGAATGTTACCTTAGGTGCAAAACGACTATATACAGACAGGCTCACGTAAGGTCAAAACTGTCCTTTGTCCAGGAAGATACGGGCCTGGGACATGACTGCCCACCATGACTCGCTTTCAGCTAAGAAGTTTTCATTTCAGACCAGCCTGCGTGTTCGTAAGGCCCACCATGCAGCACCACCACCCCCTCGAGCCTGTCCGGTTCAGTACGTGGCCCCTTTGTCGTGCTCACCACGCATTCTGCGCTCTCTCTCACCTTACGTGGGCACAGGCGTGGCGCGCTGCAGGAGCAGAGCCTCGGCACAGCACGGCCAGTGAGCTCCTCCAGTCCCCGCGTGCCTGTCTGAGAAATGAGGCAGAGACACTCGCAAGACCCAGATCTCTTTGTGAGTATCGTCCCCGGCCTTGCGCCTCCTTCCAGTTGGGTTTACTAGAGGCAATAAGCCTGTTCTTCAATTTAAGAAGGGTGGGCCTGTGGGCGTGCAACTGTCATGCCTGTGCCGTAGGAGGACTCATTGATTCCCAGCATGGTTGTGAACTAAGTGTTCCATTAGCTCAGCTGCAATAATCCCCACCAAAGAGAGGAGGCGCCAGAGCTTCCTGAGCCGACTCCCAGACTATTGATGTGTTCGTCATTGTCATCCCTATGCCTTTGGCTGATTTGACTTCCTTGTGAATGCCCCAGAGGTTCAAGTTGAATAGATGATAACTCGTCTGCAGAGACAAGAATTAAAATGCCTTCATTTCAGAGGAATTTGAATTGGCTGCGCCCATAATTTTAGAGTTGTAAACTCTGGTTAAAACCGTGATAGAGAAAATATTTGCGAATTTAACCATAATTACTTTCGTTCCATTCTAAAGAAATGCTAATTACGAAGACAGTTTCTGTAAAGAAATCATTAACTGTTGGGAGGAAGGTTTAATCGCTACACACTTGGAAACAAAGGATTCATTTGCCGGCAGATAATGCAGATGCTAGAACTGATTTCCTAAGACACAACATAATTCCGCTTTTTAAAAATATATATATATTATGTCCCTGGCTGGTGCAGCTTGATGGATTGAGCATCATCTATGAACCAAAGGTCACCGGTTCGATCCCCAGTCAGGGGACTTGCCTAACCCTAACCCTAACCCTGTGCTCCTGGAAAGCAGAGAAGAGGCTAACCGCAAGGACCACCCTTCTCTGACAGATTCCAGGCTACAACCCACCCCAATGATCCCCTTATTGTTTAAAACCATAGTTTCCCCCCCTGTTCTCGGAGACGTTCCCTCATCGATGAATATTCTCTATTGCAACAACCCGCATGAGATCATCTCAACTGCGTGGGGAGCTTTGTCTCAGACAGAAGGGAGAAAAAACCTCTCTCGCACGTTTTCTCCCAACTAAAGATCAGTTTGTAAGTCATTAAGTCGGTGTCTACCTGGCATGAGGTACAAAGCTGAAACTAGTACTCGGTGAGTCATCTCTGTTCAAACCTCCCGGCCTCGAACCAGCCTCGCCTACACCTACACGAACCCACACATTTGCGGTCACGTTCCAGCCAGATGTTTGGCTAAAGCACAACTGTTGGTGCTGCCCGTTAGAAAGCTCAGCTCTTGCTTTTTTGCTGTAAAATTTGTCCACTCCTCTGCCTGCTGCGGAGTTTCAGCCAGAAGCCAGGGACAGAGGCTGACTCTCTGGCCCTAGCAAAGCTTTGAATAAATAGCCTTTGCTTGTTCTCATTTGGGTGGTCTTCATTCATTTCCACGTTGGAGTTCGTTTTAAAAGAGAACTTCGACACGGCCAAGGACTTACTCCACTAGCCCGGTCTAAACACTCAGCTGTGCAAAGGTCATGTTTCTTTGGACCACTTTGCAACCAGCGCTAGCAGCTGGTTGTGAAATTAAGCTTTTATTGCTAAACATAAGTTATAATGAGTAGAGGGGGGAAACGGAACTGGGCTCGCCCACCAGGTAAGGGTCAGGAGCTGCCGTGACTCAGAGACGTACCCTGGAGAACTCGTCTATCAGAGCCTGCCCTGCAGGGTTATCGTGGGGATTAGGCAAGTTCATATACATGCCGAGTGCTCCAGTCACGGCCAGCACGCCATCGGTGCTGTGTTAAGGTGACCTCTCGGTCTCCACTCACACTCTTGTCATTGTCGTAAAGACTTCAGCCAAAACAGCGCTCTGAGCTCTGTACCTTTGCGTACCTGGGCCACACGGGCCCTCCTGGGCGGGTGGAATTCTCTCGGGAACTCGGGATCTGGTTTTGCTCATTCAGAGCACAGGTCTCTTGGATTCCTCTGAACTCGCCAGGACGGGAAAGCACTGAGTGTCTGTCTCTGGGGCACTGAGACGAAAGAGGGGCCTGCGGTTTCCGGCCGGGGGACGGGAAAGGCCCGCTGTCCCCAGTGAGAAGAGGAACTATTCTGTTGTGTGTTTGGGAGTGAAGTGTGTATCTGTCACACTTGTTGTTTTAGATCGAGTTGTGTCCCCACTCCCAAAGTTCTTACGTTGAAGTCCTAGCCCCCAGTACCTCAGAATGGGACCTTGTTTGGAAATAGGGTCTTTGCAGATGTAACTAGTTAAGATACGGTCAGACTGAAGTATGGTGGGCCCCTAGTCCCACATGACCGGTGTCCTTGTAAAACAGGACGCATTTGGATACAGATATGCACACAGGGAGACTGCTCTGTGGAGACGGGAGTTATGCTGCCAGAAGCCAAGGACCCCCTACCCCGAGAAGCTCGGGGGGGAGAGAGGCCTGCACGGGTCCTCCCCCAGCACCTCCTGAGGGAGCCTGGCTTTGCCATGACCTTGATCTCAGACTTCTGGTCTCCAGCGCTGGGACACGATACCTTTCTGCTGTTCCGCCACAGTTCGCAGCACTTTGTTACGGCAGCCCCAGGCAGCCAGCCCCCGTGTACAGAAGCCAGGCTGCTGCCAAAAGAATCCACCCGCAGTTCCGCTCAAAGGCAGAGAATTAATAAAAATGTGAAATAAAGCTTGCCACCGGCCTTGAGTAACCACTCCGCAAAGCAGGACTTCCCACCCTTTGACACTGTGGAGGGGAGTGGGCCCCGGTAGGGCAGCTGGACAGGCCTATCGACAGAGAACACAGGCCCCTGGACACAGAAACCGCATTCACAGGGCTAGACCGCATTCACAGAGCTAGACCGCACACAGACGCCTGCGTGAAACGCGACCTAGCTTTCCTGCAAGCCCTGGTCAGACTCCCTCCCCACTTTTCTGAAAAGGACTCCCACCCTGTCTCCACCCCAGGGGTCCGCCCTTGAAGGGTGGCTTCGTCGACGCCATTCTTTCTGTGAGTCGGAGGACAGGACACCAAACTCACTGCTGGCCAGTACATGGCAACTCTCACCTGGTGACCGGAAGTAGCACCGACGCGGGGCTGCCTGGCGTCCACTCTTTCCTTTTAAACGCGGCCCCCCGAGTCCGCCAGACCCCTTGAAAAATAATGGAGCCATTTTCGCTTCTTATATAAAAGTCTTTACTAAAATATACATTTTCAATATACTCTTGGCCCACATTGAAAGATACCGTGAGAAACAACCCTGGGAAGCTCACTCTTCTATATTATTACATATTCTACATGAGCATTTTTGAGGATATTATTTGCTACCTCTCATGCAGCCTCCTGTTGAAGACCCACGGGAGAAGTGTCCCAGCTCTCGGTAACAAGGAGAGCCGTGCATCCCTGAAACGCTGGTTTGTGTTTCATCTTTCAGGGGGCCACAGCCCTTGCTTACTCCTGAGCTCCTGAGGCTGAGAACCTCACAGTCGCATGTTCGGGGCCACCCCACGGCACTGTACGTGCTACCCTTCCCCTTGGCCGCCATTGGCTCTTTCGTGTCCTTATTTCCCTTCGACCCCCATTTCTCTACCCTTCCTTTTTTATCTTGTTAAACTCAATATATTATTATAGGAGGGTATAATATCTTTTCTGGAGCAAGGCAGGGGATCTATGCAAGTAAAGTTAAGATTCTGGCAGCTTGCTACCCTGTTACACGGAAGCGGCGATGTGGGGTCCATTTGAGGGGCAGGAATTAAACACAGACCTCGGAGCGCTCCCAGGGGTTGGCTCTCAGGTTCCCAGGGCCACTCCCAGGGCTCACGAGATTCAGCCCCAGCGAAAAGCCCAAGGCGTGATCTGTTGAAAAAGATGTTCCATGCTGCCAGAAAAAAAAGGAAACACCCAGTGGCTTCCGGTGTGAGCACAAGGCCAAACTCACTGAGCTGAATGCTGCCGACCTGTGCTTCTTACATGGGGTGACTCTGTTCCCAGCGAGCTCCAGGCGGGGTCCAACACTCTGCTCCATGCGCCCACCTCTCAGCTCACTGGCCTCAGAACCAATGCTTCCACTCAAGTCCATTACCAGCACACACCCAGAGTACTCAGCCTCCTCCCAGAACATTTCCTTCCTGTTCCTCTGGGAACCAGGTGGCCTCTACTCACACCCCTCCCGGGGAGTCAAGGCCACCATTTGAGAAACTTCATTAGGAGAGGGCGCCGTTCATATGGATGGGGATGTTGCACAATGATCATTCTATTACATGACCGTGAATCGTGGTCGAGGGGAGGCTGCTGTTCCTCCCGCACTCTCACGTGACGCAAAGCCCAGAGGCTTGGGGAACAGGGCGTCCATGATCAGACGTGACTGTTCCTCGTGCTTCTCACCTGCCAGCCTCCTGGCCCCTCCTCCCCACTCACTGTGGCTTTGGCCCTTGTCTCTCGCCCTTCTCCTCCCGCGACCACTGTACTTATTCACGGTGACTCAGTGTCCTCCTGGATGACCCACCCCACTCTCTCGGACCATCCTGTTATCTGTCTTTTAATCTTAGCTTCAGTCACCTCTTCCTCCACTTCACCACCGCCTCACAGCTGAAAGCATCGCCAATAATGGTGCCACCTCCAAAACGCCCATGGCAATCACCCAGCTCTTCGGCCATCCCTCCCCATCTTCCCACTCACCTTCTCTAGCCAAGGCCTGGTACAACCCGCTGGGCCGACCATCTGCTCGCTGCCCAGAAGCCCCATCCTGCTCTCACGTCCTGGCTCAGTCTGAAGTCTGCGTGTCCAGCACCACCTTTCTTGCAAACGCCTTTCTTGCTCTCCCCTTCCACTGCACTCACCCAACCAGACCCAGGCCCGTTTCGCCCCCCAGGCATGGGGTGGAGCGTTTCGGGAGACACTCACGTGCCCGGGGTGACTGGCCCCCAGGTCTTCGTGACCACAGATGACAAGTGCACGCTCAACACTGGCAGGCCACTTGGAAACACGCACAAGGGGGCCGACTTAAAATGTTTTGTAAATTCCTCGGGAAGGAATCAATACATGCCTTAGAGTAAGTGACCTGCTTCTAGGAAGGCCAAGAGTCACACAAATCACATTTGATCTTATACCTACCCGCCCACCATGGGTCACATCAGTCTAGTCAACAGCACTCTCCTGGAGGCGTCCTCCTTCTTAGAGCTCAAAAGCCCACTCCTGTGTCTCTCAGCCTGCACCATTCCTGGGAGGGACGGACAGGAAGGTGTTTTGCAAAGTGCAACTGCTCCTCCGGTGCAAGGGAGAGAAACCACTATCGTCCTCATCTGATCGGCTTATTGAACATACAGGAGGACAAAAAGAGACAGAGCGGGGAACTAATGAAGCAGGAGCGATTTTCTAAAATCAAAACAAAAAATCACCAGTGCTCAGAAACCCAACCCACAGTTCCCGTGTGTGAAACCTTTCCATGACTTCCAGTCACAGATGGAGTCCGTGACCTGTCCGAGCGGCGCCTTCCCCTTTATGCACCAGCGACACCAGATGCTCCAGGTTCTCCAACTCACCACGAAGGTCCCCGCCTCTGTTTCCTGCGGTCAGCTTCCACCCCCGTCCCTCCTCAGTGATGAGGACTTTATTTTCTCACCTTTTTCTTGGGGCGGGCGGGGGGATCACTTTGTTCTCTTCATATTCCTCTGTCAATAAACGTTGCCTCCTTAGAAGTCTCTTCTAATTAATGCTCTTTTGGTTGCAATGAACACAAATTGCTTGAGCTCTCTCCAGCAGACAAGAGAATCACTGGAAGGATATGCACCCCAAACTTCAGCTCATGGATCCCCCACCCCAGGGAGCCTGTGGGGCCATGCTGGGTTAGGTGTCCACCTCTGTACTCGCACCGCATTCAGCACAAAGTTAGGCCATGAGTTTCTGGAAGAAAGGGAATCTGTTCCCTGGTGTCAGCACTGAGCATGGCAGGTCCTGAGAATTCTGTAAACACCAGTCGTACACGTACATGAATTATCAAGAAGGTACATTCTTCCCGTTGTCCTATATAATGGATCGTGATCATGGCGAACCCCAATTTTTGAATCCCTGAGCAACTGTTCTTGCCCATAGAATCCTATTTCTCAGCAGTCAATTTCAGTCAATTTCACACACATGCGTCCTGCCTTGGGCGCTCTGGCACCTTCTCCAGCAAAGCAAATTTTTCATTTGAACTTGAGATTGCTTCATTTATCAATATTACGTTGCTCTGGATTACAAGGCCACTTTCATTACTGTGGACTCAACGTTGTCTGGTGAGATGAACACTTAATTAGAAACCGTCTCACAGGTCTCAGATCTCAGGATGTTTTTCTCAAAGGACTGAGGTTGAGTGACATGCTTGGCATTTATTTCAATACTCAGCACTTTGTACTGTCCCCTTCCTTAAGGAGCTGGAACCGGGCTAAGCATTTTACACGTATAATCTTAGTCAATCCCCCCAATAACGCTAATGAATTGTTGCCATTTTATAGATGAGGAGATGGATGTTTAGAGAGGTCACGGCTTGCTCAGTATGATGCCGATGGTAAGTGGCAGAGCCCGGAACCAAGGACATCAGCTTCTAAATCACCCGCAGCCCCTACCTGTGGGAGCCTGAGAAGAAGATGAACTGAGAATCGGGGCAAGGAGCACCCAAAGGCATGGTGAGAAGACTCACCGGAAGTGAGTGATATTTCATCATGTTCCCATGCAATGTTCCTAATGCTCGAAGAACACTGGTTTCTTTCATTACTCTCTCGTTATCCGCCATAAACTAGAAGCTGGGACCGGAGGCTGGGGGTGAGGGGAGAGCATTGTTACTCACTTCCCCACTGGAATTTGACATGAGACCATATATCTAAGTGCACGTTAGGAATCTCCTGCAAGCAGTAAGTTTGCAACCTACAATCGATTACCAGCAAGCAGCAAGCCAACCCCCTTGGGGTCCCTAAGGTCTGCGTTCTCTGAGCCTACAGTGAAAGCTGCAAAATCACCAAGACTGGCGGAGACAAGGAAGACTCCTTGAGGGCTCCTTCTGGATGCAGGAGACGGAGGCGCCGTCCCACGTGACTCCACGTGACTCCATGTGACTGGGCTTCCGATGGCCACTCCCTGGAAAGTGTGCGTTTCATTCTGATTAACTGAGCTACACTGGTCCCGAGGCCGCCTCTGAGCCTGAGCGTGCAGACCGCTTAACTGCTCTCATGGGGGTACATTTCTCATGCGGGTCAGAAGAAGAAAAGCGTTCTAAAAGCGCTGAGTCTAGGTATTCTAAACAAAAGCAAAGAACGTATCAAAATGTAATAGGGGAAAACAGGTCAGCTTCTATTTTTCCTCAAAAAAAAAAAATAAAATAAATAAAGGTCTCAGGGTAAGGCCTTGGGATACAAGGCCCACTGGAAAATGTTGCCATTAGAGTAACCAAACACTGGGCCCTGAAACTCTGTCTTCGACTCTCTCTCTCCACAAGTGACAGGAAATATGGTTTATGTGCGGAATTTCACTGTGGATTGGTTAAGGAGTGTTGAGCTGGAAAAAATCTGTTGAAATAAAGACAAATGTGGCGGGCAAGCACACACATGAAAGGCGATGTCTGAGTTCTCCCGAGCTGCTGATGATTTTTAAAAACGGCACCTGGGCCGTAAGGCAGCTGGGAACATTGCTGACCGGTGAACGCTGGGCCTTATGTAATTCATCCTGAGGGCAGGGGAGAGTCCAGGGGCAGCCAGGCACAGCCACACACTGGCTGGCCAGTCAGCCTCCTGCTCCTTCTGTCTCCGGGATCAGCGCCACTCCCTTGCTGTATGTACCCGGGGGTGACGCTTTCCGAAGAGAAGGCTGCCACCACGTGAGCTGCTGCATGAATGTCCTATGCTCTTATGTCTAATCCCAAAACAAAGCATCCACCGAGGTGCAGACGGCCCACATGCCCATCCGTGGGTGAGTGGATAAACACAGTGAGTTGTGCCCATACAACGGAACATCACTCGGCCATAAAAAGGAATGGGTGACGGCTCAAATCCTGATGCGTGCCACGGTACGGACGAACCTTGAAAACGTGATGCTAAGTGAGAAAGCCAGATGTAAAAGACTACACATTGTGCGATTCCTTTGATGTGAAACGTAAGAGTAGCTAGATCCACAGAGGTGGATGCAGACTGCTGGTGGCCAGGCGCTGGAGAGAGGCGGGAATACAGAGCAGCTGCCTAATGGGCACGGGGTGTCCTCGTGGGGTGACGAAAATGTTTCGGGACCAGACAGAGGTGGTGGCTGCACAACATCGTGAAGTACTAAATGTTCCTGAACTGTTTCACTTTAAAACGGTCAATTTTATCTCCTGTGACTTTCACTCTGATAAAAATAAGATTGCTGGGATCTTATTTTGCAAGAAGACAAGGCATTTATTTTATGTCTTTTAAAAATGTCATATGAAAGTCCTGGCTGGTATGGCTCAGCGGATTGAGTGCCGGCCTGCAAACCAAAGGGCTGCTGGTTCTATTCCCAGTCAGGGCACATGCCTGGGTTGTGGGCCAGGTCCCCAGTAGGGGGTGCAAGAGAGGCAACCACACATTAATGTCTCTCTCTTTCTCCCTCCCTTCCCCTCTCTACAAAATAAATAAAGTCTTTTTAAAATAAGAAAAAAATGTCATGGAAATTTTAATAAAGATTAAGAGTTACTGCAGTGTGATAAATGCTCCCATAAAAACACAGTGACAGGAACAGGTCTCCCATCCTCCGCAGCACTTGGAAGTGAAGTGCTGTGTCTTCTGGACAGGTCTGATCCTGTGACCGGACGGGGATTTAACCAGAGAACTGTGGGTGTCATTGACTAGCACGACTCCCAGCCACAATATTCTCCCCACCTCCCCTGGTGCAAAAAGTGCAAATAGCAACACCTCCTGAGGACCCTTCTTTAGAGGTGTGCTTTGTCGTGTCTGTCTCTGACTGAGCCCATTGGGGGACGGACAGGAAAGCTGCCCCCCACCCCAAGACAGCCCCTGGGGTTCGGGGTTTGTGGGAGCCAAGTGCACCACGGTGCTCAGGTGAAAATCTGCCCCCATCCTCATGGTCCACCCCCGTCCCCCCCCCCACAGAGAGAGAAAGAAACCCGAGTTTCCAACAAATCAGGGAATCTGAGAACACCAGCAAGTTCACCTGGGGCTGTTTCAGGGTCCACGAGATTCGCTTTACAGCCTGCCTGCACAAACCCCTACTCTAAAAAAAGATACTGCCCAAGAAAGATGCATATCTTATGAATCCTGGAACCCTAGTCCCATCCCTTCCCTCCCCAGGAAGTACTACCCTACAGTTAGAAACTGCTGGACCTGTAAAACAGTTAGTCATGACTGTAAAGTAACTCTACCGAACGAGAGTACCAATGGCATAGAATTGGCTTATGCAGGTTCAAAGCTGAACTGGTGGAAGAAACAGTGGGTGTGTTTCCTGGTGCAATGCTTTCCACCTGGGATGACTTGGGAGCGTGCTCTGGACTCGCTGCTCTTTCTTACACACTCTGTTTCCAAGGTGCACATTTGCAGGACAGTAGCTGGCAAACAGACACGCCCGAGTGCCCACAGCACGTGATCCCTGAGCAGTTAGTTGTGCAGAGCTGGGAGCGGGAGCTGAATGCACGCCTGAGAGCGACACGGGTGCAGCATCTTCATTTACAGACTCCTGGGTGTTATGGGGGGGAGTCTACTTTGTCAGTGTTAACAGGAAAACACGCATGAGTGTTCTACAAACGACTTCACGCCGGAGCTCATGCCAGCAGACCGGGCACAGCACGCACTGCAGTGTATACACTCTGAACTACTCGGGGTTTCTGACCAAATCACCTCGAGGAGGAGGAAATTGTTTTCTTGATGTCCAAAAAAAATAAACATTTGTACATCAAATTGGTAATTTAAGAATCAGTAAACAAAGTAAGTCCTAAGGGTTGGATACCATTCTATCTGTCTTCCTCTCTTCACTCTAGAATTTTCTGCACATCTTTCAGGGGGAAAGGGGAGGGGATTCATCAAAATAATAAGATACTGACAGTCTATCTCTACCTGCCTCAAGCCACGAATACGGCATCCTTCTCCTTGGGTCTTTCCGTTCATACCGAGGAACAGGAGAGAGTCAGAGGTTTACACTGAGATCCTTAACCAGGGGTGGGCCGCCTGAGTTCGAGAAGTCTCTGGAATTTTTACAGAAGGTTGTACTTAGGTACAGCATCTTAGAGGAGGGACAGACGTCTCATCAGGCTCTCAGAGAGGCTGCCAACTTAATAAAGCGCCACGCTCTTTATTTTAAAAGACCCCCTCAAAACTTCCAACTACTAAGTAGAACCTAATTTGGATTCAGCCCTGGAGTTGCCACCATCTCCACCTTATTTAGAATTTCACCCCTTTGGCTGGTTCAACCCGTTTTTGCTGTGCTCACTATGTGCCGGAATGCGGGGTGGGGCAGAGAACGATGGTAAAACTTGAAATCGGGCCCCAGAAAACGAGGGGAACAAACACCACACGAGAGAATCCACAATGGGCAGCCACACCGGGCTCGTTTTAGGAAGGGGTCGGTGGCTGGCCCCGCCCACTTGAGATTTGAGTCCAGATCAATTTCAGTTGGAATAAACCTCTTGAACCCTCCAGCCTTCCCGGAGTTTAACCTATACGGGTAGGTACAGCACTGTGAGAAGTTTTCCACTTACAGTCACATCACCTGTCTGCAGGTATTCCCCAAACGAAACTAAGTCATTAGCACCATAATGCGGTCTCCCGAGACTCTAGTCCTACATACATTTTTGGACAAGCGACGGCTGATGCGTCCCACGTGACAAACCGTGGAAGCAGTTCTGTTCTCTAGAATGGCGAGATTCTGTCTCGCCCACACAAACCCAGAAAGCGGATCCACACGATCGCAGCCCTAAAGAACCAGGTCCCAGCATGGAGAGAGCAGGGCCTGATCCTCTGCGGGAGGGTCCCCTCCAGGTCTCTCCCCAGCTCCACCCCACTGTGTGTCCCCCATTCGCTGCTCCCGGAAGATGGGCTGGGCTTGGAGATGCTCCAGGTCCCACAGAGAGCAGCAGAGCTGGGTGGGGACCTGGGAGGTGCTGCGGCTGCTAAGCCCGCACTGCAAGCCCTGCGTTATTCCAGGAAGGTGCCACCCCATTTTACAGATGAGAGAACAGGGGTACATCTAGGTCCGTCAGGGGACTTAGTCCCTCCATAGCAGTTAACCACAACAACAAGTCAACAACCCTAAAGCGAAATTTCCAGGTCAGCCAAGGCAAGACAGTGAGGCCAGCCCCATTTGGCCTTTCTTCCTGACTTTGGAAACCAAGGGGGAGGAGTGCCAGCCTGTCTTTAACGCTCTTAAAACACCAGCTGGTGCCACCAGCCAGGGCGCTGGGGCTCTGACTCCTGCTGGGGGCGACAGGGAGAACCCCTCCATGCATTTAAGCGTCAGTTCCAGCCTTGCTCCTGCCAGCCTTTCTGCCGCAGTCAACACTGCGTGTTAGCTCCTCTTGTTTCTCTGCCTCCCGCCCTGAGGGAGCGTTAATGAACTGCAGGGCTGCCCAGGGAGCAGAGGCTGGTGGAGGCAGCGAAGCTGGAGGGGCTCCAAAGGGGACAGGCTCCGCCCCCCCGGGTGCAGGGAGAAGGGACGCTTCCCGGGCCAGGGAGGGCAGGGCCAACGCCGCAGCTGCCTGGCGCCCCTCGACTGTGCGCTGTCCCACATGGAGGGGCACTGTTGGCAGGCCAAAGACTGAGCTTTGCATTTTAGCAGGACAGATGGCAAAAATGAACCACAACCCACGCACGCCTAACACAAGCGTTTCCGCCCCCCAACACCAGGCTCTTCAAAGGCCCCCTGCAAAGGCAGCCATGTTTCTCCCGGAGCTTTGTTGTCCCAGAGAAGATGTGGGCAACAGCCAGGCCTGGGATGAAGTGCCAGAAGCAGCACCTTGCCAGGCCTTCTGAACACTCCAGGGTTGGAACCGGGCCGTCTGGATGCACACCCAGCTCTGGCGCCATCTGCTGGCCACTCGGTGCACGTCGTCTCCGCATCTATCAAGGAGATTTTTAACAGCCTCCTCCTAGCGGTTGTGGGGCAATGACTGGGTGAGCCCCGAACCTGGAGCAGAGCTGCCACAGCAAGCACTAAGAGAACAGGGTTGCACCTCCGTCGTTTCTGGTTTCCTCTAACAAGGCTTGTGTCGTCTGGGCCCCTCCATCGCAAGGCAGCACTATATTTGACTTCCCAACAGCACACGGCCCAAAACGAGGTATCCTCACTATGATTCCAAAGGAAACACATGGTTTACTCACACAGATGCACAAGGTTGGGGGGAAATAGCGTTTTTTATGTGATCACTAAGATTCTCAGCCTCAGTCTGTCATTTTCACACGAAACTCAAAATTCTATAAGCTTTGCTAACATGTGGGAAACGTCCGTGTCCCCCCTCCGCCCTGTTCATACTTTACAGAAATCCTCACGTTTCAACCTGTTCTCACATAGATGAGGAAAGAGCGACAGAGAACTGGACACAAGGGAGAGTGAGTGTATCACTTGGCAACCCCCTATCATGGGTTGAATTCCGCCCTCGCACCCCGAAAAAAATTCATAATGTTCAAGCCCTCCCCCAGTACTTCAGGGCGTGTGACCTTACCTGGAAACAGGGTCTTTGCAGATGCCATCTGTTAGGACGAGGTCACACTGCAGTGGGCGGGACGAACCGCTGTGAGGAAGGAAGTGTGGTCAGCTGCAGTGTGTCCCCTAAAAAGACACGCTCGAGTCCTAATGCCCGGCGTCTGGGACTGTAGCCTTGTTTGGAAACAGGGTCTTGCAGGTGTAATCAACTTACGATGAGGTCGTCTTGGGTTAGGACGGGCCCCGGTCCAATGGCCCATGGTGTCCTTAGAAGATGGGGGCCATCTGGACACAGAGACACACACACAGGGACAGGGCTGCGTGTCGAGAGAGGCCCACCTGGAGTGCTGCATCTGCAGACCCAGGAACGCCAAGGGTTGCCGCAGCCGCCAGCAGCCAGGCGAGAGGCATGAACCAGAGCTTCCCCGAGAGCCTTCAGAAGGAGCCGACACCTTGATGTCGGACTTCTAGTCTCCAGCACTGTGAGAGAACACGCTTCCATTGCGGTGAGCCACCTGGGCCGCGGTCTTTGTTACAGCAGCCCCAGGAAACTCACAGCGAGCAGCGCCCAGGTGGATCAGGTGCCGCTGCAGCGATCGGAGAGGTGGGCTCTATCAAGAGCGGCACCCCGTACCCAACTGGAGAGGAGACTAGAGCTGTACCCCAAAGAATGAGGAGGGGCCCCACTAACAGAGGAAGGGGGTAAAGAGCACTGGGCAGGCAAGTGCTGAGACCACGACATTCACATACACTGCCATCGTGGCTGGCTGGGTTTCTTGCAGGAGAAGAGAAGGAATGTGGTTTCACACTGCAGAAAGCGTTCATGCCCCTTCCAAAGGCCGTACGGATCCCTCCGCCCAACGTCAGGAATGCATGGGCCACTACGAGTTGAACACTTTGATTCTTTAAATAAGACTTGAAGTAGCTTGATTTGCTTTAACACTCAGGGAGCTCACGGGCTCGTTCGGTTGTGCGATTCCGCTGTGAGAAATGTTTTATTAATTACACCGAGGTTTATGAAAAATTAAAAGTTAAGTTCCTGCGAATCACATATTCTTTTTCAGCTACCTATCAGCTCACTTTTTTATCTGTCATAAAATTCAAATTAAGCACCAAATATAATAAAGGTCTATTCCAGGGAAATTGAAATGAGTTGTCATTTTAATGTGCTTTTAAACTATTTTTGATTGATAACATACTTGCACTAACTGGTCAGTTCAGAGATGTTAAAGCGTTGCTTGTGACGGGTAATCCTGCAGTGGACACCCTCAGATGGCATCGGGCTTGAAGATTCCACTTCAAGGCCAGCCCCTCTGCAGTCAGAATTCTAAGGAACCTCACAGACGGAATCCTTGAACAGCCTGGGTAGCGAGCAACAGTCTCTGTGATCACGTGCACCTTTAAAGTGCACGGCTTACCAGCGGAAGTTGGAGGTACGGGAATTCGCCTTTTGAATATGCATTCGAATCAGCCAACAAACAGCGGATCCACCGAGACCTGACTCTTTAGCTAACGTGCCGTGTGTAGGGTGCTGCTGTCCGCACTCTGGGGATATCAGCTCAGTGAATTCTCACAGCACCCCTATGGGGTGGGCATGCTTGTCCCCCATTTCACGGAAGCAAACTGAGAAACAGAGAGGTTATGAGACCTGCCCAGAGCACCTAGCTCTCAAAGCGCACAGCACCAGGATTCTAACGCAGACGGGCCCCAGAGTTCATGAACTTCTCCTGGCTGGGCGCAGAGATCCCCCGGCCTGCCTCCAAGGGCCTTACAGGCTTTCACGAGATGAAATCTCTCCACATGAAATCAGAGCCAACAGTGCTTGATGGTCTATGGTGAAATGACTTCACAGAAGTCAGTCCTGCCAATGAGTGAGAGGTTTGTGGACCCCCGTAGTGCCCAGGGAGGTGGGGGAGGAGAGACAGTGGATTGGATCTAAATCCTGCTCACAACCCAGTGAAAGTCACAGTGTGTTGCTTCTTTGCTGCAGAACAGTCTTCTGTTTCCTTTCACATTGCCTGAGCCAGAAGCCACAGGTCGCCAAGAAACGCAGGACAACACCATCCGTGAACAGTGGCAAACCTTTGTAACTGGGGTCACCAACTTACCCTGGTATTTCTGGACTTTTCCAGCTTTAGCACTAAAATTCTGAGTCCCAGGGACGCCCTTCTGACCTGACTCAGCTTTGTACTCAGCTCCCAGGTTCAACCTGCTTCTGTGGAAGGTGGGTAGCAAATAAACACACAGTCACATTGTCTATCCACTGAAACGGAAGTGCATCTCAGGTAAGGGTCACGCTGTCAATCAAAGATAGAAGAATTGGATCCTGGGCATCTGGTAGACAGAGCACTAAATGTTTTTACTTTTTCTATCAGCGAGAGGGGCACTTCATCTTTCTTTACTTGATAAGAATTCGTTCTGCAGGGAGATTGCAATTTAACGCCCCACATGCCACCTCTGATGGGTAGCAAGCAAAAACTTACTGCCATTTCATATCTCCAAGTTCAGTGTAAGTGTCTAAGCTTTGGTTTGTTTTAGGTGTCCCTAAATACAGAGGCACCCTGGATTTGATTGTCACAAAGCATCCCTATAGAAAAAGTTTACTGAAGGATTAGTCCCAGAATAGAAATTCTCTTCACTGCAAATGGGATCATCAGTGTGATTTGGGATGCCCCAAAACAAGACATTTAAGACATTTAATTCACAAAAGGATATATATATATATCCTTTCATATATATATATATATATATATATGAAAATAGAACACTGTCTACAATTAGACACATACATGTATGATCAGCTGGGTTTTGACAAAGGTGCCAAGGCAATTCAATAGGTTAAGAAAAAAAATCTTTTCAACAAATGGTCCTGAAACAATTGATCCTCCATTTGTAAAAAGAAAACAAACATGGGAGAATATCTTAGGGCTTGGGTTATGCCAAGATTTCTTAATTAAGACACAAAAGCATCAAAAATGTAAGTCTTTTAGAGCTCAAAAACTGGTAAGACAATAAAAAGACAAGCCACAGGCTGGAAGAAAATATTTGCAAAACTTGCATCTACCCAAAATGCATAAAGAACACTCACAGCTTAATACAAAGAAGACAACTGGGCAAAAGATCTGAATAGACACTTCATCAAAGAAGATAAATGGGTGGCAAACAGGCAAATTAATCATCAAAATAATGCAAAATAAAATCACAATGAGATACCCAAATATGGCCACTAGAGTGGCTACAGTTAAAAAGACTGACAGTAGCAAGTGTCTGCAAAGATGTTGAACACCTTACACTCTCATAAGCTATTGATGGAAGGATCAAATGATACACTTCGGAAGATGAGGCATTTTCTTATTTTATAAGTTCTGGGTCTTTTTTAAACTTCATTTTAGTAAAATCACAACTATATTTTTACCATCAAGATTTTTCACATAGTTTGTGTGTTATCAATAGCAATGACATAAATGATTAAATGATCAAAATGTAGTAATATTCAAAATGTACAAGATTGCTACAAATTTTCATTAAAAATGTAAGTGAAAAGAAAACATTAGAACTTGAAAATTACAATTATTTTTATGCTTTTAAAAATAGGTTATTCAGTGGATTGAGCGTGGGCTGTGAACCAAAGAGTCACAGGTTCAATTCCCAGTCAGGGTACATGCCTGGGTTGCAGACCATGACCCCCAGCAACCACACATTGATGTTTCTCTCTCCCTCTCTTTCTCCCTCCCTTCCCTCTCTAAAAATAAATAAATAAAATCTTTTTAAAAAATAGGTTATTTTTTTCCTAAAATATTCCAAAGTATGTATGGAGTGGAATACATACTTTCTACTTTGCTCCAGTATATGTAAGAGCAAATTAAATATTTGATTACTAAATATAAATTTTTTAATCAAAAGTACTTGAAACTGAAGTTTCATTTAATTTTTTTAAATGTAATCAAAACTTCCAGCCAAGGTGGAGGTGTCGATAAATATGCTTTGATTCCTCACACAGCCAAAAGAAGGATAACAACCAATTTAAAAATAAAAAAAAAAAAAACTAGAACTGCCAGAAGATTGAACTCTATGGAAGTCCGACAACCAAGGAATTAAAGAAGAAACGTTCATCCAGACTAGTAGGAGGGGTGGAGATGGGCAGCCAGGGTGGAGAGGATGCATGGCAAGGCAGTAGCTGGAGGACCTGGGCAGACAAGATGGCTGCTGGAGGACCAGGTGGTCCCACATCTGCGTGTGGATACACTGGGAGAACCAACTGGAGGAAAAGATAGACCGTCAACCTGGAGTTCCAGTGGGGGAAAAGAAAGCCTCAAAATCTCTGGCTGTAAAAACCTGTGGGGGTTGCGGCAGCCAGAGAAACTGCCAGTCTTCCCAGGAGAGCCCCCTGGGGACAGTCCACAGGGTCCTAGAACATACACAAGCCCACCCACCTGGGGATCAGCACCTGGGCAGCACCAGGAAGGGCGCAATCCCGCTTGCGGGAAGCAGGGAAGTGACTGAAGGCGGGGTGAGAGCTGAGCAGGCAGCACTGTTCCCTCTCGGACCCCTCCCCCACCTACAGCGCCACAGCCCAGCAAAGAGGGTTGTCCCACCCTGACGAATACCTAAGGCTCTGCCCCTTACAACGTAACAGGTGTGCCAAGACAAAGAAATATGGCCCAAATGACAGAGCAGATCAAAACTCCAGAAAAAGAACTGAGTGACAAGAAGATAACAACCTATCACACGCAGAGTTCAAAGCACTGGTAATCAGGATGCTCACAGAAATTATTGCATTCACTCACAAAATGAAGGAACAAATGAAGGCTATACAAAGTGAAATAAAGAAAAAATATACAGGGAACCAACAGTGAAGGGAAGGAAATTGGGACTCAGACCAATGATTTGGACCAGGAGGAAGAAGTAAACATTCAACCAGAACACAATGAAGAAACAAGAATTTTAAAAAATGAGGAGAAGCTTAGGAATGTCCAGGACAATTTTAAACATTCCAACATCTGATTCACACAGATGCCAGAAGGAGAAGAGGAAGAGCAAGAAATTGAAAACTTATTTGAAAAAATAGTGAAGGAGAACTTCCCCAGTGTGGTAAAAGAAATAGGCGTGCAAGCCCAGGATGCTCAGAGAATCCCAAAGAAGATGGACCAAAGTAAAGGCACACACCAAAACACATCATAATTAAATTGCCAAAGATTAAAGATAAGTAGGAAATCTTAAAAGCACAAGAAAAAAGGAGACAGTCACCTGCAAAGGAGTTCCCATAAGGCTATCATCTGATTTCTCAAAAGAAACCTTGCAGGCAAGAAGGAGCTAGAAAGAAGTATTCAAAGCCATGAAAAGCAAGGACCTCCATCCAAGATGACTCTATCCAGCAAAGCTATCACTTAGAATGGAAGGGCAGATAAAGTGCTTCCCAGATAAGGTCAAGTTGAAGGAGTTCATCATCACCAAGCCCTTATTATATGCAATGTTACAAGGACTTATCTAAGAAAAAGATCAAAACTATGAACAGTAAAATGAAAATAAACTCACAACTATCAACAACTAAACCTGAAAACACAAAAACAAACTAGGCAAACAACTAGAACAGGAACAGAATCACAGAAATAGAGATCGCATAGAGGTTTATCAGTGGGGAGAGGATGGGGGCGGGGAGAATGGGGGAAAAGGTACAGGAGAAAGAAGCTTAATTGGTAGGTACAGAATAGACAGGGGGAGGCTAAGGATAGTATAGGAAATGGAGAAGCCAAAGAACCTACATATACGACCCATGGACATGAACTCAAGTGGAGAATACTGAAGGGAATGGAGGTACCGGGCAGAGGGGATAAAGGAGAGAAAAAAAATGGGACCACTGTCATAGCTTAACCAAAAATCATATTTAAAAAGTAAAATAAAATGTAATCAAAGCTTATTAAATACATCTTATAGAACTGAAACTATTTATAATTCTAACATTCCATTTCCATGTAGTTGTCTACAGAGTATAAAGACTCGCTATCACACTTCGGGCATGCTATAGACCTACATATATACGAATCCCAGAATCATACACCTCGTTTGAATACTGCAGCACATTCCTCGGCTGCCACGTCTAACTAGCGGAAATACTGTGCTAACTTACAAGTGCCGCTGAAACCAGGAACTGGAACACAAAGAGAAGCAGGAAAATGAGCGCTTGGCACCACCAGGAAACAATAACTCTTTGTGCGGGAACCTGTTGAAAGCTCGTTAGAGAGAAGTTCATGAAACTGCCTTTTCTTTACCTGAGTTCTCTGCGCCGCATTCCACAGCAGCCCCCAGCCAGGCAGCAATGCAGCGGTCCCCTTCCCGGCACGGGGGCACCTGCCTTGGTTTTTAGGACACGGGGTGGGAGACGGAGAAGCATCCCCGAGGTCCTGAGTGGAGTGAGTTACAAAAGCGCATGTGTAGTTTGTAAACAGTGTTTAAATTGGTGTTAAATTATACCCTGCCCACATTGAGAGCTAGTTCCCAAGTGGCAGAGCTGCGCGTGTGTGTTGGGAGGGTGGGGTTTGGGGGGTACAAGGCAGAACTCTTCAAGGCACGAGCTCAAGACAGGATGCCCTCTGTCCAGGTCCAAGAGCAGCTCTTCTTGTGACAGCTCTTACATTTTTAGTCTTAGTGTATCTGCTCGGTTTTTTTTTTGAATCTGTTAAACCAATTTTAAATTATACAAGCAATTTTTGAACATACGTCTTTATTGCAAAAGTATTTAAACATTAAAGATAAGGCTAAAACCCAACTCTTTCATCCAACGCACCACACTGCTGTAAGTTCGGCTGCAGGTTCAGAACAAATCGTCCTGAAAGCATTACATCATAGTAATGGCTCACACTTGTGACATGTTTACACTGCGCTAGACATTGTTCTAAGCATTTTACACCCATCGTATTTCTTGATCCTCGTGACAACCTCATGAGACACCTACTCTTCACATACATACTCATATATTTACTTACGGAGGATCTCCAGCACTGTGTGTTTAACATAAAAATGCATCATCCATACGGCTCAGTCCTAAAACCTACAGTCATGTGGCACATAAAGGGTGTGGTGGCCAACGACAGGCCACATAGACTACCGTGGTCCCATAAGATGATGATGGAGCTGAAAAATTCCTCTCACTGCGGCGTAGCCAGCATGACACCGTAGCTGACCTGAAGTCGTAGCCATAGTAACATCACAGTGCAAGGCACTACTCACGAGTGTGTGGCAATGCTGCCATAGTAGGTGCAAACAAACCTACTACACTGCCAGCCCTATGGAAGTCCAGCCCCTACAATCAGGCACAGGACATAACACTTCATAATGATAATAAACGACGGCTACTGGTTTGTGTTTACTATATTGTACTTTTTATGGTCATTTGAAGAGTGTACTCTTCCTGCTCATAAAAAATGTTTGCTGTAAAACAGTCCACATAACCGTGTTACGCTGGCAGCATCCGTATACATCTCGTGTTTACAGAGTCCGCTGATTGCATCATTCGTCTTGCACTTGATTTGAGCTCGTGTTGTTTGTGCAGGAACACGCTGTACAAGCTTGTAGCCCAGGAGCGACAGGCTGGACCACACAGCCTAGGCATGCGGCCAACTGTCCCTTCCAGGTTTCTGTAAGCCGCTCTATGGTGTTTGCAAAACAAATCACCTTCCAGCCCATTTCTCAGAACGTTCAGTGGCACATGACTGTATTTTGTTCTCTTAATATATCACGTTAAGACATTTAGACCATAATAGCAAGAGGTGCACATAAGCAAAATTTGCTTTAAGAGGGAAACAGAAGTTTTCCACAGACCTTCAAAATGTCCCATTTACAGAGATTTCCAATTTCTTGATTCCTAATTAATGTCAGTTTCTGAGATTCACAATTAGCCATCAGGTGACAGGCTGGCTGCATGGATGGCCGAGGCGAAAGCTTCCCTGAGCAAAAACCCCAATCTGTGGTGCATCACTTTCCTCCCCCGCCCGACCCCCAACAGCTCTCTGAATGATAGAAGGACAAAGTTCCCACCAGGCTGGGTCAGCATGATCTTCTAGCAAACACATACGAAAGAGCAGAAATGGTAACGTCCATACAATCATTCTTGAGTTGGAGAAGCTCCTCCTACCCTGGACTAAACTACTAAAGAGCCGGAGTTGACCTCCACCTCCTCCTGCCTCCCAGTTCTGGCACCCAGCTGACCAGCCATCCTCTCTTGAGTTCTGAATTGTCAAAAGCTCCCCAGGTGCCACGGCTCACCCCTCTCCCTCATCCTCACTTTCTTCTCCACCTCATAAATGGATAAGCCTGTTCCTTAATGTCGTTTTCAACTGGGTGTTGGAAAAAAAATAATCTAAGTATTTCCGTGAAGACATGAGTGGCTGATACTCCCCCTTTTAGAACTGTCCAAAGGATGGCTTGTTTTAGTCCAAAGTCTCTACTTGGTGAACTCGTTTGGAGAGAAATGTGGGGACAGAAAGGACACCCAAATATTTGCTCTTCCTTACCATTGTTAGCAGGAGAGACAGATGAGTTCATCAGTGTTTATGCAGTGTTTATGCCTCAGACAAGTTGGAAGCAGGGATGGTGCGGCATGGGCTAAACATAAATAAAGTGAACATGATGAATTAATCAAGGCTGTTGGGACCAAAACCCAAGAGGTGAAAGGAGAAATGGGGCACATATGCAGAGATTTAATGAAAACAGTCATTTTTAGACTTTCTTCTTTGCAATAGCAATATAGACTTCAACTCCCATATAAATCAAGGGTTTGTTTTTTAGCATGCTAGAATTTGTTTCTTCATTTTTAAAAAGTACCAGGCCCCCAGCCCAGGGTTCCAGTGCCAGGAAGGTAAGTCCCCACAACTTCTGGCTGCAAACACCAGTGGGGATTGAGTCTGTGGAGGAGGCTGCTAGAGCCCCAAGCAGTTCCTCCTGGGGAACCCACACACGGACTCACCTACTCAGAATCCTCCCTCTGAGCCCCAGCACCGGGGTGGCAGCTTGGAGGGCACCAGTGGTACACAGGGACAGACTGAAGTGTCTGGCATTGGGCCAAGCAAGGCCATTGTCCCTTTGCTGAGCCCTCTGACAAAGAGCCAGTAGGCTGATGCCATATCCGAGTCTCCATCAACCTGTCTAATACGGTGTGACCCACCTTGGACATCCACAGAGGCTCCACCCCACCAAACCTATGGGCCCACCCATGGAGGGCCCACCCTCCATGATCCTTCATGGAGGGTGAGGTTGGTGGTCGGTGGTTAGCCAGTCCTTTCAGCTGACTGGCCTGGGTAAATCCCTCCATTGACCTGCCAACAGCAACCAGGTTCAGCTATAAGAGGAGGGTGTACTCAGCCCACACAAGGATGCACCTTGAGTACCCAGTTTGGATGATAGGGGAAACTGTGCTACTGGAACCTACAGGACACCTACTACATTGAGCCACACTACCAAGACACAGAGTCAAAGCAGCTCTACCTAATACATAGAAACAAACACAGGGAGGCTGCCAAAATAAAAAGATAAAGAAAGATGGCCCAAATGAAAGAATCAATCAAAACTCCAGAAAAAAAAAAACTAGACAAAATGAAGATAAGCAATCTATCAGATACAGAGTTCAAAACACTGGTTAAGGATGCTCAAGGAACTTAGTGAGGACCTCGACAGCATAAAAAAGATCCAGGCAGAAATGAAGGATACACTAATTAAAATAAAAAACAATTTACAGGGAAACAACAGTAAAATGGATAAAGCTGAGAATCAAATCAATGATTTGAAACATAAGGAAGCAAAAAAAAAACACAACCAACTAGAAGAACAAGAAGAAAAAAGAATCCAAAAATTGAGGATAGTATAAACAGCCCCTGGGACAACTGTAAGAGGTCCAACATTAGCCTCATAGGGGCACCAGAAGGAGAAGAGAAAAAGCAAGAAATTGGAAATCTATCTGAAAAAAATAGTGAAAGAAAACTTCCCTGATTTGGTGAAGGAAATAGACATGAAGTCCAGGAAGAGCAGAGAATCCCAGTTATGATGAGACCCCCTCCAAGACACATCATCATTAAAAAGCCAAAGGTCAAAGATAAAGAGAAACTCTTACAAGCAAGAGAAAAGAAGTTAGCTACCAGATGGTGGCCAGATGGGAGCGGGGAGGGGGAGAATGGGTGAAGAGGTGAGGGGATTAAGAAGTACGAACAGGTAGCTACAGAATAGCCCTGGGGATGTAAAGTACAGTGTGGGAAACAGAGCAGCCAAAGAACTTACATGTATGACCCATGGACATGAACAATGGTGGGGGGATTGCCTGTGGGATGGGGGGTGCTGGATGAAGGGGGACAAAGGGGAAAAAACCAGGATAACTGTAATAGCATAATCAATAAAATATGATTTAAAAAATAAAATAAATTTTTTAAAGTACCAGGATATTTTTTCTAACACTTATTTATTTGTCCCCAGAGTCTCAGTGGGGTTTTCCACCCCCAGCCAGAGACAGGGAAATAAGATTCCCGAATACCTCGCCCATCTGAGTCTTGTCTCTAGGTAATACTCTGTGGTTTCAAGGCTCCCTCACCTTTATGCGTGGGACAGTTTTGTAAGCTGCCCCACAAGCAGCTCTAAAGCACCGACTCAGTGCACTTCATGCAGAACTGGGGTGCTCACAGACAGCTCTGCCAGGGACACCCGTGCCCCTCACCCCCACTCTGCAGGGATCACGTGCCCCAGCTCTCTGCGTGGGCCTCCCAGTTTGTCTCAACTAAGTGAACCCACCCGCATTGGTCCCCACAGGCCAGGCGAGGATCCCATGGTCCGTGTTGGCCTGCTCACAGACCAATCCAGACTGGCCCGGCGAGGAGGTGAGGGGAAGGGGTGGGGCAAACTGACCGACCCTTGCTCCTCTCCTCCACCCCCTTTTCCTGGAACTGCCGTGGAAGTTCCGCAACAAGCTCCCCGGCTGCAAGCTCAGTGGGTGTCCCACTGGGGCCCCTCGGCTTTGCTGCCCAGCAGACTTGGAGTTGCCGACAACCACTGGGTACCCCCACCTAAAGGTAACTCCCAACACAAGGGGCCACGCCACCTTCTCAACAGGAGAAGGAGGGGTGCAGGACTGGTCCCCCAGCCCCTGGGAAGGGGTGATGCGAGCTGGCCAGCCAAAACAGCCAATGCGGTGGGTAAGGAAACAAACCTCAGAATCGGGTGTGTCCGCATCCCATCCCAGCTCGGCAACTGACCCACCAAAGGCCCTCGAGCTTCTCCGGACCTGTTTCCTCCTCTGCACAGTGGAGGCAACGGTACCTGCAGTTCGTCCACAGACCCCGTGTGCAGATGAAGAGGGCTAAGGCGTGTGAACCCTTCAGTGCCCCAGGAACGGTTGCTGCTCTCGTTGTGAGGTCAGCACGCAGTCTGAGCAACTAGCCTGTCCAAACACCAAAGCACAAATCCACAGCGGACCCTGCACTCCAGAGCCAGGACAGGAAGGACCTGGGGCCAGGCCTGTGGAGTCTGCGCTGCAGATAACAAATGCAGGGGCGGCCCTGGCCAGTGTGGCTCCGTGGGCGGGATGTCATCCCACAAAGCCAGAGGTCTCTGGTTCAAGCCAGTCAGGGCACACGCCCAGGTTGCAGGTTCGGTCCCCTGATGGGCACGTAGGAGAGGCAACCAACCAATATTTCTCTCCCACATCAATGTTTCTCTCCCTCACTTTCTCCCTCCCTTCTCCTCTCTCTAAAAATGAATAAAACTCTCAGGGGCAGGGGTGGAGGTCAATTCTGAGGTCCCGGGATCCGAAGGCAAGGGGTGCAACGACAAGAGGAGACCCAGCCTGTGGGAGAGGTCACAGCCCCCAGCACTTGTGGAAGGAGCGGTCGGTTTATGCAAATAAAGCCCATTGTAAAGGCTGAGAGACTCCTCCTGTCTCAGGTGCCTGGACCTGTCTTAGAGGTGCTTGCCGGGGTTCAGCGTGGCACCAGGCCACGTGGTCCAGAACAGCCTCTGCTGGGCGTGGAGGGCAGCACAGGGAACAAAGTCAGTGACGCTGTAATAACTACGTCTGGTGCCCGGTGCGGGCTTGAAACATCAGGGGCATCACTGTGCAAAACAGCTGATTGTCTAACCACTGCGCTGTCCACCTGAAGTTAATACAAAATAATATTGAATGTAAACTATAATTGAAAAATAAAAAACTTACATTAAAAAACAAAACAGCCCCTACTTGGAACGTGAAAGAGAAACCTCCTGCCCTATTTCTCCCATTCCTACTAGAAAGTGCTCATTTTGTATTTAAAGTGTTAAAGAACTCGCCCTGGCTGGTGTAGCTCAGTGGACTGAGCACAGGCCTGCGAACCAAAGCGTCACCGGTTTGATTCCCAGTCAGGGCACATGCCTGGGTTGCAGGCCATATCCCCAGTATGGGGTGTGCTAGAGGCAACCACACATGGATGTTCCACTCCCTCCCTTTCTCCCTCCCTTCCCCATCGCTCTAAAGTAAATAAATAAAATCTTTTTTAAAAAAACTAAATAAATAAATAAATAAATAAATGAAATATTAAAGAACTCCTCCTGAACTCTGTGCTTGGGATGCAGAATGCTAAATTACCTGAAAGACAGTACTATATAAACAGTCTTCTAAAAAGTTCCTAGAGCAATGGTCCTCACACCTCAGCAAACCTGGAATTCACCGGGGGATTCCAAATGCTGACTCCGAGACACCGCCAGGATTCTGTGGTTGGATCTGCATTCTACCAAGCACTCTAGAAGATTCTGGTGTAAGAAACCCATAGACCATACTTTTTAAAATACATTAAGAAATGGTTCACTAGAAATATCTGAAGAAGCACTTTATAAGTAAAACGTATGTGGCTTTAATGAAGAGATTCTTCCAGCCCTGGCTGGCGTAGCTCAGTGGATTGAGCGTGGGCTGCGAACCAAAGTGTTGCAGGTTCGGTTCCCAGTCAGGGCACATGCCTGGGTTGCAGGCCATGACCCCCAGCAACCGCACATTGATGTTTCTCTCTCTCTATCTCCCTCCCTTCCCTCTCTAAAAATAAATAAATAAAATCTTTAAAAAAAAGGGATTCTTCCAAAGTGGAAATCCTGTGTTACCTAACGATCGGGAGACTCTAACCAGTCACCGTGTGCCGGGAAGTGGGCGGGGGAGGCAAGGGTCCCAGGGGTGGTGAAGGTGTTGTTCCACCCTCCGGAAGCCTGCTGGCCGGGAAAGGAATTCAGTCGGGGACGTGCTGAGTTATCTGCACTTATTTCCTAGCTGAGCCTGACGCCAGTGAGCCAGGCAACCTTGGACGAGCTGGTGAACGTCCCCGGGGCTCGTGAGGAAAAGAACAGGAGGGAGAAGGTAGCTCCACAAGACCTCAGGTTCCTTCCAACTCTAAAACGTCTCTGATTCTGCACACGGCCCCACCTACATAGCTAGCATCCAAAAACTCTTCCAAGTAAGAATATATGTATGGCACACAACGGCAAAAGCTTTGTCTCTTACAAACCTTTTTAGAAAACGAACTCGCATCCTCTCCAGATGGTGCTGCAGGGAATGGAAAGCAAAGCTCGTCCCCCAGGGCCTCAGCCTGGAGCTCCCCTGGAAGGTTCCCAGGGGAGATGTAGAAATTCTTTCTCCAGACACACAAACCTTCGTCCTAAAGTATTCCACATATGGTTTGGAATGTTTGCCTTCAAGAATCCTGAGCTAGCGTATATTACCTCTTGAAGTAGCTTTCTTTCTGCGAAGTTACAGTGAGAAACCAACGGAGAGAAATGCCTTTCAATCCCACGGGGCTTAAACGTTTCTAAGAACATCCTCACCGCAAACCCGTTCTATCCAAAAATACGGGCCTTGAAAAGCAGCAGGCTTCACAGTGATTATCTGATTCACAATGAGGCTCGCCAGGTATTTCTCTTCAACTCTTTTGCGGCATCATACATGAAATTTTATACCTCAGCCATTATCCTTATGCAACTTTTCAGACACACGAAACAAAACCAGCTAATATTTATGCAGCGCGTCTTGAGTCGACAGCCGAAATCTCCGATGTGCTTTGATGTATTCATCTTAAGAAGAACCTCGCAACCTGGGTGCTGTTTTTTCTCCACTTTAAAAGTGAGAAAAAATAAGTTCAAAGTGGCAAAGTAACTATTCTGCATTCACACTCCAATAAAGTGGGAGGG
Organism: Phyllostomus hastatus; assembly: GCF_019186645.2. Classification (NCBI taxonomy): domain Eukaryota; kingdom Metazoa; phylum Chordata; class Mammalia; order Chiroptera; family Phyllostomidae; genus Phyllostomus; species Phyllostomus hastatus. The sequence goes on along the minus strand of NW_025334004.1, from coordinate 27,607,905 downwards.
TCGGGGGTCCAGAGCCCACGCTCAGCACACGAAGCGTGGTGCCCTGAAGGAATCGAACCTAAGCAGGTGGGAAAAGGGGAAACTCAAGCCAGCAGCTGACTCGAGACTCTCTTCGGGCTCCTGGAGATATGAAGTCATCGGGATTACCTGTGAGGACTTCTGAGGCCCGCCTATCCTGACCTGGCTGAAAATTTAAAGGTCAAAGGTAGTCAGGACCAGCGACAGGACCAGCAAGACCCCGTTAATTCACAGTTTCCCAGGCTTCTGCCATTTCTGTACCATCGGTGTGAGTTCTGCCACATTCATGCATCACCCAAACTATTGTTTACTTAATCCTTTCATTTAAATCATCTGCTTTATTTCCAAAGGTGTGTGTGTGTGTGTGTGTGTGTGTGTGTGAATTCACTAGACTGGTTTGGTGTGCTGTAGTTTTTCTACTCACTTTAAGCTAAATAGATAGCCACTTAAGTTCAAAAACCATCCATGTATCCCCTAAGATCATTTTTACTATACCAGTGGCAGTGTGTACCGTATTAGGGACGCAGTGCTGTTGAAAACCTGTGGCGTTTAGAACCATGTCAAAGAGCATCAACCAGCAGATCTTCACTGGAAGTCAGTAGGGACACTGTGTTTATGAGAATGTCTTTACCAGCAGAGAGCAGTGCAAGAACAAGTTCAGCGCCACCATCTGTGAATTTTAAGCCCTAATGGATTGTCATGAAGAACTACGCAAAGATAAATATTGTCCAAAGGAACAGTTTCCGTGACCCTCCAATGTATTGTTTGTCCTCAGATTAACTGGAAGAATTAGATCTGACTAAGCTCTGTTTTTACCCCACACCCCAAATTAGCAATTTTTTCTAATTGTCAGATATTTGAGTGGCTTTGGAAGGCGAACTTCCTGCTGTTCATAGAAGGGCAGGGTTTTAAACTGCCCGCTGGTCTGGGAACTAAACTAGACACTTGGGGCCTCCAGATTCCTATGAAAAGAAATTGCATCCAAGAAATGACTTCTGAAAAAGAAAAAAAAAAGGAATGGCTTTTGTCCTCGTACCACCCCGGTGACGAGCACACGAACAGTGAAGGCAGCAGCTGTGGCCTAATTCTACTCACTGATTTCCCTTATCACCCCATAGGATCCCTCCTTCACAGCTCCCGGGTCCCGAGAGCCCGTTAACTTCTCGAAAGGAACAGGTGATGAGCCAGGAAATGGATGGATCACTGGTCAGGGCTGAGGCCGCCTTGCCTTCTCCCTGCCCCCCCCCCGCCCCCCGCCAGGCAGTGGGAGAACGCACTGCAGAAGCAGAAGGAAGATACGTGGGGGAGGGCGGCTGCGGACAGAGAGAGTGTATTTTCCTCTGTAATCATCATCTTTATTTCACATAGAAAAAGAACGAGCTTTAGACTGTAATAAGGGAAAAAGAAACTGCACCACCTTTTAGTTTTTATCACCTGTGCTGCCATTTGACCCCGTTCAAAGAGATAAACAACATCATGACACTCTTAAATCAATTTAGGCCTAAGCTCCCGTGAGGAAGGTAGATGCGACCGCTGATATTTCCGTAATAAGTTGAATTCCCACCCAGCCTCCCTGCACAGGGCCGCAGAACTCGTTGCTTAGATCTCAGCCCCGTTCGTGCGCAGGAGAAGCGCATCCAGAAGAACAGTCACCTTTCATTTCAAGGCCAGGCCCTCAGTCCCCTTGGAGAGTAAGCTAAAGAGTCTTTAATATAACTACTCAGCTGATGGCCCGCAAATCACACGGCATAGGCGAATAGGGACTTGGGGATCTGAGGCGGATCCAAAACTCTGTGAAAAGACAACGTAGCCCGAGGGCAGCTGGAGCTCTGCCCGCACCTCCGGCGCCGCCGAGGCCAGACGCAGCTCAGAGACGTGGTTTGCACGGAGTCTGGGGGAAACGAGTTCATTTCCTGCATTTAAAAATCGGAGCAGTTCGCAGAGAAAGGTGAGGTTCCGAGTACACTTGGTGAACGCGTTTCTGGCAACACCGAGGCCGCCCTCCCGCACGTCAGGGGGAGAGGAGGAGGAGGAGAAACAGAGAGAGGGAAGGCCGGACGGGGAGACAGAGAGAGGACGAGCCCAGCTGGTGACGGGACGGAGAGCCCCTGAGTCACCCGTTCTTCCGTCCGGGGCCACGCCCGTGTCAACACTCGCCACCGCCCTCCCCGGGAGGTGGGTGGTTTTGGCAGACGACGTGTTGTTGGGAAATTAGATGACCTGACTCTCCCAGGCAGAAAGAACTGCCCAGGCAAGTCAGAAGCCAACTCAGAAGATACTTTCCCTTTTCTGAGAGCTGACCAGGTGCAACTTGGGAGCACGTACGAGCGTACAACTGCAAACATCGAGATGTGAGACAGGTCCCAGCTTTCATGTCTTTAAATCAACTCCAGTGCAGGTGGCACTTGCTGAGTAGGCCCCCACAACCTCGAGGACTACCACCGCAGGCCGATGGGAGGGACTGAGCCCGGTGACCACACACAGTGGGGGAGAGCCCACCCTGTCCCCAGGGGTCCTCCAGAGACATCCCCCTGATCAGGGAGTCCTCTCTCCCAGAGAGGAAAGCGGACTTCTGCTGTCAGCTGCTATCCTGAAAACCATCCCACCCATGGGCGATGGCCGGTCTCGTGGGAGTGCCATCATGGGCTGTGACTCCAAGGGGCACTAGCTGGGACTGAACCAGTGACCCCGGTCTGTCTAGCACGGAGAGCTCATGAACTGAACCCACCCAGCACCGGCACAGGGAACGGGAGGGAGATATTGGAAATCCATGGCCCAGTGGCTGTGGGACCAAATAGCTGGGTGAAAGCAGTCAGTGTGCAGAGAGTACGCACGTGAAGAAAACGTCCAGAAGGGGGCGCCCCAAATGTCAATAGCAACCCTCTAGCCCGTGGCAGGGGGCCTTAGCTCACGCGGTCCCTCTGGGTGTGCGCTGCTTTCGCGATTAGAGGCTCTTTAAAGGAGATGATTATAAAGCATCAAATAACATGACATATGCAGGAATATACACAGGGAAAAGTTTATCTCTGGGTAGCGGAATGGTGGGTAGCTGTTTTCTTCTTTATAATTGTCTCTTCCAATTCTTCTACTTGTATTATCTGGGAAAATAACAACATTGACAGTGAGTTGCAAGATAAATTTTGTGCCTTAAATCACCTCTCAGCCTCATCATCTCACCCCTAAACATTTTAGTTAAAGCAGGAAGTTCCCATTGGCTCCCCACCGCGCCGACCGATTTCCCACATCACTCCCAGCCATCCCTCTGGCAACACCTGTTGGCATGGCCGGTGAGTGATGGCATTTCAGACAGAACCTCCGTGTTCCGACAGGCTCAGAAGTGACCCTGGAGAGGCAGCAGCCCCTACACGTGATGGTCCCCAGACTCCCTCGGTGGCCCCAATGTCCACAGTCGTCGTCGTGTCTGGATCTGCAACCCAAAGCATCGGTCCTACCGAAGATAACCGCAGACCATCGGGCAAAGGGCTAGTTCCCCCAGAGAAGGCAATGCTGTGACACCCCCAGGCTGAGGCCATCAGAGCAGCAGATGGCTGTATCGAGCACAGGTCTGGGGTAAAGAGAGTGTGGCAAATCCACACGGGGCAGTGTGGCTGAAAGACACGCCGCCCTCACTCGTCCGAAACCCTGTAAACCTCGGATGGATGCCCTCGATGCGAAAGGTGGCCTGTGGGTGCTTGGGATAATCCCTCAAAAAGCCCTCGCACAGAAGAACTCACACAGGGTGGCCCCCATGGTTACCAAGTGACAGAAACACGTGGTCACAACGTGTTTCTGTGCAAAGTTGTGCGACGTGGTGGAACTCGTCTCGTCACTTTAAGGGTTTAATGTCACTTGCCGCATTTAGATAAATACACAGGTCTCAGGTTGAATTATGTCTGTGGCTTCTATAAGACAGACACGGAAAGACTAACCAGGGATAATGGCCTCAAGGAAAAGTCACAATAGTTCATTCGCAAAGTGCCTGTAATTAGCTCAGGGCAGTTCTCTAGAATCTCTGCAACTTGAACTTGTATATTAATGCATACCAGGAAGTGACCCTAAAACAAATCTTTGCATAGCAACAGCTTGGAAGTTCGCGTAACAGCAGTTACCAGGTTAGCCTACAAGTCATCCAAAATGTCACCTAGTAATCAAGTACATTAAGAAGGCGCGTTCACTTGTTTTCATGCCACACATTGGGGTCTGAGGTCCCTGATTCAAGCACAGCACTGAAGAGGCCAAGGTCGGGAACTGGACTCTGCAGGGAGTCCGGTTTCCTTTCATCGGTTCCCCTGCCCTCACCTTCGTCACTAATGGCAACCAGTCCCTTTTCACACACTTCAAGTCTGACTCTGAAACTAGGGGTAAGTTTTATCGTGTGACCAAAAAAGGAGGTGGCCAAATTGGAAAGGTGGGGAATCACCCTGTTCTGGGAAAACATGTGGTCCGATAAGAACTAGAAAGTGCCCTCTTGACTCACCACGGGAAGCTGTTGTGCTTTAGGGTGTCTGTGGATCAGTGAGACCCACAGGGTCCCTGGCCAGGCGGCTCCTGAACTCCTCGTCTCCATGGCCACTGTGACTGCGCATCCCCCCACCCCCACCCCCACCCCCACCCCCACCCCCCGGAGGGTCTGTGGCTCCCTCAGACCGGACTCACCCAACACGGATCGCACCATCCGGCCTTTCCAACTCTGCTTTCTCCCTTCGGCCTCAGTGAGAGGTGCCCCTCGGTGACAAGTGACTCGAGCCTCACCTCCGTCACAGCCACGCCCTGTCCCTCACCAGCAGGTCTGTGTCTGCCCCCTTCCCAGCATTCCCCCACCTTGCCCCACCTCTGTGGACCCCGACTTCGGCGCATCTTTTCCTGTTCTCTTCCAGTGGTCTTCTAACTAGTCGTTCGGCTTCTAGTACCTTCTCTGGCCAATCTCCACTGTCACAGAGCTTTACTAAAACGTAAATCCAATGTGAGGAAGGAAAGGGGAGTGGAGAGGCTGGGTATGTGGTCCCCCACGCAGCCCAGGTCCGTGTGCATTTCTGACTCCTAAACAGGGAGCCCCCGCAGTGGAGGGACGTGCCCCCTACCTGACACATATGGGGTCACGATTTAACTCTGTGTTGCTCCGTGAGTGTCTCTTCACACACTTACTGTCGTTCCAGCCGCCCCTTCAGTACTTTGCCTGTTCATATAAAGCCCCTTTTTATCTTTTCCTAATTTGTTTCCTTGTTTTCTGTGCTGAGTTTTAGACGTCTTTCTCTCCAGTCCAGGAACTAATTCTTTTCAGTCATAGATGTTGCAAATCTGTCACCAGAAGCTCCCTGCCCGTGTGCTGTGACGGTGGCGTTCACCTTTGAACAGCGACCCTGCAAGTCTACTTTCAGTGCATTCAAATCTGTTTTCCCTTCGTCGTATGCATTTTGAAGGTCCTGTTAAGAAATCCTTCCCCACCCAAGATCGCAAAGAGTAATGTGCATTTTTTCCCTTATATAATGTTAAAGTTTTAACTTTAAATTTAGGTCTTTAATCCACCAGGAATTTACTTGTGACTAGAGAATGAGATGAGGATCCAGATCATAATTATCCTAAGATTATTTACCAAATATTCCAGCTTTCTCCCATCTCTGTAAAACAGCAAGTTCCTATATGCGCATAGTGTATTTTTGGATACTCTGCTGTTCAGTTTGGGCCTATTTTTATGCCTGGTTCTATAATATATGTTAATATTTGATAGTGTAAGTCTCCTTTCTTTGCTCCTTTTTTCCCCAAAAAAATCTTACTTATGAAACTTTATATATATATTTAATCTGTGTAAGTCCCCTAAAAACACTCTTGGAATCATAATGGAGTTGCACTGAATTCACAGATTACATGAAAATCAATAGTTTTCTAATGTTATCATCCCAGCCACAGCTCTTCATTTATTTACATTTCATGTTATATCCTTTAGAAGAGTTTAAAATTTTTCTTCATAAAAGTCTTGAGACTTTTTATTATGTTAATTCCTACAGAATTTATTATAAGTTTATGGGGCTTGCAGCTTTCTTCTACTTTAATTGGGTCTTCTTTTACATTTTATAGGTTATTTCTAGAGTAGAACTTGCTGTTAATAATGATTTTGTCCCCCAAACCTTGATGAACTTTTAATTCTCTTATTCGTTCTAATGCTTTATTTATTCTCATGGGCTTACTATATAAAGTCTCATACCATTTAAAAATAAGATATTTTTGTGTCTTCAACTCATTATTAGTTATGATTTGGGTTCAGCTGCATCTAAGAGAGACACAAAGTAACAGTGATTTAAAGAAAACAGAGCCCTGGCTGGTGTAGCTCAGTGGATTGAGCGCGGGCTGGGAACCAAAGTGTCGCAGGTTCGATTCCCAGTCAGGGCACATGCCTGGGTTGCAGGCCATGGCCCCCAGCAACCGCACATTGATGTTTCTCTCTCTCTCTCTTTCTCCCTCCCTTCCCTCTCTAAAAATGGGTGAATACAATCTTTTAAAAAAAGAAAACAGAAATTTCTCTCTTGTGTAAAAGTAGGGCTGTAAGGAGTCAGTCGGAGGGACGGCTCTGCAACCAACCAGGACTCAGGCTAGCTCACTGGCCTTGGAATGTGTCACCCCTCCTCATGTTCTGCAACGTTGCTCCTGACATCCCGCGTGCACCCCCTGCAGCAGGGCAAACCAAAGGAACATCTCAGAAGTTCCTGGGCACAACTCCTATCTGCTGTCCAGAACCTAGCTGCAAGGGAAGCAGGGAAATGCAGCCTTTACTCGAAGTGGCTGCGGCCTCAGCAAGAATTCCAAGACTCCACTACAGAGCAAGAAGAGAAAGGCAGCTATCGGGGGATGCTTAGCAGAGGCCGTCACATTTTTCAAGGCCTCTTACTTCTCTTCACCTCCCTCTGTTGGCCAAGACCTCGCTCTGTCTATTGTAGTTACATTCCACGTGATGTTAATGACAGGGTTTCTTTAAATACCATTTTCAAGTGCTTTTTAAATACATATTGAAATATTGAAATGACCGTGATTTTTCTTTTCACACCCATTAATACTGTAAGTTGTATTGAATTGGACGCTTTTAGATACAAGTAATAGAATGAGCAACTAAAATAACTTAAGTAAGAGAGAGTTATTATTTTACATTACAAGAAAGCCAAAGGAGAAAGTTCTCAAGGTTGGTTAATTCTCTTGGATGTCCCTTCATGGTCACAGTCCAAAGACCATTTTCTCATGTAACCCCACGTAAAGGTAATTTTCCACGTAGCCCCACGCAAAGGTATTTTCTCATGTAGCCCCACGTAAAGGTAATTTCTCACGTAGCCCCACGTAAAGGTAACTTCTCACGTAGCCCCACGCAAAGGTAATTTCTCACGCAGCCCCACATAAAGGTAACTTCTCACATAGCCCCACGCAAAGGTAACTTCTCACGTAGCCCCACGCAAAGGTAATTTCTCACACAGCCCCACGTAAAGGTATCAGAAAGGGAGGGTGAAGAAAGAGGGCGGCAGTCTTTGCGGATGGCTCTTTGCCCTGTCCCAGATGTTGCAGGGTCTCAGGACTTCTTGCCGAGCCCGCCCGAGCCTGTCACACTGGTCAGTCACCCTCCCTTCAGGGGGCTCCTGCTCCTCAGGTGTCTCCTAGTTGTTCTCCTGAGTCCATTGTTGTTCCCTGGACACTCTTCCTCGGCCGGGTGTGGTTCTCTGGTGGAGAGAAGGGGCTCTGCCTTGCACTTCTCCAGGAGACTTGGGGGCGTGGGGACAGAGAGCCGCTACCTAGGCTTTCCAAGGTCCAGCAGCTCCTGCCTGGGCACGCTCTGGGCTGGCAGTGCTAGAAGCTCTGGCCGCATGGAGGTGGGCACTCATCAATCGGTGTGCTCGCTCGCCGGCTTGATTATGAGTGGCCGTAGATGGTGAGGTTGTGAACAACCCAAGTTCTGGCCTAGCCACACACGCTAAGGTTGGCCATTGCACTGGTGAGCAACTCCCAGCAACCACCTGGTTCACCCAGGGTAGTGTGAGGGGGAGAAAAAGCCGTCCTGGCCCACCGTGGCTTTGGTCTCCGGTTCCGCCCAACTACTCCAGCTTTCTCCAAAGAGCTCAGGGTCAGCCTCAGAGGGAGGCTTTGGGTACCCTCCCCGCATCTCTTCTCGGGCATCTCCAGGGTTGGGAGCAGAACAAGTTGTTGGTTTCTTTGACCACAGATAAACCCTAAATAGCCTGTAGCTGATTTTTTTCTCTTACAACAAATGGTACGATTGTTTATTGCCTATAAATCAACTTAATTTAGATGCTGAGCCTCTCCTCTGGTCAGTTTGGTGGGGAACTATAAGCCCTCTCTCTGCATTTATAATAGGTGGTGTGTTCATGCGGCTCAAAAATAAAATAAAATATATATACAGTCGTACTGGGAAGTCTCCTTCCACCCCTATGTATGACCACCAATACCGGTGTCTTAGGCGTCTTTCCAGAGTGTCCTCACGTGCACACCACAAGCGTGACGACGTCTTGCATGGGCACTCACACACCGTCATTGGCTCCCTTTCTCCACAAAGGACAGCGTCCTCTCCAATCTGCTCCGCATTTTGCCTTTTCTTTAAAGATTTTATTTATTTATTTTTAGAGAGGAAAGGGAGGGAGAAAGAGAGAGAGAGAAACATCAATGTGCGGTTGCTGGGGGTCATGGCCTGCAACCCAGGCATGTGCCCTGACTGGGAATCGAACCTGCGATGCTTTGGTTTGCAGCCTGCGCTCAATCCGCTGAGCTGCACCAGGCAGGGCTGGCATTTTGCCTTTTTTACTCCCCTTAAAATGTCTGGCAGCTCTTCGTGGAGGGGGAGGCTCTCCGTTCTCTTCAGCGACAGCTGCACGGTGCCCCATGCCGCCCCACACCGCCCCGTCTCCCGCCGACACACAGCCCGGTGTCAGCGGTCTTCCGCCGGCAGACGCCGCGCTGCACTGAGTAACGCGCGCGGAGTTTGAACAGCGGGGGGAGCCGTAGAGCACGGCCGAGGCGCTGCACTCCGTGAGTGTTTCCCAGCAGTTTCCTTCTCCCGCTGCTGTGTCTCCCTGCGCGTTTTTATTTTCCTGGGAGCCAAACGCTGATGCTTGACTGCAGTGCGCAGGTTGTTCGGGCTCGCTCGGACGGTTGGAATCACGCAATGAACTAGAAAGATGTCCCTCCGGGGAAGTCCCGAAAGCAGCAGCAGCAGGCGCAGCAAATCCCGCGTTTGTCTAACACCTGCTGCAGCCCTGAGTGCTGAGACAGCCGGCCGGCAGGGGCCTCGCGAGCTCAGCACGCAGCCCCTTCCCTTCTGTCACAGGAGGCTAGGGAGCCCGGGGTGAGCGCTAGGCCGGTCTCGCCAGGGCTGCCGACACCACGGAAGGCACACGGGAGTGTTTTCCTCAATGCTGTACAGCGTTCCATCACCCCTGGGCCTTGAAAGCAGGGACTCAAAGTGGTGTAGGCACACCCGTGTCCAAAGCAGCGTCGGTCACAGTAGCCAAGGGGTGCAAGCAACCCCCGTGTCCACTGACCAAGGACCAGGTAAGCAGAATGTGGTCTTTCAACACACAGGATGCTGTGCAGCCTTCAAAAGGGAGGAAATTCTGGTAAACGCTCCCGTGTGGATGAACCTCGAGGACCTTGTGTTCAATGAAACAGGCCAGTCGCAAGAGGACAAACACTACGTGATTCCACTTCTGTGCGGCACCTGCTGTGGTCAAATCCATAGACGCAGAGAACAGAAGGGCGGCTGCCAGGGCTGGCGGGGAGGGGGAGGGGAAGGGGAGCGGTCATCTGATGGGTGCCGAGATTCACTTCTGTGAGACAAAACGAGCTCTGGGGGCGAGCAGGGGTGAGGGCTGCCCAGGAAGGGGCAGGTGCTGAATGAGACTGAAGGGTACACTGGGGAACAGTTCAGATGGTAAGTTTTATGCCATGCGTATTTCACCACAATTTTAGATTTTTTTAAGGAGTGTAAGAAAACAACTATCAGCAGCCCCTTGATTGATGTCCATCTTTCTGTCTGGGTAAGCAGCTGTAAGCAGAGCCTCTTGTGGTCAAATCGTTTTTCTCTGTGATCCATTTCTCCGTGATCGGTGAAGAAAAGATCGCATCGTGAAGACGACAGTGGGGAGAATGCAGTTGCTATCAATCAAGCCAGGAGCTAAGCTGGGCTTCCTCGTTTATCTCATTTAATCCGGGAAATCTCAGCAAGGTCAACATTATCTGCGGTTTGCAGGGGAGAAAAACGGATGCTCAGCAAAAACTAATAGCACTAACACCAGCAAGGAGTAGGCAAGTGGACATGAGATAAACGAAAAATAATCAATGCTGCCCCGTGTACTAGCCACATCCAATTCAAAATTGTTCCTTTAAAAATCATCCTGTTCACAGCCACAACCAGAACTACAACACACTCAGGGAGCCCTGTAAAGACCTACTGAAAAATACACATAAAGGAAATAGGGACAAGGGGATAGAGTAAGAAAAAATTTTCACTGTTTCAAAATTTTATTTTGATTTTAGAACGAGGGGGAGGGGGCGTGAAAGAGAGGAAGAAAAGCATCGATCAGTTGCCTTCCGTAAGAGCGTCAGCCTTGGGACTGAACCCAGGGCCACCCAGGCATGCGTCCTAACTGGGAATCGAACCAGCGACCTTTCACTCTGTGGGATGACGTCCAACCAACTGAGCCACACCAGTCGGGGCTGAAAAAAAATCTACTTTTTACCTGGCACAGTGGACTAAACTTATGTGTCTCCTTATCCCTCAAATTCGTGTTAAATCCTAATCCCCAGGATGATGGTATGAGGAGGTAAGGCCCCTGGTAGGTGACTAGGTCTTGAGGATGGGGCCCCCACGAATGGGGTCAGTGCCCTTTGAAAGGGACCCCAGAGGGTTCCCGTACCCTTTGCACCATGGGAGGACACAGCAAGAACAAATACTCTGTGAATGGGGGGGTGGGCCCTCAGCAGACACCGAACCTGCCAATGTCTTGATCTTGAACTTCCAGCCTCCAGAAATGTAAGAAATAAGTTTCTGCTGTTTGCAAACCATCCAGTCTAGGGGAGCTCGGGATAGCAGCCCAAATGGACTAAGCCACCTTGAATGATGCCCAGATATTTTCAATTTTTGTTAATAATTTTTATAACACCTAAAAAAGCTGTTAAAAGTGAGGCTAAAAAAAAGGTGTCCAGAGTGGGGATTTGAGAGCAGATCGGTCTGAACCCAGAGTGACACGTGAGACCCAGCGCCTGGAATCCGCCAGGATGTCCCCTGTCGTTCTGTTTTCCTCTGTTGCTGTTGTTTTTAGATCACTGCCAAGATGAAAACACAAGATCAAAATCTCCCGAGGAGGGCTTACTGACCCAAGGCATGCAGTGCGTGGATTCCCGTGGGAACACTGCCGTGTAAAAGGCTCTCCGATTCACAAACGTACTGAGCAGAGGCCGCCGTGTGGCGCACGGAGAGAGGCAGGGTGGGTGGGCAGGCCCAGTGCCTGGTACTCCACGTGATGGCGCCCCCGGCCCACCACTCAGCGCAGGCACAGTCCTTGGCCCAGTCTGCCACCCAGTCTCCCCAGCAGTTTGTCCCACGTCACCGCCCCAAGGCTGACACTCCGGCTTGGACCCCGATCCCTCGCCCAGGCCCTTTGCACAGACCCTTCCTCCCTCTGTCCACCCTGAGCCCTGGGCACGACCTCTGCTTCCCCTTGGCACCGCGCCTTGAAGCTGTGGCCCCGCCCTGTGACAGGCCAGACCCCACCGTCCTGGGAGAAGACCCAGGCAGTTCCCGAGGGCCGAGTGCCTCCCTGCAGGAACTCTCTCCTCTCACGTAGCACCTTCCCAAACCCTCAGCTTTTACAAGACCTCAGTGAGGCCCCCCCCGACCCCCTGGTACCAACCCCCTGCTGCTCCTTTGTGCTCCGCTTTCTGTCCTGCGCGCCGGGACGTCCCGTCCATGAGACATGCACAGCCTTATGCAGGCTCATTTTACGTACAGCACTTCCTCCCGCACAGCGGGTGTCTCCAAACGTGCAGGAACACTGGCAAAGCACTCTTGCACCCCTCGTGTCTCCTGGCCCTCACAGCAACCCGGTCAGGTAGACACGACCCACCCGAGCGGGCCGTCCACACAGCAGTGAGGACGACGACATTTGACACGACTGAGGGTGTTGCAGACAGTGCGCTAACAAGCATTTAAATACGTGATCTCGTTTAAATCTCCACACCACACTCTGAGGTTGTTATGATGATCTCCGCTCTACACACGAGGACACCAGTGCTCAGAGATGTTAAGTAACTTTCCCAAGGTCACACAGCCAGCCAGTGGTGGAGCTGGAATTCGAACCCAGGTCTTCAACACTTTCCACGTCAGTCTGGGAAAGGGGAATCAATCCATACAATTCTCACAGTAATTTTTATCTCAGCATATGGTATCCTCTGGGTCCTTTACCTCCTGGCAGAAGCCCACCTTATAAGTGAGGATTGCGCCAGGTTCAGTTCCCTCCCCCTTTCTCTTTCTCTCAAATCGATGAACATATCCTCAAGTGAGGATGATAAATAAATAAATAAATACGATGCAGTGGGTCCTGAGAACTGGGGGAGGGGGTGCGGGGGAGCCAACAGGGGCCAGTGTGTTCTGGAAGACAAGATCACCCAGCCAGAGGTAGCCCTGAGGGGCTGCCCCTCCTCCTCTCCCCTTCTCACTCGTGTGCCCGGGATCTGAATCTTTCGAAGGTAAATTCAAGGAATCTGAACAGGTTTGCGAGGAAACAATGCCTACAGCCAATAACTGTATTTCCTGAAATGAAAGCTTTATGTTCAAGGCAGAGTTTCATTTTCAGAGCAGAGTAAATAAACGCAGTGCCGCAGACGCCGCGGAGGGAGTGTTAAGACACAGCGAGGGCCCGTGCTGCCGGCTGCGTGAATCAGACCGCGTGTGCAAGGAAGACATTCGCATGCGTGAATCAGACCGCGTGTGCAAGGAAGATGTCCGCGTCTGGATGAAAGCAAGCGAGCGCAAATCACACAGGAGGCCTCAACAAGGTAATCCAACACGCGCTGAAAGGAAAGGCCTCTCCCAGAGACTCAGAAAAACCGCATCGTTAGGTTGACGTGGCCCCAGGAGCCAGCCACCGTTAGACGGCACCCTCGGGGTGGACTGGTTTGTGGGTGTCCACACAAAACACCCCCACCTGGTAAATACCGCCCGCCCGGCTGAATCAGACGGGGCAGGTGGGATCACCAGCGCTGTGTTCTTACCAGGGGGCCTCGGACAAGCCCCATTCCCCATCCCTGCCTGCTTCGCTCTGTAAAACACTGATGTTTCAGTTGAATTAATTTGGGGCTGAAAATTTTAAGAAAACCACCCTCCTAGATAGCTAAGCCATGGGGGTTTAAATCTACATTTAACGTACACTTGGGTGGATAGCAGCGCTGCAGCTATCCGACTGCTAAAGATGCTGTTCAAGTCCTTGTGGACCTGCCTCAAGTTTGTAAGTGAAAAGCTCTGTGTCCCGCATCAATACCCACCCTCAGGGGGCACCTGCCCCTTGAACGTGAACATGGACCCCACACAGAGCACCGAAGCGGGAGTGTGGACCGGCGGGCAGCACCCGCCAGCAGAGGAAAGCACAGGATGTTTACCCAGGCCAGCAGACTGAAGACACGGCTGTCCGGGTCCCCGGTGGCACATTATCGACAATACATGAGGCGGAAAAAGACCAAGTACAGGTGTGGGAGACACATCCCACCTATGAAGAACAGGATAATTTTTTAGATGATTAACTCACTCCTCTTCTCTCCAAATGGACTACAAAAACGTCTTGATCCACAAGCTAAAAGATTTCGTCCAAATATTGAAGGGAAAGCCTTACAAGTAAAAGCTTGAATTTTCATCTCGTTTAAAAATTTTTGCTTTCTCTACTCTGACCCCAATTGCACCATTTAATCGTTATGTGACCTTGGACAAGTCTCTCAACTTCTCTGACCTCAGTTTCCTGGTCTATAAAATGGGCCTGCGCCATCCCTACGGCACAAACATCCGAGTGACAGATGAAGCTGTCACTGAGTCTTGGATTCAAGGTGGACACAATGGACTGGACTCAGGAGCCCAGACAGCAATGCTGGTTTTGTCATTATCCACTTGTGACCGGTTGGGAGAACTCCTGAGCCCCCAGCTGCAGCCCAAGTTCAAGCTACACGCGCCCACTGCCCTTGCAGACGGGTCTGTTTCTACACAAGGGCCCACCCTCCTGTTTCAGGCTAGGACACTGCCTCTGTCTGACGTGCTGACCTTGTACGCACGGTCCTGCCGGCCTCACGTGGACAGGAATCCATTCGGGCTGTTTTTATAGTTATAGAAATAAGCAGATTCACCCTGACCTGCCCACAGGCCCTCATTGTCCAGTAAGACTCCATGTGGCCAAGACCAGAATTTTATGTAACTTCAAGCTCTTTCTCCCTCTTCTCTAACTGCCTTCCAAACAAAATACACTTTTTTACTCCAGAGAACTCTGGTTTCCAGGTTTTCATTCTTATGGTGAATAGTCCAGTGTATACAAATCTGCCAGTTTTTTTTAAAGATGTTATTTATTTATTTATTTATTTATTTTTAGAGAGGGGAAGGGAGAGGGAAAGAGAAGGAGAGAAACATCAATATGTGGTTGCCTCTCACGCACCCCCTACTGGGGACCTGGCTGGCAACCCAGGCATGTGCCCTGACTGGGAATTGAACCAGCAACCCTTTGGTTCACAGGCTGGCACTCAATCCACTGAGCCACAGCAGCCAGGGCGATCAGGTTTTTGTTTTTTTTTTTAAGACTGTCTTTTCGAAAGTGAAATTACTAGGTTAAAAGATACAGGCCATTTTAAGGATCTTGATACATATTACACAAATTGTTTTCTAGAAAAATAGTACCGACTAATACTCCTGTTAGCAACCATGAAGTATGTGCCCATCTCTCCCCTTTTGATTTTGTTTAATGGTGAGTTTTTAAAACAGCCCTTTTTTTTTATTTTAATTTGTATTTTTGATGAGGATGAGCACTTTAAGTATATTAGTGTGTTTAAGTGAATTGTCTTAGCTGTTCATGTCCTTTTCCCATTTTTCAAGTTGCTCCAACTTTGCCATGAGAAAGTCTGAGAAGCACTTTCTTCCACAGCCAAAACGGGGGGGGCGACGATTCTAGGTGTAAACATAGAAAGTGGCCCCTCCTAAGCTGGTTGTGATTTCTGCTACGCAACACTGAACAGAATCTAGAAACTCAAAACTTCTTTAAATGTCCATTGGCCCTCGGGGCCCAGCGAGTGGGAATTTCGTTCCAGGGAACTACAGGTGACCCCTTCTGCAGTTCCAGAAAGCTTTCTAGAACTCTAAGATAGGCCGCGGAACACACTGCTCTTCTCTCGGCGCCAAGGAAACAGGGGTGGCGTGAGCGCGGTGCGGCCCCTCTCACAGATAAGGAGACGGACAGAAAAGTGGGGTGGCCCGTGCCCCAGAGACAGAGCCGGCCCTGACTGGCTTTAACCCCGCATGTGAACAGTGCACGTCCATCTAAAGACACCCCAGGATCCAGAAACCTTAGTCTTTCTCTAAATGTTTTTGTTTATTCCGCTTATTGATGCATTCCTTTGTTGATTCTTGTATGTGCCCTGACTGGGGACCAACCCCACAACCTTGGTGTATTGTGAGGACACTCCAACCAACTGCCTCTACTGGGCCAAAGCCAGAAAGCTTAACCTTTTTTAAAAAAAAAGATTTGATTTATTTATTTTTAGAGAGAGGGGAAGGGAGAGAGAAAGAGAGGGGGAGAAGCAGTGATGTGTGGTTGCCTCTCGTGCGCTCCCTACTGGGGACCTGACCCGCAATCCAGGCATGTGCCCGTGGGAATCGAACCCGTGACCCTTTGGTTCGCAGGCCCCCACTCAATCCACTGAGCCACACCAGCCAGGGTAGAAATCTTAATCTTCACTTGTTTCTTCTGGAGATTTATTGAGACTCAAAACCACCACTTCAAAACTCACTCTATTGGACAAGAGTCGAGGGAGGCTATCATTTGCAGGTAACAAAACACGGTCATTTCACGGACAGCAGCACCCCACCGGGCCCAGGCAGTAACAGTGATGACAGAGGGAGGTGGTCACACTCAGTCGTCTGGAGGCCGGGGCCACACTAGACCCAGACACGGGCGCAAACGTGGGAAGGGGAAAAAACTGTCTGGACATCGAAGGCTCGGTCTTACAAGCTGCTGGAAGAGGAAACGTAGCACCAGACAATGAATTTTCAAAGAAGTCAGGGGAGAGGGGTTTGAGCTAAAAGGGACGAGACACATTCTCAAGAAAAATAAGGCCACTGCACGTTACAACCGTGTACGTCGAACGTAAGACCAAACAGCTGCCTACCAGATGCTGGAAGAATTAGCAAACCTCCCCACCCCCCGACCCCACGCACGTGCCCAAAACATGACGGAACTTTGAGTGAGAATGACAGCGAAGGGACACCTCCAAACAGGCAAACAAGGCATCTCGGGATGGCACCTGGAAAAGTCTATCCGGCAAAAGTTGTTGTGGAAGTCTCTTTAGTTTCTTCCTCTTCTTTAGTTTAAAGAAACTAAAACAGGATACTCTGGGGAGGAAGCACTTTGCATCTTTCCAAGAGAGGCTTTGTGGTAAAAGTCTTCTTTCACTCAGAGAAGCAAAAGGCTCTCAGTCCAGGTCCTTAAAGTGAACAGTCCACACTGAAGAGGCCGCCGCGCCAGGGATTTTAGGACCCGGCGCCTCCTTCGCTGGCCAGCCCTGGGCTGCGACCAGCTCTCTCGCAGGCAACACACACACCGGCCCATGCAGGCAGGGGAGGCTCCCTGTAAGAAACTCGGGCACCCTAACGTCCCCATTCTTTGGGGGCGGGTGCCAAGGTGAGGACAGCGTGGTGGCGGAGGCTGCGGGTCCCGGGGGACTGGAGAGGAAAGGGGTTCTCATTGGCCCTTCCGTGGGCTCTGGGCTTGCCTCCCTTTATGTCCTTTCAGGGTAAGGAACGCAGTCCCATGAGTCGTTCTCCCCTGTTGGACTCTGCTTTTGGAGTAAGACACCTGAGACCAAACCAGGGCAGCATTAATGTCAACTAAATATCAGCTGAGCAGCCCTGGCTCGGGGATTCTGCCTGTGGAGGCTTCCAGAAAACTGCTGCAGGCTCGGCTTTCCTGCAGCAGGAGGGAGAGGCCCAGCGGCTCAGGGCAGCGCCGCGAACAAAAGCACGCTGGGAGAGTGATTGACTGCCTGACCCACGCAGCGGGCAGAGGCAGGGCTGGAGAAGGCTGCAGAGGAAGGCAGAGAGGACTGGAGATTCTGAACAAAGGAAAGCCCGGGAGGGAGGCTTTGGCTGAGTGGAGATTCCCGTGGCCCTGGGAGAGAGAACCACAAGGCTTTGGCTGAGTGGAGACCCCCGCAGCCATTGTGCAGAGAGGACCATGCGGCTAGGGCAGTGGAGAGAGAACCTCGCGACTTTGCCAGAGTGGGGACCCCCGCAGCTTTAGAAGGGGGAACCACCACCCGGCTTTAGCAGAGATCCTGGCGACACAGCTGGTGGTGCCGGGAACCGAGGGAGGCCTACCAGCTGAGACAGACCACTGGGAAGAACTGGGGGCTGCCTGAGCCACGGACTTCTATTTCTTTTCCTGAGATACAGTACCCCAGACTGGGCAAAGGGGGAAGGACTGTCTGTGTTTGTGGGTGTTTTAAGGGCCTTTGGGATTTTGACGAAGACATTAGGTCACTACTTTAAGTCTGTATAGCATTAAACATTTCCTTTCAAGAATCTCTGGCATTGAGAGATGTCTTTCCTCTGGCGGCAGACATAACAAACCTGGTGGGGGGGGGGGGTCTTTTCGGGTAATAGTGTATCACCCTTGGCCCCCCCCCTTGTTCTTCTGTAACAGCATGGCACTTCTCATGGCCCACCAGCAAGAGTCCCTTCACTCCCTTCCTTCCCACATCTCTCCTGCATTCTTCCAAACTGCTAAGAGAGAGCTCTGCATCGCTGCTACATTTTGCTTTCCAGCTTCCTAAGCTGTGTGACAAAGGCAGCCCCAAAGCCATGTGGCTCTTCTGGTCACAGCTGCCGTGCCTGTGTTTAAATCCCAGGGCCAGTCTTCCTCTGCAGCCCCATTTCCGACTCCTTCCACAATCGGCTACACCTGCCAGCATTCCAGTACTTTTCCAGCTTTTCTGGACTGCCATAGTACATCTGGGCAAGCGTGGCCCTGTGGTGTGGAGCCAATCATCTCCAAGCTCTTATGAAGGCTCTGTAACCAGGGGGAGTTGCCTCCCAGTTACATCCTGGGTGGAAGTCACTCCCATCTCCCTGGCTCAAAGCACGGCCACAGCTGTTTAACATATCCATAAAACCAGTTAAAGGCTATAGATGTGTTAAATGACCATTCTAGGTTATCTGCAAAACTGTTGCTGTGCAAAACAGCTCTCAATGGCCCTGCTCCATGTGTCCCATCCCCCAGCTCAGACTTGTGGGAGTGAGGACATCCTGTATTGTCTTTTTTTTTTAGTTTTTTTTCAAGATTTTATTTTTAGAGAGGGAAGGGAGGGAGAAAGAGAGAGAAACATCAATGTGCAGTTGCTAGGGACTGTGGCCTGCAACCCAGGCACGTGCTCTGACTGGGAATCGAACCTGCAATGCTTTGGTTCACAGCCTGTGCTCAATCCACTGAGCTACGCCAGCCAGGCCTTG
The DNA here is from genome assembly GCF_019186645.2 of Phyllostomus hastatus. Classification (NCBI taxonomy): domain Eukaryota; kingdom Metazoa; phylum Chordata; class Mammalia; order Chiroptera; family Phyllostomidae; genus Phyllostomus; species Phyllostomus hastatus. The sequence continues at coordinate 27,589,148 of NW_025334004.1, read as the reverse complement.
GTATGCGGTCAATTTTTGATGGGCTCAGTTTAGAGGTGAAATACCAGAAGACACTGACAACCTGTTGACAGTACAGACATATCAAGGAGGTATGTCGGCTGTTGGTCCATCCAATGCTTTGCAGGGAGATGGGCAACAGCAGGAATGCCCCGTCGGCAGCTCCGCTCGCAAAGGAGCTGAGTTCTGCCCCCCGCCCCCCGGGACCCAGCCCTGGCGAACAGACCCAAACTTACCCAGAATGCCGACTGACTAAGTTACAGTGAGAACTGTAACTTGAAAGAAAACCGCAACACTCAGTGTCTGCAGATCAACTCATCGTCCTCCCAAGGTGGAAAAATCTACAGGGGAAACCACTGGAGTGTTGCTTGGTACACACTGGTGGTACAGCGCTAAGGGGTTCAGATGCCTCGAGTCATAAAAACCTAGAACAATGGTAAAGACCAGTCATCCGGGTTTTCCGCGACAGGGCTGACCTCCAGGGCTCTGCTTACAGGCGGAACCTATGTGGTGAGTTACTACTGAGAACATACGATCGCCCCTGCCCAGATGTGGTATCTTTTCTCCGATTTCATTTTTGAAGCTCTATGTAGATGATACCTTTCCAATAACATACATAGTCTGTCCAGAAGGTATCCAGCCACGTAATATGTGAGATATTTACTGACCAAGATGCAAGATACAAGAAACAGTGTGCAGAGAACAATGACACCTCAGTCCCCTTCAAAGTGGACACCCTGAGACCTCAGTTTCCCAGTTGCCATCAGCTGCCCTGTCGTATTTCCCTGAACCTCACTGACAATCTGAAGTCCCTTCAAAGGTGACTTTAGTTTTGGGAAAAGCCAGAAGTCACAGGGCACCAAATCTGGGCTGTGAGGGGCCGAGTCGCCTGGGTGATTTGATGTTTCACCAAAAACTCGGCGTGAGACGTGATGCATGAGTGGGTGCGTTGTCGTGATGAAGCTGCCGATCACCAGCTGCCCACAGCTGCGGGCTTCTGAGTCATGTGAATAGTTTCCATGGAGGAATGTTCAAGCATAACACAAAAGTTGATGCATATTCGTGGTTCTACTCACTCAGTCATTTTGAATGTGACAGCCACACAGTACACAGGCTCACTCCACAGCATCTACCGCCCCCACTGAGTAGTACAGTGAAGTCATCACTGTTCACACATGCACACTCCAGTCCCCTCTCCTTGCCTGCCAGGTTACATCAATGTTGCACATACCGTCCTTGTCATGTTAACAATGGCTGGACTTTCCCCGGACAAACCTCGAACTTAGCTCAAAACCCAACAGAAGTTGTGTAGTTTCCATTTACTGAAACCACACTCTGGTTCTGAGACTCAGGAAATGCACAGTCTGTCAGGCCGGGAATGCAGTTTCCTCCCGCTGTGCGCCGCACTGACGGACCCGGCCTGGGCCATCATCTTCATCAGCTTCACGACGACGGGTCTCGGACCTTCGATTTCGGACGCTGAGAATTTTCATGTCTGTCCCAAACTGGGCATGAAACCAGAATAACTAGAGACTTGACTCCCCTCATCCGGGGGAAATGAGGGCACTAATCCAGACTAGCAGCTGGTTTCCAGGTCGGGGTGAGCTGTTTCTGGGGGAAAGGGAAGGGAGGGAGGGAGGAAGCTTTATTCAGCAGCTATAGGCTCATCTAGTTCATGTACTGAGATTCGATGCAAGTTTCACTTGAAAAAGGGTTTTGCTGCTTTTTCAAAGTGTGTAAACCACTGATATAAAATGGTTTTCCAAGGTCTCAACCAAGTGGTAAATTATATTTTCGTTTTCAAAATTCTTTTTTTTTAAAGATTTCATTTATTTATTTTTAGAGAGGGAAGGGAGGGAGGCGGAGAGAGAGAGAGAGAGAGAGAGAAACATCAATGTGTGGTTGCTGGGGGTCATGGTCTGCAACCCAGACATGTGCCCTGACTGGGAATCGAACCTGCAACACTTTGGTTCGCAGCCCGAGCTCAATCCACTGAGCTACGCCAGCCAGGGCCTCAAAATTCTTTTATCCACCAAACGTGTGGGAAGTGCCCACTACGGGACAAGACTCTGCACGGCACGCCAGTTCCGACAGCAGACACTGTGCTAACAGAAGCTCCGCCCTCCGGGGCCCTGCGGCTGGTTTTCGCAGGAAATTGAAGAGTGACATAAATATCACAGGCAGAGTCGCCAAGAAATTCTATTTTACATTTTCTCGTTGTTAAAATAAAATCACAGGGTTTCCTGAAACTCAGCTGGCACACCTTTCTTCCGTGGACACTGCTTTAGGTGTTCCTTCTCCTCTGCCCGATCCTCAGAAGACAGGCTGAATAATGCAGACAAAACCAGCTGTAATTTGCAAAATCACACTAGATTTTATTAAAATATACATAAATAACCCTCATTTTTCTGCATGTCATCGGTGTGGGGAAGCCGAGTGGAGGAGGAAGGAAAAGCGGGCACATTGGACCAAGAACCGAAGGTGGAGGGAGGCAGGGAGACTGCAGCCTGGCGCGGCCCGCCGCCAGCAGCCCGAGAACGCCCCTGAGCGGCGTGCGCTCAGCTCCACACCGAGGTGCGTGGAATACACGTTGTCCGGGGTCGACGGCAGCCCTGAAATTCTGCTGTCCTAATTCCATCATTAGAAGCAAATACTATGTATTACCTGCATATAGCACGTACTCACAGTGAAAAGTAAAGAAATGGAGAATTCACAGGAATACTTTCAAGGAAGACAAGAGAAACAGAAGTTTGCTGCTTAAAAAAATGCACTGATGTTACTTTTTATTCACACTAATTAGAATATATACACAAAAATGTGTATCATATGTTGCTTTCAAAAAATTCTATGTCCCATGAGAACTATGTAAACAGTGTAAAATGTTTCTACTGCATAACAAAAGAAGAAAAATCAGCATTCCCATGTAGTATTAGGAAAATAGTTAAGATAATTTGAAGATATAGTAAAACAAAATGAAGTATTACAGAACAGTCTTTTCATGACGCAGATTCATGGTCCAGAAGCAATACATTTCATACTTTCGAATACTTTGGTGTCAGTGAAATTAATTCATACAAAGCAAAAAAGACCACAGACCATGAAATCTCTAGTTTGGCTCTCACATTAACTGGAACTGCAGCGATGAGGCGACCTTGCAGCCGCCCCCCAGAACCCCGAGGGAACCCTCCCCCGTGTCCCGTCCCCCCCCAGTGGCGGCGGGTGTGCTGCGGGGAGAGCTGCCGAGGGCTCCTGTGTGCCCCCTTCCCCAGCCAAGCGCCGGGCGACGGCTCCCAAGGCTCCACGCAAACTCCGCTTCAACTTGGAGTATAAACGATCTCGGTGACTGCCTCTTAACAAACACAAATGACCCTACAGTAAAGCATCTCAGAACAATTCACGTTTAAAGTAGAACATACATTTTTTAAATCATATTTCTATAGTTCCTCAAGAAATCCATACTCGAATAAAAGAACATACTACAACAAAAAATGCAAGCTTAACGGGACTGACCATGGGTTTCTGAGAAACGGAAACAGCCATGTGCACGCCACAGATCCCTCTGCAGCACACATGGCTCTGACGACTGTGCCGCCAGCGGATGGGAGGGATGTCTCCCTGCGTCATTCTGGTGGTTACGCTTTCTCATCTACACCGTCAGAACGTGGCGCTGTTTCCGCTGTCTTTTTGTTCTGTGTTTTCTTCCCCACGAGTCCCCGCATCTGAGAACTACATCTGCGCAACTGTCAATGCATCACTTCTGTCACCCAGCACAGGAGCGAACTGGGAATGTCCTCTGAGGATTTTCTCGGCAATGACATTTACACTGTGACTTTCCGGAGAGACAAGGAAGTCCTTAAAGGAGAAGAAGAATCCGTGGTGAACTTCACGAGCTCACAGTAATAAAACAGTAACGCACTGCCGCTCCTTCCGGAACCAGAAGAGCATGCTGCCCGTACTGTGAAGTGCCCCCGGACAGCACGGGCCGGAGCGCCAGCCCTCGCACGGGCCCTGGGCAGGGAGGGGACGCAAGTGCAGCCAGGGCGGCACCGTGAGGCTAACTAGCAGGACGTCTTCATAAGGCAGTGAGTGGAGCAAGTAAAAGAAAGCTCTTGACAGGTTAATCTGGGGCCTTTTGAAGAACAGGAATAGAGAGGAGTAAATGAGATGAACGTGAAAGAATTCAGCAAACCGATCTGTGCTTGAGTGAACCATGTGTGGAAGAACTGTTGGTATTTTAAGTTAATTACTTTATAGTATCAGGAGTGTATTAGGAACTTAAATTCTTGCCTAAACTTTACAACAAAGTATATGAAGAAATAAAACAATGAACAGTGAGCAAACTAACTGTGCATGGTTCTTACTTTTTCATATTAGGTAATATTAAAGTTTGAGGACTGTGTAGTTTAGAGTTTTGTTCGTTTTGTGGGCAGAACCTCTTGGGGAACTTAAATCATTTCAAAATTCATTTGGAATAATTGCCAAGACTATCAGCTACTGATAACCTGTACTGTCAGAGAGTAAAAACTATGAAGTTACAGCAAAACACCATACTTCAGTGAATCTAATGCATCATTATTTTATACACCATGCAAAGAAAAGATGCCCAGGATAGGAAATCTAAAAGGAGACAGAGGCCTTCACAAAAAGTGAGGAAATCGAATGGCTACAACCTCAACGAAGGGTAAAAAAATAACCCTTCCCACAGAAGGGATGACAAAGAAGTTTTTATACCTCCTCCTTAATTATGGGAAGAGGGGAAAATTTCCTTGGTATTTGAATTGATACACCCACCCTGTCCCGCCTGCAAATTTTGTGGTCTAAGTTCACACCACCAGCACAGTCCAACAAAATCTCAGAGAAATGAGCTCAGGTAGACTCAGGTCGGCAGTGCCCCCCAGTGACCGGCCGCAGAACTGCAAACCACGCTGGGAAGAGCTCAACTTCAGGCAACAGCTGATTTCAAGATGCATTCCAATTTTAAAGATTCTAAAATGTGAAAAATATATAATTTGAAGTCAGTGAAATATGGCAGACAGATAAGTAAGTTAATAAACAGATGCAGAAAGACTAGAACACAAATATTGGGTATATGCTAAAAAATGTCGAACAATAATAGCACATTACAAAAACATTAAGTCAATGACAAAAAAGTACATTACTCAAAATACGGCACAGGCAAAAAAGGTTATTTAGGAAAAAAGTTAAATCCTTCTCTAAACCATATTCTTCTAACTATAAAGTCAAATGAAAACACCATTTAAGAAATTAAACAAATAAATATCATTAAGTAATAATCTTAAAATTTTGGCCTACTTATTTTAAAACTGTGCTCTCTACCCCTACCCCGCAAAAATATCCAAAGCATTAGCAAAAATAAATGGCAAGTGTCAAACTGAAAGCAAATACATTTGCAATGGCAAAAGGTCATTATCCCTAAATACCACAATTATGAAGGAGTAAGAAACAAAAATACCCCACCCCACACATCCGGAAAAATGAGCAAGTCAAGAATAGGCAAATTGACAAAACGATAAACACAAATGGCCAAATAAATACACCAAAAAAAAAAAGGTCAGTTTCACCAGTAATGAAAACATAAAAGAAAACAATTATGTAACAATTCCTATCAGGCTGGCAAAGTTTTAAACAACGACTGCGCTCAGTGTCGGCAAGGGCGCAGAACAGCCAGCACATATACTCATGACAGATGTAAAAATGGAGTCCCCCTCTCTGAAATGTCATTTAGCGATAAGTGTAAATCAAAAAGCCTTTTAAAATGTGCAATATGCTTAGATCTACAATCCTGCTTCTAAAGCAATTTATCCCAGGCAGTCAGAAATGTATGCACAACACAACAGAATTATTTATAACAGTGAAAATTGGGAAAATCACCTAAACACCCAACAATGTATTTTAGCAAATAAAACAACAAAATGGAATACAATGCAGCTACTAAATACCATGTATCACTGAAGCACTGTTTAGACTAGTCAAAGGATAATGCAAACACCTATCATGAAGGAACAGGTTATACAGATTAGTTTAGCGGCAGTGGAATACTATACTGCCATCAAAACGAAAAAGGCTGCTCTTATGTTATGATAGAGTCTTCTCTCTCCCTGAAATACCTTCTTCCCAAGATACCCACCTGGCACTTAATCAAATGACACTTTATTTGTTGTGTCCACCTTACATACAAAGGCACTGCCTCCCACCCTTACCCTACTGACCTACTTATAACTGTCGGACACAATCCACCTGTTTACCCACTGTCTGTCCTCCCGCAAGGGAAAGAGGGTCCCTGAGGGCAGCGACGTGTGTGGCCCACTGCTGCACCCCCGCTGTGGGCACAGCACCTGGCACTTAGTACCGCATTCATCAGATGCTGGCGGATATGGAAAAGTCTCCAAGATACAGAGGTAATAACGCTTTGTCTGTTTAGCTATTATTTGCCTTTTAAAAAGGAACAAAAATCGTGTGTGTGTGTGTGTGTGTGTGTGTGTGTGTGTGTGTGAGAACACATCCTCAGACCATCGATGGCCCCTGGGAAGGAAAACAGGGGGAGATCCTTCACTTCTGTCACTTAAAAGCTGAACAAACTTAAGTATAACTCCCTCGGAAAAACCAGTAAAAGCATAAACATATTCGCTAATACACACTGTAGACTGTGGAAAAATTACACAGTATATTCTTAAGTGGAGAAAACAGGCTACAAAATAACAAATAATATAAAATATGTGAAACTTAGAAGGATTAACTTCTAACATTTTTAATTGGCAAGATTATAGGTGATTTCTGTTGCTTCTTATTCTTTTCTGAATTTTCTAACGTTTCTGTATGAGGCACTATTATTTTATAATTTTTAAGTTGCTTTTAAACACAGAGCATTTGCTTAGCAGAGTGTGACAGCACCCACCCTGGACCCCAGGACACGGTGCCGCACCGCCCTGCCTCAGGGGTCCCCACTTCGAGCAGCGTGCCCTCTCCTGCGGCTCTCCGACCTCTCCCCGCCACCGGCCTCTCACCGTCCTCACCCTCCATCACTGCTTCCCTGCCCTTGTCTTTCCTTTCCCGTCTCCCCCAGCGAAACCGCAGTCTGGTGAAACCAAGTATCTGCTCACTCTGAATGTCACCGAAGCAGCGGCACGTGGCCGGAAAAAAGCCAGGCAATTGTGATCACTGTATTCACCCCAAATCTTTGACCAGAATATCGAACGAGCATTCCTTCAAGCCGGCCATCCAACCCCACCACGCATGGCCGGCCTACCCCTTTCCCCCCTCTCTGAGACGGGCCTCTCTCCGCCCCTCTCCCCCGGCCCCTCAGGCTCTGCACTGGCCGCCCTCCCCCCCACCCCACACTCCCAAGAAGAAGTTGAGGTGACCAGAGAAGCCCCTCTTCCCACCAGCGATTTCACCCCCCAGCCCCAGCGGTGCCCGCGCCTGTCTGCCTTCCTCTGGCACCACGTGACGATGCACCCCGGCTCCTCTTGCAGGGCTGAGCCCCGCAGGCTGCCCTGGCCCCATCCCACTGCCTTTCCGAGTGGGTTCTCCAACAACTACCCCTTCTTGCTCTCGAATTACCAGTTTCCCTCCACACCGAGTCCCTGCCACTAGTAAACAAACACACCCGAGTGTCACCCACGTCCCCGTCTCACTCCTGTGACCCTTCCCAGCACAACTCTTTCCTCCCTGGTCCTTCACCTCACCTCAGTCCGCTCTCCCTCTGCTCAAGGTCACCAGTGATGGACGTCCAAGCCCTCTGCAAGACAACGGCACATTCTTGGTCCTCCTCTCACTGGCCCCCTCAGCAGCGTGTGCCGTGGTCGCCAGGCTCCCCCGGAGGTGGCCCTCTCTGGGCTGCCCCGAGATCACAGAGCCCTGGACTGCCTTTCCTGTCCCCGGCTCCTCCCCCTCCGCAGAGCCCTCTCTCTTCCCCACACGCTCCTCCTAACAGGTGGTCTCACCCAGTCTGCGCCTTCATAAGGCAGCTACACGCTGATGAGTCTACAGGTGTTATTCTCAGCTCCGAGCTTTCTTCTGTGCTTCAGGCCAACTGCTGGCTGAGCAGAGCAGAACTACTGATTTCTCATCCCGCGCAGCACCCCCAACACCCTCCAGAAGCCCTCCCTGGAAAAGGTACCACCATCTACCCAGCTGCTCACATCAAAACCCCAAGAACAATATTCCGCAAAGAACTGGTCAGTAAGTCCTGAACAACTCTGTCTCCAAAAGGGATCTGAACTGAACCCCTTGGACCATCCCTACCACTACACCCCTAGTCAGAGTCTGCCTTCCTCCGTCCTGACCCAACACTCCACCCTCCAACCCACACCCAGAGCAAGTTTCTCAAGTAGAAACCCAATCGTGTCACTTCTTAAAGACCCCCAATGCGTCCATTTCACCCACTTAGAGTAAAATGCAAGTGTGTTACCAGTCCCCTCCTAACCACGCCCACTGCGTCTGACTCCCGCCCCCGCCCCCTTCCCTTATTACCCTCTGGCTAGCCTGTCCCTCACACCTGACCCTCACACCTGACCCTCACGCCTGAGGCATCTGTTCCCATCTCATGACCTTTGCAGCTGCTCTTCTTGCTCTTCCCCTTATCTCCAGACGGCCACCCTTCTTCCCATTGTTCAAACTTCAATTCAAGGGTCATTAGGTCAGCAAGGCCTTCCCCAGAAGCCACCCGGTCACTCTCCACATCCTATCTTACTTTTTATCTGTTGGCATCACCCAACCAATGAACCCTTCCTGTTACAAAATGAAAGTAAACCTCTATTTGTTTAAGGAATTTTGACTTAGGTTCTGTTATCTACAACCAAAGAAATTCCTAACTAATGTTCCTGATAATCTATTTTTAAAAGAAACTGAAATTAAAAGAACTCAAATTCTATGCAGAATTAGAAGATCACAAGTCAGAAATGTACACTGTTTACTAATTCCCTTCCTTTGCCATCTAGTCTAAATTTTTAAATAAAAAAGCACCCAGAGGAAACAGAAACAAGAAGAAATTATGGTCAACTCCATAAACAGGACTTCAGAATGAAGCATTCAGCATCTACACACACAACACAGGTAAACTCACACAGGGAGACTGACTTCATTCAGACTCTGCACACACAACACAGGTAAACTCACACAGGGAGACTGAAGTCCAGTCAATGCTGGGGCTGTTCGGGGCTAATGTCCATTGTTCGATAAATTTCTTTAAGCAATAACAGGGCAGTATCTTCAGATTCCCTATCAAAAAAAAAAAAAGTACATTTACTTAAAAGACAGTTAGTAGAAATTAATCTCTATGCTTAACGATGGGAAACGCAGCTTTTGCCGCACCCAGCTCCACCCAAGGGCGAATGCAATGACAGCAGCGTAACCTCGAAGCTGCCCTTACAGAGTGGACGGAGACCCCCAGCTCCGGAACAAGCACGCTGCACCCTCCTGAGTGAGGGGCACACGGAGGGATGGCTCTTCTGAGCCCCCCCGCCCCCCGTTCTGTGACAGGCATCCCTGCGAAAGCAGTGCGCGAATGTCAAGGGCCGCGGTCCAAGGCAGATGACTCACTGCCGTCTTGTGAGTGGCTCAACTAAACAAGGGCAACACTGACTTGGAACATGTGGGCGTTCGAGTTAACACTGCACAGCATGACAGACCCGCCAGAGGGCCTCGCTAGAACCGACACTGCCTCCCGTGCCAGCACCTCGAGGCCACGTGAACGTTACCAGAGGCGAAAACACTCACCAGTAGCATAAGTGACTCTGAAGAGCGAAAAGATACTCATTAAAGCTCTCTATTGGCTTTTCCTGAAGAACGTAGTCAATGCGGCGGCCTCCGTTTAGCATTCCAACCTTCCCTAAGTAGTCCTCATCCTTGGAAAAATCTGGGCTTTCAACAATCTTTTCTGCTAGAATTTAAACCATTTCAACATCAAAGTCAATCACATGATCACTTTCCTTTGACTTTAGCTGACTTACTGGGCTCAACGAGAACACTGCTTGACACACGCAGCACCCCGGGGAGCTGCCAGGCTCGTTCCCTTTCCTCCAGAGAGCCGGGGAAGGGGCTGGTCGCCCCAGAGAGGGGAGAACGAGCCACGGAGTGGACAGGGGTTTGGAAGAAAAGGGGTGAGAGAGCGTTGCAGAGAGAAAAGAAACAGAATTAGAATCTGAAAAAATCACGCACACCACGGCACAGCGACCTGACATTGCAGTCAAGTCCATAGCAACACAGTTAAACAGCAGCGTCAGAAAAGATCATTTCCCAGCGTAGGTGTTCCAGTGTCTGAATACAAGCCTGGTTCTCACTCTGATGTTACACTCTGGCCTTAGGAATCTCAGTAAAATTTTAACATTGCAGAGTAAAAACGTTCAGCGACTGCCAGGCAGAATCAGGTAGTTGCAAAAGGGACGACACATTCTGAAGTATAATTTATCGTAAAAGATTTTCCTTTATAGGAAGAGTCTTTACATTTTAACGAAAAAGACTAGAGGACAAACATCATTAAACTATTTATGTGTTCTGTTGACAAGGAACATTCGGAAGCAGTGGAAAAGGCCTCAAGTATCAGATTTACCTTCAACGACTCGCTTCTCCTCTTCTTCCTCGATCTGATGGGCCACCTTCTCCAGTTCCTCTTGCAACTGAGCGGAAGAGGTGTGGGCACGAGCAAACTCGTTTAACGTCTGCCACGCGCTTTTCAGAGAGCTGATGAAGCCCTGCTTCAAATCGGAGCCCATGCGGGAGAGGCTTTCTTTCAGCTCTGAAGAGGTTAAAGCCACACACCGAGGTATTATTAGCCGGCGGGTAAAGTTCTGCACCAGGAAAATGAGAAGTTCGCATGCTTCTCAAGGAGGCGACCCCCCTCAGTGCTCCCCTAAACGCCAGGCACACGGAGCATCTCGGCGAAACCCTCAACACGTTAAAATGTTCTGAGGAGTCTCCCCCCTCTCATTCTTGTAATGACTAAACTTGACGCAACCACACCTGTACATCTGCTCCCCCCAAAAAGAGTTCAATGCCATAAAGAAGTCATTAAACACATGCATGTGATTTTTTCTCACTGTAAGTCAAAAAGTAGACCCCCCAAATTAAAAAGATGCCTTTTTCTAATCTGTAATAGTGAAATGATTTCGAAAATGTGAAAAGCACAATTAAACTTCTAATTTAAAAATGAAGAAACTGCTACCCTTTCACCTTTTCTACTGTTGTCTAATAATTCCTATTTGAAATCAAGGTCTTTGAATAGCAAATTTCTCATTTTAACTCCAAAGAGTTAAACATTTTTTAACAGCATCATAAAAACAAAGTAAATAAAGGAAAAAACTTTTCAATAAGAGGGCATGATCACTTTTCCTTCTTTTAAACCTGCAGATAAGTAATATACGTCATTAATAGACATAAGAAAAACTTAAACCCCACTTAGAATTATTATCAATCCATATGTTAAATGAGTTTATTTAAAGGAAAAGTCTGTCCAGTTAGCAAGGAAATTTTTAAAAGCCCTTTTGACTTCAAAAACATCAAACTTACTTTCTGATGGTTTGGTCAGTTCAAATGTTACTCTGCTTCTCAATTCCCAAAATTTTAAGCACATTCTATCAAAATCTACAAGGTCTGTCCAGAAAAACTCCAACTATTGTTAATACAATGAGAACGGTTTGCAAGACACTGATGAACCTGGCAGCCAAGGAGCGTGGACTGGAATGCACATGCATGAACAATGAGGACTTCACTGTACTAGTCAGTAGGGGCGGTAGATGCTGTCGAGTGAGCATGTGTACTGTGTAGCCATTGCATTCAAAATGACTGAGAGAGTAGAGCAATAAATCTGCATCAAATTTTGCATTAAGCTTGAACATTCTTCTGCGGAAACTATTCAGATGATTCAGAAGGCCACAGCTACGGGCAACTGGTGACTAGCAACTTCATCACGACAACGTACCCACTCATGCATCACATCTGGTGCCGTTTTTTGGCAAAACATCAAGTCACTCAGGTGATTCAGCCCCCGCTCCAGCCCAGGTTTGACACCCAGTGACTTCTGGCTCTTCCCCAAACTAATCACCTTTGACAGGGAAGAGATTTCAGACCATGGATGAAATTCAGGAAAATACAATGAAGCAGCTGATGGCAATTGGGAGAACTGTGTGAGGTTGATCCCTACTTTGAAGGGGTCTGAGGCGTCATTGTCCTGTGTACAATGTTTCTTGTATTTTGTTCAATAAATGTCTCTATTTTTCATAGCACATGGCCGGATACTTTCTGTACAGACCTCATAGGTACCACATCACTTTACTACCATCTTCCCCTCATTCCTAAATATTTCAGCAATTGGAATGTCATCAAGGATAAAGTCATCAAGGAGAAGAACTCAGTCATAACTTGCTTTACAGCTTTTCCAAATATTTAGTAAACAAGCTCTAAACACAGTGGGCACTTAACATTAACTCTGTAAGAAAGGACTTAGTGTTAAAATTTTTGTAACTCATTACAAATGACAGATTAAAAAACAACAAGGAAACAAGTTTATAATATTTGCTTTTTACCTAAATGAAGCCTTTTTCTGCCTTTGTGATGCGGAATGAGAACGGCTGTCAGGTCCAAATCTGGAGCAATCATGGGTTCTAGTCTGTACGCCACTGGGTCGAGCTATACATAGAAGAATTAAAGTTTATGAAAAGCTAGTTTATTTTGAGAGTTACATACCTTAGTTGGGCAAAAAAACAAAGACTGGCAAACCAGATATTTTGATTTTTTTTACACCTATTCAAATATTGGTAACTATAAGAAGACTTTCAAGTTTGTGGGTAAAATAACTGAATTCGCTTGAAGAAAAGCTTTTTGGCGGAAAAGGCTGGAACACGCCGCACTGCACCTACGGGGACCGAGAGCCGGGCTGCAGGAGATCCAGGCCAGCAGCAACTCCTGAAGGGGCAGGATGAAGGGCGCAGGCTCTGCCCCTTCTTCGCAGCAGGAAGCTAGCTCTGCTCACTCACCGGATGGTAAATGTTGAAGAACCCTTTGCAGGTGGGAAGTCTGTAGCTCTCCTCTATCCGATCCACTCCTCGAATAGTGAGAAACACACCAATTGGAGACCCCAAGGCAAAGAAAATCTCTGGTTCAAAGTCTAATGGGCTGTAAACGACAGAAACCTAGAAAGAACCAAAGAGCAATAAACGATGATCATTCCAATGATCATGAGTTGAAAATATCTTGAATGAAAAATACATTAAATACAGAACATCACAGCTTAGCACGGCCTTCCTTAAACATGTTTCAAACACTTACATGAGCCTACAGCTGGCCAAAATCATCTAACACAAAGCCTGTTTTACAATGAAGTGTTGAATATCTCATGTGATTTATGTGAAAACACAAAACACCACATCCAGAACACACCGGCCGTTGACCCCCGTGCCTGCGTGGCTGCCCGGGAGCTGCACCCGCTGCCACTGCCCAGCACAAGAGAGTGTCCCAGCACACACCGCTAGCCCAGGAAAAGACCAAAACTCCAGCGCACGCGCATCACTTCCGAACAATCGTCACGTTGAACCTTCGTAAGCTGGGGTTGTCTGTGCTAGTGAGGGAGCCAGTCCTACAAACTGCCAGGGAAAATGCCAACTGCCGCAGCCTTTCAGGCCGCAAGTGGCAACAACTACCGACATTTCCATGTGTACATCCTTTGGCCCAGCTAACCTTCTCCTACTTATTTAATAGAAAAAAAAGAACAAAGAATGTGCACAGAGAAACTGGTTTAAAACTGTTCATCACTGGATCGCTTAGAAGACTAAAAAATTTAGTTGATTTTTAGTAAATTTAGCTAATCAAGCGGTTGCCGGTTCATTCCCAGTCAGAGCACGTGCCTGGGCTGCAGGCCAGGTCCTCAGGTGGGGGCATGCGAAGGGCAACCGATGGATGTTTCTCTCCCTCTCTTCCTCCCTCCCTTACCTTCTCTCTAAAAATAAATAAAATTTTTTAAAAAATGAAATTGTAGAAAAATACTTACTGACATGAAATATATTCATAATACAGCTGCCCCTTCAATGTGAGTTTGAACTACATGGGTCCCCTTATACACAGATTTTTTCAATAAATACTACAAATATATGTTCTCTTCCTTACGATTTTCTTAACATGTTTTCTCTAGCTTACTTTAAGAACACAATATATAATAGATACAACGTATAAAATACGTGTTAATCGACAGTTTATGTTATCGGTAGGGTTCCGGCCCACAGCAGGCTACTAGTGATGACGTTTAGTTTAGGGGGAGCCAGTCTTGCAACTACATGGAAGGCGGGCACTCCAACCCCCAAGTAAAATACTGTATGTACTATTTTCCCATTTTTCTTAAAACATGTAAGTAAATATATGCTCAAATAAAAGACTACAAAGCCTTTTCAAACAGCAAATGGTGATTAGTTCTGGTTAAGGAAATTCTGAGATTATTTTTTAATCTCCATTTGTTTAATGAGTATTTCTTGGCAACGAATGATGCGCACCGTTGCTATGGTGTGGACTGCCCAAGAACCATCTGGGTAACAGATCCTACGTGCCCACCTCAGCCCAGCCGACACGGAGGTGGCACGTGACCTGAGCTGGGTCCATCAACCAGTGCCCCATTCCCCAGGCAACAAGAATTGGTCCCAAATGGACTTGTGACTTAAAGTGGATCGAGTAAAATACCTTCCTGAAATTGTCTAACAGGACCTACTACCAGGGCAGCTTCCCTTTTCTTGTGACCACACGGCTGTACATGAGCTCAAAGCCACGGACACCCATGACTCCAGGGTCTCGAAGCACGCCAGGCCCCAGAGAAAGGCACACAGCGAGGGTCCTGGTGGCAGGGAGGCCCTGGTCCCACCCATCGCCTCCACCCTGATCCTGCCCAGTGAGGGGAGGAAATACCTGCCTCTACTTGCTGGAGTCTGCTCAAATACACTCATGTTTTTAGAGAGACATTTTAAAAGGCAATCTTTATCAATGAATTGGGCTTAAAAGCTTGAACAAGCCATAACAAACATCCAGTTTCACTTTCTGCCTGCTTGACACCAGTCATGAATTCACTTATGATAATGGAATCTTATTTATAAAAATAAACATCCTGAAAGTAACGTCCAAAAAACTTTCAGACTTCTCGGCCATTAAGATACGGGCATATCAAAGTATATTATTAAATGTAGAATTTTCAACTATTTGATGGATTTTT
Source organism: Phyllostomus hastatus (assembly GCF_019186645.2). NCBI lineage: Eukaryota > Metazoa > Chordata > Mammalia > Chiroptera > Phyllostomidae > Phyllostomus > Phyllostomus hastatus. Next base: position 27,573,946 of record NW_025334004.1, on the reverse strand, counting down.
CCCCAGGGAAAGAACTATGAGTACTAAACACACACAAACTGAGTAAACACAGCAAGCTCCTCCCACAGGAACTTCGGTGTACTCCGAGCATCATTTTCTAACCACGGCCCTGCTGCTGCCAGTGGCTACGGGAGAGTCAAGCTACAAAACTTGGTGGTGAGAAACTGCAACAAAGGCAACTTCGAAAGTCAGAGGGTTCAACCCCCTACTTTGAGCATCATAAAAGGAGTATACAGGTTTTATTCAAACCGGTTTTCTCTACCCCTCCCACAAATGTTGAGTGAATATTTAAAGAACTTGAAGAAATGTGACCATAACAAAGATATGTGATGCCAACATAACACACGCAGCCCCAGGCAGACGTGAACCCACCTGTCCGGTGCCGACCTCAAAAGACTCGTAGTCGACGCGCACGGAGGAGGCAGAAGCGCCGACCGGAAGTTTCCTCCTGGACGCCGCTTCCTTCGGTTTCTGGGCACCGTCCTCTGGTCCCTTTGCCGACGCCGCCACCATCGCCCTCTTTTCTGAGGCCGCTTTCTTCTGTTCCTGTGAAATACCAAAATCTCGTAACATAACCTTGGGGAAAGAAGCCCATGTATGAGCTATCACCACAAAACACGCTATCTCAATATTAAGGAACGACTAGTAATTTCTTGAGCACAACAATCATATTGTGGCATTAGAGAAATGCCCTTTGAGAGAACGCATACTAAAGATTTACAAAAGAAGTGACATTATATCTATAATTTCCTTTAAAATTCTTAAGAAAAAAGATAAAGAGGCAATGAAAAAAATACAGCACAATAGCTACAATTCAATCTAAACACTGATTATCATTATACTGTTCATAATACTTTCCCACAGAGTTTTAATAAAAAGTTTAAAAATGTCAATGCCTTCAAGATCTAAACTTTGGACTGACAGTTTGGGAATACTATATGGTTTTTAAATACTACTTCTAGAAAGATGTGTGACTGAGGAGAAACTTCCCCACTCAACGCTGTGTCCGCACGGAGCCACTGACACGTCTCCCTCAAAAGCGTCTGGGGAGGGGTGGAGAGGCACGCGGCATTATATTCACACGGCAGACTGGCTACTCAGAAATAAAGGAACGATTCCACAGCTTGGTGAACCTCAGAAAGGAAATGTGGAGTAAGAGAAGCCAAATACAAAAGAGCACATGCACAGTGTTCATCCTACTACACAGAACAGGCAAAACTTTCAACGGTGGCAGAAATCACAGCAGTACGTGCACGGCAGGAGGAGCTGACTAGAGAGAAGCATGAGGAACAGAATGTGCTACTGCTTGTTTTAGGTCATGATTACAAAGGAGCAGAAATTGTCAAAACTCACTGCCACCAATAAGATCAATTTACGTCCACATTTCCACAAGCGAGCAAGAGCTTCGGGAGCATTATGGAACGGGAGTATCAAAAAACCAGATGAAGCCCACTCACACTGGCTTGTCATCACCCCCCGATACAGCAGCAGCACCGCCTGGGGGTGTGAACAGCTGTCATGGGCGGATGTGGCCACTGCCCACAAGTACATGCTCTAGTGGCCCCCAATATCCAGGCTGTGAATGACTGTGTAAGTCTCTGTCTAAAGTGACTGAAAATGCCTCAACAAAACAGCTGGCCAAATCAGTCTTACCTGTCAAAGAATTCCAAATACCACATTTTGCCGTGTACAATGTGCTCCCGTGTATAATGCACACCCGCATTTTTGAGCGTATCATGCACAAGATTATTATACCCACGGTACATAATCATTACACCCATGTATAAGGCACATGCTTATTTTTCCCTCAAATATACGGGCCAAAAAAAAGTACTCATCATACAGAGCAAAGTGCAGTACTAGGAAATCCAACTGGTTAATTCAACAGGCAATCCAGAAGAAAGACAACTCCCTGCCGGCCAGCTGAGGACTGACTCCACAGTGAACGCTGTGGAGGGTGCATCTCTGCCCTTGGAAGGCAGCCCCGGACTAACTCTGAAACCCTAAACGGAGAGCGTGTCCGGGGTCTTCAGTTCCAACTCGCCTCCTCCTTCAGAAGTGCGTCCCATCACATTCTCACAGCTCACTCCAAACTGCTGAGAGAGCTGTCTAAATAGACCATAAACTGTCCTGTTGCAAACTGTTTTGTTTCCCCTAGACTCATGCAATGATTATAAAAACATCACACACATACCTATCAATATTCCCAACATTAAAAACTCCTCCTTTTCAAATGGAAATCACTAAGATAGTTTACAAAGGGGGAAAAAAGCACTCAGACTACAAATACTTGATGTCCATATTATAAAATAATTGGCCAATTTTGGTCCCATTATTTTAGTTCCATTAAATCAATAGGATACACCATATTATCTATTTATTGATCGGGCAGCACCTTGTTATCTATAAAAAACAAAGAGCGATCAATGGCAACGTGGCTGTGAAAATGTCATGGTTCATTCAGAGGCAATTACTTCTGAATTTAAAAAATAAGAACATTTTTTTGATTTATACTCCTTTCAAAATATTTCTATAATGCCGTAGTTCATATATGCAAGCAACTGCAGTGTATGAACCAGACTCCTTCCCCAGGTTTTCCAAGAACAGTAACATGCTTTCCTGCTGCTTCTTCTTCTAGTACAGAATACAGGGAAGGGTCTGCGGCGGGGCCTGGAAACAGCTCCTCGTTTCTTGTTTTTGTTTTTGCCAACTTGTGCCTCACCAGGAGCAAAATGTTCATGGAAAAACCAGGAAGGAGTCAGTATGTTTAAAAATGCATTTATTATAGAAACATTTGGTCAGGGCTAAAATTTTATAATGAGTTTATAGCACGTATATTTTAAAATGTCTAAAGTGAATGTTAAGATTTAGACTAAACAGGTGATTTGGTGCTAAATCGTAATTGGTGATAGAATTAAGCAGGCCAGCATTTCATGGCGGTCATTTAAAAGCATCATGACTTTCACGGCCACAAAAACAGGTTTGAGACCCACTGCCTTACAAGACAAAATCCGAACTCCCGCACCTGCCATGCGGGCCCTCAGGACCCTCTGCTCTACCCTGCTCTCAGCTCGCCTTCGGTATCAGCTGCAGGCCCATGCCAGAAGGCCAAGTCCCCTGATCCGACCCACCCTCCAGCTCAAGCACCAACATCTTGGGGAAAGTCTTCTCTTACCAGCCCCAGTCCCTTCTCCCCTGGCCACAACTGCCACCCTCACCTGGCTCGGACAGCCTGGACAGCACTCTGTCACGGGACTGATGTGGCATCATTTGTGGTCAAATCTCTCCCTCTAACTGGACACAATATCCTCAGTTACCTCCACATTCCAAGAATCAAGCGCTGTGCCTGACCCCAAAGATGCATTTGTAAAATGTTAACTAACTCAATTGCTTAAGCTAATCACAACAAATCAGTCCTATGACCACAATCATATTACATAAATGGCCTATGTTACATTTCAAAGAAATAACACAAATAAACAGAAGTTCAAAAATGGCCCCGGCTGGTGTTGCTCAGTGGACTGAGTGCTGGCCTGTGAACCAAAGGGTCACCGGTTCAATTCCTGGTCAGGACACTTGAGCTAAGATTTATTGGGTGTTAGTCTTCATATGCATTACTGCATCCTCACTCCAACTCTGTCGGGAAGGTATTATCATTCCCATTTTAGGAATAAAGGAAACTAAGAAACGGAAAAGGTAAAGAAATTTCTCATGAATATGTAGTTAATAAGTGGATGAACTGGGCATCAGGGTAATCAACTCACCCATCTGTCCAGGATTTACCCAGTTTTTGCACGGGGAAATTCCCATTTCACAAATAAAAAATCCTTTTTCAAGGGAATTCTCGGTCCCAAGGAAACTGGGTGGCCAGTTACCCTAACTGGAATTTAAATCCGGTTCTGACAGACTCCCAAGTCTGAGCGTCCCTCAACCCCACAACCGTGTCCCAGGGCGGGGCTCACTAGCTGGCCTGACCGGAACGGCAGTAACGAAACCTTCCAAAACACACACAGACTAGTCGCGGGTGAGTTTTTTTTCTTTGGGGGGCAGAGATGAACTTTACCAGTTTGATGGCTTTATGTTTTACAAAGTTAGCTATCTTCTTTCTGGGTCCCAGAGGTATTCCCATTTCCTTCAGATCATCAACTGTACACATGAGCTTAAAAAGAAAACAAACACGCACGTTAATTAGTCTACCGGCAGAACGAAACTGAAAAACGATTATAAAAAGGAACTACACACCTAATAAAAAGAAACTACACATCTAAAGCAATCTAACATTCAGTCACTTTTTTTTAACAGTTAGTGTATTTTTTTGTTTTTAAATCACGGATTAATTTAGACTGTAAAATCTTAGCCCTCCACATGCAAATCATTGTATTACTTTTTTTAACAGAAAATATATGCATGATGTACAAATTCAAAAGCTACAGGAAAGCTGAAGTCTTAAAGTCTCTCCCCTGCAGTCCTGCCCCAACCACCCGACCCAGCCCTCTCAGCAGCAGCTGCTGGCGATTCGCTCTCCTTCCAGAGAGGTACCTTATACATACACAGCATCTGCATGTTTTTCCGATGGGGGGGGGGGGGCTACTATGCAAACAGGACTGAAGTTTTTGGTCTTTGCATATGACGTGCCTAAGAGATCATTCTCACTGGTATCTCTGATACTGCTCATTCATTCAACAGCCACACGGCACACCATCACATAGATGCGCCACAAATAACCCCACTAGTGGACACAAAAGGTGTTTCTAAGGTTTTGTAGTATGAACAGTGCAGTACCCTTGTGCATCTTCTTGAGTGAATATTTCTTTACAGGAAATATTCCTGGCAGTGAATATGCTGGAACATAGAGCATTTTTTATATTTTAAAAGATATTGGCAAACTGCCCTCCAGAGAGATTTGCACTGTTACAACACTATGTAACAGTGCCTGCTTCCCCTCATCCTAGCCGCACAGTATACAGAGTAGGGCCAAAGTGGGTTTACAGTCATTCCTCTGGAACATTAATAATTAATAATAATTAATAAATAGTAACAAAAATACACTGTGTGTTTCATATACTCACAAACTGTAAACTTACTTTTTTTCCCCACACTGTATTAGCAAACTCTTTATTTTTACCAAACTGCTAAGTTAAAAAAAATCTCATTGCACTTTTATTTGCATTTCTCCTATGAGATGTAGTGTGGGAAGCCATGTTATTTTCTTTTCTGTGTATCATCTGTTCCTATTCTTTGCCTATTTTCCTATTGTGTTGATATCTTTGCACAACTAAGTTGCAGAAGCTTTGAAGAGTAAGGAGATAAGCCATTTGTACACAATGTGTGTTCCAAACAGTCTTCTTAACCTATCATGGGCCTTTAGACGCTGCTCGCGGCCTCTCCTGCTACGCAGTGTTTTTTCCTTTATGGCTTCTGGGTTTTGTGTCACACTCACAACAATCTCCTCAGATTTTTTTTTTTAAAGTTCTCCTGTGTTTTTCAACTTTTTAAACATTTAAGTCTCTGCCTTATCTGGCATGTATTATGAGGTAAGAGCCTAAGAGTGTTTAAATCATTCTTAATTCTTATACACATGAAAAGTAATTTTACGCAAAAATGAATCAAACTATCATCATTACCAGAGATTCCATATCAATCTTTTCCTTTTCAAAAGTGCTAACGTATTCAGAGAGGCTAAGTGCTGCCAGAGTTTCTTGCAAAGTTAGGACTTCTTCATTTTCAACATCAAGGTCACAAGACTCATCCAAGGTCAGCTTCGGCTCCTCATGCATCTTTTAAAAAAGTTGGGGAAACATTACAAAGCTCAGAACAACTCCCACAAAATATCTCCTAATCTACAGAAACTCTAAAATCATTCTGCTCTATAAACAAATCATAATTTTTAGTAGTTTGTCATCCAAAGTTTTATATTCTGAAAAAGCATATAAATTTAATAAGTCACTCATGTTCCCATTTCTTACAGCAACAAGCAGCTACATGGTTCCATTACCCTTGTAAACCTCAGTGTATTTTGACATATAGCAACAGTTTGGGTTTTTGGAAAACTGTTCAGTTCCAACTGCAATCTAAACGTTAATTGAGCCACACCTGCTTCTCCTGAAAATGCGGCTGCTTCACAGCTCCGTTAGCAACTGCAAAAGGCCTTGGAGACTCGGTTGAAGCCAAATCTTTTTGATTACACAGGATGTCAAACAATATTAAAGAACCTAAAAAAAAGAACATTTTGCTTTTTAATGCTCTAGGTGCTTTTTATAACACGAAATACATCCTCTTACTTTTTCTCAAAGTCCCTAGGCAGAAGTCATACAAAGATTAGATGTTAATCAAATATTCCTGTTTTACCAAACAGCAGAATAAATTAATATAAAGTCTTTCTAGGTATCATGAAAGGTAAACAGAAAAGGCAGAATCTAAACTCAAAGCATTCACTTCTACCCTTTATTAAACTTAAAATCAATTATTCTAAATCTTGCACTAACAATGTCATCCACACTGAAAGCAGTAATGACTCAAGAAATATTTTGTTTAAAATGTGGGTATTTAGCCCTGGCTGGCATAGCTCAGTGGATTGAGCTCGGGATGCGAACCAAAGTGTCGCAGGTTCGATTCCCAGTCAAGCCACATTCCTGGGTTGCAGGCTACGGCCCCCAGCAACGGCACATTGATGTTTCTCTCTCTCTCTCTCTCTTTCTCCCTCCCTTCCCTCTCTAAAAACAAATAAATAAAATCTTAAAAAAAAATTTAAAACAAAAATGTGGGTATTTGACAGGTTTACCTAAACTGTGACCAGCAACAGAGATCCCTCCTTTGAAGTCTGGGTTCCGACTCATAAAGAGTGCGTGCAGACGGTTTATCTCCATTCCCACCTTTTCCACAATCTTCTGACAGTAGGTGGGGCTATTGTAAAACAGAATATCCAGCAAGGTTTCATTGGTAAAGTGACGGAACCGACCGATACTCGACAAAGTGATTTTCTTAATATTCCTGTTCAAAAAGAAAACAAAGTATATTGTCAGTAGCTACCTCAAACCTATGAATTTTTTAAGTTTAGATTTTGAATCCTGAAAATATACTGCATAAAAAATCCCACAGACTAATTATGAGCTGATCTGTAGACAGAGTTATTATAAATAAATCAAGATATAGCAAAAAATTGCTATTTGTGCCTTTAACTGTACTGTGAATTTGGGGATTCTCTGAAGAGTTATCATATAAAATAAGGCTTACAAAAAGATTTTTATTTTTAAAGAAAGCCTACAGTTTCATCTGTCCTCCAATTTATTGGAAATCAGGATGACAAAAACTGTGGGTGCGAAGGACAAGAGAGAAAGTATCAGGAAGAAAGGAGCTTAAAGGAATGAAAATCCCTCCTGGTTTGAGAATGGCCATAGCGAAGTTCAAGAACACCCACAGAAGAAGGAAACACCCTCGTAACAGGGCCCAGCATGCACAGAACGCTGTTTGCACAGAACGCAGTTTTATTAAACCATGTGCTCTGAAACATTATGACCTCTACCAAAATTCAGATGTTATTAACCCTGTGTCCTAGCAGAGATATTACTTAAACTTTAATAAAAATTACCTGCCCTGGTTGGTGTGGCTCAGTGGACTGAGCACCAGCCAGCCTGCTAACCAAAAGGTCGCCAGTTCGATTCCCACTCAGGGCACATGCCTGGACTGCAGGACAGGTTCCCACTTGGAGGTGTGTGTGAGAGGCAACTAATCGATGTTTCTCTCCCTATCTTTCTCCCCCTTCCCCTCTCTCTAAAAGTAAATAAATAAAATCTTTTTTAAAACACATATTTAAAAATTACCTAAATAAAAAAAAAAAATTACCTAAATCTGTGTTCTCAATTAGGAGCATTCTTACTTGCCACAGTGCCTGGTTAAGTGCTACGGGCATTCAGTGGCATTTAGACTAAGGACACTAAATGGCATACAGTACACACGAAACAACCCACAGTACACACGAAACAACCCGACATGACAAGGAATGGTCCTGCCAAAAGAGCTCCACTGAGAAACAATCATCTAAACCAGTGGTTCTCAACCAGGAGCGGCTGCACCCCAGGGTACCTCTGGCAATGGCTAGACGAGTCTTTGGGGGCCACACTGTGGGAAGGAACGTGCTACCACTATCTAGGGGATAGAGGCCAGGGATGCTGCTAAACACCTACAACGTACAGGACAGCCCCTAGCCAAACCACTCTGCGTCAGGATTTTACAACCAGGGTACATTTCCTAGATGCTCTTAAATATTTGTAGTAAGAACATGTGCATACACATATACTCGCATGTACACGTGTGCATGTGTGCACACACAGAAAAGTAGCATATAAACGTAACCAGTATTTAATCATGCATCAGAGCAAGTATAAATTTAAAATTAAAAAATACATTTGTTCAAGTCATAATAAACTCTCTCACGTTATAGTTTAAATTTTGAATCTAAGTTCGAACAGTTTGAAAAACAAATTACCAAAACGCACAAACCTGTCAACACCTGTGGCATCCCCACCCAACGCACTGTGCCAGTGGACCGGAAGGAACTCCACTCGGCTTATCTTCCGATCTTCTAACGATTTCTTGAAATGCGTCTGCAGCAATTTGAGTGAAACCACCCTAAAATCATCCACTTTAAAAAAATATCAAGGAAAACAACAAGTTATATTAATTAAATTCTCCTAACTTGATAGGTAGTTAGCAATTATCTCAACTATATCTGTATTTTTTATAACACAAACTTTTCAAGAAAAAAAAACAAAAACCCTAACATTTAGAAAGTTCTTTTAAACTTTTCATTATTTTACAGGCATGTCAATGACTGAAAAACATTAGTTTAACTATCACAAACTGCCCTGGGTTGTGTGACTCAGTGGACTGAGCTCAGGCCTCTGAACTAAAGGGTTACTGGTTCGATTCCCAGTCAGACACATGCCTGGGATGCAGTTTCGGTGCCCAGTCGGGAAGCTTACAAGAGGCAATCAATCAATGTTTCTCCAATCAGTGTTTCTCTCTCTCTCTCTTCCTTCCTTCCCCCCTCCAAAATCAATAAGCATGTTCTCAGGTGAGGATATATAAAAATAAATAAATAAGTAAATAATACAATACAATACATGTAAGATATTTGGCATATACTAAGTATTCAGTAAATATGAACTATTATACAGAGATAAAAATAAAGCTTCAGATTTCTCCGGCCAAGATGGAGGCGTAGGTGGATACACTTTGCTTCCTTGCAAAACCAGAAGGAGGATAACAACCAATTTAAAAACAAAAAACCAGCAGCACTGCCAGAAAATCAAACTGTAAGGAAGTCTGACAACCAAGGAGTTAAAGAAGAAACATTCATCAAGACTGGTAGGAGGGCGGAGATGGGCAACCAGGGCAGAGAGGATGCGCAGCACGTTGGCAGCTGGCAGACTGGGCGGTCCCACATTTGCGTACAGATAAGCCAGGAGGAACAACTGGGGAGCAAGACAGACTTCACAACCCAGGGTTCCAGTGTGGGGAAATAAAGCCTCAAACCTCTGGCTGTAAAAATCTGTGGGGGTTGCGGCAGCCAGAGAAACTGCCAGTCGTCCCGGGAGGGCCCCCTGGGGACAGCCCACAGGGTCCTAGAACATACACAAGCCCACCCACCTGGGGATCAGCACCTGGGCAGCACCAGGAAGGGCACGCAATTAGCTTGCGGGAAGCAGGGAAGTGACTGAAGGCGGGGTGAGAGCTGAGCAGGCAGCACTGTTCCCTCTCGGACCCCTCCCCCACATACAGCGCCACAGCGCAGCAAAGAGGGTTGCCCCACCCTGGCCAATACCTAAGGCTCCACCCCTTACAACGTAACAGGTACACCAACACAAAGAAATATGGCCCAAATGACAGAGCAAATCAAAACTCCAGAAAAAGAACTAAGTGACAAGATGGTAACAACCTATCAGATGCAGAGTTCAAAGCACTGGTAATCAGGATACTCACAGAAATGATTGCGTTCACTCACAAAATGAAGGAAGAAATGAAGGCTATACAAAGTGAAATAAAGAAAAAATACACAGTGAACCCACAGTGCAAGGAAGGAAACCAAGATTCAAATCAACAATTTGGAACAAAAGGAAGAAATAAACATTCAACTAGAACACAATGAAGAAACTAGAATTTTAAAAAAATGAGGAAAGGCTCAGGAACCTCTGGGACAACTTTAAACATTCCAACATCTGAGTCATAGGGGTGCCAGAAGGAGAAAAGGAAGAGCAAGAAATTGAAAGCTTATTTGAAAAAATAAGAAGGAAAACTTCCCCAATCTGGTGAAGGAAATAGACATGGAAGGCCAGGAAACTCAGAGAGTCCCAAAGAAGACAGACCCAAAGAGGAACACACCAAAACACATCACAATTAATTTTGCCACAGATTAAAGATAAAGAAAGAATCTTAACAGCAGCAAGTGAAAAGGAGACAGTAACCTACAAAGGAGTTCCTGTAAGACTGTCAGCTGATTTCTTCAAAGAAACCTTGGAGGCAAGGAGGGGCTGGAAAGAAGTATTCAAAGTCATGAAAGGCAAGGACCTACACCCAGATTACTCTATCCAGCAAAGCTATCATTTAGAAAGGAAGGGCAGATAAAGCACTTCCCAGATAAGGTAAAGTTAAAGGAGTTCATCCTTACCAAGTCCTTATTATATGAAATATCAAAGGGACTTATCTAAGAAAAAGAAGATGAAAACTATAAACAGTAAAATGACAACAAACTCACAACTATCAACAACTGAATCTAAAAAAACCACACAAACTAAGCAAACAACTAGAACAGGAACAGAATCATAGGAATGGACATCATGTGGAGGGTTATCTGCGGGAAGGGGGCGGAGGGAGAATGGAGGCAAAGGTACAGGGAAAACCAAGTGTAATTGGTAGGTACAAAGTAGACAGGGGGATGTTAAGAATAGTACGGGAAAGGAGAAGCTGAAGAACTTATCTGTACAACCCGCAGACGTGAACTACGGGGAAGAAATGCTGGAGGGAGGCGGTTACAGGGTGGAGGGAAATAAAGGGGAGAAAAAATGGAACAACTCTTAATAGCATAGTCAATAAAATATACTTTAAAACAACTTCAAAAATTTCTGTAAACCATGCAGATTCATACTTGCATTAAACAACTCCTCACCACTAATTCACTATAAATCAATTTAATACACAGGTGTTCCTAGTTGCTAGAAGTGCTCAAGCAGAGGTGACAAGAAAGGCTCAATTATTTCCAAGATCCCATCTAATTCCTCAGTCTAGATTTTTATGAGTTATACATGTCATAAAAGTAAATCAGGTACAAATTAATACTCCCAGTGATCAAATAATTCACCTCTTACAGGCCTCTCAGCTGGAAGCTGTTTGAAAACGTCCCTCGAACATTTAGAAGTCCCTCTATCAGCTCTCCAATCACTCCACGAAGTAAAAGGACTAACACTCACCACATTCAATGATGCTTCTGAAGCGCAAGTCACACACAGGTCCAATGCCATGTACCATGAACACCAAGTGGTCAACCTGAGGCATCTCCCCTACAAAAGAAATACACACACACACATAAGCTAGACATGTGTTTGGGTCTCCTAATTGAACAGCAATATTCAGATTTCCCTTTTATCATCACAAAGTTCTCAAGAAATTCATGGCCCTTCCAACCTAATGAGCCTCATTACCCTCTACCAAATCAGAAGAACAAAACTCAAAGTCCGTCTCGGCAAACAGCAGTGAGCTGGACCAAGGAGCGGAGGCAGCAGGGCGTCTCTGGTCCCAGAAGTTGTCAGCACGTGATGACCAGCAGGTTCGTACCTACAGAGGCTCCATGACCTTGTGATTTCTTCAGAACTCCACAGGGCACTGGACCCCACATGGAGAACCCACTTGCCAATATAAAACTGTAAAATATTTCCCCCAAATCCCTTTCTTTGATTTGTTAGATTCATATATACTATAGTAAGAACATCTCCAAGTTAAATCTACTATTTTATTCTGGTTATTTCATTCAGATTCATAATATGACTACATTCATTTTATAATATCTTAAGACAATAAAATAAAGTATGTAATTGTCAAAATAAAACCCATACTTTTAATGGCATAATAGGAGAAACCACAGGACAAACACTGGAGCAAGGGACAGCAAACCATGGCTAATGGTCCAAACCCTGCTCACTGCCTGTTTTTATAAATAAAGTGTTATTGAAACACAGCTATGCCCATTTGCTTACATAGCCTCCAGATGCCTTCACACTGCAAGAGCAGAGCTGAATGGATACAACAGAACCCACATGGCCTGCAAAGCCTAAAATATTTACTGCTTGGCCTTTACAGAAAACATCTGCCACGCTGGCACTCAAGTAAGAAAAACGAATTGAGGCATGACAAAACAAGCCCCAAAACACAGCGAAAAGCCTAGTTTCGACCAGCAAAATATTTCTTTACAACAATACATGTTTTAGAATCTACATTACATGATTTATATATCTTCACAGAATTCTAAATGTAAAAATAAAGAAAAAAGGCAATAAAAATTTTTTAAAGATATGTGCCAACCTGGCTGCCTTCTGCATGTTATGGCAGGTAACCCTAATAACTGCTTCTTTATACGTCCTCCTTCCAAAAAATTATGCTAAAACAGAGAAGTCTAGAAATGACACTGGTCCCAAACAAATCATACACACCATCGGGGATTTCATCAAGGTTATCATCAATCCCGCGCTTTACAACCCTGGGCCTCGTCTGTCCATCCTGTGTGGTCCCCCACTCATCGGGCACTGAGGAAGGCTGGAACTGAACAATAACCTTCAAGATACAACAGAAGGATTATGACAGGTCTCACCATCAAATTCATTTCCACTACGGGCTAAATGTGTATTTCAACACATAATAAACTACCTGCATAGTATGGGTAATTTATACGCCAAGTACTACTACTGTTGCCCCCAAACCAATCTGTAACAGTCCTGATAGTGTTCAGTAATCATTAAAACTAAGCAAATCAGTACCATTATTTCCAATGCTAATGTTAGAAAATAATACAACTAAATCAGAAGTAATACGCCTGCCCTGGCTGGTGTAGCTCAGTGGATTGAGCACGGGCTGTGAACCAAAGGGTTGCCAGTTCGATTCCCAGTCAGGGCAATGCCTTGGTTGCAGGCCAGGTCCCCAGTGGGGGCCACGTGAGAGGCAGCCATACATTGATGTTTCTCTCTCTCTTTCTCCCTCCCTTCCCCTCTCTAAAGATAAATAAATAAAATCTTAAAAAAAACACACACCTGGATTTAGAAATGTAATATAAACATCCAAGTTCACACGTAAGAAACTAAGGAAAAGTTACCTGCAACAGGAGTCTATTGACAACTGCTTTTTCATTGCCAAGAACTGATTAATTCACCCCTTTTTAGGAAGACATATATTCATTTTTTTAATACTTTAATTATTTTTAGAGAGGGGGAAGGGAGGCAGAAAGAGAGGGAAAGAAACACCACTGTGTATTGCCTCTTGCACACCCCCTACTGGGGACCCTGCCTGCAACCCAGACATGTGTCCTGACTGAGAATCAAACCAGCGACCCTTTGGTTCGCAGGCCAGCACTCAATCCACTGAGCCACACCAGCCTGGGCAAGAAGACATATATTCTGTTAAATCCAGCTGTATTAAATTAAACCTAGTGTCATATGAAAATATTTTTCAAAAAATAAATGCATGCAAAATGCTATGCAAAATTTTGTGTTTGTACACAAAACAAAAAGTTAAAGAAAACTTTTAAACAAAAGGATAAGAGTGGTTACCATCAAGAGGAGATACAGGGGAGGTGCAGAAGTAAGAGGCTGTTACTTTGAGGCTATTTTTTATTTTATACCTTTTTATACTGTTTAAACTTTGTTGACATATACATGTTTTTATTTTTACTTACTTATTTTTTTGTTTTAATCTTCACCCAAGAATATGTTTTTTTATTGATTTTAGAGAGAAAGGAAGGTAGGAAGGGAGGGGGAAGGGAAGGGAAGGAAAGGGGGACAGGGGAAGAGGGGGAGAAAGAGAGAGAGAGATAGACAGATTTCAGTATGAGGGAGAAACATCAATGGGTTGCCTCCCGTATGTGTCCCAACCCACAACCTTCTGAGATATGGCACCAACTGAGCCACCTGGCCAGGGCTATTTTTATTTACTTTAGTATCAATAAGGACTACAGAGGTGGTTAGAGTATAGGTTACTTTATACTTTCCTGTAATAAACAAACAGCCTGTGTCTGAGCAACTGTATGCCAAGGACTATGCTAGATGATTCTGCATACATTACCGCACTTCATCTAAAACATGGCCAAGGAGGTAACCCTGTTGCAAGTGGGGAGCCTGTAGCTCAGAGACTGGGAACGGTAAACAAAAGGATGCAAACACCACTTGCACTACATTAAAAATAACAAGCAGAAGAAAAAAGTTTCTAAAAACAATACAAATAAGAAGGAAAAACATATTTTACATTTCAAAGGTTGAAACAAACTGTCATCAAGGGCATGGTGGGTAAACTAGGGCCCGTAGGCCAAACTGGCCCACCACTTGTTTACGCAAATAAAGTTTTATTAAAAATAGCCATGCCCCATGTCTGTAGCTGCTTTCAGGCTACAAAGGCAGAATTGACAGCTACAACAAAGACCATATGGTGGAAAAAGCCTTAAATATTTACTCTCTTGCCCTTTCCAGAAAGAGTAAGCTGACCTCTGATGAAATGCAAAAATTTATCAAGCAACCTCTGTGCTGCATACTAAGCTCAGCTAACACGTTGCCACAAATAGAAACTTCATGAGCCAGATTTAAATGTTATTTTTGTCTCTATGATCAATGTGAACTATAAACTTAAAAGCAATGCATTGTTATAAATCTATCCCTACTGCAGAAAAACAAACATTTATCAAACATGTTCTGCAAAATAATTATCTTAATGAACCTATAAACTTTAATATCTTAAAAATGCCATTACCTTTGGATTGTGCATAACAATTGTCTCTCCACTTGGAAATTCTAACCTGCGGTGCCACTGATTTGTGGTTACAGCTTTTTTGTATTCGGCCTACAATAATGGAAACAACATGTATTCATTGTTACAAATCTGTGACACATTAAGAGAAAAAAAGGAAGAAAATTATAACTATGATGGTATTAAAAATAACAGTTAACAGCAGCTCTCGTGTACTAACTGGTTACCATACTTATCACTTTACATGTATTACCTCATTTAATTAATTACTTTCAATCACTTTAAATAACATTATCCACATTACACAGAGGCAAAAACCAACATTAGACAGTCAGTCAGTTTCCTCGAGCTGCCATAACAAAGCACCACAAAATGGGCAGTGTAAAACGACAGAAATTTACTCCCTCCGCCCTGGAGGCCAGGGGTCTGAAATCAAGGCGTCCGCACGGCCACGTTCCCTCTGAGAGCTACAGGGGACTCCTTCCTCACCTCTCCCTGGCTGCTGGCGGCCTGCCGACAATCTTCAGTGTCCCTTGGCTTACAGGTGCATCACTCCAATCTTCTATTTTCACAGAGCCGTCTCCCTATGTCTTATCATGTTGTCTTCTTAAAATACCAGTTATACGGGATAAGGGGCCCACCCCACTCCACGATCATCTCATCTTAAATAATTATATGTGCAACGACCCTAGTTGCAAACAAAGTCACATTCTGCGCTGCCAGAGGTTAGGACTTCAACATATCTCTTTTGGAGGGGGGACACAACTCAACCCCTAGCAGGCCTTTTACTTCCCAGTTGCATGAGATTACACAGCGGTAAGCAGCCGAGGCGGAGCTGCAGTTCACTCCTGCCTCAACTTTCCGACACCGACGACGGTGATCTTTGTGGCGGGACCAAGACAGGCTCCCTTGTAAACAGAGGCTGCTCCCTGTGAGTGGGATCACCCGCGGCTCCAACGCACACAGGGCCCACGTTTTTTAAACCAAAGCACGGAGGAATAAAGCGCACATACCTCCAGTTTTTCACTGAACTCCTCCGTATAGGGAATGAACCTGCTGTCCGTGTCCCCCTTGTAAAACCAAGTGCAGCGCCTCACTTCGGCGGGCTCCTCTTCCCAGTACACGGCCCTCCTCACTCGGTCGTAGAGGTGCACATCGTAGCGACCTCCGTCCGTGCCGAGGACCACACTCTCGGGGTCTGGCTGCACTGGAAGCAAAGCCCACATTTTAACCCGGCGGTTAAAAGGCATGTTTACAAGTAATACATAATGAATACAGTGACTGACTGATCTTGAAAGACAAAAAACGAAGCTCATTTTTATCTGAAAAGATTTAAGATTAATCTGTGCTGATCAAAATTATGATTCCTTTTAAGATTTTGTTTATTTGCCTGGCTGGCGTAGCTCAGTGGATTCAGCGCGGGCTACGAACCAAAGTGTTCACAGATTCGATTCCCAGTCAGGGCACATGCCTGGGTTGTAGGCCATGACCCCCAGCAACCGCACACTGATGTTTCTATTTCTCTGTCTCCCTCCCTTCCCTCTCTAAAAATAAATAAATAAAATCTTAAAAAAAAAACGATTTTGTTTATTTGAGAGAGAGGGGAAGGTAAGGAAAAAGAAGGAGCGAAACACTGGTGTGTGAGAGAAACACTGACTGCTTGCTTCTTACACATGCCCGACTGGGGACCAGGACCACAACCCAGGCATGTGCCCTGAGTGGGAATCGAACCAGCGACCCTTCGTTGTGAGGGACGACACTCAGCCAACTTGAGCCACGCCGACCAGGGCATGGCTGTTCTCGAGTGAACAAACAGCCAGAGCAAACTTTTTTAAAACATGATGGTAAAATAAGTGAAATAACTGGTACATATTTTTTAAACCAAAGCAGTAACACTCATGAAGTATATTTCTAAAGAATATTAATAGGTAATGAAGTTTCATGAAAGAATATCATCAGGGTGCACACACAAAAAACTCGTATTTCTACACTGCAAGACTTCTCAGAGCCTCAGCGTGCTCCCGTGCGTGCGCTGGCTATTTCAACAGACGTAGCCACAGCAGTTCCACGACTCAGCTGACCACGGTCACAGTATTTTTTTCACAGTATCTTAAAAAGTAAAATTTCCAGAGAAAACGCTTTACAAATACCCTATGAATAACGGAAATAAGAAAACTGACACCCAAGAAAACCTGACACCTAGATTACATGAACTGCTCTGTTTCTCTGATTCAAAAAGCCTCTATTAAAACCCTTCTTCAAAGAACGTGCTCAGACAACTCAGGACTTACATTAATATCACCATCTTCAAGTACAGAGTCTGGTGGGAGCTGCGAGGATTAAGCAATGTGACATTCACAAAAAGTAAGCCATGGCTCAACACCCTTCATTTCTCCTCTCCCTAAAATCAGCCACACTGATAAATGACGCGCAGTCAGTGCTTACCTGAATTATAGACTTCTTCGAGGTTCAAAGAGTCAAACACACTGAAAGGCATCCACACGTGCTTGTCTTCGACCTCCTTGCAGTAAAACCAGTGCGGCTGGACGGGCTCGTACTGGTTCTGAAGTAAGAAGGGAGGCGGCACCTGCACGGCGGGACCCGCGGGCCTGGGCGGGGCCGGCAGCTGTGCTGCAGGGGACAGCCCTGGCTGCGCGGAAGGAGGGATCTGGAGGGGACGGAAAAGTTAAGACCGTCACGCTTGTTCCAAGGAGCAGTTCTGTACACGCTTCAGACCCATTATCAAGAGTCTGCGTAACAGTCTGATTTACATCATATCAAGAGTCTGCGTAACAGTCTGATTTACATCAAATAAAACGAAACCCATTCTCCACCCCCTAGAGTAAAGGTATGTTCCAGTCTCATTATAATACTGATATCTCTGCCACCCTGGGTTGGGTTCTTCTTTCCACTGCTTCCCCTTTTTTGATTTAGTTGATCTCCCCTTGGGAGTCAGCTGGATATCGGCTGGGAAAAGAGCTAAGGAATTTCGTAAAATTTACCCAGTGTAAATGTTATTCTATCACTCTCCTGAGACAGAGTTTAACTGTCTAGATCCAAACTTCATAAATGCAAATAAAAGAAATTATTGGAGTAATTCATTTTAGTCCCTGTAATTAAATATCTAGATTGAATAGTATAATTAAAAAATGAGAAGTTGGCAGTCTGTTAAGATAATAATTGCTTTGACTCTCACCGGTCCTTAGATCCCATTAATTATTGGTATCTAGCACTAAAATCTGGAAATACTGGCACAGATTAACTCATTAAAATCAATTACTGCTTCAATACAGATTAATACAAATGAAAATGTGAACCATTCAACGCGGTACCTTTAAGACATGTTTGTATAAAAAAGTTTTTAAAAATAGAAACAAAATCTATACCTAGTATTTTTACATGTCCTTTTGAATGCTCTTTTTTCCTGGTAAGAAACCAAAGCATACAGCTTACAAAGCAATCCTCTGAAAATAATGTGTCATCACATTGATTACAAAAAGCACTGAGAGAGAGACTACAAATCAAAGTGAATAACTGGTGAAACAAATCAAGTAAACAGGAGCAGGTGTCCATACCGGCGGCACAGGTCCCGGAGGCGTCTGGTACAGGTGAGCGGGGGGCCCGGAGGGTGGAGGATGGGTGGGGTGGCCGGGGGTTTGGCACTGCTGCAGCTGCGGCGGTGTAATGTAAGGGTTAGCTCTGCTGCTCACGGGAGTATGGCGATAGGGATTGTACCCTTGTTGGGGCATTCCTTGGGGCGGGCTCCCAAAATTTGAAGGAGGGAGACTACTCGGCTGAGAAGGCAAATAAGTGTTTGTTCCCATCTGTGAAGAAGGCGGAGCACCATGTTGAGCCTTCGAGCTGGACGGTGGAAACGCATCTTGGGGTCCGGGTGTGAAAGGGAGCGCAGCTGGGGGCTTGGAGAACGCCGGCAGGCCAGCTGATGCCCCCGCAGCTGGTAACGGCGACTGTCCGATATTCCCAAACGGGTCGCCGCTGCTTGAGGCCTGAGAGAAGTAACTAAATGTCTGTGGGGTGGACGTGTGAACAGAAGTCTGACCCAGGAAGCTGTCCTCCTCACCAACATCTGTGGAATCCTCTGGAAAAGGCAGAAGGGCAAATGGTTTCAAAAGGATGATATCGTTCTACAGATCTAGCTCTCGTTACTCTTATTTTGCTCAAACTTTCATTTCTGCATTACAGGAAAAAAATGAAAAATTTTTATTTTTTTTTCTTTGAAAATTTCTTTTTGAAGCCCTGGCTGGCGTAGCTCAGTGGACTGAGCACAGGCTGCGAACCAAAGTATCACAGGTTCGATTCCCAGTCAGGCCACATTCCTGGGTTGCAAGCCACGGCCCCCAGCAACTGCACATTGATGTTTCTCTCTCTCTCTCTTTCTCCCTCCCTTCCCTCTCTAAAAATAAATAAATAAAATCTTTAAAAAAAAAAAGGAAATTTGTTTTTGAAATGAAAAACTAAAAAATGTGAATAAGAAACAACAAAAAGGCTCTGGCCAGGTAGCTCGGTTGGTTAGACTGTCATACCCATACAACAAGGTTGCAGGTTCAATCCCCAGTCAGGGCACATACAAGAATCAACCAATGAATGCATAAATAAGCAGAACAACAAATTGATGTTCCTCTCTCTCTCTCCCTCTCAAAATCAATAAATAAAAAAAAAATTTAAAGAAAAGGAATAGCCCTGGATGGTGTGGCTCAGGGGATTGAGTGCCGGCCTGTGAACCGAAAGGTCACCAGTTCAATTCCCAGTCAGGGTACGTGCCTGAGTTGCAGGCCAGGTCCCCAACTGAGGGCGTGCAAGAGGCAACCAGTTGATGTATCTCTCGTACATGTTTCCCTCTCTTCCTCCCTCCCTTGCCCCTCTCTAAAAATAAATAAATCTTTTTAAAAATTAAAAATACAAGAAATGAAAAAGGAAGAAAAAAGTATAATTCATTCATAAGCCCACTTTCCAGAGACAATCACCACTAACAACATTTTGGTCCATACCTTTCCATACCTTTCCATACTTTTTAAGTGAATATAAACAGTTACGTGTTATTTCTTCTGTAAATATATAGAAATTATACATGTTTGCATATAGAAATTTTTTTAAAATAGAAACGAAATCTATACCTACTATTTTTACACATTCTTTTGAATGCTCTTGTTTCCTGGTAAGAAATCAAATAGCATTCTGCTACCCAACACACATTATTTTATTTCTACAGTAACAGCAAGAAACTAAAGGACAGGTATTAACTCTGTTGACGAGAAGGGGTATGTCAGGGCTCTTATCAGCAAAGCACGCACTGTACAAATGAACACGTGGTATTTGTATTCACAAGGCAAAACAGGTCAACCATGAACTGCCATCCCTACAATCACAGAGTATCACAACCAGATAATTTGTCATCAGAGATTTGTCCTAATCACTAGAAAGTCCTTCTCTAACCAAGGGAAGTCCCCTCACTTCCCTTTGCCGAACCTGACCTTCACTGCAGGTATTACTGGCACCCACTGTTTACCTTCTATTCTGCCACCAAGTTGTACAATCACAGCGCTTTTCCTCTACATGGCCGCAAAGTCCAGCCCGCTCTCGCATCAAACTTGCGTGAGCCCTTGGCTTGTTGTAACTTCTTGTCCTCTCCCTAATCTCTTCCCTCTCTGGCCCCATACCTTCTTATCTCCCACTCCTGAAGGGTGGAGGCTGTCCGTGGGGTGGCCCGGCTCCCAGGACACAGGCAGGCTGAGGTCCCTGCCCTTGAGACCTGACAAAGGGGGCCTTCTTTCCAGCTGCAGCCTCCATCCTGGTCTGCTGAAGGAGGACCCTGGGCTGGCAGATTCTGGCTTGGGTTTCTAGGTTGTTCCCACTATATTTCATCGATGTAACAGAAATAACCCAGTATTCAAAATACTCCTTCAGATTGTTTCTTTGTAACTAAAAATAAAATAGCACCTCTTGCACAAAGGTGCATTGCCTTTTGTCGGCTTGTATCAGTCTGCTTTTCTTACGTATTTCCGGTTCCCACCCTCTCTCTTCAGTCATGTAAACCTCACTTGGACTTAACTGTATTTCATCTCTCAGTAACTACCAGCATCGCCCTGCCTGGTGTGGCTCAGTGGATCGAAGGCAGGCATGAGAACCCGAGGGTCACCAGTTCAATTCCCAGTCAAGGCACATGCCTGGGTTGCAGGTCAGGTCCCTAGCAGGGGGCGCACGGAAGGCAACCACACACTGATGTTTCTCTACCTCTTCTTCTCCCTCCCTTCCCCTCTCTCTAAAAATAGATTTTAAAAATCTCAAAGAAAAGAAAAATAACTGCAAGCATAGGAGGAAAAAAAAACCCTCTTTCATCCTTTAAGACAATTCGGGAATAAACCTCATCCAGGAAGCTTTTTTCTGATTAGCATCAATTACAAATGAAATACTGATCTCACCATAACGCCAGCCTCACCTCACGGGCACTTTCTAATTACATGTGAACACGCTGAACATCAAGACCCACACCTTTAATGGGCACCTACCTACCTGTATATTGTGACGCTCCCAACTCCGTCTCAAACGAGACTGTTCTCATTCGTTCCAGAACCTGCTTTCCACCTGCTTCCTCAGTACTTTCAGCAGGCCCAGCCACATACACCTTGAGCTCAGTGAGCTCAGTATGTGTAAAACAGACTGTACCATCACCGCCGTCCCCTTCCACGTGCTCCTCTACCATGTCTATCACAACACCCACCCATCCATCCCCTCAAACCAGAACCTCGCCTCTCAGTCTCCTCCCTCTCTCCCATCCCATTGATTTAATCATTCGGACCCTCATTCCAGAAATATGTACAAAGCATCCGTTCTGTGCCAGGCGCTGGAGCTATGTCTGGAGGCTAAAACGGAACTAGGAGAAGGAGTCACTATGGTAGACAGCCTGGCCACCAATGAGCCACTAAGTCCCTACAATTTAATAGCCTGAGAATCTCTCACGTCCATTCCCTGCTCTCCATACTCGATGTGGCTGACCAGGGCTAGAGCGCTACCCACTCCTGCCTGATCCACAATGGCCTCCAGGCTGACCGCTCCTGCTACCGTCAGCTTCACTCCGGGGCAATCTCAGAACACTCGGGTCTTTCTGAAACACACCTCTCACTTCACTGCCTTGTTTACCAAGGGTGACTACAAACTCCTCAGTTTGTTACAGGAGGCCCTTCGTGACCTGGTCCCCGCTGACCCCTCAAGCTGCTCCCCTGCACACCCTCTGGTCACACCGGTCCACTGGGGCGGGGAGAGAAGGACGTCGGGGAGGAGAGAATGTGAACACCTACCATCAAATCCTGCCAGGTTCTCTCCCACCTCAGACCTTTACGTACGCCTGCCTCTCCAGACTCCCTCATTTCTGAGTACCCTTCTGCACTGAGCTCAAGAATCACCTCTTCTGTGAGGCCCAAGGGATGTCCTCTCCCAGGTCAGCCAGACTGAAACCCATAGCTTGCACAGCAGCCTATCAATCCCTCCCGCTAGCCGTGATAAACCTGCAACACAACTGCTCACACAGTTGGGCAGTGTGTACACGAACACTGTGCAATCACTGCGGGCACTGCTCTCCGCTCTGGGTCTCCCAGGCACACGGAACAAGGCCTGGCAAACAGAAGCTACTCAATCCACGTTTGCTCAATGAACGAAATCGCTTCCTACGTATCAGGTAACTATTTCCCCAAGACGATTAACTGTTGCTTTTCTGAATGGGTTTCTAATGATCAAATGTTTTTTAGAGATGGAAAAATAATTGTATAGAATTTCAGTTCCAAAAAAACATATTAATTTTCTCACTACAAAATAAGGTATGTCCAAGAAACCAGAGTTTTCAAAACAGGTAGTCATCCAGCAGCTGACAGCGACACACACAAACCAAACACTGCGTAGAAGGAAGGGGGGCCTGCGCCAAGCATCTGTGAAGCAGGGGGCGATCTAAAAGCCCCGCGTGTGGCCTTATGTGTCCCTGCAACCTCCTGCAGCATTCTGCTCCACCCGGGCTAGTGCTTCACCACAAACGGCAGTGCCTAACCTTCCAGCCGCGCTGTCAAAACGAGACGTACATATTCCTGACTCCCATGCTTTCATTCACTCAACAACCGTCCATTGAAAAACTGGTCTACGGCATACCAGGAACCGTTCTCGGTATAACTCCCCACTCTCGTGGAGCTTATGTTCTAGAGGGGTGAGATAAATATGTGTGCAGGTCAGCTGGTGACAAGCACCAAGAAGAAACACAACACAAGGGAAAGGGAATCTGCATGCACAAAGGCCTCCAGCTTGCCCTTCACTTCTCCAGCGAAGCTCTTCTCAGTCTGGAGCAAGGATACGTTAGTCAATGGGGAAATAGTCCCCATTCACTGAGGATCTACGTGCTAGGCACTAAATATCCTAGAAATAAAAAAGGTGAATAAGTCAGAGCTGCGAACTTCAAGAAGCCCACAATCCAAACAGGCACGTGTGTTCATTTTGCAAACATTTATGTAACACTAGGTGCCAGGCACTAGACTCAGCGCCTTACAAAAATTAACTCACTTCTCATTACAGCCCCGTCAGGCTGCACAGAACGGAAACTGCGCACAGAGAGGTAAAGCAACCTGCCTGAGGTCGCACAGAAAGTTACTGGCAGGGCCGGAGCCGGAGCACAGCATGCGCTCCCAAACACCACTCTGGGGGTTATCCCACACAGTCGCTAAAAAGCAATCTCGCTGCAATAACAAAAATGTGAACACGGAGTTAAGGTGCACATAGGAGTGGGACCCAAGAGAGCAAGAAACAGCCCTAGAGGAAGAGATGCAGCGTCTTCAGAGAGGAGGGTTGCATTCTGGACCGCAACCCTGCGAATGTTACTCGTCTACCCTAGGAGACACCCTACTGTACCCTAGAAGAGAGAGCACCGTCCGCTTCGTGTGCATTCTCTGAAAGTACCGGGCACGACAGGAAGTGCTCAATAAAAATCTGTGGGGCGCACTGGTGCCCAGCACTCAGAACAGGGGTCCTCTAATGAAGAGCAAAGCAAGTCCCGTGACCTGGCCCCACCCCCAAGGTCCTCAAGTACCCAGGCCACCCAAAGTTGGCCACTGATGGCTCTGGCAACTACCCAGAGGGTCGGGTCGAGGCAGAAGAAAAACCTGCAGTCCGACTGTCGTCACCCGGTCACCCGCCCCTCACCCGTCTCCCCCCCACACTCGCCCCACCAGACCCCCATCCCCTCACTACCTCCGGGCAGGAGCAAGGAGGCCGAGGCAGGGGCGGCTTGGGTGACTGGGATGAAGGGCACATTGAAGCTGAACTCCGTTGCCGAGGATGAGAAGAGTAAATTAGTGCCCGACAAGGAGGTGGAGGCGGCGCCCCCACCGTTAGGTTTCCTTTCGGCCATGGCTGTGGCCCACCACCCGTTACACGTCTCCGGGAAGCCGGTGAGGCAC
Organism: Phyllostomus hastatus; assembly: GCF_019186645.2. Lineage (NCBI taxonomy): Eukaryota > Metazoa > Chordata > Mammalia > Chiroptera > Phyllostomidae > Phyllostomus > Phyllostomus hastatus. Next base: position 27,549,497 of record NW_025334004.1, on the reverse strand, counting down.
CACTGGCCGGAAACCAGTCACACTCGGGGCCAACACACTTCCGCACTTGCGCACAAGGACCGGAACTCCGGATGGTCCCTGACCCTCTTCCTGCCCCTAGCTGGAGCTGCCATGAAATAATATGGCGGCGCCCGCTTCAAGCTCGAGTTTTAGCACGTGACCCCCGGCCGTGGGGGAGGCGAGACTGGAGGCGGAGGCTAAAGCTAGGGGCTGGATTGTGGGAGAGGAAGCGGTGTGGTTTCTGCATCGAGATACAAGTTAACGCTGGAAGTCCTGAATTAAAGGGGGCGCTTTTTAAAAGTACCGACAAGGGTGTAACTGGCAAACATTTTGTAGGAACAGCAGAAGCCCACAGGAGCAGGCAGCAGGGTGCAGTCCACAGGCAGAGAGGACGAGGTATAGGGGCAACAGTAGCCAAGGCCTAGCCAAACGCACCCGTATCTAACCCGCCTACATGTTTTTTCTGGGCTGAACTGAACTCGTCTTTGGCTCGGAAATAAAAATGGTAAAACTTCTGAAGTTTATAAACCATAAGGGGAAAAAATGTTTAAATAAAAGAGAAACCAGCCCTGGCTGGTGTGGCCCAGTGGATTGAGTGCAGGCCTGCGAACGAAAGGGTCACTGGTTGGATTCCCAGCCAGGGCACATGCCTGGGTTGTGGGGCAGGTCCCTTGTGGGGAAGCATGTGAGAGGCAACCACACACTGATGTTTCTCTCCCTCTCTTCCCTCCCTGCCCTTTTCCCTAAAAGTAAATAAGTAAAGTCTCTTTTAAGAAAAAGAGAGAAACCATGTAATTGAAACTTAGGGTTGTGACTTTTAAAATAGCTTTCTATAACTACAATAATCTGACTAGTTCATCCCCAAATTGCATTATGGATAATAAGGATCTAATTGTCTTTTTTTTTTTTTCATAGAAATTAGGAAAGAAAAAAATAACGGACAAGCAGTTTCTCAAAGAAGGAAATAGAAGAGACCTCAAAAGAAGCTTGGAAATTATGACACCGCCCCCTAGCTGTTCACGCCTATGGAGAACCTGTTTATTGCTTAATTCAGTAAGTATTTAGTGTTTACTGTCAAACATAAAAACAAAACCAGACACTAGGAAAAGCAATAAGGATAGATTTTTATTAAGTACTGACTATTGAAATAGGGAAGGGGGAACATTGTGAACTAAACCTCCCCAAAACAAAAGGCTTGAGACTTTTTGAACACGGTGCAAAGTCAAAGCCACTGGAGGGCGCTAAGGCGGACTGGTCCAATGGACTAGGCCACCTGAGTTTGTTCACTGAAACTTCATCTGGAGGGGCAACCAAGTTCTCTTTCCTTTATGACAGGCAGTGACACAAGTTACCGCAAGGTACACACCAAGCTGGGAGGCAACAACTCTGCAGTCCTAGAAGAGATAGTTCTGCATATTCGTATCTCAGAGGGGAGGAGAAAGGATTTATAATTGCAAGCTTTCTGAAGTAACTACTTTAGGGAGGGGTTCAGGGGACTATATGCCTATCACCAGGTTTTGGCTGGAACAGACAGTGAATTCTTCTTGCAGTGTTGAGCTTTGTCAGGCAGGCATTTTAAAGGAGACGGGTCACCCTAGGCGCATGGCCTTAAGCTGCTAGAAGCTGTGCTCAAGTTTGTCCAAGGAGAGTCCGTGTCATTACTATGCATGTGCAAGGCAGTATACTGAACACTGGGGGTACCGTCATGCAGACACAGAACGCTTCCTTCGTGGCAATTCTCTTGTCTGTCAGAAAGACAGACACTTAAACCCATAATAACAATAAACTAAAGTGTGATGAGAGTTATAGTGTAGAATTTCCCCTCAAGAGAAGGAGGTAGAATTTTTCTATGGGGAGGGATAACAAATATTTCAAACAATCAGACTGTCAACAACCTAGTCTAGAGTGACATAAAAGCCTTCTCTGACGAAGCAAAATCAAAGTTGATACCTAAAGGACAACTAGCAGAAATTACCTGGAAAAGCTTGAGGAAGAGGGCTTGGAGGGAGTGGTAAGAGACAGCTCTTAGACATACTCTGAGATGCCAATTTGGGTGTTAAGAGAAATGTAGCTTAGAGTATGGCCGGAGCCCTGTGAGCAAGTGGGAGAAAGCGGGGAGCTGAGATGAAAAGTGGGCACTTAGACATGAGCAGAGCAGGAGCGAGAGGCCAGGTACAGAAGGGAGCCAGTGCGGAGAGCCCTGGGTGCCTAGCAACAACAGACAATTACAGAGTGGGACCCCTACCCCCCGGGGTGACCCTTCCTCCCCCAGCATATCACTGTTTACGCCATTTGGACCCTCTTCTAACCTTTCCTGCCTTGGCATATGGCTAGTCCTGTGGTGGACAGGAGGGACAAATGGGCCAGACAACAGACTCCCAGACAAGCCCTCGCACAACCACTTTCCTAAGCATGAAGCCCTCCAGACGATGAGGTTCGGACCTGCATCAAATAATCTTAGAAACAAAGCCTCTGGTCTGTTGACCACAGAGAGTGAGTTTGTTTTGTTTGACATTATTTCTTGTTTTTAACTATATTTTATTGATCATGCTATTACAGTTGTCCTGATTTTTCCCCCCTTTGACATCTTCACCCAGCACGCCCCCCCATCCCTCAGGCAATCCCCCGCCACCTTGTTCCTGTCCACGGTCGTGCAGGTAAATTCTTTTGCTACTCCCTTTCCTACACTGTACTTTACATTCTCATGGCTAATCTGTAACTACCTATTAGTACTTCTTACCCCCCTCACCTCTCACTCCTTCTCCCACACGCCCCCTCCCATCTCTTTACCTTTAACCTTTGACATTTTAATTATGCTGTGCCTTGGGAGCCTCTTGTCCATCTTGTTTGGGATTCTGTGCTTCCTGGACTTGCATGTCTATTTCTTTCACCAAATTAGAGAAGTTTTCTTTCATTGTGTTTTCAAATAGATTTCCAATGTCTTGCTCTTTCTCTTCTTCTGTTACCCAATGAAGTGAATGTTGGGATGCTTCAAGTTGTCCCAAGGCTGCTTACACTGTCCTTGTTTTTTTGGATTCTCTTTTCTTCTTGCTGTTCTGATGGGTTGTTTTTGCTTCCTTATGTCCCTTACTGGTTTGATTCTCAGCTTCATCCACTTGACAGTTGTTTCCCTGTAAGTTGTTCTTTATTTCCATTAGTGTATACTTGATTTCTGACTGGATCTTTTTTACACTGTTAAGGTCCTCACTAAGTTTCTTGAGCATCCTTAACCAGTGTTTCGAGCTCTGCATCTAATAGATTGCTTATCTACATTTTGTTTAGTTCTTTTTCTGGAGTTTTGATCTGTTCTTGCATTTGGGCCATGTTTCTTTGTCTCATTTTGGCAGCCTCCCTGTCTTGGTCGTGTGACCTAATGTAGTAGGTGTCCTGTAGGGTCCAATGCCACAGCCTCCCCTATTGATAGAGGACTTAAAAGTTGGAAAATTTTAGTTAAAATGATAGCTAATAAGCTTAGTAATCAATGCATGCAAAAGCTTTTGTTCCAGGAACTGAAGGCATGACCCACCCTGACTCCAGGAGACCATAAGCAGTTCCACCTTTGTTCCTCAGAAGGACTGCAAGCAACTCAGGATGACATCTGAGCCACTGTACTCCAGGGTGAGAGATCGCTGCCCAGGACACAGCTACAGACCACCCCCAGGACAAGAACGCTGAAGTCATTTTTTTTTAATCCAATTGACTTTTTCCAGAATTTCAAAGCCCCTCACCACACCTTGTTTATTCCGTGCTATAAAAACCTTGGCCTGGAAAGAAAAGACAAGATAGTCTGTTAGGGTATGAACCCACCATGTTCTCAGATCACCAGCCATCTGAATAAAGCTCCATAGAGATTCAATCCCTGTCTCTGCTTATTGGGCTTGGTAGTGACAGGCAGCCAGAACTCCAGTGTCTTTTCCGGTTTCATTATCACCCAAGCTGGGTGCTCAAGGTGCACCCTCCTCTTGAGCCTTGGTTGCTATTGGCAGATCAATAGGAGGGATTTAACCCAGGCCATTCAGATGCAAGGATTGGCTGTGACCAATTACCACCATTTGCTCTCTGGGGAGGATCAGCAGTGCAGGGGCAGGAACAGGTGGTGGTGCTCTGACAGGGTCTGTAGTCGTCCACTGGGTGCACTGACCCCTGGGGGTTCCTGGATGGTGCACGCCAAGATCAGCCCCAACCTGTGTTTTGCTTGGGACCACACTGCCTGAGTTATAAAGAAATCTGAGGTGGCTGCTACTTGTCCTGGGCTTTAAGATTTCCAGGCGAAGCCAAGCTGTGAATCTAGGCTGCAAGTTCCAGGCCTGAGAATCACTGAGGCCTGCTGATTCTGTTTGCTGTGCCACATGAGCTAAGACCAGCCACTCATATGGAAAAGTAGCCTGGGTGTGCCCATAAATTGGATGGGGCGGAGTCTCTGGGGATCTCCAAGGCAGGCGGGTCAGACGGTGTTAGCCAAGTTGATGGAATCTTAGATATGCCACCAGTCGGCCAGTTCTGTGGGGGGAGGGCTCAGCAAAGAGACACTGGCCTCCGCTCACCTTGATGCCAGACACCTTGGCCTCTGCCTGCATACCACTGGTGCCACTCGAGCCGCCATCCCAGCGCTGGGACCCAGAGGGAGTGAGTCTGAGCACATAAATCCATGTGTGGGTTCTTTAAGACGAGCTGCTTGGGGCTCCAGAAGTTTCTTCCACTGACTCAATCCCCTCTGGTTTTTGCAGACAGCTAAGTGGAGAATTATCTTCCTGGCACTGAAACCCTGGGCTGGGGCACCTGGTGTGGGGCTGGGACTTCTCACCCCAAGATATCCTCCTGAATTTTTCTTCACCACACATAGATAAAAGCCCATTCCGCATCTGCGCCCCTCCTACCAGTCTGGATGGATGTGGTTTCTTTAATTCTATAGTTGTCAGGCTTCCATTCAACTCAATTTCTGTCAGTTCTGAGCAATGGTTGTTCTATATTTTAGTTGTAATTTTGTTGTGGTTTTACAGAGAGGTGAGCCATGTCTGCCTATGCCGCCATCTTGACCGAAAGTCCAAGACACTTTTGGTCCAACTAGAGATAACATCTAGGCTTCAGTTGTCTCGGCGCCAGGTCCAGAAAAGCAGCAAGGCCTGGCAGGGTGACGCCACGGCTGACATCAGGACCCAGTGTGATGACTAATGACCCCCTGCTCTGGTGCCAACCAATCAGTGGAGACCAGGACCCTGAAAGGACACACCTGGAGAGCTGATGAATGTTTCATTGAGATCCTCCCCTGGGACCTCCCCGAAGAGCCCCACCTTCAGAGAGGATACAAACCCTCAGGACTGAGGCCCGCGCATGTGCACTCTCTCTCGTCTCCCTCCCCCTTCCCTCCCTCCCACACCCAAACCTTTCCCCCTCCCTCCCCAGGCATCTATATCCTTGCTTACTTTCTTCTAAGTTCCAAGGGCCCCTTCTTTTGCTTCTATAACTCATTCCCTGAGCCCATACAGCCTGGCTGGCTCACTTTTTCTACCTCTTTGACTTTCTAAATAAACACTTTGTTACAGAACGGACCCAAGGTGGGGAGAGATGATATACTATTACCGAATGGACCCCCCTCCTTCTCCCGGGATCCCCCTGTAACTAGATTCTCCTTGTCCACCACCAGGGAATTATAGCTCTCAATGCCAAAGATTGGTGAAAAGGAAAGGAACTATTTATTCAAAGGCTATACAGACTTACAGTAATGAGTTAGTGTCTTCATTAAGATCCCAATGTCCCGCGCTGGCTGGCGTAGCTCAGTGGATTAAGCGCAGGCTGCGAACCAAAGTGTCACAGGTTCGATTCCCAGTCAGGGTACATGCCTGGGTTGCAGGCCATGACCCCCAGCAACCGCACATTGATGTTTCTCTCTCTCTCTTTCTCCCTCCCTTCCCTCTCTAAAAATAAAAAAATTAAAAATTAAAAAAAATCCCAATGTCCCTTAAAATACCGACAAACGCACAGTCCTTCCTTCCCCCCTTTGCCCAGTCAGGGATACTGTATCTCAGGAAAAGAAGTAGAAGTCTGTGGCTCAAGTAGCCCCAGTTCTTCCCAGTAATCCGTGCTCAGCTGGCAGGCCTCCCTCGGTTCCCAGCACCATCAGCCGTGTCGCCACCATGATCTCCAGTTAATTCAAAACCGTGTGGCACCTTCTCATGGCCCACTAGCAAGAGTCCTTTCACCCCCTTCCTTCCTGCAGCGTCTCTCCTGCATTCTTCCAAACTGCTGAGAGAGAGCTCTGCACTGCTGCTACATCTTGCTTTCCAGCTTCCTAAGCTGTGTGGCGAAGGGAGCCCCCAAACCACGTGACTCCCCCTTTCTCACCAAAAGCTACATGGTCCCAACCTAGCATGGCCACCATGCCTGGGTTTAAATCCCAGCGCCAGTCTTCCTCTGCAGCTCTATTTCCAACTCCTCCCACAGTCGGCTACACCTGCCAGCATTCCAGTACTTTTCCAGCTTTTCTGGGCTGCCATAGTAAGTCCAGGCAGGCATGGCCCCATGACATGGAGCGAATCATCTCCAAGCTTTCACACAGGCACTGCAACTGGGGGGAGTCACCTCCCAGTTACAGCCTAGGCTGAAGTCACTCCCATCTCCCTGGTTCAAAGCACAGCCACAGCTATTTAACATATCCATAAAAACAGTCAAAAGTTATAGATATGCTAAATGACCATGCCTTAGTCACAAAACTGTTGCTATGCAGAGCAACTCTCAATGACCCTGCTCCATGTGTCCCGTCCCCCAGTTCAAGACTCATGGGGGTGAGGACATCCTATGTTGGTTTTTTTTAAGATTTTATTTATTTATTTTTAGAGAGGGAAGGGAGGGAGAAAGAGAGAGTGAAAGATCAATGTGCGGTTGCTGGGGGCCGTGGCCTGCAACTCAGGCATGTGCCCTGACTGGGAATCGAACCTGCGACACTTCGGTTCACAGCCCGCGCTCAATCCACTGAGCCATGCCAGCCAGGGCTCATCCTATATTGTTTTTAATATTTCCTGGACACTGAGTTCAGGACCCCATTACAAATCCCTATTTGGGGGGTTCCCCTGGCTGTACTCTGTTACAATTTGCTCGTATTTAAGTCTTGACTCTGAATTCTTCCTTAGCCAGAGCTCAAGCATCAAGGCTGCTGAACCGAGTTTCAATCACCAGTAACTTTCTGGTGCCATTTCACCGCTAACAGATCAAGGCTAGATGATGCAGGACCTTACAGTTAAGAGGAAAAGGGAATCAAAAAAACGTGTAAAGGAAGGTGGAGAAATAATAGTATTTGCTTTGTAGGAAGTCCACTCTGACCTCAGTGAGACAGAACAGGTCAGGAAAGAGCAGCCTGGGACTGGGCCAGGAAGCCGGCCGGCTGCCGCCTGGACCAGCTGGGCCATGGTGGCGGCTCAGATCACAGGGCAGTCGCAGGAGGAGCGAGCGGAAACGGGAGTCACTCCCAGGGAAAGATATTAGATTGAACAGATGTATCTTTATTTTCTTTCTCCTGAAACTGCTGAAAACACAAATGGGTTTGTTTGGTTTTTTAAGCCTCAGTCCATAAGGACGAGGAGAATGGGAGAGGATGCTACAGCACCAACATTTGGGAAGGCATCCCGAAGTGGACGAGTACTGGCCGGCTTAGAAAGCCAATTATGGGGAAAGCTCAAAGGCAATTTTATTGGCATCGCGGAATCACTGAAAGGTTTAGGACCTGATAACCTCAGGCACCTCTGAAGTGGAAGCGAAGGGGGAGAGAGAGGTCCTATGATTAGGAGGAGTGGTTAAAACTGTTTAAGAAGCAGTCAGGTCCCCCCCCACCCCCCGACTTGAGTAACTAGAATATAAAGCACCCCCTTCTTGGAAGAAGACTGTAAATTTTCCCTTCTGGAGAGGATGAAACAAAATGAAGATGAAGCGAACACATGCACACTGAATAATAAAACTATTTCTCCCACAACCCCAGCCCAATTTCTGTACTCAGCAACAGAAACATTGTTGCCAGGTCTCCAGCCTCTAGGCGGGAGGATATTAGAAGAACGGTCTTTGGGTCATGGGAACAGAAGAGATACTGAAGTCAAGGTTGCCCAGTAAGACGGCCCAGCCAGATCACCCCATAATTAAGTTCACGACGTGCCCCAGAGCACACCGCCCGCCAGCCAGCCAGCCCAAGTACTTTGTCCGCACTTGCTCTGGACCTCTGACCTCACCGCAGCTCAAGACGAACCCCAGATGTTCCTGCCCCAGATGTTCCCGCCGGGTGGCTCCTGGACTTTCATCTGCCCTGCTCCCAAACGTGCAAACGGTGCAAAGGCGCTTCCTGCAGAAGAGACCTGCCGCCGCCGATGCTTCACATGTTGTACCAGCCTGACGCTAGGAGGGCCTGTTCCCTCATGCAAACAGAACAGCACGTACAAACCTACACGTTCTATTATTTTCTAAAATGTGTATTCATTGATTGGAGAGAGAGAGAGAGGCTGAGTCACTGCCCTGCTCACCATGCGTCCATCGGTTTGTCTCCCGGATGTGCCCTGACGGACTGGGAGTCAAACCCACAGCCCAGGCAGATCAGGACAAGGCTCCGACCGGCTGAGCTACCCAGCCAGGGCCAAACCTACATTTTAAAGTCATTTCCTACTACCCTGAGCTTGCTTGACACATTCCTGTTTCTATGAAGTATTTGTATGACAATAAACTTATGTAAACTAAACAACAAAACCCCACCAAGGCCTATTTACAGGCTCTGAGCTCCCAACCACCTTTTTAGCCTCCACATTTTACGTATGATCACCGCATAGCTGAGATCTTTTAACATCAAAGAGAGCAAAACAAAACACACTCAAAGGGACAGAACATGGCAACTTCGAAGAAACAGCCCACACAATACGGCAAAACATTAAAATCTCTATGAATAATATCTTCAGAGGGATAAGAGAACCAGCAGCCAAGAATAGCATCAGAGTCCATTTAAAAAAGAGAACAGCTCCGAACAAGGTGGCTCCATTGGCTGGAGCATTGTCCTGTAAACCAAAAGTTCACAGGTTCAATTCCTGGTCAGGGCACATGCCTAGGTTTTTGGGTTTAGTCCCCAGTAGGGGTGTTTGTCTCTTACATTGGTGTTTCTCTCCCCCTCTTTTTACCCCTTCCCCTCTCTCTAAAATCAATGAGCATAAAAAAATTTTAAAGAGAAGAAATTCAGGAAACCAAAAAACAAAAAGCCAATACCTTTGTTATGGGGAGAGTCTCCAGTCAGGGGCCACCCTGCTACTTCCTCAGTTCTTGCCTCTCACAAGAGACGAATTCACGCGAGAGACAACACATACACTGGAAATGAGACAGCAGGTTTATTTAAGAAATACATAGGGTCACGAAGCTGCAAGCAGGCACCGGGGCTAGTCTGAATGCTGCACGTGTAGGGGAACTAGGGTGGTTAATACGTTTGCTAGTAAGTGTGTTCTATACAGTTGAGCCAAGCCTGCCAGTGGGCACCCAGCTAATCTGAGTGCTAACTGTTGGGGTTCGGGGGTTATACACTTTAGTCAGCTTCTAGGTGCCCCTCTGTCTTCCCCTTTTAAACCTGGGGAATCATGTGCAGCTACAAAGGCTTTCTTTCTCAGGTAGTAAAGGCTCTTTGTCTTTGGGAAATTGTTGCAGAGGCTCCCTTTCCCAGCAGAGTCTCAAGGTCTCCCCTCCTCCTCCTGCTGTGATGTTCATAACACCAGGCAATCTTGTTGGACCGGGCTCAGGACTGCTGAGTCTGTTACAGAACAGACCTGGGGGCGGGGGGGGGGCGCCGAATGATACACTATTACCGAATGGACCCACCCTTGTGCTCCGGGGGTCCCCCTGCCCCCGTACTAGGTTCGCCTTGCCCACCACCAGGGAAAGATGTCTCTCAGTGCAAGAGACTGGTGAAAAGGAAAGGGATTATTTATTTAAAAAGTTAAACAGACTTAGAGTAATGACTTAATGTCTTCATTAAAAATACTAAAGTCTTTTAGGAGACCCACAAACACACAGTCCTTCCTTCTCCCCTTTGCCCAGTCCGGGGTACCATATCTCAGGAAAAGTAGAAGTCCATGGTTCAGGCAGCCCTTCAGTTCTGACACCATCCGCTGTGTCATTGTTGTGATCTCCAGTTAATCCAAAACCATGTGGCACCTTGTCAAGGACCACCAGCAAAAATCCTCTCACCCCTTTTCTTCCGGGCAAAGTCTCTCCTGCTTCCTAAGCCACGTGGCAAAAAGGGAGCACCCTAAAGCTGCACGGTCCCAACTTTCACCAAAGCTGCATGGTCCCAAAAAGCCAGTATGGTTGCTGTGCCTGGGTTTAAATCCCAGCGCCAGTCTTCCTCTGCAGCCCCACTTCCGACTCCTCCCACAGTCAGCTACACCTGCCAGCATTCCCGTACTCTCCAAGCTTTACTGGGCCGCCATAGTAAGTCCAGGCAGGCAAGGCCCTGTGGTGTTGAGCCAATCATCTCCAAGCTCTCACGCAGGCGCTGCAACTGGGGGGGAGTTGCCTCCCAGTTGCATCATGGATTGAAGTCACTCCCGTCCCCCTGGCTCAGAGCATGGCCACAGATATTTAACATATCCATGAAACCAGTTAAATGTCCTAGATGTGTTAAATGACCGTTCTAGAGGTTATCTTGGAAACCGTTGCTATTCAAAACAACTCTCAATGGCCCTGCTCCATGCATCCCATCCCCCAGCTCAGACTTGTCGGGGGTGAGGACATCCTATATATATTTTTTTTTCCTGATATTTCCTGGACACCCTGAGTTCAGGGCCCCATTACAAATCCCCAACTGGTGGCTCCCCCTTGGCTGCACCCTGTTACAAGTCGACAGGTGAGACTGTCGCCCTCCTCCTTCCTGCCTCAGTTCACTACGTATCCCACCTAATACCCCCTGGATGGAGGAGAGGTCACACTTTTAAGTGTTGCGTGTCAATAACAGTGTTGTGTCCCAGTGGTCCTGTTGATTAGTTAAAAGAGAATAAAGGGAATGAGATTTATTAAAAAATAAAATAGTCAATAGAAGAAAGGTAAATGTAAGAAAATCCCCCAAAAGTAAAGCAAGAAGAAACAACGTGAAAATTTAGGAGACAGACATAAGAAAATTAGAACGGTAGGCAAGGAAATACTGTATCTGAATATTCTTAGAGTTCTGCTAAGAATAGAGACAGAGGAAATGCAGGGGAGGGAATCATCAAAGGGAAAAAAATTACTCCCGGAAATGAAGGATTCAAGTTTTCCGATTAAAAGAGTGTGATGTTGCCTGAAACGATCTTTTTTCTTTTGCTAATAACTTCCCTGTCCCATCCCCCTGCCTATAAAACCCTTCCATTTTGTACAGCTCCTGGGAGAACCTCTCCATTTACTCAATAGAACACTGGCCAATTCATGAATTTTTCAGTAAAGCCAATTACATCTTCAAATTTACTCAGTTCATTTCTTTGTTCTTTAACAGATTTGGTGGCAGCACTGGCGTTTGAAGCGAAATTTGAAGGCATTTGGGGACAACAAGGGTTGTTGGGGACAAGAGATGGAGCTGTTCACCCCTCCAATAGAACTTCACTTTTCCCTGCTGGAACTTTTCCCAGTTGTAAGTGAATAATAGCATTATCTCTAGTTTGACCAAAGCATATCCAAGGCTTTGTTCTTAAGCTTACTAGATGTGGAATCTCGTTATCTTGAGGGCTTAATGCTTAAGGGAGTGGCTGTGCCAGGGCTTGTTTGGGAGTGTCTAAGGCTCTTCTCCGCCCCGCTGTTCCTCCTCTAAGAGGGGCCTAGCCACCTGCCGGAGGAGGAAAGCTCAGGGGAGAGTCCAAACTGCGTGACCAGCAATCTGAACGGTCAGCAGGTCTAAACCACCGTGACCAGCAATATGCTAGAGAAGGGAAGGTCACCCTGGGGGCAAGGTCCCAGCCTAGTTTTGCCTTTTGCTAGGTACCCAAGGCTTTCCACCCTGGTGACCTTCTGTACCTGGCCTACTTTCTTTCCTACTCTGCTCATGTTTTTCTGCCTGCCTACTGTATCAGTTCCATCCACAGTTGTTTGAACCTGAGGATGCAAAACCCTGGGATACAGAGGGCCCACTGTATTGAAAAACAAAATCAAGTCAAAGTGGCCCAAGCAGTTCAAACCCATACTGTTCAAAGGTCAACTGTAATGTGCCTATTACTGTCCAGGAAGCTGAAACAGGGAATAGTCTGCATTTAATACCAGGGACCTTGGCAACCCTCTCTGCTAAACAAATGAATGAGTGAGAAAAGCGTTGCTAACACCCCTTTTCTAACTAAGTTTGCAACGTAGTTTCCTCAACTGACCCACACTCAGAAGAGCTGAATGTATTCTATAACCCAGTGTGCCAATCAATTAGTTCACGATGAGATACACTAACTGAAAGGACAAAGGCCAGCCCGGTTTGCTATTGTGGCATCGTTTGCCTAGCAGGCCTCTGCCCTCGGTAAACATGCCACCTTACTCTTCTGCCCTTGTGTCCCCAAGACTCGAACTCACTGGAAGCAAGACCAGAACTAACCACCGGCTACAGCCACAGGCAGGAACACACTGGAACACACTGCAACCTCAGTACAGCGCCCCCAACGGCCCAGGGGCCCACAACAGCAACCCCCGACCCTTTTTTAATCTGGTTATAACCCAATGAAAGCTCAAAGCCCCCACCCCTCAAGTCGGGTGTGTCTCTCCAACCCACGCCCCTCTCCTTTCTTGGAGAGTGAATAAATAAAAACTTTATTCCCTACACTTTCTTCTCTTTGTGAATTCTTTCACAACCTACGGCGCAGACCACGTTAACACAGATATACCTCCCTTTGCCCGGAGGTGGGCTGGAAATCCAGTTCAGTTCTTGCTTTTCCTCTCCCCTCGGTCTAGGCTCCATTCGGATCACTCTCCTGCACACACGCCCTGTGTTCAGCTGATGACTGCAGTTTCCTCAGGCACATCCTAGCCTTGCAATAACATAGTGAACTTGGATATTTTCCAAATTTCTTCAATCTGAGGGTATCCTGACACTCCCATTCTGCAGGCACCTCGCCAAAGCTCCTGTTTCCGGCTTCTAGGCAGTCGCAGACCGGGGTGTTGTCCCCATCAGGAGCTTGCCTCTCAGGGACTAGTGTCTCTCCCACAATGCCCGTGACGGCAAAAGGAACGTGGACTTTCCAAAGTCCTCCTCTACTAAATGTAGACCTCCCTCGGTGGCTAAGACTTTATCGGGCTGAGGAAAAGTCACTACGTAGGGCTTTGGAGACGGTGCCAGAGGAAAAAAAGTTGCTACGTTTTTAGGGGGAAAAAGAGGAGGTAGGCGCGCTCCAAAGGTTGCTGCGCCCATTCATTCTGCCCAGCGATGACGCCGGGGTCCCTCTGGGGCTGTGCTTTTGGACTGCTGTGGCCCCCGACCTGAGCAAGGCCTCGCTCCAGGAATTGATAAATCAGACTTCGGGAGCTCCCTTCCTCACTTTTGCCCAGGGTGTCAAAGAGCGAAAGGCCAACCCGGGCCTAAGACGCCCGGCTCCTCGCGGAACAGCCTCCTCGAGGCCGGCAGGCCCCTCCTTCTGCCCGTTTCCAAGATGGCGGCGCGTCGCCGCGGCGGCGCGGCCCCGCCCCGCCCCGCCCCCAAGCTAGCCGGCCCGCCCCGCCTCCTCGCCCGCGGGGCTGCGCGGCGCGCTCCCGCCGCCTCTCCCGCGCGAGCTCCACCCAGGTCGCAAGCAGCGCGGTCGGTGGCGCCTATTTCCCGCCATTGTGCGAAGTGGAGGCTGGGGACCTATACGTATAGCCTTCCCGTAGCCTGTAGCTCCTGAGCCGCCGCCGCCACCGCTGCCACCGCTCCCTGAGGCCGGGCGGCCGGAACCACGAGTCTCGCCCTGCGTGGGAGAGCGCGGGCGAGGCGCGGCCGAGCCCCCGAGGAGGAGCCGCGGTGCGGGACACCGGTCGGCGAGATGCCGTGTGGGGAAGATTGGCTCAGCCACCCGCTCGGGATCGTGCAGGGCTTCTTCGGTGAGTGGCGGCGCCGGGGGCGGGGCGGGCGGGCCGCCGAGTTTGCCGTACCGGGAACCGGGCCCCACGCGGGCGCAGTCTTGGGGGTACCCGCGGCCCAGACGGCCAGTCGGGCCTGCGCCGCCGGCGCGCAGACAGCCCCCTGCCCGGGTCCGGCCGCAGGTGCCTCCCACCTGCCGGATTCGCGATCCGCCGGCGGCCAAGGTTACGCCGCGAGGAGCGGGCGGGCGGCCGTGATTGACGGCTGCGCGCCCCTGCCTGGCTCCGCCGGGGCCCGGGCCGGGGCCGGGGCCGGGGCCCGGCGCGCCGCAGAACTCGGAGAGGTCCGCGGACCTGCGAGGGGGCCCACAGCGACGGGGCGAAGGACGGGCACTTCGCCTGGGGAAGCCTGCAGGATATTTCAAAACTTCCGGTGCGCCGGGGGAGTGCTGGCTCGCTGGCCGCAGAAGTTGGCTCTAACTACTCGTACACACATCCTCCCTTTTCGCGATAAGATCTCGTGTAACAGCTTAATTCTTCTGGCAGGGCGGCTTTAAAACCTGCCTAGGTATACACCTCCTGTGCCAGAGCTAGCCAGAAATGGGGAATGACTACCTAGAAAGAGCTTCTGATGCGGCAGACGAGCTTAGCAAATTGAATGCTACTTCTCAGCTAAGGACACGGGAAGGAAAATTTAGGTTTGTTGTCGGTGAACTGGGCGTTTTGACACCTCCCCTACAGTTCGGAGTGGAGGCAGACTTCACTCAGCCACAAATCACTGTGTTTGATCTGTAGCACCTTACTTGTCTGCGAGTAACTTAAAACTGTAGTGTGGCCCTAACTCGTTTAAAGCACCGTGGGATATTAGAACGTCCGTTGAGAGGCTCAAGAGTCCCCAGAAGCCAAAACTGACGGTGTAAAATGTATGTACTATTTCTTGGAAGGAGGGATTGAGCAACTCTATCATTTTCCTATAATTTGAACTGGTTTAGTTACCTGGTTTCCCCGGGCTGAAATTAAAGGCAGCAAAGTAGAAGAAATCCTGGTTAGGCTTCCGGGTGGTAGCCAGTGAACACCGACAGCCTGATAAAGAAGAAATGGAAAACTATATGTGTGTATTTAAATTTATTTATTTTATTTTATTTTTACTTACTGATTTGAGAGAGAGATTTGTTCCACTTACTGATGTATGGATTGGGTGCTTCTATGTGTCCTGACCTGGGGATTGAATCCACAACCTCCACGTATTGGAAAGACACTCTCACCAAGTCCCCTACCCGGCTGGGGCCCAGGTATATATATATTTTAAAACCAGCCCCCCCCCACCCCCCCGCAAAATCATTATATATCCATCAGAAGGGCTTTGAGGAAGGGGCAGATATCTCTCCACTAAATCCTAGTAATTGATGTTCAGAACGAATACTGGAACCCATAATCGATGTCCAAAATAATGGCCCATGCTGTGGAGTGAACATTAAGTTGCCCAGTTGGTTTACCAGGGCGCAGGTACATCAAAAGTATAAACTTTAGGGGCTTAAAGGGTGAAGTTCCAGTTACTGGTCTTGAGAAAATTTTATTTATGAGAAATACCTCATATCCTAGTTGTGCTGGATAAATGAGAAGATTTTATATTTGATAGAGATTTGAATGTATTTGTGTCAGGTTTTGTCTCCTAAGTGTACAGTCCGAAGGGGCACATCTCATCGCGATACAGGAAGGTTATCATTTGCACATACAGTGCTGACTTTAATGAAGTTTGAAAATTTTGTGAATTGTCCTGGCTAGTGTGGCTCAGTGGATTGAGCACTGCCCTGAGAACTGAAAGGTCACTGGTTCGATTCCTGGTTAGGGCACGTGCCTGGGTTGCGAGCCAGGTCCCTGGTTGGAGGTGTGCGAGAAACAACCCCATGTTGATGTTTCACTCCCTGTCTCCCTCCCTTCCCCTCTCTCTAAAAGCAAGTAAATAAAATCTTTAAAAAAAAGAAAATTTTGTGAATTGTTGTGGGGACCTGGACCTTGTTGATGGACATCCCCCCCAGAAAGTCTTGTTCCCATATAGGTTGTATGTTACAGAGAAGAAACTAATACTGTCTTGTAGCCAGGACTTTTTCCAGAAGCCGTTCTGACGTGTATGTATGTTTTGCTCTTATTTTTCTGTCACTGTGAGTATATTGAATACCTTTTTAATAAAGCACTATGGGCATGTTCGGTGAGATGTCAGGTGTTAAACTTCTAGACTCGGGATTAGTAGGAAATGGTTTTAAATCAGTTTTCCCACCAGATAGGAAAGTAATGCACATCTGTTGTGGGTTATGACCCCTTTCTTGGTTCCATCCCTGCCTTAGCTCTCAGACCTCATCACCACATTACCCCTGACATTGAACCCTCTTTCCTGTCTTTGACTTTGAATCTTGCCTCTAGGCCTCTGCATCCGCTGTTTCCTTTGCCTGGTCCTCCTTTCCATCCCCCTTCCACATTTCCACACATTTCCTGGCTCAATCTTACTCTTCCTTTGGGAACCTAAGTTCAGTACCCCTGTGCAATGCTACTCAAGGAATCTGTGTTGTGTCCTAGAAATTAGAAATTAGCATGTATCTTGGGTTCCTTTGCTGGATTTTGACTCTTTATTTTTAGAGGGGAAAAGGAGGGAGAAAGAGAGAGAGAAACATCAATGTGTGGTTGCCTCTTGTGCACTCCTGCTCCCTACTGGGACCTGGCCTGTGACCCAGGCATGTGCCCTGACTGGGAATCGAACTGGCAACCCTTTGGTTCACAGGCCTGTGCTCAAATCACTGAGCTACATCAGCCAGGGGTGCTTAGTTGTCTTTAACTTCATTTGAAACAAATTGGTTGGATCGTATTGTGACAGCTGTCATATTAGCTTGCATTTAAAAAAAAAAAAAAGACCAAACATCAAAATTGGTGAATGTTTGTGTAGCCATTTTAATAATGAAGGTAGAAGATGATACTCAACATTTTCGGTGTATTATGCTTCATTATTTCAAGAAAGGTAAAAACACAACTGAAATGCAAAGAAAGATTTGTGCAGTGTATGGAGACAGTTCTATGACTGATCTAATGTGTCAGAAGTGGTTTGTGAAGTTTCTTGGTACTATTGACATTCTGGTAAAATAACTCTTTGCTATGGGGCTGTCTTATACGTTGGAAGATGTTTAGCAGTACCCCTGACCTCTGCCCACTAGAAGCCAATAGCGGGAGACAGCTGACACACTCAAAATATCCCAATCAATGAAGTTATTCATGAAAATGGAAAATGTCTTTTATTTTACAGAAAGCACTAAACAGACTTTTTGGCCAACCCAAAATGAAATTTTTTGTGCACCTTCATAAAAATGCCTTTCATGTTTAATGTCTACTCCACACATATAAAAGATTTTATGTGCAGGACATTGAGTCCAAGGCTTAAATTAAGATTTAGGAATACTTTAGTTCAGCAGGTCTCTACTGGGTTCTATTATGTGCATAATGCTAATGAGTCAGATCCCCAGTGACTGTTCATTTAGTGACCCATATTAAATTGCTTTCCTTAAGCAAAGGCAGGAATCTTAATTTTTTTTTAAAAAAGACAGTTCTGTACACTTTTTTCTTTTAACAGTTTTTTTATTTAAAATAAATTTTCTTTATTTGAATTGATTAAAAACTTGAATTAATTACTGCTGTTAATTTCAGGAGTGGGAATGCTTATCAATTCTGATTCTTTTACTGTATTCTGCTCCGATTGTTGGTTGAGTCGAGATTATTATTTTTGGTTATGTTTAAGGTGCTTGGGTTGTATCTAACAGAACTAGAGGGAAAAAAGCAGTGGGGTGTGGAGGATGGCGGGAAGGAGTATTTTTAGTGTTTTAAAAGATTTAAAGCAGTAAGAAAGTAGACTAAAAGTCAGTGTGCTTTTCTGCTGTCACTGTGATCCTAAACACAAATCACCCCCTTCTGTCTGTGCCCACCGTGGAGCTCTCCCCTACTGTCCTGCCCTTGGTAGACCGCTCAAAAGAAAAGGAGTTTGTCTTAACGCCGGGAGAACCCGTAGGCAGGGGGCGTGGCTTAGTATCCCGAAAGACTGTGGAGTAGATCAGGAGGAGCTGGAAAGCTAGCAGGACTCCACGCAGCTCCCACATTCACTTGTTCTTGGTCAGCACCTTCTATTTCATCCCAGATTCCAGGGTTGTTGACTCCGATTGGCCCGGCATGGGGTCAGGAGTCCACTCCTGCGCTCATCAGCGATGGCCAGAGCACAGTTCCTCAGGACAGACGTGGCTGTTGAGACCCACACCTCAACCGGGTGGGGGGCAAGTTCTTAGAGAAGAATAG
The DNA here is from genome assembly GCF_019186645.2 of Phyllostomus hastatus. Taxonomy (NCBI): domain Eukaryota; kingdom Metazoa; phylum Chordata; class Mammalia; order Chiroptera; family Phyllostomidae; genus Phyllostomus; species Phyllostomus hastatus. Next base: position 27,531,164 of record NW_025334004.1, on the reverse strand, counting down.
ATTGGGTGGCTGTGGCCAAAGGTGGTATTATGTATGTGTGAATTTTTAACTTGTTAAATAACCTGTACATGGTTGCAAAAACATGATGCTATTAGGTAAAGTATGGCATGCAATGGAACGTTATTTTCAGTAATAAAAAGAAATCCAGTGCTGCTGATGCATGCTGCAGCATAAACGTGGAAAATATGCTAAGTGAAAGAAGCCAGATGCAAAAGATGTATACCTATGCTCTAAGAGTCTTACAGTTTTAGCTCTTACACTGGGGTCTTTGACCCACTTTGAATTAATTTTTGTATGAGCTAGGGATCCAAACTCATTCTTTTGCATGTGGATATCCAGTTGTCCCAGGACCATTTGGTTTTGGTTTATTTTTTACATTTACCAGTTTGTTGTAAAAGCATAAAATATACAGAAAAACCGCCAGATGAAGCAGCACATAGGGTGAGGTCCAGAAGGGTCCCTGGTTCAGGAGCTTTGTCCATTGAGGGGCATGAGGTGTGCTGCCCTCCCAGCACGCGGGTGCTTCCGCCAGACCGAGTCTCGTCTCATCCCACCGAACACCGAACACCGAACGGCTTTGGCACCTTTGTCTGCCCCCCCACCCACACACATACACACCATTGCTATTATTTCCAAACCCTCCGTTCCATCCCACTGGTCTGTGTGTTGGACCTTTTGCCGGAACCGTGTTGTCCTGATGACTGTAGCTTTGTATTAAGTTTTGAAATCAGGAAGTATGAGTCCACCTTTGTTCCTTTGCAGAATAGCTCTAGCTCTTCAGAGTCCCTTGCGTTTCCGTGTGACTTTAGAATCAGAGTGTCCATTTCAGCAAAAAAGGCAGCATTTTGATAGAAATGACATTGGATCTGTAGTGCTTTTTTACAGTTCTTTTTATAACGTAGAACAGTTAAGATTACAGGCTCGAGAGCCAGACTGCTGCTTAACCCCAGGACCCTCCCCAGAGTAGGTGGCTCCCCGGGTGGGTAATTTTTAACACTCCCTTCTTTTTACTACAGTGTTATGTTCGGTAATGGTCGTGTACCAGAGCTATTCACAATTACGCTGTTTCAAAATCGATGCAGACAGCATAGTTTTATCACCTCCCCCTGCCCCCACCCCCACTTTAGAATTTTGTTGTTTGAGTTCTAGTGTATCGATGTGCTTCCATGTTGGTGTGGGTTTCACACTTCAGATTTGAATAATTTTGTTTTAATTGTTAATTCTTTGAAATAAGAGTAACTTCCCAAATCCCTGCAGGACAAAAATGCTCAATTCTTTACCCAGTAATATTTATAACTACTTAATAGCTTGAATTTTGGTCTTTGGTTATGGTTTGATATAATATTTTATGTAAAGAATTATCTGGCAACTAATAAGAGAATTCAAATAAAATGGAAACCTCTGAAAAAGACAAATTAGGCAATTACCAAATCGTCCACTGATTCATTCTTGACTCATTCAAGCATTTTCTTGATTCATTCTTTAGTTTTAAAGCAAGTAACAGTTTAAAAAGAATATATTTCTGTATTAAAGCTAGTATTCAAATTCACTAAACCATTTCATGTATGAGCTAAAATTTCTCAATACTTTCACTGTTTTAAACATTAAATGCGAAAACCCCACGTTGTCTCGTAGAAGACAGAACTGAAGTAACTCAGGTCGTTTCTTCATCTGCACGATCACTGTGTCACTGTTAACTTCAGATGGGTTGTAGAAAGGGAGGACTCCAGATGACCACGGGCTGGGGGTGCTACCTGTGCCTAAGCAAGTTCCGACTGTCCTGGACCACGTAGAGCTTTACTCTCCAGACAGGTCCGCGTAACTGAGGATGATTCCCTGGAATAGGTTATGTGCAGAATGCAGTGCTTGTGAAAGAATAAGTAGTAAAAATTGTGCTAATTTGACACTCCCATACATACTAAAACTCAGAAGTAACAATTGTTTAGGATTGAGACCAACAAAAGCTTTTCCGAGGAAGAATGTTTTATCACTGATATTGTTTAGAGTTGCAAATACAAGGTGTTGATAAAAGCAGACAGACTTTTAGTTGGTTTTATTATTTTTAAATTCTCTGCAGGAGCCCTGGCTGGTGTGGCTCAATGGATTGAGTGCCAACCTGCGAACCAAAGGGTCGCCGGTTCAATTCCTAGTCTAGGATACATAGCTGGGTTGCAGGTCAGATCTCCATAGGGGGTGCACGAGAGGCAACCACACATATTTTACTATCTGTAAAATGGGTATAAGAGATTCCATAGGCCTGTCGTATGGATTAAATGAGATGCTGCATGTGAAGTACTTAGAATAGTGCCTGGCATGATCTTGAGAGTTCATAAACATTAGCTACATTACTTTGCTATAACTTACAAAGATTATTCTGAAAAAAGTGTGTGTGTCTCAGTTACCTTTCCCCTGTCCTGGTTTTGAAGACTTTATTGTTTTAGAGCTGTTTTAGATTGACAGCAAAAACGAGTGGAAGATACAAAAATTTCCCATGTACCTCCCCCCACACACATGCACAGCCTCTCCCACTAGACGGTACATTTGTCCCAGTCGATGCACCTACACTGACACATCATTATCACCCGAAGTTCATCGTTTACATTGGGGTTCATTCCTGGTGCTGTGCCCTCCCTGGCTCTGGACGAAACACGTGTCCGTCATCATAAGGGAAGACATAAAATGTAAATGCACCTGACAGCTGAGCTTCAAAATACATGGAGTAAAAACCGACAGAACTGAAAGGAAAAATAAAACCACAGTTACAGCTGGAGATTTCACTACTCCTCGCTGGGTACTCTGTAGACCTCTAGTGGGCAGAAAAGCAGCGAGGATGTAGGAGAACCGCGCACTGCCGTCGGCCAGGTGGGTCTCGTTGACACGTGTGACACACCAGCGGCAGCAGTCTGCACGTCCTTCTCAAGTGCACAGGGAACATTCAGCAAGGTCAACCACATCCTGGGTCACAGAGCAAATACTAACAAACCTCGAAGAACCGAAATCCTCCGTTTTGTTCCGACCGTTATAAAATTAGGTTAGAAATGGTAATAGAAAGGTGACGAGAACATAGGGGTGCATATACTCTTCCTAATCGGTATTTCGGGGTTCTCAGGATATATTCCCAGCAGTGAGATTGCCGGGCCAAACCGCAGATCCAGTTTCAGTTTTCTGAGGACCCTCCACACTGTCCGCCGTGGCTGCGCCAGCCCGCATGCCTGCTGACAGTGCGTGAGGGGGTCCCTTTCCTCCGCACCCTCGCCGGCACTCGTCTGTTGATTTATTGATGGTGGCCATTCATTCTGTCGGGTGTGAGGTGGTACCTCATTGGGGTTTTAATTTGCATCAGTCTGATGATTAGTGACATTGAACTTTTTTTTTTTCCATATGTCTATTGGCCGTTTATTCTCTTTGGAGAAGTGTCCGTTCAGGTCCTTTGCCCATTTTTTAATAGGGTTGTTTGTCTTCCTGGTTTTGAGTTGTGTAAGTTCTTTATATATTTTGGAAATGTAACGCCTATCAGCTCTATCATTGGTGAACATGTTCTCCAGGCAGCACCCCTGTGTTCACAGCAGTGCTATTTACAACAGCCATGGTCTGGAGTCCGCCCAAGCACCCATCAGTAGATGAGTGGATAAAAATGATGCGGTATATCTATACAGTGGAATACCCTGCGGCTGTGAAGAAGAAGGAGCTCTTAAAGAAAGAAAAAAAACCCTGATAAATTGGACTTAATAAAAATCAAAGCCTCATCAAAAGATGCCATTAAGAATGTTAAGAAAGTTGCAGATTAGGAGAAACTATTTGTCTTACATATATCTGACAAAAGACTTACATCCAGTCTACACAAAGAATTAGCACCTCAGTTCCCCGGCCCCTTAAACTAGAGTAAGACCGCGCGCAGGGGTGCCCAAGTTCAGCTAGCCGAGAACTCAGAGGAAATGGGATAGAGCGGCATGTGTACGCTAAGCAGGACTGTGGTTGCAAGTGCCCCAGCTTGGTTCTACTTAAGCTGGAAAGACAAATGCATGTCTCAGCAACATAAGTCATGAGTGGGCTGCCGTGTCAGGCTCAGGTGCAGCCCAGTAATTAAACCATGTCTGCAGGAGTCTGCCTCCTACTCCGTTGTCCTCCGGAAGAGCTCGTTTTGGGGCGGATCGTGGTTCCCGTGGCCATGTGCAGCTTCCAGGCACTTTGTGCTCCAAGCACTGGTGGTACTCATCCTGTCCTTGCTCTACATCCAGAGCAGTGATGTTCAACCTCCTTTATCTTATGGCGCACCCCAGCTACTGAAATTCTGTGGCATGCCCGTTGAAAACCGCCGTTCTAGAGTATGCCGATCCTGTGTGCATCCGCATGCTTCAGCTCTGCTTTCTTTCAAGGCCCAGCTCAACACCCCCTCCATCAGAAGCGCACTCAGAGATTCTTGACCTGCATTAGTTTTTCTTCTTTGCTGTGGCTGCTTCTCTTTCAAAACCCTAGCCTGTCTTTGCTCTGAGTTCCTTCAGCTCTCAGTGTCCTTGTAGAACCTGGTGGAGTGCTGGGCGCACAGAGGCTTAATAAATAATGGGTGGTTATTGTCTGCTTGATCTTTTTTGGGGGGGGGTTGTCTAAGGCAACCCCTTCATTGTCCAGCAGTACCAGATGTCTGTAAGCTGGCCTTTACTAAGAATATAGGGGGCGGCGTCTGGCCTTGTGTGCGCAGGGCCTCGTGAACTTGGCACTCGCCCGAGATGGTCTGTTATTTTATACTGTAGCTTTGCCTTTGAAAAGTGTATTTGTCTTTCAGCCCAAAATGGAGTTAATCCTGACTGGGAGAAGAAAGTGATTGAATATTTTAAAGGAAAGCTGAAGGAAAATAATGCTCCTAAATGGGTGAGTGTATTATTGTTCTTTGTCGGGGGGGTGGGGGTGGGGGGTTAGGCTGACTTCCATTCTCTCAGGACAGCACTAACCCACATATAATTTTAAAACAGAAATTAATGTATTCTGCCTTCTGCCTTCAGTGCTGTAAGTGATACGTATGAAAAGATTTTGGTCTCTTGCAACTTAAGCTTAAACTCAGCCAATGAGATGTTTCTGTATTGATGCCTCTAGGTGGCAGTAACTGACTATGTTACTTTCTAAGGACAAAAGCGGTAGTTGTGAAAGCTCCGATTATTACTCATTTAAACAGAACTGGCATGTACTAGTCTTAAAAGAAGAGCTCAGCGAAGCCAGTGGCTTTCCGCTGCTCAGGAAGCGATCAGAAGGAAAAGCGCTTTGTTTGCCAGACAGATGCCGCTGTGCAAACTTGGAGGAACTGGGAAGTAGTTTGTCCAGCAGTTACTGTGCTGTGTTGACCATTGGCGGGACTGGCTTCCCAGCGGGGCTGCGTTCAGTGCCTGTGGTTGCGGGTCTGGGCTGGATGTAACGTGTATGTGTGTGTATGAGCTTGGTGTTTTATAGACACAATGCCTTATTGACGGGTTCGTTTTCCTTTCAGGTACCATCGTTGAATGAGGTTCCCCTTCATTATTTGAAACCTAACAGTTTCGTGAAGTTTCGCTGCATGATTCAGGATATGTTCGACCCTGAGTTCTACATGGGAGTCTATGAAACGGTTAACCAGAACACAAAAGCACGTGTATGTGTAGCTTTTTGTTATGGAACTTTTTGTTTATAATCAGTGGTATTAATGTTGTTCTTGTGTTATGGTAGTTTCGAATTAAATGTGTTGCTATAATTCTGTTATCCTTTGTTTTTGGGCCATAGGTTCTTCATTTTGGAAAATACAGAGATATAGCAGAATGTGGGGTAGGTATCCTTAAGATCTATAAAACATTTTTAATGAGAAATTTTGCCTAAGCAGAGAATTTATTACTTTCTTTTGATTGATCTTGAATTTATCTAGTATATAAATAAGTTCTAAGAAATCCCATGAAATGTTTTTGCCTTTATTTTTTTTTTTTTTTACAGTTTTGGCTTCTAAAAATCTCTTAGAAGGTAGAATGTTACAAATGATGAAACTAATTTCTTTTCCCAAGATCTATGTACTTGGTTAAAAAAAATTACAGCCCTGGCTGGCGTAGCTCAGTGGATTGAGCGCGGGCTGGGAACCAAAGTGTCCCAGGTTCGATTCCCAGCCAGGGTACATTCCTGGGTTGCAGGCCATAACCCCCAGCAACCGCACATTGATGTTTCTCTCTCTCTCTCTCTCTCTCCCCCTTCCCTCCCTAAAAATAAAATAAATAAATAAAATCTTTAAAAAAAAAATTACAGATTACATTAAATTCTTTAAAAATGAAAGTGGAAGATTAGCTTTGGGTTTAACGCTTGCTTATTAAATTTGATCAAGATCTTCCTGCTTTCCCAGGGAGAAAAGAAGCTTTTTTGATAAAAGGAAGTGATAGATGCCCTCTTACATATCAGCATGGGAGAGGGAAGAAGGCAGGATACTGGGTATCATTACAGTTGTGAAAGGATCAGTCTTGCAGTAGAAACTTACTGGAAGAGCAATTACAGTAGAACACATATCTACATTTTAAAAAACTACTTTTCTGATAATGAACAACACGCTTAATTTAATTTCATTCAGAACCTGTTCAATATACCTGGCATTGTAACTGGGGAAAGTTATGAATTTATTTCTAGTTTAATAGTAGGAAAGGATTATCAGCATATCAAAATAAATACATTAACCAAAAATGTCTCCCATTTTATGCTCTTTGTGTATTTTCCATGTGGTCCTGTTAAAACACAGGCAGTAACTGTCAATTTTGGAAGGAATTGGTTGAGCAGGCGGTGCTTAGGCAGGGCCTTAGCACAAAGTGGGGGCCTGGGTAGAGTCACCTCCATTCTGGGTCTGATTGTCTGCTGTGCAGATCCATACTTTCAGTCTAATCAGGTTTTCTAGGGCTTTCTCCCCCCGCCCCCCCATTCTGGAAGTCAGATTCCCGCTTACTCAAACCTCGCTAGGTCGGTTTGTAATGCCTAATCCCAGCTCATTGGTTCTCGGGATTTGTTTCTCATTGAACAAAGTGTTCCAGTTCAGTGGCCCAGTACAGATGGTTTGGGAAGTTGCCGAAAAGAGTTTATTAAACAAAAGCGTGACTTCCTACAATTCTTTAGAGCAATGGGCTCATGAAAGATGAATTTGTTTAATCTTACACATGATGGCCCTTGGGTCTCCCAGTGTATTTTTACTTCTAGAGCGTTTCCATAGGGTAAAATGTTCTCCCAAGTGTGACATCTCAACTTCTAAATGCTTATTGAACCTGCTGTTGAAGGAGCTCTGAGCCTCACATTAGGCTGATAGCGAACACACAGCTTTTTCTAGTACGCAGTGCAGTGTTACCGTACCTCAGCGTCTGGACGCCGGGAAGTAAAAGAGATGCGACCGTCCAGCCGTGACGTGACGCTGCCAGAGGCAGAGAGACCGTCGGTGCTGCCGTGCGGCCAGAGTCAGGAGTGAAAGCACTGTGCCAGGAAAGGGGCTTGGGCCTGGAGAGAAAGAAACAGAAAAACCCAGCTTGTAAATATTATCTCAGGCTCAAACTTGATGTCTTTTGGGTCTCTTTTTTTTCCGCTCTACATAATGGAATGGAATCCTTTTAAGAGAATTTTCTGTACTATAAAATTATATGTTTATTAAAGTAATTTTTAAAAGTTAAATCTTGAGACCTTTCACCTTTTAGCACTTGATAAGCATGTGTGAAATAAAGGATGTTTTTCTAGGGAATAATAGCTGAGTCTTGGGTCTCACCTTGGAGCTACCTCATAATTATGAGTACTTCGTTACATTTATTTTTTTCTAGGTTGATTCTGATACATTTCCTATGAAAGAGACAGTGCGATTACCATATGCATTGTCTAGAACATCCTGTGTATTAAAGGATTTAATCTTGTACTGTGGAGTGTTGTGTATTATGGATTTGAGGGAAGATAATAGACTGATCACTGCATGCAAAATGATTTTATGTCAGTGTTCTTTAAAAAAGGACACTTTGGATTTAGTAGCTGCTTGTTAATTCACCTCTTGATGTGAAATAATTTACTGTGGTTTTATAAATAACACAAAAATATGGTAGTTGATTTTTTTTTACATTTTTTCTTAACAAAATTTAAAAAACTATTTTTTGTGCACATCACAGCCTCAGCAAGAAGTGGATTTAAACTCTCCACGAACTACCACTTTGGAGAGACAGACTTTCTACTGTGTTCCAGTGCCTGGAGAATCCGTGTGGGTAAAAGAAATATCCTTTATCTGGACTTTCTTTTGTAATAAATGGTTCCTGATGATTTTCTTAATTGAAAAACCCATCATTTGGATTTTGAGTTTGTAAAAACTTAGACTTTTTACTCCAGTGAAGCTAGCTGTGGGCAGGGGTGGGGTGGGGGTGGGGTGGGGGGACCCCTATGAAGCAGTGAAGTACCCATTACTGAGAAACCGTAAAATTGTGGCACCTCCCTGTAGTGAGGTGCTAGTAAAGAGATTAAGGTAGATTTAAAGATTGAAAAAGAAGGCTACCATGGTAATTAAGTAAACAAGTTTCGAATCCTAACTAATTCTCATTTCCTTAAGGGAAAACAACATGTTGGTCCTTTTGGGAGGAGGTTGTGGAAACATCTTTTGTCTCCTTTTAATTTTCTTATTTAATTTTTTTAGTAATTATTTTAGGCACAGTTCATACACTGAAATGCATCGGTTTTGAGGGAACACTTCAGCGGTTTACACCCCAAGGTGAAGAGCTTGTGCCCAGGGTTCCCTTGTTCCCTTCTGCCTTTTTCTAGGCGCCGCCCCCAGCCCGCCCCCTCCCCCCCATTGCTGTGCTGACTTTTCACCGTAGCTTCAGTTTTACCTTCCGAATGTCCTGCACGTGGAACAACAGAGCGTGGAGCCTGGGGCTGATGTCTTTTATTGAGAATAATGCGTCTGAGACTCGCCCCAGTGTGTGCCGGCGGTTCACGCCTCCTGTCGCTAATGGTGCTCATTTATGCTCATTGTCTCCAATTCAAGGCCTGGCCTTTTCTTTGTAAGAGTATTTTCAATTCAGTTTTTAAAGAAGTTTTTTGTGTCACTCATGATAAGTTGCAGCTTTCTAGGAATTGTTTAAAATCATTCCGTCTCAGTCGTTGAATTTATGTGAAGAACATGAAGCTTTTCATATTTTCTTTTTCTTTTAATGTCTAGAGGACATCTAGCAGTGATCTCTTTTACTTCCAATAATATTAACTAATTTTCTCTTTTATTTATTTATTTTTTTAATCCTCACCCAGGGAAGGGTATGCTGACTGATTGTAGAGAGAGCGGAAGGGAGGGCGGGAGAGGGAGAGAAACACTGATTGGCTGCCTCTCGTTGGCGGCCCAGCTGGGGGCTGACCTGGCACCCCAGGCGTGTGCCTGGGCCAGGAATCGACCCACAGCCTTCCAGTTTACGGGACCACGTTCCAGCCCACTGAGCAGCACCGGCCAGGGCTCTTTCATTCTTGACCAGTGTCACCAGTAGTTTGTCAGAGAATCAACTTTTTATTTTAACTTTTTGGTTTTTGTTTCACAGATTTCTACTCTTTGGTAGTTTGGTTTTAATTCTTTTCCGCTGCTTCTCAAAGTGGCTTCTGAGATCATTCATTTCAAATCTTCCTCCTTTTCTAATATTAGCATTTAAAGCTATAAATTTCTCTCTCATCACTGCTTTAGTTGTAGTCCACAAGTTTTGTTTGTTTTCACTGTCATTTCAAAGTCTTCTCTGACCGCCCCGATCCCTGGTCTCTCCCGCACTGTGCCCGCATTGCCCCTCCTGTTCTTTGCGCTGTCCTTGCCTCACACGCACTGGACTTGCTGGAGAGCCCACGGCGTGTTCTTAGTTGTGCTTCGAACAATCAGTTGTCTCTTACATAAATGAAGAAATGAGAAAAATACGTACATATTTATGTACATATTTACTATTTCCAGCTCTCTTTATCTTATCTTTTATTGGAAGTAATTTCGCTTATTTTTTTTGAAGTACAGATCTTTTTGGTGGTGAATTGTCTTAGCTTTGAATGAACTAAAAAATCTCTTTAGTTTACCTTTACTTTTGAAGGATATTTTCATTGGATATGGAATTCTTGATTGGCAGGTACTTTCCCTCTCCAGCACTTTAATGGTATTAGTCCATTGTCTTCCAAAATATATTCCATTATTTTTTTAAGATTTAATTAATTTATTTTTTAGAGAGGGAGAAAGATAGGGAGAGAAATATCAATGTGTGGTTGCCTCCGGCATGACCTACAATGGGGACCGGGCCCACAACCCAGGCATGTGCCCTGACTGGGAATTGAACTAGTGACCTTTGGATTCCCAGGCCGGCACTCAGCCACCAGCCTGGGCTATTCCATTATTTCTGATGAAAGGTCAGCCATCATATTGTCATTGTTCCCCTGTGTGTAATGTCTCTGATTTTCCTCTTGCTGCCTCTGCGGTTTTCAGCAGTCGGACTGTGAGGGTCCTGGGTGTGGGTTTTTTGTGTTTGTCTTGCTTGGATTTTTCTGGCCTTTTGCATCTGTGGGTTGACATTTTCTCAGAAGATTTCAGCCTTTATTTCTTAAGCTGTTTTTCTGTCACAGTCTCTTCTCGTCGTCTTGTTCCCTGGGACTCCAGTCACATGACCGTAAGACGCCTTGTTGTTGCCCTCAGGCGACTGAGACTCTGTTCTTGTTTTTTTTCATTACGGATATTTTTGCAGTGGTAGGTTTTCCATTAGGCTCTCTTTCATTTCTCTGCTAAGATTCCTAATCTTTGACTCATCTCTGTCTTTTCTTTTAAAACTGTAAATTTTATAATTGCTTTGTAATATCCTGGTCTGCTAATTCCAACATCTGGGTCATCTCTGGGTTGGTTTTTCTGTTGACTCTTTTTAGTCCTGGTTACAGGTCATCTGTTCCTGCTTCTTCCTGTGTAATTAAAAGTATGTTGTTGTATGCCGATACAGTGTTTTAAGTATTGTGTGCTGATACAGTAGCTTAAGTGTGACGGCAAACATTGTAAGTTTGGTTTTGTCTTCACTTCAAGAACGTTGTGTTTTGTTTTACTGGGCGGGTGACTTAAGTGGGTCACTCTAACCTTGTCGAGGCTTGGCGTTGGGGTCCGCTGAGGTGGGTTTGGAGTAGCCCTCGCTGTGTGGGACATGGCTCTTACCCGAGCGACGTGCGCGTCTGAGTCTCGTCCAGATGCCCGGGGTGTTCAGCAGGGTCGAGTTCTCGGTGCTGTACAACTTCCAGAACCTCGCGCAGCTCCTCCCCACCCACTAGCTGTTCTCCGCCAGCCCCGGGGAGTCTTGCCTCGTGCGTGTCCATCCACAACGTGGTGTTCAGCCAGAGACCCGACTGCAGCCTGCGCAGGTTTCTGGGTCGTCTTCTGTCCTCTGCAGGGGGCGCCTCCCCCTGCAGCGCCGGCCCGCACGTGCCAGGTGCTGCAGCGGCCCTGGCCCTCGCGCTGTGTCTTCTCTGCCCGGCCGGAGTGGGGCCTTCACTTCTCTTTCGTTGCGGTTTAGGAAACGCCCCCAAGAGAGAGCTGGGCACAAAGTGGCGTTCGCCTGGGAAATCGCTCCTCCTCGTTCGAGGACCGTTACCTGGTGCTCCCTGTTGTCCGGTGCTTGAAAGGAGCCGCTTCCCGTCTTCGGTCCACGTTTACGGTTCTTTGCAGCGGGGGCAGGGGCATAGGCTAAGCTGTTAGGTCCTGCTGACCGGAACTGGACGTCCAGCCTTCTTTTAAAAATACATGTTAATCGGCACATTGCCGATTTAGCAGTCCATCATCAGTCACGTAACTAACGTCAGTTAGGGTGTTCCTCAGTACACGGTGGTCTTTCCTTAACCTTCCCTTGAACGCCTACACTAACGCCAGCCAAGCCCGAGTCACCCCTTCCACGTCGTACACGCCCAGCCGTCACAAGAGGAGCTACGAAGACGACGAAGACATGGACCTGCAGCCTCACAAGCAGAAGGACCAGCACGCGGGGGCCAGGCGGGCAGGTGGGTTGCCCTGGACTCCCGCTCTCCCTGCCTCGTCAGGTCTGTCTGCAGAGCGCAGCGTCGCACAGCGCAGCCCTGGATTCGGGGGCCAGCGGGGGCCGACAGCCTTGCTTCAGGGTCCTCAGAATTACAGGCGCTGCGGAGTTGCGGGCTGGGGAGTTTCTGCGGGACTCGGGTCCGACTGCACAGTAGGATCGTGTGGTGAGACGTGGCTGCTCCGCTGTCCGTTTGTAAGGGTCTCCAGTGGTTAGCTGCAACGGGTCTCTTCTCTCTAGGTTCATTTTTTTTAAATTTTATTGATTGTAGAGAGAGAGGAAGGGGGAGAGAGAGAGAAACATCGATGTACTATTCCACTTACGGACGCATTCACTGGTTGATTCTTGTACGTGCCCTGACCGCGTGGCAGGTCCACCTCGTGGCCCGTGGGGACGATGCTCTGCCCGACTGAGCTACCCAGCGAGGACGCTTCCTGTCCCTTCCTCTCTCAGCCCTCAGGCAGTGTGCAGGCGCAGTGGTTTGCCCTGAAAGTCATGTATTTTTGTCTGAAAACAGCCCTCCTCGCTGTCTTCTGGAACAGTGGCACCTGCATTCCAGTGAGACTGAAAGAGATCACCAGGACACACAGGCAGCCGTGACCACGGCATTGCCTATTCCTAGGGTGGCCCTTAGGAGAGGCACGGTTCTGTCCTGTTGCCTGCGCTTGCGGTGGCTTATTTCTTAAAACTCAACGAGTTTTGATTAAAACAGGGAGACCAGACATTGAAATTTTCTGAGAGCACGAGAGAATTTCGCAATGTGCGTATCAGTATTGATCTCCCCGGTGGCGGTTCTTACGTGTGGTGACTGTGTGTTGCGGCAGGTGGATGCGCTTCTCTTCGTGTCTCCTGTGTCCGCTCACTCCCTCTGTCCACCTGTGACGAGGTGGTGGGTGGAAGGGAGCGGGGGCGAAGCGAGGTAGCTCACGGGTCTCCCTCAGATCGGGTTGCGAGGGCAGACACAGGTCAGTGGTGAGCAGAGAATTCCTAGTGAACTTCACTTAACCATGTGTTAGTCTAGAATGCTTTCCTGTCTTTAACGTTGGGATGCTTTACAGTAAACATGTACACACGTCGTATTTTTCTCCACCTACCCCCAATGTCTATTAAAATTAGTGGTGTGTCGCAACAATAAACAATGGCGTCCAGGTCTTGGGTAATTCTGTCTTACCACGTAAGTAAGCACTTGCTGCCCCTTTCTGTTTCCTGCCCCGTTTGAATGCCACACTGCCGGGCTTTTAACTATTCATTCAAGTGCATTATTTCTGTAAAGTTTAACTTGTTGGTTTCTGGGCAGTCCTTCAGGCTATAAATATTTTTAACCTTTTTCTGAGAAGACTATAGATTCACAAACAGTTGTAAGAAATAATAGAGAGGGCCTGTATACCCTTGACCCAGTTTCCCCCAGCGGTAGGTTGCATCTTGTATAACTATAGTAGAATATCCTCTCACCAGGAAGCGGACTTTGATACAATCCATTGACTTTGTCCAGAATTCACGATTTTTACATGCACCTTTGTGTGTGTGTACTTGGCACTATGCAGTTTCATCACGGGTGGATGCATGTGCCTGCCACTGCAGGCAAGATTCGGGACAGCTGTTACTCGGGTTCCCCATGCCGCCCTTCTGTAAGCATGCCCACTCTCTCCTGCCCCCGCTGCCCCGGGTCCTTCGCCCTGGTGCCCACCAATCTGTTTCCCATCTCCGTGATTTTGTCGTTTGGAGGGTGCTCCGTGAATGGGCTCTCCCAGCATGTTAACTTGGGAGATCGCCGGTTTTCATTCGGCGGGATTCCCTTGAGCCCCGTCCAAGTGGTTCCAGGTGTCAGCAGCTCACTCCTCCTCGTTTCTGAGCCACAGCCTGTGGTGCGGCAGGCTGTGTGCTGATTCTCGTCGGTTGCCAGCCCTGAACGGTCGCAGTTTGGGGTGGAGGCTCTCTTTCAGGCGTCTCTGCACCCCCAACCACTAGTCTGATTCCTGGTACATAGTGGATGGTAATAACTATCTGGCAAAGGAATTTATTGCCGCGTGTTTTTATTCCGCTTACTACGTAGAAAACGGTCTTCTGCCAGGTGGTTCTGTTAGTCATTAGCCCGTGTATTCCTTAGGTCAGAGATGTCACAGAAACAATGCTAAATATTAACTTTTAAGAGTATTTACACTGGAAATTGGGGGGGGATTTGTTGCCATTTTAATGTAGGAGAAACAGTTATTATGTTTTCCAGGTCATCATCATAACAGTCTTCGTTCTTTTTATAGGTCAGGCCAAGGGCTTTGCTGATGCGGGTTACTTCCTTAAAAAGTTTGTGAGCTCAGACGCATCGTTTATGTCCAACTTGAAAGGCTCCTTGGGAAGGTGCTTTCTCTCCAGAAGGCCTTAGAAGCGGATGCTCTAAGCGCATGCTCTCCTTTGGATTTAGGGAATGTCGGTGGTCTGCAGTGGTGTGGCGAGCCGAAACGCCTGGAAACGGAAGCTTCCACCGGACGACAGCCGAACTCCCTGAGCCTCTCTCCCCCGTTTGACCTGAACTTCCCCCTGCCAGGAGAGAAGGGCCCTGCGTGCCTTGTGAAGGTAGACCTTCCGCAGACCGCCCTTGACGTAGATGAGTTACATGTCTAGAAACTACAACGGGAAACTTGGGATTGACGTCAGCTTCCTGTTGCTGCCTCAACAAGGCACCACAAACTTAGTGGCTTAAGAGAACAGACATGTATCTGCTTCCATCTAGGCTTTAGGTCGGCGTCTGACAGGGGTCTTCCTGGGGTAAAACTGAGGTGTCGGCGGGGCTGCATTTCTCTGGGGGAGAATCCGTGTTTCATTTTGCCTTTTACTGTTTCTAGAAGTGGCCACCCACCTTTCCTTGGTTTCTGGCCCCTTCCTCCACCTTCATAGCCAGCAACAGCGCATCTCTCCAACCATTTTTTTCCTAGTCCCATCTCCCTCGGGCCACAGGGAGAAAGGGCTCTCTGGTTTTAAGGGCCTGGTGATCAGATTGGGTCCGCCCAGCTGGTCCAGGATAATTTCCTTATCTCGGGGTTCTGAAGTTAGTCACTCTTGCTTATGAAGGAGTAGTCACAGAGTTCAGGGACTGGGATATAGACAACTTTGGGAGGTCCATTTTTCTCCTCTCTTCCTATATTTTTTCTGAATTTCTAATATCTACTTTATTTCCACCATTCTTCTCTTACCAAACTCCATTTCTCACTTGTATTTAAAACACTGGGAAAAAATATTAATAGTTTGTTCTCTTATTTTTTAAAGATTTTATGTATTTTTAGAGAGAGGGGAAGGGAGGGAGGAAGTGAAGGAGAGAAACATCAGTGTGTGGTTGCCTCTTGCATGCCCCCAACTGGGGACGTGGCCTGCAACCCAGGCATGTGCCCTGACTGGGGATCGAACTGGCAACACTTTGGTTCCACAGGTCAGCACTCAGTCCCCTGAGCCACACCAGCCAGGGCTTGTTGTTATTACTTTACTTCAAGACTGCTATCTTATGCTTGTTTGGTGTTACTTCGTCCTAACAATGTGTTGTCATGTGGTCTTTTGTTAGGTCTATGAAGACTGGGATTGTTTCAAAGTAAATGATGTTCTTGAGTTATACGGCATACTCTCTGTGGATCCTGTGCTAAGTATACTGAATAATGAGGAAAAGTGAGTCTTTTTGTTCTTTTTTTGATAACTATTAGCAGGATAGAGATGAGTGGATTTTCTACATACTGAATAATAGATACCTGGTGGCTCTTAAGGAAAAGAAAGACACAGCATTTTGAGACATCCTATCATATTTAATGTCCCCGCTGATGGCTCCAGAGCCCGTTCTGAAATAATCGAACGAGTAGACGTACTGTACTGTATCCCTTTGAGCGCAGTGACAGCACATTGCGTGAAAACGCGGCTGCTCTGGAAGAGGGGAATATACATTGTATCATTACACGGTCAGACCAGCCTGCAGTCTGGGAGGTGATGAGCAGGGAGCTGTTTTCTGGTTTTTGAGGAGATGTACAGGTAGAACCGTGCCTAGCTGGGATGCTCACTTTCTTCGGAGACGTGTGTTGTTTTCACACCTCCACCGCTGACGGATCTCGGCATTAAGCCCTGCCTGCCCCCTCCGCAGGGACGCCTGCTCCCTCCTGGACCCGATGGAGTGCGCAGACACAGCCGAGGAGCAGAGAGTGCACAGCCCCCCCGCTTCCTTGGTGCCAAGAATTCATGTGGTGTTGGCCCAGAAGCTGCAGCACATCAACCCGTTGTTGCCAGCTTGCCTTAACAAGGAGGAGAGCAAAGCCTGTAAGTGTAAGTGCGAAGGCCTGTGGCCCAGAGACTGTTGTCCCCAGTGTGTCGGGAGCTGCCTGTGACACGTGCTCACGGTGGCACTGAGAGTCAGGTCGTCCTTCGGCAGAGTAATCACTGTTCCTTTGCCTTTAGGCTAACTCCCTTTGTTAAAATGACAGGGAGTGCACAGGCTGTCTCTCTGGTTCTGAAGACGGGCGCCTCTCGGTGGCTAATCTCGGTCCGGCGTTGCTGGTCTCGACTGACTTGCAGTGCTCTCTGTCCCACAGAGTTATCTTTTTAACCCAAGACACCTGGGAGGAACTGGTGTGTTTGTTCTGAATCTGGTCTCCCTTCCTCCTGCAGTTGTTTCGAGCTTCATGTCCGAACTGTCTCCGGTCCGAGCAGAACTGCTCGGGTTCCTGACGCACGCCCTCCTGGGAGACGGTCTGGCTGCGGAGTACCTCATACTGCATCTCATCTCCACCGTGTAAGTGCCGCTCCTCCTGGGGGCCGGGGGCGGGCCCTCGTTGAAAGAAAGGGCAGGGAGGTTTCCGAGGTTTTCATCATCAGGGGGTCTATTTGTTCAGTGTAACAAAACCAAATCAAAGGTTTTGTTAGACCAAATCAAAGATGAGTTCCTTTTCTACCTTTTCTAAGTTTCACATTTAGTGTTTTGATGGTCTCTTTAAACGTAAAAGCCAAAGTCAGATAAAGGACCCCGAGAAAAGTGGACCGTTCCACCCTTCCTGCGTTCTGAATTCTGTGTGTACATCCAGGACAGTCGGCCGGGTTCGCCGTGTGCTCGTCCCGCTTCCGAGTGGGTGTGGGCACCCCCACGTTCACGTCACTGTAGTTCTCTTTTCTGATTTCAAAAGTAATGTGCGCGGCTTCAGCAGGTTCCAAGAGCAGAAAGGAAGAGCAGAAGTCATCTGTAATCGCAGCGCTGAGAGATCCTCAGCCGGCACGTGCCGGCGCACGTTCATCCGTGTTCTCGCTGACGCTGTACACAGTCCCACACGGTTCTCGGCTGCGCTCTAAACGCACATCCGCAGTTTGCTCTCACTACTTACTGTGTGTGAAACATCCATCAAAAAATTTTTTTTAAGATTTTTATTTATTTTTAGACAGAGGGGAAGGGAGAAAGAGAGGGAGTCACACATCAATGTGTAGTTGCCTCTCAGGCAGCCACTACCGGGGGCCTGGCCTGCAGCACAGGCTTGTGTCCTGCCTGGGAACTGAACCGGGGACCCGGTGGTTTGCAGGCCGGCGCCTCATCCGCTGAGCCACACCAGCCACGCTCCGTGATAATTCTTGACGAACTTTCTTTTTGTTTTACGCTTGGCTTGTTTATTGGTTAATATTAGTCACCGGTTAATAACAAAATTAGTTACTAAGTTTCTCTTTTCCTCTCTGTGTGTGTTCTGTTTTTGAGTTCATCGGCTACCACTGTCGGGATATGTGTATTCAGTCACAGCCTTTAATTATTTCTTGATGAACTTTTTAATGGCTGCACAGTATGTCATTATAGACAGTTGTACCGTTTCCCTAAATGTCAGATTTTCCTAGTTTTTCCTATTCTAAACTACATTGCAGTACTGATCTGAGTAATCTATTTTTAGTGACACTATTAAGTTAATTTTCCCATGTTTGTTTGTTTGTTTTCTATGGAAATCACCTGAATATCACTGGTTGCTTTTTTTTTCCCCCTAGGTATACAAGAAGAGATATTCTTCCACTAGGAAAATTTACAGTTAACTTGAGTGGTTGCCCACGGAACAGTACCTTCACGGAACACTTATATCGAATTATTCAACATCTTGTTCCAGCGGTAAGATCAATATAAAATATGTATTGTAAATTTGACCACACTTTTAAAATCTATCTACATGTCTTCCATTCAACCCAAATATTTGAGATTTAGTAGGTGTTTTGATGGAGACACAGAGCCTGCCAAGCTCCATAATTCAAAATACACTCACCCCTAAACATTTTGCTGCTGTTGCCTTAGCGGAATTTTCTGTAAGTGTAACAATGAACCCAGTTACAGTTACACTCTCAAAATTGTACTCTCAGTGGTGCCGGCTTGCTGGTGTAGTTTGCTCTCCTCTGTGTGCGCCTGAACACGCACCTCTGTAACGTCTTGTGTGGTGCTCACAGCAGGGCGAGCAGCCTGCCCGCGTGGAGCTGGACCGTGCGTGTAGCCATGCCTTGTTCTGACGGGCCCTGCTTCCTTCGGGGTGGCTGGCTGCCTGCACTGTGATGTGGCCTCCCTCTCCCGTTTCCTTTGACTTCAGTGAAGCCGAAATACAAAAACCCTTTACAGTTTGAAAATGTACCGTCTCTTCCTCAGCACTGTTCTCACTCCCCCTGCCCGCCCCCCCCTCAAGTTTCCACCCCACCACAGCACTGCTGTTCAGGCCAGAAAGCTGAAGAGCAGATTGGAGCGCACAGCAGGGTGCAGTGGGCATTGGGAATGGGGGGCTCCGGAGGTGGGGCGAGGAGGTGCAGGGGTTATTACACCGGTGCTGTGCTGTTACGACTGGCTGCGCAGGCGGCCTGCAGCCCGGGAGACCTGCGGTGCCGCCACAGCTCCGTGCGCTCTGCGCCGCCGTGTTTCTGGAACAGTTTGGTCACGAACCTGCAGTCGTCTGTGGCGAACGACTGTGATTCACATTCAGACAGCACAGAGGAAAGTGAGGCTTTTCTCTCCCCATCTTGAAGAGTAGATAACCATTTCTGTTTTGTTAGCCTGTGGTAGGTTAAAGAAGTTCAGCTTCAGCTTCTGGGTATGTTTATGGTTCACTGGTAAAAATAAAAATTAATCTTAAAGAAGACGGAACAAGACAGTTGAGAATGAAGCAGCTCATAGTCAGTGAAGTTCTGATTTAGGATATAGGTACAGTTTTTGCTTAAAAGAGCTCAAGAAACCATGAGACTACTCTCTTGGGAATTGGTAAGGTCCTTCCATAGAAAACACAGTATTTAGTCCCAAGTATATGTTTTCTTAAAACCGGAAACTTCGCACCTTACTCATTAAAAACTCTCTTCGCAGTCCTTCCGCCTGCAGATGACCGTGGAGAACATGAACCGCCTGAAGCTCGTCCCTCACAAGGACTACACGGCCAACCGCCTGGTCAGCGGGCTGCTGCAGCTCCCCAGCAGCACGTCCCTCGTGGTGGACGAGACCCTGCTGGAGCAGGGCCAGCTGGACGCCCCGGGTGCGTGCGCGCGCGCGGTTTCCCTGCCGCTCTGGCCCGCGAGAGCCAGATCTGGTCGTGGCTGCTTAAAACTATCACTGTAACCAAAGGTTTACGTTTCAGAATGTTGGAGGTAAAGGCTTGCCATATGAACTTAGTTAAAACACGTACGGATTATAAATTGTGAACCTCAACTGTGTTCTGTCCCATTCTATCAAAATGGTCTAATGACAGAACAAGTAGGTAGTGGGCAACTAAAGTCTGGAAAGGGAGGAGGCTTTGCCTTTAGTCATATACTACCTAAAAAAAATGTAGAAAAGATCTCAGAAAACATTGTTTACCACTCAATGTGAAAATAAAAAATTTTTTCAAAGAATCTCTGAGAAAAAAGGTTAGTAGTAGATCACATGGTTTGAACTAATCTTAGTTGATGGAAGATTATAAAATTACAAGAAAGCAAATAGCTTTATCTGTGCTTAAATGAGAATTAAGACACTATGCTGGTGATGAGTTCAATAGGAAAAGATAGAATTATAAACCGTGTAGCCTGGGTACATAATATGGCAAAAATGAGTGGTGCATCAGTGAAATTCAATAACCTTATCTCTATGGGTAAATTGAATTTTAGTTCCACCATAATATTTTAGCCTTCTTGCACACACCACATAGAAAGCAGTCATAAGTAATTGGGAACCTGTTTTTTGCCTAATCACATACTAGATGCTAGTTTAGATTTGGGGGGGGTCTTTCGCCCCAGAAATACATTTGTCTAGTGTGACACGTACCGCGTAGGAAGCCCATGACCGAGTGAACACTCAGTGAATTGGATAGTGTCTCATGTACTGTTTTAAAAAAGTAGAAAACTCATGTCTTATAGTCAGCGTCAGCAAAACTGCCTTATTTATGCTGTGTATAATGTGCTTCCGTGTATGACGCACCCACAGTTTTATGTGCAGTATACATGGGATTAATGTGCCCGTGGCGTGTAATCATTGCATCCATGTATAAGGCGCACCCATATTTTTCCCTTAAAAATTTGAAAAAAGTGCACACTATTCACAGCAAAATGCGGTGATTCGTATAGGTGATTAAAATGAAATGACTAAAAAGTACTTTATTGCCTTTCTAGGTGTTCATAATGTGACTGCCCTGAGCAACCTCATAACTTGGCAGAAGGTGGATTACGATTTCAGTTACCACCAGATGGAATTCCCCTGCAATATCAATGTTTTGATTACTTCAGAGGGGAGATCACTCCTACCGGTATGATGAGTCGTTTTCAAATGGAGAGGTTATATGGGAAAGATAACTATATTTTTGTGTTTTTCTCTTGGCTACTGCTTATTAGTAAGTTAAACTTGTTCAAAATGTTGACTGCTGGTGGTTAATAAGGCACTGACGAACTCCCACGGCTCAGCACAGAGAGTAGAAGCCGCCTGTAACTTGCCTGATGAACATCCAGACCTTGGTTCTTGCTGCCTCTGTCCCATTGTTCTCTGCCAGTCTCATGTGAAAAGTATTTCAGAGTTCCCTTTGGAGTGCTCCCAATCCAGCTGCTAGTTATTTTCATGCTTAATGGTGAAAGGCTCTGGTAGCATGTGGGGGGGCTGACGGAGCTGTTAATGGTGAGAAACACCCTCAGGTGTTGGAAGGGCATTGCGTGTCCGTGTAGCCGTGTTCACTGTGATTCAGGAGGAAACTACCGGCAGACAAGGATGAAGGGCCCGTTTGGTAGGTTTTTGGTGCGAACGTGTGAACAAGATATAGAAGACACATTTCATGGTTAAGGAACATCTACAACACTTTAATTAGCTGCTCTGTAGAGTTCGCTGATACTGTTGAGGCAACAGGAGTAACCAAGAAAAGGCTAACTTGTAATGATCGCTGAGGTAGGTATAGTGTAACTTCATGCTAAAAAGTGCCCCCCTGTAATAAATAGCATTTTCAGTCCCGGTAGGGGCGGCACAGACTATGCATCCATCCGCCTGAAACTCGGATTCATTCAGGGACTTGGGAGATACCGTGTGCTGTTCCTCTTTCCAGGCAGACTGCCAGATCCACTTACAGCCGCAGCTGATGCCACCGAACATGGAGGAGTACATGAACAGCCTTCTCTCCGCGGTGCTGCCTTCCTTGCTAAACAAGTTCCGCATTTATCTGACCCTCCTGAGGTTCCTGGATTATAGCATATCTGATGAAATAACCAAGGTGTGTTTGGCGTACAATAAAGGATTTCCTTGTGTCAACTCAAAGCACTTAATCAGTTTACGTTTATTGTAATGACTGATTGATAAGGTAATTTTGCCATTTGTTTTCTTCATGTCTTATATCCCGCTATTCCTGTTACTGTCTTTTGTTTGAAGTAGAATTTTCTGTATACAATTTTAATTTCCACGTCTTTTATACTTTTCAGTAGTTGCCCTGGGGCCTGTTGTCAGCCGTCTTAACTGTAACCCATCTATTTGGGATGAATGTCCGTGTAATCACAGTAGGGCACAAAAACTTGGCTCCTTTACAATTCCATTCCTTCTTCCTTCCTTTGTGCTTTATTGTCATGCAGATCATGTCTTTAGACATTGTCCGTCAACATTTATAATTGTTGTTCATTTATCTTTAAATCAGGAGAAAAAAGTTACAGAGAAAGACATTTATGCTGCTGATATTGACCCATGCAGTCCCCTTTACCACTGATCTTTACGCGGATCCGGTTAGTTTGCCGTGCTCTTTCGCTTCAGCCAGAAGAACTTGAGCATTTCTTGTAGGGCAGATTGACTTGTGACAAATTCTCTCTCAAGGTTTTGCTTATTTGGAAATGTCTTAATTTCTCCTTCCTTGTTGAAGACTAGTTTTTGCTGGACCTCGAATTCTTTTTTAAAAGGCTGTATATACCTCCATCAAGACTCCTCCTAGCCCTGGCTGGAGTGGCTGAGGGGCTGGGCGTCATCCTGCCAACAGAAAGGTCGCCAGGTCAGTCTCCCGTCAGGGCACGGGCCTGGCTTGCAGGCCAGTTCCCTGTTCTGGGGTGTGTGAGACGCAGCTTGTTGGGGTTTTTCTCCCTCTCTCTAAAGATACAAAAACAAAATCTTTTTTTAAAAATTCCTCCAACCGTCTTTGGCCTCTATTGTTTCTGACGAGAGGATTCTTTGTACATGAGTCATTTTTTTCTTGTTCTTTCAAGATTCTCTCTTTGGCTTTTGACGGCTTAACTCTGATGTGTCTGGGTGTGAATTTCTTTGAGTTTTCCCGCTTGGAGTTGAGTGTCTTGGATGTGCAGATTAATGCACATTTTAGGAGAGTTGTCAAGAAATTTGGTAAGTTTTGACCATTCTTTCTTTAAAAATTCTTTCTACCCGTTCCCTCTCCTTCCCCCTGCTGCGCCCCTGTATGGATGTTGGCACCTGTGGTGCTGCCCCACACGTCTTCGAGGGTCCGTTCGTGCGACCTCGTCCTTCCTTGCCGTCTGTCCCACGGACCGGGTGATCTCGGCTGCCCCGGCAGAAACTTGGCTGCTCTTTCTTCTGCCTCAAGTCCGCTGTTGAGCCTGTGTAGTGAAATTTAGATTTCAGCTATGTTTCTCAACTTCAGAATTTCTATTTGCTTTTAAAATAATTCCTATCGATATTTTTATTTGGTGAAACATGATGAATTTCATGTTTTCTTTTAGTTACTTACACATGGCCTCCCATAGTTCTTTGAATGTATTTAAATGGCTGATTTAAAGTCTTTCTCTAGTAAGTCCAATGTTTGGATTTCTTCAAGGACAGTTTCTATTGACTTCTCTTTGTCCAGTGAATGAGTTATACATTCTTGTCTCTTTGTGTGTCTCCTGATTGTGTTGTTTTAAATACGACCACGTGGCAACTTCGCTGAGATTGCCAGATTGCCCTCCCTCCCTCCCTAGGGCTTGTTGTTGTATAACGACTTCTCTGAATTAAGTCTATAGTTTGTGTTCTTTGTTGAATGTGGGCACTGGAGTCTCTGCTCTGTTAGCTTAGTGGTCATTGATTGGATAGAAATTTAATTTCCCTAACTGCCCGGAAGCTGGATGTTGCCCAGTCTCAGCCACGGGGCCCTGTATCCACGTTGGGGCTAGCCTGCCTTCGCTTTCTGCTTGCAGAGTCTCAAGGTTATTCAGAGGTGTGAGCTTAGGGCCTGCTCAGAGCTGAGCATGCACACAGACCTGCGCATGCATGTGACCTTCTAAATTCCTGGCAGTTTATTTCTGTCTCTCACATACACATGGACATCTCATTCCCTATTTATCCTTTTAAGGCTTTCCGTTAGCCTGCTGTTTGCCCCAATATTATCCAGTGCCTGAGGCAGCTGAGATAATAAGTGCTTCTGATTTCGGGGGAGGGGGAGGCTGTTCCTGCCTGCCGGGCAAGCTTCAAGGCAGGTGACAGACAGCTTTGCAAATGGGTTCTTCCAGGGAACCACCTGCCAGCCAAATGATGCCAGTCCTCGGATCCACTGTCTTCTTTGGGGGTTGCCAGGCTGTCCGCTTTCAGGGCTGCTTGGGAGGTGGGCTGGGGAATAGGCCAAGGTAAAATTCCTCAAAGCTCAGTGTTCTCACCGTCTTGAATAAATGCTGCTCAGATTGCTGCGAAGCGTCTGGTTGATTTCCAGTTTTGAAGAAGCTGACGTTGATCGTTTTTACTGGTGTTCTTACTCCCTTTAATGGCGGAGAGAATTTTCAGAGGCCTGCACTACGCCGTTTTTGCTGCCGTCATTCTTCCCTGGGTTTAAAGTCGCCCTGCTCGCTACGCACACTGCTGGCATGCCTGCCTGCCTGGTCTTCTCAGATGAATCTGATTTTGCTTTGTGTGGAATACCTTCAGCAGTAGCGTTGTCTGTACGTGCAAAGTTTGGTGACCCTTCCACCTGGGTCATCTCATTTGTCTAAGAAGCAGGGACCACGTCAGTCAGGGACCGCACTACTTCCCTGTCCCCTGTTAAATACAGATGTCGTTTCCTCCTGAGGAATGGTGTTAAAGTCCATTTACCCTTTTGATACAGGCAGTGGAAGACGACTTTGTGGAAATGCGCAAGAACGACCCTCAGAGCATCACTGCTGACGACCTCCACCAGCTGCTCGTCGTAGCTCGGTGAGTGTGCCTGGCCGCACCAACTCGGTTAAAGGGAGGCGTGAGTACAGCCCCTGGTTTATCTAGTAATACCTGAGGTAGACCTCCACGGAGAGGAAGGGACTTTTTCCTTTTAAAAACACCTTGTGAAGTGGCGGTGTGTGTGGCCCGTGACTGCTCCCGGGGAACCACCCAGCGCGCTGCTTGTCCTTCAAGCTTCTGCAAGTGAGTCATCCTCCAGATTTGCCTTAAAAAATTCCCTTGTAGAAGTCTGACTTTGCTCTTGACTTCTTTGTGTCCCTGCTAGAGATCTTGTCTCCTAAACCAGTATGCTCAGCTCTTAAAAATGAAAAAACACAGGACCACTACTCTCCTAGGCCTGGACTTAAGTTGTGTCTCTCCCCCGACGCAGGTTTCTGTCTCTCAGTGCCGGCCAGACCACACTGTCGAGGGAACGGTGGCTGAGAGCAAAGCAGCTAGAGTCTCTGAGAAGAACCAGGCTTCAGCAGCAGAAATATGTGAATGGAAATGAACTTTAAAAATCTGATGCCTGTGGAAGAGTAATGGGCAAACTGTAGCCACATTATTGTACAATTCAAATATCATTTATACCACATTGTTTTGTAGATAATTTGTATCAAAAAACCAATGACTTTTCCTGAAATCAAGCCTGGTGACATCTGAAGTTTATATCATATTCAGTAAGGGCTTTTACCTTGCTGGTTTTATGGAGCTTTTGGAGTTTGTTTTATAATTATATAAATTAGTAACAATGTACAAAAAATGTATTTGATATTAAAAGTTTAATATTGATAAGATAATGTTGTTTATTATACCATTTCCTTAGCTTCAGCTAAGTCATAGGCCAGATTCTGTTAAAATGCTAGCATCAGCGTCATTTGAAGAAAATCGTAGCAATTCTGAAGTCTGGAATTGTTCACTTCAGATTTTTACGTCTTTCCAGTTAACAGTGGATCTGAATGTGTTTAGTGGTTGAATGTTTGGGAAATGAAACCACAGAATTTCACAGGACTTCCCAAACATCTGATCATGGAACCGTTTTCCTATTTAATCGTTGTTAACCTGTGAAACTAGTCTTTCACGTGGCAGTGGTTCCCATACTTTTGGAATTCACAGACCAATAATAATGTTTCTCAAAAATTTGAGATGGACAAGGTTGCCAATTTATTTTGCCAAGTTACCTGAAAGAAATCACTGTATTATCACCATTATTTTTTTCATAAGAGGAAAATCTCAGAATGAGATACTCCTTTAAATGGAATAAATGTAGCTTTTTGAAAAAACACTCCATTGTCCTTATTTTTCTCATTTCACCCCAGTGCATTTGGGAACCACTGTTTTATGGGAACACACTTAAGCAAATTCTGCCCTATGAAGTTGTTTTGCCCAGATATAAAGAGAACAAAAAAACTAAACTTTTTAAAAGTGCCTTCTATAGAAAAAAAGATTTTAAATTCTTTTCCTAATGTCATTTAGTTGCTTTAATGATTGTATTAGATTTTGAACTTTAATGGCTGAACTAACGTTATCTGCTAGTCTAGAATGCCCTGATAAAACTGTAAGTAGGGTTTTCCTCAGACCAATTCATTTTTACATAAGTTTTTAAATGAACAAAAATATCATTTATGGCTAGAAAGCAAATCAAAGTTGTACATTTTAATTATGGAATCCAGAATGTTTGGAAAAGTTAGAGCATTACTTAAGCAATCAGTGGTTGTATGTAAAGATTAATTTATTTCAGTCAGTAACTTACCTAATTGGAACATTAAGAGTTCAGTTAAAACGATTCCCTCAATTCTACCCGCCAGGCCTAAATTGACATTGCTAACCAAGGAAACAGGGTCAGCTTTGAAAAAATTAAGGAATTTACTATGCCTAACAAGTGAAAGTGAAAATTTACTAGTTGTTTCACTTTTCCTAGATTCAAATCTATTTTTATAAACTAATGTAAATAATTGTTTATATTTAGTATTCTGGACTGGTTTTCATTTTTGTAACTCAGACTATACCAGGGGTGTCAGACTCATTTTCGCCAGGGGCCCCATCAGCCCTGAGGCCGCCTTCAAAGGGCCGAACATAATTTCAACTCTTTCACTGTTAAGGAGTAGTTGCATTTATATGGCCCCAAAATTATTTCAGCCCTTTGAAGGCGACCACGAGGCTGATGTGGCCCCTGGTGAATGAGTCTGACACCCCTGGACTAGACCTTCCTTAAACTTTTAGAAATGAACCCTCAATGGATTTATGGGAATAAACTTCAACAGAGTAGACTAGTGACCGTGTGTTTATTGTACCAATGTGAAGTGTAAAACTACACCAGAGGAGTGCGGTCTAGCAGAAAAGTTCCCTTGAAAGGAAAACCCTCTTTCAAAGAAATAAAACTCATCCCATGTGGTCTGTGTGGAGGGGATCCTGCTGCGTCTTGTGGAAAACCACGTCCTCGGACTCCGTCCCGCTGGAAGCGGGCAGGGCCGGAGAGACCCCCAGGCTTCCGAAGTCCTTTCCTCCCCTGCTGCACACGTGGGCGTCACAGCTGTCAGGCTAACGTGATGTTAATCTACGTCCATCACCAAGAAACTGAACAGACGTTACCGTCACTGGAATTAAAAATCACCTTAATTTTAGTTTTCAAAAATCTCTTTGAAACTAATTTCTGTGGAGCTTAAAACACATTTTATCATAACTTACATTTTCTCATGCTGTGGGACAGTTAATATATTTAAGAAAAGTTGGTAAAGAACATGATAAAACATTCATTTTCAGTGTTTGGATTTTAAAATTTGGTGGTTTGTGAACCATTTCATCATTTTTTTAAATGAAAATACTTCAAGAGTAAAATATTTGGGAAGGCTAGGACCAAGTGTTTAGTTATAGAAAACTTGCCTATGAAGTCTTCAATCTGATTCAAAAACCAAACCTTTATCTTTAAAATGTTATTCAAGAAATTCTCATACATTGTCATTTTAAATTACAACTGTACTTTATTTTTAAATAGTCACAAGATTTGATACTTCACACACACACACACAAAAAGACACCGCTAATAAATAACAAAAGTGGAAATACTTATCAAAGTTACAACAGACATAATGTTTAGCTGAGAATCACTTCAACAGAGTAAGGCTCTAAAGATACCAGACAAACCAATACTTGTTTGGAATAAACTGTGCAACTTTCCTAACGTATGGGCTTACAGAAGAGGCCCTGTTCCATGTGGTCAGGTTTACAGTCATGAAACCAACTTACAGCACAACTGTGCTCAGACTAAGTTTCAATAGTTGTAATAGTGTATACAAGATGTTAAGGAATGACTCCTACAGAAAATTAAAACTTGAAGACTTTTAAGAATTAATAATATCCAGTAAGTGTACGTTCTTACCTGAAAACAGCAAAATTAATAGGTGCTGGTATTCACATCTGATGTCTCAGGGTTTTGACTGACATGTCTTAATGCTCCTAGACTTTGGGGTGTACAAGGTGGCAGAAAATTTAAAGTTTGTTTAGAAGGGGAAAATTAGGATTAAATGGGCAGATACTTCTTGACTATGCCAATAACCTTCAATTCTTCATAGGGAATGGTTAAGCCATCAAAACAAAACCAACTTTTAAATTTCCAAATGCTTCTCCATATTAGCAACACTTTTAAAGTCACTAAAAACTAAATGTATTACCTTGTAGAGGTAACACAGAAATGAAGAAAAATAAAAAATGCTAATCCCTAAATGCATCCATGACCATCCTGTGTCCACTTCATACACTGAACCCTCCCATCCCACCTACTCACCCACTCCCAAAAAGGTCCAGGTGATTACGTCCCAAAGTAATCTATTCCTGAATTACCTTCAAAGAGACAAACTGCTCTGTAGTGTATCAGCTACTCGGGCCTACACATTGTAGGATGACGTACTTCTGTTGTCCTCTCAAATTTAGAAAGTTGTGACAACCGTTCCCAACTGACAATTTAAGATCCCTAGATTCCAAGTCAGTACAGGTTAAAAGAGCCTAATATGTGAAACTTTTTTTTTAGAGGGGGCAGATTAAGTAAAAGCCACAGGATTCTTTGTGACTGTGAACTAAATCTGAATTATTCGTGTCTGGCACTGTGTAAACATATTTTTAAGTTCATTTTGCTGGACTTCATTAACCACTTCAGGCTCTGCAGGGCTCTTCTGAACCCTGGCCACCGCAAAGTTGATCCCCTGGGTTAGCCCGGCTTGGGTCATGTTAGCGACCTGGACCATGGAACTCCGGATCTTTGCGAAGGGGGACACTGCTCTGCTGCCGCTGCTCTCTGAAGGAGAAGGAGTTACGTGAAGTCCTGTCTCAAGTTCAAGCACGCTGGATCCAGAGCCGGGGTTCTTTTGAGATACCACTGAATGCACCGGTTCAACAGACAAAAACTGTGGGCCTGCTGCAGAGAAAGACACATCTAACTGAGATGGTCGAGACGGTATCTGTTCCGTTGATTCAGATTGGGTTTCTTCATTAGAAACTTGATTGGTCGTTTGATTTCCTTCCTCACTAGCCTGCTGAGAAACAGATCTGGTTTCTGATAGTTGGGTCATCTTGTTTTGCGCATCTTGTACAAATCTGTGGCAGTAAATATCCACAGGCTTGGCAAAGCCAGTCAATGTGTGTATATAATCAGCAGAAGGACTTTTTTTCAAAGGAGCTTCACAGCGTTTTCCAAGCTCACTTCCATGAGCGGCAACAGTAATCTCTGAAGGAGCATGAATGCTAATGTCAGTGCTGCTAATGGACTGGGACCGGCTGCCTAACCGAGGTGCTGAAGCAATAATGCCACAACTGGGAAGAACATAGTCTACCGGCCCTATGTTCTCTAGAGAACTAGCTAGCTGTCTGTCTTCGTCAGACTTGGAATTTGTAAGGAATTCATCAGAGTGGTAGGAGTCGTTATCTGAAGACATTTCCCCATCAGACTCTGCCTGGACTTTACTATCCATCACACTTGTGTTTTCCATGGTTTCAAGACTACTATCTGATTTCCAAAGATTTACTTTTAAATTTGGTTTTAGAAAATTAACCTTCATTTCAGGTTTTGCAAAATTTCCTAGCCTTCGTAGGTTGCCAATATTTACATTGGATTTGGTCTGTTTCACTTTTTGATTTAGAGATGAAAATTTGCTCATTAGAAAATTTTTTCCTTGGGCCAGAGAGCCTTGGTTTTGAGATCTGATGCCAATAATGTCTTCATGAGGTTTACTGCTCTTCCTACAAATTAGAAGAGAAAAAAGTTAATTCCCCATGGAATTCAACATAATAGTTCCAATTATTAAAGTGCAAATGCTGTTATTTAAATTGGCTCCAATTTCCTGACAACTGCTAATTGATAAACTCAGAATACCCTTGGAGTTGACAGAACAGAACTGCGCAATAGAAATATGTGAGCTGTGGATGTAGTTGAAAATTTTCTAGCAGCCATATTAAACATGTGAAATGAATTTTAATAGTATTTTACTTAAATTAAGCCAATATATACAAAATGTCATTTTAGCAGATAACCAGTATTAAAAGATAACCAGGTACATCTCACTCTTTTTCCTACTAAGTCTCTGACGCAGTCAGTGGGCGGTAGTTTACAGGCCGGCAGCAGAAGCCTTTGTACGTGACATCGGTGAGTGGTTCCCAGGCATCGAGGGGGAACGGTGGCCTGGCCGTGTGACTCTAACCCCAAGTGCAGCAAACAGGCCAGAGACCTCTCCCACGCGTGCTCTGCCCTCAGCGTCCTCAGGCAAGCATCAAGTGCGACAGAGAGCCACGCTGGGGAAACACAACCGCGCCTGCAGTGTCCTAAGCCCACTCAGTGCAGCTCTTCCTGGCGGGCTTCAGAGCGGGCCGCTGTCTGCTGCTGCCTGTGTGCTTTACCTGTACTCTCGAGGGCATTCGGACAGGAGGGGCAGGAGACCGGAGGAAGGGAGGGAAGTTTCCCAACTGCTGCCTCAGCCCATGTTTTTGCACGTTCTGAGGATAAATTTTTCTCAAAAACACCGAAAAAAAAAAAAAAACACCCCACACCCAGATTTCAGGCTAATCACATTTCAAAGGCTCCACATCCACGGTCTAAACGGGCCGAGGCGACACCAACTGTAAATGGGGATCTGCATGCAGCACTGGAGCTACAGCTGTCCACACATACTCTAGTTGCTGCATTCAGGCAGAGAGGTGGGGGGAGGAAGAATTTTGTTGGCTGGTGTTTCCTATGGATTATCTGAATTTTAAAAGTTCTGGGACATTTAACACAACTAAATTTAGCAGTTTCTTTTTTGACATCCCTCATAACAGCTATAAATACAAAGAACTGTGCTACTGCCACAGGTATCTCGAATGTGAGACTCTTGGTCATGCAGAATCGCTGGTCATGAGACTCATAAAAATTACATTAAAAACTACAGAAATAATTCTATTAAAAAAAACTAGTGTTTAAAATATACTGGCTATTTTCTCTACAAAGTTATTTAAATTTGAGTGCCCCCCCCAGTATATTTTAAGAGTTTAAAAACATACCACATGTGGCCGTAATTTTAACCAAAAGTTTTACTTTTTGATCTACAGAGATGTGATACTTCCCTTTCTAAATACCAACTCATTACCATAATGTGATCCCAGACCTGTGCAAATACTTTTAAAGAAGAAAGACTTTGGATAGTAATGTGTTTAATCTTGAGAGAAAACCAAAGTGGCACACTCACCTCTCAAGTTTTTTCTCAATTATAGGTACATCTAATCCCATGGCTTGTTTGGTGATCTGCAGCATCTCTGCAATGCACTGAAGGGTATCTGAAACCCAAATATAATTGCTTGCCACTTGCACCAAAAACATACTAAAAAATAGCAGTTCTAACTCAGAATCCTAAATGAAATCTGTGATAGTCCAGTTAAATACACATTTATTTCCTTCAAATTATAGAAAACTGCTACTTACTTATTACTCCCCCACTTAATTCAGTAATCTAAAACCAACTTAACAGAAGAGTAAATAAAGAGCAAAGGAACCAGATGAACTGCAGTTAAGTGCTGGAAGCCAAGGTAATAGCTGTGAACAAGACAGACATGGTCCCTGACTACGATCCACTAGAGGCATATGTGATGGGAAAAGCCCAGCATCCACATGGCCACACACACACAGAATTCCCATTATAGATTCCCTTGCCCCAAACTATATCATCAGTTCAAATAATCTCCCTGCCTTGCTGAGAACAAAGTTGCTATTTCAAGGTCTCAAATCACAAAGCTATTTCTCTGGATCATTTAGCTGGTAATGGCACGTACCCCCGATTCCATGAGGGCTTATAAGAGCAGATAAAAAGTTATCACTCATTAATTTCATCTCTCTTCATTACCTTTCCCATCCTCTTCTGGATTGCGCATTACAGCTCTCAGAGTATGGAAATAGCCACTGGCTTCTTTGCATCTGTAGTGCAGTCGCATGCAGGAGAACTTTGGCTTACCAAAAAGTGTGGGTTCAGGACCTGAAGACCCAAATGAAGATATGTAAATCTTTCACATAACTTTTACTTTCTCCTAAATCTTCAAAGATATCTAGCACCTTTTTCTTCATAATCTAAAAGCACCCAAAATATAAGCTTATTGTGACAATTTGGTTTGATGAGACTATTCATCAAAACTCTTTTGCAGTCTCAAATATTTAAACTTTCTTGATCCCTGCGTTAATCTTCACAAGTAATAAAAAACAGTTAATAGATTATATCTGTCACTAATCTCTAAAGAACAGAAAGGAGTCCTAGAAAAACAGACTACTGGGAACACCCCTTTCCGGGTCTAGTAAGAGGTTCTACTGACTGCATAAATAGTCTGACCTACTCTTGGAACAAACAGCATTCGCTTTCTGTGACTTGGTTAGTATCTTAACATTTACCTATTTCTATTTTTTCCAGGTCTTCTAGACTTAGTCGTTGGTACTGGTTTACTTTATCAACTTCATCATCATAACTAGATAAAGGAAAAGGGATTAAAAAGAGGATTAAAATCAAAGGCATATTTGTCTTGTCAGCTGAGGTATAACAGTAGCAACTACTATGCAGTTAAAAATCTTCCACAGTGAAGGAGGGGTAACGGGACAACTGTAATAGCATAATCAATAAAATATATTAAAAAAAGAAAAAATCTTCCACAGTGCAATACCTACAGTTAAACAAATATTTTTAAAACTAGATGAAACCAGATTAACATATATATAGTTAATAGCTAAAGGAAAATCAGTTTATAGATCTTACATTACAGAAATCAATTCACAGGAAAATAATGTAAGTTTTATAAAAAGTTCTTACAAAACAAAACCCAACAAACCTAAACCTTAACCTAAAAGGAAGGCAGAAAGTACAGAGGTGCGTATACTGAAGCTCTGTATTTGTGAATAATAATAGCAGATGAATCACAACCTAATCAAGAAGGAAAAATCCATGTGATCAATGCCAACAGGGACCTGGACCAGTGACTAAAAAGAAAAAAGACAGTTCACACAAGGCTGAAAAGAAAGTAAATATTAGGGAAAGGCAAGGCTATGAGAAAGTACTTGTATTTTTGCTAGTGGCATTGTCTGGCAATAAACCACAAAAGTCTTATCACTCATTACTGTAACCGAGTGATATAACCAAAATGATAACCTCGTAGCCAAAGAGAAGTACATGTGTGCTCGTGTGTACACACACAAACACACTCGCAAAATGATGAGCACAAAGTAGCTGTCTGTATCATTCACAATAGTAAAAAAAAAAAGTTATTTCAATGCCTCACAACGGGGAAACATTTAACTAAGGCACAGTAGTAAAAACAATGATATATGGTCATTAACAATAAAAAAGTAGGCGGAAGACATCAAAACTCAGGAGATATATAGGAAATAATACTCAATGCTAAAGGAATATTACATAAACACATTGATACAACTATAACATAACATTTTCAAATTAATAAAAAGTCTGAGTGATGCAACAGTTATGTAAGGTCCAGCGGTTCAATGACATTTCTCAAAATACGTAACAAATCCAGACTCTTAATTTCCTAAAATGGACATTCACTCAGATATAAAAACAAAACCAAAAGCTCTGGATCAATAAGCAACTTACTAGGCGACGTAGTAGGCAGAGTTAGACAGCAGCAACAGCACGTCCACATCTCTGTGAGTGGCGTCAATGAGGCTGGACAAACACGACACACGTGGTTAAGTATTTTTATTCTCATCTACATTTTTGCCAAGCTTATTTTTATAGGAGAGCCACTTATCATAAAAGAGTGGGGGAGGGGAGGGAGAAATCAAATAATCAATGCATCCTACTTCTGAAATTAAATGTGTACAATCTATCCATTTGGAAACTTTTTAAAAAGAAAAAGGAATCCAGCTTGGGGAGGGTGGAAGGAAGACGGACCGGAGCTGCAGAGAGGTCCCTCCTCCGAGGGGTAGCCAAGAAGGAGGGAGGGAATGGAAATGCAGGGGAAATGGATAATGGGGGGCACGGGGGGGGGGGGATTTGGCCATAGTAAAGGGGGGAACTGGAAAAAAAATGTGACGTTCAGAAGGAAGAAATAGTCTAGATTATCTCACATGACCTACCCTTTGAAATGACACTGCACGTGAAGGGAATTTTTACGTTCATGTAGAATGCATCCCTTGAAAGAACTTTACATAAATATAACGTGCAAAAATGGAACCGAGCCCAAGCTACTTTGCCCTTTCCTCGTTACAGATTAATTTACTTGGCTTTTAAAGAACAGCAAACATTTCCTTATTCTATGTCCATTTTGCCATATTTACCTCCACTCTAAAATCAAGTATCAAAATAAAGTCTAAACCCTGGATGAGTGTTGATAAACCAAAAACTACAGTAAAATGCACATCTTTTAAAGATTACAAATAAGAGTCAAAGTATAAAATCTAAAAATAATCAACAGATTAAACACAGGGAGAATGTGACCTCAAATAGAATTTTTAATCTAATATTCACCCAATATTAAGAAATAGCCTTTCCAAACAAAAGGTGGAAATTAATATGCGTTCTTATATAAGTCTCCAAATTCCACTACAAGAGTGGATAATTCGGCCTCAGAATTCCATACCTATTTGCCAACACTTATCAAAATGCTACTGAAAAACCAAGGGAAAACTCATGTGTACACTGAATTTCAGTCACGTATTTAATCTGCGTCAGAATGAGGTCCTTGTCGGACCCATACTGCAGAGAAAATTTCACCGAAAGCTTAAACTGCAGTGTTTCACACCAGCAGCGCCTTGTTGCAGTGTAACCCCAACAGTCTTAGCCTACAATAACAAATTCCCAATTTTCAGCTAATGAAATGTACCCAGAAATACAACGAATGAGATAAGATGCGAGGACCCGATAGTACACCAATGGGTCCGAACTAGGGGCACTAACTAATCAGTCCATGGAGGGGAAAAAAAACCCCACAATTTCAAAGATCCCAGCAGCTCCCCCGTGAATGCAGAAAAGCACCGTAGGCTGTGATTCAGTTTTGCGCATCGATACCTACGTGCACTCTCAAAACTGTTGCTTGAGTCGAGCGATAAAAATCACCACGTCACAACACTGACATGAAAAATGCCGTACTGTCAACTAGGGTCGCCTAGTCCTAGTTCCCTAACTGGACATTAATATTTACATCAGCCAGACGTGATCCTCAGTGAGAAACATCAGGTCCTTTGAAAAAAGCACTTGGCACAGCACAGGCAGCCGCGGCAAACGCCAGCCCCCCCCCACCCGCAGTTCACCGGGGTCCGCAGCGGTGGACACTGGACCTCCCCACCCCCCCACACACACACAAACAGAAGGACTCCCCGCCCCACGAGGAAAGCCAGCAGCCCCCTCGGGGGCCGCGCCGCGCCCCTCCCCCCGCGCCCGCGGCTCCGAAGGCCGCTCTACTCGCCCTTGTTCTCCCACCACCCGGGCAGGCCCGCCTTCCACGCCGCGAGGACAAAACCGGACAGGACCACGTGCAGCCCAACCACTGCGACGACGGTCGCGTAAAAGCCACTGTCGTCAGGGGACATTAACAGGAGACTTTGGAAAAGGAGTAATTTACAAGAAAAATATAACCCCACGGGAACTTTAACCATAAGCCCTGCAAAAAGGAGAAAAATCTTAAAAGTTGTCGCCAGGCTACTGCCTTCAGGCTTAGGCTCGGTGGCTTTGCCCGCGGCACCGGCGGACCGCTGAGAGGCGGGCGGAGGCCTGTGGGAGCGCGGCATCTCGTCAGCCCGTCCGTCCGTCCGTCTGTACGCGAGTCCAAGCTCCGTCAGAGCCGCCGTAGCCTAGCTCCCCCGCCTGCGGCGAGCGCGGCACCCGCGGCACCCGCGGCAACTACGGCAACCGCGGCGTTGCCGCGCCAAGCCACGCCCAGGACTACGGCGCTTCTGCCCGCCCACTTCCGCCGCGGCAGGAGCCCAGCGCGCAAGTGCGGCCGGTCCCGGCCCGAGGGACCCCCAGGATCACAGACCCCAGCCCCAGGCAGGAGGGGCGCCGAGGTGGTCGCAGGTTCTGCACACCCCACCCGACCCTGCCGGAGTTCACAGGAGCCTTAGTGAAGGCCTCTGCCCACTGCTCGAGGGGACCCTGGCAGGTGGACTCTGTCCCCAAGACCGAGCATCTGTGTGTACCCTGCACGGTCCCTTGCCTGAGCGTTGCCGCCTCGCCGCTCCACTAAAACCGGTATTGGAGACGTGGTAATCGACAGTCCGTGTGGAAAATGCCCTGGGCAAAATAAAGAGTGGGCTTTGCGGAGATGCTGAAGGGCACTTGGGCAGTGCGCTGACTTCCCTTCCCACTTCAATTAGGATTCCTCCCCGCGCCCCGGTGCACCGCCGGGTGCTCAGAGCTTTTCTGCAGCAACTGGTGGCGCAAGCGAAAGGGCGCAGAGAGACTGGAGAGGTCTCAGCTGTACACGCCAGAGGCTGTCCATAGGGAAATGAGCCGAGCTGCGCTCAGCGTTGGAAGAGAAAAACAGGCCTGGGGCCGCGAGTGGGCACCAAGTATGCTCTGAGAGCAGAAACCAAGCAATCGGCCAGAGCCGTGCTGGACGGTTCCAGTTGGAGCGCTAGGAGGTTAAGAAAAAGGGGACAGCAGTCGTTCCTGCTGCCCAGCATAGGGCTATTTGTAAACTGCCTGCCATTAACTTCCTGCCAGATCTTTAAACAGGGTCGTGACCACAGTGGGGCTACCGAGGCACTAGTCTCTGGCAGTCAGCTTCAGACATGCACCGTTTCGGTCTTTTCCTATTTCACTTATCTCCAAAGTAGAAACAAAAATACTTCTCTAAGGAAGATGACATTGACAATCACGCCACCTTTAAAAAACTGAAGTGCAAAGTTAACACGCAAGCAAAATGCAGGCATGATACCTGCACTTATTTCTGAATGGGAATTAAAAGTATTACCCCCTTCTTTTGGTGCTGGATTAAGTTGGTCTGCTATTTAAAAAAAAAAAAAAACAAGGTACATGATTCAAAAAAATTTTTACCAAATGCTTATAAGAGCACAGAAATATTCTGCTAAATTATGTGTGAGGAAAACCCCATCTATTAAGAGTCAGCAAATTGCATCCATACTTATAGTATTGACTACAAAACAAAATAATTCATGAAATTATAAAGTCATAGTTTCCCTATGAACCTACAGTAAATAATTTAAAAATTCATTTTAATATATGTAAATGATACTTGCACATAATTGTTCTGTCTAGTTTGTTTTATGTCTCTTTTATTAAAAATACAATAAATGCAGCCCTGGCCATTGTGGCTCAGTTGGTTGGGCACTGTACTACAAAGTGAAGGGTTGCTAGTTTGATTCCCAGTCAGGGTGCATGCCTGGGTTGTGGGTTTGTCTGAGTTGGGGCACGTACCGGAGGCAACCAATCGATGTTTCTCTCTCACATAGATGTTTCTCTCCCTCTCTTTTCCCTTCCCCTCTGTCTAAAAATGAATAAATAAAACCTTTAAAAAATACAATAAATGGAAAATAAGGCAAAATCTAAATAGAACCTTTTATTCTTAGAGCTAAAATTATCTTAAATGTTTGTAATCCATAATAATGAAGATTGTAATTGGATGGTTTTGTTTTAAAAGGGAAGTTAAGCATTAGGTGGCCTATTTATTTTAAGAAAAGCCAGGACCACATTACAACCAACCAAAGTAGCACCACTGCACCTCTTGCTGAGTTATGTGCGTTAACACAATAAACCTCGATTCCTAGGAGGGAAACCGTGTAGCTGGCTGCTAACCACAGTTTTACAAGTGTCTTTTTTTAATGTCAAATATTACATTAAAATATTTATCATTACTGAGTTTTTTAGTGCCCCCTCAATCACGATCGAAGGCAAGAGCCTCGGTCAGCTTGCCTTAGTACCCGCCCTGTATTTGAAAACTGCCTTGCACCGTGCATCCATGCTCACCGCACACCATGCTCACAGCTTCATGGACAAGTTCTAGTGTTAATTTTGAAAACTTAGCAACATCAGAAAAATAAACACATTAGTTAACAGGACACCACTCCTACTCACCTGGGGTCACAGTCAATGAGGGCCCAGCCCCCGTGGAACTTCTCATTGTCAGGCAGCAGTAACTTCATGTAACTTTGTAAGAGCTGGCTAATAAGTTCCTGGTGACTTCTCTGATTTTCCTTATGCAAAGCTTCATGCTCTTTCTCCTTGTTAAATATGGAATAAAGATCTTCTGTCACTGGAATGCCTTGCATCAAGTCTAGAATAGAAAGTGTTAATATCTAACATCATCTTAGTTTACTAATACATTTTAATTTATTTTTTTAAAGATTTTTTGTTTGTTTTTAGAGAGAGGGAAAGGGAGGGAGAAAGAGAGGGAAAGAAACATCAGTGTGTGGTTGCCTCTCATGCGCCCGGCACTGGGAACCTGGCCCACAACCCAGGCATGTGCCCCAACAGGGAATTGAACCAGCAACCCCTTGCTTTGCAGGCCAGCACTCAATCCACTGAGCCACACCAGCCAGGGCTACTAATACATTTTTAAAAAACAAAAGAAAAGGGAGACTTAAAGCCATTAAACTCTTATAAGAAAACGTAAGTGTAAATCTTGGAGATCTTGGATTAGACATGTTTTGTTTCTTTTTTTTCTTAATAGGACACTAAAATCACAACAAAAGAAAAAATAGACAAACTGAACATCATTAAAATTAAAAACTATTATGTTTCAAAGGGAAATAAACATGATAGGGAAAAGACAACTCACAGAATGGGGAAGAATATTTACAAATCATATCTGATAAAAGACCTGTACCCAGAACATAAAGAATTCCTACAACTGAATAAAAAGACAAATGAAAAAAAAAGAAAGAAAAAGAAAAGACAAACGAGCCCATTTAAAAATGGGCAAAGAATCTGAATAGACAAGCTAACTTCTTCCTAGTGTGGCATGTGGCTCAAACTGTAACAAGTCATTATAATCCCATTTCCTGCAGTTGTCTGGGACGAAGCGACTGGAGGAGGCTTGTGGGAGACACCTGCCACCACCGGCCCTACAAGGGGAAGCAACAGCCCAGACTGCCGCCGGCCTCTCTGTCTCAACCTTGAAGAGATCCAGCTTGAGGATTAGGATGAAGCTGATGCTGTGGGTGGTAGAACTGAGACAGGGACAGAACCTGAGTCCTCAAGGATATAACTCAGTCCCTAGATCAACCAATAGAAGGAAGGCATCTTATTTTTCCTTCAATGAACTGCTAAAATCCAGTTTTCCCGTCAGCACATACCCTGTCTATGGCAAATGAACCAAATTTCTCTACATCAGACTTCTCAAATTACTAACTAGCCTAAATGTTTCATGAAGGATAAATATCAGGTTAAAAAATTGGATTTACAAAGCTTTTGGACACCATAGGATAAGGTGTTACATTTGGTTCTAATCCGGAACACTCTATATTTATTTTAATACTATAAGGTAGTATTGTAATGAAAATTAAACTTGAAGCATGCCACTGGGCAATCTACCCTCCATGCCCTTCTAAAAAACAACTAAGAATTGGTTAGGATCACCTCTAAACTAGATACCCTAAAATCCTGTTAAATCACACCAATGGGAAGAAAGGATGGTCTATTCGTCCACAGCAAGAACACACGATAAATGTCATGGAAAGAAAGAAAATCATCTCGTTGCATCTCTTAGACTTGAGTAACAGAAAAACAAATAGAACACGGAGTTTTCCACTGATAAGGTTTAGGGTCCCTTACTCCTTACTCCTGGAGTCCCGGCCCTGCCTTCTGTTACATGAACAGCAATCTGAAAAATATGTATGAAAATTGATGGTTTCTTGTGTGTTGCTCCAGCCTAAAAAATTTATCAAATCCTAATCTTCTAAAGTTTTGAATTAGATTCATTGAGTAAGATGATTAAAATAGAAGCACATTTAGAAGTATATTAGAAAACACATTAACTATATTAATAAAATTGGTTTCTAAAAAACAGAGGGATAAGAAATTTTAAAGAAAGAAAGGCTTTTACATTCCTTACCTATGACAGCTTGCCTATAAGCATCCTTAAATCGATTCAGGTAATACCTATTTGCTGAGTTAACACCATCTTTCATAACTCCTGCTAACTTCCTTTCTCCAGTCCTCGTAAAGTCACCCTGCCAAGGAAAAAGTCATTTTGACAATTTATTTAAACATAAGAATGTCCCCAAAGTAGATATGGGCTTTTAGTTCAAGACTGGAATTCTTTAGGCTTTTATAATTTCCAAATAATGTAGTTAAATTAAAATATTTACTAGTATTTGACTCTGACCCAAGCATGTCAAATAATTAAACACGCTATTTGTAGCAACAAATCTTCAGCTCGATAATGCTTTAAAGTAAAACCATTCTTTGCAATATGTATAATTTTGAGAATTTACAGGTCAAAACTTTTTCCCCTATAAGGGTGTCAGAGCAAGTCCTTAGAGAGGCATGACTTAAACTTAAGGCAAGGACAGCATAGTCCCTTTTCCCCCCACCCCAACCCCACTATTTCTGCCCAAGGCAATCGCAGAAACAGCCCCTGTCCCAACATTCACAATTTTGGAAGGAGATATTGCCAATTACTTAAGTCATTCACAGAAAATAGTAATTAAATCTATATCTATTACAGAAGAGAGACACATAAATGTGGAGTCCAAAGTTTAATGTCAAAGAAAAAAGTATTTATTTTTCCAGCTTTACTGAGATAACTGACAAGCAGCACTGTGTAAATTCAAGGTGTGCCACATGATCACTTGATATATGTATATATACTGTAAACTGATTACATTAAGGCTAGTTAATACATCTCTCACCTCACATAACTCCCGTGTGTGTGTGTTTGCGGGGAGAACATTTAAGATCTACTCTCTCAGGAAATTTCAATTCTATGATACATTATGTTAATGATTATTACCATGCAGTACATTTGATCCCCCAAATTTATGCAGTTTACCCCTTTTGAACATCTCCCAATTTTCCCCCAAATCTGGTAACCACCAATTCACTACTGTTTCCATAATGGCTATGCCAATTTACATTCCCACTGACAACGTATTGGCCAAAAAGTTCTTTTGTTTTTTCCAAACAATGAATGAACGGTTCTAGTGGTGCTTAGTTGTCTTTAAGTTCATTCAAAAGTTTTGTTAGACTGTATTATAACACCTTTCACATTATCATGCATTTAAAAAAACATCAAAATGGGTAAATTTGGGGGTAGCCATTTTAAATTTTAAAGATGGAAAAATTATGAACATTTTTGGCATATTATGCTTTATTATTTCAGGAAAAATAAAAATGCAACTGAAACACAAAAAAAGATTTGTGCAGTGTATGGAAGTGCTATGACTGAGTGAACATGTCAAAAGTGGTTTGCATGGCCCTGGCTGGTGTAGCTCAGTGGATTGAGCGCAGGCCTGTGAACCAAAGCATCGCCGGTTTGATTCCCAGTCAGGACACATGCCTGGGTTGCAGGCCATATCCCCAGTGGGGGCCACGTGAAAGACAACCACACATTGATATTTC
Source organism: Phyllostomus hastatus (assembly GCF_019186645.2). Taxonomy (NCBI): domain Eukaryota; kingdom Metazoa; phylum Chordata; class Mammalia; order Chiroptera; family Phyllostomidae; genus Phyllostomus; species Phyllostomus hastatus. The sequence continues at coordinate 27,489,534 of NW_025334004.1, read as the reverse complement.
TCTCTTTTTCCCTCCCTTCCCCTCTGTCTAAAAATAAAATCTTTTAAAATATATGACCCCCTGCCTTAGCCAAACTTTGCAGGACGAAGCCAACTCCCACCTGTAGCCCATATACCTTTCTCTTCAAAATAGACATGGTTTTAAACCACATCCCGTGTCCCACAGAACAGTGCACAAATGCTTGCTGCAGGTAAGACTTACCTTCAGCGCAGCGGTCCCAGCGTACTGCCTGCTAATGGAGTCGCCGTTGTTGGCCCACATTATCTGATAGATCCGGCTGCACTTCACCGGTAGTGGCTGCTCTGGGGGCATCACGCCTAATTTTTTCAGCTAAAATGAACACATCAGTGGATTAATGATACATGAACCAGGACACCATAGCATAAAATGTACACTACAGAAACAGGAATTGTGTTCATATACAATTTAGAACCCTTCAATAAAATAAAAGGTGTCTTCAGACTTTTTCAAAATAAAGTACCACTTGAGAAATAATTTTATGAATTGCTACAGGTGAAAAGTAGGAGATATTTATGGTGTTTTGGTGTGATTTTCAATGTTCACACTCATATTGTATTTTGTCTTTGTTTTAAACTTGCTTATGAAGTGACATTATCAAAAAGCACACTGAGGCCTGGCCAGTGGGACTCAGTTGCCTGGTCCTCATTCCGCAGAGTGAAGCGTCGCCAGTTCTGTTCTCCGCCAGGACACATGCCTGGATCGCAGCCTCCGTCCCCAGCTGGGGCGCATGCGAGAGGCAACTGATCAAAGTTTCTCCTGCATGTCGATGTCTCTCTCCTTCTCTTCCTCCCTTCCCCTCTCTCTAAAAATAAGTATTTTTTTTTTGAAAAGTGCATTGAAACAGCAATATTAATTAACAGTACCAGAGCACTGATTGCCCAATAAATATTAACTCTGTTCTAGGGCTAGGGTTCCAAGACATGTTTAAAATAATTATCTCATTTACTCCTCATAACAACCCTATGCAATCAATATGCTTATTACATTTTATTTATTTTATTTTATTTTATTTTATTTATTTTTTATTTTTTTTAGAAAACTTTAATCCTCATCCAAGGATGTGTTTATTGATTTTTTTTAGAGAGAGAGGGAGGAAGGGAGAGAGCAAGTGAGAGATAATCATCAGTATATGAGAGAGAAACATGGATCAGTTGCCTTCTGTACATGCCCCCAGCAGGGACTGAACTCACAGTCCAGCTATGTGCCCTGACCAGGAATCAAACCCACAACCTTTTAGTGTGCAGGACGACGCTCGAACCAAGTGAGCCACCTAGCCAGGACACTTGTTACTCCATTTTAAAGCTGAGGAGAGAGAAGTTGGGAGAGCTTAAGTTCTTCGCATGGGATCAGCACCTCATGTGTGGGAGGGCCAGGGCTTGGACTCGAAAGCCTGCCTGCTCCAATGAGACACTAAAAGGGACCGACTCATACCCTCAACGGAGAGTCACTGGGTTCCATAAAAAAAAAAAAACAACAACCTAGAAACTATGCTAGGAATTTCTACCTTGGGAATTGGTTACTCAGGTATCGGAGGCCCAGAAGATCTAAAGGGGGACACGGGTAGCAGACACAATGGCTACAGGAGGCAGGTGCCACCAACTGGGGCAGAAAGGCAAGAGGCTGGTCCTGCGGTGCCGAAGGAACCAACGGCCCCAGAGATGGCGCTGCTGACAGGAATATATCACAGATGAGGATGTGCGTCCCTCTTCCTCCTCGAGCCTCACAACCTTCTTTTAGTGCCTGCTACCGGCAGGGCCTGGCCCAGAGCTCGCCGGCCAAGCAGAAACGAAATGTACAAACTCCCAGCTCCAAGTACAGAAGGGAAGGTTCAGAAATGAGGGAAAAAGGTAAATGCCAATATAGTGCCACCCACTAAATTTTAAAATGTGGGCCTCACATTTTTGGAGTAAGTACCTAAGAAAATGCCACTTGATTCAAGGTATTTATAGTGAGACTGTGCCTTCCGGGTTTAATGCAATAAGGTTGTTTGTATGCCATAAAGGTCCTAAAGAACAAAGATTTTAGTTATTTGTTCACACTTGAAAAAAATTAAAAATGAGTATTTGCAATCCAACAGACTCCAAATTACCTGCTGCTCCATGACCACTCGGGCGATGGCAGCTTGGACCACGTTGGTGCGGTCCAGGCAGTCCATGCAATTGACGCGAAAAATCCCTTCTTGTTTGCATATTACGCCAGCTTGATCCACCCTTTTCAACAATAGTAGGGGATTATTTCACAATTCGTTTTTCAAAAACCACAATTCTTTACAGCATAACAACAAGAACAGTAGCACTGGTTATCAGTTTGCTTATGATAACCATTATGGGGCAGAAATTACTGAGTTCTTTGTAGACACTGTGAAGTTACACAACTCAATGAGAAAGATATTACTATCCCCATTTTGAAAAAAAAAATAAGGTGAAGAGTCACTTGCCTTATGTCACACAACTACTAAGCAGAGCTGACACAACCCCGTGTTATGCTTTTCTGCACATTTAAAGCCAAAAGGCACTTTAAAACACCATCCCGTCCCTCCTTTCGAATCCAAGTGGAAGCACGTCTCAACTAGCTGGAGCAGACTCATTTGCTCTGCCACCCAGTGAGGAGTCGTGCAACACGTCCTGCTCCTCTAACTTCTCGGGCCACCCGTGGCATGAAGCCTAATCGGAAGTTCTCTTCTGTCATTTACGGCAACTTCTTCTTCCTGCATCTCCCTCCTGTAGTCTGAGAAACACTGCTCTTCTCTGATCGTTTTACATGCCTGAAAATTGAGACCAAGTTCCTCTAAGCTTTCCTTCCATGTTAGGGGTGGCAAGAAAGGAGAAAGAGAAAATTAAGACTCTGAGGCATTAGAAAGAGTTAAAGAATAGTCATCGGGCGTTCCACTCCACTTTGCCCAACTCACACCTCTCCCTTGTCTGAGCTAACAATGCCTATTGACTAACACTCTCTTAAAAAGCAGCACAGGAACTGGGAAGCAATACAAGAAAAACAAAAATGCTTTCTCAGCTTGCTGCTATTATTGTGATACTTACTGGTACTAAACAAATAGCCATGATTTCACAGGGCAGGAGTTTGTCAAACTGACCTCTGATGAAATAAGAAATACGTACCAACACCACTTCATATCAAGAATAATGTCATAAATGGCATCTGTCAGCGTTTGCACATTCTCGAACTTCATTCCTCGGCTGAAATGCAAGCCAAAAGAAAGAAAAAAATCTTTAATAATAGTTTAAAGAAAATTATTACTATTAGTACACGAGGTTAACACTGTTCTAAATAGGCAATCATAGAAATGTTTATGGCTAATCTGCATTGTGGAAGAAAATACACTTAATACACTAAAACATAAAGATATCAAAAGCTTCTCCTCCACCAAATTTTCAATAGTTAGGTAAATAAACCCTCATTAGAGCAGGGATCATGACAAAAAAAAAAACAAACCTAACTTTCAGAATACATAATGGTTCACTAATTGCTGATTTCCTAGAGCAAATTCTAGTGGGGTTTGTCCGAAGGGAAAGAAGTGTCACTCACAGAGCATAAAAATGGGCCAGCAGGATGATTTTCCTTAAGCAAGGGCACTCTATTACTTCTGCCAGGCTCAGACTCAAGCAGAAAAGTAAAACTCCGGAAATTCTTTAATTAAATGAGAAAAGGAAAAATGGAACTCTAGGTCTCCAAGTTATTTTGGAACAGAAAGAGTATAAATATTTCAGGAACAATTAAGTTAAAACTTTAGCCAAAAAAAAAATCCATGTGAAATTTAAGCAAAGTAAACAAATGATACTCCTTCCCTTTCCAACGAGAAGAAATGTTTCTTCCCAATAAAGAGAAACTTAGGTTCCTGTGACAGCATGTCCCACAGCCACTGGAACCGATCAGAACTCGTTTTCGGAAGCCATCTTACCAGTGCTCGTGGAAGTCAAAAGACACGTAAGTAAGCTGTGCGTTGTTGAAGAGCAGCACCTGCTTCAGGTAAGCATCCCCAATAATCTTCTCCCTTCCCGCCTGGTCTACCAAGTTAATAATAACCTATGAGAGTGAGGGGGGAAATCAGTTTAATCAGATGTTAGAATCATAATGTGATTCATTTGGATTATGTTTTAGAAATATTTTATAGCTACTCTTAGAAAGCAGATAAACCCCTCAAGCATCAATATTTTCCTATAAAATCAGATTTTTGTTTGTTACATCTAGTTTTGTAAGAACTGCTTATATCAATGACATTAATGGCTTTTTTATACATTATACATCTGAAGTAACCAACTGGAATACATAATGAAAACAAGGTCCTTTTAACAGCAAATCTTTAAAATATCTAGGCAAATCACTTTTAAAGGACATACACAAGCCCCACATATTGGACACTATATAACTTTGCCTAAATACATAAAACAAAACCTGAGTACTGAAGAGACACACCATGGTGCTAGATGGCAACACTGTAAAGATGTCAGGTCTCCCCAGATTAATCTACATACCGAACAATCCCAATTAAAAATCAATCAGGATTTTTCTATGGACTTGACAAGTTAATTCTAGTTCATCTGGAACAGTAAATATGTGAAAAGAATTTGAAAGCTAATAATAATAAAAGAAGACTTTGTCCCATTGAAGAGCAAAACACACTCTAAATCTATAGCAATTAAAACTGCGGTGCTAGGGCAGAAGTGAGTGACTCAGCAGAACAGGACAGGTGGCCTAGCAACAGGCCTATGCACGTTGAGAAATCTAAGATATAATAACCATATCCTTCTGAAAAATATGGGTTATTCCATAAATGGAACAGGATAATTATCTGCATAGGGAGGAAAAATTTACTTTAGCTCCTTACATCCCGTTATACACGAAATAAATTTTAGATGCATTAAGGACCTAAATATTTTTTCTTCAAGTTATAAAAAAAGCTAGAACAAAATTTGGGATGACGTTTCCATAATGTAAGATGGAACATAACTTTCTAAGCATAAGATAAACAGAAGGCATAAAGGAAAAGATGAACAAATGTGACAACATAAAAATTTAAAGCCTCTGTGTAACAAATGACAAAGATCAAAAAACAGAAACAAACAAAGAGAACCACCTAGGGAAACATACCTGTAACATGAAAACCAATAATATAAAATCAGTAAGAAAAAAATGGGTAAAGGATACAGAGGATATTCACAGGACATAACACACAAATGGGCAATAAACACGAGACTACAACTTGTTAATACTCAGAGAAATACAAATTTTAAAACAGAAATCTAGTTTCACCTATACACAGGCAAAAACTGAATGCTAAATACAGACAGCACTGGTGACTATATGGGACACGGGCGCTGGCTGCCGTTCTGCTGAGCGTGTGAACTGGTGTGACCTTGTGGGGAGCAACAGAGTGACACGTACCAACTTTGTACACACGGACAGTTTGACCCAGCCATTTCACTTCTAGAATTTATTCTACAGAGCATACAGAATACGTAAAAGGTGTCTTCTGGATAATTTTTTTAAGAGCAAAAAACTATATCCGAAAGGCCCCCAAATGGAGAAGTGGTTCAACAGTCACGAGGTACTAAGTGGAAACAGCTGCAGAACAGTGTACGTGGGGTGGCCCTCTTCTGCCCTAAATTTTGAAGGTGTATATGTGCATGTGTCAAGGTGTGTTTTGCTGCAAATGACAAATCACTGACTCAAATCTCAGAACAAAAAGTCTGGCGGTTGCATGATTCCAAAATTGCTTCATTCAGTGGCTGTTCATGCCCGTTCTTTCCATCTACTTGTTCTGCCGTCCCCAGCAAATTGGTTAATCCTCAGGCTGGTTCCTTTGTGGGCTTGATGTAACTACGGCAGCGCCACAACAAATCCGGACACAGCAACCACAGGATTGCTGTTCCTGTGTCTCTTTAGCAGAGCAGGAAATCTTGCCCAGCAGGCTCCCAGCAGACCTGCCCTCACGTCTGCCCCCACTGCCAGTGGACAGACACAGGCCCGCGGGGTGCCATCGTGTCATACCCACCAAGGTCCCACCTCCCAGAGAGCAACTACCCAGGGAGCAGGGTGGATAAGCAGACATGGTTGGGGTGCTGCAAGGAATGAGGAGGTCCTCTCGACATGCATTCCTGTAAGACTGATGTGCACAAACAGGCCTTGAAAGTCAACAGGGAGCAGGAACGAGGGTGGTGAAGAATTTATTCCTTCTGCCTCCCTTACACACCTCAGTGTTGCTTCAATTTTTCTGATTATGTGTGGCATGTAAATTGTGGTTTATTCTGTAATACCGCTTATAACTACACATATTGCTAATATGTGAATTTACTCACATTGTAAAAACTGAAACGTGGATAAAGGTTGAATCCTTCTGACCACGGCCCAGTTCCACAGCTTTCCCTGGAGGTACCTCCCATTAACAGTTTGGTGTGTACCCTTTCAGGCCACATAAATGCATTTCTACATAAACAAGCATGCCACGTATGTGTAAGAACACTCATATATGGAAGAGAAGTACATATATATGAATGACATGATTCTGGTTTGGGGATTTTTTAAGAAGCAACATACCATATGCTATTACACAATTTTCTTTTCTCACTCCAGGCTGGATGTGATTTTAAGATCTTTCCATGTTACTAGCATGGAGATACATCTTATCACGGTTAAGCATTAGTATTCAATACTTCACATGTGCTGTACTTTATCCACTGACCTCCTGATGAACAATTAGGTTGTTTTTATACTCCAATGAATGTTCTTATGCATGCCTCCTTGATTGAACACATATTTCTCTCAGGGAGATTTTAAAAATTTTGTATTAGCATTCCAGTTGTCCCACATCCTTGACAAAACCTGTTATTTCCCATCTTTATTTTAGCCATTCTGGTGTGTGTATGGTGGTTTTAGTTTGTATTTCCTGATGATTAATGAAGTGGAGCACCTTTTATGCGTTTAATGGCCTTGTGGATATCTCCTCTTATGAAGAGTCTGTTCAAGTCTTTTGTCCAGTTTTCTTTTGGATTGTACACCTTTTTTCATGGGTTTATAGGGGGGTTTTATATACTCTAGATAGTATACTCCCACTTTGAAAATTGCATTTCCATTCTCTTAACGCTGCCTTTTAATAATCAAAAGATATTTTAGTGCCCTGGCTGATGGTGGCTCAGTGGATTGAGCGCTGGTCTGAGAACCAAAGGGTTGTTGGTTCGATTCCCAGTCAGGGCACATGCCTGGGTTTTAGGCCAGGTCCCCAGTGGGGGGCACACAAGAGGCAACCACACACTGATGTTTCTCTCCCTCTCTTTCTCCCTCCCTTCACTTCTGTCTAAAAATAAATACTTAAAAAACAAAAGATATTTTAGTAAAGTCAAATTTATCAATTTTTCATTCTAGTTGGTGCTTTTAAAGTCTTATTTCATTTCAATAAAGGTTTAATAGATAATATTTATAACATTTGTAATAGTATTTAATACTTATGATAAAGTTTCAAGGAAAACTCTAATAAAAATTAAAAATTTAGTAAGGTCAATTTTATCAATTTTTTTCATTATGGCTAGTGCTTTTCAATTCCAGTTTAACACCCAAGGTCAAAAAGATATTCTATATTTTGCTCTAAAAGGTTTTTGTTTAACTTCACACATTTAAATCCATATCCATCTAGAACTGATATTTGTTTATGGTATGTAGGATAGGTATGAGAAGCAAATTTACTGGGTTAACAACAGAGCATATTTTATTGTTCTTGATAATACCATTCAAAATGGCTGCACCAACAACCTATCCTCCCTCCGGCAATGTGCGCGAGTCTCGTTTCCCCACATAGCTGCCTCCGTCTCTTATTATCAAACTTTATAGTGTTTTTCAGTCTTGGAGTTTGGTTTTCATTTCCCTGCTAGGGCTTTCTTTGGGACTGCACAAAACTTATATATTAATTTTAGAAGAACTGAAATCTATACAATTTTAGGTCTTTCCTTCTAGGATCATGGTATTTTCTCTCCACTTATTCAGATGTTTTTGTGTGTTCTTCTTCAATAATTCTCCCCACCCCCACCACATCTTTCTTGTACATTTATTAGATTTTAGGTAATTACTTCCTATTTTATTTTTACTGCTGTTGGAAAAATACATTCCATGGCATTACACATTCTGACTGGTCGGAACTAATGGATAAGTTACTGACTGTTGTAGCTCAATCTTGTATCTGAAATCTGGTCATCTTATTGAACTTATATTTCACCTAACAGTTCATCTAATTTTGGTTTAAATGACCACATTCCTAGATGAACGCATGAATATATGAGAAAAGTAGGCAGAGAAAAAAGATACTGAAAGATACATATCAAATTGTTTTCTCCAGGAGGCAGAACAACATGGGTAGTAATGAAAAATGCTTTTTATTTCTTACTCTACATAACTTTTAAATCATCCTAATTGATAGTAGACTAATTTTTTATCTAAAAATGGCCTAAAATAGCTGACAATATTTCTGAAAAAATATCAAGAATACTCTTAGCTTATATGCGCTCTCTAATTTCATGACAAATGCCATGTTGCTTAATTATGAATAGTACATTGTTATTTTCATGAAATTTAAAGAAACAGATACACAACCATTTCTAAATATGAAGAAATATTTACTACTACAGATCAAAGCCCACCTGTTTTTTGTAAATTTTCAGTTGTTCTTCGAAGTGGGCACAGAAATAGGGAACAGTTTCCTTTTCACCTACAAAGAAGTGATACAAAATCTATTTTTCCTTCACATGTTTAAGACAAAAATTAGTGTCTATTCCATCTTTACTTTTGTTTTTAAATAATTTACTGACAGCCCAAATGTTACTAGGATTTTCTAAAACCATATTTTAAAATGAAATACTAAGCCAAAGATTTCTGATTTGGTTTTTTCCAATTAAACTAAATCAAAACATAAGTTATAAATTGTGAAATTAGATTATTTGCATTACCAGCTTACTTGTCAGAAAAAGTTTCATGTGGTTTATAATAAAAGAGTAAAAACTCATCTAAATCAAGGATATTAAGACTGAGGTTTTACCAAATTCTCAGGAATACAAACTAAGTTTTAAGAGAAAAATATTATGTAAACAATTTAAAAAATTAACCTCATTCAGTAATATAATTAGATTGGCATGACCTAGCTATTCTAGCTAAAATATTGAAAGAATATTAAAAACATTGAAAGAATATTAAAATAGCTAAATTTAAAATATTGAAAGAAATTAAATACTCAGTAATTAAAACAACAATAATAACAAACATTTCACAGTGAGACATTTGAATAAAAAGCGTCTTGTAGATGCCATGTTAAGATATTTCCCACTTCTATAAATAGTGGCTTCCTTTGCCCTTTTCTAAAATTAAACATCCAATAAAGTATTCTTCAAAGAAACAATACTTTAAAATTTGAAATAAGCTGTTTTGCTCTATTGTTGGGGAATTTTTTATTGTTAAATTACTTAAATTGTCAACAACCATTATTATTGTGTTTACATCACTTTCCACTAAATTTCGTGCTATATGAGTTATTGTTTTGAACGAAACATCTGGCAATGCAAAGCCAAATCTGCAAAGTATCTAATATTTTTAAAAATACTCTGTCTGAAACCATCATTTGCAAACTAAATGATTGACATGCTCACTCTTGTCCAGCCGAGGTCTCGGGTTGTATCGATACCCAACCTGGCTCCAAAAGACGGGCACGGAGCCTCGTGTCTGAACAAACGACAAGGTGTGATTATGAACGTGAATTAGCTGTTCAGTCTCCACGTAATTTGCAACATTTCCATTTTTATCCACGCCTCTTCGTTTATAGCGCATTCCTAAAAAAAATTAAAACAGAAAACAGCAACATTTTTTAAAAATATAGTCTGACTAGATTATGCTTCTTAACCAAGTCCCTTTTTCAGGATAGCCTTGGGGATCTAATATGCAACTGTCAGGCAGAACTGTATCAATTTACCCCAAATCACAACTGCATGCATCATCGTTTTTTACAGTTGAAGCTAAGATAGCGGCTGTGCACTGAAAGATAAGAATTTTCTCACAGGTGCTAGCAGTCAAGAAGGATTTATTACTGTGATCCAGCCCGTCAGTGGGAACAATGATATTTTAGAACATCCCAAGTGACTTTCTTCTTTCTAAATATATCTCCTTTCTTTCTCCTTTTGCTAACTCTCCCCCATTCGCCTTTCTCCAATAATATGCTCCCAATCACATCAGAGTCACGGAGCACTTTGAAACCAACTGTGTTTCCAAATTCATACCGTCATCAGCATTTCAGCACCCCCACAGATTTTCCATTCTTGCCTGGATTTGATTTGCGCACTATTACCACCCTGCACGCACCTGCTCTGTGCCGACTGCGGCGGGAAATGAGAGCCACTAGAAATCGTGGGTGAATGTCATCTACACAGGTGGACTCCTGAGGTGGGGTCTCTGGGCTGCTTTTCTCATCGTCAGATGATTCATTATAATTAACCACAAGTTCTTCGATCTGCACAAAACCTTGGATAATGGGGATGACCCAGAAGTCCACATCTGGCGTCTGGAAACGAAAGGAGCATCATGTTGTTTCTATGCTACACAGCACTGCTACTTTCTTAAACCCAAACAGTAGCTAGAATATATTTACCAGTTTCTTAGAAGCAGAAACCTTCCATTCTTTAATCACATTCTCCACTTCCTGGAGAACACTAAGGAATGGAGGGAAGAAGGGGAGCTGAGAGCCTTTCCTTTTTTTATAAGGATTATTGGAGAAAGAGCCGCCTGACAGGGACCAGAGCATAGAAGCCAGCCAGCCAGAGTACAAATTCAAGTTCCATCGCTTACTAGCTCAACCAGGTGAATCACTGCACCTCATCAATGCCTGGACTTTCCGCTTTGAAAAACCGGAAAAACTACTACCCCACAATGTGGTTGTTGTGAAGATTAAATGAGTAAAATGTAAACAGTGTTTGGCATAGTGACTGCTCATAGTAACCATTTAACAAATGTAGAGATTATGATTATACCTGTTGGAACAGAAAAACTAAACTTAAAGACTGCTTTTCAATTTCCAATTGTATTGTGCCTTTAATAAAACACAACCAGCTCTGATCACTTTCTTATGAGAACACAGAGGTCTACTCTGTTTTCCTGTACAGAAAAAAACGTGCTTTGCCAAGCAAAAAGTAGTAAATAAACCCCCAAAATTCCTTTCCATAAATATCTTACTTTAAAATGCCATCTAACATAATTAGGACAGTATTAAATAAAGTTAGAGATTTCCTCTTCTATGTCGTTCGGACTGGAATACTCACATTCCTCAACTGACTGTATACCGGGACACTACAGAATAAAAAGCTCTTCGGAGAGTGGTTCTTAGTCCCCCCTTCTCCCCTACCTCCACAACGCTACCTAGCCTTAATCTTAGCACCAACTCCCAATCCACCTCCTCCTCCGTGGCCACACCTCCAGGCCCCAGCTCACAGCTGTGATTTACAGAGCCTGCAGACGGACCCTTACGGAGGTGCTGGAGAATAATGAGGGGTCTGCCCACATTCATTATTCTTATCACCATTCCCCTCATTTGTATTTTTTTTCTTTGAGCAATAAATGCAAAACTCTTGACCGGAACAGAGAAGTGTATGTTGCCAAATGCCTCCTTTATTGCAAGTCATCAGTTTTAATGGTAATGTAAAAACTCTGCAAAACACAGAACTCAGTATGTCAGCCAACGGGACAAATACTCATCACGGATACTTTTCTTGCTCATCCCCTGTCACAGAGCTTTGGTGGTCATAGTTCCGGCATCAAGAAGAGAGCTGAGAACATTTTCACGCCTCATTCTCGACAGAGACGTGATAGGTATCTAGTGGTAGGCGTCCCTAGATGATCAAAATCATTTATACTAATCTTCACCAAGGCAGACAAATAGAAGAAAAAAGTTTGAAATTTTTGAAAGGTTAAGAGAAAGATAATATATGACTCTAATCACCTATTTGCCCACTTTGTATCTAAAACAATAACTGGCACCCAGTAGGCCTTCCACAAACACTTGTTGATGGACTGAGTAAATGGATTAACTGCCCGTGGACAGTCATAATTCTCCAATGTGTGTGACAGAGTAAAGGAAGAAAGTGATCACAAATCAGAAGGAATCTCACGCAATACCCTCATCATACTCCCCATCTTTCCTGATTCAAACACTGGCAGCACTGGAATGTCCTTGGAGATTTGTCTACTGCGATTCCCAGATGAGGAAACAGGAAAGCTAAATGACTTGGTATTATTCAAGGACAACTGGGCTTCAACATTTCCAATGGGTAAACAAAATACTTCTTTTATAGGAACCCTGAGGACATCAGTGCCCCAGCCTTAAATTACTACTATCCCATGGGAACCTGCTAAAAAGATAGGCCTGTGGCTACATGGTAGAACTGCGAACCGCCTTAAAAATACCAAATGCCTTGGTTTTCCCTAGCTAAACGATCCCCATTCTATAGGGGAAAACATCACAGTGAGATTTTAAATTTATTTTATTTTTAAGGGTTTTTTTAAATTTTTTTATTTATTTATTTTTAGAAAGGGAAGAGAGAGAGAGAGAGAGAGAGAGAGAGAGAGAGAGAGGAACATCAATGTGCGGTTGCTGGGGGTTATGGCCTGCAACCCAAGCATGTACCCTGGCTGGGAATCGAACCTGGGACACTTTGGTTCCCAGCCCGCGCTCAATCCACTGAGCTACGCCAGCCAGGGCAGATTTTAAATTTATTTTAATACAGCTTTAAAATATTTGCTTAACTATGACAATCTTGGAATATTTTAGAAACAACTACTCACACCAATCTCAGTAAGATCTTGTATCATATATTTATTCCAAAAAAATCGGTCATCGACCTGGAAAAGGTAGAGAGTAAACAGTTCAGAAACCTGTTGTTTCAGTTTTCCTATAAAGCCAAATGAATCCATAAATTGCTCTGAACCGTGACAGGTACCTTCTGCCAGAGGGGCCGAGGGTCCCCCTCCCCAGTGCTTTGCCTCTGCACTGAATTGGTCAAGTCATAGGTCAAGCTGTAATAGAAGGATTCCGAGTCCATGAACATCTTCAGCAACTCCTCGAGTAATCTCCTTTCCAACTTCTCCTTTTCTTTACTTTCCTTAACCTGTAAAAAGTGAATCTACTGTCACTGCAGGAATTAAATGGAAAGCATTATGTGGATAACACACACCTTCCTAAGGACATGCACAGACAGTGCTGAAATATGACGAGTGGTTTGAAACTAAGTTTACTGGCAAGAAAACTACTCCTCAGTTTAAAACTAATCAAAAAGTAATCCCAAGCTCATATCCATTAAACTCTTACTTTCTTTTTATTAGGAGCAGACACATTGGATTTAATATGCGTAAAGGTCTTCAGAAGAAACTTTGAGTCATCAGGAGACGGCATGATCTTCTCGGGTTTGTTAAGTCCAAAATGATGCTTCTTGCAGAGCTAGATAATTAGGGGGAGAGAAAGAATTTGTTACTATTCATATCTGCTTGTTAAATGTTCAAGTATGTGCAGAAGTGGATGCCACGGCTCATGCACTGTAGTTGAAAGTAAACCCTGAGAGTTACAAAAATGACCAAGTAAGTAGACAACTGATACCAGGAAACACAGGTGTGCTTCCAATGATTAGAAAACTCCAGTAGAGGATAAGCAAAGAATACAGGACAGGAAATACTTAGGATTTAGGGGTGGAAAATTCAGGTTAGGCTCATAATTAGTTAATATAACAGAAGAATAAAACACTCCAGGTGAGGTTAACTAATGCTTTAAAAATTGGTATCTAAAATTTAATATATCGCAAAATACACATTTGTCTGTGCACCAGGGGCATTATTTGACCGCTATCTGTGCTAAATATTCACTCATGTTAGTTGAGTGTTCTGGTCTAGAAGGTATCGATAGTTTGCTCGACAGAGAATGTTAAAAACTGGACATTTCAACCACTTCCTCTCCTCCTAACCTCACGCCCTAACACAATAAACAAAGACCATACCCTTTGGGTCCCAAGATCACATTCGAAGAAGCAGTAAGCAGAGACTGCAGGAAACATGCAGGCCAACCGGCACAGGCGAGGAAGAGGATGGGGCATGTTAAGAGCAGAGAAGGGCACGGAGGTTCTGAAGTCAACTACCTGGCCAATGTCAAGTGCTTTACATATAATTTCATGTGGCTCAACATCCAAAGCGAATATTCAGAAAGGTACATAGGAATTCTGTTAACTAGATGCAGACAATTTCATGTTTTTAACATATTAGTTTTATTCCTATACCAAGTAGTAGTCTATTATGAGCTTACTTGCAAAATAACTAATGCTTACTTACGAAATAAAATAACTGTTACTAGACACAAAGGATGAAAAAAAGGTATAATGAGAACAAAAGCTAGTTCAAGCTTTAATTATAATTTTTTAAGGAGAAGGAACAGCCCTGTTGTATCAAATTTGGAAATCAATCATTTTATTTGTCAATTATACCTCAATAAAGCTGGAAGAAAAACTGGAAGTGAAGGCTGATAACTGGGCCACGTTTTCAGATGTAATGGAATCATATGGATTCTATGCCTTTTCAAAAATTTGAGCTATCAAAAACTCTATCCACATGGGTTTCACAGCACGATTACAACTTACTGCTCCTCCCTCCCATTAAAGACAAGGGGACAGTTCTGGCTGGTGTGGTTCAGTGGGGTGAGCACCCAAAGGCCACTGGTTTGGTTCGATTCCCAGTCAGAGCAAGTGTCTGCGTTGAGGGCGGGGCCCACAGCTGGGGGTGTGTGAGAGGCAGCCGATTGATGTTTCTCTCATGTACATGTTTTTCTCCCTTCCCCTCTCTCTAGAAATAAAAAATAAAAAGGCAAAGGAACTAAAGATGATGTTGAAAAGATTCATAGTCCTGCTGCCAACACCAAGTAACAACCTGCCTCCCAATAAGCAAAACTAACAAGATCTGAAGTTGATGGGGAAGGACAGAAGAACTCAGTGGACGGACACCGCTTCGGCAATTCTCTCTCCTCCCCTATTTTCTGCTGGGTAATTCTCATCCACTGCAAGTGTACGAATGCCTCTCCCCTCTCCCACCTTCACCTGAAGGCCCTATTTCTTCGTGCTCCTCACTGCCTCCAGCTCCTCTTCTCCCGTTGTCTTCCCATAGCCCGCTCCGCCTAAACTGCGGTCTTCAGTGGGACCAAGGACCTCCACTTGCCTGGACCCTGAAGTGGATTCTTGGTCCTTAGCTTAACCTCTCAATAACTTTGACAGTTCATCACTCCCTCACTCTCTTTGACGCACTGTCTTCACTTGCCCTTCACTGGTCACTTTCTTTATCTGTTTTACTGGTTCCTTTCCAACCTTTTGACTTTTTAATGTCTCAGCAGCCCATGGTTCCGTTGTTAACCCCTTTTCTAATCTGCATTAACTCTCCCAGTGATTTCATCCAGTTGCGTGGATTCAAATACCACCTGTATTTCAACCCCTCTCTCCCAAATGTGTATTTCCAGCCCAGCTCTCTCCAAAAACTCAAACCTTACAACTCCCAGCATCTTTACTTGGATTTCCACCAGGCACCTCAAACTCAACATGTCCCAAACTGGACCCTCATCTTCCCCCCACAGGGGTCACCTCCTACGTGTCTCCTCCCCTTGCTTATTTACTCCACTCCATCCGCACTGGCCTCCCAGCTGTTTCCTCAACGTGTCAGGAATGCTTCCGCCTCTGGGACTTTGTTCTAGCTGTTCTCTTGGCCCAGATATCTTTCCACAATCTCCACCCCCGGGCACTCTCCCCACCATCCTTACTTAACTGTGCCTAACTTTTATTTACCATACCATTTATTACCTTCCAACATATGACGTTACATAATTATTATACTGATGTTCCTTTTCTGATCCCCCACTATAATGTAAGCTCCATAATTGCAGCAATCTTTGTTCTGTTGACTCATATCTCTAGTGTCCCAGCAGCATCGGGTATAAGAGGTTGCAGTAAGTATTTGTTAAATGAATGAATGGGCTCTGGTGCGACAAACCTAAGTGGTAACCTCCAGATTCACACATGGGACATACACTGGTAAGTAGTCCTGGGAAAATCGTCACTCCCCTTCTTGTGTGAACATACCACACACGCACCCACCCTCCCTCGTGTAGAGTCAGTGGGGCAGCACAGAGGCGATTTTAAAAAGATGCTCTCCCCATGAGTCCCCTACTGCTGCCACTCTGCTTATGGCGCAGAGCAACTGTCAGTTAGCAATTTTTAATAGAATGTCAATAATTACCTAGTTATATTAATAACACTTTCTTTAAAAAATCTGAAAACATGTTCCAAACCTAGTTACAGATTACTGCAACCTTAATATTCAAAACAGGGTATTATGTATTCGTAAGACACAGTTGCCCTTAAGAGCATTCAGGCCAGCAAATCTCCCCCTAGAAATGCACCAACGACAATTCTGAAGCTCTAGCTGTTCTCCATAATCTTGTAGCAGCACACCTAGCCCGCACCCACAGGCTCCTCACTCGGGGAAAGATGGGAATCGTTTTCTTCTTCAAGGCTAGTTTCCTGCCATTTGCCCCCTGGGATCAGGACCTCACCCTGTCATTCACCCCCTCTTCTGTTTCCAGCCTCTCTCATCGTTCAAGTTTACCAGAATTTTTTTAAAATCCACTCCTCAACTGTGGAATCACCCGGGTGAATCTGCAGGGTGCAAAGGGGGCCAGAGTCCCAGGAACTGAGAGGTCCGGAGTCTCACTGGGGCAGGTCAGAGGGCAGGCCCAAGGACACTGCTCAGGCAGAGTAAGACAAGGGCATCCTCGGTCTGAAAGGCTAAAACCCTTTTCTCTGTCTAAGAAAGACCCCTCCCTGCCATCTCTGCCTCTGGTCCCCATGCTACCAATCTCTCTGGGTTCTTTCCACATCTGACTTGCTGTTCAGTCTCCTGGGCTGGCATTTCTTTTCATCGCTAGGGAGGACGATGGCTCCCAATGTTCCATCTCTAGCTCTCTTCCTGTTCTTCAAGCTCTGTCTAGAAGATTTCATCCTCATTTTAACTACCTGCATGTTGAATTTCAGGTGTCTAACTCCAATCTTTCGCTCTACACTCAAGACCCTAACACACAACGCTGACACACCAGTCCCTCGAATTCAGCATCTCCAACTGGCCAACATCTGTTTCTCAAATCTTGTTGCTTCTCTGGTCCCACCCATCTCAGACAATGACTGCACCACCCATGGGATCACTTAAGCCAAAAGCCAGCAGTTATCTTCTATCACTCTCCTTCCCAAAGTCTCTCCTATCAAGTCCAGCCACGGAATCCTGATTGCTGTTGCACTAATCTGGATCCTTACCATTTGCCCACACCAGTGTTTCTCAAAGAAGTGCTACTGGCTTAACAGACAGAAGAATTCCTGTGCACAACCACCCACTTGGGGTGGGTGACCTAGCAGCCTCCGTTCCTGAGCTGGGGAGCGCCCCCCAGCACCAGGCTTCAGGCACTGCACTTGGCCTCAGGCCTCCATCCCACACGCAGCCCTTTTACTCCTCGTTACTGGGCAGGGGCCAGATCTCTCCCCGCCACTGCCTGCTTCTGGATCCGGGGCCCAGGAGGCCTCCAGCCTCGGTTCAAACTACTGCTCATGGTCCAGGAAGATACTACTTCTCTCCAGGCCCAGCACTGTCTCCTTGTCTTTCTTTTTCTTTTCTTTTTTTATCTATCCTCTTCCTGGGCTTGCCCAATGCCCAATGATACATGCCCAATGCCCCCAAGTTCCTTCCTTATCAGCAACTCCAAAATCCAAAAAATTCTCAGGTCTGAAAATTTATTTTTTAAGTTTGTTACAATTCATTTACAATATGCCAAAATGTACCCTAAACTGAGATGAGGCTACTGATGTCATCCTTTACCTCCCTTAGTATGAATATTCATATAATTGTTTAAGAAATATTAATGTGTTATATTGTAGAGTAACACCCCAGACTCACAGGGCATATATGAAATACACAGAATAACCTTCTCAATAACCCCCGCCCAGAAAAACTTGAATTCTAAAACAAATATTGCCCCAAAGATTTCAGATAACAATTGTGACCTGCATAGCAAAGTACAAACTCACTTCACCATTTACTCAAGGTCCATCTCTACCTTTTAAAAGTGATTTTTTCTAAAGAGAAATTTAGAATTACTTTGAGCATAAACCTTTTCAATGAATATTTTAGAATCTTCCATACAGTTAGCTCTACAAAAGAAAGTGTAGACAGCTATCTTTTTTAAAAGGTTAAATTAGGTCCTACCACAAAATATGGACAGAGGAAATGACTTCTTGGGATCCTTTGCAGTCCTAAAATGCTTTTGTTTAGACAGAGTTCTTGGGATCACAGCACATCGAGTAGACAGTGGGATCACCTTCCCTTTTCCAGAGGCCCGGCCAATTCTGTGCAGTGTGTGCTTAGGCCCTTATCACAACACTGATGCACAGGATCCCCAAAAGGAAACCACCACTGCCAGCCCCACAGTGCTCCCCAGGTTCTTCTATTATTCCAGCAACTTACATTCCACAATCAAGATTAAGAGCTGATGTGCTTCCTGCTGTTTAAGGAAATAAAAATAAATTATTTTACTTTGAAAGTTGGTATCTGTCTCTGTCCATCTGGAGCTAAAATTTTAAACAGATGTCTAATGGGAAACTAAATATGGAAAATGATGCAGTTATCTATTAAGGCAATGAGATACGGCAAATACGATATGTAGACATGAAACACAAGCCTATAAAACTTTAAAGGATTTTTTTCCCAAAAGAAACAACGTCTAGGTTCTCATTTATTTGGACCTTACCGATTCTTCATATCCTTATATAGATCTTTTTTTTTTTTTATGGCACACTGCTTTGAAAAAGGGTGGCAGCTCCTCAAAAGTTTACACATAGAGTTACCATATGACCCAGCAATTCCACCCCTAGGTATATACCCAAGAGAAAAGAAAAGAAATGCCCACCAAAAATCTGCACCCCGATGCTCACAGCAGCTCCCCACGCTGCCATCACCACCTCACCCAGAGCAGTTTGCCCTCCTGCGCCTCACACACTGGATTTCACAGATTTTGAAACAAAGGTTGCACTACTAAGATGAAGTCTGAAAATCACAGGATTCTTTTAAAGACATTATCCATCTCTAAAATTGTATGATCCTGGTCTCTTAAACCAAATCTTCATAATCACTATTATATTTATATCAAGCTTCCATAAAACTTCCTGAGTTGGTACCTTACCTCGAGCTCCAGATCCTGAGGCTCCATTTCCGAAAGTGAGAGCACAGCAATTTTGGTAACTTTACAGACTTCATGGTCTCCCGGAAGTCTGCCAACCAGTGCTTTCTGCCGAATTAAAATGAGCCACCATGGGAGATCTGAAAGAGAAGAGTCACACAAATGTCTAGTATCTATAAAGTGTTACTGTCCTGGGAAGCGGAAGGTGAATAACCCAACAACAACAAAACATGTGCAGTAGATATAACCCTTTAAAGTACAGCACACAACGAAATATAAAAACGGCCCTTAAACATGTGAAAAGATGTTCAGTCTCACTCATAGTTAGAGAGATCCTGGTCTCACCCACCGGACTGGGGTAAATAAAAAGGATGACAGCACATCCGCTGGCAAGGCTGCCGGCGAACAGTCCCTCTCACACAGAGCCGCTGGCGGGCCTCCACAGACACAACTTTTCTGGAGGGCAGTTTAGTGATACCCAACAATAAAACACACGCAATTACCTTTTAACCTAGAAAATACTCCTCTTGTGAATTTACGCGGAAGATACACAAGAACACACAAGTATATAAACTCAAGCCTATTCATTGCAGCAGTTTGTAATTGCAAAACACTAGAAACAACTCGAATGCCCAGAGGACACAGGCTGAATCAACTAAGGCACATTTACTCAATACAGAACTAGGCAGCTGCGAGAAAGAATTGAAAGCAATTCTCTGGCTGGTAAGGAGTGATTCTTGGGTATATTACAAAATCAAAGTAAAAAAAGGCTATCTAAAGTATGCCACCCTTTACATAAGAAAGAATATAATATAAAATATTCACATATCTGTTCATTTTGGCAAGGTAAAAACAAGAACAAGAGGCAAGGTAAGTCAGAAATTAATGAGATTGATCACCTACAAGGTATAGGCAGAAATGCAATGGGAGAAGGGGGAAATGGGAATAATAAAAGAGAACAGGAAATAACAGTCCCCTGAGTATACCTCTTTGTTAGAACCATGGTGATGTTTCATATCTCCTGAAAAATAAATAGTTCAAATACACCAGAAGGTCAGGGAAACCCAAAACTAAATGCAAATAGTAAACCAACTTAGCTACAAATGGAAATATAACCATACTATAGAGATAGGGAGGAAAAAACTAATCTAAATAACTTTGGAAAAGAGTATTTTATAAGTATAAAGACAAAAACAATTGAACACAATATTGCATTCTTATTTGTGAATTTGTTTTTTGGAAGGGTATGGATTAGCAGTTCCAAAACTACTTTATGTGTATACTAGGACTGAACAAATTAGTAAATATATTGAGGAAAGGAGAAATAAAGGAAGACGGTAAAACAAATGAAATCAATGTTTAAATTTTTAAAACTGATTTGAGAGAGAGAGAGGAAGGGATGGGGGAGGGGAGGGAGAGAGGGAGGGAAAGGAAGAGGGAAAGAGAAACATCAATTTGTTCCACTTATTTATGCATTCATTGGTTGATTCTCGTATGTGCCCTGACCCGGGATCAAACTCACAACCTTGAGTGTTACTGTAGGTAGCAAATGGAAATAAGCGGCCGGAGGGAAAATAAAGGAGGGTCCCTGCCATTACAATCCAACGAAGAACTTAAAACAGGAGGCTGGAAACACAAGGGAGTCATGTCTCAGCAATTAACTCAGCAGTCCTGAGCCTGGTCGGATACAAGTGCCAGGTGCACAGAACATGACCACGGCAGCGATGGTGCAGGAGGAGGGGAGTCCTTGAACTCTGTGCTGGGAAAGGAAGCCTCTGTGGCAACTTTGCTAGACAAAGAGCCTTTACTAACTGAGAAAGAAAGCCTTTGTAGCTGCACATTATTCCCAAGATTTAGAAGCAGGAGAAGGGGAACCTAAAAACTGACAAGTATATAACCCCCGAATCCCAATAGTCGGGTGTACCTAAATTAGCTAAGTACCCACTTGCAGCCTCAGCTCAAGTGTATAGAACAAACTTACTAACAAACTTTATTTCCTCCATACGTGGGGCATTCAGACTAGTCAGGTGCCTGCCTGCAACTTTGCGCTTGTCTTTCATAAATAAACTTGCTATCTCATTTCTACTATATAGGTTTGTGTCTTGCTTGAATTTGTGTCTTGCAATCGAGACAAGAACCAAGGAACACGCTAGGCGGTGGGGGGACCCTGACTCCGTTCTCTCCCGGGGAACATGAGTATCAGGATGATGTTCCAGCCAAATGAGTTACTCAGCCAGGGCAAGAAATCTTTAATAAACATCAGAGAGAAAGAAAAAAATACCCAGAGGCCCAATAGTTATCTTTCCAGTGCAAGCTACTCCTTTTCACATACTATTTTTAATTAAATGAGAAATAGCTGTGAAATACCACACACAGTTTAAGGTCATACATTTGAAAAAATGTGGTTCATAATTCTTTATAAAGTAGGGTGGAAATCTACTCCAAAGTTTCAAGGCTTCTACAGACCATCTCATCATTCATTATCATTACACATTAACCGAGGACCTACCGTGTCCTGGGAAGGCATGAATCAAGGTTACCAAGCACAATAAACCTAACACATAATAAATAAAGCACATAAAACATAATATGCTGTTGAATGTCAGTGCATTTTGTTGGGAAAAAAAAAAGAAATCCTCACTGCAGGTCTCCTTACCTCACAGGAGTAATTTCTGTTTCACACTGAACAGTTCAGCGTGTTGGCGGCCGACCAGACAGGCCAACATCAGGAAGCCCTCTTCCAAGCTAAGCCTTCTTGCAGCAGCTCATTACTTTGGATCCATTTTATATTGACATCATGAGTTGTAATCTTAATAAATTACAGCTATGACAACCATAATGTGCATAATCAAATGTAATAAATGTCCTTCCAATAAACCATCTAGTGATATAATACCAAAACATAAAACTATTAACTTTCAGGCAGAAGTTTTCCCCCACATATAAGCTCGCTTGGAAAATCAAAAGGCATCCCTTCCCCACAAAAACACTGGCATTGCCAATATTGAAATTTGACTGCTCTTTTGAACACTTTCCAGTTTCTCTGTATCTCTTTATAAACATTCACGTTATGACCAAAGGGGAAAATAAAAAGGGAACCTGGGGCTGCTAATGACTCTCATACGTTTACATCGTTTAGCTTGCTCCACACTGCAGACTGCATTCCTGATGACAAAGCACCCCCGCACCTCTCCCAGGTGCACTTCTCCCGCAACGGGAACTGGTGAAGTAGAGAGCCCCTGCTGCTTTCACACTCAAAGCCGACAGTGAGTGGAGGGGCCAGCGCAGAACTTATAATTACATCCAACCGCCAATAAATACTAAACTAGGTGGATACTATACACTCCAAAGTCATTTTTTTTAATTGTTGTTCAAGTACGGTTTTCTGTCTTTTACTCCCACCCCAGTCTACCCCTCCCCACCTCCCTCCCATTTCCACCAGCCCCTTCCCCCTCGCCAGTTTTTGACCATGTGTCCTTTATACTTGTTCCTGTAAACCCTTCCCCTTTCCCCCTGAAATTCCCTCCCCTTTCCCCTCTGGTAACATAATATTCAAATGTAAATATTTAAATTCTTGAAGGGCTTCTGCAGATTGATTATGCCTCAATGAGCCGCAGAGGCACCTGCACTTGCACTGGATATGTCAGAGGATGGAGATGTGTTGGTAAAGAAAAAGGAATTAGGCCCTGGCTGGTGTGGCTCAGTGGATTGAGCGTGGGCTGTGACCAAAGGGTCGCCAATTCAATTCCCAGTCAGGGCACGTGCCTGGGTTGTGGGCCAGGTCCCCAGTGGGGGCCACATGAGAGGCAACCACACACTGATATTTCTCTCCCTCTCTTTCTCCTTCCCTTTCCCTCTCTCTAAAAATAAAGAAATAAAACCTTTTAAAAAAGAAAAAAGCTCTGATTGGCGTAGCTCAGTGGATTGAGCGTGGGCTGTGAACCAAAGGGTCACCGATTCAATTCCCAGCCAGGGTACATACCTGGGTTGCAGGCCATGACCCCCCAGCAACTGCACATTGATGTTTCTCTCTCTCTCTCTCCCTCCCTCCCTTCCCTTGCTGAAAATAAATAAATAAAATCTTTAAAAATATATACATATTTAAAAAAAGAAAAAAAGATTAGGAAAGGAGATCATATTCGGTTCACTTTTCCTTCCTTCTGTGTCAAGCTGACAATAAAAATACTTATGTTTCTAAGAGAAACTAATAAGTGAGATATCTCAAGATAAATTACGTTCCAATTTGAAGGATCATGTTTTTCATCCTTACAAATCTTTAGCAGGAATTTAAATTCAGCCCAACGTGTGCATAAAACCGACTTCACTGCTATCTGCTGCACAAACTATTAACTGGCCCCTTGGTACTTCTACATGAGTATGAGCATGAGTCTGCAACATGGGTTTACGCAAACTGAGCACGAAACTAAATTTCTACTAAAGATATGAATTCATGGTATGTTTAATATAATTTTTGTTTTATATTCAAAGCCATTTCTATTTTTTTAAACCACATCAAGGGAAATGTGGGATTTTTTTTTCCTTAATGGAAATAGAGTACTATCCATCTCAGACTATATTTCAGGGAATATTATAACAATTAAGTAGAATTATAAGTACTACAATACAACCACTCCAGTGCTGTTATTTTCACTGTCAGGTGCATGGTAGCTAAAAGTGCATCATATTGGGCATCTAATCCTCTCAGTGATTCAAGACTTAATTATTATTTTGTTATCTTCCAAACACAGTAGCTACTCAACAGTTCTTCACTGGCTGCTCTGCAGCTCAGGAAGGTTTCCTAAGTCTGGGTTTACGGCAAACTGACCATAACTCACAGGGAGAGCGTCCAGGACAAGAGGCACTTTTAATAGGCTCCATTTGAAATTACCACACAGTGACACCAGAAGCACATTCAGCCTAGCCTATGACACTTAGGATGGATTTGAATCCCTAACAATGAACTGCTATAAAATTAAATAATCTTATACTCCATAAAAAGATAAAATCTTTTATATCAATAATAGTCTTAGAAAACTAGAAAAGTCTAACTTTTAAAGTATCCTTGGGCAAAATGAACTTTTATATAAAAGTACATTTTCTGGGCCCTGGCTGGCGTAGCTCAGTGGATTGAGCGCGGGCTGGGAACCAAAGTGTCCCAGGTTCGATTCCCAGCCAGGGTACATGCCTGGGTTGCAGGCCATAATCCCCAGCAACCGCACATTGATGTTTCTCTCTCTCTCTCTCTCTATCTCCCTCCCTTCCCTCTCTAAAAATAAATAAATAAAATCTTAAAAAAAAACAATATTTAAAAAAAGATACTTTTTAAAAGTACATTTTCTAGATAACTACAGCTTATCCTTTTAAAGTGCTAAGATGTTTTCTTATATGTTTATTGAAAACATTAATAAAGTACTTACCTCTCTACCTATTAAGTATAATTAAGTATACTAAGTATATTTGGGGTTTTTATTCATGATGCAGGTTTACAGTCATGAAGGTAAGTCACTGCTTTGAAAGGTGACACACCTTTCAAGGCCGGAGGCAACCGGCCCCTCCTAAAAGGATCCAAGCCCACAAGTTGTAACAAACCCGATCACTGAGTCAATTAAATGAATCAACCTTCATTTTTGGCTCTGAATGGCTGATACTGGCCATTTCTAAGTAAGTGAGAACTTACTATATTTACCAAGAATTTCCTTTCTTAAACACAACTAGACCTGATAATAATTTAATTGCAATCACATCAAAATGCTAAATAAGATTAAAAGTTTAAAAAATACATAAAGGAGGAAATAAATATAGAAAGCACCTTTACAGGGGGCCCATACATGTACTCTCACCATAACAACTTCTGCCGAAGCTGAAAACTTCTACTACCACTGCCACAGGAATCACTGAGGAGAACAACTGGGGTTTAAGAACAAGTGGGTTTACGACTAGAAAATGGAATCCAAGTGGAACAGCCGAAGAGTCTAGCTCAAGTTGGCTTGTCTCTAAAGTGTCTCTCTGCCTGAAAATATAAAATCTGCCAGTCACAAATATGCTCAGAAATAAGAAGCGTGCTTGTCTGACGATGCTTAGGAGAGCCCAGCATTGTGGGTCACATTCAGGTATCTGGTTCAAGCACTGCTCCTGCCAAGGAGGTGGGACCATCTGCACTACGGAGCTCAGGTTAGGGACAAGAGAATGGCAGAAGCATCTGCAGCATAAAGTGACAGAACAGGCTGGGGGGGGGGCAGAGAGAAGGCAGAGTCCATTTAGCATACAGGTGCTGAGGACAGTACATGGAAGAGAAGGGAAGCAAAGAAGAGCAATGAGAAGATGCCAAAAAAGGAAGGAACCTCTCACACCACTTTCCTGCCCAAAACCATTAATAGAATAGGTCCACTAAACTACAATTAAACGATCGTTTAAGGGTTAACCAGGTACCTTGTCACCAATGAAAATCTTACCTCCAAACCAAACATGAACGACAAAATGAATATGAAGTGACTATAACTGAATTTCATTTTTTGTTTTATCTTTTTTCTTTGTTTCTTTTTTTTAAATTATATTTTAAGTCATTCCTTTTTTGGTAGACATGTTATGTCACAAATAATGCTTATTTCTTTAGAATACTTCCCTCAAGGTAACTTTAGTACATTAAAAAAAATCACCAAGCAGTTACCAAAAGATAGATATATTTAATTATTTTAACTACGATAAAATAAAAAATAATGACAACAAGCTACAATAAAGGCTATTTTCTGGCTTAAATGTTTTTAATAGATTCATATACCATATGTCATAATGACTTCATGTACCATAAAATTCACCCTCTAGAAGGACATATGCAACGATTTAGTAGATTTAGAACTGTGCAACCATCGTCATGATCCCTACGAATTTTCAATAATGTGAGCTGTCAGTAGACAATAAAACAATCTATTGCTCTCCCAAAGCAATTGTACACAGACAATGAAACTCGTATTTAAATAGAAGCAATATGTAAACTGTAACTGAACAACAATTAAAAAAAGAAAGAAAAAGGAAGCCCTATGTAACGGCATGACCCAAGGACCACAGCTCCAGCACAGGCTGAGCGCTCTGAAGGGCCCCGCCAGGCCCCCCTGCCCGTTTCTCCAGTGCCCTTGAGGAGTGGGGTGTTCTAATGGCTTTTAGGAAAGTATAAAGCAATGTTAGTGACACTCCATCCATTCATCACTGAAATATATAAAATATTTCATGTCCTTAGTGTCATAGCAAGAAAGTCCCCACAGACAGCAGCGGACTAAAAATATACACTTAAAACTCTAAGCATAATACATTTCACTATTTTAATGATTGAGACATCTTCACCACTTCAAAAGTGGAGAAACGGCAGATGGCGAGTACTATTTTAATGAAGGAGAGCTATTTGAGTGAACTGTGTGGCTGTTCAATACTACGTGTAGTGATTCCCTTCATTTCTAAACCAAGAGCCTCTATTGCCAAATTAATCAAGATTCCTGACAATTTCTTCTTCAAACCATTTCTGAACATATCATGGGATATATACTTTTGCTTTTTTATATCCAGATATTTCTTACCCCAACAGAGCTTATCCTTGTCTCCATCCGAGACGAATGTCTCAATGTGATTGAGACATTGAGATGAGATGAATGTCTCAATGTCTCAATGAAAGATGTCTGGGGAAGAGGCCTTCTACACCGAAGACAGGTTAGCAGTCTTAAATAGGCATCTTCTAGGCACCAGAGTTAACAGAACATTGTTTTGGCAGAGCTCTCAGAAAGCAAGGGCAATCCTCAGCAAAGAATGCTGCACCAAATAATACTTGAAATTCTTTCACCAAACATTTTTTAAAAGGGCACGCAGATTATGAAATACGACCTTCAGAAATGCTACTAACATTTTACTACTAAAAATATTACTTTGTATAATCTCCACCATGTAGTCTTTTAGTGACCTTAAAATCACTATAGTTTCAGCAAATATTAACATTACTGGAAAAAACAGTACAAGTTTAAAATTTCTTCAAAACTGTACAGCCAGAACTCAAGTTGCTCTAACAAACAGACTAGCTGACACCTCCAAGTTACCTTCAAAACTGAGGAAAACAACTTTAGCCCACATCCACTGACTGCTTACGGTCATCGGGACCATGCTGAGCACTCTATGTGAGTTTTATGAAATCTTACACCAACTGCAGCAAGGGGGTGTTATCATCTTTGTCTCGGAGTCAGCAACAGAGGCTTCGGTGCAGCAGTAACCTGGCCCAAGGCAACTAACTGCGTGGTCTGCGGGCTTTAGAGTTCCCGGCCACCTCCCCCTCTTCTTCCCTCAAGGCGCACACCCTCCTCTCTCTCTCCTAAGTTCCAAGGCCCTTCTTGTGCTCCTGTAACTCATTTCCTGAGCCCACGCAGCCAGGCTGGCTCACTTCTTCTACCTCTTTGACTTTCTAAATAAAATTTTGCTTGTATTTGAAGAAAGAAAAAAAGAAAGGTCTTTAAAGAGGTCATAAGTTTAAATGAGATCATTAGGGTGGACCCTAATCCAGTATGACTGGTGTGCTTTTACAAGGAAAGCTGGACACAGACACAGAGGGAGGGAGAAGATAATGTAATGTGACGACGCAGGGAGAGGACGGCCATCTACAAGCCCAGGACAGGCCTCAGGAGAAACCAACCCTGATGACGCCTTGATCTCAGACTTCAACCCCCAGAATCCTGGGAAAATAAATGTCTGTTGTTCAAGCGACCCAGCCTGCAGAACTTTGCTGCGGTAGTCTGAGCAAACTAACACAGTTCCCAAGTCACGCCTGCTTACACACCCAGAGCTCCGAGTTCAGTGACAGTCACAAAGAGCAGCGGGGCTCACCCACGCCGTTTTAAGGCTGTCGATGACATCTGTTCAAATAAACTTATGTTCCCATCTCATCAGGCAAGAACAAAAATTGTGCATTAATATGTAGAGAGTAAGTAGGAGGGTGAAAAAGTTTGGGTGCATATGTTTCTGCCCCTCATCCTCTACCCTCAGAAGGTAAGATGCTCCCGTGGGAAATATGTCTGCAGTGACTCCCTCAGCCCAATGCGAAACAGGGGCACACCACCCATGGGCCAGGCTGATGGTGTGGCCACAGCAAGCAACCTACTGGGGTGCGGGGAAGGGAGGAGGCATCCCAGGACAGAGAAGGAAGAAAGAGAAGGCAAGAAGAATAAGACGAATGCTCAAAAATCGCGGAGTCGGGGGTGGCATGACACACACAGGGTGGGGCTGCAATTGTGTCTGTGGGTGAAGAGCAGCACAGTTTTCCTGTGTTTCTTCCCCACTGCCTTTGCGAACAGCCAAACCTTAAAGTGATGTGACAAGGGAGAAGAAAGGGCAGAGATGAGGAAAGCGGAAAACTGCAACACTTTCCAGTTCACTCCATCCCCCACCTCTCCCTCTTGTATAGGATACTCCCAAAGTATCCTATACAACGAATACCCCTACTGCCTACCAACCTCTTGGTTTTTGTTTCTCCCCCAAAGAACGGCAAGCGGAGCAAGAAGGGGAAGTACACGTAAGTGGGGCTGACCACAGGAGACGACCATACCTCACCACCTAATGACCGCGCTTTCACAGCACCATAAACTCAGTAACCAGTAACATATTTGCACACTGCTTGTAGGGGACAATTTTGGGGTTGTCTGCCAAGTCCAGGCCTTGCTGCTCTAACCGCCCCTCCGGCCAGAGGAGCGCCTCTCTCGAAAACATCTGAACTTTGTGACCAGGGAAGGCCCTCGGCCCAGTGGGCCGAAAGGACTCTCTGTCCTAGGGGCTGAACTAGACTCCTGCTCAGTCCTTGATAGCTCATCAGTCTCCACTGACTGTAGGGTGTTGGTTGGTTTAAGGGCTAGGGTTGGTTTGAGTACCATATAGGGGCAAAAGTTCTGTCCTACATACACAGAAACAGGAAGCCAAAAGGAGAGAAGAAGAAAGGAAAGGTATATGGAGAAGTGGTGGTCAGAAACCATGTGCATCCAGAAAAAGTAACCTCGGATCCTACACAATGTCCACTTCTTGGTTTTGGTTCCTTAGGTTCCTTATAAAATTTGGTTGCTTTTTATTTTGTTTTGTTTTGCATAAGCTGACAGATTTATGTTTGCAACCAAAAGAGTCTTGATAAAATAGTGATTTATAATTTATCAAGCACCTTCAAGTATACTATCTCAATGGAGACTGATAATACTTTAGGGAAAAAAGAGGGCAGTTATTTTTACTCGTGTTTTACCGCTTACAAGGGAGAAGGTCAGGGACATTGTGGCCCCAATGAACCAGCTGTCCCTTGTGATGTCCCCCTCCCACAGTGACTCTGGGCTCGGCTATACGACTTCCTTTGGCCAACGGGATATTAGCAAACTTAGTGATACAAGCAGATGTCTGATTAACCCTTGCACATTGGGACTTGTCTTTTGGAGAAGACCACCCTGAAAGGAGAGGTGTCCGGGAGAGAGAACACCCACGAGAGATGAGAGAACACGGAAGGAGATGCCACGTGAAGGAACACCAAGACACCTGGGCTCACGGCTGCCACAGTAAGGACCCCAGCCAACAGCACCCAAGAGCAGAAGAGCCTCTGGGTCAATCCACAGACTCATGAGCTACTGGCAAACTGGTGTTTTAATGCACTAACTTTTGGGGTGGCTTGTTACACAATAGATAGATTAAAAGGATGTTAAGTAACTTCCCTTATATCTCAAAGCTTATAAATAAAGCTTGAATCCAGGTCTTTTGATTGATTTCAGTGATTTATTCACTGCTCCAAGATGTGACTCAAATTGAAGAAAAATAACTCAAAAGTTTCATACACTTCATTTAAACAATAGAAAATGAATGTTAGTTCAGAACACTCAGCTGTGAAATTATCTTGTCAGCATATAAATGAATTAAAAATATATGTATGTAAATGTGGACAGGTAGGGGAGTTAACTAAAATACTTATCATGGTTACGCAATGTCTAAATACTTTTCTCCACTGTATTGAAAGAATTTTAAAACTATCAAAGGTAGAATACACAACAATGCTTGTAGCAGAATGATTTATAATAGCAAAAAAACAAAAACAAAAACAAAAACCCCAAACAAACAAAAGGAGGAGGAAGTAGAGGAGGAGAAAGGAAAGGAAAAAAAGGAAAGGAAAGGAAAGGAAAGGAAAGGAAAGGAAAGGAAAGGAAAGGAAAGGGAAAGGATGCTATTACCCAGTGATTGGAAGAAGGATGATATATTCATACAATATTGTAAAGAAGGAACTAAAGTTTCATACATCAACATGGATAAGTCTAAAAAAATATAAAGTTGAGTAGAGGATAAAAGTGAAAAAAACACTAACAGCTTCATATCGCTATAAAAAATCCCCAAAATACAATCCTTAGCAACGCATTGTTTAGGGATACATATATAATACAGGCAATAATGAAGATCAAGGGAGTAAACACAGAGGCTAAAGCAGCAGGCTCTTGGGAAGGGAAGGAAGCAGGGTATGCTTGAGAAAGGCACAGCGTGGGCTCCAAAGATACTGCTCACGTTTCATTTCCTAAGCTGGGTGGTAGAGATGTGTTTGTTTTACAATAACCTGTGCCATATATCTGTGATAAACAGCTTTTGTATCTAAAATATATTTCATAATGGAAGCAGATTTTCAAAAACAACCAAAAAAAATGTAACAAAGGAAAATTAGGTTGTCTCCAGCAATATGTGCTTTATAATACCCAGAAATCAGCCTAGCTCCTAAATGCTAAATAATTCCATTTTACAATAAAAAGGAGCACACCTTTTACTCCCAAATACCCAGCAATAATGGTAAAGCCTCCAATAGCTCATAGCTTGTATTAAAATTGATACCAAAAGAAAAAATAGATATTTAAATTTAATGCTTAAATGATTTCATTTAGTCTTTTCCAAAATTTTTTGGGACCCACCCATAAAACATCTATTTTTCTCAGGAACAAAACTACCTTTAAACCCAGGACACAGATATGCCTGTCCTTCAAAGAGAGGGCCTTGTCCGGGGAGCCCACCGCGGCCCACAGGCCGCATGCAGCCCAGGATGGCTATGCAACCCAACACAAAATCATAAATTTACTTAAAACTTTATGAGATTTTTTTTGTTTTCATTAGTATTTGTGTATTTAATAGGTAACCCAAGACAACTCTTCTTCTTCCAGTGTGGCCCAGAGACACCAAAAGGTTGGACACACCTGGACCTTCCATCAATTTGCCTGACCAGAGAGGACTCCTGGAAAGGACCACATTCCATACTAAGAGACCCATACCCTTTCCTGCCCAGAGTTGACTGTATCAGGAATGGACAGCTGACCCAAAGCCATCAGCCATGGTCTGCCACCTGCCTACCTCTCCAGCCTTATTCCCACTATCCTCTCCCTTCAAATCAGTGCATTTGGGATATCCTTCCATCAGAGTACCTGCCACCATTATCAAATAATTATATGTTCATTTCAGTGATTATTCACTAACGTCTGTCTTCTCTCCCACGGTGTAAGATCCATGAGAGTGAGGATGGGTCAGTTTTCGCTCACTACTGTGTTCTACCAACTAGCACAATTCCTGACACGTGGTAGGCATTTGATTTTTTTTTTTGTAAAAAGGAAGAAAGGATTGTAATATTACGCCTCCTTTTCTCTAAAGTTTCATTTTTATTTCATGAAACTCATATGGAAATATGCCCACTTTGGGGAGACCCATAATTAAGACAAAAGAATCAAAGCTGTAACAGAATCGACATGGATCCTCAAAGAACAAAATGTCATAGAATGCCACATTAAATTTGACAAGTTTAAGGAGGTGATGGAAACATACCTGAGTGAAGCTGAATTTTCCCAATAACACCTTCTACCAAACCCAAACAAATGGGATTCCAGGCAAGAAGTAGATCAGTAGCTAAAATAAAAGAAGAAACAGACATGAGAAAACATTCATCAGAAAACAAATGAAAACGGCGTATTAAAAAATGACCAACGTCCAAAAGGAGCAGTTATGAACACCCAGAACTGAATACATTACTAGCAAGCAACTTTTGAAAAAGCATTAAACCCAAGGCCTAAATAAGGCTTCTGTCGTAAGGACAGCTATGGGGGGAAAACTGACATTCTGAAACTCTGCTCAGTTGGAGGCAGTACTCTGGCGCCCTGCAGTGGAGGAAAGAGGCCGGTGCACTACAGAACAGCAGAGGGAGCAGTCATCGCAGTCCCACAGCCCTAGCCAGTCCCAACCCCAAAGACCGGGCCTGCAAAGCTGTCATCAAGATGCCCACTGGATCACAGTCTGGGAAGCACCCTTTCCCAAAGAAACTCACACCAAGCAAAGGAATCCAGAAAGCCAGTGCTCCTTTATGGGACGTCTAGGGCAAAAAATAATAGGAACTGCTTCCATTTATTGAGTGCCTACTGTGTACCAGGCACCCCAATCAGGGTTCCTCACCTCAGCCACAGAACAGACAGTGATTCGGGTGACTGTTTTCTCAGTTCTCCCAAGAATGGCCAATGACTGGTGCCCCTCAAGTACTTGCCAGGAATCAGGCACTATCTCAGGCTAAGGAGATATAAAAATAAAGAAGCAAACAGTCCAGAACAGAAGACCAATGGATATAGTGGAGATTTGAATCAGCAAGACTGGAAAAAGTAAAAGTAAACAATCGTGGAGGGACTTGAATGAGACTAACGAGCCCACACTCCCTGGAGACCAAGGCAGGCAGAGAATGACATGTAGAACAAGATGGCAGCCAGCAATGAGCTGATGGCATTGAAAAGAGGTGGAGACTGACAGTAGGAAAAGGAGCTAGAAGGTTATTGCAAAAGTCTCGGCTAGAGAGAACATAGAGCTATTCTAGCTTGGGGAGTGGGGTGGGCAGTAAGTAGATGAAGAATGCAGAAAAGATGAACACAAAACAGCTCAAAGGAAGTTGTATAAAGGGCAGAAAGAGAGTAAATGAAAGGTGACACCGAAACACTGAGTCTCCCCCCAGTGGGAGAGGGTGAAGGCATGGACTAGAAGAGTAACAGGGCACAGGAGGGGCAGGGTGCGCAGTAGCAGGGAGAAAAGGTCGGGGAGAACCTCCTAACTCAAGACCTTTTTGCATCTCTGGCATTTTGAACCACGTGAATACATCAGCCACTCAAAATAAATAAATAAATAAAATTTCAGCTTAAAAAAACTAGAGAAAACAAAAACAATCGCCAAGTTTGTGGAATAAAGACTAAAAATAATAGTCACTGATAGTCTTTGAGGTTCAGAAAGAGAACCAGTTAAACCCATTAAGATTAATTCACAGTGGGATGATCAAGGAGAAATGTCCAGATGTAAGAACCAGAGATATTAAAGGAAAAAAAGAAAAACAAAGACAGAAGATAATGACATTAGAAGCACAGGTGTAAAAGTTAACCTTTGAAAAGAAGGGTACCACTTTTTTCTAAGTCACTTTTTTTAAGCAGACATGAGAGGCTAAATATAGAAATGGGGAAGAGAAGCAGAGGAACGGATTGGATGGCCTTGACTCAGTAAAAATAGGAGTCAAAGGCAGCTTTGCTTTAGCGGGGGGAGGACAGGGAAGAACAGAGGGACAGCAGAGGTCTGGTGTGGTGAAGGGCATCCCGAAAGTCAATTTGTCAGTGTTCTACGTGTATTTCAAAAGCATATATATTTTTCACTTAGAGTTTTCTAGGGAAAAAAATAAATAAATAAAAACTGCATCACGTAAGGGTAAACACGTCATGAAACCTTTGTTTCTGGTACTACACATTTGTTCGCCAGGCCATGTTTATAAAAGTCTTTCTTACTACGGACCTCAAACATCTGAACACACTCTTTAACTTCAGGGCTAGGGCTCATTATACCAACTTTGTTGATTATTTTGTTCAAATCCTTTATGTATTTGCTAACTTTTTTTTTACTGTTTAACCTAATACGTTTTGGCAATGGGTTTATTTTTTTAATCTCATGCTTTGTGTTTTTTCCATTTTTCCTTCTTAATTTTTGCTTTATATTTTTGAGACTATGTTGTTAGGCATATCTAAATCAGGGCTATAATATCTTCCTGGTAAACTGCTCTGTTTATCAGGATGTAATAACTGCCTTTATTTCAAATAACATTTATTTGCCCCCAAAAGTCTAGCTTGCCTACCACTAATATTGTGAAGGAAATACATTAGGCATAAACAGGGATAAATATGAACATTGCTAATCCAATTGTATTACTTCTCCTACTCCCCACAGCTTTAGAAAGGAAGTCCAAATTCCTTGGAAAGGCTTGGAAAGCCCTGCGTGGGCTGGTCCCATCCACCCTCCTCCTGCCTGCCCACCCCCTGCATCCTGGTCTTCCTTCAGTCATCCAGAAGTATGCACAGGCTGGCCCCGGAATGCTGCTCCCCACCCACTTCTGCCTGCTCTTCATTCCTGACTCAGGGCAAGGGTCACTGGTGTTCCCTGACACATTCCCTCCTCCACCCGCCCAGCAGACTGGATCAGGATCTCCTTTGTGACTCCCCTGAACCTTGCTGGTATTTCCAGCATAGCACCTTGTTTTGGTTTAATGCACCTAATTACTGACTTTCCTGTCTCCCTGAATGAGCAGGAAGCTCATCAAGAGCAGGAAGCTCATCAAGACCTAGTCTCATTTAGCTTTATGTCCCTAGTGCATGACACAGCAGGCTCCAAAAAGCTGGGCGAACAAATGAATGTATGATACAGAATGGAGAGGCAAGTGGAAGTCAGATAATTTGCTGCGAATCACATCAGGAGGGTTTACTACTTAGAGCGGAACGGTAAGGGCAAAGTCATCTGGTCATCTCAGAAAAAGACATCAGGGCTGGCAGAGGTGAAGCGGCTGTCCAATACTACACAGTGTGTCAAAATAAAAACACCATTTCCCAGTCTCAGACCAGGGCTCCCTCTAACACACGTCTAACACCACAAGTGCCCCTCACAAATGTTCCCAGGTGTAATGCTCTCATTTTGTTTTTGTATGGGAGTTTCAGCTCACCACCATCAGCCCAGCTGCACAAGCAGGACCTGGGCGACATCCACAATGCTTTTCTTTTTTTTCCCTTTTATTTTTATTTTTTTATTCTTGTTTATTCTATTACAGCTGTGCCAATTTCCCCCCTTTGCCCTCCTCCGCCCAGCAAAATGCTTTCCTTATTCACAAGTCCTATTGGTTTTAACCCCTCAATAGCTGATGAATGAGTCACTTCTCTCCATCCCACTGCCACTGTCCCTGCCCAGGGTAGAGGCCGCCTCCATCGGCATCATTAAAAAGCTCTCGTCAGCCCCTTCTTGTCTAGAGGGCTGCTTAACACACCACAGGCACTCAAATATGAACTGAATGTAATGAGGACTCCAGATAGTCCGGTTCTGCGGGACCCCAAGGTGAAGGCAGGGGGCTGCAGGAACGAAGCTGAAGAACTACACAGGGACTAACTCAAGAGGCCAACAGATGGTGCGTTCAGGGGCTATTTCCTCCAGACACGGCAGACTTGCATTTGAGATTGAACATCAGGGCCCGTGTAGAGGACCGACAGGAGAGGGCAGGCCCAAAGCCAGAGATCCAGATAAGCGCGTGTACAAGGGCAGCCTGGAGCTGACTCCGGAATGGGAAGCCTGACACGAGTCTCGAGGTGCAGGCACAACCGTGTGCACAGCCCGAGCGCGGCGCCCCAGGGAAAGAGTCCTGGCTCTGCTACAGGCTCTGAAGCCCTCTGCACTTCTGTTTCCTCTTTTGTAAGTGGGAATTTCATCTAACCTATAGGGTTTTTATTAAGATTAAATGAGAGAATTATATGAAAGTGCCCAGCACAATGTCTGGGGCATAAATGTTCAATAGCTCTTAGCTCAAGTTGGGAAATGTATATGCATTTAAAATTCCAGGTTCCTACCACTCAGTAAATCTCTTCGTTGATTTTTATTTCAAGGATCTATACACATGGCTTTAAAAAAAAAAACAACCTTCAGTGTTTTTGACTTATTAAATCTTATGGTAAGACCATAATTCCTGAAAACCTCCTCAGAGTAATAAACGTTTTATGAAAATCTCAATATCTAGATATGCCCCTAAAATTGTTTCCTCATAATATGAAATGGAGATCTGCATCTCTGATGCAGCTCAAAACTAAACATCCAGTCTCAGCCCCAGCGACCCAGTTCAGACCCAAATGGCAAATCAAGCATGACTGCCAGCTTCCTCCTCTCCTTTAAATCCCCCACGGTGGGGGGAGAGGGGCTGGTGAGAGAGAGAGAAAGAGAGAGAGAAAATAACTAGAAGAAGTAGAGGCTAAATAGAGGTAAAATTATGCTTGGGGAAAAAGACATAGCCATTGGTAGATTTTAGTTATGTGTGTGAAAATAATAAGTACTGGGTTTTAAGTCTTGAGAAACCATAGAAGAGTATAAATAGAAAGGTAACTTTCAATCAGCAACAGAAAAGCTCTGGCAAAAATTCAAGAGTATCCAGTGGAAGACAGGAAAAGGTAACAGGAAAAAAATACAGAAGAAAAAGTCCAATAAATGGAAAACAAGAATAAAAGGTAGAAATAACTCCTAATGTATTAAATACAAAGGTTCAACTAACCAACTGAAAGTCTCAACTATTAAGTCTCAACTTACCGGTTTATTTTATTGTATGCCTATTCTGTTTACCACTGTATACCTGTGGCCTAGCAGGCATTCATTCAACAGTCATCAAGCCAAATGAATAAATAAATGAGTACAAGTATTCACAAAGGAGCCAAACAAAAATTGGATTTCTCCTACCAATTGCTCATTTTCACTGACTTTTGATAGGACTAACATTTTAAATTGTTATCATTTTTAAAGGAAGCCCTAAAACACAGTCTTTGCTATACAAGCACTTTTGATAAAAGCATTTATCTTTCAAAAAAATGTAATCAACAATGAGCATGTGATTTCTCACAATGAAAAGACTTACCCAGAAATTCAGAGAAACAAATCTCTAGCTTGTGCCCATGGCTCCTCACACCGATACGGAGACAAGAGACAGAGACAAGGCAATAAAGAAAGCCCTGAGACAGGCGATGGACCTGGCGCAAGCAAAGAGGCTCAACACGTCTTTTTGAACCGCTGTGACTGCTGCCCTGCACAGCGCCCGGCACACAATAGACACACACTTCAAAATGTGTGCGTGTGTTTTAATCTGCTACTCTTCATTAAGGAAACAGAAAAAGTTGGCACTAGCAGTCAGTCTAGAGGAGATGTATAAGTGATATTCGTCTAAGCATATGTCTTAGATACACTCAGTAACAGACACTCTTCACCAGTGTTAACGGTCACTCTGGAGGCAGAAGGCACGGGAGTGGCAAGGAAAAGGCCGGTGGGCTCAGGCTTTCCACAAAGCACAGCCATGTAAGTCATCCGCCCCAACAAGCATATTGCTTTCTAACCTTCCCTTCAAAAAGTTTATTCCCATGTAGCATACAAATTCAAAAGAGAAACGTTTGAAGTTTGCAAATAGGTTTTGAAATTTGGCATTATCGAAGTTATCTAGTAAAAGTAGATATTGCTTATAAATGACAAAAGTATAGCATTTTACAAATAATGCCAATTTTTAATTGATGAAATAATTACAGCAACATACGCCGAAAGATATAAGTATTTTGTCATAAGCTCAATTATCTGACCCAGTAGGTCAACATTTCCAGATTCATTAGGCAGTTCATGGCTTCTATTTTCACATGCCCTCCTCTTCCTGGTACACAGAAAGTGATTAAATACTGTGTGCCTGCAGAGAGCATGAGTCATTCATTCCAAGAGCCCAGCGTGACGACACTCCCTCGGCCCAAGAACAACCGTGGGTTTTTCACTGCTGCTGAACTTTATGGGCAGTTTCACTTGCCTAAAAAAAAGTGGGGGTGGTGGTGCCAGGGTACACATAAATAATCAGACCCAAGTCTCATTTCCTGCTAAAGACAATGGATATTATTGGTCTGAAAAGACAATCACTAAAGTCCAAGAGATGAGGAAAAGGGTTCTAAAATGAGGAACTGAAAGTTCCAATTGTTAGCTCATCTATGCTTCAGCTCTTGGAATTTAATTGGTCAGGGTAAACAGATGAAAGAATATTTGGATTTAGGAGCCATCTTAAAAATGCAAAATTTGATACACGGTTTTTTTTGAACACTCTAATGGTGATGATTTTCTGGCATTCAGCAAGTTAAAGAGCTAATCCAATTTGGAAATGCTGGCAGCTGGTGATTTCCCAGTGTGAACACCAACTCGCTGGCTGCTCATTCCGGCTGCTCC
Organism: Phyllostomus hastatus; assembly: GCF_019186645.2. Taxonomy (NCBI): domain Eukaryota; kingdom Metazoa; phylum Chordata; class Mammalia; order Chiroptera; family Phyllostomidae; genus Phyllostomus; species Phyllostomus hastatus. The sequence goes on along the minus strand of NW_025334004.1, from coordinate 27,450,950 downwards.
CGATTATCATCTGGGGGGGTTATAAAATACTGATGCCTAGGCCCCACCCCTCAGAGAGTCTGACTCAGTGGGTTAGGGTGGGGCCCTGACGCAGGTATTTTGTAAAGCTCCTCCAGGTGATTCTCCTGGGCAGCCAAGTTGGGAATTACAGCAGTCTCCCCTTATTGGGGGGGGGGGGGGGGACAGTGGGCGCCTGAAACCGAGGATAGTACAGAACCTTATATTTAATTTTTTTCTATACATACACACCTATGATAAAGTTTAATTTACAAATCTGGAAATTTCATGGATAAAAGATTCATTCTTATCATAGATCTTAGCAACTTTAGCATACGATTTTTTTCATTCCTTGTTAAGTAGAGAATTTTCATCTTTTCACTTAAAGGAAGCAATGTATGGCTTCTCTGGCATATCTGAGTTGCCAGCATCACTGCTCCTGCACTCTGTGGCCATTACTGAGTAAAATAAGGGTTACCTGAACACAAGCACTACAGGACCTCGGCAGTCTGTCTGATAAACTAAGTGACTAATGGGCAGGGACAGTATGAAATTTCATCACACTACTCAGAACAGCACACGATTTAAAACTCATAATTATTTTTGGAATTTTCTATTTAATATTTTCAGACCTCAGTTGACTGAGAATAACTAAAACTGAGGAAAGGGAAACCTCAGATAAGGGGAACTACTGTACTAGCCTAAATGATTATAAGTTAATGGGTGGAATGTGCATGAGTAAATTTAGTTTTATCCTATCGGTTTGCTTCAAAGATGATACCTGTGGCATGTACAACTTTAAACTCTTTCATGTAATAAAGTACTATAAATTGCATAAAGATCTCATAATATAGTAAGCTGGCATAAAAGCTGGTCTAGCCCTGGCTGATGTGGCTCAGTAGATTGAGTGCCGGCCTGTGAACCAGAGGGTGGCCAGTTCAGTTCCCAGGCAGGGCACATGCCTGGGTTTCGAGCCATGTCTCCAGTAGGGGGCACTCGAGAGGCAACCACAATTGACATTTCTTTCTCTGCCCCTTCCCCTCTCTAAAAAAAATTAATAAATAAAATCTTTTAAAAAATAAATAAATAAAAGTAAGATCTTTTAAAAAAGAATATCTAGACTTCTCTATTAAAAGAGGCATCTGATTACAGTGCAGCAAAGGGGTCACAAAGTTTTGATCATGATCATGAAGGATATTAGAAACTGATTTTTAAACTCTACACCAAAAGTTGTTCTCTATCTGAAGCATAAAATCCTAATAGTGACATTTCAAGAAAGATCTAGCACAACTCAAAAAAAAAAAAAAAAACACCAGGAGATAACTAAAGAAAGAGACGTTCATGAAAGATCAAATAATGTCATTAGGTCCTGGGAAAACCTAATGGATACATATAAAATTATGAGAAGTGTGGAGATTATAGTACATTCGGAATAAAAATGCAGGGGACACATGTTTAAAAGACATGGTTTGAGAATAAGTGAAAGTACAGCTTGAGTCACAACTTTCCAAATGCACTACCTAAAGAGGCTGAAAATATAACCAGTTCAAACAAGGATTAGATGAATCTTTGAATAATAAATTCATAGCGCATCACCCAAGAAACACAGCAATGTGTTGAAATACGTCTCTCACATTCTGCTCTCCCAAAAATTATCCTTTGATATAACTTTCAGAAATAGGATTCTGAGAGCCAAGTGAGGGCACAACTGAGCTAACAGTTGGTATTTTCCTTCCCTCATTTTAAAGCTCTTAAACTGAGATACAGAAAATTAGCACTTCCATCATTAAATAACTGCAACTTTTATTCCAGCTGGTGCTTAAATAATTTCCTAGCTTTCCCTGAAAACTTTGTTCAAAACTGACCGACTCTCTTCCATCTAGGATTGTTTGCATAGTCCTTGTGCCACGGTAAGTCCTCACCGACAACAAGTTTGCCTTCAAACCCACCCTCCAGTCAAACGAAGAACTGCTACCGGGTCAGGCAAAGACCACCAAGACTGGAAGCCCCGCACTGCTTCAGTCTGGCCCGTTAGGCACGATTCGCCCTCAGATTCTTTTGTTTTCTTTTGCTGTTTTGAGTACCCACTTAGAATGAAGGCGTTGAACATAAAAAGAGTTATTTCTGGCAAGACAAAAAAAAAAGCCCGTAAAAGGCCACAAGTGCGGAGAGCCTGTTTCTTCCACGGCTTTCCACTCAGAGAGAGAAACGATCCGACGACTTACAGCTGGAAGAAACTTCACAGAATAAAATTAAAGAGCACCTTTCTTCCCATGTTCTTTATTAGGAAAAAAAGAGATTTTTACCATCTTGGGAGAAAAAACCAAAACACTGAGACCTCAAACTTCAAGGCCCAGCTCACCTCCCCCACAGAACCCCACTTACAGCCCTGCCATAGCACCTCCACTCCAGAGCCTCGTGTGTGTCTCTCCCCCACTGGGCCACATCCTTGGCGAGGGCAGACAGTGTGTTAACCATCTCTTCGCTTTGGCACAATGCCCAGCAGACAGGTCTTCGATAAATGTTTGCTGAAAGAATACGTAAATGACTACACAGGAATTTGGCTTTAATATATTTGGAAGGAGAAAGAAGTAGAATGCTAAATTAGAAGGGGGGAAGGGGCGCTTCTTTGAGAAAAAGGAATTTTTGAAAGCTGCAAAGGGGAATAAATGCCATGGCTACTAGAGAAGGAGAGACAAATCCTGGAGGTCAAGAAGCACAACTGCCCGGAGGGGAGACTGGCAAACCATGACTCGGCTAAAGTCAGGTCTGCCCATCACAGCTATTCCCTGGAGGGGAGAAAAACATTTGTATTTGCCATTAAAGCAATGTGTAATGACACTGTGAGCATCATTATTATATATGCAAACTAAAAGTAGAAGCATGTGGCATGTTTAAACTTTCCTAACATTTTAGTCAGACAGTATGAACTGCTTCAGACTGTACATACTGACCGTCGCAGAAACTGTGGGATTTCAGCTCAGCGTAGGGATGTCCAACCTGTGGCCCGCAGGCCGCATGCAGCCCAGGATGGCTGCCCAACACAAAACTGTAAACTCACTTAAAACAGTATGAGAGCTCTTTGTGATTATGTGTCGCAATGTATTTAACGTGGCCTAGGACAACTCTTCTCCCAGTGTGGCCCAGAGATGCCAAAAGGTTGGGCACCCGTGGAAGGTGATTCAAAGAATACGATTTATAAAGAAAGTAAATGTACTTTCTTTCCTTTTTAAGATTTTATTTATTTATTTCTAGAGAGAGGGGAAGGGAGGGAGAAAGAAAGGGAGAGAAACATCAATGTGTGGTTACCCCACACAACTGGGGGCCTGTCCCACATGCCCTGACTGGGAGGCAAACCAGGGACCCTTTGGTTCAAAGGCCGGCACTCAATCCACTGAGCCACACCAGCCAGGGCTGAATGTACTTTTAAACATCCCACTGTCAAGTGGAAGAAATGCAAAGGCAAACTTGAAAGAACCTGAAATTAAAATGAAGTAACTTAAAAGAAAAAACACCAAGGAACACTGACCTAAAACCAACCTGTATTTCATTCAACCAGCCTTTCCAAAGAAAGCAGGCAGGAGTGGATATTTTTTCTGAATGAGTAGTTCCTTTAAGGGTCTCACAGCAACCAGAAAGTGAGTCATTCTAACAGAGCATGGGATTTAATTAAGATACTACCAGTATGTGTTGTGATAGTACTACAATACTAGATGTTCAGTGTTTATCTTCACTTTTAAAATACTATTTATACATAATTATTAAGATTACCAACAGCAACTGATATTTTTCAAAAATTGCTCTATTTTGCTAAACATAATCCAACTCAAATGTTTTTTTCAGTTCAATTCTGGTCAGTTGGCATATAATGATTATGACTTAACCAGCTAACAAGTAATTATTTGTTACAGTTCTATGACACTGCTATTACTTTTCAGACTTGTGTTTGCAATGCTAGATTTTAAAAGGTGATATTTTAAAACATATTTGAATAGGAATAGGAGTTAACAAAAAGGTACACAGAGAATCAGTAAACAGCTTATAAAGACCTAACATTTAAATCGCCATAAAACCACACCAAGGTTAGACTATGGCTCTGAGAATTCACTAAATCAATAAATAGCACAGACAAACTAGTTTGATTTTTCCAATAGTCTAGTATTTATCTGCAAATACAACAGCTCATTTTGTCATAAATCACAAGAACAAAAATCATCAACTTTCTTTTTTTCTTTTTTGCATAAGGGTCAGTTCAAAAAAAATAAAAATGTCTCTGGATCCCATTTACTTTCATTCGAAAAGAGAACAAATTTGCCCTGGCTGGTGTGGCTCAGTGGACTGAGTGGCAGCCTGTGAACCAAAACGTCACTGGTTTGATTCTCAGTCAGGGCACATGCCTAGGTTGTGGGCCAGGTCCCCAGCTGGGGGCATGCAAGAGGCAGTCGATCAATGTTACCTCTTGTGCATCAATGTTTCTCTCCCTATCTTTCTCCTTTCCTTTCCTTCTCTCTGAAAATAAATAAGTAAAATCTTAAAAAAGGAAAAAGAAGAAAGTTTAAAATAAAAGAGAACAAGTTTACTGAACCCCAAACTTAGAAGTTAGATTACCCACCTTACTGAATAAAATGAGAAATTAGCACGATTTTTTTTTTTAGCAAAAGAGGCGGCATTCTGGCCTTCTGTTCTTATATTCTCCATTTAATCCTCCCAACAACCTCTTTACTGCTCCAGGAGGGTCATCCAGAGACTAGTATTATTTCAATTCATTCAACACAATTTTTACAGAAGACCTGCTGTGGGCCAGGTGCTAGGGATATTGGTGATGAATCTACATCTTCTCCTCTTTGCTCTGGATGAATCAGTCTGGGCAGGTAGTACAAGGGGCAGCTGTTCTGCTGGGCATCCTGGAGCAGCACCCATGTGGCCAGGTTCCTGAAACACTAAGCTGTCAGGGCACCCCAGTTTCTGGCTGTACCCTGGTCAAAGCAGAGCACTTAGGGACCAGTGATTCTACAAAAGTCCCTCCCTTCTTTGAAAGTAGTTGCCCTAAAGGCTTTTTCTCAGCCATTCCCTTTCTGCTTTGTAGGCTCTGAAAAGATGCCTGTGAAATTGGATCTAGGACTCTTGCAAAGCTAGACTCTTGCAAAGGCTTCAGGTTGCTCATCACAGGCTGAAATAGTTCCCATCCAGTACTTATCAATGTTTCTGCACAAAGATCTACCCTGTATCTATTCCCTTCCCAAACTGCAGATGTTCTAAAAACTTAAGAAGAGAAACCTGATAAACTGAGTGGAACTGGAAAAACAGCTAGTCAATCTATTACATAAGAACATTCCCTGTAACCATACAAACTAATTTTGCAAGAAGTCAGGGGTAGGTGTTGGGTCAAAGAACCAACCCGTAGCCCCTTTATCAACCTTTTCCTTCTGTATTGACCCTCCCTCAGTGTTTGGCTTTGACATATGAGAGGCTATAATTCTCTATTCAGGCTATACTACAAAGATTATAATAGCTAAAGATACATTTCAGTAGTATTCACAAAAATATAAATCCTATCATTTCATAGTCAAAAAGGTAGGAAGGTTTATAAAACATTTTTGTCAATACTGAGGGAAATCTGGCTTTGGAGTCACATGCTGAGTTGAAGCACAACTCTCCCCGCTTACTCTGTGAACTTGAACTATTACCTCTCTGTGCCTCAGTCTCCTCACCTACAAAACAAGGATAATAATAAACCCTTCTGAGGTCTGTGGGGATACATACAGTGTCTGGTTCAGAAAAATGCTCAATAAAGAAAAGTTATTATTAACTACTATGAATCTCCTTTAGCAATGTCGACAACAAAATATGTTCAAAGACTTCCCTTTGTCTACAAAATCTGAATCCAAAAACTGTCATCTGCCTTCTTAGAAAGACTCTGTCTGTCTTTCTTTCTAGCCCAAGAAGGAAGAAAAAACTTTGGAAAGATGAGGGAATGTAAATGCTTAAAAATAAGTGTTCATAAAAAAAAACATACAGACATGATCAACCAACAGCTTATTAGAAATACAAAATGTGGGGTAAAAAGTAGTTCTGGGTATCAAAACTGCTGAGCTACTTTAAAGAAACTGAAGGGTAAAACCACTAGAAAAAAAGCTGGTTATTCGATAACAAGAACAAAGATTTTTACAATATGTTTAATAATTAATTTTTAAATTAAAATGTGCTATTATATTTTGTCGTGGTAATTTATGATTCTTTAGCAAACATGGTTTTTCTAAAGTTCAAAAGCTTTCTTGTCAAAGTAAATACCAAATGATGCAAAACTCTAAATACACTGAATATAGTTTCATAAAATATGATCCTGAAAAGAGATAAAAAGCTTCTATGTGGATTTCAATTCCACAACTATAATTTCTCATTCAAAAAAAGTTAACTTCATACGACACACTAAAAATAATTTCATTCTCAAAAAATAAGAATAGAAATACTTTTTTATGTTTCTGTACATTCTAATTAATAGCTGGTATCTCCTCCAAAAAACATTCACCAGTATTCATCATTCAGAGTCTCTCTCTCTCTCTCTCCACAGTGTATAGGTTTATGAATGGTACGCGCGTGCCAGACGCGTCACCATCTTTTTGGTAAATTGCATAACACAATCATATCAGACAAAGACACAGGACAATAGAAGCAGTTTCAAAACTGAAGAGATAAGACCATATTATCCTTTCCCAACGGAAAACTTTATTATACTCCTTGTAAAGTCTTTAAGTCACTGTACAATCCTTACTCTCAGATAGTGAAACTGCACTCTCAGGATATTATTGAATGTTTACACAGTGTTTTATCACTTTCCCTGGTACAAAATAAAACAACCTAGATGTTTTTCTCTAGTGGCCACCTCGCAATAGACATAAGCAACCACCAAAAAGCAATGCTACGGACGACTCACTACGCTTAAAAAAATAAAAAGGTCAAAAGAAATAACAATACTCTCAGCTGTTTAACTAGAAGAAAAAAATAGGAAAAAGTAAACCATGTTAAAGATAAGGAATACAAAGACTTTAATTTTTTTTTAATTGATTGTAGAGAAAGAGGAAGGGAGGGGGAGAGAGAGAGACAGAAACATCAATTGGCTGCCTCCTGTGCACACCCGACTGGGAACCAAATCCACAACCCAGGCACGTCCCCTGACGGAGGATCAAACCAGCGGTGACCTCTCGCTTTACAGGAGGACACTCAACCAACTGAGCCCCACACAGTCAGAGTCAAAGATTTTTTTTTTAAAGGTGATATTAAATCAGATAGGAAAAACACACACAAGGGGAAATGCACCTTTTCTCTCATTTCTTTCCTCACCCAGGTGGACAAAGATTTTCCACCCCAGTTAGAAGCTATTCAAAACAGGGCCTAAAATGAGTGATCAACAACACAAGAAACATCCTATTTTTATGGCAATGACATTACTGAGAGAAAACTTGGACTTAAATTTAATTCAGCTCAACTCAGCCAAAAATGCCTTCTGTGTCCTAAGCACTCCAGAGCCCTGAGATACCAAGATGAGTCAAGTGCGCTCCTTCCCTTGGGAAATGCACTGCCCCCTGAGGGAAAAGTATGGAAACTATTATTACACGGCTCAGTAAGGGCTATCATCAAAGTGTGCACTAGGTGCATAAAGCGCCTGGATACACAGCAGTGCGCTTACTGGGACCAGAGCCCTGCCCCAGGAATGCGGGCTAGGGTGAGCACAGGGGCCCGTGACAGCCGAGATGGGTCTGTCACCACCCGGGAGAATAAACTAGGAGGAAAAGAGGCTGAGACTAACAGGCATTCCAGGATAAGGAAATGGTCATTTTAACTTTGATACCAATGCTGATTCTTCTGACGTCTCTAAGAAAAAACAAAGGCCTGATTCAGACTGTTCAATAACCATAAACATACACACACACACACACACACACACACACACACACACACACACACAATGCCCACAGGCTTTTTTGGTCTTAGAATACGGCCCTTTGGAAAAGATAGAAAGAACTCAGTGAGTAATCTATTCAGTTGAATAGCCAATTGGAAATAATGAAAGAGTTTAAATGCTGTCATTAGAAACAGGAGCAAAACTGGCCATAAAAGCAGAGGGAAGAGATCCCGATAAAATAAAAAGAATTTTAAGTGATTCTATAGAAAAAGATCTGAAAAGCACTTATCCAATTAAAGTACCGTCATTAACAGCCAGTCTCTAAAAAGGACTTAAGTCCGGAGAGGAGGAACTATTTGGTCAAGTGCATGGGGTTCTTCTTTACTCACTGGCTCTACTTGAACACCTGAAGACCAAAACAGGCTGTGACTTCTGAAATATGATGGCCTCTTCCTTCCTCTAGATCTTCAGTCTACCTCAGTCTGTGGTTGGCTACATCCTAAGAGGTGAGCTAAACGTAACTGCACAGGCTACCGACACTTTACGTAGAAAAAAAAGTTTTTAATTTGCCTTCGGGTGTGGACTTTGGATGCATAAACAGTAACTCAAACCACATGGCGTAATCCCAGATCTAGGCCCAGGTTACCCGGTGGATATTCCTGCTGCCCAAACGCCTCACATCTGAGTCTTATCTGAGCTCCTGCGGCTTAGGGGCACGGGCCGCGTGCCCGCCCCCAGCCAGCTAAGACGCTGGCCAGCGTCCTGGGAGAGCGGAGGACTTCACGTCAGGGGGTCCGGCTGACCCGCAAGCGACCGTCAGGGCAGGAGGGCCTCCCGCGGACAAGAACTGAACAAACCAAACCGAACGACAACGGATTCACTCAAGACCCCTGCCGTTCAGAGGACTCCTGTGACGCTACCTTGTGCCGCGTCCTCCGCCAGCGCGGCTCACGCCTGTCGACCTCGGGGCTCCGAGAAAGGAGCGAGTGGCCCTACGAAGGGAGACAACGCGGCCCACCCTGTTCCTGCGCCGCCGCCCAGCTCACCGCCGCCAGACTCACCGGCGACTGCCGTGAGGTTTTCTGAGTGTTTCTCACGTAACACGTCCACGTCGACTCCTGCCCTCCAAGACGTACGGACACTGGACAAGCTGGCATTGTGCTAAACAGCACCTTCCTTAGGGACCAGGACTGAGGAGCCAGCCGTCACTTCACAGCCGAGGAAAGGAGGCACAGAACCGCGTCCTGTCCCAGGAGCGGGAGAGGATCGCACGCTCCCGCAGCTGCAAACAGCCTACAGAGTCGGCTCTTCGACCGCCTGGGCGAGGGTGCCAGCGCCCTCTCCGCAAGCTGAACTCGGAGCCTCACCCCCACTCTGGGGTGGGGGTGAGGGTGGGGGTCGGGGCCGGGGGCGAGCCAGGCACAATGGTCCACTCAGGAGAAACAGAGAGAAGAGAGTAGCTGGAGGCTGGCCAAAATCAGCCAGCCGACAACAACTTGTGCCCCAAGACCATCGCGAACCGTATCTGGGGGCAGTAGTTTCTCCTCCAGCCCGAAGAGAGGACACGGTGCATACCGGCGGGAAAATACCCCGGGTGTCTAGGGAAAACACACGCTCTCCTTCCCGGCACACCCGCGAGCAGGCCCGCAGGCCCTCCCGGGCGGCGGTGCCCTCCCGGTGACCTCGGCGACCCCACCAGCCACACCTGCCCCGGAAGGCTATCCCGGGGGCTGGCAGTGGGATGCGCGAAGGCCCGGATCCCCGGAAACCATCCCACGAAGGCGACTGCGGCGACAGGAAAAGCTCCTTTGGACCTGTTATACTTTTCAAGCGCTACCACGCAACTCCCTTGCCGCGATCGCCCGTGAGCACGTTTGAAATGCTCGGCTTCTTCCACGAGCTCTCTTCTCTCGCGTCTACCCGGAAAGATGTCTACGGAGGCGAGGAAGAGGACGGACGACCCCGGAGGCGGAGGTGCTACCAGCGCCCCCGGCCTGTCGGAAGCCACGAGGCCCGGCTGCGGTGTAACTCGCCACTGGGAACCGGTTTTCCCACGGCGAACGGGTCGTCGCCGACTTCGGCATCTCAGGACAGCTTCCCTGACCCGAACACGCACCCACGACCCATTCCGCGTCGCCCCATATTGAATCACACAAAAATATTAAAAGTTGGACATTACAGTGCAGTTTCACTGTGATACTAAAATCAGTGGAAAGGGGCTTTAAAATCGGACGCCTGTGGGGTAACCAGAATGAACCACGACTTTAAAGAAGGACTAGAAACAGGTGTCAGCAGAGTGAGGCTCCCACAGCACGCTTCACTGAACTGGGGTCGCCTGTGGCCCGGGGACCGGATTCGAACCCAGAACTTGTGGCGAAGGACGCGCCAGAGGCCGCTCGGAGTGGAAGGGGCCTCTAAGGCCAGGGGTGCCTCGCTCGAACTTTCCGGCGGGAGCCGGCGGGACCCCGACTGCTGGCAGCTCGCGCCCGCCCTCCGGGGGATGCCCGGCCGCGCTCGACGCGGAGGCATCTCCGAGGGACGAGGGTCGCCGGCCCTTTGTCCCCGCGGAGGGGCAGGGACCAGGCGATCGCTCCCTCCGTCGGGAAATTATGACAGCTCGCGCGCCCTCGTTCGCGCCCGCCGCGCCCGCCAGGGCCGCAGGCGGCGCCCTCCGCGGTCGCGGGCCGAGGGGCCCGGCCGCGCCCCCTCCTCGCCCCCCGCCCCGCCCCGCCGCGCCAGGCCCAGGGTGACCCCGCGCCGCCGGCCTCACCGGGTCGGAGCTGGAGGCCGCCATCGTGGCGGCTGCACCACAGCGCGCGTTCGCCCTGCTGCAGGATGTAGTGGTCCTTGGCTTGGAAGAGCTCCATGCCGGCCCGGGGAGCTGAGGGAGGCGGCGGCCCCCGGGCCCGGGCGGCGGCGGCCCGCAGGGAGCACGGGGAGGGCGCGGAGCGTCTTCGTCCGCCGGGGCCGCCAGAGCCCGCGCCCCCGGCAGCGGCGGCTGAGGGAGCGCCCAGGCGGCGGGACCCCCGAGAGAACGCGCCCCGGAGGCGGTGGCCGGCGGCGACTGGCAGCGGCGGTGGCTCCAGAGGCCTCTCCCCCCCGGCTCCTCCCCTCGTCGGGCTCCGCCCGGCTCCTCCCCCGGCTCCTCCCCCGGCTCCAACCTTCGCCTGGCCCCGCCCCCGGCTCCTGCCAGGCTCCTCCCAGTGCCGGGCTTCGGCCGCTCCGCGCCTCTTTTCCCCGTCTCCTGGCGTCTACCCTTTCCGGCCACCTGCGCTCCTCCCGCTTCCCCCGAGTTTATCCCCCCAGCAACCGCCCCCAGGCTCCTCTTCCTCCCTCATCAGCCTCCGCAGCCTCCCTCTCCCCCGCTCGTTCGGCCGGCCGGCCGGCCTGCCCGCTTGTGGCACCGCGGCCAGAACCCGGTCCCGGCTGAGTCAGGCTGGCCGTCCTCCTTCCTTGTGGCCTTTGGAACGGAAGCCCACTCATGGGCCTCCCTTCCCATGACAGCAGGTTATTCGTGCCTTTCACCGGCCCTGAGAAAAGCCAGGCCGACTTCCTAAATCCAACTCGAAACCGGCTCCTTCCCAGAGGCACCAGCTGCCCGCACAACCCGGCCAGCCAGCCATGGGGCTGGCTGGGGTGGGGCTGGGGTCAGGGACTGTCCAGCCAGGCTCTGTGCTGGAGCTGGGCTGTCTTATTTGGGCATTTCCTCTTAGAACCTTGGGGCTGTCGACAACAGCAGGCATTCAATAAGTGCACGTCAACGAGGAGCGTGTAACAATAGAAAATACACCACTATTAGTAGCGCAGGGCTCTAAGTGGCCGGGGGAAGGAGCAAAGTTCAGAAGCTAGTGTGTCCCAAATTGAGCAGGATGGATCTGAGAAGACTTCATAAAATAAGTCAATTAATGAAGAGGATGGATGTGGTCTGACAAGGGCGAGATAGCTGGAGAACCTTTTATGGAAGGAGGAAGCCCCGAGTATCCTTGAGCTGTCTGTTTCAGGCCAGCCGGCTTCGTGAACAGAATTGTGCTAGTCGGGCCCCAGTGCCAGGCCCGGTTCCAGGTGTAATCCCCCTGGATCATTTCAGGAAGAGCTTCTGGTCTCAGGTGGTGGTTGAATTAAATGACCTTTCAACACACTGCCCTTTTCGTAAATCAGTGAGCCTCTCTACTCCTCTCTCCTGCCTTTTCTAGTGACTTAGAGCAGCGATTTTCACCCTTTTTCATCTCATGGCACACAAACTAATTACTAAAACTCTGTGGCTCACCAAAAAATGTAGTTTTTGCCAATCTGACCAAAAATAGGTGTCATTTTGGTTCATTCACATCAGATGGCTATTGTGTTGGCTGTTGTCTTTTTTTAATTTGACAATCTAAGGGAAAAGAGTTCAGTGCCCTGGACTAAAATAGTCACCTATTGTATGTTTTAAAAATTCTGGCAGCACCCCGGCTGAAAATCTGAAAACTGGGTGGACATAACTGATCCTGTGTGTGTGTGTGTGTCTCGGTCTCTCTCTGTCTCTCTCTCTTTCTAAAATAAATTTTTTAAAAAACATTGCTTTAGAAGAGAAGAAAAAAAGACAAAGTAGGAGACCAGAAAAGCAAGGTAATGCTTTTTACCTCTGCTTTGATCAAAGTGAAAGGACCCAGACACAGGAAGGAGTTCCACATTACTAATTATTCCAGCCCACACTGATTTCTTTGCTGAATTTGCATAGCACAGAAAGTCCCCTGATGACAAAATGTCCTGCAATCTCTGATAAGTACCATGCCTTCCATGCCGCCCAGACGCCTCACCATAAAAGTCTGGGGGAATAATTACCATATCAAATCATTGTGATGTGATTTAGACACAGAAAATAATAGAAATGAGGGGGTAAGAAGTTTCAGTGGAACCATCAGTTTCAGATCTATGGTTGAATTCAGTCATACGTTGACTTTCCTCAGCAGAAATAAATGAATACAGAATGAGAAAGCCCTATGAAGACAGAATGTTCTACAAATGACTTCATTATTTTTTAGTGAATCACATTGCCAGATGTGAAGAAAACAATGCTATTGTAACTTTTAAAGCAGTTGCTTAGTTGACGGAAACTTTGCCTGATGTTTTAAACCTATAGTGGTTCCGACCCTGGCTACCTGTTAGAATCACTTGGGGCTGGGGAGTTTTTCAAACCTACCCATGTTTGAATCTCAGACTACATACACCAGAATTTAATTGTGGTGGGCTCTGGCATCAGTTTTTGGTGTGTTTTTTTTCAAAGCTCCCCAGAGAATTCTAATGTGTGTCTGAGGTAAGCACTACTATTTCCCGTGAAATGAATTGCAAACATTTGCCTGACAGCAGTTTAGCAGTAAAGAGCAATCAACCCTTAACTAATGGCATTGTGGGGGGTTGGTTACCTGTAAACGCAGAGTTAACAAGCAGAGTCCTAACAGACAAAAACCTGAAGGAAAAATTTCCTGGAATCCCTCTGACCTAGTTGTACACTGTTCTCTCCCTCTTGCTCTAGATACCTGCTTGACTTTGGGGTAGGTAGAGCCCTGGCCTGGCTGAGCAGAATGAGTGAAAGAGGATGGGACTTCCCTCTCATGGGACTTTCTATGCTATGGAGAATGTTCTGGCCTCGGCAGATATTATGTCCCCAGTCGACTGCCTCAGCTGGCTGGCCTGTCAGGTGTTCCTGAAGCTTCTCCCTGGCTGGCCTCCCTATCTTCATCCCTCCCTTCCAGCTTCCAAATTCAAGGCCACCCTGCCCCTGAATGGTGTCACCCAGGTTATAGTGCAAAGTTTATGATGCTGTTCTGTTTTTTTTTAAAACGAGAAAACCATCATACATATTTTACATCTTCTTTTACATGTGTGGTATACTTATACTAATTGAAGTATACTCACTAGGGTGTTAGGTTCTAGCCAATTCTGTGTAGCTCAGCCAAGCCACGAAATCTCTCAGTCTCAGTTTGCTTATTTATTAAAAGATATGATCACTAGGGTTTTTCCAGCCCTGCAATCAAAGAATTTGAGAAAATGAGTCCACGTAGTTAAGCCTACACAAACAATGATGGCAAATGTCTCAACTTTGATGATCGGTTTGGCCTTCAATGTCAAGTTTATCATTTGTCTCTGAGATTTGGGGTTCTGATCAAACTCTAGTATCCCCTGGTGCAATCTGACTTTTGACATCATCTCCTGTCACACGTGACCACAGCCTTGTGTGTGGTCTGTAAGAACTTTCTTCAGTCTTGTTTGCATATGAGAAATCTCCTACAGGAGAGATTTAAAAACAAAAAAACATATTCTGCCTTCCAGAAGGCTGCTAATTTCTTAAGTCAGCAGTTGGGGGTACTTAAGGTCCCAACACACTCAGAAGCCAATTGTTACATTTGATCAAACATCAGCCAATTTCTCATGGATTTGCCTGCCAGGAAACATGTGCTACTTCCTCCTATAACTTTATCAGGAACAACTGGAAATTGTAATTACCACTTTGGAGCACTGAGACATACATAAAATTAAACAAATATGGAACAGAAAGGGGGAAAGTCCCTCAGGGGACCATTACATTGCTCTAAATGAGGGGGGCTACTTTGTTTAATGAAGAAGACCATCTCTCCTTCATTTCTATGCTTTGGGGGTTAAAAAGTACCGGCTTTTTCATTGCGTGGCCTGATAAATTAGTCAAGGACCCAAGTTACTGTTTAAACCAGCTGGAATAACTAACTCTGTGTGTGTGAGAGAGAAGAAAAATGAACTGTGTTCTCTGTATCTAAGCCCCTTCCAGAGGAAAAATACAGACTTTCACAGTGATAATTTCATATTTTTGGAAAGCCAGCTTTCTCGGTTCCTTTCTGTTATGCACTTACTTTTCAATGAAAAAAGAAGATAAGACAGTTGAAAAATTAGGGAGTTCTAAAGTACAGCATAGGGAATATAGTCAATAATATTGTAATAACTCTGTATGGTGCCAGGTGGTACTGGAAATATTGAGGGAAACACTTTGTAATATATGTGGTTGTCTAACCACTCTGCTATACACCTGGAACTAATACAAAATAGTATTGAATGTGAACTGTAATTAAAAATAAATTTTTTTAATGCAGGAATCAGAAGTAAACTTTTAAAAAAGATTTTATTTATTTATTTTTAGAGAGGGAAGGGAGGGAAAAAGAGAGAGAGAGAGAGGAACATCAATGTGCGGTTGCTGGGGGTTATGGCCTGCAACCCAGGCATGTACCCTGGCTGGGAATCGAACCTGGGACACTTTGGTTCCCAGCCCACGCTCAATCCACTGAGCTACGCCAGCCAGGGCTAAAATAAAATTTTTTAAAAAAGTGTCTTAAAAATTTTTTTAAATACTCCTAAATAAACTAGTTTGAAAAATGTCCAAGGTATACCATTAAATAGAAAAAAAATCCAAGTTGCAGAATAGTATTTTAAAGTATTCCATTTGCATTTTTCAAAGGGGAGGATGGGATAGAGATCATTTTTGACATGTCCAGCACACGCTGACACGGAACGTAACTAGGCGCGGTTGCCTCTGAGGAAGGCAAATGGAGGCGAGATGTGGCAGTGGGCAGCAGTCAGGAATAAAGGGAGCGTAGAAACTTCTCCTTGTCATTTAAAGATAATTTTTAAAGAGAGAGAGAGGGAAACCTTGATGTGTTGTTCCACTTATTTATGCATTCTTTGGTTGATTCTTGTAAGTGCCCCGATCAGGGATCAAACCTACAACCTTGATGTATCTGTACGATGCTCTAACCAACTGGACTACCCAGCCAGGGCTTATAACCATGTGCTTTTAATGCTTTAACACTTTTTTAAAAAAAGCATAAGTTAGTGTGCTCTTTGTCAGCTTCCACTATGGCGTACTGTGGCCAGGGCTAAAAAGTACAGAAGGTGATGGTGCAGCCCATCAGCCTCATCTTCAAATACTTGCAGAATAGATCTCAGATTCAGGTATGGCTTTTGGAGCAAGTGAACATGCAGACAGAGGACTGTATCATTGGTTTTGATGAGTATATGAACCGTATTAGATGATGCAAAAGGGACTCATTCTAAAACAAAGTCAAGAAAACAACTGTGTCAGATAATATTACTCTGCTCCAAAGTGTCTCTAATTAGAAATAGCTAATAAAGTGAGAAATTGTTTCGAAGTTATCACAGGTTGTGTTTTTTAGGTGTCCTTTGTTGGGGGTATAGTCATTAAACATTTATTCATATTGCTTTGATCACCCTTATGTTATTACCAGATGACAATAAATCCTGTGGGATTGTTTTTATTTTTTAAAAATTATACTTATCTTGCACATGTGTGCAATGTATGTATGTAAAACTCATTCTTCCATCGCAACCAAAAAGACATGTTTAGGTAACTTATCACCTAAGGATCTAGGACATTTTGCCTTGACAAGCCAGGAGTCCCAGACCTAGCTGATTTTATTCTTCATACATTGCTTTTTATTTTTAGATTTCCTAATACCTTTTTAAAAATATTATATTTTATCATTTATGCTATTACAGTTGTCCGAATTTTTCCTCTTTGCCCCTCTCCACCCAGACAGCCCCCACTCCCTCAGGCAATCCCCACACCATTGTCCATGTCCATGGGTCACGAGTGTATGTTCTTTGGCTGCTCTATTCTCCATGCTGTACTTTACATCCCCATAACTATTTTGTAACCATGAATTTGTACTTCTTAATCCCTTCACCTTTTTTGCCCATACCTCTAACCCCCTCCCATCTGGCAACCATCAAAACGTACTCTGTATCTATGATTCTGTTTCTGTTCTGCTTGTTTATTTTGTTTTTTAGAATCAATTGTTGATAGATAGATAGACAGGTATCTGTCTATTTATTGCCATACTATTGTTCACATTTTTATTTTCTTCTTCTTAAAGAAGACCCTTTAACATTTCTTGTCATACTGTTTTGGTGGTAATGACCTCCTTTAGCTTTTTCTTGTCTGGGACACTTTTTATGTGTCCTTTGATTCTAAATGATAGCTTTGCTGGGTAGAGTAATCTTGGTTGTAGGTCCTTGCGTTTCATCTCTTTGAATATCTCTTGCCAGTCCCTTCTAGCCTGCAAAGTTTCTTTTCAGAAATCAGCTGACAATCGTATGGGAGCTCCCTTGCAGGTAACTAACTCCTTTTTTCTTAATGCTTTTAGAATTCTCTCTTTAACGTTTGGCATTTTAATTATGATGTGTCTTGGAGTGGGCCTCTTTGCATCCATCTGGTTTGGGACTCCCTGTGCTTCCTGGACTTGTATGTCTATTTCCTTCACCAAGTTAGGGAAGCTTTCTGTCATTATTGTTTTCAAATAGGTTTTCAATTTCTTGCTCTCTCTCTTCTCCTTCCAGCAGTCCCATGATGGAAATACTGGTACATTTGAAGTTGTCCCAGAGGCTCCTTACACTGTCTTCATAATTTTGGATTCTTTTTTCTTCTTGCCATTCTGATTGGTTGTTTTTTTGCTTCCTTATATTCCAAATTGCTGATTTGATTCTTGGTTTCATCCACTCCACTATAAATTGTTCTTTATTTCAACTAGTATATCCTTCATTTCTGACTGGATCTATTTTATGTTGTTGAGGTCCTCACTAAGTTTATTAAACATTCTTAAAACCAGTGTTATAACTCTGCATCTAGTAGATTGCTTGTCTCCATTTTGCCTAGTTAATTTTTTGGAGTTTTGTTGTGTTCTTTCATTTGGGTTATGTTTCTTTGTCTCCTCATTTTGGCAGCCTCCCTGCGTTTGATCCGATGTATTAGGTAGAGCTGCTGTGTTTCCCAAGCTTGGTAGAGTGTTCTAATGTAGTAGGTGTCCTATGGGGTTCAGTGACACTGCCTCCCCTATTACCTAAGCTGGGTACTCAAGGTACATCTACCACGTGGGCTGTGCACTCCCTCCTGTTGTAGTTGAGCTTTGATCGCTGTTGGCACATCCAAGGTCAGCCGTCCCTGTGTTCTGTCCAGGGTCACACAGCATAAGCTATAAAGGGATCTGTAGATGGTGTTACTTGTGCTGGGCTTGGAGGTGCCCAGATGAGGCCAAGCTGTGTACAAAGGCCAGCTGCTGCGGGTGCTAGGTCTGGGGCAACTTAGGTAGAAGTATGCAGCTTGCTAAAGCCAGGTGCTGCTTGTTTGAGAGAATTTAATAAAATCTGAGTCTCGGGCCAAGACAAGTCATTTGTATGGAAAAACCATTGGAAACAGCTCGGGTGGGCCCAGAAGTTGGGTGGGGCCAGGCTTCAGGGAATCATCAGGGTGAGGCAAACAGGGATAGCCAGGTTGATGGAGTCTCAGACATGCCACCTGCCTGCCTTCTCTGTGGCTCTGTTGGGGGAGCGCTCAGAAAAGACACCATGGCTTCTGCCAGCACTTCTGTCTGGGGAAGAACCTGCCCCACATCTCTCCCCCTGATAACGGACAATTCACTTTCTCCATGTATGTCTCCGATGCCTTCCAATCTGCTGCCCCAATGCTGGAGTTCAGAGGGCTTGAGTGTAATTAAGTCTGTGTGTGGGCCACGTAAGAGAAACTGCCTCAGATGCCAGCAGTTTCTATCTTTCACAGTCTCCACCCCCACCAGTTTTTGCAGCTAGAAGATATGGGAACTTATCTTCCTGGCACTGGAACCCTGGGCTGGAGGGCCTGGTGTGGGGCCGGGACCCCTCACTCCTCAGAAATCCCTCCCGATTTTTACCCACCACGTGTGGGCGTGGGACCAGCCCGGTCCACATCCTCGCCCCTCCTACCAGTCTCAGTGTGGTTTCTTTTTGAATTCTGTAGTTGTAGGGCATCCATGTAGCTTGATTTCTGATGGTTCTGAAGGGCGGTTGTTCTATAGTTTAGTTACAATTTTGATGTGGTTATGCGAGGAGATGTGCCATGTTTACCTATGCTGCCATCTTGACTGGAAGTCCTAATATCTTAAATGCTGTTAAAGTGAGGTATAGTTAAATATATAAGCCATCTTTCTGCACTGTATAGTCTTTTAAATGGAGTGTAAGGAACAGAGGTTTTTTGTTTGTTTTTTTTTTTCCTTTGGCACTTTTTCTAAACCACAGGAGTGGCTGTGGCCTGTTCTTCCTCTCTGCCAATTTTAATTCTCAAGCTGATGGCCTTCTGGGGTCTGTACCATTGCAAATCAATAACAATGGCCAAAATGCTTCCTGTTAGATAATCACATTAGAGATTTTTCAAGGAATGCTTTGTTCTGCACCAGAACACAACAGGGGCAAAATTACTTCTGTAGAAACTTGGTATTTACATCCTTGGAAAAATCAGATTTTAAACCCATTGTTTCTTCTCCTGCTTAAAAAAAATAATAAGAAAGAGGGCATGGGGGAATAAATGCTAATAGGAAAAAATACAATAAAATAAATTTAAAAAAATAAAGAAAGAAAAATAATACCTTAATGTTCCATCATTTTGTCAAATCAGCCCTTAGTTTCCAGGGAAAGATAGAGTTTGGGTTTTCCTAATACCGCTCCACCCTTTCTCTCAATTTTACAGCGATTCTTCAGTGAACTGGAGGAAGCACAGTGAAGGGTGTGTGTTGGGGGAAGGGTGTTTGGATGAGCAAAGGGAGTGGGGGAACATGGGTGGGGGGAGTGAAGAGTGGACTGTGATTAGCAGTCTTCAAGATAGTGGTTTTAATGAGGCTCAGAGTGGGCAACCAGAGACCAGATGCAAAAGTGGCAAATATATTTTTAAAATTTGGACCGCAGTCCGATTTCAGAAGTAGAGTGCCGTCGCTGTTTCTTGAATATGATGAGATACTAACATTTAAACTGTCTGCACATTATGCATTATTTCTCATCGCTGTTCTATAAGTTAATCAAGTAGGGGTTCTAGGTTGTAGGGCTAGTGCTTCTAAAGCTGCAACCCAAAGGGTTCTGTCTAAGGCAACATTGAAATTTTAAAAAGATCCATACCACACAATGAAAAATCATTTGAGAAAGTGGAGGTCCCCTGAGTGTGTTTCCCCAATACTATAAACCCCTTAATAAGGTTTTTTTTATATATATAATCTTATTTCTTTTCTTCTCACCGTCGCCCTCATACAGCACAGATCCTCCCATACCCCTGCTGGCCAAACTGCTCTCTAGACTCCTTTTTCATTTCGGCTCTTTGCTGTGAAATCTGACCTCTTAGGGCTACTTCCGCTGGAGAGGCCTGGTCCTCCTCGGAAGGGAGGGTGGCGGGGAGAAACAGCGGGAGGCTAAGCCACAAAGCTCTCCTGCTGCGGAGAAAGGGGACAAGTTGATCCCTCCGCTCCAGCAGGAGCCTGATTTTCCCCCTTGGAACTCAGTGAAACTATTTTCATTTTGAATGGGGGAAAAAAAGGTAGCTCGTAAACCATTTTATTTGGGGCCCTCACATTCAAAGTTCCCACGCTAGTCTCTGGACTTTTCTCCCCTTGTGATTTCACGGTTGGAATTCGAGCGTCTGGCTCAGAGGACAAGGACAAGCTTGGGGACAGGCAAAACCGCCTGCAGAAACAGACCGCTCCGGACCCGTAGGCAATCCCCAAGGCTTCCGCAGACCCGCGTTTTCCGCTGACCCGCCCTACTCAGAGCAAATGCCTTACTGACTTCTGCTTGTTAAGCTTGGAGCTGAGAAGCCAAGGGGGTGGAGAGCGACAAGTGGGGAAGGGTCGATGTGGAGAAACAGGCAGTTTAGAGGAACCCTCTCCCCTGGTTCTCCCCTACCCCTTGTAAGATGTACTTGCCAACAGTGTTTACGCCGCCCGCCTGCCTGCCCGGCCGGTCCACAACGGCGGGTCAAACCCTGGGTCCCAACCACTTCCTGTCTTAACCTAAGCCTTACAAACTTGGGCAAATCTCCCAACTCTCCTAAGTTACCCTCCCTTGTGTAAAATGGAGATAAAATATAAAATGTCTTCCCGAGGTTCTTGTCAGGATTAAATGAAGTCAAGTCTTTGAAAGAGTGCCCTAAACAATGAAGTGTTATAGAAATGTTATTTTATAATTTTTTAAAGATTTTATTTATTTATTTTTAGAGAGGGAAGGGAGGGAGAAAGAGAGAGAGAGAGAAACATCAATGTGCGGTTGCTGGGGGCTGTGGCCTGCAACCCAGGCATGTGCCCTGACTGGGAATCGAACCTGCGACACTTTGGTTCGCAGCCCGTGCTCAATCCACTGAGCTACACCAGCCAGGGCATTTTATAATTTTTTAAATCTGCTTTATCTGTGAAGTTTTCCTCTCTAGATCTCAGGTTACTTGACACATTCATAACATTATATATTATAATTATAAATTCCTAACATTAAATAGCATGTATATTTAGAGTCCTAATATTACACACACACACACACACACACACACACACACACGATTCAAATGTTTTTACCTGGAACCACATCTCTGGGAGGTAGGAGGAATAGATACTGATCATGTAAATAGTAGTAGGCTATTGGTCTTGATTCCCAACCAGAGATGGAGGATTCGCCCTGCAGCTAATAACGATTAAGCTTCACGACTTTTCGATTTCATCCAAAGCCCAATACTTAATTCTGTACTCATTATTTTGTGTTCTTCTTTCTAAAGAGGACCTTCTCTATTTTAAAAAACTCCAGGTGCCACAATCTTTGCTCCCAACACTAGCATGAAAGAGTGTTCTGCGCTTCTATTCTACACTACTGGAGAATTGGGGAGCTGGGGGCCCACTCTGTCTTCTCTTGATATGTCCTCCCTTCTCTGATCATTCTCTTGTGTCATTGTAGTCCCTTCTCTCTTTCCAAATGCAGATATACTTTCCGCTTCTCTCCAGTTCTCTAATTCATCAACAGTCATATAGCTGGGTGCACACACCCACCCACCCACACACCCTACATACTCACTCCTATGGAGAGATAAATTTAGAGATCGGAAACAGCGTGTTCAAAGATAGCACCATTCATCCCAAATGACTCAGAGAGAGAGAGAGCTATTCCCAGCCAGTGTGGAGCCCTTAGCGTGAAAACAGAGCGAGGAAGAATTCTTTGATTTAATAATGGTAGAGTTATAGATTTTTCCAGGAGTGGATCCAAAAGTGCTATTAATAGGAAGAGAGTGTTTTCATCATGGGATATCACACTAGGTTTTCTTTGGAAGAAATGTAACACTCCACGTAGCAAGGTGTGCTTGTCTGTGGGCGATTCAGAAGGAGCCAGGCCACAGCCCTTTCTGGTCAAAGAACTCCCTGGAAACAAGGCACCCCAGCTCTTCCCCAGTTTGCGGGAACCCAGGCTCACTCTCACCACACACACACACACACACACACACACACACACACACACTCCAGAGCCAACAAAGGGACATCCTCAGTAACATCAGGCTGAAGCCCAGAGCAGTAAATACTTGGGGAGACAAGGACAGGTTCCAACCTGTTGGAAGGGTTGGAATTTTCAAAACAGGGACTGGGAGACATCAGACTGGGACTGGGATGACAGGGGGACAGGAGACAGACACTCAAAAATTGCAGAGATCGAACTGAGGAAGCAGGTAGTATCCATTCAGAAGAGTCTCTGAAGGCCTACATGGAGAGGACTTGCCCCACCCCACCCTCACCCCGAATGGCATGAGGAGAAGAGTCAGTTCGAGGAAGACGAAGCTGCCAGCCCTGTTACTGGACCGCTTCAGTTCGCTTATCTGACATTTCAACGAAAGTACAGCCCTGTGGCCAGCTGAGTAATAGCCCCCCAAGATATGAGGTCCTAATCCCGGGAACTTCCAAATGCTGCTCATACGGAAAAGGAGTCTTTGCAAATAAGATTAAGGACCTTGAGAGGTGACTCAGGATCTCGTCCTGGATTGTCTGGGCGGGCCCTCAGTGCAGTCACAGGTGTCCTCATGAAAAGGGGGCTGAGGGAGACGTTACACGCACAGAGCAGAAGTTTGCATGAAGACAGAGCGGAGAGAGATCTGAAGATGCTGGCCTTGCAGGTGCAAATGGCATGGCCACAAGCCAGGGAATGCCAGCAGCCGCCAGAAGCTGGAAGGGGCAAGGAACTGAGCCTGCCCTGAGGCCTCTGAAGGGAACAGGGCCCTGCTGACACCTTGATTTTGTCTGGCCCCGTGAGGCTGATTTTGGACTTCTGCGCCCGAGAGCCATAAGAGAATAAAAAGTGTATTGTTTTAAGTCACACAGGAAGCTAATGCAACCCCTGTTAGAATTCTGTAAGTGTTTGCTCTGCCAAAGATTGGCAGACCTGGGCAGCACTGGCTTTTTTCCAATCATCAGATGCATCAAGATTACTTGTGGTTGCCTTGGCTGGTGTGTGCAGCTCAGTGGACTGAGTGTCAGCCTGTGAACCAAAAGGTCACCCGTTCAATTCCTGGTCAGGGCACATGCCTGGGTCGTGGGCCAGGTCCCCAGTTGGGGGTGTGCAAGAGGCAGCAGATCTGTGTATAATCTCTCACACATCGGTGTTTCTCTCTTTCTTTCTCCCTCCCTTCCCCTCTCTTCAAAAATAAATAAATAAAATATTTTTTAAAAGATTACGGGGGTCTCTAGTGGAGAAAGCCTATTTTGCCAGAGCCCTCCCGACTGCAGGAGACTGCATTAGTTTGCTGGGGTGGCCATAGAAATGATCACAAACTCGATGTCTTAAAGCAACAGGAATGTGTACCGTCAAGGTAGTGGAAGCCAGAATACAAAACAAAGGTGTTGGCAGAACTGCTTCCTTCTAGAGGCTCTGAGGGCGACTCCGTTCCCTGCCTCTCTCCTGCGGTCCGGGGGCTTCCTCCATCCTTGGTCTGCGGCTGCACAATTCCAGCCTCTGCCTCTGTCTTCACGTGGATCTTCACCTGGCCGTCTCCCCTGTGTCTCTGTGTATCGTCTCCTTTTCTGTCTCCTAGGAGGACATGGGCCATTGGATTTAGGACCCACCCTAGTCCAGGATGATCTCATTCAGAGAAAGAGAATTGCATCTGTGAAGACCCTGTTTCCAAATAAGGTCACGTTCACAGATACTGAGTGTTAGAACTTGGACATACCTTTGCAGGGGTTGTGGGGGGGACATGCTATTCTACCCACTGCAGGGGCCAGCGCCCCTACCTTCTTGTTCAGTGGGGAGTGGTAGAGAACTCTAGCAATCATCTAGCCTAATGAAGACTCAGCAAGTTAGCCCTGGCTGGCGCAGCTCAGTGGATGGAGGGTGGGCTGCGAACCAAAGTGTCTCAGGTTCGATTCCCAGTCAGGGTACATGCCTGGGTTGCAGGCCATGACCCCCAGCAACCGCACATTGATGTTTCTCTCTCTCTTTCTCCCTCCCTTCCCTCTCTGAAAATAAATAAATAAAATCTTTAAAATACAAATTTTAGAAAAAAATAATAAAAAAAAGACTCAGCAAGTTGCAGGAACTTGGCGAGGATCAGGCAGCACAGCTCTGATGTCGGGCCCCCTGGGAACCAACCTTGGAGTTGCTAGTCCAGGGGGATTCCCAGCACACCACCCAGCCACACCAGCCTCTCGGTGACCCCCTCCCGCCCTAGGCTCGCACCCCCGGTCCTCCAGTCTCTGCCTCCGTCATCACATGGCCTTTCTCCCTCTGCATCCATATGTGTCTCTCGGTTCTCCTCTTCTTATAAGGACTCCCATCATATTGGATTTAGGGCCCACCCTAATCCTTATGACATTATGTAAACAATTAATTATGTCTACAAAGAGCCTTATTTCCAAATGAGGTCACACTCACAGTTTCCTGATGGACATGACGTGGGGAGACACTATAAAGCTAAGTACGCTTGCCCAAGGGAGATTTGTAGATCTCTTAAATGGCTTTCTTTTCTTTTACTGCCCCTTTTAATTCACTGATTCCTCATTGCTCAGATAAAAATTCATGTAGAGAATAACAGAAGCCCATACAAGTGAACAGTTTTGTTTCCTTCTATTTCTGAAAAGTGGAGTTTTATCTGCTCTTAAGGAAAGGCACAACACCAGCCACCAGGGAACCAAGCACGACAGGAGCCAGACTACTACATTGTGAATATTCGCAGCCATCTCTCTGTCCCAGGAGCGTGTGTTGTCACCACCCGCACAGCGTCCCCTTCCCCGTCTGTGCTAGCCAGCCTACACACGATGACGTACTCAGAGATTTCAGAGTGCTACCAAGCTGATGTCCCAATCGACGGTTCTGCCACCGTCCTTCTCCTCCCTGCCCCTCCCCCTGCCCTTCAAGCTGAGCTCCACAGTAGGCAAGGACTTGTGGCCCGTCCCCAGGTCCCCAGCCGTATAAGCACCTCCGGCTGCCGTAACAAAGTGCCACTGACCAGGTGGCTTAAACAACAGAAATTTATTACCTCACAACTCTGGAGGCTGGAAGTCCAAGAAAAATGTATCATCAGGGTTGATTTCTTGTGAGGCCTCCCTCCTTGGCTCGCAACTGGCTACCTCCTTGCCGTGTCCTCACGTGATTGTCTCTCTGTCACATGTTGTATGCGCCCTATTTTCCTCTTCTCATGGGAACACCACTCACAGGGGATTCAGGCCCACTCACATGACCTTATTTTACATGAATTACCTCTGTAAAGGCCCTAGATATAGACACAGTTTGAGGATTTCAACGTAAGACCATGGGGGAGACGCAATTCAGCCCATACTATCAGGCAAAGATCTCATCTTCAGCTTACCTACCCTCCTCTCTTAATCCCATCATCCCATACCCATTCTTCGGGCCATCCAAAAATGTAGAATCTTTTGGCTAAGCACAATGTGAAATATAGAAAATAACATAGAGCCCTGGCCAAGTGGCACAGCTGGTTGAGCATCGTCCCAAATACCAAAGGTCTGCAGGTTCAATTGTCAGTCAGGGCATATGCCTAGGTTGCAGGTTTGATCCCTGGATGGGGCACATAGGGATGTTATGTGCCCACTTCCTCTTCTCCCTAAGCATATCCTCAGGTGAGGAAGGAAGGAAGGAAGGAAGGAAAGAAGGGGGGGGGGGAAGAGAAAGAAAGAAAGAAAGAAAGAAAGAAAGAAAGAAAGAAAGAAAACATGTATAAACTGAATACTTGTAATAATCCACCCATAATTGATATATTGTGCAAAATTCCTGGATAAATTAGAGTACCTCTGAAAAATGATCATTTCAGACACTTGGCAAGTATTTTGTTAGCTGAGAAAATGGAAAAACACAGAGTCAAGAAATTTAGTTCCATTCTTAATCTAATCTAAAACAGCAGGTGCGAGATACGCTGTGTGCTAAAAATAGCACCATCAGTCTGAATAAGCAAGATGCCTGAGAATAATCACAGGTTTCTAAAAACAATCATAAAAACCTCAGTCATAACCAACATCCAATGTGAAAAAAAAGCGCCTTCTTCTGAAAGCACAGAAAAAAGGTGAAAAGTGGCAACAATAAAGTCTAAGTGGTAGAGATGGCAGAGAGCCATGAGGTTGTGTTTATAGAAATACAAAACCAAATAGCTGTCCATACTTTTCTTTAGGGCCTGAGGAAAGAGAACACTGGGAATGCTCTAGAGAAGAGTTAACCCTGAAGCCAGAAAGGAGCACGAAAAACTATCCCTAGCACCAGGACAGAGGATTCCTCGTTCGACAGGCAGAACGGAACCTTCTTTGGAGTTAGAAAGTATGAGACCAGAGAGCTTATCACTAACGATGTAATTCAGTGATGGGTCCTTTTTCAGGTCACCCATTTATGTCAGCTCCAAGTTCTACGTGACTCACTGTAGTAGTGAGAGAAACCAAAACAAAACAAAATAAGAAAATCCATGAGGTCCACAGAGTGTATATCAATTTCACATATTTAAAAAAAAACCCCACAGTGCTAGGGATGCATCTATAATCTGATAAGTCAGGGAATATAGTCCACCCAAATATCCTTCTCTGCTACAAGTCTATGAATGGGTTGAAATAAACAGCTGAGTTCCTGATAGGCTAGAAAAATACCGCCTTTGCTCACGTGTGGACTCACCGATGATATCAGAGCAAGAATTATTGCTGTCAGGTACCAAGGAGAAGATGTCTTAAGGAAAAAGATATGAATAACAAGTTCGGAGGAAAGGAAAGTCAGTTTAAAAAAACCCAGCTGGGTGGGCGAGGTTGGGGGAAAAAAGGAGGCTAAGGACGATGATGCTGCATCTAATGCAAATACACATTTTTCCACAGCAGCCTCTATAGAGCTCAAAATACTTGTAAGACATGCTTTTACTGTGAGGTAGCAGGAAGTGAGTGTCAGCAGCCCTTACAGATGGTTCCGAGGGTGCCTGGGTTTTCCCGGCAGGATCTCCAGCCCCGACGGAGCAGCAGAGATGACTTACAGGGAGAGTGTCTCTCTTCTTCCTAGGAGCTTACAAACTCATCACCAGAAAGGTTCCCCAACCCAAAGATGTGCTATTGCAATATAAAGATACCACATATTAATGACTATATTAAAATTTCTATTAGAAATCTCCAAGCTGATAAGAGAAAGAAGTAGTCCTGTTTCACAGATTAAATAAGAGAAGGGACGGAGAAATGCGGCCATTCGGTCAGCATGTTAGTTTCCTCGGGCTGCCGAGACACATTATACCATGCTGGGTGGTTGAAACAGCAGAAGTCCATGCTCTCACAGTCTGACGGCTGGAGATCCAAAATCAGGGTGTTGACAAGGCCGTGTTGCCTCCGAAGGCTCTAGGGACCATCCTTCTTGCCTCTTCCAGCTCCTGGCGGTTGCTAGCGCTGCTTGCCTTCCTTGGCTTGCAGACACATCACCCTGATTTCTGCCTCCCTTGTGTCATGGTGTTCTCCCTCTGCGTCTGTGTCCAAATTTTCTTCCTCTTACAAAGACACCAGCAGTTGGATTGGGGCTCTGGTGAGACCTCATCTTAACTTGATTACATCTGGAAAGACCCTGTTTCCATTCAGGTCATATTCACAGCTATTGGGGGTGGGGCTTGAACATGTCTTTTGAGGGGATATAATTCAACCCACAACAATCAGCTTAAACACAGGCTAATTGCTTCCTAGGGGTAGACATGTCAAAACCACCAAGGGCCATGTCTCTACAGGCAAAAAAGGAGATACCACCACATTTGCTGGTGAAATAGCCCAGAATCTTTTTCTAAATAAGCTCTCTAGGAGTTCTCCCATCTCTAATATTCATGATGCTATCACTCGAAACTTATCCCACAGAATCTATCTATTACATCTTATGTGACTTTTCCGTTACGAAATGTTTGTATTCCCATCCATAAAGCTAGTAGCAGTGTTTTTCAGAGGAAACTTCTTCCAAAAGCGATGATCTCCTTTTTATAAAGAAAGGAGAATATCCAGAGACATAAATACCTACGATAGCAATAATTAACATTTTCGAATTTCCATTCTGCATAAGACTCTGTGGTAGGCACCATCAGTCTATTTACTGTGTGTGCATGATTGTCCCCATTTAGGGTTGTGGAAGACGAGAGGAAGCGAGCAGGAATTGCCAAGGTCTCCTAGGCCCTAAGAGGGTAGAAGGGTAGCTACAGACGGGGGGACCCTGCTTCTGACCCAAGAGCAAGACAACTAGGGCTAGAGAGAAGGAGACAGAGTGTGGGAGAGAAAGGCCTGGAAGAGAACCTTCCTTCCCTCTGTACCAAGCAATGGTTTGTGTAGGGGCTGCCGTTTCTGTGTGCGCCGTGTTGTCTCTGACCAATTGACCGAATCAGAATAAGCCGCTCACATCGCCCTGCGTCAGGTGGCCAGGAGCGAGGCACTGTTCTCCTTATCTGTAGAGTGCTTTGTCGGGAGGCTGACGGAAATCATGAAACACAATCATTCTTTCTAAGTCTGTGAAGAACCAATGAAAGCGAGTGATTCATTCGTGGGCGACCCCACATTGTCTTGTTATATGTTACAATGTTCTTTGTCCACTTCCCCTTAGAAAGCATTTATTTACTCAGCAGTGACTACATACTAGCTTGCACAGAACGATAGCTCCACGCAACTGCTGGGTGTCAGCTGGGTTTTTTCCTTCACGACTGCTAAGTCCTAGGGGGCGCGAGTCACAGTAGCTCCTGAAGATGTCATCTCCGGGCAAGAGAAATATAAATAACCAGAGTTCTTCCTTCTCTTCGGGCTTAAAAATAAAATTTCACATGATTCAGTTATGCAATTCCAAAACAACATCTAACCTTCCATTTCCTCATTTTCACCTTCTCTTATGTCACTCCACTTCCTGCTGTTCTGAATTATGTTATATTGTCTTCTCCATCTTTGGGCTAGAAAATTTAAGGAATTTGTTCAAAGGGATGCAGTTAATTTGTGGGAGGACCCGACATGAGATCCCACATGTCTTGATCACCGAGACACAGAACTGACTCCTTCTTTGTATCTACGTGTACATTCATGTAGATATTTTTATATCCCTGCCAAGCTTGCTGATCTCCTGTGCTGTGCAATCATATCAAATCATAGGCTTGGGATCATCAAGGACAGATTTAGAAAAGTTACTCTGGTACTTAAACATTTTGAGGAGTCATTCCTGGGTAAAAGATTTCATAAAAGTTTGAGAAATGTGGCATCCTTATTATTTAACTTCACAAAAAAAAAGAGAGAGAAAGAGAAAACAAGGAGAAGAAGAAAAAGTGGAAATTTTGATACAGTATTACCAATAGTAAAAGTGTTAAGAAAAAGGAAGTGAAATTATACACTCAAAACTACACTCATGGTTTACTCATAGATTTCCCTTGTGAGCACAATCTAATAATAACCAACATTTAGGTCATAGGTCAAACAAATAACTGTAATCAACAGAGGAAAGGCAATGTTTTCCATAAACTAAAATGAGACCAAATTGTATTCAATGGTGTATCCCCACAGTCCTCATAGTTCATTGTTCATAGTTCAGTTAGTTCAATTAGGGGCGTCATTAGTGCTCAATGCACTTTGTCTAATAAATGCTGATTGAAAGAGATATGTGGTCTACAGAAAGTTAAATTACAAGATTGCCTCGAGTCTGGATTCAGGGTTCTTTTAATGCCAGCACATTGTAATTCTAATTTTAAAAATAAGCACAAAAATATTCCCAGTTAGAGATAAAGAGTCCTCAGTTTTCAGCTCCCTCCATATAGCAGATGTCGAGACACGTGTATAGAATGGATATGATTTGAATTCCTTGGTTACAAGGAAGAGCAACCACCTTGAGCTAGCTTAAGCAAAACAGAGAATGCATCACGTGACACGACTAGGTCTCATGGAACCCAGTGTCTCATGGGACTCACGAAATATTCCAGGTGCTCCTCTGTATTTTCCCAGCCTCCCCTGCAGTTCATCTGGGGTCATGTGACCAGATCTAGCCAATGAACCTCAACAACATGTATTGCTTCAGAGCCGAGGCATTTATAAATGACATTCCCTCCTTGAAGACACTGTGCTAAATGAAATAAGTCCGTTACAAAGACACATATTGTATGATTCTGCTTAGGTGAAGTACTTAGACTGGTCAAACTCAGAGGGACAGAAAGCAGAATAGTGGTTGCCAGGGTTGGAGGGGAGAATGAGAAGTTAGTGTAAATTTAACGGGAATAGAGTTTCAGTTTGAGAAGCTGAAAGAAGTTCTGTAGACGGCGGTGACGATGGTTGCACAGAACTGTGAATGTACTTAGTGCCGCTGTGCTGCACGCTTAAAAATGGTGAAGATGATAAACTTCATGTTATAAATATTTTACCATAATAAAAAAACAAAGTTAAAAAAGCAAGGTAGAGAAATTTTGTATAGTATTGAATAAGGAGAAAGAGGAACCTATGTACATAATTGTATATATATGTATATATGCATATATGTATATATGTGTGTATGCATATATGTGTATATATATATGTATGTGTGCATATATGTATATATAAAATCCTCACCCAAAGATATGCTTATTGATTTTTGAGAGGAAGGGAGAGAGAAACATCAGTCGGTTGCCTCCCATACATGCCCCAAACAGGGATCAAACCTGCAACCTTTTGGCGTAGACAATGGTGCTCCAGCCAACTGAGTCAGCCAGCCAGGACATAACGGCTTATATTTTAAAAAGAAAAAAAAAACCTTTATAATTCACTTTCGTAGAAAAGAGGGAATAGAGCAGAGGGGACAGGGCTATAAGCTAGATTTATCTGAATGTATTTTGCTTTGTAGATTGGGCTTTGAAACTCTGTAGGTATTTCACATAATAATAACACAAAATGAACAAGCTTTAAAAAAAAGGGTGGCTGTACCTGCTCCATCTCTGTCTTCCCCTACTCCAGCAACCTTGCAGCCACGCATTCCAAACAGTGTAGGTGCAAGAGAGAAGGGGCTGCTTGACCACTCAGGACTTCGTGAGAGGGAAGACTTCTAGCCTCCCGCACTGTGAGAGAGAGTCCGTTTCTGCTGAATTAAACCACTCAGTTACTGGTAACTTGTTATGGCAGCCACAGAAAACTAGTACAGTGTTTCTCCGGGCACCTGGGAGCCAGGTTACTTCCAGCTTCCTCTCCGCCATCCCTGGGAGGTGGCCCTCAACTTCACGGCCCAAGATGGATCTGCAGTCTTCATGTCCATGGTGCACTAGGGTGGGAAGGAAAGAAAAAGGAGATCCCCCTCCTTATAAGGACATTCCTCATAGCAGCGCTGCCGTTTCCCTCCTGCAGCCGAGCCCGGCTACGAAGGCGGTAGGGAAATCATCTGTACTCTGTGTGTCCAAAGACTCAGCTCAAACTTAGGTTCCTATTACCAAAGGGGGGAAGTGGATACTGGGAGGCAATGCACAGTCCCTATCCCTATGATGAAATTATTTCTAAAGTGTTTTGTAACACCCTAGCATCTCCTTATTTTATGTTTTATTTTTTTAAATCCTCACCCAAGGACAT
Organism: Phyllostomus hastatus; assembly: GCF_019186645.2. Classification (NCBI taxonomy): domain Eukaryota; kingdom Metazoa; phylum Chordata; class Mammalia; order Chiroptera; family Phyllostomidae; genus Phyllostomus; species Phyllostomus hastatus. The sequence goes on along the minus strand of NW_025334004.1, from coordinate 27,419,219 downwards.
TTTTTCATTGCTTTTTAGAGAAAGAGAGAGGAAGAGAGAGAGAGAAATCAATGCGAGAGAGGAACATCAACTGGTTGCCTCCCATACATGCCTGGACCAAGGAGCATACACACCCGGACCAGGGATGGAACCCACAGCCCAGGCATGTGCCCTGACCAGGAATCAAACCCGCAAACTTTCTGGTACAGGACAACACTCCAACCAACTGAGCCATACCAGCTAAGGCTTCTTTATATTATAACAAAAATATTAATGTCGGACTGAGACAGGATAGTAAGAAGCTAGGAAAATTCCTTGGCAAGTGGAACAGGGAAACTGAGAGAGCTGAACACAATGGCTGGGCAATTTACAGCCAGATACCGAAGGTCACCTCCCTGGAGATAACATCCAGGCCTCAGTTGTGTTTCAGCTCCAGGCCCAGAGAAGCAGCAAAACCAGGTGGGCGAGGGCGATGCCAGAACCCAGTGCAATGACTAAACACCCCCTGCCCTGCCACTGACCAATCAGGAGGCCATGACCCTCAAAGGGCACACCTGGAGAACTGATGAATATTGTGCTGAAACCCTCCCCTGAGGCCTCCTTTAGGATTCCTGCCTGCAAGAAAGAAAAGGCCTCAGGCCCTGCCTGGTGGGGCTCAGTGGATTGAGCGCTGGTCTGCAAACCAAAAGATCCCCAGTTCATCCCTCGTGAGGGCGCATGCCTGGGTAGTGGGCCAGATCCCCAGTTGGGGGCATGCAAGGGGCAACCAATCAATGTTTCTCTTGCACATCAATATTTCTCTCCCTCTCTTTCTTCCTTCCTTCCCTCTCTTTAAAAATAAATAAATAAAGCATTTTTTTTTTAAAGCCTCAAGACAAAGGACCCAGATCTCCAACTCTCCCTTCAGGGAGCAGCTGGTGCCACCTTCCTTTTCCTTCCCCCTACACCCACATGTTTCCTCACAAGCATGCATCTCCTGAACTCCAAGGCCGGTGCAGCTTGCCCCAGGCTAATCCCCTGAACTTGTCCCTGAGGCCCCTTTCCTCTGACTTCCCGCTGAGCTGAGGCAGCCCCGCCCAGGCCCTCCTGTTGCTTCTTCTACGCTAAGCTTTTCTCACCACCCTCCCTTGAGAACACACTCATAGAACTCTAACTCATCCACTTCCAGCTCACTGATCTGTAATTCTTTGCTGCATCCCTGAGAAGAACAGAGCGTCTAGAATCAAGGCTCCTGGAGTTTTAACTAGATCTGGATGTCGAAAGACTGAGGGAGGCCAGTGGAAACCAGCAGCAAGGGCACCCTGACCCAAGGGGCGGCCTGAGCAAGCATGCAGAGGCCTTAGTTCACAGTGACCACTTCTTCAGGTCCACCTTCCCCGGCTCCCCAAATCAGGGCAGCCATCTGACACCCCGACTCAGCCCACAGTTTGCCTTTGCAGCACTCACTGTATTTGCTCAAGTCTGTTGATCTAGTCAAGGAAAGCTCCCGGAGGGCAGGAAACGTGTCTGCCTTGATTACCCGCTATGTCCTCAGTACCTGCTTCCACACTCAGCACATGGCAGATGCTCAAGAAATACTTGTGGTTGAATGAACGCAGGAACTAAGGCAGGAGAGTGCGGGTTCCCACAAGACCAATAACGCATGAGGCCCACACAGAGGTGCCTCGTGCTCTGCGCCACCTCAGAGTGGGCCAGAATGAGGACCGGATGGGTGACTCAGATGTCGGGAAAATTTTAGCTTAGGTGACAGTTAATAAGCTTATAAGTTAATAGGCATATAAAAAGCTATTGTTTCAGGAACTGATAGTATGACCCACCCTGACTCCAGGAGACAGCAAGCAGTCCACCTTTGTGCCTTAGGAGGACTGCAAGCTGTCGAGATGGTATCTGAGCCATTGTGCTCCAGGGGGAGATGCAGATAAAGACCACCCCCTGGGGTGCAGATGAAAGAATGCTGCAGCTTTTATCTGATGAACTTTCCCCCTGAATTCCAAACCCCTGACCTACTCTTTTCTTCTCCTTATAAAAAGAGTTGGTTTAAAATGGAATTTAATTCTGTACCCTCTGTTAGGGTACAGAACCCATCGTCTTGGTCATCTGAGTACAGCGCCAGTAAAGATTCAACCCCTGTCACCGTTCTTTGGTCTGGTCCATTGCTCTGGTTGTGACAGGCAGCCCGAACGCCGGCTTTTCCGGTTTCAGACTGGAGACTGGGGCCAGATTTGGTGAGGAATGGGGGGCTGCTACTTTTCAGAGCAGAGATTTGTTTTGGGATAGTTAATAGGGTAGTGCTATATAGGATTTCCTCTTTTATAAAACGGAAATAATGATACCTATGATAGGGTTTGGGGGAGGATGCAATGAGATCACAGTGTCTGGCCCATGGAAAGTATGTCGTAAACAGTAGCTGTGTCCAGAGGAAGGAAAGGCTGGGATACTCGATCAGTTCACTCATTTGGTGAGGCAGTGACAGAGTCACCCCCCACGCCAGGATGCACACCAATCGATGTCCGAGGATCTCCAGTCAAATGGAAAACCCAAAACAATCCTCATGCAAAACTCCGGTGAAAGTTGGGTTTGAACATGACCTAAACCTAGGCCCAAGGGAGACGTGGCCATCCTCTCTCTCCACTGAAACGCATGGGGCAGGGCCCACAGGACAAGGGTCACTGGGCCTACGCATCCAATCACAGTGGAGATCGTACACGCCCTTCCTCCAGGAGGGCGGCCTGTAAGGGTCTGTTAACCACACAAATCTGAACTTGGGAAGTGAAAGAAGGGTGGGGCCCTGAGGCCCTGCCTTTCAGAGCAGTTACCCCACCCACTGATGAAGAGAGCAATGAAAACGAGAAGAGAGGGGCAGCAAGTTTGGTTCCTCGAACATTCTCTCAAATGGGGAGAGAAGCAGGAGTCTTCTTTCCTGTATCTTGGGTCTAATGAGAAATTAAAATTTTACCTGATTCTCTTTTTTAAAAAAATTTTTTAAAGATTTTATTTATTTATTTTTTAGAGAGGGAAGGGAGGGAGAAAGAGAGAGAGAGAGAAACATCAATGTGCGGTTGCTGGGGGCCGTGGCCTGCAACCCAGGCATGTGCCCTAACTGGGAATCGAACCTGCAATGCTTTGGTTCGCAGCCTGCGCTCGATCCACTGAGCTACGCCAGCCAGGATTATCTGGTTCTCTTTAAGCTGCCAGCCATTGAGTGTTGGAGAGGGTGTTGCTGGGATGAGGAAGGGGGTGCACAAAGGCATGGAGCCACGCAAGAACAGCCACTCTGGAAAAGAGGCTGTAGCTCATTCTGTTCATAACGTGGTGAGCGTGTGGAGAAAACCCAGGAGAGGTCCTGGACAGGTAGGCAAGAACAAGATGGTGCGTCAAGGCTGATTAACTTGAAGAAAGGTGTCCGCTAGAATCTGAATGTTTATGTCTTCCCAAAACTCATGTGCTGAAATCCTAACCCCCAAAGGTAACGGGATCAGTAGGTGGGGTTTGGGGGAGTGCTCACGTCATGAGGGTGGAGCCCTCACACGTGGGGTTAGTGCCCTCAGAAAAAGAGGCTCTAGAAAGTTCTCTAGCCCTTTCCATCTTGTGAGGATCCAATAAGAAGTCTGTGACCCAGAAGGAAGGCCTCACCCCATTATGCTGGCACCCTGACTTCCAGCCTCTAGAACTGTGAGGAGCAAATTGTGACCAACTAGAAGCTCTCCAGTCTGCGGTATTTTGTTATAGCAGCTTGAATGGATTGAACTCAGAAATAAAAAGCAAACATATTTACCCACAAAATACTAGAGACATTCTCATTAAGACACAGGACAAGGACATCTGTTATTCCTGATACCATTCAGCATTTTTCCGGAGGTTCTAGATAACGCGATAACATGATATAGAAATACCTCAGCGATACTGCAGGTTCGGTTCCAGACCACCATAATAAAGAGAATTTCTCAATAATGCGAGTCATAATCTTTTTGCTGATGGAGGGTCTTGCCTTCTGTTTGTAAAAAAGTGCAATATCTGTGAAGTACAATAAAGTGAAGCCCAATAAAATGAGGTCTATTAAAAAAAAGAATAAGGCATGACAATTAGAAAAGACAAGACAAAATCACCACTATTTACAGATGGTGATTGCCTACGTCTTGCTCTATTACAGAAACAATTGGATTGGAAACTGTATTAGTCAGGTTGCTATAACAAATACCAAAGACGGGTGGTTTAAACAACAGGAGTTTATTTTCTCCTGGTTCTGGAGACTGGAAGTCCAAATTCAAGGTGTCAAGCAGGTATGGATTCTTCTAAGGCCTCTCGGCTTGGAGATGGCTGCCTTCTCTCTGAGTCTCCTACATGTGCTCTGTGTGAGCACACCCCCCCCCCCCCGTGGTGTCTCTTCCTCTTCTTACGAGGATAGGACTTCACTTTTATGAGCTCGTTTAACCTTAACTACCTCTTCACAGGCCTTATGCCCAGATATAGTTACATTGGGGATTAGGACTTCGACGTCTGAATTTTGGGGATCCGATTCAGTCCATAACAGGCCATAATCGGGCGTCTTGATATCTTTCCTGCTGCACTGGTCTAGAGGGGGAGGAGAAATAGGAAGGGTGAGAGACAGAGACCCACAGTAAGCAAGCATGCAGACTCTGTGTCTGCCCAGTTTCTTCACTTCTTGGAGAGAAGCGTGATGGGGAGAGAGGGAGCAGTCATGTGACACTAACTGAGGTTCTCAAGCGTGGCTGCTCATTAGAATAACCGGGGAGCGTCACAAAGTGGTCACTGCCTGGGCCCCAGCCACAGAGGTTTTGAGTTAATTGGTCTGGGGAGAGTCTGGGATGGTGTATTTTTTTTTTTTTTAGTTGAGATACACTTCACATACCATAAAACGTGCCTTTTTAAAGCGTACAATTTAGTGGTTTTAGTATAGCCACAAAGTTGCACAACTATCACATCTAATTCCAGAATATTTTCATCATCCCCCAAAGAAACCTCAGGCTCGCTGGCAGTCACTGCCCCTTCCTCCTGATCCCCAGCCCCTGGCAACCACCAGCCGACTTGGGATTTGTCTGCGCTGAACATTCCACGTGAACAAAATCATGCGGGACACGGCCTTTTGTGTCTGGCTTCTCTCACAGGCTTGCGTATTGTTTCTAAACCTCGCTGGGTGTGCAGCCAGGTTTAAGAACCGCTGTGCTAGCAGAGGTCCTTTCATGAGAACAAGAGAACTCCCAGAGGAATTCCTCTGAGCCTCATGGGGGAGTAATTACACAGTAAAATAAAAAATGAAATGAAATAAAATAAAATAAAATGAAATGAAATAAAATAAAATAAAATAAAATAAAATAAAATAAAATAAAATAAAATAAAATAAAATAAAATAAAATAAAATAAAATAAAATAAAATAAAATAAAATAAAATAAAATAAAATAAAATAATTTTAAAAATCCCAGCAGCTCCGGCAGGAAAAGCTGATAAAGAGCTGTGATGCCCCCCCCCCCGCCCACTGGGTGACATGCTCCCCCCTGACCAATCACAGTGGCCAAGGAATAATTGTAAGATTACTTCTTCAGACTTTAGCCAAAGGAAAATAAGAGAGTTGCTGATAGATTTTAAGTAGGGGGTCAGGGGTGGGGGAGAACATAATTAGATGTAGAAACACTTGTCTAGAAAGTTTAAACTGAAAAGGAAAATCGATTAGCCTGAGACAGCATATTGAGAGTCTCATGCAATGATTCTTCTACCAGTGGGGGGAAAAAAAGATATCCTTTGTTATCGGCTGAATGTTTATGTCCCGCAGAATTTCTGTGTTGAAGCTCTAATCCCCAGTGTGATGGTATTTGGAGGTGGGGCCTTGGAGAGATAATTAAGTTAAGGTCACGAGGGTGGGAGCCCATGCTGGATTTAGTGTCCTTGGAAGAAGAGGAAGAGAGACCAGAGCTCTCTGTCCACCATTTGAAGACACAGCATGAAAAGGGCTCTCATGGAATGCAGCCATGTTGGCACCCTGACCTTGGACTTCCCAGCCTCCAGCACTGTGGGAAGTAAACTTCTGTTGTTTCAGCTACCCAGTCTATGGTATTCTGTCTTGGCAGCCCACCCCGACTAACACATTCTCAAAATCCAGCTAGCCTACCCAGAAAACAAAGGAGCCTGAGTGAGGATCTAGTTAAATGACACCATGGGCTCGCAATCAACAGAAGCCAGATCGTGGCAAACTGCAGAACAGATGATGTGTTTCTTTTTACTTTCAGTAAATAAATGCAAGGAAAATAAAGAGATAGAAGGAGAACCAGGGAATTGCAAGACATTTAAAGGCGCAGCAACCAGTCACCACGTACGGATCTTATTTGGATCCTAAATTCTAAAAACTCATGACATATATGAGGAAATTAGAAATCTGGAAAATAGCTATTTAGCGATATTAAAAAAAATTTTAATTCTTTTTAGGTGTAACATTTTTAAAATCTTTCTCTTTTAGACACGCACACTAAAATATTTGTGAATCAAATGCTAGGTTATGTGATACGTGCTTCAGAGTATAGCGTGATGGCCTAGAGATTGCAATAGGGGTGAAGCGGGCCTGGCCTGGGTTGATGGCTGCTGGTTCTGGGTGTATGGGAACACCAGAAAATTACAATAGTCTGTCTTCTTTAATGCATCTACAAAATTTTGCATAAAAAGTTTAAAAGTAACAAAAATTTCTATTTATAGCAAAGCAGTCCTGCCTCCACTTTTATAGTGGTTAGAGTCTTTGCTTATATGTCAAAGTACTGAAACTACATTTCCTTTAAAGAGGAGGAGGAAAAAGAACACCCTGGGTTGGGGGGGGCAGGTGGAAAACTGCAGGAGAAAAGTCCAATTAGGGGGTTATTTGAATGCCCCCCGGGATGATGATGATGATGGCAGGAGGGAAAAAGGAAAGATAAAGAGATACTTAGAAAGTGAAACACTGGGTATTTGGTATATAAAGGAATTATGGCCAATGCTTCCATATCTGGTGTCTGGTTGGGTGTGGGGAGTGACAAGAGAGACGGCCCTTGAGTGTGAGGCCCAGTCTCTGGGTTGGGGCAGAGGGTGGCACCGTTTGCTGAAGTAGAAAACATCAGAAGAGGAGAAAGTTCGAGGGGGAAATGGTAAGTTCAAGTGTTCCCACAGAGACTTGGAGGTTCCCATGGGACACCCAGGTGGAGCTGTGCAGTTGATAAAGAGGCCCGGAAGGAGGTCAGGGCGATCCCTCACTCTGGAACCTGTTAGGGTAGGGCAGGCAACTGGGGCCACGGGGGACAATGAACGTGCGTGCGGAGGGGGACTAGGAAGAAATAAAGAACTTGGAGAGGGAAGGAACATCCGGACCCAGAAGAAGGCCAACTTTAAAAGGACAGGTGGAGAAAGAGGAGCCCACAAAACAATGGGAAGGAAACAGAAAAGCAGAACTAAGGAGTGTACACTTTATGGAGTTATAAGAAAAGCAACCGGGAAAGGGAAATAAGTCCAAGAAGAGAAGAACTTCCTACAGGTGTGAGCAAGCTGAGGCACTCTTCAGTGATACACACGGCTGGTTACTGATTCTAAAGAACGTCCGTAATCGTCCGTCCTTGCGGCCAGGATGTCTGCTCTCCTGTTAGCCTTATAAACACTGTCTGCAGGACATGTTGCTCTGGCCTGGGGCAAAGGCTATTTTGCCCAGTCCAAATATTCCAAAAGTTCAAGGAGCAAGATGTGCAAGCAGTTCCCTTGCAACGGCTGCTCTGGCTCTATTTTATTTTATTTTTTTATAAGAACTTTTTTATTTTTCAGTTAGTTGACATACAACAGTACATTAGTTTCCAGTGTACAACCCAGCGATCATACATTTATGTAACTTACGAAGCAATCACCGGATAAATCTAGTACCCATCTGACACCACGCATAGTTATCACAATATTGTTGCTCTGGCTCGATTTTAAAATGGCTCCACTTAGAGCCCTGTTGGTTAGAGTGTCATCCTCAAACTCCAAGGTTGTGGGTTTGGTACCTGGTCAGGGCGCATCCAAGAATCAACCAATGAATGCATCAGTAAGTGGAACAACAAATCGATGTTTCCCCCTCTCTCCCTCTGGCTGGCGTAGCTCAGTGGATTGAGTGCGGGCTGCGAACCAAAGTATCGCAGGTTCGATTCCCAGTCAGGGCACATGCCTGGGTTGCAGGCCATGGCCCCCAGCAACCGCACATAGATGTTTCTCTCTCTCTCTCTCTTTCTCCCTCCCTTCCCTCTCTAAAAAATAAATAAATAAAATCTTTTAAAAAATAAATAAATTAATATGTCTTCACTTATGTCAATTTCTCACATCAGTTTGTCTATTTTTTTTTTATTTCTAGCAATTTTGTTATCTATTTTGAAGCTCCGTTATTTATTAGGTACTAGACATCATGTATGAAATACAGATATAATTTGAGGTTCTGGGTGACGGTAAGATTTATTTTGGATTCTGGCAGGCAGTTAGGGTCTGGAACAGATACCCTTAGTTTCCATTATTAGAAGGAAATTCTAATCAGATGGTGAATTAGATGATTTCTGATACCCATATCTCCCAATTTTAGAAAACGGGGATGTGGTGTGTACTCGTGGAGTGAAAGAGTGAATGAACTCGTGCCTGTGTTCCTTTCTCTGGACCAGCAGGGCATCCTGTGTTTGCTCCCTTTATTTGGTTTTCCAATGAGGCCTTAGTGTCTGTTAGTACATCACTTGTATAACATGAAATGAGAAATAGTAAAAGAAGTAATTCATTCGGAAGCGGGATCCTGCACTTCACAGGAATGTCTTCCTGAGAAAGCGGGAAAAGGGTACTTGGGCCTGGGGTAAAAATGGAAGGCACAGTCAGGAGTCGCCCCCTATTGGTCAATAAGGTGAAATCCCTCGTCTCAGATTTTATTTTATTGTCTTTATTTTAAATGTGGAACACTTCACGAACTTGCGTGTCGTCCTTGCGCAGGGGCCACGCTAACCTCCGCTGCATCGTTCCAATTTGAGCACGGCGTAGGGGCTGCCGAAGCCAGCACTCGTCCCAGATTTAATGATCTGTGGGACTGAGCCCTCTATGAACAACCGAACAAACTCAGAATTTCAGGAAACCAAGGGCAAGCCGTTTGCTGAAACACACAGGGAGTTACCAATGCTGCTGCGGTGAAGAGCCAGGATCTCAGGGCTCCAAGGTCAGAGGCCTCCAAGGCCAAAGACTGCCAGCCTTAACCTTATCCTCATAAATCAATCCTCCTGGGGATGTCAGACCTGCCACTAGCTTTGGTGACCCATTAGCTGTAAAGAAATATTTCGAACTTAACTTTCCAATGTATCATAAATATATCACACTTGTTCAAAATGAACCACTTCACCCATACATTTCCTCCCTCCCTCCCTTCCTTCCTTCCTCGCTTCCTTTCTTCCTCCTTACATCCCTCCCTGCCCGCCTGCCTCCCTCCCCTCCCCCTCCTCCTTCTCTCTCTCTTTCCTGTCTAAGAAACTTTATCCTTAAAACTGTTCATGAAATAATTATAGAGTGTCTCTTTATTTTTAAACTATGTATTCTCTGATGTCGTGATATTTAGGGTGAAACCTAATGAACAAAATGGAAAAATTACCATTTTTTTACCATTTTTTGTTCCTAAGGGTTTAAAATGTATTAGAGATAATGATCTTTTTGTCTAAAAAGAACTTTGCCACCCCGTAATTCATCAAAATTATCTTAAAAAAATTTTCAGTGTAAGTCGTCACCTATGGAGAGAAATTTCTACACTATTCCAGCTGCTTCTATGTCCAAGGGCAGACCCAGAGTCATCTTAGGATTTTCATTATTTTTTTAGTTTTGAACACGTAGGGCAAGCAGGCACTCGTTGCCCTGAGTGGAAAGTGGCATTATGCTTTTTAAGGGGTTGATGAAAGCTGCCCCTCCCTTAATTCCTCTGGATGAGCATCCAGTGCGGTTGCCTGGGAGAAAGAGTGTAAACTCGCCTGACAGTCGAGGAGCCTCGTGGGGCCAAATATTCCGGGTCCCTCTCTCTCTTTGAGAGTCAAAGGCAGGAGAACCTTTTGGGATAGATGAAGGCTCTTTTGACAGAAAAGAAAACCAAAGTCTCCGAGGAACAATTCTGGGAAGGACATCTGGACTGGAGGCCAGGGGTGGGAGGGTGGAGAGGTGGTTGGGGGGTGTCAAGGGGCTTAGTGAGGATTCATGGGGACACACCTGGAGGCTCAAGGGTGAATGCACACAGGTGACAGTTAGTAGACTCTACTCGGCTGCTGCGTTCTGTTGAAGGCGGCTGGGGCTCCTGTTCTGGTGAAAGTGTTCAGGAGAGTCTTGTTCTAGGGATCAGTGCCTCCTCCACACCACACCTGGAAGGGAATGTCAAAGGTCAAAGTGGAGGGCTTCTCAGGGCGCCTCCTGGCTTTGCCACTTGACAAAGGCCATGGATTTGCAGGCCCCTCTGTTAGCAGTACATATTTTGTGCATCCTCTTACTAGCCATATTCTTTATGCTGAGTAAACTGTGTATCTGTTTGTACTAATAGGGGTGTGAGTTTGCAATCCAACGACCTAGAGAAGTCTGCGTTCATCAGTCCTGGGCCTCAGGCCTGGGCTGAGTCTTCATGGGGATCCTGTGCTGTTTTCTGAACAGGGTGCGGCTGAGGAGGAGGCTCTGGACTCAACTGCTGGACGCATTGGCGTGATCCAAGATAGCTTTGAACTGAGAGCGTGGGGGGCGTCCTGGTGGCAGCCTTAGGGATCCAGGCCGGGCCTCTGCAAAAAGAGCAAGTGTCCACCTAACAAGGAGAGGCCATGGTCAACAGCCTCATGTTTATGGTCAACACTGAGGGTGGCTGGAAGTGCTGGAGAACTAACCATACTTCCTGTTCTCTCTGCCAACGCCTGTAGTGGGATTGACTCCCACTGACCCACATGAGTGCACCCCTGACATTCCTGGACATTTCAGGGAGGAAAGGAAATATTTTCAAGTGGAGACTCAGAACTTTTTGTCCATACAGGCAGGCGGGTACTCCAAAAAATTAATTGGAAAAATTAGAGACCTGACTTTGTGTGGGCCCCTAACAGTATGTGGTTGAAGCAGGTCAGCTAAGTACAAGGTCTCCTAATTTGTCGCACTGATAGTCCCCCAAGTCAATGCCATTATCTTTCTGTGGCCTTCTGCCCTCTTCGTGCATATGGGTCCTGGGGTGGAGCTGGTATCATCCTCGAGTTCTCTGCCTCCAGGGAACCGTGTTCAGACCTCGTCACTTCCTCAGAGGCTCGGCTGAAGGATGAGCGTTTTGTAGCCACGTTTTGAATTACTCGGCTTCATTGCTCTGGCCCCCGCTGATTGGACCAGGGGCGAGAAACTGGCCCAGGGAGACAGTCCGTGAGCTAGTCCGTGAACTCTACCACCTGGCACTAAGAGATGAGCTGCAGTGAACTGGTGGTCTTAAACATTTTAACTAAGATATATAGAGAATGAGATATGGAGACATTGGAATCTTCCCATCCTACTGGTAGAAATGTGAACGGGCGCCCTGGCTGGTGTGGCTCAGTGGATTGAACACTGGCCTGTGAACCAAAAGGTCGCTGGTTCAATACCCAGTCAGGGCACATGCCTGGGTTGTGGGCCAGGTCCCCAGTTGGGGGTGTGCGAGAGGAAACTGATTGGTGTTTCTCTCCCTCTCTTTCTTCCTCCCTTCCCCTCGCTCTAAAAGTAAATAAAAAATAAAATCTTTTAAAAAGAAGAAATGTAAAATGTGCTGCCACTGTGGAAGACAATCTGGCAGGTCCTCAAAAAGTTACAGAGTTACCATATGATCCAGCAATTCCACTGCTAGGTACACACCCAAGTGAAGTACAAACACGTGTCCACACAAAAATGTGTACACAGATGTTCATAGCAGCATCATTTAAAATAGCCGAAAAGTGGAAACAGCCCAAATGTCATAAACTGATAAGGGGTCAACGAAACTCGGCATAAGCACACTCTGTGTTTTCGGCCATGAAAAAGGAGGGAAGCACTGATCCACGCTATGACACGGATACACCTTGAATCCTTGTGTGAAAGAAGCCAGAGTGAAAGAAGCCAGTCACAAAAGACCACGTATTACATGATTCCATTTACAGGAAACATCCAGAGCTATAGAGACAGGAAGTGACTTAGTGGTTTCCAGGGGTGGGGAGGCAGGGAGGGGTAGGGGAAATGGGGAGGAAATGCTAACGAGTACGGACTTTCTTTTTAGGGATGAAAATGTTCTGCAATTGATTGTGATTAACGTTGCACAACTCTATGGGTATACTAAAAATCACTAAATTGTCCTGGGTGGTATGGCTCAGTGCATTGAGTGCTGGCCTGTGAACTGAAAGGTCGCTGGTTCAATTCCCAGTCAGGGCACATGCCTGGGTTGCAGGCCAGGTCCCTAGTTGGGGTCGATGTATATATTGTACATTGATGTTTCTCATCCTCTTTGTCTGTCCCTTCCCGTCTCTCTAACGCTAAATAAATAAAATCTTTAAAAAAAACAAAAAATATAAAAATCATTAAATTATATGCTTTAAACCGATCAATTGTATGGTATGTGAATTATATCTCAGGAAGGCTGAAGTTGAAAACAAGGTATGCGGAGAACGGGACAGTGGAAGAGGAAGCTAAAAGGCTCAGATGAGACCACGTGTAAAGAGAGACCACACGGCCGTGGAGAGCCTGCGGAACCAAAGCTGGGAGTGTACAGAAGCTGTGTCATTCCACTGCCACCAGGGCAGTGGCCGCCCTCTCTGGAGACCCTTCTACGACTTCCCAGAACGCTGCCCCACAGAGCTGTAAGCCAGAAGAAGCCCACCCTGCCCCCCAGGATGCGAGAAATCAGCTCCACCGGCCTTCTGACTTGCGAGTTCATGCCACTGTTTACTCCCACACCGCGGTGATCGTTGGAAGGAAACAGTTCCAAGACTCTGTAGCTCACGGGGTACCATGTTACAGATGTTCCCAGGACTTGTCCCCCGTGATTTTCCATGTGACTGGTTCCCGACTGAGGCCTCTTTGCTGGAGGGTTGTCTGTCTGTCTTACCCTGCCGGTCTCGCTGGGAGAATGACAGCAGACGTGTGGGGTTTTGTGAGGCTGGGCACGCACGCCTTGGACTGTCCCTCTTAATCGTTACCCTTCCACATACAAAATGTCGGGGGACCCTGACGGGTGACTGCTATGGTTAGGGACCAACTGCCGGGGCATGAAGGGCCGGTGGGCTCCTACAGCCCCCACTTCTATGATCCTTTGTGTGTACCAACTGTGGGGTCCAGCTCCCAGCGCCACGCTGCTTCCGGTTGTCCTTTGCTGAGGTCATTCTCCCTGGAATGGCCAGAGATCGCCAACTCCAGTGCTTCCCTGATGGCATCCCCTGCCCTGACTCCTGCGTCCTCATCACTGCTGGGAGAGAAGAACAGAGCAAGTGCGGGAAGGGCCGGCAGTTAGTCCGAGACCTGACCCTGGGTCCCTCCGGGTCCGCACTGCCCTTCAGCTCTGCTCCCCCAAGGCCTGGCCTGGGTGTTGCCTGGGTCCCTGGACTCAAAGATCTTTGCAGTACACCCCGTAGCTTGAGACCCTTTTGTGGGGGCGGGTGTCTCTGTGTTCCCTGTTCTTCGCGACTGTGAAAGCCCTGCCTGGAATGCACTGTGTAAAGCTGTCATCCAGACGTGAGCAGGAGGTAGCAGAGCGGGGGAGGGACGCAGGGAGGGAACTGAGCGATGTGCCATTGCCCCTCCCCCGCCTCTGCCCAGGAGCCGCCTGGAGGCTGGAAGGCAGGAGCAACAGCGCAGACCTGTTCCTTGGCCCTTTGCTCCTTGCCATCAGGCCGCACAAGGGCAGACTCGTAGGAACAGGGCTCAGGCAGGGCAAGCTGTCTTCAGGATCAAATGTGTTACGTGGTGTAGGATCAGGTACATTTATTCTCACTGTTTAACTGAGGGAGAAGCCGAGGCTCACACAGGTTAAGAGCCTGCCTGAGCTCACAGGGAGGCAGCGAGTGAGGAAGCTGGGATGCGAGCTCAGCCTATCGGACGGACGGCAGAGCCCACTCTCGACCACTGCCCTTAAAATGCACGTGGACGGTGCCGGCCGGTGAAAGAGAAGGGACTTGACTGCGAGTCTCCACGTGGGGACCTGCAGGCAGCCCGCTGACGTGCTCAGCACAGGACAGCTTGACGGTAGACCTGCTCTGAACTAGACGCAACAGGTGCTGCTGGCAGCCTTTGGGTGAAAGGGTGAAGGACGGGTGGGCCGGGTGGGAGAAGAGAAAAGAGCTTCAGCGAGACAGAGAGAATGGGAACAGGGAGCCCAGTTCCCTCTCCCTGCAGCCATTTCTCCCCTTGGTTTCTTCCTCTCCACGTGAGGGACAGCTGAGCTGGGGAACCCCGGGCCCCAGTTGTTGCTCTCTCCACCCACAGGGGCCGAGGGACGGACAGGAGGACTGGAGACAGAATTAATTATTCAGAGCACAGTGGGGCTTGAAACTTGCTTACTGGCAGCTGAGGGCCGACTCTGGCCCGCAGATGGATTTTTGGGGGGCCTGCAGGGTTTTTAAAACATTTAAAAATATTTAAAAATTGAGAGATTTCCCCCAAACAGACTTCTGGTATTTTTGAAAATTGGAAAGTGTTTATTATAACATTGGACTCATTGACCCCACCAAGCAACCACTGGCTGGGGCTGAGCAGCACCTGTCTGCCCCCTGCCCACCCCCCACACACACACTGTGGCAGCTGACTCTGCCACTCCTCCACCTGGTGGCCCTGTGAGCACTGGAGATTGTACCCACGGAAGGCCTGGGCTGCCGCAGAGCTGACTGGGTGCAGAAGGAACCCTGGGACTGGAATCCAAGGTTCCTGGAGAACACCAGGCGGTGTTCGCTTTCCCATGTGCCTTTAGGCAGCAGCGCACATCAGATGGATGTTCGGCAGGAACAGGGTCCCAGAAATATGGACCCAGAGGAGCCTGGGGTCTGGAAAGTGGGAGCCAGTGACCCAGGGAGAACCCCAGCAGTATGTATCAGTCAGGGTTCTCCAGAGAAACACGTGCATGTATGTGAGTGTGTGTGTGTATGTGTGTGTGTGTTTTAAGAGATTTATTTTAAGGAATTGGCTCACACAATTGTGGGGACAGGCACGTTGGAAATCTCTAGGTCAAGCCAGCAGGCCGGAAACTCAAGCAGGAGCTGATGCTGCAGTCTTGGGGCAGAATGTCTTCTTTGCTGAGAAACCTGTTTTGCTCGTGAGGCCTTCAACTGATTGGATGAGGCCCACCCACACTATCAAGGGTCATCTCCTTCACTGAAAGTCAGCTGATTGTGGGTGGTAACCACAACTGCAAAATACCTCCACAGTAATCCCTAGGCTAGGGTTTGACTAAATAGCTGGGTACTATCCCCTAGCCAAGCTGACTACACAGTGGTAAGAGCCATGGGTCGAGGAAGGGAGCCAGGGGTCCTTATGGTTTCCCAGTGGGTAAGCAGGAGGGTGAGCTGGGCAGTTGTGATGGTAGGAGTCCTGGGAGGAGTCTCCTGGGAGGACCGCCCCCCCCTCCACCCAGGACTGCGCCCTTTGCCCACAGGAGAGAGGGGTTGCAGAGGGGAATGTGGTGGATGGGACACCAGGGGGTGACCTCAGCTGGCTCCTTCCAGATATTTGGGAATAAAGGGGGTAAACTGAGAAGCAAGAAAGGCTCCTTTATGGTCTGCATTTTAGTAGGCGAAGGACAAGGAAGGAGTCAGTTAGTTGGCAAGGAGGAAGTGGAAAGGCGCAAGGGAGGGGCCAGTGGTGGGATTTCCCTTTGGACGAGAGGGGATCTTCTTCAGCAGCAGGGCTGTGGAGGGATCACAGCCTCCGTGTGGGCCAACCCAGGACATCAGGGCCAAGCCCTGGCTAGAGCAACAAGGACAGGAAAGGGAGTGTTCTAGAAAAGTCCCCCTCTCCCTGGGATACTTTTTCCAGTCCCCTCCTCACCTCCTCCAGGCTGGCTTCCAGTTGCACCTGGAACTCTGCCCCCCTTGTCTGGGCCTCAGGTCTGGCAAGGACCCACGCGGGTGACCTGTGGCCACCTCCCGCTCCCTTCCACTGAGTGCGACAGTATGACACAGCTGGCTCCTCTCCTGTCTCACTCCGCGGGTCCTGGCCCCGCCTCACCCTGCACAGCACTGTGCCCAGGGACTGCAGCGGCTCTTCCTGGCTTCCACGGGTCCCTAGTGGGCAGTGCTGGACAACAGGCAGCTTGAGTAGCAGGAAAGCAGGGGCACGCCCAAGCACGCACAACTGGAGGAATTTAATGTTTAATGTTTCCATAGCAACAGAGTACACAACACGGCAAATTCAGATCATCCTTACACTTCTCTTGAGGCTTACTATTGTTTTTATTTTATGCAGAGGGGGAGGGACCACACTTTTTTTTCCACGTTCACGGCCTCCGAGGGATTCATCGAGCCCTGGCTGTTGCCCTTCCACACAGCTCAGAGGATGTGGGGGCACGTCCCAGAGACGGGGAGCACTGCTCAGGAAGGGCTCGCTGGAACACAGAGGGCGTGTGCGCCTGCCTGAGCTTTTCTCTGTGCCGCCTCAAAGTTGAAAACATGCTGGAACACGGAAAGAAAGGTATTTGCCTGAGTGACTCAGACGTGTTCCAGCATTTTCCCACAGGCTCCTGCACGGCCCAAAATAACTGCAACCCTGGATCCCGTCCCCTGGCATAGGGTTACATTTGTATAGTGTTACAGAACAGTGGGCACAGTGGCCACGCTCACATGGGAGCTGCAAGAATGCACAGCCCAGCATGGAGACCTTGCGGCCCGGCTGGGCCGGGAACCGAGGGAGAACACGGGGACCACAGCGGGAAGAAGTGTGGACTCACCAGGATCACCCAGGCCACCGCGAGGGGCTGTGGTGAACACCCATCTCTCGCAGAGGAGGAGAAAAAAGCCCAGAAAGAGGCAAGTTCAACTTGCCCAAACTTATACATCTGGGGATTACAAGAAAAAGTTGCTGGGGGAGCTGGCCCTGAAGTCTCGTTGGCTAATACTGGTATTTGTTTCGGAATAAACGCCAGGTTAGCCCGGGAATCATGAAGCTCTCAGGTCAAGGGAACTCGAAGGGCCTCCTGGCCGTCCAGGGTGCCTGTGTGCCCAGATCCGGACACCAACACAGGAGTAAGGCGGTGTCAGAGGGGGCCTGCCCTCGGGGTATGTCCAGCCTCGTGCAGGAAATGACTGAAGACCTTACACCTGGAAAACAACTGGGCCCCGGCAGACAGACCACAGGCCGGTGGGAGTTTGGGGGAAGTCGGGTCTGAGAAGGGCGCACTCCAAAGTGAGGAGGTTTCACAAAAAGCCGGGCCAGATCTGGAAAAGGAGGCAGAGTGCGCAAGCGCAGGCACTAAAGGCAGGACGGGACCAGAGGAGGAATATGGACACGGAGGGAGGGAGGAAGGAGAGGTGTTCTAGAAAGCCCTGGACACCAAAGCCAGGGGTCTAGGCCTCCGGCGTTAAAGCCGCAAGTGACTTTCAGTGTAGACGTCCTTACTTACTAGTTCAAGATCACTTGCTTTATCTGGGAGACAGGAACGATCTCACAGAATTTGGACACTTTATATAAAACCAACCAATGCCCTGACCTAGGAAGAGGTGAGTGGTTCTTAGACAGCCCTTTCTCTCTTGGCCACCGCAGCCCAGTCGGTGCTAAAAATGGTGAGACGAACAAGGCCTTTGATGTCTCCTGGGCCTGGGCCTCTGCCCCTGGCTCTGCGGGCGTGGGCACGGCACTTCCTGTTTCCTCGCCCAGTACACGAGGACGTTAACAGCTAATGCTCGTCGTGTGCCAGGCACACGTGTGTCTGAGCTTCCCTTGTCTGAATTCATTCAATTATTCTCCCCCCCCATCCCCCCGCAACCACCGATTTGACAACTGAAGACACCAGGAAGGAAAAGGCCATGTAACGTGTCCATTGACCTCGAGCTGTTCCATGAAGCTGTGACTTGAACTGTGGAGCTCTGAGTCAAGTCTGTGTTCTAAACTGTGTTCTCACAGAGGCCGTGGGGATGATTACATCAGCTCAAACCCTGACACCAGGAGATCCTCAGTGGATGTCTGCCCCCGGATGTGTGCAGGAGTGAGGACCGTTGTGTTAGCAGCGGCCTTGCCGCCAGCTCTACAGCCAGCCCGTTGCCCCCAGGCCAGGCCCAGGGCCCACCAACACAGGCCCTGATACCCAGGCACCATCTCATATGGGCTAAAACTATTCTCACGACATTCGAGGGCTGCCTAGGATGATGTTTAGAGACAAAAATAACATCAACCTAATTCAGTAACCATTCGAGAAGCGTTAATGCTGAGGTCCATTGAGAATAGATGCCCAAGTCACAAGAAGAAATGGTCATATTCTTTCTCTTTGATTCATTTCAGCAACAGTCCCCTGTTGACACAGTTGAGTTTCTGGAATCAGCGGCGCGTCTTTAGCAGTCCCCAAATGAGTTCGCCCAGGAATGATGCTGGCAGACTCCCACGGGCATAACTTCAACCTCTCTCAGCAAGCTAAGAGTGGCAAGTGCACCAGCGTGTACTTCTCCGCCAGCGTGCAGCCCCGCCAGTCAGGCACCAATATTAAACTCAACCCAGTCACGAGGGATCCAGCTCCGGGCTCTCTTAAGCCAATGGGTTCCCTGGGAGTTCCAGTATCTCGGGCCTGTCTTTCTCTTCACTTTTGTTTTCAGGTTAACTTGGTAAGCAGTTAAGAAAAAAATCTACGAGAAATTCTGGGGCTGTGGTCCTTCCCAAGCCTTTAGAAGACACCGGCACAGGAAGCAGGATCTCCTTCCAGCCAGGGGCTTCGAAGTGCATCTGATCCTTGACCTCGGTGGCTTCTAGGAATCCAATCTGGGCAAATAAACCTGGTTCTGAACTGGTTTGGTGACTCAGAGACGTGTCAGGTAAAGATGACCCCAGGACTCTCAGAGCTCACGTTTCCAACCCCCTGTGACCTGGACTCCGAGGAACGCTCTGGCCAGCCTTGGGCCGTGCTGGGAACTGGCCTCCCCGCGCACGTCTGAAGCATCTTGGCAACTCGGTGAGACGTGCGGACGGCCGAGGCCAGCGGGGCAGAGACGCTGCCCACGTCGCACCTCGGCGGGGGCAGCCTGAGGAGGCGTGGCACACACCCCCCCATCACCAGGGTTCTCGACCCCAAGTGTGCCTGGGATGCAGCGTGATCTGAAACTGAGACACGACCAGGACCCCACTGTCCAGATGGAGGTGGAACCACAGCTCGCCTTCTCGCACAATCACAGAAAAAATTACAACTGAACTACGGAACAACTATCCCCCTGAATCGTCAGAAAACTGAGCTGTATGGGAGTCTGACACCCAAGGAATTAGAGAAGTCACATTAATCCAGATGGGCGGGAGGGGCAGAGACACGGGGAGGCGGAATGGGTGGTGGATAAAAATCAGGAGGGATACCTTGTGAGCGAGGGGTCCCAGCCCCACACCAGGCACCCCCAGCCCAGGGTTCCAGTGCCAGGAAGATGAGTCCCCATAACTTCTGGCTGTAACAAGAAGTGGGGGAAGGGGCAGAAGAAACAGGGATTATTATCAGGCATCTGCTCTTAAAGGGCCCGCAATGGATGTAGGACTCACATAGACTCACTCCCTCCGGGCTCCAGCACCAGGGCAGCAGCTGGAAGGGCACCAGTGGCATATGGGGAGAAACTTAAGTATCCGGCATCAGGGCGCATGCTGGGCAACAGCCTCCTCCTAAACAAAACTCCGGAGGCCGGGCAACAACCATAGTCCCCTTTGAGCCCTCCCCCATAGAGCCACAGAGCAGCGACACCATATCAGAGACTCCATCAATCAGGTTCACACGAGTTGCCCTGCCCTGGTGAATACCTAAGGCTGTACCCCACCCAATTTACCAGTGTGCTTTTCTACAACAGGCCACACTACTAAGACAGAGTCAAAGCAGCTCTACCTAATACATAGAAACAAACACAGGGAGGCTGCCAAAATGAGGAGACAAAGAAATATGGCCCAAATGAAAAGAACAGAGCAAAACTGAAAGAACAGAGCAAAACTCCAAAAAAAGAAGTAAACAAAATGGAGATAAGCAATCTATCAGATGCAGAGGTCAAAACACTGGTTATCAGGATGCTCAAGGAACTCACTGGGTACTTCAATAGCATAAAAATGACCCAGGCAGAAATGAAGGTTACAATAACTGAAATAAAGAAAATTTTACAGGGAATCAACAGTGGAGTGGATGAAACCAAGAATCAAATCAAGGACTTGAAACAGGAAGAAAGAAACAGGAAGGAAGAAAAAAAAACATTCAATCGGAACAGCAAGAAGAAAAAAGAATCCAAAAAATGAGGATAGGATAAGATGTCTCTCGGACAACTTCAAAAGTATCAACATTCAAATCACAGGGGTGCTGGAAAGAGAAGGGAAAGAGCAAGAAATTGAAAACATATTTGAAAAAAACAACGAAGGAAAACTTCCCTAATTTGGTGAAGCAAACAGACATCCAATTCCAGGAAGCACAGAGTCCCAAACAAGAGGGACACAAAGAAAACCACACCAAGACACATCATAATTAAAATGCCAAAGATTAAAGATAAAGAGAGAAGCTTAAAAGCACCAAGAAAAAAGCAGAGTTACCGGCAAAGGAGTTCCCATAAGACTGTCAGCTGATTTCTCAAAAGAAACTTCACAGGCTACAGGAGACTGGCAAGCAGTATTCAAAGTGATGAAAAGCAAGGACCTACATCCACGCTGACTCTGTCCAGCAAAGCTATCATTTAGAATGGAAGGGCAGATGAAGTCCTCCCCAGGCAAGGTAAAGCTAAGGGACTCCATCATCACATGCAATGTTAAAGGGACTTATTTAAGAAAAAGATCAAAACTATGAACATTAAAATGGCAAAAAAAGGTCACAACTATCAAGAACTGAATCTAAAAAAAAAACAAACTAAGCAAGCCACCAGAACAGGAAGAGAATCATAGGTATGGAGATCACTTGAATTGTTACCAGTTGGGAAGGGGAAGACCAAGGGAAAGTACAGGAATTAAGAAGTGCAAATTGGCAGGTACAGGGTAGACAAGCAAATGTGAAAAACAGTACAGGAAATGGAGTAGCAAAAGAACTTATATGTGTGACCCATGGACGTGAACTAAGGGGGGGGGACTGCCGGAGGGAATGGGGGGTACTAGGTGGAGGGGGACAAAGAGGAAAAAACTGGGACAACTGTAACAGCACAACCAATAAAATATATTGTAAAAAATGACCAAGGCTCATGTCCTCGTGAGCTGGGCCAGCAGAGACGGCACGAATCCCAGAGCAGACTCACAGACATGCCCACCCTTCCTCACTGGGGCCAGCGAGAGGCCATCTTGCTGCCGCCACTCTCTTCCAAGTTTACAAACCACAAAAAACTCTGAGTCGCGTTATTCCTTTATTTTCCTTTTTTAAAATGTAGCATTGAAGTCATCCAACATACAGAGATTCCTATGGCTCCTTACACATTTTATTCTATCTAAAGTTAGGTATTTGAGCTCTGAGATGAAGGAAATCATCTCATTAAAATGGCAACATCTCTGGAAAATGGGTTTGATATTTATGTGATGGGAAATCGACTCCTCGTCTACCCCCCACCCCCACAAAACTCCAGTCCAGAGCTACAGGAAGACAGCTCACAACCACGGCTAGCATGCGGTGCCCTTGCGGAGAGAGGGCCCCAAACAACAAGCGGTGTGGTTCAACTTCTGCAACAAGCGACTTCTTTATTGTACAGAGTAAGAATACTGAAGAAAAGCATCATTTTCCTTTTAGCCCTTTTGCCGTTTTGCCTCCACCCAGGTTACTGCATACCAAGCGGCTATGAAGAGTAAAAACCGACGGATCTCGAGTCCCTGAAATGCATGCAGTTTAGAATTCCCTAACGCACACAATCAGTTCCCAGTCTCCGAGCCTGCTTGTTACTGAGACTGCGGGGCTGCTGGGCCACCAGCCGCGTCTGTCGTGCTGCCGGGGTTCGGAGTGGCTGCCGCTTTGGCTTCTGGCTGCTGGGTTTCAGTTTTGGGATCTTCTCCGTTTCCGGCACTTTTCTTACCGTCGTCTGCTGCCGCGGCACCCATGATTTCCTGCAGTGGCTGATGGCTTTCAAAGGAGCTGGGCTGGAGTTCATAAACCTGGACTTGACCTGGGACATCTATTGCTTTCTGTTCAAGTTTTTCCAGGATGGTCTGAACCTTCCTGACGCCATCTCTCCTGGCCTGACGGACGTCAGCTCGTCCTTCGGGGTCTACTGAATCCAGGGCCAGCAGCTCTTTGGTCAAATACTCTTCTATCATCAGGTACTTTTTATCTGTCTTCTTACCTTCAAAGTTGTCCACAGCCTGTTCCAGCCCCTGCACCCTCTCCAGGATGGCTTCCACTTTCAGCACACCTGGATGTTTTGGGGGTGCCTCGGCTTCTGCTGGCTTTTGGGGTGTGGCTTCTGCTGGGGCAGGGCTGGGGGCTGCCCTCTCTTCCGCAGCCACATTCTTGGGGGCCGAGGGGGCGGCAGAAGGGGCAGGGCTGGGAGAAGGGCCGGGAACCGGAACAGAGGAAACTTTCACTTCCACCTTCTCAGAGGAGGGCGGGGGCTTCTGGGAAACAGGTTGAGAATCCACCTCCTTTCGGATCACTTGAATTGGGATGTGTCCAGGCAGGACATCTGGTCCAGCTGGGCCTGGTTTGCTTTCGGGCTGGGGACCAAGCGAAGATTCTCGATGGGTCACGGGCTGCTGAGAAGAGGCAAGGACACAGAGATATTTTTAATACCTGGCTGAGAGTCACAGGACGATGTTTATAGCTAGTACAGTACTGGTTAGAAAAACTGAGAAATGGCCTCTTTAAAAAAAGTGTAACAGTACAGAGATTTTCAAAGGCGGCAACAGCTGTCACCAAATAAAAATGTATTACGCGTGTGTGTGACCAAACCATTGGTCATGCTTCTGTGGTCACGCTGGTCTACTAAGCCTTTACCCAATACCTCTCACTGGATTCTTCGTGCAATAAAAAGAAAACCAAAATAATTTTCAAACGTGTAAACACTAAAAACTCATGCTGACCGCTGAGTGAGTTCAGCTCAAAGCAAGGTCCTGAGTGACTCAGACTCGAAGGCGAAGCAGCCGTGGAAGAGTAACCGCCACCTGTGCCTCCCGCACCCTGCGTGGCCAGTCCCCGTGTTCAGGGTGTGACCTTCCCATCTCCTGTGTCCGAAAAGTTACACATTTTTTTTTAAACCTAGGACAGCCTAGTGGTTTCTGCGCAGACTGACATGTTTTTCGAGAAGAAGCAAGGTGCCTAAAATAGTTACCCTGGCAAGAACTCCGCCGGCACGCCTGGGCCGAACTCACGCTCGGCTGCGCACCTCTGCACTGACTCCCGGCCGCACGGGCTGGGCTTCTCTCTAATTTAATGTGACTGTAAGCCAGAGCCGTATTTTTTCTTAAATGAGCTATGCTTAAAACCAAAATATCTTGTCTCTTCCACATTTAGGTGAGTATCTAAACCCCCTTAAACATCTTACACACCCCCATTTCACCCACTGGAAAATAAGAAGTGAACTACATCACTGCTAAAGTATTCCCAATCTAGAGTACCAAATTTCACGATCATGTTCAGTTAGCTCAAATCCTTACAAGTCTCCAAACAGGGACCTTTGAACAAGCTTTAAAAGGGAGGCCACTGCTCACAGACAAGGTGAAGGGAAACCGAAAGAGGGTTAAATACCATTTTACCGTTTATGGGGAACATCTGGGAAAGACAGGCGGCGAAAAAGGTCTTGCTCTGCAAAGGAGCACCTCTTGTCGCGAACTGTGGAGCCTGAGCCAGGACCTGGTGGGCACTTCGCTGTCCGGACGCCAGCGACCCCCTTTCCCACCAGAGCTCCTCCGCCCAGCCAGTGGGGTCCTCCGCTTGGCCCTCACCGCTCACGAACCAGCCACGTGCCCCCCTCTTTGGGTTTTAAAACGGCTAGGTAGGAAGTGATTTTAGCAACACTTAAGAAGGGGCTGCCTTATGGCTACGCTTTCAAGAGTGTCAAGGTCACAAAAGCAAAGAAAGGCCGCCGAAGATCTGTTTCAGACTGTGACAGACCGAAGGGAAGTGACGTTTCAGCGCGGTGCTCACGACCCTGGGTTAGATCTGGGAACAGGGGAAATGGCTACAGAGGAAACTTGAGGACGGACTGTGTGTTGGATGGCAATGGTGCAGGCATGTTGCATTTCCGGATTCTGGAAGTCTACTGCGGTTAAGAAGGAGGAGGTCTTCCACTTGGAAAAATATTTACTGAAGTAGTCCGGGTAAAGGGACATGACACCTGCCAGTAAATCTCAAACAACTGAGATACGCAGGTGATGCAGAGAGAAGAGATGACACAGCAAACGTAGGAAAATGTTGACAGTAAATATGGGTGAAGGGTATAATGGACTTTTTTTGTATGATTCTTAAAACTCCTCAGCAAGGTTGAAGTTAATTTATAAACAAAAAGCAAAAAAAGAAATCGTAATAATAAGAGAAGGGTGCTGTTACAGGGCTCCGGACAGTGTCGCTATTGGAGGTAAAAAGACCCTTGTGCATTTGTTTACAGGGGGACTTCCTCCTAGAGACTGTGGCAGAGAATTCCTCCCGCTGCGTGAGCTGCAGCCAGAGGCGGCCTGGGACTGCTGGACGCCCTGCTGCCAGGGCACAAGCTGCTAAAGCTCCATGACCGCTTCCTCCGGGAACCCGGGCCCGCCCCATCCACTGGAAGGTGAGTGGGCTGCGCCTGGGACTTCCACCCGACCGGAAGGCATTCCCACCCACTCACACGGCCCACTCGTCAGCCAGGCAGCGTGGTCCTCCACTGCGGAGGAGGAGACAAGAGGTGTAAGGCCCAGTCCCTGCTGCCCAAGGCAGAGCTGAGTGGAAGGGAAAAAACGCACCCTTCTGAGATGCGCAGAGTGATCGCACGCTGAACTGTGAGGCACTCGCGAGGTGCCATGAGAAAGGGGAGTGGGCTTCACAGGGGCAAGACTGGTGTGCCCCCTGCAGGATGGGGGGAACTGGAGGGTGAAGGCATTTCAGGGAGTGGGTTCAGCACGAGCCAAGACTTGGAGATGGGAAGGACAGAATGGGTTTGCAGCGTGGAGAAGGAGCATCAGTGAGGAAGGAGGCAAGCTGCCTAGAAGACCGGAGACGAGGCCGTGGCTGGGGTGTGGACGGGGGTTTGCAGGGCCCTGGAAGGTGCACACTAAGTCACCTGGGCACCAGGTGTGTGAGTGATGCTGCGTTCTGCCCAGCCGTTTCCTGCCGTGGTGGGTGGAGCCTGCCCCTATTGCAGCTGCACTGAAAGATGAGCGAAGGCTGTTGAAAGTACTGAGGGTTTACAGCCAGCCCCGGTCCTGCATGTCTGTGGATGGCCAGCCATTTCCAGGAATTACTTTCCTCTAGTCACATGTTTATAACAATCTAGGGAGGGCTGACGGGGAACCCAGAACCCTTGCACAGAGCTCCTTGCTCCTGAGCGGATGCTGCCATCGTTAGTCTGGCGACACCAGCTCTCATACCTGAGGCCTGTCCACCACGGTGTGCACACGCTGGGGCGATGGGGAGTGCACTGGTGTGCCGCTTCTGCCCGGAGAGCTCTCCCGGCTGGACGCGCCCCGGACAGACGACAGGAACGGGGATGCGGCCCGCACGGGCCGGGGCTCCCAGTCATCCCCCTGGATCTTGTGGAACACGGGCTGGTAGGCCTGGTATTCGCCCTGCTGAGCTGGGTAGTGGGTCTTCTGGGCTTGGTGGAAGGAGGGCTGGGCTGCCGGCCGGGTGACGTTCTGCTCGTGGATCACAGGAATGGGGATGTAGCCCCGGGGCAGCTGGTGGCTGCCCAGGCTGCTCCTGCCGGAGGAGGAGGGCAGGCTGGCGGTGGAGGACGAGGACGAGCAGTCCGAGGCAGCTGGAGACTGGGATCGCTGCAAGACACAAGGGCAGAGGCGTGGCTCCGTGAGGGACCTCCGCCTGGCACTCCGACCGTCCCTGTCACGCGTCTAATCAGGAGAACAGGTTTAACAGGACCTCCCCCTGCAAGCCTTTCTGTTCCCCAGCTGTAGTGTTAGGACTGGGAGCCGTGCAGTCCAGAGGCCTAGGTTCAACTTCTTACCAGCTCAATAGCTGCCCGAGCCTCGTCTACGATACAGGAAAGGCTACCCTGTCGGGCGTCCTCCCTGGGCTGGCCTGACGTTTCAGTGATCTACCTGCACGTGCCTCAGCGCAAGTGCCACGAACAAGAAGTGCTCAACACACTGTGTCTGTTATTCGATGTCACTTCATTTCCTTTGTCCTTAACCCTTTTCCTGCTAGTCCACAGAGAACTCGGGGTCTTGTGGGGCCCAAGGTCGGCCAGGCCCTTTCTGCAGCTGGCTTCTAAGGGTCCTGGCTAGCTCAGATGTGCTACGATTTTTCTGACGGATGCGTCGTGTTTGACTTTTACAATAAAAACACTGTAAGTATAGGTACGCTTCTATAAAAAAATGCCAAGAGCCTCCCGGTGTGCCCCCAAGGAGACAGTGAAGCCAGCCATGCTGCCTAGAGCTGGGGGAGGCATCCCGGGTCCGGGTGCAGACAGGGGGCGAGAACTTCTGCTGCAGAACTGTGCCTGTGGACACCGCGGGCTGGTCTGCAAACAGGAAAAACAAGAGGACTGACTGCTCAGGAACCGCGCTTGGGTCCCCTGGCCCTCCAATCTTGGCTGAGAACTGCATTAAGAATCATTCTTTGACATCTGTATACAAGTACTGCCTTTGGGTTTAAAACCCTATCACAAAACCGCTGCCTTCCGGATGCCTGACTTTGGGGTTCCACATAAACTGTGGGACACTGTGAGGGCAGCTATGCTGTCTCACTGTCACACCAATGTAGCTCCAAGCAGCCAACGCCTCTCCGTGAACAGCGAACTTAACCTAACTAACACGCAGCATCTCTGTGCTGCTGAACCAGAAAGCCCAGTGAGATAAAGAGCATCAGATCGGGAGCCGGAAGGCCGGGCTCTCATCCCAGCGACGGACAACACTTCTCCCTCATGCATCTGGGCCAAGCTCTTCACCCTTTCTGCGCTGCAATCCCTGAGCTACAAAAATGAGCCATGATCCCTGCCCACCTGAACAACACACACCTGTGAAACGCTGGTGGACAATGTGGGCGGTCAGGCTGTCTTTGCTGGGTGACCTCTGACGCTGCAGGCCAGGCCCGGATGCCCCGCACTTTGTCGGGTGCGAGGCCCAGGACGCCGACAGAGCCTGGGGCCAGCCTCAGCAGCAGGCCAGCTCCCGGGGTGCACCCACGGGCCCAAGAGCCAGGCCTCTCCTTACCTCAGGTCTGTGGGAGGCCGGGGGCTGGGCTGCCACAGCTGCTGCGGCCTGCCCACTCGGTCTCTCCGGCTGGGTGGTTTCCGCCACACCCGGCAGAGGTGACTGAGGCCTCGGGGCCGCCTCGGTGCGGAACCGCTGCGCCCCGAGCGGAGGAGAGGCAAAGACCGGGTGCGGCTGCCGGCCCTCGGCGCCTTCGTGGAGGACCGGAATGGGAATGTAGCCTGGTCGGAGCTGGGGGTACACGGCGTGGCCTTCCCTGGCGGGCAGCGGCCTGGAGCCCTCCCGGGAAGGGCCGTTTGCAGAGGACGGAGTTTCCTAAAACAAAAAGGGAAACGCAGACAGGTTGGAAACTGGGAAAGAAACCCCTGTGAAGAGGAAAAAGCATGGTGTTGAGTGTTCCCACCTTCCAGAATGATCCTGGGCCCGGCAGCGTAGGTCAGCACAGCTGACCCTACAGGGAGCAGCCCAGCCCATACGCCCGCCCCCCTACACCCAGAGGCTGCGATCGGGCCGGCAGTTTCAGAACTAGAGGCATCAAGGGAAATCAGACGGGCCGGGGTGTCTGCTGAGCACAGAGGCGGCTCCTTTTCCCACACCGGTAAGACCGGCTTCTTTCCTGGGTGACGACCAGGCAGCATGGTACACAGGACAGCCACTGACTGTCTCCCAAACCCTCAGGGACCCAGATCAGGAGACGCGAGGAGGATTCGATTCCAACTCGAAAAATTATAGCCGGCTTCTGTGCTTCCTCAAAAGTCCGCCCGTCTCCTAACAGTCCAGAGGGGTGCTGGCCCAAACACAGGCCTTTGCAAAGATGGGGCAGCAGGGGGAGGCCTCCTCCTCCTCTGGAATATTTTCAGAACGAGCTGCAAAGAGGGGGAGATACAAAGGGACGAAACAGGAGCCCAGGAAGAGAATAAAACCCTGGGATTAAATGTGCTGTATTTCCGATGCCCACAGACAAGAGCCCGCTTGGCGAGGGGCTGCCAGGGTCCCTCCCCGTCCCCTGATGAAGTTCTCCCTGCAGCAGCCTGGCTATTTTGGGACCCTCGCGAAGGCCAAGTTCCAGATGTACCACGGAGAGAGATCTCGTTTCGGATGACAAGGCTGGCCAGTCACTCACCGGGCACTGTCATTCTCACCGAGCAGAGGCTGGGCAACCAAAGCAGCCGGGGAGCCCCCAGGCTTTCGGTCCCGGCCACCTCCTGAGCGTTAGAGGGTCCTTTCAGCCAGGAGGGGGGGCTGTGGATTTGTGCCACTCCCACACACCCAGGCGGGTCGGCGATTAAGAAGGGGCCACCCCTGCTTGAGGAGGCATCTCTGAACCGTGAACAGACGCCAAAAGCCAAGACTCTAGGAGCTTGCGGGGCGTATAATTCCCAGTGGGACAACTCGGTCGCCAGTAAGGGAGGCTGAGGCCCGATGCGTTTTTTGGGTGACGCACCACTAGAATCCTGCCATGCTTCTCTATCTGTGCGCACCAGGCGGCTGGCCCCTGAGTTTAGCCCTTTCAAACCCTCCCACTGCTCCCCTCCCTCTGAGCCCCTGCACAGAGGGCCTCTAGCACACAGGAGAGCCAAGGGTGTCGCCGTGCCCTTGGGGACACCGACTAACAGGCACTCTCAGATTAGAAGACCCACGTGCTCAGGGCGGCTGCATTATTTTAGCCTGCCCCGCCCTCAGGTCACCCAAGAGCAGGGAGCGGGTCCAGGCCTCACTCTCAAAACCGAGTTCCTGCCGGGAGACAGGCACCGGGAGACAGGCACCGAGAGGAGGCAGCAAGAAGCGGCCCAAAAACCCTGAGCTCCTTGGCACTCACTCCTAACACGCCGCCCGGGCGTTTTTATCCCCTCCCTGGGCACCCTTCCTCCAGGCTCAATCCAGGGCCTGGACAAGTTCGGGGGGTTGGGGTCTCTGCTGGCTGCCCAGGGGCCTGGCTCCCTCCAGGCCACCACGAAAGCCTCCCGCCACCCGAACACCCCACGGAGCTGAGCAGTCATCAAGCCCACAGACTGCCTCCTGGAGAACGTGCTGGGTGCTAGGGGATGACCAAACCGGCAGGCACAATCCTTGCCAGCTAGGGGTTCATCCAAGGCAGCTCAAGGCGGCATGGAACAAGTGGGGGGCCCCGCAGGTGGGGAAACTCACAGGTTTTTCCAGCCAGGACAGGACTCAAGCTCATTCTGACCCCCGTTAGTAACGGTTCTGGGCAATGCTCTTAACCTCTGTGAGCCTACTCCCCCGGCCCAGAGAGTGGAGCCAGCAACCCCCATGCCGGGACTGCTGTGAGGTTTCATGACAGCAGCCACGGGGGATGCCCAGGAAGCCGAAACACATGTGCGTTTCCTCCTGAAACAGGCCTGTTGATGCCACTCAGACCCCAAAGCGTGGAAGGAAGCGAAACGGAAGGAAAAGTTCCCCGTGGTGACTGGAGTCAGAATGGTGGCCGCCCCGGAGGAAATGGGAAGGACGGGAGAGGGTCTAGAAAGAACCTTCTGGGGGAACAGAAAGGTACTCTATCTTCTTCTGAGCAGTGGTACATGGGTGTGCACCTGTGTACAAAACTATCCAATCTTGAACTTCTCTGGGACCCCCACGGTGCCTACTCCCTGCCATAGCCCACCCACACCGTCGGTTTTCACAGATGTGGAGCCTACCATCCCCGCACAGCCAAGGGCTGGCTGTGCCCCCAACTCAGAGCCTTCCTGGGCCCACGAACCTCAGACGGGCCTGGCTGAGGCTTGGCTCCCCGCAAGGGCACTGCAGCCAGCCTGCCAAGAGCTGTGCGTTGACTGCATCTCACCAAACACATTTTGTGCTCAGTGCTGAAGAAAAGGGAAGGAAGCAGAGGGTGGGAGTCCCTCTGCCTGCCCAAGGGACTGTGACAGCAGAGACAACTGACTTCCCGGGTCTCTGAAGAAGTTCCACTCTGAGGTTAGTGGGGGAAAGCACGTGGTCACCACAGGCAGGGGTGGGGTGTCAGAGTCTCAGTGGGGAAGGGGGTGATGGCCTTTGAAGGTAAGTGCTGAGCTGAAGAACGGAGGCCCAGAGGGCTGAGCTGCAAGGGAGACCCCGCATCCACTGTCCTATGAGCTGTGGACGAGACACGGCACCAAGGTGGGAGGCGCCGAGAGGAGAAACCAGGACACGTTGGGAAACAAGAGCAAGGAAGTGAGGGCAAGGCTGGGGCCCAGACCTGAGTGCTGAGCCTGGTGCTGACTGAAAACGGGGCTGTCCCCTGGCACGGGAGGGGGGTGGGGGGCAGGAGGGCTGCTCATCCTGCAGGCCAGGGGCCGGCGCTCCTGGTTCCGGGTGCATGAGTGCCCCATCTATCCGTCTGATAAAAAACCACGCCTCTCTCTTCGTGGGCCTCCCGCCTAAAAGGCAGCGGCTTCCCTCCCACTTGGGCGCGTGTTTTTGTTTAGAAAGGCGCTGCTTTAGGTAAATTAGTAAACCACATCAGTTTTACAGGACAGGTGGCTGAACGCTTCCGTACGGATGAGTGATTTAAACCAAAAATGAGACGCCCACCACAACAGGGTCTGCACCAGGAATGCAGACGCCACCTGCTGTTTCTCCTCCGTTGTTAGAGCCCAGGCAATGGCAAGTGCTTTGGCGTCTACCTAAAACCACCACCCAAAAGAGGGAATTGAATTGCCCTTTTCTATCTTCCATGGGTTTTTTTTTTTATTATTACAATCCAGTAAAGACAGATACAATTTTGTTTTGTTTTTTTTTTTAAAGATTTTATTTATTTATTTTTAGAGAGGGAAGGGAGGGAGAAAGAGAGAGAGAGAGGAACATCAATGTGCGGTTGCTGGGGGTTATGGCCTGCAACCCAGGCATGTACCCTGGCTGGGAATCGAACCTGGGACACTTTGGTTCCCAGCCTGCGCTCAATCCACTGAACTACGCCAGCCAGGGCTACAACTTTGTTTTAATGAAAGAAGTTGTAAAATATGACTAGATGTCTCTTCAGTTTCATACGAATTGGCCCTGGCTGGTGTGGCTCAGTGGATCGAGTGCCAGCCTGGGAATCACGGGGTCGCCAGTTCGATTCCCAGTCAGGACACACATGCCTGGGCTGCAGGCCAGGTCCCCAGCTGGGGGTGTGTGTGAGAGGCAACTGATCAATGTATCTCTCACACACTTATGTTCCTCTCCCTCCCTTCCCCTCTCTCTAAAAGTAAGTAAAATAAAAAAAAGAAAAAAAAAAAAGAATTGTTCTCAAGTTCAAACACAAGTTCAGAAGAAGCCTACTGGTTACACCAGAAGCTTGTACAGAAGATTCACAATCTGTCTGCCCCCTTCTGATTTCAATGGGGACCTCACCCCCTTAGGGTTATTCCATGTGATCACGTGATAGGGACGGGGCACAATCACGTGATAGGGACAGTCAGGCGAGGGCTGATCCTCCTTGCTTCAGGACCTGCCTGCAGTAAGGGGCAATGATAACATCACAGAAATTATTTTCCAGTGCAGCTCAGTCCACGGCCCTTATCTGTGGCCAGAGGCAAGGAACACGACACACACGTGCAAACCCAATTTGGAGCTAGCCAGCATCCTGACGTCACTGTCTCACCACATGAATGTATATAATCAACTGTTTAATTCTTCTTCATCTGTGCACACAGCAAAATCCTCTGGGGCGTGCCCCAGAGAGCGCCAAACAACTCCGTGAGACACCCAGGACAAAAAGCAGGAAAAACGACCCCAGATGAGCCCAAATCTGCTCTACTGAGTAGAAGACGTTGTTATTATTAATAGAGAGGCCTGGGGTCAGGTTCTGAGCTTGGGTGAGCCCTTGGGTTTACACACACCTTGTCTGCTCATTAACAACACACCCAAACGTCATTTCCTGTTTTTGATCACAACATGGGCACCACGTACGGCCCAGCGAGGAGACACGGAGGGAGGCTGCAGTTGGTCCTAACCCTAGCTCGCCCCTAGATACTTGTGCTGCGTAAGCAGCTCACGTTTCCTGCCTGGACCTTGGTTTCCTCGGCTGTAAAACAAAGGGGAGGCCCAGATGTTCTGGAAAGCAGCGGTCCTCAGCCTCCAGGGGGCTTGAGGAGCACCCAGGAAACGCAGGAACAACGCAGATGCTAAGCCCAGACCCGACACAGTCCGATTCCACGGAAGGGTGGGGCAGCCAGCTGGACGGGACTGAGGAACACCGATCGCAGTGAAGTTCCTTTCAGCTCTCACAGGCTCTGGGGGCCTCTGACTCCCAAGGGCCCTTCCAGCTCTAAGCATCTACCTGAAGCTCAAAAACAAGGAGAAGCAGATGCCACAGAAATCTAAAGAGGACCCTCCGAACTGCCTGGACTCCAGGGGCCCCTACCAAATGAAGAGGGGGAAGCTGCTCACCCCCCCGCTTCCCCAGAAGGGCTCCTTCCTTAGAATCAATGCAGGGATGACTGTTCTCGGGGACTTGCGAGGAGGATGCCAGCCTCTGGGCTGAGGTGTCGCATGTACATGGCCTCAGCCTCAACCCATCCACCGTTGGTTCCCTGCATGCACAAAGAGCGAGACCCTGAACCCTAAAAATTGGCCTCACTAAAAGCCCCCAACCTCAGCTCCCTGGTGCACACACCACGGCTCCCACCAGTGTGGTCGAAACGGAGACACCACAGCTCCCACTAGTGTGGTCGAAACGGAGGCAGCAGCGGCCACAAGGGAACTCTGGGGCCTCCCCCGGAGTTGGCCGGCGGCTCTGGAGTCTGAAGTAGGGCACTGACTCTAATAACTGGGTTTTTAGGCCGGAAGAGCCTTCACACACCGGTCAGATGTTGACTTTTACTAACGACACTTCAAAACTTCTCCAACGAAGAGAAAAAGATGGAGGGAAACAAGAATCCTGGACACCCCCCACGTGTCTAGGACCCAGATCAAAATTAAGCGGCTTGGTGCACCTCTCGCCGGCGGGAAACCAAACAGAAGGCAAGCTTCCTTCTAGAGCACAGGCAGAGAGCTGAACCTCAACAGCCTGCCAGAACTCGCCACAGGTATCGCGGGCCACGGAAATGAATGAAGTGTTACTGCCCATTCGATGCATAAACAGTCATTTGCATGCCCATGGCCAAACTCAGAATTCTTTCAGTTCCCACTGGATTGTGATCAAGGGTCTTTCCCATGGCCCAGCCCCGTTCTGGGCACGTTCTGGGCAAATTCTGAATAATAAGTGAAGGCCACACCCGCCCAAGTCCACTTATGGCACACCTGCTGAGACACGAGTCTGTGCCGACCACAAACTCCGTACGCAATCCAGTCACAGTGGGCGGCAGCGTTTAGCTGGTACGTGTTATTAAAACACGCGCATCTTGTCCTAGGACTCATGAGACAGACGTCGCTATGAGCTTCTACTGGCAACCCATTGCCATGCAACTCAACACTGCTGCCCTGCACAGCTGTGCCCAACAAGCAGGACAACCCAGCAGGAGCCCCGGTCTTCCAGTCATCACCCTGGGCTCTGGCCCCGCCTCCTGCTCGCCAGCTGTGTGCTCTCAGACAGGACTCCTTGCTACTGCAGACTCAGTTTCCCCAGCTGTAAAAATCCCCACATCTGCCAGGGGTTTTTGGCAAGATTTAAATGAGGTGCGGCACAAGGAAGTCTTTGTAAACGCTGAGCTGTTCCGTGCCCTACACCATCACGTTTCTCCATCCCACAGTGGCCAATGGACCCAGCTCTGCTGACCCACCGTGGGCTGGACCTGTTGTTTGCAGAGCCTAATCCCTCGGCGGTCTCATCGCGTTGGTAATGAGACTGTCAAGAGTTCAGAGGCCCTACTGCTGAGTCTTAAGGGCACTGATGGGCAAGGACACCATCTTCTCTGCTGAGAACTGTATCTAACGTTTCACAACCTGGAAGCAAACACAGCCAAAAACAACTCTAGGCGCAGGAGTCCTAAACTCCCCCTCCCTCCAACAGGCCCCAGCCAGCTGCCCTGAACAGGCCTGCACCGAGGACAAAGTCACTGCTGAGAATCCACACTCAACCTGCAGTGACTGTGGTTCGTGGCGCACATGCCCAGGACCCAGCCAGGCCAGGCTGGGGCGCAGGAGGATCTGCCTGGGAGCAGAAGGTCGGCTGGTGTCCCCCCCAAACTCCTCAGTGCACCCCCCACCAGGGGAGTGATTTCCAGGCCAGGCACCAGCACCTACAGCTGCGTGCTCCCCTGCTGGAGGGAGTACTTGGGGCTCAGA
Source organism: Phyllostomus hastatus (assembly GCF_019186645.2). Taxonomy (NCBI): domain Eukaryota; kingdom Metazoa; phylum Chordata; class Mammalia; order Chiroptera; family Phyllostomidae; genus Phyllostomus; species Phyllostomus hastatus. Next base: position 27,384,610 of record NW_025334004.1, on the reverse strand, counting down.
GTCACCACCCGGCTTCCCCGGTCCCCCACCCCCTGGAGTCTTCCTCCGGGGTTCCATGGGGATGTGGCCCAAGGTCACACAGGAAGTTACTGCAGAACCAGGCTGAGAACTCTGGTCAGGAAACTCCCAGCTCCTAAACTCACAGCTACAGGGAAATTAAAAACTACCGACCTTCCCTTCAGAAAACAGGAGGAGTTGGAGCACCTTCTTGAATCATCTAAAGCCAGAATCAGAGATGGAAAAGTACCTGAAATTTCCACACCAGGAAGCACACTGGTCTAAAGTTAGATTAAGCGACCTCCTCCTGGTACATTTCCATGGGCTTCTGGAGCATTTCTCCCATACTAGCCAATCAACAGGCTCTTCCACCTGCTAGGAGCCAGCCACGCAAGTGTCTGTTGGTATCAGGGCACAGGGCTTCACTAGACACGCATCTCTGTATAAAACACAGTTTCCCCAAAGAAAAAACCTGTAATTCATCAGCTGTGACTCAGAGAACCCCTCTGACTGATGGTGTCAGCCTTGGGGGAATTCCTGGGGGACTCTCCTCCCCACCCTACGCAGCTGCTCAAGGCATTCCTCCCCAACAGCCACACTCCCCAAAAAGGGCAGTGACGACTAGAGAACCCTCCTTCTCCTTCTGCATCGTGACATTTCTGCTCCTTAGAGCTGGGTCCAGAGCGGCTGTGCAGATGGCCAGCCCCAGGCTAATGTGACTCAGTTTCTCCCCCAATACTGACTGGCACCTAGTTCCTGCCTGGCTAGTCCTTAGGCCAGTGCAGAGATGGGCGGGTCAGGGGGTGGGGAGAAGGGGTCAGGAATGAGTCCACAGGCTGCCGGGGCTGTGGCTGCAGGTCTGGCTGTGGCTCCAGAAGGCCCCACAGCCTTCGTGTGACGCCCGTGCTGCATCCTTGTGCTACTGCCCAGCGATGCCCTCCCCTCATGAGGGGCACAGGAACATTCCAGGAAGGGTGATGAGGACGCGTGGACACTGGTTGAGGGATAGTCAGTTAAAGTGACCCAAGGGGGATAATCAGCACCTTCCATGTGCCACCCGCCACGATCCTCACCACCTGCTGGATGGGTACTGCTGTGTGCCCATTTCACAGAAGGGGAGACTGAGGCTGTAGGAGGGAGAGTGGTTTATCACAGATCACCAGAACCTGACGCCAAGGCCAGGATGTGTTAACCTGACACTGCTCCTGCCACACCCATACGCTTTTTGTGGCTGATGTCTTCAGAGCCTTCATCCTCCCAGTGTACAACGCAGGAAGAGAAAAAGCCCTTCATTTTGCCCAGGCGAGCCGGGCTGAGGCTCAGACCTGGAACATTCAGTTCAAGTGCACTCTGGGTCAGGGAGCCGGCGCTGGTGCTGAGTCACTGCCTGGCTGAGGCAAGGCAGAGAGAGTGTGGGCACTCGGCTTGCTTCTGAGTCCCCACAGTTCCAACCGGGCAGCAGAGCCGGCCTCGCTCTGACACTCAGGACCCGCAGGACTAATCTGTACGGTCCAAAAAAGGAAGTGGCTGCCTTCTCTCCTGCATGTGCATGGGCTTCTGGTCACTCAGTGTCCAAGAAGAATCTAAAATAACTGGGGAAAAACTACCACTGTTCTACTTCACGGACGCCGAGGAAGTTATTTTGAAATAGGAGATGTTTGTTCTTCCGCACGATCGAAGGAATCTGCAGAGGACAGTCTCACCTCAAGCACCAGGGCCACCGCTCTGTGCTGGGAGCTCCTGGGTCAGGTTCCTGATACAGGCGGGCCGTGAGCAGTCGTCTGCAGTCCTGGGCTTTTCTGAACTGACAGTGGATAAGCAGCTCACTCCGCAGTGTCTGATCTTACTGACAGCCACAAGGGACAATTACCAAAAAGCTCCTCCTGCCACAGCACCGAGAGGCTCTCCGTGCAGCTGTGGGTTAGGGAGTCTGGCTGCTGTCTGCCACCAGCCTCTCGAGCAGGCCTGCTCCAAGATGCTGTGTCATTGGTGGGGACAAAAAAAGACTTTCTCCAGACGGATAAGAATGAACCTCTGCCGTCCGTGGATAAAAGGCCATTCAGAAATGAGACGAAAGGGACCCTGCTCTTAGGGGGCATGTGGGACCCCAGGACAACACTGCAGCGCTGGGGAACCAACAGAAGGCTTCCTGAGACACACACACATGGTCTGCGCTTCTGGAAGGGCCCCTTTTCTCTAAGCAGCCTGCCCGCTCTGGGCCCGGGCCCGTGTTTTACTCTTCTCCGCACAGGATCACTGCATCGTTACCTTTACCGAGCCTGCAGACCCTGCCAGGCGCAGAGAGGCAGAGAAAGGAGACAGACGCACACTCTGCCTCTGGAACTATCCCCCCCACCCCCACAGGGACGCGGCCCAAAGGCGAAGCAGCAAGTGCCACCTCTTGGAGGAAAGATTCAAACTAAAGTGACGTGAAGTCCAGAGCAGGGACAGCCTGCCTAACCCGAGAGATGTAGGCAATGTGTCGTGGGGAATGGCACTGAAGGGGGTGTGAGTGTCCTCTGGGTGGCACCCACACGGTGACTTACAGAGAGCAGGCGCTCAGGAAATTTGGGATGGGATGAATGAGGGAAGGAAGACTTGGGCCCATCTCCTAAGGTCGGACCCAGGCTCAGGAAGCGAGCCCACGTTGCTCATCCGCTGTACAGAGGTGTGCTCGGGCTGTTTGTCCGTGGGGCCGTGCCTGCTGAGCTCTGAGTGTGAGGGACTTTCAGGAAGGCGCACCAGGAGCCAACCTGTCTGTCACCCCTTGCTGGCTGCAGCCGGGTGGGGTGGGAGTCAGTCACTGGCCACAACAGCCTTTCTGTTTTGTCACAGCGGACAGTCCTCAGGCCCACCACCTCTCCAACACTGTTTTCTCATGGAGACAATGCCCCTGAATGTTTCCATTCTAGAGAGCTGCTTTGAGGATTTAAAGACACAAGGTTTGTAAAAGCACCACAAGTGTCTGGCACGTACGTGTAAATACGCTGACAGACAAAAAAATGTTAGGTTCATTTCTTCCTAAAGACACTCTCTGGGTAAGCGTTTGCAAACTGCCTGGCTTCCTGAAGAGCTGCCAAGCCCCTCCCCCCGAGAAATCTTCACAGGAGTATGCGAAGACTTAATAACCCCAGACAGCTCACCCGGATGGCACAATGCCAAGGTGGGGGGTGGGGGGAGGTTAACACCCACATCTGCCCAAGGTCGGCACCTGGAGCTGAGCTCCCGAAGCCCAGCTGTGAGCCTGAGAGCTGAGGCCGAGGCCGGCCCCAGGGTGCAGACCTGACTCAGGGCGACGGGGGCCAGCAAGGTCTGGAGAGGTCCTGGCAGGGAGGTTTCTCCGGGTTTCGCCAGCACCAGAGGGTCCTCAGAGGTTCCCAACAAGCAAAACCTCTCTACCTTCTGCCCCCGCCTTTTCTCTGTCAGGTGCCTTAAATCCTGAAAAGCAGTGTTAAACCGGCAAAAATGTGAAGGAGAAAGAGTGGGTTTGGATTGTGCGTGGTCTCCCATTTTTGATGATAAACATCTGATAATTTTAAACCATCACAATAGGAAATGATAAACACATAGAGTGGTTTACAGAAGGCAACCATGTGTCATTCTAGAAAGGAGGACGGCATCAAGACTCCCGGGGGCGGGGGGGGGGGGGGGGCGGCGGCGAAGCTTTCTGACTCACAGCCAGCCCCAGCAGCAGCCAGCGGCTAAGCCTTCCCGAGCCTGGCTAACGTCACGCACCTGCAGTTGCCGTGCGCCGACCCTGCCTGCGTCAAGGGCACATCTGCCTGACGGAACAGGGGACAAGTGATGTTCAGTGCCTGCATTAGCCAGACACGGAATGTTCTCCAGAGGGGGAAAAGGCAGGCCCGGATGGGCTGGACTGCTGAGACGTCTAGCCATGCTCTTTATCCACTGTACCACCCCCCACCAGTCACTGTTCACCAGCCGCAAAGGAACCTGCTTCTTGGTAACCGCAATGTGCTGGACATGCAAAGGAGAGAACGGCCACTCCCTTCCTGGCTGCTCTGACCCTTCCAAGAAGCACAAGAGCTGGCAATCGATCCTCAGAGAGCAAAACGATCTCACCTTCAGGAAAAACCAGGAGGCCCTGCCGAACCTGAAGCAGAATAAATGGGTGTCTCTGCCGCAAATCATAGCTCAGAACACATTGTCAATGCCCCCTGAAAGGATGTTTCTACCTCTCTCTCACAGGGCCGAGCATACTCTGTCAAATTATTATGGCGAGCTTCTGCTGGGAGGGCAAGGCAGGAAGAGAATGCCGGCTCACCTCTTCCTGGGGTGCAGGAGGGCCCTGGGGCCTGCCACACCACCCCCACAGTCGCACTCCCAGAAGCCAGGTACTGGGGAGTCTCACCAAGGAAACTGGGAGCTCCCACAAAGCCTCTGCAGGTCAGACGGTATGCAGGTGTCCCGTGAGGGACTCCAGGGCCTACACGCAGGCGCACCGTACTCTGAGTCACGACCTGCCACCCTTCTTCCCCACCAGTGAGACCACTGCCACTCACTGCCTCCAAATGCCAATCTAGCGGAGTCAAGAATCATCAGGGAGGGTTGTTTGTTTTTTTTTGAGTGACAGATTTCTGGACCCTCCCTGAGTGATTTGGATTCAACACAGGGAGCAGATGGAGTGGGGCAGGGGTACAGGGTGATGCAACTGGCGGTCCGTGTTCTTAAAAGGCTTCCCCGGAGACTGCCAGGCCTGGAACCCACGCTGGTGACCTCTGAGATCCGGAGAGCTAGAAAAACCCTGCTCCTGGAGAGAGCAGGGTCCCCGGGGGTTGCGACCTAGCAGTACAGCGACCTGCTCCAAGGTGGCCTCCAAGGTGGCCGGCCTCTGTTTATTCAGTGAGGAGAGCCCAGAACGGGGGAGGGGGGGGCTGCAAGGGAACGGGTCACCTCCTGCCTCCAAAGCGAACACCAGCCTCTCTGCCAGGGAAGGGGCCTGGGCTGGTAGGAACCTGCCAGGAGATTAGTGGGAAGCCCGTGTGTGCGGAAAATCGACACCCGGGAGGACTACAAGCAGGGAGGGAGGTTCGCTCAGAGTGGAGCTGGGTAAAGCCCAAGGTCCTTGCCTCCAGCAGGCCTGCCTCTGCACTGAAGGGCAAGGCACTTGTTTTCACTGGCCGCCCCCCTCCCCTGCCCCCGTGAAAATAGAGATAGAGAGTCATGCTCTCCACTTCAGGGGAATGTGGGAGGATCCACTGTGAGAAAACTGAGGGTAAGACCAAATGAAAGCCATTCCTTTAGCAACACTGTTAAACGGTAAAACACACGGAAGCTGCCTTCCCCCAAAGAGGGCTTTCTCGGTTATTCCTGCTCGGTGAATACCTCTTTATGGATTGACAGCATCCCCTTTGAAGGTAAGGATGCTCAGAGGCTCCTCTTAGCCCAGGTCCTCCGAAACAACCCTTTGTTTTGTGCCAGAGCCTTTTCTCATTATGCATTAACCAGTTTCTGCCCTGGCTGGCATAGCTCAGTGGATTGAGCGTGGGCTGCGAACCAGTGTCGCAAGTTTGATTCCCAGTCAGGGCACATGCCTGGGTTGCAGGCCACGACCCCCAGCAACCGCACTTTGATGTTTCTCTCTCTCTCTCTCTCTCTCTCTCTCTGTCGCTCCCTTCCCTCTCTAAAAATAAATAAATAAAATCTTAAAAAAAAAAAAAAGAAAGAAACCAGTTTCTAATATAAAGTAATACTGAAGGGTTTTTTTCATTGTATTCAGCCTGGAGACGGATGTAATTCATAGAAGTGAAACTGCATTAGTCACCCCGATATTCTGTGTATATCAAAGCACAGGTTTGAAAGCAAGGAAGCCCAAAGAGCTAATGAACTGAACATTAGTTTCTGCCTTATGTGTTGGTGCCGTACTAACAAATCTCCAATAATTAATTTGGTAACAAGAACTCTTTTCTGGAGTGATCACAACCAGCCACCACCATTCAAGTAATCACAGCACAGAAATCAGCCACCCAATACTTGGTGGCCAGGAGGATACAAAAACAATCAAGCATTCCAGCCCATGTACTTCATGGTTTCATAAAAATTCAAGATGCTTCCACCTGCTCCTCAACAGATATACCGCCTCTTCTTACGACTTTTGGGTGTGGTTCTTTCTTTGCTCTTCGTACCAGCTGACTGACCTCTGAAACACACTTGAACTCCCTGAGCTTCTCCGTATAATAAAGAGGCTGGACTAAAAGTTCTCTAAGGGCCTTTCAGTCAAAAATTCTGACTTGAATTTTCAAATAAGCTTTTCCGACGTCAGATTTCTGATGCAGTTGCTCTTATTTTCTATTTGTTTTGAGAATAATGGTGATCCAACCTGTTTTTTTTTTCCCCTGCCTTCATGAAACCACAGTCTAACCCACCCACCCACCCACCGGATGGGCACACAGGGATCTCGACTTGCTGGGTGAGTTTCGTACTGAAAACAAAGCGCTGGCAATCGGCGTCGGCTACCACGCTCCCAGGGGATATGTTCAAACTTGACCTTCGCTCACAACAGAAGGTGCCAGCAGCTTCTGCCGGTCCCTGACTCGACAGGAAGGAAGCCTCAGAATGATTTTTTTTTTTTTAACCACACTAAAGGTCTACATCCACACAGGTTGCAGTAGCAGAGCTTGCCTGAGACGGGCGTTCGTCTCCCCCAATAACAGACTGAACAGATGCACACAAATGTGTCATTATGTCTCTTGTACCAACTCCAGCTGCCTGCACAACTTTCAGAAATAAATATATCATCAATTTCTTATAAATGCAAGTGGCTGAATGCTCAATGTCTCACGATCCCGCATCAGAATTTTATCAATAATTTAAAGAAAAAAGTTCAAAAAATGAAGGTGAATAATATAAATCTATCTTCTAAAATAATAACACTTTTAAGTTTGTGAATGTTTATGTTTTCAAAAATAACTGACTAGTTCCTTATAGCTTTTTTTAAATTGATTTGAGAGAGAAAGAGAGACATCACTTTGTTGTTCCGTTTATTTATGGATTCGTTAGCTGCTTCTTAGTATGTGTCCTGACCTGGGATCGAACCTGCAACCTTGGCCTATGAGGAGGATGCCCTAACCAACTGGGCTACCCAGCCAGGGCCTCTTTCCCACTTTTATTTTCATTTTGCCTAGAAAACATGAACAGCTACCCTATAAGAATACTTCCTTTTGAAAAAGCTCAAATTTATAGAAAATGGCAATAATTGTACAATGAGTTGTCATTTTTAAAATCAGTGGACTCATTTCACATTTTGTATTTTCAAATCTCATGCTCCTAAGGGTTAAGTGTATATCCTTACATATATGTAAACGAAGCGTACTTCTGTGTTCACGAAAGTATTACTACTCAATTATTCGTGTATTAAAAACAAGTCCTAGATGCTTGAATACCATAACAAGGAAGGGAATGCACGCCCTTTAAAAATTTTTCTCCTTCTCGCCAGTGTGAGGCAGTGTGGTCAGGCAATGGCCAACCATAGGCAGTCTCACATCTGTAGTTCCGAAACGCCTGGAAGAAGGGAATCTTGTTTTTTAACAAGTCATGCTAGAAGAGATTGCCATGGGAAACAGTTTCAAACAATACAATTTTAATTCCAAATGTAAAATGGAAAGAAAAAAGAATGCATTTACATGAGTCTCCTGAGTCACTCTGCCTGAGACAGGATAGTAAAGTCAACGTACGCCTCAACCAAGTTGTGGAACGGTGGGTGGGAGGTGAAGCTCCAGGGACCACCACCCAAGCTTACCAATGCCCCCCTGGCGCCGGCCGAAGAGTGCTCAGCGCAATGAAACCAGGATCTGCCTTTGGGAAGCCCGGCTGCGACCGGGTCTGCCCCGGGCCTCGGGTGCTGACCAGGCCGGCTGTCCCTCGCGCAGCCCAGGCCAGGTCCAGCCACCCAGCCCTCGGCCCTTAGAATCCAGCTGGTGAATGGGACCTGGCGCCACCGCACGGGTCACGCTTCCCGGGTTTACCCCTAGAAGCCCCCTGCGGCCCCGGGTGGGGGCTTGTAAGGGCGCAAAAGGCCGACCCTCGGGAGCTGGTGCCGCCAAGAGGTCCAGGCGCCCCAGGTGGCCTTCACCGACCTCCGGGGCTGGGGCGCGGGGTGCTGCGGGCACCCGGCGTCTCGTGTCTCCGCATTCCGGCCCAGTCCAGCCGCCCCCCCCCCCTACCCAGCCCCGCCGCTCGCCGTCTAGAGGGGGGCCTGGCTCACCTTAGGGCCCTCAGGGGGCACGCGTGGGTCGTTCCACGTCGTGGTGCGGCTGTTGTGATCCACGAAGAACGGCCAGCCGGTCTGCGGGTCGATCTTGATCTCCCAGCCGGGGGGCAGGGGGTCGCGGTCGCCCGCGCCGTTGCCGGACGCCGTCTGCACCATCGGCGAGTGGGTGGCAGCGCTCATGCTGGCTCGGGGGGTCGGCCCGGACGGGAGGCCGGCGGGGCGCGGAGTCGCGGGGTGCCGGGTCTCGGGGTGCGGGGCCTCAAGGCGCTGAGTCGCTCGCGGGCCGCGGCCGGAGCAGGAGCCGTGCGCGCCGCCGACGTGTCCGGGAAGCCGGCGCCGGGCACCTTTATGAATTAAAGGAGGGGGTGACGTGGCCCGAGAGGGGTGGAAGTGTCTGGAAATAGCCTCCTCGCTGCCAGAGGGGAGAGGAGGAGATAAAGGGAGGCAGCAACTGGCCGGCTAGAAACTTCTGGTCCCATCCAGAGAAGTTGGCGGCGGCGCGGCTTGGAAGCGGAGCTCCGCCCTGAGTCATCGGCTATAATCGAGGCCCGGCGGGGCGGGGCCTCGGCGCGCGCCCCTCCTCCCCCGGCGCCGCGGTGGGGGTGGGGGCCGGGCTGCGCCCGCGAGAGCCGCCTGTGGCCGCGGGCGTGGTCTCCGTGTCCCAGACCGGTTTCGGTTTTCGGGCTCGGTCCGTTTTCTCCTTGGGAGCCGCGCGGCTGTGCCCGGGACTGGAGTCCGCGCGTGGAGTGCCTGCTGCGGCTCTTTCGTGTAAAAACAAACTCGTTTTTAGCCTTTAAAAGACGCTGGATGTAAACTAGTTTCGCCCAGCCCTTACCCCCTCTGCTCCCTCCTAGACTGATTCTCGGAATACTGGCGTCTCTCGGTTACGTTTTAATCACTTTGTTTTTGCCCAAAGGGCTCTGGAATGTTGATGTGACACAAGGAGCCCAGGGAGAAAATGGAAGTGCGAGTGGAAATTCACCTGCCTTCCTTTCGAAACCTGAAGAGAATGAAAGATTGCATCAGCGCGTGGTTTTGTACTCCTGAACCTTGTGTCTCAAATACAGAAACTGTCATTGCAGCAAGCGACTGTAAGGGTTTTACATTCTTTTGGGTTTGGGTCATTTTCACGGCAGAGGTTGGTTCTTGCTGTCTTAAATCTTGACCTCCCTTTGGGAAGTAAGAACCAAATTGAAATGAAAAATTCGTGTTTGGTTGATGCAGTGGTGGTTGCGCTTGTAACCTCAACCAAGCAGCCAATTTTGGTGGCGGGGTGGGGGAGAGAATGTGTCCTCAGAGGGAGAATGTTTGGGGAGGTTCCCTTTTAGATCCTTAGGCATGCGGGCTCATTCCCATCCCCAGGAACATTTGAGAAGTTGCCTTGGACTGATAACTGGACTCAGTTTTCCAACTCAAATTCAGAGACTATGCTGGAAGCCTCAGAGACAACACCTCTTGTCTCTTCCAGCCCTCAAATTACTGCTTTTGGAGCAAATGCTAAAGAGGCCTGCCCATCATTTCCGGTGGCACGGCTCCGGCTTACACAGGTCTCATCAGCTCTGAAGTCCAAAAGCTCAGTGTTGCACAAATACAGAGACGGTTGAGCCCCAGGGACTGACTCAGGTCACCAAACCCACAAGAGACTGTTGTATAAATTAGTGTAGTGCACTAATTTACCATAAGAAGTATTACTATTGAAGGAGATGGACCCTGGAGGTCACTGGTCAGTAGCTATCTTATCCTTTCTTATGTTTAAAGCCCCGGGCACAGGACTGGGCCAGGAGTTCAAACTCAATAAATATTGATGTTTACCAAAGATTGAATCGGAAGTGAATTTTTTATTTCTATTTTCTTTGCTTTCCAGTACAACTACAGCCCCGGGAGCATTCTTTGCGGGGCCTCCCTGCCCCACAAGACGAAAGCAAGGAGGAAGTAGGTTCCTCTGGGATTAATATAGCTGCTTCTGAGATTCTGAGAGTCATGCTCCCCCAGGAGCTTCTAATGGGTTTGTCTAACACGTAGCATTAAAGCCTTGGAGAGCCGGCTGGAAGAAGCTCCACTGAACCATGCTGAGTAAGGAGGAATATGTCTGTCCTTAGTAGGGTTTTTTTTTCTCTCCAGGTCTTAGGATACACATTTCCCAAGTTTAGTAGACTGCATGTTTGTGTACCCTCAACATTTGTATGTTGAAACCTGTTCCCTAATGTGATGCTCTTGGAGGTGGGGCCTTTAGGAGGTGATTACGTCATGAAGGCTGAGCCCTAACAAATAGGAGCAGCGCCCTATAAAAAAGACCTCAGAAAGCTTCCTCACCCCTTCCACCCCGTGAAGACAGAGTGGGGAGACAGCCAACTGTGACCTGGGATGTAGTGACCTCAGCAGACGCAGAATCCACTGGTGTCCTGATCTTGGACTTCCCAGCCTCCGGAACTGTGAGGAACACATCTCTTGTTCCTTAGCCACCCAGTGTGGTATTCTGTCATAGTGGCCCGATTGGACTGAGATACCAGGCCTTCCGGAATTCATTTTCCCAGATCAGAAACCTGAACACGATCCTGGATTTCTGTTTTTCTGTCACCATCCAATCATCACCAGATCTGCAGATTCCACTTCCTCAGTATTTTTGACACTGTGCTCTCTCTTTCTTCAGTGCCACCAGCCTTGTCCTCGTCACCCTTAGCTCTCATTTGGATCTGTCAAAGCCTCTAACCTTGTGCAGGTCCCGTCCGTTGCTGACATGGCAGCTGAGTGATGTTTTCAAGCACAAATGGGCATTCCGTGCATTTATTGTCCTCTCTCTGGTTAAAATGCTTTAATGGCTTCCCACTGACGCCCCCTATGTCCAAGTCCACACTCCTTGGCCTGGTGTGCAAAGACCCTCCCTCCCTCCTCCCTAGTGCGTGCTCTGTGCTGGCCCTACTGAACTGTGTCACGCATGCGCTGTGCTTTCTCTTGTCTGCACACACAGCTTCTTCCATCTGCCCGGCCCCCTCCCGCACCGTGCTTCCCACGGCCGTTGCCTGGCTGCCTCCTCTTCACATCCAGGCATTGCCTGCAGCATCACTCTCCTTCACCTTCCTAGTCTGGATCGTGTACCCCTTCTTGATGCCCCCACACAAATCCTGGGCCACCCTATCAAGTGCAGTACTTGCCAGTGTTGTTCGAGGGTCTGATTAGCTTACAGGTTGAGTTTCTTGAGGACAGACGAAGAATCTTAATCGCCACTGTGTCCGCAGCCTCTGGCACAGTGCCTGGTCAACAAGTTATAATAACAACAATCGTAATGGCTAGCATTTATTAAGCACTTACTGCATGCCAAGTGCTGTGTTATGGGCTTTATGTGGACTATCTTACTTAATCTTTGTGGAGGGGGCCGTGATCCCGTTTCAGCAATGAAGGACTTGCTCTCCCAGAGGCTGGATGCAGTGCAGGAAATGAGTCTCGGCTGTCGTTTGGGGATTGGCTCAGTTGACGGAAAGTTCCCTGATCAACCTCCTGAGGGGCATCATGGCCCGCCCTTTTGATCCAATCTGGCTCCCTTCCTCTCTCAGCTCCAGAGCGCCCTCTGGGGGTTGGCTGCTGCTTTCTTTGGCACTGCAGGGCCACTCAACTTCCCCTCTGCCCACTCCCAGCTCCTGCTCTCCCTTTTACTGGCTTTGCTGTTAAGAGAATTCCCTCATAAAGTCCTGCTTGCTCACTATGTCTCACAGTCTGCTTCCCAAGGACCCCAACCGGGATCAATCTGCTCAGCCAGCAGCCTTATGGGTACGTATCAGTATGAGTCTCCCTTTGCAAACAAAACGAGGTTTAGAGACGCTAAGTGATTTGCTCAGTGTCACAAAACTCATGATTTGTAGAGGTGGGATTTGAATTTAGGCCACTGGTGCTAGAGCCCATGTTATTAACCAGGCACTCGATAAATATACTATGTGAATTGCCCTGACGGGTGTGGCTCCGTTGGTTGGGCATCATCTGGCAAGGCAAAAGGTCGCTGGTTGGATTCCTGGTCAGGCCACACGCCTGGGTTGCAGATCTGGGCCCCAGTCAGGGTGTGTACACGAGGCAACTGATCGAAGTACTTCTGTCACATCAGTGTGTCTCTTCCCCTCTTTTTTTATGTTAAATTACCATAGTTTTTTAAAAAAGATTTTATTTATTTATTTTTAGAGAGGGAAGGGAGAGAGAAAGAAAGAGACAGAGAGAGAGAAACATCAATGTGCGGTTGCTGGGGGCCATGACCTGCAACCTAGGCATGTGCCCTGACTGGGAATCAAACCTGCGATACCTGGTTCGCAGCCCATGCTCAATCCACTGAGCTATACCAGCCAGGACTCTCTCCCTCTTTTTCTCCATTTCTTCTCCTCTCTCTAAAAAAACTTAGTTCTACTGGCCACCAAGGAAAATGTTTAAAAAGCTGCAACTCAGAAACAAAGCTGTGTGCACAAACTGCTCTCAGTGCCTGGGAAACAGGGCGGCTGCAGGTGCTGTGGCAGATGGCAGGCGGCCCCGTCAATGGTGTGGACAGGCCTGGCGGGCTCACAGCACGGGTCACGAAGAGGGGACTCAAGCCCAACTGTAACGGCGAGTTCTCCAAGAAAATGATCTCAGTCTCTGCATGATCTAATCCATTTCTAATGCAACACGGGAGCTGGTGTAGGAGAACAGCCAGTCTTCCCAGACCTGTGCAACGTGCGGATCAGCCCAAGTAGTTTTGCTTTGTCTCTGGGCTGTTACAGTTATCAACGTACACAGCCATGCACAGCCCCTCTAGCCAACCTGTCCCAACCCCTTCCACTGTGGGCAGCCAAGACGATGGGAGGCCAGGTCCATCTGAATGGACGCTGTGGCCCCTCTGTAATGTCCTGATGGCCAAGTGCATTGGGACGGAGCGGCCTCAGCAGTGGGAGTTAGAGCAGAGAGGGGGACAGGAGGTGTCTGGTCTGGTTATGCTGTGGAGCCTCAGTGATACACTCTAGAAATACACCCTGGAAGAGGGTGAGAGAAATACGATTTAGCTGCCGAGTTTCAGATTATAGCACTAACTCCACGTCGGTTTATTTTTAAAACCTGAAGTTCATCCACCCTGTGCTCTCTGACCTCCTGTGGCAGGTACATCTTGTGCCTGCCCTCAGGGCCCTTAATCATAAATTGTCCTGTTTTGCTCATTAACTGTCTACATTCTTTCCTGAAAGAATAGCAGGAGCAGTGGAAAGGGGGACTCTGGCATTAAAAGCTAATTAAAAAAAAAAAGTCAGGGTCCGGGCTAAGCATGCCAGGACCTGATCTTGCTCGTTTCAGCCCAGCAGCCCCAGGAGGCACTGCGCCCTTTGCACAGGTGGGAAAACAGGGTTGGAGATGCCGAGTAACTTACGCAAGTCCACACGGCTGACCAGCAGGTAGGTCCAGGATTAGAAACCAGGCCTGTCTGATCCCGCAGCCTGTACTTAACTACAAGGTTAAATGCTTCTTGCCCTTTGCTGCTTCTCTGTCCTCAGTGAGTTCTAGCTCAGCAGCGGTAATGGGTTGAATGATATTCCCCCCAAATTTGTATCTACCCAGAACTTCAGAATGTGACCTTCCTTTGCAGGGGTAATCAAGTTAAGATGATGTCATACTGGATTAGGTTGGGCCCTAATCCAATGTCTGGTGTCCTTATAAAAAGAGGAAAATTTGGACACACAGGGAGAAGGCGATGTGATGGCAGAGGCAGAGACTGGAGTGATGTGTCTGCAAACCAAGGATTGCCAGCAAACACAGAAGACAGAGAGGCAAGAATGGATCCTCTCCTAAATTCTCCCAGCAGAAGAACATGGCCCTGCTGACACCTCGATTTCCAACTCCTGGCCTCCAGGACTTGAGACAACAAATTCCTGTCGTTTTAAGGCCCCCAGTTTGTGGTACATTGTTAATGCAGCCTAGGAAAAAAATAGGGCAGCCTGACTCTCCATCTTTGTCACCCACACAGAGGGCACCGTGTAATCCACAGCCAGAGCCATCCCTCCAAGCATGATTGACAGTTTCTTCCATTTGCCCCCCATCAAGCACAGGAGCTCAACGAGGAAGACTTTCTTCATTCCTCATCTCCCCACCAAGCAGGAAATCAACCCTCTTTCTTTTTAAGGAACTATTTCCTCCGAAAAGTTTCAAAGGCTCAACTCATCTGATATGAAGCTCTTCTTTTTAAGATTTTATTTATTTATTTTTAGAGAGCAGGGAAAAGAGGGAGAAAGAGAGAGAAACATTAATGTGTGGCTGTGTCTCGTGCGCCCCCTGCTGGGGACCTGGCCCACAACCCAGGCAAGTGCCCTGACTGCGAATTAAACCAGCGACTTTTTGGTTCACAGGTGGGTATTCAGTCCACTGAGCCGCACCAGTCAGGGCTGAAATGAAACTCTGAAATGTGTATTTAAATGGTGTTTTTTTCCCCTTCCATCTGTCCTCCAAACCTTAAGGTCCTGTTTCAGTCATGTCACTGAGACTAAACATAAATCACCTGATAGCTTACTAAGCACCAAAACAATAAATAGTGATAGAAATGTAGGAAGGGAGTAAAAAATACCTAGTGACCCATATTCATTCACTTCGGCACACACTGGGGGGCCAGGCTTGGGGACTGTAACGATGAGGGGAATTTATGTAATCTTGGCCCTTTTTGTGGAGACAATGGCCCTGTGAAGGGTTGGGTTATATTACAACCTCGTGAGAGCTGTTGCAGAAATAAAGTCTTCTCAGAACCTGAAAGACGGAGCAATCAAACCAGCCTGCTGAATCTGGGAAGGCTTCAGGGAGGAATGGACATTTGTGATGAAAAAAGTTGTAATTGCTAGCACAGATGCATAACACAGAACTCAGAAGACACCAGAGGATACTGGTTCAGTTTGCTAGGGCTGCTGCCCCAAAGTACCACACGTTGGTTGGTTTAGAAAAACAGAAATGCATTCTCTCAAATGTATTGTCTCAAGGTCAAGGCGTCTGCCGGGTTGGCACCTTCTAAGGACTGCAAGGGGAAAATGTGCTCCCTGTGTCTCTCCTGGCTTCTAGGGGTTCGCTGAGAATCACCTCAACCTGCCTTCGTCTTCATACAGTGTTCTCCCTGCACCCCAGTTCCCCTTTGTATAAAGAGACGTGTCGCACTGGATTAGGGGCTCACCCTACTCCCCCCGACCTCATCTTAACTGATTGCATCTACAATGACCCTACTGGCAACTATTTTTTGAGATGGTGAGGGTTAGGACTTCAACATATGAATTTTATGAGTCATAATCCAACCCATAATAGGTACTCAGTTAAAAAAAAATCTCCTTCCCTCTGATGTTCCAAAGCCTCCCAGGTCCCTCCCTGCTCCAGAGGCAACCAGTACCGTCAGGTTACCGGGTATTATTCCGGATTCCTCCATGTATTGACCGACATATACGTGCGCAGTCTTCACTCACAAATGATAGCGCACCGTGCGCACCGGCATCCGCCTTGCCCTTGCCACTGAACAATACCCCTGTGAAATTTTCCACATCTGTCCACACAGACCTTCCTCATTCCTCCGAGTGGCTGTACAGGAGTCCGCAATTTAATGGGTCCCCTGTTAATAGCCATCTAGTCTTCAGATACTACAAACAATGCCACAACGTACCTTCTTGGGCATGTGACATCTTGCATGAATGCAGGAGGAGTACATCTGTTAATGCCTGGACACAGAAGTGCTTGGTCATTGAACTAGTGCATTTTAAAACGTGAGGTATTTTGCCAAATTGCTCTCTGAGGAGGTCAGGGGAGGTGGGCCTTGCACCAGCTGTGTTCACAGCCCGAGCCTTCCACAACCCCTCCAGACTGTGTTCACTGAGGTCTGATCTTCGCCCATCTGGTACATTCCCTTTGTACTTTTAGTTTGCATTCCTATTATGATGAGCATAATTGAGCATTCTTTTATGTGCTTAGACACTTGGAATTCCTTGTCTCTAAACAGTCTGTACCTATCTTTTGCCCATTTTTCTACTGGGACTGAGGAAGAACGACAAGGATTTTTACAGATGCAGAAGAGGGAGTGAAAAAGGGCACCTGGTAATTGTGGGGCACTTGGACATGGAGGCTGACATTGAAAGGTTGCTTGAGATTTCTGGCCCAGGCCTGCCTCATCCTCTGGCCTAAGCAACAGCCTGCTCTGGAGTTTAGGGGAAGCCTAGAAATCAGACACTGGGTTTAGAATTGCCCATTTGAGACTGTGAATTGGCTGAGAAAGCACGAAGCCCCTCCTCTGAGCCTGGGGGCTTGACTGGGGGGAGGGGACAGATAAGAGGTGTGAGCTTGTTGCACGAATTATCAAAGGCTTGGGAGAAAGAGAAAGACTGAAACAGGTATACGCGTGTATATATATATATACGTCATCAAAAGACCTTCAGAGACCAGGGGCAGAAATTCCTTTCTAGGTCACGACAGACCTTTGCGTTGTTCTTTTGTCTTTTCTTCACTGGCTAAGGCTGTGCTGAGGTCAAACTACATGAACAGACATCGCTGCCTAAACCTGTTATTACCCTGAAAGGTATGACTGAGTCTGGCTGGAGCGCGGTTTGCGGAACGGAGGGAGAGTCAGGGTTATGCGTTTGCTGTTTCTGCTGCCAGGTGTCTGGCACCCTGGGAATCGGGCGGATGTTGGTTATGCCTCCTCTGTCATTTCCGGAGGTGCAGGAGGTTGCCTCCAGAGGGTCTCCCAAGTCTTGCTATGCTATTTCTCCACTCTTGTGGGGATTTACTAAGCAGCTCCTGACAATAATTCCTGAGCTTAGCCTGTGGGCAGATTTAAACATGAAAGAGCTGACCCGTGCCTTCCAAGAGGGTAGATCCTAATTAGGGAAATAAGATTCCTGTGAGGCTTAATTTTATGTAACGACTTGGCCTTGATGCTCAGATATTCGGTCAAATGTTATTCTGGATATTTTTGTGAAGATGCTTTTCAGATGAGATTAAGGTTTAAATTGGAGGACTCCGAGTAAAGCAGATTGCCCTCCCTAACGTGGGTGGGCCTCATCCAATCAGTTGAAGGCCTTAAGGAAACAAAGTCTACTCCCTAGAGCAAGAGGGATTTCGACAGCAGACTGCCATTGGACCCAGACTGCAACTCTTCCCCGGGCCCCCAGCCTGCTGGCCCTCCTGGCAGATGGTGGACTTGCCCCTCCATAATCGAATGAGCCAACTCCTTAATCTCTCTCTCTCTCGCTCTCACCCTTGCTCTCTCTGACTAAAACAACTGCTAGTAAGCTACGTGATCCTCAAGGCAGTATCTGACTTAGCACGAGATGGCAGAGATGCAGAGAAGAAGGAGGAAGTGAGGACCTCAGCAGTCAGGGCGGCCTTCAGCAGGAACTGGAGACCTGAGCAGGATTCTGAAGCAAGGTCAAGTTTGGATAGGTGGAAGAAGGAGAAAGGGCCTTCTGGGAGGGGAAACAGCAGGAAGAAATGTGTGGGGTTTGGCCCAAGCGGGGGGATTCACCCTGGAGACACAGGTGCTCCTAGCACTGGGCGCCTTCCGAGGTAGCTGTCACACCTGCACTGTACGCGTGTTAGTGGGACTATGGCTTCCATGCCCGTCTCCCTCTCAGGCCGTGAACTGGTGTTTTTCCAGCATGTATTCCTCCCGCCTCCCTCGATCAGTAAGTAGGTGTCGAATAAATATTTGTGGGGTGATTAAATCTACTTCGTCCTCCTGTTGAATTTAATCGATGACATAATTAAATCCCTAACTTGTTTCAAAAGGAGTCAAGACATCGGTGAGGATGGTTATGAGAATTACTTTTTTTTTCCCAAGGGGGAAATAATTTTATTACATTGCCTCTCAAAAAAACATACTCACAAGCAATTCAGACAATGCAGAAAAATAGAAGACAGATCATCTGTCGTCCCGCCGCCCAGAGACCGGATGGGACTAAAACAATGTTAAATCACTTTTCACTGTGAGACGTAATGCATTATCAAGGCCATGTTATCAGGTTTTTCCTGGCTGTTGAACCAGCGTATTCATGGAGCATTTACTTCTTGTGCGTTAGGGACCGAAATGCAAAGGTCAGGTAGACAGGCACGCGGCTTCCTCGATTTCTGGAATTGTCTAGCTGCTGAAGGAGAGTCTTCTAAACTCCCAGCGTTTCTTGGCGTCGGTGTTTCTGAACGTCTCTTGGCCGCTGGATGCACAGTCTCTTGTCGTTGCTGTGCCCGAATACGCACCTTGCTTTGCCCTTCCAGGTGAGCACAGCTCCCAGAGCGGGTCTCTGGAGCCGTTTCCATGGCAGACAAACCGGGTCGCTAGATGTGAAGGGCCCTTTTCATTTCTTTTCTTGGATCCCCCTGGAAACTTGGCCACCCTAGATAGTGATTTGGGGGGTTGTTTGTGTTTAAAGAGCTCATTCTTCTACTGGGCAGCAGCGATTCAGGCTGACAGGCCAGACTGGTTTCGCTTTTCTCCCTTTTCACTAACAAAAGGGAACATTATTCTTAGTAAATAAAGAGGAGTGATTAGCACCATTCCCTTTGTTCATGTTTACATTTTTAAAAGTTACTAAGTTTAAAGTCCACAAACAATCTACAAACTACACCCTTGTTTGAAAATGTGTTTTGAATTTTAAACTCATGTGTAAATCAAGCATTTCATCCGGTGAGTCTTAATCTGGCCAGCATTCTTCGTATTCTTTACGGTTCTTCTTACAGGGCAGAAGCTAGAGTTTAACCCCCTTGCACCTGGGAAAAACCTGTTTATGATTTTCCAAAATTCTTCTGTTTCCCAGGCTAACTTTATTCAAAACCTGTTGATACCCATAGCAATGCCCTGCGGTTGATTGGCCACAAGATACCAGGACTGAACTGGAACGGGTGGTGGTTGCCGTCACAGTGTTTATAAGCTGTTGGCCCCTGGGACTCCACACAGGATTCCAGGCCCACGGCACCAGGCTGGTCCCGGCACCCTCGAAAGCTGGGACAGCGCGAACCTGCGTGATCTCAATCCAACCGCATGCTTAGCGCCAGTTATTATGACTATGACTGTTACCTCCAAATGAAACTTTGTGGCAGGTACAGCTTCCTTGGAGAAAAGTGACAGATCAATTAATTGCCACTGAAGTAATCCAAATAACGGCGAACACTTCTGTGGAGCTTTCCACGGGCCAAGCTCTCCTCTTCTGTGAGGATTAATTCATGTGATCATCACAAGAACTCTAAGAAGGAGGCGCTAGTATTATCCCTGCTAGGGTCTGCCTGAATGTTTGTGTTCTCCCCTCCCCAAATTCACCTTTGGAAACCTTACTCCTCTTTCTCACCCCCCCCCCCCATGCTCCCCTCAAGGTGATGGTATTAGGAGGTGGGGCCTGCGGGAAGCGCTCAAGTCCTGAGGGTGGAGCCCTCACAAGTGGGATCAGTGCCCGCGCAGTAAACCAGGCTCTGGAGAGGCCCCTGAGGCCTCCCACCAGGTGAGTAAGTGCAAAGTTACCTGCCGTGAAACAGGAAGAGGGCTTCCACCTGAACAGGACCGTGCTGGTGCCTCGACCTTAGACACTGGCCTCCAGAACTGAGGGAAGTAAATCTCTGTTGATTATGCGCTATCTCGCCTATGCTATTATTGTGTGTCAGCAACCTGAGCAGACTAAGTCCCTGTTTCACAGACAAGAAGCAGAGGTTCACAAGGCGCAGGTACCTTACCCAAGGACACACGGCTGGAAGTGTCAGAGCCTGGATATGAGCCCAGGTGGGCCCGCTGCAGAAGAGCACGTGGCTTCCAAGGTCTCTGCAACGTTGTGGTCCCCTGCCCAAGGCCAGACTTCACCAAAGCAACTGTGTCTCCCAGTGAAGCTCAGGAGCTTGTTTGGCCTCTTAAGTCACCCTGCAGAGGTGGCCTGTGAGACATGCAGTTGGCCCTAGGACATGGAAATAGTAAAACCTGCAGCCAGCGTCCCTGGATTTTGCTCGCTAAAGGCAGGAATCCCGGGGCTGCTGTAAGTGGCTTACCAGTAGGCCCTGAACTTCTAAAAGGAGTCTCTTTTCCAGACATTATTTTCTGAATTGGTTGGGAGGTTGTTTGTAGGATTGATAAGTTATTTGATGAGGAGGACACAGGGAGACTTTTCTTAGGTTTTCAATGAAATCCTTCCATCATGCAGACTTCCGGTCAAGAGGGAGGCATAGGTAAACACAGTTTGCCTCTTTGAACAGCTACAGAAAACATTACAACCAAACTTCAAAACAAACAACACCCAGAACTGTCAGAAAATCAAGCTGTAAGGAAGCCTGACAGCCAAGGATTTAAAGAAGCCACATTCACCCAGGCCGGTAGGAGGGGTGGAGATGTGGAGATGGGTGGAGAGGCGAGGAGACGCAATGTGGCACAGAGAGGCGGCAGCTCAGGTGGTCCCACATTCAACGGTGGTGGATGAAAATCAGGAGGGGCACCTCAAGAGTGAAGGACCCCAGCCCCAGGCCAGACCACACAGCCCAGGGTTCTAGCGCCAGGAAGATAAATCCCCATAACTTCTGGCTGTAAAAATCAGTGGGGGTTGGGCTGTCAGAAGAAATGGCTGGATTTTCAGGAGACACTGCTGAAAGGGCCTGCATGGACTTCAGACTGACACAGACACACCTGCTTTGGGATTCAGCACCAGGGCAACAGCTAGAAGGGCGCCGGCCACTTACAGAGAGTAAGGGAAGTGGTTGGAAAGAGAGCGCGTGCTGGGCAAACCTCCAGCAGCCAGGCAGTGGCACTGTCCCCTCTCTGAGACCTCCCCACACACAGAGCCCCAACGCGGTGAAGTGGGTTGTCCAACCCTGGCAAATACATAAGGCTCCACTCCACACGATCTAGAGGTGCATTTTCTGCAACAGCGTGCTACTAGGGCAGGGAGTCAAAGCAGCTCTACCTAATACGTGGAAAGAAACACAGGGAGGCTGCCAAAATGAGGAGACACAGAAATATGGCCCAAATGAAAGAACGGAACAAAACTCCAGAAAGAAAAAGCTAAACAAAACAGAGATAATCAACCTAACAGATGCAGAGTTCAAAACACTGGTGATCGGGATGCTCAGAGAACTCACTGTATATGGCAACAGCATAAAAAAGACCCAGGTGGAAGTGAAGGTTACACTAAGTGAAATAAAAATCTACACCAAACCAACAATGGAGGGGATTTCGCTGAGATTCAAATCAATGATTTGGAACATAAGGAAGAAATAAGCACTCAACTAGAACAGCAAGAAGGAAAAAGAATAAAAAAAAAAACAGATAGTATAAGGATCCTCTGTGACATCTCCAAACATACCAACATCTGAATCACAGGGATGCCAGAAGGAGAAGAGGAAGAGCAAGAAACTGAAAACTTGTTTGAAAAAATTATGAAGGAAAACTTCCCTGTTTTGGTGAAGGAAATAGACATAGAAGCCCAGGAAGCACAAAGAGTCCCAAATGAGTTGGACCCAAAGAGGACCACACCAAGGCACATCATAATTAAAATGCTAAAAGTTAAAGAGAGAATCTTCAAAACAGCAAGAGAAAAGCAGAGAGTTACCTACAAAGGAGTTCCCATTGGACTGTCAGCTGATCTCTCAAAAGAAACTTTGCAGGCAAGAAGGGACTGGCAAGAAGTATTCAAAGTCATGAAAAGCAAGGACCTACATCCAAGATTACCCTATCCAGCAAAGCTATCATTTAGAATGGAAGGGCAGATAAAGTGCTTCCCAGACAAGGTAAACCTGAAGAAATTCGTCATCAGCAAGCCATTATTACATGAAATATTAAAGGGACTTATCTAAGAAAAAGAAGATCAAAACTAGGAACATTAAAATGACAACAAACTCACAACTATCAACAACTGAATCTAAAAAACAAACAAAGCAAACAGCCAGAATAGGGAGAGAAGCATAGATATGGAGATCACTTAGAGGGCTATCAGTTGGGAAGGGGAAGGGGGAAAAGGTGCAGGGATTAAGAAGCAGAACTGGTAGGTACAGCAGAGACCTCCCCCTGGGTGTTAAGAATAGTTTAGAAAATGGAGAAGCCGGAGAACTTACATGTATGGCCCCCTGGTCGTGAACTGAGGGAGGATTGCTGGAGGGAATGGGGGTACTGGGTGAAGGGGGGCAAAGGAAGAAAAATGGGGACAACTGTAATAACATAATCAATAGAATGTATTTTAAAAAATAAATCATTTTGCCCTGGCTGGCGTAGCTCAGTGGATTGAGCGCGGGCTGTGAACCAAAGCATCGCAGGTTCGATTCCCCAGTCAGGGCACATGCCTGGGTTGTGGGCCACGGCCCCCAGCAACCGCACACTGATGTTTCTCTCTCTCTCTCTTTCTCCCTCCCTTTCCTCTCTAAAAAATAAATAAAATCTTAAAAAAAAGAAAGTGACTTCTGAATAATCTTTTAAAAATAAATAAATAAATAATTTCTTTTTGCGAGTGTGCCGTCTTGCTGCTGAATAAAGCTTTGTTTCACTTAGATGCCTGGGGAATGATACTTGTAGGGATTGCTATGAAAGGCAACTATGAAGGAGCAGTCATTAGTTCCTCATAGGAATCGGGGGATCTTTGTTGTAGAGACGACAGCGTACCTCAGATCACACCCAGCCCCTTTGAACCTCGACCTGAAGGGGAAGGATGGCGCCGGCCTCCCTTCCAGGTTGCTTTTGGGCTGAGCTCTCGTTCCCCTCTCAGACCCACCGATCTCCAGAGAGCCCAAGTCCTTCACCGAGCCTGCCAGC
Organism: Phyllostomus hastatus; assembly: GCF_019186645.2. Taxonomy (NCBI): domain Eukaryota; kingdom Metazoa; phylum Chordata; class Mammalia; order Chiroptera; family Phyllostomidae; genus Phyllostomus; species Phyllostomus hastatus. The sequence goes on along the minus strand of NW_025334004.1, from coordinate 27,361,661 downwards.
CCCGTCATGGCGTCGCCCCAGACAACCTCACCAGCTTTCCTCCCGTGCACCCTGCCCTCAAGTCTCACCACAGCGTCTCCCTTCCCCCCAAAATAGCCAGCGTGGGTTCCCTCCTGCTGGAAATGCCATCGTCTCTTCTCTTCATCCAGCTCCTCCCCATCGCATCCTTCAAGACCCTGGTAGGAGTCTCCGTAAGGAGTCTTGCGCATATGCCCAGGTACTTCCAGTCTAGACTTACCATAAATGCATCATAGTTACTTGGTTTTGGGTGTCTTTCTCTCTAGACAGAGAGGCCAGGGGTCGGCTTGTTTGCTTTCATTTTTCTTCATTCTGTCCACCTGTGGCCCTCGGTCCAGCACATACCTGGTCAGCAGCAGCTCTCCTGGGTGGGCTTCTCTCCTTGAGTTCTATCCCACCCACTATCTCACCTTAGCAAGGCTGTCCTGACCACAGCCCTGGGCTGGGCTGTCCATGTTTGGGACCATGTGAACCTTGCCTCCCCCAAAAGTCTGAGCTAGGAGCGAATCCCAAGAAGCCAGCCCATAGGCCTGTGATGTGACCTGTGACCTGTGATGGATGTGACCTGTGATGGGTGACCTGGGAGAAAAGATGAACTGAGCCGTCAGGCTCTGCTTTGGGGAATGTAGGGTAAGAAACATGGAAAGAAGTGGCAGGAGAAGACAGGAGGGGTGTGGCTGAGTCGCGTGAAGGGGAGCAAGCAGGGGTGAAGATTTAGGAACACCTGCCAGTAAAGCACCCAGAGCTGCCTGGGCTCCGGGACACCCTCCGGGAGGCCTGGCTGGGCTGTGGCCACTGTTCCTGACTTCTGAGCCCCATTCGCCTTTGTGGTAGCCAGCCTGCAAGACCCTCGGTCATTGCCTCCAGGCACTCGCTCTGTGTGGGCGATGTGGGTACTACCCTCCCACACTGAGTAGGGCTGACTCGGGTGACTAGTAGGATTTGCAGAGGAGATGGTGCAGGACTTCCAAGATAGAGCATAAAAGATACTGCAGATTCTGCTCCGTCTCTTGAATGGCTCTCGCAGTGGCGAGCTGTCTCCATGCCGTGGGGACACTCAAGCAGCCTTGTGGGAGGCCCACATGGGGAGGAGCTGAGCCTTCCCACTGCGGACCAGCACCGGCGAGTGAGTGAGTCACCTGGGGTGTGTGAGGCTCCGGTTAAGCCTTCGGATGACTGCAGACCTGGCTGACACCTTGACTGCGTGAGACACTGAGCTGAAACCGCCCAGCTAAGCTGCTCCCAAATTCCTGACCCACAGAACCTGTGTGGGATAATCAATGTTTGCTACTGTGTTAAGCCACTAAATGTTGGGGAAATACGTTACGCAGCAATGGATAACTAACACACCTTTTTGTTTCTTTACAATAAGAACTCCTTGCCCTGGCTGGTGTAGCTCAGTGGATTGAGCGCAGGCCTGCAAACCAAAAGGGTCGCTGGTTCGATTCCCAGTCAGGACACATGCCTGGGTTATGGGCCAGGTCCCTGGTGGGGGAGGCTCATGAGAGGCAACCACACATTGGTATTTCTCTCCCTCTCTTTCTCTCTCCCTCCCCCTCTCTAAAAATAGATAAATAAAATCTTTTTTAAAAAGAATTCGTTGTGTTGGCTTGTGTGAAAACACTTGCTGTTCACACACTGCTATCTCATGTGGTTGGTGGTTGCCATCCACATGCTGGGGGCGGTTTGTGTCCTGGGGTTGCATTCGCGGCACCGGAAGCACGGGGGAGCAGACGCCTCTCTCCCTCCCCCCTTCTCTCTCTGCAAAACGTGTAGCACATGGCAGACGCTGGACGTGGTACAGTTTTCAAAAGGCTTTCCATGCACATCTCCTGTGGTCCCCTTAGCAACGGACACGTATGTCTGTATCTCACAGGTACTTACAGCTGTAGATGAACTCTCCTTGGACGATGTCTGCATTCACACATGGGTGGGGCGCTTTTCACACTTCTTTCATGTACACACAGGGTCAACAGGTTTCCTTACTCAACCAGCATTCACTGACTTCCTACCATGTCTAGGGAGTTAGAAGACGTATAGAAACAAAGGAGACACTCATCTCTCCATTCAGGAGTTTATAATGTAGTAGGAGCGTTAAGACGTGCCCATGAATGAATAAAATACCGTGCAGAAACTTCTAAAGCCCCAACAACCAGAACTGAGCACTGGCCTAGCCCTGAATGCTGTGCTAAAAGCATCAGAGGGATACTATTTCTTCTAGAATGTGGCATCCACGGGCTTTGGATGGGCAGGGCTTTGCCCTTCACTCTGACACCTGGAACGGTACTTGGCACACAGGAAGTAGTTACTGAGTGTGTCTCACCGAATCCTCACAGCCTTACGAAAAAATCTGAGTGGCACGGGAGTTAGCACGTGGGCTCTAGAATCAGTCTCCTGGATGTGGGTCCTGGCTCTGTTACTTGTAGGGAAGTGATCTCGGAGAAGTCACTGACTCTCTCTGTGGCTTGGTTGCCTGACATGAAAAGCGAGAATGGTAACAGGACCTAGTTACAGCACCTAGTGACAGTGGTACGCGTCAGAGAGAGCATTGGTGCTGCCAGCGTTCCCTGGGGACCGGCCGAGACAATCCAGGTGCAGTGCGGGGAACAGAGCCCGGTGCGTGACAAGCACTGAAAGGTCAACCCTCATTACCGCTGCTGCCACATGACCCCCCTGCACAGAGAAGGAAATGGAGGCCCGGAGAGGTTCAGCAAGCCGCGTCCACGTGTTTAACTGTATCGAGCAAATGTTTCCCGACACGGCGGTGCAGGAAGGCAGACCTAGGTCGGTGTCCGTAAAGATAAGGAAGCGGTAGTTTGCATCAGAAGACGATGATCAAATTAGTGGCGCAGCTCCTCTGAAAGCAGTCTGCTCTAAACCAAGGTCAGCTGGATTGTGGCCAGAGTTGCTCTCACGACTTCCTCTTGGGGGGGGGGGGCGGGGGTGTTCCTGGCAGAGGAGCCCGCCAGCGCCAGCGTGGGGGGAAGGAGGGGGCTCCCTGTTGGGACAACCGCTCTGGGCGACTCACCAGGCAGTTTATAGCACCGTGTAGCTCCACCGGGGATAGCACGATTACTAATCATGCAGTCTGCTGATGTAAACTCTATTTGGATACAATCATGTTTTTAAATAACCTCAAATACAATGATCACCCCGAGGATGAGGCTGGGGGAATGACTAGAGAAATGTCGTTCAGATAGTTCACTAACTAATTACAGAGCTCTGCGAACAGCCCCCGCCGGGGGCAGGGGCTGCTACGGGAACGGATGAGTCACGGAGCCGAGCTCAGGGGCCTGCCGGCGCTCCCTCCTGGCGCCAGCGTCCGGAGCTGGCAGTCCTGATTGACAAAGGGGGGCTCTCCCCCGCCGTGCCGTCTCCCTAGCGTTCGTGGGAAGGTGCTAATCCATGCTGGGGCCGTTCACAGGGCTTCAAGGCTCTCGAGTCCCCTCCCTGGTTGCTCACCGCACTTGTGACCAAAGGCCGCCGGTCTCTCGTTCAGTTAATGAATCTGTTGCTTTTGCTGTCTTTTTTGGCACTGCGTGGAAGAATGTTTACTAGGGGCAAAGGGCACCTCTGCCCTACTGCCGGGAGAACCCTCCGCCCAGGGACTTGAATTCTCAGTGCACAGGACAGGGTGGCCGCCCGGAGGCAGGGCTGGCTGCATTGCCCCAGAGTTCCAGAATCTGTTTAAAGTTGTGGAAGCGTTTGCAAAGCCGGGGGAGGCCTGCCACCTTGGACCACTGGCCCTTGGAGCCTTGTTGTTTTTTTTTCCCCTCGGCTGTAAATGTGGATAATTTTAACGCCCACCTTCAAGACCTCCTGGATCAAAGGACCGGAGGGAGGTAAAGTTTCCAGCGAACAGCTCGGCCACAAGCAAGGGCTTGGGCAGCGTGAGCTCTTGTCCTGCTGGCTGCTGTTTGACCACGCACGCAGTCTCACTGACCTCCTCAGAAGGGAACGGTTCCGCTCCCCTATCCCCTGCCCCCGCCCCCAGCTCCTCCTGTCGCCATTCGGGTCCTGTCCACATTTGGCCCGCCTTGTGAGGCCACAGAGACTGACCACGCACAAATTCTTTTCCTAAAGTTTTCTTTAAAATTTTTATTTATTTATTTTTAGACAGAGGGGAAGGGAAGGAGAGATACGGAAACATCAATGTGTGGTTGCCTCTCATGTAGCCCCCACTGGGGACCTAGCCCACAACCCAGGCACATGCGCCCTGACTGGGAATCGAACTAGCAACCCTTTGGTTCACAGGCCGGCACTCAATCCACTGAGCCACACCAGCCAGGGCTTTTTCCTGAAGTTTTAGAGTCAATGGCAGTTGCACCTTGTCTCCTGAACAGCAAAGTGCCCTGCCCCCAACAATTCCAGGTTAAAATTGGTGGACCCTGTCACCCCCCGACCACTGTTCTGGAAAAAAAAAAAAAAATCTTTAAGAGAAATATAATCGAGTCTAGCTGGCTGTACTACCCCATTTTTCTATTTTCCTCCAAAGTGAAGGCCATTTGGGGGGCCAGAGACAGGATTAACATTTCTTAGCCTGGCAAACACACTCATCTGGGAGCATTGGGGCTCCCACCATTTCCAGTAATTAGTGGAAGGATCCAGGCCACAAGCTCAGAAATTAGATTCCAGAAGTAATATTTCCACCTTGGAAGCTCTTTCAACCACAGCTCAGATACGCGGCAATCTTAGAAGCCCTGGCACCTATGTGACTGACTTTTCTGCGCAAAGGGGACCTTGTTGTGACACGAAGGAGAGGCCACCTGGGGGCTGAGAACACCGCCACTGGGAAGAGCGACGTCCCTGCTCTGAGCACCTGCAGACGTGCCAGACAGGAGGGGAGACTCTGGGCCATGCCAGGGGACGCAACCCTGGGTCCCATCCTTAAACACGTGCAGTCCGGAGTGGGAGGCACGTGTCCATGCAGTAGGCTGGTGCGAGGAAAGCTGTGTAACCCCCCGCTGGGGGTTGAGGATGTGATTGATGTCGCAGCCGAACCTCCAGGATGAAGCAACAGTCAGGGGTGTGAAGAAAGGTGGGAAGGGCATTTCAGGCAGAAGCAAGCGGAGACCCAAGGCCTGAAACCGTGTGTGTGTGTGTGTGTGTGTGTGTGTGTGTGTGTGTGTTTGCACGCATGCACATGCATGCAGCTCCAGGCAGCCCCCAGTATTCAAGTCCAGCTAGACGGGGACTGGCTGGGTACACGTTTGCCCGTCACCGTCCTTTTGAGCACGAGGAAGTTCTCCAGGAACCGCCCCAGGGGCCAGTCTTCAAGACACCAGAGTTCTAGGGCACGCGATGCAGGCCGTGAGGAGGCCTCCCAAGACGACGCGCCCGGGCCAAGCGCCCCCAGCTTCCAGCTCCACCTCCGAGTGCAATGGGCCCGCGTGTCAGAGTTGGGGCCCGACGGGTGGCAGATTGGTCCGAGGCACCAGAGCCCGGGGGAGAGGGGGAAACTTCCGGACACCGCCATCAGAACAGAAAGGTCTGGGCTGTCGGCCACAGGAACAAGAACCAGGGCAGTTTTAGGGGTCCCTGGGCAGGTAGCCATAGGGCTATCGATAGCAGATTCCACTCTGCTGAACGTTTGGAGCACGCAGAGCCTGGCTCATGGGGCGGGAGCCTTGAACTTTGGGTGCATTCGAGGATGCTGCGCCATTTGGGTGAAGGGTGCTCCTTGAGGGAGGGCTGACCATATGACACCTGTGACACCCGGCCACCATCAGCTCACCCATGGAAACCCCTGTGTGGGAGTTTACAGGAGCAGACAGGCCTGAGTTCAAGTCCTAACCTTGCAGTTTGCTGGGACTTAAATTACTGAATCTCACAAAGTGCCAGGTCTTTGCTGGTGATATGGGGATAACGTTGCTCACGGGCTATTGTGCGTATCGAACGAAGTGTTAGCATGAGGTCTGGCATCAAAACGAGCGTTGAATAATAATGGTTTCGTTCAGGAGCCCTGGGTGAAGGGCTGCAGCCAGTCGCTCATCTCAAATTGTTCAGGCTTCCTGGGGCGAGTGCTGCCCTTCAGTTGGAAGGCCTCCTTTGTCCTGGCTGGCGTAGCTCAGTGGATTGAGCTCGGGCTGTGAACCAGGCATCGCAGGTTCGATTCCCAGCCAGGGTACATGCCTAGGTTGCAGACCATGGCCCCCAGCAACCGCACATTGATGTTTCTCTCTCTCTCTCCCTTCCCTCTCTCTAAATAAATTAAATCTTTAAAAAGAAAAGGCCTCCTTTAATGTCGCCGTGGCGGGCCGTGGGGTCAGCTCACCCGGATCACACGCTTAGGAAACCGAAGTTGGTTGTCCCAGAGGGCCTCCAGCCGGCTTTTCCTCCGTCCTGAGCTCCTGTCTCTGCTGAACTCCATCCGGGACTCCAGCAGCTTCTGACCGCCTCCTCCCCACAAGGCTGCCGGAAAAAGGGCACCCGGCTGGAAGTGACTGCAACCAGGGTTTGCCTTCACTGGTTGACACTGAGCATCTCCACTGTCCTCTCGGTTTCCAAATCAAAGAGGGAGTGATTTTAAATTATTAATGAGTTTGTTTTTTTAATAATGAAAGTAATGCAGATCCAAGGTTTAAAAGAACACCTCAAATCGTACAGGACACTGAGGCTGAGTTACTTTATTTCTCTGGGCTTCAGCTTCCTCAGGTGTAAACGAGAGCTAATAGTAATTAATACCTTCCTCCAAGGGGATATGGAGATTTAAATGAAGGCATTTGAAAAATGCTCGGTGCTGTGCCTGCAGAGAGCAAGCCCCTGGCAGGCTGGTGAATGTGATCACAGCCGTGCTCCTTCTGGAGGTGACAGAGGGTCTTTTTCCAGGAGGATGCCAGAAGAAATACACATGCATACACATGCACACGGAGGGATGTTTACTCAACACTCTGCGACTTGCTGCTTTCAGTTGACAGTAACCTTGGACGCTTCCACATCAGTGCATACCGATCGCCCACGTGCTTTTTAAATAACGGGGCAGGCTTTCTTTCATTGAGTGGTTTACCACAATTGTGTGACCAAAGGCGAGCGTTTAAAATATATCATTACGTCTTTGTTCAGAGGTTTTACATTAAAAAAATGTATGCATCCATGTAAATAATTCAAACACCCTCTTCAACATTCACAAATCCCACGAACCTGACCCTCCTCGTGCACCAACAGCGCTGCTGAGAGGCACATCAGAGCTCTGAATCAAGGGTACAGCGGCCCTGGCTGGTGTGGCTCCGAGGACTGAGTGTCGGCCTGCCAATTAAAAGGTTACCGGACACATGCCTGAGTTTCCGGCCAGGTCCTCAGTTGGGGGCATGCAAGAGGTGACTGACAGATATAGCTCTCTCTTTTCCCTTCCCCTTTCTCTAAAAAAAAAAAAAAAAGGAAAGATTTTTTTAAAAATGTTTTATTTATTTATTTTTAGACAGAGGGGAAGGGGGGCAGAAAGAGAGGGAGAGAAACATCAATGTGTGGTTGCTTCTCATGCACCCCCCGGCTGGGGCACTGGCCTGCAACCCAGGCATGTGCCCTGACTGGGAATCAAACCAGCAAACCTTTTGATTCACAGGCCAGTGCTCAATTCACTGAGCCACACTAGCCAGGGGCCAGGAAAGATTCTTTTTTAATATTTAAAAAGAAAAAAGAGCACGTGGACCAGACTGGACACATATACCTACTGAGGTCAGTTAAAAACAGAGTATGTTACTGTACTTATTGCAGATTAATTTGGAATAGAACAGAATGTTAAAAAAGGTGTAATAGTCATTTGTTAGAGCTTTTAACTACAATATAAACGGACCAGTGGTTTTACTATTATTTTCTATTTGGCTTCCTGGCACCTCGAATTCAATCAGTGTCCCGCTGTTCAGAGGTATTTTGAAGTGTGTGAGTCTTAATTGAAACGGTGGTGCCTAAAACTGGAGTTAATACCACGAGCAACAGGGAGTCCAATTCATGGAGGTGAATCGTTACTAGCTGTGCCTTTCAACTACCTTTGGCTCCTGGGGTCAATTGCAATTCTGATGGCGGGCTGGGTGGTTGGGAGTCGGATGGGGCCAGAGCTGCAGCTCCAGCGATTCTGCTGAGCTTTGGGTTCGCTTGGAATGTAACAAAGGAGACTTCTCTCTACAATAATAGAAGCCAGAGAAGAGTGGACAATATCTTCAAAATGCTGAGAGAAAGTAAACAGAAGCATGGAGGTGAAATACGAGAACAAGCGTTTTGATTGCCTTATGACTCTTACCTGGGGATAAAAGGATCTTACTTCAAATCAAATACAGGGAGCAAAAGCGCAAGAATCACCAACAGATGCTAAAACCACTGGCAACGATGGTGGGGAAAGGATATTTACATGGACTCACATGATGATCTCACAGATGACGTTTTAAGGACAAAAGGTAAAAGGTGTCTTTCCAGAGGAGACACCTGGTGGACATCATCGTCACCAAGAGATCCAACTTAACATGACTAGTAACGGGACACACCAACACCACGTCGCTTCTGATGGGGTGTGTTGAGGACAGAGCGTCACCTATACACAGTATTGCGACCAAAAATATTTAGCCTGAGTGTAATTTGAGGACACAGTAAGACAAATTCAAGCTGATGGCCTGAACTTTCAAAAAGTGTCAATGTACTGGAATGGCCAAAAAGTTCATCTGGTTTTTTTCTATAAGATGGCTCTAGTAGCACTTAGTTGTCTTTAACTTCATTCGAAACAATTCCGTTAGATTGTATTGTGACAGCTGTCATATCAGTGTACATTTTTAAAAAAGTATCAAAATTATACATTTTTGTGTAGCTATTTTAATATCGAAGGTGGAAGAAAATATGCAACATTTTTGGCACATTATGCTTTATTATCTCGAGAAAGGTAAAAATGTAACTGAAACTCAAAAAAAAGATTTGTACAGTGTGTGGAGAAGGTGCTGTGACTGATTGAACATGTCAAAAGTGGTTTGCAAAGTTTCGTGCCGGAGATTTCTCGCTGGACGATGCTCCATGGATGGGTAGACCAGGTGAAGTTGATAGTGATCAAATTGAGACATTAATCGAGAACAGTCAACATTGTACCATGTGGGAGACAGCCGACATACTCAAAATGTCCAAATCAATCAAGTTACTGGTGCAAATGAAAAATGTGTCTTTTATTTTGCAGAAAAAAACCATCTGGGGTTTTTGGTCAACCCAATAATTAAAGAACAAATACAATTATGACACATCAGTATCTGAGACAGGGGAGTGGAAGCAATGACAGCCTAAAGTTACCTCTTCAGGGAGACTGGAGGAGGACCCTGCGTGTAGACGGAAACCCGGGGTGCGTAATGTATTAATTCTTAGGTCGGGTGGCAGGTTCCTAAGAATTCACTGTGTTATTCTCGATCATATCATATGTCGTCTTCAGTGTGGGTTACATATTACATCATGTTTTAAAAATAGCATTTTGGTTGGGGGAAGTCAGGAATACCCAGGTTCTGCCTTTAGCCTATCCCTTCTACCTGGACCTAGCTCCAAGGCGGGTATATGTACAAAGGAGGCAATGGTGACAAGGGCCGGGGAGTTCCAGGGATCAGTGACCCCTGACTGATCCCCTGAGGGTCCCCAGACCCTCGTGCAGGGAGCAGAGGGGAGCTGGGCTGGACAGGCGCCGCCCCTTTTTCCGGTGTTGGTGGGACTACGAGACCTGCGTACGGGTTCTGAGGTCCAGGATTTGCTATCACACTTGACGGGAGGTGAAGTCAGGATGTGCCCAGAGGACAAGACGGAGGGAGCTCCCAGAGCCAAGTGCAAGGCTGGTGCGGGCTGAAGGGGGAGGGAGGAGGTGGAGGCAGGGCGGTCAAGTATTCAGGGGGCAGGCCTGCCCTTTCTCACTCCTGTTACCGCTGTGCCGGAGAGGACTTAGGAAAGAGCCATACCGTACTCCACGGTCCCTTTTACTCAGTGACTGTCCCCTGCAGGAGTGGCCCCCTCGGGAGAAAGTCCTGCTAACGTCAGGGTGGAATCAGGCTTGGGTGGCAGGAGAGCAGGAAGCGACCCTGGGTTCCTTCTCCTGGGCAATGTGCTCCAAACGGGGCAAGCCCAGTTTAATGGCATTTAAATGGACGCAATTGCTGGGGCTTGATGAATGTGACATTGCCTCCTTTCTTTCCCTTCCACTCAAGGAGCCTCCTGTCTCTAGGATGAAGGGCCTGCCCAGTCCTTTTTGATCAGCCTTATTCCCTGTGGGGCGAGAGTGGCTGGGTCCTCAGGGACAGAGCTCCCCCTGCTGGCTCACCAGCTGGAGCCTTCCGGATGTTAAACAGAACCCTCCCGGGGGTGACATCTTCAAATTATTGTCCTCATCAAAATCTACAACAAGGTGTTTATTAGAGAGCACAGTGATCTATTGCTGTACATTGGTAACGTTAATATGAAGTGTAGCAAGGGCTCTGGAGTCAGCCTGGGGCCCTGATTAGCAGCGACCTTTGGAATATGGGTCTCTGTGAGCCTCAGTCTTCCCGCCTGTCAAATGGGTATAACGATGCTGTATTAGTCAGGGGCCGCTGAGGCAAACAGGAATTAAACTAGTTAGACACGCACTGGAGGAACAGACAAACTAAATGGGTAGCCACCATCCCTTTGGTGGAAGGAAGGGGTTGGGATGATCGGAGCTGTTTCGGTCATCCCTGACTACAAGTCACCCCAGAGCATAGAGGTTTGGTGATCTCTGGGTTGGCCAAGCAGGTCGTCTGCTGGGCTCACCCGGGCTCGCCTGTCCCTCATGGGATGGTGGCACAGCTGTCCTAGAGGACAAGTCCCAGTGCACAAGTGCTCCCCCAGCCTCTGCCTGCCTCTTTACTGGCATCCCCTTGGCCAGAGGAGGCCACCCGCTCAGCCGGAGTCACGGCGGAGGCCAAGGTGAGGGCATGGACTTCAGGAGGACTGACGGACTCCTCAAGGGTCACTGGTGTGACCATCAGTCACGAGAACCTGCCAGTTCCCGGGGACGGGGCTGCCAGCTGCTGGGAGCTCGCAGGAGGCATCTGGGGAGTTCAGGCTTCTGGAGAGTGGGCGCACCTGGCTGTGCGGGGAAGGTGCAAAGAGGTCGGAAACCAGAACCATTTGCTGCTCCGAGGGAGTCAGCAAACAAGCCGGAAGGAAGAAGTCCCATCTCCCCTCCTCCATCTTCCAAGTCCCCCCCCACCCAGGGACCCCTTATTGGGCAGCTGACCAAGGAGAAATGCAGCTTGCAGACCCCCAGTCCTGGCCCGACAGGGCAAAACGGTGGGCGCAGAAACCACCTCACTGCCTGGCAGGCGTGTAAAAGGCCAGCGCCGTTTGCACAGTGCCCGGCACAGACGAAATGCACAATAAGGGGTATAACTTCTCGTTATCACTCACTCTTATTTTTAAGCGTAACTGCACTGAACGCTCACTATAGTGGGTACCACGTGGTGGGGTAAAATTTAGAGATAACTAAGATGTTATTCCACCCCCACATTTCCTCCCTGCCCCTTGGCCCTCACCCACCAAGGGAGGGCCAGGGGCCAGGCCTGCCCTAAAAGCCACGGAGCCCGAAGTGGACTCTGCAAACACGAACGGAGACAGCGGTCTGGACAGCACACAGTTCAACGGCACGAGCTGGGCTTCCTGAGCGAGAGAGCGTTCCCTCCCGAGGTCTCAAAGACCAAGGGCCCGGAGGGCTCAGAGCACGGAGCTCACACCAGAGGGGTGGAGCGGCGGGGAGGGGAGGAGGCCCGGGAACGGTGTGTTCTCTGCCCCACAGGAGGCAGTAGTGACCAACTAGCAAGAGAGAAAGAAGCCAGAGGGCTTACCTGGATCGCACACGCAGGGCCTGAGAGAGATGCCCACACTCTGGGCCTCTCCGGGAGTTGCGAGCGCACGAAGTGCTGTGGCCATGACGAGAAAGGACAGGTCTGTGTATTCTGTCCCCAAGAGCCAGGAACGGCCTCGTGTCTGCGCAGCAGGACATGCACACCCCGCTCCCAGTGGAGTGTTGGAAAGAATAAAATCAAGGCACTATGTACAGAAGTGTGTGTGGGGCTCATGAACGGGGGCTGTGAAGAAGAGTGGGCACGACCCTGGTACTGGCGCTGGCTGGGAGTTTCTAGCTGCCACTCTTAGGCCGGAGGGAGCGAGAGAAAGGACCAATGACGCACCTGGTGAGCGGTGCGTGGAGGGCTGCCGGACAGGAGTTCTAACAGGAGGTCCAGTTTGCAGCCAGCCCACGGCAGCCACGCAGCCCACGGGGAGTTGGGGGGACACTATCCTCTTTCTCTCCCTTCCTTCCTCCGGGGACCAGGGTTGCCAAATCAGACGGGAAATATTTATGCTAAAAAAATTGTTTACCTGAAATTCAAACGTTAACTGGGTGTTCTGTATTTTACCTGGCAAACACAGCCAGCATTCCCCACTGGCTAACTCCGGAGAGAAGCCAGAGCACAGGCCAGTTGACTGATGCAGCCCCAAGGGGCCCTTGGGTTTTATCCTGTAGGGACAAGGGTGTCCAACTCGCGGCCCGCAGGCCCCATGTGGCCCAGGGTGGCTATGAATGCGGCCCAACACACAATTGTAAATTTACTTAAAACCTTTGTTTTGCTCATCAGTGTTCATTAGCGTCTGTGTATTTAATGTGCGGCCCCAGACAACTCTTCTTCTTCCAGTGTGGCCCAGAGACACCACGAGGTTGGATGCCCCTGCTTAGGTTGGTCACGTTGCTTAGGCAATGGGGATTGTGGAAGATTTTCAGGAAAAAGACAAGTACTTTATTAAATAATAGTTTACTTAACGTGCACAGCAACACTATTCATAATAACATGAAATGCACACTGATAAATGAATGAATAAATTGCAATGGTCACATAATGGGTTGTACAGCAGTAAAAATCAATTACAGCCACAGGCAACAACATGGATGTTTTCCTGTGTTATCAGTCTTCGTTTATTGGTGGGTTTTTTAATACAAATTTCTTAAATAATAATATTTAAATTAAAAAAATCAAAGCATGTTTAACTTATGTGGGATACATACCTTAATCAAATTACTTACTATACTGCAGAATTATTCTCCATCTCTGTGTGTCATTAACATATTTAAGGAGGCATTTTTGTGTTACCACACAGTTTCTTCTCAATAGAAGAATCTTCTTTGTACAACAGCCTCCTATTCATTTTTACAATGTTTTTATGAAGGCATAATTTGCATACAGCAATGTAATTCACAAAATTAAACCACAGAACAGCCCTCAGCACACAAAGTGTCCCCGCACCACAGTCACCCCCTCCTTCGGGCCTCGGCCTCTGGCGACGCCGGCTCCGTCTTCCGTCCCCCCCGTCTGCCTTCCAGAACCGGTGTGAACGGAGTCCAGCCGTAGGCGGCCTCCCGACCCAGTCTGCCTTCCAGAAGCTTGTGTGAATGGAGTCCAGCAGTAGGTGGCCTCCTGACCCTGGCCCCTTTCACGGAGCGTAATGCATTTGGGACTCACTCCCAGGGTGCAGGCCCATTTCATTCTTTTTCATTGCTAAGCGTTACTCCACTGAATGGATGACGGACCCGTTGTTCATTCATTCAGAAGTTTAAGGACATTTGTGAAATGCATCCGTCAGGGTTCTCCAGAGAAACAGATCCATTAGGACATATATATATATATATGCATGCATAAAGACATCTCTATCTATCCGTATCATCTACATCAACATCTACCTACCAGGAAAGATAATCTGCAAGTACAAAACCAAACTCACTTTCCCTAAAACCTGTCCTTCTCCCTGTGTTTCCCAGCTCAGTGCCAGGCCCCACAGTCTGCGTGGGCAGCCCAGCCCCACCCCAGGAGTCGTCCCACTTCCCTTTCTCCCACCCTTCTTCCTCCGTGCACTTGTATCCACGACTTTCCCCATTGCTACCAGCTAAACCCACTCACTCTACGTCACCCTATCTCTTGACCAGACTGTTGAAATTATGTCACAGAGCTATCTGAGCCTGAAATCTCTCATTCCTGCAATAATCGATACAACCGGTTGAGTTATCCTGCTACAGTACACATCTGACATGCCCCCCTGCTTAAAGCCTCTGAACACATGTGGAAGAGGAGAGGACCAAGAGGAGCCAGGACACTTCTAAAGAGCAGGAAGGAGGAGACTAACTACCAGAATTCACTTCTTGTTTTAGGGACTCACTTACAAAGACACGGTTTTGTACTTACAGGCACACATAGGAAATCCGCAGCTCTAAGAAAACCTTGGCCAGGCCACTGGAGAACCCCAGAGCAGAGAGAGTTGCCCCTGGAGGGGTCCCGCGTCAGGCAGACAGGGCCCCGCCCGCTCCAGGACCCCTGCCATCTCCTGTCACCGGCTGGGAGCAGCCCTGGGGGAGAACAGGGTCTCCGCGTGAATGCTGCAGCGGACGTGAAGTTGCCGCCTCCTGACGTGGAGACGACCTGCAGGCTGCCCAGGGACCACTCTCCTTGTGCAGGTTCTCTCTAGGAGGAAGGTCTGAGTAGGACACCGTTATGGTCACCAGCGTCACCTACCAGGGTTTAACATGGGCACGGCTTTGTTTCTGGGCTCTCTATTCCACACCAGCCAGGGTTCTCAGCAAACAAAGCGTTTAAAAAGAATGGCTCTCCATATTAAAAAATATGAAATTAGCCTGGCTGGTATGGAATAGAGAGCTCAGTGGATTGAGCACTGGCCTGTGAACCAAAGGGTTGCTGGTTCGATTCCCAGTCAGGGCACATGCTTGGGTTGTGGGCCAAGTCTTCAGTAGAGGGCGCTCAAGAGGCAACCACATATTGATGTGTCTCTCCCTCTCTTTTTCCCTCCCTTGCTCTCCCTTAAAATAAATAAATAAATAAAATCTTAAAAAAAAATATATATATATATATATTTGGATCCTTAACTCTACATGTATATGAAATTTAACTCCGAGTAGATTAGTGACTTAAACTTCAAATACGAAGTTTTAAAACTTTTAGTAGACTTTATAGGTGAGTATCTCTTAGAGTCTGTAATTTAGCCCTTGAGGAAAGGGAATAGTTCTTAAAGACACACACACACACACACACACACACACACACACACTGGATTGAGTACTTTGAAATTAAGAATTTTGATCATTAAAGGCATTTAAAAAGAGAGCCAAGTTACAAACTGGGAGAAGATATTTTGCAATATATCTGAGAAAGGACTAGCATTAAAAATTCCTTCAAATCTATGAGAAAAGCACATATAACCTAATAGAAAAATAGGCAAAAGATAGGCAAATAGGCTTTTTTTTTTTCAGAAGAGGAAACACACACAGATAATAAAATATGAAGAAATGCTCAATCTTACCGATCGGGTAAATGCAAATGAAGACCACATTGAGCTAAGACTTCGATTGATGAAAAGTCTGGAAAAGCAAGTGTTGAAGAGGAAGTGGATCCCTTCAAAAGCCCTCCTACACAGTGCTAGTGGGAGTGCAGGTGCATGTCTGCTTTGGGGAAAAAAAAAAAAACCTTGACATTATTATTTTTTTTTAGTGATTTTCTTTTAAACTTTAAAAAAAGAGATTTATTTATTTATTTTTAGAGAGGGAAGGGAGGGGGAGAGAGAGAAACATCAATGTGCGGTTGCTGGGGGTCATGGCCTGCAACCCAGGCATGTACCCTGACTGGGAATCGAACCTGCGATGCTTTGGTTCACAGCCCGCGCTCAATCCACTGAGCTACACCAGCCAGGGCGACATTATCTTTTAAAACCGAACCTTCACATAACTGGGACCGGACCATTCTGCTTTTAGGAACGGACCTGAGCAGGCCAAGGAAAGCCCTCACGTGTCTCTAACAGGAGACACGGGCAAGAACGTTCCCAGCAGCACTGGGAAGACCGGGAAGCAACTCGGTCGCCCATCAGTGAGAAATCAAAGTGGGGTACGTTCACACACTGTAATATCATACAATAGCAAAGGTGATTGAACTACATACATAAAGATGGCTGAATCTTACCCACATTATGTTACATTCAAAAAAAAGTATCAAAAGGATACGAAGGCATGTTTTCCCTTTGCAACAGACTTTATTTTTTAGAGCAGTTTTAGGTTTATAGAAAGAGTGCAGGAGTTACAAAGTTCCAATATACACTCTTCCCACCAGCATAGTTTCCCCCTTTGTTAGTGGTCCACTTGTTGCAACTGATGAACCAATATTGTTATGCTACTAATGAAAGTCCATAGTTTACATTAGGATTCACTTTGTGTTGTGTGCTTCTCCGGAATGTCACATCGTTGCAATCACACAGTGTGTAGCCTTTTAAGACTAGCTTCTTCCACTCGGCAGGATGCAGTTACAAGTCCTCCATGTCTTTTTGTGGCTAGACAGTTCATTTCTTTCTGTCACTGAGTAACATTCCACTGGCAGGAAGCACTAGTTTACCCATTCATTATGGAATCTTGGTCGCTCCCAATTTTTATGAATAAAGCTGCCGTAATCGTTCATGTGCATGTCTGCATGTGAACATAAGTTTTTAACTCACCTCGGCAAACATGATGGGGCTATGTTTAGCTGTGTAAGAAACTCCCTAGATAGCTTCCAAAGTGGCTGCACCATTTTGTGTCCCCACTGGCAATGAATGAATGCCTGTTTCTTCACATCCACACCAGCATTTGGTGTGTTTTGGATTTTAGCCATTTTAACAGCTGTGTAGTGGGCGCATTCCTTTGATTACGTCAAAAACAATTCAGCCCTGGCTGAGTAGCTCAGCTGATTAAAATGCTGTCCTGATATGCCAAGGCTGAGGATTCAATTCCCAGTAAGGACACATACAAGAATCAACCAATAAATTAAAAAAAAAAAAGCAGTCCTGACTGGTATAGCTCAGTGGGTTGGGCATCGTCCTGCAAATCAAAAAGTCACTGTTTTGATTCCCAGTCAGAGCACATGCCTGGGTTGCAGGCCAGGTCCCCAGTGGGGTGTGTGCAAGAGGCAAGTCATACATTGATGTTTCTCTCCCTCTTTCTCCTTCCCTTCCCCTCTCTAAAATAAGTATTTTTTTTAAGGAAAGGAAATGTAATTGCTGCCATTACAACTTTTTTCAGGGTGGAGGGTTCACGGCTATATTTTACATTGTTTAAAAGTATCTAACTTAATAAAGGTGGGTGTGGTGGGCTGACCAATGGCCCACCAAAGAGGTCTGTGCCCTGATCTCCAGGACCAGTAAAAACGTTCTGGTAGAAGGGGCTCCGCTGATGTGATTAAGGTTCTTGAGACGGGGAGACTGTCTCGGCCCAGAGTGACCACAGAGGGTCCTCCCTTGTACACGGTGTAACACACAGACACTGACAACAGTGTGGCGACAGCCAGAGGGACGGGGTGGGGGCAGGGGGAGGTGGGCAAAGCGGGTATAAATGGGGACGGACGGAGACTTGCTCCGGGCGATGGGCGCGCACACACTGGGTGCACACACACAGGGCGCAGACGACATCCTGTCGAGTAGCACACTTGAAACCTGCAAGCTTTTGGGGGCTGGTGTCACCCCAATAAATCCAGTTTAGAAAAACAAAAATACACACACACACACACACACACACACACAAAGTGTCCTTCCTTGTAAGTCGAAGAGGCAGGACTATCCGTCAGAAAGAGCTGGAGAGCCTGAAGCAGAGGTCGGAGAGGACAGATGCTGCTGCTTGTGAAGATGGAAGGAGCCAGACGCCAAGATGCAGGCCGCCTCGAGAAGCTGGGAACTGGAAACGGCAAAGAACCCACCCTTCTCCAAACTTCAGAAGGAACCAGCCCTGCCATGACCTCGATTTCAGCCCGGGGAAACTGACTGCAGACTTCTGATCTCTAGAGCTGCAAGGTGACACATTCCTGCTGAAAGCCACTAAGTTGCTTGTAGCAGCAGCAGGAAACTGAAACGAACAGGAGTGGGGCAGGCATGGATCACTGACACATGGGATTGCGGTAAGTACAGCTGTATACCTAGATCCAGTGGAAAAACAAACAAACAAACAAACTGAAGCCTTTGAAGAGCTCCTCACCGCCTGGAAAACAAGGCCCAAACCCACCAGCTCCACATAAACCCTTAACAAATGCCCGCCCTCTTCTCCAACTTAGCTCACGATCCCTATTCCATGCCTTCCCCCCACTCCTCCCTCCGAAAAATAAAAAACAAACAAACAAACAAACCAAGCCACACAGCTTGGCCCCGAGGCTTGGCCTCTGTGCCCCTTTGCTGCTCCCACTGACTCTTACCGGGGCCCAATGCCCTGGCCACGGCCTCTCGGAAGCCTCCCGTGTAGGCAGGAATCCACGCTCCCGCCTGGCTGGCCTTAAAACGCTGCTGCTGCGCTGTTGGCTGCTCTTACCGGGTTGGGGTTCGGGGTCGGCGGGGCCCGCAGCGCGCCGCGGCCGGCCGAGTCGGCCCCTCGGTGCGCGTCTGCAGAACCAGCTCCCGAGGCGGTTTCCCTGGGACCCCTGAGCTCGGGGCTGGAAAAGCCTGTCTTCATGAAGACAGGTTTTCATGAAGTTACAAGAGCCGGTACGAACTCGGTACCGCTCTCCTAGAGGCCTGCGGTGGGAGCTGCGGAAAGAAAAGCGTTTCCAACACTTAACTGCGTGCTGGAAAGAAAAGAAAGAAAAAAAAATCCCAGAGGGCTGCAGAGCCAGTGGGAACGTGGCCTCCCACGTGCTCCAGCGAGACTTCACTCGGTCCACACGATAGATCCGTAGAAACACAACCTTAAGCCTGTGCACACCGCTGCCCAAAGGTTTTGTTTTGTTTTTTGTTTCCACTCTAAGAATTGCATAAGGGGGTAGGAGGGTATCGCCGCTGCACCTTACGCGGACTCATCAAGTCGCTTTAATGGAGGGAGGACGGCTCGTCTCACCCGCTCACCCCAGGAAATAACGGATGGGGAAACCTCTGGCAACGTGTACGGTACTCCGCGACGCAGGCTACCGAAGCTGGGCCCTGCTGGCGGAAGAGCGAGCCCGAAGGACGCGGCCGGCCCTTGGGAAGCCCGAGGAGAGCCTGGAGAGTGCAACTCCCGGGCCACCCCCCGCCCGAGGCCCGGCTGAGCTCCCCAGGCCCGCCGCGCGGGGTGGCGGTTGGCGACTGCGGCCCGGACGTTCTCACAGAGGGCCGTCAAGCCCTGCCAGTTCGGACGCCATGCGGAGCCAGCGCACACACCGAGCCGCAGTTGAAGAAACCGCTCTCGGGGCTGGGAGGAGGCGGAGCAGCAACTCGGGTTGAGCCAACTGAAGAGTCTTAAAATGCTGGTCGCAGGCCTCGGACAGCCCCCAGCGCCAGGCACTCTGGGACTCGTAGTTTATGTCCCGGACAGCTTTTCTGACCACCTCGTTGGCCGGCCTTCTAACATCGCCTTTATTCTCGCCCTCCCCGCCCGGCACGCCGACTCCCTGGTCGCCGCACGTCCTCACGTACGACTACACTACCCAGAAGTCTCTTCTTCGCGTCCCAGCGCGGCGCCCGTCTCCTTTGGACTACAGTTCCCAGAAGTCCTCTGGAGAAGTGCTTCCCTCTCTCCTTTCCAAGACCACAATTCCCAGAGACTTCAGTTTCACGGCGATTGTCTTCTTACTCTATCTCTCCCTGAGCTGGCCAGGCTTCGAGCGGCCAAGAGGCGCACGGCGACGACGTGACCCCTCGTAACCGGACACGGGGTTCCCTCAGCGGCCCTTTTACCCCCTCGCTCAGTTATCCCCTTTGCAGGCCGTCGCGTCTGGCCTGAGCGGTGACCTGGCGGGCCGCGCCTGCGCTGTGCCCCGTTTCCTGCCTGGCTGGTGGCGGCAGCCATTTTGTTCATCCTCCTCCTCCTCCTGCTCCTCCTGGTTGGAGCGCAGTGTCCGGAGCAGGCTGGGGGGAGAGAACCCGAGAGCAGGGTTCGGTGCCTTTTCCTCTGACCCCCTCTGGTGCCCGGAGTCCCCCTCCCCTTCCTCCCCACCCCCTCCCCTCCCCAACCCTGCCCTCCCCCTTGTCCCGGGATCACTCCGTCGCACCCACCATGATGGAAGACGACGGGCAGCCCCGGACTCTGTGAGTACCCGAGATGAGGGGTGCCTGGCGCCGAGAGGCCCGGGCACCGCGGGACGCTGTGGGAGGGAACAGGAGAGTGGGGCCGAAGCCAGGACTTCCGGCGGCTCCCTGGCCGGGGTAGCGGGGACGCGAAGTGCATTCCTCATTTGTCCCCTTTTCCTTGGGAAGGAAGCCCTCCCTTCCCCCAACAGTCACTTCCTGGGGCCTGGGGTTTGTTTCGACCTTTTCCTCTCGTGCCCCTCTTTGCACTCTTTTCCTAGGCTGGGTTTCTGCACAGCAGAGGCTGTCAGGCCCGGGAGAGGTCCAGCTCTGCTTGAGGGGCCCTGGGCTGGGCCGGGAGCTGTCCCCTTGGGGGCAGGGCCTGGTAGGGGTGGGACCGGGGGTGGGGCCGCATCCCGCGAGCCCCGACGAATTAACACTCCTGTGCTCCGGGTCCCCCTGCTCCATTCGCTCCCAGCTCTTCTCCCAAGCTAATCTCTCCGAAGAAGCTGCACACTCTTCGGCGGCTCAAGCCCTTACTCTCTGCCCCCACGTGCCCCCGCCCACGCTGTCAGACACATTCGCCAAGCGCCCGCTACTTTTGAAGTGCGAAAGGGATGCCTCTGGCCGCGGGAGCATCTTTCCCTTCTTGGATAACGAAGTTTACTTCGAGCTCTGCCTACGCTAAACTGACAGCCAGTTGTCAAATTGCATTTGCCCTTTTGGTGTTAACTCTTCTTAATCTCTTCGTGTGTCGAGACCTTCAGAGTTGGATAAAATGATGTCTTTTTATCCACTATTCGTTGTGTGTCTTTTAAGCGCTTTTTCTTCTAGCTTGCTGTTGCTTTTTACCTGGAGCCCAATCTAATGAATGAATTTCATCTTCCAACCGCTGATACGAGTTTCCTTCCTAATGAAGACTGATGACTCAGCGTTTGCATTCCTTTCCGGATAGTGTGTCCCTCCTTTCTTTTTCCCTGCACTTTTTTAAAGTCAGTAATTTCTAATTAAACGTTTAAATTGGGAACCTCTCGTTTTCCTACCCTCTGGAAGCTCAACACACCTACCTCCAGTGCAAGGGGTCAGATCGCTGCTTTGTTTTCTCTTGCCTCTGCCTGGTGTTAGGATCACAGTTCACCTGGCTCTGCTGTTCAACAGGGAAGTTACTTTTGGGGAGTAGGTGAAGGCGGGTGGGAACCCAGGAAACTGGACCAGCTTCTCATCTCTGTAGTACCACCAAAGAAAAGTCCGCTCCGTCAAGTACATATCTGTTCGATATTGATCCAGATTTTCCTTTCGTTTTGGCGGGGTTTGCACTTTTTCATTCCTACTTCTCTGTCTCACTAAAGCATTTGTCATCCTATTTTGAGAATCTGAGGGCAACTTAAGAACATCAAATGCTTGAATGAAAAGCCTGCTCAGTGAAACTTTGTTTTGTTCTGTCTTTCATTTCAGCCTTCTTTTCCCAGAACAGAGAATTAGGACGAATTGAAATTTGTCTTTAACATCTCTTGGAGCCAAGGCCTGGTATTTAGTTAACAGTGTGTATTGGGTGGAAGCATCTGGGAAAGCTGAATTTAGGGCCTAGCTAGCATGTATTTTAAAAAGATAAAAGTTACATTGTATCTAAAACTCTGAACTGTCATCATTGCATCATAATAGCTGCTGAATAATTGGTAGATGCTCGTGGCATATTTTTCACTAACTATCTGTTCCTTATGAGGAGACATTCTTGTTTTCGCCATGCTAAATAATGTGCTATTTCAATACTTTTAATTCATGTACTTAACTATCTTTGCATCTGCCTTGTCTTCATCTCCATCGTACCTTAGACTTTCTCCAATAGACGGATAAGGTAACTTCTTTGAAACTTATTTCCTACCTCCGGTTTCCTGGTTTCTTCTCAAACACACTGAAGTTGTCTGTGTTTTACAGCTGGCTAGAAACGCGACGTGTGCCCACATAAGTAAGGAAACGTCCTGAGCGGCGGTGCCCCCGTGTGTCAGTCCATGCTCACACCTCTGTCCTCCTTGTCCTCCTCCCACTCTCCTCGCGGGAAGGGGTGTTTTTTTTTTAGACAAAGACTGCTCCACCTTCCTAGGTCTTCCCCCTGCAGCACTTAGTTCACTGCCTGGAAGATAAGAGGTATTCAAACGTTTTACAATGATTATACTTCTTTTCATTACGTTAGTATTAAGTCCATTTTTAAAGAACTCCTGACTGTGGGCAGGTATGCCTGTCATCCGTACATGGTGCTGTCCGTTGATTTTATATATATTTTAAAATCTTCGAATGTAAAATTTTGAGGTAAAAGCAGATGTTTCACAACTGGGATTTTTTTTTTTGGTCAGATTTTAATTTAAAAAATGCATAGTAGTTTTTTTTAAGTGTTTATTTTACATATTCTTAGAATTCTTTAGATACAAGTAATGTAATGAAAACTTTGAACGTGACTTTAGAAGTTGGTATCTATTAGGGTTTTATTTGTTCATTTATGGAGCTCCTTTTATTTTACATTGTGACTATGGATTAGTTTTTCAAGTGGCTAGTATGTTTTAAAAAAATGTACTCTTAACAAAGCTTATCTTAAACTGTTCCTTAAATGCCTGTGTGTTACTAGTGAGGTTTTTTTCCTGCAGACACACACAAGCTAAGACATATGGTTCTATCATCAGAAAACAATATGGTGTTTATAGCCTAGGTAGGTCTTTAAATATTCATTACCTACAGTATTACTAATTTATTTATAGTATTTAAAGTGGTATAGAATTGCTTTGATGTTGAGCCTAAAGTTTTTCATATAGTTGCTTTAAAGGTCTATTTTCTGATGCTCTCCGTTCTTAATTGACATTTTATCTGGGGGTGGTGTGGGTTGGGTAACTGTGACCTGAAGCAAACAAACCAGACAATGCCATGTGACGCTGGCGTTGGGACGAGACTGGCCAACCCCGGCCTCGGCCTCGCAGGACACACGTTTCAGCCGTGTGGCGGGTGGCTCTGCGTGCAGTGATTGGAGCCACGGTATATCTGGGTGTGTCACGCAGCGTTAAATTGTAACGGCGCCCCGTTGCCGTTGACTCACGCAGTCTCTCCGGTGTGCCAGAGTGAGGAGGAACGGTGGCTCTGGGATTGTACCCTGTCATGCAATGCCACCTTTCGGGCTGCTCTTCCTGGTGCTCGGTCCGAAGGAGGAAATAAAGCAAAGTGTATAAACTGAGTAGCTGAGGGCAATAGCGGAAGAAAATGCTACTGAGTCCCATTATAAAATTGGCTTGCTACACCATGGATCTGTCTGTATTGTGGGTTTAATTAAGCTCTTCATTCAACTTTTAATTATATTCTCTGTTTGTTTAAAATATATGTGTATGTCAATATATCCCTTATCTAGTTGGTCAGTTCACTTGGACCTCCTGTACCTTTTCCACACCCTGCCGCCTACCTAAAATGTGATATTGACAGATTGATTGATTCATTAGAGGCCCATTGAAGGGTATTTTTACAAAATCTCTTATGTAAGAACTTGTTAAGAACAAAAGCAAAAATGTTACTTTATTACAGAAATTTGGCAACAATATGTTTTGTGAAAGTGCTGGTAATTTCAGCCCTGTGGTAGGGCCACTCTTTTCAGAGTGAGAGCACATTCAATGTTGAAAAAGTGTGGTTTGTGTTTTCTCTGAAAGGCATGATCTTAACTTAAAAATCTGCCTGTTGGGACGTAAGAAGGAGTTTGGCAATGTGAACTTTTGTCTGCTGTGAGACTGCCAAGTTCCTAGTCTCAAATTGGATTTTAACCCTGACATTAGGGATACAGGCATCATTTTCCATTGTTAATGCTTTAGTTCCTACAGTTCCTGTTCTTAGAAGACAAAATAGACCTAAGGTATGCCTTCTTTTTTCTCCTTGAGTTAAAAATCTTTTCGGAATTTCCTAAGTGTTTACTCTTTGAATTGACCTCTCCATACAAAAATTTGTCTTCTTCTGTTATTTTTATATATGTTTTTCAAGTAGAAATTTTATATTTAAACACTTGGAACACTTTAGAATATGTGACTGCTTCATAAGCAGAGCAGAAAGAAGTTTGCTGTTTTACCACAGAACTTTTAGTAGAGATGTTTCGTGCCATTTCATGCCATTCTAAACTTAGATTAGCAGTTTGCTCTTTGGTATGGGTGCCTGAAATGTAAGTCAGTATATCTAAGTGTGCCTCTAGAAATTCTTCAAAATCTATACCTGCTTGGAAATAAGTTGACTTGAAATAAAAATCATATGAAACGCTAACAGCTTTAATTGTGACTGTTACAAGTGGAAAGTAATTGATACCCATGCAGCTTTTCCTGAACAAATCAAATGTTTTAAACAGTAATGCAAATTTAAAACTACTTAAAATTTGTCTATCATAACGATCATTGTTTTAACTTAGTTATATCTAGCTTCAGTATGTGAAAATTAGTTTTATCCACACCAATTCTTTTAAAAATCCGCTAACTAGCCTTCAGGTTAGATGAGGGTAACACCTAGGAGGTCAGGGTTACTTGTTCCTTTTCTTTGTAGATAGGTCTGCAAAAAGAAATTATTCCATGCACGCTTGCTCACAAACCCCTGTGAGCTAGAAGGGGACAGGCAGTTGTCTGGCCAGCTCATAATCCTGCGGCCTGTCACTGCTGCTGGAAGAAGTGTGCCCCTGCGTGGCCTGCCAAGGGGTCTGTTCTGGTTGTAAGGGAAAGGTAGCATGACGGGGCCTAAACCAGTCTGCCACTGGTTTAGTCTTCCCTTTAAGTAACACTGGGTTTTAGAGCATGTAAATGAAAGGTATTAGTACCTTTCAGAACTGCAATGAAATTCTTAGATGAACTGCAAAATTACTATTCATTCCTAATCAGTTAATTTTAACTACACATATCCTTACCTGTCCCAGTCTGTTTTTCCCTTTCAAAGTGTTCCATCTTAAAGCGGTTCTGTATTTAACGTGGTGACAAATGATGGAGAGTTTACTTTGGTCTCAGTGCTAAGTGTTCAGATGTTACATGTTAGGAAAATAAAGACTCACATCCATTTCCTTTGCTGAAGAAACTGCATTAATTTTTACAAGTGTCATTTGCTTAGTGAGGTTTGTAACAGGCAGATTTTAAAAATTATACTCTGAGTACCAAAAAGACTTGAAAGTTTGAGAATTAAGTAAACTAAATTAAAAGAAGTCTGTGGCACAAGAGAAACCAAGGTGGTTTTCTCTGGGTGGTAGTCTTTTTTTTCCTTCTCTCTTTTTTAAAGAATTTATCTGGGTTTTAAATGTCTTATACAAAATAATATGTTCAATTTATAATTAAAAACAATCCCAATTTAAATATGCATAGTCAGAAGTATACCTATGTTTGTCTTAAATTTTTTCTGAGTTTCTAAAGAAGTCTTTATATTTGCTTTATCTACATAAATGTGTATTTTGTTGATTCTGATGTGTTTTAGGCTAGGAAATTTTATTACTTTATTCTGCTCTTCTAAAACAAGACATAACTAGCAATTTTATTTATACTTTGGTTGAAAGTCTAAGATAAACTCACATTATAGTCCTTTATATCTAATAATCAGGTGTTTTGATGAATCATTTTGTGTGTATGTGGGATACATTTTTTTTTGAGATACATTATTTTGAATTGTGTTTCACACCCTGAAATTGTAGTTATCTTGAGACTGGTTTAAATTTTTGTTATTTTTATTATAACAAATAAGATGAGGAAACACTATGCTTTTGGTATGCAAGGTTATATTGATTTGTTCTTTATAAAGTGTTTTGAAGTTGTACTTCAGTGACCTAAGACTGTTTGTTGCTTCCCTAAATAAGGAATAACCTTACTTTCTTAGGATCAGGATTAATTGGAAAATTTTTATTGAAGACAGAGCAAGTTAAAGTGAACTAAAAGGTGATGCGTTACATGATAACGCGTTGGAGCTGAAGAAAAGAGCTGCAAGAAAATTGCTGATGTTTCTGTTTTCTTGCCCAGATACGTAGGCAACCTCTCCAGAGATGTGACAGAAGTCCTTATCCTTCAGTTGTTCAGTCAGATTGGACCCTGTAAAAGCTGTAAAATGATAACAGAGGTAAGACCTCCCCAGTTCCAGTGCTGACAGTGGGCATGGTGGTGGTCAGCGTTTTGAGATACTGAGTTGGTTTGTATTATCTTAAAATAACTTTTTAAGCCTCAAGTTATTCTGATGGAGAGATTTGTGTTTGTTGTGTTGACTTACTACTTTGATCTGACTGACAATCTAGGTTTGGAAGGGGGTTTTCTTTTTGAGGACGACTTACCTCGGTGTTGAAAAACCAGATGACATTTCATGCGATTCAACAAGAGTGTTATGGGTTCAGATAGTATGCGTTTAAGTTTAGGGGTTGGTGTGTGTGAAAGAATACTGGGTTAGTACCTGCATAGTGCAGCACTGTGCGTCTTGTGTATTTTTAGTAGATACTACTGACTGAGCAGCCTATTGTAGGTAGGAGTTTAAATTGTTAGCATAATAATTTTGTTTTCCTTTTTTTTTTTTTTGAAAGAAAACTACCTTTGATACTTTTGTGGTTATGACTCTGGCAGTGTCCAGTGACACTTGTGTTTCAGTTTATTCTCTTCCTCTTTGTTTAATCAACACATTTTTTTGGTATTATTTACTGTGTACAGGGTATTATGGTAAGTGCTAGGGAAAGATTGGTGAATGAGTTTCTAGCCCCAGAGAGTTGTCCAGTGTAACGAGGGAGACAGAGGAGTTCGCGGGCACTGATGATACAGGGTAATACATGCCGTGGGAGCAGTTTCCAGTGCGGTGGGAGCACAGGGTCCCAGCACAGTCTGCAGTCTGGAGAGGCTTCTCAGAGGAGTCAGTGTCCAGGCTGAAACTGAAAAGGGTGGTAATGGGAACTGGCTAGAAAGGAATCAGAGGGAGAAGGGATTCCAGGTCGAGGAGTATTGATCTGCTCTGGTAGACGGAGTGGAAATGCTTGTGAGAGCCAGAGAGGGCGTGTAGACATTGCAGCACGCCTGGAGTTTCCAGGGGGTTGAGTAGTCCTGGAGGTGCGGGGAGACGGGACAGGAGGGTTCGGGAGCGGCCGGAGGCTGCTCGGGAGTTTGGTTACGTCCCGAGACGGGGGAAGTGTGGAAGAACCTGTGAAGCACATCGGCCTTTCCATCTTTTTTCCTAACGGTCCTCATCGGTCTTTTCTGGCGTATTGTGGTTTCTCTCCTTCCTAGCTCTGATTATTTATTTATTCTTTTCTCTCTCTTTTTTTTTTCATTAACCAGAATTTATTTTGTGCTAGGCAACATTCAAAGCTGGGACTATGAAGAGACTGGGGCAGTTCTGTGATGGAGCTTGGAGGGCTGGTCTCTGTGGGCTAGGTGGTGGAGGAAGGTGTCGCCTCCTGGAGCGGAGAGGCGCTCCAGGAGGCGACACCTCCTGTCCAGCCTGGACAGGGCTGACAAAATAGCACCATCAGTGTCAAGAGCCGGAAGCGTAGGGCACGGCGCATGCAAAGGTCTTGAGTTGGTAACGAGCGTGGTGTGTCGGCGCGATCGAAGTCAGGATAGCTGGAGGCTGGTGCGTGGGGGCAGGCTTCGGGGCGTGAGTCTGAAAGAGGTGGGCAGGCAGGGCTTGGAATCGCATAGGGCAGTGCAGTCCCTGATAGAGACTGGCTTCTACTCTGCTTGCCCTGAGGTGTTAAATAGGGTGATGCTTTCTGGTGTGTATTTTTAAGTTGCTCTATTTGGAGAATGACTGTGGGGAGAAGGGATCGTTCGGGCAGGAGCGGCAAGAAGGAGAGCAGCTGGGTTATTTCACTCGTCTAGGTAAGAGGTGACGTGGACCTGTTCTCTAGAATGGTGGCTGTAAAAACAGGTGTGTAAATTTGGGGTACATTTTGGAGGTAGATACAATAGGACTAAGTTGGCTGTGGGACATAATGGAAAAGAAGACATCAGGAATGACCCTAAGATTCTTGTTTGTTTAGTTACATGGATGGTAGTGCTGTTCATTTGCTAAAATGGGCATGACTGCGGGAGACGCAGGATGCGTGGGAGGAGTGGTGGGATCGGGAACTTTGTTTCTGCAATGCAGAATTTAAGGTGTGCGTTAGACAGCTAAACGGACTTCATATGTAGCCAGTGGGATAAACTAGGTGGGAACTCTAGAGAGCCAGTGCCGCGACACCAGCTTGCAGCAGTGTTTGAGCCACGGGGCTCAGTGGCATCTGGTTCCTGGACCAGAGGGAGTGCTGAGGGGAAGAGTGGGGGGCCCCGGGGTGGCAGCACTTGGGCAGTTGGAGTCTGAGCCCGGGAGGAGGGACTGCCTTTTGAAAGACCTCCACCCCCACCCCGCCCCCCGCCCTGCACCCCGCAAGGGGCAAACAGAAAAGCCCAGAGAGTCTAGTGGCATGTAAAGAAGAATGCTTAAAGGAGGGCAGGGGAGTTGTCGGCTGTTCTGAATTCTGCGTGCAGGTCAAGGTGAGGACAGAAGAGGGACCGCAGAGGAGGTGGCAGGGAGGTCATCGGTGACTTCCACATGAAGTTTCCGTGGCAGTGGGTTTAGGAGAGAATGGGATGTGAAAAACTGGGAAGGGTCACTAGAAAATTTTGGGGGAACATTTGATAAAGATTCAGTGTTTTAAAAAACCTGCAGGACCAGCCATTTTAGAGGTAGAGGGATTTGAAATGAACTTTCAGAATTTATCCAAATTCTACAGCTCCCACACCTAAATTTGTGAATAGTCATGAGACTTCGTATTTCTCTGTCCTGACCTTCATGTCATCCAGCAAACATTGGTGAGGACAGTAGTTGAGGCCACAGGTGATGTTAGTGTCACTTGCAGTGGTGCGCGGGAAGCTTCTGAAGGGCGTGAACTCTGCTAGGGACTGTGGGGGCATTTATCTTCCGTTCATGCGTTTCATTGCAGCATGTGAAAAATTCTTACTGTTAGATTCTAGCTTTCCCTGTATACTATAATAAATGTATATTATTCAGTCTAAGGCAAACCTGAGTGTTTTTTGAAGATTTTATTTATTTATTTTTAGAGAGGGGGAAGGGAAGGAGATAGAGAAGGAGAGAAATATCAGTGCGTGGTTGCCTCCCATAAAACACCCACTGGGGACCTGGCCTGCAACGCAGGCATGTGCCCTGACTGGGAATCGGACCGGCAGCCTTTGGTTTGCAGGCCGTTGTTCAATCTACTGAGCTACACCAGCCAGGGCCAAACATTAAAAGTTTTTAATACATCTGCCAGCTGGGATGTGAGCGAAGTCAGTGGGGCCTTAGATGGGACCCCACCTGAGTGATGTGAGTGTATAGAATGTGTGTGCGCGCGCATTGTGTTGAGGGGTCCGGCCTGCTGCCGCTTAGATGAACTCGAGTCAGTGTGCGTGAAGAGAGTGGTCACCAGAGCCTGGGGCTGCCGCGGGGCTGCCGTCCCTCTGCCGCGGTTCTCCGCGCTCCGCGGACAGCGCAGGGCAGGGGAGGCGGCACCGGTACCCACAAGCACAGTTCCAGCCTGTTTACCTTTAGCACCCTGTCTTCAGTGAGTGTTATTGGTAAACGTCAGCTTTTTTACAAGAGGAATCTAAGTGCAACTTTTATTTGGAGTCTTTCCCCTCGTTTTCTTTCCTAATTTTTAAGGACAGCGCCATGTGGCTGTGATGGTAGGATTTCGTGTGGGGTCCCGGTAGTTTTCTTGGCGGTATTAATGAGCATGCTTTTCTTCCCCCTCAAGGAAGTGCCTCTGGTTGCTTCGCCACTGTTGTTTTATGCGGCTTACTTTGGATTTTTCTTCTAAAACTTTCCTGGAGTGAAAAACAGTGGTTGTTGAAAAAAGCTCTTTATTTTATCTGACATTTTTATATTTTGTGAGTGCAACTAGAATTCCACATTTTAAATATTATTTTTAGGGCATTTTACCTGAACCATGATGAATATTTTTAACCTTACATAAAAAATATATATTTTACAGTTGTATAGCTCTCTGATGTAGGCTGCAGTTTTATAAAATTGACTTTCATTTAGGTTTTTGGGTGATAGAGTTGCTATAACAGTAGTACTACTTTCTCATTGTCTTTCTAAATACTTGCCAATTACTGTCAAGCGTGAGGTAGAATATATTTAATAAAGATTTCTTGGCAGTGTTTTTGTGATATAAAATTGTAGCTTTGTCCTGAAACATTTTATTCAGACATTTTTAGAAATTTTTTTCTTGACCACTGGTGTGTTTTCCTGGTCTTTGAAGACCAAATTCAAAAGTATATAGAATCTCCAGTACATTAATATATTTGGAAAGATGGGGAATTCATTTCAATAGCTTGTTTTCTGAACTTTTTCAAGTTTTATTCTCATTCCTTTCTGATCTATAAAAAGTACATAATCTCGTCTCATCATATACAGTGCTAGTCAGGAGTAAAGTTTGTCAAGTTCGTTCATTTCTATATTTTTTATCGTCATGGCCTACAGTTAATGAAGGATTATGGTGCATAAATAGAATTCATCCTTTTGAAAATAATGTTGGGAGAGAAGAGCAGTGGTAAGGAAGTAGTCCTCCTCCATCAGCTCCGAACCCGAGGTTTTGTTTGGTCTAATACAGACTTCTGCCTTACACTCATCACACTTCACCAGGGTTCTGCAGTTCGGTTTCGTATTGACAGTCATGCTTCTGTGCTGCTGACAGTCCTGTTGAGGCACGACAGTAGCCCGCGATGTAAAGTCAGGTCTAGCTGTGAATCTGTTTGTAAAGTGTTAGGCTTTCATAAGCTTATGCAATCTCATCTGTACATTCCTAGCTATCAGTAATGTTTTTTCCTGGATTTTCTTCTCAGCAACCCGATAGCAGAAGGGTCAACTCTTCTGTTGGATTTTCTGTTTTGCAGCATACAAGCAATGACCCATATTGCTTTGTGGAATTTTATGAACACAGAGATGCAGCTGCTGCATTAGCTGCTATGAATGGGAGAAAAATTTTGGGGAAGGTAAGATAAGAGAATGAGTGTCTGAGTGTATGTATTCGCATGTCATACTAATTGGCATTCCTTCTGAGCAAGTTTTTAAATGAATATTCAGCTCTGCTGGGTGATGGTTTTGCTTTATTCAGCCTAGTGCTTTTACAAATATTATCCTTGATAAGTGATTTTAAAGTGGTAAGTGTTACTGTTTTTAATGACATGTCTAATAATTGTATTAAATATAATCTTTATTTTAGGAGGTCAAAGTAAACTGGGCAACAACACCAAGTAGCCAGAAAAAAGATACTTCCAGTAAGTACACCTGCTGCATTTTACTGTGGAAGAGTTCTGAAATTATCCTGGCAGCATTACCAGCTTAAATAGGGTTTTTCTTCCCTTAGTGTTGCCTATAAAAGGTTTAGCAGCTGACTTCTTAAGTATTTGATTACCAAATGCTTTGATTTCAGATCACTTCCATGTGTTTGTTGGG
The DNA here is from genome assembly GCF_019186645.2 of Phyllostomus hastatus. NCBI lineage: Eukaryota > Metazoa > Chordata > Mammalia > Chiroptera > Phyllostomidae > Phyllostomus > Phyllostomus hastatus. Next base: position 27,330,188 of record NW_025334004.1, on the reverse strand, counting down.
GATTTGAGTCCAGAAATTACAACAGAAGATATCAAATCAGCATTCGCCCCCTTTGGTAAAATATCGTAAGTATCATAATTAATATTATACTCAGTAGTGACAGGCAAAATTGTGTATAATTAACTTGTATTAGAATTAAGCTTTTCTTTCCCTGGTTAGTGTGATTTTTTTGTTTGTTTCATTATTTTTGATTAGTAGATGTTGTTGAAAATGTTAATGTCATTTTACTGTTTTGGGGTCTTGTTTTTATCTAATCCTCTGTATAATATGTTTAAAAATTTTAAGTGATTCTGTTTGTTATCTTTGAAGCAAGATGTTTGGGTGGTAAAAACTATTATAACGTTCAACTTTTTGTCAAATGTTTTCAGTATTTGGTGGGTAAAGATAATGGGTTAACCAAAAATAAATGTGATTTATATTGTGTATTAAACTTTTTATAAGTGGGGGAAAATAGCTAAATCCTTGGGTATATCGTGGTTAAGTTGGAAATGTGTATGTTTAATTATAATGATAAATGTGTTTTACTATTATAGCTGAAAAGTAGTACTGTTATAATATTAAAATGTTTCAATGTCCGAGCCATAAATTTGGGATTAATTAGTAGTTTGTGGGGGTGGGGGGTTGTTTTTTCTGTGTTGTTCTTTTTGTTAGTGGTGTTTTACTCTGCTAGTCAGGGCTCACATGTGGTTTGATTTTTAACACAGTTTATGCTCAAGTTTCACTGTATGTTACTTGATCAAATATATTGGAAAATTAAAAGTGGTTATGATTCTATAAAATGTTTATCCTAATTTATCTTTTGATTAAGATCTGCTTATTTTATGTATTTCCTGTAGATGTAAATTAAATGTTCTAATATTACAGGAATATGTTTCAACTAAGAACAACAATATTATTCTGTGTACAATTTGTTGTTCTATAGATTTAACTTATTTGAAAGAAAGACTTAATTCTTAATTTTCTATTTTGATATTTGCTTTGCTTTTTAATCTTTAATGTGGTAAGTAGTGCTGTTTTAAAAATCAGTGTAAAAAATAATACAGGTTGCTGTTTTTCAGTCTTTATTTATACCTGAGACCTGCAGTTTTTCTAAGTCCAAGTCACAATTAAAAGTAATAGCATTCTGGTTATTTTGCAGAATTGCTCATAAGAATGGACAGGATCTTGAAGGCTAACTGCAAGGAACTGTGCACACTGGAACTCAGTTGTAGATTTTTTTCTCATTTCTATTTATTCTTATTATACATTATTTATATATACATACTTTAGTATTTACATTTTAACATTCTATATTCAGTGGAGTTCTATATTTCCAATCATTTTAACTTACTCACTAAAATTTCTGTGTAAATTTGTTGTTTTCGTACTGGTGTGCTTAGCATTGTTGTTAGTTTTTTATTCTCCTTTCTTAAATTTCTGAAAATGTCAATTTTTCAAAATTTACAGCTGCCCAAACTCCAAAATGATGATAGAGAATTGACCAAGAAAAATAAAGAAATCTGTTAACAGGCCATGTATGCCTTTTTAATTCCTATTTTTTCCTCTTTTTCAATTTTTTAATATTTCATATATTTTGTATCACTAGGCAGAAGACATTTAACTATTTAGAGATTGCATGGTAAAGTAGTTAGCATTGTTACAGTAATTTATAGAATCAGTAAACCTTAGAGGACACTAGCCTATAGAGTATTAGAAAAGGAAACTATTGTTCCTGTTAATCTTCAGATTTGAGCATTTAGTTTAGAAAGCACAGGCTATTTGATTAGGTTGCATGTTTATTACATGTTTTTGTCCTACTGCTTTTTTCTAACAGGTAAAGAAGCGTTAGGGAGAGTTCAGGAATGGTTGTAGTTAAATAGGGCTAACTGAAATTTTATTTAAAAAAATGCTCACAATACAGTGTGTGTGGTTCCTTTTAGTTTTTATTTGGAGAATAACTCTTACTTCCCTCATTTAGCTGTGCTTCTTTTCACAGGGATGCCCGAGTAGTTAAAGACATGGCGACTGGAAAATCCAAAGGCTATGGTTTTGTGTCTTTTTATAACAAACTGGTACGTTCTTTCAGCTTAACTTAAATGTAATACAGAATTTAGTCATTAATTAATCTGAAACTTCAATATTCTGAGATGTTAACTACAAACAGCTTTGGTGTAGTTTTTGGTGTTTTAATAATAGAGTATAATTCACTGACTTTCCGCAAGTGTGGAGGTAAATAGCTGGTTATAGGAAGAGTATCAGTGCTGCCTTTGTGCTTTGGTGAGGGTCAGAGGCAGTGCCGGAGCAGGTGATGTAAATGAAAATTGACACAGTTCATCTTGATTTTTTTAAAGCATTTGCATTAACTATAACATGAGATAGTAAAGTAGATTTTATTAGCATTTTAGAACTGTTTCTAAATTAAACTTAAACTTAAATTACCTTTATTTTATTGAAGCAGTCAGATAAAGGATAGGAGTCATATACTTTGCTTAGGTTCATTAAAAATTCAAATTCTGAGAGTCTAAACTCATTTTTTATTGGCAGTTATTTTATGGCATTCTACTATAATGTAGAGACTTCAATGGGTTTTTTTTTGTTTCTTTTGTAATCGATGGGGTTATGGTGTTTTTCTTGCACATTTGAATTGATAAATTTCCCTGATGCTTAACTGCTGTCCTGGTATTTTGAAATCTATAAATAATAATAGTTTTTATTAATTGCTTGATTTAAGTCTTTTCTTGTGGTACTAGCTCAGTTTTGTTTAGAATGTCTAGCGAATCCATTTACTGATAAGACTCACGGGCTCCAACAGTGCCAGCATTTTGTTTTGTCTTACTGGGTATCTACACCAGTATTTCCTGTTTGAGCGCTCTCCCTTTCTCTCTCTCTCTCCCCGTAGGATGCAGAAAATGCAATCGTGCACATGGGAGGTCAGTGGTTGGGTGGTCGTCAAATCAGAACCAACTGGGCCACGCGGAAACCGCCTGCACCTAAAAGTACACAAGAAAGTAAGACACGCCTGCCGTGTACAGTGAACTTGTGGCTGCTTCGCACAATCGTGTATTAGCCTAGTCTTAATTTCTTAAAAATTTCATTAGTATTGCAAGACTCATTTCATCTTGAGTATAATTGTCTGAAAATGATTGGACTTTGATATAAGTGTATTTGGAGCTGTGAACCAGCTGATACTGTAGATCAAATCACAGTATCAAGAAAAAAATTCCGTTTTCCCCCAAATGGGGCATATCTTAACTAAAATATAGTAGTCGTTTTATAATACTGTACAGCCATCAGCATTCTTGTTCTCTCTGTGTGTATAGATAACACTAAGCAGCTGAGATTTGAAGATGTAGTGAACCAGTCAAGTCCAAAAAATTGTACTGTGTACTGTGGAGGAATCGCTTCTGGGTTAACAGGTACAGCGTTTGGTTTTCTGACCTCCTCCTTTGTGGGGCTTCATCACCATTGGTACCGACGTCATGGTAAACGTGAACCTTAAGTCGTCTTTTTGGATGTTTTTGTTTTTCAGATCAACTTATGAGACAAACATTCTCACCATTTGGACAAATCATGGAAATAAGAGTTTTTCCAGAGAAGGGCTATTCATTTGTCAGGTAAAATTTTACTTGCAATACTATTACTCTTGCACGTGACCCATCCCTTTCGGTGGAGGTGGTTGACCCCCCCAGGTGTCCGAGTCTGTTTTGTTGGCACTTCCTTGCAGTGTAGAACTTCAGACTGCCTGCATGGTGTACTGTGGGGTGCCGGTACCAAGGTGGTGCTTGTAGACTAACGAGTGCCTGTTATTTGTTGTGTTAAATTCTTTTTAAAAAAAGACACACCAAAAAACCTTACTTTTTTTCTCTTAGATTTTCGACCCACGAGAGTGCGGCCCATGCCATTGTTTCGGTGAATGGCACCACGATCGAAGGACATGTTGTTAAATGCTATTGGGGTAAAGAATCTCCTGATATGACTAAAAACTTCCAACAGGTAATTCGATTTTTCACAGCACTTTTTACGGTTTCTGTCTTACACGTCTACATAAATGCTTTAGAAGCTGAAACAAAAAAATAAGGCATATATCTGCTTTCAGTTGATTTTATTAATGCTATTTCAAAAGTGATTATTTTGTGGTATTAACTGAATCTTAATACTTTCTTTTCGCAGGTGTCACCACCCCAATAAACTTAGACAATGATAAATAACAGAGTCCTATTCACATAAGGGTGCTTAGTTTTTCTCTTCCTTGTCTCCCACTTTCTTCAAATACTGTGTTCTTACTTGTTCCCTAAAACAGCCATCTGCTTTGTCCTAGGTCGACTACAGCCAGTGGGGCCAGTGGGGCCAGGTCTACGGCAACCCGCAGCAGTACGGGCAGTACATGGCCAACGGGTGGCAAGTGCCGCCCTACGGAGTGTACGGGCAGCCGTGGAACCAGCAAGGATTCGGAGTAGAGTAAGTTTGGGTCTTTCCGGTACAGAAACAGGCACGGTTCTGACAAAAGACAGAAAAAGGTGTTCTCCTAGGGAGGATCTATTTAAGTTAAATATACTGAACTATTTGGAATTATAAACACTTCAGAAATCTTATGAAAAATGATTCATGATGCTAAATCTGTTTCTTACTACCTAGGTGAAAAGAGAGGTGGGGGTAGCATTTGGCGTGTCCTGCTTCCTCCATAAGCAGTTGGTAGAATTTGATTTAATTTCTGACATACTATTTTATGTACTTATTTTTGTATGGAGAAGATTTTTGTCCAGATAGGTTCAGAAATCGAATGATTCATACCTGTTGGCTTGTGTCAGAAGTCTGAGAGAGTTACCCGATTTAAAAAAAAAAAAAGTAGCTTGCTTCCCCGGCTCGGTTGCCCAGTTGGTCAGAGCGTGGTCCCTGCACACCAAGGTGGCAGATGTGACCCCAGTCAGGGCACCTCTAGGGGTCAGCCAGTGAGTGGTAAATAAGTGGAGCAACAAAGAGATGTTTTCTTCTTCTTCTCTCTCTCTCTCTCTCCCCCTCTCTCCCCCCCTCCCCCTCTCCCCCCTCTCTCAAAATAAATAAATAAATAATTTTTAAAGTAGCTTGCTTTTTTGTTGTTGTTGCTGCTGCTGGAGTGGGCTGGTCCTTCGTCCTTTTATCCCCCCGGGTCAGCCCACTCGTTCCTTCTACCTTCTCTTTTCAACATGAAGTTGTGTTTTTAAAGTTTCTTGTAATTTTACAGTGTCATGTGCAGGTAGATGATGTGTTGAATCATTTCGTCATTTTTAAAGAAATTAGTTTTGAGATACTCTTCAGAGAAGTCATTGTGTTAAGTTGTGGTTATTAACAAAAATTTAAGACCAATATTGTAATATGTATTTTACGTATATGGCTATGCATCTTTTTTTTTCGCTCTTTATTACAGGTTTGTTGATTTCTTGTCTATTCTATGATTTTGCTGTGCTTGATTTTTATATAAATGTATAGATAATTTTTCCTTTGTGTTTACTGAAGATTTTCCTTTTTCCTTTCCAAGTCAATCACCTTCTGCTGCTTGGATGGGTGGATTTGGTGCTCAGCCTCCCCAAGGACAAGCTCCTCCCCCCCCTGTAATACCTCCTCCTAACCAAGCTGGATATGGTATGGCAAGTTACCAAACGCAGTGAGCTGGGACTCTGAACACAGTTGTAATTCACGATAGCTTCAGTTTCCTGTGACACTCTGAAGACATGGAAGTAGACATCGGAAAATGGAAATATTTATTTTAAAAATGGAAATGTTTGGAACCTTTAGCACAGCTTTGCTTTGGTGAAGGACACGTGTCTTCTAGTTCTGCCTTTTTAAGTTTTTGTTCATGATGGATATGAACATGATTTTTCTTTGTGTACAAAAACTAAAATAAAGTCAATAAAGACAATTCTGACTACAAATTTTGATATAATAGGAAAAAATGGGTAATACATTTTGATTATTAGATACGATTCCATTTTTATCTTGCTGTTCAGTATTTTAACCCACTGTTTTTAAAAGAGTGAAAACAGGGAGGATCGTGAACCACCGGGAATCACACATAAGTTCGTCCTGAACCTTGGTGTGCCCCCCCTCCCCTGAGGTGGACCGCATTTGGAGTCAGCGGGGGGAAAATTGCTATTGAGAAGAAATGCGTGGTTTTGGAGTCGCGTTGGAGGAAGTACTTTATGCTTAAAGAAACTGAAGCCAGACTGATAAAGAAATTTTGCAACCTAAATAAGAAACAGCATTGAGTTACTTGAGCAAATATTGGTGGTCCACGTTAAGACATATTTTTAAGAATTTAAGAAGTGTTACTTATTAAAACTGTAGTAAATGACATTTCATTTTGGGGGGAAATTCCAAGTATGGTGTTTGTATTAAAGTCAGACATTCATACTTGTGCTTTCACATGAAGTTTAAATGATAGACATTGTAAATATTAACTACAGTGTTTAAAAGCATGCTTCACCATAGAAGTAGCAATGTAATTATTCGAAGTAACATTTAACGCAGTCCACTGCATTGAGTGCAATGGACTGATGAGAATGTTTCAGACTGACATTTCCAAGGTTGGCTACTATGTAAAATTAAAATTATACAAATTACAGAAAAAGCCTTAATTTTAATTTCATACAAATCTTTGATGCATTAGTACATTTTAAAATGTCATCGGAAATTAGATTTTTTCTTTGATTTTTTTTTTCCTTTGCTTTACATCACTTGGTATGTAAATACCTTGACTAAAACCTTATAAACTATTTCAAGGTTCCTATAAATTGTATAATACAAGTGTTTTTTAAAAAATCTTGGGGTGTTTTTTAAAATTAGATATATTTTGCCCAAGAATTTTTTAAATAAGATGGCTGAAACATTAGACCATTCCGTGTACCAATTTGTAATCGGATATTCAGCTTACCGAGTACACGGAGTTGGGACTTTTATTTCTCACTGAACGGCTTTTCTTGTGCGGTGGGGTGCCCGGGTGCCACGCCTGAACAGAGGCGGGGCTGTGTGCCTGCAGGGTTCGAGGTGAGTCCGCCGGGTGGGTCGGTAAGGCTGGGGTCTGCCTCTGAGGTACTTCTCAGGCTATGTGGGTGAAACCTGCCTCAAATTTCTGTCGTAATAGGAATGTAAACAAGAAGACCCTATGTGTTTCAGTTCCGACAGCTAGGGGGTGCAAGTGTGCAGGCAGTGAACGCGAGGTGTCTCGGGGCCTGTGCACAAAAATGAGAAAGCGCTACAGTTAAGTAGTAAGTTGCCACTGATACCGCAGATTGCTGCTTAAAGTTACGTCTTACAGTTTGCTTTGGAATAATGATGGCTTTATACATTGGTAACTACGATAATTCTGGTATTTTCTCCCCCCGTTTAGAAATACAGCCAGATGTTCTTAAAGCTGAGAACGAACGGAGGGGGAAGTCCGCCCGGGGGCCGGTTTCTCCGGCACACTGGTTGTGGCCGCGGCGGTCCCCTCCCGTGCTCCTCTGTCCCAGCGCGTCCCCGTGTTCCTTCTGTCCGTGGTCCGTGTCTCGGGGGGGTCGTGGAAAAGTTCTATTTTATAAGGAAAACACTCAAATTATATCAATTATGCCTCCTAGTGAAAAATTTCTTGAATACATGTGAAACTTGAACAATTAAAGACTTTTTTAATATATTGATAAAAGCCTATTAAATTCTCAGTTTGCCTTTTTTGGTCTGCCAGTAAATTGAGTAGCTTGTGGCGGTAACAGCGAAATACAGCTACGGTGTTTCCTAGTTGTGCATTCTGTGAGTTAATAAAAGCATAAGGACTGATTATATTGCCATAGTAAACATACGAAGTGTCCTTTGTCTTAATCTGGAAGAGAACAAGATTTCATGATCAGTTAAGTTAATGGAAGCATCTCGTAGCGAATGGGTTTTTAAAAACGTGAAGCTCCTTATCCGAGTGGAATGCGCCATTTATTTTTTGTTGTACTTTCCATCACCACTTAGTCCCCCATACTCCCTTTCCCCCGCCGCCACCACACCGTTGCCCACGTGCGTGAGTCCCCGCTCCCTTACGAAATGCCCGGTGTCAGCGTGCAGCTGTCAGCTCACAGACTGAGAACGGTGAGGCCCGTGCTCTCTCCGTCTGATTTAAGCCCAGCAATCATTGCCTTCTTCCACGCTCACTCGAAGCCCCAGATTCTGCGGCATGCAGGCTCTGTCTCTCGTTTTGTAATTCTTTCAAGATGGGTTCTGGTGATGTGTCTCTGACTGCCATCTTGAATAAATCTCTCTACTAGGATTTCCCCACGTGGCATTCGCACTTGATTTTGATGTCTGCTGGCAGGGAGAGGCTAAAGTGACTGGCCAACTTAAGCCCAAAACTGTAAACCGTAGTTGAAGTAAGTCTTTCAATAAACACTAGACTGTATGCTAAGTGGCCTTTTCTTATTGTCATTTATTTATTATGTAATTATTCCTTCCAGGCTGCCGTGAAGTAAGCAATTTTATTCGGAAGGCATGTGGAGTACACACATTCAGGACCTGTTTCTGTGTTCTGTATAAGCATTAAAAGTCCATTAGCTTATTAGTCCCTGACCAGCGTTGCTCAGTGGGTTGGGCGTCAACCCGCAAAGCGAAAGGTCGCACGCAGGTTTGGTTCCGGTCCGGGCCCGTGCCTGGGTTGCAGGCCAGGTCCCTGGGTGGGGGTGTGCAAGAGGCAACTGGTAACTGTTTCTCTCCCTCTCTTCCTCCCTCCCTGCTTTCCCCTCTAAAAATCAATAATAAAGAAACAACATTTTAAGGCTTTAAAAATGCATTAGCTTTGTTGAAGTAAAACTTAATTTCTAGATATGGAGGAGTAGAAACTTCTGTCCTTCTGGAAATATGTGCTCTGTTGAATACTAATGTAATAACAACCTCAGTTTAGAGTCCACACATGGAAAACACTATTCACTCTGCCTAGGTTGATCCTCAGTAGTGAGTAAAGATTGCATTTGACAAAAAAATAAGAGTTCAGTAAATTATGTGGACACTTCTGTGGCAGGTATGCCCGATTTAAATCTCACCTATTAAAGTCAGCAGTTGGGCCCTGGCTGGTGTGAGTGAGCGGACTGTGTGCTGGTCTGCAAACCGGAAGGTCATCGGTTCGATTCCCAGTCAGGCCACGTGCCTGGATTGCAGGCCAGGTCCTCAGCTCGGGGCGTGCCAGACGCACCCGACAGATGTATCTCTCACACATCAATGTTTCCTTCTCTCTAAAAATAAAATCTTTTAAAAAAATAGCATTTGGGCTTCTACTTGGTAGTACATTAAACATTGAACTTGCATTTTTAGTATGCATTGGAAAGGAAAGAATGACTTAGGTTTTTACTAATAATTTATGTAAGCCTTAAATGGTCCAAATGAGCAAGTTTTGTTAAATATGAATTCTGCTATTGTGTAGTAATAAAATGCCCTCCTTAATTGTGTTCAAATAGGTTAATATGAATTAGATTGCTATGTGCTATTTCTAAATAAGGAAATAATGTGAATAATTATGACTTTAAAAAATGTTTGTTATTCCCAATTGTAATATAGTAGTTAAATACTGTACTAATATGAAACCTGGGCTTCTGAAACTGAGTCTGTTTTGAAAATCAATGCAGGTAGGCTAGAAACTCATTCACCAGGTCCTTTGTGTAAAGATCTCTTAGGGACAAGAATGACTTCGTTTTAGAATTGCCTAAATGTGAAGGAAGTTCAATTTCTCTTTAGGAAATAGAGAAGGGAAAATATGTAATATTTATCTTAGTCAAAGGAAGGGGAGGGGGCACTAATAGTAATTGACCCGCTTGCCAAGTTAGGCTTTTGTTCAAGGGAAGAGAGAGGGTCATCCACACAACGCTCGGTAGTTGGGTTGTTACACAGAAAGGTCAGTAATGGTTCATGAAAGGTGTGTATCTAATAAATGATTTCCACAACTTAGTTGTAACACTTAAGCTAAATTTTAACTTTCCCAAATTGCTGTTTGGCTGTTTTTATTTAACTGAGTAGCCGTTGCCTTTCTAAGCCGTTGCTCTGGAGAGGTGACTGTTCACACCCACTGTCAGCATCTTGGCGTCAGCTTGGGGAGTTCACCAAACCTGGAGAACACTGAGGTGTACTGGGGAGCTGTTACAGGAGAGCCTGGACGATTGTGCGTTGAAAAGGAGTCTGTGCACTCGTTGGTTTTGCAGCTGGGCCTAGCGCGCCTGTGGGCGCTGCTTCATTCTCGTGAACTGACGGGGCATGCAGAGGGCCTGGTTGTCGGGCAGTACTGTAGAATCGCGCTTTTAAGGTAAACCAGATTTTGCTGTGCACCATCCTTGCCCAACTGTGATTTTTTTTTTTAATTTGTTTTAGGTTTCTATATCTTTTTTATTTTTCTTGGGTCTTGGTGTACCAATGAAGAGAGGTTCAAGACCTTCTGGACAAAATGGGCATGAAATATGTAGCCATATGCAACTCTGCCTGTTTGGAGGATTGATACTACTATTATATACATTTCATATTTTTACAGTTCATGTAACTGGTTGAGGTATGACTTGAATTGTTGAATTCATGAGTTGGATGTGATTTATGTGTTTACCTTGGCTCACAAAAAATAAAGTTAATTCCTAAGTCTTAACAGAGCTAAACAAAATTGAGAATGCCCACTTAATACATTTTAGTTTGCTTCTTGTTGCAAAAAGATTTTTAGCTAATTTCCTTCGGCTTGGTTATGTGTTAACGTATGGCCTAGGTAAGTCCATGCACATCTTACCAAGAAGACGATGAGACTTACCAAGTTTGCGAAAATAAAATACTATAGACATCTTTGCTTTACTTACAGGCCCTGATCATTTTTACTCAATTTCCTTAAGATGGGTTTTTATTAGCGTGTCTCCTTGTGCATTAGAACGCTGGGCAAATGCTGCTCTTTCAAAGTGCTTCCTTTGAGCATTTTCAGTAAAATGATGCAATCAGGATATCTGTCAAAATCCACATTTAGTTTATGAAAACCAGGACTCCGTTTGCTTTTGTAAATGGACGAGCTCATTCCCAGGTTGCTTTGCTACTTTTATGTTTCCGGTCCTGTCAGCCTGCCTCCATCAGAATGTAAGCTCCGTGGGGGCAGGGACCTCCTTTCGGTAGCTGCACAAACCTTAGGACTTAAGTCACACATGACCAGTACCGGGCGCGTGTGCCGTAGGTGTTCAGAAAGTGTTGAACGCATAAATGCGATGGAGGAAGTGAAAGGCCAATGTGTACTTCAGTCTCCCTTGGAAACAAGAACACCAGTTACTGTTCTACTTTGGCAGACCTTGACCAGAATCAACTAAGTGCTTGCTTGTTAAAATGCAGGTTCTGAAGCCCAAGCCACACACTTGTGGAAGGTGATCTGAAATAAAGTTGATAGGGGCTCCTTTTTCCCTCTTCTGACTCTTGTCAGGGATAAAAACAAACAGACCTGTTGGCCATGGGCACACATTTTCCAGAAAACGGGTGTTTGGGGGAGTTCACGATCTCCGCAGTTGCTACCGAGTCTAGTTGGTCAAGCACCCTCCAGAGCGGGGCGAGCAGGGCACACTCCTCATGGTAACGCACCTGGTGCGCCGTGAGAACCAGAGCCGCCCCTGCGCGCACTCTTCGAGAATGTGGGTGAGACTGGACCGAGGTGCTGGCGGGTGTGGGGAGGGCTGTGGTTTAGGCAGAGGAGCTGCGGGCGAGGCAGAATTGGGTTCCTGGACAGGCAGCATCTGCGTACAACAGACAACTTGGAAATAGCCATAGGAAGTGACGGCTAAGATTCTTGAAGTGGCACTTATATTTATAGCACATAGACATTGAAAGTCTGTGCTTCAGCACATTTACTGAAACTGCTTAGAATAGAAGGAACTTTCTTAATCGTTTAAGCGAGAATAATACGACTTGGAAAAGACTGGAAGCCGCAAGTAGTAATTTGGACAGTTGGTCTTTCACAGTGTGGTCTCCCCACATGAGTGCACAATTAAAACGGTGCGTTATTTAAAGTGTGCTCTGCCTTTCTGTGAAAAGGGGTCAGTGTTTCAGAAGGCCTCATGTTCCACAGTCGTCGTTCCCTTGGGCTGTAAGTGTGCCGTGACTCTAGTTGTGTCGTCATGGTCAAATGCAGAGGTTTTAAATTCTAATATATCTGGAAATTGCTTGCATTGACTCTTACGTGTTCATAACCTCACTCAAACTTATTGTCTCTCTCAAGCAAATGCTTGGTTTTGACATTACATTTGGTGATGATTTTGTCAGGCTCACCGGACTGCAAAAGCGGAAACAACAAAACCGAAACCACATGGCTCTGCAGGTCTTGTCCTCACCTGCTCCCTGTTCCCACCTGGTCTGCACCGCCACCTTCCGTCCGCACGGCTGCGGTAGCTCTCTGCCTGGCCTAGAGCTTCAAAAATTACAGCGCGACCCCCAGAAAAGTACACACACGAGGTCTGTCCAGAAGGTATCCAGCCATGTACTATGAAAAATAGAGACATTTATTGAAGAAGATACGAGACACAAGAAACATTGCACACAGGACTAGGACACCTCAGACGCCTTCAAAGCAGCCACCTTGAGACCTCGCACAGTTCTCCCAGTCCCCATCAGCTGCCCTGTCATGTTTGCCTGAATCTCATCAACAGTCTGAAATCTCTTCCCTTTCAAAGGTGATTTTAGTTTTGGGAAAAGCCGTAAGTCGCAAGCTATAATCTGGGCTATAATGGGACTGAGTCACCTTGGTGGTGTGATGTTTCGCCAAAAAACTCTGCATGAGATGTGATGCGTGAGCAGATGTGTTGTTGTGATGAAGCTGCCAGTCACCAGTTGCCCATAGCTGCGGCCTTCTGAGTCATCCAGATAGTTTCTGTGGAGGAATGTTCAAGCTTCATGCAAAATCTGATGCAGATTTGTTGCTCTACTCAGTCATGTTGAATGGGACGGCCACACAGTACACACGCTCACTCAATGGTGTCTCCCGCCCCCACTGACTGGTACAGTGGAGTCGTCACTATTCATGCACATGCGCGTTCCAGTCCACTCTCCTTGGCTGCCAGGTTACACTGATGTCATGCAAACCATTCTCGTATCAACAAGGGCTGGACTTTCTGGACAGACTGCGTCTATGCACAACTCCGAATTTTCACAGAGTGGACATACTCAGGCCATGGCACCCAGGTTGGGAAACAGGCTCTTGCTGGTACCCCAGAGTCCATGCTCTTTTCTAGTCTCTAACCTCCACTCTCCCCTTAAATACTCACTAGCTTGCCTTCCATGACCGTAGATGAATTTGCGTATTTTTGAACTACATAAATGTGGCATTCAATAGTGTACAGGTGTGGGCAGAAGGAAGTTTACAATTAATAATACAAGAATAAACAGTTTCATGTAAACCTACTTTTGCCTGCCCCGTATATTCTTTTTTTAAAATGGAGTTGTTTTTTATTTATTTTTAGAGAGAAGGGAAGGAAGGGAGAGAAACAGCAATCCATTGCCTCTCACATGCCCCCATCTGGGGACCTGGCTCGCGACCCAGGCCCGTGCCCTGACAGGGAATCGAACCGGCGACCTTTCGGTTCGCAGGCTGGCACTCAATGCACCGAGCCACACCAGCCAGGGTGAGCTTCTTTTGTATCTGATAACTGGGCTTCCTGTCGCATACAGCTAAGTTTCTCAGGGCTGCAGCGTTACGATGTGCCACAGTTTGTCCGTTCTGCTCTTCATTAGACACTTGGATTTCCATTCCAAGCATAGTTGCAAGCATAGTGCTGTGATGACTTTGTATACATGTTTTGGGCAGCATGTATACACTTTCCGGCTGCGTGTACACTAAGGGATGCAACTCCAGGGGACGGGACATGTGCCCGGTGGTCAGTTTGAGTGGGCGTCGCCCAGCAACTTCCCGAAACGGCTGCCTCGGCTTGCACTTGCGATGCGGCAGGAGGTGGACACCCCAGTTCCTCCCCACACTGCCAATGCTAGATACCAGTCTTTTAAAAATATATATTTTATTTAATTTTAGAGAGGGGAAGGGAAGGATCAGGGATGGAGAGAAACATCAATCTGTGGTTGCTCTCGCGTGTTCCCTACTGGGGACCTGGCCTGCTACCCAGGCATGTGCTCTGACTGGGAATCGAACCAGCGACTCTTTGGTTTTCAGGCCGGTACTTAGTCCACTGGGCCACACCAGCCAGGGCTGGATATTATGAGTCTTTATCACTTAACTCTTCTGCTATCTGTGTCTTACCTAATTTCTTAACCCTTCTAGTCTTTTCTGTACAATAGCCAGAGTGATTTTTAATTTTATGTCAGTAATTCTTAGGCATGATGCATAATTCAAAAGAAACAAAAAGGATAGACAATAAAAAAAAATTGTTCCTTCCACTCATCTCCCAGCCTTCGATTTCCTTCTGAAGAGGAATCAGCGTGAACCGGTGGCCTACGTACATGTCCAGAGATGCCCATTTGCATAGGAACATCCTCTCTTGTTCTGAGAAGTGCCAGCATGTTGTGCACACTGTTCTGCACCTTTCTTTGCCACGTAATAAACCCTAGAGACCGCGCTGTAACGCAGCCCCAGGCGCCTCCGTCACTCCCTGCTGCACTCAGCAGGGAGTCCCAGTCCCTCACTCGGCTTTGTGAAGCCCCGCACGGCCGGCCCGGTGCCTGCCTACACCTCTAGCCTTGCCCCATCTTTCTGTCTGTCGGCAAGCTCCAGACGTTTCCTCACGGAGCTCTCCTGCCTCAGGGCCCTTGCACAGGCCTTCTTAATCTAGAAAGCTCTTTCACCACCGTCTACCACGCTCTATTCCCCAGAAAAGTCCTCCTGACTCGGCCTCACCCCCACATCTAATTTAAGGGCCCCCGGTTATACTTTTATTATCTCTTTTTTTATGGTCCTTGAAATGATAGGATACTTACATGTTTATTTAATTAATGACGTTCTACCAGATTATAAATTCCCCAGGGTAGCGATTTTGCCTCCTGTGTACCATCTCACGGTGTCTGTGCATTAGGTGCTTAATGAATACTTGCTGACTGTGTGAGTTCCTAGGAGGTAAGTTTGCAAACTGTTCTTCAAAAAGGGCGTCACGGCAAATGATAGGGGAGGGCTGGGGCCCGGAGGCGTCGGGTGCACACCTGGATCAGCAGTCCGGTTATGTCTGGTAGAGGAAGGTTCGTGCGTTGGCAAAGGGAGCAGTATGCAGGTCATTCCGTTTTCCAAGGCACAGTTGCGGCACCTCCCGCCTTGTCGCTGAGGTATCTCCCAAGGTCTAGGGGGCCACTGAGCACTTCCTGCGGCAGCCACATGGCTACTGCTGGGGATGGGAGCCTATCTTGAGGTTAAAAAAAATTTTAGTTTCTGCCCTGGCTGATGTGGCTCAGTGGATTGAGCGCGGGCTGTGAACCAAAGGGTCGCTGGTTCGATTCCCAGTCAGGGCACATGCCTGGGTTGCAGGCCAGATCCCTAGTGGGGGCCATGTGAGAGGCAACCAACCACACATAATGTTTCTCCTCTCTTTCTCCTTCCCTTCCCTTCTCTCTAAAAATAAATTAAAAATTTAAAAAGAAAGGATTGTAAAGACCTTAAAAAATTTTTTTTTTAGTTTTTGGGAACAATGGTGTAGTCAAACTATATATATATATATATATAATTATTTATATATATAAATAATTATTTGAAAAATTTTAGACAATTGTTTCCACTTTTTTCAATTTTTTGAAAAAAAATTTTCAAAAAAATTTTTTTTTAGTTTTTGGGAACAATGGTGTAGTCAAACTATATATATAATATAATATAATATAATATAATATAATATAATATAATATATATTATATTATATAATTATTTATATATATAAATAATTATTTGAAAAATTTTAGACAATTGTTTCCACTTTTTTTTCAATTTTTAGTAACTTAAATTGAAAAGTGTACTGCAGATATAAAAAGTGAGCGAAAGTAGGTTTGAAGTTGTTTGTATGGAAAAACATATAATACAAGAATAAACTTTTGCTTACTCACAATTGTAAACCTACTTTTGCCCATCCCTGTATATATTTTTATCCAAAAGAAAAAAAGCAAACTGGGGAAATAATAAGTGTTGGGGAGGACATGGAGAAACTGAAACTCTTGTGTTGGTGGGATGGCTAAATGGTGCTACCGTTTTGAAAACCAATGCGGAGGTTCTTCAAACAACTGAAAACAGAATCGCCGTAGGATCCAGCAACTGCCCTTCTGGGTGTAAACACAAAAGAACTGAAAGCAGACACTCGAACAGACACTTGCGGACCCTTGTTCACAGCAGCACTATTCACAGTAGCCAAGAGGCGGAAGCAACTCAAAGGTCCACTGACAGGTAAACAAAACGTACACGCAGACAGTAGATTATTATCCAGCCTTAAAGGGAAGGCAGTTCCAACACAGCTGTACTTCGATGAACCTTGAAGGCATTATGCTCAGTGAAATAAGCGAGTCACAAAAAGATGAACGCCGATATGATTCCACTTCCATGGGGTGTCCAGAGCAGTCGGGTTCACTGAGACAGAAGAAACTGGAGTGGTGGCCTGGCCTGGCCTGGGCTGGGGGGGAGGTGCGGAGAGAGGGGGGTAAGGGGAGGGGAGTGTTTGAGGGTACAGTTTTAGCTCCGCGAGATGAAAATGTCCCGGAGACATCTCACGACGAGGTGAATGCACATAACCTTACAGAACCCTGCACTGAAAAGTGGCTGAGACGGTAAGTTTTACCTTGTGCGTTTTCAGCACAGTCAAGTGTGTGATTTTCTAATCATGTAGATCACAATGAAAAACAAACAGGAGAATCACTGCTGCTTGGACCGAGATCCTGTTTTCTTTGCAGGTGGCAGCCGCTCTCCAAATGCTTATTTTCTCTCCGACAGACTTAGAGTCTCCCAGTGAATTCACTCGGCTTTCTTTTAGTAGGTGACTGTTCTCAGCTAGTTTTCCCCTCGAGAAACGGCGCTCTTCCACGCCTTTCTCCGCCGCGTCAAGTGTCCATTTTATATGACAGAACGGAGTTACATCTCAGCTAGTAGTCATCAGCCTACTAGTGTGGTTCCAGTTGACTCAAATTGCCTTAAGATGGTTTTAATCTAGCATGGGGGGGGTGGATAATAAAGGTTAACTTTTATTTTTTTTATTAGTGACAGAAATGGCAAAGACCAGTAATGACGTCTATATTAATCTGCTTGAGCTACCATAACCGAGTACCACAGACCGGGTGGCTCCAACAACTGACTATTGTTTTCTTGCCATTCTGGGGGCTGGAAGTTCAAGATCAAGGTGTCGGCAGGTTTGGTTTTGATGAGGCCTCTCCCCAGGTCCCTACACGGTCTCCTCTGCATGTACAACCCCAGTGTCTCTGATCTTTGGGGATTTCTAACCGAATGGCATACACGTATTAAACATGGAGAAATAAGGTAGATCACCGGCCTCAGCAACGCTAGGAGGTTTTACATGCCTGCGGAAGAGCAGATTATAGCCTGCGAAGTCAAGAATGGTATGTTTGCACTTGGAGAATTTACTGCTGTTTATGTTAAGAGTGAAACAGCTCGCTGGTGACCCCGGCTAAAAAAGGCCGAGGGAGTGGTGGCTGAGAACAGACTCGGCCCCCGCGGGAACGATTGTTTGAGGCTGCAGATAGTGCCTGGCAACAGATTCCACCTGTATCTACAAATCCCTTCAAAATACGGGCCAGACCCCGCAGGGCCCCTCATAGCCTACTGTGCACGCGTGTGGGTTTACGTCGTAGGGGAGAGTGTCTTGGCGTTCATGACTGGGAGCACGGGACACCAGGAACCATTAATGGACCCTCTCGTCTTTATCAACGGAGATCACCGGACGATCCTGATAACCAGAAAGGGTGCCGTTTGCTTCCCCATAGAGGGAACTCCTTTTTAGGGAAACATCTTTGGGCTTCAAACTTCAGAACTGACGATGGCCAGGTCTCTGGAATTCATGCCTACTCGTGAGAGATGTAAGCTGTTCGACGGCTCTAAAGAGCATATATCAGCTGCTGTGCCAACAGCCTCCGCTGCTTTGCAGCTTGCTTGCAAACTAACTCAAATACGTGCATCTGTATATATATATACACACAGGCATGCCTACATGTACACACACACATCTGTTCATATGTGTATACACATATATATACATAGACACATGCATCTTTTTACCCTAAGTATCTTCAAAATCTGAGTTATGGCTTTGTGTATTATTTTAGCTTTTTAAAAAATCCCTTTGGAGTACAAAAATTCCCATGTAATATTCCTTTAACACCTGATAAAAATATCTAACTTACGAGCAGAGCCAAAGTCCATTTTCTGAGAATTTGATCAATGTGTATCTAGGAAATAGTGATTTAGGAAAGTTTCCATCTGGCTAAAATTTAAGCAAGAACAAATTGATTGGCAGTCCCTGCATTTTTGTCCGGTGATTTTTAAAATACGTTTACTACTTTTTAAATTTATTTTCTATGACCATGTGTACAGTGGGTATAAAATAGCTTTTAGGTGCAATTTGGTGGCTGATCAGAAGGGAGTTGGAAATCAGAAATGGGGACATTTTAATAAATGATCTCTCTCACTTTTTAAAAAAGATTTTATTTATGTATTCTACAGAGAGGGGAAGGGAGGAAGGAAGGGAGAGAAACATCAACGTGCAAAAGAAACATCAATTAGTTGCCTGCTGCCTCTCGCTCGCCCCCATCCTGGGACCCGGCCCACAACCCAGACATGTGCCCTGACCGGGGATCAAACCAGAGGACAAGCTTCTGCTTGGCGGGACGATGCCCAGCCCACTGAGCCACACCGGTCAGGGCACGACCTCTCTTTTGAAGATTGCTTTCTACTTCTTGGTTGGGTTTTATGATTTTAAAAAACATTTTAACCCCTGGCTGGCGTAGCTCAGTGGATTGAGCGTGGGCTGCGAACCAAAGTGTCGCAGGTTCGATTCCCAGTCAGGGTACATGCCTGGGTTGCAGGCCACGGCCCCCAGCAACCGCACATTGATGTTTCTCTCTCTCTCTCTCTTTCTCCCTCCCTTCCCTCTCTAAAAATAAATATAAATAAATAAATCTTTTAAAAAAAGAAAATACAGAATTAAAAAAAACATTTTAGAGTTTTAGAGATTGGTTCATAAACATAGATGCATAACCAGAAAACTTTTGAACAAAAATCAACATTTTATGGCTTTAAATACCTATTAAAAACACTAAAAAGGCTTACTGAATTCTGTCGTGATGAGTCCACAAAATGTCTACTGAGTAGTGACGAGCATTTGTAAGTGTGTATGTGATGCCGTAAACTTCAGCGACGAACCCTGCTGCTTTTGTAAAGTGAGTCGCTTTTACTCAGGCCAGTTTTCATATATGGAAAACGTGGGGCTTCCGGCAAGAGGGAGGCATAGGTGGACGCACCGCACCTCCACGCACAACCGAGATTAGAACAACAACAATTTAGAGGCAGAATAACACCCGGAACTGACAGGGAATTTACCTGAACGGAAGTCGGACAGCCAAGGAGTTGAAGTAGACCTGTTCATCCAGCCGGGTAGGAGGGGCGGAGAGGAGCAGCCGGGTGGGGTCACGGCGCGGAGATCGAGGAGAACTGGGCGCATAAGGCAATTGGGGGCTCGTAGGGCATCCGGGGCGCGCAGGATCGCAGCGGGTAGACCCGGAGTGTGCGAGCGGCGGCTGGCGGACCCAGTGAGGTGGCGACTGGGAACCAGGGCAGAGCACGCAACCAAGGATCCCAGGGAAGGGACTGAGGTCCCAGGAGAATGGAGCTACCGCCATCGTTCCCTCCCACTCCTGCGCCCACATACAACGTCACAATCTAGCGACTGGGGTACCCAGCCCGGTAAACACCTAAGGCTCCGCCCCTCACCGTAACAGGAGCGACCAGACCAAAAAGGAGAGAGAGAGAGACACGTCTCCAACAGAAGAACAGATCAATGCCCCAGGACTCGTCCTTTTGAGTGACTAAGAGATAGCCAATCTATAAGATGCACAGCTCAAAACACTGGTGATCAGGAAGCTCACAGAATTGGTTGATTTTGGGCACAAATTTAGATAAAAAAAAAATGCAGGTTACCATAAAAGAGATAAAGGAAGATGCACGGAGAACCAATAGTGATGGGAAGGAAACTGGGACTCAAAACAATAGAGTGGACCAAAAGGAAGAAAAAAACAACCAAACAGGAAAGAATGGAGAAATAAGAATTCAAAAAAATGAGGAGAAGCTTAGGAACCTCCAGGACATCTTTAAACATTCCAACATCTGAATTATAGGGGTACCAGAAAGGGAAGAGGAAAAGCAACAGATTGAACACATATTTGAACAAATAATAAAGAAGAACTTCCCCATTCTGGCAAAGGAAATAGACTTCCAGGAAATCCAGGAAGCTCAGAGAACCCCAAAGAAGTTGGACCCAAGAAGAAACACACCAAGGCACATCATAATTACATTAGCCAAGGTAAAAATGAAGGAGAGAATCCTAGAAGCAGCAAGAGATAAGGGGACAGTAACCTACAAAGGAGTTCCCATCAGACTCTCAGCTGATTTCTCAAAAGAGGCCTTACAAGCAAGAAGGGGCTGGGAAGAAGTATTCCAAGTCATGAAAGACAAGGATCTATATCCCAGATTACTCTATCCAGCACAGCTTTCATTTAGAATGGAAGGGCAGATAAAGTGCTTCTCAGATAAGGCCAAGTTCAAGGAGTTCATCATCACCAAGCCCTTATTTTATGAAATGTTAAAGGGACTTATCTAAGAAAAGAAGATAAAGAAAAAACATGTATAGTAAAAGGACAGCAAACTCACAATTATGAACAACCACACCTAAAGCAAAACCAAAAAAAACTAAGCAAACAACTAGAACAGGAACAGAACCACAGAAAGGGAGATCACATGGAGGGTTAGCAGCAGGGGGGTGGGAGGAGGAGAGAGGGGGAAAAGGTACAGGGAATAAGTAGCATAGATGGTAGGTTGAAAATAGGGGGAGGGTAAGAATAGTATGGGAAATGTAGAAGCTAAAGAACTTATAAATATGACACATGGACATGACTAAAGGGGGGATGTGGGTGGGAGAGGGTGTACAGGGGGGAGGGGAGTGAAGGGGGAAAATGGGACAACAGTAATAGCATAATCAATAAAATATATTAAAAAAAAGAAAATGTGAAAAGTGTGTTTGTCCTAAAAAGTAGTCGCCCATAATCCTCTTCCCAGATGCTGACTCTTTGAAGCGCTTTCTCGCTTTCTCGGCGCAGGATGGAAGCCACAGCGGTGAAGGGCCCCGCTGTGTCAGAGCTGCATCTCCCCTCCACCCTGGCCGCGCCTCGTCACGGGATCCACCCCCCGCCTCCCTCTGCCTGTGTCCTCCAACGAGCTTTGGGAAGTTTCCAAAACCCAGTCAGGTCCACAAGATATTGCTCGCTATTAGAACTGCCCAAGAGGCGACGACATTCCGAGGAAGTGTTTAAAAGGCCTTGGCAGTGGCGGCCGCCGCCTGGCTGGGCGGAGTCTGCGTGGTCACACCGGACAGGCCAGCACTTTGTGGGAGGCGAGTGTGGCAGGGCGGTTGTGTGCAAAACAACCCAAACCGTGTCACGATGTTATGGCAACTGACCTTGTACGTGTGTGTGTGTCGGTATGCGCGCACAAATAAACTTTCTCCCTTGCTTTTCAGAGGACACTTCTGTATCTAGACTTGAAGGAAGACCCTGGTTAAGATGCTTGGAAGTGCCAAACCCTTTACTCCTCTAACATTTAAAAATATTACAAGGGAACAGTGTTACAAAGGAGATACCTGGAACCCTGATGTTTTTAAAAACCATTTTTCGGGGGTGGCGGGCGGTGAGGCAGCTGTGTAAAGAGTGCTGGAGGCTGAGAGACCTGAATGCTAGCCCGACTTTGCCACTTGCGCCTGTGGTGCCGAGCAGGTCCTAGAGCTCCCTGAGACTCAGTTTCTACGTCTGCGCATTCCTGCGCCACGAGGTTCCGTGGAGACCACATGAAAATATGTCTGCACATGCTTTCTAATCCACGCAGACCGCAGCATTCCTGCCGTAGGTGTTCCCTCTAGGAGGGCGATTACGACCCTCTGAGGGGTTGTTGAATGAGATCAGTATTGAAATAGCTCTTAGACTCGGGCTGGTGTGGCTCAGGGGATCGAACACCGGCCTGAGAACCAAAGGGTCACCGGTTCAATTCCCACTCAGGGCACACGCCTGGGTTGCGGGCCAGGTCCCTAAAAGGTGGGGGAGGGGGGTGCAAGAGGCAAACCACACATTGAGGTTTCTCTGCCTCTCTTTCTCCCTCCCTTCCCCTCCCTCTAAAAGTAAAGAAATAAAATCTTTTAAAAAAAGGCCATGAGGCTTGGTAAAGTGGTCAAGGGTTAGGGGAGTAAGCGTGCAAGAGACGAGACCCAAAGATTGCATGTGCAGTACCTACTTTTAAGAGGAGGGGGAGCTGGCGGAGAGGACAGCAAATGTGACAAGGAAAGCTGGGAGAGCGTGGCATCCTAGAAGTCGAAGGAAGAAAGTGGTTCCAGAGGGAGGGCAGGTCCCTGCCTGACGGTGGGCCAGCTGAGATGGGGCCAGAGCCGACCACCCCAGGCCAGGCACTGTGAACTCGCAAGAGCGGTTCAGTGGGGTGACATTTTAAAAAAGAAGCTGTAGAAAGTTGGCAGGGTTTGTAACAGCGATGCAATTGACGAGCTGAGTGAAGAGAAGAAAGTAAATTGTTACTTCTCTGGAAGCTCAGAGAGGCAGATGCCTAAAATGTGCATCTGGCAACATGTGTAAGAGTCTTTGAACCCTTTGAACGGGGGCGGGGCGGGGCGGGGGGCGCTGGCCAGCGAGCATTGGGAGAGTAGGAGGAGGGGAGTGGGAGGCGGTGGGTGCAGACAGCCCCTTTGAGGCACTTTGCTGAAAAGTGCTGCGCTGAAACAGGGCGACATTGTTGTCTTGAGATGGGATAAATGTGAACACGACTGCATGCGGACGTAACGAATCTGCCTCCTGAGCAGGAATCCCAATGAAACGTAACAGTGCACGGAGGTCTTCCTTTTCGGGGGCATCTCCACCGTGTAGCGGGGCACAAGGCAGAGCGCTGTGCCGGGAGGACCACGGGCCTGGCCCACGGCCCCGGGGGACCCAGACCCATGTCCGTGGCAGTTGAAGCTGTCGGGGCCTCTGTTTCCGGTCTGCGGTGCGGCATGCTGACCTCCCAAGGTCCCTTCAGCTGTGATAGGGCATGAAAGTGTGACGTGAGATGAAAGGAAGATCAAAGATGGGAAAGACGGTCAAGACTGCGAGCTCCTTCCGTGGGAAGTTAGGAGTTTAAAGGAAGCAAAACTGGGCCCGCTCCCCCTCTCCCAAGCACGCCCGCGCCTCGCCCTTCCCCCTCCGCTTCCCACCAGGCGTGTTACCTTTGCCTTTCTCTCTCCTGCGGTCCACCGGCCCTTCCTTTGCCTCTGGAACCAGTCTCGTCAGCCCACCTCTTCTACGGCCCCTTTTTACTACCTCTGTAACGTTCTAAATAAACCTCTAAAAAAAAAAAAAAACAACCCAGCAGAACTGATGTTGTAAAAACCTGGGCTTCAATATTTATAGATTAAACCCAGCAGAGATTTTGACCAGTTTCCAACTGCTGATTCCCCCTCTCTTGGTTTAAAAAGCATATAGACTGCCGGAATTTTGCCCAACAGGAAAATACAGTAATGGAAATTAAACTCACCCATCGTCCCCTCGTCTGGAGATAAAAGGACAGGCGCATCTCCGAGGAGACGCTGAGGGTTCAGTTCCAGACCACTGCCAATAAAGTGCATCCTAACCTTTCTGCTGGTGGAGCAAGTGTCTTGTCTTCGGTTTGTTTGAAAAAGAAAATCTGTGAAGCACTACAAAGCGAAGCACTATAAAATGTTCTGTACAAGTAACATTTTGGCATAGTTTTCAGGAACTAAATCCACTATATTTTCTCCCCTCCCTGAGGGAACATTTTCTCTGTATTTGTATTCTGATTTTTTTTTCAGTGAAAGTTTCATCGTAAGCATGTCCCTACATCACCAAATATTCTTTTTTTTTAGACATACCCACCTTCCTTTTTTAAAAAGATTTTATTTATTTATTTTTAGAAAGGGAAGGGAGGGAGAAAGAGAGAGAGAGAGAAACATCAATGTGCGGTTGCTGGGGGCCATGGCCTGCAACCCAGGCATGTGCCCTGACTGGGAATTGAACCTATGATGCTTTGGTTCATAGCCTGTGCTCAATCCATTGAACTACGCCAGCCAGGACCAAACATTCTTTATGCAGTTCTTCCAACTGTTCAGTATTCCATCACAGGGGTATACCACTGTAACTTAGTCATCCATTAGTGGTCATTTATAGCTACCATAAATAGCTCTGATAAAAGAAGTGTTATGATGTTCAACTCTGCACCTAAATCTTTGCTTCTCTTATTCTTTCTTTGGCATAAATCACCAGCTACAGAATTATTCACTGGTCCAAATGAGTGTAAACAGTTCGAAGGCTCTTACACGTGTTGCCAGATGCACATTTTACGCATCTGCCTCTCTGAGCTTCCAGAGAAGTAACAATTTACTTTCCTCTCTTCACTCAGCTTGTCAATTGCGTCACTGTTACAAACCCTGCCAACTTTCTACAGCTTCTTTTTAAAATGTCACTTTTTTACTACATATGGGCTAGAGTTTGTTATTTGTTGAAACAACGTTGTAGGGGGAACAATTCAGACTGGAATTTTTGTGCGCCCACGTAGACCAGATGCTCCCTTGTTTACTGCCACTGAATGCCACACCCTTGCAGTGTAGGTGGTGACCTTTCCTTGTCCAATCCCGTGAGACTGTGTTTAGGGACACACAGTTGGTCTGCTATATGGCCTGGATTGGTACCCAGATCGCTTGACTCAAATAAATACAATTTGTTTACTTATCGTACTATACCTCACCTGCCTCCAAGACTATTCTTTGTAAGAAACTCTAAAATACATTTTAAGAGACTCTATACTATTATTTACAGCTTAGCAATGTCTTAAAGTTTCTGAGTAGAATAAAAATGATCAAACTGGAAAGTCAATAATCACTCCGGAATTCTGCTTTACCAGAAGACACCTTGGTCTCCTGCTCCTTGTCTGGTCGGAATGAAGGGCTGTCCAACCAAAAGGCCCAAGGGCTTGCTCTCTTTTTGCCCAGATTGGCTGCCCGTGTTTGCGAAGGGTTGAACGTGGGTGATGCTGCTCGGATGGCAGGCACTTCAGCCCACATGCAAACTACAGGTGGCACTGAATCATGTGTTCTGTGTGTGCGTGTGTGCGTTTGTGCGTTTTCTTATGGCAAGTTTCAGGGACAGTGAGGCTCTGTACTTTTACATTTCTGGGCAGGGCACGTCGAAAACTGGCTCCTAGATCTTTAGGCACAAAATAGACACTGTAGCAATTTCAGGACCGTCTGTTTATGCGTGTTGGGGACCTCATCTGGGTCCAGGATGGGCCCGGAGCTGAACAGTCCTCCTCTTGCAGCAGGGGAACCTGCTGCCTTTAGCCGCGGTATCACCGCTGGACTCCATCACAGCGGGGTGGCAGCTTGATCCCCCACGTGGGCCAACAGCAGGAGCCGGTTTTATTGCTATTTCTTTATCATTTTTAATTCATTGGGGTGCGATTGGTTAATAAAATTATATAGGTTTCAGTCATACACTTTTATAATACATCATTTGTATATTGCATTCTATGTTCACCCACAGGATGCAAAATCGAGCTTCTGGCTCCCGCCAACACTCACTCTTTCCCTAGTCTCCGGCCGAAACGGCCTCCCACCCCACCCCGCGCCTGCCCAAAGCTCAAGCAACCTCGCAGCCTGCAGCAGCACTGGGCTCGGCTGCCGGCGCGCGGGGCGGGGCGCGTGCGCGGCTCGGGGGCGGGGCTCGCTGGGACGTGGGCGGGGCCTGCTGGAACCTGGGCGGGCCCGGGTTGGCCTGGGCCGCGATCCGACCCAGGCCCGCGCTGAGGCTTTTCCTGGGAAGTAGAGGCATCGGCTCTGAAAGAGTCACCATCATTTACCGTTTTCCTCCCTAGAAGGAAGTCGAGGGTTCCAGCCCCAAGTGTGCCAGACTGTTCATTCTGCTGGCATTTATGAAGCTTACACAGTACCGTGTTAAGAGTCGCTATGATTTTGGGGTGTCATCTTCTACCAAGCTTGGCGCTAGGTGCTAGGAATCCAAATAACTGTAGTCATCACCAGCCTACTTTAGAGATGCAGAAACTGAAGTCTGGAAAGATTAGGTCTTATCTAGGTCACACAACTAGTGAGTGACAGTTCATCAAGTCCAAGTTTCCTGCTAAATATCCCTGGAGCCCACCCCACCGTGCGCTCGCGCTGCACCACTCTGTCCCAGACCCCTCCGTCTCTCTGCTCCAGACGACCCCGACCTCCCACCTGGCCCGCAGGGGTCTGCTTCTTTCCCTGTTCGGTCTGTTCTCCTCGTTATGTACAGATTTAGCCCCGGAGATGGATGGGTGGTAGGTTTACAGAGGGTTCATGTTGTGACTGCTTTATACTTCACATATGTTAGCAAGTTTTTGGATGTGTTTAATGTTTAATTTAAGACGTTTTAAAGGGAGGGAAAAAAACCCCTAACTTTGGAGCTGGGTTCTAACGCTGTTCCTAGCCATCACGGTCTCCTCCAGTTGCAGTGGAAAACACCTGTAACCTCCACGGCCAGGAAAGCCTCTCCCAGCAGCAGAGGGGAAAGTGCTTAGAAACACTCGGAGGGGAACGGCTTTGAGAGGGGAAGGCTGGGGAGAGAGATGAGAAGCAATCTCAGGGCCGGAGATGGGGTGAACTGGGACGGAGAGGGTGGGTGGAGAAATTAGCCGAACGGGAAGCTCAGAATAGACGATATGAAAGAAAGTGCCAACTAGTGAAAATACTGCGAAAGGATGGGTGGAGGGGGGCCAACGACTGGGGATCGGTTTAGAAAAATAGCAATTAGCACGGCTAAAAATAAAGTCCAATTTAGAGACAAAGCCCAATACACAAGGAGAAAAATAAGACTCGCTAGAAAGGCAGTTCTTCGTAAAGCAAATGCTCAAGGAAATGGGGCTAATGATATCCCTTTGGGGGATGTTTTGCAGAAGAAATGAGATAATAGATTAGAATGGGGCGCGTGGCGCTGAGCAGGTGACTAGCGGCGGGAGAGGGGAAAAAAAAAATCAGATTCAGAGCGCAGTCGAGCGCTGAGCGCAGTGTCCCGACCGGAAGATGTGCCACGTGTCCCCAAAGTTAGAGAACTGTCCTCTGCCAGCCTGTGTGCAGGGCAGAGGCATTGCTCTGCGCTGGAACCCGTGGAGTTTCTACGGAAGTCCCCCGGAGGTCCGCCACTGTAGCCTCAAGGCCAAGGGCAGAAGACGCCCAAGTTGCAGCTTGAACGCCGCGCAGCCGGGGAGAGGGTGCCCACCGTGGAGTCTCGGCTCACTCCGCTTGAGGGCACCGTGCGGGGCCCGGACCCTGGAGACACCCCGCAGGCATTCGCTGCCGTAGGAAGGCCCAGAGCCCACGGAGTCGCGGGGGGGCGGGGGCGGGTGGCAGGCCCAAGAGCTCTGGATACTGGATACTGGGCGGGGGCGGAGAATCGAGGAAGCGAAAGCCCTGGATCACACCCGGGTTTTGCAGAACCACGAGGCCTCGGCTTCCCAGTCTGTGAACCTGGAGATGACCCCGCCTGCCACCCGCGGGGAATTTGTGCAGCACCGGTCCCCAGAAAACACATGGAGAAGGGCACAACGGATAAAAAGTTAGGCACAAATGTCGTACAGGTGGCCGGGTCCACCCCTGTCGGTGCGCCCGCCGCATCGTGCCCGTTTCTCGCGGCTGCAGGGAGAGAGCAGGGCACCAGGGTAGACACTGGAGTTGGGAGCCGGACGGGCGGGGCCCGGGGCAGCATCTCCCGCCAGTCCCGGAGCGGCGAAGGGACTCGGGGCGCGCGAACCTCTGGGTTCCTAAATCCCCGGTAGCGCGGGCTCTTTCAGGGCGAGTGCACTCATCCCAGGCGCAGGGCCGGGTCCCAGGTTTCGGAGAGTCACCGGGCTCCGCCCTGGCCCGCCCTGGCACCCCGGGGCGGGACCCCGAGGCCCTCTCCGGGTGGGCGGGCAGGAGCACGGAGTGCGCCACGCGGCGTCAAGTCAGAAGGGCGGCGGGGCGGGGGCCAGCCGCGCCGGGGCGGTGCTGAGCCGGCTCCTCCTCTCCTCCGCGTCCTCCTCCTCGCCCTCCTCCGGCTCAGCAGCCGCGCGCCTAGCTGCACCACCTCCCAAACCCGGGCGCCCGCGGAGATGTTTAACCGCGCGGTGAGCCGCCTGAGCAGGAAACGACCGCCGTCCGGTAAGCTGCTCCCGGGGCCCGCGGGCTGGGGGGTCGGGGCGCCCCGCGGGGCCTCGAGGAGCCGTGGGGCATCCTTCCCTCCCTCCTGGACTCGG
The DNA here is from genome assembly GCF_019186645.2 of Phyllostomus hastatus. NCBI lineage: Eukaryota > Metazoa > Chordata > Mammalia > Chiroptera > Phyllostomidae > Phyllostomus > Phyllostomus hastatus. The sequence goes on along the minus strand of NW_025334004.1, from coordinate 27,301,723 downwards.
GCGCGGCTGGGCGATGCCGCCCGGACCAGAACCCCGGCCGCCCGCGCCACTTCTCCCCGCGCGGTCCAGCGTTCCTGTGGTTCCAACCGCCGTGGGAGCGCGGAGCCCGAGAGGCTTCTGGGGGAGGAATTTTGGCCGAAAGGAGGAACAGCAGCAGTTTTCTTTTTAGTGATTGGGAGAGAAGGAGATGCAAAAATACCTCCAAACTTTGCATTTAGTACGGGCTCTAGACTTCCAAAGCAGAACGTCGTGCGGGTCCCCGGGGTCCTGGAGTTCTCTGCGCTGCAGGCGTTGGAGCGCAGGACGCCTGTGCGGCGCCCGGAGGAGGCACGGCTTGACCCCGGGCATCTATCTGCCTGGGCATCCGGGCTTTGGCGCCTTCAGCCCTGCACCACCGCGCCTCGAAGGGGGGCCGTGAGGGAGCGTGGACATCAGGGTGGAGAGGGCCACCTCTGTAGTTCGCGCCAGGGAAGCGCTGACATTACAAAGGTATCGCCTTGGCTGTCACTCGGGACCACCCTGAGCTACAATCTGGGGCAACCTGACAGGACAGAAAACCTGGTGAAGATGAAACCATGCCCTGGATGCCAACCTTTTTGTTCGTAATAAAGGCTACGCCCCTTGGAGCGCTTACTGTGGGTCCAGGTCTGTGTTCCCCCTTCGGACAGCCCCGTGAGACAGACAGCGTCCTGACCACCTCACAGAGGGAGGCAGTGGAGCCAGGGCCTGTTAGTAACTTGCCCCCCCCCCCGCCCCCACCCAACACACACACAGAAGTGGATACCTCACCCTGGACTTCAGAGGCTTTTTCCCCTGCCTCCCACTTCCAGAGTGCCTTCTGCTTCAGTAAGAGTCTGCACATGTCAGTCAGTCCCTACCCTCTTTCCACCGAATGTCTTTTTATGGGGGACACTGCGTTTAAGAGGATGGGCCCGCATCCAGACTGGCTGGGCCCTCAATCCCATCTCCACCACTTAGGAGCTGGGGCACCTCTGTGTGTGTGTGTGTGTGTGTGTGTGTGTGTGTGTGTGTGTGCAGAGAAGGTTCTGCGAGATGGAATGATCGTAGCTACGCCTTTTAGAGCACTTAATTGGAGCTGGTTTCCCATCCATCAGGTTATGCAAATCGTGGCAGTCAGTATTTAGGACAGCCCTAATAAAGGAGAACTTCATCGGGCGATTGTAAGGAGCTTGTTTGAGTGCTCATGGTCATGTAAACATTGCCTTGTGGGCTGTGGGTCAAAGCAGTCCCTTGTGGGTGCTCATGTTCGCTCTTCTCTGCTGGGGGATGATCTCAGACCTGGGGAGCAGTAGCCAGAGCCTACACCCTGGAGTGAGACTCCCGCTTCCCAGCCTCACTATCACTTAGCAACCTGGGCCAAGTTCCTCGACCTCTGAGCCAACTGCTAAATTATCGAAAATTTGGGTGCTGGTTGCTCAAGCATGGCTAGCTTGAAATTGGCTATCGCTGGATATTTATACCAGGGAAATTGGCAAATGCTAAACATCCAGCTTTTTTTCTGTCTCCCTAGGGAGAGCTGGTTTGCCAGTACGCCTCTGTGTCTGTTCCCCCTCCATAAAGTGAGTTCCACAGAGTTGGAGGATTAAATACGTACAATGGATGAAGCCCCTAGTGCAACGCCTGGCACGCAATAAGTGCTCACTTATGGTTAGTTGTTATCCTCCCCCCCCCCCCGCCCTCTGTCCCTGTTACAATGGAGCTGCTGTGCACAGGTTGTTCCTTGCTGTGGATCATTGTGGGTTTGAAGTCTCCAACAGAAGGACCGAATTATGGGTCCAGGCATGGTTTTTAGGGTACTGGTGCCTGTTGGCAGGTTGCACCCCAGGAAGATGGGGGCAGTTTTAGGGGTACTGGTGGAATATTCCTCTCTCAGGAACACATTTTAAGGCTGATGAAATGTTGTTGGGTCGCTGACAGGAAGATCAGTAGTTACCAGTTGTGATTTGGTGTTGGATGCCTGGTGTCCAAGGGCCAGATTTCTGTATGATGTTTAGGTTTAAACCCCCCCCCCCAAAAAAAGGACAAATTAGGTTCTGCCAGTTGGTCCTCACCCAGCAGGGGAGAAAGAAGGAGCCAGTGAGAAAGGGGGAGTGTGGGCCCCCAAAGCACGGGTACTGCTCACAAAGCCAGCCAAGTGACCCACAGGACCCTATACGGATTTTCTCTCTTTTTGGTGATTCTGAATTCATGTTCTTAAAGTGGCCCCATGAAGCAGGGTCCACCCCTGCAGGGCCCCTGGTTTGGCCCCGGCCGAGGAGGTCCTGTCTCCCACGGCTTTTTACTCTCCCAGAGGTGTCCAACCTGCAGCCCAGGATGGCTGGGAATGCGGCCCAACACCAAACCATAAATTTACTGAACACATTGTGATTTATTTTCGTGATTACATGTCTCAGTGTATTTAATGTGTGGCCGGAGACACCTCTTCTTCTTCCAGCGTAGCCCAGAGATGCTAGAAGTTTGGACACCCCTGCTCCTTTCTGGTTGGAGACTATGTCTTTAAGCTGAGCGTTTGGGGTTCCCAGCCCCTTATCCTCCTTCCTGAGGTTTCTCAAAATGTGTTCACCAACCAAGTGGGGGGAGATGGGGGAGGAGCTGGTAAAATGCAGCTTTCCAGGCCGCACCCCAGACTCACTGATTTAATCCTGGGCACCAGGGCTGGAGAGCGAGAGGTCACGTCGCTGAAGTGTGAAGTCCCACTGAGGGGTTCTGCCCCCCACCCTGCCCCCCACAACCACCTGCACTGTTGCTAGTAACCACAAAAGCAAAGCCAAAGCCACAGCCCTGGGGCCAGACTAAGGCCCGCCAGGGAATCCCCACCTGCCCGCCAGGCCTCGGCCCACCCCCGGGCCTGTTCTGCATTATCCCACTAAACTTTTGGGACCCGTTTCAGATTTATTGCTGGGCTTAAGTTTTTATTTAAAGATGACAGTTGACATAGCAATTTCAAGTCTTTGTTTTAACAATCCAGCAGCAGAGCAGGATGGGCCCCTGGGGAAACTTTCCCTGCAGAACATCCCTGGCTGGGGCTTTGGCGTTTAGCGGGGAGGAAACCAGGGTCACAGAGAGGCCGGGCAGGGCCCAGGGGGGTCACTGAGTTCGGGTGCGATCCATGCCTAGCTGGCGGAGTCCGCGGTGCCAGCTCTGAGCACCACCGAGGGCGACCTGCGGACTGGTGGCTGGAGAACCTCATGGTGCTTTACTTTCACTGCCTTTGTAGTTGAACTGCTGTCTCCGATCCCCACGGTTAAGGAAACCTAGACAGGTGCCCATTTCCTGGGTGAACTGAGTCACTTCCCCCTGGGGTTGAGTAATCCCCTCAGCCCCCTGACGCTGGGCTCTGGGAACTGGTTGTTTATACTAAATTTACTCTCACCAGTTTCTTCTGCTTCCCCGAGATAGCCTCCCCGGCAGCTGCCCCGGGGGGTGGCTGTGGGGGCCTCGGGGGCCCCGGCAGGCAACAGCAGCAGGTCCTCGATAAGGGCTGTCGGGAGGTGGACACTGCAGTGCAACGGTCCCTTGCAGACTTCCTGGGACAAATTTCCCTTCCAAGCAAGTTCCCATTTCTTGAGGGCCCTGCGCATGGGTCAGCTTTTCTCTGTCCGGTGCAGGGTGCTCAGGGACCCCGTCATCTGGCCTGCCCAGCCCCGTTCCCCTCTCACCCCAACTCTGCCCCTGGATGACTAAACCGTCGTCACCTCTGTGCCTTTGCTCCTGAGGCCGTCCCCTGGCCAGACCCGGGCTCCCTGCGCCAGCAAACCTGCTCCTCCAGGCCCCCTGCCTCCCTCTCTCTCTGCCCCTGAAACGCAGCCTGTCCATTTCAAATTCCCTGGACAGCTGCGGAGGCCACCTGGGGCAGGGACCGGGCCGGAGCCTCCCCTTTCACAAGGGACAGACAGAACCCAGAACTCAGATCTCTGACCCATGTCTGGAGCCGCACAGACTCACACAGTATCCATTTAGTCACCGCATGAAAATATATTTAGAGAATGAGGATGGAGAAGATGACTTCTCTCTTTCCTTCCTGCCTCCCCGCCTCCCTTTCTTCTTCCTTTTTTTTTAAACTCCTGTCTCCAGAAAGGACATTACAAACAAACACCACCATCACCAGCCATCTTTACCATTGCCCGGACGCAAGGATGTGTTAGGGCCCCAGCTAGTAGGAAAGATACAGTCGGAAAGATACAGTCGGAAAGATACATGTGAAGGGCTGTTCTGACGCACAGGCATCCTCTCACACGGTAGGGGGAGAGGAAGGCCTGTCCTCCTCTTCATAGCCCTTGAATTTTGCACCATGTAAGTGAGTACAGTTATGTATTAGAAAAACAGAAAACCAAACCACCAAAACCCCAGACTGTCTTCCTCTATCCACACAACTCACTTGGTGAATATTTCCTTATTCTCATTCTTGTCTCTTCGTGGGCCGGTAAAGAGAACTCCATGCTTGCCTGTGGCACTATGTGGACAGACGGCCGGTCCTGTGGGAACTGTTGGCCTCATCGCAATTAATTTTCAGTTCTGTGAGAAAAGGGGCCCCACCTTTCATTTCTTGCCCCTTCCGGCCCGACTACCTCAGATTGAATCCCAACTCGTCTGCTTCCTTGCCTGCTCCTTTGTAGCAAGTGATTTCACGGCTTCGTGCCTCAGTTTCCTCATCTGTGAAATGGGCCTACAGTGCACTCACCTTCCAGGGGTGGTTGGGAAGTTGGGATGGGATCTAGTAAGCGCTCAGTGAATGCCAGCTGTTTTTATAGCTGTCATTCCCCTCTCTGCCTTGCCCCCCAGTCTGTCAGACAGACACAGCTCTCATGCTCAGCACATGCACCGTCTAGGCGACCCATATGGGAGGGACAGAGCCATGTGCCTCGAGGTAAGGCTCAGGGGAGAGCGACACAGACCAGGAGAGTGAGGGAACGTGCATGCGTACAGCTGAGGTCCCAGAGGAGGCACGGGGGCTTCTGGAAAGTGAAAAACGTGCCAATGAGGCCTTCACTTTCACCCCCGGGAGAGGGCTCCTGGGTAGCCTTATGTTCTCTGGGCCTTTGCTTAGAAAGTGAAGATTCTAGGGAGGCTGCAAATAACAGCCGGGCGTTCTTATTTCCTTCCCTCTGGTAGAAACTAGAAACCAGTGGCCATCTGTTGTTTGGTCCACTCAAAAGAGGATGTTGAGGGTTATTTTTCCTTCGGACCCAAGGGTGCTGGGGAGCCCCAGAGCCCCGGGGCCTGTCTCGCACGACGCGTCTCTGAGAAGGCAGTGGATCTCGGGGCCGCTCGGAACGCCCCCCGTGGAGCCCAGAGCATGGCACGTAAGGAACGGCCCCCACCCCCCTGTGGCAGGTGTCCTCAGCTTGTCCATCCCCAGGGCGCCGGCAGGGTGGAGTGGGAGCTGGGGGAGCGTGGGGCACAGACCCAGGTGCGCTGGTGACCTTTGGAGTCACAGCCCGAGCGGCCTCAGACCCCGAGTGAAAGGCCTCGCAGTTTCCGAGCCGAGCCAGCTCCTCTCCCAGCCAACCACCTGCTCTGCTCTTTGGTGCTCGCTCTTACTACGACTACTTTCACACTTTCATATTTTTATTACTTTCTGCTAATTGCAGTTCACACAAACCTTCCCTCCCTGGGAGTTGCGTGCCTGAGGGTGGTTATTCTCAGAAGCTAGATACTGGAGCTGACAAACATTTAAGTGATATTTAGATAGAAGATACAGTGTTTCCATGACCCAGTTTCTCGGGAGCCTTACACAGATCATGGGTTCGAGCAAACGGATTCGCTGCTTCTGAGTTGGGGCGACTTTTTTCTTTTCATGTTGTATGTGTGACGTGGTCTGTACAGGTGGTCTGAGGTTTGCAGTGAGTGTTGTAGGGTGTGCACTGTGCTCGAGTGTTCTCCAGCAGTGTGGTGTGTATGGGGCGCCTGGGGTGCCTGGCGGGCCTGGCGTACCAAACCACTCAAGAAGTTAGGGTTAACACTTTTGCCTTTTCCTGGGCTTGAACGTTTCTTTTCTTTTTTAAAAAAGGATTTATTTATTTATTTTTTAGAGAGGGAAGGGAGGGAGAAAGAGAGAGAGAGAGAAACATCAATGTGCAGTTGCTGGGGGTCATGGCCTGCAACCCAGGCACGTACCCTGACTGGGAATTGAACCTGCGACACTTTGGTTCGCAGCCCGCACTCAATCCACTGAGCTACTCCAGCCAGGGTTATTTTCTTTAGTAGACTATCAGTGTTAGAGGTACTTGAGACAGACCCTTTGAGGGTGGAAGTGGACTCTGCTGTAGAGGAAGCTGGATATTGAGATTTTGCTACCATGTTATGTGCCTTGAGGGGACTGCCCATCAGGAGCACTGCCCAGACCTTGCTGCAGACGAATAGCAGGAACGCATATTGTACGCAGTCAATTACAGGTGCCTCCTGAGTATGCATGCCCAAGGAGTTAGCGTGTGGGGAAGGTCTCTGGGAGATATGACATCACAGCCCCTATAAATAATGCATGACGCAATATGCTGCGGGCAGCCAGCCTCAGCCATCTGCAACTGCAGGCTGCGCGGCTTTGAAAGAATGGCTCTTCCTGACGCCAGAAACCACACGGAGCCGCACGGATGCAAATGGAAAGCGTATACACATGTGTTTGCATGCTAGATGATTCTGGCGCAGTCTTAGAGGAGTTTTTTTTTGCATGGAGTTGGACTTTCACCCAGTTTCTCCCAGTCTTCTCCCACAGCGTGAGTGTCTCTTCAAGGCCGTCATGTTCTGGCCTCTGGGAGTGTGAAGTTCAACAGACAACAGAAATGAAAAAGACAGCAGGGTCTCGGGGTAAAGGGCATGCGCTCTGCAGCAGGACTGTGTGCGCTTGGCCGTGGTTCCCATTTCCTGGCTGGGCGACCTCGCAGACTGCTGTGCCTCAGTTTTCTTACCTGTGAAGCGGGGATACTGTGAACCACACCAGCGGGCCAGCGTGAGAACTGAGCGGGGTGGCCTATGCAAAAAACTCAGAGCAGCGCCCAGAACACTGTAAACAATTTGTGTTTATTATTAGCTAGTGGCAGATTAATCTGAAGTAAATTTATTTAAAAAATAAGGATTGTGCCTGCAAAACTCTGAAGATCTAAAGTGCTTTCCAGAGCCCATGCGGTACAAAACCATTTTTTTTTTCATTACAAACATGTTTTACAATTACACTAAACAACCATAAAAAGTGAACAGAGCTGGACAAAAGGGAATCAAATGTTATCACCAACAGCTTCTTACTAGCTGGAAGTTCTCAAAGCTGCTCTTACAAAAATATGTAACTTTTTTCTACCTGTGCCTTCCCAACCTACCTTCTTGTGTAATCCATCCAAAATGAAAACTTTATCAATGAAAGAAGGAAAGAAGACCACCCAAGTGCCAGGATTTGGAAGGTGGGTTTTACTTTAATCTTAAGTCCAGAGAGTAAACCTGCTTGCTATGGAGAAAGGTTATTTCTTTCTCCTGCACATTATTGGACTGACTAGAACATTTAAAGTGAGCTGAGGTGGCTTAGGGGAGCCCTTACTTACATATCGGGTTGGCCAAAAAGTGCATATGATTCTTTCCGTAAAATAGAAAACACATTTTTGTTTTCACCAATCACTTTATTGATTTGTGTATGTTGAGTATGTCGTCTATCTCCCATGTGGTAGAACACTGACTGTTCTCCATTAATGTCTCAGTTTGATCGCTATCAACTTCCACTGGTCTACCCAACCATAGAGCGTTGTCCAGCGAGAAATCTCCAGCACGAAACTTCGCAAACCACTTTTGACACATTCGACCAGTCACAGCACCTCTCCATACACTGCACAAATATTTTTTTTTGCATTCCAGTTGCATTTTTACCTTTCTTGAAATAATAAAGCGTAGTGTGCTGAAAATGTTGTGTATTATCTTCCATCTTCAATATTCAAATGGCTACACAAAAAATCACCAAATCTGATGCTTTTTAAAAATGCATGCTGATATGACAGCTGTCACAATACAATCTAACAAAGCTGTTTTGAGTGAAATTAAAGACAACTAAGTGCTACTAAAGCCATCTTACAGAAAAAACCGAAACGAACTTTTTGGCCAACCCAGTACATCAGAAAATAGTGGCTGTCTGCTAAGTAGGGGACAGACCCTGAGACAGGAAATGCCCCGAGTGAAGGGGCAATCCCTAGGGCAGTGCCACATGGGGGGGCCTCTGCTCAGTCTCTTTGGACGTGGGGGTAAGGGCTTGGAGAAGAGAGACACCGTTAAGTGGACCGAGTTTGCAAACGGCAACCTATCCAGACCTGTCTATCTTTCTCTCTCTCTTGTCTTAATACCAGTCAAGAAGGATGCTGGGAAAAAAGCGTAGCCAAAAGCCTTCATCAAAATGGAAAGACAATGAGGTTCTATCCAGCTGTTCCTTAGCTGGCTCACCTTGGATAAGTCATTTACCCTCTGGACTTTTATTTCCCAGGCTATAGAAAATAAATTGACTAGGTTAGATGAGTGGATTTTGAATTTTATTTATTATTATTTTTTTAATGTAAACTCTTTTTTTAGAAGTATTTTTTAAAGATTTTATTTATTTCTTTTTAGAGAGGGGAGGGAGGGAGATAAAGAAAAACATCAATGTGCAGTTGCTGGGGGCCGTAGACTGCAACCCAGGCATGTGCCCTGACTGGGAATCAAACCTGCGATGCTTTGGTTCGCAGCCTGTGCTCAATCCACTGAGCTACGCCAGCCAGGGAGGATTTTGGATTTTAAAACTTTTTGTGCGAATGAAAGCTGACATGGAAACCTAACGTGCCAAAGGATGAGAGTGTGACATAGAGGGTGGGGGGGGTGGCAGTCCTGGAGTCTGGGGACAGCCCTCTTACCTCTTCGTTAACCAGGAGGTCTGGTTAAACACCCTTTGGCTGAATGGGAACCCACTGAACGTATTTATTTGCATGACAGCGAGTCAGTGAAAACCTCAGTGTGGTCTGGTTTATTACTGAAAAGAACATCAAGAGCTTTGGAACCCACGGAGGCCGAGGCCGAAAACCGAGGACCCAGGTTCTGCCACAGCCAGAGAGACGTGCAGCTGCCTAAGACCGTTCCTGGGACAGCGAACTTGTGTCTCCACATTTATTTACTCAAGGGAGGGTCTGCTGGGGAAGTGGGTCAACTGTCAAACTGTGTCCTCGGGGTAAATCAGTGACACGCTCGGGAGAACGGACCCTGCAGCAGCAATGTCTTATAAGAACGATCTCTTCATTCGATGCACACTTCGCTGGGAGGAACCTCCATGTTCAGAGGCATGCCATGGTAGCTAGCATTTGCAGAGAGAGAGAGAGAGAGGGCGGAAGACTAATTTAATGTCCACAGACCGGAGGTTCGCTTGGGAGAAGCATCAGATCCATTTGTGAAGTGTTCGAGCGAGCTTGCCTCTCGATGAGAGGGATGGAGCTGCCCCAGATCATTCCCTGGCGTGCTCCATCACCAGTGCGTATGGACACAGCCTTCCCCTGGGGTCTGGCTTCTGCTTCGCTTAGCCCGAGTCAGCCCAAGGGTGACTCAAATCCAGGTAGTTTTCCCAGATGCTGGGAGAAGGGGTCTCAGCTGTTTGAGAAGTATGTGTTGACCTCCCAGCGGAACACGAGAGGTCACGCAAGCTGAGTTACTGTGAATTCCAACGTACTCGGATACAACTCTCTTCCCAGATCACCTAACGCTGTGCGGCCCCTAGTTATTTGCAGCAGTTAACACATATAATGCTTTTTCACTTGTCCTTTTAAGATGATTTGCTTGGCTGATGTCTTTTATTTTATTAGTTTTTATTTTTCAATTAGACGTGACTTCCCATATTATTCTGTATTAGTCTCAAGCGTACAGCGTAGTGGTGTTACAATCACATACTTTACAAAACGTACCCCCATCCCCGATTTAGCTGATTTCTTACTTAAAAGCTTATTTCCTCCTACATTCAAACCTTTCTTCTTTTTTAAATAGAAATGTGTCTCTAGTTTAAAAAAAAAAAGGCAATGGTGAAAAAAGTATTAGCGATAAAGGTAGCTCATGCGATAGGCCATACGGTCAGGAAGGGGAGAGAGGAAGGGACACCTTCTGGACAACCTGAGACCCGGGGGGTCGCCTTTATTTCACCTGCAGACTGTGGCCCACGGTCACACCGTCTGAACCGGCCACACCGGGTGTGGAAGGTGGGCCCATCCCCGGTGACCTGTCCGGGTTTTCCTTTGCCTTTAGGCAGGGGCCGCCTGCTGCAGAATGAGACCTGTTTGTGTTGTCACTCTCCTCCACGCCAGCGGTGCCCCGTCCCCTCTCCTTTAGTCCAGAGGCTTTTCCGGAGTCTGCAGTCAGAGAGGGCGCACATGGGCAGGAACGGGGGGCCACGCATTCGTTCGGGCTGCACGCGTAGCTGACGGTGTGGCTCCCTGCCACGCTGGCACCTGGGGCAAGAGGAACAATCGGCAATAATAATAATAATAATAATAATAATAATAATAATAATCCTGCCTTTATTTAAAATGTTGGTCTTTTGCTCATAATAGAATGTTTTGCACTAATTCTTATTTTTCAAAATAGTGCACGGACATATCATTTCTCTTGAGACCCGAGTGTTTTGGCCACTCCCTCACACTTTTGTGCCTGTGGTCAGTGCCTCCCTTGCCCCACCCTCGTGCCGGCCCTGGCACATACTTTTATGAGTGTGCCAGGCGAGGAACTAGGTGCTGGAGATACAGGATGGGGTGGACAGGAGCTTTCAGCCGAGTAAGAGTCAGCCGCGCAAATAGGCATGACTCAGCACGATCGCTATATGACGGTGCGGAAAGTGCGGCGGGGAAGGGGTCTCTGCTGAGCCAGGGAGCCTGGGAGGAGGGCTTGAGTCAGACTTGCAGGCTGCCCGCACTTGGCTAGTGGACACAGGGGTGCGGAAAGGATGTAAGGGGAGTGTCGGGAAATGACACCTCCTTTCATCGCTCCAAGCCTCAGTTTTCCTCATCTGCAAAATGGGGGAGAAGGGAGCACCCGCTTCATAAGGTTGTGTGTTGTCAGGGTGAGCATGGGTTCACTGGGCTCAGCACCTAAAACAGATTCGGGTGCCTCACGTAACACTGGTCAGCCGCGGCAGTGGTGATGACAAAGACCATTGCATGCAGTGGCGATGACGACGACCATTGCATGCAGTGGTGATGACGACGACCATTGCATGCAGTGGTGATGACGACGACCATTGCATGCAGGTGTGTCTCTGGGCCACCCCCACAGTCTGACTTTGCTTTGCAGACATCCACGACAGTGACGGGAGTTCCAGCAGCGGCCACCAGCACCCCAAGAGCACAGCCAAATGGGCGGCCTCTCTGGAGAATCTGCTCGAAGACCCAGAAGGCGTGAAAAGATTTCGGGTTTGCCTTTTTCCTTGTTGACGGGATCGATGCGACACGTGAAGGGCAGATGCGTGTGGGGGAAGCACAGGCCAGTTTTTAGCACTGCCCCAGCTCGAGAACAAGAACGTCTCCCCCGTCGAGGCCAAGGTGGAAAGGCTTTCCCCGGTAGCCAGGGCCCAGCACCCAGGGCGGTGTGCAGACTGTTTCCGGATGTCACATAGCTGGGTGCGGGGTGGCGTGGGCTCTGGGGAAGAGATGCCGTGTTTATTGACAGGACCTACAAAGAGTGTCAGCTCTGTGATACCCAGGAGGGGCGGTCTGGGTCTTCTGTGTATCTTGTTCTCTTGTGTGTTGGGATTATTAACAGCGTGAGACAGGCTAGACAACAACCGGCAAAGTGAGGCTGAACTTCAAGAGCAGGCTGATGGATGGGGGAGTGGCGGTGCTGCCTAGAAATAACTTTTTCGGCCAGCTGCAGCCCCAGGTGCTGGTTAGAGGCCGCTCGTGTGAGTTTGAAGAATGCCCTGTGTCTGCCTGAGCTCCCCCAGAGTCTGGCCTCAAGTCCAGGGTCAGGCCGGGACAAGCCCTCGGGCTGTGGGTCCTTTAGTGCCCGGGGAGGGGGCGGCAGGCGGGCTCTTGCCCTTGCTGGGCACTAGGCCACTGTGAGCTCTGTCTAGCTCTGCTGGGGACACTGCTCTGTGCCACTGACCCCCAACATCCGCCACAAGAGGAAAATATACACCTCCAACTTAAAATAGCTCTCATCGGGATGGTTCTGGACATGCTGTCTATGTTTTTTTTTTGTTTTGTTTAAAAAAAAAATGGGCCTGCTTTTAGAGGAATGTACTTTGTTTAAACACTGTCTGGAAGGAACTAATATTTCTTCCACTGCAATTTACTTTTTGGTAATTTATTGTCAGCTTAGAACTGGGAGGGGACACTTACTTCATTTTTACTCTTCCCTGCAATGTCAAAGCCATTGAGTTCAGGTGCACGTGGCATTCTGGCGTTAACATGAAATATGAGCTTGGTTTTTGGGAGCAGAGTTTTCCTGCTCAGAGTGTTTTGGATTTTGCCAAATTCAAATCCTTGAAGGGAAATGCATTCTCTCCCATCCCTGGTCCCTGAGGGGAAATGCGTTATTTATTTGTTTGTTTTTTAAAGCAGATTGCTGTTTTACACTTTGCTTCTCTGTACTTATAGGAATTTTTAAAAAAGGAGTTCAGTGAAGAAAATGTTTTATTTTGGCTAGCATGTGAAGATTTTAAGAAAACGCAAGATAAGAAACAGGTATTTCTTCCACTTTATCATTATGTTCTCCACAATTTACTTTTCTCTCCTTATAAGCTTACAGCCGCCATTCCAAATCTATTTGGAAATTGCCTCGAGAAATCTGATCCACTTGGACTTGGGGGAAGATTTAAGCTCCAGGTTAGGTACCCTGTGTTGCTCAAATACGCCTAATTTTAAACAGAGGGTGTTACTCCATGTTTAAATGGAGCCGTGCAAACGGACAAACAGTTAAAGCAAAAAGGACAACGTACGTCATTCAGAGTTCGTCACCGTGCACGATTTGTTTCTGCGTGAATAGGTTCTTAGGAGGCGGCCCCCGGAGTGGGGCCGGTCGGCGTTTCGTACAGAGGCCGTGAAATGATAAGCAGACGTGGCGGCAAAAGCAGGCTGCCTCCGATGGATCGTCAATTATTCAGTATATCTTTACGGAACGTCCCGGAGTTGGCAGGCGTCCCACGTAAAACGTTCCTGCCTATCCTCCTGGGTGGCTGGCTATGTGCTCTTGGCCAGGTTCGGGGGAGGGGCAGCCAGCATCTTCTGCCGCTGAAGGTTGGGGATAAGGCGGGTGGAAGAGGTGGAAGAGGTTATGGGGAAGGAGGCCGGGGGACTGGGAGGGTTTACGAGGCCGGTGCCTGTGTATTTCTAAGAGGCTACCAGCGAAATGCCAGCAGGGCCCGGTGGGGAAGGTACCTGAGCGAGGCTGTTGGTGTGAGGCTGTCGGGAGTGGTGGGGACTGGGGTCGTCAGGGGCAGCTGCGCTGCCTGCAGCGGCTGCTGCAACTGGTTGTTGAGCTGACTTTGGCAGTGAATGCTTTGGGGTCTGTGGCGATCTGGGCTTTCCCTGCTTCGAGTTCTGCCCACCTCGGTCTTCGCCTGCCCACGCCTGGGCCCAGAACCCTGAGGGGCCTTTCCTCCTGACGCATCTAACCCAGAGAAGCTGGACGCTTGGATTCTTGTGTAAACCCATCCGACTTGATAAGCATGCAAACTAATTTTTAAAGAAAAGTTAAGCCCTGCCGGCCAAACGGGACACATCCCTGGGCAGAGGTGGGCTGCCAGGTACTGAGCACCTGTCTGCAAGGCCCCACTCCCCACGGCCAGCAGTCACTGCGCGTTTGCAGGCCACGGCTTGGAGAATGTCCATCGTCGGCTTCCTCGGAGGGTCTTGTGGACCCAGACACACTCTCCCCAAGGAGGAGCCGGGGGGCCTTCCTCTCCACAGGGGCAAGGCTGGGTTCTGAGGTAGCTTCCCTGTGGGTTGCATTTCCTAGGTCCACCTAGAAGGACGGCCAGGGCATTTGCTTTTGTCCACTGCGGCTTTGATTCCCCCATGACTTTGCCCAAGCCTCCAGGGGGCGTGGCCTCAGAGTGCAGGAGAGAGGGCCCGCTTTGGAAGGCCAGGACATTGGCCTTCCGACAGCCCTCAGGAAGGAGTGCCCACCATTCTCTGTGCCCTGGGCACCCGGGACAGGGCTCCGGGACAGCCTCCCATAAATGCTGGACTGGGCAGTTGTTCGTCCAGCCTCACCCGACACCCCAGCTCAGAGTCAAGCGGTAGATCGGGTGTCCGTTCCTCTGCCTTATCCTTTGCGTGTTGGAGGTGAGAGGAGCCTACAGGGTGGCCAGCCCACCTCTCCCTGGACAAACCAGGGAGCCGAGGCCCCTCCTGGGCCAACCTGGGACCCGAGCCTGCACTCCGAGGTCACCCAGCCATTTCCCCTGCAGACCGTGCCGGCGGGTCTCTCAGGTCAGCTGCGTTCGCCAGATCTTGTGGGGTTTCTGCTCAGGGCCAGGCCTTCCAAAAAGCATGGGGGACACACAGGGAGAGGACGGATGAGCTGCTTTGGGGAACAGGCACCGGGAGGGGAAGCCGCTTGTGAGTGTGACGAGTCCAGAAACGGGAAGTGCAGGTTCTGTGGGAACGCAGGCAGGGGGCGGTCTGGAAAGCCCCCGAGGGGAAGTGACTTCTCAGCCGATGACACCTGAAGCGGAGTCTGGGGGTGGGGTCGTGTGGCTGGACGAGGGGACAGCAGATGGGGAGAAATTTCTGGAGAGGAGAGCTGGAGGAAGACCAGATGGCTGCAGGGTCACGCTCTGCGGAGCTGAGGCTGGGGGGCAGGTGGGGCCACACCTGCAGGACACTGGGAAGCTACGTGGTAGGTGGCACCGGCCCATCCACATCCTGCAGACAGAGCTGCCGGAATCTGGCAGCCCCTGTCTGCACCCCACACCCCTGACACCCAAACTGTGACTCCTTGGAGGTTTGTGTCCCTAAGCCTGGCATGTGCCCAGTGACGGCTGCAGTGCAGCATGTGCTCCTCACCGTCAAGTGCCTGAGCAAGCAGACGGTGCTGGAAGGGAGGAGGCGGCCGTGAGCCCGCGGTGTCCGGGCCTGTCTGGGTGACCGCACGGAGCCTTGTGGCTCCGCCCGTCCACCCAGGGGCTGTGGTGGGACAGATGCAGCAGCAGCTGGCTCAAGCCGCCAGCTGTGGCGCAGACAGAGCCAGCGCGCAGACCAGCCTCCGACTCCAGGGCCTGCGAGTTCCGTAGTGGGTCTGCTGCAGGGGAAGTAAAACCAGGAGCAAGTTCAAAACCACTCACTTAGAGAAGCGGAGGAGGAGAGCCGCACGGGGAGAAGTCGGCCCGGTGGAATTCCGCCATCAGACTTACAGCATCTGGAGTGTGTTGAGGGTTTCTCTCTGCAGCGACCTAAGGCAGTGGGGGGATCCATGCGGACCTCATTTTTGCTTCCTTTATTTTCAATAGGGCCCGAGCTGGCTTGGTTTCCGTTCTTTTACTGGGTGTCTCCAGCCAGATCTCCCCTTCCCACTGGCTGACTTAGCTGGGCTCCTGTATAATGTATTTCTTGTCTGTATCGCTGGCGGTTCCCTCTTACAGGCAGTCTCCAGAGGTTTGCGGTCCTTTTCTTCCCCAGTGTATCCAAGTGCCTGGGTCAGTGCCAGGCACACGGGACTTCCAGCCCTTCCCACTCAGATCAGCTGACACCTGAAGATCCCCCGTGGGTGGGGGCCTAGCCTTCCTGGGTCTCACTTGGTGCTGCCGTTGCAGCCCTGGACTTGAGAGGTGAACCTGAGTCCATCCTGCTGCTGCTGGGTCCTCCCTGGGCTGCGACTTGGCCCCGGGCAGGCAGGAAAGCAGCCCCAGGTTCGGGAGGGTCTCGATACTCTGCCTTTGTGGTGGGGGTGGTGGGGCTCTAGGGACTTGGGAGGGCGTCCCCCCCCTTGCCCCCTCCCTCCTCGGGGTTCCGGGGGTGGTAGCACCTTCCAGGTGTTCATATTCAGCAATCAGCATTCAAAGCAGTTCCCTCTGTTTGCACTTGCTTTTTTTTTTAAAGATTTATTTATTTATTTTTAGAGAGGGAAGGGAGGGAGAAAGAGAGAGAAACATCAATGTGCGGTTGCTGGGGGCCTTGGCCTGCAACCCAGGCATGTACCCTGACTGGGAATTGAACCTGCGATGCTTTGGTTCGCAGCCTGCGCTCAGTCCACTGAGCTACGCCAGCCAGGGCTATTTGCACTTTCTTTATGGGTTAACATTTTTCTATGAAGTGCCTTTTCCCCATGGATTAGCACGTGAGATGTATCTGTCTTCTAAAACAAAGCAGTATTGATGTTTTATAAAACCTCAGCAAAAACTCCACCAAGGTGTTCATTCTTGGGTTACCTCTGAATTCCTTCCTTCCTTCCTTCCTTCCTTCCTTCCTTCCTTCCTTCCTTCCTCCCTCCTTCCCTCCTTCCTTCCCTCCCTCCCTCCCTCCCCCCTCGGCACATGCACCTTGGGCCGGTTTACAATGTGACAAGGACCGACATGGACATGGCAGCCTGTGCAGCTTTGTAAAAACCAAACTGAGAGTCGGGGTGGGGAAGTGGGGGGGTGGTGCAGGGTTTCTAGTCATAGCTCTGAGAGCTGCTTGTCCTGGTATTTAAGTGTGATGGTGCCTTTTAGAGCTGACCAAGTTATGGGGACAGTTTATCGTATTTATTCTTCTTATTGTGTTGAACACTGCAACCAGGTCCAGGATTTTGGAGTGATTGCTATTCTTGGTTAAAGTAATAGTAAAGATTTTCCTAAAAGGCTGAAACACCGCCCTCTTTATGTAAAAAATAAAAGTGTCTAAAAATCCAAAAGTGACATGTGTCCTCCTTAGGGGAAATTCATTCATTCGGCAGTGGGTGCAGTAGAAAGGGCTGTTCCCTTCACCCCTCAGCTCACCCTCCCTCTGGTCTGGGCTGTGTCTTCCCAGCCTTTGCCTCTCGACGTGGGCCTGGCTGGGTCCAGGCTGAGCCCATTCCGAGCTCAGCTGTTCTCGGTGCGGCCTCAGGCCCGCCCGGCGCCTCATTCCTTCCCCGCGCACTTTACCGTGTTTAGATGTTATCTGCCAACTTCCTCTTACTATAACCGAGGTGTCACCGACCTCCCTGTGTACTGCATTTTCATTACGAAAATATTTATTGTTTGCTGTTTGCAGCTGAGTCAAAGAGGATACTACAGTTGCATGTTTCTTCCTGGACTATTTTTTGCTTTGCTTCTTTTCATAGCCCTGTACCATGCGTCTCGATACCATGTTGCACGGGTTCGTGCCTCTCAGTTCACCTCTGCAGTTACGGTTCACCCGGGGACAGTCCTCCTGGGCCCTCTGGCCACAGCCCCCTGGGTCTTCCTTTACCGCCTCTGGCCACTCCCTGGGCCCCTGTCCTGCCCCCTGCACCCAGGCGCTCCCGTCGGAGTCACTCACTCACTGCAGTGGAGGATGGCCAGCAGTAGCCTCTCGAGAAAGGGGATGTGGCAGGTGGATGTGTAAAGATCTTGTTGAATGAAAATGTAATTTCCCCCCTACTCTCCCCCTTCGTTGATGATCTGACAGGGCATAGAACGGAATGAATTCTAGGTTGAAACTCATTCAGAAATTTAAAGACATTTCCCACTGTCTTCCCTTCTGTGACGCATCAGTAGTTTATAGGGGAGCCGATTTGTTTTCTTTGCTGTTTTATCTCCGGAAGAGGACAGGATTTTTTTTTCAACACCAGTATTCTAAACCTGTACCGTTTGGGGCCTTGGAGGGATTGGGGTTCATTCATAGTGTGGGCATTTTATGGAGCCATTTAGTCTGGAAAGGTATAGTTCTGGAAAGTGTTCTTACGTTATTTTTTTATCATTATTTTTTCATCTCTTTGGCTTTTAGTTCCTACTTTTCTTTGGAGATTTCAGCTTTATCTTTAAATCCCTCTGTTGAAAGTTTTATGTGTTTTTTTTTGTTATTGTTTGTTTTCTTTAGACCCTCTAGTCTCTTTTGGGTGGCCGCAAGCCTAATACGTTTGTAGACTAGATACATCTGTGATCAGCTAGCCTGGGAAACATGTGCTGTGGGGTTTGTATGCAGAGTTTAACCTCACCCTCGTGCTCAGTTCGGCGCCTCGTCCTTGCCCTCTTTCCTGCTTCTGTTCCGCAGCCCCCCCCCCTCTGCCCCCAGTCAAGTTCATTAGAGGAGAGACCTCGGGGGCCAGGAGGAAGGGGAGAAGGAGAGAGAGGGGGGCGGGAGGTGCTCACCTGAATGTTCAGAGTTGGGGGTCGGCGACCTGGGGGCCTGACGGTTTCTTTCTGCGACGCCCCCTTCCGGCGGGACTGCCCGATGCCCACGCTTCTGCCACTTTTGAGCGTTTCTCGCCGCCGCCCGCCCCGACCTTGCAGGCGCCTGGGGTCGCTCGGGCTGTCTGCGGCCTCATTCGCTGTCCCCCCGCCGCCTGCTTTGCGTTTCCTGAGCCCGTTCTCGGCAATATTCTCAGATCATGTCCTTGACATTTTCTTTGCCTCATTCTCTGTCTGAGGCTGATCTCAATAAAGGCGGTGGCTTGCGCCTTTGATTGTCCTACGCGGCCTCCCCCACTGTCCACCTCTGGCGCAGTGACAGGCTGGGGAGGACCAGCTGACGGAGATGGGCGCAGGAAGCAGCGTGACCAGAGCTTGGTGGCAGGCAGGGTGGCGGGGTGAGGCAGGTGTCCGGGGAGCTCAGTCCCCAGCTTCCTGGAGGAGAGACGGCAGGACCCACTGGCCAGGAGGGGGCCACTCCTTTCCGTGGTCTCTGCGGGCGGCGGGGGGTGGGGGGGAGCCTAGAAATCAGCCACCTGCGTGGTCCGCAGCTTGGGGGGAGGGTTGGACTGACATCTTGGGAGACCGTATGACTAGGAAGCAGTCAGCCTAGGGCATAACTCTGGGGAACCCCAGAATCTTTGGGGGGGGACAGAGAGATGGGAGCTGGCCAGGGAGACAGGGAGCAGCTGGAGAGCCCCAAGAGGGCAGCGGTGCTGGGCAGGCCCAGGGCCGCCGGGCGGGCGGTGCAGAGGGAGGGCTGAGCTGGCCGGCCGGTGGGCAGGAGCCATGCGGAGGGGGCAGGGAGCGGGTGGGGGCAGGGAGAAAGCAGGGACTCGGTGCACACTCCTGTTTTGCGGGGTTTCAGTACGAAACCGGGGTGGGGGGGGTCATCAGCTCTGGGAGGGTGTGAGTAAAGGGGGTGTTCTTTTATCTTCCCAGTGGGAAAAGTTGAAGCTCGTTTGTTGGGCGAGGGTGAGGAGACAGAACAAACAGCAGCGCCCTTCTGGGCTTCGGGGGGCTGGTGCCCCTGCTGCTCCTCGGGGCCAGTGCCTGGTTCGGGGGCTGACAGGAGAGGGCACCTGCCCCCCCCCCACCCGCACCTGCACGTGCTGGGAGCGGAGCCTGGGCACCCGCACGGCTGGTGTCAGGCTGGAAGGGAGGCCCAGACTCGGGTGTCTGGGAAGAGCTCCTCTGGGTGTCCTCGCAGGCCGCCCTCGAGCTGACGCCAAGGGAGGGTCCCAAGTCCTCCCTTGGGCCCCGGGGGGGTCCTCTTCCAGCACCTCCTGGGGCTGCCAGGGCGGGGTGCCGGGCACATCTGCCCTCCGCAGGGGGCCGTCCTCCGGGTCACAGCCCGAGTCATGGACCTGTTCCTGTCCTGGCCGGAGCCAGAATAGGGTTAACAAAGCTCTGGAAAATCGACCAAAATAGCTCGAGAGACGAGGTTCTTCTTTTAAGTCTTCTCACCATGGACACCAGGCCCTCCCGTGACCAGCTTGCGGTCGGCCGGCTCAGGGTTTCCCTTTTCAGTCACGCTTCCTACCCCGGCCCAGATAAGCCCTGCGGCTGCTGCAGCCCGTTCAGCCGGACGTGGGGGCACTGTGGGGACGCGCACCCCCGATGCTGTCCCCAGACAGAGACCCAGGAGGGGGGGCCTGGAGATGTACCTGCCGGCAGGCCCCCAGAACCCGCCTCCTCTCCTCTGGGCCTCTCCTCCCTCCCACCCCACACCTCGAGCTACTGGCTCATTACACTTCTTTTCAGAACCACCCAGGACAGCCTGGGCTCCCCTGGAACAGCGTGTGTGTGTGTGTGTGTGTGTGTGATTGTTCCGGGGGAGGGGAGGCCTGACGTGCTGTCTGCCCCCCGAGCTTTGCACGGGGTCCGTTCACCTGACTGGCTGACATGTCCGTGGGGTCTGAGAGCAGGCGGGAGTGTCCAAAGGTGGTCCCTCCCGGCAGAACGGCGGTGATGGGAGGGGGGTTTCTTCGAGAGGCGGGAGCAGCCGCAAAGTGCTGTCCCCCCTGGGTCTGGCGGACGGTCCCCAGACGGGCCCCCGGGAGGAGCCGCGCTGGTCTGAAGAGGCTCCTCGTGTCTTCGAGCCTGGCGTTGGTGAGCTGCTCACGACCAGAGTGGATGCGGAGCGGGCACCTGGGCGGGCTTTCTGGAGGACGAGAGGTGGTCGGGCCTCGGCCCCGTGGGGCTTTTTCTCAGGGGGTCCTTGGAACCTAACTACGTTGTTGAAGGACTGCTTTTCTTCTGCTTTCAAGCACCAGGTGGTGCAGACCCCTGGTGTTTTCCATAAGGCCGAAGGGTTTTGTAGACTGGGAAACCTAAGCCAGGCTCTGGAGCTTGGGGGGGGGGGGCCAGGGGGGCAGCGGGGAGGGGAGGAGGGCTCTTGGGAGAGAACAGGCAGTTTTCCAGGCCTCTCAAGACCCCTCACTCCCCCCCACAAATCACAGCTCCAGGCTGTGTTTCAGAGGCATTTATGGCCTGGCTTGCCTGCAGGGTGAGGTCATGCTTTAGGCTTTGATGTTTAAAGACACAGCCCCAGGTTTGCACCTGGAGGTGTGAGTGCAGGCACTTTACTTTCTCTGAGTGAAGAGACGAGCCTCAGGGGGCAAGGCCTGGGAGAGCCAGGCAGGAGGCAGCTGGTTTTAAGACAAAGCACTTACCGTGTACTCGGCCACGGTGGCTTTTCAGAGTGCTAGAAGTGCGCACCTCTCCCACGTCTGCTCACAAGCCTTTCCAGGGCTGGGGCGGCACAGGCCTGCCCTTGGGACTCAGGGCGGCCAGTGAGTGCCCTCTCCCTCGCTCGTACGCGCACGCCATCACCAGGAAAAAACCCTGCCCTGGGACCCGGCCGGCAGACCGCACCACCTGGAGCGGGCAGTGTACGTATCCTGCAGGCAGGGGGCTGGGCAGCAACGCCAGGCGTTGGGGCCACACAGTCCTGAGTCTCCCTGCAGGGAAGCGGCGCCCACAGGACAGTGGCACTTGGCTGGGTGCCGCCAGGGTCAAGGAAACGGGCCTGGCGGTTGGGCGCCTCGTGTGTCCCGAAGCCCAGCGGGCGCCTGATAACGGGCTGGACATGTGTGTGCGCCGTTTCCCTCGATCTGTTTTGTATTGCGGAAAAGTACACGTCGTAACAAATGTTACCACGTTGGCCGTTGTTTAGGGCCGTCATTCCTATCATTGTAACCACGTTAACGTGCGCGGTTCAGGGCCTTCCGTGCATTCACCGTGTTACACGGCCTCCACCACGAGTGCCAAGGTTTCTCGTCATTGGCCCCACATGGAAATCCCTCACCCCACGAAGCAGCTACTTCCCTTTCCCCGTCCCCCAGCCCTGGGCGGGCGGCCGGCCACTCGTTTTCCATCTCCGTGGGTGTGCTGGGTCTGGATGTTTCGGATGAATGGTGTCATGCACATGTGGCCTCCAGAGTCCGGCTTCTCTCAGCACCACGGTTCCAAGGGTCACCCATGCTCTGCCCGTCTCAGGACTGCGTGCCTGGTTATGGCCCAATGGTGCTCCCATGAGTCCTTAATTCGGAGGAGTCCTGAATGGTACACATGTTACCCGCTGTGCCTCAGGAGTCTTTCTGTCATTCTTTACAAATGCACAGCGTAGCAGTTTAGTGACAGGAGGTGGAGGGGCAGCCAGCCACCCCCCAGGCCAGGCCAGGCTGGAGCAGAGAGCTGAGCTCAGGCCGGGAAGGGCCGAGCTCACAAATAACAGGCTCCGTGTGTCTCCCGCAGATGCAGGAGAAGGCGAAGGAGATTTACATGACCTTTCTGTCCAGCAAGGCCTCGTCCCAGGTCAACGTCGAGGGGCAGTCCCGGCTCAATGAGAAGATCCTGGAGGAGCCACACCCCCTGATGTTCCAGAAACTCCAGGACCAGGTAAGCTGACGTCCTGGCCTGCATGGTGACTTGAAGCCCACGTGTGTCCCCAGCCTCGCGCATGGGGGAGGGAGCCGTGGTGGGGGAGTGGGAGGGGGCTGGAATGCAGGCTCTGAAGGTGACCCACAGGAGGCTCCCTCTCGCCTGTGTCCTCGTGGTCTGCGCACAGTTTGAACCAGCAGGGTTACCCGTCTGTTCAGTGCAGATCAGGAGGGAGGCTGGGGCTGTTTGGGGGGCCCACACGGAGGAATCAACATGTGAAAACTGCTGAAGGTGGGACCAGACAGAAAATTCTAGAAAGCAAGCACAAGGACTCAAAGTGACCAGGAACCTGCGACTGTTTCTGTGCAAATATCCAAACATCACCACCTGCGTCCGGGGCCCAGCACTGTAAGCTAGTTCATAACGAGGCCCCTGGTCACCATGATATATTAACCTCCAGCATCACACCTTTGCAAAGCGGGGGAGTCAGGTTTAAAATAGACTTCTGAGGGGTAAACTCGTTTTCTGGCAAGTTTTCGTGCAAGGAATGCCCACGGTAACAGGCAAAGGGATGAAAGTGTGCTCCAGAGGTATTTTCTGAGAGGTGAGTTTGCAGACGGGACTGTCCCTAGTGCGGTCTGTGCTGATGAGACGCTCACCTGCAGAGGGACGCAGGTTTCGAACTGCTGGCGACCCCATTCCGACGGACGAGGTGCAGGCCTGTCCCGGTGCGGTGCCCCGGTGGAGACCAGCCTTGGGCTTGACTCAGCAGTCCTCCCTGGGGAGCAAGCCCGGCACCACCCGGCGGGCTTGTGAAAGCAGACGCGCGGCCCCCCACCCGAGTTAACAGTCAGGTCCCACGGGCCGGGGCAGGCGGAGACTTTGCCTTCCCAACGAGGTCCCAGGAGACGCGGACGTACCGGGAGCGGATGGTGAGAGCCGCGGCTCCGCCGCAGGGGCGGGCCTCCCTTTGCTGGCCTGGAGCATGCGCAGAGCCCAGAGCACGCCCCAGCGTCCCCGAGTCCTCGTCTTTGCTCAGCATCACGCGGGAATCAAACATGCAGCTAGAAAATACAAACGTGAGAAGTAGTTTGAAAATGGTTTCCCATGGACACAGTGGCAAGGGCGAATTCCCCTGGATTCTGAACCAAATCCGGGTGCTGAAGGAACTCGGCCTGGGAGACTGGCAGGCGGTGATCCCGAGGCCGAGGGAGGGGTGTTACGGGCCCGGACTTGTGCGGGAAGTGGCGTACACGGCCAACAGGCCGCTCTGGTGGCTGTAGCCCCGTGAGGACGCCTGCCCCGCCCCCGACCTCTGTCTTGCGCAGGGCTCCGGCTGCACTGCCAAGTGCAGCGGGCGGGGGAGCTGTTCCCAAGCCCCTGTGCTCCAGGTGCATTTCCACTCATCACATGGCTACTACCCAGAGTGCCCTTCCGCGACCTTCCGTGCCCACTTGGCAGGTGTCTCACTGCATCACCAGTGAGCATTATTCTCATTCCGGTGATGAGAAAAGCAAGGTTCAGGGACACGAAGTGGTTTGATAGCACAAAGTCGCCCCGGTCAGAGGAAGGGCTGGAAGGGCTGGAAGCTGACTCATTCTCATCTGCCTGCTTTCAAAGGCCACACTGGTCCCGGCCACGGGAGGCTGGTCACTGCCCCTCAGGGCCCCACGAGCCCAGCTGGAGCAGAGGGGCTGGCGAGGCCGCGTGAGTCCTGGCGTCCCCACTTCCCGGGCTGCAAAGGCCAAGGTCGCAATGAGGAGGGAGGCAGACCGACCCCACTCTCTGCGGGGACCCCGCCATCCCCGCGGTGGGGGCCCCAGCTGCACCCCACTGGAGTCACGTGTTGGGAGGCTTGTAGGTCCAGAGAGGAGGGACACAGGAGGCAGAGGAAGACTTCTTTCAAGTGACAAAAGAAAAATATTTCAAAAATAACTTTTATCTACCCAACTATAAAAGTCATATGTGCTCAACAAGAGAAACTTGGGAAACCAAAATATGAAGCCCCCCAAAAATTATAATCCCGTACCTTGACATGACCACTAGATAACACTTGACCTCTAGACTTCCCTCCTTTTTCCTAGAAACACACGTCCCAAATGCCGCATGGTGCATTCCCAACCATTCAACGCAGAGAAAGTGCTTCCAACCCACCATCCATTGTTAATGAATGCTACCTTGTGTTGCCTCCCTGCCAAGAGACAGGCTGAGGCTTCCAAAAAAAACCCAAAGTGCCTTGATACCCTGTTGTTCCAAGTCATTTATCTGAGGGATGAAGAGGCACTGACTATCTTTCTGAGGCACAGTTGGTGGAGACAAGGTATTCAGGCCCTGAGCGGACCCCACGGCAAGTCCCGGTGAGGGGCCTCCGGGTTCTGTTCCACGTCAGAAAACCCTGCCCCCCGAGGGCCCGCCGGCAGCCACCCACGTGGGTGCCCAGCGCAGTCTGTGGGTCTCTGCTCCCCAAAGGCCCCCGAGAGAGCCCGGGGCTCCTAAGCAGGGGAGTTGGGAGCTGAGGGGAGCCTGCTGGGGACCACGAGATTTTACACCACCTTCCAAAAGAACAAAAAACACCCTTCTCGGCTTCTCTGGCTTCGTTGAGCCCCACTGGCTCTATCTGGGAGCTGTCGGAGCAGCAGTCGGCTTGGGGTTTTCAGGGGCCCCCCACCTGGAAGACTTCCGGTGGCCTCAGCC
The DNA here is from genome assembly GCF_019186645.2 of Phyllostomus hastatus. Classification (NCBI taxonomy): domain Eukaryota; kingdom Metazoa; phylum Chordata; class Mammalia; order Chiroptera; family Phyllostomidae; genus Phyllostomus; species Phyllostomus hastatus. Next base: position 27,276,858 of record NW_025334004.1, on the reverse strand, counting down.
CCCTGTCCCAGCGGGGGCGTGCCCTGTCCCCTGCAGGCTGCTCATGGGGCAGCCGGGACCTGGAAGCCTGATGCCCAGCATCCTCCCTGAGCACCAGGGGAGATGAGCCGACATCCAGGCATCTCATGGAAACGGCTCCTCCGGCCTTCCTTTGGGTCCTGTTTATTCTTGGTTCACACACAGTGCTGACGGGCTCCGGGTTTCGGTCCGCAGCAGGGAAGTGCTGGTAGAGCCGTGGAGAGCTGGGTGGCAAGAAGTGGTAACTGACGTCTGGGCGGGGAGACAGAAATGACACCAGACCCAAACCACAGCACGGTGACTCAGAGCCACCGGGCGTGGGGCCCCCAGCCCGCAGGCCACACGGGGGGCACCCCTGCGCTGCGGGGTGGTGACAGGATGAGGGATCTCCATGGCCCTAAGCATCAGGCAAAACTTAAAGTGTGGTCAGCACGTTCTGTGAGGAATGTGTTAGACGTTTTAATAAGCATTTCACCGAAATGATATATTTTTAAGTGATTTAATTTTTAATGGAGTTTATTGGGGTGGCATTGGTTAGTAAAATTATCTAGGTTTCAGGGGGTGCAGTTCTCCATCATGTGCATGTGGCACTGTGTGTCCACCACCCAAGTCAATTCTCCTTCTGTCGCCGAGTGCGTGACCCCTCCCACCGTGTGCCCCTCCCCCACCCCTCCCCCTCTGGTAACCACCATTCTGTTGCCTGTGGCTGTGAGGTTTTGTTTGTCAAAATGGTATCTTCAGAGAAGTTTGTCATTCTGTTGTTTGGAAAACTCGTGCGAGTGGAGAGATCGTTCTGTGATACAATTCGACTTGGCAAATGTTTAAGAATGAAACAGTTGGAAGGCTGCTCCGTGACCCGCAGTGTGCCACGTGGAAGATTTAAAACAGAGTTCCGCAGCTACAAGCCCCTCGGCCCCAGTGCACACGCGTGTCTCCTGCCCCGATGCCTCCGGTTTGAATGGGACAGTAAGGAGATGGGAGAGGACGGAAGGGTCAAGGGCCGTTCACATGGCAACCTGAGGATCGTTGCTTTCTCGGGCCGTGAAAGAGAGGGCTGCAGGTCTGGGGGGAGCAGGGCGCTCATTCTTGCTCGTTAAGTCACAGGGCTCCCAGTGCCTGACTTACGGCAGATTTGGGGGTGCAGCAGGACGCCCTCACCCAGGCTTTGGGATGGGCGAGAAGTCTGCTCTGGGGGAGGCCGAGTGGAGGTGGCCTTCTCCACCGAAAAGGAAGCCCTCAACCTCTGATGCTTAAAAAAAAAAATCAGCCCTGACCAGTGTGGCTCTGTCGGTTGGGCCTGGGCCCACAAAGTGAAAGGTCTCTGGTTCGACTCCCGGTCAGGGCACAGGCCTGGGTTGTGGGTTCCGTCCCTGGTCAGGGTGCGCACGAGAGGCAACCGATATTTTGGTCGATGTTTCTCTCTCACATTGATGTTTCTCACCCTGTCTTTCTCCCTCTCCCCTTCTCTCTAAAACAAATACAACCTTTTAAAAAAAGGTAGAAAGACTTCAGAGGGATGTCAGCAGCCCCAGCCACATCCTTGACAGAGGAAGGAGCGTGCATCAGGCCCCTTTTCAGCGGCCTTGTGTCTGCGTTTCCCCAGAACCCACGAAGTGAGAATCACTTCCTTTTCAGATCTCAGGAGGAAGGGTCGGACCAGCTGGCGAGGACCCAGAGCCGGGGGAGGGGCTGCCATGGCTCTGGGGGTGACTTGGGGGTCCTCTCCAACCCCTTGTTTCTCCAAGTCTGCCGTGGTGGCTGGGGCTGCGGATTCTGGAATCCTCCGTCTTGTGGGTGCCAGCTGACATTCGCTCCCAAAAATCCAGTCCGGGCCAGAAACCAGCATTTTCCAATGTGCGAAGCCAGAAAGGGCAGGTCGTAGGTTTTCATTCCAATGGAGGGAAAGTTGGCTGCCTGCATCTGCCACAGCTGTTCGCCTTATGAGGGGTGGGGCGGGAAGGACGGGTTTGAAATGCCTGGAGATTTTTTTGTGGCTTTGAAATGGCGTTTAGGCGAGGAAGAGAGGGGGTGGGCACCAGAAGGGCATTGAGCTCTCCCTCCCATGGCAAAAGACAAACGTGAAATACCTCTGCCCTGCTCAGAAAGAGCGTCCTGTGGGCTTTGGATTTGAGTATTACAGACTCCGGGGAAAAGCGGACAAAGTGCCACCACCCTGGTGTGACAGCATGGGACCCGTGGGCCGTGCGGGGGTTCGCCTCAGCCGGGGTCTCTGTGTCCATCCATGTCCAGTCTCTCTCTGGACTTCGGGTCCCACCCCAGCACGTCTGCCTGCCACCGCTGGGGAGCCTGTCCAGGAGCCTGTCCAGGGTGACCGAGCTTCCGGGGGTCCACTCTGGCACTCTGGGACGAGGGCAGACCTGAGCTGCTTTGTCTTCTCCCCGCTCCCTGCCCAGCTGCCCTCAGGCCTCCTCCCGGGCGCACCCCGTCCCCACTTCAGAAGAGGGGGAGGTGGTCTTCCAGGCGAGGACACCCTGTGGGTGCCCTGACCCAGCAGCCTCTTCGCCGCCCAGCCGGCTCTGCCGTCACTGCACGGCTGGAGGGCTGCAGCGTGAGGGGCCTGCTTCCCTTGCACTTTCTGTCTGTCTGTCTGTCCGAGTATGAAAGCATGTCTGTAGTCTAGGCATCGGGAGAGAGAATCCAGAGGCCGGAGGTCTTGCCACCTTCTTTCAGCAATTTTTATATAAAAACTCAACCCAGTTCTTGCAGCGAATATATGACATCCCCTTAATAAAACTGGCATGAAAAGATTTATTTTTTTTCCCCTCCGTGTACCCAGTTGAAATAACGTGGTGGAGGGTTTTGAAGAGAAGAAAGGACGTGTGTTTAGTTTAGGTCTTTCAGTGTCCTCGTCTCCAGAGAAGTGTTGGGAGATTTATTAGGCTTGACGTGTGCTTAACCGAGACAGTGTGGACATGTCCACGGAGAGGCTCCTCATTCTCTCCGTGGACGAGGCCTGTTGGGGAGGGGGCCCTTGTCTAGAGCAGCAGGTTCGGAGCACTCTCACGGTGGAGCACCCACGGGGAGGCACATCCCAGTCGGGCCCGGCGCCCTCTGGGGTCTCGAGAGGGCGGGTGCCTGGGTTGTGGGATGGGGGATGGCCAGCGCCGCGGTCCTCGGGTCCTCGCGGCTGCACCTGGGCGGGCAGGCTCCCGCGGCTCTTCCCGAGGGCTCCCACCTCCAGCTGCCTGCGGGATCGGATCCCGAGGCAACGATGCCGAACAGTTTACAGTCTGGGCACGCAGCGCACAGATGTGGGGCTGCCAGAACCGGAACCTGCGGAGCCACAGCTGTCTTGGCCAAAAAAAAAAAAAAAAAGGTACAGAATGCAATTTAGCTGCCAGCTTGAGTTTTCCGCCTGAGCGGCGGCCTGCCTCTGGGAAGGAGCGAGTGCCCCGAACGGCCCACTCAGACGCCTCGGCCCGCGGGAGCCCCACCCCCACCCTGGACGCGGCTCCGCGTCCTTCTCTGTCCTGCACACGCGTGGGGCGTGTGGGTTGGGTGGCAGGCACCGTCCAGCCCCCGTGAGGCCAGGTCTCCCCATCAAAGAGTCCTAGTTTTGTAGAACCTTCTGGAACCCTGAGGGCTATCTCATTTTCTGGGCTCCCCGAAGAGTGAGGTGAGATCGATAGTTTGGTTTAGTTTCCACGGGCTGTCATACCAACTTGCCACAGACGGAGTTGCTGCAAACAACAGAACTTCATCCCCTCGCAGTTTGGGAGGCCAGAGGTCCGGAGTGAAGGTGGTGGGGCAGGGGTGGGGGGAGCTGTGCTCCTTCCGAAGGCTCCGGGGAGGCATCCTTGCTCACCTGTCCCTAGCTTCTGGGGGTTGCTGGCAGTCCTCGGTGTGGCCTGGAGCTGCGCCACCCCCGGTTCTCTGCCTCCGCCGGCAGGAGGCCCCCTTCCCTCCGTGAGCCTCTGCGTGCCCTCCTCCCATCAGGATACCACCCCAAGTCCGCCGTGACGTCATCTTGACATCCTCCGCCAACCCCGTGTCCAAGGGGGGTCGCATTCTGAGGTTCCCGATGGAAATGAAATGGGGGGCACTGTTCAGTCCACTCCACCGAGACCCTTGGAGGTATTTATTTGCCATGCATACACGCGAACACACTCCCTGTTAAAATTTTATTTTTCAGCCACGGTTTACATTCCGTGTTATTTTGCGTTAGTTTCAGGGGTGCAGCACAGGGGTTAGACAATCACATACTTTACGAAGTGCTCACGGAACTCCTGAAGAGCCTATCTGGAATCAAATTGTCTTTATTTTTAGTGCATTTACAAATGTTAGTGCTTAGTCACTTACCATTCGCGCACACTTTTCCGTGCTAAACGCTTTTTGCAGGCTCCATTTTTATAGGCCGCCGGTCGGTCTGCCACGTGGGTGACAGTGCAGCATAGGGGTTGGGAGTGTGGCCTCCGGAGCGTGACTGCCCATGCTCGCCTCCCACTGGTCCCTCTTGCTCACCGTTGCGGCCAAAGCGTGCCCCACCCCGAGTCATGTGATCTCTGAGGCCAGGTGCATCAGGACGTGACTGTGTTCGGAGAGTCTCCGAAGAGGTGTTTAAGGTTACATGAGGTCACTGGGGGTAGGCCCGGGTCAGTGCGACTGGCGTCCTTCTAAGAAGAGGATATTAGGGCACAGACACACGCAGAGGGAGGACCGTGGGAAGACGCCAGTGGGGAGAAAGAGCCGTCTGCAAGCTAAGGAGAGAGGGCACAGAAGGAACCCCCCTGCCGACACCTTGGCCTTGGACTTCCAGCCTCCGGAACTCTGAGGAAACGAGCGTCTGTGGTTCAAGCCCGGCAGCCTGTGGCACTCGTTATGGCGCCGGAGCCGAGCGGTACACCAGCCCGTGGGGCAAAGCGCGGAGCCCCTAGGGCCCTGTTTCCTCCTCCGTGTGACCGGGGTTCTCTCGGGGTTTGGGGGAGGACTCGGTGCCGCCTGGTGCTCGGTCAGGAGGCGCCCCCGGTACTCGGGTGACGCCCCGGTTTATTGCACCAGCCCTCTGCTGGTTGCTGCTTGTTGCGTGGTTTCTGTCCACTCACCGGGTGGACATTTATCACGGGGACGGCCACCGGCCCTGTGACCCAGAAGGCTGTGGTCCACCGCTGGGTGCACTGTCTTCAGCCGTGTCCTTAGGGAGACTTTTGGGGAGCATTCTGTATCCTCTAACGGGGGTGTCCCAACCTTTTGGCGCCTCTGGGTCACACTGGGAGAACAAGCGTTGTCTTAGGCCACGTATCAAATACACTGCGGCAGGTAATCCCACCAAAAATCTCACGATGTTTTAAGTAAATTTACGATTTTGTGTTGGGCAGCATCCATAGCCATCCTGGGCTGCATGCGGCCCGTGGGCTGCGGGTTGCACACCCGTGCCGCCACCTTGGCTAAGCACCACCCTTGATGGGCCAAGTGCTCCTAGGCCAGTGCCCCGAAGACCCTTGGCCAGTGACACTGAAGACCCTGTGCAGAGATACAGGGCAGCTCACGGGCCCAGACAACTGAGGCCACTGGGAATGACATCTCTTCTCTTTTTGACATCTGTGGGGTCACCGTGGCCGTAGATGCGCCCCCAGTGACTCTGCAGTGCCGGGAGTGGCCCCGGGAGGTGTGCAAGGCATCCCGAAGACTGGAAGCCCCAGGCTGAAGGTCTCCGAGGGCATTTCACGCCGGCCCGGGCAGGGTGTGGCCCTGATGCTCTCGTTAAACCACTCCCAGCGCCCTCTCCTCCGGCTCGCTGGCACCAGGAGAGAGCCTGCGGCCTCTCGGGACCTGCTGGAGGCTGGGAGAGCCCTGCCAGCCCCTGAGCAGCTCCCGAGCCAGCCAGCCGCTCTGCTGAAGCCGCCTCCTTCTCTCTCTCCCTCCCTCCCCCGCCTCCTCCGGCCCTGGGTGCCTCCAGCCCCTGCCTTTTTTCGTCTCCTCTTTGAAGTGTGAGCCTCAGAGCCACTATAGGCAAACAGGATGTTCCACTCCCACGCGCAGAGACTTCAGAGAGACGCCTGGGTCGAACCGCATCCTGCTGGCAGTGGTGGGTCCCATCTGCCATGCGGCTCTGGGGTGGGAGGGGGCGCGGGGCTGGCGCCAGGAAGGGCACCAGGGAGCTGGCTTCTCAGTCACCCTCTGAGCATCTGGTTCAGACTCGGAACTAGGTGGGCGTCTCCCAGTGCCCTCGGGGGCCTCTTGTGGCCCAAGGGACTGAACCTGGCAGGTGTTGAGGGGTGACATTTGCTTGGCATGTTCGTGGGAGGTCACGTGGTGATAGTGGCATCCCTCATACCCTGGCTATGATTTTTGTATTTTCTGGAAATTGTTTTTCTTTTTTAATGAATAATTTCCCTAAACCTCTGCAGTTCCGTCTGGGATTACAATATTGCTACAAAATAGGTAACTGCAGGGGGTGGGGCGGGGTGGGGGAAGCTTAGGGGGGTGTGGTCTTTCTGCGCAGTTGGAGGTCTTGGATGGAGTGGCGGGAAAGACTCCGGGAAGGGCAGGTCGTAGTTTCAGAGTGGAAAGAAAACCCAAAGCCCTAACTCTTTCCCTGGATTGTTGACTTTGCTGATAGCGAAGTGACCGAGGCAGATCTCCTGTGGCTGGAGCCGCCTTGGGAAAAAGAAGACCTAAGAGCTGAAGGTTCCAGCTCTTCCTCCTCTCCCCCCCTACACCCACCCCCTCTCACCCTAGACAGATGGATGCCCTTGCGTCCTCAGACCCCACCAGGCCTTTCATGCACACCCTAGTTCGTGTGCGTGTAGGCGAAGGGCAGACTTCAAAGATGCCAGGGTTTTCCCACCCGCTCGGTAACTCCGCCTGGCAGGGTGCGCCCTTCTAGACGCCTCTGGAACTTTCCACCTTCCACGGCCGCGCAGTAAGGGAAGGCACCAGGGTGCAAAGTGTGGGCTTTTGGTTGGCAGACCGTCCTGAAAGGTCAGTCACAAGGCCCGAGAGAGAGAAAGAGATGAGGAGATTTCTCCAAAGAGGCTGTACCTCTCAACAGCGGAAAATGCTTTCCTTTCAGCTCCTCTTCTCCCTCCCCCTTTTGAAGGGCAAGGGAGGAGGGTGGGATTGGGGAGAGGGGATGCTGGGAACAGGGACGTGGCTAAGAGAGAGGATGGCTCTGTTAGGACCTGTGGTGTGGCACATGGTGGCAGTCCTCTGATCCCCAGGATTTAGGCCCGGGCTCCATCAGGGGCCATCTGGCCCCTGCCGGGCACACCTTGGGGTCACTTCCAACCCGGACACCGGCTCCTGGGCTCTGTGGGTGTGCAGGTGAGTGCATCCCGCAGCCCAATGCTGCTCCTTTAATCAGAGCCTGTTCCCAAAGCCGCTCCTCGCTTCGACTGGTTTTACTCCCTTGCCCTGCATCCAATAAATCCCACTGTGTCTCTCGGCATGATAATAGGTTTGCTTGTGCTCTTAGATGCCGGGCTTCTGGGGGTCTTGCAATGCTGGCATCCTCTGATATGCCAGTGGCCGGTCCACCACCGCCGTCTCTATGGGAACCGTTTCAGCCCAGCTATCTCAGGGTCCTGGAGAAACCCAGCCCTGGGTCATCTCTCCAAACACCGTGGAGATGCGCCAAGGACCTCTCGATACAAGGCTATGAATCAGCGCTGTGTGAATCCATACTTCCCGTGGAAAATAAAGAGAGATCTGTTCGTGCGACTCCCCAGGCTGTCCTATTCCACTCAGATTATTTCGTGATGACCGGAAACAGCCAGGAAATCTGCCTGGTCCAGCCCGTGACTGACTGTAGCTGTCTCCGAGTGTCTTGCTTGTGTGTGCATTCTTTGGCGTGCGCGAGAGGTATTGAGTAAATATTTGATAGAGTGATTCATGGCCTGGCCAGCCTCACGCTTCAGCCTCCTCTTCCCTCTTCCCCTCAGATCTTCAACCTCATGAAGTACGACAGCTACAGCCGCTTCTTGAAGTCGGACCTGTTTTTAAAGCACAAGCGCGCCGAGGAAGAGGAAGAAGACCCTCCCGATGCCCAGACTGCGGCGAAAAGGGCTTCCAGAATTTATAACACATGAGCCCCCAGAGAGCTGTCAGGGCTGGCAGCTTCCGGGACGCAAAGGAACTCACTCTCAGGATTGTGCAGGTTTTCCAGCTGCTTTGTTACCTGCAAGGACCGAAATGTGCAAAGCCCACCGACGGGATATGTGTATGTCATTAACTGCTTGACCAGTCCGTGTTGCATGATGGCTTATCTTACATAAAAAAAAACCCCAACAACAAATAGCTTTGAAGTTTAAGTTCACAGACACACACACGTACAAGGTGGAACGAGTCCTTACACACTGGACACTGAGCATTGTATAGCTTGATTAAACTTCCTGTGAGGCCACCAGGTGAAACTTTGAAACTTCCAGCCACCTCTGCCCTTTTGAGTCTGTGCTCTGCCTCTGTGGGAGGGGTCCTGCCTGTCCCCAGATTCACGTGGCTCATCGGCTCACGCCGGGGTGGGTCTGGCCACCTCCGGCCACTGCTCACGGGCAGGTTCAGTGCCGGGAAGAGAACAGCCACCCCTACAGCCTCTGCTTTGAGGGGCTGAGTGTGAGCGTCACAGGGTCCTTATTTCTCGTGTGTGGGTTTGTCTGGGTTTTGCCCACAGTCGGCGACGTTTCACGCAATACAGACAAATAGTTCCCCCGGACAGAAGGGAGACCTCAGCCAGGACGAAAGGAAGACCAGTGGGGAGTTAGCTGCTCAGGGCCCCCATGGCACAGGGGTGTGGAATGGGGCTGCGGCACCCAGCCTGTGCCGGCGACAACACGCATGCGCCGTCCCTGTCTCCCATAGTGCACCCGGGGACACGTCTCATCCTTTCTTCTCTGCCCCAGCCTTTGCTGGACTCCCAGCCCGAGACTCCAACAAGGAGAAAGAAATACTGTCTTTTGAAGTCTGTTCTTGGGATGAAAGGCTGTGAGTGAAGTTCTGCTTGGCCCAGACTGACCCAGCCGGCCCCGGGCGCCCCCCAGCCCCCTTCTGGTGAGCCGAGTCCACCAGAGTCCAAGGTCAGGCGCAGTGAGTTCCCTTCTGCTAAGTCTTCCTGCTGGCTGCCTCGGCCAGACCTCCAGTGAGTTCGCCAAACCTTAAACTCCTGTGTGAGAGCAAGGCAACCAGACTCTGTTACTTGTGAGTCTTGCAACTTTTCCATTTATTTATGAATCGCCTGATGTCGAGGGTGACTGTATAATTTACCGGTCAGGCCAGGCCCCTCTTGAGAGAGGAGTGGGGTGAGTTTCATAATTACAGTGGCATCCTGGGACAGTGGCATAAGCTGGGTCTGTCCTGGGGGAACCAGTCCGTGTGGTCACCCCACTGATGACCCTCCCCTAGAGTGACCCCTCGGGCAGTCCCTTAGGTTCTCCAGACTGGGGGAGGGAGGGCCTTGGGGAGACATTCACTGCTGACGACTGACTGGGTCACCCAACTGAACGTCTATCGGAAACTGCAGATGCAGGACCCCTCAACAGGGGGCTTCTGCTTCTTCCCCAGGATGTCTGAGGCCTTCTCCCTGCCTGGGACAAGACGGCGATGCTGAGAATGACACCCTTCATTTGAGAAAGTCAGTCCTTCAAGCAGAGTAGATGGGTGCATTTTAACGCGTGAGGGTTGTCTAGCTCAACTTTGAGTTTACCGGTCAGAAATGTGCAGGGAGGGAGGCAGACCACCCCACTGGGCCAGGGCAGACCCGGGGGCATTTTGGGGCGCACGGAGCGGAGCGGCCTGCCTGGTGCCGCCTTCGGAGAGCCTGTGCCAGCAGGTGGGCTGGGGCCCTTTCTCTGGCTTTCACCCTTTAACCTCAAAGTGAGCCTTTGAGGTGGCGGTCTTGTTATCAGCCCTCGGGTGAAGGAAGCAGCCGGAGTTAGCCGGAAGGTGGTCTACCAAAAGCCAAGGCTCTCACCCAGGCGCTGCCCGAAAGGCTGGGTGCCAGCAGGAGGCCGAGCCACACGTGTTTAACCACAGCCGACTGCCACCAGCGTGAGCTCGGCCACTTCCCCCCGCTCCCTCCTGCCCGGCCGCCAATCAGAACTGAGGCAGGTGCACAGTTCAGCTTCCAGAGGCCGCTGCCAATGGGGGCCCGAGGCACAGGGCATCCACGTAGCCAACTTTCCATGTTCACCCCGGTCCATCTGTCCATCCGTCCATCCATTGGCTAGTATTTAAATTGCGTCCGCGAGGTGCTCGGGACGGTGTTAGGTGCCCAGATTCAATGGTGTTAAAGCAGCTGTGGAATCTTTGCTCCAGGGGAGTTTAGAGATATTTGAAAATACAGGTTTTATTAGTATTCAGATTTAGTGAAGCCAGCAGATGGGGGGGGGCGGGGGGACAACTGCCTTGAAAGGAGGGTGTGTTGCAGTTCCTAAGAGGAAGGGGTGGGCCCTTCCTCAGGCTGCATGGGGACGCCCCAGGCCCACGAGGAGGCAGAGGGAGTGAGGGGGAAATGCAGGCCAGAGGCTGTGCTGTGTTTCCACGGGAAGGCAAGCAGGGCAGGCAGGCTTCAGATTGGCTGGCTTGAATAATTTCCACAAGCTCAGGGGGCACAGGGGCTGTCCCTAGCTGTCTGGGACCTGGCCCTGGCCACCTGGCTCTGCATGACGAGGGCAGGTAGTGTGCAGTGTGAAAGCCTGGGGAGCAAGGCGGCTGCGGTAGGAGCCCCGGAGGTCAGATTGTGCATGGGAGGTGTGTTCGAGCTGGGCTGTGTGCTGTCGCTAGGAACTGGCTGGCCCTGGAGGACGCAGTGCCCCTAGTGTCAACAAGGCCCCCCAGTTGTCAAAGCATCAGGAAAAAGGTCATTCTCAGTACAACAGTCTGCAGGGCCTCAATCCCTCCACCTGCAGGTGAGGTCCCAGATGTGTTCGATGGGGCGTGCGCTTTAAATCTTTCAGTGCAAACGCCTGCCCAAGGCAGAGGGTGAGTGTACTCTCCAGTTAGCCGCAGGCCCCAACATGCCCTGTTGCCTTATAACAGGGAACTGGCGTACTCACATTATCTGCTAGCTCTGTAGTTTGTGCCCTGACCTCCTGTTCCCGTATACAGAGAGCATGGCTGGGTGATGTGTTCCTCTGCGACGTTGCAGTCATTAATGATACCTGCCAATCGACTCTACTGACCTGCCTGGCTCTCTAAGAGTGAGTTGTGGTCCGGGCTGCCCCCGAGGCCTGGGTCCCCGCCCTGAGGCCCTGCACCCTCGAAGCCTCCCCATTGCAGCAGGCGTGTGGGGTCACCTCACACATGCAGAACACCTTTGCAAGTGCTTCTTTCCCATCGCCTCGTACACAACCCCTCCAAAAGTGACAGAACAGCTATTTCTCCCATTTGAGAGACCGGAAGAGCAAAACCAATGCCGTGGCTCACACAGGCATGCGCTGGTGAGAGGTAGCACCTGAGGTGGAGCCAAACCCTTTCCACCCCTGACCCCGGCTCCCTTTTCTGTCCAGCTCCGGTCTGGGCAGGGCCCCAGGGAAGCACGGGGCTGGGGTGGAAGTAGTCTTCAGGCAACGATGCTCATTGACTCACCAAACAGATGTTTAATGAGCACCTACTACACAGCCCAGGCCAAATACTAGAGAGAGGACCATAGGGGGTGGAAGAGGGAGGCAGAGAGCCTGCCTGCAGGGAGCAGGTGGTCAGGAGATGAGATTGAGTCGTTGACGAAACTCTGCTACAAGGTGACTGGCCCCTGGGTGAGGGACCAGTGGCACAGGGCCGGCTGGTTCTGAGCATCTCTTCCGTTCACGAGCTCGGACGTTTTGTCTTTCCCTTACGTATCAGGATGTGAAACTTCATACGCTGGTGGTGAAGTGATCTCTCTCTCTTTCTCTCTCTCTTATTTTAAGATTTTTATTTATTTATTTTCAGAGAGAGGGAAAGGAAGGGAGAACTAGAGGGACAGAAACGTCAGTGTGTGGTTGCCTCTCGCATGGCCCCCACTGGAGACCTGGCCTGCAACCCAGGCATGTGCCCTGACTGGGAATCGAACCGGCAGCCCTTCGGTTCGCGGGCCTGAAGTGATCGCTTTAAGAACAAAAACAAAACACAAGAATGAGTGGCTCCGTTCTCGTGGAGATAGCTTTTTACTCCAGCCCCGGTGAGCTCCGGAGAATGGAGAATGGAGTTAGCTAGTTCCCCGTGCTGGCTTTGTTAACGGGGACAGATGTCCCTTCACGCGCTGGAGAGTCGGGCGCTGATGGATCGGGACCCGCCGCCCAGGTTCCGGCTCTGGCTCTGGGAGCACGCTTTGTTTACGAGCCTTGCAGACCTCACGACCCGCGCTCCGTCTCTGTTTATTTTCCCTGGGGCTGCGGATGTTCTAGAACCTGCGTTTCTTGAAGCGCCAAACGGTTTTGTGGAACTACTAGCTTCCGGGGGTTTAGAATGTGTGTTTCTCCTCCAGGTCCGTGGCACACAATGCCGTGAGCTCTGAAAAAGGCTGCCTGCAGGGCAGGGAGGGAAGAAGGCGCCTGCCCGGCCCGAGGGCCAGGGGAGCGTCCCTGTGGAAAGGCCCCCAAACCTCGGCTGGGCAGAGCAGTTGGACTTCCCTTGGATTCCCAGCCCGTGCACAGCCGCTCAGGCAGAGGCCCGGGGTCGCTCTCCTCCTCCTCTGAGTGAGAGTGCTGTAGGTCGTGCCCTCTCCGGGTGCTCAGAGAGCGCTGATGGTGCTGCACCCACCGGGAAGGGGGATGCTTTTCCCGTTTCCCACAGAGCCACCGCGGAGGGGCACCTGGAGGTGGCCGGAGAGTCTCTCCCCTCCTGCACGACTGTGTCTGATCCGTCGGGGATCCTCTAGATTCTTCTCCCAAACGCAGCCTGAACCGACCTAGCTAGGCCTTCCCGCTTCCCCAGCCCCGGGCCCTGACCAAGCTGCTTCCCTCCTCGCTTGTCTCGATGGCCGTAACAGCCTCCTCCGTGGTCAGTGCTCCTCTCTCCGCAGCCCCTCCCCACCTTCCTCCAGAGCCCATCTTTGAATAGCACAGACCTGGCCGTGCTGCTCGCTCAAGTCAGCCCCCCCCGCCCATGCCTGTGCTTGTTCTCAGAATAAAAACTCAGGTCATGACTATGGTCTCCTTATGCTAAGGTCAAGACAGGCTCGCCTGCCTCACCAGCCCCGTCTTCTGCCCCTCTGGGGCTGTGTCCGCTTCTCGGGTCTTGCCTGAGGACTCTGTTTTACACAGCCCCCCCCCCCCAATGCACCCCTTCCCAGCCTCTTCGGAGCCCTGACTCCATGACTGTTTTTATCTGTTACCAGTTCGTGACCTCTCCCCCCAAGGACAGAACTGAATGGGGTCCGTTGTGTGCCTGGCCCCGAGCAGCCAGGCGGCAGGGCGCCCGCAACGTTGAGTGAGTGAGTGAGTGAGTGAGTGAATGAATGCCAGCATCTCAGGTTTCGGTTGCTCTCCCTCACAGCCTGGCACCTTAGTGTCGTGCCTTGCTAATGGCTAGCCCTGTGACTGTCACACAAAGGCAGACTTGGGAGGGCCGGAGCGGCCCGCCACTTCCTAAGCGACCACCTTGCGCTGAGCACACTGTGACTTTATCGGACTTAGCAGTGGGCGTGGCTCCCAAGGTATCGGCAGCGGCTGGACATTGAACCTGTACTAGGGCTCATGGTGGGTGGGCCAGGACAGGGACCCAGCCCACAGTCTTTTAGGCCCCACAGCCCACCCCCTTTCACTCCGCCAGGCTGGGCCCGGTTTCGGCTCAGGCGAATCTTGAGTCATTCCAGCTAAAAAACAATGGGGCTCTCTCTCATCTTTTGGGGCGAGGGCCGCCATGCCCCTGGTCTTGACCAGTTCTTCCTTTTCTCCTGCAGGACAGGCTGAAGGGGCTTCGCCCGGCCAGCAGGGTGGAGCCGGATGCTCTTCTCTTAAAAAGCCTGGCTTTGTATGTGCAACCATTTTTTCCCCCTTTAGCGATATACCATGACCATCTTTCCGTGCCAATAAACATAATTATACACCATCAAAAAAAAAAAAAAAAAGGCCAGTTTCAAGATTATCTAGGGAAGATAAATGTTTCCCTTGTGCTAATTTCAGCACAGTTTACATGCTGTTTTGCAACATGGGCAAACTGTTTTCTTCTTATTTAGGCATTTAAACTCTGTTTTTTAAACTGTTATGGCATACGGATCGCCTAAGAGTAACAGATGTCTGCTTGATAGAGATGTTCCCAGGGAAAGAATTCACTTCGCTGCTTCTCAGTCTCCAGAGGGAGGCTGACGGTGCAAGTATGTGGCTTTTGGTCCGCATGTGTGGCTGCTCTTACCCCTGCAAGAAGAGGGGGAAGAAAAGCAGGCGGCCTTGTAAGTATCTGCATGCGCAGCTCCTGGTGATTACGGAGGTGAGACCCTGGTCCGCCAGGAGGGCGGTGTTTGCCCCCGCCAGAGGGGGTCAGTCCCCGAACTGTCCTAGGTGGGTGTATGTGGGTCCACTTTTTACTAAATTTGCAGCTTTCCCCAGAGTCTAGGCAGTGAGAGAATTTCTTTCCGTTACTTTTCTTATTATTTTTCTTGACTGTTGGTCACCATGAGAATTTTGGTTCATGAAGTTCGATTGCCTAAACCCTCGCCCAGCTCCTCCACTTTTTAGCCGTGTTGTCTTGGGTCAGTCACAGATCTTCCCAAGCCTCACCTTCCTCGCCTGTTAGGTGGGGACAACATGGGTTCCCCCATACGATTCAGTGAGATAACTGCACAGCACAGGGCCCTGTCCATAGGGAATCAGTGGATATTAGGGACCCGGACAGGCCGTGTGGTCTATCCAAGGTTCTACAGGGAAGGCTCGCAGATTCGGGCTAAGTCCCGACTCCTCCGCTGGGCTCGTCGCCACGGCCTCTGAATGGTGGGAGGAGGAACCCCAGAGTGAGGCGGTGGGTCTGCCTGTGGTTCCAGTGACTGAACCGGAAATGGGTCTGCAAGCAGGAGGGTGTGGCAAAGAGTGGCACAGGGCAGTGGGGGAGGGGGGGCGAGAGTGGTGGGGTGGGGTGGGGGAGAGACCCGGTGGGCCCTGGGATTGGGTAACACAGCCAGGAGATGGCTCCGTTGGCAGCCCAGAGCCAGGTTCCTAGTCCAGCCAGGTGGCCAAGTTCAAGGGAAGGATGTCCGAGAGAAGGTTGCCGGCAGAGGGGTTGGCCAAGGGAAGACCTGGGAGAAGGGCTGTCTCTCCTAGAGGCACTTTGCATCCAAAGGAAGGGTCAGGGAATGTGGTAAATGTCCTTTGGGGAGTCGCTTGTGTTGTCAGCGACTTTCCCTGGCAAGCAGGAATGATGGCTTTCTGGGGAGGAACTGCCCTGTGCCGTCCAGGACGCCCAGGGCTCCGCAGAACCCCACCCCTTGGAGAGGAACAGCAGTCTTCCCGAAGTTCCCTGCTTGGGCTCATGGGGGCGCTGGTGAGCCATGGAGGGCGGGAGAGGCCTGCAGCTCGGGAGGAACCTCCAAGGCCCTGGGCACCCCCACCCGCAGAGGTCTCCCCAGAGAGGTGCCCCGTCCCCAGGCCCGGATATATAAGGGGTCTGTGTGCTAACCAGCTTCTGAGAGCCCAGGTCGTGGGATGGAGAAGCCCTGGAATGTTAGTCCCCTGCCCGCTGACCAGGGCCACCGCCCTGGCTTCCAGGGGGCAGTGGCGCTGCGCTGTGGGCGGGCAGCAAGGGCAGGGACCCGTGTTCTTACCCCTCCCGGCACCCCCGGCAGTCCCGCGGCAGCACAGGGAGGAGCAGGAGGCACCCCTGCTTGCACGCAGGCTTTCTTTCGCTTCTTGTCAGGGGTGCTGGGCTCCTCCCACCTGTCCCGCCACCTGGGCCTCCGCGGGCCCCAGAGACCCCAGATATCCCACCGCGCGGGCAGTGGGAAGCTGTTTCATTCATTTCTAAAATCACTGCAGATTTTAAAAAAATGCTTGGACACAATGTTCTGATGGGAGTTTACTGCCTTTTTAAATAACGACCAGACTTTGTACAAGCAACTGCCTGGTACTACAGATATATTACCACGGAGATCAAGACGTGACTGGCTGTGTACACAGCGGCTTAAAGTTCAAAACGGCTGGGGTATTAAATTCCTCCCTTTCCCATGATCGGATTTTAAAAGTGTATCTCCAGATCCTCATCTTTTGTCGCTGGTGTTTGTTCTGAAAAGTAGTTATTATTTCTGAAGCTTGTTCTCCCGGGATAATAGGCGGAAGTCCCCCTCTTGCCTGCCCAGCTCCCCGGGATGCACTGTTATGTGGGGGGCGAGGAGAGTAAATAAAACTGAGGTGTAACTACTGTTCAGTAACGGGCACGCAGCTTCAGTGGACAGCTCAGTGGCTGTCCACGTTTGCACACATGTCATCACCACCACCAGGGCCAGCCACAGGGCTCTGCCCACGGCCAGGGGCACCAGTGGTAAGGGGCATCTTCTCAAGAATGGCGCCTGAGGGGAACCTGTGACCACGGCCCTGGGACTGGGGGCCCTGCGGGTGCTGGGGGTGGGGTGGGTATTCGCATCTGACAACTTAGTAGCTGATTGAAAAAAAAATACATAATTTAAGATGGTAAGAGTTTTGCTGTTTCATTCCAAAATAAGCAAAATTAACTACCAATGGAACAGGCGCACCTGTGAGCACCACATAGCTTCGCAAACCTTGGAATCAGGTTGATGCCACCACCTTTTTATCCTGTCCCACAATTGCTTTTGCATGATTATTATTATTATTATTATTTTGATCCCAGCCACTACCGAAAATGAGCTTTGCAAAGGTGTGACTCCATCAAGAGGCACGCAGCGTGGTCCGAGGTCGGCGCGGTTAACGCGTGAAGCTGACCCACGGGGCCGGTCATCGCTGTGCATCCCTTGAAAACCGAACACAGCCTGTGACTCTCCTGCTAGTTTGCTCTGACACCTGGGTGCCGCGGCGGGCGGTTTGCGAGCTATGGTGGGTGTGCACCACCTGGCAGCGTCAGCGGTCACGGTCACAGTCGCAGGCTGTTGGAAGGCAAAGCGAACAAGGACAGGCTTGGCTCAGCCGAGTGAAGAGAGAAGAACTTCACCTCCTTCCTGGAGCCCTGCTTCCGAATGTTGCTGCACTTCAGAAACACCCGAGAGACGGATCCGGGTTTCAGGTATTTGTTTAAAGAGGGAGCCCACCTAATGGCCTGGCTCAATAATCCAAAGACCTTGGTGGGAGGACAAGTCCTTTTGGTTCATCTCTGCCACAGAATTCACTCCCAGAGGAGACGATGAAAGAAGACAGAAGTCTCCGAGAACAAGCCTGGGCCTGGATCCAGCCAATAGGGTGATGCCGGTGTCCTTGAGCATGCTCTTCGCTCACCGGCTCTCTCCAACAGGTGCTGGCTGAGCCCCTCCCCGCTGGCAGTCCTTGAGCCCGGGCTGGGCCGACCCAGAGGCCCAGGGATGGAGAGGCCCAGCCCTGCCCTTGAGTCCCTGCTGCGGTGGGGGCGAGGGGCCTGTGTGATGGCTCTCTCTTTCGGGCATGACTCGGCGTCAGGGTGGATTTCGGCAGCGGGGGTGCCGTTTTCCGGGGCTACTGACGGAGGCTGTCTCACGTTCTCTCCTCCCCGTTCCGCACCAGACGAGCCCGTTTCCCCCACATCACAGTAGGCAGGGGCAACTAGGGGCTCTTTGTCTCGGCAAGTGTCAGTATTTTCTTGGTGAATTGTTAAAATTGTAAATTAAAGTGTTGAGGGCCTTTCTATGGTTTCTTTCTTTAAAAATATTTTTATTTATCTTTAGAAAGAGGAAAAGGGAGGGAGAAAGAGAGGAAGAGAAACATCAATGTGCAGCGAGAGATACATTGATCAGTTGTCTCTTGCATGCCTCCAGCTGGGGACCTGGCCCGCAACCCAGGCACATGCCTTGACTGGGAATCGAACTGGCAACCCTTTGGTTTGCAGGCCGGCACTCAATCCACTGAGCCACACCAGCCAGGGCTATAGTTTCTTTCTTTATTCCTTAATAAGAATAATAAGAATAACTGCATGTTTATAGTATTCTGTCCAGCTCACATATACATGATCTCCACTGAAACTAAAACCAGCCTGTGAGGCCCACAGGGGAATGGGGAATGTTGGCCCCATTTTGCAAATAGACAAGTGGGGATGACAGGTTCAAGGTCCCTGGGAAGTAAGTGGCTGGCCGGCTATGCCCATGGTCCTGGCTCCTCCCTTCAGGCTCTTGGTTGTAGCACCTTCCAAACTCCCCCCTGGGAGAGAACTGCAGCTGTGAACCTGAGGAGCCGTCGGAATTCCGGCTGGTCAAGGCGAACTCGTTTTCCTTAAAGACGTGCGTCTGCTCAGACACCTGGGGCCCCTGCTGTACACCAGGCGCTGCGCGGGCAGGGCTAGGTCGTCTCCTTCTCCCTCCCACAGCCTCCACTGGGAGCGGCTGCGCGGGGTGGGAAGGGTGTGTGCCCGTAGGGGGAGTTCGCTCAGGGAGAGAAGTCAAACATCCCCGGGCAGGAAGAGAGTCCCCTGTCCCTGGAGGCATTCAAGCAGAGGCTGGGCAGTCGTGTGGTACGGGGGCGTTCGGACGTCACCTGCGATTGGACCGGATCGGACTGGCTGACCCCTGAAGCAACAGGAGGCTGTGGGTTTCTGTTCTGGAAGTTGCTTCTCAGGAAAGAGGGAGATCACACCTTCGTTTTCACCCAGAGAGAGAGAGCAGGAAGTGAGTTTAAAAGAGAGATTTGGGAGAAGAAAAAAATACCCCCAAGGCATGTTTGTTGCAACATTCGAACCAGCTCTTAAGTTCAGGCCCTGGAGAGCTTTGAGGACATCATCAAACAGAACCATTTCAATGGAATAATTAATATTAATTCAGCAGCCTTCCCCTGGTCCCAGCCAACTTCGTCACTGGGGAGCTGATCCCTGCCAGCTGAGTTCCCCCCCGCCCCACCCCTTGCCCAAGGAGGAAGGGTCCTTTCTAGGCCAGAGAGCTCAGCCTGAGCTACAGAACTGGGAAGACAGAGGGGAAGGGAGGGGCAGCCGGGAGGACTGCAGGAGTGGGGGGTGGGACGTGCTGGGGGGGAATGGGGAGTTTAACGAGTCCCAGAACTCGGTATTTGGATCTCCTTCAGGGTTTTGAGGAAACAAGAGGAAACACACTGGCCTGTGTGTCTTCAACGGCACAAGTCCCCTGAGGCTGGACCGTGTGGGTCTGCGTTGTATCAAGTTTGCTTCATTAACCCTTGGGCTGCCTAAGGGTCGCCCCTGTGGGAGGCGGTGCTCATTGTCGGAGGGTGTGGAGAGAGGGGCTTCTAGTCTTTGACTTGCCTTAGGAGTGGCGCCCTTTCTCCCCCCTAAGAAAACGCCCCCGCCCTGCAGACAGCAACGCACTCGCTCTCCCGAATGAGCTCCTTCGAGCTTCACTACAGGTGTGGAGAGAACGCACGGCTAATGTGCCCATTAGGCAGATGGGAAAAGTGAGGCTCAGAGGCACGTGTGACAGCTGCGTGGGGAGCACGGGGGCCTTTACGCGTCCTTTTTCTGGTTGCCTTTCCCTCTGCCCGCCCCGTGCCCACTGGACTCTCTCCCCACCTGAGCTTGGCTTGCAGAGTCCTCAGGTTGGTCGGCTTCCCCGTCCCCAGAGCAACTCCCCAGTCACGTTGGAACTGAAGGCTGAGCTGTCTGTCATTCTGGGGTTTTATTCTGAGCCTTTCTTTGCTTCTCGGAGACGCATTTAAAAAACCCGTTGAACTGTTTGTGGAAATGACAGGACACTCGGCCTGGCGAGGCATCACGTAGGTGGTGGCGTCTGGGTATCTATTCTTCGCAGACAAAGACACGGCGCTGCTAATTACATCTGTCCCGGCTGGCTGTGCCCATGTGGCCCTCGGTGCGGTGACTGCTCACGGCGTTCCCGGCTCAGATGGGAAAGGGAGGCAGGGCTCCATTCTCTTCGCGGTGTTCACAGAGAGAGCCACGCCAGCGGTCCTGTTTCCATTTTGCTGCTGTCGCTGGGGGGGGGGGGTCAGGACAGGGGGAACAGGGTGTTTCTTGGAAGCAAATGGGGCAGCGCAGGGGGGAGGCAACACACATTGCCACTCAAAATGAAACCGCGCGTGGTTTCGCTTGCAGCAAGTTCAAAGGACCTGCCAGGGAGAGCTGCAGGTGCTGCTTCTGAGCAGCATGAAAAAGAAAAGCGAACAGGCTGCTCGGCGGCCCCTCTCGGGGAGGGACGGTGTGCGGGTCGCTCCTTCCAACAGAGAGAGATGAGGGTGTGGCGTGGCAGAGGGAGGAGAAACAGGGACCATCAAGTGCATGTTCAAGAAAAACCTCTGCACCCGGCGTTCTCCATGGAAACGGCGGCTGGGACAGAACAGGCGTCGCGCCGGAAGATGCTGAGAAACGCAACAGAAGGACAGAACTTTTTGATGCCGCTCAAGTTCAGGCTGCAGAAACCGCAGCTTCTTCAGAGGTGGGACCAGTTCAGTGACGGTTTTTTCCTTTAATGTGGGAAAAGCATTCCAAGATGCTACTCACCCTGCAGCCCTGACTTTCATGATCGCACTGGTCTAGAGGGGGCGGGGGCTGACGGGGTCCTTCGGTTCAGAGCAGCAGAAACCACGCTGCTGGTGGGGTGTCCCGGCCCAGCCCCCCGGCAGCGGCTGCCCCAGGATCGGAGGGGAACCGCTCACTCATTCCTTGTTCGCCCCGTCCATGGTTTCCCAGAGCGAGGGCGCAGATGCGCCGAGCTGTCTGGGAAGAGCTCCCAAGATGTTGGTTTCTAGGTTTTCTGTTTGTTCTTTTCCAAGTAAACACACCCACATGGGATGCTGTTGGTTCAGGGGTTGTTCTGTGACTTCCGGCGGTGTCCAGCCTTTTGGCGTCTCTGGGCCACACAGGAAGAGGAAGAGTTGTCTTGGGTCATGCATGAAATACACTGTGACACATAGTCACGAAAAAAATCACATAATGTTTTAAGTAAATTCCCGATTGTGAGTTGGGCTGCACGCATAGCCGCCCTGGGCCGCAGGTGGGATACCCCCGCGCACGGCAGTGATCCGTCCCCAGCAGGGGCTTCCCCGGGTGGCCCGGGCCGCGCGACAAACAGGCATGTTTAATAGTCACATGCAGTGAGGCGCCCTCACCGAGGGAGACGGAAAGGCCGCGTCACTCCCGGGTTGCAGCGCGGGTCGGCGCGTGGGACCGCCCCAACTATCGAAGTGCTCCTTTCTCTCCCTCTCCCTCTCCAGTGGACAGAGTTTCATCTCTGTGTGAGATGAGCTGATGAACTTTCTGGTACCCAGAGACTCTCAGATGGTGGTGGGGGTCCCTTTTCCCGAACCCCAACCCTACCCAACACCCCCCCCCCCTGCAGCAGCCTTCCCCTCCCTTTTGCATCCTCCCCTGGGTCCGAGCTGACCTGCCCCAGCTCAGACTTGCCCCCCACTTCCCTGAGGACATCCCAACCCCGGGACCCTGAAGACTCCACTGTCACAGGCCACGACCTTCCTTCTGGGCCCTGCAGCCAAACTGCCGTGGGGGGGCGGGGGGGCGGGGGTCTGTTCGGGCGGCCTCAGCCACCAGCCATTTCCTTTCTGTCCCTCTCTCCCTCTCCATGGCCAAATTGATCAAGTCCATATTTTCCTTTTACATATCTAGAGACAAAGAACAAATGTGTTCAGTTTGGTTTGTGGTTCCGTTATAAACAAATACCAGGACGTTCTCCCGGCCCGCTGCAGCCGGCTGCGGTCGGTGGATGGGTACACACGGGTACACACGGCGGGGCCTCGGGCCTGTGCTGGCCGAGGAGGCGGAGGGGGCGGAGGGGGCCGAGGGGGCCGAGGGGCAGAAGGGTAGAAGGTAGAGCAGGGATCCAGAGGAAAGGGTAAAGCCGGCTGCGAGGAAAGCGCTTCCAAACCACTGGGGGCTGTAATGGACAGGAGGGGGTGGGGGACTTCCGGCGCAAGAGGCCATTTGCCTCGCTGCCCTCGTGACCTCCCACGTGGCGTGCCGGATCGGCACGTGGGGCTCGGAGCAGGACAGCCAGTCACGTGGCCGTGATCGCTTGCGGATCAGCCGTTGGGGGAGCGTGCGCGCCCCAGGAATCGGCGAATGCTGCGGTCACCGCTTTCGCCCCTCCACGGAGAGCCTGCTGGTAAGCTTTGCCCGCACCCCACTGAACACGTGCGGGCACAGGGGGTCGCTCTCACAGACGGTGTGATAGCTATTTGTCTTTGTATCTGTCGATCTGTATCTATCTCATCTGTTTAATTCATGGGACAGGGCGGGGGGAGCCATTCAAAAAATCTAGAAACACCTTCTCCGATGGGCCACTAGGAAAAACAAATGGGCACGTGGCGAGCTCAGACCTGTGCGGTGGGAACGTGAAAATCGAGGGTGAAAAGCGATAGAGAAACACCTGTTCAGCAGATTTTGGAGGACAGACAGAGAAATAAGGTCAAATCCATTCTGTACAGAATAAAAAGTTACTTAAAAAGTTTCATTCCTTCTTCAGCCTTTCAGAATTTCCCCAAATTATGTTGCAAAGGGGTGTGATGTCATGCACCCCCCACCCCCAGTTCTTTAGAAATGGCCCCAACGCCCAACTGCAAGACCAGCCGAGAGGAAGGCAAGGCCTTCTGGGAAGACACCGCCCGCAGCCTGGGTGGGCGGGGACCCGGCCGGCGCCCGACACCACCCTCGGGCCTGGCTTGCGACAGTGTGTGCGCATCACCCAGGCTTCTCCCGTTCACGTGGATGAAAGCTTGTGTATCATTTACAAGAACATGAACAAAATCCCTGAACTACACTCTCCAACCTCAAACCCTCTTGTTGTTTTTGGAATCTGCGTCCAGTCCCGGGCCACTGGGAAAGGGGTGCCTTTGCAGCCGGGCCAGTGACGCAGCCCAGATGCTCGTCCACGTCAAGGCCATGACCAGCCTCCGCGGAAGGATCAGCCTCCGCGGAAGGATCTCCCTCCGCATCGGCAGGGACTTGGCGTGACAGCATCGCACTTCCGTTGTCTTTGTCTCCCTCAGCTGCCCCTTATCGTGCCAGCTTGGGCTCCCTTTTGCGGGACTGGCGTAAAGATGGCTTCAGAACCCAAAGCTGGGCAGTGGGGAAGTTGGCGGGGAGGTTTGTTTGGTTCATTCTGTGCCGACCTAGTCCCAGTTAAAGTGGGGCCGGGCAGCTGAAGAGCTGGGAATTTCAAGGGGTGAGCTTGCTGAGAGGTGCCCGGGGGCTTTGGTCCACGGTGCCAGGTGGCGCCAGACGCACGCACGGTGCTGGGTAGTGCGGAGGGAGTGGACAGGGCCCGACCCTGCCCGCTGAACCTGAACCTGCTGCACCGCCAGTGCCAGGCGGGGCAGCTGGTCCTGCTGGGGGCCACCCTGTGCTCCCAGGACCAGCAGAAGCCAGGTGCCAGACTCATTTCTGCAGACAAAGAGAGAGTTCCTGGCACACACAACACCCATTCCCATGGCCCCTGGGCGTTTCAGCGCTCGTCACAACATCCTTGCCCAGTGTGGGCCAAACACAGCCGGTGCCAAACCGGGCAGGGCTGGATGCGCGGCAGGAAAACCCAGAAAGCGCAGTGAGCTGCCCTCAGACCCTGCCGGCTGGCCTCATGCTGCTCCCAGCCCTCCCTGTCCTGAAGCCAGAAGCTCTTGGATGACCAAGTTCCTTGAAAGGGAGGGGCCCTGGGGCAGCAGTGGACAGACTGGTTCTTGGTGACTCAACGTGGGAACATGTTAGAAACAAGTTAAATGGACCAAAGGAATGGGTGGTCAAAGCCACCTCACGTGGCCTCCGGGGGCGCTGCCGACGGCTTCAGTGTGCAGCTGCTGGGGGCCTCCCTCTGAGCCCTCAAACCCCATCTCCCCAAAACCTCAGGGAGCTGGGGCTTGGCCCACGGGGCATGGACTTTGTTTCAGAGATGGAAGCCTGAGGGTGAGAGGGGGTAAAGGAATGTGGGGTGAGGGGGAGCAGGTGTGAGACCTTGGGAGACCGGGAGGTCAGGCAGAAAGGCAGAGACGAGAGACAACAGGCGACAGAGAAGGAGCGGAGGCAGAACGACGCACACGGACATGGGGAGCGGGCGAGCGAGTGCAGAGGAGAAAGAGAGCGAGGCGACGGGAGGTGTGTTCCAGACCCAGCTCCTCCCTCCCGCAGAGGCAGGTGGGGGCCCCAGGTGACCGAACCCACAGTGTCCCCCGGGGCCTGGGGCAGTTTGGAGGACCAACCCGGCCTCCCTGCGCCCCCAGGGACGGGGTGAAGGCCATGCAGAGGCTCAGCAATGCTCAGACTCCTCCAGTCCAGCTGCACGCACCCCTCACCACGACCCCTTCCCCCTGGGTGTGCCTTCCGGGTCTGCGGCGGCACCGCGGGTCTCCCTCGGGGCTCGGGGGCCATGTCAGCAGTCGAAATAGGGCCACCGCTTCCTGCCTCAGCTGTGTCAGCACAGAGGGACAGAGGGTCAGAGACTCACCTGGCTCAGCCGCCATCACTGCCTGCTGGAGGGCGGGCTCTTCCACCACCTCAGTGACCGGAGACACTGGACCGCCAGACAAAGAGAAGCAGGCCGAGGTGGCCCTGCCTCTCCCAGGCTCAGGGGCCACCCCCTCCAGCCTCTCTTTCCCTCCTATGATCCTTAGGGAGCTGGGAAGACCCCCTTCTGCAGAAACACTTCTTCCACCTGAGCCAGAGCTCCTCTCAGCAAATGTTGCATTGGCCCCTCAGGGCAGCTGCTGCTGTTAGAGCAGCTGAACGGATGAGGAAACAGATTCAGAGAGGTTGGGTGATCTGCCTGAGGTCACACAGCTAGTAAGTGGCAGAGCCAGGATTCGATCCCAGCTCTCTCTGCGTCCCAAGCAGAGAATGAACAGGTGAATGAGTGATTGGTCAGCATTTAGAATTCTAGAAAGGCTGAGAGGTCCTCAAGTTTATGAGCAAACTCGTGGCCGCTCACCGAGCGTTCACAGCATGCTAGGTTCATGTCGTGCCTGGTTTCCACTGGCTGCCTGCCCTCTGAGGTGGCTACGTACGGCAGCCCTCAACCTGAAATGTCAACCCCACATGGTGCCTATCCTTTCTCCTCACTTTAGTTTCTATTTTCTTACATATGAAATAAAACTTTCAATTGTCAAATAATTATAGATGCACAGCCATATGCAAAGACAGAGCAGAGAGGTCCCATGTACCCTTCACCCAGTTCCCCTGGTGGCTGCGGCTTACGTCACTGAAGTACAGCGTCGGGGCCAGGAAGCTGACCTGGGTCCACCTGTGTGGATGGCTTGGTGCCATTTTTTAAAATGATTTTATTTATTTATTTTTAGGCAGAGGGGAAGGGAGGGAGAAAGAGAGGGAGAGAAACGTCAATGTGTGGTTGCCTCTCGTGCACCCGCTACTGGGGACCTGGCCTGCACAATCCAGGCATGTGCCCTGACTGGGAATCGAACCAGTGTCTCTTTGGTCGGCGGTGGCGCCCAATCCACTGAGCCACACCAGCCAGGGTATTGATGCCATTTAAAAAAAAAAAAATCCTCACCCAAGGATATGTTTACTGATTTTAGAGAGGGGGAGGGGGGAGAGAAACATTGGTGTAAGAGAGAAACATCGATCGGTTGCCTCCCATACACGCCTAGACTGGGGATTGAACCTGCAACCTAGGTACGCACCCTGACTGGGAATCAAATCCTCAAGCTTTTGGTGTATGGATGACGCTCCGACCAACCAAGCCCCCGCCAGGCCTCGATGCCATTTTTGTGCTTGTGCAGCTTTGCGTGACCGCCATTGCGCCCAAGACATAGCACTGTCCCATCATCACAAAGATCTCTCTCACGCTGCCCTGTGGCGTCACCCCGAACCCCGGGCAGCTGCGCGCCTGTCGCCTGCCTCTACAACTCAGAGATTCCGAGAACGATGGGTAACTCCCTGGAGACCCACCCGCGTTGCTGTGGGTGGCAATCCCTTCCTTTTCATTGCTGAGTTGTGTTCTCCGATGCTGGATGCACCTACCATGGGTCACGAAGAACTCACCCATTAAAGGCCGTTTGTTTGTCTCCCGGCTGCATCGCTTTCTCCTGGGCATGTTGAATGGACACGGGATGTATCTATTCCTGTGCCTTTCCACACCTGCCGGGAGGTGAGCCCCACGAGAGCAGAGACTTCTGCCCCTTGTGTCCCTCTTTGTTCGGGGACGGTGCCTGGCCCACAGTGCGAGCTCAGGAAACATTTGTGGAGCCAGCTGTGCTGAGTCTTCCAGAGAAAGGCATTTCGTTTGGGGAAGTGACCTGCCCAAGGTCACAGTCAGTGGGGTGCAGAGCCTGGTCTTGCACCGGCTGCCTCGGCTCAGCACCCCTCCCCACCCCTGGCCAACCCGGCTTCCTTCTCTCTGGCCAAGTGTGGGCAGAGCGGCTCCCGCGTCTGTTTCCTTTGGTGTAAAGGACGGGATGGGGTAAAAGGCAGAAAGCTGTACTTGAACAACAATGAAAACAAACAAGCAAAAACAAAAATAAAGGACGCCTGCAGGGGTTTTCAAATGAAACTTGGCTGACAACCCACAGGGAAGGAAAATAAACAAGAAAAAACTGAAGGGAAATAAACAAGAAAAAAACATGAGGACTGAGAAAATGTTGAACTTGCGAAATTGATTCTTTTTTCTTTTTTCTCTTTAACATGGCGTGCTAGGCACCACTGGGGTCCAAGAGAAGACTAAAAGGGGGTTCACACCCTGACATAATTTACAGGCTGGTTAGGGAGCCGCCGACACAAAACGCTTGGTGCAGAGTAAAGCACGATATGAGTGCGCGCCAAGCCGCCGTTCCCGTACCGGCCAGACCAGCGTCAGTTGCTGCGTGTATTTTCTACAGCTGCTGTCACGGCGACCACAAACGCAGGGGCTTAAATCAACACAGATGTCTTACATTCTGGGGGTCGAGAGTGTACAGTGGGCTGGCCGGGCGTGGGGCGGGGCTGGCGGGGACAGCGAACACTTGCAGTACCCTGGGAACCTACGTATATTATATCGGCCTGTGTTACATTGAAGCAACATTTTAAAATAATAATAATAAAAACGATAAATGAATATGAGCTTCCTATTAGGAAACCCCACTGGACTCCAGTCTTTGGCTGCAAGGAGGAATTACGGGGAGGGGGCAGGGAACCAGGGGCGGCCTCTGCGGGTGGCGGGCAGTGGGCCAAGGACGGGGCACTGAGGGGCGGGCTGCCAGCGCTGTGGGATGGTGCTGGGGCCAAGCTTCTGCCCAAACAGAGCCGCCGTGTGCCAGCGGCCTCATTCTTCTGTGAGCTCTCCAGGGTTCAGGGGGACACGTGGGGAGCCCGGGCCGCTGGCAGTGGGAGCGGAGGCTGGAAGGTCAAGAACTAAGGAGGCCGTGAGGGGTCAGGAGACGACAAGGTGCTCAGGATTCGAGGAGCAGGCTCTTGAGGTCCTGGGGGAAGCAGACAGGTGAGCACAGGAAGAGAAGCCGACAGCCCAACCAGAGGGGAGGGGACCTGTCACACAGGGAGGGGGCGGGGGGGGGTGTCCTGGATGGTGTGAGGGGCCGGGCCTCCAAGGCCACCTTGGAGGCGGGGCCAGACTTCCAGAGGTCCCGCCTTATGTTTCAGATTTGGAGTTCCGCGAGACTCCTGCCTCTCTTGCAAGCCTTTGGCTTAACCAGCCCCTTTCTCTCTCTCTAATTCCAGAGTCTCCCGACACGCAGAACCCTCCTCACCCCTTTCTCTAATTGGGAAATCCGGGCTCTGCTTCTGGGAGCCTCGGGGCGGAAATGGATGCGATTCCTCCAATCCTGTGCGGCGTCTCCCCCCTCTCGCCCCCCGGGCCAGGAGTCCGGCAGAAACAGGCCCCCAGCCTGGGCGCTGCCTCACCCAGGGCCTGCTGGGAATGCCTCGTGCTCCCGGGGCTGGGTTGTGGGCAGGAGTGTGGGCCTAGGACCCCGCCCCGTCCTGAGGTCAAAGA
Organism: Phyllostomus hastatus; assembly: GCF_019186645.2. Lineage (NCBI taxonomy): Eukaryota > Metazoa > Chordata > Mammalia > Chiroptera > Phyllostomidae > Phyllostomus > Phyllostomus hastatus. The sequence goes on along the minus strand of NW_025334004.1, from coordinate 27,248,903 downwards.
TGGAAGGGGGCCCAGAGGCAACCAGCAGGACTGCCCCCTGCAGAGACAGCCTCTAGGCGGGTGCTGTCCTGTCTCACCAAGACACCGAGGCTGCGAGTGGAGGGACCGCTCAAGGTTGCACAGTCAGAAGGGGGCTGTCAGAGCCCAGGAGCCCAGGAGCCCAGGAGCCCAGGAGCCCGGGGCCTCGCCCACGCGGCCACGGAGCCCAGCAGGAGGGAGGGGTCTGCAGAATTCTCAGGCCCTAGGCTGGGGCTCCGGGTTCTGAGGCACTCAGGGGTCCTTCCCTGCCGGTGACCCAGTCCCAGCGTGTGATGGGCTCAGCGGAGGCCGGACACTCAGAACAGCCCTCTCCGAAGAGCCCACCTCAGAGTCATGACCTCTGTCACGTGAGACACGCCGGGCAGGGGTGCGAATGCCCTGCGGGATGTCGGGGTGCCAGTGCTGCCTTCTCCTGGCTCTGGCTTGGGGCCCCGTGGCTGGGGTGCTCCTGGGCCCCCCCCACCCCGGGTTTGGGCTCAGAAGCCAACCGACCTGGAGAGGGCTCAGGTGACAGCCTGAGGCTCTGCCCACTGGACATGGGCTGTGAGAGGGCGGGGCGGGGGGTGGCCAGTGTTCCGGCCACCTTTGGGTGGGGCTGACCCTGCAGAAAGGGTCGACTCAAAGGCAGGTACTGGCGTCTTGGGGGCAACTGTGATACGCGGAAGGCACAGAACAACAGCCCGGCGGAAGGGAAGAAACGGTTATTTTCATTAAGGAATTTATTTCTCTTGAAAAGCCGACAGTGGCTGGATCTGGACACAGCAGCCCTGCGACAGGTCGGATGGAACACACAGACTCAGAGCAGCAGACAGAGCCGTCCCCTCTGCAGTGACCTCCCCTCCCCCAGGTGGAGCTGTTTGCACTCACCAATGTTACATTTCCCTGGAGGGGAACACAGAAAAGAAGCCTCCGCCTACAAGATTGTTTTAACACTACCAGCAGCCACTACACTCTTCTAAATCGAGAACAGTTGTTTTTAATCTATTACAAAAGACGACGTATCAATGGGCCGGAAAAGGCATCTAGATGCTTCTTTGGGGAAGTGTCTCCCCCTCGCAGGGACGGCCAGCTGGGCACATGTCTCAACCGCCGTCCGCAGCACCGGCCTTGACAGTCGGACGAGACCAGACCCCGGGAGCCCCAGCAGGGCCGGCCCGCACGGCGGGACCTCGGAGGCTGGGCTGCCGGGGCCAGAAGGACGCGAGCGCTCTCTCCACCGTTCACGATGCGCAGCGCTGCCGCTTCCAAACGCTCTCTCTCCTTCCGCAACGAAGGCTACAAGGTGAGGGGGTCCCGCCACTGAGGGTGGGGACGGGAGACAACCGGGAGCGGTCCCCCTACGGAGGGTGCAAGTGCCCGCGTGGGTCTGTGAGCACGCAGCAGCCTGGCAGGGCAGCCGGTGTCGCCCCGCCGGTGTTCCCCGCCCCCCCCAGACTCCCGGCTGTCCACGTGGCCACAGCTCCCTCCATGTCGGGGTCTGTCTGGGTCAGCAGCCCGCCCGAGAAGGTCGGTGGGAAACCACCGATGACCCGAGCCTTTGGGAGAGGACAGGTGCAGGGGAGAATAGGGAGCCCCCTGGTGCGCTGGGCCGCCTGCAGAGGCCGGCTGACCCTGGCTTCCTGGAGGGCGGACCCTCGGCCGCACCAGGGCTTGCTCGGCTCACGTCTGCTTGTGCCAGAAGTCACCTTGTGCTCTGGAGGGCTGCTTGTGTGTGTGTGTGTGTGTGTGTGTGTGTGTGTGTGTGTGTGAGAGAGACCAGGCCACGCGGCTCTCCCCCTGCAGGCCGGCCTCCCCCCTGACCCTGGCTCCCAGGCCAGGTGCTCCAGTGGCCAGGGCAGTGCGTTCCGGGGACAGGCGAGCCTGCCTGCGCTGCCAGAGACACAGCGGCATGGTGCTGTCTTGTGGTGCGTGGCGCTTGAAGTGCACGGTGTAGAGGGCAGTGCTCCTGGCCTGGAGAGAGTAGAGACAGCGCTGAGGAGGGATGTAGGGCCCTCCTCTGCGACGGTGGGGCCAGTCTCCGTGAGGCCATGGGGGAGGCCATGGGGGCGACCATGGGGGAGGCCAGGAGAGCCCCGGGTGGGCTGAGCCAGTACTCTGACCCTGGCGGAGACCTCCCCTGCCCCGCCAGGGGCGGAAGCAGAGACGCTGCCGCAAGACCCCGTGCCTCGCCTCGAAGGCACCCAAGTCAGCGCACGTCCGGTGAGACGATGTCACTCCCGGAGGAAGGAGGGCTCTTCTGGGAGGAGCTCAAAGGCTGTAAAAGAGATTTAAACCCACTCCGTCCAAGGAGGCCTCACCCCGGGCAGGTGGGTGGGTGGGAAGGTGGTGTTTTTCTTTAATCAAAAAATACCTCTTAAAAAAATGCAGCTTCAGGACACAAGTGGGAACAGAAGCAGTGGGGGCGGGGGTGGAGGGGGGGCGGCAGAAGGGTTGGGGGCGGGACCCGTGGGGACTCGGGGACGCGGTGGGAGGAGGGCCGATCTTCAGGCAGTGTTCCAAACTAAGCCTTCCCTTCTCCCGGGAGAAGCAAGGGGCCCAAAGGAAGAGGAAGCCTGAAAAGGCCAGTGATTCCGTCCCCGGGTCCTGTGGGCACTCGCCGGGGACCGGAGAATGTGAAGGGAGGCCCCAGCACTGTGTCCAGAGCTCTCACCACGCGGACACACTCAGCAGATTCACGCCTCTTTCCTGCGCCTTCAGGGCCCTTTCCTTCTGCGGTGGACAGGGCGCCGGGCCCTGAGGTATAGAGAGAGGCTGGCCCGTCCACACCCGTCCGATCGGCGAGGGTTAGGCTGCCGTGAACTGGGTGAAATAAAGGAAACTTCTGGACAGAAGCATTGTGACTTGGGCTGGTGACTGTCCCAGGAAGATGACTGACCTTGTCACAAAGAAAGGACGGTCACGAAGAGCTTGGGGACCTTAAAATACTGGTCAAAGGGCTTTCCGCTTCTTGGCAAAGACTGAATGTTAGCCATTTGTATTTATCTTGTATGCAGCCCAAGCAGGGTCACGGGAGCAGCCTCTCGAGACGAGAGTGGGTCTCGAAGGAGAGAATACTGAGCACTAACGGGGTTTGAGGGGAGCCGACTGTCCCTTCTCCCCCACTTGTTTGTCAAATCGCCCCAACACGGCGAGTCCCCAAGGTCAGGCCCCTTCCGAGCAGCAGGGCCCTGGGGTCATGGGCGACTTTCAGGAACAGTCCCAAGGCTGACGTGCTCGCCCCTTCCTCCCGCCTCACGGTGGCCTGGGCCCCACCTGCAGCCGCGTCTGGGCCGGGCACAGCTGCAGGCCCACTGGTGGCCGAGGCAGTGGCGCTCACCCCCTGTGTCAGAAGGACCTGCAGGGCCTGTGAGGGGTGCAGCTGTCCAGGCTGGGGTGGGGATGCTGGCGCAGGGCCCTCCCCCGGAGCAGCCCCGGCAGCAGCCCGGGGGCCGAGGCCAGGTCCGACTGAGGCCGACTGGGTCTCTGGGACCCCGTCAGGCCGGACAGCGGGGCCGGGCGGGGGCTCTCCCTGTCCCAGAGGAGCCGCGGCGGCAGACTGGCTCCTGTCACCTTTTGGAGACGGCAGGGGGCGGCCAGGGGCTCCCTAGGGCCGGACGGCCGTGCTGTGCTGGTGAGGGGCTGCACGCAGAGGCCCTGGTCTGGCAAGGCCCCGAGTCCTCCTGGGGCTGCACGTGCCCCAGAGATGGGGGTCGCAGCAGGAGGTGGCCTCCGCCCCTCCTCTCCCGACAGGTGACAAGGAGCTCATCCTGAGCTTCTTCGGTGGCTGGGCCTCTCCTTGGGCATCCCATCTGCTCGAAGAGCCGGCTCTGCCCCTGCCCCCCCCCACCCTGGGGACAGCGAGTCTGTGGCGGCCCTGGGCAGCTCTCGAGGCCCCGTGACCCTGTGCACACTTCAAGTTCGTGCCCGGCTTCCCTGGGCAGGCCCCTCCCCCTCCACAGACTCACTCCGGGTGACCCACGGACCCCGCTCCAACGCTCCCGTGGGCCACGAAGGTTCGGGGCGCTGGGGGCTCTGGGACTGCTCCTTATCACCGCTACGCACCTCTTCAAGACAGAGGAGAACGAACACCCCAAACACGTGCCTCTTGACAACACACCGGCTTGAGCAGTCCTAGCCTGCCCGGAAGGAAAGAGGCCCAGAGAACACCGCGCTGAAGACGCCCGGGTCGGCACGCGGCCACCTCCCGGCAGGAAGGGGAGGCGGCAGCGCCACCGGGAGAGGGCGCGCCCCGACGGAGTGGCGGCTGGGCTGGAGGGGGGAGGGTCCCCGGGGCGCCTGTGCGCATTTAATTCCGGTTCTCGCAGGTCAGCACGGGGAGATGTCCGCGGGAGGGAAAAGTTATAGAGATGGATACGACCAGTGCTTTACAGGTGAAATGTGAATCATTTTCTACATTTAATAAAAACGTTTTCTCATTTGAGGCTGTGGAAGTCTGGGGTCACATTTTTTTGGGGGGGTGTAAGTCCCCCCGCCCCCTCTAAAATGTCTGAAAACGCATGGCTTGACAGTGGCTGCACAGAAAATATACACCCTCAGAGTCTGACTTTCATTTAAATACAAATATACAAAATGTAAACTGAGACGATAGAGAAATTTACAAAACTTTCCTTTAAAAATAATAAAGACAAAATTCAGTTCTAGGTATGACGCTATTAAAATACGTGCACGTCGTCGTATCCGGCTGGACTTCTATTGCGATACTCGACAGAGACAAAGCCAGTCCGCCCCGGGCTGGGGGCCGCCTCCGCACCCCCAGACCTGAGTGGGAACCTCTCGGAGGAGCCCCGGGGCTCTGCGCGGAGGGGGCGGCGGCCTCCTCCCTTCCCCGTCTCCCGGGGGGCTCCCCCGTCCGCCCAGCCGGAGCAGGCGCTCCGCGGGCCACGAGTTCTGCGTCTGAGGACAAGGGTCCAGGCCGGTCCCACGGTGGACGTCCAGGCCACGCTGCCACTAGCTGCTTCCGGTGGAGTTAGAGCTGACATGGTTTGAATTTATGTGGTGGTTATAACTGGTCTTGGAATTGGGCGAACTCTTGGCACTGTTCTGATGCTGCGGGGTGGGGGGCGCGGGGAGATAGAGGGGGAGAGAAAGCGAGTCAGTCCGTGTGGGGTCCGGGCCTGCGACCCGGGCACCCCAGGGGCTGGCGGCCGCACACAGGGGCCTGGGAGTCGAGCGCCCTCCCCTGCAGACCTGGGCAGCCAGCGCCGCCCCTCTCTCTGGGTGTGTTGCCCCCCGTCCCGGGAATGTCCCCCTGTCTGGGGACATTCTGCCGCAGGAGTGAGGCAGGCAGTGGGGTGCTCCGGGCACGTGGAGGCCAGAGAGGCAGCTAAGTGGCATGTGGCTCACGGCACCCCCTGCCCCATCGGAAAGAACTGACCCAAAACGTCAGTGATGCCCCGGGGGGAGACCCTGAGGAAGGTCTACTTGGGGCCGGCCCTGCCTCTTCCACCCCGGGGTCCCCTCAGCCAGGGGCCTCAGACAGGCTGCCTGTCCCCTCCAGGCTGCTGCCGACCCCAGTCTGGGAGCCCCCCGACGGAGGTGGGCCGCTGCAGCTCGGGTCTCCACGGTGGGCGTGCCTGGGCCCGGTGCCAGGGTGGCGGCCAGGACCGCGGGCGCGGTGGCGGCGGGGTCTCACCTGACGCTTGAAGATTCTCTGGAGCAGCCCTTTCTTGGGTGGTTCCGGCGGGTGACTTCTGTTCAGGTCCGGCGGGAGGGCACCGTTGGGTCCGAACACATTCAGCTCCTTAAAGCACTCCGTTTCTATCATCTGCAGGGGCGGAGCGCACCCCCGGGCACGTGAGGGCCGCGGCCGTGGTGGGGCGGAAAGGCGTCCGGGCTCCCAGCCCTGCGCCCACACTGCCCGGAGTCAGGTCCCACCAAGTCCTCCACCGCCCTGGGTCTCACCGGGGCCCAGACCCAGGCGGCTCCTGCCCGCGCCCGCCTTTCCCCGGCGGCCTGGCTGTGCCCTTCCCCGAGAAGGCAGGAGCCTCCACCACTGCGCCCACAGCCGGGCCCTCCCCACGCACCCACGCCCCCCGGCCAGGCCCGGGGAGCCCCCGCCAAGCCGGCTGCAGCTCCGGCCCCGCCCCATCGTCTCCAGGCCACGGATGCAGCTCCCGCGCCAGGGCAGCCCCGCCTGCCTCCAGCCAGGGCTCCATCTCCCTCCTCTCCCAGCCGGACTCCCCAGCAGAGGCACCTGGACCAGCCACTCCTGTCCCGCTGGTCTTCCCTCTTCCGACCCCACCCCACGCGGCCCCAGCGGGCCGCAGGGACTCCTGACCCCGCGCACCTGCCCCGCCCCGCTCACCTCGCTCTGCCACGGGATGGGCACGGAGCCGGTGGAGAACTTAGAGTAGAAGTCGTCGTCCGTGTGGTCCAGGTTGACGCCCTTCACGGTGGAGAACTGCTCGATGTCCAGCACGTCCTTACAGTACACGGCGCGGGGCTGGGGGTGGGGCGCTCGGTCAGAGGGGCCCTGTCCTCAGCTCCAAGGTCCCCGCCAGGCCCGGGGTGTCGATGGGGGAAGCAGAGGGCCTGCCCGGGGCCGCCCCACCCCCCGAAACCTGTGCTGGCCTGTCTCGGGTCAGCCAGCAGGACCCCAGCCAGGGTGGCGCGGTGGAGCGTGAGCTCGGGGTGTCCAGGCCCCCTGCTGCCCTCACCCACGCTGCAAGGCACCCCATCTCCAAGCTCACACTCCTGGGCACCTCCGGGGATCCCCACTTCCCAGTCAGGTGGTCTCTGCTCCCCTAAAGCCCACGGGATGGGGATGGTGGAGATGTTTCCAAAGTCATCTCCGCCTAAACGGGGGTGGGCAGCATGGGGCCTCGGGCCCACCCCCCCTTAGAGAAAGTGAATGCTGGTCCCCAGGGCCAGGCCAGCCAGGGAGAGTGTCCCAGAGGGACCTCCCCCGCCCCTCTCACATTATGGGGCGCAGAGGGGCTCGGCACCCAGGCTCTGCCGCCAGACAGGCCCGGGCTGGGGTCCCAGCTGTGGTGCGTAGGGACTTTGGAAACGTCAGCTACCCCTGTAGGCCTGTCTCCTCGCCTGCCCAACGGGACACAGCAGCACCTGGGCCGTGGGGCCACTGCGAGCTGCTGCTGCTGTGTCTCTGGTCTCACTCGCTCACCAGACGCATGCTGGGGGCCCTCTGTGCCGGGGCTCACAGAGGTGAGCCCCGCAGGGCCCTGCCCTCGGGGAGTCGAGAGTCACGGGGAGCCTCCCAGGGGCTCTGAAGACGAGGCCCCCAAAGAGGACATGACTCCAGGATGGATGCAGGGGACCCCCTGGCCCTGGTGACAGGTCTGGGCAGGTGGCTCCTGCAGGGCAGAGGCCACCTCCTGCCCATGGATCTCCGGGGCCCCCGGCTCCGGGCCCAGAAAGGACGCTCAGCCAAGTCCAGGCTGAGACCCCGGCACAGGCTCAGCCCGGGCTGGGGAGGCCACTCACGTCGGGAACGAAGGGAGGGTCCATCATCCCGGCTTCCAAGCGCTTGAAGTTCATGTTCCTGAAGAAGGGGTGTCGCTTGACCTCTGCGGCCCCTTCCTCCCGGCAGCCCAGCCTCTGCTTTGGGTCTTTGGTGAGTAGCTGTGACGAGACAGAGCCCCATGAGGCCGCGCCTGGCGGGCCCGTCCTCCTCCGGGAGAGGGTGGGCCTGTGGCCGTCTCCCCGTCACAGGTGCGTCCCCGAGACTCGTGGATGTGCCTCCTCCAGCCCTCTCCAGCCTGGGCCCCCCGGGCCCCCCGGGCCCCCGAGAGACGCTGCCTGGCCCTGTCAGGCCCTGTCTCAGGGCCACCTCCTGAGCCGCCGTGGGCTTTGGGGCCCCCAGCTCCCGGCATACGTGTGTGCAGGGAGCCCCTGGGGGCGCAAGCTCCATCTGCATCTCCCCTTGGCCACGTGCCCGGTACCGGGTGCATACTGGGTGCCCACTGGGCACCCATGGGGGCCTGCTGAACCAGTGTTCCCTTCCGCCACAGGTAACTTACAACGGGCTCTGGCTGCGGGTCTCTGGTCCATTAACTCAACCCGCAGCACACTGTAGACTCGGACCCGGGTGCAAACGCTGTGGGGGGAGGGGAGGGGCGGGGGCGGGGGAGGACAGCGAGCGTCTGGCCCCAGTAAAATCAGGTTCAGGGGCCCCTCCAGGCAACAGATGCGACACCATGGGGCCGGAGGAAGGCGAGCTGGCTACGAGCCTGCTTGTGGGTCAGGGAGGCAGAAGGGGCAGAAGGAGGGAGCTAGAGGGGGTGGGCAAGGACTGGGGAGCTGAGACTCTGCAGGGGCCGGAGGAAGAGGGTGCTGAGGTGTGGGCTCACAGAATGGACCCAGGGGCAGGGCGGTGAGGTGCATGCATTTCTGGACCCCGGGGACGGCGGGAAAGGCCTTGAGGCCGCCAAGATGGAGTGAAGGGCGGAATCTGGGGGCCAGGGGCCGGCTTCCCGGCTGTGTGCGCAGAGCCCTTCGCAGGCAGGCGGGGCTGGAGCTGCTCAGGGGGGCCCCCAGGGGCTCCCTCCGCCCTGCTGTGCCCTGAGCTAGTGCCCGCTGGAGGGGGCAGGGCGAGCCTGGCGGCCGGACCGAATGGACTGCGGCGACGGACACAGAAGAAGCCCAGGACCAGAGTCCCAGGACTGCTGGCTCTTCTTCCAGCAAACCAGGACTAGGGGATGTTGGTCTGACACTTGGCACCCAAGAGCCCAGGTTCGCTGGGTCCTGAGGTTTGGCCGCCGCCTTTCTCTCAGTAACCAGCAGGGGGCAGCAGAGGCACAGCAGCGCCCTGGTGCCGTGCCGCCAAGGGTGCCGGAGCGGCCGGCGAGGAGGGGGCCCCCTGTGCCTTTCTGTCCTCTTAGCACCTCTGTGCCCCTGTTGGGGTCTCTCAGGACCTGCCTATCCGAATCCCCGACCCTGGCCTGGGGCGTCTGGTGGTGCTCTGACCTCCCTCCCACCCTCTGTGGTCCACTGGAGAGAGAACCTCTCCCTAACCCCCCGACCAAGTCACGGCTTCGATGACCTGTTCTCCTGGAGGCCCCGGGCGTGTGGGCAGGCGCCCGGCCGCAGCTGGCCCCAGGCCCCGGGGTTCGGGCGTGCCTTTGCACGTGTGCCCGCATCCTTCCGCCCGCGCCTCTCGCACACACCAGTGACAGAGCCATGTCCCCCTTCTCTGGAGGCGGTCGCAGGGCAGATCTAGCCCTAATCTTTCCTCCCAGAGCTCTGGGACACCAGGCCGAAGCTGGAGCGGAAGCGGTCTGGCAGCACGTGGGGGGCCCAGGGGAGGGGCCTGCTGGGGAGGAGGAGCCACTCCGGAGGGTTCTCGGGCCGCTCGGCGGAAGCTGCGGCTCCTCATCGGCCCCGGGGCCTGCACCTCGCCACACGCCGCACGCCGGCGCACTCGCTCAGGCACGTGATTCAGAGGCGGACGTCCAGCCTGACCACTGACCGCTGGCCGCTCTGGGTGCAGCAGCACCGGGAGAGGAAGTCTGTGGGCTCGTGGGTGTGCAGAGGTGCACACTCGGGCCCTCCTGTCCCCAAGGGGCACGGCAGGGCTCGGGAGCCTGAGAGCAGGAGCAGAGTGGCCGTTCCCCCACAGGGCCCCTGGCCAGGCGTGGGCCCGCTTGGGCTGAGGGGCAAGGGCACGGCTGTGGTCCAGGGGTCGGCCCCAGCCACCACCTGAGTGTCACTCCCACATGCGCCTGCCTGGACGGGGCACTCTCACAGTCCACAGACGCTCCCATGCAGGTGTGCCTGGCATTCCATTCAGTGGACAGAAAACTCGGTATAAGGTGTTCAGAGACTGACAACGTCATTGCTTCGAGCCAGTGCGCAGGGTACAGAGCTGGGAGGAGCAGGAGGCCCGAGGCCAAGGTAGGGGCTTGGCCCAAGACCCCCTTGTAACGTGGGGATCAGCTGCGATCAACCTCTTTCTCCCCTGTGCTGACTGCCCCCACAAAGCTGGATGTGAGGGCGCCACACTGTTCGGCTCAGCCCCCTCCCCTTGCCAGGGGCCGCCAGCCCCCGCCCCAGGCTTCCTCCAGCGCACAGCAAGCAGCACCGGCTCCTCTGGCCGCCCACGCCCCAGTGCACCCTGGCTCTGTCCTCCTCGGCCCGGCCCGTTTGCTCAGCTGGGAGGGGGTGGGGGAGGGGAGCCTCCGCTGGACGGGGGCCCGAGGACAGCGTCTGGATCGCCAGCAGCTCACCATCTTGCAGATGGACTTGGCCTCCTCGGAGAACTTGTGGGAGTACGCCTCCTCCGTCTCCAGGACCCGGCGGTCCACCTCCTCCCGCTTCACCTTCTCCTTGCGGCCCCGGAACGGGGACTGACCCTCAATCATCTCGTAGATGAGGCAGCCCAGGCCCCAGTAGTCGGGGCTCAGGCCGTATCTCTGGTTGTTCAGGACCTCGGGAGCTGGGGGCAGACAAGGGGCGTGAGGAGAGGTGAGAGAGAGCTCGGTGTAGCCAGGTGACACCCTGGGGCCCCAATGGCCCCCTCTGCTGGTTAAGATCTCCCGCCCCCCACCGAGCCCCTACTTCTGATGAGAGTCCCCCAAAGGGGCCAGGGACTCCGAGGGGTGGGCCCGAGGGGGGCCGCGCCCACACTCACCCATGTAGCCGACGGTGCCCACCCGGCCTCGGATCAGGTCCCCCTCGGGGATCTTCACGGCCAGGCCCAGGTCGGAGATCCTGATGTGGCCTGGGGGGGGGGGGAGCGGAGGGTCAGCAGGGCCCAGGACGGCCGTCGGACGCGGCCCACCCGCCCTGGGCAGGGGCACAGACGGGCCACGCGCACCAGGCCAGGCCCCAGGACTCTGAGTGCTCATCTGTCCCGTGAAGGGGGGCCCCCGGGGAGAGCCCAGGTGCCCCAGGCTGCGGGGAAATCGCTGCCCCCCGGGAGAGGGACGTCAGATGCGAGGGGACGCCTGCGTGCGGCTGGACGGCGGCCGGCCTGCCTCACATGAAACGCTCTCTAATGGGCTTCTTGGAAGGCTGAGGTCACGGAGTTTAAAACGCCTTGGCCCGAGGCTGGGATTGCTTCATGGAAAGAATGTGAGATTCTCCTGACATTTTGCAACAATTTGCTTAAGGGGAAAAATCATAAAGCAGTTTGGGAAGCAACTTCCTGCCCTGCCCAGATGGCCCGTGGAGGTGGTTTTCTGCCGCTGGAGAAACTTGGCGGGAGGATGCCCGGGCCCTGGAGACGGCGCTGGGGTGGCGCTCCCGGCCCCCCGACTGAACCCGAGGCAGGGACGGGGGCCTTGCTGGGCGCTCAGCCCGGGTGCTGTCTCGCCGGGTGGCCCACCCAGGGGTAGGGGCGGGGGCGGGTCATGCCACATCTGACCCTGCAGGGGGGACACTCCCCGTCCGTGGATAGATACCAGGGCCCCCATGGCCTGGACCGCGGCAAGGCCCAATGAGCGGGACCCTGGCCGGGTTGGGGCTGTGTCCCCCAGCTCAGTAACCCCTGACGAAGGCAGGAAGGGGGATGGGACCGCGTGGAGCCCAGCCGTGGGATGCAGGTCAGCAGTGGGCGGGGGACTGAGACCGGCCAGGGTGGGAGCTGCGCGTGGTGGCATCGCCAGGCCACCAGCGCGCTGAGGGGACCCGGTCTCCCGTCTCGGCTCCCCACTGACACTGCTGGGTGACCTTGGCAGCTTGGCCCCTCTGAGCCTCAATCTTGTCTGTAGAGTGGGCACAGCACGCCAGCCTGGTACCCCCGCCCCCCAGCCACTCCCCACCGGTCAGTGCGAGAGGCTGTAGGTCGGGAGGGGCTGCTGTGGCCGTCCTCGTCCTTGTCACCCGTGCGAGGAAACAGCGAGGGGACGCACGGATGCTAGTTACTGCCTCCTCTGTGGCCGGCTGCGGCTGGCAGAACCATTTCCCCTCCAGTGATCCTGTCAGAACCTCACCACCACCTCCTACCCTCTGAAGCTGGTGGGGCCAGACTCATTGTTTCCATTTAAAAGTAAGAAAAATGTGCCCCAGCTGGTGTGGCTCCGTGGCCTGAGCTCTGGCCTGCAAAACAGAGGATCGCTGGTTCGATTCTCCATCGGGGCACACGCCTGGGTTGCGGGCCAGGTCAGGTCCCCAGTAGGGGGTGCATGAGAGGCCATCACACATGGATGTTTCTCTCCATCTCTTTCCCCCTCCCTTCCCCTCTGTCTAAATAAAGTCTTTAAGAAATGAAAACAAGGAAAATGAGGTTCTGAAATTCTGGGCCCCTCATCTCACTCCCTTCCACTCCTCGTTTCTCTCTCCTCTCTCTCTCCGCCCAGCCACACTGCTTCTTCTCCAGGCGGGAGCTGCATCCACACCCACGGCCCTCTCCAGGTCCCCAGGGCTGAGGACAAAGAGGGGGTCCTTCCCTCTACTTCCCCCTGCCCTCCCGCGGGCCCAGGGTCAGTGCCCGAGTCTCTGAGAGGCCCTCTGCTTTGGGTTGCGATGCTCGCCTCAGCTACAGGGTAGGAAAAGGCCTTCCGCACCACTCCCCGACTTACCGTAATCGTCTAACAGGATGTTTTCGGGTTTCAAATCTCTGAAAGGGAAGGACCACAAGCATGTGAGTGTGGGCATTCAAAGGCACCCTGGAGTCTGGCTGGAGCCCCGTGGGCCTGAAGCTGTTGGTCTCCAGGCCGAGACAATCTTGGGCTGATTTCTGTCCTCCCACTGTTTGCCACCAGCATCTTCTCGACCCTGGGGAGCGACTAGGAAGGAGGTTAGGTGAAGACTGGTGCTGCCTCCTGTCCATAGGGCAGGGGATACCTCTGGCTGGGGGGGGGGGGCGACACACCCCTCCAGGGCTGGGGAGACCCTGAGGTCTCAGGATGCCCTGGGATGCCCTGAAGGCAGAGAAGGGCCTGGGAATAGAGGAACAGAAGTGACTGAGAACAAAGCACTGGCTGTAGAACTGGGACAGGAAATTGTGGCGAGGAGGGTGGCCGCCCCCAGGAGAAGGACCCTCTCAGTGTGGGCCCCCCAGGAGCCAGCCGAGCTACAGCCTGGAAGAAAGCACAGCCAGAAGGCACAGCTGTAGGTGTGGCCACCTCCCCCTACCCCTAATGTCTGCCTTCTCTCTGATGGCACAGTCATGCTCTCAGGGAAGGGAACCTGTCCATGCCCGGCAGGGGGAAGAGGCAGCAGAAGTGTCTGGTTTTACTAGGGGAGGGTCCCCCAGGGGTAGACGAACAGCCAGCAGGACGGTGTGCAGCTCAGGTAAGGCGCTGGGCTCTGGATTGAGGACCGGTTCTCAGCCAACGGGCTTCGCTCACCTACCTGCCAGCAGCTGGCCCTGGGGAGAGGGTACAGCGCCCAGACGCAGCGGGCCATCTGCCAAGGCGCTCGCTGGGGCTTGTACGTGGTCATTCATTGCAACATACTTTTTTTTGCTGTTGTTACTTATTTTGCGTTCTTTGATGTGTTGACAATTCCAAAGACAAGCAAGCACCCGTGTGTCAACAAACGAACTGGCCAGTGGGCACAGGCTGGAACCGGGCCCGCAAGAGGCCACGGCCAGTGGTCAAGCTTGAACTTGGAAAACTGCCCCACCCCCCTTTTTAACTGAAAGGCAGTCAAATGGAGGATGGTTTTTCCAACCCTTAGGAAAACTGTTCGGACTCTCTTCTCCCTTGAATGACACCCAGACCGAAGCACAGCTGGGGAGGGGGTGTAGAGGGAAGGGCATGACATCCGGGCCTCCCTTCCTGTTTCCGAAACCTTCTTGGTCTCCCAGGACAATCTCCACCAGGAGCTCCGTGGCAGAGGTCTCCAAACCGGGCTGTGTGTGCCTGGGGGGTCCGTGGGGGCTGCCCAGGAGAGCCCTGCTTGCCGGCAGTTTCAGGAGTGTGGGTTCCAGGTCCCTAACATCCAGACACCCTGCCTGCCTCTGGGGTGCCCCCTCCCACCTGCCCCCTCTCAGCGGCTCTGCCCCCAAAAGACAGAGATTGACTCCGAGGGTGCCCTGCTCCAGGGGTAAAGACCCCAGGGGTGCCATTAGAAGTGGGATCTACTAGTGAGAATTACAGTGGCAACTCGACAGAAGAAACTACTGACACTTAGAGCCTTACGGTCAAAGGAAATTAAAAAAAAAATCTTATATGTAGCCACCTATTTCAATGAAAGGCTTTTAGGCAAAAATATATATTCCATTATGATAACATTTTGTGAGGAAGGAGGGAAGTAGAAAATGGTTGGAAATTCCTCACCATTAAAGAGTTTTATGCTTTTTTTTTTTTTTTAGATAAATGATGCTGGAAATCAACTGGCTACAGCAATCGGATCCCACCGATACCTTTAAAGCTGCGAAGGAACTGTTCGATTTCAGAATATCAGTGTCGGCCACTGTTTAGACACAGGATAGACTATTTTAGCAGTCTTCTTCTGAAAACGTGCGAGCGCGCCGCGTTTCAGAATCTCTGCGGAGGGCGGCGAGACAGGCATGAAGGCCGCCGCTCCGAGTCCGGACGCCGGTCCTGTAGGACCGGGCCGCGAGGGGCGGACAGAGGCCTGGAGTCTTCCTGGAGCGGGGTCCAGGGCCTGTCCCCCAGGCGCCGCTGAGCGACCCCGGGCACTGGCCTGGGGGGGACTGGAGGGCACCCGGATGTCTGGGCCCCCTAAGCAGCCCACCTCCTCACTCAGGGTCAGGGCGGGGGTCTGTCCGACCCGAGCACCCTCACCTGCAAGAGAAGTAGCCTGGCCTCAGTTCCGGGGGAAGGGGCGGGTCTCCACGCCCCACGAGCACTCACCTGTAGACGGTGTTTTCCAGGTGCAGGTCTTCCAAGCCGCACAGGATCTCGGCCGCGTAGAACAAGGCCCGCTCCTCCTCGAAGCCGGGGTTCCCCATGTTGTAGATGTGGAACTTCAGGTCCCCCCCGTTCATGATGGTCAGAACCAAGCACAGCGCGTCCTTGGTCTCGTAGGCATAGGCCAGGTTCACCTGGGAGCACGAGACAGGACCGAGGTGAGGTCCTGCGACCACCCTCCACTTCCGCCCGCCTCCTCCGGGTCCTCGAAGCCGGGGTGGGGGGGCACCGGGCCAGGGGAGCTACAGCAGCTTCACGCCCGCTGGCCTCCAACCCAGCCAGCCTCAGCGCGCCCGCCCGCTGCCCCTCGCAGCTGGGGAAGGACTCACACCTTCCACCCAGGTGGTGTCAGGTGGGGAGGCAAGGGGGAGGGGCAGGCTGGCCGCCTGCTGTTTCGGGGATCCTGCCAGGAAGGCACCCCTGCGTTTACACCACAAAAGCACGTGTGTGCACCAGCTGGTCGAAGCCGAGTCGCTGTGTTGGCGGGTCGAGCACGGCAGGGCCACGCGCTCTTTGGGCATCGTTAGTGCAGGGGCGCCGCAGGGACCAGAGGGGCTTCACCAAGCAGAACACAATTGGCCAAGACCCTTGCACACGGGACACGCCTGGGCAGAGGGACCCTCAACAGAGAGGACCCAGTCCCTCGCCGATGGAGCCCAGCCGCCCCCGGCTCTGTGGATGGGGCCACGGGGCAGCGGCAGGGGGAGGGGCCGGGTCTCCACTCAGCGGGTTGGTACAAATGAAATCTGGCCGCACGGACCAGGCTGGGGCCGGGCTGCGCCATAAAACTTGGGGGCAAACCCCAGGAACAAAGGGTTCTGTCTGAGGGAAGGAGACAGAATGGTGCGGAAGGTGACAGAGCTCTGGGAACTGTGCTCTGGCACCAGCCGCCGCTGCCCCCAGC
The DNA here is from genome assembly GCF_019186645.2 of Phyllostomus hastatus. Taxonomy (NCBI): domain Eukaryota; kingdom Metazoa; phylum Chordata; class Mammalia; order Chiroptera; family Phyllostomidae; genus Phyllostomus; species Phyllostomus hastatus. The sequence continues at coordinate 27,233,180 of NW_025334004.1, read as the reverse complement.
CCCACACCTGGCCAGGTGGCCACGAGGAAGGACCCCAAGGGGAACGCTGTGGAACGCCCCACTGGGGCAGAGGACAGGGCTCAGTGGAGGAAGGCCCAGGCCTCGACGATGTGGCACTCCAACCCTTTCCCCGAGAAGGACCCACCATCACTAGCCCCCAAAAGAGCCAGCACCGCCCCTGAGGGCTCCACCACCAGCCTGGAGGCGGTGACCAGTGGTCCCTATTGAAGGGGCCCAACAGCACAGAGGAAGGTTCTGGATTCAAAAAGGCCCAAGGCCAAAATGAGGGCTGGTGTTGGCCTCCACCACCACCTCCCACGTGTCACTGTCACCCTGGGTGGGGCTGGCAGTGGGGACAGCCTGGGATGAGACCCAGCGAGGCACACTTCTGTCCCCTTGGAGAGCCACCCCCTCTCTGGGGAATGTCGGAAGCACTAGGCCGATGGCGAGTCTGGTCCTCACACACAGCTGGTGGGAGTTTAATCGGGGCCACCTTCCTGCAGAGCCACTTGGGGACAGCTACCGACCGGGAGGTGCACACAGCCTCTGCCACAGCAGTCCCTCCGCCAAGGCGTCCGGCCGAGGACGCAGCCCCAGAAACCCGCCAACCGTGAGCCAGGACGGCCGCAGCCCCAGCGCGGTGGCCCCCAGCCAGGGGCCCCTCTATCTGTGGGGGCTGCTGCTGCTGCTGCACGGGGGAGGGCTTCTCTCTTCCTTGCGCATCAAGGGAAGGGCGCAGCTATAGGTCTGGGTATGTCTTAAAAATCTATCTTTTAAGGGGAGAAGTACTGCAGCATAAGAGGCCGGTAAGATGCTGTTGGCTAAACACTGTGAGTCGAACGCGGTGGAGAGGTTGCTCAGAAAGGGGGCCTTCCGAGTCCCTTCCGAGCCCCTTCCTTGTCCCTCGGCGGTGGGAACCTCCACCTCACACACACACCGTTTCCACAGGGACCCGCGGCAGAGGCACCGAGCGCTGCCCCAGCAGCCACGTCCTCCTCCACGTTTCCCGCAGCTGGCTTGTCCCTCGCGGGGACCAGTCTGGCCAGCGGGCTGGGGGCGGCGGTGAGGGGTGCACCCCTGGGCGTACGCCCCCAGGACTGCAGACGGGGTGGCTGTGAGGTGGAGGGGGGCGGCCCGGTCCGACTGGACTGTGTGAGTGACAGATCGGTCCTGGTCATTGGCGGCTGCGGGGAGTCGGGGCGACCCTGTCACTGCCCAGAGCGTGGCAGGGACGGAGAGACGCGGTGATGCGTGCGGGGTCAGGGTGCCGGCACCGGGGTGCGCGCCCCGAGGAAGCCCGCCCGCGGGGGCCTGTGGGAACAGAGCTCCAGGCTCGGCGGGCCTCGGGGTGGGGGGCTTCTTTGTCCACCAAGGAGTTTACAGGGTGGTCCTGCGGGACAGAGGTCTTTGTCCCGCACACAGAGGGGAGCCCGGCTGGCCTAGGGGCAGGGCGGAGTCAGCCACCACGGGCCCGAGGGGCCTTGGGATGGAGGTGACTTGGGGTCTCACTGCCTTTCTGCAGGAGTTCCTCTCTCTGAAGTCCACTTTCCTGGGGGAGGGGGGGCGGAGCTGCCGCACTGGGGCACCGCCCACTTCCCCGAGGGACAGAAGCCCCGGCCTGTCACGGGGCCCCGAACACTCACCACGAAGCGGCTGTTGACCTTCTCCAGGATCTGCTTCTCGTTGAGGGCCATGGACTCCCCTTTCCTCTTTTTGATCCTCTTCTTCTCCAGGCGCTTGCAGGCGTACATCTTACCCGTGGCCCGAACCTGGCAGGCGCAGACCTGTGGTGCCAGGGGAAGCCAAGGGTGTGGGGCGTGGAGACTGACGGAGCCGGAGCCGGCCGTGCCTGACCTGGAGCCGCGGCTGCCCGGGGACCCTCCCCTCCGGATCCCGCTTCAGCGCCCTCTGCCCTCCTCCCCGGAGGCGGGTCCAAGCCCTGGAAGGCGCAGTGCGAGCCATCCACAGCACCGTCTGGGTGATCGGCTGAAGCCCAAAGCCCTGTCCTGCTCTCAGAGACGACTCGATGTTCTGCCCTCAGCTCCCAACCAGATGCAACCGGTGCCAACCGGGCATTTTCAGGTACTAGCTGAAGCCAGAAGATGCTAGTTGGGGGGTCAGTGATGGGAGACCCCCGGGAACCCCGAGTTTGTCATGCAGAGGAACGGAAACAGGGCATTCGGGAGCCAGTCTCAGCTCTGCCCCTCACCGCCTGTGGGCGCTGGGCTGGGTCACCTAAGGGCTCCGGAGGCCAGCTTTCCTCTTCTCTACGGGAGAACCACCAGGCCTGCTCCCCAGCGGGAGGGTCGGACGGACACAGCAGGGCCGCCAGGCCCCTCCCCCGCCCTCATTTCTCCCTCCAAACACAGCCAGGACCGCTGTTTCTCCTCTTCGGACTTGAACCCCGCCCGAGGCCGGTCCACACCCTCCTTCTCCTTCAGACACCCCTGACCCTCCTCTGCACCAGGGGCCCACAACCAGCGAGCACCAGGAGCTCCTTTCGCAGGTGCAGAAGGGACAGGAAAGGGGGCCAGAGCACAGGAACTCTCAGCTGAAGACGTGGGCGCTCACTCACCTCCCCGAAGCCCCCTTTCCCCAGGACGCGGTACTGCCGGAAAGTGTTTTTGGTCACCGGTTGCCTGGAAAAAAGCAAGAATCCCGGGGTTAAGATGGGTGACCCACATGCAACAGACAAAGGCAGCTTTGAAGCGGCCAGCGCAAGGTGCAACTCCATGCCCCGGGGACCCCCAGGAATCGTCGCTGCGGAGGGGACCCCCAAGGGCTTACGCTGGGGCTGGGTGCTCCAGTCCCAGGCCACCCGCCCTTGGTGCCCTGCAGCCTGGGAGGAAAGCAGAAGGCTTGAAAAGAGTGAGCTGCAGCAGCTTCAGGGGACTTCCCCTGTGGTTCCCCCTCTCTCTCTCCCATATGCAAATCAGGGCGCTAAACTCAGCAGGAAGCTGTGACCCCTGAGCAGGGAGAGGGGAGGGGCCGGGAGCCACCGAGGTTCAGAGTCCCAGGGAGGACACGCCTGAGACCGGAGACAGGACAGGGCCCTCCCCACACCTGCCATCTCAGCCTGCCCCATGCCCGGCAGGACGGCCACACCCCCAGCCTCTCCACCCGCAGGGCCCTTCATTGCGTCTCCCCAGAGCTCCCACACGAGGAGAACCCTCTGCCGGAAGTGGAATTTAAGAAGTCGTAATCACTTGCGCTCTCTCTCTCTCCTCCCCACCCCCCGACCTTCTGGTGAGAACACTGGGGAGTTACCCCCTCAGCACATTCAAGCACACAACACAGCATTGGCCTATTGCCACCACACTGCACGTCGGCCCCCCGGGCTCACTTGTCGGGGTAACGGACACTGTGCGCCCCGACCAGCACCCCCGCCCCCGACACCGTGTCTCCTCGCTGCCTCCGAGGGTTTGCCTTAGAGTCCACGTACAAGCGAGGTCACATGCTGCGCGTCTTTCTGCGTCTGGCTTATCTCACGTAGCAAGCGCCCTCCGAGTTTACACACGCTGTCACGTATGACAGGGCCTCCCTCTTTTTAACGGCCCAGTAATATTCCAGAGCCTGTGTGCACGTGTAAACGTGCACCACATTTTGCTCCCAGGTCCGCGGCAGTGTCGTCCGTGAGAGCCGAGGTATGGAAAGGACCTGAGTGTCCGCCGACCGGCGAGTGAACGGTAGACGAGCAGCTTTGCCCCGTGAAGACTGGCTCTTGGAGCTCCCGAACTCTCTCGGGGCATCTTCCCACCCCGCCCTTAGAGTCCTGACCCGGTGGGTGGAGGCTGGAGTGAGATTGAATGGGGCTGAAGAACCGGGTCGGCTCTGGAAAGACGGTGAGCCTCTGGCCGCCCAGCAGCTCCCGAATGAACCTTCCAGGGAAACTCTCCTGGCTGCTGGGTGCTGGAGGAAGCCGGGGCTTTGCCGGCAATCACAGTGCTGCTCTCCCAGGACGGCCCGAACCCCGGGGCGTGGCCTGCACGTGGCCTTGGCAGGACTCTCCGTCGCCCTGCATCTTTCCCCTGCACAGGAGCTGCCAGGGCCCTGGAGAAACCCGCCACGTGCCCGCCACGCGCCTTGGGAGCGGTTCCTACAGCTGCCCTGGACACCACAGGAAGGCACCCGGGCGGACCAGTTTACGGCGGCACGTGGGGAACAGACAGTCGGCCGGCATCACCGCAGAACCCCTCTGCTGGGGGGAATGAGTGTAGTAATACAATGTCTGGGGAATTTCTCGGTTAACCTTGGGAGGGAAAAAATCCCTTTAATATTTCAGCAGTACAGCACTCAGGGGCCATGGTCTTGGTAGCAGGGGGACGGGAGAGGGCAGGGCGTCCTTCAGGACATGTCTAGGCCAGGGTCCTGCCCTGCAAACTTCCGCAACGTAATGCACAAGAGCTTCACTTCTCAGACTTAAAAAGTCCACTTCTCCATCTCACGTGCTTGGTGCAGGTGAGAAATATGACGGTCGGGGCCGCAGCTAAAGGACTGTGTTGGAGCCGAAGTGCTGGGTGGGCCAGGGGTGAAGCACTTGAGTGAGGGACCCGGAGTTCAGGTTCCAGCCTTGCCAGGCTCTTGCTGTGTGACCAGGGCCTGTCCATCAACCTCTCTGAGCTTGGCATCACCAATCACATGGAGCTACTGAAATGGCATTTGCATCCACAGGGCTTCTGAAGGCTGCTGTGTGTCAGATGTCAGTATTGGAACTCTAGGACAAGGGGATGCGTCCCCTCTGGGGGCTCTCTGTTCCCAGTTCCCACTGCCCACAGCGCCCTGTACATGGGTTCCTGTCGTTCTCACACCAGCCTGGAGAGGTGAGACTGTTACTGTCTCCTTCCTGCAGGTGGGAACTCTTAGGCTTTGAGAGGTCAAACGAGTCGCCCAAGGTCACGGCTGGTCAGTGCTGGGGTTGGAATCGGAGCCCAGGAAGCCTGCGACGGAGCCCACATTCGGCGTCCTGACCCCACACTGCCACACCCGGCAAAGTGGGTGCGGATTGGGGTCATGTGTTACGCAGCCCAGGGCTCCGGGGTGGGGGTGGGGCTCGATGAACACATCCCACCGCTGCCCTGCGGTCAGCAGAAGCGGGACCAAGCCTCCCCTCCCTAGGGTCAGCGGCTCCTCCCAACACCAGGCGTACGAGGAGGCCGGCCGTGCGGACGCTGACCATCCTGGTGATGACCACAGCCGTGCTCAGCAGTGCACCTCCTGGGGCCCAAAGGCTGACTTGTCCTGGGCACGTGCCGCTGACCTCATCTCGTCTTCATGCCCAGCCGGCAAGGCCGGCACCGTCATGACCCCACGGACAGAGCAGGAGACCGTGGTGTGGGGAGGGAGCAGGAGACCATGGTGTAGGGAGGGGAGAAGCCCCTCCGAGGCCCCTTGGGCTCCCTGCCCAGGCTGTGGGCTCCCTGCCCCCCGGCCAGTGCCTGGCCCGGCCCTTCGCCCCTCGGTCTCCCCTGCCGCAGCCGTGACGTGCGGGGGCCGGGGGCCAGCAGAGAAGGGCATCCACTGCTCTCTGTCGCCCCCACTGGGCGGGGCGGAGAGAAGAAACTTCATCCGGTGGCTGGCGGGCCAGGTGCTCCTCCTTGGGGCTCCCCGAAGTGGGCGGGGAAGGGCGTGGACGGAGCTTCCAGAGGCTCCCGTCCTGTGGCGTCCTGAGCACCTGCCGGGCACTCGGCCGGCTCAGGGGTGAGCGCACACGCAGGGTCAGGCGGGCTCCTCGCCCTCGGACCGCAGCGTGCCCAGAGGTTCACGGGCGCCAGGCCTCGCTCGGGGCACAGGGCACTCCGGGCTGAGGGAGGGGAGGCTCCCACCCACGCCTCCCAGCTCTGCCCAGCACGGAGGGGCCAGGGCACCCCGCCCCGCACACCCTGAGCCGTGTGGTGAGCAGAGCCCGGAGCTAGGGGCGCGGGGCCAGGGCCCCTCGGTGCGCCCCGGGCCCGCTGGGTGACCAGGCCAGCCGCGTCACATCCCCGCTGTATCTCTCCTTCCTCATTGGCCACATCGGCCCCACCCGCTCACTGGTGTGTGTGTGTGTGTGTGTGTGTGTGTGTGCCCTTTGCAAAGAACAAGGCAGCAAAGCAAATAAGCAAATGCACTCAGTCTCATCTGCTAATGGGGGTGAAACGATAAGAGGACGAAAGCCTGCTGCCGGATGGGAAACCGAGAACAGTGCCGCTGACGCCGCCGCGGGAAGCAGGCCCTGGGCGGGCGCAGGCAGGGCTGGAGACTGGGGGCTGCCACTTGGGGGGGAACTTGGCCGTCCCTCTCGGCTCAGAGCTGGGGCTTTTTGACCCCGGAATTCCTCCGCTAGGACTTCCTACAGTTGTCCTCGTAAACATAAAGATACACGTGCAAAGCTTTCCACTCCTCAGGAAAGGCTGCACACTAAGCCGACCCATCGGTGGGGGTTGGTTAAAAGAGGGACGCACAGCTCCCTCAGGGAAGACGGCAGCCCCTCGTGTGCAGGGCTGGGAAGGGCTCCCCAGCACAAACCAACAGCACAAGATGCCTGGAGAGGCTGTGCGTTCCCGTGTGTGAGCGGGCAGGGGTGTGTGTGAGCACACTTTCGTGAGCACACAGCACGTCTAGGAAACAGAACTTACTTCACAGGAGGAGATGGTTCCTTTTATCTGGCCCACGGGCCCACGGAGGTAGCTGGTTTTTATGTGACTTCGCAGGGGAAAGAAAACCTGGCCCCCTCCTAACACGCACCTGGGCACACACTGGGGGGCAGGAGGGCCGGGGGCGCTCACCTTTCCAGCCACTTCCACTGCAGGAAGCGGTCGAAGTACATGCTGTCCAGGTACTCGCGGAAGGGCCCCCCACTCAGGTAGTCGTGCACGGACCTGGCTCGGAGGGAAGGCAGAGAGGGACACTTCATCATCCTGGCCCCAAGGCCGACGGGCAGACCACCCCCGGCGGCGCGCACACAGGGGCCGGGAGCCCCAGCCTTCCAGAAGGTGGTTTGAGGTTGCCTGGCTGACCCCGCGCCGGGCACTGGCGTTCCTGCCCTGGGCACACCCCAGACCCGGGGTGCACCAGTGAGTGGGCGGGTGGCCTCGTGACAGGGACTTCACAATGGTAAATAACCAACATCACATAAATGACCCAGGGTCCGGGGGTCGGGGGTCAGGAACATCTCTCTGCAGAAGGGACAGGAGACGAAATGACAGCAGAGGCCATTTCACTGGGTACAGGGGCGGGGTAGGGAGTCTGAGATGGTGGGTGGTGGGGGGCAGAGCAGGGATGTGGGCCCCGAGGCCCAGGCTCCGGATCTGGTCCAGGACCAGCAGAACCGCCAGATTGTCATCCCCGCAGCAGAATTTATGGGTCCCCTGCTGTGGGCCTGGCCCCAGGCCAGACCTGGGGGGTTCTGAGCCTGGCCACGGGCACGGGTGGGCCTCCTCCCTTTGAAAAGTGGAATGCTGGCCCGTCCGGCCAGGGCGCTTGGGGCCCGAGGAAGGCAGGGCGCACGCACAGTTGGGGCAAGCTGGGGGCTGCGTCGTGCCAAACCTGAAAACCGGGGCTGGCCCGGGGGGCCGGGATGGCCCCTTCCTCGGGAACAGCCCGGGGACCCGCCCCGGTGTCAGGCCAGCCCCTTGGCCGCCTCCCAGAGGGCAGCCACCTGGTCTCTTCCGGCTGCGGGGGTCCCTGCTCGGCCCCTCACAGGGCTGGGCCCCAGCTGCCTCCCCGGAGTGCCCGGCCACATGGTCACGCCCCCGGCATGTGGAGCCGCCGGCCCTCCCGTCCTCCCGACCTGGCAGCAGGCTCTGGGACCGTTGGGACTGGGCTCCCCGTCACCAGGGTCTCTCTCCCCAGCACCCAGCGCCAGGCACACGGCAGATGCCCAACTGACGCCTGTGGATCCAAGGGCGGACAGGGCCCACGGTGTGCCTCTTGGCAGGTAGGCACGGCTGTGCGCAGGCACGTGTCAGCATATGGGGCGTGGCGTGCGTGGGCGCGTGAACCTGTGTGTGTTATGCCTTCACTGTGTGTGCGAGGGGCTGGGTGGGGCCTTAGTTGGCACACAGCCGGCACCACAGCCACCGGCAGGTCCGCTGCCCAGGAGGGCCGCAGCGTGGCCTGCGGAGGTGACGGGGTGCGGCCGGGAAGGCAGCCTGTAGCCCCCTCCTGCAGCAGCGCCACCCGCTGGGGGTGGTGGCAGCAGTGGGGTTGGGGGGTCTGGGAGGGGTTTCCAAGCTACCTGGACCGGGTCACATTTTTCCACATTCCTCGGTGTCGGCAGCCTGGAGAGCCACTGCTCTCGACACCCTTTGAAGCAGATGTGTTCCTTGGACTCAGCCCCTGGTATCTCCTTCCCCTCTTAAGGAGCACACCGACATCTGGGTGGCTGGGCTGGGCCCTTGGCCCCTGGAGACCTGCCCCCGGTGCCCAGAGCTCCAGGTGGAAGCTGGAGGCGGCCCCATCTGGGCCGCTGTGTGGATGCCAGAGGGGCGGAGGGGCCCGATGCCCCTGGCCCGGGAGGGAGGGAGGCTGGCCTGCAGGGGCCCGGGGTGGCCAGGCCGCCGAAGCACTTACTGTGCGCAGGCAGAGAAGAGTTCCTTGCTGGGCCTCTGAAGGAGCTTCTCCTCCGTCTGGGAGACCAGGTCCCGGCCAACTTGGGCGATGAAAACTGGGGACTGGAGGGAAGAAGAGAAGAGGAGGTGGTCAGTGCGAGGGAGGAGCAGGGTGTCCGGGGCCACCCACAGGTGCTGGGCGTGGGTGCGCCTTCCCCTCCCTGCCCGAGCCGGGCCCTGGGCCGCCTGCCCGGCATCGGGTGGTGCAGGGGGGTGCCGCAGCAGGAAGATGGTGAATGAGCCCAGACTTCAGGTCAGATTTCTGCTCCGCCCCTTTCAGGTGGTGTGACCCCCGGAGGTCGCACGGCTCCTCGGAGCATCACTGCCGTCGTGTGCAGAGCATCGAGGATGATGCCCATGTCCCGGGCCCGGGGCTGGAACCAGACAGGCTGTGGGAGCGCTCCTGGCAGAAGGAGCTGTGAGCTGAGGTCCAGGTCTCCAGCGAGCCCCCCGAGCTTGCTGACGCCCCCCAGCCCCTCTGAGCTGCCCCCTCAGAGGGCAGAGTCGAGACGAACCCCTGCGCAGCCTCAAGGTCATGTACAGAAGGGTCTGGAAGGGGTAGAAGGGCAAGCGAACAGGACGGCACAGCGGCTAGGGGAGGGGGCCCGGCAGCCACGTGACGTGTGGCTTTGGCACTAGCCCGGGGCCCGAGTCCCCCATCTGCTGCTGGTGGCTGGGGGACCTCGGTTTTGGCTGTCCGGCCTCGGTTATCAGGAAGATGACCAGAAACAACAGCTTCTCCCAGAACGAATCGGTGACAGCTTTAGGTCCGGCCTTTGGCCCAGATCCTGGCACACGGTGGGAAGCGTGCGGTAAATGTCACCGCTGTCACTTCGTTCTCCTTCTCGGTCAAGCCGCCTGGCCCGAACACTTCCAGTTGGAAGGGTGGGTGCGAGTTTCTCCGTCCTCCTGGGAGCAGCAGGCCTCCCCCCCCCCCGCCCCCTGCCCCCCTTCCCCCCCCCCCCCAACAGGCTCCCTCCACCAGCGGGGCCCGCGGTGAGTTTCCAATGAATTACGGGAATAACGAAGAAAGCTGCCAGGAGTGGGCTCAGGCGGGTGGGGCCTAGATGCATCTTTGCCGAAGGTGCTGAAATCGGAAAGACTTGCTTTCTCCTCCCAGCTCGTGCCATGCGACCGTGGGGCTGACCGTGGGGCTGACCGTTCTGCTAAGCCCACTGGGTGGTGCCTGGTGTGGGGGGGCGCGCGGCACTGACCCTGAGGGTGGAGGCGGAGCAGCCTGGTGAGCGAAACCAGGGGCTCATTTTCTGTTCCCCCCCGTTCCGAGTGCCCGCCTTCCCCCTTGTTCCCTCCCCTCCCGGGCCCTGCCCCGGGCCCTGCCAGCCCCTGGGCGGGGGAGGCCTCATGGGTGGGGGTCGCCGCCGCCGTGATGGAAAATGCCACCCGTATACACACGCGGTGCACACAAAGCCAGCCACATCACACATCCCGGAGAGTCTCCCAGAGGGCGGCCGTCGCCGGTCCTGGGTGGGGGTGGCTCCCTCCCCGCGCTGTCCACTCCGTCTGGGGGCCCCTCCGTCCCCACACTGACAGCGCAGTGAGACCACAGAAGAGCAGCCAGCGCACACTGCTGGCTTCTGGGGCTGCCCGCCGCCCCTTCTGCAGAGAAGATGCCCGACCGAGCGGCCGGGGCCCTGAGCTCCGGCCCGACCCCTGACCCCTGCCCCCTGCCCGTGGCCGTTTCGGGCCCCCACCTCCTCCCCTGCAGCAGGAAGGAGCTGCCCCAGAGAGGCCCTGCAGGTCCTTCAAGTCTCAGCGATGGATGGTTGGGGTTTTTTTTTGTTTTAGTTTTCGCTTCTAAGACTTGGGGAACTTTGCTGGGAGTTCTGGCAGCGGAGTCCGTCGGGGACCAGGAACGCCGGAACGTCGGAGCAGCGGCACATCAGAACAAGCCCCGAGGCCGTGGGCACATTCGCTTCGGGGAGAGAGCTGGGCTGCTGCGGCGCCCTGGTGTGCGGGGCGCGGCGGCTGGCCCAGAGCGGAGGCTGCCGTGTGTGTGTGTCAGCGGGAGAGGACGCAAGGACGGGCCTGGGGAGGGTCCGCAAAGACGGAACAGAGATACGGGTGGGGGTGGGGGTGGGGGCGCTGCTTTGTCATGGGAGGTCACCCAGGGAGGACGCACCGTATCCGCAGGAGGCCCAGCCTGGTGCTGGGCGCAGTGCGAGGGGAACCAGGTGGGGGGTGTCTGTTAAAACGTGACCCCTGTGTGGTCCTCAACTGCAAAGCACTTTCTCTCCAGGAGGACACGCACGAGACCAGGTGAGACCCTCACAGGACACTCCTTTCCCCTTTCCTGGCTCCACCTGGCCATGTGTGCAGGGGGCTGCTTGGAAACTCTGTGGTTCTCACACTTCCTTTTTTTTTTAGCAGCAAGGCTCCTTTCTCCTTGTCCAAATGAAACTTATTTATAGACCCAACGTTGAAAGCCAACAGCAATAATATGACGGATAACAATGGTTTGCCTTTGTGGAGGCCAACCCTGGACAGATGCCGTGTGAAACGCCCTCACAGGTGAGGGGACCGAGGTGCAGAAAGCTGACGTCATTTGCCAAGGGTAGCCCGACGTCGGGTGGGTCAAGAATGAGTCTGGCTGGAGGTGGTAGGCTGCCCGGGCCACCTGTGCTCCCCTCCCCCACCCCCCCTCCCAGGAGGCGTGGTGTGCGCCCTGGGGCTGACCAGGACACGAGGGGACCCTCCAGCAGAGGCAGGCAGAGCTTGTACTGGAGATGGCCCAGCTCAGGGTAAGCAGCCACTGGGCTCAGATAAGGGGGCGGTCTTCCTGGGCTGGGGTCATCCGGGAAAGGCTTTGAGGGGGATGGGGTCAGGGCCTTCCCACCTGCAGGCCAGGACAGCCCCCTGGGCTGCCTGCTCCATCACGCCGCGGCCAGTCTCTGGCACCGGCTGGCGGGACGGCCCAGGGGCCGCGGCCCACCAGCCAAAGCCCTCACGGAGTTAGTGAGCAGGTAATAATGTGCTCGGTTTAACCACCAGGGGTTTAAGCTCAGTCCTTGGCTCCACATGAATGGATTAAGGGATTCCAACCAAAGCCCCTTTCAACTGACTCCAGGGGAGGGCACCTTTGCCAGAAAGGAGGGAGGGAGAAGCTGGTGGCCCGCTTAGGTCAGAGACAGGACCCTGCCGGGAGTGCCAGGGGGGCAGCCGCACACAGGGGCATTTCAGGGCCGCTTGCTAATGGGATCGGAGGGTGCCCGGCCCTTCCCCTCAGGGCCAGAAAGTGCGTTTCAGAGGGAGACAATCAGGCAGGCTCTCCCTGGCCTTCCCGCAACGGGGTGCCTTGGAGACAGAATTCCAGGACTCCACGCCATGTCAGATCTCTTTCCAGCACGCCGTTCCTTCTGGGCCCCGGGGCCTGCGAGGCGGGCTGGGCAAGGGCGGGCGAGCTCCAGAGAGCAGCGTGCGTCATGGGCTCAGCTCGCTAAGGGCTCGGGAACGCAGGGGAGCGGCGGCTGGGCAGCCCTGGGGCTCTCTGTGCCAGGAACTGTCCCTCCGGGGCAAAGCTGACGGTCAGGACAGAGATGGGCGACGTCCTCCTCCGTGTCAAAGGTGCCCCCTAAGTTCTAACCACACGGGAAGGGCCCCAGGCCCTTAGGTGTTCACGGAGCAGAAAGCAGCCGGAAGGTCTGGCGCCCTGGGCCCCGGGACCCCTCGGGCCGGCAGGGCTGTGAAGTGACACTGACTTCTCTGGTCGCAGAGGGTCTTCTCAGTCAGCTCCGGCCTGCGGGCCTGGGCCGGAACAGGACAGCGTCAGTTCAGGCACCTCGTCTCCCTAGAAGTGCATGGGACTGGGTCTCGGTGGCGTGGCCTCTGGACTGGAGGAGGGACCGGGACAGGGTCCCTCTGCTGGAGGCCCCACGCGAACGAACGCCTGGCCCCCTCGATGGTCTCGCGCAGCTCAGGCTCACCAGCTGGCCGACCTCGACGGGCCCAGCTCTGCCGGAAAGTCCACGCCGATGACAGTCGTCAGGAGGAGCCGCAGCTGCCCCGAGGAGGGCTCTGCGGTCCACTCCTGGGGCAGTTTAAGACAGCAAGCCGTGCCTGGGGGCGTGGCTCTGCACACCCGCTTCTCCCGCCTGGCCTGCGGGAGGGAAGGGCTTGTCTTCCCGGAGGAGCTGGAGGCTGCAGGGACACCTGTCCGGCCCCTGAAGTCACAGCTGGAACAAGGGAATCTGTACCTCGTCTGCTCTTTGGCTAAGTCTCCTCCCTCCCCATTTCCTCCCCCAGAGACAGGGGCAGGGGGGGGCCACACAGTGGAACAGAGATGGCATTAAAGCTTGGGGGTGCTTTATCCACGCTGTGAGTCTGCGCTTCTGAATAGAAGGCCCCTTCACACAGAGGGGGAGGAACCTGCTCCCTGCCTCCCACCCCCAGAATGGGAAATCGACCGTGAACCCACCACCTCCTGCACCAGAGGAACCAGGGGCACATGTGGGCGGAGCCAGGCCGCCAGCAGGTCCTGCTGGTGGGACAGACACAACACAGTGACACGTGCGTGTCGGGCTGCAACCCCCTGGGAATCCCGGCTCCTCCTTACCCCCTCCCCCAATGGCCCAGACCCACACTGCTCTCCCTGAGATGTACGCCGTGGGTTCTGGACACCCGGGCAGCCAGAGGTGAGGCCGCACGGGTGTCCTCCCGGGCCCCACCGTGCCACTTGACAAGTACGTTGGGCAGCCCCCGAGGTGGATGCACGGGGCCTGGTGGGCTCTCCACCTTCACTGCTCTCTAAGCCCCTCTCCCCCCTTTTGTCCCTGCCCCGCTGCTAAGTTCTCAGGTCCCCACGCTGCTGGCGCTGCCCATGACCCTACACTGGGACATGTGGCCTCGGCCAGACCCTTCATCCTCCGCTCCGCCAGACGGAAACCTCCACAACATTCAGACACAATCTGACGACCGTGAGGGTGTGATGCCCGAGGGCCTCAGGAGGTCTAAAGAGGCTGGACAGGACTGCTGAGGACTAGTCCTGGAGCTGCGTTTGCATGTGAGGGGTCGGGGGGAGCCCGTGCCTGTGGCCTGGGGTGACTTGTGGGCCAACAGAGATGACCTACTAAGGGCTAACACGGCCCCGGCACCCCTTGGTGCTGCAACTGCTCAAGGCGTCACCGCTCCCAGGTCCTAACTGCAGCTTCTCAAGGGCCTTATCTGTGCTTAACTTGAAGAAGGATAATCTGGGGTATCTCAGGTGCTGAGCGTGCTGGAGGGGGAGGGGTGGTGGTGGGGAGGTATGGGCCCAATCTGGGCATGAAGTCACCCTTGGGTGCTTTACTCAGTACTCAATCTAGGAATTATGTGCCGATCACCCACCACACCCAAGGCTCTGCCTCCTCAGATGCTCCAACACCCACCCTCGGTGGGCTCTGCCTGAGCCAGCTGGGTGGCCAGCACGGCAGTCAGTCCACAAGGTGGCGCCGCTGAGCCCCTTGCTCCTATGCTTCACGCACAGACACCTGCAGGTAGACCAGCTCCCCAGGCCTCTAAGACCAGGTGCACACGGGGAATCATGACCCAGTTGACTCATCTCAGACCTGCAGAGTGCAGCCTTTGCAATAACAACTGAGGGGAAAAATGAGAGATCCGTTGGGAGGGAGTCCTGGGGAGGGGAAACGAAGGCTGGACCCTGAGAGGCAGGTTGGACACACCCGGGTGGAGGGGACTGCCTGGGCCGAGGCCTGGAGGCCGGCCGGAGTAGCGAGCAGCAGGGTGGCCGCTCAGAGCAGGAGGACTCCTCTAGGCAAAGCTAACGAAGTGGGATCGGCTGCCACATGCTGATACCTCTCGTGAGGCTGGTTCCCACTGGGCGCTGAGAATCAATCAGCCCTGGGGGCGGCATTGCCAGGGCCTGGCCAGCGCCTCCTCTCCCTGCGTCAGTGAGAGACCTCAGGTCTGAGGCCTCGGTTCCCCAAGCCTCTCCTGGCCTCGAAGCCTCACTTTGAGACGTCAGGGCGGAAGTGGGATGGACCGCATGTGGCTGCGTCCTTGGAGGCGCCCGGGGCTGGAGGCACGTGCGACGAGAACTTCAGGACCACCCCCCCACCACCTCAGTAGCCATCAGCCCTCCCAGAGTCAGCAGCCCGGGTGCACCCTCACAGCCTTCTGGAAACACGCAGCCTCTGCTTGTTCGGAGAATCGGGACCACGGTGGAGCAGCAGGTGGAGATCCCAGAGGGTGCTCCGGGGAAGACCCCTCAGGGCCCAGCTGGGGGCACTCATGGCGCCGATGGGGAACTGACAGAAAAGGCCACAGGGGGAAGGGACCCCTCCACGGCCACACGGCTGGCCCACGGAGGAGCCACCCAGACCAACACCCGGGGGCTGCAGGGCGGGCCTCAGAGGGGGAGGGGGTTCTGAGCCGGAAGGGTCCTGAGCCAGCTCTGGGGGAGGACAGAGCTGGCTTTGCTGGCCCTGCTCAGACCAGCTTGTCCCCTCTTCGCAGATGGGGACACGCACACTGCAGTCCTGGCCCCCCAGCCCCTCCTCTCCACGCCCACCCCGCTGCCCCGTTTCAGGAGTTCCCTTCCCCCACTGGACTGGCCAGCCCGCCCCCACAGGTCTCCGCACCCTTTGCTCGTGCGCTGACACGATGGCCCCAGAGGGAGCCGCTGGGCACCGCGCAGCACGGCTGGTCTCCACCGCCCAAGGCCTGGCCCCTAGCTCCCTTCCCCGCTGCTGCCCCTCTCTGCCCTCGGCTCGCCGACGCTCGCGCCGCACACTCGCTGCCCCTGGACAAGCTCCGGCTGTTGCTCGTTCTCTTGGAAGGAGCCCTGCCCGCCCCGTTGCTGCACGTCCCAGTCCCACCCAGGCCTCAGGGCCCACCTCCAGCACAACCTCATCCGAGACTGCAAGATGAGACTCTGAGCAGACAGGACCTGCCCCCCCCGCAGTGGGACAACTGCCCTCGTCACAGTCGCGGCCCCTTCCTGAGCACCTACTGTGTGTCAAACAAACCCTCGGAGGCTGACAAAGGTCATGCTTTTTCATCCTCTCAGGGCCGGTATTAGTATTAGTATCCCGTTTCACGGATGCAGAAATGGGCTCGGAAAAGGTAAGCAGCTTGCTGGAGGCCACATAGCTAGCACGGGGCAGGCGGGGGGGGCGGCGAAAGCTGGGCTCAGCCCCAGGCAGCCTGGTCAGAGAGGCTCACCCCCGGACACCATCGCGTCCTCCAAGACGGTCGCAGTCCTTCTCAGACTGTGGGGGGATGCGACTGTGGCCGTGGGGAGCGAGCCCTTCGTGGAGACCCTCGGGGGCTGGAGAGTGTGAGGTTCAGTGCACGCTGCCCGTCGTGGCAGCTGCCGTGTGTGCAGCGCCGTCGGTGTCCCCCACTCCAAACACGCACGCTCAGGCCAACGGCCAGCATATGCTTCGCTCCAACACACGGAAACACCCCACCGAGGACTCGGCGGCGCTCATTAGCCGTGGCTGCACCAGCGAACAAAAGGTCAGCCCAGGAGACCGTCCGCCCTATCTCCAGACACAAGCACTTGGGCCTTAATGATGTGTACATTTTCGTATGTGGGCAGCTGACATTCCCACGTAAGCTATTTGCAATTTCCCAGCGTGGACAGACTGGGCTTTCAGGAAGAGCCGAGCAGGGAGAGGCAGTGCACTCTGGGAGAAAGAGGCGCCACGGTTTCCCCTTCCTCCCAGACCAGGGGCTGCCTAGGGGGTTGCAGTCCTGCTCACACCGGGATGGAGGCAGCAGTTTCTCAGGGGGGCACCCCATTTCCCTCCCAGGACAGGGATAGGGGAGGGGTGCTCCCATAACCACACCCCCGCCACCCACTGACCCTGCCTGAGGGGACCCGGCCAGCCAGCAGCGGGAGGCTCTGAGCACAGAGCCGCCAGGGGCTGGCCACGGGTGAAGGCGGTGGGGCGGGGTGGGGGGGGCCGGGAGCCAGGCTCCAGCTATGGGCGCTGACCGTCGCCAGCCCCTTGACATGCACTTTCTCACAGTTTTGTGCTTCTGCCGCCCCCCCAGAACACCGCCGCACAGTGGGGCCTGTCCCAGGGTCACAGACTGGGAGGCTGAGCCTCCCAGGCCCTCCAAAGGGTGGGCGTGCGCTCGCTCCTGACTCATCGGAACCCAGCACGGGGCTTGGACATCGGCTCGCGCTCCCCACACAGCCCCCCGGACAGAGGAGGACACGGTGGGCCTGAGATCCAAATCCAGGCTGGCCTGGCTCCCAACCCGTAACCGCTCCACTCGGCTGAAATGAGCGGATGATGTTCCTGGCACGTAGTAGGTGTTCAGTACGTTTGTGGAATGAGTGTGTGCTCACATGCACACTCACAGAAGGAGAGGGAGGCAGTGAGCCAGGAGGCCTGCCCACCGGGAGCACCTTCATAAGGTCATCTGGTCTACCCCGCCTGCACGACCCCTGGGCCAATCAGAGTTCTTGGGGATTTTCTTAGTTACAGCTGGTTGGGGTGCCCGTCTGTGGCAGAAACTGTGCACTGGGGACTTGGGGGTGGCCAGCAGGGGGAAGGGGGGCCAGGGAGAACCTGGAGTTGACCTTGGGAGGAGCGTCCTGGTGCCTGAGGCTCCTCCACCCAGATCCAGCCGAGCCCGTCCCACAGTTTCACTGAATCACACCCCCCACCCTTCCCGTAAATTCCTCCTCGTCTGAGTCTGAGCGGCTGGGTGAAGTCTGCCACTTGCCGCTGCCGAGATCCAGACTAATCCGCCATCTGTGAAATCAGGAGTGAGGCCAGGTGACGGGGAGGACCCTCCAGGCACTGCCCAAGCCCCCAGGGGCTTCTCCTCGCCTTGATTTTCTCTCCCCACCCTCCAGCTGGCTGGTTCCGAGCTCCGTGATCTGACTCAGCCGGCTCCCGGGACACGACTGGGCGCAGGACGCAGCAGGGCTGAATGGAGGGGAGGCGGGGCCATTCTACCCCAGATCCTGGCTGGAGAGGAGACCTGCTCACACAATCGCACCCTGGAGACGAAGGAGGGTTGCTGAGCGGCAGTCTGGGTGGGACAGACGGACAGACGGACAGACAGCGTTTCCTCACTCGAGGTCTGCCCGACAGGAAGAAAAAGCTCCAGCCTCCCACCTTCTTAATCAAAACCTTCAGTGCCATGTGGCAAAGCCGCTGCCGCACCGCGTCCGTCTGGGCCAGTTCCTCCGTCTGGGCCCGGCCGGGCAGCAGACTGGAGCCCGAAGGAGCACAGGACCAGAGGGCAAGGGCAGGGTTTTGTGTTCCCGGCCGCTGGGGAGACACCAGTCAGCCCAGCCAGACGCTCACAGGGGACGCGCCGCGGGGCCACCGTCCCCTCCACTCGGGGCCTGATGTCCGTTTCCTGCAGCTCTCGGCCGAAGCACCCCCAGCCCCTCCCCAGCGTCTGCACGGTCAGCCTGGCAGGGAGACCGCTCGGCCGGGCACCGCGCCTGACGCAGCCCCATCGGGCAGGGGCACACGGCTGCACCGGCAGCAGGTGGCCGCAGGGCTGTGGGGTAGAAGCCAGAAAAACGACAAGTGCCCCGCTCAGGAACTCACCATGCCCCCTGTCAATCCCGAGGAAAGGTGCTGCCCCTCGCTTCCCGCTGGGGTGCACAGTCTCCAACAGAAGCGACAGCCTAAAGCGGAGGAGGCTTAAGGTGTTTCAGGGCCCTTGGCCTGCGGCCCTGGGAGCGGCGGCGGAGTTCTCGGTGGGAGGAGAAGCCACGTGTCACCGGGAGGCACTTCCGGTGCAGTGAGCCCTCCCAGGAACGGGGCCTGGGTCGCCAGGCTCCCGTCCATGCTGGCGCTTCTCTGCCCGTTCTCGGGAAACACGGCCTGCCTGCGTACCTAAGGATCCGTCCTCCTTAAAGAGGACACGCCCCACGTCGCCTGAGCCTCAGCCCCACAAAACCGGCTTCCTCCCTCCCCTCTGCCAGCGCTCCGTCTCAAAAGGGCCCCTCTCCAGAGGGACATCCAGGGGTCTCCCTCCTGGCCGAGTGCCATCAGATCTCCAGGGGCCTGACTGGCACCTTGACCTTTCTGCAACGAACAGCCAGAGACCGGGGTCCGAGGGCCCGAGGGCTCCCTGGGGCTTCTCGTGGGGGCAGGGGAAGGTGAGGAAGGCCAACGCCCCGACGCTGGGTTGGGGGGCTCCCGGGGCCCCTGTGAGCCCCGCAATCCCATTACAGGGTAGATACACGCCACCGCCAGGCAACCTCCCCAACGCTTCGGGCAGCGATCCCGTGCGCCCGTTTGGGGGTGACCCTGGGGATAGCTGCCGGCTCTGCAGGGCCAGGAAGACGGTGAGAGGCACCTGTCTCTGTCCACGGGGCTGCAGGTGGCACTTCTGCTGCGGTCAGTCACAAGGCCAGGGGCCCGCCGCTTCTCCAGCTGGGGTCGGGCTGATCCGGTCGGCCAGCCACACAGGTCCCCACCCCTCCATGTCCAGGTCAGGAGCTGCACCCCAGGGACCTCATGGACCCACTCGGCCAGCGGTGGGAGTTCAAGGCTGATGGGGACTGAGAGAGCCTGAGTGCGGTGGCCCACGGGAGGGACGCCACAGAGAGCTGTCCACATTGGACACGGAGAAGAATTCGGCCGGGTAACGAGGAAGCCCTTTCTTCCCTCAGCCCTTGGCGTTTGCACACTGGGAAGCAGGACTCTGAGAAGGCCTGTTCTGGCGGGCAGACACCGCTCTGGGCAAACTCAAGGCGGCAGGACTCAGGACGGCTCTGAGGACCCCGAGCCACTGCAGGCTCGCAGACGGCACGGAGTGGGGGGCCGTGCGGCCAGCAGACCTGAGTGGGGTGGGGGGGGTGTCCAGCCCTCCCCTGCACTGCCGCTGCTGACCGGCCCTGCCCTGGGTCACAGGCGTCCCGGCGCCGGGTCAGCAGGGTGGAGAACACAGCCCCGGAGACATGACCGAAACCCTTCGAGAAGGGGAGAGGCAGTTGGGGGCTTCGAGGGTCTTGACCCACATTTCCTCTGCTGTTCAAGTGGCTGCGCAGCAGCCAGGGCAGAGGGTTTTCGGGGGTCGGGAAGCGAGAGGATGTTTTCAAACACTGGCAGAACCTAGCGCGGGGCCCCGAGGGCCGGGCCACTTGGACGAGAAAGAAAAGAAAACACACAGGCAGCCCTGACCCAGACCCTGACTCTTGACGTCAAAAGCAAAAAGTGATAATCAGCAGAACGGAGCGTGCCTGGGGGTGTGGCGGGGGGCCAGCTGGGCCCCGTCAGTCCGGTAATCCCGGCCGTGGACCCGCGGGCCCACGGAGCGCTGTTTACACAGGCCGGGGCTGCTCTGGGGGCCCGGAGAGGTGGGCGTTTCCCCGGCGAGTGGCTTGAAGGGGGCTCTCCTCTGGGTCGGAGCAGCCCCACTCGGGCCATTCTCGCGCGCAGCTCAGATCCGAAGGGCTGGGGTGCGGGGTGCTCGGGGGGGGGGGTGCCCCCTCATTCCCTGGGTGTGAGAGGCAGGGCGCAGCGAGCCGCCTTCCTGTCCGCCAGGACACCCTCTCGTTCCGCGGCTCCCAGAGCGGCTTCACTTGAAACCGTGTTGGAAGTAGCTTGGCCTTGGAAGATTTTTCTCCGGCCAGGATTTCATCCCACGGGGCTTGGGGGTGAAGGAGGGGCAGGAATCTCCTAAGATCCAACCGACTGCCCTCGCCTGTGCAGTCATTCCTCCACCCAAGGCCCACCTGCCAGGCCCCACGGGGACCGGCCCCGCTGCCCACCCAGGGCAGAGCCTGGGGGGAGGGGGGCGTCCCCAGGAAGCCTGCTGCTGATGCCTCTGTCTCCGGCCACGGTGAGGAGGGGAGCTCTGGGCAGGAAACACTATCCACACGTGGGAACAGGGGTCAGAGCCAGAGCCGGCTCGGCCGGCATCAAAGGAGCACCCGGTTTTCTGACCTGGAAGGTCGCAAGAAAGGAAAAGGGGCCCAGACGGGCATGCTCCGGCCCGCGGTGAGGGGCCCCCGCTGGCGCGTCAGTCTCAGGGTCATCGGCGGGGGGCGGGGGGGCTGGAAAGAAGTCAGGCTTTGGGCATAGGGAACTGGTTTTCCAGGAGAAGCTGGGGGAGAAGATAAAGTATCTCCCTTAAAGGGCAATTATGTGGTCGCTTGACATGCTGTGTGGGGAGCCTGTGACAGGGGCAGATGCCAAGGACACAGCACAAAGCGGATGCTGGTGCCCGGGTTCAGGGCCCGGAGCTGGACAGGGGCCGGGGGTGGGGGGACCGGCCGGCGTGTGCGTCCTCAGTTCGGCCCACCTGCCCTCTCGGGCCTCCTCGTCCACGAAGCCCCGGGGAGGCTGATCCGATTAACGTTTGGGAAGACAGCACTGTGTTCCGCAGAGTACGAGCTGGTTCCCGGCCAGGCAGCAGGTTTTATCCTGGTCAGGGGAGCTCGGAGTGGGAGGGGCCTCCTGGGCGGCATCTGGCCCACCCACCTCCTCCCCCGGCCCAGCGCCCAGGGAGAGGAGGCCCCTGGCTGTGAGGGGCACGGGCAGAGGACAGGCCTGGGTTCAGTGCCCCGCGTTGGCCCCCACTGGGTGTCCTTGGGCAATTGCTTAGCCTCTTTGAGCCCCCACTTCTTATCATTTCGGCTGGCTGTTAGGAGAACCCAGCGAAACATAAAACACAGAGTGCGGGGCACACAGTAGCTGCTCAGTAAACGCTAGCTCTCTTCCGTCTTACCCTGGGGCAGCTCGTGAGCCCAAATGTGGCCGTATTTGTCTTGATTTCCTCTCTCTGCCGTTCCCAAAAATGGAAGAGAAAGAGACCCAGCCCCTGCCCCTCCCCAGACGCGGCTTGAGAAAACTCCAGGAACTCAGTCCCTTTCTCAAGTTTTCTCTTCAGTCCGCCCCCACCCTGGAGTCCTCTTGCAGTGCTGGGGCGGGAAGTGGGGAAAGACGGGGTGCAGGGCCGGGCTGGCCCAGCTGCCCTTCCCGCCCTGCTCAGCAAGGGCTCAGGGGAAGGGGGACCCCAAGTGAGCTCGCCAGCTTCACTGACAACAAGATGGAAAAGCCGCTCTGGGTGCTGGGAGCTCAGAGCCCACAGAGGTCGGGTGTGCACTTGGAACAGATGGGTTTATTTGCCCGAGCCACTCATGTTTGGTGCCCTAGGTTGCCCTGGAGACCGACTCGGTCAGCTAGATGGTGAGGCGGATTCTACGTCAGCTCCCCCAAGGCCAGAGACCCCAGGAAGGGAGAGCAGGGGACCAGCCTGACTCCCAGGCCAGTGCTCGTGGCTCCAGGCCGCACTGTCTTCCCACAAGCCACCATTCCTCAGCTGTGCCATGGCTGGGAAGGAGACCGGTAGCCCGGCGTTTTCCAAAGACGACGAGGTGGTGTTTTGAGGTACAGGGACACAGTTAAATAGCACTGAGTCACTCAGTGAGTGGTTCTCCAAGCCTCCCGGCCTCAGGAAGGCAGCTGCAGCGTCGAGCGACCCTCTCGCTGACGTGTCCCTGATTCCCGCTGACCTCCCTGCAAACAGAGAGAGGAGGCTTCCGGCTCAGCGCCCTGGGCAGGCGGACGAGTAGCCAGCTAGAGTTCAGTACTGATTTCTCCAGTCGCCCTTCCATGTGACGAATCAACGCTGGTTTTGCAGATCCATTCCTGATCTGCCCGGTTCCCTGTTCAAACGCACTGCATTTTCCGTTAAAAGATGGGCTCATCTGAGGAAAAGTGCTACATGAGCCATCGTGAGGGCGTGTGCAGTCACAGCAGAGGCTTCCCTGTGAAGGTGTCGAGTGAGTGACTGACGGCCACGGGCCCCACAAGCACCGCTGTCCCTGTCCCCGTGTGCAGAGGGGCGGGCTGGGGCTCCACGGACGCATAGCTGGGAGGTGGCAGCGCTGGGCTGCCGGGAAACCGAGGACAAGGACCGAAGCTGCCAACTGCCCCAGAGGCCCAGGGACTGTCCCCCGCTGAGAAGCCAGGCCTGCCTCCAACCCTGTGCTGCTACCCGGGGGAGGTCGGGCCGGGCCAGCGAAGCCACGCTGTGCGCTGGGGTCCGCAGAAAGGGGGGCTTGGAGTAATTATTATTTCCTTTCATTCAAACTATTTTACTTTTTAAAAGGTGGATGCTTTCCGGAGAGCCAAGCCAGCACTAGGAGCACATTTCTTCTGTGCGGGAACTCGGGCTGATGGGTAACTTCCCCTGAGCGAGAACAGGCTTCCCCGCCTTCCCTGGGCATTGTTTCGGAAGCAAAGAGGTGTGCGCCTGTGCAAGCCGCCCCTCCAGAACAATATCCCCCCAACGGACCTCCAGCAAGAAACGCTCTCTAGGGGCCCCCTGCCTGGGGCACTGTCGGCACCCCCCACAGAACGCGGGCTTCGAGCCAGAAGCCTGCGCCAACACACCTGTCCAGGTCACCGTCGGGAGACACCCACGCAGGGCCTGTCGGCAGAGCCCTCCGCCAGGTCTGAGCTGCCCTGAGCTCCACTGGTGCCGCCTGCTGGGCCACGGGGCCGGGGTGGGGCAGCTCAGAGCTGGAGACTGGGCTCAGTGGCTCCTGGGCCTAATTAAAACGAACCACGGCAACAATGCGGCCAAAGTGGGATCCCCGGGGGCGCCACTGAAGCCTGCCTTCGAGATCCTAAACCAGCCTCTGCCCTTCCCTGACCTCGGTTGCCTGACCTGTGAAATGGGTGCACGATGCCCATCGTGGGGAGCTGCTGGGAAGATGGAAGAGCAGGTGTGGCAGACGCCACGGTGGTGCTGGACACAGAAGGCCTCAAGGACATCGTCATGCCCATGAGGACAAGGGCTGGAATGTTCCTGAAGGGCCAGGTGTGGCCCACCCATTTCCCATGGACGATGGCTGGGCTGCAGTCCTCCAGAGGAAGGCGGATTTGGGGCCCTACTGTGCGCTGCGGTTGCTTTGCCTGTCCCCACATACGTACGCCTTGTCCCCCCGCCCCCAGCCGAGGCCGTCTCACAGGGACAGATAAGACCAAGTAAGAACAAGCCACAAAAGTGACTCCGAGATCCTTAAAAATTTAAAATCTTTATGCTTCAAAGGACACCATCAACAAAGAAAAAAAGACAACCCATAGAACAGAAGAAAGTAGTTGCAAACTGCATATACCTGATAAGGAACCTGTATGCAGAACACACAAAGGGTTCTTAAATTCAACATTACGAAGATAAAAATCCAATTTAAAAAATGGGCAAAGGCTTTGAACAGACACTTCTCCGAAGAAGACACACAAATGGCCGACAGGCGCGTGAGAAGGTGCACGGCACCATCAGTCACGCGGGAAATGCGAACCGAAACCACAGCGAGCTGCCGCGTCACACCCACCGGGACGGGCACGGTGGGGGGGACGGGAGACCCCAAGTGCTGAGGAGGGGGCGGGGAGGCCGGACCCTGCACACGCTGTGGGTGGGCGTGCCCAATGGCGCTGCCGCCCCGCACGGTCCGGCGGGTCCCCGAAGGGTTACACCCCGTTGCCACGAGACCCTGGGTCCCACTCCCGAGCACGTCCCCAGCGGAAGCGAAAACGTGTCCACGCCAACACGTGCACGTGAACGTGCACGGCGGCCTCATTCCCGACAGCCTAAACGCCGGAGCAGCCCCGCGTATCCGTCGGTTGGCGAGAAGACAGGCGAGATGCAGCCCATCCACAGGGCGGGGCGGGGCGGGGCGTTCGTTCTTCCGCCGCACAGAGGCACGGAGCACGGACACAGGCCACGGCGTGGACGGATCCACGGACGTGCTGGCGGAATAAGGAGTCGCAGGAGCCCACGCACCGTGCGGCTCTGTCTGTAAGCGATGCCCGGAACAGGCGAGCCCACGGGGGCAGAAGCGGACGAGTGGTTGCCAGGGGCTGGCGGGAGGGGGGGGGTGCGGAGGGTGGCTGCTGACGGGCGCAGGGTTGCTACTGGGGGCGACGAAGGCTCCCGGAGCCACCAGGTAACAGTGGTGGCCGCACCACGCCGAGTATTTCACAGAC
The DNA here is from genome assembly GCF_019186645.2 of Phyllostomus hastatus. Lineage (NCBI taxonomy): Eukaryota > Metazoa > Chordata > Mammalia > Chiroptera > Phyllostomidae > Phyllostomus > Phyllostomus hastatus. Next base: position 27,208,657 of record NW_025334004.1, on the reverse strand, counting down.
CGTCGGACCGTAAAGGGCGCATTTCACGGCGCGTGAACCATCTTTCCACAAAGCCAGCGTGCTAGAAATGGAGTTTGCAGGGATGGATGACTGCAGCATATAACGCTGTTTTCAGGATCTCGGTATTGCTGTCAGTCATTTCCCAGCTCAGGGCAGCCCCGCCCCTGCGCACCTGTCGCCGGTATCACTTCTGATCCGCAGGCACCTGGCAGGGGAGCGCGCCCAGGTCCCCACGGGGCCCAGCACACGTCTGACTCCGTCAGGGGCCCCCAGGCAGGCAGCCCCTCGGAGCTGACAAGGGCGGGCTGGGGGGGCGTGTTGGGCAAGTCCTGTGGGGGTGGTGGTGGCATGCAGTGTTCCATGCACGTGACTGACCATACAGGGTTTTTTTTTTTTTTCTCAGAGCCCCTCAAAGGCCAGTTTTCCGGGGTCTGCCCTTTGAGAAATGGCTCTTGGAGCCGAGACACCTGAGCTGCATCTTGAGGGCCCAAGGTATGGACGATCTGGGCTTGGGGACAGTAGCTCTGGGGGCTGTCCCATGGCCTCAGCCAGTGCTGGGGCCTCGGCCACTCACTCAGTGCCTCTCCCAGCCCCTTGCTCCCCAGCACCTGGGGCATCTGCAGGGCTGAGAAGTAAAGCAGGCTCCTGACGGCACAGCCGCGGGAAGGGCTGGGAAGGCGGTGCCAAATTTACTGTAGGAAAACAGGCGGCCCACGGGACCACTTCCACCACCTCCCCCAGGCCCCTGGGCCGTAACATATGGTGCGGTTTAAATTTAAAAAACCGAGGAGCACTTCAGGAAAAAACGTTGGCAGGCTCCAAGGCACTTGTAAAACGTCTGCGCTGACGGGGGAGTGGGGGGTGGGCCCCTCCTCCCGCCCCTCCCGGAGCGCTGAGCCGGGGCACAGAGGCCTGGAGGGCCAGGCTGGGGGCCCGTGAGCAGAGACTTCAGAACGAGGTGGGTTGGGACGGGGAGAGAGGGAGGCAGCCCCTCCGCAGCCCTGGGAAGGCAGACAGAGACGTGAGGCCAGGCAAAGAACCACGTCATCCTGGTGGACGTCAGCCAGGCTGACAGATACGCAGGAAGTGGGCAGTGAGGGCAGCGAGGGGGCAAGGGAACACAGAGCACACAGGGCTCCTGGGTCACCGCCAGCGGGGCTCAGTCCCAGCTGTGTGACCTGGGACAGTGACAGCCCCTCCCGAGCCTGCCCACCCTCGCCTGCATGGTGCAGGCCACAGAATCCCACCACGCGGGGACACGAGGACTAAGTGAGACGGCGCCAGCACAGGGTGGGTCCTCGATTCATGATAGTGGCCGCTGTCCGGAGGGGACCCAAGCAGGTGGGCAGTCCTGAAGGGATGCGGACGCAGAGCTGCGTGGTCAACGCCGAGCCACTGTGGGAACCGCCTTTGCCGAGGGCGGCCGCGGCTTCCACTGGCTGTGCCCATAGCAGGCTCCTCCCTCCGCAGCAGCAGCGTTGCTGCCGCCTGGGAGTGGGACTATCTGTCTCCCATCCCTTGGAGGCTCGGAGCATCATGAGAGCACCTAGGCAGCGTCGAGCTCCCTGCAGGCGCCCAGCCAGTGAGCGGTCATCCTTAGCCCCCTGGGGTGCAGGGGCTACTGTGGGTTTAAACCTCCCATGTCACCTGGATGCCCTCATAAGGGGCTGCAGGCTTTCAGCAGCCCAGCTGTCGCTGGAGGAGCTGCTGCACGTGACCTGGACTCCCTCTGTCCACGAGCCCACCTGCGTCCCGGGCGGGAGCCCACCTGCGTAACCGCGGCACCGGTTTTGGTGCCTCCTGCCTCGGCTCACTCGCCGGTGGGCACGGGCCAAGGGGCCGGCGCCCTCCGGGAGGCGGGCCGGCAGGGCCTTTTGAATCAGGCTAATTAAGGCTCAGCTGGTAGCACTCGTGGGGGGGCTGGGAGCTTCCCTTCTTCAGGGGCTGAGTGTCCCCTCCGTCAGGGAGGCTCTCCGTCGCGCTGGCAGCTCACGTCCCTCCCTGCCGAGAAGCGTCTCCCGCCTCGTGCCTCCCTTTGTTGGGTTCCTGTCGCGGATCACCTGCCATCCCCTCCGTGCAGGCTTGGCGGGGACAGAGTCTGTGATCGCCCAGTGTGCAGGGACTCTCTGAGATCATCTCGTCAAGCCTCACCCTTTAACAGCAAGACCTCGGAGGCCCGGGCAGGGGAAGACGGGGTGTCACGGTAAGTTGGGGGTGGGACCGTCTCCTGACCCACAGGCCGGCGGTGCGCTGCCGCCCCGGCTGCACCGTGTGTGGATGGATGGACGGACAGCCAGGGCCCCGTCACACAGGCCACGGTGACTGTAATCCACCAGCAGCCTGGGACCCGAGGAGCACCCGTCCTGGGGGGCTGGAACCCACCAGGTCCACATCCTGGGTGAGGGCGATGCCACCTCTGGCCCACGGGGGTGCAGGACGCACACAAAGCTGTTTGCGTGCGGGCCTCACCTCAGGCTTCCAGGGCCTCCGGGAGGTGGGCTGGGCAGGGAGGGCCACTTTTAAGAAAGGGAAACTGAGGCCCAGTGAGGGAGCATGACTGCGTGGGTAGAAGAGCTGGGATTAGAACCCCAGGCTCCCAGGCCAGGCTCTGTGACATGGATGGAGAATGCATTTACCTGGCAAGGTGGGGTGAGAAGACACAAGTTCCAGGGGAGCAAGGCCACCAGGACCCTGGGGACAGGAGCGGGCCAGGGTGGAAAGAGCGGCGTGGCTGCCTCTCTCCCTTCAGCCACAAGGGGGCGCTCCTGGGGTGGGGTCAGGGTGGCCCCTCACCCTCGGTAAACTCCAGGACCTCCTGCAGAACACTCTGCACTCTGTTACGTGTTCCACTGACACCGCCTCTGCCAGCGCAGCCTCTGCCACCCTCTTTCCCTCCCATCACCCCCGACCCTGTCTGCGCCACACCGACCCCTCACAACCACCCCGGCTGGCCTGGCCTGGACCGCCCATCTCAGCCCTGCCAGGCGTGGGCACTCTGAGGAGGACGAGGATTCTGGATGTCTGGAGCCCAATGGCAGCCCCCAGCCCGGTGCTCCCCAGCTGCCCGCACAGCCGGGCACAGTTCTGGGACCCCCTATTCCTGTGTCGGGCTTCTCGCTCCTCCCACTGGGGGCCTGGGGGGCCTCTTACCTTTGGGGTGAGGTACTTGTTCATAATCTCCTTCCCTTTTTCTCCCAGTTTTTCATCTGGAGTCACTTCATATTCTGCCTAAAAGAGAAGAAGGGAAAGGACAATAAAAAATTTGCTGATGAGCTCCTTATAATCGAAGAACTTTCGAGGTTCCCGGAGGAGACACCCTGGGGGTCACCTGACCAATCCCCTCCTCCTACAGGGCAGGATGCTGAGGCCCAGAGGGGCAGAAGACCTGACACCCCGTCCAGCCCACTCTGCACCTTCGTGGACGCGTACTTAGGACAGTGGCCTTCCTTCCGGCTGCCCATCGGAATCCCTGGGGAGCAAACGCCGGTGCTTGAGCCCCACCCCGCCCCGTACCAGGTCAGACCTTCTGGCGACGAGGGCTGGGCATCCAGGTTGCGATGCCAGGAAGCTGGGGCCGAGATGCCAGGAAGCTGGGGCTGAGAACCACCAGCATAGATAAATCAGAGGAAGTCGCTGGGAAATAACAAGCCGCCACACTGGAAGACCCACCCCCGAGAGGCTGCCTTAGGTCAAGCAGGTTACAAGCTGCCTGACCTTAGACAGTTGCCTTAACCTCTGTAAAGCGCACTTGGAGAAAGCGCTCACTTGTAGGGCGATGGTGTAGCTAGAACGTATTAAAGCTCTTAGCCCAGAGCGGGGCGTGTAAGAAATACTCAATCAACAGCTGCCACACTGATTACCTTGCTATCACCACACCTTGCAAGAGAAAACAACCACCTGGAGGTCTTACCTCTTGCAGCTTTTCAGCTCACAAAGTGAACATACAGAGATTTTTCAGACGCTCTTGTCTGAACCTCAAAAGAGCCCAGGTGGTGATGTGGGAGGCTGGCAGGAGCCCCCACTACACCCCCCACCATCTGCATGTGGAGAGCAGGGTGGGGTCCTTTGAGGGGAGGCGGCGGGGCAGGGACATGGACCGCCAAGCCCGGAGCTCTTTCTCAACAACACCGAGGAATCTGGGACTCCAGATCGCAGACTGAGCCAGCGAGACCTGGCTGTAAAGAAGCGAGGCCTCGGGAAAGAGGGCCTTTCCATTTCCCTTGACCCAAGAGGAGTCCCTTCACTGACACCTGAAGCCCTTGCCAGGTGCAGGAAAGACCAGGACTTAAGAAGAAACCTGGGTAGTAAGCTCGCCTTTCTCATTTCCACCAGGGAACTTCCACATCTACCCCTCAAGGGTGTGCCGGTCTCAGTCTGAATGTACAGCTGTTTCAAAAGAAATGACATCAGCACACAGCGACCGAAATGCCTTCCTCTTCTGTCTCGCCGTGGAGTCAGACGCCCGCCCCGCTCCTTTGGCTTGGTTCAAGGCAACCTCTGGACCCAGCGTCCGGGGCCCAAGTGTGTCCCCAGACCCCCCTTGAGACCCTCCTGGGAAGGGGGAAGCGCGGGCGGCACTGGGAATGCCCACAGAGGCAGCCGGGCACATTTCCACCCAAAGCAAGTGAGTTTCCTTCTATGACCATTTCTCTTCTCTAACGGAGAATCAAGACGCCACAGTTTTCTCCAAGGAAGAGACACTGACGCGATGACCGTCTGAATCACAGGACCGTGGGATGGTGGTTCGGGAAGGACCCCAGCCCCTCACTGTCCAGAGCCGGACGCCGAGGCTCAGGGAGGCGAAGGACTGGCCTAAGGGTGCACAGCGGGCCGCAGCAGGGCCAGCGCGGAAGCGCAGGCCTCCTGACCTCCGCCAGGCCCCCGCCTCCGCACCCCTCTCCCCCAAGGCCAGTGCCTCCTCACCATCAGGGGGAGCCCCATGGGATCGGTCACTTCCTGATGGTCTGATTGGATTACTGATGTCTTGAGACCGTTTATGGAGAGGAGGCAGCTCTTCCTTCCTGCTGTTTCCTCCCTCTGTGCCCTCCAGCAATGCCCCCAAACTGATGCGCACTCGAACGAGCACACACCTCCGCACTGTATGGAGTAGATCAGAGACTCACCCTGCGAGGTAGGTATCATATGATTCCCAATTCACAGGGAGAGAAACGGAGGCTCTCGGAAGCCACATACGACCAGTTCCAACCCAGCAGAGCTAGCAAGCAACAGGGCTGGGGGCCGAGGCCACAGCACAATTGACCACCCTTTTTCCAGAGCGAGGAGAGAAGCACCCAGTGTCTGCTGCCCTGGACGCCCCGCCTAGTGGTCTGGCACCCTGGGAATGTACCCAGGCTGCTTTGCATGGCCAAGACCGCCTCTTGGGATAACTCAATCCCATGCAGAACCCTGGATTTGCACTGTCCCAAAATATACCTGTGAAGGCAGCTCTATGTGACCAGACGGAGGCCCAAGTCTCGCTAATCAGCCTCAATAACCAGCGGAAAATATTATTGCTCTCGGTATTAAAGCCCAGGTTGAAAGAAAATACCATCACTTTCAGGTCAGCTGCCTCCCGGCAGAGGCCGGCGGGTGGCCGGGCGCCACGGTTCCACTGGGAGGCAGCCGGGAGCACCCGGGGACAGGCATCCCGGCCGGGGATCAAAAGGCCTTTCTTTGAGAGTCCACATCAGGTCACTGCCACTTGAAGAACGTTTGTGTTGGGAGGCAGAGAACCAACAGACGGCTTCCAGCCGGCCTTTCCACACTGATTAAGTCACCTGGAGGGACAGGCCATGTCTCCACGGTGCCCGCCCCCCCACCTCCCCGCGAGGGGCGCACAGGAGACCCGTCCCGAGAGGCCACCTGCACAGAGGAGGCATGAGGGCAGCTCAGCTGGGTGGGCGGATCACACCGCCCAAGGCAGGGGACCACCCGGAAACCCACCGCCAGGGCAACGCCCTCGCCCAGGTCGTGGGCAACAGCTGCTGAGATGAGCTTCAGCCGGAAAACATAAGCAGCAAAGAAGAGGCTGGGCCGCCAGCCTGGATGTCACCATTAGAGCCGGCTTGGGAGACGGTGGCCGCCCCATGGCTTCGGTGACCGGGGAGGTGAGCCATGTGCAAGGCACGCCCCTGGGACCTCATCTGTGGGAGGGCTCCCTCCTGCCAGAGAGGGTGGTGGGATTTGTCCCCGCCCCCGACAGAGGGGACACGCACTGCCCCCTCTGCTGGGATGTCCATGTGAAACCGTCCGCTGGCCCGAGCTCAGCCAAAGGGCGCCCACGCCGGTCCACTCGGAGGGGCCATCACCTCCCAAGATGTACCCGAGGTGCCCCCCTCCTCGAGAGAGGCGCCCCCCTCCTCCAGAGAGGTGCCGTTCAAGGAGCCTGTGCTTGGCACGGCGGTTCCTGCCAGACACAGGAGCAACCTTTGAGGAGACGCCGCCCCCACACAAAGACCAAAACCACACTGAGTTTAAGGCAAAAAGAATGATTCATGTACCTGCGGCTGCCAAAGAGCATAAACACCTGTGGACACCCTAGTTGGTGAACCTGCCATCTCACCCTCTGGGCCGGTCCTGGTAGCGCCGTCAAGCCCAGAAGATGCTGGAGGAAACACGTCTACTCTCTTACGACACAGTTCCCTCGGGCGATTTTTTAAAATGTAAAGGCTGCAAGCTGGCACAGGGGGACCTGCCATGTGTCCAGAGAAGCCGGTGGAAAGAGCGGAGAGTCTGAGCTGAATTCCTCTCGGCCCTGACTGGCTGCAGACGTCACGCGCCCCCCCCCAGCCCCGGCCCGGGGACCCTCGGGGCCCGGACAGGAAGCTGAAGTCAGAGACGCTAGGAGGCCTTGCCACCTCCGTCCGGCCCCTGTAATTACTGATGTGGTCAGCTTTTCCAGCGTCCTCACGGTGGGGACAAGTGACGTGCCTGGCTGGCTGCCCTGCTTCCCCAGGGCCCCTTCTGGAGAAGCACCCGGCTCCGCCCCCACTGGACTCGCTGTCCTGCCTGGGCTGCCCACAGGGGCTGGAGAGGCCTCCGCTTGCCCCGAGGAGCCGCTGTCCTCCCTGCAGCGGGGCAGGCTGGTGGGGGGGGGTCGGCAGTGGTCTGCTGGCTCCCCCCTGCACACAGGGGCTCCTGCACTCCGCTTTTGAAGACCCATCAGACAGGCTCTCCTCTGATCTCCGGCTGCCAACTGAGCAGCCCGCTTGGGTCTGGCTGGGAAGGGATGCACTGGCCCCCCCAGGACAACAGGCGGGGCAGGACCATGGAGAGAGGGGAGGGAGGGGTGGGCCGCTGGCCACACTGGGGATGGACTGAGCAGTAGGAGTGGCCCCAGGGTGACCCCGGACCACACTGACAGGACCACAGCCACCAGCTCGTGAGACGCATCCTGCCCGGGGCACGAGCTAAAAAGGAGGAGGGAAGGAAGGGGCACACCTCTCTCCTGGGCGGAGGGAATAAATTCTCCTGCGGCTGCCAGAGGAACTGCGCTCTCACCTCCCGCCGCCCCATCGTCCTCCCCACCCCGCATGGGCCACGGTCCAGCTGCGTCCCCTCTTCCCCCAGCCCCCCGCAGCATTTCTCTGTCCAGGCAAAGGTCTTCCCCTCCCCCCACTACTCTTCAGTTCTCAGAGAAAAGAATCCCAAGCTCATCTGGTGCGGACGAAACTGTCCTCTCCTGGCTCCCGGAACCCAAGGATGGGTCGGATGGCCAAACTGGGGGGAGAACGGAAGTGCAGCTGCGCTCGGGGCGCCAAGGACGGGGGTACGAGCACTTCTGGAACCCGCTCTCACCCACCCGTGTGCATGTGTGCAAGTGTGTGTGTGAGCGTGTGCGTGCAAGCCTGTGCTGGCCTCCTTCTCCCGGTGCTGCCTGTGATGTGTCGTTCCAGTGGCAGAAGACACAGTGACACAGTGGCCGACGGCTCCCGGGTTGTTTTACTTTAAACCTTCTCCACCAGAGCAGGACTTGCCCTCACGTCTACAAAGCCTAGGAAAGGCACGGGCTCCTCCCTGCTCCAACCGCCTGGTTCCGGGGTGACGTCGGTAGGAACGTGGCAGCCCCTAGGAGAGCCGTGCTGTCTGGAAGCACGGGCGGGCATCCAGGAGGGCCATGTCATGAGGGGCACTTTTCTTTTAGTTTTTAGTGTATTTTGTTATGATACTACCATTGTTCCAATTTTTCTCCCTTTGCCCCCCTCCAGCAACCCCACCCCTCAGTGTATGTCCATGGGCCATACATACAAGTTCTCTGGCTTCTCCATTTCCTATACTGCTTTTACCATCCCACTGTCTAGTTTGCACCTACCAATTACACTTTTTAATTCCTGCACATTTCTCCCTGTTCTCCCTGCTCCTGCTCCCTGCTGATAACCCTCCGAATGATCTCCATACCTATGATTCTGTTCCTCTTCTGCTTGTCTGCTTAGCTTTTTGTTTTTGTTCTTCAGATTCAGTTTTCATAGTTGTGAATTTTTGCTTTTTTAATCTTGAGAGTTTTGATCTTCTTTTTCTTAAACAAGGCCCTTTAACATTTCATGTAATGACGGCTTGGTGATGATGAACTCCCGTATGACCTTTACCTTGTCTGGGAAGCACTATTAGGGGCACTTTTCCGAGATCGCCCTGCTCCCAGGGTCCGGCTTCACCAGCTGTTCGAGGGTCTCTATGTCCGTCTCAACACTGACTCCTTCCCCCCACCCTCCCTCTTTGGGGAGATCACAGCAGCGACGTAAAGACGAACACTGGGTAACTGCCTCTTCTCATCAATGAAAGAAGCAGAGTACTTAGTTCCCCCAGTGGGCCCCACCAAGTCACCCCACAACGCAATTTCAGGACAACCAGGTGCATCTAAATCCAAGCATGGCTTACTAATTTCAAGTTCTTTTCTGTAGTTCTGGGCCAACGAATGGCCTGGGGTGCCTTTTGGCCTTTCCTGATGCAAGATTTCGCTAAGTGCAACTCCGTGTCATTGCCAGTCTCTGTCGTTAACAATGGAGGCTTGACTCCTCCTCGCTCCTGCTGTGCGGGGGCCTGAGAAGTCTCTTCCATGCTGAGCGGTACTAACCTGGGCAACCGCAGTGCGTTAGGGGCGTGGCAGGAAGGAACCTCCGAGACCAGCCTGGAAAAGACACCGCAGCCTCCACCATGCACTCTCTCAAGCCACTCGCTAAAGGGGAACGCTGGCCATGCTGGGAGGACACTCAAGCAGTCCCACGGACAGGTCCCTCCGTAAAAGAACCGAGGCCTCCTGCCGACAGCCAGCCCTGGCCCACCAGCCACGCGCATGACCTTGGGGACAGACCAGCCTCCAGCTGCCTGCAGCCCCAGCCAGCACTGTGATAACCTCCTCTGAGAGACCTTGAGCCAGGGGCACCTCGGCGAACCGTTCCCAAATCTTGACCCACAGCACTAGGCAATAATAAGTGCTTATGGTTGTCTTCAAGCCGCCAAGTCTTGAGCTAATTTCTTACACAGCAACAAGTAACAGGCATCTGAACTCACGGCTAGTGTGAGTTCATGACTTTGTTAAATTTTTGGTTATGTGTTTCTTAATGTCTCGTGTAACCCGAAAGCACGCTCCGTGAGGGCAGGACTGTACTTCCCCGGCTCACCGTGTCGTCTCCAACTGCTGGGACACTGTGCGACACACTGGAGATGGCCAACAAACACGGGCTGAGTCTGGCCGAGGGCCTGCCAGAACCCCAACCCCAAGAGAAGACCCCCAAGTGTGGGCACGGGAGGGGGTCAGAAGAGCCAAGATGCCCTCGAGGCTCCCAGGAAGGAGGTTAGAGCAGAAGTACGTCCGTCTTTAAGAAGTCCCTGGCAGGACAGTATTGGCCTGGGGGGTCCACACCGACCTGGAACCCCGTCTGACCCCTTGACCAGCTGGGCGAATCCTCTTTGCCCTCCTGAAGCCAAATCTAGTCGTCGCCTTGACTGAGGTTGGTGGCTCCCTTTCGAGGTGGGAGGGGGCGGGGGGCTGAGGCTGAGTGACCCTGCAGTCTGGTGGGAGGTGTACAGACCGTCCTGCTGCGCCCCCAGCCCCACCCCTCAATCACCGGGCCCCGTTTTAAAACGGCCACAGCCTCTGCTCGACCTGAGTAGCTCGGACACGAAGACCAGACCGAGCGGAGGATCAGCCTTCCCCGCGGGCTGCGTCGGAGCCCACGGGGACGGGGTGTTTTTAATAAGCGGCGCTTGGCAGAGACTCAGCCCCGAGGTGGGAACGGTGAGGACGGCGCAGGCCGAGCCAGGAGCCCTGGGCGGTGCGCGACACCGGGACAGCGCCACCTCCTCCCTCCTCCCTCCTCGGAGTTCCAGTCAGGGCGGAAGGAAAAAAACGGATTTCAGACGAGAACTGCGCCAGCTCTGGAAAACTCAATAAAGTCTTCGTGCGTAAAAGAGGTGTTTCCAGAGGCCGGTCATCTGACGTCAGCATGGGCGATGAAAAGGCCCCGCCGATTCCCAGAGATGCGGACCAAACGCGAGGGGGCGGGGCCAGCCTCCTGTGAGTGGCGGCGTGAAGGCGTGAAGGCTTACGTAAAGAGCGTTTGTCACGTCAACACGGGGAGCCACGCTCACATTTCAAAAAGGCTCCCGGTACAGGCCCCAGCCGCGGGGGACGTCTGCACGGCCAGAACGAACACGGGCATCCATTGGGTGTTTTCTTCTTCTCCAACTGACCGTAACCGTCTAACGAGGCACGTGGCTGGAAAATTCCATTGGCGCCTGGGATGAGCCTTGCCCTGCTCTGCCTCATCAACTCTAGACAGCCCCAAAGCTGCCGATGCCTCATCCTTTCCGAGCGGGGAGCAGCCCCGGTCAGCCCCTCGGCATCCACACACCTCTCCGCGGTGAGCGCGTCCAGCCCGCGGCGCTGAACGCCAGCTGTCCGCTCACATCCCCCGTCTTCCACTCCCGGCCCAGTCCTTTCCCACAGAGCTCCGCCCTGAGCGCCCTCCTCCCCTCAAACACCCACTCGGGTGTCTGACGGTCCCCTCCAGCTGCGAGCACCTAAAATGAAGCTCCTATCCGCCCCCACACCCAAACGAGCCTCCCACAGCCTTCCGCCGCCTCCATCCTGGCGTGGCTCCGGTCACCACTTCAAGGTCACCCGTAACTCTCCTCTCTCACCCTGACGCCTCAGGGGACACTGTTAACTCTGCTCTCAAAGTGGACCCCAGTGCCACCACTGCCAGCAAGCCACTGCATCCACGTGGCCTGGGCCACCATCGGCTCCCACCTGGACTGCTGCAGAGCCCCCCCCATCAGGGCTCCCACCCCCACCCTTGCCCCCCATAGCCTGTTCCCAACACGGAGTCAGAGGGTTCTTTAAAGACCTGAGTGAGGCCGTGCTGCTGCCCTACCCACAGCCCTCTGGGGCTCCTGTTTCACCGAAGTCTAAGTTTTTGACGGCACAGGTCTGGCAGGACTGACCCCTCTTCCAGATCCCTCTGCCCTGCTCCCTCCACTCCAGCCACCACTGAGTCTTCAACCACCCTGGCAAGCCAGAGCCGCCGCCAGCAGGGGGCAGGGCCAGAACACAGGGCCCAAGAAAGACCCGGGGAAGGTGGAGGATGAAAGGGCGGGCAGGGGCCTGTCGGCAGAAGGTCTGGTAAGTCAGCTTCAGTCTTGGACTCTGTCCTGGATGTCGGTGCTTCCCAACCATGGACACCCAGTACGGGCGGGAAATCTGAAAAATGCCACTGTCTGCTGCAAAGGATGGCCAGCCCAGTGGTAACGAGCGCCCCCGAGCCACACTGCTGGTCTGCAGCTGGTCTGCAGGCGCTGCTTCCCAGCGAGAGGAGCGGGGCTCCTCGGAGAAATGCCGAGCTCCAGGTGCAGGGCGGGAAACCCCAGAGCGGCCTCCAACTGCATGTTGCACCAGGCAGCCAGGAGGCCGCCAGAGGTCGCCGCCGGGGTCCTCTCGGGGGCTCGGAAGCCCCCCTGAGGGCTCCCACTGGCCAAGGATGGAACACCAACACAAATAATGACCAGTGTGCATCAAAACGCGCCTCGTTTAAATCCGCCCATTTAACACCCTAGCAGGTTACTGCCAGTGAACCACTTGGTACTTTGAAAACATAAACACAGGGAGGGAGCCAAGCATTTCCTGCAGGCGCTTTACCACCGGGTAACCAGACAGGAGCAATCGGCAGTGTTTCCGAGGCAGCAAATGCAGAAGGAATGACAGAGGCAGAATGTCATTGTATTGCAGCCCCTAATTAATCAACAGGGTTTGGTACTGAGCACCAGTGGCTGCTGCCATCTCAAAGAGAAGGACACCCGGACAGCACGTGTCCCCTGACAGAAGAACAGGAAACCACCTACGAAGTCAGTGCCTTCACCCTCGGACTGAAACGAGCCTCGGTTTCCGGGCTCAATGAAGTCGATTTGCAAGAAACCCAGAGGAACCCGCGGAAGGGCCCACGGGGACGAGGGCGCAGAGGGCAGACCGTGGGACACGCCTCTGATGGACCAGGGAGGCGGGGACGTGCCGCTGAGACGCGTGTTTTTAGCAAGCACGAGAAACTCAGAAACGGGGCCGCGGACTAACGTGGAGTGATGGGAAAGAATTACGTTTTAGCCATGGCAATGGTTTTGGCGCGGGGGGGGGGGGGGGGTTGCTGAAGAGCCCTTGTCGTTTGGAGCTGCCTGTGAAACGTTCACAGACCGAACGACGAGTGTGAGCTCTGCTGCAAAACGCCACGAGGGGCGGGGGAGGGTGGAAGAGGACTGGCCTCGAGGTCCCGAGTGTGGATGTGGGGTGAGGGATGCACGGGCGCTCACAGTGCTCTTCTGCAGACTTTCACCTTCGAGAGTTCGAGATTTCCCGTAACACGAAGTCACAGAGACCCTGGGCCCCACTCCCGGAGACACGTTCGCGAGTCTGGGCTCCGGCCCGAGCCCTGGCGTTTTTCCGAGGCTGCCCCGGTGCTCTGCCATGCGGCCGAGGCCGAGAGTGTTGCAGCCGCTCACACGGCACACGCAGAGGAGCGGCACCGAGACTGAGACGAAGGGTGCGGAGGGGGCGGAGCTGGCCTGGCACAGGTCAAGGAGCTGAGCACACGGCCCATGATGGGGTGGGGGAGGGGATGAGGATGAGGAGGACTGGCACAACGCAAAGAATCAGGCTTGGGTGCCTGTGGGGTGCTGGTCTCTGGAGCAGGAACCGTGCCAGGGCCAGCCGTCTGGGGGGCCGGGGGAGGGGCTCTGAGATGGCTTAGGATATGCGGACTTTTTGAGGGGGCCCCTGTGACTTCTGCAAGAGACACTCAGCGGACTGTTTGGCTTGTGAGTCTAAAGATCCACATTAGGACCCTGAGGAAGACGCAGAAACTTAGGCCCCAGGCGGCTGCCCCCTAAACCAGAACAGAGGTCAGGTGGCTGCAGACAATGATGCCGCAAGGGCCTGGTGGAAATGACAGCCCCTGGGCCCTGTGCCCTGGGAACGGGCGTCTAGACGATGCCCTTCCTGTCGTGACTGGTCTCCGCCCTTCACCCTGGACAGAAACCCACAGGGCAGGCGGCCGGGCTGACCAGCCCTGCCGTCCTGAGCAGGTGCTGATGCACCCCCTGCCCATCCCCACATCGGGTCCTCAGAGCCCAGGCCGCTCAACCGCATTTGTTACACACGTGAGTGACCAGGGCATCTGCGGGAAGTCGCCACAGTGGGTGGGACTCACGGCCACGCGTGCCAGCGGCTGTCAGGCTGGCTGGACACTGCTGATGTGTGTTCATCCCATGAGCAGGTGCTGAACCCCTGCATGTGCCGGCACTGTGCCAGGCGGGGTGCCCCGGAAGCCAGGGGCCTGGCCTCAGGGAGCTCGCCTTCTGGCAGGTGAGCAGACAAGAAAGGAGCACACACACACAAGCTCTGGAATTTTAGAAAATAGATTCTCAGCTTGGGGAGGGGCCGTGGAATTCAAGAGCGACCTTGGAGGGTTGGGAACGCCGTCCAGCCGGCCCACACACACGGCCTCGAGTAACCCGGGCTCCTGGCGTCAGAGAGCTGACGGGGCCTCACTTTCAAGCAGCGGGAACCGAGGCCCAGAGCGGGAGGCGGCCGGCCCCCGGTCGTCCGGTGGGTGCAGGCGGGGAGACAGGTCTGCGTTCGTTCTCAGAGTCTGCACCGGACGTTTCTGGAGCAACCGTTTGACTCCCTGCACCCTTCTACGCCACGTGGTCCACCTTCTCCTCTGGACGCAAACGACCGCAGATCACAGGGGACCACAGGCCCTCCCTCCGCCCGGAGCAGGGACTTACCACTGAGTCCAGAAACTGGATGTAACACTCCAGGCCGGGTCTTGTTTCACAGAACTGCCGGAAAAGCAGCCTCCCGATCGGCTGCTTGTCACATAAACTGCAGTAATCTCTGTCTGGAGACAAGAAAACAAGAGTGTGGTGAGACCCAGGCGGGGGCCAGGCAGGGCCATCCCACCAACCCACACCTGGGTGTCATGCCCCAGGTGGATGGAGCGAGGCGGCTGGCACACTCCCGGGAGCCCTTCTTTACCTCGGCGCTCTGCAGACCCAGAGGGGCCAAGGTCAGTGTAGACGCAGGGTGTTCACCCTTTTGGCGTCTCTGGGCCAGGCTGGAAGAAGCTATCTTGGGCCACACATTAAATACATTGCAACACATAATGACACACACAAAATGTGATAATGTTTTAAATAAATTTACGATTTTGTGCTGGGCCGTATGCACAGCCATCTCAGGCCCCGGGTTGGATGCTCTTGGTAGAGGAAGGTGCCCGTGATGGCCCAGCCCCTACTCCCAGCCCACGTCCCGCTCCGATGCCCTCACTTCTATCTGGAGATGCCAGCAGTTCTGGGGACCACGGCTATCCCCGGGCCGGCCGACCAGCATGTCACACTCCCTGATTACAGTGACCAGATAAGGGTGGCAGGCATGAGACCCAAGCCAGGAAAGCCAGACGGGAGCCCAGACTCTGCCTGGCCTGTTTAGTGGCGGCGCTTCTCTCCCTCTGGGTGCTGGGTGCTGGGTGCTGGGTGCGCGGCTGCGGCCAGAGGCTGCCGCCAGGAGGCTGAGGCTGACACAGGGAGGAGGTCAGGACGGGGAGAATTACAGGAAGCAGACTCCGTGCCCTATGATGTCACGAGTCTCTGGATCAAACCATGCCTGCAGCCCAAACATATCTGAAAAACTTACTAATGAGCTTAGCTTTGGGCAGTTTGAAAAATTTTTCATTACCTGTAACTCAAAGCACCCTAATAACAATAGTAAAAAAAATTCACTTTTGCCAAGTTGGAGCAAAATCCAGTTTTAGGATGCTTCAGATTATAAAAAACTTGCATTTTCCAGCTGAGGTGCTAGGGGCACAGAGACAGAAAGTGACCAGCCCTCAGCCACTCGGGAGCCAAGAGAGTTCGGAAGTGAAAATGCATTGCAAGACTCCAAGCCCAGAGGCCTAGCCAATCACGTGCTGCGTGACTTCAAGAAACTCACTTGCCCTCTCTGGGCCTCAGTCGTCCTCTGAGAAATGGAAAGGCACGTGTTGGAAGTAAGATGGAGGTTGGGGCGAGGGGCGTCCCTCCGTGGCTCTTCCTGCAATGAACGGCTCTGCCAGAGGCTCTCCCTGGCCAGGAAGATGCTCAGAGGACTGACTGAGCCACGCTGCCTCAAACCTTCCCGAGCACTGCAGGTTCGCCCTTTGCTTCTGTAGCTGCACCAGGCACCGTCAGGTGCTGGCCCGGGGCAACCAGGAAGAGGATGGGTTAGGCCTGGGTCAGGAGAGCTTCCCGGACGGAAGGATGGACCGTCCTTGTCACATGCAGAGGAGGGGCCGGGAAAACTGCCCCCCGGAGGGCTTTGCTCGGAAGTCAGGGAACACGAGGGCAGATGGGAACACGCCATCACGCCAACGCATTTCCACACCCGAAGAGCTCGGCCGACCTGTATGGAGGCTGGGGCTGTGAGGGTGGGTTACCGAGCTAAACCGCCGGGTTCCAACCTCAGCCCAACCACTAACCGTCTGTGTGACCTGAGGCAACAGGCTGGACGCTTCCCCCCCTCAGTTTCCTCACCTGTAAACTGGGAACAGTAACCGTGCCCAGTTCCAAGGACCATTGTGAGGATTAAATAAGACAATGCAGAGAACGGACACAGACAAGGGCCTGGCACATAGGACATGCTGAATAAACACCATCTATTATCATCGTGGGCGTGGGCTCTCTGGCCTGTCCCCTCTCCCCACCCCTGGGGAGCCTTCTCTCTCTGTAAAACCACAGCCTGAGGTTCTCAGGGAGCTGACTGCTTCCCAGCCTCCGGGATGGGCACGTGACTCGGCCCTAGCCAATCAGAGCCCTCTTCCCATGGCCACATCGATAGGTTCCTGTGCCCTGAATGCGTCTTGGAGTCCTTCCAAGGTTTTTGCTAGAACTTCCAGGAAAGACACTTGCTCCTCTCCGGGGTGACAAGGCCATAGGACCGGTCATCACAGAGCTCCCACAACCGTCTTTCCCACCAGGTGGCGAGAGTCCACGCCGACGGAGGCCAGCAGGGGGGGAAGAGAGCGGAGTGAAGTGAGGAGCCCGGTGCCACAGGTGCCCTGGGGCCGGCCCCCCAGGCCGGCCCGGTGCCTCCACGCCGATGCCCCTGCAGAGGCTCTGCGGAGCCCAGCTGGTGTTGGGTTTCTGCGTCTTGTGATTCAAAAGGCAGACGACGAGGCAGGTGGGCAGGCGGGAGCGGTCCACAGCACCCCTCCTCCGCAGGTGCCGGCCTGTGCGCAGGGGCTGTCTTTGTGGGGGGTCGCCGTGCTGAGTCTTCCTCACATAAATGTCGCTGAAAGAGCCTCTCATTCCCACCAGTGGATACTTTGCTCAACCGGACCCCCCCTCAAGTGGGCTGGGGGCTGAACTAGCCTTGAACCTTGACTCCGCCCATCCTTCCACGCACACAGACGGCCCCGAAGGGCCACTCCAAGGAGCACATACCCCGCCATCGCCGAGTGCCGGCATCAGTGGGGGCGGGGCGGGGCGGGGTGGGACCGGTCCCAGCCCTCGGGCATCTTGGATTCTGCTAGAAAGGCAGTTGGGGGGTGGGGGGGTGGGGCGCTGAGCAGACAAGATCCCAAGTGACAGTGGTAAAATGTCCAGTTGGATGAGTGTCAGCGCCGCCACGGCAGGGGGTCCGGGAGGGGGGGAGCCCCCTGGCGGCAGGTCTGTGGCCTGCACCTGTTAGCACGCGCCCCGCCCCCGCCCCCGCAGGCAGCCTGCGTTCTCTCTGCCTCCGCCCCCCCCGCCCCACGCCCACAGGTGAGAAAAACAAACGCCCCGTGCTTCCCACCCGCTGCGCGTCCCCAGCGCGAACACAGAAGGAAAGTAAATTGCTTTCTGTCAGGCTCCAGTTTTATTCCGTGATGGCAGGGAGCCCCACACTGCTTACGTGATGGAAGCCCCCCTCCCCCCCCCGTGTTCCGAAAGCAATTATGAGACTTCGCGTGCTGCGCTGCAATCGCCTAGGGGTCCATCTGACAGCGCGCGCTCTCTCCATATGGCGCTTGCTGTCAGTGTGGAAACAAGACTGTCATAGACTCGCAGCACAGTAAACACCACGTGACCCAGCCCAAGCTGTTGGCACCTCGGTTCCGGCCGCTCCCAGCGGCGCAGAGGATCCCAGGCGAGAACACCGCCCCCTGGGAGCCCGGGAGGAGACCACAGGCTCTGTAATCAACTATTCAGGTCATCTTCTCAGCCTTGAGTGACGATACCCGGGCCTATCTTCCGAGGAAGCACCACGGCCACCGCCACCACCAACGGCAAAACCGACGTGCAGTGTCTGTGCTTCCTTTAGAGACGGAGACCGAAGCCACAGAAGGGAGAAAAGGAGTCTGGGGGTCGGCCGAGGTGACGGGAGGAGGCACAGAGCAGAGGGTGGTCTGCGGCGGGGGGGGGGGGGGCTGCTGTGGCGGGGGGTGGACAGAGGGGCAGAAGCCTTCCCTGCCTGCATCTCTGTCTGGGGGGCGGGGGGAACCTCGGGACACGGCGCACTGTTACATGTGTGCTGTGCCCCCCCCCACACACACACACACACCAGCTCTTCCGCAACACGAAAATCCTGCTCCGGCCACGTGCTTCCTGGGTCCTTCCCTCCAAGCCAGAAAGACGCTGTCGTTACAGGAGATTTGACGGGCATCAGGGCCCCCTGCCCCCAAAGTGTCCACCAATCGCCTCATCATTCTAGCCTCATTCTTTCAGGTCCTTCATTTCTCAACAAACTCCCTTCCGAGATCTCTTGCTTTTTGATGTTAGAAGGTTCCTTCAACTTTAAGACTTTTCTGGAATTCAACACCTGGGGGGGGGGGTTGTGTGGAAAAATGGGTGGGAAGAGCTAGCCCTTACACTCGCCGGCTGGCTGGTTACCGGTCCAGGAGCAGGCCTGGCGTCAGCAGCTGGGTGTGGTCTTTGTGATGGGACACACGTGGCCTCCGCTGCCGTGGGAGGTCTGGTGGGAAGAGCAAATGTAAGCAGGTCCCAAGGAAGCTGGCTGAAAAGTGGCTCTAAAAAGCCCGTTAGAAGCTCCAGGACAGTGAGCTGTGCCCTCGGCCTGGGCGAAGTGCCCCAGGGAGGGGCCGGAGCCCGCTGTGCACACCGGAGGGCGGCGGGGGGCACCCTGGGATGGCAGGCTGGGCTCGGGGGCAAGGGGACACGGATGGATTCAGTGTCCCACTGGGGCGTCCGTGGCTGTAGAGCACGAGCGATTCAAGTGGGGTCCACGGAAAGGTGGCCAAGATGGGTGGGGAGCAGGGGTCTGAGGTGTTCACGGCGAAGGTCACTGCGGTGGGAGCCATGGCCGCCTGAGGTGCGAGCCCGGCCCCCAGGCAGGGAGGGCGCAGGGCCTGTGGTTGGGAACCTGCTTTGGCGACGAGCCGGACTGAAGGAAACCATGTGTCATTTGCTCCTTCAAGGGCTTCACACCTCCCCAGAATGCTGCGGGCTGGCCGGGAAGACAGGATGGCCGGGAAGACAGGATGGCCACGCCTCCCTGCAGCCCAGGCACTGCAGCCGCGCCCTCGGGCAGGGCGTTTGCTCCCAGACAGGCCCTGTGGCGGGTCGACAGGCACGGACTCAGCCCTGCTGGGCACTGGGTACCGAGCCCTGGAAGCGGCCGCAGAACCACAGGTCTCGTCTCTGTCTTGAGCGGTGGGCACGCCCACTAGCTGGGTGGGGGTGGGGGGAGGCACGTGCACAGACAGGCTGGGAAGGGCGGCCGGGGAGCAGAACTGCACACAGGATAGCTGCTGGTGAGTCCGAGGAGGGAGCACACGCTGCCCTCGTGACTGGGGTTGGTTTCGGGGGCAGCGCCCCTAGGACAGCAAGTTGGGGCGTGGGGGTGGGAGTGGCAGGGTCGCCAAAGGCAGTGCCAGCAGGGGAGAGGCTGAGGGCCGGTGAAGAAGAAGAAAAATGTCAGAGCCAGAGACAGGGGCCGGGGGTCGGGGTGGGGGGCAAGGAGAAGCCGCCGCGGGGAGGTGAGTTCTTGTGTCAGGGCAGGAACTCAAGGCTAGGTCTGAGGTCACTGCAGGGCGCCTTCAAGGATGGCTGCAAGTGCATGGAGGATCCACAAAAAAATTAAAAATAAAACTACCAGATAATTCAACAACCCTATTTTTGGGTATTTACCCCAAAGAACCGAAATCAGGATCTCAAAGAGGTACTCGCTCTCCTGTGTTCACTGTGGAACTAGTCACGATACCAAGACGCAGAGACAACCCCAGTGTCCGTCGGCCAGTGGGTGGACTGGACAGTGGTGCGCGTACCCAGTGGAATACTGCTCGGTCGTAAAAAGGAAGCCACTCTCGCCACCCGTGACAACACGAGTGAGCCTCGAGGACCGTATGACAAGTACGAGTCGGAAAAGGAAGAAAGCCAGTCACAGAAAGCCACATGATCCCACTTACACGAGGCACCTGGACCCTCCAGGCTCGCAGAGACAGGGAAATGGTGGCTGCCGGGGCCTGGGGCGGGGGCAGGGCGAGTGGCTGTCCCAGGGAGATAGAAGTCCTGGCTGTGCGTGAGGGTTCGGTTCCAGAGATCTCCTGCACAACACTGTGCCTACAGTTAACGGTCATGTACTGTACACTTAAAATTTATTAGGAGGGTAATCTGATGTTAAATGTTCTCAGCACGATATTTTTTAAAATAGAAAATGGCTCCAGGAAAATGGATGCCAAGGGACAGGTGCGTGGGGATGGGAGGTGAGGCCCCGCGAGGGGAGAGGAACCAGAAGGCGCTGTTAAGTAGCTGGGGGTACCTGGGAGTGAACGCACCTGTCTGGGAATGCACGTGCAAGCGTGCGTGTGTATGCACACCGATACCCAACGCACGGCCAAGTCGCGCCCAGTCTTCCTACCCGGGCTGGATGCGGAACCTACTGAGCTGTCAGCCGACAGAGGGCGCAACCAGACCCGGGCCCCCTCTCGCCACCACCGGGGAAGCAGGGTGCTTTGCTGAGACCCTGCCCTTGTGTCCTAGCCTGTGGTCGTCGTAAGCCACTGAGGGCACGGTCGCCTCAGGCCCATTGTCAAGGACACCTGCCACAGACTGACTGTGTCCCCTGCCCCCGAATGCACATATAGAAACCTAATCCCCGTTGTAGTTGAACGTGGGGCCTTTGAGAGGTGACTGGGTCATGAGGGTGGAGCTGTCATGAATGGGATCAGTGCCCCTATAACAGAGACCCCCGAGAGCTCCCTCATCCCTCTGACGGTGAGGACGCCGCGAGATGATGGCCATTTATGAACCACAAAGCAGGCTTCCACCGGACGCGCCATCCGCTGGCACCTCGATCCTGGACTTGCCTCCCGAACTGAGAGAGATAAATGCCTGCTGTTTATAAACCGTCCAGCCTGTGGCATTCTACTACAGCTGCCCAAATGGGCTGACTTGCTCTCTAGTCCTCAGCAAGCCCCTGAATCCTGTCTCCCGCACTGCACGGGCAGCCGGAGTGCGCTGCCGCTCCCGAGAACCAGCCACACACTACACGGCAGGGCCCGGCCCAGACTTAGCGCAGAGCAGGCCCTGCGCGCCCAGCTGCCGTTTGAGGGGATCGCGTCTCCTCTAGCGGACTCAAGGCATGGAGGCTTTTCCTCCTCGGAAGATGCAGGAAAAAAAGGAGGGGAACGTAGCTGGTGAGGGGGCCTGACTGCATCGGCACCAAAGAAGGAAAAAGCCGCTCCACCCGCGGCTGAGCTGTCGGAGGACCCCACACCCCGGGAGGGCAGGGGCCGGGGCCCGGCAGGCCTTGCCCTCCCTCCAGCTGAGCCTGCCTCTCAGAGAGAAGCCACACGTGTCCCCCCGGCACATGGCCGAGGTTAGAGTCTCACAACCCACAGCCCATTCCTTCAAGACTCATAACCCCCAGTGGGGCTGGAAGCAGGAATGATACTGATAGTGAAGACAAATAAATGCTGTCACTGTTTTCATTCCTTTCCAGTGACATGAAATGGGAACATACTTTCTTAATTAGGATCCTGTGGTATGTGGATGCTTGGAGGGCCACCAGATTTTCCCAACCAAGGGCCAGAACACAGGCCCGGCTCCCCCCAGATGGCCGGGAACCCAGGGAGCGAGCCCCCCCCCCCCCCGGCTCAGAGAGTAGCCTTCCACACCCCAGCGGATGGGGAGCGCGCAGAAGCCCCCGCTGGGAGGGCGGAGGGGGTGGTCGATGACTGAAACCTGCTTGGGACTGTTTTCTGTGTCGCCCCAGGCACTCCTTGAACTTGGGCCAATGAAAATGCATGTTCCATTTCAGAAGTAAGAGCAAGAAACACGGCTTCCTGAGGAAATGGAACCGCTAACACCCGAGCCCTTGGAAATGAAACCACATGTTTATTGTACGTGGTGGTGGGGTGTACGGCGGGGGGGGGCAGGGGCCATCCAAAAGTGATTTCTGGAGCCATCTCTACCTACTGGGGGGCGATTTTGTTTCATTTCATTTCATTAAACATTGCTTTACCAAAATACCAGGGGTTTTGTGGGTTGTTTTGTTGTTGTTGCTTTTGTGAAGGGGGTGGTTCCTGATAGGTCCGAGGGCAATTCAGGAAAACAGATGGAAGCAGACTGGCGTAGATGGAGCCCTGTGCTTTGCCCTGCTCCTGGTCTAAAGCAATGAACAAAAAAAAAGTGCTCTGAAAACAGCTTTCTCTTAAAAATTCCTGCCAAAGCTGGAAAAAACAATTGGGCGTTTGCTCGGAGGAAAAAGCGCTCTGACGTTTGAAGGGCAAGATAGCATCACGGATAACGGCAATCCTCCACGGCCCGCCCCTTGGAAGGAGCGAGAGAGGAAAAGGGAAACATTTGGTATTTGGTTAGCAACAGCTGAGTGGGTTCCGATTACTTCAAGAAAGATGTTTTTATGGGAATAAAAATGACATATGGCACATTACACAAACACGCCCAGATTGTGCCCCGTTTCCCTGTGCCTCCTTCTGTCTCCCTCACTCTGGGCTCCAGTTTTACCGAACGTCTTATACTCGTCACTGTACCCAACCTGCCAGTCACACGTCTCTGCAGGACCGAAAATATTAAGTCTGGGTCTTCCAAAGGTCGGTGGCACCCGGACACAGCCACAGGTAAAATCCACCCAGTTGTAGGGTGCTGGGGGCTGGGGCCCCAAGTGTGGGGAGGGAGGAAAGGAGAGCCTTGTCTGTGGATTTGTGAAATGAAGGAGAGGTGGGGTGCAGGGTGCTTCTAGGGGTGCAGGGCAGCGGCCCCTACCAGCCTCACCCCTTTAATGAACCTGGTCTCTGGCTTGACCCCAGCAGGTGCAGTTGAACCCCAGGAGGTACCTGGGAGTCTGGGGCAGGCCTGGGGGCCGAGCCGGACAGGACACTCAGTGTGGGCCATCCCCCTGGGGCCCTCCAGGCAATAACCAGCCTCCAAAGTCGGGCAGGGACCTGTCCCTCATTCTCAAGGCCACAAAAAGCAAAGAACTTAGATGTTCTCTTGTAGTGGGGACGGGAGGGAGCACTGGGTGCAAGCGGACTCAGGAGCGGCTGGGTCGGCTGTGCAGGTAGTGGCGGGAATGAGCCTGGCATGCTGGAAAGGTGTGGGGACAGAGTTGGGCACTGGGTTGCAAGCCTGGCTCTTCTGGCCTGTCCCCTACGTGCACTGCTCTGTGACCGTAAGCCTTCCTTCTGGGCTCGCCCAGGGCTCTGAGCCTGACACCCCAGCGGCAGTGGTGGCTCTTGAAAATACCAACTGAAGGACACACTGACGCATAGCCTGTCATTGCTTGCTACGAACGAAGCAAAGGTGCTGGGACCGCCAGACAGGTCCCCTTTCAGTGCAGAGCCTGGGTGACAGGTGGGTGCTCAGAGCTCCATGCTTCGCCCTGCCTGGTCTGCAGTGGAACCGGCGCCTGGGCAAGCCTTGGTCGACGGTGAGGGGCCCCCATCCTCTTGACCCAGGGCTCCCCTCCCTCTGCTCACGGCCATCCTGGGGGGAGCCCATCCCCTTAGAGCCACATTCTCTCTACAAGCTTCTCACTCCTTGGAAAGAAATGTCCATGTGGATGGAAGTAGCTTTGGTAATTAAAACACCCAGGCCACACCCAGCCAACTGCATCAAACCTCTGGGGGTGACGTCAGCAATTTTTAACAGCACCCCGGGGATTCCCACAAGCCTGGGAAGTCCAGTTCAGCCCTGGCCGGGCAGCTCAACTGGTTGGAGCGTCATTCTGTACACCGAAAGGCTGTAGGTTCGACCTCTGGTGGGAAGGCGTACGAAGGCAACTGATCTATGTTTCTCTCTCACATCAACGTCTCTCTCTCTCTCTCTCCACCCCCCTCTTCCTCTCTCTAAAATCAATAAACATATCCTCGGGTGAGGATTTAAAAAAAAAAACCCTCCAGTTCAGCTTTTTATCCCCAGCACCTGGGGCGCCTGGCACCGGAGCAGGAGTGCGTGTGTGCGGAACGAGTGACTGAACAAATGAAGGAACAGATCAGTGAGACATGGCGGCGACACACCTCCGAATCGGGGAGCAGAAATCTCAGGCCCTCTCGCTCGACAAGCAAGCCCCCACCCCTGCAGTGAATCAGCCAGAACCGCAGCTCTCTCCGGAGTGCCTGGATGACAGAGAGTAGTGGCTCCTGGTGGGGCTTCCGTGTGTGCGAGGGGAGCAGAGGGGCTCGGCCGAAGCCGGGCCAAGGCAGGCCGAGTGCTGCGCCGGGAATGGCAGCCGTGGTGACTCAGGGCCCCCACGGAGAGCTGGGCTGGAGCGCAGGGCCCGGCCTGACGTGCCACTCCCAGAAAGCTCAGCAAGGGGCGGGGTCTGGACTTCTCTCCAGCTCCTCCTGGGACCCCTGTGTGGCCTCAGAGCCACCACCCTTCTCCTCTCGGGACCTCGGCCTCCCGGTTTACAGATCAAGGCTGATGAGCCAGGGACGCTTGAATGCCCTGCCTCCCAGTTTGGTCGTTCCACAGGGAGGAGCTGGAGGGGATGGGGACATTGAGGGCACAGGCCTTTCTCCAGAGTCGGGTCAGCTGCCTGCTTTCCTATATCCGCACTGGCCCGACCACCAGCAGAGTGAGCGTGAGCTTAACAGACAGCGTTTCTGGAAGGCCTGGGAAGGGGCTGTTCTGGGGGGCTGGGGCCCCGGCTTCCATCAGCTTGCCATGGGGCCCGGTTGTTATTCCCCCTCCGTCTCTCTCCAGTGGTCCTCTGACTTTACCCTTGGACGACAATGCCTGCCCCACCCCCTTACTGCCAGCTGCCCTGGACTGCTGGGGGGTCACACAGGGCGGCAGGCGTGGGGGCGGGGCTCTGAAGCCATCCAGGACCCTGGGATGCTGGCTTCACCTGGAGCTATGAGCTAATGAAGCAAAAGCCACAGCGGGGGCGATGCCAGGAAGTGGCTGGACAAGCGTAGGGGTCGGGGTCGGGGTCGGGCCAAGGCAAATAGCAGCCTCGGTGCAGAGACGCAGCTCGTTTCTTCCTGGGCCTCGGGCCAGGGCTTATCGAGGCTCACAGCTGTGCCGGCCTGAGGCACTGGAGAAGGGATGCCTGGGAAGGTGAAGGCAACGGGTGTTCCCCTGCAAGTCCTGGCGTCCCCGGGTCTGAAGACCTCAGCCACGCCGATCCTCTCCCGCGGCCTCCGCCCCGGGCTCCGCCGACCTTGGCCTGTGCACTTGCGGGGACAGGAAGCGCCCCATCTACAAAGTGTCCAGCCCTCTTCATCCGAACGGTGTTAGATCTATTCTTAATTTGAGACCAGAGTTGTCTTTCCCTCATGCGTGCCCCATTGGTCCTCGTTCTTGGGGGACCAGTGCTGGTGGCAGTCATTCTCTGCTTCTGGAGTTTTCTATCAAACCTCCAGTTCCCTCAGCTGCCTCCTCGTGGCTCCCAGAAGCCTGGCCAAACCGCCGGAAGCCGACGGGGGGCCTTTGGTGACTAAATGTGGAGCCACGTCAACTCCTTCCTTCAAGCCGTCTTGGCCTAGCGCCGACCCAGACCCAAGCGGGGCTCGATCTGGGAGGACGGGGACGCACGTGTGGGCGTGCACAGGCCACCGGTGCTCTCGCTCCGAGGGAGGAGCAGGGCAGAGGCGCGCTGCTGCCGTGGAAACAGACACGCAGAAAGCGGAGTCTCCGTTCAGGCTCCGCTTCTCTGCGTCGCAGCCCGGGTGCTGGGATGCTAGGCACGGACGGGCACAGAGCCGGGCAGAGCCAGTTTCAGAAAGAGATGTCCCTTTGGTCAGGAGGTGGCCTCCCCACCCACCGCCACCTCGCGTGTGACAACAGTGAAATGACAGCTGCAGATGAGCGGCTGGGGGCACCACAGGCACCGCGCTAGGCGCCTGCCACGCTTCGCTTCTGGCGACCTTCCCAACAGCCCTACGAAGCAGGTGCTGTTCTCGGCCCACTTTCTTAGACGCCAAAGAATGGGGAGCCGAGGAGTCGTCTATTAGCACAAGGCCCCAGAGCCAGCAAGGGGCGGAGGTGGGGCTTCAACTCGGCTCTTCCTGGCAGCAGAACCACTTTCCTGCATCTTGCAGCTTTTAGGGATCCCCCGCAGCAGCAGGTAACAACCCGCACCCCGGCACTCAGGACCCTGAGGGGTGAATGACGTCCTGCCAACCTCCAGAGGCCCGCCGGGGAGAGGGGCGCTCCGGTGACCTGGACGTACCCGTGTCCACGAGCCCAGGGCTGCTCCGCATGCCGGGCCCGGAAGCTCCCGGGTCCGGGGACAAGGCCATGGCGGCTCAGAGGCCAGCTCTCGGCGGGACTCGTACGCTCCACGGCCGGGCGAGCGCAAGAGAAGTATCTGGAAAACACTCTTCTCTCCCCTCCTCCTCCAGAAAGCCGGAGCGCACCACCCCCGCCCTGGCCCTGAGCTCCTTCAGCCCGGAGGCCTGCACCGAGCTCGTGATCATGCGACGCACGTGCCACCTCACCCCTTTGGCTGCTGTCCCCCGTGTCGGCCTTGTCCCCTCACCTGAGCTGTCAGTTTTCTCTCTGCACTGCCACCCACGTCACACCCCTGTGGAGTCTGGGACAGTCTGCACACTTCTGGGGTGACCAAAAAACATGCCACTGATTAAAGCAGGCGCAGCCGTGAGAAAAATCATTCACTGGGATCCTGTTTACACTTGTCAAAACAAATCCCTTGCTCCTGGAGGGGACAAACCTTCAAGTCCTCGGTGTCCAGAAGCCAACACTTGGCTTTTAACAGGGGGCTGGAACTGCGCTTCTCGCCGCATTCCTGGGCTCAGACCTACACCGAGACGAGTCTTGGAGCCAACAGGACAGGAGCCCAAGCAGGGCCGGGCCCAACTTGCAGCAGGCGGGGCCCAGGCTGCCGTGTTTCCTGCGGCCCCCGCTCCAGAGCCTGGCCCGGCGCGGGCACGCGCTGACACTCAACAAGTGAATGAATGAGCAGATTCACGACCGAGCTCATCCGTTTGCTAGCCACTGGCTGTATGCTAACGTACTTGTTTCCAAATCTCCCCTGCGCCGGGCCAGGCGAACGGATGGACCCGCCACCCAGGAAGCGGAGCCCTTCCAGCTGGCGACACCCTCCTCCTGCCCAGGGCAATGACGGCAGAGCAGAGAACGGGTGTGCTGGAGGGAGGGAGGGAGGGTGGCCACAGAACCCTGCAGAAAACCCGGAGGGGGAAGCCGGTCTGACCCCCTCGCCTGTCAGATGGGGAAACTGAGGCCCGGGCAGGGGAGGGGTCTCGTCCTCGCCATCACCCAGGGCTTGCTTAGCCGGCTCGGCCGTGCGCCAGCGTGAACAGGGAGGAGAAGCCCTTTATTACGACCCAAAGACCCTCCCCCGGGGCTGGCACAGTCGAGCCTTTCAGACCTGCCCCCGGGGACCGACATTTCAAACGCCGCGAAGTGGAGCTGCTTCTGTCAGCCCGAGGGCCTGGGATCGACGCCCCACAGGTGTCTCAAATAAATCTTCCAGGGCCGTCTCCGCGTGGAGCCAAGTAGACGCTTTTAATCATCCAGAGGGGAAAAGGCACAGGCCTCACGCTCGCTCGTTTTTATCTGAGCGAGGGAGCACGGTCAGTTTGTCAGCAGGCCGTGCCACGTCGTGCCAAACACCACTTACTTCACACCAAAGCTTTCCCCGCTCCGCAAACACAGAACAGGAGTCTGCAGAACCCCGGGCACACGCTTTTCTTCCTTCCTTCCTCTCTGTTTGGAGAGTGGCACGTATCTCCTAGCTGTCTAGACTCGGTAAGCTCCGTCTCGGC
The DNA here is from genome assembly GCF_019186645.2 of Phyllostomus hastatus. NCBI lineage: Eukaryota > Metazoa > Chordata > Mammalia > Chiroptera > Phyllostomidae > Phyllostomus > Phyllostomus hastatus. The sequence continues at coordinate 27,180,926 of NW_025334004.1, read as the reverse complement.
CGGGAGCGCGGCTCTCGGTCCCCGGTGCCGCCCCTCCCTCCGCCTGCCAGGCTGGAGTCAGGCATTTTGACGAGACACGGAGCTGATGCTCAGCCGAACCGGCGGGCCCCGCAGTTACTTAGCACACGACAGACAAGTGGGGGAAAGACAAGAAGGGAAGACCCAGACGATCAAAGAATGCCGTTGTGGTGGAAGCCCTGGGTCTGGCTGCTCTGGAAATGTAACCCACACGGCTGTTTGTTTTCAGTGATTCTTTGCCAAGAACAATGTTCAGATGATTGAAAAATTCCACACTGAAACCCCCGATGCTTGCTTAGTTTTCCCTCTCAGCACCTGCACGGGCAGCAGCCTTGCTGAGAAAGTGGAACTAACCACGGGGCCGGTGGCCCCTCGGCCCCTCGGGCTGGGCACACCGCCTCGGGGAGCCCTGGGAAGGCGTCTCGGCTGGGGGCCTGGGCCCTGCCAGGGCAGGCTGTGGCTGTGCCTGTGGCTGTGCCTGTGGCTGCGTCTCGCTCTAGATGAGTCGTGGCCAGCTAGAGCAGGCGGCTGGAGCACAGAGGGAGGGAGGCGAGCCCGTTCCCAGCAGACAGGGTCTGCACGGGGCTGGCAGCTGACAAACAGGACCCGCGTGGAGCGGGCATGGAATCGGGAACCTACGTGGCACGGCCACGTGACCGCCGCTGGGAAAGAATTCAGCCCTTCCCAAAGGGGGCTCAGGGTCAAATCTCCATCCTGGAAGCACAGCTCCCAGACACTGTTCACGGTGGGGGTTGAGCTGGGGGAGCCAGCGGGCCACCCTGAACCTCTGGCCCACATCAAAGCAGCTGCAGAGCTCCACCCCGGAAGGGAACCCTAGACCTAGCCGTCTGCTGGTGGTCGGTCACTCGGTCTCCAGCTCCCATGTACCTGCATCCAGGTGTGCTCTGCTCAGCTGGGGTTGCATCTGAGAGGCCGGGACCCTCTCTCCCAAACCCCCTTTAAGATTGATTTGCTGAGCACCTACTTGGTGCCCTGCTCTGAGCTGGCCCAGGGCGCCCAGGGATCACCAGAAACGCCCACCGCCTCACTCGCCCAAGGAGCTCCCAGTCCAGCTCTGGGCTCCTCTGCTTAGAGCTGACCCAGAATTCCTCCCGGGTGAGAGGCAGTGCAGAAGTGAGGGGCGCGGACCACCTGGACTCACGCCCAGGCGTGCAACATCTGTTCATCGTGTTTTCTTGGTAACAGACATTCCTGCTTTCAGCGGGGCACGTGGCCGCCCAAAAGGAAGACTGCATTCCCCAGTCACCTGTGTGAAAAGAGGTGGCTAGACGACCAAGTTTTGGCCAGCGGAATGTAAGCAGAAATAATGGGTCCGAGTTCGTTCTGATTATGGCCTTACAGGACAAGGTCCACCCTTTCCCCACCCCCTTCCCGCAGACTGGAGTGCAGGCCCAGCGGGGCTCCATCTCGGACCGACCGCGGAGAAGAGGGCAATATCCCGGGGACAGAAGGGACGGCACAGCCACGGAGAACACGCGCGGCAGCCTTGACCCCTTCCCAAACACTGTTCCACGGAAGAGAGATCAACTTCTACCCTATTTAAACCCGTGCCCATCTGGGTCTTTGTTACAGTAGCTGAACCTGTTCTTCTCGGCCTGATGCTACCCCCTACTAGCCGTACGATCTTTTTCTGAGATTCCCTTTCTGGGTCCTAAAACGGAGACAAAAATAAAATGACCTGCCTCACGGGTAGGATTCTATCAAGTTGTGTGGCATGTGGTGGGCCTTGAGTAGGTACTGTCCATCCACTGCTCCCGTGAGGAGCGGCCACTGGGCTTTCCTGTCCGAGTCCCCGGTGCCCGCCTCCCTCGCCGCCCAAGCAGGAGACAGCGTGAACACCCCCCCACACACACACAGGGGTTAGCCGGACCCAGGCGGACCCCTGGGCCTCATCTCCTAAATCATGGTGGAGTTTTGGATGCTCCTCTGCCCCGGACTGGGAGGCCGACGTGTTACGTCAGACACCACGTGCCCACCCGACCTTCCTCAGTAGGACCCACAGCGCTCCAACAAGGCCCCGGAGCCCCGTGCCCCGCTGAGCGCCCCTGAACTTGAGCAAACGGAGGACTCCGCCCTGGTGGAGATAAAGGACCCAAGTCTCAGAAAGCACGTGTTGGCTTTCAGAGATGACGACCTGCAACGCAGAGCCCAATGTCGCCCCATGTCGCCCCCCTTCCCAGAGATACCCTGGGTGATCCACGCTGAGAGAGCATTCCAGCAGGAGTCATAGTTTGGACGCTGGGAGGTTCTGAAGTCAACAGAAGTGTGTGTGCTGTGTACTCCACAAAACAAACACTCCGGTTCCAGGAACCAGAGGCAGCGCACTGGGAACCGCACTTGTTTTCCCCGGATGCAGAGGTTGTGCGAGACTGCCCTGGTCCGGGCCACATCGACTCCCTCGGACTCCAGCGTCTCTGGGGCTCCCCAAGGGCGTGGGCAACGGGCAGCCCTGAGCTGGCCACGCGAGCACCTGGGATGACACCGCCTCCACTCGAGGGGCTGGGAAGGCGGGTGCTGTGCGCGCACGCACGCAAGGGGAAGGCATCCAGGGGTTTCTGACCCCGGGCCTCGGCTTCGCTTAAATGGCTAAACACAAGATTGTATACAAGGCTGCTAAGGGCTTCCTAAGAACTGACGCGTCTTGTTTTAAACATTGGCTTCGTGCTTGCAGTGCTGTGCCTCTGGCGGTCACAGAGCACGGAGTGGGGGCAGCCCGCAGCTGGCGCCCGTCCTGCCTCAGGGCAGGAGCGGCCTCTCGGCTCTGCACCCCCCGGGAACCTGCGCCAGTGCTGGGCACCCAGCACGGTCCCAGTCTGGGCTCCCGTAACCTCTCCTGTGAGGCCCTCCACACAGCTGACCTTTGAAGTCTGCCCGGGCGATGGCCTGATTAATTTCTGTCCCCACCTCCCGGGTCCGTCTGGTCCATGACTGTGTCCCCCAGGGCCCAGGGCAAGGCCGGGCACATGGCGGGTCCCAGAGATGGCAGCATGGACGAATGCGGCTTGCTGAATACGGGAATGATCTCAACCCTGACGAAGATGAAGTCTCTCTACCTCGGCGGTCAGACAGCAGCAAAGGCCATATACTGATAAATGTGTGGGGGCGTCCATCTGTCCACGTCCACCCACCGGGGGCAGGAACACTCACACCCACCAGGAGCGGAGGAGCGGCGTGCTTTCAGACTCCATTCTCTCACTTGGTGCCACCCTGGGGGCAGGGGACAGCCCTGCCCTGGCACAGCCAGCCTGAGGGCCTTGCCCTAGGGCACACAGTGTCAGCAGAGGAACTGGGGTCTGAGTCTGGGTCTTTCTGGCTCCAAAGCCCCTGCTGTTCCCAGAAAGCACCGGGGAGGCGGGAGCCACTTGGCCAAAAGACCTTCCCCGCAGCTGCAGCCGGTCTGCTGTCCCCGAAATGAGCCCTGCCTCGGGGATCAGAGGAAGGGGGGGCGGCCACTTGCTCCTCCCTCAGGAGGAGGCCATCATCTCCCATCGAGGAGCAGTGGGGCCCAGGCTCAGCCGCGCAGAGGCCTCATTCAGCCAAACGGGAGATGCGGGGCCTGGGGACAGAGTGTGGCCCGGAGCAGAGGGCCCTGGGCCAGGTGCAGACGAAGAAGATAAGGGATAAGGGACGGAAGAGGGGGGAGGTGGGTGGGGGGTTGCAAGGGCTCCAACTACATTAACATTTTCCCTTTCAGATGAGCTGTGGCTTACACTCTGAAAAGCAACTCACTGAACACCTTTGGAGCCCACCAGGAGCCCGGGGTGCTAGCCAGGGGACAGACCTAAGTGAAGCCAAAGACAGGCTCTGCACCCCTAAAGCGGACGGGCTCACAGGCTCTCCTTTGGGGTAGCCCCCGGCACTGTGGCCTCCATGGAGAAAACTGTGACAAACAGGAGGTCCTACCAAAGCGGCAGAGTCCCCCAGTCTCCCCCAGCCCCCACCCCCAGCCTCCCCCACTGTCCCTCAGTGCTCCTTCCAGCCTCCTGGCTGTGCACGCACTGCAACCCCACTCGGAACCTGTACCCGCTGTGGACCCCACGGAGGACTTAGTGTACGAACCCATCCTCTGCCTTGGGAACATTGCCCACATTCCAGAAGCAGACACAGCTGGAACGTGCATTTAAACCTGGCAGTGTGGATTCCCTCCACGGCCACAGCCACGCGTGAGTCCGAGACGGGAAGACAAAGACACGGGGTGAGGGAGGCAAGAAAGTTGACAGCAGGGCTCCCACAGGCGCCGCTGTCCCCGCACAGCACCTCCCTGCGAGCGAGCGTGCTCCAACGGAGGGGGGCGGGGCTGGCTGCCGGGGCTGGCTGCCGGGGCCGGCGCCTGCTCACACAACTGTCTCTTCGCTGAAGAAGGGACCCCTGGGCTCTCGGCTCCACTTCTGCCCTCCTCTGCCCATCTCTGCCCACCAGGAATTCCATTCCCTTCCGCGTTACAGACCTGGAAATGCTACCTGATTGGCTGCATCAAGCTAGAGCTGATCTGTGGGCCGGCAGGGACCAGACAGTCCCCTCTTGCCACATCAATTGAGAGAAAGCGTCTCCTGGGAAGCAGCCGCAGCTCCTCTGAATCAGTGGGGTGGGCGACACATGAGGCTGCCCTGAAATGGCCCGAGTCCCAAATGCACCAACTACCCCAGCCCAGCATATGTGCACACACACCCAGAGTCTCACCCCCTCCTCCAGGCAGGCTTCTTGAGCTGCCCCAGCCCTATCTCTGGGCTCCTGCGCGATCATGCCAAATGACTCCTTCGGTGTGCAGTAGCTGCCCCCTCCTGGTGTGATCTGGGGTGGGGGAGGGGGGGCAAAACAGTGGAAGGGGCTCAGGATACACTGCAGACTGAATTGTGCCCCACCCCATTCATATGTCGAAGCCTTACGCCTCAGTGTGGCTGAATGTGGAGACAGGGCTTTTAGGGGGGTCATTAAGATGGATGCGGTCACAGGGATGCAGTTCTAATTCAATAGGACTGGTGTCTTTATAAGCAGAGGGAGTGACATCAAAGACTGTGAGCTCTCTCTCTCTCTCTCTCCCAGCACAAAGGAGAGGCCACGTGAAGACGCGGCGAGAAGGCAGCCATCTGTAAGCCAGGGAAAGAGGCCTTACCAGAAACCAACTCTATCAGTCCCCTGAGCTCGGACTTCCCGGCCCCGGGCCGAGAAAATAAACGCCTGCTGGTTCAGCCGCCCGGCCCGTGGCGTCTTGCCCGGCAGCCTGAGCTGAGTAATACAGGCTGTGTGATGCGGACAGTGAGGCTCGAGGCTCAGGGCTGCCATTTACGAGCTCCGTGATCTCTGACGACCATCTGGCCTCGGTTTCCTGGTCTGTAAAATGGGGCTGTGACTCTCTCTGCCCTGCCTGCCTCCCTGAGAGAAGGACTGGGAGGCCCAGGAGAAGGCAGTCAGGCTGCAGGGCTGGGGTACGGGGTGGACACAAGTTCAATCCTGGCCCACCACTCACCACCTGGGAGACCCCACACCAAGCACACCATCAGAGCAGCTACGTAAGCAGAGCACTTGCTATGTTCCAGGCATAATCCACCTGCTTTCCTGGGTGAGCAAGGGGGGATCAGGACCCAGTGGCTCGTGGGAGTGACAGTCAGAGGCTAACACAGGCACAGCATTCCAGCAGGGGCCAGCCATGCCCTCGGGGCAGCCACCCAGGAGCCCTGCCTCCCAGCCCTCACTGCCCCCGGCCCAGGGCACTCACTGGTGTGCAGGGAGCTGGGCGAGCTGGCCCTTGGCTGCTTCCCCGCTGCACAATGGGGAAGTCAGCCGGGGTCTGGGATAGGAGGGGCCGAGCCATTTCAGGCCATCCGTGGCCTCGTCCAAGGCCCGCATACTTTCCACACTGAGGCCTCTCCGCTTAGGGTGTGATCGATGCAGCCACCGCGAGGCCCGGAATCTGCTCAGCAGATGCCGCCTGGCCCGGTCTGGAAGGCTGCCTCAGCACCTTGTCCGAAATCCAGTCTCCGTGGGGCCACGGTGTCCGAATCAAGGAGCATGCCCCCACCACCCACCACCCACCACCCACCACCCACCACCCACCACCTGTGGCTACTGGCAGCGGAGAGGCCCTGATACCCAAAGGGGGAGCCTGGGTCACCACGTGGCCACGGGGGCAGGCGGGGGATGAGAGGGGGAGGCAGGGGGGGACCCTCGCTTGCACAGAAAGAAACGCAAGCAGAGCTGTGAATGATGGGGCCAGCAGGGGTGCTGAGTCTGAGCCGTTACTGCTGTCATTGAACGAACTTCAGTCAGAATTTCCCTGGCACCTGGACGCAGGTCTTTGGAGGGCAGCCAAGCCAACGACAATTTAGACTCTAATGCTTTCCCCCCGCGAGGGGCAGGAACTCAGGAGGCAGCCGTCCAGGTCTGCTCCAGCACAGCCCATCCCCCGCCACCCCCAGTTAGTGGCCGTGACCTCCTCCAGCATCTCCCGGACCCCAGGCACCCGCTGGCCCGAGGGGAGGCTCCCACCGGGTGCCTCAGTCTCTGTCTCCCAGCGGACAGATCTGCAGACAAGGCGTGCGTCCCGCTGAAGGCACCTCCTCGCTGTGCTGAGCCGGAGAAGGAATCTGACCAGGGTAAGCAGGAGGCCACAGCCCATCCTGTCTCCCATTCGCCGCTCTTTATTTTGGGAACAAAAACAGGCTTCACCTGCACTTACGGTCACCTCCATTAAATCTCTCTTCCTCCCTCAGCCCTGCCCTATCATTTAAAGGGGAAGGAAAAACATTTACCGATCACTTTCATTACTGCGGACAGGGCCTGGCCTGTGGCATCACTTTCATTACTGCGGACAGGGCCTGGCCTGCGGCGTCACCTCGCTCACTCGGCCGGGGCTCCCGGCTCCAGCTCCGGCTCCCTTTGGACCAGCTGCTGTCACACCTCACTGGTTGCTACAGATCTTTCCTCCCCGGCCTGGCCTCGCCCACAGGCTGCCGTTCGGCGGCAGGCATGGAAACTCCCTGTCCCTGGGCCGGGTCTTCTTGGACAGCACCTTAGAGGTGCTGGAAGGGCCCAGCACTGGCGGGTTGCACAGGGGAGAGCTGGCGAGTACGTTTCAGTGAAGCAAAGCCGTCCTCTCTTGTCAGTCTGAGAAGGGCTCCCACGCGGGAAGGCAAGTCCTCCCCGCAGACCTCAGACAGGGGTGGGAGTCCGTGAGCACAGGGAGCAATGGCGGCCGGGCCGTCTGCCGGGTGCTGAAGCACGCAGAGGGCTGTGGTTCTGTTCTGTTATTTGCTTTTTATTGTTCATAGTTTGCTCTGTTCTAGGCTCTTCCCTGTGAAGGGTTCTGGGGCACAAATGGGGCACAGCCTGGGCTCGAAGGAAAGAGAAGGAGCTGGAAAAGCTCAAAGCTTGTCTGAAGCTGGATTTGGTCCGTGCTGGGAGCAGACACCCGTCCGGGCCCAGTTACCGGGCCAGCCTCGCGAGGAGGCATCGGGAAGGCAGGCCAACAGGACTCTGGCCAGCCCAGCCTCGGAAACCAGACGGGACCCCAGAGATTAAGAAGGGATGCGCAGTGAGCAGGGTCTAGAGTTGGGGCTCGGAGCCCCTAAACCGGGGCACGGACAGCAGTGGGAGAAATGAAGCCCCAACCAGTGGCAGAGCGGGGGGCCTGCACTGGGGGGGACAGCTGGGACCCAAAGCTCAGCCGTCCGGCTCTGACGCGGCTCCTGGGGGGCACAGGCCTCTCTCAGCAGAGCCATCTGGGACAGACACCGTCAAATACGGCTATGTTCCTGCAGAACGTTTGTTAAAAATATAAAATTCTGGGCCCAGAGAGTCTAGTTCTATGAAACTTTGTAACTACTTGTTTCTTAAAAGCCCCAAGGTGACCCCGCTGGCGTGACCCTCTGGGCTCCCCAATGGACCACTGCTTTTCCGTCTGACTGAGGCAGAGGGCATATAGGCAATGGTATTGTCACTAGGTCTTTTCGGGGTTGCCCTCTGCACTCGGAAAATGTGTGCTTTGTCTGAGCCTATTACAATGTCACACTCCGTTTGCTCTTCTCGGTGTCCTCTTTAGTCTGAACACAACAGCACTTCCTCTTCCCAGCCCTTGGTCCCATAGAGCTGGGTTGTAATACCCCAGTTGTTCAGTAGGTGTCGCTGTAACACAGGAGGAACGCGAGCCAGCCTCCAGATCAAGGTTCTCGGGCCTACAGACTGTGTTAGCACCCGCCTCCGTAAGTTCTCTAGATTTAAGCATTTCCAACAGGAGTTGTTTTAGAGTGAAAATAACTACCTAGCACCAGTTGTTCTCAGGGCTCAGAAAATGCCACTTCATATGGACTGCCTTTTCAGTCTCGCCCTTCCCCGCCTCCCACCGCCACCTACAGTGGCTCTTGGACTTGAAGGACCGAGAACACCTTTGCACCTCTAAAAGTGACCAACAGCCCCGAGCAGCTTTTGTTCGCGTGGGTCATAGCCTAGTCACATTTTCCATATTAGAAAACAGAAACATTTAAAACACGAGAATACACTGGCATGCACCCTATTAACCATCAGAGCGATGATGTTATCACACATCGCGAAGGCTCTAGAAAATTAGCACGCACTCGCGAGAGAGTGAGAGTGAAAAGGGAAAGGAACGTTATTCTGAGTGATGGCGCATCACTCTGAAAGCAGTTCTGACCTCGCTGGAAGGATCACTGGAAGGGGTTCAGGGTCCCCTCAGGGTCCTGACCCACATTTGGAAACTGCTGCTGTACTAGTTTGGAAGTTATACCGTCTGTTACTAACAAATCCAAAGGTCATCAGCATCTCTGCTTCCCTTCTGAAAGAGACATAATGAGCTTCGAGCGCTTTAATTCTGACGATGGCCCCCCAGCTCATGTGCTCTGCTTGTTTGGTATTTTAATTCTGTCCTGTGTTTACTGAATCCTTCAACGGAGACATCATTGTACACAACCAGCATTTGCTTAAATACAGCCAGATATTTACCGAGGATTTTGCCCATCATTCCCTCTTGCACCTCAGACCTTCCATCTGGTGTTTTCTCTTGCCTGAAGAACGCCCCATTGTGAAATGAATTGGTAGAAAATTATCCAAGCTTTGCTCTTCTTTCTCTGGCTTCTGCCTCTAATGCTGCTCTTCTTCTCGAAAGGAACTCCCACTGGGTACAGAACTGCAGGCCATCGGTTACTTTCTCTCGGCATATTGAAGCTGTTTTACCATCCGGGGCTTCCATGATTGTTGCAAAGTCATCCAACAGAAGATGCATCACGGTTCCAGACAGGAAACCCTGCTCTTCTCTCTGGCCACTTTCAACATTGTCCCTTTGTCTTAGGTGCCCTGCAGGCTTATGCTGATTCTGTCTTATTTTTATTTAATTTCTATTTATTTTATGGCTTCTTTTTATTTATCATGCTTGGAATTCGTTGAACTTTCTTTCTTAGGTTTCATGCTTGTCAAAGATTGCGAAATTCTCAGTCATTATCTCTTAAAGCCTCGCCTCGTTCCCATACTCTGTATTCTCTCCTTCTGCCAACATGAGAGGATGCGTATCAGACCTCCCACTGTATCCTACGTCTCTCACCTGTCTTGCATTATTTCCATTTCTGTGTGTTTCCGGACTGCATTCTAGTTCGTTTCTTTGAATGTATCTTTCACTTGTCTAATTTTTTTATCCATTAAGTGTGGTCTGCTCTTTAAGGTATCCATTGCATTTTTACTTCACTTATTAAATTCCCATCTTCATAGCCTCTTCTTCCTTGCTCACACCTCCAAGTCACTTACTTTGCAAAGTACATATGAGCACGCCACATGCTCTTGTACAGCAGGACTGACACTCCTTCCACAGACGGGTAGGTCTGTGTCCCCTCCCTCCAGATTTGGGCAAACTCTTGTCACTACTCCAACCAACAGAACACGGTGAAGGACACTCTCTGTGACTTTTGGGGCTGGGCCACGAAAAGGACGCAGCTTCTGCTTGGCTCTGCACCTCTGGCATGCTCACTCACCCCTGAAACCAGCCGCCAAGCTGTGAGGAAGCCCAGGACCCATGGTGAAGCCACGTGGAGAGGAACCAGGGCCCCATCAACAGTCAGACACGTGAGCTAAAGTCTTCCAGCTCGCAGCCTTCAAGTCTTGACCAAAACTAAGCCATCCCTGCTGTACCCTCTGCATTCCAGACCCACAGAGTCTGTGAGGACAACAACTAGGTCGTTTTATGTCACTGCATTGCTCGGCCATGGGACATTCCCCAGTGTCTCTCCGGTGCCTGACCTAGGTCTGGCACATAGTGGGTGCTTAACTATTGGTCAGATTTATACAACGCATTAGCTAACGCACTGCTCTGCTGGACTCCAGAGCCAACTCTTCAGAAAAGTCCCGTTCCCTTCATTGGAAGTCTCCGACGATCCCTGCTTTACCCCCCCCCCCCACCCAGTCTGCCAGTAAACGAAAGCCCTCAGCTCACCCGTAGTTCCTGCCCCACCCAGTTCCTCAGAAGGCTAAGGGGTGTGGCCAACCCTGCTTCCTGCCCTCTGGGACCCACCCTCAAAGCAAATAAAGCACCCATCCTTCTGTGTCCCAAACAAATATTTATAGTGCCCTTGGCAGTGTGGCTGCCATTTTGTTTTCCACCAGGTACTTCCAGGACAAAAGGGATGTGGGGAGAAAAAAGACATTTCCAAAGGGCACCTGCATCATCCAACCTGCAAATACAGCCAGCAGAACTGGTTTTAGGAGGGAGTGACGTTACTGCTAAAAATAACACTTCGCTGTGTAATGACATTAGCAGGTAACAGGCCCCGGCCCCGGGCCCCTGCGCACCGGCTTCTCCGGGAGCTGCCCGCTTTCCGAAGTGCGTCAGTTCCTCCTCGCCTCGCCCCGCGGGCCTTCGCTCTGAGAAGCCAGAGCTGGACCTCCTAAATCCAAGGAAAAGGGATTGCTAAACATAGGCAAAGCCGGGACTTAAGAGTTTTCATTAGAAAGTGACAAGGACTTTCTATTTCAAGAACAGAATGTCTAACCGTGTTACCCAGGAAAAGCTCTCCAGGACCTGCTTAAATGGTAAACACGAACTGGTGTAATTAGCATATTAATAGCAGTTTGATTTCTGTCGCCACAGGACACCCTCTCCAGCCTCTTCACAATACTGACTTGCTCCGAGGCAATTACAGAACCCCCAAAGCTCTGGAGCGCGGGGTCAACGCTCTCCACTTCTGCCTCTAACCAGCTGCAGCGAGGCTGCCTGACCGAGAAAATGGGGAAATGGGGGTTGATCCCACCTCTGGCACCCATTTTACCCCTAACATTCTTTCCACAGTCTTGCAAAAAGGCGAGAAATTCTGCCAAAGTGAAAAGGGACCGTTTCACAGAAGACCCCCAATCTCAGCGGAGGGGGGCTTCGCCTGAATAACAGTGGACCTTTCGTGAACAAATCCTCAGAGCAACTTCGGCAACTCAGGAGAGCACCCCTGATTTTGAAGAGCTCTCCGAATCTGCCATTCCCGGCACCCAGCCAGCCTGCATGCCCCAGAACCTGAGAGGTGGAAGGGGCAACCCGGGGTCCCTGGGGCCTGGAGGCAGGGGGTGCGGAGGGAGGGGAAGAGGGAGGGTGGCAGCATGTGTTTTCCAGGCCTCACATTGCTGTGAGCTTCACAGATCCCTAGACTCACCTCGGGCTTGTGAGCACCATGCGGGGCTCAAAGTCAAGCTCAGGATTCAGTGCTGAGCTGCGGAAAAGCTGGCTCTGTGGCTCCTGCGGTCACTGCACCAGAGCGTGGAAGGTTGGGGGGCTGGGCTGTCTTACACTCAGAAGAGCGGCTCGTGTCTTTTTGGAGGGGCTGATGGGACAACAGGTCGGGGCTGCCTGGGATGGCGTAGCTGCTGGCCTAAGCACTGCAACTCCCTGGTCCAGTTCGACACCAGACCGACACGCCACACTGCCCCCACACAGACCGAGCTCACTGGGGCCGCTCCAGAAGCAAGTCCCAGTGCAGAGCAGGCTTTCCCCTCTCCGCTCAGCTGCTGTTCCCTCATCCTCCCCTCACAACAGCCCGGCACACAGTGGGCAGCCTCCCCATAGCCAGGGCTGGCCCAGGGGAGGGGGACAGGCTGTTAGGTTCAGCTCCCAGAAAAGCTCCTTACAGGCGGTCGACTCATTGAGAGAAACGTACGTGTACCCTTTTCCCTCTTTTCCTTGTTCCACTGCCTGGAAGAAGAATGTGATGGCTGGAGCAGCATCAGCCCTACTGGACCCTGAAACGTCTGGAGCAGAGAGACAAAGGACCCTAGGTCCCTGCTGGTACAGAAAAGTCAACCCACAACCTACTTCACTTATGTGAGGGAAAAAATGTGTAAACCATCCAGCCAAGAATCACAGGTATGTGATTCACAGGACACTCTGCCTTACCACCCAAACTCCCTTTCCTAAATCCTACCCTCAGTCAAGACCACCTCCTCTAGGAAGCTTTCCCGGATCATATCCTAGGGAGAAAATCATTACTTCTTCATCTGGCTGGTTATAGTGCTTTGTCATATGGCATAGTGGTTCATGATCGATCAGGAGTCAGACAGCACAGGGTTCAAATCCAAATTCTTCTACTTACTAGTCATGTGACCTTGGGCAAATCATTTCATCTCTCTGAGCAGCATTTTGGACAGTGGTTAGCTGGGTCAGTACCACGTCCATCTCCAAGAGTTCCCTGAATCGTGCATGACAACAAAGCTACAGCTCCTGACCTCCTGTCAGCACACAATAAACTTGAACTTGACTTCCCCAGACGTCAGCCATCTGTGAGCCACTGTCATGATTTTTCTCGCCACAATCTCCCACTTATAATAGCACCACTTAGTTAGTTTCAGTGTTTGCTTGATATTCTTCTTTAACTTGGGTTTTCATCGACTCTCTCTCCCACCTTTTTTCAACTTAGCCTTTCCAAGCAAATGCCATCTGGGAAATTACTGCTTCAGTTATTGCTTTTCAATGACGTGCATTAAAATAAACGCATAACCCCAGTTCATCCGGGGACCACCTAAAACCGTCCCACACGACGAGCTGTGCGCGGCCTCCCGCCCTGACGCGGCTCCGGCGTGCTGAGGGATGACTCGCACGTGCACCTTCTACCCCGTCAGCAGGTCTCCCTGAGGGTGGGCCAGGGGGCCTTCATCTCTGACCGACCCCGACCTGGGACCTAGAAGGCGCCCTTGAACATCTGCCCGACGAGCAGGAGAACATTCTGTCACAGCCGGCCTCCACCCCGGCACATCCCAAGGGCACCCCAATTCTCCTTCTGTGTCGGGTGCGTGTTCTATCAACAGTGACACCTCAGAAGGGGCTGTCAGCAGAGGAGTTGTCAACGGTGTCCACAAACGTTTCCATGAACCTTCAGCGGCTTTTGCTGTCTTGGGATTTGATTCATTTCACGGCGCCCTGGCAAGACCCGTCCTGGCCAGTGACCCACGGCAGGGACTTCACAGAAAGGAGGAGCTTCACGGAGCCGGACAAGGAAAACCTTCTGGAGGAGTTTTGCACCGCCACGACAGCTGAAAACATTCTAGCAACATATTTCCACCCGGGAGCACGGCCCTTGCGCAGGGCGAGAGGTGGCAGCGGCCTGGGAGCGCCGGACCCCAGATCAAATGTGAGCTGTGATGGGCTGCCTGGGAGCAGCTTCCGCGTCGGAGACGCTTGCAGAATGATGGAAATGTGTCGATGGAAAATAGCGCATTCGTCCTGTGACGAAGTAACCAAGCAAAATGTGTCTTGGCACGTATAGAATGTTTTATTTGGCAACGCAGACGGGAAGGTAACTCACTTCTCCCAACGACCTCACCTCTCCACGGCCCGATGGTGTGCTGAGAAAACGAGACAGGTGGAGGCGGCGGCGGCTGCTCGGGGCCAGACAGCCAGGGAGCGCGTGCGGAAGGCGCTGAAGCCGGAGGATCCCCACGACGGAGGCAGGAAGCGCATCCGGCAGGAATGGGCTCATCTGTGTCCCCCCCGGCCCACCTGCACAGTGTCCTCACCCCAGCCCCAGCCCCAGGCGAGCCGTGCGGTGGCCACCCCCCGACTGAGCCCCCAGAAGCCGCAGCGAGCAGTCTCGGGCCAGGCCTTGCCCGTGAAGCAGCGACTTGGGCCGCTTCTAGGAGCCCTGGTCTGAAAACGAGAATGAAAACGTCGCTGGCTCACTGGCTGGTCTGGACACTACGTGACCCGGGGGCGTGAAGAGAGCTCTGCAAGCTGCACGGCCTCCACTGGGAGCGACAGCCAGTGGCAGGGGGCGGAGGAACCCCCCCCCAGGCCCGTGGCGGTTTTAAGGATCCTAGGAATCTCAGGAACTCAGAGAACGAGGAGGTGATGGCAGCTGAATCCGTCCGGGAGGAAAGAGCTGGCTTTCAGCATTCAGGCCCAACTGAGGGGAAAGGCGGCTGCTGGCCAATGGCCCCAGGAAGGCCGTCACCAGGTCTGCAGAGAGGCAGACCCAATGCCCAGTCCTGACATCCGTCTCCAGCCCCAGTGACGTGACTTCCACACCTGAGAAGGAGGGCCACCACCCGAGTCTCAGTTGGCACTCGTGAAGATCCAGGGAAATGTGGATGTGTCATGTGTTGACCCCGTGGTTCAGGCGAGGAACTGCTTCTGGAAGGTGACAGACTTGCCCAAAGCCGTGCAGTGAGAACTCAGAATAGCAAAGAACCCGACCCAGTCTGGGTTTAAAGACTCTGCTTTCCTCCCAGAACCTTTGGGAACAGCCAGACGGAGTGTCACCTCGCACTGCCTCCCAAAGCCACGCCTCTCCCCTGAGCTGGGGCTCGGTGGGCCCATGGCTAACCCAGCCCCCGCAGCTGCCTCCCCCTGGCATAGACCGGACACCCTCCTTCCCACCCTCCCTCAGTCCCCAGCCATGAGCCCTTCTCCCACCACAGCCAACAGACCACATTTCACCTCTCTGCCCAGAGCTTTCCCTCAAATTTTCTCTTATGATGGCCACAGTGCGGGGAGGCAGGAGAGCAAAGGATGATGGGAGATTGCTCAACTGCCATCTCCTGCCAACAGCTCAAAACATCTGTCTCCTGCGGACGGCCGGGACCTCCACGCAGCCCTCCTGTTTGGTCGAGGGGGCAGGCGAGCAGTCCTGTCCTCTGGCACCCTCAGCACGCCTGAAGCTGGAGGATCCCCAGCCTATTTATTCTTTTCAATCGAGCGCTCCTCTTTTCTGGGCCACGTCACCATCTTGGTTCCCTGCGGATGCTCAGTCATTGCATCATTTCACCAGGGACAGAGAAGCAAAGTGACGCAATACACGACGTGGTTGGCCTGCTGCCGGTGCTGCGACTTGTGATGTCTTATTCCCCCCCAGGGCACTTTCCGATGGGCTGTCTGGCCAGGCTCTCAGACAGTTCCCCCCGAATGGGAAGACGGCCAGCTGTGCCCGGCCGGGCAAGCTCTGCCCGCCCCCTAGGCTGGCTGCTCCACAGCCGGTTCCACCCAGGCACAGCCTCGCCTTCCAGAGCCCCGGGGCAGGCTGCGTGCAGCCTGGCCGTGCGCAGCATGTTGTCGGCCTGTCCAGTGCACTCTGCTCATCTGCCCCTTGGAGTCAGCAGGATGGGTGCTAATCGGCTCCCTCTCCAGGGAGGGCATCAGAGGTCAGAGACACCTGCTTCCCAGGCGGAACAGGGAGCCTTTCCTCCTTCTCCTGTCTAACGAATGGATTTGTACATGGCTTGTTCGAGGCCCAGAAGGGCCCACAGCTTTTCCCAATAAAAGCACATGTTCAATTGTTCAATGAAAGACAAAGAACAGGAAGCACGCGGCCACGAGGGAGGGAGGATGAAATGAGCTCCCTGCGGGACGTGTAACGGAGCAGAGCTCCACGACGCTTTTGGCAGGGAACTTGGCCGCGGGCTTCCCAGCAGCCTGAACAAAGAGGGATGCTGGTGGGTGGTTGCTGGCAGGGCACAAACGAAAGCCAGGCCTCGGGGCTCCTCATTAAACACTCGCACAACCACATCGACTGTGTGTGCAGGGCGGCGGCACATGCTGGGGGCGCAGGGAGCCGAGACACAGCCTCCGTCCTGGAGGGCACGCAGGCTGGGTTGGGGGGGCAGGAGCTCGCTCGTGGGCTCCACACTGCCCTCCCTCGCAGGGAAGGGGGGACACTGGCACAGAGCAGGATGGGCTCCCCTGGCACCCATGGCCTGGCCATGCCCACGGGCACAGGCGAGGCCGCCCCCTCCCTCTCTGCTTGCCAAGCTGTCCCCGCCTTCTAGGGAAGGTTCAGGATGTCAGGGAAAGCCCTTCTCTAGTTCAGCGTGGCAGACAGCAGCCGTGCAGAGCAAGTGGTTACTTAGCTCTAAGGCAGGATGTGAGGAGGCCAAGGACCAAGAGCAGGCCCTTTCTTGCATAGGCCAGGAGCTGCTCCTCCCCACCCCCGTCCCGGCACGAGACGCCACTGCTGGGCCTTCCGGGCTCCTCCATGAGGGCACTGCAGGGCCTGGCCACTCAGCCAGAAGCCCCGGGTCCCACCTGGTCTCCTGCTGTCCTCAGCCTCCAGCCTGTTCCATCCATCCTCTGTGGTGCCTCAGTTTCCCACCCCCCTGCAAAGTGAGGGCGTGGGGCTCCCAGAATAAGGCCTTCCTGCTCTGACATGCCAGGAGGGATCTAAACCTGTCACTTGGAAAGCTGGCCCAGACCTTGGGTCTGCAGCCCGGGCACTGGCATGGCCCCCGGGCCGGCACGCAGCCTCCCTGCACGGACGAATGAAGGGGTCTCCAGGACGGACCTGGGAGCTCGGTGGCCACTGGGAGGGGCCGAGCTCACTCCCTACTACAAACCAAGGCGGTGGAGATCTCGCCTCTCCTGGGGGGACTCTCCACACCCCTGAGAAGGCCTCACAACCGAGGGTCCCTCTCAGCAGTAGGCAGGAGCAGGGGCAGCAGCTGTCCAGCCCCCTGCCTCATTTCCTGCCTCCGTGGACCCTTGGAGTCACCGGCCAGTGGCCTTGAGCCAGACCCTCAGCTCTGCCGTCCGTAGAGAGAGGGTGAGGGTGAGCTCCCCGCGCAGGGAGCACAGAGTGAGTGTCTGTCCCCATCTGAGGGGAGAAGGCTGAGGCCCGGAGAGCGGGTATGGGGGAGCTCCCTGTACTTCCGCTCGGGGCTTCCACAAGCCTAAAACTGCTCGGAAAAGAAGGCCTGTTCGTTGAGAACAAAACAGGACAAAACCCACAGCTTGGAACTGGCATGCGCGGCTCATCAAGGCAGAGAACTGGTAAGTGGGAGCCCGCAGAACGGGGGACCCCTGGCCCCTGGCCCCGAACAGGCTCCACGCCCCACTGCCTCCCCTTCGGGTTCTGTCTCCAGGTCAGAGTCACAGGCCCTGACCCCGGTGGTGGCGGGTGGGACACAGGAGAGCCCGCAGCCGGCCTGCAGGGCACTCGGGCGGGGGGCGGACTTGCACGTGCTCATGTGCAGGCACGTGGTAGTGCAGGGGGTCCCGGGCACCGGGCTGAGGAGGACGGCCTGTGTCCCGTGGACAAGAGGGAATCCCTGCAGACTGTTCTGGAAAGCCGGAGGGCAACAAGACGGCACAAGGCTGGTCCCCCCTCGGATGGCCAGGTGCCGGCTGTGCCTCCGCCCTGGGGACTGAGCGGTCAGCTGGAACGCACCGGTGCTCAGAAACGGTGACCGCCGCCTGACGCTGAGGTGGGCGGATGACCCAAAAGACGGCAAAGCAGTGCGACCTCTGCAGGACGGCCGCTCCTCCGGTCCTGGGAGACCAACCACAGGCCGGCCCTAGCTGAGCCTTGGGAGGGCCCTCTGTCGGGAGAGAGCAACAGGGAAGACGGGCTCATTCTGGTGAGCTCTGGGGTGACCCAGCTCCCCCCAGTGCCTCAGCCAGGACCTGGGGCTCAGGTGAGCAGGGAGGGCCCCCACCCCTGGGAGCTCTTCCCAGCAGGGCCCCGGGGCCAGCCACCCTTCTCCGATGGCACCACCGCAGCCCACATGTCCCAGAGGGGCCTCGGGTCTGTCGGGGGCCGTCTGGCTCCGCGGGTGGGCCGGCGGGCCGACGGCAGTGTCGCACACGCAGGAAGCCAGGGCCGGCGGGACCACGCTCACCCGCCGTGCACCCAGCCCCGTGGGCTTCTTCCTTCCTGCCCAGGAAATGAGGCATCTGACCCCCGAGGTCACAGCCGGGAACTAACGGAAATACGTGGCCAGACCCTGTGGACTGTGGAGGTGTGTGTGTGGTGGGGGGGGGGGCTGCCAGGCTGGGTGTGGCTCCGCCTGGGGTGGGGGTGGGGCTGCTCCAGAGGACCCATCCATGACCCTCCCTCCCCCACCAGCCAGGCCCTCTCTCGTCCACCCTTCCTGCCCCCACTGAGGGACTCCCTTGAGGGCTTTGTGGACACCTCATCAGCTCCGAGAGAGGCCCAGGCACCGGGCAGGAGGAGTTGGCACCCAGAGGTGACGGCCACATCGCCCACCTCTGAGGAGACAATCAGATACTGGAGGTCAAGTTGTGTTTCCGGTTTTGGGGGATGGGGTGGGGGGTGGTTATTTAGGGTGGAGTCTTGATGCTTCATAGGAGACATGGCGGGGTGGGGTGAAATACAGAGGGTAAGGCCTCAGCCACCCTTTCACCGAGCTCCCCTGGGTACCCAGCACCAGGCAGGGACTTCCGAATGCACCGCCACACTTACACCCCTCAGCAGCCCTGAAAAGTGCGTGGTGTGGCCCCCATGTCTGTGAACGCAGGCCAGGGCTCAGGCAGGCCCCCAGCCTGGCTCTGCCTCGGTGTGGTGTGTGACCCCAGGCAAGGGGCTTCCCTGCCACAGACCCCAATTTCCTTATTTGCCAGTGAGCCTAGGAATAGCACCCCCCTCTCCGGGTTATCGGCCAGACATGGGGGGTGATGCTAAGTGCTGGGCACAGTGTCTGGCGCACAGTAAAGCCCCGGTCAGTGATCTCCACCAGGGCACGAGCATTTCTGTTCTGTCCCTCCGCTCAGAGAAGTCAAGCAAGCTGCGCCAGGTCACCCAGCCCCTCACAGGAAAGCAGGGACTGGCACCGTGACCGGAAAGGCCATGTGGTCGACAGCCATGCTGGGAGAGGGCTGCCTGAGGGCGTGACGAGCCTGAAGGCTTCCAGGGATGGATGGGGGTTACGGTGACGGGACCCCTCTGGGTGGCTTTATGTAGCAAGTCAGAGGCCAAGTTCAGAAGGGCAGAGGACAGGCCAGGTAAGCAGCCCTGCCTCCGGGCTGTGTGGTTTGGACGTTGTCCCAGAGGCGGCGGAGAGGACCCTCAACGTGGATGTCTCCAGAAACAGCAGTGAGCTCCTGAGGCTAAAAGCGGGAACAGGAAGGTCTGACTGGCTGGGCAGAGAGGAAGAAAGAAGCGTCCAGAGGCAGGACCACGAAGAGGCCACTGCCCTTCTCCAAGCAGGGTGACAGGGGGCCAGGCAATGGGGTGGAGAGGAGGGGCAGACCCAGCCAACGGGACGGGAGCCCGAGGTGCCTGTGGGTGCGGCTGGGGAGCAGCCGCAGACGGGAACGGGAATCCTGGAGGCATGTGGGCCGGGGGGCGGGGAGGTGGTCGGCACATCGTCAGGCGAGCACAGCTCAAAACTATTCCTTTCATATTCAAGCCACGTGGGGACAGAGGGTGGCAAAGGTCCAAGGGAGTGAATGAGTCTCATTGCTGGCTGGCCGGAGGAGGCGGCCAGGGGAGCGGCAGGGGTGGAGAGCCCCCTCTGCCCCCCACACCCACGTTCTGACCCCCCGCCAGCTCGGGTCTGCAAGCCCCGCACGGAACGTGACCGAGAGGATCTCTCCGCGGGGCCCAGGCACAGCACGGGCAAAGAAGTGGCCTGTGTGACATCCGTGCCCATCTGCCACCTTCCAAAAGGCCCTGCAGGGGGAAGAGGGAGAGAAAACAGACAGCAGGGGAGCGAGAAACCACCCCCCAAAAGAGGAGGGGAGGGACAGGTGGGCAGCAGGAATGGCTGCCGGCTCAAAGGCCTCACAGGTGATACGAGAGGCGCCCCACGACCGGGCGTCACGAAGAGAAGCCTGCTCCCGGCCTGATGCCGCCGCCGGCCAGAGGAGCTCCAGCCGCTGCGGCCCCCGGGGCCACGGGTGCTGTCTTCAGAAGTGGGGGCCCTTTACCGCCCACTCCAGGTCCCGGGCTGGGCACTCGAGAAACGCAGTCTCGTTTCTCCCCGGCCTCGCAGGTGAAGAACGAGTGTCTGGAGCAGGGAGGGGATCTCGTCCTGCCCTGGGAGCCCAGCCTGCCCTGCCCCAGCCTCTCTCTCCGCTCTCCGCGCTCACCCTGCCACAGACCCTGGGACGGCTCCCTACCACCTGCCGGACGGACACCGAACCTTTCCGCTGGAGGTGCGGGTGGTGTCTCCGGCCTGACCCGCCTCTCTTGGGCCTTCTCCCTCACGGCTTCCGCTCCCCCAGCCCGCGAAAGCGGTGTGCACCTCGCCTCCCGCCCAGGTCCCCTGTGGTCCCCGCTCCGTGGAGAGAGCATGGCCTGCACAGCCGAAGTCCACGGCCAGCACGGCCTTGACTCAGACCCGGGTCTCTGCTTCTCCCAGAGCGTTGTAAGTGAGTGGTTTGCTCATCCCCCTGAATCCCTGCACCCTCACCCACGAAACAGGGGTGGGGGAGATGCGCCTGGCCCACAGGGTTTCGGAAGGATCCACCGAGCCGGTCTGCAAAGCGAGCGGCCTGATGCCGGGCCGCACTGAGTACCCAGGAAATGCTTGCTGGTTGCAGGATGCAAATGATGCGGAACCTGTTGACCCCAAGTCTCCCCTTCTGCCCACTAGTTGGCTGGAGCCTTCCTGCCCACACGCACGCACGCCTTTATTTACTTCCCGAGACGCTCCCGGTCCCATCTTGCAGACAGGGAGACTGAGGACTAGAGGCATTAGACCGCTTGTCCAGAGTCCTGGCCAGTCAGGAACAGAGCCCGGCTCCCACGCAGGTCCCCCGCAACCTCCGGGCACGTGGTACTGAGGACAGACGTTTGGCAGCTGCCCACGCTCACACGACTGTTTCCCAGCGTCACCTGTGTGCTTCCTGCCCTGGCTTCCCAGCGAGGGGCGGGTCCGTAGGGGACAGCGAAGCAGGCCTCACCTCTCCCCTGGGGACCCTCCTTGGGCCTTGCCCAGAGTGAAAGCCGAACAGGGGGCCGTGGAAGGGACTGTCCATCACCCCATGTGCCTCAGAGGCCCCTCCTGCTGGAGGAGGAGTGGATGGCTGGCTGGCTGAGACGGCCTCTGAGCAAGGGGAGGGGTGGGCCATGCAGACCCTCCACAGTCTGCTGAGAGTCAGCAAAGTGACCCGAGGGACGAGAGTCACATTCAGGTTACATAAAGGCCATCAGTGTGGCCCGGCCCACGCTGCCAAGAGCCACTTGTGAAAGCAGCTCCGCGCCACCTGGCAGCTCCCCGGATCCCTGGCACAGAGCGAGGGCTTAACAGATGAATGAACGAATGAATGAACAGATAAACTTAGCACCAGCAGGACCTGGCAACCGCCGCTGCGGGGGAGCCAGGAAACGGGGCCCTGATCGGAACGGGAGTGTGACAGTGGCGATGGCGAGGAGTAACAACAGTGACGGTGGGTGCCGGGGAGGACGACGGCGAAGCAGCTGCTGCCCGTGAGCCCTCGCTACGTGCCAAGCCCGTGGGGAGCCTTCCCCCCGCCCGCCTTCGTTTACTCCCCGAGACGCTCCCGGTCCCATCTTGCAGACAGGGAGACCGAGGATTAGAGACGCCAGGTCGCTTGTCCAGAGTCCTGGTCGGTCAGGAACAGGGCCTGGCTCCCACCCAGGTCCTCTGTTGTCACCCGAGCTCACACTCTTCACTGTCTCCATCCCGACGCGACCGAGCCGGGCTAGCCCCTCGCTCCTGTCGTCCCAGCTGACCTGCCTGAGGCAGGGGCTCGGTGTCCACGGCGGCTGGGCACTCCTGGGTTAGCAACGCCCAAGCCCAATGCCGGAAGAGGAACATGAAGGGAAGGCTGAGTCAGGGGGAGGTGGGGGTGGGGGGGTGGAGATGGAGCAGTAAGCAAGGGTGGGCAAGGCAGGCACATGGGCTTTAGTAAGACCCATGGCTCCGTCCTGACCACAATGGAAAGCTGTTGAGGCAGGTGGCGGTGCGATCAGGTAGCTACTTAAGAGAGGATCTCCAGCTTGACTGGAAAGGGGTGCGCCTGGACGGACTTGGAAGCAACACAGGAGTTCAGGCAGGAGAGGAAGGTGGCCAGCACGAGGGGAACAGTGGGGCTGGGAAGAGAGGGACCAACCCAAGAGACACCATGGAGGCAGAGCGACCTTGACCGGGAGAGAGCCTGGCCGTGCACCCTGGGCAGGGGCGGGGGAGGGGAGGCTCCGGGTCTCCGGGCAGCTGGAGGGAGGTGGTGGTTTTCACTAAACTCAGACACTGGGCACCTTCAGAAAAACGGGTCACGGTGCACCAGGAAGACAGGAAAATGATTTCAGCCGTTCGTCTACCCCACGGGTCCCAGGACCACGTTGAAATGGGCACAACCGTTTGCAGAGCGCGTTACAAATCACTTTGTACCAGGGACCCCTTTGGCCGCCTGATCGTCCACTAAGGTGGGGATTACTGGGCCCCCTTGTAAAGGAGAGCAAATCAAGGTTGAGTGACCTTCCCCAGGCCTCTGCCTCCCAGTCCAGAGGGGATCCGCAAGGGCGTGTCTCAGTTTAAAGGGACGCCTGACTTCCGGGCAGGGAGACAGACGACAGGGGTGCAATTCTCTCTCCATAAGCAGAGCAAACTACGAAAAGGCCAGAAACCAAAACGTTAACAGCAGTTATCTCGTGGGCAATTTTTAGTTTTCCTCTTTTTAGATTATATTTTGGAAATGTTCTCGATGGATGTATATATATATATATTATTTTTGTAAAGAGAAGAAGAGCTGAAAGATCATTCGAAGAATAATTTTTAAAGGTGACGCAAGGACAGCACATGCGTGACGCAGGAGGAGCAAACCGACGAAAGGCAGCATCTGATGCATTCCTCCGTCTTGCGTCTTCCTTTCTCCCAGCGGCAGGGAGTCCACAGGAGCTCTTGAGGGGATACGTTTTTTTGTTGTTGTTCTTTGGTTGCTTTTTTTTTTTTTTTAATTTGAAAAGTTTACATTGGCCCCAGAGCTCCTTCCACCCACATTCTTTCTTCTCGCCCCGTCTTGGGTGCTAGCTCCGGGTCCTCGGAACAAGGAGCGTTTAACGCGCTGGGACAGACGCCGGGGGAGCCGCCGCCGCCGCCGCCGCCGCCGAGGTGTTGCTGAGCAGACAGAGCCCGGAGCCGAGTTCCGTAAATAGAGTCTGGGCAGAGGCCGTGGAAGGTGTTGTCCCAGCGCCTCTTTATGGGGCCGCACGCTGTCGTGCTCGGGCTGCTGAGGGTCGGCTGGCCTCCTGGGCTGGCTTGAGGTCCCTGTTGCTGCCTGAACCAGCTTGTTTCCCCCTTCCTTCAGCAGCGGCCCTCACACCGGACAGAAAAGCCCTTCCCCTGCCTGCGACGGCAGTGGACTGGGGCTGGCAGGCGGGGCCCGGAGTGGCACCAAACCTCGCCTGCTCTGTCCATCAGCAGCATATTTCAGGCTGATGGTGTCTGCAGATGCAGAGGCGGAGATGGAACATTCCAGAGGAGGCGGAGGAGGCGGAGGTCACTGTGCGTGCTGCTCGGGTTTAGCTGAGTGTGCCTGGCCTCCCCAAGGACAGTGTGGGCCTTCTCACCCTGGGAGCCGGCCTGGAAATGTCACCGTGAGGTACAAAGACGTCCCTCTGAATGATCACTGTGATGACAGAAGATGTGGGGGGGTACACCAACTAGAACAATATGCACACAGGCTAGACACGAAGCCTTTTAAAATCAGGCTTATTTACGCGGGGCTCTTGGGCAAGGGCTGACATTCAAGGTTGCCCCAAGGAAGAATCACCCACAGGAAATAAGTAAGCCGTAGACGGGATAAGCTGGGGGGTGGGGAGGGGCGGGGCCTGATGCTGGGCGGAGGGCAGCCAGCTCGGGGTCCCCCCCCCCCCGCCCACAGGTGTAACCGCGCACCTGGAGGACGGCAGCGTGCGAGAAGCAGAATTCTGCGTTTTAGCAGCAGAGGCGGCCTCAGTGCCTGACGCTCCATAATTACGTGTCAGACAGAAACCCATACATCACGCTCGCGGAGACTTTTAATGACATGGGAAAACGGTGTTGAAATTTTATTCATAAAAAGAGTAAGAATCAAAACTGTAGGTACAAGCACAGGGGAAAGGCAGAAAGAAGGAAGAAGGTGTTATGGGTGGCCCTTCCTTAAAATTTTCTGTATCTTTTTAGCAAAATAGCTTGCCAATTACTATGACTTGAACAATAACAACAACAACAACAATGAGGGGGACTGAACAGCACCAGGCCACGAGGTTTGGGAAGCAGCTCACCCTCCCGCAGCCATTCTGAGGCCTGTGGGGAAGCGGTCAGCCTGGGCTGCAGGGGTTAACCCCAAGCCAGGGGCGGGAGGGAGGGGAGGGTGTGCCCTCAGAGCTGGTGGGGATCAGGATGCCCTGGCCCCTGGAACTCGACCCCCACAGACCACGGGAGGAGGTGGGCAGCAGGGGTTGAACTGTGTCCCCCCATAAAAGGTACACGGGAGTCCTAACCCCTAGTACTCGAGAATGTGACCTTATTTGGAAATTGGGTCTTCACAGAGGTAATCAAGTCAACACAAGGTCATCAGGTTGGGCTGTAACCCAAAACGACAGTGTCCTTGTAAAAGGGGAAAAGTTGGACAAGGACCCACACGCCCGGATACAAGGGAGACTGCCCCCGGAAAACGCAGGCAGGGATGTGGTGGCGCTTCCACAAGCACGAGAACACTGGGACCCCAGCAAGCCGCCAGAACAAAGCCAGGGGACAGGCCTGGGACGGATTGCTCCTTCTGGCCCTCAGAAGGAGCCTGTGTCTTAGCCTTCTAGCCTGCATCTCAGACTTCTAGCCTGCATCTCAGACTTCTAGCCTCCCGCGTGTGAGATAATAAATTTCTGACATTTGAGCCCCCAGATTGTGGCACTTTATTGTGACAAATGGAGACAGTGGGGGGAGGCCTGCCTGGAGTCAGGTCATGGGGAGACCTTAGCGGGTCACTGGTCTCTCTGGGTCTCGGTTTACGTGTGTGGGAAATGGGAGACCTGGCCTAGAGCAGTGGGCTTCAAACTTGGCCCTAACCCTGGAAAAAATCTTACATGGAGGCCCAAACATAAAGGAGAGAAAGCAAACCCTAAGGAGGTAGAAGCTTTCTCTGGATCACGCCCCCACCCCTCCCTACGTCACAGCCTTTGAAACCCACAGTTCCAGCTCATCTGTGAAATCCCCGTCGGGGCGCCGTCTTCACAAGTGGGACCCACCGACTAGGGTCGCGGAGCGTCTCCCGGGCGGCCCCCCGACTTCAGGCGGCTACTGATCTCGGCGCGGTGGGGAGACTAACACCCAAAACACCGTGGGCGGACAAGCCTGGCTGCCCTCTCCCTGCCGAGAGCTGCAGCTACACACAGGTCACCTGACGTCCTAAATCCGCCCCATCTAAATTTATCCGGCCCTTCAAGGGCGAGCAGACGCTGTGCCTTATCAGGGCACGGCAAGTGGCAGGACGACAGACGTGGTGCGCCCTTATCGCCCCAAGGACAAGAATGACGTGTCCCTGACGGTGAGATCAAGAGCGCTCGTGCCAGCCGGGGAGACCCGAAGAGGCCGGGGTCATTCTGGCCCCTGGGTGGGGCAGGACCTGCCCCAGGGGCCCCGAATCCTTTCCAGACCCTGACGTGTGCCCGGCACGGAAGCCAGGGAGCAGCAGTGAGCAGAGAGGGAGGGCGTCTGAGGCACAGACCAGCCCCTGCCGCGTCTCCGGGGGCACCCCAGCCACCCCATGCCACTCAGTGGCGCCGATGCGGTGGTGGCGGCAGCGACCACCGTGGGCTGAATTAAGAGGCCGCTGCTGATCAGACAGCAGAGTTGGGCAGCCCCGAGAGAGGCTGCAGACCCCAGGGGTGGGGTCCAGGGTCAGACTGAGCTGATCCAGGCCTCGGCCTCCCTCCAAACCCTCGAGGGACAGAGGTCCTGGGACCCCAGCTGCTGGAGGCTACGGGGTGAGCCCTGCCAGCCAGCACCCCAGAGGAAACGAGCCGGGTCCCCTCAGCCACGGTCCCGTGGAGGCTGCAAAGATGGTGAGGCTCTGACCGTCCTCTCGAAGTCTACAGACTCACCAGGGGACAAAAAATCAACAAGAAAAGAAGGAAAAAAGGTCGCCGTCCCCACTGTCCCGCTGCGGCATCAGACAGCAGATCCGGTCTTTATTCACTCAACTTCTCACTGCACAAGGAGCACGCCAAGTTCATTCCCTTTTTAAACACCGCCTTACAGATCAGGCAAACCTCCATGCTTTCCCCGTTAGGACCCTGGGTGCAACCCTCCGAAACGACCACATGTCCTCGCAAAGAAACCCGCCACGCCCAGGGGTCTGGACGGAGTACGACGCTATCAGCTTCCCCGGGCGTGCTGTGGGGCCGAGGGGAGGAAGGTGGAGGGAGGGCTACGGGGATCAATCTGAGTGGGCCTCCGGGAAGCGGAGGCCGGAGGCAGGGGCTGAAGACGGGGCAGGGCCCAGAAGACCCTAAGGTAATGATGCTGGGGCGCTGGGCCCACGTGATGTCAGCGGAGAAGCAACTAGCTCCAGCCACCACTTGTAGCCAATTTGGCTGCTTTGGGACCCTCCAAAGCTCCCCCAAAGGGTCTTCAATCTCTGTCCTCCAGCCACCAGAACCACTACGGCGATGACAGTGACAGTGAAGACAATGACGACAGTGGAATGGCATGGGCTAGGTACTCTGCTGGCCCTCCCAGCGGCTCTGCCAGCTTGGAACTAGTGTCTCTGTTTTACAGACAGAGAAACTGCCCCCCAGAGAAATGAAACACCTGGCTCAACGCCCCTCGGCTCGGAGCCGCAGAGCCACCACCTGACCCTCGTGCCCATGACCGAGGTCCTTCCACGAGGCCGCACAGCTCCTGTGGCCAGTGGTACCGCTCTTGTGCCTGCAACAACGCCTAGCACATAACAGGAGCCTGACAAACATTCGTGGGCCGGTTTCCTGTTTCACGGACACTCGCAAAGCCGAGGGGGTGAGCGGCCAGGTCCTGGGCCGGCTCAGGGCCGTCTCCACCCTGTCCCAGTGTTTTCTGTAACGCAGAGGGTCCACGCTTTCTTCTAGGAAGCCCCCGCCGCTCAGAGCTGCTGCCGCCCCCGGAAGGAGTTAAGGCTTTGGTAGGAGGCTCTGCCCCCGGGCGAGGGATGGCTCCCCCGTCCCCGTCGGCCCACGGGGGCCCGGGGCACCGCGGCAGCCACTTTCTGCGAGCAGCCGCCTCGTAAGCGTCAGGCCCGCCGGGGGGTCCGGAGGGGGCCGTGATTTATTATATAGCTTTTGGACAGTCCTGCAGAAACACTGCCAGACAGTGGAATAATCAACTCTTTCACTCGAGTCCCCTCCCACTTATTTTTTTTTTTAATGAAAGAATAAAGTACGCAACGAGACTGAGCTAAATAAATAAAAAGGCCACGCTTTTCCCCAGCGGAACGTTCTGCGTCACGGAGGAATATTTGCAGACCTCAACAATCTTCTACCTTCACAATGACGTCCCAGCCTTCGGGGTTCTGGCTGTGCTGAGCCCTCCTTTGACTTGAGCCCTCTAATTACATGTCTTATGTGAACAATTAGCTTGTTAACTAATAAGGTCCTCACTTGATGTTCCGCCCAGCAGACATGAGAGAACCCCTTCCTCCCCGTGTGGTCCGCCCCCCCGTTCCTGGTGCTGAGGGCTCTGGGAAACCCAGCATCACCGTGAGAACCAGACCCACTGCAGCCCCCGGGGGAACGGGGCCTGGGCCGGGAGCCGCGGGGGCCTTCCCCACTCGGTGGGGGAGAGACTGCGGCCCCAGCCTTGTGACTGTGCCGAGTTTCCTTATCTGTCTGGTGAGGGCCAGGGGGAGGGGTGTTCAGGTGGGTGCTTTCTA
Source organism: Phyllostomus hastatus (assembly GCF_019186645.2). Classification (NCBI taxonomy): domain Eukaryota; kingdom Metazoa; phylum Chordata; class Mammalia; order Chiroptera; family Phyllostomidae; genus Phyllostomus; species Phyllostomus hastatus. Next base: position 27,152,836 of record NW_025334004.1, on the reverse strand, counting down.
AGGTAGCTTCTAGGTCTGAACTTTTGTGACTTTAGGTGCAAACCCCTGGCTGAGATTAAATTTGGGCATGGCAAGAGCACGTCACAAATCATGTTTTTGAAGAGCCCCAATTTCCACTACCTCACCTCATCCGTTCCTTCATTCGCCCAATGCTTAATGAGCTCCTCTTAGGTGCCTGGCGCTGGTCCAGGGGTGAACCAGACAAGACACAGCCACTGTTGTCAGGGGACATGCAGTCCAGTGGGGGGACAGGAGAGGCGCACGTCCACCACGAGACAAGAGGTGACTTCAGGTGCAGCTACGGGCAGGCAGAGAACGTCGATGAGCAGCACCGTGCAGGAGGCAGCAGCGAGAGGGAGAGCACGGCTCCTCCCGAGAGGCTGGCCGGGAGGGCCTCTCCGTGGAGCCGAGGCCTGAGCCGAGGCCTGGAGGCCCCTGCAGAACCGGTGGGCACGGCATTCTGAGCGGTGGGACAGCAGTTGCAAAGGCTCCAGGCTGCAGACCAGCTTGGGTATTCGAAGGGCAAGAAGGCGACCAGCGCAGCTGGTGACTGGGGAGGAGGGAGTGACCCTAGACCCAGGCGGCAGCCAGGGGAGGAAGGGCATTAGGGGGTCCCTGGACCTGGACGGAGAAAAACGTCATCTCTTTCCACCAACCTCTACCTGAGGACGAGCGCCCCCCACAGTCGCCGATGCCAACAGCCCTCAGTGATGTGAGCAGCGCCAGGGACTTGCGAGCGACAGAGACACAGACCCACTCACGTCACCGTCGGCACAGACAGCTGGAAATGTCCCGCTCCCCACAAGTCCAATATTGCAGCAGCAGCGATTCGACCAACTGCCGGCCTTGTCATTGAAAGTATCAACAAAAAGCTCATACACTTCAATGTCAGGTATTTAAAAAGTATCTAATAACTGTATCTAGTAACCCCATGTGTTTCATCTGACACACGTAGAAGCATTCTTCTGAGAAGGGATCTCTGGGCTTCGCCCAGTGGCCAAAGTGCCTGGAAGCCGAGGAAAGGGCTGTGGGCTCTGTCCCGGGGGGGTGGAGAGTGGGGACAGCGGTTTCAGCAGGAGGTTCAGCTGTCATTTTGCAGAGTCACCCTGGCGGCCGGGAGGGGCTGTCCCATGGCTGCTTAGGGCCGTCCTGAGGGCCAGAGAGGGCGTGGCTTTAACGGACCCCAGCTCTGGGCAATCCAGAGGGGCAGCATCCCTGGGTCCTCCTGGGCTCTGCCCTTCCCTCGGATCAAGAGCCTTCGCACCACATCACCCCACTCTGTCGTCCGGGCCCAAGGGGCCCCATCACCCTGGCCGGTGGCCTGTCCCGGGGCATCCTCCCAAAGAGCTTCGGAAAGTGAGCTCATGAGTCCACAAGAAAAATAAATGCAGCATCTGCCACTGTTTGGTTTGCGTCTTGGTCCAGAGAAGCAGCGAGGTTTTCATGCAGGAAAGCCTTCCAGCGGGACCCCAGCAGAGGCTGGGCAAACACCGGGGCGGCGGACGGTAAACAGGCGGGAAGGCCCGAGCGCGGGGCCCGTGGCCACGGCGCGGCCCCGGGTTTACGGCGGCCTTGCCGCCTCCCCCGGCCTCTCCTCCCACCGCGCCCACACACAGCCTCTGCAGTGTCCTCCGGAACAGAGGAATCCATGTTCCCACGCCAGCACGCGCGAGCCTCGCGCCCTCCCGGGGGAGTGGGCCCTGCCAAGAGGCCCATCCGTGGACCTAGAGGACCCGTGGAGTGGGGTCTGCAGGCAGGGAAAAGTTGAGGTGGACCCTATGCTCCCGGGTCCCCCAAACCGGCAGTGATGAAGGCCGGGCCGGGCCGACTGCAAGGTGAGGGGCACCTGGGCAATGCCCAGAAGCCCCGTGGGGAGCAGAGCGGGAGGAAAGGGTGCTGGCACTGGGGGAGTGGGGGCCTAGGGAACCTCCAGGCTCAGGTCTCTCTAAGCCTAAATTGGCACGAAGGATACAATGCCCCTGGGAGGTAACGGCCAGACTCCAGGGGGCTCCTCTCTCTGAAGGCCACTCACAGTTGTCAGTAGCAAGGCCCTCCCCTCCTCTCCCAGCCCCAGGACACGGCCCGCCTTCCCTCCCACCTGCCGTGTGCCTCCAGCATCAGAGCAAACACGGGCGCCCAAGCCCCAGCGGAGGAAGGGGTGGGGGGCTGTCACGCATTCCAGAAAGAGCTAGGGGGCTGAGGGGGCTGGGCCCCGGGTCCCTCAGGGGGCTCCAGCAAGACCCCTTTCACATGTGGCCTGGTTCGACTGCACCTGGGATCCTATGTTCGGCTGCGGACACGGAGGCTCAGCGAGGCTGTTGTTGGTCAGGCGACCCGCAGAAAGGCTGGGGTTTGAACCCAAGAGTGTCTGGACCCAGAGACCCTGACCCCGTGGCCAGCCCCACTCGAAGCTCCTCGAATGCCACGGGGATCCTGACCTGAGTTTTGAGGGCTGGGAGGTGGGGCTTGAGGGCATTTCCCCGCCGTTGGCACCCCAGCTTCGTCACCTGCTCACACCTGCCTTTGTGGGGGAAGGTGTGGCCTTTCACTTCATAAACACCCATTAAGCAGGCTCCTCCTCCATGCTGGCACGTGGGACTCACAGAGGAAACCACTGTCACCTGCTGTCACAGAGCCACTGAAGAATCTGGGCGGCGGGCCCTGGGGCCAGAACTGAGCAGGCCTGGGACGCCAGGCAGGTCCCTCCCGGCCTGGGAAACCGCTGGAGGCCAGGCCACAGGGAGAAGCTGTTCATCAACAGAACAGCTGACTGGCCGTGCGCAGCCTGAATTCCCGGGCACTCGGGGGGAGCTCACCCAAAGCTTTGGGCAGAAGTCCCAGGAGCAGCCGGGCCTGCAGAGCTCTGGAACCAGGGCCATCCCACAGCCAGCAGGCCTTCATGCAGCAGGGTAGGGGGGCACCCCAGGGCACACAAGGGAGGAGGGCCAGCATCCCCTCCAGTACGGAGGAGCCCGGTCCCACCCACCCCTCGGGAGTCCTCCCCGGTCACTCAGCCTCCTCACCACATGCGTGCCCCGAGTGGGGCTGGGACGCACCTCATCAGGTGTGAGTAGCTATGCCGGCCCTGTGACAGACAAGCCCCCTCTGCTGCTGGAGGTGCCTGGCCACATGGGTGCCGGATCAAGAGGACTGGGCTGTGCCACTGAGCAGGGCGGCCCCTCGATGAGCACTGACATCCCCCACAAGAGGAAAGGGGAGCCCAGATGCTCACCCCACCCTCGGTCCCAAAGCCTGGGCTGCTTCCCCAGGGCAGGACCCATGGGCCCCCAAGGAATGGTGCAAAGCTGCGAGTTGGGGCTCAGGGCTGGGCCTGGCCCCCTCGGCCACCCTCCCACAAGCTGTGTGACTTTGGGCCAGTCACAGAACCCCTCTGGACCTCGGTTTCCCCGTCTCAAAGGTGGAGTAAAACAACAGTACCTGCCTCAAAGGATAATAGAAGTCATTCTACCCAGTACACGCCAAGTAATAAGTGCTAACCACATCGTTCCGTCGGTCGGCAAGGATGCCAGCCCGGAGCCCTACCTGGAGCCACGGTGTTCACTGGCTGGCACACGACTCACAGTTCGGGGCCAACGGGCTCCTCGCTCCCCTTCCAGGCCCTCCCCCCCCGCCAGCTCCCGGCAGGCACGATGCTCACCTAGGCTCCTCCGGAGGTCTTCACACTGGCTGATGTGCGGGAACTTCAGGATTTCCTTCCACTTCTTGCTCTTCCCTTTGCGTTTTCCTCCGCCTCCTGCAGAGATGGGGGGGGGGGAGATGTCGGGTGATGTTGTCCTGTCCCGGTCAGCCTGCCCCCCGCACCCTGACTGGGAGACAGCTGCGGAGGCCGGCGGGGGGGGCGCTCCAGGTCTGGTCAGTGACACCCCAAGCCCCAGGCACACACACGCCTTCCCGCTCTGGTCTCGACCCTGTCCTTTGAGTCCCCTTGCTGCTGCATTTTGTCCTCTTGCTTCTCGTGGAGTCGCCTTCCCCAACGGGAGGCCAGATGTTGGGGACAAGGACTTCAATTTCCACTTGTCTTAGGTAGTCCCTTCCTCTCCGTCCTCACCAGCCCCAGGGTCTCAGAGGACACACTTCCCAAGGCTGGCAGGACTCCCGAAGGGCCCTACCACACCTCATGTCCTCCGCAGTGTGTGCACGTGACGAACATGCACGCACCAGGGACATGTCCACAGTGGGCGTGCACACAAAGAGCACGCACATTATGAACACACAAACAATGAACAGGCATGTAATGAACACACAGTGAAGGTGCACACGTAATGAATGTGTGTGACATGAACACATGGCACCATGGCTAGGCACATGTAATGAACACACGATGAACCCGCCTAATAAAGATTTACATGTAATGAATACATGTGTCATGGAAACACAATAATAGGCACACACAACGAAAAGGCACACGTAACGCGAACATGCACTGAACACGTGGGACCAAGTGAGCTGCACACACGCGGGGCGTTCCCGTCCCCCCCGCCACTCCGAGTCCGGGCGACGGTGGGCGGATGTGAGAGCACTCAGGTGCGCGAGCGGCCAGGGGGCGCTGACTCTGGCCCACGTGGACGAGCCCAGCAGCACTTGGGCCCTGGCCCTGGAGGCGCCTCTGCGTCCTGTGGCCAGCCCTTCAATGACTGAGATGCTATCGCCTGTCCCCACCCTCTGAGTGGCCCTCGGCTCTCATCTGTGAGCAACTCGCCAAAGGTCAAACAGCCCTTTAGGCCCTTCAGAGTCTCAGGGTATTCCCCTCCTTCGTGTGATCAGCACCCCAAGAACCTATGGAGCTTGGGGCCCGTTAAAGAGCTGTAAGATCCTGGGGCAGGACCTTGGCGCCTTGGGCCCACTCCCTGCTCTGGGCGCGTGTGCAGTCTCTAACCTCCCCAGAGCGGGTCTGCGCAGGGCAAGGACCCCTCTCTGCAGCCAGCACACCCAGCGGACCCCAGCGCCTACCCCCTGCCCAGCGTGCATCCCCAGGCTGGCACACGGCCACTCTCGGTGACTGGGGATGCCTCACTCGCCCAAGCTGCCCTGGACAGCTGAGGCCACGTCTCCAGTCAGCAAGGGGGTCAGCTTCTGGGGAAGGGGCCAGGACCTCCATCCTAGGAGCCGGGGAGTAGGAGAGGGAGCTAATGGGGGGAGGACAGGACACTGGTCCATTTCTCTGCAATCTGCTCTTCCGGTCTTCAACGTGGACAAACAACCAGCCCCAGCTCCCTGGTCCCAAGACTCTGCAGAGGGCAAAGGCCTCAGACTCCGAAAGGCAGAAGGAAGGAAGGTGTACTGGGCACGTGCTGTGGCCAGGCCCCTTACACATTCTCTTGTTTAAGCTTCATCAAAATGACTCTTTGGGACGAAATCCCTGGGCCAGTCTCACGGATGAAGAAACGGATGTCCGAGGTTGCCTAGCTCACCGGCTGATGGCCTGTCTGACCCCACACCCGCTCTGCACTCAGCCGGGGCACACACGCACACACACACACACACACACACACCGCAGAGCCCTCCCCGGCCCTGCCTGAGGCCACGCCCCTCACCGGCACCCCCCGGAGTCCTCATTCCAACTCTATGATGCAAAACTAGCACGACTGCCATGTGACAGGTGAGGAAACAGGCATGGGTGGCGGGGGGAGAAAGGAGCAAGTGGCCCAAGCCTCACAATTCAACACAGGCAGAGCCGAGACCCCAGCCCGAGTGGAAGCCAGACCCCCCTCCGGGCGCACTGAAAGCAAGCGGAATTCCCAGGGATCGAAGGGAAAGAGGACCTGGAACGGGACCTCTCGAGCTGGGGCCTGAGCCTGCGAACTCCGAGGAGAGACACACCCAGACCCGGCAGGACTGCGGACTCGCCCTGTCTGACCCGCAGGGAGGTTGTCCGTCCGCCTGTTCCCGAACCAACAGTTGGATCTAAACAGCAGGAGATTCCGCACACGAATCCATTTCCCACCTCACTCCCGTACCCAAGCATCCCACGTGGCGACTCTGGGCTGGACGCAGGCGGCTGCCCCTGCGGACAGGCCGTGTGGCCCAGGTTCGGGAGCCTGCCCAGCTTCCTGAGGAGCAGCGGTCAGGTCGTGTCCCCCCACCCCGCCCCCCAGAAGGCCGCAAAGCCAGTGCTGCCATCTCAGCCGCTCACAGCCGCGAGGTCTGGAAGGGCCGCCAGCATCATCCAGTCGGGGTCCCCTCCCACTCCCCCAACCCCATGCTCGTCGCTCCCAGACCCGGCTGGGATGAATCACCTTCCGTGTGTGTGGTAAGACGCACCCAACACAAAACGGACCCTTCACCATTCTTAGGCAAACTGAACTCTGCACCCATCACGCAACCCCACACCCGCCCCCCCGCCCCCGGCCCCTGGCGACCACCCCTCTCCTTCCTGCCTCTGTGATTTGGGTGCTCTCTCAGGGCCACACGGAAGTAAAATCGCGCAACGTGCGTCCTCCTGTTACTGCGTCAAGTCCTCCAGATTCATCTCGGTCGTGAGCGCGGGTCGGGTTTCATTCCGTTTTTGACACTGAATACTATTCGGCTGTATGTAGAGACCACGTTTGGTTTTATCTATTCACCCGCTGATGGACACCTGGGTGTTTCCACCTTTCGGCTGTCGGGAATGGCGTTGCTACGGCCGCAGCCCTGCTCTCGGTCCTCTGGGACGCGCACTACGAGAGGGATTGCGGTGGGGGGCGGTGGGGGGCCTCTCCTCTGCCCCTCGAGGCTGGGTCATTCTTCTCCAATTCTAGCAATTAAATCTACGTGAGACAGGTGAACAAAATAACCAAGTTTAATTAAACGCGTGCACATGGGGACCCCACACCCATGGGAGGCTCAGAGGCCGACAGGTCGAGTGGGGTGTCACACAACCGCCCAGCGGAGGGTGAGACGAGGCCCCCGGGGCGGCAGAGGCAAGGAGGCTCGCGGCAGGATGGCGAGAAGGGCGGGTCTTCGGTAATTACGAGTTTGCCCTGCCCTATCGATAGGGCATGAAAAGTTATTTCCGGTAATAACTCTTATTTTTTTAAAGATTTATTTATTTATTTATCTCTAGAGAGGGAAGGGAGAGAGAGAGAGAGAGCGAGAGAAACATCAATGTACGGTTGCTGGGGGTCATGGCCTGCAACCCAGGCATGTGCCCTGACTGGGAATCCAACCTGCGACACTTTGGTTCGCAGCCCACGCTCAATCCACTGAGCTACGCCAGCCAGGGCTGTAATAACTCTTATTATGGGCAAAGACTCTCATTTCAATTCTTCAAGGGAAAGGCAGAAGTTTCTTGGGAGGCCATTCTCGACTAATCTTAGCTCAAAATAATCACATACCACAGAGGCACATGCTGGGGTGACTCATTCTGAACCCCAACACTGGATCATAAGGTCATTCTATATTTACCTTGTTGAGGAACCAGTGAAAGACTCTTAACAATAGTCTCCCAGGTTACACCCCAGTAAGCTGCACCCCGACTCTGTGATCTCCAGGACCCGGGAACGCGACATCTTACAAGGCTCCCCGGGGAACTCTCTAGAAGCCAGTCTGCAGAAACCAGGAGTCTGTTTTACATGTGCACTGGTGTGTGCACATGTTTTATGAATTAACTTACCCATTAACTTAAGAAAGTGAACACAGATACATTAATTCGTTCAACCAATATGTGTTGAGCATCTGCTAAACGCTGAACACCGTGCAGGTGCTGGGGACGTAGGGACGGCAAGATGTTTGGGGTGACACCCACTCGGAACCTCCCCCTCTTGGGGCACCCAATCTGGCAGGAAAGACAGACATCAAAGGCTTTATTTCAGTAGTTCTCAACCACCCTCAGAAGGGGGTCCCCCTGAAAGGCCCCAGGGGCCCGGAATGGCCCCCAGGTCCTCTAAAAGCCCCGAGGAAGAAACCCGGCTCCTCCGTAACCAGGACGGGCTGGGGCAAGGTCCGCATCTTAACACACAAAACCTGCCTCGGGGAGGTCACCACGTCCAGACGAGTATTTGGCTCTTAAGCATGCTGGCGGGCTATCAAATGGCGCGTTTCATGCCTGAAGTGTCGATACTGTTTATTATTTCAGTCGGACTAGATTGTTCCCCGGCATCCTGAGACGGCCAGGCCCACCACGCGCCTGCAAACATTCCCTTCCCATCCTGGCCCGGCGGCCCCAGATGCCCCAGGCCCCCCGCCCCACTTGGGAGGGCTGTCAGGCCCCCAGAGGGCTACAGCCACGACCCCCCAGCCACTCAGGGCCCAGCCAGGCCCCAGCAGCGGGGATGGCCTGTTTCCAGGCCTGCCCATCACCCACGGGCCAGCCCATTCTCCTCGGCCGGGATGGGAGCCCTTGACCCTCATCGTCTCCCCGGGCTCCATTCCCCTCCCCGCAGCTGCTCTCACTCAGGGCCTCTGCACTCGCCATCCCCTCCGACAGGAACTTGGCAGAGGGCCCCCGCAAGCTCGCACATGCAGACCGAGGGCCCTGGATGGAGCCAGGCGGAACCAGAGGCAGCACAGGTGAGACCGCAGAAACAGCCACCCTCCCTTCCAGAACAGTTGAGGGCGCGACCTCAGTTAAAGGCACGAGGACACGGGGTGGGCATGGCACAGACTGCAGCGGCCCCAGGATCCCAAGGAGGGCCCCCTCCTGTCCTCTCATGGAATGGTCTGTGGGTTGCCAGGGGCCAGCAGGCTTGGAAAGGTCGGCCTTACGCTAATGCGAGGGAGCAACTTCATTAGAAACCCGAACGGTGCTGCTCGGTGGGTCTTTAGAGCACACAGGCGTGGAGAGGTGGGGGGAGCCACGAAGCTGCTCTCGGCCCGTCGTGATGGAGGCCCGGGAGGTGCCCAAGTCCCCTGGTGACCGTGGGTGCGTGGGAAGGATCGCGCTGTGTTCCAGCCTTGAGGTGCCGATGACTCAGCCGCTCCCCGCGGCCAGAGGCAAGGCAGCGCCTCAATTCTGCGGTGACGTCTGTGCAGCTACAGAATCTGTTCAGTCCCTCTCTGCCCAGGTGAGCTTTCAAGACTCGGTTTCGACAGCGCTGCCAGCCGGGTTGGTTTTCCAGAAAACGACACCGTGCGGAGGCCGTGGGTGTTCTCAGAGGCCCCGGGCACAGTGGCCAAGGCCAGTTTTCCTGACGAGGGAGGGTCCCCCGTGCCTGCCGCCTCCACCCCTGCCCTCCCCACCAGTGACGTTTCTGTGGCAGCCCACCTGGGCGCCGCCGCCTTTCCCACCACCGGAGTGGCGCCCCCCCGAGGAAGCTGATGTGGGAGGTATGTTCAGAATCTCTTTTCATGCAGCCTCAAACAAGGCGAGATACCAATTATAGGGCCTGATTGGGGGCTGCGTCACTGAGTGTGAGTCAAGCCTTTTCAGAAGGGACGCGACTCCAGCCAAGTGCACTTGAGGTGACCTCAGCCTGCAGGAGCCCTTGCCCAGCCCAATGCACTTGGCAGCCCCTGTGAAAGGGAGACAGGCCACTTGGGGAGCAGGAGAAAGCACCACCCCTGTGTCCTCAGCTTTCTCATCGGGGATCCAGGCAGATTGTGCCAGGGCAGGGCAACAGAACCTTTTTTTTTTTCCAAAAGAATTTTCCTTGGAGATCCTGGCAGGTAAAATAGACAATAAGAGAGCCGACTGGCGGGGGGACAGTAGTGGGGGAGGGGGGGTGGAGTTTGTAGACACAGGGCCAGGGGTCTCGTCCTGTTTTTGTGGGTCTCACTTTCTGGAAATACCTAGCACTTGCAGGTTCTCTGCCTCTGGGCACCCTGATCTGGGGAGCTTCCTGGATGCCCCCCCTGAATCAAGGTGACCCCTCCTCAGTGGTCCCCCACCCCTGTCCCTGGCTCCTCAATTACTGTACCGTCCCACAGTGCTCGAGCCCAGAGATCAGGCCCTGGCGGCACCGGCTGGAGAGACGCCCCCACGGCTACCCAGTGACGGAATGTTTAGAGAAAACGGAACACGACGGGTGGCCAAAGGCTCCTCAGGCCCAGGTCTCCGGAGACGCGGACCGAGCCATTGACACTGGGTGGCCCGAGCCCACGACTGCTCAGGGCAGGAAGCATCAGCTAGCCTTGGTGTCTCAGTGTGTCCAGCCCCTTCCTGGCTAGGCATAGGACCCCAGGGGAGGGCAGGAGAGAGAAGCAGACAGGTCTGGGGGGGCACAGAGCCCCTTCTTAGCCAGGAAGTGCTTTCCACATCCTGACAGCACCACTAAGTTGGCCACGGCGGGGGGGCACTGGCCCTCCTGACCACTTCAGAGACCTAGGGATGGGCCCAGAACTCTGGATTAAGCCCCAGGCCCGGTCAGAAGGCTGATGACCTGGTGCTGGCACAGCCAGGCCAGGAGGCAGCCTGTGCAGTCTCAGTAAAGCAAGGGGGCAGGGGAGGAGGGGGAGGCCTGGGGCCTTTCTGGGTCCTGCTAACTGGCCTGGGAGCTGAACTCAGCTGCTAGTCAGGGGCTTCTCTTGTTCCAGGGGATCCCACCATGAGGGGGGGCAAAACCACGGTGGGCACATGGAAACAGCATTGACACACCCCAGGCCTTGAGGCCGGCCCCACCCTGGGGACCAGACCTGGGGAGGCAGAGATTCGAGGTCATCCTGACCCCAGAACATCTCATGGTGTTGTAGCTGTCGGCTTCAAGAGCCTGAAACCTCCAGAATGTTCTTCAGAGGAAGCGCAGCACTGCAGTGGCGTGAGGCACGGGAGGTGGCACGGGGCCTGTGGGGCCTGCGGCCTGTGGGCGGGTCCCAGCACCTCCGGGCCCCACCTCACGGCCACACCACAGTCGGATTTCCAGAGCAGAGAAACCTCAGCCACACCAGAAGGATCCCACACCTCAATTAGGGAAACCCAAACCAACACCAGGCCTGGCGGTTGGTCGCCATGGGGACGAGAAGAAACAGCCCCTCCCCAGCACACGGAGCCTGAGAGAAAGTGGGCCTCTGATGTGGCTTGTGGGGGGTGCGGGGGGAGGCTGGGGGACAGTCCTTCCCAGGAAACCCTCGCTGCCAAGGGCAGCAGTACGGCTGGGCCACCTCGGCCAAAGGCTGCCGCCCTTGAGTGACAGCTTCAGTTTACCAGGGCTCGAACGCCCACGGCCCGGAGGCCTCTGCGCCGCAGTGCGAGGGGGTGTCTCTGCATTCATCCGAGCCCTGCCACTCACCGGTTGTGCGGTTTTGCTTAATCACGCGGTGGTTTGTCCTGCAAAGACGCTGCTACCCAACTCGCACTGCTGTGTTGAGAGTTAGAGCCAAGCGTGCAAGTACCTAGCACAGAGGAGAAGGCCCACAAAATGTAGCCATTATCACCACCACCCCCGCTTACCACCATCCTTGACACTATGACCTCTATTACCATCATCACCGTCACCAGTGTCATCGTCACCATGCATCACAGCCCCCACCGCTACCATCAACATCGCCATCCCCACCACCACCACCACCACCATCATCATCATCATCACCATCCCCACCATCAACATCGCCATCCCCACCACCACCACCACCACCATCATCATCATCATCACCATCCCCACCATCAACATCGCCATCCCCACCACCACCACCACCACCACCATCATCATCATCATCACCATCCCCACCATCAACATCGCCATCCCCACCATCATCATCAACATCACCATCAACATCACCACCATCTTCAACACCATCACCATCATCACCACCACCATCTTCAACATCATCATCATCATCACCAACATGACCACTGCCATCACCACCACCATCACCACCCTGCCTACCATCAAAATCACCACCACCATCCGCCATCGCCACCACCACTGGCATCACGACTTTGCAGACGAGAGAACTGAGGACACAGAGCTGAGGACACAAGGGACAGACGGTGGGTCTCAAGCCCAGCTCCTCTGACTCCAGGTCAGCACTGCTCTCCCCGAATGCGCCCGCACATGCACATGCATTATTTCCCCAACAGCGCGGTGCCAGCACCTGCCCCGCCGTGTGCCAGAGGGAACCACGGGGCAGGCGTGCCAGAGCCTCCGTGATCTGTACCCCATTACAACTCTGACCTCGCCTGCTACCCCACCTTCCCTCGCCCCCCACCGCAGACATCCTGGTCACCTCCCCCCCCCCCAGGACCTTTGCCCCAGCTCAGGAGTGGGCAGCTTTTTCTGTGAAGGGCCAGGTGAAGTCCCTGGGCCACAGAGGATACGTAAACAAATGAAGGTGGCTATATTCAAATAAAACTTTATCACAAAAACAGGCAGCAGGCTGTTGGCCCCAGGGACTTCCCTGCAGGAGTCACCACCTGAGTTTATCTGTCCTCACTGCCTGGAACCCTCTTCTTTCTCGTTGGGAGAAAACCTCCTCAGGGCTAACACCATCAGGTTTTACCACTGTCTCTATGGAGTGACCCTGGCCACCTTTTTCAGTTGAATAAGTCGTGTGTTAAAGTAAATTCATATAACATAAAATCCACCACTTTAAAGTGCACAATTCAGTGGCACTTAGTACATTTGCAGCATGCTACCACCACCTCCGCCTAGTTCTAAACATTTCTGTCCCTCCAAAGTCACACCTGCGGATCACACAGTTCTTAATGTTGCAAGAGGCCTCCGCCCACTGCCCCCCTCCCTGACCCCTCCGCCTTTCTTCTACTTTCGTGTTGAACTTCTGTCGCACCTGTCGCCTTGTCACATTCTCCGCGGCCTGTGGGTGCTGTTTACTGCTCACTGCCTGCCCCCGCCCCCGCTCCCGTCAGAGGGCAGGCTCCCTTCCCCAGGGTGGGGCTCTCTGTTTTGGGGGGCCCAGAACAGCACTTGGCTCATAGCAAATGCTCAATACGTGGCTGATACACAGACGGATAAGTGGATGGAGAGGGAGGACCAGAGGGAGGACCACAGGGGAAATTTTCTTCCAAAGAAAATTTAAAACAAAAAAACCCACATCACACCCCACAGTCTTTGCTGAGACTCTGCGTTTCTTCCTGAAAATGTGCCTTCCCCGGGAAGCGCACGACCTCCCCGGCGCTTCCCCTCGGGTGTCTCCCACCTCGCTGTGGCGGTCATCTGGACCCCGCACCAAGGGCCCCTTCTCCTAGGGCAGTGTGGGGAGAGCTCTCATCAGGCGGGCAGGGCCGGACTGCTGACTCCTCTGTCCACAAGCTGAGTGGCCACCGGCCACCTCCGCAACGTCTCTGAGCCAGAACAACCTGGCTGTGTAGTGAGTGGTCAGATACAGAGGGCACCTGACGTCCTAGCGCCGTGCCAGGAGCCGCGCAGGAACCACGCGGACACGCTCACTCGCAAGCCCTCCCACCCCCCAGCCCGGCTCCCCCGCCCCGCCCCCCCCGTGGCTCCTCCTCACCTCCATTCCCCTGGGTCTCTTCGGGACTTTAGAGAACATTTCCTTCCGAAGAAAGCAGACCCCTGTTCTCCTCTTGCAAACACTAATGACCTTCTTAAAAATGTCCTTTCCAAGGAAAGTCATTTTTCGAATGTATTTTTGGGCTTCGTACGCTTTGCCCACACCGGTTTTCACAGTTGAGAAAGTCTGGCCACAAAAATTAACTTTTCACTGCAGAAGTAATCCCCTCCTCTCAGCGAAGCCCAAATTTGGCCACTTTTGTCTCTGCAATGTTTTCTCTGGGTTAAAAAAGAAGAGAAAGTGGGGAGGGGGCAGGGGGCGGTGAGCCGACCCCTGAGAAAAGCCACTGGCAGTTGTAACTTGGCCCCACAGCACAACTGTGGCTGTTTTGTTGGAGAAATAAACAGGACTATTTGCTCATGAAAAAAAATGCCCCAATTTTTCATAGGATATTCATAAAAATATTTGCATTGCCCTGTGAGTAATAATTACTTCTGCTGTCCCCAGAATTTTTGCATCACCTACTTAAAAGAAGCTGAACAGACTCTTTTGAAACCCTTCCCAGCCGAACCCACCCAGTGACCTGGAATGTTCTGATGGCGACATGACTGCTTGCAGAAAAACGCAGAGGCCCGAGGCGCAGACAGGTCGGGGGGGCCAGGCCCAGGCGCCTCAGCGCCATCATCTTTGCGTCTCATAACACAACAGCGCAGCGGGTTTATTTTGCAGATGAGGAAACGAGTACAGAGAGGCCGAGTGTCTGGCCCAGGGTCACCCAGCCACTGAGTGGCTAAGCTGGGATTTGAACCTATAAATACCCGGTTATTTTGAGGGTGAGGAAGCAGAGAGAAAGAGGAGAGAAACATCAATCATTTGCTTCTCATATGAACCCCGACTGGGGACCAGACCCCCAACTCAGGCATGTGCCCTGACCGGCAATTGACCTTTTGCTCTGTGGGACGATGCCCAGCCAACCGAGCCACCCTGGTCAGGGCAGAGTGCCTGGTTCTTAGCTCTTGGTCCGGGAGCCTGACATGGAGTTGGCTCGAGGCACCGATGAGAACTGCCCCCTGACAAGGTTCCTCCAAGGCCTGAAGCCACGGAAACCCAACCCCAGCACAACACAGAGGCCCCTGCAGGGAGGAGTTTCCGACACGGAGGTGAAGTCTCCTGAGCTGGGGTGCAAGAGGGAGTTCTTGATTCCCACCTACCTTCCCCGAAAGCATGCTCCTCCCCTGGAGTGAAGCATGGCATCACTCCAGCCAAACACTGGGGTGTCACCCTGATCCCACCCTTCCCGGGGTCTCTGTGGTACACAGCCTGCAAGGTGGCCCTGGAGACTCTAGCCTCCTGGCTGTCACGGCCTGTGCAGTCCCCTCCCACGCTGACCCTGTGTACCCACTGGAGTGTGCGGAAATGAGGAGGTACGACTCCCGGGCCAGGTCTCCCACGTCACGGTGCCTGCTGCCCTGCTCTCTCGTGGGCCCCTCGCCCAGAAGGAAGCCCGGTGCCATCTCGTGCAGACACGCAGGCAGCCCCGCGGAGAGGCCCAGTGCGGGAGGGGCCGAGACCTGCTGCCGTCAGCCAGCATTAACTTGTCTGTCCGGGGGTGGGGGGGAGCCACTTCGGACAGGGACCCTTCAGCCCCACTCGGGCCTCAGGTAACGGCAGCGCCAGCCAACACCTTGACGGCAACCTCATGAGACATGGAGCCAGGACCACCCATCTGGGCCACTCCCAAAGTCCTGGCCCACACACACCATGAGATAGCAAATGCTTATTATTGTTCTAAGCTGCTAGGTTTTGAGTAACTTGTTACACAGCAGCAGCTAACTAGTACAGTCTTCCGCCTACAACCATCCATCGGGTCTTGTGGGTTCGCTTTCCAAATGACACACGGACTCTGCCATCTCCCCCTCCGCAGCCACTGTCCTGGCTCGGGCCACCACCATTGCTTGTCACAGGCCCACCGCAGCAGCCTGTGGTCCATCTGGTTCCATGCAGCACGCTGGCCATTGCCGCCCGTATCAAAGCGAACCGCTCCCAGTCTCTCCAACGGCTGCCCACGGCCTTCGGGACAAAACCTCCGCTCTGTTGCCACGACCTACAAGGCCCCGCAGGCTGCAGCCCACCCGCCTCCCTCCCCGACCTCACATCCACCAGCCCTCCCTGGCTCTGAGCCTGCGAATCGGCTGTTTCTTCTGCCTGAAACACTCGTGCCACGGCTCCTCCTCTGGTTTCCAGCTGAGAAGTCGCCTCTGTGGCGAGGCCTTCGCTGATGACCCTGTCTGGTGGCCGTGCCCCGCCACCACACCCTGTTTATTCCCTGTGCAAACGGTGGTGACTCAAGTTATTTCACTCATTAATCTTTTAGCTTCTGTACTATCTATCATCCCACCTCTGTCCACTCCTTAGAAGGTTACTCCTTGAAAGCTGGAATCATGATGGTGCCAGGCACTGGCCCCAAGCGGGTGTGCAATGAAGGGCCGTTGAATGAATGAATGAATCAATCAATCAATGAATCCCCTGTCTTCATGTGACCCCAGGAAAAAAAAAACCCTATCATTTCAGAGCTTAGAATCTCCAGTAAGGAACCCATTAACTAACTTTCTGTATGACTCTGGGAATCCCTTCTCCTCTCTGGGCCTCAGTTGCCCCAGGTGAGAAGCTGGGCTGATGAGTTCTCAGGTCCCAAGGGTCCTTGTGATGGACCCACGTGCAGTTAGGCCATATTCTGGGAGAGCTAAGAGAACCCCGTTTTTTGTGTCCCTGGATGGCACCAGAGGGCCTCGCCTTGGGTTCCACAGAGCTGGCACTCTGTCCTTAATGGACCGCTTGATCTCACATCTCTATGGGAAGAACGATTTTCCTTTGGGCTGTTTACATTCCTGACCCAGTAAAGCCCTTGGGCCACTTCCACCACTGAGCACAGCCCTGCTGCCTGAGCATGAACCACGGCACCTCCCTGCAAGGCCCCAGCGGGCAGCCCACCACCTGCTACCTCACCCTTGACCCTGACTGCGCTTGTTCGGCCCACAGGGATGTGCTGGGCCTAGAGCGCAGACCCCACCCTGGGCGATCACCCACAGGCCACCGAAGACGGTCACTGGAGAGGTGGAGTGTCCAGCTGGGGACTTACAGAAGCAGGGTCCATGCTGGGGCTCCAGCTCCCCCAGGACCTCTCCCCCTTCCGTACCCCGCCCCTCCTAATTCCCATTACACCGCGGAGTAAACAGGAGCAAGGCAGTCGGGCTTACAAAACCTTCCTCTGAGACACTTCCTTAATCATAGAATGGCCAGGGAGGGCCCCGTCTGGCAGATTAGACTTCCACTGCTGGGAATTCAGAATCAAATTTGAGTTCAGATAGGAAAGCTGGCTGCAAGGAAATGAGTGCCTCGGACACGGTTGTGTTGGCTTCCTACTGATGCTGCAACAAATTGCCACCGATGTAATGGCTTAAACTAACATGAATTTGTTATCTTAATGTCCTGGAGGTAAGAAGTCTGGAATCAGACTCACTCACTGCGCTATAATCAAGGTGTGGGCAGGGCCGGTTCCTTCTGGAGCCTCCGGGGTTGAATCGGTGCCCTTTCTAGCTTCCACAGGCTGTGGCATTGCCTGGCTAGTGATGTCTGCCCTCCGTCTTCAGAGCCAGCCGTGACTGGCCGAGTCTTTCTCCAGCTGCCCCACTCTGACCTCCTTGTCTGTAGCCCAGTCTCCCTCCGCCTTCCCCTTACAAGGACCTGGCGGTGCCCCCGGACCCACCTGCATGACCCAGCATCACCTGCCCATCTCCAAATCCTCAACTGAACCATTATCTGAAAAGCCCCTTTACCATGTAGGTAACACATTCTCAAGTTGTAGGGGTTGGGATGTCGGCATTTTGGGGGTACGGGGGGCATTATTCAGCCTACCACAGGTCAAGACCGCGTGTTCCAGGGACAGACTGCCCAGGTTCGAACCCCAGCTGTCACTGACTCGCTGTGTGACACAGGAGCCATGAGCTAAGGCATGGAAAGCACTGAGCAGGGTGAAGGAAGCGCAGTGAGAGGGGCGTGTAATTATCCTCTCTTCCCCATCAGGCTCAGAACTAACAGCTGTCAGAGCTGGGAGGGGCCCTGGTGATCACCCAGGCCTGTCCCTCACTGAACTGTGTCCTCAGCTGGGGGCACAGAGGCGAGTGAGTCACACGGCACTTCCTCACGCAATCCCCAGAACCTAGTCACACGGCCAGTCACAGACCTGCACGGAAAAGGGTCCAGCGGGCCCCGCATGCGGCTCTGCATCCACAGGTGCTGAGGGACGCCGCGGCAGGCGAGTCACACGGAGGGGGTGGGAAGCACTCCCTAGCAGAGGGCCTGCAGGACGCACCTGCAGGGGCGGCTGCCCAGGCCAGAATCTCACACCCGCGTTCCCACCCCACCCACCGGCTCAGGGGCCAGAGTCAGACACTAAGCATCCTTCCTCAAGAAAAGGTCAGCAGGACTGAGCTCGGCTAGGGACGCCGAGACCCGTGTTCAGGGCCAAGAGCAAGTGCTGCAGACCGCAAGTGGGAGCCAGGCCCCTCGCTTCCTTCCCTCTCTTAGTGACCTCGAATTGGACACCGCCCCTCTTTGGGCCTCCGTTGGGCTCAGGAGCCCCTGACCGAGTTTCAGAGCTTTCTGAAGGAGCTGCACACGACTCAAAGCTGGAGCACGTGCTGGCGGGCGGGTCCGAGCACTGCAGCTCATCGGAGCGTGCCGATGAGCCGAGGCTGCGCAGACCCACTCGGAGGTGTCCGTGATTAGCGAGATGGGGGAAACGGTGACTCATCCCTCAAAGATGGCCTGTTCAGCAGGCAAATTCCTCCACAAAAGAGGAGAGGAATCACCATGGGTCCTTGGCAGAAGCGCAACCAGGCTCTGCTGCTTTGGGCCACAGAGGGCTGACTCACGAGGCTTCCCCCCCCCCCCCACAGATCTGGCCAAGGCAGGCACTGCCCCGGTGGTTCAACTTCCCCGGCCATCAATCACACCGTCCTCCGGCTGACACCCAGGAGACCTGGAAGGCCTTCCCAAGACTCAGTAAAGGGCCCTTTCCATAGTCTCAGAGGCGGCGGACAGCAGGCTTTCCAACAGAGAGGTGCCCACAAAGGGGCGGCCCCCAGGGCAAAAGCCAGGCCTGCACTTCCGTCCTTACTGGAAAAGGTGCCTCCTGCCCCAGGGCCCTTGCACATGCCCTTCTGGGTGCCTAATACACATGTCCAGCGTCGTTTTTTAGAAAATGAAGTATTTCAAGCTTAAACAGAACAACAATTTGAAAAAGCATGCAGACTTGCAGGTTTTGTGAAAATATTTCATTCACCCACTTCCTGTTGAAGAGACACGGAGGTCATTATTTCCCGATTTTTACCGTTGCGTGCAAGCTGCTCTGAGCGCTCTGACGCCCCCTGCCCCCCACTCTGCCCGGCAGCGCCTTCAGGTAGCAGTTGATATCCCATCATCCCCGGACCCTCCTCATCAGCCTGGGAGCCAGGTCCCCACGTGTCTCTCCACCCCTGCCCAGCCACTCCTTCAAAGCACATTTCGTAATGTGGCTCTATCGGGTTCCCCTCCAAGAGGACGGGGACCATGCCCCTTTTGCTCACCCATGCCTAGCGGCCAGTGCCTGGGACACTGCCTGGCACACAGCAGACCTCAGTAAGTGTCCATCAGTGAATGAGTGAGCAGAGGTGCCACCCCAGAAGCCGGCGGTCTGCGCTCCCTTCCAGCCAGGACTCAGAGCCTGGCACAGCGGAGCCCCGGGAGCTGAAGGGGCAGAGGCTCGAGGCAGGGAGCACAAGGCGTGGCTGGGACCTTCATCCAGGCTTCCCCAGGCCTCCCCGAACACAGACACCCTGTTCCCCCACAGCAGGGTGGGCGAGCGCACTTCCCACCACCACGCCCAGCTGCAAGAAGCAGCTGCCCTGGGACACTGGAGATCCGGGCCCGGGCTGCCCCTCACCCTTCACATCCTTGAGCGGCTGGAGTGCACCTGCCCCCACCTGCGGGCCACACTGACCTTGAGCTCAGGCCAAGGTGCAGGTCCAGCAATGTGCCTTCACTTGCTGTCAACCACTTAGGGTCCATTTCCAATGCTTCAAGAGAATGCACTGGGTGGAAAACTGGGGGGCCGCCAAGCAACTGATGATAGGAAGACACGTCAGCTGCCGTTCTGACCAGTGCTGTGCATAGGCCGCCCTCTCTCTATTTTCCCCCCAACTCGGCGAGGGAGGCCCTGCTCTGACAGATGAGGACACCGAGGAATGGTGGGCCATTCGTTCCTTGCTTAGGAGGTGCCAGGGCTTAGCCCAGCAGGTGCAGGGACCGGGCCATGGTGCAGACTGGAGACAGAGGGACAGACGGACATGGGCACACACCGTGACGCGGTACACTAAGGTATTCTAAAAAGACAAGCAGCAACAAGCCTCCCTGCTGGTCCATCCTGGCTCGGCCTGCTGCGGACCTTGTCAGAAGTCCAGGCACCCAGTGCAGACCCAGGTTCAAGTCCTGGTTGTCAATGCTTCTTAGCTGTGTGGCTTTGGCAGGCTGCTTCCCTTCCCAGACTCTGCTTTCTTCCCTGTGAAATGGGCTAATGCTTGCTGGATTGGGAGAACCACCGAGGAAACGGGTGGGAAGCCATTGGGCACTATGAGAATCCTGGTAGCTTCCCAAGCCGCCAAGGGCAAAGGGGCTCCAAAACGCCACCCACCTCCTGAAGCTGCCCCTTTAAGGGCCGGGACACTGAAGCCCAGAGATGGAGGTGAGCACTCAGCCCCTCCCACCTTTCTGAACACAGGGGCTGCGGAAGGGCACGCAGCACCCACCCTGGTACCACAGAGGTCACAGGCCATGACCGCCTGGGGGAGGGGTCAGGGCGGGGCACAGCCCTAGCCACCCCGCCTGCCCCGGCTTCCTGTGCTCCCCGCCCTGAGGCTGCCAGCTCCTCATCAGAGAGGAAGCTGTCTTTCGGACACATCTGCTTCCCCGGCGGGCGCAGTGACTTCTTACTTTTATTTACTCTCCTCCAACTCAAAACGGCCTGTACTCGAAGTTCCTGGAGCGGGGCTCGGTCACGGCCTGGCCGACAGCCTCACTGAGAGACAGAGGGGGCATCCTGGGTGTGGCCCCGTGCCCACGCACACCAACCCACACACACGCACACAGGGGCACGTCCGTCGTCCCTCCTGTAATTCTGACACTAGGCCGTGAGGTTTGGCTCACCCTGCCCATTGCGCAGGTGAGGAAACGGAGGCTCGGAGCCCCGCCTCTGGTGACACAGCAAGGGGACAGTCGGGGTGTCCAGCCAGGCCGCTCCGCCTTTCAGAGACAAGCACCGCGGATGCAGCCAGGGCTGTCTGATAGGGACCTGGTGCGGCCACACGGGCCACTGAAAACTGGCTGGTAATCCCGGTAAACAGAGAAGAAGGAAATGCGTGAAATCGATTTTAATAACACATTGAACTCAAGACATCCAAAATATTATCATTGGAACACATCATCAGTATAAAAAATTGTCAATGAGGCGTTTTACTTTTTTTTTTTCATGCTGAGTCTCTGAAACCCAGTGAGTGTTATACGCGATGGTGCATCTCCGTGCAGACTGGCTGCGTCTCAGGGGCCCCACGACCACAGGCGGTGAGTGGCCGCTGGCTCGGACAGCACCCGTCCAGAGCAACAGAAAAGCACAGAAGACCAAGGGCAACTCATCCATTCACTCGTCCACCCGTTCATCCCCTCACCCCTTCATTCAGTGCATCCCTCAGCCTGCCAACCGACACTTCCCGTGAGTCTCCAGCGGCCAGGCGGGGTTCGAGGGGTGGGCGTGCAACTGGAATGAGGCAGAAGCAAACTCCCTTGTGGTGGGGGGGGGGGCGGGGCATGGAGCAGGCCGCCGTGAGAACACCACACCACACCGCACTGGCTCGGCCCCAGACTCCCAGGGCCTGTGGCCACAAGGACACAGAGGGTCACCAGTCAGGCCAGGACACCTGAACCGAGGTCTGGAAAATGTGGACACATCACACCCTCTTCTCCTGGACATCAGAACGGGGACCGCCCCCACCCCCGCTCAAGGAAAACAGGCACAATAGCCTCTTGGTGCGATGTTCATCCCTAGACCCCAAGGGAGTCCTTGGGGTTCCTCCGAACTGGATGAAGCAGCTTCACTGCCCCCCCCCGCCCCCGCTCCCCCTCGGCGGGAACAGGCTGGTGGCAGACAAGGTGGACCTCGGTCAGTGTGACCTGCCACTGCCAGGGCAGGAAGGGGGCAGGGCTGAAGCACCTCTGGTGGCCACCCACAAGGCAGGGCCCAAAGGTCTCCTCTCCCTGCAACTCCCACCAGGCCCGAGCCCCGGGAGCAAGCCCTCTTGGCAAGGAAGGAGAGAAAGGGGGCTGAAGGGGGAGGGAGGGAGGGAGAGCCCAAAGGCCCCTCCCTCCCTAAGCTCTTCCAGAAAATTCCCTGCACACAGAGGCAGCACCTCAGGCGGAGATGTCGGTTCTCGGGCCCCATGCCTAGTTGTGGACGGCATGGGGCAGGCCCTCGCTCGGGCACGTGGCTGGTGAGGGGACAGCATGGCGCACCAGGGACAGTGCTGGGCGCTGGTTAAGACTTAATACCTGGAGCCCTGACTGGTATAGCTCAGTGGATTGAGTGCGGGCTGTGAACCAAAGTGTTGCAGATTCGATTCCCACTCAGGGCACATGCCTGGGTTGCAGGCATGGCCCCCAGCAACCGCACATTGATGTTTCTCTCTCTCTCTCTCTCTCTCTCTCTCTCTCTCTTTCTCCTTCCCTTCCCTCTCTAAAAATAAATAAATAAAATCTTTAAAAAAACAAAACAAAAAAACTCAATACCTGGAGGCAAGGGCCTGTTGGTG
Organism: Phyllostomus hastatus; assembly: GCF_019186645.2. Taxonomy (NCBI): domain Eukaryota; kingdom Metazoa; phylum Chordata; class Mammalia; order Chiroptera; family Phyllostomidae; genus Phyllostomus; species Phyllostomus hastatus. Next base: position 27,130,595 of record NW_025334004.1, on the reverse strand, counting down.
AGCTTAGCCGCTCAGTAGCTGGGTGACCTCGAGCCAAACACTCTGAGCCCGTCCGTGTCCACGTCTCCGAGTGGCAATCACGTGCTTCGCCGCTCGGGGCTGTCAGTACCTGGGAAGCTCCCGCATGGCCCTTAGGCCCGTGCGAGGCACGTGCTCGGCCACTCGCACCCTGGCTGCTGGCCCATCGTTGCCGTCACTGAGGGCCCACCGGCAAGCCGCATGCTTTTCCTCCCAGTGTTCACTTCTCTGTCCCCGGCCACATCCCACTCCTTGGGCCCATTGGCCAGGGCTGCCCAAGGCCGCCTCAGTCCAGGTAAGTCGCTTCCTCCGACTCCAGGTAGCATCGCACTGTCCAGCCCCTGGCTCAGAAAGGCAGCTGGAGTCGCGCCTCCAGGGGGGACGCGGGACACTTGCAGCAGCCAGGCACCGCGCGGGCACTGTCGGGTAAGCAAGGACCCTGCGTCTGCCTGTGGGGAGGACGCCCTGAACCCTGCAACCTGGGAAGTGGATCAATCAGAGGAGCCCCACTGAGCCCTGAATGCGGGAGACACTCTAGAAGCTTCCTTTGCCCTCCCCTGCCTTACATTCCACACGGGGTCCATCCCCACGTCTGCAGGTCCCAGAGCAAAACGCAGACCTGTCTCCTCCTTCCATCTCCATGGCTGCCATCCCGCACTTCCCCTCCACCAGCCGGCCTTCCTGCTCTCCCACCTGTGTTCTCACCCGCTCCAAACTGTCTCTGCCAGCAGCCAGAGCTACCCAGACCCCAACTGAACGGAGGAATTCCCTCCCTCAGAGCCTCCAGCGACTTCCCAACCTGCTGAGGGTGAGGTCCAGAGGGCTCGCACACGCCAGGCCCACACTCCACTCCAGACTTCCTGTCCTCCTCCCGCTCCCGCTCCCACGTAGGCGCCCAGCTCACTCCCACCTCCGGGCCTTGGCTCCAGCTGCGCCCCGTCCAGGTGAGCCCCGTGCAGGCTCCTCTCCCACACCTCTGCCTCCAGTCACACGCCTGCCCCCCGAGGCTTCCTGGGCCCCCTCTAAAGTGGCACTGTCACCTGCAGAGTCTGTCCGATCTCGTGGACTCCACTGCATTCCTCATCACCAGGAATCATTACTGTGCACGGAGCTATAGGCTGTTCACTGCTACACGGCATGACCTTCTTCACTTCCTTGCTTACTACCGGCCCATCAGCCCATCCTGAGGGCAGGGACAGTGTCTGCCTGGGCACACGGTCCTCCATAAGTGCACGTGACCATCCTGCTCACTGAGCAGGCCTGGAAGGGTCACAAACCCCACTGAGCCTTGAGCTCTCCTGCTGTGAGATGAGACCACCGGTCACTGGCTCTGAGGGGGGATGGGAGGAGCGGGAGGGGGAACCAAGGAAGGGGGAAGGGGCAGCAGATGCTCTCACCACCGGAACAACCTTTGCCCCGGGGATAGTGTCCACAAGCAGAGTTAGGGCGTTGGTCACCCTGGCGACAGGTGGTTCTTGCAAAGGCCCCTGGCAGAGGCCCCAGGGAACCCCAGACCTCTGAGTGGAGAGAACCTGGCCGGCCCTGCCCTCTCCTCAGGCTCCCGGGCTACCCAGCCCCCACTCACACACCTGGACAGTGCTGCCTTCTGGCCCCCGGAGTATTTACATTTTGATTAAGTCTGGTTTTAAACCACCAGGTAGTCTGGCTTGAGGCCGATGCACCCCAGCCAGTCCAGCTGTAATAACAAAGTGCCCCGTCGGGGGTGGGGGGGTTGGGGCAGGTAACAACCGTGGGACCCAGGGAGGCATTAACCGCATTTCCAGTGCCCCCCCACCCCCTCCTCTGCCTTAAGCCACCTGCTACAGAAGAAGAGCAGTCAGCGCCGGTGAGCAGTGGGTAGAGCACTTCAGTGAGCCCGGATAGTTCAGCCTCGGGAATAACCACGTAGGGCAAGGACCACGCAGCACCCTGGCCAAACCTGGCTGCGAGCAGGGGGACGCGGCCCTTGGGTTGCCCCCTGCTGCCGGGCGGTGTCTCCCCCAGGAAGCAGGAAGTGCGTCTTCCCACCTGGGGACTTGCACCCAGGCCCAGTTCCTCCGGTTGGACGTACCCCGAGGACCCACTAACAACCGACGGCTGGGAGACCGCAGGAGGCCGGGAGGGAGCCCAGGTGGCTGTCTCACCCCCTTCGAGTTTCCTCGACAGCATGACTCTGGAGGCAGCAAAGGACACCCTGAAAGACTGGGGACTCCTGAATTCAAAGTACAGCAGACCCCCGGATCCGCAGTTTCAGTCGCCCTTGGTCAACCATGGCTTGAAAACATTAAACGGAAAATTCCAGAAATAAGCCATTCGTAAGTGTTAACTTGTGCCCTGTTCTCAGCAGCGTGATGCAGTCTCAGCACGCCCCACTTTGTCCCACCTAAGCTGTCAGCCGTCCCTCTGCCCAGCGCGTCCACTCTGTATACCTCCCGGCCGGTCGGCCACGGGGTGGCCTCCTCAGTCATCATGATGCTCGGCTGGCCCAGGATCGCCGTGCTTGTGCTCAAGGCACCCGTCTTTTACTTAGTAATGGCTCCGAGGTGCAAGAACAGTGACCTTGGCAATGCAGAGCGTACGCCAAAGAGAAGCTGCACTTGTCATCATGTGCAGGTAGGAACAGGAGCGAACCTAATACACAGAGGGTTCAGTTGGAGCCACAATGGCAAAGAGATTTCATGAAGCTCGTAAGCCCCAAACAGATGGCAGTGGCTACTGGAGCTGTGGGACTCAAGACAGGGGTCAGGCTCGGGGGTCACGAGTGCTGTGATTGATTAGCAATGTCTGCCACTGGCACAGGCAGAGGGGGAACAGGGCTCTGCATGCTACATGCTTGCTGCCTAGGGCTTAGCTGAAAAGCAAAACCAGCGGTGGGAATCCAGAAAGCCCAGGATTCAACTGGTAAGGACACATGGTCGAGGTAACTCACAAAGGGAGCCGGGGGCCTCGGAGAACCAAAGAGAGAGCTACTGGCAATTTCTAGAGCAAAGGGTCAAATCACTCCCAGAAGGATCAAGTCACTTCCTCAGCAGCTGTCAGATGGGACATGTCCCAGAGCCAGGCCCCATCTGGGCTGTCATTCAACCCAGGAGTCGCTCCCAGCTCCTCCGAGAGACACGGTTCCAGGGTTCTGTGGGAGATGGGAGGGAGCATGACCTCTGGGGCCCGGAAATGAATACCCAGGGTTACCAACGCCGTTTGCTGCCGCACCGGGGAGGTGGTGGCACGGCGGCGGCGGCGGCGGGGTCTCCCTGATGACAGACGTCCCATTTAAAGGCAGGAAAGAAAGGAGGGGCTGGGGCGCAGAGTGCTCCGCCAGAAGGTGTCCGTCAGTCAGGGCTGTGTGGGAGGGAAGAACAGGCCCGCCCCGCGCAGAGCACCGCAGGCACTTTCTGGGGACAAAGTGGGCCCTTCTGCCTCTGCGCCTGCACCCCAGGCAGGGCCCGAGGACAAGGCTCCCAGCACGACCGCCTGAGGCAGCCTTCCCAGGAAAGCCAACCCCGTGGAGGTTTGCTAGCTGGGTTCGCAGCCCACGGAGGAGGGGCCCAGAGGTGAGCAACCCGGATAATTACAGGGTTGGGAGGAGGGCGAGTTCAAGGCCTCCGGCAGCCACAGGCCGAGGGTGCCTTCCAGGGAATGCGGGCTGTTTCCCAGAGGAGCGAAGGAGAGTCTCCTGTTTCCACACAACAAAGGGGTGTGGGGAAATTCACTTGTGTCGCGTCACAGAGGATTAATGGGAGACTGCAGGAGGAAGTTCCGGACTGCACCGCGCTAAATTGGAGGAGGCGGCTCTTGGGGCAGCATCTCAGAGTGTGGGGCGTGGAGGTCTCTGGGGGAGACCCGTCCGGAGGGGCCCCCGCCTGCATCTGCTGAGCTGTGTGACAGGAGGCGCAACCCCCACCCCACGAACCTCAAGGTTGCCGTGGGCATCACGTGTGTGTGTGTGTGTGTGTGTGTGGTGTGTGGAGACAGGGGAATACCATGCAGCAGCGAGAACAGACCAACGGCCACACCGCGCAGCCGCGTGGCTGGCTCCCAAACCAGGAGTGAGTGGAACAGCCAGACTCGGAAGAGCAGACACTGCAGGGTCCCATGAAGCCCGTAACGCACTAGGACCTGCTTCACTAGGACCCCACGGGGTGCCCCAGGAACCCCCCTGAGAAGCCATTAAGGTGGGACAATTTTGTTTAAAAAGCAGGTCCCGTCCAGAGTTCAAGGCTGACCCGCAGAGTCGGAACCAGCCTGGGGCAGACGGTCCTGGAGGGCCTCTGCGGGGCTGGGGCCAGGAGGTGTGCGCTTCCAAAGCTCCCCCCGCCGGACGCTGCGGTTTCCGAACCTTCCCACGAACGGTGCGCCTCGGTAAAAGTCTCACCCCGACCTGGCTGGGCGTCTTTTGTAGGCCCTCAGGTCAGCACGGGACTATCAGGGAGAGTGTTCTGAAACGCAAGTGCGACCTTTACATCTCAAGTGCCGTTGTCCCTGAGAGACAACGCCACTGGAACCCGGGAAGACGTGCCTGCCCTCTGGTCCGGGAGCCCCCGCGGCGGGCTGCCCTCGCCGCCGGAGCTGAGTGCACCGTGAGGACAAGGGGCCGCTTTACAAGGTCTGCCTCGACAGGGGACACGGTGGCCTGCTGGCACGGGCTCTGTCACTGTGTCATCGTGAGAGCGGGGGCCCCCTCAACCCACCCCTTCTCTTCCCCACCCTCACTGATAACGGGAGAGCTTGGCTAGACCTGCAGTTTTCTGACTGCTTCACTAGGACCCCACAGGGTGCCCCAGGGGCCCCCCTGAGGAATCATTAAGGTGGGACAATTTTGTTTAAAAAGCAGGTTTTTAAGACACGTGAACCAATTTGGAAACCACTGAGTTAGGGGAGCCCAGGGCTCCTGAAAGAAGAGCAGACAATCTGTCCCCTGCGACAGGAATGCTAATCTCTAGGATCAGCGTCCCGACCTCTGTCAGAAACCCGCTCCTCATTCACCCATCCATTCACCTTGCTGGTTGATGAGCACCTCCCACTCCAGGCACTGAAGACGGAAAAGCAGACACGGCCTGGCTCCTGCACCCCAGGAGCTCCCAGGGTGGTGGGAGGCGGCCGGGTTGGCCCGTGGAAGGTCAGACCACCAGGAGCGCAGGGAGGGTTGGGGGAGGCCCCGTGGTGGGGAGGACCAGAGTTTGCCAGGAGTGGGCGTGTGGCTGTGGGGAAGCGGTATCCCCGGCCGCAGGAACGGCATGTGCAGAGGTACCGTGATGAGAGAGCAAGGCTGAACCACGGCAGGGGCAGGGCAACGGGGTCCCAGAGGCACATGGCAGAAGCCGACCTAACTGTTCTTGGTCACAGGACTTGGGGACACAGGCAGCAGGGCGCAGAAGAGGAGGGGCACGTTTGCAGGGAGCGAAAACACCAGAGGCCCGCCGGAAACACTTACCTCCGTGCTGCCTGGGAAACCCAGACGGAGGCAGTGGGGTCCAGAGGGAGGTCTGGGCAGCAGCGGAGAGAGGTGCGGTCAGGGTGGGACCGGGGAAGGAGAGTGGGGAGCTCGGGCCTGCAGCGGGCTCCTCCACTCACCAGGGCCGTGGCCGGCTTAAGAAACCCCAGCCCTGCTGCTTTCTGCTCCCCCGGGCAACTCACACTAGGGCGCAAGGCAGGAGCGGGCCTGCCTCATTCAGCACCTGGAGTCAGGCCAGGGCACAGAGGAGCTCGAGGAGCTCGAGGAGCTCGAGGAGCTTGAGGAATGAGCGAGCGAACCGCCCTGGGCTCACAGGGCTGCGCTGCGAGGACGGAGCAAGCAAGAAGTCAGCGCTGCGGTGCTGGGCAGAGCGCCTGCACGCAGTAAGTGCTCAATAAATGTTAGCTGGGATTCGAACTCAGGTCTGGGCAACCTTCTCTCACCACCACACAGCCATCTCACCCAGAGCCAGGGCCCTTCCCCACCCAGGGAGGGCCAGGAGCAAGTACAAATGCACCTACTCCAACCCTGAAGTCTGAGCAGCGCCCCCCCCCGCCACCGCCCCCACCCTACCCCCTGGGTTCTGCTGCTCCTGGGTCTCAGCGTTTCCCCTGCTGTGCAAAGAAGGCAGGGTCGGGGAACGGGATGGGCGGGGTGGGGGGGGGAGGGCGGGGGGCAGGGAGGGAAAGTACTGCTGCTCCCAGACCCCAGAGGATTAGCAGGTGACTGTCAAACATCTGAAGACACAGTGCTCCTGTCACTGCGAGACCACAGTAGACACACACCACGCCCTCCAAACGAAGGTGTGTATTTCAGGTTTAACCTCACAGCAGAGCACTGTTCCCACTCCTGCCCTGTGAGCCGCTGGGCACAGGCCCTGAAACGAGGGGTGGGCCCCCCACCGGGCGCGGTGCGGAGAAGCACAGGTCTGCGTTGCTGGGAAGTGGGGAGGCAGAAGCACAGCGACCCCTTTCGCAAGGGAGCAGCCCATTGGCTGCCGCCTTGTGCCTGGCACTAGGCAGGTTGACGTAAACAGACTGCTGCTGCCCGTTGACAAGGGTCCCTAGAGGAGAGCCCGAGGGCTGTGGGTCGGAGGGTGCTAGCTGGGTGTCCACCCGCCCCTGCTCCTCCACTGAGTGCAAACCCTGCGTTTTAGGTTTTGCAACGGCCCCAGGGGGAGCAGCGTAGGTCCGCTAGTCCCACAGGCAGCACGGCCAGAGGAAACCACACTGGATCACAAGTCGGGAGCCTGGTTCAGCCCGCGGGCACCTCTGTATGACCCCCCCCAGCCTCAATTTTCTCATCTGTTAAATGGGAGGCAAAAATACTGCCTCCGCCGCGTTCACAAGATCGAGGCTAGATTCCAAGACGAGTGAAGCAAGCCCCTTGCTTGCTCACTCCCTGGCTGCATGACCTCAAACAAGCCGCACAGGACTGCTCTTGCTTCCTTTCTGCATCTGTAAAATGAGACAGTTCTTGCCCACAACACCGCCAGGAAGATCGCACGAGAGGGTGCCCGAGGCGCCCGGTGCAGTGCCCGGTGGCAGGGCAGTGCTCGGCGGCGTGCAGGGCTGAGTTATTAAAGGCGCCTTGTAAACCAGAACATCGGTGTGATTGGAGGGCCCCGCCCTGTCCCGGCTGGCAAATGGCATCCCTAAGTTCGGGTAGAACTCCAAGTGCACTTATTCCCTGCGGGGGCGGGGGGGGGGACCTAAGCTTGGGGCTTATTTATTTATTTTCAGAATGCTCCTAAAGACCCTCAAAATAGCCACCCGCCCAAGGCAGCAGCCCAAAAACAATGAGCGGATGAGTGGCGGAGCGAAGGCACCAGCCATTGTGACGGCGGAGGGGGAGGCCCGAGGAGGCAGTTCCTTCCTGGCTCCAGGAAGCAGCTCTGCGCCCACAGCACCCATCGCGGCCGGGGCACGCCCTCGGCAGCCTGGCCACACCCACCCTCCCAGGCTCGGCCCGAGCTCACAATCCCAAAGGGAACCTGCACCCCGATGCCTGTTCCTCCGAGGGTACCAGGCCGAACCCCCAGCCCGGGGGCGTGGCTAAAAGGGCAGCACTGACTTCATTAAGTTTCCTGCCGATGTGGTGACACTTCGGAAACCCAGAGGAGCCCTCCTTGGCCTCTGAGGCCAACTTGCAGCAAGTGGGGGCGATCAATCCACAGGAAGCATGAAGGTCAAGGAGAAAACCCCGCATCGGATCACCCAGCACTGCTCGCCCACTATCACCTGCCCACAGCTGGCCCCGGGGCCTCCTTCAGGTTGTCCACACTGCCGGAGACCCCTGCCCCAAGCCCTCGTACCACCCTGATGTCCACTCACCCCTCAAGAGCCCATTCAAGCCTCACCCCTCTGCAACGCTGCTCCTGCTACTGGCACCGGTCCCTCACGCTCCTGCGTGAGCCCCCCACTCTCCCAGGCGCACTTCCTGAGTAAAGGTGCACAGCACCGGCCGGCTGCCGGGACACAGGGCTGAGGGCCCCGCTTTGGGGGAGTCCAACCCTGAAGACAAGCCAGACGAGGAAGCGGATGACTGTGCCCGACACTCGGGGCTACCGGGCCCGTGTGAACATTCTGCAGGAGCACTTCTAGAAGGGACAGCCAAGCCCAAGGCAGCCAGAAGGCTCCCCGGAAGAGGGCTGTCTCGTCACGGCCTGAAAGAGCAGGCAGGCATCCAACAAGCAGGGGAGGGTGCAAGGGTATTCCAGAGAGAGAGAATGCAGGGGGTCAGGGTCCTCAGGAATGGCTGGATGAGGGGGTGCCTGTAAGGGACAGGAGTTAATCAACAAACTGTTGTTGGGCCTCGGGGACACTCGGGAACGGGATGGGGGGGTGGCATCTGGCACAAAGACCAAAGAAGCAGGGAAGCTGCCTCCTCCTGGCCTCCGCTCATTGCTATCTGGTGGCCGGGGGCCAAGGCACCAACCCTCTTTGGGCCTCAGATCCTACATCCTCCAGATGAGCATTCAGGGGCTGCAAATATGTTCCCACCATCTGTGACCCCGCGATGGGAGGGGAGCGAGAGCAGAGCGGGTGCTGCCCCCGGCCTGCCCAGATACGGTCCCCAAAGCCAAGACAAGCAGCACGTCCCACGTGGGAGGGAAGGCCGGTTCACAGCCCTCGGCAGCTCAGCCCTAGGTCATCGGAAGGAGAGGGAGAGGGGTCACAGTAATGACCAAAACAGCTGAGGGCTCAACTAAAAGGAACCTCTCGGATTCACAGAGCAGGAGCCTCCTACTCGAGGCTCCAGGCAAAAACAGAGCCAAGTGGCCCCACGGCACAAAAAAAAAAAAAGTGAGAGAGAGAGAGAAAGAAAGAAAAAAACCAACCACCTTACTCTCCCCATCCACCAAATCCCTTTTTTTAAATGAAAAAATTCTTTTTCAAATGACAGTGAAGAAAGAAAATATGCTCCCTTACCATATTTTCTCATGGAGTTAAAAATATACGTGTCGGAGGGAACACAGTTTTGTTTAAGGTCAGAGGGGGGGAAAGGCATGTTTTTTGAAATCTTAGAAAATAAACAGACTCAGCCCCGACCCGCAGGCTCTCTGGGAATGTGACCTGAGTGCTGCTGGGGGCTGGAGAGCCGTTTAAAGGAAAGTTCAAGGGCACACTTGAGGCCGAGGACTAGGCGTTTGAACACTGTGTCCCCCTCTCCAGATGACCAGCCTGCTGATGACTCAGGACTGGAGTGTCCAGGAGATGAGAAGGGCAAGAGCACAGCGCAGGCAGCTCCACCACCCTGGAACACAACCCCAGGGGGCAGCGAGGGCCCCGGGGGCCAGGTCTGTACTAAACAGGGCTCATCCAACTGAGCAAGGCTATGGGGACTCACCCCGGGCCGGCAGAAGTGTGACCAGTGAGGGGCAGGAGAGCTGCTGTCCGCCCAGGAGACAGGGTCACACTGGGTCGTCTCTTGGCCTAGCCACCCATCTCTCAACAGTAGCTACAGAGCCACGACACAGCCAGTTCCGAGGAAGGTCAGGAAAGCAGGCTGATACATTTTATTAAACAACTACTATGTGCTAGACCCTGAACAGGCACTGCAATACATCCAGCAAGACAGACAAGGCCCCAGTCTGCATGCAGTTTACCTTTGGGTGCTCAGAGCCCCCGCACTCTTTGCCCCACCCCCAGCAGACCTTCCGCCAATCCCGCTGGGTACTGGTGCTTGCTGAGCTGCCGGGAGGCTCGGAGTAAGCCATGTCCCTGCCCCCGGGGCTCAGAAACTCCCAGGGGGCTTTGCAGGTAGTTAGGGTGGGGAGGGGAGCAGACCCCACACTACTCCCCAAAACACAGGGGGTACCCCCATTTGATTACTACACACTTACAGGGTCCCCTCTGAGTTAACCCTGGGAGCAGAGGACACTTGGGAGGACCCCCTCAGTCCAGAGAGGGGGAACCAAAAGCCAAGGGTGAAGACATCCCTGCCGGCAGAGGAAGGGGCAGGACTCTGCAATCAGGCAGGGCTCAGTTTGAATCTAAGACTCACATCGCCTCTCTGAACCTCTGTGCCCCCCACAGTAATGTGGAGATGACGGTGCCAACCTCATGGGTGGGCAGGGTGGCCAGCTTGACACTGGCATTTGACAAAGCAGAACGATGGCCAGTGGCCTAGCTGGACTTTACAGAGGTGTGGACAGCAGGGTCTGAGCGCAGGGGAGGGGGCCATGCAGTCGGCCAAAGGAAGTTCAAAACCTTTTTTTATCCTCACCCCAAGGACATTTCTCCACTGCTTTTAGAGAGAGGGAGGGAGAGAAAAAGAAAAAGAAACATCGATGTGTGAGAGAAACATTGACCAGCCGCCTTCTCGGATACACCCCAACTGGGGATCGAACCCACAACCTGGGTATGTGTCCTGACCGGGAATCGAACCCACAACCCTTTGGTCCATGGGACAACACTCCAACCAACTGAGCCATGCCGGCCAGGGCAAGTCCAAAACATTTTAAAAGATGCAATGTCTTCTGAACTGAGCCTGAGATAGGAGTACAAACTCTACAAGAAAAAGCAGAGAAGGCATTCTAAACCCAGAATAAACAGGCATCCCCCTCACCCTGGGGGACTTTCTACCACTTCCACATCCTAAAAGGAAAGGTTTGTGACTCATTATTAATACCAGATAGATGGGTGCAGTCGCTCTCCCCTTCCTCCCCCTTCCTCATCAACATACCCTGACGGAGCACTTACTGTGCCAGATGCTGCTCTAGGCGCAGGCGGCAGATTAGCGGACTAAACAGACACTTTTATTTCACCCTCACAGCCGCGCAGAGTAAGTTCCGCCAGCGACCATCACCCACCCCGGCTTACAGAGGAGAAAACGAACAAGTTAGGGAGCCTTAATCTAACACAGGTGCCTTGAGTCTGAACAGGCAAAGCACCTGCCCACCTTTCCTTCCAGAACCTTGACACCCAGGCAAGGGAATGGGTGGCCAACCCCCAAAGTGTCCGCTCGCAGAGGCGCGCCGGCCGGCATGGCAGGCCGAAGGGAGTGGGGGCGGGCTGCCAGGGACAGCAGACCCCCAGCTCCCTCATCACCCCAGCCAGCTGCTCCCAGTTTCCGTGCAAACCATCATTTAGACTCCAGAACGAACCGCCTTTCCCCTGCAAATTACAGCAAGGTGAGAAGCAGAATCTACAGAGGCCCCCAAAGTCCCGAGAGAACTGAACTTGCCCTCGTGGTGGCTTAAGGAAGGTCAAGGGGGCTGTGGGGTCCTGGAGGCCCGTGTGCCCACCAGCCACTCGGACGCTGTCAAAACGGCAATCACAGGCCGTGACAGCACGTGAGTCTAGAAACCTAACCTGCAAAACACGTTTTTCCCCCAAGCAAGAGGGCAGATTTTTCAGCAATGTATTTAATCAGATTTCATTTCAAAGGACTTAAAGCACTTTGGGAACTCAATTAATGGGAGGGATTGTTATTTAGTGAGCTCGAAATCGTCCTGAGGAAATATCCAGAATCAGTGAGGCTGGCCGAAGGGCTCAGGAGACTGCACCCTCCGTTTCTGAGTGCTCGAGATTTTTCAAAATGAGGAGTTTGCAACACCCGGGAGAAACGACAACTGGGTACCATAATGCCGTGGCGTGAATGTGGATAAACGTCTGCAGTAGGGTGAGTTAAAGTAACCCCTGGATTTGTGGGGTGCTTTGCCCTACAAAGTGCTTCCGCAGGGGCCGCGTCAAATTAGAACTTGCAAGGCAAGTAGGGGTTCCTGGCCCCACTTTGCAGAGGGGGCCGCGGTGGGGACTCAGGCTTGCCCGAGGACTGTCCACCAGGGAGCTGCGCGGTGGGGACTCAAACTCGGCCACAGGGCTTCCCCTGGACCTCGTCCCTCCCGGCTCCCGCCCCGCCCCGGCACTCGGAGCCCCAGCTCCACCACTCCCGCCCCGGGGAAAGTGGCGGTTATCAAACACTCGGGCTTATTTAAACCCTCAACTCCTGTGCCTGCCACCACCCCGGTTCCCGAACCACTGCAGGCTTTAAGCACTGCGAGCGCCATGGCCCACACAAGCCATGCTGGCCTGACCGTCGGCCACTCCCAGGGCCCTTGGCCCGGCACCCATCTCCCCTGCGGGACCTTTCTACCGCACACTTGTTTGGCCACAGACGGCCCTCGCTATAAACGTTTCCAGCGGCATAAATCCAGTCATAACAGAACACTTCCCCTGGCCAGCCTTAGCCGGTCCAACCCCGACTCACCTTTCCAGAGAACTCCTGTGGATACAGTCTGGCCACAGAGTCCTCTGATCTCAGCCCTCAAGCCAGGAATTTGGGGGTGGGGGGGCTTGGGGGCGGGAAATGGTGGGTAGGGGCCTCCCTCCTCCCGTGGTCCTCAGGAGCAATCCGGGGCATGTTTGAAGCCACAGTCTTATCCCCTTTCCTTCGATGCCCGTCTGAGAAAACACCGGTTCATCGCTGCCCTCCCCCACTCTGTCATTTCTGGTCCTCGCTGCTGCTACAGGCCGCCTCCAAGCCCCAGGTGCCCCAGATGCGTCGGCCACGTCGACCCCATGATGCATGGGTCTAATGACTTCACTCGTGACACCAGCCCGGAGACGTCCTCTGTTTGTATACTCAGAGCCTCTGTTATGTCTGAAACCTCATAACCTTTCCCCAGGAACACATCGTACCTGTTCTGTGCTCCGGGAGTTTTGCAACTGCCTTCGGCCAAAAGCAACACGGCTCAGAGCCAAGTCCCCACGCAGACTAGCAAGGCCTCCCCGCAGCTCAGGGGCTGGGGGGGAGCTCAGGACGCCTATGCTCCGCCCGGCCCTGCCCGGGTCCTCCCAGAGAGAGGGCAGGATGCAGGATGTCCAGGGCAGCCCCCGGTGGGACACCCTTTGCCAAGGGGGTGGCTCTCATCTGGAACTCCCCCCTGGGGAGGAAGACCCAGCGAGCGCTCTCTGGAGCCCCCGACCTGCCCAGGCCTGCCCTCTCACCTCTGTTACTCACTCCCTTTCACTGCCGCCGCCCCAGCCCCCCTCCACTGCACAGGACAACCCCTGATCTCCGTTCGCTGCCGGATGGAGGGGTCCAGGGCTGCCCACCCTACGTACACAGAAGCCCCTGGACACCAGCAGCTACTGAGCGCTCGACGCATGACTCGTCTAAACGGAGATGTGCTTCAAGTTCAAACACACACTGCATGTTGAACCCTTGGCATGAAATAAAAGGTGAAATACTGTAATAATTTTATACTGATTCCACGGTTCAAATATTTTGCCTATAGTGGATGAAATAAAATATATCATTAGAGTAATTTCTGCTGTCTCTTTTACTGTTTGAGAGTGATGTGACGACTAGAAATTTTGCACCTTCACAGGAGGCTCCCGTGACTCTCTCCCGGACAGCGGCTAGCGCAGACGCGTCCACTCCCTGGGCCCAGCCTCGGCTCGGTTCGCTAGCCGTGTGACCCGGGGCAGGCTTCCTCTGCTCTGTTTCCCAGCTTCCCGCCCGCACTCGGGGCAGTACGAGTCCCCACGGCCCAGAGCGGGGTGCGGATTCCACTCGCCGTCACCGCGGTTCCTGGCACTCGATAAATGTCGGCTGTTGTTACTCACTCGGCGAAGACTTACTGATCCCCCTCTGACGTGCCAGGCTCCACGCTAAGCCCTGGAGACGCAAAGAGGAGCCTCACACGTCCTCCGGCTGGAGGCGGCCCCGGCTCAGGCCTCGGCGACCCAGGTCCGTCTCTCAGCTAGACTAACGGCACGACCTCTGGCAAGTCACGTTGTGAGGTGTGGGGCTCACGGTCCCTTCTGCAGAGGGAGGGACGGGATGCCCAGCTCAGACAGATGCTTGACACTCCGAGATCCCGTGACAGTCAGGCCACGTTCCGGAGGGCGGGCGTCAGAGCTTCCTCCACCCCAAGGGCCAGCCCTCCCACGGGGACACGAGCATCTGTGCCTCAGGCCCCGTCAGCCCTCGGCTGAGCAGAGCGGGGACACAGCATTCCTGGAAGAGGTAACTCCCAGCCCCGAGGGTGTGTGTGTGTGTGACTTGCTCCCTCCCCGGGCCTGTCCCTGTGTCCTCATTTCCCTGCCTGGGTCTGGGGACGGGAGGGGGAACTTGAACTCACTTTCACAGAAACCTCAGTGTCACATATCTTGCATTGTCTCCAAATGTGAGCGCGCTCGGCCACAGCGGCAGGGGACACTCCTGTCCCACCACAGCTCCACTCTGCCCGGGGCATGTGACAAACCAGTATTCCTTACAGACGGTGTCACTACCCCGTGAATATGATTGCCATGCAGTTTTTGCTCAAAAAAACACTGTCTTAGTACAAGTAAATAATTTTAAAAACCAGACTTTTTGTAACCTTCTTGTGGAATTTTAAGTTTTTTTCAGTGAACTGGGAACCTCAGAACAAAATAAAGAATTGGAAGCAGGCCAGGCCGCTTGCCACCTTGGAGAGGCCCCAAGGTGCACCCACCTTTCACAGAAGGACTGGGCTCCAGGGGGCACTTGTGACCGCTCAGCCCCAGAGAAGGGCCCGGACCCGGGCCGGCGGCCTGGCCCACCAGACCGTAGCTGGAACAAATGCCCGCTCTTCCTGGCCTCCCACTAACCTGCCCCCTCACAAGCACTTGTCTTTAAGATTAGACACGCAATCTCGTTTGCTCAGGCCCTGGCCGGGCAGCTCAGTCGGTCAGAGCATCGTCCTGATGCACCGAAGTTATGGGTTCAATCCTGGTCAGGGTATGTACAAGAGTCAACCAATGGCCCTGGCTGGCGTAGCTCAGTGGATAGAGCACAGGCTGCGAACCAGGCATCACAGGTTCGATTCTCAATCGGGGCACATGCCTAGGTTGCAGGCCATGGCTCCTAGCAACCGCACATTGATGTTCCTCTCTCTCTCTCTTTTTCTTTCTCCCTTCCTTCTCTAGAAATAAATAAAATCTTTAAAAAAAAAAAGTCAACCAATGAATGCATCAATAAGGGGAAGAACAAACCAATGCCTCTTTGTCTCTCTCCCCCTTCCTCTCCCTCTCAAATCAATCAATTAATAAATAATGTAAAAAAGAAAGTGGCTCAAATGCTTCTAGAAAGCCTCCTAGAGGTCTCCAGGGCCCCTACCAGCCCTGACCCCGACCGACAACCCCATCAGCTCTGTGCCCAGCCGCTGCATGCGAGAGCAGGAGGTTGTCACAGGTCGTCTGGGCCGACCCTTCACGCCCCAGCGAGAAGCCTGGACCCACAGAGGGCCTCCGTTCACCCCCTCATCTGCCCCGCCCCCCACAGCTCCAGCCCCTGTGGTACCCGGGCCCTGGCCTAGCTGTCGGGACACAGCGGTATGAGATCCGTCTAGACGGGTCAGGGCCGCCAAGGGAAGTGGGTGCACAAGTTGGGGGGACAGCAGACCTGGGGTCAGAGCTGTGTCTCCTGGGGAGCAACGTCTAAGCGGAAGCCTGAAGTGCGAGTGGGAATTGGCCTGGGAAAGATCTGGGAGGACGTCCCGGGCCCGGGGAACGGTACCTGCCCAATGAGACAGTGAGAGGGACGGCTCCGTGCACACGGACAGCTGAAGTATGCAGTAGTTCACGGCCTGAAATCCGCAGGGGAAGACAGGGAGCGAACCACTGCTTTGGAGGGTGCGGCTCGGACTTGAACTCCGGGAAGACTGTGCTGGGTAAACAGGCAGAAGGAGGGGGCAAACCCAAAGTCGGGGCCCCTCACAGGAGGCCACAGTGGTCATCTGAGCCAGAGACGTGCACAGACATTTCGGAGGGAGAATCGCCAGTGTTAGTGATATGTAGGACGGGCTTGAGACACAACGCCAGGCTTCTGGCCTGGTGACAGGCCACGCAGGCTGCTCTCCGTGCCATGCGACAACCCCTGAGAAACAAGAGGTTTGGTATCCGCTGAACCTGCCCACCGGGCTCAGTCGGGGCTGCTGGCTTCTTTGTCACTGACCCACAGTAGAAGCGTTCAGCCAGGCATCTCGGCCACCATGGGGATCAGATGACCCGATGGCCTGATTCAGGGATGGCAGTGCTCGAGGGCACGCTTCCAAGTGGGCAGAAGCCCAAGGGGGGAGGCGGCCACTCCCCACCCTGAGAACCTGAGGCAGCCTGCCAGCACGGGCGGCTGAGCACGCTCACGCCGGGGAGGGGGTGGTGCGGCCAGGTCCCTCCCTGTGCAGAGGATGCGGTGTGGGGGAGGCGAATCCCGGGGCGGCGGCTCCCACACAGGCCGGCAGCCGTGGGCTGGGCACACAAGCATGGGGGAGCCAGACAGAGGCACGGCCACCACAAGGGGTCCACGGGTGCCTTTGGTACGCCTGAACCCTAACGAGAGCTAAAGAGCAACAGGAAGGGGCAGAAGAGCCGTCTCAGGGCAGAGATTACTAACACATGTAGTGGTGAGGGTCGCGGGTCGCTGAGTCGGACCCACGAGACCTGCCTTGGGAGCGGCAGGGAGGGGCGGTTCTTCCCAAAGGCAGGACTTGCGCTGGGTCCTGGGCAGGTGCAGGGGTGTTGCAAGAGAGAGAATGGAGCTAGCCCAAGCGTGGAGGCAGCCATGCTGGCAAGTCAGCCTGGCTGGAGCAGGGGCCCGAAGGAGAGAGGCCTGCACGCAAGAGGCAGGCCTTGGGGGTCCGCCCCGCAGGCGGTGGGAAATCCCTACCTGCAAAGCACCCTGTGAGGACGCCAGTTTAGGAGTTCCCCCGGAAACCAAACATATCACCCGACGGTTCCACTTCCAGGTGTCGACGCCAAAGGACTGAGAACAGGGACCCGAATACAGGCCTTGCACCGATGCTCAGGGCAGCTCCACTCGCAACGGCCAAGGGGCGGAAACAGCTCGTGTCCCTCACCAGGGGAAAGGGGGAGCGAAATGTAAACGAAACGGGGTGTGTGCACACCATGGAACGTTATTTGGCCATAAAAAAGAAGAAATACTAAAAAATGCTACAACGTGGATATACCTTGTAAAGATCATGCCAAGTAAAATAAGCCAGACACAAATATTATGTGATTTCACTTCTACGAAGTACCCAAAACAGGCAAACTCATAGAGGCAGGAAGTACACAGAGGTCTCCAGGAGCTAAGGGGAGGGAGGATCGGGGAGTGGGTGTTTCATGCATACAGAGTTTCTGTTTGGGAAGATGAAAAGCTGCTGGAAATGGGTGATGGTGGTGGTTGCACAACAGTGTGAATATAATCAATGCCACTGAACTGTACCCCTGAAAATGGTTAAAACCGTACACTCTGTGTCACGGGTACTTTACCACACAGACACACGGAGAAGCCCAGAGCTGTGAGGACCACTGCTGAGCGATGCCAGGGGGGTGCACGGCGCCCAAGCTGGCGCTCACATCCTGCAGGGGGCAGAGCCGACCAGAAAGACCCCACCTGTGAGCTGGGGGCCACAAGTGTGCCAGCCCACAGACCTGGAGAGTGGGCTCTGTGTGTGTGTTACAGCACCAATGGCCGCGATCATCACCTGCGAACACTCGGACAAAGCACGCCGGGGATGGCTCCCTACCAAACATAATCTGTCCCTGCACCAATAGTTTAAGTCGCTCTCCACCTTGGCCACAGCTGTTCTGCACACACAGGAAGAGCCTCTGGAGCCAAAGGTCCGAAGGCCTCCAACGCCCGGGGACAGTACGTGGGCCTTCCGTTACCCACGGGTAAAGCCCCAACACTGCTGGCTCTCGCACTCAGGGCTTCTCCCATTCTGGCCCCGGAACAACACTCGGGTACCAGATCCATGGGTTCGAAACCGCAGGAACCCAAGAGAATAGGGAGGCCAGGCCATAGGGTCAAATCCGCCGGTGCGGCCAGGGCACGGGATGCTCGGCCCCTCCACCCCCGCCAGCCCGAGGTGCGTGCACACCAGCCGCCAGCCTCCCCAGCAGCAGAACAGGGACTTCACGCTCTCCCGAGGCTGCTCTGTTTTCCACACGCTTCCCTTCCACGTCACCGCCCCTCAGAAAACGGCGTGAGCGACTCCAGGGAGAGCACTTGCTGGAACACCGAGGGGCAACTGACGTGTGTGTCACGTGTGTGTCGGTGCTGCTGGCACGGGCCCCGGAACACGATCCTGCTCCTGCCGGGCTCACGCCGGCCTGACCCACGGAGTGCCAGGGGACCGCAGCCCCCACCACCTCCTTCTCCAGAGATGTACACGATGCGCGTGCCGGCGAAGAGAGGCCCAGCCTACCTTCCTCCCTCCCTTCTCCCCTCCACCCCGCAGCACTGAGCCTGCCCCCTTCGGCGCCTCCTGCCATCAGAAAATATGCCCCTCCTGCCCTCCCTCCCCTCCCCCCGGGGTGATCAGCTCCACCAGGGACAGAAATGCAGTGAGCACCTACAATGAGCACCTAGCTCAGGGCTTGGCACCTAAAGGGGCCGGTAAATGCTGGGTGCTGGATAGGAGGGGAAAGGGGGCCTCGGATCCACCTCTTTGGGGATGTCAGATTCCAGCCATCAGCCTAGATGAGAGGGCCACAGGGGTGTCCGTCTCCTTAGGGCCTCTGTGTGGGACACCGTGGCATTAGACAAGGCCGTGCAGAAGCGTGGGTGGTTGAAGAGGTGCACAGACAGCAAAGCAAGAGTCTGAGCTGCCGCCTCTGCTCCCCCAGCACCCCCACGAGAGGGGCAGCCTAGCCTGCAGGGAGACGCCAGGGCCAGGCTGGCTCCGAGAGACCAGGTGGAGGAGACGGGCTCACACAGGGCCTGTCACTCAAGGCCAGCCACAGGGCCGGGACATGATCTCGGGAAGGAAAAGCTCCAGGAGAATCCCTGGGGAAGCTTATTTAAAAACACAGCTTCCTTGTACAGCGGTATAATCACTTTGCAAAAGTCTGTCGATTTCCAAAAAGTGACCAAACCTATGCCTATCATGTGATCCAGCCGTGCCATCCTGGGCGTTTGCCCAAGAGAATAGGAAACACATCCAACGAAGTTCCCAGCAGCTTTGTTACAGCAAAACACCCGGAAACAACCGGACTGTCCCAACAGGTGTGTGAACACGCAGCAACGTGGATGAATCGCAGCACGCTTATGCTTGAGTGAAAGAAGCCAGACAAAAAGAGCACGTACTATATGATTCCAATTATAGAAATTTCTAGAAAGCGTCAACTCACCCATAGTGACAAAAAGCAGGACGAGAGATCGCTGGGGGTAGGGGTGTGGCAGGGAGGGATGAGGGGAGGATGGTAAAGGAGCATCGGGGAACTTTTACAGGTGACGTGTTCACTGACTGGTTGGTGGTGGTGGTCTCAGGCACGAGCAACCTGTATGTCCCCAGCTTCTCAAAGCGCCTGTTATAAATGTGTATAGTTTACTGCCTGCTCGACTATAGCGCAACAAAGGGGTTTTAAAAGAATACAGATTCCTGGGTGCAGGCCTAGAGAGTGGAGGCCGGTCGCGGTGGGGGTGTTACAGAGAAGAGAAACAGGGTGGGGGCGCAGGCCCTCCCCAACACCCCGGAGCAGAGTGATGAGGGCCAGCCACGGGAGCCCAGTTGTCCCTGCAGGTCACTGACAGAACGCGCACGGACATCGAGTCCCCACACGGGCATCCCTCGCTCCTGGGAAGGCAGACGGGCAGCAGATTGGTCTCTACGCCACAGCGTGGTGGTCCGTGAGCTCCCTCTCGAGTCTGGCTCAGCGGATCCAGGCGTCAGCAACCCAGGGAGGGTGTCCACGAGGGGGTCCCAACCGAGCCACCTTCTGGACCCATCACCACCTCCTTCTTCACTGGAGGACATTTGGGTTAAACATTGTTCACCAGATGAGGCTAAAACCCGGCCACGTGCTCCAGAAGGTCGGCCAAAGGGTCATAAATATTCCCAAGTCACGAGGACAAAGGATGGGGATACGGCCATCAGGGAACTCCAACTCAATTTCTAATAAAGCTCAAGGTCAGGCTAAATGCTAAGTCTGACATTACTACAGTTATATCTGCTTATATATTGACTTTGTGGGTCTTTCTCTTTCTCTTCTCACTCACACGCCCAGGCATAAACACTGGAAAGAAACATGCCTGAACGCTAAGGGCTCCTGAACTTCACTCCTTGGAGAAAAGTTTTCTGTAATACGTCACCTAAAGCCCATATGGTATAACCTTCTTTGGCCAACATAAATTGGTCTAGAAGTGCCGAACAGCGTACTACGAGTCTGTCACTGACAAATGTGGTGAACTGCACGAAGCCACGGGCCTTTCAGGGAAGAGCCAGGGATTAGAAGGTAAGCCCCGGGGTTGGGGCTCAGCGTGGCCCAAACCAGCTGTGTGCTGTTAGGCCTTCCACGCGCCCTCTCTGGGCCTTCTCACCTGTGAAGGCAGGACTTGCGCCTCCCCACATCCCTCCTCACTTGGACTCTGACCGTCCAGAACTCACCTCACCTCCCGCTGGAGTCTCCTACCCTGTCTGCTGGCTACGTTGCAAAACTAACAAAGTCAACTTCAAGGAATCCCCAAACCACCTCTGACTTCACTTTAAAATCTCACCCTTTACAGCAGGATCTGAGCCGCACTCCCTTCCAGCACAAGCCCAGGACGCCCCATCCCTGGAGCTAAAGGTGTGGGCGAATGAGGAAGACAGACCCCGGACATCCGGCTGCCGGTCTGCATCTGGAGCCCTGGCCAGCAAGACGGTCCCCACACCCCTTCTTTTCCTGTCTGATGTCGGCGCTAAGTGCTCCATGCCCATCTTGCACATGCTCAGCCCTCTCCCCCAACACGTGGAGCATTTTTACTCCAGCGAGTAATTTCTGAATGCCTTCCAAAGGCACCCATCTAATTTCTTGGCGTCTCCCCGGGATCATGAGCCAGGCAGAGCAGCAGCCAAAAGCACAGCATGTCGTGACTTTAAAACCGTGGCGGCAGAAAAGAAAAGAAAATACATTCTGCCTTGAGGAATTCAGACTTGACCCCGGTTCCAAAGATCACCGTTTATCACAGGAAATAAAGGGCTCGGCGTATGTTTTTCTTCCTCTGTATCAAGTCTCCCTCGCAGGAAAGTTTAAATAAGTGAAACGCAAAACTGAAAGGACTGGCTGTCTCCAGGAAATGGTAACACGAGCGGCGGTCATGGAGCCCGCCCTGCCCCTGCCCCTGCCCCTGCCCCTGCCCCGGGAAAGGAGCCTCGCCCTGGCCGCCCGATCCGTTCCAGCAGGTCAGGCGCAGGTCACAGCCAGCCGTACGACATCCAGGTCACCGCTTGGAGAAGAGAAAGCGAAGGTGCAGATCAACTGAGTGCCCTGTCCCTTCGCTCTGGGTGCTTATCTGGGCTGCGACCGTGGCGCCCGGAACCTCGCCCCGCACCCTGGGTGGCGGTCACACCACCAAGGGATGCTAATGGGCAGAGACGCCACCTACTGAGTCTGACCTATGTGCCGGGAACTGTGCGTTGGTGCCTATCTGCTTCCGGCGTCCCCACATCCAGCAGTTGGGACCGTCATTGGCCCATTTCACAGGCCAGGAAACTGACAGCCTTAGCAAGCTACCATGTGGCTAAATCATAATTCAATCCCAGGCTCTTAACTCCTTTGTAATACTGCCCTTCCCACAGACATGTACAGTAAAAGGGCCTTTGCATTTCCACAGCAACTTCCTTGTAAAAATGGGGACCTGCGGCCCACAGAAGCCAGGAGATCTGCCCAAGGCAACCTAGCGGGAGCTGGAACCGAGGGGGGATCCCTCAGCACTGACAACCCTTGTCAGTGCCCTTGGGCTGCGGCACGACCTCAGCCCACCCAGAGGGCACGCACTAGCAGGGTTACAGGAGGCCCCTCCGCCAAGGGGACAGAGAAACCTAAAACTGCAGCCTCCTCCCGCAGGCAAAAGCACCCCCCTGCCTCCAGCTGGAGGCAGCAGTCTGGAGGGAGAAGTACTCCGCTGTGCTGCAGGGGACACGGCAGAGCCACCGAAGGGACCGCCTGTCCTGAGTCTCGCAGGCGTGCGGCAACCCAGACGCCTCTTTACAACACCAGGGGGACACATGGCATCAGCGCGCCAAACACCTTGCGGGGGGCGGGGAAGCACAGAGGGTGAGCACCCGATGAAGCCATGGAACCAGCATCGCACCTGGGGTCTCTCCGCACGGCTCCCACTGACGTGCTCTCCCTGTGACGCTGGTGTGTGGCCCCACCTGGACCGTGTGTCGCTGGCTGGCTCACAGGCCCCAGCCTTGTCGGGTCAGACATCTCAGAGATAAGCGTGGTCTGTGTTCCTGTGCCCGGGAGGGAAGCTCTGGCCGCCCGTGCGGCCAGGCCGGTGTGGTGATCTGAGCATCGGCCAGGACCTGGATCCCCCTCCTCGGCGGCACGGCTGGGTTGGACCAGCCCCTGATCGGACACCAACAACGGCTCAGCCAAGTGCCCCTCCAAACCAGGCCCCTCGGGGCTCTCTCCCTTCTGACACAAAGCCAGCTCTACCAAGCGGAAGAAAGAGAGGGCACACGTAATCAAAGGAAGGCTGGTCAGTTATGTCAACGAAGGGTGACGGTGACGCCCGCGAAAACCCAAGGGATGAGACGACATGGGAGAAAGTCTAGGTGACCTAGGTTCAGTGATGACATTTTAGATACCACACCAAAGGCATGATCCCTGAAAGAGATAATCACCAAGCTGGACTTGATGAAAATGAACAACTCGTGCTCTGCAGAAGACCATGCAGGAGCTGAGAAGACAACCCACAGACTGGGAGAAAATGTTTGTTGAAGACACATCTGATAAAGAACTAGTATTCAAAACAAAGAACTCTTAAAACTCACTCAGGAGCCCTGACTGGTGTGGCTCAGGGGGTTGGGCGTTACCCCACACAGCAAAAGGTCACTGGTTTGATTCTCAGTCAGAGCTCATGCCTGGGTGGCGGGTGTGGTTCCTGGTCGGGGTCCCTGTCTTTCTCCCTCCCTTCCCCTCTCTCTAAAAATAAATAAAAAATAAAATAAAAAATTTTTTTAAAAAGGAGCTCAATAAGAAAAACAATTAGATTAGAAAATGGGCCAAAGATGCTAAGATATACCTTATCAAAGAAGACATGGAGATGGCAAATAATAACATGGAAAGATGCTCCACATCATAAACCATCAGGGACATGTAATTTCCCGCCACAAGACACCACCACACAACCATGAGAACAGCCACAGTCAAGAACACCGACACCACCAAATGCTGGCAAGGGCGTGGAGCAACAGGAACTCTCGGCCGTTGGTGGTGGGAATGCAAAATGGTATGAACACTTTGCAGGACAGTTTAGTGGCTCCTTACAAAACTAAGAGTACCCTTAACCATACAATTCAGCAATCGCACTCCCTGGTATTTACTCAAAGACGTTAAAATCTTATGTCCACACAAACACCTGCACACGTATGTTTATAGAAGCATTATTCATAATTGCCAAAGCCTGGAAGCAGCCAAGATGCCCTTCCGTGGCAAATGGATAAACTGTGGCACATTCAGACAATGGAATATCAGCACGAAAAAGAAACGAGCTGTCAAACCATCAAAAGACACGGAGGAAACTTGCGTGCATATTAGTGAGTGAACGCAGCCGATCTGAAAAGGCTGTGTGCTGGTTGGTTCCAGCTCTGTGACCTTCTGGAAAAGGCTCAGCTACGGAGACGATAAAAAGGTCAGTGGTTGCCACGGGTTCCGGGACAGGGAGGGACAAACAGGCAGAGCACAGAGGATTCTGGGGGCAGTGAAACTGCCCCATGATGATACTAGACGATGATGGCTGATACCGTAATGATTGATACACGTCATTCATTATACATTTGTTCAAACCAGTAGCATTTGCAACATCGAGAGAGAACCCTAAGGTAAACTGTGGCCCCTAGATGGTGTGCTGACCTGGGCTCTCCGATGGTGAGACGTGCACCACACTAGGGGTGGGGGGAAGCGTTGAAAATGGGGGAGGGCTGTGCACATTTGAGGGTAAGGGGGTACATGGGAACTCTCTGCAGCTCCTCAATTTACTGTGAACCTAAAACTGCTCTAAAAAAAATAAGTCTTAAAAAGAAAACTAAATGTATTGGTGTGGCTCAGCCACTTTCCTACCATCAAATAAACCCTAAAACCAGAGTCAAAACGTAGGTGGCCAATGGGGACAAAGCCTGGGGAAGTAAGAGCAGGGGCCCACCTGCACCTGTGGCCTGAAGAGCCATCGCCTCGGCCCCCTGGGGGAGGGGGCTGGAGAAAGCCTGGGGCCGGGGCACTGGGGTGTCTGGCGCCCCGCCCCCCACATCATTCATGCCCACCATGGACTTTATACGGGCGAGTTTACTTCAAACCCTTTTAAAGGGACTCGTGGGGTCTGCACTCTCTTGAGGACACCCACTCCTGGCAGGCACAGCCTGCGGTGCCGAGGCAGGCAGCAGAATCCCACGACAGGGCTCCATCCGGAAGGGAGCACACCAGGGTCCCCCCCCCCGCCACTCCGGTTCCCCGAGCAGGACCACAAACGACGTGGGCAGTTCCGAACATCACACAGGGTCAGGCCTTGAGAAGCTGAAAACCCGCGATCATCTCTCGGTGCCCACCCACTTCCTTTGCAGGTGCAGCTCACCAGTCAGGGCACCCCCACCCCCAGGCCTGTGCGCTGGCCCAGGGCCAGGCCCCCCTGAGCGGAAGGAAGCGCGGGCACAGCTCACACGCGCGCCCCGCCCCCCGCCCCCATGAATCAGGGAAGAGAAGCGCTCAGAGACGATGAGGACCGCAGCAGGTCCTCGTTCGCAGAGCTGGCGCGGGCGGGAGCAGGGGTGCAGGCCCGGGTCTGTCCCCTCCGGTACCCGAGTCCCTAGCTGCCATCCTGCTCAGCCGCGTACCCCACACACACAGGCAGAGACACTCGGGGCATTCGGAGCCACTTCTGACGGACAGCAGCCACCGCTGCCTCTGGGAGGGTCACGTCGGCCTCCAGTGATGGCCTCCGTTCCACTCCTAGGTCAAGGTGGTCTGCAGGGGAGCCTTTCCCTATAGCACGGAGGGTCTCTGAGAGGGGTCCACAGACAGAGCCCAGCAGCCAGGCAACAAGAGCAGAGAGCATGCATACATCAGCACCAGGCTCCTGCTCGGTGACCGCCAAATACTAACCCCTCCACGCCCAGCAGCCTTGTAAGTGCTGCTTATCAAAGAGAAAACACACTCAATCAGGTAGGTAAGCCACTTCCTCAAAGCCCCACAGCTAAGGAAAGATTTGGGGCAGGGCTTCAACCTCGGCTAACCTGGTTCTCAAACATGGGTCTCCCCTGACTGGTGGGAGGCCCAGCATCCCCTCCAGCAACTGAACCTCAGTGCACACGGGTGGCAGGGACCCTATGAGTCATCTGTGCGTCCTGAACCATCCAAGGTCTGCAGGCTCGCGGAGCCGGTGACTCAGTGCAGCCGCCAGCCCCGGCCTCCCGATTCCTCTTTGTCAGGCACGCAGATCTGTGTACGCCGACTGTCTGTTTAACCAGAGCAAAACAAAGAAGGCGGCGCAGGCGAGCAAAATCTGTAGGAAACACATTGTTTCAGCGAGTCGCTGGCGCAGGAAGCAGTGGAAGGGGAAGGCCACGCGGAGATCTCTGCGAGGAGAGGCTGGCCCTCGGGCCCCGACCCGCGGGCCCCTGCTCGGGCGCGCAGCATGGGAGAGGCCAAGGCGCCTCTCTGAATGACCAGCACCCCGAAGGACGTGGAGGATGTGACTGAGCACGTGCGACCAGGGTGGGACCTCCGGCCCACACTCTCCTCCCTTGCAGGGGTGTCACTGGAGTCAGCGGTCGCCTCCCCCGGGGCCCGCCGTCCTGTCTGACAACCAGAACTTCGCTTCAGAGAGCGTCTCTCCGCTGTTCAGCAACTTCTAGGCGGGTCCTGTTATTATTATTAACAAAGATAAGATTACGACTAATAATAACCCTCCTGACATTTAGATGCATTCTGTCCTATCGGTGCAGCCATGCTCTCTGAGGCAGGGTAGGGTTCAAATTCCACATGTGTATTGCTCCCGACGCCTACCAGCCCAGTCAGCCTGAATGCAGATGCCGTTTCCAGAGCCTTCTTAAGAACTAAAACGATCTTTTTATTTGAACGACGTGCCAGGCACACTGCAGTGTTGAGCTGCTGGAAGGAAAACACTTGTTGTTTGACTTCACAAAACCATACTTAACTCTCAACGTCACCCTCAGAAGAAATCTCTGAAAACCTCGAGACCTCCTCCCCCTCCCCCCAACCAATTCACACAGTCACCGAACCACCGTGTGAAGGTCTGGGAGCCAGGCCCCGGCTGTGGAGTCTGCGCTGTGGAGTAGGCAGTGGGCAGCACGGACCGGGCCCCCACCAAGTCAGGGAGGTGGACAACACGCCAGTAAACCAACTAATGCACAGGTACAGACTCTGGCGAGGGCTGCAGAAGAAAGAAACGAGCAGGGGGCTGTGATTAGGACTAAAGGCACTGGCAGTGGTCGGCAAAGGAGCCCAGCTACTCGGCACAGCACGTGAAGGCCCCCTGAGTGGGTGAGGTTTATGCCAAACCCCGAAGGTCAGCCAGCAATGGGAGGGGAGAAAGGCAGGGGAGAGGGCGGAGGGGCGGGTAGCGGGAACAGCAGGCAGCAGGCACAGCGGGCAGAAAGGCATGTTCAAGGACCTATGGGAGGCCGGGGGCCGCAGGAGACAAGGCAGAGAACCTGGGGGAGGGGCAGCTGGCAGGGCAGCAAGGCCTCCCACCCCTTCGAAAGGTTAACAAACATCTGGTTCTGCCCTTGAATGGCCTTGGCCTGTCCCCGCACCACCCGAGGCCTCAGTTTCCCAGCTGCAGAGTGGTCCAGGCCTGGGGCTGGCGAGCCTCTTCCGAGACGGTTCCAAGGGCGAGGCCTGGAGAGCAGAATTCAGCAGCTCATGTCCACCCCGACATGTCCTCAGCATCCTCTAACGGAAGTGTGGAAGGTCTCAGAAGAGGGTCTGCCCACGGGGACCCTCGATAACGTGAGCCCTTACTGCTCCCGTCGCAGGGCCGAGCACGCAGCTGTCGCGACCAGGAGGAGCCTGGAGCACATGGTCAGGGTCCGTGGGACGCTCTCAGGAAACCCCTTGGGGGCTGGGGCCTCGGGACACCCACCTGTGCCCATGCTTCCTCCTTACAGGAAGCGGGCCGTGACCATTGTCTATTGTTCCCAAGCCAGTCACGCCAACTATCGGGGCAGAAGCCGCACGCCGCGGCGAGCAAGGAGAAGGTGTCAGGTCTACAGACTTCCTGGGAAAAGTCCCTCTTTGTTTAGAAACCACGCCGGCGCGTCTCTATGTTTCCATCGGAGAACAAAGCGGACACTTGGCCCGGAAGAGTGCGGAATGAGGTAAGTCGTGATCTGCCCGGAGAAGGAGCCAGAGTCCCCTCCCCCTCTGCAGGGCGGCCCCGGGCTGAAGGGGACTGGGCGGCCAGGGGAAGGCACCCCCTCTGGCATCCACTGTCTAGTCACCCCAGGAGTGAGCTCTGCTGGAGGCCAGGCCTCTGCGGGCTATCAGTGAGCCCTGCAGACAGGGCTGGACCGATTCTATAACGACTAAAGACGCAGGACAACCCAACCCCTCCGTGTCCCCCCGAGATGGGGACCATGGGGACAATGACAACTACTGCCACAGGACTCCTATGGCAAAGGCACACACTTAGCCGGCATTTATCACGTGCCAGGTGTTAATGTTTTAATGTCAACAACTCTGTTATTATCCCTCTTCACAAGTGGAAACACAGAGGCACGAAGACATGCAATTAATTGCCAGAGGTCACATTCCACTTGGTAGACGAGCCGGGACCCGAGCCCAGGCTGCCTGCCTCCCCAGCACAGAGTCACACCCCGCCCCGTGCGGTGGACGCGGCAAAGGGGGCCTAGCTCCTGACGGGCGGCACTCACTACCTGAGGAGGGTCCTCGGACGCCAGGACCGTCCACGGAAACCCGCACACGTGGTCCGCCCAGAGGCAGAGGAAAGCCAGGTTAGGACTCCCCGAACAGTGGACTCACTATTCGCACAGAAAAACACTGAACTGGATTTTGTTTTTAAATAACCTGGTTATATCGCCCTGATTAACACAAAGCCTGTTTGGCAGTTGACTTTGCTAATTCTGTTTTCCCATCTGCTGCTTCGGAAGCAGGTGAGGATGAACAACACACACGCAGAAGTTCTCTGTCCCGGGGCGCACCGGCGGCGTGTGCGTGAGGCCGGCGCACAGGACACGCAGGGTCGGCATCGGCTGTCTCCACCATGTCCTTTGTCACCTGGTCATGACACACAGCCCGAGGGTGCCAAACCCAGGCGGACTTCACAGAGGACACTCCTCTGGGGATCAGCACAGACGAGGGTGCCCTGTCCTCCTCTCCCTGTGTCCGCAGAAACTCAGCCGGCTTTTATTCACGTCATATCCTCAGGGGACACCGTTTCCTGTGAGGCCGCATCTAGGGTTTTGGGCCTGGCTGGGCAGAGAGGGTGGG
Source organism: Phyllostomus hastatus (assembly GCF_019186645.2). Classification (NCBI taxonomy): domain Eukaryota; kingdom Metazoa; phylum Chordata; class Mammalia; order Chiroptera; family Phyllostomidae; genus Phyllostomus; species Phyllostomus hastatus. The sequence continues at coordinate 27,102,194 of NW_025334004.1, read as the reverse complement.
GGGGACACCTTTTCCGACGCTCGAGCAGCCTTCCTGGCCCCACGTCACCGCTGGCGTGGCTGTGCCAAGGCAAAGGTCCCAACCAAAGCCACAGCTTTAAAAACATCCCCGGAGGGTTCTTATCTGACCCCTTCGTTCTGTGGAGAACAAAACTCAGGCCCGACAAGCAGACGCCGGACCTACTTGCCCAGAACCCAGGACTGGTCCAGTGCTGCTTCCCCTGCACCAGCACGGCCCCTTCTAAGAGCACGAGGGGGAATGTGGGTTGGTTCGGCCAAACCGCTGACAGACCATGAGCAGCCCGCCTCTCCCAGGCACGGCGGGGCCTAAGCCCTCCCCGTTCCCACTCACCCCCGCTCCTGCCCCTCTGGACTGGTCAGTGAGAAGGGCCCACCGAGGGCCTGCTTGGACAGGGATGGGCACTGGACACAAGAGACTCCCACCCCTTGGCTGGCTGGTCCCTGTGGCCTGGAGAGCACAGATGAGCTCTTTGTCCGGAGGACAGTGAGAGCCCGGGGCACTCACCATGGGGACATGAGAGCCAGAGGACCACACAGCCTGGGGAGAAGGCTGCCATGTTGGGGCAGGTGCTCAGTCAGCACGAGGCCCCTGAAATATGCAAAAAATAAAATGACCTTTGTTCCTTATGCTTCCTGTCCATTTTGCATCCTCACGGGGCCCGTCTTGAGATGCCTGTTGCGTCTGCGCAATAAACCCCCCTCACTGAGTTGGCTCTTATGGAGTCTCCCTTCTTAAGACCAAACCAGCCTAAATGGAACTCGCTTATTCCACACTGGCGCGCAAGACCCAGGGCTGAGTTCCCCGTGGCGAGGGAACGGAGGGGCAAGCCGAAAAGAGCACATGTGATTCCTGTGGGCCAGAGTCATGTCCAAGGGCAGCCCTTCTGGAGTGACAGCCAACAGGAGGGCCCAGGCCCAGCCTTCAGACCTAAGCGGCATTTTCCTTGACCTAGACCTGGACTACAGAGGGGTGAAGGGTCTGAGAAATGCTGGAATGGGGGCGGTGCCACGGAAAGGATTAAAAAAGAGCATCTCACAGTGCGCAGGGTGTGGGTCCAACTGCTTGCCGTCCATGGGATGACCTGGGGCCACGAGGTTAGCTTTCTAAGCCACTAGCTGCTCCTGCATTAAAACCTTCTGTGGCTCCCTACTGCTAAAGCCCTACCTGTTCGCTGAGGCACCCGGGCCCTGGCTCCGGTCTGCAGCCCCCTGCCCCTTCCTATCCCACCGGGCACCCCCTCATCCTGCCCTCCCCACCAGCAGCCTGAAGTTCCCTGCAAAGCCTTGCTCTTTTGTATCACAACTACAGGGAGAGGACACAACGGCCACCCTTAGGTGACCCGGCCTCAGACTTTGACCGTCAGTGTAACCACCATCCTCAATTCCTAAATCAGGGCCCGGTGAGCTCAGCCTCCGGCGGCGAGGGTCGTCCAGCCCCTGGTGGGTACCCCCGGTCAAGGCGAGAAAGCCCGCAGCCCGGCACCTGCTGGCCCAGTGATTACGAATCCAGCCCCCAGACTGTAAACTGGCAGGAGGGGCCATCTACACCAGGGCCAGATTGAAAAACACATCAGCCCACCCCCACCCCAACGCCCCAAACCGGCCAAACCCGGGCCCTGCGGGAAAGCAGCAGGGAAGGCCCCCGGGTGTCTCAACCAGCTGCCCGGTGAGCGGCGGCCAAGCCTCCACGTACAGCCGCCGTCCCCACATCCCACCCCAGCTGCACGGACTGACCGTGTTCCCTGGGCCCACCCTATGGCTTTACTATTTAAACTTCCTTACCTTGAAAAACATACACGTTATGAAAGGGAAGGAAAAGCTCGTTGGATGGTGGCGGAGCATTTGGGAAGGGCTCTCCGTGGTAAACAACCAGCATTGTTTCTAAAAGTAGGTTAAGAATGCAGACCGCTCAGGCCCACGGCAGCCTCAGATAAACTTCCCGGAGACAATGGGCAAGGCTGCTCCACCTCACGACACCCCCCCACCCCCCGGCAGGAGCCAGGGGTGCCCTCTGTCGCCAAGTGGCCCCAGGCTCGGCTGGGGGTCAGGAAGAGGGTCCTCATAGAACTTCTCCCTTTGTGAGCCCCGGGGAGGGAACCAAGGTGGCTGAGACCATGGGGCCAGGACTGCTCAGAGCAGGCCCCAGGCCCAGACTTCAGTGAGCAGGGCCCTGGCTGGGCAGCCTGAGGTTCGACTGCAGACCAGGACCGGCGCAACCCGGCGTGTTCACAGCAGAGCGGGCACTCGATGGGGGAGGAGAACCCCAACCGTCTCGGTCAGCTGGGGCTACTGTAAAGAGTACCAGACCGGGTGGTTTCATCAACAGACATTTATTTCTCACAGTTCTGGAGGCTGGGGAGTCCAAGATCAAGGAGCCAGCCGACTAGGTTCTCTGGGGAGGGTTCTCTTCCTGACTTACAGATGGCGGCTTTCTTGTTGTCCTCGTGTGGCAAAATAAGAAAGTTCTGGTCTCTCTTCCTCTTCTTACGAGGGCACTAATTTCATCATGGGGCCCCACTCTCATGACCTCATTGAACGCTGATCACTCCCCAAAGGCTCAGCTCCTGCCACCACCCCAGCGGAAGTCGGGGCTTCCACATCGGGGGTTCGAAGGACACGACGCTCAGTCCACAGCACCAGCTCGGAACCAAGATCCTCGCTCAGCGCTTCACCCTCCGGGGAGCCTCAGCAGAGGCTCGCTGGAACCCGGGCCCAGTGTCCACAGCTATAAAACAAGGCTAGTGATGCTTAACTCAGAGGAGTTAGCAAGATTTTTTTAAAAAAACAAACATTAAGGAACCGAAAGCAGAGGACGGAGTCTGGCACAAGAGCAGGGCCCCCAAAATTATGGGCGGGAGGGGAGCACTGTGAGGCCAGACACCCGTGCTTGACTCTCAGCGGGGGGGGGGGGGGGGGTGTCCTGGGACAGGAAGACGGGTGGAGGCTGCTGCTGCTGGCCCCCAGAGGCCGCTGCAAGCCCCCGCCAGTGGCTCGGAGTGGCACGCAAGGAGGGACGGTATCTTGGAGTCTCTTGCCAGCCGGACGCTGCGCTCCCTCAAACAGGTGTGTGCCTTCCTCCTTGGACCTTAGGACGCTGTACAAAGTATTGTTTGCGGTTGGTAATAGCAACAGTTAGCATGTAAAGGCCTGGTAGGGGCTAGGCCCTGTGTCAAAGGCATCCTCAGTGGGGCCTCGATATTCTCCCCACTTTGCAGTTGAGCAGACTGAGCACAGAGTAGCTCAGGGAAATTACTCAGACTGCTGTTAAGCAGTGGCTGGAAATTCAAACCCAGGTCACCTGAATCCAAAGAGGACACCAGCTTCCACTCCACCGTCCGCTGAATGCACATGGTTTTCCTGTTGTAATCTCCGTGGTCCTGCTCTATCTTTCCCTTCCGTGGCCCCGGCTACGGGTCTGATAACGGCTCCCCGTCTCCTGGCAACCTTCCTGGTGGGGCCCACACACTGTGTTGTCCTAGAGCTGGCTCACCCCAGTGCGTGCTGATGGAGCACGTCTTCGCCCAGCCCCAACAGATGGCATGTGCACACACACACACACACACACACATGCACAAGTGGGATGCCATGCTCAAATAATTTGGGGAAACCCGATTTACAAAGTGAAAAAGATGCATTTCATTCCTCTGCGGGGCTTCTCAGAGCCTTTGGTGCACACATGGGCGTTGGAATACCCAGAAGGAAATACAGTAAGCAATACTTCCCAACATGTTTGACCATAGAGTCCTTTTTTCTCAGGTATACCTATTAACATTTCCTGCCATGACATTTCACAAAACATTTGTGAAATGTGTACGAATGTCTTACACATTGGTCTTACAAAACATTTGTGAAATGCAGATCTAATCAAAACCCCACACTTACAGATAAAGAAAGCAACGCTCAGAAAAGCGCAGTCGCTTGCTAAAGGTCACAAAGGAAGCAAGCAGATCAGGGCAGAGCTTGAGCAAGAGTCACGGTTCTTTGACTCCCTGTCCAATGTCCCCTGAGGCTCCATCTCATCATTATGACTATAAAAGAATTTTGATTAGGTGCCTCTTAGTCAATGCCTTAAGCCAAGGCCAAGTAATTTTAAAACAAAAGGTTAAGACATTCGTACACAGTTTTTCAGGCGGTACAGAACCGAACCGGTCTCTGACTGCAGAAGTTCACACCCAAGCTGCCGTGAAGACCACCACCGCACTCCCGAATTCCGAGAGACCACCTCAGCCCTGCTTCCTGCTGGGCCCCACCGGCTACTGAGAGATCAATAATGCACACACGCGCGTTTCACAGCACCGAACAGGTGTACCCAATTGTCAGCGGGCGTTACAGCATTACAGTGAGCTCCTGAGAGTGAGCTGTCAGTATGCCAGAGGCGGCTTCATGGCAGAATGGTAACAACACATCACGGGGCCCGTTGCGACTTCACTGCCTACAGTGACAGTGCTTCCGATGTCGGAAGCAGGTTGAAGAGTTTCAGAGGTTCAGAATCACGGAGATGCTGAGTCTGGTAAAAACTGGCTTTTTAAAAAACTGATCTCGAGAGAATGTTTTATCGTATTGTATGCCAGAGGGAAGAGGCCAAGACCCCCTCCGGGCCCCTGTTCGAGAAGTGTGCTGTCCAGCACAGCAGCCACTGGCCACTATATCAACTTACATTGTAATCGATTCACATTAAACTGAAATAAAAATTCAGTCCCTCCACAGCATTAGCCACGTTTCAAGTGCTCAGCAGCCACGTGTGGCCGGTGGCTATTGCACTTGGACAGCACAGACAGGGTACACGTGCTCCGCCACAGAAGGCCCCACCAGCGAGCACTGCTCTAAACTCGGACGCACCTCTCTGCTCACAGCTGACTGGCCCCGGCCACCTGACTCAAGGGCAGCCAACGGCTGGCTAGTGTGTGTATAGGATGACCAAAATCAAGGGCTTTGCCCATTAGAAAGGCAGTGATTCACTCGCCAACCAAGTTCTCTGTCAACTGACTGAACTTACTAGCTGGTAGTGGTAAATAAGAGACAGATTGACCGAAATTATGAATCATGGCCATGCTGAAAGAGGGAGCGTGGAGAGCAGCTGGAAGGAATCATCGACCACCTGAGGAGTGTGTCACAGACTGGCCTGACTTCCAAATGCCCTTCCCCTGCGACTCCGTTGGCCAAACCCAGCTCTCCTTGCACCCAGAGCCGCCGGGAGTGCCCAGAAATGAACGAGACCCGGGCAGCAGCCCGCAGCCAATGACTGACGGGAGACGGCTCGCAGCACCCAGCCCCTGGGCCCTCGAACGGGAAAGGACTCAGGCGCGTGCTCTGTTCCACATCTTGGGGTTCCCAGTGGGACACAGGTGAGTCGCCCCCGGCGGTAACTTGCCTGACCGCACATCTCTTACCGGCTTCCTTCCTTTCCCTCACTTCTCCTCTGCCCCCGCCGGTGGTTCCCAGGACCAGCTCCCCCAGAAACCACGCACACGCAAATCGCAGCCTCAGAGTCTACTTCGGGGGGACCCAAACTACAACTGGTAAACACAGTGCGTGCGTCTTGGTTCCTTGAAGAAAAAAAAAAAAAAGCTAAGTGCAGAGAGGCCCTGCTCAGTTTTAGGGACCGGACCATGATAAAAGATAAGGAATGCTTGTCCGTCACTGGTGGGAATGCCGAGTATTCCTGCCCTTTGGGAAGCAGCATGGAAGTTTCTTATAAAGTTAAACATAAACTGACCATATGACCCAGCAATCCCACTCCTGGATATTTACCCAAGGGAAATGAAAACTTATGGTCACACAAAAAGCCGTTCATGAATGTTTATAGTAGCTTTATTCATAATCACCCAAAGCTGGAAACGACCCAAATGTCCTTCAACTGGGGAATAGATAAACAATGGAATGCTACTCCGAAACAAAAGGGAACTGATGATATACACGTCAGCACAATGAATCCCAACGCATTATGCTAAATGAAAGGAGAGTCAAAAGGCCACATTCTGTGTGATTCCATCTATATGACATTCTTGAAAGGACGAGACACGGGGACAGAACCGGGCTAGCAGCTGCCAGGGGCTGGGGGAGGAGGGGAGAGGATTCGGAAGGCGTCTGGGGGAATTTTTCAGGGGGTGACCACCGGGGTGTTGACGGAGGGAGTAGTTACCTGACTACGCATTTGTTAAAATGCGCAGAACCGTGCACTTGACAAATGTGAATTTTACTGCCTGTGAATTACAACGGACTGAACTAAGTGGGGGAAACAAAAGGCAACAAAGGCGAAGGACAAAAGGGCCAGGGCCTCCAACATGCTCTCAGATGAGTTGTGCCATAGCCCGTCTTCACTGCAGCCCACGCATGGCTGCAGATAAAGACTCGCACCCACGCCAGCCAGGCAGTGCATCCACCCACCTTTCACCCACAGGCTCAGCCGCTCGGCCGCAAGATAGGACCCCCACCCACCGCTAACAGCACCGCCCTCTCTTGGGGCATGCCCCCAGGGCAGCTATGTCAGATTTGGGGAGCTGGGGGAGAGGACATTCTCCTTCCCTCCTCTGGGTGCAAGGAGGGCTGGGTTTGGCCGCCGGAGTCGCAGGTGAAAGGCGTTTGGAAGTCAGGCCGACCTATGACTCGCTCCTCAGGTGACTGATGATTCCTTCCAGCTGCTCTCCACGCTCCCTCTGTCAACATGGCCGTGATTCATAATGTCAGTCTGTCTATTATTTCCCACTACCAACCACTGCTTAACCTTCTCCTCAGGCCCCCTAGAAATTGTGCACAATATGGCCAGCCTACCAGGGGGAGAATGCCGACCAAAGTTTCCACTGGAGAAATCAGAAATGACTCCCAAACGCTCCCTGGAGAACTCAGGGAGACAGTGGGGGGCTGTGACTGGGGTTAAAATGAAAGGGCACCCACAGGTGAATGGATACGGAAAAGGCAGTGCCTCCGTCCACACCATGGGACCTTACCGGGCCACGAAAAGGAACGCAGTGCTGACGGCACCGCGACCGCGTGGGTGAACCGTGAAAGTGCCATGTCGGTGAAAGAAGCCAGACTCAAGAGGCCACGCGCTGCACGACCCACGCATGTGAACGGCCCCAGGAGGCAAACCCATAGAGAGAATGCCGGTGGCGGTGGCCAGGCGCTGCAGCAGGGCCACGTGGGGAGTGACTGCTCATAGGCGCAGGGCTTCTTTTCGGGGCGACGCAAGTGTGTTGGAACCAGATAGTGGGGATGTTGGCGCAATATTGTGAATGGACTGAAAATCACTGAAACGTACGCTTTAAAGTTTTATGGCATGTAAATTATAGCTCAATTAAAAAGAGAGAGAGAGAGAAAGTGCTCCAAAGTGAAACGCTCGTTACCAGAGACACAGCCTCTGCCTCAGAGTTGAAGGAAGGGAGGGGAGGGGAGGGGTGAAGGTGGGGGGTGCTGTGGCCCAGTGTGGCTCCTCCCCCAAGCCCACAGGCCTCAACCTGCCATGCCAACCTCAGGCAAGTTTCCCGAACTCTCTGACCCTTCCAGGCGGCTTTCCACAAAGAGCAGGAATGGCCAGGAAGATGGAGAATTAAGGGGGTGGTGGGGAGAGTGACCGGGGACCCCCCGAGCCAGAGCTCCACTTCTGCCCACACCCCGCACAAAGCTTCTTGCTCACAGCGGTTTGCCCCATCGGACCGTGAGCCCCCAAGCAGCAAGCAGAGCAGCTCTCCCCACTCACCGCTGCATGTGCAGCGCCCGAAACCGTGCGTGACGCCCAGCGTTGCTGAAGGAGTAAGACAAGAGTGGAAGGGGTGGGGAGTACGGTCTAACACTTGTCACGATATACTGACTGCCTGACAACTGAAGTAGGACAGAAGAGACAAAACCCTTGTCTGGGAATCAAGACGTAGAATTCAAGTTCTAACCGCGCAGCCCTGGACCGGTCACGGGTCTTCTCCGGCCTTCCGCTCCCTCTCTTTACCATCGGCCATGTGGCCAAGATGACCTTCCAGGCCTTGAGCTGGAGGATCCCAAACACTGCATGATCCTGGAAGCCTTTCCAAAGGCGCTTAGAACCAGGGCAGTGCCACTTCGGGGGGTGAGCACCAACCCGCAGGCCCCATGTGTGTGTGGCTCATGCTCTCCAGTCAGGGTTTCGCTGGATCCAGAGGCAAGAGTCAGAGGAGACACATCAGCCTCGCCAGCGGAGGCGTAATATTTTCCATCAGGTGTCACGGCATTCCGCGCTTCCTCCTCTTCCCCGGGGGCCTCTCGGGAAACGCTCAAACAAGCGTGCCCGTGAAAAGGTGCACACGCACGGAGACGCACACACCGGTGGGGCGAAGAACCGACCGCCAGAGCCCGAGAGCCCAAACACTGAACACGCTCCGGGCCCCCCTCCCCCCGGCAAAGCTCCAGATGCTGCATCCGGGAGGGAGATGCTGCATTCCTGCAGAATTGTGTCATTATTCACAAAGAAGCTCACTCTCAGGCCTCACATCCACCCGAGAGCTGCCTTGGGCTGCCCAGAGCCACAGTGGAGAAAGAGCTGGCCACTCACACCACTTCCACGGTGCACTGCGACCTCCAGACGAGCTGCGTGTGTGCAGAGGCGGGGCCCGGCTGCCAGTCCAGCCTGGGAGCGGCCGCGCTCTCCACGCACATGCGAGTGCCTTGTCAGGGAGCAGGCCCAGCAGGGGCTGGACGCCGTCAGCTGGGCACCTCAAGTAGAGCAGCTGCCCCCAGGGGCTCAGCTGCTGGTTAAAGGGGGGTGTGCACAGACCTCGTCCCTCTCTCACAGGCAGGTGCGGGGGCTGTGGAATCCACCACGGGGGAGGAACAAACATCATCACTGGTGCGACTTGTATTCTCATGCAAAACTGAGCCTGAGACAGTTCATGGCAGCTCCGATCCCACAAGCTCTTCCTTGGAATTGGGGGGCTCCATCAAGGGCCACTGTCCTCTCAATAGTCCCCCAGACCCGAGTGCAGAGAGGCACCAGGGGGGGTGAGCACCCCCGTGTCACCCTGGGCTATCACTGCTGAGCCATCTCTAGGCTCAGAAGGACTCAGCACCCGCACCCCCTCACCAGCAGGTGAGGCCAGCCGAGGTCTGAAACAAGCCTGAAGCGCTGAGAGGGGGTGTCCAGGACAGCCAGGACAACACCCCCTACCCAGTGTGGGACAGGGCTTGGCAGTCCACGCTGACTGTGACCCTCGCCCTCCAGTGTCTGTCACTTTCCCTAAAAACTCATGGCCTTTTGGATACTTGATTTACTGGCCCCAGGGGAGGAGAATGACTTATTTGATAAATAAATCTGGGCACGTTCCCAAGTTCAAACCTTCAACTATAGCCTCATCTCTAAATTTGTTCAAGGGAGAGGAATGCACTTTATTGGGGAGTCTTCTAAGACCCCATACACATAAGGCAAAAACCACTGAGTGACCCTAAGCCCCTCACTGACACCTCCAACCCCAATCAGAAACGTATAACGAAAAGCGAATTCCAGAAGGCCACAGTTCCAATCTCAGCAATACCAGCTTTGCCTGTAAGTCAGGAAAAACCAGAAATGTACAAAGTTCTAGTTGGAAGGTGGCTTTATGGAAAACGTAAGAATAAGAAGGGCCCTATTTAGCCAAGGTTGCACTCTGCCTGGGGTAGCCCTGGAACCAGACACAGGCCTCCAGACTCCGGGGCCAGCACCCTTCCCCCCGCACCCCAGTGTAGCCCCCTGCACCCCAGTGTAGCCCCCTGCACTGGGTCTCAGGGCTCCGGGGGTGGTGCAGATGAGTCCCAGAGGTGCTGCTACAGCCTCCCGCTCCCTGGCCCTGGGAAAGGGCTGCACTTCTGGATCACTGTGACCCCACTCGCTGTGATCCGCTCACTGGGACTCTCCAGGGAAATCCATCATCTCTGCCCTTCAGGTTCAAAGGGAGAGACAGAAGGGCAGCTCTCTGCCCACCACAGGCGTGGGCTGCCCGAGGGTCAGAGCGCAGTGACAGTTAGCTGACCACGCCACCAGGACACCGCAGGCTGGGGCTGCCCGGCTCCCCCCCACACGGACCCAACGGAGGGTCTTCCATTCACACACCTGCTCCGAGCAGCCCCAGCACAGCAGTGCAGACCGGAGGCGACAGGGACCACCAGGAAGAGGGCTCGTGGCACTCCAAGTGGCATGCCTTGTTTCAGTTCCCTGGGCCTGGGTTGAGCCTGGCACACCTGTCCAGGAGTAGCAGCATCTCAGCGCAGTGAGGGGGGGGGGTGAGAGAAGACCAGGCCCCTCTGCGTGGGAGAGCTGTTCGTGAGACATGAGAGGGCAAAGGAGCAGGGTGCAAGTTCAAGATCCCCAAGATCCAGGGCAGTGAGGCTGCCCCCAGAGGACACCCATCAATGTCTGCAGATGTTTGTGGTTGTCGTAACTACGGAAATATTAGCAGCATCTGGAGAGTAGAGGCCAGGGGTGCTGTTCAACATGCTGCAAGGCACAGGACAGTCCCCACGACAAAGGGTGATCCAGCCCCAGATGTCAACAGTGTCAAGGCCGGTACATACCTTCTGGAGGAAAGGTTTTATCCTTTTATTTTCTTTTCCTCAGACTCCTTTCATCATTGCTCTATGAGATACCAAGAAAATAAGGTGGGAGTATGACAACTACAACTTCAAATAAATGTCACAGCTTATTAGCATAGAAGCTTTGGCCCCGGCCAGTGAGGCTCAGTTGGCTGGAGCCTCATCCCGGAACTGAAAGGCTGTGAGTTGGACTCCCAGTCAGGGTGTGTGTGCCTGGGTCGTGGGTTCAATCCCCAGTCCAGGTACTTATGACCCCCAGGTGGGGGCGTGTATGGGAGGCAGCCGATCAATGTTTCTCCCTCACATCGATGTTTCTCTCTCTGCCTCCCTCTCTTCTTTCCTCTCTCTCTAAAAACCAATGGGGAAAAAAATAGAAGCTTTGGCTTTTTATCCATTACAATGACTGTTAGCAACTGGGCTGCAGACAGGGAGGCTAACCTTCGGGAAAATAACTCGTAGTAAAAAGGCCTGAGAAGATGTCCTGAGCATGATCTTAAGAAGTGCGAGCCTCAAAGAGAGGCCCTGATGATGGCACGCACACCCGACTTGAGCTGGCTTCTTAACTGGGTTGAATAAGAAGCACTCTTACGGAGTCCTTTGGAGACAGCCGACTTAGTGTCTGACCACGGTTTTAGTCAGGGGGCCGCGGCTCTTGGTTCCGGCAGAACATTCCGTCCAAGGCTCCACATCCCTCGTGGCAAACTGCTGTCTCTACGAGGTCCCGACGGTTCGACCGGGGGCAAGCAGCGTTTTGTTGTTCTTTCTTTTTTTACTGCATTTTTTCCCATGATCCTTTGTTGTTGTTTCTTAATATGAGGGTGGGGGAGTGAGGGCGGGAAGGAATGCCCGTGTTCATCACCGACAACACACACGAACCCAGAGACATTTTTCCCCTCGCGCACAAGCCGAAGGGTATCTGGTCAAATCCGCTTTGCGTTTTGCAGATGTGTTGACGGAACGTGAGAAATGCGATTGCCAAGGCCCTTGACAGGAGCGTGGGGAGCTGCCTAAAAATAGACATCTCACCCACAGGAGGGCTCTCTGCGAGAGCTGCATCGTTCTCGGCGTGACTGAGCAGCACGGACTGTGACATCGGGGCAGGAAAAATATAGTAACTGCACTCTTACAAATTCTCTTAGACGAGGGGGAGGCAAAGGCAGCCATGACCGAGCCACTCCCGGCAAAAGTCACTTCAAATTGTCCAAGCAGTCCCTCCCCCGGCCCCGAGATGCTGATGTGGTGCAGCAAGGATGGAGGACGCGTCTGCGCTCTCTTTGTGCCCTCCTGGAAGGAGGAAAGTTGAGTAGAAAGTTCGGTGGAGTCCCCACGGGGCATTCAAATCCCACTCTGCATTATTAGTTTCGGGACTTCGCGCAGGTCAACTTTGAGCCCCTCAGCCTCCTCATCGGTAAACAGAGGTGGTTGTGAAAACCAAAAACGAGAATGGGCAGGCCAAGGGCTCAGCCCAGGAGAGGCCCTCACTCAGCAAACGGTGCGCACGCGCGGACTCGAGGAGACAGCTCTCCAGGGAGCGCCCACCCAGAGGTCTGGGCACGGCGGGCACTCGGAGGGCAATTCCGCCTCCTCTGAAGAGCCTGGATGGAGCCCATCGGGCACCAGCTCTTCTCAGACTCAGTTGTCTTTCTTTTTTTTTAAAGATTTTATTTATTTATTTTTAGAGAGGGAAGGGAGGGAGAAAGAGAGAGAAACATCAATGTGCGGTTGCTGGAGGTCATGGCCTGCAACCCAGGCATGTGCCCTGACTGGGAATCGAACCTGAGACACTTTGGTTCGCAGCCCGTGTTCAATCCACTGCGCTACGCCAGCCAGGGCAGTTTTCTCATCTGCTCCATGAGTCCCCATCCAGTGCTGCCAGGAGTGTGGGAAAGCAGAGACTCCCCTGGTGGGGGTGAAACTTGGGGAAGCTGTTCTGAAGGCAGTGTGATAGGACTTACCACCAGCAAGTCCACTCCTGGGTGTCTGTGAAGTCCTCGCACACGGGCACGAAGAATAATAGTAATTAATAATAACAATAATACTGATGTAACAATAGTAGCTAAGCTTCGTTGAGCATTTTTAAAGTTCTAAGTGTTTTACAAGTAATTTATACATGTACATTTGATACATGGTCCATCTGGTATGTTCAACCTGAGATCTTTATTTCATATATGTAGCAAGTACCTTGACCCTACAAGCCAGGTATTATTATTATTATCTCCGTTTTACAGAAAAGGAAGCTGAGACACGGAGCGATCAGTAACTTGCCGTAGGTCGGGGTCAGCGAACGTTTTCTAGGAAAGGCCGGACGGTGAGTGTTTTGGGGGGGCCAGACGGTCTCCGTGTCACAACTGCCCGGCTCTGCTGCCGCGGCACGGAAACGGCCCCGACGACAGGTAGACAAACTGTATTTTTATAGACACTGAATTTTCAACGCCATGTCATTTTCATTGATCAGGAAATATTCCATTTTGACTTTTTTTCAGCCATTTAAAAACAAGAAAATCACTCTTGGCTCACAGGCCACACAAAATCCCGAGGAGGGTGCATTTGGCACGTTCATAACCTCCCGCGATCATTACTTCATTTAATAGCAAAAAGAACGAGGAGGGAGATATTCATATATGGAATGCTCTGCAGCACTAAAATGCATACACACATGTGGCGATGAGAAGCAGCTCTGGACACGCTAAAAAGCAAGTTGTGCCCTGACTGGGTACCTGGTTGGTTAGAGTGCCATCCCTAGTCAGGGCACACACAAGAATCAACCAGTGAGCCCTGACCAGCATAGCTCAGCTCACTGGGCTGGGCGTTGTCCTGCAAAGTGAAAAGTCACCGGTTCAATTCCTGGTTGGGGCATATGCTTGGGTTGTAGGCCTGGTCCCTTGCTGGGGCACCTGTGAGAGGCAACCAATGGATGGTTCTCTCACATGTTGATGTTTCTCTCCCTCTCTTTCCCTCTCTCTAAAAATAAATAAATTCCCTTTTCTAAAAAAAGAATCAACCAATAAATGCATAAAAAAGTGGAACAACAAATCGATGTTTCTCTCTTCCCCCCTCCCCCCTGTAAAATCAATAAATTAAAAACAGCAATTTGTGCATCAATACATACTTCATGACTACTTGTGCATGAAAAATAAAACTAATTACTTGCATGTGTGTACACATGTACACACACACTGTTCATGGGCACGTGGACAGTCGACATCAGAAAAATACCCAGAAAGGAGAACAGGAAGCATTAGCAGCCAGGGAGGGCAGCGGGGTGGCGGCCATGGGGGGAATTTCGAGCTTTTCCGGGTATGTATGTTGCTCTGTAATTTGAACCTTTGACATCCCAAATGCATCCTTCTATTACGCGTGTAATAAAAGAAAAAAGACACTTTGAGGTCCTAGTTACAAGGCACCGCTTGCTAACATACTTTGAGCTCTGAGCAATTTCCATATACCCTGATCTAAACAAAAGCTGGTTACAATTCATTCCGGCAGGACAGAGAAATTCTTTCCAGAGGGAAAACAAACAAGCAAACAAAGGCGGCATCAGCTGCAGGAAGGCAGCTCTGCTGGTCTGGCTCGGACCGGCAACGGGGACTTTTCCTCGCCTGTGTGTGCAGCCCGACCTCCTCCCGACACCACCACCCGTCCAGCCAAGGTTGTCAGCTGGGGGCGAAGCCTTCCAGGGTGGGAGTCCGGGGTGGGAGTCCAGGCGGCGCTTTTGGGCCTGCGAGAACTTTAATTGATGAAGTTATTTTGGTGTGCTCCTCTGGCAGGGGCATGGCTGAAGGGGGAGCCGCTGGCTGGGGAAGTGAGACCTCCCTCGCTGCCAAGTTCTACATCCAGCCTCCAGGTCATCTCATTTTTTTTTTTTTTGGATGCTTCCCACAGTCACATTTTTTGTTTGTTTGTTTTACATGAAAGAGCACATTCGCTTTCCCCAAGCCAGGTTTACCATTTTCCATGGCTCTTACTAAACACATCTTATTGAAATGGAATGTTCTCTGCGTTTCCGCCTTCCCCTGGCCTGGCCGCCTCTGTGCGCTGCATGATCACATCTGCAGAAAATGCAAGGGTCCAAGACCCTCTCATCGGACCCCAGGACCCCAGGCTCATTCTCAGACCCGGGGAAGGCCCTCAGCCAGCTCCTCGGCACCCCCTGAAACAGCAGCTGGCTGAGGCAGTCTGGAGGTGCTGCAATGCACATCCGTGAGGAGATGGTCCTTCCCTGGTGACATTCCCATCAGAGCTGGGAGGGCCTTCTGTGGGCCGAGCCACGAATAGTCTCAACCCCAAGCAACATCTGGCTTGGAGGGTATAGGAGGGAGCTTTAAACCTCTCAACCAGGCATGCCACACTACTCCCAAATTCATGACGTAAGTGTGTGCACTGCCAAAACTGGCAAGGCGCAGCTATCCTGGCCCGTGTTCGAACCCCGCCACCTTGTTGTGGCCTCCGGGTGTCATCCCTGCCACGTGCCATGTCTGCCATCCTCAGCTGACTGAGCTGTGAAGGAGCATTGCTACCCCTTTGCACAGGTCAATGTTAATTCTTTGCTTTTGTGATGCGATCCATTTTACACTCCCGCCACGTGAAGAACAAAAAATAAACTGTCACAATTTAGCAGGCAGACAGATAGATAGGGTGTGTGTGTGTTTTTAAAAAAAATGTAACATGAGATCTGCCCCCTTAACACATTTTTGAGTATTCAATACCGTATGGTTAACTACAGGTGCAGTGTTACAGGGCAGAGCTCTAGAACTTACTCATCCTGCATAACTGAGACTTTTTTTTAAAGATTTTTATTTTACTTATTGATTTGAGAGAGAGAGGGAGAGACAGAGACAGAGAGACACAGAGAAACGTCGATTTGCTGTTCCACTGATGGACGCGTCCACTGGCTGACTGCTGTGTGTGCCCTGAATGGGGGGTCAGACAGGGGCGATGCTCCCAATACCTGGGCTGCCTGGCCAGGGCGACAAACTGAAACCTCACACCAGCTGAACAGCCTCTCCGCGTCTCCCTCCTCCTCCCCCCACCGCCCTCGCAACCACCGTTCCACTTTCCGTCTCTGAGCTTGACCACTCTAGACCACTCACATAAGAAGAGTCACACAGCAGTTGTCCCTTTGTGTTGGCTGCTTTGACTTAGCATAATGTCCTCAAGTTCATCCCTGTCCTTGCATATGGCAGGGTTCCCTCTTTTTAAAGGCTGAGTAATATTCCACTGTCTGGATATGCCACATTTTCTCAATCCATTCGTCCGTCGGAGAACATTGAGGTTGTTCCCAGGTCTTGACCATTGTGAACAACGCTGCAGTGACCTTGAAAGTACAAGTATCTCTGTGAGAACACGACTTCAATTCTTTTGAATATATCTCCAGAAGGGGGATGGCTGGATCTTACGATAGTTCTATTTTTAATTTTTTCAGGAACCTCCATACTGTTTTCTATAACAGCTACAATATTTTACATTTCCACCAACAGTACAAGAGATTCCAGTTTCTCCACATCCTCACCAACACTTGTTATTTTTTCTTTTTTTTATAATGGCCATCCTAACAGATGTCAACTGATATCTCATATAGTTTTGGTTTGCATTTCTCTGATGCTTAGTGATACTGAGCATCTCTTCAGGTACCAACCTGTTGGCCATCTGTAAGTCTTCTTAGGAGACATGTCCTTCCCAGACCATTGTCCACTTTTAATTGGGTTATTTGTTTTTTTGCTGTTGAATTACAGGCATTCCTTATGTATTCTGGATCTTAATTAGGTATCTGGTTTAAAAATATATACATTGTTTTAGAACAGTGCCTTATGGCCTATTTGAATATAAAATTTTCAGATATCTATATCAGGGGTTGGCAAGATAATGCCTGTGGGCCGAATCTGGCCCAACGCCCATTAAAAATAAAGTTTTGTTGACATGCAGCCTTGTCATTTACTTAGGTATCGGCTACAGCTGCTTTCAAGCTTCAACAGTAGAGTTCAATAGCTGCAAGAGGTCACGTGGCTCACAAGCCTAAAGTATTTACTATCTGCCCTTTACAGAAAATGTTTGCTAAACCTGATACCTAGGGTCAAGTCTTAAAAGCATATGTCTATTTTGGCCCCAGTCATAACATGACAGGAAGAACAATTTTGGGTCAGATCATTCTCTTTTAAACACTGTGATTATTGTCACCGGACACACCTGTAAACTCCATGCTTCCACCACCCAGGCATATCGGTGACTGGTAGCCTCTGGTCCAACCAGGAGATGCCTTCCTCGTCACATGGCTAGGGTGGGCAGTCGTGGTATACACTCGCCTGGCACTTCTTCCTCCCCTTCTTCTCTGAGAGCCAGTCCACGTGACCCCCACCCCCCTGTCCTCCCTCCAGATCTGGCCCTGGGACAGGCGAGGGAAGGCAGGTGACCCCTGATGCCAAAAGAGTCCCTTCCAGGCCTTTTCGGAAGAGATTCTCTCTTTGCACTGGGATTGCTGAGAGAGCGGCCGTGGGCCCTCCATTCGGCCAAGCATGAAATGGGGGAGACCGGCAGAGCGGAGAAATGGGGACAGAAAGGACCCCAGGAACATCGTTTCGCTCTCTGGGCACATGCGGCCTCATTTTTGTTTGATCCAGTTAGATTAACGTTTCTATCACTTACTGCCAAAGGATGTCTGAGGGCCATGCTTGTGATCTTCCCACGTTCTACTCCTTGCACGTAAGAGTTCATGTTTCTACATGATCTTAATGATTTTCATCTTTAATGGGCACCTGACCCATCAGATGGGACAAACCCCTACCTGGCCACCCAGCCCACTGACATCAGGGCAGGCCTCACTGGGTACCACAATCCTGGCACAGCAAACCTTCCGTGCAGAGGGCACTCCTGGGCAACATGATGTCACTGGCAGCCCTTGTTACATAAAAGACCACCCCCAGCTAGCC
Organism: Phyllostomus hastatus; assembly: GCF_019186645.2. Taxonomy (NCBI): domain Eukaryota; kingdom Metazoa; phylum Chordata; class Mammalia; order Chiroptera; family Phyllostomidae; genus Phyllostomus; species Phyllostomus hastatus. The sequence goes on along the minus strand of NW_025334004.1, from coordinate 27,084,724 downwards.
ACGTGCCCACCCAACTCACAAGCCCACATAGTGCCAGCCAGATGCCTCCCCAGTCTCGATGAGGCACGGCTCGCGTACACTCAGCCACGGAAGACCCACGCCGCTTCCTCCCGCCTGCACCTCGTCCCTCGCAGCCAAGATTCCGGGCCCTCAGGCTCCCCCGAGGGCACTACAACTTTTCCCCTTAGTGCTCCGCCTTTGGTCTCTTGGTCTTCATTTTTTCTTTAACCGAGTATAAGTTACTTGAGTTATTTGCCGGTTATCCCCTCAAAGAGGTCATTTCCAGGTCAAGGCAGATACCAGTCGCCGCAGCGCCTGGGACCAGAGCCGGTCTCAGCACCTGTTTGCTGGGTGAATGACCGAATGAAAAAATGAACGCGTCCTGGGTGCCAGCCAGCATGCCACTTTTCACAATCACATGTGACACGGCCTCTTTCTACAGCCACGCCGGCTTCACGTTGGCAAAAGATGCTCGCAGTGAAGTTTGTGGCTAGCAGTATGGGGCGGAATGTGAAGAAGAACCTGTGTTAGGAAAAGGTCCTTGAACAGGTTGGCAAAGCCTCATTGCACCTGTCCGTTGCTGACCAGGCTGGGGAGAGAGTCCACGAAGGGCCATCTGGCATGTGTCTCCGACGGGAAGGAGCTCAAGGGTTCCTGCTCCTTTTTGCCCAAAGGAGACAGCAGTCCTCGTGACCACACAGGGGCCACAGGCCACCCCCGCACGGTGGCATGGACCATCCCAGCTCACAGATGCCCTTCGCCCTCTGTTTGGTTCTCACCATAAGACTTAGAGATAGGTGATGGTGCCATCCCCATTTTACAGATGGGGAAACTGAGGCTTCAAGAAAACTATTTGCTATGGGTCACTCTGGCTAGGAAGTGTTAAACTAAACAAGGAGGCCCCTAGACCGAGGTGGCTCTAATGCCCTGGCAGCCAACATAAGCAAACCAACACCCAAGTCTGAAAAGGCCTCAAGGTTACGAAAACAAACGCTAAGGATGACGGGTCACAACCAGCCGACTGGGCGATAAGCTACGGCCAGCCCAGTGACGTCCTTCCTTTGCTTCCACACAGTTCCCTGTATAAGGCGCTCCCCAGCCCCTTCCAGAGGAGCCTCCTAACCGCTTCTGGTTTGGCAAGGCCTGGTTCGAATGGATGTTTTTGCTCAATTAAACCCTTAAGACTTTTTTTAAAGGTTTTATTTATTTATTTTTAGAGAGAGGGAGAGGAACATCGATGTGAGAGAGAAACATCGATCGGCTGCCTCTCACACACACCCCAGTGGGGGGACCTGGCCCGCACCTCGGGCATGTGCCCTGACAGGGAATCGAACCTGTGACCTTTTCACTGTGTGGGATGATGCCCAACCCACTGAGCCACGCTGCTCAGAGCAAGCCCTGAGAGTTTTAATATGACTGTTCATCTTTTAACAGAAATGACTAGAACCTAGATTTGTTTTCAGTCCCTAGTCCCCACTCTCGCAACCAGCCATGGTCAAGGGCGGACCAAGTGGCCCAAGGAAGCACGGAGAGCCCCGGCAGGGTCCTCTGGCTTCTTCTGACCGCGGGGCCCTTTGGCCCAGGCATCTGCATTCCCCCGTGTTCCAGCCGTGCAGCATCAAGCCGAGGCCCTCTCTGTGTCCTCTCTCCTTTCAAAACCACGCCCCTTCTGGGCCTGCCCCATGCCAGCAGAGGCAGCTCCAGGCTCTCTTGCAGCCACTTGGGTCCCCAGCACATTTAGGGGAAGCTCCCCAGTTCTTTAATTTCTGTTCTACTTGTTTTTTTCTTTTTTATACACTTTCTCAATACCAAAACTTCCTTCCTCTCTTTGTAGCAGGAAATCAGACTCTGAAGGTTGCAATGCCATTTAGATTACAAAATATATATGTGTGTGTGTGTGTGCATATATATATATGCAATAAAAAAAAACCCACATTTTTCAAATGCCTTGGTTTCAACACCCCCTCCCCAAACAAAGTTTTCTACTGAGCTTTTCCTGCTCTTTCATGGCAGAATGACTATAATTTATTGTCCAAACAGGGACCCTTTTAAGAATGAAAGGGGACACTATTAACCCTGACACCAGCCACACAATCACGCCTCTTTGGGGGGAGGGGGAGGCCAGCAGCCCAGAGGAATGTGGCGTACACCTCCAGACAGCAGGCTGAATCAGGGTACGTTAGTGCCGGGCCTTGGACGAGGCGAGGGCCGCCAGTCCCCTACCGCGCGAGGGAGGAGTCTCTTGGCTCCGCTCTGACACGGCAGCTCCAGGCAGCTCAAGGCCCTGGAGCAGGTTCCACGTGTCCCACAGAAGGCGGGCACTTTCCTGCCTGCTGCCCCAAAAGCCAAAGGGTCCAGCTTTAAGGACCTTTATTTTCTAGCTATAATTCTAAATGCGGAGGCTGTAAAGCTTCCTAGATCCTGAAATTCCCCAGGAGGGTGAAGGGTGGGGTGGCCAGCTCAGAACAAAGGAGGCTGGGGGGCTCTCGGGGTCCATCCCAGCAGCCGGGCAAGGGGAGGCCACGCCCATCGTTCCAAATGGAATCGAATCTCTGCCCTTTCTTTGAAACCTCCAGAGGAGACCGTGCAGCCTCCCTGGGTGAGCCATTTCAAAGTTTAACTGAAACCTTCAGGGCCAGGCACCCCTCCTCCAGTCCACCCTCCGCCCAGGACACCAGCCCCGTCAGACCCTCCTGCCGGTCATCCAGGCAGCCCCCATATGCTGTGAGGGGCATCTCCTCCTCCTGCAGACCAAAAAACCCTCTCTGGGCCCAGAAATACTCAGAACATGAAACGCACACACGCGCACACAGATCTCCTTCCTCCCTAGCCCTGCACCCTCCCCACAAATTTTTAATCCCCAAGCAGATTGTAACTGGAAAGACATGAAATGCAAGAAGCAAAGCTTACAGCCATTTCCAGCCATTAGCAGGTCAAGGCGAGCCCCTCCCCCTTCCCAGCCTCTCTCCCCTTGACAGACAGACAGCCCATTAAGGGCCTTTCCTGTAAGAACATGTAAACAGCATCACTCACGCTGCGCTCCAACGCAGGTATTTCCCAGCTCACCTGCCGCCCTTCCCTTTGTTGTGGAATGTTCACATGGGGCGTGTCCGCCCCCCCCACCCCCGCCCCCCCACGCACTCTCCCCGCCTCCCTCCCTCCTCCAGTCTCCCTGAAGTTCAAGGGTCTTCCCCTTGAATGCTGCTTCTATCGCTTGACTCTGCGTGTAACTTTTCATCTCTTTGAAGGAAGCCCTTCCATGCAGTATGCGGGAGACCCAGGCAATGCCTGCCATCTCCTTGGTTCCAACATATTTCTACTGCTAAGTATTCACATGGGTCCCTGCCAGTTCGTGGCATTACATGAGCCAAATCAGTGCCTGCTAAAACTATGTTTTAAGTAAACTCTGTGCCTGCAAAGTTGCTTTTTTTTTAAGAACTTATGAATTGCATAGCTTAAAGTTTGCAAGGCAAACACACTATGGAAGAGGACAGGAGTCGCGCCCGGAGGTCGGTCAGGCAAAGGGGGCTGACCGGGTGTGAGGCGAGCAGGGAGCGTGCTCTGCGGTGACCTGGAGCGCCTGGCACCTTGCCCCCGTAGACAACCAGCGGTCAGTCACAGACAGACGCCGTCCTGAGAAGGGTCTTACCTGACGTTGCCACGACTTCCAACTTTCTAAGAGAAGTCTTAGGTCAGGCATGTTATGTGAATTTTTTATTGATTTTCAGAGAGCTACGAAGGGGGAGAGAGAGAGAGCAACATCGATTTGTTGCTCCACTTATGCATGCATTCATTCGTTGATCCTTGTATGTGCCCTGGCTGGGGATCGAACCCGCAACCTTGGCATATTGTGACAACACTCCAACCGACGGAGCTACCCAGCCAGGGCCATGGGAATTTTCTGATTTTTAAAACAGCATGTGTGTCAAACAGTTTGCAGCCCCTGCGCTAGATGACAAACAGGCCCCGGTGCCACGAGGGCCCCAGAGCTATTGGGCACGGCTGCACCATTATCTAGGGGATGGGGAGGAGCCAGGCTTGGGGATGGGGAGGAGCCAGGCTTGGGGGTGGGGAGGAGCCAGGCTTGGGGATGGACGTGTGGCCAAAGGCGATCCCGGACCCCACTCCTCAAAGGCCAGCTTCTCTGCAGGCTGTAGCCTTCTGGGACAGTTTCTGGGAATGATCTTATTTTTTAGGAAGGAAACAATTAGGAAATGAAATTCACTTTACTGTAATTCACTTTATTCAAGTTCACGTTACAGAAATTCACTTCACAGCCAGCTTGGCTGAAACAGATCTCTGAAAGATATGATGGGCGGTGGCCTTTTCCCAATAAAAATATACAAGACAACTGAGCAGAAAGCCCTTAACTAGCTCACAGGTCCCTGTGACGGAGCAAAACCCAGTAACTCAAATAAATAATCCTAAAAATCAAAGGCCTGTACCTTCTTTCCCAAACCCACAGCGGGGCAGTGGGCCCAGCTGTGAATCTGGGAAAATAACTGAGAAGAGACATGATGCTGGGCAAGTTGCTTACTCTCCTTGAGCCTCGGTTTTCTCAACTGCAAAATGGGGACAATGATAACTCATTCCTAGCAAGACCCCTGTAAGGACTAAGACATAGAGCATTCCAAGCTATTGCAAGACAGTAACACCATCCCCTAGGGGATGGGGTTGGAGATATTAGCGCTTTTTTGGTAACAGAAAGGGAAACAATGAAATCAAAGTCCTAAAGGGAAAAACCAGTGAGAACACATTTAGTACTTAGTACAGTATACGGCACACCTTAAATAACCCACAAAAGTCAGCTCTTAATTAAGACAGCTCCCCAGGGTTGAGGCCAGAAGTGATCTGCAGGTCCCCGAGGGTGGGAGCAGGGTGTCCCCAGGCAGGGCACTGCAGAGCCCAACTCCACAGCCTCTGGGAGCAGCCAGGCCCAGAGCCACTACTGGCCAAGGCTCATGCCAACTTCCAGCCAGGCCCCAAGGCTTCTGGATTTTCTGCCTGCGCTTGCCTGGCTCCATCTTCCCCTGTCCTAGCGGAGAGGGACTCTCTGCCTTTCAGGTGACGCAGGTATAATTGGGGCTGAGCCTGGGGAGGGAGGAGGCCCCAGGGCTCCCAGCCCGGGCCACCCACTCTAGCTCTCCAGAGCCGCGCTTCTGGCCTCCAGCGAACTGGCACTTGGCTTCCATCAGCCTTTGGTCGTCTGCCGGCCTCAAGGAGCCTCCTGGAACGGAGTGGGCCTGGCATGGGCCAGAATCTGGACACTGGATTTATCGTTCATTCAACAAGTATTTATTGAACACCTAATGCATACAGTCACACAACAAAAAGCAGCAGACACATGTCCTGTCCTCCAGAAGCTTCTAGGCTACCAGTCCCCAGACCCACTGGTTGTTCCTAACAATAACCCTAAGGATAACATATTTTCAAAAAGAAAAAAAAAGTCAGAAATTACTCAAGCAGATGTCCCTACACCTTCCCACTAAAATGATCCTTTTTGTTGTTGAACCAATTCATGCATTTGGAGGAGGGTGAGCAGCCCAAATGTGTACTGTAAGGGGCTCTCAATGAAAATAAGATTGTCACGCCCTGGCCGGTGTGGCTCAGTGGGTTGCGCACCGGACCTGCAGACTGAAGAATGGCTGGTCCCAGTCAGGGCACCTGCCTGGGTCCCCAGTTGGAGGCACGTGAGAGGCAACCACACATTGACGTTTCTCTCCCTCTCTTTCTCCCTCCCTTCTCCTCTCTCTAAAAAGATAAATAGAATCTTTTTTTAAAAATTTTCCCACACGCCCACTCCACAGCACTTGTAACTGTCCAGCCAGCCCACAAACAGTAGTACACTGAGCTTTCTTCTTCACCAAGGAGCTCATTTACATAACCCTAATGTGATTTTGCTTCTAGGCCTTACTCTCTTGCTTTAACATTTTCCAATTACTTACATTTTAGTGAGATCCAGGATGTGGTTTTCCAACGATAACAGACAAATCAAGTTGCTATTATTCTCTGTCCGCAACGTTCACTCTCCTGATTTGTTTCTTTAACACAAATCTACACATGAAGAACGTCATAATCCATGAAAACCAGACTTAAGAATTGCAGTTATCGCCCATCCTGGGCTCCCCAATTAAATTTAAGGCACATGAGCATTTTGAATCCATCTGAAAAAGTAACCTCAAAATATACTTCTGCCTCCTACCGGTTGCAGAACCTGGGCAGAGTTCCTGAATCCCCCGTGCCTCTGTTTCCTCATTTATAAAATGGGGTTAGCCAGGTGTACCAACTTCATTGATTTCCAGTAGGAACTCAACAAAGTAAGACATGTAAAGCAAGTTCGAGCTACTTTTACTGACATTTTTCAACACCAACGTGATGTAGTGAAACATGGCGATTGAAAGGGCACCAATGCTGGGGCCTGGGTTCAAATCCAGGCTTTTCCTTTCATAACTGGAACCTCAGGCAAGTGAAGGTATCTCTCTGAACCCCTACTTTCTCATCTGTGGAACTGGGATAAACATGCCCCAGTATCGACCTCCAAGGGGGTTTACAGAGTGCCCTGTGATGCATAAGCACCGTGCCAAGTTTATAACTATTTTCATGATGATGAAACCAAGGGTTATCAGAGGTGTTACCTGCTCTGGGAGGAGCTGGCTATGCAACGAACTTGCAGACATGCCCGGGCTCCCACAGGGAAGCAGATTTGGCCTGTAACGAAGGTCTGTGTAGACAGGCAGCATCCACTTCCTGACTCACACACAGCTATTGTTCCAACACCTTGGGTTCGCATATCCATGGTGACCAGCGTGTTTGTTTACTTGTTTCCCGATTTTATTTTTTTTCTTGCTATTACTGGAGTCCCGCGAGGGCAGCCAGGTTGGGGATTGTATTGTTTGTGGCAAACATCAGATGCACCTGCCTCTGTGTTCAGGCAAAGTCTGGGCTAAATGCTTACTCAGCCTTCCCTGACTCGGGGTGCCTCCTCTTCATCCACGACCCACCCCACCAGGCCTGCCTTCGCGGGCCCTTTAAGGCAGGTGTCCCCTAAAGATATGGCTTCTAACCCCGAGTGAGTCAGCACCCTCTGACTGTGAGAGGCAAGTCTGTGCTTTACCTAAACAGGAAGAGGTGGAGGATCTATCTACATCTGGTTCCCAGGATGGCTGGAGGCCACAACCAAACAATGTGGTGAGGGCTCAGTCTCTTTCCCCCATGTTGCTGTTATTCTCAGACAGATTATGGCAACGGCAACCAGCATTTCCAGGCTTCCCGTCCACCAGCCTGGCGACACCAGCAGCAGAACAGTCCTTTCTGGGCCATAAATCACATCTCCATCCCTGACCAGGTCTGTGAGGTCCAAGAGAGAAAGAAGCAGTGCTCTGATTGGCCAGGGTGAGGTCACATGCTCACTGATGGGGCCAATACGCAGTCATCCACAACCAACCTTGTGGATGGAATATGAGGGAAGAGTGGTCCTCCAAGGAAGTGGGGTGCTGCTGCCAGAGTAAGAGGGAACGGGTCCTGGCAGGGAAAAACAACAAGCCATCTGCCCCCACGTTCCTCACAGCTGCAGCTGCTGCGCGGGCACCTCCCGGCTCCTCACCTCCAACCTGGAGGCTCTCTGCAGCCGCTGAGGCTCAGTGCCAGCCATTCCTCCACTCAGTGAGGCCCAGGCCACAGCTACATCTTTTCGAGAGCCGGCAGCACCTCCCAGCTGCCCCGCAGTGTCCCCTGGGTTCAGACTCAATACTCTTGTCCTTCCACACACCTCCACGTCCCATCAGGGACCAGAACTATAGGTTCAGCCTCCCCAGGCTGCTCCTACCCACCCCAGCCCCCCTGTTTTGGCAGGACCCTGGCCTGCCCCCCACATACTTCCCAGAATGGCTGCTCATTCAGCCTCACGGCCTCTGCTGCCAGATGCAGCATCTTCTCTCTCAGCCGGTATCAGCCTCCCCTGCTCAGAAATGCTCAGTGACCCGATTTTGCCTAAAAATTTAGCTCCTGACTTCTCAGCCGGACACTCGGAGACCTCACCATAGGACGGTCCCCTTGTCCAGCCTCCCTGCTCCCTGTGTCCCCACCCCATGCTCCAGGCAAATACCGCCTCGCACTCTGGCCGCCCCGGTCTCCGCCGTGCGGCTCTGCCTTCCCCACTGCCAGGACCCTGTCTGCACAGCGCTCCGCCCTGGAGCCGCATGCAGTGGAATTCTCCCCCACGACGCTGGCTTTCCCATCAAATCCAAGCTCCAAGCTTACCTCCTGCACAGCCTCAGATGAGTGCATCGGCCTCTCTGTCAGATTTGTCCTGTGCAAATGACAGGACATGATGCATCCGATGGTAACGAAAAGTACGTCTCCAGAAAGGTCTCTTCACAGAGCCCGGAGCCGGGTAAGGGCTCTGTTAACAGTGGCTTCACACTATCAGTCACCAGCCCTCAAGGCCCAGCTCAAATGACACGTCTCTGTGAAGCCTTTACTGAACCCCCCCCCGCCCCCCATGGAGACTGACTATGTCCTCATATACTACACTGCAATGCAGCTGGCCATGTACCCGTCCTCCCCCCAACGAGAATGGCACTCCTGGAAAGGGAGGCGCGGTCTCTTTCATCTTCACAGTCCTGAAACACCTCTGCTAGCGTCGAAGCCTGCTGGGCAAGTGGACTCTGACTGCGTGCATCCCGCAGCATCCCCGCCATTAGCGGGTCATCAGTGCCCCAGACAGAGCTGACGGGCACGCAGCCCCCACTGGGCACACCCCCCGCTGGCTTCGGGAGCCCAGGCCGTCAGCGTCTCTGTCCTCCTCAACTCCCCGCTTGTCAAACGAGCCTCACACTGCTCTCTTCCCACCGACCGGCGCGTGAAGACAAAGACGACGTGAGCGAATGGTGGCGGTCACTGTTCCGGCGAGCACACGCACAGCGCCTGCACGCCCACGGCGCCAGGTACGGTCTCATTCTCGGCCCTCGGCCCCCACTCCCCACCTCCCAGAGGGGACGCCTGCTTTACGCACCAGACCTGACCGGAAAGGAATTGAGGCTTTTCCCCAAACTCAAATCCAAACTTAAAAGACAAAGGTTGGTCACCATCTGGCGGAGTCTGAAAAGCGTGCTAGGCACACCGAGGTATTTATTACACGGGATCGATCAAGCCAGTCAGTCAACAAAGCGGTCCGAGGAGAAATTTCAAGAATCACTTAGGCCAGACAGCTGGACCAATCCTGTGACTTCCCACCGTGAAACATTGAGAGGGATAACGCTTGGTAAGATCCAGAGGGCCTGGCGTGTTTATTTGTTTAAAGGATTTTATTTCTTTATGGTCCCATCAAGGGGTCTTACATCTACACGGTACAGACTGTCATCTGCACACCACCCCACCGAATAAAAGTATCTTTGTTTCACTAATTCCAAGTGCAACATATGCTCACCGTACAAAACCCAAGCTTTCCCGACGTCTGTTCGCTGTGCTATGACCATCTCTCTGTGTCAAAGAACAGACTGCCGTAGTTCTCAATGGCTGTGTATGAGTTCATTATTTGAATATGCCAAAATTCACTTTATCAATCCTCTACTTGTGGTCACTGGAATTATTTCCAATTTCTCTTATAAACATGCTCTAATCAACCTCCTGCAAATCATTAGCACACCGATTTTTCCCTTAAGTGAAATCTTAGAGATTATATTCCTAAAGCCAAGGGTTACACAATTTTAAGCCTTTTATCTATTGTCAAGCTGTCTGTGAGGAAGACTTATCCATTTACACTCTTATCAGCGATGTGAATGTATGAAAGAACTTAGTTACCCACACTTCCTTAACCAAGGATTATCAAGGTTTAAGTTTTTGCCAGTCTAAGGTTTTGCATGTAAGATTGTGCTCACTAGTGAGACTGAGCATCTTTTCATGAGCAGTGATCCCGGTTTACTGCCTATCTGATCCATAACCTCTTTTCTCCCCTAGAAACAACCTCCCCACTTACCACCCGCAGCCTCTCCGGCCGTAACCAGGGCCACTGTGTTCTTCTAACTCCACCCCTATGACCTGCCACCTGAGGATCTGAGAGTCGATGCCTCCAGTCTTTGGTGGTCGTTCCAGAATGATCACTGACACCAGACAGGCCAAAGGGGGTCACCACCTAGGGTTTTCCAAATCAGAACTGGGGAGGGGAAAAGCAGCCTTCTCTCTGCTGGCGGGAGCTGTAAGAGGTGAAACTACGAATGTCTCCCCATCACGTGGAGAAAGGAGTAGGGGAGTAGGAAGCTGGTCGATGGAGAGAAGCGGAGGAGGGCGATGAAGAATGCCGGCAGGTTCAAGTTCCAGGTTCCAGGGGTTCCGAGGTCGTCCTGGTCCCTGCACTTCCCTCCTTCCCTTGGCCTTGCAGGCGCCCTGGTCTCTTCCCAGACGAGTTCTCACGTCTGTCTTAGTCCAGACTCAATGTCTTTCGCTTGCACCCGAGACTCCCGCCCAATTAGCAGATCCCCCTCGCTGGTCCTTCTTCTGGGAACTCCCTCTTCACATTCCTTGCTCACTTCTTACTGGGCGTGTCTTCTTTCTGATTGATCTTCGTGAGAGTGCCTTACATACTGAGGCTGTTTTCCCAGCTTGTCGCTGACTTTTTACTTTTGTCATGGTCTCTTTTCTCAGAGAAATTTTTTGTTTTGCACTGCCAGATACATCCATCTTTGTCTTATGACTGCACTCCCAAACTGCAAGGAATAGTCACCTACATTTTCTCCTAAAATGTTTCTAGTTTCATTTTTAAAACTCTAAATCTTCAATGACTCTATAGTTTTTTCAGTTCGTATAGTTAACCCAACACTGTATCCTTCCCAAGGATTAGTTAACCAGTTACCTCAGCACCCTTCAAATCTGTTCCCATTGGTGTGAAACGCTTCCTTTATTGCACGCTAATTTACATGCACTTGGGTATCTGTATCTAGACTTTCTATTTCATTCATATTCTTTATGTGGCCTCCATAATCATTAGGGCCTTGTCCCTGTGTGGTGACAGAGATACGGAGAGACTAAGTTACTGGCTCTGGGACCTCAGAGAAGTTAGCAGCAAAGCAAGGACAGAATCCAAATCGCCAGTCTCCACCTCTCACCGCTTCCAGATGCAGAAAACTTAAGCAGGAGGGAACCACCAGTCCCCCTGGCATCATCCTTGACTGTGAAACCGGTGTCGCCAGTCAAGATAAGGTGGGCATCTGGACCAAACAAATGAAGTTGCACGCGAATGAAGAAGTGGGTCAGGATTTGCCAGGGACCCATGGGAAAGCTGGCACTGCCCGTCCCACCTCCAACCTCTTCCCTGTGGGCAGCACTGTCCCCGGCCACAAGCCTGAAAAAGTAGGGGATGCTCGTCAATCTCTGAGTCCTTGAGGGATGCCTCCCGGGCCACGTGACAATGTTTCCCCTCACTCATGTCTAGATGGAAAATTCTTACATTTTCTCAACAATATTGACATTGTTTTCTTTGGCCAGACATGGCACTGTGTATTTTTAAACTTTCCAGGAAGGCTGTTTATTAAGATAATACAGTACGGAAAAATCAAACTGTTTATTTTTGACTTTTGATTTAATTTTCCTCTCTATAATCCACTAAAGAAAATACTAGAATCATGCATTTGCCTTTCTTAGATTGCAGACATCGGTTACATTAGCAGCAGTGAGGTTCTTTCCTGTTTGTTCCTGTTACACTTGTAACCCCTCCCCACTCTAATTCTTTCCTTGGGGTAATTTTCATTTTAATATGTAATGCCTGCTCTTCAAATTAACATCAGATCTCATTATGAAGTACCCACAGTTGAATTACTATCAGTGGGAAATGCACCAGCAAATCCTCAAGATCTAAAAGATGAAAAGAGCTCGAGAAGTCACCTGGGCCAAGGTACACATTTAAAGAGCTAAGAAAATGTTTGGCTCAGAGAGGGCAAGCAATGTGCCTAAGCTCACACAGCATGCGGATGGCACATTCTCCCCTCCCCTGCAACCTTTCCCCTGGAGGCATCAACAGAGCTTTCGCTGGAATCAGAACATCTTGGCTTGGTGCATTTAACAGCTAGATAAGATGTATTACCTTGAAAAGAAAAAAAAATGGGTGTCTTTTGACCCCACCTCTATGAAGTTATTAAACAACTACGTCCTTGAGCTTTGCCAGATGTGAGCAACACCACGGTCTCACCTGCTGGCGGATGCTAAGCTGAGGCTGAACGTGTCTGTTGCCCGAATGTCAAGGGCAGCGAGAGCGCTGGCCTGACCTGGGCATCTGGAGGCCAGGGTTCTGGCATCGATTCTACGGTAGGTGTCACCGTTGTCAGGATTCCAATGTTAGGAGGACCCTCTCAGCCAAGGGTGGTACGTGCATTTGAGGGACCACCAAAGAGCAGAGCCAGCACCTGATGGACGGGTGAGTGCAGCACCAGGCACGGCCGGGTCTGACCTGCAGACCTGGGTTTACCATTGCCATCTGGTGAGACTCCAGGGGACACAAGGAAAGAAAAAACTCCTAGCCCCAGTCCTTGGGGAGTTAGAGATTTCACGGGGGAAGCAGGAAGCCTAATGATTTCTTTCTTCAATCCAGCAGTTCAAAGGGGGATGGGCTGCTCGAGACGGGGCGCGAGTTCCCAAGGCTGGAAAGCAAGCTTTGAGCAGACGGCAGAAACCCACCACCCCACCGGGGAGGCCGCGGAGGGTCCTGTTTGGGGAGCCAGGCTGGGGCCCAGTCTCCAGGATCCTCAGATGAGAGTCGGGAAACCTTCGGAGCTGCGGTTCCCACGCTTGGCCGATCCTGAGGCATTTTCACAATAAAACGGAGCTCTGGATGCTACCCATGCATGGGCTTCTGATTCAGAACGTCTTGGCTGGGGCTTTGCGTTACGAGTTCAATGGTGTCCCCCAAAATACGATTTTACACTGAAGCCCTAACCCCCGGCACCTCGGAATGAGACATTATTTGGAAGTAGGGTCTTGACAGAGGTGATTCAGTTAAAATGAGGTCATTAGGGTGCGCCCTAACCCAATACAGCTGAGTCCTGAAAGGGGGAAGTTTGCGCACAGGGACAGACACGCCGCCGTACAGAGGGAGGCTGTGTGAGCCAAGAACCCCCGGGGCCACCAGAAGCCAGGAGAGGCCGGGACAGATACTTCCTGCCACCTCCGGAGGGAGCGCAGCCTGCCCGCACTTGGTTTTGGAGCTCTGGCCCCCAGAACCGGGAGACGATGAATTCCGTGGCTCTAAGCTGCCCATCTGGTGGCACTTTGCAGCCCTCGGCACCCTAGGAAACAAACGCAGCCTGGGAACCAGGGAGAGGGCTGCCGAAGTGCCCGGAGGAAACTCCAGGCCTGGGACAGATCCTGCCTGAAGGACTGCTTCTGCTCCAGCCCTGAACTCTGCCGCCCATGTGGGCTTCCTGCGGTCCTTCTCTGGAGAAGGAAGGAGCTGGCTGTGGGGTGGCGGAGCCCCTTCCTGCATGCTGAGATGACAGTGAGCCCACAGCCATGTTTAGACTAATCATCCAATTAACGGGCAGCCTTTCTCTGTCTGGTCTCGCTGCCGCTTCCAGGCAGCTGTGAGCCACCGGAGTGCAAGCCAACAAGCTACAAATGCTTCCAGGAAGAAAATGCCACGCCCTCCTCCAGTGCTTACAAAAGTACTGAAGACCCCAGCCTCTGAACCATGCCCTCCTGCCCAGCTCCTCTCAGAGGGAGCGGAGTGGGGCGGCAGGACTTGTTTTGGGCTGTGCTGTTTTTATCTGCACTATTGATTCTCAAGGTGGGACTTGGAGAACGCTCACGTAGGCAAATCAGATGCAAACCTGCAGTCAAAGCAGCTACCACCCTGGCCAGGTGGCTCAGGTTAGAGCGTCGTCCTGATACGCCAAGCTTGTGGGTTCAATTCCCAGTCAAGGCACATGCAAGCATCAACCAAAGAATGCATCAATAAGAAGAACAACTCTCTCTCTCTCTCTCTCTCTCTCTCTCTCTCTCTCTCTCTCTCTCTTCCTCTCTCTATAATCACTAATTTATTTTAAAGCAGCCACCAAAGGGAGAACCCACAGAATCCCAGAGGAAAACGTGCCAGATCAAAGGCGGGCGCAAGCTCTGGCCTGATGGCTCAGCGGGTTGGAGTGTCAGCCCATGAACCAAAGGGTTTCTGGTTTGACTCCCAGTCAGGGCACATGCCTGGGTTACAGGTTTGAGCCCTGGTCAGGGCGTGCACAGGAGGCAACCGACGGATGTTTCTCTTTCACATCAATGTTTCTCTGTCTCAAATCAATTAAAAAAAAATTTTTTTTAAGTCAACATTTTTAAAAAATGACAGGAGCAAAAGGCATGACATAAAACCACCAGCAGCACACGCGGCACTTCTGAGAGGTCTAGGAAAGGGCACCCCTCCCCCAGGACACATTCACAAATCGACCATTCCCAGGAGGTGAGCGGGGCCCCCCAGAGCCGTGCACGGTACCGCCGAACACGGAAGCCCCCACACGTGAGAACAGACACCACGGGCAGGCGCACGAGGGGGGCGGGGGGAGCAGTTTCTTGCCGCGTGGCCTTGGAGAAGCACTTCACCTCTCCGCGCCTGATTTCCTTCTTCCTGAAGCTGAAATAGCAATGAGTGCAGCTGCCGAGTCTGGGCTGCGGTGGCGATCACAGGCGAGAATACGGGACCCCCTTACAAAGCTGTGGGCTTGCTACCTGGGCCTGTGCTCACTGCCTGCTTACACATTCAAAACCCAGGGGCAATCACAATGTCATTGCCAAATGAAATCTTTGACTGAACTTGATTTCCCTAAGCTAAGCTTTGAATAGCATACAAAGGATGACTGAACACTAGGGGTGGAGGGAGCGGGGGATGTCAAATCCCAAAGGTTTCAAAAATGTCCCATCACATGTCCTCATGTGTATCATGTGCCTTTCTCTTAAAAAAAAAAAAAGATTTTATTTATTTATTTATTTTTAGAAAGAGGGGAAGGGAAGGAGAGGGAGAGAAGCATCAATGTGTGGTTGTCCCTTGCACACCCCCTACTGGGGACCTGGCCCACAACCCAGGCATGTGCCCTGACTGGGAATCAAACCTGAGACCCTTTGGTTTACAGGCCAGCACTCAATCCACTGAGCCACACCAGCCAGAGCTCATGTGCCTTTCTCATGAGATAATATACTTTATACATCTCTAGGGTCGCAACTCCATTTCAGAAATTATTACTAATCTTCCCAAAGGGAGGAGACGGGGGAAAGGGGAGAATGCTATTAAACGGATACCACCATTGGGAAAAAGAACAAACAAACAAAAAGTCTTCAAATAAATGTATACAGATGTTACACAATGGGTAGCATATCCCTACACTGTTTACATTTAAAAATTGGAGACCCTACGTGGCTCACTGTATAGGCTTTGGTTGAGTATATTATTAAACTAGTGTAAGACCATCGAAGACGCAGACCCCTCCAGAGCAACCCCTCAGGGTCTGCTGGAAGGCACCCAGCATTCCATTGAACCGGCTCCGCGTTTCCAAAGTCTTTCACAATTTCCCCTGACATCCATCCATTTCATGGGAAACTATAAACACAGACACAGGAAGGCTCTGCAACACGCTGCCGGCTGAAAACAGCCGCAGGGCAGCGTGAAGACTACAGCAGCCCCGCGTGTGCAAAGTGCTCTGTGCATTCACACGCGCATAGACATAGAAACCGGGGGAAACGCCCACCTACACGCTGCCGGCAATGACCTCGGAGGGAGGGCTGCAGCCGGCTGCAGAGCCCATGGGAGGCGAGAGAGATTCTTGACTTTCTTCTGGACGTGCCACAGCATTGTTCGAATGTTCTGCAGCGAGCATTGTCTGTGCAGATTTCTTTATGTCTTAAACGTTAGAATGACTCCGCGTTCGTTGTGAGTCACAGCTGCACACGTGACTCTTTTCCAAATGTCTCATCTGTGCTAGCGTTGACACTCCCGAGAGCTGGCGAGATGACGGAGGGAGGTGGCGGTGACGGAGGAGAAGAGAGTGTCTCGTGCAGAAGCCTGGCCCTGGGTCCAGGCGCTGGCACCAGCACGGTGCTTTGGGGTGCGCCGTTAACCTCCGACTGTCCAGTTCTTCATCTCTAAGAACGGGGGAGCATCGAACTCACCTCACAGGAGTGTCAAGATCAAACAGAACAGTGGACACACACTTCCGAAACGGTTCTTTTAGAGAAAGGACGGGAGACTCCACTGCCTGCTCGGTCCTCCTTGCAGAACCCAGCGTGCTGCCAAGTACACAGCAAGCACTAACGCAACGCTGGGTTTGGGACACCGGGGAAGACGCTAACCCATTTCAGGGCCATTCCCATTGGAAGTCTGCTTCCACGAAACCCCCGAGTTCTCGTACGTGAGGCAGATGCTTGGGGCGTAAAGGCCCACCCCGGGTGAATAAAATGATAAGCAGGCACAGGTTCACTTCTAGTGCTTGCCCAGGAAGAACTTGACTCTGAGTGGGCCCCTCAAATCCTCAGCCCCCTCACAGTCATTCCTGA
The DNA here is from genome assembly GCF_019186645.2 of Phyllostomus hastatus. Taxonomy (NCBI): domain Eukaryota; kingdom Metazoa; phylum Chordata; class Mammalia; order Chiroptera; family Phyllostomidae; genus Phyllostomus; species Phyllostomus hastatus. The sequence continues at coordinate 27,068,209 of NW_025334004.1, read as the reverse complement.
AATGCTTGTAAGCTGCCAAAGAGACTAGCGAGAATACCAGGCACCACGCTGTAAAACAATTAGTCACCCAATAGTTACAGCAATGTAACCTGAGAAGTGCACTGGAAGCATGCCCGCAGACTAACCCTCACCTGGGTACCCCGTGGGCCATTGAGGAAATCAGGTGGGTCCTTTTTAAAATTTTTATTCCGCTGTATGTTATAGAGCATTGAGCTTTAATTTTTAAAATCCCTCTAAGTGGATACTACTGATGGGAAGACATCTGGGGCAAATACCTAGGCCCGGTGCATTCCATCCCAAGCGATGGTTAGTGGTTTGGAAAATGAGCGTGCGGCGAAATAACCAGTGGTTACTAATTATTATATATCACAGGAGTTGGCAGCCTCCATAAAGCCCGGTCATGTCGGCCTCTTCCTCTTCAGAGAGGATTACAGAACTGACTGTTTAGAAATTTCTTCTCCGAGTTAACATACGTTTTCTTTGTCTTAATTGGATCCAGCCTTTTTGCCCACGGACAGAGAGGCAACTTTTCTGTAACGAATGCATCCTTCAAAGGCCAGGTCATCAGCCCTTCCTAGGTCTGGGAGGATCACTGGTGCGGCTCCCCACTTTCTTTCCATTTCCTCAGCCTTGTCCTAGGAGTGCCGTGAGCAGCACGTGAAACTGTGGCCTAAGCTACCTTCGGTTTAGCCAAAAAAGGTATGAGTGTCGCGGCATCAAACATCTCCTCCGACCCACACAGAGCTTCGGAATTGGGGAGAACTGTTTGCCCCAAATGTTTGGCCTAATGCAAATATTTACTTCTTCCAAAACAAGTCAAACAAACCACTTCCAAACTGGGGATGGAGGTGGGGGAGTTTGCCAGACATTTTTCGCAGTTAAGATAAACATTTGGAAAACATTTTCCAATTCGCCCTATAGCCTTAGTTAATCATGCTTAGCCATGTTGAATCATGTCCTCACTTACCGTCTGCTGTGACATCAAGACCATTTCTTGAGAATCATACTTTCTCTGCCCCCCCCCCCATAACTCAGACGTAGCATCAGTCAGTCATTTCTGGAACCGTTTATTGAACACCTACTATGTTCCACTCATCTGACAGCTACGCTTCCTCATCTGTGACTCAACGGGACTTGAGAAAAGCTGGGTCTTGCGACACTCTCTGCCACTCAAGCCAGCAGCCCGACTCTTTGTCCACGCACTCACATGCCGTTTCCCCCCGAGCTGGAGCTCCTTCCCGCGGGGGGCTGGCTCTCTGGGCACCCCAGCGAGCTCCTCCTGAGTGCACGAACAGACAGTACGTGGGGGCAGAGCACGTGTCTGCGTCAGCCAGTATAACGCTGTCTTTCCCGGGCCACTTGCCGACCCTCCTCCAGCTTGTTTCCATTCCATGAGGGCTGAGGCCCACGCCGCGGTGGCATTCCACTTCTGAGCGAGGTTCCACGAGACCTTCCACCAGGTACGCAGGCCGATTTCGCTGGCTGGCTTCTCGAGCCTGCCGTTGGGTTAGTTCTGTCCTTGGCCCCCCTTCCTTCCAGAAGTGGTCAAGCTCAGAGCTTCACCTTCTCTGCAGGAGGTCAAAGACTTGACTTCCTGTCCCCTCATTACCGAGTGTGACTTCCTGTCCCCTCATTACCGGGTGGTGACATCGCACAGCCCCCTCTCCAGCATCTCAAGTTTGACAGTGACCCCCAAGGAAATCCATGGTCCTTAGGACTCTCTCCCTCCCTCTCCCTCCCTCTCTCTCTCTCTCTCTCCTTCTCTCTCTCTCTCTCTCTCTCTCTCTCTCTCTCTCTCGCTCTCTCTCTCTCCCTCTCCCTCTCTCTCTCTCTCTCTCTCTCTCTCTCTCTCTCTCTCTCGCTCTCTCTCTCTCTCCCCCCTCTCTCTCGCTCTCTCTCTTTCTCTCGCTCTCTCTCTCTCTCCCTCTCTCTCTCCCTCTCTCTCTTCCTCTCTCCCTCTCTCCCTCTCCCTCTCCCTCTCTCTCCCTCTCTCTCTCTCTCTCTCTCTCTCTCACACACACACACACACACACACACTGCTACGGTTGCTAAATGCAAACCCCCATAAGGTCACCACTGAAAAAAGAAAGGGGTCAACCCAGGGAGCACTTTTCTGGGGGGAAAAGGCCGCTTCACACATTCTCTTTAGGAGACGGAGGGGACACCCCGCAATCCGGCAGAGCCATCGCTGGGGGGGGGGGGTCCCTCCCCACCTCTCCCACCCCAGCCCCCTACATTTTTAGGTAAAGGAAGCTGCAGAGACATTAGCACGCACCTAAGGTGTCGCCCTCAGGAAGAGGTGTTTGAGGGCAAGGCTTTCCCGAGGGGTAGTGAGCCCCCGGGGAAAGAGGCCCTGGGGCGGAGGGGACCGGCACAGGTAAACCCAGGCCCCAGCGGGATCTGGCCTGCCCAGCGCCCACCTGCTGGCTCTGACAAGGATAGGTGGTCAGGCCACAGCCAGGGCCATGTCCCCACCACCAGCCATCTGGTTGAACACCTGTCCCTCAGGGGCAATTCTCTGGCTTCTCGGGAGCCTCCAAAGGCCATGCTATTAGGAAGAATGCCAAGAGGCTGGCCTTGCTCTTTTGACATGTTGGTGCGCGCTGGGAGGGGCAGGGGCAACGTGGGCAGAGGGTAAACGGGGCTCCAGGAAGGACTGTAGCCCTGTAGGTGTGCGTGCACACGTGCAGGCGTGGATGTCTAGCACACACACACTCCCTCCCTTCAACCTCGGACTCCTCTGGGTTGATTAGCATCGCTGCTTCTCAAGTGGAAACACCTGCTGGGAGGGTTCGCCCATCAGTCAGTCAGAACCTACCAGGAATGATACTTCTTCCCACTGCTCTCAAACTGGCCCTTAGCTGAAAGCAAGGCCTGGAAGGAAAATTATATTCCCACCTGGCCCCTTTCTCCAGGAAATCCGACAGAGACCACCTTCCTCTTACACGGCTGCAATCGCAAGGGGGTTCACATTTGGAAACTACACCACCCCGAGACAGGGGTTTGGTTTGGGGCTTACAACGTCACAAGGGAGAGGAAAGACTTATTTTTGAACACTTAAAGAAAGGACTTTGGAGGGCGCTCCGCAGAAGCCCACAATTCCAGTGACCTTGGACAAGTAACTCTCTTTCGTCTCAGTTTCCCCATCTGCTAACGCAGGGATACCTCTACCTTAGGAAGTGGAGGACAGATGGGGAGACTGGCTGAGAAGGTGTGGGGTGTCAAGGCACCAGCGGGCCTGTGGGCCCCTGCTTCCCCATGGCACAGGAGTGCTCTTCTCTGTGTATCTCAGTTGCTTCTGCTTTCTGCAGAGACCCCCAAAGTTGTCCTTTGGGCTTCATTTACTTGCGGCCTTCAAAAAATATATATATTGCTAATCCACAGATTACAAATTCCTAGACACAAGGCAGGCCCTACGGAAATTAGACTAATTTGTTACTGACTTCTGTCAGAAAGATGTTACCAGTTGCCTCTTTGGCACAATTTCAAATAGAGTCCCTGCCTCAGACCCCACAGAAACAGCAACTAGCTGTTTCATTGTTTCAAATGCTAATGTTGTTTTCTAAGAGGACTCTAAATGAGCTGTGTTAAAATGTTGCAAATCTCACAGGAAACAGTTTTTAAAGTACGTACAAGAACAGTGTGTTTTTGACATCTTCCTTGTGATCTTATTTCAGTCTGTCCTGTTCAAAAATGCAACCCCTTATAATTGTTTTACCTATTTTCACCCTCATGGGAGCGCCTTTTTGAAGTCCATGGAAAGAGGTCATTATTTTCCATTTTTCTGTATATTTACTATACACACAACTTAAATTTTTTGCTTAATGCAACGATACAGAACATCCTCATACCAGGAGTTTCAAGAAGGAACATGGGGCTCTGTATGTATATCTGTAACATGTGCTTAATTTGAATCAGGAAAGCCAGTTGCTCAATCTAGGCAAATTTCCCAGCAAGATATGAAAAAAAAGAAAAGGAAATAAGGGTGGCTCACTACCACCACCAATATCTACTATTGTCCCTGAGCTGAACTACTCTCTGGAGCCAGTCCTACTCCCTGACCCCCCATGGCCCAAGTCCTTGCTGTCTCCCCCTCCCACCGCCCCCCCCCCCAACATTTACCTCACTCTGTCTCCTTAACCTTCCCCCAATTATCATGTCAGAAGTTATGGGGTTGCCACACTCATTTAATTCGATGTGCAGAGCTCCAGAGCAGCTCTGTCCAAACGAACTTTCTGCAGTGCTGAGAACGTTCTATATCTGGACCATCCAACACGGTAGCCACTGGCCTCATGGGACTACTGAGCCCTTGAAATGTGGTTCCAGTGCTTAAGGAACTGAATTTGCAATTCTAATTAACTTCCATGTACATGGCCACATGCAGCTACAAGCTACCGTGCTGGACAGATGGCACGCCTTTAGGAAAAGTAAAGGCCTTTAACCTTTCCAGGACACTGCCAGTAACTGGCTACGTCAGAGGACATGCCCAAACCCATCCCAACAAAAAGCCAGAGAGAAAGGTGGCCTCCGCCACCTTGACTCCAGCAGCCTGGCCCCCCCACCCCATCCAGGATGCTCCCCCCAAAAAGCACCGAAGCTCTGCCCAGCAGGTGCCGCTGCAAGCCAGCCTCCTCTCGGATCTTGTCATTCCAACCAAAGGCTCTTCTTGCCATTGTTTTTCACAGTTCCCACTTGTCGGACATGACTGTTGTAAACACACAATGTCTTGGACGATTAGCAGTTGTCTTCCAGATTTGGGCCTATCCCTCAGGCATGACCCTTGGATTATCCTTAAATCCTATGTGGGTCCTGCAGGTTGCTGCCCAAGTTCTCGGTGTGGCGGAGTCACTGCTGTGGACCCAGATGAGCAGGTCAGACCACAGCCAGCTTCAGCTCTTCGGGGGGCAAACCTGGTGTTCCTCATACCAGATTTCCCCGTTGAAAGCCTGAGCATACAATGATGCCCAGCTCCATCTCTTCCCCCACCTCCAGCTGCCTGTTCCCGAGGCCGACATCCAAAATGTCACCTCCCACGGGGTCCTTCGACCATCAGTGTTGGATGTATGAATGGTTTTACCCTTGCAAGAATCTCAGAAGATTTCCGTTGTTACGGAAAACCGTAACAACGGTTTTCTCAAAATGAGAAACTGAGGGGGCATGGGGACACGGGCTCTAGTTAGGAAGTAGCTGCTTTCTCTTTAAAAGGTAGCATGATTTAGCAAAATGGAGTTCTTTCCCCCCCCCCGCCCCGTGTTTAGATAGTACTGAATGGAACAATATGTTTTCACCCTAAAAAGATAAAATTTAAACAAGCTTGATTTACTGATTAAAATCTCTTCCATATTTATGATGTTCTTAACTAAAACATTTCACTGAAATATAGCAGGGTGTGTTTTAAAGCAGAAGTCACTCCTATTATTTAAGCCCATATAATCCACGCTAATCATTTAAACACCACCTCTTAGAACCCTCATCTCCACTGTCCTGTTCTGACGTCAGGTGTGGGGCTCAGGGCAGTAGGACGGAAGAAATCCCTAGTTTCCTTTTCTACGTGCGACCTATTTGTACTCACTTTCTATTCTTTTCATCTCTGAGCTGCGTGAGCTATGGCGGCGATATTTTCTGTAACCACAGGACTTTTTTACTTCAAAAATGCCTAGATATTATAATACTTTACCTTAAGCCACAAATGTACTGGCAACAAATGTTCACTTTAAATACTGCCTGCAGCCCTGGATGGTTTCCTGAGGACACTGGAAGTCCCCGGGTACGGAGTGTTGAACAGCCCCTTGGTAAAGGTGAATGTGGTCATATGTTGAACCCTTTCCTGAAATTCACTTGGACGTTACGAAAGTATACAGCCTAGGCCCCAAAGGTACCATTTAGCAAGCCACGACAATAGTGACAGCTTCTGAAGACATCATTTAAACAAGAATTAGTTTGGGCACTGCAAGAATCTAGCTTGTTTGGAGTTAAAAATCTGACAAGGAGCAGCTAAGCTCTTGAAAGATGAGAGTCTTGTGGGCATTTAACTGATGCTTGTAAAAACAGGCAGCTAGATTCATTAAAATCATTGCTTGAAATCTTTCTGTAAGAGAGCAAGGCCTTCTGAAAACACTGCTTTTGGTTTCTCTGCCTCCGACTTGTCAGTACTGAAAAGAAACTTAGAACAAATGCAAGGCCGTTGCATTTAATGGCATCACACTTCACAGGACAGGCAGTCCTTACCCACCTTGAGCTGCCTATGCCAGGAGGAAAGCCGTTATTGGGCTGTGTTCGTCATCATGAACTTGGGGTGTGAGGGGAAGGGAGGGGGGAGGCCTGGGCTTTCAGCCCTGCTGTGGAATGCTAATTCTGTCCAAGTAAGGCCTGCCCCTCACCGGCAAGAGGCTAGATGTGGGCTCCCTCTCTCCTCCAGCCCTCCCCAGCCTCTGCCAGCCTCCAGCTTCACCTCTGCCCCACCTCTGCCCGGGCCCTCACTCTGAATCACCAGGAAGAGCCAAGCCCACAAGTCATCCAGTTATCAGAGGAAATGGTTCTCGCATATTCTGGTTTTCAGCAATCGTGATCAATGGCAAAGTCATTATGTTTCCCACAGCTCCCGTCCCTGTACTCCGTGTCTGCCAGAATCACGCTCGGGAAGCCGGGATCGATGTTCCCTCGGTCATCTCTATTGATCAGATGTGACTGCTGCGGGCCTGTGGGGAAAGGGAAGGTGGGCCCCTGCAAAATTTCTTTCTACCTCTGGTCCCTCAAGAGTAAGGCCACAGGTCTGAAATATGAGAAAAACACGAAAACTTCCACTGCGACAACAGCAGAAGAAATACACCAAAGGCACTCTGCACAGGCTCTCTCACTACTATCATCTCAACACTGGCCGGCTTGCCAGTTTCCAGAGACTCTGAAATGTGAATACGCAGGGAGATAGAGCTGGTCTGAGCTTAATCACTTAGCTCATCTCTACAAACCGGCGTGAATTCAGTCCCAGCTTCCTTCTTCTTTCCTTCTTTCCTTCTTTCCTTCCTTCCTTCCTTCCTTCCTTCCTTCCTTCCTTCCTTTCACCACTTTTTAGGAGAGTAATCTAAAGTTCCTAAGAGTGACCAAATTGATGTTTTCTCATGAGACCAAGATAAACAAACAGGATACATTTGGGTGGTTTAAAATTTTCTTATTTCAAAACAACTGTCACAAAGGTGCAATTTGCTTGCTACGTTTTCTAATTACTAACAATGAATCATTTTTACACTAATATACTTATGGATTTTTCTTTTTTATCGCTATATTCATGTTTTCCACTTTGTACATGTTTTATTATGGTAAGAATCTAAATTTACAATGAATTTAAAAGTCATCTGTCTTTCAGAATGCATAATAAAAACAAAAGATAAGCCCCAAAATTATCCACCAACATGGATACAACTACAAATTCCTTTACAGCATTTGCAAAGTGTGTCTGTCTTTCTTCAAGGTCTGTTTCCTAATTGTTTGGAATAAATGTGACTTTTACTTGAAAGCATCATTTCAGATTGTGTACAATATATTTTGTTAAGTGCTCTAAATTAAATTTCACATTCACCAACTATATTTCTCATCTGTAACCATTCACAAGAATCTTCAAGTAAGAAGTGTTTTTAAATATTCCAAACAACACAGGTTTTTTTTTAAGATACTATAAATACATCAGATATTTCACTAAACTCATTAGGACTTTCATTCCTGGATAACACAGTTATTTGCAGAATTGGTTAATTTAAAACAATGACTTCAAATATATGAGAACTGAGAAGAAAAAAATAAATTGCTTTTATTTCTATAAGCGTCCATACTAATTAGAACATGTGCTCAAATTTTTAATAAAGATGCGGCAAGAAGAGAATGAGAGCACTTAAAATCATGGGTTCTACTTACACAAAAAAAAGAGGAAGAAGGGGAGAGATGCAAATTTAAAAATGAAGTTTCTATGTGAGTGGTTAATTTTTCTCATGCATGTGTCAGTCTCTCCATTTCCCTCCAGGCAAGACACTTTCCATTTCAAAGGCATCATCAAGAGCTACTTTCTCACCAGGAGATGACCGCCAAACTCTCAAAGAGAAATGGAAAAGGTTCTAAAAGGACAAGGAAGTGTAAGGCACGTTATTGAGTGCTTTTAATCATTGTAATGGCGTCATTCCACACAAACCTCCTGCCTGCAGTCTCTTCCTTCCCTAAGGTTCTGATTTGTTGTTGTTGTCGTTGTTGTTGTTGTTGTTAACCCAAAAAAATCAGGCGATGAATTCATTTCGGTGAAAAAAAAAATTCTAGGGAGACCAATTTGAGGGAGAAAATTGGTAACACTTTGCCCACTCCAAGCAAAACACTTTGAAAGAAGCAACCACTTGCGAAGGAAAGGAGAAAGCGTGCCCCAGGCAGAGGACCGTGGGGAGCAGCAAACCGCGGGAGCAGAATTCCCCGGACAACTAGAGAAACCCGGGAAATTCACACAACCTCCAGCACCGTCCTATCCAGTGATTTCCCAAGAATTAATTGCAGAACGGAGGGAGGGAGACAAACTTTCCCAGCCCCGGGCCTTGAGATGTACGACCAAATCCCAGCACTAGGTGGCGACTGCAAAGGCTGAGAGCGGGGGCGCGAAGGGGAGCTGACCGGCTGTCCCCCAAGCCCACCCCCACCCCCCCCCCGGCTTCTCCCCCTTCAGGACGAACTGCCCAGCACAGAGGAGAGCCCGCTGGCCCCCACCTTTGCCCCTCACGCTGTAATTTCGAGTAGGCAAAAAGAAAAAAAATCAGGCCTTAGAACCTGAAGTTGCCAAGTAGCAGCCTCTCCTCCAAATCTGAGCAATGGGGGGGGGGTGGATAGACCTGCATATTTTAAACTCTGCTGGGGTTTTCGAAGCAAACCTCCCAAGCAGCTGCTGCAGGCTGCTTTAGAGCGACAAGTGACGGCCCAATTACGACGTGAACGCCAGGCAGAATCGCTGGGCTGTGCATCACCCAACCCGCACAGCGTGTACAGAGCCACACGGTGATGGAACCGGCTGGATAAACAGAAGTCGTTTTATTGCTGGCCAAAAATTCTTCCTTCATTCATCCAAGTGGGTGAATGAAAACATTAAGAAGTAGGTATGGCATTTGCTCCCCGAGTATCCTTCTGAAGTCAAGACCTCGCTTAGGCTGACTTCTTACCTTGGGGGTCACATGAAGCCTCCTCCCATGAAAAGGAAAAGCCACTTCCCCGTTTAACAAAAAGGCTGCACGCCAGAGCTCGACTCTTGGCAAAAGAGATATTACATAAATTCCAGGTGTTCCTAAATATGTATGTTTACAGGCACACAATTATTTCAGGAACCATCTGAGTTTCTGGGCCACTTTCCCCCACCCCCACCCCCCATCTCTAGGAAGCTACAGAACGCGTGTTTATAGCTTTGACTTTAGGGTCTTATCCACTCCATTTAGACACTTCCTGCCAGCTACATGCAGGAAATGTACTGATTTGCACCCAAAACGCATTTAAGCACCAGCACACTTACCTTTCTTTTCTTAACTGAGCCAAAAATCAAACAATTCAGTGACCGCCCCCCAGCCCCCCTCCCGCAAAGGAAAGGAAAGGAAAGAAAACCACCTCTGAAATCCTGAATTATTTTCTAGGTGATTTGCACAGCCATCCTCTCGTTATTCTAGGAATAGGCTAATTCCTCAACATCTTACTTTGCCTTTAAAAGGCTTCCTTCCACACGACGGGATTTCCCTAAGAAACATTCCCAGCGGATGGTTTCCAGCAAGAGCCTGTATCAACTCAGCCTGCGCAAGCAAAGACTTGGCTTCTGCCAATTCCACCCCCCCCAACACACACACACACACACACACACACACACACACACACATTCACACTCATAGAAACATCCCGGGCAGACTCGAGAAGCTATGTTATCTGCATGTTTCATGTTTGCCCCCCTCTTCCTGAATGAATGCTTTTCCAACTGCCCTTTTCAACAGCTGCCGCGATGTCTGTAAGGTTAGAGCAGGAAATCGGGGGGTATTTGAGCATCCTACCCCCCGCGACCTCGATGTTTCTCCTTCTCTGCCCGAGTCCGGATTCCGTGAGCCCAAGGGCAGGAACCCTGAAGCGCTTGCAGAGTAGCTCTCAGAGGCGTCCTGCACGCGACCAACTCGCTGCGGGCATCCTGCACGCACACGCCCCAGCCCACACGCCGCCCGGCACCCGCACCCTGGCCCGCGGCGGACGAGCCGGGCTCGCAGCAGCCCTGCCTCTTACCTTCCCTGGCTTTCAGCAAGACCGTGTTGGCCACGATGTTTTCCAGCTCCATTGACAGTCGGCGCTCAGCGAGGGAGCCGGCCGGCGGGGCTGTCAGCGCCTAGGGGTGCTGCCGCTGCTGCTGCCGCTGCTCGGGCTAACGCCGCTGCTGCCGGAGCCGGGAGCCGGGAGCCGGGATCCCGCCTTTCCTACCGCATTATTCCTGCTCCTGTCCTTCAGAGTTTTCCCCCTCTGCACAGAGGAGCCGCCGCCGCCGCTTCTTCCTCCCTCTGTGTCCCCCCTCCCCCCTCCCTCAACAGTCTCCCCCCCACCCCCCACCCTCCGCGTTTCTCTGTCACTCCATTCTCCTCCCCTCCGGCTCCCTCGGATGCTTTAATGCCTCGGATGCTTCTGCCTCCCCTCCGTCCCTCCCGGGGGTGTGGTACTAGCAGGCTCGGGCGGCCGCACTGCGCAAGCGTCAGACCGGGCCGCGCCTACAGTCTCGGCGCTCGCGGCGCGCGGCCTGCTGGGACTTGTAGTCTTCCCTGCGTTCCGCGCTGGGGCTGGGGTGGTACGCGGCTGCGGGAGTCCCAGACCCGCCCCGGGACCCGCACTCAGCGTGAGGGCGGGCGCGGCGCTGCGAGGGTCGGTGGGGGGATCAAAGGCAGCCCCGCTGAGCCCGAGCCCTCAGTCCTGGAGCTCGCACTCGCACGCCCACACCCCGCGCTCCGGCTCGTACGCTTCCCGCCCTGCCGAGAGCCGAGGAAGCGAAGTCCACAGGCCACGGCGGTGGTGGGAGAAGCGTCGCGGCCCGGCAGGCGCCAGTGCGGCTCAGGCTTAACCTTGGGAGTGCTCGCTCTGGGAGGAAGGGCGGCCCGGCGGGACCGTGAGCCGCACCCCCTTCCTCTGGGCCGCGCCGGGCCCACGCGTGGACTACAGCCCAGAGGCAGCGAGGCGCGCCCGCGGGCCTCGCACCCGGCGGCCAGCAACTGCGCGCCGTCGCACACGCACACGGGCCCGTTCGCTGACAAAGGTGTACTTTGTTTCCTCCAAGGGCGCGAAGGGGTCTGCGACTCGGTGGCGACCCGCCACCGGCGGCCGCGTCTGTGGCCGCGCAGCCCGAGCGCCCCCCTGCGGTCGCGGGGTGGAGCGTCCGGCGGCGGGACTAAGCGAGCAGCCTTTCCCGGAGCTGCGGACGGCCCGCGCCCTCCCGAACCACCGGACTCTAGGGGTCCCTGCGTGGGAAGCGGTCCTTTTGGCTAATAAACTGCCTTCTAGCACGTGGAGTCCGCAAAGCAATGAATCGCATTACCACCAAACTCATTCACGCTAAAAACGCGGACGGGATCACCTGAGTAGGCAATGGGGAGTGTTCACGGGTAACATCGCCTAGCTGGTGGTGTAGGAAACGCGTTTTCAAACTCCAGGCTCATTTACACTGGGGCTCTGGAGCCTTTCCACTGTGTGCTCAGAACATCAGGCTCAGAACATTCGGCCTCGCTTCCTCTGAAGGCCCCACTCCTGGGAAATGGGCCCTCGATCACTCCGGGGGTCTGCGACGAGTGTCCTCTGGGCTGGGGGAGGGGCGGACGGGCCCCAAGAACAATGAGGCTTTTGCCTCCTCTGCATCCTGCGGGCCGGATATCCGTTCAGAAGCCGGCTGTGGGCCTTCTCTGTGCACAAGGAGGAAACCTTCTGTCCCCAGGGCTGCCAGGAAGTGACAGGGAGGTGCCCGGAGAAACTGAGAACAATTATTAGGCATTGGAGAATATAAAGAAATTAATAGACTTTCCAGGCCTTGGAAACCAGAATGGTTGCTGATTCTGACAACACAGGACTATTTGTTTCCTAATGGCCTACACCCACCAACACCGCCACTTCCTAGCGTCTGGATGTGGGTCAGTGGGTCTCCCTGAGCCTCCTTCGTCTCCTCTACAAAGTACGAGCAGTAACAGTTTACCTGTTAGAAGGCGGGGAGTTGAGCAGATAACTTCTTGGGCATCTTCCACTCCAGGAATTACTGTCCTAAGCGACCCAGGCTTGGCCTTGGCTACCTATGCACATGCTCAGAGAGAGAAACTTGTAGCCGAAAGGTCTCAGAGAGAGAAACCTAGGGCTGGCGGCATCTCAGAGCCACCAACTGCAATGACCACTTGCTGGCAGCCTAAGCTGATGCAGCCCTAAGTATTATTTTGGCTGGCATAAAAAAGAAAAGAAAAGAAACTAAACTGAATTTAAATGCCTTTTTAAAAAAGATTTCTAATGTATTTTTTTAGAAAGAGGGCAAGAGAGGGAGAAGGAGAGAAACATCGGTGTGGGCTGCTGCCTGGGACCCAGCCTGCCACCCAGGCACGTGCCCTGACCGGGATCCAACCTGCTGACCCTTCAGTTTCAGGGCGGGTGCCCAAGCCGGAGCCACACTAGCCAGGGCTAAATGTGAGTGCTTTCAGATGGCTTGTGCTCCATAGCAGCCTTCTCAAACTTTTATGTGCATACAGATCATTTAAGGATCTCGTTAAAATGTTGATTCCATTTCACTAGGTCTGAGATTGTTGTTTCTAACAAATTCCAAGGTTCTGTCAATCCTGCTGGTCAGTGCACCACATTTTGAGTAGCAAAGCTCTACAGCTAACCATAATCCCCACCACCCCCTAACGTATAATACCCAGCCCAGATCACCAGGGATTTTACCTATCTTACTTCTATAGGCACTTGACTTTGTAACGCTACCCACACAACCCCCTTTTACAGGTGTGAAACAGGCCAGGTGGAATAAATAGTTTCCGCGTGATCACTTAGCCAGCAAAAGCCTATCGGCTTCTCTCCCTGCCACATGGTAACACGTCCTGCCTACAAAATACATGGCTGTACTTCAAGTATTTGTGCCTCTATGAAGAAATTAGGACATTCCGATGCAAGAATGAAATAATAATGGCTAGATTTACTGGATACCAGCTGTAGCCCAGGTCCTGCACTAAGTGCCTCACGTGGATTACTTCACTGACCACAATATCTGGATAAAGTAGAAAAACATAGCCCCATTTTATAGATAAAGCCACCTCGTTAGGAGGAGTTTTTATAACTTGCTTAAGGTCACATATCTAATAATAAGTAAACGACCCAGGATTTGAACCTAGCGGTCTGACTCAGAGTCTATGCACTTCATTTCTGGCTAGCTCAGGCTGGCAGGCAGAACTTGGTTGCAATTGTTCCACTTGGCTGCCAGAGTGGCCTGAAGTTGTATTGTAAGAAGGCAAAGGAGACAGTTGGCTAAATGATTAAGTCAAAGGGGTTTGCCATCCCCTTCCATAATCCCACCATTACAGCTCCATTCCTTTCAATTAACTGCATCAACTACTCACAGTCCTCTTGAAAGATAGGGTTGATTCAAGGGAGAATCGCCCATTAAATATTAGTAAGTAAGTAAGGAACCTTGCTGGCTGACAGCAAGCATGGAAATCCGAATGGAGCACTGGGTGGGTTTGAAAGGGATGGGAATACGCCAAAGACAAATACAGACTCCCAGTCCACTCAGGGTCCGCTGAGCTGGGCAGGCAAAAGAGACAGGGAACCTCCTCATTCTGTCAGCTCCTGCACTGCATGGATGAAGCTGCTCCGTCAGAGTTCTTGTAAACAGAAATTGAGTATTCTGGGTAGTCACGAATCTCTCTCCACCCTAAAATATGGATTGCTTTGGCCTGCATAATCGAACTGGCTCTTTGAATAAATAGTGCCGGAGCTGGAGTTCTCCTGCGTGGCCTCGCCTCACAGCTTCCCAGTCGTGGGGAAACAGCTGGAGATAGTGCTCTCGTTCTCCCACGTCTTCTCTCGTCTCCAGTTTCCCGTTACATGCCAAGCACAGCAGGGAACACAAAGGTGATTTCCCAGAAGAGATCAGCACTAGGGAGGAAGGCAACTTGGGAGGCAACCCACCAAGCGAAAATGGAATAAGAGCCATGGTGGACACGTATACAAAGGGCTTGGAAACGGAGACAAAGGAGTGATTTCAGGCACCTGGGAAGATTCTAAGGCGGAGGCGTGAGAGTGAAAGTGGGATTGGAGTCATGAGGTTTCCAGTGGCGTTCCCTCCTGTCTGAGGAGTCCCTTCATCGATGGCCCCCAGTAGGTACCAAATTCAACATTAAAAATGTTACCATGCTGCAGAGCACCTATCATTCTTTAAAGTCAAGTTGCTTTAAACTTTTTTCTCATCCTAACCAATCATATTGGTGAAGTGACTGGTAATAGAAATACCACACTTTGGGGAAAACTGACCTCCAAGCAACACACTGGGAAAAAAAAAAAAAACTATTCCGAGCAATGGGTCTGAGCAGCCTGTGGTTCGAGATGAGCCAGCGGACCTTACCAAACCTGTTGGGAGGCTGTGCCCTGGTGTTGCTGGATGACTACGACCTGTGACATCTGAACACCCTCCTTGATAACGAGACTTTCTGGGCTCATCTGCTAGGTTTCTTTTTTTAATATTTTATTTATTTATTTTTAGAGAGAGGGAAAAGGGGGGGAGAAAGGGGAGAGACACATCAATATGAGAGAGAAACATCAACCAGTTGCCTCTCATACGTGCCCCAACCAGGGACTGGCCTGCAACCCAGACACGTGCCCTGACCAGGAGTTGAACCGGCAACCCTTCACTTGGCAGGACAATGCTCAGCCCACTGAGCCATGCCCGTCGGGGCTCTGCTGGGTTCTCACATGCAGGTTCAGAAAAGAGACTCCTGGTGAAACACACGTTTGCTGATGGGCCCAACCACGCGTGGTTTCTGTGCTTCTGGTCTTCCGTGAGAATACGAGGCCTCCTTCCCTGGTGCCGTGTCCAGTTAGGCGAGTCCCCACAGTAGACGTACTGGGGCACTGAGTTGTTTACAAGTTGTTGCCTCCATTATATTTAGAGGAGGTCTGTTGCCCGAGGTCAACTGCTAAGTGGGTGATAAGACTACTTACTTAGGTAAGTGTCCTACTCAAAGGCCTGAACACAGACAGTGCCTTACGTGTAGTGAGCATTTGGCGATATTTGCTGACTCAGAGCAAATACGGCATCACTCAACCCCACTTACATCTCTGGGATGCTGGTGATTCCGTATTGGTTAACGATCAAAATTCCCATATCCCCGCCAGATCAGAGAGGAAAAACGGAAAGTAGGGGAGGTTGGCTTCCCAGTGTCATAGGTCGACACCCTAGAAAGCCACGGGCGATCACTCGGTGCCCGGAACTCCCAGCTTTCCAGCTATGCCTCCGTCCCCACACGCAGCTGTCTCCCAAGACCAGCCCCGCAGTTAAATTGGTTTAGATGGAGGACAAATGTTCAGATTGGTAAGAAAATCACACAGCAAAAGTACAAAAATTAATTCAGAGTGCGAAGAGGAAAAATTAGTTCTTTTCACATTATCTTCTTAAAAGCCAATGATTTTCAGTTAATATGGATAAGCAAAGACTCCAAACCATCACTTACAGTCTTTTTATGGCCAGCATCTGTCAGGTGATTACCCAACCAAAGCCAGGTTCATGAGTTTGAGCATGGTAGCCTGCAACAGAAATGTGGATACAGCCCTGGCTGGTGTGGCTCAGTAGACTGAGCGCCAGCCTGTGAACCAGAGGGCTGCCAGTTCGATTCCCAGTCAGGTCAATGCCTGGGTTGTAGTCCAGGTTCCCATTAGGGGATGCATGAGAGGCAACCACACATCGATGTTTCTCTCCCTCTCTTTCTCCCTCCCTTCCCCTCTCTCTAAAAATAAAAATTAAAAAAAGAAATGTGGATGCAGTCTTGACAACAAAGGTAGAGTTGCTTCTTAAAGAGAAGGAGGCGGTGAGGTGAACTGAATGCAGTGTGGAAAGCCCTTAAAACCAGGGGACTCATGACTCGTAGGTGAGACGGGCTCCAGCAGTTTGGACCTTACTGCTACAAACTTTCTCCGGTTCCAGAGCCTCTAGGTTTCATTATCGTGCAGACCATGAGACAAAGCTTTTACTGTCCTACGATGCCTGTAGGTTGCAGACGTCTAAGACACATTACAGGTATGTGAAAATTTCATTGATCCAATAAAAGGAGGGCATGCTTGCTCCCTCTTGAAGTCTCCTCTAGCGACTTAAATGCTAAATCGAATCTAACAAAGGCTTAGAGTTTTAGAAATGTTATGTCTTACACAGACTGCTCTTTAACAATGACATAAAATAGATTATGGTATCCAATTTACCCAACTGATTTGGAGCAGCTTAATTTCCTCCTATAGAAGCCAAGGCAGGGTTACCGTGCTACAGAAATAAGTTTTGTGCAAGAACCCACACGGCTGTCAGAGTCTCCTCGATGGAGAGAGGATGCCATCTAGCACGGACTCCGGAGAGCAGCAGCCAGCCCCCGGATGACAAAAGCAAACCTCAGGCTCCACATTTTGTGGTCTGAAATGAGTCCGTTGAGTGTGCTAGGCCAGTTCACTTACAGTGCAAACAGTTCCCACATGCTACCAAGTGGGCTCCGCTTATGAAGTGGTTACTGGGCTATAGAACATTTCCATTACTTACATCTCCAGCTCCACAACCCTCTTGTGCTCCAGGAGCCGAGCAGCTTTCCAATGAATCTCCCTCTCCCCCGGCTGAATTTGCCCTCTCGTGTTGTGGGGAAGGTGGGGCAAATGTTGGCATGTTCTGATTAAGGACACAGGATATTCGTTCCATGAAGAGCTGGACCATAACTCATTTCACTAGTCATCCATAGATGAACATTTTTATTATTATCAGTCCTTTATGAGAACAATAAGACAATGATTTTTTAATTTAGTTTAACTTTTTAAAACTGATTTGAGAGAGAGAGACATTGATTTGCTGTTCCACTTATTTATGCATTCATTGATTGCTTCTTGTACGTGCCCTGACCAGGGACTAAACTTACAACCTTGGTGTATCAGGACGATGCTCTAACCAACCGAAGCACCTGGCCAGGGCAAGACAATGATTTTTTTTAAGAGTTAATGAGCACATTTTTTCTTTTTGTCTTCTAGCTTTTAAATTTACATACAGTAAAATAAAATTCACTCTTTTTAGTGTTTAGTTGTATGAATTTGAACAAATGCATACACTTGTGTAACCACCAACACAACCAAAACATAGAATAGTTTCATCAACTTCTGATTTTGTTTTCATATTTCTCTTTCCCTAAAAATAAAATCTGAGTTTCTAAAATCATTAAACAGAATTGACATATAACTCAGCAATTCCATTCTTGGGTTTGCAGGCCGGCACTCTTGGGGTATTCTCATATACCCCAAAGAATTAAAAACATGTGTCCACACAAAAACTTGGACACAGGCATTCATAGCAGCACTTTCAGAAGAATCAAAGGGTGGAGACAATTCTAATGTTCATCAGTAGATTAATGGCTAAGCAAACTGTGCTCCAGCCACACAATGGAATATTATTCGGCCGTAAAAAGGAATGAGGTGTTGATTCATGCCTCAAAGTGGATGAAACCTCAGAAACATTTTTCTAAGTGAAAGAGGCCAGAGACAAAAGGACAGATGTTGTATGATTCCGCTCCCATGAAATATACAGAAAATTCATTGAGATGGGAACACAGACTGGTGATTGCTCAGGGGCTGGTTTTGGGTGAAGGCAGGGGAACTGTTTAGTGGGTGTAAGGTTGATTTGGGGTGATGAAAATGTTTTGGAGCTGCACAAATGGGGTGGTTCCCCAACACTGTGAATGTCCGAAATGTTACTGACCTGCTCCTTTAAACTGGTTCATTGTATGTTGTGTGAATTTTACCTCAATAAAAATTAAAATTTTAATCCAAGTAATAGTTGAGAAATACTTCAATTAGACCAAGTGATGAATGATTATTAATGTGCTAACAATTTACAGTTTTCAAATTGCACTCCCCTACATAATCAGTAGGTAGTTATTATTTTTTTGCTCCCTTTTTATTTCTTTATTTATTGATTTTAGAGACAGAGAAAGAGGAACAGGGAGAGAGAAACATCAATTTGTTGTTCCACGTATTTATGCATCAACTGGTTGCTCCTTGCATATGCCTTGACTGGAGATCAAACTTGCAAACATGGCGTAGCAGGACAACACTGTAGCTGACTTAGCTACCTGGCTAGGGTGCATCGGAAGGTATTGTTACTTCAATATTATAGATAAGGAAATTATAGGTCAGAGAAATAACAGCATGCATGACCAGAAAGTTGCCAAGTTGGGACTTTAGGATGAGTTCCTGATTTCACTCCACTGCATAGCCTTCCCGCATGATAGAAACGTTGCAGCGTTTTCACCAAATGGCACCGGCCTCGCAGAAAGAGAGAATACTGGCAGGAGGCCTGGAGTTTGGGGGAACAAGTTGAATGGACAGAAGGAAAGGCAGAGGAGAAGAGGAAGAAGAAATCAGCAACAGAGGACCCCAGCCCTAGCGTGATGAAGGACATCACGACAGGGGGGGACAACGGGCAAACAGGCAGGAGATGGGGTGGGACTCCGAAGGAAAGAGGCTTTGGGCCACAATAAGCACCCCCATTAGGTAATTCCAGATTAGGAGCTTTGCCGCCCCAGTGACCAGAGGGACTGCTCCTCAGGCTCCCTTCCCCCAGCCCTCTCCTCCTCCCCCTCGCTGATGTCATTTTCCCACTTGGAAGGGACCAAAGACAAAACAGAAACTGAGCAGTGTCTTTATTTTCAGTCCAACCTCCCACCCCACCCCTACTCATCCTCTCTCCCTCGGCCCCCACATCTCTCCCTCTGACTCCCGCATCTCTCTCTGTGGCCCCCACATCTGACTTGGGAGGACACCCATATGGACCACCCTTGATCTTGCCTTTCTTGCCCCCATCCAGTCCTCCTCCTCCAACTGGCCTCTACCCCTGGCTTTTCCCTGGAAGAGATCAATCCCCAGCAATCAGCCTTCCCTGCTGAAGACATTCAAGTATTATTCAGCACAGTTTAGCTCCTCTTTATTCCCAGCTCTCCCTTCCAGAGTAGGAATGTGGCTTCATTTCAAATAACTAAAAGCCCCTCAAAGTGTTTTCCCAAAATAAAAGCTTCTCTTCCCCTTCAGATGAATTTTTCCTCCATCCCTACCACCACTGCAACAAAAATACTGCTTGCCTAAACAGTCTGCATCTCCTTTTCCATCACCAAATTTCAGAAACATTGGTGCCAGGTCACAAAGCATATCCAGGGGTGTCCAACAGGCAGCTTGTGGGCCCAATGTGGCCCAGGATGGGTCACACAATATCATAAATTTACTTAAAACCTTCTCCCCGCCCCTCACCCCACCGCAGCTGGAGTGGCTCAGTGGATTGAGTGCCGGCCTGCAAACCAAAGGGTCATTGGTTTGATTCCCAGTCAGGGCACATGCCTGGGTTACAATGGGGCCAGGCCCCAGGTGGGGGGCGAACAAGAAGCAACCACACATTGATGTTTCTCTCCCTCTCTTTCTCCCTCCCTTCCCTTCTCACTAAAAATAAATAAAATCTTTTTTTAAAAAGGATGTAGCCATAAAATTTTTTAAAAAAACCTTTTTGCTCATCAGTTTTTGTTAGTGTTTGTGTATTTAATGTGTGGTCTAAGACAACTCTTCTTCTTCCAGTATGGCCCACAGACACCAAATGTTAGGACACCCCAGACACGGTACCATTTTTGAAGCATTTTATGGGCTCCATTTCCCTGTCCTATGAAGGCTAGCTCAGTGAGGGGCCCCACATCATGCACAAGAAGCAGCTGCTTTTCATGACCCCACGCTTTTTGCCCTGGAAAGAGGAAGAACTCAGCAAAACCCAGAGTGATGCCTGCCATCTCTAATTGTAGCCCCAGCTACCAGAACATTAACTTGTGGTTCCAGGGAGGTATTTTCCTAATCATCATAAAAAGTAGCGTATAGCTTTTCATTTGCCTTTCCCTCCACTAGGCCCAGAAATTCTCCCAAACTCACGAGGGAGAATTTCCGTTATTTTCTACTCTTTTGGTAATGAGGACAAGGTCAGTGTGTTTTTTCTTTAGGGGAACAATTTGTGTCCTTGTTGTGACAGCTAGAGAAACCTGAATAGAAAGATATTCTTTTCCAGAGTGAGTGCACAGAGAACATTGGCCATCGTGTCACCCACTGTTTATTCATTCTTTTGCCAAACTATTTCTGAGCAAGTCGACATGAGCCGGGCACTAGCCTAGCCGCTGGGGCCACAGAGATGAATAAGACATGAGCTCTACCCTCAAGGAGTCCACAGTATGCTTAAGGCCCAGACAAGGCCAAAGAAAATTCCACTGGGACATGACAAGAATGATGAGAATGTGAAAGGCGCATGTGCAATGCTTTCTAGGCACCCGGGAGGGTTCTCCCACCTGGACGGAGAGAGGAAGTGGTCAGGGACCGCTCAGCCGAACAGAACTGATATTGGTGATTGAATACCAGTCACGGTTTATCTGTCTCGGAATGCACAAATGGAGGGCTCTGCGTGTCCTGCCAGGAGTTCTGGCTGTAGCCTGAGATTAGCTGAAGGCCATTTACTTTGTAATTCTAAACAGGCCGTAGGAAGACTCCCACATGAAATTTCTTCCGGTCTCTGGGCCTGAGGTTCTAGGGTATTTCATTCCCGTTAGGGCGAGGGAGATCAACCTTTAGAGTGAGATCAGCAGACCAGGAGACCAACATGTCAGCTCTCGGGGAGTTCTTGGTTCTCCTGTCCCTGAGCCCACGAATCCCTGTGTGCCTTGAGGAAAGCTCTTTAACCATCTTGTTCTACAAAGAAGTGATAAGCAGTGAGACTACCTCTCTAGTGGCCAAAAGGCCTGGGAATTGGGCTGCTGTGTTGGGCCCATGGTTGGTGAGAGGGATACAGTAATGTTTTGTTGAGTGTGCGCCTAAACTGCCAATGTGAAGGAGTTTGGAATAATCAAGACTCATGGAGATAAAAATTAAAAAATGTCCTACTGTGATTTATATTGAGGGGCAAGGCAAAAAGATACCTATTAGACAGTACGTTCTTAAGATGAAAATTAAATCACATATTAAAAGAAAACATTTTAGTCCTGGCTGGCGTAGCTCAGTGGATTGAGCGCAGGCTGCGAACCAAAGCATCACAGGTTCCATTCTCAGTCAGGGCACATGCCTGGGTTGTAGGCCATGACCCCCAGCAACCGCACATTGATGTTTCTCTCTCTATATCTTCCTCCCTTCCCTCTCTAAAAATAAATAAGTAAAATCTTTAAAAAAAAGTACACACATACTCTTTTTTTTTAAAAGAAATAAAACATTTTAAAAAGTAGACAGAAGTTAATATGATAGAAGAGAACTTTTTTCAAAATTGTACCAAGCTATTGGACACCCAGTGATTAAAAAAACTGAATTCTGCATCCATCTTAGGGGGGGGTCAAGATTTCCTTCTAGTGACAGCTAAAACTCGTTTCAGGTAGATGGGCATCTGACAAGTGTCTTACTGTTGTGGTCACCTTTATTACTCAAAGTTAGCTTTAAAAGAGGAAAAAGTTTCCCAAGTAAGAGCCTAGTACAGGATCCTTAAGGCAGAGAAGGCTGAGCTGCAGAGAGGAAGTGGGTAGGTACCTGGCATCTTCCCCTTCCTTGACCTCACGTCCCTCCAGCTTCCAAAAGAGCATAATTTGAGTCTGTTTGGAGATCAGTGCCTGTGCAAGAGCCTCACTCTTCACTCCTGAATGAAAGGAAACACTTCATCACTTGGAGAAAAACAAAATGTATTCAAAGTCTGCTCAGTTGTTTGAAAATGTAGCATGTTTGCTTGGGTGCAACATCGTAACGAATGTCTATCTAATCCTCCTGTGGGCCGAGTGCCCCTGTAGGTCTTCTGCAGGTCAGCTGCCTTCTCACAGCTAATGCTTGAGGTAGAGGCTACGATTATTCTCATTTTACTGTTGGATGTGGAAACAGGTATAGAAAAGCAACTGGTCTAGTCATGAGGGATTCATGATGCCCAAGACACTCGCCCTACCCTCCAAAACTGTACATGACAGGCCAGCAATCTGGTCCCATGTCCTGGTGGCTCCAGAGACATGCCACTAACCCTTAGAGCAGTGTTTTGTCTTGTTTTCCAACCTGGGGTGATTTTTGTCACCCAGGGGACATTTGGCAATGTGTGGAGACATTTCTGGTTGTCACATCTAAGTGGGTGCCCTCTTCCCACAAGCTTGGCAGGGAAAAAAAGAGAGAATAGGGTGGGCAACACCAGGCAGGTCCCCAAGATGGTGAACCTCGATTGCAGGGCTAGAACCCACTGGGCCTGTTCTGGCAAAAGAGCAGAAGGTACGAATGTACAGAAGGGGATTGACATAAACAGTGACTAACATGCAGGTGATGTGCAGACTCCACGAACTGAGTCGGTAATGCAATGACTGGGGCTTGGAAAATAACCATGTACGGTCTGCAACTTGTCACATTTAAGTCCACTGTGAGCTTTTTTTACCCGTTTAGTCAGTTTGCTCTGAAGTACTGTGCTCACCAGAGGACGTAGTTTTCCTAAATCGACAGAAAATAAAACTTAAATTTGTCCCAATTCTCCCAGTTTTGGGAAGAGAGGACAAAATGGAGGCCCACACACCATCCCAAAGGTTTTCAGGACATCAAAACCTTGATGTGGCTGACCCACTTAGCTTGTTAACAGACTAAAATTGCACTGAAATTACTTCCATTTCATGCAGAAGCCGAAATAGGAAAGAGGTCCTTTAAGAAACAGCTATAAACAGTAAACCGTACAGGTTAACAAGTAGCAAATGTAGAAATAAGTATCTAGCTCCCCCGCCTTGAATTAGTCCTTTTTAGGCTGGGGCAAAAATTAAAGACAAAGTCTTACTTTCTCAAGTACTCAGCTACTCTGAAGCCATAACAGTAACCTTCCCCTCGCAATAGGGACTGAGGGACCCAACCAAAGGGCGGCAGGGCCGTGTGGCTCTTCCCACCCGGGCTCCAGCGCTGGCCCCGCCCCCTCACGACGAGAACCCGCCCTTTCCGGCCCCCGCCTCCGCAGGCCCCGCCTCCTCTGCTCCGCGATCCTCCTCGCGGCTCCGGGGTGCACTGAAGATGGCGGCCACGGTGGGAAGGTTGCTGCGGGCTACGGTGAGTGGCAGCCAGCAGGGAACAAGTGCGGAGGCACTGTGGTGGCTGCGAGAACGTGGCTCCCAGACTCAGTCCCACTCCTTTGCGGTCCGGGGGATAGTTCGCTCTTGGAAGGTGTCAGCGGGTAACGGACCCAGCAGCCTTCTCCTCTAGGGAATGCTCCTCGCGCCTGCGCAGAGCTTCCCTTCCCCGGCCCTCTCCTCGTGGTCCCCTCCTTTAAGGCATTCTCGCTCGGAGTTGCAGGTCCCCAGTCCTCTCTCTACCTGAGCACACGCATGGTCCTGCGGGCGGGCTACCTGCCTCGGGTCCTGGTTCTGTAACAGACTCTATGACCTTGGGAAGTGACTTCGCCTTTTCGAATCTCAGTTCACTTTCCTTACCTTCAGGTGGAAAGAGTGATGCCCACATCAAGGTGTGGCTGGGAGCATCCACCAACGGCTGGATGGAAACCGAAGTGCTAATGTAACCAAAGTGCTAAAACGCAAAAGGCGCTCTTCTCCCACCCCCTAGATGTGCCCCCACGCTTTCCTCCTGGCAAAGCCCAGGACCCTCGTGGTACCCACCCACCCCCTTTCTCACGGCGGGGTTCAACGCAGGCGCTTCTTCCTGAGTCATGCTGGGCATTAAAATTGGGCAAACCTTACCCTTGAGCCCCATCCAAACTTTCCTAGAGGCTGAACTTTGCTCTACTTGTTTGCTTGTCGGTGGGGCTGGAAAGGCCTTGTCTTTTCTAAGGAAAACCTTGACGTGGTAGAATGTCTCAGCATTTTCGTCCTGGCAGAAAGGCTTAAATACACGGGGCCTGGCCAAGTCCCCTTGGTTTTTGAACCCTCAGTGTTGCTTTTAAGAGCATAGGGTCTTTCTTTATGGCCCTCCCTTGCAGTGTTTTTTTGAAATGTATATATTTAAATAAAAATCATCTATGTTTAAGATGTACAACATGATAATTCGATATACTTAATTAAATGATTACTACAGTCCAGCTAATGAGCATCTCTCTTCATGTAGTTACCTTTTCGTGTGTGTGATGAGTGCCCCTGAAATCGGCTCTCCTGCCATGTTCCCAGTGTTGTTACTCAGTATAGTCGTCACGCTGTACATTAGCTCTCTGGACTTACCCATCCTACCTAACTGCAGCTGTGTGCCCATGACCAATATCTTGTGCATTCTTGAAGAAGGAGGAAGTAGGAGGGAATGTGAAGAAGCTGGAGACCCAGTCCATGCTCTTAGAGTTTTGGTTCGGTGTGGGGTCCATAGGAACAAGGACAGCTGAGGCCCCCATTGGCCTGTGCCCTTTCCGCAGGGCCAGCCTTTAGCCACCGTTCTGAGACAACTTCCTCATACAAAGTGTTTCTCTTACCAGGCTGCCCGACACATGAGCGCCATCTCTGCCTCTGCAGCCCTTCGGCCTGCTGCTTCTCGAAGAACGAGCTTGACAAGTGTGTCGTGGTCTGCTTCCAGCCAAGCAAAATTTGCCTTTAGCACCAGTAAGTGTTACGCCTTGTGCTGACCCAGGCGGTGGAAACATGAGTCATCTCTGGACAGGGGCTCTGAACCCTGGCTGTACATGCTTTAGACTCACCTGGGGAGCTTTTAGAAACACACCTGGCCCCAGGCCCACCCCGGACAAATTGAGTCACTCTCTGGAGTGACTTCCAGGATATCAATGTTTTGTAAAATCTCACCAAGTGATTTTGCCCTGGCTGGTGCAGCTCAGTGTATTGAGTGCCGGCCTATGAACTTAAAGGTCACCGGTTTGATTCCCAGTCAGGGCACAGGCCTGGGTTGCAGGCCAGGTCTCCAGTTGGGGGCACATGAGAAGCAACCAATTGATATTTCTTTCCCTCTTTCTCCGTCCCTTCCTCTTTCTAGAAATAAAATCTTTAAATATTTTTATTTATTTATTTATTTTTAGAGAGGGAAGGGAGGGAGAGAGAGAGAGAAACATCTGTGTGGTTGCTGGGGGTCACGGCCTGCAACCCAGGCATGTACTCTAACTGGGAATCGAACCTGCGACACTTTGGTTCGGGAATAAAATCTTTAAATAAATAAAAAGTAAAATCTCACCAAGTGATGCTAATGTGCAGCAGCCAGGGTTCAGAATCACTGAGGCAAACCGCCCTTGTGTCCACTTCCGTGTTGGTTACCCAGGTTTGAATCCTGGTGGAGGAACACGGGTAGGGGTGCGGGGAGATGACTCAGATGCTTCTGTGGCAGGGAGGGGTGTGAGGTAAGTGGGAGGGGCAGGCAGCCTGTCAGCAAGGAGACTTTTGGATTCGAACCTGTGTGCAGGCTCCAGTTGGCCATGGCAGTCCCTGGGCTCCTCCATGACCTCAGCGTGAAGCATAGCTATTACTTGAGAATTACACTCCATTTTCTAGAATGTGGGCTTTGCTGCGATCAGCCTCAGATAATGAGTGGCATTGGAAAATGCCTCCTCTAGATTTGTCTCACATTTGAAAAAGCTTGTGATGGTGTGGGGGGTATACTTTAGCAAAGCCTTTGTTTACGGGTGAAATGTTCTAAAACGGGTCCCCAGCCTCCAGCCCGAGGACCGGTACTGGTCTGGGCCTGTTAGGAACCAGGTCCCGGAGCAGGAGGTGAGCTCGAATGTGATGCGCTTGAATCGCCCCAAAACCATCCCCTCACCTTGGTCCATGGAAAAATTGTCTTCCCTGGTGCCAAAAAGCCTGGGGACCCCAGTTCTAAAAAGTTTTACAATTTCACCACTGTGGAACATTCCAACTTTCTGAGGCGTGACTTGCTGCCACACATTGAAAACTTTCGTTGTTACCTATTCCAGATTCCCACCTGCAGCGGCTCCTGTAGTTTCTGCGGCGCAGGCGTTTTGACACACGATCTCTCTAGTCTCTCGATCTCCTTTGTTCCTCACTGTAGATAGAAGCAAGTCCTCTCTAGTTCTGACACAGCTCTTGAATTCTTTTCATTGTTCCTGGTCTTCCCTCCACACACCCTTCCCCTCCGCACTTCTCCCTCCGATAGGGAAATCTCCTGCTACCTTCAGTGCCCCTCCTCCAGCTCCTCTCACCCTCCCCCACCCCAGACTAATCTGCCTAAGAACAGCCAGCTTCCATCTATGCGAAAACCTCCAGTAACTCCTTTATCTCTTACTTTAAGAACACTCCTCACCCTGACATTCGGGGCGTAAGAGCGTGGCCTTCAGCCACTCTTGCTTTGTCCACCACTCTTCGTCCTGCCCCACTCACCTGCTCTCTCTGTTCCGACCGCGCTGCGCCTCGGCCAGACCCCACGCTCGCCTCCTCCTTCCTCCATGCCATTGGCCCTCTCCCGTCTGGACTTGGCAAAATCAGAACCGTATTTAGGATCCATATCCAGTCTCATGTCTTCCTCAATTCCATCCCTACCATCGCTGGTCATCTTTTTGGTTAGTTTTCCATGGCACTTTTCAACTGAATTTGTGTACAGTCCAGAACTATGGGAGGAAAATTAATTTACGTAAGATGTACAGTTGAACTGAATCTCCTAGTTAATTTATACAACTAATGCATTATTGTTAATTTATACGACTAACGCATTATTGGGAGAGCTTTAAATAAAATTATAGGTGCTTGCATTAGCAAATGATAAACTCCATGTGCCTGTGGTTTTTTTCAGGTTCCGCATACCATGCCCCGGCCGTCACCCAGCACGCTCCCTACTTTAAGGGCACAGCCGTTGTCAAGGGAGAGTTCAAAGAACTAAGCCTTGATGACTTCAAGGGGAAGTACTTGGTGCTTTTCTTCTATCCTCTGGATTTGTGAGTGTCATTTCTGCAGTACCTGAATGTCGTTCTGAGAGCGGGCAGAGGTCCCCACTTGCATGCTGACGCTGTCTGCCCCAAGGCAGGCTCCGTGCCAAGAAGGGTTCTTTCTGAGCCTCTCTCACTGACGGCCTTGCGGGCGCAGCTTGCCTCTGTAGCTAATTTCCAAGTGTCAGATTTAGAGGGTGGCGTGGCGTTCTCTTTCACACGGTTGGTGGGGTTTTCGTAAGGGCGCTGCACGTGCTCGGGAGCGGCGGCTCCTGCAGGCCAGTCTGTGGGGAAGTTTTCGCTGGTCTGGAAGAAAGTGAGGAAAGCACAGATAATAAAGGGAGTTTCCTCATAAAGCTACTTAATTTAAACAAAATTGTTCTTCATTCTTAGACTGTGTCTCCCCACCCCTTCCCGCATTTCCGGACACAGTTCTTAAATCGAAAAGTGTGTCTGGGAATGGTCCACCATTTTGCCTTTAGGCAAATTAAACTAGTTTTTACACTATCTATTGTTCATATTTTAAATCCTTGTTTTTAAACTCTCTGACGAGAATTACTGCCCCTTTTCTCCAGCACCTTTGTGTGTCCCACGGAAATCGTTGCTTTCAGCGACAAGGCCAACGAGTTCCGAGACGCGAACTGTGAGGTGGTGGCCGTCTCCGTGGACTCCCACTTCACCCACCTCGCCTGGATCAACACGCCGAGGAAGGTCTGGACGCCGCGTGTCTTGGCTTTGCTCTTGGGGTCTTAAAACAGAAAAGACCCCGCCAGAGACTAACCTGGGGGTCGTTAAAGCAGGCCTCGTCTGAAATGGGCTGTTTGTAGGCCCTCGCCTGCTGGCAGATTCTGCTAGCTGTGCCCTCAGGTCCCTTGGCCTTGCATGCCTGTTTACTCCCCGCTGCACTCTTATTTCCACGGTCCAGATGGTGACGGGCAGCTGGCTCTGCAGGGCGGGGGCACGGCTGGGTCTGTCGCCGGTGCCCTGTCGATCCCATGTGCCCTGCGTGGCTTGTGGGGCGGTGGGTAGATTCTCTGACTTCAGTGTTCCGTGTGCTCAGTATTTTTGCCTAAAAACGTGCTCGGAAGAATCAGAATTTCTAGCTAAGATGCTGGACTGTCAATAACAAATTATTCAGGGTTTTGTTTTTTTTTTTAATACGCTTTCCTTTTTCTGCTTCGAAGTAGAAAAAGAAAGCCCTGTAGTGTTAGCCGGGTTTAAATCCTGCTTCTGTCCCTTTCTAGCTGGGACCTAAAGCAAGTCCCTTAACCTTGTCTGCCTCAGTTTTCTGATCTTCGAAAAGGTGGTGACAGTAGTTTCCACTCCAGGGGCGTCGGGAAGGGGGAGTGAGCTCACGGAGCTGAGAGCGGTGCTTGCCCCGTCGCTGGTGCGCAGTCCCTGCTGCCGGTTGCCATTATCGCTGGTCTCGGACGCCGTGTTACCTGGCCGCGCAAATGTCGCGAGAGCGCCCGAGTAACAGCCCGTCTCGTTTGCATTTTTGTTAGAGCGGCGGCTTGGGCCCCATGAACATCGCGCTGCTGTCGGACCTGACCAAGCAGATCTCGCGAGACTACGGCGTGCTGCTGGAAGGCCCTGGGCTCGCGCTGAGGTGAGAGGTCCTGTTCCTCGGGATCTGCGTGTTTGGCATCATGCCACTTCTTAGGGAATGTACGGAGACGTTTGTAGGGACCTTGGCAGAGCATTCTGGAAACCCAAAGTCCTTAACTTGAGCTTTCTAATAAGCCCCAGTGAATGCCCCTTGCGAGGCTTGGCGGTCTTTCAGAAATGGCCTAGACACGTCTGCCCCGCACCACCCTGTGTCTGTCCAAGGACGGACATGGTGTCCTGATGGTCACACTACTGCACTCTCCTGTCTGAGAGCCGCCTTGGGGGGGGGGGGGGGCGCATCCTGGGTTTCCGGGGCAGGGGGACCGGCAGGGCCGAGTCGGCACCCTGGAACGGGCGAGCTCTCGGAAGGCCCTGGAATCAAACCAGCCGGGTGTGTTTGTGTTTAAACTCGGCTCCTTAATAGCTTAATAGTGTAACTTTGGGCAGGTTACTGCACCTCTTTGGGTCCCAGTGTTTTCCTAACCAAAAGGAGGATGTGCCTCCCAGGTTGGTTGTGAAGACTGAGCGAGATGAGGCGGCTGAGGTTGTTAGCACTTTATGACCCCTGGTTATGACCCCTGTGTCAGAAGGTCATTACTGTCCTCTTTCATTCATTCTGTGGTTACATTTTCATTCCTTTGAGTGCGGAAGCCTGCTTTCTGTCTGTAGCAGCCCCGCATGCAAACCCACCCGTCCTGGGAGGGATGAAAGCTTTCCTTAGAACTGGCACCTTCATGGCCACTGAGGGAAGGGGAGGGATTGGGTGGAACTTGACCTCCAGGACGCAGGTGAGGACCCCAGACTGTGGCTTACAGTTTGGCTTGGGCCTGCTTCCCTTTTGCGTTATACCCGGAATTTTAGCTCTGGGGGTCACGGTGGAGCATGGGCCTTTTTTAACCCAAGGCGATTACTGTCTTTCTTTGCTAAAGTAAAATCCAGCTCAGACAGAGTTGGCAAGGTGAGGAGAAACAGTGCTGGCTTTTTCCTCCCTGGATCCTTCCCTGTCGGGTCTTACTTCTTTCACAGTTACCTCCCTACCGGTTTCAGTTAGGACTGGCGGGGGAGAGGAGCAGAGTCTGGCTTGTACGATAAGGCTTTCTTTCTGGAGTCTGTGGGCCCTGCTCCGTCCCAGCTCCGTGTCTGCACCTGCCCCGTGGACTCCAGTGTGGCTCACCTCCAGGAGCACGCCACGGGACCTGGGAGCCTCAAAGCCAAACATCCGGGGGCCAGGCCCAGGGAGGGAGAAGCACCTTCCTACCTTGTGAGTTTTCTCTGGCTCACCTTTTCCCAGAGCGATTGACACTTGGAATGCCACACCCTTCGTTTATTTGTGTATTTGTTTTTAAATTTGTATTGTATTTATTGGCTGACATTGGTGAATAAATGTGAGTTTCAGGTGGGTTCTTCCTTCAGATTTCTGCTCCGTATAGACTTCTTTCTGCAAGGATTTTCCCGTGGGATCTCCACCCTGCTTTATCCAAGAATTCACTCATTTCATAAGTATTTACTGAAAACAGATAAAATACATCTCTGTCCCTTCCCATTTGCCTGTGGTTTCTTGCCAAGAGCTGATACAGCAGCCCCAGGAATGCTTGCTAAGTCACTAATAAGGAAAGAAGTCTCCGCTCTCTGTGACTTTCAGATACTGTGTGACATTCAGGTCACATTTGCCTGTTTTCTACGGTGGCCTGGTCCAGTCCTGCCTAACAATGAAAACTTTGTTTTTCAGCAAATGATAGCACTTAATAAAGGCTTTATTAGGGAGCATTAAAGACAGAAGAGGGTGGAAGTTAGAGTCTTTCTAGTTCTGGCACTGCTGAGGCACTAATGGGGACAACTTGTGACGCAGAGGTCTCTTCATCATTGACCCCAACGGAGTCATCAAGCATCTGAGTGTCAATGATCTCCCGGTGGGCCGAAGCGTGGAAGAGACCCTCCGCCTGGTGAAGGCATTCCAGTTCGTGGAAACCCATGGAGAAGTCTGCCCAGCAAACTGGACCCCGGACTCCCCTACGGTAGGTTTCCTTTCCGAAAGCCCTGGGCCCCCGACTGCCTCCAGGGCTGCTGGTCTGGAATATCCACAGAAGGTATCTGCCCTTGGAGCAAGGCTGCAGAGGGTGTGTGAATGGGCGAAGCTGCCAAGAGGTGGGACCAGGGGTTAGGCAGACGGGCGCTGTAACTTTTATCCATGTGTTTAAAAGGAAACAGACTAGCCTTTAAAAAGTTAAAGAACTTTAGTGTAAAACTTTAGAGCTTTCAACTTGCTTTTGAAACTACTGCCTTAAAGTCAGTTACCTAACTGTTTGTGTTTTCAGATCAAGCCACATCCGACTGCTTCCAAAGAATACTTTGAGAAGGTGAATCAGTAGATCATCCCGTGCGTACCTGCAGCTTCTCAAAAGAACCACAGTTGGAACTCTTAGCATTTCAAAGATGATTATGTGTAGAAGGCAAGAAAGCAATTATGCTTGCATTCATAAACATTACTCTAAATGTTTTTGTACATTGACTAAAGCTTTTTAAACATAGTTAGTTACTAACATGAGTCCTTTGTTGGTAACTCTTGATGGCCAGCTGTGTATAGACGGCCTGGCCCACCACCCGTTTCTTCAATCACGTCTTCCATGGGAGGCGCGCTTAGCCCTGCTTGAACCTTTGTGTGCCCCAGTGCCGGACAGGTACCAAAAGCCTCTGAGCAAGGGTCCTGGAATTCTCTTCTCGAATTTCTTTTTATTAAACTGAATTTTCTTTTGAGGTAACAAAGATCAAGGGTCCTGAAATTCTCTTCTCAAATTTCTTTGTATTGAACTGAATTTCCTTTTGAGGTAACAAAGATCATAGTTTTAAGTTGTTAGCATCAGCAGTCTAGTTTAAATTCAGCTCTTGGAGCGGAGATATATGATGTAACAAATGTGAATCATGTATTTAAAAAAAACACAATGGCAAAGTGACTTCACCGGCCATGCATGTTGCTCGTCCCTGAGATTTGTAGTTTGTGTAATTTTATTTGTTAGCTGACTTGGTGTCTACATACATTTCTAAAGATCAGTCGAAGGTGATTATAGGGGATATTTATTGAATCCATGGATTGCATTTTGAAATCAATGTAATTATATTTTCTGAAGCACTCAATGTAAAGTATATAATAAAAATAAACATTTTAAAATATTTGCATTTTAACACCATTAATTGTTGGTTCGGCTTATGTTATTGGGCTCTAGTTTTCCTCCCGACTATGTCCACAAACTTCTGAGCATTTAACCTAACTCGGGCCCCACCCCCAGGGAACTCAGGTTAGGGGGCGCGAGAAATAGAAGCATGTATTCATTATTTCGGTAAACCCTACAGTGCCTGCCGTGTGCCAGGTGCTGTTGTGGCGGCCCAAGAGTGACCAAACAGCGACAGACCTTTTCCTTCATGCACTTGCATTTTAGAGGGGGAAACACGGTCAACAGAACAGTGAACAGAAAGTTTGGGAGGAAAACAAAGTGGAGCGAGGTGCAGGTGTTCTAGGTAGGGTCGTCAGGGAAGCTCTTGGGGGAGAGACGGTCTCCCCAGGCCTGTTTTCTCACCTGTACAATGAGGGCGATCATTGTGCCTGTTTCAGGGTTTTGATGAGGATGAAATGAAGTCACGTGTCCGAAGTGAGGGCAGTAGGGGGGTAGGAAGGTTCCAGGCAAAGGCCCCAAGGCAGGAATTTTGGTGGGAATGGAGACTTGCAGGGCCTTGGGACTTCACAGAGCAGTGGGGGAGGAGAGTGGTGATGAGCCCAGAGTGCCCCAGGGGCACACCAAGAACTTGGGATTCTGTTCTGAGATGGGAAACAGGAGGGTTTTGAGAAGAGTTACATCAACTTGTTCTCATAGGATGGCCAGCTCCTTTAAGACTAGATTGTAAGGGTCCAGAGAGGGCAGCTGGGTTGGGTTTGTCACACCTGTGGGTAGAGCGGACAGAGTGACACAGGTGTGCTGACTACTGGGGTACAATAAATACATTCCTGGGCCACAGGGGGACAGTGGGGCGAGGAGGGGCTCTTTACCTAGCTATGGGCATCAGGGAAGGCTTCCTCAAGAGGAGAGGAACTTTCACGGTTGTTGAAAAGTGAGCCAGGTCAGCTGAGGGAAAGGAGCTGTGGGCCTGAAAAAAACCCTGATCTGGTTTCAGGTTCCCTGAGGGGAAGGCAAGGAGGGAATAGGCTGGCTGGGTGTTGGTGGCCCAAACCCTGAGGCAGGTACTATTATTACCCTCACTAATGGTAAACAGAACTGGGGAGAGTGACTTGACTAGGGTCACACAACTAAGAAATGGGTGGTGCTGGGTCCCCAGCCCGGCACTCCTGAGGATCCCCCCACCCCAGCCATCACCCTAAACATCCACACTGGCTTCCACCAACCCCTACCTACCATCCCAGTGAGGGGGTGGAGGAGGGGGCCTCAGGAAGAAGGGAGGTTCATTTTTTCTCTCTACCAAATGCCCCTGTTTGATCTGGTTATCAACAGAAAGACCTGGTTTTGCCCCAGAGCTGGAGGAAAAACTTACCCAGGGCCAGCTTCAAGGCCCGGGCTGGGTTTAACGCTCTGATCTTGGCTCTTCTCGATCTTGTTACATTTTCAATTTTCACTGGGCCACGAAAATTATGTAGCCAGTTTTGACTATCCCCAATATCTGTACCCTGGGCTTCAGAGGGCAACAGAAGGGATTTCCGAGGGTATGCCCCAAAGCTTACGTTGGTGCTGTGATATGGGGGTTCTCTGGGAGGTGACCCCTCCCGCCCTGGAAGCGGCCAGGCTACTCTAAGGGAAGAAGCATGGTTGAGATGACTTGGTCTGTGAGAAAGGTGGGCTGATAAGAATAGTGGGTGCGCGGTGACCAGGGGCACTAGAAGGCAGTGACACCGAGCAGCCGGTGTGCAGGGCCCTGGGAGCTCGGGAACGGTGACAAGAGCGGCCATGTGCGGCCCTGGCGCGTGTGACACTAAGTCGCGGGAACGCTGGCCCGGGGATTGGAACAGGGGGCGCGCGTGCGCTCGGGGCGGGGCACGCTGCCTGGCTCCTCCTCCGCGCCTGGCCTGGCGGCGGCGGCGGCGGCCTCTCCAGCCATCACGTAGGTTCCCAGGAAGAGAAGCCGGAGGAGGAAGCCCGGGGGCACACGGCTCCGGGGGGGCGCAGCAGCACCGCCGGCCGCATGGAGCCCAACGTGCGCTTCTGGATCACGGAACGCCAAGTACGGCCCGGGACCCGCGCGCCTGGGGGTGGGGCGAGATGCGTGGAGTCGCCCCGCTGGCCCGCGTGACCTTGGGCAGGCCACGTGGTCGCATTACCCGCCTCCCCACCTCGCAACCCCGAGAGAGGGCGTAAGGGAAAGCCTGGCTTGCCGGAGGCCAACATCCACGGCTGCCATCTCTGCCCCAGGCCTGGCTAGGAAGGGTCGCCTTGCAGATCGCCCTAAATGAGGAGTCAGTCTCCTTTCGCAGGTGTCTGCCCACTGCTGCCTGAGCTGTTGCCGAACATCGGGTTGCCTCTGGTTGGAGAGGAACGGGTCCTCCCGGGAGCCCCAGCCTCCCAACCCCCGTGGGCGGGGCCGCTCACGCTGTGAGAGCAGTCCCGCAGGCCCCGCCTCCACGCAGTGTCTGGGCCGGCGCCGTCCAATAGCAGCAGGATGGGAGCCAAGCAGATAATTTAAAGTGTTCTGGCAGCCACGTTACAAAAGGCAAAAAGAAACATCCGAAGTTAATTTTAGTATGTTGTATTTATCCCAGTAGATACAAAATATTAACTTTTCAATTTGTAATCTGTATAAGATTATTAGTGACATAGTTTACGTCCTTTTTTTTCCAATTATGGTTAAGTCTTGGAAATCTTGTGTGTATTTTACACACACAGTGCATCTCGATTTGGCCTGGCCGTGTATCAACGATTCCAAAGCCACATGTGGCTAATTGGACGGCGCAGTTCTGGGGTGTTCTCCTTCAGCCCGCATTTACCTAAAGTAGGGCCCAGCCTGTTTTTTTAAGTTGGGGAAACAGAGAAGGGACAGGGAGCCCAAGGTGGCCCTGCAAAGCCAGAACTCAAAACCGGAACCACGGTGAAGTCTGGAGCAAAGCATGCCTCCTTTCTCCACCGGCCCACCGTTTAATTCCTGCAGAGCAATTTGGCAGAGGAGTGGTTCAGAGCCCAGCCCCCCGAGTCTTTTCCTGACCCGGTTCCCTTCACCATGTTCGTGAACCCTTCCAAGCCGCAGCTTCCTCACCTGGAGGATGGGGTTTTTAGGAGACGCTGCAGGCAGACATTCCTACTGGGTTCTCAAAAATAATGTTAGCAGTTCTTATTACTGTGTATCTTTGTTGTTCTGCTCTGTTAACCTCTCGGGTGCTTTCCCCCTCCTAAGTCTTTTATTCAGAGAGTTCTTCAGTGGACAGAGTTATTGGATCCTACCAATTTGTTCATTTCCGTTGTAAGTATTTGTTTGTTTGTTTGTTTTCAGACATCATGAATTTTACCCTTTATACTGAAACGAGAAGTCTGTGTGTCTCTTTTGAAAGTAGGCGAAATACGAGAACCCCCACACACGCATTAGTGCGCTTTTATTCTTTCCAGTGAGCTTTTGAGACAGGAAGGGTGGCGAGTGAAAGTGGACAGACAGAGAACCGGTCCTCCTGAGCTCTGGGCCGGGTGCTGGAGGTTCAGAGAGGGTTGGACAAACCTCCCTGGGAATGGAAGACAGACGGGCAGTGCTGGTCACAGACCCTGACCCAGGGGTCGAAGGGCGGGGTGTCACAGGGGATTGGGGGAGGGTGTGGAAGGGGGGCTTGGGGGGGGCACTGTAAGTAAAGCCCAGGGGAGGAGAGCAGGTCACCCAGTCTCTGGGGCTTTTTGTGAGGGGGATCCAAGTGGTTCCTGAAGGTCCTTGTGTGTGTCTCAGACAAGACGAGTTTGCACTTGGCCTGCAGGGCAGTGTTTCTGTGACACAGGGTTTCTTTGGTGACCGTGGGTTGTGACCAGAGGGGTCCAGGCTGTGAGTGAGGCGATCAGCTCACAGGACGGCAGAGCCTTTAAACAGAAGTCGAGGGTTGGAACCAGGTGTGGCTGGGGGATGTGGCAGAGAGATCCTGTCACCAGCAGTGACCCTTTGGGCCAGCCCCAAAGGGACACGCCCATCCTCATGCTCAAGATGGTCCATTTAGCCTTGTTCATAATAGAGAGAAACAGGAAACAGCCTGAATGCCCAGCAGTAGAAATATCTAATATGGTATATTCATACAGTGGAATACTGATTAGCTGTTAAAAGTGATGATCTAGTAATCAACACAGGGGAAGTAGAAACATACAATATACATGTACATGGTGTTAAATGGGAAAAAATAGTTATCTGTGATGTTTAGTGGAAAAGCAAGATGCATAAATACTGTATGCAAATTACAAAAAAATCCAACACTTCATATTTATTTATGAATACATGTATTCATGTGTGTATGAGCAAGAAAAAAGGACTGAAAATTTATACCTTGAACTCGTAATAGTGGTTACTCTGATAGGATGGAGAAGAAAATGAGACTGGGGTGCTGGTTCTTTTGGGGGAAAAAATTAGAAACCAATATAACTGAGTGTTTACAGTTGTTAATTCTGGGTGAGGGAAATTATAAGTATATAATCATTCTTTGTTTTTGCTTTTTTAATTTTTTAAAGATTGTATTTATTTATTTGTAGACAGAGGAGAAAGGAGGGAGTAAGGGAGGGAGGAAAACATCAGTGTGAGAGAGAAACACTGATCAGTTGTCCCTCCTATGCTCCCCGACAGGGGACTGAACCCACAACCCAGGCATGTGCCCTGACCAGGAACTGAACCGGCAACCTTTTGCTTTGTGGGACGATACCCTGCCAACTGAGCCACACCAGTCAGGGCTTCTTTGTATTTTCTGCATTTAATTTTTCCCCTTAAATTACGTACAAAAGAGGGGAAATAAGACTGAACTGACTAGATGAGGGGGGAGTGAGAGAGAAGGGACTTCCAGTTTCTGACTCTCGCAGCCGAGTAGACGGTGGTTTCGTTCCCTGAGACAGTTGACAGCAGAAAGAACAGGGAGGTGGCCGCGCCAGCGGGGTCAGCTGCTGGGGCTGGCTGGGAGGTCTGATTGACAACATCCTGGCACTACCCTGATGGGAACTCCTAGGAGGTAGAAAGCCTTAACTACAAGTCCCATTGAGATCAGGTGTGATAAGCATGTCATTTTTAAATCTGTGGCTAAACCTGTGCGATGTTGAGCTAATGGCTTGATGCCTTTGTATTTGATTTTAGGCAAAAATAGAGAAATCGAGGCAACTATTGCTAAGAAATGAAGATGCATCTATTCATGACTTGGGGGACCAGCGGGTATGTATCGAGTGCCCTGGTGCACCTGGTTCAAGACTGGTCTGTGGGTGACTCTGCCTTCAGATGATGGTCTGAAGTCTGCTGGCGCTTTGCCATCGAAAACGAGGGACCTGCTTTTCAAAAGTGGGTCAATTTTTTCCTTGTAGTTAGAATTCCTTCCCATAAACCAGAGTAGTAGTAGGTGCCAGGAGTTGAAACTAGTAATAAGGAGAAAATCATAGGGTTTCTCCTGTGCAATGGATACTAGTGGGGCTGCTCTATAGCCGATTCCTGTAGCCCTGTGGCGGATTCCAGCATTCAGGCAGGCCTCAGAAATCCGAGTCCATTTCCTATCAGAGGCAGTGTTCCGGGACAGGACTCCATTCCCGCCTGAAGACTCAAATGCAGTCTTTGTCACCTGCCTTGCTGTGAGTGTGTGGGGCTTTGCAGAGCCTACAGACAAGCAGCCCAGTGAGGCAGCCTGTGGAAAGCTCGTAGATTTAACAGGGGTTTTCCAAGAACCTGCTGGGGCCTCTGGGCTCCCGGGCTGGCTCTGTTGCACGTGACTTGGGTAACGGCGTGTTGTCCCCACACAGCCTGCCGAGGGGTAGGTTAGGTATCGGCCTTGAGTGCTCCAAGGTCAGAGCCTTAGGGCTTTTTCACGTTTAGGTCCTTTTCCTTACGTTTCTCTTTGGTTACGCTTAGTTCATTTGTTCGTTCGGCTCGTGTACTCAAATTTGTCCGTCCGTCTGGTATTTGGCGGGGGTGCCCTTCGCTCCCCGAAAGGTGGGGCAGAGGCAGCATCAGAAACGAGCCTGGAGAGGTGGGTTTTCGGCCAAGCCACCCACCTGCAAAAGCTATTGCTTGTTTTTTCTCTTTTTAGATACGCGAAGCTTGGAGGAGAAGTCTGGTAAGTGTCAGCCCCTTCTTCATCATTTTTAGCCTCCTAAAATAACGAAACCAAACGTCTCGCTAACCGCCTGCTTACCTGTTGGCAGTCCACAGTGCATCCTGACAGCAGCAAACTGATCCCCGTTCCTTTCCGACCTGCAGGTGAGCCGACGCTGGTTTTCGGGGGTGGGCTGGGCAGGTGTGATGGGAAGAGCTACAGAACTCTGCCTGCCGTGTTTTAACTGTTCTTTTCCGAGAAGGGTTTCTGACACTGAGTCTGGAAGCCACAGTTTAAAAACAATGTGTGAGGGGAATGGGGAGAGCGGGGTCCGGGGCTGTGGAAAGATCTGGGCTTTGGGAGTGAGGGCGCTGGGCTGGTGCCGGAAGCTCCCATGCCCTCACCAGGCTGCCGCCCCCCCAGCACCTGCACGTGCTCACCAACCCAGAAGCCCTCCAGACTGCTGCTGGTAGCCTTTCTATTTTTAGATTTTATTCATTTATTTTAGACAGAGGGGAAGGGAGGGAGAGAGAGAGGGAGAGAAACATCAATGTGTGGGTTGCCTCTTGCATGCCCCCCACTGGGGACCTGGCCCACAACCCAGGCACGTGCTCTGACTGGGAATCGAACCAGCGACCCCTTGGTTTGCAGGCCGTTGCTCAGTCCATTGACCCACACCACCAGGGTCTGTTAGCCTTTTTAAATGGAGGCTTCATTGTTTGTCCTGGCTGGGGAAATCATTGGCCATTGGCGATTAGCTAAACTTGCAGCCCCTCTCTCATCCCTTGAGTTGGAGGTTCGGGGAGTCGGGCCTGAAAGGTCCAACCCTCTCATCACTTGGTTGGTTGCCCTGGCAACCAGCC
The DNA here is from genome assembly GCF_019186645.2 of Phyllostomus hastatus. NCBI lineage: Eukaryota > Metazoa > Chordata > Mammalia > Chiroptera > Phyllostomidae > Phyllostomus > Phyllostomus hastatus. Next base: position 27,029,391 of record NW_025334004.1, on the reverse strand, counting down.
TCCAGCCCTCGGGACTTTCCTAAAGTCACCTCATCACCACAAGCTCCAGTGGGGTGGAAGAGGCATGTTTACCAGACTGCCTTTTTCTCACTCTGGAAATTCTAAGCATTGTAGGATCTTTTGTACTAGGAGCGGGGAAGGAGGGGATTTCACGTTTTGTATTATAAATCACAGTGTCCCAGATGTATTAAAGTCACAGGCAGGGCGAGCAGGTGCCTGTTAATGCTGTTTTACCTTCAGTGACGGAGACTCGGAAGGCTGGTGGCTGGGACCCTCGTTAGGTCTTTCTGTACTGCAGTGATTTAAATTTTTGCTACATTCATATAGTTATATTTATTAGGAAAATTAAAAGAATGAGTGAAAAATACCCTTTGAGGTCCATGCATTCAGGGGGCTGGGGGCTGCAGAAGAGGTTTTAGGGGGACCTCCAGCCGGGGGGTAACCCCTCCGGCTTCTCTGCAGCCGCTGACTCTCTTCTCCCCCCCAGCTCTCCTGCCTTTCACGACGCCCATGGTGAGTAAGCCCCTCCTTGCCGTTGTGTCCGCGGCGGGGGCAGCCTGGGACATGGGGAAGATGTCCACCTGTCTCCTCAGTTCCAGCTCCAGTCCCTGTCCCGTGACTGCCGGATAGACAGTAATGGATTCCTCACTTCCGACCCTTGTCTGCTCTTCGTGTACCCCCACCCACGTCTCGCCCCCCAGCCAGTCAGGCATCCAGCGCATCACAGGGTGGTCCTTTGAGCGCCTGCTAAGCCCAAAGCACGCTGGGAGGAGAGCCACGAGTTAAGATGCCACAAGCCCACAGAGTGGCCTTTACCTTCTCTCCCCAGGTGCTTCACCCTGACCCAGGCCCTCACTGGGACCTGGAATTGCCCCCAGCAGGCCCCAGCCCACCTTGGCTCTCCCTGGGTGCTCCTGCAGAGTGACAGCACTCCCCCACCAGCCTTGCACACCCACCCTGTGTCTGTGTCCGTGTCCCCTTGAAGTGCACCCTTCTCAGCTGTCCTGCCCAGGTGCAGGTCTCACAGGTGGACCACCGAGGGACCCCAGTGTCCTCAGTGTCCAGGTGGCGCTCGTTCAGTTTCACTGTCCCACGGACCGGACCGGTGGCTCCTGCATCATCACACCTCCCTCTCCTTGTCCCTGCCCCTGGAGGTCCCAGTCCTGCATCTCCCCTGGGGACTTCTGTGCTCTTACAAGCTCTCATTCCTCCAAAACACTGTAACTGTACATTTGTTTTGTTTTCCCTCTAAAGGTATTTTTGTCCCTGGTGCCGGGGAAAAGCCTGAAGTCCATGATTTTACCTCAGGTAGCAATGATTTTGATATTGTGATGACTAAGTTTTGCTCTGGAAACCCGTGTGTGATCCGCTTGCCTCTGTTTTCTGCAGCTGTCTTTCTGGAGCTACAGCGCGGCATTCAACATCATCAACGGGAACGCGAGTTACGTGAGTGCTGCGAAGGCCGCCTCGGGGTTGCAATTTTGTATCGTATCTTTGGGAGTTTTGTTTTTATTATCTTTCCTGGGTAAAGCTGTGCTGTTGGCTAAATAGATACTGTTGTTTCTCCCTAGAATCGTCACCCATATGAGAGTGTATTACTAGGGGCAGGAGTGGTTGCTTCTACGACCTTTTTTGCAGTAGGTATTTTAAAATTCTTTCTATTGTTCTTGTTCCTCAGAATAAAATAAAAACTTTATTCTGATTACAAATCTATATCCCATTTTAAACAATTCATACAATATGCCTAAGATGTAAAGAAAATAAAGCCATCTGCAATCCTATCACCCTCATATAATTATGTGAGTATTCTGAGTTATATTCTAGGCATATCCTACTTTTTTGAAAAATTAGTCCATGCTCCATAAACATGGTGTACACATTGTATATTGCGTTGGGTGTCAGGATATGGTAATGGTTAAAAATATAGACTTTAGAGTTGGATAAGCCGAGGTTTATATCCTGGCTTAATTCCTGAATAGCACAGTGACTCTGGACAAGTTAATGTCCTTTCTTGAAACCTTCGCACATCCTTCTGAGGATCAGGGGAATAGCTCAGTGCTGCATGGATTCAGACATACACAACGAGCCCTGGCTGGTGTGGCTCAGTGGACTGAGTGTCGGCTTGGGAACTGAAAGGTCGCCGGTTCGATTCCCAGTCAGGGCACATGCCTGGGTTACAGGCCAGGTCCCAGGTTGGGGGTGTGGGAGAGGCAACCAATTGACATATCTCTCACATAACAGTATTTCTCTCCGTCTTTCTCCCTCCTTTCCCCTCTCTCTAAAAATAAATAAATAAAGTCTTTAAAAATAAGTAAAAAATAAAAATACATGGAGCTCCCTGGCTGTGGTCTGACCCATGGTAGGAATGAGGTGGATGCTGGTTCCCTGCTATCGCATGTGGTCAGCTGGTTTTTGGTCTCATGCAGTAATGATTTTTCACCCTGGCTGGTGTAGCTCAGTGGATTGAGCGCGGGCTGCAAACCAAAGCATCACAGGTTCGATTCCCAGTCAGGGCACATGCCTGGATTGCGGGCCAGGTCCCCAGTGGGGGGGTCATGTGAGAGGCAACCACACATTGATGTTTCTTTCTCTCTCCCTTCCCCTCTCTAAAAATACATAAATAAAATCTAAAAAAAAATAATGACTTTTCTCTCTTCCTTTTTAGTTATTCCCTCATTTACTCCTCATAAAGTATGAGCTGAAAAGCATTTTGCTAAGAAGAACCTTGCCTGTCGTCATTCTCGGTAAGCGGGAGGCAGGAAGTCTTTGTGGCCCTTGAGCCTTTCCCCATCTCCAGGGACGGACGCTCAGGTCCCGAGGCCGTACTGCGGCTGAGGACAGCCACCGTTTGCAGCTGGCGGGTGCCCCCAGGCCCAGATCAGATCTTTGATTGGAGAGATGCCATTTTTCCCGTAGACACCCCTTTAGTTGTCAAAGGATGAGCCCAAACCTGGAAACACAGATTACGTTTTAAAGACTGTCTGTACAAGCCCTCTACACGCATTGTTTTACCTGTGCATTGTGACCCTGACAGCAGTTCATGGGTGGGCAGTATCACTGCATTTACAGGTGAGGAGACTGAGGCGGGGGGAGATCAAGTAACTTTCCTAGGGTCGCAGGGAAGCAGCAGAGATCTAACCCCTGCCAAGGGAGTGGCAGAGAGATTAACCAACTATTTTAAGTTTGCTAGCCTACAGGTTTGCTAATTCACGCTCCAAATTTGGGTTTGGGAATCAGGACTTTGAAGAGTTGGCAGGAAGTTAATGGTAAAATTTGGGAAATTGTTACAGAAACCTGGTCAAAGTGGCTTAAGTAAAAAGGGGGCTACATTTAAGGGGTCCTAGGGTTTCTCCTGGCATCCTGTCAGGGAGCCGGGCTAGAATTTCCGGGGTGCTGGAAGCCAGGGCTGGGTCGCAGTCGATCTGAGACTGACAGGCCAGCAGCTCTGACCCAGCTCCGCAGCCCAGGACACAGCCTGGTTGGCCCAGCACAAGTCAGGTGACCACTGGGGGGAAGCACAGCCACTAGAGAAAGAGCCTTGACCCCAGAGAAGACGTCTTCTCACTGGACTAAAGCTCATCTCTCTGTTGTGTTCTCTCCCTTAATCCACAGCCTACATCAGTGCAATGAATGTTCTTGCATCCCGAAGTTTGGAGACCACGCGAGGGATTGAGGTCATGGACAAGGAAGGCAAGGTCATAGGTTATTCCAGAAAAGCCGGGACAAAGGTAGGGGGACGCAATGGTGCTTACCTTTTGGGAAAAGAATTGAATTTTCTGTTTGAGAGCTGGTAACAAGTTCACATTTCCCATCTGACTTCTTATCCTATCTTCCCTCATTCTGGGGGAGATTCTGTGTCGTGCACTCTGATGTTTAGATTGTGCATTAGCCCTGGCCCGTGTGGTTCAGTTGGTTGGAGCATTGTCTTGTAAACCAAAAGGTCGCAGGTTCGATTCTTGGTCAGGGCACATGCCTAGGTTGTGTGTTCGGTCCCTGGTAGGGTTGCATGAGAGAGGTAACCGATTGATGTTTCTCTCCCTCTCTCTCTCTCTCCCTTCCACTCTCTAAAATCAGTAAGTGTGTACTCATGTGATGGTAAAAAAAATTAAAGCAAAAGATCGTGCCCTGGCTGGTGTGGCTCAGTGAATTGAGTGCCAGTCTGTGAACCAGAAGGTTGCTGGTTCGATTCCCAGTCAGGGCACATGCCTGGGTTGCGGGCCAGGTCCCCACTTGGCGGGGGGGTGTGAGAGGCAGCTGATCAATGTATCTCTCACACATGGATGATTCTCTCCCTCTCTTTCTCCCTCCTTTCCCCTCTCTCTAAAAATAAATAAATAAGAATTAGGGAAAAAATGATCGTGTATTAGCACGGGTTCTCTGGAGAAACAGAACCAATAGGATGCCTATCTGTCTGTCTGTCTGTCTACATAAATATACATGGTGAGATTTATTTTTAATAACCGGAGGTGCAGTTGTCCTGCTGGGAATATGTAGGGCAGGCCTACAGGCTGGGAACTCAGAAGTGGGTGCTATGGTCTTGAGGCGGAAGCTCTTTGGGAAACCTCAGGTTCTGCTCGTAAAGCCTTCAGCTAATTGGGTGAGGCCCGTCCATACGGGGGGCGGTGAGCTGCTTTACTTAGTCAGCTGATCTTAGAACAGCCCCACCTGGGCGGGGTGGGGGTGAGCTGCTTTAAAGTCAGCTGATCTTAGAACAGCCCCACCTGGGGGCGGGGGGTGAGCTACTTTAAAGTCAACTGATCATAGAACAGCCCCACCGCAACAGCTCGATTCACATTTGAGTAAGTGGGAGCTGTGGCCTCGCCGAGTGGAATGACTGTTGCAGATGGGTGTCTGCCAAGGGCCAGGCCTCTCTGAATGTGAGATTTTTTTAAAAATTTATTTTTAGAGAGAGAGGAAGGGAGGGAGAAAGAGAGGGAGAGAAACATCGATCGGGTGCCTCTTGGATCCCAGCTGGGGACTGAACCCTCAACCCAGGCTTGTGCCCTGATGGGGAATCGCTTTGTGGGACAAGGCCCCACCGACTAAGCCACAGCGGTCAGAGCGAATGTGAGATCGTGTTCTTCAAGCTCAGCATCCGCCCTCGCAGCCTGCTCTGAACTTACGGAAGTCGGGGACAGCCTCTCTGCCTCTCCGAGAACCTCCCTCTCCCACTCACGGCGCATTTCTTCATCTTTAGGGCCTGGCTTGCTATCAAGGATGGCCTAAGAAACCCAGTGCTGTGGCCCAAAACTCTTCAAAAAGTCCTCAATGTTTAATAATTTTTATTATCAAATAGCTGCTTCTTTTGCTCATTTCAACACAGTGACTTGTGTATACATTCAGCTCTGAGGACCTCAGGGAGCCTCTGATAGTTTTATTTTGGGTACGGACTTTGTAAGAAAGATTGTTTTAAACAAATGAGATCTTTTGGGGGTCCCTGGGAAGTGACTTCAGCTGAAGAATTGTAATGGGAAGCAGTTTTTCGCAAACGGCATGAGAAGTAACAGGCAGCAGCCCCCGATACGAAGCAAGAGAAGGGCCAGCTGGTCAGCCTTGTGCCCAGCATGTGGGCGGCAGAGGAGCTCAGAGAAAGAGGGTGCTCATTCAGTCAGGAAATGCATCATGGTTCCACCCACGAAACACGTCGCTCTGAATTCTAGCAGTGATTCACAAAGCCGAGTTACCAACCATCGGTAACGTGCTACTGTGTCTCTACCAGTCCATCAAATTAGCATGTCTCTAAAAATAATGGCTACCTTTCTGCATGAATTGCAGCAGGGACGTGGTAATTGCCAGTATCAAGGAAGGAAACTTCTGCCAGAAATAAAAGACTTCATTTTCAAAGTGAAGATTCTGTGCCTAAGAAACCACCCTAAAGAGATGTTTTTAACAGCTTTATTGAGGTGTAATTTACATACTATGAAGTTTATTGTAAGACTATAGCTGGGCCCTGGCTGGTGTGGCTCCATGGGTTGAACACCAGCCTGCAAACCAAAAGATCACCAGTTCGATTCCCGGTCAGGGCACATGCCTGGGTTGCGGGCCAGGTCCCTTGTTAGGGAGGTGTGTGAGAGGCAACTGATCAATGTTTCTCTCCTTTCTTTCTCCCTCCCTTCCCTCCTCTCTAAAAAATTTAAAAATTCTTTTAAAAAATTATAGTTTGATGAATTTTAATAAATTGAAGCAGTTATGCAGCCATCACTCTAGTCCAATTGTAGAACATTTCATGACCCTAAAAATTTCCGCCATGATGGTCGGTCACGCTCCCATCCTACCCATAATGCCAAGGAAACACTGACCTGCTTTATGTCTTCATAGTAGGGCCTTTTCCAGAAACTTCATGTAAATGAAGTGTACATTAGTTTTCTGTGTCCAGCATCTCCGACTTTTGAGGCTCATCCACAGTTCGCCCAGCTTTCTATTGCTGAGCAGTGTTCCGAGGTACATGTGTACCACATTTTTGCTGTTCCATCCTCCAGGCAGTGCATACTGGGCTGTGTCCCGTTTGGAGCCATTATAAACGGTGCTGCTTTGAATGTTCATGTGCAACTCTCTGGACATGTGAGGCCTGTCCAGAAAGTACCCAGCCATGCACTAGGAAAAGTAGAGGCATTTATTGGCGAGGCTACAAGATACAAGAAACATTGACCGTAGGACAATGACCCCTATGTCCCCTTCAAGGGAGGCACCTTGCGACCTCACTCAGTTCTCCCAGTTGCCATCAGCTGCCCCGTTGTGTTTTCCTGAGTTTCATTAGTGATCTGAAATCTTTTCCCTTTCAAAGATGATCTTAGAAAAAAGCCAGAAGTCGCAGGGCACCAAATCCGGGCTGTAGGGAGGTTGAGTCACCTGGGTGAATTGATGTTTCACCAAAAATCTCTGCACGAGATGGGATGCATGAGTGGGTGCACTGTCGTGATGAAGCTGCCGATCACCAGATGTCTATAGCTGCAGCCTTCTGAGTCGTCCCAGTAGTTTCTGTGGAGGAATGTTCAAGCTTGACACAAAGTTTGATGCAGACTCATTGCTCTGTTTGCTCAGTCATTTTGAATGTGATGGCCACACAGTACACATGCTCACTCAATGGCATCTACCGCCCCCACTGACTAGTACAGTGAAGGTGTCATTGTTCATGCATGAACATTCCAGTCCACTCTCCGTGGCTGCCTGGTTACATTAGTGTCATGCAAACCATTCTCATTATATTAACAATGGCTGGACTTTTTCCAGACAGACCTTTTATGCTTGCATTTCTCTTTAACTCAGGTTTTTTTTTTATCCTTTTTTATCTTTACCTGAGCACATTTTTTTCATTGCTTTTAGAAAGAGAGGAAAGTGGGCAGGAGAGAGAGAGAGACCAAAGAAATATCTATGAGAGAGAAACATCAATCAGTTGCCTCTCATAGGCTTCCCAGCTAGGCATCGAACCCACAGTCTCAGTACGTGCCCTGACCAGGAACAGAACCTGCGGTTATTTGGTGTACGGGGCGATGCTCCAACCAACTGAGCCACACTGGCCAGGGCTCTTCAACTCTGTTTTAACTGCAGGGTGTTGGCGATGTTAGGAACTCTTCCTACAGCTGAAGAGAGAGCCAGTGTTTAATCCACGGTTGTTGCTCAGCACCGCTGGCGCACCAGGCACCGCACTGGGGTCCGCACACCCTCACCAGTCCCAGTCCCTTCTCTCCAGGGGCCGGGAGCGCCGGGCCTCCCAGTGGGGAGGCATCTCAGGCCCTGCTAGCTATCTAGGTATCTAGTCCATCTCGCCGGGAGGAACCTCACTTTTTTGCATGAATGCCAACTTAGGGTAAAAGAAGGGTTTGATGGTCTGCTTTAAAAAAAATAAGTTTATCTTTCTCTTAAGAATAAAGTGTCTGCAACAGTGCGTAAGCATAAGCCTTCTTTTATCATTTCCCTGCCACTGAAAGGTTTATTTTCTTTGGCTAAAATTTCAGAAACTGCGTAACCAGCAATATCTGATTGTAATAGGGCACCTTCGATCAGATTTCAGGAGACCAGTCCACGTTGTTCCCCCTTGACTGGCCTTGGACGCCGCCCCGCCGTCGGCTGTAACTGGTCTCCCAGTGCTTCCGAATGACGGCTGTGGCTGTCTTGCTGGGAGCGTCTTCCCCGTGCACAGGGGACACGGGAGACGGGCTGGCCTCGCCCCACGGATGCCGAGACACACCCTGCTCACAGTCGCTTTTCTCTTCCTGAAGTGGAGCAATTTTATGTCACGTTTCTGGGAGTTTATTTTGAGAGCCACCCTCCCTGGCTCCCTCGGCCATCGTGGGGGAGAGGCATTTCCCGCAGAGGGGTCAGGCATGCCAAGCATCCGTGTGACAGGCAGACAGCAGGTGTGGGCAGGGGAAGTGGAGCTGGGAGGGAGGGAGGTGGGGGGAGGGAGTGGGGGCCTGTGCGCCTGTTTGTCTTGCCCCGAGCGGCACTGGGTGTGGAGCTGTGTCTTACCCAGGGCCTGGGTTCTGGAGTTCACATGGTGCCATCTGTACCCATAATTCCCCTTGAAAGTCTCTTACATTGTCCTTGAGTACACAGGATTTTATGCGTATAGCCCATATAGTAAATTATATATTTAAATGTTCACTACATAATGTATATAATAGAAAAGGTGACAAAACGTCCTATGCTTTACATACATGTTTGTGCAAAATTGCATAGCACACTTTTATTATTTTTTAAGATTTTATTCATTTTTGGACAGAGGGGAAGGGAGGGAGAAAGAGGGAGAGAAACATCAGTTTTTGGTTGCATCTCATGCACCCCCTACTGGCGACCTGGCCCACAACCCAGACATGTTGCCCTGACTGGGAATCGAACTGGTGATCTTTTGCTTCGCAGTCCAGTGCTCAGTCCATTGAGCCACACCAGCCAGGACACCCTAGCACACTTTTAATTGCACAAACAGAAGATGGGTGCGTGCAGGCAGGCTCATGCGTGTTCCCTGTGGGCGTGACCCCGTGCTGGTGCACTCTGACCTGGCTTTTGGAGCATTCCTCCGCTGGAAGGGGTAGGAATAACTGGGGAGCTGTTCGGGATAGGGAGGCCAGTGGCAGAGTCCTGGATTTAAAGGAGAACATAGCTTGGTCCTCATTGGCAAAAACCGGCATTTCTGCCAAGGGGCCTGCCCTTTGGTTCTGAGAGAGGATTTGTCTGCCAGGTGCCTTTGCTCATCCTTAGTATTGTATTTGGCGTGGTCGGCGGACTGACGGAGCCCATTGCAGAGTCGGGAGGGTGGGGCATGAATCCCATCTGCGGTCACTCCTGGCACCGGCCCCCGCCGCCCTACGTACGTGTGCATGCCGGGTGCTGCCCCCACCTCTTCCCTGGTGCGTTCGTTTTTTAAGTGAGGAAGGAGAGTTGCTCTCTGCTTGTCTCTGTCGTGAGTTACAGGACGCCTGGAAGTCATCTCACCCCACGTCCTAAGCTGCCTTCCTTCCCTCTCTGCCAGGCCGTGAGAGATACAGCCACGTCCAGAGCCTTGCTGTTTGGCACCTCCGCTTTGATTCCTGAAGTCGTCGCAAACTTTTATAAACAGTAAGACACCATCAAAATCCTTACAGAAACCCGTCACACCTGAACCTGGCGGGTGGGGTGGGAAGACGGTGCTTCCGTGGTCTTCCTACCAGACTCGCTCACTACATGAAGACGGTCAGATTAACGTGGGGCAGGCGTGCCCGTCCCAACAGACCTGGTGCGCACGCAGCCTCGGTCGGCTCTGTGTTCTCGGGCGTGTCCCAGCACCTGCTGAGGCGTGTTGCCTCACTTCTAGAGTGATGGCTTTGGGTGCTCCGCAGGTGTCCCCACTCTGATGTGCTGTGAGCGTTGCCCGAGCCTCTGTCCCCGCCTTCATGCCAAGCATGTATTCAATCAGCTTAAGCGGCCCCGGATTCGGTAGACTGTCATCCCTTTTGAGAAGCCAGAAGGGGGCTGTGTTGGTTGAGATACCGGGCACAGGCGGGAGGTGGAGCCCACAGCCGCTGAACACGAGCTGTAGTGCCGGCCCAGTCCTTTCCGCTCCTGCCACGCACGGGCTTCTCCATGTTGATGAGGGATGTGACTGTCCCAGTTATATCCTCAACCACGTGCTGAGGAGAGAGAAAAACACAGCAGACCCCAGGGGAGGCAGGAGTGTCTTCCACTCAGTTCACAAACTCCCAGGGAAGGGTTTTATTGGCCCACGTGGGGCCAGCTAGGAAGCCCCTGCTAGAACCACGTAAGGAGCATTTTTCCATGAAGTAGCAGCGTCCTGGGCAGTGCCAGCTGTACTTCCCACGATCACTCCGGGTGGCTGGGCGTGGGGACTTAGGCTCAGTCAGCATCTTCCTGGACCGCCCCAGCTGGCCTCAGAGCTGGCTGGCTCCTGGGACGGTGGGGCCCTCCGGTCAGTCCCTGGACGCCCGTGTAATGGCACTGGCTGCCTGGAGCAGAGAGAGGGTCCTGGTTTCCCAGGGGCCTTGGAGCGCGCCCAGAAGGACCATGTGCCATCCCACAGCCGTGATAGTGTCCAGGCTGGAGTGACCACCATGGCCGACACAACCCTTCCATTTTGCACCTGAAGAAACAAACCCAAAGCTCAGAAGGGGGACGCGACTTGCCTGAGCGCAGCTGGTCTGCCCGCAGCAGAACCCTGCCCGCACCCCTGGGTCCTGGGCTCTGACTTCCGGGCTGGGGTGCTTTGCATCTTCCCACAGTGTCTCTCACACTCTCAGAGGTCGGGGTCAGAACGTCACATCTGTATCGGTGTAGCCCTGGGTGGAGAACACGGGCTCTAGGATCTGACCTCTGGCTTTTGAGCTTTGGGATTTTGGACAAATCACTTACCGAGTTTCCCCGTGTATAATGCGCATCCATGTTTGCGTGCACGTTACACACGGCAGAATATGGTGACTGGACGCTGGCTGCCTTCTCTCGTTTACCTGAAGGAGATGATGGGTGGTGGGGCGCTCCAGTGAGCACATGCACGTGAAGTCCTCACTCCGGGCCCGACGCCCGTGAGCCAGACAGCTGGCCGCCGGCGGGGCAGAGGGCGGGCCCCTGAAGGAAGCCCCGTGCCCCCGTCTCTTCCAGGACCCAGTTGTTCAGGCGGTACCCGCGGTCCTTGTGGACCTTGAAGCTGTCTTGCACCGTCTTGGTCATGGGGCTGATGGTGCCCGTTTCTTTTAGCGTGTTCCCCAATATCGAACGGGTAAGTGCCCGCGTTTGTTTGACTTTCTCCTGAAAAGTAACTTTCTCTTCCTCTCGTTATGAGAGTGAAATATTAATTATTCTCTTTCTAAAAAATCTGCCAAAGGTTTACCAAAGCCTAAAAGAAAATAACATTGTTTACACAGAATCCCATCTCCCCCCAATCCCTTGTGCAGTTTTGAATTCTGTTTTTAACAGTATATCAGAAACATTTTTATGGGGTGTTTCAAAAACAAACTTTGAGATACTTTAATCTATCATATTCTCGAGCAACGCCTCATCCAGTGGAAGTCTCTGCGGCGATGGAAATGCCCTGTATCTGTGGTGTCCTAAATGGTAGCCACTAGCTCCAAGTGGTTGTTGGGCACTTGAAAGGTGGCTACTATGATTGAGGAACTGAATTTTAAATTGAATCTGATTTTTTAAAAATATTTGATTTATTTTTAAAGAGGAGAAAGGAGGGAGGAAGAGCAGGAAACATGTGGCAGGTAACCCAGGCATGTCCCCTGACCGGGATTCAAACCCGAGACCTTTCTGTTTGCAGGGCGATGCCCAGCCCACTGAGCCACACCAGCCAGGGCAAGTTTGATGTAATTTTAACTTAAGTACTCACACGTGGCTGGTGGCTACTGTATTGGACTGCGCAGTTCTGTAGACGAGGATGTGTTGCCGTTTGTGGTGAGCGAGCCTGCGTGGACTCAAACCCAGCTCCTCCATGGCCTTGGTCAACTTGCTCACACTCTTTGAGACTCAGTCCCTGTATCTGTTAGACAGAGACGGCTATAATGGTGTCTCTGCAAAGGGTTGCTGCAGGTACCAAAGGGCATTGTCGCTGCTAGTAGGTAGTAGCGATTTCTGGCATTTCTTGTCTGAAAACTTCAAATGCTTGTTTGTGCCACTGAGGTTAAAACTATCAGTCATGCTCTCAAAGCACCTACAGGGCGGGACAAAAGTAGGCTTACAGTCACATATACAAAACAGAGTTTATTCTTGTATTATTATTTAGTGATTATTGTATTGTTTTCTATACAAACAACTGTAAACCTGCTTTTGCTCCACCCTGTGTATTTATGGAATGCTTTTGTTCCAAACCCAAATTCTCTGAAGTTCAGGTTTACAGAATCGTTAACTCAGGCAACTTTGGCAGCATATAACAGAGATTTTACATACTTTAAGATAGTTGCACCCTGACTGGTGTGGCTCAGTGGGCTGGGTGTCGTCCTGCAAATTGAAACGCTGGCAGTTCCTTTCCCAGTCAGGGCACGTGCCTTGGTTGCAGGCCAGGGCCCCAGTTGGGGGTGGTGTGCAGGAGGCAACTGATCGGCGTTTCTCTTTCTACCTCCCTTCCCCTCTAAAAATAAATATATATATATATTTTTTTTAAGGAAGGTGGTGAGGGACAGGGGTAGAGAGAGGAGTAGCTTCTCATTAAAATAGATAAAAGAAAAAAGTATTTTCAGTTCTCATAGTCCCTTTTAGAACAGTTTGTTACAGTCAGATTGCAATAAAAGCGAACTCTGCAAACAGTCCCTTCTGATTTCATGGATACTCAGAGCAGCGCTTAGTAGCAGGACGGGCCATTTACAGGAGGTTTCAAATCTCGTGGGATTGGCAGATCGTTAATAGTTAAAGCTGAGTGATGAGTACATGAGGGCTCATTATGTTCTGTCTGCGTTTGCTTATGTTTGAAATTTTCCAGGAGAATGTTTTTAAGATGTTAGGCTATGTGTTTTTGCTCTGAATTAGACATCACTGGGGGAAAAAAAGTTGGACCGTAAAACAAATACTTTCTGAAATTAAAAAAAAACACCAAAAAGCACCAAAAAACTTGGCTTCGAAGGCAAGAAAAGTTCTTACTAAAAATACTAAGGATTGAACTGTGTTTTTTTTTCAGATACAGTGCAGTAAACTGGAAGAGGAAATCCAGTCTGCAACAGAAGACACAGAACTCTTCTACAACAGAGGGGTGTAGGGGTGAGTTTTAGGTGACTGGTTCCTGCTCGAAGACCTTCCTCTCGAGGTCTCAGTTTCGAGGACGGTGCCAGAGGTCGCCTGGAAACCCCCGAGGTGTCTGCGCAGATGGATGGCTTGCAGTCACACGTGCCCAGACCTTGTCAAGGCTCGCCAGGCCCGCGGCTTTGAAGCCTGGATGGAGGAAGAGGGATGGCAGGCTGTCCCGTCCGGCCTGCCCCCACGGGACTGCCGAGGGGGTGGATGGGTGATGTTCAGGTTCAGTTTTCGGTCTGTCAGCCCGTGAAATGACACTGTGAAATCACTAATAAACTCGTCCCAAGTTGAGCACTGGAAGACGTGAAGGGTCCACGAAGCCCGGGGCACCGGCGTTAAATCGATGGGCCATTTCCAGGCAAACCTGAGCCTCCGGTGGGCCGGTGAAGGCCTCGCCCCCAAAGCAAGCCTGTCTCCCTGCTCAGCTTGCTCCCATTTCGTACAGCTATTTAAAACCTTTGCCACCCGCCACCCAGCCCCTTTCTCGGGACTGGCCAGCGACCCTGCCTCCTCCTGCTTCCCAGTCAGAACCACGGCCCTTGGCCAGCCGTGGACTTCCTGGCCCCAAACCTCCGCCCACGCCCAGCCTTCCTCCTCCATGCAAGGTCGGCGGGGCCCTCGGTTCTGGGCTTGTCCCTTCTTTCCCCAGGGTCTCTCTGCGCCCAGCCTCCTCTGTCTGCTTCTTCCCAGTAGCAGTTAAACTGCTCGAGTCCCCTGCCTCATTGAAAAAGCAAAACCCCCATTCGTAGCCACACATTTTCCAAGATCGTCTACCCTCAGTTTGCACCCCACCTTCCACTCCGCTGCTGGCTTGCTCTCCCCTGGCAATAGACTCACATGCAGCTGCCCCTGCGCTTTGCCATCTGGGTGTCTGCTTGACACCTCCCAACCTCAGGAAGTGTCCCCACCACACCTGCATCAGGCAGGATCACTGGTGGCACCCTTAGGCCACCCTCCCCCCACTCCCACTCAGCAGACTGAGCCGGAGGCCTCTCTGCGACTCACTGCATGGCCACCGCTGCAGCCCAGCTGTCCAACAGCAGCCCCTGCTGGTATCACTCATCTGATTTCTTTCTGGCTCCCTCCAATTCGTGCTCTTCTAAACCACACCTGCCTAAAAGCCTTTAGTGGCTTCTTGGCACTTCAGGGTCCAGTTCAAATTCCTTACCATGCAGGCAGGAGCCAGCCTTTGCCTTACTCAGTTCTTGGTGCACCCTTTCCTCACTCTGGAGCAACGTCCAGCTCCTCCAAGGGGCTGTGCTCTCTGCCCTGGGCCTTCACACCCACATTCCTCTGCTCTGGGCTAACTTCCTTGCTTACGCTTCAGGTCTGACGTGGACATCGGTCACTCCCTCCTGGAAGCCCCTCCTGTGCTCCCAAAGCACTTGCCACACCACAGCACAATGGCCTGTTTGCAGACCCTGTGCCCCGTAGACTGTCCCTTGAGAGGAGGAAGTGTCCTGTGCATCCAGGAGGCCCCCGTGCACTGCACAGTTGGTACCCCAACACCTGCACCCCCGAGGAACGCTGCCACCGCACCCTGCCCCAACTCACCAGAGAGATCTCTGGCCTTTCAGTTTTCTCTGGGCTGGAATGATGGTAAAAAGGGTTTCACAACAAATGGCCTCAAGGGTCAAAATTGGTAAAATCGACCTACTAGGTGGCTCAGGACAGCCCCAGGCTTACAGTAAACGGAAGGACAAATGTGCAAAGGCCCCAGGTGAAGGCTTGCCCGCTGACGGGAAAGTGGCCACGTGAGGGCCTCCTTTCAAAGAGGACACTGGGAAGGAGCCGCTCTGGGGATGGGTGAGGGAGGGTGAGGGCAAGGAGATGATGGGCCGAGCCAAGTGTGGAGGAAAGGAGCTTTCGCTTTCACTTTAATATTTTTTTTTTTTTAGAGGGAAGGGGAGGAGGAAGAGGAAGGGAAACATCCATTGTTGTCTCCTACACACCTTGACCAGGGACCAAACTATGACCCAGGCACGTGCACTGCCCAGGAACTTGAACGGTGATCTGTTGCTTTGTGGGGCGGCACCCAGCCAACTGGGCCACACTGGTCGGGGGCCCCTTCACTGTCAGATGGGTCTTTGAATAATCCCCCAGCACATCTGCAGTTGACAAAAGGTTGTTTTGTTTTGGAGTGGGGAGAATTAGTGAAAGGGCACAATTTTTCATCTACCTAAAACTTTGTTGAGTATCAAAATATTTCCATTTTATTTCTGCATCATACATTTGTAATTTTCACAACTTCGATCATTAGCTAATACAGAAATACAAAAATGAGCAAGAAAAAGATGTTAGTATTCATTTCCATAAAGTGCGGATTTAATTTTAAATTGTTTGCCTTAGTAAACAAAATCTCATTTCGGGTTCACCCCTACCCCAGGAGGGAGGGAAGGGGCTACTTTCAATTTTTACTTAACAAAAGTCTAACACCAAGAATAACTGAAAGACAAGATTTTCTGCAAACATTTTCTGGATAAAACCTAGGACAACAGTAGTGACTGTAAGGAACCTGTCGTAGTTAATACGAACGCACACACTAAAACAACAAGCACATAGCCGTGCCCCGCACGCTCACCGTGCCGTGCTCAGGTCTCCCACCGTGAAGGCGGTGCTCAGTTCGCGACTGATCGGGGACAGTTCCCTCCGCGTGAGGCCGGGCTACCTTCACTGGAGTTCTCTGAAGACGCTCTCTGGTTTTGGCCCTTGCAAGAAGTTAATTCTCACTCTAGGATGTGTGTAAAGTTGCTAGTTCAGTTACACATGTATGTTCAAAATGGGCTGCTTATTTCACTCTGCCATATAAGGACTGGTATCTTTTCCAAGATAATATTGCTAGCAACAAGGTTAATTGAAGAGTACTGATAGCTTAAGTTTGCCAAACGCTTACCTCTGAGACAGTATAAATACGGATTATTAAAGTTGTCTACTCAAGTATAAAATCTATGCAAAACCCTCATAATATAGGCAAAATGTTCAAAGGCCGAGAAAAAAAAAATTTATAAGAAAGTGCAACTGCAGGGTCTTTTGAATGATCTTCTAGACGGTTCTGCAGAAAACTTAGTAGTTTGGCTCAGAAAGTAGAGTTCCTCATGAGGAATTAAAGTTCTTCCTAGAAGAATACAAAGCAAAATTTCAGGCAGCTTTCTGAAAATGAACGGTTTGTGGAGCACAATGAGACAAACTGGAACTTAGGATAAGGAAGGCGTTTGGGCTTGCTGTGATTTACACGAGAACTTGACAGAGCTTTTCTCTCGGCCCCAGGCCCGCAGGCCGCCCACAGCCTGCCTGTCTGCGGCAGTCACGCGCTCCGCCCAGCACTGCCGGTGGGCGTGAGGCTGATCGGAAAGAGAAAATCAGAAGTGTTTTCATGTGTAAAGTTTCAGTGCTTTTCAGGTCAAATCTCAATACTTTCAAATAAATCATTAAAATATACCCTTTTCTTTGTTATTCTCAGTATTTTACACAGTTAATGGACAGTCACGGTCACAGAGCTCTGCATCAGTCCTCAGCGACACCCCCAGACAGGCGGTCAGATTTTCAGCATTTGTTCGGCCGCAGCTAGATGGTAGAGAAAGTTTTCTGTGGCTGGCGGAAATCGTCTCTGCTTCAGTGCCTCCAGATTGAGAACTAGCTTTTCTCCGTCACCTGAAACTTCTGAAAACGGTGCCAGGTTGGCGAAGATTTCTTTTGTTTTCAGGGAAATATCCTTGAATAAAAACAGGAAAACATGTAATATGTCAGCACCGAAAAATCTGAGTAGTTGTTGCATTATAATAGAATTCTTCCTGCTATTTTAAAAAGTTTATCAGATTAACTTTATTTTTTCCCCTTTTTGCCTGTAGTACCCCCTACTGGGGACCTGGCTTGTAACCCAGGCACGTGCCCCAACTGGGAATTAAACCGGGGACCACTTGGTTCACAGGTCAGCGCTCAATCTACTGAGCCCCACCAGCCAGGGTGTTTATTTTTAAATTAGAAAAAAAAAAAATAACTTATAAAAACCAATGTCATGGATAATTTTTTTCTTTGTGCAATTTTTAAGCATGTGATTGGGTGCCATTAAGTACATTCATGGTGTTGAGTGATGATCATTGCTTCCATTCAGAGCTTTTTCATCATCCCAAACAGAAATTCTGTTCCCATTAAACACTCCCCAAACCCCCACCCCCAGCCCCTAGTAACCACCATTCTACTTTTCGCCTCTATGAATCTGCCTACAGAGTACCTCATTTAAGTGAAATCATACAACATTTGTCCTTTTGTGTCTGGCTTATTTCACTTCGCATAATCTTTCAAGGTTCATCCATGTTGTAGCGTGTTAGAACTTCATTCCCTTTTAAGGCTAAATAGTCCACTGATATATACACATTTTGTCCATCCATCCATCCACCCATCCATCCATGGTCATCGTTAACAGTGCTGCTCTGAACAGGCAGGTACACACGAGTCCCTGTTTCTAATTCCTCTTGACAAATACCCAGGAGCAGAATTGCTGGCTACAGGGTAATTGTGTGTTCACCTCTCTGAGGAACCCTGCTACCGTTTCTAGAACAGACCCCTTCCCAGAGTTCTCTTCTGCCGGGGACAGGACACCCAGCACCTGCCACAGGGGCTTCACTCCTCTCCGTCGACTGACATCCCTTCGCGGGGCTGAGGACTCACCAGAGCGCACGGGAAAGTCGTGTCTTTTCCTCGGAGTGTTGACATCACTAACGCATTCAAACATTTTTGTACCCCTACGACATGCCGGGCACACTCATCATACATTATACTGAGTCACTGTGTATCACTTTTAGTCCATGAAAAACACCATAACTCAAATTTACACATCTCACCAGCACTGGGAAGAGTCACTGTTTTCACTACCATGTTGATGGAAGAAGGATGGACAGGCCATGGCGATCCACAGGGTAGGAAAGGAGAGTCTCAGTGCCCAAGTCCACGGGACAAGACCCTCCCACTCCTCCTGGCCGTAGCTGGACGGGCCACCAGCACTGAACAGAACAGCGCTACTGGTGGGTCCCTGTCAAAACCTGTGGTCCCTCACCCTTTAGCACCCTCTAGCTCACATGTCACTTTCTCAGAGGGCTGTCTGATAACCCCTTGTCTCTGTCTCAGCATTCCTTTATCATGGCTCACACTGATCTTGTCACTTCATCTGCTCCACTAACATACAGGCCATAGGGCAGGGACTTGGCTCACCACTGTAACCGCGAGGCCCTGTGCAATGTGTGACATAGTCAGTGCTCCATAAGTATCGTTTAAGTACATAAATGGATTAACGAAGAAGAGATAGGTGCAACCAGAGGAGTAGGACCTTTACATCAGAGGTGCCCCCAGGTGCAGACGGGGGGATACAATCCTAGGCCCCCGGCCCCCACCAGAGTACGAGACGGGTCTAGAGGAAGCAGGGCCCGAGAGGCGAGGCTGGAAGTGTATCGGTGCAGGAGAGGAGCAAGTTGCTGGAAACGCACAGCGCAAATTGACAGCATGCAGAAGGGCGAGCCGGGGTGTGGAGGAGGGGCTTTATCACCACAGGAGGAGGTGTAAACAAAGCCCACTTGCCACGCCAGTGTGGCAAGGGGAGAGGAGAGGGTCCACAGGGACACTGCTGCCAGATGACAGACCCCACAGAGGAGCCAGCCCTGCAGGCTATGACACCAGGGCCTGCTGCGTTTGGCAGGGGCCTGCATTATTAATGCCCCGGAGACGATAAACATATCAAAGCTAGATTAAGACATTCTCTCTAGTCCCGTGCTCAGCAGCAACCTTTTGTTTACAGTTTGTTTCTCCATGAAAATCCTGCCAGGAGGACAGAATGCAATGGCCAATCCAGAACAGCATTCCAGACCACTTAGAAGTCACAATTCTCACCATAAATGCTTGGCTTTGGCACCAACTCCCCATACTTATCTTGTCCTCAGAGCCTGACCCCTGAGTAGCCACGGCAGCCCCCGCTGCCCACTTCCAGCGGGTCCCTCTGCAGACCCGCATGATCTGGAGCCTGCTGGCCTCTCCCAGCCACTTCCCTCTGTCACGTGCACTGCAGACAACAAGCAGCTCCTCGCGCACGGCCCAGCGACACTGGTTCAGGGCTAAGTCGGCAGGTCAAGGACTCACCTGTATAACTTGGCTGTCGGATTTCTCTGGATCTTCTGAAGACTGGACAATTAGCTGGCCAATTTCTTTGTGCAGTTTGCCCATTGTCATGGACTCTGGTGAGATGAAGAATATGTTGTGTGAATATTTAGAAGTTCACATAGTAAAAAATAACCATGTCATCTATCTGAAAACCTGAAAGATCATACAGAGGGAGTTTTCAAAAACCAACTGACAACCCACCACACTTCCATCTTATTGCTAAACGCAAACATGATGATATGCTAGGAGGTAAGGAAGGCGTAATCCTGATTTACATACTTCATGTCCAAATAAAAACACAATACCAAACCAAATTCCTCCTTCACACTTGGCCGATAAGAATTTTTATTTTTCTTCTAGACAACACTGACAAAAGCTTCTGACTACAAATAAGTTGGAGTTTAAGCCAAAAGCCTCACTTTCCTGTCCAGGTCTTTACAGTTAAGAATTCAAGTGTATCTTCCTGGCGGGAAGATTGTGAAAGAAGTGTTTCCTGTCAGTTCTGCAGAAGCAGGCTGAATGTTCAGTGTCTAAAGGCCCTTAGAAACGAGCAAAAGAAACAACCCAAGTTGCATTAATTATCTATGAGGGGGGATCCCCCAAGAAACAGAATTATCTTTCGGAGGGTGGGCCCTTTGTAGTACAGGCTTCCCCTACAGGGTGAGTGTTCTAGGAACCCATCTGTATCAGTGGACCATCTGGCGTTGTTGTGAGAGGCTGCATTCTGCTTCAGTGAATTTCTTTTAAGATTCAGCACATTTGCCCATTTCATGAAGGGTGGTTTGTGAGCGCACCTGCCCATGCTGCGCTGAGTGCTCGGCAGTTCTGACCAAGGACGGCACGACCCCCATGCCTCATCCTCCCCGTTGACCAGATCTTGCCCTAAGCGACTTTTGTTTCCCCTCATGAAAAAAGTCCTCAAAGGGAAATGTTTTGCCAATGTGGGAGAAGTGAAACAAAAACGGCAAAAGCACTAGAAGGCATCAAAATCGATGAGTTCAAAAACCATTTTGAGCAGTGGAAAAAACATCTCAAAAGGTATGTTGCATCAAATGGAGAACACTTTGAAGGTGACTGAAGTTTAAACATGTAAGAATAAATACACAATTTTTTCTAAATTCCAGTTTCTTTGGGTCCCCCCTGGACACTTTCTGCAGCACAGAGATTAGCAGGAACTTCTGCGTGTCACTTCAAGGCACGAGCGCGAGTGGTGCCGCCTGGGACGAGCCCCCTCACTGTACCCCATGGGGTGAGGGCTCCGCCACCGGCCACTCGGGTTGGCTGGGCAGGGGGGCCTCCAGCCCACCGGAGCCTTCAGATGATGGCAGCCCTGGCACTACGCTGACTGCAACCTCAGGGGAGACCCTGAGCCAAAGCCCCCCAGCTAAGTCGGTCCTAAACTCCTGGCCCACCGAAACTATGAGGTAATAAAAACCTGTTGTTCTGAATCACTAAGTCTGGAGGTGATCTGTTATGCAGCAATAGGTAACTAATGAGCCTTGTTTAACAGAAGGCGGAGAAACAAATGAATAGGCCATCTTATGAACACATACTGTGCAATGAGAGCATCCAGGATGTATTACTAACGTGGCTAGGACGGTAAGATTAGTGCTGCGTTCGCAACACGAAAAAAATCCCTCCAGCCCTGGCTGGTGTGGCTCAGTGGATTGACTGCTGGCCTGCGAACCAAAGGGTCACTGGTTCGATTCCCAGTCAGGGCACATGCCTGAGTTGCAGGCCAGGTCACCAGTAGCAGGCACATGAGAGACAACCACGCATTGATATTTTTCTCCCTCTTTTTCACCTTCCCTTCCCCTCTAGAAATAAATAAAATCTTTTTTAAAAAAATCCCTCCAGCTTCAGCACAGTAGGGTAAGAAGGCCCTTAAATACCGGTCTTAGAGAATCAGCCTAAAAAAGAGTTACAACTGCTCGGCTCATGTCTCGTATTAACAACGGAACAGACCAGAGAACGCACCTTTCGCAAGCGGAGCAATGGTAATCTCACTGTCTGCCAGATTCACAAACACGTCATAGAGGTCCGGTCTGTTGCTCACGTCCAAGTCCACAAATCCGGCGACGTAACCTGCATCACAAAGAGGACCAACATCACCGGAGTACGAAGAAATCCTACTGTAAACATATCAAACGAGAACTGAGTCTAGAAGCTGCTTTTTTCCACTGTTGTACTTGTTCAGGGTACATTAGCTGTGCCCTGTGGCACTCATTAAGGCTACTTTATTGTTAAATGCCTGAAGAAATTCACACACTCAAAATATTCCAAAGCCAGACTTCAGTGTCAAGGAAGGAGGCTGAGGGAAAAGCCCTTACTTTTTCAGTTGTTGCTTTAGGGGGCAGAAATGACAGATGAGGCAGAAGGTAGCAAGGGTGCTCTCAGTCAGTGTTCCCCCTTAGAGCCTTGTTTCCAAGAAATCGTAGCCAAACGCCCGTGTTTCTCAGGGACAGTGAGTGGAAGTAGCATCATCTCTCACCGAATTCAGGGCCGATACAAGAAGTGGTAAAGGAATCAGGCAACTCCAGAATTAGCAGACCTTTGGAACTGGTGTTAAGAAAGTGATTCCCAGACTTTTCGGACTTCACAGAGCAGTACAATAAAAAAGTTATTTTTTTTGAGGGCCAGTTTATCATTACTAAAGCTTTACTTTACCAGGCAAGGACATTTAAAAGGAACTGCAACAGAACCAAACACTTAGCACAGGGCACCCAGGCACAGACCTCCTCACGTGAGGAAACGCAATACGGGACACAGAGGCCACTCCTGACTACTGGACAGACTACTGGACAGACTACTGGACAGAGCGGGGGACCTACTCGGCAGTGTTCCCGGACCAAGTGGCCATTTAAATGGGGAAAAATGAAATCAGCTCCCAAACTAAAAAAAAGTAATTCCCTGAAGATCTGAAGATTAAAGACTTAAATGAGGAAGAAAAAATTAAATGAGGAAGAAAACAACTTTTACATTTATTTAAAAAAAAATTGGAGAATATCTTTCTACCCTTGGGATAGAGATGTTTCTTAAACAAAACATAAGGTAAAATCATAGAAGCCTAAAAAATCTCAACACATTAAGATTTTTAGTCCTCAAAAGATACCATGAGGATGAAAAAAATTCACAAACTCAGAGATTTCTGACGCATACAGACCAACAGTAGGTTCATATGCTGAGTGTAGAAAAGTCAGTCAGCCCTGCTGGTGTGGCTCAGCAGACTGAGCGCCGGCCTGCAAACCACAGGGTCGCCGGTTGGATTCCCAGTCAGGGCATAAGCCTGGGTCACGGGCCAGGTCCCCGGTTGTGGGATGTGCGACCCATCAATGTTTCTCTCCCTCTCTTTCTCCGCCCAGTCCCCTCTCTCTGAAAAATAAATAAAATCTTTTTAAAAAAGACTGTAAATGTATAAAGGACATTTTAACCTTAAATCTAAAGAAACGGAAACAAAAAACTATGGCACTACAAAGTTAGGATTACTTCAGACACAGGTAATACTGTATTATTAAATTATTCCCAGAATCTTATTATTAAAAAATTATTATATAAGTATAAAAAACATCATTTTAAAATAACTTTTTGAGAAAAAGTATGCCAATGCTCAAATTAAACTGTAAATCAAACCCTGAGCCCTGCCCAGCGTGGCTCAGTTGGTTACTGTCCTGCAAAGGGAAAGGTCAGTGGTTCAACTCCTGGTCAGGGCACACGCCTGGGTTCGGGCCCAGTCCCCTGTTGGGGCGCATTTGAGAGAGACACAACAGATCGATGTTTCTCTCCCTCTTCCTCCTTCCCTTCCCCTCTCTCTAAAAATAAAGAAAATGTTAAATAAATAATCACTAATAAGAAAACTTTGAGAACTTTAAGTTAAAAATAAGTTGTATTTTGGTGATGGCTACATAAAAATGTTAATGTACTTAATGCCACTGAACTACACACTTAAGATTATTAAGACGATGAATTTTGTTAAGCGTATTTTACTCAATTTTCTTCTAAATTAAGGTTTTAAAGGGGGGGGATCTCCTTAGGAATGCACACACACAAAACTTCACAAAACAAACAAACAAACAAACCCAAATCTAAGAACCAAACAACGGCCCGAGAGAAAGCCGAGGCCCCGCCCCGGGACCCACCTGTGCACATCTGCAGGGCCTCCAGCTCCTCGGCATCGAGGTGCACGTACGAGTGCACTATGGTCCAGTCCTGTCGGTGCCACACCAGGGCAGGCAGGGTCCTGGGGAAGCAAAGCGAGAATGCACATGGCCGCTGGCCTGCCCCTGAGCTCTTCCCACTTCTTCCAGGAGGGAACTGGCCATCACAGGCCGAGGGGAGGACCAGCCATAAAAGGGATAACACCTCCAGACTTCAAATGAAAGTAACGCAATGTTTAAAACTCTGCTTTTGGTGCCAGATTAGCTACATAAAGCTCAAGGTGAAATTTCAAAAGATCTCCACGGTGGCAGAGAGCACGCTGCTAAGGTTCCCTCCAAACCAGCCCATCACGCAGCCTGTCACAGAGAGGGAGCCTGAGTGTGTGCACCAAGGACGGCCCTGTGCGTACAACAATATGTTTGAAGCTGCTCATTTCATGTTTAATTCTAGTCAGACTTGTGAACCACTTTGTGCTTATTTATACAAAATAGGTTTCCTCAAAAAAAACAAAAACAAAAACAAAAACAAAACTTGCAGTAAAATGGCTAGTCCAAGAAGATGTGCTGGATTTGCCTGTGGTTTTGTGATCCCCCCGAGGCCTTGTTCCCTATCTCAGCAGCTCTGCACACCCCAGTGCTGGTGGATCAGTGCAGAAGGACAGGACAACGGGGCAGAAAAGCCAGGGTCTGGGAGCCAGAGCGCGCAGGGCAGAAGTGCTGGCCCCTCCGTGTGAGCCCTGAGGCGATCGCTATCGTGACAATAACTATTCCTCAAGTGCACACTGTGGGCAAGGCGCCTGCTGAGAACTTTACACAGATTATGTTCAATCCTAAAAGTAAGCTGATGAGGTAGGTGCGATCTTCATTTTACAGATGAAAAGACAGGCTTGGAATATTAGTGTCCTGTGTGTGGTCAGAGAGCACATACATCGCCTTCCCAGGATTTTTTTAAAAGGCTTTATTTGTTTGTTTGTTTGTTTATTTATAGAGAGGGGAAGAAGGGAAGGAGAAAGAAGGGGAGGTAGACGTTGATGTGAGAGGGAAGTGTCCACTGGTTGCCCCTCATACACGCCCCGACTGGGACTGCACCCACAACCCACGCCTGCGCCCTGACCGGGGAGCTGAAGCAGCGGCCTTTCACCTTGCAGAATGCCGCCCGGTCAACTGAGCCGCCCTGGTCAGGGCCCTGGTATTTTAACCCAGGTCTTTCTGACTATGAAGCCTTTCTTCTCTCTCTTATCTGACCATTTAGCCTGAATCTCAATGTTCTCATCAATAATACAAGGTGATAATACTTGCAAAATTCTCGTCATAAGTAAATGTAAGGCACCTTATACAATGCCTGCCATACAGTAAACACAGCAAAGATGGTAGTTCTCCTTGATTGTAAAAAAAAAAAAGTAAGAACAAGTTAGATTAGGCAAAAGTAAGTAAATAAATAAAAAGAAAAAACATTTATTATACAAATAAGAGGAGCTCTGACCCGGGTGGCTCAGCTGGTGAAGCACTGCCCTGCAAAGTGAAAGGTCGCCGGTGTTCGGTTCCCGGTCAGGGCACACGCCTGGGTTGCAGGCCCTGTCCCCACTTGCAGCACATAAAGGCAGCAACCGATCGATGTTTCTCTCCCTCTCTTTACCCCTTTCTTCCCCTCTCTAAAAAAAATTTTAAAAAGAGTGTACATTTAAAAAATAAATAAATAAACTGGGCCATCAGATCAAAACGTACTTGACCTCCAGCCTAACTCACTCTGCGTCCACCAGATGTGCGCACAGAGCACACAGCGACCCCAACCATTCCAAACTGGCTGCCAACCAAGTTCACACTTCCTGACGATCAGAGAGGGTACCTGGTAAACTCCTGGACAGCTTCTATTTTGGGGTGATAGACGACAATCCTTTTCTTGAGCATCAGTGCTGTGTGTAAGATAACAGTTTCCATTCCAAACTGAGATACGATGTCTTAAAACAAAAGAAATTATGTTACTGAATTAAACGTTAAATAAGGAAATAAAGTTTTTATTGGAAAGAATTCTTGTCATATGAAGGCAAACTTATTCTCAACACAAATTTAGGTAGATGCTGTAAGTACAGAAGCATCTTCTCTGGTGGACACATCTGCTCCCCAGGAGGGGTATCATAGCTGCCTATGCCTGCCTCCCAAAAGACTCATTATGCTGGGTGCATACAGCCAGGCTCAAAAGAAAGTGGAGTAAATGGTATGAAGGGAACCAGCACCTTTCTGTGTCATAAAACCTCCAATTTAGCCCTGGCTGGCGTAGCTCAGTGGATTGAGCGCGGGCTGCAAACCAAAGTGTTGCAGGTTCAATTCCCAGCCAGGGTACATGCCTGGGTTGCAGGCCATAACCCCCAGCAACCACACATTGATATTTCTTTCTCTCTCTTTCTCCCTCCCTTCCCGCTCTAAAAATAAATAAATAAAATCTTAAAAAAAAAAAGATGAACTACTTTCTAAAAATAAAAAATAAAAAATAAATAAAACCTTCAATTTCACAAATTGCTCACTAACCACCCCCTACACCCCTACAAGTCATGACTTAGTCCTTTTGCCCCTGGAGTTCCCTCTCCTCTGTTAAGGACCCAGAAGTCAGTGGCTTAGCCCCGGGCCGTCTCTGTCATTTTGGACTCTCCAGGAGAGCCGGACTAGGAGCCTGGGTCAGGGGCTTGAGCTCTCCAGATGGAAGAGTCGGCAGCTAAGATCTAAGGAAAGAGAACTATGGAAGTCAGTGGAGACCTGAACCCGTGAAGTGCAGCTCACTTTCTAAATATAGAAAGAACATTTCTATATTTAAAGTCTGATTTTTTTGGAAAGGAACACCACAAAAGCCTGCTTTCCCATGACAGAATTCAAAGCAAACAGGAAAATGGAGAAGGTGAAGAACTCTCCTGTACAAAAAATAAGTATCATGCAGATGATGTATGTGGAAAGACAGAACATCAGAGTGCACTGACAGATGGTCCTTGGCTTCAGGATTTTTGTTGTTGTCAGGACGAAATCACCTGCAATGGGTTTTTGTTTCTTCTCTTTCCTTTTTTTCTCTTTACCTTTGACAGAGCCTGCAAGGTATGCCTTTCGGGCGCCGAAGTCCTTGCTGAGGAAAGAGCCATTTTCTTCACTCTGGCACACCCCCTTTGTGAGAACTGCGATATAGCTCTCCATCATTTTAACGGGGCTCCCGTGTTTCAGGTATATCCTGTAACGAAGGACAAAAAGCCATCACGCTTCTGTCTCGCATGAACCACATGGAGAAACGCACCCAGGCTCGGCTCGGGTGGTTTCTAAACAATTGAAGCCGACTTGCTAACACACTTCTGAATGCCTGAATTTTTTTCATGACATAATTTTAAGATTTAATTTTAAAATGTATTAAATAAAAAACCACTTGAAGGATCTTTGACAATCCTTTGAAGCTGGCCCTGTCTCTGCACCTGGGAAGGCCCACTCCTCCAGTCCGTGCGGGCGGGAGAACGAACCGCGGGCTTGCCGACGCCCCTTATGCTCAAGGACATCGCACTCTCATCTCTTTTCATGTCTTACAGTCACAGCTGGGTGCTGAGTCACAGCTCTGCTTTACTGCCGGCGTTTCCTTCGACAAGAAAGGAGGTTTATGCACTATTCACGGAGAAAGCAGTAATTAGTTGTAGAACCTATATTTATTATCAGAGTTCCCAGAGCTGACTATGTTTAAATCATTAAGAAATCCAACTCCTTTAAGCTTCTGGTGATAAATGCACACTAGATACATTCATCAAGTTAAAAATTTCCAGAAAATGCTGACAGGAAACTGGCTCCATTAATAGCTCGCATGTGAAATCTCTTCCTCTGAGTAACTACATCTAAATTCTGCTTGGAAAGCACGACTGGGTAGACTTGAGCCTCTCAGCAGCCAAAGGGATAGAAAATTGGGAAGAAAATAAAATCACCGTTTAAGATAAATCACTTGAAAATGATACTTATTGTACAGTAAGTTTCATTAAGATAATGAAAAAAAAAAGTGTTTTAACTGCTTACCAAATTTTGACAATCATCAGTTTTTCAATGCACAAATTGAGAAAGAAATCAGAGAACAATGACTACGGTACACCCTCATATTGATAAAACACAGTCAAGCCCATGAACTCATCCACATGCCTGTGTGTGCAGCAAAGACCTCGGCTGGATACAAAGAAAACAGGCCCAGGAGCTGCCTTGGGTGGGTGGGTGTCAGGAAGTAAAACTGGAGGCTGGGAACAGGCGGAAGGACTTAGTTTTCACTGTACATCCTTCTGTACTGTCTGCATTTTTTAATTAACTATGTGCTTCCATTACCACCACCAAAAAAAAAAAAATTACAAAAACACACCATTACCATTATAAAATAGAAACAATACACAGTAATGGAGAAGAGAAACCTAAGAAAGACTAAGGTGACTTCCCACATGACAACTGTGAGCCACACGGGACTGAACAGAGGAAAGAATCCCCCAGAACTCCTCCACAGGAAAACCACAAAGCACAGCCCAGGGGAACGTGTTCAGAAAGTCACCCCCAAGCTGTCACACCTGGCCTGGACAACTGACGCCTAGTGTGCATGGAACCCTGGTTCTCTACCAGGGCCACCAGCTGAGGGGCCAGAAGAGGAAGGGGGTCATGGCAGCTGACCTGTATCCCTTACAGGGAACGACCCTCCCGAATGACCGCCCCCCCCAGCCCCAATGCAGGCCTCCACCGCTCTGTAAGCAGCGTGCTGTGGAAGGAATGCCTGCCTGCTTCTCTCTCTAGAAATGGAGGGTGGGCATGTCCACAGCAACCTCTTCATTATTTAAAAATGTACACCTGAAACTAATACAAGATTGCACGATTCAAAAGTGAAAAAGTGACTGTAGAAGTGTTTGTGTGCACATGCACAGACACCTGCATTCATGGGTAGAAAGTGTGTTCGCGTGCACACATGCATGTGTGCACCTGAGCACATGGGCATGCACACATGCAAGGTCAAGCACGAGAGCTCACTAAGGGGTCGGAGGCCGAGGAGGTGGCTGGCAATAGCTCTGAGTCCTCGTTTCCCTCGCGCGGTGGCAGGAGAGAATCCAGAATGCGCCAACACCGCAGCACCACAGAAGCTGAGAAACCCTTGGGCTTCCTCCCGGTCAGGGAGTGGGGCCTAAACCAACTTCCCCTCTGGGCCCCGTAACACTTCCCAGTGACTTTGGTTATGTCACCTAGCCCTGACTCAATAAATGAAACGGGGGCCCAGTGTTTGTTCGAGACCACCTCTGCAATGTTCTGAGTTCACAGCTTCTGGACAGTGTCCTGTCCAGCAACAGCAGTCTCTCTGTGTAAGCACCATATTAACAGACAATATCTATGTTCCACAGTGAGCCATGCACCTGGAATTTATCCTGTGATGGCAAGAGGTCTTTCTTATCATAGCTGGCTGCAAAAGCAATGAGACTTCATTTTGTCAAACTACAACCTAACTGAAGCCAAGACGGTAACAAGACGGTATTCTTATGCTAGGCCATGTGTTGCACATAAAAGTGGCAAAAAGCAAACCATGTAATGGGCTTATAGTGGGGAAAAAAAAAACTCCCCCCATTCACACCCCCCAAACTACTTATTGAGTGTGAGCCTGAGAGCTGAGAGTAATATATACTAGACTTTCAAGTCTTTCTAGTGATAATATTAATTAAAACAAAACACTAAAATCTTCATTATACAAGAAGCCACTATTCTTACCACATAAGAAATATTTCATGAAGTCCACTAGACTTACTTACCAAGGCAAGAAAGTACACTGGTGTATTTTAGATAAATTTTCTCAACAGCTAGGATGAAACTAAAGGCATCTATCTGAATCACAATTAACCAATGAATCAGTTTTTCAGTTTCTTGGTATTCGAGCTAAGAAATGCTTTCCTGTGTTTTGTGCATAATTCAAAATGCTCGTGAACTTGCCCCAGAGTTCCCCACACACAGACCCTGATGCGCATGGAGCAGCTGACCACTTCATAGAGCACTTCGCCCACCCATCTGCTCAGGCACATTCTGGATGGGAAAGGAGGAGAAGCAGACCAAACGGCAAGTGACTCAAAACCCCCAGGGACAACAGTTGTGCAAACTGCTTCTTCTCCTCCCCTCCACCATTTTCCTAAATGAGAGGAGCAATGTCGTTGAAGCAGAAGAGAAAGTTCCTCTTTATCAAACAGTCTTTGCGGGGCCAGTAGAGATCAAGACAGCTAAACCAAGGGCTGAAATCTGCTTCCTCAGTATGGAAATCTGCATGGAACTACTAAGACCTTCATTTGTGTACATTAATATTCGATACAGTTTTCATACAGACCTACACAATATCCTAGTGAAGGCGGCATATTTCTCTGGGTTAAAATCTTTGGCGGTCAGAACAATAGAAAAATGAGTCACCTGTCCAAAAAAACAAAAAAAACAAAAGAAAGTAAACTTTTTAAAGACACTTTAATAGAATTAATTTTTATTACTCTATTCTAACAAACCTCTTGTACGAGACACAACAGCATTAAAAGAAGACCAAAATGTAACAAGTCCTCAATTGTTTCTTTATACTTTCATATGTATATCCACACATATAAAAATGTTATATATATAACTGTACATGTATGGAATTTAGTACCGAAAAATGTAATACTTTCAGTTTTTGCAAAACAAAAACATTTCAAATATAAAAAAATGTAAATTTTCATTTAAAATCCCTTAACCTCATCGAAGCAGAACTAGGAATGCTCTATCAGACCTACCAACGTAGCAACTATTTTTCATTAATGAAATAGAAGGATGGAAAACAATAATACAGCTCAGTAAAATTCTTATAGTAAAAACTATACAGTTCCTAAAATAGTTCATCCTCTATAGGTTGCTATATAATCTAAGGTGTGCTGTTATAATAAGCTTCACTTATTTATAGGCCTCATTTTATAAAATATAAATTTCTGATAATTATATACCTATTATTTCCATTAATGAGGCAAAATTTAGAACTTTATAAAAGCAAAGCATTAAAGAAATATATTTTTAAAAATCATATTTTAAAGTGAAAAATCTAAAATCTTGCTATTTTTACATAATGAACATATATGAAAGACTTTATGACACCTGGAAAACTATCTTTTTGCAAATTTACATTTTCTAATTACGAATCCCTGTTTTGTCTTTAACTCCTAATAGTTTCTAAATTGTTGCCATCCTGGTTTTCTAAATGTAATTCCTTAAATTTAAACTGCTATCTTGTTATGCTTCCTACAGTCTGTTATTGGCTGTAAAATCATCCCTGCAAAGGTAAAAGAAGTCCTATTCAGGAACATGCCAGGAGCTCAGCCGCTACTCCCCAATAGTCTTTTCATTGAAAAATCCTGCTGGTTGTTTGGGATTGAGGAGCTCACAATGGCCACCACGCAGTGGTTTTCGACCTGTCACATTGATCCTGTCCCTATCGAATGACCCAGCAAAAAGCCTACTGAATACATGAGTTTCCTTAATTATCCTTTCTATTCTTAGTACAGCCTTTCTATCCACAAATGAATAAAAAGATGTTTTCTTAACGATATCAAGAACAATTATATCCTCTAAAATAGTTTTTGATGGTAGAAAAAATACTTCTTCACGCTTCCAATAAGAGTCATGACTTGGAAACTACTTCTGCACTTCTACTCCCTCAGACTACAACCTGAAACAGGCTTCACTCCCGCAGCCGCAGGGCCAGCCATGTAACGCACACCAACAAATACTAGGGTTAACGGGAGTGAAACATGAAGGAGAACATTCCCAATGAATATCACATTTAATGCTTTTCCAGTGAACTGTGAATGACAAAGTCTAAAGCTAAGACTTACGGACATAACCTCACATCACTGTGAATATTTTTGGTTTTTTGACCTTTACGCACTCATACCTTTTTCAACACGGAAGAATCCGGAGCTTCGACTGTTGTGATATAAAACCATGTTCTTCTGTACTGACCGAAGACGAAGGGATGGAGGAGTTTGTTTTCATCCGTAAGGCAGCATTTTCTCAGCAGCAGGTTCTTTAGAGCAGCTGTCGTGGAAGGATAACACCACACCCACAGAACTTCTCCATTTGTGTCCTTTTCTACGGTGGAAAGATGGTCACTGTGAGAATGGCAAACAGCAGCAAGGGAGTGAATTGATTGGTTACTCAGAAACACTTAGTGGAATCACTTTTAACATCCCATTTTCCAAAGCAACCCAGAGCACACGAGACCCCCTAGTTCCCACCTTCCTCTACTGCTCACATAGCCTCGCTTCCTGACCTTGAATTTTACTCCACCTTTTGATCTATAGACTTAAAAAAACTTATTATTTTGTACATATTGTACAATATGTACAAATGTTTGTAATTCTGTTTAAAATTTTAATAACAATAATAATAAAGGTTATCCAATTACATATGTAGTTTCATCATCAAAATAAACACCTTGATAACAAAGCAGGAGCAACCTACTTGCAATAAAAACTCCAAGCAAAAATAGCCTAAATTTTAGAGAAACAGTTATTGCACATACAGCATTAAGAATCTAGGTTTTGCTCCTGCCGGTGTGGCTCAGTGGACCGAGTGCCAGCCTGCAAACTGAAAAGCCACTGGTTTGACTTCCAGTCAGGGCACCTGCCTGGGTACCTGCCTGGGTTGCCCCAGTTGAGAGGCAACTGTTTCTCTGTTGCACAACAATGTTTCTCTCCCTCTTTGTCTCCTTCCCTTATCCTCTTTCTAAAAATAAATAAATAAAATATTTTTTAAATCTAGATTTTGATCTATAGACTTAAAAAACTTATTATGGAAAATATGTATAAAAAAGGCAGAGAGCCTTGACTGTGGTGGCTCAGTGGATTGAGTGCCGACCTGTGAACCAAAGTGTCCCCAGTCCGGGCACATGCCTGGGTTGCGGGCCAGGTCCCCAGTAAGGGGTGCGTGAGAGGTAACCACACACTGATGTTCTCTCCCTCTTTTCCTCTCTCTGGAAATAAATAAATAAAATCTTAAATAAAATTAAAAAAGCAGAGAGAATAAAAAATTCCTCAGCTCCCTCACTCAGCTTCAGCAATTGTCAACATCTGGCCCTCCTTGTTTCATGAAGGGGAGGAGGAGCGCTTCTCCCCTTATTTTGAAGCACATCCCTTTATTTTTCAGGTCAACACAAAAAGCAAAAAACACACAGAATTGAAAAGGATTGCAAGTCATCTTTTTCTTCGCTCTTATCAATTAAAGTCACAGTTTAACTCAGCCTTAATTCAGAAGTACTTTAGGCAGGACTGAGATGCATAAGTTACTTAAGCTTTGCTTTGAAGCAGTTTTAAAATCACATTAGAAATGTTAGATGGATACGAGATTAATCAGGATGATCACTTAGTGAGCTGTACAATATCTAATCACTGGGGTGTACCCCTGAAACTAATATAATATTACATGTCAACTGTAATTGAAAAATAAAAAATGGCCCTGGCTGGCGTAGCTCAGTGGATTGAGCGTGGGCCTCGAACCAAAGTGCCGCAGGTTCGATTCCCAGTCAGGGTACATGCCTGGGTTGCAGGCCGTGACCCCCAGCAACCGCACATTGATGTTTCTCTCTATCCCTATCTCTATCTCCCTCCCTTCCCTCTCTAAAAAAATAAATAAAATCTTATAAAATAAAAAAAAGAAAAAAAATGATTTCAGAAAAGAAGATGAATACACGAAGCCATTCCCACATAAATGCACTCATGGAGACACTGAAAAGTAATCAGCACATTTCGCCAGTTTGTCTTAACCCAAGTAATGTTGTTCTACACTAGGGATAGAGTGTTTAGGGATTTGTAAAAATCTCAACAGAATGTTTTTTCAAAGAGCACCGGCACGCAAGGCGCCGACAGACGTTCATTCAAGCAGCCCCGTGCTCACTGTCGCGCACCGAATGAATGGTTCCTTGAAACACCCAGCCCTGAAACACTGCGCACAGCTCAGACACACGGTCTGGGCGGCCCAAAGGTCCCAGCGTACTTCCTCATCCATCAATTCCTCAAAACCAACGGGGTTAAGCAGACACCCGTGCTACGCGCACGAGCCCTGTCGGGCGATGCGGCCGCCGTCCTCCACTGGCCGCAGTTGGGGCTCTGGGGCTGCTAGACCGCAAGCGTCCCAGTCCTGGCGCCGCCACTTTGTAGCGTGGTCGGTGCACAAACGACACCCTGGGCCTCCAGCTGCTGCCCGCTCAAGTGGGCATCAAACGTCAGCCAACCCCCCACTGGAGCCGGAGGGAGAGTTAAACGGAGATAATTCACGCATAATGCGCAGCACCCGGGGCCGGTGGAGCTGTCCGCCCTGTCTCCAACCGCCCGATCACATGATCGAGACCAGTCGGGGGCCCGGCGGTAGTCTGGCCCGGCTCCCCCACCCTCCGAGCGACCCCGGGCCTGCCCCTCCCTGCCGTGGCGCCAGAGAGCGGCGCTCGGCCCCGCCAGAGTCCCGCCTGAGCAGCTGCCCCCTCGCAGACGCGGGGCCTCAGTCAACTCCCATTCCACGCCCGGTCTGGTCTGCGGCGCGGGGCGTTCAGGAGGTGCGCCTCTCCCTGAACCTAGGAGGCCCGAGGGGGTCCCTCCGCCCCGCCGCCCGACGCAGCGGGTGCCACGCCAGGCCGCGGGGGGGAAGGGCTGGCCGAACCTCGGCGCGGAGGAGGCCGGGCCGCGCAGCCCTCAGCCCAGGCCCAACAGGGAGGGGGTCGCGCCCTCCTCTCCGCGGGAGGCGGGAGCGGGGCCCGTCCCGGACCCAGGCGGAGGCCTAACTGGGGTGCGGGCCTGCGAGGCAGTGCCTGCGTCCTCACCAATGAGCCCGACTCCGAGCATCAGCTGGGTGTCCGGCACTTCAGTCGCAGCCATCTTCCGCCGCCGCTGCCGCAGCGCGCCTCTCCCAAAGCCCGGCCACAGGCCCCACCCCTCCCCCAGATCCCGCCTACCAGCCGGCCCCACCCTCAAGCTGAGGCCCCGCCTCCATCCTAAGCCCCGCCCCCATCTGCCGGGACTGCTCCCAGCTCCTCCATTCACCTTCAGGCCTTGGCTCTTCACCCTCGGGAACTTCCGCCAGGCTCCGCAGCTTCCCTCCATTTCTCTAGTCCAGATTTTTAGCTGCCTTCTCTTCAACCCACTCCAATCTTCCCTCAGGCCTTCCTCATTCTACCTCTCCACTCCAGTCCACTTGGTCCACTAAAAAGAGGTGTCCTGAGGATGGAGGGTCTCCATACATTCATTTATCCATCCATCATTTATCGCCCCCCCGCCCCACCAAAATTGAGGACTTAAAATGGCTTTGGAAATACAGTGTTGACAAGACAGAGCATAACAGTGGGGAGAGACGGACAACTACTGCGTAAAATAATGCCACAACAGCCCAGAGTCATAAACACATTGCAATAAAAATAACACTTCAGTGTGTTCCAGAGTGGCCAGGGGAGTGCTGCTTTAAAATGGTTCTCTCCGAGGAAGGGCTGTCTGACCGAGGTCTGAATGATTGATGGGAAGGAGCCAGACAGTTTGGGTGGGGGGGCTGCAGGAGGCCGCCTTCTGGATCCTCTGCACCTCCGCCCCCAGATCACACAAAACTAACTAGGGAGGGTCCTTGGTGTCTACAGTCCCCATGTCGTTTCACATTTTTTAGAGTGTTGGGAATAAAATAGTTCATACAGACGTACCGATCTAAGAAAAGCATGTGGTGACCACTCAAGAGTTATTATAAATGTAGTTGAAACACTCACTCTCCTCCTCTTTCCTGGTTGCCTTCCCTGCCCCACAGAAGGAACCGCTATTCTAAATTTGGTGATTGTATTTTTACTACGTTTTTAACCTTTGGCATATGTGTATGCTTCACTCAACTGAATACTGTACTCCTTTTCAAACGTCACCTCAATGCAACAATAGCTGACATTTATCGAGGGGCAGGCCCTGTTCTGGGGGTTTTACTTGTGTTACCTCCTCAAACCCTCACGATCCCCCTGCATGTACATCCTATTATGACGCCCAGTCTACAGGTGAGAAAATGGAAAGGTGCACGATTCGTCTAGGATCACGCAGCTTGCGAGTGGCGTGCCGGGAAGCGGGCCCAAGCAGTGGGGCTCGGGCCACACAGCAGAGCGCGGTGCTACCTCCTCTCCGGTTCTGTCGCGTGCTGTTTGGGATCATTGGTAGAATGCTTCCCCCCCCCCCGCCCCCCGCCGCCACCTCAAATGTGTGTTTTTACAGATTTATTCACATCGATAGAGTTCTGGCTCAGTAATTTTAACTGTTGAATGATATTTTGTGTATGAAAATATAATTAGTTTCATTGTCTGTTAATGGACATCAATTTGTTTCCTGTTTTTGGTTTGTTTGTTTGTTTTTTTACTTTAACATCAGTGCTGCTATATTTTGAACAAGTCTCCTTGCTGTACCTGCTCCTTACCTTGGGAAATTCCATGTTATGAAGGCTCAACTGCCATTTCTTCCCTAAATTCAGACAAAACTAATCTCTCACTCTTCCGGAGTCTAATAAATAGCATTTAGCCATACAGCCAGGAATGGCGTATATTTAGGTGTGTGCGGCCCTTCTATTTCTCCCATTGGACTAAACTCCCGGGGCAGCACCAGGAACTACGCACCTTCGAATTCCCTGTGCTTACTATTGTAGTGAATAGTGGTTACTATTTCTAGCTCTCACCAAAAACACACATGTATTAGGGGCTGAGGAGTGGGACACATTCAGAATCAGTTCAGGAGCCAAGAAGACACTTGCACTCATGTTTCATTGGCCTTCATAATTTCTAGGGAGTTTTTAGAGGTAAATAGATCCTCTCATGGGTTTCCATCAACAACCCCAACAATGACGCTAGCCTGCATTAACCTGCACCTCAAATATCTGCTTTTTGGTGAAACACACATGCACACAAGTATGCATGTGCAAGGATGCTCATTCAGTGCTGCCGGTAACAGTGAAAGTGTGCAAATTACCGAGAGATCTGTTAATGAAGAAACTGGAAACATGATGGCTTCTTCCATATTATAGAATGCTATGAAGTCATTGAGGAGAGTGAGGGAGACATATTTGTACTAACTCACTATGATCCCATGCCTGTGTACAACTTCAAGCTGATGTATTTGAAGTCTGTCCACAAGGTATCTAGCCACGTAATAAGAAAAATAGAAACATTCATTAAAGATACAAGATACAAGAAACATTGTACATAGGAAAACGATGCCCTTCAAAGTAGGCACCTCGGGACCTCACACAGTTCTCCCAATCACCATCAGCTGCCCTATCATGTTTTCCTGAATCTCATCTGTGATCTGAAATTTCCTCCCTTTCAAAGGTGATTTTAGATTTTGGAAAAGCCAGAAGTTGCAGGACACCAAATCTGGTCTGTGAGGGGGCCGAGTCACCTGGGTGATTTGATGTTTTGCCCAAAAAACTCTGCACAAGACATGATGCATGAGTGGGCATGTTGTCGTGATGAAGCTGCCAATCACAAGTTGCCCATAGATGCAGCCTTCTGAATCATCCATAGTTCCTATGAAGGAATGTTCAAGTTTAACACAAAATTTGATGCAGATTCATGGCTCTACTTGCTCAGTCATTTTGAATGCAACAGCCACAGAGTACACATGCCCATTCAATGGCATCTACTGCCCCTACTGACTAGTAGGGGCATTGAATTTACTTACAGGGAAGATTGGGTTAGAATGGAGAAGATGACCCAGCAGTCTGCACAGATTCTTTTCTGCTACTCTACAGTTAGTACAGTAAATGTTTTATGGTATAGCTGAACTACCAAGGATTGACAATGCAAAGGGACAAAGAATGTGGCTTGAGCCAGGAACCACACTTCCTGGTGGTCTTATGATGGATAATTGCTTACAGTTGGTGCCAGCACCTAGTCTGATATTTATCTCAGTTGCTGTTCCATTCTGGCCACTTACTGGCAGAAATCTTGGTGACAAGACACAGTTAATCATTAGCTCTGAGGCTCTGGTGCTGGCTGAGACTAGTTAGAGACCTCAGCATAGAAACTAGGAAGAAATTAGGAGGCACACGAAGTTGGAGTCAGCTTTGTTTACATCGACATCTATACAGTACCCCAAACACTGTGAATTGTGTAATAAAAATCCCAGTGTACTTAGAAATGTGTTATATAAGTGTCTATATTTATAAATACTTATAAGTGTATATATGTAATATATAATGCAATTAAATATGTTATAGATTGTTCATAACTGTAAAAAGTTATTGGAAATATTGAAGATATTCAAAGTCTAATAACAGATCCTAATAAAGTGGTTTGCTGACCTGGCTGGTGTGACTCAGTAGATTGAGAACCAGCATGCAACCTGAAAGGTTGCTGGTTCGATTCCCAGTCAGTGCACATGCCTACATTGTGGTCCAGGTCCCCTGTTGGGAGGTGTGTGAGAGGCAATTTTTCGATGTATCTCTCACACATCAATGTTTGTCTCTCTTTCTTCCCTCCATCCCCGATCTCTAAAAATAAATAAATAAAATCTTTAAAATGGTCTGCTTTAGGTAGGTAAGACTTCAGCAATTTTTCCTCCTCCTTTTACTTTATTTCACAATTTAGAAAAGACTGTATTCATTTCTCCCAATAGTTCAAATTTTTTCATTTCTAAAACTGGGATGCATTCTACAATTATAACTTTGAGTGTGTTTTTAAAAAAATTTTATGTATTTATTTTTTTAGAAGAGGGGAAGGGAGGAAGGAAGAGAGGGAGAAAAACTGATCGGTTGCCTCTTGCACACACCCGACCAGGGGCTGGGCTGCAGTCCAGGCTTGTGCCCTGACTGTGAATAGAACTGGTGACCTTTCAGTTTGCGGGACAACGCCCAATCCGCTGGGTTACACGGGTCAGGGCTTTTCTTTCTTAATGGTATACAAAGTGATGTGTTCAATCACTGATGGCGCTTCTAGATTGGATGAGACATGATAAACAGGAAAGCAAATGAGAAAATATGTTAAATCCATAGACCCCAGATCTCCGGTCTTTCCCATTTCACCCAAGTCATTTGCTGACTCTTATAGACATTTGCCCAAAGTATGTAGTATAATTTTTCATGGTATTTTGGCTGGAAGAATCATCTTCCTCATGTTAGCAAGGCTGCAGGATCGGTAAAACTCGATTCCCTTGATGAGCGTGCAGGCATTCGCAAACCAGGCACGGCATGGGCTCAAGGGCGGAGAGGTGAATGCAGATGCAATCCTAGCAGGGTTCCTGCCTGTGGCCACCTTACAACCAGGAGGGAAAAACAGAAAGGCAGAGGGAAGGCATGACCAGACCTACTGCTTCGGGGATTTCAGACCTGGAGACGCAAACCTGAGTAAAAGGAAAACTGTGACGAGCCTCAGAAGTGGAGCAGGATAAAAGTGTGCTGGGTGTACTGCCTCTCCTCGCTGCTGGTGGGGTTGCTCACGCTGCGTCCCCCCCAGTGCCTGACCCTGAGTATTTCCTCAATGATGTGTTAGGGAGCAGCCCCATGTGGTCAAGGCCCAGGGTGCCACCTTTGTCTCTGGCATACAGGAGACACTCAGAAAATACTGAGGATAAAGATGCTGCTCAATAGATTCTAAAGCAAAGGAGCTACGGGAGAGGGCGGTGGGTGCAGGGAAAGGTTAAAGAAGGCTGTAGCCAGGCTCTGGTGGAGTGGGACACTGGGCCAGGGCTGGGGAGGTTATCTGTGGATAGAAGGATGACTGGAGCTGGCGCCTGCCTGCCTCCAGTTTTACCACTCGGTGCTGTCAGACCTGCGAGACCAGTTCCCCAGTTAAGGGGAAAGAAATAAAAGGGTAGAGAGAAGGGGGGTATTCCCCACCTTTAGCAATAAGACTGTCACCAGCACAAGGAACTGGGGTGTGGAAACAGGCAAACCGGAGTCCTGATCCCAGTTCTGCCCTCGTTACTTGCGAAACCTCATGTGTGTTGCCTGTCTTCTCTGCACTTATAGTCTCAGTGATCCGTGGAGCTATTCGTACTGTCCTCTGTGCCTCTTCCAGTGAAGTTCTGAATCAAGAAAAACCTTGATGCTATTTTTATAGGTGAGGATAGCCTTGTGTAGCAGGTCCCCAAGACAACCCCTAGATTTGATTATTTGTTAGGGGACCCTCGTGATTCAGCACACAGCCATCCTCATGCCTATGATTTATTACTGCCAGACGATACAGAGTCAAGTCAGCAAAGGGAAAAGCCACAAGAGGCGGTGTCCAGAGGAAAGTAGGCCCACGCTTCTCGGAGTCTTCTCCTAGTGGCATCACACAGGATGTACTTAATTCCACCAGCAACAAGTCGTGACAACACATGTGAAATAATGGTGGACCAGGGAAGCTCATTAAAGACCCAGTGCTCATTAGACTCGGGTTTTTTATTGGGGGCCAGTCACGTAGGCATCTTCTGCTGAGCACGCATCAAAATTCCAGGCTCTCAGAAGGAAACAGGTGTTCAGCACGAACTCCATTGTTTGTACAAAATGTTTAGGCACAGTCAGTCACCCTTACAAATTCTGGGAATGGTGGGGGCACTCCCGAAAGTTCCCAGACCCCAGCCACGGGCCTCCCTGCCAGCAGACTTTACTCAGGACGGCAGTCTCGGGCCTGCTATGTCCTGTGTGCACAGCCTGCTCCCTCCCTGCTCCCCAGGAAAAGGGGAGGAAGTGGTTGGCATGGGTGCGGGTTGGGAGATGTCCCAACCGTCTGGGCACGTAGATAAGGGGCCCCGACATCTCCCACAGATGTTCCAGTTTCCAGGTCCCCGGGAGCCAAGTGGGCCCTTCACCTTTTCTCCGTAATTGGATTCAATGAGAGGTGAGGCGCGTGTCAGCTGAGAGAGCCATTGGAGCTGGCTCTCTTAGGGTTTCCGGGCCCCCTGGGGCCCCAGGAAGTCACCCCTGGAAAGAGCTTCATCACCTTCCCTGACATCCTGTCCTGACAGTTAGCTGGCTTCCAGCACATGTGAAGTTTCCAGAATGCTCCCAAAAGGAAACGGTCCTTGTTGCGTTCTTCACAGAGTTAGGGTGCCTACACGGAAACTTGAGTAGATCCCAAACCCCAGGAAGCCTGGCTTTGGAACTGTCTTGTAATAAAGGAAACAGTTCAGCAAGAAAAATGTAATGAAAATAAATACGGATCCTTACCTGAATTTTTCAAAGAACATTAAAGAGGATAAAATTCATTACCTACAGTGATAGATCTTAAAATCCCTTTCCTCTCATATTTTAAAAATAAACTTTACATCTTATTTTATTATTTATTTATATGTTTTTTTGGTGCCAAAGCCCAGGATAAACTTTTTTAAAGAATCATTTTAGATCTACAGAAGAGTTGCAAAGATAATACTGAAAGTGACCACATACTTCGCACCCAGTTTCCTGTGTTATGAACACCTCACATCCATCTCACCTTTGTCACAGCTAATGAACCCACACCGATACACTAGTAACTAGAGTCCATGCATATTTCATCCTCATTTTCCAGATTTCCTTAGCATCCATGTTTCCTTAGTTTTTACCTAATGTCTTTTTTTTTTTCTGTTTCAAGATCCTGTTTAGGATACCATGTTATATTTATTTAACACGTCCTCTTGGCCATCACAGTTTCTCAGGCTTTCCTTGTTTTCGGTAACCGTGGTGGTTTGGGGGAGCACTCATCAGGTATTTTGAAGATTGCCCTTCAATGAGGATCATCTGACGATTTCCTCATGATTAGATTGGGCTGTGCCCTTTGGAGAGAAAGACCACAGGGGTCAAGCGTCATCGTCTCCTGTCGTAGCCGGGTCTATCAAGGTGATAGATAACTCTGCTCACCCTGCTGAGGTGGTGTTTGCTGGGTTTCTCTCCTGGAGAGTCACTCCCCCGCCCCCAGCTTTATGCTGTCATCTTCGCACGGAAGTCACTATGCACAGCCCATGGTCGGGGAGTGGAGAGTTATTTTCACCTCCTCGAGCACAGAGCATCTACCTGAATTATTTAGGATTTTTCTCCATGGGAAATGTGTCTGTTCTTTCCCATTTATTTACATATTCAGTCTTTATGTCTATCAGTATGGGCTCCCTCCATATTGCAACTGTCTCTCATTCATTCAGCACAGGCTCTGAAATCTCTCTTCATTCTCCTTACATTTAAATAATTTTCTCCGTTGCCAACTTCTCTCCTGTTTCCCTTTCTTCCCCATTAGCCTTTGCCTAGGCCCTCTGTTCTCCCTCTTTTATCTCAGCCCCTCCTTATCTGAATTGCCTACCCCACTTCTCCAGGTGTCCCTGCAATTCGTCACCCCATGTACCTAATAACGTGGGAAGCGGGGGAAGGCAGGAATGAAGAATGCTTACTGGTCAATATCACAACATTATAGCAGCGGAAAGAAGCTGTGACTATCCCATGCATTGATTTTTGCCCCTCTTCTATTTATTTATTTATTTATTTATTTTTAGAGAGAAGGAAAGGGAGGGAGAAAGAGAGGGAGAGAAACATCAGTGCATGGTTGCCTCTTATGTGTCCCCCTACTGGGGACCTGACCTGCAACCCAGGCATGTGCCCTGACTGGGAATTGAACTGGCGACCCTTTGCTTCGCAGGCCCCCACTCAGCTACACCAGCCAGGGTCTGTCCCTCTTCTATTTATATACATGAAAATGATCTCTACAGAGCTTGTATCAGAAATCGTGCTGAATGCTACAGGTAGTATCTCATTTAAGCCTCAAACAAACTCATCATGCCTATTTCACAGATGATAAAACTGAAGCTCAGAGAAATTACTTTCCTAATGTCACAGTGCTAGTAAGTGGCAATGCTGGGGTTTGAAGCCATGTCAACCCCCAAGTCCGGCCCGCCTACAGGATGAGCTGAGTTGTGGTCGTGACCCTAGTTCTCTAGGGAAGAAAGCATACCCCTGTGTTCTAAAACACCGATGTGCACCTGTCTCCGACTCCTCCTATGGGGCTTTGGCTCCAACAGTCTAAATCTGTACCGTTTTACATGGTTGGCCCTTTTCCTTACTGAGCTGTGCTTTTCACTTCATGCAAGGCAAGATCACTTTAGAATTTTAGCCTCCATCCGTGTTTCATTCTTCTTTCACTGTGTTAATATAGAGAAAACCATGAAGGTCTCTGTATTAGTTTTCTATTGCTGTGTAACAAATTACCACAAACCTAGTGGCAATTTGAAACATTAAATTGCGACAATGTGAGGAGCTAATAACTCACAGTGCTGTAGATTCTAAGTCCAGGTGCGGTGTGGTGGGGTTCTCTGATCAGGGTCTTGCCGGGCTGAAGTCCAGGCGTTGGTCAGGCTGTATTCCTTTCTGGAGGCTCTGGGGAAGAATTTACGTCTGAACTCATTTGAGCTGCTGTTGGAATTCAGTTCCTTGCAACTGTCGGACTGAGGCCTCTGTTCACTGGCTGGCTGTCGGCCAGCGGACTGCTCTCTGCTTCTAGAGGTCGCCTGCAGTTCCTTGCCATGCAGCTCCCCCCATATT
Organism: Phyllostomus hastatus; assembly: GCF_019186645.2. NCBI lineage: Eukaryota > Metazoa > Chordata > Mammalia > Chiroptera > Phyllostomidae > Phyllostomus > Phyllostomus hastatus. Next base: position 26,986,369 of record NW_025334004.1, on the reverse strand, counting down.
CCCTCTCATGCTTTGAATCTCTTTGAATGCTTTAAAGAGATTTTTAGGGCTTATGAGATTGGTCAGACCAACCCTGGTAATCTACCCTTCTTCAAGTCCATTGGAACACATAACATAGCCTAATCATAGGGATAATGACCCATCATATTTGCCGTCCTGGGTTTTATACAGGGCATGTATATCAGAGAGTTGGAGTCCTGGGAGCATCTTAGAATTTGCCTACAACAGTGTCCATTCCTTTATTTATTCACACAGCACATATTTCTGTGCCAGGCACAGTTCTAGGAGTTGGAGATGCAATGGTGAGCAAGACAAACTTGGTCGCTTAAAGCTTACCATCTAGTGAGGTGAGACAGGCAGTAACCAAGGAAACAAAGAAAACTATCAGTAATGAGAACTCTGCTGAGAATTAACAGAATGGGGTTTGGGTTAAATTGGGTGGTCAAGAAAGCGGGAGGAAATCTCTGAGGAGGTGCCATTTTAGTTGCTCCATGAGAAGATAACACAATCAAAGGGTCCAAGTAAAGACTGCCTAATATTCACAAACCCAAGATGAAAGCCACACCCTGTGGTCACAGGGTTCCTTCTAATCATGTTTTGCATATTTAACAGAGAAGCCTGTTTCCAAGCCACACCCAAAGCCACTCTGCACACTGCCTTACTCACTCTGTTTTCCTGGCCCTAGTTGGCTTGTGCAGCTTTGGGCTTGACCTCTTCAGTGCCCCAGCAGGAGCCGGGCTTCAAGGCATGCCAACGATGGCATGTGTAAGTACGTGCTCCAATTCCCACAAACATGCTTCTAACTTCCCCTCAACCTTCTCCTGGAGGTTGGCAAATATGAATTGGTGAAGACTCACGAGTGTATGTGTGTGTACAAATACCACCAGGAGGGACATGTTTCTGATAAAAAAACATACTGAGTTGAATTTGCATTCCAACTGCCTGCTTTAAATTTGCAGAACTTAAAAATTCCTTGAGAACTGCCTGGCACAGGAACAGTGCACCCCACATCTGCCCTTGGGTCGCTACTGTCGAAAAGATTTCCAACCCCAGTTGGACACCTACCTGCATGGTTAAGAATGCAAGGCTCTGAGGTTTCAGACCTTGTTACTTATCATGCAGTTGGAACCATCAAGATGCTCTGATACATACACTGAAAAGAAAAAACAAAACACCTTCTGGGTGTTGATCATGTGCCAGGTGCTGTCCATACACGAACATGAACTGTCCTAGTCATTACTTTCAAGGGACTTCCAGGGTCATCGTAGAGACCAACAGGCAGGTGGGTGATTATAATAGAGGAGGCTTGCTTTAACCAGTTATAGATACCAGAGATAGTGCAGTTAAATAAAACAGACACAAATCCATGCCCTCATCAAGCTTATTATTGTCTAGAGGGGTAGACAGTAAAGGCATAACCTCTTAAAATATATTTGGAATCATGTGGTAATAAGCAACTAAAGGCTATGGAGGAAAATAAGGAGAAGGTGTTTGAAAGTATGGGAGGAAGGTAAGTGGTTATTGCATTGAAGAGTCGAGGGCAAACGTCATTGAGAAAGGATATTGGTGTGACATGGGAGGGACAAAGGGAGGGAAGGGGAGTTGTGCAGGGCCTTGCTGGCCATCAGAAGGACTTTGCCTGTGACTGCACGAGCTCGGGAGCCACAGGGGGTCTTGACCAGGGGACTGACATGACCATCTCACTTTGGTTCTGAGAGATTCCCCTGCTTGCTATGTGGAGAGTAAAGAGAAGGAAAGCAGGGGGAAACAGAAAGTCAAGTTAGCAGGTTACTCTACACTCCAGATGAGAAACGAGGGAGACTGGGGTCAGAGTGTAAGAGCTGTGATCCAAGGGGGTGACAGGTGGCAGATACAGGATTTGTTGAAGGATTGGGTCGGATGTGGGGATGTGACAAAAAGAGTCAAGGATGTCTCCACTATTTCTGGCTGGAGCAACCGCAGGAACAAGGTTGCCATTACCTTACAGGGGGAAGATGACAGGAGGAGCAGGATGGATGCAGAAGGGGCCAGGAGTCTGGTTTGGGGCAGGTGGGGTTATGCTGTGTGTCAAACACTTAGTGGATGTGTCAGATAGGCATCTGGGTGTGAGGCTGGCTTTCAAGAAAGAGGCTAAGTGCTGGTGACACAGTTTTGCAACTTAAAAAGCATAGAGGTGGTATCTGAAGCCATGAGCCAGAACCAGGAGATGAATGTAGGTAGAGGGGGGAAGAGGTCCAGGGGCTGGGCCCTGGTACCTGTCATTCTTAGAGGTCAGGGTGATGAGGAGACATCAGCAAAGGAGGTCGGGGAGTAGCCAGAGAGCAGGGAAGAAAATCAGGAAAGAGTGATTCTGGAAGCCAAGGGATGAAAGTGCTTCAGGGAGGACAGCGTGATCAGCCCTGCGTGAGAGTGGCGATGGGTCTGATGTGCTAGTGTACAGGGGCTGGGGTTAGATCAGAGCCCCGACTGAAGAGTAACAGGAAGTAAGGCAGGTTGCATGAGCTCAGATGCAGGTGGGTGGGTAGGTGGTGGAGCACCAGAGTTCCCTTCCAATCGCTCCACTGTTGGCAGTCCTACAGAAAATGAGGCCATTGGCTGAGGGCAGAGGACTGGAGAGAGGAAAGAGTGTGATATCGTCATCTGGGAGAATGGAGACATAGCCTTGGGAACTGTAATAAGATGACCGAAGAGCAGCAGGGGGCTTGTTGAGGTTCCTGGCTGGAATGTGAAGTGGCACTCACTTGTCAACAGGGTTGTGAATTTCATCCCGCTCGTGTCAAGCTGCCGGCACGGAGTAGGTGGAGGGCTGGACTGCCCAGGGTTTAGGGAGAACAAAGGCAGAGCCAAGCAAGAAAAGAACTGTATGATGGAATCCAAGCTGGGTATGGAGGAAACAGAGCACACAGGGGTGGGGAGCAGTGAAAAGACAGCAGGATTGCTGGACGGATTGTGGGGCCCCATCAGGCGCAGGGCTGTTAGACTTGGAGGGCAACGGGGTTAACTTCAAGAGGTAGTAGCCGGAAAACGAGATACGTGGAATCAAGATATGGGAACTGAGATAGCTGGTGTGACTAGGTCTGCGGTGAGGGTCAGCAAACCATGACCTGCGGGCCACATTTGGCCTGCCACCTGTGTTTATGCAGCCTTGAGCTGAACCTCGGGTTGGGGGTGGGAGAGAAAGCTGTTTAGGGCACTGGAAGACATTGAGTGTGGTGAGAGGTGGGCTGGAGAGACACAGGGGGTCCAGGTGGGAGTGGTGTCTGTCTTCACGGAACTTCTGGAAAGTGTTTGAACTCTTTCTCTCTCTAGCAAGAGATCCACGCCTGTCCTGCCCACTGCTACGTGCCGACGGGTGCTTACTTCCCGTGTCTGACACACGGTATGCCCCTTGATACTGGCGTGTTGAATGCATCCGTGAACCTTAGTTTACCTCTCTGAAACGTACGTTCATCAGTGTGAATATCATCACGACAGCATTCTTGTAAACAAAACAATGAATGTGAAAGCATTTTGTGAACTGTAAAACATAGCACCTGTTTTAAAGCTATAAGATATCATGTTGCAAATATGTATAAGGTAATTTGTCTGTTGTGTCCTTATCGGTTTTTTTTCTTTGAGAATCTTATTTACTCCACTCAAGCCAGAAAAAAAACCTCAAAACATCGAGATAAAGAAATTATCCAGTCATATGTAGTACAAAAGTAGCTTCATTAGGAAAATCCTTCGTCAGCCTGATCACTTCCTTCTACCATTTCCTAAAGTGGCTTCTAACCTATTCAGGGTGCTTGTTTTCTACTAAGTGAGCACTAATTCACAGCAAGTAATTATGCTTTTCTCCTGGCCCAAAGTAGTCGATCCTATCTTGTCCCTGCTGCACCAGTGAACCATCAGGTCCTTGAAAGCAGGCATCTTGTATCGGTTTCCAGCATCTAACATTATGGCTCTCAGTTGGTACTGAATACCTGTTGCTTGGATTTAACAGGCAAATTTATCCTCGAAATTGACATTCTATCTTTACTTATTTACAAATACTGTACTAGGCTCTAGTTATTTTTGCTTAATGCACTTTAACAATCATTGGCTATTATATTACCAAATGCTTTATATACTTTAAATAGCTCAAAAGAGAGAAAAGAAAGCTATAGAGATACTGGATTTCATTTTACCTTCCAGTTTTCTAGTGTTTATCTTGTTTTAGGTCTACCAAATACTGAGTATTCATAAGGTAATTTTACCATTTTCACTCAGATATGATAATGGAAAGTTAAGAATGTTTGGAAAGTTTTTCTGCTATTTAGGACAAGTTTCCTTTTATTTTATTCTGTTACATCTCTATATGGCCTACTAGTTTTCTGTCCACAGCATTTAAAAGCTATAATTACTCTTAGGTGTAGCTCTTTAATTTTGAATTTATTATATACACAAACAAGTCTCTTGATCTTGCTCCATAAAACAGTTGCTACAGCTTCTTAGTATTTGTTGCTCAACCCTGTCTGGCTCTTAGTTTTTGGAGAGTAAGCTCAGACACTTAGTTTAAACATTTTGGAGGAGGAACTCTCTGAATTTTAATTTCAAAATAATCTTTTTTTTTAGAATTTGTGATTTTTTCTTTGTCTCATTTCCCAACTTTTCTTTACAGTGATACATTTACTTAAATAGAAAAAACCTCTTCGCTGAGCCAGAAAAAATGAGGGGGAATGCTTTTTATGTACTGTGGTTTCTTCGTTCATTAATGTAGTATCATCATTAATTCACATATACCCCTCATTATTGCAAAATATGTAATAAAGTTGCAACAGTGTATTCCACTGCTGCTTTCTGAATTCTGCTTCTGAACTCTTAAATTTCACACCAAGGGCTTGAGTAATTAGGCTTGGTTTAAAAGACCAAGTTGGTTCTGAATTCTAGGTATAAGTAGTTAATGTTTGGACATTAGGAGTATTGATCAATAATAAAGACTGCAGCAAAGGGTCTATTACAAATTGATGCTCTTTTCACTAACGCTCATGTTTCTTAGGTTTGTGCTGTGTGCTGAGTGTAAATGCGACAACACGCCATGTATTTTCAAACAGGCGGGCCCGTCCCGCTGCAGCGGGGCTTTTGCCTCCTGCCGGATCGCTCTGTCACTAGTCTGTCCCCATCTTCAAAGTCTCGCCTTGCCTGAGTGTTCCCAATTCCTCGGGCAACGTCTGCGCCATCAGCTTTTAAATGTTACCCGGATATGAAATAAGCTTGCTTTATTATAATAAACTTATTTGTCTGGTTATCTACTGCTTCCCTCCTCCCCACGCTAGTCCGTGGTGTGACAGGCCACCCCTTTTTCCAGTGGTGCGCAGCGCCGACCTCAAGATACCTGCCCCACGATTTCCGTTAAACGGATAAATTCCCCTTTCCACTCCAAGACGGGCCATTCCCTAGGAGGTTGGGACCTGATTGTAACTTCGCCTGACTCCGCACAAAGTAAAAATGAATCTGTGCAGACGCCTGTCTTCCGGCCAAACAGAAACTCTGTCCCAAATCTCACCTTTCCCACCCCGAGTCTCGCTCGAGGAGTGAGGGCCCTGAGAATCGCCTCCCTAACGTTTAACCTCGGGGTTCCAAGACGCCCCGAACGCAGCAGCGACGACGCCAGCCGCCGCCACGTCAGCCGACGCGCGTAAACCCCAGGGCGCCTGCGCGCGGAAGAAGGGCGGTGCGCAGGCGGAGGACCGCCCTATATCCGGGGCTTTGGCGGCGGCGGCGACGCCGCCGTGCGGGCGTCACGTGGCTCCCTCCTTTCCATCTCTGGCTAGCTGGGCGCGGGCCACTGCTAGCGAGGCGCGTGGAACCTCGCGCTGGTTCCCCTTCGTCTCCTCTCCCGCCCCGGGCCACTAAGAGTTCACTGACTCCGTGTGAGCCGACCCTGCCGCCAAAATGCCGGCCTATTTTCAGAGGCCGGAAAATGCCCTCAAACGCGCCAATGGTGAGTAGGAGCGCGGGGCGCACCGGGCTGGGGCGGCCGAGGCCTCAGAGGTCGAGGGTCCGGGGCCTGCTTCTCGGTGCTCCGCTGCCTGACTGCGGCGCGGCCGGAGAGGGGGTTGATGCGGCCTGCCCGCCGACGTCCCAGCCCGTGGTTGGGCATGGTTTCTCTAATCGCTCCAACCGACCGGGGACAGGAACCGTCGCCCTGGGGGCTCTGCCTTCCCCCCGCCGCTGTCTGCTGCGTCTTGGGGGCCGCGGCCCGGGAGACTGGGCTGCCCGGGCTGGTGCTTGCCCACCCTGTCTTCCTCCGCCTGGCTCTTCTGGCCATGGGTCTTCCGTCTGCTTAGGCCCCGCGCCCCGGGCCGCCATCTGGGAGTGCCGGGGAGGAAGAACATGGCTCCCTCCCGGGGACAATGCACGCGAGAACCTCGACTCCACCTCCCGCCGGGGCCGGGAGCCGGGCAGTCCCACCTCCGGCCCTCCCACGGTCCCCTCCGCCCCTTAAATCTAGCGCGGTTCTTTGCTGGGTCAGGGTCCACTTACCCTTCCTCTAGCCACTGTATCTCTGCTTCGGGGACTCTGACCCATTTAACCCGTTTTCAGTTTTTTTCTGGCATTGATTATTGGCAGCCGAAAAGCGTATTCGAAATCACAGGAAGTTGGAACAGAGTTAACACTGTAGGAGGGAGGCTTAAAAGTTTTCTTTTAAAGATAACGAAACTGAGGCCTAGGGAGAGAGCATGGTTTGCCCAAGGTCACTTGGGGAGCTAGTAGTTGATCCAGGGAATAAAACTGTGAGGTCTCCTGACTTCCAGATGAGTCCACAGCGTTACTGCCTGCCATTTCTATTTCCACATGTGCACTTAAGCCGCGGGCCCTCTCGGGAAAACTTGTGCCTGTGTTCAGTAGGCATTTATTACGTTGACATTAAGGGGGTGCAAATGTATTAGGCATATCTCCGGTCTTTAAGAACTTTCTTGTTTAGGGTCCCCGCATCCCCAGACTAACTGTGTTACGGCGTCCAAAGCCCTTATTTACAGCCTCCTCCCAGACATGTTTTGGGTCTGCTCCATGTTGTAGATGGATATACCGTGTGTGTTACAGTATCGTATTTGTAAGCTGGTTTGAAAATTCCTCTAGTGAAAAGTCAGTGTCAGTCATGACAAAATTGATACTACTGATAATGTGTCAGGGCCCGAGATCTGTTTGTCACATGCTTATTATATTAACTAAAAGTAGCAATTTTGGGGGAGGGTTAACAGTCTGGAATAAGGTAATTCTACATTCTATGGAATACAGTAATTGTTTTAAAAAACAGTTAAAACTACAATTTAAGGTCTGATCACTACTCGTTCTAACCAGCCATCTAATGGTTAGAACGGGAGAAGTTTAAGTTTCTAGGAAAGACAACAGATGGAAATTTATCACTACCAAATAAAAAATAACTGTAGCAAACTTAAAGTTTAGAAATTTAGGATTATGTTAAATAACTTGGGTTTACTATTGGATTTGCTATTGTGCATCTGTTTTAAAGTCATTTGGATGCTTTTACCACCCCCCATTCTGATAGGCTGAAGCACTGTAATCTCCATGGCCTAAATACTACACATTTGATGTGTTCAGGCCTTGTTTCCTTTTTCACTCCTCCCTTCTGAATCTTCACGTGAACTTAATATTTTAGTAACTTTTGAAATTTAGTAGGGATACATGATGTGTAACAAATCTTAACCCCCACCCCCACCCCCCACGTTTCCGAAGTTGGAATTGATTTGATTCATAAAGGGGAAGGTGGGGAAAGCATCTTAAAGTAGGCAAGATGAAAAGGGGATACTGCTTGGGCGGGCAGAGTGTATTTTTTTCTGCCGTTTTCAAAAAAGGCTGTGTTGACTCTTTGCAGCCTTTTTAAGGTGCAGGACAGGTGTTTCTTGTGGAGATGATGCCTTACCACTCAGGTAGTCATTTCTGTGCCTTTGATCTTTTGAATAAGAGGTCTCTTCACACCAAGTATCAGGGTGAGCAGAATGTGGACGTCATATGGCGCTCATTACAAAACTAAATAGGGTAATAAAAGCACATTTCAATCAGAGGAAATAATCTCATTTTATCTGAATAAATGTTTTATCTGTGACATTTGTAACCTCAAACACATTTAGACCTAAACCATTGCATTGTCTCAGTAAAATGTGAATACATTTAAGTAGAATAGTCCTTTAGGTCACCCTGAGTCTGTATATCAGGGCAGTTGTTTTTGGAAACAATTGCAGTACTCTGGAAGATGAGAGCTTGGCTCAGCAGTTAGAGGCAAAAAATTCGTACCCAGGCATCACTTGGGAAGAGCCCTTTTCCCAGATTATGTTGTTAGTAGTGCCAAGTTAGCTACTCCTAACCCTATAATAGCTTTTTAATTGAACTATACCCAGGATTTAAAAATAAAGTTGTTACTAAGCCCACAAAATTGTGTTAACATTATAGTCTATCTACTTGGTCTGTTGCATAAATAAACCAGTAAAATTGAAGGGTTCACCTAAACTTTTCCTTTATAGACAGATACGTAGTTTCAGTCATTGTGTCTAAAAGGTAAACTCAGAATGTTCACCCTCCTGCTAATACAGTTTACAATTTCAGATTTTTATTTTTGTTTCACGAATATCAATCTGGAAAGGAGCATTCTTTAAACATTACAGTAGAGCTTTTAGTGTGTGACAGTTCCTTCCAGCCTCAGTCGTCTGTCCCCCCGCCCCTGCCAATTAGATCATTCAGAGGAACTAAATCCTGCTTGTCTGTGTCAGGGTAAAGGCAACGTGTGGTTCATCACGAGAAATCTGTTCCCATCCTGGTTTTTCTCTGAAAGCACCCTTTGCCGGTATCCATGTTGTGTGTGCGTGCACCTGTGTGTGCGATAGTGGAGGGGTTGGTTCTGTAAGAAATTATTTTTTAATGCATGTTCTTTGGCTTTTTTGAACCTGTTTCAGAGTTGGTAGTATGGAATGAGATTTGGAATCATAAATTTTGATTGGCTGTTTAGGTAGTGAGAGATACTTGTAGTTCTATTGCTAAACAAGACATTTTATTTTTTAGAATGACATAAACCATACTTTCTCATTTAAAAATCAGGAATTGGGAAAGTGAATTATTTTTAGACAGTTTAGTATTTTGTCATGCTGGGGCCAGCTCTCAACTTTTACCTCTGTTTGTGCCTATTTTATGTTATAAAATATCGACAGTACTTATATTTACTAGTATAAGATTTAAACCTTCGATATAAGATTGGGAATTGGATAAAATAGGTTATTGGTGCTGATATTGTGATTTTTTTAAAAAGATTTTATTTTTAGAGAAAGGGGAAGGGGGGGGGAGAAACATGGATGCGAGAGAGAAACATGATTTCTCTCTCATGCGCGCCCCAACTGGGTCCAGCCTGCAACCCAGGCATGTACCCTGACCCAGGCGCCAGGCATGTGCCCTGAATGGGAATTGGACTAGTGACCTTTTGCTTTGCTGAAGGATGCCCAGTCAACTAAACTACACCAGTCAGGGCAGTTCTGGTATTCACTTTTTAAAAAAAGATTTTACTTATTTTTAGAGGAGGGGGGAGAAACATCAATGTGTAGGAGATAAAGATACATTGATCAGTGTCCTCTCGCACACCCCCAACTGGGGACCTGGTCTGCAACCCAGGCATGTGCCCTGACTGGGAATTGAACCAGCAACTTTAGGTTTGCAGGCTGGTGCACAACCCACTGAGCCACACCAGCCAGAGCTGTTCTGGTATTCCTAATGTAAAAGATAAAATTTAACTAAAAACATTTGCTCTTCAATTTTTGGTTAATAGATACTGTTTTCTTGTTAAATAATTGTGAAAAATGCCTCAAGTTCTGTTGGATTTTAGGAAATAACCTTATATGCATACTCTAGTAATAGCTAAGTAGGTCCACCCCTTAAAACTGGAAAGATTTATTATTCCAACAAGGTATCTGGTTGTTTTACATCTTCATTTCATTTTGTAGGATTTGGGAGAGGGGTAGTAAAATTGACAACTGAAAATGGACTTTCTCTCTCTCACAATGGCAAGATAAATATTGAGTTTATTAACTTAAGTATTGAAGAGAGGTTTGCATTCATTTACATGTGAGGACTATGATTTGATATAGTATGGGGTAAAGTAGGATATTATGTAAAGATACTTGTTTCAGTATGTTGTGTTGTGATTTGTCCTGTTGCAAGCTTTTTAACATACTAGAGACTTAGAATATTGTTTGTAGCTTTTCTGTGGGGAGGAATGTTCACAATCAACATTCCTGAAAGGTGCAAGAAGAAATAATAGAGAATTAGTAAATCTGTAGATCTAGTGAAACTCTCAAATAAGGGCTCTTTGTGCCTATTCTTTGCCTAACATAGAGTTGCATGGTAGGTAATGCTATATACATCGTTAGTTTAACTCTTAAAGAATTCTTTGTCAAAAACTTTTTTAAAAGATTTTATTTGTTTTTAGAGAGAGAGGGAAGGAGGGAGGGAGGGAAATACTGATGTGAGAGAAAGATTGATTAGTTGGCTTTCATACGTGCCCAGGCTGGGGACCAAACCTGCCAGCCAGGCATGTTCCCTGCCTGACCAGGAATCGAACCTTCCACTTTTCACTTTGCAGGGCAGTGCCCAACCAACTGAGCGACATTGGTCAGGGCACAAAGTTTTTTTTTTTTTTTAAGGAGAAAGATAAACGATTTAAAAAGAATGGAGATGTTGTGGTTTCAGACATTTTTTTAGTAGTGTAAACTAGTGTTTTAGTTTCATTTTTCAAGTGTTCAGTGAAAAGTTATTTTTCAAGTGTTCAGTGAAAAGTTTCTGTCTGAAATGTGGCAGTTTTTCTTTTAAGATTTCATTTATTTATTTTTTAGAAAAGGGAAGGGAGAGAGAAAGAGAGGGAGAGAAATATCAGTGCGTGGTTCCCTTTTGTGTGCTCCCCACTGAGGACCTGACCTGCAATCCAGGCATGTGCTCTGCCTGGGAATCGAACCAGCACCCCTTGGTTCTCAGGCCAGCACTCAATCCACTGAGCCACACCAGCCAGGGCAAAATCTGGCAATTACTGAATTTTAAGTTGAACATAACCAGATGACTTACGTTAAATAACCTTTCCCTCTAGTTTATTGAGGGTTTGTGCAAAGGAAAGCCAAAATTGAGAAAAAATAAGATAAATTTAAACTTTAGTGAGCAATAATGTGATAGAGGAGCCTTTGCTTTTGACCAAATTTCAAAATGAGCAATATATATAAAACATGACATTAGAACTGGATTTTGAAATATTGCCACATACAGAATCCCTTCAGGTTTAAGTGGTGGTAAATTCAAGAATGTAAGTTTCTTTGCTCTATATTCTAAAATGTTTTTCCCAGTTTTTAATTTTGAGATTTATAGAATTATTACAAAGATAGTATAGCATTCCCATATACACCACACATGTTTTCCCCTATTAATATCTTTTATCAGAATGATGGTACATTTGTCACTACTAATGAATAAATACTGGTACATTATTATTAACCAAAGGCCATATTTCATTCATATTTCCTTAGCTTTCCCTAATGTCCTTCTTGTATTTCAGGATCTCATTCAGGATGCATCACACTAAGTTGTCCTGTGTGTTTAGGCTACTTACTGGTTCTTATAGTTGTTTAGACTTTCCTTTGAGGGAATTTTATTTTTTTATAGAATGTCCCTTAGTTGGGATTTGTCTTAATAATTTCTCATGTTTAGACTGGGATAAGTAAAGAGATACTCTGTGCTCATGTGCTGGAAGACTAAATTTTGTTAAGTTGTTGGTTCTTCCCAACTTAAAGTGCAGAATATCACAATTGAAAATCCCAGTGAGCTATCTTGCAGGTATTTAGAAACTAATTCTAAAGTTTATATGGAAAGGCAAAAGACCTGTAGCCAACACGATGTCGAAGAACAATGTTAAGAACACTCACACCAAGTGGCTTCAAGAGTTTACCATGTGTTCTTTTATAGAAATCAAGACTGAAATATTAGCAAAAGACTAGACACATAGATCAATGTAGAACAGTCAGAATGGAGAGCCCAGAATTAGACTGACAAAAATAGTCAGTGGGTCTTAAAGGAACGTCATTCTAATATATTTTTCTGCAAGTCTTAGTATGAACTAGAAAAAAATTACATCAGCCAGAGCACTGGTGACTAAAGTCATACTTCATTTGTGGGGAATATTTTTTCCCCTCATGACCTTACCTTCTGGAATTTTAAAATCACTTGGAATTGAATGAATCTAGCTTTACCTGTAGACCCGATCTTGAGACAATGCCAGGTTTTCAGTTTTACCTTGGATAATTTTGGCATCGCTTTAGAAGTCAAAAATAAACATGACCTAAAAAGAGATGGTAATGAGTTCAGAAATTAAAATAGACTATTTAAAAAGCAAGATTGAGACTTTGTATGGTATATATCACTGATTTTAATTCTCCTGACTTTTCCAGAATTTCTTGAGGTTGGCAAAAAGCAGCCTGCTTTGGACGTTCTTTATGATGTTATGAAAAGTAAGAAACATAGAACATGGCAAAAAATACACGAGCCAATCATGTTGAAATACTTGGAACTTTGTGTCGATCTTCGCAAGAGCCATTTGGCTAAAGAAGGATTATACCAGTATAAGAACATATGTCAACAGGTATGAACAGAGCTGGGTTTAATGTCTGATAAGTGCTTGTTAGTAATTTTGAGTGTACTTCTTAAAGAAAAATTTATTTATTTATTTTTAGAGAGTGAGGAAGGAAGGGAGAAAGAGGGAGAGATATCAATGTGTGGTGCCTCTTGCACGCCCTCTACTGGGGATCTGGACTGCCACCCAGGCATGTGCCCTGACTTGGAATCAAACTGGCGACCCTTTGGTTCACAGGCCATCACTCAGTCTACTGAGCCACACCAGCCAGGGCTCTGCTTCAATTTAAATAATATATTGGAGAATTAACTGCTTTGACTGAAAAGCAGTTTGCTCTAACTTTTAACCTTAACTGAAGGAGATCATACTGTATCTCCTTTGGGTCAACCACTAAAGATGCCCAGAGAAAGAGATTATAATTACTTTTAATCATACTGGTTTTGCTGTTTTAATTTTTGTTAGTCCACAGACATATCTGAAAGTCATAACTACATAGATATATTTTCAATTTTTTCTCTTTATCAGTTAGATTGTAAAGTGAGCAAGCATAAATGGTTTTTTTAAAAAAGATTTTATTCATTTTTAGACAGGGGGAAGGGAGGGAGAAAGAAAGGGAGAGAAACATCGATTGGTTGCCTCTTACACACCCCCAAATTGGGGAACTGGCCTGCAACCCAGGCATATGCCCTGACTGGGAATTGAACCAGTGACCCTTTGGTTTGCAGGCTGGCACTCAATCCACTGAGCAGCACAGCCAGGGCTAGTTTACCTTTCAAAGTTAATGTATGTTGTATCATAAAATTTGCTTTTAAAATATTTTATGGTTTGTTGGGACATGTTTTAAGTTCCTTTTTTGGGGGGGTTAGGTGAACATCAAATCTCTAGAAGATGTGGTCAGGGCATATTTGAAATTGGCAGAGGAAAAAACTGAAGCTGCTAAAGAAGAATCCCAGCAGATGGTCTTAGACATAGAGGATCTGGATAATATTCAAACTCCTGAGAGGTATGTGGGTTAAACTGCTAATAATCTTTTCTCAGTGGTTTTCTTTACATGTGTCTCCCATTCTTATTTGAAGTAGATGTTTATTAGAAGTACTGCTTACCTTTGAAATTTTAAATGTATAATAACCAAAAAGTCATGTTATTCAAAATTCATACAAGTGGAAAATGACAACCTGCAGATAGGTGGGTGTACACTAATCTCAGTGGTTGTACTGTAGATTGGGAACTCAAGTACTTGGACACGAAGAGTGACGGCTTTACATGTGTCTGAAGTTGTAGGAAGAATTTACACTATTTTATAATCATCTGGTTTTGGTGTCTTAGCCATGTGGCAAAGTAGGAAACGATGTCTAAAAGTGTTTTCGACATTTTTTGTTTTTGCAGTGTCCTCCTAAGCGCTGTAAGTGGTGAAGACACTCAGGATCGTACCGACAGGTTACTTTTAACTCCATGGGTCAAGTTCCTGTGGGAGTCGTACAGACAGTGTTTGGACCTTCTTCGGAACAATTCTAGAGTAGAGCGTCTCTACCATGATATTGCCCAACAAGGTAAAACGGGAACTGATTTGAAAAGTTGACTTAAAAATAGGTTTTGCAAAAGATTAGCTGTTAATGTTGACCTCCTTTTCTCCATAGTACTTATTTTACATAGCTTTTATTATTGAAAGATTGCCATTCATTTGAATATTAAATAAGTGAGTATAAGAAATTTGTTTTACTGTTTAAGGTAATTGTAGATGAAATTACTCCATTAATGGCTGAAAGACCTTTTAAAGTAATTTTGGAATTTTTAACTTTTTGATTGCTTTCTGATAAATGAGTTCTACTTTGTCTCCACTGGTGCATATTCTTGGGAAAGCTACTTAACTATGCTCTGGATTTGTAAGGTCTTTTAAAGCCCAGGACTTAAGATTCCATGAAATGTACATGTTTTTCTTAAACAGCATTATTAAACATAGAACAAGCCTTTCTGATGACTCTGGATCATCATGAAAAGTATTCCGTTGTTGGCTGCTCTGTCTGTGGCGGAGTCCATTCTCTCTCTCCAATAAATTCACTCTCCTTTTAAACTGTAAAAAAAACAAAAACAAAAGCATCCAGTTGTTACACTGCCTATACTTCTAATCTGAAGAAAGTATTTGTTCCCCTAATCGTGTCTCTTACCCTTACTGTCATTTGTCTTGCTGCTAGTGCAGCCTTTTACCTACCGTATGTGGGACTTGAGAGTGGTTCTTGGCTTTTTTCTCCTCTGGCCTTAGCATGAGCTTGGGCTGCCATTCCTTTTACCATGGGAATGGTTGGCATTTGTTGGTTCAGGTTTTAAGGGACTTTGTGATTATGGATGTTTTACTAGTAGTATTAGAACCATATTCTGTTTTTGCTTATGGCTAGCATATTTGAATTTTTATTTAAAACAAGTAAACTTGGGCTTTTTGATAACTATTGGTATAAATAATTAAGGTTAAATTGCATCTCTTTGTTTGAGGCCTATTGAAATAGGAATACTGTTTTTTTAGAGAAGGGCAGAGTTCCCCCAAATTATTCTACTATTGCATATATGACAGAAAAAATTACTACTTAAAATTATTAATAAGTGAATGTCCATTTATTAATAAGTAAATGATTAAAATAATTGATACTTTAATGACAGCAAGTAGTGCATGTGCATGTCCATGTACAGAGTTGAAATTAGGTCACCATAAGCCCCCATTTGTGCATTTTTATTAGTGCAAAAGCTTGCTATCTTTGTAAGTTAGATAAAAAAGTTGATTGCACATTTGACCCTTGAACAACACAGGGGTTAGGGACACCAGGCCCCCCATGCAGCTGAAAATCGGGACAGAACTTTGGACTCTCAAAAACCTAACTTCAACAGCCTACTTGGACTAGAAATCTTACCAGTAACATGCAGTGAACACATTTTGTATGTAGTAAGTATGTACTCTATTGTTAAGCTAAAGTAAGCCAGAGAAGAGAAAATATTAAGAAAATTATAAGGAAGAGAAAATAAATTTGCAGTACTTACTGAAAAAATCTATCTGCATATAGGTGAACCTGCACAGTTCAAACCTTGTTTAAGGGTCATCTGTATGTCAGGCTAGAATTTTTTTTTTTGGGGGGGGGGGATTTGAAATGGTGTTACAAAGGTGAGTCCCTGCTAGACCTAAATTTGAATAATTTCCCATTCGCAAACTCAGAACCATATTTTAGTCCTAGGACAGGACTGATGACTGTCTCAAAGGGGGTCAGGGCATACGACGTGAGTTTTTGGTAAGTCTTATTAAAATAACTGACCTTAATACACGAAATAAAACCTCTTCCAGTACTTAAGTTGATGATGGAAAGTACCTAACATGTCTTACATTTATGTTTATAGCTTTCAAATTCTGCCTCCAATATACCCGTAAGGCCGAATTCCGTAAGCTGTGCGACAATTTGAGAATGCACTTGTCTCAGATTCAGCGCCACCACAACCAAAGTACAGCAATCAATCTTAATAACCCAGAGAGCCAGTCAATGCACTTGGAAACCAGGCTCGTTCAGTTGGATAGTGCTATCAGCATGGAATTGTGGCAGGTACGGTGTGAAACACTAGCTTTTCTTCAAGTAGTAATAGCCCATGTTACTTTTATTCCCTTCCTGAATATTTTTATCTTGATATCTATTAGTTACTTTCAGTAGATGGGTCAGGAATTTAAGATTATCTAATGGAGTAGGGGGAGCTCTGGCCCGGGACACTCAGAATATTTTGGTTCTAGTTTCTAATTCAAGTCTGGGCCAAATCGTGTCATCTCTGTTGGACCCAGTTTCTTTCCGTGTAAAGCAGCTCATTCTCAGTGTGGCTCAACGTGTAGTTCAATGCCTGTGCCAGTCGGAACGTTTTACTGGTTTGTGATGAAATAAGTCTAGAGAAGACACATTTACAAAGGTTTTTTTTTTTTAGCAGTAATTTCATATCTGTTTACTTTGATTAAAAAAAAACAGCTTGTCTTTGCACTTTATTTTTGTAGTAATTGTATTGCACAAGAGTATTGGTGGTGACAGGCTGGAAATTAAAAACAAACTCGTCGCTCACTGCAAATAGAGATGTGCTGCACCAGGTTGTCTCCTCCATGTCTTAGCGTTGCTTCGGCTTAGCTGGAATTCACAGTGGGGAACCCTACATTGGAGGTCTCACCGGTGTTGGGAATAGTCCCCTGTTTGGCCTTCCTAATCTTAAGAGTTCCACAAAGACATTTTCACATGATTTTGTAGTCATAAGGTGAACCTTTTATATATTTGATCCCCCCAAATCTAATTGAAATCATAGAGGAAGAAACTAAAAATCTTATCAAAAGTTTTTCAGCCAAGTGAAAATGTGATTTGATTTCCCACTCTCTGCTTATGAATCCTTCCTTTTCTATAGGGGTACCCTTAAAACACCTGCCTGAAATAAAAGTAAGCATGTTCATTATAGAAAATATGGATGAGTAAAAAGAGGACAATATTCATTCATGATCTTAAAACTTGAAAATAACCTCTATATTGTGTTTGTGTTCTTCCAGATTTTTTTTATGTATTCGCCCAAGTGGTATGCGATTATACACAGTTTTCTTAAAAAGTCTGCTGTCAACTTTAAGAGGTTTAAGGATTTAGTATTTTTGCAATAATGACAGTTTTCAGAAATATATCAGATATTAAATTATAGGTGAATAAAAAGAACCACACTTGAAAGCATTTTATTTGCCACTTTTATTAAGTGTTTTGTGCTTTAGGTTTTATAAAGAGGTTTGAATTAGATGGGTTTTTTTGTGCGTGTTTAGAATGCAACGAGTAATTTATACTACTAATTTTAGGAAGCATTCAAAGCTGTGGAAGACATTCACGGACTATTCTCCTTATCCAAAAAGCCGCCTAAACCTCAGTTGATGGCAAATTACTATAATAAAGTCTCAACTGTGTTCTGGAAGTCTGGAAATGCTCTGTTTCATGCATCTACACTCCATCGCCTTTACCATCTGTCTAGAGAGATGAGAAAGAATCTTACCCAAGATGAGATGCAGAGGTAAGAATGTTACAGAATTGAGATTATGAAGCAGCTGTCTACTGCTGAATGCCATGGTAGTATGTTGTGGATGGGGCTTCTCAGCCTCTGCACTGTTGACATTTGAATCTGGATAATTCTTTGTGGTGAGGGACTGTACATTTAGGAAGCAGCATCCCTCATTTCTACCCACTGGATTCCTTAGCAGTCCTTCCAGTTTGTGATGACCAAAAAGGCCTCCAGACATGCTTCTTGGACTGTATTCTTGGTCTTCAGTAGCTGTCTTGTCCAATAACCAACTCTACCAAAGGCACAGTTGAGAAAGTTTGATTAGGAATATTGAATATAAAAGATAGTGTTAAGGTATAAGCTTTCTATCCCCATATAGGTATTTAAAATCTATTCTTAGAACAAATTAGACACTTAAAAATAAATACTTTCCATAAAGTCACTTTTTGTCCCGATTATAAAAAATATTAACTATCGGCCCTGGCTGGCATAGCTTCGTGGATTGAGCGCGAGCTGTGAACCAGTGTCGCAGGTTCGATTCCCAGTCAGGGCACATGCCTGGGTTGCAGGCCAGGGCCCCCAGCAACCGCACACTGATGTTTCTCTCTCTTTCTCCCTTCCTACCCTTTCTATAAATAAATAAATAAATAAATAAAAAATAAAATCTTTAAAAAATATTAACTATGTAAAATATTTAGGGTACATATAAAAATGACTATTTAAAAGGGTCTATAAGCTAGCATTTTAAAGACCAATTTATTTTTAATATGGTATGTAGTTTTCTTGCAGTCATTTTCCTCTTTTAAAAAATAGTTTTCAATTGGACTTAGGTGATTCACATACCATTCTTTCTCTCTTACTGGTAGCCTATGATATTTTGGCCTCTAGTAGAATTGTGTTTTTCTTTAGCTTTACAGCAGTAATAGAACCAACTTAAATGAATTTTTCTAGTGTATTTTTGAAACTCTTGAGGACAGTGTTCACTGTGTAATTTGCTGCCCCTTATGTGATCTAGGTCTGTTTGAGGTAAGAAAAACTTGGTTTCCTTTAAGGTGCTCCTGTAACCTCTCTTTAGAGAGTACTGTAATGAAAAGCACTGGGTTATTTAGCTTTCTGTTGTATCATTGCTGAATCGGGCAGGTTGCCTGAGACCCAGTCGTGAAGGTGGGAAAGCTGGGATGCCAGCCCGTGGCCCTTCGTGTCCAGCAGAGTTCACCTTTCCTTTCCCCTTGTGTTTTTAAGGGAGCTAAAATGTAGCTTTTGTTTCCCCCTCTTAATTGTGTTCACTTATGGTCCTTTTATGTGTTTTTCCCCTTTCCTACTGTCATTTTTTCCCTTAAAGTTTAAAGCTGCCTTCTTTTTGTAAGTAACTGTGAGGTGTGCAAATGTGTTTCTATTGCTTTTTAACCTAGTTTTTTCTGTAGCTAGAGACCATTGACAGTAGTAAGTGTCTGGCTGAAGTTCTGATTCTCCAGGTACTCATTTTAGCATGGTCCATTTCTTAATTAGCTGTATGCTTTGATGAATAACATTTATAAATACAGTTCACATGATGGTATACATATTCCGTTACTGGCGCATTGTACCAGATGATCAAAGAGTAATCTCTTTCTGCCTTTTAAGTAACATTTACAGGTTTAATAAGTTTGTAATTTTGTTCTCAGAATGTCCACGAGAGTGCTTTTGGCCACTCTTTCCATCCCTATTACCCCCGAACGTACTGACATCGCCCGGCTTCTGGACATGGACGGCATCATAGTTGAGAAACAACGGCGCCTCGCAACACTGCTGGGTCTTCAAGCGCCACCCACGAGAATCGGCCTTATTAACGACATGGTTGGTACATGTGTGACAGTCTTAGAGCTTCGAACAAAACTTGGGCCAGGTTTTATGGTTCCTGATGAGATACTGGGGGTTCTGATGCATGGGCGGATTTTAAGAACTGGTGTTGTAGGTCAGCACTGTGTTCATTTGAGGTGATTTGTCTCCAGTGGCTGAGCTGGATTTAAACCTGATGTAGGAGATGAAACATGGGCTAGCTCTGAGGACTAGTATGGACCGTGCCACTCGGTAAGAGAAGAATGATGGGTAGGAAGGTTCATGGCTCTTTCCGGGGGGCTACAGGAAAACTAATCAGATGTACAGAATTGGGAACTAGGATGAGGCTAAAATGCAGATTTCTAGGTTTTACCTAGAAAATTGAGAACAATTTCAGAACATGGAGCCTATACTTTGTATGTTTACAGTGTTTTACACTGATGGAATCTTTTCGTTCAGCAAAACTTTGTCATGTGAATGTCTGTTATATGCCAGGCTAGTGATATGTAAATGGAATTTGTATCCTGGGGAGTTTAGATTTTAGGGATTCTGATTTACCATAGTGTGACTTAGTAGTGATTGTGGTATACCTCCAGCAAGTTACTTCACATGAAAAAACAGGGACAGGTGCTTCAGGAAAGGCCTGCCTTTCTTGGCAGAATTGATCATTTTAGGTAAGAACTGCAATAAATTCCCCCATGTCCATGGGGTATACATTCCAAGACCCCTAATGCATGCCTGAAACTATGCAAAGTACTGAACCCTATATGTACTATGTTTTTTCCTATAGGTATATACTTAAGATAGAGTTTAATTTATAAATTAGCCATAGTAAGAGATTAACAACAGTAACTGATAATAGAAAAGAACCATTATGTCCTATTATATGAATGTGATCTCAAAATATTTTAATGTACTTAACTTTTCACTTAAAGGAAAGCAGTTTACAGCTTTGGCATCTCCAAATTGCTAGTATTGCTAGTCTCACTCTGAGCGTTAAGTAAAATAAGGGTGACTGGAACACAAGCACTGGGACACAGCCGATCAGACCACCTGTGCGGCCATGCAGCATAGATACGCGGGACAAGGGGTGATGAGGGGTAGAGCGGGACAGCGTGAGATGTCATTGCGTTACTCAGGATGGCACACAGTTGAAAACTTGCAGTTTGTTTGTTTCTGGTAACTGTAATACTATAAACAGTGGTGCTGTGATAATTTTTGTGAGGTTTAGTTATTCATAAACTCTGGTATTTTACTTGTTATTGATAACAAGTTAGATTATTTTGGCCACATGAGTTATATTTGTAAATATCTTATTGGTAGTGTTTAGAGTTTTTATTTCTTTTTTAAATTCTTGTGGGGCTTTTCACTGTAGATAGTTACATAATTTGGGGCAAGAGACTCAGCAGTTGTCCTGGATTTCTCGTTAGTAAATGTAAAGATTGAGGCTAGATAATCTTTCATTTTTCAGATTTCCAGTTCGGTTTTCTTCAATTTATCATCTGTTCAGAATCTCAGTTTGAAAATTTCCTTTAGCAGTTCAACCTGTTTTTTAATTTAATCTTTATTGTATTTTTTTCTATTACATTTAATCCCCTTAAACCTGCCTCCCCCAGCAGTTAAACCTTTTGTGTTGTTTAATGTAGGTCAGATTCAATGTGTTACAATATGTTGTCCCAGAAGTGAAAGACCTTTACAATTGGCTGGAAGTAGAATTTAACCCACTAAAACTGTGTGAGAGAGTCACAAAGGTAAGCCTTCGTATTCAGTTTTGTGTTAGGTCACTGTGTAGCCTGCCCTCTTGCTGTTTTAGTTTGTATTTATATTATTAAGGGTGAAGTATTAATTGTCCTGTGTGATTGAATTCAGCGCACATTTCTGTCTTGGTTTCTTTATTTCTTTCCCTCCCTCCCTTTCTTGTTCTCCTTCTCTCTCTTTCTTCACCTGAGGGCATGCTTATTGGTTTTTTAGAGAGGGAGGGAGGGAGGGAGGGAAACATTGGTCAGTAGCCTCTTGAATGCGCCTGGAGGACCGAACCCCTTGCGGGACAACACCCCAGCCAACTGAGCCACACTGGCCAGGGCTTCAGTGCACATGTCATTGTCCGTTTTCTTTGTGACAAGAGAAACGGTGTTTCTGACGTGTGAAACGAGCCTTCCTGGCTGAGTGAGCTGCATGACTTAGCTTAGCTGTTGCTGCCAGTCACCTTCAGACGAGACCCGCAAGTTTCATAATACGTTCTGCATTTCTTTGTGTTGTGTGATGTTTGTGTATGTTGAGAAAATTGGGGGAAAACTGAAAGAGTTTTGTGGATGTTTTAGTGTCTGTCACATAATAAGTATAAGTCTCCCTCAATTTAATGTGTCTTTATAGGTTCTAAATTGGGTTAAGGACCAACCTGAAAAGGAACCGGAACTGCAACAGTATGTCCCACAGCTGCAGAACAACACCATACTCCGTCTTCTGCAGCAGGTAACAATGAGAAATGGGTGTTTTATGTAAGGACTGGGATTTCTTCCGTGATTGTTTTGATTGTGAAACTGAAAAATTTAGGAATGGCCGAGGAAGTGAAAGGCTCCCCACATTCTGCTCCCTGTCCAAAATTAGTCTTAATTTATATTTGATTTGGGGGAAAAAAAGACTTTTGTATAATTTATAACTTTTTCTTTTTTCTTTTCTTTTTTTAATCTTTCTTTTTTTTAATACTTTTTTTTATTTATTCACTTTTAGAGAGGGAAGGGATGGGGGGAGAGAGAGAGAGAGAGAGAGAGCATGCGTGAGAGCGCTCGAGAGAGAAACATCAATGTGTGGTTGCTGGGGGTCATGGCCTGCAACCCAGGCATGTGCCCTGGCTGGGAATCGAACCTGCGACACTTTGGTTCGCAGCCTGCGCTCAATCCACTGAGCTACGCCAGCCAGGGCAACTTTTATTTTTCTTTTGTTGAACACTCTGCACATTTTTTCCTTTTTGGTAATGGCTTTTCATCGCCTGAACGCACCATAACTTATTTATTCAGACTGTTGATGCAAATCTGTATTTCTGGGCTTCTTGCTGTTAAAAAATGTCGCAGTGAGCATATTTCTTATTTCTGTGACTTTTTGTAGCATATGTAGTAGAATCAGTCATAGAGTTTTTGTGTGTTTGAAGCTTTAATAGCTCCTGAAAAGATTCTGTTAAGGGACCCTCCCACCAGTTGCAAACTCAAGCCTTTTCTCTGGCAAATAGTAGGTATTATTAGTCTTTTAATATATTTTAGTCTAACTTATTACTTAAGTTTGACTGTTTTGATCTGTAATATGGTTTAAAGTTCCTGTTTTCCATTTTGTTTCCATTTGTTTCATTTGGGGGAAGGGCTTTTATTATATGTTCTCTTCAGTATTTGTGCACATTTCATTGGCCTGCTCTCTTGTATGTGTGAGCAGTGTTATTTCTTATGTGCTATACAAGTAGTTGAAGGTTAATTAGCAGTATGACTAACTATGTAGTAATGCTGCCAGTCTCCTTCAGACAAATAGTTCTAGAAAATTGTTCAGATGAATCAGGTAGCAGGTCTTTATCTGCAAACATGTAATCAGGGGTTTTTTGTTTTGCTTAATGAAATTATAAAATGGTGCTTTTCAAAAATAGTATAATATGATGGCTTGAAGCGTAGGATTAGATGTGGAGAGCCTTGCTTTGGAATGCCACTTCCAACAGTGTACTGTTAAGTAGATACTCCGAACCTCAGCTCTGTTCTCTGAATAATGGGCATAGTTTCTGCTTCCCATGTATGAGACCGCACGTAAAAAAATGCTGAATAAATGATAGCTATTATTGGTAACCTTGTGTTTTTTATGCAGGTGGCACAAATTTATCAGAGCATTGAGTTTTCTCGTTTGACTTCTCTGGTTCCTTTTGTTGATGCTTTCCAACTGGAACGGGCCATAGTAGATGCAGCCAGGCACTGCGACCTGCAGGTACGTGTTGTGAGGGGGCCTGAGCGGGAGGCTGGGCCTTGAGGGCTGAAAACACATCTTTTGTGTCTCAGCTTTTGGTACTTCGGCACTGTTGTAAAGCTTGACTGAGTAAATCTCCAGGTTTTTTATTCAGCATCCTTTTGTTAATTTGTTTCTCATTCAGTTGAAATTTTTAATCAAAAGTCATTCATTCGAAGAATGACTTTATGTGTGTATGGATTTAACTACTGATAATATTAATTTTCAAAGGTTCGTATTGACCACACTTCTCGGACCCTCAGTTTTGGATCTGATTTGAATTACGCTACTCGAGAAGACGCTCCACTTGGTCCTTACTTGCAAAGCATGCCTTCGGAGCAAATAAGAAACCAGCTGACGGCCATGTCCTCAGTACTTGCAAAAGCACTGGAAGTCATTAAGCCAGCTCATATACTGGTACGCATCTTGGGGAGAAAAGAACTACAGAAATTTTGAGGGGCCCTTGTGCTACATCTCTCACGAAAAGGTTTGAGATGGTGTCTGAGAGAAGGGACTTACATTACCTATTCATTTGTATTTGGTAGTTTCCATATTTTTATCACATTTCTTTATCAGATACACATGTCAGTGAGCTGTCTTCTGTGGGTAAAATAATACAGTCCACACAATAATGAGTGTTGGAATAGGCCACATAGGGATGGTCCCCCAGTAGGGAGTACTGTCTGTCCTTGGGCTTCTCCTTCATGCCCGAGCTGTTCTTTCCTTGTTTGTGCATTCTTTTAATGTTCCTTCTTGGCTAGAGCATTTCAAAGTAGATTGGGTGCAGTGAAAAGTTGACTTTGTAGTGAACAGAGGTGTTTCAGCTGTGTTAACTGCTGTGGGAGGGGTGTTGTGGCCTTTGAGACTGAGAGCTAGCGGCTCGAATAATCACCTTGTTAAATGCGGATGCATAAGGATAACGCATTGGGTTATTTAGTAAATTTTGATGCCTAATACCACGGTGGCTGACTTAATCTTTTTAATAACGTTTGTTTCTGAAGCAAGAGAAAGAAGAGCAGCATCAGCTGGCTGTTACAGCATACCTTAAAAACTCACGAAAAGAGCATCAGCGTATCCTGGCTCGCCGTCAGACAATTGAGGAAAGGAAAGAGCGGCTTGAGAGTCTGAATATTCAGCGCGAGAAAGAAGAACTGGAGCAGAGGGAAGCTGAGCTGCAGAAAGTACGGAAGGCCGAGGAGGAGCGGCTGCGGCAGGAGGCAAAGGAGAGAGAGAAGGAGCGTATTTTACAGGAACACGAGCAGATCAAGAAGAAAACTGTTCGTGAGCGGCTGGAGCAGATCAAGAAAACAGAACTGGGTGCCAAAGCATTCAAAGATATCGATATTGAAGTACGTAGTACGCCACTCATTAAACTCAGTTTTATTCAGCTCTCTTAGAAGCACGGCCCATTACCATTTGTTGGTATATTTTGAGTTATTTGGTTGTTTCACTCATTTTGGGACATAAGATTTATTAACTACTATTGGTGAAGTAAGCCTTGGTTTTTAATGGTTCTGCAATTTTTCAGCATATTGGAAGAGTGAGAAATAGATGTTATTTTTTCCTTATAATAAAGTGGAAATAAGGTATTGCAAAACATTTTTATGTTGCCCAGATTTACCCCTTGCAAACATTTATTCATTATATAAAAAGTAATCTAGGATTTGATTCTAGAAGCAGTGCTCCATTGCATTTCTTTTTTATTCTTATTTATTTAAAGATTTTATTTATTTATCTTTAGAGGGAAAGGGAAGGAGAGAGGGAGAGAAACATCAATGTGTGAGAGAGAAATGGTTGCCTCTCGCATGCCCCCAGCTGGGGACCTGGCCCACAACCCGGGCATGTGCCCTGACTGGGAATGAAACCAGCGGCCTTTCGATTTGCAGGCCAGTGCTCCGGCTGCTGAGCCACACATTCCAGGGCTATATTCTTATTAATGGTCGTGCATTTGTATTACTTTTCAGGACCTTGAAGAGTTAGATCCAGACTTCATCATGGCTAAACAGGTTGAACAACTGGAGAAAGAAAAGAAAGAACTTCAGGAACGCCTGAAAAACCAAGAAAAAAAGGTAAATGAAAAGACTGGTAAACTTTTAACATGTCAAATTAAGAGATTTTTTTTAAAAACTCCATCTTTTTTCACGTTATTCAGATTGACTATTTTGAAAGAGCTAAACGTTTGGAAGAAATCCCTTTAATTAAAAGTGCTTATGAAGAACAGAGAATTAAAGACATGGATCTGTGGGAACAACAAGAAGAAGAAAGAGTAAGATTTCAATTTAATTGAAATAGTTTTAGACTGTAAGCTATAATGAAATCCTTTGCCAGCAATGGGACCATTGATTTATTTTGTATTCTTTGCCAGATATGGTGCTTTAATGATTGCATACGAACAGATTGGTGGGCAGAAATTTTTACAGTGAGATTAAAAAATGAAACTTCTAAAATAACAAAGGACAGCTGGAAAGTGTAGTGTTTAAAACAGCTTTATGGGGATATACTGTACTTTTGCCATGTATAACACACATATTTTTGCCCCAATTTTTGAGGGGAAAATAAGGATGTGCACTAGACATGGGTAGTGCTTAGTCCATGTCTGTAAATATTTTAATTCTTTTGTGTATGCTTATGTGCTAAAAGTGTAACTCTAGAGAACAATAACGGTATCTGTGTTCAAAAATAAATGCTGAAATTTCTTCACAATACAAAAAACAATTATCAAATAAATATAAATTAGTAATTGAATTAAAAAATTAAAATGAAGGATTTTTTTCCTGAAAGTTTGGACCAAACACGTGGGTGCACATTGTACACGGCAACATACGGTAACTCACGTGTCTTGTCACTCACCTATCGAAAGTACGCAGTTGACGGTTTTTAGTGTTTCCAGGACTGCGCAGCCGTCTCATTTCGGCACGGCTCAGAAGTAGCTTGGTACGCATCATCAGTTATCCTCATGTCGTTTCCGGCACCTGGCTGTAGGCAGCCTCTTTTTTGCCTTCAGATTTGCCTATTTTGGGCATTTATGTAAGGGAATCATACAATATATGACTAGACCGCTCCATCTTTACCTTTGTTAATCTCTGTTTACCTAATGATGCAAAAATAAGGTTTGAAAATGCTTGTAGTGGCCGAAGTGGTAGTACAAAGACGTGACCTCGTGCTGGTTGAGAAGAGTGAGGTGACCACAGGCAGGAGACGGTGCACGTTTGTGGGGGCTGCGGTGCGGAGAAGGCAGCCCTCCTTTGGTTCCACCGGCTTGTCATTTTGGGCCTAGTGTTGCCAGTTCTTGCTTCCTTTTTTTTAAGAAGTTGGAATTTTAGTGATAATTCTCTTTAAAATTAGGAAAAATGCTGCAGACCAAATAAAATATTCAAGATGATTTGTTGCAATCTCTACCCTGAAGCCTTACCTTTTTTCACTTGGGGCACAAATAGAAAAGCCTGAACTTCCAATTTTATTTCTTTTTTGTGTGGGTTGGTTATTCATTCATTTATTTATTTATACAGAGGGGAAGGAAGAGAGGAAAATATCAGTGTGTGGTTGCCTCTCGCTTGCCCCCTACTGGGGATCTGGCCCACAACCCAGGCATGTGCCCTGACTGAGAATCAAACTGGTGATCCTTTGGTTTACAGGCTGGCGCTCAACCCACTGAACACACCAGCCAGGGCTACAGTTGTTTTTAAGGAAGAAATACCTTTAATAATTAAACCATAGTGCTTATTACCATTTTTTGGTATTTATTATTTGTATTTACTGTTTGTCTTAACATGTATATTATAGTTTTTCCTTTATAAAAATTTGTGGTACTGTGGGCCTAAAATAAAAACTGATTTACAGATGCCCTGGAACTCCTTACCCATCTCCTTGATCGCATTCCTGGGGGCCTCTTGGCGCAAGGAATAGCCACCCTTCCATTTTTTTGGCAGTGTGGACGGGGCACAAGAGCTGCTTGTACTCGGCAAGGATATGTCAGAATGTGGGGTGAATCAGTACTCAGGTCCTAAAAGCTTTGGGAATTTAACTTTGTATTGTGTATTTGCAGATTACAACTATGCAGCTAGAACGAGAAAAGGCTCTGGAACATAAGAATCGATTGTCACGAATGCTTGAGGACAGAGACTCGTTTGTGACGCGACTCAAGGCAGCACGGCAGTCTGTTTATGAGGTGTGCTTGGGGCACAGGGCAGTGCTCGCGCAGGAGCTTTCATTTCGCCTTAAGGGTTCTTTTTTTAAACACAGTGGCACATTCTGTATTGATCTAACAAATACAGTGTTATCATTCAAATAATGTTTTAATAGAAAATTTCTTAAATATTTTCCAGGCTAAGCAGTCACCCGTTACTATTTTTCTGAAGGTGAAGGGTGGACTGCATGAAATTGGTTGTCGATACAAGCTTTTGTGTACTGTTTAATTCAGAAAGAAACTAAGCGTTCCACTCTTAATGTTCTAATTTAATCATTCAATTTAGTTTGTACGGTTGACAAACTCAATATTGTCAACAATTTAAATTTTTGGAAATCTTACAGTTGAGACAAACTTCAGTCATTTGGAAATTCTGGTTTTTATACTTGAAGGTTGCTTTTTATGGTTCCAAGAAATCTGCAATGCTTTTGTAAAGTTTAAACTTAATTGTTATTTCTAGCTTTTCAAAAAAATGTGATATTTAAAAAAATTTTTGGGTAACCAATTACAGGAAAAACTTAAGCAGTTTGAAGAACGACTAGCAGAAGAAAGGCACAATCGCTTGGAAGAACGGAAGAGGCAGCGTAAGGAGGAACGCAGAATAACCTACTACAGAGAGAAGGAGGAGGAGGAGCAGCGGAGGGCCGAAGAGCAGATGCGCAAAGGTAACCGTGCACCAGTGTTGGAGGTGTACACAAGGTTGGCGTGAGGTCAGACTATAGCAGTTGGATGTAGAAAATGAAGGAATTGAGGAGTCAGGATCATTGGCTTGCTAACTATACCTAACTAGTTCTCAGGTTCTGAGATCTTAACTTAGTTGTCTCTAATTTGTTGCGTTTAAAGATATTAGGTCTTAACCTACTAGCTGAATTTCACGTTTTTGCTGTTCCTTTAAAAATTATTGTTTTTAAAATTTGTGTCATTGTATCTTTAAGGGAAAACCCCAAAAAACCTCGGAATTACCTTCTGGAGGGCGGGCTCCTTGTGGGACAGGCTTCCCCCATGAGATGGGTTCTAGGAACCTGCCTGTATCAGTGTACCAGCTCGCGTTGTGAGAGGCTGTATTTGGTTTCAGTGATTTTTTTTTTTTTGGTTTTTTGAAGACTGAACCATTTGCCCATTTCATGATGGGTGACTTACATGTGCACCCGCCCACACTGTTCTGAGTCTTCAGCAGTATTTGACCAAAAATGGCATGACCCCTGTGCCCTGCCCTCCCTATTCACCTGATCTCACCCTGATTTCCCTGGATGAAAAAGTCCTCAATAGGACATGTTTTGCCGATGTGGAACAGGTGAAACAAAAAATGACAGAAGCACTAAAAAGCGTCAAAATTGATGAGGTCAACAACTGATTTGAGCAGTGCAGAAAAGTCTCGATAGGTGTACTGCATCACATGCAGAGTACTTGGGAGGTGGCTGAAGTTTAAACATGTGAGAGTACACAATTTCTTACAAATAAATTTCGAGTTTTGGGGGTCCCCTCTTGTAAGTAGTATTAACATTTATTTAGGATTACTTGCCAGACAAAGTCTGACAAATAATCCTTTTTCCGGTATTGCGTGTGCTTAGGAGTTGGAGGGGATTCCTAGTATTTTCTTAAGTCATTATAAAACTTAATGATGAGTGGCATAAACATCTCAAGATCTTTCTCAAACATCTTTCCTTTAGCTGATTGTAAGTATTTTTATATTATTGAAAAGCATTTATTCCTGTGTTATGCTGCATGTTCAATACCAGAAGAGTAGACCCAGCACTAAGGGCAAGGTGCGGGTAGGAGGCACACTTTCTAACCTAGTCCCTCATACAGAGCGGGAAGAGAGAGAACGTGCCGAACGGGCAAAGCGTGAGGAAGAGCTTCGAGAATATCAGGAGCGGGTCAAGAAGTTAGAAGAAGTAGAAAGGAAAAAACGCCAAAGGGAGTTGGAAATTGAAGAAAGGGAGCGCCGCAGAGAGGAAGAGAGAAGACTTGGTGATGACCCCCTTTCCAGGAAGGTGAGTGTGTAGACGTGGTTTTCCCCTGGGGTGGCTTGTGCTTCTCGGCGCGTCTCTTCTTGCGCGACGTATGCACGTATGCATGTATGTCAGCGCCTGTGTCGATGTCTGGGCTTAGTGTTTTAAACTGGTTACATTTAGGTCTCTGGTATGGCTTCGTCTTCCCACAGACAGAGGGTTCTTAAGGAGAGGAAATCATACATTAGTGAGGCTAAGATTTTTATAGGCTTTGGGTTATTGAGTCTCATGAGACTAAATAGTTGACAAAATGTAACTCATTAGTGCTATCACAGGGGGATTGTTCTGTGTTCCTTGGAAGGAGTTGCTGTGAATTAAGAGGGTGAGGTGAGTTCTCTGATTTCTTGGCACTCAAAGTTGGGCCTGATAGACCATCAATATTCAGCATCCCCTGGGAGCTTGTTAGAAATGCAGAGTCTCAGGCCCAGCACCAAACCTTCTGAATCAGAACCTGCCTTTTAACAAGATTGCCTAGCAGTTTAAACACTGCTCTATTTGTTATATTTAATTTGCACGCATGCCCAGAACTGACCTATTTCCTCTCTCTCTATCTTGTGTCTCTTTAATTCCCTCCTGACTGGTGGCATTGTTACCCACTTAAATCACAGAGGTCTGAATCCCTCTGTGTCGTTTCTGTTTCTGTATTCCTGACTTAATTCAGAGTTTTCTTCTGTCTGCATTATTTACTGGTCTTCCTATTGTTTTCCCTGGTCATAACCTTCCCCCAGCTTCAGACCTCCCTCTACATTGTGACCTGCTTGATTTTTCGTAGTGCGTATTTGGTCATTACACCTGCTCTTGGGTTTCAAACCTTTCTTTGGTTGGCACTCATTACATAGAACAAAAGGTTTGGAACGTGTCTTGGCAGGCAAGCCTTTCATGTTTACTGTTCTTCATGAGCTTCATCTGTACCATTTTCTTCTTAGTTATCTATACTTCAGCCAGACTGAGCTAGTTTTATGCTTTATCATGTGTCTGGAACATCTACCTGTATGTTCTTTGTTCTCCCCGGGATGTGCTCAGGCTGCCTCTTAAACAAAATACTGCTTATTTTTAAGGTTAAGAGCTAAGCAGCTGGAGGATTTCTCGCCTGCCTTTTCTCCACTCCTTGTTTTATACCCTGCCTTTACCAAGCCCTCGTCTTCATTGGAGGAACCCTTAGTAGGTTACGTGCGTGGTTTTTGATTTCAGTGTTATATATCCTGGATAGGTCGTCAGTTTGGTTACTCCCATTGCTAATTCAGTTTTCACTTTCTTGTTAACGGTGATTGTGGCCTGCATGGTTTCTAATTTTTAGAATTTAACACATTTTTTCCTTTGTGTCTTAAAACATGGTCATGTTTTAGGAGTACTTCTGGCTGGGCAGAAAGTTCTGTGTGTGCGCGTGAAGCCAGAGCAGTCGTGTTACTTGATTTGATTTAATTTGCTTCATCTCGTTGGTTTAGGGGAAGTCCCCCCTCTGAAGAAGGTGAGGTAGCTTACCCACGATGGTGGGTTTGGGTTTGTGACTTAGTTTCTTCTAGTTTTTGCACATCTGTGTTCATCCTTTTGTTTCTGTGTTGTGCCCCCTGCCCCCCCTTCACCTTCTCTTTTAATTGGAGTTTTTTCTCTTCAATTTAGCATGGTAACAGTTACACTTGTTTTATTTCTAACATGTGGTTCGGACCTTTTTGTTTGCTTCCCTGTCCCTGCCATTCCTTCTTTTCTTCAAGCCAGACTTCAGAACTTTATTTTCTTTACTCTTTTAGTGAGGACCATTAATGTTTTCCAAAATCTATGTAAACTTAACAGTCCATAGATTTGGGGAACTCTTCTGTCTCTTCAGAACAAAACAAAATTCTGAGCATACTTTTATTCATGTTTTATTGCAATCAGCTGTATATTTTTGCCTCCAGGGCATTAAAACATGTTCTGTCTTTAAGTATTCATTATAGTCATCCTTGCGAACTTGATTTAGTTTCGAGTACATTTACACTGTATCACCTTTTCCCTTTTGCAGCTAACATTTTGTTGTGTATTTTATCTTCTTACTGTTTTTCCAGAACGCTTTTGTGTGTGTCTCAAACGAGGTCTTGTTTTTATCTCACAGCTGAACAGCGGTGCGGCGGTTCGGGCTGGTTCAGAACCCTCCCCCCTCAGAGACGTGGGGGCCCGAGCGCGCTGTGCTCGTGCACGCGGGGGTGGGGGGTGGGCAGTCTTGGGAGGCGCTGTTTTATGTGTCTGGGAAGCTTGTAGAATGTTCCCCGTCTTCAGTGTGAAGGGAGCTGAGGGCTGTGTTGGGGCACCGAGCTGTGTGGTCTCTGCGTGCGGCCCTGCGTGGCGCACGTGTCCTTCCGGGCACAGGGCGCAGTTCACTCAGCTCAGAGAGGGTGGGGGTTCCTTTTCTCGGGGGCCGGGGGGGGGGGTTCTCCTTTTCTCCACTCTGGTCTCTCAAAGTTCTTTATCCTTTCTGATGTTTGACTTTTTTCAACTCTTCGGCCTTTTGTAACTGGTTTTCTGAGATTCCTGTTTAACTTACATGTTTATCAACAGAGCCTGTTCTGCTGTTTGATCTGTCAAGTGAATTTAAAGGTTTGGTGACCACGTTAAAGTTTTAGAATTCTTTTTGTTTGTTTAATGGCTCTCATGGCCACCTAAAAAAGTCTTTTGAGATTCTCATATTTGTCCTAAAACCTCATAGTTTGAATCCTTTGAGTTTAATTTGCAGGTGAGTATGAAGGGAAGGAGAAACTTGGTCTTGTGGGTGTGGACACTCCTTCCCTTGGAGCGACCATGAGTGACACTGACAGTTGAGGCCCTGCTCTCTCCCACAGCGCTCCCTTGGGGGTGTCTCGGAGAACGCCCCAGACCACCCTGACCCTGGTCAGTAGCTGTGACGGCAGCGGATTTATTTGGCCATTCTAGTTTTTGGAGGTTTCTGTTGCCGAGACTCCTTTTCAATTTTAAATTGAGATCCTCATATTCACCTGCCAGGGATCGCAGTTATTCTTGGTTTAATTAGGTTTTTATTTTAGTCCTTCCACCCCATCCCGAGAGCTTGTTTTGTGTTGTTCTTTTCTGATCGTGGCCGTGGGTTGTGTTTGTAGGAGCAGTCAGGCTATGTCAGAGGTGTTTGTGATTAAAATGGTGTGCATCTCCCCTTGCAAAAGTCGCACCGCATTTACACTTCCACCTTAAGGATGTTGAGCATCTCCCATGCCCTTTCCGTAGTTTGTATTGAGCATGCATGGTATTTTGAGTAGGTTAATGCTCTTACTCTCACCATCCCCTCTTAGACGTTTCACTTGCTCCACCTCTGTTTAGTAGGCACTGTGAGGATGCACGTTTTGGGACACTCAGCTTTTTTCACATAATCTTAAAAGGGAATTGCCAGGTCAGAGAAAATCTGTAGGCATTTTAATGATTCCAGGGGGATGCTGCCAGCTTGCTTTTAAGTGGCGTTTTACCATTTATAAAACCACACAGTACATGAAAATACCAGTTTCACTGTCCTGCCCATCTCATTTCAGGTTAAAAGAGAGACAGTTTTAAAACTTACTTACATTTAAAGACTTGAGATTGCTTAACATAAGTACAAAAGTGTTTGAATGATAATACCAGTAGTTGTAATTGTTGCCAATTTTGGTGCGTCTTACTTCGTCAATGTAGGACTCTCGCTGGGGAGACAGAGACTCAGAAGGCACGTGGAGGAAGGGCCCCGAGGTGGACTCCGAGTGGAGAAGAGGCCTGCCAGAGAAGTGAGTGCGGTTCGGGAAAGTGGCGCCCGCCGATCACAGGTTGCGGCAGTGCCGTGGTGGTGGTGTTCCAGTCTGGTTTATTTTGTAGGAGGGGGGAAGCAGAGCTGTGAAGAATTGTGTGCATGTCTGTTACTGAAATGTTCCTTGTAGTTTCCTTCAGCGCTGCTGTAATTACTGACTCATAATCATCTTGATAAATGAGTTTTGGAACTGTATTCAAGTTAGAGTAAGAATGAGCAGTTTTATAACGACTATTTTTTCAAACCATCCTTTAAAATGAAATTGCCAAGGGACTCCTGGAAAAGTTCAGATACCCTTTTTAAAAAAGCAGTTGTCTGCTTATTTTATTATTTGTTGCTGTAGTATTTTGAATTTAGTATTTATTTGTTTTTATTAGGAGCACATACTGTTTTTAGGAGGAGGATTAATGAGTTTACACTGAAGTGATTTTTGAAAATAAGTGAAACTCTCAAAAGGACTATGTGCTT
Organism: Phyllostomus hastatus; assembly: GCF_019186645.2. NCBI lineage: Eukaryota > Metazoa > Chordata > Mammalia > Chiroptera > Phyllostomidae > Phyllostomus > Phyllostomus hastatus. Next base: position 26,952,485 of record NW_025334004.1, on the reverse strand, counting down.
TTTAAAGAAACTTGCAAGATGTTTGGTGTGTTGCTCTGCAGGGAGTGGAGACGCGGAGAAGGGCGGGACGAGGAGAGGCCTCATAAGAGAGACGAAGACCGCCCGCGGCGGCTGGGGGAGGATGAGGAGAGAGAGTCTTCCCAAAGACCAGATGACGACCGGGTTCCCAGGCGTGGCGTGGACGACGACAGAGGCCCCAGGCGTGGTCCTGACGAAGATCGCTTCTCTCGCCGTGGGACAGACGATGACCGGCCCTCTTGGCGTAATGCCGATGAGGACAGGCCTCTCAGACGAGCTGGCGATGACGACAGGCCTCTGAGACGAGTTGGCGATGACGACAGGCCTCTGAGACGAATTGGCGATGATGACAGGCCTCCCAGACGAGTTGGCGATGATGACAGGCCTCTGAGACGAATTGGCGATGATGATAGGCCTCTGAGACGAGTTGGCGATGACGACAGGCCTCTGAGACGAGTTGGCGATGACGACAGGCCTCTCAGACGAGTTGGCGATGACGACAGGCCTCTCAGACGAATTGGCGATGAAGACAGGGGCAGCTGGCGCCATGCGGATGATGACAGACCCCATAGACGAGGACTGGATGAAGACCGAGGAAGCTGGAGGACAGCCGACGAAGACAGAGGACCAAGACGAGGGATGGATGAGGACCGGGGACTGCGGCGAGGCGGTGCCGATGATGAGCGGTCGTCCTGGCGTAATGCTGATGAGGACCGGGGTCCCAGGCGAGGCATGGATGAGGACCGGGGTCCCAGGCGTGGGCTGGATGAAGATCGAGGAACTTGGAGGAATGCCGACGACGATAGGATTCCGAGGCGCAATGCAGATGATGACAGGGGTCCTTGGAGAAACATGGACGATGACCGGATCTCAAGACGGACGGATGATGATCGGCTTCCCGGCAGAAGGGGCGAGGACTCAAGACCTGGTCTCTGGAGACCATTTGTCAAGCCAGGTAAAATTATGTTAAGGATTTATTTATTTATAATTTAATTTTTATTGCATTTTTATTCATTACCATTTATCCCCCGTACCCTATTCCACTTCCAACACCCCTGCCTCCCCGCAGTCACCACACTGTTGTCTGTGTCTGTCAGTTCTGCACATTTTCCGTCGATCCCTCCAACACTGCCTCACCCGCCCCAGCTGTCAGCCTGCACTGTCTGAGTCCGTTTCTGTTTTGTTCGCTCAGGTTTAGGGAGGGGGGGAGGGCGGGAGAAGGAGAAAGGAGAGAAGGGTCAGTTGGTTGCACCCTGGCTGGGGTCAGATCTGCGTGGCCCTGGCATGTGCTCCGACTGGAATCTAACCCAGCGACCTTTTGCTCTGCAGGCTGCCAGCCAACCAACCATGCCACACCAGTCAGGGCTCAAATGACTATATTTTGATTTTTTTAAATAAAAGGTTATTTTTCAATGGAAAAAAAAAGAAATTTTAATGGATATATGACAAGTTGGTCCATATTCCTATTAGTTTCTAGATAAACTGATCTTTTCTTTTTTCTTGAATGTCTGTGCAGTGACTTAGGTCAAAGCCCACTTACCTTCAATATCCCACACACCAACACAGAGTGACTTTGCCCTTTTTTCTGCTTTGTTTTCCTTTTGCTTTTTTACTGCTTTCAGGGCCCTTCTTCTGTGTCCATACCTTCACTGTCTGACCTTCAGGTTCTGTCCTGGACCAGCCTCCTCGGAATAAGTAACAAAGAGCAAAATACACTTGCCAGCCATGGGGTTATACTCACGGCAGGAGCTCATTTCCTCGTCAGTCTTAGGCCTGATCATCTTCTCATGCTTTACTGTTCTTGAGCAGTTGTGTACAAGTCTGTGAACTTGATTGTAGTCCCCAGATGACTTCTTTCCTGCCTTCAGACCTGGTGTTTCCAAGCGCACACTGTACACAGCACGTCTCCACCTGGAAGCGTCACTGGCAGTTCAGACTCAATAGGTCAAAAGTGTGCCTGAATGCGTGCGTGTACACACACACACACACACACACACACACACACACACACACACGAGCACCTAATTCTCATCACAGACACCACTTTCCATCTAGCTGTGTAAGCTGCAAATCTGGGAGTGCTTTGCTCTCTGTTCTTCAAGTGAAGTCTTCATTTAGTTTAGTTCTCTCTTGTCAGTGTTCCTGAACCCCACCCACTTCTGTTCCCCCTGCATGTAGTTGGCTCTGGGCCTCTCGTTCTCTCTTTGAAGGCAGGCTGGTACTGTCTCTGCGGCTCTCACCCTCGAGTCTAGTCTTCGTGCAGTAGCCAGTGTAGTCTGTTCTAAACGTGGATGTAGGCGAGCAGTTTCCTTGTCTTTCCCCTTCGTGGTTTCTTTTTCTTTTTTCTTTTTTTGATTTTATTTTAATCATTGTCCAAGTACATCTTTCTGTCCTTTACTCCCGTTCCAGCCCACCCACTCATCCCTCCCCACTTCCCTCCCATTACCACCCTCCCCCCTAGTTTTTGTCCATGTGTCCTTTACATTTGTTCCTGTAAACCCTTCCCATTCTCCCCTGAAATATTTCTTCTTCTCTCCCCTCTGGTCACTGTCAGTCTGTCCCCTATTTCAGTGTCTTTGGTTATATTTTGCCTATTTGTTTGTTTTGTTGTTTAGGTTCCTGTTAAAGGTGAGATCATATGGTCTTTGTCTTTCACTGCCTGGCTTGTTTCACTCAGCATAATGCTTTCCAGCCCCATCCACACTGTTGCGAAGGGTAGGAGCTCCTTCTTTCTCTCTGTTGCATAGAATTCCATTGTGTAAATGTACCAGTTTTTTGATCCATTCATTTACTGATGGGCATCTTGGTTGCTTCCAGCACTTGGCTATTGTAAATTGTGCTGCTATGAACATCGGAGTGAATAGGTTCTTTTGGATTGGTGTTTCAGAGTTCTTAGGATATAGTTTCAGCGGTGGAATCGCAGGGTCAAAGGCAGACCCATTTTTAGTTTTCTGAGAAAGTTCCATACTGCTTTCCATAGTGGATGTACCAGTCTGCAGTCCCACCAACAGTGCACTAGGGACCCCTTTTCTCCACAACCTCTCCAACACTTGTTGTTTGTTGCTTTGTTTATGATGGCCATTCTGACCGGTGTGAAGTGGTATCTCATTGTGGTTTTAATTTGCATCTCTCTGATAGCTATCAATATTGAACATCTTTTCATGTGTCTCTGGATTCTCTGTATGTCCTCCTTGGAGAAGTGTCTGTTCAAGTCTTTTGCCCATTTTTTAATTGGGTTGCTTGTCTTAGTGGAGTCATGTAAGTTCTTTATATATTTTAGAGATTAAACCCTTGTCTGGGTATCACTGGCAAATATGTTTTCCCATACTGTTGGTTCTCTTTTTATTTTAATACTGTTTTCTTTAGCCCTGCAGAAGCTTTTTATTTTGATGAGGTCCCATTTGTTTATTCCCTTCGTGGTTTCTGTTGCATACTCCCGTCTCTTCTCTTCTGGTCTCACTTCATCTGCTGTCTAGTTGTGTGACTCTGGGCAAACCACTTAACCTTTCTGTGCCTCATGTAAAATGAGGATAGCAGTATCATTAATTCATGAGTGTTGGGTTTTATAAAGTCTCGGTTAATACTGAACCATTTGCTCCTAGGGAAAATACAAGGTTAGGTTCCTGTGAGCCTTCTGCTTACAGCAGTTTTGTTAACCAGTCAATACATAACTTGTTTCTTATATTTCTATTTAGAGATATCTTATTTAATATATATTATTGACTCATTAACATTGAAAACATGGCCAAAGCTCTGTAATTTATTTCTGAATGAAACTTACCTAACCTCTGTATTTTCTTCCACCCATTGCCTTCTTGTGCTTGGGAACACTATAAAACACTTCAGCCCAATGCTCGGAGGCCCTTTTAAACAGTGAAATTGCCAACTGAAAGCACAAAAAGGCAAAAATGTGGCAGTAACTAGACCTTCAAAAGGACGCTTACTTAAAGTATGAGAGACGTAGCAAGAAGACAGTGCATTGCCTTACTCAGCCTCAGCTAAGAATGTATTGTACTTGACAGTCAACTGAAATATTTTGCCACTTTGCACATGTCTGCAAGTGACCGTAAAAGTTCTCCAATTTACTTTTGGGAGTACAGATAAACGTTAGCATATAGGCAGACTAGCAAGTACGAAATCTCCTTAACTCAGAGCTATGGATAGGATTGAATGAGGTGTAATATATCAGTTCGGAATAGTGCTATGGCACCTAGTAATTGAGTGCTAACAGGGATAATAGTGTTTAGCCTTACAACTGTACTATGTTTTCATTGAAATCTCTAATCCCCTTGGCCTCTTTGTGTGCACATGGAAATAAAATGTTCCTAGATTTGGGCATTCCATGGGTAAGTATGAGGTATTGGGCAGGGTCAAAGGATTTAGTCTTGTTTCCTGATTGTGTGGGTGGTAAATGGAGGACAGGAATATGAAATAAAAGGGTGGTTTTGGTTACAAAGGTTTTGAAAATGTTGCGAGATATAAATGAGAATATAATTGGAGTTCTGTCTCAGAGATCTGGCTTCTACCCTTCACCCTTTAAGTTCTCTGCGTAAGTAAGTTGTTTATCATCAAAACAGATTTTTTACACTCAGAATATCTGCATACAGGTTATTCGACCCAGGCTTATGTAAGTTTCTTATGTCACGTTCCTGTGTGTTAGAAAAATGGGATGGGTGGTCATATAAATAGGAGCTGGGGGTTTTGTGAAATGAAGTAAATGGCTTTAGTTTTTTTCTTTTTTAATGAAGTTGGAGTGTCTTAAATTAGTACTTAGAATACCTCTATTCATTGTTGCCAATCTGTATTTCTTGAGTAGAAAAATTTTTTGTATTTTTTTATAAAAACAGGTGGATGGAGAGAGAAAGAAAAGGCCAGAGAAGAGAGTTGGGGTCCACCTCGAGAATCAAGACCATCAGAAGATCGTGAATGGGATAGAGAAAAAGAAAGAGAGCGAGAGAGTCAAGATCGAGACGAGAGCGGCAAGGACCCTGAGAGAGAAAGGGACAGAGAGAGAGACGGAGACCGGGAGGACCGTTTCAGACGGCCTAGGTTTGATGCTCTCCTTGAAACTGTCTGTGGGGTTCTCGTTAGGATCATCTTGCACACTCTCGTGCGTTCCCAGCTGCTTTTGAGAGATGGAGCTCCTCATTCTTCCCCTGCCTAAATGTATCTATTACAATCATAGCTTTTTTATTTTTAGAGAATTTTAGAGGTCATCTAATTGAATGTTCCTTCTTGACCAAGTGTGAGAAGGAAAGCAGGAGCTGTGCGCCTCTCTGCAGTTCAGGCCGCTCTTTGGCGGTGGAGCAAGGGCTGGTCGTCTTCGTCAGCCCATGGCTTTTCCCCTGTGGCTTCGGTCAGTCCGTCTTACCGCCCTGACATCATTAAAAGCCCCTTTTCTTCTTTTTAAATTGAACTTATTGGGTGACATTTGTTAATAAAATTTTCTAGGTTTCAGACAGCTGCTTTACTTTTATTAGTGATAATTTCTACTTCTTTTGGCCAAAGTGGCTTTGTACCAATAAATCTAGACCATCACTGTTAAATAGAGTTTTCTGCAGGGCTGAAAATATCGTGTAGCTGTAATGTCCGTGATGGTAGCCAACAGTCATATTTGGCTGTTGACCATTTGGAATACGGTGAGTGTTACTGAGGGAGTGTCTTGACTTCATTTAGTTAGATTTAAGGAGCCACGTGTGGGTAGTGGCTGCTGTGTTGGATAGCACACACCCAGGTGTTCTTACTGACCTCCGTGCCTGAGGCATGAGACCGAGAGTAAGGGATGAGTTTGAACTTGATCCCTGCTATTCCATTCCTAAACTCTCTGGGCACCACGGTGTACTATGATAAGTTTACTTACCATTACCCACGTAGTCTAACACCAGAACCTAACATACCATTGTGAATGCCCGCAGGGACGAAGGTGACAGGAGAAGAGGACCCGCTGAGGAATCCTCGAGCTGGAGAGATTCAGGTCGCCGCGACGACAGGGACAGAGATGACCGCCGACGGGAGAGAGATGATCGCCGTGACCTAAGAGAAAGACGGGACGACCGAGACCGCAGGGGGCCTCCTCTCAGATCAGAGCGTGAAGAAGGTAGGTTATCTGTACGGCGGCTGAACTGCCGGAGACCCGTGACTTCTGGGGGATTCTGGGTTTTAATCATCTCATAAATGTATGTGAACACCAGAAATGTGCCAGTGCTGTTTGACTTAGAATTCACAGCTCTCCTAAAATTACTCAGTGGTCGCTCATGACACACTTTTCATTTTCACCAGTAACTATTGGTTTGGATATTTTGAGTATGTCCGCTGTCTCCCGCGTGGTAGAACACTGATTGTTCTCAGTGTCTCGGTTTGACCTCTGTGAACTTCAGCTGGTCCGCCCGACCGTGAGCATCTTCCAGAGAGACACCTGCAGCACGAAGCTTCGCAGACCGCTTCTGACGCGTTTGATCGGTCTCAGCACTGTCTCCATACGCTGCACAGATCTTTTTGCGTTTCAGTGGCGTTTTTACCTTTCTTGAAATAGTAGAGCATACAGTGTAAGTGTTGCATATCTTCTTCCATCTTCAGTATTAAAATGGCTACACCAAAATTAATTAATTTTAATAATAAGCCATTGTACGGAAAACAAATGAACTTTTTTGGCCAACCCAATAGAGTAGTACACTAATTAAATTGGTTACTAAGCAAAATATATATAAAGAGTTTATGTAAATGAGGAAACAGTTTATCACTTTTTAAAAAGTAAGGTCATAGATTAGGACAAAGTATAAATATTCTTTCTCTGAAATTGTGACAGTTGAAACTTTAGTAAAAAATACTTTTAATATTTAAAATGACCATTGCCCTTAAATAACCGTCTTACAAGCTTCTAATACTTTATTAGTACAACTGCATTGTAAGGGTATTTCTGAGCCAGAAACTTTTTTAATTTAAAATCCTTAAAACTCAGCCATGTTATTATCACTTTGTTGGAGTCTTTGTAGAATTACTGGTTTGGCCAAAACATTCGTACGGTTTTTTTCCATAAAATAGCACATTTTTCATATTTTCATCGATAACTATATTGATTTGGATATTTTGAGTATGTCGGCTGTCTACCGCATGGTATAAGGCCGATTGTTCTCAGCTAATTTCTCGGTTGGGTCACTGAACTTCACCTGGTCTCCCTGCCTACGGAGCATTGTCCAGCGAGAAGTCGCCGGCATGATACTTCACAAAGCACTTTTGACATGTACAGTCACAGCACCTTCTCCATACACTGCACACATCTTTTTTTGTGTGTTTGTTTCAGTTGTGTTTTTACCTTTCTTGAAATAGTGAAGAATGATATTTCATCTTCAGTATTAAAATGGCTACACAATAATTCACCAATCTTGATAAGTTACTGTCACAGTACAACCTAACCAAATTGTTTCAAATGAGGTTAAAGACATCTAAGCACTACTAGAGTCATCTTACGGGAAAAAAAACCAAATGAACTTTTTTAGCTAAACCAGTAAAACAATTAAGACACTTCCCAGGCTAGTGATTTCTTGTTTGCAAATTTCAAGTGTATCTCTAAGTCTGCATGTTTTCAAGGTTTTGTTAAGAAAATGTATCAAAATGATTATAATATATTTAGCTTTTATTGGTTTTTAATGCTAATTCTGTATTGATCTTTTCAGCACAGGATTTCTGAGTAATTTGAGGCATTCCTTTTGCTGAAGTTCTGTTTAGTTTCAGCCAGTAGAGGATAGTACAAACTAATTCTCTTTCCTTTAACTTTTTAGCAAGTTCCTGGAGACGTTCTGATGACAGGAAAGATGACCGGCCAGAAGAGCGGGATACCCCTCGTCGTGTGCCTCCGCCAGCTCTTTCCAGAGACCGAGAAAGAGACCGAGACCGAGAAAGAGACCGGGAAAGAGAAGGGGAGAAGGAGAAGGCCTCGTGGAGAGCTGAGAAAGATAGGGAATCTCTTCGTCGTACTAAGAATGAGACTGATGAAGATGGATGGACTACAGTGCGACGTTAAGTCTCAGAACGACAGACTCATACTCCTGTCTTACATAGGTTTGATCACATCCGAGGATTACTATACTTGTGCTTCAACCAATCTAAATTGGATTCGTTAATGTTGTCTCACCGTAACACAAAGCATGAACTTGTACTAATCCTATATAATAGATCGATCATGCGCCGTTTCCACAGAAGGTTGGAAAACCATGCCATTTTCTGGAATTTAAGGTGTTGCATTATTTCATCAATCACTTGTTTACAAAAAAGGAAAAATAAAAAATAAATTTAAAATGTGAACCCTTCAGGTATTGAGTAATACCCGTATCTTGGTATAGAACTGATACTTTTTTTTTTTTTTTTGATTTTTGAAATATATTAATTTGGAATGAGGTAAGGTTCTATTATAGAAAATGTATTTCAAGACTAAAGCAAGGGGCTAAAGTAATTGTCACACCATTAGCAGCTGAGACATGCCTCTAGGTGTTTGGGGTACCAACTAAATATACAACGTTTAGATTCACTCTGAGTGCAGGAAACTTCACAAACATTGGATGCAGTGGGATTTTCTGTAGATTTTACTTGAGAGAAGGTGAGTATAAAGCAATCTGCAGTTGTTGTAATGGCAAGAGTACTGCTCACGTGTGAATCCAAGAGTTATAGCTTTTAAATTTTAAAGTATTTGGTAAACCTTTGCTGAGTTTTCTTTTTTCTGTTGCCAATAGCAAACTGCTTTTCCATTAATGGAGAATTCAGCCTTTCAAGCATTTTAAATAAGACAATATTTATAAGTGTGGTTTGGAGGAATTGTTTAAATTCTTTTTCTTAATTTCATTTCAGGATAGATTCTTTCACCAAGTAATTTGTAGTAACGACTGTGTTGACTTCAATTTTGGAGTGTAATGGCTATGCTCAAGATTAACTTTGGTCTCATTGAAGCCAACACAGAACTTGCTGCTGTGTTTTTTCTTTAATGATAAATAAAATACTTACAGAATTTGTTTCTGTGTTGATTTGTGATTATATTTAAAGTGTTTTGTTTATAATGGTGAATTTGCATATTCAGTTTGTTTTTCACTTGACTTTTACCTGCACCAGTAAATGTCTTAGTTTTTAGTGTCAGAGACAACCTAAGTGCACTGTCAAGCAAACGTGGATAGGATGTGTCCCCAAGACGATGTCCTTCATTAATGTGGACCCCTCGGCTCCTCTGTAGAGCTCTTGTCTCTGTGAGCTTGTGTGCATTGTGGAGTGTGCGTGCGTGCGTGCGTGCGTGCGTCTGTTCTACCAGCGTGGGTTATCCACTGAAATCAGAAAAGTTGTAATTCAGAGACGGTTAGTAGCAACTTCATAGTAGCTATAGGCACTTACATTATTTCTGATACTGAGTGGTAAGAATTCCTGTTGGTATAGCTCTAAGGCCAGAAGAGGGAGTATTGATGCTTTTTTACTTAAATATTATCAGATGCAGCCTTTTCTGTTTGATGTTACCAAGGATAGACAGCACCTTTTACATACTTAGCTTTCTTTTCAAAACAAGTAGAAGTCTTTAAAAGGTCTTGTGGGGAAAGGGCCTTTTTTTTTGTAACAAATAAAAGAAGTTGGGGCAGTAACCTACTCTGAGCTGACACCCCCTGCACCTGAACTCCACCCCCCACCCCCAACATGCGCGTAGTTTCTCACAGGTGTCAAAGCGGACCAAGCAGCCTACTGACTAATGTGTAGAAGTCTCCATGTTCCCAGTGGCTACTGCATTTTTAAATGAGAATACCGTTACTGTTAATGCAAGTGGATAAGGGTGAGTGGAGATAGACATTGGCCAAAAAAAAAGACAATAATCCCACTAGTTGTCCACAGTGGCCACCAGGAGGAAGTTGGCATCTGTGTGGGGGAGATGTTTTTATGTTCAGAACTGGCTGTGTTTTGTTTTCTACTATTTTGACTGTAGATTGATTGATGGTCTCCTAAGGGTAATTGACATATGGGACACTATGGAAGGTATGTTTCTCATGTTGTGGCCTAAGAACAGACTAGAAAATGACAACTAAAATTTCCCTTTTGCCGAGAGTATATACATTTGTGGTGTAATTTTAAAACATGTCATTTTGGCTTATAATAAATCTATGCCAAATGTTGTAGTCAAAGTTAGTCATTTTGCAGCTTCCAAAAAGGACTTCACAGGAGAATTAAAATTCAAAGACATAAAAAGCCACTGGAAATGTCACTCCAGAGGACAGGCAGGTTAAGGCAATGCATGACTCCAGAATTGGTGAGGCTCTTCCAAGGGTTCCATACGTTGTGTTGATTTTAGCTAAATGTATAGCATGTTTTTTTTTTTTTTTAAGATTTTATTTTTCAGAGAGGGGGAAGCGAGGGAGAGAGAGGGAAAGGAACATTGATTGCTTCTCTAGCGCCCCCAACTGGGGACGTGGCCCACAACCCAGACACGTGCCCTGACTGAAGTAGAACCAGCAACCTTTCTTTTCGCAGGCTGCACTCTATCCACCGAGCCACACCATCCAGGGCTATTGTATGCTCTTATTGAAAATAATTTTTTTTATACTGATTTTTAGACTGAAGAATTGGCAGGTTACATTTAAATATGGGTTGGCCAAAAAGTGTTCGTTTTTTCCATACAGTGGCTTCAGTAGCTCTAGTAGTGCTTAGTTGTCTTTTAACTTCATTGGAAACAATTTTGTTAGATTTTGTTGTGATAGTTGTCATTATCAGCATACATTGGAAAAAAAACCAATGTTGGTGAAATTTTGTGCGGCCATTTTAATATTGAAGATGGAAGAGTATGTGCAGCCTCTTTGGCGTATTCTTTATCATTTCAGGAAAGGTAAAAATGCAACTGGAACATAAAAAAAGATTTGTGCAGCGTACGGAAATGATAACCGGACAGATTGAACACGTTAAAACCAGTGTGCAAAGTTTCTTGGTATTGACATTTTGGTCAAGTAATTCTTTGCTGTGGGGCTGTCTTATGCGTTGGAAGATGTGTAGCAGCACCTTGGCCTCTACCCACTAGAAATCAATAGCTGGAGATAGCCCATATACTGAAAATATCCAAGTCAATAAAGGTATTGGTCAAAATGAAAAATGTCTTATTTCACATAAAAGACATAATGGACTTTAAAGCCAACCCAATACGTGAGTGTGGTTACTATACTTTTTAATAAGACAGCTCTACAAAATTAATGGTAGTAATACCCTCTTTCTATATCTCAGTATTTTAATGTTAGCTGGAGAAGGCAAATTTCAGGGTGGGGGCAATAATATGGGTTGTGTTTTGAATGGATTAAAATAATGATTGCCAAACTGGTTGAGGGTCTTCTGGATACCCTTCCCAACACTCCTGACCTCAAGACCAAAATCCACGTTCAGTGTGTTCCTCATCAGGCACGTCCCACCAAGTGACTTTGCTGCATACCAGGGACCTGGAAACAACAGTGCCTGTCATTTGGCTCCTGTTAGCAATGCAAAGAAACTGCCTGCCTCCTCCTCCTGGCCTGAAGACTGCACTGATCTGTTTATAGTGACTCCTGAAAAGGTCAGGAACAGCAGAAGGAGGGGTAAGGTGAGTTCCTGTTCACCTGAAAAGTACCCCATTAAGCACAACCAACTCACGCTGGTATACTTTCTAGCCACACAAGGGATTCTGTGGCTTTATTAAGCTACTTGAGTTGAGGCCCAGTCAGTCTTGAAGTCCTTCCACCTAGGGCAAGACTGGCGGGAGTGGATTTTTCCTTCTGGCCAAGAAACAGTGTGCATGTCCCGCATCCCTCGCCCTTGTGACGCACCTTCCTCTAACAGAAAGGCTCGCGAGCCTACCCAAGGGTATTTACTCCAGCCTCCAGTACACCTTCCAAGTAGTGTTCAAGCCACTTTGTTGTGGAGGGTGTGAGCTCTTCAATAGGAAAGCCATCTGATCTCTTAAATTCTCCTACTGGAATCTTTATATACTTAGATTAACTATCTCCTGCTGATATTTTCAGATAGGCATTTTGTATTTCAGGTGAATTCATCTTTATTTCCATTTTTTGCCTGTCTTGATAAGCTGCCTGTGATGGTGTGGTATCCAACTTGGGGGATTTAAAAATGATGGCAGAGTAGTGTGGTTAAAAACCTTTGCCTAAGAAGCAGGTGTAACCTCATTTATGTATAACGTAGGGTTCCAGAAACACTGGGGTCTTCCAGTGAGAATGGGAACATAGGTTTTGTTCCTTGTCTCCAACCCCCAGGTCCATAATTACGGCTTATTCTGGTTTGAGGACCATTCAATCAAGAGTGTTCAACCCACAGCCCAAGGGCCACATGTGGCCGAGAATGGCTATGAATGCGGCCCAACACACAGTTGTAAATTTACTTAAAATACGGAGTTTTGTGAGTTACCTGTTGCAATGTATTTACCATGTGGCCCAGAGGCACCAAAAGGTTGGACACCCTAAAGCCAGACAGCCCAGAGTGGAACCTTCTTGAACACAGGTATTTACTACATTAACCTTCCAGAGTGCAAAGGGTTTCATCTTCCACTTAGCTTGAGAGGCAGCAGCTGGAGTGAGTTTTCCACTACTCAGGAACCCTGAAATTGAGTGATTCAGGGTCAGTTCTCCCCCTCTTGATCTTAGTATCTCAGCGTTTTTAAAGAACTGGAAATGGGGGTGGGCACAAAGACAAAAAGCCAATAGCAAAGTTATAGGCAAGATTAATGAAATCATATACTGTTACTGTATAAATACACAAGTCACTTTTTTTAAACAGCACCATTTCCAAGTGTGTACACAATACGATTATAACGGCACAATTTTTCAGGGTGGAAAATGCTAGTTGCTAGTTCAGTAATGAAAGATCTGGTACCTAAGAATAAATTGTATTCTATCTGCTACAGACTGTGCATTTTTATACCTCCAGCTAGGACAGAAACAAGCCACAAGGAGGGAATACCTCCTCCAGTTAATACTGGAAAGTATACCAATTCTTCACTTCTCAGAACGGACGCTACCAGGGGCTGGCTTGCTTCACCTGGAATTACAGTAACTGATCAAGGACAACTAAAAAATGTTTCAAACAATAAAAGTCATTTTGCCAACATTCCATAAAACCATCAGTTTTAAGTTCAATTAAGAGGCTTTTTAAAAAAATATTCTAGACCTAGTAAAGTGCCTCCATTAGTAAAATTAAACATCCAAGATTTGATTGAGACCATTTCATATGGACGCGCATCTAAAATAGGTCGACGTGTACAGTAAAGAAACAGCGCCTCTAAGTTGCCATATTTCAGTTAGTGGACTACACACAGACTTCACTGTCCGGATGCGCACAAAAACTAGAAACTAGAGACAAATCAAGATTTTAGCGTCTTCACTCAACCGCAGTACTCCGAACGGCCTGTTTTCTTTGAAAAACAAAAAAAAAAATCAGAACGACATCCCAAGTTGAAGCAACCGCCGAGCTCCACGCCTTCCCAACAGCGAGGAAGAGATGGCGCGCAGAGCAAGAATGAGAGCCGGCAGGCGGCGACCCCGGTGGCGGCAGGTGGCGGCAGGCTGGGCTCAGCGCAGCTTCTTGCCGGGCAGCGAGTCCCTGGCGCCGCGCGGGGGCGGCCGGGCGGTGGGCGGCGGCGGCGGCGGCACTTTGGAGAGCGGGCAGTACTTGATGGTGTGCGCGTTGTCGCCGCTGGCGCCGCACAGGGGACACGTGTAGCGGCGCAGCACGGGGCACAGCACCCGCCCGTCGGGTCCCTTCAGGATGTGGGTGGTGTAGAGCGCCACCGCCTCCTTGTTGTTCCGGCAAAACACGCACACCTGCAGCTCGGGCTTGAGGAGCCGGGCAGCTGCCGCCCCGGGGGCTGCGTGCAGCCGGGGCTCGGCCGCCCACGCCGGGGCTCGCTCCTCGCGCGGCGTCACCTCGCCGGCGGCTGCGGCGGCGGGCGCGCAGCCCAGCAGCACCGCGGCGGCGCGACCCGCGAACGGGCTCAGCTCGGCGAAGCGCTCCTCCAGCAGCGCGGCCTCAGCGGGGCCTGCGCACAGCTCCAGCGCGCTCCCCAGGCAGCGGGCCCGGCACCCCGGCTCGTCACTGTCGTCCTCGTCGTCGTCGTCCTCTTCGTAGTCCCGCGGCCCCAGCACAGGCCTCAGCGCCGCGGGCCCGGCGTGAGGGGAGCAGCAGGACGAGGAGGAAGAGGAGGGCGGAGAGCCGCCGCCGTCTCTGTCTTCTCCGCGGGCACAGCCGAAACGCCGCTCGCCGTCCACCGCCTTGGTGATGAGCGTGGCGAGCCCCAGATAGTCGTTCCACGAGCTGAAGGGCTGCGGGTGCGCTTGGCCCTGGGCGCTCACGTAGCGGGCGCTGGGCACGAGCGCCATGGGCGGGGGGCCGCGGCGGGGCGAGGGGGGCGCCCAGGGGAAAGCCTCCATGAGCGGGCTGCGGGCCGCGCGGGCCGCCTCCCCGCCGCCGGCGCGGGCCGGACGGAAGGGACGCGCGGAGCTTGCCCGCTGGCCTGCCGCGGGGGTGGGGCCGCCTGGCCGCCTTTTATCAGGCCCCGTTCCTCCCCGCCCCCCGGCCTCGCCGCCGCCGCGGCCCTGCCCCCTGCTCTCCCCCGCCCCGGCCACCTCGCCCGCGCCCCGGACGGAGGCGGAGCGGAGGCGGGCACGCGCTCCGCTCCGGACCGCGAGGCTCCCGCTCCCAGCGCGCCGCGCCAGCCTCCCCAGCTGCGGGGTGGCTTTCATTCTGGGAGGGGGCGGCCGCGGCGCCGCCACGAGCCCCGGCGCCAATTGGCTGCCGACCAGAAACCCCCTGCGCCACGGGTGCCGCTCCGGACGCTGATTGGTGAAACCCGGGGAGGGGCGTGCCCTGCCCGCGCAGCGCGGCCTGGAGGGGTAAGTAGAGGAGAGGAGAGCCGGGGATGGGCGTCTGCTGGAAGCCGCCTTCCCCTGAGCTCTGCGTCCTGGGCTTGAACAGGTGACAGACCGGGGTTTCAACAGGTAACTAGGCGTCCGGCGCCCTTGGCCTAGTGCTAAGTCAACTCGCCCAGGACGGGATAGGTATGGCGATGGGGAAATGACCCAAGGTCCACGCACCCCCTTCCAGCCTCTAATCCCCAGGCCAGAAGCTCCTTCTCGCCTCCCACCTCCTCACCAGCATCAACAAGAAAAGCTGTGGGGAGGTGGAACTGGGCGTGATCTAAGGATGCAGTTTCGGAGTCAGAGCCACCCAACAATCAAGTAACTTAACGTTTTGCACAGCACTTTGGAGAGATTTCAACTGGATGAAATCCTCGCCCAAACCTCTGAGGTTCACACAGATTAGGATTCTAGCCTTAGTGAGTAGTGGAGGGACGGAGCACTTCCTATAGCAGCCTCCCAACGAGTGTTCAGAGCCTGGGTGCCATTTAACTGGTGACTTACAGAGAGGTAGGAAGTGAGCCAGAACACCTTCCAGCCAGCCCTAGGATTGTGTGTGTGTGTGTGTATGTGTGTGTGTGTGTGTGTGTGTGTGTGAGAGAGAGAGAGAGAGAGAGAGAGAGAGAGAGAGAGAGAGAGAGAGCAGCTCTGCCCCACCCTCTCTGCCAGGCGGGCGGTGGGGACAGGCTCTGTTTCGAGATCTGGGTTGTAGGTGCCATATGAAAAGCAAAGCATATTTAGCACCACAACTTCATACTTTGAAACGAATACAACATGTTTGTAAAAACAATGGAAGAAATAGGATTTTTGATTAGGAGGGTGTGCAGGGGTCATGCCCTTCCTGGGAGAAGGGGCAACACTGTTTTGTGTTTTCATGGAAGGGTCCTGGGAAGGGGCCTTTGTAGGATTCTGTGGGGCTGGGAACACGTCTCTTTTGGTGGCCGGGCTGGTGGGGCGGGGCTTGCCCTCCCCCGTGGCTGTTGAAACAAGGGGCTGGCAGCCCTCATCAGGCAGGTGGCTGTGCCCAGTGGCTTGAGAACAATGGCCCAGGGGAGGACGCCCAGGACCTCTGCTGCCACCAGTTCCCGTCAGAATGACAGTGAGTCAGCATGTCAACAGTGGACGGGGTCTCTGGGGTTAGTCAGATCAGTCTCACTCCCCTCCTCTCAGGGAAAAGGACTTCTTTTAGGTCACGCGGTGAATGCACTAGCAAGAACTGGGTCCTGTCACGCCTGGCTTGGTGGCCTTCCTGCTGTACCGTGGACCCAAAGGTATTTCACACCAGGAGTGCACGTGTGCATCAGCAGAATGCAAGTGTAGAACACAGGGGGCACTAGAAGAAGGGGCCATACCTTTGGCTTGGGCCACTGCCCTCAGGGGCTGTCCAGGGGCCAGGCGATAGGCAGGCCTGGGGAAGGACTTGAGGCGGTAACATGATGCCCCTTCTGGCCACCTGTTCCTGTGAGGGGTCGCAGGTTTGTTTTCCTGGTCTCTTCCTCACTTCCTCCTCCCTAAAGCTCGGTTTTAGTCCCAAAACCAGGCAGTCATGCCCTCCACTTGCCAACCCGGTTCCTTTTTCAAGTTTGTGTTGGCACCCCAGTGAAAAAGTCATTCCTGTATTTCCTCTCCTTCTCCCACCAAAAATAAACAAAAGAGCCCGTACGGCGTGGGGCTCCTGCAGAAGCGTGGCAGGTTTGCTGACACAACTCTGAGCTCTTACCACGAGAAGGAGGCCCCCGGAGGGGTGTGAAGGTTATTATTCTATAAATGGAAAATTCCACTCTCGTCGTGCAGCCCTGCAGCCTGCATACTTATGCTCAAGGCATGCAGACCTTGCACGCGCTGAGGGGTGGGAGCCGCTCTTCTGAGGACGACTTCTGCAAGGAGAGTTTAAAACCACCAGCTGCTGTGTCTGACCCCTTGGGCGGCCCAAAGAGAGGATGGCCGAAGGTGAGGCCCCTCTCCTTTCTACATGCCGTCAGCCTGGGGCTTTACAAGGGGAGTGGACACCTTTCAGAACAAATGCCTTGATTCAGAGCTGCAGGGCGGGTGGGTAGCGATGATCTCCAGAAGGTGCCCTGCCAAGTGGAAGGGAGCTCCCGTGTCCCGAGGTCTGGCGGCTCCGTGCTGCTCAACTTGTGTGCCGTGGCCTTGGCCATTGTCATATGCCAGTAGGTCTTCGACTGGAGAGGACATCTGGGAGTGGAGCCCAACGTGCACGAGGGCTTTTGTTTTCCGGCACACGCTGGCCTCGGGGCACCGGGTGGCCACGGGAAGGCTGGGGTGGGTGCCTGGTTCAGCTCTGGGTTAACTGGGTGGTTGCTTTTGTCTCCCAGCACAGGCTGCAGCCTGGCCACGAGCTCTCTAGCTCTCTTTGAGGTGGTGGGGCCGACTCCAGAGATGTCCTTAGCACCTCCAATGAAGTCTGCCTTTTGTTCCCTTTCCAGAGGTCTGAAACGAAACAGGCAGGAATAGCCCGAGTGTGACAGTGTCTGCGAAGGCCACCCTTGGATTGGCGGAGGCAGGAGATGCGATCTGGACGGGCCTCATCTCAGAGGTGAGAGGGCGTTGCTGCTCAGCGGCGGGCCTGCGGGCGCAGGCGGGAGGCTCGGGCAGGGCAGAGGTGGGGGCTGAGGCGGGCTGCGGGGGCTCTGTGTCCCCCCCCCCCGCCTCTCCGAGTGGCCCCCAGCCTGGGCCATTTCCTTTGCTGGCGGCAGCACTGAAGCAGGGGAGGCAACACACAGGCCTCAGGCTTCTGGAGGCTCTTCAGAAACATGAGGTCAGCCCTGGGGAACGAGGCAGCTTGGCGGCTGTCCAGGCCGCTACAGAGATGCCGTTTGTCAGGCTCTGGGTTCCCGCTGACATGCCTGCCAAGCTCTTTCGAGCGGCAGGGAGGGCTTTGGCCCCTCAGCTGTGGGGCATGGATGCGGGTGAGGGGCGTCTGGCCCCGCTGGGGGCTCTCCTCTGTAATAGCGTGGACTTTGTCCACACTGCGCCTCCCGCCAAGCTCCGAGAGGCCTGGGGACGGCGCTCCTGCCCTTTGGGGGCTTAGAGTTGGCCACAGTCAGTTGAGAAGGCACGTGGGGAAGTGGTGGGAGCTTCCTGGGCCTTCTGCAAAGTCGCATGTGTCCTTGGATGAGGGACGAAACCACGCTGGGCCCCAGGGCCTTCCTGGCATTAGTGAGGGGCTCCGGGTGTCAAGTGGCAGCCACTTGCCCCTTCTTGCTTCCTTACTCCTGTTCCAGGTGAGTCCCCTTCCTCGCCTCAGGGATGGGCTGTGACGGGTGGAGGCCAACAGAAACACCCATTTCCCCTGGGCAAGGGCGGGGCTAGGCGAGGGCCGGTGGCCCTGCCCCAGCCCCTGATACACAAGCAGAGGTGTGTTAGGGGGACTCCGGGGGAGAACCGGCTGCCTTGTTGAAAGAGAGAAAAATGAGCCGCCAGCCCTTCCTCTGGCCCACCAGCAGGTTGGGGAGCTGAGGCCACTGTGAGGGGCAAGTCTGAGGATGGAGCGCTGGCACGCTGGGCTGGGCACGGCTGACCTCGGGACATTTCCCTTGACGACTTGTTACACTAGATAAACACCTTGGTTGTTGCAGCACTGAGCCCGGTGTTCTGCCACCTGCAGCTGAATTCATTCTAACTGGAGTGCGGGGTAAGTAGCATGAAATGAATGCATTTGGTGAAAGGCAGGCTACAATGTTTCAGCCAGAGGGAGGTGACAGCCGCGTCGGAACTGCGTGTGTGGACAAGGGCAGGAAGGAAATCAGAGAACCGAGAACCAGGGGGCTTCGGGGAGTCTCCCTGCTCACGGGGGCCCGGCCCTGCGGCAGAGCCTCCCAGCTGGCAGTGGTGCTAGTGAGGCCGCACTGTCAGGCCAGGTGCTGTGCTTTACAGCCCTGGCTCACGGCCCTTGGCACGACGGCCACGTGAGGCAGGTACCGTGATCGCCTCGTGTCACTGCAGCTGAGGCGAAGCCTGCACACACAGCTGGCACGCAGAAGGGCTCACGCAGAAACCTGTGTCCCTCGTCCTGCAGAGCTGGTCCTACTCGATGCACCTGGTCATCCTCTGGCCATAGGGCTTTGGGGACCCCTGGGAGAGGCTGGCCAGCAGCACAGGCAGCGGGGGCCAGAGGAGAGCACACAGGGAGCTCCCCATGTCAAAGATCGCCCCCCAAACCCATTCCAGGTCAGAGCAGTCCGGGTTTTCCCGATTACCCAGTCAGTAGTGGGCACTTGGGTGCTGTGAGTACTCCTTTCTGTGTGCGGCACACCTACTGTCCCCATTTGGTTTAAAGCAGGATAAGCCTGGAGGCTGACAGTCTGAAAGGCAGATGCGCCAGGGCTGATGGTGCTGACGATAATAGTAACAACGATAGCTCTCGGGAGAGGTGCCCGCACAAGGCACTCAGCATGAACTGGTATCCTTTCCTAAATCCTCCCAGCGGTCCTACAAGGATACCCCCTTTCACAAAGAGGAAATGAAGTTTTGAGAGGCAAAAAGAGTGCACCCAGCGCCTCCCGGTGGGCTGGTGGGTGGGGTTTCTCCCAGGTCTGTGCTGCGAGCCACCATCCTTCTCCACCATCTCCTGGCTCGTGGACGCGCCTCCCGTTAGAATTCACTGTATCCTGTCGCCCCGCCTCCTCGTGTGCTTCCCTAAACGGGCCCATCGATCTTCTCATGCTCCTCTTCAACCCCTGTTGTCTGCCGGGGGGGAGGAGTAAGCCCTGGGACCCCAGGTGGCGGAGTTACCCATGAAATGGTGAACTCTGCAGTGGAGGTTGCTCTCCGGGGGGCCTGAGGTCGGGGCAGGGGGTGAGACCAGGTGGCCAGGCAGGGTTGCTGTGTGCAGTCCTGCAGGCTGTGCACCGCCCCAGGGCTTCCCCCTTAAGGGGGCGCCTGTCCCTGCACAGACGTGGGACTGCATGTCCCAGCGAACCTGTGATCGTTTTCTGGCCGATCTGGAGTGAGGCGTCCTTTTCTCATGGAATCAGTCTATTGGGACAGTTGTCCGACAGGCGGAAAAAATTGTCTTGGGGATGAGGTGCCTTTTCCCAGTTTGCCGGAAGCTTTGGCTCTGGCCGGAGTGTGAGATGAAGAGGCCGCTTGAAAGCAGGCTTCAGGTTCGCCATCGGCCGGGCGCCCGTGGGCCTCGCCCAAGCTTCAGGTGAAAGTGCCTCCCTAGTTGAGCTGATCGGGCGGGTGCTGGTCCCGGAAGGTGCAGTTGGATCAGCTGTGCTGCAGGGATGAACACTTGAAAGACTGCTGAAGTCATTTTAGCCATCTTCTGGTCTTACCTGGCGTGCACGTGCATTTTCCCAGCTGTCCCGAGTTCCCAAGGGGTTTCTTAGGCCCCGAGAGTGCCGGTCCATGATGGTGAGCTGGCAATAGTGTCCACCCGGGGGCTTCCGTGGCCCAGTGACTGAAGAGGAGGCAGGTGGTGGCCGAGGCTGGTGTAAATCGAGCAGCCTCGAGCAAGCCATTCCCCTTCTCTGGACCTCGGTTTCTCTCATTTAAAATAATTGGATGGCCTAAGGGTGTTCTTGGCTCTCTCGAGCTAGAAAGTTTATTTGTTCACTAGCAAGGCCTGGGACCACATGGCGACCGAGACTGACCTTCTCCTGAGCGCCTGCAGTTGACGCTCTAATTGGGCAGACAGACAAGCAAACAGGTGCTGATGCTGTGGTGGGACGCTAATTGGTTTTCTCTGGCTGCTGTGATCAATTACCTCCAACACAGTGGGGCAAAACAACACGCACTTGTTTTGTTGCCATTCTGAAGTCAGAGGTCTGCCGCGGGCCTGGCTGGCCTGGAGTCAGGTGTCTTCTGCAGGGCTGGTCTCTCGGGAGGCTCTCGGGGAGAGTCTGCTTCCTTGCCTTTTCTGGTTCCTAAAGGTGCCTGCATTCCTTTGACTCCCCACCCCCTCGCCCCGCTCCTTCCAAGCCGGCATCAGCAAACTGAGTCCTTCTTACCTTCTTAAACTACCCTCTCTCTTTTTTTTTCTGCTTCCCTCCTTCACCTCTTTAAAAATTGATTTGAGAGAGAGGGGTATCAATTTGTTGTTCCATTTAGTTATGCATTCATCGGTTAATTCTTGTATGTGCCCTGACTGGACCGAGGATCGAACCTGCAACGTTGGTGTATCAGGACAATGGCCTCACCAATTGAGCTACCTGGCCAGGGCTGCCTTCCACTTTTAAGGACCCTTGAGAGGACATTTTGTTCATAATCCAGGATAATCTCCCTCCTTTAAGATCAGCTGACCAGCAACCTTAATTCCACCTCCAACTTTAATTCACTTTGCTGGGTAAGGTAAGAGGCACAGGTCAGTACGGCCACTGTTGTGCTAGCCACAGAGGATGCAGGTGACCGATCACCTGGAGCAGGTGATCATCCTCTCAAACGAACCTCAGTTTCTCCATCATAACAGGTCCCTTAACCTCGGCACCACTGACATTCACTGACGTGAAGAAAGATAATTCTTTGCTCTGGGGGCTGGTCTGCGCATTGCAGGGTGTTCACAGCGTCCCCAGACTCTGTCCTTTAGATGACAGTGGCCACTTCGTCCTTCTCCGCCACGGGACAACCCGAAACATCTGCAGACTTTGTCACACACCCCCTGGGGGCAGACCCGCCCCTGGTTGAGAATTCACCTGGAAAGGGGGAGCTTCATGGAGTGGTTGTGGGGGTCGGACAAGAGGGTGACGGTAACAGGTTTGGCACAGGGGCTGCTGGGTGGTGAGGTCCCCCTAAGTGGTGGCTGTCTGCCTGTATTTGACTTTTCCGAGGGCACGTGACTGTTACCGTAATTAAAAGTTATCAGAAATAAACATTTAGCAGCAGGCGCACTAGGCTTGACGCTGAAATATCCCCAGAGCCCCAGTTACCTTTTCAAGGAAAATATTACCAATACGTTTTTATTACTCAGGTACTGGATTAATTCCTATTGTGCAAAATTCTAACAATATAGACAAGGCTAATATTTTCCATCCTCTCCCCAACCCCCACCCTCTACCATTTCCTTCCCAGAGGTGACCCCTGAATGTAAGTGCCACGGGGACAGGCTCTTGATTTGTACTTTTCATCATTTTAGCCCCAGAGGCTGGCGTGGTGCCAGGCACACTGTAGACATTCCATTCATGTCTGTCCAACGAATGAGTAAACGAGCGAGTTTAGTGTGTATTCTGATATTTAAGAAAAAATTGTTATATACATTTTTAGTGGTGGTGGTTATTTTTTTACCCTAGTTCCACAGCTTACTAGCCATATGGTCGAGTTACCTAACCTCACACAACCTTAATTTCATCTGCAAGCCAGGGTTAATAATACGACGGCGTGGGGCATTTAAGAGCTATGACAGGTCTTCGGCCAGGCATTTGAATGGGCACACACGCACATTCCTTTAAATGGAATACACGACGTGGTGTTGTGCAACCTGCTTTTTTTCACTTAGCACGTCTCCGGAGTTTTCCGGGCCGGGATCTATAGTGCTGGTCTCCCCGCTCGTTAGCCGCTAGGAGGACGAGCTGTGGTCTATTTAAGGGTTGGTGTCCGTCTCCCTGCTCTCTGACGCCCGGTGTCTGGCAGGTGCTCCACGGGCAAGAATCTTCTGCTGAATCATTGGGCAGAGCGTCCCACCAGCTGGAGGAGCCTGTCCCTATTTCAGTTTCCATCCACCGTTCGAGTCTTGGAGTCTTTTTGGTTGGAGTGCGTCAGAGTCTGGTCTGGAAGTCTACCCGAGATTATTTTTAGCCGTTTTGGCCAGGGGACCAGCCGCTCTATGGGAACGTGCCCTCGGGGCCTGAGGCTGGCCCGCACGTGCCGCCTTCAGCAGGCGGTTGGTCACAGGCTCTGCAGGGTGTGCCTGGGCCTCGGGTGCACTCGGCTCGGAAGCTGATGCGGAACCTTATGTGGAACCTTGGGTTCTGAATCTCCCAGCAGGACTGGGGTTCTCCTGGGGTCAGCTGTCGTCAGTGGGTAAGGGACCGGAGGGGAGTCCCGTGTTCTTTTCGGTCCTGCTCGGACAGTCTCTGTTGTGGTGGTTGGCGCTGGTGGGACATTTTCGCTCAGGCCTCCGCCGCCGCCCCTCTCGGCTCCACGCAAGCTGTGCATGTGCACGTCTTAGTGCCTCTGCACAAGCTGTCCCTCTGTCAGGAACACCCCCCTCCTCCTGCTGTCATTCAGAGCTCAGCACATACGTCCCCTCTTTGGGAAAGCTTCCCCTCTCCCACAGCGGAAGAGTTGGCCCCTTTCTTCTCTGAGTGCCCAGGGACTTTGCACCAGCTACGTTCTGGTCACAAGGCAGGGCTGACCGCTGCTGTCTGTCTGCTGCCCTCATGAGACGGGCACTTGTGAAAGCAAGGACCTTCGTGCCCTCCTTGTGCCTGGCCCATCTCGGAACTTTGCAAGGGTCTGCGGGGTAGGGAGGGAGGCTCAGTGGCTGCGGGATAAAGATGTTCAGAACAAGCAGGTGAGCTGAGGGAGTGCTGCGCAGAGGAGAGATGGGGTGACGAGGAACCCGGGCTGTCTTTAAGAAGGCCACTCCTAGCTGGCTCTGCTCAGATGACCCCTTATTGCCTTCAGAGTGGTCCTCACAGGCTGGTGCAGGAGACCCAGGGCGGCAGAGACTTGATTCAACTCTGCTGAAACCTCTCTGTGATCCAGAAACATATATTTTTTAAAGATTTTATGTATTTATTTTTAGAGAAGGAAGGGAGGGAGAAAGAGAGAAACATCAATGTGCGGTTGTTGGGGACCATGGCCTGCAACCCAGGCATGTGCCTTGACGGGGAATCGAACCTGCAATGCTTTGGTTCACAGCCTGCACTTAATCCACTGAGCTACGCCAGCCAGGGCAAGATCCAGAAACATATTTAAGGAGGATGGCAATCATTTCAGTGACACTGTATTTCTATTATTTGTAATATTACACGTTGTTACGGACATGTGTGAGACCAAGCATCTGGAAGCATTCTCCACGGGGGAGGCCACGTCAGACATGCATCCCCACGGCCACTTTTCTAGGGGGGTCTAACCCCCAAAACCTCCTCTGCCTGGCGAGAGGCTGAGGAGCGAGCAGTGAGGACAAGGCCTTGAGTGACAAAGAGAGCTCGACTCAAGCATACGGGGTGGAGGAGTAGCTCCTCTCTGGGGACCTGTGAACTCTCTCTTCACGTACGTGTGTGACAGGCGCCTTGGTCTGGTTTTTCAGCTCAAACCTTGTGATGGTGGTGACACGGGAGGTGGGGCCGGGTTGAGCAGGCCGCTGAGGGCAGCGAGAAGTGGTGCCTGAGGGTGCGACACGCAGGGAGGGAGCAGCGGTCTGTGAAATGCTGATGCGGGCGTCGTGAGAGCAGAGCCGCCTCGGGCAGGGCCGTTTCGCATTTGGACAAATCGTCCGACTCGCCTCCAGTCACCTCTGTGGATTTCACTGTACGACGGCGGGGTGTGATCTTCTGGTGGTGTTAGTTCTGAATTACTGGGGAAACATTAAAGTTCAGTGAGTCTGTTTAAGAAGGCAGGCAACGCATAGCGCAGTCGAGAAAACGATTTGCACGTAGTTTGGTGCTTGGAGTATATTTCAGGTGCCTGCAGTCCCTTATGGGACCTCCCTCCTTTTGCAGAACCAGCAGGTGGGTGATAATAATGGTGGGTAACGTGGCCAGCACTGCCTAAGAGCTCTACCTTGTTACCCGCTTTAATCTCTAACAACCCAGGGAGGCAGGCATTAAGGGTAATCCCATTTTATAGGATGTGGAAGGTGAGGCTCAGAGAGGGAATGCAACCCATCAAGGTCACACAGCCAACAAGAGCTCGGGGGGACTTTGAACCCAGGTTAACAGACTCCGAGGCCAGAGCTCTGGGCCCCTTGGCCCAGCTCTGCCGTGGTTTTCCTCTCTCGCCCCGGCAGACTGCCGCCCTGTCGGGGGTTTCTCCTGCTGTCCTTCAGTCTCCCCCATCACTCAGCTCTCTGGCAAGGTTCAGGTGATGGAGTTGCCACCCCGGAGCCTGGCTGCATGGCCAGGGCCCCTGATGTCCCCTGCTGTCACATTTGCTGACGAGTAAAGAGGTCCCTTCCTGGAGCCAGAGCTTGCATCGTCCAGCCACAGGAGAAACATCCCAGGCATCCCCTGACAGCCTGAGGGTGAATCCTGACTGTGTGGATGAGCCCCAGGTGTGTCCATGGCCTTTGGCTGAACCAATCACACCTTGTCTCTCCACCAGAGGTAGAGTCTGGGGGCGTCGCTCTGCACGGGGAAGGCCCAGCGGGAGGGCCGAGCCCTGGAATCTGCTGGGGCTGTAAGGCGTGATCTTGCCACCGCCCCCTAGGTGCTGCCTCAGGCCACCCCAGGTGGAACGCAGTGTCACCTACGGAAGGGAACTTGGCGGCAGCCCCGTCTCAGTCTGGGATGGTCCCTGAGTGAGCTGGAGCTGGGGGGGGGGGGCGACTTTGTGACCCACTGGCAGCTTGTACCTCTTTCCCTCCTCTGGGCCTCAGGGTCCTCACCATTAAGCTAAAAGTCAGATAATGGATGGAAAGCCCTGCTACCTGTCATGGCCAACGAGGGCCACCAAACTGCGGGACCACCCCCCTTCCGTGAAAGGGAACGTTTGGCAGGCCGAGTGGCCTCTGTATAGTTTGTGTGAAACATATAGAAATATATAAAAACACGTAAAAGTGTAGAAGGGCATTTATAAAATTGCTAACGATGGTCACCAGGTGTTGGAATTATGGGTGATGATTTTTTTCGCATAGTAATCCAGTACTTATTTTTTAAATTTTATTTTTCAATTACAGTTTATATTCAGTATTATTCCACATTAGTTTCAGGTGCACAGCATAGTGGTTAGACATTTACAAAGTGCTTATACTTATTTTTTAAAAATGCAGAAAATTCAAGCCCTGGCTGGCGTAGCTCAGTGGATTGAGCGCAGGCTGCGAACCAAAGTGTCGCAGGTTCGATTCCCAGTCAGGGTACATGCCTGGGTTGCAGGCCACGGCCCCCAGCAACAGCACATTGATGTTTCTCTCTCTCTTTCTCCCTCCCTTCCCTCTCTGAAAATAAATAAATAAATAAATCTTTAAAAAAATACAGAAAATTCAAACCGGGGATATTAGACTCCAAACACCGTGCTCCCGGCGCGTCCGTGCCGCCTCCTCTGCCGCTGAAGCCCGATAGCGGCTGCCCTCCCTTGTCCCCGGAGCTCGCGGCCAGCTCTCCACGGCGACCAGGTCCACCTGCCGGGGAGGTCTCGGTTGCCATAGCTGCTGAATTCTCTGTGTGGCGCACCTGAGTGGCAAACTCCACTTCCCAGACAGCCCAAGTGGAAGTCTGGGTCCCGTGTGTTTTGTCCACCTCTCGCCACTGCCCCCGCCCCCATGTCCAAACGCCGCGCTGACCCAGGAGAGGTGAGAGTAGGAGCAAGGCGGGGCAGGTGAGCAAGACCTTTGTGGGTCTCCTTCGCTTTCTTCTCCGTCTTCGCTCGGGCTGCTGTAACAGGGTGACACATGCTGGGCGGCTTGTAAACAAGAGAAATCTATTTCTCACTGTTCTGGAGTCTGGAAGTCCAAGGTCAAGGCCACAGGGGTTTTGGGGTCCGGTGGGGGCCTGCTTCCTGATGCGTGGATGGCTCCCTTCTCCCCGCGTCCTCACATGGCCTCTCCTGTAAGGGCACTGATCTCACTCGCCAGGGCTCTAGCTCTGGACCTAATCACCCCTCAAAGTCCCGCCCCCAGATGGCGTCACGTTGGGATTAGGTGCCTGCATGTGAAGTGGGGGCACCAACCCTCGGTCTGTAGCCTTCCCCTTCCCAGCCCCTCTCTGGGCTCGCTCCCGTCCCACGCTCTTCCCTCCGCTCTCCCAGCTTTCGTCCTGGTGGATCCTGCCCGGCCATCAAGGCCAGCGCAGGGGCGTCTGCTCAGCAAAGCCACGGGCCGCCGACTGGGGCGGTGGGTCCCTCTGCCCGGCACGCCTTCCCACACTCCTCTGGGTTTCGCTGGAGACTGCCCTAGTGCCACGTGCTCCTGGTGGGGCTGTCGGTCACGGCTCTGCCCCTGCCACCGTGGTGGTCAGGACACTGGTGGACCAGTTGGACAGTCCAGCTCCCGTGGCCACAGAGATTGGCTCAGGGACGGGCATGTGACTCACAGCGGACCAGTCAGACTCTTCGCTGAGATTGGTGTGAGAATGTTGCGAGCGAGAGGTGCTCCCCCTCCCCCCGGCCGTGGCTCACCTGGCATGCGGTGAGTTCGCGGCTGCAGGGGACCAGCCTGCCTGCCTTGGAGGGGCACCTCTGTGCCGAAGACAACCACGCACAGACAGCGCTTCTGTGTGCAGCTGAGCCTGAAGCAGGTACCCTGGGCCTCCTGTGTTTTGTCTGAGCTGGTTAGACGGGGTTCTGCTCCTGGCGTCTGAAGGAGACCTGACCGGGACGACCTCCCTGACCCCAGGGCTCCCCACCGTGTACAGTTTTGGGGTCAGTAACCCGTGTTCTCTTCTGTGCACATGGTCACCACTTGCTGCTGTCCTCCTCAGCAGGACCTCCCACAGCCCCTAGGCCATCGGTCATTCCAGTTAGTGAAGGGCCACCGAGCGCACGGGGGAGGGGCGAGCCTACGGCCGCCTTGAGATCCATCCTTCCTGCAGCTGCTCCCACTTCTAGCTAAGGACGTGCTGGGTCTGAACTTCCCTTGCAAGGAGACTTTTGAGGAAAACGAGCAGACCTAGCCCCACCGGCCTGCCTTCCTGCTTCAGGAATGCGGCTGGGCTTGTGGGCAGAGCCTCGGAGATCCTGGTTGGACCGGCCGCAGGCCAGGAGGACAGACAGAACAGTTTCTGGAGCAGCGAGAGGGCCCAAGGCCACCGCACTGGCACCTGCCAGGGACAGTTGGCATCAGGGTGCATCTCGGCCCCTTAGAAGGCAGCCAGGAGGCCAGAGGCGGGTCCTGTTGGGGTCTTGGGGCCACGGCTGGGGACAGCGGGTCTGTTGGAATGAATGGAGAGCTGCCAGGAAGCTCGACCATCTACAGCTTCAGCTCCTGGGGGGAAGTTCCGATTTATTTACTGCGCCGCCACCCTGGGCACCGTCTTCAGTGTGGCTGCAGGAATAAAAGTTACGGCCTTAAAAAAAAAATGGAATCAGAGGAGCAACGTGCTTCCAGGTCTGCAACTTCAGAAAGCTTGGCAGGTAGTTGGAGAAACGTTTCCCTGTAATAAATTAGACAGTGTTTTATTTTTCCTTCAGCTAATCCTTGGTAATAAATTCTACTGTGGGGTGGTGGGGCAGGGCTCTTTTAAGGAATCCTTTCCTGAAACATAACACCTGCTGGTCTCAAGGGCCGGAGAGGGCCCTTGATAAGTCTGATATTGATGGAGATAAAACATTTACAATTTGCCTCCATTTCGTTTTGGTTTGTGGAAGTCCCCCTCTCCTCCTTACACTGACTCTTAAGTGAGTACCACGGTTGTGACTCTGATGCTCAGTGAGCCCACGGTGACTTTAACAGGAGCGCAGCTCGCAGGGAAGTCACCTCCGTATTTAGAGATTCTGTTCCCGTGATGGAAGGGATCCAACGCCATCAACTCGCCACTGGATTGCCGGCCGGTCCCCTTGGGGAACGAACGGTGACACGCCCGTAGCCACACGAGCCTGGGGGAGGTGAAGTCCGTGTGGCTGAGCTCGCGCCTCAGCGCCGTTCACCCGAGTGCCACGGCTCCGTGGTCACCGGGAAGCCTGGCGGTTCCCCAGTGCGCGGGGACCCGGGGCCTGGGGGAAGGCTGCCTTGGGGCAGCAGCGCTCCTTCTCAAGGGGCCTGCGGCAGATTGTCACGCTTTTGTGCTGTGACGTGGAGACTCCTGACTGAGCAGTGGAGTCTGTGATCTCTTCCCTGGAAGAGGGACTTAGTTAAAAAGCTCCCAGCGTGGCTGCGATGGTCATTACGTGCCAGCGTGAGCTGGTTCAGGGGTGCTCAGCTGGCAAAACACTGTTTCTGGACGTGTCTGCGTGGGTGTCTCTGGATTAGCGTTGGAAATGCTGAACCGAGTAAAGCAGACGCCCCCCCACCCCCGCCCCGTGGGTGGGCGTGATCCAGCCCGCTGAGGGCCCAGACAGAGCACAAAGGCAGAGAAAGGGCTAGTCCCCTCTGCAGGAGCTGAGACGCCCATCCTCTCCTGCTCTCAGCCTGCGGTGCCCCTGGTTCTTGGGCTTCCAGACTCGTACCAGGTGTTACACCATCAGCTTCCCCACCCCCATTCTCAGGCCTTCATTCTCGGGCTGAATTATGCCAGCGGCTTGCCTGGTTCCCCGGTGTGTACACGGCAGATTGTGGGACCTCTGGGCCTCCACAGCTGTGTGAGACGATCCCTAGAAGAAATCCCCTCTTATTTCAATCTGTTTCTGATCGGATCTGCTTCTCTGGGGAACCCGACAAATACAGTGGCAGCAGTCATGGTCCTCGGCATCCGGGGCTAGGCCACGAAAAGCACTCCGGGTTCCAGCCGGTGCTCACCGCGGAAGCCGTGCCAACCTTGTCTGTGGTGATTCAATACCATCCCGTGGCCTCCACGTCCTGAGATTGCACCCTCCCTGTGGAACTCAAGGAACCCCGCTGGGTGTCCCCCTCGTGCCCACAGTCTACAGAGAGTAGCCGCTGTGCAGAGGCCTTCGAGGGTGCCGCGCAGCCCTCACCGAAGCTGGTCATGAGTGTGCAGTGTCCGCCCCACGCGGGTACTCCGTCCTGGCTGGTGTCCTTGCTGATACGGACCAGTGGCCGCTGACCCCCCGCACTGCGAGCCAGCAGCTGGGGCCGGCTCAGGGGAGCGTGCCGTCTCTGGGGCCCAGAGAGGGAAAGAATCTACGTAGTGTCGAAACAGAGGCCACAGAGGGAGGCCAGCCCGAGCCCCTGTGAGGAGCGGAGGACAAGGGCCACGGCAGGAGCAGTGAGGGTGCCACCCAGGGCGGGCCGGAGGCACCTGAGATGACCCTCGGGGTCCCCAGAGCAGGGCTCTTCCTCCGGGGCAGCTGGGCTGCAAGCCCGCGACGGGGAGGCCGATTGTGGGGCCTGTCTCCCGCCCGGTGGGGCCCCTCCTCTGCCCTGTCCACCTCTGTCCTCCTGAGTACTTGTGGCCGTATCATGGGGATGTCCCTTTTGGGGGATGCCACCTCTCAAATCAGCCACCTTCATCCTGCACCTGATGTCTGGAGCCCACACAGAGCCTTGGGGTCTCAGGGCTGCTCAGGGACCCTGGCGAGGCTGGGAGTGGCCAGAGAAGAAGAGCTGGCGGGTGGGGGGCAGGTGCCCAAGAGACCCCCCACAAGGACCCTGCTCCGAGAGGAGGGTCCCAGTGGTCCAGTGCTGTGGTCCGCAGTCAGAGGCAGTTTTTCCCTGCAGGGGACCATTGACGATATTGGGGGACATTTTAGTTGTCCCAATTGGTGGGGATGCTTTTTGTGTCCGGGGGGCAGAGGCCAGGAATGGTGCTGAACATCCCACAGTGAACAGAACAGTCCCCCACAGCAAAGGATGGCCCAGCCCACGGTGTCCTGAGTGACAAGGGGAGAGGCCCTGGTCCAGGTGAGGTGAAGAGCCTTGGTGTGGGGGGGCCTCACAGGGTGTAGCAGAGACCTGTGTGACTCAGTGGCCAGAGGGAATGAGGGTCTCTCCGGAGCTGTCAGCTGGACAGAGTACAGGGGGTGCCCACCTCAGCCCACGGCAGGCTTCAGCACCAAGTGGCATTTGGGGGCCAGTGGAAGGGGAATAGAGGGGTTGGGGACCCCCCCATTGATTAAGTGTTTACTCCCTGTGAGAGGGCTTGCAACAGAAAGGAAGCTTAGCCAGAGTGCAGCTCTGCTGCAGACCTGAGCACTAGGTCTGCTGGCGCAGTTAGCCTTGGTGGGGTGCTGTGCGCATCACCCCACTCAACCTCGTGGAGAGTTGGGCTGTTGCCCCTTCTTATTGTAGGGGAAGCCGAGGCTCGGAGCAGGGAAGCGAGGGGCCCGAGCTCTCAGCTGTCAGTCAGTGGTGCTGGGATTGGAACCCAGGTCTGCCCGAGTGCAGGTGTCTCTGTTTGTGGGTAGAGTTGTGGAGGGCCCCACTCTCTGAGCCCGAGTGGATCCGGGCCGATCCCCGGCCAGGGGCGGGGCTCCGGCCCACAGCAGCAGCTCACGGACCCTAGCCTGGGTCGTGTTTGCCCGACTCATCCCTTGCCAAGGCCTTGCCTCTGAGCCTGGCCCTTATTTCTTCTAAGACAGGGATGTCAAACTCATGTTCACGGGGGGCCACATCAGCCTCGAGCTTACCTTCAAAGGGCCGAATGTCATGTTATGACCGTGTAAATGTAACCACTCCTTAACAGTTGAGTGAGAGCTCGGCGCTGCCACCAGGTGGAAACAGGGTGCCGGCTGGATAAAGCAAGGTGGAGGCCGGATTCGGCCCACGGGCCTCGTGTTCGCCACCTGTGTTCTAAGGAGACGTAGGACTCTCGCAGCCTCATCTCCAGGAGGTTGCGCCCTCCCCTGTCCTACACTGGGCAGCCCTGGGGCGGGGGGGCTGGGTTATGGGGGCAGCAGCCCAAGATCCACTCTTTGGCGTAGGTTCCCCCTGCTCTTTCTAGGCACTAGCTGGGCGTCCAGGTGTGGTCCTGCAAAGAGGCAGGAGCGTCAGCTGCCGGGGAGGCCAGAGGCTCCTGAGGTCCTTGGGGAGGCCTTCTCGGCCACATGTCCTCGGAGTTACTTCGTGACAATGATGAGGCCCCTACGCTCCCCCACCCCGGCCAGCTAGGCGTCAACTTCTCAGCCTTTACCCATGGCCTAAGTCCGCTGAGCTGTGCCCTGTGGGTGTCTCTCCCCCAGAGCACACCCTTGCTGTAGAGGAGGACAGAGGCTTTACCCTTAGGTCCCACCCCCGAGGCCTGCAAACGAAACTGACAGATGCCGGATGAACAGGGGAAAGGTGTCAGGATGTTAGTTGATGTTGACGTTTTCATTTCTCTGTGCGTGGAGGCCTTCACAGAAGAGAAGTAAGACCCAAAGAAACGGCTGGACCTGGGGTTTTACGGGCTATTGTAGTGCATCGGGGACCCTTTGGCCTTCGACAGGTGATCACTTGTGGGAAAGTAAGTGCAGGCAAAACGGGTGGAAGGGAAGGGGGGTTTAGTAGGGTGTGCTGTGAGGCCCGCCTCAGCGCTGACTTTCCGGCCCCAGGGCCAAGGGTTGCGCTCTTGGAGTGGGACAGGGGAGGGAGGACACTTGTGCCCTGCTCTCCGGCAGGTGGGGGAGGAGCCGTGAGTTTGCTGCCCACGTGTCTGCAGCTCCGAGTTCTGTGCCGGAGTGGCAGGGTTTGGGGTGGCAGGGTTTGGGGTGGCAGATTCCGCTCTCCCTCCCTGCTCCCTCTCCTCCCCCCACCTTCCCCTCAGGGTCATATGTTTGCCCACAGGCCCACACTTACTTCTGTCAACAATGTCATAATGCTTCCAAAGAACCCTTGGCAGCTGGGGTCAAACAAATTGCCCCAGAGAAGGTGACAGTGCAGGAGAGAGAGAGGCAGGAGGGGTCAGGGGGGAGGGGGACCTCTTGGGCCCCAGGCCTAGGAGCTGGGCCCTGCTCTTCACTGGCTGAGAGGCCTCGGGTGTGTGGTTTTGCTTGTGCTGAGCCTCGGGCGCGTTATCAGTACTGTGGGGTAGGAGCTCCCCAGCCAGCTGGCGTGAGGACAGAGTGGAGATGAAGGCATTCTGTAAGCCATGGAGTGTTGGGTGGGGCCCACTGGCCTCTCGGCCTTTCCTCCTAGTGCTGACCTTGAATTCTGGCCCGCTGTCAGGGACAAGCTGGGATGGGGACAGCAGTGAAACAAACTGACTCACTCCAGCTCAGGGAAGCTAGCAGGGTGTGCAGGGACTGTCTGAAGGGCGCCCCCTGGTGTCCATGGTGGTGGTTCCCCCTTCTCTGCTGCACGCGAAGCAGGAGCGGGTGGTGCTGGTGAACCACCTCCTGCTCTCCTCCCGGCCAGGCCCCTACCTGCTCAGGAGCCGGTGCTGAGGAGTGCCCACTGCCAGTTCTCAAGCCCCGAAGCTCACACGCCGCCGTGTCCTGTTGACGAAAGCTTTGCCTCCCCAAGGTTATGAAAATAGTCTCCTCGTCGCTTCCCAGAACACTTTTGTTTTACTTTCCATGGTCTATATACTTGCAGAAACATAAAAAGAAGCACCCTAACATTTGCTTAAAGGTTGGTTGCTGCGGAGTCAAATTCAGTAGGGAGCAAAAAATAGGTAATAACACCTAAGCTTTGGTTTCCTTAGCCGGGAAGTGGGGATAATGGTCACAGGGTTGTTGTGACATTATGGGAGATAATTTGAGGCAGGTGCTCAGAGTAGGGGCGGGCACGCAGTGAGTAGAACTCAGTGTGGGTGCTAATGGTTGTTGCGGACCCACCTGGTGGTTCCTGTGGCCCTCTGGTCCTGTTTGACAGCGACCGTCCTGGAGGGGAGGTCCATTTTTCCACTCTGGCGGTCCACGCGGCCTGGATTTGCTCGTAATTGCAGGCAGTTACAAGTGTTTCTGCAGGACAGAGTGGATCTGTTCTTTTATCATTTTAATCCTCACTCAAGGGTAGGTTTCTTGGTTTGAGGGAGAGAGATGTGAAAAAGAAACATTGATTGGTTGCTTCCTATATGTGCTCTGCACCCCAACTGGGGATCAAACCCAGGACCCAGGCATGTGCCCCGACTGGGAATCGAACCTGCAACCTTTTGATGGATGGGACGGTGCTCCAATCAACTAAACCACTTGGCCAGGGCAAACTTTTTAAGAAACAGCTTTTCTTCTGTTTTGCATAGAACCGTGATGGAGAGTGGAGAAACCTGGGGATTTACGCCACGCTCCCAGCCTTGCACGGCTTTCCACTCACCACTGCGGCCGGGATGTGTCCTCTGGACTCTGTCCCTCAGAGCTGGAGGTGTGCATTCGATTTTGTCTGGCCATAAACATTTCTCCCTGTGTTGCCAAATGCCAGGATTTGTAAAGCTGAACTCTCCGCTGTGGACCGAGGAATGTAGTGGACGGAAAGAAAAGAAGTCAGAGTTTCTCGGTATTGGGTGTCCTGGGAGGTGCCTTGAAGTCGGGGTCCACGTGGGTCTGCTGTTGACCCAGCGGTTCAGGCAGGAGTGGAGGTGAGCGGAGGGATTAGGGGCCCAGCGGCGAAGCCGTTTGTGTGTGGCTCCCGTCTGCTGGTGGGGTGGCAGCAGGCACAGCTGCGGCCAGGTGGGGACCCGGGTTCCTTGAGAAAGACTCCAGACAGCAGGTGGGGAAGGAGGCGTCCGGAAATCCGGACTCGTGGCTACAGGCAGGTTGCCAGCTCCGGTGAACTCTTGACGAACCGTTTCAGTGTGTTATCCTCCCTAAGGTGGAGGGAGCGCAGGGGGAGCAGACAGGGGCCGTAGCACAAAGCAGGAAGGAGGCTCTGCTAGTTTGGAGAGCGCGCCTCCCCGCCGACGCCCGGCAGGGTTTGACACACTTCCTTTACAGGGCCAGATAGCAGACATCGTCGGCTTTGGGGGCTGTAGGGTCTCCCTTGCATATTCTTTTTCTTTCTGATTTTTTTTCTTAAAAAAATGTAAACTGGTTCTTGGCTTCCTGGCACGCAGAGAGAGGCCAAGGGCAGGATGGGGCCCATGGGCCCCGGATGGCCAACGCTTGCATCCCATCACCCTAACTTCCCTCACAAACCCTCCCGAGAGCTGGGTGATCTCGTTTTATTTCCTTAGTTTCCTCCAACAGGGGGGGTCCAACCTTTTGGCGTCTCTGGGCCACACTGGAAGAAGAATCGTCTTGGGCCACACAGTAAATACATTCCGACATGTAATCATACACACAAAAATCTCATAATGTTTTAAGTAAATTTACAGTTTTGTGTTGGGCCGCATTCAGAACCGTCCTGGGCTGCGTGAGGCCCGCGGGCTGCAGATTGGACACCACTGCCCCTAGAACGTGACCTCCCCAAGGACCAAGGCCATGGCTCCTTTATTCTCCGCTCCGTCCTTCAGGCGGGGCCTGCCACAGAGCGGGCACTCCAGTCTGGGCGGGAGGATTGGATGCGGTACTAGTTCTGATTTCACCTCTGGCTACTCATCCATGAAACAAGGGACGTGAGTTGGGTGGTCCTGGAGGGACCTTCAGAGCTCAAGTTCAGATGTTCTAACTTGCCGACAATTACAGCAGCGCAGAAGTAAAGCAAATAGCGCTTGTGAGGCGAGGGCTGGCTTCTGCCCACGTCCTTCCAGGGCATCGGCCCTGTTCTGCCGGTGCTTGGAGAGAGACGTTCCTCTAAAAGCCAATCTGATTCTCTCAGTCCTCTGATAGTTCGCCGTTCCAGCCCTGGTCCAGGCATGCATGAGAGCTAAACTACTCAGCAGCCGATGCGACCACAGGCACTGACCAATCAAGACAGATGCCGGCTTAAACAACTGGAGCTGCCATGGTGACGCCTGCAGCCTTTCTCTCCGCCCACTTTGGCAGTGCCCTGGCTGTTCTCCGCCTGGGCATGAGCATTCATGCTCGGGAGACTCCTGTGCATGGGTTCAGACCCAACTCAGTCCTGTGTGCCCCCGGGCACACTTAACTGTTCCCTTCTCCGCATTGCTGTCGCACTGAACCCTTCTCCATCGCTTCTTTTCGTTACTGACTTAAGTTCGTCTCCCCTCTGGACTCCGTCCTCAATGCCTGATCACTTCACTGGCTCCCAAAAGCCTCAATAAATGTTTACAGAATGAAAGGGATTTAAATCAGAAGAACGGGACTCACATGGCAGATTTCCTGGACCATGAGTCTAGGATTGATATGACATCTCCTCTCCTGGGGTATGACATGTGGCTTCACCCCAGTTGCCAGCGGGCACTTTTATGAGACTCTCGCCTGTTGAGAGAATTGGATGGCAGCGCCAGGCAGCTGGGCCTTCAGGAACGGGCGCGTGTCCTAATGGTGCCCAGACCACGGGGGCCACCTGCAGGAGGCAGGCCGTCTGGAGGAGGCAGAGCTTTGAGGCTGGGAGGCGGGCCCTGGGTCTCCCACCAGGAGGCACCTCCCCTCTCTGGGTTGGTTCCCTCGCTTGTCTCCTGAAGGGATCACTGGATTCCCTCTGAGGTTCCTTCCAGAGGTGAGGCGTCGGTGACTCCCCTAAAGAAATGGGCCCTTTTCCTTCTGATCAAACATGCCCGTTCTCTGAGTGCACCCTCCCACGCGGTGCCCAGGGCCCCGCTGTCACTCTGTGCCCACAAGAGCCCTCGCTGAGCACCAGGCACCAAGCGGCCGGGACACCCGACGCTTCCTGTCACTCAGCCTTCTCAGCCCCCCTGTGCCCGCTTCACAGTGAGGCTCAGAGGGGCAGTGAGGGGCCGAGGGTGTGCTCCCCCTCCGCCCCCCCGCCAAGGTCACCTACGGACGGTTCCTGCGTGCTGCCGACCTCCTGGCTCTCTTTCCGAGGGTGTTCTCTGTCCAGGGGTGTGGACTGGCCTAAGTGGCAAGGAGCTGACGCCCCAGAGCATTCCCCAAATTCCCAACCCAGAGGGGCAGGGGGACTGGGAGGTAAATGCTGCCTGGCCACGCCCTCGGTGGGACAGCTCCTGGGGCTCTGCCCCGTGTCTCGGGGACTCGCTGTGGATTGAGTCCCAGCCACCCACCGTGGTCAATGCTCATTAACACATCTTTTGTCGGTGTTCTTCCTTTCCTTGTCACGCCTGTCCAGGGACCCTGTGCTTCCCTTCCTCTGGTCACTGACACTTGGTCACATAGGCTCCACTTGTCATCTTGGCCATGGCCCTCCGGTTCCATGAGCTTGGCGGGGGAAAAGGGGTCTAATGCTCAAGGTGTGACCACACAACTGTTCAGCGGGCACTGCGTGGGTGTGAACAGCGTGTACGCTCTGGCCCCTGCCCTGGGGGCCCAAAACGGGCTAGGCAAACGGGACCAGCATCCAGAGAACAACTGTGTTTATGGCAGTTCAAGGAAGGAGGCCGCAGCTGTCCAGGAGAGTCTCTGCAGAAGGTGGGAAGATTGCTAAGTCCTGGTAAGGAACAGAGGGGACACCCAAGTGGGGTCCCCGAGGAGACAGAGAGCTCAGGGACTGCTCAAAGGGGAGGGGAGGCATGAGAGAAATCGACCAGGGGTGGTGTGCTTATCACCCCTGGCTGGAAGGGTCAAGGGCAAGGCGTAGTGTCAGAGTCTGGAGCTGGCACAGACCACCCTGTCTGGAGCTGAACTAGCCCCTGCTCGTTTGTGGCTGCCTCAGTTGCCCCAGCACACTCTCCCCCCGACCCCCGACCCCAGCGTTGCTGGGGCTTTGCTTTGCATTGGGTGAGCCTGACCAGAAGCTGAGCCGCAGGACAGGGCGGGGAGGCCAGGGAGACGTCAAACACCGGGGCCTCCGTGGCCCCCAGCCTGCGCTCACACCGGAGCAGTGCCTGTCCGCGCCATCTCACTGCTCCTGCTGAGTCGGAAGACGCGCCTGGAACTCGGAGGGCACTTTTGCTTCCGGCTGGATGCCTCCCCTTCTTTAAACGGGGGGGGGGCGGCCTCTGAGCAGCCCCACAGCTGGAGTCTGGCGCGATCATCGCTCCTTCTGCTCCTCGGCTCGCACGTGCCTGACCTTGAAGGAGCCATTTCCTGGGACCGTTGCTAATGGACCTTCGCGGGATGATCTAAAACATCCCGGCGCACGCAGAAAGGAAGGAGGAGCCGCCTGGAGTGATCCTTCATGTCCCCCGGCGTCGCCCGATGACACGGCCAAGGTGATGGCTTCCCCGGCCACACTCCCACGGTGCCTTTGCCCCCTCTGATGCGGGAAATGACATTGACGTTAAACATTTTAAAAAAAAATCCTCACTCGTGATATTAAAAAAAATGATTTTAGAGAGAGAGGGAGGGAGAGAGAGAATGAAACATCAATTGATTGCTTCCCATACACACCCGGGATCAAACCCAAAACCTAGGTATGTGCCCTGACTGGGGATCGAACCTGCAACCTCTTGGTGTACGGGCAACACTCCAACCAACTGAGCCACCTGGCCAGGGCTGACACTGCCTTTTATTTATTTATTTTTCAATAAAAATAAATTATTGTTCAAGTACAGTTGTCTGCATTTACCCCTGACTATTCCCCACCCCCGCCACCCCTGCCTCCCCCACTTCCCTCCCCTCCCTCCCTCCCTCCCTCCCCTGCTTCCACCCCGCCTTGGTTTTGCTCCTGTGTCCTTTCTGGTTGTTCCTGAAAGGCCTTCGCCCCTCTCCCCCCATTGTCCCCTCTCCCCTCCCCTCTGGTCACTGTCAGATTGTTCTTAGTGTCAATGTCTCTGGTTATGTTTTCCCTGCTGGTTTGTTTTGGTGATTAGAATCCTCTACTGTTTTTGCAAAACCCACCTTCCCGTACTGAGTAACATAAGGGCCAACAGCTGACCCTCGTTTCCACGGCCTCCCAAGGACGACTGAACACATGCTGAGAGCCACTGGGCTGGGCAGCTCGCTGACCTGCCGAGGGGGAGGGTCTGCCCGTGGACGCATTTGGAGTGTTCGGTGGGTTTGCTGAAGCCCGAAATGTTCCTTGGACCAGGAGCCGGATCTCGGGCCCTCAGACACACTTGGTCTTCGCCTCCGACCCCCGCACACAGCCCGCCTGGGAGCTCATCGCCTGTGCAGAGCCCCGACGTTCGTGTTCCTGGCTGCATCGGCCCCTTCCCTCCTGGCTGGGGGGTGGAAACGGACCCTTGTGCAGGGCAAGCCCCTCGAACCCGGTCTGGGAGCGGGTGACGGCTCAGCGGGTGGCCCTGGCTGTTGCCTCACTGCTGCCGGGCTTCCTTGGGTTGGCGGGCGGCCAGCAGGGCTGTGCGAGGCCTCTGAGCCGCGCCTTCTGGGGCGGCGGGTGCGGGCGGCAGAGCTCTTGCGGGGTCTGAGATCCACGCCGAGGTGCAAAACCTCACTCGGAGAGCCAAGCTGTGAGTGGGGGAGCCTCCTTCGGGGGCAACAGCGTCCCCAAGCAGACCCCCGGCTCCCGGGCTGTGTGTGTCAGCAGGTGTGGGTGCTCGTCCCGGCTCCAGCCTCTGGCTTGCTGTTGGGCCCCGGACAAGTGTCCTTCCTCTTTCAGGTTTGCTCTCCTCAGCAAAACTGGGGCCCCAGGAGTGATGTGAGGTCCCTGAGGCTCTGACAGCCGCCCAGCTTTGCTGTCCTCTGGGGTCCCCTTGCCCGTGTCCCAGCCCCTCAGAGCACGTGGGGCCTCATCTCCCATGACCTCATCCCTCCAGCCAGTCCTGCAGAGTGGTCATGACAGGCTCCTTCCTCACTGCAGGAGACACGACGAACGCCTTTGACCTTGTTTAGGGTCCCCGAGGTGGAGGGTGGGGACCAAGGTCGGCACCTCTGATGGCAAACCTCACAGCCCTTTCCCTTTCTCAGACCCCTACCTGAGCCCGTCCCAGGGAGCCGGAGGGCACAGCCCCACTGTACCGGTTTCCGGGTGCTGCCGCTGCCGCGCACAGATGGCTACAAACCCAGTAGCTTAAAGCAGCACGGATTTATAATCTTACTGTTCTGTGGGTCGGAAGTTGGACGCAGGTCTCCCTGGGCCAAAACCCAGGTGTGGGCAGGCTTCCTTTCCCTCTAGAAGCTCTAGGGGATGGTCCGTTGTTCCCTTGCCTTGCTGGCGCCTACAGGCACCTGCACTCTCTGGCCGGTGGCACCTCCCTCCATCTCCAGAGCCAGGGGCTTGAGTCTCCCTTCCCCGCTCTGCACCTCCCAGGCCTCTTCCTCTCTGGTCCCCTCTCTGACTCTCTCGCCTCCTCTCCCACGTTTAAGGATTTGGGATTAGATCGGGCCCATCGGGATGATGCAGGATAATCTCCCCCATCTCAGGACCCTTAACCTTACATCTCTGAACCTGTGGCCATGTAAGGTAACGGATTCACAGGTTCCAGCCAGGAGCATGTGGACATTTGGGGGGCTGTTAGTCTGCCTGTCACCCGCTCCCCGCTTGGAGGCTTGGGCCTTGAGCCGTGACAGTCTCCCTGTGGGTCTCAGTTCAGGTGCTGGGAAGGCACCTTCTCTTCGGAGCCCTACCTGATGGCACCCGGGAGAGGCGGGCGCTCTGTACTCTGCACACCTGTGGTCCCAGGTGCAGGTCCCCAGGTCATACCTGTGTGGCAGGGCTCACGGGTAGGTCTGGGAGTGTGGGGGAAGGGACCTTGCCTCCTCTCTGGGTCCCCAGGGCATGGACAGGGGCTCGTGGGGTTGGCCTCGAGAACAGCGTTAGCAGCTGTTGGGCGGGACCAGAGCTTCTCCCGGGGTCCAGCAGGCGCTGATGGGGCCTCCCCTCCTCGCACTTCCACGGGTCCTGTTCTCTGCTCCTTGGGGAGTCTCAGTGGCAGGGGGAAGCACGGGTCATAACCTCTGTTTTACAGGGAAGAAAAGGAAGGTTCCGAGGAGCTGAGTGACCCCTGGGCTTCCGGGGGAAATGACAGAACAGAATTCAAACACGGGCCTCCCTCCCCCCCTACCTCGCCCCTTCTCTCCCCCTCCTCACTCAGCTACCCTTTGTCCCTCAAACTGCCTGTCATGGGTTGGACTGGGGCGCCCACAGATTTAGACATTCAGGTCCTAACCGCCAGCACCTCCGATTCTGATCGGAAATAGAGTCACTGCCGATGGAGGGAGTTCAGATGAGGTCATGCTGGAGTGTGGGGGAGGGTGCTATGACCCGTGTCCTTATCGGAGGGGAGGGGCCCTATGAGGACAGAGGCGGAGGCTGGGGTGATGCTTCTAAAGCCAGGGGTGGCCCGCAAACCCCCAGGAGCTGGGGGAGAGGCGTTGAACAGATCCTCCCTCACGGCCGTCAGAGGGGAGCCACCCGGCCAACATTGTGGTCTCAGACTTCCAGCCTCCAGAGCTGCGAGACAGCGTGTTCCTGTGGTTCAGGCCTCCAGTGGCCAGGAGCCTAGGATGCTGCCCGCAGACAGAGGCCCCTCCCCAGGGGCCCAGGACGCCCGGCGGAGCGGAGCTGGCCCCTTGTGTGCTCCAGCCAGCCTGGCCGTATTCACTTCTTTTCTAATTCATTTAGAGAAAGGGGAAGTGAGGGAGAAAGAGAGAGAGAGAAATGTCAATGTGCTAGAGATACATCAATCAGTTGCCTCTTGCACACCCCCAACTAGGGGCCTGGCCTGCAACCCAGGCATGTATGTGTCCTGGCCGGGAATTGAACCCATGACCTTTGGGTTTGCAGGCCGGCGCTCAGTCCGCTGAGCCACACCAGCCAGGGCTACGTATCCGTTTCCTAACAGCTCCACTGGGGTGTGATGGACGTGCAACAAACTGCCTGTAAAGTGTGTGGTTCGGTGACTTCTGATACGCGCGTGTGCCCGTGCAGACGTCAGCCCTCTCAAGACGGTGATCGGGCCAGCCGCCCCTGGTCATCTCTGCCCCGCCCCCCCTTTCAGGCTGGGCAGCACTGTCAAGACAGTTTGTATTTTCCGGAATTTCAGATAAATGGAATCTTGCAGTAAGTTCTCTCGCTGACTTGTGCACTGGCCTTCCTCCGCTTTCTCGGAACTCCCATTGCCCTCCCGCCGCAGAGTCTGGTCTTCCTCTGTTGACACCCCCATCTCTCCTCCCCCCGTTCCTCAGCCAAGCCTGCCCCGGCCCCCAGGCCAGCAGGGCCCCCATTTACCACACAGTGCCAGCTCCGCACCCTCCCTCGGACACTCACCGCAGGTGCACTTTATATCAGCTGTGTGATTGATTAATGCCCACCTTGCCCCCCAGCCTCTAAGGGGGCACGGCCGTGATGGATTCTGCTCACCATCATCCCTGGCACCTGGCACCTGGGCGGCACCCGGGAGGCACTGGCGGGCCAAGTGCGCACATGAGACAGGAGGGGCAAAATCTCGGAGCGCGAGGGCTGGGCCTCTGCAGGTGGCCCGCCCAGTGGCCTCGGGCAGGCGAGACCCTGCGGCCTGCCTCCGGCAGCCCCTGTCCAACGT
This sequence comes from Phyllostomus hastatus, assembly GCF_019186645.2. Taxonomy (NCBI): domain Eukaryota; kingdom Metazoa; phylum Chordata; class Mammalia; order Chiroptera; family Phyllostomidae; genus Phyllostomus; species Phyllostomus hastatus. The sequence goes on along the minus strand of NW_025334004.1, from coordinate 26,910,556 downwards.
GGAGCAATAGTGGTGCCCCCCCCCCCCCCCCCGTCACTGCAGTGTCGTGAGAAGGAATTTTGAAAAGCACCCAACATGCAGTTAGCACTCAGCCCACGACGGGCAGACGGTTTGGGAGCTATCGAGGGATCTAAGACAGTTTTGTGGCTCGACGCTGAATTGCTTCCAAAGACTGCGTCTGCGGGGCTCGTTTTCCTCCTCCTCTTGCTCACAGGCGCCTTAGTTACAGGCCTCTGGTTGGGCCAGCGGTGCTGGAGGCTTAGCCTCGCAGGATAAATCCCTGGTGCGAGCCAGGTTTCAGGCCGGTGTGGGGATTCCGTTAGCTGCTGACGCTGCTGTGCTCTCTTGCAGTCCCCTTCCTGGGGACTCCGGCTGTGTGGATTCTGTGCAGGTGTTTATGCGGGGACACTGAATAATGGCCCAGAGGGGCCCCTGGGAAGGTGGAGCCAGACAGGTGGGCAGGCGAGGTGAGCTGGCCGCGGCGGGCGGGCAGATTTGCCACTGACCTGACATCAGGAAAGCCCCACCGGCAGCCCTGGCCTCAGGCAGGACGTGGTTTGGGGCGAGAACAGATTGGGGCCGGCTTTTGAGGGACACGGTCTGTCCGGGCTGGTGCGGCCATGCCCCTCGGAAGGAGCCCTGAAGACAAGGTCAGGGGCACTGAACTCTGGAGGGGAAGGGGAGGCTGAGCCAGGCCGGTGTGGGGTACCACTTGGGGCAGAACTCCAGACATTGCAGTCTATGTGGACGGCGCCCCCTGGAGTTGTGCAGTGTGCAGCCTGCATGGCTGTACCAGGCTGCCCTGTGGGGCATCCTGGTTTATGGATTAGTGTTTTTTCAGACCCTTGGGGACTTTGAAGAAAACAGTAGGGCGTGGAGGAAGAAGCTGGCAGTCTGTGGCCTCAGAAGACGGCACAGAGCCGGCTCTTCCACAGAAGTTTCGGGCGGCGGGCGGAGCCCTCCCGGAGCTCCCTGACTCAGGGGTAATGCAGGCCTCCCTCCCCGCACAGGCTTCTGGGAGGACTGAGGGAGCGGGGGTGTGCGCCCTCTTTCTGAGCTGCTAAGTAGGATGGACAAGTGTTTTGTCCTCAGGAGCGTGGTCCCAGCGAGCTTTAGAGGGCCTCCGAGTTGCAGCTGACCCTGCGAGAGGCACCCGAGCAGATCTTCTGGGGTTTCTTGGGGACTGGAACTGGCATGCAAGAGCCAGAGCCCCACACAGGTGGCTGCTGGGGGAAAAAGGGGGTCCGCCAGGAGCTGCAGCACCTCCTTCCTCGAAACCCCCCGTTCTTGGGGGCTGTGCACCTGCAGGTGGCCAGGGCAAAGCAGACTGAGTGGCTCGGGGCAGCCGGGGATTCGAGTCCCATCTGGCAGGTGTCGGTGCTCGCTGGCGGCACACCACAGCGCTGGGGCACCTGGAGCAGGTGGGCTCCTGTCTCCTCTGGTGTCAGGTGGAGGTTGAGGATGTGGGCTCTGGAGCCAGCCTGAGTGTGGTTCGAATCCCGACTCCATCTCCTATCTCTGTGGCCTTGGGTAAACTGCTCTACTTCTCTGGGCCTCAGTTTCTCCTCCATAAAACAGGGGTCATAAGAGCACCTCCCTGGAGTGAGAATTTAGTGGATTCAGTTGCCGAGCTGCTCTGTCCAGACTAAGAACTTGGGGCAGGCAAGTGAGAAAAAGCGCCAATGGAAGTCACCTGCTTGGCGACAGGTACTAACAGTTTTGTTGAGTCAGACCTTAAGCCGAGGCCCCATTACCCATGGGGGTCCCTGCTTCCCAAAAGCAGAGAGCTGGGTGTGGCTTCCTGTACGTCTGGGCTTTGCGCTGATGGGCTGCCTCTGTGTGCGTGGGCACGTTCCTGTCCCTTACAGCCTGAGTGAGGTGGGGCGGCGCAGGGAGGGGGTGGCCCTTGCTGCTCACTGCCTCAGAGACTGCTAGGATATTTTTTTCGGAGGGAAGAATAACAGCACTAAAAGTCCTTAGGACAAACCCCGATTAATCTCAAAGACTCCCTTCAAGGAGGTGGTACAAAATACTGGTCTGCCTTCCCAGACCCTGGGACAGACTCACGCAGAGGAAGTCCCAGAGACCCCGGTCACCCACCCCCGCCGAGTCTCCAGCTGCACACCCCGTGATTCCACTTTCCTCTGAGTCCTCCAGGCGACCGCACGGAGGCGCAAGGCCGTGCTCCTCTGAACTGTCACCAGCTGGTCCTGGCGCTGCAGGGCATTTGGAGAAATAGCAGGGTCGCGATCACTCTCAGTCACTTCTGTCTCCTGGGGCGAATCATGTGGTTTGAGGCTGCACCTGGACTCCTGAGAGATGAGAGTTGGGCACCATCCATCAGCATTCCGGAACTGTCCCCCGCTGCCCAGGGCTCACGCGTACCGGGGCTCTAACAGGCCGGTTCGTTCCAGGGTGCTGTGGCCTGGCCAGGAGGCGCCTCGCGCAGTGGGTGGCTGCACTCCAGGTCTGTGGCGGCGCCGGGAAAAGTGTCAGGCACTGGCTGGGCTGGGCTTCTCTGTGGGGAAGGAGACTAGCGACCCAGGGCTTTCAGGTTGATAACTTGAAAATCTCCTGCCTCGTGTCAGATAGCCTATGTAGACAATTATTAATGAGAGCCAAACGAAAGATCATTTATTTAGCATTCACTCTGTCAGACACTGAGCCCCAGGGGCCTCCTACATGTAACCTGCTTGCTACCTACCGGGTCCCCTGTGTCCCAGCCTCCGTGGGGAGCCGCTTTCAAAGAGTGTAGTGTGGCACCTCCCGAGTAATTAAAGGTAGTTCAAAACCTGACTCCGTCTCCCGAGGAATATCAAAGGCAGGAAAGAATGTGTCCCGTGCAGCGCGTGAATTTCTTTGGAAACACCTTTCTCCACCTTCCAGTTTCCCAATGCCTTTCACACGGTTGCTGTCCCCGAACTAATCCCTCCTTAATGCCCAAGCCTCCCCGGAAACCTGTTCAGCTCTTCCTCCCTCTCCCATCCCGATTCCATGCGATGCATGTTCCCTGTCCACCGCCGCCTCTTTCTCCAGGTATCGCCCTGTGTTGGCATCAAGAACCTGGGTGAAGCCCTGGCTGGAGTAGCTCAGTGGATTGAGTGCGGGCTGTAAACCAAAGTATCACAGGTTCGATTCCCAGTCAGGGCACATGCCTGGGTTGCAGGCCATGGCCCTCAGCAACCGCACATTGATGTTTCTCTCTCTCTCTCTCCCTCCCTTCCCTCTCTAAAAATAAATAAGTAAATCTTAAAAAAAAAAGAACCTGGGTGAAGAAGTAATTCTTTGGGGAACAGGGAGATTGGTGATGGCAAAAACTTCTGATTTGGAACTTCTTTTATTTTCACATATGTTACTCTTAAAAATCCTGACGTCACAACTTGGTGTGGCCAGTACTAATACCCCTCACTTTACAGACGAGGACACCGAGGCCTGAAAGGCTTAGGGAATCAGGTGCAGGTGCCTGTGAGACCAGGGCCCAGGCTCAGCCCCACCGAGTGGGACAAGGGGCAGCTCTACCTAAGAATGTACTTGGTGTTTTTCCCCTTCTGCCGCCTTTTTTTTTTAAAAAGGGCCACCTCTTCCAAGGACTCCGTATTTTCACGAACCTTCTCTTATTTCTCGCCGAGTTGCGCCCCCTCCTGTGCTCCCCGGGCAGGGGCGGCCAGCGGTAGGCGGTAGAGCAGGGTGTTCTGGGTACCTGGTTTGCATGCTGTGTTAGTCCGCTCTGGCTGCCGTAACCCAAAACCACAGGCTGGGGGCTTAACCAACCCAAGGTTCTTTTCTCCCAGTCCAGTTCTGGAGGCTGGAAGTAGAGGACCAAGGTGCTGTCAGGGCTGGTTTCTGGTGACACCTCGCTTCCTGACTTGTACACGGCCGACTTTTCCGTGTGCCCTGACATGACCTTTCCCCTGTGCATTTGCAGAGAGAGGCGGGGAGGGAGCCATTGATGGCTCAGGTGTTTCTTCCTCCTCTTATAAGGACACAAATCCTATAAGATTAGGGCATACCCCTATGACCTCATTTAACCTTAATCATCTCCTGAAAGGCCCTGAGTGCCCCTATGGTCACACTGGGGGTTAGGGCTTCAGCATATGAATTTTGGTGGTTGGCGGGGAGGGTACACACAGAATTTGATCCACGGCATATACGCAGCTCAGGGTGGTGGGGCCTGAGGGACTGTGCTGGGACGAGGCCGAAGGAAAGGGAGGGGAAATCTGGGGTGGGCAGGAGGTGCTCAGGTAGCTCAGGGAAAGCGCTGGAGGGGACAGTGGGCTTTGGTGGCCTCGGGAATCCTGGGCTGTGGCACCTTGACCCTCACTAGGCGTATAAGCTTGTACTTACGACTTAACACCTTGGAGGTGCTATTTCCTCATCCCGGAAATGGGAATAACAGTCGTACCCGTGTCATTAGGTTGCTTTGAAGATAAACGTAGTCCATTCATCTAAAGGCCTTGGCGCTGGCACTGGCTCCTGCTCACCGGTGAGCAGAGGAGACAGATGAGAGGCCGGTGATGGTGCTGGGCCCCAGGTCGGTGCCCTGGGGCGCCAGCTCGAGGTGCAAGCTGGGCAGCGGGTGTCCTGCGCTTTAGAGGAATCAATCTTCACTGTCTAGTGGGTTAGAGGAGAAGGGGCTGCTGTGCTCGTCCAGGTGAGGGGGTGCTGGGGCCCGAGCGAGGGGACTGTGTCCGACAGCAGGGGACAGATGTGACACTCGTATTAGGGTCTCTCAAGGTCAAGGAGAGGCAGGGTCTGGCAGGCGGAGCGGGCGAGCGCCCAGGGAGCTGTCTCGGTCACGGACCAGCACGAGGGCTGCAAGGCAGGAACAAGCACGTGTTGTGGCATCAGTGGCCAGAATGGGGGGGCTGGGGGGCCCCCTCACTTCTCTTCTAACAGACGGGACAGCACCCCCAAGTGTGGTGCCCTGAAAGTAGTTGGTGGCATTTATGAGTTGGAGAGTCATTTTATTTTTTAAAATGAGATTCAACAGGTTTTTTTGTTTTTTTTTTTTTGTCAAGTGCAACGTTTCTTTGTTGTGTTTCATTGTGATCAGGGTCATTTTAAAGGATGGGTGCTTGGGAGCTGAAGCACCAGCGTTTGATAAATCAGAATAATACAGGTTTTCTCCCCGAAGTGCCTGGCGCTCCCCTAAAGGCGCTTCCCCCAAAGCCCTGAGCACGGACTGCGTCTGAAAGGCTGAGGAATACGGAGATGGAGGGTCAGACCCACGCCGCCGGCAGATAACCAGCTCTGGGACCCCGTTTTAAAGGACCCAGGCGCTAGCCTGGGGTGGTCACATGTCCACCTGAGAAGTCCCTGGGGGGATTTCCGTCAGTCTTCATGGGAATGGTGCAGGTGCAGGCGGCCGCAGTTCGTGGGTCTGTCTGGATATTTGTACGGGCTGAGTCACCCGCGTCCCTTCCAGATCCTCAAGGCTTGGGGAGAGGATGCCACTTGTCAGAGGTCCCCCTGCCTCAGCCTACTGCCAGCACAAGACAATGTTCCCACACCTGAGGGGGCTCCACCGGCACCTGCTGGCCTGGCCTGTTGAAGAGGCAGGTGTTGTCGTGTTTTTTTTTTTTTTTTACGCCAGGCTGGTTCCTTCCGTCATGGGGAGAAAATGAGCTCCAGGTTTTCCCCGGGGCTGGGAGAAACTCACAGTGAACTTTCTTGGAATTTCAGTGGTATTTCTTGGCAGAGCCTTATCTTGGGGAGGAGGAGGCAACCCGGAGGTTTGGATCCGTGGAGGGAGGGTGGGATTTCCTGGGGTCTCACTGGCGTGGAGACTCCTCCTCGTCCTTTGTGGAAGCCCCAGGCTCGTTTGTGTGCTCACCAGACCCTGCCTCAGGGAGGCGTAGCTGTGTGCTTTGCTCAGCTGCTGGGCTGACTCCTGCCAGATGACGGGGATGATGCCACACAGCGAGTGCTTCCTCTGTACAGGTCAAGGTCAAATACTTGATACGTAGTAACTCATTTTACCTTCACAATTGCCCCATGTAGAAAGTACTGTCCTTTCCTGCCGTGGAAGCTGAGGTTGCCCAGAGAGGTTGTTTACCTTGTCCAAGGCCACACAGCTAGAAATAGGTGGCTTTGAATGTAGACTTTCTGACTTGAAGTGTGATCGTGCATCAGTTAGCTTCCTTGGTGTAGCCGACTTTAGTTTCTTGCCTTCCCTCCTTGTCCCCAAGGTACCCCCAAAGGTCCTTGCCGCCACACATGCGCTTCCTTGAGCTGGAATGCCCTTCCACCTGGCCAGCTCTCACTGATTTTCAGGACCTGGCTTGGTGACCACTTCCTGCAGGAAGCTCTCCCTGACTACCCTAAAGTCCAGGCCGGGCACCTGCCCTAGTGCTCCCACGGCATCCCCGGCTTCTTCCCAGCAGGCTGTTCACCACCGACTGTTAGAAACAGGTGTCCACTTGTCCATTTCCTCCACAGGGCAAACAGCTTGAGGAGGGGGCCTGCGCATTACATGCCGGTGGATGAAGGAGGGAACAAGTGAGTGGTTAACTCATGTCCCCCGCTGCAGTGTCTGAGGTGACCAGCCCTTTGTTTCTGGGCAGCAGTGAGGCCCGCTTGCTGCGTGTCTCACCCTCCTTGCCTCCCTCTGCCTCAGTTTCTCACCTGGAAGAGGAGGAGAATCACAGGTCATCCTTGCTGGGTTGTCGTGAGGCTTAAATGAGTGAGTGCACCCACCTGAGCACTCAGCAGAGCACAGCCACCTGTGAGCTGAGCGCTTTCCATCCTGGGAGGAGGAGGAGGAGGAGGAGGAGGAGGAGGAGGAGGAGGAGGAGGAGGAGGAGGGGGTGGGCGGAGGCCTAGGCTGACCTACTTCTCCACCAGGCAGGGCCCTCTGGGGAGAGTGACTCAGCCTTGGAAAATCTGACTTCTTTTTTAAGGAGTCACATCATTCCCCCATAAAATCAAAGATGTTAATCAAGGTTAAATGCCAACCAACCGGGGTGGGGGTTGGAGTGCTAGGGAGCAAGACACTTGTTCAGATAAAACCGAAGACCGTTTGCCTCAATAAAACGTGTGTGTGAAAGTGTGCGTGTTTGGGGGGGCGGTGGAGGGGGAGAAGGGAGGCAAACACCTCTTCTGTGGGGGCGGGGGGCTATAAACTCTAGGAAGGCGAGGGCTTTTCCCCTTCAGTTCTGTGTTCTCTCTTGCAGAGTCCCCCAGACCTGTTCCCAGCAGTCCTAGGGTCTCGTTAGGGCTCAGAGTACTGTTCGGAGAAGCCCTGCTACCAGCACGCTCCCGTGGGAACGGAAGGGCGAACCTGAGCCCTAAGCAACGAAGGCAGCTCGGGGTCATCGAGGGCTGGCGCCGCCGGCCAGTGGGCACCGCTCTCTTGAACCCTCACAAGGAAGCAGGTCCCAAGAGTCTGACTGCCATCGCATATACTTGCCACTGTGTGGGAAGGAGGCCAGGTCTTGGCGGGGCGAGGTGACTTGCCCAAGGTCCTAAGAGGGTGAGAGGCACAGCCAGGACTTGAACCAGGTGTTTTACTCCAGAGCCCAGACTCCCCAGCCCTTCATTTGCAGTTGATCTGAGCACAGAACTTGGTCCCCGTCATCAGCGGGCAGCTGGACCCCAGCTCTGCTTAGCCAGCGCCGGACCCCCACGGAACCCCCGCCACCAGGATGCGTGGGACCCCGGGCCTCCTTCAGCAATCACGTTAGGGGATTAAGAGGCAGAGATTGGCCCTGGCTGGCGTAGCTCAGTGGATTGAGCGTGGGCTGCAAACCAAAGCATTGCAGGTTCGATTCCTAGTCAGGGCACATGCCTGGGTTGCAGGTCACGGCCCCCAGCAACCACACATTGATGTTTCTTTCTCTCTCTTTCTCCCTCCCTTCCCTCTCTAAAAATAAATAAATAAATAAAATCTTAAAAAAAGATTACTATTAAAAAAAAGGCAGAGATCGATTCAGAATAGCTATGGGAGCCAACAATGATTATTTTTTGCTACAGTGGGTAAAATTTTCCTCTCAGTTCTCGTTCCCCTGCTGGAAGAGCCAACTGAATGAGCCAGGGACACAGCGGCGTGTGCTGTTTGAAAACTGTTGCGTGGGATCGCCGCCGCAGACTGGACTGAATCTGAGAACGGTAGATGGCAAATCTTCATTTCCTCGGCTCTCCGTCCCGGCCAGCGGCGTTTTAAAGACCAGTAGTGCGGCTAATTGCCCGTGCGTAATGCCCACGCACACACGGTTTTCCCTTTCATATAACGCATTATGCTAATCGCTCTGTATCCCGTTTTTCAATAAAAGGTCAGCAGAGCACTGTTTGTTCAGAATGTGCAACTCAAACTTCACGTCTGTCATTAGGGATAATCGAGGTTTGCTGTGTCAAGTAGGGTTGTCATAGAAACCAGACCCGCCAGCTCTGTTTACAGCCTTCGGAGAATAAACACTTTGCATTCACTCCTCTGGAAAGGAAAAGAAATCAGAAATCATCCAACAGTTCAGTAACGTTTGGAAACAAAGCGGCGATGACCCAGGAGAGAGAACTGTGTCATTCATCAGAACCAGTCACTGTCACGCAGCCGGTGCACCGCGGCGGGCGTTCAGGCAGGTGGCTGGATGGGAGTGGTACAGTGTCTCCTCCAGGAAGAACATGTAAGCGGGGGGGGGGGTGTGATTGTGCTGAGTATGAGTTAATGCTCATGGGTTTTATCCGAGCAATTATATCCTTGAAAAATATTGTGTGTGAAGCACACTGAGTGTCTGATCGGGCGTCTTACGCCATATATTGATTGGACTTTCATTTATGAGCCCCACAGAGCCGAGATGGCTCCACGTGATGGGTGCTCTGATCTTCCTTCTGTCCTTTAAGGACCCTCCGGAGGGGGGCAGTTCCGGGGCCCTGGGCTTGAGCATTTTGGGATCCAGCCTGAGTAGCGTCACCATATTTATCAATAAAAATAGAGGATGCCCAGTTGCATCTGAACACGTGTTTAACGTAAGTATGCTCCCAAAATTTCATGCGATGCGCTTATGCTGAAATTACTTGTTGCCTATTTGAAATTCAGATTTAACTGGGTATCCTGCACTGAATCTGTTCCCTTGTGCTTCAGGGGCCCGAGGGGATGAGGAGGTACTTCTTCAGTCTCCCCTGTCGACCTCAGGCTGCGGTCCCTTTAATAGGGGAATGAGAAGTGTGGGCACGGGAGGGACGTGCATGACTAACTCCGTTAAGTCACAGTGTAATTGTGGCTCTAATTTGCTGGAGGCATCCGCAAAGTCAAGTTCAAAAAAGTCACCCACTTGGAAAGAACCAAACACCCACTCTGCACAGATACTCCATAGGGGTAAAGCTTCTGGGGGTTTTTTCACCTAGGGAGGGTCCGGGCCTCCACTCCTGGGGGAGGAAAAAAGCATCCCCAGCTGGTTTTGGAACTGGTCCAGAGGGAGAACCTGAGCATCTCTATGGGACGTCGTGATGCTCAATTTGGGCCGAAAGGGTGGGTGATGTGAACTGTGGCCCGGCCAAGGGCAACCCCATGGTTGTAACCCCCACCCATGCGACATAGCTCACAGAAACCTGGTGACTGGTGGAAGGTGCATCACTAGACTATTGTGATCAGATTCAGGCTGATGGAGCTGAGTAAAACCCGACACACACGTAGAGTTCAACAACTGGGAATTCAGCACGCTCTGCCCTGGGTCAGGCACTCTAGGGGACTCAAAGCCAGTCAAGGTCAGTCCTCCAGGGACTGACCTTGGTCAGTGGGAGGGAGTCAAGCACAGATGTCGCTCTAGAATGAGCAGACGGGGCCGGGTGCCGGAGCAGAGGTGGAAACAAAGTGCCATGAGAATGTTGGTGGATGAAGAGATGAGTTTCCTACAACGAGTCCGGGAAGCCTTCTTGGAGGAGAGGGATTCTCAGCTGATCTTAGAAGTGGCTGTGTACTTAAATGAGATTAGTTAATACCAGAAAAACCTGTCTCCTACAAACACACTCACTGCACTTGGAGGCCATCTGAATTCAGTATGATCCCATATCGGTTCTTAACCCCAGCGATGTCTGCAGAACCCTATTTCCAGACAAGGTCACGTTCTGTGTTCCCAGGTGGACATGAGTTTTTGGAGTTCACCGTTCAACCCGCTGCAGTTACCAATGATTAAAACTTGGTAGATTCCACAAAGTACAGAGATCTCTGCCTTCGCTTGAGAAATCAGCCGGCCCCAGTGGGCCTGCAGTAGGCTGGGGTGGAGGGGCAGCGGCCCTTTTCCTAGGCCTGTCCTCTCCAGGCACTTGGGTGCGGGGCTCAGTTCTCCGCCTGCCCAGGCCCTGCTTCTGAGTTCCGGTGAAGCAGTCACACCTGAGGCTGGAATCTGCTTCCTGCTCTCTCTCCTCCTTCTCAACGCCTCTTTACGACAGGCACTCGCTGATTCTACGCGCGAACCACTGGCTAACAGTATTTATTTCCAGAGTCTGAAGTATTTGATTCCAATTAGGAACACTGAATTGAAACCCATGCAGCATCAAAAATGCAGGTCGGGTAATAATTGAGAGCCTGCGACACAGGGCAGGGCGAGAGAGTGCGGGCTCCCGGATCAGCCAAGCCATGCAGCGCCTGCTCTGATCTCTGTGTGGTCCTGGGTTCATGACTCAGTCCTAGCTAGCCTCAGTTGCACATCTGGGAAATGGGTGTAATAGCAGTTCCTTTCAGTGTCGTGAGGACTTGGAATACTGTGTGTGGAGTGCTAAGCACAGTCCCGGAATGTAATAGAGGCTTAAAAGGTGTATGGTGCATACATGATGAATGTACTAGCTTGTTGAACTTTGTATCACTTCCAGCTGAAATAGGAGAAATGGTTCAGATGCAAATCATAATCTCCAAACCACACTGACGAAATCAGAAAAGAATGTTCCAAGAAAAGATTCTCCTTGGCCCAGCAGTGCAATAAACTAGGCATTTTTCAGTCAAAAGGGAATTCACTCCAAGATCAAGATGCAGCGATTCCAAAAGTAAAAATAATGACAAACATCAAGGGTTATTCCAACAGATGGGAAGTTTACATAATTAGGGAGCAAAATAAAGTCTTTTTTGAGCATCTGTGGCATTTCCAGTTGTGTGTGTTCTAAAAGAAGAGGCACCCTATAAAAAAAAGGTTCCTGGTTAATTTTAGAAAAATACTCACATACAAAAGTTTTATCATTTCTCTGCTCATGTCTCAGGGTTTTCCAGAGCCTTTACTATGTTAATATGTAGCACGAATTTCTTAAATGCAGGTAGAGTAGTATGCAGTATGAAGTATCTTCCAAATACATTTTGCCTTCCACCCAACTCTTTATTGGAGCTGGCACTGCATGAAACGCAGCGCTGGGTGATTTTGCATGAATATGGTCCCCCACCGAATGATAGACATTCTTACAGGTTTGAGGAGGGTTCTGATCCTGGGTAGAGCTGTCTGGCTTCACAGTCCTGCACTTTTGGTTATGAAATGACAGACTGATCAGAGGGCTTTGGGTTTGGGCGGAAGGACACCAGGCACTGAGCCTGAGAGATGTTACCTTTAAGGCAACTGGTGAGAGAGATTGCTGCAGGCTACCTACCGACTGCCCGAGGAGGAGGGGCTGGGGAGAGCCAGGGCAGGGCTTCAGCCACCCCAAGCACGCTCTCATCTCTCTCTGCTTCCCAGTCTCTGAGGGCCAAATCTGATCTTCAGACTAGCTCCCAGCAGCACCTCCTGAAGTGCTTGAGTACAGATGGGGTTCCCTGGGGCCTGGGGCCGGGGGTTGCCTGCTCCTCAAGCTGTCACTCATAGGCTCCTTATCTCTCTGCCACTAAACCCCACCCACTGGCTGATTCTGCCCGGTAACCCGCTCCACACATAAAGGACTCGCACAAAATTTGACTTTAAGCCCTTAGACTTTACCTGTAAGTCATCCTTTATCATTTCTCTGCTCATGTCTCTTGGTAATCCGTCACATTAACTTTCCTAGCTGCAAGGGAGGCAGGGAAATTATTCTTTTACCTAGTTGTCCTTGTGTCCACCTAAAAGGCTCTCTTAGGGAGGGAGAAGGGGGTACTGGGAGGTAACTAGCCATCTGCTACAATATCTCTTACTTTACTTTGGACAGCACACCCTTTTTTGTTTGTTTTATTTTTTTAAATTAAAAATTACTTACATGCTCATTGCTGAAAATCTGAAAAATATTGACAATCTTCAGAAAGAGAAGAGCCATCGACAAGTGCTAATTCTGCTTCCTAGAGATAACTATTATTAGTACTGTATATAAATGTCCCCTCCCCCCAATTTGAGGTCATATCTTTTTAAAAAATATTTTATTTATTTATTTTTAGACAGAGGGGAAGGGAGGGAGAAAAAGAGGGAGAGAAATATCAATGTGAGATTGCTTCTCATGTGCCCCCCACTGGGGGACCTAGCCTGCAACCCAGGCATGTGCCCTGACTGGGAATCGAACCAGTGGCCCTTTGGTTCGCAGGCTGGCACCCAATCCACTGAGCCACAGCAGCCAGGGCTGAGGTAATATCTTAAGTTTGGTTTTATATGCTGCTTTTTTATCTTTTTGCATGTCATTAAGAACTTCTTCACAAATATTTTCAACAATGACATGAAATTCTATCATGTGGCTATAATTATACATACCATAATTTACTTAGTCATTCCCCTAATGGATACTGAAATTTTTAGCAATTTTTTATTATTGACAATAAAGGAAATTGCCTGGGCTTTGACCTCATGTTGGCTCATTTTTCTCGGGCTTGATTTCTAGAAGCAGAATTACTGGTTCACTTGGGCAGATATCTGAGAGTTTTTTGCTACACAATGCCGGATCGCTGTCCTGAAAGCTGATTCACCTCACTTTCCCCCGACCGAGAAGAAATACAAGTTTAAAAAATAATCTTGGCCTTTTGGGATGGTGGTGGGCAACTGGTTGTTGAAACGTTCTCCCTGAGGGCAAAGTATTTCCTTAAAGTATTCAGAATTTTTCTACCCTATCTTCTCTCATTTATACATTTATTTATTTATTCAACTGTTTCTTTATACCAGTATGGGCTCATGGATGTTTTCTGCACAAATTACACATGTATATTTTTATAACAGCTTTATTGACACATAGTGCAAACTCACCCATTTAATGTATACAAGCCAATGATTTTTTACGATATCTAGAGTTGGCAACCATAGCCACAGTTAATTTTAGAACATATTCATCACCACAAAAGCAGACCTTGTAAGCCTCAGCAGTCTCTACCCATTGCCTCCTGACCCCCAGCTTTAGGCAACTACCTTCCATCTCCATAGATTTGCTTCTTCTGAACATTTCATGTTAATGGGATCATATAACATGTGGTCTTTGGAGGTGGGCTTCTTTCACTTAGCATGAAGTTTTCGTATTTCATCCACATGGTAGCACCTATCAGCATTTAATTTCTTTTTATTGCCCATTGATATCCTATTGGGGGGATGGACCACATTTTATTTTATCCATTCATCAGTTGATGGATATTTCTGTTGGTGCCACTTTTGGGCTCTTATGAATCATGCTGCTATTAACACTCAAGTTCTTGTGTGGACACATGCTTTTAATTTCTCTTGGATGTGTGTGACCAGGGGTAGAATTGCCGAGCAGGGGGTGTGAAGTCCTGTCTCGTCGTGGCTGTGATTTGCCTTTCCCTGATGTCTCATGAAGTCGAGCATCTTCTAACACGCTTCCTGGCCATTCATGTGTCTTTGGAGAAATGTCTATTCTGATCCTCTCATAATTATAAGTTGGGTTAATTCTTTTCTTTTCTTTTTCTTTTTTTTAAGATTTTATTTTTTTATTTTTAGAGAGGGAAGGGACGGGGAGAGAGAGAAACATCAATGTGTGGTTGCTGGGGGCCGTGGCCTGCAACCCAGGCATGTGTCCTGACTGGGAATCAAACCTGCGATGCTTTAGTTCGCAGCCCGTGCTCAATCCCCTGAGCTACACCAGCGAAGGCAATCATTTTCTTATGGAGTTATAAGCGTGTTTTCGCATATTCTGGATAAAGTCCCTTGTCAGATATGTGAGTTTCAAATATTTTCTCCCATCCTGTGGGTTGCCTTTCCATTTTCCTGGGAGGCAGGCGGCGTGGCGGTGAACTGCCCAGGCTTTGGAGCCAGACGCTGCCTGGGTTCATCTTCTCAATGTTATGCTTTGCAGCACAACGTTTTTGACTTTGATGGAATATAATTTACTTATTTTTCCTTTTGTGGCTTGTGCTTTCGGTGTCACACTCAAGAAACCTCACTGTAGTTCCAGTTTACGTTTCTGTAATGACCGATGATGTTGCACATGTTTTCACGTGCTTATTTGTCACTGCACATTGTCTTTGGCGAAATGCCTGCTCATGTCTTTTGGCCATTTTAAAATTAGATTATTTATCTCTTTTGCCTTTGGTTCATTCTGTACTCTAGATACCAGTCCTTTGTTGGATATGTGTTTTGCAAATATTTTCTTTCACTCTGTACCTTGTGCTTTTATCTTCTTAACAGGGTCTGCTATAGAGCAAAAGTTTTTAATTTTGGTGAACTCCAGCTTGTGCATTTTTCCTTTTATGGATCATGCTTTTGGTATCAAATCTGAGAACTGTTTGTATAGCTCTGGATCCTGAAGATTTTCTCCTGTTTTCTCAAAGGCTTACAGTGTTATGTTTTATACTTAAGTCCACGATCCATTTTGATTTAATTTTTTATATAAGGTTTGAAACTTAACTAGATGTCCATTTTCTGGCCTATGGATACACGATTGGTCTAGCATGGTCTATTTAAAAGACTATTGTCCCTTCATCAAATTGCTTTTGCACTTTTGTCAAAAATCAGTTGGACATATTTGTGTGAGTATGTTTCTGGGTTCTCTATTCTGTTTTGTTGTTTTTAGAAGATTTTACTTATTTATTTTCAGAGATAGGGGAAGGAAGGGAGAAACAGAGGGAGAGAGATATCAATGTGTGGTTGCCTCTCTTATGCCCCCTAACTGGGGGGACCTGGCCAACACAACCCAGGCACGTGCCCTGACTGGGAATCGAACCAGTGCCCCTTTGGTTCGAGGGCTAGCACTCAATCCACTGAGCCACACCAGCCAGGGCTCTATTTTGTTTATTGATTTACATGTCTTATCTTTCCACCAGTACCACACAGTCTTGATTACAGTAGTTTTATTCTTTTTCAGATTTGTTTTAGCTCACGTAGTTCTTCTGCTCTTCCATACAAACTTTAGAATAACCTTGTCTGTATCTATAATTTTTTCCTGGGATTTGAAAGTAATTGCCTTAAATTACTTGCATATCAATTTTGGGACAATCGACATCTTTCTTGTGTTGGGTCTTCTGGTCCAAACATGCTGTGTCTCTTTTTTTATTTAGAAATTCTTTAATTTCTTTTATCAGCATTTTATAGTTTTCAACATGTAGTCCTGTCCATACTTTGTTAGATTTATGCCTAAGTATTTTAATTGGGAGAGCAATTTAAAATGATACTGTATTTTTCATTTTAGTGTGTACATGTTCATTGGTAGTATCTAGGAATTCAAAAATTCTTAACAAGAATTGATTTTTATATGTTTATCTCATATCCTACAACCTTGCTGAGATCATTTATTAGTTCTAGGAGTTTTTTGTAGATTCCTTTTGATTTTTTATGCAAATAATCCCGTTATCTGCAAATAGAGACTGTTTCATTTCTTCCTTTCCTAGCTATAAGAATTTTGTATCATTTTCGTGCTTATTGCCCTGGCTAGAACATGTAACACTATGTTGAATAAGAGTGGCAAGAGTGGATATTCTTGCCTTGTTCCCAGTTTTAGAAAATATCAGTCTTTCACTGTTAAATAGAAGGTTTTCGTGGATGCGCTTTATCAAATTGAGGAAGTTCCCTCGATTCCTACTTTGCTGAGAGTTTTTAACACAAGTGCGTTTTGCATTTGACAAAGTGATTTTTTGGTATCAGTTGAGATGATCGTGTGGTCCTTCTTTTTTAGTCTGTTGATCGGACGGGTTACACCGATTGATTTTGCATCCTCTGCCTCACGCAATAAACCTCAGCTGGCCTTGGAGCAGGATTCCGATTATGGGTTGCTGAATTCTGTTTGCTCGTGTTTTGTTAAGAATTTTTGTGTCTACCTGTATTCACGAGGGATATCGGTCTGCAGTTCCCTGTATTTTTGTGTTGTCTTTATCTGGTTTTGGGATTGGGGTAATAGCAGCTTCTCAGAGTGAACTGGGAGTTGTTCCCTCCTCTTCTGTTTTCCTGCAGAGATTGCATAGAATTAGTGTTCACTTTTCTTTAAGTATGTTGTAGGATTCACCAGTGAAGCCATCTGGATCTAGGGTAGTTAGGTTTTCCGAGGAAGTAGCCCATTTCATGTACGTGGTCATGTTTATGTGTGCGGAGGTGTCTGCAGCATCCCGTTTATCCTTTTGACGTCTGCGGGGTCTGAGTAATATTCTCTCTTTCGTTCCTCATATCAGTAGTTTGTGTCTTTTCTCTTTTCTCCCCCATTTGTCAATATCACTAGTGGTTTGTCAATTTGGTTGATCTTTCCAAAGAAGCAGCTCTTTGTTTTGTTGGTTTATTGCTTTTCTTTCTTTTTCTTCCCCACCCCCCCAATTTCATTTATTTCTACTTCTGGCTTCATTATTTTCTTTATTCTTCTTTTTGGGGGTTTATTTTGCTCTTTTTTCCTAGATTCTTGAGGTGGGAGTTTAGATTATGGGTTTGAGACTTTTCCTGTTTTCTCTGTATTTAGCATATACATTTCTCTCTTAAAACTGCTTTAGCTAGGTCCTCAAATTTTTGATATAGTGTATTTTTATCTTCAATTAGCTCAATCTATTTTTTAAATTTCCCTCGAGACTTCCTCTTTTCTTTATGATTTATTTAGAAGTATATCTCTAATTTTCTGCAGGATACATTTGCTGGGTATGGGATTCTAGGCTAACAGTTCTTTTTTTCACCAACTGAAAAATGTGCTACTTACTGCTGGCCTCCATGGTTTCTGAGGAGGAACTCACGGTGATTCTCATTGTTTTCCCCTAAAGGTAAGGTATCATTTTCCACTGGCTGCTTTTCAATATGTCTTTAGTCTTTACAACTTTATTCATTTTTTTTCTTTTGAATATGTTTTATTCTCAGAGAGAGGGGAAGGGAGGGAGATAGAGAGGGAGAGAAACACCAATATAAGAGTGAAACATTGACTGATTGCCTCTCGTATGTGCCCCGACTGGGACCGAACCCGCAACCCAGGCATGTGCCCCAACCAGGAACTGAACCGGCAACCCTTCAGTTCACGAGGTGACACCCAACCAGCTGAGCCACACCTGTCAGGGCTAGTTTTGACAATTTTAATTATGATGTGTGCCTATGTGGATTTCTTTGGGTTTATCCTATTTGGGGTTTACTCATCTTCTCAAATTTTGGTAGGTTTATATCTCTTGCTAAATTTGAGAAGTTTTCAGCCATTATTTATTTGAGTGTCTTGTCGGCCTCACCCTCTTTTTCCTCTCCTGTGCAATACCGATGACATGAATGCTGATCTCTTATTGTACTACAGGTCCCTGAGGCTCTGTTCTGTTTTTTTTTTTTTTTTTTTAAGTCTATTTTCTTTCTGTTGTTCAGGCTGGGTAATTTCTGTTATTCCGTCATCCGGTTCACTGATTCTATCCTACCGGACAATTGAGCCCATCCACTGAGCTTTTATTTCAGTTCTAAAATTTCTGGTTCTTCTTTATATGTTCTATTTCTTTGCTGAGACTCCCTAGCATTTCACTAGCTTCAGGTGCAATTTGTAATTGCTCACTGAAGCGTTTTTATCATGGTTGCTTCTACATCTTTGCCACACAGTCCCAACATTTCTGTCCTTTTGGCGTTGACATCTGTTGCTTGTCTCTTTTGAATTTGGTTTGAGCTCTTCCTGGTCTTGGTAAGGTCTTGGTAATGACGAGTGCTTTTTTGGTTGAGACCTGGGCATTTTTGTATGATGCTATGAGACTCTTCATCTTATTCAAAGCCTTTGTTTTAGCTGGATTTCTTGGACCCCACCTCAGCAGGGGAAGTTGTGGTGCTCTCATGTTCCTGCCGGGTGGAAGTAGAAGTCCAGGCTTCCTAGTTTGTATTTGTTGACAGATAGGGTGGAGGGCTCCCAGTTACTTCTGGTTAGGAGTTCCGGCTCCTGTGTAGTCCTCGTGGACACTGCAGGGGTGTGGGCAGGGGCTCATGTCCCTCCTTGGTCTTGTCTGATGCCACCCGGGTAGGGGCCTGGGGAAACCCTGTTACAGCTTCAAGAAGGTGGAAATCGAGGCTTCCGCTTGGTCTTTGCTGGCAGGGGTAGAGGCGGGACACATGTTTTACTGGTGGCAACTGGAGTGGCTATTGGCTAAAGGTGTTCTGCCTTGCCAGGCTGGTCTTTCTGGCCCTTTGGCTAGAGAGAGCAGGCTTCTTTCTTTTCTTTTTTTCTGTGCCTGTGTTGGCATTTCTGGGTTGTTGGCTCTTTCACTCCATGACTGGGGTATATGAAGCAAAAAGGAAACCCAGAAAACTGAGTGTCATTCCTTGGACACCGAGGTCTACCTTCTTCCCTTTACCTTTCAGTCCTCTTACATGTTTTACACATGATGTTTAAGGCTTTTAGCTGGACATAGTAGAAGCATCAGGGAAAAGCAGGTCTATTCCATTGTCCTAGAAGTGGAAGTTCTGGACTCATGGTTATTTTATACTTTAGGTTCTAATCTAATACTGCTTTTTTTTTTTTTTTTTTGCTCAAAACTTTCCATGTATAGTTATTGGGAGTGTCTTTTCTTTTTTGCATCAGAATCCACCTGAGCCGCTTTAATCGCCAGGGAAGGAAGGACCCTCCTGGAGGTGGCAGACCTCTGTTTCATTGTGGGAGAAGGAACTTGACTTCCTTTGAGCCCGTCTTCCACCTGACAGCTTCAGCAGGGCCTGACGTGAGGCCGGTTCTGCGGCTCCCCCACGAACCGTCCTATGTAAACGGGAGGGAGGCTGATGCAGGGTCACCGAGCAAAGGCCCCAGACCCCTCCCCTTCCTCCCCGGAGCCTAGATTCTTCCTGTTCCATTCTGACCATTCTTCCTCCCATCTCAGCTCGTGAGGAAACGGGATACAGCCACGGTGGTCACTTATCTGGGGCGACAGCAAGGAAACATGAAGAATGTGCTGGGGAACCCAAAAGGACAGGGATCAGAAAAGCTTTTTCTTTCAGCCTAAATCATGACGTTCAGGGCATCGGCTAGAGTTTCCCAGGTTATTTGTAACTGTGCGTCCCTGTTAGGGGATATATGTTTCATCTAAAAACAGGTAATCTTCCTAATCAAATGATAAATGTGTGTGTCCCCAGTGGAAGCCCCATAGTTAGCCGTCTCGTTAGAGATGTTCAGGTGGGTAATGGAAATATTACCAGCACGACACTGGGTCAGATGCTGGGGTACACTCAGGGTTCGGCTGTCAGGGCTCTCGGAGTGTTTTTGGTGGAAGACCCTGCACGTTAGCAGGAGGCAGCCCTTCCAAGCCAAGTCCTCTTAGAATGATATTCAAGGTGCTTCCTCCTAGCAGCTAATGATTCTGTGTGGGAGGTTATATTGTGATCCTTTGGAGTTTATGTTGCATTTAGCCAGCATCTGGCTCCTTATTTCCAATCCTTATTGAGGGATCCCAACGGGGCATCTCAGCCCCAGACTTAGTGGGTGTGTAGTACTCATTTCTTATTCACACAAAGGGAAATTCACAGAACACTGCAGCTGGCAAAACCTAATGGTTACTTCTCAACCCTGGTTGCTATTTAGAAACCTCTTGAAAATTAAAAAGAAAAACAAAACAAAAAAACACTAGTGCCTGGGCCCCACTTTCCAGTGATTCTGACTTTTTACACCAATCTGGAAAAATAGGTAGTGTTATTATGTCCATTCAACAGATAGAGACCCTGAGGCCCATGTTAACTGTCTCCCAGACCCCATAGTTGCCTGTGGTGGGGCAGGATTTGAACCTAGAAGAACTGAATCTGCAGATTTGGATCTTAATCAAATACTACCTGCAAGTGGGCCTCGACGCGAGTTGGTTTCCTTCTACACCAGCCGGGCTGAAGGTTAGACTCACCCCGGGAGGGTTTTACTAACATGGACACCTGGACCCCACCCTCTGAGACTCTGGTTAATTGGCCTGGGGTGGGGTCCGTGCACAGACGGGCTTCTTGATGTTGCCAGGTGACTTGAATGGGCATCCGGGGTCAGGAACATCTTTATAGGCTCAATCGTGTAAACCGCCTTCCACTTCCCAGAAACAGACCCCGCTGCTGCTGCCCGGAGGTGCCGGCGAGCTGGAGGCAGTGCCCAGCATCCACAGGGGCTGCCCCGTTTTCTCACAGAAGGGCATCTGACTGAATTAGACCCTTTTTTAAATTTTTATTTTTTATTATTTATTTATTTATTATTATTTTTTTTACAGAAGGAAGGGAGGGAGAAAGAGAGAGAGAGAGAAACATCAATGTGCGGTTGCTGGGGGCCGTGGCTTGCAACCTAGGTATGTGGCCTGACTGGGAATCGAACCTGCAACACTTTGGTTTGCAGCCCGCACTCAATCCACTGAGCTATGCCAGCCAGGGGACCCTTGACCTTTTTAAAAAATTGTACTTCCTTTTTGAGTTTAGATTATATTGAAAGTATTTTTAAACCATTTAAGAACATTAAAAAATGGAGAGATTTCATATGAAAGTCCTGATTTCAGAATCCACATCAGAGCACCGGGTAACCCTTGGCTGGAGCTGAGCAGGGGCTGCCGCCCTGTGGCAGGGTCACCCTCTGCAACTAGACCGGTCCCCTCTGCCCCCCCTCCATTCCTGCCCCCGAGGGCTCGGCAGTTCACAGCCTCTGCACTCCCGCCGTTACTGTCCTGTGATGTTCCGCATCACGAACATCCGGGCACTCGTCCTTAGCTGGTCTTCTAGACTGCAAACACCTTCAGGTTTTCAACCCAGGGGCCACTCCGCCTCCCAGGGCCAGTTGTCACACCGGGAGTGGAGGGGCAGTGCAACTGGTGTCTAGTGGGCAGAGGTCATAGATGCTGCTCACCATCCCATAGTGCACGCACGGGACAGCCCCTCCCCACCCGAACTAGGAATTATCTGGCCCCGAAGGTCAATCGTGCTGAGGTTGAGAAACTCCACCTGAAGGGTAGTGTCTGTGCCTCTTGCTCGTCTCTGAACTTTCCAGCGCGGTAGCGCGGAGGAGATGGTCAATTAGATGTCTGCTGGAGGCCTGACGGATGTCAGGCCGTGTTGGCTTTTCCCCGGCTCCTGCTGGGTCTCAGCCTAAAGCACCGGTGCTTTCCTCTGCGCGCGCCATATGGCCCCGCCGTAAATGAGTGAGGCAATAAAAAGCCTGCCATATGCGAAGTAAGTGATCTTATGAATGAAATCCAGGGCAGGGACACGATGGTTTCATCCGAAGAGAGAAGCTAATTAAACGCAGGATTGCAGGGAGCACATCTGTGGGGAGAACCAAGGCGTTCTGCTGCCGGAGAACTCGTTGCTCATCCCTTGAGACGGGTAGCAAGAGGGAGGAAGTCCTACTCATGTTTCTAATGATCCGAAGTGTCCTTAAAAATCAGTCCTTTCATTGACTGGGTGGAGAACAATACTGACCCAGTGGGATGTTGCAGGTGGCATAAATTAATTCTGAATCGCTGCACATCGCCTGCCTGGTATCCAGCGCCCCTCCCTTTGCAGGAAAGGGTCTGCAGGAGCGGATCATTGAGTAGCCCAAGCTGGGGCGTGCTGAATCAAGGCTCCACGTCACCCTTTTGGTGACCATTTGGGAATGTGGGCCATGTCAGACTTAGCAGGCCACCACTATGTCTGCCTTGCAGTGATGTCCATGATGAGGTGACAAATTCAGGGTGACCAACTAACCACCCAGGTTTGCCTGGGACTGTCCTAGTGTTAGTGCCGAAACCGTGTGATGCAGGAAATCCCTCCTTAGGACATGAGAAGTCCTGATTTTCAGCGATGAGTACAGCAGGTTGTCAGAAAAGTACAAAACCTGTCCTGCAGCCCCAGATAGAGGCTGCAAACGATGTTGCTTCAGTGTCGCATGGATGGAGGACAGGTCACCAGCCTTCTGTAGTTGTGGTGAAAGTTTGTTTCCCCGATCAGTGTGGGTCCGACTTATCAATGTCATTAACGTGTCCTTGATTCTCTCTATTGTTTTTCTATTTTCTCTTTCATTGAATTCTGACCTTCCTTAGTTTCCTTCTTCTGCTTGCTAGGTTTAATTTGCTCTTCTTTATCTTGTTTCTCAAGGCGGGAGATGAGGTCATTGATTGGAGACCTTTCTTTCCTGATATAGGTGTTTAGTGCTAGAGATTCCCCCTTAGGCACTACGTTAGTGGTACCTACCACATTTTTATATCTCGTTTTAGTTCACTTCCAAGTACTTTCTATTTCCTTATGGTATTTTCTTTGACCTTTGAGTTATTTAGAAATGTGTCATTTAGGCTCCAAACATTCGAAGACTTTCCAGAGATCTTTCGGTTATTGATTTCTCATTAAGTTCTGTTGTGGAAGGGGAGTATACATCATGACTTGAATTTTAAATTTACTGAGACTTGTTTTATGGACCAGAATCTTGGTAAACGTCCTGTGTGCACATGAAAAGGATGTGTGTCCTGCTGTTGTAAAGTCTTCTGTAAATATCAGTTCGATCACGTTGATTGATTGTGTCCAGTCTTCTCTGTCCTTTCTGATTTTCTGCCCACTTGTTCTATCAGTTATTGAGAGAAGGGCATTGAAATATTTAACTATGTTGGTGGATTTCTCTATTTCTCCTTTAAGCTCTATTTTTTCCATGTATTTTAAAACTTTGCTATTAGGGGCATAAACATTTAGGATTGTTAATTCATCTGATGAATTGATCCATTTGTCATGAAATGCTGTTCTTCATTCCTGGTAATATTCTTTGCTCTCAAATGTGTTGGGTTGCCCAAAAAGTCCATTTTGTTTTTTTCCATAAAATAAAAGACACATTTTTCATTTTCACCAATAACTTTATTGATTTGGATATTTTGAGTATGTCAGCTATCTCCTGAATGGGATAAGGTTGATTGTTTTCAATTAATGTCTCAATTTGATCACTATCAACTTCAACTGGTCTACCAAACCATGGAGCATCGTCCAGCGAGAAATCTTCAGCACAAAACTTCATAAACCACTTTTGACATGTTCAATCAGTCACGGCATCTTCTCCATACACTGCACAAATCTTTTTTTTGTGTGTGTGTGTTTCAGTAGCATTTTTACCTTTCTTGAAATAATAAAGCATAATGTGCTGAAAATGTTGCACATTTTCTTCCATCTTCAATATTAAAATAGCAATACAAAAATTCACCAATTTTGATAAGTTTTTAAAAAAATGCACAGTGTTATGACAGTTGTCGCAATATGATCTAATAAAATTGTTTCAAATGAAGTTAAAGACAACTAAGTGCTACTAGAGCCATCTTACAGGAAAAACTAAGTGAACATTTTGGCCAACCCATTAGTTTATCTGATGTGAAGATAGCCAATATGATTCATGGAAATGTGAGATAATAAATTTGTTTTGTTATAGGACTCCAAGTTTGTGGTAGTTACGCAGCAACAGAAGACCAATACACAAGGTGTAGAGTTCAAGCTTGAAGGTTTTTCTCTCTACTGTGAAGATGTAGTCCCACTCTCCTCTTGCTTGCATCGTTTCTGAGGAAAAATCTGCCATCATTCATCTAATTTTTTCCTGTGTATGTAATGCTTTTTAAAAAGCTGGCCACTTTTAAGATTTTTTCTTTATAATTAATTTTGAATAACTTGACTACAGTATGTCTTGGGATCATTTTCTTTTTTAAAAAAATTGTATTTATTGATTTATTTTTAGAGAGGGAGAAGGGAGGGAGAAAGAGGGAGAGAAACATCAATGTGTGGCCGCCTCCCATGTGCCCCCTGCTGGGGACCCGGTGCACAACCCAGGCATGTGCCCTGACTGGGAACCAAACCGGTGACCCTTTGGTTCTCAGGCCATCGCCCAATCCACTGAGCCACAGCAGCCGGGGCAGGATCATTTCCATTGTATGTTTTTGTGTTTGGGTGTGTTGAGCTTCTTGGATCTGTGGGTTTATAGTTTTCATTAAATTGGAAAATTTCATTCATGATTTCTTTAAATATTTTCTTGTGTGGTGCTTGCCCTCCTTTCTCTTCTCCTTTGGGGACTCGGTCACACATGCCGTAGTTTGTTCTAAGCTGTTTCCCAGCTCATTCAAAAAAAACTTTCTTTTTCTTATTTTTCATTTTGGATAGTTTTTATTGTGGTCTTAAATTTACAAATCTTTTCTTCTGTGATGTTTAGTTTACCATTAATCTCAGTGGCGCTATTGTTAATCTCAAACATTATAGTTTTGATCTCTCGATTTTGGTCTTTATATATATATATATCTCTCCCAAGTCTCTACTTAACTTCTCAAACACATGAAACAAGTTTAATATTGCCTTAGAGCCCTCACGCGATAAGTCTAATAACCGTGTCAGTTCTGGGCCAGTGAAAACCCATTGGCTTTCACCTTCTCGTGGCTGTTATTTTTCTGCTTCTTTGCATACCTGGTAGATTTTCACTGGATTCCAGACATTTGACTTTCACCTTTTGTGTGCTGGATGTTTTGTTTTCCTATAAACATTGTAGAGCACTGTTCTGGGGTTCAGGGATATGAGTTGAGAACATTTGATCCCTTTGAGTCTTGCTTTTAAGACTTGTTAGGCAGGACCAGGGCTCACTTAGGTTAGTTTGGTGTAATTATCCCCCGTACTGAAGCAAGACATGTGCCTTGTGAATCATGAGGTTTTCCTGTCTGGTGGGACAGGCGCCACTCCCAGTCCTGCTGAGGGCTGTGAGCTATTCCCTCTGTTCCTGTCGGGTTGTCCACTTCCCACTCGTGGGCAGTGTCCTCACTTACTGTGCTGGTCAGTACTTTTCTGAGCATGCCCGGGGTCCTTCTGCAGGTACCTGGAGTCTCCTCTCAGCGAAGCTTCTCCTCTCCGGGACTTTTTCCTGTGAACCCTTGCTGCTCTGTCTCCCTGGGCTCTCAGTTCTGCCTCCTCCACTCAGGGCTTCTCCTGGGTGCTGCCTGGATTCTCCCTCTTAGGGCTGCAGTCTGGAAGCTCTGCCAAGGCAGCAAGCTGGACCACCGTGGGGTCACCTGCCTTTCTGGGACCTCGGTCTTTCATTGTCTAGTGTTCAGTCTCTTGAAAACTTGTTTCATACATTCTGTCCAGTTTTTTAATTGTTCCAGGCAGGAAGGTATATCCGGTTGCGTTTTTCCACCTTGGTTGGAAGCAGAAGTCCAAATCTGTTTAATGTGCCCACATCCCCCCACGTTCTGGTTTAAACTCACCATGAGGCTGCAAGGATTAGAACACTTTGCTATCTTCCTCCTCTTATCTCATCTGCTTTCCCACAGTGTTTGCGTGACCTCTGTGCTGTCCCCTGAAGTCTGTGACTTAATGCATTCTATTTTTACTCACTAATCTTGATTGACTTTCATCCTCTAACGCGATAAATTTCTCTTCTGACCAATACTATGTGACAGACACAAAATGCGTTTCTTCTTCACCCCCTCACCCATCAAGCAAGAAGTGGCGGTGCTGCCTGGCTGCAGTGAGCTGAACTGTTCCCCCCATGCCCCACTCATATACACTGAAGCCCTAACCCCCAATAGGACGTATTTGGATGTGGGGCTTTGGGGAGGTAATTACATTTAGATGACAGTGGGACCCCATAATGGGGTTGGTGTCCGTCTGAGAAGAGCTCTCTGTTTCCACGTGCACACACTGAGGAAAGGCTGTATGAGGACATGTGGAAAGTTGGTCATCTGTAAGCCAGGAAGAGCTGTCAGCAGAGGCCAAGCCCTGCTGGACCTTGATCTTGGACTCTGCAGCCTCTGGAGTGGTGAGAAAATAGCTTTCTGCCATTTAAGCCACCCGCCTATGGTCTTTTGTTCCGGCAGCCTGAGCAGACTGTCCTACCTGCCACCTGTATACCACCCTTTGCTCTCGCTCTGTCTTCCTGCTCACGCTGCCCTCCTGGGGTTTCTCTGCCCATCAAGCTGCTCTACAACCTGCACGCTAGTGTGTTTCTTCCTCTCCTGTTCTTAACCCCAGCACTGTGCGAGGCCAGGCCTTCCTCATCCTGGTCTGTGATGGTCCTTTTCTTCCTAGGCCCTCTGCTCTACACATGGCCTTCCTCTAAATGCCACCATGGCATTCCTATAAAGCCGTTCTGATCGCCTTCAGGGACTCCCCTTGTCCTCAGAAATGGTGCTGGAAGTTTTTGTGTTCTTTCCTTCAGAATCCTTCTTCAGTCTGCCAGCTGGAGAGGTTTTCTCCTCTGTGCCCCCACAGGGCGTTTGTTTTCTCCCCTAGTCATTGGAAGTATCACCGTTCTCCTTTCTGTGAGCTGCCCTCTCCTCACTGGCCTGCACACGCCTGGAAAGTGCACCAGGACCAGGGCGCCTCGCAGAGCCTTACCCACGTTAGGTGCCCACCAAAGGCCCACATCAGAAATCCAAGTTTCTGTTAGTGATCTAGATTTTCAAATGACATTAGAAGAATTTTTTAGAGAAGACTAGAAAACCACCACAGTAACCCTACCCTATACAACACATCTTATTTCTGCAGTCTTTCAGTCTTTGTGTATTTTCAGAGCTATATTCCTAATGAACATGCAAATCAAAGTTCTTCTAAAAAACATACAACCATGCAAATCTCCCCCAATATCTAGCTTTATCACGGTGACTGTAATATCCATTAACTAGAAGTATAATAACTTGCTAGGCTATATTATGATATATTGGATTCCAGCCTGCGGACATGTAACCTGATATCAAGTGACTCCTTGTTTCAGGGGACCTGATTCCTGGGTGGGTGGGTTTGTGTACGTTCTAGGACCCTGTGGGTCTCTCTTGTGAGGCTGGAGTTTCTCCTGGTGCCTCAGCCCCCACAGGTGTTTTCAGTTGGTGGTTTGAGGCTTTATTTCCCTGCACTGGGACCCTGGGTTGTGTGGTCGGTCCTGCCCCGCAGTTGTTCCTCCTGGTTTATCTGCACGTGAATGTGGGACCGCCAGGTCCGCCCACTGCAGCCTTGTGTGCCCTGCTCCACAATCTGCTGCCTCACTGGGTCTGCCAGCTGCTGCCCTGCTGCGAGTCCTCCCTGCCCTGGCTGCCTGTCTCTGCCCCTCCTACCAATCTGGATGAATGTGTCTTCCCTAACTCCTTGGTTGTCGGGCTTCCATACAATTCGGTTTTCTGTCAGTTCTGGTTGTTTTTTGTTTTTAAATTGTTATTGTCCTTCTTTTGGTTGTTCAAGGAGGCACAGTGTGTCTACCTACACCTCCATCTTGGCTGGAAGTCCGTAATTGCTTCTCTATGGAGAACCCCCCTGCCTCCACTGCCCCTTTGCATACCCAGTGTCCAGCCTTCCTTCTTAGTTACCCTGAAAGTTTAAATGACTCATCCTTGTTCTATTCAGAGCAAGGCAGTTTGCCCTAGCAACCTCTTCCAGAGTGTAGAACCAAACTCAGTAAAACAGAGTCTGGCAGCGATGGGATTTGCCCTTTGTAATCCCTGGGGGTTACAAAGCATGGGGGTGATACATTACATCCTTCTAATCACCCCGCCCCCCACCTGAGCTATGGAAGGGACGGGAGGGTCCGTCAAGGGGAGGTGGGTGCTAACACACCTCTGAAGGTGTTGGCAGGGCCTGGCTTTTGGCATATGGAGAGGGGCATTGTGCACGAGTGGGCGCTTTCGTGGCAGTGCAGGAACTGGGCGTGGGGTTCACGGTGCCAGGATACTGCTGAGGCAAGTGTTGCTTTCAAGGAAGCTGAGATGCCTCCTTGTCTTCCAGGAGCAGCTGGTACGGGTCGAATGATGTCTTCCCTGGTCTCCACTTTCGGGGGGAAACGGTGTTTTGTGGTGCCGGGCTCCCACTCTTCACGGCCAGGTTTGGGGATTCTCCAGGTGGAAGAAACCAGCTCTTACTGGCCCAGACAAGGAGTTTATGGTTTGCGTTGCTGGGAAGGGCCCCGTGACCGCTCGTCAGGTGGCCAAGAGCTGCAGCAACCAGGTTCCAGGATGAAGTTACACTTCAAACGGCTGTGACTTGCTCCCTCCCCTGAGGGTCCCCCTCTCATCTCATGCTTGGGGTCTTCTCTCCAGTTGAAAACAGGCTCTTTTCCCTCCATGTTTTAGGGCCGGTGGCCACTGGCAGACCCCCCTCTGCATTCTTCTGGCACGGGCTCAGGCCTTCCTGCATCTGGGAACTGGCTGCTCCTCCCGGGGACTCAGTTTTGAGTTGGTGTCTCTGCGGACCCTGAACCCAGTTCCAGGTCATTAAATCTCACTTACCGCCCTTGCTTAAGCTCAGGTGTGATTCTAACCATTTTGAAACTCCCCACTGGAAATCATTGACAGGTGAGAAGACAGTCGCTTCAGAAGCAGGAAGTGGTCCCCCACCAGCCACTGAGTTTACTGGTACTTGGGTCTTTGACTTCCCGACCCCCTTAGTGGTGAAAAATAAATGTCTGATGTTTGTAAGCGACCCAGTCTCTGGTTTTTTTGTAACGGTGGCCCAAACGGACTGAGATAGTGAGCAAGTGGCAAGAGAAAGCGCTGGACTAGCAGTAAACTGACCCTGATTCCGAGTAAGGCCCCTTACCTATCTGGGCATCACTTTCTTCGTCCGTCAGGACTTAGGGTTTAACCAGAGGGTCTGGAAGGCCCCTCCCAGCTTGAATAGTCCATGATCCTCGAATTTTCTTATGATATCCGAGAGGCAGAGAAGAAAAGCAGTGAAGTCCATGAAGAAGCTTTGTTTTTTATTTGTTAATGCCTAATTTTTTATCTGTTAATGCCTATTTTATTTGTTTATTTGCATTATATTTACATACCAGTGCATGCCTTTACCTAAGGGACAGTGGCTGTCTCTTTAAAAGTAGAAACTTGTAGCCCTGGCTGGCGTAGCTCAGTGGATTGATCATGGGCTGCAAACCAAAGCATCACAGGTTCGATTCCCAGTCAGGGCACATGCCTGGGTTATAGGCCACGGCCCCCAGCAACCGCACATTGATGTTTCTCTCTCTCTTTCTCCCTCCCTTCCCTCTCTAAAAATAAATAAATAAAAACAATCTTAAAAAAAGGAGAAGGTGGATGTATT
Source organism: Phyllostomus hastatus (assembly GCF_019186645.2). Classification (NCBI taxonomy): domain Eukaryota; kingdom Metazoa; phylum Chordata; class Mammalia; order Chiroptera; family Phyllostomidae; genus Phyllostomus; species Phyllostomus hastatus. The sequence goes on along the minus strand of NW_025334004.1, from coordinate 26,881,319 downwards.
TTCTGTACAAACATATTTTAAAAAAAGTATAAACTTGTTAGTGTCTAAAAATAGCCTGTGAAGTTTCCTTCCGTTGCTGCTGCTACCTATAGGAGAACAAGTCTGGTTTAATCCCTGTCTGGATCCAAACATCTTGTGCTTTTAAGCTGGATAAAATATGTAAAGAAAACACAACTCTGGGGCGTGGTACAACCCGCGCCCCGAATGGTCGCTCGGTAGAAATTTCATTTTGTTTCTAGTTATTTGGAGTTATAGGGATTGTATCTTTCAGGCAGGGAAAGTCATTCATTGGGAGAGGGGCCTCTTAATCCTTCTCCTGATTTTCATGAGACACTGCAAACCGCCTTTCGCTGGCGAATAGCAGGTATCAGCTGGGCGTGATTAGCAGGCCTCGGTGGTGTGTTTGCCGTGGTGCTGTGTACCCAGTTCCTCCCCAGTCTAATCCCACCTGACTGTCATAAGAGGCAGAAATGGGCTCACGTGGCTTTGCAGCCTCTCTCTGATGGCAGGCTGACAAGGCAGGGTGTGGACACCAGTATGTGGGGTGGGCCTTAGACATCAGGTCCTGATACTAGAGTAGTTTCTAAGCAGAATTTCCAAAGTACAGATTACATGCCAGAAACGGAACTTCACTGTCAGCATATGGGGGCCTCCTTCCTCTGCTGAACACAGAACTGCAGACCTGGTGGGGTGGTGCTGAGAACCAGGGTCTCCCTCCCTGGCCCCTCTTGTGTGGGCCAGTAGCTGTGCTGGTTGCCAGGGAGACAGCGGGGTATAAGAGGCAGCTCCTTCACATCTGCGAGAAGCCCAAAGGATAGGAGTGACAGGTATGTTCTTGACCCATCTGATTATTAGAAAGTGGCCTTGCCCTCCGTGTTTACAACAGCCACTGTCTCTAGGCCAGCGAGTGCCCTCCATGCTTTCCTCGAGCAAGGCTGTCTGCACTCCGTCCTCTGGCCCTGGAGCGCTCTGGCCGCTGGTCATCAGGCCTTCTGGGTGCAAGGCCCAGCCTGCCTCCTTGGAGTTGGCGAATGCCAGTGTCTGTACAGAGGTTGGCCTGGTGTGACCCAGTGGTCACCTTCCATGGCATCCCATAGGGGAGTGTGTGCTGAGGGCTGCCACTGAGATCCGGGTGGGTCTCAGAGGAAGGGCACAGAGGGACAGTCCAGGTTTAGGTGGCTGGGAAACACCCCTGACCAGTGGATTTGCAGCAAGGGGCAGTGGACTCATGAATATGCATGTCCTTGAATTAATCCCTGAACCAAATTGGAAGTTTTCCTTTCAGTCTTGCTCTCTCCTCATAGGAAGTTGAGAAAAGAGGAGAGAAGGAGGGAGAGAGAGAGAGAGAGAGAGAGGGAGAGAGAGAGAGAGGGAGAGAGAAATACCCCATAAATCCTAGGGGGAGGGGACTAACACTCTTGTGTCCCAGGGACTCTGGAGCACCCATGGAAGGAAGGTTCCTTCCCAGGTCAACCACCTGCCGCCAGGAGCTGAGCAGCCCTAGGCTTTTCCTGGGCCCGGCTTGCACGGGGTTACCTGCACTGGCCTCTCCTGGGGAGGGACTGGCTGCTCCGATTAGACGGATTCTGATGCAAAATTCCCTAATGGTTGGCCAGAGGGAGTGGAGAGGAGCTAAGGATGAGGGAAATTCCAGTTCACGTCTCTCCCTGCAAGGTTATAGAATGTGAGTATATTCCTTTCCAGGTGCTGCTGTAACAAATGACCACAAACTTAGAGGCGTAAGGCAACACCAGTCTACTTACTTTCTCACAGTCCTGGAGGTCAGAAGTCCTAACGGCGAGGCGGCAGCAGGGCTGAGGGCCTTCTGGAGATTCCGGGGGAGAATCTGTTTCCTTGCTGTTTGTAGCTTGCAAGGGCTGCCTGCCTTTATGGGCTCAGGGCCCACCCACCGCTCCAGGGTCAGCAGCGCAGCCTTCCGGACCTCCCGCTCAGCTCCCACCATCACATCCACCTTCTCTCTCCTCACCCTTCTGCCTTCGTCGCATAAGGATCCTTGTGATTACCTCGGGCCCACCTGAACGAATCTCCCCATCTCAAGACCCTTAATCATGCCTGTGAAGTCCCTTTTTCCGTGGAAGCCTACCACAGTCACAGATGCTGGGGAGCAGGCCACGGGCATCTTTGGGGCCCATTCTCCAGCCGGGCACAGGCGGCACGGGTTTTCCGAAGGGATGACCTGCAGCAAACACCCTGGCTTTCCGAGGGTGGGGGCAAGGACGTCAGCTCTGAGGCGTACCCGCCTTCAGTCATGAGAAGGTGCATTTTTTCCCTCTGATATGTGTTGGGGTTCTGTGGAAGGTGTCATTTGAAGAGAAGTTTGAAAGCCACTGATTTAGTCCAACCCCTTTAGGGGCCCAGAGAAGGAAGGTGCTTTTTCCAATAACGAGCAGCTGAAAATGGCAGACCTGGTGCTCAGTGCTGGTCTCTTGTCGCCTAGTCATGTGCCCTCTCTAATGGACCCTCTCTGGGATAAAACAGTGACCAGATTAAGGGCGTGTGTGTGTGCACACACACACTCAGTTATCAGCACCAAGATCCCGAGTAGAAGGCAGAGAGGCATTGCTTTCCTGCCCCATGAAGGTGAGACAGGCCCCGTGTGGTGGGGTTCCTGGTGTGTTGCCAGGAAGGGCCCCAAACCTGGCTGAGGCCTTGGGACAGGCGCCCCTCACCCGCCTTTTCTCTCCCGCCCCCTCCCGCCGCCTTCTCTGGCTCTGGCCTGTTGAAACTGGTGGCGAGTCACACACTCCCCCGTGTTCCTGCTCTGGGACTCTGGGCCACAGATCGTCATTAAATTAACTCTGTAGATTTTCCGTGTGGGCCCGGAGGCAGTGACTCAGGGGACGCGTGGCAGGACGAGGCAGCTGTCATCTGCCCCCCCAAACCCGGCTCAGAGCCCCTGCCCTGAGCGCCTGGAGACGCGATAATTCAGTCGCGGGAGCTCTGCCTCCCGCAGCCCGGGGCTGGGCTCAGACGCACAGTCCGCCCTCCCGGCAGCCAGACGGATTTGCGAAATGGAACAATTAAATTTAAAGCGAGCTGTCTGAACTGATTTTCCCCCTTCATCCTCCCTCAGCCAGTTCGGTAAACCCTCTTCCCAGCATTGTCTTCATTAGTGGCCGAGACAGCCTGGACAGGACTCACATGGCTGTCTCCAGATTGTGCGCGCTGCGCCCTGAAACCCCCGCTCCCGTTAACGCCCACCACCTGCCTGTGCCTGTTGGCTGTCCCCTTCCTGGCACACCCCAAGTCAAAGGCTCGGGGTGTGCCCTGTCATTGCAGGGGCGGGGTAGCTGAGTAGTTCCACCGGGGTGGGGGTGGGGGTGGGGGCAGCGTTTGCTTCCAGCCCATTCTGAATGGCGCCCCCTGGAGGTACGCGGGCAGTGCTGCGTTGGGGCTCCCTTCAGACCAGGAAGAAGGGTTCGTTCTGACTCGTTTGTGTCTGGTGCTCAGTGGCGATAGGGAGGAAGAGAAAGGGCCCCTTCCTCCAGTAGGTGAAAAGGCCCATTCATCACTGTCTGCTAGTGTCCATTCACTGTCTGGTACATGGACACTAGCGTGGTGCCCCCATTGTCAAGGCCGGTCACATCTGTCTGGGTTGAAAGCCCAAGGGGCAGAAAGAACAGTGAAAAGAGAGGGGTCTGCAGGTGATGTAGCTTCTTGGGAAGATCACATGTCAGTACTCAAGATGGGGAAACTGAGGCCCAGAGGGGGAAGGGGAGGGCTCAGAGCACACAGTGAAAGGAGTGGGTCAGGCCTGGTCTCTTGTGCTGGTCACGTGACTCCTGGGCACGACCCGGTACCTGGCCCACAGCAGGTGCTTAATAGTAACTAGATCCTCAGCTCTTCAAGGTCAGGGCCATGTCGTCTTCACCTCTACATTGCAAGAGCTCAGAGTAAGCCTGGTATGCAGTAAATGCTTAGTAAAGATGTATTAAATAAGTCAGCCTGGCTGGTGTGGCTCAGTGGATTGAATGCCAACCTGAAAACCAAAGGGTTGTTGGTTCGATTCCCAGTCAGGGCACACGCCTGGGTTGTGGGCCAGGTCCCCTGTAGGGGGCGCATAAGAGGCAACCACACATTGATGTTTCTCTTCCTCTTTCTTCCTCCCTTCCCCTCTTTCTAAGAAAAAATACATAAAATCTTCTTTTAAAAAAGGATATATTAAATAAGTCAATGTAACTGGGGGCAAGATGGCTGGGTCTCGAAACAGAGTCCACACCTCCCCCATTTAGTAGTTGTTTTGGGAAATGAAAGGAAGGCATCCGTAGCAGGACTTTCGGCGAAGCTGAGGGAAGTTCTGGGAGTGAGGACTGTGTTTCCACCCTGGGTCAGGGGGTCCGGAAACTCAGGTTCCGGGTCCCTTGTGTGTTGTTGGTCGAGCCCCTTCTCTTCTCTTCAGTTTCCCCTTTGATAAAGGAGAGGGTTGGGCCAGCCGGTCTCCACGGCCCCATCCAGCTCCAGCGCCGCGAGGAAGCTTAAGGTCCTCTAACAAAGCCCGGCCCCGGGAGCACAACCGTGGTGCTGGCTCCTCATCCCGGGTCTGTGGCTGGGTAAAAAGTAGTCAGATGTCCAGTGCCTCAGTATCCGCCTCATCGGGTTGTGAGGATTAAATGAGAACCCACCAATGTAAGGTGCTTAGGACAGTGTCTGGTGTGGCATGGGTGCTCCCTTGCTATAGTGTGTCATTTTCCTTATTGTGCTTTTGAATGCGCTTTTTATAGATATGAGATTACTGGATCAAAGGTTAGGAGGTTTTTATGGCTCTTGAAATGTTTTGACAAATTGCTTTGGAAAAGATTGTGCCTCTTTCCATCTCATCAGCAAGGCTGGAGCAGCAGCTGGTTGCTTGCTTTCTCCCGTCTTCCTGCAGCGTATTCCCAGCACAGGTCTTAGGAGATGCACACCGTGATGGACCCCTTCTCTGGGGTTTCAGATCCCCCAACCACCCACCCCCACTCAGTCAGTCCTCTGCTCCCAGCCCGAAAGGCTCTCTCTTGCTTTGAGCGTGCCCTAGGCTGCTCAGCGCTGCATTTTTCTGTAATTATTTTGTGCTACACTGATTTCTTGAGACATTAACTTATGCTTTGTTCTCCTCGTGATTACTGCCATTCCCACCTCATTTCAAGATGGCAGTCGAGCTGGTTCCCACCCATTGCTGGGTTTTGTGTTGCAAGGCATCATGGGACCTGCAGGCAGTGTGGGGTAGGCAGGGCAAGGGCAAGGGCAAGGAGCCAGTGCAGGGGCCGAACCTGATCGTTGGGGCTGCCTGTCAAGCTCCAGCTGTTGAAGTACTGGGAGACAGGGCCAGGCAGCAGGGGGTGCTGTAGAGTCAGTAGGAATTAGTGGATCTGCTTTGAGGGAAAGATCTCCTGTCTGTGGCTCTGAGTGGGAAGCCTGGGTGCTGGTCGGAAGCCCTGGGTTCAGGGTGGGGCCTGCTTTGGAGGGTGTGAGGAAACTGGGAAGGTCTTAGAGTAGACATGCAGGCCTAGGGTTACCTACAGTCACGGGAAGGGGGCAGGAGAGGATGGTGGGACCCGGGACCCAGAAATGGCCCTGCCCTGGCTCCTGGCTCTGGCAGGCTTGCAGGTTGTCACTCCAGGCCATGCTGGCTGGTGGCCTGGAGTCACCCAGTCATGGTCATTGTAGTTCCAGCCTTGACCCCTGCTGTAGATGGGAGCAAGACGACAGGAGAAGGGGAAGGCCTGGCTGGACTTCCGCCAGGACTGGTAACTGTGGTGGGCGTGGCTGCTGTCCCCACAAACTGGGGTGTGTAGGAAATGCCCCAGCACCTCTTTAAAGCCAGGTTAGCTTCGACTCTGAGCCCCCCATCCTTCCGGGCCGGTGAGGACACCTGTCTGGATCGGCTCCTTACCCTGCCCCAAGGCCGTGTACAGGGCTCCGGGGTCTCGTGCTGAGCAAAAGCACCTTCAGGCTTTACTGCTGCTCATGCTTGGCCTTGGGAGTCCCAGCACCTCATCCGCCCCCTGGGCCAGTCCCTGAGGGATCTTCACGGCCACTTCCTCCAAAGGTCCTCTGGGCGGCTTCGGCTCTGCGTCCAGAAACTGCACACTCCTGTCTTCCTGCCCAGCGTGGAGAAGCAACCTCTTGTCCCCCACTTTCCTGCTCTTCCTGTTCCCCCTTCTCCGAGACTCAGCTCTCTCATCTCACCGCCTGGATCCGCTAGCATCGGCCACCCCGTGAGCTCACAGGAGCCGGGACAGAGTTTCCACAGGCAGCCTCTTTGCAGCCCTGGGCACGCAAGCTGCTTTGGAGTCAAGGGGACACTCAGGCCCTGGCTTGGGGGGCTGGGCACGGCTGTGAGAAAAGCTCAGCAAGAATGAGATACAGATTAAGGTTTTGATAAATTGCCTTGCACCCCAGCACTAACCATTCTGGACACATGGCAGGACTTGCATAAACTCATGCCAATTGATTGACAATTCTGTCTCCCCACCCCACCAAAATCCCCTGAAATTATAGGAAAAGGGAGGCTTTTGTGTTTTCTGGTTTTATGTGGGGAGCAGAAGACCTGAGGTGGCCTGTGGCACTGTTTACAGAGACTGAATTTGACGTGTGCTGCGCAGAACTGTCTTGGAGGCTGTGGGCTGGTTAAAAGCGTTATAATTAAGTTAATACTGCATTGTCATTTCAGGTTCCAAAACTGGGAGATCTTCAGCTCCCCTCCCCTCCAAAAACCTCTCAAATCCACCAGTAAATTACAGTCAACCCAGCACTGATTTAAAAGAACAGCATGAAATCATTCATCAGGCATCGGTCCCAACAAATCCGAGTCGTTTACTTCTAAGTCGTTTAATAGCTAATTACATGCTGCATAATGTAAAAATGCAGCCGGCCGCATGAAGAATAAACCCGATTGTTTGCAAGGCACATTGTAGCAATGCAGCTTGGCGTGCTCCCACGCTCAGTGACTGCGAACCTCGGCCCTGGGCAAGCGAAAGGCCTGGAAATAGAACCGCTGTTTTCCTAACAGCCCTGTTACCTTTTCATGACCATTTTCTCCCCTTAAGTTCGGCAAAGTATGGAAATACTGCTTTTCTTTTTGGTGCCATTTTCCCACTGTGATTTTTTTTTCCCCATTAAAAGCCCCAAGAGAGTGTTTCTCTATCCACTTATTTGCTACTCTCAAAAGAGATCAAAATTCATGACAAAACTCAGCTGTCTATCACCAACAAATAGGCCGTTGTTTCAGGCTGGTGTTTTAAGCAGACATGGGTTTCATGGCAGAAACTCGCTCCTGTTTTCTGGACGGGGATGGAGGGATGTTCTTGTTTCTCGTGGTTCCCCTGTCTCAGGGCAGTTCCTAGGAACACCTGTTCTAACACGCAGAGGTGAATTTCCGTTCGAGGGTGGGGCCCCCATCTGGCTGAATTAAATGCGCATTTTGGTGTCCTGCTGTGCACCCGTTAGTGGAGGGAGTGCGGGGTCATTTCTATTCCAGCCTCACGGAGCCCATCATTCCAGAACATTCCACTGGGCCGCCGGGCAGTGAGTGACAGAAGGGCTTGGGAGGGAAGAGGAAATAGATGGTCCTGTCCCCTCAGTAGTACAGGGGAGACAGATAAAGGGAAGTAGGTGGTAATGTGCTCGAAAGACAAACAATTGACTGCCTGTCACAAATAATTGATGACCGAGATCCTCAAGAATGTGGCCGTGATAAAAAATGCATACACAAGTGTATACACACCGCGGTCTCCTGACAGATCGTTGCTTTTCTCTTTGCAGGAATCTTTGTGGGATCAAATTAGAAGGACTGTTTGCTAAAGGCAATATCCTCCACCCCAGGCTCATGAATGCTCTGCGCCTTGTCCCCTGGGGGAGCCTTCGTTTGACTTTCATCCTGATATTGAAGGTAAGCCTCGTATTTTATGATAAGCACACGCCGCCCTCGGGCCCACCTGGTAATGACTACCGCCCCTGCGGTGCGAGTTCCGTTCACCAGGAGGGCCAGGAGCGGACTGGTCTGATTCCTTGACCTTCCGTATCAGTGAACTGAAGTCTTTCTCTGGTTCGAACAGGCCTCTGTAGGATTCTTCCTAAAACGCATTTGCTTGCTCTGCTGTCTTGCCGGGGTTGAAGACACTGTCGTGACCAGAACTGAATTCCTAGAGGAAGGAGGCTTCCTGCAGCTCTGTGAGGCTCAGAGGGCAAGGCTGGGACCCGCAGGTGGGGGCTGCGGGATGCTGCTGGCGGTTCCCAGGGCGGTGAACTGCCTGCCCCTGAGCGCTTCCCGAGGACTGAAAGGCTGGGTTGCCAGGGAAGTATGTAGTGAGTCCCTGGTTACCAGGGGAACGGTTGGTGGAGCGGGAGGAACCCTTGGAAGGGCTGCTCACCGATTGGCATCACTGAGTCACTCCGCCTTTAAATGTGGTGACCCCGTGACCCGCACATAGGCCCTCATCCTTACGAGTATAGTGCCAGAAGACCCACCCTCCAACCGTCAGCACTGAAGGCATTTTTGTGGTTGCTGAAATCGTTTTGTTTGCTCATGCTGCTCTTGCCGGGAGTGCTGGGGGACCAGTGACTGCTGCTGGGTGGCCTAACCCTGGGGCGTGTGTCTACTCTGGCTCCCAGAGTTTCCCCCGGGGATTAAGCTTTGCTGGCCTGCTGGGCTAGGGTAGGGCTGGGGTTCGGGAGGTCTCCCTTCTCTGCCTCGCATAACCCCCCTGGCCCATCGTCTACTCTGTGCCCTGCACCTCTCAAATGTATGACGTAGCCTTCTCCCAGGGTCTGCTTCTGGGGGAGCTCCAACTAAGACAATGACACTCTGCCCCAGATCACACAGGGGCCTGTGGCCTGACAAGGAGGTGTGTTCGAAGTCAGGACTGGTGAGCACGGTCCTGAACTCCCAGGCACCGTGTTGTGAGGGGCCTTCTCGGTCATGAGGAGAACAGAAATAATGCTCTGACAATCCATGCCTGCTGTCCCCACACGCTTTGTCTTTGCACCCGGGCCCCCGCTGGCCCCACCGTCTCGTCTGCCCTGCTGCAGGCTACCCACTGCCCTTAGACGGTGCCCTGGCTGTTTCTTAGGACCCGTCTGTCTCCTACCCCGGCTGCTTCAGAGCTGGGGATCCCACCCTTGGCACCACAGTCCTTCTGGGTGCCGGGGGCCAACTTCCTGTTCTTGGACAGTCCTGAGACGGCTCTTTGCCCACTCCGGGCCTTCTCTCCCCTCTTCCCGAGACAGCTGTGCATTCTGCCGTCTTTCCCTCTAGCAGCCAGGGTGCGATGCTGGGGAGGAGGTTGCGAGACCAAAGAAGCACTGTTCTGAATGTTGCCTTTTATTTTATTTATCGTAGATGTAAGGGCAGAAGCAACAGGAGACTGGGTTCCATGTGTCCTGGCCTCGATGGTATATGCATGCATTTAGATTTCACTGTGTTCGCCTCCTTATTTTCAAAGTGCAGAGGATGAGTTGTAGAGTTCTTCTGGTTAATGGAAGCTCCCCAGCCCTGAGTGTCTGTGAGTGCCCACACTTGGAGTTTGAGAATGTTTCCGTGTTTATGAATGTCATGGGCAATGCTCGTCTCTGGGGTTTTCATAGCAAGACCCGCTCTGAGTCAGCTGCTTGCTCAAGGCCTGGGGGAGAAATGCTGGAATCAGACACAGTAAGTCCACTGCAAGTGCCGTGCTGTTAAGTAAGCGGCTGGCTCTCAGGGTCTCACCACTGAAACGGGTGGATGGCACGTTTCTGGCTGTTCCTGCCTTTTCTCCGTGGCGCCCCAAGTGGGTCTCCGCCAGTGCCGGTGCGTCCGAACGGGAGGACCCAGCCTCCTGTGTCATCACGATGGACGGCCCTTTGAATGTGCTGCACGTGCCACCTCGTTCTGGGCTGAGAGAGACCGCTTTCCCTCCCGGCTGGTTCGCCTCTCCAGTGTTACCTGCCTGCCTGTTCCCGAGAGCCTTGTCTGAGGTGTGGACTGCAGCACGCTGCCCCCGTGCCGGTGAGGAAGGAGCCCCTCGCTTCTGCCAGGTGGGGCACGAGTTTTCTTTCGCCTCCAGTCATCTGCTGGAAGACGCTCAGCACGCTGGCCTCTTAAACCTGCGAAAACAGCATAGCGTTCAAATGGACCCTAAAGAACATTAAAAAAATCCCTTAAACTTCCCCCTCCCCAAGACAACTCTGTGTGTGTGAGAGAGATTGCTGTGCTATCAGGCTGACCCCACATCAAACATGGCTTTTTCTCTTCACATTCTATCGCAAACGAATTTCCATGTTTCTATAGAGACTTCACAGTGAATCTTGAAATGGCTGTAAGATCTCACTCAGGGCGTGGCTGTACCGGTCTGACCCGGCTTGTTGGTGATTGGGTGGGGGTGGGGGTCAGTCTTGGGTTCCTGAGATGAACATCTTCACAAGGAAAACATTTGCTTTGATTTTTTTGAATGTTATTTACTTACTTTTAGAGAGAGGGGGAGGGAGGGAGGAGAAAAGAGGGAGAGAAACATCAATTGGTTGCCTCTCACACACCCCCAGTTGGGGACTTGGCCTGTAGCCCAGCCATGTGCCCTGACTGGGAATCGAACTGGCGACCTTTTGGTTCGCAGGCCAGCACTCAGTCTGCTGAGCCACACCAGCCTGGGCGTTTGCTTTGATGTAATACTCCCTAGGCATGTATTCCAGGAGTGGGATTACTGGGCCAAAGGGCGAAGGTGGTGCTCTGGCTTTTGCAAACTCTTTCTGTATTGCTTTCCAAAGGGCGAGTCAGTGTGCCCCCCCCATGCCATGGGCGCTCTGCACCTGTTAGATCCATGCGTGCAGGAAGCAGCAGCCTGTAAGGATCCCCAGCTCTCTGTTCCCCCCAAATCATCCCCAATGATTTGGCATCGCAGGTGACCTGGCAAAGACCCTAAGTGCCCCCAGAAGGTTAAAGGTGATGGTCATGGTGTGCACTTGGCGCCAGGCAGCGGCCGGCTCTCTCACTTGCATTGTTTTGCTTAGTTCTTGTCACAGCTCTCCAAGGCCGGTATTCCTTAGCCCTGTTTAAAGGCGAGAACACCGAGGCTGAGAGGTGAAGTACCTTGTCTCAGGTGAGTGCTGGGACTGGAGTTTTGGTCTAGCTGTTTCACAGAAACAAACAACCAGGTGAGGTTAGGGTGTTACAGGTGTAGGCGAAGGAAGTACCGCAAGGATAATTGACAGCTTCAGTGCATCTTTGGGAACATGGACTAGAGCCGGGGCTGTGGGCAAGAGACAGTCTGGGTGAGGGTCAGCCCAAGCCAGATTCAGTCTGGACCTACGAGCTGAGGTGCAAACGAGATTCATAAGCACACTGTCAAAGGGTATGTATGGCTGACCAGGGGAGCCCAATGTCAGCCAATAATCCACAAGTGCTATGGTGCCAAGTAACCCTCTAACTGGGGAAGTTGATCTAGTCTGGGGAGTCAGGGAAGGCTTCCTGGAAGAGGTGCTTGAGTTGCAATTCAAAGGGTAACATTAACTAGAAGAAGAGGGTGCTGCGAGAGGTGGGAGACCATTCTGGCAGGGGAAGTAGCGTGTGCAAAGGCCCTGTGGCTGGGGAGAACTCGGCACTCTTGGGAAATGGAGAGAAGGCTGGTATGGCTGTAGTGCAGAACAGGCCGCCTTGTGTCCTCAGTGGTACCAGTTTCCATGGGAAGGCGGAGCAGGGGCCACAGGGGTGCCCCCTCTCGGAGGGGCTCCAGACGGTGATAAGAGCACAGGCTGAGGGTGAGCCGTTAGAGAGTATGGCAGACACAGTACCTCGGCTTCTCCAAGCGCGTGCCTGCCCTCCTTCATCCAGGAGGTTGGAAAGCTGCACACCGCCTTTCCCGGGCTCCCGGACAGCCGGCGTTCTGGCTGGGCGGTCCTTTCCATTAGCCACAGGCGCACGGCGTGGACCGATTTGGACCTGGGAGTTGCGGCAGAGGCCTCCTCCCTGCCCCTTCAGGCTGTTTTCTGATGATAAACAAGGTCGTGGAAGTGCGAGGATTTCTGCAGCCCCGTGGCAAAGCCCGTGTGACAGCCTCCTGGCTCTGGAGAGAGAGTCAGGTGGCAACAGCAGCCACCCACGGTGACCCCCTAGGGTGCACCGGGTCAGTTCCATTCGTCTGGGAGTTGTCCTGGAGGCCAGCCTGGAACAGCTCCAGCAGCCCCCTCCAGCACCGTGGGCGTCTAATTCCGGGTGTGACGTCTCTTCCTGATCAAAGGCTGTACTGGATGCTGATGACGCTGGGCCCCCTGCCACCTGGGCCCACCTGCCGCTGTGGCCCGCAGCTCCCAGTCTCCCTCCCAGAGCGCCTGAGCCACCCTTGCTCTCTGATCGAGGGCTTTCCCCACGCACTCTGCTAAACCCAGGGGCAGTGGAGGGTGAAGGTGTCGATGTCCTGGGGGACGTTCAGCCAGTGAGGGATGGGATTGGGCAGCTACGTGGGAAAATACCAGGACGTGCTCTGCATGATTTCTCAGAGGGTCCCCAGTGAGACTGGCCGCCCCTTGCCCACGTGGGTAACCACTCCTCATTATACTCCTTTCTGAGTTTTCTCCCTATCCGGCCTCACTTTCCCTACTGCCTCTCTGCCGCTTTGTGGGATCGCCACCTCCCCAGTAAACCACCTGCACCTCCGCCCTGGCCCCTGGGCCTGCTGTGAGCTCCAGCTAAGGCCAATAAATCCCTTTCACAGTCTTTTTGTTTTTTTTGCGTTACAAATCTGACTAGGATGGAGAGGCACAAAAGACTAATTTGCAGACACAGGTATCGATACTTATTAACCAAGGCAAACATATTCCAAGCAGTCACATGACTGTGTTTTGAAATCAGGTCCCCAGGCTTTCGGCTTCTTAGTAGCATGATTGATGTCCCAACCCATGAAAATATATACTGCTCATGTTGGGTATCTGCCCATCCACCACCCATCTGTCCAGCCAGCCAGCATTTAGCAAGCCTCTGCCTGGGCCCAGCGTTATGCCAGGGGTTGAGGATACAGAGACTGGTTAGACTATCTGCCTGCAAGTTACGCGCCGTGTGATCGATTGAATCCTGTGGCAAATGCGATTCTGCCATTTGGAGTACCGCTCTGATTTCTGCCTAATACAGTTAGCACAGCCGTATCAACGCAACGCTAATGCCAACCAGTGGTCTCATCACATAAACATACGGATCATAACCTTTTCCACTACCCTGGAAAGTGTCTCCGACATTCAGACTGTGTCTCTATTTTATTAAAATGCCCTGTATTAAAACACTGCTTCTAAGCAACTAAATCTAGTTTGAGAAACTGCTCTGAACTCGGAGTCATTAAATGTAGCCTATTTTTTTTTTTGGTATGTGTGTGTGACAGAGAAAAGTTATAGCCAGCAGCATCTGTATTGAAAATCCTGCATTCGATGGCCATCCGTTGCTAATAATACATCATAATTATTCTTTATAGGGTTAAGCTTTTCTCTTTCCTCTTCCACCTGCGTCGCCGAGATAACCTCTAAGGATGCCCTGAAAGACGGTGAGGCTGGAATTCAAGAGCTCTCATGACCGCCAAGCTCTCCGTGCAATTTATTACGTGGGAAAGGTGGGGAGGAGAGGGTGTCCGCGGAGATGACGACCGTGCAATTTCCAGGCCGTCCTCCCGGCAGCTGCATCTCGGAGGCAGCCTGGGAACCAGTCCCACTGAGCAGCCCCTGCTCGTGTCTCATCTGCTGCGGGGAGGGGGGGTGGGGAAGAGGTGGTGTCCGGTTCAAGCCGAACCAGGCTGAGATCCTGGTAGCCAGGGCCAGGGGGTGGGGTGGGGTGGGGTGGGGAGGTGGCTGGGGGCCTGCAGCAGGGGCCCTCCCCAGAGTGCTCGCTGCTGGGGACCTGAGGTGTGGTTCTGCTGTCATCAGTACCTAGGGGCACCGAGCCAGAGTGGGGGGTGGTCTGGAGCAGGAGATGGACTCCCAGCCCAGGCCACACAGCCCTGGGCTTCCTCTGCATCTCCAGCTTCGAGCCCAGAGTCAGGCAAAGTAGGAGTTCAGGAGCTGTTAGTTATCACCGAGAAAGCACTGGTATAAGATTACGTGCTGCAAAAAACCCCCCCCGCCCCCCAAAAATCAAGCCACGCGTGGCTCCCACGGGAAATACAGCCGTGCCCCTCCCCAGTTCCTGTGGAGCGGGACACGTGGTAGGAACGTTCTCACCCGTCGGCAGTGCCAACATCGGACTGTCTGTTGAGGGGAAGGTCTCCTGGGCTTGGCAGACCCCCCCAGCATTGCCCGGGAAGGGACGCGAGACTTCCAGGGTGTGGGCATGCGACGAAAACCAGTGACACCCTGGGTGGCCCCAAAGGAAGGCGAGCCCGGCCTCACGCACAAAGGGGTGGTTCCTTCCGACTGGAAGGTGGAGGATGTCGCGCGTGCCGTGTCTGCCGTGCAGGTTTTCATTCACACTCTCAGGGCTGTTTCATTCTCTTTCCCAGCCCCGCTACCCTCCTGCCTTTGTCCCGCTTTCACTCGTCACCGGTGAGCCCTTGGCAGGTTCTCAAGGTTATGGTCACTGCAGAAAGAATGGCCTTGACTGATGACAGTCGGGAAAAGGAAACATCGAACAATCACAGAAAGCAGCATAACAGCGTACATTAGAACTTTATAAATGATAAGGATTTGAAATCTTCCTTGAGGTTCTTCCCCACCCCTCGCCAAGTCCCTCAAAAGAAGAATCATGTATTTGTTTGGCCAATGGCAGAAACCGTGAGTCACCCCTCTGAATCAAGTGCCTGCTTTCTTCCACAGGGAAGGGTCCCCCAAGTTTAAATGAGCACAAAACTACTTAGAGTGAAGACTGCATGTCCTGGTCCCCCTCGCTCCTGAGTGTGGCCATGGGACCGCGTTCTTGTCATTGGGCTCCAGGAAGATGGGGTGACTTCCACTTCCTTTTTTCCCTTTTTCTTTCATTATTTTTTGTAGGTTTTTAAAAACATTTTATTTATTCACTTTTAGAGAGAGGAGAAGGGACGGAGAGAGAGAGAGAAACATCAATGGGTGATTGCCTCTCACATGCCCCCTACTGGGAACCTGGCCCACAACCCAGGCCTGTGCCCTGACTGGGAATCGAACTGGTGACCCTTTGATTTGCAGGCCTCTGCTCAATCCACTGAGCTACACCAGCCAGGGCACCTTTTTCTTTCATTATCTGAAAAAGAATGGAAATATAATTTACATACAGATCTTAGCTATATGCTTAGCTATGCTTTTCAGTGCAATTTGACAAATGTATGCACTCCAATGAAGATAAGGAACATTTTCAACATGCACAGAAGTTCCCTCCGCCCCCTTTTGCAATGAATCTTCTCTCCCAGCCTCAACCCGGTCAGCCCCTCCCCCCACCCTAGGCCAACCACTGTCCTGATTTCTGGCTCACAGGTTAGTTTTGCCAGTTCGTGAACTTTGTACGAATGCAGTTACATGGTTTGTGCCGTGTTGTGTCTGGCTGCTTTCACTTACACAAATATGGGCGAGAGTCAACCCATGTTGCTACTTTTATCCATTGTTCATTCTTTTTTATTTCCGGGCAGGGTTCTATTACATAGATGTATCCCATTTTCCCGATCCCTTCTCCTGCTGAAGGGCGTTCAGGAGGTTTCTGGTTCTGGACTAACAGGTCAAGGCTGCTGTGACTGTTCTCGTGCGAGTCTGTTTGCGGACGGATGTCGTAGGAGTAGAATTGCCGGGTCAGTGGATCGGGGCATGTTTAACTTTATCAGAAAGCGCCAAAGAGCTTTCCGAAGCGGACATCCTATTTATACACTCCCCCAGCAGTGTATGAGAGTTCCAGTTGCTTCACATTCTCCCCGACATTTGGTGTTGCCCGTCTTTTGAATTTTAGCCATTCTGGTGGGTGTAAATTGGCACCTCATTGGGACTTTCATTTGCATTTCCCTGCTGACTAATGATGCGGAGTAACGTTTTATATGCTTACTGTCTATCCACATGTATTCTTTTGTGAGTGCTTAAGTGTTTTGCCCATTTAAAAATTGGGCTGCTTGTATTAAAAAAAAACAACCCTAGCTTATGGAGGTATAATTTACATGCAGTAAGATGCCTCCGTTTCTGGTGCAGAGGTCCAGGACTCTTCACAAAGGCACGTACAGGTACGACCGCCCCCACGAGCGGGGTGCAGAGTGCTCCCACTGCCGCACGGGGTCCTCCACAGGCCCACTTGTAGCCGGTCTCTCTCCTCCCTCTCCCCCCAGCCCCGGGCCGCCCCTGGCGTGCTCTCCCTTTATAGGTTAGTTTCACCGCTCATTAAATGTCAAATGAATGGAATCACACCTTGTTACTCTTTTGTGTCTATTTTTCTCAGCATATTGTTTTAGAGTTTTATCCATGCAACTGCATGCCTTCATATATACATATACACATTTTATAATCGGGTAACATCCCATTGTTATGGACGTGCCACGGTGTGTGCGTATCTTCACCAGCTGGTGAATAGTACATCATCCGGTAAGTTAGTTCCCGATTTGGGGTGTGATGATAAAGCTTCTAGGAACATTGATGTGCCAGTCTTTGTGTGGATATATGTTTTAATTTCTCTCGTATGGAGACTAGGACTTGAATTATTAGGTTGTCTCCTTAATTTTATAAAAAACTGCCATTCTGTTTACTGAAGCACCATCTTATCGATCTATTCCCACCATCAATGTGCGAGAGTTCTGGTGCTCTAGGTTCTCATCCACACTTTGCCTTTTCAATGGCTTTCATTTTAGATACTTTGGGGGGGGTGTGGTGGTAAGACTTTATTTTTAGAGGAGGGAAACATTGATATATGAGAGAAACAATGATTGGTTGCCTCTCACACACTCCAAATGGGGGTTCTAGCCCCAAACCTAGGCATGTGCCCTGATTGGGAATTGAACCCACAACCTTTTGGTTACGGGATGATGCTCCAACCAATGACCCACACCGACCAGGGCTTCTTACACTTAGTTTCTGCACAGTACATTTCTTCCACCCCGCTGTGTTTGATCTCCGTAAAGGATGCCTCTGGTGGACAGCGTGTCGCTGGGTCTTGTTCTGTGTCCAGCCGACCATGTCTGTGTGATAAGAGTGCTCAGTCCATTCGCTTGTGGCGTAGTTGTCGCTGTGGTTGTGTTTGCGTTTGCCCGTTACCTGGTCCATCTGGTCGGTGTTTCTCCTGTCTGGTCTTCTGTTGGATTAAGCAGGTACTTACTTCGTGTTTTACCCTCTGTCTTCTCTTGGATGTTCCGGTGTCTCCAGTCTAAACTCCCCCAGTCGCAGTCGAGCTTGGATTCATGGAGACTGTGAGAATCTTTCCTTCCCCCCCATCTGTTACGTTCTCGTCGTATCTGACTTGTACATGCACCCCAGATCCTACAGTGTATCATCTCTGCTTCTCAGTTGTTGAGTTTCTATGTAGTTTTTATTCAATTTTCATTTTTATCCTGAAATAGCCCGTACATCCTTTCCTCTAACTTATGAGACGTATGTGTAATGGTTGATTTAAATTTCTCACCTGTGAATCCAACCGCTCCTTTGTCTGGGGGTCTGTTGGCGTCGACTCTGATTTTCCTGACGCCTGGTTACGTGCTCCTGCTTTTGTGCGTGGTTCCCAGTTTTTGTGGTCGAGACCGAAGTATAACGTCTCTGCTTTGTGGCGCTTGTTCTCCAGAGCACGCAGAGCCCTCCTCTGTTGCGGGCATCAGTCGGTCCCATTCCTCCTGGGGTCCGGCAGGGGCCGCAGCCTTAGTTAGATCAAGTTCACCTGCTATTTGTCCACCCTACCTTTCACTTTGTTTGTTTGTTGGTTTGTTTGTTTAAAATCTCGTCAGTATTTGAATTGGGAAGGGGTTTGATTACAGTCTCAGATATTTCTGGTCCAGCTGCCATCCCACTCCTTTGGGGCCCTCGAATCCCCTCTCCGTGACCACTGTGATGCTGGGCGGGGCGAGGTGATTTGTCTCTGCTCACCTGACCTGTTTTCATGGCTCCTTTCTTGGCAGGAGTTTCGATGGGGGCAAGTATCACTGGGCTGAGCAGTTCCCTTTTGCACTTGGGGCTCTTCCAGATGCCGTCCCATCCCCCTAGCCCACGCAGTTGTGATAGCACGGCACTTGGTGAATCTGGCTGAACTGGAGCGATTTTTCCGAGAGTTTCCCTGTGCTTCTGGGTTCGTTACAGCCCCAGGAGACATTTTGCACAAGGCTTAGAGGATAGAAGTGAAGCTGCAGCTGTACTGTGTTAATTGGGTTGGCCAAAAAGTCTACTATGTTTTTTACATAAAGTAAAAGACACATCTTTTATTTTCACCAATAACTTTATTGATTTGGATATTTTGAGTATGTCAGTTATCTTCTGCTGTTGGCTTCTCATGGGTAGAGGCCAGGGGTGCTGCTAAACATCTTCTAACGTATTAGTACCACAGCAAAGAATTATTTGGCTAAAATGTCAATAGCACCAAGAAACTTTGCAAACCACTTTTCGACACATTGGATCAGTCATAGCACCTTCTTTGTACACTGCACAAATCTTTTTTTTTTTTTTTGCTTTCCCCTTTCTTGAAATAATAAATGCTGAAAGTGTTGAAATAACAAGTGCTGAAAGTGTTACATATCTTCTTCCACCTTCAATATTAAAATGGCTGCACAAAACTTCACCAATTTTGATAAGTTTTTTAAATGCATGCTGATATGACAGCTGTCACAATACAATCTAACAAAATTATTTCAAGTGAAGTTAAAGACAGCTAAGCACTACCAAAGCCACCGTATGGAAAAAATCTAAATGAACGTTTTGCCCACTCAGAATACTCAGGAGGCCAGAGAGTTTGCCGGGGAGCCTTGCCCTGCTGACGTGGGGCGCCTGACCCGCTCCCCCGGCTCTCACGAGGTCCCCCGCCTCTCCTCTGAGCTGTGGGTCGATCGCATGTGCGCCTCTGAGGCAAAGGGCATTGGCCTTTCCTGTAGACCCCCCACAGCGTGAAGTGTGGGAAGTGTGAGCGACCGGTGTGGATTCTAATTTGTCCCCACAGTCCCAGCTCACGCCACGATTCCGATTTGTCCCTGCCTTCAGCCACACTCACGTCCCCTTTCTGACAGCCGCTCCGGGGGGGCCTCCGGTGATTTCAGGCTCAACGCCAGTTCCAGCGGCAACAGCTTGCGGGGACTGCTCCACCCGCTCCCCACGTTGCATAAGGTCAAACTCGGGAGATGAGGTCAGACTCACGAGGTCCTGTGCCCAGGGCAGCACCGCTTTTCCTCGGATCAGCCCCGGCTGCTGCACAGTCAGCTACAGCTGGGCCGGTTCCTCCTGGTTCCTGGAGCATCTCTCCCCTCCAGGCACGCCGCAGGGACCCAGGTCAGCCTCCCCCACCTTTTCCCGGGAGGCGAACTGCCTCGGCCCTCTGCTCGCCTACCAAGGGCTCTTTTCTTTGTGGAATTCCATTTGTCAAGGCTCCCACGCATTTTTCTCTCTTAGCGAAACCCGTAGAAAAGCATGCCTTTTATTTTTGTTCAAGGTTTGTTTGCCGTTGTCACCACAAGACCGAGTCTTTTACATCCTTCTAGATCCTAAACAGCAGCAAAACTGGGCAGTGTCCTTAAAGGGGAGGGGCCGGGACGCACATTGTGGCTGGTGCCACAGCAGCCGTCTTAGACCTACCTGGCAATGAGACCACTGGCAGCGGGGACCTGGGCAGAGGGGCCGGCGTGAGGGAATTGCTACCCCTGCCCAGGACTGCTGGCTGCCAACGTCCTGACACGGGAAACCAACACCTTGAGTGTTTAAGCCAGTGATACTTGCCCTTTTCTGACTCATGCAGATAAACTGTTTCTAGTGGCTGCAACTGGCCACTGGGGTTTTGGGGGGGTTCTCAGGGGGGCGGTGGAAAAGAGAACAGGGGAGCGAGCCAGGAGGCTCTGCAGAAGGCGGGCCCGCTGGGGAGGGGACAGGAAGCAGAGATGAGTAGTCCTAAGGGCAGGGCGGTGGCGGCAGAGGGCGGCCAGGAGGCGCGTTGAAGAGAGGATTTTCGGGGAGGGAATGTGCAGTATTTTTAGGCAGCCCTGCCATGTGTCATGTGATGTGACTTCTCTTTCGCTGCTTCCTTTGGAGTCTTTCTGCACAGAATTGTTTCTTTTCAAAGCTGTAAGCCCTGTGCTGCGATGGGCCTGAAAGAGGCCCCATCTTTTATCTAGGTCCCAGCGTATAATCTGCCGAGAGCCCGGGACAGGAGGTGGTTCGGCTGCTGAGTGCTCCCGGGGGAGGGGTCGCTCAACAGCCTTGGCGTCACACAGTGTCCGGCCCGTGAGGCTCTTAGCAGCTCACCATCCACACCTCCCCCCGCTGCAACGGGAGGCAGCGTTTGACCTGGCGGAGGCTCGCTCTCACTGCCCGTTTTCTCCCTGGGACCAGGGTGTTTTCTGAGGGGACTTCCCTCCTGGGCTTGTTGGTCCTCCTGGGGACTCATCGCCTCTCAACCTAGCGATGAGCTGACAATCAGACAAATCCAATCCTGTTTGTATCTGCATTTCCCCAGTGGGAATTCCGCCTTGTGCAGTCGATGAGTAGACTTGTATCCTTTGCAGGATCCCCACTGAATGACTGAAATGAGGGGAACTCCTTTGGCCAACCCAGAAGGGAGCGGAGGCCCAGGCAGAGGAAGTGACTCACCCAGATGCACGGAGCGGAGCCCGGTGGGGCTGAGCTGGAGTTAGAGCCCTCGTCTCACAGCTCTCGGTGCAGAGCACTCCCGGCTCCGCCTGTCCTGAGGCCGCACGGTGCAGAGAAACGACATGGCTTAGAAGCCAGATCGACTGCCTTTTTACCCTGGCTTCCCTCTGAATTCTCGTTGACCTGCCTTCCAGCCCTTTGGTGGCTGTCCTCCTCTTGGTGGCAGCAGAGAGGCGGAATGGAATGGCAGCAGCCAGTTCACCCCGACCACAGAGACAAATGCCACTATCTCCCAGTCCTCGGGTTTCCTTTCACGAATGGGTTCCAGGTAACGCAGATAAGGTAACATGAATTCACTAAAATGTTTTAACGACCTGTAGTGGTTCTCAATGGAGGGATCCGCACCCCCACCCCTCTGCTTGCTGGGAATATTTAGCCATCCCTGGCGACAATGTTGATTGTCACAGTGGGGTAGGGGGGTCGGGGAGAGATTGGCAGACACCACTGGCATCTAGTGGGTAGAGGTTCGGGACGTTGCTAAACATTCTACAGTGCAGCCCTGGCTGGTGTGGCTCAGTGGATTGAGTCCCAGCCTGCGAACCAAAGGGTCGTCGGTTCAGTTCCCAGTCAGGGCAGGTGCCTGGGTTGTAGGCCAGGTCCCCAGTAGGGGGAGCTCAAGGTGCAACCACACACTGATGTTTCTCTCCCTCTCTTCTCTCTAAAAATAAGTAAATAAAATTCTTTAAAAAGAAAAACATTCAGCCCTGGCTGGCGTAGCTCAGTGGATTGAGTGCGGGCTGCGAACCAAAGCATCGCAGTTCGATTCCCAGTCAGGGCACATGCCTGGGTTGCAGGCCATGGCCCCCAGCAACCGCACATTGACGTTTCTCTCTCTCTCTCTCTTTTTCCGTCCCTTCCCTCTCTAAAAATAAATAAGTAAAATCTTTTAAAAAAGCACAAGGCAGGGATATACACCCTGCCCTCCCTCTCCCCGCCCCCAAAAAGAAAGAAAAAACATTCTACAGTGGTGTAAGACAGCCACCCAGCACAAAGACCTATCCAGGCTCATGTGCCCAGACTCTGCCCGCCTAACCACGGCCAAAGCCATGGGAGCTGGATGGAGTTGGGGGTAGCCAGATGGGAGCAAGCATGCGGGCTCCATACAAGCCCTTTACTTCACAGCCTAAGCCCATCTCGCCCGCAGTGTAGTCATTTCCACCACCCCTCCTCCTGTTCCCGGGTGAGGATCGACAAAGCCCAGAGCTTTCCAAATTGTGACCACTCACCCAGGGGCTTGTCCACGTGCAGATTCTGATTCGGGGAGTCTGGGGCGGGGTTAGATGCTGGGGTGTCTGACAGACCGGGGGTGGTGCCACGCAGCTGGCCCACAGACCGGACTCCGAGTAGCAGTGGGGTGGGGAGGACCACCTGTTGCTCTCCCCCTAATTACTGTTGATTCTTGCCTGTGGCTTTCCTCCTCATGTCACTCAGGGGCAGGGGCAGGGGCGGGGGGGCGGCAGGTGTGTCGCTGGCACACCCTGCAGAGGGCTGCTGAGCTCAGGCTCAGCTGGACCCTCTGCGCCGCTGGCTGCCTTCCAGCTCCGCTCACCTCCTTGTGGCCTTTGGAAGAACGCAGACGGGCGGCCCGGGGGACTGGATACAGCGATGCTGGCCCCTGCCTCCTGGTTATTTGGTTCCGTTTCCCCAATCTCTCCTCTGCACAGACCCGCTTAACATAGTTCACTCCCACTAACGGAGCCTAATACACCTCCCTCCTAAAATAAAACATTTCCATTTGGATGCCTAGTGCCCATAGCCCCCAATATCTTTAAAGCCTCTGATATCTGTAAAAAGATGCCAACTGCAGGCAGCCTCCTAAGCGGACGATCAATATTCCCTGTCAGCCAACAGCAGCAAGTTACTCCACCCTCCGAGCTTCACTTGCCTCCCAGAAAATGAAGCTAATAAGTCCCCCTTTGCAGGAGTCGTGTGGAAGACATTCCTGAAGGCAGCGCAATGTTCTTCCTTCTGTCTAATCCGTTTTAATCAGGTGCGGTGAAAGGACCGGCACGAGACAACTGCCTTGAACAAAGAGTTCATTCCCAAGAGGAAGGGGGACGCCATGCCGTGCGGGGCCACAGGGGGAAGCCCCCCCACCCCGGGGTGGGGGCAAGAGGCAGAAGGAGCCAGGGGAGGGTGTGGCCAGAGCCTCCCTGTGGTTCCCGGGGAAGGCAAGTTTGAACAAGTTTAGGGTTGGATCGTTTGAATGATATCAGTGGGTTCCGGGCCAGAAGGCTGGTCTCAGCTGTCCCGTAGCAGGCCCTGGGGTGGTTTAGGGCCGGGGAAATTTGGGCTGCTTTGTGAGCATTAGAGAAAGGAGGTGGTTGTGCTGACGGCCTTTGGGTTGGTTGGTTTGCACAGGAACGGTGTGCTCCAAGGCTGTTTGCTGCCTTCGGGGATTAGGGTATTGTGGCTTGGGGTGGTGGAGGCGGTGGAGGAGGTGGAGATGAGGGTGGGGGATCATCCAGGCCCCAGGATGTCAAAAATACAGAAAACATAACGTATGACTCATACCTGGTGTCAAGCATGGCTCAGGGTCCTTTACACCCTCTCCCCGGCAGACTGCCCTTTGCCACCTCGCGTGAAGTGACAACTTATGGAAATGTGACTCCCAACCGGGCAGCTGCCCCTCCCGGTGTCCCTCCTCTGGGAGACAACTCCTAGTGCCCGTTCTTTCCAGGCAGGCGACAGCGCTCCCTCCCCCCCACCGCGGAATTTCCAAACAGCTGTGTACTCGTAGGCCCACACAACCCCGAGCCCTGGCGTTCACAGGGAGGGGTGAGGAAGCCCAAGGACCACTTCTGCATCTGTTCTGCATCTCTTTTCCACGCTGCTGGAATGAGCCTAATTTGGACCTCCCTGCGGCTCTGCTGCCAAATGAATAACTAGAAGCAGCAAGCGCCGGGATGGGACCCTGCTGGTGCGGCGAGAAAGACAGCGCAGGGGCACGGATGCCGAAGAAAGCCGCCCTTTGCCAGGGAGGAGAAGGGGAGGCGGGTACTGGGAAGAACAGGCTAATCTTCGACCAGCCTCAGCACCCGGGCTGCTTCTCGGAAGGATGACTCCCAGCACGGGAGAGCAGCTTTCCCTGCAAAGTTCATAAAGGTCAAGATGCGATGCCGCAAGGTCAGCAAACGGCCATGGGAGGATGGTGAGGAGGGGGGAGAAGGCTATGGGGCCGGCGAGGCAGGTACCGCTATGACCTTGGAGCTCAAGGGGGCGCTCAGTCTGTCGGGCCCTCTGCTGCCTGCCGGGCTGCCTCAGGGGACAGGGGGCCTGCGTCCAGGAGGAGTGTCCTGACCACAGTACCCAGATGGGCCAACTTCATGTGCCTTCGGGGCTGTGTGGCGCTGCGCTTCATGAGGTCGTCACGGGTGCCTGGCCCTTTGCCTCTGTCTCTCCCGTCATTTACGCCGTCAGCTTCATTTCAGAGCTGGTTCCCAGATTTGTAGGTTTGCTGCCAACAGCCAACGAGGCTTCCTTCTTCCTCATTTATTTTAGGAAGCGAGAGAAACATCTTAGCTTTGCTCTTAAAAGCTTGTCCTGGAAGCCCCCGGCGACTTTATCTTGTCTCGTTGGCAGGAACCAGGAACCAGGGGCCAGGCCCAGGGCGGTGGCACGTGCTGAGCAGCCTAGGCCAGGGCTCTTGCTCCAACCGCCGAGGGGGGTCATGGGGTTCCATGATTCGTGCTGACAGAGGGAGGCCCACCCTCAGCCAGGGTCAGTCCCTGAAATTGAGCTGTGGGAGGGGGGACGGACACCGGGGCGTCAGCCACTGCGTCTGCTGCAGCATCTTATCACCGCAGCTGGGAGACCCGGGTTCGCCCGAGGAACCCACACGCCGGGTGTGTGACGCTGGGCAGTTGCCTTTACCCCTCTGAGCCTTTGTTTCTGCATTTTTTAAATTGGGAGAAAAATGTGTTTTACTTAATTATTACGTTGTGAGGGTCAGATGACGGACTGGGAGGAAGAGCCCTTCTCAGGGGCACATGTAGGGTGCCAGGGAGATCCGTCTCTCTCGACGGGCTCCTTCCGGATAAACGAAGCGGCCCATGCCCTGCCTCCTGGGAGACGCTGGTCCCAGACAGTGCAGCAGCCGGGAGCAGGCGGGCTGCAGACGAGGAAGAGGGAATGGCAAAGTGAGAAGCCCGCAGACCTGGAAGGAGTCCAGAAAGCGGTGCTGTGCCCCTCCCTGGGCCGCTGCTGCTGCTGACGTGAACTTGGGCTGCTTGGCTGAGCGGCCGTCCGCGAGGCCTCTCACTTTCCCCGTTAGTATTTCCCCCGTATACGTAATGAGCGCTTTGTAGGAAGTCTTGTTCATCCTCCCATTGTAGCCCACACATTTTAGCATTCGCTCATGACTCTCGCCCGAGTCGGTGGTTACTGTGGTGCTTGCCAAAGTGTGACCATCTAACTATCATTCCCGAATTATTTTCCAGCCGCTAGGACCACCTCTGCCTCCTTCCAGACCTGCAGACAAAGGCCCCAAGCTTTAGCCCACTTTATGTTTTATTTTCATGGGTTTTGGTCTGCGGAGATATTTACCTTGTTTCTAATGAGGGTGCAGCTTTACATTTTTCTTTTTATAGTTTGTTATTGCTTTGAGTTTGGAGTTGGAGCAGGCAGCTCAATATAGATACTTGTCTGGATTCCATTAAAGAAAAAAAAAAAAAAGGAGGTGGTGTTGCCCAGAAGGATGCCTGTCCAACAAAACGGTGTCCTGCTTTAGCTGCATGTGCCAGGGTGGCAGCAGAGGGATGAAAAGTAGACCACTGGGCGGGAATTCAAGAACGCAGGGCTTGCTTCCTGCAGTATCCTCTACCTGCCAGCTGGCTGTGCAACGTTGGACAGATGACTTAACCTCTCTGACCTCAGTGCCCCCCTTTGAAAAACGATGATGCCGGACCACGTTAGCTTCCAAGGTCCTCCGTGACTCCAGAGTTCGAGGAGGCAGCAGGGGAGTCGTTGAAAACAATGTTCTCTGTTACAGTTGGAAGGACAGCTGAGAGTGTTTGCTCGGTGCCGGCAAATGGTAAATGTGTCGGCCACCCTAATGAAATGAGTACATTTTTGCTCTAAATGTCATGGATGTTTATTATCAGATTAAAACGACAGCAGGCCCAATTTTAGCTCTTCCAATTCGAGTGGAGCAACGAAGATTAAATGTTAGGCATAATTAAAGATGCAGATGTAGTTATATTGAATTATAAACCTCATTAAGTGCAACGTCCCAGGAAGGCCCCCGAGACCAGCTACAAAGGCCTTCCCATCGCAACACGGCAGTTATTAAAATATCGTAAAGTAAATCTCACTCCAAAAATATTATGACTTGCACAGGAAGATTTTGAAAAACATGGTCGGATTTGGTTTCACAGGTGATTTCCTTGTTCTGCTCGCAGGTGGTTGGGAAGGGAAGGCTTCCTCTCGGTATCTCCACCGAAGGCCTCCCCGGAGCTTGGTCTGCCCCACCCCCCACCAAGGCGGGTTCTGTTTTCCCCGAGCTAGTGGGAAGGGCAACTGCAAGGTCAATTGGATTCCTTTCTAGAAGTCGGCAGCAGGGGAGCTGGGGGAGAGGGGACGGTGGTTTTCTAAGGACTGGAAGACCGTGTTTTTATGCATACAGGGACAGGTTCTCTTGGTGACATTGCTGGGGTTTTTTTGTCATTTTACACATTCATACAATATGGAATATGACAAAGAAGTGAAAAATACAACCGTTCCAGATAATCACTATTAATATTCTGATGCATGTACAGCATCTCTCTCAAATGTGACAAAAATAACACGTCACACTTTAAAAGCTGTTTTCCCTTCCTAAGTGGCTAATGATATTCCACTGTATGGTCCTCATTTTTAAATACAGCCCCCACTGTTGAGCATTCAGGTCATTTAAAAAATACTTTAAAGAAACTATTACAAACAGCACTCTAGGGGCTATCCTTATTTGCACATCTTTGCACGTTTGTCTGATTAGAGCCAAAGGACAAGTTTATGGAGAAGTGTGAGGTAGTTAGTTATCTATTTGCACAACAGTGCTATATAACAAATAACCCCGAACTCAGTTGCTGAAAACAATAAGCATGTATTTAGCTCCCAAATCTGCGGTTGGCAGCTTAGCTGGAGCTGGGCTGCGCCATTCTTCTGGGCTTGGCCGGGCTCACTCACACGTCTGTGGGTTGACCTCGGGTCGAGTGAGCTCAGAGGGCCTCGTCCGGCGCAGCTGGGGCGGCTCAGCTTTGCTCCACGGCCCAGCCACGTTCTCGGGGCAGAAGCAAAAGAACGAGAGAGAAAGCAGAAACGAGCAAGGGCTTTTCCATGTTTCACTTGGGGCAAGTCTACTAACTTCCCCTTGGCCAGAGCAAGTCCCGTGGCCGAACTCAACCCCAAGAGGTAAAGATGAGACAAGTTCAAAGTCATGTTTCAAAAGGCTGGGATACAGGGGGGTGTAGATTGGGGATTGTGAACGTAGTCGCTCTCCCATAGGTGGTCAAAGCAAATGCACATGTAACATTTTTACCCCTATTTACAAATGGTCCGGCCGATGGGACCAGCCGACCCTGCCGCTGACCAGGAGTGAGGGTGTCCTTTGCGGAGTGTCCCATTGGTGGGGCGCACTTCTGCTGTCCCGCAGACACTCCCTGCTCAAGGGGACCCTCTCTCCTCACTTCCCCACCGACACCTCAGGCTGTGTTCTCCCAGGCTCTTGCGGGTCTTTCCTGTCCCAGCCGTTCTTCCTCTCTCTACCCTCCCCAGGCCCCACCCACCCTATCTCCTAATCCTGCTCATTTCCGAGGCTCGCCTCTGTCACCTCTGTGGTGCCCATGGATCTTGCTCTCCTCTGAGCTTCTCGAGAGCAGGTAGTGTGACCGACCTGCCTCAGTCTACCCAGGATTCCGCTGGTTTTATAGAAGTCCCACATCTCAGGAACTCCCTTAGAGCTGAGTAAACCCAGCCAGCTGGTCACCATTAAAGAGGAGTTTGGCAAGCTTTAAAGGGTCAGGTGGTAAGTATTTTAGGCTCTGGGGGCCACACTGTCACTGTTGTCAACTACTCGGTTCTGTTACTGCAGCATGAAAGCAGCCATAAACAATGTGTACCAAGTGGGTGTGGCTGTGTTCCAATAAAACTTTATTTACAAAAACAAGCAACGGGCCATGTGGTCCATGTGCCATAGTTTTCTGACTCCTGCTCTAGAGCTTAACATTGTATTGCACAATTTAATCCTACATTATATTCTTAAAATTATTTATTTATTTATTTTTAGAGAGAAGAGAAGGGAGGGAGAAAGGGAGAGAAACATCGATGTGTGGTTGCCTCTTGCGTGCCCCCAGCTGGGACCTGGCCCGCAGCCCAGGCATGTGCCCTGACTGGGAATCGAACAGGTGCCTCTTTGGTTCACAGGCTGGCACTCAATCCACTGAGCCATAGCAGCCAGGGCTAAGCCTGTGTCATATTTTCTTCTTATGTTGTTTCATATAGATTAGTCTTTTCTCCTTGGTTGGAATATAAAGGAAGTTTATTCTTTTTCTTTTCTTTAGGGAAGTTGAATATCCTGACATCATGCTCCGTCATCTTACAGTTGTATGAACTTGAGTAAGCTGCTTAATCTTTCTGGGCTCATCTGTCAAATGGGGATAAGAGCAGTACGGAGCCCACAGGTATTTGTGATAAGATAAAAGAATTCATTGCTGTGTAGTGTGTGGCACAGAGTGAGTGTGCAGTGACTGCTGGTGGCCGTCATCATCGTCGTCGTCATCAGTGTCATCCTACGTGTGTTTTCCAGCAGCTAGCACAGTTCCCGTTGCAGAAGAGACTCCATAAATAGCACCATGAAGACATGGTGTCAAAGCGGGAAGGGCCCTGAGAGAATGAGTAATTCAGCCTCACTCAGAGATGGCTGTCGGGCAGTTACCCCTGCGTTAGGGGGGTTGACGCTATCAACCCCAGCTGACAGAGCCCTCCCCCGGATGTTGCCCACCCTTGTTCCCATGGTTACCATCAGCCCCGTGGGTGCCCAGAGCCCAGTCCCAGCTTCCATGTCCTGGGCAGCTTGAGAGGTCAGCCTTTGTCTCGTTTTCTGTCTCCCCGTCTGTCTTTGGGATGGTGTCCCTCCGCCTGGGCTGCGCGGGTGAGGTGCAGAAAGGACCCGCCTGAGGTTGGGGCTGGAAGGGCCAAAGCCAGTGGAATCAGGTGTGAGGAGCGGCGCGCTGAGGACAGTGGGCGGAACCCACTGTGCTGCGCTGGCCTTGAGTTGGAGCCGGGCGGGCGTGCAGTACGTGGGCAGATACCCGGCTCAGGCCACGCGGGGCGCCGGGCTAGGCCCCGCCCTTTCCTTTGAGTGGGAGGGCGGAGAGGAAGGCCCCTTGGGAAAGGCTGGTCCAGTGACCTTAGGTCAGGATCCCGCAGCCTGCTGCTTCTTCAGGAGCAGGTCCTCGGGGTGCTGGCTCCGCTTTGATCTGGGAAAATGAGAGGCCGAGCTGCCGGGTCCCCTGCTGCCATCTTTTGCAGCCGGAGTGAAACTTCACGTTCCCACTGGCTCGAGCGCACATTTGCCAGTAATTAAACACGCCGAGATCAAAGCCGGCAAATCTGCCCCATCTCTCAGCACGGCAGATGAAAGGTAAATAGTTCCCGTAACAATTCTTCTCCTCATTAAAAGTGAGATGGGAACTGTCTCTTCCTTACTTTGAAGAATACTGGTAAGTTCAAGGTCACTCCAGATAAGATAGCTGGGCTGACTCCCTTTATTATTCCACACTAACTTTTACCCTAGATAAAAACTGGGCCAACTTGAGGGGCCTGCAGAGGCTGAACCGGATCAATAAGTCAGAAGGCAAAGGGAAGCAAAGAGAGGCACCAGAATGGTCATGGTCAGTGCCACGGACAAGCCTGCACCTCACACATGGTCAGACGAGCGGGGCTTTCTCCTTACTGGGCAGGTCTGGGGGCGGCCGAGGCCAGGATCTGAAATGAGTCTGGCGTTGTCCACACAGACTGTCAGGCAGTTGGCCCTGGGCTGTCTTGGCTGGGGGATTCCTGAAAAGGCCTTTTGAGATTTGCTGTTTTCTCCATAAAGGATGCTCAGCAGAGAACCCATCTCTAAGGCCACGAAGCCAGGGGCAGCTGGTCTACCCAGCCGGGGTCTACAAATGCCTGCTGGGTGTTGTCATCCGGGTCTTTTCAGCGCAAAGCCAGACCTCACTCAAATGAGCTGTGGTGCAGGGCGGGCGGCTACTGTAAGACACGCGACAGGGACCCACAGGAATCCAAGAGCTGGTCTTGGAACACAGCCTGAGGAGCTGCTGGAGCCATGGGGAGGGAGGCCACCTCTCTGCCCACCCTTTTCTCCCCACTGACTGCCCCTCTTGGCTGTTGTGTCATGGCTGCTTGCTCCCGATGTCCACCCACTTAACGGCGCAAGGGCTGCTCTGACGCCAGCCCGTGGCTGCTCCAGGGCCCCCCTAGATCCGGTTAACTTTAAGGGTGGTGCCCCCTCCCTAGAGTCACATGGTAATAACATGGCGGGCCCCCCACTCAGCGGCAGATGTGGGCGGCACAGTTCCTTTCGTGAGGGACTCTGGGGTGTGAGGCTGGGGTGGCCGTGATGAGTGGCCTCAAAACTGGGTGCACAAGGCTGATTGTCTGGATGAGAATCTAGGGAGACTACTTCCTATCAGCTCTTTTTTTTAAACAAATAATTGACACATAATTTTAAAGTGCACAAGTCAGTGGTTTTGATTACGTTCACACATTTTGCCACTGTCACCACTG
The DNA here is from genome assembly GCF_019186645.2 of Phyllostomus hastatus. NCBI lineage: Eukaryota > Metazoa > Chordata > Mammalia > Chiroptera > Phyllostomidae > Phyllostomus > Phyllostomus hastatus. The sequence continues at coordinate 26,850,833 of NW_025334004.1, read as the reverse complement.
TCGAGTTCCAGAACATTCTCATCACCCCTAAAAGGAACTCCGTGCCCATTAGCAGTCACTTCCCATCGCCCCTCCCCCGAGCCCCAGGCAAACGCTGATCTAGTTTCTCTCCCCATGTGCCTGTTCTGGACATTCCATGTGAATGGGTACAACATGTGGCTTTTTGTGTTTGTCTTCTCAGAGTAATGTTTTCCAGGTTCATCCGTATCGTAGCGTGAATCAGAGCTTCCTTTCTCCTCCTGCCTGAATAATAGTTCATTTCATGCATGTAGCACGATGCATTTGTCCACTTGCCAGTTGGTGGACACTTGTGTCGTTTCCTCTTTTTGGCTCTGATGAAAATGCTGCCCCGAAAGTGTGCGCACACACGTTTGTGTGAAGGTGTTTTCAGTTCTCTGGTGTAAGGACCCAGGAGCGGGGTTGCTGAGCGGTACGGTCATTCTCCACTGAACGTTCCGAGGACCTGCCGGACTCCCCCCGAGGGGCTGCAGCATTTGACCTTCCCAGCAGCAGGGCACGAGGGTTCCAGTTCTTTCACATTCTCACCAGCACTTACGATCTGTCTTTCTGATTACAGCCATCCCAGTGGGTATAAAGTGGCGGTGTTTCAATTGTGGCTTTGATTTGCATTTCTCCAATGACTAGTGATGTGAGTATCTCCTAGGGGTGAAGGTTCTATTAGGGATATTTTGTTTTACGAGGAGGGCGCTCATCGGCTGCACCTTTTCTCAGGTGCGCACTGACATGTGCACGGTGGCTCTGTTGCTGACCCCTGAGTAGTGTTGGCCACTGGAAGGCCTCAGGGCCTGGGCTTTCCTGGGGATGACGCTGGAGTGGAGGTGGTTGTCATGGTCTGGGGGACATGGGGGCCTGGTCTAGGGCAGGGCCGGGGATGGTGGAGGGGAGGGGGTGTGGAGAGGATGCGGAGTAGAGCCGGCTGCACTGGGAGTCCCTTTGGGGCGGGGCCCGTCTCCTCCAGCAGCCGTGCTTTCTGCACAAGGTCGGAGGCGCACAGAGGAAGACTGCTCCGTGCCCCACGATCAGTCACTCCACCCGAAGTCCCCTTCTTGTCAGGAGGTCCACTTCCCACTCCTCTGGGACCCACAGGAAGATCAAGCATGCGGGTAGTTTGGAAATCCTGGCAACAGCTGGTGAGGGCGGGGGAGGGAGTCGTGACCATCAGCGGCCTGGGCGGTGGGTCTGGCACTGGGCTCACCCCGTGAGGCTCCAGCACCACTGAGACACAGGGTGAGCGTCTGCCTCACAGGACAGACACAGGTGGCCTCGAGGGTCCCGAGTTGTAGCCAATGGGAAGAGGAGGGAGAGGTCTCTTCCCCCCCTTCTTTAAAGGAAGTGAACAGCCTTTCCTGGGGGTCTAAGCATTTGTCAGTGACCCTCCTCCTGATAGACTCACCCCCAAAATTCTGGGGTGGTGGCTGGCCTCAGAACCTATAATTTTAATGAAGGAGTCTGATGCCTTCCAAAGTTTGGGCGTTACTGGTTTGGGGAAAATTTACCTAGGAAAAGAAAGGGGCTGGGTATTTAGACCCAGACATACTAGGGTTTAAGTGATCTTTGATGGAAGAAGCCATCCAAGCTGCCAAGAAACTTGAATCTCGAAGAAGTCTTTCCAGGGCTGGGGAAGAAATTGTTACCTTTTTGTAAGTAGTAAGAACCCTGACTTCCTGTAGAGCTCACCAGCCTGAGTGTACAGAGGAGTCATGTTATGGGTAATAATCCCTGTTAACCCAATTGTATCCCAGCTGTGCATCCAGGATCTCTAGCTCTCTCAGGACGCCCCCTGAGCAATTGAAGTAAATTAAACATGCTAAGGGTAAAGTCCTCTGCCACCAGGTGGCACCAGGGGCCACCCAGAGTTCTAGGCATCTTTGGGCATCTCCTGGGCAGCCCAAGTGTGGGCTGGGCACCATCACCCCCACTGACGCCCAGGGGCCAACACTGTTCAGAGTTCAACTGCAGGGTCATAGATGTTTCTGTGTGCATCTGAGAGAAGGATGCATCAACTAAGAACTCTCCTTGTAAAAATCAATCCGTAGTAGAATTATTGCCCCTAAAAGAAATTAGTGATGATTCCTTAATGCCGTCCAGTCAGTGTTCAAATTTCCGCTTGTCTCATAGATGTCCTACTCTTTCAACAGTGGATGTATTTGGGTCAGGACCCACAAAAAGTCCACACACTGCAATTGGTTGACTTAAGTTTCTTCTATTCTATAGTTTCTCCTTCTTCCCTCTTACCATGTAATCATGCAGGGAACCGTCTGCCCTATGGGGCTCCCCCGTCTGGGTCTGCTGATTGCATCCCCTTGGTGCCCTTTAACATGCTGATTTCCTCCAAATGGGTCGTTGCATCTAGAAGCTTGATCAGATTCAAGTTCATTGGGGGCGTTGTTAATACTACGTCACAGAGGGTGTTGTATTCTACCACCAGAGGCCCATGGTGGCTGGTCCTCTGCCTCTGTCCCTGTCTCTCCATCTCTGTCTCTGTCCCATGTCTATTTGTATGGCTCTTTGTGATAGCCGCTGAGGACCAACACCTACGTAGGTCCACTAATTTATTAGGGATGACAAAATGGTGACATGCCAATTCTGTCACTGCCCTTCACTGGCTGGGAAACGTCTATGGTGAGAAACCCCTGTGTCCACTCTGGTTCTTCTGAGACACGGTTGTTCTAGGGGGGCAGGTTAGATGCTTGATTGCTCTGCTTTAATTTCATCAGTTCTCCAAGTAACGAATGGGTTCTCCAGCATTTTTCAACGGTAATCAGCTGGTTTCAGTACCGTTAGACCCCGCGGGGATTTAAACGTGTGGTGTGTTCCGATCCATGGCAGTTATCGCCCCCCCCCCGGTGCTCAGGTTCTCCCCACCTTGGCCAGTGGGAGCCCCTGCCCACTGGCCCCTGCATCCTTTGTCATGACCCCGAGTTTTGGCCAGGGTCCTGGCTGGTCTCGTCGTGTGCGTTTCCCATGCCAGTCTTGGAACCGACCATTTCCACAAGTAGCCCCGGTTCCTTTCAGTGGGAAATGACATTTCAAAAACACTGTCTGGGCGTGAGGGACATTTATTCCTCTCGGGTTGGTGATTGTTTCCAGTCCTCCCCGGCGAATAAATCTCAGAAGTAGTTCTTTTCTTTGGTCAATGTGAAATGCATTATGAATGCTTGTTTATGCTTCCTATTCAAATGCAACTGTAGGATTTTTACCAGGTTTCTTCCGCCTTGCTTTTGCATCTCCTTTCTCCCATGCTAAGGATATGAGAATGACAGAATTAGTAAGTCACGAAATCATTCTTTAAAAAAAAAAATCCCATAATACAATACGCCCAGGTAAGTCACGTAGCTTCTACAGGTCACACGGGCATTAAGAGAGAGCAGCGGGGCTTGGCTCAGGCTGCCTGGCCTCGGAACCTGGCTCTTCATGGGTGCACACGAGTTTGCCTTTCTCTCACCAGCTCTGCTCCCCGTAGAACTCTGTGAGGAATCCGTGGGGCCGGCTGAGGGACCACCATCATAAACAACAAATCCTGCACCAAAATCAGGGTCCACCTCCCCTCTGACAAATCTGTTGACCGGGCCAGTAGCTTTTGCCTTGGCCTCCTTTCTTGTGGGGGGGGCTCTCTCAAGATGCACCTTGGCAGTGGGGCCGAGCAGAACCCCCATGTGGCCTTCCCAGACATGCCCCTGCAGGCTGGTCCTCGCTCGGATCTGAGTGGGGCTCCAGGGTTTTCTTACACACCCCTCCCTATTTTCTGTTTTTTCCTGCTCAGGGCCAGCGCCCTCTACTTCCCCCCACCCCCCGCTGCGCCTTGACTTGACCTCAGAGTGTGGCTGGGTTTGGCGTGAGTGCCGAGGTGGGAGAGTGTCTCAGGGTACCTCGGGTCCTGCCACCAGGGCATAATCGTAAGGGCCGACTTGACTTCCAGTGGTCGCTCTGCCTCGATGACCTCCGTGAGCCTCCATGTTCTTCACCGTAAAATGGGATTTTCATGTATACGAGGTGGGGTGATGCTGAAACCTCGTCTTAGGAAGGTTCAGAGGATCAAATGGGATCTTATCTGGAGATTGGGCTGTGACTCCGTTTCCCTAAAGGGCCCCTGCACCCTGGGGAGCAGAATGGTGGCTTGGCAGGGGTTTGGGTCCCAAACATCATTTGTCACTGGTGGCAATCAGGACCAGAGCATCTCTGCTGGCCAAAGCTGTCAGGGAATTTATTCTGCCTCTAACTGCCTCCGGAACCCCCTGCGCAGTGGGTGTGCTGGGATAATCGCTGGAGTACTTTGTTAAAAGGGAGACGCTCTGGGAGTTTCCATTAGCCCCCTGCATGGGGCAGTCCCAGCCCACTGCTCCAGGTACTGCTTACAGTTCAGCTTCTCCGTCGCCAGGGGCTGAAATGCTTGAGGCTGACTCCTCCTTCCCATGAACCCCACTCAAAAGCAGCAGAGGCTCATCAGCTCGGTCCTTACCGGTCCCTTCTTGTGACTCATCCCCCTCCTCCTCTTCGACTGATAGAGCCATGAGTGCGGTTCGCTTTGAATTTCAAATGTGCCGAGAAGTGCTTTCATGCACAGTGGGGACTGATGAGTTAATGTCTTAGGAAATAAACTGAGCACACAGAAGCTGTTGTAACTCCCTGCCCCCAATGCCGCCAGCACAAACAACCGAACAGCAGCACATACGTCTACTACTTGCATCTGTTTACTTAATCACATCGAATTCTCTTTGACCTGGACCCCAGGGGACAGAGATTGCAGAACTGGCTTGTAGCTAAAATAATCCACGGAAAAAGAGTTTCGTGTCACAGAGAGAGAACTTCAGGATAAAATGCAGAAGGGGCTGTTTGTGAAAAGCATCGAACCAGCGTGACTTCCGCCCCATTCGATTTTGACAACGGGCTCACCCAGAGCTGGGGGCGCCTGCCCACCTGGGGCTGTGGGCTGCGCACTGCCTGGGAGGACACGATTTTCTTTGAAAATAAACCTGCCCCTACCTTGAATTTCAAGGGGTGTGCCAATGCAGGGTCTGGTTTCTGGAGAATGCAATGGTCGGCGGGGTCCTAGGCTGAGCTCATCAAGGCAGCGGCGGCAGAGCAAAGGGTGTTGACACTATTCAGGTCCCAGTGGTGAGTGCAGATCTGGAATCGAAGAGCTCAGCCAGCCCAGGGATAAGCAAAGAGGTGCACGAGCCGGGGGAGCGGGGTGTGAGGTGATGAGTTCAAGACCAAAACTGCCCACGGGACCCAGGCGCCCAGCTCGTCGCCACGGAGAGTTGCTCGTCTGATCTGTGCAAGGGTTACTGCGGGGGTCAGCAGGTTGTGGCCTGTGGCCGAGTCCAGCCCGAGCTTGTTTTGGTATGGCCTGTGAACGAAGAATGTTGTTGTTGTTGAAAAAAATCAAAAAGAAAAATATTGTGTGATGTGAAACATACGCAGTTCAAATTTCAGTGTCCAGGCGTACAGTTTTATCAGAACACAGCCACGCTCGCTCGGTTAGATAACGTCTCAGGCTGCCCTTGTGCGGCGGTGGCAGAGTGAGGCCGCTGCGGCGGCGGAGGCCGTGTGGAGCACGGAGCCTAAGATGTTCACTGCCAGGGTCTTCACAGGGAAGGTTTGCCCACCTGTGGATTGGTGGGAGGAGCCCCGGCGTGAAGCACAGGTTTGAGAGCACGTGGGCTCCGGGTGGAATTCAGGCCAAGTGAAACGAGCCATGAGCTAGCTGGGCTCAGGGTGGGCCAGTTACCTGGGCTGTGAACTGGGTGTATGAACATCGCCCACCTCCAAAGGTGGCTGCCCCCTAGAACCCGCTGACGGCGGCCCCGTGCGTATTTCAAGGCTGGGAGGAGCCACAGAAATGAGCTGGGGAGCATTTTCAGACCTGGGTCACCCTCTGCACCACTTTCTTCTGGGACTCTGATCACATGCACACTAGACTGCTGGGTTTTGTACCAGGACTTACTGATACTCTTTTTTTTTCCCTTCTCTGTTTCATTTTGGATAATTTCTATTGCTATGTCTTTTTTTTTTTTAAGATTTTATTGATTTATTTTTAGAGAGAGGAGAAAGGAGGGAGAAAGAGAGGGGGAGAAACATCAATGTGTGGTTGCCTCTCGTGCACCCCTCCCCCCCCGCCCCGGGGGACCTGGCCCGCAACCCAGGCACGTGTCCTGGCAAGGAATCAAACTGTGACCCTTTGGTCTGCAGGTGGCAGGCAGTCCCCTGAGCCACACCACGCGGGGCCTATTGCTATGTCTTCAAGTTCACTAAGTCTTTCTTTAGCAATGTCTAATCTTCTGCAAACCCCATGCAGTACTGTTTTATCTGTGATACTGTAGTGTTTATCTCTAGAAGTTTGATTTTGATCTCTTAAAAAATATCTTCCATGTTGCCGTGCAACTTTTGAACATATGGATACAACTATAGCCATTGTTTTAATGTGTCCTTGTGTGCTAATTCTAACATCTGTGTCAGTTCTGGATTGATTTCAATTGACTGATAATTTTCCCCAATATACTCATGTTGTTCTGCTTTGTTGCATGTCTAGTAATCTTTGGTTGGATGCCAGATATTGTCATATTACCTCGTTGTGTGCTGGATGTTTTGGAAATTTTTGAGCCTTTTTTCTGGGATGCAATTAAATTGCAATTTGATTCTTTTGAGTCTTGCTTTTAAGATGTGGTAGGCAGGACCAGAGCAGTGCTGTCCGGAATTAATTATTCTCCGCCCCCTAGGCAACACCTTTCTGAATACTCAGTGTGCACGAAGTTTCCCTGTCTGGCTGGTGGGAATAGACACTCCTCCTGGCTCTGCCTTTGGGAGGTTTTCCATGGCCACGGATTTTCTTCACATGCGTGTGCTATCTGTCAGTCTCTGTGAAACCATGAAAGGCGACCCTCTGCAGGCCTCTGGAGTCTGTGCAGGTCTCTGCTGCCCAGCACGCTGTCCTCCAGCCTCAAGGCACGTGGGTCTCCCCCAGCTCTCAGCTCCTTCTCTCCAGCTCCCAGTCCACTGGGCTCCTCGTAGGTTTCCCTTCCCTGCCCCGTGTCTGGACACTCTCTGAAGGCAGCAGGCGAGGGCGATCACAGGTCTTACCTTGTGTATGCCTTGGGTCTCAGCATCGCCGTCTGCCATTGCTTGATGTCCAGCGGTATCTAAACCATTACTCGAATGTGGTCGAACATCCTTTGTAAGCAAATGTATCTCTGATATTCTGCTTGGGCAAAAGGAGTACCTCAGACTTCATACATTTTAGGCCACAGGTGGCAAACACAAGGCCTGAGGACCGAATCCAGTCCCCCACCTTGTTTTATCCGGCAGCAGTGCCGAGCTCTCACTTAACTGTTAAGGAGTAGTTACCTTTATACAGCCCTAAAGTTACATTCGGCCCTTGGAAGGCAACCAGGAGGCTGACGTGGCCCCCGGTGAAAATGCGTTTGACACCCCTGGTCTAGATGAAGCATTGAAGGCTCCAAGCTAAGCTTCCTGACTCCGCACAGCCAACACCAGTGCAGTTCCAGATTGGAAGCCCGGTCTCCGCCTCCGCCTCCGCGCCGGGCCACTGTTCCCTGGCGCCAGCTGCAGCGTGGTTCGGAAATGGTGTGCAGGTGCAGATGCTGGTTGGAGGAGTCTGGGAGCCCCCCTGCCTCAAGTTGGAGAGTTGGAAGAAACACTCCATTTAGGCCTGGAGTGCTCTCTCTATAGAAAGAGCATAACAGCCTGGGAAGAGGATGCTGGCTTAGAATTCTCTTAAGCCTTTCCCAGCTCTTTGGACCTTAGGGTACCACCCTGGCCTGGGGTCAAGGTAAGGGCCTCAGCAGAGATAAACAAGAGATAAACCACCCCATTAACAGCCCTGCTTTCTCCTCCTCTGTGGTTTTGGTCCACTAGGACCATCTGCTCAGAGGTCCCTGTCCTGTTCACAAGGAATCTGGAGGATTTTGCAGAAATGGTCTCCTTGGAATGCAGAGACAAAGTCTCAGAAGGTAAGTATGGAGGGACCCTGTCCAGCTGTTTTATGGCCTGACCGGTGTGGCTGAGCTGGAGGGCTGGGGGGGTGAGGCGGGGCCCCCAGGGAGCCTGCACCAGGCCTGCGGGAAAGGCACAGAGCCAGCGCTCCTCCTCACTACTGTCCCCTTCCTCTCCCCGCCTCTCCCCAGAGACCTTCCTGGATCCTTCACCCCAAGTTCAGCTACTGGCCCCCAGCCAGGCCAGCACCTGGCAGGTGAGTGAAGGCGGGGTGAGTCACAGCTTCCTGGAATACCACGGTCTAGACAGACTGCCAGAGGGCAGGGGCCCGTCCGACTGGCTTCTCTGGGAGCCTTGTCTAGGGTGGGCTGTGCCGGCACACGAACGGCCATTGGAAGAGAGGCAGGGACCCACGGGCTCGCCCTGGGTGCAGGACGTGGTTTCTGGCCGTGCCTCCTCTCCATTCAGCTCCGTTCCGTGCTCCCAGGGAGCCAGGACGGGGCTTAGGAGATCAAGGCCCGGGAACTATTTCTGACATAATGTGTCTCAAAGCATAAGGCACACAAAAGCCAGCCAAGATCCTGCCAGCGTGCAGGTTCGGATTCTGCAGGTCAGGGATGGGTCAAGCCTGTGCACTGCTGACCAGTTCCTGGTGCTGCCGATACTTCTGACCCTTGGCCCCTGGCCCACACCTTGAGCGGGGGGTTGGCCCCAACCTGGTCTGATGCACTTCCAGGCTGGGCTTTGGTTGGAAGGGGAGACCCATCCCCCAGCAAGGGCTGGCAGATACTTAAGAAATGTCAAGTGGTGAACTTGGGAGAGCCTGGGGGTCAGGCACACAGTCACTCCACCTGGCTGAGCCTCGGCTTCCTCAGCTATACAATGGAAATAACTACCTCACTGGAGTTTCTGAGGAATCAAATGGCCTAAAACAGGGGTGTCAAACTCATTTTCACCGGGGACCACATCAGCCTCCGGAGGGCTGAATGTAACTTTAGGACTGTATATATGTCACTACTCCTTAACAGTTAAGCGAGAGCTCAGTGCTGCCACCAGGTAGAAAAAAGGTGTGGGGCCGGATTCAGCCCGTGGGCCTTGTGTTTGCCACCTGTGCTCTAGACAGTGGGGTACTAATAAGACCCCCCTGAAAGAGTTCCAATAAAGTGAGTTAATACACGGACCAGTGATGGTGGTTAATTCTATGTGACAACGTGACCGAGGCCCAGGGTGCCCAGATACTTGGCTCGACATTTCTGGGTGTTTCTGTGTGGGTGTTTCCGGATGAGGTTAACCTTTGCGTTGGTGAACTCAAAAGCGGATTGCCCCGGCCCACGTGGGTGGGCATCCTCCGGTCCACTGAGGGCACGAACAGAACAGAAGGCAGAAGAAGGGGGGACTGGCTCTTCTCTTGGACTGCTGAGCTGGCACGTGGGCCTTTTCCAGGCGGTGGACTGGGACTTACATCATTGCCCACCCTGGGACTTAGGCCTTTGGTCTCACGCTGAGTTACACCGTTGGCTTTCCTTGCAGATGGCAGATCATGGGACCTCTCAGCTTCTGTGGTCACGTGAGCCAATTCCTCGTAACTCCTTTATGTGCATGTACGTCCTGGGGGTTCTGTGTCTCTGGGGAACCCTGATGAATTCACTGGGTACACAGCAAGTACGCAACACCTGGCAGAATTTATTGTGGGATTAGAGAAAGGTGTCAGGACACACCTAAAACAGAACAAGTTAGGCATCCTGCCCACCGCCTCAGTGTCACTTGGAGGGCCTGTGAACACACAGGTTCCCGAGCCCCACCCCCAGGGATTCTGGTTCAGCAGGTCTGCGCCAGGAGAATCAGCATTTCTAACAGGTTCCCAGGTGCCTCTGCTCTGGCGACCTCATTTGGAGAAACAGTGGCGTGGTGTAACTTTGTTTCTCCCTGGGAATGAAGAGAAGGCAGCCTGGCCGTACACTGGAGTTACCTGGGCAGCCTTTCCAGCTGTTTGGTCACCTGGGTCTCTCCCCGGACCAGTTTAGTTGGATCTCTGCAGAGACTGGCTCAGGTAGAGGTTCCAAAGCTCCCCTGGGGATTCTAGCGTGCATCCCGGCTGGAGAACCAAGCCGTAGGTTCGAGCTGAGATTCCTCCTCGGGCAGATGCGTGACCCTGGCGCTACTGTTTGGATCTTAAAGACGCCACATGTTTGTACAGGGCTTCCTCTGACTTTTAATTAAACCAAACTGAAACCTTCGGTACGTACTAGCCTAACCACATGGTCTCTCCTGCCAGCAGAAGGAACGAGTTCTTCCTCTGTGCACGTATCCTGTATCGGGTCTCCCTCCACCAGCTCTGACTTCACTCTGCTTTTTAAAGAGAATCAGATGTTTGCACACCTGTGCCTCCCTGCTCACCGGGCTGTGAGCTACCTGAGGGCAAGGGCCGGGTGTTAAACTTGACCGTTTCCCCACAGAGCCCAGCTAAGCGCCCCGAGCAAGTGACCTTTGTCCCTGTTTTTTGTTGGAAAGAAACAAAAGTCAACTGAATGATGCTCCTTTCCGGTCTTCAGCCATATATGTACACTGAAATAAAGCAGAGAGCTGCGGACAAATAGCTAACTAAGACAGCCTCAAAATGCCGCCTAATTGCAATGTAAATGCGTGTCTCATTTACCTGGAGTTTTGATTCAGGTCCCGGCTTTTGCTCTCTAGATGCGTGTCCCTGTGAACCCAGCCCCGCATCTCAGCACAGCAACCGGAGCCCCTTGGAAACAACTCCACTGTGATGTTTAGCAAATGAGTTTTGATCGGGCGGGGAAACGCACAGCGGTGCAGCTGCTCCCGTGGAAGGAAAGGGAACCGAGCGAGGGGTGTCGGCGCGCCTGCTGGGCTCACTTCATAAAAGGCAGCTCGTTATCTTGCACTCTGTCTCCCACCGCGCCACTTCTGCCGGGGTGAGCTGTCACGGCCTTGTCGCTGGCGGCAGTAATAAAACTTGAAGAATGGGCAAACACCCTCATTCAGTGAGAAGGCCCCGACTAATAAGTGCGGCGGCGCTCCAGTCTCAGTCTCCGGAGCCCGGTGCCAGGCGGGTGGGCGGGCTTCCTGCGCGCCCGCCGCTGCGCTGCGTCTTCTCTTCCCCCCGCAGCACTCACACCCGAGGCCGGGCGCCTCCTGGCCTCGTTCGCCGGCCAGTTCGGTTCACCGGCCCGTGGCACTGAGATCTCCCAGCTGAGGCCCGTTCGGAATCATACCCTTTGTAACAACTGCTGTTTCCTCGCGCGGCAGGCAGGCTTCCTCCAGGCTTTTGCATGGCTGTGTCCTTACCGTTCAGGGCTCAGCTAAAATGTCACCTCCTCGGAGAAGCTCTCCCTGACTACCTGTCTCAAGCACCACCGTCCCCGCCCCCCATCCCCTCCACCACTGTCAGCCGTTCCAGACGCCTGGCCCAGCCGAGCCCTCGGGTGGCTGCAGCTCCAGCCGCTGTCTGCCTGGGAGCTGTTGTTGCAAACTGCCGAATGTGAGCTCATTTATCTTCCGTGCAAACAAACCCACGAGGAGAGGCATCCTTACCTCTTTAGAAAGGAGGAAACGGAGACACAGGGAAGCCCCACAGCTGTCTTACGGGGCATTCGCACCCTCATTCTAGAGGGGTACACTGAGGTTCGGAGGGGTTAGAAGGTCTGGGAGTCCCAGCTGGTGGCTGGAGGGTGGGTAAGAGGCCCCAAGGGCTCCAGGCCTGAGCCCCCAGCCCCCAGCCTCCACCCTCCCTGCTGCCCCACCCTCCCTGTGAAGTGGGGCTGTTTTCCGAGAGAGGGAGACCATGCCTCCCGGCCTTCTGTCACCATGGCGGCTACGGGGTACCCCTGACCGCAGCCGTTCCTGGCCTGACTCTCAGAGGCAGATGGACAGACTTCTGGGACTTGGAAGGAGGCCACCTCCCTGGCCAGTGGCCTCAGAGGGAGAGCTGCCAAGCAGAGCCCGACAAGGCTGCGGTACTGGAAACAAGGGCCCTGGCAGCTAAGCCCCCCCGCTCCCGGGCCCCAGGGTTACGTGGTTCCTGTTTACCTGAGCACCTAGGTAAAATGGGCTTGAGTCTCAGAGGAGCTAGAATGTTCTGAGCCAGTGGGAGGAGGGAGAGCAGGGTCAGGGTGCCTAGGGTGTGTTAAGCCTGAGGCAGCCATATCTCTTACTGCGTGAGTGAGGACCGCTACTTGGTTCTGAGCAAAGAGACAGCCTCCTGACACCCTCCTGGTAAAAACCACAGTGCAAGCACACCCTCTCGGGTGTTCAGCTTTTCCTTGGAGGCAGAACTCAGGGCTAGCATGGTGATGCCCAGTGATCAGAGACCCACGCTCCTCCTGCCTTTCTGCTTCACCGCTGTCAGCGAGTGGCTTCCATTCTCAAGGTTGCCTCTGCTCCGAGATGCTTGCGGGGACGCCAGCCATCACATCTGCATCCCAGGCAGGAAAAAGAGGAACAGGGAAGAGCGAAATTTGCTCTCCAGCTTTCTGCTGTTCTCAGCAATCCTACCCAGCAACCTCTGCTCTCCTTCCATTGGCCAGAATTTAGTCACGTGGGCGCAGGGGAGACTGGGAAATGTCATTTTCTAGCTAGGCGTGCTGCCACCTGGCATTAAATCAGGGTTCTGATTCTAAGGAAGGAAGGGAGAAGGGATGTTGGTAGGTGACTAGCGGTGTCTCCTTCACGTAGTCACAGCCTTGAATGAATTTACATGCCAGCAAGCTTACTCTGTCCCTCCTCGCTGCGTCGCAGGCCTGGCTGGGGGTTGGGAGGGCACGGGAAGCCAGTCGACCCGCCCGTCGGGTTGTCTGCCCTGACTTTGATGACCAGCTCCCGACCAGGCCTGAGCGTTCTGCCCCCTGACCTTTGTAAGACCAAAGCTCGGTGGCCGGTGGGGTGACGGCGGCTTGGAGCAGGTCCCGCAGGCCACGCCTGGGATGCTCCACATTTAGCTTTTCGGCCGGGCAACCTTACAAATCAAATATCGGGCCTAATTTTTAAAGCTGTTTTCATGACAGCGGTTCTTCATTTAATCCCCCAGAGCTAACAATATGTAATCAGTTTTCCTTAACAAATGACCTCCTTTAACTTCATTAGTTCATAATTAATTTGCTAGCATGTAACCAAGGTAATTAACACTCTCGATTAGATACAGGCCAAAGAAGGGACCTCTTTTCTCATGGCCAAGGTAAATACTGATTAACATTCGAACCGTTTCCTAATTCTTCTTACAGTTTAGTTCAATGAAGGTGGCGGTGGGTGATTTGTGGGTTTTATGTAAAAAGCTGAAATGTAGGCAAGGTGAATGGGTCTTGCTACAGAACACTTTATTACCAACTCCTGTTCTGGATAATTTTGCTTTGTTTCAAATACAAAGATATGAAGCCAGAGAATCAAGAGGCAACTGAATATGTTTCGTGGAGACTTGAAATATTTGGAGGGACCCTGCTTCTTAGGAGGGTTTCGGCAGGCGGGGGGTGGGGGGTGCGGGGGGATGAGGTGGGGAGGGGAGAGTGGAGAAAGATGCACAGGACTTAACAATAATGGTCCCCACCCTGAGCACCATCTCTTGAGTGGCCGGGTCCCCTGTAGTTTACAAAGCTCCTTCACTTCCCTATGTCACCCGGTCCCTGCACAGCTCGGTGAGGAGGGTGGCGCGGAGGGACCCACTGCGCGGCCTCAGCATTTCCGCGGAGCAGTGAGAATGAGTTGGAGAAGCGGAGCCAAACCAGGAACCACGCCCTCTGCAGGCTGGACCCTGCGCCTTCCACCCTTCATGAAGACGGATGCAAATGTTGGGTGACTTAGGGCTTTTTGGATGTCTTAGTTCTTTACCTGCCCATATTATTGGTGCAGGAAGCGCGGTCCCAGGCCACAGACTCAAAGGAGCCCCCGCTCTGAGCCCCCTGCATCCTGTGCCCTCGCCCGTGTCACTGCGGCCCCGGTCCCGCCTCCATGCTCACTAACCATTGTATCAAGCTTCCGCCCTGCCTGCCCTGGGCCATTCGTCTTTATGCATTACCTTATTTAATGCCTACAATGACCCAGTGTCTCCCTTTTTACTGACAAGGACAGTGGAGCTTAGAGGGGAACTAACTCGTCCAAAGTCACGAGGCAGGGCTTGCTTGCTTGCAGGTCCGGCTCCAGGGCCTGCGTTCTTCCAGCAGAACCCCGGATTTCCCAGGTGAAAGAACCACTTGGACCTGGGCATCATGCACCCACCCACAGGCGGCTTGCTCAGCCTCCCCAGCGGGTGGTTCCTCGGAGAGGAGCCAGGGAAGGGAGAGAAAGCCCAGTGCAGTGAGTGGCCCAGAACGTGGCCCGGATGTCTGGGAGTGGCGATGGGGAGGGCGGCGGCCGCAGGAGGGACACCAGGAATCGCACTCAGGCCCCTCAGGCGCGCAGACCCCACTGATGGAAACAGGGCTGCTTTCACTGTGGCCTCTCGCAGCCTCCCGGTCTTAAATACAAAATTCCCCCCGGGGAATGCTGCTCTTCTGGGTCTCATGGGCCCACCGTTTACCGCCTGGAGTGGGCGGGCTCAATGGGGCTGGCCTTAGCACTCAGGTGGTGGCCAGCTCCAGCCCTGGAGGCCTATGGGAGGGCAGCTTCCTGGGAGCCCTTCTGGGGGTCCCCTCAACCCCAGCCCAAGGAGCGTTTAGCCTTTGGGGGGAAGGAAAGCTGGGGAACAGGAGGTGGGCGCTGCAGGGTGCAGAGACTGCCTGGGCCATGGGCAGTGCCCTGGGGAGGCAAGAACCAGAACAGCAGCGGATCAGACGACAGGCTGTGATCTATAATTTACACCCAGCTCGTTCCAGAGAGGGCTGGTGGCTGCCTGCCAGGGGTTTGTAACCGCGGGCTTTGCTTTGATGAAGTCAAGGGGATTTCAGGTGGTCCCTCGCCTTAGGCGTTACTGAATGAAGACCATCTGTGAAGCAGTTTCCCATGTTAACTTCTTCATCCCCACGGCACTGCTGCAGAGTCAAATGACGACCTCCGTGTGACATGGGGGGAGGAGATCGAGGCTCAGAGGGTGAAGCGATGTGCCCAAGGCCCCACACCTGGGGAAGGCAGGGTTCCCATCCAGGTCTGATCTGGGCAGCATCCGAGACTATTCCCCGGCAAGCAGATGGTAAGACCATTTAAAATCTCCGACTGAAGTCTTTTTGGTGCCTGCAGCATTGCAGGCATAACCCAGCTCTGCTCATGCCCCAGATGGTTGCAGCCACCTTCCTGTACTCTGGCCCGTATTTCCCTGTGGTGGTTGCTGCTCCAAACACGGGTCTTGGCTAGTCCCGAATGGACCGGCCGTTGTCGTGTAGAGGAAGGAGGCAAGGGGGTAGG
This sequence comes from Phyllostomus hastatus, assembly GCF_019186645.2. Taxonomy (NCBI): domain Eukaryota; kingdom Metazoa; phylum Chordata; class Mammalia; order Chiroptera; family Phyllostomidae; genus Phyllostomus; species Phyllostomus hastatus. Next base: position 26,835,509 of record NW_025334004.1, on the reverse strand, counting down.
TCTGACCATCTGTGTCCTTTGTACACACAGACCAGCCATACGGCTGTCTGCCGCCCGCCTCTCCAATTAAAAGGTTGAATCGTAGACGATGAGGTCCCTAGGAACGTGGCTCCGAAGTCAGATTGGCTGGCTCCAGTGCTGGCTTTACCGCTGGGTGACGATTATGCGGCTCCTGCTGCCGCAGCAGAGTGTCAAGACTGGATGGTTTCCACAGCCGAAGTTTATTCCCCCACAGTTCCGGAGGCTGGGAGGCCAAGAGCGAGGTGTGTGCGAGTTTGGATGCTCCCGAGGTGTTCCTCCTCGGCTCGCAGACGGCCGCGACCTCACTGTGCCCTCACACGGCCTCTTCTGTGTGAGCTTATCCCTGGTGTCTCCTCGTCTTACAGTGACACCAGCCCTGTTCGATAGGGCTCTACCCCCATGACCTCATTTAACCTTCGTTATCTCTGTACAGGCCCTGTCTCCGAGCACACTCGTGTTGCTGGCGGGGGGAGGGGGAGGGGAGGGCTTTGGCAAGGGCACGGGGTGGAGGGGGGAGCCCTTGGCCAGAACAGGAATTCCAGAGAGAGACAATTCTGTCTATACTCGGCCACCATAGACGGGGGCCTCCTTCAGCCTCAGCTTCTTTATCTGTGACACGGGGATAATAAAAGTGGTTGTTCCACAGAGTTTCTGAGGGACTCAAATGAGGAAAGACATGAGGACACTGCCTGGCATGCGGGTAGCAAGTGCTCAGTGTGCTGTGTCACTATTATTTATTACCATCATCATCATCATCGCCGTCACCACATCATCACCGCCATCATCCTCACATCATCGCCGTCATCGTCACCATTGTCACCATCATCACCGCATTATCTCTGTCGGTCCAGAGGGAATTACCGGGATCTAGGGGGGGCTGCTGGTTTCAGGACTCTGCATCCTGTTTGCCATTTGTGGCTCAAGGTTGAAGTCACATTGGATCAGAGTGTTAAAGACCTTGGCCTTTGACACCAAGTGCTTATTTCACAAATGAGGGAACTGAGGCTGAGCCAGGGGCTCCTCTAGGGTCCGAATGCCGATAACCTACCCCTGGGCCTGTTGTTCCCATGGCTTTTTGAACCACTATAGTGACTCGGAGGGGACAGGAGGTGGCTTGCCTCCCCATTGGAACCACGTATGATATTCTGGACAATTCGAGTTGTTTTTCCTCAATGTTTATGGACTGTTTCTCTCACGTATTAGCTGAGTTCCTGTCACACAGCGAATGCACAGAAGCTATAAATGACCAAATCCCCACGCGGGGGTCCCCAGCCCCGCCCCTCCACAAACCCAGCGTCCCAGCTCCTGGCGTGATGACATCCAGCCCTTCCAAGGGCGGCCTGACGTTTCCTTGCCTGTCGCATCCAGGCATCTGCGTCTCCCTGGGAATTTGGACCCAAGTCCTCTCAATCCACCAGGCTTCAGTCAGAAGGGCACGGTGACTCACTTGTTTTGACAGTGTCATCTTTCTAGTGAAAAATCGTGCAGGAGCTAAAAAAGCAAAAATCCCAGCCAGGCCTGGCAGCTCAATGGGTTCCCGACCGAACATTCACTCCCACCCTCTTCCTTCCGACAGAACCCCAGCTGGGCTCAGGCACGGGGTGCGGTGGCCTCCGTGGGGGTCTGCCGGGCTGGAGCCCAGCTCTCTCCCCTTTGCCAATGACTGCTTCGGGGCTGAGCACGTGACCCAGTTCCAGCCAATTGAGCTTGAGGAAAGTCTCCTGGGGCTTTGATTTAGATGAGAAGTCCCCTCCACTGCCCCACTTCAGGCTTCTGGTTGCCCTTGATTGGGGAGGTGATGCCTGCAGCCAGGCAGGCAAGGCCAACACGACAGGTTCCTGAAGGGCGTAACCTGGAGCTCAGACACCGGACCTCGCAGAGCCGTGCACCCCCCCGGAGCCTCCTACCTCCAGCTTCTCAGTATTGGGGTGTCAACTGTGATGATTAAGCCAGGTTTACTCTGCTGTTACTTGCAGCCAAAGCCACACCAACTGAAACTAGGTGATGGGGGGAGGGGGAGCCCGTGGCCAGGTGCAGCTAAGGGAAAGTGTGTTCCCACTTGGGGAGGGTAGAGGTTGTGAGGACACTGGATATAGTCGTCAGTCCTGCTGTGCCCCCACCCGTCCCCACTTTGGTGTGACAGCCCAGTGGGCACAGCCCTGAGAGACGAGGTGGGGTCTCCCTCCCAGGCTCACCCACCGGGCTCCCTCCTCATTGGCTCCAGGAGGCCGCACTCGCCTTCCCACGGGGTTTCTCCACCGCCCTCTTCCCAGTTCATCCTGTTTCTGGGCTTCAGTTTCACACACGGATTCGCTTGGCAGACGCTGAGGATGACACGGGGGCCAGGCTGTCCATGCCCTACGCCGGACGCCCCAGTGCAGTGCCTGACTTCCGGGCATGCAAGCTGGGCGCGGTGCTTACTGAGTTTCCCAGAGGGGGAGGTGGGGCAGAGTGAGCCTGAGTAACTGGCCCTGCGTCTGAGGTCCCCAGGCCAGGTGCCACCCCCAGGTGTCTCCTCTGACTTTCCCCTGTAAGATGGGGTGAGGGTGTAGTAGGTGAGGGTCCCAATATGAGGCTAAAGGGATTCTGGGCAGGCTGGGCTTGGGCACCGGCACCAACCACCAGTGTGTTTCCCCGATGGACTAAGGAGTCTGGTGGGGCCAAGTAACCTACAGGAGAGGGAGCTGGGGAGACAAGCCCAGCCCGGCGCCAACTGTGGCCACTGGCGAGGAGGATACTGGGACCACAGTGAGCCGGAGCAGAGCTGGGGGCCTCAGCAGTCTCTGGGGGTAGGGGGCAGCACTGTCAGTGAGGACTGTTAGGGGTCAGGATGGCCACGCTGCCGTGCAGCTCGGGGGCCTGTGGGACCAAGCGGGGTCCTACAGGAGGAGGGGAGTCTCAGCATGCCATGGGTAGTAGGCCAGTGCTAGGGGGGAGCTGTCACACATGGGTGGGCCTGGTCCCCCACGTAAGGTGTCACAGCGGAAGCAGGCGTGCCCAGGGGCTGTGCGGGCTCAGCTAACCCCTGACCTGAGTGGCTTCTACATCCGAGGGCTCTGCCCTGGAGGGGAGCTGCAGCCAGCCTCCTGTCCTGCTGGCTTCCCGGCGGCCTACGGGGCTGTGGGGCCAACACATCTAGCCCACCGCTCGTTTCCGTATAGCCTGTGAACTAGAATGGCTTTGTATTTTTTTACATTTTTAAGTGGTTACATTTTAAATATTTACACAAGTACCTACACAATGTCCTTCATCTTGCCACTTGACCTGCAAAGCCTAAACCATTCCACCCCCGAGGTTCTCACAAAGCTTGCTGGCCCCTCGTGGGGTCTGTTCTTAGAGCTCAGCCCTGGGGGCATCAGCTGCCTTGGAGAGGCCTGGCTTTGCCCATGGCCCCGGGGGAGCACGGGATGCTGGCTTCCTGGCCTTGGGCTCCGTGTGCTGACACACCCTCTGGGTTTTCTCCGAGGCCCCCCAGGTACAGAGGGGATGTGCGAGGTCTGAGAGAGGATGTCAAGCCCCAAGAACAAGCTCCTCCAACCCAACGTCTTCCCAGGACCGCTTCTGCTGGGGGCAGGTGTGTTTTTACAGCCGAACAGTGTCTCGCTGGGAAAACTAACAAGCTGCGTTTAACCACAACAGGACCCGGCCATGTGGCTCCCCCCTGCGCCTGCCCATCTGTGAGCCATGGGAGGCCGCCGGAACCCTCCCCCACCGTGGAGTCAGGAGAGAGCCGAGGTCCCTGGGGCCAGGGCCAGCACGCAGGCCAGTAGAGCTCAGCTCGGACTGTGCCAGCTCCTGGCCACCCTCCAGGCCCTCAGCGGCAGCACCAGATGGTGGCTGACGAGGGTGAAAAGCTCCCGGGAAGGCCTGGGCGGGGAGCAGTGCGGCGAGGCTGGCCAAACGCAAGGCACCCTGACCACAGCCCGTGGGGAGGGCTCCAGGTGAGGCCTGTCTTTGCTTGGGCCAATCAGCTTTCATTCCGGACCCCTTGCCAGCCGTTCTTCCTTGCCTCTCCTTGTCACTGTCCGCAGGGACTTGCCAGCTGGATGCTGACCCATTGCAAGGGACAAACTCAGACAAGGTGTTGGCAGGTGTGCGCAGCCCACAGGCCTGGGCCGGGGTGTTGCAGCAGGCGGCGGCTGCTGTGCAGCCTCTGACTTGCACGTGTCTCGGCAGCACCGGCTCTTCCTTTTCCTGGAGTGGAGGACTGGTGATGATGTCACACGTCTGGGGACGCTGCGCTCCATCCTGGACCCCCCGAGCCCCAGGCTGGGCTGTTCAGGCTAACAACAGCCGACCTGACTTACCAGGGCTGTGACTGCCGGCCCCCGATGGTCTCCAGTGTCGTGCTGGAGAGGCCAGGTCACAAACAGATCCAGTCCCCGCCTGGCCCGGAACTCACCCTGGCCCCGTCCTGCTATAGGAGCAGGTGGACGAGGCCCGGTGAGAGGTCAGGGCTGGTCAGGGCCAATCCAGCTCCATAAAAAGGGAAAAAATGTCATTATAAGAAGGTCCAGGCTGCCTCCAGGACGACTGCCCTCTTGGGGGAGCACGTGGCATGCGCCCCACTGTGATAGGGGGTGGATGTGTGTGTTGCGTGGGAGGGAGGAGTGAAACTCTGTGCGTGGCGTCCTGTTCTAAGCACCTGCTGTGCTGGACGTGCAGAGGGGTGCTGGGCTGTTGGGGACAGCGGGTACTCTGTACAGTACAGCGGGGCATCTATCTGAAGTGTTAAAGGAGCCAGTCATGAAGGAGAAGCTGAGTAGCTTTTTTTTTTTTTTTTTGCAAGAGGGGAAGGGAGGGAGAAAGAGAGGGAGAGAAACATCCATGTGTGGTTGCCTCTCGAGTGCCCCCTACTGGGGACCTGGTCGGCAATGCAGGCATGTGCTCTGACTGGGAATTGAACCGGTGACCCTTTGATTCACAGGCCAGTATTCAATCCACTGAGCCACACCAGTCAGGGCCTTTTTTGTTTTTAATCCTCACCTGAGGACATGCTTATTGATTTTAGAGAGAGGAGAAGGGGAGGGGGAGACAGAGAGAGAGAGAGACAGAGAGACATCAGTTGGTTGCCTCTCGCACACACCCAGACCAGGGGCGGAACCCCACCACCCAGGCAGGTGCTATGACCGGGAATTGAACCCATGACATTTTGGTTTACGGGATTACACTCCAAAAAACCTGAGCCACACCGGCCAGGGCAGGGCTGGGTTGTTTAGAGAGCAGGCACATCTGGGATTTAATTCTAAACCTGTTTTGTGGGTCCATCTGCCCTTCATGTTTCCAAATCACCTGTGCAAACTGCTGCCCTCTCAGGGTGCGGCGGGTGCCCAAGGTCAGGCAAAGGCTGCAGGAGCACCAAGGCAGAGCAGCAAACAGGATTCAGGGGAGGGATCAGAGCAGGGGGTGACCTCAGGAATGGAACAGCCTGGGGTAGCCCAGGGCTGGGGTGTTCGAGAGGTTTGAAGGAATGCAGAGGTAGGTGCTGTCATCACTGCATTGTGCGGATGGGGAAACAGGCGCCAAGGGGTGACTGCCTTTGCCCAAAGTTCCGCAGCTAACGGTGGCCGGAACTGGGACCCGAACCCACCAGTTTGGCAGAAGACTCCCACCCGGAGGGACAGTGAGGCAGCACCGTGAAGTGCAGCTGATGTCTTGTCAGGGCGATTTGCCCCACACCTGTGCGAGGGAGGGCAGTGTGGTGCAGGCTCAGTCCGTCCCACTCGGAGTTCTGAGATGGGGTGACCTCGAGGGCTGTTCCAATTTGGGGTAAGAGAGCCAAGCTTTCTGTCCGGAGGAGGCGTGACCTTGGGTGAAGCAGCTGAGCCATCCGTCCTGGGCGCTGACAGCAGAGGGCAGCCCTCTGCTCCAACAGGAGGGCCTCCCAGCCTCCACCACAGGGTGCTGGGGAAGCCGTCTCCGAGGAGGGGGCACCTGGGCAGAGACACTACGAAGGTAGCAGGGCCGGGCACACCGGGTGAGGGGCCAGTGGTGGCCCGAGTCTGAGTGGCAGCAGAGACGGGTCACGCAGGGCCTCGAGAGCCCAGCGGGGCTTTTCCCCGGGTGAGCGGGGCAGCAGCCCTGGTGAGCTTGGAGCGGAGGAGGACACAGCTTGACCTCCACCAGGGACCTGCCCTCGCTGCTCGGCTGCTCCGTGGAGAGCTCCGGGGGCAGTGGGGGGTGCACAGGGAGAGGTGGGAGGGGACTGTGGTTTAAAGGTTCGAGTCCAGAGGAATTACCGACAGGTTGGCTATGACATGTGAGCAAAAGAGAGGGGTCAGGTCCAAGGTTTGGTCTGAAGCCCTGGAAGAATGGTCTTGGCTCCGAGGAGAGGGGAGAGCTGTAGAGAAGTGAGGGGTGGTGGCGGAACCTTCCACCACCTTCCTTCCACCTTCAGAAGATTCCTTAACTTCTCAGCACTCCATCTCTCCTTGTGGGATCTTTGGGGCCACGCTCAGCTGAGCTGCCAGAGCCCTGGTGCCCCCGGGGGCTGGGGGGTGGGCTCTGGGGGCGGGGCGAGGGGTACTGTGTCTGGTTTTACCTTTGTAGTAACTGCTGCTGGGAGGGGTTGGGGGAAAGACCCTTTGTGGCAGGTGAATTCTCAGAGAGGCTGGGCTGTGTGTTCTTCCTCTTCACGTCCATCACCCCGTGATCCAAATTCCTGGAGAAAGAAAACAGATACAGGCTCCCCTTGAGAAGGGGAAATAGAGAGCGCTGGGCTCCCCTCCCCCCACCCCCCACTTTCTGTGAGTAACCTGCTCCTGCACAAGGGCCCCTTCATCCACCACCCGCGAGAGTGAATTCCAAGTGGATCGAAGACTTAAATGTTAGACCCGAAACCATACAAGTCCTAGAAGAAAGCATTGGTGGCAAAATCTCAGACACTGCCCGTGGCGGTTCTTCATCGGATGTATCGCCCCAGGCAAGGGGAACAAGCGAAGAAATAAACCAGTGGGACTACATCAGATTAAAAAGGTTTTGCGCAGCAAAGGAAAACATCAACAAAATAAAAGACAACTCACAGAATGGGAGAACATTTTCCCAGATACATCTGATGAAGGGTTCATATCCAAAATTTATAAAGACCTTATAAAAAACTCAACACCAAAAAAGCAAACCACCCAATTAAAAAATGGGCAAAGGACTTGAATAGATAGTTCTCCAAAGAGGACATGCAGATGGCCCATAGACATATGAAGAGATGCTCAATGTCACTAATTATCAGAGAAATGCAAATTAAAACCACAATGAGATGTCACCTCACACCTGTCAGAACGGCCAGCATCAATAAATCGACAAACGAGTGCTGGCGAGGGTGTGGAGAGAGGGGAACCCTCATGCACTGGTGGTGGGAATGCAGTTGGTGCAGCCACTGCGGAAAGTGGTACAGAGATACCTCAGAAAATTAAAAATGGATCTGCCTTTGGCCCAGTGATCCCACTTCTGGGATATATCCAAAGGAACCCAAAACGTTAATTTGAAAGAACATAAACACCTGCTATGTTCATTGTAGCGTCATTTACATTCACCAAGACATGGAAGCAGCCCAAGCGTCCATCAGTAGAGGAGTGGCTAAAACAACTACGGGACATTTACACGATGGAATACTACCCAGCCATGACAAAGAAGAGACTTTTACCTTTTCAGACAGCATGGATGGACCTGGAGAACATTGTGCTAAGTGATAAGCCAGGCCAAGAAAGACAAATACCATATGATTTCACACATATGTGGAATCGAATGAACAAACTGAACCAACAAGGAAAATGGAGACAGACTCACAGAGAGCAGGGTGGCAGCTAAGGGGGGCGCAGGGGTTGGAGGGACTGAGCAAAAAGGAAAAGGACCCATGGACACGGACCACAGTGTGGTGATGGCCGGGGGGCGGGGCGTGGGTATCAGGGGACTAAATGGTAATGGAAAACTTGCAATAAAAATGAGAAGAAAAAAAAGAAGCCTGAAATGTCCCTGGAGAGCAGGTTCCCACCTGAGCATGCTCAGTCTGAAGTGCCTGTTGCCATGGCGAAGAGCCATTTGTGGCGAGCCTAGCAGGCCACTGCAGAGCCCCGCCTCACAGGTTACCCGGGACCCAGCACAGCGCATGGGCTGCGTTTTGAAGATGAAGACGCTGAGTCTCTAACCCGAATCCGAGCCCAGCGTTTGGCCTCCCCTGGGATGGGCACCAGCCCGTGTTCCTGCTTCACACCGGGAAATAGTTCCCCTTGCCCCCCGCCTGCCCCCCGCCCCGGCCCCACTCTGTGCTGAAGAAAGTGACCTTTGGATGTTCACAACCCCTCGGCCTGAGAAAAGAGGGATTACTCTCCTCGCTGATGAGCCCAGGTCTTGGTGTTCGAGCTGCCACTGAAAGCCCACCCCGATCTAGTTTCCCTTCTGGGGCTTGCATGTCCCTGCATTTAATTCCCGGGAACCTGTCAAGGCCCAGGGACTGAAGCTGGGTTATAGTTCTGCTGGGTCAACTCGCACGTCTTCCTTTTTTGGGCCGGGGGGTACGTAGAGTGAGGTATGGCGTATCAAGGCGCTAGCACGGAGCCTGGCCCCAGGGAGGGATGAAATGCATGCTTGTCTCTCTGTTCCTTATCTTTATTCCCCCAGTATGCCTTTCTCTGCCCTCTCTTTCCCCAAAATGTGCTTTTAGATGCTTAAAAGAAAGCCCAGGGGGCTTCCTGGAGGTGATGTTCCTAGTCCCAAAGGGGACGTATCTATTTTCTAATAAAACAGTGACCCCTATATCTACAGTGTCCACTGTGTGCTGTGCACAGTCTCTCTGCTGTCTCACTTGATTCTTAGTGCAGTCCTTCGGGGGTTCATTATCTCTACTTTTCAGATGAGGAAATTCAGATGAGACTCAGAGAAATGAAATAACTTACCCGAGATCCCACAGACGATTTGCACCTGGGCAGTCTAACACCAGAGCTTGGGCATTGAGCCCACGTGCAACACTCCTTGTTTCATGTTTGTGTTTGTGTCTGCACGGGGCCTCTTCCCAGCCCCCCTCGGCGCCCCTGCTCTGTTCCGGCTCCTCTGGCCATCCGCGCCTGTCTCCCTGCAGGGCGCGGGACACCTCTTGTCCGCTTTCTTCTGGCTCTTCTCTGCCCTCCACGTGGCCGCTTGTTCAGCCACCCGACCACACCTCCCAGTCCATTGCACGAACATGGAAAGAAAGGGGAAGAAAGGAGATAAGCTCCAGGGTGAGACCGACGGGGCCACAACCGCACTGGTGGCAGACTCCCGGGACGGAGGAGGGCCCCGGTACCAGGGGAATATGCCGTGGTGAGTCGCCTCCTGGGTGCCGGCCTGTAGCCTGGCCCCTGTGAGGTCACGCACTGTGACCCGGCTCTCCCGGACAGAGAAAGAGCCGGGCCGGCCTCAGAAACAGCCACCGGGGGAGCTGCGGAGGCCTCGGCTCGGTGGTTCTTTGCTGCCTGCTCCCGAGTGTGATGCTCACTGCTCGCAAACCCGCAGTGCTGGGAGTGGGCTGTGCTGGCCCGCTGGCCTCCGCCCACAGCCCTGCTCATCCATCTCCCTCCCTTCCCCCAGCTTCGTTCTACCTCATGACTACTGGCCCCCTGCACAGGGAGATAGATGACTGCTGCCACCCTGGCAGGTGCCTGACCCGGAAGCACAGACCAGGGGCACCAAGGGCACAGGTGGCAGTTGCAGACGGGCCGGGAGCTGGTTAGGGACTCTGGGCAGGGCAGACACCCTGGCTCAGGCCCTCTGGCAGAATGCGGCTGTGGCTCGGGCCCCCCTGCCTTTCCCTCTTCCCCTCATTCCTGGAAACCAGCCCCTTCTCCTCCCAGGACCAACAGGCTGGTGGGGCATGGGCGCTGCGGGCTGTCCTGCAGCCCCCATGGATGTGAGGGGAGGCTCCCGGGTCGTGGGTGACCACATGCTGGCCGTCTGTCAGTGTGGCTTCCACCCTGGCTATTACCAGGGCAGGAGAAGACAGAAGGGGGGGGGGGAGTGGGGGGAGTAGTGGAGGTGGGGGAGGAGGAGGAAGAGTGGTCACTGATTCCTGGGGGACACTATGGTGGGAGAACCCCCCTTCCACTGAGCTGTGGAACTGGAGTGACCAACGGTTCCAGTTTGCCTGGGACCAAGGGGGCTCCCGGGAGCTGGGACTTTGATCTTTAAAACTGAGAACGTCCCTGGCAAGCTGGGCCAGTTGGCCAGCCCCGTGGAAAGCTGGGCTGGTCGGGGCCGGAGCCGGTGCCCTGCCGTCCTGGAAGAGCAGTGCCCCGAGCCTGCCCAGAAATGCAGCTCCGCGCTCCCCCTGTCCTGTGCACCCAGCTGTGGCTCCTGGGAGGTGAGTTCTCCTCCTCATTTACTCTGCACTGGAGCTCTTCTGGTGAATTCTATGTTCCCAGAACTACTGCTCTGGGAACCTTGGCAATGCCCTGAGAATGAGGTGGCAGCACTGGCAGCAACCCATCCCCAGGCTGGGGTCTGGGAGCCTGTCCCCAAGAGATAAAGGTCCACACTAGAGGAGCAGACGTGTGATCAAGTCCAAGGGTGGAGGTGAAAAGTGAGGGGCCAAGGACGTCTGAGAGCATGAGGCAAAGCTGGTGATTCGGCCGCGCGGGCCGTGACCGGGTGTGCCTCATCAGAGACAAACATGGGCAGGCGGACAGCCCCGGCCACGTGCAGCAGGCACGCCTTCACGGGGGGTCACACGGCTGGACTTTACAGGAGGACCACAGCCTCACAGGGGACAGCGAACGCCGGCTCAGCGCCAGCACCGCACCGCGCAGGCGCGGATGCAGACGCGAGCGGACGCAGACGCAGTCTCGAACCCCGGGAATACAAGCTTCAGGATGCCGAGGACCCGCTCATCGCCTGTGTACCCGGCCTCCCAGCGCCGAACCACACCGAGCACTGTTCTAAGGTGTTTTAAAAACAGCCTTATTGAGATTCACCGGTCCAGAGTGTACGGGTCGGGGACTTTTGTAAGTATACCCACAGGGTTGTGGCCCCAGCGTCACAGACAATGAGATCACTTTCATGACTCTAGGAGAAAACCCTGTGCTTTTCAGCAGTCACCCCTCCCCCGTCGTCCCTCCTCCCTCGCCGTGGGCGTCTCCTCCCAGCAGCCCCAGACAATGGCTAATCTGCTTGCTTTCTCTCCAGATTTCCCTGTTCCACATGTTTCGTAGAAATGAAAGTGTACAGTGTGCGGTTCTTCATGACTGGCTTCGGAGCGTAATGTTCTCAAAGCTCATCTTTATTGCAGCGTGTGTCAGAGCTTGGCTCCTTTTGACTGCTGAGTAATCTGTTGTGTGTATGTAACCCATTTTATTTGTCCATTCATCACTTGATGGGCATTTGGGTTGTTTCTATTTCTTGGCTGTTATGAACATTTATGCGCAAGCATTGTGTGGGTACTTGCTCTCAGAATTATATATATGTAAAATTTAATCCTCAAAACCTATGAGGTAGGTAATATTATTATTCCTAAGACTCAGAGAGGCTAATTAACTTGCCCAAGGCCACACAGCTTGTAAGTGGTGGAAGCGAGAGACGAACCCAGGCAGTCTTGCTCCAGAGTCCACGCCATAACCACCGTGCTATATTATTCAGAAGCACGCCTGCCGAGTTCAGTGAGTATCAATGGAACGAGTGGCTGAGTTAGACAGGGGCGCTGCTCTCAAGACTTTCATAACACGGTTGCCTTCTTGTAGACGGCTTCCCTCTAATGATCTCTGCAGTCCTCTCAGGGTTAGAGACAGGGAGAGGAGAAGGTTGGCTGGGATCACAGCTTTTAAAACATTGGGTGTGTTGTTGTCAACTGTGTAAAGGGACACTTGCCGGGGACAGGGCTGCAGGCTCCTAAGGGAGAGAAGAGCCAGCATAGGGGTCTGAAGGATTCGAGAAGTTACAAGAAACTTCCTCTTCAGAAAGGCTGACAGGAAATCTGCTTGCTTTTTTTTTTTTTTTTTTTTTAAGTGAGTAATGTTGAAGCTATTTTGTGTGCCTGGTAACATCTCTGCCTGGGGTCCTGGACTGTCTTTGCCTTGTCATCTGTCACAGGATGACCAGAGGGCTGATTCTGGGGTGGGCTCTCGGGTCACCTAGAACACCTACCAGTGGGCAAGTGCAGACATTCAAGGCCAAGGAGGTAGGCATCCTTATTCAGGCGCAAGGTGCGCGGGCTGCTGATTCTTCGAGACAAAGACCCTGGCAGACCCCAGCAGACGGTGTTCCCCAGTCCTGCTGTCCTGTTGTGTCCTCTGTAAAGCCAGCACTGACCACTCGGTCACCAAGCTGTTCCTTGTCCTTTGGACCCGCACTTACTCTACAGGCACTTTGATGTGCAGGGGGGTGACATCGACTTTTGCAAACCAAACAGTCATCAACCTGAATCTCAAACACAGCTCTGATCCCTTTGCCCCTGACTCCAAAACGTTCAGTGTCCACAGAATGAAGTGCACAGCTCTGCCTGCCACTCTCAGGCCTGGCTCCTAGCTCTGCTGCCAGCTCTAACCTCCTGGCTCTCCTGCCCGCCTCTCCCTCCACCCCCGGATGGGTCCCAGCCTCTTCTCTCCTCCTGCACGAGCGTTTTTTCCTTTTGCTTCACCACCTTTGCTCAAGCTGTTTGCCCGGTCTAGAATGGCCTCTCTGCACTACCCCAAATCAATTCCCACCTCCTCCAGGAAGGCTTCCCGGTCCCTCTGGCCATAGCAAATCTTGCAATTCCTCCTGAACCACATGACTCCAACTTCTCAAGCCCCTCTCCCAACCCCATCTGCAGTTGTGAGAATTATTTTGTTTGCCTTGTTCCTGGGGGCAGGGACAAAATTGCACTTGTATTCGCTCTTTCCTTGGGCTGGCATAATGTTGGCACATAGTAGGTGTTCAGTGGCTGGGTTGCTGGACCGAACTGACCATCTCTAGTGTCTTTTAATCTTTGAAGTCGTTTATTCTCAGTCCATATCGATTCACCTCCTTATTTTTAGTCACTGCAGAGTGGTCTACTGTATGGATAGACCAGAGTCAATTTAGCCAGGTTTGGCCACCTGAAAGTCATGTAGGGGTTACAAACACCTGTGCATGTCTTGCGGCACCTTTGTGAGTGTATCCATTGGAGGTGTCTGGCAGTGGAACTGCTGAGTCAGAGGGCGTGTGCATAGAAAGTGTTGCTGTGTCACCCAAAAGGTTGTACCAGCTCCTCTCCTCGCGGCAGGATGGGGCGGGAGGGTGCACAGTAGTTCCTGAGACCACTTAGCGCTTCGTCCCGGGCCGTGTAGGAGCTGTCCTCTCTGCTCCCTCCATCTCCTGCTGTCCTGCCTTGGCTCCATCCCTGCTCTGGTGTCAGGGCTGCCAAGCCATCGAACAAAGGTGGCACCTGCAGGCCAGCTCACTGTGTGGCATCAGAGATGCTCAAAATTGAATCAATTCAAACGCTACCTGACTTCACCCATTCCTTTTAAGATGATCTAATTTAATCGATCTGGTGGGATTTATTCAGATTTCAAGACCCTTCATCTCTGTGTAGGAAAGAGAAAGAGATATTCATTTGGAACAGTTTCTACAGTTTTGGTGCAGGCATGTGACTTAGGCCCACGGATCCAACACAGCAAGTCTGGAACACATCATGTAAGGTGGCCCGGGCCATTGTCAGAGGGCCACGTGGGTCTAGAAGCTCCTGCAGGCCCTGCAGGGATAAGGGGACACGGTGACTCTAGGCCGTACGTGCAAGAGTGGCCCCTGCCAACCTCTCCCACCCCTCCCTCTACCAAGGCTCTCCTCCGCCCCTGTGCACTCCAGACACGTGGGCATTCTCCCAGTCTTCGGTTAGGTCGCATAACCTCTACCCACGCTGCGTCTCGCCCTGGACCTGTGGTCTGCTCTCCACACAGCCGGCCCGTCTCACCCTGCAGGTCTCGGCCTGAGGGTCATCTGCTCAGAGAGGCCTTCCCTGACTCTGAAGGGCACTGTGTCATCTCGTCACGCCACCAGTTGGTCGTTACTTGTATACACTCATTTGTTTTGTTTGCCGCCTGCCCTCCCCCCCCACGAGGACGTCAGCCCCAGAGCACTGCTCTGGACGTACATCAGGGCTCTCCCCCAGGAAAGGGTGTCAGGGGCATGGGTTTGGGCAGACAACCAACAGGATTTGCTGTTAATAATCACATGTTCATGATAACGAACAATGTCTTGAAATTCTGAAATCAAGGGGTGTGAGAGTCAAGTATTGGTACAGAAGTGCTACGTAACAAGCAAACCACAACATTCCGGAGTCATCGGAAGACGGCCGTTTATTTAAGTATTGGCCTGTGGGCCCCCTGCGTTTGTCTGATCTGGATGGTGCTTGGCGGTGAGTGGCCCAGCTCCACCTGCCTCTCATCCTCCTCCCGTGGCCAGCGGAACAGCGGGGGCACGTTCTCCTCGTGGGGACCACAGAGGTGCAGGAGCTCGGGCTGGGCCAGCAAGCCTGCTTCAAACCTGTATTTGAGCCACGTCTCCTAACATCTCAAGGGCTGAAGCAGGTTACACAGCCAATTTCCACATCGAGAGGCTCCGCCCACTTGGGGTGGGGGGAGGAGCCGCAGAGTCCAATGGCTGAGGGCGCAGATACAGGGAAGGTCTGCGAACTGAAGTCAGTGATGCAATCTACCACAAGGGGAAGTGAAATGTTAAATCAAATAAAATTAAGGGTAACTTAAGCAATACTCTTGTTTTTAAACTGAGCTTTAAAGATTCAAGGGCTTTATGTAGAATAGAAAAGAATTTGGGGATGTTCGGGGGAATATGAACATTAAAAGAGTGTCAGTGTTTATCACAAAGGGGCTCAAAAGGCAGATTCTTCTAGCTCTGAACGCCACTGCTGTCTGTGGTTGTATCAGCACCCGTCAGGGTGTCCCTTTCCACAGGGCTAACTGCTCCCATTTCCCCCTTCCCGCTCTTAAAAAGCCGCACGTACAGCCTCTGCCGAGGAAATAAATGAGAGCTGCTCAAACGAGGACGCTGAGCGCGGAGTCAGGCAGGAGAGCGGTGCAGGCTCTCAAGCAGTGAAAGGGAGACTTCAGGTGTGCCCCGGTTGGAGGTCTCTGGCTGCCGACGCTGGAGGCGGGTAACGAGAAACGGGGCATTTTATGGGCTTGGTCCTGAGTCAAAGCGGAAGCAACAAGTAGGGAAGCTGGCAGTCCTGACCTCCCTGGCCAGAGGCTGTGGCTTGGCTTCCCGGGGAAGGTCGCTGTGGTCAGAGTTCTGCTGTCGACTACGGTCTGGCGTCGTCGCCCATTGGTAGATTCAGCCTCCCAGGACCCAACAAGGAAAGCTCCGACTCCCCACTCCTCTGCATGGTGTGAGAGGCCCTTCACACGTGGCTGCAACCAGCCTTCGGGCCTTCCCTCCTGACGGCAGCTCCGCCAGCAGTCCCCTCCCCCGCAACACACACACAGCGCCAGTTCACCTGCCTGGCCACAGAGTCCCCTCCGTGCCCGCAGAGCAGATCGGAGGGTGTCCTCCTCTTGCCCTGCCTTCCTGCAGGCCCTCCCCCCGCCAGAACACCCTTCCGTTGCTTCACACCCGTCTGCTCCCAAACTCCTTTCCTCCACTTACTTGCTTCTACCCCTTACAAAACTGATTCCCTAAACAGTCTGTAGGAACGTTTATTAGAATGGGGATGGATCCCACGGTGTGAAAGGCATCTGCTCCCAGGTGGTCTCCCCCACTATGCTGTGAATACCTTGAGGGAAGGCGTTATGCTTTACCTGTGCCCAGTACAGGACTCGGTAGGTAGGGAGCAGGCTCATAACACAGGCTTTTTGGAAGGAAGGAAGGAAGGAAGAGAGGAAAAATCATAGGTAGGGCTGACAGATAAAATGTAGGGTGCTCAGTTAAATTTGAATTTCAGATAAACAATGAATAATTGAAAAATATAAGCATGTTTTAATTACTGTATTACATCTTAAGTATAGATTTTAAAATATTGCAGGAGACATATGTATTCCAAAAAAAAAAAAGACTCTCGTATCTGAAATACAAGTTCGCCTAGGTATCCTGAATTCTTATTTGCTAAACACATTTGATGACCCTGCTCAGAGGGCAAACACACGGTTAGACTGGTTTGACTCTGCGCCCAAGAGGGAATCTCCCCAGTCCACTCTTCGCTTCCCTGTGAGGCAAGAACTCTGTCCCCGGGGGCTGGCCCAGCTTCGCTGCTATGGTGACCACTGATAAGACCCCAGATGGCTGTGTCCTTCCCCCGAGATCAGAAACCAGGCTGCCGGTTCCCTAGAGAATGCTTTAAAGAGTCCTAGAGGAGAAGAAATGCATGGAAATGGTAGTGGACAGACAGGAGAAGGGAGCCTTAATGGTCCCTAAAAGGCAGGGAATTGCTTTTCTGGGTCGCAGGCATTTCCTGCTCGTGGGAAACCATGAGTTAATTGTGAAAGACGAGGAGGAAGTGCCTCTTTGCAGGGAGAAGCCTTCCATAGTGAAACGTGGCGTGCAGAGAGGCTGTGTACGGCCCTGTGAGAAGGAGAGACAGAACCTGGTCCGAGCTGTGCCCCGACTCTCTGTCCAGGCCATTAAAATTGTGTGTGTGTGTGTGTGTGTGTGTGGCAAGGGTGTGTGTGTGCAGTGGGCAGAATGGCGACCTTCAAAACTTGCAAACATGAACTTATTCGCAAATGGGGTCTTTGCAGGGGTGATGAAGTTGCAGGTTTTGAGACGAGTTAACATCATCCCAAGGTGTCTGGGTAGGTAGGTCCTAAATCCTGTTGCAAACGTCCAGATGAGGAATCCTGAGGAGAAGACGGAGACGGGGAGGCAGAGGCCGTGGGAAGGCACAGGCCAAAGAACACTGACACCGGAAGTTAGTCAAAGAAGGAGCCCCCCCTTGGAGCCCCCCGAATAGCCTCCAGAAGGAGCAAGACCCTACTGACATCTCGATTTCAGACTCGTCGCCTCTGGAACTGTGAGAAATTAAGTGCCTGTTGTTTTAAGCCCCGAAGTCTGCGGTGATTTGTTGCAGGAAACCAGTCCAACATAGGACCAGAGTCCAGAAGCCTGGTTGGTGCATGGCCTGGGGGCGGGGCTTGGGACTGTCCTCCCTGCAGGCCACACATTCTTGTAAATTTGAAGCTTTCCTTAGTTGTTTTATGGGCAGATGGCCCACAATCCCATAGACTTCCAATTTTATGGAAGACCAGGCCCTCCCTCCTGGATGCTTTATATTAGCCATTCAGTTCTCACTAACATTGGGCATAAGGCATTGTTTTGCCTCTTAATATCATGTGTGAAACCACATATTGGTCTTTGACAAAACAAATCAATGGTCTCCGAGTGGTGCACCTGACAGGATCTTCTGGGTTGTGAGAAACACAGTGGAGCTCGGGTGCCAAAAAAGAAGAAAGCGATGATACTTTCCTAGTCTTTCCACATTCAGATCGGCACTAGTAGTGTCCTTCAGTAGGGATGTCAGAGGGTCCTAGGTCACCGAAGGCACAGGTGGGTCCCCAAGAGCTCCAGATGTCAGGGCCAATGGCGGTCACCTCACCTATGCATCAAAGCCCAGGGGAACTAGAGGTATGACCTGTGCTTGGTGAAGTGGACTTACAAATTACATGATCTAGTTTTAGCCAAACGAACCCTTATAAAATGGAAAAGTGGTTTTAATAGATTGTGGAGAGACTAAGGATTAAAGACAATACTAATAGTACAAGTCCTGGTTAACACACACACACACACACACACACACACACACACACGAACCCTGGTGGGTGGCTCAGTTGGTTGGAGCGTTACCTTGCACACCAAAAGGCTGTGCGTTCAGTCCCCAGTCAGGGCACATTTGTAGGCTGGAGGTCCGCCCTAGCTGGGGCACATACAGGAGACAACCGATCGATGTTTCTCTCATCGATGTTTTTGTCTCCCTCTCTGTCTCTCTCCCCCTTCCTCCTTGAAACTCAATAAAAACATCCTCAGGTGGGGATTAAAAAAAAACAGCAAGAAGCAAGCAGAGCTGATGTGACTGGTACGAACTCTACATCAGCACGTTGTGAGGTACAGATGAAACCTGACAGGAGGGCGGTCCCCTCACTCCCTCTGATTAGGATTATTGTAAAGGTCCCTTCAAAGATGGACTTACACCCACTGTCGTTAACAACACAACCCGCTCTATGTGTAATATTGTGCCTTGGAATATTAGTTATTAGTAGTGAAGAGTCATCAAAATTAACATGTAAAATATTACTTTTCACCTTAACTCATCTACTTCAAATTTCTATTTCATGCAGCACGTATGATGTATACATACATATGCGTATATTGCAGGTGCAGAATTTAAAAAAATCAGGAATTGCTGTGGACTGAATTGTGCCCTCCCCCGCCCCACCCCCAGCCAAATTCGTATGTTGGAGCCTCAAACACCAGTGTGACTATATTTGGAATTAGGACTTTTAGGAGGTAATTAAGGGTAAGGGAGGTCATCGTCCAATAGGATTGGTAGCCTTCTAAGAAGGGCACCTGCCCGTGCACTAAGAAAAGGCCACATGGGCCCACACGGGGATGGTGGCCACCTGCGACCCAGGAAGGGCGCTTGCACTGGAACCCAACCACGTGCGCCCCCTGATCCCGGACTGCCAGCCCCCAGAACCGTGAGAAACCAGCTTCTGTTGTGTAAGCCCCCGGTCTGTGCTGTTCTGCTAGAGCGGCTCTAGCCGACCCGCCCAAGGATGTGATCAACAACACTCGGGGGCCCCTGAGGTACAGAACATACGGGTCCGATACGTTCTTTCCCTGATTCTTTATTGTCACATTATTTTTCCTCTGGAAAGTAGAACTGCCTTAGCACGGTTGCTTGTGGCAGTGATGGTGCCCTGTTGTTCTTGTGTCCCTTGTTCCATGCCCTTGGGTAGTCTGCTCCCACACAGACTCTGGCTTTGGCCTTGTGACCGGCTTCAGCCGACAGAGTGAGAGCTAATGTGTCACAGGCAGAGGCGTGGAAAGTGCTTGTGGGTTGGAGCTTGTCTGTCCTTACTGTGAGACCTTCCGGTGCTTAGGGAACCAGCCCACCCTCGCTCCTGGGTTTGAGAGACCACGGGGAGGGTGGCTGCAGACTTCCCAGCGGAAGCCCGGTCCCCGTGCATGATGCCGTCCTGGCCTGCCCAGCTCCGCAAACCAGAACTGCCCAGATGACCCACAGAGTCAGGAGAAAGGAGAGACATGTTATGGCTGGAAGTCACTAGTTTGGAGGCAGTTGGCCGTATGGCAGAAGCTCAGTGCTACAGCAGGGGAGGGAGACCATAGGGTCTTTCACCCAGTTGAGACAGGTTGCAGCCTAAAAACTGGGCGCTGCCCAGATGAGATGACTTCCAGCCGTCCTTCCCGCTGTGTGTATGTCCCTGCACTTCCAGAGCCGAGAATGTGTCCTCGCTCATGTTAGATGCTCGACGACTTTTGTTGAGTGAAGGAGACGGATCCCAGTAAACACACGCATTGAACATTTCCTAAATGTGTTCACGTGGATTCTTTTACTTTCTCTCTCCCCGACACTTGAGGCCGGTACTGTGATTGCCATGTCCGTGAACGCCTCAGGTCACCAAGCCTCAGGGGGGCTGGGGAACTTGCCCAACGCCAGGCAACCGGAAGCAGCCACGGAGGATATCTCCCACGTGTCTGCTTCCACGGCGCCCACTCAGGTCCTGCACAGCACGCCCCTTCTAGACTGCGTCGTCTTCTGTGCTGAATGGAATGCTAAGGCTGCTCGCTGGAACCAGAACTGGGAGAGTCCCTCTGTCGCTCACCTGGTCCTCAGGGCGCACACCTGGCCCCTCCAGGCGCACAGTGGTGGATGGGGTCCGATCGCTTAGCTCCGAGCCCCAGTTTTCTCGTGATGGTGGCAGCTGTGGGCCTGGCGGGCTCTGCCAGGCTGGGAACAGATCACCAGTGGAGGTCGTTAGGAGGGAAAGCTGCACAGCTCCCAACGCTAGTGCCTGGGAGAGGGGGGCCCGGGTGCCACTGCAGCTTGGGCTCATTGAGAGCTAATTGACTTCAATGGCCGTCTCTGGGACCCAGGTGGTGCCCATTATAAAAAGGGACGATGCCAGCTCAGGGGAGGGTCTGTGCCAGGCAGGGTCTGCAGCCCGTAGCTTTCCCTGCTGGCAGTCAGTGTGAGGCTCTCTGCTCCCCCTCCCTCTCCCCCCATTCTCAGATGGACAGAAAGAGCACAGACTGGGTCACCCTGGTAGGTGCTGTGCACAATCTGCCAGGGCTGAGGGGCGTGGGGCGCAGGGAGGCGGGCACTTGGGCTTTGTTAGTGGCAGGCTCCCCCTGACGGAGGAGCAGGTCTGGCAGCCTCCGGGAGGGGCGTGGGCTCGGAGGTTGACATGAGTTATTCTTTCAGTGTTTTCGGGGCTGATCCCCCGGTTCCCAGGGTGTCCACACTCTGTTAGGCCCCGTTACTGTGAACCGTTTACTGTGATTATTTTGTTGGCTGATTGACTTGCTTTTCTCATCACCTCTCCACCTCTGGACTTCAGGCCCCATGAAGGTCAAGGCCTTTCTGTCTTTTTCTCCACGGTGCCTCGAGCATCATGTCATGCGGATGGCAGGTGTACAGTAAAAATCTGCTAGCTGAACTCCTCGGCACAGACATTACTATTCTCACTTGACTAACCAGGAAACCGAAGCTCAGAAATGCTGGGTAACTCGCTCAAGGCTACGCAGCTAGTGAGTCTTAGAAACCAAACTCTCGCCCAGGCTCAACTGACTTTGAAATCTCTGCAGTCTCTCTCAGCGTGAAGCAGGTGCCCCCTGGGGCAGGAGAGATGATTTTAGGAGTGCACCGACACAGGTAAAGCAATCAAATCCTAATGCAAAAGCCATTTCCTTTCCACTCATCTTTCAATCCCGACTATCTCAAGAAAATATTTTTTCCAAAGCAAAGCAGGCCCTCAAGCTCAGCGTTGGACCGCCAGCGTGAGGTTTGGCTGTGACAGGCAGAAACCTCAGTGACATCGGCTGGACAAGAGCAGGTGCATCTCTCTCTCTCACGCAGTGAACCAGAGGCAAACACCCCGGGGTTGGAAAGGTGGTTCTGTGACTGTCAGGAGCCCAGGCTCCTTCTAACTTGTCGCCTGGGCACCTACATCATATAGAGTCTCCTTTACGGCCCAAGACGGTTGCTGCAGCTTCTGCGGTCAAGTCCACCGTGCCCACTTTCTAGACGTCAGAAGGGACCATCCTGCCCCTTTCGTGAAGGACCACTTCCTGGAAGTCGGTTTCTATTCCTTCAGCCACTGGAGAAGTAAAAGAAGGAAGGTGGGGCATGGAGGAACTAGTGATTTTCTTTTTATTGCTCTGTTAGGAGCCTGGGCTCATTGCCCTTGGCAGAGCCTTCAAGCCTGGGAGCTTTGATCAGAAGGTCACCAGGTGCTTGGTCGTGGGACAGGCTGGGAAGTGGGACTTGCCCTCTGGCCCGAGGCTGATGAGGACAAGGGGTCCCTTTGTACTGTGTGTGGGAGGCTGCGAGGAGCAATTTCACTTCTTTCCCAAGGTGTGTATGTGAGAGGGAGGGGCTGCTGCTGTGAGCTGCTCGTCCCATCATGCCACTAAACCCGGGGACGAGGACAGGTTGCCAAAGAAGCCCTTGTAGGGAGGGGCTGGCTGGCCACAGGAGGGGAGCTGGGGAACCCGATGGGAAGGCACTCAGCCTGGACGTGCTGGTCACCCGCTGAGCCCCAGTGAGCCGGGGAGAGGGGGGCTGGAGAGACGTGGCAGGGCTAGGGCCGGCCCTGTCTACCCACGTGTGCCCTGACCACCCACCTATGTGGCTTTCTCAGGCCTCCAGGGCACATGGTGGGAGGTAGCTGCCTCCTAGCAAATGGACCAGTGAGAGTAACTGCCAGGGGGCAGCGTAGGATGCGGTGGCATGGAACCAGGTTGTGGCCCCGTGGATCCAGGGACCTCAGGCCTGCACCCGTGAGGAGCTAGCCTCTGGAAGCCTCCCAGAGGAGGAAGGATCAGCCAGGCCAGCAGCACCTACCAACCTGGAGAGGACTGCCGTGCTCCAGCTGCCCCGGGAGACCTCTGCCCCTTCCCAGGAACTGCTGGCTCCCAGCCCTCAACCCCGGACAAACCGGAGGAGGGGAGGATGTTCTTAAAGGCAGACCAAGCTCCCCTTCACTCTCGGGTGTGGGCGGGGGGAGGAGGGGGAAAGCAGACTGCCTGCCCTCACTCAGGTCCCCAGAGCCACGAGCCTGACTGTGCCGGGGAAGGAGCGACCTTGGGGTCAGATAAGAGATGAGAGCTCTGCCTGAGACTGGGCTGAGCTTTAGTAAGGAAGGGGATCCAAGAGCTCTGGAACCTGCCCAAGACCTGGTTAAGGGGTGGGGAGGGAGCCCGGACAGAGGCTGCTCCATCCTTTCATTCCCCGCCTGTACTTCCCGCCTACTCCGCGCTAGGTACGGCTGGGGCGGGGCGTGGGGGGCGGGGCAGATGCTGGACGGTGCACACCCTCCAGAGGCGGGTAGTGAAAGGTGTTAGAGAGACCAGGAAGCAGGTGGAGGGGGACATCTGTGGAGGGGACCCTGAGGAAGGGCTTAAGCTGCAGAGAAAGGGACTCTTTGACTGCAGGGGGATGACTGTGTTAGGCGGAGATGGGCATTTTCTCCCTAGTTCCTCCTGAAGGTGGCCTAGCCAGGCTGGGGGCTTTCCCTGAGGGGGTCAGATCCAGCTGGTTATTAGAATCTCAGGTTCCCCAGCCCAACCCTGGGATTCTGATCCAGTTGCACAGGGGGAGGGGCCGGGGACCTTTCCCAAATCTCCTCATCTGCTCCCCGACCTCTGAAGGCCCGAGGACCAGACTCACGGGTCACATCTGCTGATCCCCAGGCAGGGTGGCCCAAGCAGGGAAGGGAGTTAGACCCAGAAGAATCGAGAGCTCTCTCCGTGTAGCTGGAACTCTGCTAAGTGCTCTGCTTGCATTATTATTTTTTTTAAATATATATGATATTTGCGAGAACATGGAGATAGGCACTCTCATTCTACCCATCTTGTAGATGAGGAAACCGAGGCTCAGCGATATTAAATCACTCGCTTGAGGTCACAGAATGACATGCAAGGGAGCCAGGTTCCGTCCAGGGTAGGAAACCCTGGCCCTGCCTTCTCCGTGCAGAGATAAGATCAATGCTTCCTAAAAAGGGAAACAGCCCTGAAAGGCAATAAATCCAGGTGGCAGATGCGGGCGGAGCATGGGCAACCGCAGATTTCAGAGGCGACAAAGAAGCCAGGGAGGTCTGGATACTCAGGAGGAAGGGCTGGGCCATCTCCAGTGGGGAGCCACGCCCGGGAGAGGAGGAGCAAGCCGAAGACGGCGTCTGCGGTGCAGAGCGTGGCCCAGTGGTCCACGGAGAAGCAGAGACCGAGGCCGCAGGGGCCCTGGGTGGGAGGCGGTGGAAGGGCTTGCCCAGGCTCCTTGTGGTGATCTGGCCCCTCTTCCCAGCACAGAGGGGCATCAGCAGAGCCTGGGGGCTGGATCTTGCCTGGAAACAAATACCAGACACAGCAAGACGAGAGATCTCGTGTTCCACATGCTTAAAAATAGCAACTCAGTGCAACACTGAAATAGAAAAAGTCCTCTTCTGCATCTCTACGATGTCCCCACTGACCAGGTCCAGGGCCCTAGGTTCCCTTTCCCCCACCCCACCCCTGCTTTGCTGTGTCTCTGATCTTTTGCATGAGCTTGGATACACTGTTTTGTCTCCAGAGTCCTTGAGATCTCAGTAGCCTTACAATAAACACCTCTTTTGCTTCAGCTAGTGTGAGTGGATTCTGACCCCTGCAGTCAGCCTATCCCTGTCTAGGAATGAAATGAGGAATCTGGTTTCTGATAGAGGCCAGTTGAGACGTGGTGTGTAAGAAATGAACTTCTTACCACGCCATGAACGTCATACCACACCATGGTATGTGGGCGTTCCCGGTCAGGCAGCCTGCAACCAGGGACCAAGCTCCCTCCATCTGGCAGGTCCCCGCTCCCCTACAGCCCTGGGGTCCCTCGTGCCCAGCCACAAGGGGTCAGGACTGTGGGAAAGCACTTCTTCCTGCCCAGACGTGACCAAGGTTCCTTCCACTCACTTGCCTTGGTGAGAACGAGGCAAATGTACAGTCACCAAAATGTACAGAATTTTCTTCTGAATAATAAAAATGCTTTGGAACTTGATATAGGGATGGTCGCCCAACACTGGGAATGTACTAAATGCCACTGAGGGATACACTTTCAAGTGTCAACTTTATGTTATGTGAATTGCATCTCAATAAAAAAAAAATGTGAGTGGCCCGGGAAACGGTGGTCCCAGCTGCTATTCCCTAGTGACGCCCGCACACTCCAGCAGGGGGTCATACATCCTTGGTGACAAGCAAAATATCTGTGTGTACCTCTCCTCCCTCCCACAGAACACGCTCATCTCCTCCACAAGGGGGACGGTCCAGAGACCTCTCAGGCCATCGGACCCAGCTCAAAGCTTCTCCCTGAGTGCAGTCTTCTCCCGAGTTTGGCTGTGGCTTGCTTTGGTGACATATAAGTAAAAGGACAAGTTATCTAAATCCCCCCACCTCCAAACTCAACACACAGAGGAGGAGCAGAAACAGCCTGAGCACAGTACATACTTGTATTCAGAAAGGGGAAGAAGGACAGACAGAAGCGTGCCTGGCACCTGGCAATTGTGAGCTCCTGCCGGGTGGGCAGTGAGGAGGTGGAGCCCTGGGTGGCTCTGGAGGACGGGCCCCTGGTGCATTGTTCTTTGTGGTCCGGACTCCGCCCTCTGGGAGATCTCTCCTGGACCATCATCTCCTGGGCTGCATCTAACACAAACGTTGGGAAGTGTGCCCTACTTGCCGGCTGTACATCTTGCACAAGCCGACTTCCTGCCTGTGCAATCTTGGGGCCCCAAGGGCTGTTTAATGCTTAAACAGTGAAAATCTTTGCTAGTTAGGGCTCGTCATTTCTTTGGCAATAAGATGCCCTAAAACTGCAGTAGGCACACACACACAAAAATGCATCGTGTATGCTTTTAATTATATGATGTTCAAGAACAGGCAAAACGAATCCAGGATGACACTGTGTTTGATTCCGTTGCTACAGACGAGAAGACGGGAACTCAGAGGGGCTAAGGGACTTGCCTGAAGTCGCACAGCCGGTCTGAGCAGAGGCGGGGCCAATGTCCAGGTCTCCAAATTTAGGGCCCAGGCAGCAGCTGCCTTTCATACTTGGCTCTCATGGGGAGTGAACAGACACAGCAGTTTCCAAATGCAGCTTTTTTCCTTTGGCGCTTTTAATGAGCATATATGAAGTATGTTGCCAGTCTAATTCAATTACAGTTAGGTAACCAGAAAGCTGATTATGTTGTAAATTTAGATTAAAGAGCTGTTGTGTTCAATTAGGTTTGATTGTAGAGCGCTTTGACACTTTTTCTGGCCTCAAGAGAAGTTTATTATAAAACTTTCCGCTTTTTCACTTGCATTTGGCCCACAGGCCTGGGGTGTTCGTAACTAAAGTTCTCAGGGTACCCCCACTCTGGTGCAGATGGGGACCTTATCATACACATCCCATTGGCGGTAAGGGCCACCAGACGCTGCTGGGGTGCTGGAGCAGGGTGCTTTCGGCTGCACGTAAGAGGGTACCACAGAAGAAGGCTGGGGCTCCAAAGGGACTTCAGGTCCTACACAATCGGAAATATGGAGACAAAGCAGCTCCAGGGTTGGTTAACTTGACTTTCAAAACTTCCTTGAGGACCCAGACTCATTTCATCTTCCTGCTCTACCAATCCAAGCACGTCAGCTTCTGACCTCACACTTCTGATGGAGTGGATGCAGGAGGGTTGCCGCAGACCCAAGCTGCCCCGTGTCCCCCAGAAGGGGACAGTCTTCCTTGCACCCACGGAGCCTCCCGTGGACTTCTTAGGACTCCTGAGCTGGGCTTCCAGCACAGACCTATTCCCAAGCCCACCGTTGTGCCTGAAGAATCTCCGTCGGCTCGGGAAAATCGCGATTCATCCTGTAGAATCTCCCCCAGAGCCCATGGCTGCCTGATGCCTGCCTGCCCGCAAATGAGTAGAGGCTGTGGGGACAAGGAGAGGCTCTTGGTCAGGCTACCAATGGTCCAGGCCTGGAGCCCGTGTGGACACGCCCCAGGCAGGTCTGGCTGAGCCCAGCCCGGCCTGCGGTATCATGACCAAAGGAATCCCGCGGCATATGACTGCTTCTCGACACCCCATCCGATAGCTGCCATCTCTGTGTTCCTGGGGGCTAAGCTTTTGTATTCTGTGTAGTAGCTGTTGGCAGGGTAAGGCACAGGGCAGCAGGGGAAGGGAATGGGAAAGAGAGGACCGTCTAGAACATGGGGAAGAAGGCAAGCCGACTGGACGATGAGAGAGAAGCACGTTTGGCTGTGGGAGAGGCCAAGCTGCCCATCATCTCTGGAGAATATTGAGAGATCACCTTGGACAGGAAGAGGGAAGGGGACGGGCCCGCAGCATCTCAGGACTGCTCCCAACAGCCCCCCGAAATGGGGATTATCTGACCCAAACTCTACCGCTCTGCCATGTGAGGCTGCCCCCCAAAGTGACCTCTGGCTCCCCTCTGCTGCCCTGCGTGACCCACTTCCAGGCAATGGGGCGTGGTGCCCATGTGGGCCACAGTTCAGGGCTCCCCACCCCTGGCCTTGGGAACTTCCTTCAGCTCTTTTAGCCTCAGCTTCCTCGTCTGTAAAACTCGAACTCGTAGGGTTCCTGCGCGGGTTAAGTGAGATAATCCTTAGAAAATGCTTAGCACAGTGTCTAGCACGTAATGCTAGTTAACGGGCAATGAATATTTGCTATTTTTATCACGACTACTAGTAACCTTATTATTGCCAATATTATTATTACTCATGGTATTCTTGGCCACACGGAAATGCTGGCCTAGGCTGTGGCTTCACAGGCCCCCGAGTCCTTCTCACCACTCGCTTGACGCGTGGTTCTGAGTCGGGAGGAAGCGCCGCACACGCTAGACCGGAAAAGCTCCTGGGACGGGCCTGGCACCCAGGGGCGCAGGGCCGCTAGAGTTATTACCCAGCTCAGCAGCCCTCCCGTGTTCCCTCCGGTCACCCTGGGGACATTGTGCTGCAGGAGAGAAGGCTCCAGTTTGAATCTCGGCTCGGGCACCCTCTGCTTCCTTAACAACACGTTCCTCGAAACATCGAAACGTCGGGACAGCTGAGCGCGTGGAGGGTGAACGAGGGGTCCACATAGTTACAAAAGGCTGTTCCATTCCCAGAAAGCTGAAAATATTACAAAATTCTCGATCACAGTTGTTCTTTTTGACAGTCCTTGATAGCATTTTCTTGCCCTTTGAACTTAATTTTTTTCTTTTATTTTGCAATGCAACACACAAGTAACTGACTTGAGTCTAGTGAATGGCTGATAGAGATTAGAGTCTTTGCAGCATTCTTAGTGGTTTCCATCTGTGTCTAATGGGATTAACCTGACAGCTTTTTAAAATCACTGGTATCAGTTCATCCAGTTTTCCATTTTCTACTCATTTTTACAAAGCAATAAGGCAAAAACATGCAATTTTCATAAACATATACTATGTCCAGGTAGTGCAAAGGACCTGCCAAAATTGACCTGTTGGCCGGAGAGAGGCCTCCCTGTGCCAAAGCTGGAAATGCTTGGGTTTAGCATGCGAAAGCCAGTTCTGTGTATAATGTGTGAAAATGTCAATTGCATGTGAGACATGGAGTTTCTGCCCCTTCTTAAACGTGATGAGATAGGTACCAACTCCTCCCCGATGATTGGTGTGGCCTTTAAAAGGCTCTGGCCTCTGCCCAGGGCTAATCCACTGAGAGCGTTGGCCTCAGGCTCATGAAGCATCTTGGTCCAACCACCTGGCATGCCCATGAGAATTGCCTGGATTGATTGGCCATGAAGAACCAGGTGCTTCGTGCTCGCTGCTGCCAACTGCGGACATGCCCGTGGCGCCTGGCAGCGCTGGCTGATGGCAGACGGCCTGGGTTTAAATCTCAGGAAGGGCTTCACTCTCAGCTGCTTTAGGCCCAGGTGTTCCCTCGCCCTCCGACTCCATCGGGACTGGAGGCACTGGCTCGTCCGATGCTGTTTCATCACCCGAAATGCAAACCGTTACTTTTAATGGACTGAGTTCTCATCTCCAAACTTCTCTGTAATCGCCCCTGGCACGGTCCTTTGCCCCTTCATTCCTTTACAATTCCTTCCGCAGTGCCTTCTAGAGCACTCGCTCTTTGACCAGCACACTCTTATTTCTATTCTTTCTTCAGATATGTCCTCCAAGTCTTTGCCTTAACCCAAACTTGGCTGTCCCCCCTGGAGCACAGCTTCCCTGCGACCTCTCGAGGTGACACTTATGTCTCATACCCTGTCCTTCTGCAACGGGGAGGTGGTCTTGGTGTCCTCCTTGCTCCATTCTCTTCCTTGCTTGCCCCCGTGTGAGCTCCGCTGGGGCTCACACCATTGGGTTTTTCCAGCCTCCTTCTCACAGCGACCAGCTCCTGGTTGTTTCTGCCTTCTTACTTTCCTTTCCGGGTAGCCTTTATCTTTACATCAACTCCTGGCGTCATTCCCACAAGAAAAACCTCAACATCCTCATGGATGGCCCTTCAGTGCTCCGAACTCCGCGTCTCTGTCTCCTCACCAGGCCCAATTCTCATATTTCTAGCAAGATACAAAGGGAGGTTCATCTGTACGTCCAAATATTTAAGTGCTATACATCCAGCTAAGAAACTATTCAATAATCCATGCACTCTTCCACTTTCTTGGTAAATAAGCCTTTATATGATGACAGAAAAATATGTAAAGGTAGGGTAACATATCAGAGATGACTGAATTTAACCGTTTGTGTGCGTGTGTGTCTGGGTGTTCTTTCCATGGGCTTGTTATCATGATATGTAATGAAATAAAGTCATACATAATTCATAAATTATATGTGTGCTAGAAAGTTAATTTTAAAAGATTCATTGAAGTACATTACTAATTATATTGTTATAATCAAGATTTTCACATTATTTGTGTTCTTTTGAGAGTAATGACTAATTAGAGAAACTTCCGGGGACATTGTAGTTCTTAGGGTGTTTTTCCTTAATTTCAAAAAGGAGAAACTATGTTTGGTTGAGGTTGAAGCAACTGAGACCGCCAATGAAATTCCTAAAGCAATACTTGGATCTGAACCATGAATTTAACATGTCATGTTCATATGACCATGATGTGAGTTTAATATGGTATGTTTAATATGTGACATTTAGATGGGCTTAGGTTGTAGATGATCCATTATTGCCACAGACAATAGCATAGAATATTTTTATTTCATTATATGATTTGCTATCACCAATATGACTGTCTCTCAAAAGCAATATTAAGATCCATACGGTATTTTAAAGCATTTTCTTTCAAATCCTTCAATGCTGGGATGTAATAAGAAAATTTGACAACTGCAACATGCTTTTCATTTACTACGTCTTTCCCCAGGTTATATTTTTATGTATGCTGGCCACAAATGGTCTCTACAGAAATTAGTTTTGAGAAATTTTGTATGAGTCTTTTTTGTAGTCATGCAAACACGGTTTCCTTTAAACTTTTCTTTAACTATTAAAAAATAATGCTTTAAAAAGTGAAATAGAAAAACTTAGCTCTATATGGTTTTATTTTGGAAGCAACAGTTCACAGCAAATAGCTGTGGATAGTGCAAACATAAAAGTAATTCCATTTTCCACCAAGGACTACAATTCACTATAGCTGAGGATCTTCTAATATTTCACTTAACTCTTCAAGGGCATTTCATCTTTCTTGTTTAAATTAAATCAAATTCCTTTAACACAGAGTAGCTCCAAGACCATGGATCAGAACATGCAAATGGACACTTGGCAACAGCTGGGAAATGGGACTTTGTTATGCAAGCATCTAGTGCATTAATGCCGAGTGGAAAGGGTTTCAGAAGTTAATGAATGTGTTTTCTCCCTTGGTTAAGTGCTTCTGTCGCCCGAATCCTCCCTGCACTTTGATACACCACTGTCTTGCATGTGGGTGGTAGACACCACCCAGAAACCTTGAAGGCATCCAGAAGTGTTCTCTCGTGGTTTAAGGACCTAGGGTGCTAATTCAAACCTTCCGCCTCTTGGTGATGACCCGTCCTGTGGTTTCCTGATTAAGGGCAGCTGTCCTTGCACCCGCTCTTCAACCCCACGGAGGCTTCTCACTCATAAACAACTCTACCTTTTCTTTAGCCATCGGGCCCCTCTGCCTTTATCTTCCTGCCCAGCTTAGTGTTCATGGCTGATTCATCGTTTCCATCACTCATCCACCTCTCCTTCCATTGCACTATCTGATAAAATGCCAGCCTTGTATGAACTTGATCTTCTATCCAGGTGTGTATCAGGACAGCTGAGTCATCCTTTAAACCTTTCTTTCCCTCTCCTTCAATATTTAGGGCATCACGTCCTGTACATTCTAACTCCAAAATAAATTTGCGGTCTACTTCTTCTTCCCTCACCACCATCCCGCTAGTCCACACCACCACCGTCTCTTGGCTGCAGTGTTGCCGTAACTCTCAAATTGCTCTCGCTTTTTACTCTTTTCCTTCCTACAGCTCACTTTCCTTAGGACAGTTAGTTGCCCTTATACATTGTAAGTCGCATTTTCCTTACCTCTTTTGCTTTTAAATAAAGACACAAAATCCTCAACGGGACTTGCCAGGACATGCATAGCCTGGCTGTTTCGGCCATATCCCCTTCCCACTCCTGCATGCCGCTCCGGTCTCATTGCCTTCTTTTCAGTTCCTAGATGATGCCAGATGCCTCCTGTCATGTTTCTCCGGACAGTTTCTCCTTGATCACCCAAAGTAAAGTAATTTTCTCTGTCATGCCCTCTTAGAGCGCCAAGGAATTTCCTTCACAGTGCTTGTTCTGGTTTGGCTAATGTGGTTAACCGCTTAATACTCGGCACCTCGGTGCAATGGACACTCCTTGAGGGCAGAAGCCCTTGTCGTCTGCTTACCCCTGTAGTCCCCACACAATGCCTGAACCCAGACGTGTTTGTGAGTGACAGAGTGAAAGGGGCAGAACCACGACATGGTGCTGGTAGGAAAAGCTTTTTTTTTGCAGCCTCCTTCAGCCTCAAGTCATTGGCTTCAGCTCCTAAATTCACCAGATTCGTGGAGAAAATCTGCATCATGATCTCTGTTCCCCAGCTAGGGTGGAATTGAGGATCTGGATGCTAAAATGTAAAGAGAAGGAAAGGAATCCAACACGGAAAGAAAAGCGGAAGGGAGAAGACTCCCCAAGCGCCTTCACACCTTCACGTAAGCAGTAATCTCAGCGTTCAACTACTGAGACTTGAGTTATTTACAGGTTCCTAATCCTCTTACCTTCTAATCAAGATCATTCCGGTAGCTTTGCATTTAGACTTTCGATGGCGTTATGCATTCACAAGTCATTTCTTTGTCAAATGCCCTATTGGTACCATCACAATCTCCTAGGGATTAAAAAGTGTTCATTCTTCTTTATTCTAATATAGCTCAGCTCTATCAAAGCTACATTTTTATGTTTTCCATGTTCATGCTATCATGAAATAGGGCATTTAAAATGAAATAGCCATTAAAATAAATCACGTATATGTTTGAATGTTGTCTGTCAGAATCTCCTCTGATTCAATTAGTCCTTGACTATCTAGAAGAGGCATGTACAGTTCTGGGATTGTTTCCATAGAATTTTTCTTCTCTTCTTGCCTCTTCTTGTTCACTTCTTAGCAATTTCACTTTACTGAGAAGTCGGAGAGATAGAATAGGAGAGATGAAAAGAATTATGTGGAGTACAGTAGGAAAGATGAAAAGGTGTAAAAGTGGCAACAATAAACTTCCCTTTTTCTTAAGGAAAACGTGTTTTGTCGTACAGGTTATGTTTTAAGAGTGGATGAAAGAATAAGGGATGGTTGGTGTGGGCTAGGACTTAAACTAGATTTAAGTTAGCCATGCATGTATTCATTTGAACGTAGGAAACAACTGCAATGAAATATTCAGTGGGAAAGGTGACATTAGGTATTTAAAGCCATACAAAGACTAGTTCTTAGTGACAAAGTCTCTATGTCTGCACCCCCCACCCCCAGTTTTAACTATTTTTAGACAATTCACCACATGCATATTTTGTAATGAAATAAACACAAGTTATGTCTTTCTTGATTGTAATCAGTCAGTACATAGGTCTGAATGAATACATTGATTAGGGGGTAGTTAGAAGGAGAGGGGTGGGGAGGTTGGGGTGAGGTCGTGTCCCAGGTAGGCTTCAATGGATGAGCAACTCAGGCTTCCAGTGGGCGTTGGTGCCGACCCAGCGCTCATTTAAACCTCCCAACTTGACCACAGTTTTTGTTCCTGTGTCTTCCCTTCTCAGCCAATGTACTTACAGGAGAAGCTGATCCTACTCTGAATTCCAGGGGCAGGGTTTACTGGAATAAATGCAAACTCTTCCCAGTAAATGGCTCTGGAACAGAGGATGAAATATTGGTTCAGGAACAGGCCAGTGGGACGTTGAGAGGGAGTTTACCGAGAGCTTTTGGGAAAGAACCTGTAGGCTCATAATGGAGAGCTACCGGAAGTCATGGGACCTCCTCACCTTGACTCCGTGGTCTGTGTATACGAGGCCTGGGGCTGGTGGCCCGAGGGTAATCCCTGCTAAAGAGGCAGCAGGACAAAGAAGCTGGCGGAGAACAGAGCTGGGTCCCTGACTGAACTTCCTCTCCCCTTTGCCCTTCCTAGACCTTATTAATGAACCAATGAATAGCTTTGATTCAAAGCCATCTTTACTTGAGATTTCTGGGGTTTTTTTGAAGCCAAAACAAACATTTTAACATACAGAATTCCAATTTATACTTCCTTAATGTTGTTTGTGTTTGTTTTTTAAACTATAAGGTTTGGAATCATTTTCTGGTTATAAAACTAATACATGCTCATTGTAGAGAACATGGAAAACATTGAAAGGTACCAAGAACCATTAAACCCTCCTAAAATCCTATTACCCCTTAGATACCTGCTATTGATGTTTTGAATTAGTCTTTTCTTTACATATACAAACTTACATATATATATTTTACATATATTTATCCTGCTTTAGAGAAACTCACAGCCTAGTGGGAAACAGGGAACAAACCAGAAAGTGGAACAGATTAATGTCCATGACTATGGACAGTTGGAGTAATTATCAACCTGGGTTGTAACTGTCCAGTGTTGTCGAGGCAATGACTAATGGTAATGTTATTCCCCATCTCCACATACCAGAACAAATCATCAAAGCTTTTTTTAAAGATTTTATTTTATTTTTATTTTTAGAGAGGGAAAAGAGGGAGATAGAGAGAGAGAGAGAAACATCAATGTGCGGTTGCTGGGGGTTATGGCCTGCAACCCAGGCATGTACCCTGACTGGGAATCGAACCTGCGACACTTTGGTTCGCAGCCCGCATTTAATCTACTGAGCTATGCCAGCCAGGGCTAAGATTTTAAATAATAACTATTAAAATACAGTATTCTTTTACGTGTAATATCACGAAGTCTCACAATGTTGGTAAAATCAACCAGTTATCAATATGTCCATTTGGTTTCCCTTCGGTAGGGGTGTTTCTTCCTGTTTATGGCAAGCTGTGCCCTGCCAGTGATGGCTTTGACCCAATCATCATTGGATTTTTCCCTTGTGGGGGAGGAAGAAACTTTCCTCTATTGTTCAATGTTCTTTCGGCAGGTCTAATAATGAAGTACACATGAGACAGATTAAGAAGAGAAAATAACCAAATTTAATTGCACATGTATGCATGAGAGAGTCAGACCACACACACACACACACACACACACACACACACACACACACACGAGAGGTTCAGGGCAGGAAGTTAAAATGGCTTGCATGGCATTCTGAGCTAAGGATGAAGTCAAATGCCTCGTGGCTGCAGAGGGGAGGAAGGTCACATGCGGGATGATAAGAAGAGCAGATGTTCAGTTATTTCTGATTAGTAACTCTTATTATGGGCAAGAATTTGTAAATTCTTCTGGGTATTGAAGGCAGGGACAGAAGCTTCTCTTGAGTCTCCAGGATCTCAGTTGATTCAGCTCAAGATAATCCACATACCACAAGGGTAGATTTTAGGGTGACGCGTTCTGAACCCTAACACCATAAGGTGTATTTAACCAATCAGCGCAAAAATGAATGTCTTGTGTTGATCACTTTAGCTGTACACATGTGAAAGGTTCAGCATTCACCAATATGCTGGGCAAAAATTCCCTGGCTGTGTTAGTACCCATTTCTTCAGTTCTAAATGTTTTCTAATTTCCGTTACGATTTTCTGACCCATGTGTTGATTGGAAGAGTAGAAATATGCGAGTTTCCTGGCTGACTTTTGGTTGTTGACTTCTAACTTAACTACACAGTGGTCAGAGAATGTGGTTGCTATGGTACCGATCCTTAGACAAGTAGAGAGACTTGCTTTATAACCCAGCATGTTCAATTTTTATAAACGTTTCACATACTATTCTTGAAAGGAATAGGTATATCTGTAATTATTGAGTGTAACGTTCTACATATATTAGTCAAATGAAGCTTGGGAATTGTGTTGTTATTCAAATCTTCTCAGTCCCCTAAAGACTTTTTGGTCCCCTTGACCTGTGTATTAGTTTTCTGTGGCTGCTGTAACACATTACCACAAAAGGCCATCTTTGTGAGGCAGGAGATAGTCAGGAGGGAGGAAACTCCGGAGGTGCCCCAGGGCTAAGACAAAGGACATCAATACAGGACAGAGACCCTGTTCTAAGACCTGTTGTTTCCACTTTTTGGAAAAGTGCTGGATCATGGTGAATCATGAATGCACCTGCGCAGAAGATGCTATAGGACTCCTGCTTCATTATAATAGCATTATAATGAATTAACATTGTGGGACCCCTTCCCCAGTGGCCAATCAAGGAAAATCATGGGAGACCACAAGCACTGTAGCTCTAAAGTATTGTCACTACTTGTATGTGCACAATAAAAGCCCACCATAACTAGCCAGGAAAGAGCCGCCCTATAAGAATAGAATCCCACAGAGCCCCTGAGGTCAGTCTCTGCTTGGATTTGATCCCCTCCCATGTTCTGTGGAATGTACTATCGCTTAATAAATCTGCTCTCTCTCTTTCTCCTATAAACTCTCTGTGTGTTTGGTTCAATTCTTTGTCCTCGATCACCAAGAACCTGGTTACCCATTCCCACTTGTGACATTGGAACAACAGACATGTATTCTTTCACAATTCTGGAAGCTAGAAGTCTGAAATTGAGGTATTAGGAGACTTGCATTCTTTCTGGAGTTTCCAGGGGAGAATCCGTTCTTTGTTTCTCCCAGCTTTTAGTGGCTGTCAGCATTTGTTTGGGTGTGTGTCTACACCACTCCAGTCTCTGCCTTTGTGGTCACGTTGCGGCCACCTCTTCTGTCTCAAATCTCCCTCTACCTTTCTTTTATGAGGACGCTTGTCATTGGATTTATGACCCACCTGGATAATCCAGAATGATTGTCTCAAATCTTTAGTTAAATCTGCAAAGACCTGTTTTAGAGTAACATTCACAGGATCCAGGGATTAGGACATGAACACATCTTGGGTGGCGGGGGTTACTAATAACCCACTGCAATCTGTTAAAGAGACGTGTGAAAATCATCTACTCTGGGGCTAGATTTCTTTCTTCTTGTACTTGCCAACTTTTTGTGTTTTGTATTTGTAACAATGTTATTAGAGACACATTTATGACTTTTATTTTCCTTATGTATTGAATCTTTTATTATGGAATACCTCTCTTTATCTCCAGTCACCCACCCACCCACCCACCTACCTACCTAGTCTATTAATGACGAACTCAGCTGTTAGTTTGAAAAAGACTTCCTCTTCCTTCTTCTATCCTTCTCTGTTGTTGTTGGGTGGAGAATTGTGAATTCCACCCCCCCCCCCAGCATTTCATGCAATTGACTTTTCCCCCTAATTTTGTATTCCCAAAACAAAACTTCCAGAGAATTAGAAACACGTGCTGATTCAAAAAATATGTCTTTAATTCATATAAAGGAGGCTTGTCTGAAATTAAATCATTCTGTTACTGGTAAAATTGTTCCATTAGGCATAGTGCAGAATATATTGGGAAAACGTATGTAAAGAAGCTGAAACAAATGTGGATATTGAAGTACATCTATTTCCTGGTGGCTGAAGTGATTCTTCATTTCACACTAATTACATATTTTTTGGAAAGAAAGATTATCTGCTAAATTAAATGTAATAAAGGTTTCCCTAGACACTCCTTCTTAGCACCAGTAGCTAGAGCAAGCTCTACAATAAAGAATTATAGCATAGATTCTGCTATTACTTATATTGCTATAATTTGAGAATGCAGAGGAAACTTGTAAATTACATAATCCTTATTCTTTGCCCCTCAAGATTTACACAATCTCAAACTTGTAGTCAGATTAGTGAAATGGTGCACGAAGGTTGGTATTTTAAGTTTAAAATTTCTGGCCTAAATTGTATGGAGTTAGGGATTTAAAAAAAACCATGAATCTTTCAAACGTATTATTATTGTTGTTGTTGTTATTATTAGCCACCCTGCTAAGTTTCACTTTCTCCTCTCGGTTTTCAGGGTCTGGGAGGTGTGAATTAAGGCCCCAGCAGTCCCATAAAGAGCTGTCCAGGCGGGTCCACTCGTTTTCAAGTTGCAAGGCGCTTCTCCGGGGCTGCTGTGGCTCCCTAGTTCCACCCTCAAGCCAAGGCCGGGCTGCAAGGCCTCTGCGGTGCGAAGGCCCGGTAAACTGGCTGAGCACTCGAAAAACACCCTCGAATCGGTGGAAGACCATCGGCCAAGGATTGTACTCAGTTTATGGAGCCGTCCAGATACCCGTCGTCCGGGTAACCAGACTGCGAACGCGCATGCGCAGCCCAGTACCCTTATTACATGAGGCCAAGGCGCAGGAGGGCGGGGCGGGGGGCGACCGAGGCTCGCCCGGGCCCTTGGCCTCTGGGTTCTCGGGGCCGGGCCAGCGGAGGCGGGGCGAACCGCTGCCCTATTGCGTGGCGGTGACTCACAGCTCCCGCCCCTTTTTGCTTTGCTCTCTTGCGGCTCGTTCCTCGTACCACGTGCTTTCCTGGCCGCTCCCCCAGCTGCCTGTTGGAAGCCGCTGTAAAATGTCGTGAGGGGCGTTGCCGCTTTACGGTTGCCTCTCCCAGACCAGAGCCCGGGAGCGCCCACCGCCGTCAGCCGCGACTGCTGGAGTCAGCCCGGCGCAGAGTGCGAGGCCCGGCGTACCACTGTCTTCCCCTTCGCGCCCTTCTGGCCCCCGGCGATGTGACTCCGAGGAGGCCGTGGTGCCCCCTGGCCCGGGGTTGAGACGGGCGGCAGGTGCCTGCGAGGCGGGCGGGTGCTGGGGGCCAGCAGGATGGAGGAAAGCATGGAAGAGGAGGAGGGGGGCAGCTACGAGGCGATGATGGATGACCAGAACCACAACAACTGGGAGACCGCTGTGGATGGCTTCCGGCAACCCCCACCACCCCCTTCGTCGATCCCAGCTCCTGTCCGAGAGCCTCCGCGGGGGCAGCTGCTGGCGGTGCCAGCGGTCTCGGTGGACAGAAAAGGCCCCAAGGAAGGGCTCCCGTTGGGGCCGCCGCCACCGCCGGAGCCTAATGGGGTGATCATGATGTTGAAGAGCTGCGACGCGGCGGCCGCCGTGGCCAAGGCGGTCCCCGCCCCCACCCCCAGCTCCACCATCAACATCAACACCTCCACTTCCAAGTTCTGTGAGTCCAGCCTTTCCCCAGCAGCCTCCTCTTTTTTCCTCCCCCACCCGGACGCCGCATCCACCCCTGTCGGAGCAGCCCCGCTTCCTTTGTTTCAGGCCCGGGTCTCTCCTTCCCTCCTCTCCCCTCCCCGCCTCCTCCCCCCGTTTGGTGCCTGCGGCCAGCGCCGGAGTGGCCCAGTCTTCTTGTGTTACCTGTCCTAGAGAAGCACCCGGTGCGCACGTAGCCCCAAGTTCTCCTGCAGACGCGATCCTTATCACAGCCGGCTGTCACTCAACATTAGGACGCTCTTCTCTTCTCCCTACCTCCCCCTTAAAGTTTCACCCTCAAACGTGAGAGGAAAAGAAGGCGGCTTGAGTTTCCATAGAGAGGAGCCTTCAGTCTTTTTTTGCAGCGAGGGAGAGGAAAATCTGGGAGCTTCCATTCTTGCTTGCGCTTTTAGCTAGTCTACGTTAAACACGTTAGGAATTAGCAAGTTGACCTATATCTACACTCGTTCTTTCTCTTCTCCAGTGTGCACCTCCTGCATCCCAGAAAGGAAATCTCTGAGTTGCTTGTTGGGTAAACCAGTGCAGTGGGAGCCGTGACATCCGTTTGGAAGATAGTAACCCATGAAATTATTTTCAAAGCAGCCTACACTGATATAAATAAGCCACTCAGCATGTGTCCAAATCCAAAATTCTGTTGGCGTGTTGGACTTTATTTAACTGATTTGCTTAACACTCAGTTGCAGGCAGAGAAGTTGAAGACCAAAATCTGTTTTGTAATCCGAAACTGCCCCCAACCAGGATGTATGCTTCCATAGCTAGGGAGAAAAATCTGCTTTTGCTTTCAGTGGGTTTTCTTGGGGCGGGGAGGAGGGAAATTGACCTTCGCAGGCAGGTTTCTCTCCTATTAATTTCTCTCCTGCAAGTTTTGAATGGCGCCTGGTAAAGCTACTGGAGGTTTCATTTCTAGTCACTAATTCTACCAAACTGCACCAGTAATTGTTCAATTAGCATTGCAGAAAAATGTTTGCCATAATTCAGATATATAATGACAGACTTATTTTTTTGTGAGAACAGCACATAATCTTACTTATTTGCCTTCAAGATACTGCTTTAATCAAAAACATTCATATGTAGGTATGGTTGATAAAATTTGTATTTTATTTTTCCCATGTGCATACATGGGAGTAATATTTATGTTGTATACTTTGTGTGTTGAAGTCTCTGTGGGGAAGCGGGATCTGGGACAGAGTAACAGGGTGATTTATCTTAATGCTCAAGGAACCTTGCTGTAGGGCTCAGAGTTCATTTGAAGAGTTAAAAAAAACCCCTAAAAAAGCAGAGATCAGTGAAATTAAGGAACAAAAGATTTGCCAAAAAAAGATTGTTCTTTAGAGGTAAAGAAGCTAGACAGACCTATGTTTAATAAGATACAAAAAAGATGTAAATAAAACATATGAGAAATTGTAAATAACCACAAACATGAGATTTAAAAAATAATTTTATGAATTTCTATAGGTTAATAAATTTGAAAGCCTAGATGAAATGTATAGATTCTTAGAGAACTATAAACTGTGAAAGTTGGTGGTTGGTGTCAGAAGAAAAAGATAGCTTGAATTGCCTAATAAATCTTTAATGAATTGAAATGGTAGGTAAAGACCTTCCCTTTAAAAAAATCTAGATCCTGGTAATCTTTAAGCAAATTACATTGAACTTTTACTTATTTTTTAGTTTTTAAGATTTTATTATTTATTTCTAGAGAGGGGAAGGGAGGAAGAAAGAAGGGAAGAGAAACATTAATGTGTGAGAGAATCATTGATTGGTTGCCTCTCGCCCTCTCCCCAGCTGGGAACCGGCCTGCAACGCAACCCAAGTGTGTGCTGGAGCAGGAATGGAACCCAGTGACCCTTCACTTTGTGGGACCGTGCCCAACCAACAGCCATACCAGTAGTTGCATTGAACTTTTAGATAACACTTAATTCCTTTTTACAAGTTGTTTTGGCAAACAGGAGAAAGAGAGATGCCACGGTCATTTTATGAGGTTAGTGAAATTACAGATGTTTCTCTTACTAGCAAAGATATGAAAATCTTACACAATATGCTAGCTCATCAGATCCAACGATACATTAAAAGAATTATCCGTAGTGTTCGTTTTAGGAATGTAAACATGGTTTAACATTTAGTTATCTATTAATATAATTTATCTCATCAATAGGGTAAGGAGAAAAATCATGATTATCTTGATACCATAAAATTACATAAGATCCAGCTCAAAATACAAGATAACTATATAAAAGTTATTACTAAAAGCCTACATCAAATAATACCTAATGGGGAAATTTTAGACACTTTCACTTTAAGATCAGTAATAAGATAAGGATGCCCCCATTATTATTGCTGTTTAACATGATAAGAAAGATCCTGGCTAACACTATAAAGGGAAAAAATAAGTGTAAGGGTAGGAAGGGAAATAAACTCAAAATTTGCAGATAACATCACTTACTTTAGAAGAACCATTAGAATCAAAAGAGAAACTTAGGACTAGTAAGAGTTTAGCAGGGTTGCTGGATTAAAGATCAACATACAAAAGTTAATAGCACTTACTATGCTAGCAATAATCAACTAGTAAAGGTAATCAGAGGTAAATATTGTAAAAATAATAGCAATAAAACTGAAGTCTTTAGGAATTAACTTGAGAATATATAAAACTTTAAAACTTTAATGAAGAAGAGGACCTAAGTAAATGGAAGGAAAAACTTTTCATGTTCTTGGGATAAGATTACTTATAAGAATGTCAGTTTTCTCTTATTTTAACCTATAAACTAAAATGCTGTCAAAATAAAGTGCTTCTCAGATAAGGTCAAGTTGAAGGAGTTCATCATCACCAAGCCCTTATTTTATGAAATGTTAAAGGGACTTATCCAAGAAAAAGAAGATAAAAAGTATGTATAGTAAAATGACAGCAAACTCACAATTATTAACAACCACACCTAAAACAAAAACAAAACAATCTAAGCAAACAACTAGAACAGGAACAGAACCACAGAAATGGAGATCACCTGGAGGGTTAGCAACAGGGGAGTGGGAGGAGGAGAGAGGGAAAAGGTACGGAGAATAAGTAGCATAGATGGTAGATAGAAAATAGGGGGAGGGCAAGAATAGACAGGGGGAAATGTAGGAGCTAAAGAACATATGACACATGGACATGAACTAAAGGGGGGGAATGTGGGTGTGAGAGGGTGTGCAGGGTGGAGGGGAATGAAGGGGTGGTAATGGGACAACTGTAATAGCATAATCAATAAAATACATTTTAAAAAATCTATCCATAGAGAAAAACACTGAAAAAAAAATTCAAAATATAAATGATTGTCATTGAGTAAAAAAAAAGAAAAAGGAACCAGTGAATGCATTAAAAAATATTCCATTTGGTTTGACAAACTCAGTCACCTAATCTAAAATTTATATGGCAAGCAAGATAAAGCTTGTAAATTGCTAAATCAGTCTTAAAGATTTGCTTTGACTGGGCTTGCCTTATCAGAACTTAAATCAGACGTTAAAATGTTTTAAGGTGGTAGCAGGAAAAATTAGCGTAAGTGCAAGAACCAAAAAAACAGACCAGGAAACAAATTAGAGGGCAGAGACTTAGCTATGCACATTCAGAACTGAGAGGTGACGCCGTAAATCATGGCGGAAAGGAGTCGTTTTAGGGAGAGTGGCTCACTACACGGACAACAGACCCACCTGACCCCATAAACAGGATGGACTCTGGACAAATTAAAGATCTGAGTGCGAAAGGAAAAACTGTAAAATTAATAGAAGACGGTGCTGCAGAAGGTCTTTACCTAAGGACAGAACTTCTTAAACCTTCACAAACCTGAGGAAGAGAAAAGGGCCAGGTCCCCAGTTGGGGCGTGCGTGTGTCATTGTTTCTCTCCTTCTCCCTCCCTTGCCCTCTCTTTAAAAATAAAATCTTTAAACAATTTTCTTTAAAAATTAAGGCTTTTTCATTCTGCAAAAGACACATGGAAGAAGGAGAGAACATAGTGATGCCTAAAATTATCAAGGTAATCAATAAAAAGAGGGGCTTGACCCCTGTGGGAAAAGAGGGAAAGGAATATTAATAAGTAGATTACAGAATAGAGAAGTAGATTACATCTCTGTGCTTGTTACATCCTAACAAACATAGAGATGTTTGAAGTGATTAAATACCTAGGTGTTACAATTACAAATTACAGTAATGCACGTCTTTTTTCACCTGTTAGGTTTGGCAGAAATAAGAGAGCAGCATAATAAGCACCAGGTGTGGGTGGGGACGTGGGGACAGAGGACCCGCCGGCAGGACTGCCGGTGCCTCGGCCTGGAGGAGCTGAGATGGCCAGAGCCGCGGGGGACCAGACAAGACAAGGAAGGGAGCTGGCGCGCTGCTGCTGCAGCCGGGAGCTGTGACGTTGAGAGGGTATTTCTGGACT
The DNA here is from genome assembly GCF_019186645.2 of Phyllostomus hastatus. Classification (NCBI taxonomy): domain Eukaryota; kingdom Metazoa; phylum Chordata; class Mammalia; order Chiroptera; family Phyllostomidae; genus Phyllostomus; species Phyllostomus hastatus. The sequence continues at coordinate 26,793,223 of NW_025334004.1, read as the reverse complement.
GTCAGATGAGAACAGCTTCTGCTGGTCTGTTTTGGAATAGATTGGGGGGAAAAGACCTCTTTTTTTCTTAGCTCGATGGATGCATTTTAGGTGCTAGATACTGTGTTGGTTTGTCCCTGTAAAGGGACCATATCTGGAACAGCAACTACAATGTAGTCACCGCTTGATTTGATTTCCTAGAAGCTACGTTCTTCAAGACCCAGCTTCTCTGCACTGGCCATATGGGCTGGTGGAATCAGCGTTGTAACAGTCACTGTTCCTGAATCTCACAAGCCTTTGAAAGATGGTTCCTCCGCAGGGTCCCCAGGCGCGTGCTTTGGGTTTATTAGCTTGGAAGGAAGGGGCACGTGTAGCGGATTCACTTGCCCTTCCTACGCTGCTAGCCCTCCCTGTGCGGTTCAGGGAACCCCTCATTGTGCATTCAGGAACTCAGGATCTACAGGGTGGGTCCGTGGGTCCACTGGGCCCACAGCGAGATGGGTCGGGGCCGGGTCACCATTCCTCAGTGTGACATCGCCTGCTGATCTGACTGCTTCGCCACAGTGACCTTATGGTCCCTGAGGGTTACCGCTGTTAGAGCCAGTGTCCCTGAGGAGCCTAGGTGGGTCCGTTCCCCGAGTGTGCGGTCTCCTTGATACGTGGCTGCGTGTTCTGTTGGAGGAGGCTCGGAGGAAGACTTGACGCCACATGCTGTTGATGCGATTTGTTGGGGGCTTTCCTTGTGGAGCCCACCCTCCCCTGTACTCCAGGGACTCTGTCTGTACACAGGCTCAGTCTGGGTATTAAACGAGGTGCCGTAACTCTCCATGGTGGTCAGTTAAGTTAGGCCTCTGTTAGATATACCTAGTGTTTTTTCCTTTTTCTACCCATTGCACATGTCGAATAGTTCCTTAGTATGTGGTGTCCACCCCTTTCCTAAGGACGCCATGGCTTGCCGCCACCAGAGATCTACGCCATTCTGAGTACCACAGTTACACCCCTTTTCTATCCGAGGAGTGAGTATTTCCACTTACCCTTTATCGCTCTGGGAGTCTTACTATCCCACTGAAATCAGGGAGCGCCTTTACTGGCAGCACTGCCCACCCTTAACCCAGAACTGCGAAGGACAGCCGCCCAGCATTTTCCAGGGGGTTAGTGTGCCCTTCACCGGTGTGGTTTTCAGTTCCTTCCTGGGCAGTCTAAGAGTGCGTGTGAGTGGGCTGGATGTGGTAACACCGACATTCTTTCTGTCATCAAGTCTGGGTTCATTGCTCTGCTAAGGAATTTCTAGTGTCCTGACTTTTTCCCTCTCATTCTTCCTCATTCTCCATCTCTGCCTCCTCCTCTTCCTCCTTGTCCGTTTTCATCTTTCTCCTGCACCTTTTCTCTTCTCCCTCCTTCGTTTGTATTCGTTAAAGTGTACTTATTTTAGGCATGTAGTTTGATGACTTTTGACCTGTGTAGCTGTTTGACCTGCAATTTGGGCAAGCTGCTAACAGCCAGCCCCGTTGCTGTTGCTACTGGGTGCTGGCAGAAGCCGGGCCTAGCGAATCACATGATAAATCAGCCTATTTGCTGAGGCTCCCTGTCTGCCTCCCAGGGGTGACAGTGTGGCCAAGATGGGTGCTCCCTCAATGGATTTGTTGTGCAGCTGAAGAACGTTGAACTTGGGGATCCGATGCCTTTATAGAAAGCGGTAAGCAAGCCTGTCCTTTGTCCAGGACAAGACATTACCTCATCTTTGAAGGTTACCAGCTGTAGCCCAGGTTCAAGAGCAGTGGCACCCTCAACAAGACGTGTAGGGGTGTGAGAGGCCGGAGGAGGACTGTGTCTCCAACTGTAACCACCACGGCAGGCAGGAGCTGGAACCTTTCCACCACTGAAACACTTCTCAGCTTCCCTGAGGTCGGCGCCCGCCCCCAGGCGCAGGCGTCCGCCGGTGTCTGTCGCTGGTTTCCGTGCAGACGGACGGACACGGTCTGTGCTGTTTCATGCTCGGCTTCTGTCCTTCCCTCTGATTCTGGGATTTGTTCTTGTTCTTGCAAGTTACTACTCTTTATGGGTGATGACTGTTTTTTTTTTGGAGGATATACCACAAATTGTTTACCTACTCGTCTGTTGATGATCACTTGGGTTGTCTCCGTTTTGGGTTATTACTAGTGAAGCTGCTGTGAACAACTGTGCAGAAGGTTTTGTATGGACGCAGGTTTTCATGTAAACGCATAAAAGTGGAATACAAGTGGAAACGCATACAAGTGGGTCATATCTTAACCATACGTTTAACTTCAGATACACTGCTAGGCTGTTTTCCAAAACGATGAACCGTTTACACTCCCACAAGCCATGTATGCGAGTTCCCGTCGCTCCTCATCTTACTGACACCCGTACTGGCTGGGTTCACAAACGTTTGAGCCTTTCTGGAGGCTGAATAGTGTGTACCTCACTGTGCGGTTGTGTGTGTTGGCTTGTTTGCATTTCCCTTTTGCATGTGCTGTCGGCCTTCTCAGCCCTGTGCCTGTAAGAATGAAGAGGTTACTTGATGGTTGTTGTGGGTGCTTTTTGGTCATGAAGCTAACAGTTTCCTTAGGGCTGTCATCTGCTGTCCGAACCAGACAGCCCACTCCGTAGTCCTTGTAGTTCTCATTCCCATCACAACTGCCGGAGCAGTCCGCCAGATTTTTTTCTTCAAAAAGAACTTGATGTCAGGTACTCACAAGTGATAATTTAAATTACGCTTTGCTGCTGCATGCTGTATACTGTTAGTGTTATGTTATCTCATGGTAGCAATGTTATTATTACCTTGAACTCCAACATGATTGGATGACCAAAAACAGCTTCCTGTCTTTTTTTTAAATCCTCACCCAAGGATATGTTTATTGGTTTTAGAGCGAGCGGAAGGGGGAGAGAGCGAGAGAAAGAGAAAGATCTATTGGTTGCCTCCCATATGCAACCTAACCAGGGATTGAACCCACAGCCTAGGTATGTGCCCTGACCAGGAATCGAACCTACAGCCTTTTGGTGTGTAGGATGACGCTCCAGTCAAATGAGCCACCCAGCCAGGGCAAAAATTACTGTTATATGTCTTGTCAGGCAAGCTGGCCTTTCATTTTTCTTCTTCCTTTTGCGGACATGCGGTCAAGAACCTGTGTGGAGGGAGCTGTAGAGGTCTGTAATTTGCAGTTGCAGGCGTGCCGACTAGACCTCTGGATGGCGTTTTATTCAGCAAGTACTTATTCTGCATGTCAAGGAAATAAACTTAGCCTCCGGTGATGAGTGAAACACAGTTTAGCAGGGTGCGAGATGATGGACGGATGATTAGGATTAAGTGGTCAAGTTCTGTACGTACAGGGTAGTGCGGAGGAAAGAGAACCTTTCACAAGCGTGCAGCAGGCGTTTGTCAGGAGGATTGAAGGTGACTCGAGACTTCTTGCGGAGGCACGCTGTGCTTTAGGACGCAGAGTCGAAGTTGATGCTGGGACATCCGGTGTGAGGCACAGGGAGTGGCACAGTTGACCCCGCGTAGATGGGAGCATCTAGAGAGTGGCACGCTCCGCTCCTGGCTAGGGGCGGGGCTTTCTTGGACAGGAGCCACTGAAGGGTGTCCGGGGAGTCAGCGAGGTGAAGTCTGTGGCACTGTGCAGTGAGTGTGGAGGAGAAAGGAGGGAGAGCGGAGGCCTGAAGACTGCTTGTGGGCTGTAAGTACAGTCTGGACAACAGATGGAGGCTTGAGCAAAATAGAGCATTGGAAGAGAGGCTGTTTCAGATTTTGGGGATGTTTGGGGACTGGATTCTAAAAAGTTTGGGGGTCAAGGAGGGAGGATGAAGGTCCCAGAACTGCTGGTTTGGGTGAGTGGGAGCTGCCTTTGCCCCGGATGCGGGAGGAGAATGGGTGGGTGTGTGCATCTCTGGTGAAAAGGTGTCTGCGGGCTGTTCGGGGAGGGAGGGGTCTCGCAGGTCATCGGTCATTCGGAGCTTTCTCATTCCTGTGTCTTGGAATATCGGAAATACTGCGATGGAAATTGAATTTCACTAGATGTATGTTTTCATTCCTGTGGAGTTAAGATTCAGCAAACTCTTTGGCCTTAAAATAAAACTTTGCTCTTATTAAAATACAGATTTGTAATTTAGAAACTCAAACTGTGAAAAGACATACAATTAAAATCAGTGGTTCCTTCCCCTTTCCCATTCCTGGGTTACCCAGGGTCAGTGCTTTCAATGCATTTAGCTGCTTCTTTTGAAATTTATCCACATATTTCAATCTGTGAATATTGTTATTGCTTCATTTTTCCCTTTTATGTTGCCTATTGACTTCCCACTTTGGTGAGAATTTAGTTTTCTTTCTCTGTACACCTCATCTCTTTAATTCTCTTAATACCTCAGTTTCTGCTTCAATCAATAAACCATATTTACATTATGGCTATGCAAATATTTACTCAAGGGCCAGGACTATACTCAGATTACATTTTCTTCCACATACGAAGAACTTTGTTTTGTTTATCCTTGCATAATTTTTGTTAAACTTAAAAAGTTTGCAGCAGCTTCCCCGTGTCCCTGTCACCAGTGTTTTTACACTGCTTGGTTAACCAGTGCTTGCTTCTGTCTGCTGGTGAAGCGGTTACTCTTCCTGTTTCTATGTATTCCTTAGGGTCTGTGCACAGCTGCCAGTCAGGGACTTCCCAGATAGTTACTCGATGTCTCCCTTTTTATGGGTGTGTTCCGTGTGTGTGTGTGTGTGTGTGTGTGTGTGTGTGTGTTGTGTTTAGAACGTGTCTTCTAGAAGCCTCCTGAGAAAATGTGTGTAGATAATAGTTTGCATAGATAAAAATGCTGCCTTCACACTTGATTGACAGTTGGGGTATAAAAATCGTAACTGAAAACTTTTTTCTTCCTGGACTTTTTAGAGTGTTGCTTTACTGACTTTAAGTGCGCAGTATTAGAATGGAGAATTCAGGTGCCATTTTGATTTCTGTTCTTTTGTATGTGACTTTTTTCCTTTGAACATTTCTGGGATTTTGTATATATGTCGATATTTTTCTCTTTTTACTACATTTTCTCTATTTTCCCTTTTCTCTGGAATTACTGTTAGTCAAATGTTAAATTTTCTGTTTTGATTCTCTAAGCCTGTTAACTGGTTTTTACCCTGTTCTGGGAGAGTTTTGTTTTTTTTTTTAATGTATTCTTTCCCTGTTGGACTTTTACAAATGGCCAGTTAGTTTTAATCCTAAGAGCATTTGGATTGCTTTCAACAGGGCATGGTTTTTAATTTTTCTCATACCTCTCCGAAGATAGTGATGACGGGGTTTTAAAAACGTCTTCTTTTATCCTCTTAATCATCTTTGTTTTTATGTTACCAGTTTTTGTGTGTTTTGATCTCTCAGTCTTGGTGATCTCTTTTCATATTTAAAAACTGGAAAGGGCTGTTTGGTCGTTCTGTGCTTGCAGGGGCCTTTCCAGTGGAAGTGGGGGTTCCTCTCAGGCCCGTGGGAGGGAGAGCTGCTGTCGTGCAGAGGAAGTGCCGCACATCCCTATGGGAAAGCCTTTTCTCTGGGACTGCTCAGTGTCACCGGGGAAGGGTCTGCCGGTTGAAGGGAGAATGGTAGGAGTGGGTAGGTGGGGCACGGAAGAACGTACGTTCCTCCTGGCTGATGGCGTTCTAGAATTAGAGAGAAGAGCAGGGTTAGATATTGGAGCATTTCTGATACTGCCTGTTGGCTTTTACTTAAGACACATGAGCCCTGTCCTTGGCACACACACACTCACACCCCCCACACCCCCCACCACACACACACCCCTGCACCTGCACCTGGCCCTACCCCTGCCATGAAGCTGTCTTAGAGTCCTAAGCTTTTGTCTTTCAGTCTTTGGGCAGAAGAACGCTTCTCTTTTTGCTGTTTAGTCTTCCAGCCAGTCTTCACCTCCCACCCCCCGCCCTGGCCTCCAGCCCACGTTCCTGTGTCCTGTCCTCAAGTCCTGAACGTCTCAGAGGCCCGCAGGGCGCCCCGGTCAGCGCCCCTAGCGGTGTGTCCACCTCGGCGCACTGCCTTAGGCTGCTGCTCTGGACTTCCCTGGTCTTCGTGCAGTGGGAAGATGAATGTGTTTTTATACTTCGCAGGAAATGACAGAATTTTAAAACTATGGCAAACCTGCAGTTAGCGTGGCTTACCCCTATGTAATCTCAGTTGAGCAGATACTTTCTATGTGAATGTTGTGAAGTTTTGGGTTAGTCGGAGTTGGAGCCCTAATGGACATTTTGATAGCTGTTGACCTTTTCATATACATGCTGTCATAGCATCTTTGTCTTAGAAGCCACGCGCAGGCTCGGGTGTGACGTGGCGATTGTGAGGGTTGTGCGGTAGCTCTTCTGAAGAATGTGTGTGAGTTGCACTGTCACCGATAGTGTGGTGAAGGAAGTTTCTGCCATTCTGTTGCATTTTCTCAGATTGAGAGGTGTGTGGATTTCCAAGCAGTAAGAGAGACACCTAAAGCATGCACCTTTTAAAAGGTTTTAGCCTACTTGAGAAGCAGATAGGCTTCATCAGGAGTAACACTAGCTGCTCTCTTCTAGGGGAAAACAAAATATACCTGAGTAGGTGGTGCAGGGTGTTTTTTTATTTGTTATTTTTTTGGTCTCCTAATAAGGAAAAGAATAGTTAAAGTATTTGAATAAATATTTGACTTTTTCTTTAAAAACAATATGGGCAGTTCTTTTAGGAACAAGTAAGTGATACTTTCTCCTTTGCTAGTATCAAGTTATTTTACTTTTGAGAAAAATAAATAACTGGGACTTTCTTTTTTGTTTTCTAAGTAAAGATGAAAAAATCCCATTTGCTTCTTACACTCTCATACCTTGCTCTGCTTCTGATCCTCCTCGTCCATCTGACCAGTCCTTTCCTTTATTCCCAGAGGCAGGCTTTTAGAAAAGTGCCCTCCCGTCGGCTTTGTTTTTGGTCTTCGGCTTCTCTCTATCTGCTCCTGGAGAGAGTCCAGCCATCCCCTCGTGCGCGAGGAAGCAGAACGTTGGACCAGGCGGGCGTGTTCCTGCCCCCCAGCCACACTAGGGTGCTGTGGGCAGGCGAGCGCGCTGTGGCCGCAGACGTCCGGTCCTTCTCTCCCGTCCCATTGGCCAGCCAGCGTTAAGTGGGAAGGCCAGAGCTTTCTTCCCTCCCTCCTCCTCCATTCTGTCACGTTATCTAGTTGTGGTTAATTATATTTAATCTAAAGAGCCACTACGTTTAAGACATATTTTAGCCTGCTGAATTTGGCTCAGTCATTTGTTTCATAATGCCATTCTGGGGTTCTTAAGGAGTCAGTTCTAAACGAAGGTAGCTTTTCTGGTGGGGAGAAGGGCTTTGCCGTGAAAGCCAGAGCGTCAGAACAGCGGCTTGGGAAAGACACCCGGAGGCGCTGGTGATCACTGTTGCTGTTGTGGGCACAGTGCTGTACTCAGGGCTGCAGGTCCTACACTTCAGGCTCTTTTCCCTCCTTCATGTCTTCAGTTTGGGGGTCTGCTGGGGGGGCGGGAAGCCTGTGCTTGAGAAGTGGAAGTGTCCCCCCTTGCTCCGGAGGTGTCGTTTGTTGAACGAAGCAGTTGAGGCGCCCATGGGATTGGTATGTTAATTCTCGCCGTTCGGGGACTTGAAGTTTTCTTGCTGAGCATGTCACTTACTTAAGTCTCAACTTTTGGTGTAGAGCAGGGATAAGGGTGTGGTTTAGGGGATCGCTGATTAGGGGCTTCCATAGCCTAGAGTCACACAGTAGGAGAAGTGATTTTGTTGTTAAGGTTTTTTATTTTTTAATTCTCTTTGAGCCCTCCGCAAGCAGAGAGCTGGTGTTTTGGAGCCGACGTGTAGTGCTTCCAGCCCCTGTCGGCCTCCCTCTCAGGGGGGGATGCCGGCCTCGGGCTCAGAGCCTTGACCGCAGGGGCGCACGGCTACGCTTTGGTAGCTTTGTATGTTTATTTCTGTGTTGCCTTTTCTTTGATGGCAGATGACACTGCTTTTCCATTTTCTATAGATTCCTTTTTTTTTTTTTTTTTCAAGTGCAAGTCGCTTTAAGCGCAGGGGGCGAATCTAGGAAGCACCTGTTGGGGAGTGGAGACGTGAGAAAGTCAGGAAAGGCAGGGAGCCGGTAAAGAAGTCACCACGGTGAGCAGGTGACACCTGGTTCTCGCCAGGAACTCTGGGAGTCCACGCACCTCACCGAGAGCAAAGGAGACGCCGGGGCGTTCACACCGGGTTTCTCACTAGTCAGCACTTACAGGCGGGTCTCGGAGTGTCGTTCTTCAGGCGGAGCGGCACTGGCAGCCAGAGAGGACACTGAGGCAGGTAATGGTAGGTGTTGACAGTGGCCTTTGTGCCCACAATTTCTGAGGGGGAACCAAAAACACCCTGAGTTTATTATAAAAAATGGTGTCTTTACTCATATGTTTAAACTTCAGCCACCTTCAAAGTACTCTCCATTTGATGCAATACACCTATCAAAATGTTTTTTCCGCTGCTCCAGATGGTTTTTGAACTTGTCAGTTTTGATGCCTTTCAGTGTTTCTGCCGTTTTTTTTGTTTCCCCTCTTCCACATCGGCAGAATGTTTCCCTTTGAGGATGTTTTTCATCCAGGAGAAACAACAAAAAACAGTCACCGGCCAGAATTGGAGCGTGGGGAAGGTGGGTCACGGGGGTCGTGCAGTTTGCAGTCAGACACTGCCGAGCACGCAGGGGCGGCGTGGGCAGGTGCGCTTCGGGATCGCCGCTCGTGAAATGGGCATGTGCGTTGCAAGGGTCTTAAAAAAAATTTACTGAAGCTGAATGCAGCCTCTCACAGCAACGCCAGCTGGTTACACTGGTGCAGATGGGCTCCTAGAACACTCCCTTAGCGGGGGAAGCCTGTACCGCAAGGGGCCCACCCTCCCAAAGACCGTTCCAGTTTTTCGGGGGTCCCCCCTTGTCTGCTAGGGGCCCATCACTCTCAGACATGCTAGGTGTCTCCCGTATCCTCATCATCTGAAACAGCAGCCCCATCCTTTGGTGCTCAGGCCAAAACCATTGGTGTCATCCTTGAACCCTTCTCCCACATCCCACATTCAAGCCATCAGCAAATCTCATTGGCTCTTCTTGGCGTTCACTGCCACCGTCTGGCCCCAGCACCCATCACCTCACAGCCTCCTAACTTCATTTACTCCTGACCCAGCTCCTGGAATGGTCCGCAGGAAGCCGGAGTCAGATCAGGTCCCTGCTCTCCTCAAAGCCTCCCCTTTACTCAGTGTAAAGCCAGAGTCGTCACAGTGTTCCGCAAGGCCCTGCAGTGTGGCCTCTGTCTGCCGTGTGTGTGCGTGTGCGTGTGTGTGTGTGTGCGCGCGCGTGCATGCATGTGAGCTCACCCAGGCACAGTTCGTTTTGTTTTTAGCCTCTCGTGCATCCAGCTGTTCTTCCCCCTTCCCTTCGGTCCAGGTTGTGTGACTCATTTGTAGATGAGATTCATCACAGTTTGTATTTCACTTTCACCACTGCGTCCTGGTTAATTTTTTAAAATTTTCATACAGTAAATTTATGGTGTGTAAGTCTTGGTTTTGACAAATGGGGTGGTGTGTCCATGCACATCAGTTCACTGTCCTAAACGTTTCTCTGTGTCACCCCTTGGTAGATAGACCTTCTCACCTCCCAGCCCCCGGCAACCACTGCCCTGTCTTCCTCTGTGTAGTGTGGCCTTTGCTAGTGTCATGAAAGTGAGAATCTTACAGTATGCAGCCTTTTTGGTCTGATTCTTTCACTTAGCAAAACACGTTAAAGATTATTCCATGTTGTGTGAATCAGTAGTTCATTTCTCGTGTCCTTCAAAGTAAATTTATTTAAAAAAAAACTGGATTGTTTGAAAGAAAATATTCAACACAAATAATACAGGTGGTACAGAAACATCTTGAACCTGAATGATTAAGGTTTGGAAATCACCAATGTGATAGAAGGACTCTAGATAAAGGCTTTGTTTTACCTGGTACCTCTGCCAATAATTAGCCACGAACTTCTAGGGAGGTCAGCTATCTGCTCCCCGGTGCCTGGTGAAGAGAAACACTGGATCTAGTCGTTGTAAGCTCTGATCTCGTGAGGAAGTGGAGGTTCCTAGGACATGCAGTGCCTTAGGTGCTTTGAGTAGTTCTTTTTAACATTAGCTTCATTTCGTTGTTGTGAAATAGTTGTCACCCCTGGATTCGAGCGTTGTTAGGAGCAGCTGTTAGGAATGCTTCATTAAACCTGGAGGCCAGGAATGAGCCAGCCAGTGGGAATGAGGTAAGCCTTCCCCTGCACGGCTGCAGTTCATCAACGGGGTTTTTTTTTCTCCCTCCTTTGGACTTTTCCAAAGTGTGAGGTAAAGATAGAGTCCGCAGTCAGAGCTGTAGCAATGCCTGGGGGTTACTGGTGGCGCCACAAGTCTCTGCAGGTCTCTAGCAACTTCTTTGGTTGCTGTAGTCCTTGGACTTCCATTTGCAGAGTGCTGTGCGCAGGTGGATCTTCCCAGGTGCCCCAGAACCTGATCGCGGTTCGGGTAGGCCACCTCTGTACATCGTTGGCAACGCGAGTGTGAGGGTCAGTGCGGGTTCGAGAAGCTCCTCGACAGCAGAAGCTCACAGAAACCAGGAAAGGAAAACCAGTGACATTTGCTTGTTCGGTTTTTATTTTCAAAGCTGGACAGGCTCATAGGAATTCCTTTTAAAATCAAGTTAATGGTTGCTTAAACCCCCTGACCAGATTGTTAATTTTTTTTTATTAAGTTGGAAGTGGGTTAGTAATTGAGTTGTATTTAGGTGATGGACCGTCAATGTGAAATCAAAAAGGAATTTGACGGAGGGCACGGAATTGCTATGGCTTCTGTTTACATGCTACAGTGGTAATTCTTATCTTGCTTTTGACTTTTAGTGATGAATGTTATAACTATCGAAGACTATAAGAGCACATACTGGCCAAAATTGGATGGTGCCATAGATCAGCTTTTGACCCAGAGTCCTGGAGACTATATCCCCATCTCCTACGAACAGATTTACAGGTGGGTGCGGGTTTCGTTTGCCGGGGTTGAAGGGGTGTCGGGGTCCATGGCGGTTTGAATAACGGCAGCGTGTGTGTGTTACGGCGTGTAACACAGAAGCTGTCTGTGTGTCACACACTTGTGGGCTGGGAGTTCGATTCACACGTTCTGCTTCAGATTGGTGTCCTGGTCGAGGTAGAGTTAATTCCACTCCACCAGACTTCCTCCGCTTCAGCCTTCCCCTGTGCTGTAAGCGATGCAGAAGCGATGGCTGGTGGCAAAAGTGGGTGTGGTTAGTCTCCGGGAGGCCCTCGCTCGCTCTCTCGTGTGCATCGACACACAGCTCTGCCTCTGGTGGTTTGCTCGCCCGGCTCCTGGCAAGTGGGAGCAGCGCCCTGGCGAGGGCCTGGGGTGGGGTGTGAGGTTAGCCCGGCCACGGGAGGAGGAAGTGCCGCCTGGGTCGGTCCACGCGAGAGGCGTGGAGAGGTTACACTGCGGAGGTTCGGGGGAGTTAGAAACTTGAGAAACTTCCCCGTTGCCACTCCCTCTTCCTGATTTTGACGCTCATTAAAATGAGAGAGTCTGGTTGTTAAGGAGTGACCGTGGACTCTCAGATTATTGTTCAGTACTGAGATAAAGTGTATATTAGAGTACTGACAAAGATGATTTGTTGCTGCTCGTGATACTTCTCTCGAGGGAACGCTGGTGGGGGCAGGGGAAATCTGTTCGAAGTTGCGATCGGTCACTGTTTCTAGGCCCGAGTTGGTCATTTATTTGACCAGTGGCTGTGTATCCAGAGTGTGCTTTAGCTCTCGGCCGACCTAAGTGCTTCATCATTAACTTGGTTTTTCTGTGTTCTCCCCCCAACAGTTGTGTGTATAAATGTGTATGCCAGCAGCACTCGGAACAGATGTACAGTGATCTGATTAAAAAGATTACTAATCACTTAGAGAGAGTCTCAAAGGAGCTGCAGGTAAAGAACTGATCGCTGCCTTTTGCTTCCTTGGGATTTTCTGACTGGTTGAAATTGGCCTGTGTAGTATATCTTTGGAAGCCTGTTAATTTGAGTATGATGTGAATTTATAAACATTTTCTAGATGGATAGTGACCAAATCAGCTAATATTTGTTGATAGATTATTTTAAAATTTTGACATAAATTGTGGAAAATTTTATGTTGCCTATATTTTAGACTTTGGTTCATTTATTAGTGGGTGAATATTTCTTTTATTTAAAAATCTCATTTTTTTCTGTTAACTTAGTATTTGGTGGTATTTGTAATATAAGTGTGTATATTTTAATTCTTTTCCTGGGACTTTTAAAAGATGATCGTTGAGGAGCAGTTTACCTGGCAGGCCCTAAAAGTCGCCACTGCAAACAACCGAAGTCAGCATTTTTGTCAATGAGCCCTCTGCAGGTGAATGTCGTCCCGGCTGCGCAGCCCCGGGAACAGTGGGGAAAATACTTTGTTTAGGGGAACACGTGGCCTCTTGGTCTTCACAGCGCCCCTTCTCTGCCCTGGTCACAATTCCAGTGCTTGAAGGTCAGGGGCCATTTTTACGCCGGGGTCAGATCCCGTCTGAGGTCTGGGTGCGTAGGGGAACAGGAGAGTCCCCCGGCAGGAGCCTGCCAAGGCCCACCCCGCCGCCCGCCGGGAGGTGCTCCGGCCGCTCTGAAACAGCCCGTTCCGGCGAGTGCTGGGAGTTCATTCCTCACCAGCCCGAGTGCCGAGGTTTCTGGTCTCACTTACTCTGAACTGTTGTTGCACTGAGTAGATGAGAAAAAACTTCCGGAGTATTGTTTATTGTAGCCAAATACATGCTTCTCCTGCTGTTAGTGTAAAACGTTTCCTTCATCTCTTTGCCGCTGATACCGAGTCTCACTCATGAACTGTGCGTGGGGCCGGGGCATTGTGCGTGAGTCGCAGATGAGACCCGAGACCTGTGCGTCGTGGCTCCGAATGATTTACTTACTGATCCTTTTTTTACTTTAAATAATTTTGTGTTTTAAATGATAGTTGACATACAATATTATATAGTTTCAGGTGCACACCCCAGTATTAGACATTATATAACTTAACAGAGTGATCACCCCGATATATCTAGTACCCCTCTGACACCATACTTAGTTGTTATGATATTATTATGGTACGTACTTACTACAATATCACTGGCTGTATTTCCTGTGCTGTACTTCACGTTCCCACGACTATCCTGTAACTGCCAGTTTGTGCTTCTAGTCCCCTGGTTTTTCCACCCGTACCCGCAGCTGCCCTCCCACCTGGCAGCTGCCAACATGTCCTCTGTGTCTGTGAGTCTCTGTTCCGCTGGTTTATTTTGTTTCTCAGTCTGTAAGTATTGCTGTCTTAGCTTTTTGTTTGTTCCCATTTTTGTAAAATATCTTTTTCCATTTCTTTACTTTCAGTCTGTATGTACCTTTTGACCTGAAGTGAGTCTCTTGTATACATTTAAAAAACAAAACACTGTTACACTATCTCGCTCAGTTCAGAGTGCGAGGAGCCTTGACATCCTTGTTGTGGAGTGCGTATGGTCTCCTTTCCTGTCTCTGGACAAGTCTGGGAAGCACAGGGAGTCCTAGCCAAGGTGACCCCTAAGAGGACCACACCAAGACGCACCGTAAATAAAATGCCAAGAGTAAAAGACAAAGAGAATCTTAAAAGCAGCAAGAGAAAAATCACTGTCAGGTGATTTTTCCGCAGAAACTTTGCAGGCCAGGAGGGATTGACAAATATTCAAAGTGATGAAAAGCAAGGACTGCAACCAAGGTTACTCTACCCAGCAAAGCTATCATTTAGAATCAAAGGACAGATAAAGAGCTTCCCAGACAAAAAACTAAAGGAGTTCATCACCACCAAAACAGTATGACAAGAAATGTTAAAGGCTCTTAGTAAGAAAAAGAAAAAAGATAAAAATGTGTATAATAAAATGGTAATAAATACATATCTATCAATAATTGTTTTAAATGCAAATGGATCAAATGCTCCAGTAAAAAGACACATGGAGGCTGAATGTATAACAATCAAGACCCTTACATGCATTGCCTTTTCATCTTCTCGTGTTCTCTCTCTCGGTTTCTCTTGCCACTGTTTCTGTCCTCTCTTCCCTTCCTGTAGAGGGGCGTCCTGCCTGTCTGGTGGGCTCGCCCAGCCTTTAACGCTGTTATTCCCCACAGGCTCAGTTAGTCACTCTCTCTTCCTTGCTGCCGTGTCGCTTTATTTGTGTTGCTGCTGTAGTCCGTAGTTCAGCACAGTGAGCATTTGAATGACGGGATTAGACCTTCCTGTTTTGCCCCACTACCATTTTGGATCATTGAATTTGATGAACATAACTAACATCCTTTACTCTTAAAACGGTCTCAAGTGGCACTTCCACATTTTGGTTATTTTTGTGTCCATCTGAATTTGGAATTCACTGGAGCAGTTGCGAGACATTCTCTCCCTAAGTAGTGTTGATAATTTTATTGTATATGTTAATTCATTTTATAAAGTTGAGGGTATATTTTTACTTCTGCCAAATAGGAAACCATTAGTAAACTTTCTTTGACATTGGTTTGGAACTTAACACTGTGCAGTACCCCCAGTAAGCGGTGTTCAACCAGATGTGCTTCCCAGGCCGGACCCCAACACTCAAGTGTTAGGAATAGCACCAGTGATACCACCCTGAGTTCCGGGTCCAGAGGAGGAGACTGCAGAGACGGGGGAAAGGAAGATGTTGCAGTGTTTACTAAAGTATTTTGACATCTTTTAAGCTGAATACATCTTGAGTTACATATAATTTGACTCTAAAACCAGTTAATAATGGGAATTAATAGAAAATAAACCATAGTCGGTTAATATTACTTAACTTTGACTGATTCTTCAGAGACGCTGCCGATTTGCCAACAACAGGCTGAGCCAGATTGTCTTGAGGTTTCAAGTCAGAGCAGGCGCTGCTGTGCTATTTGTGTTTTGTCCGGTGGGTGGCAGCATAACTCAGCTTGTCTTGTTACCCGGTCATTTGGAAGTTTCTGGTTTTTTTAAAAGGCGCTTATATCTATACCTGTTGAACCACACAGCATTAAAAAAAGAAAGCTTTCATTCCCCCAAATATGGTATTTACTCCTTGCTAGAGTGAGGGAGATTCTAGATAATAAGAAAGTTGCCTGTCATCCTTTTTACATATATTTCAAGTAAAATAAATATTGTTGCCAACTGGTAAGTCTTCACGTGTGTGTTCTTCTGAAATGTTTTCTTCGTAAGTTATTTGGAGATCTGTGTATTAATCCATGCTGGGACTTAAAGCAACTGCTGTGGCAGAGTTAGTTGTTCTTGGCTCAGAGAGGCTGTCAGTGAGGTGCCCTGTACGTTCACTGTCGTCCGAGGAAGGCGGGACGGTGCTTTCTCCCCACCGGGCCTCACATGATGCCGGGTCCCAGAGAGGGAGCTGATGAAAGCACCCGCTCGTTGATAAAAAGCACATTTAGTTTTTTTTAAAGATTTTATTTATTTATTTTTAGAGAGGGAATGGAGGGAGAAAGAGAGAGAGACATCAATGTGCGGTTGCTGGAAGCTGTGGCCTGCAGCCCAGCCATGTGCCCTGACTGGGAATCAAACCTGTGATGCATTGGTTCGCAGCTCGCGCTCAATCCACTGAGCTACGCCAGCCAGGGCTTAGCATGTTTAGTTTTACAGCTGAGATTACTAGAACCATCTTACTTGTTCAGGTCAGACCACGTCCTGACCTCAGAAAATGGAGTCGGTGGTGAGCAGGAGAGTCAGATCACTTAAGTAAATAACACTTATTTGCAGTAGTTTATTGCCACAGTGAACACAGTACAATTAGAAGTTGTATTCTTTTAAAATAAACTTTTGTTTTGAGACAGTTATATCCTTAAATTGGAAAAGGTAAGGAAAAAGTTTACTTTAAAAAATAAGCAAATAGGGTTAAGTGGTAGTTTTTGCCAAGCGTTTGTGAGATGAGGTGCATGGGAAAGTGCGAAGCCATCCTAGTCCTGACCTCTGGATGTTTTCTGTGTGAAGTACTAATCCTTGGACCCCTTGTGACTGCTCCGTGTCACCGGCTAGTGGGTTTAAGACCCAGGACCAGAACCTAGACTTACCTCATTATTGTGTGGATAAGCTAAAGGAATCCAGGATACAGAGGCTGGACTTTCCATCCAGGTTACTGTTTAAGACAGTGAGGAAAGTCTTATTTTAGAAGTAAATGAGGAAGAAATGTCCGTACCGTCATAGTAGTAATTGTAGTAGCAGTTAGCTTTGGGAGTTAATGCTCCAAGAGAAATGTCATCTGGGTTCTCTTTTACTTCCTTATTGCTACTTTTGCTGAGAAACTCATTGTTACGGTTTACAATAGGAGCATCTGATAGAGGGTTTATCATAGTTTATTACAGCTCCCGTGGTTCATCCACCTTCCGTGTGACGTGCCGGTTTCGGGTGGTCTGCTGTGGGAACACTGCCTTCGTCGCAGGGATGAGAGCGCGGCGCCGGATGTGCTGGGGGGCGCCCCCTTGTTCGGCGGCCTCCCTGTCAGCCTCGGGTGGGACTGGCGCTGCTGCTGGAGCCGTGGCCCATCTGTCCGTTGGCAGTCTGGCCATTGCTCTGGGAGGTCGTGGAATGAGCTAGACTAAAAGCGTATTACACACTGTTTGTTTTTGCTGAAGTTAGTGGTGCAGAGGCGGACTTTTAAAGAAGGAATTTCTGGTTTGATTCAGAAAATAATACTAAGGGTCCTTGAGAGAGCGTCCAGGTCCATTTGTGCGGTGTCCAAAATGCCAGAATCATAGCTGGTAATATAGGAATAAATATGAAAAGATTTAAATTAAAATTTGAGAATTTTTAGCATTTCCATTGGATTTTAAAAAGCCCTTCCATTTGTCTGCTGAAATGCCCCACGTTTGTATGCGTGTTGTCCGCCTTCCCTGCCAGGTCGCTCCGTGTACTAACCGCGGTTATTTTCAAGTCTGTGTGACCGTCGCTGTTCGTGGGCATCTTTGCATCTGGGCCTGTCAGCTCTCTTTTTAAGGTATCTTTTTTATTTGTTTTTTGAGAGGGGGGCAGGGAGGGAGAGAAGGAGGGAGAGAAACATAGATCAGTCCTCTCATACGGCCCCTGCTGGGGACCGGCTGCAACCGGGGCCTGAGCCCTGCCCGGGAAGCGAACCGGCGACCATGTGGTTCGCAGACCGGTGCTCAGTCCACTGAGCCACACCAGCCTGGGCCGGCTCTTTAACTCATGACAATGGGTTATGTTTTCTTGATTTTTGTTTTTTAGTAATTCTTAATTTTTGGTTAAATGCTGAGCGCTGTATATAAATACAGCAGTGGAGACGGACACAAACAATACTTATGCCTAGAAGTGGCGTGGCTGTCTTCCGTCAGGCTGTTAGTGTGAAGGGCTGAGTCGTGCTCCTCTGTACATCGTTGAGCTGGGTTTGAGTTTCGTGGTGACTGCAGGCTTTGTTGTTACTACAGCCCCAGTGGTGGGCTGTGGCTGCCTGGTTCTGGGGCTGAATTGGGAGGGTGTTTGCCGCTCCTCCTGCTCTCTCCCCGGCTCTCAGTCTCTCAGTAGGCTCTGCTTCCCGGGGGCGCCTTCTTCGCACTCTCGCCCTCCTCAGCAGTGAGTGGCTGGCCGCCTGGCTGGCTACTTGTTAGGTGGTGCCAGGTGTGGGAGGTGAGGGGCAGATCCTGTGGTTTTTGTTTGGTTCGGTTCTCCTGCTCCTGCCTCAGCCGTGGGAATGGTCTGTGAGTCTGAGGCCTCGGAGGGGCTTAGTCAGCGTTCCCATGCCCCACGCCCCCTCCCCGGTTACAGATCGCCTTTTCCTCCTCAGTTCAAGGTCTAGAGCAGGGCTTGGTACACTGTTTCCACCAGGAGTCAGAGAGTCAATATCCTCACGGGGTCTCATGGTCTCCGTCGCAGCTTCTTCAGCTCAGCTGTTGCAGATGGAAGCAGCCGGAGACAATTTGTAAGTGATGGGCTTCACTGTTGCCATAAATGCATATTCATGAAACCTGTGGGGGCCAGGTTTGGCCTGCAGGCTGTGTTTGTCCTCCCTTCTCCAGAGCCCAGGAGGGTTCCTGCTCTCCCCGCCCTGCCCGCTGGTCCCCTGCGCCCTGTGGCAGCCTTGTGCCCAACTTGAACAGCTGGGGAGTGAGCAGGCTTCCTGCACTTCCCGCAGCTCCGGTGTTCTCTTGGTTTGCGGCAGCGCAGGAACCTGGGCGTGAGCGGAGTTTCTACCCCCTCCGGTGGTCGCCGACCTTTGCTGGGGACCGGTGGGCTGGAGGGTTCACGCCAGCGGTAGAGTTTTTGCATCATTTCACAGAAGGGTCTCCAGGGTGCTGGTGGGTCTCGTACCTCTTCCCTTCAGCAAATGAGTTTTGCTTTGTACCGAGTAGGGTCCAGGGTTCAGGCAGCGTTTGTTCATGGCTTCCATTGGCAGCCGGTCACCACCCTCCCCCTCCTGGAGGGTGCAGAGCGAGCTGGGCTCTGCAGGGACTCCCGCCTCGTCCCCAGACCTTGGCACGTCCCTTTCACTGCCGCCACTCCTCTCAGAGACCCAGGGGAAGCCGTGGAGAAGAGCTGGCGACAGGGCGGGCGCGGCCGCCCCTGTGCAAGGCACTCTGGGATTCTGTGCTGTTCGTGCACGCTCGGCCTTTAAGGATTCATTACAGCGTGGTTTTCTCACCAGCTTTTGTGGATGTCCTCCCCAAAGGAGAAGCCGTTCCTGTGTCCTTTCTTTCCTTGGGGGAGCTTGTCGCTCTTTGGAATTCACTTCATCTGGTTGGACATTGCGTATGGAAGATACCGAGACCTCAGGTCTCTGATAGGCTCAAAAAATAGGTTACGTGGGTTAACCAGCCTTTTTTTTTTTTTTTAATCATAGGTGTGGGACTGATGTTCTTTCATGAATTTCTGCATTCTTAGTGGAGGGGGAACTTCCCTGTTCCGTTTTAATAACTTTATAATTACTGAATTTAGTAACAGTCAAGAAATTACTAAATTTAAAGGAAAAATTCACCCATACTCTTAATACTAGTGTTAAAGTGTTAGTGTGCCGTATTTTTACTGATTTCAGTAGAGTTGGCAGCTGAATTGTAACTGTCGTCATGCCGCACGTGCCTTGTGTTGCATGGTGATTGCTGCTCAGCCTTTTCTTGAATCCCCTAGACCTCTTCCCAGAGGGCCGCTTGCCTTCCACGGGGTCCACGGTAGACGTTTCTAAACGGTAGACAATTCTAAATGCTTAACAGCTGCCGGGGCAGCAGTTTGAAGAATCCCCTGAAGTTCTCATTAAAAACATACCCTTCTGGAGAGTTTCTGAGTCAGGACTTTGGAGTATGGCCAAGGAATTGGTATCACTCACGTTCTTCAGGTGATTTGGAGAGCTCAGGTTCTCTGGGCCGGGGAGGAACCCTGGAGCCCGACGCTGGTCTCCCTCTTAAGCAAGGAGTGGTGTGATCTCATGTTTAAATGTCAGATTGCGCTGTCGCTGAAGCCCCTGGACATGCTGCACCACTGAAGCGCTAATGTGGATTAGAAGTGTCCAGGCAGACCCGGGTAGTACAAAGAGCAAAGCCCAGTTTCCGTAGCTAATGAAGAGGGACTGATGAAATGGACAGTGGTGTGTCCAGACAGTGACTACGTCACAGAAATACATTTGACCTGGGAGACGTTGATGATATGTGGTGGAGTGATGAAAACAGATACAAAATAATGGAATTCTGTATTTATTAAATACACAGACACAAGAACAGAAGAAAATGTTCATGGTAGTCACCTACCAATGTTGGTAGTGCTTATTTTTCTGCAATCGCATTTTTAATTTTTAAAAATTTTTAGTGAACATGCTTCCTTCTCTAAAGATAGATGTGAGTGCTCTTGTAATGTTTATTAGTTCTTTCGACTCTTTTTTCTTTCCTATTTCATTTTCGCATGAAAAAGTCATTGTTTTATTTAAAGACGACCAGAACGTTTTTGTAGACATGAAACACATATTCTTAATTTTTTGTTTCATTTTGGTGGGAGGGGGCAGGCGTAGGTAGAGGAAGAGGGATATAACTGTGAAATGTGGAACTTGTTTGTATTTTACATCTGCAGTGTCCAGTTTGGTAGCCTCTAGCCATATGTAATTATTAAAGTTAAAATGAAATAAAAATTCAGGTCCTGGCTCTATTAAATACATTTCAAGTGCTCAGTAACACGCGTGGCTGGCGGCTGCCATATTGACCGTTTCCATCACCACGGAAAGTTCTGTGGGGCAGAACTGGCCTGGCTTATGGTGTGTTTGTCCGGTGGGCAGTAAAACGATCTAAACAGACCATGCTGTTCTAAGGTCAGTATGCATGGAACTGGAGTAAGCGACCAAGCTTCCTCGTCTGGTTTTTGAAGTCGAGGGCGACAAGCCTTGTTCTCCTCTCGGGCCTTGAGGTGCTTCTCCCAGCCCGTTGACTGAGTGGTGTTCAGCAGCGCGGGTCTCCCAGCCCGTTGACTGAGTGGTGTTCAGCAGCGCGGGTCTCCCAGACTAGGTGCCAACATCACTTTGTTTTTATCTAGCGGTACGTAAGGTTATTGTTTAGTTCTACCACTTTCACTTTAAAATTTTATCTTAAAACTGTCTACAAAATGACATCTGTGGGAAGTTACTGATGGCAGCATTGTTTGTGGTAACAAAAGATGAACAAGAAGCAATCAAAATGCATCCTGATGGAATAGTACATTCAAACACTGGACAGTACTTACAAGCACATACTGGGTTGCCCAAAAAGCTCGTTTAGGTTTTTCTGTGCAGCGGCTCTGTTAGAGCTTAGTTGTCATTTGAAACTATTTTGTGCGATTGCATTGTGACAGCCGTCACATCAGCGCACATCTGTTTAAAAAACTTATCAAAATTGGTGAATTTTTGTGCAGCCATTTTAACATTGAAGATGGAACAAGATATACATTTTCCGCATATTATGTTTTATTATTTCAAGAATGGTAAAAATGCAGTCAAAGTGCAAAAACAGATTTGTGCAGTGTATGGGAAGCTGCTGTGACTGATCAAACGTGTCAGAAGTGGTTCGCGAAATTTCTTGGCACTGTTGACATTCTGGCTAAAGAGTTCTTTGCTGTGGGGCTGTCTTACGCATTGGGAGATGTTTAGCAGCACCCTGGCCTCTACGACATAGCCAGCATATTCCAAATAATCCAGATCGATAAAGTTATTGGTGAAAATGAACAATGTGTCTTTTATTTTATGGGAAAAACTAAATGGACTTTTTGGCCGACCCAGTATTTCTATTTTATCTTATTTTGTTTTGTCGATTTCTTTTTAGAGAGAGGGAAAGGGGGGGAGAAAGAGGGGGAGGAGCATTGGTGGCAGAGGGAACATGGATCGGTTGCTCTCTTGCATGTCCCAACGGAACCCGCAGTGTTGGTCTGTGCCCTGTTTGGGATCGAAACAGGGACCTTGCGCTTTGCCGGCCAACACCCAACCCAGGGAGCCCCACCAGTCAGGGCAAGAGGAGAATTCTTCAGTTATGGTTTGCGGATCTCTGAGGGCCCCTGAAATTCCTCCAGGGGGGCTACAAGATCAGAACTGTTTTTCTAGTACTACCAGAATGTCATTTGCCCTTTTTCCTCCGTTGGTATTTGCTGTGATGGTACAATAGCGACAGTGAGTGAGACCGCTGGAATCCTCGCCTCCATGCGCTCGCGGCAGGAACCAGAAGCAGGAACGAGCCCGCCTCACTTACGAGTGCCCGAGCTGAAGCAGCGGGAAGTACTGATGTGTTAAATGGTGACTCTGAGTGTACTTTAAAAATTCCCCCTGCGTACCAACGTCCAAGGAAGAATGTGTCTGAGAAGAAACCTGGTGTGGTTATATAAGTTCTGAGCTAAACTAGCTCTCCCCCACCCCATAGAACACTATTTTTATTTAAAAGAATGACTAACTGACAAACTATGGTTATTTAGACTTTGGTATTTTGACAGACGTTTTCTCAAAAATGAATTAAGTCAGTCTGTCACTTCAGGGGAAACAGCTGACAGTCTTTGTTGCCAGTGAAAACATTTGAGGTTTGAAGTGAGAGTTAGAATTATGGAAAGCCTGAATCGACCACCATGACCTTTATTGATGCTCAGTGCCTAACCAAAAAGACCCTGGTGATTAGATAGGTGATACTAGCCATTGAAATTTGTTTGTCGTCGTATAGTGAAATGTGTCAACATTTGGAAGATCTGCATAATTCAGTAAGTTTGTGTTTCCAAATGACCTGTTCATGATGTTTTAAAATGCGTATGTGAAAGATCCATTCACAGTGGAAGATAGACCAATAGGTTTTAATTGCTAGAGAACAAAGAGTTCATTGATGGTTTCTGATTTTATATTGCAACTAATCTGTGAGAAACTACCACTTGTTAAGTTTTAAAGCATGTTCACAATTATCTGAAAAGGCTATTAAAGTATGCCTTCTTGCCCTGGCTGGTGTGGTTCAGTGGACTGAGCGCGGGCTGTGAACCAAAGGGTCTCTCGTTTGATTCTCAGTCAGGGCACATGCTGGGTTGCAGGCCAGGTCTCTGGTGGGGGGTAGCATGAGAGGCAACCACACACTGATGTTTCTCTCCCTCTTTCTCTCCTTTCCTTCCTCTCTCTAAAAATAAATAAATAAAATATTAAAAACCAAAAAAACCTTTTTGCAGTCTTTGATTATTTTAAGAGTGTAAAGGATTCCTGAGGTCAAAATGTCTGAGAACTGCCAGAATAAAACAGTTTCCAAGATACACTTTTAGATCAATTGCAGATCAGTGTGTGATTGTACAGTGACAATCATACAGTTGTTTATGTGAAAAAGAAGGGGTATAAATGGGATAGTTATTTTTTTGTATATACATAACATTTTTTTGGAAGGTTATAAGTGACTTAAGTATTGGTTCAGCGAGGAAGGAATGAAAGGTAAACTCCAAACCATTTTCAACTAATTTGAATTTTAAACCAGATGAATACATTAGTCATTTTTAAAAAAAAGAACATTCCCCTCCCAGCCATATTATACATTTCAGGGACTCAAGGTCTATTATGAAAAGTTGGAAGTAAAGTTAATTTTCTGGCATCTTTTTCTTGTTTGAGAAGAAAATGAAACTTGTTTGTTTTAGGGGTAAAAAATTTCCCTTAATGTCCAAGCCAAATATATTCATGTCGAAATGATGTAAATCAAGTAGGTAGCAATTTCCCTAGTGGGGCCCAGAGTATACTGAATTTAAGTTTTAAGGATGAACAATTTGATTAGTTTTTAAAAATAGTTTTTTCTAGGTTCCTAGTAAAGAGATTGGATTTGTTTTAGAAGAGTGTTATAATTTATAGCCCTGTCATTTAAAAGGTTTTGAATTAGTGCTGCATGAAATGTGGAAATAAAAAACTGAATGTCCCGACATTTGATTTAGTAGAAAAAGTACTTTTTATTGCCCATAACCTTTGAAGTTTTGTGAATTCTTGAAAAGAATAACTAAGGAATTCAATTTTGTTTATTCTGTCTGCTACTAAGTATGCCTTTTAATCATTGTTCCTACTTTTAACTTTGGGATAGACAGTGTCCTTTTATAAAAAGAGAAAATTATTTTAATGCAAAACCTCTTCAGATTTTTTTTCATGTAATACTTCTAAAATTTATTTCTTTGAATACTGAAATATCATTTCTAGAGTCTTTGAAGCACTGTAGAGAAAGCTATCACATGTTTCTGTTCATTAATTATAAAGTTTGGTCATAATGTGGAACCATTTCCCCCAGTTTCTTTAGTTGATAAGGAATGTTTTTAATAACATTAATGGGTTTTTATGAAGTATTAGGCAAATGGGTAGTTAGTTCAGAAAGTTTACTTACTAGTTGCATATGCACGTGCCATATTTGACATTTTTCAAAGCACTTACCATTTTCTTTGAATCTAAGCACCTCTTAGAAATAGCACGTTGGTATTTTTCCTGTTTTATATGTGTGAAAATTGGAATTCAGAGGCCTAAATGAATTGCATGATGTCATACAGCTCTGTTAAATAGTAAAATAATTTAGATTTAAACAAAGCTAGGTTAGATTTGTTTTACCAAATTTATGTTTAAGAAAGGCTCTGTCCTCGGAAGGCATGCCTTTATGTATAGCTACTGTGTGCCCAGCTCCGCGTCAGCACTGGAGATGGGGAGGGGAGGCCTGGGGCTGGCCCTGAGGGGACCTAAGCTTAGTGACAGACCCCACCCAGTGGGAGAAGTGAGCAAGTGTGACGGTGAAGGGCCCTGCAGCCCAGGTGTGTATGAGGAGGTGACAGACCGTGAAGGATGCGCAGAAGTTAGGTGAGTCTGGTCGGGGGTGCGGTAAAGACCTTCAGGTAGAGAATATGGTCGGGAAGCCTGAAGCAGCGTCCCGATGCTGGTTGGGAACTGCTGGCCGTTCCCCATGTTGGCCGAGCTGGGCTGCACCCGAGAAAGAGCAGATTGGAATGTGGAGAGGTGCACGGTGCGCCCTGCATTGGCAATGTGAGCTTTTTCTAAAGGTTTTAGGGTGCTGAGAAAGGAACGTGAATAGATGGAAGGATTCGGATTGGCCAGGACTTACTGGCTGAGAAACTGAAGTCGGGTGACTGAGTGTTCTGAGCCCCCCTGGTTTCACACGTAGGTGGAAAGAACACTCAGTGTGCAGGCACCTGGTGGCACCACACCTGTCCGTGCGGAGTAACGGAAGCTGAGGGAGAAGGGAGGGTTCACTGGGCGAGGCCTAAAGCTTGTAAGTGGAGCGTTTGCACTTCAGATTGTGACGTAACCCGGGTTTCCCAGAATGATCACATGTGTGTTCTTGCTCACAGGCCAGCCCTCCTGATCTCTATATCGAAAGATTTAATATAGCTCTTGGACAATATATGGGAGCCTTGCAGAGCATTGTGCCTCTTTTCATATATATGGTAAGTTGGAGCGCGGCATATTGATCTGAGCATGGGGAGCATGTTCTGTTGCCTTTTAATACTGTGTATTACGGTAGAAATGGAAGTTAACCTATTTGGGGAATATTTGATAGTGTTGACATGGAATTGTTTACCCTTCTCTGTTTTAAACTTACATAAACAACATTGCTATATAGACAGGCATTAAATATCAGCAATCACCCAATTAGCATTTATTTTATTGCCGCCATATGGAAAATAAAGGTGTATAAGAAAGATTCTTTTTGTCCTCAGAATAGAGAATTAAGCTATGTATCTGAAAACATGAAGTGTGATAAATGCCAAGAAAGTCATTTCATAAAAAAGAACAATACAATTTGCTTCCATTCTGCTGATCACTTTCATTTGGAGAATTGTGCCTTGAGTGGAATTTGTAGTCTGTTGACTTTGTTGGTTAGCCCCTCCCCCCTTAAGTGCATAGAGTCGTTGGTGGTCCTGTTAGGCGGGGCTCGTTGTCCCAGCGCAGGGAAGTCGGTACCCCAAATCCTCTTCGTGTGTTGATTAGGGAATGGGGTGTGTGGGCTGACCCTGTAATCTATGGCATGGAGATGGCTGGATGTTGTATACCAGTCTTCAAAACGATTTATTTATTCTCCATAGATATACTTTACTGAAAAAACAAAACAACTAGAAAAAAAAAAAACACTGGGAGAAATTTCTGTGATCAGCAGGGGACTATTATTTAAGTAACTTATGGAAGATACTTACAGTTGAAAAAAGCGCAGGAAAAATAATGACACATCCGTTATTTCAGAGAAAAGTCTTCCCCAGGAGACATTAGGTGAAAAAGCAACATAGAGAGCAGTATGAAATATTGCTCCATTAGCAAGTATTTTCTTTTTTAGATTTTACTTTTGTATTTTCTTCTTTATTAGGGAATAAAGCGTACTCATATATATATGCAAGGTACACTTTAGAAAGAACATAACGAAAATTTTCCCAGTGTAGAGTGGGACCTTTGGGGGTGGGACAGAGGGTCTACTGAGGGTATTTCGTTCTACTGTATACCCTTCTGCATGGTTTTAATTTTTAACCATGCACCTGTTATATTTATAATTTTTTAAAGAGGAAAAAGACTCGTGTCAGGAATTAAAAATGAGCAACTTGTTAACATTCCTCCTTGCATTTTCCATTCCTATACATTGAAGTAATATTAAAACATGAACAAATTCAATTTTTTAAAGATTTTTAAATTTACTTATTTTTACAGAGGGGAAGGGAGGGAGATGGAGAGGGAGAGAAGCACCAATGTGTGGTTGCCTCTCTAGCGCCCCCTACTGGGGACCTGGCCTGCAACCCAGGCATGTGCCCTCACTGGGAATCAAATCGGTGACCCTTTGGTTTGCAGGCTGGCACTCAGTCCACTGAGCCACACCGGCCAGTGCAAATTCTCTCTTTTTTGACTTGCCAGCTATTCTAATCAGGATGCTTCTGGCTACCAGAAACAGAAAAGCTGATTCAAGGTGATTTAAGTAAATAAGGGAAAGAATGAGCTCTTGTAATAAAATCCAGACACAAGGCAGTCTGCAGGGTTGGCTGAGTCTGTGGTTGAACAGCGTCACCGAGGACGCGGGTTCTTTTTTTCTCTTGGCTGTACACAGCATCTGTTTCACCTTGCTCTCCTCAGGGCGGTAAGGTGACCGTAAGATACTTTACACTCAGGACTAGGTTTCTCTCGGTCTTGCGGGGGCCACCTTGGGTCACGTGTCTGCCTTTGAGCCAGAGTTGGTTCAGAGATGGCCGTCTCTAAGGAGTGCCGTGAGCCGAACGACTCAGACTGAGCATCGCAGTGGAGTGTCATTTGGGAGTCAGCCAGTGCGTGTTTGCTACCTGCTTTCAGCCTGGATCATTGATAGATGGGGGCCTTTCATTAGTGATTCCCAGTGTTGCTTTTTAGATAATAAAGTGTTTTTAAACGGCATAGTAAATGCCTGTCACATAGTGTGGTTCCATGTGTCCTGTACATCCCTGTCTGGGACATGTCAGGTATCTTTCTGTGTTGTTCTGGAGGTGTCTGGGTCATAGCATTGTATCTTTGTGTGCTTTGAACCCCATGCCAGAAAGACATAAATAGGACATGGATTTTTTTGTTGTTTGATTTTTTTTTTTTTATGTTTTAATTCATGTCTTTATGAGTTGTTTTCTAAAATATTTTTTAGTGTTTCAGTTTATTAATTTCTCTTAATTAATGCACTGGGAGTAATTTATTTTCTTTTTCAGAATAAGTTTTACATCGAAACCAAGCTTAACAGAGACTTAAAAGATGACCTTATAAAGCTGTTTACGGAACATGTTGCAGAAAAGCACATTTACAGCCTAATGCGTAAGTAACTGAGCTTGCAGGGGCGAGAGAACACCAGCAGTGATACACGTGTTCTCTCGAGCAGAGAGCACTGGCGCGCACTCCGCAGCGTCGACGTCTTCTGAGTCACACGGCAGAGTGTCGCAGCCCAGTTCACTAGGGAGAGGCCTGAGGAGTTGAAAATAAGACCTGAAGGTCACCCAGTGGGCTGGGAGCTGCTTAGCCACGTCACTGGGTGGTGCCTTCATATCTGGCCCAAAACTTGCTGCCTTTTTTACCCCTCCTGACAATGGGGGAAATACTAGTAAGGGGTTTACCCTTAACTTTGTTAGTGGCGACTCTAGAAGGAGAGCGTGCTTATCTTTGAAGTGGTAGCACAGAATCTTCTCTGATTCTTACTCTGTAGTGCAAAAACCCTTCTCTGACTCTGTCACATATTAACTATATTGTAGGCAGTTACTTAGCCTCTGTGTTTCCTCCTCTGTGAGTTAGGACTTGTGAAATGTTTAACGTGGGTATGTAGGTTATTGAGCAAGCAGATCAAATTGTCACATTCCATTAGTTTTTCCTTTCCTCCTGTTCCCAGGCCTCTTTGCCCCTAACAGTAGGTGGCATCTTGCACCTTTCCTAAAAGAATCCACCTCTCTGAATGGAGTTTGGAGGTCCCCGGTAACCTAAGGGGTCCACATTCTTTAAAAGCTTACACTGTGTACAGAGTGTCATCAAATCGTGTTTTAGAATTTAGCCCATTCTGGATTTGCGGTATTACTTTGTTTTTCTAATAGTCATAACTTCTGCCACAGTGGACTTTTACCAGAATTTACAAGGGAATTGTTGTAAGCCTGACCACAAACTCTTTCATTTTTTAGTGTAAACGAAGAGAAGGAATATTAAACGTTAGGCCAGATTATTTTAGAAAGGCAGCGTTTTCCAATAATATTGTAGATGAAGATACTATATGTTTCATTATGTTCCCAAGAATTTACAGAATCATCATAGAGATCTAGAATCTTGGGAGTATGGCCTTACTTTCTTTTTTTTTTTTTTTAAAGGCTGGCCACACATTTACAGATATCTCTAAACATTATCTCATGAGATACCCCAGCTGTTAGTTAGAGCCGCTTAAGTATTGCCTCTGATGTTGACATTGTCTTTGTGTTCACTGTGAAATAAAACACAGCACTTTGGAAACGTTCCTGCTAAAATTCTTCAGACAAGCGCTATCATTTGGTAGAAAAGTATGTTTACTATGTAAACATGTTTTTATATTTGTCAGTAATTTGGAAATCAATTTTATATGTGCAAAGAGAGTAATCAAAGAGAAATATGACAGTCCAGATCTGGTCAGAGAAAACATAAACAGATTACTTCTTCCTTCTGTTTATTATATAATCCGATTTTCAGTAAAAATTACACTTAAAGGTGGATATGCCTTTTCTTTTCCAAGTAAACTGAAAAGGCCCTGAAGCTTTGTAAATTGGATAAAATGGAGCTCGTCAGGTATTTATTAAGCAGTTCCCAGGCATTGTGCTTGGAGTAAGGGGCACAGAAAGTGACCACTGGCCTCCTGGTTTGGACTCAGTAACAGCAAGAGACTCTGTAATGTTACGTGCTTGGCCGTCAGAAAGAGCTTTAAACCAAACACACTGCTGTGCAGTGTAGGGCCTGTTTTAGATGCTTGCCAAACACTAACGTATTTATTTCTCATAACTCTAAGGTAGGTACAGTCATAACCCCTGTTTGACAGGTGGGAAAACGAGGCACAGAGAGGGTAAAATTATTTTAAAGCAGAAAAACAGCTGTTAAGGATTCGTTTCTTGTCTCTACACAGTTTTGTATACTCACCCCTTTCCCTACCAAAACACATAAGTACATTCAATTTCTGTAATTTTCTAAAATCTGATCAGTAATTCCCCAAACATGGCTTCACATACATTTGGGAATGCTCGTGTTTTATTTATTACTGCTATGTAACAAATAACCCCAAAATGTAGTGGCGTCAAGCAGCAGCTCCGTTTTCTTTTGCTCACAAATCTGCATCGGGCAGGGCGCGGTGGGGCGGTTTATGTCTGCCCTACTCGGCATTGGCTGCAGTGACTCCATCAGGGGTCGGGGGCTTGAAAGGTGGCCCACTTACATGACCAGCGGTTGCACTGGCTTCGGCTTTCCGTCTTCTGTTTGCTTTGAGAGTGAGCGTTCCAAGAGGGAGGAAGTGGAAACGGCCGGTTTCAGAGTCCTGGGCCCGGAACTCGGCACAGTGTCCCTTCTGCTGTGTGCTGCTGGGCAGGCGGGTCCAGAGCCCCGATTCCAGGGGAGTGGACACGGACACACCTCGCAATGGGAGGCGTGCCAGAAGAATTTGGGGGCCATATGTTAAAGCCAGTGCAGCAGGGCAGAATGAACACCTGTTCTGCTAATAATTGGACTCAAATGGCCCGTATTAGTAGCTGTTTCATGAATGAAGAAAGTGACTTCTCACTGCATGCAAAGCTAGTTTTCTAACATCTTTGCATGGTCATCATTTTCATGCATCTATGCTTATAAAATAAAATGGCTTCCACTTTTGGCCAGTATTAAAATTTTGTTTGGAAATAATTTTTACTTGGTATTCAACGTTGAAAACAACAGACATACTAGGATGTACATTAATCACTTATCTCTCTGTAGTATTGTATTCTGTGCAGATTCAACAAAATGAGTCAGTTAATGGTACAAGTTTATTGAGAAAACACATGTTGAGTTGCAGTAGAAGATTACAGATCAGTTTGCACAGGTTTTAAATAACGACATTTCAGGTGTTCTCCTTAGGTTCTGCCTTTTAGTTCAGACCCTTACAGTTTGAGAAAATTTTAAGCCAAGTATTTTTAGTTTGATTTAAGAATTACTTCTCAAATAGATAAAAGCGAGGAGTCCCTGGGTGAGCCTGTGGTTCTGAGGGGTAATTGGAAGAGCACAGGAGCTGGGTTCTGGTCCCGGTCCAGCTATTGAAAAGCCAGGTGACGTTTCAGGAGGGCATTTGACCTCTCTGGACCTCAACGTCAAAGTCTGTAAAAAAGAGGTTAGCACAAGACGTTCTCTAAGGTCCTGCTCTAGTTTAAAACTATTTCCTGACAGTCAACAATCGGTGGGATTATTGGGGGATCTTTGCTTTTTAAAAAATTGAATGCTTCTTGCAAGAAAGTTGTTACTAAGGCTCACACTCTGTTAGCACCAGTTCGCCCACAAGAGCAGCACGTCAGTGGCAGCACGGGGACCAGAAACCGTGCGGGGTTCGGAGAGAGATGCAGGTTCTCAGGCCTCTTCCGTAACCTGCCAGCTCTGTGATTTCCAACGAGTTATTCCGTGGTTTTTATTCTGTTTTGTCGTTAGGCTCAGTTTTCTTATCTGTTAAAAAAGGTAGATGAGAGTTTAGCTGTGAGAAGGTAAATTTTAAAGGAACGATTATGAGACTTAAACATATGTAAGTATCTAGCACCTGTTAAATACTCAACAAATATTTTTTTCCTCTCTCAAGCTACCACTTCTCCAAATTTCCATTCCTTTTTCCTTAAAAGGGGAGATCAACTAGAAAGTCTTTGAAACAGTGTTTTCCTAAAAAGAGTTTTGGATGGAGGGGATTTTAGGGAATATTACACTTTCTCCACTCTAATGGTCATTTGTTAATGTAATTATTTTCAATTAATTCATCCTAAATAAGTTTATATGCATTTTATGTATAATTTAATCTGAATTCATCATTTTTCATAGCTATCAAATTTGACATGGGTTATTTTGACATAGTTATGGAAGGGTTGTTTGCAAATATATTTATTGGGTTGGCCAAAAAGTTCATTTGTTTTTTTCCATAAGATGGCTCTAGTAATGCTTAGGACAACTGTCCTGAACTTCACCCAAAACAATTTTGTTAGATTGTACTGTGACAGCTGTCATATCAGTGTGCATTAAAAAAACTCATCAAAATTGGTGAATTTTTGTGTAGCCATTTCAATATCGAAGATGGAAGAAAATAAGCAACATTTTCAGCATATTATGCTTTATTACTGCAAGAAAGGTTTTTTGCAACTGAGATGCAAAAACAGATCTGTGTGGTATGTGGAGAAGGAGCTGTGACTGATTGAACTTGTCAAAAGTGGTTTGCGAAGTTGCATGCTGGACATTTCTCACTGGACGATGCTCCAAGGTCGGGCAGACCAGGTGAAGTTGACAGCGATCAAATCGACATTAATCGAGAACAGTCAACAATCTACCACGTGGGAGATAGCGGACATACTCAAAATACCCAGATCAATAAAGTCACTGGCAAAAATGAAAAGTGTGTCTTTTATTCTATGGGAAAAACCATATTGACTTTTTGGTCAACTCAGTATTTGTCCATGTAATGAATATTCATTGAACACGAAGAGTTACTGGGAATAATACTTTTTTAAAGAAATATTTAAAAAATGTTTTAATTAAAGATGACAATATTACATTAGTTTCATGTCTACAGCATAGTGGTTAGACATCAACATAACTTACCAAGTGTTCCCCCTGGCAAGTCTAGTACTTAGTCGACACCATTCATAATTGCTAATGGTATTGGCTGTCTTCCCTATGCTGTACTTTACATCCCTGTGAGTATTTTGTACCTGCCAGTTTGTCCATAATCCCTTCCCCCTTTTCACCCACCCTCCCCCAGTTGCCCTCCTATCTGGTAGTCATCAGTCGGAACAAGACTTTATTGAAGGTCAAAACTATTGGTCAAAAAGTAGGAAAATGGATTAACAGATAGAATACACCACCCAGAATTACAGCTATCTGCTGATAAAATCCGAAGGATGAGCTGGAACAATGCACCTTTGGCCTTCATCATATAGATTCAAGCGTAGCTCACAAAGTGTGTTTGAAACTGTGAAGTCGTCGTTGGCTCAGTAAGACGGCCAGACGTGTTGGCCATGTTTTCGTTTTTAAAAGGGCACGGACAGCCTGTCCGATTCACAAGCCCGGCATACAGTAAAATTATGCCAAGTTTTCTGAAGTATTTTGGTTAATAAATTGTAGATCTTTGAGGGATAAATTAAAAATGAACTCTTTTGAGTCACCAGTGTCTGTCGTATCCCCTAAATAACGGAATTTATTTGTATCTGTTGATGATGTTATCTAGAGAAATTGTTCCTGTCCATTTAAAAATATTCCTATAAGCCCTGACCCACGGTGTGGCTCAGTGGGTTGGGTGCTCCTCACAGCGCAAGACGGCCGGTTCGACTCCCGGTCAGGGGACACGTGCCAGGGGGCATGTGGGCCCAGTCCCCAGTTGGTGTATGAGAGGCAACCGATCGTTTTTGGGTTTTTTTCCCCTCTTTCTCCCTCTCTCTAAAAATAAATAAAATCCTTAAAAAATGTTCTAATAAAATGTTTGTCTGGCAGTAGATAACCTGAAAGGAAACTGCCCCTCTGGTCACGGTCAGGCAGGGTCCTGTGGTTCCCAGAGCCGTGACCATGAGGGTGATGGCGAGTGCTCGTGTTGTTCTCTTTAGCAGGGAAAAAAGCTCGTACAGTTGCAGCTTTGGGGAAAGTCAGATTGACTCAGAAAGTCAGTCTGACTCTGCAGCTATTGAAATTACTAGCAACGTGCCTTTCAGAAAGACCCCGAGAGCCTCAACAATGTCGGTTTGAGGGAAAGAGCAGTGATTGAGAGAATTAGAGAACATTTCATCCCCAAGTGCCAGTCTCTCGAGTTGCCAACATAATGGGAAGCACTTTCGGCTCGCTGAGCGCCGTGAATGCCACTGCTTTTAGAAAGCGTCGCTTACTTCCCGAACCTCGGTGAATTGAATCATTTCCATTAGTATTCTAGCAGAACGGCACCTGTTTACTTGTTAGATCGAGCTCTGTTGCATTGGATTAAAAAAAAAATCTTTTGTGTATAAACTCTCCCGTTTGCCCTCTTGGGCTGTTCTTTTCTTGCATTTATTTACCCTTCTGCCTTTGGGAGAAATAGTAATAGGAGGAGAAATCTTGACAGTGAGTGCTACATCGTTTTTATATCCCATTTTCTCTTCTTTTTTTCAGCTTTACTTTTAGAAGCCCAGTCGACACCGTTTCAGGTCACACCTTCCACTATGGCAAATATCGTGAAAGGCCTGTACACTCTCAGACCAGGTAAATGTCCTCGGCGTGTCTTGGGGGGCTGCACTCATCTGTCTCTGGTAGTTCCAGCCTTACCCAGGAGGACAGCGTTTCACTGTGTGTTTTCTCAGGCCTGTTGGTGTCTGGATTTGTTACAGCAAAAGAATTGAGTCGGTACTCACCATGGTGAAATGTAAACTCAGGTCTCAGTTGGAATTCTCCCTCTTCTAGTGAAAACCGACTCGTTCAGGAAATACAGAACATAATTTGTGGGAGACACTTTTGGTGAAATGGATTCTCGTGTCTAGCATTGATCTCGGTCCTTTTTGTTGCCGAGTTTCTCCTTCACTTCCGCCCCGCACTGCACATGTGCACAGGCCCCCGCATCCACTAGTCCATCTCCTTAGGCCTGTTACGTTACTTGCAAGGAACCCACTGGGGGGCTTGGGCTGTATCCCCCTTGGTAAAGGGGATTACTTTTAATTACATTTCTGTGAATTTTTTTGTCATTTGAGGATTAAATGAAATAAAACCTGGTCTCAATTGCTTAACACAGTCTCTGAAAATATAAGAAGCATGCTCACAGTAACTGTGATTACTATACAGTTGGGTCCAGTGGTTATTTTAACTGGTTGCTTGTTCGCTTTCTGTGAAAGATATGTCAGAATTTAACTTGTTGAAGATGGAAACCAGGTCCAAATGGTGGTACTAGGGGTAGAGTGTGGTGTCAGATACTTCTTTTTCAGGCCACTTTAAACAATTAGTGACTTCCGCAGTATTCAGATTTAATAGTACTTAAATTTAATCAGGTCTTGTTTTATTCTTCATAATTTTTAACAGATTACCTGTATAATGTAATTACTTATACAAGGTAGCAGAAATATTTTACTACATGTGTCCGGTAAGCTGATGTTCTTCTTCTAGTTTTGTGGAATTTTGAATTTCATTTTACTAAATGTGATGAAACAGCTCATGGACTTTTAGTGCTAGGTTATGAATGGTTTATTTCATTCTGGAAGGCATCCAAGTGCAGTTTGACAGATTTCTACATTCTGCCTCCCAAATAGGCAGCTTTATCATAAAAGCTCTGGCATTTATTCGTAAGTGATAAATTGCAGAATAAAAATAATCACTGTGGGTAGAAACACTTGTTCTCTAAATGCTATTTTATCTAAGTTTGAGCTCTTATAATAGGATTCATGGTACTTGTGAGGCAAATACTGTATTTGAGACTTGTCCTTTTGAAAACATGAATTTTATCACAGACTAACCTTTTGTAACCCTAGGCATGTTCTGAGATACAGTGAAACACATCTTGACATTTACA
This sequence comes from Phyllostomus hastatus, assembly GCF_019186645.2. NCBI lineage: Eukaryota > Metazoa > Chordata > Mammalia > Chiroptera > Phyllostomidae > Phyllostomus > Phyllostomus hastatus. Next base: position 26,758,520 of record NW_025334004.1, on the reverse strand, counting down.
TGTCTTGCTCATTTTGCTTCTGGTTTATTAAAGCAGTTTTACTCATCTGACAGGTTAAGGTTAAAATATTTTGAAAATTATATTGAAAAATATTGAAAAATATTTTGAAAATATTTTGAAACTTTTAAGTGTAAAAGTTTCTTTTATTGTGGTGGTTCTCACATGCCGATCTTTGTATAATGATGAATGCCTCTGAATCAACCGAGAAAGTCTTTTAAACTAGATTTTTCGTGGGCTCTGATCCTTGGAGATTCTGAATTCTGTGACCATTTTAGGTGTGTTTTCATTTGATCTGTAGAAGCACAGCTTACAAGGAGTTGCAGCCATCCATCCCAGCCTGCCCTTTGTTTAATACACACACTTGGTTTCTCCTCCCGTGTTTCAGTGGCTGCCGGGAGTCCCCACAGTGGCAGGTCTGTGGGACTCCGTCAGCTCACGCTGATTGGTCCGCGGTTGCCCAGAGCGCTGCGCGGGGGCTCTTTCCAGACCGCGCTGGAGCTGAGCTAGACGCGGGGTCCCAATTGAGGGCATCTTGCTATGAGTTTGTGTAGAAGGGGTGAGCGGATCGGCCCTTGTGCCATTTGGGGGGCCTTATTTATTTATTTATTTTGCCATCACTAAGGTAGCTATTCTGTTGAAAAAAAATTTTTTTTTAACTTACCAATGACTCAGGACTGCACAGCATTAGTGTAATTTTTTCAGATTTAGAATGATATTTACAGATGTTACCATTTTTACATTGAGCCTACTGGAATAAATAGAGCATTGACGTCTTATGGTTTTTAACATACGTAGCTAAGATGTTTTCCAAGAGGGAACGTTTGAGAGGGCCAGACTGGAAGAACCCAGAAGGGCCGCCAGTGTTCAGTGAGGGCCCCCAGGGCCGAGAGCACGCTGCTCTCGCCGCACCCCTGCGCCAGGTGCACGTCCTTTACAGTCAGGGTTCAGGCGGGGGTGGGGGGGGGTGGTTGTGTTCATTTCCACTCGGGCTTGTGGGAATATTAACAAGGCTTTCATTCTGTGTATTTTCTTCTTGGAAACCATTCAACCCTATCTTTCACTTATCTGGTCTTAGTGATTTGTAAAAGTGTTCTGTAGTAAAAATACTGATTCATGTTTAATGCAGATATCTTTCTTAGACTTCCCTTTGCCTATTTTATTTCTGAATATTTTCCTTTTGATTATTCTCTTGGTCATTTATATTTTTAATAAACAACTTTAATTCTTTTACTGTTATATATATTTAATGTGCTGTCATTTAGCATGGGTCAAAATAGGTTTTTATTTCAAAAGTACTTACCGTTATCTCCAGCCTGCTTGTTAAATGTTTAATTTCCCTTCCATTTTTGTAGAACTTTTTAATGTCTTCTTATTGCTCCCTGCCCAGTTCTGTTCTCCGTCCAGTGTATTGTTTTAACTGATGCTTCACAGGCCTAGTGTTCCCACCAAGCCTCTTCCCTCCCAGTTGCCTCCCGTTCCAAATTCTTCAGTTATCTCCTTCTTGTGTTCCCTCATATTTGGGATTTTTGATGAGACCCGTTTTGGAGGCAGGAGAGGGTGTGGGGGCCGCTGAACGGTGGAGGAAAAAGACATGACTTGGGGCGGTGACCACACAGTACAGTCCAGATGGTGTGTTACAGTGTTGTGCACCTGGAACCTGTATAATGTGATTAACCAGTGTTACCCCCCAGTAAGTTCAGTAAAAAGATGAAAATAAATAAAATTCTGTTATATAATTTTCATTACATTTTGCTATCGGTAAAACGTGAAAACATCGGCTTTCTTTAGGCTGTAAATTCTTTTTCGAAAGGAAATTGAACCTCTTGTATGTTACTTATCAGAATGGGATTATACTTAAGTGTAGTTTAATATATATTGAACAAACAAAATAAAACTTTCCCATTTCATTTAATTTGTCTGCACGATTTTCTCAGTGCATCTGTTCTTCCCTCGCAGAGTGGGTGCAGATGGCCCCGGCTCTGTTTTCCAAGTTCATCCCGAACATCCTCCCCCCCGCGGTGGAGTCCGAACTCTCCGAGTACGCCGCGCAGGACCAGAAGCTGCAGCGGGAGCTCATGCAGAACGGTTTCATGAGGCAAGTGTTTCCCTTCGTGACAGAGCACGTCCACGTCCTTAGGCCACTTGGGCCTGGCAGGGGAGGGGCGCCAGGTTCTCAGACGGGGCATAACTGTGCAAGGTCCAGGTGCTGCTCCCCGGAGAGGGAGGGAGCCTCTGTCTGTGGACTGTTTGGGCTGGGTTTTGGTTTTGTGGAAGCTGCTCTTCCCTTACGTGGATTTTGAAGAAGGGATTTCTCATCGGGGGCAGTTGGGCTGGGCAGCCCCCGACAGCTCTTCCTACTTAGATCGCCTCAGATGAGTTCCGAACATTTGCAAAAGCATTGCAGAAATTTTATGATCAGTTACAAGGTACTTTTATGACTAAGCTAGTATAAAGAGGCCATAGGTTCTATTTTTTAATTATTATTATTTTACTCTTCACCTGAGGATATGCTCACTGATTGAGAGAGAGAGAGGAAGGGAGAGAGGGAGAAACTTCGATGTGAGAAATGTTGGTCATTCGGCTCCCATACACGCTGGAGTTGAACCCCCAACCTAGGCATGTGCCCTGACCGGGGATCGAACCCGCAGTTTTTCGGTAGCGGGATGATGCTCTAACCAACTGAGCCATCTGGCCAAGCCTAGATTCTGTTTCTCATATTTTCACTTTGCCCTAAATTCTAGTTGTTTCTTCTTAAAAAGTAGGGTATCTCTTAGTGTCCCAGGTTCGATTCCCAGCCAGGGTACATTCCTGGGTTGCAGACCATAACCCCCAGCAACTGCACATGGATGTTTCTCTCTCTCTCTCTCTCTCTATCTCCCTCCCTTCCCTCTCTAAAAAATAAATAAATAAAATATAAAAAAAAAAAGTGCTGCTCTCGCATGCTCGCTCGCTCTCTAAAAAAAAAGTAGGGTATCTCTTTAGTGTGGCCAGAAAGTTTGCCTGCCTTGGTTTTGATATATACACTTTGCTAATTTCTCTAAAATTTACAATTCAGTATCATGGCTCTAACCCAGAAAATCTTGCAGAGTACATCTTTTCAACTGAAATAAATTGTATAAAAATGTTGTGATTCCTATAGGAAGACACCCTATTATGTCACCGTGTCCCTGAAGGTCACATAGTGCCTTGTATTTTCATAATTCTTACTCTTCACTTAGATTTTTCCATATCTTCTCCTGTTTGGGTCTGTGGCATTGAAGGAAGACAGTTGTGGAAAGGAAGATACTGGGTTCCTCACCGTGGCAGAGCCGTGACCACCAGGAGTCGGTTGATCCTTGGCTCACTTGTCTGGCCAGGACTGGGGGTGGACATTCACTTCCACAGGTTCTGAGGCCGAGTGAGATCTCAGAATATTGGCCTTGACCGAGATGACTGTTACCGAGTCTCTGGTTTCAGCACAGGTCAGGAAACAAAGCAGGTGACTTGTTAGCCTGTGGGTTGGCACTGTCTCCCGGTTTGTCCTGGTGGCCTCTGTGCTCATGTGGTAGTGGGCCCACCGAGTGACCCCCTGGCCGCCCACCCCACCCATGGAAAGGCTCGGGGGGCTGTGCAGGTGGACAGGCCTCTGCACCCGGCTGTCTTGGAGCGGGCGAGGGAAGGACAGGCCCGCGGGAGGTGGGGGAGCACAAACGGCTGGTTTTTCTCTCCGAGGCCCAGTGGTCAGTCACCTGCCTCCGACATTAACTGTAACGTTGCCAACGGCAGTATTGTTTCCACACACAGAATGAGGCCATTTAATGCCATAGTAGTTTTACTTACTCCCTTTTGAAGAGCTGATAGAGTTGTGATTTAAAAATCAAAATGATACACATTGAGGATCAAAAGCCTACACTGAGAAGTTTGATTCTCTCCTGCCTCCCCATCTGCTCCCACCCATTAGGTCATCGTTATTTTAGCTTATGATTCCTTACAGTATTTTTCTTAATATACAGACAAAAGCAAATACAGTCTGTGTTCTTACTTTTATTCATTTCTTACACATCCTGTTGGGTAGATCCACTATGACTTATTTAACCAGTCCCCAGTAGGTGGCAACTTGAGTTACTTCTGGTCTTTTGCAATTACTGACAATGCCGTAACGAGTAGCCTTGTCCCTGCACACCCCTGTACCCATTGCAGGTGTACCTGGAGAGCAGAATCCCGTGAGTAGGAGTGCTGGGTCAGGAGCAAATGCAGTTGTAATTTTGATTAAGATTGCTGAATTGCCCTCCATAGGGGATTGCGCCGTTTTGCAGACGCACCCACAGAGTTTGAAAGGGCTTGTCCTTCGTGGCCTTGCACCTACAGGGTATGTTGTTACAATCTTGGATTTTTGCCAGTCCAGCAGGTGAAGCGCACTTACTCAGAGTTGGTTTAATGTGCTTTTCTCGTTGTGACTGAGGCTGAGCAAATTTTTGTGTTTGTATTTCTTTCTGTAAACTGCCTGTTCATGTCCTTTACGCGTTTTTCTATTTGTTTGTTAATCTACTTTTTTCTTAGTTGCAAGGCGTCCTGTCTGTAGTAAAGATACTGATCCTTTGCCTGTGATAAGACAGTTTATTTTCAGTTTGTCTTTTGACTCTGCTTATGGTGTTGGTTTTTCTTTTTAATTTTAAGTCATGTAGAAGTTTTTTTATCTTTGTGTAGCTATATCAGGTTTTGTCTTTTTCTGGCTTATGTGTTTTAAATTATAGTTAAAATTTTTCCTTACATATTTTAAAATAAATGCAGAATAATCTGAGTATACCTTTTTTTTCCTAATATGAGGGGGGAATCACCATAATTTTGAAGTCTTCTATGCTTTTCATATTTTATTTGAATGTTTGCTTTTAATTTTAGAGATGAACTGTTGGTGTCTTTAAAAAACAAACAGCCATCTGAAAAGTTTTATTTCCATGAGGCAGTTTAGGAAGTTGGATGTCTCCGAACACCTTGAACTCATCTTTCAGAGCAGCATGGGCAGCTGTTTATGCACACCCAGCGGTGTGTCTGAACCCCCATTTTGGAACCGGGATGTGTGGCAGCCCTTCTGTAAAACCTGGTCGGGGTGAGTCACTGACTCCTCCGTAAATGGTTTCATGTCACATTGCCCTTGAACATGAGGGACTAGCATGGCACTGTTCTGCTGAGGCCAAGTTGGTCATATTGCAGGAAGTGCCTTGGAGCTTGGGTGCAAATTGGATTTTTTGTTTCCCTTAGTGGAATTCTTTCATACACCTTCTGCCTGAAATTTGAACGTAGTAGTCCAGGAGCTGATAAGATGAAAATGTTTTATAAACTGAATTGGGCCATTTCCAAAATTAAGTTAGCTGTTTCTTCACACTTGCTTATAAGGATTAAGGTCTGCCTTACAGATGATTCTGGTGGGTGCCTAGCACAGGGTAGGTCCTGCCCAGCGGACGCTCTCGGACTCACTTGTCCCCCCGCTGAGCTGGCCCAGCGGGGCAGAAAGAGTGTGCGACACGGTTTGCGTAGCCGCGGGCAGGTCCTGCCCGGGCTCCCAGCTCGTTCCACACCCTGCCCTGCCAGCTTGGATGACTCCCTGGATGTGGTCTGGCTCAAATTGTTTTAGAAGAAATGGTGTCCACTAATCGAAAAAAAAAGCGTGAAAACCCATCTAACAAGAGTTCTGTTTCTGGCTGTTCTGGGTATGAGCAGTCACTTTATGTTTGTACCTAGTAACCACATGGTTCCCGTCCAGCTTTGCCAACTATTTTCACCTAGGATTATGTCCCACTTACACGATGTACGGTCCCGCACAGGCAGGGTGCAGCTGTGATGCAGACGGCACAGAGTGAGTCTTCGAAATATTTTGAAGTAATGCACGAATGTTGTCAAATACATCCTCTTTTGCATTTATCGGACAGATTCTTACTTCAGCTGGAGTTTTTGAAAAAGATCTTTAGGTGCGTGGAAATTCAATGTGGACTTATTTCAAAGCCAGAATTAACATATAAGCTGAGATCAACATGCTGTTTTTATCTGTTACCTGCGTGATCGAATCGGCTGTCGTCAGGGAAGGCGGGTTGGAGTCTGTTGTCAAAGGTCGCATCGTGGACCGTTTGCTCGTGTGGGAACTTCGAACGTGCTCGCTCCGAGGTGGAGCATCTCGTCCTCAGGCTGCCTGTGGTCCTCTTCAGAGCCGGTGCCAACTGCCTTTTAAGGGCAGATAAGATGTCCTTTCTGAGTGGTTGGTACCCGGATTGCTGGCACCAAACAGAACCTTGCAGGGTGGAGGTGTTGCTGGCCTGTCAGCCGGGAGGGTTGCCCCTGTAGACCCGGGCTTTTCCGCGGAGCAGCAGGGTCCGGGCGGGGGCGCAGCCTGTGCCTTTCCGTACCTGCCTCGCTAGGTGGTTTCTCTGGCGGCCTCTCGCGCACATCACACTCAAACGTTCTCCACCCTTTCCCCCGTCGTTCTCATGTCTGCATTTTTCTGTTATTTTTTGCGTGTTCAGTTTTTCTTTAGCGTGGGGGGTTGGGAATGAAGGTTGTCCGCAGAAGCTGAGGTTCCAGATAGAAAGCCCTGCCCTTTCTTTTTGATCGGCACTGACTCGCTTGTGGCAGCGCACTCGGTGAGGGCTGCTGCGACGGTGCCACTGCAAGTGGTGGTGACGTGAGACACGCAGCTGGCTTGCCTGGTACGGCGGTCCCAGTAGAGACGTTTAAAAGGGGCGCTGGGACCTGCACTGAGAGTTCTTTAGGCCGCCCGAGGCCGGTTCGTGCCGACCGCGAGCCCGCCGCACTCTAGGTGCTTAGCGGGGAGGAGGACCCTCCAGAGGCACTTGCTGTGCCTGTGCCGTCCCGCTGCCGGTCGTTCCGACTCCTCTCCAGCCCAGCAGGGGGTTTCTTGCCCAGTCTTGGGCAGGACCAGAGAACACAAGTGGGAAGTTCTGGTAATCTGAAAGATTATGCAAAAGCAGAAGATCATTACTTGAACTAGCATTTTAATCATGTGTTGAAGCCATTTATGAATTACCAGCGATACCTCCACCCTGCAAGGTTCTGTTTGGTGCCAGCAATCCGGGTACCAACCACTCAGAAAGGACACTGATTTGCCCTTTTGAAGGCAGTTGGCACCGGCTCTGAAGAGGGCCACAGGCAGCCTGGAACGAGGCGCTCCGCCGCAGAGCACACACGTTCACTAGTTTGTTCATTCAGCAAATGCTTATTTTCTGCTGTGTGCTAAACACTGCTCCAGGTACCGGGTGAGCAAGGCAGGCAGACTCCTGTTCTTAGGGAGCTTGCAGTGGGAGGTAGGGAGATAAATAATAAATACGTCCACATGCTATTCCGAGCACGTGCTGTGAGGAAGATGAAACCGAGTGCGGGCGGGGGGTGGGGGGCGGTGGGGGGAGAGTGAGTGACCGGGGCGTGGACGAGGGACTGTCCGGGCTGATGTGGCAGTGTCAAGCCCGAGGAGGAGATGTTGCAGCTAGGGAGTAGATGACAAGGAGGTAGCTAACTTGGCTAACTGGGGGGAGAGGGTTGTGGGCAGAGAAAGTAGTAAGTGCAGAAGTGCTCCCGTGTCCCAGGGACACACAGAAAGCCAGAGTGGCTGCAGCGCAGTGAACAGAAGTGGTTGAGGAGGGTGGAGAGGAGGGATCTCCCCGGGCTGGGAGAATGCATTTGAGTTGCTTTTTATGGGCATTGGAAACCCACTGAAGGGCTTTAATGGAAGACATGAAATAATCTTATTTATGCTTTTACTTAAGATCCCTCTGGCTCTTGTCTGGACCAATAGTGAGACTCTTGCAGTTGTGTAGTGGAGAGATGATAGTTTCTTGGAGTGGGGTTGTCGCTGTGGAGTGGGTGAGGGGTGGTCTATTTTGGATTATGTTTGGGGATAAAATGTTCCAGAGTGAGGGAAAGAGCGGAATCAAGGATGAGCTGGGACTCTGGCCGAGTAATTGGGCGGGTAGTCGTACCGTTACTGAGGAAGGCTGGGGCAGGCTGGGGCGGGTGTGGGGATGGTGGGGAGTCAGCGATCGTCCCGGCCACAGTAGACTGGCAGTGTGTGTAAACCCCCGAGTGGCGGTGGAGATGGGCGCGTGGACCTGCGCCTGAAGCGCAGGGGAGGTGTGGGAGCTGGGGGTTTAAATCCGGGACCCACTGGCCTGTGGGCGGTGTTTCACGGTACAGGACGGCATCATCGTGGTTCTGGACTGAGGAGGATGTACAAGGAAATACAAGGAAAAGTAAAGTGGCCAAGGGCAGAGTGTTGGGCAGAGTCAAAAGCTAGTGAATTGGTGGTGGTTACTCATTTCTTTGGCATTTTAGTCCTTTGTCTTAACTATCATCTGAGAAACTGACCAGACAAAAATCGGATGTGTGGGTAGAATAGGACCTGATCAGAACCTCTGATTTCTTATCTCTGAAGTGGAACTACACCTTCTTTGGTATTTGCAGACGAGCTGGTGAATGTTCGCAAAGGTTCTTGTTCTTCTACCTGCAAGAAGGGTATTCGTATTCGTTCTTGAGATTCTGAGATTTTTTCAAAAGCTTGAAGCCCTTCGTGTAAGGTCACTAGGGGTGTCGATAGCAGAACCCGGTTAGTCTTCAAAGACATCCTAGTCTGAACCTGTCTCTAGAACCGGTGTAAACGATCCGTGTAGACCATCCCTCCTCCACTGAACAGCTTTCTGTATTTGTAAGGCGGCACCCTTGACAGGTTGTGACTCAGTTACTATTTAAGTTTAATGTCTATTTTGAAATAGGTTGCTGGGTTAGAATCGAAATATCTGCTGTACTTCCGTTATCAGTTATGCTGATTATTTCGCCTGTTGGGTCTGTGAAGAAGCCGGTCAGTCCTTTTGACCCCTCTTCTTTCTTTCTTTAATCCCCAGAGGTGACCAGTCCCGGAAGAGAGCGGGGGATGAGCTGGCTTACAGTAAGTAAGGATGCTCCGTACCATGTGGGGTGGCTTTGTGATGGAAGGTAGCCACGGCAGTGACCGTGCAGTGAGTATAATGGTGTCCGTAGCGCCCTTGACGGTGGTCTCATCAGGCTCCCTGTGTGATCAGGGACAGACTGTTCTGCACACTGTGGCCGCCCGAAGCCCAGTGGGTGGTGGTGGTTCTCGGACAGTTGTCAAGAGGCTGCCAGATTCTGTCGTCGGCTGGAATGGGACCGCGACTGTCTCAGTTCCTGATGATCTGGCCCCTCTCACGCCACCCAAAACCACTTTAAAGAAGAAAACATTTTGGGGTGGGGGATTGGGACGGGGTGAGGAGCTTGTGTTAAATAGGCAGATTCCTCCCGTTCTCAGATGTCGCCTGCTGTTCACGCCTTTCCCTGTTCTGGTGATGTTTTTCAGACAGCTCCTCAGCGTGCGCGAGCTCCAGGGGGTACAGATAGTGAACGTGCTGCGTGTGCTTTCCTCCCGGAAACAAGGACGCGCCGGAGCCGCCGCGGAGACTGTACCCGGGGCGCAGCGGGCCCTGCCCGCCGGAGCTCCGTCTCACAGCTGTTCTTGGAAGAGGACGTCGGACTTCTCACTCTGACTTGTAATTTTAAAAAACAAAAAACTAACAAGAAAACTGTCGGTTGCTGCTAGACTTGGGGCTGATTTTGAAATGGGCTAATCCATCTGTAGATTCTGTGAGGGACAGGCACCTTGAAAAGGGATGTTTTTATAGGCGAAACCCGGCGGCCCAAATCAGCAGCTTTCTCCAAAAACGTAAGCGCGGAAGAATTGTTTTTAAGCACTGTTTCACTCCCTCGTGGGCCTGGCACTCGGCACACCGGTTTCACACGTCAAGATTCCTTTTGCTTTCAAGTCAAGCAGATCATTACGATACAGTGTTTCTCACCCATAACCAAACAGACCCCTTTGAGAGAGTTGGTCTTCGTGTAGCATTAGAAAGTCCCGTGAGAGGAAACTGCTCACCCTGCTTTTGCTCTTCCTTCCCCCCCGTTAGCTCACAACTCTTTTCTCCTCTGTGCCTTGAGCTCTGTGCACTTTGCAGCTCTGTGACCGTGCGGTCAGACTCACACCTGCGTCCCGAAAAGGTGGGTGGTGTCACAGACTCACCCCCCGTGAGATGTCAGGTATGACTTCGCAGTGGGGCGCTGAGCGGGTGGGCGACAGAACCCTGTCGCGTGTGGATCGGATTCCCCCGCCTCCCGTGGCACACCCGTGTCATTGCTGGGGACCAGCTCTCGCAGAACATTGCCATTCCCCCTCGCACCGCACACGGCGCACCGGCTGCTGGAGCGTCGGCGTCGCGCTGCTTCAGGGGCAGCCAGTGCTCTGGCCCCGAGGCCCCCCCTTGATGTTGGGGGTCATCCAGCAGTAAGCTGGCTCCCGTGATGCTCTAGGAGGCAGACAGGTTATTGCATCCGAGGATCATCAGTGGTGTGGGACCCTTGATCCGTTTAATTTTAAATGGGTCAGAGAAGTACTTTAAGTCTGCAGTCTGCATCTTTTATTTTTTTCATTTTTAAAAATTTTTATTTATGTTTTGAGTCCAGCAGGGAAGCAGCACTGCTGTTGTAAGCCCCCCCCAGCGGTGGCAGAGCCGTGTTCTCTGTTTCTCTGCACCCGCAGTGCTGTTTGGGTCCTGTTCAGACTCGGAAGCTTATTCTGGTTCTTGGAAGGCAAAGAAAAATAGATGTGGTAAAAGAAAAAAATTTTTTTCCTCAGTTCTGTGTGAATCTAAAAGGTGAGCATTCAGCGAGTCCGTGAGGCCGTGTCAGACTAGTATTTACTCTCGGAGAAGTCAGGGCGGGAAAGGGAGACGTTGGGGACCCTGTCACACCTCCGACGAGCAGGTGTTCCCCGAGGGCTGTCTCTGCCGGCATGGTCTGTCCTTCTTGGGGGGAAGGGGAGGGCGGGAGCCCTGGAAGTGTGCTCCTGGGAGCAAGTGCGTCATCTGCCAGAAGTCCTGTGTTTGTAAAATGACTCTCCAGAGAGGCAAAAGTAAAGGTGGTGAGATTCATTTTTTAAAGTACTTAGTCAGCCAGAGTTGGTGGAGTCTGTGGAGGACTTGAGTTAGGCTCATGAGCTCTGTGTAGTGGATTGTGCTGATAAACGCTGAACGACTGGGAGGGGTGTGGGCCCTCACCGGCCTTGTGTAGTTTGGTTCGCTGCACCAGGGACATCCCAGTACCAAGGGGAAGTTCCGTTTTACCACGAAGGCCAAATTTTATTTTTTCAGTGGAATGTTGCTGCAGGCTTATAAATAACACCTGCGACTAAAGTCTCTCCGGGATGGTTTTAATATTTCTGCAAGGAATAAAATTGGAATTTTTAAAAAATGGTTCAGTATTTTAATAATATACCCAAATGCTTTTTCTGGGAGAGACTGTTCTTTGGCCGACAACAGAACTTTCTCTATAAAAGCATTGTATTATGATACGAATTGGCATTAAAATCTTTGGATGTATTTGCATTATTAAGTTAATGGAGAAAAATTTTATATTGTCTTCTTTTATTATTATAACATGTATGTGAACAACACGTCAGCAGAATCTGTAGAGTTTAGTTTCCCTGAGCTTTGTGCAGTGAGCGCAGCCAGGCCCGGGCCCAGCTCGGTACTGCAGAGCTGTGGTGGGCCAGGCGCCGGGGCGGGGCAAGCCCACCTCCTCCCAGCGCCCCTGACTGTCGGCTGTCGGCGCTCGTCCGCACCCCCGAGGCACGTGGCAGTAGGAGGGATCTATTTCTGTATTTCAAGGCAGAGTGACCTTGCCTATTTCATTGGGATTCTTAACCAAATTCTCACGTTTCAACATGAGAAGAAGTAGGATTTGTCCTCCATTTGGTTTTGATGAAGCATTGTGTGCCAGAAAGTATTTTCTCATGTTGACTTGTGTTCTCGCCAGTTGGAGTGTATAGTTTCTCCCCCTGTGAAATCCCGGCCTCTGTGGGCTGGGTCAGAACATCAGCCACGCGGGCTGTTCCCTGGTGTGTCGGCACACGCAGTCAGTTTGGCTCAGCTGCGGGGGTGGGGGGGGGCCCCGGATGTGGCCTCTCCCTCCCAAGGGAGCCGGTTCAGTCCCACTGAGATGTGACGTCAGTCCCACTGAGATGTGACATGGAAGAGCGTCAGCAGGTGACAGCTGGTTGGAGAGATGGTGCGTGTTTTAAAGTTTGGCCCCAATCTTCAGTAACAATGCCGTCTTGTGCCCTCTTGTCACAGATGCACCAGCCCAGCACACCTTTGGTGTCCTCTGGGGACAAAAGCAAACCCTGAAGTTCTTAGGGAGAGTCAGTGAGAAGAACACCAACCTGGACGCAGGGGTTGTGCGTTAGTACATTTGTGGAAAGGTTACATGTTTTCTGTCCCTCTCACAAGTTTGAGGCAGCTGCCCTCCGTTTCTTTGGGGTGTAGGATGAGAGCTGATCTGTGGGTGAGAGATTGCAGAAGAACGATGCCCAAGGCCAAGGCCAAGGCCAGCAACGCCGCCCGCGCGTCCCCAGCGCTGCAGCCCCACAGAGCTGCCAGTCCCCTTGCTACACGCTTTCTGTCGGGTTGCAGATTTGCACACACAAAGAATTCCTCAGGAAGAGTTTGCACATGCATCACCTCGCAATGTTCTGTACAGACTGAGCAGGGATTTGAACGTCCTTCAGCACAAGGAGAACTTCAGAGCGGCTGTTGGTGCCTGCGTGCCAGCAGAGCTCCTGGCCACCCAGCGGACAGCTCGCTTCCTGCGGCCGTGAGCCGGAGCACCTGCGTCGGCGCCTTGGATGAGCCTGTGGACTCCTCCAGAGCAACCTTCCAGGTCCGCCACCGTCTTAGCGAGGCCGGCTGTGTTTTCCTCTCTGTTCTTTCTGTTTCATCTCAATTGTGCGCATGATTATCATGCAAGATGTATTGCCCTTAAGCCCAAAGTCAGTTGTTTAATAAGCAGGTAGTATTAAAATAACATTGTTTTAGGAATATACACTAATCTGAGATATTAAAAAACGTTACAACTAAAAACCAACACAAAATAACCTACTTTTGCTATCCATTCATTGTTTGGATGTTTTGAGTTGATTTTTTTTCCCCCCTATGGTGTCTCATTGAGCTTCAGAGTACTATGTTTACTTTACTGCAGGTCTGGGCCCCTTAAGGGGACTTTGAAATTTAAGATCAGAATGTGAATTCCTTGACTGATGCTTATAAGAGGTGTATAGGGCCTTTTTGTGTGTGATTACTGTTCTCAATATGATTGCATAAGATGAAGTTCATGTTTATCAGAAGTTAAAATAGAGGTCCTAGAAGCTCATGGAGAAATGGCTTTTTGATTATTTTCATTACCTTGTTGAAATTTGCCCCAGTTTCTGGCCACTGGAATACAGGGTGGGGCAAAAGTAGGTTTCTAGTGGTTGTTATGGAAAAATAATACAATAACTAATCAGTAATAGTACAGGAATAAACTCATGTGTTCCGCGTGCTCGCAACTGTAAACCTACTACTTTTTCCCCACCTTGTATGTGAGAGGAACCCTCTTCTTGGGAAAGAATGCTTTTCTGTCCCCACCGTTTATTACCGTCATTGACACTCCTCCGTTGGCTGAGACCCTGCTCTGAGCCTCTGTCCACAGCGGGTGGTGCGAGCGCACACACTGTTCCTGCTTGTGCTGGCGCAGTGGCCACGGGGAGAACTCGGAAAGGGCTACTCGGGGGTGCGCTCTCGCGAGACCCCGCTGTGCGCGGCGCCCCTGCCGGGTGGAAGTTGTCTTCATTTCTGGTTGGACCGGATTGTCGAGAAAAATGTTCATGGCTTACAAGTCTGGGTGAATTCTGTGGTTTGAAAAAAATAAATATTTTCTATTGATTCCCAGATGTCATTTTAATGTTGTGACTCTGTACTAAACTCAGCGAGACTGGAGAGTCTCTTCGAAGGGTGTGTTCTGTTAAACAGATGACGATTTAATCGCTCACACAAGGCCTGTTTGCCGGCATCACAGCTGTGCAGGTCGTGGGGAGCTGTGGCTGGAAACGGGGGTGCTCGTGAGTGAAGGGGAGGGGTCAAGGCGGACAGGAGGCTTGGCTCCCCCACCAGCACAGCTGGAGCCTCCGCAAAGCAGTGAAATCTAGGCTCTGGTGCTGCTCGTTTTTGGAAAGCAGGGGGCCACTTCGAACGAGGTGTTCTGTGCATCAGCCTTTCACAAGTCCGAGAAAAACTCCCTGACCGGAGGTTCAAAGCCACTGACTCTGGTTTTGACCTTTGACTTTGCTGGTTTTGCATCAGTCCTGCCGTATTAGGGTATAAACCATCACTCTAAAACATTGCAGTTCATGAAATAAAGACAGATGTGCTTGGCCTTGCCATGTTGATGCCTGGGTCACTGGAACCTTGTTACAACATAGAACATAATGATTTGCTTACAGCACCCTCATAATGCTCCTAAGTGAGAGCCACTCTCGGCACTGGTCTGTCCCACAGCCCACGGCGGTTCTTCAGCCCGCAGCGTGGGCGCCCAGCTCGACCTCCGTACCAGTGATGAGAAGCAGCGTGCTTGTGTTTAACTCTATACATAGACAGTATGTATACATGTGTACATACAGATGTAGTTTTCCTTTTTTAAACACTGGATACATTGTGGACTTCTCATCAAAACTTCTGACTTGGGTGGGGTTTTTTTTGGTATTTCGTTTTTTTTTGCATTGGTTATATTGAGCTTTAAAAAAAATAAGCCTTTTTGTTTTCTTGCTGTGAAATTAGTTATAACCCCTAACGTGTTGTGAAATCCTACTTACAATTTTAGTTTCTCTCACTGTCTCTTTGCGAGCATCCTTGCCTACAGTGTTTTCAGAATGCCAGTTCTCATCCTTTTTTAAAAAATGACCTAAGCTGTGTTGTCATGAACCTACTTTATGATTGCCCCACAGAAGCCAGATTCAGTGAGTTTATGTTTTCTTTTTCTCTGTATTTAAATCACCTGAAATTTTCCTTCGGGCACCCCACCCCCACCCCGCCCCGCCCAATAAGTGCTCTCCTTCTATTAGCTATTTTTTTTAACTGAGCATAAAACTTTTCTACTAGAGCCAGTTCTTAATATATGTTTATGTATGTTCATTTTCCCTATTTGCTTGTTTCTCGATAATCCACAACTCTAAACTATTTGAAATTCAAAAAACATGATATAGTAGAAAGAATATTGTAAACAGAATCTGAGAGCAATTGTTTGTACAACTAGCTGAGTCTGTTCTTGGGTAGGGCATTTGTCTGAAGCTAAGTTTCTTCATACTAATATTAAGCACCCCCCCCCCCACCTTATTGTTAGTGATCAGGCCCCTACATAAGGCAATGGGCTTAATTTCCCAGAAGGGTATAACAGTTCTAAACTTATTAATTATGCATCTAAGTTACTGATAACATACCTCAAATATATATAAAGAAGAAAGAAGTGGCCACAACTATAAGGAGACATAATCTACCAACACACTGCACGATCTATTGATTAATAGATTTTGCAGAAGACAAAGTCAGTGGTCATTAAGGGCACAGAAGGTTTAAATAGCATAGCTAATACATTCGATGTGATGGATATATACACATATATCTCTCCCTTCACACCCTCCAGTAAGAAACATTTTTACTAAATAAATCTAACATCGTATTTAAAGTATAACAAATGTCCAAATTAGATATATCTCAGGAATGCACATTGGTTATGTGGGAAATCAATGTGACTCATCTAGTAATGGATTAACTTTGCACGATCAGATCGTCTATAGACAAAGGACCTACAGGGCAAATTAGAAGGCTTACGTGTTTATCAAAGTTCCCAGAACACAATCAATGTACAAACTGCAATTACATTTTCAGGCACTAGCTACAAGCAATAATGGCTCTTAACATTTTTTTAAACATAAAATTTATAGTAGGAGCAAAAATATAAAGTACCTAACAATACATGTTAATAAAACGTATAAGCCTTTTAATGAGGAAATGGTTATTTTTTTAAAAAACCACCTTTACTTACCTAAATGTATGGAGAGACTGATGTACTAAGATCATGTAGGTCTCAACTCTGTATACAGACTAGTTAATAAATTAGTGCAATTCCAACAAATAATACCAACGGTTTTCATTGTGTCACTTGACGAGCTGGTCCCTAAAATGTAAATGGAAGGACAAAGGACCAAGGATATCTAAGACATTCCTAAAGGAAAATGGAGGGGAACTAGCCTTACCAAGTTGTAAAACTTAACATGAAATACAGGGATTGAGACGATGTGGGAATGGTACAGAGATGACAAGTAGACGCTTAAACAAGACGAGCGAGCCGGGGAGCAGACCCTCCTGGCCCGGCTGCCGGCAGGCACTAGTACAAGTCAGTGCGGAGGAGGGTGGGGCCGCCGGCACTACATACAGGTCAGTGCGGAGGAGGGCGGGGCACTCAGGACGTCAGATGTTCTCAAAGGGCAGAACGAACCGGACCCCTACCTTCTGTCATGCACAGCCGTCCGTCCCAGGTGGGTCAGAGGTTTACCCAGGACACACGAATTTACAAAACAACATGGAAGCATTTTTTTTTTAGGACTTGGGTAAAGGTAAGGGTTTTGTAAATAAAGTACAAATTGTTAACTGAAAGATGATTTGGTGAGCCCTGGCTGGTGTAGCTCAGTGGATTGAGCACGGGCTGCGAACCAAAGCATCACAGGTTCGATTCCCAGTCAGGGCACATGCCTGGGTTGCAGGCCATGGCCCCCAGCAACTGCACATTGATGTTTCTCTCCCTCCCTTCCCTCTCTCTCTAAAAAGATGATTTGGTTACATTGATAGTAAGTACTTTTGTTTACTGAACATGCCATAGAGTGAAAAAATAAGCCCAAGCTGGAATGGGATGCTCATAATCACGATTATGTATGTAGCTGTTAGTGGGCACCTGAATGCAAACTTACAGCGAAAGCAGTGTGGGAGAGAATCAGGCGGAAAACACAAGCAAATATTTCACAGAAGAAACAGAAACGGCCCATAAATGTGAAAAGCTGAAATGCTTATTGAAATCATAAATACCATTTCCCAGCCACCAAACTGGAAGTAACTAAAATGCCAGGAAACACCAACAATTGGAGAGATGATTCCAACGGGCCCTGGCATCCGCTGCTGCTGGCATGCAAATTGGCTCCACCACATGGGAAACCAGTGTTACCTAGTGAAGTTGGACACGGGTGTCTCTCCCAGCCCGGGGTTTATGCTGTTAGAGAAACTCGTGTGGGTGTGGTACCCGGGACACGCGTGCAGGGGACGGTCACACCACCATTATCTGTAGTCGCCAGAAAGGCGCGAAGGAGACCACCACACGCCCACCTGGGGTGCGATGAGTGAGTGAAGGGGGTGCGTGCGTGCGGCGGGGCCTGGGGAGCAGCGAGTGCCGTGGAGAGCTCGGCCCACCGGCACGGGGAAGCCCACGCCACGCTGAGCGAAAGAAGCGTGTCAGAAAATCACAGTGGGCGTGGGCACCTTAAAAAGTTCAAAGCCAGGAGAAACCATATTGTTTCAGGCTTCGTAAACAGTAAAACTAAAAAAAAAAAGAAAACAATGTTCAAGGTCATGGTTTCCTTGGGGATGGGCGGAGGGGGATCAGCATAGGAGGGCATGGGCTCCTAGGAACTTGGTAGCTGGGACATTTTGACCCCTGAACAGAGCAGTTCTCGAGCGAGTGCGGTGAATTCCGTGCAAAGCCAGTTCAAATACCCAAGGTTATTTTAATGTAAATTAATCCACAACGGACCTTTGAAACTGACACCATGTTTAAGGTCAATTACACCTCAAAGAAAAAACACATGGCCAACAGTAGCATATGAACAGGGGCCTTAAAAGTGGTCTGTAGAAGACTGCATAATGGAAAAAAGCAATCAGTGAAAAGCAAAACTGTATGAACCCATTGGGTAAATGCATTAGGAAAGGAATGCACAAAAATACCTTTTAAAAATAGGTGATTGTTATTTATGTTCACTTCAAATACATGACTCTGAAAATTCTGTGGAAGTCTTCAGAGAGCCCCAAAGAAGTTGGACCCAAGAAGAAACACACCAAGGCACATCATAATTACATTAGCCAAGGTAAAAACGAAGGAGAGAATCCTAGAAGCAGCAAGAGATAAGGGGACAGTAACCTACAAAGGAGTTCCCATCAGACTCTCAGCTGAATTCTCAAAAGGGACCTTACAGGCAAGAAGGGGCTGGAAAGAAATATTCCTAGTCATGAAAGACAAGGACCTACATCCCAGATTGCTCTATCCGGCAAAGCTCTCATTTAGAATGGAAGGGCAGATAAAGTGCTTTTCAGATAAGGTCAAGTTAAAGGAGTTCATCATCACCAAGCCCTTATTTTATGAAATGCTAAAGGGACTTATCTAAGAAAAGAAGATAAAGAAAAGACATGTATAGTAAAAGGACAGCAAACTCACAATTATTAACAACCACACCTAAAGCAAAACCAAAAGAAACTAAGTAAACAAGTAAAACAGGAACAGAACCACAGAAATGGAGGGCACATGGAGGGTTAGCAGCAGGGGGGTGGGAGGAGGAGAGAGGGGGGAAAAGGTACAGGGAATAAGTAGCACAGACACTAGGGAGAAAATAGACAGGGGGAGGGCAAGAATAGTACGGGAAATGTAGAAGCTGAAGAACTCATAATTATGACACATGGACATGAACTAAAGGGGGGAAACGTGGGTGGGAGAGGGGGTACAGGGTGGAGGGGAGAGAAGGGGGGAAATGGGACAACTGTAATAGCATAATCATAAAATATAAAAAAAGAAAAAGAGAAACTGGAAAAAAATTCTGTGGAAGTCTAAACAAGGACACAGGGAGATCTTCATTGAAAAGGGGAATGAAAGGGACTCGCTGCCCCCCAAAACGAGTAACGTTTTTATAAGTGCAATGAACTGTTCGTGCTGGTACAAAAATAGGCAAGTTAATGGGAAATTATTTTAAGAATAGGCCCAGATACTTTTAAGAGTTGAGAGTACACTAAAGGTAGCCTTTTGAAATAGTTCCGGCCATGATGGGTTCTTCAATAAAAGATGTTAGAAGAACTGGAGAAGATGACATTGATTCCTATTACACCATTCACCAAAGTCAGTGAAGTTATAAAAGCCAGAAGACAGTATTTTCTCGAGGTAAAAGTCTGTTCTAAGGGCACGCGCAGCGGTGTTCAACAGCCCGGCTTAAACCTGCCACCGACGGCATGGTGAAGAACGCCATCCCAGCATGTGTGTGTGTGTGTGTGTGTGTGTGTGTGTATGGGTACAAAGATCTTTCTAAATTAATGTTTGTGTGCTGTGCTCATACACGTAAGAAAGAAATAGAACAGAGATGAGGTAAACATGTTTTAAAATACTTTCGTGAATAATTGTGGTTAAAAAAACATCTTTCGCTCTTTTAAAAAAAATTTTAGTTACAGCCATGGGATCAAAAATGCCTCGTTATTTTTGCAGCTCTTAGTTTCAACACTTTATGGTAAAAACAGTCAATGTCCAGTTCCAAGGTAGGTTTAGGTTAATGGCTGTTGTAGCTGAGAAAGCTCCTTCCCTAAGATCTGTGGATCCAAAAGAACGTGCTGTACTGAAAAACAACTCACTCTCCAGTTCCATCCACTCGTCTTAAAATAGTGTGTGCTGAAATCTCTGTAATTCCCATCCTTCTCACTGTCAGTAACTTGTCCTTGCTCACTAACTGGGAGTCCGGCATGTTTACTCTTGGTAACAAATGGGTTCAGAACCCACCAAAACTCATTTTGGGGTTTCATGGCCCAAGTTGAAATGTGCACTTGTGAGAATGTGTGTAGGTGACAGTTTTTGGCAACACGTTTTCACGGGGCTTGAAGCATGGCTCACCATGTTCAAAGTGCACGTCACATGAGTCTCTCTTGGAAAAATAGCTGCTCATCCATCGGCACTCCGTCATCTGTGCCTCGGAGGGTCAGGTAAGGTCTGTTTTCTCTTTGGTGCCTTCCGGATTACGCATTACGGATGAGTGCTTGTCAGCGCCACGAGAAAGGCTGGCAGATGGCAAGCATTTACCTTTTTCTTGATAAAAACACATCTTTTTTCATTTGACAGCACTTCTGAGGGTGTTGCCCTGAGAAAACCAGCAAACCACCTTTGGGGTTTAGTTTTTCCCCCGTGATACAATCTTGTGACGAGGCCCTCACGGAAGAGAGCGAGCGAGATAGCTAAGTCCAGTTGCCCTCGGGGCGGGGTGGGGCACAGCCACCACAGTGCTCTGAGAGAGCGGACAGGGCCCCCCTCCCCCGCCCCCCCCTCCTGGAGCTCTCCCCCCGCCATCAGGGTCCCTTGGGTGTCTACCTGCTCCCTGACCACTCATGTGCAGTGCCTGTGCACCAGCTAAACATCTTTGCTCTTGAAAACATCACAACTCCCTGGCTGGCATAGCTCAGTGGACTGAGCGTGGGCTGCGAACCAAAGCATCGCAGGTTCGATTCCCAGTCAGGGTACATGCCTGGGTTGCAGGCCACGGCCCCCAGCAACCGCACATTGATGTTTCTCTCTCTTTCTCCTTCCCTTCCCTCTCTAAAAATAAATAAATAAAATCTTAAAAAAAAAACACATCACAACTCGTGTTTTCTCCCGGCACCTCTGTGGTTCTCGTTGGCCCTGGAGACCACTGGCTTAAACACTGTGGGGATTTATTCTCTCACGGAAGATCCAGGTTTGGGCAGTTGCAGGGCTGAATCATCGACATTGAGGACCCAGGCTGCCTCCAGCTCCGCTCCACTGGCCGCGCTGGTAGCCCTGCCCCCATACAGCTTCCCAGGGTCTGTGCTCGGCTGCTGCAGCTGTCAGAGGCGACAGTGACCTTGAGAAGAAGGCGCTGCTTCCCAGCATCTCTCTGAGGGCAAGGGAACTCCCCAGAAACCCACCAGGATGTGCACCCTCACATCTCACTGGGGAAGCCGGGATACGGGAACACGCCCAGGCTAATAACTGGGAAGGAGGATGGGTCCAGCATGGTAGGTGTCCCTCCTGGGGTGGGGGCTGGGCTCCTGCTCCCAGCGGCCTCAGGAGGAGATGCCTGAACACTGCCAGGGGCCGGGAGGAATGGCTGTTGGGTGCACGAGGCTGCCACCAGGACTCTGACTACTGCTGCTGACGGGGGCCACCGGGAGGTGACAGAAGAACAGAAGAAACCCCCTCTAACGCCACAACTGAGTTTCCCACGCCCGCACACGAATGCACGGCAACCCTGTCCACCTCTCCTTTGGAATGGTGTGTTTCCCTTTGGAAGTACGCAAACAACAAGGAATACAGTCACACCTCAGACTGAAGACCCAGGAGCTATCAATAAGGGAGGGAAAACCGGAAAGAGCACGGGCCAGCCGAGCATAGGTCACCCGAACCACAGCTAAGGAGGGGGGTGGCATGTGACAAGGTAAAGATAAGAGGGCACTGGGCAACAAAAATAGTTGAGATGGTGCTTGGCGAACACATCATCTGTTAGTGAAAGGAGACAGGTCAAATGGCACAGGAGAGGGGGACGTTGCCAGGGTGGAGGAAGCAGGGACACAGTCCCCACGAGCCCCACCCTTGGTCACCCACCAGCAGGGAAGCCCTGGTGTCCACTCACCTCAGCCGCCGTCCAACCCGGCCTGGCCTCTGCTGCCTGTGAACGGCCCGCCTCTCAAAGCGGTGGCCAGCCCTGTTTAATGAGATGCAGAACACCAGAGCCGCCGGCTCCTCTGGCTGACCATTTGCACATTGCTCCAGGCATCTGCAGGTCACTGCAGCAGGAGCTCCGGGGACAACCTAGCAGCCTGGGCCCCTGGCTTTGGTGCCAGGTCCCCTGGGCTTTGAGTGGGGGCCAGGCTGCTTCAGGGAGGGAGTGGGCGGGCTGCAGAAACGATCTGGGGACCCTTGTCCCCCCCCCCACACCTGGCTCTAATGATTGGGGTGGGCGAGGGCAAGGGTGGCCCTCTCATTAGCCACCGTGTGGTATCTGGAAGGACCCCCACGACCACCCAGCCTCACTGGGCCCTGAGCAGACACTGAATTATGGCCTCAGTTTCTGTCCTCTGGAGGAAGACGTCTGGGAGTAACAGCCTCACTTCGAGAGCCCTTGCTGCGTGGCACGCCCTGCGGCAGGCAGGCACCCCTGTGAGAGTACTATTATTCACCCCGTTCTCCGCATGAGCTTTGGTCCCGGGTCCCCACCAGGGCTGTCTGACGCCAGAGGACCTTCTGTTGTGCTGTGGCCCTGGGACTGCAGCTGGCGACCAATCCAGGTCTGCGGTTGCTCCCTCAGGGCCGCCACCGCCCTGACTTGGCTGCATCAGCGCACCTGGGCACAGCCAGCCCCCGGCTTGGTGGCACCCTGGGGTCCACTTGGAGGGAGAGGATCGCTCGGGGCCTTGTCATCTGTCCCTTTCCACCTGGCCAGAGACAAGGGTGAGAACTGGTGCTGTGTTGGCTGCCCCGGTTAGGAGCACACTTCTGCGGGGACAGGCGGGTCTATCTCAGCTCTGCTGGTTAAAATTAGAGCAAATGCGCCCCTCCGAGGCGCTGGGCCTTGCCCTGAAAGTGGGGCTAAATGACAGTTGCTGTGATTATAATGAGTTTAAGTGGCCCTTTCCTCAGGGAAAGCCGACACCCCGTGGTAAGCGCTGAGGACGGCAGCAGTTACTGCGCTCTCGTCCAGCCAAAGCCCGCTGCTCAGGCTGCTTCTTAACTCTCTCTTCCTTGGGCGATAATCAGATGCCTGGTTTTTGTGTGTTTGTTTGATAGTTTTGTTGTTTTAACTGCATGAGCAGCCACTGAGCAGCCTCCACGGACTAGATGGGAAGATCTGTGGCAATCAATCTACAGCATCCTCCTCTTAGCTCTGCACCCAGGCCTCCGTCCGAGGCTGTGGTCCCGGAATCGAAGTCCCGGGGTAAAAACAGTCGCTTTCGGTTACTGAGTGTGGCCCTTGTCGGGACGTGAGCTAAGCACTGTATGCACACGGTGACAGGCAGCCCCCGAGACGTTTCCTTAGGGGAGCTACTAACACTTTCAACCCCATTTTACAGGTGGGGTAAGTGGGGGCCAGGGAAATGCAGTAACTTATCCAAAGACCCTCAGCCACCAGGGGATAGAGCTAGGGCCAGCTTGGCTCTGTCCCCAAGGCTGTGCTCTTCATCCTGGGCCACGACCCTGCAGACCCCGGAGTGGGAAGGAGGCTCCGAAACACCTCAGTATTTTAGGACATTTACTAGGACGCTTTTAGGATGCTCAGTATTTTAGGATGCTTATCAATCACTTACCCCCACATGCTGCCAGAACTGGCTCGTTTGGCAGCGGAAACGCTATGAACTCCTCACGGCCACTCGGGAAGGCCTACCTGGCCCTGGTGGGCAGTTAAGGGCGTGAGCCATGTCACCGGGGATGAGTTAGCATTGGGCAGCACTGTAGGCAGCAGGAGCCTGGAGTCTGGTGGGGCCGGGAGCTGGGGAATAAAGCGGGCCGAGGGCCTGGGGTGCTTAGGTCTGGGAACGGAGCTCAGGAGCGGAAAGGCTGGGCGTCAGGGAAGCGGGCAGACCCAAGAAGCAGGCACAGGTGAGGAGACACCGTTGTCTAGGGCGGCCCCCAGACCCCCCGGGAAGCTGGAACTCGGGTTACCCCCAGTGTCAGGTGGGGAGCTGAGGCTCAGAGAGGTGGGTACCCAGGGCTGCAAGACTGCTAAGTGGCAGGGCCGATATGGCCAGGCCAAAGCCGAGGCCCACCTGAGCTATTCCCTACACCCCCATCTCGTGGTTGCACTTCTTCCCAAGACGCCCCTGGACGGAGGCCCCGCCCACTTGGCGTGCACCTACCTCCCTGGCCAATGGGGCCGCTGGAGCCCACCCAGGCCCTCTTCTGTGCGGTTGGCAGAATCCCGGGGCCTTTGTCCACTTGCCTCCCGGCAGGCGGAGGTCTGGCCACCACCACCTCCCTGCCTCTCGGCCACAGGGGCACGTGACAGAGCTGTGCCTCTGGCTGCCCCCCGACACTCCCTTGCTGGGGGCCCTCGGCCAACCGGCTGCCCTCTGTCCCCCCCGCCAGTTGGAACGGTGGGTTCCTGCACTTCGGTGTGCAGAGCTACCATACAGGGGCTTGTTCCCCTCAGCCCCCCAAGATTCTGATTTCTTGGTTCCGGAGCAGGATCCAGAAACCTGCACTTCCGCTCACACTCCAGGTGGCTTGGAGCCCCATGGGGACACAGGCTGGGGCAGGTCTAAGGTTCCAAGTTTTATGCTAACTGAAGACCAGGTCTTAAGTCATCTTTCAATTTTTCTCATCAAGGGCTAAAATTAGACCGTAAGTTCAGCTGTCCTTTTCACTCAGTTCTGTCGCTGTGCCCTGAGCACCCGCCGCGGAGTCAGGACCTGGGCTGGAGGGGTGTGGGGACGGACAGTGGTGTCCGTCCTCCCACTGAAGGTCACTTAACAGAGCCCTGGCGGCAGCTAGGAGCTGCCGAGCCCACTGATGGGCCTGGCATTTGGGGTGAACGGGCCCTGTTGTTTGGGGTTCCCAATGCCTCTCTCCCTGAGTGTGCTCCCCTGCCCCAGTTGGGGGCCCGAGAGGGCCCTGGCCAGGCTCCTGCCTCCCCGCTCTGGCCTGGTGGGCCCTGCTGTGGTTGGCATGGCGTCACCATAGCTTGGTGGCTGCTCAGCCCCGAGGACGCTGTTGTCTGCTGGCCCGGTGAGGGAGAAGCGATTGCCCAGCCAGCTGGGGATGGGAATTTTGGAATGGGACCCCCACCCCAGAGCCCTCTGCGGTCAGGGCTCATTAATATAGATTAATGGGCATGGACAGGATTCTTGATTTCCTCAAATAGATGGGTTTTGTATGGTTACTGGGGCAACCAGGCCTGGCTCCATTCATTACCCAGGGGAAGGAGATGAACTTGATTAGGATCTCTTTTCGGCCCCCTGCTTTGCATTCTCTGAGTTTGCAGGGTGGGGAGAACGGGGTGGCGGGAGGAGGGTGTCACGCTCAGAATCAGAAACTCTGGGGGTGGGGCCAGCCCTCTGTGCTCTCATCGGCCCTCCAGGTGACTCTGGGGTGGGTGGGAGCTCTCAGGGCCTTCCAAATCGTGGCTTCGAGCAGCTCCTGCCTGTCTCGGCCGCACCTGCCCCGCCCCCCCCCCCCGCCCCCAGCCCAGCGGCCTTTCCCTCTGCCCTGGCGCCCTGTGACCCAAGCCTGGACGGGACCCTCCTCTTCAGACCTGCCCCTGAGCTGAGAGTAGGTCAAGAATTGTGTGGTCCTGCCTCTGCCCCCTCCTGCTGGCCTGCCTCCTGCTTGGGTGTCATTCATCTGCAGTCTGCGGGGCGCTGCTTCCCAGAAGGTTGCCCTTCCAGTAATGAGCCCCTGGAAAGTGGCCTGGGCACGGAAGCTGCTACCCACTTGTTCTGAAAGGGCTGCGTCCTCCTGGCCGATGGCCTGTTGTGACTGATCGTCTCCCTCAGATGATGACGGCAATCAGAGAGCCTCTGCCACCACTTGCAGCTCTTGAGTCCCCTGGAGACAGGGGAGGGAGGCGGTAGAGAAGGGTGAGCCACCAGGAGCCGCAGACAAGCTGTGGAGGCGACAGCCCCGGTGTGCGCCTGGGGTCCCGGCTGCCCGTGCGCGTCGCTGGGGGAGCCTGAAGACCCTCTGGGTGGCACCTGGACGCAGGTGGTGTTTTAAAGCTCCTTGGATTTTTTTTTTTTTTTTTTACTCTCCAGCTTTGTGGAAATACGATTGACATTTAACTTTGTGTAATTTAAAATGTACAGTATGATGATTTGATGCATGCATTGCAAAGGGATTATCACAAAATGTTGTTAACACTTAGTTACCATTTTTTGGTTGCGGTGGTGAGAACATTGAAGACCTACCTTGGTAGCAGCTTCCAAGTACACAATACAGCGAGTCAGTTACAGTCTCCATGCCATCCGCTAGATCCTGGAACTTACTCATCTTGTACCTGGAAATCTATACCCTTTGACCCGTATCGCCTTGTTTCCCCAGCCCCTGGCATCCACAGATCTACTCTCCACGTGTACGAGTTTGGCTTTTGCAGATTCCACATGCGAGATCACACAGTATTTGTCTTTCTCTGACTTCATGCCACTTAGCATAATGCCTTCAAGGTTCACCCACGTTGTTACAAATGATAGAAGTTCCTGTTTTTGATTTTTTTAACCCATCGTGTGTGTGCATGCATATATTTTTTATTTATTCACATACCACATTTTCTTTATCCATCCTTCCATTGATGGGCACTCGTTGCCATATCCTGGCTGTTGTAACGCTGCAGTGAGCGTCTCATAGAGACAGTGACTCCGTGACTAATGCGTAGCCGAGACTGAAAACCGTCGCCCCAAGTAGCCCTTCCTCTCTGCTGACAGGTACTAGGAATACCTTGGAGATTTTGTTTAAAATGCAGATCCTGGTTCAGTGAGCCTGGAATGGGGCCTTAGCATCTGCATTCTAAGAATTCACTGACCAATTTGTCTACATCATCAGATTTCCGTTACTCATGAATATAAAATTCTCTAATAAGCTACTAGTACATTGACCAAATCAAACTGGAAATCCAATAATGTAGACAAATTGGTCATCTGGCAAATCGCTTGGTAAGTGCTCGTGTATGACATTTTCAGTTTGTTTGGATAATTTTCTGCTTGGCAAAATGATTCCCGGTGAACAGGCTGCACTCAGTGTGCACGGAGGAGTCTCTCGGGGGGCCTGGAGAGAGACCACCCAGATGGGTCTTTGGGTGACCATTCTGACTGTCCCAGAGCCCCTGAATTGATCAGGCTGGCCCTTTGCTTGTTTTACATGTTAGGAATCTGCTGCTAAACGTGTTTGAAGATCAGATCTAATTTTATCTAAATGTTGCATTTGACCTTTGAGAAACATGAGCTCAGAGAAGTTAAGCGACTTGCCCGAGGTTGCACAGCCAGGCTATCAGACCCGATGGGTGTGCTCCAGGCCTTACCTTGTCAGAACTTAACAGGTAGAGCCTGCCCCATGTCCCATGCCGTCTGCGAGTTGAAAATGGGTGTGGGGACTCCTCCCTCCCGTGACCACTGACCTGATCAAAGGGTCAGATGCGGGCGACATCAGAGCAGCATCTAATGGCAGTAACCACTCCCCCACAGCCCAGAACCTTCTCTACCCACCTGTCCAGGCTCCCCTACGTCACGCTGGAGAGCAGGTGTGCTGGGGTCAAAGCCACTGCCCCGCTTCCTCCCTGGACAGGTTCCTTAAGCCCCCTGTACCTTGTCTGTGGAAGAGGGCGGCACTAGGACCCAGCACACAGACAGATGGGCACTGAGTGAGCCGGTCTGTGTAAAAGGCTCAGGACGATGCCTGGAGCACGGTGGCCGGTGGCAGTTCAAGAGAGTGGCTCTTTGTCACCACACTGTCCTGGGGCATGGGGAGGGAGGGGAGAGCTGAGGGGCAGCCCTGTTTGGGGGCAGAGAGTGGGGGGCTGCTCTCTCAGCTACATCCCAGGGACTCAGTGGGAGCGGGCAGCAAGGCCCTGCATCACCGCTGTCCAGGCGGGCCCTGCGCTCCTGTCCAGGAGACCCCATCGGGAGGCTGCAGGGCCCCTGTTCCCAGCTGGGGCCAGGCATGGGCACCGTGGCTCTGCAAGCACATGGGTGGCAGGCTCAGCGGTCCTGTCTCAGCATCCGGTGATTTCTGTCAAGAGCTCTAGTGAAGGGAGCAGGTCTCTCATGCCCTTTAATTAGAAGTGGGACTTTTTTATTTCTGAGAATCCTGTGCTGGGAGAAGGTTGGCGGGGGGTGGTCCAGGGAGAGGGCAGGCTGCAGCTAGCCAGCCTGGGTGGCGGCGGGCACACTTTCCCAGCCCTAATTTGAAAAACCGAGCTGAAAAAGTCAGACCTCCCATCTGACTCAGAGCCATTACCCGCAATCACGCTGGGAATGCATTAAACTCTGCCTGGCGGGTCCCTGTGGCGGTGCCTTGAGACTGGTCCCCGTGGGGAGGGGGGAGAAGCCCTCACAGCCTCTGCCCCTTGGAAGGATGCCCTGCCGGGGTCTTGCCTTCACTCCCATGCCCACAGCGCTGTCGCTGTGGGGCATGTGGGCTCTGCTCTGCAGGGAGGCCATGCCCGAGCCGCATCGCAGCCGGGCCCAGGATGCTGCTCTCCTGCGTCCCTGCTCCAAGACTCAAAGAAGGCGTTGCTCTGACACGTGAGAGGCCTCAATTGCAGGCACATTCCATATAAGCTGAGTGTGGGCGTTAAAAAGGACTTGCTGCCCCTTACAGAGAAGGACCCCTGAAAATGTCTACGATACACTGTGCAGTGAAAAGGCAGTTTACACATTGGGGTGTAGAGCACGCCTCTGTCTGCCGGGGCTGCGCGCACAGAGCGCCACAGGCTGGGGCTGCAGCCGTAGTCACTTACTTCCCACGCTTCTGCAGGCTGGGCGTTCAGACCCAGGGGCCTGCCTCTGGTGAGGACTCCCCCGCCCCTGCAAACAGCTGCATTCCTGCTGAGTCCTCTTCTGCATGGGGGTGGGGAGGGGGACATAGGGAGGACACTTTCTGATGTCTCTTCTTATAAGGACACCCATCTTATCAGAGCACCGCCCCCCCCCCCCCCGCCATGACCTCATTTGGCCCTGGTCACTTCTTTAGGGTCCCCGTCTTCACATGCAGTCACCCGGGGGGCTAGGGCTGCCACGCATGACCTTGGGGGACACGAGCATCCCGTCCCTAACGCACGCTGACCAGGACCTTGGGCTCCAACCACCTTCCCTCTTTATAGGGTCCCCTGGGTGAAGGGGCATGACACATCGTTGAGGCCCTCAGCTTCCCCTCCCATGCTCTGGGGGAGACTGTGCCTCTGCCTCCCAGCTTCTAGAACTGTTATGAAGATGAAGAAGAGGAAAGGGAGATGGTAAGACAGCCTTGCAAACTGTGAGGGGCCCTGCGACCAGGGGTCCTGCTATGGAGAAGGAGAGCTCACTTAGGGAGGGAAGGGGCTGCTCACAGAGAGGCCTGGTGCTCGGGGTGCCACGTGCGGCGTCCACACGGACCGGGGGCACCAGCGCGGATGCCTGGACGCTGGGCTGATCCTGCCAGTCAGGGGAGCGGAAGTGGGTGGGAGCAGAACAGGAGGTTGCCATGGTGACGAGGCACCAAGAGCCCCACTCAGCTCCAGCCAGGGAAGTCAGCTGCTCTCTCTGACTTTCTGAATTGTGAGAGTGAGAGGGGAATTTGACCTCTTTGAGGGGGGTGCTTTTGTTGTCCAGGGGGTAGAGGCCCCAGGTGCAGCTGAACATACTACAGTGTGCAGAATAGCCCCTCCGCGGAGAATGAACTGGCCCCCAATGCTGGCGGCGGTGGCGAGGCTGAGGACCCCCGACGTGTGTTGGGCTGGATGAATCTTTCTTGTTCGGGCCTGTCCTGTGCATTGCAGGTCGCACATGCGCTCTTAACACGAAGTTAGGATGTAGGGGATGGTCTCTAAATGCCAAACTCGTGCCATCTCTTCACCTGAACTGCATTCAGACCAGTTCCAAGCTGCCTGCCGCTTGTTCAGAAGGCAGTTTTCAGACGGAAGGTGTTTCTATCTACGCGTTCAGCAGTAGCCTCCCTGCTTGTCCCCGGCCTCTCTGGGAGAAAAGCGCAGCCTTAAAAACACTGGTCATCACTGTGGGGACAAGATTTCTGGCAGAGTGCATCTAAATGTTTTATCCACGTGCGGTCCACTGGGCTCTTCCGGAGAGAAACAAACAAGCTCATTTCATTGATTTGGAGAGAAACAAACAAGCTCATTTCATTGATTCTGAAAGCTTCCCATTTGGATCCCAATCCCCTCCGCCCCCGGCTCCCCGCAGGCTCCCCGCTTGGGTAACTACGCCTCCCCCTCCCCTCACAGCAGGGACCCAACCCAGGCCCCGCTGTCTGGGGCTCAGGGTCCTTAACAGCTTCCGGGGCCACTTCTCCGTGAGCCAGTGCTCTCGGGATTGGATCTGCAATTTATTATTTAATTGGCCTCTCCAAGGGCATCTTCCTGTGTCCTTCGCAGGCACGTACTCCGGCCAGATGGCCTGCGAAATTACATCTGTTGGGCGGCTGTAATAAGACAGTCATTCCAACAGCATCCCATATCTCGGCAACAAGTGCTATGCTTGGTCACGGCCTTAATTTCCATCAGCAGTGAGGACACACGGAGAATTTGAGGAGCCATAGCTTTCAGAACATTCTGAACATTCAGGCTGTGTCTTGCCTCTTGCTTTCCGGAAACATGGCACTCGCGCGTGGGAAGTACATGGGCTTTGGAGTCCGCGGAGTGGGGCTGGCATCCCTGCTCTGCCCTCAGCGTGCGGCCCTGGGAAAACGATCTGGGCCCCGGTTTCCTCATCTGTAAAATGGGTGTGTTATCACAGTTTTATAGGACGCTGGCTGCTTATTGTCTGCTTGGCATCTCCTCTCCCTCCTTTGGTAGCAGCTCCTTGATTTCCTTTTGGGGACTTACCTTCCACATCAGAGGGACAGAAATCAAGGCGTCCTGCCCTCCCTGGCTTGAGTGATCAGGTGACCAAATTGAGCCAATTGAAGTGAATCCAGGTGGGGACACTCTCAGAAGGACAGGTGCTCCTCACGCTGGCAGCTGAGCTCTGACAAGCCTCCAGAGAGAATGCTCCTGGGTTCCTCTTCGGACCCCACGTCTCTAGCCTTCTTGTCGCTTCGGCGAGCTGACCAATCAATCTCCTTGCTTCCATTCTCCAGAGTTAGCTTCTCTTGCTTGTAACCAGAGAACCTGAAATTGAGAGATGAGAGCGTGAGTCACGCGGCATAATTAAGCATCTGTCTCAGAGCCCGGAGCATCTGGGAGTCCCAGCCAGCGGGCTCTCTCCCCAGCTCTGCCCTGGGGAGGACAGCAGCGGTTCCTGAAGTGGAGGAGAGGTGGGCGGCCAGCACGAGCTGGGGAGCCCCCAGGGGGCCGAGGCCCTGTCCTCATCGTGGACTCTCCGATTCCCTGCCTCAGTTTGTCTGACTCCGCAGGGGGAGGGGGCTGGATCCAGGAGGGGCTGCAGAGGACCAAGGATCCTAAATTGTCCCTCCCTCCTGCCAGCCCACCTCCCCCCAGACTGCTGTGCCTGCCCACCTGTTCCTCCCCTTCCCCCACACGTTGGGGCGTGGGGAGAGACACCCAGCTGGGACAGAAGCGGTGATGATTTTAAATTGTACCTCCATGTTCGGAAAGGGGCCCCCTGAAGCCTCGATTCGCCTAATCCTCAGGAGGGGCAGGGGCAGCGGGCGCCCTGCACGGCAGTCATCCTGCTCAGGTGTCAGAGAGGAACGAGTGTCCACGGACTTGAACCAAATGTGCAAAACTGATGGGGGACTCACTGAAGAGCTGGAGAAATTTTAGTTTCAGGTATTAGCGAATAAGCTTAGGAATCAATGCAAGTAAAAAGCTATTGTTCCAGGAACTGAAGGTATGGCCCACCCTGACTCCAGGAGACCACAAGCAGTTCCACCTTTGTGCCCCAGGGGGACTGCTAGCCGTGGAGAGGGTGTCTGAGCCGTTGTGCTCCAGGGGGAGATGTCCACCCCCCGCCCCAGGACGCAGATAAAGACCACTCCCGGGCGCAGATGAAAGAATGCTGCAGCTTTTATCTGATGAACTTTCCACCTGAATTCCAAACCACTTACCTACTCTTTTCTTCTTCTTATAAAAAGGGTTGGTTTAAAATGGAATTTAAGACCGTCTGTTAGGGTACAGAACCCATCGTCTTCTCAGATCGAGGGCCATCTGATTAAGTCGCTGGTAAAGACTCAACCCCTGTCGCTGGTTACTGGGTCTGGTCGTGACAGGCAGCCCGAACGCTGGCTTTTCCAGTTTCAAAACTACTTCAAAATCACCCACCTCCTTTTCTAAAAAAAAAAAAAGAGAGAGAGAGAGAGAGAGAAAGAGAACTTACATTGCACAGAAAAGTACAAAAAAAATATAACCAACACGCATGTTGTCACCACTTAAATTAATGGCTTGTTAACATCTGTCCTTTTTTATTTTCAAATAGCGAACATGAAGAGTGGCATTAAAGCCCCGCCCAACTGCGCCCCGCGTCACTCCTCTGAGCCCCCAGCCTGGAGCGAGGCTGCTGGGGGCCCTTCCGCACCGCAGTGAGGGCACGCTGTGTGCCCACGAGCAGGACCAGTGCTGTGTGTGTGTGTGTGTGTGTGTGTGTGTGTGTGTGTTTAAAAAACGACCTAAATTGTATTGTTCTATCCATGTCCTGTGTCTTCTCGCTTCTCTCGCCCAGCGTGTTGTTTTGGGGACCTGTGTCGGTGTGTGGATGCAGAGAACCCCCATACTTCACTGGACCTTTTGTGACCCCCCAGGATGGACAGACCACGTTACAGTGCTCCTCCTGGCGGAGTTTGGGTGTCACTGTCCCCACTCCACGCGCCTGTGCCTGTCTGCTGGAGCGGGCGCACGCTTCCCACCGCACTAGATCCTGCCAAATGGTCACCGCTGCTGTCTCATTCCCTCCCGGCTCTCCCCTGCGGTTCCCCCGTCTAGTCTCAGGGGGCCTCCTCTGGTCCAGTCCGGGGGTCTGCCACCAGCCTCACCTCCTCTGAAGGTCGCTGACCATGCCCACCTTCCTCACACTCACTCTTTTTTTTTTTTTTAATCCTCATCTGAGGACATATTCAATGATTCCAGAGAGAGGGAGAGGGGGAGAGAGAGAAATAAACATCCACTGGTTGCCTCTCACGCTCGCCACGCAACCCAGGCATGTGACCATTCCCTGACTGGGAATCGAACCCTCAGCCTTTCAGTTTACCGGAGGAGGCTCTAACCAACTGAGCCACACTGGCCAGAGCTCACACCCACTCTTGCTTTTCCTGCTTCCCTTGCAGGCTTCTGGCCCCCCACACCCCACCCCAGGCCCTGCCCAGCCTCTCCAGTCTGTGTTCACCCCAGGACTTCCACGCCCCTGAAGAGGCAGTGTCTCATCCGGCCAGCATGATGGTCTTGAAGCGTTAGCATCCGAACCCCCAGCCTCCAGCCACACCTGGTGTGTTGCACCGACCACACTGAGGTGACCCGCTTGGTGCCCGCAGCGGAGCCTCTAGTAGGTTGGTGCACTCAGCCTCATTCGCCTCCCTCGGGGCTCCCTCCCTCGGCGGCAGAGGCTGGGAAGCCACGCCCTGCATGTCCCACACCCCCTGCTTGTCCCACACCCCCTGCTTGTCCCACACCCCCTGCTTGTCCCACGCCCCCTGCATGTCCCACACCCCCTGCTTGTCCCACATCCCCTGCATGTCCCACGCCCCCTGCAGGCGTGGCTCCGGAAGTGATTCAGACTCGCCTTTGGACGTGCTTGCAGGGACGTGAATTCAGAACTGATGGGCGGGACAGGCACAGCGCCTGTTTTTGCTGCGGTGGGCTCCAGCGGCTCTGGAGCCCCGGTTCCAGAGGCGGGGCTCCAGAGGCCGGCGTCTTGCTCCCCGACCATGCAGAGCGGCAGACCTCACTCAGGCCCACACCAGTTTCCTCCTGCACCGCGGACGGCTCCCTGATCGCAGCAGGAGTGACATCCGAGCCTCGGGGGCCCAGTCTGGGTTTTGTTTTTTAGCTTGAATTTCTTCTCAGCCTAGACATTATTTATTCCTCCATCCCTTCCGGTCACTCTGGAAGCACCCAATTCCTGGAGATGAGTTCATTTCTGCTTAAACCAGCTGGTGAAGTTACTGTCACCTACACATGAGCCCCTGCTCATAGGGCCCCTGGAGGAAAAGAGGTTGTGACCCCTGGTTTATTTTTTGACTTTCTCAGAGAGCACATTCTGACTTTAGCCTCATTCACTTACTTATCAAAGCAGCCAAAAATATATACTAAACAACTTCTAGGTGCTTCTCACTGTGCTGAACCTGAGGGGCATGATAGTGAAATAAGACGGTACCAGCCAGCACCCCTGTTCCAGCCCTTGCGAACACCACACCCCTGTCGTCCACACTGCAAACCACGCACATGCCGTGGACCCTTCCTTCTCTCTGGACTCTCTTCACACCCGCACGGCCCGCTGCAGGTTCTGGCTCCATAATGAGCTGGAATAAATTGTTGACCTGACTCCACGGGACCGCAAGGCCCTGTCCTATCCACGCATGCCCCCTGGGCAGACGAAATGACAGATAAGGGGAAGGAGGTTGTTACCCAAGAAGGTCACCTGTGTTCCTGAGGCTTCTAAAGGGCGGCATTAGCATCTGCTTTGGGTCTAAGAGAGCTATAAATGACTTCTTTCTTCCCAAGACTCAGGCCCTTCCCAGGCCAGCTGTCAGGAACAGCTGCTTTCCCCGGCAGCCGAGCAGGAGACGCTTTTGGGAAGGTTTGAACCAGCCAGACCGTTTCTTGGTGCCTACATGGACACTCCGAGTGCCGACATCAGCTGTGCTCTGAGAGGGGGATTCGGGGGCGGGGTGGGGGGACCGACTCAGAATCTCTTTGACTTTAAAATGATCGGGGCCACTGCGGGGACCTGCGTACTTCTTTATCTTTCTCTTTTTTAGAGGCAGAGGGGAGCTTATGAATTATTTAAGCCAGACCTCAAGGTGAAGAACACTGCCGGAGACAAAGAGGGACCTTTTATAATGATGAAAAAGCGCAATTCATCCGAAGACACAACAATCCTAAACGTGTATGTGCCTAACAACCGAGCTTCCAAATGTGGAAAGCGGACTTCTCTCTCTGTACAGCAGTACAGGTAAACTCCCTGTACTGCTGTTTTTTCTCGGCACCTTCTGTCCTTTGGCCAATACTCGAGGCGACCCTGCAAGATGACCTACGGGCTCCTACAACATTGTTATAAGTGACGGAGAGAGGCCTCCTCTCCTCGTTGGATAATATGGCTCCTTGCTCAGCTACAGACGTCATGCCGGCGACCATGTCCCCAGACCGCTCAGCCTGCTGGGCCAGCTTGGCCTGCTGCACCGGTCATTTCTACCTGTGCCTGGATGTTCTGTGTCCGGAGTGGGTGGCAGTGGACCTTGGGGGCCCGGTCATCTCTGGGTGGTGGCAGCAGCAGCAGCAGCAGCAGCAGCAGCAGTGGTGAGGCTGCGACTCTCCCAACATCATTTATTGAAGAGACTCTCTTTTCCCCGCTGTGTACTCTTGGCATCCTCGTCAGAAATCAGTGACGGTCAGCGCTTGGACTTATTTCTGGGCTCTCCGTTCCGTTCCATCTGTTTTATGGCCAGTGCCACCCTGTTTTGCCAGCGCTTCTCTCTTTTTACGGAGGTGGCCTAGTTATATAATAAAGAGATTTGGTTTCCAATCTAAGCTCTGCCATTTATTCACTGTGTAACCCAGGGCAGGTTACTTTGCCTCTCTGGGCCTCAGTTTCGTTGTCTTCCAAATAGGGGCTAATATCACCGACCTCCCTGGCGAGGTGATCACGAGAAGTGCGTGCAATGAGGTGACGCTAGCGCCTGGCACATAGGCACTTAGTAAGCCGTGTCTATGATTGTTATTACACCATCCCGTTAAAAGCAGATGTTTTGCCTGTTCAGCTGCAAGGCAGGAAGGGGCCTCGGAGATGCATGATTAGTCCAAGCGCCCCATTTAACATCATCATCATCATCATCATCATCATCATCATCATCAGAATAGCTAATACTCGTGGCGTGCTTGCCAACAGCCTTCCCCGCACTAGTTGCCTTCCATGTATCTTATGAGGAAAGCAGGTCCCGGAGACGGGCAGTGATTCGGGAGTGGATGTGGCCTCAGCTTCCCGGGCTCTTTGGCTCAGGGTGTCTCTCCACAATATCATAGAGGGTCTCTGAGCTTTGGGGGGCATCAGGAGGCTTTGTTTGACACCTACGCAGAAAAGCTCCCATCAGACCTATTCATTAGTCCGGGCAGCACCTCCACCTGGCGGCGTGACCGCTCCAGCAAATCGTCCAACTTGAGGAAGGAGCCCTCGGAACCTCTGCTTTATGGAGCAGGTTGGTCAGAAGCACCGGTGAGAACCCGGGCTTGGCCAGCTTGGGCGTCAAGTGTGCGGGGCAGTTTTGTGGGACGGGGCCCCTGACCTGTGGGGTCTGAGGCCCACTCTGGGTAGAGAGTGTCAGGACTGAGCTAAATCGGAGGGCAGCCCGCTGAATTGCGTGGTGTGGGAGAAGCCCACGGACAGCTGGTCACAGACCGGTGATGTGAGTGTGGTGGGAGCTGAGTGGCAGAGTCAGGAAGTAGAGGTGGTTGTTTTTGTTTCTATTCAAAAACAAATTCAAGTAGGGAGCGCAGGTGGGGAAAATTAGAGGATGACTTTAAATACAACTTCAAGAGCTAATATTTTCTGTTTTAATCTCTTTCAGTTTTATCTTTTAAATGTATGAAAATATTTGTTTAAATGACACTGGGTGAGCTACTTAGTTCTGGGT
Source organism: Phyllostomus hastatus (assembly GCF_019186645.2). Classification (NCBI taxonomy): domain Eukaryota; kingdom Metazoa; phylum Chordata; class Mammalia; order Chiroptera; family Phyllostomidae; genus Phyllostomus; species Phyllostomus hastatus. The sequence continues at coordinate 26,722,145 of NW_025334004.1, read as the reverse complement.
GCTCTGTACTTAGTTTCTGGGTGTTCTGTACTTAGTTTCTGGGTGTTCTGTACTTAGTTTCTGGTGCTCTGTACCTTAGTTCTGGGTGCTCTGTACCTTAGTTCTAGGTGCTTTGTACTTAGTTCTGGGTGTTCTATACTTAGTTCTGGGTTTCTATACTTAGTTCCAGGTGCTCTGTACTTAGTTCTGGGTGTTCTGTACTTAGTTCCAGGTGCTCTGTACTTAGTTCTGGGTGTTCTGTACTTAGTTCCAGGTGCTATGTACTTAATTCTAGGTTCTTTGTACTTAGTTCTGGGTGCTCTGTGCCTTTGGGCCCTTTGGTGACTCCCTGGGGAGACGTTTGGGTTTCCCTTTTCAGATAGTTGGCACTCGAGTGATGCTTCAGGCCAGGTAGCATCCATACCTGCACACTTTGAAGTCAATTCCAGAAAGCTGAGCCTAGAGTTCAAAACAGCCAAGGAGATGGAAACTCGTGGACCCTGAGGAAACTGATTTTGAAGCACAAATTCTACTTGTTTATCTAGGAGATGAGTGGACTTTACTTACAGGGAAGGTGGACTGTTTTAACAGGGAGGTAACCATTTGGAAAGGCACTCATCTGCCCTATTCCTGCCTTACCTCTGAGAGGCGGTTCATTGCCCTGTCTCCATTTCAATTTGAAGGATCTCTGGGAAGAATTCTTATAGGGCCCCTTTGGGCCAGCTGACAGCTTGGACTCCATGGATCTTGGTCACAGGAAGGGTGATTGGTATTACTAAGGCTGTGTATATCTGTGGAGCTTTTTCAGTAGCCAACACGCTGACTTATCTCTAACCTCCTGGATACCAGCTAGCACGTTGGTATGTTCTCACTGGACGTGCAGCCAGCTAAGACCACACAGTACTCCACCTTCCCCCAAGCCTGCCCCGAGGCCAGCTCACAGGCCAGTGTGCTCCATGGCCATTGTCAGCTCACCCCGTTGACAACCAAGATACAATAAAAAGATACAATAAAACTAGGTAGTTTTAATGACTTTCCCCTTTGTCTTCCAAGAAGTATTTCAGGGGATGTTCTGCTTATCTTTGCTCTCACTCCCTGTTGCCGAGGCCAGAGCCCTGGGGGGAGGGCGAGAGAGAGGGGAGTCCAGAGGAAAGGAGGGGGGGGGAAACATGAACGTATTTATAAGAACATGCATAAGACTACAGCCTGAAATGATGTATTCATTGAGTATCATTAGCCCACTCACAAGCATACTCAAGAAAGATCTGTGCACAGCGTATTCTTGCATAGAAAGAATTCTGCTTGCTATAGTCTTCCTTTGAAGAATAATATGGTGATTTGACATATCTTTGTAGGAACCTTTACGTTCAAGATAATGTCATGAATGTATCTCTCGGGCCCCTGGGTCTCTCCTTTCTGTGTTCCTAAGTCTCCATCACGCTGTTCTTCTGTTTCTTTCATCTCGGCGGCCACAGCGCCTTCAGCTCAGCCTTTCATTAGTTTGCGTGTCTCCTGGTCACGTACACATTAGTTTGCCCCGTGTCTCTCTCCCAGACGGGCTCCCAGTCTGGCCGAGTCTTCAGTGAACAAGCGAGATCATGAAACAGTCACCGCGTTAAACTCACACCCTCCACTACCCATCATCCCCATCGTCATCCCCGTCACTAACATTGTCTAAGTAGGTGTCCCTTTTCTTAGTAACGCCCCCTGACTGTGAGTGAAGAGTGGACTTGCAGCTGGATCAAGTCCCTCGTGCCTCTTCCAAAAGGCTCGCCGCTCCCCTGGGGAAAAGATTCTCTCCCCAGACTGGGGACCCTTGAGAACTAGAAGTTGGATTCCACCCTCGTGTTCCAAGCCCGTAGCTCTGCGTGGGGAGAAAAGACTGGAGACCTGCCTTTAGCTGAACGTGAGAGGTTGTATTGCTGATGTTTTAAAATGGTTTAGGAGGTGCCGGGCACCTTTACATAGTTTGGCAGTTGTTCTAAAAGTTGCCAGAGGTGCTTGCTGCCAGTTTAATGTAAATCCTGGCAACAGCCCACGCTGACGGCTTGAGCCCGCGTGTGTGACCTCCACACTCGTGGATTGCCCTACTTATTAAATCACACCCGCCTTCACGGGAGTTCTCCATGGCAAGTTCTGTCACTTAATTAGATTCTTATTTAACCATAGAAAAGGAAAACGTATTATGTTTCCAGACAGTGTTTGCACTTGAACTTGAAAGCGTTTCCCATTATGGTCTTGAATCCGAATGCGCTCTCCACCTGCTTATTTCATTTTGACTTTTGTTGCTGAAGGCAGAATTAGCCTTTAAATACTGATTTAATTTCTGTCATAATTATATCTCTCTTCACCCTGGAGGCTTAAATTCGTGCCTGTGTGCTAAGAAGTGACAAAGCGTCAAGAAATAAAAAAAAATACATCTCTTTAGTGTTTTAGAAAGAGTCCCAGGGTGGTTAGAGGAAGCGTGCATGGAATGGGTTAGACGGAGGGGGCCGATCATTTCGGCAGGCAGGCGGCGGCCCCAGGGACTGAGCTGTGTAAGCTGCTGGGTCTGGTTTCCAGCAGGTGGGCTGGGCTCTCCAGGGCGGGTGGGAGGAACCCAAGAATTGGGGCTCCAGTCTTTGCCCTCTAGCACTGGTGCCCCCACCTGTAAAATGTGGGTGGCCGCAGCTAGTGTCTGCTGAGCACTCACTCTGTGCCAGGTGCTGTACACGAGTGACTGTACTTGTGCTGGGGGAGCTGCTTTGGAAGCTGAGGAGCTCCTTGGTGTTCTTAGGAGCACCCCAAGCCCCGATGTCCGGTGCGTTCATGAGGATGAGTGGGGCACGGAGGCTGATGGGCCAGCGTGTGCATCCGGGCTCCGCCCTTTCAGCCATAGGGTCTTTGGGAAATCACCCAATCCCTCTGGGCCTCAGCTTCCAAGTCTGTACAATGGGCATAACAACACCAGCTGCTTCTGAAGTCCCCTGTGAGGTGGGAGCAAGGCAAGGGACCTTGGGGGCACCAAGAAAAGCCGGAAAAGGGCTGACATGGTCGCTGACGTTTACTGAGGGCTGACCACGTGCAGGGATCTCATGTAGACTCGCAGCAGGGACTGTTAGGAACCTGATTTTGCAGAGGCAGCAACAGGCTCAAAGAGGTCAGTGACTCGCCCGACATCACACAGCCGGGAAGGGTTAGGACGTTTGCGCCCATGTCCTTAGCTCCGGCATGCTGTCCCCGCCACAGACCCTCACAGGCAGTGGTTTTGAAAAGTCTCCAGCCCCCTCCCACGAAGCCTTCCGGATGACCACCTCTGGGTGCACACTCAGTCCCCTTGAACTTGTGTTTTGACTGCTACGAGCTTATTCCCAAGTGCAACACGTCTCCTTAGTCGTCGTTCTCCCGTTCCCGCCTCTTGTCCTCTGCAAGACTCGAGCTTGCAGAGCAGTCGTGTTTGAGCCGGGAGTGTGTGTGTGTGGGGAGGGGGAGGCAGGGTAGTGACAGTGGGACCATTTCTCATCCTCCCGCTTCCCCTGTTCCTGCCCCTGCTTCTGGCGAAGAACTCCGCCCAGGCGTGGAGGGTTGGAGTGTGTGATTTGGGCAATTGGGCTCAAGGAGGGCTGTGCGGATGCCCGACCTCGCTGGGGCGCAGGAGTAAGTAACCAGGGCGGGCCAAAGGCCTTGGCGTCAGAAAACGCCATTACCTGCTCAGAGCTAATTCAGGGGATGTGTGGCCTTGATGCTGCTAGACTGGGTCCCAAGACTCCCGGGATGGCGGGGAGGGAGAGGGCTGGGCGTGGAGGCAGTCCCCCCAGTCCAGGCCCTTTCCTGCTCCCGGGGCCTGGCCCGCTCTCAGCGTCTCACGGAGGCCCCTGCCTGCCTGTTCTCTGTCCCAGGTCTCACCCCTGCCCCGTGCTGCCTGCTTCCGCTCACAGACCTTTTGAGTCAAAAGGTAGAAATGACCAGACATTGTACAAATCAATTTTTCTCCTGCAAAATCAATGCTCTGCTTCCAAAGAATCAAAAGGAAAAAGCAAAAGGCTGAATTTATAAAGCAGACACGATACTGCTTTCCCTGTCTCCAGGGAAAACTTTTTCCTCCTCTCCTCCTCGCTGGCTGGGACCCTCATCACGCCTCCTGGGTGGACTCTTGGGGGTTCTGCAAGCTGTCGAGTCTCCTTCATCCGGAGGGAATTTAACCAGAACCTACGGAATGCTGTAGGGAACGGGAGAAGGATGAATCACCATTCTTCGCTGGTCTCACGGGCGGCAATTAGCCAAACAAGTATGACCCAGGCAAGGAGAAAGCACTAAAGGCGCGTGAGAGCTGGACCCCAGGGTAGCGGAGGCCGCAGGCACTGGAGGCATTAGGAAGAGGGAGGGCCAGCATGGCCTCCTTTTCTCGGTTTTGTAAAGTAAACAGGATTGTAAAGAATTAATGTGATTGAGGCTGCCTTTCCTCGCTGGGGCAGGCACGCCTCTGGGCATGAGCAGGCCCCTGCACGCCACGCTTGTCTCTGTTTCTATTACCGTGTGCACAGCCAGTGAGGGCTTCTGAGTTTGAATGGGGAGCAGAGACATGGGATGAAAACCAGAGGGAGTCTGTTACTCTTGGTCCTCAGAGCCACGAGCACCCACCCCACCCCCTCGCCCCCGCCCCAGAGGCAGAAGCAGGATGTGAGTTCCAGAGCTGGAGCCATGGCCTCCCTGGGCTACTGATTAGCGAGTGGCCTTGGCCCGTCATTCAGCCTGGCCTTGGCCTCCTCATCTGTAAAAATCCCTTTTGCGTTCAAGTTCTGTGCTTGGCCATCTCCCCGGACATCCCAGGACGTGCCTGGCTGTCCTGGGTGGACCCCGCAGCAGCCGACCCGGGGTAACATCATGCCCAGGAGTGAGACACCCTTCTCCCGAAACCAAGAGGATCAGGGCTGCTTGGGCGCTAGGGGTCCAACCGGAAATGACCGCGGCCCCAGGGACAGCGTCTGCTCCTGCCCCGTGCCCAGCGGGGTGCCAGACTCAGCGTTTTGGTTTTTTGTTTGTTTGTTTTGTTCATATTGGTGTCTCAGTGTAATTTTAATTTGCATCTCTTTTTAAAATCTCTGTAGAGAGTATACAGGTGGATGGATGTAAAGGAAATGTATAAATAATAGACTATTTTTGTTTTATTCTGAAAGATGTTCCTAGTTTCTTTGTGGATAAACCATGGTAGTTTTTGACCACAGGAAAAAATAAGTCTTTATTGATCTGAATATTTTCTTAGTTGGGCACAGACTCAGCACTTTCTGAACTCAGTCCTGAACCCTCCCCCAACATCAGACGCCAAGTGCCCTGGTGAAAGACTGGAGTTTACCAGAGGTTTGGCAGCAGGCGGAGAAGAGGTTACTTTGCACAACAGTGAGCCGTGTGAACTTCCCTCTCAGTGCCAGCGGCGCCCAAAGCCCCATCTGCGGCCGGGCCTCATGAATGCAGAGGGTGGGAGACACGCCCCTGTCTTCACGTTGCTTCTCTCCCTTCTTTTATCTTCACCCGTAGCCTGGATTCGCGTGTGGCACCCACTCTGGTGCTAAGAAGGAGGGATGCCATCTCTCTCGGTCGTCCTCCCCACGTTGATCTGAAATGTAGCCGTCCTCATGGGCTATCCTGTCTGCTCTGGAATGCAAAGCACCGAGTGGGAGCAGTGAACTGGAGATAGATGTTGCAACATGGACAGACGTTCAAAGCGTAGTATTGAATGAAAATGATTACCGAGAACCAGGCGTGTGGCACAATAGCATTGATGAAAATGGAGCCTTCCTCCAAGCCACGCTTCTTTGTTTCAGGGATATACGTGTTATCTTCAAGGACGTGTATTAAATTATTAGATTGAGAGCCTAACGTGGGACATAAGGGAGAAAAAAAACAAACATTTACAGAAGAGGGGGGCCTTGCTCAGATACTGGTTGGATACTGGTTGTCTTGGACTGGGGAGTAGGTTCAGTTCCCACCTGGAGTTCACACACACACACACACACACACACACACCCCTACCTGTGCAGTGCAGAGCTGGAATAAGAGGTGATTTGGGTGGATGGGAGGTCTGGGCCCTGGTGCAGGGTGAGATGCTTCTGTTGGAAAGACCCAGACTAGACTGGGGTACCGGGGGTGTCCAACCCACAGCCCATAGGCCGCATGTGGCCCAGGATGGCTATGAATTAAGCACAACACAAAATCGTAAATTTACCTAAAACCTTTATTTTGTTCATCAGTTTTTACTAGTGTTTATGTATTTATTGTGTGGCCCAAGACAGTTCTTCTTCCAGTGTGGCCCAGAGACGCCAAAAGGTTGGACACCCGTGTGTGAGTCTAAACAGCTTCAGGTCTTTTCAGGGCCTGGTTTTGGCCGGAGTTTCGTGGAGACATTTTCCAGGGGCTGCTGCCGTGTCTGCCGCTGTGCGGACCGGGGGCCGTGATTCGGAGCGCCTGGCGGAAGGCCCGGTGGAGAGGCTGCCGACGCAGCGCTTCCCAGACCAGAGCGTGTGACCAGACCCCTGGGATCTCGCTCAGGTGCCCGCTCGGATCCAGAAGGTCTGGGGCGGAGTGTGAGGTTCTAGTTTCTAACAGACCCCCAGGTGGGGCTGACGCTGCCAGCCCGGGGACTCAGCCTGGAGTAGCAAACCCCTCAAATATTTAACCCCACTTCCAATAGGCCAGTAACAGAATTGAGAAAGCAAAATGAAGAAATGAAAGGAAGATGGTCTTAAGGCCCAGGATTGTCAACTGCTTAAACATTTCATTTGCCACCAGACATTTCTTAGGGAAATACATGATAGCCTTCTGTCTTGTGTCTTTTGTTCTTTTCTTTTTAAAAAGATTTTATTTATTCATTTTTAGAGAAGGAAGGGAGGGAGAAAGAGAGAGAGAAACATCAATGTGCGGTTGCTGGGGGTCATGGCCTGCAACCAGGCACGTACCCTGACTGGGAATCGAACCTGCGACACTTTGGTTAGCAGCCCATGCTCAGTCCACTGAGCTACGCCAGCCAGGGCTTCTTTTCTTTTCTTTTCTTTTCTTTTCTCTTCTCTTCTCTTCTTTTCTTTTTTTTCTCCCCTCCCCTCCCCCTCCCCCTCCCCTCCCCTCCCCTCCCCTCCCTCCCCCTCCCCTCCCCTTCCCTTCCTCTTCCTTTCCTCTTCCCTTTCCTTTCCTTTGGTTAATGAAAATACTTGCATAAGAAACACCTCAGGAAGCTCTCTAGCTATGTTTAATTTTGTGAGTTTGATGTAAATAAAAAAGAAACCCCACTGAATCCTTTAATTATGTTTTTGAAATTTGTGATATGAAAAGAAAGTAGCTGGGGGAACAGTAAATGAACTATTACAATTTAAAAAAAATCTTGCATGCAAAGGCTCATCGAACCAGCAGCCTTCACATGGCCGGAAAACGCCTGAAGGGTGAGAATGAGAAATGGTTTGGATTGGATCTGGTGAATCATAGGAATCGAACAAAACTCGACTCACTGAACTCCGAAGCCTGCCAACAATTACACAGGCGGACTCTCTTCACCGCGTTTAAAGCCTGAGAGCTGGACCCTTGCAGAGCACAGGTGTTCTAACTCCTTTCTCTCAGGGGCACTTCCCTCAGTGGAGGGCGAGTCCAAGGGCCTCGGGGTGTTTCCTGTGTTTGTCCGAGGGCCAGGCCCTCGGAGAGAAACACTCCGGGGTGGGGGGGGCGGTAAGGCCTGTCCAGGTGCGTCGGATAGAAGGGGGATGACTTTTATTACGGAGATAAGTGGGGGCACCCAGGCGTGTGGAGAGATGATGTCATCCAGGTGTGTGCGCACAACTAATGTCATCCAGGTGTGCAGAGCGGACTCAGGCTCACAGTGTTGCAGTCTCAGGGGTGTCAACCTGAGGCCCGTGGGCTGCATGCGGCTCAGAATGGCTGTGAATGTGGCCCAACACAAAATTGTCAATGTACTTAAAACCTTATGAGATTTTTTTTGTGATTACATGTCACAGTGTATTTAAGGTGTGGCCCAAGACAACTCTTCTTCTTCCGGCGTGGCCCAGAGACGCCAGAAGGTTGGACAGCCTGCAAGTCAGAGCTTGTAGAGACCTTCGGGGTCGCGTAGCTGGCCTTCCCCACCCTGCTTATCGGATGAGGACACAGAGGTCCTGAGTGGGACGGGGCTTGCTTGCTCCCGTGACGGGGGCAGTGGCCGTCAGTGTGGGAATTTGCACCAGGTGTCCCCGAGGCCTCTCAGGCTGTCCTCTCGTCCTCCTCCCACTCGCTCCGACGAGACCCTGGCTGGTGAGGGTCCCAGCTAGAGACTCCACCTGACTCAGGGGGTCAGTGGCTTAGCTTTTGGCTATAGACATTTTAATAGCCACAGAATTATGAGGTTAAGTGACGTCGCCAATGGGCTCCTACTTTTAAAAACATTAAAATAGAAGTCCCTCCCCAGGTGGACGGCAGTGTCTTTGGCTGATGCACACACTTTATACAGGTCCTTCCGGGTGAGCCAATGGCCCCCTCCCGCCCCCGTTCCCCATCTGAGGAGAACTCACCCTCCCCGGCAGCCGCCACGAGGCCCTGGTTGGCAGTGGGCTCCGTAAGGACAGTGGCCGTTTGCTGTACTCGTGGGCCTCTTGGACACGTGTGCTCACCGGGAGGAAGGGACACATGCAGGGAAGACCAAGTCAGGGGGACGTGGCGGTCATTCCCAACATCCATGCAGAGTGCTGCTTGGTTCAAGAGCCGTGTCCCCTCCCACACTCACCGGACCACTGCGAGCACTCACGCCACGGGTGATGGGCTCTTCCAACTCATTCAGCAAAGGGAGTCGCCTGCAGCATGAGCTGGGCCATATCTTGTGACTTAGGAATTTCTCTTTGCTGATGGGCCCCCTGAGACATCCTCCCCCAGGGGGCGTAGGGAAACATGTTTATTTTATTTTTCCTAAGTTTGAATCCTGAGTTTTTACCAAAGGAATGACTATGGAGCAGGACGAGAATGTTTGGGTCAGCTGGAAATCATCACCACTGATAATACACGTGCTTCACTCTTACCCCACATCTCAGAATAACATTTGACATCTCTTTCTCCAGATTTATCGATCTATATATATATGTAATTGACATATTGTACAAGTGCAAGGTACACAACGTGTTGACGTGATACACTTGTTTGTATATTACGACATGATTCCCACCACAGCGCTAGCTAACTCCTCCATCATATCACACAACTACCGTTTTGTGTGTGTGTGGTGAGAACGTTTCAGATCCACACTCGTAGCAACTTTCAAGTATATAACTCGCTGTTACTAACTGTAACCCCTGTGCCGCCCGTTGGGTCCCTAGAATTTTTCATCTTTGTAGCTGGAAGTTCACCCTCTTCCACCAACATCTGGGGCACCTTCATTGTGGTAAGGTCTATAGTAGTGAAACCTTGCTTCCCGGACTTAATTCACTCCAGAAAGCTGTTCTAGAAGCGATTTGTTTGGAAGCTGAGCCTCCTTTGTTTGCCGCCCGAGAGACACGTGACGGACCGCACAGGCGTCAGCAGGAAAGGGCTGTGGGTAGGGAATCGAGACCCGGAGTTCTCTTAGACACGGAGACATTTTTCCTGTGAACACCTCGGTCGAGAACCACATTGTTCGAGACCCAAGACCTTCGAGAACCGAGGTTGGATTGCAGTTCTTTCCTGTGGGTTCAGACATCCGTGTGTAAACGCATAGGGAAAAGGCACATGCGGCCTCTGAGGGAGGGACGGGGACTGAGGGTGGAGGTCAAAGGGGACCTTAGGCTTACCTGTTTCATGTCCACAAAACGTGAGAATGTGTTCATGTGCTATTGTGGTCATGAAAAACAACTTGAGACAGATGGCATATAGAGAAAGCACCGAGCTCCTACAGGACAATTTTCTTCTCCTATTTAAGGGGGGAGGGAGGGCCGACACCCAGTGTCAGCTCCTCCGGCGGGAGGCCAGCCTGGGTGTGGCGGCCGCTGAGAGCGCTCTGGCCAGCGTCCCAGCTGCGGCGGGGAAGGGGGCAGCCAGGGCTGCAGAGAGTGTCCACCTCGTGACAGCCCGCAGGACACGGGGCTCACCCTGGAGTCTGCCTCAGAATGACCCACCGTGCTGGTGACGTCTTCATTGTCCCAGGTCTCACACTCCGCGATTCTGATTTGCTGGGTCTGTCCTGTGGCCCACCGATCTGCATATTTTAAATAAGCCCCAGCGCTGATGCTGATGGAGGTGGTCTTTGAGCCACAGTGGGGGGGGGGCGTGGATACATTCCTTGTTGTTTGCCCTTTGCAGAGACAGCGCCTCATGACATCCTCCAAGATGAAAGCTAGGGCTGTTTCCCCGGTGACAGACACCCTCTTGCTGAGAGAACACACCTGCCTAGATGTTTGAACCACCCCTGAATATCATGTGTGTGCACACGCACGTGTAAATCACTGGGAAAAACAACACCATAAGGGCCATTCCAGCCTTGCATTTTGTTAAAAAAAGAGGCAGGAAATGGCCCTGTCTCATGAGATGGCAACACCAGAGTGAGCGCAGGTGGGTCTAGGTAGTAATTCAGAGGGGGCAGAAGGAGATGCGGTTTGGGTTCATCTCTGTGTTTTGTCAGGAGGCACACGTCATGGAAACCCAAATGAGAGGCTTCGGCAAGGTCAAGGGTCCTCTCTCAATGTGACTGTAAAGAGCTCTCCACCACTGAATGCCATGATGCAAATGCAAGACGATTTTCCATCCATAAAAGCCATTTCGGCTTGATAACGAAGCAGGATTGGAATCAAAAATAGGAAAGCAAATTGCCTGCCTTAGGAAGAGAACGTAATAGAAATGACCTTCCAGTGCTCATTTTTGGTCTTGATATGTATGCATGTATTTGTATATATTTTCTGCTTCTAATGTACTACAATGAGCTAGGCCATCCATGCTGTTAATGTCTTGTATGGGTAAGAGTCCAATCAAAAGTTAAAAAATGGAATGGGCTGAGATCTTGAATTAGGTAGACTGGTCAAGTCTTGTGTCTCTTAGTTGTTGCTGTTGTTGTTGTTGTTGTTGTTGTTGTTATTATTTTGTATAGAATGTCACCAGAGAAGGTGACCTGGCTCGGTCCTGGATCTTCAGAAATGAAGTGGTTTCCAGGGATGTCTGTACTGAGGCTGCCTGTGGCAAGAGACCCTTGATAAGGCCAAGGTCAGGGGTCTAAAGCTGCCCTGGAATATTGGGGTGAGGGGGCAGCAACTCAGCCAGCCTGGGTCTCCCCTCAGCCCTGGGCAATCCCATCAAAATTAGGCCGCACTGTCAACATTGCTCATGGACCACTTGGGATGTTACTAAAGACATGCATTTCTAAATTAAATTAAACCATCAGAAAGGAGGAGAAAGGATTGCGCCACACAGCAATCTTGCCTTGTTACTCCGCCCCGGGGCCTGACGGGTCACTTCAAACCCATCACAGGCCCAAAGAACAGCAGAACAGCACTGGGGGTGAGAGGGGCATGGATTCCTGGCACAGTGCTTCAGCCTGGAGAACATTTGGATGATTAGAAAGACATAAGGAGCACTCAGTTTCTGTTCAGTGTCTGCCGCCTGAACATTCACAGAGACTCATAATGGCTCTAAATTGTTGTGTATGTTTTACATAAACACAGGAAGGGAGGCACATGGAAACACCCGTGCAATGTTGCTGTGGTTGAGTAAAAAAATGTTATGAACCCTTTAAAGACTCTAGTGAATTACAATAAATCTGTTCATAAGGGTAAACACAATTCTAATTTCCTAAGGCAATCAGTACCTTTCCCAGGGATCATCCATGCCCCCCTTTCCTAGCAGGTGGCAGTAGTAGCATTTATCCTGGTCATACATCACCGTGATTTTTGTAGGTTTTCCTCTCACCCACTACAGTGCAAATTTCCAGACAATGATGTTTGGTTCTTGTGGGTGATGGTCCTTGATTCTTTTTACAATATCTCACCCTGGCCTTTGCATGCCTGGTAACCAACAATGAAATGAAGGAAAGCATTGAGACTGAAAAGCAGCAAATTTTCTTCACCACAAAGATGATCTTGTGGATGAACATTCACGGGAAAGGGTTGGGAACTGCGCCCAGGAACTTTCTTGACAAGAGGCGGGGACATAAGGCAGAACAAAGATTGTCCCGAAGTGGACACCATGGCCATGTGCCGGCCACGTGCTGTTCCTTCACACATATGAAACCTTCTGAACATCCTCTAGAGGTGGGTGTTTTTATGAACTTCTTAGGTTTTCTACGACTGGGATTCTCCAATATAAGGCATTTGCCAAACACTCACATTTAGTGGTGGTGGAGCTGCCGCACCAGACTTAATTGGGCTTTGGGAGCAGCGATCTCCTCTGTCTGGCGATCAGCTCGGGCTTAGGTTAGGGTTTTCTTAAACATCACCTTTTCCCATGTGCCCGGTGGGGCTCTTGCAGGAGGCAATGGGAGGACAGTCAGGGGAACGCAGAGTTCTCAAAACAGTCCTGGGCTCGGATACCTGAAGAAGTATCCGAGTGGCAGCTGGCAGCACGCTCTGGTGGATGACTTTGTGCACTCTAGGAATACTGGATGGGTCCAAGGCCCTGGTTCTCAACTGGGGGTGATTTTGGCTCCTACCCCCACCCCCAGGGGATATTTGGCAACTTTTAGAAGCAGTTTTGGTAGCCACACCTCGGTTTGGGACCAGCATCTAGAGGGTGGGGGCCAGGGACGCTGCGAAACATCCTACAACACACGCAACAGCCCCACGTGACTCGGGACTACCCTGCCGCGAATGTCTCTGCTGCCGAGGGTGAGGAACCCTGGTCTGAGGTGTGGCTGTATTTCTCGTAGCGTTGGAAGCTAATTTTGGGGTGGCTTTAGCTAAATTGATTGTGACTCAGGGAGTGTGGGTTTAGAACAGACACAGCTGCATACAATTGATTGCTTTTGTTCCAGCGCTGACTTTTCCTCCTGGACGAGTGAATCACTTGAACTGGGAGCGTGGACTAATTTTACTTCTTCCTGGCCTAACAGAGACCCCTGCGTCCAGGAGACAAAGTACAAGGGCTTACCAGGGAGAAGCTCCACCCCCTGGAAAAAGGAATTGAGATGTGTGGCGGGGGTGGGGGTGGGGGGGGATGAGACAGTTTCAAAGGAGTGTCATGCAAGACACATCTGAACCGGCAGGACATTTTTAGGAGTTTCTCTGAGCCAAGCTGATGACAATTGCTGGGATGCTGAATCTCACTGGACTGAGAAAATGCTCCAGATAAGGGCAGTTTTGCAGCTTATTTTATGCAGTAGAATCACAGGGGGAGACAGGAGGGTTACATGAAATCTACTGGTAGGTTAGTGAGGGAGGAGAAAGCAAAGCAGGGAAATCTCTGGGACTGGATAAAGAGTAAAGTGGAGACACGCTTCTTTTACATTGGAGGGGGCAGGGCAGTTAGGAATGAATGTTTACAGCACATGGAGAGGGTATTCAGGGAACAAGACAGCAATGAGGGGCCCTGTGGTCAGGGGCTCTGGGTGTGGTGGGCGGGCCCTGAGGGGTCTGCAAAAAGAGATTACTTTGATATTCTAAAGGCATGTTATCTTAGATGTAAAATGGCAATAGAAGGGCTAATTTAAGGTACAGTCTGACCTTTGTCAAGGAATCTACAGGCCTAGGATGGGACTGCTCACATTAACCCACTTTTTGGTAGGAATTTCTGTGTTCAGACCAGCCTGGGTTATTGTTACTTTGGTCTCTGAGTGTGCAAGGCCCAGCGTGCCGGCCTCCCCTGAGCTGGTTGGGCTTAGTGTGTGGCCCCTGTTTTCCTGCCCAGGAGGGAGGTTCCAAAGCTTCCTTCACTACCCCACCCCCACCTCGGTCCAGGTTAATTTGCGTTTCAATGGCAACTTCGTACAACTGAAGATTTTATTCAACTTTTAAGCTTCTCCAATGCTCGTTACTTGTGTTGCCCTAATGGAAATCCTGCAATTGCTAATAGGCTATACGTATATTTTTTACTCTGAAGTGAGGAGGCCTGGGGGTGCTCAGGTGAGGAGGGAAAGGGGAGGGTCCCCGTGGAGGAAGTTACATTCAGTGCTGGAAGGGACAGGCAGAGAAGGGACCGGGCCTGGTGGCTGAGAAAGAGGGCGGAAGAGGGTGAGTCGGGGAGTCGTGGGGCCGGGAGGCTTAACAGCCGGAGCACGTCACCCTCCACCCCCCAGAGACCCCGGCTCATGGCCTCCACTCCACCCTGCTGTTCTCGGAGAGACGGCAGTCCCAGCCCAGGAAGCAGGGGACTAGGCCGCCCTGTGAGCCAGGCGGGTCCCTTTTCCGAGTGCAGCTGACCCAGCGAGGGGTCGGAACGCCCCTCCCAGGAACACGCACGCCCGGCGGGAGCTGTCCGTGGTGCTGAGCTCTTCCTTCGGCTTGGCCGGAGCCGCAGCCCGGGGCAAGGGCTCAGTGTGTCCCGGGGAGGGCGAGCAGGGCGCGAAGGTCTGCAGCGAGCTCCGGGCTCTACGTTTTACCCCTCTGCCGGAACCTCCTGTGTTCCTCTCTTAACCCCGGCCGAAACTCTGCGCAGCACCCCGAGCTGAAGGACGGGTCCCTCCTCTCTCTCCCACATACCGCGGTGCATCTCAGACCCCCACCCCACTTCCTCCCTCGCTCCTTCCTCGGCGAAACGGCACCGGGTCATCCCGGCGCTTCTCGCCCCACTGCCCCCTCGTCCACCCCACCCTTCTCCCGGGCGGGACTCTCCTAGAGCGCAGCAAGCCCCTGCAGCAGGGGTTCTCTGCCGCCCAGGGCTGTCGGCCCCCTCCTTCCTCTTCTGCTTCCATTCTCCTCGCACTCGCCCTTCTCTCTTGCTGTCTAAGCACCGCCCTTGTTTTTCCATACAAGGGAGCGACGGGGTGGGGGCGGGGCACAGAGGAGGCGCTCCCAGTCCCCCTCAAAAGCTGCGAGCCCACTGGCAACTCCTGCATCTGTTCAGCTCCAGCGGAGAAACGCCAAGCCCGCGCCGCAGGTGTGGGCGGGGGACCTCCAGGGGCCAGCGGGGAACTGCCCCTCCCTCTCTGAAGCACTTTCCCGCCGCAGAGCCACACTTAACAGGTAGGGCGGTGCTCCTGGGTCTAGCTTGTGTGGACTGCGAGGGCTCTAAATGGACTACAAGGCGTTTAAATAACCGGTGCACGTGCAACCTGCGCATAGATTTATTTTTGCAGAGGTGGGGCGATGGCACTTTTCATTGCTGTTATGTATTTTGGCCAAGGGAGTATTTGGGTAGTGGGGGAGGGTGGAGGAGGGGGCAGAGAGAGAATGGGGAGTGATGGGCTTTGATTCTCTTTGGATATAGGTGGCCATGGCCTCACGGCCCACTCGGGATCCCCCAGTCCCTGACTTATTTTCCGGACTGCCACCGGTGGCCTCAACTCCGGCCAACCAGAGCGCAGAGGCCTCGGTGGGCAACGGGTCGGTGGCTGGCCCGGGCTCTCAGGCTGTCACGCCATTCCAGAGTCTGCAGCTGGTGCACCAGCTGAAGGGGCTGATCGTGCTGCTCTACAGCATCGTGGTGGTCGTGGGGCTAGTGGGCAACTGCCTGCTGGTGCTGGTGATCGCGCGGGTGCGCCGGCTGCACAACGTGACCAACTTCCTCATCGGCAACCTGGCCTTGTCCGACGTGCTCATGTGCACCGCCTGCGTGCCGCTCACGCTGGCCTACGCCTTCGAGCCACGCGGCTGGGTGTTCGGCGGTGGCCTGTGCCACCTGGTCTTCTTCCTGCAGCCCGTCACCGTCTACGTGTCGGTGTTCACGCTCACCACCATCGCGGTGGACCGCTACGTTGTGCTGGTGCACCCGCTGCGCCGCCGCATCTCGCTGCGCTTCAGCGCCTACGCAGTGCTGGCCATCTGGGCGCTGTCCGCGGTGCTGGCGCTGCCCGCAGCCTTGCACACCTACCACGTAGAGCTCAAGCAACACCGCGTGCGCCTCTGCGAGGAGTTCTGGGGATCCCAGGAGCGCCAGCGCCAACTTTACGCTTGGGGGCTTTTGTTCGTCACCTACCTGCTTCCCCTGCTGGTCATCCTCCTGTCCTACGTCCGAGTATCGGTGAAGCTCCGCAACCGCGTGGTGCCGGGCAGCGTGACCCAGAACCAGGCCAACTGGGACCGTGCGCGGCGCCGGCGCACCTTCTGCCTCCTGGTGGTGGTTGTGGTCGTGTTCGCCATCTGCTGGTTGCCGCTGCACGTCTTCAACCTGCTGCGGGACCTCGACCCCCGCGCCATCGACCCCTACGCCTTCGGGTTAGTGCAGCTGCTCTGCCACTGGCTCGCCATGAGCTCGGCTTGCTACAACCCCTTCATCTACGCCTGGCTGCACGACAGTTTCCGCGAGGAGCTGCGCAAGCTGTTGCTCGCCTGGCCCCGCAAGATCGCGCCGCAGGGCCAGAACTTGACAGTCAGCGTGGTCATCTGATGCCCCGCCTCACGAGGCCTGGGCTGGGGAGCTCCACGTCCCCTGGGTGCCCACCGAGGCTGGACTGGAGAGCTTGTTCCCAGCGCCAGTGGGAACAAGCTAAGCCAGTACAGACAAGACTTCCAGCTCAGCCCGCTTGTCCAGTGGCCTTGCTTTGTCCTTGAATCTGTGTAAATGTTAACTGAGCTTTGTCGCAAGTGCAAGTGCTTTGCTTGGAGAAGGCGGGGAGAGGAAAATGGATCTATAATTTTCTCGTTATGTTTTGAAGGCCAGTCAAAGCTCTTTCTCCCGTATTTCAGCACTGTAGCTGCCTTCCTTGCTTTTCCTTGTGTTCCCTAAATGGTGAGATGAAAAGGAACAAGGGAGGTAGGATTTAAAGGAGCTGTGTTGGAGTTGGTAACACTTTTCAGGTTGCCTTTTAAAAAGGGTGTAACCGGCTTATAATACCTGCTATTGCTTCGTTAATTTGAACACATTTATTTCTAGAGTTCCAGGGAAATAGGCATTACCAATCTACGTCTAGGAGGTTAGCATTTCCTGAATAAGACCTTTCTACATCAAAGGGGCTTTAATTTTAAATCCACTTGCCTTTATAGTAAAAAACACTTACAGACTACCTTTCAAAAGGTCTTGCTATCGTTTCCCCCCTCCTTATGCCCAACTTTTATTTGAAAATGTTTAGGTAAATTAGTCAACAAAGAGACAGACATAGAAATAAAGAGGAAAATGCACCAGTCACGTGAGGGGACATGCAGCTGTGCATAGGACAGACACCCCGTACGCGTGTGTGTTGGTGTATCTGCACCCAGTGTTTGCCACAGACTTGGCTCTCAAATATTTGCTGTTCTCAGTGCTCAGTGTAAACCGTGTGCCACGGCACTTGCTTGCCTTCTCCAGTTGCTCAGCTGCAGCAGACCCAGAGCTGTCTTCCAACTGCTTGGCATCCACTCTGTAGTGATGCTACCTGGAACGTGATCAACCGAGAATACAAGGACTGGGAGAAATGAGCTGTCAGTCTCAGGGGGCACAGGTCTGTGAATGCGAACAAGTGCCCTGTGGCGAGGGTTTCCACACTGATGTGGGAGCAGTGACCGGGCAGTGAGGGCAGGAGTCGCAGGAAATGACACATGGCATCCCATCCTCAGATCAGTGCCCGTGGCATGCAGGGCGTGAACTAGCATCTGCGGCTGCTCCGTTACCATCTGCAAGATTTCAGCATGGCCGCAGCTCACTGAACAGCAGAGTCCGTGTTTCCCCAGCTCTCCCTTATCTTACTGTCAGAAATGAGCTCATTCACTCGTTAAGGTGTGCCCTGAAGTGAAGCAAAAGAGGCGGCGATTTGGGGAGGGGGAGGGTCGAATCCTATTACTCCAATGTCAACAATCGAGATGGAAGAGTGAGTGTTTGTGGTTTGGCTCGTTATCTGTATGAGACTTCAGTAGTTATATGTCTGCAGTTTTTGAGGAGCAGGAAAAGCCTGGCTTGGGAGAAAGGAAAAGGCAGGCTAACTTGGGAGAGGCAGTTACCTTTGGCAGTGGCAATGAAACTAACTACCAGCTTCCTCTGTGGATGTGGAGAACAGGCCGTGTGCTCCAATAATGCAGCCTGCCCACAGCATGGTGTCACTGCCCCGCCCCAGGGGAACGCATCCCCCAGGCACCCCAGGGACCAGCTCCTGCGCTCCCAGCAGCTCCTCACTCGGGAGGCCCAAGGCCACACAGGCCCCGCTTCCTGGGAGCATTCTTTGCACAGGTCTGTGTGGGGTGTGGAGCCCATGGAGGGAAGGATGGGATTGGTTGGGGCTTCGCTGTGCTCTCGTTGTTGCAAGGTTGAGTTCACGGGTTCCCAGCCCTGGCGGTTCCCGGAACCACTGGGGGAGCTTTTGGAAAACATCGGCACCTCGGCCCTGTCCTCAGAGGGTCCAGTCGATCTGAGATGGGGCTGGGCCTGTGTTTTCCAAAGCGCTTCAGTTGGTTTTAATGTGCTTTCAAGATTAAGCTCCCCCCTCCCAAATTATCCTCTTTTTAATGAATTTCAGAAACCTATGAATGAAGCTTTCATCGTACCTGTCACAGGTCTTAAGAATTTGAAGTTGAATTCTGACAGTGAGTTACAAGCCACACTCGGGAAATACCCTTTTAGCCCCCAGACAATACCTGCTGAATCGCACAGAGGCAACTTCTGGTAATCAGAAATACATAGGTATTCATTCAGCGTTTGCCTTGCACACCTCCTGTGGGTAAAGCACGGCGTGAGTCCAATCAGATCAATTGCAGTGTAAAGTCATACACCACGAATTGTTCCAGATCCACAAACTGAAATGCTTCCAGAATAGCTTGATGTAAGTCTGCGTGAACGGTGAGAAGTGTCCCAGTAATTACTAGGAAAGCTGCCGCCCGTTTCTGTCATGCTCTATAATATAAAACCTTAATGTTTATATGGATTTTATGAACAGCCTAAAGAGATTGGAGAAATACACTGTGTTTATAAATATCTTTACAAATTAAGCACACTGGCAGATGCACAGCAAATAATTCATCCTTCCCCTACCTGGAATCTATTTGGGACTAACTTGACTATAAAACAAAGTAACTTAAAAAAATCTCTCGGAGGTGAGTCCTAGAGAAATCCACATGGGGTTGATGTAGAAAACTGTATTTCATGTAATTCACTTTAGGCGCTCCCGAGGTTCCGGTCCTCTTCCTGCAGGGAGCCAGGCCGGCCGTGGTGCTGGGAACGGCGCCAGTCCGGGACTCGGCCGTGGCCCTTTCTGAGCCCGACGAGACGTTCTGTAATCCTCTTTGCAAGCTTTGTCACCAGGTCTCACTTCGGGCAGCCGGTCAATAGATTTATCTCACTAAATCGGCTGGGGAGTGTTTCCAAATGTGTTGGCAACAGTTACCTGGAATTAGCAACTGTGAGAGCTGCTGCGGTCTCGTTGACATTCACGTAGCCCTCCTGAATTTCGTTCTTGCGGATCTTCAGCCTGCTCTTCTATGGGGGGCTGTTAAGTTCCAGGTTTATTTTCTCAGGCGGGCTGGTTAACCTCCTCCGTTCTGTGGTTTGTGTTCCTGAGCATCAAGTAGTCTCGTCAAGGTGAGTGATAGAACTGATATCAAGGGGACCCGGGCAAAAGTGTGGTTAGATCTGGGAGCGAACCCAAGGTCCATCCCCCACAACGGAGAGGTCAGGAGCACCTGTGTGCCCCAAGGGACTTCCTCACTTGATTTTCCTTCATGTGTGATGTCTTCATGTGTGTACTATGCATGTGTGGCTGCCTCACTGTAAAGCTCTCCAGGCTGGGGCTTGTACCGTGTTTGACATGTTTTGGGTGCCCAATAAACATTAAATCCGTAGTATGGTCTCCAGCCATGGAATAAATAAACCAAGCCAGTTACACACACAGGGTAACTATACAACCTCGGGGTGGCCAGGATTCAAGCAAGGATAAATCAGGCCCCGAAAGACATGCTACTTAATCTAGATTCATCAGTTTCAGCAACTCCGGGAGTAAACTGTTATTTGGGGTCTTCTGTGAGCCCCCAGAGCCCACCTCAGCAACGACAGCCTTGCGGTGCGCAGCACCAAGCTCCGTGCTCTCTCAGACTGCGTGCGTCTAAATCCACAGGTCCAGCAACGGGAGAGTGGAGAATTTCAGGATTGATCTCTACGTCATCGTGAATCTGGCTCATTCTTTAAATGTTAGCATTTGCTCATCTTCTTCCACATATAGCTTGAACATTTTGAAAGCATTCAACGCTTGAGCCTGTGAGCAAAATTGATCATCGAGATTTTACAACATTCATAACAGAGTCATAAACAGGATTTTCTGGTACATCTAAAATAAAAGTTAAAAAAAAATGGACCTGGCTTGTATGGCTCAGTGGATTGAGCACCGGCCTGCAAACTCAAAGGTCGCCAGTTCAATTCCCAGTCAGGGCACATGCCTGGGTTGTGGGCTGGGTCCCTGGTTGGGGATGTGCGAGAGGCAGACGATGGATGTTTCTGTTGTACATTGATATTTCTCTCCCTCTCTTTCTCCCTCCCATCCCCTCTCTCTAAAAATAGATAAAATATTTTTAAAAAGTTAAAAATGGATTTATGTACACCTTTCCAGGGATCCATATGTTTTGCTAAATGAGATAAGCCAACTTACAGATGTTGGAAATACAAAATATTTATTTGGATGGAGAACAGCAACCTGATTTGTTGAAAGACCGTGGGCTCCCCATCAGTCTCCGGGAGAAGAAAGCCTTACTTTGGGTTGGGTGTGCCCAGTTCTAACAGGGTTTGAATGATTTTTCTCTTCTTTCCAACTCAATTCCTTTCACAGCCCATTCTTTATTTCTCTATCCTGCCTTTTCTTCTGCTACTTTTTAAAAAAGATTTTATTTATTTATTTTTAGAGAGGGAAGGAAGGGAGAAAGAGAGAGAGAAACATCAATGTGCAGTTGCTGGGGGGCCATGGCCTGCAACCCAGGTATGTGGCCTGACTGGGAATCGAACCTGCGACACTTCTTCTGCTACTTTCCCACATTATCTATTAAATACCTCTGACCTGAAGCTGCATCCGCCCCAGTGAAGGGGAGCGGGGTCCAAGCAGCCCTCTTCCCGTGGGTCCTCCTAAGGTGAGTCCTGCTGGCGAGGGATCCCGCCCACCACTTCCATCTCCGTTGGCGGGCTGCACCGGACTCGTGGAGGGCGGCTGTCCTTGCGTTTCCCGCCCGTTTCCTGCCCGCCGCGGGGTCTTGGAGCTCGCATCACGGACTCCTTCACGGATGACCGGCGTTGCTGTCCCACACGAAGACGCTGAAGTTCAGAGGAGTCGTTTACCCAAAGTCGGTGGGCGGCACTGGGCTCTGAGTCCAAGTCTCTCTGGTTCCAAAGCCCCTTCCTGTCACACTGCCCTGCACCACACAGTTCACATGATAATAACGACAGATACCAATAATAATCGTGATAACTGTTGCTGCATTTTACTTGCAGCCATTTGCAATCCACTCATATTGCATTGTATAGGTCAGGGAAGCAAGTCACAGAGAGATGCGGGAGCTTGCCCGAGATCTCGGGGCTTGGAGGTGAGCAGGAAGGTTGGGAATGCAACTCAGGCAGACCCCTCCGAAGCCGTGTTCCTTCCCCACTAAACTGAGCATGCTCTCTCTCTCTCTCTCTCTCTCTCTCTCTCTCTCTGCATGTGTTTTCCAACATGACGGGCTGTCCTGGAACATACTCCCTCCATTCCTGTCGCTCCGTGTTTGCCGGCATCCTTTGATGTCTGGACAGCTGGTCTCCTGGCCCACGCTGGACATGGGCTGGCTCTGAGACAAAGCCCAAGCCCACGGTGGGTCTCCCAAGCAAACCCAAGTCCTCTCTGGATGCTGACCCAGGGTCGTCTGAAATTCTGCCTTTAGGTGTAATATATCTCTCCCTCCTTCCCTCCCATCCTCCCTCCCTTCCAACATTATTATCACCCATATCTTTCTTCCTTTGCTACTGGTTATTTTCTACTTGAATGGCAGGATGGAGGAAGCCTTGGCTGCCTGAATGAATGACCTACTAAATACACAAGTATTTACATGAGTAATTTGTCAGGCATTACCACCCAGGTGCTCGTTACGACAATCAGGAGGTAATGACACTCGGGGGCTACAGCTGAAGCCTGAATAGAAATCAGCCTGCCTGGGCCGGGAGAGGAAAGATCACGGAGGGAACGTATTTGTGAATTTCTCATGCTTATTGTCAAGCTCGTTTGAACGTGCGTCAGTGAATCCGTTCACGAAGGGTGATTTGGTTTTGAGTACATTTAATACCCATCAAAGAACACTCAGCACCCTTCCCCATGGTCTGTGCACCTGCCCGGAGAAAGGCAGCTTGTTATGCTCTTTTTCAACTGCACACCAGACCCAGGGAACAGGCCGACTCCTGATACCTGCGGCTGACGGAAGGGACCCTGGACAGCATTACACATCACAGCCGTGGGGCCGGTCTCTGTTTGACTGCAGCCTGTCGCTGGGGCAGGCCAGGCGCTGCTCATGCGACGGAACTCGGGCTGCAGCTGTGCCAGCGGGGACCGCAGAAGGCTGAGGGCTTCGCACTGGGTGGCAGTGGTGCACATTCAAACGCCCCTCTCCAGGGGGGCGGGGACTCTGAAACAGAAGGGGGCATCTGGTCCAGTCCCCACACTGAACGGATTAGGTGACCGATGTCCAGAGAGGGTTATGTGACAAGGGCCATGTAGCCTTTGTTAGTGGCACTGCAGGGACATACTCCAGTGAATTGTTTCAATTCTGTCTCTTCATTTTTCTGATTTTATAAATAATTACCCTTGTGGTTCAAACAATAATCTTATTGTTAAAACCAGCAATACCTAGAAATGGGAGAAATGGGAAAATAGAAGTGACTTGTCAAGCTTTCCAACCATGCCACTGTGAGCTTACGTAGGATCAAGCTCGTTTCGGACAGCGGTCTATGGTGTTTTGTTACAGCAGCGTGCGTGGACTAAGACAGTGTTTCGGGCGAAGAAACTTAGGTGTCAAGAGGGAGGTTCACTTGCCCAAGATCTACAACAATAAGCTCCCAGCAGGGGTGTTCTGGCTGAGGACATTCTGGGGGTAAGCGAAGGCTACTTTCCTTCAATCCTTACGCCCCTCAGCTCAAGCTTAAAATTCCAGGGAGGGGACACCTGAAGGAACTGGTTTGTTCCCTAGGCCAGAGAGACAAGGAACCTTGGAGAAAGAGCCAATTCCCGCAAAGAAAGTGGCAGGGCCATCAGAAGAGGCGAGGGGTGGCAGGACGGAGACTGGGCAGCTCCAGACACGGTTGTCTCTAGAAGAATCTCACTGCGAAGAGAAGGATGCTGTCCTCACTCATTCATTCACAGACTCACCTGTTCATTCATTTATTTATTTTTATCCCCACCTGAGGATATGTTTAGAGAGGAAGTGGGGAGAGGAAGAGAGACAGATACAGAGAAGACACATTGATGTGAGAGAGAAACATCCATTGGTTGCCTCCCTAGGAATCGAACCCACAACCTTTTGGTGCACAGGATGACGCTCCAGCCAATGGAACCACCCGGCCAGGGCTCGTTCATGTTTTTCGACACTGGCTAGGTTCTCTGGGTGGTGTGAGGGATGGAACATGACCTCTATCTGTGGGCACTTACAGTTGTCCTTGAGGTAGCGAGGCAGTCATGGGGACATGGAGGATGTACTGGCTTGGTCAGAGTAATTACTGTCTTCATACAATTAATTGGGAAATGCCCCTTTCTCTTCTGTTTTCTGGAAGAGATTGTGGAGAACTGATGTTAATTCTTTGTATGTTTGGTAGAGTTCTCTAGTGAAACCACTTGGGTCTGGAGATTAGTTTTTGGAGTTTTTAAAATTATAAACTTAATTTCCTTAATAGTGGTACTTTATTTCCTAAATAGTTGCAGTATGGCAGTTCCTGCCTAGTGAGGAAGCGGTCTGTTTCATCCAAGTTGTCAAATGTATGTGCGTGGGGTTCTTCATAGCATTCTCTTATGACTCTTTGGGAGTCGCCAGGGACTGGAGTGACAGCCCCTGTCTCATTCCTGACAGCTGTAATCTGCATCTTCTGTCTTTTTTCCTCTGTCAGTCTTTCTAGAGGTTTGCAAATGTTACTGATCTTTTCAAAGAACCAGCTCTTTGCTGTATCGATTTCTTTATTTTTCTGTTTTCTATTTCATTGACTTCTGATCTTATCTCATAATTTCCTTTCTTTTGTGTGTGCTGAATTTTCTTTCCTGTCTTTGGAGGTGCAAGCTTAGATGACTGAGTTAAGACTTTTCCTCTTTTCTAATGCGTATGGTATTTAGGGTTGCAAAGCACCCTCTCAGCATTGCTCTAGCCGTATCCCACAATGCGTTCGTTTTCATTCAGTTTCCTGTCTTTTTATTTCTTATTTTTTAAACTATATTTTATTGATTATGCTGCTATAGTTGTCCTTATTTTTCCCCCTTTTCCCCCTTCACCCAGCACCCTCCGCTCCCTCAAGCAATCCCCCCACTATTGTTCATGTCCATGGGTCATACATGTAAGTTCTTCGGCTGCTCCATTTCCTACACTGTACTTTACATCCCCATGGCTATTCTGTAACTACCTGTTCGTACTTCTTTTTTTTTCTGAAGATTTTATTTATTTATTTTCAGAGAGGGAAGGGAGAGAGAAAGAGAGAGAGAGAGAGAGAGAGAGAAACATCAATGTGAGGTTGCTGGGGGTCATGGCCTGCAACCCAGGCATGTACCCTGACTGGGAATCGAACCTGCGGCACTTTGGTTCACGGTCCGCGCTCAATCCACTGAGCTATTGTTTGTACTTCTTAATCCCCTCACCTCTTCACCCATTCCCCCACACCCCCTGCCATCTGCCAACCTTCTGGTAACTACCTTCTTTTCTCTTGCTTTTCAGAGTCTCTCTTTATCTTTAACCTTTGGCCTTTTCATAATGATGTGTCTTGGAGTGGGCCTCTTTCCATCCATCATAATTGGGACTCTCTGTGCTTCCTGGACTTGCATGTCTATTTCCATCACCAAATTAGGGAACTTTTCTTTCACTATTTTTTCAGGTAGGTTTCCGATTTTTTGCTATTTCTCTTCTCCTTCTGGTACCCCTATGAGGTGAATGTAGGACCTCTTAAAGTTGTCCCAGAGTCTGTTTATACCATCCTAATTCTTTTGGATTCTTTTTTCTCTCGTTGTTTTGCATGGCAGTTTTTTGCTTCCTTATGTTCCAAATCATTGATTTGATTCTTGGCTTCATCCATTCTACTATTGTTTCCCTATAAATTGTTCTTTATTTCAATTAGTGTATCCTTCATTTCTGACTGGATCTTTTTTATACTGTTGAGGTCCTCACTAAGTTCCTTTATCATCCTTATAAATAGTGTTTTGAACTCTGCATCTGATAGATTGCTTATCTCCATTTTGTTTAGTTCTTTTTCTGGAATTTTGATCTGTTCTTTCATATGGGCCATCTTTCTTTGTTTCCTCATTTTGGCAGCCTCCCTGTACTTGTTTCTGTGTATTAGGTAGAGCTGCTTTGACTCCATGTCTTGGTAGTGTGGCCTAATGTAGTAGGTGTCCTGTAGGGTCCAGTGGCACAGCCTCCCCTGTCACCCAAGCTGGGTACTTGAGGTGCACCCTTCGTGTGGGCTGGGTACACCTTCCTCTTGTAGTTGAGCCTTGGTTGCTGTTGGCAGATCAATGGGAGGGATTTCCCCAGGCCAGTCAGCTGAAAGGACTGGCTGACCACTGACCACCACCCTCCACCCTCCGTGGAGGATCAGCTGTGCAGGGGCAGGGAGGTGGTGCTCCAGCATGGTATGTAGCTGTCCACTGGGTGCGTTGGCCCTGGGGTTTCCCATGTTGTGCAGGCCAAGGTCAGCCCCCACCTGTGTTTTGCCCGGGTCACCCTGCCTGAGCTGTAAAGCAACCTGAGATGGCTGCTACTTGTGCTGGACTTGGAGATTCCCAGGTGAAGCCAAGCTGTGTCTCTAATCTGGCTGCTGCTTGGGCTCAATGACACCAGCTGTTGCATGTTTGATAGGATTTAGGAGCTATGACGAGCCATTCTTATGGAAAAGCAGCTTGGGTGTCCCCGTGAGTTGGGTGGGGTGGAGCCTCTGTGGATATCCAAGGTGGGTCACACAGTGTTAGCCAGGTTGATGGAGTCTCAAATATGGTACAAGTCTTTGGGGAAAGGGCTCAGCAAAGGGACAATGGCCTCTGCTTGGCCCAATGCCAGACACTTCAGTCTGTCCCTGTGTACCACTGGTGCCCTTCAAGCTGCCACCCCGGTGCTGGAGCTCAGAGGGAGCAAGTCTGAGTAGGTGAGTCCATGTGTGGGTTCCCCAGGAGGAACTGCTTGGGGCTCTAGCAGCCTCCTCCAAAGACTCAATCCCTGCTGGTTTTGGCAGCCAGAAGTTGTGGGGGCTTATCTTCCTGGCACTGGAACCCTGGGCTGGGGGGCTTGGTATGGAGCTGGGACTCCTTGGTCCTGAGATATCCCTCCTGAATTTTTATCCACCATATGTGGGTGAGGGATCAGCCCCTTCTGTGTCTGTGCCCTTCCTACCAGTCTGGATGGATGTGGTTTCTCAGATTCCGTAGCTGTTGGACTTCCATGCAACTTGATTGCCGACAGTTCTGAGGGATGACTGTTCTAGATTGTAGTTGTAATTTTGATGTGGTTGTGCGAAGAGGCAAGCTGTGTTTGCCTACGTCCCCATCTCGACCAGAAGCCCCCAGTTTCATGTTTTTTTAACACTTTCCTCGCGATTTCCTCCTCGATCCATGGATTATTTAGAAGTATGTTGTTCAGTGTCCAAGCGTTCAGAGATTTCCATGTTATCTTTCTGTCATTTATTTCTAGTTTCCTCACTGTGGTCAGAAAACATGCTCTGTAAGATTTTAATTATTTTAAATTCGTTGAGATTTGTTTCATCGCTCAGGATATGGCCTATTTTGGTATATAGTCTGTGGGCATTTGAAAAGAATGTGTATTCTTTTTTAAAAATTTATTTTTAGAGAGATGGAAAGGAGGGGGCATAGAGAGAAAGAGAGGGTGGGGGAAAGAGAGAGAGAGAGAAACAATGGATGTCTCCTGTATGTGCCCTGACCTGGGATCGAACCCATAACCTCGGCATGCGCCCTGGTCAGGGCACCCAACCTGTCTGGTGTATGGGACGATGCCCCAACCGAGCCATCCGGCCAGGGCCAGGGTGGGTGGGCTGCTGTTGTGAGCTCAGTGTACTGTGAATGTGGATCTCATCTCCTTGGTTGATGACGCTGTGGAGTAAATGGAGTGGAAGGCAGCTATGGCCTGAAAATTATCTGTCTTGCTAAGCTTCCTTCCTGCACTAGGCTAGAGACAGCAGGCTTTGGGTGGTGGTGGTGGCTTTTATTTTTGACACTGTGCCTAGAGGTGTTTTTGTGTCGCCAGTATTTTTAGGTCCACCTCCGGGATCTATGAGATAGACAGACAACCCAGGGGGCTCACCCCTGGGCACTTCCCCAGGCTGCAAGGGCCGCATCCGCTCCGCCTTCGTCCTTCCACCTTTCAGAAGCTGATGTTTTTCTTTTCTTGTAATAGCTAGGATTCTTGTGGGTACTTAGCAGGAGGAATAGGAAAAAAAACATGTCTATTCCGTCTTCCTGGAAGCAGAAGTTCCAAGATAATGTTTTTAGCTGCATAAAATAAAACACACAGGGTTTTTTTTTGTTTTTTGTTTTTTTTGTTTTTTTTTACAAAGGAAACCAATGATATTAAAATCTAGTTTTCAGATATTACAAAACCCACATTTGGGACACATCCGCATATCCATTTCTTCATTAATGTACTGGAATACTCAGTGGTGGGTTTATGACACCTGTACTAATAGTGAAGTAGTCACTCGCGTAAGCGGTATTCTAGAGTCTGCCATGGTGGTAGTCTGATGGCAAATGATTGGTGACTTCGGGTGGCAGCATCACTGGTGTCTCTCACTTGACTCTGTACCTTTGTGCCTACATTCATACTTGACGGAAACGCCAGATTTTATTATAGGCGAGTCAACAATAAAGGTCAAAGGTTTTCTGATCCCACTTCCAAGCCCCACTGAATGGTAACCCTGGTTAACAGGCCCCGCTTACAAGGACGAGATGGGACCTATCCTCAAGCCCAGAGCGACAACCGTGAAGCCTGTGGGCAGAAATTTCTGGCAGGAAAACAACAACAACAACAACAACAACAACAACAACAACAGCAACGACAAGTATAATTTGAGACCAGGAGCCCACAGTGGCCAATAAGTGAGATGCCCAGTCCAGGGTGGCCAAGAGCACACAGCTGGATGTGACTAGGGGCCGACAAGAGGCCAGGTTTCTGGGCCAGATGCCGGGTCTCGGAGAGCTTTCCTGCCCAGAGCCCCAGAGCCATGGACACCGCATCAGAGAATTGGGAGCTCAGCAAAGCCTGGCCTTTGCTGGTCACCCGGGAGACGCCATCGAGAAGAGGGTCGGTCTTCGGCAGTTCAGCTGGACGGAGTTTAGAAGGAGGAGGGTTGCCCCACCCTCCTGACAACCGGCCAATTACCAGCTCAGGGTCTGTGCCCGCTACACAAAAGTGATTTTCCTCTGAGGACATTGTGTTCTGAACTCGTTCAGGGCCTGACTCCCACACAGTGACTGGCCAGGGAGCCCCAGGTTGGCTTGCGAACGCAGTGCATTTTCGTAAAAGGCAGGACTGCTTTGTGATGTATTGGAGGGGCACGGATCGCTACAGCTGCAGGGAAACGGAATAAACACCCCTGTTTACAAGTTGCCAGTTCCATCCGATTTGTCTGAGGCAGCAGACCTGATGTCATTTGAAGGGCGGTTAGGAGTTTCTGTGGCTTCATTTTTTTTTTTTGCTTTTTTCTCCTTGTTATTAAAGTTACAAATAATTATGCCGCACATTTTAATGAAAGGGAGTTGTGTGAATAACCAGAGGCCCCGGGAAGAAACCTGAAATAATAGTGCAGTTGCTAAGGAACGGGGCCGGACAAGTTAATTTTGTTGGCATAACATCTCCTCATTATTTAATCTCCTAGAGTATTCATTTCATCTGTCTGTCACCGTGTCACCGAAGCCGGGAGGAGCTGCTAATTGCAACGCCAAGGTGGAGACCAGACCTCTCCAAACCTTGTGTAGATTTCATCGGTCCGAGTGGGGCCCTGAGCTCCCAGATCTCGCCATTGGAGGGAACCCCCTCTTCTCCGGCGAGACGCAGCTGGTGAGGGTCTCGGTGCTTGGTTTCTGCCAGGCCAGACCGCCAGGCGCTGCAGCCAGGGCTCTGGGCCCTGGCTCAACATCAGTCACCCAGGGTGCTTTCACAAAAGACCGGCCCCAGTTGGTGTGGCTCAGTGCATTGGGTGCCAGCCTGCGTGCCAGAGGGTCACCAGTTCAATTCCCGGCTGGGGCACTTGCCTGGGTTGGGGGCCAGGTCTCCTGGCGGGGGAGTACTTGAGAGGCAACCACACATTGATGTTTCTCTCCCTCCCTTACTCGCTCTCTCTCAAAAAACATTGGATAGATAAAATAAAATAAAATAAAATAAAATAAAAAAAAGAAAAAGAAAAAAGGAACAATGTCTGGGTCCCTGTCCCTGAGGATTCTGATGTAATTAATTGGTCTGGGGTGGGGTCTGGGCATGAGATTTTTTAAAAAACCTCTCCTAAGTGACTTTAATGGGTTGCTCAGGCTAGAGCCACTGATGTATAGAAGTGTCACCTTTCCACTGCTGAGTCTCCTAGTCGAAGTTTGAGAGCCTCTGGAGGTTTTTTGGAGGGTGGGGTGGTCTCTTACTCACTTTCTCCCTATCTAGAGAAAAAGTAACTAGGGTAATGAGCCTTTAATGAGAGCTCCCCGCTCCCCAGTGCAGCAGCGCTCTGTGGTTCACCTGCGCGAGCTCTTGGGGTCCTTACAACAGTCGCGTGAAGAGTGCGTTTTTTGTTAGCCCACTGTTACAGACAGGGAAACTGATGATTCCACAGGTTAAGTGCCTGCTGGCAAGGGACAAACAAGAGTCTGGGTTTGAAAAAATATTGGATTTGAATGAGAGGCTGGGGCAGGGAAACTGAGTAGGAACACCAGCTTCCCTTCTTGATAGTAATAAACAAGTAACAGAGACTGGTGGGTTTAGGGGATTTTTAAGAGCGCGTGTGGCTCCCAAGGTGTGTCCAAAACTGTGTGAGCCTGGAGCGCCACCTTGTGACAAAGAGTGGTATTTCCCTAGGTTGAACTTTTCCTCCAGAGAAAAGCCTCAGGCATCTCCCCATCCACAGATGGCACTGAGCAACGCAGGCCCTATGCCAGGGACACAGAAATGACAGTCCCCACCATGAAGAGCCCCGCCCCAGAGAGTAAAGACAGTATGGTACAGGCACCCGGTTAGCGCAGTTGGTCGGAGCAGGGTACGAATACATACAGCATGGTGGTCACTGTCTCAGAGTGTAGCACGTGTCCTCTGGGGGCCCCAGGGCGGGAGGGCCCCCAAAGGCCAGCCTAGAGCAGGCACATCAGAAATGCTTGCCCTGGCCGCGGTAGCTCACCTGGTTGGAGTGCTCTCCTGTAGCCGATTCCCAGCCAGGGCACCTACGTAGCTTCCGGGCTTGACCCCCAGTCTGGGTGCGTCATGGGAGGGGAGACCAGGCGACCCTGCTTCTCACATCCATGCGTCTCTCTCTCCCTTTCTCTCTCCCTTCCCCTCTCTCTAAAAAAGCAATGAAAAAAAAAAAAAGACCTCGGGTGAAGAAAAAATAAAAGAAAAAGAAAAAAAGGAAATACACGATGAGTGAACGGTTAACAATTCCTTCCAGGCTACCCATTACCACTGTATTTTGTCTCATGGACACATTTCTAGGGCTAAAATTAGTTTCTGACATAGTCTCAGGTTTCTCAATACAGACATTACTCTCACCGCAAGCCTGCGATTTGTCTCCCTATCCAGGATTTTAGGATCAATAGCCCCCTTGGCGTCCGCCCCTCAATCAATGAAAGGGTCATTCTACATCCACGGCTCTGCACAGCTTAGAATAGTGCGCCCTGCGCCACAATCTGCGTTCTCGGAGCTGAAGTCCCTCCTGGCGCCTCCCCTTCTGTGCACACACCGGTGGGGGGAGCCATCCGCTGGCAGGGCCGGGCCCTCTAGAGCCCAGACTCCCGGAAAGTGCGCAGCGCCCAGACGCACCCAGAGCGCTGGGCAGGTGGGGGTTGCTTTGCTCCCGAAGCTTGACTTTGCACCTTCCTGATAAGCTGCCCGGCTGAAGGGGCAGGGGTCCTGCCCTGGTCAGTGCCTTGTTTTTCAATCCCAGTTTATGTTCAGTGTTATTCTGTGCTGGCTTCCGATGCACAGAGAAGAGGCCAGAAGATCATGCACCTTGCCGAGTGCACCCCCCCGCCCCCCCCCCCGCTGCCCCGACCCCCCACCTGGCCCCCTACATGGTCATCACCACACCGTGGACTGTATTTCCCACGCGGTGATCAGCGTCTCTGTGATGACGCGGTGACGCCCATTCCTACTGCTTAATCCTTCGCCCTCTTCCTGCAGCCCCGCCCCTCCCCGCCCCTCTGACCGCTGTCGGTCTGTTCCCTGTGTCTGTGAGCCTGTTTCTACTGTGTCTGTTTGTTTTGTTCGTTGGATCGCACACGTAAGTGAAGTCACACGGTATTTGCCTTTGTCTGACTTACTTCTCTCGGCACATCTCGCGAGCTCTGTGGGCTCCGGATCTTCCGGCAGAGACCCCACGGGATGACGCCCACCTGCTGCCATCCCCACGTGGGGTGTCCGCTGTCTGGGTGTCGCGCTCGCCAGCTGCGTCGCTTGCACGGAGTGCGCGGGGAGCGGCCTGGGTCACACTGAAGGGATAATTAATGATGGAAACGGCTGTTTTTGAGCCCGTGCCAGGTACCCCTCCAGGTCTAGGACTCCTTGCCCTCAGGGAGAGAATATTCTAGGTGGGGTTAGGCTTGTGTTGTAGTTGCAGTGGGTCACCGTGAAGACTTTTCAGCAGGAACGAACTTATTCTGATTTGTTTTTTAATCTTTAGACAGATTATTTTAAAAATTTATATTTCAGTTACAGTTGACACACAATATTATATTACCTTCAGGTGTGTAACACAGCGATTAGACATTTATTAAACTTACGAAGTGATCCCCCCTAAGTCTAGGACCCGTGGTCTAGTGCTGGGCTTGGGTGGGGTGTCTCCTGACCAGAGAGCCTGGAACTCAGGGCCATTGGGGCTAAATACAGAGTCCGGGGCCCTCCCAGATCTATTTTTCCTTGGTGGTGGTGGTGGTAGGGATTCACTGCCTAACACCCGCCTTTTCCCGTTGGTTACATCATAGGGGGCGTGGCCACGCTTCGTTATAGTCCCTTTCTCCTTTGGTGGGGGGACTTTTGGGAAAAGGTCCTCATGGTCATCTGCCCTGTGCCCTGGGGGTCCGAGCTAGCCTGGGTGGGGATGCATCTGGACCCTGGCTTGTCTGAGAAGTCAAGGGGGCGGGGAGCCCCACGCCCCGTGACAGTGAGTGGGGGGCTGCCAGGACCCTGGCATTCTGCCCTCAAAGGACAGCAGCGTCCTCCTGTCTGGCTCCTGATGACGCTCGCATCAGCCGACGCAGACCCTGTGCCCCCTTGGCCCCCACAGTAACCGCAGTAGCTGTTTTCCGTCTGCACCGGCGGCGCTGCGTCTGATTCCTGTCGGTCCCAGCGCAATGGAAGCGCCGTGAAGGCAGGAGGCCCGTCTGCGTTGCTCACCGTGGGTGGCGTCCCCTGCCCCTGTGGGGGCGTATGTGTTGGGTGAATGACAACTGAAGAGACCAATGGCTTCTGGGGAGACGGAGCAGGCTGGATGCTGGTGTCCGCGTGTGCGTCCGAGAAAAGTCCCAGGTTTGTGACTCCGACGGCTTTTCGACTAGGGCAGGCAGTGGGAACTGTTTGAGCCTCAGTCTCCCCGCCTGCGAGAGGGGAAGAATGACGGGCTCTGTCACCCAGGGATGCGGGAGGGAGCGCCTGAGACGGCCAGGTGACGCTCTCAACCTGTGTCCCGGCCTCAAGTCAGGGCCTCATAGGTGCCAAGTCTTCGTTCTGGTTACCGACTGCCGGGCAACAGACCGGCCCCAGACCCAGGGGCACGAAATGGGGGCAGTTTCATTTGCTCGTGGGTTTTGTGGGTCAGAATTTGGAAGGCACAGAGGAAACACATCTTCACTCCTCTGCCCGGGTCCTGGGCTGGGGCGGCTGGGGGACAATGGGCTGGGTGGGCACGGTGGGCTGCAGGAAGCTTCCACGGGGTCTCTCCAGCATGGTGGCCTCATGGTGGCTGGGGCCCCAAGAGAAAGCCCTCCAGGGAGCGAGATGGAAGCTTCAGCATCGTTGCTGACCGGGCCTTGACGTCACATGGCGTGGCCCCCATCGCAGTCTAAGGCGGAAGCGGATGCAAGCCCACCCATAGTCAGGGGCAGGGGCACGGGGCTGCCTCCCCTTGGGGGGGCGGTACTGCCGACTCCCTGGCCATGTTTTAAAAACAGCAACGTTCTTCTTTTTACTTTACTTTTTTTGGACACAATTTCAGACAGACAGAAAAGTTGCAAGAATAGTTCAAAGACTTGCTGTTCCCCTTCACTGAGCTCCCAGTCCTGACCTTTAACACTTGCTTCGCTCCTTTCTCTCTCTCTCTCTCTCTAACTCGCACAGTGCTTACTCTTGCCCCGCTGCCGAGTCAGCCACAGACACGGCAACCTGATGTTTCTGTGCATGTTCATGCGTACGCCCGAAAACAGGACAACGGCCAAAGTGAGGACATTCACACTGCACGTGATTATTTCTAATATCAGACCGTGTTCAGATGTGAATCGTCTACGACCACGAATCACAGAGAGAGACAGCACGAAAGCCTTCGTAGCCCAAGGAACCCCAGGCCCCCGTGTAGCGTTCAGTTGTCGCGTCTCTTTCGTGTCCTTTAAACGGGAACCATCTTTGAGGCTGGCTTTGTGCATCATGGATTTCTGCTCTTGAAGACACTAGAGCAGTAAACGTGGAGGAGACCCTCCACTGGGCTTGTCGGACGCTCCCGTGTGACCAGATGCAGGGTCGGCACTGCGGCAGCGATGCCTCAGACGCGGCGCCGTGTTCTCAGTGCACCGTGTCGAGGAGCACAGACTGTCGATGGCACCCGAGATGGATGATGTCGGTGTTGATTATTTAACGAGGGTGGTGCTCGCTAGGGCTATGTGACTATGAAGTTACCGTTGTACCGTTTATAACTAATACTTATGGGGCGATACTTTGGGACTGTGCAAATAGACACATGTAAAAGTAAAAATTTCAACCGCTGGTCGAAGCATCCATTCATTATTCTTGCCTTAACCGGTCGTTATCGTGATGATGATTTTCTAATTCGGTCATTTCCTCTATATTTACTCAGTGGCTTTCCTCTGTAAAGAAGAGCCCATCTAGCCCCAGCAGGTGTGGCTCAATGGGTTAAGTGCCAGCCTGCAAACCAAAGGGTTGCCGGTTTGATTCCCAGTCGGGGCAAATGCCTGGGTTTCAGGCCAGGTCCCCAGTGGGGGCGTGCCAGAGGCAACCACACATTGGTGTTTCTCTCCCTCTTTGTCCCTCCTTTCCCCTCTTTCTAAAATTAAATAAATAAAACTTTGCCCTGGCTGGCGTAGCTCAGTGGATTGAGCGCGGGCTGGGAACCAAAGTGTCCCAGGTTCGATTCCCAGCCAGGGTACATTCCTGGGTTGCAGGCCATAACCCCCAGCAACCGCACATTGATGTCTCTCTCTCTCTCTCTCTCTCTCTCTCTCTCCCCCCCTTCCCTCCCTAAAAATAAATAAATAAAATCTTTAAAAAAAAAAAAAAGAAGAGCCCATCTTATGTATCTGTTCATTTCCTTTCTTCATTCACATGTGCGTGCATTTGCTTAGTTCCGTCAGGGTGGACTCATGGGTTCTGGTTTTATTCCTTAGGTTATAGCCCATTATTATCGTTATACATTTTGATGTTCACACTGTCCCAGATGTTGCCGTGAGGTCCACGTCAAGCTGGCTCCCCAGTCCTTCGGACACGCCCCTGTCATTTTTGAGCACGTGCTCACTTTGCAGCACACGACGGTCTGGGCTCGTCTTGTGCTCCGTCCTGGGATCGCTGTTGCTCCAAAGAAGCCTGGTCACTCTGAATGGATCATCGTGTTTAGAAACCGACATGTGGGTGCTGGTAGCTTATTGCTACTGGGATGCCACTGCTCCCGGCCCTCGCAGCAGGCTGGGGTAAGAAATAGATGTAGGTGTGTACACACACACACACACACACACACACCCCTCTGTGTCTGTTTTCATACTGAGCAATCCGTACATGTTAAAAAGCGTACATGTTCACACCGTACATGTTCACACCGATACCTCCAGCTCCAATTCAGTAGCACAGGGTACACCCTGGCTTTTGCCTTTTCTGTATTTGCTCCCTTGCCATCTCCACGGAGTGATGTTGGCTGTTAATCCAGGACAGACATTCTTTATGGTGTTAAGGAAATATCCTCCTGTTCCTGGCTTGTCACGAGTTTCTAGCAGGTGATGATGATGAACTGGATCATCAGCGAATACAGAGATGATGGTCAGGGTTTGTTTCGTTCAGCAAGGCCTTCTGTTGGGCATATGGAACACCTCCTGCTGGTGTAAACGCCTTTATATGTGTTTAATTCTCACAACTCCGTAGAGAAGGCGGTGTTAGTGTCTCTGTTCTACAGAGAGCGAGCCGGAGCATGGAGACTTTTGATTGCGCGGCGGAGATCAGATTGCAGGGCGGAAAGTCACAGCTTGAGAGGAAAAGCCAGGTTCCCAGCCCGGCTGCACTGGCTTCGGCCTGAGATCGGTCTCCACCCCTGCTCTCTCCCACTGTTAGGCCTCCCTTTACCTGCCGGTGGGATAAATCACATCTTCTTCCCTTCACCTGCTGGTGGGATAAATCACATCTGCAGCTTTCCTGGCATCGAGCCATCCTTGCATTCCAAGTCACGCCTGCTTATGGCATGCCTAGTACTTGAAAATGGGCTTATTTGATTTGCAGTTTAAATTTATATCTATTTTATAAGGGAGTTTGGTCTTCTTTTTTTCTTTTCATGGTGCAGTGTCAAGGTTATGCTGAACTTAATGAATTGAACCGGTACATGTAGCATCTCTCACAGACGTACAGCACTGTTTATATGAAACGGAAGTCGTGGTCCCTTGCAAGCTGAAAGCGAAGGGATAGCCTGTAAAACCGCTTGGGCCCAGGGTCTTCCCAAACTGCTTTTTCATTTCCTAGTCTGCTCTTTAACATTCTTGCAGGGTTACTAATCTGCTCAGATTCCTCTCGTGTGTCTTAAGATTGTTTTGACAATTTAAACTTTCTTAGCAAACCGTCTATTTTTATCAAGCCTTTCAAATTTAGTGTCAGAATTATATCTGTTATTTCTCCTTTTTAATTCTGAACATGTTTTCTCTTTTTTAAAAATCACACTACCTAGAGATCTGTTTATTTTACAGCGTTCTCTTCTTTCTCGTTTTCTGAATAATGTCTTCTTTTTATACCTGTTAGTGCCGTTTTCTCCTGCTCCCCCGCAGCTCGCTGCGTTGCAGGAGCACTTCCCCCTTCTGTCAAGGCTGACATCAGAGAACCAATCCCCCCCCCCCCCAGCCTGGAAAAATTTCATGATGTTTTATTAACACGATTATCAGCACTCAGTGGCTTCTGGGATCTCCTGTCAATGAATCCATTTACACATTCAGTAAAGCAAATTTATTTTTTAGGAAGGGTGTGCTCCCGAGTGGCCGCCACATTAAACGTCCTTGGGGACGTCTGGGCGACGGCGGGAGATCAGTCGGCGACTCACATCCGGCAGCGTCGCCGGCAGCAGCTTCGGTTTCCCGCCGTCATCCCAGCTGTCGGTTCCCACGTGCACACGTGTGGAGGAACCGTCTCCATTTCCCTTCCATGTGCGGTTAAAAGCCCTGTGTAGTCTGATAACTTTGTGTATGATCTTGTGCCCACTGTGCTGCTTCAGAATAACCATAGCTCGGGACTCAGGGCTGTGGAGGAGGCTGAGTTTCCCAAGGAGATGATTTTAATAGAGACAAGGCAAGTCACACAACTAGCGTTCATGCGGCAACCGAGTGTTCGACCCCCAGTGGGAGTGCAGTGAGGCTGGAGAGTGAGGGAAACAGCCCTGCCCTCGAGCTCGCAGTCCTGTGCATTCCACGCTAGGTCAAGGGCAAGATGCTTTTTGTGTACTTTGTGATTATCCTTATGATGGCTTCTCTCTCTCTCTCTCTCTCTGTCTCTCTCTGTCTCTCTCACACACACACGTACGAGCGAGGTCTTACTGTCTCCATCTGACAAACACGATGCCTTGCAGGAGAGAAGTGAAATCCTTTGCCTGTGCACGCACGCCTAGTAAACAGTAGGTTTGGTACTTGAACCGAGGTCTGGGCCCTGCCTCAGAGGGTGGAGAGCAAGAGCCATCTGAGCCTAAGTAGGGTGAGGAGGGGGCCCAGCCTAGGGTGTGGAAGCCCCAGCAGGGGGAGGCGCCCATGCAGAGGCAGCTCAGTGGGTGTCCAAGCCCAGGGCAGGGCGCACAAGGAGGGGCAGTGTTCAAGTTGCTTTCAGCTCCTGAGGTTCCCAGGACCAGGCTCACTCTGCTTTCCTGATTTTTGCCTTGCTGGTTTCGTGCCCTTTGCCTTGGGCACCACCTTGGTGACTTCCTGACACACCTCTACCCACCCACCCTTGGCCCTGGAAGCGGCTGGAGCTGGGCGGGAGCCTCTTGCAGCCAGAGGCGTCCTGCGTGATGTGCTACATGGAGACCACAAACACCCTCCAAGCAGCAGCAGCAGGTCCGCCTGGAGGCCTGGGGGGAGCTGCCCCGCAGCAGGTCCTTGCGCCACTCACCTGGCTGTGTTCTTTCAAGTGGGTGAGAACCGGCAGGAAATCACACCCAGACTTCCGGAGGCTTCTGGCGGACACCCCCACCACCGGCTTCTCCTTTTATAATTACATGAGTTACTAACAAGTTCACGGCGGCGATATACGTGAAGAGGCATTCTTATGCAATCAGATTGTCTTTGATGGTATAGTGAATGCTAATGTGATGATGGTGTGTGAACATTTAAATATATGACACTCATGATCAAAAGTCGGTTTGATGAGCAGACACCGGTTTTCCTGTCATATTCTTTTAGGCGCTTTGTCTCTGTGTTCTGACCGATTCAGCAGATGGCATGTGTCTAACGCCTTCCTTCCCGAAGGGGCCTGGCGGGCATTCTGCTGGCCGTGACAGCCAGTGGTCCTCAGTTCTCTGGAGTCCCTGGGACCTGAGTGGGTGCACCAGCGCTCCTCCCTCTGCTGGCCTTGGGCACCAGGGTGAGTAAGAAATTGAACGTCAGGGGGCAGCACTGAGCAGGAAAAAAGACCAGGTTGGGCACGAGGAGGCGGAGGCTCAAGCGTGGGGGCGCCCTCTGAACATCCACGCGACCTGGATCCAGCCAGTTTTCCCGTCTGGGATTCTCTTACAAAATCGTCGGGTAGATAAAAAGTCAGCCAGTAGAGGACCGTTTAAATAAAAAACGTGCGTTCGATAAAAGACTGCACCACCCTTAGGAAGACGGAGGCAAATACTACTGTTTGCTTCGGCAAGTCCGGGACCTGTCGCTGGAAAAAAGACTCCACGTATAGTATGATCGTATTTTAAAAAAATAACTGAGATATGCACATTGACAAGAAATCTGGAGGAGTATGCACCAACCATTATTCATATTTCGGTTGAGGCTATGGAGAACTTTCGCTTCTCAGAGGAAATATTTCTGTAGTCTCTAGAACATTTCATGAGAGGCAACTATTTCTTTTGTAAGCCAGGGTAAAAAAGATCAGCAAAAATTAAAACAGAAAACCGAGGAAGCCCCGGATGTTCCCCGTGTTCCCCGTCATGCCCGGAATGACCCCCTTCTAAGTCCACTGTCCTTTCCGCAGCTCTGAGCCGTCGTGGGAGCTGGGGGCAGGCTGGCCTTTGAGAGATTTATTAGCTGCAGGACCGGAGCAGGACTAGAGTGACAGGCATGACGTGGCCGCGA
Organism: Phyllostomus hastatus; assembly: GCF_019186645.2. Taxonomy (NCBI): domain Eukaryota; kingdom Metazoa; phylum Chordata; class Mammalia; order Chiroptera; family Phyllostomidae; genus Phyllostomus; species Phyllostomus hastatus. The sequence goes on along the minus strand of NW_025334004.1, from coordinate 26,683,075 downwards.
GGGGCTCGTGGAAACCGGAGGTGGAAAATGCATCAGCTGGGGCGGGGCTTGCCGGTGGGGCGGGGACGTCCCAGACGCTCCTCCTCCAGCTGCTCCTGCGGCCCACGCACCTGGGGGGTGTCGCCTTCCTCTGCCCTGCGCAGGCGCAGAGCCCATCCTGGGGGGCGCTCCCGCCTTAATCGCTTAGGTGTAGCAGAGTCTAATATGGCACCTGCCAGCACGTGGGGGGTAACTCCCCGACACACCGCGCGGCCTTGTTTGGGGAGTGAGGCCCTAGGGGGAGCCCAGCGAGGCTGTGAGGTGCCTCAGGCCAGAGGCTTGGGAAGGGGGAGGACTGGAGTGTGGGGAGCGCCATCCATCCCCAAGCGCTGCGGTCCAGGGCCCGCTGACTTGAGGGGATGCGGGGTGGCCGTGGGCTGCCGTGCAGAGGGACTGCGGAGCCCGAGGTCCGGGTGCAGGGCCGGAGGGTTTCCCACTGAGCCCTCAGGCAGCAGAGAGGGTGCTGGGAGCACCTACCTCTGGGCCCACCCAGGCTCCAGGGGCTGACAGCCAGGCCCATGGGAGTGTCCCTTGGCAGAAGGAGCAACGGTAATAGGGTGACCCCTCCCATGTGCTTAAGATGGCCCTAACCCACCCTTTCTAGTAACCCTGCACCCCAGGATGTCATGTGACCCCCACACACCTCCCCTCTGGAGATATGATGGAGACGGAATTTCTAGTTATCCAGGCACGTGGGGGCTCGGAGCCAGGTCTGGTTTTTAAAAAAATATTTAAAAGAAAGTAACAGTCTTCCTTTTATCACCTGAGTGTCGTGGAGCAAAGTTGCAGCCATTACGTACTTTTCTCGTGTTTCCCTGCAACGAAACTCCGCCCTGCCTTAGGCACTTCCTGACGTTCGTCCTTTCTTTCCTCCAGCTCCACGGGCGCTCACGATGGCCGGATGGGAGCCGGATTGTCGCTGCCTTTCCCCAAAAAGCCGCTGCACGTGACACGTGGGCATCAGCGCCCTGTTATGGGGTGCCACTGTGTGCATACATACCATCGCCAACGGACACTGTTGCTCGTCCCGGGCCGGTGTTTGGAAGGTGACCAGGACGCCCAGAGCAGCAAAGGGCCCAAAGAGGGAAGCCAGCATGCTGTCCCCTGGCTCACACAGTAGCGGCGTCGTTCTCCTCACCCGGGTCCTCCCTGCTGTCTCCCCCTTCACCGTTAGTCACTGGAGCGAAAGGCCCGCTCCTTGCCCCTTCTGGCTGGGTCGGGCATTTGGCTCACGCAGGGCACTTAGTCGATGGCGAGCTGAGTGAACTGGCTCGCAGGTGGTCTTCTGGGAGCCTCTGGGCAGCCCACCGCTCAGTGAATAAACAGTAGGCGAGTCCCTAGCCATGCCACGGACGCATGATATCTGTGTCCTCCCGGCGGCCTCGAGTCCGCACAGGCGCCTCGCCCCAGCCCTGGGCGGCGTCCTCGGCTCCTCTGGGGCTGCGGGAGCAGGAGGACCGAGGAGGACAGAGCTGACGCCCGTCGTTTCTGCGTGCCCTTCTCATGCCAGCCAGCCGGAAAGGAGAGTTAGGTTTCCGTGACGGTGTCCACGCCCCCCCCCAGCCCCCTGCCCCCTCACATGGGGGAGGTTGAGGACTTGCTCTCCTTCCCGGCCCCTCTCCAGGCGGAAGTGGTCGTTTCCCACCCGAAACCACCCACGTCGCGTCCCTTCCGAGGGCCGCTGTGCAGAGTGTCTCATCCTCTTCCACTAGCAACCCCGCCTCCCCCCGGGGACAGCAGACGTCTCCTGCCTGTGGAAAATGTCTTTGAAGTCGGCCGCGTTGTCTTTAAAAATGGTAAGAATTTTGCATTCTGCTGGATAATACATGTGCATTTGTTTTAATGTAAAGTAATTTAAAAACCGTTACAAGATGTCCTCTATTCCTTTGAGTGGAATAGGTTCTTTAGAAAATGTGCTCTGTGTGTCCTGGGGTTCTGCACTGCCCGGGTCCTCCACTGGGCACGCTGTGGGGCGCACAGGCAGGCTGGCACCCCAAAATTGTTGGTCTGTCATTCAAGGCCCTTCTCAACTGGTCTTGATCTACCTTTCCAACCTCTTCCCCAGGAGACCCCAGTCGGAACACTCCCCGATTTCGCAGTCAGCCTGTGGAGGAGGGAACTCGTCTTTCCCACTGTCTACCTCCCACCTCCACACAGCACCTTGTATAGAGTGGGTTTCCCCAGACAGCTTAACCTCCCGGGTGCCATACTCAGAATGGCCAGCAGATGGCACCAAGGCTTCTGCCAGAGCTGCCTGGCATGCGTGCTGCTAGTCTGAGGGTTCATGAAACAGGGAGAACAGGGGTTAGCTGGGGGCCACATCCCACCACCCTGCCCTCAGCCCCGCCCTTCCTGGGGGCCCATTCACCCTTCAGGAAGGGGAAGGGGGGGGATGAGGAAAGCCAGGTGGGGGTTACCCCTTTGTGATTTCTGCCTGTCTGGGGGCAGGGATGGGTCCTGGCTGGTTCCGGTTTCTAGAAGAATCCCAGGACTCCCCTTCTGTCTCAGAGAGGCTCTAGGGAATGAGGAGAAAGTGATTACACATCAGGCAGTGGGAGACATTTTTCTGTTGGGCAATAGGGTATTTATCAGAGGAAAAGGTACTAAGGTTAAGAAATGATAAATATCGAAATACTCCCATTGTGGCCATCGCCACTGTCATTGCTGCCCCCATCACCACATCACCACCACCGTCACTGTCACCCTCACCACCACCATCACCACCATCACCCTCACCACCATCACCACCATCACCCTCACCACCATCATCAGCACCACCACCACCATCACCACCCTCACCACCATCATCACCTTCACCACCATCACCACCAACACCATCATCATCATCCTCACCACCACCACCATCACTGTCATCTTCACCACCATCACCACCAACACCATCATCACCCTCACCACCATCATCACCACCATCATCACCTTCACCACCATCATCACCTTCACCACCATCACCACCAACACCATCATCATCCTCACCACCATCAGCACCACCACTACCACCATCATCCTCACCACCACCATCATCACCACCACCATTATCACCAGCATCACCATCACCACCATCACGACCACCACCACCTCCACTGCTGTCACCACTCCCACGTGTTTAGAGCTTTGCAGATGGAGGAATACCTCACATGTGCTACATACTGCTTACCCCTTGATCTTACCAGAGACACTTCATATAGTGTGACGGCACCCAGGGAGCTGGAAAGTTAAGATCATTTGGTAGGAGACCCGAGTAACTATGGTTCTTGTCTGCACCACATGCTTTATCATGCCTGTGGTTTCTGTGGAGGATCCCTAGCAAACCAGAAGAAGAGTGTGGGTGCCCCAGATAGGAGGGACAGAAGCCCACTGTGCTTTAGAGGGAGGGGGAGGGGGGTTAAATGGGGGAGAAAGGCCATACCTGCCCTCCCACACTGGAGCACTCCGACGGGTGGCAGCCGCTGACTGGAGCTTTGCTCCTCCTGGGCACCGTGTACATGAGTGACCGTTAGCAAGATCCGTGAAGTTTACCCACTGGTTCTCTGTTTGAGATCTGTGGTAGGACGGCAGGAACACACACAGACCTAAAACCACAGGGCCGTGCAAAGGCTCCTTGTGGCAGCCAAGGGCTCCGCAGAGAGCCACCACAGAGTCCCCGAGGACAACCCCAAGGCCCGGTACAGCCGGGCTCCCAGGAGGATCCCTCGCAGGGAAGGCGCTGCAGGAGCACCAGTGGAAATGAGTGCTGCGCCCCCTAGTGCTCAAAGACCCAACATGCAGACCAGTTGTGTAACTTGCTGGCCGCGTGCAAAAGGAAAAGCCAGGGGTCTTTATTCACACGTTATTAAAAGTTTCAAGTCCAGGGCCTTTCTAAGTGTGGGGGCCCCATGCGACTGCCCAGGGCACACGGCCATGAAGCCTCCCCGTTACCAGAGGAGGCCCCGTCCCCCTCGTGGCAGACAGTGGAAGAGCAGAGGGGCTGTGAGCCCAGGGGCAGGGGGCGGTGAGTTTGGGTTCCAGTGCTGGCACTGCTGTTTGCTGGGCTGGGCGGCCGGGCTGATCGGTGACACGTTCTGAGTGTTGGTGGCATCTGTGTAGAAGAAGGAAGGACCGAATGAAATTGTGTTGAGCGACTGCATTGCAGTAGCCCTCAGTAAGTGAGAGTTCTCTTCCCTCTGATGGATGCATTCTTTCTTGGTTACCACCGTTACTTTATATACCACGTCCATCTGGAACCCCACAGAGAACCCAACAGTGTGCAGGATGGCGCCAGACAAGAATCTGATTGTCACTGTGCAGTCACCTCCACAGAGCCACGGTGACACCACATCCCCTGCTCCAGGACAGCTAGGTGAAGGGTGCTGATGGAAGGGATAACACAGCGTCTTTCTCTTTGCCAAACTCGCTGCTTCCCCATGCCTTTTTTTTTTTTTTTTTGAAAGAATTAGTTTTAGAGAAAGGGGAAAGGAGGGAGAAAGAGAGGGAGAGAAACATCAATGTGAGAGAGAAACATGCTTCTCATTGGTTAAGTTCTCATACGTGCCTGACCGGGGACTGAACCCACAACCTAGGCACGTGCCCTGACTGGGAATTGAACCTGTGACCCTTGGCTTTGTGGGATGAAGCCCAACCAACGGAGCCACACTGGTCAGGGTCCCCCCGCCTTTCGAATTTCCACACATGCTTGTCGGCAATAACAATTTACTTCCCGAATGCCCCTTGCCTTGCACCCACTCGGTGGCAGCGTGATGAGATTCTCGCACTCCTGTTCAGAGGTGGGTCCCGCGGCAGAAGGAAGCAAACAGCTCCGCGCTCCCGGGAAGGCGCGGGTGCTCAGGGCGGCGCCTCCTGTGGGATTTGTATAGTGTGCATCTGTCAGACGGTGATTTAAAGTTTGCAGATTAGCAAGTGACCTCTGTCTGCCCAGGGAGCCACGCACACTCTCTGAGGGAGGCGATGGGCCCTGGTCCGGGGACACACTGGGGCAGCAGAGTGACAGAGGTAGTTCCAGGTCCTCGTGCGGTTATCCCGGAGTGGGAACTGGCGGGTGCCCCACGGAGGGTGTTATTTTATTTTCATTTTGATGAAAATGGCGGCACCCCATCCTGGTGAGGAAAGGTGTTCCTTCCGTCGTGCCACAGTGGTTCTCGGAGACTGCTGGGCTCCGCTGGCCAGGCAGAGACGCGGCACGGGGCATGTTCAGGGGTCAGGGGTCTTGGCCGCTGGACTCGGTGTGCAGATGGTTTAATCAGGTGCTGAATTGCGCACGGGGGAGCAGGAGCGCAGCCTCTGCCTGCTGGAGCGGAGCACACGCTTAAAGCCACCTTGGGAAAGTGTTGGCTGGGAGCTTGGTGAATAGCTGAGGGGCGCTGTGTTTTTGCTTTGTCGTCATTGCTACTTTCAAGGGCACGTGGTGAAGAAGCCACAGACAGGGGTAAGAAACCCGTTCCTTCCGAACTGGCCCAGGCAGACCACACGGGCTGTGTCTCTGATTCCCGTTTCTGGCCCCGCAGCTGGCGCCGGTGTATTTGTTCTGGGCACGCGCTGGGGGAGCCGCGGGCTCTGACCACACAAAGGGAGTGCGGCAGGTGACCTCACAGAGCTCCTTCTCCTACAAAGGGTGGCGGACAAGAAGGTCAGTTCTTTTGGCTCAAATGCACAAACAAACCCGAATGGCTGCATAATCGTTTCTCCCTCCTCTTCCCCAGGCGCCACCCCGGGGGGATACACAGTAGTCAGCATGACACTCTGAACTTCTCCTTGGTCAACAAAAGTCAATTGTTCTCTCCAGCGAGTCTCGGAGCCCCTCCCCACCCCTCCCATTGGTCTGATTAAGGTCTCCTGCTGCTATTTAACTGCCCAGGCAGAGGCTCAGCATTTACCAAAAATAAATGTTGTGGCGAAGACTTGACATTTATTTTTAAAACGAGAGGCCATCTTCCCATCACAGCAGCCAGTGTGTTAGATAGTCTTTTTATTACACCAAGTGATTCGTGTTGGCAAATAAATATAAATCAGCTCATTAGGCCTGCGGGCCAGCATCATCTCTGTTTACCAGGCTGTTATTGCAAAGGTGGGGTCCCATTGTTCAGAGCAGACGTGGGCTTGCTCCGTGATGGGCTGTCAGGGTGCAGCGAGGCCGCAGCCTCGTAGATCCGTCACATGCGATCCGTATCACTCCTCCAGCTTTGGTTTGTGAAGCTTTAGGTCGGGTGATACCCCAGGAAGGCGACAGGAAATGGGATAGGGCACTTTAGTGATGGACTCAAGTCCAGGTCCCAGCTGTAAGAACTTTCCCCAGATAGCTCGTCACTGTGCCCCGGTGGCGTTTGGGGGCCCAGGTGGGTTTAGCCTGAGACAGACCGGGGATGTGTCGGAGAGTTTGGATACCGAGTGGCGATCTGGTTCTGCTTTTAATGGCGGTGCTTTCTCGGGACCGGTTTTTGCTGTGGTTTCACAAGACCACAGCACCCCGTTACTCTCCCTTCTCAGCACGTTTCTTTGACTTCCCCCTTTTCTTCCTTCCTGTCCACGTGACGGAGCTGATAGGGCATGGCCGGGATTGGTGGGTCTACGGTCATCCTGGCAGAGGTAACGGTTAGGCCATAAACATCAAGGAGTAATTTCCGGGCGAGATTGGTTACGTGAGTTGTGGGGTCCAGTGAAAAATGAGAGGTCAGGGCTTTCATTCAAGAATCCTGGAGAATTTCAAGATGGCGATGGCAGGATCGGGCATGAGGCCCTTCTCTGTGTACAGGGCCCTGTGGGAGTGCACAGGTTGCGTACCTGCAAAGCTGGCCTCGCCTCTGAGGGTGCAGAGGGTGAGGTTAGGGTGGGGGAAGTCACCACAGTCCCAGTTTTGACTTCTCTTTCTGAGGGGGCCCTCTCAGAAGCGGAGGTGCAGCCTCCATCCTCCCTGCAATGGGAAGGGTCCACGGCCCTGATGGGATGAATGGGCAGAGGCTCCAGAGAGAGGAGCCTTTCTCCAGAGAGTGGCCCGTTCAGCTCCTGGAGGAAGCCAGATAGACAAAGCTGGTCCCTGTGTACGGCTACAACACAGTGTTTGAGGACAAAGAGGAAAGTCACTCAAGGACCAAGTTCCCTGCGCCAGTCCTTAGCCCCTGCCCCCTCCCTCATCCTCTCCCCACTCGCAGACACTGGCGAATGCCGAAATGGTGCTGGAAACCAACAGCATCCGTCACTCTCCCCCTCTGTGTAACCAAGAAGTGTCTTGGTTACACACCAAGACACTTCTGACAGCACTCAGGGGACCAGAGTGGAGATCCCAGGAATTTGTATCACCCCATCCCGACTTGAGCTGAATCCCCAGGTGTCAGGCGACCTGCCTCAAAACAGGAAACCAGCGAGGGACCGGGGAAAGCTTCTCTGCCATAATTGGTGAAACAGGCCCGGCAAAAGGTGAATATACATTTGAAGAAATACATTTTGAATATGGAATCTTTATAAGAACAGGAATGGTATTTATGAACACTCTTGAAAAAATGATTTTAGTTAAATGGACAGGCCAAAATAAAAGAGATGCTGACATAGGTAAGAAAAGACATTTATGGAGGCAATGCCAACATACAATTTTAGGTAATATGATGGCCATTTAAAAGCAGATTGACATGGTTGAAAATTCTTATTGAATATAGAAATTGGGCTTAAGAAAGCCCTCCAAGAATGCCAAGGAAATGGTCAAAATGAAGAAAACAATTGGGGGATAATAGTATGAGATTACATAGCTATGTGTGTCTAGAGAGGTTGCTGAAGAAAAGAAAAATATTCAAAGATATAATAGAAGAAAACTTTCCTGAACTGAAGAAAGAGCTGAAGGCATACGTTGGAAGAGTGTTGCATGTACTGGTAAAACGAACCCGAAGTTGCCCAGACCTGGACAGACATCCATGTCTTCAATCTTTTTGAATTTTGAAAGTAGTCTGGTTACCTAGAATGGAAAAAAAAATGTCAGGTTGGCTACAGAATTTTCTGCGATGTGAGGTTCCGTAAGACAATGGAACAACATTCATGAAGGTTTGTGAGTATAAAAGGCTTCCAAGCCAGTCTCCTAGGGTCAGCTGCCACACATGACTTCGTGCCTGCCACCACACTCTCTTGGGCCACCTGTGATCTCAGCTGCCGGTGGTGGCCGTTCCCAGATGTGCTTCCCACCCCAGGCTGTTTGGGGAGCTTTTTTGCCTAAGGGCTTTATCCAAAGCTGCAGACGCCAGAAGTGAAAGCAGATGAGTGTTCCTGAGAGCAACTCTTGACCAGTGGGAGAGGGATGGGGGGGGGTGCATGGCCCAACCTCCCCTGCTTTGTGGAGCCATTCTGAGACCCATTCACGTGGTTTCCCAGGGCTCCCGGTGGCGCCGGGCCCCAGCTGCTCCCAGTGGTACTCAGCTCAAACACACACCTGTTACTGGCTTTTCCACTGTCCCTGTCTCTCCCTGCTCCCTCACTGCTGTATCCTGGGAACGGCTCCCAAATCCTCGTCTCAGCGGTTCCAGGCAGAGCCTAAACGAAGACCCCTTCCACTCCCTTTTGCATGAAAACAACAGAAAGAAATTCTCACGTATTTAAGGACTCAGAAAAATATTCATCTATCTAGTTTTTGTGATAAAATTACGTGACCATGTACGGCAGCCCCATGAGAGATGAATAGAGACCTCACGAATGCGGAGATGTGTGATGAAGATTTAAACTGGACCGACAGTGAGCATGGAGGCCCATTAAGCATGGGATCATCTAAACGACTGTAGTAAGTGCGGTCTTAAAGCAATGCACACATTATAGCTCTCGAAGAGACAGCGAGAAAACAGCGTAATAACAAACACGAAAGTATGTTATTCCGTGATGTTGATTAGTCAAGATACGTAGCATAAAATATAAATTCTAAAGTCTAAAAGCTACATTACCAAGATTAAAAGCAATCTTGTCACTACTACCCCTGTTTCTGAGCCACCCCATTGTCTTCCCTGCAGACAGCCATCCGAGCGGCGTGTTTAAGCATCTGGCGTAACTGCTCAACGCATGGTCCCACGATGCTCTATATAACCCTCCCCCACCCCTTTTTGGTACAGATAACGTGCTAAAGAACCTTGCTGTTTCTACTTAATGAATTCTGTAACAGTCCCTTTTGGAAATCATTCCGTCTTTTCCACACACGTGGGGCATTCCTTCGTAAGGGTGGACCTTGGCTTCCTTCTCCAGTCTCCCGTCACGGGCTCCTAGGTTGTCACTAATGTTCTGCAGTTACAGCAGGGAGTGGGTGAAAAGCCTCAGTGTGGGCATCAGAGAGATCGCTCGTCCCCCCCCCCCCCCCCGACACTCTTTCCTCTCTTGATCTCCACGGCACGGTGCTCTCCCGTTTGTCCTGAGGCTTCTCTGCCTGTGCCTTCTCAGACTCTCCTGCCACCTCCTCTCCCTCCGCCTTATTCTCCGAATGTCGGGTCCGTGAGGCTTGCTCCTGCGTCCTCTCTTCTCTCGCTGCGCTTCCGCCCTGGGTGCGCTGGTCCGTGCTGGGCCTTCAGAACCGTCTCTGTGCTGATGAGCACTCCGACTCTCTCTGCAGCCGAACCTCGGAGGTCCGGTGCTGTCACGGTCCCCTCGCTCACATGTCCCCTGCACTCTGCGATGTTCACAACCCCACACAGGACTCTGGAGGTTTCGCTCTGGCCCGATTCACCTCCCAGTCTTCCCCAGACCAGAGAGCAGTAGCTCTCTAGTGTTTCGAGCCAAATCCGGGATGCAGCTCTACCTCCCAAATACCTGTAAGTCCTTCTCCCTTTTTTTTGCCCTCCCCAGTATTACCACTATTGTGCGGGTCGCCAATATCTTTCTCACGGACCACGGCAATCCACTGGCAGGTCTCCCCGTTTCCACTCTCGTCTCTGGCAATCTCCTTTCCATCCAGCAGCCAGACAGGGACTTTGTAGGATGCCAGTCACTTTTGTTTCTGCGTCATGGCAGTTGTGACGCTGTGGTGTAAGGACTTGTTTTCCTGCTTGACCTCCTGCACCCCAGGGGGTCTCCTTGAGACGTGACTTGGCACCCACCGACTTTCCAGCTCCCAGAATGCTGTGTGCACCGATTAAAGAAGGAAATTTACATGAAACTGAGTTTCCCAATGACAAAGAAGAGTACCATGAGGTCGAGTTAACAGGCGTTTTCTAAATCATTTACAGTATAGTATTTAACGATGGCCTACATTAGAGCGAACGTAGGCTCTCCTGACCCGTCTGTGGTCTCTGTGCCTTGTCCTCTTCTGTCATCCTCTGACCTTCAAGTGACTTGAACAAGTGCTTGGGGAGAAGCAAAGCTCTCCGTGAGCCGCCGCATTTCTGAGGCTTGGGGAAGGTCCCCTGGCAGTGTGCAAGGGACTCGACAATAAAACGACAGTCCCGAGAGACTTTCGAGAATTTGTGTTATTATTCTATTTGTGAACAGTAATGATTATTATGATCTCTTCCTCTGTATAGACATTTTAAAGACTGGTTAAGCAACTGAGAATTCATTTATTGGTAATGAACATTTTCGACTTCATTAGATACTCAGAAGCCGACTACATTATCATTATCTGGTTGCTAAATTTTAATTGCATGCAGCTCAGCCCCTCAATAATTAACACATTGTGTATCCCACGTAATTCACAAACTAATTGTCATTTCTTAGATCTTAATATTACTTGCTAATTTTGCCAAGGATTAAAAAAAAAATCTCAACTGTCAAAACTCCAGAGAAAATGACATTATACAGGCACAATAGTGACAAAACAAGTTAATTTATTGCAAAGTCACCCGGAGAAGGAGTTTTTAATTGCATATTTGTTAGCTTCATAAAAGACATAAACGGCTTTTAGTTACATATTTGCTTATTTCTTACCTATTAAAAAAAGTGTTAACAAGCCTGATTAAAATTAATTGCAAGGTCCAAGATCTGAGGGGAGGTACGGGCATCAGCAAACTTCTAATTGAGGCTGAGAACGAAACAGAACGAGTGGAGATGCCGGCGGAGTGGGAATCAGAACAGATGTTTGACCGCGGCGACGGGACATAATTAAATGACCCAATAAGACAATGAGAATCTGAAGGGGAAAATCAAACGGGATAATAAACAGGGAAAAATTTAATCCTAGCAATACTGATAGTTGGTAACAGTGATTTACTTCTAAAGGCTCGAGATGGAACAATAATCCACGTTATAAAACAACTTGAAATGGAGCGCCCTCTGTTATGACAGCATGAAAAGTTGTAATCATCAAACTGTCCCTTCCTCAGGCCACAGAAGCACTTGGTGACTTTATCCAAATCAATGCCGACTCCCTCTATAGGTAGCGAGGATCTATAGCGGCGTCCTTTGGTGAAACACGGCGTCTCGAATGGGCTGGGGCTGCCATATTGTTTAGAGAGGCGGACAGGTGGGAAGTGCTCTGACAGGTCATTTTCATGATCGGTTGGTTCCGTCAGGAAAGAATGCCACCCTTCCCGACGTGACATTTCCCGACCACCGCTAACACCCCAGTGTCCTTCAGTCTCGCCGTCATCCGAGGGGAGGGGAGACGTCTCTGACTGCTCATAGTAAATGTCTCCGAAAACGAGCAGTAGCTTCCCTAACTGCAGATAATAGAACGTGCCTTTAAAAACGGGACTTGCCCAGGAAAGGGGTTTTGTATAAGGAGGGAACTGGCCTCTTGTACCATCTATAGAAGAAGTAGAAAGTGCTGCCTTATCCCATGAACCCCCTGAATGATTTCTGATCAATCACTCACTTTTCACGGTGGATTGGAGCCGACACGACTGTTCACAGTTTCAGCAACAATGAGGGAAGTCATGCATTCTGTTCACGAAGGTGGATTTCTATAAGGTTACCCGGTGACGGGAAATCCTCTCATCGGATACAATTAAAAAGGATGGTCAGCCAGTTCGTCAAAAAAGTTGGTTTAAGCAGAGAATGATAAAAGATGACATATGAGAACTGTACTCAAATTATTTTATTTTTACTTACAACATATATATGTGCTTTAATTCACTATTATTTTGATAGGAGGTCAAGGTCTTTTCTTTTCATTAGCATTATTATTTTTAATCCTCACCCAAGAGTATGTTTATGGACTTCAGAGAGAGGGAGAAACATCCATGTGAGAGAGAAACACCGATGGTTGCCTTCTACATGCACCCTGACCAGGGATTGAACCTGCGACCTAGGTATGTGCCTTGACTTGGAATTGAACTCACGAGTGTTTGGTGTACAGGGTGACGCTCCAACCAACTGAGCCACACAGCCAGGGTGGCCATGGCCTTTTCTGTGAACATGGGTTTCTTAGCCGCATTTCATGTTGTTTTTGTCACACTCAATACATCAATAAGGCATTGCCTGTCACTTCCAAAGTCATTTTCTTTAAACTGGGGAAAGAATGTCAAAGTAATTGTGAAGTATTTTAAGTATAAAATTATTTCAGATTTAATTTTGAGCACTTTTTTTTAAGTGCCTCACCCTTATGCAGTTCTTTCAGAGAATTCTAGGGTTAGCTCACGGCCATTCTGTGTGTCTGGGGCATTTGCTAAATGTTATGCAGATGGGTAAGAGAGCTCCTACTTTCACAGATAAATTTGGAAATAACTTAAATACTGGGGTTGGTTTTTTAAAAATGTACATGTAGGTGACAGAATACTATGAAGGTATCAAAACAGCAAAAAATATTCTTGCAACACATTTAATGACCTGGAAAACAGCGCACAATATAGTAAATGAACAAGCAGAGGACAATCCCACCAACATAATGTTGTCCCATTTTTACAAGATAAGAGTGTGCATATGCACAGACGATTAGACAGTAGGTGACCCAAAACACACTGAAATATTAACAGTTTATCTCTGAATGGTGGAGTTGAAGGTCACATTTATTTTCTCTGTGCTTTTCTGTAATTTGAAAATTCAGATACATTACTTCTGCGTTACCATAAAGGCATAGGCGTTAGTTCTAAGCTAACGAGCAGATGACAGTCTCTTCTGGTCCTTGTCCCAGGGGACTGCAGCCGACGTATTCTGCTGGCCCGTTGCCCCTTCCAAAGGGACGCTCTGAGGAGGTGACAGGCCCTTCGCTGGGGGAAGTGAGGCCTCTGAGTGGACAGGCCGCACCTGTGGGAGCTGAATTCCTGGAGGGTGCCTGTGACCTGTGCTCTCAGATGCCCTCTAGGTGCCAAAGGCAGACGACTTGGGCGAGGGGCCCAGCGCCCGCGGTCCCAGAGCGCTGCGTAGTTCAAGGGGCACTTCCCGCCCTCCAGGCAGGGGCCCGTCCCTGGCCTTGGGAAGCCTGCCCTCCGAGGGGGAAGTTCAGGGTCCCTCCCACTTCGGTCAAGGCCCCAAAGGGAGAAAACGCGTTTCGTAGAATTGACTCTGGCAGCATCTCTCGACAGCATCCGAATCTTGGAATAAAACTATTTGCAGAACTCATGGCTATTGGGAAGTCCCTATTGGTGTGGTTAGAAAATTTCAGTGGGCCAGTGGGCCTCAGTGCTTTTCCCAGAGGCCTCTCCCGGGGCTGGGAAGTGCTGGGGAAAGGACGTCCACGTGGACTTCTGGGAACATGGGAACGGGTAACCTCTTCCTGGAACAGAGTTTGGGCATGTGTTTCAAAAGCTAAAATGTTGATTTGCACCCAGTAATTCACCTCTTGATATTTCCGTGAGATATATCGACAAGATGGAGCTCATGAAAATAACCGGGAGTGTGTAGAGAGACTCGGGTACAAAAATGTGGCCTGCAGAGCTGTTCACACCGTGAAAGGTGGAAGATAGGCTGGCTGTCCAGCAGCGGAGGGTTTAGTTAAACAAATGACGTGTCCCCAGATGGGCGCTGTTAGCTTATTCCCCCGTTCAAGCCCCAGAAGAACACTTAGGAACATGGGAAACGGTCAGGATAGGATAGGTTATAAAATATGTACTGACTGCGATTTTAGAGAAGGGAGAAAGTATGTAAGCCTTCAGAAAACTGTTGGAAGTACAATTTCTTACAGATAATTCAATTTAACTTTTTTTTAAAGATCATTTTTTTAAAGATTTTTAAAATTAAGATTTTATTTATTTATTTTTAGAGAAGGAAGGGAAGGAGAAAGAGAGAGAGAGAGAGAGAGAGAGAGAAACATCAATGTGTGGTTGCTGGGGGCTGTGGCCTGCAACCCAGGCATGTGCCCTGACTGGGAATGCTTTGGTTCGCAGCCCGAGTTCAATCCACTGAGCTACGCCAGCCAGGGCCATTCAATTTAACTTTTAAAAAATCAATATTTTAGCACAATACAAGGTTATTCAGCAAAAGTTGGGATTCTGCCCACCCTCACCGGCTCCCTTTCTCAGGGGCAGCTGTCACCAGTCTGGGTTTCCTTCCGGACCTGTCCTGTACATATGAGGGTGGGTTTTATTTTCTCCATAACACGTTTCTGTATGTTCTAAATAAAAAATAAAATATTTCAAAAGTACGTTTCACTTTACATGTTCTAAAGCTCCATCAATCATGTCCACTAGATCTTGAATTACCATCGTCGCATATAAATGAAAAAAAAAAAAGGAACAGAAGTTATTCAGCATTTCATTTAATTTCCATTTATATTGTGGAATGAAAAACAGCTTCTTGCAATTTTACTTAAATAACCAATTTTGATACTGTTTTATTAGTCTTCTAATAGCATGAAGGCCCAGAAATTAAATTGTTCCACTGCCTTATCCATAATTTTGTGCAATTAAAATGGTTACAGACCCCAAAGTTTTCTTCCGAGCTCCAGACCCTGCAGCTGTCACTCTTGATTATCCTGAAACCCAGCACTTTTTAGTAACACTTTGTGTACACCGAGTTAAGTGGAAGAGGAACTATTACGTTCAACTGATGTGGGTGTTCTTTAATTAATCTGCATTAGCTTTTTTGATATGGGTACTAATTGTTTTCTTTGAAAAAAAAATCACCATAGAAGTGTGATTCTTCCATGCCTGTTGCTCTTCAAGAAAATAGTTAATTGCAGCAAACAGGAATGTTACCTTTTTAAAATGAATAATCAGCCTGTCACCGGAAGAGCTGCTGTTATTCCAACTTCCTGACGTGCACGCCCAGGGAGCCGGCCCGTGTCTGCCCGGCAGCGCTGCCCTGGAGGTCTGCTCTTCCCCTCACACATGCATGAGGCGTGAGGAGCCCTTGCAACGTGAAGTTGGAGTAACAAGGGTTTCCTTTGTCTGTTTTTTAACAACTTCCAGTGGCTACGCGTGGAAATATTGAAAGCTCTTTATAAGGGAGCAAGGTAAGAAATAAATCCCCATCTGGAATTAGAGAGACAAATAAGCGAACGTACCGTTTTGGGTTTTCCGACCCCCCATAAAATAAGCTTGAACTTGATTCAAGCGTATTATCAAAATGTAAATAGCTTCTATTGAATAGATGGATTTCACCACAATCACCACGCTTCACCCTCATTAAGACGCCCTTTTCAAGATCTAAGTGTTTTGAGCATTAATCAAGAAGTGTTACCCTAACAGGAGTGATAATGAGTTAAGTGCACTTGGGAGCCTAACCAAACTTTAAAGAGATCATTAAACCAATATTCTCCTTTTTAAATTGGTCCACGGTATTTTCAGATCTCTTGTCAATGGCTATCCAACCTTATGCAAAATCCTCCGTCAAAAAAGGAATATTTTTTAAATGATTGAAGTTTGGTAATCGGTCATACACACTCTCTATTTACTTGGTATTTTTTCCATTAGGAAACGGGATGAACCCTAGTCCATGCAGCTCGTGCTGGAGTCGCGGCCGTAGTGTTCATCCAAGTAAGTGAGGCTCTGAGTGGAAGGGAGAGCCGTGTGGAATGGCGGAGAATCATGCGTGCCTCCCCTCGGAACAGTTCACGTGCTTGACTTGTTAGAGCTCAAAGTGTCTGCTCGTGCTGGCCTGCGTCGTCCCGGCCTCTGACCCACGCCCCTCCCGCAGACCTTGGGGTTCCTTGGGGGTTCTCGTTCACACATGGTGAGCGAGATGGAGCGCTCTGGGAGGAAAACAGCACCAAGCTGCAGTGATGAAAGCTGGCCCTGAGCCGTTTCCACTGGAAACACCAAAAGCGATTTTCCGGACACTCAGTGTCGTATCACGTGATTTTTACTTTCGCCCCAAATCTTCTCTGAGCACCGCTGGGGGGCGTCATCACCCACTGGACGGAATCTGCCGGTCCCCACACATTCCGGGCCGGCGGGACACACGGCGCAGCGCTGGGAGAACGACCGACAGGGTTCGTGCTGCCGCGGCCCACGCTCTCTGTCTGGGCATGCGAGCCACAGGTGTGGGTGTGACCAGCAGCGTCAGCCAGCTGGCGGGATGCAAGAGGGCCACGTGAGTGTCACTGGTGGGGGGGGGGGTTGGGGTGGGGGACAGAGGCTGGGTGAAAGGCCAGGGAAAACTTCAGTCACGACGTGAGCTGAGCCCTGCGGGGTGGAAAGGCCAATAAGGGCGGGAAGGAGCAGGAGGGGTCTCCAAGGCGAGGGCTTGGCCTGAGCAAAGGCCTGGGGGCGGGGGCAGTCAACAAGGAATGCCTGGGGATGGGACGCAGCTTGACCAAGGAGCCACGGTTGCTCGGACGTGGGGATGTCATTATTGAGGACCGGTGGAAGCTGTGTCTTCGGGGTTGATGTTTGAACAGCGCTGGCGGATTCGGCCTGTGTGCTCTGACTAATGGCATCCTTACAAAATGGCTAATGGTGGCTGAGGGCGCCCTGCGGCGGCCCCCGCCCAGAGCAAGCCTTGCGTCCGGGGCTCTCTCCTCACCACCCTCGGGACTTCCCAGCCTCAGGCAAGAAGGAGAATCCAGGGGTGGAAAGGACGAGGTCAGAGGTCTCGATACCAGAAAGGTGCCCACGATAAGCAGGCTCCTCGAACCCACAACAACACTGCACTTTGTTTGGGCTGTGTAGACTCTGGCTAGAAAACAGTGCATTTTCCCCCTTAAACATTTTGGGGGGGGAATAATAATAAAATAAAAAATTTTCAGGGACGAGATTGCTTGGGGTGGACCACAGTTCTGACCCTTGAAGTTGTGTGGTCGCTGGCCAGTTGCTTACCTCTTCGTGCCTCCGTCTCTTCATGTGCAAAAGGGAGAGACATGGGGATGAATTCATGACATTTGAGATGAGAGCCATCTCAGCACTGAGCAAATGCCTCCTCAATGTCAGCTCCCAGTCCGTTCACCGTGGGCTCTGGGCGGGGGTGGGGGTGAGGTCGGGCACCAGACCTGGGCTGGCTCAAAGGTCTCGTGGCAGCCTTGGGAGAGAAGGAGATGGAGCTCAGAGAGGTGAAGGAACTGGGCCCAGGTCACCCAGGGAGGAAGGAAGTGCCAAGGTCGAGGTCTCTTCTGCACCCCGCCACCAGGCCAGGCCAGGCCAGGTCGCCACCCCCAGACTGGAGACAGAGCCTCTGGAGCAGCGTGTTAATGATGTGAACAAAGAACTCCACAGGAGCTTAACCGCCCCCCCCCATGCATTATTCACTTCTCATTGCAAGTGGCGAGAACGTCGTCCACACCCTAAGAGACGCTTGCACCGACCGCGTCAGTAAAAATGTGTTCGCTTGTCGTTCGTGGATTGTTTTATTTTCAGATTAATGAAGATCCCAATGAAACCATTGGAGTGCAGTCATCCTGCTAGTCCTTATCACGTTTTGCTCATTATCACTTCATTTATATTTATGATGGAGAACAGATGGTACCGATGTCATATTTCCTTGTGCATCGTCCCCAGCTCCGAGGAAATATCTCATATTAGCCGCACTTATCAAAATATTTGTGCTGCACGACAACAGAAATCTGAGCTTATGTACTATCTTGTCACCATGTCGTAGCTAACCATTTAGAAGAGACCATTTAAGTTAGATATGCGAAGGGGGAAACCCATCCTTCGTTACTGCCGAGTGAATGCACTGAACTCTGGGCAGTAATTACGGGTTGGTCGTAAGGAGAGGATCATTAGTCTTGAATGGAAAACAGCAATTAGTGTCTGTTGTCTTTGTGGCGCGCTCTGAGTTTTTAATTTGAGCCGCTTGCGGAGAGCACAGAGACGCAAAGGGAACAGTTGGTGGCGGCGGAGCGAGAGGCGCTGGTGACAGACAGACAATGGGCGCCGTCAGCAAACCTAGGAGCCCGCCTTCTTCTCCCAACTCTTCTTCTTGGTTCTAAGCGGGAGGCTGAGCAAAAAACCTGCTCTCAGATGGGAATTATAAAGCCTTTTAAAATCGTGCTGTGGCGCACGCTTCGTGTTGCAGGAACCCTAGAGGGGCGAGGAAAGGTCGGAGTCCTGTGTTCCCCCCAGGTGACGGGGCAGTGCGTGCCTGTGGTCCCCTCTCTTCAGAGAAGGGGTCAGTCAGCACGTGTTGGCCATTGGCTGCTCCCGGGCATGAGAGATGGAAAGAGGCCTACAACTTGCTTCTCGACCTTGGTGAATTTAGCGTCCCATAGGCAAGGCAGACACAACAGCAAGTAACTCCAACGACTAAAACAAAGAAAAGTGTGTGCCCAGTGGCCCAGAGGGAACTGTCACCTCCCTCTGTGGGAGCCAGGAAGGGTTTCATAAGGTGGGTGATTGCGGATCTGGGTTCTGAAGGCTGAATAGGAGTTCAACAGCTGGCTAAGGGGTGGGGAGTGAAGGATGTTCAGTTGGGAAGCAGTTTGTTGGAACGGTCAAGAGCTCACCAGTGTGTGAGCTCGGGCAAGTCATGTGTTGCCCCGTGCCTCAGTTTCCCCAACCTGCAAAACCAGGCCCGTAAGAATCTGTTTCATAAAGGTGCTGTGGCCCGTGTAGCAGGGTGGCTGGCACCGTGTGTGTGCTCAGCTGATGCCAGCTCTTTTCAGCACCCCAGGCATGGGAGCGAGCCTGAGCAGAGGATCATGGGCAGGAACCAGCGTGGCGTTTTTGTATTTTCCCAGGGCATGCACCTCTAGCAATTGCTTATAATTATGTGACCAGAGGGCCCCAGAAAAGGTGAAACAGTACATGACATGAAAACATCTTTAAAACCTTGAAATGACATTAAAAGCCAACTGCATTTGATGATGCCATAGACCAGCAATTTGTGTAGAAACCAAACAAAAATGGGAACTGTATTGGCACCGAGTAAGGTTGTTGGAGTTTTGCCCAGGGGGGAAGGCACCTCGGAAGAGGGAAACCAGTGTACCCCTGGAAGGACAGGGGCGTGGGGGAGCCATGGGTCTGGCGTTGAGCCCCAAGGAGCCACAGCCAAGTGGCTCTCGAGTCCCAGTCATGCCTGGGTTCCTTGTGGAATGGCAAGTGCCCGTCACACTGGGCGGAGCACTCTTCTAGAGGGACTGATGGTGGCTGGGCAAGCTCTCCCTGTAAAACCAACAAGAATTTTGCAGAAGTACAGTTGGAAAAGAACCTGTTTGACGTGAAAGTCACGTTTGATACGGAGATGTCCTGGGAAAAGGGCGGTGGCGGTGATTTGGCGTTCACCCGGGGCTCAGGTTCAGACGCCGGCGCGTTCTGCTTGGGACTGGACCAGGGTCTCGTGGCTGGCTCGCCAAGCGGGCCGTCATGTTCTGTGACATTAGGTAGCAGTGCCACCCCTGGGGGAGTGAGCTGCAGGGCGTTCTCTTGGGCTGCCCCCACTCATGGACGCATTGGGGATCGGGGTCTTTCTTGCTTTTATTTGCGCACTCTGCCTTGAACTTAGCCTGAGTGCCTGTGGCTCAGGGAAGATGAGAGGGACCCAGGTCACACAGGGCTGTGCTCTGATTTTCCCGTCCCCTCCAGGCCGATGTGCACACTCTGTCCCGTAAGTGCGTCCTTTCCCACAACGGACTCCGGGTCCTTCGGGCACGCAGACCTCGGCAGGCCTGCCTCATGGCCCTGCCCACGTGCACGGGCTTGCCGAGTCCTACAGGGAGCCGGGCTGGGGCCTCCCGGGGACTCCTGCTACACGGGCCCCGAACACGCCGAAAACAATAGCACAGTGGGGGACTCTGAAGAGCACAGGAGCGGTGGGACCTCAGTGACTCGTGTGCCTAGCGTGTCGCGGTGGGCTCCCAGCCCACAGATTCCTTTCTGTGGGCTTTTCATTTCGCTGTGGGCTTCAGTCCCACAAGGTAACGGCATCTCAGCCACAACCAGAAAGACCGAATAGGCTCACCAGCCCAAAGCAAATGTCCCCTGAAGTGGCATAGGGACCTCAACTTCCAAATTCGGATACGCCTGACTCCATCCCACGAGAGTCTTTGAAGGTGGTCTGCCCTCGCCAGGCCGGGTCCTGGGTGAGATCATGGCCTTGGGCTTCAGGGTCAGCCCAAGGGGGCTTGACACCTGTTTGATTACTCACTAGTTGTGTGACCTAGGGTAACTTACTTATCTCGGTCTCAGTTTTCTCATCTGTAAAAGGGGTGATATAATGTGCATTTGTGGGGTTTTCTGGATAACTATGGGAGACCTCGAGGGCAAAGGGCCTTGCCCGAGGTTGGCACCTGGGGGGCTCTCGGGAATGGAGCTGTGACTGTGACCAGACTTCCAGGGAGAAGAGGGCTGCACTCGGGGTCTGGAGGTGCAGACACAATGAGGTGGGAAAACGGGATAGGGGTGGGAGGTCAAGGGAATAAGAGCATTTCTGATGAGGGACCAGCAAGGCAAAGGCGTGGGTAAATCGGAAGTGTTGGGTGCAAGGTCTCCCTATACAAGAACCCTTTCGGGGAATTTTCTAGATCTCGGGGACGGGGTCCAGGTTCAGAAGCTGCTCCCGACCCTCCAGCCTCTGAACAGCTCCTGGTGCAGTCCAGGCCCAGAGTCAATGTCAAGAGCCAGGCCTAGACCAGACGGCGCACCCTGTGTGTTTCATGTGGGGCCACACTGTTGCCGCCCCCTCCCTGTTATTACTGTGGTGTCACAGGTGCCACTCTGAGTTTGATCTCTGTACATACTCTTTTCGTGGCCAATCACCGACTGCGCTGAAAAGTAATCACAGGCTAAAATTCAGTCTGACCCACACTTGCAAGGATTTATTAAGCATCTGCTATGTGCCTGAGACTGCGCCGGGCAGACAATTTATCTGAGCTTCAGTTGGCTCACCTATTAAATCAAGCTTGGACTAAATGGAATTTGAGGGTCTCCCCGACCCCCCACTTCTTAACTTAGAGGAAATCCTAAGAGAGCTTAGAATTTTGCTGGGAGGATAGTTTTACTGTCACTGAGAGAAGATTTCTGTAAACAGAGTCTACCCAAGTGCATGTGGGGTACCAGCAACCAGCTTAAATTCTGAGTTCAAAATGACAGCTGTTAGGCTAGGCCAGCAAGTCTGCTCACAACGCACATCTGAGGACCCGGCGTGGCATTTCGGATTTGGGCAGAGACAGTGCAGCCCCCAGTCACCCTCACATCACGCACGACTTCGAAGCACGAGGGGCAACTGCGGGGGGAGGTTCAGTTGTCTCTTTTCCCTCCGAGGGTCTGTGGACCCGGCCTTTGCACCCCGAGAGAGGATGAAAGGCAAGGTCCTTCTATGTCGGGGCTGATGGGGGGGCGGTTCTGTGTTTGGCGGGTGTCGTCACGGGTGGGTTGAGACGGCCCGTCCCCATTCGCTGCTCGGAACAAGCACAATTAGAAGCTGACAGCAAACATGCTTCGCAAAAATTATCACATTTGGTGTGATTCCCATAATAAAAACCGGAGCAAGCGCAGGAGTCTTTTCAATTTACACAGAGAGCCCAGGGGTCTCGCAGCAGTCCCGGCTGGTCCAGGGCTTCTGAGTCAACTTTGTTAGGAAAACAGGCTGAACACTCCTGAGGTTTCGTTAAGTCTCGGTTTGGAACACACACATACACACACACACATACACGCATGCACACACACACCACGCCTGCACTCACACCTTATTATTTTTCTCTTTAGCCAGAGTGCTCATGTAAATACTACCCAGTTATCTAAAGAAGGAAGAGGCTCGGAGGGTCCATTGCCACCAAATTCTGTGCCCGGCGATGGGCCAGGTCTCCAAGGGGCTGCCTAAATACACACTTCCAGTTCCGTGGTTACTGGCAACACCCCTGTGATTCCTATTCCATTTTAACAGGCCCTTTCCCTGGGAGATACAGATAAAGTATTTCTTACTGTTATTTTACAGGGAAAAACATGTTCAGAGGGAGAAAACAACTTGCTCGAAGTCACCCTGCTATTTGGGGCTGGAGCCAGCTTTGAACCCTGAGATGAACCTTGTCTCAGTTTTCATGTCCTTGTCTCTTCAGACATCAGGGAGGCAAGAACTGAGCAAACAAAGGACTCGTTCATTTTAAAAATGTTAATTGAGTACCTATGTTGTGATTGCTCCCTGCTAGGCATTGTGTATACAAGGGAGGGAAGCTTATTATTACTTTCTGTCTGCTCAGAATTCTTTAGGAAACTGCCCATCACCCATCCTATAATATTCCTGTTCCCTCTACTTGATTTGGTCAATGATGACTCTTTTCCTGCCACTTAGAGTGAGGTCTGTCCCTGACTAGCCAATCAGAATACGCCCATAGCTGTTTGTGATAGGTTCAGACATGAACATGTGACTTCAAAGGGGCCAATCAGAGTCTGCCACAGGGCTTTTTTCCTAGGGGTTTCGGCAAAAACATTCACTTCTCTCCCTGGAACTGCCACGGACCAGAAAGAAAAAGTATCTGATGATGGAAAAGCAAGTAGAGTTGAGAAAAAATGAGTGTAAGAGGCCTGATGGCTTCATCTGCACTCTGGAGCCTTCAGTGCCACCCCGGAGTTCCCTGTCACTTGAGATACTACAGGCCCCGTGCTAAATGTGATATAAATGGAGTGATTCTACAGTGAGCAAGGCAGAGAAGCCTCTTCTCTTCTAGTGACAGAGGCAAGACAGACAGTAGGCCAGTACAAGAATATTGTTTTTAATTTTTATTTTTAAAATCCTTATCTAAAGACATTTTTTTCACAATGCTTTTAGAGTGAGAGGAAGGAAGAGAGAGAAACATCGAAGTGAGAAAGAAACATTGACCGGTTGCCCAGACTGGGGATCAAACCCGCAACCTAGGTATGTGCCCTGACGGGGAACTGAACCTGCAACATTTCAGTTATTGGAAGATGCTCCAACCAAGTCACACTGTCTAGGGCCATAGATATTTTAAGGTAATATGCTATATATATTATACTGCATATATTTATATGTATTATGATTTTACATGTAATTTATATACATATACAGTTTCCAAGTGTGATATGTGTTGTGAGGGCAAACCCAGGCAGAAGAGCTTTGCTTCAGACCAAAGCGCTGTGGTCAGGAGAGAGAGAGAGGCCTGAGCGTGCTCCAGGAGGGATGGGCATGGCGACGGCGTGGAGTCCGAATAGCAGGAGCAATAATAGAACGACCTTGACGATAATAACAACCTCCACAGCGGCAGCAACGAATATTTATTGGCTCCTAGTGTACAGGAAATACTCTCTTATCAACTCATTTACCTTCTACAAACCCTACGAGGTAGGAACTACTGTACCTCCGTCTTACTGGCGAGGAAGTGAGGACAAGAGCAATGAAGTCGCGTGCCCAAGGGCCGTGGCTGCTCAGGGGCACAGCCAGGCTGGAGCCAAAGACTGGCTCCAAACCCGTGCTTTTTAATTTCCAGAGTATATTCCCAGCGAAGAGGGAGTCATGTTCCACCAGATGAGAGGAGGCAAATCAAGACGTTTTCCACAAGAGAAGCGAAAGGGGGGGGATCGGGGAGTGCAGTGGGGCCGGCGTTGAGGCTGCTGTTTGCCGTCTGGGCAGACGCCTGTTGACACAAAGTGGGCCGGGCGCTGGGGTCCAGAGGGCGCGGGACTGGGCTCCCGCTCCGCTCCGGGGACCTCGCTGCTCAGCATCTGGAGATAACACTGACAATTGGACCCACATGCCGCCCTGGGCTGCGCAGGAGTTTCATTTCCCATCGCCCCTTGTCCGGCCTTGCCCTTCCTCTGCAGCACCCCTTCTTTCTCGTTTCTGAAACCTCACCTCTCTTCCTGACGGGGGCTGAGTTGGAAATGGAGCCTTTAGTGGGGGACAATTAGACAGTAAATCCCCTCGGCTCGTGCGCCACGTGATCCATCACCTGCTATTTTGCTTTCTGTGAGTTACTACGTGTGAATTACATACGAGCCGGAGGTGAAAATCCAGCCCTATCAAATGCAGACCTCTCCCCGCCCGCGTCCCCTCGGCCCTTGCACTCCGCCGCTCTTATTCATCGCCGGCCCGCCCCCCTCCCCCCAGGGTTGACAAAAGCAGATTCTTCAAAATTGTCCTTCTGGGACTGTCTATTTCATTTTGAACTTGACGCAAAATTACTGTTTTTGACAGTTGAACTTTTCAGCATGCTTGATACAAATATTTCAATATCCTGTTACCTGAGCTGGGGGAGAGATAAAGCTCTACGCCAGACACCTACGGCAGCAAGGGAATAGGTTTCCTGGTGACTGATTTAAAGGTACAGTAATAGCAAGATGGTTAACGAGCTAACCATGCTTGGTAGGGCAGAGGTCAACAGGGAAAGTAAACCCGGTAACTCGGCCGAGAGCTGGGGGACTGCTAGGAGGGGAGCAATGCTGCCTGTCAGACAGTGCCACAGTTTCGCTCCCCGTTCGTTCCCCAGAGGCCGGACGAGGGGAAACAAGTCAGCTGACATCTAGAATGTCTTCGGACTTGTCCTGAGGGATGGGGGGCAGGTGGGAGGGCGTCGTCTGGGCCACCAGAAAGGCAGGCTCGTGAGTGCTGGTGCGTTGGACAGGGAGGCCTGCTGGCTGTGTTGGAAGACGTGTTGTGTGCTGGGTTGTCTGGGTTAAGACTACGTACCAAAACATTGGACATTACCTCGAGTCCCCCTGCTCAGCAACCCAGAAAACGCGTCAGGCATGGGAGGGCAGTGCTGGGGGCACACCAGAGCCTCTCAGAAAGTGGGACTGACCCCCACAGCCGCAGGAAGTCCAGAGCGACCCTGGCCGATAGAACTTTCTGGAATGGTGGACATTTTCTCTTCTACACTAACAGGGTAGCCTGTGGCCACATTGGCTCGTGGAGCACTTGGAATGTGGCTACCATTTCCGAGGAGCTGCGTTTCTAACTTTATGTCATTTTATTCAGTTTAGCTTTAATTTTACCTGCCCCCTGTGGCCAGGGGTTCCCACACTGGACACACAGCTCTGACTGCGTGGGAGACTCAGAGGAAGTCCTCAGGGGCTCACGCCAGGGCTCCTGACCTTGGCTTTTCCCAGGCTGCACTCCTCCTGCCCTCCGCTGTCTCTGTGGTGCCTCCTCTGCTCACTCCCGGCCTCTGCGTCCTCACGACTGACTCACGTGGGCCACCGTTCCTCTATGCCAGCAGTGTTAATTTCCGGGGTTGATGGTGGGAGTGGGGGTGGGTGGGTGGGGGGATGGGAGGAGGAGAGCAAAGGGGGGAAAATTGGGACATCTGTCATAGAACAGCAATATAATCTTTTAAAAAACAGTATTAATTTCTATTGTTGTATAACAGCAGCACCAAAAACTTAGTGGCTTAGAATAATAACATTTCTGGGGGGCAGATGTGTGGTCTGTGTTAAGGCCTCACGAAACTGCCATCGAGGTGTCCGCCGGGGCCACGGCCTCGTCCCAGATGTGACTGGGGAAGGGTCTGCTCCCAAACTTGCATTTGTTGGAAGAATTTAGTTCCTTTCGGGTTATTGGACTGAGGATGCAGTTTCTTTCCGGCTGTTGGCTGAGGATGCCTGCAGCTCTGGGCCACGCGGGCCTTCCCAAAGGGCTGCTTGCTTCTGCAAAGCCAGCGAGAGAGGTCTCTTTCCCAGGCGGCTGGCACCGTCTCATAGGTGTCGTCACGGAACCGCATACCCAGAACCACATGCACCCTGCCGTCTTCACTGCGTTCTGTTGGTGGGAAGCAAGTCCCGGGTCTTGCCCGTGCTCCGAGGGTGGGGCCCCACAAAGGCATGAACCCCGGGTGGGTCCTGGGGCCACCCCACAGTCAGTGCTCCACACGAACATCTCCAGCCTGATCTCTTGATGCTTTGGGCTCATTTTCTTGGAATTTCTGTGTTCAAGTTCCAGAAGAAAAAGTAGCAATCAACCCCGCCTATTCCTTTGCACCCGGCTGCCTCCCACAACCCAGCCTCGGGTTGGGTGGGCCACCTCTCTGGGCCGTCCGGGGGTGAGGTCACACGGTGAGCCTGGCTGGGTCGGCCGTGACTGGGTCCCTTGTCCACGAAGTCAGCTGCGGCCATGCCCAGCAACAAGGGTCTGTGCTCAGGTCTTGCCCTGCGCACGGAGGAGGCGGAGGAAATTCTGCTCCCAAAGCCGGGGAGAGGCAAAGGGGTTGTCTTTACTCTCCTTTCGCTCACTCCTTTATCTGGGGTCCAGAAGGAAGAGGAGAGCCAGAGGCAAAGGAATTCTTTGAAACTGGATCCAGTTACATTTGAGACAAATTAAAGGAAATGTTACTTTACAGAGCAGAGAGTAACCTCATGGAATGCTTCCTTCGTTCCAAAAGCAAAGAGGGCTAAGAATATAAATGGATTAAAAAATATAAATGACACAGTCATAAATTATGTCTATGAAAATAATCCAAATAATTAGCAATATGGGAATAGTTAAACAAATTATAGTAAGTGAACAATATGGAATGTTCTTTTAAGAATAATTCTATGAAAACAAAAACAATGTAGAAAAGTATTTCTGATCCAAAGCTATAAGACAAAAAACTCAGAATACAAACATTTAAATGTGAAAAGATTACAACCCTGTAAAATTACTTATGCATGGAATAGGCATGGGAAATATCTGATTATAAGAGCATGAGTAATGTTTTCTTCAAATATCCTTTATTGCTATTGTAAATCTTGCTACACACAAAAAGTTTAGGAATAAGTGACTAAGAATAATAGCTAATGTTCTGTGACCTGACCTTTGTGCTAAATACTTCCTAAGCCATTAGCAGGGTGGTCCTCAGCTATTATCTTTAATTTGCAGATGGGGAAACTGAGGCTCCCAGAGGTCGATGGACTTGCTCAGCCAGGCAGAGGGATTTGAACTCAGTCTGTTTCAGCACGCCGAGGCTATAAGCTCTGCCACGACTTGTGGAAAACTGGGAGTCTAAAAAAACAAAACAAAACAATGCATTCAACCCAAATTCAAACTCACACTTCATAAATATAGGATGAGGTGTCCACAGACTGTGACATTATATGAACTTCATCAGAAAAGTGAAGATTCACAACGATTCAGGTTTCTGATTTTGCAATCATGCCCCTGGGGTTTGTTGCAACATGACAGCCAGTTAGAAGTCCGATGAGTTGCTTTTGAGAAGCCGATTTCACCAGTCACATTAGAAGAGTCCTTTTAAAAAAAATCCTTGCAGTTAGTCTAGGCTGTGGGTGTAGGTACAAATATTTGATATGGTGTGGCATCGAAAGGCTGTAAGAGCTTTCAGCAGCCCTGCCTGGAGCCCAGGCTTAGACTGGCCGGGTGACCGGGGTCAGTGGTGGTCTCTTGTGTCTCCTCCCCATGAAGAGAGGCTGGGCGGGACCTCAGCCGGGCGGGCACAGCTCTTTGGGGCGGTGGGGAGAAGGGGAGAGGGAAGAGGACAGGGAAGACTAGAGGGAGGAGTGGCAGGCCGGGGAGGGGGGGTGAGAGGGGACATGGTTAGCCGCAGATCGGTGGACTGAGTGCCTCCCAGAGCTCCTGCTGTGTGATATTAGTGCCTGAGCTCTCATTCTTAGGCTCTCATGAGGGTCCGCGCTCGGGGGTGGGGGGGGTGTGTGCACACGCGTGCACTTGTGGCATGAGTGGGTTGCCTGGGGGGTTGTGTCATGGTAGAAACACTCAACACTGAGGTAGGGGCCCCCTGCTTTTCTTTGCAATTGCAACTTGACGGATCCACATTTTTCAACAGGTTGCAAATGCGAACTGCAGCGATCTCCAGAACCAGCCCTCCGCTCGAGGGAAGGGGGGCTGCGGGCGGCCTGCGAATAGTGAGGTGGCAGCTGTCAATCAGGCAACTCTGCCCCCTCTCCTGAGCGAGCGCCTCCCAAGCTGCCTGCGTGGGCTTTACTCTTCACAACTTATCACGGTCATTTGAAGGCGCGTTTTAACTGGGGCTTTGCTTCTGAGGAGGGAAGTCACCCTCGGGGGATTCTAAGGGCCCGTCCCACCAGCGCCCTCAGTTTGGGGGGGCGGGGAACCCAGCCAGGTAACAGTGCTCTTGCTGAAGCCAGTGAGGATGCTGTGAATGGCGAGTTGCTCGAGATTTTATCAATAGGTTTTCCTCCTCTCCCTCCGCCTTCCCCTAAGCCCTCCTCTCTACCAAACTATCATTCTCAATTTACAGGTGGCCTTTAAATATAACTCTTTGTTAAGTTACTGGAAACGAGTGCATGAGAGGGGGTTGCTAAGTGCCTACTGCGAGACATTTATGAGGTAGGCCAGGCAACGTCTCGGGTCTGGGGCCTCTTGGGTTTCTAGCCTTGCAAACGCATTTTTGACGACGCCCTTTAAATAACATGCACGGCCATTTTTTCCCCCCATTCTGACCCAGCACTGGGATCTCATTGTAATGACTCCGGGCCGTATGTTACCTGATCAGGGTGATGTCGAATAATGACCGGCTCACTGCACTTCATTACACCGCTGTAACCGGTGATGGTCAACGTTTCAGCTACAGCTGCTCGGAAAATGGGGCTGACATGGATACTGTGATAGGGCCGATAGGACGGGGCCCCCGTGCACGCGGCAGAAATCAGCGTCCGGCCCACGGGCTCGGAGACGCAATCTGCACCCAGCTCAGGACACCTGCTTTGGGTCTCTCGTTTTTCTCCTGGAGACGATCTGATGAGCCCAGAATAAATGAGTCCTTCAACTTGTGTTCTGTCTCATGAAAGGTCACTGAAATGCCAGAGCGATGTTAAATGCCACGGAGACGTCAGGAGAATCACATTCCATAACACATCACCTCATTGTTTCTCATGGTGAGTCTTGCTGGTGCAGTTGGCATCCGGCCTCAGTCTAATCCGGCCCGTACATGCCTTTTCAACGTCTACCTTTATAAAACAACGAAAAATGGTCCAGCGTTGTGAAAGGGCTGTAGGGTGACCATGTAACATATCCTCTGGAACAGGACACATTAGACAGGGAAATGGAGCAGTATTAATGATTTCATGGGGACAGGGCCCAGAAACCAGGACCGTTCCCAGAACAATGAGGCATCTGGTACCCAAGGCATAGGGTGCAGCTATGACCTTTGTTCTCCATCCTCTCCCTGACAGCCAAAGCCAGTGTCATCTGGAGATGACCAAGGTCATGACCTTGGCCCTTCTTTCCCCCTGGCTGGCCAAAATGCATTCTGCTAGCCCTTCTAGCCTAGCAGGGAGATCCTGGCATAGGCTGGGAGCTTATGAGAGAAATCTAGGTTAAATATAGAGACTAGGGAGTCATCCCTTCGTATGGGTATGTACATACACTTAGGGGCAAGCCCCGGTTTGGAAAATACCATTATGGGAGCCACGGGCAGAAGAGGAGGGGGCGTCAGGCAGCAAGAGGAGGAAGAGCTTAGACAAAGGAGGAGAACCCGGAGAGTGCAGCCCTGTGGGAAGTGAGGGAAGGAGGGAGGGGCGTCTGTTGGGTCTGGCAATAGGGCGGTGTGACGGCCAGCGTCCCAGGGCCCTGCCTCTGGGGGCCCGTGTCCTGCGCGGTCTCTCTCGCATCGTGAGGGGTGTCCCTATGTAAGCAGCAGGCTGTTGCTGAAATGATGGAGTGTGGCTTTGGGAGTTAAGTCATAGGGAGACACTGTGGCTTCCCACCCTGCCCTCCCTTTGCATGGCCCAAGGGAGGACAGCGGCCACGCCGTGAGGACGCTCCCGCAGTCCTGCAGCAGGGTCCTTGTGGTCAGGGGCCGGGGCCTCCTGCCGAGAACTGTGTGGATGAGCCATCTTGGAAACAGCACAGCTGCGAAGAATCCAGGGGCCGGCACAAATGACGCCCCTCTTTATTACAAAATCATCAGCGTGGAATTCTGTAACATAACAGCCTCATACTCAAGCACACCATGTGACCTTTTAGGTGAAATGTTCCGACTAAAACTGTAAGTGATCACACCCATATTATTACCCTACCCACCACACTCAAGCAGGCCTTACTTCTGCCGGGCCCCCTAAAATATATACATATATAAATATTTTAGGCTGCCCACAAGCAATGCCTACTTGCTTCTTTTCAAAGCACATGATACAAGATTCGATGAATAACATGATCTAAGACACCCTGTGCAAACATCTGCCTCGTGACTCCGTGGCCACACTTCTCATTTTCCAGGGAAATCGTTTGCGTTTCCCTTTAACTTTTCACCCCCCCGCCCCCATTGCCTATGGACAGTTTTGTGGCCCAGGACAACCCACGTGAAATGGATCCACGATCCTTCTTCTCCGCGGGTGACCTTACAGCACGGGCCGCCTGGAATTCTGGGTGGTGACCGAGTGGCATAAACATCGTCGGAAAGAACTGCAGTGTCGTCGCACGATCTGAATCTGTCCGATTGGGGGAAAGAAGGAGGAAACGGAGGCCCGGCCGCACGGCCCTTCTGGAGTCCGCTGACATCCGCCTCCTCGGAAGCACGCGGACCGTGCACGGCGTTTGCCCGGTGCGCCGAGTGCTCCCTATTAGCTTCCCCCAGACCCAGACCCCCCCTCTGCCCTGTGTCTCCTTAGCTCAATCACATCCCTGGTGCACTTGGAGTCATGAATTAGTAAAGAACCAGTGAAATGTCCTAGCTGGACATGCCTGTTTAATCTTTCATGGCTGGCTCCAGGAAGGATGCCCTTTGAATGGCTATTTCTTTCCTCTTCTCCCCATTCCTCTCAAGAGTTGACCAAAACAAATGCTGTCTTGTTTCCCCTGCCACCCGCCCCCCCCACCCCGGAATTTTTTTTTTTTTTTAATGCTTGGGCTCACAAAATGAGAAAGGAAGGAAGGAAAGCTGACCTCTAGGGCTGCTGTGTGCCGCTGTGCAGACTGCACTTTGCAAATCGTGCAGCAGAGGGCAGTGCAGCTGAAAACCAGGCCCCAGGCCACCTGCCCCCCCTGCCCAGATGTGCGTCCCAGGCCACGTCCACTTAGAGGAGGGTGGGCACACAGGGTCTGTCTCGGCTCACACAGGTCGCGTCAGCATTGCTTCCTTTTTCCTCCTTCTCTTCTCGTTCACCTTAGCAGAAACTGTATAGGAAGTCCCTTGTAATTTGTTTTTCTCCCCGGGGAAAGGTTAATTCTTGTAGCCGTAATTCATTTACAGGAAATTAGACACAGGAGAGGTTGGATGCCCGAGATAATTTGAAAACCCCCTTTGAAGCTCTTTTTCTTCAGGTTTGTGAAAGGCCCTCTCCCCACCCCGGATTCCTGATGGTATCCACGGAGGCAGGACACCCCACTGGCATGTCCAGGGCTGACCAGACTGGACAAGGGATTAGAGTGGACTGCGACTCTTCCCAGAATCCCCTGCTCTTCCCATCCTCAAGCTTTGAAATGTTTGGTGTCAGCCTCCGATGATGGATCTTTTTTTATTTTTATTTTTATTTTTTTAAAGATTTTATTTATTTATTTTTAGAGAGGGGAGGGGAGAGAGAGAGAGAGAGAGAGAGAGATAGAGAGAGAAACTTCAATGTGTGGTTGCTGGGAGTCATGGCCTGCAACCCAGGCATGTACCCTGACTGGGAATCGAACCTGCGACACTTTGGTTCGCAGCCCGCGCTCAATCCACTGAGCTATGCCAGCCAGGACTATGGATCTTTTTTTATATCTCTGCAGAATCTCCACTTCCAGGTTATGTCATTAACAAGGCCGGCAGACAGGAAAGCACAGATAATTTGAAAGTACTTAAAGGAAAGGTTTCATCTTCTTTTCCTTCTGAGTTTTTAGCCAGAGCAGGCACAAGTCACAGAAATGGCAGGTTAGCGGTTCATCCTGGTCCGTGTCCATCTTGTCACGTGGCTACTTCCGTGGACTCGCTTAGCAAGGCCGCTCTATTTCATGGCCTTCACGACACTGTCTTGTCTTCTGTTAAGGACAGCGGCATGCAGAACAGCCTAGAGTCAGTTCCTCGTTCTGGTTTTCCTAGCCCACGTGGCGTGTGCAGTGGCTGCACTGTGGCCAGGTGCCGGGAACAGGTCTGGGGACGTACGTGGCTCTGCCTCCCTCCTGAGTCCGACTCCTCAGCTCTCCGGTGCATCACCGAGCAGAAACGCAGACTCGGAACCCCATGCGGTGCTGCTGCATTTCGTCTGTTTGGTCAGCCGCCCATGCCCCCTCCCCACTTCTCTGTTCTGACCGGAGTCGCTCTGAGCTCAGGAATTGCCCTCCTGAAATGCATATCGTCTCGTACAACACGATGTAGTGGCGATGACGGCTTACTGTAGTTTAGGAAGTCTACGGTATCTGAGGTTGTGCTGGCTTCAGACACCTGTCATGGGTTGTTAGCCTTATTAGTTTATCAGTTCTTTTCTAAACTGACTTGTGGAGAAAGTACTCTTTAAAGTGCTCAAGGAAATCCAGAGAATGGGTACTTTTTTGTTACTAAAAACGTACAAGCTACGGAGCCATGAAAGGATATGGAGGAAGAAGACAGCATACTATATGATCCCAACAATGCGACATTCTGGAAATGCAAAACCATGGGGGCAATGGGAATTCCGATCAGTGGTCGCCAGGGGTGAGATGGGGGGGGGGCGGGTGGGAGGGATGAACAGGCAGGGCAGAGGATTTTGTATGATATGGTAACGATGGACATCCGAGGTCTGTCCTGGAGGTATCCAGCCATGTAATATGAAAAACAGAGACATTTATTGGAGGAGATACAAGATAAGAGAATCATTATACACAGGACAGTGACGCCTCAGTCCCCTTCCAAGTGGGCACCTTGGGACCTCACACAGTTCTCCCAGTCCCCATCAGCTGTCCTGTCACATTTTCCTGAATCTCATCGAAGCTCTGAAATTTCTTCCCTTTCAAAAGTGGTTTTAGTTTTGGGAAAATCCAGAAGTTACCGGGTGCCAAATTTGGGCTGTAGTGGGGCTGAGTCACCTGGGTGATTTGATGTTTTACCAAAAAACTCTGCATGAGACATGGTGCATAAATAGGCGTGTTGTTGTGATGAAGCTGCCAATCACCAGTGCCCACAGCTGTGGCCTTCTGAATCATCCGAATAGTTTCCGCGGAGGAATGTTCAAGCTTAGTGCAAAACTGAATGCAGATTTGTTGCTCTACTCGCTCAGTCATTTTGAATGTGACGGCCACACAGTACACATGCTCACTCAATGGCGTCTACCGCCCCCTACTGACTGGTACAGTGAAGTCGTCACTGTTCACATGGGTGCTTTATAGTCCACTCTCCTCGGCTGCCAGGTCACGTGGATGTCATGCAAACCGTTCTCGTTCTATTAACAATGTCTGGACTTTGTTGAGACAGACCTCGTGTGTCGTCATTACATATTTGTCCCAACCCACAGAACGCACAACACCAAGAGTGAACTCTGAGGTGAGCGTGGACTTTGGGTGAGGATGATGTCCACTGTACGTTCATCCTTGCCCACTGAAAACACCGCCCTGGTCGGGGGGGTTGATAATGGGGGAGACTACACCTGTGTGGGCGCAGGCATATGTAGGAAATCTCAGCACCTGCCCCTCAACTTTACTGTAAACCTAAAACTTCCCTAAAAAGTGCAGTCGTTAAAAATAGCGTTCAAGAGACCGCAGCGAAAGGACACGTGCACCGTGACTCGGCAGTGCACGCCTGGCTACACGACCACGGAAACGAGCGCTTGTGTTCATGAAAAGGCGTGTACATGGCTGTTTGCAGAAGCTTCGCTGACAAGAGCCAAGAGCTGGACACAACCCGAATGGCCGCCGGCAACCGCCGGTCGTGCTGCGGTTGTGAAGTGGAACACGACCTGGCGCGTAGTGAACACGAGCAAATCGGAGCTACACGCCACACGGTGGACATGCCTGGCAGGCACGCCGCCGAGCAAAAGAAAACAGACACCAAAGAGCATGCCCTGTGTGGCCCCCTTCGATAAAGGTCCAGGCAGGTCGAGCTGGTGGACGGTGGCAGACGTCAAACTGGTGCCGACTGACGGGAACGGGCACAGGAGAACCCGCCGGGTGCTGGGGTGCCCCGCATCTTGACCTGCAGGTCACGTGCACCTCAGTTGCTGACATGTAATGAGGAAACACTCATGGGCTCGGAGCTGCTGGGGGCAGCTGCTGGCCCCTGCCAGCGGACCCACGGTCTCTAAGGTGGCCCCTTGCAAAACCCGCCCACTATGTTGTTCCAAAGTCACTTCTGACCCCGCGGGCAGCCCTGATCCATCAGGGATGCCTGGGGTCAGTCACACTGCTGGGGACCCAGGGTCTGGGGTGGCCGTGGCTCACGCTTGGCGCCTTCCTGCCCAGCGACTCCTTCTCACCCTGTTGCTTGTGTCATATTTTCTCAGCAGCAGATTCCCAGAGGCTTGTATTTCCGTCTCGAACCCAGGCCCACTGGTTGGGGGGCTGATGCCACGCCTTTCTCTCCCCAGCATCTTTCCCCCCAGGTGCCTGGACCTTACCTTTCACACCGACAGTCCCTACGGTCATGGTGTATCAAATGGACTGACCTTGAACCATGTCGGTGTGACCTGTGTGTGAGAGCCCCCAGCGCCTGGAGCCTTGGGTCATGTCCACTGCCTGGTGGACCTGGCTGGTTCCTGGCAGGCCTCTCTGACACCACGTGTGGGACGTCTGGGAAGCAGTCCTGCTCGTGGGTCCCTTCACCTACCCGGTGTCCCCAGCTTCCTCTCCCTCCCCAGCAGGTCATGTTGGTGAGCCCCCAACCACACGGCACGCCCCCCCAACCCAGATTGGGACAGTGCGCACCCGCCCGCTGCCGTATGTCTGATATGCCCGTGTCGGAGAGAATACTAAAGAAAACACAAATACTTCTTTAAGCACCACAAGACGCAGAGCGTGCAATGAGACATATATTAACACTTGCTTTTGAGCTCTTTCTTGTGGCATTTCTTTGGAGCGGAAAAGTGATTTTGCAACTGCCCATTAACCATTCGTGTCTGAGGCGCAGTGGGGAAAGGGAGAAAGGAGGAGGATAAAGGGATAATGCCGTGAGAGAGTCAACCCGAAAGGTTCAGCACGACGTGAAGGACTTCAAACACGTTCGATCTGTTTCTGTAATTTCGTTATTCATGAGCCGTAAAGGGAGCGCGGGAGCAAAGTAAACACAGCCACTTAGGCGATGGATGGAACACACAAAGGGAAACTAAGCCCCCCAGTACAGCCAAAGAGCAGAGCATTATAGGCAGAAAAATTACATCTGGATTATTCTCCTTAAAGAGAGGAAACATGAATCGCACCGAGGGGCTCATAGCAATGTGTGTGGGCGTGATAATGAACAGGCCAGCCGGGGCTGCCCTCTCTCCGCCTCGCTGAGTCGAACAAAGCCCGCGCCTGCCGTGCCAGCCTGTCTAGGTCCCGGTTCTCCTGCCGGGTCCTGCCCAGCCGTGGCCCTGATGGCTGGTCCACTGTGGTCTCGCTGCTGCCCTGCACCCTCTGCGCCGGCACTGACGACACTCGATTGCGGCTGTGATCCTCTCCGTGGGTCATCTCAGAATATGCCTCTGTCTGAGCTTCTCTGTCAGCCTGCGTGCCTCCTGAAGGCCCTGTGTCGCTGTACCTCTCTTCGATGCCGTCGGCCAGAATCTTTACACGTAGTAGGCACACAGTGTGTTTATATGTTTGGATTTACTCGCCTATTTGTCGATCGGTTCCTTTCCAATGCTTGAGATCAAACTTTCTCTGCAGTTGGACTGCGAGCAGAAACCCTGCACACACAGCACTTCTGGAGGCAGGGAGTTAATGACCGCCGAACCAGCCGCTGCATAGCCCCTTCGGACAAACGTCCGTGGGTAGTAGCTGTTTCCCTTGTTTCCCTTGCCGTACCTTCGGTAGACTGCTGAAAACCATGCAGCAGGCTCAACATTTTCAATAGGAATTTTTTTAAGATTTCTCCAATGAAGTATGCTTGGAGAGTCAATGAGATTTGAGAACAGGTGCCTCATTCCCAATAAAGATATCGAAAAGTAAGCGATCTGTCTCACTCGATTTTTCTTTTCAAGTGTCTCAGTTTCCCGCGAATAAGAAATCGCAGGCAGGTTGAACGACAGGTTCACCACATTCTCCCTGGGCTCTGAAACTGTTGGAAAGGAGAAGTAGCCACCTTTTCTCCGGGGCCTACAAGTGTTGCAGCTGTATTCACCCACTTTCCAACTTGGGTGGTGAGCGTGGCCCGGGAGAAACAGTCCCAGCCCTTGTCACCGTCTGGCCGCGAGTCAGGCATTGCGTTTGTCTCCCCCATGCGAGGCAGCGAGTGTGGAAACTCATCTATGAAGTCAAGGTAATAGAATACCCTGTGAGTGTTGTTTTGAGGATTAAATTAGCTAATACATGCAATGCGTAGCCTTGTTTTAATGACTGACACACGGTAAGCACTGACGTGTTTGTTGAAGACATAAACATACAATAAGTTTAATTCTCACAGCAGCCCTTCTCCCCAAAATAGTTAAAAACCAGCTGATTCATTTGTCTTCTAGCCTTAGATTTACAAACAGCCGATATCACCAAGCAGTTTTTCTAACCCTTGGTGGCAATTATGTGTACTGTCTGGCAGTCTCAACTTTGTTTTGAATAAATAAATATAACCCATTCTCAAGCTCCCTAACAAACATTTTTTCCCAACACCAAGAGTGAAAAGATACACCGCCATCTTTTTTGTGACTCAGTCAGTTTCACACTTGGCCAAGGAGAAACTTAGCAGAGTGGGAAAATGCCTTAAAATATTAATTATGTACTATTGAATTTCATGATTTTTAAAAAATTTTCCAAAAGGTGCTAATGACAAGAACATGTAGTGACTCAAGGGACACGATGACTCGTTTGCATTTTATCCGTTGAAGTAAGTGCAGGGACAGTTTGGTCATCAGGTATCTGATGGTCTCTACACACGGGCCACTTAATGTGCGTGCGCGTTTCAAACAGCTAAACCTTGGTCCTTCGGCTGCAGAAACTCTGATCATTTGAACTTAAAAAAATGCAAACATATAATCACTCACTTTTTATTATTTAGACCATAGCAGAACATACAAGAAATGCTGAACATAATGTGAGGTGGGTTGTGTGTGTGTGTGTGTATGGGGAGCTAGGGTCAGCATCACTTTACAAAATGGCATCACAGGACATGTTCCGATAGTTTGAGGCACGGAAGAGCTCTCCGCCCTCACACCGGGGAGCCCCACTGCTGATGACTCACTAAACACCGTGCTGTGATGGTTTGCCGTCGTTAGTCACAGAGCAAGGTGGGGCTGTTGGGGTTCCCTGGTGAGGTCCCAGCTCCCCTCAATAATGAGAACTGGTTTCTGGGGACTCAGAAAAAGGAGATGAAGTAGGCGTTATAAAGGTATATACCTATAACCATCTGCTCAACAAGAAGTGGTACTGGTGATGGAAAAGAAGCGAGAGAGCAGGAGAGAGGGAAGTGGAGGAGGAAGGGTTGGGGGAGGGGGGGAGGAGGAGAACAAAGAGCATCCGGGAATTGCTTCCCCACCTGGGACTCGTGTACAGTGAAGGCTGAGCCCTCCCATGAGCTGGACACTCAGCAGAGACTGAGGTCCAGAGAGCACATCGGTGCACCCCAGGGGTGGGGAGGACCTCTCCTCGGGCACCGCACAGAGTAGGAAAATGAAGCTGCCGTGTCTCTCATTTTGGGAGGGGGGTCCAAACGTTACACATTTTAGACGTTTTCACCAAAAAAGAATAGTCTTGCTCAGAAAAGTCAAATTCTGCCCCACCTTAAAACATGGTTTCTCGCAAAAGCTGTCTGCTGATGAGGCTGTATTTTAAAAGGTAAGGGTAGCGATACCTTTCAGGCAGAGAAGAAACGAAAATAATGAATAAATAGTCAGGGGCCCTAAATACCCTGAGCATGGTTCTGGGCAGCTAACCGTGCTGGATGTCACTCACAGTGTTGGGTTAGCAGTGCCGACCCGGGGAGGCTTAACTGTTGCTGTGGGGAGCTCGGCCGGGTGCACTTCATGGGCTGTACGACTGTCCCTGGTTTTTCCCGGGACTTACAGCTGCTCTCGAGAGTTCGGGAGCCCACAAACTTTCCTGATGTTCCCCTGGAGTGTCTTGCATTGGGTAAAGGTTGCAGACGTCTCTTGGGGAGAAACCGTAATATGAAAGAGTTGATTTCTGACATTCATTTTTACTGGTCTTGTGATGATGATGATGATGATGATGATGATGATGATGATGATGATTGTCTGCCCTTGTAATTGATTGAATGACTTCCCCCCACCCTCACCTGCAAGTGTTCATCTCTTAGCTTGGGGCAACTGCTTGGACTGGAATCAGCCCAAAGCGTTCTCAACCCAACCGTCCCATCCCTTCAAGGAGAAAGAGGCCGGCTGTGATTGTAAGAGAAGATGTTGCCAGTTCTGTTCCAGGCATCTGCTTCTGCGACCTTTTTACGACAAAGAAGCTTCGCCGGGCATCGAGACCCAGCTCACTGTTATAGTAATGCTAAGAGCTGACACGGGCTGAGCATGTACGTGGTGGCAGGCGCTGCTCTGAGCAGAGGACGTGCGTGCATCGGCCGGGTTCCCCGACGATCCTGAGGTGTGAGCCCCAGAGCCTCTTGGGGTCGCAGGGCGCGTGGGGTGGTGGCAAGGTCCTGGGCTTCTTGCTGTGAGGCTTCGCTGCCTCTTTGTCGTGTCTATTAGGGGTGACTTGTGCTTCAGGCTCAACTCGTCCAAATCAGACGTGAGAACCCAACTAGAAGCTAAATAAAATTCCCCGGGGTGAGGGGCCCGGTGATACACAGAGTGTGTTAAATTTCCTGCGCTTGACCCCAGCCTGTGGAAATCTTCCTAAGGTGGGAGCGTGGGTTTTGTCTGGGTAGGGCGCGGAAGACAAGGTGAAGTGAGAGATGACCCTGCAGGGGAGGGGTTTGTATGAAAACAAATGTGCTGAAAGAAGCCAGGCACGGGGACCAAGGACTGTGTGACTCCATTTGTATGAAATGTCCAAAATAGACAAATTCATAGAGACAGGAAGTAATCGAACAGTTGCGGGGGGCAGGGTATGGAGGGGGTGGTTCGGGGGGAAGTGGGAGACGGCTGGGCCGTGCGACTCTCCTTCGGGGGTGTGGAAAGTGTTCTAAAATTCCGCCGTTGGTTGCACAACTCGGTGAATATGCTAAAAGTCCGTTGAAGGCTGCACTTTAACTGCGTGAATTGTGTGGTGTGTGAATGCCATCTTAATAAAGTAGTTATTAATAATAAAAAACTCCCCAACTCTTGAGTCTGGTCCCAAGTGTCGCAAGAGAGAGGCAGCTCTCGGGGTCTCAAGGCACATGTGGGTTTCATAAAATTCGCGTATTAAAGGGAGACATGGCCGATTAATTAAATGTATATAAATAATTGATGCTGGTCATAAAACATTAAAAGCAGCCACAATCTTGACATCACTGTTAACATTTTCATCACTGCGAACGTTTTCAGGTGTATCCTTGAGGACTTCTTTCTGCGCCTGTGTAAGACCCGTGGGGAAATGGGGGCGTGTTGTCTCGACTCTGTTGTGGTTGGCCCTTCTCAGCAAGGGAAGCCGTGTCCCAGCGGCGGTCCCAGTGGACTCTCGGCGCCGTCACACCTGGGCACAGAGAAGTGCAAGTTCTAGAGCCCCCTCATCCAGACTTACTGAATGAGAACCTTGGCGGGTGGGGCCACCAGTCCTGTCTTCACAAGCTGTGCTTGTGATTCTGACGCACGCTCAAATCTGAGGACCCCCGTTCTACCGTGACTGTGTGGGCACGTAAGCACACACGGGTTTCAGCCATAATTGTTAAGGACTGCTGTTCCGATTTTTGGCTACTGTGAGTAACGCCGCAAAGGTCCTCCTTGTACTTTTTTTGTGCGCTTGTTTAATTAGTTCCCCTGATACATGCCCAGAAGTGTTAGCTGGGTCAAAGAGTCCAAGGCTTAGATACTTCCTGCAAAAGACCTTCTTAATTTGTGTTTCTGCACACAAAAGAACTATGGGAATATTGCCCTACATTTTTGACATTCTGGCCATCCTTTTAAAAATCTGATGATACAATAAGAGCAGACCATTGTGTTTTACTTTATGTTTCTTTGATTATTGATAATATTGAATGCTTGTATATGGTTATTTATTGATATTCATTCATTTGTGAATATCTTATTTATCTTCTTTACCCAAATTTCTATTGGGTCTTTATAGATATGAAGGGTGGCCCCCCGAGATGGAATTATCTTCTGGAGCGTGGGTCCCTTGTGGTACAGGCTTCCCCCGCTAGGTAGTGTTCTCAGAACCCATCTGGACCTGTGTACCAGCTGGCGTTGTTGTGAGAGGCTGCATTTGACTTCTGTGAAGTGTTTTTTGAAGACTCAACTCGTTTGCCCATTTCTCGAGGGGTGACTTACGAGCGCACCTGCCCACTCTGTACTGAGCACTCAGCAGTTTCTGACCAGAAATGGCGTGACCCCTGTGCCCCACCCGCCCTATTCACCTGATCTCTCCCCAAGTGACCTTTTTTCATTTCCCTGGATAGAAAAAGTCCTCAAAGGGAAACATTTTGCTGATATGGAAGAGATTAAATAAAAAATGACAGAAACACTACAAGGCATCAAAATTGACGAGTTCAAAAACTTTTCAGCAGTGGAAAAAATGTCTTGATAGGTGTATTGAATCAAATGGAAAGTACTTTGAAGAGGACTGAAGTTTAAATATGTAAGAATAAATGTACAATTTTTTAAAGATTTTATTTATTTATTTTTAGAGAGGGAAGGGAGGGAGAAAGAGAGAGAGAAAGAAACATCAATGTGTGGTTGCTGGGGTCCATGGCCTGCAACCTAGGCATGTGCCCTGACTGGGAATCGAACCTGCGATGCCTGGTTCGCAGCCCACACTCAATCCACTGAGCTACACAAGCCAGGGCAATGTACAATTTTTTTATAAATAAATTCCATTTTTTGACCCCCATATGAATTTCTGGTAGAATTTGATAGTAAAGATACTAACCCTTTGAATATCACTCAAGTTGAAAGTGTATTTTCTGGTACACTTATTTGCCTTTTAACTTTATTTATGTTTGCCAGTTAAAATAAGTTTCAAATTTTAACATCACCAAATTTTGTTTTGGTGCCCTTCTTTGAAAGGAATTCCCCATCAAGTTTTATAAAAAATAATTACATATGTTTTTGTTAGCACTATTACATTAAATTGTTTAATCCATATAGAATTTATATTCATGTAAATTGTCTTTTTTCCTAAATGGTTAATTTCTAGGTTCTTTATTAATCATCGTAGCTTTCTTGTTTGATCTGAAATTCTAACCTTATTACATATGTTTTTTTTATGTGCTTGGGTCTGCTTCTGAATTACCTAGTCTGTTTAATTGATCTACCTCTTTCAGAGTCAGTTTTGATTACACTTTAATAATTGGAAAGGCAAATGCTCTCTCACTAGTCCCCCTGCCCCCCACCATCCTCAGGCTTTTTTCTGGTTTTGCAGAAGTCTGCAAATAAATTTTAGTTAAGTTTGAAAGGAAGTAGTAGTGGGATTTTGATTTGGATTACATTACATTCGTAGCATGATTGGTCAGCATTAGTATTAAATGTCAGGTCTTCGGGGAACATGGTATGTTTTCTCCATGATTCAGGTAGACGCGTGTTCCTGAGAAGAGTGTTATCATTCTTATCCTCTAGATTTTAGTCACTTTTCGATAAGGTCATTTCTAGGCATTACATTTTTATGACCGTTAAGATATACACATTTTCTAAGTGGTTATAGACACATTATCGATTTCTGTAAATTAACTTTATAACTCACTGAGGCCTCTTCTTAGTTCTAATGCTTCCTCATTGGTTTTTCAAGTAGGCGGTGATGATGGTTTTGGTCTGCAGCTTCTAATATTTATTCCCGTTGACTCATGGTTTTATTTTTTCTGTGGTATTAGTGGGTCCTTCCGGAACAGTGTTAAATGGTCATAACGAGCAGGCGATTATGTTTTGTTCCTGTCTGTCAAGGTCAGCGCCTTCTGCTGGACAGTCAATCACGATGCAGGCTGTCAGTTTGAAAAACACGTATTATAACAGACACAAATATACACATGTGTCCACATATAAACGTACATACACACCCACCCGTCCGTCTTGTCTGTTAGTAGTTTACATTCCTGGTTTGCTGGGAGTTTTTGTTTTTGAAGCATGGACACGACATTTCATCAAATGTCCTTTCGGGCGCTCTCTCTCTCAGAAAGGGTGTTCCCCTTGATCACCCTGTTTAACAGTGACTTCCAACTCAACATTTCTCGAGCATCTGCCATACGTTACTAGCTATTTTACTAAAAAGGAGATACAAAAATAAGCCAGAGAAGCTAAGGCAGTTGACTTCCCAGCTCTCAGTCAGTTCGCAGCCGCCAATGAGAAAGCAGGAGGGCCGGCCGTGGGCGGGGCCAGGAAGCTCCAGGGGCCCACGCCCAGCGGGCCTCTCCGTGGCTTCCAGTGGCCGCTCCCTGGGATCCCTGGAAGGATCTCTTGAAAAAAACAAAACAAACAAAAAACTATGCCTGAGCCTGTTAAATCGATGGGCGTGTTTGCGTGTGTGTGCTCCTGTTGGGGGTGGGTGGGGGGCTGGACATTAGGCCCGCAGGTTGCTGGCTGTGGGGGCTGCCAGGGCGGTGCCCCGAACCCCCTGGTGACCCAGCTTTCCCGCAGTGGACGCTGTTCGCCGGTTATTCTACACACGGGGCTGCTGAAGCGTGCCCAGCGACCTTCCTGTTACTGTTAGGTTGGTTGGGTGCGTCCCCGTGAAACTGCCACTTTACAGGTAAAATACGGCAAGCTATCAGCAGTTTCTTATGATCCAACCCAACATTATTAATAAGGACCATTTCTTATCTATTATATGCCAAGAAGTGTAGTGGTATTTTCCACAGGTCATGCAGTTTTACTTCCATAACAACTCTATGCAGGAGGAGCTATCGTCCCCATCTCCAGATGAGAAAACGTGCTCAGAGAAGTTAAGGAAGTTGGCTAAAGTCACACAGCTTATAAGCGGTGGGACCAGAGGGCAGATTCAGGTCCGTTGGACCCCGAATCTTACGCTTCCTCTGTGACCACAGGACAGTCTGGGGCCTGCCTCAGCCCTGGTTTTCCTGGCGCAAACTGGCCCAAGGGGACCGGTCTGCTCCGTGCTCATCTCAGACCACCCTGGACGGGAGAGGGGTTGCGAGCACCCTCCTCTCCATGGTCTCCACCCTGTCGAGAAGCAGCTCCCCAAATGTGGCTGCAGAGGAGCAGCATCACCTGGGAGCGTGCTGGAAGTGTAAATCCTCACCCCGCCCAGATGGCCGAACCAGCAACTCGGGGCCGGGGCCAGCCACCTGTGTTTTCAGAAGCTCTCCCAGTGGTTCTGGGCCAGGCTGACCTTTGAGAGCCAGGACCCTCGGCCAGGGTAACGACTGCTACCTTGCGCTGAGCACTCGCTCTGTACCAGAGCCGAACCTTTGCACTGGGGGGCCCGGCAAGGTGCAGGTGTTTACACTCACCTTAACCCCTATTCTCACAGAGGCAGCATTGGGGTCCGACAGAGGGCGAGTGGATCCCCTGAGGCTCGGCAGGGAGCAGATGGCAGAGTCTGGGTTTGAACCTGGCTCTGAAGACAGAGTGGAGGGCCCTACCCCCCAGGCTGGGCTGCCCTGCACTCACCACGTCAAGAACCTGCCATGTCATTCTCTGCGGAGCGCCTCCGTGAAGGACGGATGGGGAAGAGGTGATGCTGATGGAGGACCAGGGCGTTGGAGCGGAGGCAGCCGCTCGGCTTCCATGGGCACCCTCGGACGGGGAAGAAAGGGAGCCCCTGTGCTGGTGTAGAAGCTCTCGTGTGGGGGCCAGGCCCTTCCAGATAAGGCCCCTTGTTTTCTCTCCCCCAGGCCGGATGCCTGTATTTAGGCACTTCACACCTCATCTGCAGGGGGCTTTGCGTGTCGAGGGTCTTACCGGGGATTATAGTGAGGCAAGAATAATGGTGACATTGTTTGCAGAGCCAAGGTGGAAAAATCAGACCCGGGTGGAGGATTTATTTTTCCCCCCCAAAGCTGACGGCGGCAGGGAGTGCAGTGGGGGGCTCTTCAAAAGTTCACTGCCTGTGGCGCTGGGTCTCCCCGTTTGGAAACACTCCTGGATGACTCGGGCAGACTCCCAGCTAATACTGCGCCCGCCCGCCTATCACCCGGCATCCAATTCCCAGCGAATTTTGCAATATAGTGACAGTAATGGAAAGCAAAATGATCTCTAAATAATGGTTTAAGATGGCTACTTGATAAAGGGCACTGCAATAATTATGATCAATGGAGCATGGATTCAATATATATTGCCCATTTAGATGCACCAGATTAGCTTAACAGCTTTCTTTAATGTTCTGAGTAGTTTGCGCGTGTGCGTGCGTGCGTGCGTGCGTGTGTGTGTGTGTGTGTGTGTGTAAGAGAGGGAAGGAGGAGAGGGCGAAGAGAGGAGAAGGGAGGGCTCGAAGACCGCCTGCAAGCTGCTCGGGGCGCGGCTGGCTGGCTTCACGTTGATCCATGCGGCTGAGGCGACACGGGGC
The DNA here is from genome assembly GCF_019186645.2 of Phyllostomus hastatus. NCBI lineage: Eukaryota > Metazoa > Chordata > Mammalia > Chiroptera > Phyllostomidae > Phyllostomus > Phyllostomus hastatus. Next base: position 26,638,276 of record NW_025334004.1, on the reverse strand, counting down.
CGCGGGGAGGAAATTGAGATTCAGAAGTTGTGTGATCCATTACCCAGAGAAAACACCCGAGTGTCACGGGTTTCAGACGGGGCCTCTATGGAGGGCAGTGGGAGCCGGGGCAGGGGCGGAGGGGCGACACCTGATACGAGTTTAGTCGTTCCGCAGCGGGCACTTTCGGGATGACGGTTCGGTGTAATCACAGAAATTAGGCATTCAGGCAGGCAGCCAAAGGGATCCTCAGCGCCCCGCAGCGCCAGCGCCATCCCCTAAGTGAGCTGGACAGGCCTCGTTGGGGAAGGCTGGGCTGGCCGTGGAAATGTGTTTTACCAGGATGCGTGGGTGGGGGTGGGCGGGGGGAGATGATTTACTTGACATTGGTCCTAATCCTCCCCGCCCGGCCACCCCCCCCAGGAAGGAAATTTTCCGTGACAGCCTGTCTAGAAATCTGGGTCCGTTCCCTACCTTTTATGTTTCTGGGCTGATCCCAGGTAACGCACGGGGTCTGTGATCAGCGCGTGATGATGAGGGCGGCGTGCCATATGGGCCGAAATTCCTGGGGATAATGAGGATGAAATGATTGCCGTCTTAGTCCTGACTTGCTTTGATTTGTCAGTTAGAATAAAGGCCCCGTCTCCACCCTTTCATGAAAGGCCATCAGTAGGAAGTGTCACTGTTCACAGGGGGAGAAGCCGGTCCCCTGACCCCGACAGTCTCCGTGGATGTCCCTGCTGATTGTGCGGGGGTGAGGGGCTAATTGGCCGGGTGATTGTTTGGCCGGGAGAGGCAGCTGGAGTTCAGATGATATTAGGGGCAGCCAGCGTTCATTGAGAATTTACTACGTGCTGGGTGCCTCAGAGCAGCGCTTCCCAAACTTTGATGTGGGCTCCAGTCACCCCGGGGGCTCCTTACAAGCCAGATTCTGACCCCGTGGGTCTCAGGTGGGCCCTGAGGGTCCACATTTCCAGTAGGACCCCGGGTGGGGCCGATGCAACTGCGCAGCAGATCTCGCTTTGAGCAGCAAGGGCCCCCGGGCCGAACCTCATTTGGTTCTCACATGCATCCCACGAGGGGAGCGCTCTGACCACTCCCATTTTTCCGGAGAAAGAAACACACCGAGCCTGATAGAAGTCAAGGGTCTTGCCGATTGTTTCCCAGCTCTTAAGTGACAGGTCTGAGGTCCGACACCCTGCACCCTCAGCAGCAGCCACAGAGAGGTGCGCAGCCGGGTGCATGGCGGAGAGGGGACGTTGGAGCTGCCGGGACCCCTGCATGACCGGAGGAGAGATGCCTGACAGCGTCATCCAGCCCAGGCAGCGGGAACAAGAAGTACCCTGAGTTTCATAAAGCCCCTCTGATTCCAGGCCTCGGCTGCACCAGCCAGGGCTTATTACCCTGACAAGCACCATTAGACTCTTAGGCCCTCGCTGGGCTCTTCACAATTCCCATTTGCCTCCGGTCATCAGGCATCCAGATTCATCTGGACCATCCAACCGCGGACTGGCTGTCCAAGTGGGGCCGGCAAGAAAACGGATGGACGGAAGGGCGGCCCCTCCTGGAGTCCCGGGAAAGGGGCAGGGGTGCCCAGGGTACTCTTGGGCCCGTGGAGGGGTAACGGCGGGCCCTAGGGCTTCTCTCCATGCTCATCAACACCTCGGACCAGTTTCCAAATGCTCCAGGCTTGATTAAACCCAAGGCCCCGTTTGCCAAGTGCTTCCTCCCCCACCTTAATTGTTGAGATTGTGTAGAATTTGAGCAAAATTTAATCCAGATGTTCCTGATTCGTTTAAATCACCAGAAAATGCTCTTAGGTTGCCATTTGATGTGGGAGAGCGTTTTCAAGCATTTTCCCCTCCGTAATGGGAGAGGGCATGTTTGGGTAGGGGAGAGCGGTCCCTCGCACCCAGAGGGCTCATGTGACTGGGCTTGAAAACCCATGTTGGGGAAACCGGAGTCAGAACTCAATTTCACTTTGACCTCTTTTTTCAAACCCCTACCACGAGTGTCTCAGAGAGAGAGCTGGACTCGTTTGCACGCAGGTGATAATCAGAGATTCTTGTTTGGAAAAATACACCCAGACCTGGCCTTCTCCGCCGCCGGGTGACCTGATGGGACCCAGCAAGTGGCCACTCCCCTCGTTTACCCCGGGAGAAGCCCTCTGGGCTGGGGCCACGCCCACTTCACTTCACTTTGCTGGCTGGGCCTGTGCTGAGCTGTTGTCGGTGGGTCTAGCGCTGCAGGAGCAGGTGAATGAGTCCGCAGGTAAGGCTGCCCTGCAGTCCGGGCGTTGGTTCTGGAAGTGCGGCCTCAGACAGACGGCCTCAGAGTCACCTGGGAGCTGGTCAGAAACGCGAGTGTGTGAGCTCCGTCCCAGACACACTACATCGGAGACCCCAGAAGCGGGGCCCGGTGGTCAGTGTTCGGACGCAGCTGAAATCGGAGCATCACGTCTGGGTCCTCAGGTGGGATGTGTCGTCTTACTCAGCGAGATCACTCAGTCACATGGCTCGACACACAGAGCCAGGGTCCCGAGAGCGACCTTGGTGACTGAGTTGGGAGCCAGAGAAATCCACACTCAGTTACCTGAGTTGACTTCCCCCATCTAAATGAACAGTTTTTCCCTTTTCTTTGCACAGTGTCTGTATTGGATGGTTGTTTAGGGGGCAGTGTAGATACAGCCCAAATACCTTAAATACCTTTTTAAATAGCTGCGCCCCTGAAGTAAAAATTCTAGGAGCCGCAGTCAGGGTGTGGAGCTTGAAAACTGCTGTTCCTCAGCATTGAGGCTTTTATGGCATGCGCTGGAGGGGTCCCCGGAGTGGCAGATTGGTGTGACAGACCCCTCTCCCTGCCCCCCTCCCCGGAGTATACCCTCCAGCCTGGCAGCTGTCAGTCATTCATTGAGCTTGCATGACTGCCGGGTGCTGTCTAAAGGTTTTGGGGATTCCCACCAGAGACCAAGCTCTTAACCACTGTGCTTAACTGAAAAGTTCCCGGACTAGGGGTTGGCTAGAATCAGTAAACCAAGTTCTATACTGAGTGTTCCCCAGACACTGGGGCGTGGAGGGCAGCCCTGGGAGGGGGCAGGGCCTCCCAGAGGAGGCAGCGACACCTGGGTCGTAGGTAAAGCTCCCCTGAGTGGGCTGGTGAGGCCCAGGAAGGGGCGTGGGGCCAGGGGCGAGGGCTTCACCATGTGTCTGCAGCTCAGGCAGTGGTGCAGGGAGACGAAGCTGGAACGGTGGGCTCTGTTTACAGGGCATCTCCCAAGGCGCACTAAGTTCCTCCTGGTCCTTGGAGTCCTGTTTAAACCTCTCTCTCAAGGAGCCCACGGTGTCTGGGCCCCCCGTCCCCCATTTCTCCCCAGCTCTCGCAGGGCCACGGTGGGTGGGAATGCAGTGAGGGGTGGTGGGGAGTCACACAGTCCAGAGACCTGGAGGTAAGAAGTGCTCTGTGACCCTCACTCACCGTAGTGCGGCTGCTGTTGCTGCCATGGTCACCCTGCTCAGCCACCATAGGATCCAGTTCGACACCCTTCGCTTTGCACTTGACGTGCACTGCGCAGACTGACTATCCCTCTGTGCTCCTGGGCTCATGCTGCCCCTACTCATCTCAGAACACGCCACCTCCACCAACCTCCTTGGGCTACCCTGGTCCTCAGCAAGCCATGCTACGTGCTTCCAGAGTGCACAAGTTCTCTCCAGAAAGTGTCCAGTCACACACTGTGAAAAATAGAGACATTTATTGGAGGAGATACAAGATATGAGAAACATTGTACACAGGACAATAACACCTCAGTCCCCTTCAAAGTAGGCACCTTGGGACCTCACACAGTTCTCCCAGTCCCCATCAGCTGCCCTGTCATATTTTCCTGAATCTCGTCGAAGCTCTGAAATCTCTTCCCTTTCAAAGGTGATTTTAGTTTTGGGAAAAGTTGGAAGTCACAGGGCACCGTCTGAACTGAAGGGGGCTGAGTCACCTGGGTGATGTGATGTTTTGCCAAAAATCTCTGCATGAGATGTGGTGCACAAGCGGGCGTGTTGTCATGATGAAGCTGCTAATCACCAGCTGCCCATACCTGTGGCCTTCCGAAGCATCTGCATAGTGTCTGCAGAGGAATGTTCAAACTTAACACAAAATCTGATGCAGGTTCACTGATCTACTTGCTCAGTCATTTTGAATGCGACGGCCACACAGTACACAGGCTCACTCAATGGCATCTACCACCCCCACTGACTAGCACAGTGAAGTAGTCATGGTTCACACATGCACATTCCAGTCCACCCTCCTTGGCTGCCTGGTTATGTCCATGTTGTGAAAACCATTCTTGTTATATTAACAGTGGCTGGACTTTTTCTGGAAAGACTTCATACTGTCTGTCCCATGATTAATGGGACCTCAGGGCTCTCACTGGAGTTCCTGTTTGCTCTCCCCAGCATGTGTGTGGGTCCTTCCCGTGACCCTAAGGAAGCTGCAGTCCCCTGTGAGCTAACAAACGTGTGGATGGCACCCGGGGGGTGAGCCTCTGCTGCCGCGGTGACGGACATTACACAAATGGTTCACAGTGAACACAAGCCATAAACCCAAGGGCTGCAGTAACCATAGCAACTACAAACTGCCAGGCCTTTATTTTTGTACAGGGGCAAAGGGTGTGTTGAAAGTGTATGTATGAGTCCTGGCTGGCGTAGCTCAGTGGATTGAGTGCAGGCTGCAAACCAAAGTGTCGCAGGTTCCATTCCCAGTCAGGGTTACATGTCTGGGTTGCAGGCCATGACCCCCAGCAACCGCACATTGATGTTTCTCTCTCTCTTTCTCCCTCCCTTCCCTCTCTAAAAATAAATAAATAAAATCTTAAAAAAAAAAGAAAGTGCATGTATGTATTTCCAGGACGTAAACCTCATGCGACTCTTCTGCTCAAAAATGTCCATGGCTCCACATTCCTCCCAGGGTGAAGTTCAAACTCCCTGTTATGGCTGGGCCTGTCCACCCTCTGACGTCCTCTTCCACCCCTTGGCCCTCCTGGTCCGGGCTGCTACCTCTTTCAGGGCTGCTGAGGCCCCCAGCGGGCATCCGCTTTGAGCCCTGCACCTGCAAGCAAGACCTTCCCTTCCTCTTCCCGCTTCTGTCCTGGCCTCCGACACTTGGTTGACCGTCGCCCCCTGCAGGCGGGAGCGTGTGCGTCCCGATCCTCTGCGCTGCGTCCCAGCTGGGTGCCCTCTGACGTGGTCCCGCAGCACGTGGACGTCCCCTCCCACCTTTGTTGCACCCGCCCTCACGTTCCCTAGACAGTCGGCTGCCCGGGGACAGGGACCACTTCTCATGCCTGATGGGTAGGTGGGAGGCTCTCGATTGTTGGTTCCACAGATGAGCGAACGAGTGAATTTGGTGCCGAAAAGGCAGGAGTCGATCGTTGCCGGCCAACGCTGTACGCGGGGCGGCGCCCACGGTCACGTCCCTGCTGGGGAGGCTCAGCAGCTTCGGGGGCGCTGGCGCCAGGAGCCCCGCTGGCGCGTGCACCAAACACAACTTCTGCGGAGGGTTCCAGCAAGTCCTCTCACGTGACTCCGTTTCGGTGCCTCTATTGACATGTAATCTTGCTACGGGAAACCTGTCGGGACAATTTCACGTTTCAAAGTGCTGGAAGAAGGTGCCTAAGTGGAAACTTTCTGCTCTTCGCCAGGATGTCAAGGTTCATTCCCGGATGCATTTTTTTTTTTTCCCGGCCGGCTTTTCTCTGCCTGATAATGGAGGGTTACAATGGAGGTGCTGCCAGATCCATCAGCAGCAATGTGGTGAGCATCGCCGTTACAATACAGCCCGCGACAGCTACCAGAAGCCCCCAGAACGGCCCCTGGCTGAACAGAAGAAGCAGTTTTGAGGGGGTGATAAAGGATTCCATGCGAAGGACCGCTCTGAAGAAGAGGCGAAGAATGGCGAGAAAGACGCAGGGCGGCACTCATTACTTCTCTCAAAGTGATTCTGAACGGTCCTAACAATGGAGTATCTGAACTTTTAATGCCGCCGGAAAAGAGGGCTTCCCGTCTTGGTTGCAAATGTTTGCAAAAGCAGCCCGAGACAGACGTCCCAAAGACGTTTTGCTTCAAAATAACCCGCCAGCCAAACATTTGCCAAATATACTGATTGGTCACATTTATGACAACTCTCTCTGAGCGAGGGGAGACACGGGACGAGCAGTTTTGAGACAACAGGTTGGGTGATGTGCAAATATTTTGGGTGATGCACAATCAGTTAATTGGTTGATTAAATTACCGACCCACTGTTTGCCCGAAAGAGCAATAGAACTCACAAAACGAGGAGTCCCCTCTTTGAAGACGTCTTCCATTAATTATGTTTATGCATCACTTGCGGTGACAAAGGAATCTTTATCGGTGCATGCCATAGCGACGGTGTATTGTGGCTCCGACTCTGTGTCTACATAATTACAGGAACCTTATCCTTTTATGTTTGCACATCATTTTCGGTTTTTTGGAATAGTTAAACTCCATTTTACTTTTTAATAACATTTTAGAAATCATTGCGATTCAGGTAAACAGAATTTGATTGCTTTGATGGATTGGAAATGGTTAGCTCGGCCCCCGGTTATTTGATTTGTTTCTTCAGGGATTACAAAGAATAGGATTTTATCTCCAGACTGACAAAAGAGAGGCAAACTCTGCATTTTTGCCTATGGAGCGGCAGGGCCGCGCCTCCGCAGGGGGAACGCACTCGGCGGGGGGGTTGGGTGTTTACTCGCGATCCAGGGTTTCTCTCCCCCAGACGTTGGTGGGGAGTCGAGCCCGCTTGACCCCCGTGTTACTTAGCAGAATTGCATAGGGAGAGAAAACCTGGGTGACTGTGTGGCACTACCTCTGATAGAACTTGGGGAGGTGGTCCGGTGAACCTGTTTTTCCCGGTCTCAGTCACTTTAGGTAAAGGCCCACCTGGTAACCGACTGGGTCTCGAGAGGCAGCGTGCTGACTGCCTGCCGGGGTTCCCCTCCAGACGTCCCTGTGGGTTTCCTGAAGGCTCTGACCCAACACCCAGGGAGCCCGCGTGGTGCTCCTGACACTCCTCTTCATTTTGTCCAGCACGGCCTGGCATTCGCGTGGCAGGAAGAAGTCAGGAAGGCGACGAGGCACGATGCAGAGAAAAGCTACAGCGTTTTGCGAATACCCTGTCTCAACACAGCCCTTTAGTTCCTGGTTCTCCAGCAAAGCACGATCCTGTTTCTTTCCCCAAACTTTTTAAAATCCCGACTTTTTCGGGGAACGGGAGGCTGCAGAGACATGCAGCTGGATGACTTTGAACTCCTGAGTTGTGGAGACCTGTGCAGACCCTGCTGTGGGCAGGAACACGGAGAGGAGGCGGTGGCGGGGGTTGGGGTGGGGGTGTTGAGTAAGAAAACCTGAAGCAGATCCCTGCTTTGTCTCATCACCTGTGTGGTCTTGGACAAGGGGCTGAATCTTACTCCTCCCAGTTCTCTCCTGGGGTCTCTGCAAGGATGACAGGAGTCTGCCCGCACGAGCCCCCGACCCGGTGCCTGGCAGGGAGTGGTTGTTGAATGCTCGCTTCCAGCTGCTCCCAGGTGTCGGTGGAAGGCGTGGCCATTGCCCCCCGACATGCTGATCATGTGGTTGAGAAGGCTGAATCCAAATGAAGGACAAATATTTGAAACACACTGGCACCTTTTTGTCCTTCAGGCTCCTACGCGGGGACAGCGTTTCGATGGAACCCATATAGGATTACAGGAAATCTTGTTACATCATGATGGGGTCTTTTGATTGCGACCGGAGCGGGCCGATTTCATACAGATTCCTTGCTAGGAACGACTGCAGACACTCAGCAAATAACCACATGCAAATAACCACCAGGTCAGATCTCATTACAACAAAGCCAGTTTATGAAAAGCAAAGAACAACCACCTAAAGTGTCCCTAATGGCACTAAAACGTTCCCTAGCCTATTTGCTGGTTAATTGATTTAAGAAAGGAACTGATGCAATAAAAATAATAGCTGAGGCCGTGCTTTGAAATTTTATACAACGCCATTTGGTTTTAATAGAAACTTAACGCTGGAAACACACAGAGTAAACTCATAATCAGAATTAGGAGATCTTAATCAGGCAGAGGTGATGTTTATTTTTTTTATTTTTATTTTTTTGGAAGAGGAGGGAAAATGAGGTTGGGAAAATTGCTTCCTCGCAGAGACTCGGCCGGGGGTTCGGGGAAATGGCGGCCAGGCCCAGGGCCCCGGGAGACGGGATGGATTCTCGGGCTGGGCGACGAGAGCACCGTTGGAAGAAGAGCAAGACGTACTGAGCGCTCAAGAAGCTGGCCACCAAGATGACCTTTCCTGGCCTCTGAAGCCTCAAACACACCCAGATAAAGCGATTTCTTGCTGGGCCACTTGCACGGCGTCGAAACCGTCTTGCGGATATTGGTGCCGAGAACCGGGTTCTCTCGCCGCTCACCCCAGCGTGTCTCTGCCCTGTGGCGGCGCCCGAGCCTCGGGGTGAGGCCAACTGTGCAAGGAAGGCGTCTCCTTCTTCCAGTCCCGTCTTCTTCACTGGGAGTTCTGCGGGGATACTAGCCAGCCACAGGAACCAGGGTGCAGGCAGGGCTGGTCAGGGGGTGAGAGTCAGGGGTGGGGATGGACCACATCACAGGCAGGGGATGGACAGCACAGCTCTCCGTGTCCGTGGCCACCCAGGGTGTGCCTGAATGTGCCTGCAGGTGTCCACGTGACGGTCTGAGGCAGGGAGCGGCCAGACAACGCCTCTGGCCGGAAGTCGGGGGAGAGTCTGGAGACAAAGACCGGAAACAGGTTGGAGCCCCGGCAGGCAGATCTGTGAGGTCAAGGCCGGCGGGGGTCTGCATGGAAGATGACAGTGTACCAGACGTGAAGACATGGCCCCCAGGCCCCCGTGAAGGATGCACTGGCTGCCCAGCTGTGGGGGGAGTGGCATCAGCAGACCGTACCCATGTGTGCACTCCTCTGGGGCTCCCCCCGCCGTGGGCAGCCACCTTGTCCAAGGTCAGCCCCTTCCTTGGGGAAGTCACCACACCTGGTGACTGGATCATCAGGCAGGAGCATAAAGGGGCGGCCCGTGTACCTCAACACGCGACAGTTCGGCCAGGCCATCTCATTCCCGAGCTCCCGCCGAGTTGGTGGCGTCAGTCAGGCCCGCGTGGCTGGCCCACTACCTGATGTCTGTTCCTCCCCCCTTCCCTTCACAGGCCTTGATCCCCAAGGAGCATCTTGCAGCCCAGATGCCTTTCACTTATTGAGAAAATGGAACCGACAGCGGTCAGAAAGGACTCGTGGAGCCGGAGAGCGGGAAGGCTCTGCAGGCCACAGGTGCTCCCGGTTTGGCACAGCAGAATTAGGGCGCCCGCAGGCCCCTGCTGGGCAGGAGGGTGACCGGAGCTCTGGGGTGAGCCAGGAAGACGAGACCAGGCGTGGTCACCAGACAGGGTGAGTAGCCTGACACCACGCAGCGTTAGGAGCTCCTGACGTACTCTCCGGGGCAGGGTGCCAGGTCCGGGTGTGGGCAGCCTGGAGCCCACGGGAGCGAGGGTGGGTGAGTGGAGTCAGCGGGCGAGAAAGAGGGACTAGCGAAGAGACGCAGGCGCTGGAGGTAAGTCCTGGTCATGCTCTGAATCTCTCCTTCTTAAGCCAAAACCTCTCATGAGAGGTCCCATATTTCTGTGTGTATTTGTTTGTTTGTAGCAGGTGCTTAGTTAACGATGGGCGGGTAAATACACGCACAGATCAGTGTTAAAGAGCACCCGCAGCCTGTCCAGGGGGCGGTGGGCATTGATACAGCCCCGTCCTTGGGGGAGGGTGGGCCCTGGTGGCTGCGGAGGAAGTGAATTTGTTTGGCTGTGTCTTGTCTATGGCGCTAAACCCCTCCCAGCGTTCTGCAGCCAGTACAGAAGCGATGGCAGACGGGCATGTTTCTAGCTGGGTTACACCCAGGGGAGGTTGTTGACTCGGCACTGAACCCTTCGCTGGTGGCACAGTCCCCTGCGGCAGCTGGCATGCCACGTCACACTCCGCATTCTCGCAGTCTCCGCCGCCAACTGCCCCGCAGGCGCATTTCCGGACCGAGGACCGGAGCTGCAAACGCCTTTCTCTGCTTGCGGAGGGGCAGGCGTCCTGAGCATCTTTCCCCCGCAGGGGGTCCCTTCTGTCCGCGCCTCTCCGGAGGCAAGGTATACACTGGGGGTTCGAGGAAGCAACTTGGCTTCACCATGAGGACGAAGTTCGGGAATTTGTATGTCTTAGCGCCCAAGACGAGCTCAGCTGACGATTACTTCCTACTGGGGGCTAAACTCCGAGCCGTCTTACTCGATGTTTCCATTTCCAATTTTCCTCGAATGTACTACAAAGGGGGTAGTGAACATTCGGGAGACCTGGAGAAAGTATCTCGTGTAGAATATTGTTTGCTTCATGCCCTAGAGCACAGGTGGCAAACACAAGGCCCGTGGGCTGAATCCGGCCTCCACCTGGTTTTATCCGGCCCGGCACCTTGTTTCTACCTGGTGGCAGCCCCGAGCTCCTTGCCCCTAGTTAAGGAGCAGTTACATTTATACAGCTCTAAAATTACATTCGGCCCCTTGAAGGCAACCTCGAGGCTGATGTGGCCCCCAGTGAAAGTGAGTTTGACACCCCTCCCCTAGATGAAGCTTGCTGGGTAAGGTGAAAGGGTTTTTAATTTGCATTTCTGATGTAACCATATTTGCAATTTCTGGAGGGAGATTCTTTATAGAGTGTAAAGTACTTTTCATTATGCTATTTCTATGTGCCTTTCCAATTTTGAGAGACCTTTGAGCTATAACCTTTGCGGATAGAGAGAAGAAAAAATGAACACAATGACATAAGTTTTTTTTTTTAAATATAAATTTGGCGTGTTGATTCTAGAAGAGCCTCCACTCCCAGGAAGGGACGTGCCCTGAGCAGTTCAGCTGCCTCTCCCTGGCTTCTTACCTGGGACGTGTTTGCTGGGGGGCGGGGGGTGTCTCACTTTCTATGCTGAACCTCCTTGTCTGGCGCCAGTCTAATCTCTCTCAGTGTTGTCTACTGTCCTCCAGGTCCCCGTCCTGGGGGCGCGTGTCAGCACTTCACGAAGGGACATTTGACTTCTTGGTCTTCCCTTGTGTCAGGGGCCGAGCACGGAACAAGGTCACTGGCTCATCCCTTTCCTTACGGAATAATGGGATGCCTCACGAACCTCATGCATGTGTTTCATGGATGATCAGAAACCGAGTCTGTCAATGAGAGAGAAAGCACAGGGCCTGCAGGTCTCCAGTGCCAGTGTGGGGACTGCAAGGGCTCCAGGACGGTGACGATTTGGGGGCTGACGAGAGTCTTTGGTCTGTCACCGACCACCAGCTGGTAAAATTGCTCATGGAGCCCTCCCAGGCGAGTGCCCCGTGGGGACGCTCTGGCCGCCACCCTCACTGGAGAGGGTTATTGAGCAGGCTTCCCTGACCCCTGCCTGCCTGGTCAGCGAAGAGAGTTTCTCCTCAGCCATCAATGATACCAATTATTATGCAGCTAGTCACAGTGACGCTGAAAACAACAGTAGCCGTTTACTGAGCATCTTCTATGCTCCGTGCACTGTGCAAAAATACTTCACAGATCTGCCATTTACTTTTCACAATAATTTTAGAGGAGGGACATTGCTGACAAACGAGGAAATTGGGGTCTAGAGGTCCGCGTGACGCCCAAAGTCCGTGCTGTACCCGACGGGAGTCGACAGTAGCTCTGGGGTACTGGGTGCTGATTGGATAGCAGTGTCCCATCCATCTCATCACTGCTGCTGACTCCTTGTTTTAGCCGCGTGTGCAAAAACACAAACACAAAACCCAACTCCGGACCCCGCCTGACTAGACACCACTGAGATGTTTGATCCACGCTAATGATGCATTTGTTCGGCATTCATCAATTAGCAGGAAGTGCCCTTTAGGTACTGATTGGCTATTTATAATTTTAGTTTATTAAGTATTAAATTGTGCCAATTTAAACTTCCACCAGTAGTGTAGAGAACTTCCACTTTCGGTACGTCCTTGTCTGCATCTGGATCTGGTGTTGTCAGCTTCGTTTCTTCTCTTTCCTTTTCTCTTCCTTTTTTTATGGATGATGTGATGGGAGCTGAATTCCACGTCATTGAGGTTTCGAGACGCAGTTCCTGCTAATAGGTTGTGTATATATTGGCCATTTGGGTTTCCTTTTCTGTGAACTGCCTGTTCATGCATTTTTCTCTTTATTCCCTTTATTTGCCCATTAAAACACCGGTTTATAGAAATTGTTTATGTAGCCTGAATACTAAGATCTTTCTGGTCATGCATGCGGCAAATATTTCTTTCTAATATCTTCTGTGAACTTCGAGATGACTTTTACAAAAGTTTTACATCCTGTAATTTTCTACATTTATCTTTGTTTTTTTTTCTGGCTAGGTGTTTTTGTATATCATTTGTAGATAGTCACCTATATTTTATTCTAAATTTTAAAGTTTTGGTTTTCACACATATGCAGATGGTACACATGAAAGTTATTAATTTTTCTATCATTTGAGGTATGATCTAAATTTGCTTTTGCACAGAAGAATAACCAATTCTCCCAGTAGCATTTGCTAGAAGTGCATCCTTTCTACTCTGATTTATAATACCCTTCTTTCCTATATTAATTTTCCACACATATGTGGGTTCGTTTCTGAACTTTGTCTCTTGTTGTGCCAATACTGTCTTAGTTAGTGTATCTTTATTATAAGCAAGTCATGCTTTTTTATCATTCTTCAGTTGGCTTTTGGTATTTACTCCTATGGAGTTTAGCCTCAGCAGGCCAATGGTTACTCAGAAATTAGCGTGTTGTCTGATAAACACACCGACCTTTGAAACACTCAAAGGTTGAGAATATACTGTATTCAGGGGGTTTCACCCACCAGGTGAATTCACTCATCAAAACAACTTGCTTGCCACTCACCTGAACTAGCTTAAACCTGACTGTTGAAACACATTAAACCCTCACTCTGTGTTTAATTAAATATAAGTCAGGATTTCAGTCAATTTGATTAGAAAACTGAATCTAAGGTTTACCAGGCAGAAGATAGCAGCTTTGGGGCACTGTAACTGTAGATAAGAATTACATGAAATCATAGGAGTCACATGAAAGAAGTCATTGCCCCTTACAATGTAGCCTTCCAGATGCACTTGACAAAATCAGCCACCAGAGGGCAGACTGAGCCCGAGCATCCCACTGACTTCAGGCAAAGAGTCTTGTTTCTTCCCGCTGTCCGTTCCTCGTTCAGTGTACCGAGCAGGTATTTTGGGGGAGAGAACTGTTTTTCAGCTGCTAATCAAGATGGTGTTTCCTGCTGGCCTTATCTCAGTCGAAGTATTTCTTTTCCCCCAGCACGGTGAAAGAGAAGCTTACTTCCTAATTCTTGAGATCAAACCTTTGACTTTTGTCACAAGGAAATGCTGTTGAATGAAATTAAAAAGGAAAAAAAAAAACCCCGCTCCAGCCACTTATCAGAATCTCCAAACTCCCTGGTGCGAAGTCAGATGACCCACCAAATGAAACAGGGCCCTCTCTCCTCCTGGGCTCCTTTCTAGCTGACGACACCATTCTGGTCCCACTGATAAAGGGTCCTGTTTCTTTAATTGAAAGTTGACGGGTGTGTATTTCAATGGCCTGAGCCTTACTCGGTGGCAGCCAGCCCCCACCTTCGCTTGTATTGCCAACACAAACAGCGTGCCTCTCTAGACCACCGATTTTTCACAAATAGAACGAGCAACACATTTTGTGATTCCCTTTGCCAACGGAAACAAGCCAAGAGACTGATGTGGTTTTTCATGCAGGCTACGTAGAAGGAGAGAGGGGCCGGGGCTTCTGGGCCGGGTGGACCTGCCGTTCGGCACACCGGTTAGTTGTTCTGCACCGTCCGAGGCAGCGCGGGACCGCTGCCGTGGCATTAATCAGCGGAATCTCATTTGGGAGAGAGGTTTTCAAACGGAGGAAGGCATTCGAACAGCTGGAAGATAAGATCATTTCAATGGAAATGTTTACCGTGGAACTTGAACTTGATTAGCTATATAGTAGCTATGTTTATGATGATGATTGCTTGCTTAGAAATGTCTTATCGGAGGCCTTCTTGGGGTCCCACATGTGTCCTCAGAGCAAACACTACCTGGACCCTCAGCTCCCATGTCCCCTCCCTGGGGATGGTTCCCGAGACTTCTCCAGGCAACTCCCTCTCCTCGGGTTGCCCCGCCCTTGCGGTGGGTGTGGCCAGTGATAGATTTTGCATGTTCACCCCTATTGGATCCCAAGGCCGCTGAGGACAGAGACCAGGGGTGGCTGCCCATCTCTGGCAGCATGCAGTTGGCATACAGAATGTAACTCAGCCAGTATTTGCCGAATTGAAGGGAAGGTTGATCCTCACTCCCCAGCCCCCATACTCGGTCTTTGGAAGGCACCTCCAAGCTTTCACTCACCCATCGCGGCGAAGCCCAAACAGGCGGCTTTGATGCGGGGAGCTCCGGCCACATGGCCCGGCTCCGCGCAGACCTGCTGGCTGGGCGCGTTCTCCAGAGCCCCGTGATATCCGAAAACTGATTTACACCAGCTTAAATCCAAGCCTTTTGACACTTCAAAAAGTTGAATTTTTTTCTCACTCAACATAACAAATGGCTTTCTGGGGCCCGGGAGTTTCAGGTTTATGTCCTGGGAGGGCTGGGAAGGATAATGAAAAGAACATGGCCTCCTGCGTCAATTAACAGGTACTCGAGTATTTGCTGCTTGAGTGGAAAAATAAATGGGTAAATGATTCATAGGGCTGGAAATATTAAATACACTGAAATGACGTGTGCCTTAAGTGCTCACTCCATGCCAGGATCTATGCGGAGTCATCTTGCTTTCAAGTTTTATTTCGTTTAATCTTTCAAACTCTTTGAGGCAGGTACTCGTGTCTGCTCCATTTCACAGATAAGAAAACTGAAGCTCAGAGGGGTTAATGAAGTATCCCAATGCCACACAGCTAGTAAGTGTCTGAGCCACTATTCGAACCCTGGCATTTTGACTTCAGAGCCTGTGCTTTTCACCTCTGCACAGATAGCAGAGCCCCCAATGCAAACGCATTGGGCAGATAACTCCTGAGCCTGCTGTACTGTCTCCTAAAGCCTTACAACAATTTTTTTTTAAAACATGTTGTATACATTTCTCTTCAACTCCTGACCCTTCTGATCTTTCTCTCGGAAGGAAATGTCTGGGAGTTACTGTAATTAAACGAAGACAGGACCCCGAGTCTCTAAGGCCGTGGGCCTTCCAAAGCTGCAAAGAGACCCCCAAAGCCGCCTGGCCTTTCTAGGAGAGAACCCTTCAGTGGGCCCCAGGACGTCCCTCCCCTCTCCGCCCGCCAGCATTAGGCTCGTCTTTAAGATCCTTAGCTGGGAACGACTTCAACCGTGGGCCGGCCTGGGGAATGGGGCGGAGGCCAGAACGTGCCCTCCTAAAGCTGGCCCGAGCGATAGAAGGCATCTCTGGCCTGAAGAAGTGTTATACAAAGAAAATCCTAATTGCTACAGCTAAGTAATTAGAAGATCCAACCTATAAATCATAGTGCACAGCCCCTTTAATTATGTGCGCAATTAACTGGGTGACTGAGGCACAGTCGTCTCTGGACGAGCACATTTAATATCCTGTAGTGGCAACAAGTTTCAGGCTGATTTATCGTTATTTTGTTTGGTCAGATGATTTTTCTGCATTTTAATGTGTTGTGTGGTTACATATTTGCTGTGAACAAACAACACTTTTCCCAGGTAGTGCGCGGCGAAGGGGGCTGGCTGCTGATTTGTTTACCATCCTTTTGGGCCTCTCGGAGATCAAACAACATTATGTACTTATTTTTAAGGAGCCGCACTAAAATCTTAAACAGGCTCCTTGGAGTCTTTTCTTTCCCTGCCAGTTTGTACTCCCACGCGAGGGAAGAGCTGGAAATCGATCTGGTTCCTTGAGCCTCCTCTCCGGCACACGGAGACGCCGTTTTGATGGCAAATGCCATTCACGATCCCATCAGGAGCATTTATGGACTCAGAGGATAGCCTCACTCTGAAGAGCCAGAGACACCACGTTTTGGCACGCGCGTGCGTGGTATTGCCGCCTTGGGTGCACCACTGAAATGTAAGATTGTGGTAGTCATGACAAGGTGACAGAGACGTTGAGACACCCACTCTAAAAGCTTATGCTCAGAGTCGGTGGAGTGGTGGAAAGACTGCGGGCCCTGGAATGAGACAGACTCGGGTTCAAATCCTGGCTCTGTCGCTCAGTAGCTGTTCGGTCCAATGCAAGCTGTTCGGTTTCGGCGGAACTAAGCCCCAGTGCAAAGGGAATAATCCCACCCGGTTCTCAGAGTTGCTGTGAGGACGGGAGCTGCCGCTGCCTGCCGAGGCCCCAGCACAGCGGCTGGGCTGCAGTAGGTGCTCAGTAAACGCCGCTGCTATTGCAGCCGTAACCCTAACAAAGGCGAGCTTTCCTGTTCGCAGATTCCCAAGGGGAGGCTCGTCTGTCCCATAGAAACCTTCCTTGGAAGGGCAGCCGAGGGAAGAGCTGCCCACAGCACAGACTCCTCAGCCTCCTCTTCATTTACCTTCCTCCCCAAAGTGCCGCCAAATCTTTTCTCTCCCTTAGAAACAGCAAAACAGCAAAAAACCCCAGCCAATACCATTCTTCCCCACCCATTGGCCCCCTTGGGCCCTCTCCAGACCTCCCCCCTTGTCCCCTAGATGCTTCCTTTTCCCCAGTGGAAGCGCCCTCTGAACCCTCCCCGAGGTTGGGGAGGTGGGGGGGGCCGTGGGGGAGGTCCCAGAGCCCCCAGCCTCCTCCGGTCTGTGTTTTCTGCAGTTTCCTCTGTGGCCTCATGATGGTCCGCAGAGCCCAGCCCAGGGGCCGAGCAAGCCCTCCCACGTTCCCATGCCCCCATATTTGCTTCTGTCCATGAAACGCTCTCAGGTTATTATGCTCGACAGGCATCGCTGGTAAAAAAAAATAGGTGAGGATATTAGAGTTCATGCTTTTTGGGGGGCAGAATGGAAGAGAATGGTTTGGAAGGAGGAGACAGTAGCGGCTCGGGGAGCAAGGAGAGGCGCCTACGTTGTGCTGATGGAGGGTCAGGGGGCAAAGGGCAGGAGTGGGGGCTTGCAGAGAGGCCTTGGTCTGCCTGGGGGCCCATCGCTGTGTCTTCTGGGTTTACAACACAGATAGAGGACGTGTACGGAGTGTTCCGCATTGTTCTAGGCGCTGTAGATGTGTTTTAGTTGTTTATTGATTGGTTGATTTCAGAGAGAGAGAGAGAGAGAAAGAGAGAGAGAGAGATGGATATCACCTTGTTGTTCCACCTATTTTTATGCATTCATTGGTTGATTCTTGTATGTGCCTGGACCAGGGATCAAACCCGCAACCTCGGCGTATCAGGACAGCGCTCTAACCAGCTGAGCTGCCCGGCCAGGGCCTGTGTGTGTGTTGATTTATGTAATTCTCACAATGACTGTGGGAGGTGGGAACCTCAGTTTCTCCATACTGCAGGTGACTCAACTGAGGACCTAGGTGACTTGTCTGAAGTCACCGAGCCCGAAGTCAAAGGGCCCCAGAGCCCGTGCTCTGGCCCCCATGTCTTATCCTGCCCTGCGGTCCCAGAGACGGGGGCCCAGGGACAGCTTCAGCATGGCGGGTTAGTCTGCACCGAGTGGAGCCTTTTAGAGGAAAACACCAAGAGGCTTCTGGCTGCACAACTCTGTCTCCCCGTGCCTGAAACTACGCTGGAGCATCGCAGGTCCCTGATAAACATTTGGGGACAGACAGGCAGGCAGGCAGGCGGGGCTGTCTACTGGGAAGGGACTGCGTGTCAGCCCGAGAGGAGAAGGGCAGGGGCCTCTCTGCCACCGGGCAGTTGAGAGTTTTCCCACGGACTGATCCCAGACTAGCTGGGCCAGAGAGGGGAGGCATTCAGGTCACCAAGTAACCAGCCCTCCAGAGAGCCATGGAGCCATTAAAAATGTGAAAAGAGGCCAGGATGCTGGGGGTGAGCAGAAAATCAGTCGTTTGTTTTCTCCTTTAAAAATCTGGCCCGGAAGTCTAAGGGACATACCCTTCGAGGAAGACCTCTTAAGAATGGCGCAACCATCCTGACGCCCTGCAAGGCTGTGCGGGGACACGAGGTGGGGACAAAGGCCCTCTAGGACACTGCAGAGCAGAGAGCAGGGAAGGATCTAGAAACTGCCGTTTTGCTTCAAAACAGTTCCTAAAGGAGCCCTGGCCTGGTGGCTCAGTTGGTTGGAGCATCGTCCCGTACACCAAAAGGTTGTGGGTTCGATCCCCAGTCAGGGCACAGGCCTGGGGGCCTGGGTTGCAGGTTCAGTCCCCCGTTGGGGCGCATGTGGGAGGCAACTGATGGATGTTTCTCTCCCCCCTTTCCTTTTTCTCTAAAATTAAATATAAAAGCAGTCCCTTAAGGGAGAAGGAGGCCTTTCCTAGAGCTCTTGGTTAGGGGCCCCATTTAGACAAACGCCACTGAAATGCTGACCGAGTCAGTGGCAGCCTATCGGACCTCTGCCCTGCACACAGGAGAATCATTATTGTTTCTCCATGGGACTGGAAATAAAAGCAGAGGAATCATTGTGGAGGTCGACTTTAGAAAGATTTTCTAATGTGGATTTTCATCCTCAGGGCGAGGTTTGGGGATGAGCCTCCCCAAAAGAAGGTTTTTCCTTTCTACGCAGCTCTCCTTCCGAATCTGTCGAGGGCTCCCGCCCTATTTAGTGTGAAAAATTTCACAGGAGGTAAACAGCATCTGGGCATCGCTAACCGCCTTTGATGTTTAACGCAATTTACAATGAAAGCTTTGGGAGACATTTAAAACCGTGCGAGGTCCTAAATCATTAAAGGAATGTGGTGCTAGACTTTAAAAATGATAATTGAATGCATTCAACAATAAAGCTGCCAAATTTTAGTGGCCTGTCTGCTAGAGGCTCTTTTTGAGAAACTGAGCTAGATTTAAAAAAAAAATAAAAATAAAAAGCACACGGCAGAACTTGCCAAATAAGAAATTGTTATCACACGCATTAAACGCGGATCGATGCAAGTAAAGGTGAAAATCAAAACTGGTTAGCCAGTAATGTCCAGATGCAGAATGGTCAGCATGGCTCATTCTGGACACTTCCAGGGGCCGGTGACGGGCCTGTCACCAACGTCTCCGGGTCCCTGGAACTATGTTTGGACTGTACACCCATCATCCCTCGCCACAGGGGGAGCTACAGCTTGCCCACCTGGCACTGCCTCCGTTTATCTCTGTCATCTGGGTGTAAAATTAAAAACGAAACAATTCTGAAATGTGCAAAAACACACAAAATAGAACAATAAAGCTATCTGGGTCCTTATTTTCTCTCCCATCACTATAAATATAAAAGATGAAAACTTGAAAAAAAAAAAGCATGTAACTATAATACCCTCCTCACACCTGAAATAATGAGCTATAATTTCCCAATATAACCAAATATCGTGTGAGTGTTAACATTTCCGCTTTTCTCATAAATATTATACATGTGTGTGTTTTTTCAGCTTGTGGGAATTAGCATACAAATAAGGATACACATTGCAATATTCTGATATATCTAGTAAGTCTCCTTCCATTTATAGATTCCTTTTCTAACTCTTGTTGCTTTCAATGGGTTATTTTTATATCATTATTCATTCGTGGGGTTCAGTATATTTTATGTGTTTCCATTCATTGATGTTAGGATTGCCACCGATGTTCACATCGTCCCGTGTCTGGCCAGTGGGAAGTTCTTCAACTTGGCCCTTGAGTTCTTTGACCAGATCTCAACATCCTTTGATACATTCCTCGCTTCTAGGTGGCTCCTGTGCCCTTCCTGCTCAAGGCCTGGAATCAGCTGTCGCTCCAAGGGGCCCTGGGCCCTCTCGGCAGGACAGAGAATTGAGAGACCGCCATCTGGGCACTTGGGGTGCTCATCCCCACTGCTTCGTCATGGCTTCTCCGCCTTTTCCTGGGTGCAGCTAGGAAAGTCTCAAGGGTGAAGCCGATTGTGAGTTGATACCGATACTTCCGATCTAAGTTCAGGATTCCGGGATTTGTACTGATCACGTTTGTCTTCCACCTGTATCTCCATTTTCTCGGGCCAAGAACACGGACTCCTCCGCCCTCACGCCAGTGGCTGTCCCGCGTCACTTTGATGGATTCCTCGGGAAGGACTCACGAGAGAGAGATTTTGGGTTCTTACATGTTCAGAGCAGTTTATCTGCAGTCTTTCTGCTTTCATGCCCATTTGACTGTTTGACTGGATGAAAGACACAAAATCATATTTTCTTTATTATGTTAACGAAGTTACTCCATTCTCCTCTGGCACGAATCGTTGCTGCTGAGTAGTCTGATGATAGTCTCAGTTTCTTTCCAAGTGATTTGGACTTCTTTGGGTGCTCACGGGATTTTCTGTTTCTCGAAGCCTGGTCAGTTTTCAAGACTACATCTCAGTGTTGGTCTTCCTTTCTCCTCCCCACCCTCCCTGCCAGGCCCATTAGGGTCGATAACCTTCCAATATATCGTTTCAAGTGGCTTTTTATTTGAAGACTCTTTTCTCGAACTTTCAGTAGGTGGTATGGCACACTCCTTTGGTTTCTTTCTTGGATGGGGAGGGGAACCTTCTTGCTTTTTTTTGTTTTCTTTTTTGTCTATCTCTTTTATCTGCCATTTTCTTTTGAATCCTTTTTATCTCTTTCTAATGAAAGCTTACCTTTTTATTTTTATATCTCATATGACATTATATGTTATATTTGCTCATTTATTTATTTTTTTTACAATCTGGTCTTTATGAAGTGATTTATTATTTTATTTATAATTTTTTCTCGAGTTCTGTAACCTCATGCCTAAATTCTTATAATTGTGACATGGTTTTCTTGCTGGTATAATTTTATATCATCGTCTTTATTTCTTTGAGCTCACTTTGAAATGCTGGCTGCGCTTCTCACGCGCTCCATGGGCATGTCTTTCTGACATGCTACTGAGCCTCTTTCTCTCTTTTTGAAAAATAATAACTTTGTGTAGGATTCAACTGCAACCATAGTTTGTTGGTTATTATCATGTGAAATGAATTTTCTTTTACTTTTGGGTGGGGGTAGGGGCAGTACAATTTTTTTTTCTAGCTTCACGTCTCTGGAACTCTCTTCTGTTTTCCCTGCAGAGAACTGTCCCCGGTGTTGCCTGCCCACATTTTTATCTAAATCTTGGGGTTTTTTCCTCTTCTTCTTTGCTGGGCATCTCCTACTCTGGATTCTACTCCCAGAGAGGAACTTTATCCTGGAGGGGAATTTCCTCTTCTTTTTTTGAGAGTTCATAGGGCCCAGACTATTGCAGCCCTTTCAGACATTTTCTTTTTAATCCTCATCCAAGGATATTTTTAATGATTTGAGAGAGAGAGGGATGGAGACATTGATGTGAGAAAGAAACGTCAGTTGCCTCCTGTATGTGCCCTGACTGGGGATTGAACCCACAACTCTTGGTACGCAGGTCAATGATGCTCTAACCAGCTGAGCCACCTGGCCAGGGCAGCCCCTTCAAGACATTTTCACAGACCTTTGCACTCCACCGAGAATGGGACTGCACAACGGTCAAGTTTCAGTTGCTGTTTTCAGGTTGACTGTGTGTACCTACTGGGGGTTGGGGATTTTACCGTTCTCAGGTCCACGTGATGCCCTGTAGCTTTCCCTGCTTTCTCCAACACAGAGGCTACATGGATCTCGTAGCTGCCAACTATGTCATTACTTTTTGATGTTTCTGGGGGTACTGTCACTTAGTTTTGGGGTGGATGTTGTTCCTGGATTTTGACTTAGCTGTCCTCGTTGCTCTGACTGTAACTGTGGGGGAGGTGGGAGAGAGTGACAAATACCGCCATGTATTCTCGGCATCCCCTCCCAGGGAAATTCTTGGTCCCATCCCCTCCATTCTCAGAGGTGAAGTTTGGACAAGGTTCTTCTAGTTCCCCTCAACCAGAAACCCAAGGACTCCGACAATGGGAAGCTTTTCCAACTCATCTGGGGCAAATTCAACCCAGGTCCGTATTCCTTTGATAGCAAAAGTTAACCGGATCTGGAGCTGGTTATAATTTTTATTTGTCCCGTTTATGATGACCATTCATACATTTTCCCTGCAGAAACGTCCATCTTTAATGTCAGAATGTGGCCCTGGGCTCAGTGACGATGTCATATACCATCCAGGGTATGAACCACATCGCTGTTTTAAAATGTGAAGAGCTGTAAAACCTGAAACTCGTCTGGACCCACAAACTGAAAGACCGCACCTCCATCGCCCGTGGAAATGGCGACAGGGTGGATTTCTGTGCCCTGAGCCGCCTGAGCGGATTTTCCGTCCCGGCCCAAGAACTTGCATCTCTGGGCTACTGGTGGGGCTTGGAAAGTACTTGACCTGCGAGGACCGCGGAGTCAGCAGGGGCAGCAAGGCCTCACTCACACACCCGAGGAGTCAGAAAACGCTAAACTCCAGCTGAAGACCCGGGGAGGTGCACGAAGTAGGTGCAAAGAGGCTGGCCATGAAGAGAGACCGGGCGGGGACTGGCGAGGGAGCGCAAACGCCGGCTCCGCCAGCTCTCCGGTTCATCGTTTCAGTCTCCCGCGCCCCTCCTCCTCTGCGGCTCTTTGAGCGAGCCCTGTGTCCTTCCAATAAAACCCACTTTGTTGCTCGAGCCAGCTGGAATGGATTTCTGCTACTTGCAACCCAAGGGCCTTCAGTAAGACACACAGATGGGCGTTCGTCCTCTTCCCTGATGCCGTCTGGACAGAGGGGTTCTGTTGGGTCTCAGCACCACGGGGCGCAGAGCCAGGGCCTGGCCCCTCCCCCGCTCCCTCGGGTCTGAGTAGAGAAGCTCCCGATCAACACAAGGGGGCCGTGTCAGAAATAATGCAGAGAGCTGGGGTGTAAGGCGTCATGCCCACCCCTGGGGAACAGAGCACGAGTTTGATCGGCGGTGTTTCTCTCTGGCTCCCCCGTCCCGTGTCTGAGGCCTCCCTCCACGGCAGAGGCGAACATCTGAACCAGCCAGGAGGGCAACTGCGGAGATTGACGAGAGGGTCTGACCAGGATACTCTTGTGGAAAGCTCGCCAAGTCCTTAGATGAGGAGGAACTTGTTCTTCCCTTATTCATGCAACAGATCTTTCTGGAATGCCTCCAAGTGGGAGGCCCCGAGGGAGGCACTGGGGAGGCCGTGGTGAGCAGGACAGAACATGATCCCGGCCTCCTCTGTCGAGGTGCCGTTGTCCTGTGGGAGGCAGAACACAAAGCAAAACAAACCAAGAGTAGCCAGTCAGGGGGATGGGAATTGTGGAGAACAGGCACCAGGAAAGGGGCAGGGGGGCTGTGGAGAAGGTGACAGTTGCTGTTTTAAATCAGGTGGTCAGGGAAGGGGTCCCTGAGAAGGCGACCCTTGAGCAAGGACGCAGAGGAGCAGCAGCATCGAGCCACGCCCATATTTGGGGGCAGAGGTGGGGAAGAGGGGACCGGAGCCCCCAGGCCTGAGGCAGGGGCCTGCTGGACTTGGTGGCCGCGGTGACGTCACCCGGAGGGGAACGTAGTAGCGGACCGGGTGGAAGAGGCAGTGGTCGGCCAGGCAACGTCCAGGGAAGGCCCAGGGAAGGGCCTCCACCAAGCGCGGCGGGACCTAACCGGAGAGTTTGAGCAGAGGAGAGCCGGCATCTTCCCGGCTGCTGGGCGGAGAGCACACTGAAGGAGGGGAGCGCTCTGGTTCCAAGTTCAATGTGTTGGGGGGGGCTGGGGGTTCCCACATCCCCAAGTCACTCTCTGACACCAGCCAAGTGGCCTACACTTCAACTTGATTCTGACATTGTCCTCCTGGGGATCCCCGCGGATCCCACAGGTTCAGGGTTTCGTCCTACAGGGCTGTTCTGTACCCACCCTCCTCACCCCCTCTGACCTATCTCCGTCATCAGTGAAGGTTCAACAACCCCCTCCTTGGGCTCCATTCATTTGCTAGAGCAGGTCACAGACCTCAGAGAAACACTCTGCTTACTAGGTCACCAACTTATTATTATGAATGGGTCTAACTCAGGAACAGCCAGATGGAAGAGAGGCCCCGGGCGAGGCACGGGGTGAGGGCGCAGAGCTCCCACGCCCTGCCCAGGCCACCACTCCTCCCTGTGTCCCCAGTCCCGAAGCTCTCAGAACCCCATCCTTTTGGTTTTCAGTGGAGGCTTCATTCTATAGGCACAGCCGGTTAGACCAATGGCTATTGGCTACTGATTCAACCTCAAGTCCTTCAGGCCTCCCTGAGGTCCCAGGGGGTGGGACTGAAACTTCCCACCCTCTAATCACAGAGTTGGCTCCCCGAGCACCTCATTAGCATAGCAAAAACTCCTTTGCTGCTCTCATTGCTGAAGAAGTTCCAAGGGCTTCAGGAGCTCTGCTCCAGAAATGGGGATGAAGACCAAATACAGGTTTTTTGTAAGCCATAGTATCTCAGAGCGTAGGGAGGAGTCAGCGAGAACCCCTGGGGGGCTGGCACAGAAGTTCAGGCTGGGTAGCCGCGGCCAGGCCTGGAGGGGGGTGGGAGGTGGGGTTCCTCGCTCGGGACCACGTGTGTTCCTCCCCCATCCAGTGTGCGGAGCTCTTCTGGGAGTTTAACAGTGTGCTATTTTTATGGTAATTACTTGTTGCAGGTTTATAGGCGTCCCATGTTTGATGTAGCAATTTATGAAACAATGACACCATTTCACACCTTTCATCTTCAGGTTTTGAAGAGGATGACACATTTTCTGCTCCGAGGAAGCCAATTAATTAACCCGATTCCACCCCTGCCACGGAGGGCGCTCCTGGGCCCATCGCGGGGCTGGTTACACGGAGGCCCGAGTGGCGCCGTGACGCCCCCTCAGCTCTCCGCCCTTCCTGAGTGTTTGAGGAGCAGAATTTCAATTTCCCAACATCCCCACCCAAACTCTTTTGAACTTTGAGAACCCACATGTGGGTAGAAATGGACATGATTCTGGATACTTCTGGCATTGTCCTGGTGGGGAAAGGGGCAGGAGTTCTAACGAGGAAGCTGAGCTCCCTTCCCGAGTGGGTTTGGGAGTAAAGACTGAGTCCCACACATGTGGGCAGATTCAGCTCCCTGTTTAGAAAAGGCGGAAGAGAGGAGGGCGGGCAGGAGGGTACAGCCGGGGAAACTGAGTCACGTCCACGTCGGCCTGCTCGGATAATCCTGTCTGCCGCTCCGCTCCGTGGGCATCTGCCCGGTGATGGGTGCAGGGTCCTCGGGAGGCCCCCTCCCACCTTTGAGCTCCTTGCTTCTTCAAGGGCGAGTCTCGGGTTAAAACAGGCATTTTGTGCAAGCCAACTACTTCACCGGGTGCCCAAGCAAAGAGCCGGCAATTTGTTCCAGGGCTGGAGGGGCGGCTCCCGTCCTGAGACGGCCGAGTGCCCTCCGTAGAGGCCGCTGCGGTACTTTGTCGGAGAGACTTCCGGTGCCCTCGCGAGCAATGGGACTTGACGCTGTTTCCACGGCCCGCGTTGACAGTGGGCCCTCACCTCTCCATGCCCCTCGTTCTCCCGCCCCTCTGCTGGGGGGTCTGCGGCCCAGGGGCAGGAGCCTTCCAGGGGATCTCAGGAAGCCACGGGCACTCCATCAGAGAACGACCCCTTGCTTGTAGTTGGAACTGATGTGCGCTTGCTGGCCAAGAGGCGGCCCAGTTTACCTTGGCTTTCCTCTTCTGCGGTCGTGGTCCCATGTGCCCACGTGGGCTGGTGCACCCAGTCTAGGGACTTAGGAACTCGGGGACGTCAGGAGTTCATTCTCTGGGTTCACGGTGGCTTTCGTCATCTTCCTTCAGAGCGAGTGAGAAGGCGTTCCCCCCAGCCTCTCTCTGTTCCTCGCCCCTCCCCGGTGGAGGAGAAGGCATGGCAGCACCAGCCGCACATGCGTGTGCGTCTTTCCCGGTTGGTCTTGGTTTCAGCAGCCGGCCAGCTGGCCGTTCGGGGGGAAAGAAAGAGCTCAGCGTTGCCTGCGTCGGCCTGAGTTCTCCAGCTCTGCCAAGGACGGAGAAGGGGCAGCATGTGCCTCCCCAGCTGTCACGGGCACTCAGGCTCTTGGATAACAAGATAAAGGGCAAGAGCTGAATTTTCTCGTGCCAAGAGGAGGAAGAGTATCAGAGCCAAGAAGATCAAACCCATGCTGCCGAGAGTGGCTAAATGGTACCCATTAACCTCTGTCAGTGCCGGAGTCCTGCAGTGGGACTTCTGCCAGAAATCAGCCCCGAGTGGAAAACAGCGTTTGGCTGGCTGGCTGGCTGGCTGGCTGGCTGGCTCCGCGTTACCGCGGGATGGAGGCATGCGCGTTTCCAGTAAAGGACGCTAAGCGGTTCCATCCCCGGCCTGCAAGGATGAGCCCGGGGTTGGCATCGAGCATTTGGAGAGCTGATGGGGTGCAGGTCCCCGCCTTGTCCGGCGGAGGAAGTGGGCCGAGGGGGTTCCTGCCCGCTGTGGTCGTGCTCCTGGCAAGCGGCCACGTCGTCACAGGGGGAGCGTGCGTCTCATCAGCGGCCAGGAGTTTGCTCGCACGGAGCGCCTGCCTGCTGAGAACTGCCTCCACGTTTCCTGTTCCCGGCGTCCGGGGGAATCGCTAGTGCTCTGCGCGGCTCAGAGTCGCTGGCTCTGTTCTTCGCCCTGGAGAAGGACTCGCCACATGTGATACAACGGACATATTGAAAGGAGGACTTCAGGGGCTTTGCTGGAGGGAAGCGCGGAGGCACCCATCACCCCAGAGCACCATGGGAAAGCCCGCAAGTGAATACCTGAGAACCCCTTAAGGGGTGATTTCTCCCTCTCATTCTTTGGTAGGTTTGAGGCCTGGCTTAGCTTCTTAGCAAACCCACCTTTCCTCCAAACTAGTGAAACGGGGTAAATAAATCTGGGTGTTTACCACAGTCACCCACACAAACCAAAACACTGCACTGAGCTTTATGGAACATAACACAAGAGCCATTTTTTCTCCCCCAAGGCAAAGAGCCCTAAAATTTGGTGGAGAACCCAAGTAGGCATCTCTGCGGCTGGCACGCTCTGTGGTCAGAACACCTTCCCTTTCAGCAGAACCGGGGCTTCCGATCTCTTCTGCATCGTGTATGATTTGGGTTTTCTTTTTCCAGACATTAAGATGTTCTGGTCCCTAATATTAAGGGAAAACGGATGCGCTTAGTAAAGGAGTCCATTTCGTTTCCATTAGACGTAGCCGGTCTGCAGAATGCTGGGCTGGGATGAGGAAGCCCATTCTACTCTGGTGCTTGGGCAGGACAGTAGCATAGCAGCTTATTTGTGGAAAGTCTCTATTAAAGGAAACCTAATTCGCCATTTTTTAAATGTGTATGTCTCATGACACTAGCATCTTTTTTTTAAAGATTTTATTTATTTATTTTTTTAGAGAGGGGAGGGAGGGAGAAAGAGAGAGGGAGAGAGAAACATCAATGTGTGGTTGCTGGGGGCCATGGCCTGCAACCCAGGCATGTGCTCTGACTGGGAATTGAACCTGCGACACTTTGGTTCTCAGCCCGAGCTCAATCCACTGAGCTACACCAGCCAGGGCGCTAATTCATCATTTTTGAGCAAATGTGATCTAGCACAGTGTGTTTAAAATTGCAGGTTACAAACCTAAGTGGTTCATGACCGGTGTGAAAAAAAAAATAAGTGAAATAGAGCAGACCACAGTGGTCAGAGCACATCACACAGGAGAAGAGCAGGAGTCACGGTGTGCACGATTTGCTTCAGTGGCTTGGATGTAAATGGGGCTGGACTCCAACGGGAAGTACGTTGCACTTGGGGGTTCATAGTCGAGAAGAAGCCTTAAAGGTCACCGTTCGCACATTCGAGTCAGGAGTCCTGTGGGTCTAGTCCCAATCCTGCCGTGGCCTCTCTGGCCTCACGCAGTACATTTCACTCTCATGGGTGACACCCGAAAAATGAAGGAATTGTCTCTCAGGTCTCCTCAGTGCTGCAATCCAACGATTGAGTAAGATTTTCTAAAGGAATCAATGTCAGCATTCAAAATGATCAATTAAAAAAAAATTCTTCCTCCACATTTTGGGAAGACACAAACCCTCAAAGAGCTCTGCAGCGTGCAGACCACACACGGGAACAAAGCCCCTGGGGAGAGGAGCTGCTTCGACAGCCAGTTTGGCCGAGGGACAATCTCTTGGCGTTTCCAACAGAAGTTTTGTAGCAGGTTTCTCGGGTAACCCTACGTGTATGTATATTTTGGTTATATTAGGAAATATATACAAATCCTCCTTCGGGGGGTAGGGGAGGGCAGCTGGGGAAGGGCAACTAATTGCTCAGGAAATACTGAACGTGGTTAATTTGGAAACCACTCCCAGCTAATGCTGAGCCTTGGGCCACTCACAGTTCCTGCTTTGTATTATGACTAATGGAACGTCAAAGGAGCCCTGACCTAATAAAAGCAGCCAGGGAGACCCGGAGTGAGCCAGGCCTCTGGGGTGGGGGTGGGGGTGGGGGGGGTTGAGAGCTTCTTATTTCTGGGCCAAGGTTTTTTTCAAAACAGTCTTTTAAACAATTAGTTCCTTCATTCATAAATTCATAAGAGCAGAATTTAGAAGGCATCTCACACTAATATGTGGATCTTATTATATTTGTCGGATATCATCGTCCACATTAATATCTCTCCCTAAATTCACGCAGGCAAAAACCAGGGCATCTCAGGCACAGCCAGAAGTCAGCTGTGTTCTGGGAGTTAAAAAAGGTATAATTTCAGGGATGGGTTCTATGATAGAGCTAGTGTGTGGGTTCCAGGGATGAAAGACGCCTTCAGCTTCTTAAATATTAGGTCTGAACCTCAACTTGTTTGCTCTGAGGAAGTGGCATAGGTTCATTACCATCATTTGTGTTCACCGTGCTTTTAATTCTGTCCACGAATCCTGTAGCCCTCAGCGAAATGTCAGCACGGGAAGAAGGACCGCAGACCATCTCGTCCAATGCTCCTTTTACCAGAAGGAGAAAATGAGGCTCTCTCTTCCAGCTACCTTTTTTTTTTCCCATGGGAGGATTCATTAAATGCTTCTGTCTTGTTACATAAACTTTAAGGAGATATTACTGTGCTTTTGAAGGTGGACTATCTGTAACTGGTTGGCTCGCTGTGGCTAGACCGGCCTCGCTTTTGCGACACTGAACTTCAGCATGGACAAATGCAGTGCCCACTGACACCACACAGAACCCCGATGTGCTCTATCCACAGCTCACTCCTCTGCAAACCCAAAGCCTGAGATGCCCTGACATGTGCAAGAAAAGTTGAGGAGGCTTTTATTAGCTTTGATTCTGACCCCGCTCTCATAAATTATGCGAAATGTGTCACTTATATGAACAGCCCAGAAGAGCAGTTGCCAGTTGCAATATAAAAAATGATACCACAGAAACTGAGACCCGGTTGTGGCAGATGCCCTGTCAGAGGAATGATTTATCATCTGGAAATACGAGCGGCGAGAGAGGCCCACCAGCTCGGGCTCTATCATCTGAAGCAATCAAATCCCGCAAATATAAAGCAATTTTGTATTACCATCTCCAAGTGCTCCCCACAATAAGGACTCTTGTATGCCCAAGTTTAATATTCAGAGCAGAAACCACAAACCCGAGCAGCCGCTCCTGGTCAAGATAGTTAATAACAGTTCCCAGGCGAAGGCACGCTGTAATAGCATCACTCCAAGCAGCTGGGGATTTGCTGGTGTGTCAGCCTCTCTCTCGGAGAGCTAGAAAACCATGGTGGGTCAGACATCCATTTGCTTTCTGTATTGATATAATTTCATCAGAATTTATGATGTGGGAATTATTGCGCAGGCAAGAAATGTAATCTAACCTCCATCTCACACCAGGCAGAAAAGATATTATGTTTTGGAGAAACATATACTGACTTGTTGCGTCAGATTATGCACGTGCCATCCTAATGGGTTTCACGATTTCCTTGGACAAGTCATTGCTGTTTGCCTTGCACGTCTTCAATTGGCTTCTCTGGGAGACGTTTTTACACACAGTAAGGAATTAGGATGCCGTGGCTTCTTTCATTTTCTCAAGGTGAGGTCATTACCGGTAAATTTTAAACATCCCTCTGTGTCTAATAGTTTGTACTAATTTCCTCTGGCTCGTGTTTAGACTTTGAAAATCCACGTGTCGTGGCATTAAGACATGGGACCCTCTGTCAGCCTTATGAAGAGTGCATTGAGCTTCAGTTGTCCAATAGAGTAAACGCTGCTAGGCTTTGAGGACCATTTTGGGGGTGATCACCCCGGGGAGCCCCTGTCTCCTATTGCCTGGATTTTGGAACCACTTTGATTATTTTGAGTTCTAGAGCCTCCTTCCAGTGGGAGCTTGTTACACTCATGCTTTAAAATGAAGGGCTTTCAAGATGGCACATACTTGTTTCATGTGAGAACTAAACATCCCTTGAATCAGAAATTCTCTTCATGTATTTTAAGAAAAAAAAATGACAACAAATGTCAGAGCAGTGCCTCAAACCTGTACACCCACGGAAGTATCTTTTTGTGACTCTTCTTGATTCCCGCCAATGACGTGAGTATGTAGATGAATGACCATGATTAATCCAGACAACCAGAGTCATTTTTTAGATTGTTTGATGATGGTTCTGGTGAATTGCAAAGACACTGTAGGGTTAACATGTGCACAATCCGGAACTTAACTTTTGAAAATATGTATCTAACTGAATGTGTTTTATACACATGGAAAGAATCCTTGTGTTTAATTGTCTGGGGTCTCCAAATAATAGCACCCACTCTTCCTTTTGCACCTGCTGCCATGTACTACACCAGGTTCTAAAGTGCATTGTTGCCCATTGGTTACCTCCTGTTTATTTCAAGGTCACCATTATTGCCCTCATTTTTCGAGTGAGCAAATGGGTGCTCAGAAAGAGTAAGTGTCTTGCTCAAAGACAACTGGGTAGTGAGGGGTAGAGCCTGCGTTTGAACTAAGGTTTGTTGAATTCCAGAGCTGTTCCTTCCAGGAGGCTGGCCAGGTTAGGGCTCCTTTCAACTGTTTTTTGACCATCTGAAAAAAGACACACACATTCTTTTTCCTGGTTGTCTCCCACCAGAGAATCTCAGTGTTTTGTTTTTTTTTTTTTAATGAGATATGGCCAGAAGTCTGCTGAGTTGGCAGTGTTTAGGAAGCCATTTGTTTCCTTAAGAAAAGAAGCTTAGGCTCAGAAGAAACAGCATAGCTCTATCCTACTCACCTTCCTGCCTGGAACAGAAATGTGGGTGCTGCTGCAGCCATATTGCAACCATGAGGCAGGAATGGAGCACTTCAGGAATGTGGTCTTAATTTTGCTAAGCAACTAGACCATCTTCCTATCTCCAAATGTCTTATTATGTAAGAAAAACAAACTCTGTTTAAGATGTTTTAAGTAGGGCTTTTATAGCCAAGTGTCCCATAAGATATTCCCACTAGTCACCATGTGGAAAATTCACTTAGTTTCTTGTTTCTCATAGGAGAGACAGAGGACAGGTTTTCTTCCCTTGAACCTCTGGAGGGTACTATCTGGTGAAGGGCTGCTCTGCTCATGGACAGACGCCTCATGTGGGATGTGTGTAAGTTCAGGTGACATGTGGCACAGGTGTGAAAGTCTCGTGAGGGGAAAAAGAAACCCAACAACATTTTCTGTTGCCTGAGAATCACCCAATTATCTTACTCACTAAATCCATTCTTGTCTTTTGACAGACTTCTTAATCACCTAATAATAATGTTTGAATAAAATTGCCAAGTGAAGCCTCATGGAATTTAATTTTCCATAATTCCATTCCACCAGACCTGTCCACACTGCTTTCTTTCTTTTTAAAAATTATATTTTATTGATTATGCTTTTACAGCTGTCCCAATTTTTCTCCCTTTCCCCCTCCATCCAGCACTCCCCACTCCCCCAGGCAATCCCCACACTCTTGTTCAAAATGCAGATAAGCAATCTCTCAGATGCAGAGTTCAACACACTGGTTATAAAAATGCTCAAAGTTGTTAGTGAGGACCTCAACAGCACAAAAAAGATCCAGTCAGAAACAAAGGATACACTAATGGAAAGAAAGAACAATTTTTAGGGAAACAACAGTAGAGTGGATGAAGCCAGGAATCAAATCAATGATTTGGAACATAAGGAAGCAAAAAACAGCCACACAAAACAAGAGAGAAAAAAGAATCTAAAAAGATGAGGATAGTATAAAAAGTCTCCAGCCTTAAAAGATCCAACAATTGCATCATAGACCCCCAGCAGGGGAAGAGAAAGAGCAAGAAGTTGAAAATCTATTTGAAAAAATAATGAAAGAAAATTTCCCTAGTTTGGTGAAGGAAATAGACATGCAAGTCCAGGAAGCACAGAGAGTCCCAATTGTGATGGATGCAAAGAGACCCACTCTAAGACACATCATAGTTAAAAGGCCAAAGGTTAAAGATAAAGAAAAAATCTTTAAAGCAGAAAGAGAAAAGCAGTTAGTTACCTACAGAGGAGTTCCCATAAGACTGTCAGCTGATTTCTCAAAAGAAACTTTGCAGCCCAAAAATGATTGCCAAGAAATATTCAAAGTCATGAAAAGCAGGGACCTGCAGCCAAGATTGCTCCACCCAGCAAAGCTATCATTTAGGATGGAAGGGCAGGTAAAGAGCTTCCCAGACAAGAGAAAACTGAAGGAGTTCATCAGCACCAAACCATTACTATATAAAATATTAAAGGGACTTATTTAAGAAAAAGATCAAAACTATGAACAATAAAATTGTCAATAAACACAAATCTATCAACAATTGAATCTAAAAAACTAAGCACACAAGAAGAACAGAGACAGAGTCATGGACACAGAGAGTGTTTTGATGGTTATCAGATGGGAGGGGAAGGGGGAGAATGGGTGAAGGGGTGAGGGGATTAAGAAGTACAAACAGGTAGCTACAGAATAGCCACTGGGATGTAAAGTACAGTATAGGAAACGGAGCAGCCAAAGAACTTCCATATATGCGTGACTCATGGACACCCTTATTTCTATCCAGGTTGTTCCGTTAAGACAGGTTTGCCAGATTTAGCAAGTGTACAAGATGCCCAGTTAAATTAGAATTTCAGATAAACAATGGGTAATTCTTTTGGTATGAGTATGTCCCAAGAGTACTTAGTGCAAGTTATCTGGCACTTGAAGGTTTTGTCCTCAGTGCAGAGAGCTTGTACCAGGCTGCCCCATGAAACCCTGTGTAATTTATGGACTCAATCACCCCCAGTCAACTGCTTGCTTCACCTGATTTTCCCATCTTCACCCTCCCTTTTGGATTGTTTTAAATCCCACACATGCTCGGCCCCTCCAGTTGCATTGCCTGACTGATGACTCTTATCTTCCAGCCTTTGGCTTTTTCCTGAGGGCAAGATCCACCAGAAACTCCCCGTGTGTGCATGTGTAAGTGTGTGCAAGTGTGTGTGCACACCCCCCACCCTTTTAAGCTCTTTTCCCTCAGGCATTGCCCTCCCAGCCCATGTCCCCACATGCACAGGCGTGGGAGAGGAAAAGCAACCTCTCCAATGTTAACGGACATGGCAGGTTGATCCCCACGTTGGTGATAAAGTGTTGTTTACCCTTTCATTCACTGAACATAGCGTGATTGAACTCATGGTGCACACTAGGTGCCATCGGGAAAAGTGAGTGAGACGGGGGCCTGACACTGAGGACCCCACGAGGAGTTGCCGAGGGGACCTAAAAGCAAAGGAGTACAGTCAGGGCTCCCCACACTGATGGGCAAGTGGGCAACACGTCACGGACCGGAGAAGGAAGGGGCCCTCTGCATGCATCAGGGACACAAGTGTCACTCACCTGGCATGGCTGCTCTGCCTCCCACCCCATATCCACATTCATGCTTTTCCACCATCTCCGTTCTAGACGGCTCCCCGCCGACTTGTCCCCTGTCTGGCACCTTCTCTGTGTGTTCCCCGAGGGCAGGCAGAGGGTGGCTCATAGTGGCCAGCCTCAGCATCTCTGCCGCAATGAAGGTCCTCAAAAATAGTTGCAGGATGAGACGCCAGTGTGCTTTTTAAAGCAGGGCTTTTAAAAAAAATGGAGGAAGTGAGAGGACCACGTGGCTTTCCTAGGGCTGCAGCGTGACTCAGTTGCTGGGCAACAGCACGAGATCACAGCTGTGGAATCTATGGTTATTTGGCGAAAGTGGTGTACATGATTCCCAATTCCATCTAAAGGAGGATAGCTCGGGGCCTTTTCTTCTAGGGACCCCCGAGCAGACCTGATGCGTCGCCTTTAAGCATTCCTACGCAGCATTTCTATAAATCATTGCGACATGGACAGCCTTCCTCTCCGCTGTAACATGTCATCACATACCTTTTAGGGACCCAGTTGGGATCCTCTTTGCTGGCCAGGGCTCTGCACACTAGATGAATTTGGAGAATCACTTCTGACTGTTCTCTCGGTCTGTTTTTACTTAAGAGCACACAGGAATGGGAACGTAGCTGTTAAATTAATGTGGCCTTGGTGAAATGCGTCCGCTTCACTAGTAAGATGGCTGAAATGTACATTTTCGTCACTCTTCAGAACAAGCAGGCCTTTTTAACTCCTCTTTGCAAGATCTTTCCAGAATGCATCTCGGGAGACCCGGCTACTCCAATGATGATGTCAGTGATGCTGAGGCAATGTGAAGGGGAGAATGAGCTCAATTACTGTTGTTCACTGTTGACAACTGCAGAGAAGTGAGGGGTGAGGGATGAGGGGTGTGGTGAGGGGTGAGGGGTGAGGGGTGAAGGGTGGGTTTACAGCGGGCTGGGGCTGGAGAGTGCGGGCATCTCTCCATCCTGAAGCTCAGGGCCCTAATCGGACTGTCGTGTTGAGGTGTGCTGCCTTCAGGACAGGTCTGCTTTCACAGACAGAGCTGATGACAGGGCGGTGCTTGGAGGTTTTCTCAGGGGTGCGACGTGTCCTCTCTACTTGTTCTCAGAAACCATTGCCTCTACCGCCCAGGAAAAGTGATAGCTGTTAGTCCGTTTTGGATTTGTTCACTGTCAGCTGGGTTAAATGACAGAAGGAGCGTGTGTTTCGGAACATGTGATTCGGATGAAGTCGATTGGAATGCATCTCCTGGCCAACAGTGTTTTCTGTCCCACTGTCGCCCTCCTCGAAGCTCACGTTGCTACAGACCATTCGGTTGCCTCTAGTTACGCCTCCTCATCCATCCCGTGTGCTAATTCTTCACCAATCCTTTAAACACAATCTCCTTAAAAGGACACATCTGGAAGGATCAAAAGCAACAACGGGAATCTCCTCATTGTAAATTCCATCAACGAATCTTTAACATTATCCAAAATACAGGCCACACTTTCAGGAGTTTCAACAAAGTTTGGTGGGCGAAATTAAGGAATGCATGAATAAACAGACTTAAAGTAGGCTTGGAAAAAAGTTGGAAATGTGAAAAAAGACTACATCTGAAATGAATGTTCATCAAAAGACCCAAAATATTTCTGAGAATGACTGGAATTTATATTCAAAGACACAATAGAAGATGCATAGTTATTAAACATGTGCAGCCCAATATGGGAAGAAAGAAAGATGGTGGGGGGGAGGAGAAGGGAGGGAGAAAAGAAGAAAGAAAAAAAAGAATGAGAAAAGAAAAACAGCAGGGCGCTAGCTCATCGTTGGAAGGAATAACAGAATGGAAATAGTAAAAATAGATCAGTAAAAAGAAGGTAAATTTGGATCATACAAGCCGAATATATAGGAAAAAAGACAGAACTGAAGGGAGATAGCAAGTGGGTCTTGCAGGGTGGGTAACAGACATTCTTGAAGAAGACAGACAATACGTACACACATGAGACTGGGAATGGAGCACGCCTGTAGAGTCGACGTGATATAAATAGAGAGCAACACCAAAGTATAGCCTCCTGAAAAGAAAAGGGGCATTGCTAGTTTACAAGTCAAGACTTGAGGTTACCCGCAAGAGAGAACAGAATGGAGAGGCTTTTTGTCCTCTTCCGCGTGAATGATCAAAGCCAGGAACAATGGAATTGCCTTTCAAGGGGAGATAATGAGACTAAAGGATACTTTTCATTTACAAGGCCAACTGAGTCAGTAGTTCATTTATTCATTTAACCCCAAACACACACACACACACTGCCTCTCTCTCTCTCTCTCTCTCTCTCTCTCTCTCTCTCTCTCTCTCTCTCTCTCTTCCCACCCATCCATCCATCAGCTCCATCCATCTATTCATCCATCCATCCATCCACCCCTCCATCACTCAGTACTTACAGAGCTCTAAGAAAACGGGAGGTTTCCTCATGTCGGTAGTCGAGGGCAGCTACTCGGAGGCCCGGAGAATGAGCAGCAACCATCCAGGGAAAGAGAGTATGGAAAGGGGCGGTGAGGGGAAGACCGCGGAGGTACCACATGGTGGACAAACTGCATTAAGGCTGCTACCCTAAAGGCACTGGGGAGCTACTGAAATGTTTCAATGAAGAGAACAATATATTAGTTTTGCATTTTCAAAAGTCTTTGGGATATAGAGCAGAGAATGAGCCAAAGATGAGTAGGACAGTGGGAGAGGGACGAGTAAGGACAAGAAACGAAGGCAGCTTGGACCAGGGTGGTGGCACTGGGGGTGGGGATAGGTGCGGTGCAGGTGGCAGGGGAGTGAGGAGCGGAAGAGAGTGAAATTGGAGATGTTATTGCTGTTTCTGCTGGAGCAATGGGAGGAGGGAATTCAGAAGGAGCAGCTTTGGGGAAAATTTGAGCAACATGCCAGGGAACTGTCTTGAAGACAAGAGGCAGGGTCTGTGGGTTTGGGCTGGAGATTTAGATTTGAGGGATTTG
The DNA here is from genome assembly GCF_019186645.2 of Phyllostomus hastatus. NCBI lineage: Eukaryota > Metazoa > Chordata > Mammalia > Chiroptera > Phyllostomidae > Phyllostomus > Phyllostomus hastatus. The sequence goes on along the minus strand of NW_025334004.1, from coordinate 26,601,361 downwards.
GTGTGGAGAAGGTCACAGGAATACATGCAGCTGACCAGGATGGCTATGGAGAAGAAACTGAAACTAACAGGCATTTCAGGGTAGCTGTTTTAGAGCATGTGTAATCCATGTACCCCCCCACCTTTTTTTTTTTCACTGAAGAATACTGGAGGATGCAATAACCGTAAAGAGATAGCTTGAAGAAATAGGTGAAAAGTAACAACTATTAAGGATGAATTTGACTAACCGGAAGGTACTATTAAACTAAATGATTAAGTCAAGAGAACCACAGGAGAAAAATAAAGATACTTTAAGAATTTAGGTTAAAATGAATGAAAAAATGAATGGATGAAGGGGAGAGAGGAACTCCCAAAATGATAATAGTAATAGTTTATGTCTGACATCAAAAGTAGTCCAAAGCTATAAACAAAGAGAGCCAAATATAGCATTAAAAATGATTATCATGGATAAAAAAAAAAAGCCACGGTACATTTACACAATGGAATACTATGCAGCCATAAAAAGGAACACCTTTTATCTTTCGCGACAGCATGAATGGACCTGGAGATTACTATGCTAAGTGAAATAAGCCAGTCAGAGAAAGACAAATACCATATGATCTCACTTACATGTGGAGTCTAATTAACAAAATAAGCTGATGCACAAAATATGCCATAGAAACAGAGACAGGAGGGCATGGATCAGACTGACAGCTGTCAGGGGGAGGGGGCGGAGACTGAGTGAAAGAAAGGGGAGGGACTAGCCAAAGAACATCTGTGCACAAGCCGTGGACACAGACAACAGTGCAGTGATGGCCAGAGGGAGGGGCGTCAGGGGCTGCATGGAAGTGGGCAGGGGATGGGGGAAACCGGGACATCCGTAGTAGTGTCAATAAAAAAAACACAGGGAAAATGATTGTCGAGTGTTTCACCATAATAATCATACCCACCCACAGAGGGGTCGCCTCAGCCTGCAGGCCAAAGAGGGAACACGTCATCTCCCGTCCGAGAGCAGCGCCACTGCACCCCAGACAGGCGCAGGCTGGAGCGCGGGCTTGTCTGGTCGTGTTCGGTGTTGCCGATTTCTTCGTTTTATAGACAGGAGACGGAGGCTCGGTGAGGCTGCGACACAAGATTACGTTCTTGGTTTTCACTCCAACGATCATTTTCATTGTTTATTTCACAAGAACCTCACAATGTAAGAAAAGACAGAGCAAGCGTTCGTGGTAGTTATCACACTCAGGTGCTGCTGTGGCTGCCCTGAGCATTGAGGACACTGCCTGAAGCGTAGCAGGCTTTCAAATGAACATTTTTTTTACATGACTAGATTACTCAATTAGCTAATTAGTTAAAGCAAGGAATTATATAATTGTGTAATTCTCATCCAAACAAAATTAGGAAAACGGGGCAGAAAGACATAAATGTCGACATGAAATTTTGAAATAAAATGCAATGGGAAGCACTCAGCAATACTTTAAACAAATAATGGTTCGTAGTCAGCAAATTTCTTCTCGGAATGCAAGGAAAGTTCAAACTGAGAATATAATTACTGAACAATAAGTAATGAAATAATTCACCCCTGAAGGTTAAATATGAGAAAAAACCTGTAACTCTTAAACATGACAAAAAAAGAATCTGACAAGATTTAGCATCTAGTCCTAACTTAAAAGAACTTCATTGGAATAACATATTTTCTTAATATGGTAAACAATCCATTTAAAGCACCAGTAACTAATGTTGATAGACATTGTGCAGAAGTGAGTTCAAAATTAAAAGCTCTAAAAAGTACTGAGGGCCAGGGAGTCTGTGGTATTGGTTAAGTGCTTTGAACAAATACAGAAAGTGCTGGTGGGTGCAGGACTGATGAGCTGATAAAGGTTGATAAGCCTATGAGATACCTGCCTGGACAGCAGGCTGCCCACTCACGTCAGGCCAAAGAATTGTTTGATCAGCAACAAGAGTCCATGGAGAGAGAGTTACCGACCAAACGGTCATTTCCCTTCCTTCTCAAGAGAGCAAGCCCCGGTTTAGCTGGGCTCATTGCTGCTGAGTAAAAAGATTACATCCTTCAGGTTCTATCACACTGGCTAGTTGTGCTCTAGTGCAGCGAAACTTCTGGGAAGTTTCATTAAAAGGGAAGTCTACCTTTCTTCTTCTTCCTCCCCACTGCGGCTTGGAATGAGGTTATGATGGCTGGTGCCCCAGTGACCATTTTGTAGCATGCAGATGACTGCATTTACCCTTGTGGGTTGGAGGGAAAGCTGTCTCTCAAGGACTCACCTTGAAGAAGCCTGGGCCTTCAGCACGGTGACTCGGTGAGACTGACCTCATTTAGCTCTGGGCTTCTGGGTCTCTCTGACACCTGAATCTTACCCGACGTGATAAAACTCTCATGAAATAATTTTGAGTGGACTCTAATACACAGGAAAGTAAGTGATCAACATCTCAAAGTTCACGATCATCATAATCAATCGTAGCTTAGTTAATTTTTAAAGGAACTTAACATCCACACTGGTTAATTGAAAACTAGTCGTCTGTATACCTTCCACAAAAAAGCTGGTTTCAAAATCAGATAACTCATAACTTGCCATGGGAGACTTCCGGCTACAAAGAAGTTAAAGGTGAGGAATGCGCATTCAGATGCTGGCTAAAGTTTAGGTTTTATGATAGTTAACTACAATCATTCTAGGTTAACTATGCATAATATTGGCTAAGTATAAATTAAACATACAAAATAAATGATATTCTTTTATACCAATGAAAATAGTAATTAAAAATGATACAAGGATCTTGTTGACAATAACATTAAAAATATGAAAAACTAAGAAATAGTGTAATGAAAGCTACCAGTGACTTACATAAAGCAATCTTTATTGGGAAACATAGGAAGTAAGAATAAATGATCTGGAAGAGGTTAGAATAAATGAGCCATAAAGTAATATTGATTTATCCTAAGTCTACTTATAGGCTAAAGCAGTCTCATTTGAAATTGCAGATTATTTTAGAAAAAACACTACCAGTAATTCATGCCTTCATTTATTTGGAAATGTAAATGGGAGTGGCTCTTAAAAATATGTATTTTCTTAACGTCAGTTCTGTCAAATATAAAACCATGCTATAAAGCAACAGTAGTAAAAAGATAAGACCAGAACACTAACACATAATTCAGTGAAACAGCATAGAAGCTCATAAGTTAAATAGGAAAAAACAGTATATAATAAAATATCATAAGCAATAAGGAAATGAGGAATTATTTAATAATGTTGAGAGTGAGGAAAATTGCTTTATTGGTTCCTTCCTGTAGACCAAAAAAAAAAATCTCCATATGGAAAAAAGATTAACTGAAAATTCCAGTCAGTGGAAATAAGCTGAAAATAAAATAGAATCTCAGGTATTTGGAAGGATGAGAGCTTTCTAGAGATCGAAGCAACTGAAGAAAATACGAATAGATTGTAAAGAAATTTCAAAAGGCCTCTGTAGTGAAAACAGAGAAACTAACAACATATTAAAGCAGCCTGTTATACAATATATTTATATTGAAAATGACAAATTATAGTACTATCTACAGTTTACAAAGATCTCAGTCAACTTTGTAGGAATTATGTTAAGATTCCAATAAGGAAATGGACAAGTATCTTGTCTTGACAATTTAAATCTGAAGAAATATACATAATTTGTTTTTAAAATGTTTAAATTAGCTAGTAACAGAAATACAAATGAAAAATATTTCTTGTTATGATCAAAAATTAAATAATCTAATAATAGATGGCCATGAGGTTTTTTTAGTAACATTGACAAATAATAATTATTGGACTTAGTAGAAGTTAGTACAATCTACGTGAAAACAATTTGGCAATACAACTCAGAACCTACAACACATTCATGCTCTTTGACACAGTACAAGCACTCTTGGGAATTCATTCAAAGGAAATAATTAGAAGGCAAAACATGACAGGTGCAGAAACATGTCCACTGAAGCTGATAATAGCAAAAGAACCCCTCGAAAAACAACGGAGGGAAAAAAGAACTTAACAACTACCATTGGAAATTATGATTGTAAATACTATGTGACAACAGAGAAAAGTTTTACTTGATAACTCTAAGTAGAAAAAGCATATAAAATGGTGTAATAGCTGTAGTTACAACTACATAAAACGAGGACAGTGGCTGTCCCAAAAGCACGAAGACATTATAAGAACTGTCTCAGGTGGAAATTATGGGTAATTTTTCCTAATTGAAGTGTTACTTAATTTTGTTGGGAAAGCCACCTCGATCGGGATGTGTGTGGCGTGTGCAGAGACACAGTGTGCAGTGGGTAGTAGTTAGATGACCCGGAACAGGTTGCTGGGGACCTTCAAGCTCCAGTGTGCCGTTTGTAAAAAGGGGATAATAACAGGATCCACTTCGCAGCGTTGTCATGAGACTTGAATGAGGTAACGCTCATGAAACACAAAGCACTCACGGTGCCCGGCACTGAGACAAAGCTCAGTCAGGTCACGGAAAGGAACAGGGACTTTGGAAAGGATGCCGTTGGGAATGATGTTGCTGCGTCCCTGTTTGTCTATTCTTAGTGGTTCTCCACTATTCACAGAAAACTGTTGAAATTTCCAATCTTTCTAATTAAAGACCTCCACCCTTTTGCCCGTCTGCCCAGCCTCTCTTTCTAATTTCCTTTTCAGCTCCCTAAAAGGAGTTTCCTGCTCTAGTTGGGCCCGCCTGAGATTTGTTTATGTCCAGTGAGGTCAACGTTCAGCCGCTGAACAAACACTTCCTGAGAGCCAGTCCTGCTCAGGCGCTAATTCAGGTGAAGCAGGTACATTCACTTCCAGGAGGAGGGAGACAGGCGGTTGCAGATCGTGGACACACAGAAGCACGAGAACATTTTGAATGGGCTCAGGACAGGCCAATAGCCCCTGTTCTGCGCTGTTACCGTTGCTACCAGCAGGTGTCGCTCACTTGGGTGGGTCAACCCTTGTGCAAGTATCTGTTGGTATCTTAGATATCTATCACACAGGAAAGGGGGCATCGTGTCACATTTTTGCTTGGTTATTATTACCATTAAAAGCATTTTCCCAGTCCTCTTCACCAACCCAACACCTTATCATCATCCCTCAGGCAGCGCTCCATCCAAACCCAACCTTCTGCAAGACACCGCTTCCCTGCATTTCACCCTCCTCACCGTTTCTTCCGCTGCACAGTATCGTCTGTTCCTACTCATATTTCTCTAACTTGAGAGGGCAATCCCTAGGGAAGAAAACGTTATTATCATTGGTTTTTTGTTGTACTTTTAAGAATTTCTCACAGTATCTGCCACAATGCTGAAACATGAGATATGTACCCTGTAAAGATGTATTTGAATCAATGGAATATTTTAACTGAGAAAAGACCACTTATGCGTCATAATTCAAGGTCCCTTCAAGAGGAGGTATCAAAATTATCCTGCCAATAACTTCCCCAGAAAGAATTTCTGAAATTATTTTCCCTGGACCTTCTTCCATTTTCACCCTGGATGACTTACCCTGGCCAGGAACAAGGATGCATGTCTAGTTATGGCACGTTAGGTGATTTTGTTTCATTATTTATTTTTCTACAGCCAGGTCACCTAAAGACAACCAGTATGTGAGCAATAGCCGAAACTGGAATCTGTCTTGCCTCACTCAAGTGCCTTCTCTCTAAGATGGCCCCCCGCTGCCAATGCCTAGGCAGACAACTCAGGAGGAAACCCAAGACGCGGAGACGATAGCTCAGCACTCAGTTTGGAGAGAGGGTGCAACTCAGAGAAAAGGCTGTAGCCTCACGTTGCAAGTGCCCTGCTAGAAAGAAATCAGTCATCTCTATGCTGGCAATGCCCCAGCTCCGCCTCACCTCCCCAGATTAATGTCGGGTCATAGCCCAGGAATTATTCATGAAGCCCCTCTGTACAATATAATTGCTGATTTTGGCGTCCAGAGTGAAGTCTCATTGTTTTATAGATTAGCTTCTCTTCCTGTGCTACGGAAGAGACAACGATCTGAAACGACTCAGTCTAGGGGGAAAAGGAGTTCATGTATTTCACATGAAAAAGCGTTTGTCAAACGAGGGACCCCGGGTCTCACACTCCGCCTGACGAGGGGGGACCTGCGGCCGCCCCGTCTGATGAAGGAGACGGCTGGTGTCTGCACCAGGCCCGTGAATGGCTACTTTCATGGTGGATCTTTCCCAGGTGAATGCCACAGCTCTTTATCTGTGCTTAAGGACTAATGTGACCAAACCGTAATGTCTATTCCAACATCACCGACTGTAATTTATGCATGTGGGGGGAGAAAGCCACTTTCCAGGGAAGGGCACCCAGCGGCAAACTCCCGAGCTGCAGCGAATCGTTAGGGAGCTTTCAAATGCAATCAGAACATGAGGGCACCTCAGGAGAGGCTTAATATTTTGTGCAAATGTCAGGTTACCCTAGTAATCGGCACACCTTCATTGTGAGATTTCAGACTCTTGCATCTTGCAGCTTGTGGCTTTTAAGACTGAGAAAACACAGCTTGTTTCTTGTTTAAGTGGCGTTTGCTTGTTTTACTATGTTTACATCGAAGGTGATGGTCTTGAGCCATTTCCTGTGGGCCCATGGGTACGTGAGAAGTTTGCTTTCTATGGGATAAATATATGTGTGTGTTCATGCATGTATATCTAGGCATATGTGTGTATGTGTCTGTATATAATATGTAGGTATAGATAATAATTTTTATATAAAACGAATACCTTCTTTGTGTTGTAATTAAAACCTCTCCTGGGAAAATTTAAAATATTTACCAAAATGGGTGATGTACTAATGTAACAAGAACCTTTTTTTCTGTTTTCTCACTAAATTACATTAAATTAAAGCCGCCGATCCATATGCCCTAGGTGCTCAGTCACTGTTAGCAGGTCAACAGTTTTACCTCATTATAAGGTTTTCTATTTCTGCAAAAATTTTCTGGAAGACTAAGTCTCTGAAATACATTTTTCTTTGAATGTGAATCAACTTTCTCCCTCTGGTCTCTGCACACCAATTATCAGGCCAAACATTTTCACATGTAGCTATTTGTCTGAGATTCTATATATATTGATATAAGCAGAGTATTGGGAAATCTTCCGGATCATTTAATCCAATGATTTAGATGCTTGAGCGATAATATTCTCCTATGTATCCCGTCTCTACTTGACTGTTGTTTGCAGCTTTGACCCGAGAATGATGAGTTATTGAGGAAGGAGATTAAGGCAACGAGAAAAATCAGCCAGAGGAGAAGGTGGGTGACGGAAAATAGGGGTTTCCCACACACTGATGAAAACAGGCTGTCATCATGGGCTTGCTCTGTGACATAAGATTGTTAACCACACATTGTTTCCTTCCGTGGAAGTTCATTAAATAAAGACAAACACAATCCACATGGACAGTAGATTCTAATAATTTAACTTGAGTTTCCATACAGCTATGATTTATGCTGGCTGGGTGAACCATAGGTGGTTATTTCCCTTGTATCATTTCAGTGATTTGGAAAATTTGCTACAAGGGGATTCACTATATACCGCAGACATTGTATCCATTTGTATCTTATACCTGCAGATGTTCCACTTCTTAGCAGAGAAAAAAAAATACCTCCTGGCAGATCCGCAGTATCCCCAGTTACTCTTCAGCAGCCCTCGAGAGTGTTTGAGTTCGCACATGCATGAGGCTAGCAGCCCACTCGAATTCTGAGAACCCTTCAGGAATATTCCACACCGCAGAGGCGCGCAGCTTTATCAAGCACTGAAAATGCAATTCAGCCTCATGTGGGTGAAACTTGCCGCACGAGGCTGCGGCGTTTTGCTCTGGTGTATTGCTGAAGTGGTGTCGCGAATCCTGTGTGATTTCCTCGTGGGCAAATACGTCCTTTCCAATGGTCCCTTTTCCTCAATACAGTGTATTGCCTGTCCCCCACCTCCCATGCCCACCCTGGCTCACGAAGACTTTATAGGTCTTCCCTCGGTTTTTAAGAACATTATGACATTTTCCCATGGAGAGATCTCTCTCCGTGCAAAGGAATCTCTTGTGAAATAAGGAAGTGGGATCTCTAGACAAGGCTGTATATTCCATGACTCCCGGTCCTTCTCCTTCGAGAGCCTTCTTCACCTTTGCCCACCTGTCGACGGCCTGTGTCCCCCGCCAGTCTGTGAACTCCATACCGCAAGGTCTGCGCTTGCCTCCTTCACACCTGCGTCCTCCCCGCCCAGCTCGGGGTCTGCAGGCACACAGTAGGAACGCGGTACATGTTTGCTGAATAAGTGAGTGGCTGGATAGTCCATCCCCTAACGTGTGCTTAAGGCATAAAAGTCGTTTCGACGTGTAGCCTTCCGTGACAAAGTCCTGCAAGGGAGAGAGCAACGATTCCCGTGAATCTATGCCTGTGCTCGGGAATTAATACAAAGCATATTGCCAGTCATATACTTCAGTATCTTGCTGGCAGAGAAGGCAGAGAAAAGTCACTTCTCTGAGGAAGGCTCCACTCGAAGTTCTCTTGCTTTTCTTGGAGATGTGTCTATTTTCAATTTAGAAGCTCTAATGCTCATCCCCTTCAAATAAATGTAAAAAAATCCTCAAAACGGAGATCTGGAAAATCTCCACTCTCGTCTATTCCGCTGTGGGCATGTAACTTAGACCTCGGTGCCTGCCACGCCCGTGAGTCGTTCCAGCATTTCCCAGTGCTCTCCACGGGCCAAGGACTAGTCTGAGTTATTTATATGCATTAACTCTACAGTATCCATAGGAGGAGAATGACAACTTTGTATTGCAGGGGAGGAAAGGGAGACGTCATTTAACCTGTTCAGTGTCACCCAGTTAGTAAGCATCAGAGGGGAATTTGCAGTCTGTTTCATGGTCTTTTTAAAAAATTAACTTTATTGGGGTGACATTGGTTAGTAAGATTATATCGGTTTCAAGTGTACAATTCTATATACATGATCTGTATGTTGCATTGTGTGACCACCAAGCATCGTCAAACATCTTCTGTTGGCCTATATTTGCCCCCCTTTACCTTTTAGTAACCACCCCCCCACTTCCCGCTGGTGACCACCATACTGTTGCCTGTGTCTATGAATTTTTGTTTGTCTTGTCTGTTCATTTGGTCCTTTCAGTTTTATACGTCACATGAGTGAAATCATATAGTTCTTAACTTTTCCTGACTTATTTCGCTTAGTATGACTTTCTCAAGGTCCATTCATGTTGTCCCAAATGACATCATTTTATCTTTTTGTAGCGGAGTGGCATTCCATTGTGTATATGGACCACAACTTCTTCGTCCAGTCCTCCATCAGAGGAGACTTGAGTTGTTTCCATGTCTCGGCCACTGTGAATAATACTGCACTGAATACAGGGGTGCAAATATCTTTGTGAATCAATGTTTCCAAAATGTTCAGGTCGATACCCAGAAGAGAGATTGCGGGGTCATAGGGTGATTCTATTCTTAGTTTTTTGTGGAACCCCCATGCTGGTTTCCACAGTGGCTGGACCAGCTTACCTTTCCACCAGCGGTAAATGAGTCCGCTGCTGCATGGTCTTAACCCCTGTGATCTTCCACTGCTTCGTGCTGAGAGAATATTGTGGGAACTGCTATTATTTCCCCCCTCATTGCCAGATTGTTGGTGCCAGGGTGGAGCTTGCATAGCATTCGAGTATCAGAGAGATGTTAGAATCCTTAGTGGCTTTCACTCTAATGATCTCCATGGTTTTTTTTTTTTTTTAATAGCTGTGCTTAAAAACGGAAGAGGTACAATACACTGGTGTACCAGTACAGCTAGATAAGGAAAAGTGCATTTCTAAGAAGCTCTGGCAGGAAAGACTGTTATCTCTTAAAACACCAAAATGCTTCCTGGTGGCTCAGTGAAACCGGCGCCCCAGACCTAAGACCGGCTTCCAGGCTCCCACGCCCGCGGCTGGCGATCCGGCCAGCAGGGGGCGGACGACATAACGAAAGTCTCCAGGTTCCCAGGAGCGCAGCCCTGGGCCTGGGGCGCAGACGGTGGTGTCCTCAGAGCCTGCGTCTGCGGATGCTGCCGGCCTTAGTGCGGGAATGTGAATTCCTGTGTGCGCGGGAAGAATCAGAGGACGAAAAACCCTTGAAAGAAGGACTTTCAAGGCGTGCCCCTGGCCTAGTCTGGACATTGTGTGTGGGAGAAAATGTGTTGTTAGTGTATTCAACTTAGCATCAAAGCAGAGTTTACGCCAAGGACTCGGTAATTCTGTTTTCACAAAGGAAAAGGAGAGAGGGAGGAGGGGCGGGGGTGACGTGAAATCACGGAGGTGAGAAGGGAAGGGACCTGAAGCAAGTTTCGGATCTTCGGCAACAGACTTTAGCCGCCCTGGCCGTGCCCGTCTGGACAGGCGGTGTTGGTGAGACGAGCACCCAGAGGCAAGAGCCCAGGTGTCCGCCCTTCTCTGCCATTCCCTAACGTTTGTGAGCCCGGCTAATTCACTCCTCCCCGGCAGCCTTGCCTCCTGACCCCGCTGTGAAGCGGGAGGAGGGGCCGGACCTCCGAATTCAGCATCCAGTGTTTGATGGCTTTCAAACCCCTTAGTGCCCCGCTGGGGGTGTGCACTGTTATGCTTTGGGGACTTTCGAACTCCAGGTAGTTTCGGAAACGTGTGGTGTGTGCCTGATCATACGGGACAAAATCAGAAATTCACAGGGTTCTGGGGGCTCCCAAGGGCGGGGCCGGAAAGGCTCCGTCCGCGCAGGCGTGGACCGGCAGACGCCTCCGCTCTGCACCCCCAGCCCCTTTCCCGAGAGCGTTCCTTGGAACGTGTTGTGGGTAATCCCGCCGCTCCAGCCTTTGGAAGTAAGATCCAGAGCAGGATGGCGATAGGAAAACATACAGTTGTGCCTCTCCCTTCCCTCTGCATTATTTCTGCGATTGAACCACATGGAGATGCCGCTTTCTCATTCGGACAATAACGTGGCGCTCTGAACAATAATAAATAAATAAATAAAACGTGCTCTTGGCTAGATATAAGTGGGCTGCGCTTCAGAGCGACGCCAGTCTCCACCGTCTGGTTACCAGCTCTGCAGGTTTGTCGTGGGACTTCCGGCGGCTTGCTCTGCGGCTGTGGCCGCGAGGGCCTCTGGCCCTCCCGAAACTGGAAGAGTTGGGGCGCGACAGTCGAGCGTCTCTGTGGTCCTCGACATCGCGATTTTTGCTTTTTTCACCTGGGCGGGTGAAGTCTTCATCTGCAAGTGATCCCGTCTCGACCTTCTGGGAATGAGCACACCCAAGGGGGCCGATCGGTCCTTCGAAGGGTGCGCTTGCTTTCTGGGCGGAAAAATACAAGCAGCGGCCAGAAACTTCAATCAGCGCTCTCGGATTCCAAAACTATGACACTGGCACACTGGTGTCATTAAAGCTAACTAACCATATTAAACGAATATTAAAATATGGGCTCCTTTGCATAACATAATGAGTAAAGCCGCTTTTAAGTTTCTCCCTGTGCTTTGAGGTGAGGGGGCATTTCCATTCCCAAACTTTGAAGTCGGAACAAAATGTACAGGTAGAGGGGACTAGATCAAATAATCATCAACTTCAAAAAGCATTTTGGCTGTTGGATGTCCCAGGGCTAATTTCCTCTAGACATTTTAAATGTAAATGTCTAAACTCATTTAAAAATGGTAAATTGGTCTAGGTTCAATCAAAAAGCATCCTGACGCAGGCCAGGCAGACCAGGCTAATTGTCATTTGTTTGTCAAATGAATTCCATTTGGGAAGCAATGAAACCTCCGAGCTAATTCTTTTAAGGTGAGCTGGTCGTTGTATTATCAGGTAAATGCAGTAAAATGCATAATCATACGGCGATAATGAAAACCGAACCTGTGTTCGAGCAGGGGCTGCGCCAGCCACGGGGCATGGAGGGACGAAACTTAAGTACTATAATGTTGCCTCGGCCACAATGGCACCAAGTCTGGTCTTTAGCCTCACAGACACTTTCTTTGCATTTTAAAAAACTTTATCAAAGCACCGTGGCAATATAGAAAATGTCAAAGTGAAATGCACTGTAGGCAAATTGAGATTTCATTAAGTTTAAATTTATTGCTTTTGACTGGTGTATTACCATGCTTGTTAAGAACCGGTAATTTGGAATATCTGTCTGCCTGGTAAAATAGCTTTGTCTCCTTGCATCTTACTTTGTATAGACTTTGAAAGGCCGCAATGATTCAGAGCAAGTGTGGGCTGTTTTTCAGGAGTGTTTTGAAGATTGTAAGGCATTTGGCTTGGGCTCTGATAAACGTTTGCACACTTCCTGACCGTCTTGTCAAGGTATGGGAAGCCCATTGTAGAAATCGTATTTATGGGACTGTTGTGAGTTCGGCCAAATGGTATGACGTGTGCAAACTCAGAGAATTGAAAACGTCTCTTCTGCTGGGGCTGCTCCTTCTTTGTCCCGATCAAGTGGGTGCAGACGAGCCATGAGAGGGAAGGAGCGGTGGGGACACACCAGGTTCAGCCAGTGGAGCAGCGGACCTGCAGGGTTGTAGGGAAGGGAGGTGCTGGAGTCCAACCCAGATGTTTTACAAACAGGGAAGCAGAGGCGTGAGGTGGTGCAGAGGTCACACAGCTGGCGGCAGCAGAAGTGGCCCTTCAGGTCTCAGCTCCAACGTCACCTGCCCTGTTGGAGCCACCGCTGCCTTCCCCCACCACTTAGTTGCTCTCTAGCCATTGGCCAGCAAGCTTTCCTAAAGCTTTACTGTAGTATCATTAGTGTACAAAATGCAAATATTTAAAGTATGTGCATTTTGTTGCGTTTGGACATACATACACATATACTTGTGAAAGTGTCATCACAATCAAGGAACTGAACAGAACTCACCTCCAAAATTCCCTTGGGTTCTTGTGTGTGTGTCCACGCACGCACATGTTTTGGTAAGAATACTTAACACGAAAACCATCCTCTTATCCTCCTAACATAGGTCAAAGTGCGCAGTCCCGTGTTGTTGAATATGCACAAGTGCACTCCATTGCGCAGCAGGTCTCTATAACTTATTCGTCTTGCGTGACTAAAATGTCATACCTGGTGAGCAACAACTTCCTGCTCCCCCTCCCCCAGCCCCTGGCAACCACCCCTCTATTCTCTGCTTCTGTGGCTTTGACGACGTCGCAGACCTCATATACGTGGAATCACGCATGATTTGTCTTTCCGTGGCTCAGGGCTACGACATGACTTGCCGAGAGTGATCAGGCTGGAAAGGACACAGCGGTGTGTGACTCTGTCTGGCTTAAACACTGCGTGGAACTATTGAGATGCTCAGCTGCTTTGTGTGGGTCCGCGGTGAAATTTTTATGACTCCCTCTCCAGGGGGTATAAAGTAACGTAAAAAGTCTGGTCCATCTATATTTCTGAGGGCATGAAAGGGATTTTTGCGGGCAGAATTACTTGAATTTACATGAACTAGATCAACTTGTCTGAGTCACAAACAAACAAGCAAACCTTCACCTGACTCCAGAGCCACGCTTCTCGAAATGATGCCCCTGTACGGGTGGCATCAGCATCCCTACGGGGTTGCTGTGTTGCAAGTGCAAACCTGTGGGCCTCACCCCTCACTCACTACGGCCAGGACCCCTAAGGGTGGAGTCCACACCCTGTTTCAACACGGCGCATTATTCTGATGCCCCTCCCTGTCTGAGAAGCTCTGTTCTAGACAGAACCCCGTTACCTGCTGGTGTCCACTCCACCACACAATGCATCTACTACTCTGGTTTGAAGCTTTCACATTCTGTGCTCCAAGTCTAGTGGAATAAACAGGTGACAACAATAAGCTAAAAAAGCTCTGATTGGTTGAAGAGGCCATCCTGCCTTGGTATACCCTAATCAGTTCAACGTGTATTGAGCTCACTCTCACACACTTTCCACAACGAAGGGTTTATGGCACGTTAGCAGGTAGACTCAGCCGTAACTGGCCGGTAGTGTGAAGTCCTGAATTTAGGGAAATTTTATTCTGGAGAGTTTTAGAATTTGCTGTCCTTTACTAAGGTTCTTTAAAAAAATTTGTAATCCAGCCCTGGCTGGCGTAGCTCAGTGGATTGAGTGCGGGCTGTGAACCAAAGTGTCGCAGGTTCGATTCCCAGTCAGGGCACATGCCTGGGTTGCAGGCCACAGCCCCCAGCAACCACACATGGATGTTTCTCTCTCTCTCTCCCTCCCTTCCCTCTCTAAAAATAAATTAAAATAAAAAAAATTGTAATCCATATATGACGTACCCCATAACTCTTCCTATGGAATAGTTAAATGTTCTTAAATCATTCCAAGTCAACAGGAGATTGCTGTTTACTTTGTTTTCCCTCTAGAGTTAGCCAAAATTTTAACAGAAGAGGAAGTGCCTCCTTTGGAGGGTCATTGTGAAAAGGAATTCCTGCGTCATAGATACAACTCGTGCGAATTCAAGAAATTGCAGGAGCCTCGGAGGCTCCTGAAAGAATTCCGGTAGCCCCTGTTTTCCAGAGAGAGAGAGAGTCTTCATTTTACCCTTCCCTCCTGTGACGTCTCTTGGGGACCATCCCAGGTTGAGAGGTTGGTGAAATAAAACCAATGTTCCACCCACCAGGCTATTGTCACCCGCCCCCCCCACCCTAACCCAGCAGGAGCATTCAACACGTGCCCTGAATGTGTTTGCCAGGGAGCGTCCTTATTAATGTAATTCGGTCGGATTTGTAAGATGCAACTCACACGTTCACGTGCGTCAATGCAGTCATTCAGGGAAATGTGACTGCCTGGCCAGAAGCTGTCGAGACTGCCGGCGAGAAGGGGCGGCCCCTTTCCGAGGTACCCACCTGCCATCCTACCTGCTGCATCCCCCTGAGGTGACCTGCCTTCAGGTTTAAAGAAACACTGTTGAAAAGGGGAAATTGTTTGTGTTCCCAGGAGAACACAGAAAACTGTGCAGAGCCCGACTATATTTACCAGAGTTGCCATAGGAGGGAGGCAGGAAGGACGCGTCATCCCAAATACGTTTTACCTTTCCCACGTTATCTCCTACCGTGTTACTGCGTAAACGACCGGTCTGCAGACCACTTTTATTTCAGCTCTGGAAATAAGGTCTGCGACTCAGAAGGAGGGGAAAAAAAAAGAGGTTTCAAAGCACTAGCCGTGATAAGAGGTCCTGCATGAATGCATTGGAAAGAGGGCGGCTCTACAGATTCCCTCCATTGGCATCGTGACACAGGGCAGGAGGGCACTTGTGCTGGAGAAGACGTTGGAAGTGGTGTGAGGCGTCAGAAGAGGAGAAAGGCAGAATGGGCTGCCCCCCTCCCCCGCCCCCCCCACCCCCCCCACCCTACACACACAGACCAGACCAACTCCAGCCTTCAGGCCTTTCGTGGTCTGGAAGCACAGGCCCCGCCTGGCTCGGGGTCTGTAAGGACCGGTCCACATGAAAGCCAGACGGCCGTGAGAGTGTCTGCGGGCCAGCAGGCCATGGATCCGCAAGAAACAGCTCCTATCGGACAGAGATATTGGAGTCGTTTGCCTTGCTGCCTCGGGAGTGCGAAATCACTTCTCGTGGAGACAGACATTTGGGAGCAGATAACGCCCACGAAGAATGCCTCTTTTTGACTTCAGAGATGAATGTGGATGTGAACACATTAGTTCTGTTTTCGGGAGACTCTTCTCTGTTACAGGGGACTGGGAGTGGGGAGGTCAGGTTACCTAATAATGGGTTGCTTTAGTTCTGCCACCATCACTTATCAGGTACATTAGTTTAAAACCTGCAATTTTGAACTTAGCATGATTGAGCTTTCCAGAGATTAAGTTACCAAACTTTTGTTGGTGAGTGTCTCTGTGAAATTTCCTGAAAAGGATAGTCCTCCTCCTTTGTGTGAGAGTACAGCCAAATCACATACTTTATTGATATTTATAGACATACAAATGATAGTGCTAATGTACTTTAATGTCTGTCTACTTGACTGGAAAGGCTGTGGGCTGTGCCTGGGGCTTTTGTTTTGCTGGAGATAATGCGGAGCACTGTAGTCTCTTTGTGAGCTTAATCGGAATAGGGAGCTTTTTTTTTTTTTCCTTTCTTCTTATTTTTCCTCCAAGCCTTATTTCAGGGGAAGGCTTACACCTCAACTCTTTTTTTTTTCCAAAAAAGACTCCATGGTTGCTCCCAATGTATGGAAAGTCTCCACAGAGTTCTAGCACCCCAAATCTCTCTCCCCATCTGTTTGCCTCCTTAACAGTTGGGGTGGAAAACGCAGGGACGTTGATGCTTTCACAAAGTCAAGTTGAACAGCCTGCACTGGAAAATGCCTCTACGGAGGGCGAGTCTTAATCTCCAAGCCACGAAGATTTCACGTTTTCTGGGTAATTGTGCAGGCATTCCGCCTGTCAATGCCAGCAGGGTTTGGAGTTCTGGAGTCACCCCCGGCTTGACAGGCATCCAGGCATGAACCAACTCTGTAATTCTGAGCAAGAGTAATGCGTGTCAATCCCTGGCGACTGAGCAGAATTAGAGCTAATTTAGCTGCCCTCTCCTTAGGGAGTTTGCCTACACCTTTCCCTCATAATAGATGAATTATAAGCCAACTTCTGGCAAAGATAGGAGTGGAAACCAGGATATCCTAGCCGAAATGATTGATGACATCTTGAATTTCTCTCGGAAAGGAATGCTTATGTAAGGATAATGGTAAGTGATGTATGCGTGTTGCTGAGATGCTGGAGTCAGAGGCAGGGCTTGTTAAAACCAAAACTCAAATAGAAATCCAGTGCACAGCAGTGTTCGTGTCTGGCCTGGTCATTCTGGAAAAATTGTAGGGTTCTGCTAGCCACCGTTACAATGGACTATTGACCTGCACCGCCGCTAGGGCTTGGTAATGTGTTGACTTAAACAATGAACTTCCTGAAAAGTTTGGGAGACATGTAAACAGCAGGCCAAGGTGAGGAAGTTGCTTTATACCTAAGTTTTTATACTGAAAAAATGGCCACGCTCAAGCGGTTTTGGGTCATTGTTATAACCCGCGAGTAGTTGGCCACCTGCGTGAATGGTATTTGTCACTGAGCACCACAAAGAAGTCCATCTTCGTAAGTCAGAAAACCGGCCTGTCCCTGCATCAGTCCTCAGGTCATTGCATTGAGATCGGAAGATGTTTTGAATGGTGAGTTGCTTTAAATAATGAATCCGAATATCCCATTGACATTAGAACATTCTGAAACACCTCTTTTTGTTGTTGGTTCTGAGTCCTACATTTGGACATAAGAGGGATCTTTCTGGGGGACACTGTTTCCCTGGCCTGATTCAGAATTCAGGGTGGGGGAGACATTTCCCCCCAATTCTCTGGACACCTCCCGACTTACATTTTCCCCGGGTACATATCAGGGTGTTTACCACACACACCCACTCCCAGGTGTGGGAACGCACACAACTGTAACTGTCTCTCATCTCACACATGACTTAGGGTCTGCCCAAATTCTCCGAAGGGGCCCTCGCTTCCCATGAAGCTTTGAGTAAATAGTTTATTTTGTGTTAATTGAACTATCAGGAGACCATCTTCTGAGACTTTTTCTCCCCCCCAGCCATTTAAACCACATATGAGTTCAGATAGCGAGAAGAATCGAGTATTTCTCTTTAAACAAGATATGCGGTTTTCAGCCGCCGAATAAAGGCAGGAGTTAGATTTTGCCTGGAGGCCGGTTTCTCCTGGAGCACAAAGGGATGGCGGAGGACAAGCGGGAGTGGGGTGCACTCCCGGGACACAGAGTTCCACAGTCCCTTCTCAGAGAGGTGACTCCGGGGAGGCGAAGAAAGGAAAAGCCAAGAGCGAGAGGTCACCCCCGATAAGAACAAAGAAGTGGCCCCCGGCGCTTTCTCCCATTGTGCCCGCTACACTTATTGGTGTGAATAATGTTGTTTTGTTGTCGGAAAGACAGTCATGAGCAAGAAAAAGAACGAGGAGTGATAAGCCGAGCTCAGGAAATTTGAGAATGACACGTTTGTGATAATATATGTTAATTCAGTTGGATACATGTGAATATTTTCATAAAGAACAAAGAGCAAGACGGACTGCAGCGGAGATTCATTCGTTGTGACTTTTATATAGGCATTACCCGTGTTCAAAATGCATACATCTCTTGGAACCCGTTTTTTTTTTTTTTTTTTTAAATACGTTTTGTTGTGGTGGCTTGCTTATTTAAAATTACCATATTTTTCTTGCTTTGGAGATAAAAACTCTAGTGGAGCCAGACTTCAAATAGATGATGTTCTGAGAACATCAAAACAAAGAAAGTGTTTCTGAAACCAAATAAAAGCATTTTTTGAATGACTCCCTCGTCCATTCAAGTCCCTTTCAGCCCAGCGGCACTGGCTCAGATAAGGTCCCGAACACCTCGCAGCCTATTCAGAAGTATCGGATTCACCTGAAGGTGAAGAAAATGGGCTATCTGCAATATTCATGAGCTGGGCACTTCCCAAGTGTGGCCATTGTCTGAATGGCTGTACAACCGCTCGGGGTATGTGTTACATAACAGCTATTCACAGCCGCCCAGGACTCCTATCAAGCCAAACCTTGTAAGCGAGTCCAAGAACACCCCTCCCCAAACACACCCCCATTCTCTCCTAATTCAGGTCCCAAGAAGAATACTGTCCCGTCTTTGAAGTGTGCTATTCTGCTCCTTGGTTTACCGGGCTGAACTAAAGGCCTTGATAACACTCCTTCCAGCGAACACACTGAACGAAAATGTTTTGTTTGGATAGCACTTGGGGTAGGTTTCTTTCTTTCTTTTTTTTTTCTTCCCCTAATGGGAGCAAAGCGCAGTTTAGTTCACCAAAACTAAACTGAAGTTAGGAGACATTGTTGGAACAACATGAGGCCTTGGCAAGAAGGCACAAAGCAGTTTGAGTAAACCTGGAAGGGAGGGAGGAAGAAAGGGAGGAGAGAAAGGAGGAAGGAAGGAAGGGAGGAAGGAAAGAAGAAAGAAAGATAGGAAGGAAGGAAGGAAGGAAGGAAGGAAGGAAGGGAGAAAGGAGGAGGGAGGGAGAAAGTCTGGTTATGTTCTGACCAATAGGAGTGGACTTTCAAGGTCCTGCTACTGGATAAGGAGTTGCAAGATGAATAATAGCTACTTTTTATACTTCCTCCTCAGAGTAACTGCCATCTAATTCAGAAGAATACCCAACCTGCAGCCAAGGCCAAGCATAAGTGCCTAGAAACGTACACCCCCAGAGTGCAGGATGGTGGCAAGAGTCCCCAGATCTCGGTCTCAGTCCCAGCATCGCCACGAACTGTCACCTGAGACAAGCAACTGGGTTTCCCTGGCCAGTTCGCCCATCTAAATAATGAGGATATTGAAATGCATCTCATCTTTAAAATGCGATTTTATTATCTCCACTGTTTTTCTTCCACCCAAACAACACCCTAGCTAGATGTATGAGGTCTAAGACAGACCCCAAACCTGGTGAAGAATGTTGAAGACCAAGGCCTTGCGAATACCAAGGGAGCTGACTAAGCATCTGTAGTAAATGGCATATGTCCCCCCAGAGATATGGCTACAGTCAGACCCCCAGAACCGATGACTATGACCTTATTTAGCCCAAGGATCCTGGCAGTGATGTTAAAGATTCGGAGATGAAATCATCCTGGGTCCTCTAGGTGGGCCCTGTTTCTGATGATGGAAGTCCTCATAAGAGACAGACAAGGAGAAGGCACAGACACCAAGGAGAGGGCAAGATGAAGACAGGCAGAGGTTGGAGCGATTCTGTCGCCGGCCAAGGAACATCTGAAGCCACTGGAAATGCGAAGACTCAAAGAAAAATTGCACCCTAGAGTTCGGACAAGTGGGGACGGAAGCCGGAAAGTACTAAGTCGACACCTTGACTTGGGACTTCCCGCCTCCCGACTGCGAGAGAATAACTTTCCATCCTTGGAGCCAAGAGGGAGTGGGGAGTTGTTACAGCTGTCCTAGGACACGAGTACAGGGCCAGGGTGGCTGCCCTGCCACTTCCCCCGAGGGGCCATGGCCACAGGCTGCCTGCGGGCTCCACGGGGCCATGCCAGGCACAGAGTGCCACGTCTCTTCTCTTCGGAGTCCAGGTTTTGTTTCAGGAAAGAGCGACTGCAGGATGAGGAGGAAAGTCGCAGTGCCACTGGACGCTGGACCGTGAGCGAGCTGTTGTCCCCCGACCCCGCTGTCACATGGCACCTCCGTGCGCTTGGCTTCACGGCCACGGCCCTGAAGGAATGAGGGGCATGCATGTAAAGTTTCAAAAAGGTTTGAGGCCTCAGGAGGTGAAGTTTTCTGAGCAGGGGTTTGCATTCGTTGTTGGCTGGTCTCTGTGGAAGGCAGAAAAGAGGGGAGGAGGAAGGGACGCCTGCTCGGTTGGGTTCCCTGCACCTTCCTGGCCACCTACTCAGCGGGGAGGAGCAGAGATGTCGTGGGGGTGGCCAACAGGCCAGACCGTGAAGAAAGGATTCCGACTGGTGACCCAGCACTCGAAGAGGTTTTCCTTAGTGACTTCTTTGCCACCCCACCCAGGCTCCCAGCTCCCAGGGTCTCGCAGGAAGACGGGAGGCTGAGAGGGGGCGTAGTCGGAGGTGCGGCTTCCCCGCCCGGCTGTCATCCTCGGGATTCGGAGCTCTGACACAGTCCTTCCTCCAGCAGGACCCGGGGGTGGGGGAGGTGAGGCCCCGAGACTTGGCCTACAGATCCGTCACGGCTCATCCGGTCCCTGCTGGTCCCTCTCCAGGCTCATCCATAAGCACCTCACTTCCAACTTAACATCTCAGCTTTGCTGACTGCCTCCTGCCTTCCACCCACCTGACCAGCGCTCCCCTCCCTCCGGAGTCCGGCTCAGCCGCCCCTGCTTTGGGGAGGCCCCTCTGATCTGCCGGGGTTGTGTGTCTTTGGGGGTGCTCTCCCTGCGCGCCGTTTCACCAAACTGCCCACCCCGTGAGTCCCCCCGCCCTCATTTCCCACCTCCGCTTCTCGAGGGTGGCAAGTTGCAGGCATTACCTAAGCACGGCAGTAAACGACGAACGGCCCCCTCGCCCTAGCAGTACGCTCATTCTCTGTCCCAGAGCTGAGTTCTGATAACCACTCGGCAAGTCTCCTTCCAGGGCTTTATCTTTGCATTCACAGACTTTGTATTTTATCCATCCATCTGTCCCTCTTTTCCATCCATCCATCCATCCACCCATCTACCTGTTACATATCTCATCTTTAATTCTAATCTCTCTTTCTACAACTTGCTCTTTTCCTTTAACGTCACGTCTTGGAGATCCCTTCATGTCGGGACACAGTGATTTACGTAACGTCACAGTAGCCCACGCTCCTGCAGATGGCCGGTCAGGGGGTTTTCACCGTTCTGAGCCAGGCAGCAAGGCCTATGTTTATTCATACATATCAGTGCACACACGTAACTATCTGTTCTGGAAGGAAGCAGTGGCTGAGTTGACTTTTTCATTGGCCGTTTCCATTGGGACCCTCCCTCCCTCTATCCTTTGCCTCGGCCCTTGAAGCTCTCCCAGACACGATCCTCTCTCAGAGGCACTTTTCCCCCTTTTGTCTTGTAGTGCTGGTAGACCCTAGGTTTACTTCTCCTTTGATTTAATGCCTTCTTTCGATCTTTCATAAATTCCTCAAAAACCCTGGTCAGCCTCTCATTTGCCAGCACTGTTATCAAGACCCACCCAGAGACACACACTCACACTCACACTCACACTCACACACACTCCTCTCCTGATGACCTGTGGAGTTGGGGGCCGAGGGGCAGACCTGTGTGGTTAGCCTGGTCCCTTAAGCCGGGTCGTGACAGCCACTCTGAGTCTCGCACCTGGTGGGTGATGCCTGCTATGCATGGACGAAGTCTATGTTGAGAGAATAGGCGTATATTTGCATTAGGCTGGTGCCAGCATTTGCTCAAGGACAAATGTCTCTTTATAGAGACTGAGTTGGCACTGGTTTCTGTATGGGTGGATTACCCTTCAATTATCCACTCACAACTCTAAGATATTGTGCAGCGGACTACCTGTGTGGGGGGAAAGGTGAGGTTGGTTTGCAGGAGAGCATTTGCGCCTATAACGTCCACATAAATTTAGCACCAAAGACCACCCCGCACTGCTCCCAAAGGCCTCGAAACCTCCTGCCCGACAGCAACAAGTACATCTGACGGAACTCATTCGGATGACTCGTGTCTAATAAAATGATGTATTGGCGTACGTGTCAGCCACTCAGCCGCTTTGAAAGGTTCCTCCAGAGTTCGATACCACTGAAATTTAAAGGGATACGTGACCGTGAATGGGACGGCATCAAAGGATGTTTAAAAACAAGCACCTGCCCGGAATACTTGGTTTACATTTGCCAAGTTGCACTTGAGAGCCACAGGAACTCTCCAGCAACCCGGCTTCTGTGTGCCGAGCCCAGACGGGCCCTCCTCCGCAGCCCAGCCCTCGCCCCGCGCCCTCCCGCTGACAGGTGCTGCAGATGTGAGCCCTGCTGGGCCCTGCTCGGCAGCCATCTGTCGGCGAGGCCTGCGCTCCTCGGGGCAACAGGCGTGTTGATAAGAATATACACTTTCCGCAGTTGACAGACTTTGCTATTCAAAACACTGTAGAAAAAAATGGCTAAAGGAATTTAATTAGCAACTTCCATTAAGAGATTAGATGAGAAGAACAAAGAGAAACTGAAGGAAAGGCTTCTTAATAAAACTGGAGAAGCTGCCGAATATTCATGGCATAACAAAGGAAGTGGAGGATCTGTCCCGTGAATTGTTAGAGGTGACAGATAGGGTCTGATGTTTCCTCCCGGCCCGGTTGGCCTGTGACTGCTGAGGCGCAGGGAGAAGGGCAGAGCCCCGTCGGGCACCTCATCCCGGCTCCAGCAGGTGACAGGTGTGAAAGCTGGCAGCGCTGGGATACAGCAGACACTGTGCACTGCCACATGTCACCGTGTGGCCCCTTGAGTCGGTGGCCAGTTGACTTAGTGCCAGTATGTAAGGGCTGACCTTAAATGGGTCCCAGCTGGCTTAACACCATGCCATGGCCTCCGGCTGCCTTCGTGAGTCGGCCCCCTAGCTCACAGCTGCGTGTTGGGTCGGTGGAGGGGAGAGAGTATGAAAGGACCTGAAAAAATCTATTCCTCTACTATGAAGACGGATGACTACGAGGTATTCAGCAGTATCGTCGTGGTGTGTGTGTGGTGGCGAGGTGGTCAGGGGTCTGACAGAGCTCATTTTGTTGATACCCCTTCGACTGGCTAACTAAACAAGTGGTTCATTCAAGACCCATGATCAAGACCTGGCAAGAATTCCTGCGACCCCTTAAAGAATGCGTGGTAAAGGAGCCGGGGGAAGACACAGGCCAAGCAGAACTGCATTGTGGGACGCAGGCTTCAGCCCAGCCGTTCCCGGCCAGGAGCTACTTCCATCCGCACCAACTGCTTCCTCATTTCCCAGACACAGGAACGGCTTCTGTGTGACAAAGCGTGTTCCGATTGTCACCTGATTCCAAGGGCCGATAAGTAGATTCAGATGCAATGCCCACGCCAAATCAGACAGCGTGGATGAAAACACGCAATGAGCTCGTCCTTCTCATTTTTTAATTGCATCAACTCGGGTGTAGTGAGGCTCTCTTCACACTTTCCAGGGGAAGTCCCACTATCCCCAGGAAGTCTGAAAATACAGAGATGGATAGAAGGTTGGGTTTGCCCCCAAACTGGCCTAGAATTGACTAATTTTGTCAAATGAACACACGTGTGTGCACACAGTCGCACGCAGATATGTCCAGTGAAGTTGAAATGAAATTCTTATGAGATTAACTATCTTTAGCTCCAAAGTGAAAATTAGGTAAAAAATGCATTAATTAATCACTGAGTCATAGCCTACATACTGCGACTACAAGATAGCTCTGTAATGGGTTCTTGTTACTAAAAGGTTAATTATTTTTTTTTCTTTATTTCCCAGAAAAAGTAAGGCTAATTCAAGATAATGAGATAGATGGGTGGATTTAAGGGGGAGAGGAAGCTAGGAAATTGCTGATGGCTTGGCAAAAGAGCCAAAGGAAATAATCATTGTGTCTTTTGTTCTTGGGAGCTCAAAGCTGTTTCTTGTAGTTGTTAGTGTAAAATGAGCTAAATTGGAGAACGTGTGATTTCAGTGGTTGCTAAATGTAGCCGGCCCCCTTTATGGGGGCCATCAGTTCTGCTCTCGGGACTTTGTAGGCTGACACAGTGGCGGCCCCAGCCCCTTCTAGGGGCTGGGACCCCTGCTGGGTTCTCCAGCACCGTGGCTCCCCGCTGCTGACTTCCCCGGGACCCCTTACTTCATCTACTCTGAACAGAGTCCCCTACAACTCATGACACACAGTGAGACAGTCTTTCTAACTAACATGGAGAATTACTGATCCGCCCCGAAATTGTTGGTAAAGAGAAGTCCCCTCCGCGCCTCCTCCCATCCCTTGGTTTCCTCTTCCCAAATGTTATAATTGGAGGAGACTGTAAAAAGTTATTTTTCTCTGCATCTGCTTCCTTAGGCCCAGCATGAGAGTCGAACACATTCCCATCATTCTTTCACATACCTGGGAAGCAAAGGGGCTTTCTTGGCTACTTCTGGTGTCTTGGAAGGTTCCAGCTGCCCTCGGGATTTCTCGGCCACCCGGTTAGCCGCTTGAGCTGTGTGCACAATAGCACAGAGCCCGTGCAGGTTCCAGACAAGGGCACACTTGTGCCTTAGAGATTTCCTGAGCACCTACTACATATCAGGCCCTGTTCTAGGCACCTTCGGAAATATAGCAGGAAAAAAAAAAAAAAAAGAAACAAATGTCTACCCTCACCACATCCGAAAGGAATTCTCCCCATTCGAGTGGGGAGGGATGGGTAACCATCAAGCAAAGAACGGCGTCGAGTGCTGTGGAGTTTCCATTAGCCAAGGGAAGAAAGATTGAGAATTCCTTTCGGATGTGGTGACCTCCATGGAGAGAGGGGGCTAATGCGGGGGCCACTGCATAGGCATTAGAAGTTGGCGTCCCCACCCCCACAGGGTGAGGGACTGCTCTGGCGTGCGCACTTCAGGGGTCCAGTGAGAAGAATGGGCAGCAAACACACCCAAGAGCTCCCTTATAGGGGTGCCGTGGTTTATTTCTTCACCAATACAGAGAAGCTCGCAGAGTTACGACTGAAACCTATAGCCAGTTCAGGAAGTGTGCTCATGAAAATTAAACACCTCCTTAGGTTCCTTCCCTCCCTCCCTCCCTTCCTTCTACAAACAGGCAAAAGAAAATCATGGAATGAGGAAACATCCTTTGGCTCTTGCTCTTAAGAAGTCAGAGGTGGCCCTGGCTGGCATAGCTCAGTGGATTGAGTGCGGGCTGGGAACCAAAGTGTCCCAGGTTCGATTCCCAGCCAGGGTACATTCCTGGGTTGCAGGCCAGAACCCCCAGCAACCGCACATTGATGTTTCTCTCTCTCTCTCTCTCTCTCTCTCTCCCCCTCCCTTCCCTCTCTAAAAATAAATAAATAAAATCTTAAAAAAAAAAAAAGGAAGTCGGAGGTGGCCCGAGCTAGTTAGGGATGGAGGGGCCGCCTGACCTTTGGGGAATGAATGAATGAATGGCCAGCCAGTTTCCCCAGGATTATTCCTCTAGGAATAATGCTGACCCTGTGGTCTCACGCTTAAACTCAGGTTTAAAGAGCTATACCTAAGTGATAGGGCGCTAGCCTTTCACCTCCAGGGTCCTAGCTGGAGTCAAACTCTAGTCTTCTGGGAAATGAGTTTGGTCGTCTGAGCTGAGCCTGGTAGACAGGGGTCCTTATCTCCAGACTCCAAGCAAGATTCAGCCCCTCGTGGCAGGACTGCAAGTCCATTCCTGGGGAAAGAAAGGGAACGAGCTGGGGCTGAAAGGAAATGATTGAAGTCGCTACATCAACCCTGAATTCAAGTCCCAACCATTGACGTGAATAGCACCTTTCTGTGCAGGTGACAAAACTGCTTTTCAGCGCCAGGCTTCCCAGTTGTGTCCCGAGATGGGGAAGGGGTCAGGCAGAGCAGTTAAGCCTCTGGAAATGAGGTCAAAGCTGCAAAGAGGCAGACGCTGGAGCACCTTAATAAATTTAAATGTTCTTTGAATAGTTCCCTTATCTGCCTCGGAAGAATACCTCCCGTCTCTCTGCCTCCTATGTGCTGCGAGTGACGAGCGTGACGTTTATCTGTCCTGTGCGTGAAGATGTCTAAACGTATCAGGGAAAGACCGTGGGCCGAGACTGTGTGTGCTACCGCAGGTTCAGGAAGTTTAGAATAGCACCACCGATGTTGTCCCCAAACACCCTAAAAACACAAATAGAATCGAGCCAAAAAGGGAGTACCACTTGGCTTGGGATTCAGAAAGGCATAATTACAGGCAAGGGGCTTTTGACGCCTTAGCCTTTTGATAAGAAATAGGCTATTGAGGGATACTTTGACCGTTCTGAATAGTTTGCTTTCCAGGTATTCAGAGTCGGGCATTTATTTCCCTGCCTCCAGCCTGCTCCCGCCCCTCCGCCTCTCCTCCTCTCCTTGTTCCATGTATCAAGTTAGCGTTTTGCTCACAATAAAATGGATGACAGTTTCATTACAGAGTGGCATCACTTGTCAAACCCTGAATTACCGATCATAAAAATATCTGTTAGGCTTTGAAGGATCGTTGGAGGACTTCCATCTCTATACATGTATGTGGAAGTCTATATATTTATTTATCTGTCAGGACGACTGTTGAGGCCGAAACGCAGAAAGGGAGAATGGGGTAGCGGGGAGAAGAAATCAGACCCGGCCGAGGAGCCAGGGTCGGCTGTCCCCTCCCCATACAAACAAGCTTCTATCACAGCTCTAGACAGCCGAAATAAAAGGGAGCTTTTTGGCTCACAGCTATAAAAAAAAATTATCATAGTGATGAAGTTCCTCAGCCATCAACAGAGCTGTGATAACGCTGTTTGATGATGATTTTCCCATGAATGTTAAACAGCCGCCACTGCGGAGGGAAAAGAGCTTATCGGCGCCTAATACTGATCTCTAATTCCTGCTCTTCTTGAACCATCCATTTTCTCACAGCATTAACTGGCAAATTTACATCCCATCTTAATGCTGCTAAAGAGGACAGGAGATGAAGAGTAAATGACAGCAGTGTAATGAGGGCGGCTTTTTTCTCCCTTCTCTTTAATGGCTGAAGATTTACACAATTCTCTGTAAGCTTATATAGAGAGCTTACCTGAACCTTTTCCCCGCATGGATTCAACTTACAGGAGCTTTTGTTAACTAAACACACATAAATATTTTTAAGGAGGTTTAAGAGTGTGACTTCAAAAGAAAGCCAAAGGATGGAAAAAGGGGGAAAAAGAAAAACACCCCACATTAAATGTCACAAATAATATACATATCTTAAAGGGCTCATGATTTCTGAACAAATATGGGGGTAAAAATAATGTTCTCTTAGGTTACCGCATAGCTAAAAAGATTTTGAATTATTGTGGAATGATTAATTAAAAGAAGGATTTAGAGAGAGCTATGCTCCACACCCCACCAAGACCTAGGATTTCTCTGATCATGTAACATCCATCAAAATACTACCTGTTCGCTAACAGGGTGTGAAGAGATAGCAGGTAATTTCAATGGGGAGCCTGAATGCAGGGCGCTACAATAGCTAGATGTGGGAAAATCCCATTTGTGCATCCCGATGATAAAAGTAAACCAAATAAAAATCACCATGGACGAGCCATTTAACATCACAGGCTAGAAACCTTGAAGTTGTCTTTGACTCTTCCCTCTCTTTCATCCCTTTTATCCAATCCATTACCAGTCGTGCTTTCCCTTCCTTTGAAATGTTTTTCTGAACTTGCTCCCGTTTCTCTCCCAAGACTCCAACCCGTGTCTCTAGTGCCTCTCATTTTAAATACTGCGGGTCCGTCCCTCTTGTTGTCCCTGCGTCTGGCGTCTGCGGACCCTTCCACAGGATTTTTGAAATAATACGTTAGTGTTTTCACCATGTAATCTGACTCCTTCAAAAATGTCAAAAGCTAACTATTAGTGTCCCCTGTCCCCTGTGACTTCTAGCAATGACTCTTAAAGCACGGTCTTAGGCACACATTTAACGGAAGATGTGAAAGATTTCAGTGTGTGCGTGACAAGCTACAAAACACTTCCAAGGGAAGTGGAAGAGTGGTGATGGGAAAATGGAGACAACCGGACTTGAACAACAATAAAAAATATTGTTATGTAGAAAACAAAAGAGCTAAATAAATAGAGAGATGTATCATATTAGAGCAGAGGTTGGCAAACTTTTCCTTCAAGGGCCAGACAGTTAATGTGGGCGACTTCCAGGCCACACGGGTCTCTGTGGAATATTCTTCTTTGTGGGCTTTTATTTTTAACAACTCTTCAAAAACGTAAAAACCACTCTTCGCCCTGGCTGGCGTAGCTCAGTGGATTGAGCGCAGGCTGCGAACCAATGTGTCACAGGTTCGATTCCCAGTCAGGGCACATGCCTGGGTTGCAGGCCATGACCCCCAGCAATCGCACATTGATGTTTCTCTCCCTTTCTCTCTCTCTATCTCCCTCCCTTCCCTTTCTAAAAATAAATAAAGAAAATCTTAAAAAAACACTCTTCACTGAAGGGGATATAAGGATAGGCTGGATTTTGTGTGTAGGCCGTCATTTGCTGACCCCTGGGTTGGGAGATTCAATATCGATGCGATGACTGTTCTCCTCAGATTGATCTGTAGACTCAGTGCAATCCCACCCAAAATCCTAACAGGATTTTTTGAAGCAATTAATACATTTATTTTAAAATATCTATAGAAAAGTGAAGATCAGAATTGGAGAACTCATTACACGAGATTTCATGACTTATCATAAAACTAAAAATTAGGACCATGAAGCACTAATATAAAAACAGATCAAGAAAGGGACTAGAGAGAGGCCAGAAATAGACCCACAGTTACGTGACCCACTGATGCCCGTCAAAGGTACTAAGGCAACTCAGCGGAGAAAAGAGAGTTTTTTCAGCACGTGATGCTGGGACGACTGGGTATCGGTATGAAATAAACAAACAACATCGACAAAGAATCCTCAAAGCATGCATCACACCATATACAAAAATTAACTAGAAAATTGGTCATGGATCTAAATAGAAGAGTTAAAAATGGTTAAACGCCTAGAAAAAATGGATGACTGGGAATGATTCCATGTGTGTGAAATTCTGGAAAGGACGAAACTGCAACGACAGAACACGTATCATTGGTCGCTGAAGCTAGGGGTGGGGGAGAGGGTGCGGGAGCGTGAAGGGGCTTCTTAGGGGTGTTCTGTAGTCCCTCGATACCGGTACCAAATTTCATCATGCTGTATGTGGAAAGCTGATGGGTGTTGTCATACATAAATAACACTTCAACAAATAAAAGAGGGAAAGAAACTACACATTTCTGAGTGTTGGTGTAGTACCAAAGGTTATCCACAGTGATCTGAAAAGGCTATTTAGAAACTCCTTGCTTTTCCAATGACATATCTGTGTTACCATAGACTTATTCCATACTTTTCAACCTAAATAACATGGCAAAGCAGTAAATATGCAGGGACAGATGTGATGATTCTCCATGAAGCCAGACAGATATGAAGGAAATTTGCAAATATGTCAAATAACATCACTCTTCCTACTAAGTATTTGTTTTGGAAAATGTAGTTATTCTTCGTAAAAGTGCTGTGTTATATGTAACGGGCTTATGATGATCATTTACTATTTTAATATTAAAATTGTTAATGTTTTCAAAATTTCTCAGCTTTAATTTCTATATGGTAAATGCTGATAAATACAACCCATATAAACAAAAGCTCTTCAAGATTCTCGATACTTATAAAGAGTACAAAGGGATCCTGAACCTAAAGACTTCAGGAACTGCTGGCCTAGAGGACTGAACCCAAACTAGGACTCAGTTGTGTCCTCTGCAAAATGGGCATCATGTTAGGATCGGCTCCATAGTGTGGTTGTGAGCATTGAGTGAATTTATGCAAAGCGCTTGGAATTGTACCAGCCAATGGCAGCATTCGGTCCATGTGACGTTGTAACCGTTGTTGCCATAGTTACCTTCCCTCCGTCTTTGGAAAAGCCACTTCTCCAGGTTGCCCACCTGACCCCTGCACCCTGAAACTCCATAATGAATGGTGCCACTTGGTCCTTCTCCCCTTTTTCTAATTACCTGAAACCTTTTCCTTTCACCTCCACACTATATTTAAAGTTCCTTTAAGCCAAACTTTTTCTTAGGCACTTTTTACTTAGGATGGAACTGGGCAAGCGATAGATGCTTCACCAATACCTGTTGAATTGATAGTATGAGGACAGTAATGGTGTCTTATTGATCTATGTTGTGAATATACTGTGATGATGTATGTAAAGAGATTTATTTTTCCTTAAAGAAAAAGAACCCATCAGCCCAGCCAGGCCCTTTGCTTTGTGTCTCCAGGTGTCCTGGGGCCCCGAGAAGGAATCTTCCCAGCAGCCAGTTACTGTTAGGTGGATGCCCCTCTTCATGTTAGTGCTCTGGATTCCTTTGACACGTTACATTTTTCATACCAAGCAGCACTGTCCTGTCAAATAAGCATTTGGGGAAATAGCAAAACTTTGGCTCTGTGGGACACGTGGCCATGACCCTTTCCATTGACCTGGTCAAGTACGTTCTCATCGAAGATTTGCATTGTCAAGTTTCTGTCCATGTTATCCTCAGGAGGGAAAGGATTAATCCATTCCAATCCTAAATGAACAAGACCTCACTTGCATTCTTGAAAACGTTTTTACAACATTATAACTGCTTTAATCTGTATGGATTTTTTTCCAGATATGGTGATCATTAAATTTTAGCCAAAATTCTAACTTTTGTTCAATGTGGAGCCTAAGAAACCTTGAGAAAAATCATTTTAGAAGCTGTGCTCATACCAACACACAACACTGCAGGTAGCACGCAGAGCTGGTCATGATGACCCCATATGCAACAAAGAAAGGATGTGAATGCATTTAAGAAACATTTATTGAGCATCGGCCTGGTACCCAGCGCTGGGACATACGGGATGATGGGGATCAATTCTAGTAGCAGGAGACAGAGAAGAAATGACAATTAAATATGTGAGATAATTTTAGATAGTGATAAATACAATGACAGTAAAAAAAATAGATGATAGGATAGCAAATGACTAGGGGTTGGGGATGCCACTTTGACAGAAAGAGAAGAAATTGCAGCTAGCCATTTCAGAGATATTAAAAATATAGGCCTTGTGAAAAATGCTAATGGGGGTTATCTTTGTGAAGTGTGACTTTGTTGTCTCTCTTATACTTTTCTGTGTTTTCCTAAATTTTTACATGAATATTACTGCTTTCATACTCAAAGAAAAATTACTGATATAAAACTTTGATGGCAATTTAATTCAGATTGCTATGCCCTGTGAATGAAGACACCATGGAGATCTAAAACTCTAAAGAAAACCTATTATATGAGATTTTCAATATTCGTAATCCAGCTGCCTATTAAATAAGTAAACCATTTAGAAGAGTGCTTAGCACCTAGTTAGTGCTCTGTGTTTGCTAAATTAATACATTTTGAATATGTTGAAATGATCTCTAATTCAGTTTAACTGACAAGGTTGGGGAAGAACTACCAAGTACAATCTGTGTTCTGAATGCCGTGGAGTCTAAAATAATGAATATGACCTGGCTGGCATAGCTCAGTGGATTGAGCATGGGCTATGAACCAAAGCATCGCAGGTTCGATTCCCAGTCAGGGTACATGCGTGGGTTGCAGGCCAGGTCCCCAGCAACCACACATTGATGTTTCTCTCTCTCTCTCTCCCTCTCTCTCTCTCTCTCTCTCTCTCTCTCTCTCTCTCCCCCTCCCTCCCTTCCCTCTCTAAAAAATAAAAAAAAAATAAAATAATGAATATGACGTGGTATGAGGGTTCTGCATCCTGTCCTCCATCTCTCTCTCTCTGCCCTCCCTCCATCTTTTCCTTTCTCCCTTTCCTCTTCCTTCCTTCCTTCTTTCCTTCCTTCCTTCCTTCCTTCCTTCCTTCCTTCCTTCCTTCCTTCCTTCCTTCAATCCTTCCTTCCCTTTCTCTCCCGCCCCCAACCCAAGAGATGCGGTAGTTTCCCTTCAAGAAATTCAGGGATCTACTGAGACAGAAAACCACACACACAACTACAGAACTATCAATCTGCGATCCTAATGTTTTTTTTTTTTTATTTGCAGCAAAAACTAACTGAACTTTAGGTTCTGATCAAGAAATGAAGAGTTGATTTTTTAGGTCCCTTCAAATTCAATAGGGGAATGTAATCACTTGCCCTTTGTTAATGAACTACTTCCTCTTATTAGTAAGAAACCTAAATGTTTATCTTTTCAAGGATGTTCATTGTAGTCCATGCCAGTCTCCGTAACAAACCAGTGGTGATCGGTGTGGGTGAAAGGTGGCAAGTTATCGCAATGTCCCCCAAGATGAGATGCTTTCAACCCAGACACAGCAGGTTATTTGCCAACACATCGGGGTCCTTGATGCCTCAGGAAATGATCATTCACACACTCGCTCTTGCTTCACTTTGTCATGTAGAAACAACCAACACACACTTAGTGGCAGAAGACACCAGCTAGTGACATTAAACAAAATGCATACGTGTGGCCCCTTATTTTGTTAAGGGATTTCCCGTACGAGAGCCTGAAATTCATGGCTATTTCCACCCACAGACACAGCCGCTGTCAACAGCCGTGAGCCAGTTGGGAGGGTTCCTGGGGACGGTCTTCACACCCCTTGCATGGAGATCTCGTCTGCGTAGCTGAAGGAAGGAGAATTTTGATAACACACGAAGGTTTCTTCCGGCCCTTGCTTCTTGTCAACCCTTCACTCAACAAATGTTGGCTTTTAAAAAGTCCATCTTGAAGACACTTTGGGAGGAAAAAAAAATCACAGAACACTTTAATCTGGCGTGTACAGACATTGTTCCCTTTGCACCTCTTCATTCTCTTATCTCTGCTGAGTCAGCGCTGCTTCGTGGAGCTCTAAACAGGAAGTCTCCAATTCACAAATGTGCTCAGTTCTAGACATTTACCTGGAGGTCGATTATGTCAATCCGAGAACACTGTTTCTCTCAGGAAAAAAACGTTATCAATGGTTGTCAGCTTCCCAGGCAGGCCCCAAAGCCAGTGTAACTCAATGTTGCTGAACTATTACCTTAAAAACAACAGCCTAAGGAAAAAAAGAGAGTGCGTGTGAGGGTGTGTGCTTGTTTGTATATGGATTGTTCGGCTCCACAAGGATTCCCCAGCCAACTGGACACAGCTTCCTGTAGGGGCCTTTTGAATGTTGAATCATTAGAAGTGTTATCCATTCCACGGTTTTGAATGAAAAGAAATAAAAGGGATTAAGCAGACACAACAACAAAAACAACGAACTCATAGACACAGACAGCAGTGTGGTGATTACCAGAGGGAGTAAGGGGCGGGGGCAGGTAGAAGAGGGTAAAGGGGGCCCTGGCTGGCGTAGCTCAGTGGATTGAGCGCGGGCTGCGAATCAAAGTGTCGCAGGTTTGATTCCCAGTCAGGGCACATGCCTGGGTTGCAGGCCACAGCCCCCAGGAACCGCCTATTGATGTTTCTCTCTCTCTCTCTCCCCCTCCCTCTCTAAAAAATAAATAAATAAAACCTCAAAAAAAAAAAGAAAAAAAAGAGGGTAAAGCAGGGATAAATGGTGAAGGAAGGAGACTGGAACTGCAGTGGTGAATGTACAATTCAAGTGGTGTGTTACAGAATTACACACCTGAAACCTATATGATTTTATTAACGAAACTCACCTCAATCACGTCGATGAAAAAAATAAATGAAAGCCCATTTACAAATGATAATAATTCTATCAGGCCTAGGCTCTGACCTGAGGAACAGGAAATGAAATGAGAGGAAGGAGGAAGACAACATTACCTTCCTTCCTGATTCCTAGTTGTAAAATTTGGGGGAACAGTGACAACAAAGAGAAACTTTGTTTTTCTCTTTCTCACACCTCCCTTCCACCTCCTGGGGTCCCTGGACCCTGGCCCAGGTGTCCCCAGAGCTCCTCTCCCCTCTCTCCCTCCCTCTGCAGCACTGGTCACTTTGAGAGCATTCCCGTTGGCCTCCACAGGTCTTTAGCTATGTTCCTTATTTTGCCTCTTCTGGGTCAAACTGCCCATCACCCTCACCTCGGCTGGGGGCTGGACATGGGGATGGGAGCAACGGTATCAAAGCACTTGACAGTAGAGTGTGACTGAAAACGCTTCCACTTTCCAGAAATTATTTGCATATTTCAGAGGGATGATTCCTAAAAGAAAATCAAAAATGAAAGTGAAACGCTGCAGGTGACATGGGGTGGGTACGCCTGGGCGCATGGGCGGGGCCTGGGTCAGCGCCTCCTGTAAGCGCTCTGTTTTCTTCCCCTTCGACCGCGCATCTGCCGCCAAGCTCTGGCTCCCCCCCCCACCGCCCTCCCCCCCAGGCCTCTCACGCGGGTCGCTGCAGGACCCAGGAGGAGAGGCTTCCGTCCAGCAGGCTGTTTGCAACGCTCCTCTGTTTGGGTGGCCTGAGTGGGTCTGTCTGGGTGCTGGTCAGGCCAGCAGAGGCTGGTGTCCAGTACTAGGGTCAGAGCTTGAGCAAAGCACTCCACTTGAGATGTCCAGGGGCAGATGGGGGCAGAGGCCGAGAAGGCCAGAGTCCTTGGAGTGCACTGAGGCCAAGCCAGAAGCTTCCGTTCGTTGTCAGCACAGGAGGACCGGGAAATGATAAAGCTAGGCGTCAAGATCCTGGTGGAGCTGGAATGCGTGAGAGTGATGAGGAGGAGTAGCCACAAATACCCCTGGCCTCCCCTTATGGCCATCAGCTGGGAGGTCTGTGGACAAGGTGACTCGGAAGGGCAGGGCTGGGAGAACAATGCGTACAGACAAGCATTCCTTGGTCTGCAGCTCTGGCCTGTCTGCCTGATGTCTTTTGCTCTGAATGAATCGCTGGAAAATCATTGGCGTGCCTTCAGAATTTTGCCTTATAAATAATACTGTGCTTTAAGATGTCACGAAAGCAGCGTCTATGGTTTGCTCATAGCTCTGGTCTCCTGTCACCCCCATGGCAAAAACAATATCCTTTGAAGTTTCTAAAAAATAGCTTTCCTACTGTTAGCACTAGTGCCAGTCATCAGAGCAACAGACCTTTCCCCGTGAGCTACCGACAGTGATGAGCGACCCCCGTGGGCTTCCCCACCCAGGTCTGCTGGCAGCTCAGAAACCTCAGATGTCTGAGCATCTGAAGGGGACAAAGCCCCGGATGTCCCATGAGGCCTGAGCTGTGGTCTCCTTTCCCTACCCCAGGTGAGACAGGCCAGCCCATGCCCACCCGCCTCTTCTAATCCAGCCTCTGCTACCTGGCGTATCCCTGGCACCTGTCAGAGCCCCAGTTCCAGCTCACTCTCCTAGGACCTGCTACCTCTCCTTCCTTTGAGCTAGCCCTGGTTTCCAGATGCTTGTCCTGAGTTCTAGGAATGATTTGTCTACCAACAACCTAGTCTATGTCCGCCCAGAAATCTCAACACTGCATTTTAACCTATTACCTGGACCGGTTCTTCAACGTCATTTGGAATAACCGACTTGAACTTCTGGCTATACTTGCCTTCTTCTCGACTGCTTCCGGCTGCTCCTTAGACCCACCTCACACCTCCTTAGGGGTTGCATTTGTCTCCTCGGCTTCTGCTGGGCTGGCTCTAGCTCAGGAGCAGCG
This sequence comes from Phyllostomus hastatus, assembly GCF_019186645.2. Taxonomy (NCBI): domain Eukaryota; kingdom Metazoa; phylum Chordata; class Mammalia; order Chiroptera; family Phyllostomidae; genus Phyllostomus; species Phyllostomus hastatus. Next base: position 26,565,637 of record NW_025334004.1, on the reverse strand, counting down.
GAGGCCGTGGCTCCCGGCATGCTCTTGGCCAGGGCCTTTCATCACAGTGGAGTAGCTGCTTCTCCCGAGTTCCTGCCTAAACTCTTCTGCAGGCAGCAATACCTCTGCTAATGAAATGGTCACATCTCAGAGTCCATTGGCTGATAGTAACAATATTTTCACAGCACCTTAGAGTTTGACATATACTATCTACTTTGATATGTAGTCAACCCTTTGAAATAGGCTGATCCTCTGTTACATCATTTTATAGATGAGAAAGCTAAGGCTCTGAGTTATTTGCTCCTGGAACCACAGCCATGGAGGGACTTGACTGAGAAAACATCAGTGACTCTGTTAAGAGGTACAACTGGGCGCTCTTTCCACTAATTCATGCTGCCACCCCTGTGATACAGGGTCACACAGGAAGGTTAAATCTGACTCCAGCGGGCTTATGGCCTGGATCGAGAAGCTGGGAGCGATAGTCATTCATTCAATAACCATTTATTGAGTACCCGCCATGCCCCAAGCCCTCTTCCAGATGCTCAGGACACACCAGTCGTCAGCAGGGGCCAAACCCTCGTGCTCACAGACAGCACTTGCGTTTGGTGCCCTGTTCCTTAGGGGATGCTGGATCGTTAGTCCCGAGTTCAGACCTGACTCTGCCCCTCGCGCGACCTCTCCACATGGAGACAGCGCGGTCGGTCCACTGGGTCCAGCTCTGGATCCGTGATTCTGCGGCTTGCCCCCTGAGGATCCCTTTTCTCGGGAGCTGACCGTCTGCGTGTGAACTCCCTGAGTGTTCACTACAGCCAATCCGGGCAACACTCTAGACAATCATCTCAGAGAGAAAACGAGAAACAACACGATTTCTTCTTAGTGCAGATGTAGAAAGAGTTGGCGATGCAACAGCTCGGGCGTCTCTCGATGCCCATGTTTCCCGCGAGGCTGAACGGCGACACTGGGCAGCAGCAGCTCCACGAGGTGGTTTGATTTGCAGCTGGTTTTACAGAAACTACTCCACTGATGAAAAAACATTTTAGAGGAAAAACATAAACCCTCTATCTGGGCTGAAAATATAACATTTTGTGGTGCATATTGAGCTTCTGCACAGAAAATAATATGTAGTTGATTTGATTCGCAAAATAAGCCTTTAAGGTCTGTGATAGACTGTAATTATCTCGGAATCATTTTTGTACGAAGGGAGCATGAAAACTCGACTCTGTGCTGTCAGAAATGTTTTCTTTCATTCCTTTTTTTCCTTTCTAATCTTCCCTAAAGTATTGGTGTGAATTAAACTCACCGAGGAGGAAACCAGCGAACATCTCCCATAATGCAGTCACGAAAATAGGGGGAGGGTAGTTATTACTCCCATCTGGGACGCCAGATGTTTGCAGACTGGTGCGGGAGCGCAGCGTTGCTGACCCCAGCCCAAGACCGAGTTAAATGCATTCGAAATGTCCTCTTTCCGGCTCCAAACATGCACGAGATGTAATCGAATAAGAGCAAAAACAAAAATAATGAAACCTCTAATCTGCTAAGAAGGCAGGAAAATTCACTTCAAAGGGACGTGGCTTCCCTGGACGCTGGTTGGACTTCCCTGTTCGTCATGACGGAGGAGGGCAGCGGAGGGTTCGGATGGTGCCAGGCAGGCCGTCCTCGTTTCGATAAAACTACACCCTCTCTGGCTTCTGCCAAAAGTGGGAAATCCAGCACAGCATGTGTCCTCAGAACTTTGATCTCGTAACGTCAGAAGTAATCTAAAATTTCCTTTATTCATATATCTGCAGGGTCAAGAATGGACACTATAACGAAACTGAAAATAGCCTTAATCAGTTGTAATATTTCTTTGCCATTTGTTTAAAGCCAGATGATCTATCCACCCATTTATCATCTTCACAGAGGGTCTCAAGGAAGTGTCCTCCTCCGGGAGGGGCCCGCACCCCTCACCTTGTCCGTCAGTCACCGTCGGAGAGCGCAGTCTCGTTTTCAGTCTCCGCTGGGAGCTGGGAGGGAACTGCCGAGTCTACAGTCCTGAACTTGTGCCATCAACCTCTGCACCTCAAGAACTTTTTAAGTACAAAACATTTGAGAAATGCCTGTGACGATGTACGCGCAATTTGATAGGTCTATGTGATGGTGAGTTTTCCAAGTTCAGAAAAAAACACATAGTAATTGTCTTGACCCACAATGGCATGAAACAGTTCTCTTGACAGTTTGATGACAAGGATACGAGGCCGGAGCTTTTGTGCAGCAAAGATCATGCGTTTGCTTAACTCTGTTGACAGTAAAACACAGACTTCAGCTTGTCCGGGGGCTCTTGGTTGAAACTGGAGTTTTCTGGTTTTCTTCTTTAAGACCAAACAAGATTACAGGTGCGAGGTGCTGAGCAAAGACCTTGACAAAAATGTTTAAATAATTGAACTTGAAGGAGACATAAATAAATTAGGAGAGAATTTGCATCGTATCAGGGTAACGAATTTCTTAATGTTTGCCCTCACAGCCAGGTGCTAGTACACCTTCCTTCTCATTTCAGTCATAGGGGGCCTACACAGAAGTTTTTTGATGCGAATAATTTTTATATATACTAGCTAGATTGTTATATGGATGAGTCCTGGAATAAATAATTTTGTAAGGCAGAGAATTTATTCTGTTGTAAAAAAAAATGTACCCGTTTTGGAAGTTTGGACTTTTCATCGAATGGCCCAAATATATCACAGATCTTCAATATCCCGCCTCCTGTACTTTCTAATCAATACTGAAACAGGGCTGCAAGACAAGATGAAGATATCCTTGGTTCCTTGCTACACTGTGTAGAGATCCATTACAGATTGCTCCAGATCCCTTCTAGTCCAAAGGTTTTATAATAAAGTTTTTTTTTAGATTTTATTTATTTATTTTCAGAGAGGGAAGGGAGGGAGAAAGAGAGAGAAACATCAATGTGCGGTTGCTGGGGGTCATGGCCCACAACCCAGGCATGTGCCCTGACTGGGAATCGAACCTGCGACACTTTGGTTCGCAGCCCCCGCTCAATCCACTGAGCTATGCCAGCCAGGGCGTTATAATAAAGTTTTATTAAAAGCCAATGTTTGTTAAGTTTTTGAAAGACTAAGTGAGTCTTCTAAGCTACACTAAGGTTTTTCATTTTGCATACATAACATTTCTATGAAATCTTTGTGTAATATATGCATGCACCAGCAAGACTACCCTCCACCTCGGTTTTCTCATCGACAAAATGAAGAATTTAAAAACTTGCACCTAATAACTCTAACATCATACAACTATAGATCATTGCCAGCTGGTGGGAAAAACGATCGAAAGGAAATGAGTGCGCAGGCCCTTGACAGTGGGCTCTGAGCCTCAGAGGGGAAACCTCTGCCTTGTAAGTATCTTCCGGGTACGGACACGGTGTCCATGTACAGAACACTAGCAGGCCCTGGATTCTTTCTGATCCAGGGGACTTATCATTACAGCCTCTCCCAGGCTCGGCCCGACGTGCTGTCATTTTCATCTCACATTTGCGACAGAGGAGCCTGTTCCTCACTTCCCTCGCAGACAGAGCCAGGAATGAGAGTGTTACATCCACAGGCTCTCCTACGACATCTGAAACACATTCCAAGGGCTTCTCTCAACAGATGTCGTGATGAGAGTTTCTCGGTGCAGCCGGGGCTGGGGTGGGGGAGTGGAAATTTAGGTCACACTGCGGGGAGAGAAGCAAAGGGAAAATCCTTGCCAAGGAGTCAGTGCAGAAAGCCAGGAAAGACCTTGTGGATCTATGGCTTGAGTGTGGGGTCTCGTTGCTTTTCTGGAAACGGGGACATGAGGGTTCCCTCTGGCTTTGTCCTGGAGGTATATGCTATGCAGAGGAAGGGTGTGCCCTTTCTGGCACTACAAGATGCTCTGGAGTGTTCTCGTATATGTCCTGCCTCAGTTCTAGAACCAGCCACTTCTCTAACCAGCCCTGGTTCCTTTTACTGGAGAATGAAACCAAACTCTGAGCATTGGGTGAGCTCACTGTTACTGGAGTGTCATTGCTTCTAGTACCTCTCAGTTGTTTAGTATATATGCTGAGCCGTGCGTGCGTGCACGTGTGCGCGTGTGTAATGATGTATATCTATATTAACAAGTTTATACAAGTCTCTGAGTCAAATCCAGTGCCGCATAGATCATTCTGGTCTCTTCCCATTATCTTCCCACAGCAAAAGTGAGGTTGTCTCGTACATTTGTTTGGTCACATTCTGCATTTCATTGTGACCTCCTAAATTATTTGTGTAAATGTGAAACATTCGGATTTTCTCTTTGTGTTGTAAAGTTCTATGGGTTTCCACACAAGCTCAGTGCCCCATGCCCACCATTAGTGTATTGCATGAAATAACTCCCCCCCCCCCCCGAGAAAATCTCCTCTGCTTGCCTCTCCCATCTATTTTCACATGTGGTCTACTCTCTCATTTAGAACCATGGACATATTAGTCACAGTTATTTTCAGTTCCCTTTCTGATAATCTAACATCTATTTCATATCCGAGTCAGATATTTCATATCTGATGCCTGCTTTGTCTCTTTAAGCTGTGATGTGTTTCCTTGTTTGTGGCGTGCCTTTTCGTTGAAAGTTAGACATGTTGTGGCAACAGAAACTAAGGTAAATAAGCCTTTAGTGTTAGAATTTATGGTACTCTGGCTTGGAGTTGGGCTTTAAAAAAATACCATTGATGGGGTGGCTTAAACAGCAGACATTTATTTCTCACTGTTTTGGAGGCTGTGAAGTCCAAGATCAGGACTCCCCAGGGCCATGCCAGCATGGCTGGCTTCTGGTAAGAGCTTCATCTTGATTTGTAGGCAGCTGTTTTATGATGTCCTCACACGGCAGGAAGAGAGGGGCAGAGAGGAACACGCTCTCTCTTGTCTCATCTTACGAGGGCACTGATCTCATCCATTTAATAAGTACTTTAAACATAAATTATCAGGAACAAAACAAGAACGCTCACTTTTACCGCAGCTATTTAAAATTGTACTGGAAGTTCTAGCCAGAAAAAAATTAGAAAACAGAAAGAAATAAAAGGCATCCAACTTAGAAAGGAAAAAGTAGACCCTTCACAGACAACAAGATCCTATATAAAAGAAATCCCCAAAGAATCCATATGAAAGCTACTAGAGCTAATAAATAAATTGATTAAAGTTGCAAGATGTAAGATCAATACACAAAAATCATCTATGTCACCATATACCTGCAATGAAGAATCTAAAAAGGAAATCAAGAAAAAAGTTCCATTTCCATCTAAAAGAACCAAGTATCTAGGGATAAATTTAACCAAGGAGGTGAAAGACTTGTACAATGAAAACTATAGAACATTATTGAAAGAAATTAGAGAAGACCTAAATAAAGACTATACTTCCAGGGATCGTTTCTATGGTTTGTTACTAGAGAAGCTTCTCTGAACGTGAAGAGCACCCACAATCATGAGGAGGAGATGGCGTGTTCTCTCCTGAGCGCGAAGCTGGTTCTTGGTGTTGCTTTGGTAACTGCCATTTGCCATTGGCCATTGATGATCATTCGTCTTTCTCCTTGGAGGAAGTAAGAGGGAGAGAACACCATCTGAGTGGTTTTCTAAAAGAAGAAGAAGAAGAAGAAGAAGAAGAAGACCTAAATAAATGGTCAGACATCCATACTCAGCAGTGGAAGACTTAAACTTGTTAAGACAGCAGTATTCCATAAAGTGAGCAACAGGTTCAATGCACTTTCTATCAAATTTCTAAGACTTTTTGTTGTTGTTGTTGTTGCAGACCTCAAATTCATATGGAATTGCAAGGGGCTGAAAATAACTAAAATGTCCTTGAAGAGAAACGAAGTCAGAGCACTCCCATCTCCTGACTGGAAGCTTGACCACAAATCTGCAGAAATCAAAGCAATGTGCTACTTGCACAAGGACAAACATGTGAGCCAGTGGATTGGAATGAAGAGTCTAGAATAAACCCGGACGTATATGGCCAACTGACTTTTGACAAGGGTGCCGAATCCATTCAATGGTGAAAGATCAGTTTTCCTTAACAAACAGTAATGTGTACCTGGGTTTCCACATGCAAAAGAAAGAAGTTAGGCCCCTCCCTCACACCATATACAAAATTTAACTCAAAATGAATGACTCACCTATATAAGAACTAAAGCCGTAAACTGCTAGAAAAACAACATAGGGGTTAATCTTCATGACCTTGAATTTGGCAATAGTATGACCTAAAAGCACAAACAACAAAAGAAAAAAATAGCTAAATTAGAATTCATCAGGATTGGAACCTTTGATACAACAAAGGATACCATCATCAACAACAACAACAAAACCAACAAGCAAAATCAAACAATCCAATTTTCAAAATGGGCAAAGAACTTGAGTAGACATTTCTCCAAAGAATATACATAAATGCCCAATAACTACATGAAGCTGCTCACTCGGTCAGTAGAGAAATGCAAATCGAAACCACAATGAGATACCTCTCTTCACCTACTACAATGGCTGTCACTAAAGAAAGGAAAGAAAGGAAAAGAAAAAAATAGTGTTGGAAGACTATGGAGAAATGGGAACCTTTGGGTATTGCTTGAGTGAAAAGTAAAATGGTGCAGCCACTGTGGAAAAGAGTTCGGCAGTTCTTCAAAAAGTTAAACAAATCACCACGTGAAACAGCAATTGCACTCCCGGGTATGTATCCAAAAGAATTGAAAAAGGACTTGGACAGATACTTGCATTGCAGCAGACTTAACCTTGTATTGCAGCATCATAGCCAGAAGATAAAAACAGTCCAAGTATCCATCTGCAGACTGTGGATGCAAAAGAGGTGCTGTCATAAATCTAATGAAAAGTAACCTCACGGGGTGATCTGATCATAATTTCCTAACTGGGCAGGCCTTGCGACTAGTCACACCTCAGGCATACAACTTCACTAGAAAAAGATTATCGTTGCCCTGTCCGTTGTTTTTGCATGTCAAGGCCTTTGAGATGCCTCTTCTTCCAGTCCCCGTGGAAGGATAACCACCCTCACAAGAGCCCATCATTCGTGAGCGCTCCTGTAATCTAATCGCAGAGGTTTCTCTGCCTGGTACGCAGTCTCCCTTAGGTTCCTTCCTCAATTCCGAATGTGTAAAAGAAACTGCAAAATTCATTCTCTGGGGCATTTGAGACCTTGCTTCCCTGCATGTTATCAGTTTGGCTCAAATAAACTCATAAAACTTCTCTAGCGGTTCGGATGTTTCCTACATCGACAAGATGAATGAACAGAATGTGGTATACACAGACACTAAAAATAGATGAAGTTCTGCTTGGAGGTTCGACATAGATGAATCTTGCAAACGGCAGGCCAGGTGAAATAAGCCAGACAACCAAAGGACAAGTATTATATTATTCCACTTAGAGGAATTATAGAGAATAGGTAAATTTATAGGGACAGAAAGTAGATGGTAGGTTGGCGGGAGACAGGAACGAGGAGATACTGCTTAATGAGTAGAGTTTCTGTTTGGGGTGATGAAAACGTTTTGGAAAAAGACAGTGGTGATGTTTGCTTTGTCATAATTAGGAATATTGGGTCTTGGACCCAGTTCCTGGCACCGAGCAACGGAGCCCTTATAATCTCCCGAGAGACAGTAGTGTCTTTTGTTATTCGCAACAAGCCTCTTTGGATCTCACCTGAGTTTGCTCGAATGCAGTGACTCGGGGTGGGGGGCGCCTAGGTAGCTTCGGGATGGGGGCTAGCGCCAGAAGCTCTAAGCCATGATTAGAAGACTGGAACTTGCAGCCTCACTCCCCACCCCCCCCCTCAGGCCCGTGCCCACGTCTCTGGGGAAGGGAGGGTGGCTGGAGGCAGGGCGCGGTAAACACACGGGAACAGTAAGACTCAGAGAGCTTCTGAGCTGGTGAGCACACGAAAGGAGGATGGTGCGCTTGCAGAACGAGCTACCACTCAATGGGTCGAGTTTCTGTGTAGGAGGAAGAGAAACTTTGGAAATAGTGGTGGTGTTTGAAGAACATTGTGAATGTAAATGAAAGCCATTTGAAATGATTAAAATGACTAATTTTATGATATATATACATACATATATAAAATCATATTTTAGAAAAGCAAAAAAAAAAAAACCCCAACAAACAAAGATCAGGGAAGTTGGAGAGCTTGTAAATAAGCTATCGGTGGAGATGGGATTCAAACCCAGGTCTCTCCGATTCTATGGTCTGTGCGTTCTCAAACACATAAGGGCTAAATTAAACTCCGCAGGGCTGCCATTCATTTAGAATTTTTGAGCCAATAAGAGGTAGAAAAGAGTGGCCTTTACAGAAGATCACCCTCGTGGGAGGCGAAGTGTGGCTACAAGTGGGCCCCAGCAGGCCAGCTAGAAGGCTCGTGCTGTAAAGCGCTGAAGAGAGAACCCGGGTCTGGACCAGGGCTGTGTGGTCCTGAGGATGGGGAGGAAGAGGGTGAATCCAAGTGCAGTTCCGGGGAGGAAAGGACAGTCCTGGAGATGCTTGGAAACTAGGAAATGAAGGACGGCAGGAGTCAGCTCGGGCAGACATGAGTGGGGTGCAGCTTCGGGCAGAAGTGAGGTGTTTGAAGAAGGTCTCACATTATCCCAGTACGCTCGAAATGAATTCTCGTCTCCCAACCGCGTGACCTCTGGAGTCCCAGCAAAATTGAGCTCATCGCTGCTGGTTTCTGGGCCCCTGGGGCTGAGAATACAAGGAGACCGTCTGCAGGCAGTCTCCTTTTCGTGGCGCAGATGATTGAGTTAATGTAAACACAGTGGGGACGGGGGGGTAGGGAGAAGACACAGGTAAAATACAAAAGATACATCTTTTCTATCTTCTGCACAGGTTAATCCAGTGATAATTAGCACCTTGTTTCATTGTCTTACCTCCCTAGGCACAGTGTTCAAGGTCGTATCTGCCTTTTGGCTAAGGGGCCAGGTTTTGTTGTACTTGTTTTTAGATAAGGACTCTAACATACAGGTGGCTAAGTACCCAACAGTGCATGTGACCAGTGGTGGGGAAGGGAGGGATGCCAGGCCAGGCCAGGCCAGGCCAGAGTGGCGATGGAGTGGGCCGGGAGAGGGTTACATTTCCGCCTGCCTTGTCCCCTGGCTCCGATGGGAATCTGCCTGTGTAGGAGCGGAAGAGAAGCCACAGCCTTCACCCGTAGCTGCTGCAGCTGACGTGTGGTGGACAAGTCATCTTTGCAGCCTTTGGAGACTCGGCGGGGCTCTCCAGAAACACAGAGACTGCAGATACATGTGCTGTGTTCCTCAGGGCTCGCGTTCCCCCCCAAGTGACCACCTAAGTGGTAGAGTTTTAGAGAACTTGCCAAATCTGTCTATTTAACAAGCCAAAAAACAAAAACAAAACCCCGAAAAACCTCAAAGCAGGTCTATTAGTTCAATGAAGATTTTACATATTTATAGGCTCAATTGCCATCCCTTAGGACTCTCGAGGTTTTCACTACAGAAACTATTTTGCAGCTGAAGAAAATATTCTAAAAAAGATAGCCCAGAAGAGGTTTCCGATCCATTACAGCAAAACAACAGCACACGCACACGCACAAACGCAAAGGTCCGGTCACAGGTAGTGCTACTACAAAAATGAGCCGGAGTCTACATGTTAATCATCCTTGGGAAAGTGGCTAGAAATGTGATGATGGTGTTCAATTCCATAGACGCGAGTTTCTGTGAGAGCAGGGAGCTTGTTGCGTGTGTTCACTGTTGTATCTCCAGTGTCCGGCCCAGGCACATAGTAGGTGCTCATCTGTTCACTGAACAGAGAGACGGTAACACTGCTAGTGGACTTTAGGGAGGCCATGTAATCATTCTAATTGCATCATGGGTGGAAGAAACCCTAAAGCGTGACATCAGAGTAATATAGGATGTTAATACACTGACAGGGGGAATTGTTGCTTCGGTACAAAAATCCCATAGCTATGAATTTAAATCTGAAATAATTGTACTTGGAAACATTTTCAGGTTGCATTGCAAGCTAGAGGCTGACGTCACTTAACTGGCAGTGGAAAGAAACCAGAAATTACAACTCTTAGTTGCTTCTCAGTGTTGTGTCTCTTCCATCTCATTCCCCTTCACTTCAGGGGGGACCCGTTTTGTTGCACTTACCCAGTTTGACTTGCAGGAGGATGCTGATGCACCTCGCTCTGTTGGCCTGGATGTGGCCGAGTCTCTTCTACTTTTGGGTTGCCTGAGAAGAACTGGACTACTTCAAAACTACCCTCACCCACTCCGTTTCCAAACATGTATCTCATTTATCCTTGATCACAGGTAGCTCAGATGATGCAGTCTTCAAAGCGGTGCCTCCCAAGCTCCAGCGTGTGCAGGGATTCCTGGGGACCATGGGGAAATACAGACCCTGGCCCCTGAGGCCGGGGGTGGGGCCTCCAGGGGAGCCGATGCTGCTGGTCCCCGGACCACACATTGAGTAGCAGACTGGGTTGTGGGCCCCTTGTGTCTTTCAGTCCTACGGGATGTGTGAGATGCTAGACTAGCCTGGTCTCCTGGCCTGAAACAATTTTGAGTCAGTGACACGGAACTTCTGGTGCGATTCTCGGTTTCTTCCAGAAATTTCTTCTAAGTCTCAGTTCTAGATGTGAGGCCAGAGATCACCCCCCTTACCCTGGGTTACTCCGGAGCTCTGTCTTTTGCAAGGATGGTCATGATCGGTATCCTCCAAAATATGAGGGTCCCTCTTTAGATTCTTCTCCTGACCTGGGTTGAGCTGCACTGACTTTGCTAAAATCCTCTGCCGCCTGGATCCCACTACTGGCCTCTGCTGGCCTGATCTCCGGAAGCCTGGCCCGTGCCATTGATCCGTTTCATTTTCTTTTCTTTTTCCTTTTTTTGAATCACTTCATAAGATCCTTGCTAAGTTCTGTTCTCTACTTCTGAGGACGACTTGGGACCCAGAATCCGCACGCCGCCAGCCTCATGGGCTGGCTCCGCTGCCTCTGCCGTAGTGGAAGCCACCGGAATGTCTCGCTTGGACGTTGAATTTCTTAACTCCTACGTCCACGTTGCTCTCCTCCACTCTGTAGCTAGAACGATATTTTTGAAATGTGTATCCAAAGCTCTCTCTCTTTCCATCCAAAAAAGCAGACTAGTTCCTCAGTCTGTGTCTGTGTGCTGGTGAATGAGTTTTCCTAATCCGCCTTTACCTGTCTCAGCTTCACGGAGGGGGTTTCAGCTCTAAATTCTTATCCCCATCGGCCCAAGGTCCCATCTCTTAGACAGTCCTGGGGGTTGCTGAGGTCAATGACTTCTAGAAGGGCAGTCAAAGCATAGCTCACTGGGTTACTCAGTTTCTTCTTCAGTTCTGAGAACTGAAGCTTTTCCATTCTTAGGAACTCTACTCTGCAGTACACAGAGCATTTTTTAAGTCTGTATCCAGCCCATCCCGATGTTTTATGGGGGAGGGGGCAGGTTTAGATTGCTTATTCCTGCACTCCTGAGGTGAGAACCACCTCACTCTCTGCACCCGCCCCTGCAGACCAGAGCTCATTTCATCATTAGGGCTGATCATGCTGACCAGAGCCCCTAGGACAACATGGTAAATGATGATGGCATCCGCTGAGCGAGACAACTCCAGCCGCACACCCATTTTACAGATGAAGAGGGTGAGGGATGAGGACGTTAGGTGAGCCGCCCAAGCTTATGAAGCCGGTCTGCTGTGATATCCGGGCGGGCTGGCTCCAGAGCCTGCCGTCTTAAACCTCCGTCTTGTCACAGATGGTTGTGGCTCCACCAGTTTTTGTGGGGTGACGCCTTTGGAGAGCCCGTGAGTTCCTGCGCTCCCTGCCAGAGCCAGCCGACCACGTGCATTGCTTCATTTTTCACCGTGTGACACTTCCCCAGGCACCGACACGTACCCACTCTCTGGGGCAGGGGCTCTCCTGCTGCAGCTCGTTTGTACGGCAGGGACGGTGGGCCAGCCCTGAGCTGGGGCCTCCCTGGTCTGCCTTCTTCCCCAGCTTCTCTTGGAGAACTCACTCATGCGACATGTCATAACCCTCTAGGCACTGATGAAGGCAGGTTCTGATGCAGTGCGTCTGGAGTGAGGCCCGAGATCCTGCATTTCTGATCCGTTCCCAAATGCTGCTGATGCTGCTGGCGTGTGGATGGATTTTGAGGGGTCGGGAGCAAAGCAGCATAATCTATTCCCTGAGCTTGTACTTCCTGCTTCGTATTTGCAGCGAATACTCTCTACCTTGTAGTATTGGAACGGGAAGGAAAGAGTGTGTGCTGAATACTAGTACTGTGATTAATGTTAGGTGTTCAACTAATGGCTTTTTTTGCCTTTCTTATTTTATTTTTCTAAGTATAAGTCAATATAAAATCTATAAAGATCTTATTACATACAATATTTGCACTGGAAAATGAATGCACAGGCAGACACAGAGCTCTCGGACCATTTTTTTTTAAAAAAGGAATCCAATCAATGCATTTAAAATATTCATCTAACATTATGTAGTGTGTATTTAAAAAGTAGTCATCTTTACCCTTTTGAAACTTAAATTCAACTCTCTCACCACCTAACCTCTGGATATTCTCTGCCTAACTATTAAAAGCTGATGATAAATCACACCAAGAGGAAACCCTTATTATGTCTGGGTTCCCACCATCACTGCAAATCCGTAAATTGCCCAGAACTGTGGCTTTGAAGGTTGTGAACTCCCAAGATTTCTATTGTGAATTTGCACTTGACCTTTGATCCTGACATATCTGTTGGGCTTCCCATTTAATTATTTACTAAATACGCTTTTAAAAGCCCTGTGGACCTGCCTTCCCCAGGGCTGCGGTCCTCCGTTCCCAGCTCCCGCCACCTGTTTGTGACCTCCCGTCTCCCTAGGGGTCCGCGCCATACCCCCATGCTGGCATTCCAAGGGGCCCCCCTAATGGACTTATCGAGGAACTTCTCTCGCTCTGGAACTCGGCAACTGACATTCTGACTGACACCAAGCATGAAAATCACATTACTCTGGTTGTAAAAAACCTTCACTGGCTACCTGTAAAGCACAGGATTATGTGCAAAGTCCTCGTTATTAACTTACAAGTCCTTAAATTGACTTGGTTTTGAATACCTCAGAGACATTCTGGAACCATACATCCGCGGTCGTTTTCTTTGTTCTCCGTCAATTGGATTAGTTCTTTTTTTGGCCGAAGACATTGAGCTACGGGGCATTTTTAATGTTTGCTCCCTACTTATGGAATTTATTAACCACGGAGGTCAGGCTGTCTTACTCTCTGTCAAGCTTTCAGTGGAAATTTAAGAGGTATCTCTTCCAGATTGCTGATTTGGCTAAGGAAGCCATAAATGGATCCCCTGTTGTTCGGCGTTGGAATCATTGTTCCCCTTCGGTATTTTTAGGAGCGCGCTCCAAGAGTGTGTTCGACGTGTCACGGTTAAATGTTATATCATTCCACTCCATAACGTGTTCCCCACGTACTGGCTCGAAACACTGTCAAAGTGAGTTTGCTAATTAAATGCTTTGCCTGACATATTACCCTTCCCCATAGGCTTCCGAGGGATGTCACAAGGACGGTACGTTACAGGAGAGGGGGCGCGGATGGTGAACTAGCATGCATTCTATTCAATTGTGTGCAATATCTCACCTTGTTTGGGTTGTTAATCAGTCACTCCACCGTTCCGAAAACTTAGCTGCGGAACGGCTGAATGGAACCCGAGATCTATGCGTCTGTCCTCCTCGCTGGCTGGACACGAAGGGGCCGTGGCTTTCTCTGTTGAGTTTTAATCTGGCACCTTTTGATGAGGTGCACATAGGTCAGAAGTTAACTAACAATGAAGTATTCAAAGAGCAGGCTGAGACACAAAGGAAAATAGGGCATGGGACACTACACAGCTAACGGCCAAATATACCCGCGTGTGATGGCACCGCCGTCATTTCTGGAAAGAGGGACATTCCTCAGGCTGGCGCAGCGAGGAGGGAACTTGGATTGAGAAGTTGGGTTTGCACCGAACCCACTGTGTGTGGCAGGACTGGGGTGGGCCAAACAACAACAAAAAAAAGAGGTAGGGAGGTTGTAGGCCACTATATGGGGATGGAGTGTGATAGCAGGGGGAAAAAATGCCTGTTGTTTATTTTTTTTAAGTTGGAGGAGAGGCATCTAAATTCAACCCATTTGGCTAGAAGATGAACCAGGGGGAAAAAGATAATAAATAAGGCTTTCTTAAACATTTAAGTTTTCAAAACAAGAGGTTCTCCATTTTCTTTCAGTGAATAAAAGATTTTTTTTTTCATTTTTCTTGGTGTTTCCAAACACTTGCCAAGGTCAGAGGTAGGGCAGGCCATGGCGGGCCGTCAGGAGAGGGCTTCTGGGAAGGGAGGATAACGACGCAGTTGCTGCTTGCACGTTCCTCCCCGTTTTGGCTTGTTGGTTTGAGGACGGGGTTCATGAGTTAGTTTGGGGGTGGGGTGGTGGGCAAGGTCCGAGATCGAATGCTGGAACTGGATTGTTTATTTGAGGATCGTCCCTGCTCCAAACATTCTAAAATAGAAAATCTCGCATCAGTTCTCACACGGCCTGTGAATCCTGTTTGGAAAGATACGTGTTCTCAGTATGGTGTAAGCAATCATAGCTGACTCAGTCCCACCCCGCCTACTCTGTTCCATGGGTCATTACCACGGCCTCTGTGCCCTTAGTCCTCAGGGCTGCTGCGGTCAGATGCACAGGAAGCCGGACGCTGAGCTCAGGATCTACTGGGGACAATAAGCCTTCCACCCAGGAATCATGTATCCATCCCGGAGACCAATGCTACCAAAGTGCCACGATCCAAACCCAGCGTGGTGGCCGTGCTCCCAGATTTCAGAGGAGGCCTGAGGAGTGAAAGGATTCATTTTGAGGGAGGAACCCCTGGGGCTGCCTTGGGGGAGTGGAAGCCTCTCTACTCAAAGTCTGGTCCACGGACCAGCAACAGCAGCATCCTCGGGAAGCGTGATAAAAATGCAGATGCTTGGGCCCCATCTCAGCTCTAAGAGGACCCCAGGCGATTCATGTTTATATCATAGTTTTGGAAGCGCCACGTTCGAAGACTCCGACTGAACTGTGCAGCCGTGAAAACATCAGACAAACAGACCCCTGGGAGAGGAAGCCCAGGCCCTGGCGGCGCTCCAGTAATACCCAAGTACCCCCCCAGTCCCTCCCTCTGGCCACTCACCTAGACTTCCACGGGCCTTGCAGGGAGTGTCCGAACACTGGGTTGGCTTCATGTGCAAGGACAGCGCTGCTTAACAGCCAGCCCTATTGAATTATTCTCCTGAGCTCTGATAGAGACGCAGGAATATTTGGAAGGGGAGCACCAGCTTGGGAAGAGGCGAGGACTGAAAAGGCCCTCTCTGGCGTGTCTGGTCCTCCACATACGTGCCTGCAGGTATGGATGGGAGCCATCGCTTTCAAAAGTTAAAAACTGCCGAAGAAAACTACCCACCTTCCTGTTTCTGTCATATAGGTTCATGCTTGCCTGGTTTGCATTACTGAGAGTGGTTCATTATGGAGCAGGGAGCAAAGAGACATTTTAATGGAATTGGCAAAACCCAAGCCACAATGCCCAACAGAGTGGGCTGGAGCTAAACAGCTGTGGCCTGGCTTTCAATGCATGAAAAGGGTTTTCATGCCTAGGATTAACAGTGCTGAAACAGCTATAGAGATCATTTTATAATTATTACAATCTCTCTTTTCCCCTTCCTTCCTTCCTTCCTTCCTTCCTTCCTTCCTTCCTTCCTTCCCTCCTTCCTTCCTTCCTTCCTTCCTTCCTTCTTTCCTGCCTTCCTTCCTGCCTTCCTGCCTTCCTCCCTCCCTCCCTCCCTCCCTCCTGTAAGCTTTAAAAACTAATGTGGCTTCCATGCAAATCAAAAGTAGCTGAAAGCTTGCCAAGGCCAAGATGTAATTGAAGATGGCATTTAAGCCTTTGTGTCTCCTCTGTCTCCTGAGATACCATCATAAAAGAAAAGACTTCATCAGGTAATGTTTTCTTCATTATTCAACATCACAATTCTGAAGCGAAAAAAAGATAATTAGACATACGGAGCTGTCGACACATAGTTTATGAGGAGCTCATAGTTAATTAGTTATGGTAAAAGGTTTTTTGTATAGTCATAATTACTTTACATTTCAGAGGAGAGGAAGCAAACACACATGCATTTTATTTTACCTGGTGACAAGCGTATCGCAGGGAGGCAGGTGTTTTGATGACCCTTTGGCACTGTCTTCAGACTTCCCGAGGTATCTGCGAAGCGTCAGGAAGGGATTTTAACAGCACAGGTCTTGTTAACGTTAATAGAAGCTACACATCTGAGACCCTTACACATCATCTGGCTGGATCCTATAAGAAAATATCATCTTCTCGGTGTCCCGAATCTCCTTTGTCAATGAACGTTCCTACCTACACGCTAATCCGGAGAATGGTTACAATACTTCCCTTTAAAATGTGAGACCAAACACCTTCACGAGTCACACTTTTTCCATTCTCATTGCCGGGGTCAGCCCACGGAGCAAAATTAATGGCAAAAATAACATCCTGGGAAGCATAGCATTCTGTAATTTATTTGTTTAAAACAATTTGTAGAAGTCATCTCTCTTTTTTTTTTCACCCAGTGTTTCTGCGGAAGTGGTTATTCAAGATCTCAACCTAATTAAGCGATGAAAAGAACTTAAAAATTAAGAGCGATACTCTTGGTTTTGCGTCTGTACCAGTTGCACTCGCATCTGAGCCGAGGGGAGGGAGAGAACAGCGCTGTACTGTCCAGTACCGCCTGGGTTCTTGGGGCGCAGGGTGTCTAATCTCCGGCGACGTCTACCCCCAAGAGAAGAATTAATCAGGCCGCCACATGTCCTGATGGTCGATCTCCCAGGGTGTCACATGGCAGACGTACACCTGCGCTTACAATCAAGGTGTCCCCATCCAGGGGCCAGAACGCAATTCTCCTCGACCTCCATCCCCCGCTTCGGTTCTTGGAACGGAAGATGGAAGACGAACCCGAGATACGCGCTGAATTTCATTTAATCAATCTTACTAAGCTCTAGTTCCCTCATCTATAAAATAAGAATAATATTAATACTAAGACAGATAACAGATAACAGAGGTGGTTTGGGAGGGGGTGGAGGAACCATCTAATTAAATACATGTTATTGTCAAAGTCCTAGTTTTAACTCTGGGTAGTGCACTCACAGGTGCCTACTGCGTTATTTTAAATAATAACTAAATAACAGCAGGGGTCATTGGACCAATAATCCAATAATGAGGTGTGTCAAGAAAAAAGACAGACAACAAATATCAGGAGATTAGCACAACAGCAGACACAGTAAATGCTCAGTAATTATTGGCTATTATTATTTTTATTCTGAGAACAACTCTATGAGTTAGGTGCTATTATCACCCCCAGTGTAGAGATGATAAACTCACACTGAAGGAGGTTAAGGCACCCAGCTAATATATATATATAGTAAAGCTAGGATCTAAAACCTGGGTCCCACACCCAAGCGATTCCCTCATCAGAAGCAACTGTAACAACCCCGAACTATCATCTCCCTAACTCAACTTTCCCCTTCACCACCCATCATGGCGGACATGCTGGAAATGGAGACTGAAGGCTTCTGGTCCCTGGGACCTGGCGCTTGGCTGCCTCCGTGGGGATCTGGAAGGTCTAGGAGCCTGGACTGGCTATCCTGACATCACTTGCTTGAACGTACCCAGCTTTCAATGGCTCCCAGTTCACTGCGTATGTCAAGGACGGACAGGGGAGGAGGCCCCAGCTGGTACCTTCCCTACATCCTCGCTCTCCTCGCCCACCTGACCAGCCTTTCGCGCTGAAAGACAAGGCTCTCACTGCTCTGGGGTTTTTCTCTGTAATCTCCGTGACGTGCTTTTGGTTTCCAGCATTATTCTCCAGGATGCTCACCTATTTTTATGGACTAAATCAGGAAGTGGCCCCTTCATTTTCCTGGCCAGAAAAGCATCCATCAGCCTTAGCGTTTGGTCCCTGCAGTACCCCGCTCCCACAATCTCAAGTGGACCAAAAAAGGGGAATGGGCCCTTTGCATAGGGTTCAAGGTGGCTGACTGCCATTCTAGAACATGCTGACATGCTAAGTTTGAGGCTACCCCTTTAGACAGGAGTCATGTTAAGAAACTAGGGTTTTCACAGCCAAGCTGAAGAAAATATCTTGAGAAAGACTAAATAAGTTATATTTGATTTGGGGCATGTAAAACCTTGAATAAAGGAGATTGAATAGTTCACTCTATTGTCATTAACGTGATTTACAGCCTGCGTCCCGTTCCCACCCAAACCTGTGAGTTACACCCCAGGTGTGCCCTAATGAAGATCCCTCTTGAATCGCATTTCCTCGAGATAATTAAGACAATATTTGCTATTTCTATATATTTTAATGGTCATAGTTTTAGCTATTACTTTAATCACTAATAATTAGCCTATGATCTAGGAAAGAAATATAAATTTAGAATGACAAAATAATGCTTGGAAATAATTTCCTTTTGTCTATTCCTAAAGGAATAAAAGATACAAGTTTTAAGATAGCCAAGGTGAATAATTTCTTTTTTTTAAAGATTTTATTTATTTATTTTTAGAGAGGGAAGAGAGGGAAGGGAGGGAGAAAGAGAGAGAGAGAGAAACATCAATGTGCGGTTGCTGGGGGCCACGGCCTACAACCCAGGCATGTGCCCTGACTGGGAATCGAACCTGCGACACTTTGGTTCTCAGCCCGAGCTCAATCCACTGAGCTATGCCAGCCAAATGAATGATTTCTAAAGTCAGTGATATTTCAGGTCCAGCCAACATCTTTAGATTATTTATGTAGAACACTATAATATTTTAAATTCCTGAATAAATAATTCTCTCTGTGTTAATTATTCTCAATTAATCATGCTAATTCACACTAATTACTAATGTAATTATGAAATTGAAGATTAACCTGGAAATTTGGAAGAGCAATGTTTGTGTTAACTAAACAGGAATAAATTACACAGGCAGGGGCAGGGTTCTTCGCATTGCGTTTGTCTAGCTCGAGGCCCACAAAGTACGATGTAATGTGGGAAGATCTGACTTCAGCATCTCATCCACTCGCCGAACGGTGGGGTCCACCCTATCTCCTCTTCACTCCCACGTGTGTCCTTTGCTTCTGACATTCCTAACATTTTCAGAAGCTGTGCTGAACGATGAAAAGGTCATTTCTAGCCACAAAGGGAAAAGTAAGACTAGGACCGTCTAGAATATTCCGCCGGTGTCTGCCAAGGCTGTTGGAAAGCCTCGGATCTGCTGGACCTGTTGATAGTTCAAGGGGAATAAGAAAATAGCCATGACCTTTGTTTGCTGAACCTGAACTAAAGATTCCACAAGACACGCTCATTGGGACTGTGGCTGGACTTACGGGGACCACTGTCTCGCTGAGGTTCAAACAGATGTGTGAGAAACTGGTGGGGGGGGGGTACCAATGTAATAGCAAGAGCTAGGATGTTTGAGATAATAAAGAACATCATTCCTTAACCGTCAATAAGAAACAGGGGCAACAAGCCCTGATTTAACACATTGCGGCCCTTTGCATACTAAATGTTATTTACAGGGTTCAAGGGGGTCAAGTTCTTTACGACTTACTGACATCCATTCATTTGGTCCATCGTGTGTGCCATTGCGGTTACACAATCAGTTGGTAACCATTGTGTGTGCGTGTGAGTGTGCCTGCGCATGTGAGCATTCCCCTGTTCCAGGTTCTAGATCTTGGGTACACGAAGATGAAAAGGTAAAACCCCAGCCCTTCAGAAGCTCTCACCCATGCAGAACTGATGTCTCATGTTTTCTTGGTAGGAAACCACAGCTCAGAGAACACACGTTACCAGCTGGGGGAGGGGGAAACCCTCCGCTTTGAGAATGTGACTCACTGAGGAACAACGGCCGACTCTTGGTGCACAGGCTGACCCGCCCTCGGCTCCCGGGCGGGAGTATTCCACGGGTTTGCACGTGGTGCAATGATTCATCTCGTTCCCAAGCTGCAAGGAAAGGGGCATCTTGGCTTCCTTCACCTCCAGGCTCGAGAAGCGCTATGTCTCTGAGGGCTGGTAGGGAAGAATCCACTGGAATTTGATACAATCCTTATTTCCCTCCCTGAAGGCTTGTGGCTTATTTTAGGTCCGGAACCCACTTTTAGTTCCTAGTGAAACAAATTGTCTTCTTCTGAGGTGGAGCGCACATGGCCCTGGAGGGCCGTGAAGAATAGCAACCAAATGCGTCTAAAGGACTTGAAACGCCCAGCATGAAACCCGCCACGTTCAAGCCAAGGACTGTCATTCACGACAGGCATTCCCAGCATGCTAAGAACGGGGAAACTCCCCAAGCACTAATCACTCATCTTACGCCTTTTAATCCACTGTCCTTTTCTTTAACAGCAAAGCCGATCTGGCTATAAATTACTAGTCGTAAATGACTTGCTTAACATCTCACAACCATTTATCTGAGGAAACCATGAGGCATAGTTTCGAGGCAGTTTAAAAAGCTACCAAATGAACTATAATTCATTTACTATTCGCATCCAAATAAGAGCCATAAACCATAAGAAGAACATGAGTCAGGGTGACATCATGAGAATTAACCTCAGAGGACTATTCAAGAACTAAATATTCTCTTCAGTACATTGAGATGAACAATCACTTGCAATGCCACCACCCCGCTCCGCTGGTGAGAGAGAGCACACAGTGCACCGTGGGTCCTGACCTGGAGTCTGTTAACATTGATCTAGATCCGTGTCTCCCAACCCTAGTTGGTTTCACTCCGTGGCATTTCTAACTCCCTCGAGAGATGTTACGAAATGCTTCCAAATTCCCTAAACAAAATTAATTTTAATTCGCATTCATATTAAAAATAAATGCATACCATATGGCAGATGAGGGGAAAGAAAATACTAGAAAGCCCAACTAATAACTTAGAAAAAAGATTCCAACTCATTAGCCAAGTGGGGGATTTAGATAACACTTTTTAAGTTACAAGTTCTCAGCAAACAGGGACGTGTAGTCCAGGCAACCAAGGAAAATATTACTCTGTTGTAAGCCCTCAGATGGTAGATGGAGGTCTCAGATGAAATACTTTCTCTACAATGAGCTGGTTCTGTTTCAGAAACATGTGCAGGCGAGACGTCCTTGCCGTCTCCCGGTTTAGTGAAGGGTCATGGTTTACACCCAAGTACCGACTGCTTTATGGTTCACAACACACTTCCACAGACAGCATCGAGGCTGGGAACTGATACTGGTGACTCGTCTGGCCGCAGAAAAGGCTATTTCAGGGAAAGATCCTTGCTACACTAAACCTCAAGTGGAATTAGTTTATATACTACGTCACTGAAAGATTAATGTTCGCCTTGGGGCACCTGGGGAGAGGGAGGATAGTGAGTGCTGCTCCTTTGCTGTGACTTCTGCGGCTCCAGCACCATATGCAGAAGCTAAATGATGCATGAACTTGGCCTCACTCTGTCCCGCTCCCAAATAAAGCAGAGGAAGGGACAGTCAGGAGTCAGTGTGGAGGGGGTAAAAGACAATGGTTCAAAATAGGCTGAATTTAAAGGCAGTGGTGTGGGCACTGGCCGTGGGGACAGACCGAGTGAGCATGCAGGTAGACCCCGTGGTTATAAGCTGAAAAGTTGAGACTGGGGCGGTTTGGAATACCACCTACTGATGAAGGCATCCTTTGAGACCCCCAAAAAAGATCCAGGAAGAGGCTCACTCATTCTTTAAAAAAGACCAACTCTCACACACAAATGAAAAACAAAGATGTCATGCTTGTTGTAACACTCGGGGTACTAAACAGTTGTTTTTTTTTTAATCAAAAGTTCATCCCCATTTGTGATAATATGGACCTAATCTCGCATTCTGATTAAAATGCTTATTCAGAGGAAGGTAATTGAAATAATGTTTTAGACAATTCTAATGTTTTGATCATGCATATAATTTTTAGTATACCTAATGTTGAGTGAACTTATTGAGGGCATCATGATAAGAAGCAAAACGCTAAGAAAGCTATTCATAGTTTGGGAATTCTGGTTCACATAGGAAATGTTAAATCTACTGAAGAACTTTACCAGACACGCATTTAACTCATTGGCCCTGGTATCAGTAAAACGCACGGCAGGATGGCGTTGCTTCTCGTGCAGTTGGGCTCTCCTCTGAGTCTCCCCCTGCCAATGGCAGACACAGACAGACACAAACAGACTTGTAAACAAGGCCCTGGTGTGATGGCCAAGAACCGTAAAACTGCTTCCCTTTAGTTGGTTGTTTGCTCAACAACAACTTTTCGAAAACTCTTAGCAGTCTGTGGTCCTGGTCTTCAAGAGTGACTATTGAACAGGACAGAGCTGTACAAACAAATCGCGTTGACTTGATGTAGTAAGGTCTGCAGAAGAGACACGCGCACACACTCCCAGGAGCTCACAGAAGGGATTGGAAATCTCTGTCGAGCTGGGTAGAGCAGCCGCCTCACAGAAAGTAGCGTTGGGTCCCCCGATGAGGAGCGGGTGGTACCTAGCATAAGAGAAGGGCGTGAGGTCAGAGGCAGGAGCAAGTAAAAAGGCTTGAAGGCACAAAAAGGCACAGGTGCCGTGCAGGGAAGAGCGAGATGGGTAGCGTGCCCAGGGCATGGAGTGCGGAGTGGACAGACAGCGGCTGGAGTAAGGGCGCAGGGGGCGGCTGTGCCGGATGGCAGGAGGGCGGGTGTAGAACGGTGCCACAGCATAACGACTTCCAGTACAACAGTGTTGGACTCGGCAGTCGTTTTAGCCTTGTACGTATGCTCAATTCTGAATCTTCTAGTGGGTGGTTTATTCACGACAACACCAAGCTAATGACAGAAATCAACAAGCAAACGTATTTTCCTCTTAAAAATATGCTTCCGTGTGTTTGCTGGAACACGCTTATTTTATACTGAACTCAGAGTGGTTGCTGTAATATTTGAAAATATTTGCCCCCCAAATGTAGAAAGGGCTTACGCCGTGCTTGTTAAGAATTGCCAGAGTTCTACGGTTCTATTGGAAAATTAGAAGACTTCATGTACACACACTTAATGAGACCACGATCCACACGTACAACCGAACACTTACAATTGATACCAAATTTTCACCTCCCGTGTCTCTGCTGGCTGTAATCTTCCCCACTGTATTGAGAAGCTGCTGGGAAGTATGCCTGTCACGAAAATTGCTCAATTTTCAAAATGATCTATGAATCATAATGGGAGTTTGGTAGTTAAGCGTCTGCAATAACATAAAAATGCCTCCCAGCCCTGAAACAGGTGGGAGAAAGAAGTCAAAAATGACTCTTACAATGGTCTTTTTCATCCATTTAAGTCCCCGTGTATCAGACAGCATTAGAAGAAATAATAATAATAATAAATAGAGCATGGCTGTAAGATACGTAATGAGCTTGGAGTATAATAATATGATAAGAGAGAGAGGCCTCGTGCCGTGAAGCCAGACTGCCTGGGTTGAAATCCTGCGTCCATCCCTTAACCAGCTGTGCAACCTTGGGCAAGTTAATTAACTTCTCTGTGCATCGCTTGCTGTGAAAACAGCACCTAGTACACAGGGTTACTAATGAGCGTTCTGAGGATCTTCTCTCTGCTCCACCAGCTCCCCCTCCGACCTTCCCCCACCCTGCTTCTGTGCACTGGGAGGCTGGCCCACAAGAGTGGCCACAATGAGTTCTTGGCCTTCTGGCTTTCTGTCCTGTTTGGCTGAAGGGAGGCGCTGGTCGGGAGAGCCAGAGGCAGAAGGTGAGTTGGGGTGTTCATTCCCTTTGTTGCCGCCCTGCCTGGTTGCCGTGGGTGTCTGCAACCCCCTGCTCTCTGGGCACCTCCAGCCGCTGTGTGTCCTCACCCTGCAGGCAGGCCAGGGGTGGGAGGGGGGCGTAAAGTCTCCCCGCTGCCGTTAGCCGGCGGGCGGTGGGGGGGGCCCTGCACAACACCGCATTGCGTTTTCTAAATTCCACTCACACCTTTGCAAATATCCCTTTTATTCAATTCACTTCAATTTATCCAATTTGAGCATGCCATCTGTTTCCTGCCAGAAGCCCGACTAATAGGATGAGTTTCTCTCTGTAAAACACTTAGAATAATGGCTGGCATATGTAAGTACGATATAAGTATTTGATAGATAAATAAAGTAAATGAGATTTAGAAACTTCTGTAGTCAATTTAAACATATCTTTCTGTATCTTGCTGTAGACGGCAAACATTTTCCGAAACATTTCCCAAATAAAACCGTTCTCTTCAATGCACTCTGTGTTTAGGCAATAACCACCGTTTCATTTCTAATCATGTCGGCCGCACTTTGGTTTAAAAAAGCCCGAGTCAAATGTTATTAAAGTGGTTTTTAATTCAATATGAGCTGGTGGGGAATTTTTATACCTCTATTCATTAGCATCTCACAGTGTCAGCTCTCCCTTTTCTTACACCTTTGTACTCCCTCCTCTGTATACATTCAATCATAGGCACGGTATTGTCTCCTTTGATGCTTTAAAAGAATCTGGAATATAAACACCTGTATGTTTTATCCAACTGGTCAGATAGCATGGCATTTCACAGCTTCTAAAGTTACCAATATCTGATAAAAACCACAGGCTCCTTACTTCTTGGAGTGAAAGATAAGATTTTTGCATGCTGGACTGTACCATCATTTTTAAATCTAAGGTTCTAAGACCCCACCACCCCTGTTTCATTCTAAAGGATTTACTTATCTTGTGTACAGGTTTTACATCACTGAAGCCAGATAGCCTCAGAGCTTTTTATTTCCGCTCCTGTGGAATTATTTGTGTATGGACAAGGGGTCACCCCATATTCATGTTTGTGGCAGCATCTCCATCCAATATTTAAAAGTTCGGATTCATTTCCCAATATTCTGGAGTACGGCCTCAAGCGAGTTGCAAAAAAGAAAGAGTCTGAGACTTTGCTGGTTTGAGATTACCCTTTCTTTTGCTGTTTATATGGGCAACAACTTGACTAAGGGAAGTATTCTAAGGTCTCAAAGTCTTTTTCCAAGGGTTCTATAGATTTACTCCAGCAACTTGTAGTAATTATTATAGCCCATAAATACAAGGATGGTCTGGTGTTTGCCACTTCAGAATTAAGCAGAGTCGCTGGCTAGAACACCATCGTACACAAGTCAATAGTGTTTTTCTGTTCCAGCAGCAAACACTTGGAAAAATGGAATTTTGTTTAAAGAAAACTATTATTCACAGAGCAACTAGTATAAGATATTTAGGAATACATTTATGAAAACTTATAAAACTTTATAAAATATATGCAAGGAGACCTAGATAAATAGGCAGGTATACTATGCTCACCAGTTGGAAGACTCAGGATTATCAAGATTCTCCTCAGAATCTATACATTCAATGCAACTGGGGCAATTAATCATTTATATGGAAAAAATGGATTTCTATCTTACGCTATATAAAAATGAAGTCAATGTGGATATGAGAACCAGATGTAAAAGCAAATATTATGGGGGAAAGAAGGGGAAGGGTTGTCAAGGAACATGCATATAAAAAGCCCATGAACAGAGACAGTGGGCGGGGCGTGATTGAAGGTGGGGGGTGGGTAGGGCAGGGGAGAATAATTGGGGGAAATAGGGACAACTGTGATTGAACAACAATAAAAAAGACTTAAAGAAAATAAAAGACAATGTATTTTCTAAGGTAGGGGAGCATTCATTTTTTTAAAAAATATTTTATTTTTATTTATTTTTAGAGAGAGGGAAAGGGAGGAAGAAAGAGAGTGAGAGAAACGTCAATGTGAGGGAGAAACAGTGGTCGGTTGCCTCTTGTATGTGCACTGACTGGGGACTGTACCCGCAACCCAGGCATGTGCCCTGAGCCGGAATCGAACTAGCAACCTTTTGTTTTGTGGAATGACACCCAACCAACTGATCCACACTGGTTGGGGCAGGAAGCATTTCTTAAATAAAATACAAAACCCCACAAACCACATAAAAATGATCAATTTGACTACATTAATACAATGAAAGACGTCTGCTTATCAAAAGAGGCATTTGAAAACCATCTAACTGACCAGGATGAGTGTACAACTTCATAAAACAAAAAGACACAATCTAATAGAAAAATGGGCAAAAGACAGGTACGGACATTTCATAGAGAAGAAAATACGAATGTCTAAAAATAAATAAGAAGACAGTCCACTTCACTAGATACAAGGAGGGCTAAAATAAGATAACAGTGGAAACCATTTTGTACAAACTGGATAGTCTGAAAAGTTAAAAAGCAGGAGACTACAAAGTACTGGTAAGGATGTTAAACAGTAAAACTCGGAGAATGATGGGTGGGAGAGTATGTCCATACAATCACTTCAGCCCGGCATTTAGTGCCGCGCAATCAAAGTGCACATACCCTCCTATGACACAGCTGTCCAGCAGTGCTTCTCAAACTTGACCGTGCATTGGCATCTCCTGGAGAGCTCATTAAAACAGACCGCTGTCCCCATCCCCGGAATTCCTAATCAAGTAGGTCTGTGGTCGAGTGCAAATATTGGCATTGCTAACAGGATCCTGGGTGATTCTGAGGCTGCTGGTGCAGGACCACCCCTTGAGAAACATCGCCCCAGAGAAACTCTTAAACACGTAAATACAAATTTATGAACAAGAATGTGCATGGCAGCATTTGGGGGTGATAACCAAAAACTATGGCCACCCAAATATTAATGGAAGAGAGAATGATAAAGTAAATGGAAATATGTTTATAAAATATTGTAGAGCAGCGCAAGCGAATGCACGGCAGCAGGTATGGGCACCAACCTGCAGGAACATCGAACAATACAATGGTGTATATGAATATAAGTTGCAGAAGAAAGCACAGAGTATAATACAACGTATTCAGAGCTCAAAAGCATGCAAAATTAAACTATGTATTGCTTGACAGTTAGTGTGTTTGCATTAGAAAGTCAAGGTAATAATATGACTCATTATAGTGGCTGTTACTGGGAGCACGTATAAACACAATCAGAGATGGGCATGTGGCAGAGTTCGAGGGGACTTGGTGAGGCTTGTTTCTTAAATGAGGTGGAGAGTACAGCAATGTTTGCCATATTATTTTTAGGTTTTTCTTGATATGTGAATTACCATATTTTGCCATGTATAATGCACATCCATGTTTTTGGTCCAAACGTTCAGGAAAAAAAAATATCCCTTGTTTTAATTTGTAATTCAATTATTTATTTATTTATATTTAGGTACTTGTTTTTTTGTATTATAGAGACATTTCAGCATTTATTTTTGAACATATGGATATTGCTATTGCTTTCTAGAGTTACACTTTTAATGCAGAAGCATAAATAAAAAATTAAAACATTTACATAGATACAGAACTAATACTACCCACGTATCATGTGCATCCTTATTTTTCCCTCAAAAATTTGGGCAAAAAGTATGCATTGTATGAGGCAAGATACAGTATTTCCAAGTATATGAAGAACAGTAACTATGTTACATTTTGAGAGGAACCCAGCTGCACCTTTCTCGTTGAGCACAGTTGCAGTAGCCAGTTTTAAATCTTTGTCTGCTAATTTGAACCACTGAGTTGTTTCACTGTCCGTTTCCACTGACTGCCTTTGGCTCACTTTTTCTTTCTTTCTTTATGTACTGACATCCGAGAAAGTGTGAATGACACGTTGTAAAGCCTCTGGATTCTGTTGTGTTCCTCTGAAGAGCGCTGGTTTTGTTAAAAGCAGGCAGCTGACTTACCTGTCCTCAACCTCCACATGGTCTCCTTTGTGGTGAGAGTGAACCGACATTTTTGTGCAGTTTCCTTAGCCTTCCCTGGCTGCTTGCACACACACAGTTGGGGTGTCAGCCATGATATGTGCTCAGTGTAGACACAGTAACGCATTGCCGCCCCTCTTCGATTCTCTTCTTTCCAAGACTCCCCTCTGACTTTCTAGTCACTGTAATCACCTTGAACTCTATCTCCTGGCTCTTCATGCCAGTAAGACTGCAGGTTTTCTAGACAAGTTTTAGCCACTCTCATTTGGCACAAATTGGGTTGGGTCCTGCTTTCCAGCGAAAAGCGGGAATAATGGGAAACTTGCCCATTGCCATTCTCTTCTTCCCAATGCAGACTCCACTCCTGTTCTTGCCTGTTCAGTTGCTCTGTAGTACCTTCGGGCAGCTGCTTTTTATATTATGTTCAGAATTTATAGCTTTTATGTGCAGGAGGATTACCAGAAGCCAGAAGCCCATTCCATTCCTTTTTTGAGCTTGTTTGTATGTTTTTTTCCTCTTTACTATTTATCACTTCCCCTCCCCGCCGGGCCCTAGGGCAGCTCTTCTGGTGCCCGGAGTCCCGCAGTCCTCCCTGAAACAGTTCCAACTGTCTAATCGCAGAAGCTCAGATCAAGTCCAAGGGGCCAGATGGGACGAGGATGTTGCTGTCTTAGACCACACTTTAGCATTTCTTCAACGCAGCGCAGCCTATAGACCTGCAGCCCTTTATTTCAACTCTGCAAATATTTACTGAGCGTCTACAAGGTCCAAGGCTTTGTTGCAGGCCTGTTGGATGCGTGGATAAACAAAACAGTCAAACGCCCTGCCCTTGGGAAGTAACAGTATCCAGAGGGACACAGACGATGAATCATAGACAATAAATAAGCGCGACCGTATGTTAGGAGGCAGTCATTGTCCACCTTTGTTCTCATTCCCAGAGCAGTTTTGGCTCTTTGGGATCATAATCATTCCAACATCTTCATTCCCCTCAACTTTACCGACTTGAGTTGTTTTCCCAGAACGAATAGGCAGGGAGTCCTGCAGGGAAAACAAGGACGGGGCTTCCGAGGCTGCAGTGACCGCATTTCACCACTGGGTGGGCAAAACTGCGGGAGCCGGAGAGGAACTCACGAAGGGGCAGCTGGCAAAGGAAAAGCAATGGTTCAATGACTGCTGAGCTCAACCTAATCTCCCCTCTCCAGGTGACCTCTCTTCTACGTTTTGTGCAAAGCCCATACAATCAGGTGGAGTCATTCCACCACAGAGTGGTGGTTTTGTGCCCAGAAATTGAGAAAATACTTTGGGGGGAGGGCACAGGATTTCTAAGTGCATGTGTTTATGTGATGTGTACGATATTTTTGTTAATACGTATCTTTTCATTGTTCATATGTGTAGTACATAATATATATGTGTGTATGTATTCTACTTGTATTCATACCTAAATATCTTTTTCATATTTCTTCTGTGTGCACAAGTAGGTGTTTGTACATTTTATACATATGGATATGTGTGAGTGCATATATACATTAAGTTATTTTGTGGGCCCTCAATAAGGCACTTTTTTAAAAAGATTTTATTTATTTATTTTTAGAGAGGGAAGGGAGGGGGAGAGAGAGAGAGAGAGAGAGAGAGAGAGAGAGAGAGAGAGAGAGAGATACATCAATGTGCAGTTGCTGGGGGTTCTGGCCTGCAACCCAGGAATGTACCCTGGCTGGGAATCGAACCTGGGACACTTTGGTTCCCAGCCCGCGCTCAATCCACTGAGCTACGCCAGCCAGGGCTCAATAAGCACTTTTAAAGCCCTTTTGAGGTATGGTGTTCCCCGTGTGGTAAGTTTACCCACATGTTCACCACCATCATCATCATCATTCACATTTAATAAGCTTGTCATGTTACACGTACAATGCTAGGTACTTTGGGGTACTTAATGCTTACAATACTCGTACACAGGAGACGGTGCCGTTGCTCCCATTAAGCAGGTAAGGAAACTGAGGTGAAAAGAGGTTAACGTGCCCAGGTTGGAACTGGGATGTAAACTCAGTCCTGACTGACAAAGCCATTATCTTGAAGGAGGGTCAGCACACTTTTTCTGCCAAGGGACAAATGGTAAATACTTCGGGCTGTGCAGGCCACGTGGTCCCTGGCGGATCTATTCAGCCCTGCTGTTGCAGTGTGAAAGCAGCCGTAGACAATGTGTACATGAATGGGCATGACCCTCTCCCAACCAAACTATAAAAGTAAGCGGAGGACCAGGTTTGGCCAGTGAGCCACAGTTCGCTTATCCTGGGGGCTCGTAACCACCAGGCTCCGGTGCCTTGGTGACCACAAAGATCCAGATCAAAACTCTTCCTCTTGCATACTTCATACCAATGGTCATCAGAGGCGCCTCGTTGGTCCTTGACTCCTTCGGGTCTTGATCCCTTAGTTCCTTGTGGGAACTAAGTAAAAAAAAACTTGACTTACATTGCAGCTCTGAAATCTATTAATCCTGGGGTTGCAAGAACTGAGTCCAGACACAAGGAGTTGCAGACAGTCATAGAAAAGGAAAGAGTGTGTCGGTGTCCCATAGGAGCAGCCGAATCTGTCCACAGGAGACATTCAGATGAAAATTCCAAAGGAGGCCTCTCCTATTTCTTTCTCTTCCAACACAGGAAAAGCAGTGGTGCACCAGATCACAGGCGATGTGTAGATTAGTCGGAAAATCTGACATTTAGGGAAAGAGCATGCTTACTGAACGTTAGCGCGAGCAGGTGCGATGCTAGGCACTTTGCACGCCTACTTCACTCGCAATACCCCTATGTGGGTAGGTGTGGTGTTTTGCGGGTAAAGAGGAAGAACGGATAGGGTTCAATACCCAGAGGGTTGCAGGCCAGGGTAATACTTTGTTCGGGAACCCGGCAGGTCCAGAAACAAGATATTGTTAGTATGTTCAGAGATGACAAATTCAACTACTCAATTTATAGGCCATGTGCTCTGACGCATAGCCAGAGTGTCAACTTATTCATTTATCTGGGAGTATTCACACCTAATGGGGGTGGGAAGTTGGTTCAACAAGCATTTCTTGGATGGCCAACATGTGCCGAAGCCTTGGAAACAAAGATAGGGAGGAAGACATGGCCTTTGGATGAAGAAACTTCCAGGCTGGCCACTGCACCCCTCTGAGGGGTACGAGGAGGCTGCACGGAAATGGAGGGGGCCCTCTGAAAGTGGGTTGCCCCCCAATACAGACCTGCCTATTGGGGAGCACCCAGCTAGAGTCAACCTTTTGGGTAGAAAGGACAATAAATTCAAGACCGTTAGCCTTGCTCTGCCTCCACCCCTTGTGAGACCCTGGATAATGATAGTAACAGCTCCTATGTACAGAGCACTTACAGTGCACGTGGTGCTGCATGCTAAGTTATTACACAGATGACCTCCCAGGCCGAATCTGAACTCCTGGGTGTGGCAGGGTAGGCCTCTGGCGAGTCAGCCTTGACATAAGGTTCCGGTTTTTTCTCTCCTATGTGCACCCCCGTCTGCAGCCATATTGCACAGCGCACCACATATTACATGATTTTCACTTCCAGCTGCAGCTCACACCATCTCTTCCATCTGGAATGCCTTCTCCAACTCAGTCTATCATCATGCTGGCCATTGCTCCGGGCCCAGCTCGTATGCTAATCCCTCCTTGCAAATTTTCCTTGGCAAGGATCTCTCTTCTGAATGCCTGTACGACCTTGCACCTCATTCAATAGCACTTAAGTGCTTTTAAAAAATCCATCTTAAGGCTCTCAGTTCTGATTACAAAAATAAAACATTGCTCATTGTAAATAACTCAGACAATAATGGGAACATTTTTGCAAACACATCACACTCTTCCCATGGTGTTAAGTTCCTTAGGGATGAGGACTGTGTTTTATTCGCCTTTATATCCCGTGGAATCTGCCCACGTTAGTTCCCAAATGCCTACCCTGGGCTTGGATCAGAGTGAGAACTAAATATTGACTTGGATGAATTATGTTTAGGACTTTTATAGCTAAACAGACAGCTGATTTTGTTTTTTTTTTAAGATTTTATGTATTTATTTTTAGAGAGGGAAGGGAGGGAGAAAGAGAGAGAGAGAAACATCAATGTGCGGTTGCTGGGGGCCGTGGCCTGCAACCCAGGCATGTGCCCTGACTGGGAATGGAACCTGCGATGCTTTGGTTCGCAGCCCACGCTCAATCCACTGAGCTACACCAGCCAGGGTGATTTTGAAAACTTACATGAGATTTATGGTCAATGATGTTACTAACTTGTCTTTGTTCCTAATATTATAATACTTCTTTAAAAATGTACTAATAAAATGGTTTTGGTGCTGAATTCATGAAATGCTGTGTGTTCTTGGTGTGAGGGCCGGACCTATCTCTGATCGGCGGTTATTGCTAGAAATTCCACGGCTTCTATCTTTAGACGGCTTTAGAGATGAATTATTTAATTCATGCTGAGACCATTTCAGCCCTCCGAGTTGTTCACCTTTCAAAGTTCCTCAGGTATCTGCAAGAATTTGTGAGTTAAAATATTCCTGGGTTATAGGCCTCAGTTTCATCGAAAATTGACTGCACATTTTTATCATTAAATCATGAGCATCGCAGATGACTTTCACATTTCTGCTGAAGGCATGTTTCTTATTAGGCTAAAGCTTTTCAGGCTGTACAATTAATGGTTCATAGCACACTAGGGAACATTTATTAATTTTCATTTTACTTCTTTTTTGAAGGTTATGAGGGTTAAGGGTTCTAAGTTGGAGTTATTGAAATTTTAAAAGGTGTAAATAGGTAAATATTATGGTTCCTGGAAAAGTGAGACATTTTTCCCTTTAAGCATGTGATTAATATTACTAATAAAAATGTCATCAGCCTTCCCTGCTTGGGCCGTGCAGTTAGAAAGACATTTCGTGAGTGTGTGTGTGGCTCGCTTTCCAAATCTAATAGGGCATTTTCAGAGGATGCCTAATGTGAGAAAGGTATTTTAAAAAAGAGATTTTCGATGCTCCGTTCTTCTCCTACCAGAATTCTAAATGAAAAATCGTATCTCCTTGTGCATTTACTAAAGGTTTTTCTCAGCTGCATTTGGTGGCTTATTACAACAGTGTTTGAGAGGCAGGGATTTTTTTTTGCCCCTTGTCAGGTCGTGTGACACAAATACCGTTCTTGCTGAGGGCTGGATTTTGGAAAGACGGGCCTCCTTCCCATGCTTTTGTGTATAGGTTACTCGTTTTGTATTTTCATTTCATTTCATTTATACGCTGGCTTCCTCAGTAGTTACTTCCTTATGCTACTATGCGAAGTTCATGGTGTTGGTTCTGTATAGTAAAACATTTCATTTTGGCATATTTCGAGCAGTCCTTTTGGAACAGCTGTACTGGCTTCACCCATTTGAAATGCACAATCTGATGGTCTTTTAGCCTATTCCCAGGCTGGTGGAATCATCGCCACTATCCACTTTTAAAACGCTGATGTCATCCCCCAATGAAGCCTCGTGCCCAGTAGCACCTTTTCCATCTCATCCTAGCCCTAGGCAACCACTGATCTACTTTTTGTCTCCATAGATGACGTAGTATTTTTTAAAACAAATTTTAATTACTGTCTAAAAATTCTGGCGATTTATGACATTATTAAATATAATACATTCAATACAATACTCAGTAATGGCATTTTTCTTTATTTTATTATTTTTATCTTTAAAAAGAAAGCATGTGGTCCTCACTGGTGTGGCCCAGTGTTTTGACTGTTGGCCTGTGAACCAAAGGGTCACAGGTTCGATTCCCAGTCAGGGCACATGCCTGGGTTGCGGGCCAGGTCCCCAGTAGGACGAGTGTGACAGGCAACCACACATTGATGTTTCTCTTCCTCTCTTTCTGCCTCCCTTCCCCTCTCTCTAAAAATAAATAAATAAAATCTTTAAGAACATCTGGTTTGCAATGATTTCAAACCATTCATAGATTACAGTGGCGTTATGTCCACCTGTGCCGCCCTACTCCTTGGTTGGTACTGTGAGAATTCTTCTATGTCTATATCGACACAGATGCAGAAATGTTAAGTGAGAAAAATGGTGAATACTTAAATGGTTTGCACGAAGCACTCTCAGAGCAGAATATCTCAAGCAACTGTATTGTTTTTTCTTTTTGTTCTCCAGTTACTCCTACCTCGACAACACATAAAGACACACACACGCACACGGAGCAGCCATGGTCAATATGGCGGCAGATGCCAGTGCGCAGACTTTGTGCCATGGCAACCAGAAAGGCGGTCCATACCCAGTACCGCCCTCTTCTTCTGCACACTATAAAATGGGGTGTTGTATATTTTGATTGCATACAATATGGTTTCTTCTAAATCATGGCGGGAGTCACAGAACGTTCTCTAGAGGTTAGACGTGCTAAAGCAGAAATATATAAGATAGTATTCTTGGTCAATGCTCTTTCTGCTGATTTTGTTCATGGATTACCAGAAAACTGGAAGATCATTCATCTGTTCACTTGTTCAGGTAACACCCATTTATCGATGCAAGATGATGGGAACAGCATAGTGCGAGGGCCCAAGCAATGATGAACATCTAAAATTCAGCTTCCTTGGAAACTATTGTTTGACCTCAGAGCATAAAAGGGTGGCCTGTCTTCTCAGAAGGAAAGAGCTCAGTGAGAAGGAAAGAGCTCAGCATCTTTTCCTCTTTCTTGAAAATTTGCAGCCTCTATTTTGCAGGAAAATCCAGCATAATTGGCATATACCCATCTTTTTAGGTGAATTAGGCCTTCACCGACAGATAACCCATTTTGTTCTAAAATGCAACAAACTCTTGGACAATCTTATTCCATACAATCCTTTGAATGTGTCATTTGCTATTCATATTTGATGGCCTTAGGCAAAAAAAAAAGTTATACAAAGGTATTAATGCAAGTAGATAATAAAGCTGCATTCTATAAATCTATGGCAGCTTACAGGAATCATTAAAGCATGCCGAAGTCTTTCATCCGTTCACAAATATGCGGTGCACCGAGTGTCTGCTGAGGTGCATGACAAGTCAGAGTTAAATATATATTAATAAATGAATTAGCTTCATAAATAATAGCCATAATGACATTTTAGGAGACAATAAGTCTGAGGATTGTCAGAAAACGGCTGATGTATGAGCTTCACGTCTCGGTGATTCTTCAAAATGAATAGGCTCCGCGAGACAGTTCAGCCCCGCGCCCAGCCTATTTCCCTGAATAATTTACTTGTTGTCAATTTGTACAGCCACATTACACATGCAAATTGTGCTGCCTGTGCAAACACCACTTGGAGATGATAAAAACAAATTTACGGAGGCTATAGAAGAAGGATTTATTTCACTTTCTCACCCAGGTCAAGCAATACATGTATCTGACGATTGTGTGTACCCAATTTTGTTGTAATTATATCAGCAAATTATTCCTTATAATCTTATTATTTTTAGCAGTCTCCTTGTGCTCGGGATAATTAGCTTTCTTCACTCAGTGTAAAAACAATTCAACTTGCCAGCCAGGCAGGGCATAGCTCCATTATCTGTTTTGGGTTTAAATTTATTCCCTATATTCTTGGACACTTTGTGTAAATTAAAAATTTCATAGTCCCTAATACTGTACACGCTGTTCATTCAGTGATGAATTAAGGCCCCTAAACCTCTCCGTTTGCTATTAGATATCTCACCCACTTTATATGTTAATCTGTGCTAATGAATTCCACAACCCCTAGCCACAGCGAGATGACTAAAATTATTACCACTTACAGAGATATGCCTTTTTCATTTAAAGTTCAATTCAAATTGCTCCCATAAACAGTCTGCCACACAAAGATACCTCCTATAAAGGAGAGTTACTTACCTATAAGTAGAGTTCTCTGAAAGTAGTATTATCTTGGGATGCACATTCCTAGGTCACGTGCCCTCAGGTCTCTGGCCTGGGGGCGGTGGTGGGGGGGGAGAATTCATAGCTGATAGGTACGACTTTCTTTCCTGGGGGCGCTTCATTAGCTCTGTGGCCTGCATTCCCAAGGGTTATTTGGGCCACACCCCTTCACTCGACCAATCCCTTCTGAGCGGAACAGGCCCCGTGCAACTACCCAACCAGAGCCAAAGGCCCGGGTTACCACAAATAATGACGTCTGGTCATCAAGAAGTCCACTTTCCATCTTACAAGAAGTTACCTAGAAAATGCTATGCTTAGCAACTGAAACCACGTGTTTTCCACATATAATGTGAAACTTAAAATCTATATTTACTTTTACATAAAAACACTTTGATGGTGCAAATAATACATTCTTGTTATGGAAGAAGTAGAAAGTAGAGGTAAACAAGAAGAATAAAAATCACATATTCTCAGCATTAGTCCCACCACCCAGTAACAGCGATTGCTAGTGTCTAGCATCTATTTTTATAAATTAGTCTTCTGTGCACATA
Organism: Phyllostomus hastatus; assembly: GCF_019186645.2. NCBI lineage: Eukaryota > Metazoa > Chordata > Mammalia > Chiroptera > Phyllostomidae > Phyllostomus > Phyllostomus hastatus. The sequence continues at coordinate 26,529,428 of NW_025334004.1, read as the reverse complement.
CCCTTCATGGATGGCAACCAAATCACTAGTATCACCACGTTCCTGTTTAGCCATTCCCAGCCGAGGTTCTAGGGGAACTGCCCCATTTGCCCTTAAGTCTCCAAATGAACCCATTTTAAGGATGTTATGTGCTGTCTTCCTCCAGAGCTGAGTGGCTCCTGGGGTTTTAGGTGATGGACACTTCGCTCCTTCCACCCTCTTTCCGCAACAGAACACTCGAGCAAGTCCTCATGCAGCTTTAGCTCTCACGTGCTCTCTGAAAGTACCGCCTTCCAAGAGGACGCTTTGTGGAACAGCACAGCGAGGTGTGAGGGCGTCGGAACAGGCTGAAAGCTGGATGCTGGTACCCACCATGCACGAGCGACCTATTGATATGGGTGCTGCTCCTCATCCATCGCGGCCTCTGCACTTGATCTTCACAATCACCGTGAAAGCAGGCAGAGCGGGTGCTGTTTGTTCCTGTTTCACAGATGAGAACATCTCGCAGGGACGTCCCACCTGTGGCCCGCGGGCGGCGTGAGGCTCAGGAAGGCTAGGAATGCGGTCCAACACAACATCGTAAATTTACTTAAAATGTTGTGAGATTTGTGTGTGTGTGTGATTATGTGTCACAATGTATTTAATGTGTGGCCCAAGACAACTCTTCTTCCAGTGTGGCCCAGAGACGCCAAAAGGTTGGGTGCCCCTGGAAGGTCCAGGAGGTTAAGAAACCTGCCTGCTAGAAAAAAAAAATTGGTACCTAAGTCTTAGCAAAGTGCTCTTCATTTTAATTCTTGACCTTAGTTATCACTCGTGACTTTGGTGGATTTCCTGTACTTCTTAAAGACAGATCATTTCCAAAGGTAAATCTTGAGAAACCTTTTTGGTTAGAAATTCAGAGCTTCATACATTATTTTATTTTGAGGTCCCTTCATTATTTATTACTTGAGAAGGCTATTTACAGAAAGCAAATATTTTGCTTCAGAAGAGTTTATAATAGTCTACCTTTTATAGTATCCTCTGCTTAAAAGTCAAAACAACTTCTTGGGCATGAGAGGTTTTAGTCTGTGATTAAGAAAATACCCACATGGTAAGTTCATTCCGTATCACCTGTGGACGTATGTAGTATGATTAAGACCCAGCCTAAGGCCTTTCCCACTCTGTGCTTCTTTTCTTGCCACAGAGTCACCCTGGCATTGCACACTCAAGCAGTTAGGATGGCCTACAGCAGGGGTCTCCAGCCCCCGGGGCCTCTTAGGAACCACCCGCACAGCAGGAGGTGAGCCTGAATGGAATGCACTTGAATCATCCTGAAACCATCCCCCCCACCCCGGGCCATGGAAAAATTGTTTTCCACGAAACCGGTCCCTGGTGCCAAAAAGGCTGGGGACCAGTGCCCTGTAGTATTGGAAGAACATTAGGCCAGAGGGGAAATTTAATACGTCAGTTTGAAATTTGAAACCGTCACCCGCAATTCATCCGAGTTAATGTTTGGCAGAGCCAGATGTACAGCCCTTCACATCTAATCTCACATAGAATACAGTGCGTTCTTTGGCGAATGGAAACCAGGTAGACTTTAACTTAGCATCTACTCTGGAATACAGCATGTTCGCCTGATCGTCTCCTCTACATTGTGAATTTCAGATGTGGGTTTGGTTCTAGTGAGACCAAGCCCAGGAAACTGTGAAATAGGGGAAGCTGGGTTTTTTTTGTGCCTCAACCATCCTCAAGAGTGTCTCCTCCCCTCTTCCTCCCAGCCTGGCCCTGCCCCTTCTTCCAGGGCGCCCTGGGCCCTCCCGGTCTTCCTTCTCCTGTTAGGGCATCCTGTCTGAATTCAGCTGGTCGCTTGGTTACAATGCAGTGTGGTTAGCTAATAGAGCTTTGTGTGTTTTCACTCCCAGGATTATCTTCATTTTGTCTGGGACAAACTCTGGCAAAAAGAAAAAAATATATTTATACACCAGGTAAACATTCCCAGTGACCATCAAATGATGTGGCTTAGATCCAAATTTTTGGTGGCTAGGGATGTTTTAGTTGTAGAATTGCGGAATGCTACGTCGAAGATCTGGGTTCCTTTCCTGGTCCACGAGACAACTTATTTTCTCTCTTTCTGTCTCTCTCTCTCTCTTAGTTTATTCATATACAAAATGAGGATAAAAGAGTCTACATATAAACTATGCCCTAATCTCTGGATGACCCTTGAACAATGCAAGGGAAGAACACAGTCCAAGCAGCCCGGCTAACACTAAAACAACTTTAAGATTCGAGCGGCCGCCCATCACAGGGAGACGGGGCCCAGAGCTGGTACTTCGGGCTCGGCCAGTTCACTGCCTGCTTGTAAAAAGAGGGAATGTTCTTTGGGGGAAACCGATACAATCTAGAGTTTCTGTAACACATCATTCACAATTTCCAGGATGAAGTCCAACATTTCTTGTCATATAAAGAAACAAGAAAATGTGAACCTTTTCAAAAGAAAAAAAAAATCCATGGAGCTTAACCCCGAGGCAACCCCAATGTTGGAATCAAAAGATAAGGATTTAAAAATAGTTATGCTTTAGGGTTAAAAGGAAAATATAATGAATGAAAACATAGGAAACCTCATATAAGACATATAAACTATAAACTGTAAATAGAAATTGTAAAGCTGAAAAGCAACATGAATAAAATAAAAAATTTACCGAGTGGCTTAACAATGGCATGGGTGTGGCCAGAAAGAGAGTCAGAACTTAAAGATATACCTACATGAATGATACAATCTGAAAGACAGGGAGAGAAATAATAATAAATGATCAGAGCCCTGGGCTCCTGTAGATCAATATCCTAATGTCTAATATTTAAGGAATAAAATGAGAGAATGGGCTAGAAAAAAATATTTAAAAACACGGCTGAAAATTCTCCACATCTGGTTAAAGACATACATTTCCTAGTTCAGTAAGTTCATTGAGCTCTAAGCAAAACACAGAAAACATAAACTGCATATCTAGAAACACAGTCAAACTGCTGAAACCCAAAGATAAAGAGACAATCTTGCAAACAGCCAGAGCAAAAGGACATGTTTTATGCTGGGGATCAGTAATCTGATGGACATCGAACATTTCATCAGGAACAACAGAGGTTAGAAGACAGTGGAACAACAGCTTTAAAAAAATAAAAGGAAACACCCATGAACCTTAAAAAATAAAAAGGAGTTCTACTCCCACCTGGGATGGAGGAAGCTGAGGAGCGTGCTGTTCCTGCTCTGAAAAGAGGACAGTGCTGCCCTGGCTGGTGTAGCTCAGTGGATTGAGCGCAGGCTGTGAACCAAAGGGTCACCGGTTCGATTCCCAGTCAGGGCATATGCCTGGGTTGCAGGCCACGGCCCCCAGCAACCGCACATTGATGTTTCTCTCTCTCTCTGTTTTTCTCCCTCCTTTCCCTCGCTAAAAATAAATAAATAAAATCTTTTAAAAAAGGATTAGCTCTAAAATCTAGCTCTAAAATCTAAAACTGTAAGTATGTCCAAAATAAAACAGGGAAAATACCTTTGTGATCTTGGATAAGGCAAAGGTCTTTTAGACACAACACAGAAAGCACAAACTACAGGAAAATATCGATCGAGTGAACTTTATTAAAATTGAAAGCTTCTGCTTTTTGAAAGACACTGTTGAGGAAATAAAAAGACAAGTCACAGGCGTGATCAGTCATCAGGAAAATTAAAATTAATGCCACAGTGAGATACCACAAGCCACTGTTTGAGAAGCTAAATTTTTTGAAATGTCCCTGCCAAGAATGTGGAGTGACAGGAGGTTTCATACTTTGCTGACGGAAATAAGCAGCGATACAACCTCTTGGAAAACAGCTGGGGGTTTCTTATACAGTTAGACATTAACTTACGTGTAACCCAGAAATCCCACTCCTAAGTATTCATTCAAGAAAAATGAAAATCTTTTGTCCACACAAAAACATATGGTGAGTATGTTAGTGTTTTGTTCATGATTCACAATTGCTAAAAGTGGAAAACTAAATATTCTTCAACCAGTGAACAGACAATGTTGCAGCTGTGTCATGGAATACGACTCAGAAATAAAAATGGAACAGACTGTTGATACATTGAACATGAATAATCCTTGAATGCATTCTGCTTCATGAAATAAGGCCAGAAGAAAAAGACTCCATACTGTTTTATCTCACTTATAAGACCTTATTCTGCAAAAACAAAAACTATGAGGAGTAAAAAAAAATCTCAGTGGTTTCCCGGAGCTGAGGGTGAATGAGGGGACCCGCGGTGATGGTGACCTTCTACGTGCTGATTGCGGCAGTGGCCACGTGACCAGGTGCGCTTGTCGAAGCTCACAGAACTGTGACAGGTGAATTGCACTGAACGTAAGCTCTACCTCAATAAACCCCGACTTCAAAAAACAAGGAATGAGGGTGGAATAAAGACACTGTCAGATAAAACAAAACTAAAAAAAAAAAAAAATGCATGGCCAGCAATCTACAGCACGAGACACGCTAAAGGAAATTCTTTACAGGGAAGGTAAGTGAGAACAGACATAAACTCAGACCCACTGGGGAAGGAATGAAGAGCATTCAAAATAGCAAATATGTGAGTAAATATGAAAAACCACTTCCCCTTCTCTATTCATTTTATATGCACAATATATATGTAGTTTAAAGCCAAACAAAGCACTGTACTGGGGGATTTATAAGGTACGTAGGTGCAGCATATGTGACAACGTCACCCAGATGTGTCAAGAACAGCAAATGGACCTGTACATACCCAAGGTTTCCATATTTTAATGAACCGTTGAAATATTAGGAAAGGATGGAGACTATAATTCCTAGAGGGACTGCTACAACGTAAGACAAACAGGTCAAGATAAAAGGCCACTACATACATGAAAGTGCAATTCTGGAAAGGACCCAGGAAGCGAGCGCAGGAAGAGGGAAGAGGTCTCCCTGGGGACGGGCAAAGCTCGGAGCGGGGAGGGCACCCTGGCTGGTCGGCACGACTAAGAATCTGATTGGATTGGATTGGATTGGCTGAGAACCTGTCTATGATTCCGGGCTACAGAGTGGAGTGTGCTTTTCCTAACTGGAGTTAAATAAGTATGCCTACCCCAAATTTAAAGATAGAAGACATTTTGAAAAAATGTCCAAGACAGAACCGAGTAAGGGTAAGATTTTATGAGGCAGATCATTCAGGACATCCTCAATGTAGCAAACGTATGATTTCAAGTGTTTTATTCCAAAGAGTTTTAGGAAATTCAGAATGGTTATTTCATCACAGACAATATCCTAAGTGCTTAGTAGATTCCCAGGCCATAAAAGATAGCGCCACATTGCAATAACATCAAACAAAATAATTAAGTGATGATACTGAGTAAGAAACAATTTTGCCTTACTTTGAAGAGCGGAAACTTTGGGAAACATTCTGAAGTGTCCTTTGGACACATTCAAAGTGAGATGCTAGTTCTTTAATTAGTTGTTTCACCTTAAACTTGTAGCTTGCTTTTTCTTCACAAATCCATCATCACCCTGTGCTTGGCAGTCCTGACTAGTGTGGTGGGTGGTGGTGTTTTATAGGTCACACACACAGACACACACGGGATAGGGAACAAGACACAAAAGTTGCTGAGACTGAAAAAAGACATTTCCAGATGGTGTACCTGCATTTGTGAGGAAGAGACTAGCTGATGTGGAGTTTCCATACTCTGACCTGTGAGAATCAAAGGGGTGGCAGAGAGCACGGTGAACAGTCTCTCTACATCAAGAGGAAAGTGTGTTAGGTCAGCCTCCAAGCGGAACACTAAGAAGCCACCTATGCGACCACCTGGAAGAGCTCTGTTATTGTTTAGAATAAACTGGTGCTGAAGGTGGAAAGGACTGGAGAGGTGGCCTATGACAGGTTGTTTGTGGGGGGTGTTTGAAAGTCTGATTTAATTTAAAATGATTTATGAGAGTTCATAGTTGAATTCATAAAACTGAAGGCAGCCTATGAATGGGTGGGAAGAAGGGAGCAATGGTGAGAGCAAAAGCATGGAAGCAAGAATGAATGAATGAATGAACGAGGGAGGAAAACATTAGACTTGATGTTCAGATCTGTCCCTTAGCCTTCATTCCCATTGCCTTTGTTTCTGATGCTAGTCTGTTATTCCAGACTGGTCTGCAGCTGGATGCCTTTCCTATTGGCTCAACTACCTCCAGATCCATGTTTTGTATTCACAAGGCGATAACATTAATCTCCCTGGAGCACCTGCTGTATCTGATCACTCCCTTGATCAGGGCCCTATATTTCCTCCCACTGTCTGAAGGCAGAACTTGTCTATCTGCCTTGGGGAAGGCTCCCGTAGTCTCATCCAAGCTGGTTGCTGGTCTTCCCTAAACCATAGCATTCCCGCCGCCCTGCATTTGTCCACAGGATTTTGCTAAACCACCTTCCCCATTTCTCTCCACCCCATGCATTGACATCTCCGCCTCTGTCACCCATCTGTCCCCTCCACAAACATTTAACGAGCACCTACTCCATGCTAGGCACTGTCCCCTTGAAGGAGCTCACAGTCTGTCAGTGAGGGTAGACTGACCCATGACAACTAATTGTATTTCAATGTGCTCTATGTCAACTATTATGAAGGCATAGAGAAGGCATGAGCTGCATGAATCAGGAATGGTTTAACTCAGGAGGTAGTATCTGATCTAGGTTTTGAAGGATGAAAAGAAGTCCAAAGGTATAAAAGAGTAAGGTATTCCTTTCAAAGGAAAAAGCACATGCCAAAGTCACCTAGCTTACTTTTCCACTCTCAGGATCTATGGTTTGTACTTACATCACAGTTCTGACAATTTTAGTACTTATGGGGTAAAATGTATCATCTGTCTCAGACTCCAAACTTCTGGATAGACCAGTTCATACACTTCATACGTATTCTCCTCTGACCTAAGCAAAGTGCTGAGCATGGGGCACGTGGTAAGGTCCACAAAAATATCAACATATTACCGTAATCTGGTAATCTATCAACATTTGTATCTTCCTTAGCTTTTTTTTCTCTGTGTGCCCCGATAGAACTTTATTTATAGACACCAAATTTTGGGTTTTGCATAATTTTCACATGTAATGAATGATTGTCTTGAGTTTAGAAAGGCCTTATTTTTTAGAGCAGTTCTAGGCTCACAGCGAAAGTGAGCAGGAGGTGCAGAGATTTCCCACACGGTCGCTGCCTCCGCCCACGCACGGCTTCCCCGTTGCCGACTGCTGTCCCTGGCAGAGCAGCACGTCATTCCGACAGGTGGACCCGCACTGACACGTCACAAGCACCCGGAGTCCACAGTCTCCTTTAGGGTTCACTCTTGGCCGTGCATATTCTATGAGCTTGGAAAAACTTATAATGATGCACATCTATCCTTACGGTTACTATTCAGAGTATCTTCAGTGTCCAAAACATCCTCTGTGTACTACCTGTTTGATTCCTCCCCCCGACACACCCTCCTTATTTTTTATGTATAAGGAAAGGAAATGAGTAGGTATTGACCATTAGACAATTCGTGCCAGCTCTGTGTGAAAAGCTTTACCTGTGTTCCTTTACGTGGAGAGATTAATCAGCCTTTGGGCTGTTTGGGGAGATGAAGGTACTGCGTTGGGAAAAGGGAGACTGATGTAGCCTTCACCGTCCTGAAGCAGGAATGGTGGAAGAGGGTCCTCTGATAGGGTGTGCCCACTCACGAGGCACTGAGGGGGTGGGGAGGGAAGACACACTTTGCTCCTGAGGACGTTCTTTTCAGGAGCCCCCACTGGGTAATTGTCACGTTTATACTTTATTAACTGTGCTGTGCCGGGAACTTCCTTAAAAGGGAAACGAGCAGCAGTGGAGCAAGCATGAGGTTGAGAGTCCAGGGCAACTTCCACACCTGGTTCTGCTTCTGGGCAGCTATGTGACAACAGGCAAGTTTCTCAAACTCTTGAAGCCTTAATTCCCTTATCTGTTAAATGGATACAATAATAACTACTTCATAAGATTATATGATATTAGATGCAAAATACCGAGCATGTACACGTTCAATAAGCTGTCCTCTTTCCCTTCTGATGTATGGCCCATTGGACCAGACGATTTTGAAAGTGCTGGACATGACCCGTTAAAAAAATGGCTTTCTTTGGCAACATCCTATTTTACAGAAATGCTGTTTCCTCAAATGTTAACTCTTGCTGGTAACAACAGTGTTAGGTTTTTTTTAACACATTCCTGGAAGGCTCACAAGGTTTATAGATGCTATGGTTTGCGAATTTAAAAAGCAAATCCAGAAAAGGGATTACCACGCAATTCCTAAAATTCAGAACTCCCTGGTTTCTGTTCTTCTGCATAAGTCACTGGACCACTTTTTCTTCAACGCAGAAAATAAGGCATTCTGTACAGACGGAAATTAATTATTCTCTTTCTCAGTTTCAGCAAGAAACACATTTATTATATATTCAACAAGGTCACGGTCACTTTTTCCAACTGAGAAATATTTAAGGGATTTCATTATATTTGGGAAAATTTTCATCAATCAGAGATTTAGCAGCCACCAAAAAAAGACCTCCACAATTAATCTTTTATAACATGAGTGTGACTTGTAATCTCTACACTAAGAAAAAAATGATGAAATATAAGGAAAAACTATTCAGAAACTATAATATTCCTTGGCAGAGAAAAACGGCTTTATGATTCTTCAGATATGTTCGATAATTTAAGTGAAACTTACATGTTTGAAATTAGTGCCAGATGCAACACAATTCAAGCTCCATTCACTAGCTGCATCATGCTCAGTATGATTTAGTAAAAGGTATTCAATAATTCTATGTTGCATAGAAATCTCACAAATACAAGTATTTCATTCACAAAATGCATGGTTTGGCAGGTTTCCAGGGCAGGAATTTGCTGGAGGGAAGGTAAATTTATTGATTAAAATAAATCAAATGACTGGCAGTTCCCCCAGACAAGTGGAAAACAGTAATATTCAGAGAGTAAGTCTCACAACCAGAACCAGAAGAAAAGTGCGCTATTTACATTTATTATAGGAACCCAATAATGTCAAAACCAACCAGATATTTGGGGATGTTCAAATGAACAGAGAAGAATTTAAGATACCTGTTTTAAAGTAGGACTTACCAAAAACCTTTGATGTGAAATCTAGTGTTTGTAGGTCTTTGGAGTCCCTATAATTACATTCCCCCTCTACTTTGCACATTTACATGTAGCAAAAAATATGAATATTCTTTGATGGAATTTATGTGGAAACAATCTAGACAGTTCTTAAATGGGCCGACTTCCCCCTCTGCACTCTTTCCCCATTCTGGCCACACTTCCACCATACGCATTTTTATGGACTGAATGTTTGTGTGCCAATAAGATCCATATGTTGAAACCCTAACCCCCAGTGTGGCTGCAAGTGGAGGTGGGGACCCTAAGGAATTAAGGTTACTTAAGGTCATAAGGGTGGGCCCTGAGAGGATTAGTCTCCTCGGAAGAAGAGACCTGGGATAGGAGATAGCTCTCTCTCTCTCTCCCTCCCTATTTTTTTCTCTTTCCACACACATGTATTAATACAAAAGAGAGGTGGGGCAGGGGAGAGAGAGAGAGATCATGGGAACACACGGCAAGATGGCTGCTGCCTTACAAGCCAGGAGACAGGACTCAGAAGGAAACCCACGTGGCAGGCATGTTGGACTTCCCAACCTTCAGCTTCAGAACTATGAGAAGTAAATTTCTGTTGCTTAAGTCACTCAGTCTGTGCCTGAGCTAATAAAGTGATTAAGAGGCCCAACGCCATGGCTAAAACAGTGCTTTCACACACATCCTTTCCGTAACACTTGAAGGTTTTGGATTCACTGAAAACTCCCTTGAGAAGGCAGACACGCTTGGCCAGGACAGTTTCCCACAGATTCTTAATAGCTCAGCTCTGCTCCTATTCTAGAATCAGAGAATGGGGAGCCCGTTAACAGGACCTTAGCCACTCAAGCTGGTCAATGCAGGTTTCACTATGATTCTGGGGTTATATAGAAAACTACTCCATAAACCTGGCACATCTTCTGGGAGACACTGAGGGTAGGGCAGCAGATAGTCAAACAATAAGCTTAAAGACCTGCTTATACTAAATCGTGGTATATTATTGAGTGCCACACTAACATTTTATACGTTTTCAGAATGTTTCAAAGGGAGGCATTATTGATAATGTTAAGAATAACAAATAGCTAAGACAAAAGGGCCAGGTAATAAACAGGTTAAGGTCTTTAAGTGTATTTTCTTATACAAACATTACAACACTAGGAAACAGGAAATAGCCTTCTTATCCTTATTAGAGAACACTATTTTAGAAAAAAGAAGCCCTTTTAAAAGAGCTCCACTCCCATCGCGATCACATTATGGTTTTATTTTCTTCATAGTGCGTTTCTGTTTTTCTTGGCTGTTTTTTCCTTGCTTATGTTCTGCGCTCCCCCAGGGCCTAAAACAGTGGCTGCCGTGGAACGGGAGTCCTTTCAAGGAGCTCTCGGCCAAGGTCACACAGCTGGCAGCTTGGACGATAATCAGATGGTAAGCTCCATGAGAGCAGGAGACGGACCGTTTCCTCCTAAACAAAGCGTAGAAGGAAGCCTGCTTAAAAAAATATGTGCAGAAAGCAAAAAAGGAAGAAAGAGAGGAAAAGAATGAATGAATGGAAACATTCCCAGAAAGGGCCTAGAGAGCATCAGCAGCGATTCTCTCCTTTGTGGATCGAACTCACGTCAAAGTCTAAGCCTGCACCAGTTATTGGAGGAGATGAAGAAACAGCAAAGTCTGGAGAAACAACCAGAAGAAAGAGGGAAAACCATGGGAGAAAAGAAGTAGAAAGAAAACAATCAGCCTCAGTTCAACCCCTTTCACCGCCCAGTTGAACGCTGGCGGTTGCCATGGCGACTACCGGGCCAGAATGGCCCCAGCCCATTGGCTGAGATGTCAGAGCCAATGAGGAAGCGCGATGTTGGCGGGGTCTTAAGATGGCTGCCGGGCGGCTGCCTCCTGACCGGTGAGTAGGGTTGCTTACCCGGCTGGCTCTCGGGCGTCTCGGACCCCGGCAGGAGAGGTTGGGGAGGGCCGGGTGCGGAGACTGAGGGAGCCAGTGTGGGCGGCCTTACAGCCTTTAGACCGAGGCGCCCCAGCCCGGGTCCACGGGAGCTTCGGCGGGGCTGGCGTCCGGATTTGCTCGGAAGGGGTGTCGCAGCGCCTTGTCCAGCCTGTTGGGTGGGAGCGGGGGTTCTCCGTCGCACCCCGGCCCCAGTGAGAAGGGTGAGGAGGCTTTCGGTTAGGGAAACAGGCTCCCGTTTACAATTGCTGGGTCCCGGAGAAGAGCTGCAGTTAATAGGGTGTCAGCAGGCTCGATTTCCTATCCCGGAACCATGGGCACCTAGTTCTGTGCCCGGGACGGGCATCCCGTTTGGGGACAGGAGTGTGACGCTGCCGCCAGAGAGCCTGCAGAGTTCCGGGTTGCGCGGCCAAGCAGGAAAAGGTGTACCCTTCTAGAGCCACCCTCTTGCAGTCTTGAGCCTCGTAAGTATTTTCACAGCGACATGCGACTTAAAAATGAGCCCCGAAATGTTATTGGCTAACTAAATCTTTCTGGGGTCTGAGGAAGTAGTTTTCCACCGCTGGACTAAACAGACACTCTATTTAATCAAAACATGCATACGGGCAAAATGCTGCCAAATACATATAGACAATACAGTAGTTTATCTGAGTAATCAGATTGGTAACTCAAATCCTAAGGCAGGCCTGCGATACACTTGTACTTGCTACCTTTTTGGGAAGAGGTGACATGTTTATTTCATGAAAGCAAATAGGATGTTTACATTAATGTTAACGATACATGTTTAAAAGTATTTTAGTTAAGTAATTCCAAGTCACAGAAACCTCTTCAGATGGGTGGGTGGTGGTATCTGATTATTATACAAGTAAGGTTAAATCATATCAGACAAGGTTCAGGTTCCTGGGATTACTTCTAATTGGATACAAAATACGGGAAATAAGCTTCATTCAAGGAAAATGGATTTGTAATTTTGGACTATTAGAGACAGGAGACATTTACTCATTGGACTGCTCAGATTATATCCTTTGTGTTTGGTTATAAGCAGCTGCCTGGTTGCCCAAAATATGAGTCTTACTTGAATGTGACTTTGATATATGCAGTTTAGTGTAGCATCTTACATAGCTTTCTGCTCTTAAACAGTGAGAAAAAAATTTTTTCTTAAATTTTAGAAAGTCCAGGATTATAGGCTAGAGTCTTTCTTTGGACCCACTTTCAAATCTTTGTCTCCAGGAATACATTACCATTTAAAGTGCCCTCTGAATGTGTATAATTTGAAACCATAGAGTTCCATTTTTGTAAAATAAGTGGGTCATGGTGCATTAGGCAAATCAGTTGCCTTATTTATAAAGGCAGTCAGTCATTCTTGGTGGAAGGTTGCTTGTGACACTAATGGTAAATCAGTGCCCGTCACATTGTTTGTATACTATGTGTAGCAATGACTGGCTTTGTTTCCTTTTTTTCTGGTTCTATTTCTTCTGCCATGACTGGGGTTTTCTTCCCTTTCTCTAGAACATCTTTCAGGTGTCCTGTGTGAAGTGTGTGATCTAACTGAAAACTATTAACCTTGGCTTTGGCAGCTAGGTTGAGGAGAGAACCCTGTCTGCTGGGGGACTGGGGTTTAATCACTGTTGCATCTGCCTGGGAGAGAACGGAGAGTTGCAGCAGGAATGCAGTGACCGAGTTATGTGGGCACAAACAATGCCAAGGTCCATAAAGAAATATTTTAAAGCTGCAGAGATCATCTAAACAGACCTTCATTTTATAGTTTAAGAATGGAGACCCAGACAGAATGCAGTGGCTTGCCTGCAATTGTGTTGCTCAGGACTCGAAACCTGTCTTCAGCTCTCAAAACCATGTCTTTTTCTGCAGTACCAGCCGTTCCCAGTCCTTTCACAACCCAAAACCCCTTTTATTATAATTTGGTATCTCCGGGGGTGCCACTCAGAGCCTCTGAGCAACGAATATGTGGCAAAGAGTAATGCTTCCTTGGATGTATCTCCTCATCTAGAGGGGGATGATGTTGTTTAAGGGGAAAAGTATGTTGGTCTTTTTGAATATTGAAGAGTAACTTGGAGACCTCCGTTACCGTCTTTATGAAACTTGGTAAAAACCTTAGATTAGGAATTGCCAGACTGTGTCATGTTCTTCTCGATGCATTGCGTTCGGCCCAGATGTGCTAAATGAATAGTAACTGTGGTGGGTTTTCAAGGGCAAAAGGAAACCCAGCCATTCAGACTGGAGTGATACATAAATATTTTCAGTTCTTAGTAAATTGTGTCAGTGCAGGACTAGAGATGTGTTCTGGGTGGTATACACATAATTTGTTTAGAAGGATGATTGTGTAATGAAAAAAAAAAAACCTTTAGAAGGAGAGAGTGTTTGAAATGACGAGGGTGATGTTCAAAACCATAGAGTAAAAGGGGCTTCTGAATCATTTACATAATTTTTGGGGCAATATGATTCAATTAAAAATTATTTGAATTACAGGCTAGAAACTGAAAGGTTATGTATTAATAATACATGGACTGTGGTATAGACCTGGCTAGAATCTACACTAAAACATTTCAGTTTCTAGTCTGGTGTACCATGTCTCTTGGGAATGACTGAGTAATTTTCAAATGTAAAGGGTATTATGGAGTGATCTGCTTTACAGTAAAGGAATATACTCTGAAAGGGGTGGCGTGAGAGATGCTCCAAAGAATCGGGACAGCCAAAACAGAAATAACATGAGGCCTGCCATGGTACAGTTGGAAATGTATGAAAGAGACGTATATGCTTTGAATAGACAGTGTTTCGGAACACAGGCCCAAAGCATGTCACAAAGCAGCCACTCTACACTGGCTGGTTCATGGTCAAGGTGCTGCTCGTGTGGGCAGCTCCGCTTTGCAGGCTCCTCAGTGCGTTACGTGTGCTTATCAGGGGCCACTCGTACTTAGGCGTTCTTGTTTTTTAATAGTTACAGGAGAATGGCACATTAAAGGTTTTTAGGAATTGAGTTCTAAAACATACTGTTTTCAGATTTTTGCCTTACTTTATGGATTTGGATGTAGAGTCCAGTTTCTAAAAGTTATTCTCATTTTTTTTTCCCTTGGGCACACACAAAAGAAATCATTCCAGCCAATGCCACACTGAGGGCAGTCCTTCATGCTGCATCAGTAAGAGCTAAAAACGTGATTTTGAGAATGTCCAAAAAGCAGTCAAAAACAGATGGCTGCTTGAGGGCTGATGAGGAGAGGCACGCCCTCTCCAGGGCCCCTGAGAAGCACGTTTGGGTGCCCACAGCACAGACTGCCCTGAAGGTGCGGTCCTTTGGAAGAACGCCTGATGGAGAGGCATGTGTCTTTCCTGAGCAGCCGCACTGCATGCTGGGCCAAGTGGCGCTCGGCTGCCGACGGACAGAAGCTTGCCCTGTGTGTAGGTGGTCGGCTCCATGAGGTTAGGCACTTCTGCCTGTTCCATACACTGCTGCCCCATGTTTGGCAGAGTGCCTGGCACACAGCGGGTGTGCAGGAGATGCTGTGGACAGGGCAGAGAAACAGTGGCTTCAAGCATAGAAGAATCCCAATTATGCTAAGAAAGCTAAATTTGAAGTTGGTTACTATACTGAGATCTTGAAATGGATAAGGAGCCTACAGGTATATCATATACCAATGTCAGAATCACGTTGGAGCTTATTACTGCTCCCCTCGTCCGGCTTTTCAGAACAGTAGAAATATTTTTATTTATAGCATAACATCTGTTTTTTAATATCAGCGTGTTTTACATGATATCCTTTGTGCCAGTAGAGGTACTCAAGAATATCTCCATTCCGACTTTTAAAATCCTCAGGCCTGGTTTAGGGATGAGTCCAAATTTTATGAGGCCTGGGGCCTATGTAATTTTGGGTCTCCTCTTGTATTTTTTTAAAAAGGAATACATATTCTAAATAGAAAATTAGGTATAGTGTTTTGTGCAAATGAACCTTGAAGCTTAAGCTTCATTATCTTCATGGTAATTTGCTTTTGGCTTTATTGCTCCATTTAGAAAACCAGACACCAACCTTTTTTTTAATAGAAACTTCACGTGAGCCTGTGGAATTCAAGGAGAAATGGTTTGCATCAATTGTTAAGTGGATACACTTCAAACATTAGAAACTTCAAAACTACCTTATGCATGCTGCCACCTGTAACAGAAATGATTAAAATGTAGTACATAGCCACGGAAGTAACAATAGCAAGAAGAACTTGGCATTGACCCAGCCCCTAGAACCTCCTAAGCACTGCATTGAGGGGTCTCATGGCTTGTCTCATGTAACCCTCTGAATACCCCCATGTGCAATATAATTATCGCTGTGTTCCAGTGCAAAAACCGAGGGGAGGGGTTAAAAAAAGGATTCCCACGTCGAGTGCCACTAGCATGCGGTAGACAGTATTGCAGTTGGAGCAGTTAGACGGCAGAGCCCTTCCTCGTGAACAGCCAAGAGAATATTTTGGTGAGGGTGTGTCAGAGAGCTAACAACGGATGAAGTGGGCCAAAGTGGCAGAAAGTGAGATCTGATTTTTCGACCTGGGAGGAGGTTCTGAAAGTTATCAGGAATCCACTAGTCAGAGTCACGTGACAGCCCGTGAAGTCTTTGTCTCCGAGATAACGGCGCTGGTCTCGTTACTAGGCCGTGCACAGCAGGGGCAGACAACTCAGCGGAAAAAGATTTCTCCCCTTCCGTGTTGTTCCTTCAGGTTGATAGTAAGTCAGGGGCAGTACAGCTGATGTCTCAATTTTAGGCATCTTTTCAACAAGCTGGTTTTGCTCAGCACGTCTGCTGAAGTAGACTGTGCCATGGAGATTAGTAGTGGAAATGTACTTGGTCATCGTGATTTGAGCAACCTGATTGCAACTCCCAGTTTTTTTAAATAATTTTTATTAAACTTAACAATAGCTGGTGGTTCTTTCTACCAATGGGCAGTATAGCTAACGCTAAATATTATTCTGAACTTTAACATTAGTTTCCCAAATATAGTATTGTTATTCAAAAAAGCTACATGTTTTTGTTAAAATGTTAGGATTATACTCCATTTGATATTACTTTAGCGAACTACAATTTTAAACTAGGATTTCCTTTTTACCATCATACTTGTCTCAAACTGTACAGCTTAAAATTTTTTTCTTTGAGTAATTGTTTGCCTGCTCCTTAGTAAGTCCCCTGAATGCTTTATAAATTCAAATACAGCTGAAACAGTCAATTTCGTTTTCTTCTCTAGTTGTTATGGCTTGAAATACAGTTATTACCGTTCTTAAATTGCCTGACATCATTAGCTCTTAACATTCTTGAGCAGTGGATGCTTTTACTGCATTTTTTTTTTTTTAGGCAGAATTATGCATGTAATGGAGAATCAAGGTCCTGCTTTCTCCAGGTCATTCACTTACCGGTGTGTCTTGTAACAACTTGCTACACTACTTTACACTTTTTAATTATATAGGCAAAGAGTTTAATCATTTTAATATGGAGGGCATAGCCCATTATAGATTTTTAAAAAGTTTAGATGGACTGTTCCCAAACTATAGATACAACGATTAGGCTCCCGGGGTGTCATTTAATGGCTTTGAAATTCTTTTGAAGGGGTCTGAATGCATCCTTTCCCCCTGAGAAGAGAAGATGTGGAGTGGGCTGCTGCCTCCTGGCCTAAATGAGAGTGATGTCGAGCCGAGTTCGGAAGACGAAGACGCCTCAGAGAACTCGGGACCCAGCTTACAGGCAGAGAAAGAAGATGGGACCGTTACAGAAACGGAGGTCTCGGATTTCCCCGCAGGTGGACCAAAAACTGATGCAGAGGCGCATGCGAACGCGTATGAGGAGTGTCCTTCTGGAGTTCCCTTGCCCGCGTGGCATGTAGGTTTTCTCCGCTGTGTCCTTAGTAGATACAGCCTGTGTCTCTCTGCCGTGGTCGGAGTGTGTGCTTCTGTGGGAGGCAGTAGGCGGGAGGGATCGGCTCAGAGTTCTTCCATTACCCTGTGGGCCTGTGGTCAGCCCATTGGCCGCTCAGAGCCTCGCTTTCGTTTTTGTTTTGTTTTTCATAAGAGAGGAAGAAAACATCAGTAGGATTAGCTACTTTGCTAGACAGTGATACAGGAGGAATTTCTATCTTAATTTTATCTTTTTGTTATCTGTGAATCATAGATATTTTACTCTCAGATTATTGGATCAACCTATTTAGAGATAAAATACCAGGAAAATCCAGGTTGTGAAAGAGTCTTGGAGAACAGAGTATCTTAAGAGCTTAAGTTTATATGTTTATAAATATTAAAATTTAATTTTTATTAGCATTTGTTATTTTTGAATGTATGCCTCAAGATATATATTTGTCTTTTTTTTTTACTTTTAACTAGAAATTTCAAGAATTGCATAAAAAGCACTCTGAACAGAAAATTTCAACTTCAAAGTTCAGAAGGAAAAAGAGAAAGCGCTCCAGAAAAGGTGTTTTGTTTTAATTCAGATTAATTGTCAATATTGCTAATGTCAAACTGTAGTTGAGCTCATTAATTTTTAATGAATGTAATTTTGAAATAACAAATACTTAGCTATTAACACTGTAAATTCTTTTTAGGTAAATTGAAGAATGAAGAGTCTCATAGGTAAGTGAAATTAAAAACGTGTGTCTGTTCTAGACAGTAGTTATGGAATTTGTACAAATAGTTCCACTACTAACTTTTGAAACAAAAACTAGTTGTAATATAATTACAGTAATCAATTAAAAAGAATTCAAATGAAAAATGAGTACATTTAGTGCCAAATGTATTGTCTGTCTTCTTACAGTGAACAGGCCTCAAGGGAAGGGCAGTGGAAGGAACTTACTCAGTATTTTGGAGTCAACGACAGGTTTGACCCTCCTGTGAAAAAGAAAAAAGTTGAGAAGGTGAGGTCTTATTTATTGCATCTTGTATTTCCCAGTAGGAAGTGTTTGTAATTAGCCTTACCCAGCATATTTCTCATTAGTGCATTCAGTGAAAATGTTAAGGTGCCTACTGTGTGCAAACAAGATGCTGGGCAAACAAGTACAAATATAGTCACAAATAATTTAAAGAAACAAACGCTGCGAAGGAAGACATGCACAGGGCGTGGTGGGGAAATGCACACGGGGCCCCGCGTGCACCTGCTGCGGCCAGGGAGGGCCTTCCTCAGGACATGCCGTTGCATGGAGCCCCGGAGGGCAGGGAGGCGCTGTCTAAATAAGGGATGCTGGTAGCAGCCCAGCCAGGATCCTAGGGTAGAAAGTCGCCCCGGGACCTTGGAGTAGCTGGGAGAAGGCCCAGCTGGCTGGGACGCAGTCAGCGAGGAGGACGGTGCCCAGTGGAAGACTGGAGAGGCGGGCAGGGACCGGATGTGTAAGACCTGAAGGGGCCCAGAAGGGAGTAGGGTTTTGGTCCCGGTGCAGGTGAGAGGCATTCGGGGGTTTCAGGTTAAAGGAGTGACGTTATCGAGAGTCCGTTTGCAAGGATTGCTAGAACGTAGAGATTGGACTGTGGGGCGGCAAAAGAAGGTGAGAAAAGACCGGGTAAGGCTCTTCCAGGCTCGAGGTCATGGCGGCTTGAACCAGAATGCTGAACGAGACGGAGACGAGTGGAAGGGTTTGAGGTTCACGGTAGAAGTAGAATTGACGGTGTTTGCCTCTGGATTGTCTGTGGGGCGGAGGGGGGTTCGGGCATGAGGAGGGAAACAGCCACTCCAGGTTCTACCTCAGGCAGCGGTGTGGCTAGTGATGCTGGTTATGAAGACGGGGAGGCTGGCCAGGGGGGAGGGGGGAAGCTTCAGAGTGGGGCTCTCCAGGGTTCAGTTGGGGGCGGGTGATGCCAGCAGGCAGGAGTGGAATAGACAGTTGGTAAGATGAGGCAGGAACTCGGAGGAGGGTCTGAGCTTTAGAAACACATTTGGGAGCTGTCAGTCAATAGATGGCATTAATACTGAGCGGGAGCTGGCATCAGTGGGTAACTCACACGTTCACGTACGGAGTGATGAGGGACCGCAGCAGCGTGAGAACACCACGGAGCGGTGGGGCCGGAGGCGCAGGGGCCTGCCTGGTGGAACTGCAGGGTGCCGTGCCTTGCCCGTGCAGGGAGATGCCTCCTTAAGGGTCACTGCTGTAGACTGCGTTGTGTACAGAGAGAACGTTACCATTTTATGGTTAGTCAATATTTCTTGTGAAAAATCTCTATTTTCAAACCGTTGTGGGGTGGTGTTCCATCATTGAGGGCTTGCGCATTAAGGAACTAACACAGCAGAATTTTACCTGTGAACTTGTGATTCCAGCTTTGTCAGGTGTCCTTATCATTTAGTTCCTAGAACGTGGGCACGTGGAACCAGGCTCATCTGCAGTAACCAGTTACTGGTGCTGAGCAACCTTTTTATACAGATGTTCAAGTAGGCGCAGAATTTTCTTACGAAGAAAGATGATAGGTAGAGTTGAAACTAAAATCAGTCTGTTACACCATGCTCACACTGCAGAAGGGGCTGGGAAGCATTTTAAAATGTAATTGCTGTGCACTTGACCCTCGTGGTTCTGATGGGCTGGGGAGGGGGATGCTCTTGAACCTGTTCTAAAGCATCAAGAGGGAGGGGCTTGCTGACAGAAGTGGTCCATGGGCCATCTCCTACCTGTTTTACGTCCCAGCCTCTGACTTAGCCCCAGTCCCGGGTTCTTTTGAGGGAAGAAATGGTTCATTGTTGGTTCTCATGGGACATTTTTGTAAAAGTTTTATTTGTGAATTGGTCATCTTTAATCTTCAGTTATTTACAGTATTTATGTTTTATCAACTATATGGACTTTAGAATGTCTAAATTGTTTCTTAGTGAAGTTAAAGCCAGGAAATTAAAATTTTAACCATTATAAAAAGTAGAGATTTTGAGAGTATTTTTTTTAAAGATTTTATTTATTTATTTTTAGAGAGGGAAGGGAGGGAGATAGAGAGAAACATCAATGTGCGGTTGCTGGGGGTTATGGCCTGCAACCCAGGCATGTCCCCTGACTGGGAATCGAACCTGGGACACTTTGGTTCCCAGCCCGCGCTCGATCTGCTGAGCTACGCCAGCCAGGGCTTGAGAGTATTTTTTACAGTTTATCTGTGTGAGAATTTTATTATTACCCTACATATATGAAATTGTACCTTCCTGATACTGGCTGGATATGGCTCTTAATCGTTGTCTAAAATTTGTATTTTGTATAGGGTAACTTTACTAAGGGATACTAAGATTCCTTGTGCAAAATCTTGTAGACAGCTCAGTTTTAGGAACTAGTGTTCTGCCTCACGTTATATATTAGATGTATTTTTTAAAAAAGTTACAAGTCAAACTTCATTTTAAAAATGAGATTTCTATTGAAGGGAAGACTGCTATAAATATTTTTGTAGTCACCCATTGATCTGTTTTATGTTTGGATTTTCTTAACAGTAGACATTACTCTGTATGAATGACATCTAAGAAAGTTATAGCAATCTTCTAAACATGTAAACTGACTTCGAACAGTCTCATATCTTCCCAGGATTTGTCAGTAGTATTCTCTGAGTAAATGCAAGCCTAAAAGGAAAGGAAGGATTTTTTTTAAAGATTTTATTTATTTTTTAGAGAGGGAAGGGAGGGAGAAAGAGAGAGAGAAACATCAATGCACGGTTGCCGGGGGTCATGGCCTGTAACCCAGGCATATGCCCTGACTGGGAATCGAACCTGTGACACTTTGGTTTGCAGCCCGTGCTCAATCCACTGAGCTACGCCAGCCACGGCTAGGAAAGGAAGGATTTAATGAAACCAAATTATTCATGTTCTTTTGGTAGTTCAGCATAATCATGTGCCAGCAAGCTCACACTTATGCTTTGGTTTGGGGTCACTGTTTTGCATGCACCCCTTTTGCTGTGTCCAACACAGTACATAGACATTAAAGAGTGTCTTCAGTGGAGGCACCAAGGTAAAAGCTAAGAGTAAGTGTAAGTCCTGCAGATGGTAGTTACTGCTCAGGAAACCCAGAGAGGGTCATGGACAACACTGGCGTAGATTTCGACTTCATTATTTCTGTGGAGCTTCATTATTTCTGTTACCATGTCCCAGAGAGCCTTTTTACCCTGTGTTCTCCTGACCCTGGAGAATGGTAAAACCAAGCAAACTTTTGTGTGTGTGAACTTCGTAATCTTATGTCTATCGTGTGTCTATTTTTTTCCTGGAACACTGCCAAACTAACTAAGACGGGCTCAGTCAAGGTTGTGTATTTACAACACTGCTTTCACCTGTTTCAACGACAGTGCAGAGAGGCCTGTATTTTTAGATGTAATCTTCCTAATATTCAAAACTTTTAAGAAGTGAACTTTGTATTAAGTACAACCATATTGTGTTTCTGGCAGTGGTTTTCTAATAATTTTGTAATCGTTATTTTGAATCTATGTGGGAATTTCTTTAGAGTAAATTTCACTTGTTCATTTCATTTTAAATGTCTCAAGTATTGTTTAGTGGAGTCCGTTTGATTGTCAGCAGTCATCATTGAGGTAGTGTTATGTACACTTTCTGGCATGAAAAACCAGGCGTACTTTTAATTTTTAGAGTAGTTGCACAATGTCTTGGATGATTTTATTTAGTTGTTTGTGAGAAGAAATTGATCTTGTATAGTATAACCTTTTTCAAATTTAATCTTTTTAGTAGAATGCTTTTTCCAACCAGAGTCTTACATGGAACTCCAATACATCCAGTACACAGACCAGACCAAAGTCTGGATGCCTTGCGTGGGCTGGCAGGAGGGGAGGGTTGTGGTGGTGGGTGTGGGCTGGTTGGGGGTCGTGGCCCTACTGCGATGCTCCCCTGGTGTCGGTTACAAAGTGATCTCTCTCCTCCCCTGTGTGAGCCCTGTGGGGTGAGCGGGTATGGCCAGTATTAGTGTCAGAATCTGGATGAAGAAACTGAAGCCCAGCATGACCTGTCTGAGAAAACAAACAGCAGGGAAGAGACGAAATGAGGCTTTAACCCAAGTCATGGTCCCAAATACAGATTTTTCTTTAGTAAAGCCCAACTTAGTTTTTATTTACCCAACTCAGATAATTTAAGTGGCTAGCATCCGTATGTAAAGGTAACAACACTGATTCTTAGCTCCTTCCTTTCTTTATGGAGAGATTACCTAACTTTTTTTCTAGATATTTAGGTCTGATCATAGTACAGCACACTCGAGTGGGTAATTCACTTGCATTAAGCTTTAAAAATGGAACATGGTACATAAATGATACATATTCATTAGCAAAGTTTCTGTAGAACTACACTGTGGTACAGTTAGACTTCAGAAGCGTTAATCACATACTGGAGGATACTCTCTGCGTGTGCGCACGTGGGTGGTGGGTCCTCAGTGTTGGACCCGTGGACTTCTCAGATATCTGTAGCACTGCCTTGGGCAACTGCAGCTGAACTTACGAGTAATTAGAGGTTACTCTTTGCCTCGCGGGAACCTGTTAGATACTGGCTTTGGGTGATTTTTCACCTGTGGCCAAACTGCCACCCCCTAAGTCAGTCTGTCTGAATTGAGATATATCTTAAGCCGAAGTCTGATTCCCGCCAAAAGGCACCTTAAAATCACACCGAGGCCCCACAGAGCACGGGGAGCCTTCTGTGCCGCCTGCCGCTCCTGGGCTGTGAAAGACGACCTAGCTAATTCTCATGAAGCTTATGGAAGCCCAGCTTAAAAGTCGTAAAAAGCCTTAGTACTCAAGTGTCACTTCATGGGACTGCTTGCCGACTCGAGGTTGAATTCTTGGGTCTTGTGCTTGGGGTCTGAGCCCTTGGAGAACTGTGATTAGGTCTGTAGCCGTATGGGCTGAGCCTTCTCTCTGTGTTAATGGCATCCCCATATTTAGACAGAATCTGAACAACTTATCTATTGAATGACCACCATATTTTTAAAAACTTTGGTAGGTATTTTACATATATTCCTTTGACCCTTACTATAACGGCGAAGACTGGCGTCACTCTCATTCCACAGGTGAGATCATGTAAGCTGTAAAGGGTTAGGCACTCCCCCGGGTTGCGCGGCTCCTAAGTAGAGGAGCTGGAGTATGAACCCAGGCCCGGGCTCAGCAGCCGTGCTCTGTGTGCGCGGCTGGTGACTCGTGGTGTCCAGGCGATTGGGATGTCTTACCGCAGGATGGCTTTGCACTCATGTGAGCATTTGGGATGTTAATATCTTCTGAAAGAAGCGGAAAGATTGGGTGCGCACATAAAACGAGACATTTTTCAGAGCCAAAAGTAACTATTATATTTACTTAAGTTGCCAAAAAAGAAAAAGGAGGGGGAAAAAGAAACAGTTATATCTAGTGAAACTTACTAGAAATTTAAAAAAAAAAAACACTTTTAAAAGAGCTAAAAGCAAAGAAACATACAAGTGGAATTCTAGGATTTTATTTCTAGGAGGGAATTTTGGTCATCCAAGCCAACACTCTCGTGTTTTCAAGGAAGCGGACACTGCAGAGCTAAGCACCGTGTTCACCCAGAGCCGTGACCGCATTCCCTGACTTCCAGGCGGCGTGGTTTCTACGGTGCTCCGCCCTCTCCCTCAGAGCCTGCTCCGCGTGGCTGGGCAGTGGGAGGTGGTTGATGGTGAAGAGGCACGTTTGTACTTTTGGATGATTTATTTTAAGTGAAAATAACACAAGCTCAGCGGTTCATAGTAGTTTCTAGAAGAGAGGAATGTTCCTGTTTTCCCCTTTGGGACTTTAACTTGGAAGCGCTGGCTGTGTCCATGGTGGCCAACGGGAAGTCAGGAACTTGACATGGACACTGGTGGAAAGAGGAGGGTGGGTTTCTTTCTGCTCACTGACCTGTGGCTGTTCGAGGCCGTGGAGTGCGGGAACGCGGCGCCCAGGGGTCATGTACTCTCAAGGAGCCTCGGCGCTTGGAGGGAAACGCACCGAGCCGCCGCCATGGAGAGTGAGCAGGAGTGGCCCAGGGAGGGATGCTGTCAGTGCACAGGCCGCTGAGGGGGGAGGCTGGGGGAGGCTGGGTCTGGGTCGGGGCGTCTGGCGCCCCCGGAGCTGTGGTGCAGGGAAGATTGAAGTTTGGTGTCAAAGTGTTTCGTTTTCACATATCTCAGAGGCATTTGTGGAGACACATGATATCCTATTCAGGAAGGAGAGGCCATGGTTTTAGCATTTCTTAAATGAAATACTTTATTTCTGCTATCAAAATAAATAATAATGAAAATATTCCAGATGCAGGTACTGCGCTGTGCTAAATTCTGGGAGCCCAAGATGGAGATGTTCTCCATGCCCTCAAGGAATGTATATTCTAGTAGTAGGAAGATTCATATATAAATAAGTGCAATAAAATTTGACTTTTTTTAACCATAGGGCACTATTGCCCTAATATTACTGTGTGGAATTCTCTTGAGAACTTGTGAAAGTAGTGGCTATGTATAAATGTTTCCCATTTGAGGTGGGTCACTGCACAGCAGTGACACAGGCTGAGGGGTGGTCCCTGTGGGAGAGACACTGGGCTGGAAGCTGAGACGCACCCAGCCAGTAACACGTGCGCCGCCCTCAGCATGGAGCCCGAGAGGGCAGACACGCACACCCAGCTTGCTGCGGTGTGTCAGATCAGCGGGTGCGGAGGGGAGACGGGAATGCAGCGAGGGCGCAGGGCGGGGAGCAGTTAGTTGCCGGGCAGGGGTGAGGGGTGTCTGCGTAGGTGGAGAAGGTGACATTTGACACAAGACTTACAAGGATGACCAAGATTTTCCAATGGAAGCACATCAGAGGCACAGGGGATGCTAAGACAACAGTACATGTGGCCAGAGATCAGGAAGGACAACGTGGCCCACGCCGGGGCAGAGAAGACATTTTTGTGAAGGGGCCTGGATGCTATTCAGAAGGAGTAAGGAAGCGACACTGCCTTAAGCTGGGTGATGACATGGTATCTGCTTCAGAAAGCTGGAAGGCCAATTGGGAGATGGTTATAATCTTTCCAACAGGAGATCACGAAGCCCTGGAGAGGCACAGGAGGAGAAGCGAGAGTGCAGGGTTGGAGGCGTTGAAGCTGGCGAGCGAGGGCTCTATCAGGGCGACTAAGGGGTGGTCGGCCTGAAGGAGGCCGGGCGGGAGTGAGGAGCTTGTTTTTAGACACGATGGAAATTGAAGATCCACATTGTCAGTGTGAAGAGAACTAGCAAGCAGTTGGAGCTGTAGATCTTGATACAGGTGAGCGAGCGGTCAGATGCTTTACATTGTGTGGGGGTACAGAGCAGCTTGTAAGAATTAATTGAAGCCCTGGAACTGCGTTACTGAGAGAATGAGGAAGAAGAAAAGGCCTGTCACGGAACCCCCAGGATCACTCCAGTTAAGGGCCACAAAGAGGAGGTGAGGGGCTTCAGAGGATATTGAAGATGGGTACTTGGGGAGATAGCTTTAAGAAGGAGGATGTAGTTAACATAGAGATGATCGAGCCGGATGACGGATGGTGTCACCTGTGACTGCGGAGGGTTAGGGTTAGAAAGATGGCGCACGTGGGGGCGACTGATACTATGTTTTAGGGGAGAGAGGAAGTACTAACCTAAGAAGAAACCAGTTTGAGGGAAGGGGCTGAGTCCTCCCATCCAGCGTCTGGTCCAGAGTGCGGGGGAGAAGCCGCGTGCAGAGTGAGAGAGGGGAAGAGAGCGGGGAGACATGTTGGAGAGAGCGGCCCCCCCGGTAGCCCGCGAGCAGATGGGGTTGTGACGAGCAGGGTGGCGGGATGAGTTCACCAGGGGGGAGAGAGCTTGCTTTCTCGGAGGCGGTGAGGGGAGAGGACAGAGTACAGGAAGATGGCGCCTTTGGAGGTGGATAAGCGGAAGATTATAGAAGGGACACACACAGCCTTGGTTCTTCTCTTCCCTCTGCTCTTCTGCCTCGGCCTCCCGTGAAGTAGGGACAGACTTACAATCTGCTAGAAAGGGAGGAGGAGGCAGGGTTTGGGGTATTTGGAAAAACGGAAGAGACATGTAGGAGTTCCTTAGAGGAATGTGGGAACTTTGAAGGACAGAATTGCAAGTTTGAAAAACAGCTTTCAGTGAAACCAGCGGACTGAGTTACTTGATTTTCCCCAACATCGCTGAGACACCTAGCTGTTCAAGTAGCAGAAAGAAATGGGTGGGAAATGCCACAGCAAGAGAAGACGCAGGGAATGGAAGGCATTGCTTGGGTCGGTAGCTCACAGACTGGAGGACTGGAGCGTGCTCGCAATCAGCGGGCTGTCGGGCTCCACCCCGAGCTTCTCATTCAGAGATTTTTCATCTCTGACAAGTCCCCCAGGCACTACTGATGCTGCTGGGCCAGACTCGGACTTTGAGAACTCCTGGCTTCAGTTCAGTGAGAAAAGGGTAGCCGTGGGTTGCAGGCCGGAGAGGGAGAAAGAGAATCCAGGAAGGGACTGAAGGACTGAGGATGACTGTGGGGGTGTCAGGGTGTGGGGTTCCAAATGCAGACAGGGCAGGCTCAGGCTCACTGGCTACGAACACTTGGGATGCGTGGAAGGACAGAAACTCGCCTCTAGGAAGAATCCCGGAGTGTGAGGTCCGGAAGTGGAACGTCTGGTGACGTCTGTCACGGGGCCTGGTGCAGGCGCCCTCAGACTTGCAGTCTTCCAGGAGAGAAGGGGCTCGTGCCTGGGTGCAGTTCGGTGTCCTACGTCCTTATTTGAGAGAGTCTTGTTCTCCTTTCTCGTTTCTCCTCCCCTAAAATGAGTCAGCTGGACAAAACTGCATAGTCACGTAATCGATTCGCATTCCGGCACAACAGGCTCCGTTCACGAACTGGGACTGTTTGCAGACCAAAGCTGGTGCCCAGGCCACACTGGGAGGGGCACTGGCCTAGGGCATAGACTGCCAAGGTGGGGTGCAGTTAGAAGTCCCTGAATAGGAACGATGAAGGATGTTGGAAGGTGAGTCCAAGGTGTTATTTGGGACCATCTGGAGAAGAGTTCTGCAGATTTGCAAGGAAGGGTAATGTCTGGGACTGATAGGTGATCTCAGGACCGGAATGGAAAGAGGACAGGGCCACATGGCTTAGGGTGAGAGGCCCCAGGGGCCCCTGGATGGCGGTCTCAAGCTGCCTTTGAGAACAAGGAAATGTGTCATCCCATGAGATCCTTCAGTGGGTGAGAGATTTTGAGAAGGAACAGTCTTCATTTAACGTGGACATCAGTGACACCCTCACTGGTCTTTGTGTCTGTAATCTTTTGGGGCAGATTATGTGTGGGCATTTTTTCAAATTTAGACAGTATAAACTTTATCCCATTTTTGCTAACAGTAAAAATAGTCTAAGGAAAAAATGTATCGTATTTATCCGTGGTGGAGCGATAAATTGAAGCCTACAGACAGTTGTTTGTGATTCAGAAACTAACAGCCCATTTAATCTACTGAAGTAATAGTACTTTTTAAAAAATTTATTACTCAGTTACAGTTGTACAATTTTGTATTAGTGTCAGGTGTACAACATGGTGATTAGATACTTATATTAGGCTGGCCAAAAAGTCCGTTTAGTTTTTTCCATAAAAGACACATTTTTCCGATTTGATCACTCTCTGCTTCAACTGGTCTGCCTGACCGTGGGGCATTGTCTGGCGAGAAATCTCCAGTATGAAAGCTTCATAAACCACTTTGGACATGTTTGATCATTCGTTGTACCTTCTTTATTTTTGTTTCAGTTGTGTTTTCACCTTATGTGAAATAATAAGGGATAGTGTGCTGAAAATGTGTGTTTTCTTCCATCTTCAATATTAAAATGGCTACACAAATATTCACCAATTTTGATATTGTTTTTAAAATGCGTGCTGATATGACAGCTGCCACAGTACAATCAAACAAAATTGTTTTGAATGAAGTAAAAGACAGCCAAGTGCTACTAGAGCCACCTTATTGGAAAAACCAAATGAACGTTTTGGCCATCCCCAAACACTTGACCAGGTGGTCACCCCGGTCGGTCCGGCTCCCACCGGACCCCACACCCGTCATCACCATCACACTGTTACTGACTGTGCTCTCTGTGCCGCCCTTCCCGTCCGCATGGCTGTCTTTGTAACTGGCGTCCTGCGCCTCTCCATCCCTTCGCCTCCCCCCCCCTCCCGCCCCCAGCCCCCTCCCCCGTCCCGTGAGCGGCAGCCTGTTCTCGGTGTCTGTGCGTGTGTCTCCACGCTGTGTACGCGGGTGTTCTGAAAGTCTCGTTTCAACAGAGGCTCCAGGGGGATGGCGTTTCGCTCGGTGGCGGGTGCAGTCCAGCAGCCCACCGGCGGAAGGCCCGTCTGCGGGTCGTCTTGTATTGGATAAGGGAGGAGACGCCGGTTAACTGAAAATGTTAAAGGGTGTGCTAGATACGCCGTTGTTAGGGTAAAATTTTCTTGTGAGAAGCATGTATTAGACCATTAAAAAATTAATTTTTCTGTAGTAACTTTCACAAGCTAAACCTCAATTATTTAAGTCTAAGCGTCTTTCCATAAATACATGATGAATCCTACATGATTGGTAATTCCATGAAAGTTTTAATTATGCTTTTCTGAAGTATCTTTAGTAAATAAAAAGGTTTCCGTTGGAAAATAAAATCATTCTCATATATAATTTTCTTCCCATGCCTGATACTCAGCCGGGACCCCCGCAGTCGAAGGCTGGGAGAGGCGGTTGAGTGAAGGTGTCGGGCTGCGGGAGGGGCAGAGGGGAGGACGGACAGACATCAGTCCTGCTGTGACCTACCACCTACAGACTCGGTGACCTTGGCCAAGTCCGTGAGCCCAGGCCTCTGTTTCTCCTTTCAAACAGGAGAGCAGTGTTATTTAATAGCGTTGTAAGGATTAAATGAGCTTTCTTAGAGTGTCAGCCCAGGGTCTGTCACATAATTTCTGACTATTATCATTTACATGACTGTTGTTAGCTAGAGAGAGTATAGGCCTTGGAGTCACAAAAGCCTGGATTTATTTCATTTTTCTTAGTCTGAGAAGTTTATGCCCTTGGGTAAGCCATCGATGTCTCTGAGTTGCTGCCTTGTCAGTGAATGGTTTGGTGCCAGCTGCCGTGTAGTGTCCTCATGGGACTCAAGTGGCCTGAGTGTGTGATGTGTGTGGTGTGGCCCTGAGACAGGCGGTCTGAGTGTGGCCCTGAGACAGGCGGTCTGAGTGTGGCCCTGAGACAGGTGGCCTGAGTGTGCGATGTGTGTGGTGTGGCCCTGAGACTTAGTCTTTGCTAGCAAATTCTTGTTCGCCTTTCTCTCCTACTTTAAAGTTTTGGGTTTTCTTTCTTTCTAGTCGGGCCTTGAAAAGCGCATCGACCAGGCTGTGGACGAGTGGAATATTGAGAAGGCGGAGGAACTCAGCAACCAGCTGGCCACCCGAGACGTAAGTCGGGCTGATGACGCATTTTCTGTATTTCCAGATTTTCTAAAACGAACGCACATTCCTTTTGTGAGCCTAAGTAAGCTCAGCATTCAGATATTTGATCTAAGATTTTTCCTTTCAGCCCGTTTCCTTCTCTCATGTTCTGCCATTTATTTAAAAACATTTTTGTTTCTAAATTTTCCTTCTCTCATGTTCTGCCATTTATTTAAAAACATTTTTGTTTCTAAATTAAGTTTAAAACGTGCAGTGGAAATAATCCGTGGTTGATATTCCACCCTAGATTTTACATAATTCAGAGAGCTTTCTGCCCGGTATGATTGAAAGGCCAGCTCGCTCTCTCTGTTTGCATCTCTAACTCAGTTTGGCTCGCCCTCGGGGCGCAGTGCCTTTCTGACTCTTGCTCCCCAAAGTGCTTTTCCCTTCACGTTCCGCGCATTTCCCTCGGCCTTGAAGAGTGTTCAGACCGTCTTTTCTTTAACCTATAGTCTGTAGAAGAAAACTAACAGATACAAGACATGCTGAGTATTCTTTTTCCAAGTACGTAGACTTCTGGGAGACCTGACTCTCCCGCCCCTTCGGAGGGGAATGTTCCTCGCGTTGGGGCTCGCCGCTCAGGGTCCCTAGGCCAGGCCCCACGAACGGGGCTCGTGCTGGCGTGTGGTTTGTCATGGCTGCTGCTGTTTGTTCTTTCTGTTCTTCCTAGGACAGAAGTTCTACCGTAGGTTTCACTTTTAGCGTCTCTGCCTTCTGCATTTTATTCTTAAGCTGTGACTACTCCATGGTGTTCGATTTCAGGGAAACATCATCTGTATCAACTGCTGGCTGTATGTACTGTTCTTTCTTGCTCACCCGGAGGCGAGCATTTTTTCTGAGACTAGTGGTGAAATTACGATCTCAATGAATTTCTCTGCGGAATTATTATTTCGCACTTACATCATCAGATGTCAAAAATCTACCCTCGATGACTGTCGATGGCTGCTGGCCATAAGAACCTTGTGAGGTTTACATTTGTGTGTGGGGAAAAACAGGTCCAGAAGTGAGGCTTAGGGGTTCGGAAAGTTGTCTTTTTCCCCTGCCGCCTCAGTGACGCCCTGGGAGGAGGTGGGGTCACCGGTGGCCTGGTGGCGAGCCGCGGTGGCCCGTTAGCTCCACCTCGTCGGCCTCACCCTTGCTCGCGCAGGAGCCTTCCTCTCCCTGCCCTTTGAGCTGAGCTGCCGGTGAGAAGGTGCAGGCGCAGTGCCTGGGAGGCCTCCGGCGTGTGTGCCCGTCTTCGGAGGGTGTTTGGTTTCTGGTGGTGCGTTCCGGTGTGTCACACTGCCGATTCCGAAGAGGGAACTGGGGAACACAGGCGAGGTAGTTTCCACGGTAAGGGGTGTTTTCGGCCTCACTTTCTGACAGATGAGATTGCTCCAGAAATACATGATATTTTCAGCTTTTGTAAGGATAGCAAACATTATTCTCAAGTGCTCTTTTTACTTCCATACAAAAGTAATGCTTTGTTCTAGTACAAGAAATTAAATTTATTTAGTGTGGGGCTAAAGAATCCTGATGAAAAGAGAAACAATAATTTGGGTCCTATTCTTGTCTTTGTGGAAGTGGAAAGACATCTGGAAAGTGTTTGCTGCGCAGACACAGGCCCGGGGAGGACACCGATGCCGTGTTAATTAGGTGCCCGTGAAGAGTGACTAAGGGAACCAAGATGGAGTTCCCGAACGAACAGTGCAGTCTGGGGTTTCAGTTTTCGTGTTTATCGCTTCGGTGTCTCCTGCGCACCGCGGGGATGAGACGTGATTTTGTGAAGTACGTAGCTGCGAGTTTAGGGCCGGAACCCTTCGTGAATTAAATGTATGCGTGCATGGTGGGCGTCCTTTTGGAGCCAGGTATGTAGGTTTTTCATCAGGAGCCTTTCTTTTTTCAGGAAGCAGTGACTGGGACCAGCTGATAAAGCCTTTGCTCAGAGGCACAGACCCCAGAGTTCTTAAAGCCTTTTCTGACCGTAATAAGTGAAACTAATTTTTGATGTTTAACATTTATAAGTCTCTGAAACCAATAGGGCAGAATCGGTATGGAGAAAAATGAAGCCAGGAGTAGAACCATGTTTGAGGCTGGTCCTTAGAAACAGTTCCTCAAAAAGAAGCCCAAACAAGACCGTCGGTCCACTGCCGTGGGGACGCAGCCAGTGCGTGTTTTCCCAGAGCCCCGATCCCTGAAATTGACGACGGCGTTAAGGAGGCATGTAATCTGGTGTGGGGTGGCGGCGGCTCAAGTTCACGTGTCTGCAGCCTGGGTTGTGCTTTTATCTTTGTTATCTTTGGTTTTGCCCACGTAGTAATGTGGTTGCTTTGAAACTCCCTCTGGTTGATTAAATGCTTCTTTGTTGTTAATGGTCTTGGAAGAGAGACGAAGTGAAAAATATACTTGGGTTTGTGTCATGTTGATGAAATTGCTAAACAAGTTGCCTTTTAAAAAATACTATTACTCTTACACACACAACAGTCACACACAAAAGTACTTAAGCGTGTCTGTGGCTTGTCCCCCTCAGGCCGGAATTGGAGTACATTCCATTCATTGATAGCAATCTGTTTTCCTCTGGTACTTTTTATCATTTGCAGAGTATTACTATTCACATCCGAGGTACTGTAGTTATAATTCGCTGCCATCTTTGCTAAGGCCAAAGCCCTTCAATTTGAGCAGTGATAGAAAATGTTTTGTATTTTAAAGGTTTTGTCTGGGTTAACGAATGCGGGCCAAAGGCAGTGACTTCCGCTGCCGGTGCTGCTGGGCACGGTATTTTTTTAGAACCTAATTAAGGTCTCAAGTATAAATGGTTCTAAACAATTCCATGTTAATATTGCCTTTTTATAGATATAAAAATACTATATTGGCAGTATGAATTACACTAAGAATTTTAATTTTTATTAAATATATTAATAGACTGCACAAATGCTTGGATTCCAAAACATAGGTAAAGTCAATAATGTTGAAATAATAATTTGTTACTACTAAAATAACAAAGGTAGGATGGTTTTGTAAAAAAAAATACTGTTTGAATTGATTGAGTTATATTCTTAGCTAAATTAAGTGTTGTCTAAATTTGGGCAGGTTATTAATTTGTAGCATGAACTCTGTCTGTAGAGCAGTTTCCTAGAAAATCTGAAGGCGTTCTCATCGAGGGGGGGTGTGTATCCATCTGAAGAGGTAGTTGCTGCATTTTATGTCAACGTCTAAGAAGTGGTCCTTTGTCAGAAGTGCTGCGGGTGCCAGGGCAGGCCTCCAGCACGCCGTGCACTGCTGGGCTTCAGTTTCCCCGAGGATGCCGGCTGCAGTTTACCCCCTTTGTTTTATGTTGGGTGCTCGTTTTACCTGGGTGTGCACGCCATGCTGTCTTGATGGAGTGAGGGCTTGGCTTACTCGCCCCCTCCCCCCCATCCCAAACCCTTCCAAAACCCTTCCCAAATAATATGAGTTTGACAGGGTTAGCTATCAGAGTGCCTGGAGCGTGATCGTATCCAGAGTTCGGAGTTGAAACATTTGTTTAGATTTTTGGAGTGGAGGTGCCGCCAGACTTGGTGAATTCGAAGGCACGTTCCCCCGGGCAGCTGCAGAGCTCTCACTCGCAGGGGAGGCGTCTGCGCCGCGCACGGGGGGAAGCGGCACTGAGCGCGTGCGCGCTGGAGGAAGCCCGGTGGCGCTGAGCCCTCTGTTCTGTGGTCCAGAGAGCAGAGGCACCGCCTTCCGTCGTCCTGAGCGCTCTCTCCAGGTGGAAGCACCTTACCAACCACATTTCCAAGGTAAAACAGCTCAGGTGTGAAGCTGGACGCACATTCCTGTTAGCTGCTGGGAGAGTTTATCAGCAGAACCTGTAGCTTTGTGAAGGATGGCAGGTGCTTCTCATTTTCTTAATTATCGTGATTTCTAGCCCCTGAGGACTGTGTGAACAAAGTAAAAGTGCGTTAAATATTACTCATTTTTATATATTAAAAATGTAAAATTTCTCCATTTAGACATTTTATTTTTGTAGAAATGAGATTATTTTGTTAATCTGTACCAATAATGAAGAATACATTCTTTCATACAAAGTCATCTCATGCCTGCAAACTCGGGCAAAATACATTTTATGGCCTTCTTTGAAATTTTACTGCTCTATCCTATCCTTTTTCCAGTTAGTGTTGTTTAGGACCATTTTCTCTGTGGTGCATCTCACTGGTTACCCATGGGAAAGAACGCAGGATACTGGAGAGAGAAGAGCCTCACTCTTTCGATAGGTTTCTGCTGGTCAGCAGAGCGGTCAGCTCCCCGGGCCAGCGGGCGCTCTCTCCTGCTACCAGAGGGTGTGTGTCCGTCAGGGACCCCCTGGAACGGACGCACTTTCGGGATAACTGGTCATTCCTCGGTGGCTTCTTAATGTAAACGCTCCTCTGTGTATGGTTTTGTATCCTGTACGCAGTCCAGTTATTTCATGTAGGTGAGCAGTTAGAACAGTGTATGGAAAAGAAGCTACTCCTTTGCAGGTAAGGGATGGCTTCACTGAATTCCTTTACATCGAGGTTCAAGATAGGTTCCTTCCCACAAAACATGGTGTGCAGCCCTGCAGTTGGAGCATTTTAACATGAGAAAAATAAGAATGGCACCAGGTGGTGGGTTTTTCTCGCGGGTTTTTAGGTGGGCTTGCTAAGATCTCATGGCATGGAGGATGTTTTCTCTTAACCTTTGGGCTCTGAGTGGATGATCACCTAGAATGGCGTTCCTTGTGCTCTGCTCTAGTTATGTTTATCTGTGCTTTTAACAAACCTTAAAAAAAGATTTCAGATGTTACAAGTCTAATTAAAGAGACAGACAAAGCGTAGTTTATACTGTAGATTTTTTCTGCAGTTCAATTAATCAGCATGTTTTCTCTTTTAATTAAAACCATTTTAGTAAATTAAAGCCCACAGCAAAACACATATATAATTTGTTTGTAATTAGCTCTTAATTGGTGGTAGTTGAAGCTTAGCACCCTCGGTTTCTTTCTTCATGATTGCCATTTTATTAGCAGCCAGTCATTAATTAATCTTTTTCTAATTAGCTTATAAAACTGTTGATGGCACATTATTGTAAATGTGATTTTAAGTTCAAAGCTTGTTAATAAGCTTTCTTACTTAGAAGAACAGAGATAAAGAAATTGCTGAAAACAGTACTACAGTTCTTTAAAAAAGCTGTCTTTCTTATGGGGACTATGTAAAGCATCTAACAGCTTATGGTTAATTTTTTAATGCTTCATTCTCCTTATGAATGGAATAAGTTGTTTAAATATAAATGTGTATATGCAGGAGTAATTTCAACAGTATAACATCTTTTCTCCCTCCTTTGGAGTACTGTAATCTACTTATAATTTGAAGCCTTAATAGTCATCATTAAAACAGGTGTTATATAAACTATTGCACTATGAAATCGAAGTTGATT
Organism: Phyllostomus hastatus; assembly: GCF_019186645.2. Classification (NCBI taxonomy): domain Eukaryota; kingdom Metazoa; phylum Chordata; class Mammalia; order Chiroptera; family Phyllostomidae; genus Phyllostomus; species Phyllostomus hastatus. The sequence continues at coordinate 26,494,594 of NW_025334004.1, read as the reverse complement.
ATATGAATCAAAGTATATCTTCTCACATCTTATGGGCCAAATACATTTTTTAAGTAAATTGCAAGGTGAATTTTATATACCCCCCCCACACACAGACATACACATGATACACGATTTTGTGTATAAACAGATCTTTGTGGCGTGTTTTAAAAATAGGATTTGTTGGCTTCGACTTTGAAATAAAAACCATTCATTCAGGTTTAGCTGACAGGAAGTTGTAGGTGCAAGTGATGGGGGTCGGCGCAGTTGTGCACGCCCACAGATCCGTGTGGCACACAAACATGCACACCTGTGCACGCACGTTTTGAGATGACAGTGAAATCAGGCTGTTTTCTGTAATAGAAAACGATCTGATTCAGAGTCAGAGCTGAAATGACTGGATATGGCATGGCTTATGGCTGAGCTCCGGCCCCTCAGGTGTGACGGGGAGGGGCAGGTAGCGATCCAGACGCAGAAGTCCCGAATTCACCAAAGCACATACCGCATTCATTCAGTTGTGGTTTGAGTGAGGCACACAAGCCACACCATGCTCTTTACTGAAATTAACTGCCAGTTTTGTAAAACTCTTTAACTGCATGACGTTCTGAGCTGTTTATCAATATTAGTGCGAAGTTTTGAAAGTTGTATATAAAAAAGCATTATCAGTCATTGGAAGTGGTTTTATTCCCCCCCCCCCCCCCCCATTTGCTTTTTGAACTTTGCATGTTATTTCAACTTCGGCTGTTTCTTTGCATGTTTTTAAGGCGGGGTTTTAGGATGCTACACTAGAAAGGGATAGCTGACAAGGAAAAAATTAAAAATTGGATAAAAAGTAAATGAATAATGTCATATTACCAAAAAGATGAGAGGCTAATTTGTGCCGACTTTTTGCTAATTTTGTTCAAGCCTCAAAATGAGGAGCTGTCACCCGGTCTGTGTAGCGCCGATGACAGTGCCAATGATCCATGAAATGAGCTGCCGCTGGCTTTGTTCTGATAAGAATGAGCAAATCTGCACAGGGTTCGGCTCCCAGAATCTCATTTTCATACTTGCATGCAGGCTAAAAGAAATAAGCTGTTTGCAGACTTGATTAATCAGACATTGGAGGGGTTTTTGTCTCTTTGATCTCTTTCGTCTCCTAGGTAACTTGCTTGACATTAATGTTGAGCTTGAGTAAAGACAATCAGGAATTGTCGACCAAACTGATATAAAAATTAAAGACCTTGACACTTTAAGTACTCCAGTAATGGTTCCGCTTTACTTCAGAAAACATCTGTTTTCATTTAATTAAAGAACAAAAGAGAATGGCATAAATATTTTTCATAGAAACCTATTATTCCATAAAAAGTTAAAGTATGATAATTGGTATTTTAAAGTAAGTGCCTTGAAAGTATTCAAAAGGGAGGAAAACTTTATAAATCTGTTACAAGCTAGTAGTTTTGAGATGAGTAAAATATTTTATGAAATGGATAAGAAGTTGACAGGCTAGATTAAGCTGTTTGAATCAGATGCTTCAAACGATTATCGGCGAACTTTACAATGGCAAGGTTTAGCAAGAAAAACTAACTTGATTTTGAAAGTTTGTCTTTTAAAAATCACTATGGTACACGATGTGCCATTATATCTATTTTACAACCCAGTGTGATTTACACATGCTAAACCTGTAAAATTGAAAGGAATTAAAAAAATGTCGCTGAGCATTTGCTTGAGGTTATGCAGCCGCTTTCACAAATCTTCCAAGTGGCTGTAAAGATGAATGCCTCTAGGGTCCAGCCGGGGCCCTGCTTCTCCAACCAGCTAAAGCCCTTATCTTAAATCCAAGCAAAGTACCATTAATCTTTTTGAAAGACCTTTTATGGCTTTTAATATATCCCAAATTAGAACATTTTACACCCTTGGTTCCTGAAATATGGTGATAAAAAGCCTTTAGAGCTTAATTTTCCTTACCGCTTGCTCTGACCAATTTGCAGTTCTTTGTGATAATGTTTAGACACCTTAATTAAAATGCAGCAAAATATTGGATGTTCTATATGGAAAATGCTGATACTTTGGCTACACATACAAGAAATTCTGTATGTATTTTTTACTCATTTTAAAAAATGTCTTCCCACATTGTGTTGCTGTGGTTATCTGATGACCCGAAACAGTTTTTTTATATAGAAACCATTGACCAAGCTTTTGTGATGTTTACTTGGGCATGAAGAAGCATTTTTCTTTCCACAGAAATGAATGGGGATTCCCGTTGGCCTATATTACTTGTTTGTAATACTGAAACATAGCGCGATACTCTTTTATCTCTGGACCCCGGGTTAGTCATCTGGCCTAGCAGAATGGTTTCTTCTCTCCTGTCTCTTGCATAGAAGATCTTACTCTTTCACATTTTCAAACAGTTCTACTTTGCAATTCTCCGCAAGAATAAGTGAAACATTTATTTTAAGGATTTGAAGGACACAGAATTGATAGGATTTTTCATCATCAGTGCAAGCTTAAAAGATTCTTCCTGTAAAATACATAGACCAGGCTTGTTTAATGTTTATCAGTTGAAGAACATTCCATTTAGCCTAATCCAAGGCAAAATACAGATGGAAAATAGAGCTTTTACATGAACAGATCTGTTTGAACGTATATTGCCTATGTACCCAATTATTATATTTACTAAGTCCACCAAATGGCACCCTCTCCTGTAAATATGTGTTTTGTACATTATAACGAATGGCTTTTTACAAGTTCATACCACGTCTTAGGGAACGTACGTGCTAAACCTTGGCTGTGACGCTGGTCGTGCTGGGTCTGGCGTTTGCAGTGCCGGGAAACGGGAAGCTTGCATCCTCAGAGCCTGTGACCGTGTTGAGACGAAGAGCCCGTTTAAGTCAAGCGACCACACGTTCAGACACATTGAGATGCTCCCTGGTTTCTCTGTCTCAACTTGAGGAAACCCATATTGGAAAATTTCAGAAAGTTAAAATGTAAGAAACATCTTAATTCACAACAGTTTTAGAAAATAACTTGGTCACATGGTTAGTGGTATGTGGCAAGTATGTTCAGGTCCTTTTGTTTCATACTCAAAGTGTAAGCTCAATTGAAATGTAAACTGAGTGGGATTTTGTTGTTTTTTTTAAATTGGCAAAGTTTGCGTTCGTTATTCATACAACACATAGGAACATAATTAAGTAGAAATGTGTGGTTCTCTGTTTTACCTTTTGGAAGTGGGGGCAGGGCAGAGACTTCATATTCAACAGAAATGTGGAGAGGCCCAGTTTACATCTTTTTTTTTTTTCTTTAAAGATTTTATTTGTTTTTAGAGCAAGGTGAAGGGAGGGAGAAACACAGGGAAAGAAACATCGATGTGAGAGAGAAACATTGATTGGGTGCCTCTGGTACCCACCCTGACCGGGGACGAACCCGCAACTTTCTGTGTGCGGGACAGTGCGCAGCCCACGGAGCCACAGCAGCCGGGCCCCAGGGTGCAACTTAAGCACAGGCAGCGAGCTGTGCTGCACAGCAGCAGGCTGCTCATTGGGCGCACTTCCTGCTCTCCCGGTCTGGTGTCCCCCAGGGCCCCGTGTTCCCAGCCGCCTTGCGTGTAGGTGGTGCCATGTAGTAGTTCTGGCCCGAGGGCTGTGAGCAGACGTGACCACTGTCACTTCTGGACTAAAGCTTTCAGGAGCCGGGTGAGACCCTCCGGCTGTGTCTTCCTCTGCCGTGGTGGACTCGGCTCGGAAGCCCCGTGTTGAGACGCCGGTACCACAAGGTGGTGGAGAGCCCTGCAGTCCGCTGCTGACTTGACGTGAAACGAGGATAGAAGTTCAGCTGGTGGGATTTGGGGATTCGTTTGATGCTGCAGTTCTGATGAGCCCCGCCCGGCAGGTGCTAGCCTGACTTTTCACTCAGGACACACAGATCCCCGGTGGATAGGAAACCCTCCCTACTGACAAAGCACACCACAGCATCCTCCCAGGGTTCCGTTCCTCTGGGGGGGGCGATGCCACAGCCCTTGTCGTGGCCCTTTTTTAGTAGTTGACTTAGATGAACTTTTAATTAACGAAGACCTGGAAATAAAAGGAGAACCAAGAGCCCAAGTGCAGTCTTAAAGCAGTGTAATGTCACCGGCAGCCCGTCTCCCCAGCCCCACACTGGAAACGGAGCCCTCTTGTCCGGGGCTCTGTCTCCGGGGCCTAGAGCGGTGTCCGGCAGAACAGTCCCTTGTGCCCTCACAGTGCTCGCTGAGTGCTCGTTACCCTTGTGCGGGAAGGCGACTCACGGCGGTGCGGGGCGTGGGGGGTTGAGAAGACACAGGTCGGCCTGCCTGCTCCGGCGGGCTCTCAGGTCTCAGCAGGTCACCTGTTCTTCAGTGGCCTTCCTGCTGCTGTTGAGCCTGGTGTAACTGTCAGGTCGCCTCCTTGCGTTCCATCCTTTATATAGACTCTTCCCGGATGGGAAAGTCAGATCTGGTCTTGCTCTCATTTAGAACCCCAGGCAGTGCTTGATTGCTACTCATTAGCTTCACTTTAAAGGACACTGTTCCCGCCGATGAGCCGGAAGAAGGTGGAGCACGCCGCAGCTCACTTGGCTTCTCTGCTTCCGCGCGCAGACTCTGTCTCCCCCTTGGCGAACAGATTCCTGAAACTCGAGCTTCAGTACGTTGGCTCCGAGTGGCTCCCAGTCCTTGTTTTCTCTCCCTTAAGTCTGCTGTCCGCTAACATGCATTAGGTTGAGTACAGGAATAGAAACGGTAAGGAACACCGGAAGGAGTTGTCTAGCCTTTGTTGTCTAGCCTGGGTTCTTAACAGATGACTTTGGAGCCATTGTGTAGACGGGTATCTTTAAAGCCAGAGCCCACTAAAACCGGGTCACCGTGCTTGTCCTGGAGACGCTTCCTAAGGAGGCGCACTGCAGCGGGGAGCTGGGCGGAGCGGCGTGGTAGCCGTGGAAGCCCACGAGCTGGAGAGATGCAGGAGAGATGCAGGAGAGATGCAGAAACAAAGAGGTCAAGTTAGAGAAGGCCTCGTAGGGTGGGAGAGGAGGAGGCGTCACTCTGATTGGACCTTCCGGGACTGGCGGGTGGGTGTCGGGAGGAGTAGGAACAGAGGGACCAGCGGAGGGAGGACTCGGGTACCGGGGTCCCGGTGCCCAACCTTTTCACCTCTGAGCATCCGTTGTATTTTTTTCTATCAGTGAATTAAAAGCTGTTGCTCATCATATAAAGTGCGCTTATGAAGGAGTAATTAGCTTTCCCATGTTTTATTAATCACATCTCTGACTGCCAGTCAGAGCTTCTGATCAGCATGAGATAACTGGTGTGACCATACCGAGTCGCTGTAATTCTAGCCCAGAGCAAAGGGACTGGATGTCTCTGTCGGTCCGTGCAGCCTTATCAGGGGCACATTCCTGCTCAGCCCGCTGAAGTGCCGAAATAGCCTGCAGATCTTCATCTCAGCCTGCGTGGACCCTCCAGGGGCCTCGGTGTGGGAAGGATTTCCATCCGGGAGACGGGCGCAGCCGGGGGGAAGGTCTGGGGGTGGGAAGTGGGGCACGGGCCGCATCCATGTCGCCCTGAGCTCCCACGGCACTGGAGGTTCACGGGGTCATGCACGCAGGAGTTCCTCATTTCCTGACACAGCTTCCGTGTCCCCCAGTGCTCAGGCGTTTGTATTCGTGCATTAGCTGGAATATTTATTTTTACTCTTTCTTCTGATTCTTAGCTTGGTGTAAAAATTGCCAAAGCAATCGCCTGCCATAACTTCGTAAAAGCCAAAAAGGAAGCTGAGAATTCACAGGTTGCTCGAAAGAAGAAGAAACTTGCATGGGGGTAAGTTTAAGGTTCTAGTGGTCATTCTCTGAACTTCACAGACACGAGCACACGCTGTGACACGTTTTGCGGATCCAGTTTGTGCTTCGTGGTTGCTCTTGGCGTTTGTGCTGAGCGTCCGGGAGACTGTAGACACGGGCATTTCTTTATCCTGCCTGGTGTGCGTTTTGTGATCGATGGAGTCTGTGAAAATTTAAGTTTGTTTTGCTTTGGCACTTCGTAAACATGCAGCTGTAGTAAAAATATTTTAGAGATAAATGGAGATATTTGTGTCCTTTGTTTCAGGTTTGAGGCGAAGAAGAGATGGGAAACCAAGAGCAACATGGGGTACATGTGACCTGCCGCGTCCTTCCAGACGTCTGTCTTTCCTGGGGTTGTGCTCGAGTCTGCAGTTGCTCGGCTGGCCGAAAAGACACTCCTGCCTGTGTTAAATATGTCAGAAAATTGGTAGAAGTAGGACAACAAGCATAAAATCCGGGGGTTGATTATCAGTCTTTTTCTAGAGTTCATTCTATTGAAGTGAGTGGGATGGAACGTTCTGGTGGGTAGTTGTGCGGGGACTTGGAGCATACACACGGGGAAAGGGTCGGGGTTTGTTTATTTGTTCACAGGGACCTACGTTATACAGTCGGTTTTACTTTCCATCCATCTGGCACAGCGTAGCCAGTGAGCTCCCTGTGCCTTCTTACCTGTACTCAGTGTAACTGCACTTTTCCGGAATTGTGTTTTTTAAGATTGGCATTTGTTTATAATGGATTAGTCATAAATGTAAGAAAGTCTCAATGGATGCTGTTTTACAAACGACTGTATCGTAATGTTTTAGAAGCAATTATTGGTTCTTTATTGGATGCAGTAGAGTTGATACTTGACAGTCACGTAATAAAAGCAATTGGTTAGTTTTAGTGTACCTTCAGATAAAATATTGCAATAAAAAGACAGAATGTAGTGTTTGGAGGATGATTTAAATCCAGCTCTGCTTGGAAACGTTTTCCTAAATATCTCTGAGTTGTGTCATTCTTTAAATGATGAGCTGATTCTTAGACGAGAAAATGGTATAATTATATTAGAATGTTATTACTGAAGACAATACAACTTTGGACCTTCTAAGAATGTGGTTTGATTATTTTTACTCCTCCATTGCTCCTTGAAAGATTAAAGCATCAACCAGCCAAAGTTGGGGTTTGGTGCTGTGGGAAGTGGGTTTCATGAGAGGGGTGTGTCACCGTCCTGACTAGAAAGGGGTTTGAGACATCGTGTCACCAGCTGGTACCAAGACCGCAGCTGGATGCTTTGATTTTTTGGCAGGCCTTAGGTGTTTTAGCACCTCCCCACCAGGTGCTCAGTGGAGATTAAGAACTACTTACCGTGGTTTTCATTAGTTCACCTTCCTCCTTCACCCTTCATCAGAGGTCTTCTAGCTGTCCGATACAGACTTTCTCTGGGTTGACAACAGATAAATGTAGGAACATAGGAAATGAGTCATGATTATAATTCTATTATTATTTTGTGATTCTTAGGTTTATAGTAGTAACATAATTTTACTAACTTATTGTCGGCATGTTTAGTGTTTTATCTGTGTTCTGGAATAAGCAAATTGCTAATTAAGGGAACAAAAATCGTATCTTGCTTCCACTTAGGTGAGAAAAGCCAGAATAGAGAGAGCAGGCTTTCAGATTATCTGCTTACAGACTTCACCACAAAAGAAGTGTTCAGATCAAACATTGCAAAATCTTACACTTTATGATTTATTATCTCCTGTTGCATTTTACAGATACAATCATATACTGCTTACCTGCAACATATCATTTTACAGTCCTAATAGGTGACTGTAAACTTCCAGTATAGGAACCTTTCCTTTAAAAAAACCCACTGTGCAGCCCAGTGGTTTTGTCTGTGACTCGAAGTGTTCTCTCTGAGCGGGGGCAGGGCCGGCACGTCCCCGGGCAGCTGCCGCCGTGGCTTTCTTTCCCGTGTCCACTTCCCTGGCGCATTCAGTGGGCCCCGCAGCCACGGCTCACAGTCCGCTCGCGCCCAGGCCCTGCCAGAGTGGCCTCCTCTGGGCCCCGTCTGGTTGGGAGCCCTCCTTCAGCTGCTCCCCGCGCCAGCGCTTGCCCACTCTGCCCCACGGCCTGACGTGGGTGGGGCTTTTGAACTGAGTGGGGGGCGTGATGGCAAAATCAGATGTAGCAGGGGACGCCTACGGTAAGGGGGTCACCAGACCCCACCCGCCGGAGGCCTGGGTTGTGTGCGAGAAGCTTCGGAACGTGGGGCAGCAGGAGGGGTGGGGGTGGGCAGTGGGAGGCAGGGATTCGGGGGGAAGGAAGGGACCTGCCGTCTTGGGCTCGCCCTGCTGGCCTGTCATTTGGAATCAGTTTAGTTTTATGAGCTTTAATTCGAATTAGACATTTTGCTCATTAAAGCATCAAAATGGGAACATTATTCTTGGAGTGCCCACGTTGCTTAAAAAGTGCAGTCATTTGTCCTCTTCACGTGGCCACAGCAAAGTGAGGGTTCTCTCTGCGTCGGTAATAACCGCGGTTCCTGAGGCTCGGACGTGCGCGCTCGCTCCCCGCCCCCGGAATGCCTGCCTTAGATGAGTCGTGTAAGTGTCAGTTACAGCCAACGGGGATGAATACGTTTCAGGCCATCCGCATGGCGTTCATGTAACTGTGATTTATTGAGTACTCCGGGCTGAAACAACTCACCGAAGAACAGTCATTTTGAGCTTTAGCGGTGCCGGTTCTGGACGGAGAGGGGAGTCGGTGGTGTGTTCCTGCCGGGGAGCCCCCGGGCCGCTCCTGCTGCTCAGCAGCGCGTCTGCTTCTCTCACCACGAGGAGGGTTCGGCTGTGTAATCTCAGGTGGGCTGTAATTAGTTCCGATGACAGAGTTAAATACCTTGGCCAAAGCTATAAATCAGTAGTTAAACAGGTTTCTGCAACTGATCATAAATCTCATACTCCGTATTTTAAACGCACTTATTTTTTTAGAGAGGCAGTTAAGGGAGGGGCGGGCCAAGGACAGGAATGAAATGTTATCTGAACTTCCAGCAACAGCAGCTGAGAACCTCACGTTGAAAAACCTCCCGATGACCCTGGTGCCTTTTGTCTAGAGTGTTATCTTTTAAATATTTTAATAACTTAGCTTATTGTCTACTCGGATAAGACAGGTTTGCAATTTTTGAAATATGAAAATTAATTTTCAAAATGTCCAAATTTTCATTTGCTAGGTGAAGATACTACGTTTTAAAATGTATGTCTTACTACACTATGAAAAGTATTGCATACCGTTGATATTTCAATAAGATTCCAATGGCGCTTTTCTTCTTCTTTTTAAGAAAAAGTTTAGGAAAACTGGGTGATGTTTGTCAGACACCGTTTTGGAAAAACAATGTAGTGCCACCTGGTAGTGCAATTCGGACCCACCAGGAACAGTTCTGAGTTTTCCACATTGGCCGCAGTCACTTGTATTTTTAGTGTCTGGCAGAGGAATGAATGCTTTTCATGTCAGTTTAATATTTTTTTTCAAGCCAACTGTTTGTTTATCGGCTTAAAATTTACACTCTGCTAAAGTCTTCGCTGACTTGCATGAAACAAAGAGTAATATTTGGACAAAACATGTACGTGGAAATCTTTCCCAGAACCAAACGCAGACTGGTACTTGTGGCATCAGTGCCTTCGACCATGGTGACGGGTCTTCAGGTGCCTAGTGAGAAGCGTCCTGCTCTCGAGTGGCGTCTGTGTGGGGGGCAGGGGGGATGTCACTGAGCCGCCTGAACGTTATTGGGTCCATGTATGCCCTTGGCCTGTGTAGCTGACTGAGACAGCACGGCGTGACTCGTTTTCCACGTCGTTCGAGGGGGTGCTCTGTGGGTTTTGACAGAGTGGGCAGAGCTGCATTCTTGAGCCTTTATTATTGTACCCTCCCCTCACCCCCTCCTCACTGTAAAAGCAGAGGAGCCCCCACACGTCTGCAGTGTGGCGGCTTGCCGTTAGCACAGAGGCTTGCTGGGGGCGGGGGCGCTCTCGACGCCAGGCAGGGACAGGGCGGGCCACCCCCCGCAGGCCCGGAGTGTCTGGAGGAAACTTCAAGGACCAGGCCTCTGAGCTCCCAGGTGAAAATGAAGCCCAGGCATCTCAGCAGTAGCTCCCTGTGTTCCCTGGTGAGTGCTCGGCGGGGGGGGGGAGGGGGGGCGGGGGTGCGCCTTCTGCTGGACTTTCTTCAGACGCAGCCCAGCTGCCGGAGCAGCCCCCCGCCCCACTGGCCTGGGGGAGCCCGAGCCCTGGACCGTAAGGACAGGCCTTTGGTAGGAATGCCCATTAAATGCCAGGCCGTGTGCTGTGTTTTAAGACGGGCCTGTAAAATCCAGAATTAGCCGAGGAATAATTATCTTTTTATTAGTGTTAGTAACCCCTTTTTAGATTTAAGTCCAAAAAGCCTAGAATTTTTTTTTAATTAGCTATGTGCCTTTTGTAGGCAGACCAGGTTTCTTAAGGAGGCACAGAAGGGATGAAGGGAGGAGGGAGGGTGGGCCCGAGAGAGAGGCCCTGGCCCTGGGAGCCCCTGTGCCAGTCTCCCCCCCCGCCTGCTGCTCCCTCCTGCCTTCTGGAAGCCCCGCCCACCCCCCCTCTGAGCCCATGGGCCGCCTCCCCCCAATGGCTGGCTGCCGGGGGTCCTTCTCTGTGACAGGTACCAAGTGAGGTCATCTCTTCTCACCTCTAATTCTGAAGGGTGTGTCTGTCCAGTTATTACTTGTTCATTGAACTTAAAGGGTTAGAAGCCAGCAGCTCCGGTCCAAGCTGTAATTATTGACGTCTGTTCACATTCATCTGTTCGTCCTGGCACCTGATCAAGAAGTGAATACATCACTCCGTCTTCGGGCTGAATGTGCCCCAGCTCATAATGTTTTATTGTCTGATGGGATAGCATACAATTATGACTGCCCAGAAATAAAAACTGTTTTCATTCGTGATGTGGGTGATACCGGAAGTAATTACGAACGTCACGAGCAGGAGTGAAACAATGAGGCCTCGTGTGTTTCTGAATTCCTTCCTCCGTGGTCCCTGGGAGACTTCACGGAACGCCTCCTGCGTGTCGGACGCGGAGCAAACGCCCTCAGACTCCGGGACGCACAGGCCCAGTCTGATGGGAAACGGATGCGAACCATGCTGGGACAACTTGACCTTTTAGGTGGGCTTTCAGAAAACCAGTTGCGTTTTCTTTGCTAAAAACAAAAAAATCATCCACACGTAATAAAGGCAGTGACCTAGACGTAACCATTGTGGTTACACGGGTACGCAAGCCTCCCCAGGAGGCGGGGTCCCCTAGCGGGGCAGCCAGCTGCGCCCCGCACTCGCTTGGAGGCCCCTCTGTCCGCACGGGCTCCCTTTTTGGGGAGGGGCTGGGCCCCCAGACTTCCACCTGTTCCTTAGGCTCACAGACGAGGGCCACGGAGGAGTGAACACAACTGTTTTTGCCCAATACTCGGGAGTTTTAGGTGTCGAGTTTTTTTCTTAGATGTGCCAGTGTGGCCATTCGCTAGGACAGCTGTGTGTCACAGCGCCTGCCCCCAGCAGGGTGACACCCGGGCCCACTCAAACACAGCGGAAGTCTGTCTCTTGCTCTCGGCGGGACGGGAGGACGATGTTCCCGCCAGCAGGGGTCCGTGCTCCACGCGGGCGTCCCGAGCCCCGGGCTGCCGGCAGCTCTCACCTTCTCTCCCCAGGAACCCGGGTGTCACGGAGCGTGCTCCGGGCCGCCGTGGGCCTGGCGTGGGCCTGGCGTGGAGTGCGACAGTCCTGGTCACCCTGCCCTGACTCCAACTTGGCGGCCTCCCCACGCCCGCCTGCCAGGAGGCTGCAAAGTGCGCACTGTCTGTTCCCCAGGAAGAAGTCGAAATCACCTGGTAACTAGCCGGCGGTGTCTGCCGAGTCACCTCAGTCACACGGGGCCTTGACCTGGTGGTAGCTGTCGCCGAGGCAGGACGCCGAACAACAGCACAGGCCGCTGTTGGTGATTTGATGGGGGCGCTTGTCCCAGGTGTGTTGGCAGAGCTGATCGCAGTCACCACCTGTGTTGCCAGGTAGCGTGCGTGCACACGTGGTCCCAAGGATCTGCGGTCCACGGAACGGGCCGAAACAGAATTACCTGCTGGGGAGGCTCAGTGAGAGTGTTGTCACCAGTGCAGAGTGGGGCGCGGCTTCCCGGCAGGGGCGATGCGCAGTGTGATTCGTAAGGCTAAGGGGGGCTTGGCACGGGAGGCCAGTGGAAGCAAGAGCGTCCCAGGCCGGGCAGCAACACGTCACTCGGGGCTCGGCGGGGACGTTAGTGGCGGGCGGTCTGGGCGGTGGGGGTCCAGCAGCCACACCGTGGTACTCGGAGGGTGGCTGGACCCCGCTCGCACGCAGCGTTGTGAGACCCGCCGGAGAGCTTGGACCTCCGTGTCTGGGGAGCGAGGAGGGTGGTCGGGGCAGGTGACAGGCAGGGGTCACGTTTGCTAATTTCCTCGTGTCAGATCTGACACTTTGTGACACCGTATTCAGCAGGGTGGGTCATGTGTAGTAGACATCCCGTGTCCAGGTGCCTGTGGAGCCAGCTCCTGGACGGCGTTCACAGAGACGCGGAGGTGGGCAGAGAGGTTTGCTGTGGAAGGCAGGTCGAGGAAGGGCGTTTTCAAGGGCGGAATGTCAAGAGCAGCACATGCTGCCGAGCCGGGAAGCCAGCAGTGGGCGGTGGCTGACGCCCGGTGTCAGAGGGCCCTGGTGTCCGGGCCGAGTCAGAGATCCGCATCACGGTCACAGGAGGTGGTTTCAGGTCGGTTTCCTAGAAGCGACACCTCGGGTATCTTGTGGAATGACTTACAAAGACGTGCGCATCTGGGGAAACCTCCAAGCGAGGGGGTAAAGCCGACATAAGAGGGAAAGAGCCCAGCAAGGAAAAGCCTTGAGCCATCATCCTTAAAGCAAAGGGGCCGGCTTCTTAATGGCCACCTCTCGGCCACGCCATGGCTGGGTGGCCCCTGGGGCAGAGGGACACCTCACCCCTGGCAAGGTGGCCACCCTCAGCGGAGGGCAGGTCTGCGGAAAGGGACAGCTGTGGGCCGTCAGCAGCGGAAACAGCAGCTGGGGTGGGTCCGCAGAGCCAGTGAGGGGCCGTGCGGGCAGGGGGAGTGTGTGCGTGCGTGGTCGTGGCCGTTGGGCCCGTCCAGGGGAGACTGTCCGGACAAGCAGCGTGGGTGCCGGCGTGAAGTCGGAAGTGGCTGAGTGATCCGCACCACTCCTGGTGTCCTGATGCCATGAGAAATCTCAGATACGACGAATGGTGCTGGAGGGAAGGAAGCCTGTGGACTTGACATCCTCAGTGCTGTGATGGTTGGTTCTAGGAATAAATGAAACCCGTTAGTACCCTGCCCTGAGAGAGTATGAAAACCAATGCGCTGCCTACATATTTTAAATACCTCACGAGAGCACTGCGCATACAGCAGGTGCCGCTCAAGGGAAACGGGTAAAAATAAAAACCACCTCCTGCAGTTGGGTATGTGCTTAAATGTGTAGATGACTAATATCGATACACAGAGTGGAGAAACTTCCAAAGTAAGTTCCGTGGGTCCACGGTCAGGTCCGTTGGGGAAACATTGCACGTTATCGCCACGGTTGCCCTGACTGTATCGTCAGCAAGGGCTGCAGGGTGTCAGGGAACCCCCGTTGATGTCTGTCACCGTGCTTCTCAAACTGGTTTAATACTGTGATCATTTTTATCTTTCAACCTGCCATGCACTGACAGTCCACATACTGCGGGGTTCCCCAGCACCCCGGGAAACACAGACCTCACTGCCATGCCTGTGGGGCGGCAACCGTTCGGACTCCAACGCTTCTCCTGCTCCCGGGACCTCGTCTGGGAAGGGCCTCTCTCTGCGGGCTCCCACTCTGCTGTGTGGGACCCCTCCCCTGCCCTTGTCTCCCTTTGTTTGAGGCTCATCTTAAATCTTCGTACTCCCTGGTTTTCCTGGACATTTGCCCCCAGGGCTTGGGAGTCGCATCCTGCGCACCCTTATATTATGTAGATTTCTGAGTCCAAGCCAGACTCGCTGAATCTCTGCAGTCTGGAAGGTGCTCCTCCAGCAGCTCTGCCGGCAGGATTGCAGGCCGACATTTTATGTGGATGGACGGGTGGGTGGGTGATGGATGATGAGTGGGTGGGTGGATAGGTGGGGGTAAATACCTGGGCCTCCCAGTGAAACCATTTTCTTGTCTTTTTTTTTTTTTTAAGATTATGTATTTAATTTTAGAGAAGAGGAGGGAGGGAGAAAGGGAGAGAAACATCAATGTGTGGTTGCCTCTCACACGCCCCCTACTGGGGACCTGGCCCATAACTCAGGCAGGTGCCCTGACTGGGAATTGAACCAGTGACCCTTTGATTCGCAGGCCAGCGCTCAGTGCACTGAGCCACACCAAGCCAGGGCTCCATTTTCTTGATAGCCTTATTCAGTATTCATGACTGATTGGGAACATAAGCTTTGGAAGTTCTGTCATAGTTCTATTTAATTTTTCTAAATACTTTGGTTATTCAATGTCGAATAGGCTCGTGCCTTAAAGAGACACCTTGATTTTGTGTATGTCATAGGAAAGTCTACAGGTTGAAAAGCTGAAATGTTTTCATCAATTTCCACACTCTTGGAAGTATCCCGCCAAGGAGGCCAGTATACATTTTACTTGTTTTTTTTTTTTTAAGATTTTATTTATTTATTTTTAGAGACAGAAGGGAGGGAGATAGAGAGAAACATCATTGTGCGGTCGCTGAGGGTCATGGCCTACAACCCAGGCATGTGCCCTGACTGGGAATCGAACCTGGGACACTTTGGTCGCAGCCTGCACTCAATCCACTGAACTATGCCAGCCAGGGCTTACATTTTACTTGTTTTATAGATGAGGAAACAGAGGCTGGGAGGCTTAAGAGAGAACTCTAAAGCTGTACATCTAGCATAAGAGGGCCAGGGTTAGACACCAGGCCAGGCCTTTGCTCCTTCTCCCTGTTCCTGGGGTTCTCAGATGTGACCCACGTACTAGCCGGAAGCAGAAGAATCACTTGTTAAAAATGAAAACTCCAGGGTCCCTCTCTGGGGCAGGGCCTGGGACTCCGCAGTTTCATAAGCTCCCTTGATCCACGCATACTAATGTTACAGAATCATTGTCTTGGAGTAGCATCCCTTTCCTGCTGGGGATGCCAGAGTGGGAAAGAGAAACAAGCCAACGAGACTCGTATGTTTTATCACAAACTGCTGGGAGGTAGGTGAACTATGCAGTGTAATTGCTGCGTTCAACGCCCTCAATAGAAAAGCTCATATCCCTCAACAGGCTGGCTCTACTCAGTCAACCACTTTCAGGAAAAAAAAAAAAGAAAAGAAAAAAGAAAGGTTCCATGTCAAAGAACTCAATTGGAACCCTTGCTTGGTAGTCACTTCCTTGCTGGCTGGCAGTGCTCCAAAAAACAAAAACAAAAACAAAAAAATCCAGTCCACGTACACATAAAAGTTGCATTCCCCATGGCAGAGGGCTTAATTAACATCCTCAGATGTTTTCCACCTTGGAAGGCATTTTTATGAAATTCTCATATTATCAGAAGTGGCTCCAGCTCCAACAAAAGCTTTGTCAGTAGCCCAGCTCCAGCAGCAGCAAGCCACCGCCTTCTGGGGGCTGTGTCCCGGTTCCATCACCTCCAAGACTGCTCAAGGATGGCGCTAGAATGTTCTCTGGGGTTCAGGGCAGATACCAGAATCTGGGAGCAATGGATTCCCCCCATTCTTGTCCCTCATTTTTCAGTAAATACACATTGAGGCCTTGTTACACGGCAGATGCTACTGTAAGCACTGAGGATACGACACTAAACAAAAACCCTCCCAGCCTGAGCAGGGAGGTGCTGTTACCTCCCTTTTTCAGAAGGAGAACCCAGACACGGAGAGATGGGGGGGCCTGCTTGAGGTTCCACCGTTCATAGCGGCAGTGAGAGCTCCCAGCTGATAACGTAATCGGAGACTTAACATGCCATAATGATTTGGAGTTTGTGTGGTTATTTGTGAAGATTGTATCAACATGCATAAAGCCCTTCAGCACAGAAGATGGGGAACGTGTTCAGTGTTATTCAGTCCCCTGGCTGCAATGCCACGATTTAATGAGCCGTCCCTTTTCATGACTCTATCTGTAGACCTTGCACAACGGTGTGTAGTAGGTGTTCGATAAATTTCTTTGAATGGCCAAAAGTGCCTACTAACTAATTAATACGTTCTTATTTCCTTCATCTTTCCTTTAGAGGTATTTCTGCTCTAAAGTGTCCTCAGTATATTTTTCTGAAACCAAAACATGTTTGACAAAACTCGTTTCTTCCCCTTCCTCTCTGCCTCTGGCTTCTAACCTTCTGGAGGCTAGAGACAGACCCTGTCTGCGAGAAGATGCACATGTGAACGTACACGCTGCGGTACGGCACGGTTCCAGGGGGTCCCGGGCCTACTAAACCCTGCCACTTCGAGGTCCCTGCTGAAAACACTCCCCTTCTAGGGGACCGAGCCCACAGAGACACAAAGGCCTGGAGTCACAGCCTGTCTGTCCCTCCCGGGTCAGCAAGCGATCGGGGGACCTGCAGCTCAGTGGCCATCTCATCCCTCTAGTCCAGGCTGGACCTAACTCTTCCCAAACTCCTTGTGACTGCAGGATAGCAGAGGTTAAAGCCGTTCAGGCATTCTGGGCTCCTTACAACAGGCCCGTGGCCGTTGAGGCAAGCTAATGAAGATATCACATCTAAAAATAGGTTCATTCGATCTCACCAATCGAATATAATCCTGAAACTCCTGAACTCACCTTTCTATAAACACATTTTTCCTCCCCCTTCCTTTACGAGCTGTGAGAAAACCCAAAGGTCAAAGTATCGCCAAGCTTTCCCGGGCCCTTGGGAACTGAACGGTCGTGCCAAGACCCTTCTGGAAGCAGAACGGAGGATAAGACAAGAGAAGACTTTCTGAGACGAAATCATGTCAAGTGCTTTGCTTGACCTCAAAAAAAAATACTTAACCGGGGTTGGTAATTGATTGACAGGGACACGCACGGGGAGAAACGGAGGGTGTATGAAAACACTTAAGTCGAACTGCCCAAAGGAAGAACCTGGAAAGTTCAGCCATAGATTTTCTGAGAAGATGAAAGTGGAGGCATTAGCGAGTCGGAGAATTAGGCACTGAGTTTTCCCCATTTGGAAGCTAAAAAAAGAATGACCTGCTGCCCAAGACAAAGAAGAAAATGATTCGGGCCCAGAGGGAACTGTCACTCACACACACACCGTCCTCGGGGCTGGGGAGGATTATAGCCGCCATTGTGGCTTCTCCAGAGTGAAGCAGCCAAACAATGTCTAGTGGTTGCTAGGCAACCAGGAGCCCATCGCTGCCCTTTTCCATTAAACATTATCTGCCTTCTTAGATTGTTTTAATTTATTTTTTAAACAGCAAAGGTATTGCAACAAAGAATTATCAGTGAGACCTAACCATAAAAGCACATTTGAGGTGAAGACTTTGAACGAGGTTGCAGCACTCTTGGGTGGGATGTTACCGAAAGCGATGGGTGTCTGAAACCTCCTCCCCGAAATATTTCATCACGTGACCTCGTGTTTCCTGATGCCCCAAACAATAACACTGGAGACCACGATCATCCCTGAACATTGGAAAACTTACGACTCCCACACTGACCCAGTCGGAATAATCTCCGTGCTCTGCTGTGACCCACCCCAGGCTAGATGTCCTGAAGCAAGGTTTTCTATCGGCAAAAACTGGTTGTCAAAGGGGGTGAAGTGGAGTTCTGGCCCCGAGCAGCTCTGTAGACAGCGGAAAGCATTTTGGTCCCAGTCCCTGGGCATAGACACGCAGAAATAACACCTGTTTAGCTAAGGACCCTTTTCTATAACACAAAAAATTAAAAGTACCTGGAAGGAGAAAATGTGGGTCTTTATTGAGAAACCCATTTGCATCCAAGTATGGGAGTACCTCAGGACTGGCCGCTCATTCTTTCTGGAACTCGTGACCAGGGCCGAAACGGAGGAGTACTGAACGATGAAGCATTGCCTCTTGCTGGGCGGCGTTGTGACTCACACAAGTTCTAGCAAGTGCGATGAGTCCCCAGCAAATGTTTGCTGAGTGTGGAAACATGTTTTTCTCATCAAAATGCGACGAGTACTAGGTCTGATGAGTTCTGAAGCTGACGAGTACCAGGTATGACTGTATTAGAGATACATTTATGACTCTGACCACGAGAGGGTGGGGAGGTCCCCAGAAAGGGGCGTACAGTCAGGATTAGGAGAGTTCCTGCTAGCCTGTACACTACTTTGTTGCCTGGAGCAGTGAGGTTAAAACATCCCAACCAAACCAGTACCACTAATCAAGGACTGTATCGTAAGTCACCTTACCTCATTGTGGTTACGAGTTTGGGAATCCTTGATTTCTCAATAATCGGAAGAAAATGTGATGGACCCTGTTCTTAGAAAGACACACATAAATGTGCATACAATTTAAGGAAGATCCGGAACGTCTTGGAGTCTGGGTTGGCATTGTTCTGAGAACTTCAGGTCAAGAACCCTGAACTAGGCACTACTCTTCATTGACAGTCTTGGTGTGTGTGTGTGTGTGTGTGTGTGTGTGTGTGTGTGTGTGTGATTATACATGTCGTGTAGAACCAAGCCAGAAGGAAGTAGAAAATAAAAGCCATTTTCTTCCTGAATCTACCTGGTAGCTAGAGGTAGGCCCTGGGCTTAGAGCTGTTCGCATGTACACCTCCCTGTGGTAAGCCGTTCCTTTTGCAGCATTGAGTGTAGGGCTTCCTGACCCGCAGGGGCTTTGGGAGGTGTTGATGGCTTAACCAGTGTTCCTGTGGCACTCCAACCCCTTAGCCAACTTTATGTTTAACCAATGGCGGATTTCGCTGTGTGCACAGAGAGGTGGCGATGTTATGACCCGGATTCTGGTTCCTGCACTGCGGCTAATTAGACCACAGGGTGTTGGTCCAGTCACTTCCATTCTCTGGGCCTCATTCATTCATGGCAGCTGTGCCTTCTGAGGCACCAGGGCCTGCGCTGGGAAGTTCCCAGGGTTGCCAGCTGGATGACACTCGGTCTCCAACCGTAAGTGGCTCTCAGTCTTGCAAGTCTTGAATATTTAAACAAACAGACAAGCAAGACTCAGTGGTGACAGGAAACGGAGCCCAAGGTCTCGGTTTGCACATGTGTGCAGTGAAGGGTTAGATGAGAGCAGAATCCAGCCACCTCCAGCCCTGCCTGTGGACCGCATTGGACTTGCCAGCGGTTCTGTAAACAAAGCTTTGTCGGAGTATCACTGCTCTCATTTGCCGGCATGTTGTCTGCGTCTGCTTTCCTGCTGCAACAGCAGAGGGGGCAGTTGTAAGAGAGGGTATGGCCCACACCTCTAATTTCTCCTTCTACCACAAAACCTGCCTTAGCTCCTGAGCAGGTCGAGCCCATGGGTTGCATTAAGCGTGATTTTCTTGGAGGAGCTCAGCAGAAAGTCTGTGTCCTAAGCAGGCAACGAGCACCCTTCCTTGGGGAGTGGAGACCAAGCAAGTCCCTGGAGTACAGAACGGAGGCTGGGCTCTGTCCTTTGGGGAAACTATTTTTAGACTGTGCCAAAGTTCTGCTCAGTGCTATAACAAAGCTCATTAGGGAGCTGCTCAGGGGTGCCAGTTGGTGAGCATGCGCTTGCAATGGAAAACAGTGGTGTTTCCAGGGAGTCCCAGCTGACAAACACACTCAGTTGTGTAGGAGCTGACCCACAGGCGGACTGAGGGGTCTAGGTGGTGTGGATGGACTAGCCGGGAAATCGTCAGCCCTGCATGGTTTTGCCTTGCAAGTCTCCGGGAGAAAGTAAAAATCAGTCGCTTGACACTGGGCTGTCTCCATGAGAGGTTCTAACAGGAGACTCCAGCAGTTTCTGGCAGGACCGGATGAAGCTTTGAACAAGTAGAGAGACTAGTGAGGTTAGGCTGGGCTGCCTTTCACTGAGGCCTTGAACCCTGTCTCCTCGACAGCCTTCCAACTCTCAGACTACTCCTTTTTACTCTTCTTTCTTGAATCCTTAGAGGCAGACTCCAAGCCAAGAGACCTTTTGTTTATCTTTGAACTGCTGTGGGTGATTGCATTAGCAGCTCCGATGCTTTATGCCTCCCTGTATTCACCCTTTCCTAGTGACATTATAATCCCCCACTATCTCTATGAGCAGAACGGCAGCATATAGTTTGCTCCTTGCATTTGGGCTTGCCCATGTGACTTATTTGGGTTAATGACATACAGGTGAAATGACAGTGTGCCAGCTCTGATCCTAACTTTGGGTTTCCACTTGTCACTTGGTACATTTACCAGCACGGCAAGACAAACATGCCCACATTAGGTGTGGGAGATCGAAGAGGGTAGTCAAAGGAGGATGAGAGACACATGGAGTGGAGTTGCCCCAACCAGCAACAGACCTGCACTGAGAGCTGCTAAGAGGTCTGAAACAGAGCTCAGTTGAGCCCAGCTGGATCAGCCGAGTCCCAGTAGAACCGCAGATGTGAGCAATGATAAATGATTGGTCTTTTAAGCTCCCGAGATTTGGACATTTTGTTACACAGCAAAGCTAACTGATACCAACCTCCCTCAAGCTCTGGAAGAAAGCTCTCAGAAAGCAAGAGAATGGTTAAATGAAGAGACCAGAGAAAGTCCACACACTGTGTTTGAAAGCAAACAGCAAACTCGAATATAACCCTTCTTTATTCATGGAAAGAGAGGAGGAGAAAGAAGAAACCAAGAGCAAAAAGGGGACGGAAGGAAAGGAGGGATGGAAGAGAGGGAGAATTTGGGGCAATGACTGAAGAAAGAAGAGAGGCTTAAAGTTTGAGAAATTGGAGGAACACATCATAAAGATGCAGAAGGAGATCATTATTTTGAAAAAAAAATTACCTAAGGAAACAGTTTTTAGAGAGCTTCTGCTTGATACTTGTAAAGAAATTCAAGAAAATAGGAACTTTCCAGAATAAGCAATCAAGTGTAAAACAAGACAATGGTGTTAACAACATGCGCTCTCTTGGATCACTCGCTTGGGGTCACTCGCCAGCTGTCATGCTGTGCAGATGCTCAAGCAGCCCAATGGGGAGGCCCTGAGGGTGGGGGGAGGAGCGGAGACTCCTGCAAACAGCCAGCATTAATTTTCCGGCCACGGGAGGGCGCCACCTTGAAGGTGGATCCTCCAGTCTTTAGAGACAGCTATTTGAAGAGAGTATAAGGTGGAAGATGCAATGAGTTTTATGACCCACGCTCCATTATTTCCTTGACATCCTATTGGTCGCAGACTCAACCCTATTCAATGGGGAAGAAACTATACAAGAACATGAATGCCAGGAGATGAGAATCATCGGGGGCCATCTTGGAAGCTGGCTACTACACCCAACATATGATATATTTGCCTAGTGGAAGAAATTTTCCAGTAAAAATAGTTGCTAACATTTATCCTCTACTTGCTGTATTACAGACCTGTGAAAGTGCTTTACGTATAGAACTCTTTTAATCTTCCCAACAACCTTGAGGTAGGTTCTATTATCCTTATTTTATAAATGAGGAAACTGAGACAGTAAGAGTTTAGGTAATTTGTCCAATGCCATTGGCTTAGTACATAGAAAACACAGGTGGTCTGGCTTCAGAAGCCACATTTGCAAGCACTGTAGTATCCTGCCCCTTGGTGACACAAAATTCCACCCCCATGGCCTGGTTTGGGAGTGTTCTGTGGAGGTGGGAAAGGAAATACCAAGGACAGGAGGGAGCCAGGAAAGTGGGAGTGGCTCCTTTGCTACTGCGCTAAGAATAGCAGCAACTCAGGAATCTGGAAGCTCATGATCCACACGTTGACCTTCTCCGCACACCGGGCGTGCAACAGCTGGCCCTCTGCAGCCCTCGCTGCGCCGGAACATCCTCAGGGTGCCTTCTGATGGCGTGTCTGTGCTGCGACCAAGCTACTTATGAATTTTCACACCTCCCTGGTGGAGAATACAATGAACTTTGCCCTTCCGATAAACTTTCCTAGCCGGTCTATTGAAAGTTACCTGCTCTCTGCCACCAGGAAGTGCAGGCAGGTGGAGAGCATTTCACCTGCCTCTGTTTGAAGAGTGTTGGGTGGTAAATTATAAATGAAAACCCAACCCGTGCGTCTGTCCCTGGGAGAGTGTTCACGAACATACACCAGGAGAAAGCAACTGGATTCCCCAGCAGCCACCCGGCTGCCTCTGTGCCCCCCAAACGGAGCTGTGCTGGGGTAGACCCGCGGAAGACTGAGACACAGTTGAGGTTCTGCGTGAAGCCACCTGCAAGGTCAGGCCGCTGCCTCCTGGGGCCCCAGTTGTGTCTTCGTGCCCAGATGATGCTGCATTGCCAGCCTTTGAGGGGGAACCAACAAGGTTTGTCACAAGGAAACAGGAAGTGTGACTGGAGCAGGGGTGAGGGTGCAGAGGGGAAAAACTGGAATGGACAGGGAATGGGTCTCCCACCTTTGTTGCTTGAACTTCACAATCCTTTCTTTCTTTCCTTTTGGCTCAGAAGAGGATTTAACACCTGGCTCACAGCTGCCTCTTGCAGGGATTTCAGAAAATGATGGGAAGACGGAGAGCACCTGGGCGCCTTTACACCCTTCTGTGTGGAGGGACGAGGGAGCCAGGCGGGCATGCTCCTCCACCCCCTTCCTTATGGAAGGCTTCCCTTGCTTCGTCACAGGGAGAGAGAGGGAGGAAGGGGCACTGGGGCCATGTGTTCGGGGACAGGGCGCAGTGTGCACGAGCCAGCGGGCTCTGGTTGGCCACCGAGGATGGGTGTGGTAACGGGAGCACACCTCTCTCCTCCAAAAGCCCTCAGCCGTGGCCCAGTCAAGGGCTCCTGGCAGGTCGTAGTGACAGGAGGCACTCATGTAGCGTTTACACTGAGCCAGGGACACTTCCAAGTGCAATATGTTGCAATCTGTTGAGGTAGGTGCACTATTATTCCCATGACACGGATAAGGAAAGCGAGGCACAGAGGGACTAAGTCGCCCGCCCGAGTGTGTCCAGGTGTGATGAGCAGAACCAGGAATGCAGACCAGACAGCCTGGCTCCAGAGCCCACGTTCATGGCCACCGCTCTGTTGCTTCTCAGACCAGGAGGGTCCTTGGGGCCATCTGACCTAGCTCTTCCAAAACGTCACCCACTCCTAAACCACCTTCCTAATCTCTGTAACGTCTGTGTCCCACCTCTAATGTTATGTACTTAACAGTTTTCTCTTAATAATCCACTATGCTTAATTAAACACATTTATTTTAGGTCACAGGGGTGTCAAACTCATTTTCACTGGGGGCGACGTCAGCCTCACAGTTGCCTTCAAAGGGCCGAATGTAATTTTAGGACTGTGTAAATGTAACTGCTCCTTAACAGTTGAGCGAGAGCTCGGCGCTGCTGCCGGGTGGAAACAAGGTGTCGGGCCGGATAAAACAAGGTGGAGGGCTGGATTCGGCCCATGGGCCTTGTGTTCGCCACCTGTGTTTTAGGAGGAATCTTGACATTCCTACTAAAGAGGAAAAATCAGCATCATTTGCTGGAAAAAGAGGGAAATGTAAAAAGAAATTCAGCGCTGCTCCCCCAGGTGCTGGAGGAGGGGAGGGGTGAAAAGAGGGGAGGGAGTCGCTCTCACAGGACGTGCCTCCGTGGCGGGCTGTGTTCTCTCGGGCACTCTGAAATCACCCGCTCGCCGCCCGCACTCTGAGACAGGTGGCTTTGGGCAGCTCTCTCGTCTCCCCGCCCAGGTGACGGAGGCTCCGAGAGGACAGTGCTGTGTGCAAGAGGCGAGCCAGGACCAGCCCTCGGAGCACTGTGGCCCCCCACACCCGCTTCTGGACACACTGCCCCACACGCCGCGCCTATTAGGTTAATTTCTGAGTTAATTCTTATCCCTTACATTTGACTGTGGCTCTGCCACCCAAAGTTGTCCTTTGGTTCACACGTTTGTGGAGAAATCCCAGACCTCTGCTGTCCCAGCCATCACTGTCCCTTCTGGACGCCCGTGAACTTGGAGCCCAAACCCCGGGACCTCATGGGGTCTGCCTGTCACTGTGGTGGGAGTTGCTTGACGTCTTCCCGTCTGCCGACCCATCTGTAAGTGGAGGCTACTGGCACTTTCTCTATGTGCGTCAGAGAGTTGTTGGGATCCGAGGGAGGCAGTGGCCTTGAACGTGCTCTGGTGGAAAGCACTGCCCTCAGCTCGCACGCTCGGGCTCACTCCAACATGCGCGAGTGATGAGAACCGTGACGGAAGGGAAGAGGCTCGAGAACAGACAAGTGGATATCTCCCAGTCAACTCATGCAAGTGCGGGCCAGGTGCTCATCCTGCCGCTGAAAGGCCAGGTGCCAGCTGGGACTGCAGAATAAAGACAGGAGACCGTGGGCCCCAGCTTGGAGAGATCCGCCGTGGAAAAGACAAACACACACAGCGTGTTACAGTGACGGGACTCGTCACCTGGGGCATCGTCCGTCTTCTTCAGACCCAAGTCGTCTGTTTAAATCCCATGACTTCAGAACTCCTAGATGACAAGGAGGCAGGGGCTGCTTCTGGGCCAGGCAAAAAGGACTCAGTGAAGAAGAGTGGCTGATCTGGAGAAACAGATAAGAAAATGAGGAGTTGGGGATTTGGGCACTGAAGTCTAAGGTCGCTTAGCGGAAGAGCGTGAAGCCTTGCAAAAAACCGCAGAGACCCCAGGTGCGCTGTGTTGTAGCACACAGTAACGAATGACCAGTATTCGTGGCAAACTCCCGAATCAGGGCTGTGACTTTGCTGGGCCAGCCCTCCGCCTGGAACGCTCCGCCCCAGACAGACCTCTGCTGGCCCAGTCCTCACCGGCTTCAGGTCTCGCTCAGCTGACCCCACCCTCAGGGAGGCCCGCCCTGCCCCTCCCAGCTCCTGGAACTCTTCCTCTACTTTGTGCCCATAGTACTTACCACCTCTGGACGTGCAATCTGTCATCTATCTGTTCATCTGTGTACCTATTTATCTTTCTATCTGTCCATCTATCGATCACTTATCGTCGATCTCATGGCTTTTGTTAGACTCCTGTTTCTGGAACTTAAGTTCCAGGAATAGAAGTGTGGGTTCTCCCCCAACCTCCCCCCCACCCTGCCCCGCCCCGATAGAGCCAGCAGCCTGGGGATGTAGTGGGCACTCAGTAAAGATCTGTTGGTTGACCTTCAACTCTAGGCCATTCAGGGAGAGTCAAATTGTAGTTACTACACAGGGTCTGGCACAAATAACGCCCCTCCTTTATTACAAACTCATTAGCATGTAGTTCTGTAATGTAACAATATCACACTCAAGCACGCCATATGACATTTTAGATGAAGTGTTCAACTTAAAACTATGAATGGCTACACCCACATTATTGCCCCACCAGCCGCACTCAAGCGGGCGTTGCTTCTGCCGGACCCTGTATTTCGAACACAGCACTTGATGGGTGCTTTCACGCTCATCATCTGACACGTGATAGTGTGTCAGTGTGTCCATTGCTTCTATCCCTGGACAGTCGGACCCCATCTCGAGAACCGTTACATCCAGCACGGAGCCCGGGTCGGCACGGAGAGCCACAGCGCCCCCTCCAGGCTGCCCCTCTCATGGACTTCCCATGGGGACTTCCCATGAAAGAGCCTCTACAGAGAAAAGGTTTATTTTTTCTTTATTTTTGCCACTTGCCCAATTTCCTTCACAATTTCTGTTTTGCTTACCATTCTTTAAAAAGATATTTGGGAGATAAGTCCTCAGGATCCCTGTGATAATAAGACTGACATAAACAGAGGAAAAATACAGTGAAGTCATGGGATTCATTCATATCTGCGCTCCTGCACTTAAAAAAAAAAAACACCCAAAAAACTGTAAAGGCAAAGTTTCAAATTAAGCAACCAAAAATGCCCTGCTTCACTGAAGTACTTTTTAGGTCCACCGTTGCTATAGCAACTGGAAACAGATCTTGGTGGTTACTGTGCCCAGTTCTATTGAAGCTAAAAATTACCATAGCCTTGAGCGTGCGCTTGGCCAGCCCAGGAAAGACTGGGTTACAGAAAATCCAAACTTTTTTTTAACCAGTGAAAATACTTCTCCTGAAGCAAAAGAATCCTCTCAAATCTAAGTGTGTTTCTTCTAAAACTAAAACAAAAACAAAAACCCGTAATTGGTTGGGCATTAAAATAACAAAGGGGCTTTGATTAACGATTGCAGGTGCCGATGGTTCACTAGAATTCGTTTACTTGATGTCCGACTGATGCTGTAACCTACGGTTCTGAGGTCACGTGTTGGAGCGCTTTCTCTTCCTGTATATACAGACGTCCGTGATAGCACTTCCTTCCTTCTGTCCAGAACCTTCCTTTGGATTTCTCCCGTCAGACGAGTAAACCAGGACGGTGGGCAAACTGGATGCAGGGCTTCTGTCGGGGGCAGGGAACTGACTGGGCACCAGAGGTCTGCCTTGCCACAAGCTCGAAATGGAAGACGTTGGCAGCCTGGCGAGTTTGCATGGAGATGCTGCACGTCAGATGCATTTTCTAGCCGCGAAATGCAGTTTTTGAAACGGAGAGTTCACAGTTCTCTTACAGTGAAAGGTGTCTGGCCCCGGGAATTCCTCTGAGCCCGGGGCTGTGGCTGCCTAGTCGCTGGGGGGACTCTGACTTCCGAAAGCCAGCCCCGGTGACGGCCCTGGCCTGCCCGCCAAGGCACGCCTCCCTCCCCCCTCGGAACCTGCAACTCTCTCCGGGCAGCATGGATTTAATTAGTGTGACATCGCTTTAAAAATTCGCATGTATCTCCATTTCCGTGTAGAGCAACGGCAGAAACTATCTGGGCTTTGAATGTCTTTTGGAACCCAAACAACTGTATGTAAATGAAGGGCTGTTATTTACCAACACGGGGGCGCCTCCGCCCCAGGCCGCCGAAGGACTCCCCTCCCCGGCAACGTCACACTTATTAGTGCGGTTGCCAACCTCGGTTTATTATGCACAAACTCACCCCGAGCCTGGTCTTTGAATGCAAAGGAAAAATGGTGTTTGTGTTCCAGATTTTTGGCTTTATTCTCAGGACTGAAGTAAAGGACAAAGTATTTTCTGCCTCAGCAGAGCCAGCGGGGAAGGAACACGTGTCGTGATTGCCTTCACGATGCAGGCAAGGGAGACTGCTTCTGCAGCTTCCGGCCCTGGGAGAAGTGGGGGACCCTGGGGTGTCTCATCTACACTCGGCCTTCCAAGTACGTGCGCACTTGGGGACTAAGGGAGGGACCCAACCTCCGTGCAAAGGTGGCCTGCACCCAACTGAGTGGCAGCAATGCTCTCTGCAGGTAGTAAAACGCATACTGCTGATTGAGTATTACTTTGCTTTTCTTGAAAGGTGAACACACTTAAATGTTTCCAGGGAAAATCCATGTATTGGAGCACCACAAAAGGACGGGAGCAGATCTAAACTTTACTCAAAGAATTCCATGAGAAAGTCATCACACCATGAACACTTATGACTCTGAAACGAAGATGCCTTTCTGATGAAGATTTTGGTGAGCGCAAATCAATCAGGCAGTTATCGGACGTGCAGAGAGTGTTCAGTGCTGGACCTCCACGATAGTCTCAAGTTCTGGCATCTAATGTGGGACCTGGTTCCCATATGGTCAACGCCCTCCGTAATCACTAACAAAAGAGAAAATGAGGCAACTAAGTCTCTGTTTCCCTCTCAGAAGCGTTCATCACTGCGTTGAGGCTCAAAAGAAATAGTTTCATGAGGCAGGAGACAGAGCCTCTCTCATCAAGTGACACCTGATTGTCCTTGGCAGAGTCCTCCCTGAGGTTGGAAGGGCGGCTAGTAACGCAGGTCCAGCCCTGAGCCACACACCCCCACCCCCACCAGGCTGGCAGTGCTGGGGACCCCAGTCTCCTTGTCCCCTCTGATTTCTCCCTCTTGAGAGGGTGGCAGGTTTATTCCTCCTAATTTCTCCTATACCAAGTGTGTGCTGTGTTTCTTCTACTCCTAATTAATGTGAGAATAGAGAATCAAAGAGGGTATGCCTCCGCGGCGGTGTTTCTGAAGAGTGACAAATTAATCCCCCCGGATATGCCTGGAGGCAGGCAAGATATCTCTTGTTTTGTTTCACAAAATTCTGCAATTAGATGTGCAAAAGTTCCATTTTTAGCGAAGATTTTTGACAAATTCCATCCACTTCAGGAAACGCACACAAATGCATGCACACAAACGATTTCCAGAGAATAATTCTGGAGGGAATCTATTTGTGCGCAATTGAAAAAATCCTTTACCAAGTTCTGCTCTCTGCCAGCCTCTCATACCGATCCCCCGACCCCAGCAAGGTGTAGCCGAGTGCCCTGGGCCCCGAAGTGGGCGCTGGGCTGAGCAAGTCCTCGGGATAAATGCTGCTGTAAACGCGTGACTTGGACATCCTTTCCCTCATGTCAGCCCTAAAATAACCCTGGGAGTTATTATTATTGCCCCATTTTACAGATGAAGAAACTAAGGCTCAGGTCACACAGACTCATTTGGGGAGCCAAGATTCAAACCCAGGTGGTTTTACTCCAAATCTCAACCTCTCTCCCAGGCTCTCCCGACTTGCGGCAGGTTTCACGGGCATGAGAACGAGAGTTGGATGTGCTAGAACGTCAAGTTTAATTGTGATCCCAGGGAAATGAAACCTGTGTCTCTCTAGCAACTCAAAGGTAGGTGTCTGAAATGCAAGCTCATTACAGATCATGCTTTCAAGTTAAGTGTTTTGTGCCCATGGAATATGGACACTAGTTTCTCACATATCAGTGCCTTTCAATCCGTTATGCTCAGAGACACAGATGAACCCTGGAAATGAGCTGTACTCAGACAGGCTGGAGTCTTTTCCCCCCTGTTTAAAGAAGGGGCTCACTGAAATGCCAGTGAAACTAGGGCATCTCTCTCCCTTTCTTCCAGCTGCACTTTTCACCTATGAACACCCTCTTCTCAGCTACTCACTCAGAAATCGGTGCCCCTGGCATATCATTTGCTTTTATTGTTGCTTGTTGTTTGGTTCAGTTCTTTAAATCGTTTGGCCAGACTGCATAAGATAACATCAAGATGCACCTCTTCTTTCTGAACCTGCAAGGGGAAGGGAGGGGAACGGACAGTTATTGAACTTCGCTGCGCCCTGCACCGTGGTGTGCCGAGTTACCACACTGGGTCTTTCTGACAGTGTGGTTCCTCCCCACTGCGTGGTGGGGGCGGGGGGCAGTGACGCAGTGACTTCGGGTTCATGGGTGCATAAACTGGGTCTCCTGGAAGCGGAGACTTTGCCGTGCAGAGCAAGTGGGCGGAGCACTGCTGTGCCTCCCGGCTTCCTCCTGGCTTCCCTAGCAGCAGTTCAAGACACCCAAGGAGGGGCTTGATCAGAGTGTTCTCACCAAAAACTTGGTGGCTACCATCTTGGCAGATTCATTCACACGGTGAGTTGTGAATCCCTTCCTCAAGCTCATTTGAAGGTCAGACACCTGAAGAGGGTAAGTTATTTATGCAAGGTCTTGCTGCATTTACTTAGTGGAGGAGCCTGGGTTTAAGTCAGAATCCTTTTATTCCTAATTTTTTTTAAGATTTTTTATTTATTTTTTAGAGAGGGAAGGGGGGAGAAAGAGAGAGAGAGAGAGAGAAACATCAATGTGCGGTTGCTGGGGGTCATGGCCTGCAACCCAGGCATGTGCCCTGACTGGGAATCGAACCTGTGATGCTTTGGTTCGCAGCCCACACTCAATCCACTGAGCTATGCCAGCCAGGGCTTATTCCTAATTCTTTAAAAATATTTTATTTATTTATTTTTAGAGAGAGAGGAATGAAGGGAGAAAGTGAGGGAGAGAAACATCCATGTGAGAGAGAAACATCCATTGGTTGCCTCTTGCGTCCCCACTGGGGACTGTACCTGCAACCCAGGCAAGTGCCCTGACCCGGAATTGAACCCAGGAACTTTCCCTTTGTGGGATGCCACACAACCAACTGAGTCACATCGTCAGGGCTATTCCTAATTCTTTATGTCTTAATACCATGTTTCTTTACACTTAATACCATGTTTCTGTCGATGTCATTTAAATTAATTAAAGTCAGGCCTGTTAAAAAATAACAAGATGGTGGCTGGAGATGAGGGCGATCTTTCCTCTGAATGCAGCACCAGCACGTGCAAAGGAGCTTGTTTGCAGAACTGCGTCCAGTGCTAAACACCTAGTGTTAACTCCGTACGGATCAGAGCATCAGCTCCTGCCCCTCCCCCCGAGTCCCAGTGAACACCGGCCGGCCGAGTCTCCGGGCGCAGCCCCTGAGACCCTCGCAGTTGGAGGGCTTTCTATGTTTCTTAAAGTCACATAATCAGGCCTAATTCCCTAGTCTTCAGGTTTTTAGTGTTTGTGGTTGGGCAACACAAAGAAGGAAGCCAACAGAATATTTACCCAAGGACAGAACCCTTTTCCAGAGCAAAAATGTTGTAAGTTCAGCCACTTTTCAGAGGGTTCCTGGAGACAGGGCCAGAGCAGTTAGGTTGCCCGATGGCTGCCCTGCTGTGCCTCATTCGGGGAGGACAGTCAAAGGCAGGAGTATGGGGCACGGGCCCGGTGATACCAGGACTGTGCCTGGCAGCACTGGTGCCACAGTCGGGCTCCCAGCTGTGTGTTGGCGCCAGCCAGGATGGAACTTGGGACGCTGTCCGGTGACCCACGTTTCTGTTTGACGCCACCCTTGGCGGGCCCCCTCAGAGCTCCCTGGGGTCCCCAGAGTTGGCTGCCTGGTCACGCTCCGGCTCTTTGTGGCTCCTGGTCCTCATGGGCTGTGCAAAATAAATACCAAATATGATTGAAAGCGGGAGCTCTGGAATCTGACAGACCAGGGTGTGATTCCTAACCGTTTCCTTGCTGTGTGACTTTGCATAAGGCACTGAACCTTTCTGAACTGTGGTTTCCTCCTCTGTAAAATGGAGACAATAGTATCTGATAAGGATTATGTGAGATCGTGTATACAAAGTACTCAGTGCCTGGCACACAGTAGGTGCTCAATAAATGGTAGATTGGCATTTTTTATCAGCAGTGTGTTTTGAACATACCTCTTCAAGATACTAGGCTTACAATTGTGTGAGGGGTACTGATGCATACGGCAGCAGGGAGAAACCTTGAAAACATCGTGCTGAGTGAAGGAAGCCAGGCACAAAAGACCACACATTATATAATTATAATTCCGTTAAGATGAAATGTCCAGAATACGCAAATCCATTGAGGCAGGAAGTAGATTAAAGGTTACCAGGAGCCGGGGACGGGGGACGGGGGACGGGGGCAGGGGGAGAGGTGAATGAGGAGTGGCTATTTAATGGGGACGAGGTTTCTGTTTGGCGTTGTGGGAATGTTCTGGAACTAGACAGTGGTGACAGTTGCACAATGTGTGAGGGTAATAATGCCACTCAATTGTATACTTCAAAATGGTTAACAAGGTAAAATTCATGTCATGTGTGTTTTGCCACGACTGAAGAAAATAGTGCGTAGCCGATCGTCACACGTGTCTTTGCCCAATTCTCTCTTCTCCTTGGAGGCCACGGACTTACCTGGACAGTTGGAGGCAGGATCGATCGCTGCCACCGCCCACCCTAAAAATTCATTCATCCAAATCCAAAGCCTTCACATTTTAAAGAGTGCTTTATAACTGATCCCCATGGAACCACATTCCTCGCCATACTGCGAGGGACGCAGCCAGGATCCTGGCCCCCGTTGTACAGATGAGAACCTTGAGGGTCAGTGAAGGCCGGGGGGCTGTGGTTGTTACACTTGCTGTTCTGTTTCATCGGGGGTGTCCAACCTGCAGCCCACGGTGGCTATGGATGCTGCCCAACACAAAATCGTAAATTAACTTAATATCTTTTTTTTGCTCATCAATTTTCGTTAGCGACTGTGTATTTAATGTGTGGCCCCAGACAACTCTTCTTCTTCCAGAGTGGCCCAGAGGTGCTGGAAGTTTGGACACCCCTGCTTGACATTATCTCCTGGTTTCACAGAGCTAATGGGTGTCGGAGGCTGGATTCAAATCCTTGTTTTCTGGCTCCTGGACCCGTGTGTTTTCAACGTTTTCCATTTTCCATGACACATAGTTCTTGACAGGACATTTTAATTACACACGTTGCTTTAATTGTATGCTCTTCGTTCATAAGTGATCTTGGATTAGTGTTTATTCCTGGCCGAGTCACAAGGGAGGAGGGGCAGGTTGCTCTGGCTGGACATGGACGGTTTGCGTTTGGGCTGGTAGCTTGCTCTGTTCGACTGACAATCACTGCCTTCGCTAGGGGTCATTAGCACATCAAGCCGGTGTTTGCTGAGCCAGGAGAAGAGATGCATCATGCTTGCATGTATTCCTTGGTCCCCGAAGACTAATTGTTGGTTTGTGTTTTTAAATACCCTTTCCAGAGCTAAGAGCCCATAATGAGTTAAATGAACAAACCACTAGGGTTAAGGACAGTGGTGTGAGGAGGGCACAGTGTTGCAATTACAGTGCTTGACACCGGTGAGGCTGGGCACCCCACGCTGCAGGCGCCCCTATTTCCGCTGTGTGTCCTCTGCCTCGATACTGGATCCACAGGTCAGTCCTTGGACACGGGGAACTGAAACTGCCTTTGACCGGTGAGGGCAGCAGGGACTAGAGAAGGGAAGTAGGGAGCCGCTTCAGAGCCAGGGAGGAGCATGCAGCTGTGGCTTTGGGCACCCCGGCGCCCCTGCCTCACCCCAGAGGGCACCTGCTTTGCTGATGACGTTACACACTCGGTTGGTTTGGGGCACGCGCAACGCTTGCTGGGTTCCTATTACAAACTGCCCAGTGCACACCCCATACCTGGACGTCCCACGACTCCATGTACAGATCTGACGTACCCGCAGAGGCCAGTCCCTGCTTGCAACTCGGTACCTCAGCGGACGCCTCTGACAGGCACCCGCAGAAGCTGTTACAAGAAAGGTCTGGGCGCTGTCCCTGAAATCTGATGTGGTGCTCAGCTGACTTCTCTGAGTGGATGGAAACCCCACCCGACTGCATGGACATAAAAGGCAGCAGGCACAACAGACACATCTGGGGACACCCTCGGAGAGGATCTGCTCCCAGGGGACCCAGAATACTAGTTTCAGGTTGACTTTGTTCATCTTAATTACCATCACCATTTACGCTTACTTGGTATCGGGCGCCTCACACCTTGTGTATTTGTGGTATCGAATCATCTCAGCTCTCTTATGGGGTTGGTGCTATTATTTGCCTACCTTGCAGAAGAAGCTATTGCAGCTCAGAGCTGCTGAGTGGCTCCCCTGAGGCTCAGCGGCCACTGCTCATACCGTCTCCTCTGCACTTGACTGACATACCCCAGCTGGCCTCGTTTTCCCGTTGGTTCTAGCATCGTTGCTTGTCCTCGTGATTCCGCCCAGGTGAGCCCCAGAGGTACCGGATTCACCACGCCCTATCAGGCCAGGGCCGAAGATGGTCAGTGGGAGTGAGTCAGAAGGAGCTCCAAGGTCACTGACAGGGTCTACACCAACCACAGGCTGCTCCTGTCTTTCAGGACGCTGGGGAGGAGGGGCCAGGAGCCACTAAAAAATGCAGGGCCTCCACTCTGCAGAAGGTGCGTTTCTGTTGCATGGAGCAAAATAAATAATCTGCTCCTGTCTGAAGTGTTCTAACTAAAGTCCAGTTCCCAGATTCAATCTGCACTTCACCCACCTATCTGTTCTTCTGAGCGGTACACTGCTCATGGGGGCTGTTTGGTGCTAGGGGAATGCGGCTTCTTCTTAATGTGCAATAATCACCATTACCTCTCATTACTTAACAAATAGAGAAGCACCAGGCCACGTGATTTCAAAAGACCCTCCTGAGAGTAGGGCTGGAGATACCGCCGTGTGTTACCCGGAATTAGCTGGCAGAGGGCAGGCAGTCAGACCCCTTAAAGTGGACCCGGGGAAAAATGCACGTATTCTGTAGTGATAACTCAGGCAGCTCATAACTGTTCCTGGCTCTTCCACTTTCAGCTCAGACCTGGGAGCCACCCTGGCCCTTCTGTCCTTGCTAAGAGAGAACTGGTCAGCCAGGAGGAGGATGTAATCAGATCCTTCCTGTGACTAGTACTGGTGATGGGTGCGCTGGCCACTGTACTCTTGAACATAGCATACCCAACCTTTCAGCCAGGAACCAAATTATCAGTTTGGAAAAATGAAAAAAAAATGAAGCAAGAAGGAGAAAAACCAATAAATGAAGTAGTTGGGGGGGGAAGAGAAGTTACACTGTTTGGTATTGTGCAGACAAAAAAAGAAAACAAAACAAAACAAAACAAAACTAGATTGTAAGACATCTCCCTTGTCCTTCTCTGGTGGGTCAGCCAATCAGCAAGCATTACTAAAATTTCATGAAGAAGATGCGAGTTAAACGTGGCCCATTTCCTTGAAAAATACACTCTCTCTTCATTTTAGCATATTAAACAAGCGTTGTTTCCTATGAGAAAGCAGGAGGGGAAAAAAGACCTTTGGTTTTACAGGCAAGATTTGATTTAGATTTAATGTAGGATTGCAACTTTGAAGAGAGCTCTCTGCCTTTGCTGGTGGCAGGAGAACTACAATTAAATTTGGGTTTAACTAAACATCCTCAGGGGGTTACACGTGAGGGGGCTGTCTGCCCCAGGAAACGTTTGATTTCATTTTGATTGGCGTCTCCGAATACTCAAAGCAGAAGGCACACTTCTAATTTGCAGGAGTGGGAAGATTTCAGGTATCCGCTGGCTGGCTTTGCCTGGCTCCTTACACCCGCTGAATAGCCCTGCACTTCTTGTAGCATCAAGAACTAAAGACAGAAAGGGCACCGCAGAGATTACCCTTTCAGAACCTCCGATTTCCCCGAAAGCAAAGGTAAGCTCTTTGTCACTAGGGGTCAGGAAATAAATCCACTTTATTATTCCACAGACGCAGGCGGACTTCTTCTTCCTCTGCTTTTCTTCAGCTCTTTCTCCAACGACGCGGTCCCCATGACCTCGCGTCTCTTCTTGCAGCCCTGCCAGTTTGGAACTTTGCCGGCTTCCATTGCTGGGTCTTTTCCCCCTCCTCAAGTCAGGAAGCGAAGCTCCTCCAGTTGGCGAGTTACACTTGCCATCAAAAAAACAAACAAGCAAAAAAAGTTCCAAACCATTTCCATTTTCAATTCGCCCACGAAGGAAAAAGTGACATCCCGCCATCTTGGTCAAGTCACTGCCATGGCACACTCAGCGTCCTCGCATGATGCTTTTAACTATAGTCAAGGAGTCACGTTGTACGCACTTCCGATTTTTCTAGGAAAAACGAGAGGTTATGACTCCAGATGGCTTCTGAACACGTTGTGAAGAAATGTGATTTATCCTACAGATGCCCTGCACAGAAACCCACAGCTTTGTTCGCCTCACAAGCCCTTGCCGATGGCCGGGAGCCACCGGTGGGCCCCTGCAGGGGAGGTGGCGGGGGCAGCAATGAGCAGCGCTCACGCGTTTATGTCATTCACGTAGAAACTCCGTGTGCCGTGGCAACGCACTGGAGGTTCAGTGACAGTTTTTCTCTACAACCGCTCTTGTCGTGTACTCTGCGAGCTGAAAACTGGATTAACCTTTAATTACCCCCAACGATCTCTCAACCCGGAGACATTACCACTCCTACCAGTAGCATTTGCATATACAATTTAATGAGAGAAACATCTGTTTGTGTATGTGGTATCATTGCCATTATGCCGATGAACAGATATTCACAATGTGATAGGCATTTCTTCACTGCTAGTCTGTCTTCCTCCACCCACTGATTCAGCTGGACTTGCATTAATTAGAACAAAGGGCAGCCTGGAGCCGAGAGCCTGGTGCAGAATGCACAAGTGCATCAGGGTCCGCGTGCCCGCAGAGCTGCAATTCATTCAGCTGGGGATCGCACTGCTGGCCCTGACCAGTACACGCCACACACGCCACACAGGCCTCTGTGCGTGTGTCTGTGCCTTTTGAACAAAACTCTGTTTCCCCCTCTTTAATCTAAATGATGATGATGATAATAATAATAATAATACCCTTCGTATCTATTCTTGGAAACACTTTCACACACACAGCCTGCCTCTGTGACAGCTCTATCCAATGTTTCCTAGAAGCAGTCTGACAATGTTGGTGATGACGGAGCCCTTGGAGGCCAAGCCAATTAAACGTATAGTTTTCTAGCCAGGCGCAGCGGCTTGCCTGCAGTCACCGTAATGCAGTCCACCGCTAGTGATGGAGCTGGGCGGGGTTGGGGGGCGGTCTGAGACTCGGGTTGCCATGCCTTGCGCTTGTTTGACTGAGTTGTTCTGCCCCCCCTTTAGGAGTAAGTTTCAACACACAACAGTCAGTAAACCCATTTCACGCAGTTTTCTAGAAGTCCGATGTGATTACCGAAGGAGGTCATTTTAAAAGTATGCCCACATCATGTGTACAAAATGCATGCTATAAATACAGTCTTCATCAACAAGCATGTTTTGTGTGTGCGTGTTTTGGTTTTTGCATATCCAAAGCGTCTATTTTTATTGGTCCAAAGACAATGAAAGATTCCTTAAAGATTTTCAGAGCTTTAATTTCACAGTATACTTTTCAATATGAAAAACTGCTACATCTTTATGCTTTTAAAAGTAAAAACAAAGTCCTGGCATAGCTCAGTGGATTGAGCGCGGGCTGCAAACCAAACTGTCGCAGGTTTGATTCCCAGTCAGGGCACATGCCTGGGTTGCAGGCCACGGCCCCCAGCAACCGCACATCGATGCTTCTCTCTCTCTCTTTCTCCCTCCCTTCCCTCTCTAAAAATAAATAAATAAAATCTTTTAAAAAGGTAGAAACAAAAACCAAAAAACCCTCTCTTAACTCAAGTCCTCTCCATCCTGATGATGAGCCTTGAGCCAGTCACCGTCACCTTGGGTCCTTCTTGCTTCCCAGCATGTGCCATGGAAATTATGTTATGGAGCCACTTCCCGTGCCTGCATTGTCTCGTCAGAATGAAGCAAATTCTTGGCTTTCATTAGCGAACGCATCCTCATTAATTCAAACTGCATGGTGGTGGCGGTGAAGGGCCAGCCAGATTAACTAGTGAATACTGTGAACCATAGACATTTTTATGGGGAATCTGCTATCCTCACTTCCATGCATGTTCTGTCATTAAAGCTGGGCTGTGACTCTGCCGGTCTTCAGGGTACGTGATTAAATCACTTGGTCTGTGATTCCTTAGTCATTATTTGCAGGCAAAGGTATATAATGAAACTATTGGAGGCAATTTGTTCTCCAAGCATTCTCAGCTTTCTCCTTATACCCTACCCCCTTATTTACACATCATTCATTGACACTATCTGCACGATACCAATAAAAAGCATTTGTTCAAAGGAAAAAAAGGGAGAGCTAGTTCAGAGAGAATCTGGGTTACGATCATGTCCAAATACACAAGAGTTCTGCCATATTCTCTAAGTAGACATGGATGCAATGTGACAATTTGATTTAAAAAGACATTCTGAACACCGGGCATGAAAAGAGTACTAAGCAGGAACTAGGTTTTTATCTGAAGTACAGTCATCCTGTATAATCATTGTAGATTGTCCATGTCCTACTCTTGTCTGGCACATGACACTGAAATACTAGGCGAAAATCGATGCCTTCCAGTTGTGGCTCTAAGTACCGTGTGTGAGTACACGGACACCATAGACACTGGGTGAGAGCAAATGTTTGTAGGACAGACAGACAGACGGACGGATGGATGGTCACGGCATGAGATATCCTGACTCTGTTAGTCATTTCTAGAATCTCAAGGAGCGCACCATTTTCAACGATGTAAGCACAAGTTCTAGCCTCAGAGCACAGTTCTGCAGAGAGAATTGTCACCGTAACTCATGGCCACCAGCAGGTGATGCTCTATCTTACATGAATCCAGTATAGGGTCCCAGACTCTAGACTTGCTTGGGGAGACATTAAAGTGTTGTTCGTGTGTGTGTCTGTGTGTGTTGGGGATTTCATAAGGAATCTGTACGAAACTGCACTTACTAGACAATTGAAAGCTTCCAGCTCCGTGGTGACCTACATACTCTCTGATGTTTCTCCAACTATCCTTGTTACTATTTTTATTAGATCTGACCTATGGGTGCTCTTATTGTATTTTTGGCTGTGCTCTAGACTCTAGCATCTATAGTACGTGCTTTTGGGTGTGCTGATTTACTCTGAGACAGGAGGGACAAGAAGTTAGGAGGTGTGGGACCAGGTTTCCCTTGTGAGATGTTAAGGGCGCACCTGCCAGTCCACAGGTGGGGACTCCTTCGGTTCCTGACGTAAGTGCACTTCACCTGCTTCTGACCCAGCTAGGTCTGAATTCTCAGCAAGTGATCCAGCTTCCAGTTGTAACAGGAAGTTATATCTCGATGGACAGGAAGAATCTGGGGCGGACCTTGGGTTTCTGTGGGCCTGTCCACTTTGGGGCATTTGACAATGTTGACAATTCATCAGGCTAAGGAAAGAAAATACTGGAATTTCTGTTAACACGCTTTCATAAAAAAATAAGGAATAAAATAAGTGTTACTATTGCAGCACTCATTATAATAGATTGTAATCAGCACTTGCATGGAATTTAATTATAGACGTACATATACTGGGGGTGATCAAATTGTTTTTCAGGGATGGGGATACCTGATCACAAAAGCCTGGAGTCCTCTGGTCCGTGGGAAGATGTCGCACGTCTCCCAGGACAGCCGAGGGGGACCCTTTCCCACCTCTCCAGTTTTGACCCCCGCTCCTTCCCATCCATGTCCACGCAGCTCTGGACAGCTGGGGATCCCATCCAGCTTCAGATCTCTGAAGAGGCCGTGCTGCCATGCCCCGGAGGGCCCTTGCCCTGCTGCTTTTTCAACCTTGGGTTTTTGTCTTTTTCTCTGCTTTGTGCATCTTTATTTTACTTCTGCAAACAGGTTCCTGTATTTGCTGGACAGCACGGATCTCTCTTTCCAGGGGCCCTACTATCTCCTCCTCGTGCCCCTGTTAGTGCCGTACAGGCTTATCGCCCTTATTGTCTTCTGAGCGGCTGGAGGGCAGAGATGATTGCTCCTGGTACATTTGTGCATCAGTGCTTGTAGCACGAATGAATGAAAGGATCAAGTGAAAGTCGCCTCCCTTGACAACCAGCTGCACTGTCGGGGCCCTGTGAGTTGTGTAGGTCACCAGGAGGGGTCGCTGTTGGCACTTCCTGTGATGGGGAAAGCCCAGCTGTGCTGTGTTTTCGAGCACTGGGTTCTCTCCCAATATGGCAGTCTAACTTCACTGCCAGCCTAACTCCATCCCCTACCCCTTCTGTCGTCCACTCACTGGCCAGCAGGGTAGAGCCTGAGACCGAAGGCAAACCAGAGCCTCTCACGGCCTTATGGGATTTGTGTGTGTGCCTGGAGTACCCTGAGCAATGGAGACCGACACCTCTGGCCTGTGAGCCCGTTCTTGTTGGGTGGCACCCAAACAAGAAGTTGTTGGGGATGGTCGCCTTGCTTCCTCTAGACCAGAGATGCTGCTCTGGATCGAGCAATGGCATATACACGGGCGTGTGGACATGTCAGTGCTGAGAAACGGCAACCACAGGCACAGGCAGCCTGGGAAGCACAAAGTCCCACGGCTGCTTGTGAATTGCAGCGGGGCCGGGGACTCGCGTGGCTCCCCCAGCTCCCGGCACCCAGCTCCGCGGCAAGACCTTTGTGTGAACCTCACGTGGGAGAGTGCGCGGCACGGCCTTGACAACCTGTGTTTTTAAAGGGCCAGTACTTAGGAAGGAGTTGGTGCAAATAAAAAAGGGCACAGGACGTCTCAGCCCCATCCTTGAAAATGGCTATTAATTTTTTTAATGTTATTTTAGTTCAAGGACATTTTTATACTTTAGTAATAAATTAACATTTCAAAAGTACTTTCACCTGCTGAGATGGTTCATTCCGCTAATATGGGGAACGCCGTGGACTCAAATAATTAGTGTAAATTGCCTTTGAAAAACCCGGAGCTGAGAACAACTCTAACTTGCTAGGGCTTAATGCCCCTTGCCTACAGGATGAAGAGTCCTTAATGGGGCCTGGAAAAACAACTAATACCTACAAATCAAAGGAGAAAAGCCGTTTTTGATGCATTTGTCTGAGAGTGTGAGTTTTAAACTAAATTGTTAACACTTCCTCCCTGCTGAGGGTCATGGATTAGCGAGGCTGGGAGATTCTTTGAGAATCTTTCACACTGACCAGGGGAGGTAGGGAGTTCCAAATACAAGTGTTTTCTTAACCCTAATCCCTACCTCCCTGACCAGGACAGCTCTGCATTTCCCTCTAATTAGGTGAAGAATTAGGAGGTGGGTAAATGTGTTCAGAGATGAGGAAGAAGTGATTAGTTCACTCCAGACCATGATAGCGATTTCCAGGCACTACTTAGTTCCTTTCAAGATAATAACTTTTCTCCCTCTCTTTTTCATTTTTACAAAAAAAAAAAAACAAAACAACCGTATTCAAGCAAACCTCAAACATGTATTTAAAAGCGCTGATCATTATCTTTGGGCAGGTTTGGGGCAGCAGCGGGACTATTTTTATTCTCCTTTGCATTCGTTAAATTTTTATAAGATTTTTGTCCCACAGAGGGACCTCCAGAAGTTCATGTCCTGGCCCAAGCATTATCATTGTACGTGCAATCTGAAGAAAATCTAATAACCTAACTTCTCCAAAATGTATTCACATTTAAATGATGCTTTCAGGGAAAGGGGCGCAAGGACACGTTGGTTAGAAGCTATGGGAGATGAAGCCAATTTGACACTTTACGTGCATATGAATAGACACTCCAGGGTGTGCCTTAAAAAAAAAAGTCTTGTAGATATCCTTCACTGAAGTGTTATTTTAAATTTCAGGCCGATCGGAGCAGATTCAGAACAGCTTCCCACTTTGGGGACGTTGGCCACTTTTATCTGTGACGAATACCCCAGGATCACCCAGACCTCTCGATCAGTTTCTACCCACAAAATACCTATCAAATCAAAGACACGGTGTTTCCCATTCACACAGCCTGTTCCAGAACTGCGCGCACCACGCTTCCCTCTGCTTTCGCTCCCTTAGCTCACTTGTTTGCTGAACATCCTGTCCTTTGTCTTGCCCGGTACATGCCTTCTGTGCAATAAACGCACAATGAAAATAACCTCAGGAGAAGGAGAAGTGATACCCAACAAATAACAAAACATAATGTTCTTCTGCCTGCTTTCTGAGGGCGTCCGAAGGTCCAAGGTGTTATTCCCCCTGGGTCTTGTAAGGCAATGATCTAAGCTTTTGGAACGAGTCCTCCTTGTCTTGTCCATCTTGGATGCTCATCTCTGAGGATTATAAATGAGCCGGAGCAAAACAGAAGGACAAACAGAACCGTAGGGGCTGCTGGGGCCCCAGGCTTACTTTCCGAGTGAGCCTCAACTAATCAGGAGCAGACATCACCGTGGCCTCTGGAAGGCACATCATGTTATTATCCAAAGCAAAGCAAAGCAAACAAACAAACAGGCAAAAAAAAAAAAAAAAATGGAAGCCACCCCTACTTCCTTCCAACTGCAATGAGTTTTTCTTTCCACTCCTACAACTATCACGGCTGGTTTAAGGTATGATGTCTGCCTAATGCCCGATTACGATATACAAGACAGATCACACTACATTAGCTAGGATTATGTTGCCTCTTGATCTTATCAGCTTTGTTTCCTGAACTACAAAAAGATCTGACACAGTGCTGGTTAGCTGTTTGGCTCAGACCCTCTCCACAGCCATCCATCACTGTCACTGGCTAGCAGGAGGCAGGAGGCGCAGAGCCAGGAGTCAGGACGCAGTGCGGACTGGCTCTTCCCAAGTCGGCTCCCTCGTCTCACACTTAAACCAGCTTTTCGCCTGCGTGCCCTTCTTCACAGTTGGAGCTTTCTTTTCTTTGGGGAAAGTTTATCTGTACCTGCTGCCTTCTGAGATCGTATGCAAAGCGTTACACATCTCAGTTGCTTGTATGCTTGGCTTTTTAAAATTTATTTTATTTTTTGAAAGATTTTATTTATTTACTTTTAGAAAGAGAGGAAGGGAGGGAGAAGGAAAGGGGGAGAAACATCACTGTGCGAGAGATACATCCATCAGTTGCCTCTTACGTGCCCCAAACTGGGAACCCAGCCCCGCAACCCAGGCATGTGCCCTGACTGGGAATCGAACCAGTGATCCTTTGGTTTACAGGCTAGCCTTCAATCTCCTGAGCCACATGTTTTCAAATTCTTAGCCACTATAGATAAGAGAAGCAGCCAATGTGCAAGGTAGAATATACATTCCTGGGCTAACGAGAGGGGAGTAACTCAGATGTCTGAGGGAGAAGAGATAAGTAGTAGATGAAATCTGACCAGTCCCGTCTTCTGGGTTTAACTTGGGTGAACTTTATGATCACAATGGGGATTCTCAGCAGGAAGGATGTAGCTGGTCTAGTCTCTTTTTTATTTTGACGATTAAACCTGTACTTACTTCAAACTCATCCATTTCTGCCTTAAAATCTGGCTCTTAAATAACCCCAGGAGGAAACACTTTGTAAAGTATATGATTGCTTCACCACTAGGCTGTGCCCCTGAAACTAACACAGAATAATATCAAATGCAAACTGGAGTCCAAAAAAGTTAAATAAATTTTTAAAAATATACAAAGATGGGGAGAGAGAGAAAGATAAGAAAAAGAAAAAGACGCCTGCAGATGTAAAAGGTAAGAGGTGTAAGTCCGTGTATTGGTACCAGGCCTGTATCAAAATCCTTCACACACCCACAGCTAGAAGGCAGGACCCCACCCCCTGCGAGGAGGCGGAGTCCCGGCCGCAGGCACAGGTGAGGCAGGTACGTCTGAAACAGCCGCATAGACGCGGGTGGCGGGAAGGTGCTCCTTTGGTGAAAGAGAACTGGAAGAAGTCAGCTTTTGGCCTAGTGAAAGATCAAGGAAGCGTGTGTTTTCTCAGAATTTTGAATGAAACAAAATAAAATAAAAAAATCGAAATAAAAAAAATAACCTCGGAGTCAGCGAGAAGGTCTGGATGCTGACCCACTCTGCATTGTCATGGAGCCCCCGGGTGCGGGGCATCTGCTCCGGCCTCGCAGGCATCCCGTGAGCCCTTGCGCAATCTGAAAACAGAATCCATCA
Organism: Phyllostomus hastatus; assembly: GCF_019186645.2. NCBI lineage: Eukaryota > Metazoa > Chordata > Mammalia > Chiroptera > Phyllostomidae > Phyllostomus > Phyllostomus hastatus. The sequence continues at coordinate 26,451,553 of NW_025334004.1, read as the reverse complement.
CCTTTCCTGTGGTCACTTCCGATAGGATGGAGTAACGTGCCCCCCGGTAGAAATAGCTGTGTGTCAAGTAGTAAATTTGATCATTGCAAGAATACATTTACTGCAGCAGGAGAGACTACCAAACCGGAAGATTAACATTGCTGTTACATAATTACAAGTTCAAGTTCAGCCTCTTATCACGTTATAGGGAGGATAGAACGTAGGAGCGATCGTCTCTAATTTGTAATTATTTCACTGAAATGTAAGGTCCAGCGGCCTCGTTCTTACCCTTCCGGGCTGGCAGACATTGGTATGCCGACGCCGTCGGAGAAGACTCGGTCTCCTATCAGAGGAAGACGTGTTTGATTATTCTCTAAAACCAACTAAGAGAAGTTAATCTCATTGAACTTCTTTTTATTCAACAAAAGAGTTGGATGTTTCCAAGTCTAATGTGACTATAATGTTCATTAAATGGACTCCTTTACACCTTTAAATGGATTAACGGCACATCTTCACAGTCTAATTATTATACATATCATTCAAAAAAAATCACAGATCTAATTCAGGGGATGATAAAGGCCGTCTTCTTCTTCTCCTTTTTTTTTATAACTATGGAAAAGACACTGCAGTAAATGGATGTGGTTTTTATCTGTGCATTTTTTTTAAAGGGCACACGGTGCCCCGAGGAGGTGGGAGGGAAGGGCAGTGCTGAGGGTGCCAAGGTTTCCTGCCCTTGTGATGTGAGTTTCGAGATTTAGGAGCTGACCAGGCCGGCGCTAGCTCCTTCCAGGCTCTCTGTGCCAGGTACCGGAGAGGTCCCCCCGCGCCTGGGCTTGCCCGGCTAATGACTTCGGTCTGTCCAAGCCAGCTCGTAGCCAGATAAGCGATAAATTATGGACAGCCCCTTTCAGCCGCAGGCTGCTGGGGCTCCTGTGAGATCCTCTAGCCAGGCCTCCTTTGAAAGGGGGGGCAACTCTTTTTCCATGTCCCAAGAGACAGCAGTTCTGTTTTCACCTGTACGTCTGACATCAATTATCTTTGGGTCTGTACGTGTCTCTTTTTTTTTTTTTTTTTGCTGAAAGAGCATTTAATCTGGTGTGTCCTGGCAGCTCACGGGTGTCCTAAGACTGTCACAGGCTTCTCTCGAGTGGGTACAGAATGCTCTAGAAGCTACCAGGGAGCTGCCAGGACGTTTCTCTCCTTGGGGAAGGGGAGTTTGGAGGGGAGAGCCCCAGGATCACCACAGTGAACACTTTCAGGTTTCTCCCTTCAAAGCTCAGGAGGCTGGGATTCATCTTCATTCACTCATTTCCCCAGTACTTATTGGGGAAGTGTTACAGATCAGGCACGAGGCATATCAGACGCAGGGCAAAGTTGGGCAGGCACGATTCCAGCTCTTGGGGAGCACTCTGTCTAAGAGACTTCAGCGTTCAATCTGATGCACCAAAGGGGGCTCCACAGCTTCCACCTGAGCGGAGCTTGGAGTCAGCTGCCCGGTTAGAAGGTGACTGAGGTCTGGCTCTGGGCTTGCGCCTGCTCATCCTGCTCTCGCGGCATTGGTTGGCCTCGTACCCCTACGAGGCTGCTGTGTCGTGGTGCATGGAGACCTGCTGGGGGAGGACAGGAAGCACACACCCCTTCCTGTGCGGCCACCTCTGGACACCTTCCTTCGGGCCAGTCAACAACCTCCTGGACGCGAGACCCGGCTCCTCCAAGACAGACGAGGGGAGGGGGAGGGGGAGGGTGGCCCCGGGTGAGGTCAAAGGTGGGAACATAGGGGAGCCTGTGGAGCATCCTGACCGCACAGCAGGAGCGCACACTCTGTGTCAGGTAGGTGGGCACGCCAGCAGCGCCATTCCCAGGGAGGGACGTGATTGATAAGTCTCTCACCCTTTTTAAGCCTCAGTTTTTTAAAATCTGTAAATAGGGGTCACTACATATCCATTTTTGAACGTTCTCAGGGGGATTTAGAAGCAACAGGTACATAGACAGTCGAGCACAGTGCCTGGCACACGGTGAGCTTCAAGGAGTCCCGGTCGCCCCGGCCTTCCCTATCGGCTGCCCTTTCTCCGTCAGCCTGCCTTCCCGACCCCATGCCCCTTATTAATCTTCAGAATGAATCCCTGAATTAGGCCTCACCGCACGAACAAAGTGTGACCGCTCAAAGCCTCCCTGTGCTAGGGGTCTCTGCCTTTTGAAAGGAAAATCCTGGAGCTTTGAAAATCCAAGGAGCAGTGCATGCTGGTCCCTGGGGCTGGCATTTGGACAGATGGACACTCTTTGGGCATGACGGAGGGACACTCTTTGGGCATGGGCAGCCAGAGAACCTTGGGACTGTCGGCTCTCACAGCCCACACCCCATTTCAGGATCCCTGGCCCACCTGAACCCGAAACTCCATCTTGGGCCTGCGCAGGGTCTGACTCAAGCGCTGGTTTGTGAGCGAGGGTGGTGCGGCCCAGACCTAGCACGTGCTGTCCCCGAGCCTGAACCACACCAGGCACAAAGGTCGGACAGGGCACTCCTGCTTCCCCGTTCCTCCTGCCATCTGGTCTCCTTGGTAACCGGCCATCCACAGGGCGTGGCGGCAATGGGTGAGGATACTCTGAGAGATGCCTGTGCTGAAGCACAAAACTCTTTCTCGAATCCTTTAAGAATCATGTTGTACCAACGCCGGTGATCAGAATCCATGGCTCCCGAACACGTAGGGGTTGTGCTGCCAAGCGTCGGCACGCGCTGGGGCCCTGGAAGCCTCTTCTTCCTGTCTTCGGAAGGAGGGGCAGGAACCTCGACCCTGCAAACATCAGTCCTCTGTGGCTGGCCCAGAGCTGTATCCCCGCTTCCAAACGCCTACATACTGAACGGGTAAATAGTTTTGTTTTCTCTCTGTGTTACAAAGATTCAGTCACATCTGGCCAGGCAACTTCAGGGAATGTCATTAAATACTTTTCAAACAGTGCTTTCTCTATACCTCATTGTGCTCTTGGAAAATGCCCACAGATCAAGCTGGAAGTCGAGGCGGGAGGAAGTGGGATGCGAACCCAGCTCTCGATTAGAGCATCCAAAACCGAACCTACCACCGAGAGCGACCTCGGCACCGGGGCACACGGTGTCGCTTCCCTCTGTTCCTCCCTCCCTCGCTGGGCAGTCTGCTCCTTAGTTCCGAATGGGGCTAGGGGTTCGATGGTGCGCAAGGGGAGTGTTCAAGTACCGAAATGAAACTCGCACCCAGAAGAATAAGCTTTGAAAACGGTAAAAAGCTAGAAAAAAAATTAATGATAAAAATCTGATTTTAGGATGCTTAAGAATAGATTTTTAATACTTTATCACATATGTAGAGCGTGTCTATGCAGATGTAATTTTTATAGCATAAATACATGATTACATATGTAAATCATATGCTTGCTACATATGAGATGGTGTTAAGACCAAAGGTCTGGACTCATTAGCTAGAATACATAGATTATTACTTCAAGATTTTTCTCTGCCAGGGCATTCTGCGATTATCTTATTTCCATCTTATTTCTGCTTGGAACTGTAAGATAGGAAGAGTTAAACAACCTCATTATGTTTTATGTTAATTTTGTCCTAGGCTGATCAGGGAACAGATAACGTGCTTCGATTCGCAGTCATTCAGACCTGACACCAGTGATGGATGCTTGGGGTGGGGGGAAGGATCTTTGTCCAGGAAGTTACTTATGGACCATTAACGTGTGAAAACTGCACCAAACAGGACGTGAAAGTAAGTTCACGTCGCCTTTCCAAAGGGCGGAGGCTCTTTCTTTTTATGACTAGACTGTGACAGCTCTTGCTGCCGGAATAAACGGGATCCTATCTCAGTCCCCAAGTAATGGTCAGAAATGAAGCATTGAGACTTCTCTCCTACCCAGGCCACCTGTCCTCCTTTGGTCTTCACAGGTAACGGCGTTTTGTGGCAGAAGACCCCGGCTCCAGTTTGGCTCGCCCACATGTTAGGGACAAGGGTCCGATTCTCAGTGTCTCACCGTGAGGAACAGATACATTTTCAGCCGGTCAGCCACACCCCCCGCCCAACACGTGGTGCGGTGTGTTCGGAGTGCCCGCGGAAGGTACGTGCGGCCACAGCAAAGCCAGGTGTTCCGCCATCACTGCTCGCTCATCAGAGACCTGGTCGCTGAGACATCCGTGGGGGTGGGGGGGTGGTGATTTACTCACCGCAGCCACCCCCGCTCCTCTCCCCTCCCCGCCGCCTGCTGCCAGCTGCTCTGGCTGCTGCAGAGCCCCAGGGCTGGCGGGTGACTGACTCTGTGTGGCTTGCAGTCAGGTGAGCTGGGGCTCAGGGACTTCGCTCGGGGGCCTCCGCCAGAAGGCTGGCTCTGAGTCTCTTCTCCGCTGGCCGCCTGGCTGCGTGCGCTCGGCCCTTTCCCTCCGGGCTGCACAGAGAAGGCGCGTTGATTCTGAGGTCACCGCCGTCAGCACAGGCCTGGAGGTGCCCAGCTGTGGACCTCTGGCCGGCGATGTGAGCTTGTCCTCTGCCGGGGCATTCTTCGACAGCCCTGTCACCACCACGGACCTGTTGGAGCTGGGAGACAACAAGAGTGAAGCCACGTCACTGTATGTTACATTAACTTCATCGGAGGCTGATCAGGGAACAGACAACGTGCTTCGGTTCGCAGTCGTTCAGAGACCCGGCACCAGCGCTGGATGCTTGGGAGGGAAAAGGATCTTTGTCCAGGGAGTTACTTATGGACCATTAACGTGTGGAAACTACACCAAACAGTACGTGAAAGTAAGTTCACGTCGCATTTCCAAAGGGTGCAGGCCTACCTCCTCTGTTCTCATCGCGGGAGAACCCGGCCTTGCTGGGCTCGGGGGCGGCTCTGAAGGGCAGGTGTCCCCCCAGAGCATGGGGGCCCCCCAGAGCTGTGGCTCCTCCCCTAGGGAGAGGTGTGTGGACAGAGGACCAGGCCCACAGGAACTCATCTGATAAAATCATTTCGATGGGTCATGCCTTGTGCTTAGTTTTCGAAAACAAAATGGGTAAGAATCCTCGAAGGTGGTTTTCATTGGGGCGAATATGGGAAACACCCACGCAGCTGCACGTGCTTGGACATCCGAACACTGGCCTAGCCCAGGGACTCGCAGGGCTGAGGGGGGGGCCCTATGGATCCTGCTGTGACAGGGTGGGGGTGCGGCGGGGGCGGGGCACAGACTATTCTCATGCTAATTAGGACTTCTCACAACTCACTTCCCTGGACTCAGGTTTGCATCAGTGAGGCAGATTTTAATCGGCAATCAAAAGCCTTCTCTCCGAATGCAGGAAGCATCCTCAGTGCCTTTTTATATCATCAGGAGACTTCCCTACTCCAAGCTGGACCCAGCAGAAGTGTGGGCCAAACCGACATCTTCACCTAGTGAAGTCTTAAGTGCTCTCGCAAGTGATGGCTTTTCAGAAACCCCTCCTGGCCTCCCTCCCCACCCCCCAGGTGGACAAGACACAGTCAAGTCACACGAGAGGCGGAACTGGCGCTGTGATTCCGACCGCAGCCCCCAAACTGACACCTGTTGAAATAATGTTGGAGCCACATTTGTAACTCATCTCAACCAAGCTGTCAACTCCATTAGTCTGACGATAGGGCAGCCCAGGGGACGCCTCCCTCGCCTGGGCTGATGCTCCCAGTCAAGTCCAGGCTTGTTGTCTATCGCCAGACAAGCCCAGGGCAAAATTAACACTAAATATAAGGTAATTTAATTAACTCCTCCTATCCCAGCAGACAGGTACCGGCACCCTGGGCGCCCCAGGCCCTCCAGCAAGCAGAGGAGGGTTGCGGCCCCGGAGACCGAACACTGAGATTGTGCTTCCATTATTTTAAGTGGGTGATTTGCAAGGGTTTCCATGAAACTCCTTTGAGTACTAAAGCGAAGTGTAGTTTTTTTTTATTATCCTTAAGGACAGGGTAATAAATCGTGTGACGGTCACAGGAAAACATACCTTGTAACAGTCAGGGTTCTTCAAGGAATGTGTGTGCTTCTGGAAGGAGGAGATGGGAGGGGGAAGAGGAGGAGGGGGGAGTGGGCGGGGGGAGAGACAGAGAGAGAAAGAGGGAGAGAGAAGAAAGAGCAGGAAACCCTGGTGTGTGTGTGTGTGTGTGTGTGTGTGTGTGTACAGTAGGAAGACAGTCAGAAAGGCCTAAAAATAAATAATGAAAATAAAAAAGTTATAATAAATATAAAAAATACTTTGTGAAGTTGTTTTATTATAAAAAACTTCCTTAAGCTGATATTTTTAAAGGATACAAAGGGCTCTTTTACTTCCAAATTTCACCAAAGCTGTCCCTCGACTCCCGTCCCCAGTGAACCGAACACCAAACTCTTTAATGACCTTCCCATTTTTCCCGCCCTCCAGCGCTGGGCCGACGCCGAGGACACGAAGCCACAGGTTATGAGCTTCGTGAATACAGACTGCAACCCTTCAGTCTGCAAAAATAGACAAGTCGGAAAGGCTGACAGGAAAAGCGAGGCAGCTTATGGCCGTGAACGTTAGCAAGCTCAGCCCTTAACTTCCAGACGGTCACCAGGGGTCAGGCGAGCAGGTGGCCTTTCGTGGGCATCTGAGCAGCGGGAGGGGCTGTTGCCCGCAAGTCCGTGTGCTCCCCTGGGGCTCCGTCCGTGTGGCTTGTTTTCTCCTTGTGACGCCGATCACATCAGGGATCGAAACGATAGGGAGCTTACGGCACGTTTTCAAGTGCGGATGAAACAAGGTGTTTGAGTCGGTAAGTACGTCAATAGAAGCTTGTGACTTTGTTAACCGGCCAATCACCAGCCGAAGTCCCCTCCTTCCGTCACCATATAGTTGATCCCCTTTACCCTCCCCTACACAATGCAATATACAGACGGTGTACTACAGAACTGCACACTTGAAATGCACCTTATTGACCAATGTCACCCCAATAAACTTAATAAAATTTTAAAAAAGAAAGATACCAATGATAGTAATAGTAATAATAGTAACAACAATAAAAATACCAGCAATAACAACAGTCGATATTTGGGGAAAAATAAGGCAGATCAGTGGGTGGACGAAATCATTAAATATATTAATTTGCAGCAAGGAAATGAAAGCTTTGGGAGCAACCAGCAGGTGATAGGAGCCCCAGTCCTGGGCTCCCTGAGGTCTCTCCTTGGCCGACCTTGGGTGACCTTGGGTGCCAGTTTCCTTGTCTCTTTTGTGAGGGAGTTGGAACCCTTGATCTGAAGTTCACCCAAATCCCAGACTCCATTTACCTGGTGACTCAGGCCCCGTAGACACCTTAAGCAGGTGCTTCTAAGCCAGAGCCACTCATTAGAATTACTTCAGGAGCTTTTAGTTATCCCAATACCCACACCCCTCCCAGACCCATTCAATCCAACTCTCTGAGGGAAGGGGGAGGGGCAAGAATCAGAGTCGTTTTAAAAGTCTTCCAGGTGATTCCAATGTGTGGCCAAGACTGACCATCACCAAACTCTCATTCTTCCTGATAAATAGAATCAGAGACACTTACTCCCCCCACCCTCACGCCATTCTCGAGAAGAGCCGGCACCTTCTTGATGGGAAGGGATCAAAGAAGTTGCTTTATCTCCCACTCTGTTTCCAGGCAAATGGGTCAGGAACAATTTGCATCAGGGACAGACCAGAGGTGTAGGTAACAATCAATTACAAGGGTCCCAAAGCTGCCTTGTCGGCACGCTGATGGTTGCACGCTGATGGACAGAGCTGGGGAAAGCAGCATGGGCCTTCCCTGGCTGGTCTGTGAGGTGTGGGCTGTTTAGAGCACTTGGCGCTACCACCTCTCGTCGTCTTAGACAGACACTCCCAGCCCCTATAGAAGCCCAGGCAGTTCTTACCAACCCTTTGTCCTTTGTAAAGCACCTAGCATGGCAGGCCCTGCCCCCGACCTCTCTCCAGGAAGGAGAGAAAACTGAGATCCGTAGCAAAGAGTCGGCAAGAAATGTGGTTTAAGGGGAATTGCTTTTTTAGGCAAACCGCACTGCACTGTGTTGAAGAGTGTCCTCTCCAAAATTTATGTCCTTCCCGGAACCTCAGACTGTAGCCTTATTTGGAAATAGAGTCATTGCAGCAAGTTTATGATGAGGTCATTCTGGAGTCGGGTGGGCCCTTAGCCCACTGTGACTAGTGCCCTTATAAGAAGACAAGACAGAGAGGCATACAGGGTTGATGTCATGCATGTTGGCTCGCTGGGGCTGCTGTAACAAAACATCCTAACAGAATTAGTTTCCCACAGTTCTGGAAACTAGAAGTTCAAGGCCATGGGGTAGGCAGGTTTAATTTCTTTGGAGGCCTCTTCCCTTAGCTTGCAGATGCCCACCTACTCTCTGTGTCCTCACACGGTCATCCTTTGCCTGTGATCTGTGTCCTAGTCTTCTTATAAGGACACCGGTCATACTGGATTAGGGCTCACCTTAATGACCCCATTTTAACTTAATTGCTTCCTTATCCCCAAACACAATCACATTCTGAGATACCGGGGAGCTAGGGCTTCAACATGGGAATTGAAGGCAGGGGACACAATGTAACCCACGGCACCATGTGATGGCGAAGACAGAGATTGCAGTGACATGCCCACAAGTCAAGGAACTGTTACAGGATGCAGCCGAGAGGGGGCCCCCAAATAGGGATTTGGAATGGGGCCCAGAACTCAAGGTGTCCAGGAAATATTAGGATGTCCTCACCCCTCCCCCCCACAGGTGTGGGTTGGGGGAAGGGACACATGGAGCAGGGACATGGAGAGCTGTATTGCATAGCAACAGCCTTGCAGGTAACCTCTGGCGTGGTCATTTAACATATCTATAACCTTTAACTGGTTACACAGATATGTTAAATAGCTGTGGCCATGCTCTGAGCCAGGGGAATGGAAGTAACTTCCCCACCAAGACTAACTGGGGGGCAGGTCCCCCAAGTTACAGCACCTGCGTGAGAGCTTGGAGATGATTGGCTCCATGACATGGGGCCACACCTGCCCAGATTCACGAGGGCAGCCCAGTAAAGCTGGAAGGATAGGAGAGCACTGGCAAGTGTAGCCAATTGTGGGAGGAGTGGGAAATGGGGCTGCAGAGGAAGATTGGCGCGGGGATTTAAACTGAGACGCAGCAGACATTGGAGGGAGGACTACGTGGCTTTGCTAGAGAGAGGACTCCCGCAGCCATTGTGCAGAGAGGACCACTCAGCTCGGCTGTGGCAATAGAAAGGAGAGCCACGCGGCTTTGCCAGAGTGGGGACCCCCGCAGCTTTAGTAAGGGAACCACCACCCGGCTTTAGCAGAGATCCCGGTGACACAGCTGATGGTGCCGGGAACCGAGGGAGGCCTACCAGCCGAGACAGATTACTGGGAAGAACTGGGGGCTCCCTGAGCCACGGACTTCTTTTTCCTGAGATACGGAACCCCAGACTAGGCAAAAAGGGGAAGGAAGGACTCTGTGTTTGTGGGTGTTTTAAGGGACTTTGGGATTTTGATGAAGACATTAGGTCACTACTTTAAGTCTGTACAGCTTTAAATAAACATTTTCTTTCCTTTTCCTGAATCTCTGGCATTGAGAGATGTCTTTCCTATAAGGCGGCAGACATAACGAACCTGGGGGGTTCCTTTTGGTAATGGTATATCGCCCTTGGTGCCCCCTGCCTTCTGGAACAGAGCCCTTGAGTATTGCTGACAGGCACCAGAAACGGGGAGTGGTCAGCGAGGACCCCGCCCCCACCGGCCTCTGAAACTGAGAGAACACGTTTCTGGGTTAAGCCATCTGACTTGTGATCGTTTGTGTAGCGGCTCCAGTGAAGGAATACAGTAAGTCCTCTCGTAACATCGTGGATAAGTTCTTGGAGCTGCGGGAACACGATGCGTAGGGACGCCAGTTCCGCCTCGGGGCTAGCTGACAACACGCAGGAGCTGAGTTCTCGTGGCGTCTCATCGGCGCTGCAGTGAACACGGAGTGAGCTTGTCGTACGGCTTTTCCCGAGTGTCTACCACACGATGGAAATGTGCAGACGCAGCGAGGGCTCATGCACTCAAATCTGAGCTTGGCTGTCCTTGCAGGCAGCCGTGCAGGGCCCCAGGAGTGGGGTTCTCACCCGTTGCTACAGTTCCTGTCACTGCCACACTCCACACACTTTCCAGAGGGGACCCTGGGGCTGGCCGGGCCACAGTGGGAAGGGCAGGGCTGGAGGTGGGTCATGGTGAGGAGGGACGCCTCCCATTGCTCCCCGCTTTCTACTGGGGAGTGGCTGTGGGGGCACAGTTCTGCCCTCCGTCGGCGTGGGATCTGCCCTCATCTCGGGACCAGGGCAATGTTCACGGTGGTGTGTTGCTTATTGTGTTGCATATTGTATTTATGGCTCAGGATCCAGCCCAACCTAAGCGTCTTTGCAAGTAGTGGCGGCTGTGACCCCGGCCCAAGGGTGGTCAGAGTGCTCAGGCTGGGCGGCAGCCGGCCCTGTCCACCTGGCGCCCTTGCAAAGTGGCAGGTCGGCCCACAAACCCTGCAAACCCGCTTCATTCAGCGTGCTCACTTACAAAAGGAAACCGATGCTCTCCCCTCCCCACCACCACCTCCCATTGCAGAGTCCAGCCCACTGGCTCTGGACAGCACAGGCAGGCCCCCGGTTGGGGGAGGCACAGACACGGGGGAGCAGGCCCGAAAGACCGCACCAGGAGAATGCGGCAGCCGACCACAGAGCACACGCGAACCTCAGACAGCTGCGCCCCTTCCGTGGCCCCTGTAGGAAGCTGAAGGCTGGGCTTGTGGCCCCTGGCCCACAAAAACCCATCTCTGTAACTCCAGGACCTCTCTGCCATGAGCAAGGTGCTCAAGTTACCTGCTGAAATAAAGAATGAATGAGTGAATGAATGAATGGGCTTAAACAGGGAAGTGAAGACACGGGAAAGCAGCTCCCAGGAGGCATTGTGGGTGCAGGAAGTCTGCGGCCCTGGCTTCTGCTCTAGACTGTGTCCTGACGCTGTGGGGGCTTGGCACCTGCCATGTCCCCTTTGGGTCTCCGTCAAAGGAGGGAATTAGGATGCACAACCCCCAGCAGTGGGAGTTGGTCACTTTCTTTTCAATCAATAGTGGCAGGAGAATGGGTGATCCTTTCTTAAAGTTTTTCTTGCTTGCTTTTGGCTCCGGACCTTGCAGATAAGCCAAGGTGTGTACCTCAGGCCCTTGAAGCCTCTTGGAAAGGAAGGGGGACCCCCGGGGTACGGGCAATGCTCTGCATTCACTCCTCCACACGTCTGCAATAATGAGAATGAAGATGACCGTGCGGAACCAGGGCCTGTCTGAAACACCGCGTCCGTCCGGGGGGACTGGGCGTAAGAATGATGTTCAACTGCAGGGATCAGGGAGGGAAGAGGCGGAGGAGAGAAAGGAGCCCCCAAAGGCGAGGGCTGCACCAATGAGATCGGCCGACAACAGGCAGCCTTCCTCCCTGGCAGGAAGCCCCCCCCCCCCACCCCGAGCAAGCCATGAGAGAGGGGAGGCCTCTGGGAGGCGCCCACATTTTCAAAGGCAAATGTAATTTGTAAACAATCAACATCCTAACAAGCTATGAACAACCAGCCCTGACTTCTAGCAGATTTACTGATGCTTGAGCGACTAAAATTCACCATGTTTTCCCAAACCCACTTCGTTAATTTGTGGCCTGGTATTCATTAGGACGACAGGTCCCCGGGGACCGTTTCCAGCTCCGCTTCCAACCTGAGGACGCGGGGCTGGGGGTCTGAGCCCTTTCCCGTCTTGGGTGCAGGCCCCGGGGCGGTGTGCCCTTGCCTTCTGCCCTGCCTCACCCCAGCTGGCCTCGTACCTCACGGGATAGGGTGTGTTTGTTTTGTTTTAAAATTCTAGCGTCTCAAAAATCGCCCATCACTTATCACTCGTCCGAGATGAGCGACTGTGGGTGGATGCTGCCTGGATACGTTCCCTCCGCACTCCCCCTCGCTCCACCCCTCCCCTTAGCGCCCACCCCTGGGGGAAATCAAGAAAAACAAGATCCTACTTGTTCAGGCCCTCGGAGACCCCTCCGAATCGCTGGAATCGTCACAATGAGAGGTAGTAATAGAACGACAGGCAGGACTGTAAATACAAACTGCTCGGTGGAGTGGCAAAAAATAATGAAGTAATTAGGTGAACTATTATCGGCACCTGTGACTGATGGATGCAAGCACGTTTCGGGCTTTATTACATGACGGTTTGTCAGGAACAATAAGCAGACTGTGAAGTTGGGGGACTCCCGGCCCCCACACCCCGCTGCCCTCTCCCGGGCTCCCCGGACACCCCGAGGTGCAAGGTGCCCCAGGACGGGGAGGCGGCTGCTCAGCCTGGGCCGGCCCACTGTGGGCAGAGTCCTGCTTCTTAACCCATGAGGGTCAATGCCACTTTAATTAAACAATCGATGCACCCCAAAGAGGTGCCATTCAGTGCACTGTTTCTGGGCTCGCGCGTGTGTCCCACAGACAGACTTGAACGGTGAGCCCGCTCCCAATGGGTGACCGTCAAGTGGGGACGTTCAGAACAGCTCACGGCAGAGTCTAAGTGGAAATGGCTGTGCCAGTGCTCAGCTGCTGCCGTGCACCTGGCAGGGTGCCCTTCCTCCCAGGTGGGACGGTGGCAGAGCGCACCCACCTGCCAGTAATAATAATAATAAAAATGATAATAATTTGATGGTGATTATAATAGTTAACATTTCTAGTATTAGCCTGCACCAGGCCCTGTTTCAAGCATTGTATGCTCATATATATATATATATATACACACATATATATATATTTACTCATGTGCTTCTTCCTCCTAACTCAGTGAGGTAGATACTCTAATCATCCCCATTGTACAGATGGGGACATCGAGGCACAGCCACGTGAGGTGACTCCTCCAAGGTCACAGGAGATAGGATGCCAAACCAGGCTGCTTTGGAGGTCGAGTGTGCGCCCGTCACCTCCTGTTCTCAGCCCCTGCTTGCAGGACTGCGGACCGAGGGGCACCCACAGCGGGCCTGTCACCTGTGGGCACGACAGGAGAGGCGGGGAAGTGGAAAGGGGGTCCTGCTGAACACCGAGGCAGGAAGGCAGGAGGTAGTGTCTCACAGACCTGCCATGGACTTGGGAGAAATCAGCATCCCTCCCTGAGAGCAGGGGGAGGCAGGCCGACCCCCAGGGACGACCGTGCTGCACAGCGAGGCACGAGTCAGACTTCTCCGTGCTGCCTGAGTGGCTCACCACAGCGACGGGGCAAACCGTCCCCCGAGAGCCCAGGGCACACCCGGGCCTCTCCCGTGCTCCCCGCTGCCCAGAGCCTCTCGGGGTTCCCCACATCGGACTGGGTGGGCGCCGAGTTGCCAGCCCCTCAAAACCTGGATCCACCCTGTGGTTATCTAGAAAAGAAAGCGCTTGGTTTGGATGATGAATGCGGTCCTGTCCAGCTCAGAAATGTGAAGCGTCCGGGCCCTGGACATGAACACAGGTGTGCGGGACCCGCCTTCGTGGCCAGGGGCACGAACTTCTTCTGAGAGGACAGTCCGTGCTCGACTCCTTGTGGAGTGACCGCCGGTGTGCCCGGGGCGTAGCAGCAGTTCTAGAGCCTAGAGCTCCTGGGCTCCGAAATCCCCAGTCCTGGGCCGACCGGGACAGCGGGTCACCTGCCTGTTGAGGACAAAAGGGTGGGGTGGGGGGGTCCTCGCTAGCTGAGTGTCTGACGTCCATTAGGTGCCCATCGTGTGGCATGAGCTCCAGGAGAGAGTGTGGACGGTGACCTGGGCTGGGCAGGCACATGCCACAGAAATCCAGGGTGAGACGCCAGCCTCTGGGGGCGAAGTTAGACCAGAAGGCGGTTGGTACTGCACGGGGAAGGTTCCGGAACGTGAGGAGGGGACCCCCGCCCTGCTCCCCAGCACAGGATCATCTCTGTTTCCTTCTGCGCCGGGGAACAGACAGCGCGACTCCCACTGACAGTCTCCACACGGCCGTTTCTCAGCTGGGAAACAGCGCCCGCGTCCAGGCAGAACGCGGGATAGAAGCCGGATCTGGCCGGGGCTGGGCGCTGGGCGGGGTGGAGGGCGCCCTGCGCAGGTGTGTGGGGGCGCGTCGCCCAGGCCCTGATTCCACATGCCGTGTAGACTCCAATTACCCGGGGACTTAGAGATCAAACAGCCCGACGGGGCTTAACAATGAAAGAGGAGGTCTTCATTTTACTTCCCGCTACACCCTCTAGCCAGACCCTGCGAAACAATGTGCTGCATTGATGGGCTCCTGAGCCCCCAACTTTCCTGAAAGTGTCTCCGTTTATCCCAGCAACATGTCTGTAACGTGGACGAGCGGAGAGTCAGATATTCTGAAGAATGCCGTGGTTCTCGCTGGATTCCCCCGGATTCCCGTGGCAGCCTCAGATGACTTTAACCACACTCTCCTGCTGGGCCAGGGGCAGAGAGTGTTTATATTTTTATTTATTTGTATTTTTAGGTACAGTGTTTTATTTCTGGGTAAAGGTGTAGTGTTGGCACGTGAGGGAAAGTGTTTGCAGCCACTCTTAGCTGAGCTGAGGCAGAAGCACAGAAGACCTGATAGAAAAAGGTAGGGCAGAGGCTGGAATTTTGCAAATGTTCTCCCTTTGCAGTCCCCCAGTTAGGGTTTCTATGCAGTGAGGCTCAGCACAGCTGAAAATTAGTCTAATTTCCTTTTCAACAATAACCTCGCTTCACAGGTAAACATTCCAAAAAATGCAATCGCTTTGAATGTTTAAGATGAAAGAAAGCAGAAAGGTTTGGGGGAAAACATCTATGAGGACATTTAAATACACAGGCAACAACAGAGACCTCAGCCCCAAACCCGATTTGTTTTTATATACCCGTATATATTTTTATAATTTTAGCCTTCAGACAATGGATTTTTAATCGAGAATAATGCACCAAAGTGATAAGATATTTCAGGATTTTTTGATAGGTGACTTCACCTGTATAATAACCAGATTCTTCATGTAGCTGCTTGTTTACAGCCTTTTTGAAAAATGAAACTACAGACACCTTAAATAGATCAATGTTTCCCTTAAAATAAATAGACAATTGACAAAGAAAATGAGAAATACATGTTTGAGATGTAGCTGAAGCTGTACCACAACCTGGGGATCAGGATTATAGCTCAAAGAACAGATGTAAATAGCTTTCAGGCTGAGCATGTCTGTACTAAAAGCATATATTTATAATGGAAATTGGCCTTAACATGAAGGGGAAATGATCTTGTAGGATTTCTTATTTGGGAACTAATATGCTAAATCTTTTCTTAGTTGATGGTCTTAAAAAGCAGCCAACTGACTTTGAAAGCTGCATTTCCCAAGCACCGTAAACAATGTCGGGCACCAGGGAGAAGCAAAGCTGTCCTGTCTGAGAGATCCCTAAACAATTTGTCTAATTTTAGTTGTTGACTCCCAAACATCAAATGCTCTCTTATCACCATTCCGCCATACTCATACGCAGTTTATTTAGTGGCTTCTTTTGTGTGTGAAATTTACACCTAAATGACTTACTGCCTTGCCCTGAATGGTCTCTACGATACTTAAAAATGATGTACTGCAAGAAGAGCTCAAAGTGCCCACTCTGTTTTGGACTACCTGACTCTCCATGAATCACCCTGGACATACTGATTTTTTCACTATTTATTTTGCATTTCTAAATTCTTTTTCTGTAATAGCCCCCCAATCAGAAAGTTCAAAAAAATCAGATTGTTGATAATTGCAAACTATGACATTGTAACCCACTGCAAAACATCACGGTTATGCATACGTGTGTACAAATGAAGATATCTCACGGACTGGCACTGGCTGCTGGATCAAATGAGACAACGGCCAGAGAACCTTCCGTCACTGCAGACTCGACGCTGCTAAGCAAGTCCCTGGGCTTGTGAAGTCATGGCCAGGCCATGGATTTCTGCCCACAGTGACGGCTTCTGTGTGCAAAATGTAGCAGGCAATGTCATGCTGCTTACCTTGCTCTGTGCCACAACTGTTGCTGGCAAAGCTTTCTCCGAGTGCTTCTCAGGGTCCAGTAGGAAACAGTTTCTCTGAGTAGTTACTTCTTAGTTGTCCCTTAGGATACAGAGATTTTGGGAGATCGTGTCTTGCTTTCCTCAGTGGTCTCTCTCAGTTTAAAGCCTTTAAAAATGCACAAATGTGCACTGGCTGCCCGACTGGCACTGAAATTCGGAGCAAGGCAAGCTTGCTCCAAAAGCCTTTCCCGGGGAAGAGCACAGTTTCACAGAGAGCCACTAGATGGCGTATGATAACCATTTGTGCCAGCCACAACGCGCTTCCCGTCTGTCAATAACTTTCCAAATGTGTTCTAAACAATTCCTCCCAGGCAACGTCACTATTACATTGTTATTACCATTTCAATCTGTATATGGGAGTTTACATGATTCTGACTGATATTTTGGAATCAGGGGACTCTTCTCTGGAAGAGCCTGTATCAGACAGTGCACTGTGGCAGTTGCTGTGTGTTCATGGTAACAAACGGGCACTGGAGGCTGAGTAGAGACACAAATGTTAAATGTCAAGTGTGTATCCTGCTTGTTTATCTACCGATGCTTCAACAAACACTGCAGTGTCTCTGAATGTGGACTGTTACTTGTGCTTCTAAAATGTGGAAAGGACATTTTAGTATCAGAAATTCATATAAGTATCAAAAAATAAAGACATCGATTTTACCTTGTGAGTCAGTCCATCAGTTTAATGTTAAAACTAAACACGTCCCTGAAATTCCAGCAGCTTCATTTTTTGGTGTAGACTATATCTGCATATTGAGGACGCCAAATTAAATTACATGAAGCACTTGGTAAATTCTGTTTTCCCTTAAGTATGATGCCTACTGCCTTAAGAAATGTAAACTCCTATAAAGAAAACCAGCTCATAAAATATATAAGCTCTATAGAGGGGTCATTTCTTTCTTTGTGTCCTTTGACACCAAATATGGGGGGAGGAGTTTCATTTTATATATTATATATATAAATATATATTATAAAATATATGTAAATGTGTAAACACACACATACACATATTTAGTCTATTTGCTGATAAGCCTAAATAATAAGAATGGCTTTATCACAAAGTACTCAGAAGGACATGAGAAGATTTCTTCAAAAGTTAGTGTAACACCTGTGGAGAGAATCAAGACATTTCTAAGAATGTCCACTTTTAAGAGTCAGTGGCTTAAAAAATTAAGAGCATTCAAATTCTTTCACCTTTCTCAAAATAGGTGTGATATTTCTCCTAAGCCAACCTCTACCCAAAAGGAAAGAATGGCCTCCTTTTTAGAATTACTGGTTATTTGTTTGAACTGAAGAGTTAGTTGCATTTCAAAATAAAGACCTGCCTAATGAAATGATTAAAACATACAGAGCATTAAATTATAAGCAGATGGGGTGAGAGCGGGGAGGGGTGAGGTTGCTAGAGCCCGGAGCTCACAAAAGCTGACAGCTTTGGGTTTTCCTCAACAATACAGAAGATAATTGTTTAAACAGCAGAAGATTAAAAAAAACCCCACTTCTGAAAGATTTTTTTGATAGACAGCAACATACAAGAAGAGCCAGAAAGCAGAATCCGTGTGTACTGAAAGCGTCTGAAGAGCTGACCACAGTGGACGGAAGCTGGACGTTCACAAGGGTGCCTGGGGAAAGAGGTGGGCGTCATTTTGCAAAGCGGGCCACAGCAGCGAGGGGTCCTGCGACAGCAAGGAGAACCAGACAGGCCCGGGACAGTCAAGGTTCGGGGTCCGAGTTCTTCCTAAGAAAGACAGACATCTATCTCTTTGGCGCTTGTCTGGCCCTAGGTTTTCATGAAACGCTTTCTCTCCTCCCTTCTTCCTGAACTTTATCAGTTAAAAGGCTGCTCCGCACGGTTGGAAGAGGAGGAAGAGGAGGGTTTGATGAGGTGGAGTTTGGGACAGCTGAAAAAGAGGCTTGGTGAACAGGAGTGGTGCGGATTGTCTGTTAAGTGGCACTTTATGACGAGCAGAATCCATGGGAGTTTTATCTCGAGTTTCCATCAGGCCGCATTCAGCAGGCGCTGGTTCCTTGGAAACCAGCATTAAAAAAAAAAAAAATCTGTGTTGTGTCTCTATCTTTGCTGGATATACAATGGCAGTTTCGACCCATTTGAGCTCCCTTCCTGAACAGCAGCGCCGATTGTCTTCGAGTGCGGGTTAATGGATGTAGGTCTAGAGATAAAGGAAATAAACCCTCGAAGATTTTGTCTAATTTTTAAAAGGCATCTCACCTTCCTAAGTTGTGTGTCTTCTTTGTCCTGAATGTTGGTGGGGGTGGGGGTGGCGCAGCACCGCGGCGGCGACGGCGGTTGGCACCCAGGACCAGGGCCGGGCTCTGAGCCGCGTGAGTGTCACTTTCAGAACTGAAACCCGCCCTCGCTTTGCTAACTGAACGGACGTCCCGAAGATGAGGGCGGGGCACGCACGCAAACGTACCCGGACACTCTCTCTGGGGCTGGATGTGGGCCCTCATTCGAGTTCAGGCAGCACCCCCGCCCCCCACCCATCCGCGCTGCCCCTGAGCGAGTCCACAGCACGTCTGCGTCTGGCTCATGGGAGACGGCACTGCTCTGAGCACGGACCAATGTTAGCAAAACCTCGTTTGTCCAGCACCATCGGCCCTCGCTGGGCACTGCTAAAACCTGAGGTTAAAGGTGCAAGCCGTCAGTTTCACTCGGCCGGCGCCTTATGCAACCTCTCAGAACCGTCTTAGAACCTCTGAGAACCTCTCATTGCCAGGAGACAGGGGCTACGTGTGCAGGAGTGGAGGGAGTGGGTCCCCTTCCCAAATAATTTGTTTCATTTTCCAGGAAGGTGGAGGGTCAGTGGAATGCTTAGCTACACCGGCCAGGCTGGCCTGGCTAGCGAATAGTGACGCCCACCTTTCCCCTCTGACCCCCAAAAGACCTTACTCTTCTCCCTTCAGTGCTGAAAGCTCTGTTGCTGGTGTCCCACAGTGGGCCTCATTCAGTCCCCGGAAAGCAAGCGGGCCATACGTTTGTCATTTGTGTGTGCAAGTACACATGTGAGATCTAAAGACAGTCTACTTTTGGGGACCCACCCTTTGGATATTCGACAGTCCCCCCGTTCTCCCGCTAGAAAAGAACATTCTCGAGGGGGCTAGCACCTTTTATCTTTATCAGCTGCTGGCCCGTTGGAGGGGGAGGCCCAGAAGCTGGGACTCGAGGGGGGAATTAGTTGGCAGCCGACCAAGAGCAAAGCGCATCAGGGCGTGGTGGGGAAATGAGACCGAACTGACCCATGAGGGGACAAGCATGGGGGGGCTGTGCTCCTGGTGGGGACAGGAAGGGACCCAAGGTCAGTGTGAGCTGCTTCCTCCATGTGTGCGGACGTGGCCCTGCACGCCCCTCCTGGCCCCTCCAGGGTCCTGCAGGAGCAGAGCCGGGGGTGGGGGTGGGGGTGCCCGGGGGTGGGGCCGCTCCAACTCTGCACCTGGCCAGGGAGAAGCCTGAGTCCTGATCGGAGTCCGGCTCCAGGCAGCCAGGCGAGCCCCTGCAAAAGCCTCAGCTATGGCCCCTGCAATCTCAGGTGAGTGACTGTCCTCTTTTCCTTAGTCTTTCTCCTCATCTTCATCAGCACAGCAGTAGAAACTCACGTCACGAGAGCTGCCCACGTTCAGGGTGCTGTTCTATGCGTTTCACGCACGCCATGTCACTCAGAACGCCCCGTGACCCTGGGAAGCCTGTGCCGTGTTCGCCCCAGGTCCTGGCCGGTTAACATGAGCCCGTGACACGGGCCCCAGGAAGACCGGTCCTGGCCGGCATTCCGTGTGGAGGGCTTGCGTGGCACAGCCCCATGGAAGAGGACGGGGGAACGAAGAGTGGTTCGTCGACCCTGGCTCACTGAGGGTCTCTCTGGTCAGCGTCCTTGTGGAAACCCTTGGCCGTGGGCTCGGCGGGGCGCCCTGCCCCTGGCGCGGTTCGTCGGCCATGCGAGGGTTTTCTGAGGCTGCTCATGGGGGATTCGGAGACACGGGCGGGTTCGCCCTTACCCCCGGAGACCTCACCTGGGGATGACCAGAGGAGGTGCAGAGGGACAGGTACCACATTTTTCAGACTATAAGACACACTCCCCCCCGAAAATTTGGGAGGAAAAGGGGGGCGCGTCTTATAGTCCGAATGTAGCTTTACATTTACATTGGTGAAATAGTACGTTATTTATGTTATTAAATATTTCACCACATTTTTGGCTTCAAAGTCTTTTTTCCTATTTTCCTCTAAGACCCAGGTGCATCTTAGGGTCAGAAAAACACAGGTAAGTCTAAGGAGGGACACGCCCAGGCGAGGCCAAGGACACGTGCCTCCCATGCTCCTGGCTCCAGCTCTGGCCAGCCGAGGGGCAGCCGAGGAGGTGGTTCAAGGTGCAGACACCTGGTCCCACCCCCAGAGAGGCTGGGCTGCTGAGCGGGCCAGGGAATGGGCATTTTCCCCGTTTCCAGGTGATCCTGGTGCTGGGGGTCCCTGGACCTCACTCCTAGAAGCAATGACATAGAGGTGACAGGTCAGCATAGACTAGGGCAGTGTTGGGGGGGGGTCTTCCCAGAGGAGGGGAGGCTTTGAGTGGGCCCTGACTTTGATCGCAACTAGCCCCACAAATCCAGAACTACAGCCTGCCATGCTGCGGGACTGGGTGCCTGGAGGGGGAAGCAGAGACGAGACGAAGGCTCGCATCCTGCCAAAGCTCGGGAAGATGCAACGAGGCGCAGGGGAGCGCTGAGGTCCCCAGGGTGCAGTTCAGGGCTCCGGCCAGCCAGGAGGGGCCGAGGGGCGCCTTGCTCAGCCTGTCGTCCAGCTGCCTGCATGCAACAGCTGAACTTCAAAGCAGCAGGGGGGTTACCCAAGGGCAGCTGTAGATCTGTGGGTGGGTGGGGTGCCCAGGGGAGCTGAGGAAAGGCTGGAGAACAGGAGGGGGCGGGCTGCCAGATTCGGGGACTGAGATGACAGCTTTGGGCTGGGGCCTTGCTTAGGAAGGAGGTGGATATACTTGCAGCAAATCTGTGGGTCTGCCTCAAATGTGTGTCAGCCGACGCTGAACCGTCCAGTCACTCCGGCGATCCCGTGAATATCCATGCGGAAAAATGGTTTCATTGTCATCCCACATGAAACCCCGTCCTTCCCTCATGATTTAGGGGCTGCCACGAAACATCCCGGGACCCAGAAGGTGAAAAACCTGGGATTTCCATGTCACTCCCAACAAATGTTGTTGTGAGGTTTTTTGTGTTTTTTTTTTTTTTCTTAAGATGTAGTGATTTTCAAGAAGTTCGCTAAGGGATGGAGAAAACCTCGAACAAACAAAAGAAAGCCACGCGGGATTTGGAAGACAGAACAGTGAGGAGGCTGCACCCTGTTCGTCTCAGGCCTACCGGGCGAGACGGGCCCCCAGCAGCTCCGCAGAAGGTGAGAAGATGTTATCAGAGGAATTGCTTTCAGTGGCTTAAGTTACAGGAGGGAAAACATGGGCTCAGGGCTTGAAGAAGTTTCAAAAAAGAAAAAAGAAAACCACGCAGAGGGATTGTGCAGAACAAGAGAACAAGCAAAACAAGAGAAGGAACCGCCAGGGAAAGTGGAATTTCCATCCCTGGAGCTATCGGGGGCGCGAGGAGGGAGCTCGTTATTACAGGTTGTTTAGAGTCATGAACTGGATCCCACCGCAGCGCATGGGAACGGGCCGAGTGACCCCGCGCTGGTCCTTCCAGTCCAAACAACTCCGTAATTATTGACCCAGGTGGCCGAGGGTTGGTCTCCGAGGAGGAAGAGTCCGTTTTCCGCCGACTGGTGAGGGCTCAGTTGCCAGCAGCGCTTTGTCCCTGCCTGGATCGTTTTCCACTCATTTTGTTCGAGGGGGAGGCCCACTCCACAGGCAACACGCGCGGCGTTTGCCGAGGGCCGCGAGGGCTCGGACCTTTGTGGCCGGATCGAATTCCTGGCTGCCTGGTGCAGGTGCAGGCGAGGTTCCAGAGGTCTCCCGAAGGATCCCGTGGCTCCGGGAGAAAGGGAGGGAGCAAAAAAAAAAAAAAAAAAAAATCAATGCCCTCCCTGTTTTGTCGTGCTAGAAAGTTCTATTCTTTGGCCTCCAGAGCTGGTGGATGCAGTTTCTCCCCGAGGACTTTTGTGCACGGTCCACCTCCGTCCCGTTTTCAGTCACTTCGACGACGTGAGTCTGAAACTGCTCTGGCCCCCGGTCTGCATTTCTGCCGTGCGTTCTCCCCGCCATGGCTCGACTCAGGGATGTCCCACCCTCAAAAAAAGTCGAAAGAGACTCCTCATGGGTTTTAACTCTCCACTTTGCTCCTTATCTTCTGGTGTCAGGGACACCATTTTAAAAGGAGTTTGAGGGAACCAGTTTCAACATTTTATGTGCTTATGCAATATTTTTTAAAATAATACTTTAGTAAAAGAAGCGCATCAGCCTTGATTCTCCCCAGGCTCCAGCAGCTTGAAAGGCTAGAGGGCCCGCGCTGATGAGTAACCCACACCCCCCTGGCTCTTGCCCCACCCAAGGAGCACGCCACCCGAGGGCTGCTCAGGGCAGTGCCCCCTGGAAGCCCTCAGAAGCTCCCCAGTGAGCCCTCCCACCAGCCCCAGAGAGTCAGTCCACCCAAGGCCCCTCCCTAGGGAGAAACCCGGGAGGGGCGGTTTGCCGCCATCTCTGCTGCCGGGACCCACAGGGACAAAATGGATTCGCCAACGAGGGCCCTGGTTCCAGGTGTTTCCAAAGAGGCGGGGCTGGAGGCCCCCACAGGGCTGTGTTCCTCGTAAACCTTCTGCATGCTGGAGCCACCGGTTCAAATCCTGCCGAAACACGGGAGGACCCCTCGCCCTGGGTCCCTACCCACCCTGCTCCCATCATGTCCCTCTGTTTCTGTAATTCAGCTCAGCCCAGGCATGGATGCCGGGGACAGGCAAAATCTTACCCACTGTTCTTCCCTCCAAGGAGCACAAGCAAAATCCCCTACAGCTTTGCTACCTTATTAACAATTCTTTACCTTAAATTATCTTCATGCAGATAGCTGGGTTGGCTTCTGTGTCCTAGGGCGCATCTGTGGCCCTAGCAACCCACCGGGTCAAGTCAGAATGTAGTCTTCTCACTGGCGTTTTCCAACTCCAAAACCCATTGTATTTTTTAAATTTAATACCCTTAACAACTCAGTAATTTCTTCTGAGTTACTTTTTCCAGGGAAATAGTTCTGGGTGCAGAAAAGCTGTTATGCATGGATATGTTTATTGAAGCATCATGTAGCAGAGTGAGAAAATGGAAATTACCAAAA
This sequence comes from Phyllostomus hastatus, assembly GCF_019186645.2. NCBI lineage: Eukaryota > Metazoa > Chordata > Mammalia > Chiroptera > Phyllostomidae > Phyllostomus > Phyllostomus hastatus. Next base: position 26,428,240 of record NW_025334004.1, on the reverse strand, counting down.
TGTTCACCCATTAAACACTGGTTGGGCAAATTATAGAACAACCCCTTGAAGGAATAGTGCACAGTGATTAAAATGGTGTTTTCAGAGGCTTTGTAGGAACAAGGAAAATGTTCGTCACATAGGATGGAGAGAAAACGACTATCAGGATACAGATTTTATATCGAAATGATTATAGTGGAATAAAATAAAGGAGAAAATCTGCATAAAGGGTCAGAAAGGCTACCTAAGGACCACTATTACTATTTGACTTCAGATAGAATACTGGCTGATTTAAAAAGTATTTATTTTATTTTTCTGAATATACCAAATTTCATCAAATGAGAGTAGCTCTTAGATAATGAAAAAGCAAGCACAAAAAAGGGAGGGGGAACCGTCCTTATGTCCACACAGGTGAAGGCGTGGCCAATGTCAGCTGGTGGAGGGCCCAAGTTCAGCGTCCCCACTGTGCGCTGCGGCAGCTGGTGTTCCCTCCTAAGGGTGCCTGGCCGGGTCTAAATGCCTTTCCAGAAGGTTTGTGTTCAGAAATATGGTCCTTCTGTCAATTCTATGGGTGTTGACTCATCTTATGTCCGCCATGATGTCGCTGAAAACACAGAAAACGCATATAAATGAAGGCCCATTTAGAAACCCTTTGGAATTCTAGAACTAATGGTCATCTCCCAGCTCTGCCCCTACCCTTCTGAACTTGGCCTGGGAGGCTGGGGCTGGGAATCTGCAAACCCCCTTATGGCTTTGCCGGCCGGTCCTGGGGAGGCTCTGCCCACAGGGGGTGCTAGAGGGAGATGGAGGAGGAGGGGGAGGCTGACTCCAGGCTTCTGGGTTCTGGGAGCGTCCAGGGCCTGCTCCTTCCCCTGGGCAGCTGCAGCTCCTTGGTGAGGCGGTGTCTGAGCCCAGCTGACAAGGTTCCCCACACTTGCAGGGCTAACCTCACTTGCCCAGGGCTTCCTCCTCCGGGGTCGGGGTCCCACCCCCAGCCTCCCTTGCGTGAGGTTCTGCATTGGAAGAATCCCACCTCTTCCCTCGTGCTCCAGCCCCGGACGTGGTGGTTTGATTGCCCTCTGTGGTTGGTACCTTCAAGTTGTGTCTTCAAGCCTTTCAGTTCCTCAGTTAATCATTTTCTTGCACCTGATTAACAATTCTTTACCTTAAATGATCCCCACGCAAGTAGCTGGGTTGGCTTCTGTGTCCTGACAGCGCATCAGACTGAGGGACACGTCCTCACCGGGAAAGGCACTTGGGTGGGATGGCAACCCCCCAGCAGCAAACAGCCCTCTGAACCCTCAGCCCGATACTTCCTCCTACTTCACAGAAAACGTGGGCTCCTTTCCCTGAGAATTCCCCTTTCTCCCGCTCCAAACACAAATGTATCCACTGCTGTTTCGCAATAGTGAAAGCCGTCTCCTGTGTAAGACCAAATCCTACAGGTGTGTTTTCAATTCTACCCCCTCTTGTCCTCTTAAGAAACCTCACCTATCCATTCGTTATCCATTTCTCTCATAGAGTCAACATTTCCTCAAATGGGCTCTTCTTCTTGACTGCTCAGTCTGCTCCAAGGTCACAGGATAGGGCCAATCTTCCCTTGATTGCTAATCCCCCACTAGCTACCACCTCTCTCTCGTCCTCTCCACCCCCAGAGTCCTTGAGGAGCTCTGCCCCGCTGGTTCCTCGTTGTCCTGCATCTGGTTTCTGCTCCCGCAGGTCTGCTTTGCTGAGTCACCGCTGAGTGCAGTCTCTGTCACCCAATGGGCCCTTTCCCCCCAGTCCTCACTTTGTAGGATTGCTCAGCAGGTCCCAACGCTGTCACCCAGTTTCTCTTTTTTGAAAATAGATGTGGGGGCAGATAGAATCCTGCCCACTGTTCCTTTGTCTTCTGGGAGGTTCTTCTCCCTTAGTTTCTGCCCCCCCTCTCTCCAAACACCCTCCCCCTCTCCCAGGATACGAAATATTGCATAAGCCTCACTCTGTCCACGTCATCTTGTTCACACCAGTCGCCACCGCGGGAGAAAATTTGCACCGGCCCTGCTGAGCTCAGGACATTTAATGCCCGTCCCCCACGGGATCTGTCTGTGGGTTTGAGAGGGAAATGTTAAGAGAGGCTGTCGTGGTTGGAAAGGTGCTGATGAAACCGCCCCCGTCTGACGAGGGGAACCCAGAAAGAAAGTTAACATTCTCCTAATTGAAAGCCAAAAGAAACTTCTGAGTCATCTTTTTCCATTAGAAACATATTTTTAGACTGGAAGAAGGCAGATGGGTGTTTCAGTTACTGTCGAAAGCAGGAACGTTAGACATGATATAGTAATGGGTTTGAAACAATAGAAGTGTTCACTTCTTATGAATATTTACTGAGCAGCTATGATAGATCATGCAGTGTTAATGTATGTTTTATGTAATATATATTAAAATAGTAACTATGCGTTGAGCAATGATATGCATTGGCTGACTTAATCTTTGCAAAATCACCAACAGGATAGCGACATTGATGAAGCCCAGACAGACAACGTTTCTATCGCCAGAAGGACCCCCCTCGTTGCTCCTCCGGGGGGCCTCCACCTTCCTCCCATCCTGACTCCTCCTCAACCATGGCAACCACTCACCTGTTCCTCCTCCGTGTAGTTTTGTCATTCGAGAATGTAACATAAGTGGAAAGACCTGGGCGCGCAACTTCTTGGGGTGGCTTTTACCGCTCAGCATAATCCTCTGGAGATTCATTCAGGTGGTTATGCACATCAAAAATGGATTCTTTGTTCTTTCTGAGTAATAGTTTATAATCTGGGTGGACTATAGTTTAATTATCCACCTGCTGAGGAACTTCTGGGTTGTCTCGATTTGGGGTCATTACAGATAAAGTTGCTACAGACACTCACCTAAAGGTTTTTGTGCGAACCTGAGTTTCCCTTCTCTGGTGTAAATTCCCAGGAGCACAATCGCTGGACGATGTGATCGTTGTACCGCTTAGCTTTCTAAGACACGACCAGTTTTTCAGAGTGGTTGTACCAGTTCCCCTTCTCATCAGCCACGTGGGTGTGACTCAGTGTCTGCCCATCAGCTCCAGGGCTGAGTGCGGTCACTGTGCTCATTTTAACTGCTCAAATTTGGACTGTTTTCTCACGATTTCAGCCTGCACTTCCCTCATGATTAATGATGTTGACCATCTTCTAATGCACTTACTTTCCATCTGTACATTTTCTTTAGTGAAATGTCTGGTCAGGATTTCTTGCCCGTTTTCGAGTTGGTTTGCTTCCCCACTGCTGAGTTTGGGCAGTACCCACTTTCTATGTTCAGAGAGTAGTCCTTGATCGGACATGCAGCTTGCAAACATGTCCTCTCGCTCCGTAGCTTGTTTCTTCATCTTAATGGGGTCTTTTAGGGAGCAAAAGTGTTGAACATTTTTATGAAGTAAAATTTTCTTTTTTTTTTAAAGATTTTATTTATTTTTAGAGAGGGAAGGAAGGGGGGAAGAGAGAGAGAGAGAGAGGAGAGAGAGAGAGAGAGAGAGAGAGAGAGACATCAATGTGCGGATGCTGGGGGTCATGGCCTGCAACCCAGGCATGTGCCCTGACTGGGGATCGAACCTGCGACACTTTGGTTTGCAGCCCGTGCTCAATCCACTGAGCTATGCCAGCCAGGGCCATAAAATTTTCTTTTAGTGATATGTGATTTTGGTATCAAATCGAACTCTGCCTAGCCCTAGATTCTGAAGATTTTCTCCATTTTTTTTTCTAAAAAGTTTTAGTCTTACCTTTTACATAGTGATCTATTAAGTTCCTGAAGTTAGTGATGTCTTTTGAGTTTACTTTTGGGTAAAGTGTGGCTTAGGTCAAGATTAATAGTCCCCCCTTATGGATGCCTGATTGCTTCAGCATAATTTTAGTAGAATGGATGAAAACCTTTCACCCATCAAATTGCTCTCAAACCTTTGTAAAAAATAGGATGTATTTGTGTGGGGCTACTTCTGGGTTCTCCATTCTGTTCCATTGATCCAGGGGCCTGTCCTCCTGCCAGGGCCACACAGGCTCGATTACCGTAGCGATACAGTAAATCTCGAAATCAGGTAGACTCATTCTCCTCACTTGTTATTTTCTTTTAAAACATGGTTTTCACTGGTACTATCAGGGCCTAGGGGTTTGTGGGTGGAGCTCCTTACCCCCTGGGAGGGACGGAAGTTCTGGTTATTTGGCCATCTCTACCATCTCTACCAGTGGGGGTGAGGGTGGTGTTCGGGTGCCTCCTTACACCCTGGCGAGGGTGGGCCAGCTTCCCGCTGCCTTTGCTGTCGTGGCTGTGGGTGGGGCTACAGCGTTTTCCATGATGTGCAGCGGCAGCAGGGTGGTCGTTTTCTAAGTGTGCCCCTTCTTGCCAGGCGGCCCTTGTTCTTGGCCGGAGAGGCCAGGCTCTGCTGGAGCCTTTTCGTCTGCGTCTGTTGGCATCTCCAGGGTGTAGCTTCTTCGACCCTGAGCCCGGGGTAGGTGCAGCCACAAGGAAACTCAGCTCATCACGGTGCTGTCCTTTGGGTCCTGTGGTCCCCAGCGCATACTCTTTCTTCCTTCTGCCTTTCACAGTTTTCTTATGCTTGTTTTACATCGAATGTCCAGGGTTTTTAGTTGTATTTGAGGCAGAGGAAGGAAAAAGCATGTTCATCTTCCCAGAAGTGGAAGCTGCCTCTTATCTTTATTTGTAAAGAATATAAATATTTTTGTTTCAAAAAATAATAATTTCGAAGGTGTGGGTTGCACAGGAGGAAAAAACAAACACAGCAAACGTGTACGTGTAACCCAGAGATAAATCCTCAGCACGTTCTTGGAAAGAAACAAGCAATCATTAAAACTATCCGAAGTCTTCACTGAATCAAAACAGTGCTTCCTTATATTTATACTTTCTTAAGTGCTTTCTTATCTTTTATCCGATTTGATCCTGCTGGGAACCTCGAAAAGGAGGCAAGACAAATATTATTATACCAGTTTCATGGCAAGGGAAATGGCACTATAAAAAACCAGAACAAAACTGGCTCCACCCAAGATTTATACTAAACAAATTAGTGAGTATTTTTCCTACTGCGAAGTAAGTAATTCTCTTTTATAGAAAGCCACGAAGACTAATCTCTTCAGACGGTTTTCTCCTCTACGCTCTAAAAATAGAGCATTTTACCTGCTCTCATACCGCAGGTTCCAACCCTGGGAAGATTTGTTCGGAAACAATCAGAAGATGGGAATTTACTGCTTCTCCACGCCCTTCGAATATTCCACACCATAACTCCTCCAACTCATGAATCATCTTTTGAAAGTCTTAAGTTATACTCTGAATCCTCATCTGGACCCAAGCTGGAGAACTGGCATCTCCTTTGAATTTCAGATTCCGTCTGTGCAGCGGGGCCCAGGCCCGGCCCTGGAGCATCTCTCGCACTCGCCTACGCGTGCGCAGCATGCCAGGACCGGGGAGCCCTCCCGAGGAGCGCGGAGTGATGAAACGGGATGGTGCCCATCCTGACCCCAGATTACAGGTGAGGCACACCGTAGCTGATTTTTTTCTTGGGCACCAAAGTGTCTCCCGTGGCGGAAGAACTCCCAGGGCCCATGTCTCCGCCGTCTGCCTACGTAATTCTACAAGAGGCAGGGAGCCCACAGGAAACGGCTGGGGCGCTTTGTCTTGGAGATACAAGACAAACGGAGAATTTCTCAGTTTCGTCCGGTTGCTGCGTGCAGATGTAAGACATTAAAACGTAGGATCTATGGAAGAGGAGCGTGAAATCAAACACTACATTAAAATAGGAGCTATCTTTTATAAAATCACGATGAGAAACGAGGCGTCTGCGAGCGAGGCATTGATAGCTGGCAGATGGTAACACTGAGTTCGCTGAGGTACACGACAATGGCTCACCAGCAGACCCGAGGCATGGTGACATGGAGGAGCTACTTCCCCAACGGACCAGGGTCTGGCCCTCCTGTTCATGGACAAGAACTATCTGTCACCTCTCTCTAAGGCAATTGCTGGGGGCCAGAAGACTCGGTCCCTGACTTCAGGGGGCTCCCCTCTGGCTGGGCAGGCCAGACCTGTACACAAGCAGATGAGGAGATGCTAAGTGAATGGCACAGGCGTGTCGTGTCTTTGTCATTTCGGCGTGGGCTGGCCCTAAGATGTAGGTCTGAGATGCAGGAGGGGGAAAGGATTCCAGTCAAACACTAGAAGGCGGGAAAGGCACAAGGGTGAGTCTCCACCTTTTCTTGAGTAACAATGACTGTACCTACCTCGAGCACCCCCCTGCCAAGGAGTGTCTATCAAGGGCCATCATGGATAAAGGGGGCCAAGAGGCAGGACCGGTGAAACCAGACTTCCTTCCGTAAGGAGAGAGAGGTCATCAAGCTCAGTGGGGAAGAGAGTGACAGAGAGAAAGAAACGCGTTAGGAAGATGAATCCAGGAGTGGGGTATCCGATGAACGGCAAAGAGGAGACGTGTACAGAGTGGTGACAGATCATTTATTTAGAAAGAAATGTTTCCATTTTGTTTAAATGACAAAACATCCACAAGGAAATGATTAACTCGCATCCTCTTGATCTGTTTATAATTAATCTGGTCAAGTAAACGTTGACAATTCAAATTCAGCCAAGTTCAAGGTTTGTCAACCCTGGGGATTCCCTCGTTTAACAACAAAGCCATTATTCGGCATCCTCTGAGCGCCTTCTGAGTCCCTCGCTGCCGACAGATGCTCCTACCTCCAGTTTACGGTGCACGAGAAAACGTGCCATTTTTTTTCACTCACAAAAAGTTTCTTCGGATTTTGATTGCTGTAGCTGCTCAACATTTATTTCACATTTGTGTCTGGTGCCCCAGCTGTCTGTCCTCGAGGGTAAAAATGAAAGAATCCAAATGGTGTAAAAAAAAAAAAAGCTCAGTGTCGAAGTTTATCTAGAAAGAGGCTGGCTGGGTTTAGCTCAGCATTCAGGACTAGCAATGTGCTTTGGGACCCGATGCTGTACACCTCGCACTGCAGGGACGAGGCTGTCACACCGGCAGGGGTTTCGGGGCCTGCCAGCTGTCTGGTTGGGAGCCAGGCAGGGCTATGCGAAATCTACCCCATAATACTCTCCTGTGTTTCCTGGGATGGGTGTCCACACCCCTGGTGGCCCTGGTCCTGGCTGGGCCCATGAGGCAATAGGTTTGAGCGTCAGTCCTGGTTTGGGGCCCAAGTGGACAGCCGCTAAGGTCTCTTTCAGAGTGAGCACCATGAGGACTCTGTTTGGCAAGAGCCAAATGCTCTTGCAAGTTTCTTTCACCTTCCCAGCTCTCAGATGCTTCCCCTTTGACATGAACGGTCATCTGCTCCATCTTCTTTAGAGAGCTTTGGTTAAGACTGGGGAGATTTTGAATGCGAGCTTTCTTTAAAAATAGCGATTCACGATAGAGATATTTCCAAATTATGTAATTTATCCTCTAGTCCACCATACATGGGTTTGTGATAAGTACTTGGGTCATAGCCAGTTTTTAGGCACTTCGGTGAGTGTTAGTGTTCACACTGAAAGCTTTGGTCAGTCTTACGCTGGCCTGCAGGGGGTTACGCGATGATCACTCTAAGTCATCTTCCATCTCAACTGCAACAAGTGTTTCTCAGGACAGGGAGGAATGTCTTCCTTCCTCCCTCCCGGAAATCAGACTCAACAAAGTTTCTAGCGTGACCACGATGCAGGAAGAACCCTGCTACGTGCTAAAGAGCTAAGTGAGAAAGTCCAGCTGCCCAAGAAAGCTCACAGTCCGGAAACCAGGGGAGATGGGCGCAGGACCATGAACGTCCCAGGCTGAGGGTCCGAGGACGGCTATTAACACGGGCCGATACCTGCACCAGAGCACGAGGTGGAGTTGCCCTTCTGAGAGGCAGCTGGTTGACAAACCGGCCTGAACCGGGGGGGCGGGAACATCTGTGCCTGTAACTTTCAGATCGGGGCCATTGTAATCACTCTCTGTTCGCTCTTAAAATGTATGTACATCACACGTCCCCCTGTCAGCGGTCACGCTGGCCTCTTGTGGCACCCCGTTCTGCCCACTCTGAAGAACGACCATCACCCATTGGCCGCATCCCGCCCCCGGCCCCTCCAGAGTGATTTTGCAAAGGTTGCACACTCCATATCCTAAGTCAGGCCTTCCTAAGTTGAGTGAAAGATCTCTTTAGCCATTTTCTTTGAATTCCTTTGCAGCAATTTCATTTTATATAAAGTTTTACCCAATTTCTTTGCAGGGGGGTGGAACAAAGATTCAGGCTCCTAACGATGACCCAGTGGGGTAACAAAGTGACGAAGGGAGAGCACTAGCTTCCCAGGACTGCTGTGACGCAGTGCCACGGACACACACACACGTATTCCTTCGCGGCCCTGGAGGTCAGAAATCAGGGTTTGAGGTGGCAGCAGAGCTGTGCACCCTCGGGGACTCCAGGGGGGAACCTGTCATTACCCCTTCCTAGCTTCGGCGGCAGTCCCAGCGCTCTTTGGGTTGTGGCTCCATCACCCGAACCTTGGTCTCCATTGTCACACATGGTCTTCCATGTCTCCCACTGTGTGTCCCCTCTACTTATAGTAGCGCCAGTCATCGGATTCAGGGCCTCCTCAGTCAAGTATGAGTTCATCTTAATGTAACAAATTATTATGCATCTGCATAAGCCTTATTCCTAAATGAGGTCACGTTCTGAGGTTCCAGGTGCATGTGAATTTTGAGGGGATAGCATTCAGCCCCCTACAGGAAGCAAGAGAGAAGACCAGCAATGAGTCGGGGGAAAGAGCTTGCCCAATAAAGTGAAGAGTGAGGTTGATATCCAGCTATTGGCCAGAGGGTATCCCACGATGGTTAGAGGACAGGCTGAAATACCTGTCTTCTAACAATACCTTACAAGGCAAAATTGCGATGGTGAAGAGCTTGACCTCTAGGGTCTGACCACCAGGGTGTGAATCCTGGCAGATTTCACCAATGTGATTTGGGGCAAATTCCTTAAAGTCCCTGCATCGCAACTTCATCTCTAAAATGGGATGGACAGCTGTTGGGGGAATAGATTCACTAACGCATGCCAGTGACTTGGCCCAAGGTCGGTTCTTAGTGACAGCGAGCCATGAAAATGTGGGTTCTGTGAGGTCTCGAGGGCAGAAAGTACAGGAAGCTGCCATGTTCGTGTGTGGGAGAGGATTTCCAAGGAGTCGTGAAGGCTGGCTGAGAGCTTAGGAAAGGGTTCCTGGAAGACACGGACCTTAGAAGGATTTGTGCTTTTGGAGCTGGGTGGGGGGGTTCTCTATCCGGCGCTCAGGAGAGCATAGGGTTCGGTGGGAACAGGAACCAGTTCAGTTTGGCTGCAGGATAGAAAATAAGAGCGAGGCTGTGTAGGTCCGATGGGAAAGGTAGGCTGGTCCCACCATGGCCATCAGGGTGAAGAGGCTGACCCCATCTGGCAGGAGTGGTCATCATGCCATCGGCCCACGTTCCGACATCTGTGTGGCACCGGCCTGTGTACAGGGAGCCCGGGCGAGGGCATTCCTTGGTCTGCAGGAGCCCGCATCAGCCCGTGCCCTGTCTCCGTATCCCCACTGCTGTTCCTCCTTACGTCTGTCGGATTTCAATCCCGTTGTAAATTTTGTGGCCCGCTTTGATGTATCTTAAACCTTTCCTCGTCTCTCCTCTCGGGCAGAGCCAGAACTACCCACCGTCAGGGCTTTCCCCAGCTTCAGATGTTTGATTCCAAACTCCTAGTTTTACAACCCTCTATCATCCATCTCCCCACCCCCTCACTTTAAAAAAAAAAATCTATAAGCAGGGTTATGTATGTGACTCTGTGTCTGGTCCACTGTGACCCTTGGATCATTGCCAGCCTGTCTCCGTGATCTGCAGGCATTCTAAATCTTACCCTGGCCCTAAGTTGCTTTTTCCTTCTTTGTAACCAGGGCACTACGATGTGCTTGCGTGGAACCGCTCTCCGCCCAGCCACAAACCGTAAAATTCAGAATGGCGAAATTTTCTTGATTAATGTCATTGGCCTGTCTTTAAGCCCATTAGAGAAAATGCCTGTTTAAATCACTCTTTTGCAAGCCTATTTGTAAATAATACTTAAAAAAAACTTCATCTAATTGTTCTTCCCACAGCCGACTGTGAACAGATTGAAGACGAGATTTATGTGTTGTCAGCATGGAGGTGCTTATTATGTCTCAACAATAGGCCTCGCAATTGGCAAAATTAGGACAGAAAACATAGACCGGCGAAAATGCATTCGCACCAGGCTTAATAGTTTCTCTGAGTCAATCCAGTCTCTCCTCCGCTGCCCAGGAACAGCCATAAAAATTTCCGAGAAGAATCTGGAGTTTAGGATTCCACACTAATTGCTTACCCTCCCCTTTCCCCTCATCTCCTTTTCTGGTTCATCTGGCCTGCAAAGGGACATGCGGTTTCCACATACACAATGCCTTCAGCTCTGCTGGGGGAAGGAAGTCAGCAGGAGGAGGGGGCAGGCCAGGGAACCACATAAATAAATGGGAATTTCTACACGGACATGAGGATTTTCGTTTTCTTTCTTTCTTTCTTTCTTTTTTTTTTAAATGAGAATAAGGCACGAGTATAAATTCCAAAAAGAGCAATTTATTTAAGTCTATCATTTTTGGCAACACAATAGAATGCACGTCGGGAGGAACAGCCACAAATCACTTCTCTTCCCACTGTCTGTTTGCTCCGCCATATGTTGTGGAGAATACAATTCACATGCTGAAGTTTTGCCTCCTTTCCATGTGAGAAAACATATTGTGATATCAGCAGCCCGGTCACCGAGCCAATGTTTTTTGGAGTGGTGGGCGCAGGAAGCAAGAGGAGGCAGGAAATGCAACTCACCCTCCCGTCAGAATAGCTCTCAGGGCCCGGAGAACCTTAGACGTGGCTTACTCTCCAGCGCAGGGACTGGGCTGAGCTCCCCCGGCCCTCCCCCCCGTGGCCTTCATGCACCCCCAGAACTTCCGGGCAGAAGAGAACTTGCAGGACCCCTATGCAAACACATGGCACTGGTGTCCTATGAACTTTGTTTTCAGTTTGCCATTTTATGCACAAGGGTAAGGCTCTTTCTACATGACCAGCAAGATGCGTGAGATGTATTTACTTAGAAAGGTTATAACGTTCCCCACCCCCGCCACGCTCCCTGTGGACTCACTTGGTCCTCCGTGATGGATGGACAATAGCACCGCATTTATCGTTGAAATAGGTAAAAGGGAAGTCCGGGGCACACTCCCAACTTCAACTTCACTTTGTTGTGACGCAATGAGCGGCCATACCCACAATGCATCTGCACACCCAGAAACAGACCGAAGCTTCCATGATGCTTCAGTACCAGCCCCCATTCAACCCCAATGTGGCTGTTGGGCAGTCTCTGAATCACGGCTTTCACAGTCTCCCTTCCTTCCACGTACACGGCACAGATGGCCCTGATGAAACGAGACTTTCTAGAGGCGTCCTGAGCCGACTCAGTATGAGGTCAAATGTTTTATTAAGCTCTGCTCTTTCAGTTGTTTAAAGGGAAGGGGGTAAAAAAACCCTTGTGTTTTCATTTACAGCATGACAGTGTTTGAAACAACATTTTAAAAGTGTTTTAATCATTTACAAAGTCCAAGTGAACCTGTTTGAAACTTTATGAAAAACAAGAAAAATCTTTCTCGGCTTTTGGGAATTACAAGAATCACAGGTAAAGAGTGGATTTGATTCCCTAAATTGTGCATCAAACTCCTCGTCTAAATTAAACTGAACAGATGTGGAAAAAATGAGTCAGGAGCTCCCCATATAATTCGAAATGAGCTTTCAGGTTCCGCTTCCTATGGCCGATTTCAGCCTAAGCCGCCTCATTGCCTAAAATCTGCAACTTGATACTAAAAGCTTGTCAAAATTAAGTGCACGGTTTATAAGTTTACATTTTTACAGTCTAACTGTTTTTCTTTGATATTTGACAGGGACACAGGTTCCCATGTCATCTGGCCTTGAAGTACTTTTAGAACTTTCTCCTGGACCAATTTGAGGGAGCTCAAGGCTGCAGTGAGTTATGGGCCTTTGAGCTGCCGGCTCGGCAGCCAGCCGCCGGCCCACACTTGAGGGCTAACACCTGTTGCCTGGGGAGAGCTATTAATTTTTTTAAAAAAAATGCAGTAAGCCGCCCCAAATCAAAGCTAAAGGATAAAAATATAATTTTACCACTTGAGCTTCCACGGGTGACCTCTGACCTCATCCGATGTCTCTGTGGCAGGAGGCACGATCTTAAATTTTCTCCCAAAAGAAGCACCTTTGAAAGACAAATGCCGAGCGAGGATGGAATGCTTCTACCCTCTGTCATGTTACTCTCCCACGATGACTCACACGAAGACCTGAGATAGTCAGTCACTCCCAATAAAGAGGCAAATGCCCCTTCTTTAAGAAAACCATCATTGGAAGCTCTTAAATTATACTGCAGCCCATCTCTCATAAGATCAAACGTTATTTCCTTAAGAGGCGACAGTTGGGTTTTCCGGCTGATGATTATAATGTGCTATTGTTTCAGGATTGGTCTGTACATTACATAGATAACTGGGAACTTCAAAGAGCTAAATACCGATTGTGGGCTGGGGCACGGCCACACGGCGAGCCTCCCTTCTTCTCCGAACCCTTTGGTAGCCAAGACAAGGTCACTGATCAGGGTAATTTGCAGGAAAAGTCAATTTCTCAAGTCCCGAAGCAGGTGTTGTGGCACTCTAGGACAATTTACTGAATCCAAATTGAGGAAGTTGAAAAAGCAAAGGTCACGGTCCGCAGGAAGAAAGGAGGAAAGGAAATCTCTTTGACTGTATTTTTAACTCCTTTTCAACCAAGACACCCTCACCAACCGAGACGATTAATGCTAAAAATAAATAAATGAAAATCAGAATATCTTGCTCCAATCAGCAATGTATCTGATTATTTTAACCCAGAGGAGAGGAATTCAATTTTGCCTGCATTCACAAGGAAATAAGCCCAATTTACAGGAGCTACAAGCAGGTCTTTCCGCTCATGAGTATTTGGAAACAAAAATCAAACCAAGATGTTGGGACTTTCTGTCTTTGAAAAAAAATCTAATATATAACATATATTCCATGACACATACTACTTTGCATGGAGTATAAGGTATAGTTTAGAGTATAATAATGACAAGCAGATAATACACGTATAGACCCTGGATATTTTCTCCTACATGAGCACATTCGTCACTTCCCCAGCCTTGGGGAGAGAGGACACAACCGAAATGGAAATGCTTTTTGGGAAGGGAAATAGCGCGTGGGCCTCCACAATGCTGATGTAGCAAGGAGAACCTGGGGTGTGAAGTGGGAAGATGTGAACTTGGATTTTAGTTAATCGCTAATTAACTGCGTGATTGTAGCAAATCCTTAAACCTCTTTAGGTGTCCATTTTCTCACCTGTAAAATTGGGGGTTGTTGCAGGGATTAAATGAGCTAATATGCATGGGAACGTTGGGTACGCTATAAATATTAGTTACCATGGCTAACCTTTTGGGCGTTTTCATCCTGAGGGATGAAATGCACATCGCTGGTATGCACGAGGTAGTTGTGAGCACTTAGGACTTACAAAAATGAGTCAATCTGGAGAAAAATATCAAGTAAATCGTAGTGCAGGTGGGAAAATATTGAAGGTGGCACATGAAAGGCTGGCGTTTGGATGACTTCTCGAGTTTTAAACTCTTCCTGGGAGGCCAGGGAAAGAGGTGGAGCGAACAAACTCCCTAATTATGTGTCCAGTATGAGAACATCTTTTCAGATATAGAAAAAAGTTATTTTTAGTTCATTCAAACACTCGACTGAAGAAGAAAATATATTTGTTTGCATGCCATTTCCTCTTATCAAAAAGGAAATTCTCGTTAAAACAACACTATTCATGGAACCCAAAGACTGGTGAGTTCTAGCTGGCAGCTCAACATTTCCAAGCGATACTAAATGCAATACAATTTCCTTCCAGCACAATCCGAATGCTCCCTTCGAGCTTATGTCCTCTGTCTAACAAGGCCGTCTTGTGAGGTATTGCAGGTCGCAGTGTGATAGCCACACGTCCTCATAAATGTCACGTACACTCACTTCCACTTCATAGATGGGGAAACTGAGGACCAGAGGAGGTAGCAGTCTGGTGACTTTGCATACGTCCCAGATCTGGGACTAGAAAGGGCTTTGGGGTCCACTGACCAAGTTCAGGGCTTTTCCTAGCCCTGAACTATCAAGTTCTTAATACCCGAGCTAAGTCAGGAGAGGCTGTGGAGAACGCCAGTGCTATTTGTGACACTTTGACATTTAAATTTCTATTTGTTTTTTTTTTTCTTAATTTATAGATGCTACTGGAAATCTTATGTCAAACACAGAGGGCATCCTGAAAACACATTAAACACTTGGTACATTAAGAATTGAAATATAGGTTGCTATGACGTCTTTCAGCCTCATATTCTCACCTGCTCTTAAATTTTATGGTTCTTTTATATGCTTGGCTTAGTTCTAAAGTTACTTCCCATGTTTGTGTTACCTCCCCTTGGGTATAAAATATACTTTTTTTTTTTACAAGGATGCTTCTTAATCTTAACCACAGAGCTTGTGCACCTCCTACCTTTCTTGGAATGTTTTCCAGTAATTGGAAATGCAGTACACAGAAACATTTGTCTATAAGGGAGGCAATAACAAAATTGTTGATACATATTATTACATTTGGAGCATTTAATCTGAAAATAGCACATTTTAAAAATGTTGGTTCCCGTTGTTTGGTGAAACGCATTTCCTGGTGGCCAGCCACAGAAATTGCTGGGGAACGATGTTATTTTAAGCTATCAGGATTCGATGGTCATTTTGGTTTTCAGAAACCAAGCTCCAAATACGGGGGGAGAAATATTTCCTGGAGGGATCAGTCTCAGAAAACACCAGCATTTTATTCACATCCCCAGCACTGTGCCCTCCAGAACGAGATGTCTAGTCTAGAGGCTTACTTATTTTAAAGTCTCTTTTTTTATCATATTTAAATTTTGAAATAACTTCAGATATAGAGAAAAGCTGCAAAAATAGGACAAAAAGGTGCCCTGTATCCTTCATCCCGATTGCTAAAATGTGCACATTTTACCACAGTCGCTTTATTGTTCTTGATGGATGGATGGATGGATGGATGGACGGACCCACAGAAAGGTAGAGACAGATCTAGTTTTTCCTGAACTGTTTGAGGATAAATTGTAGGCATGATGTCCCTTTGTCCCTAAATACTTTCATGTTTACTCACCCCACATAAGGCCATTCTCTTACATAGCGATGGTATGATAATAAAAATCAGAAACTTAGCATTGGTATAATACTAATATCTAATATACAGACCTTATTCCAATTTCTCTAACTGTTCTGCTCATTTGGTTGACAATATGTTCAATGTTTTTTAGTCATCTTTGAAATACTTTGTTCTGCCCCGCATGTTGGCAATTCTGTAAACCAGAGGCTCACCTTCCTGTAAAAAGAATAGTTATCTATTTTAAGTACATGAGTTATGCAATAAATAGTTCAGACTGAAGAAATATTCCAATTAAACTTGCATACTAGGCCTATGAGAGCACATGCTAGTCCCTTGATGGGAATCACATAATCTGGTCTCAAAAGTATGTTTAGTGCTTGAAAGGTGACCTTGCCTCAGCGCTTCTGCTTTGTAAGGATGCGTTCCATCAACGCAGAAGGTGAACCACACGCCCGTAGCTAAGAGCCCCCTGGAGAACTACCCCCGGCAGCCTGAGTCTGTGCGCACTCGGGCAGTTTATGCTTAGAACCTCAATTTCCTCCTCTGGTCAATGGGACACGTGGAACCTTTCTCCCAACTTCCTTATGTGAGTTCCATGAGATAAACAAAGCATTAGGATATACAGCTGGCTCATTAGGTGCCCAACCACTGATAGACAGATTGGTAATGATTTTATTATTGGAATAACAGGAACTATATTGTGTATGAAACAGGAAAAAATGTATTTCCAATTCAACTGTTTATAATAAGTGCATTCACTTTCTGTAGACTTTCTAATCAAGCTATAAAGAAATCTTAGGCCTCCTCATGAGAAAAAAAAAAGAATCACAGCCCCATTTTGGGACTTTTTAAAACACTGTATTAAACCATGAGCACAGAACAGGGGCTGGGGAGATTTCACTCGTCTATTGCAATGGATACTTCACCCACAGCGCACTAAACAGGATACCTATATACCTTGTAACTGATTGCCTGGTCATATCTCTATTCCTTGTCTAAGAGATCTTACAGTAAGACCGTTTGTTGGA
This sequence comes from Phyllostomus hastatus, assembly GCF_019186645.2. Lineage (NCBI taxonomy): Eukaryota > Metazoa > Chordata > Mammalia > Chiroptera > Phyllostomidae > Phyllostomus > Phyllostomus hastatus. The sequence continues at coordinate 26,411,947 of NW_025334004.1, read as the reverse complement.
TAAAGTAATGGAAATTAGAAGGTTTCTTTCAGAAGGGACAAAGAACGGACACATCTAGCTTGGGAATGTGACCCAGAGCTGATTGGCCAGGTAAATAAATAAATACAGTAGAATCCACAAATAAAGGTCGCCACACCTGCAGGCACAGGCGCTGGGCAAGGAGGGCTCGGTCCTGGGAGGACCGTGCTGGCCCGGGACCGTCCTGCAAGCGCAGCTGTGACACGGCTTTGCCTCCAGCAAGGTCAGGGCGCCGGGAGCAGGAACAGAGGCGGCATTGTCTCCGAGTTCACACGGACCACCGTCACACGTGCTCCCATCTGCAGCTGCCCGGGGGCCTCCCTGCAAAGCCATCCGCCGTCACCTACCAGCCACCTCTCCTCCATGAACTTGCCTTCCATGAAAAAGGCCTTCTCTTGGCTTTTTGAACACTTTTCAGTCCTTGGGTGAATGTGAGAATCCAAACCTTTGCTGTTTGTACCAATTGCCTTTAAATGAGAAGTTATTTGGCCTGGTAGTGGGCCGTGTCACCTGGAGCCAGAAACTCCAGGAAAGCTATGATTAATGAATTATAAAGCCGATTCACTGAGCCATGACATTAGAGCAGCACTGTCGTAAGCAGGAACTAATTATATATGGAAATAATCATTCAACCTGAGAAAGGCATTTTCTATCCATTAGAAAATACTCTGAAGAGATAATACTTAAAGAAATGTTTTTTTATAGTATTGGCCAAGAGAAGGGATTATTTCATTCTTCGGAAGGAATTTGTCGAGGAACCTTAAATTTGAATTTTGGCTTAGTTATAGGTTTTGCTTTTTTGGTAAGAGAAGTGCTACTTAATTATTTGATTATAAGCAATTTAGTACAGGGCTCGTATTCAAATAAAACAAATATATGTTTCTAAATTTAAGAAATCTCCAAGTGTGTTTTATTACTGAAAGACTCCATGGGGGGAAATATTTTAAAAGCTATCGTACAAGTTTAGGGGAAAATGTTGGTCATTATTATTACTCATTTATTTTCCTTATTGAGCTAATTTAATTATTATAGAGACACAAATGTTAGTTCCAGTACTGGTCTTCTCACATCTGTTGGTAAAGATTTCATTAGGGCGACACAAATGTGCTAGATTAAACTATCTAGTTGGTGAAATTCAAGCCACCTGGATATTTTAGCAACATCAATAAGAATAATTCTCTTTCTCAAAATCAGTAAATCCAAGCTATATTAAAAAGAATTAATTAATGACTGCCAGATAGGCAAAACAAACATTTGACAATGAATCACATTATCAAAGGTTTTCTGGGAGATCTCTCTCAGCTTATGTTAAGATGTCAAATTATATTACCAAAACTAAACAATCTGTTAAAATGATGTCTTAATGCAGTAAGTCTCCTGTGCCATATGGATTTTTTTTAACTTCTTAAACATTTTTAGTAGGGAAAAAGATATGATCTATTTACAAATGAAAATCAAATCATAAGACTTTGCCCCCAAATAGTGCCTTGGATATTTCCAAGAGCTGTTTATATAATTTAAATCCTATAAGAAAGAGAAACTATTAGAAAGTTTGGTTAATGAATCATACTAGCAGTTCAAGGCATACTTTATAGGAGAAGCTCAGTAAAGATATGGGATTGAAAGGATGAATATATAAAAATTGGGTGTTTTATAGACTATGTAAAGAATTCTAAAATTGGAAAGGACCCTCCCAAATTGTCTAGGGCTGGCAAACTTATTTTGCTAATGAGCAGATTGTAAATATTTTAAGCTTTGTGGGCCAGGTGGTCTCTGTCACAACTATTCAACTCTGCTCTCGATGCCCCAGACAATAAATAGTACAGTGACGGGCATGGTTGTGTTTCAATAAAGCTTTATTTACAAAAGCACGCAGCAGACTGGACTTGACCTACCGGTGGTATTCTGATAATCCCTTATCGAGCCCAACTCCCTGGGCCCTGTGGGGGGAAGTTAATTTACCAAAGTCAAACAGCAAGTTACGTGAGTGGCGGGGCCAGAGCTGCAACTGGCAGCTTCCAGGCGAGTGCCGGCTTTCCCTGGGCTGAATTAATCCTAATGACACATGGGCGGGCGGCCATGTCCAGATGGAAGGTCTGCTTCTGCCTTAAAGTGCATCCAAATGCTTCATGCATTTGATGCCTATAGAATTGTGATGTGTAGACGCTCCCCAAAGTCTCCAGAGGCTAAGCTGCTTTCCAGAGACCTAAGCGGAGTCCCCAAGAGGGATTTTTTGGGGAAAGGAGTGAGGACACGCTGACAACTCACTGAGCATGAAAACACTCACCCGAAAGCCACACATGGCCTGCTTCATTAAAGACCATTTCAGTCCTGGAAAACCACACTTCTATTGAATATTTATAACAGATACGATTGAATAAGAATTTAAAGTGGGGAAAAAAACACCCCTGTGTGTTGTGATTCCAAATTAAATCTTTTCATGGTTCACAGTGTTCTGTATCCCCCATGTTTGCATTGGATAAAATAACCATCTTAATACAACGGCCTCTTCCAACACAAAAATGGGACTTTCTGGATTAACACTTGAGTCACCCACATCCACTGTCAGACGGGGCTTCTCCCTGCCCCATCACTCACTCTTCTCACTGGGGAGGAGGCGGAGGAAACGGTCCCTGGGAAATCTTAAATGGACAGGCGGGCCTGGGTCTTTCCCGGGCAGAATGTCTGTGGACGTCTGCGTGGAAAGGCTCGGTAATCATTGCGCTACACTGACAGTCTCGGAAGACATGATTGATGAAAGGGAATTGGATGTTGAGCCAAAATGGACCGTCATTAACTCACTGAACCAAAGAAACGGAACGGAGTTTGCAAGGGGCAGCGGGGCACATTCTTCTGGAGCGCGCGGGCCCGGCGCTCAGGATGTGTTTGGGCGAAGGGGGTGGGGGCGGCGGAGGGAGCCATTACTTAATGGCTCCCAGCTTGCGGAGGTGAAAGAACCCACACTATCCAGCCTTTTTCCCCCTTCAGCAGTGCTGTGTTGATTTGCACATTTCTCACTGAACAGATGAAGGTGCGTCGTTACGTGTGTCATGCAATTTCTGGTCCTAAAGTCACATACACACGCACACACACACAAGCTTTCTGTAGCAATAAATGCAAACAAAATTCGACTACTGTAATTGTTTCCTAGCTTAGGCATGTTTAACAAGTTCAGAAGCAAAATTAAGCTCCATTATTTGCTACTCTTGTTTATGGAAGCAGGTGAAATTGTATACCTGCAAGCGATAAAATTATGCCCTTACGTGAAATTGTATTTTCACATATTCATCTCATTTCTGATCAAATGATAGGTGCCTTATTAATCATTTATTTTACAATGTTTGATGCTAGTATTCCTAAGTAACATAAAAGAAGTTTTATAGTGTCATGAAAACAAGTCCATGTATTTACTGAAATATTGCGGCATGTAAATAGATTTTTTACATTTTCAAATAAGAAGTCTGAACCCCCACCCCCTGCCACACACACAAAAATCCACCAGATTGCTTTAGGTCAAGGATAACAAAAGCATGAATGATTCAGATGAACACCTTTTGAACTTTCCTCAGGAAAACTTGAGCAGTAGGATAACAGTCCTCACCAGCCAGCATGCATGCAGGTGGCCATTTCTCCTTGGAAACATCTTGAAACAGTTTCCGTGCCTAGCAAGGAGGCTCCTTGTGTCAGAGTGTGGCTTGCTCAAGAGGGAGGGAAAGAGAATATGCAAATGAGCGCATATGTATTAGTTCAAGAGCAAGACAGAGCACCTTTAATGTTCAGAGTACAGAATCTCATTACCCTCCTCTCAGAAGCTGGCTGGAGTACATACAGTCACCAAAAATGCATTTTTCATGGTTTCATTAACTGAAGGAATTTCTGTTTGGGTTTCTGTAATCGGCTATTAAGGAATATAAGACAGCCTTTAATATACTGTTACTGAAGAATAACGAAGACAAACAAGTAGCCAACTGCTGAATTCGAGTGGACTTACTATGGGGCTTAGCGAAACAAAATCTGTGCATTGCATTCCAGGGTCCATGGACCACAGTCCTGGCCGAGCCCTTTGCAATATCCCCGCCTCGAAAACAGGACCCGAGGCAAGAGTCTAAGAATTTGTAGTCCTCCTTATTTTTGTATTCGCTTCATTCTTACTTTAGTTTTTCTACTAATCTATGTTATCTTCAAGTATTTTATGTACCGTTAGAAATACTTCAGATTCTTTTTGGAAATAGACAGCTATGCATAGAGTGTGAATCGCGGCCATTTGAAGACGTTATTCACTATGGCACAAATTATTATTGGAAAAGCTGAAGCCATTAGCCCAAATAAAGGATTAGCATGAACCTAGAGTCTAATTACTGAATTCTCTAACTGTCCTTCTTGTGCTAGTTCTTTCAGCCTGACTGTGGAGTGGATATTTGGGCATCTGTCATCTCCCTGGTCTTCCAGGTTGACTCCAAGAACACTTGGGAAGGAGGGTATCCTTTCCTTCCTTCGCTCCCTCCCCACCCCCATTTTCCTCCCAAACCCGAGTGTGCTCTAAAAACAATAACCAGTGTCTAATATGACAGTATGACAAAGAACCACCTTGAGAGAGGATTGAAGATAAATGGTATCTTAGAGTTCTGTTCACTAAGTGGGAAATATAAAATATGTTATCCCAGGAAACTTGTTCTGTGTTTGCATTAGCTGAATTCAGCTGCCACCAAAAACACACCGAGCACCTACTTTGCACGATGTTCTTGGTGATAATGACAGGTCTCATCCACCAAGCACTTACCTTATGCCAGACTTGGTGCCAAGAGTCGTAGAGACTTTATGAAGTCTCATCCTGGCCCTGAGGGCCGGGATTGGTGTCTACAATTACAATGAATAGACTGAGGCTCAGAGAAATCACGGGACTTGCCTGGTTTCAACCAGCTTAGTAAATGACAAAGCGAGACTCCCTCCCCCAGCATGGACCTGCCTCCAGCTGAGCTTTCACCCAGCACCCTGCGCCCAACTGTCACCCTCCAGAAAGTTGTCTGAAGCATGTCTTAGTCTGTCCAGAGTGGATGACTTAAACCACAAACATGTACGGTATTGCTCACAGTTCTGGAGGCCTGGAAGTTGAAGATCAAGGTGCTGGCAGATTCAGTGACTGGCGGGGCTGCCTCCTGGTTCATAGATGCCTGTCTTCTCATTGTGTCGCTTTTATAAGACAACTGATTCCATTCATGGGATTCAGCCCTCATGACCAAAACATCTTCTGCAGACCCTGTCTCCTAAAACCATCACATTGGGGGGGGGATACAATTTTAACATGTGAATTTAATCCATAGCACAGAGCAACTATAAAAATTTCCCCCCTCTTCTTTAATAGCCCAGGAATAAAAAATGTGAACAAGGACTTGGAATGTAAAGGCAAGAAGCAAAAATCTGTCACTTGCTACTTGCTGCTTTCTACTGGTGTAGGTGTAGGTAGCTAGATACTAATAAAAGAAGGAAGCAAAAGGAATCAGAGATTGTTAAGCACGATAAACTGGAAAGCCAAATCCAATATTGTGCCTGCTTCATTAGGAAGCTACAGCTTCACGCATTCCCCTGGGAACAACTGGTCTATTTCCCCCAGATTAGAGAGAGGGAGGAAACTATAGAGGGGAAATTCCTCTGATGGGTGTACCCCAATAAAAGTCCTGATAGCACAGGGGGAGGTGCTGCTACTATGAGGTGTGCACAGTAGGAACCAAGATGGTGACCATAAAGGCCTGTTTGTGTAGCCTGGGAAAAGGGTCAGATTGGATAAGGGACACAGAACTGCAACCCACCCCCTATCCCTTCCCCCACACAGAGATCTAGGAAGTGAATTGGTTAGGGGGAGGATCCAACACAAGCCTGTGTGAGATTGATAAATTGATTGGCTAGTCTGATAGGGTATCTGGTCCTTCCCAAGTCCAAAACAATATAACCCAAGCTTAACAAAGCTTTCTTGCTTTCCTGGTAGTACACACTTGCTCTGTGTGCTGGCACATTCTCTCTTCCTGACAGCCACGTCGCCCTAGCAGCTCCCAGGGCCCGTGGCAAACCACGCAGGCTCCAGGTGGGACTCCAGGGTCTAAGCACCCACTAGAGTGCAGCTGGGAACAGACTATGCTAGCTGGCTGGTGCCAGGGACTGGACGGGCACAGAAGTTTTGGACACTGGCCTTTCTGCTGGGCTTGATGAAGAATAGGCTAGACTTTTTCCATGATGGGGCAGACGGAGATGAGACACTGAAGCTGAATCCTGGGCAGTTCTTTTTTTTTTTTTTTTTTAAAGATTTTATTTATTTATTTTTAGAGAGGGGAGGGAGGGAGGGAGGGAGAGAGAGAGAGAGAGAGATACATCAATGTGCAGTTGCTGGGGGTTATGGCCTACAACCCAGGAATGTACCCTGGCTGGGAATCGAACCTGGGACACTTTGGTTCCCAGCCTGCGCGCAATCCACTGAGCTACGCCAGCCAGGGTCTGGACAGTTCTTTGTGTTTGCTTCAGGTTCTTCAGTAAATCTTACCGTGAAACATCAACCTCCCTGTGTGGGTTTTCCATAATGCTTTTCTCGAAACTCCGTGAAAGAGCCCAATTTCCACTGACAACAGTGTCAGCAAGGTAAAAAGACCTTTCTAGGGATGTGCCTAATTGCTTAAGCTCATTTCAACCTTTGCTTATGTAGCTTGTACGTGGTCCTCAGCGTGGCAGCCCCACTGTGCATCACTGCCAGGCTCAGGGTTGTAGTGGTAATGAGATCATCGATGGGCGAATGCCTGCTCAAACACAGGACTCTTCCCAGGGCCACGGACCCATTTGTCAGGAACCAGCACTTGGCCAGTGTGTGGCCTGCCCCACATGACCCCTCCTCAGCATTCTAAACAGTTCTGAACAGTCTCACTGCACTCAGAGACTAACGGTGTATTTTATGGTGACCTCTATTGGTCTGGTGTTCTAGATAACACATTTTACTAAGAATTGGAAGAGCAAAAGGACCAGAAGAAGGTTGGGGCACTGGAAGAAGCAAAAAGCAAGTCTCTATCGTTTAATCAGCTTGTTAAGGACTAGCACTTTACATTAGAAAAGTAGTTACATAGGCTATTATTAAAAGGGAACAATAGCACTTTAGCTGAAGAATAGTTGGCTAGCACCAGTAACCCTAGGATAAGTTAAAAGCTGGAAATTATGTTTGTTGGGGGCAGCATGCAGGGTTAAAACACTTTCCCTACAGGTGTGGGTGGTGATTTGGATGACTCAATTAAAACGAGTTCAGGAAATATATATATGAACTAGTATATATATGTATATATGTTATTTTAAAAGTAGCAGTGGAATTTATTTTATTTAAGTGTATAAATATTATATTCATATATACAATAAAACACACTGCTACTTGTAAAATAGTTCAGCTTCAGCTTGCACCTGCAGATGGTCATACATATAAATATTTGCTCATGGCCATTACTACTATTAACGTATAACATTTTGGAGTTTCAGAGTTCCAGTTGCATTGATTTATTAGGAAATTCTCTCCTGTATGGGAGATGTGGTTTGTTACAGTTTCCCCCTTCCTCAGGAAAGCAAGTCTAGCAAAGAAGTGGCACCATCACAGCCTGAGACTGTCTGTGGTGTTCCATTTCTCCAGGATCTAGTGCAAACTAGTGTGGGGATGAGGGGCAGTATGGGAGTTGGGGGCTGGAAAGAGCAAGGGATAAAGAGTCAGGAGGGTTAGTTTCTAGTTGAGCTTCTGCCACCAAATAGCCTAGTGACACCAACAAGTTTTGTCCTTGTGTCATCTTTGTAGAAAAAGGGGGTGAACTCACTGATTCCTAAAGTTTCCTTTCTGGCCTGACTTAAGACATTGTGTCCTTTCCCCACTGCAGAAACACAGCTTATTTCCTGTGGGTGGTGGTCTCAGGAACCATGCTCAGCGAATCACACTCCCTGCTCAGGGAAGCACAACTTCCTTTTACTTTAAGTTAATAATGTTTTTGCCTTGTAAGTGAATGATTCATTCACCCCTTGATTCATGCATTTAACACATATTTACTAAGTACTCAATGTGGGTCTGCCACTAGACAGGGGATAAAGCAAGTAACCAGACAGAGCAGTCTCTGCCTTCCTGGAGCTTACAATTGAATGGAGGATATAGACTTTAAAAAATAAGTTATTACAATGATGTAGAAGGAATACAGATAGTAAGGAGGTATAGAAACTGTGGGAATATTTATCGAGGCCCAATCCTATCTAAGGTCTAGGGAACATGCTCCCTGAGAAGCTGGCATTGGAGCAGAGCCCTGAAAGGTGGGGCATAATTAGTGAGCTGAAGGGAGGTGTGGTTGGAGGGCAGAGGGTGGAAGTCACCTGGGAGGTGGAGGCACCTGCCACAGGTAAAAGAATCTTAATAGGCAGCTTGAAAGGGGAGATGGGGAACACTTGAACCAGGAAAAGATGGGGTGTCGAATTCTCACTCAGGAGAGACGAATGTGTTCAAATAGAATGCATCAGATAGGTTCTTAATTGCAAGCCACAGAACCTGACTCTAGAGAACATTTGAATGAACGATATTTATTTTATAAAAATTAGAGAAGGGACATTCTCTAGCAGTTAAGATGGAATGAGGAGGACTAAATTACTCTCCTGAAGCAGCAGCAACAACAACAACAACAACCCCCTAGAGTATATTGAACAACAGTTTTGAAAGCACTGACTATCAGGCAATAAAGAACAGTGATCCCCGAGGGGTAAGTTTACTGACAGGGTGGGCCCTATGTGTGCCCCAGCTTACTGCTCAGAGAGAGTTCCTAAGTTGTGGTGCAGGCGAGGCAACCTGGCAGAACCTGGTGGACTCCTGCCTTGAGACATGGAGCTGAGAATCTGGGGAGACCGTAGGAACTAAAATTCACAGGACAGAATACCAAAAAAGAGAGAGCAGCATCCTAGAAGAATTTCAGACATCTGCCAAGGGTCTCTTGCAAGTATTGAGCTGATTAGTGATCCCTGTGTGTGTTTAAATGAAACTATCAAATCCAGAGGAAAAAGACAGTTGAAAGGATTAAAGGTAGCAGTGACCTGCATATATTCAGGACTGGGAAAGTGCTCATTCCCACCAGTCAGACTGACCAAGCTCTTGATTTACAAGGCACCGGCTAGAATGCACCAAAGGATCTCACACCAGTAGTAGGAAATGAATATTTCTAGATTGTGTACATCTTTGGCCTCACCTAACAAATCTTCAAAGCAAGATCCAATAGGGCCAAACTGTTTTTAAGTAACTTAGCTATGCCACAGAACAAAGCTCAAGAATATTTACAGGAGTAACAAAGGCAAGCATGCATTAAGGTGAAATGTATAGTTTCTGGCATTGAAGCAAAAACAGTCAAGCATACAAAGAACCAGAAATATATGACCTGAAATGAAAAAAAATTTATGCAATCAGAACCAGCCCAGGATTGACATAAATGCGAGAATTAGCAGACAAGAATACCAAAATAATTACTATATGCATCAAATATGTTTTAAAAATTAAGCCAGGGTGTACATGGAAATGATTAAAAAAAGACCCAAACTGATGTTCTGAAGAGAAAACTACCATGTATGAGACCGCAATACATTGGATAAGATGAGTAACAGATTAGACCTTGCAAAAGAGAGGATTGGTGAACTTGAAGACATATCAATAGAAATTTTCAAAATGAAGCACAAAAGGGAAAACATTTTTTTTCCCTTTAAATGAAGAAAGTGGTTGTGAGCTGTGGGAAAATTCTACAGGCCTGATACAACTGAAATTGAAATTTTCAAATGAGAGAAAAGGTGGGGAAAAATAACTGAAGTAATATTTGAAAAATTTCTCAATTTCATGAAAACTATAAATCCAGAGATCCAAGAAGCTCAATAAAACTCAAGCACATGAAGCATAAAGAAAACTATACCAAGGCACATCATAACTAAATTGCTCACAAGTAAAATCAAAACAGAACAATAAAAACATTCAAAAAAGGAAAAAAACTTGAATGTAGCCAGAGGGAAAAAAATCACATTTTATACAGAGGAATAAAGATGTGAATTAAGTGCAGATTTCTTGTCAGAAACAATGGAGGTGAGAAGACAGTAATACAACATTTTATAGAGTTGAAAGAAAAACATCTATCAACCTAGAGTTAGTTTTATGTCACAAAAATACCTTTCACAAAGGTGAAATGACTTTAGCAGATAAACAAATATGGAAAGAATTCCTCAGCAGCAGACATTTGCTGTAAAAGAATCTGTTTTTTTTTTTTTCTTCAGGCAGAAGGAAAATAAGTTCAGCTGGAAATGTGGATCTTCACAAAGGTATGAAGGACATGAGAAATAGGTGGTTAAATAAAATTTTTGGGGGGGTCTGGTATTTAAACCTCTTTAAACAATAATTAACTACTTACACAAAAATAATAACATGGTATGAGTTTGTGACATAGGGACAAGTAACACATATGACAACAGTCAGAGCCTGGGAAGGAAGACATGGAAGCAAACCGTTGGAAAGATCTTATAGCATCAGAGAAGTAGTGTAATATCCCTTCTAGGAAAATGGCAATAAACGAACCATGTATACTATAAACCCTCAACAAACCACTAACATACCATCAAAGTTACGACAAATAAGTCAACAAAGGAGATAAAATGAAAGAACAAAACATGTTAAATTAACCTAAAAGAAGGCAGACAAAGAAGATGGAACAGAAAGGAGCAAGGAACAAAAAGGGTTAATGTAAAGCAAGTAGCAGGATGGTAGACAGAAACCTAGCTGTCTCACCGAGCACACACAGTAAGTGTAATCAATGTGAGTGCTCCGATTGAAAGCAGAAACTGTCAGAGCAGAAGTCCTGCCAACAAGAAATGCTATATATATATAGCTAGTGTCTCTGAGCTAAATGGATGAAACTGCAAGGAGAAATGGAAAAATTCACAATGAGAGAGATTTGAATACCACTCTGTTAATAATTGGTCCAAGAAGGAGACAGAAAATTGTCGAGGATACAGAAAATTTAAACACTATCAACCAACCTGAGCTGTTTGACAAAATGGACACCCCATCCCCAGAATACAGCAGAATAGCTATAATGTTTAAGGACATGTACCAAAGACCAAATTCATCACCATAAAATATGCTTCGATAAATGTAAAAGGATCTAAGTTACACAAAGTTTGTTTTCTGATCGAAATGGAATTAAATTAAAAAACAATGGCAGGAAGATATCTGGAGAATCACCAAATATTTAGAAACTAAATCACATACTTCTCAATAGATGGATGATCGAAAAGAAATCAAAAGGGAAACCAGAAAATAGTTTCAGCTGGATGAAAGTGCAAATAGAATGTATCAAACGTGGGAGAGGCTGCTAAACAGAACTCAGGTCTCAGATCAATGTCCTGATCTCCCCTCTCCGAACACTGACAAAAACAGCAAATAAAACCCACTACAGGAGGAAGAAAGGCGGAGCATGGAGTGACGTCAGCAAGGCAGCAGAGGAGGAAGCCCCAGCCCTCACCCCCAACAGAAACACGGGTTCTGACAACCACCACCAGGCGAGAATACTTTTGCTTGAGCTGTGTGTAAGTCCAGCTGAGACATTCCAGCAGAAATTCTAGAGAACACGCTGAAATAAGACTTGAAAACCATAAAGCCTTAAAACTCCGAAAACATGGCTGAAATACATGAAAGAAAACGTAAATACATGGATATCCTTTGTTCATTAGTCCAAAAGTGTCAATAACTTAAATTATATTGTAAGTCGTGTCCTTAATTGCTCTATAAATTCAATGTCATCCTAATCAACATCCCAGAAGGGTATTTTCTTTTTGTAGCAATTGATCATTTTTTTCTAAAAGTTTATATAAAAATAAAAAGGACCTGGAATAGCCAAAACAAACATCAAAATGAACGACTGTAGAAGATTAACACTCCCTGACTTGTTATAAAGTCACGGCAGTTAAAACGCTGTGGTGTTGGCATGAAGACAGACAAAGTAACCCCTGGAACAGGACAGAGTCCAGGCGGAGACCCGTGCTTACACTGACAACTGATTTTCCATGAGAGCGCAAAGCTCATTCAGGGGCATGTAGCTGGTCTCCTTGACATAGAGGCCAGAACAATGGGTATCTATTTGCAAAGAAATGTGTATAAAACCTAAAACTTTGGGAAGAAAACAGGAAAAAATGCTTAGGTACAACACTAAAAGCACAATCCACACAGGAACCAATTGATAAATTGGGACTTCATTAAAATAAAACAAAACAAAACAAAAAGCTTCTGCTGTACAAAAGACATTGCCAATAAAAGAAATGAAAAAAACAAAAACCCAAAAAACAAAAACTCAGACTGGAAGAAAATATTTGCAAGTCATATTGGGTGAATACTTGTATATAGGATATATAAAGAACTCTCAAAATTCAATGATAAGGAACATTTTTTAAGTAGGCAAGAGATATGAAAAGAAATGTCGTAAGAAGAAATAGGGTGGCAAATAAGCATATGAAAAGATGCTGAACATTGTCAGACATGAGAGAAGTTCAAATGAACTTATATGCATGGGCCACGGACATGAGCAAAGGTGTGGGGATCGCCTGGGACAGTGGGGGGTGTGGGTGGAGGGGCAAAGGGGGGAAACTGAGACAGCTTTAATAGCACAGTCAATACAATATAGCTTTTTAAAAGCCATGATGAGCTAGGCCTGCACGCAGCTGCTGGAGTGCCTGAGACAGGAAGGGCGGCCACAGGAAGGGTCGTGTGGGCGAGGATGAGGAGGAGCTGCGTCTCCAGTGCCCTGGCAGGGATGTAAAGTGGTCCACGCCACGTGAAACGGATCAGCCATTCCCGAAAGTGTTAACCATTCACCGGCCAAATGATCCAGCTGTTTCTTTTGGGGAAATACTATGAGGTATTTCCCCATGAGAAATAAAAGCATATGTTCCTAGGAAGACTTGTTCATGTTCAATTTATCTTTTAATAGCCAAGATCTAGAAGCAACCAAACAAACAATGCCTGTCGTGGATGGATAAACAAACTGGCGTGTCCATACAATAAAGCAGTACTCAGCAGTAAAAAAGGGATGAAGCGTTGATAGACACAACGTAGATGAATCTCAAAAGACAAACAAAACAAGAGTCCATACTGCATGATTCCATGAGTGTAGAGTTCTAGAAAATGCAATCCATACACAGTGTCAGAAAGCTGGCCAGTGGTCACCTAGAACTGAAAGGTGAAAGCGGGGGAGAAAATGTTGGGAGTGATGGGTAAATTCACTGTCTTGACGGTGTGGATGGGATAGCTCAAAATGTATCAAGCTGTGCACTCAGAATACATGCAATTCATTGTATCAGTAGAGCATTTAACAAACAAGGAAAAACCAGGAGAGTAATTTACAGAAATATGATAAACTCATATGTGTTTATGTGAAAAACACTAATAGTCTAAAAGGTAAACGGACAAAGGTCATATATGAACACATTTTTAAAAATAACAAAGATACAGCCAGTGTTTTAAATGAGAAAATATTCAAATTCACTATAAATTAAAAAAATGGAAATTAAAACAACTCAAAGGTATAACTTTTTACTTTAAGAAGTATTTTTAAATGATCAAAAAAAATTTGTCAAGGCATGATGAAATAGTTCCTCATATGTTACTAGTGACCGTGTAAATTTATTCTCTTGGACAACAATTTGGCAATATGCATCACAAAATAACATGCAACATGGGCCTTGAAAATGAACTTGATATTGATCTAGAAATTATCCTATTGGGAATCCACCCTAAGAAAAGAAATTCTAAAACTGAAAATTCCCCCCTTTTCTCTAAACACCAATAATATTTATAATAAGAACACCTTGGGAATAATCTAACATTGAACCATATGGATTTTTTCTTGTTGTTACATTGATTTCTTGAAAAAATTATACAGCCCTATAAATTCTATTAACAAAGATTTTATACTAACCGTAGGGAAAAGATACAAAAGGTTAAAGACCAAACCAAACCAAACCAAAATAGCAAAAAAAAAAATCACTATGATTACAATTGTGTTTTTTAAAAAAATCTATTTTACAAGGAAAAGGCATTTTGAGGTAGATTGGGTTTAAATACACAAAGTGTTGACTGATGGATTTCTTTGGGATTCTAAATTTATGGTTGATATTGTTTCCTTCTTTCTGATCTTTGGATGTTTCCAATTTTTTTTTTTTTAAATAGAGACTGCATTCTTCTTTTGTTTTAAGAAGGAAAAAAACCAACCACTTTTTAGAAAATAGACAAGCAGTAAGTCTGGCAGGCTACTTACCAGTGTAACAGTTGGGGAATCAAAGCCGGAGTTCCAATTTTCCCTAGTTATTTGGAGGCCCCTGAAGACAGGGTGTTTCCACCCACAAAATGATATTTGGAAAGAACGCGAGCCAGTTTCCATCCTTGCTACCAACTATCTGCAGAGCAATTTTTTTTTAAAATTGAAGTCTCGGTTTCTTCTTCTTGTCACTGGGAGTTGGACTGGTTCTGTGTATTTCTTTATCCCATGTTTCCGGACTACCTGCTCTGGGCAAGGCCGTAGAGGTCCAGGCTGGGGAGCGGGCCACCGTAGGAAGTCTGAGTCCCAGCAGTCATCGAGGAAGCTCCTGTGAGAAGCAGAACTGTAGCAGAACTGTGTAAACGGTAGTCCATGGGCTGGCCTCAGGGCGTGGGGCTGGGGTTCGAGTAACACGTCAGGCAGGGGTGTCTCTTACCAAGAGAGCGAGCGTAGCCCACAGACGACGGTGCACAGCAAGCACACCTGTATGCCCATCACTACGCTCACAGGACAAGTAAGTACAGAGGAAGGCTGAACACATCAGACTAAAAGGAAGCCTACTATTTCTTGGTAAGGTCCCAGGTAATGTCCACAACCAACCCAAGAGAAGCAGGAACTCAGGGGCCTTTCCCTGGGGGGAAGGGCAGCGTGTCCGACTAAGTTAGGAGGAGGGAAAGGCGAATGACAGCGTGTCCACGTGGGAGGCTTCTTTCTGGATGCTGAGAGTTCGGAACGAGGCTCTGACCGAGTTTAATTGGTCCTGAAGCCTGAGGGCTGATAATGGCTTGGGAGACCAGCTCTGAATGGGTCTCACAGGAGGATTGTGTTGCTCCAGCAAATACTTTGACCCCGCAGGAATGCATCCTCCCCCTCTCCGCCTGTCTTTCCAATCCTGACTTCTGCACGTCGATGACTCCCGAGGAAGTTGGCTGCTTCAGACACTCGTGGGGAAACACGAGCTAGCCGCCTTTCGTCCAGACCCACATTCCGATTCAAGGCTGAAAAAGAAGCTGTTGTAACTTTCTTCTGTCGGTAGAAGGTGGCCATTGGGTGAAGGTCCCTCGTGCGATTGAGGAAGAAAATGATGAGATGTGCGTGGGCGAGCACCAACTTGCGGCGGCAGTTTCGGGGAAGATAAAGAGTGTATCAGAAATGGATTGCTGGAAGTTTTCTGTTTGTTTTCATTACCTAATGTGCATTGGGTTTGCGGGAGGTGAGTGTGTGCATAAGTGTGTTTCCACGTAGGAGGAGAAAACGGCAGAGTTACTAACATTTTCATCTGCAGAAACTGATTGAAATTGTGTTCATTGGCTCACAAGTGGGACCCATTACTGGTCGCTGGTTGGCGATGTCTCCTGGACAGCACGCGGCGAACAAGAAATTGTCAGGTGGGGTTCCGGGGGACAGCAGCGGCCACTTCTGAGACCAGGGTTTTGAGGGATGGTTTGACAGGGGCTCGGCTGGAGTCGGAGGACCCTCAAGGCCCCCGCGAAGGGTTTGACAACAGTTAATAGGTCACACTCTGGCTCATCTCATCCTCAGGAAAAGCTGATCCGTTTTCTAAGGCCACGAGTGACAGGATTATTGTGTAAGTGCTTCCGAAATGCTTTCATCTTCACTGCTTTCCTCTGAAGCTGTTGGAAGGGGCTTTGCCAAGAAAAGCAAAGATTCAAATCGAAGCATGCCCTGTGCTCACATCCTCGGTTTCACGAGTGCAGCGCCGGGCTCTTGGCCTCTGGCTGGAAGGACCTGCGAGAGGGGCCCTGGAGGCGGGTGCAGGACAGCTCACACTGCTGAGGACCCACCCACAGGGCGGTCACCGCTTCTCCTAGCCCCAGCCGGAGTGGTCACGCCTGCAGATTTTTCACTCCACCCAGGAGTGTCCGAACCTCCGAAGTGACAGTCCACCCAAAGGGCACCTTCTGGGCCAGGGCAGCAGCCCGGTTCTGTGCACGAGCCTGGGGTGAGAGTGTGTGTACCACCCCTCCTCTCGAGAGGCCCGATGCTTCCCAGTGCTGCTCTCCGACCACAGCACCAGCTCAAAGGGTTTCCTCGGTGAGAGTGGTGGTCCCCGTGCATCAACCTTATCGGAGTACATATTGACAGTGCAGATTCCTGCTAGCACCCCCCCCCGCATCCCTCCACCCCCTCCACCCCCTCCGCCCTGGCCGCCTGACTCAGGATTCTGGATCCACACCCGGAATCTGTGTTCTTGGCATAGAGGTCCCAAGATCCCTGAGAAAGACTTAGTGGTGTGGTTTGGTGTCTTTTTCCTTTAGTCCTGCCTCAGCTGCAACCTTGTACTCGGTTCTTCTCCTCTGACCCCAACACTGCAGCCTGGGGCACAGGGGGGCCACGCACGCAGGACCCCTTCACACCCTCCCATCTCCTGGGACTCCGCTGAGCAGATTTGTGCGTGTGTTTGAGAATCGAGCGTGGCCTCCCATCCTCCCCGCCCACCCCAGCCTCGGTCCCTTGTGTCTCCCCCACACCCAGCCCCTGTGTGGCTTCTCGTGGAGCCCAGCCTGCCCTACATGCTGGGCTGGGGGCACCTGGTTTTGTGGTAAAGTGAGTGAGACTCACTTTGGTCACTGACATTTTCTCTGGACATCCCTCCTTCCATCCTTGTTAGAACTTCCGTTCCAGCCAGGAGAGTCGGGACCTCTGCAGTGACAAATCCACCCAGAGTACAGTCTGGCCAGGGCCCAGGGTGACAAACAGCGTGAAGGGGGAGATCCGTCTTCAGCATCCCTGTACGCCCTCTGACAAGTGTCCTGTGTCCTCACAGTGGTTGCCTGCGGCACAGCAGGGTACCCTGATCCCTCCCCTCTCTGCTTGCCTTTCCTTCATCCCGACTCCTACGCTGGGCACCAGTCCCTTGGGGCCCTGTTGGAGCTAAGTTTACAGGATAATGGTTTACAAATCACATTGGGTAATACCTTCCCCCTGACACTTTAGAATTTCAACGGGGGCTCTGCATGCTTGCAGCTAAAGGCTGGGAGCAATGTTGGCCTTTCAGCTTCCATGGAGACCAGTCGGATCTTGGAAAGAGCCCTGCGGCAGAAGCCTATTTCTGATGTAGAGATGGGAGAAGACAGCTCCAGTTTCAGTGTGTGACAGAGGCATCTTCCAGCTTGTCCCTTGAGGACCTCCCCAATGCTGTGTCCATCATTTTTTCCCCAATCACCTGCCCCTGGCCTTCAGGCTCACCTGGAGAAGCAGCAGCCACCTCTTTCACCAGCTCCTGTGATTGCTTGTTCTACACTGTTCCTAGTGGTCCTGCTTGACTGATTGAACCTGGAATGACGTACCTCCCACTGGGGCTGGTCCCACAGCCTCTGGCCTCCCTGCACTGCAGACCGCTGGACCCTTCTTCAATTCTTGGGAAGTACCACCCTCTGCTCCTTGCTCCCCAGCCTTGCTTAGGGTCCTTGCTAACCGCTGAAAAATCCTTCCTGATGCTGCCACCATGCTACTTTGTGTTACCAAATCCTACCTGTCTTTCACAACTCAGTGCACATACTCTTCCTCCATGAAGTCTTCCAGGATTCGCTTCCTCCCATCTCAGCAAAAAGGAATACATTCTTACCTCTGCTTTCCCATAGCCTTTGGTGTATCATTAAGGATGTTGTGTTAGTTCTGAACCTGAACTAACTCCAGTTTTTTAAAAGTAATCTGTATGATACATGCCATGTATCCTGTAGACTCTGCCACACCAAGAGCAAACCCTCAGGTACACTATTGACTTTGGTGATTACGATGCGTCAGTGTAGGTGTATGGATTTTGGCAGGTGCCCCTCTGTGGTGCAGAGGTGTATACAGGGAGGGAGGCTCAGCATCTGTGGGGACAGGGGTTATGTGGAAACTCTCGTGAATCTAAAACTGCTCTAAAAATAAAGTGTATGAATAAAAATAAACTCTCATGCCTATATGATGGTGCAAGTAACATTTATTCAAAAATCAAATTTTTCCTTGGCACCCTCCTTGATTTCTTCCCTCCGAGACAGCGTTTCTGAAGAATTAGAAAAGAGACAGGAGAAAAGGAAGCAGCTGACCAAACCTCTAGACTCACCTGAGGGTGGAGCGTGCTGTGCATTTGGCACCGGCTTTTCAATCTTCCTCATGAGTCTAAGGAGAATAGGATTCATTTTCTTTTGTCTTGCAACCCAGGAGCGTGAATAACTGCTGCCGGATGCTTGCCAGGACCTGAAAATCGTGGGAAAGCATCTGACTCAAGGAGCAACCGATACAAAACTGAGAACAGGAGGAAGATGACAAGACCCAGAATATAAATCAGAACCAGTTTCTCCCCGTGCTCAACATGCCCTGGCCCTTCACTGCCGGAGTCACCGCCGCCCCCCCCCCCGCCCTTCCCAGGCCCCAGAAGGCCCTGCAGGGGCTGCCTCTGGGCTGCCTCTCCCGCCTCATTTCCCGCTCTGGCTTTCTCGTTCTTCCTGCCTCAGGGCCTTTGCACCTGCTGCTATTTTTGCCCGAGAAGCTCTCCTCCGCCCGCGTGACTTCCTATCACTCCATCCTCTTCTCTGATCAAATGCCGTTTTTGCAGAGAGGCTACACTTAACCACATGACTTAAGATATCAACCTCTCTTGATCTCCATTTCTCTCCCCTGCTCGATGTCTCTTCATAGCAGTACTCACACGTGTAACATGTTGTGTTGTTCGCATGTTCCATGTCTGTCTTCCACGCCTGCATGTGAGCTCGCCAGGTCAGAGTTCTCTGTCAACGGGCTCCTTTATCCTCACCTCAGACTCTACCCTAGTGCCCGACACGCAGTGAAAATAAGCATCTAGGGAGTGATTTGTTGCAACCAGTTTCTAGATGTGAACGTGGCGATCACTTTAGATGGATTGTTGGGTTTCCTCAAAAGGAAAGGAAATCTCGGGAACTACAAACCTCCCCAGAACGGCTCAAGTGTGTCCAGCGACGGAGGCACAGGTGACCGAGTGCAACCTGTCCCCTTTATTCCAGACCCACCCTCAACACTAGCAATGTAAAGAACATCACGTGCTTCCTCGTGGACCTGAAACACACTTTTTCAAGGGGATTATCTCATAATTGTCAGATAATCATCCTGGGTGGAAAAAGCAGATCTTACAGAAATTACGGGGAAGCGTCTCGCACAAGGCCTTTCACTGAAATTAAATCAGCAACAAAATGAGCTTTTCTGGCGTAGCCCAGTGGATTGATCTCGGGCTGTGAACCAAAGTGTCACAGGTTCGATTCCCAGTCAGGGTACATACCTGGGTTGTAGGCCATGACCCCCAGCAGCCGTATATTGATGTTTCTCTCTCTCTCTCTCTCTCTCTCTTCCCCCCTTCCCTCTCTAAAAATACATAAATAAAAATCTTTAAAAAATGAGCTTTTCTTGGGACAAATGAAAGTAGCTTTTTTTTTTTTTTTTTTTTTTTACAAGCTGTTGTAAACTACCATAATCTGATAGGCAGGGTTCTTCCCCTGACACTCATGGCATTTCAAATGCTTCATTCGGAACCGTGTGCCACCAGGCCCAGGGGAGAGGGAGAGAAAGGAAGGCGGGGACTCAGAAGGGGCATCTGTCGAGTTTGCAAAGGGAGGCAGAGAGGCGACCTAAGAAGGGGCCTAGGAACGGCGGCAGCGTGGGAGCGCTGCAGGCTTCGCTCGGTGCCTGTGACAGCGTGAAGCCGCGGAGGGCCTGGGAGGGATTAAAAGCTCAGCCCTTCCGCTCCCTCCTGACTCCCCAACACACTGAGATTTGCATTCTGTCACCGCCCAGGAGCGTTTGCCCATCGCTGTCTCTGGGACAAGGACCCAACCCAGGACTCACGCACAGAGCACGCGCGCCGCTGAGTTCGCCTCCCTCCCGTAAGAACGCTGGTCCCGGGCGGGTCAGCCGAGCACCCCGCCCCGCCCCCCCTCACGTGGGTGCGCCGCTGCCTGCTCCCGGCTGAATCACACGCTGAGCAAATATTGTACTTTCATCCATCATCTGTAGCAAGTGTAATGCTGAGATTTCAAGGTAAATAGCTAGAGAAATTGCAGGTGCTTTATCGGACCGACTTTCCTATCACCGCAAATCAAATTCTGTCGTGCGGAGCCAAAGGCAAATAGTGGTTTCAGTCAAAACCCTCCTTGTGGGCTTCTTCGGACCATGTGTACAAGCCTGTGATTTGGGTCAACCAGTAATCAGATAAAAATATAGTTTGCAAGGGTTATTCTCGGTTGAAGGGGTGACTTCCTTATTTTAGAGCAACCTATTTCCCTCTCACTAAGAGTCAGCACTAAATTGGGAGGGGGGAAATGACGCACTCGGCATGATCTAGAACAAAGAGAAGAGTGAACTTGAATCGGAATTGAAAGCAGGCTCAGCCCCCGCAAGGGTCTGGTTTAACTTGTCACGGCTTCGCCGATGGCGCGACGGCGGTGCTCAGGCCCGAGGTCGCCTCCCTTCTGTGATGGCGCGCAGTCGTTCAGGCGCGGTGCCCGCTGCGCAGGGGAAAGCCACGAGGGAGAGCCCATCAGTCAGTCACAATCAGCCAACCAATCAAGGCCAACCTCGTGCCAAGTTCTGTGCTGGAAGTTAGGGGTATAAAGGAGGACTCCACCCAGTGAATTACATAAGTATTGGGCCAGTAAGCATTACCTATGGGAATGAGAGAAGGTTACTTACGCAGTACACAGCCAGAGGATTCCCCAAGGAGAAAGACTCAGGCTTGGTCTGGAGCAAAGCGAGAGTGGGTGGGGCGGGGGCTTTGAGGCTGTCAGGGGGGTGGGGGCTTCTGCAGTGAGGGCCAGAGGCGGTGCTGTTTGAAGTTTCCATCCGCACACAAGAGTCTCTCACTCACGTGGGATGACGCGGGTGATGGGCGGGAGGGGCTGTAGCAGGGAGGGCACCGAGGGGGCTGTCAGATGCATCAGCCATGCAGTCAGGTGCGTCATTACACTTGACTTCCTGGCACACTCATCGTGTCCGAGGGGGTGTGATGTGATGTGATGTGCAGACAGGCTTAGACCTTGGCCACATGCTTCATCCTGAGCCAGGGACAGAGACACTGGAAGCACTTGAGCTGGGAGTGAGGGCTGGCCGCTTACCCGGAGGGAAGTCAAGCTGTGGTGACCGGAAGAATGACAAATGAAGGCTTGGCAGCAGGAAAAACAGACACCCAACAGAGCTGGGTCTGGGCCAGCTTCGTTGCCGTCACGGTGATGATGAGGGCGGAGAAGGATTTGATACATGGTCGTCTGCGTGTTCCCACAGTCTTCGTGTTCTCATCCTATCTGGTCTGAGAAATTCAGTTCATCCTCCTAATAACAGGTGGCTCATTTGTCTGAGGGGAGCCAAAAGCATTGCATGCTGGGTTTCTTACCCTCTGGCCACTTGGTACACTTAAGAAGTCTGAAAGTAGGAAGGTTTTCCGTATTCTTTGAATCTTGTTTTGCATCCCAGCACAGAGAAATAAGACTGGGTCATTATGCAACATGAGCATGGATTCCGGAAGTAGCCAGGTCTTCCAGCCTGAAAAAGGGTTTTAAAGGTCTTTACTTCTATAGGGGATAGGGGAGGGAGAGATGCAGTTATCTGTAATATATTGTAATTTAATCCAGTTCATTCAACCTAATTCAAATCCATTCAATCCTGTAAGGAGCGACAGTACGGAACTGATTCCTGGCAGAAAGGAAGTCGCAGAGATGATTAAGGTACAGCTCTGTCGCGCAGGGGAGTGGGGAAGACAAGACGCTGGCAGTCACGTATTAGGTAAACAGCCTATCAGTCTTAGTGGGAGACCGTATGCCTATCAGGATGGATGAGTAAAATACCAGACACCTATTTTCCCAGACTCCCTTGAAACTAGGATGGATACATTGACCTTGGCCCCATCAGTCAGCCATCCTGGGGTTTGAACTAGTGACTAAAATAAGCAGGGACCCCAGAGAATTCTCTCCAATAGAGGAGGAAGTGGAGGACCCTGCCATGGTGGTAATGATGACATTAAAACCAGCTCAGTGCTAGAGGTAGGTTGGTGGTACAAATGACAACATCACGTCTCCTAAATAACACACTGGTGTGGCTTGAACTTAGGCAAACATTTTAGCGGACATGTTGCAACCCGGTGAATTGTAGAACTGTCCCAAATCTTTTCTTTTAAATTTAAAGAGAATTGTTTAAATCATTAGCTTTGTGGATGTATAATTGACATACAACAGGTTGCACACATTTAAGACATATTGTACAATTTGATAGTTTGACACATGTATGTACCTCTGAAACCATTAACACAGCCAAGTTACAGAAGAACCCCTCAAAGTTTCTTTATGCCTGTTTGTGATCAGCCTGTCTCAAACTCCCTCTTCCCCTCTGACCTGCTTTCTGACGTGATAGATTTGGTCTCATTTTCTGGAATTTAGTGTAAGTGTAATCACATCATATTTCTCTTTATTTGCTCAGTTCCCTTATTCAGATACTTTAAGATTCATTCATAGTTGGGTGTACCTGTAGTTCATTCCTTTTTATTGCTAGTTGGTTGTTCCCTGTAAACTGTTCTATATTTCAGTTAGTGCATCCTTCATTTCTGACTGGTATTGTTTTATTCTGTTGAGGTCCTCACAAAGTTCCCTCACCATCCTTATAACCAGTGTTTTGAACTCTGCGTCTGTTAGATTGCTTATCTCCATTTCCTTTAGCTCTTTTTCTGGAGTTTTGATCTGTTCTTTCATTTGGGTCATGTTTCTTTTTCTCCTTATTTTGGCAGCCTCCTTGTGTTTGTTTCTATGTATTAGGTACAGTTACTTTGACTTTCTGTCTTAGTGGTGTGGCCCAATGTAATAGGTGTCCTGTAGAGTCTAGTGGCATAGCCTCCCCTATCACCCGAGCTGGATACTCGAGGTGCGCCCATCATGTGGGCTGAGTACACCCTCCTCTTATAGTTGGGACTTGGTTGCTGTTGGCAAATCAATAGGAGGGCTTTACCCAGACCAGTCAGCTGCAAGGATTGGCTGTGACCACTGACTACCAACCTCTGCCCTCCATGGAGGATCAGCTGAGCAGGGGCAGGGTGGTGGTGCTCTGACATGGTCTCTAGCTCTCCACTGCGTGCACTGGCCCTGGGGTTTCCCAGGTGGTGCAGGCCAAGACCAGCCTCTACCTGTGTTTTATCTGGGACCACCCTGCCTGAGCTACAAAGCAATCTGAGATGGCTGCTACTTGTGCTGGGCTTGGAGATTCCCAGGCAAAGCCCAGTTGTGAAACTAGGCCAGCTGCTTCTTGTTTGAGGGAATTCAGGAAGTTGTGAATCATGAGGAAGACCAGCTATTCATAGGGAAAAGCCCCTTGGGTAGGATGGAGTTTCTGGGGATCTCCAGGGCAGTGTTAGCCAGGTTGATGGAGTCTCAGATATGGTACCAGCTTGCTGGATCTTGGTGGGGAGGGTTTAGAAAAGGGACAATGGCCTCTGCTGGCCTTGATGCCAGACTCCTTGGTTTTCCCCTGTGTACCACTGGTGCCTTTCAAGCTGCTACCCCAGTGCTGGAGCTCAGCGGGAGTGAGTCTGAGTAGATGAGTCCATGTGTGGGTTCTTAAAGAGGAACTTTTTGGGGATCCAGAAGTTTCTTTCACTGATTCAACCCCTGCTGGTTTTTGCAGCCAGAAGTTGTGGGAACCTATCTGTCATTGGAACCCTGGGTTGGGGGGCCTGGTGTGGGGTTGGGATTGTTCTCTCCTGAGGTACCCCTCCCAAATTTTTATCCACCACTCACAGGTGAGGGACCAGGGTCTTCTGCGTCTGTGCCCCTCCTACCAGTCTGGATAGAGGTGGTTTCTTTAATTCTGTAGTTGTCAGACTTCCATTCAACTTGATTTCTGACTGTTCTGATCGATGATTATTCTATATTTTAGTTGTAATTCGGATCTGGTTGTGCGAAGAGGTGAGCCATGTCTCCTCTTCTGATTTTTTAATTATTCAGGAATTTATTTACATTTCATTGTACAATGTGAGATGAAGCTCTAAATTATTCCCCATGTGCCTTCTTCCGCCATCTAAAAAGCCTGCTGATTGTCCTAACATCATTTATTATATTCCTTCCCAGTAATTTGGGATAAATTCTTTGTCATTATATTGTACCTTTATAGGCAACGTAATTCATTTGTGGGATGTTTATTATGTTACACTGATCTTTCTTTTCCTCTCTTCTATCTTTTTAGTTTTCTCTCTCTCTTTTTATAATAGAATACTTTGTACAATATTTGTTTATCTTTATTTATTTTTTAAATACTTACCCAAAGATATTGTTATTGATTTTAGAGAAAAAGGAAAGAAGGGAGAGAGAGAGAAGGAGAGAGAGAGAGCGAGAGAGAGAGATGGAGAAACTAGCTCCCAAGAGCCAATGAGTCAATTCTGTGCATTTCTTCCCAATGCCACGTTCAGTTCCAAGCCATGTTGGAAGCACTAACTTGACTCGTGATGGGGGTGTTCACACCGCAGCAGCTGGCAAACGCTACACATCAGAGTTCTTTTGTTTTCTAATCTCGTGAACATTAGTTCCCCATCATACTATTGGGGCTAGTTTATTTCTCATATCTTTTCTCAAATTATTGTTTGCTATTCCCGCATTTGTATTTAGGATTTTTATTGGCATAGTGTTTAAGCTACTGTAACTTGGAAAGAATGGACAACTTCCAACGGCAACCTTCAATCCTCCCATTCTGATAAAAGATCCATAACTCCGTTTCGGTTTTTTTCAAACAAGTCACTCCAGGAATGGTCAACCCCTTTCTTTGTACGGGTCATAGAAATTTGAAGGCTGCATAGTGAACTGTCTTTAAGGCTGAGATTGTGATAAAGGCGCAAAAGTATTGACTCAGAAGAAATGAGAATGAGAAGACACATGCTACTTGCAAAGCTGAGTTCTGTGCTCCTGTAGCGTTCATACCATTCGGCCCCATCTGCCGCCTAAAGAAGCAGAACAGGAGGCATGTCTGGGGCGCTCACTCTCAAAAAACACACCGAGGGACAGAAAATGGGTCATACAAGGCAAGGCCAAAGGGTCTGGAAGTTTCTTTTTTTTCCTAGAGAGGAGAAGTCTACTGTATTATTTGATTAAGAAAAGTCTTCTGAATTAATACAAAAAGTCTTCTGAAAATATGCTAAGCAGTCCACGGAAGAATGGGCCCTTGTTGGAAACAGCAAAGAGGAAAGAGGCGCCTACATCAAATAGTTGGAGCTGGGTGGCTGGGCCTTTTGGGCTCTTTGACTCTGACAGGCTGAGATTTCAGATTCTCCCTGATTCTGGTGAACACACAGAAAAGAGCTGACTCATATCAAAGCAGAAGCTTCAGCTCAGTGTGGGGAGAACTCCAGCTCTGTTAACGCAAACAAATAGACAAACAGCAAAAACAACAAAATAAACACTGGAAAGGGGTTTGAAGAAGGCCGGGTGTTCTCCGGCTCTGAATATTTAGCAGCCATCCTGGACGAATTAGATCAGCAGCAGCGAAAGGGGAGATGCTGATGTCAGTACGACAACCCACGTGTGTATCCAGCAAGGCAGCACTGAGAACCAAAGTCGCACCTGCACGTGTCGGGTGGAGGATGCGTTCTCCCGTTCGGCATGGCTCATTTGCTCTCTATTGCTTTGTATCTTCCTACCGGAAGTCTGCTCTACTCATTTAAATTCCCTGCCTGGCTCTACAGACAGACACTTTGAAAGATCTGGTTTAAGCATCCAAAGCTCTGAAGTTGAGGTATTAAAAACTCAACTACAGTCTTAGAATTTTAAACTCCTTAACACAGGATTTTAGGTGGAATGGACTTCCAAACTTCTTTTATTTTTTTATATTTGCTAACATGAATTCATGCTCATTAGCAATGATTCAAAAGTAGCATTTAGGTTATGTTTTCTGCTGCCAATTGAAATTGGTAACAAGATCACTTTTAGAGATGAATTTACCGAATCATTTTCTTGGTTGATTATACCATTAAGTATCAAATGACGAGGCCCAAAGATTAATGATGACTAAAGAAACATTAAATTATTTGTTCTTGCCCTGGTTGGGGTGGCTCAGTGGATTGATTGCCCGCCTGTGAACCAAAGGGTCACCAGTTCAATTCCCAGTCAGGGCACATGCCTGGGTTGCGGGCCACGTCCCCAGTAGGGGGCGCCTGAGAGGTAACCACCCAGTGATATTTCTCTCCCTTTCTTTCTCCCTCCCTTCCCCTCTCTCTAAAAATAGATATGTAAAATCTTTTTAAAAAGATGTTAAAGAAATTATTTATTCTTAAAATACATTTCTAGAGAATAAACCAATTTTTGTTTTCTGCATGCAGAGGTGGAATGGAATCATTTTGACCATCGCATAGAGACATGGATGAATAACAGTTCAAAAAGCTCAATTGCAATGAAAGCAGAAAGTGGCCTTAGAGAAATAAATTCTAATCATTTAGGCAGATCACAATTATTGAACTTCTGGCCATGGCTCTTGACCTTCTGCATCGAAGAGTCGTGTGAATGTAAAAAAATAACAGACGGCCGAGAAGCCCAGTGTCATGACTCAATGCACTCGGCAGGTTTGTTTTTGGCCTTGCCCTTGACTCCTGCCCTTCAGCTCGGGCTGAGAAAACAAGGAGAGAAAAGGCCTAATGAAGAGCAAATGTCATACCCTCAACGTAACTTTAATATTTAATGTATTGGGAAGAATATACATTTAGATTGAAGAAACTGTTTTATTTTCTTTAGATGGAGAGCAGAATTCCACACGCTGTGTTTGGAGAACCAGACCCTCCTAAATGGGAGTTTAAAGTTATTTCTTAGGACTCATTGAAGCAGTTTTGGCCAGGGTCATATTTTGAACATATGTATAAGACGGCATTCCATAATTGATTTATTAACATATGAGGTCATGTTTATGATTTCTTTCTGAAATATTTAAAAGCAAACTATAACTACATAATCCTATAAAATCTATTCATCACAAACCTGCTTCAAAAGTTCATAAAAAGCACAAAAAGAGCCAGCATATTGTATTTAGTTACGGTTGAAGTATGTACTCCAAAGGACAAATGAATACGATTTGTATTTGCTATGGATCAGGCTGTGTTTTATTCACATTGTATTACATCTCAGGAGAGAATTTGCTAAATAAGTCCAAATGGCAGAGATTCAGAAATCCAGGAAAATGCAAACATGACATTTTTTTCCATGATGGACACGACAGGAATGATTAAGAAATCCTTCAGAAAATATTGCATTTTCAAACGTTTTCAAAAGGCCACAAAATTCCTAAGAGCTAAATCCCTTCCCATCCCATTCATCTTTGACTATCCTGTCATTGCATGGGATCTTTAAAATTTTAATGTGCATACTTTGCTCTGCTAAACCCTTTTCATTTAGGTTTCATGGGTCTTTTATATTCAGATACATTATTTGTCATTGTCCCTTGCTGATCTCCATGGCTGAGAGAAAACGAAAGCCCTATGTTGGCTCAAAGGACAGGGTTGGCGATTTTGTTGTGGTACAAGAGTTGGGTTATCGGAGAACTCCTTCCTACAAAAGTTATGCTAAAAAAGTGTGGGTGAATATCTCCCTCCTTTTATCTAGGGTGCCTGGAAGAGCTGACGTATTGAATTAAATGTACCGTAAGTTGTAAATGATTGTTATTAGATCTCTCTTCAGAATAATTTTTTTTTTTGCCAGAGGAAAGGGCAGGGGTCTGGCACTTACTGGAGTCTTCAGAAGGGGAAAGAGAAAATCTGCAGGGAAAGAGCAAAGGATCAAGAAGAGAGAGGCCTGGGGTCTCCAAGGTGATAGTCTATCTCACAGTTTTCCTGAGAAAGCAAGTGAAGAAAGCGATGGTATCTGAGCATTGCAAAACGCAAGGATGGTGTGTCCCGTGAGGGGACTAGTTTATTCCAGTTGTAATGTTGAGAGGCCATTTTTTCTTTTACAGATAGGGGACCTAAAGCTTATTTTTCTAAGTGGATAAAATCATGACTTTCATGCAAATGTACACATGTTAAAGGTTTTATTTAACTCACTAATGAATGAGAGCACCAGTAAGATGTAATAGGTGTAAGAGAAAGCCTTGGGACAGATAGATGCATATAAAGGTAATCAAGAATCCTGACATGAAATTTGCTAATAGATGCAAAACTGGTCAATATCTAGATGGAATAACGATGTGCATCTCCACAAGGATAAAGTTCATTTACATCTGCATGAATAAGCAACATCTACACCACTGCAACTTTCCTGCCATTTATGGAGCTGTAATGTAGCTCAAAAACAATGCACTGTATAGATGACTAAAGACTCAGACAACCTCTGAAAGGACCAGTCCAATTAGACCAGGTTTTCTCAATATTATTTTGGGTCAGATAACTTTCATAGTGGAGAACTGCCTTAGGTGCTCTAAATGTTTTGCAACATTCCTGCCCTCTATCCACTAGATTCCAACAGCAACCCCCAAGTTATGACAACTAAAAATGTCTGCAGAAATTGCCAGATTCCTCTGGGGGACAAAATCACCCCAGGTGGAGATGCTGGATTAAACAATGTCTGGCATTCTATTAAAAGGACATCAGTAAACTCTTTGCTTATTTCCAAGTCTTCTACAATTTTTCCAGACAGAATGAGACTCAGAAAAGTTAAGTACCTTGGCCAAGATTGCATAAATACTAGGCAATGGAATGGATTGCAAAATCATTTTTGAATAGTATTATTTTTCTCTATTCTGCAGCCTCTGAAGATGGGAATTGGTGATATTTAGCTCTTTACATGAAATGCCCTCTTAATAATTAGAATCCAAATAATCCTGGTTCTTCTTGCGTTTGCTTTAAGAACCATTTCTTCTTGATGTCACCATTTAGAGAAACACAAATCTGACTCCAGAGGACTAGAGAAAATGTCTTAACTGAAGTTTCCTGAAGGGGTAGAAAATGAGAATGTCATCACATAAGACACAGCAAAGCTTCTCAAAACCCGCTGTAGGCATTGCTCCTCTGCAAGCAGCCTCCCTTGTTCTCCCAGCTGCTTTTCTAACCCCTCTCCTGTCTCCCTGAAACTCCAGCTCGCTTCTCGCACTTCCCCTCACCCCATGCCCCAGAGAGAAGCACAACATCCTTGCTTAAACTGATATAGTTTCTCTACATTTATTGTTCTCCTCCCTCTCCACCCCTTACTCTGATCAGCACAACACAGAGACCTGAAGGGGAGAAAAACGGGTAACACTGTGCATCCTTACATTTTGTTTTTTGTTTTTTTGGCCCTATGCAAAAATAAAGAATACTTTTTTTCTAAATGAGAAGTCAGAGATGACACTTTCAAAGGGCTGTCCATGGAAAGAAACTGGAAGCTGTAACACTCCAGGAGAATGAGCACGGCTGGTGTCTAGATCGTGGTTTCTAAATACCCAGATCTCCTATAATAAAAACCAGGGCTAGTTAGAGGAATGAGCTGGGGAAGGGGAAAGTATGCGGTAAGCCTGGACCATCTCGCACCAGAAAGTGAGGAAGTACTCAAAGATGGATGGAGCATGTCAAAAAGGTACGGGAGCCAGCTAGAGGAGTTCCCACCAGAAGATTTAAGATAATTTGAACAGCAGAAATAATAATAATGCCAGTTATGAATCACAGCACAAAGAATCCGTGAAGCTATAGTGGTACTCAAAACAAAAAGAGAAAGAGAAATCCTTGGGTGCTTGGGAAGAGAGAGAAGGGAAAGATTTCTTTACCAAAAATACCAACTGACAACCTGGCTGGCGTAGCTCAGTGGATTGAGCGCGGGCTGTGAACCAAAGTGTCGCAGGTTCGATTCCCAGTCAGGTTATATGCCTGGGTTGCAGGCCATGACCCCCAGCAACCACACACTGGTGTTTCTTTCTCTCTTTCTCCCTCCCTTCCCTCTCTAGAAATAGATAAATAAAGTCTTTAAAAAAAAAGAAAAAAAAGAAATAAAAAAAACAATGGACAGAAGAATGATAGAGATAGTATCTACAGTTTGCCTGCGTAATTTTTATTGAATTTCCCATAATTACCAAAGTAATATCTATTTTTAGCAAAAAACTACCTATGTGTCTATTCATCTACTCATATGTATATCCTTGTGTCCTTAACCTGTATCCCACTAAGGGTATACAATCAGAGGAATATACTCAGAACGTACTTAGATTCTTTTTTCTTCTGTGTGGTTATGTTATTCATTTATTATATGCTTAGATTAATTTATTTCCATTTGTATTCAAATGGAAGATCTTTTCCATCCTTTTTCTAATTTATCTCTGTGTGTGAATATATTCAACAGAGACATGATTCCAAAGTCAAAACTAAATACTCATAGAAACCTTGTTTTCTTTCTCTCCTTTCAACAATGTCCCCGCCCATCTTTTGTAAATAGCCACTTTGATTCATTTCTGGCTTTTGCTTTCTGTATTTCTTTTTGGGGGAAATCTTATGTGTCCTTCTGTCTTATGCTCAACCAGCACATTACATATATATTATTTTTACCTTGCTTTTTCCTTAAGAGCACATCCTGAAAATTATTATTTATCAGTTCATAGGAATTTTTTAATTTACATGCTGCACTTTTTGGGGGCTGTATCACCACTTACTTAGTCAACCAGCCTCCTAAGTATTGGCATTTGGGCTATTTCCAGTTATTTGCTATTATAAATCCCAACCTCAAGGAATAACTTTCTGCGTAACTTTTTGTGTTTCTAGAGGTACATTTTTCAGAGCAAATTCTCCAAAGTTGGATTTCTGGGCCAACAGGTAAATGCATACACAATTAGATGCTGCCTAGTAGCAAGTATGAGTATCTATTTCCTCAAAGCCCCATCAGGAGGATGTTATCTATTTTTGACATTTTGCCTATCAGATTCTTGAGAAATTGTATCTCTGTGCAGTTTTAACTTGCATTTCTCTTATCATAAGTAAAGTGAAATATCTCCATGTATAAGAATCATTTATGTATACATTTATATATATTGTTTATGAATATACATCTGTTTTTTGGTGAATTTTCTCTTTATCTCTTTGCTCAACTCCCTGTCAGGTTTCTCCTTTTTCTCCTATAATTTTTAACAGTTCCCTGTCTACATGGGGCATTAACTCTTTGTCTGTGGTATATGTTGCAACTATTTTAGTCCTGCTTAACACTTATGCTTTTACTAATGATCTTCTTTTACACACAAAATTTTTTTAAAGATTTTATTTATTTACTTTTAGAGAGGGAAGGGAGGGGGAGAGAGAGAAACATCAATGTGCGGTTGCTGGGGGCCGTGGCCTGCAACCCAAGCATGTGCCTTGACTGGGAATCAAACCTGCAACACTTTGGTTGGCAGCCCGCGCTCTATCCACTGAGCTATGCCAGCCAGAGCAACACACAAAATTTTTAAAAACTCCATATGTTTATTGTTGTACCTGGATTTGGAGTCACAGTTGGAAAACCTTTCCCCATGTCCAAAATATATCATGAAATTCACCCGTGTTTTCTTCCGGTACTTGTAGGGTTTTATGTTTTACCTGCTAATTTCTCTCCCCTTTGGACTTTATTTTTGTTTATGGTGTGAGGGACAAAAAGACTTTAAACTAATTTTACGTCACCATTTTCCTGGTCTGTGATTTCTTTTAGGAGCTTGCTAGAATGTATGGCTTCTAAAAACCTAGGGCTGCAAGAACAGCAGACATGGAAGGGGCGACATTCATGCACAGAGACTTGCTCTCTCTCTCTGAAGGGGCCGCGGGTCCCAGAACACCACTGTTCAGAAACCTCAGTGTTTTGTTTACTTTTAAAAGAGTTTATTTATTTATTTCTAGAGAGAGGGGAAAGGAAGGAGAAAGAGAGGGAGAGAAACAAGATGTGCAAGAGAAACAAGTGATTGGCTGCCTCTTTCACACCCCCAACTGGGGACTTAGCCCGCAGCCCAGACATGTGCCCTGACGGGGAATCGAACCAGCAACCTTTCAGTCCACAGGCCTGTACTCAATCCCCTGGGCCACACTGGCCAGACCAGAAGTCTCAGTCTTGATTAGCATCAGCAGGGAAGGTACGAGTAGGTCGGGTCAAATTGCCAGTGGACAGGTAAGCTTGCATCTGACAAGAGGGTAAAAAGGTGGTGAGAGGAAGCCAGGGATGATGGAGAGTCTGGGAGGATGAGTGGTGAGTTCAACAGAGAGGAAGTTACCCAGCTGAGCTCTGGAGGCTGAAAGAGCGGGACATCAGTGGCGACGGGGCTGGCCCCTCAAAGGGCCATGATGGTAGAGATCAGAGTCAGGGAGAAGAAGAGTGTCACGGGGCGACGAGGAAGCCAACCAGGAAGAAGATGGAGCGGGGGGTCACAGTGTACCTCTGCCAAGACTGCTCTTGTTAGCCTGAGTTCCGTGCTCTGTGTCTAAAGGGCTGGATTTAGCCCAGATTTTAAGGCGATCTGTGTTCTCCAGACTCGGGGGTGGGGAGAGAGAGGAACTTCAGCCATGTGAGGGAGTTTTATGGATAAGCCCCAGGAGCATTCAAAAATGCATTGTGCAGAACAAAACACAACTTACAAGGATTTAGAGAGATTTCTGACACAGACCATGAAATCTGGCTCGCAGAGACATCCATGAGTCAGGGGTATTGCTCTAAAGTAAAAAAAGAACTCATTCCGCTAAATGAATTATTGCTGAATATGAGACCAAAAGAAAGTTAGTATTTTATTTCATTAACATAATTGCTGCCGCCTTATCCATCGTCTTCTGCCCTCTCTGTGACTGGGCCCCCTAACTCTGGATGCAGAGATAACTCAGAGGACCTGTGCCGGCCCGTGGCCCAACCAGGATGGAGCCCTGATCTTATACTCCCCATGTAATGGAAGGCCCAATGCCATACTGCTCACATTCAAATCATATCAGCTGTCAATCAAAGCCAAGAGGGCCTTGTCATGGGTAGGTTCAAAATCCCACTTTAAATATAAGGACGCGGGGCAGGGAACCTGTGTGAGGCTCAAGTAACATTCTGGAAATGGAACCTAAGGAAGGCGTCCAAGAAAACAGTGAGAAAGCAGGTTAATTCCTCTCCTGAGTAAGCAGCAGGTGGTCGTTTGAGTGTGGGGAGCAGGCCAGCGGGAAGACAAGAGAGACCCAGAGGACGACCTCCAGGTGGGCATGCCTTGTTCCTTGCTTCGTGACTCTGGACAATGGGGTCTCTTTGAGCTTCAGGTCCTGTGTCTGTGTGGGGAAAGGTGACCAACCTTGCAGGTTGCTGGGAGGACTCGATGAGTGATGTCTATGAACTACGGGGCACCGTGCGGGTGTCCAGAAAATGGAAATCAGCACGACCGTCACTATTCCTAGGTCACGTGAGCCCGCTGCCGGAGGGAGGGGTTGGCATGAAGTGTTTTTGGAAAATCTGCACCAAAAGTTCAAAAATTGCTTCTATCCTTAAAATCAGCCATTCCGCTACTCGGCACTTACTTGGAAGGAAAAGTCAAGATGAGGACGTTCATTTTTAACATAAATACATTTAATTTAGCATAATAAGTAAATTGTTTTGGCAACCAATAAAACATGGTTAAATTAAATTCCTCAAACCTAAAGAATAAAACTCAAGGCAGAAGTAAAAATAAGTTATGAAACACGAGTTTTCAAACTTCTTTAACAAGGAAACTCAAAAAAACTTTGTATGGAATCAAAATACATATACACACATGTACACACACGCAGATATACCCACATGTGTACACATACATATATGAAGATGGATAGAGAGCTATAGGTCTAAATAGACATGTTTATCACTAAATATACATTTCTTTACTTTGATAAGCAGGAAACGTTATTTAAAGTCAGAGAGACAGTCTGTAGACAAATTCCCGCTAATGCGTTGATAGCCACATGAAATATGGAGAAAGTCTCCTGCTGTGTTATTGCCCCACAGATACTCATTACAAGTATAATTACCATTGTCCTCCGCTGGGGCAGAAACGAATGTTGGGTTTCTTAATAAACACAACAAAAATCAATCTCGCTACTAATCCCAACTTGGCAGCCGCAAGACATAGATCTCTTTTCCATCAGCATAGGGCTCATTCCAATCGGCTCTCAGCAGACACCTCGTTTTTGAATGGACAGCTCTGAACCACCCATCACAAGCCTGACTGAGGCTAAAGATACTTTGTGGAGACGCTAGAGGCGTGTTCGCCCCAGTCCCTCATGCTCTAACCTGATGGCAAATCAGAATATGAGACACATGACATCAACACAACCTCCTGGAAACAGTCCCCCAACTCCACGTTCTCTCCCTCTCACAGGCTGGAATTGGCAGCCTCAAATAAATCCCGTGTCTGGATGTTGCACAAAACGGCTTTTTGATGAGACTTATCATCCTATTAAGTGTCATTTGATGAGAATGAATATAATAAAATCTGTCTAACATTTGGCATCGGGCAGTTTGCCTCTCCTGAAGGAGAAAAGTACACATAGGATGTTGCTGGATTTCCTTTTTCATCTTGGATACCCAGGAAGCTCAGAGCTAGGTTAAGGTTCCAACTACAGTACGTATCTCATGACTGTTTCCGGTATAATTATTTATTTATTTATTTATTATTTTATTTTTTTAAGATTTAATTGATTTACTTTTAGAGAGGGAAGGGAGGGAGAAAGAAAGAGAGAGAAACATCAATGTGGGGTTGCTGGGGGCCGTGGCCTGCAACCCAGGCATGTACCCTGACTGGGAATCGAACCTGTGACACTTTGGTTTGCAGCCCGCACTCAATCCACTGAGCTATGCCAGCCAGGGCCTAATTACTTCTTTTTTATATAATATTGGATCTTGCTCAACTTTATTTTAGTTATCCTAACTGTGGATGGTTGTAGTTCCAAATCACTGGGATAAACAGGCGTCACAGACACGGGCAGGTGGAGACTTCCCACGATAGCTCTGTGATCGAATCTCAGACCAAGTCTGGTTGTCTGCCTGTTGTTCATAAACACTAAACACTTTCTAAAACAATAAACAAGAGACGATTATTCTCTTAAAGATGATCTCGAGCTAACCAAACTCTTTAAGAAACCCATTGTGTTAATAATGCTAATAATCATGATACTAACAGCTAACATTGATCGAATGCCTGTTTTGTCAAGTATACTTCCAAGCCACCAAATGGATGTCTTTGACAACAATAGAGTCCACCATGCTCTTGGAGTCTGCCCCAAGTTAACCACATTCACAAGAGACCACATTGCTGATACTCACGACATTCGCCAACTTTGTGAGGTATCTCTACAAGCAGCCAAGATAATCGGTATTAAATGGTGGCTGAGAACATAGTATTTGGACTTGAGTCTGGGTTCAAGACCAAACTCTGGTACTTATGTAATGTGTGACTTTGGGCAAATTGCTTCATTTTTCTGTGGCTGCCTCCTCAGCTGTAAAACGGAGGCATTCAGAGCACCCCCCTCTAAGGGCCGTGGGGAGAGGCCGCGCGCAGGAAGTCAGCGCAGGGAAGGAGGCCAGAGCGGAGAGGAGGTGCTCAGCGAAGGGAGGTCATGACAATGAACGAGTGTGGAGGTGGTGCGGAGGAGTCAACAGGGAAGCCAAGCTGTAATCACAGAAATAGTCAATCCACAAGCAAGGATAGATTCAGCACCAAGGGAGGCAAAGCCTCTTAACAGAGTGTCCCCCAGCTCGCCTGGCTCAACCAATGACCCACTCCTAAACCTGACCCTTCGGGTCGGCGTGAGGCCCGTGGAGCGCCCTGCAGCACGCACATTCCATCCACTTTGGTTCCTGGCTCCGTCTGCCTCTCTTCCTGGCTGGATGTC
Source organism: Phyllostomus hastatus (assembly GCF_019186645.2). Taxonomy (NCBI): domain Eukaryota; kingdom Metazoa; phylum Chordata; class Mammalia; order Chiroptera; family Phyllostomidae; genus Phyllostomus; species Phyllostomus hastatus. The sequence continues at coordinate 26,375,821 of NW_025334004.1, read as the reverse complement.
CGGCCCAGACGTAGACCACACAGCCCCCGGTGGACGGGTCACCTGCTTCTCTACCGTCGCTGCCTTTCTTTGTGCGGATTTCCTCTGGCTTGGGAAAGAGGTTCAGGCGTGTTAGCTCCATAATTTCTCTCTGGTCATGATCACAGATAAGATGGTTGTCACATTCCCTCGAGTATGCACGCCAAACTTTTCAAGGGAGACATTTAAAGTGGTGTGTTGATTTCATCCATCGCAAGTTCACGGATAAACATTTTGTCCCGGTCACGTGACCACGTTGGCGCTGCAGCCCATCCACCCAGGGATCCACGTGCTTTTCGGTTTTTTCTTTCCTTTTACTTCAGCTTGTTCTTTTCCTTTTCCCCTTTGAAGATAAGCCGATTGTTTATGCTTTACCTTTAAAAACAGGTAGTGTTGTTATTTTTAAACCCCAGTCAACAATATTTGTAAAAACATTTCAAAAAAATTTTAAATAACCAGTGCACTTGCCAGGAAAAAATAATTTTATTGATTTTTAAACCTACACACCTGCTGAATGGTAGACAAAAGCAGAGAAAATTGCAGCTCGTTTAAAAGCAATACACAAGACACCATCCACTGAGAGCAACACCGTGCGGTTTCATTCTTTGCAAACCCGAGAGGAAGAGCCAAACTCCAAGAAACCAAAGCTATTTGCCTTGGTACGGAAATCAGTCACAGATTATTTTCTTCTTCCAGTGCAATGCTATTCAAACCGAGTATTTATATTCTCCCCTTCACTAAAATACTATTGAAAATGAATATGAATCTTGTGGGAATTTAAGCGTTGCATATTGTCTAGTTGACAGAGTCATTTATAAAAGTGGGGATATTTTATACCCCATCAGGGCTTAATTAGGGTTTATAAAGATCACTGGCAGTTGCAATAGAAATATTGTGTTCTTCCTTTCCCCGATGACTTTCCCTCGTTCTTTTATGAGGGCCTTTAAAACTCATTTAAGTCTTGCTGAAGTTAATCTTAAAGATAGATATCCCAATTACTCTACAGGGGAATCTAATCCTCTGCATCTACCCCCCCCCCCCAATTTCTTGGATAAAAAATAAGCAGGTCAGTTCCAAATTCTGTCCCTTCTCCTAACAGACTTTTGAAAAGAAATTCCCCCTAACAAGGAGGTGATTGAAAATACACACACTACTCAAGACATTCTGCGCTCGGAGAATTTCAGCTGACTCAGGCCCAGGGATAAAAAAGGAACTGCCTGCTAACGCCGAGGGAGGGAAAATGCTGACACACGGGGTCTTCGCCCAGGAGACAGGAACGCTGACTGGGAGGGCGAATAGCTGGGCTGATGGCACCTCCAAACACGAGGCTTTTCCCACTCGTGTTTCTCGTCAACTCTTCTTTTAGATTTGGTGCTAAGAGCAACAACAAAAAGTGTGTTCATGTCACCATCCAGGGACAAAGTGGCAGGAGCTTCTGTTTAGGACTTCAGGCAGCTCTGACCAGTGTGGCTCAGTCTGTTGGACGTTGTTCTGCAAAGCGAAAGGCTGCCGGTTCGATTCCTGGGGAAGGCACATGCCTGGGTTGCGGGTTGGGTCCCCGGTCGGGGCGCGTATGAGAGGCAGCTGATCGATGTTTCTCTTCTTCTCTTTCTCCCTCCCTTCCCCTCTCTCTGAAAATCAATAAATAAAATCTTTCAAAAGAAAAAGACCTCAATTCATGTGCTTCTGATTCAGCCTGTGGTTCTTTTCCTGCTTTTAAGTTTTTTTTCTGGGAACCAAGGAAAGTGAGATTTCAGGGGACCAGCTCTTTGGTCAGCTCATCATTATAGTAGGTTTTGTATTAAAACAAGACCTCTTGGGCATTTGATGTCAAAACGGAAGCCCAAAATGGTTGTACCTCTGGTCACTGTGTGGGTACCATTGCTGATGGCGTTACTGAATTGCAACTGCGAGTAAGGGGGGAAACGAAACTGGACCATGTGACTGTTTGTCTGTGAAAGACAACGGATTGCCGATGACCTGTCCGTCACCCAGTTATCAAAGCAGATGGTCAGAGTGTGTCATGTGAAGTTTAGCTGTTAAGTCTGCAGCTGGATTCCAATATGAGGATATTTTAAAATGTGTAGAATCTACAAATTCCATCCCTCTGGTTATGTAATAAAATTAGTTGTTATATTGCTCACAGAATAAGCATTCAGGGAACGAGGATTGGTCGCGACACATGTACATGTCTTCCCAACCAAATCTTAAGGAGTCTCAGGACAAAAACTATCCCAGATTACGCTTCGTATCCCCGCCGTGCCCCCGCTGCATGAACCGCATTAAGTGCTCGGTAAATGCGTGCCAACTCAGTTCTCTAGTCACGTTAGAAACGACGGTGGGATGATCACAAGCAGATCACTTAAAAATATAAAAACCTAGAGACCAAATGTTCAGGAAGGTGAGTGCTAAGCAAAATTACTGTCAAAAAATGAACAAGCAATGTCGTAAGGAAGCTTCCGCTGTCCGCCTATGGATACGCGGTGGGTGTTAGCTACTAGAAACATCTTGGTTTCCATGGACTAAGTAAGGGTCCCCAGGGGAGTCCAAACGCAGGCATCAGCATCACCTCTCTGCTCACAGAGAATCATGGCATCCGCCGGGGTTTCAAGTGCTAGGCACAGATACTGACATAAGGTAATTTAAGTGCCAATGGGTGTTGGGCAAATCACAGTACCTCTGGGAGGCTCAAACACTGTGCCTGCGCACAGGCAGCCAAGGGCACGACCCAGATGGTGCTGCAGAAGCAGTCTGGTGGGTCCTTCTGTGACTGTCACAGGCACACGTTATGGGGTTTGCACCGCAGTGCTCCCCCCACCAGCACCGGACAGTCACTGCTGTCCCCTTCAAGCACTTCGACAGGCACCCCTGGAGATAAGTGGCAGCTGTGGTTGGTGCTGCTAAATCCTAGCCCCGGGGGAGGACCTGCCTCTCCGCTGCATCAGCTTCTGATTGGAGACTGAGGGTGCCGGCTCCTGTGATTGGTGGAGATTTAGCCCTGTGTTCTGCCCAAGGTAAGGGAAGCCAGCAAACCGGAATCTGGCCCTTTTGGCTTCTATTGAAGAGGACTGTGTACCACACTGGGCGTGCCTGTGTTAGGGAGTGGTCTTCTCCAAATTTAGGGAAGAGTTACTGTACTGGGCACACAAGAAAACAATGACAAGTGTCCACTATAGTCACCATTTCACCAAATCTGGAATCTTCTGCAGGGCTGGCTTCCCATCCTTCCCTCGAAGCCAGCATCTGTCTCCTCTACACCTGACCCTTGAACAACGTGGGTTTAAACTGTGTGGGTCCATTATACCCAGATTTTTTTTTCTCAGTAAACACAATGAATGTATTTTCTCTTCCTTATGATTTTCTCGATAACATTTTTTTTCACTAGCTTTATTGTAGAATACAGTATAACAATACACATAACACGAAATATGTATTCACTGACAATTCACATTGTCAGCAAGGCTTCTGGCCCACAGCTGGCTGTTAGTAAAGTTTGGCGGGAGCCAAAAGTTATGCACAACCTTCACCTGCACGGGGCTCAGTGCAGCCCCACCCCCACCTTGTTCAAGGGTCCACTGTACTTACGCGTTGTAACAGTCTGCTGACCTATGATTTCCTCCCTAAACTCTAAACTTCTAGAGGGCAGCGTCATGCCCCTTCACGCTTCTGTTCTCAGCACCCACTCAGTCCCCAGCACAGAGCCAATAAATATTTGACCGACGAACAAAAGCTCAAAATTGGCCCCTCGAAAAGTTACAAAGAAGGGAAGTTAGATCAATGAGAAAACTCCAGTCTCTTAAACTTCTTAACCACAGTCTCCAGGGCACCTGTGAGTCCAGAAATGCTACACGAATGTTTCTGCGCATGTGCGTTTTCTCTCGGGGAAAGAGAATCCATGGTTTATGCCGTTTCCTCAGAGGAATCGAACACTCCAGAAAGAACCACTCATGTAGATGGCACCTGTTTACATGTGCTTCCTGCTTAGAGAAAGACGTGCTCACTCCGAACGCTTTGAGAACACAGCAAAATCCTACAGCTGGGTGTTTCTGTGGAGCAGATCACCGTGTTCCTTTCTGCCTTTATTCATTTTTTAGAAAGCTAAAATGTCAGCACCCATGCATTTATTGAACTGCAAAAAATGTGGAGTCAGTAGTAGAAAAACAGAGCTTGAAATGCAAGTTTGATTTCAGGTTTTACAGTTAGCTGTGCATCTTAGGTAATTAGCCACCCTCTCTGAACCTCGCTGTCTTTATGGAGAATTACGTGGAACTTGAGTGATACAACCAAACAAGATGAAATGAGATGGTTTGAGTAGACAGTTGGCAGAGAGTTAGAGCTCAACAAGCATATGTCCTTTCTGCCTATCGACAATCATCCAGATGAGATTCCCAAGTTTAATTTGTTCCAGTCTTAGAAAGAAGTCCGGACTTAGAACATTCCATCACTCTTTGTCTCCGATTTCAGCGTTTGGGTGTCCTGTGTCAGGAGTTGTCTCTTGCTGTCAGTGAGGCCTAAGGAACACAGGGTCGTGTCAGCTGACAGAGGACAGGCGTTGATTTTCCGTAGGAGGTCGTTAAGGTGTTGGCAAGTGGAGGTCCTTGGGAAGCGCGTGGCCCCAGGGCTCTCTCCCACAAAAGGAACGACCTGGGGTGATTTGAATCACCAACTAGAAGGACCTGCGGGCAGGTCAAGGCCCCTCCACTTTCAGAGAAGGGGACCCTCAAACCCCATCTTCCAGAGATTCCTCCCTCACTCTCTAGTGCCCCCTTAGACCCCCAACTTTCTTTCCCTTCAGCCATATGGTCAATGGTTCGAGAACCAGTCAGGGATTCATGAGAAAAGAAGATAAAAAATGAGCCATATTTTTGCCACCTCAAAGTCCCTGCATAGTCAATACTTTTGAAAAGCACTTTCATCATCAGAAGGGAGAAATAATGATAAAATAGCTAACAGAGAATTCACGCGAGTCGTGCCTGTACAGTGTGGTGTGGCACATGTCCCGCCGTCTGGCAAACTGAGCTTGCTGAACCAATGGGAAGACAAAGGAACAGACTGACGATTGTCACATCAGGCTGCAAAAGAGACAGCCCCTTCCTTAGAAAATATGAACGTCTATTCACAGTTCCAGCTTAGACGCCGTAGACCCAGCCTCGAACCCTGGCGCACAGATCCCGAGTCCCGTTTTGGGGCCATGCTGCCTTTGAGACTCTAGAGTGACTTCAGGGTTCCCTGGAAAGAGGTCCATATTTCGCCATGTATAATGCACGCCCATGTTTTTGTGCATACTATACATGGTATTATTATACCCATTGTATGTAATCATTCTATCCGTGTATAATGTGCATCCTGATTTTCCCTAAAAAATTTGGCCCAAAAGTGTGCATTATACACAGTAAAATACAGTGATTACTTTGGTTTAAATTAATTTAAAAAATAATCCTAATAAAATTAAATGTTGCATGAATTTATGTTCATTGCAGTGTTCCTTATAACTGAAAAAATAGAAATAATGTTAACCTATAATAATAAGGGATAAATGATGTAGCTGTCATTTGATAAAACGTTATTCCACATTTCAAAATACATTAGTGACGACTAGGTAGCTGCACAGAAGTGCTTATGATATAATATTAATTGAATAAAGCAAAATACAAAATTAAATCCATGCTGTGATTACAATGTGTGCTCAAATTACTTTCTTATGAACAAAGACAGAAAAGAAATAGACATTTTAAGTCATGACAAGTACTCATGACCTTATCCTTTATTTTAATTAGGCTTCTGTCAATGTTATTAGTGTAAAAATTATAAGAAGACATGCATTTTCTCAAGTCCTACTGATTACTTTTAATTTATTTGAACACATTTCTACCCATAAGGGCTGTAGGGGAGGGTGGATGCGAGCACGTGCCTCCAGCTGACACAGCACCTCTGTAGTCCAGCTTCCTCCTTCGGGGAGGGGGGCAGCGGGAGCTACCTCCTGGCACTGCTGTGAGGACGAGAGACATGAGTCACATAGTTCTTTTAGAACAGTGCCTGACACACACTAAATTGTCCTATGTGTGTATAAACATATATATCTATACATATATATACACCTAAACGTATATAGAGAGAAAGTTAGGACACAGTCCCAAAGTATAGCTTACTAGGGTTGACTCTCCAAAAGACGTGTGTGCCCTTGACGTCTCGGTGTGTCTATGGGTGTGAGTCTCTGTGCAGATGGATGAGCCCACACACCTGTGTGTGAAGTTACCTGGGCACCTGTGGGTGAAACTTCAGGACCATCTACTCAGATCCTTTCACTGTACCGAGCCAGATGCCGTGGCCCAGAACCGGGGTGTTATCCTCATCAGGCCACAGCGGGAAAGCAGAGCAGGTGGGAGTCTGGGCAGCCCCTCGAGGCCCAGGGCCCCGGCAGGGCCCCTCAGTGGACAGTGTGGCCGGTGGTTAAGTGTGGGCTCCGTGGCGAGATGGCTCAGGCTGGAGTCGTGGCTCTCACGCTCCAGGCAAGTGGCTAAACCTCGCCACACCGTGGTCTCCTTACTTGAACACCCAGGATACTGGTGTCCATCTTGCGCATGTGGATATCAAACCCGAGAAAACGCACAGAGTGCAAACCAGCACCTGCCTGGCGTGGGCAGGGTTCCCACGGGGCTGCGATTCAGCATCGTCCCAACATGGGCCCGAGAACAAGCAACGGGGTGCAGATTGTCCTCATGCTCAGTCCCGATGGAGCAAACAACAGCGACACTTAGGAACTGCCTGCTACGTGTGTAGAAATGAATAAAAGCAAATTCAGTTAATTCCAACACTTTCCTGCTTGGCTAGCGCAAGAGTATTATACTCATTTTACATATGAGGAAAGTGAGTCGAAGAAAGATTGAATAGTTTATTCAATAAATAATTTATGTTAGAAGATATAGTTAATGGACACAAAAACAATTAAATCTACCAATAATGTATACAAAATACCAATGAGATAGCACTTTTTAATTTTCATTTTATTTTTTATTGTTCAAGTGTAGTTGTCTCCACTTCCCCCACACCACTCACCCCGTCTCCTACCCTCCCCCCAACCCCCTCTGGCTGAGGCAGAGCTGTCCCCAGCAGGGTCTGGTGCCCGCTGGGGTCCCCCTGTGGGTGTGCTGCTTGTGTGGCCAGGGGTGCCGAGCTCCGGTGTGGTCTGAAGCCCACCGCCGGTTGTGTTGGTTCTGGGTCCGCCTGGGTGGGGTTCTGGTGCAGGTTGATGCCAAACGTTGCTTGTAACTGGCTTTGGGCGGTCTGTCTGGAGCTACCACGCTGTTCACTATTTGTGGCAGCGTCTACTGAGCCTGGGTGTGTGTGTGTGGGGGTGTGTGTGCACAAACCGTGTACAAGGTCGACTTCCTCCGACTCTGAGCTGGGAGCAGATCAATAAAAGGTCGAAGCTCCTTGATGTCCTGGCCTCGTCAGCCACTCCACCACCCCCTGAGGTTGCCTGTTCTTCCTTCAGAGCCTTCGGAAGAAAGACTGTCGAATGGGTCCAGGCTGGCAGCCATACACAGCCCCTTCCACGAGGTACAAGCTCAGTGGGGCAGGGCCACAGGGGTTGAGAGGATGGGGCCAGTGGGTCCCCTCCTTGGGGGTGGCACGATCAAGCACTCAATGTGGGGAAAGTGGCCTCTACTCCACAGCCCTACCCCTCAGTCTCCGCCACAGTCTCCAACTCCAGCTCCTCCAGGGGGAGTGCCCTGCAGGCCGAGGCTAGGTGCGGACAGGCATCCCTCCTGCAGGAGCGAGCTCGGTGGGCTGAGCCACGGGGACTCTGGAAGGCAGTGCAAAAGGGTCTCCTGTTGGGGTTGGTACCGGCTGAGCCTGCAGGATGGGGGCAAGCACTGCGCCTCCCCCTGCTCTGGAGCCGCACAGCCCAGTGTCCAGTGCAGCACTGGACAGAAGCCTCTGAGGGGGACATGACCCACAGGTCTCAGCTCTGAGCGGGGCTCCCTCCCCCCAGTGGGGAAGCAGGGGCCCAGGCGGTAACTTAGTCACTGCGGCAGAAGCAGGTATGCTTCTGAGTAAAAAGTTGAGGTATCAATATCTTTTCCCAGAATGACACTTTATAGGTTATTTCACGTAACATATGAGCAAAGATAGGATATTGCGGCATCTTCTCTATGGAAAAAAACAGATACAAGGTAAAATTCCAGGGGGGAAAAGTAAGCATTCTTGCAAAAATGTTTATAAGGTTGCAATTCAAATGCCTAACCGAGCATAACAATGTTATTCTTCTGGGAAAATCTCACCCTCTACTTAGGCACCTGCTTTCTTAACTTTTGAGTTTTAATTAAGGAGTCAGGTCCCTTTTCCCCAACCTGTAGCAGCAAGAACCTGGTGGGGTAGGCAGCGTGTTCTGTGACACAGGAGACTGTCTTTGTCTACTTTTGCACAGTAAACCTCAATTCACTGGCAGCACCCCCTCCCTGCAAACAGTTTGTACACAGCCGTGTTTAGGTGTTTTCCAAGATTAATTGTTTGCTAATATCCCAAATTACCCTCTGTAGGTGCAGGCGGTTGTTTTTCTTCCTGGGGCACAGTGATTCTATTTTGACAAGAATGTGACAAAGGATTAATTGGACCCATTTATTCTTCAAATGTTGGACTCTCGGGGAATTTACTAGTTCCACTTCTAATCAAGGACGAAGCTGGCAAGTGGGTAGTTAGCAAAGCCGGCCGCACACCTGCAAATATCAAATGTCTGCGAACAAGGCTGAGAACGCGCTCTCTCCCTTCTGGTCAGATGGTTTCATTTAAGATCCAAAGGGTCAAGGGTCACAGCATGACCTCATCAAATTAGACCCAACTGAGAGAGGTGTTTAGCACAACAGAAAGGAAATAATCTGAAGGACATTAAATGCAAATGAAATTGCCATCTGCAAACTTCAAAAACCACCTGACCTAAAAAAATAAATCTCCCACTTAGAGCTGAAACCGAGCCCCCTTGCCTCCTCGAGAGTGGATGCAGAGGTTGGTTCTTGTAGCTGCCTGACAATCACTCAACCTGCCAAAGTCCATTTGCATTTAATATTCCCCTCCTGACTTTTCCCAGTTGAAAAATTTGACAATGATCTCCCAGGAACAAGAAAGGGAAAGTTCAAGCATGAATATTACTCCTTCGCCTCTTGTGCCTGGATGACCAAATTGGTCACAGAAACTGCGAATGTCTCGAACAAGAAGCCCATGCATAGCTTTGGGGCAAGTTTGTGTGGCCACTGATGGGAGACGGAGCAAACTCATGGGATGGGGCTATGAGAGGGAGGTCCTGAGGCTGACAGAAATTGTGGTTGATTTTTAATTTATTTATTTATTCAGAATACGAGTCTTTCCAAGGCCCCAAGTGGTGCCGGGTTCTGGGGATGCACTGCCCAGCCAGGCCGATGTGGCTCTTGTCCTCGTGGAGCTCACAGACGGTTAAGCGAGCGAGGAAGGTAAAGCATGGGGAAGTGTGGTTCACCGTGGTGGTGGCTCAGAAGTACCCAGGCACCACCCAAGCACGCTCGCCCTGCCCAGCTCCCGTCCAGACAGAGCGGAGAACAAGGCAGGTGGTGGCGAGCAACAGTACCCGAACCTGGCTCCTGTCTGGAGAACTAGAGTCAGAAACACCACTGGGCGAGACTGTGGCTGGCTCTCTCTGCCCTGTTGGGACGCATGACCTGTGTAGGACACTTCACTGGCCGAATTTCCTCGTCAGGATAACAACAAAGGCTGATATAGGTAGCATTCGAGCTGTTCCATTGGTAGGAGAACTTTGTAACAACGTCGACTTCTGGCAAAATCCAGCAAGCTGCTTTGCGAGAAGGTGAGCTTCTCCCCTCCTCCCAGAACGAGCTCCTGGACCTGTTCTAGAAAGCGATGGAAAGCCACTAGGTAGGAATGTTGGGGGCGGGGCAGCTGCTGGGAAGTGGGCGGGTGAGAGCTGCAGCCAGTTCTGGCTCCAGCACCACGGAAGACAGAGAGAGGTTCTCTTCTGTTGTGAAACGGTGATTCCATTCATTGGAGAGAAATCACTGTGAACATTTCACCCAAATCACATTAGACAGAAACTCTCATGTGCCCCCAAACATTAGTACACGGTGCTTCCTGGGCTCCTCCAAGGCTGTGGCCCTGAATAACTTAACACGGGCATTCCTTTCGACAAAATTGAAAGCTCCTTGAGAGACGGGTCTAACAGCTTCTTCAGTATCCTCCAATGCTTTTGACAGAACCCATGTGATCAATACCATTGCTGATCTTGACCAAGGTCTGTGAGGTTTTCTCCTCACGATGGGCAGGATGCCATTGTTGTCTGTCACTGGCTTTGTCGCTTGGTAGCAAATGTTTAATCTTAAGCAAATTTTCTATCATTTCTGCAATTCAGTTTTATTATTAATAAATGAAATTGTAAAAAATTGACCACAGACATTTTATAAACTGTAAATAACTCCAGAAATGAGAGGTACTACCATTGTTGTTGTTGTTGTGTTTTTTTTTTTATCAATGTTGGGCACCAGCCTCCCTACGGATGACAGTGAAGAAATATTGGGGATGACAAGCGGGCTCTTCTGGCCCCAAGACTCTTCGGCGTCTCTTTGGTGACCCGAGGGATGGACATCTGGCCAGTCCCGCTTCAGGGATAATGATGAGCCCACCGTTCTGCCTGCAATCCCCCAGAACCACAGAGAAGGCGAGGAGAGGTCACGATTCATACGAGGACATACAAAAGGAAAGATGACTGTCCTGAGTAGTGTTTTCTTTGTCCACCTCCATTGTAACACGGCGATTCATGGCTAGAACCTGTTCGTTTACCCTGCGAGAGCATCTGGATGCGAGTCAGAAAGAGAGAAGTCTGTGAGGGAGCTCCGTGTGGGAGACGAGGGGGGTTCATTTGGTGACTGAGTGCCACCAAGTTTTGGGCCCATACCATCCCGGGTTTCGTGTAGCAGCTTTCTCCAAGGCCCAGGTCAGGAGACACAGACAACTGTGCATGCACGCTGAGGGGGTGCGTGGGTGCATGGGACAGGGGAGTGAGGGGAGGGCCATGAGAGGAGTGGGGGGGGGGAGAAGGATGTGGGGATGAAGAGCACGGAAGGCCTGACCGAGTTGAACTCTACCATTGTCCATTTGCAAATATGTAACTGTCAGGAAGCCTCAGAAGCTAGTTCGCTCATTCAAATACGACAAAGGCTGAACCAGATGCCCTCGGAGGACTTGGTAATGTTACAGAGGCAAGTTCACATGACGAGGCAGTGGAAGGCCCAGGTTAGGAGAACCAGCCCTATCATTTGTGGGTTATGTGATAACGCACAAGTCACATCACCGCTCTGAGCCTTGCTTCCTTGTCTGTAAAATACACCACTGATACCTATCTCATAGGAGGAAATAAAAGACTCAAGATAGAAATTTGTAGTTAAGTGCTATGCAAATGTCAACTTGTTTATGGCCCCAGAAGGGAAGGAAAAAGAATGAAGAAGCAGAGAATGTGCAGGGAAGTAAATAAATGATTTCTCTCTCTCATAAAGTTTAAGATGAAATATTATTTTTGCGTGCATCAATACATGAGGCAGGAACACGTCGATGCTGGCTGCTAAGTGAGGGACTGGACCTCCATGTTGGTGTTTCAGCCTAGGCGGATGGGATACAAAAATACATCCCATGCTTCTGGGATCAAGAAACTTCTTGGACCCGGGGGTGATATAGGATAACTTCATCAGCCTGCTGCTTGCTTGCTAGGGAAGGAGAAGGAGGATTTGGGCGTGAGGCCTAACTGTCATCTTCTTGGGTTGGGGATGACGACACCTCATCGATCTTGTGTCATTTCAGAAAATGGCCAATCGCCTCCCTGCCTTGGAATTGGGTCAGGGAGCAGCGATCTAAAGAGGCATTTGTTAGCGGGGAGAAAGCAGTCGGAGCGAGAGCGGGGGATTTATGAATTCGAGCGCAGGAACGCTGGGTGTGGGGGCGCACATCTGGCCGCAAGATGCTCTCTGGCTGCCTGTGGATGCGGAGGCCTGGTCGGAGGAGGTCACGGCAGGTTCAGTGGGATTGCGTGGGGCGGGGGCTGCAGTGAAAGTAAACAAGCCGCCCTCATGGCTCCAGGCTCCCCCCCCCCAAAAAAAAAAGATGAGGAAGGAGGTGTGCTCACATTTATTTTCAAGATCATGGAAATATTTTTAAGCTCTTGGAAATGCAAAGTGGACAAATCCCTCTCATCAATCAATACTGAAAATTTCGTATAAAGACAATGACAACTAAAAAGCTACTGGAGTTAGAAGAACATTGCCCTAAAATAAATGCTGAAAGGGTTAAAAAAGATCTATCCCTGTGGGCTCCCAGCCCTGCAAAGCAACTCAACAATCAATTCCGCATCATTTTACTGAGAAACCGTTGCTGTTTTCCTAGACTGGTGTTAAAAATTGTAGTGGTATAAGCCCTGGCTGGCGTAGCTCAGTGGATTGAGCGTGGGCTGGGAACCAAAGTGTCCCAGGTTCGATTCCCAGCCAGGGTACATGCCTGGGTTGCAGGCCATAACCCCCAGCAACCGCACATTGATGTTTCTCTCTCTCTCTCTCTCCCTCCCTTCCCTCTCTAAAAATAAATAAATAAATAAAATCTTAAAAAAAAATTGTAGTGGTATAGATTCGAGTGCCCTTGATTTGGTTATATTCTTTGTATTTTTTAAAGTCAAAAGTATAAATTAGTAGGAGACAGAATTAATAAATGAGGTCAGGAGCTACATTGACCAATCTACGGTGCCCAAGCAGGGGAAGGCCCACCTCCCACCCTCTAAAAAGTTAATGAATAACTTGGCTTGGGATTGGGTTCCCAAGGGGATAATTTATTAATGACACTTTTGCAGTGACCACCAGTCCTAATGCCATGTTAAAGAGAAAAAAAAATGTGTTCAGCAACAAGGTAGACTTGGTTTTGCATCTCCTGAGCTTTGCAGGTGGGGGGCTGGTCTTTACACTCATCTCCTGGTGTGGAATGGGCTCCCCGTGTGAGCCGTTTCAATCCAGCCTCTGCATCTCCGTGTGTGACTTCATTTGGATTCCTTATGGGGGATTTTCTCCCAGGCCCCAGGCAGAGCGCTAAGCAGAGAGGTGCCTCCGTGTGGCTTCCCTTCTAAGATCTGGATCTTTGTCTTCTAAATCCCTGCTCAGGGTCTCAGGTTCTAGCTCCTGACCCTGCTCAGGCCTTAAAACCTGTGACCTTACAGCGGCCCCTCAGCCGCTGGCAAGCTTCCTGCGCTGGTTTTGCATTAGCTCTTTTTGCTCCTGCAACTGAGCATGGTCTTTTCCTTCCCTGCCACCCTCCCCTCCCCGCAACTTAGCTATGCATTTTCTTTTCTTTTTTTTTTTATAAGTTTATTTATTTATTTTTTAAAGATTTTTATTTATTTATTTTTAGAGAGGGAATGGAGGGAGGGGGGGGAGAGAGAGAGAGAGAGAGAGAGGGAGAGAAACATCAATGTGCGGTTGCTGGGAGTCATGGCCTGCAACCCAGGCATGTACCCTGACTGGGAATCGAACCTGCGACACTTTGTTTCGCAGCCACACTCAATCCACGCATTTTCTTTATTTGTTTGTTGGCTGGGTTTGTTTCATTGCTTTTTATCCTGAATTTCTGGGGGGTGGTAGCAGGAGATACCGCGTGGCTCAGATGGCTAAGTGACCGGAACTGGAGGTTCACGGTAAGGTTGATAAAATTTCTTCTTCCAGGTTTCTCATGGAATTACCTCTTATAATATTATCAAACTTCCACCTCTTTCCGCCCCAGGAGTAATCATGTATTCTGGACATTGGCCAGGACCGGTGGTGCAAAAAGCAAAACGCTGAAGAGGAGAAAGGGTTCAAGTCGTATCCCTGTCACTTCCAAGCCATGGGACCTGGGACGAGCCACTGACCTCGATCTGTTAGATGAAGCAGGCTGTGCCAGCTCTTCACGAACCAGGCGTGGTGGCCGTTACCGAATGGGGAGCCATTGCTATTTCTCACTGGGTTTTCACCAGCAGCAATGCTGGGGAGCCTGGCTAGGCCGGCGGTGGGCCGCAGAGCACAGCGCTACTGTACGTGGGAGATAGACCTGCTGTAAAGAGAAGATAGAACACACCAGTTTTTGAGAACTACGCAAATAAGAGTCAACCAATGAGCTGGAAAAGACTTTTTAATTAAGGTAGGGAAAAAATAATGTTCTCCTGGTGTTTCTTGTATCGGACTGCAGAGCGTGGTTTTCTATGCTCGCCGCGGACTCGCACAGCACGCGTGTCTCACGCCGACTTCCACGCGTTTTGTCACCCAATGGAGCCCCAGCTCTGGGTCCGCCAGGACGGACGCGTCCGGCTACCTGTGCATCTTCCGCCTGATGCGTTTTCCTTCGAAAAGCTGGACAGACGTTTTCAGTGGAATAAACTTCTGCTTCCTGTCTTTGAAGCTCAAACATTTCATGTCAGAGGATGAAACACGTGGTTAATAAAGACAACGTGTATTTCCCTGGAAGTCTGGGACCTGGAGTCAGCCAGAGAGAGGCGCTCTCGTCCACCTCCCCACAGGGTGAAGGGGAGATGGGAAAGGCTTTTTTTTTTTTTTTTTAAATCAGCACTGCGTGTGTTTTCCCCTTAGGTGGGACGTTAGAGAACATGCCTTGGTTACCTAAGATGTTCATGCTGGAGTAAGGTGTCTTCTTGTACCTTCTGTCTGGGAGAAGAGATGAGCACAGCAACAGCCGTCGCTCTAAGAGTTGACCTACTATGGGCCGCTGCAGGCCGAGCAGCCGATGCTGGGGAGGGAAAGCTTTCAGGCACTGCTAGTGCTTCCTGTCACTTTCTGCTCTCGGGAAACTGTTTGGGAGTGGTAGCCAAAGAGGTCAAAGTTTCAAGCACGGTACTCTCTCAAGGGTTCCCGGATCAGCTGTAACCACCCCAACACTGATCTTCCCCAATTAGAATATTCCTTGCTGGAGACCTTCAACACCATTCTCAATTCATAGCACCTAATTTGTTTATTCAGTTTTTACTCATTAAAGAAACATCATTCTTCCAAACTGAAACGGGTCCAAGTTTTGAAAAATCTACTTCATAGTAACTATTAAGTTTAAGACAGAACTTGGTATTTCTCAGAAGAGTGTCCGGACACTCTCAGGGCAGTTTAAAAATTGCCTGAAATTTATACCCAGAAGATTCTGTTGTCCCTAATCAAGAACAACGATGTATGAATTTTTAAAGTAATTGACATTTAAAAGAATCTTTATTTTGTACTTTTCTAAATGATGCAAATGCTTTAAAAGAAATATGTATCACGTTTATAAAAAAGTAGTTTTTCTGTGCTTGCTTTGGTAGCGCATATACTAAAAAGCAGTCATTTTTCTTAGCAAGTGAGGAGCAAATACATTAATCATGATTAATTCTAGGTATTGGAAATACACAGATGATTGTCATTTTCTTCTCTGCACTATTTTACATCTTCTAAATTTCCCCAAGTTAAAAAAGTATTAATAGTAATGCTAGAGTGGAAATAATGCAACAACAACATAATCATTGCTGTCTATAATTTTAAGCAGCTTTTCAAAGAGACATTTTATTGAATGTCATCAATTAACTAAACACACAAATATGTAAGTTTTCAAAATCTATCTTATTAAGTCTTGAGTGATAGATTTTCATCACAAAGATATATGAAATTTTTAAGCTCAAATAATTTATGTGTTTTAATTTAAGACATCTGTTTTTCATTTGACTAGTTAAAATACCTTCTGTACAATGTTTAGATTTTTTTTTTTTTACTCAGCATCATTTTAGCTTGACCATCCTCCGAGTCTAAGAATTTGTACAAGTCCCAATACATTGAACGTGTAAATCACTTGAAAAACATACGAATTGACAACTCTGTCCTGTCACACCCCATCATTCCGGGGCTGCAGGGCTGGGTCCTCGGGAGGGATCACTCCTCACATCCATAAAACCGTTCCCTCCTTTGACAATAAAAGCAACCTGCTCAGATTTTTACAGAGCTACACAGAGTTACTTTTCCTTCCTGTGTGCTTCTTGGAGCATTTGCTTTGCTTTTCTAGATTCAAGCCCCGCAGTGAAAGGCAAACGTGTCATCAACATGCACAAGCATCCATGGGGTGCAAGAACTATTCCAGTTACTATGGCAGAGTGTGAATGGAAAACATAGTTAGGTCACCGAGGAGCTTATAATTTACTAAAGAAGACAGAGATGTAAATACTTCATCTAATAATGGCAGCCCGTAGTAAGCGCCTTGATAAGGCCACGAAGACAGGCGAGAGTATAGCTGAAGAAGAGGTGAATTCTAGCTGTGGACAGGGGAGTTGGGGAGAAGTCATCCGAGCCAGTGTTCGAGGGGTGGAGGGTAGGGGATGCACATTCCAAAACGAAAGGCTGGAACAAGCAGAAAGGACTACACAGAGGGAGACAGGAAACTACGGCATGTACAAAGAATCACAAGAAGGCTATTGTGCCTGGTTCTTGGACGTAGATCTGAGAGAGCTAGCTGTAGCGGAGTTTGAAAAAACTTTGGGTCAGACGATGAAGAGACCTGAATAGCATATTAAAGAGTTTGAGGTTTATTTTAGGTAATGAGGGGGAATGAGCTTTAAAGGTTTTGGGCAAGAAAAAAAAATGACATGGTCAGATCTGGGCTTTAGCGTGATAACTGCCCAACAGTGTGATAGATGGGTTAGGAGAGGAATACATCGGACACATGGACCAGTTATGAGGATACCGTCATGGTCCAAGGAAAGATTGTTTAAATGGCCTGAATTAAAATAGCAACAAGAGCACATGGAACAAAAGGGATAGATATTTCAGGCTTGGAAGAAGATGCATGGATAACTGAGAGGTCTATTAGATGAGAACTATGTTTTTAACTTCTTGATAACTATACATGGATGGGGCCGAATACCTGTAATATCGAGACATCGAGGCTTTCCTTGCATTAATAGCAAACACTATATGAAAATGATCCCAAGTGAGGATTTTAACAACTAGGAGACGGAAAAGTATGTTTTTGTTGGGAAGACAGTATATCCTAAAAGCTTTGATTGTTCAAAATCCTACATGCTGCTCACCTAAAAATATTTCTCATTAGTGCAGTTTACCACCCTCCAACAATATTGCAGTGATGGTAGCTACATCTTTGCTTACATTCTTAATTATTTATTTAGGATAAATTACCAGGACAAAATGGACTGTTCAAAGAGTATGTATTTTTCTAAGGCTTTTTCTATGAGTTATCAAATTATAAGGCAATTTATATTCCCACCAACTAGTGTATGTGAATGCTCACATCTCTGAACGATTGGCAGCAATGAGAATTATCTTTTATTTCTTTAATCTATACCAATTTAATAACGTAAAAATGGTTTTAAGACTTCTCATTTGACAGAGACAAAACCTCATGTACTCCAACCACGTTGTTTAAAAGCTGACAAAATGTAGCAAAACAAAACTAATGAATGCATAAAGGAGCCAGAAACTGATGAAAGAAAGCACTCCGTGCCAGGTGAGAGCAGCAGCTGAGGAGCCTATGGGAATGCGAATGAGCACGGGGGAGGGGCCTAGCTGTTTCCCACCGGAAGGCGGTGCAGGGTGCAGGCCCTCAACACAGCCGGAGTTAGAATGATGCTGTGTGCACGAAGCCTGGAGAAATAAAGAGCTGCCACTTCCTTGACAGAGGCACAAGAAAAAGTCTCCCATAAGCCCATGGACATAATAAGGAAGCCTGTCAGCCATGTGGGATCAGAATAAAAAAAAACATCTCCTTCAGGCACTGGAACAGGACCCTGGGCACACCCCTGTGGGGTCAGTCTCCATGGACCAGTGAGGTACAGGCATCCAAACTGAACAATTAGGTTAAAAAGACCTCGGACCAACAAAACCTGTAGGAACCTACAGAAGTAAAAACTAAATGACTACGTGGAGATGCTTTTATGAACAAGATAATGGGATGTCCAGAAAAACGACCACTGTTAAAGATGAGCTCATTATGGAAAATTATAGACTCAGTAAGGAAACCAAGGTGGGGAGTCAGGACACCTAATAATGGAAAAGTATGTACTCCAAATATAGGAAGAGAATGATTTTAAAGAGACAGGAGGAGAACACTATTGAGAGAGAGAGAGACACACACACACATACTCACACACACAGATGGTTTGAAAACTAACTAAAATAGAATTTTCAAAAACAAAAATACTCAGCTTACAGGAAAAATAGCATATTAGACACAGGTATACCAAAACTCAAATTCAGAAAATAGAGAGCATAAAAACCAGTTATCTGATCACAGAACAATTAAGTCATAATTCACATATAAAGTATGGTCTAAAAAATGGAAATGAAAAACAAATTCCAATTATAAATCACTCATAAGGTATAGAATAAATCACAATGAAAATTATGAAATAAAATTTAGTTATTAAAAAACAGGAAAGGATGAAAGAAGGAGCTATTTCATTTAAAAAGCTAAAAATAAGAGCAGAATTTAATGAAATACAATGTGATGGAAAAAGATTCTCAACAAAAGTGCTTCAAAATTCTTATGAAAATAGATAAACCTCTTTCAAGATTGTTCAAGGCAAAAAGGAGACACAGATAATGTTAAGACCCAAAAAATAGCATGAAACTACAGGAGATATATTTAAAATCATATGAAGATTCCATGAACAATATTCGTGCAAATAAGTTTGAAAGATTAAATGAAATACAATTTTTTACAAGAATGCAAAGTCTGCCCTGGCTGGCGTAGCTCAGTGGGTTGAGCGTGGGCTGCAAACTAAAGCATCGCAGGCTCGATTCCCAGTCAAGGCACATGCCTGGTTTGTAGGCCATGTCCCCAGTGGGGGCCATGTGAGAGGCAACCACACATTGATGTTTCTCTCTCTCTTTTTCTCCCTCCTTTCCCCTCTCTAAAAATAAATAAATAAAATCTTAAAAAAAGAAGTGAATATGTATTTAAAAAAAAAGAATGCAAAGTCTGTGAAAATGACATCACAGTCTTCAGAGAAGATTCAAAGGGCTCTTTAGACAAATAATTAAATGGAAGAGCTGAATACTGTTGCTGACTGTTAGGTCAATACACAGAAAAACAATAGCTTTTCTACGTGCCACCAGTCATCAACAGAATAGGGAAGACAACACAATTATGGCAGGCACAA
Organism: Phyllostomus hastatus; assembly: GCF_019186645.2. Lineage (NCBI taxonomy): Eukaryota > Metazoa > Chordata > Mammalia > Chiroptera > Phyllostomidae > Phyllostomus > Phyllostomus hastatus. Next base: position 26,356,611 of record NW_025334004.1, on the reverse strand, counting down.
TATTGGTAAAATCTACGATGAACTTGGTAATACATGTAACAAATCTGTACAGTAGGCTTATGAAGAAAATAAAACACATGGGAAAAGATGTGATCAAGTAAAATCAACATTGATGAATGAATAGACTTGATATTATAAAAAATAAGCATTTTCCCAAGTGAAACTATAAATTTAAGGCAATTTTTTAAAAGATTTTATTTACTTATTTTTTTAGAGAGGGAAGGGAGGGAGAAAGAGAGAGAGAGAAAAACATCAATGTGTGGTTGCTGGGGACCATGGCCTGCAACCCAGGCATGTGCCCTGACTGGGAATCGAACCTGCGACGCTTTGGTTTGCAGCCCGTGCTCAATCCACTGAGGTACGCCAGCCAGGTAAGGCAATTCTAATGAAAATTCCAATAGGTATCTCAACCCAGTAAGGAAATCAACATGAATTTATAAAAGTGAAGATCCAAGAATTACCAGGAAACTTCTGGAAGTGGAAGGGAAGAATAAGAAAAGGCTTTGCTCTACTGGGTATGAAGTCTAATGATAAGTTATAGTAATTAAAATGGCTTGAAGGTGGTGGAGAACTTCAAAACGGATCGCTGGAGTAGGCTGGAGAGCAAAGCGTAAATGAGGAGCCGGTGTACGCCAGAGGGATGCTACCAGTCAGCAGGAAGACGGCGAACTCTGCACTCCACGGTGTCAGGGGTAGCTGCCTGTCCACGTTAGAAAACATTGATCTTTATCTCACACCATGCATGCAGAGTGAATTCCAGAAAAACACCAAATATGAAACTATTTAAACCACTAATATAAAATATAGTCAAATATCTTTATAACCTCAGGGCCGGAAAGGATTTCTTACTGAAGATTACAGAGCATAATATATTAAGGAAAGAATTACAAAGCTGGCCAGATCAAATTTTTTTTTGTAAGATTAGAAACATCCTAATCCAAGTTAAAACACAAACTTTCAATGGGCAGCTTTTTTTCAATACATAGGACAATAAAATCTTTGGCATTCAGGATATATACATTTCTACCAATCAACAAACAAAAGAACAACATTCAAATAGAAAAAAGGTTTAATGTTATGAGCAGGCAATTCACAGAAGAAATTTAAATGATAATAACATAAAGTTTCCCTTAAACTCATTAGTAACTATGAAAATACAAATTAAAATAATAATTATATAACATTTTAGATTGACAAAATGTTAGATTAATAAACTAAGTACTGGCAAAGATTTTGAGGTACATAGCTGATGGGAAGGTAAATTGATAAAAATCATTAGAAAGCTGCATGTTATCAGGTAAAAAATCTATTTAAGAGGTAAACTCTAAGAACTAGCAACCCGATTTCTAGAGAGTCTCTTGCATATGTGTATACGGAATGTTCATGACAGCATACTCACCAGTAAAATCTCCAAAATGATTTAAATATCCACAAGTAGAGAAATGGATAAATAAATTGTGGTATATCTATAGACTGAAATAAAACCGCAGCTGAATTTCATGAGCTCAACCTAAATGCTCCGCGGTGAGTCCATCTCAGAAACAGATGGCTGAGTGTAAAAAGACAGGCTTGGAAAGTGTCATGTATAGTATGGCAACATTCATTCCAAATTTTTGAAACCCATAAAGCTGTTATTTTACATATTATTTGTAACGGGTAGGTAGTGAAGGTATTAAAATATGGAATCCAAGTATACACACCAAGTTCTTCTAAATGGCTGTGTCTGAGGAGCAAGGCCCAGGGAGGAGAAGCTATGGCTCCTTTTCACACACTCACACTTATTCACACACTCACACACTCACACTCACACTCACAGGAAGTGGAAATGATGAAGCATCAGTCCTGGGTGATGAGCGCATAAGCATGTTTTACATTATGTTCCTTACATATCTATTGTTTACAATTTTACATTAAAATATGAAAATGGAATGTTCTTTGACTATTAGGAAAGTTAAAATGTTTTTTGAATACACAACCAGCCATATCTACTTTGCATAGAATTATTTATAAATATTCTCAGTCTTTTTTCTTTTATAGTTTTTTAAACTGGTTGATTATAAATATTTTCCACTTTAGATATGGCAATTCTTTGGCTATCATAAGATTGAAAATAATCTTATGTTTTCAGTTTTTTTTGGTCAATTTTATTTATGGTATTTGACTTTTATAAATATTAATTTTTTATGTAGTCAATTCTATCAAACTTTTCATTGCTTTTATAAAGGCATAAACAGTCATCTAAACCCTCATGTAATGTTTTTATGGCTTTATTTTAAAATTTAAATATCTGGAGCATGACAGGCACTCAATAACATTTATTATTGTTATTAATAATAACAATATTATCAATGGAATGTTCCATATTATTAATGGAAATCTCAATGGAATTTAGTTTGATACATGTCCTATGGTAAGAATCTAACTTCTTTTATTCTCAGCCACCAGTACATTAAGCATCATTCATTTTAAGTACCAACTTCTAAAATTACTAATTTCCCGTATACATTCCTTCACGGCCTGTTTCTGACTCAGCTGTTCTGTTCCATCACCTGTCTTATTTTGATATCGCACTTGTAATTATTGTACCTTCACCATGTATTTTAGTAGCTGGTCAATCGACTTCTCCCTCTTTTTTTCCCAATAGTTTTTGTTTATTCTTATGTCTTTGTTCTTCTGATGAATTTAAAATCAATATGTTAAGTCCCAGAGAACATCCCAGTGGGGGAGTCCATTGGAATTGGTTTTCACTTGTTGACGAATTTGGGGAGCATCCTCGCCTGGGTGGTGTTCCGCCGCCTCATCCGGGGACGTGGCGCTGCCCTGCATCTGCTCTGGCCTGATCAGGCCTCCACTAACGTTCGGTCCTTGTTTTTCATCAAATAAATCTTGCACAGGTAGATATGAATTCATATATATAAATATAAAATATGAGTGGGTTTTAATTATCCTTTCTAATTGAATATTGCTGAATAAACTAAAGGTATATCTCACATTTGTTTTATAACCCTATTCCTTACTGAACTCCCTATTAACTATAACATATTGTCCACACTATTTTCGTGGTATTAAATACATTCAAAATGCTATGCAGCCATTACCACCATCCATCTCCAAACTCTTTTTATCTTTTTTTTTCCCTGAAAAAATCTTTATTGTCTTCATTTGGCCCCTTGCCTGGGTGAGGGCTGCAGGGTGGTTAAAAGGACGCCCAGTGGTTGCAGGGAGGGGCTCGGACGGAAGCCTGATACCAGGGGCCAAGCACAGGCCTGTGGGCTGCACAGGCTCCCAGTTGTGCTTGAGAGTGGGCCTTGCAAAGAGATACTCACCCGGCCCAGCCTGTGAGTCAGGTGATCACCCGTCCTCTCCATGAGCTGCACCTGCTCATCCAGGACGCGGTTCTCCGGAAGTCACGGAGCTAAGGGTGCGTGCGGGAGGACCCCGAGGCCTGCAGGCTCAGGAGGGCTTGGCTCAGGTTCTCCTCCACGGCCGTGGCGGCTTCCACGGTATCCTGAGAGTCACCCACTTGTCAAGGGAAGGCTCCAGTGCATCTTGCAAGAGAACACGGCCACCGCCCTGGTTTTGCATCTTTAAGAGCCGCTGGGAGCCGTCGAGCTTCACCTTGGCCAAGTCTGGGAGACAGAAGCCCAGACAGAGGTAAGTGTCGGAGGCCTGCAGATACAGGGTGACCAGGGGGTGACAGGGCCTCCACCTTGGTGGAGTAATTCTGACGGATTTGGGAGCTCGAGATTGTTCGGCAATAAGGAGTGAAACTTAAAAAAAAACGGTTTGAGCTGGTCTTGGGGGCTGAGGATGACTGAGGCGGTTTTGAAGGTGGTGGCTGGAAGAAGGGGCGTCCCTGGGTCTGTTCTGTCCGAACGCTGCCGGAGAAGACAGATGGGGGGCTGCCAAGGGCACTGCTCACAATCTTTTTATCTTATAAAACCGAAGCTCTATATGCATTCAACAACAGCTCCCCAGTCTTCTCTTCGCTCAGCCTCTGGCAACCACCCATCTACTTTTGGTCTGTACACTGTCAACCACTCTGGGTGTTTCCTGTGAGTGCAGTCACAGAGTGTTTGTCTCCTTGTGACTGGCTTGTTTCACTTAGTGCAGTGTCCTCAAGGCTATCCACATGGAACCAGGGATCAGAATTTCCTTCCTTTTTAAGGTTGAATAATACTTCACTGTCGGTGTAAACCATATTCTGCTTAACCATTGATTCCGTGATGGGTACTTGGGTTGCTTGCATGTTTTAACTGTGGTCAGCATCCGTGAGAAAGAGCCTGGGTTTTATTTGTGTGTGGAATGTTCAAGCATCTGAAAATGAAACTGTGATTAAGAAGCCTGAATCCCAAATCTCATTCAGAAGTACCCAAAGCCACCCTCTACCCCACCCCGCCGTCACAGAATTGGTGGCCTGAGTGATGGCTGTTCATAGAACCCTGAGCGACATGTGGCCCTTTTTTCTGAATGAACTTGAAATGAATTTCTATGAAAAGATGAACAACTCACATTTCATTCAGTCCTATAGTTTATGTCTGTGAAAAATATTGTTTAAGAAATACCTAATCATTTTATTTTGTTGTTTTAGATTAGCTTTTTTTATAAAAAAGATTTTATTTATTTATTTTTAGAGAGGGAAGGGAGGGAGAAAGAGAGAGAGAGAGAAACATCAATGTGCAGTTGCTGGAGGCCGTGGCCTGCAACCCAGGCATGTGCCCTGACTGGGAATCGAACCTGCGATGCTTTGGTTCGCAGCCTGCGCTCAATCCACTGAGCTATGCCAGCCAGGGCTTAGATTAGCTTTTTAAAGACAAAAAAATGACTTGAGGTTCCGGTTAACTGCTACCAAGAATTAATCAAAGTAACCTAACTGACCACTTGGTGTAAGCTACATACAGTGTCGATGCTTAAATAATTCAGTTTCTAGCAAAGGCGGTGTGAACTTCATACCCCCTTATAAAACAGCGCTAGATCAATCTACTACCAAAAACTCACTGAGCCTCTACCCAGATACGGTCTGCCCTGGCGCGTGGTGTGCCCACAGCCCGTGCCAGCCTCTCTCACACACGCCAGGTGCTCTAGAAAGATTTGCTTTTGGCCTGGGGAAGGCACAAACGAAACCAGGACTCAGCTCCTGTCAAGGAGTTAACATTGGGAAGACTGAGCTGATGCCAGGCACAAAAGTCAACATAGGATCAACGATCCAGTGAACGCCCCAGAGGGGAGAGAGTGAGCGCGCTGGGGCTGCAGAGGTCTGGGACTCTTCCTAGAAAAGAAGCAACGTGATCCTGATTTTGAAGGAGGGCAGGGGGAGAAAGGGATGGGAGAAGAGGGAGGTGAAGAGGTGGGTTGAGGAAAGGACAGGACATCTGGCGCCTTGTACCTGCTCTCCGGGCCGTTAGCTATTTTTCACGCGCCCAGGACTCTGCAGCTGAGGGGAGGGATTGCACGTAACGCTGGCCATGATGGCGAGAGCAGTGGTGACAGTAATGCGCACCGAGCTCTTCCCATGGCCCGGGGACCCAGGGAGCCCTTCCAAGGCATTATCTCATCTCGTCTTCACGCCAGTTCCACGAGGAAACACACAAAATGGGTTCAAAGAGATTAGGGAACTTGTTCTGATCAAGTAATTAAGAAAACCACAAAGCAGGGACCGGAATCCAAACTGTGAGACTCCAGGGCCACTGGAATATCACTGGCGCAGTGGTTCTCCTTTGCATTTTTTAACCTGGTGGCTTACACAAAAGAAGCGCCTGGTGGGTTTTCATCCGCTGAGGTCTGACTCACTGAAGCAAAGGACGAGTGATGGGAAGTAATGCGAAGGGAGGGAAAATGCCAGAAAGAGGGGCCTCGGACCCTGGAGGGCTCTTAGGGCAGAGTTGAGGGATTTAGGAAACCAGGGGCCTTCAGAGATTCCGGAGCTGAATTGGGATGAAAGGCTGCCTTTCAGGCCACTCTCTGTCTCCATGTGAAGGGGAAACAACAAGAAAGCGACTCTGCACAGACAACAGTAACAGCAGCACCTTTCACGGGGTGTCCCTCCCCGGCCTCTGAGGCATCTCACTGCAGGGCCTCCGCCCACTGCTCCTGCTCTGTTTGTTTTCCGAGAGCCAGTTTCTGGAAAGAGAAAGACATTCTCCTTTCTCTTATGGAATGCTATAACCCCCTCTGAGTTTACCAGAGTGTTTCCCCCCAAAGAACTCATAAGATTATGTGAATCGTTGAAATCAGTTGTTTATTTACTCAACAAATATTTAGTGAGGAGGGCCTACTATGTGTCAGATACCACATGTCAACGTTAGAAACACAGACCTAAACAAGAGAGACGTAGTGTCTGCTCTTACGGAGTTTCCAGGCTAGCTGGGAATGTGAGCATTAACCAAGGGATGAAAGAGTGGAGGGTGTTTGGAAGGGAAAATGCAAGGGCACTGGGGACGCTTATGGTGGGCAGGAGCCAAGGCAGTTTGGGGTAACTGGCTTCCTGAGGGGTGTGTCATTTAACCCAAAACATGGAGGAGAAGCTAGTAGTCAGACAAGCCAAAGGGGTGTGTGTGCGCACGCGCGCACATGAGAGGGGGCAGGGCTGACAGACAGAAAGGGAGGGAGAGACAGAGAGAGAGAGAGAGAGAGCGCTGTTTGGAGGCATGGGCACTGGCAGAGATAGGGAGGGAAGAGGATGACAGTGTTTCAAGCAAGGGGAAGCCAGCGCAAAGACTGGGCATGAGGGGGAGCCTAGTGTTTTTAAGGAACTAAGGAAGGGCAAGCGTGTGACCATGTAGAGAGCAAGGAGGAGAGGGGTTTGAAAGCAGCTGAGCAGGTTGGTGGTTTGGGCACCTGCAGGACTTATAAGCCACGTGAAAGGGTTGGATGACTTGATCTGCAGGCAATGGGAAGGCAGTGAAGGGCTTTAGGCAGGGATGACAGGATCCAACTGGCATTTTTGAGCACCACCAGCTACTGAATGGAGAATGGGCTGGAGAAGGGAGAGAATGGGGGCATGGAGACCAGGCAGGAGGCTGTTGCAGGCATTCAGGGGGGAGGTGTTGGGACAGGGAGGACAGGGAGGGGTGGGTGGAGTCCAGGCAGGCTAGAGTCAGCAGGAAGTGATCACATAGGAGAGGGGTCCCTGCTGTCTTCCAGGCTTCGGCTTAAGCAGCTGGATTCTCACGATTCACACAGCCCCACTGCGTTAACTTGCCCCCTTCCTATTGCATGTAGGAAAGGTCTACTCAGAAGTGTGGAGCAGGTGATAGGCCATTGGGCTGAGAATTCATACCTGCTGTAATATTAACTATCTAAAGAGTTTCCCCTGGCGATCCATAAAAAATTCTTATCCAGGAATTTATTGTCCAAGAAATGAGAATATTCTGTACTTTCCTTTCAAAGGACCCTCCACAAGGCAGAGACTTTCTGAAAGCAAACTTCATACATTCCTGGTGTCTTTCCACCCATTGAGATCAAAGTTCTCAAGAGTCATTGGCTTGGGTTATAATGACCATTCAGAGTTTAGGTAAAAAATTAATGAAGCACACATTTTGGTTCCATGAAGGAAGGACTTTTAAAGAGGAAATGAGCTGCCTTAGGGGCAGGTGCCGTTCACGTCTAAGGCTCAGCTCAAATATCACCTCTTAAGACGCCAGCCCTGAGTCCCCCAGGCTGAGGTCCTCATTCCGGCCTCATTGCCCTGTGCATGGTGATCTTCTCCACAACAAAACCACCTCTTATTTCCATTTATTACAAAAGACTGTCAACTTCTAGTCTTATCCATTATTGTGGCCTGCCATAGAGAAGGCACTCAAGTATTGAATGGGTGAGTGAATGAATGAACGAATGATGTTAGATGTCTTTAGAGGTTGGGTAATGACATGGCTGTCATGTAAGGAAATTTAAGCGACAGCTCACGGGTTGGATTTTGAGAGCCCTTCTATAAAAGCTGGCATCCTTCTTAGCCATGGACTGCCTCTACACGTTACCTGAAGCGCCCCCGTCCTTGGGACTAGGGGCCAGTATCTCAGGAATCTCTCCTCATGCTCCAGAGCTGAGCCTGAATCTACCGACCTTGCGGATCCTACTTGCATCACGTTCAGTTCATAATCAGTTTTCATTTCCAGGTTGGATTTGGTAATCAGGACAGACATTTCCAGTTCTTGCAAGGGGTGCTGGGGACCCAGTTTTTATTCCTCTTGGGACTATACTCTCCAGCCAAAGCTTCTCCGACACGTAGCCTAGCCTCAACATAGCCAACTCACCAGAGTGCCCCAACTTTTTCTGAGAGTTTAAATACCTTTTATGTGACGGTCTCTAATTGCTACATAAAGGTGGATGTTGACGTGAGAAAACTTAATTAATGTTCAAGGCTTGTGCTTGTTCTTTTACGAATGTTCCCTTGCAAATATTACAGGGAAACCCAGCAGAAGCATTCTGTGGCGTAATCAGGTGTTTCAGGGTGCTGCAACAATGATCACAAGCTGAGTGGCTTAAAACAACCGAAATCAAGGTGTTGGCCTGTCCACGTTCCCTCTGGAGGCTCAGGGGGAAATCTGTTCCTTGTCTCCTCTAGCTTCTGGGGACTCCACACACCCCTTGGCTTGTGGCTGCATCACTCCAGCCTCTGCCTCCGTGATCCCATTGCCTCCTCGTGTCTCAGAACTCCCTCTGCCTCGCACTTACAAGGACACATGTGATTGTATTTGAGCCCACCCAGATAGCCCAGGATACAGTCTTCCACTCAAGGTCTTTAACTTCGCATTGTTTAGCTATACAAGGGAATAGTCACAGTTTTGCCATATAAAGTAAGATTCGCAGGTTCCAGGGATGAGGACGTGGATATATCTGTGGGCAACATTCAGCTCACTGTGCTAGGTAACACTTTGTCTTGCCATTTGGGGAAGATGGGATGTTATTGTGAAGGTCATTGTATGCTAGAGCCGGCGAGTCACTGAGAAAGTAGATCGAGGGGCCTGAACCCAGAGAGGCCAAGTGACTGCCCAGGGTCGCCCAGGGGTAGGCCGGGAGCCAGAGGGAGGAGCCCAGGCATCCAGTCCAGGGAGCTTGCAGTAATAATCCCCCTAGAAATCATGAAATATCTCCCTCTGCGGTACTTAAGAGCGATGCAAGCGGATTTCCTAGAACTCATTTGCACAAAGAGCAGAACTTGTCGTTTTCATAGAGAGGAGCACGGAAGGGTTCTGGAAAAACACCCACATGGGCCTGAATTGCACTTCTTTCACTTCAGGGGCGGGGCCCTAGTAAAGTGATTACCATCATCCGCAAGTGGAGAAAATGCCCATCACAGTGGGTTGCTACGAGACAAACATAAACGATCCATTCCGCAGCAGGAGCAAAGGCTGGCCCTGGGCAGACTCCTGGTCAGCAGCCGTGAGTACGATCATCCCCACACGGAGACATGGGGGGAAGTGAAGTGCTTTTTAGAGACATCGTGTCCTGTTTACCTGAAAAAGACAAGAAAAACATGGGCATATACTTGGAAACTTATTTTAACATGCTATTTTGTTTTTTTACCAAATCATAAAAATTTGGCTGGCTATTTTTGGAACTGAAATTATTTTCAAACTTTGCAGGTTTTAAGTACTCTTGGGCCATATTTTATTCTTGAGAAATTGTAATATGCTTACTTATGTCAACAAAGCTTCCTTGAACAGTTAGCATGTGCAAAGAATTATATTGAGATTAACAAGTGACAATTTTAAAACTCTATCAAAGGCAAAGAGCTATTGGACCAAAATAAGTGAGGATTCTAAATGTACCTAGATATTTAAGGGTAGGACAACTTTAGCAAAATATGAAGCACGTGACTTCCACGCAGTTCATCACGTCTGCTTTTGCCTATAACAGGACAAAGCAAGAATCACTGTATTTAATAAAAACAGTCACAAGATCAGATCAGACTTTTAGGCTAAAGACCACTGCCTAACTTAACATAGTAAAAACAAAATAAATACAGTCTGGTTTTCAAAATAGGGCTTGAAAGTCAAAACAGACAGAATTGGGAATATTGACTTCATTTTGAAAGATGTACCGTGAAGTGGCCACGAGCACAGCTTTGAAGTCAGACACAGCTGGGGGGAGTCCTGACTCTGTCCTTGACTCATAAGATGGGGGACACAGTGCTTCTCTTTCCTGAGCCTCAGTTTGCTCAGTGGACTAGGGATGAGAGGGAAGACTTCATCGGATAGCTGTGAAGATTAAGCAGTGACGAGGATGGAGCTTAGTGAGTATCTGGTACATAGTAAGTGCTCAATAAATGCTGTCCACCTAGGGAAAAAAATCAGGAGCAGAGTTGACTTCATTAAAAGAAGCATGAGCCCATTATTTGTGTATAAGGAAAGAAGAACCTCTATCCTGGTCATCCGTGTTTCTATTGTATTGGTATTAGGCAGTGCGATTTGTTGACAACGACAGGAGTTTGTTTCATTCACATGCTCATTTCGAGTGTGCACAGGGGCACACACTCACCTTACACACCCCACAGCAGAGTTCCCTCTTAGCTCCTTGCACCGGACGCCTTGCTCATGGACACGTTAGGTCTGCAAGGCCCGGGCAGAGCCCTCCTCTTCTGACCTCCTTCCGTTTTGCACCCAAAAGGGTTGTTCCCTGTAAACCCTGGCAAGGAGTTCAGGATTTTCTTAGAGGAAAACACGTCCTTTCCTTTTCACAGCTCGAGTTTTCCGGAGGACAGTCCAAAGGTTCCATGCAACAGCGTTAGTGGCTTTCCTGAGAGCGTCTGCACTCTCGAGTGTAAGGTAATCCGTTGTGTCCCATTGTTTTTGGACAGAAATAGAATGGATAAGTCCGCAGATTTCATTTGGACCTGTTCATTATAATGACTCCTTTCATGAAGACTCAGGCTAAAATTATTCAAAAGGAAAAACCCAGAGGACCTGAGGTGCAGCTTCACCCATTCCCTTTTCATAATTGGCACTAATAAAAATTAGTAACTTGTTTGTACTCGGGGGCAGAGCTAAAGGGAGTAATGAGTACACTTGGGTAATAATGTAATTAAATTGTTTTTTTTAAGGTACCCCAGAGCCTTTGCTCTAGATAAATAAACAATAAATTGCTGACGGCCAGCCGTCATTCTATCTCTCCGAGGCTGACGGGACTGGTCAAGGACTCTGTCTGAGAATATGAACTGGAGCAAATGAAAAGGAAAATAAAATTGCAAAGCTTCTCTTTATGTTTTGCCTTGTTAAGGGTGTGGAATCTTTTAGCCTAGAAAACCACTTTGATAGGCTTTCTTTGAGAATGAATTGTGGGTGATTACAAAAGACTCAAATTACATTAGATAATAAAGTTCAAAACAAGCACCAGCACAGCTGGGAGGGGTCTCTCAGCCACAGGTAGGAAGGGAGCTCGGGAGGGGTCAGTGCTCTGGTCTGGGAGGAAGGGAAGCAGGGCCTGGAAACGCACAGCCTGTTAAGCAGAACCGGTGGATGCAGGTGGTCAGCGATGCATCCCAGCCACAGGGACGGCAGAGTCTCGGAAGAAAAAGTGATGGCCGCTATTCCATTTTAAATGGCTTCTTGTCATGCATGCATAAGCTTGTCATGCTTTCTAATAGGACCAGCCTTCCATGAGATTCTAGGTCACACAGCGGCCTTGAGTTTGTGGTGCTTTGGAGAGTGAAGGCGAAGAGAGAATGACTATACCTGAGATAAAGTAGGAGGAAGAACAGCTACTGGAGATGAGACAGGGATGTAATAGGAGCAGGAATCTGGAGTGGCCATCGAGTACATTGGTAGTCACATAGGATGCTCAAGAAATCTTTGTTCAATGCATGGATGGACCTCTGGAATGTCTGACTTACCAGAGTCTGCAGTGTTGGGGGTTAGTGATTCACTGTATGTGGATATTAATGAAAGCAAAGCTGTCAGAAGCCAGGCTACTAATTGTTAAGACCTAGCTATTGGGAAAGGGTCAATATGAAGCTGAGGACGCTTTGAGGCTGGGGGTGAGAAGATTAAGAAGTTGAGGATGCTGATTCCAGAGAACTGTGTTTTGGATTTCTGCATCTTGCTTATGTGTTTCTGGGAGGGCGATACAGGAAATTTTTCTTAGATGTTTCTTTAAACTCCCTATTACATTGGAAATGGGGAGTCCAGTTCCATTAGTGAGAACAACTACTCAGTGGCATTTCATTGCTCTCAAACAAAAGATGTCATGGAAAAAAAATGATCATGTAATGCCTAGAACAGAATAGACAGGAGTTCTAAGATCTTATAGTCTTGAATGGGCATCTGTTTGAAATCATAGAGTATGCCACTAAACCGTCAAAGTGGGGAGACTATAGAGAAGCAGCTGATTTGCCAGTCCAACTCCCGAATGATGACAGAATATGTGAAGCTGTCGTTTTTGTCTTCTGCCCTAGGACGGTGGCATTTGGCCAACCTGAGGCCATTGATGGCTCAAGAGAATAATGGCATCGTGTTCCTTAATGAATCGGACATAATCTCCCCAAATTAGTAAGCATTGTGTTCTTCACTGAAATTCCCTCAAAATAAAACAAAACAAAACGGAGGGTGAAATGAATTAATGGTTGACAGTACTCATTATTAATTCCAGATCTGAGCAATACAATGGCCTATTTTTACTTGTCAAAACAGTTTGCCTTTTAGAATAGATCCAGTTCAGATGGAGTCCATCCGAAACAGAAGCTTGGAGGGAAGAGAACAGGACTTTCCTTAACTCTGTGGTTGTCAGCGAGGAGCAATTTTGTCCTGCAGGAGACATGTGGCAATATCTGGAGACATTTTGGGTTGTCATTACTTGGGATCGTGGTGCTACTTGGCATTTAGTAGGTAGAAGCTAACATGCTGTTAAGTGTCCTACAATGCACAGGGCAGTCTGCTATGGTCCAAAGTTATTCAGCTCACAGAATAATGCCAAGGCTGAGAAAACCTGCCTTAGCCCTGAAGCTTTGGGGTGCTTCCATCTCTTCATTCAACGATGAGCCCGTACCGAAGCTTGCTGCGTGCCCAGTGCGTTCTGTGCACCGTGAGTTTGGAGTCGAGCTCCTGGGGACTTCACAGGCCAGACGGGAGACAGGTCAATGTAGAGCCTGATACAAGGAGAGTGTGTTAGCAAAGGTACCCATGATGCCTTTCGGGAACATAGGAGAGGGAGAGAGGAAATGACAAGGAGAAGTAGTCGAGTGTTTCCAGGAATTGAATTGTTATTCTTTAATAATAACAAAATGTATTAAATGGCTACAATGAACCCAGCGTTCTGCTATCTGGAGAAAGCATCGTTCTGAGAGTTGACTGGTGATTTTGGAGGTGGACGAAGCCGTGCCTCCGAAAACGTATTTGGTTGCAAACTCTTCCTCTGTGTAGATGGGTGGAGGTGGTTTTCCTTGTGCTCAAGCGGAGATATTTCAAGCCGATTTCCTGATCCACAGCCTCCTTGGATCTGCCTCAGGCACTGCCCAGGTGGGCAGAGGAGGGGGGGGCGTTAACATGATGGACTCCAGGTTCTCCTATCCCCCCTCTGCCCTACTTCGGCAAAGCAGTTCTGCTTCTCGCCTGTATGCATATAATCGAGTGCATCAAAGGATCCATTTTTAAAGCTGAAAAATCACTGGTTTACTCTACATTATCTCTGTGGCAGCTCTCAGCTATAAGAGGCTATTGTGTGATTATATGATAATACTGATGGAATAAACAGGCAGAGAATGAATGTGTTTTGCATCGCACATATGACAAAGGTACACAAAACCCTTAAGCTAAAGGTCAGTTGGGGTCATCATGGGCATCCCGTACTGTGAGAATGGAAACGCAGTGATTTGGCTTACAAAGAGTTAAGGCTTCCAAGTGTTCCAAGTTCAGGTCTGAGAAGCATCCTTGGATTTTTCATCAGTCCCACTGATCATACAAATGGGAAAGAACTCATTGCTCTCAAAATCACTTATAAATATGGAATAGCAATGGAGGATGTTTGTAAGAGGATTCTGCACGTAACATACAAGATGTACCGCTCAGTGTTTTCATTAAGGTGTCTTGCAACATAACGGAGGTTTAATACAACTGGCCATTTTTTTTGGTGGTGATCTGGACAACCCAGGAGCAGCTGTTGAAGTGCGTGGCCTGAACAGCAGCCAAAGGCAGGTTTCGTTCTCCTTTTCCTGACCTTAAGAGGTTGCATGCCCTGCTTGTCACACGACTTTGTCTGCAGCTGCACGGACGCCAGCTCATCAGATGAGCAAGTTTCTGATAACAAGAAATATTCCTTTCCTCCATCCATTCATTCAACAAAGTTTCGTTGGACACCTGCTCTCTGCCACCGAAGTTAGGTGCTTTTTTCTGTTGTTCCCACTACGACCCTAAAGAGGACGGTGGTTTTTTAAGGCTGACCATTGGCCCTTCATGTAATCTGTGTTGTCTAGAAGAATTCCACTTTCCCAAACCACAAATTACTCAACGTTAGCACTGTAATTTCCCCAGCATTTTGCCTTTTCGTGTTTTATAACTCCATGGAGTCACATCTCCCCTGGGCTATTGGAACAGTTCAGCTGAGCCTGAAACCCACTGAGAAAGGAGAAATTACCAAAAGGGGTGGGGGGAGTTAATAGCAAAAGCTATTAGTATGGCCCCACCCCCACAGGTCCAGCAGGTTCTGTGCTAGCCCCATGAGCTTGGTTAGTGGGGCGTGCCTCCCTGGGGAGGTGCTAGAACGTCCAGTTTCTCTCTAAAGGACCTGCCAGGCCAAACTTCCTGGAGAAAAACCCACAACCCATAAAACACATTTTGAATAACACCAAAGTGCACAGTGACCCTTAGCTTTCTTCTGAACAAACTGTTTAAAGACCAAGATGTGTTGGGGAGATACCGGGCACTGGAGATTTAGCAGCAGGTGCTATTTATAGAGCCACTGAGCTCTGCCGAGTTCCCTCTGTCCAGGGGACACCATTAATCTTCTCCGGCAGAAGAAAAAAGAAGTAATAAACTTAATAATGATTTAGAGTAAAGGAGGGAGAGAAAGCGCTGAGGCTAATACTAAGGTGGATCTAAGCCAAGAGACTAGTTTCTCCCTGTGGAAAACAACACACATGTGTGTGCATACACACATGTGTGCACACACACGCAGACTGAAAAGTGCAAGCACACCTTCCTCCCACCTCGCTAACTTACTGCTGCTGTTCAGCATCTCTAGTGGCTTTTTTCCCTGAGGCCGACCGACACATGTCTCCAAATTATGGCA
Organism: Phyllostomus hastatus; assembly: GCF_019186645.2. NCBI lineage: Eukaryota > Metazoa > Chordata > Mammalia > Chiroptera > Phyllostomidae > Phyllostomus > Phyllostomus hastatus. The sequence continues at coordinate 26,341,392 of NW_025334004.1, read as the reverse complement.
CAGCTGCACGAAATACTCTTTAGATATGTTGTGCTTAAGAGAGAAAAGCTAAGGCACTCAAGGTGTGCCAAACCTCACAGCACTGCTACTTACTGTGCCCAATAGACAGAATGGAAGCTCATTTCTCGTTAATTGCCTTTATCAACAAAATATGCCAAACATATTTTAGAATATTTATATTTCAGCATAATTTAACTCCCGTTCCAGTGTGAAGACCTAGTAGGTCACAAGAAGCTTGAGCAAAAGGGTTTTGTTTAGGGGCGTATTTTATATTTGAGCATTAAAGCTCTTATTTACTCAACAGTCTTTTGCATTAAGAAATGTTCACTGCGTTGTCAAGTTCTCATGGACTGCAAACAAAAATGATGAAGAACCACATACACCCAGAGATAAGTTTTTTCCTTAGAAAAGATGTATAAAAATGAATAACGCTTCCCAAAGGAAGTGACTGTCTTCATTTGAGTCTTCAAAGTTCTCCGAGAGTGCCAGTTAGCGGGAAGTATTTTCATTGCAAACAATTCTGCCTTTTTAAATGTTAAGTATCCTTTATTCCTGGACACCAACCAGAGACAATAGAAAGAAAGAGAGACCTGGGCATCCAGGCAGAAAACAGGCCTTGTAACGCAGCCAACACGAATTTAGCATTCTCGTGCGATACAATGTTAAGGCAGGAGTGTTGAGTAGAAATGTGTAATGAGCTCCAAGTGGCTGCCTTTCAGATCTCAAGAGCTGAAACTGACTTGACGCCGGGACGTGGCTTCCCCTGCTCGAGCATTTAAGTGACTACGGCCCCGGGAATAACAATGAGCAAGAGGCACAAAGACCACACTTCACGGATGGAGACGAGCCAAACGTGCCGGGGCAACAGACCCCCGAGCACATGGTGTGGAATAATGGTTAAAATTTGATATAGTCTGAACGCGGAGAAAGAAAATCAGGACTGGATGTTCATTAAGCTCCCGTCGCTTTGGAGAAGCTCTCTGAATGCAAGAACACTGGGTACTTCACATCAGCATCACAGAGGAAGGAGAGTAGTCTCTTATGAGACATGAGAGTACCATTATGCCGACTAATTTTATGTGAAAAACATCATCTTTTAATTTATTTATGTTAAGGACGCCCATTATCTCAATTACGGTTCATTATGGCAAACCTGTAAAGTTAGTTGTGGCAGGTCTTCTTTTCTTTCCTCCGCAGGCAGGAAACTGCAGCGTAGAAAACTCGCTACACTGTGTCAATGGGATGGTGACAGAACCCGTGCTAGAACCCGGGGCTCCCGATTTCGATTTCACTGATCGGGATGCCCTAGCAGATTTCACACGGAACGGAAAATATATACATGACTCTAAAAGTCTCTGAACTTTGCATGGTGGCCTTGGGCCAGCGGGTTGGCACAGGATGCTAACAAGCCAAGGACAGTGTAACCGTAGGCTGAATGGGGAAAAGCACCAGCTCGTCTTGTTCCGTTTTCATGAGCACCGAACCACATGCTGAGGTTCCCTGAGCCACTTCACAAATATATACCTGGATCGAAAGTATTTCCAGGCGAGAGGAAATGTCTTATCAGCGCTGGGAGACAGAAAAAACAATCAAGATAATTCTGAATTACTTGTAAGTCAATGCTGACTTTTCATAATGACATTGAGTTATCGTAAAAGTCGCAAGACTGTAACTAATTTTGACTTTTTCTGCACTTATGGGAGAACAGAATACCTCACCAATAGTGTAGTCATCCCTCTTGCTACCACCCAACTTCTACACGCAATGCACTCTCCAACCTACAATGACCCAGGCACTTTGTACTATCACAACCCAAAGAATGGAATTCAAATAAGGCAGATTGCCCTTGTTCTCATTTAAAGCAACTTAGAACTGGTACTCCTTATAAGAGTTACACTAACGACAAGGACCGAGGACCCAATTCCACAGACGACAGCGTGGTGAGGCCACAGGCCTCCCACTAGATTGTTCTTTGACAGCTCCTCCGTTTTCTGTGTAATTGACCCATGCCTCTAGTTTGCATTTCCCCCTTTTTGAAAATGCCCTTTGAAAGACTGGCTTACTACATGGAAGTGTTCCGAACACCAGTTAATGGAAGATAAAAAGCATTCCCATGTTTACTCCCTCTCACACACGGGGCTATGTTTCTGAGCACAGTTTTGGAAGGCCGTGAGCAAACCATACCCAGCTCCCATCACAGGAGCTTCGTCTTGCTGGGTTTGACTTCGTTGGTGCCTTCGCCATGAGCACCATGAGCACTGTTCAGAGCAACACACGTGTTGACCTGTCCAGGCATGTACAATGAGGGCCCCCTCATGGGGAGGGAGCTGAAACGGTGACACATGCTGATATGAGCATTTTATGGAACTACGGGATATCTCTGGTCTACCAGAAAACCCCCATGAAGGGCTGAAATAGCCACATAACGTAGGGAATCTTGAAACCCATTTTCGAATGTTGTGTCTCTTCCTGGACCACAGAACTAGTGAGAGAGATCAGCGCCTGCAGTCTTCACTCTTAAGGTAGATACTTGACTATACTTGATATCATATCAACAAAATTTCGTGATAATAATACTTTGTAATTGTTTTCTCATTTATTACAGAGGTTCCACAGTAGCTCTGATGATTCGTTTTTCTGGTCGTCATCTCTTGGGTGCTGGTGGGGGCCACCAGACTGTGCAAACACGCATGACCGTTACAAACACTCACTAAAGACCACACTGAGAGGAATTCAAACTCAAGGAAAGAAGACAAGCTAAGAATTTGTTTTAGGTGAAAATGAGCAAAAACCTCAAAGTTGCATATGACCCCTTACCATTGTAGTTAGAGTTCGACCCACAGGAAGATATTGTTCCCATCAGATCTGCGAAGACTATAAAAACTCCTTTGCTGAACACAGCCTGTCTTTCTTAAAATAGGGGCAAGTTCACGGCCTAGCTGGTTTTTAACTACTCACCTCTGGGTTGTGCTTCCCGTGGACACACTCAGATTTATAATTCGGCAGCGGCCTCGGGTCCCGCTTAACACGCAGTGAGGCCGCTTCATGGCTGGAGTGTCCCGACAGCCACACTACATTGTCACCATCACGGCTCTGATGCCTGATCCTGGACCTGAGGCCCTTAGCTGCAGTGTGTCCTTGTCACCCATGTGGTGGCCACCGCTCTGGCAGAGGTCGCTCTGCCTCACACTCTGGAAGCTGCGTCTTCAAGCCAGAATACAGCGAAGCAGTTTAGGCAACTGCCCAGCTCCCAGGCGGCTTTCAAAGGATGGGAGCTGGGATCGGAAGCTTCTTTGGCACGTGGTTCTCTGTGGCTAGGGAAGATCCTTTCCTGACCCTCGCAGAGATGTCATCGCAACAACCCTGCACTTGACTTGAGCCACGTGGAATAAATAGCTGCTTGGGTGTTCCACACACTGCTCTGAGCAATACTGAGTCCTTCGCGTGCCTCATTGAGACACCCTCAGCTTTTTCAGTGATGCCACATGAAGCATGCTCTAGAAAAATATTTGTGTCCTGGCTGGTGTGGCTCAGTTATCCCATAGACCAAAAAGCTGTGGGTTCAATTCCTGGTCGGGGCACATACCCAGGTTGCAGGTTCAATCCCTGATTGGAGCCCATACGAAAGGGCAGCCAGTCAGTGTTTCTCTTGTGCATTGATGCTTCTTTCTCTCTCTCGTTCCAAAAAATGTCCTCAGGTAAGGATTAAAAAAGAAAATAAAAATATAATAAAAATAAAAAATGTTTTTGTCTCACAACTACACTCTACTGGCTCCTGTCCCTTTGCAAGTGCTTTGAATGGGAAGCCCGAGGTGGTGCTAAACCTTAGCTAAGGAAAGCCTCGGAGGGACTAGCAGGCCTGTCTCTTTAAGGGGTCACCTGTTCCAATCGATTTTCTTAGACAAAGCTATATGATGATTTGATAATTTCCGGGGGATGTAGGAAAGGATATTCTGCCTTTTCTACATTATTACTGCCTCCAGATGATGACACCAGGGACCTTTCTGTCAAAGGAAGCACAGTCCATCAGTGGCAGAGCTGGTAAGGTCATGTGATGATCCAGCCAGCCACTCACGACACCCGGCTGGAGGTGAGTCCCTCCTCACTGCGGTGAGACCAGCGCCCCAAAACGGGGCCCCCAACGGGAGGGTTTGACTGAAGGATAAGAATTTCAGCACAATCATCGTAGAAAAGCCAGAGTTGTACAATGCACACTCTTCCACAGGAATATTTCTCTGTGCTGGAGAATTTTTAAAATCTGGCATTTTTCATCTTTTCTGCTTCCTTAACTCGGTTGCTTTCAGTGTCTTCTGGAGTTTAGGGATACTTGCAGTGAGACAATGGAAAATTGTAAAAAACAAAACAAAACAAATCAACCCAAGAATTAACTGAGTCCAAAAGTTGCAATCATCTATATTAAAAATAAATATATGGATATGTGTATATATGAACTAATGAGTCAGTGATGGGGCGTCACTTGTTTGCCTATTAAAAATATTCATAGCTTATTAGCAATGAAAGTATAAACACGAAGGAGTACATGGCACGAATGAGTACACTCCGTGCAGTATTTGGCACATTCGGGCACATTTGGGCTAAGGGACCTTTCTGAGCTCAGCACTGTGCACATCTGACAGCAATGCAAAGAGATGGCTCTGGTGCTTTGCAGCAAACTCTAGCTGCTCTGGCTGATGGCCCCTGGTGCCCAGCTTCGTGCCACGCTCTCCCTTCAGACCCATCCCCCAAAGCCTGCTAGGTGCCATTTGTAAATGTGCATAAGGCCATCTGATATTTAGGAAAACTAAGCTCTGATATATAGTAATATGCACTATTACATAAAATACATCATAATGATGTAAAACTGATTGCTGTGTTGCAAAAGAGAAAAAATAACAAAACTTACGTTGACTCCAGAGCCGGATTGAAAGCTGCCCTTAAAGCTACACTCCGGAGAACATGCATTTCTGCATCGCTTTGGATTTTACCAATGCCTCACGATCGTTGGCCTTTGAGAGCATTTGGTTACTTCAGCAACAGGAGCCCCGCAGACCCGTGGCAACAGAAAGGAGGAGTAAAATTGTTTCTGGTCCCAGGAGTTTTTGCTCAAAATGGAAAACCCCTGGGGATACAGTGACTGGTTATTTTTAAATTATTTAATGATGAGCTTCTACAGTGTTTCAAGTGGAAGCAGGGAGTTCCTTGGTGCCCAAATATATTAAGACCGAATTTGTTAGAGGGGGGAAAAAAAAGGAAGAAAAAGAAGTCCTTGTTTTGATGTCTCTGTGAATTGGCAAATCAGTAGCATATGCCGGATGATAGATTTCTCTTTGCGGCGCTGTTGCTCAGGTATAATTGCTTATGTCTTTACAACAATACAGGTCAGTGGGAACGCAGGCCACCATTGTAGCTAGTCCAAGAGGATTCTAGGGGATGCTTTTCAAATGACCTGATTTCAAATACTCATCTTTATTGACATCTGAAGTGTTCTCTCCCCAGAGCAAGTGGCTCCTTGAATTGAAAGGGTATAACTGATTTTCGGGACAGAATAATGGATTTTTCTTTCTGATATGGCCACGTATCATATTGAGTTTCTCCCAACCCGTACACGGCAATAAAAAATGGTTTTTAAAGAATGCAGCCAGGAGACGAGTCCTTTGTGGGCCACATTCGTGTAACAAATCCATGTAGTGGACTCCTTCATTCCTAAGACTGAAAAATAACGAGCAAGCAAATCATGCTAAAGTCAACTGACGTATGTAATGAAGTCTCCCTGCTTTATATCATGTAATATTCTTTCCATGCTGAAAATACCAGCAACTATCCACTCCAGGGGAAGAGCAGACACCAGGCTGTGGATTTCTCATTTGATGTTTTTAAGTCAAGAATAATAATGGAATTATGATTCCCCCCTTTTTTTTTTTTCATTAAAGAAGGACCTTTCTATCCAAACGCTGTCCGGCAGCCACATCGCTTACAGCCAGGTAGCAGGAACACCGTTGGAGATGCAAGGGGGCCGCACAATGCGCTGATTAAGGAACTTCGCTGGCGGACCCCTGAAAATATCATAAAGTGTGATTCATCACATCTGCATCAAGTTATGAAAAAAAGTGAGGCTTGTTAACCTGCTGTTTGGAAACCAGAACACTTTTATCAGTTCATATAATTGCTAACCCCTTATTCACTGCTCAACACTGGAGAGTTCTTTACCTCCTAAGATCCCACTAATTGCTGACAGATTTGATTTCTCCCTGACAGCGGGAGTCCTGTTTCTGGCCTTTACATCAAGTAATTGCTTTATTTTTCTCCCTCTGCTCTCTAAAAAACGGAATTCCCTTCTCCCCTGCTTGAACCCCTTTAATGGCTTCTTTCTCTGTTATTAAATCCTTGCCATTTAAATCACATTTAGCGATGTTTTGAATAACTGATTCCAATTACGAAAGCTCTTACCAAGAAGCAGCTGAAAACGCAAGGCGTTCCTTGCCCACAGACAGGCGGCTCTATCTCGCAGCCGCCCGGTGTCTGGCGCACTGCACTGTGCTCCTCCCCAGCGCGGGGCCATCTACACGCGCAGGAGGCTGATGCTCAGCAAACAGACAGCCGCCGGAGCTTTCCGGCTCTATCGTTTGCGCATAATAGATATCAGACTTTATATTTATTTTACAAATAACCCAGTCCCTCAAAGAAATCATTCCCATCTTCCCCTAGTGGCCGGGGCAGGCCATTTGGAAGAACAGTAGAGACAGTCAGCTGACCTCTCCAGGACTCGCGGTGAGATCTTGAGATCGCTCTTCCTCGGCCCAACGGAACCCACGGCGGCCTGAACAGGACAGCGCGACAGCCGCCCTGCCTGCCAAGTGCGCGGCTCAGCTGCGTCAGACTTTGCTTTGACAGTCCCTAGCTTGTTTTCCCTTGACATTGCGGAGTTTTTTGTTTGTTTGTTTTTTTTAAATAAAAATCTCTGCCATCTTGCCTTCCCCCTCTTCCCATGCCGTTGGGTGTTGCTGTTCTTTTTGTGTTTTTATTTACTTGGCAAAGGGACGGATCTGATAAATTCCGGGACGTGACTGTGTTTGCCTTATCATCTCATCCCTGCGGGCTTTGGGTGGATTCTGTTTCTCCATCACGTCCGAGGGAAGATGACCAGAAATGTTCCTCTGTTTGTTTTCGTAAATCAAATCTGACACGCTGTTTTGGCCTCACTGATATTGTATATTTTCTTGCTACATTGGTACTAATGAAACGTGACTTTGTTGTGCGTAGTGTTTCATGCAGGAAAGCCTCTGTTACACAAAGTGATTTTGCAGGCGTGGCCTAAGGTATACATCTTCGGCCTTCTTGCTTTAAACATTGAATAACCAGTTTACTGTATAGACACGTGTACAACGTGCTGGGTTGAAGTGCTTCACCGTGGAATCAGGACGTGGCCTAGCCAGCTCAGCCATCGGCCATGTCTAACTTAGTGAGCTAACAAACGTGAAGCCAGTCTCGGACTCGTAATTTTATTAACTAACCGCCTGTCTCAGCTACAACTGGGGCTAAGAAGGGTTATCACTAATTTCAAACTTAAGATTGTTAGAGAAATGGAAAGGGCTCTTTAAATATTACAGAGTTTCTGTGGGTGAGGCTGTATTCGAGGGGCCTAACAAATACCATCATTACATTTGTTATATATACTTGTATATAAAACAAGCGTTTCATGTGACAATCAATTCATTCTGCTCCGTGTTGTACTAGGCTTTTTCTCTACTTGGGTGGGGCTCCCACTGGGCTATGAGGGAATTCTGTGCAAACTGGAGTGGGAGCTTTTCTTCTTAAATTCACAGTCATTTTGGTTTTTATCTTTTTATTAAAGTAGGTAATTATTTTTTTAAGGTTTTATTTATTTATTTTTAGAGAGAGAAGGGAGGGAGAGAGAGAGAAACATCAATGTGCGGTTGCTGGGAGTCATGGCCTGCAACCCAGGCATGTACCCCGACTGGGAATTGAACCTGCGACACTTTGGTTCGCAGCCTGCGCTCAATCCACTGAGCTACGCCAACCCCGGGCTAAAGTAGGTAATTATTTAAGAAAAAAGTTTTCAAAGACATGATTCTATTCTCTGACCCTCTTCAAAACAGTGGCAGGAGAGCACATGCGTGGAAAGGACGTGGAACGAGGCAGCAGGGTGACACTGTCTCCGAGGCCTCACACTGCCTGTGGCGCGTCCGTGGAGATGCCGGAAGGGCAGAGGCACGTGGGAGAGAGGGAAGCAGCAGATTCACCTGGGATCTTGTCTGCCCGGTTTTAAACATTGCCTCTTCAATTATTCATGTTTGATATTTGTGCAAAGTGCTACCTGGGACGGCTGAGAAATCCCAGTCTTCCACTTGTGTACAGAGCAGCTTGCCCGAGCCGTGCTGCCTGTCCTGGAGATTCTATTATTCATGTGCTTCCCACCCAAAGGCCATCATCGCCTCATTTCCCTTCTGCAGCCTCGGAACCAGGGCGGTGCTTACTCATCCACAGAGACAAAGGCCTTGTGATGATTCTGAGACTCAGTACATAGCAGCAGAATGGTCCCGCCTTCCCCAGCCTCTATTACATATAGGTAGCCTTCCATTTCTGCCCAGGACCCCACCTGTGCTTACCCTCCTATCAGCCCTGGGTTGAGAAATTCACTTGCAAAGGGGCTGCTAAGACCTTATACACTGCTTCTTTTATAAAGGCCCCCAAAGGGGCTGTGGCGGGAGTGGGGGTGGGGGACAGTGTTCTCTAGAGGTTGTCAAGACAGGGCAGCTCTGGGGCCTTAAGTATCAGACTCATCAGGTCAGCCAGATGGGGGCAGGAAAGAGACTTCCTGGACCATTGTAGTGATGAGAAGAACAAGATGAATCAACTAGATCATTACAATGACGAGTTTGTAGTATAGACGGCTGGTCACCGTAGTGGTTCAGGGCTGAGACTCTGGAAGCAGACTGCCCGTATTTGTACTTTGCTATTTACCAGCCGAGTAACCCTGGGCAAGTGGCTTGATCCATCTGTCTCTGTGGCCTCATCTCCAGCAGAGAGGACTATAGTACTATTGACCGTAAAAGATGGAAGGGTACATGAGTTAAGCTTGAAGAACACCAAGAACAGGTCATGGCACGGTAGAGACTCCTAAGCTTTCATTGGCCAATCTCAGCCCTGCGTCTGCTAGCTCATCACCGCTTTCTCAGTGGTGTTCCCATCCCCTTCTCTGCGGGAAGCACCCAGGGGGGCCTCTGGGTATGTGCTCTCTTTTTTCCTTCCCTTTCCTTTTTGATAAAACTCATGATGCTCCAAGGTTTTACTTAGCTTATGGAAGAAAATGACTGATCAAGGTTATTCTTACCAGGGTCCTTGCATATGAACAGAGATCTAAAACTAGCACAAAGGACATAGGAGTAGGGTCCTTCTAGAAGCAAGCCAGGGTATAGGAGTACAGGAGGGGTCCTCGCAGGGCCCCGAGATCATGCTCTTCTGGGAGCTGTCTCCTCTGTCTCTGTGTTGAAGGCCACCCTGTGAGACACTCCTACGGAAAGAAAGATGTTTAACCATCGCCTTATTTCACTGCATAGCCCTCACCAGCCCTCAGCGGTTTTTGATTTGTCTGTCTGCAGCTAGAAAACCCTCAGAAGACGAGGACATAAAATCAAGGAGCTTCCATTTGGCACGGAGTCAGAGCCATCCTTCCTTTGGTTGAGAAGAAGCAATGTGACATTCGGATCCTACTCAGTGGAGCTCATGAGCAGGGTAAAGGACAGTTTGCAAAATGTTGTCATTAGCGTGTCATCAGGGCAATTTTACAAATGTTTCAGCATTCCATACGGCAAAGTTTCTTTTTTGTCTTGATGGTCACCAAGGAGTGGTATCGACAGGAAAAGTGGAATTTGCACCTCTTCGCAAAACACACACTTCTCCCCAAGAGGACTGTCGTGTAAGTGGCATTTTGTTTTGTTTAGTCTGGGAGAGGCCTATGAGGCGAGGAAGTGGCCCCTGGGGAGCAATTGTATCCCATCTTCCCTGTGGAAAAGGGAGCCCTCCTGCTGGTCTTGGGGGAAGGACCCCAGACTAAGTTTCAGAAGACTTGGCTTCCCACTGATGAGCCAGGTGGCCTTGGGCAAGTCCTTTCCTTCTGGACCGAGTCTCCTTAGTCACAGAGCATTGAACTAAATGAGCTCCACCGTCCCTTCCATCTGCAACATTCCATGTTCTGAAATAAATCAGTCTTGTGTTTCTGGGAATCCAGTTTTTGCTTGCTTATTCTATGTATGGCTAGGTATTCCCCTAGAGAGAGGAGCACATACATATTATTAAAGAGTATCCTAAATTCCCCAAAGGATTGTATCAGGCTGGGTACGTGTTTGTGTGTGCCTGTGCTTGCGTGTGTATACAAATCCCTCCCCAGGTAGTCGCTCTGAGCTGACTCAGACCATCGTTGTTTCTCTCGAGCTAGCCTTTGTGAGATACTTTTTAAAAGAATACAATTGGGCCCTGGCTGGTGTAGCTCAGTGGATTGAGCGCGGGCTGCGAACCAAAGTGTTGCAGGTTTGATTCCCAGTCAGGGCACATGCCTGGGTTGCAGGCCACGGCCCCCAGGAACCACACATTGATGTTTTTCTCTCTCTCCCTCTCTCTTTCTCCTTCCCTTCCCTCTCTAAAAATAAATAAATAAAATCTTAAAAAAAATACAATCAGGACTTTGAACTAATCAGAGTAGAGTACCCCAGAACTCGAATGTTTCCCTAAATATTTGCCGGCATTTGTGAGAAGGCAGGAAACTGATAAGACTATTATATCTTTACCTCTGGAGATAATTATCTCCAAGGAGATAATTCTGTGCAGCCTTCATGCTTGACATCAATTTTCGAGCTCATCAGAAAGATATGCTTTTTTCCTCCAACAGTAAATATTTTAAAACTTGGATTTAAAGAGAAGCCAGAAATATAATACAGCGTAATTATTTATTTATACTACATGTTAATATTGTTATATATTACATGCTAAATATAATATCATTACATATAATGTAACTGATATATGGTATAATGTTGCTAATAATGATGATGTAGCATCAACGTTGGCCCAAATAGTTGGGTTCTTGAGAGTTTGTCGTTTCTTTATAACCTGGTAAAGCTATCATAAAATTCATTTAGAGCGTTTCATTGAACAGACCACATGTGTGTCCTTAATGAATAGTAATTAAAACTCACAGCAGCATTCCTATTAGGCGGCAGAGGGTTATTATACACACTTTGTGAAAGAGATAGACTGTGGGCCATGCAGTCTGCCCTTCTGTGGAGGTGTCAGCACTCAGGAGGAAATTGAGACACTTCTTAATTTTTCATTTCTAGAGAACTGGGTACTCTTTTCCAAAAGAAGCCCGTCAAATCTGAGAATCAAAATTCTGACTTGATCGTTTGCCCGAATAGCGTGGAGTAGTAGAAAGGTACTGGGGGATGACTCCAGTTCCGGTGCTTTAAGTGTCATGTGATTGATGTAGAGCAGGAATTTTCCATTGGTGTGCTGCGAGAATTTGTAAAATACACAATACCCGACTATTTAGTCAGGAATGCTGTCCTGTCTTCCTTTCGAGTGTTGAATAAAAACAGTAACAATAGCCAACACAACAATAGCCATCTGGTGTGAATGAGTCAAAATCATACCTATTATTTTTGTCAGATTTGCAAAACAAATGTCTTTTGGTGTGCCGCGGAATTTTATTAACTAGTTTATGTGTGCCATGAGATGAAAAAGGTTGAATTTCGCGGGCCTGGAATACGACATTCGTCCTCTCTGTTTCTCGATGCCTCATGTGCAGAACGAGAGTTTGGATGAAACCCTGCCCAAGATTACGTTTGGATCTAACAACCACTGGGGTCCCCTCTTCCCCAATACTCCTGGTATCAGCCACTGTGGCTAACGACAGCTTCCTGTAGACCTCAAGCCGCCTGTCCCCGGCAGCTAGACCCTTTCTATTAGGAAGATAGAAATAGTCCCTGAGTACCACACCCCACCCACCTCAGAGCTCCAGTTCCTCCCTGTTCCAGCCCCGAGGGCTGATGCTTCTTCTTCCCCATTATCTTGCCCAGCCAGTGGCCCCTGACTGCCTAGATGATGAATCCTGCCTTCTGCTATCAATGTCTTCTAGGTCCCCGTCTGCTGTCAATCAGCAGGCTCTGACCTACTGTTTCCAGGGAGTTTCTTAGCTACAGTGAGATGTCATGGGTCTTTACAAACTCTTTTTATTTTCCTGGTCTTTTCCTTGGAATCCTTGGTCCTTGGTCTAGGTCCTACAGCCTGCTGCTCTCTCCCAAGATGACGGTGATCTTCTTCGGGAAGTTGTGTCTTGTTTGGCTTCCTCTGACTCTAAAACAAGGATTCCAATGCAAATGTTTTATTTGGGAGATAAAGGAAACAAGGGTAGGGAAGTGGGAAAAAGAGATGGGGAGATAATTTAACCAGGAAAAGGAACGTCGTCAAGCAAGTTCCCTTGGGGAATGACTGCCCCTCGATTCCCACACAAACCAAGGTGCCCAGGTACACTCCTGAGAAGTGACAGACCTTCAGCCATCTTTCCTTCTTGAGGCCTTGTTTCTCCGGCTGTCGACTGTACTTCTTTTCTCAACTAATGACCAGGCTTCCTCTCATGGCTGAGCTTTCTCCCTGGGATATTGGGTGCATGGCTTTTGTGTCCACTTGGGCTCTTTCCCGAACTGTTCCACGAAAAGTCCTGTGGTCTCGCTTTCCAACATTGCCACTGCCTTTGCTTTAGCCTCAGGAGGTCAGAAGTGAGATTTAAGAGGTCTGATATAACACCTCCCATTCGTAAGGCACTTGACCGTTTATAAAGGAATTTCACGGCACCTTATTGAAAGAACAGGGAGGCTAGAGTCAAAAGCGTTGAGGTTCTGTCTTGGTTCTTGTACCGACAAACTGTGTCATGCCGGGCAAATGGTTTCTCCTTGCTAAGTGGTGCCCTGCCCTCCTTCGCTCACAAGGGCTGTCGCAAGGTTGAGGGGGACCGTGGAACCCAGACGACTGTCAAGAACTTGGTCTACACCTCAGTTATCTAATTTGCCACCATTTAAGTGCTCACTGCAGGCTTGTGGGAAGGTAGGCACGATGTCCTTGTTTTAAAAACAAGGAAACGGAGACTCTCTCTGACTCTGCTGCCAGAACCCATAGTCCTCAAACGCATGCAGAGAACGACAGAGCTCCACATCAAATCACATCTAAAATACATTTGTGATGTTACGTTCTTGAAGGGACAAGCAAACACACGGCGTTCCTTGAACGAGAACAGCCCCGATCTGTGAGCTTGGAAAACTGAAAGAGCATGACACTCGGATCACTTGGAAAAAGTCCTGCTGTCCCTCTTAAAAGCAGCCACGTAGTGATCAGACTTGGTCATGTTGAAATGTGCTGCTAGGGCTGGGCTGAGAAACCAAGAACTGTGTAGTTCTCTGTGATTGTTTTTTAAAAACTTCTCCCGATGACTTTTAATTCCCTACACAGGGGGCGGTCAACCTTTTGAAGAGACATTTATCTCAGTCACTGAGTCTCTAACGTAAAGGCCTGTAAGGGACTGATTTGGAGAAACTCAGACGAGACAGTCCCAATATTGCCTGCAGGCAATTTGCATCTTTTAAAGAGGAAGAGGCAGAGGTTAAACAGAAGTTGAAATGCATCATGACTTGTAGACCATGGATTTTGTTTTTTATATATCGTTTCACACAAATCCGTTTTTAAAAGCCGAATATGTGATTTTTAAAGTCAAATATCGGCAGAGGAAATTGGACTGACCCGAATCTGCCTCCAGTGTTTAATGGGAAGGATGTTGTGGAGTTCGAAGCAATTTTGTTTTTCATGCGCATATTCTTTTTAAGGAAGAAAATCTTCCTTCGCTCCACATTCCTCTTTGTGCCCACAGAAATGCTTGATTTGGTTTGGTATGAGTCAAACAAACTGTTCTCATCACAGTGGAGCAAAGAAAAAAAAAAGAGCTTTCTATTCAAGTTATGGGTTCTGGGAAAATTTGTGTAAAAAGCGTTCTGTGTAACTATAGTTGTTGGCCACTCTATTGTGAGCTGTCTGTAGAATAGTTATTTTCTCCTGCACCCAACAGGAGCAAAGAATGGGGCCAGAGAAAATTCAGCCTGTTAAAGTGTAGGGAGTATAGAAAAATGCTTATTGAACTTTTCCCGCCCCCCATCAAATGAATGTTCATGCACATCTATGGAGAATTCTTTCTCTCCTCTCTTTCCATGCTTCCCCCAAGACTGTGCCCTGCCAGGCCAGCAGGTCTGAGGGGTGAACTGCAACACGGGAGACATAACGAATGCTGAATTTCATGTCAGGTTGTATAGTACCGATGAAACCTCATCAGACGCTCATGCTATGATTTGGTTAACATATGCTACATAAATAATTAGGGTTCTTCAATCACAATGTTTAAAGGTGGATATTTAACAAGAACAAAGTTAAAATGAGCCAAAGATTTAAAAAAAAAGTTACATAACTAGCCATTTCCTTTCCTGCAGAAAGCTTCATAGCAAATGCAAAAATGCCATCAGTGACGGGAGGGGAATGAACACGCAACCTCAACAAATCCTCTAAGAGGCTGTCAAACCCAATCATCCCGAATAAGAATTTGGAAATAATAGAATAACTTCTCCATAGCAATAGGGCACCACTCACGTCAACTCTGAAGCTCTTTAAAACATCTGGTGCATCAGGCAAAGCTGGGATATTAAAAGTAGAGTGTGGAAGGGCCTGAGAAAGCGGAGGAGACTGGAACCCTGGTGGGGAGCCCTCGCGGTTCCAGGGGTGGCGGGGCTGGCAGGCCCACAGGGCTTCGCGAGCTCCAGGAAATGACTGGGGGACAGTCTCATGGGACCCTCACTCCAGAAGGAACCTGGAAATGCCATCCAGTTGGCCCACCTGCCTCCAAGCCCGACCACACCCAAACTTTTAAAAATCGCATGGATCTTACATGGCGATTTAGTAGCATTGTTGCATAGGAAACCTTGGAGGAAAAGGTAATTCATTCATTTTCCCTTCTGAAAAACCTACGGCTATGTAAAAGAGTTAGTTAACGGCTCTAAAATCATCACTGATTTCCAGATCAAAAGTTGTCATTCTTGGTGCCCTCACCCCACCGCCCCCCCGCCCCCGGCCCTTACAAAGAAGTTTTGGAAACACTTAAGTCTTGGATGTTTTGCCATTCTGGTTTGAGATCTAGCATGACTTAAAAACACCAACCAACAAGTAAATGTCAAAAGATGAAAAAATCTCCCCCGTTCTGTTTTTCATAAAAAATATAGATTTAATAAGTTTCTAAAGGAGAACAGAATGGCCATGTTAGAACATTGCCAAACTTATAAACTTTGACAGTCCCACATACTGAGAGCAACAGGAAAATGCATTTCACAAGACATAAAATACATTTTTCATCTTCTGGATTCGTCGAAGAAGAAGAGAAACACATCTGTCCCACATTTTTTTTTTTGAAGGAACCAAATGGCATTTGGTTTTCCTGTGCGAATAGGCTTACTCTGGCTTCTGGGTTACCTTAGGGGGCTTTGAAAGATCATTTTAAAGCTATAATCCAACAAAATCAAGGAGAAAGATTGAAAAATCTTGGTCTCTAATAACATCTCAGAGCTGCACGTAAAAATTTCCTCAGATGTGCGAAGAATATCAATATAAATAAATATATACAGGTTTGCTTGCCACGGAGTTGCAAAAACTAATGAAAGCCTTGTGCGATGTTATTCTATCATTTAAAAATGGGTTAATTACAGCGATCGTATAGTTCTTGTGAAGATCATGTAGATTCATGTTTACAGCCACATGGATATACGGCCTCTTCATTGTTGTGATTTGATATGAGAATGCGGCAGCACAGAGGAGTGGGTGACAGAATGGACTCCCTGGGTTCACGCCCTCGCTCTGCTTCTCACCACTTCCTTCATCTTTAGCAAGTTTCTTAATCTGCCTGGGCTTCATTTTCATCAACTGTAAACTGAGGATAACGATAGCATCTGCCTCATCTGGCGGCTGTGAGAGTTAAATGAGTTGCTACGTGTTAAGTGGTTAGTGCCCGACACAAGATAAATCTGCTTTAAGTTATTTCCTCTTCTATTGCTGTTGCTGCCACCGCCGTCATCATCATCGCCGCCGTTGTCATTATTTGTGCAATTAGCCCATTCTGTCTCTTGGGATGGGTTACAGTGATCTAAGTGGCCAGGGACACAGACAAGGAAGTCTGAAAGCAAATGACAGGGCTCCCATTCTCTGGCTTTCTAAGTCACAGGCGGAATGAATGGGACTAGGTATCCCAAAGGGACAGGGCAAGAAGGACCACACTGGGAGTCTAAGCAGTGTGGGAAAGTGTACCGGAAAGTCCAGTCTGAGGAAGTGCCCTGTCCCACCACCGTGGACCAGCACTGCTTCCAGTCTGGGTCCTGAGGCCGCAGTCAGGGGAGCACCCTGGGAACAGACACACCGCATCACTGTACCTCCTTCTGAAGGACTTTAAGGCATGCTTTGGAAAAATAGGACAAAATGACAAAATAGTAAATATTGAAAATGTTTTAGAGCAATTCTCCCAAATGGCAAGCAAGTTCCGCTTTGGTGTTTGGGTGATGCTCTTTGGAGCTGTAAATGGTGTATATCAGGCTCTCAAAGGACCCATTC
Source organism: Phyllostomus hastatus (assembly GCF_019186645.2). NCBI lineage: Eukaryota > Metazoa > Chordata > Mammalia > Chiroptera > Phyllostomidae > Phyllostomus > Phyllostomus hastatus. Next base: position 26,324,691 of record NW_025334004.1, on the reverse strand, counting down.
AAGGGACCTCTCCCGACAATGGTACCTTCTGGTCCATGAGGGGACCGTGTGTCTGACCTGAAAAGGCCCAGTCCTGCAGAGTCCTCACACCATATTATAAAGAACCGAATCTGTGTCTTGCTTTTCTTTTTAAGATTTTTTTCTTTTTGATTTTTTATTGTCGTTCAATTACAGTTGTCCCCTTTCCCCTCACCCCACCATTTCTCTCCCCCTCCCTCCCCACTCCCACCTCCCACACTGAATTCCCCCTGGCTGCTGGCTTTGTCCAGGGGTCCTTCATACCTGTTCCTTGACCACCCTCCCTTTTCTTTTCCCCGTTATCCCCCTCCCCATCCCCTCTGGTTACTGTCAGTTTGTTCTTGATTTCAATGTCTCTGGTTATAGTTTGCTTGCTTGCTTTTTTGTTTTGTTGATTAAGTTCTACTTACACTTGAGATCATATGGTATGATCTTCCACTGCCTGGCTTATTTCACTCAGCATAAAGCTCTCCAGTTCCATCCATGCTGTTGCAAAGGGTAGGAGTTCCTTCCTTCTTTCTACTGCATAGAATTCCATTGTGTAAATGCACCACAGTTTTTTGATCCACTCGTTTACTGATGGGCACTTAGGTTGCTGCCAGCACTTGGCTATTGTAAATTGTGCTGCTATGAACATTGGGGTGCATGGGTTCTTTTGGATTAGTGTTTTAGGATTCTTAGGGTATAGTCCCAGCAGTGGAATTGTTGGCTCAAAACACAGTTCCATTTTTAGTTTTCTGAGGAAATTCCATATTGTTTTCCACAGTGGCTGCACCAGTCTGCATTCCCACCAACAGTGCGCCAGGGTTCCCTTTTCTCCACAACCTCGCCAGCACTTGTTGTTTGTTGATTTGTTTATGATGGCCATTCTGATCGGCATGAAGTGGTATCTCATTTTTCAGTCCAGGAAACCTGGTAGGAAAATATTGAATTATTGATGACATCAACAAAGAAAAAGGCATTTTGGCTTTATGTTGACAAAAGTTCTGAAGTGTTGATTTTCAACGAGTTGTTTTGTCCCTGTAATAAGCAGAATTCCTCACTACGTATACACACTTAGCGTACTTGAATACAGTCCTTTTCTCCTTTTAGGAGAATAAGTATCTGATGCTCAGTGGCCTTGCAAAGTTTTATTTTGACTTTACTTTCCTATTGAGAAAAAGAGGGGGATATTTCCCTTGGATAGTGCCTCTTTGACTTCAGCTGGCATCAGGGCATTCATGGAAAATGCAGATTTCTGGGCCCCACACTATAAATGAGTCAGCATCTTGGCCTGTGGGAGAAGGTGGAAAGGTACATGGAAACGTATTAGGGTAAGAAATGTCTTTCAGAAGAATTACTGATGTGTGAAGTGCCTTTTTGTTCGCAAAATTAGAAAAGGAGGCTTGTGCTGAAATGAACTGTAGTTTTTCTGATATAACTATCTCTAAGACTGATTTCAAAATCTAATTCTATATCAGTTATTTCGGTACATGTTTTTTTTTTTGCACAAGTTATATTTTTCATAAAACATAGATTTCATTATTTCTAAAGAAGAGCATAGTTTGATGATAAGTTGCCTTTTGGTGAATTAATTAGTATAGAAGTAAAGAAATGAATGCCTAGAAAAAAAAATACAAGAAGTATGAATGGAAAACATCAGCCGGAGACAGGATTTTCCTCCTTTTTTAATATGTATGTTTTACATAACAGGGAATCCACTAGTTTATTTTTAGAAGGATATAACATACATGCCCAAAGAAATAACCATAATCTGCTCTTTCGTGAGAACACATATAAGGCCTACTGAAATTCCTAAGCACTGCATTTTCTGGAAAGTCCCCAGCAATCACAAAGATAGCCGAGTACGAACGAAACTAACCCCATCGGAGAACATAGCTGCCAAGGTCTTTAAATTCACAATCGCCATATATTCTATGGCTTCCAGGGACGTGTCTAACAGTAGAGTATTTCTTGAACTGAAGTGGCGCTTCTCGTCTGCTGTGACAAGTGAACCCAACCTGATGATGGCCCATGGACAACGGTGGCTTGAGAGTCCACCCGGGCACTCTCCTTTCGCTTTTTGGTCCCCATCCTCACATTTTTTTTCTGCCCCTCCGTCTAGTTCACACCTGAGCTTGGAGGATGGCCTCCCCACCTTTCCCTTCTCCATTCCTCTCTGACATTTACATACACGGCAGCTCTCTGGCTGAGGAAAATGGAGCATGGTTCCTTTCAGAATTATTGATGTGTTTCTTTCTTTCTTTTTTTTTAAAAGATTTTATTTATTTATTTTCAGAGAGGGAAGGGAGGGAGAAAGAGAGAGAGAAACATCCATGTGCGGTTGCTGGGGGTCATGGCCTGCAATCCAGGCATGTACCCTGGCTGGGAATCGAACCTGTGACACTTTGGTTCGCAGCCCGTGCTCAATCCACTGAGCTACACCAGCTAGGGCTTGATGTGTTTCTAATATGGCTAAAAATGGGTGTAAATGTGCCCCATTTCTGAAAAGAAGACTGAATACTTGGGTGAGATGGTTAAGGAGAAATTATACTAGTGTGTCATCATGTTTGATAGCTGAGCCATGTTGTTGTTATATCGAAAGTAATGATTCTTTCCTTACCAAAAAAAAAAAACCCTGTAAGAGAAGTCTTAGCAGACCTCAGATATCTCACATTCTAAACTTTGCATGGTATTATCACTACTATCTAAGAAACAAAAGCCACAATTTGATGGATGCAGAGGACATTTTCTTATATACGTACAAAAGCAGGATGAAGGACAGGGGCAATTGTGGGAGCGAATGCCTGTGTCCTTACTGCCCCCACAACTCCGTGATACAAGAAGGCTACTTAGAAAAGTAAGTTGTCTGAGGCCCCCATGTCCATGCCCGTGGCCCACAGAGTGGAGACTGAATAACAAGGAGAAAACATCCCCGGGACAGAGTGAGGAGGCCTGAGCCCTAATTCAGACTTTATGACCAATTAGTTCCATAGCATTGGAAAAATAATTTAAATTCTGCAGGATTCAGTTTTCCCACTCACAAAATTAATGGGTTGTACTAACTAATCCCTAAAATCACCTCTGGTGTTAAGGCTTTGAAATGCACATGAATATCTATAAACCTCTATGTCTAGGTGTGTATCTGTCTATCTATAATACTATTTTTCATTTTCTTCTTTACAACAATTCCAGAGAAAGCTCTTTTCTTCACAACTAACAATAAAGCCAGCTAACAATAAAGAGGCAAGTAACAAATAACATTTTGTTTCAATTTGTCCAGTTGAATGACAAACAGAACCCTATGCAGATATTTATTGTTTCAGAAAAATGCCTCCAGTCTCTGAGGTATAGAAAGGGAACAGCAGAAAAAAAAATTTAAGTATCCATCTCTCAGTTGAACCAAACCCATAAACAAAATTAGATTGACGTCAATGATAGGGATCTTCTTGGCGTTATCTGTACAGAGAGTTCTGGCAGGAAGAACCAAGAGCTCTGCCTGCTTTCCCCAGAGGGTCCTTTGAAACAACAGTAGGCAGTTTGCCTCAAACGCAGCGTCTATAACCAAGTGAAAACATACAGAATTGCTTTAGCTGCAGAGAGAAATCACATGGAAAACGGGGCTACTTTCCCCGATACAGGGTCAGGAAGAGCAGGAACACTGGATCTTTGAGTTTCTCAGACTGGCATTTCGTCCTGAGTAATCCACAGTCTCAGTTCCCTACTGCAGAAGAAAGACCCTTCGTTTTCTAGGGCTTCAGACACAGCGAAGGGAACTATACCAGCCAATCAGCACACCACAAAGCAATGAATGTTCCTCTCCGTGGCTGTGCATAAGGATTTGCGTGGTGTGTGCATACAGATGTGCTATGCTGCCGTGATTTCTCCGCAGTGCCTTTTCACGGATGTGCCTCTTAACTGCTGGAGGGGCATGCACGCTTTACCCATCGTCCTTGGTCTTTCCTATGTCTCCATGCCGTCTGACTCAACGAGGCTGCTAAAGAGACCTCAGAAACTTCCACTCAGATTTTCTGTAGGAAAGTGACAGAGCCACATCAAGAATTAACCCTAGGATTAATCAACCCTACTTATATTTCCTGGCTTGGGAGGAGGTGGGTGGCAGGGAAACGTGGTAAAGCTGCCCCGGGCGCTCTCGGGATGAACGGACTTACTGAGTTAAACAGTGCAGTGTCAGGCAGGGAGGGGGGAAGGGAGGAAGGAGGCAGTTTGAAAGCACAGCCTCCGTGGGAGGCGTCACCACGGCAGGTCAGCGATCACGTCCTCCTCCAAGGTGACCCATGAGCTCTCAAAATCTGGGCACACCACCCAAGCTAATGGATTGTGAGCCAATGGGTTCGATTTTTGACAGAACCGTAGCTCTGCCAGGCAAGGAAGCTGACTTGCGCTTCTGAACGATGCTAAGGATGAGACAGTCCCTAAGTGGAAGTAAGTGCAGGACGGATTTGTTCCCACGCAGCAGAACATTTGACGGACACTGCCATGAAAGAATGTGCTATGGCTTATCACATCCATCACCAACCAGTGGCTTTTGGAAACAGTTAAGAAGCTAGAGAAGCTTGGATGTTTCTCTCCTATTTTTAATTTTTAAAACCCTGGCTGGTGTGGCTCAGTTGGTTGGGCATCGTCCTGCAAACCGAACGGTTCCCAGTTGAATTCTCCATCAGGGTATATGCTGGTTTGCCGGCTTGGTCTCCAGTTGGGCGCACGTGCAAGAGGCAACTGAATGATGTTTCTCTCTCATGCTGATGTTTCTCTCCCTCTCTCTCCTTCCATTCCCCTCTCTGTAGAATCAGTAAAAGAAAAAATATTTTTAAAAACCAGTTTTTAATTATTCTTATTAAAGTTTAATATTTAGTACCCTAAGGAATTCTTAGCACAGGCCATATAGAGAAATGAATAATTAGCCTGTTCGGAGAAATGACGTTAGACCATCTGAGTGAAACAGGCAAAGGATATGTTTCCCTGAATTGTGGCATATTTTGTCCAAATTTAGTCATCCAATACATCATAGTTTCCATCAAAAAGTGGTAAGAGTTATTTTGGAAGCCCTGTCGCCTTTGCTATTTGCAGTTGGACAACAGTTTGGTGTGTGAAAAGATGTCATTTCCATAGGTTTTATTCTACCTTCTTTCACTTGAGAACATTCTGATTATAAGCTGCTACCCAATGAAGTTTCCCCAAACTTCTGTATACAAAGTAGTTCTGCAAATCCAATGATTCCACATGAAACAAGTCCTCACTGTTCCTTACGCGTAGCCTGGCAGTTCTTGCCTCCTGGCCCTTGTTAACACGGTTTCACTCCCCACCCGCAGGCTGCCCCCTTGATATTTGTGGGTGCAGAGACTGGTCACTCTCAGCCCCTTGTGAACCTCCTCAGCGCCTCTACCTGATCTCTGAATGCTGGAGCCCTCAGCTTTCTTCTCTGCGGTCACCTCTCCCTAGGCAATGCCTGCCACCGATAAGCTGATGACTCCAAAATGTGGATCCCCACGCCTGATCTTTACCCTTTTGGCTCTAATGCCCATCCAATTGCCATCGGACATTTCCGTTTAGATGTCCAAGGTGCGTTTTGACTTAGCACATCTGTAGTAGGTTGAACGGTAGTCCCCAAGAAGATGTCTTTACATCCTCACCCTCAGAAGCTGTAAACATGACCTTAGATGGGGAAAAGGGGGGGTCTTTATAGATGCAATCAAGCTAAGGATCTCGAAATATGATCATCCTAGAGTATCTCAATAGGCCATAAACCCAATGTCAAATGTCTTATAAGGATAAGAGAGAGAAGAAGAGAAAACAGCCACAGAGGAGAAGGCCATGTAAAAATGGAGGCAGAGATTGGAGTAATGCGGCCACAAGCCTAGGAATATCTCAAATCACTAGAAGCTGGAAGAGGCAAAAAAAGATTCTCTCCTAGGGGATCCGGTGGGAACCCGGCTCTGCTGACATCATGATTTCTGACTCTGGCTTCCAGAACTATAGGAATGAATTCATGTTGTGTTAAGCCACCAAGTTTATGACATCATCTTTTTTTTTTAACGGCAGTCCTAGGAAACTAATACAATGCCCAAACAGAATTCTGGGTTTCCTCCCTCAAATCTTTTTCTCCTCAGTTTTCCTCCCGTCAGTCACGTGTGCTAAAATCCACCAGCTCCTCGTGTCTAAACCCTTGCAGCTCTCCTCATTGTCTTTCTGTCCCCACTCACGTCTGTACGCTTATCCTCTCTATTTTAAAATATTACCCAAAGGCTAATCACTTCTCATCAAATCAACTGTTATTACACAAGTTCAAGACACCCTCTTCTCTCCTATAGATTGTTGCTTTAACCTACCAGCTTCCCCACTTTTTCCAGTCATCTGAGGACAGGCTCACTGATTTTAGAGAGAGGGGAAGGGAGAGAGAGACAGAGAGAGAAACATCCATGTGAGAGAGAAACATCTGTTGGTTGCCTCTCATAGTGTCCTGACCAGGAACTGAACCCATAACCGTGGCATGTGCCCTGACCTGGAATCGAACCCATGACCCTTCGATTTACAGGATGATGCTCCAGCCAACTGAGCCACACTGGTCAGGGCACTTCTTCTACTCTTGAGCCACCGAGGGGCACTCTTAATTAAACTCAGACTCCACTTCATTCCTGCCTGAAATCTTACAGTGACTTCTCAAGTCCTGAGACTAATCACGGTACCAAAGTGGGCCCATGGGCCCCCAGTGACATGGCCCTTTCTACTGTCCGTCTTCACTCTCCACTAGTCCCCTGCTCCAGCTGCTCAGGACACCTGCATGCTTCTCAGAATCCCTGGGCCTTGCCCTCGCCACTCCCTCTGCTTGGAATGCTCTCCTCCAAGGTTCTTTCAGGGCCTGCTTCTCTCCTCACTTAGACCTCTCTCCTCCAGAGCCTCCCTGGACACCCTGTCTGGCATGGCCATCCGCATTTCTCTGTTATCGACTCTGCCCAGCTGAACTACTGTCTTCACAGCACTGATTATCATCTGCATACGCTCAACGGGGTCATTGACCGTCTGCCCTGCTACAGTGCATGCCCCGCGAGGGAAAGGGCTTTGCTTGCTCATCGAACAACCCCCAGAGTCTAGAACAACGCTTGGCATAGAGTGGCCCTTAATATATATTTGTTCAATGACCGGATGTCAATGACTTCTCATTGCCTCTTTACCTGTATCTTATTCACAGTAGTCCCTCACTAAGAATATGTGTTAAATCAATGAATGTATAAATGAATGAATAGTTTCTTGATTACATCAGAAATCTCTCCCCCTTTTGAACTCATACATAACACCACTTTATAAAGTCAACATGTTATTCTGTCTTTGAGTTGATTCATTTATATATGACTCCTCTCTTATAGACTATGAACTCCTAAACATCAATATCGGGAATCTCTGATATTTATTTTTCACACAACATATTGTATCCTACATTACGGAGAGTGGTATTTCAATAGATACTTGGTGATGGAATGAATGAATAAATCAATTGATACATGAATGACTAAAAAGAACAAAATCTGGCAATTTGTAAATCCCCTCTCGCTTAAGACTGTTGAATCCTTTCACACTTATCCCAGATCTGTTACAGCTCTTCACCCAATCCCCCACTTGAGGTCTTAGAGAACCAAAGAACTTCATGTCTTCCTTCGGGGCAGAGAAGACAAGAGCCAGCAAGCAGTAGCGAAACACTCACGATACTCAAGGGCCTACTGGACTCCTTTTTGGCCACTAGCTCACCTAATTTGCTGTAGTTTAGCACATTACGAGACTGTTCGAGAGTGCTATAAAGGATGTCAGACACCATCAGAAAGTGCTTCAGAAAAGCATCGCCTGTAGCCAGATCAAAAGGGGAACACCTGGAAACTCGCAGTGCTGGGAAAACAGAATAAATCATTTCTTTCTCCTGTGCCTCTTACAGATTTACACCTTTTTGCCCTAAAGGATATATATATATTTTACATTTAAGCTTCTGTAATATATTTACAAAGCATTTGTACCATAGTAAAGCATTTTGGTAACTGACCGACGAATTATCCTGGTTCCTGCACTGTTCTTTGCAATTATTCTGGGCTATTTTCAGGGTGTTTATTTATTCAGTTTACTTTATTCTGATGTTGTTTTCAACAAGTATATTAAGAAAAACACAAAGTCATATTTATCCAAATCATCACCTGGAATTTTCAATAGATAAACTTTACTGAACTGAAATATTTCACATTGACTTTAGAAAGCGAGTGTAGTAGTATTTCACTGCTTTAAACATATGAGTTGAGGCACAATGCAGGACACAGAACAATAATACTTCTATATTTTTTCCTTATATTTCAGAAGAGAGATGCAAAAAAATGAGTGGGTCAGACAGAGTTTTTCTATGATGGAGTGTGCACCTCAATTTTAACACAATCACTAATTTTTGGAGTGTTCAATTACTACTGTCCATGCACTCTTTGCCTCGCAAAATGGTAGATGTGGTCAAGATGACCTCTCGTCCCTTGTTGGGGTGCCTGGGAAGCTGACTGATGCTGAGTTGTAAATAGATCCGTTGGCGGCATACACAACAGTGTACATGTCTACAGCAACTCCTCTTACCGAAGACAGACCAAACTCGGTTTTCTTAAAGCAGCGTGGAGAAAGAAGAATGAGATGTGGGGCAAAATGAAGACCTTTTTCATTGTTTTTGTAGTTGAACATGGTTTATCTGAGATTTTGTGCACTCGACATGCTATTTATTGTGTTAATGCATCAAGGCTGCAGAGTTCAAAAAGAGATGGCTTGTTTGAAATTATGGCACCAAAATGTGTCTCCACTTAGGATTTTACAAAACAAACGCCTTGTCGATTTGGGGAAGGATACAGCATGGAACGAGCTTTCACATTTTATTTCAGCATTCAGTCCTTAGCACTCAGAGGAATTTGGTCCCAGCACACTATGACAGTGGCATCTGTCAGGCCCCTACTGGATCCATCTCAGTCCCGAATGGAACATTTAAAAATGCCCAGGAGGGTTTTGTTCCTCTGACAAACACACCTACTTCACTCTAAAGACACAGTCTTAAAAGACTGTTACTTTGGTGAAATGTTACTAGGCCAAAATATATTATGAACTAGAGTTTGGAGTCCCCTGTACAAAAAATGTAAAACTACAGAATGTCAACTGATCAAAAATGTGTTTCCAAGTAGACAGTTTTGTCTCAAAATATTTTTCTACTTTATATGTGAAACAGGATTCATTCATTCATTCCGTGGTCTCCACACCATTCACAGAGGAAGTAGGGGAGGGGCCAGGCATCCATCTGAATGTTCGAGAGCGTGAGGTGACTAGGGAGTGTGTGCACTTTGAGAATGTCGGTTCTACTTAGAATATACGCCCATACTCTTCAAGATCATCCCCCACACCAGTCAGCTTCAAAGGATAAAAGATAGACATGTAAACAGAAGCTCTTTGTAGAGATACACAAGGTCTGTCCAGAAGGTCGTCGTGCAATATGAAAAATAGAGACTTTTATTGAAGAAGACACAAGGTACAAGAAACACTACACATAGGACAATGATGCCTTGGTCCCCTTCCAAGTAGGCACCTTGGGACCTCACACAGTTCTCCTACTTGCCATCAGCTGCCCTCTCGTATTTTCCTGAATCTCATCGACAGTCTGAAATCTCTTCCCTTTCAAAGATGCTCTTAGTTTTGGGAAAAGCCAGAAGTTGCAGGGCACCAAATCTGTGCCATATGGGGGGTCAAGTTGCCTGGGTGATGTGGTGTTTCTCTAAAAATCTCTGTAGGAGATGTGATGCATGAGTGGGCATTTTGTCGTGATGAAGCTGCCAATCACCCATAGCTGTGGCCTTCCGAATCCAAATGGTTTCTGCGGAGAAATGTACAAGCTTAATACAAAATTTAATGAAGATTCATTACTCTTCTCACTCAGTCATTTTGAACGCGATGGCCACACAGTACACATGCTCGCTCAATGCAGTCTACTGCCCCCACTGACTAGCACAGTGAAGTCTTCAGTGTTCACACATGCGCATCCCAGTCATGCTCCTTGGCTGCCAGGTTGCACGGATGTTGTATAAACCATTCTAGTTATATTAATCATGGCTGGACATTTTCCAGACAGATCTCATATTTCCTAAACTTGTCATTCATATTTGACCTTTAGAATTTTTGATATATTTAAGTTTCACTATCATGTTAGTTACTTCATTTTCATTAACAAATTTGGCTCTATTTTTTAAAAGAAAACTTACATTTATTTTATTAAGGGGAAAGCTCTTTCACTACCATACTTAGATGCGCTGCTTATATGTATGTTTATAATTTATATATTATAATATATATGTAACATAATATTTATACATTTCATGTAATATATGTTTTTCTGCAATATTACATATTACATATATAAATATTCAGAAAAAAGTTTGCCACCCCAAAGCATCTCAGTTTGAGAAATATTATTCTACCAAATAGATTTTAGTTTCTAAAAATAGATTTTGAGAAGAAAGGCAAGAGTCTCACATGGGGAGCCTGCACAGTCCCTGGTGCTGGGGACCCTCCAGGAGATGTTGTCCTTTCTTTGCTCACTGTCCCCCTTCTTCTGTTTCCTCTGCTGTGACCTTTCCCAGCATCCCTTTCAACAGCCACGTTTCCCCCTCCTTCTATCCCGCACCTTACGGAGATTGCACAAAATCCGTATTTGCCAATAAACAGGCACGACTCACTCACTCTCGAAGGAGAGTGAGCTGGTGGTTCCATACAACCACCTTGTTCCACTGTTGAGAAAAGAACCCCCAGATCCCACCCATCGCCCCATCCTCCGTAATGCTGTGCATGAAATACACATGGTCATCAAATGTTGAGGACGTGAAATCATATCTTTGAAGTATACTTCACTCCTTTAAATATACCAACTGAAATCAAGAATGAAGGGCAACTTTTTCCAGGCCATGATAGGATACACTTTATTAACAAAAGGTCAAGGCTGCATCTCATCACTGGGCCATGGCCCCCCCCCCCCCACTTCACTTCCTCTGAGCACACAGAAGGCTACGGCTGCATTCAGAAAAGGGGCACTTCTCATACGCTAATACAGAAAAATAAAAGCTGGGTGTACCTTTAGTTTTCTTACTTCATCTAGGAAATGGCCGCACGATAAAACTAGGAAGTTTTTGTTTTTATTTGATCTGCTTCTAATATGAGGACTAGACCCAAAGGTATGTCGAAAACAAGCAGTTTTAAAAGTGTTTACTTTTTTTGTTCAGTAAATTCACTGACACACTGAGTATTTGATGTTTTAGGAGGATACGAGGATCCTGTTTTAAATAAACCTTAAATAAAAGGTTCGCTCATTAAAAATGTGCAATTCAAAAGACAATTGCTGCCCTGGCTGGCATAGCTCAGTGGATTGAGCACAGGCTGTGAACCAGGCATCACAGGTTCAATTCCCAGTCAGGGCACATGCCTGGGTTGCAGGCCACGGCCCCCACCAACCGCACATTGATGTTTCTCTCTCTCTCTCTTTCTCCCTCCCTTCCCTCTCTGAAAATAAATAAATAAAATCTTAAAAAAAAAGACAATTGCCTGTGCCTACTTTGGTCCTTAGTTTCCCCGTTTGTAGAAAGAGTGGGCCCAACGGGAAGGTCTCCAAACACCCTCCAGCTCTAAAAGTTGATAATTCTGAGATCCCATATTTTCCAACAACTTTGAATACTGTATCTTAGTGTTGATCAGACAACTAACGAAGCAAACACAAGTTAAAACATTAGAAAAATGGAGAGTGCAATTGTCTTAGTCTTTCTATGGGCTATTCCTCAAATTGTGTTCTGATCTGAACTTTAAAAACATCAAAAAGTGAATTAGTAAATACCGAGTAGAGCTAGGCAGCAGTGACAAAAAGATAGCCCAAATGAATGAGAATATTTTTTTCTTGATTTGACCACTTACTCTGAAATCCCTTCTCAATTAAAAAGGTTTATGCTGGACAGAAGACAATGAATGAGTACATGAATGAATGAGGTTTGGAAAGGCTGACTATTTTATATTTTTTTTTTTTCGGAAACTTAATTGAAGTAATAATTATTAGTAATTACTACTATAAGTCAACATGTATAAGATGCTTATTTTGTGTCAGTCTCTGTTCTAAGGGCTTCATATAACAACTCAAGTAATTCTCACAACTACTTTAAGAGATATGCCCCGTTTCTGGCCCTATTTTGCAGAAGAGGAAACTGAGGTACAGAGAGAGTAAATGGTTTGACACTTTGTCTGTGGTGGAGTCAGGGGCCAGGAGCAGAAGTTCCAGAGTGCACACTCCTGCCCACTCTGGTTGCTGTCTCTGAGATTCAGCAAAGAAACATCTTCAGCTCTCTGGAGCCCTGTGACTCTAAACTGATTTGACCACATGTACTAATTAATGTCTAGAACATCACTTGGCAAACAGAAGCAGAATATTTCTTTTGTTTTTTAAAAGTCAGTAGAAAAAAAGAGTTATAATCACTAATGATCTCTTAACTGATGGAGGAAATGGACAAGGATTGAGTTTGAATTCTTATTCTCCCCATGTCTTGTAACTCACCTAAGGAAGGAGGCAAGACATTCTTTGTCACTTCTTAAAAACAAAACTTCATTTCTTTGATATTTGCAAGATACAAACCAAATAGACTCATTCAAAGCATGCATTGCTTGCAAAGCAACGTGACAAATGACAAGATGTTCATGAGGAAAAATGCTGAGAAATGTTCAGTTCTGCAAAGTAACTGAAACCTGGGCTTTACATGAGCCAGGCCAGCTGCCAGAGTCCTACAGGACCAGCAGGACCTACATGGACTCAGTGCAAAGTCTAACGTAGAGCCCTGCTTGGTTCACAGGCCTGCATTTGACCTTAAGTAGAGAAAGTGGGTTCGGCTCGGTGAGGATGTCTTTCTTAAGAACATATAAGGAAGGTGGACTTGCCCTTCTCAGCGCCAAACAGTCCAAGTCTGCCACTCAGAATAGGGAGCTCTGAGTATATTCAGCTGTGCTTTGAATTCCTACTGTCCTGCACAGAGATCAAGTTTAAAGTGGGGAAGAATGGCAGGTAGGCATCAGGGAAGAGCTAGGCCCTCAGGTGGAATCGCAGGTGGCACCTCACTCCCTCTTCACTCCTGGTCACCTGGGATGGACATCCACGTCAGCTGAGTCCCTAATGAAAGCTTCGGCCAAGCAAGGGCCTCTTGCAGCACGCTGACAGCTCTGAGTTTTCCCCGCTCCCCAGCGCTGCACGAGACACGAGTTCAGGATGCTCTCAGAGGGAAAGGGCTTGCTGAGCCCAGGTGGAGTCTTCCCTGGAACGTTTTTACTATGGCATTGGTGATTGCTGGTCTACAGATCAGTCTGTGTCAGAACCCAGAATACAGGGCCCCGCTTTGTAACATGCGGCCTGGGAACACAGCTGCAGACCATGCTTTCCATAGTGAGGAGAGGTAAACTGGCTTTTCACCATTTCACTGCTGAGCTCTAACCTTTATCTGACTACATCTCACTTGTAGTGTTACAAGCCCATGTAACTTTGGAACACAGAAAATATGCTGATGACTGCAGAGGATCGTATGCACAGCCATTCTCACAGTGTCCCAGAGCTAACGGTACAGCACGAGATCCGCCATTGGAGTACGCAATGGAATCCCCGCATGGTTCCATGGATGGATTGAATTAATAAAAACATAGGGAAATTATTCTGTAAAACCATGAATTCACAACTACAAAGCCTATTTTTGCTTTGCTATTATTAATACAATAAGAGGTTTGACTTTGACCTTGGAATCGTAAACGTGGAAGACATTAACAGCACTATACTGACATGGTCTGAGCCTCTCTTTCTCTGTATGAAGCTGAGGCTTCTGATAAGTGTGTTGGAGTCCCTGTGGCACCAAACAAAACTGAACATTTTATACCCACTAAGGTCTAGTGAACTGGGCGAGTCCGGCTCCTTGATAAAAGGACATCTGTTTGAAACCACTGGTGATTATTAATGTTCTAAAAACTATAATTGTTCTTTGTAAAAATAAATATTAAGCTTCTGGAAAATCTGTCCTTCATAATAAGTTATGTAGCAGGGGTTTCAAAGACATTTTAGACTCACGGTGATAAAAATATCTTCATATTATTAACTTGTTTTTTTCCCCTTAGCCACAATGTGTTTAAATTACCTAAGAATGCATTTGAAGGCTGCGGTTGTCTTTAATGTAATAGCACTTCCCTTATAACAAAATAAGCCACTTTTTAAAATGTTACCATTTTTCCTAGGAGTATTTAATACTTACGCTTGGGCTTGGCAATATGAAATAAAATGAGAGTTTTGCCTTTTAGAGCAACACAGAATGAAATGGGGCTTTTGTCTCCCGGATCACCCATTGGGCCCCTCTACGGCAACGGGCTGTAGGTTCGGTTCAGACATCTCTTCAGTCTTCGCTTCGCAGCGTCAGGAGTTTCTATGGACACACCCTCCTATGAAAATCCCATGTTTCATCGTTTGAGGAACTGCCAGACTGTTGTCCAAAGTGACCGCACCATTTCGCCTTCCCACCAACTGGGCATGAGGGTTCCTTGGAATTCTGGAGACTTCCATCTGGCTTTCCGCCACCGCACGCAGAACCATCCACCGCAGCCGTGACACTGACGAGGCCGCAGCTGTTGCTAGCGTGCTTTCCTGGGCCACAGGGTAACGTACGCACCGTAGTCATAATTCTCTGAATCGCCAATTCGCCACATGTATACAGTTTACCAGAATTATTTAAAATGTGATCATTTTTTTCATCATAAAGTTTACATAAATTAGTAATGGAGGGGATGATTTCTGTAGCTTTAACGGGAGTGTTAAACTTGTCAAAAGCTAGAGATGATACGGTGGTTTACTCTTCTGAATGTGTTTAATATTCAGAAAAGGAACCAGAACTTTCTGTAATCACAATAAAGCAAAAAATGAATCTAAATGACTTTGGGATTTGTGACTTTGAATTTATGGAGAAATTTTGTAGTTCATACTATTGTGGTCTGAATTGTATCCCTACCAAAGTCATAGGATTAAGCCCTAACCCCCAAATCTGTATTTGGAGATAGGGTCTTGGAGGAGGTAATTAAAGTTAAAGAGGGTCCTAAGGAAGGGCCCCAGTCTAAGAGGACCAGTGAGTGTGTTTATAAGAAGAGAGAGAGACACCAGGAGTGTGTGCACACGGAGGAAAGGCTGTGTGGGGACCCAGGGAGAAGGCAGTCAGGCATTTGCAGGCCAGGAAGAGAGTTTTCACCAGAAACCCCCCCTGCTGGCACCTTTGTCTTAGACTTCCAGCCACCAGAACTTAGTGAAAACAGGTTTCTGTTGGTTAAGGCACCTGGTCTGTGGTATTCTGCTATGGTGGCCCAAGCAGACTAATACAATGTCAGTTTGAAAAAAGAAATATATATTTTATGCCTTTTTCTATTTTGACAAAATTTTTAGCCCTTTTTTTTAGGATTATTTTGCCAATTTCCCAAGAAGTCACACAGCAACTTCACCTTGCTATGATTATCAACTAGAGACCAAAAGTTAATATGCACTATGATGGCCCCTGTTTCTTCCCAATTATTTTTATGCTTATTTTTGTCTTACTTTTTCATCGTTTAGCAGTCTTTAAGGGTTTGTCACCAGAGTAAACTGGAATTACTCATTCTTTACTGAGTGGAACTCATTCTAAATACTCTCGCATTACTCATTCTCTATGGCTGATATGTTTCTAATTTGACCTTCTCCTCACAATGAGTGTAGTAATCCCCTCTCAGTACCTTCCTTTCTGCACAGAGACACAGTGTCCAGGGGACATCAACACACGTGAACTTGACATAACAGAACTACACTGACAGGTTCGCGGCAGACGGCTGGGGTGAAAGGAGTACAGCAAAACTAAAACTGAGCAAAAACCAAAAGCTTTGAAAAATAAAAACTCAGCCACATGCTTTGCTGAAATTGCTCTTTCTAACAGGGGCCATGGGTTTAAGACTTGAGACATTGTGCACTTCTCAGAAGCTAAAAACACATGCACAATGTTCATATCGTATTGGGCTGATTCAATGGCAAATGGAGAAAAGTGAAGAAGGGTGGATTGAAAATACGATAAAAGAAAAATCCATGCCATTGTTTATAAATCCCAAGACAGATAATATACTTGTATTTATAGTTTGAAATATACAGGATATTTTTATTTCTTAAAGTCAGAGTGCGGTAAAACCTAGGATCCACTGCAGCTGCAGAAAAACTCAAGCAAAATAAAAGCTTTGAAAGACAATAAATGTCCCTAAGATTGTTGCAACCATCTGAGGCAGCATGGTTACTGATAGCACTCGACAAAGTTAATGGAAACACTGATTTTTAGCAATTTGCTCCTTCGACAAATTGGTTTTCCGGCGAGCTGATTTTCTCCTCTCCCTTTCTGGGTGTGTGTCCCACGCATGCACACCCGCATGGAAGTTTACGTAGGAAGGTAAACGTGTTCAGGAACTGCTGGCTGTTTACCGTGTATCATCTCCACGGCTGAAACAGGAGGAAACAGCCTCTCAGTTGCCTAACGTGATACATTTGCCATCGGGAAGAGAAGGCCTTCAGACTGCACACATTTTGAAACTTCACTGAGTTACTAGTGACAAATTTGATCTCACTAGCAACATTTTTTTTTTGGTATTATATACTAACTAGAGAGATAGCTTTATTCAACTGGACATTTTAAAGCACTTAGTAAAACAGCTACTTGACAGTGAACATTTTTCCCTCCTGAAATCGAATTTATCTTTATAAAGGTTTGAAGTAATAAATATCCTGAATGTAAATGAATCCTTCACCGCGACTTCACATGGTTGTCCACCCTGCACCCTCAATGTGTAATAAATAGATGTTTTAAATATTTGCTCCTAGAGGTCTCATCTTGAACTTAAGCATAAGTTATCTAAACAGTTGAAAAAAGATTTATTGTTATGAAGAGGCCTATCTGTCAAGGAAAGTTTTATGATATGTTCCATAATAAATTAGCAATAAATGGATACAGGTGACTGTGGAATTTATGACCTTTAATGCTTTAATACAGCACTAAAGAAAAACTAATTATGAAGGTCCTAAAGGGTAATATAAGAATACCATCTACAAATTGTCACATTAAGCCGTTAGCGCGAGGTAGGGCTTTGAGGTAGGTGCTTTTTTAGTGGCTCGGCCAGAGGCAGATGCATATAAATGCAAGAAAACTCAACATCATCAAATAGCAGGAAAGCAACAGTTGGGCTTTGGAGCTGAAACTAAAGAATGATTTCTACATTTTTCCCTTCTGCTTAAAAGTAATCATTCTTTAGGCACTTTAGTGAAGTGCTATTTATACTGAAATATAAAAGGCTAATTTCATTAGGTTCTCACATAGTATTTATTACCCCCCTCCCCCCCCTCCCCCAAGTGCCCATTGAATACAAGAGGTCCCAGTAAAGTTATCCTGAGTAAAAAAAAAAATCAAATTTAAGCTATTTGCGGGTCCTTTCCATAAGAAATTTCAATTAGAGCACTCAAGTGGTGAGGCATCTCCACTTTCATCTTTAGTTTTTCATAAGAAAAGAGAACTCACCCTTTTATTCCTAATTTGAACCTCACCGGGAGGTAGATGAGTTTATTTCCCAGAGGGAAGAGGCTATTGTAAAAGTTGGCCCCTAAAGTGATCCTCTACTTTCAAATCTCCTACCCTTTTAATCCATTCTCCACACTCGCCCCAGAATGGTCTTTATTTTTAGGGGGAAAAGTGATTATATCACATCCCTACTTAAAAATCCTTTGACGGGCTCCCACTGCTTAGCACAGCTCCCGAGCAAGGTGGACGCCCTTTGCAACCCGGTGCCCAGCCCTCTCCCCCCAGGCTCGCGCCCTCCCGGAACCCTCTGCCCCGGTGGGTGTCGGGCCACGGGCCGCGCTCCTGGGGATTGCTCATGACCCGCGGTGTTGGCATCCTTTGTTTCTGCTGCCCGGACTCCCTTTCTCCTTAGTCTTCCTTTTCTTTCCAGGACCAGCTCCAGTGCCACTCCAAGTGTCCCCTCGCAAATGCGACGATTGTCCTGTCAGCATCCACTTGTTTCTCAATGCTTCCGTGTCATCGAATCCCTTTCTGTGCATTATGGTCAATTGTGTAGGTGTCTGTCTTGTGACTAAATTGGAAATCGTGGCAGGCAGGGATCTCATGTTGCATCTTTTCATTCCTCGCATCTGTGTCTCGAGGGATAAAAGCCGGGGGAAGGGAATTGAAAGGCGGGGAGGCGATGCGAGATGGATTGTGCGCCCGAGAAAGGGGTCAGCAAACCTTTCTCCCTTGCAGGTCCAGAGTTAGAGAGAAGTGTTAGGTAGAAACCAAGTTAGCCTTTTCATGTGTTTCACCACTTTCGTAAGAGGCTCCTAAAGAGCAGCATGGAAAAAATACACACGATCTGAGGTTGGAACACATTTATGTGTAGGGAAACCTAACAAGGAAATTACACCTGTAATAACGAGGAAGTGAAGAGGTAAGGTCTCTAAATCTTGGAGACTGCTTGGTGACAGGAAAAAGGACTTCCAACTAGAATCAGAAGGCTGATGGGGGATCTCACTTTGCTCTGTGATTTGATGGAAAGTGTTTCTTTTTTTTTATCTTGTTTCCACCTCTATAAAAATGAGGATACGAATGGAGACTTTCCAATGTTTTCATGTGGATTCAAGGAGATAAAATAAATGAAATGATGGCAAGAATACCCACCCTTTATTGATGACCTGATAGGCTTTGCATTTTATATACATTAATTCCATTTCTAAAAGTGCACAAGGCCTCTGGAATCATCCCGTCCAGCACATAGGTATCGGTTCTCTTTTGCAAACAGTCATGAGTAGTTTGACTTCTCCGCGCTTTGTGATGTCACAGTTCCCAGGCAAGAGACGCACGTATTGGATGGCTGTACCTTCCAGGGGCGTCCAACCTATATGGCCCACGGGCCGCATGCAGCTCAGGATGGATAGGAATGCGGCCCAACACAAAGTCATACATTTACTTAAAACATTATGAGATTTGGGGGGATCACATGGCACAAGGTATTTAATGTGTGGCCCAAGACAACTCTTCTTCTGGTGTGGCCCAGAGAGGCCAAGAGGCTGCAGGGGTACCCTCCCACAAACCCTTCTAGTGTGTGCAAGTGGCAACTGTTTGGCATTTGAACCATGTGCTTCCTTAAAAATAAGGTCACTATAATTAAAACTGTGAAGGAGACAAAGATCTCTGTCATTTCTCTCGTCGCCATTGAGAAGACTCTGTGTGGTGTTTGTGCCCCAAGGTCCCCTTGTGACTGGCACAAGGACTTCAAATCTGGTGCTTAAAAATGACCTCTTATCTTCAGCTCAACCTATTAAGTCATCCAATGAAACTGATGAAACTAACTCACCCCATTGCAAACTGCAGGTGTCTGCTTCCGTCTTTCTGGGTAGGAACTTCCAAGCTTGAACAATGATACGAATGAATGCATCCATGTAGTCAAGAGTTTTTAGTTTAAGACTGATCTAGAAGCAGATTTACTGTGAATAAATGAATGATCAAATGGTCTCCCTTTGAAATAAATGCTTACCCAAGTCATCTATGTTTCAAGCCCCTCCAAACTTGGAATAAGCCCTAAACAGGTCCTGTCTCAGAGGTTCCAGCACAGTTCTTCCCTGCTGGCAGCTTTGCCTCTGAGATGGACGCATGGCCTTCCCAACCGTTCCCCACGCCCTCTGCGTCACTGTCCTCGGCTCGGGCACATCCGAGTGTCCAGGGTGAGAAAGGCTGTCGGCAGGAACTCCAAATATTGTACCACTTGCTGTGGTTCACAGTGTTGGGTTCATCTCCAACTCAGAAAATTTCATCCTTCACTTCTTGAGTTTAAACGAATATACCTAGGATCATGATTTGCCACTAAAATAAATTATTCAAAAATGTGTAATAGAGAGAGAGAGAGAGAGACTGGGGAGTCTGTGGTAAGGGGCCAGTGCTGTATCTATCTATGGTGATGGCGGTTACATGAGTCTACACATGTGAGAAATTTTCACGATACCATGCACCAAAAGTTTTTTTAATTTAAAAATTTTAGAAAAGAGACAATAAAGATGAAAAATAATAAAAAAATAAAATTTTTGTCAACACACACAAAATTTTAAAAGAGTGCATGTAAAAACTGATCAAATCTGAACAGGGCCTGTAGTTTAGTGAATGACATTGCAGCAATGTATGTCAGTGTCATGAGGTACCACGGCTATAAAAGATGTTCCTGGTGGGAAAGTTAGCTGAAGGGTGTGTGGGGACTCTATACTATTTTTGCAACTTCCTGTGACTCAAACTATTTTTGAATTAAAAGGTGAAAGTACGTAAGTACATAATCATTTATTTCTAAACTTATCCGACTGATCTTTTCAAGTTCAGAGTTTAGTTAGCAGTCCTGGTAGAAACTACCTTTAAGACTCTGGTTCACTCTACCAAAGCTACTACTCTTTTCCAAACAAAAAATGGAAGAATGAAACAACAAAAAATGTGGAAAAGTCTTAGTTTTCAAGCACCTTGTTGATATATATATATAATATATATATATAATATATATATATATATAAAATCTCCCCATGCAGAATAAAAGGTCCTGCTGTCTTTTACACACTGCTTCCTCTGCATGCTAGAAAGTAAATGCCAGATTTTGGGGGGACCTGCTGCCGCCCTCCTCTTTCCTATCCATCACTGATCACGGGTGAGAGTCAGGAAGCTTTCTGAAGCCTGGATGTACAACAAGCGGATGTCGCCCAGGGTGGTTGAAAGAGTGAAGGCTGGAGAAAGGCAAAGGCTGTTAAGCTTGAAATAAACATGCATGATCCTGAGGCAAGTTTAAAGGGGCTCAGACATGACCCAGAACATGTGTCTCCAGGGAGTGTTCATAGGACAAAGGAAATGAGGTAATTTATCTCTGTGCCCTTAAGCAGTTTTACAATGACACTTTTTTTTTACATGCTGAATCTGAAAAAAAAAATATCGAGTTTGACCACAGAATTATCTGATATGAGATAGTTTAAGCTGAATCCTTAAAGCCAGTAATTTTTAAAAGTAATATCTCTCTCTATATATATATGGATTTATATAAATGATGAGCAAAAGGAAAAAAGAAAAGCAAGACAGGGAAGGAGAAGATGAAAGAAAAGACAAATTACAGAGGTCACCCCTCCAAAATTTAGGGCGGGGGGGAAGGCAGAGAAAGGCTGGTGATGGAAGACGGTCAGAAATTCCTCCATTGGACAAAAGGTTTTGTTTTCCAACTTTTTTACTGTCACTTAAGGATTTGTTCATGAAACATACAAATACCTGCGAGTCTGAAAGCTCCACTTTGGCGGCTGTATTTGTTTTAATGTCTGCACAGGTGGAATGCCAATCATCAGACTCATCATTATTTATGCTAGACATTTGAGTCAGCATCTTTCCAGGAGTTTTAAAGCTTAGTCTATTGGTTTTCCCCAGTCTCTAAGGCTTTCTCTATTACAGTAATAATATAATAGTGTAATCTTGAAGCTACGCAATACGGGCTAGAAAAACATAACCATTCCCTATGTCATTAAGCATTATACTCTGTAGCACATCTTTCTACTACAAGTATTTATAGTGCCAAAGAAATGATCATTCACTTCTCTAAGTCCTTACTACCTTTCCTTGAAGATGTCTAGGAATAGTCACGCGTCCCTTAACCATGGGGACGTGTTCTGAGAAATGCCGCGCTAGATCTCATCATTGTGCAAACATCACAGAGTGCGATTTCATCTGTAGATGGTGCGGCATAGCTGGATGCGACGGCCTCCTGCACCCTGGGCCGCGCAGTGCAGCCTACCACTCCCAGGCTACCAGCCTGCTCAGCACGTTCCTGGGCTGAGTACCACGGGTGAAGTGTAACACACTGCTAAGTATTTGTGTATCTCAACATAGAAAAGGTACAGTACAAATACGGCATTAAAAAATGGAGCAACTGCCTTGGGCACTCACAAAGAACGGAGCCCACAGGACCGGCAGCTGATCTGGGTGAGTCGGTGAGTGAGTGGCGAGTCACCGTGACAACCTAGGGCGTACTGTGCACCGCGGTAGACTTGATAACTGCTCTACACTTGGGCTACACAAAGTGTTTTTAAAAATATATTTTTCTTTCTTCAATAATAAATTAACCTTAGCCTACTGTAATTTTTTCTTCTACTGTATAAACTTTTAAATTTTTTAAAGCTTTTCCACTCTTTTTATAAAAACACAGCTTAAAACACACATTGTACAGCTGTACAAAAATATCTTCTTTCTTCATATCCTTATTCTATAAGGGTTTTTTTAATTAATTTTTTTAAAGTTTTCAACTTTTTGTTAAAAACTAAGACAAAGACACAGACGCACGCATTAGCCGAGGCCCGTCCGGGGTCAGAATCACAAACGTCGCTGTTTTCTACCTCCGCGTGTCGTGACCCTGGAAGGCATCGGGGCCATGACATGCACAGAGCTGTCATAACATCTCCTGTCATAACGCTACCTTCCTCTGGGACACCTCCTGAAGGACCTACCTGAGACTTCTCCTGAGGAGGGAGGAGTCACTCTTCTCAGGTGGTTTGCTTTGTTCGCCTCGCCTTAGGTTTGCTTGCGACCGGATCTCTCTACTAATGAACATTCCTGTCTACTAATGAGGATGTCTCGGGATGGGGTCCACGTTGTCCAACTTTTTTAAAGAGTTTGTTGAGGTCTGCAAAAGCTTCTGCTAAACCCTTCGCTGTAAATTTTTCTTGGGGATTCTTCTTTTTGTATTTTTTCTCCTGCAGTCTCCTTTCTTGTTGCCTCTTCTTCGGCTGAGTGTTTCTCTTCCCGTTCCCACTAGTCAGTCAGTTCCTCGGGAACCGCCCCCAGAGCTCCTCAAGGTCACCCTCATCCACACCCAGCTTAAAGTGGTTTATCATCTTAACCACAGTCTTACCGAATTTTGCAGCATTTGAGTTACGATGTTACAAAGGCTATGATGTTGCTAGGCCATAGAAATTTAAGCTCCATTATAATCTAAAGGGACTACTGACCACATAAGTGGTCCATTGTTGGCCAGCACATTGTTATGTGGCATGTGGTTGTCTATTTCAAATTTGAGGGCTGTATTAGCTGGGCTATATATTAGGGCTGTGTAATAAACTACTCTGATGTAGCAGCTGAAAGCAATACACATTGCTATTTTAAACTCTCTGTGGTTCAGGAGTCTGGGCACAGCCTATTTGGGTTTTCTGCCTAGAGTCGAACAAGGTGACAAAGTATCACTTAGGCTGCATTTTCATGTGGAGACTCCATGGAGGAAGAGTTGGTCTCCATGCTCTTTCAGGGGGTTGGAGAGTTCATTCCCTTGTGCCACACGACTGAGCCTCGCGGTTTCTAGAGGCTGGTCACGGTTCCCTGCCACATGGAGTTCATCATAGGCAGTGACTGCATGGCAGCTTGCTTATTCCTCCTTCCGGAGCAGCATGGCAGTGAGAAGCACAGTCTTACCTGATGTGATGTAACTGTGGGAGTGACGGCGCACCCCCTTTGCCATATTCTAATAGAAACAGAGCAGGCCTGCCCGCCCTCAGAGGGGAGGGGGCGTACGAGGGGATTGTGGGTGAAAAGGGGCCACAGACTAAACCTCACTAGCTCAGGGGAGGCCTGTGTGGTGGCCTTACTCACTCAGAGACCTAACGTAACCACAAAAGATGGTCTGAAATTAAAACGTTAACTAAAAGCCGTTTATGGAAGGTAGTCCTGTCCTGGGCTAGAATGTTCTCTGACAAAAGTCAATCTTCACCTTAATGAAGCCTACCTATTGTTTTTGCATCTACACAACATGCCTTCGGAATGGCAAAGTAATTTTCTTTTCCCAGATCCCTCAAAGCACAGGCTCCGCACCAGAGGGGGACCACAGATCCCCTCATTGTTATTGTTATGATGTTAATGGTTGGCTGGTAACCATCCTGTATTCCTCTGTGCAGAAGAGAATGCATTTATGATATTACTTTTTATCTAATCACCCCACTCCCACTTTGCTCCATCCTGCCCCCCCCAATCTATCACCAATAGCTCTCACATAACCCACTTACGTCTTCTCTTTCGAAGGTAATGTGTAAAATAAGGCGCAGGCTGCCATTTTCTGGAGCATTTTATCAGTCCTTTGAGGTTTTGCTTCCCAGCCATTGTCCATTTGGCTCAAATAAACTCTTAAAAAATTCTTACGGGTTTAGATGTTTCTTATGTTGACAATATGAAAATCAGAAAGCAGAGTTCATTGGGGTCACCTCAGGGTCTGTCTGGACAGGTGCTAAAAAAAGCTTTTCATAGTTCAGGTATCTTTTTACAGGTCACAATAGACAAATTAAAAGGTGACGGTGATAATGTAGAATAGTGTTTTGATAGAAAAATAGTTGAAAAAAACTTTAAAGGCATTCGAAGTAAACTTTCAGAATATAGTAAATAAAATTCAACCCTATGCTTAAAATTGATTACATAATAATTAAAGTGTAACTGAAGAAATATGTCAGCTGCCTGATTTCTTGACATGTTTAAGTGTTATCAATAATTTTACATCTTCAAACAGAATTCAGAAACAAATAAAGCTAAAAAAAGATTATAGACTGGGGGAAATATTTGCAACACATTTAACAGATAGAGAGAGAGTTAATAACCAGAACACATAAAAACCTTCTACAAATCATTAAAAATGCCAAAGAAAAATGGGCAAAATATGAATAAGCAATTCACAAAGAGAAAAATGCTCAATTAGCCTCATAATTAAGTAAATGCATGATCAAAACAATAATAAACTATAAATGTTCACTCACGCAATTGGAAAGATGAAACAAAAAATGGTTTGTCATCTCAAGGGCTTTCAGGGATGTGAGAAAATGATGGGTTCTCGTGCATTTAGGGCAAAGATAAGCTTTTGGAAGGCAATTTAGCAAAACCAATAAAAATTTTAAAAGGATTACTATTTGATCCAGCAATTCCATTTCTGGGAAACGATCCTAAAGGAATATTCCCAACTTTTTACAAAGTAATACACAAAAATATTTATTGTAGAATTGTATCATGGTAAAGCACTGGAAATGAAAATAATGTGCTCTCACAGAGAACTGAATTATAATAGATGCATGCTATCACCGTCCACGGAGCCGATAAAAAGGAGGTTGACTTACGTGTACATGCCTGAAAACAGCCCCGCGGCCCACGGGGTGAAAAAAACTGAAGAACAATGTATAAATGATGATCTCACGTATGTACACCGCAGATGTATATGGATATAGATACGTACTAACGTGTGACACCTGTAGAAAGGGGCGCGAGAGGGAGCCCCACAGCGCTCGCTCTCCCGCCCCGTGAGCGGGACGCAGGGGCAGGGAGGTGGCCGGGGAGGCTGCCCTGCTGCGGTTTGTGTAAGGTGACGGTTTGGCTCCCGTGCCTTGAGAATACACAATAAGAACAGAAATAAATGAAGTGCACTGCCTTTTTCTTTGCCATTCTAAGGAGAAAGAAAAAAATCATTTCCATCATTCAAAAATATTGAATCTTTTTAACACCAGCCACCTAAATGTATGTATGCCCTTCCCTGCAAGCTTCTTGCTGAGCCATCTCATTTTCTGGCGCACAGTACATGTTCACGAGAGATACAAATTTAAAAGGGAAGTTCTAATGTCTGTCTGTCTGTCTGCCTCCCGGTCTAACAATTTTTTTGACCCCTGCTGTTCACAGCCTGCCTCCCCTGCGCAGTTCGTGCTGCCCTTTGTGCCCGTCGTAACATCTGTACTTTCCCCCTCAGAAGGTTTCTTCTTCAAAAGGCCATAACATAGCAAGAATGGGATGGACGAAGAACGAGGATACAATAACAAGATTAATACAAGACCTGTGCTAAAATACAACTTCAGAATTTTGACTTCGTCTGAAAAACCCTCCCTGCCTACATTCTGCTTCTGTGTATAAAAGATTCAGTAGCTCTAGCCCTGGCTGGCGTAGCTCAGTGGATTGAGTGCGGGCTGCGAACCAAAGCATCGCAGGTTCGATTCCCAGTCAGGGCACATGCCTGGGTTGCAGGCCACAGCCCCCAGCAACTGCACATTGATGTTTCTCTCTCTTTCTCTCTCTCCCTCCCTTCCCTCTCTAAAAGTAAATAAAATCTTAAAAAAAAGATTCAGTAGCTCTGTTTTCTTAGCAAAACAATAACAAGCCATAAGGGGTTTGACTTGTCATTCTGACTCACTTTGTCACAGTGAAGAACCTGTGAGTGTGACCTCATGTCACGTTGGCTGATATCAGTGTTTTTAGCCATAGTGGGTGCCCTCTCCTGTGGTACCAAGCTTGTGAGCAAAATTACTTTTTAAGAAAGTTCATTCAACTTCTTTTACACCAAAAAAAAAAAAAAGCAACTAAAGAGCTGAAAAATTAAACCAAAAATTAAAAACATATGGCTTTGGTTCTTTCCATTTAATGGGGTAAATATGTATATAAATTATGCCTAGACCTGTAGGTACTCATTGCCTATTTTTACTTTATGATCACCTCCAGTCAGCGTAGTGCCTTGTAAAAAATCTACCAATGCTACAGCCATTCCATAAACTCTATGAAATAAACACATCTCTCTGGCTCAGTGAAGTTCAGAAAAATCTGAGTCTTCGCTGCTATAAATGTATCATATTGCATTTACTGGCTAATAAAGTCTCCAAGAACAAGATTGCCCTTCTTTTCACAACTTGATCCTGTACAAATTGACAAGTGTAATTCTTTAACCTACTTGAACTTAACCCTGGCTCCTGGAGGGAAGGCACTAACCAGGTGGAAGTACCTGTCCTTCCTTCGTCGGGCCTGGGCTAGTGGAGGCGGCATCAGCAGGAGGCAGCCCGGGGCCTGAGGGGTGCACTGGCCTCCCCAGAGGTTCAGTTGGCCCAAGCTAATGAGGTCAACACACCAAGGTCAAAATAAGAAGACGAAAAGAGCGTGGGCACTGAGAGGGCAAAGCCAAGGACCTGGTGCCAGGAGGTTAGGTCACCAGACAAGGGCGTGAATTGTTATCCCGCTGGAGGCCAACTCCCCGAAAACCAAACAGAGATAAATGCTGAGGGCCAGGTGACATTCCTCAGAATCCAGGTAGGGATTTGTTCCTTCTTAGTCACCAAGTGCTTAGAAAAAAATAGAGAAAAGTTTCTCCACAGAGCTTCTGTGTTACGACAGTCTCGGTCATGTCACCCGAACAGGGGTGTGACATTCAGGTGGCCTTCTGGAAGGTGTTGCAATAAAAAGCCTTTACGGAAAGTCCACCTACCTGGCTGGCATAGCTCAGTGGATTGAGCTCGGGCTGTGAACCAAAGTATCGCAGGTTCGATTCCCAGTCAGGCCACATACCTGGTTGTAGGCCACGGTCCCCAGCAACCACACATTGATGTTTCTCTCTCTCTTTCTCCCTCCCTTCCCTCTCTAAAAATAAATAAATAAAATCTTAAAAAATATATTATTAAAAAAAGAAAAGTCCACCTAGAACAAGTCACTTTGGTTTATTTTTTAAGGGTATAGTTTAGAAAGAACAGCTCCGTAGGAGGAGATACATGGCGAAGAAACGATAAAGACACCTGTAGGCAGGAACTTGAATATGTCCTTGCATAAAAACGAAAATTTCTTTATCAAACAATGAAATGTTTTGTCTACACAGATCAAAGCACTCTGAACTGGAAACAGGAAAACAACAAGTTTGTATCTGACGCAGAGGGTAAGTGGAGAAAAGTCAAGACCAAAGGAGAGAGAAGAAATTAAGGGGCAGAGAGAGGGAAGGCTGAAGCATCTCATCTCAGCAGGCAGAGGAGCCTGCATCACCCTGCATATAAGGGCCGTCCCTCCTACAACGTCAGAGATTTGCAAATCACCCTCACATAAGACTGGGTATTTTCAGAATTCCCCGATACCTGCCACTGAGTCCGTTCACTTAGTAAAATGGGTCATGGAAGCCGTTTGCTGAGTAATTCGGAGAAGTGCTTCCGTTCCAACAACACACACACAAAGAAAAAGCATACCTTACAGGTGATTGTGAGTCAAGGCACTGTGGCTAAAATAATCGCTTTGTTTTCCATTTTATTCTGCTAGTTGGTTTTCACTGGGAAAAAGAACAAAGCATTTCTCAAAGTCTCAAGAGCACACACCCCGTTTGTGCTGACGTTTGGAGCTGGGTGGGTGCGCCCAGGCATTGCGGATGACTAGGAGCCACCTTGAACGACCTGGCTGCCCCCTCACGGGAAACGCAGCCCAGGGTCACCATCCACACACAGACAGTCGCACCTGTCTGTCTCACCAAGCTTCAGACAAACCACTAGAATCACTCGGTGACCACTGGCCACCTCCCACTTGTTTCTTCCACTGTTCACCAATTCAAAACCTTACGGAAAGCAAGTCATTTTCTTCAAAATAATTACAGCTCTGGCTGACCCTCGACGAAGGTGGGGCCCTCAGGAAATAACGTGGCACAAGGTCTTCCATGGCCCGCATTTTAAACCAGGTGAGAAGTCAAGTTGTGTAATCAGCCTTTGGGGGAACCCTGAAGAATTAGAGGTCAGGCCCTGGCTGGCGTAGCTCAGTGGACTGAGCACAGGCTGCGAACCAAAGTGTCGCAGGTTCGATTCCCAGTCAGGGTACATGCCTGGGTTGGAGGCCACGGCCCCCAGCAACCGCACATTGATGTTTCTCTCTCTCTCTCTCTCTCCCTCCCTTCCCTCTCTAAAAAATAAATAAATAAAATCTTTAAAAAAAAGGACCACAATTTAAAAAAAAAGAATTAGAGGTCAGTGAGGAGGAGGTCTGTGGGGATGGGGAGGGACAGGTGAGGAAGGGTCGAAGGGCCACAGCTCCCAGAGCACGTTCTCGGGAAAACGCATGCCCCGCGCGCCTGCCTCCACCCTCACTCCACTCCCTGCGATGAAAGAGGAGGGTTTTGGTTTATTTTTTGTTTGGGCTGCTGAGTCCCGCAGGGCAGGGGGCTGGCACGGCCATCTCTGATTAACACACGGAGAGCAAAACCCACCCTGTTCGCAGCTGCAATGCCAGTTGGTCTTTGTTTTACAAACGTTTCTGTAGTTTTATCTTTATTTCTGATACAGCTGAGAAGCGATGATTTTTTTAAATAGATTTTGAACATTAAGTGAAATTTTCCCAGTGGCCAATCTGTTCGCAGAGGTAATGTGCCTGCTGGAAAATTGGGGGCAATATTTGCTTATTTTTGCAGCAAACCATTGGCAGAGTATGTCTTTGTGAGACACCATTGTGTCTTGAATAGTAGCTAAAACTCTGTCGTGGCGCTACTATTATCCGAGGAATGGTAAAAGTTTAAATTCAGTTCAATGTCGTGTTGAGCTCCTACTCTGTGCTTAACACCCACTAAGTGCTGGAAGATACAAAAGAAATGCAAGAAGCAGGTTTGGCTGTGAGGAAAGACAGAAATCAAGGACTGTGCAAGAAGCATGTAATTAAGTACCAGCATGTGTCGTGTCAAGGTTGTGGTCTCGTGTTTCATCACTAGGGGAAAATATACACGGAACTCAGCTAAGAAAAATGGCTAAGCTCTACCTTCCTTGGATACAGTATGGGAAGTGGGAAAAACCGAAATACTTTAGAGTCAAGCAGGACCAACCCAGGCGATCGCTGGGGTGGCAAATACCTTAGCCAGACGGTCCTTCCCAGAGCTAGGTTTGTGTCTTGGCTCCTCCCATAATCAGTTTTGTGACCTTGGACCAGTTTTTAACCTCTTTGAGCTTCTAATTTTAAATGAGGATAACTACGTAGTGTAATTTATTTGTTTGCAAGTTTCAGTGATGGGGTGTAAACATGAGATGATTTTAGTTTTGTCCAATCGCTGCTTTTACCATTGTTTTGGAAAAGTCTACTTTTCTTATTTGGCAACTGAACCCTTCTCATTTCTTATGCCCGTGGTAGAGTATGGAGACCAGAAACAATTTCCTGTCCCTGTGTTAGATGATACTGAGACCATGCAAGAGAACGTGGCTGTCTGATCTAGAAAACAATCGTCCTGAAAGAAAAGACTGAATTGCTTACTGATCAAGACCAACAACTTGCTCAACAAAGCTCACTCCAAGACTCTAGCCTTGCTTTGCGCTTACTTAAAGCGATTATGTCACCAGCTGCCCAGTGTCACCCAGCTGCCCCTACTGCTGCCGGGCCGTACCCCCTCAACGTCGCCAGCCCTGGCTCTAATGCCCAGTCCCAGCTGAGGCTGTCAAGGTGGGGTTCTCCCTTATGGCAGTAGGTCTAATAACTTCTCTCGGCTGGATCGAGAGGTTTTCCCGGTGGTCTTTTAAGACAGTATCAGTAGACACCTCCCATGAGAACCTTTGCAGCATGTTTCATCATATTCTGGCCACTCTGGGGTTAAAGCACAAACCTGTCTGGGCTGGCTTAGAAAGTCCAGTTCATATCTTCTTCAAAGCACCACCCAGCCTTACCTCACCCAGCCCCCAGACAGGGGGCTCACGGGACATGGGATTGGGAGGTAGGGTGGCCTCCTCTTTTCTTTTCTCTTATTGCTTTTTTTTATTGTTGTTCTACTCCGGTTGTTACAATTGTTCTTCCATTGCTCTCTACCACCCCCTCCCCCCACACTCCCTCAGTCAGTCCCCACCCTGTTGTTCCTGTACATGGGTCATGCATGCGTGTTCCTTGACTAGACTCTTCCCCTTCTTTCGCCCCTGCTCTTCTTCCCCCTCCCCTCTGGTCACTGTCGGTTGGTTCCTTGTTTCCCTGCCTCTGGTTCTGTTTTGCTCATTTGTTTGTTTTGTTCATGAGGTTCCACTTTTATTGGCCTCCTCTTTATAAATGGAGGCGAGGCTGGGGAGGGAGGAGACATGTGGTTGGAGATGGCCCTACTCCCTTAGAAGACCTAACACTCTTGTCACTAGTCAGTGGTGTGGAGAGGTTCTTTCTCACTTTGCTGCTCTGGCAGGTGTGTCACCAGGATGTCCCCATGTCACCAGGATGGTGTCCCCCGTGTGGATAGAGCCCATGCTTTCTTGTGGCATGCTGACACCAGGCCAGGCCCTCCACCAGTGTCCCACTCAAAGAGGCCAATCCTCTCCGTCGGTTCCTGCCTCCAAAAACCTTTCTCACTGCAGTGCTGCCCGGTTCTACACCCTCTCCTGAGCCTGGTGCTTCTGGCTACAGAGCCACAGGATCCACTGAGGAAAATGAGAATAAGACAGAACGTAGTAGCGAGAAGTAAACACCCTTCTACATTATGTGGCCCGTGGACAAGAACTAGTAATCTTCTTTCTTCCCTGCTGCAAGCAATGCATCGTGGTGGTGATGCTACCTTTGCAAATGGAAATGAACTATGAGAATACTGTAATACATGTACAGTGTTTAAGTATATAAGAAATGGTTTGCAAACATTTGGACTTCCAAACCAAAAACGAACCAATTTTGATTTCATCCAACTACAAACTAATACAAATTTATCATCAAGAATTTAAAAATTCTTGTCTAGACTAATAAGAAAGACAATTTTGATACGAGAGGGACACTGTCTGGACTTTTTTGTTGTTGTTGTTGCTTCTTAATATATAATCTTTAATTTGGTGTCTTAGAAATGGATGCCTCATTGCTGACGTGGCTAGGCTGTGTTCAAGGTGTGAAATCACTTCTGTGCCAACGTGAAGGGGCGGATAGCGCTCTTAATAACATTTTCCAGACGTGTCTTAGAGACTATGGCTATTTGGGGTAGATCCAAAAGAGCATAATGAGAAATATTTATAGCATATGAGTGTAATAAAAAATGTAATTATGAATAAACAATACATTAAAATGGTAGGACATACTTTACATTAGATCACAGGCATGAATATCAAAAATACAGGCAATATTTTTGAAAAAATAACCAGCAGTGAAAAATTTATTTATAATATAAACCAGACACTCCAGAATAATTTGTGGTTTACTTAATTCTTACCGTTCATCCTATATTCTTTTGAATACGCTGAAGGAAGGCACCCGAGGAACTACCTCAGCTGTTTCTGATTTTGATTCTGAATTTTAGTGCAATGAACACTCGAGTCTATAGAAACCAAGAGATAGCATGTCACTTTTAGAAATTTAGACTTTTTCCCTCTGAATGTAGACACATAATAAAAAGAAATGCATTACACAATAAATAAGTATATTTCCAAATTGTCTCATTATTTCTGGGCAAGCAATAATTGCATATAAATTCTGAATAAAGGAATATCACATTGCATCTTATGTGTTCTACAATGTGCACTCACAGAAAATCATTACAGTAACAAAACCAGCTGCATGTAATAGAAAGCAAATGATTTACAATGTTACTATGAGAAACTACTTTATTTCATATTATCATAAAAAGAGCAGAACTGAATATTTGCATGACAAACAGAAGAATCCAGGAAATTCCAAATGCAACTCAGTTTCTTTTAATAGGTATTAATGCTGGAAGGTGATTTAAAAGCCTTCTCCTCTAGAGAATATTAGCAATTATAATTTGCAGCCATTATTACTCTAACAACTGAAAGGAAAACATGGACAAACATAAATGGAATACAGAAAGAAATACTTGGAATAAGATGTGCTCCAATCACACAGCAGAGCTAACATTTAGTGATTTCAAACACTTGATTTCATCTAAGCGGAGAAGTAGAATGCATTTTTGTTCCTAAAGGAAGCACGACCCTGAAATTTGAACCACGCCATGGTTGGTCCCTGGTCCTTGATCCACGTACAGTAAATCTTCCCAACCCTCGCTTGAGGGATCCCTTAAGTCTACCAGTGGTTTCTTAGTCATCCGCACACCTTTCAGGGGAAGATGACATTCTGAGAGGTTTTTCTGGTGCCTCTCTGATGACAGGAGGCTCAGGGGGTTGCCTGGAACCTTCTTTGCCCAGAGCCCCCCTGGCCGGCTCAGTGCACAGCACTTGCTCACCTCGAAGGTCCCTCCTGAGAAGATACAAGTGATAGATAACCAGATGCCCGAATCAAGCTGGAGGCTCTGTGAACAAGTTGCCCAATTTCCATGCTGAATAAGGAGGGAAGGGAGAAGAAAGGTCTTGAAGACCCTCAAAAATATCTGACAACCTCGATCTTCGCCAGTCCCCCATTTCCCCCCCTTCTCCCTGAGCAGTGAAATCTTCGTCCAGCCCAGATCTTTCATCAGTTGCATTCTTTCAGAATTCTTTTGTGAAAGATTTTACTTACTTATTTATTTTTAGAAAGGGGAAGGAAGGGAGAAAGAGAGGGAGAGAAACATCAATATGTGGTTACCCCTCGCACACCCCACGCAATGGGGACCTGGCCTGCAACCCAGGGATGTGCTGGGAATCGAACTGGCGACTCTTTGGTTCACAGACTGATGCTCAATCTACTGAGCCATACCAGCCAGGGCTCAAAATTCTTTATTCATTGCACCAACTTTGCCCTTTGTTACCCTTTTCCCTACTGTCCACCTTAAAATGGCAAAACTGCTGCCTGAAACCAGGAGGAAGGTCATAGACTGCTGGGCGTGTTAGCAATGAGAAACATGGAAATTATTATCAGCAGATTGTCAACCTTACAATCACATGAGCTTCTTAAGGTATGTTTTCCCAAGAATGCACTGGGTGTTTCATTGCACAATCAACTTAAAAATTATCTCTCTTTTTTGCCTGTTTAAATTAAATTTTGGGGAGTGACACTAGCTAATATCATTATATGAGTTTTCAGTTTACGACTCTGTAAGACGTCATTTGTATATCACATTGTGTGCTCACCACCCAAAGTCTAGTCTCTTTCCGTCACCACGCATCTGACCCCCTCTGCTCCTTTCAAACTCCTTCTGCCCCCCCCTCCCCTCAGAAAATCACCTGTTCACAGGGTATATCCTGTCCCGGGATAGTCAATCAGCTTTGACCCATCGTAAGTATTTCTCCACTCGGCTATCAAGTTCTTATTTATTCTTTATGTGTTCACTGTGTTGCAAAGTTTAATTGGATTTGACATAGTTTGAATGACAGTCAACTAGAACTTTCTTGCTTTTCAATCTTGTTCAGCTCACCATTTTAAGCAATCATTGATGCTAGAGGAAAAAGTATGAATGTTAAGAGAAACACATTTAATACCATATAATGTGCTCCCGTGTATAATGTGCACCCGCATTTTTGGTCCAAGCTTTGAGGAAAATTATCTTTTGTTTTAATTTTTTAATTCAATTATTTATTTATTAATATTTAGAAACAAAACCAATGATTGCATTCCAGGTTATTATTTTTGCATATGGATATCATTATTGCTTTCTGGAGTTACACCTTTAATGCATAAGCATAAATAAAATAATTAAAAACATATATGTATATAGAAAGATGTGGAATTAGCACTACTTATGTATAATGTGCTTCCTTATTTTCCCACAAAAATGTGGGCAAAAAAGTGTGCATTAGACAAGCCTAAAGACCGTGATAAAATTTCATATTTGTAAAATACTTTACATTTTACACAATGCTTTTCCATGTATTATGTTATACTCCCCAGCAAATTTGTAATAAACATGATCGGTAGGTTGAGGTGGCGGCGGAGCCTTGGTCTTCTGAATGGGAGCCGAGCACTCGCCACAAGAGACAGACTGCAGAGAACCCAGCGATGCCAAAGGTGCAAGGACGCATCTCAGTCCTTCTGTGCAGCTGTGGGCGCCGAGCACCACGGCTGAGACTCCTGTTTCCCCGAGTCTGCCGTGAGTCTGCTGTGAGCCGCAAAACAGATCACCTGTCTTCGGCTTGTCTCTGCACTTCCACTAAAGCAGTGTGAGACTCGGGGATTGTGTCAAGGATGCTATGACCGTGCTTAGAGGCAATTGAAGGACAAGAGTTGTTCAAAGGAGAGGAAGGATTTGGTTTCCAGGTCTCGTGCCTCGTCCCTGTGTGAGCAACGCCTGAGGGGGAGAGTCCACCACGCAACCTTCCTTCCTTCTGTGTGATGGGGGAAACACAATGGGAGTGTTTGTGTTGGCTGTAGCTGAATCTCTTCCAAATTGAATGAAATTATGAAATTTAAAAAATTAGCATGACGTGAGCAATCAGCAAATGTTAGCTATTATTTAATAATATTGAAACCAGATAACATAAGTCAGAGTGGTACACGGGAGTTAGAAAACACTGATTAGTCACCGAATATTTATGTGACTAGGTATACCAAAGGATGTCACGTTTTTTAAAAAATTCACCACAATTCTCTTCCTAAAGGAAATCCAGTACATTAAAATGTTATTTGATGTATGATCTATGCTTCAAGTTTCTCTCTTTAACATTTTATTTTGTGTTTATTGCTTAAGTTTCTAACTCAGCTGCTTGCAGAGATAGAAGGTTTATAATTTAGGGAATCCCTTATTATTATTCTGCAACTGAAGAAGCTGATTAGT
Organism: Phyllostomus hastatus; assembly: GCF_019186645.2. Classification (NCBI taxonomy): domain Eukaryota; kingdom Metazoa; phylum Chordata; class Mammalia; order Chiroptera; family Phyllostomidae; genus Phyllostomus; species Phyllostomus hastatus. The sequence continues at coordinate 26,289,192 of NW_025334004.1, read as the reverse complement.
TCTTATAAAGTTGTTAACTTGAGCCCTGGCTGGCGTAGCTCAGTGGATTGAGTGTGGGCTGCGAACCAAAGTGTCGCAGGTTCAATCCCCAGTCAGGGTACATGCCTGGGTTGCAGGCCATGACCCCCAGCAAACGCACACTGATGTTTCTCTCTCTCTCTTTCTCCCTCCCTTCCCTCTCTAAAAATAAATAAATAAATAAATAAAATTTAAAACAAGTTGTTAACTTGATACTTTGAAAAGTCATTATTCTATTGCAAATTAAGGCTTGGAATATTATTGAGTTATTTTAATTTTTGTTTAGGGAAAATGTCTAAACAAAAATAACTCGGGGTCTCAACTTGCTGGCTCTCACCGGCTGGCCTAGGGAGGGAGGCATCTACTGCATCCGCCGATCCTTAACTTCCTGGGAAAGAACTGCCCAGAAGAACCCTCAGATCCGAGGAGCGCAGCTGCAGAGAGAAGCGGAATTGCACCATCCACCCAACCGCCACGACTTCCTAGGAGCTGGCTCCCCTGCGCTTTACTGACCCCGCACTGAATGCTCCCAGCAACTCATGTTGCCGGTGAGCGACCCTGAATTTAGAGAGTTGACATGATTTGCTCAAGGTCACTCGGGTAGTTAGTGCCCGAGGGGTAAAACCCATCCGCGCACGGGCAGCCAGTGACCGTCCAGTGAGGGTCTCTTTCCGGGCTCCTTAGAGGAAGTCCTGTGTTAGAAAACACGAACCCTTCTTGCCTGGGGCGCCTGTGCACCAGGCTCCGCGAGCACGGAGCCAGTCTGTTCCATGCCTTTGCAGCAGCGTCTAAGCTTCGGAAAGGAAAACAAAATCCACCGAAATCACACAGGTGATTTAGGCAAAGCTTTAACTTAGAAATTCATACAATGCACTTCATACCCAGGACACAAGCTTTCCAAAGACTTTGTTAGTTTTTCTTGAGACCTCAGGTTCCAAGGGCCCAGTTATCGGCACAGATTACGCCGTTCATACCTTGTCCTCCTGCAGACAAACCTCCTGATAAACCACCGCAGTAAAGCACAGTTGTTCACTGATGGGAGTCTATTGGGAAGGCATCCTGGAGAATCTGAGATTCCAAGTTTAGAGAAGACGTTTAAATGCCGTTGTTCTACTGAGGAAGAATTGAAGTTGCTGAGGGTCAGAGATGCTCCTTGCTCCCTCCACTACACTACTGCACTTCCTGGAAGCGGGTATTTCTTCTGGGTCTACATTGCCAAGACACATCCTATGCTTAATCTTGGCTGTGTAGGTGATCAGTGATTATTCCAATAACTAGAGAATGATTCTAATACAGAGTCATGACAGCCATTCCCTATATCATAACCTGTACGTGCTCTGAAGGTGATCCAATCCAGACCGTATGAAAGATAAGCACCCTGTTCTAAGCCAAAAATATTTTTCTTATCAAATATTCAGATGGATTAAAACATTGTTCAGGCTAGTTGAAACTGCTTAGAAGAAGCAGTTTCAAACCTGACCTTGGGACAAAAAGAGTTGAATCTACCCCCTCAAAATGCCATCTTCCCCCCACCCACCTTTACATCAAATACCAATATAACAAAAAAACTGTAAAATCCTCTACTTTGTTTAGCATAGATTAAATAAGTAGAAAGAGAGAACACTAGATCTCACATAGGGGGAAAAACACCACCACCAAATGTTTTTGCCAGCTGCACACCAGTCTGATGCTCTCCAAATGATCATATCCATTAGTTTCAGAAATATTACAATTCTAATCCTTTATTATTTGTTTAAAGGATTCTCCATCTTGGATGATAACTGAATATGAAAAATATTAGCAGATGTTTACAAAGTACAAGGATACATCTACAGACTCCGATAAACATTTCTTTCAGCAATAGTCAAAGTCTCCCAGTCGTTGTTATAGATCCATGCAAGGAGCAATGTTCTAGAATATTTTGGAAAGACTCGGGATGACGAGGCAATTGAAATTTGAAGATAAACATGTAAGTATTCAAAAAACCTTTCTCCAATAACAATCATTGCTGCTTTTCAGTAATTCTACACATATATAAATTTACTGTATTCTATTGAGTGGGCCAAAAGTCCATTTAGTTTTTTCCCATATGATGGCTCTAGTAGCGCTTAGTTGTCTTTAACTTCATTTGAAATGATTTTGTTAGATTGTATCATGACAGCTGTCATGTCAGCACGCATTAAAAAAACTTACTAAAATTGGTGAATTTTTAGTAACCATTTTAATGTTGAAGATAGAAGAAAATATGCAACATTTTGGTGATAATGCATTCGTATTTCAAGAAAGGTAAAAATGCAACTGAAACACAAAAAAAGATTTGTGCCGTGTATGAAGAAGATGTTGTGACTGACCGAATGCGTCAGAAGTGATTTGCGAAGTTTTCTTGGTGCTATTGAATTTTGACCAAATAATTCTTTGCTCTCTTATGCATTGGAAGATGTTTAGCAGCACCCTTGGCCTCTACCCACTAAAAACCAAGTGGGAGATAACCAACATGCGTAAAATATCCAGATCAACAAAGTTATTGGTGAAAATGAAAAATATGTCTTTTATTTTATGGATGAAACTAAATGGACTTTTTGGCCAACTCAATATATAGAAACAAACTATATCTATATACATTAATGTATTATATATTATTTTATATTGCATAAATGTAATACATTATATTACATATTATATACTGTGTATATATAAAATTTATGATATGTTATTTTATCATTTACATATATATTATATCCATATTATATATGTGTATATGTATGAAGAACTTTGAGAATTCTGGAGCCGAAGGGGCCTCAGAGGCACAAAAAGGTTACAACTTGTCGGGCCTACAGCTGCTTAGTTAGTTACCCAGCCAGAACCAGCAACAGGCCTTCGGATGCTCAGGCCCATTGGTTTCCACACTGTCATTCACAAACTTCCAATAATTTCACGGTCAGTTGTCAAAAGAAGCATGATTACCAAAAAAGAATTATCTGCACATGTGCATAGGAGATACATGTGGATATTTACACAGCATTGTTTATGGTAGTGAAAATTAGAAACAACTTAAACACCCCTTTGAAGCGGAAAAGATCAAATGGGACTCGTTCATCTGACCCAATACCATACAAAGCCTGACCAGAAGGTATCCAGCCATGTAATAGAGACATTTATTGAGGAAGACGCAAGGTACAAGAACCCTTGTGCATAGGGCAGTGACATCTCAGTCCCCTTCAAAGTAAGCAACTTGGGACCTCACACGGTTCTCCCAGTCATCAGCTGCCCCGTCATATTTTTCTGAATCTCATCAATGGTCTGAAATCTCTTCCCTTTCAAAGGTGATTTTAGTTTGGGGAAAAGCCAGAAGTTGCAGGGCACCAAATCTGGGCTGTAGGGGGTCTGAGTCACTTGGGTGGTTTGCTTGTTTTGCCAAAAAAATCTGCACGAGATGTGATGCATAAGTGGGTGCTTTGTTGCAGTGAAGCTGTCCATCACCAGTTGCCCATAGCTGCGGCCTTCGGAAGCATCTGCATAGTTTCCACAGAGGAATGTTCAAGCTTAATGCGAAAATGGTGCAGATTTGTTGCTCTACTTGCTCAGTCATTTTGAATGTGACGGCCACACAGTACACATGCTCACTCAATGACGTCTACCGCCCCCACTGACTAGCACAGTGAAGTCGTCATTGTTCACACATGCACATTCCAGTCCACTCTCCTTGGCTGCCAGGTTAATATTGATGTTGCACAAACCATTCCCATTATGTTAACAATGGCTGGACTTTCTCCGGACAGACCTTGTACAACAATGAAAGTAAATCAATTCATATTGTGCGCATTAACACACATGGATTTTGTTGAGAAAACAAAAATTGCACATCATATTATGATACCGTAAAGAAGAAATTAAAAGACATCTACACAAAACATTCTTATATGCAAAAAAAGTGTTCTGCTCCATAAATTCTTACCCTCCTCAACAGCTTTTCATAGCCTGAAAAAGCTACAAATAATATGAGTAGAAGTTATAGTTATTACTACAAGTGGAAAGTTTAAGGCTTTTCAAAACCAATTGCACTTACATGTAATTTCTTCCTAATCAAGCTGTTAGTGTCGATTTCCTCATGCAGGGTCTATTAAATAAGAGATATATTTACTTCCTTACTGTGATGATCTTTGGGAGGAAGCGCTCTCAGGATGTCTTAAGGACTTTTTCTTCCCAATTAGAGGACTCTTCATTAATAAATCACATGAAAAAGGAATCTGCTTTAGTGTATTGACCACATTCAATTAGGCAATTATAATACAATTTGCTTCTCCGTGTTGTGGATATACTACTTAGGGTTGTTAAGTGTTAGAGAATGCTTTAGTGGTTCCTGTTAGAGACTCTCATTTTACAGATGAAGAAACAGAGACCCAAAGCAGGAAAGTCACTTCCCTAAACATATGTAGCTAGTAATAGGCAGAATTGGGATTGAGTCCCAGGCTGTTGACTAGAGCTCGCTCTAGGACTGTGCAGTACACTGCTCGTGCAGGACCAACTGTGTCCATACACCGCCCACAAGACAGATTAATCAGGCCAGTGACAAAAACAAGATGATCACCAACCCCCCACCCCAAATACTAGTTTATTGCAATTATAATTTCAAATCCATTTGCCAAATACTTTAACTTTTTAATGGTGATGTGGACATTAATCTATGTGCGTACCTCTAACATAACTCTAGAGGTTTTCCCCATGTATATCTGCATAAATTTTATATATATTTGAATTGTATATATATTCGAAGTGAATGTGTGTGTATCTGGAGTTGGAAGATTATAACGATACTTTGGGAAAGCTTCGTGTTGCCTTTGTGTCTTTTAACCTCCAACTGGAAGATAATTAATATTGTACATGGTAGTGTTAACACGGTTGACCTCATGGGTTATTTAAACACTAGAACTTCATCATTCTCCTACAGTAGGTTTCCAAGTGATGGGTTTAGAGATGCTGATGCCCAAAGGAAAAACATTCTCACACAGTGCTTGGAATAAATAAGTCTCCTTATGAGACTTTACTGGAAGGTGCAAGTGCTATACAGGTATTTTCATCTGTGAAATCCTCCACTATTGGAGAACAGTGATTATTTTTAACTTCCACTCACATTGTTCTTGTTTATTGCATCAGACATTGTAACTCTTTAAAATCAGAAATTTCACCATTTTTCCTCCTAGCCCTTGCATTATTTCCCCAAGCCCTTGAATTTAGAGTTATACCAAACGTTCCCGGAAGTATCATTAGTCACAGCATAATAATAAAACGTGACTGTCTTCTGTTCTGGTTATGGTGTCCTTATGTATGCAGACCTTCTTCCTTGTTCAAATGATTGTCCATGTGGATCTTACAATTAGTAAGAAGCAGTTTTAAAGCTGTATGACAATAAACATTTCCGCAGAACCACTTACATCCCAGGTCTAGTGTAATTGCCACTATTTTACACTGCGAGCCAGTAATATATGTGAGTCAGCTGACCTGTCTTTAACTCTCTTAATACAAATAATCAAAAAATAAAAAAAACACTGTCTTATAGGAAATCACTTCACTTTTATAACACCATCCTGAATTCTGTTTAGTTCATTTTTCTTTGTATGTTTGTTTGCTTCTCCAGGGCAAAAGTGTACTCTTTTCTTTTTCTGGTTTACAAACATTAAGTCGTAACTCCTGATCTTGCCAGACAGTCAAACTAAATAATTTTGGCTCTACCAGGTCTCAGGAAACCTCCAAAGAAATTTAGGTGTTACAGGAATAGATGTTAGCAATTCCAGTTGTTCGACTCTTGCCTTTAGAGTATTCCCTAAATTGCGTTGGAGTACATTATTGCATTGCTGTGAGCTCCCTCTGCCAACTTCCACCCTAGAGATGGCTATATTTCACAGATGAGTGAAATGATACTTGTAAACAAGTTTATAATTATTAATAAGGCTTCCCAAAACAATTTGAGCTCTTTAGAAACACACATCCGCTATTATAATTGTCTATTTTTTTAATTACAACCAATTGAGACATGAAGACTTGTAAAATGCAATTTATAAAAATTTTCAACTGAATTTTGGTTTTGTAACTTTCAAGTATCAAATAATTTCTCTCTGGGGATGTTGGTTGACATTCCATCATGAGTATTCCAATGCACTCTCTAAAAATTAAAAATTCCTAAAGAATATTTTTCTTTGGGAAACTTAAAGTTGACAACTGCCCACTCTGGGATCCAGATGCTATATTCACAGTATGATGATTTTTTTCTGTTTTCTGTACATGGCCTTTACATACTGTCTCTTAGAGATGAAAAATTCTGCCTCCTTTTATACATTTGATAGTAAACTTTCATTAGAATGGCTTAAAATCAGGTCTTTTCATTCCAGATACCATCTCCAGTTTGGTTTCCTGAAGATCTTGGTGGTAAATTAATCCATTGTCTATTTTTGGAGTGCCTATTTCACATAGAACTCACGCCAGCCACTGTGTGTAAGCAGCACTGAAAAAATTACAGTTTCAGACAAATGACAGGGAATCTACAGATACTAGCAAGTGTCAGTGGGTCCCTGAAAGAATGTGCTGGGATCTGGGTGGTCTTTGAGGTCTGTGGTATCATCCTTTAGAGTCAGGGAAGTATCTCCCTTCCATAAGGTTTATATAATGTTTGACGTTATCCCCTGCTCCCAAGGTTTTAAACTCTATGATTGCTTTTCTGTCACAAATACAGGGAGGGACAAAAGTAGGTTATGGTTGTGAGTACATGAAACACACAGTTAATTTTTTTAAGATTTTATTTATTTATTTTTAGAGCGGGAAGGGAGGGAGAAAGAGAGAGAGAAACATCAATGTGCGGTTGCTGGGGGCCGTGGCCTACAACCCAGGTATGTGGCCTGACTGGGAATCGAACCTGCAACACTTTGGTTCGCAGCCTGTGCTCAATCCACTGAGCTATGCCAGCCAGGGCTGCTATTCTTATATTATTATTTATGAATTATTGCATTCTTTTCCATATGAACAACTGTAAACCTACGTTTGCCCCACCCTGTATACTGGCCCTCACATACCTCCATGCAATATACAAGTATATTTCATGAAAAGACCCTTGGGTTTTAGAGGTTTAAGTGCTGTGGCTAGTGACCTGTAAACGCAAGGACACTAAAAAAACCCTGGAAAACTTAATGTCTCTCTCAAATAGAAAAGTTTTAAATTGTGTCTGAAAATAATAAACACGATATCTTACACTTTATGGCCATTTTAAGTTGGAAAAGTATATGCACATTTATCATATTGTTCTACTCTCAAAATTAGTAATAAAAGGAAAGAAAAAGCATTAAGTCATTCAACACATTGAGTGCCCACTTCACGGTAGGCACTATGCAATCATGATCCATGATGCATAAGGCAGTCCAAAGAACTGAGACTTCCCTTGGGAAAATAAGACATGGATGGAAATAAAAACAATAAAGGTAGTATTAAAAAGTCTCTTGTAAGTGAGAAATAGATGGGGCACAGCGAGCTTTAGAATTATGTGCCATACTATGCTAGCTAATGTACACTATCTCAGAATACTTCTCTAAACTCTGTAATAGCTATTTTATCAACAACTTATGGACAAGGGAATGAAATCTCCCAGGTTCTAAATTCCTTGCCTCAGGAAACTAAGTGCCTATCACGAGCCCTGTACTGAATTTCTGGCAGAGCCAGGACATCAAGCAAGGCTCCTGACTTATCAGCTATTACCATGTTTCTCCCACTAGATCAGGCAAGTGTAGAAAAAGGGCAGTGTTAACATATTCCCATTTTCTTCTCTTAACAAAGCCCCTTTCGTTCCGACAGCACCGGGGTGCATCAGGTGTTGCCCTCAGGACCAGCTAAGGCAAATTGTCTGTGCCTTTGGTGGAGGCTGTTTGCTTTTCTCAGCCGATGGTATATGACCAGGAAGGTCTCTGGACTTGGCTTCCGAAGTTGAATAGTCTACCGGACTTCAAGCGTCCCAAGGGGCCCTTTTGACATTGAGTCCATAGAGTCGCGATGGAGTCGTAGGCATGAGTTTTCTTACCCTTGAAGCAACTGAGGCTCAGGGGTCGGAAACAGGTCCTGTGACTCCAGCCCAGTGGCTTCAGCGACCTTTATTCATACCTCTGTTTTGGAATCTTACCTGCTTCCCTCTCTCCCTTTTCTTGGGGGAGGGGAGTAGGGGGTACCATTTCAGTCAATTAACAGCCTTCTCTTTTTTTCCCAAAAGAAGAGGGGATAAGGGGTTGAGAAAACTGTGTTTTCTAAGGGGCAGTGAAGGAGAGGGATGCATTCCATTACTATTTGTCGAACGTCTGCTCCGTGCCAAGCACAGGGCATCTAGGACACAGCAAAGACAGCTTCCAAAGACTGAAATCGGGCCTGTCCCTACATCGGGCAGGCCCCGGGGCTTGACTGCCCTCTCTCAGGAGCCGTCCCCCGCCGTCCGCTCTAGGCACCCACGTCCCCAGAGCCCAGAGCTGAGCCAGGCCAGAACAGAGGACGCACGCCCTGCAGAGGAGCACCTAGCCTCGGAAAGGAGCTCGCGTCGCGCGCCCTCGGTCGCCACGGCAACCAAGGCGGTGCTGACCTCTGACCCGGCGGCCCCGCCCCGCCTGGCCCCGCCCCGTTGCATTCCCGAAATCAACATGGAGATGGACAACCCGGAAGTGCCGATGCGGGTGCCGCCGCCGCCGCCGCTACCTGCGCGGAGCTAGGAGCCCAGGACCCCAACAGGCCGAGCCCGGTGCCCGCCGCCCTGCCGCCCGTGGCAAGCCGGCGCCTAGGCAGCTGCATCCCCCTCCCTTGCCCCAGGTCCCACTCCACCCCCAGGCGACCCGCCCCCGCCCGGAGGAGGAGCCGAGGCGAGTGGGAGGTGGAGGGAGAGGTTTGCTAGAGGGAGCGAGGCCGCGCGAGCCGCCGGCGGTTCGTATTACCGGGGTCGGGAGGAGGGGCCGGGCCGGGCCGGCGGGCTAGCGGAGGGCGGGCGGGAGGCGCGGAGGAGGCGAGGGCAGCCTGGTTAGGAGGAGGCGGGCGAGAGGCCGGGGGCTGCGAATTAGGCGGACGAGCTCTAGTCTGCAGGGCTGGGGGCGCCCTCCCACTCCGCAGCCGTCCGCCAGGGCCGTGGCGGCCAGGCCTCACCTTCCCGCAGGCCCGGAGCCGCCCGCCGCCGAGGGCTTGTCCCTAGGGCCGGGGGAGCGTGAAGGTGCGGGCGCGGGGCCCGGGACGGCGCGGCCAGGTGATGGTGGGTCCCTGTGCTTTTGAAGAAAGGGGACCCCCAGAGCAGCCGTGTCCCCGGGCTGCCCCCGTGAGGCCCTTGGACATCAGCCTTGGGCAAGTTGGGCAACTGTGAGATTGCCCATCTCCGTTAAGTGTCCTTAGGATGCAGTGATTGGGGATCAGGTTCTCCCTCCGGGAGGGGCACTGCCTGAGCTGGGGGACTTGGGTGCAGAGAAGGACAGAATGATGCTGTCGGAGCAAGCCCAAAAGTGGTTTCCAACCCACGTGCAGGTCACAGTGCTCCAAGCCAAAGGTCTTAAGCCAAAAGGCAAAAGTGGCACCAATGACACATACACTATAATTCAGCTGGGCAAGGAAAAGTACTCCACCTCCGTAGCTGAGAAAACCCTTGAGCCAGTCTGGAAGGAAGAGGCCTCCTTTGAGCTACCCGGCTTGCTAATGCAGGGCAATCCAGACAAGTACATTCTTTTCCTCGTGGTTATGCACAGGTCCCTGGTGGGGCTGGATAAGTTTTTAGGGCAGGTGGCAGTCAACCTCAATGACATCTTTGAGGACAAACAAAGAAGGAAAACAGAGTAAGTTATGTAATTTATTTTTAATTTGGGGAAGCTTAACTGTATCTTGTTTATGGATTTTCTCTTCTTGGAAATTATGTGTATACCCGGGGCATTGGTGTTCGGACTGAAATATGACCCAGTTTTAAGCACCATACTTGCATGACTTCGAAGTAAAAATAGCCCTTGTGAAGAAACATTTTTAAAATGGAGTCTTGAATGGTCCCTTACTCTGATTTGTTTGAGGTGTTCATCTTAAAGAATTGAATGCTTCGGCCTGGGTTTTAAGTAAATTAACATTATTTCGTTACTTATTACAAGACTGGAGCACAGCTCAAATGAGGAGTGTAAGTTGTCTTTAAACATAACAGTTTTCCAGGAAATGGAATAGCAGAAAACTAAATCTGCCAATATAATGTGCTATATACGTTGATCTTGGAAGCTATTAAAAGACGAAGTACCAGATTTAGAGCTCATTATGTCATCTCAACATTGCAAACACAGTGGCCTTTATTTGAGTGCAGCCATTTTTCAGGGTAAGGACGTCCTGATGGAGTCTAAAGATGCTTAAAGAAAAAAAAGTTTTATAAGTGTGTACAAACATCCTCAACCTTGAACACACGAATGTTTCCCTTGGAATTTATAATACATTGGAGCTGGTGAATTCCTTCGGAATTAGCTGTACAAAGCTAATGTGTTTAGACCACATTAAAACCTGTCAGATTTAGACAGTGATTACATTCTTGTGATGAAATGATGTAATGACATCTTCAGTGAAAACACGGCTTTTAAAATATGACCTTTTAGCTTAAGACAGATACATTCTAAATGTGAATACCGTCATGTAAGTTAACACTGGGATGTTACATTGAAAAATAGAACGTTTTCAGAGATAGGTATACTTATCTCTTCCTTAAACATAATTTTTCTGGTCTGGGAGAACATTATTAATGAGAGAAAAATATAGGTTGAATTTATAAGAGGAATTGAAATTTCCAAAATAGCTTTGCTTGTTTGTTTCATTCATAACTGAAATTTAGTTACCCTTTTAGAAACTTTTTTATAATGATAACTTTCTTGACATTTATGTTAACTTCTTATATTTTCAAACAACCACCTCTTGTTTTTTTTCTATGTGTGTCTTTCTGCAAGCTTCTCATGACTGGAGTTTTAATTTTCATTAAAAAAAACTTTTCCATCAGATCTTTACCTAAGATTTAAGGTGTTGGGCAAAAGGGTAGAGAGATAAGAAATACTAGGAATGCAAGACAAACAATGGTAAATATTTAGACTAGTTAAGGAGATGAAAATACTGTGAGAAAAAGGAACGAAAAGGGTTTTAAAAAGTGTAGGTTGACTATATATCAGTGATTTTAATGAAATTGCTTGAGATCTACAGTGGTATTCAGTTTCCTCTGAGGAGTTCATCAGATTTAAATTGCAAATGGATAATTATCAAATAATTTGTTCCACATCACCAGTTTCAGGTGTCATTTAATATATAATGTTCAGAGTGTTCTGAATGTAAACTTTCAAGTACATTGTAACTTCAGCTTTCATGCTGCGCTGCCAGTACTTTCGGTGGTAAGGAGGGAGGCGTCACAGGCCCTCTCTGAAATGCAAATTCTCCATGTGAAAGCAGGCCCAGCTGTGAACCCGGGGATTCTGAGGACCAAGTAAGCTTTTCAGGTTCCTTCTTGTTTTACCCCTTGTTGTTGTCAACATCACAGTTCTAATACGTTTGGCTGTAAACAGTGACACTGTAGACTCCCTGGAGAAATTCTCTCTTGGCTACTATGTAAAATTGGTTAGAACTTTTGTGGGGCGAGTGCTTTAAAATGTTATCAGCAGGCCTGGCGATGTTATTGCTTTCAGAATGATTTTCATGCTATTAAATGCCTCCCATTTTCTTTCTTTGTGGATAAATGGGGACCACATATTTGATGAGGTATCTTTATAGGTAATATGTCTAGTTTTTCAATATATTTAATAGTTTCCTTTTGCGGCACAGCTGTGCATATGTAGCACAGTGAGGGACAGACTTGAGCCACTGGTGTATTGCAAGAGAGATATTTAATATTCTGCACGTTGCTGAACCTCGTCGGCATATTCCCAAGTGCTTTGGGGAAAAGCCGCGTGAATGGTGAAGGTTACCAGCTGAGCTGGAAGTCCCATGCAACTGCTGGGTGTGACACTTTTTATTCTTGACACTGAAGACAGGTATTTACAGCCTGTCTTCCAGTTGTGTCATGATAGGCAAAGAAATGTGACAGCTAAAACTATTATTTAACTTATTTTTATACCTTTCAATTAAGTACCTTTTTTTTTCTTTTAAGAAGCAGGGAAAGGGGCCTGAACCGGTACACTGTGAGTGGAGCCTAGAGAGGGAACTTCTGTATCTCCCACTTTAATGGGTGGTTCTGGCATGAGGTTTAAGGAAATAATACAATGTTTAATAATAGAGTGGTAAAATTGTTCATGCTGTTATGTAACGTCTATTGATTTTTTAAAAAATTTTTTTTTACAACAGAAGTGGGTGATGTTGATTTTTTTTTTTAATGCTCATAAAAAGTAATAACAATCAGAGTCCCTAGAGTTAGGTATGACTCAAGCACATGCTGATTTTAGGACTTTTGTGTGTGTCTCTGCGGTGCACCTGCGTCCTGGCCTCTGGCACCCTTTCTGCCAATCTTGTCCCGTTTCTGACCACACAGCGCCAATTGCTTGGGAATAGCTCCCACATGTGTGCTGGTTTTTGAACATGGACCTGTGTGTGCCCACTAAAAATGGAACAGAGGCCATAGATAGTTTCAACCCAACACTCAGGAGGTGAAAAAAAAATCAGCATTAATTCACTAAGCCCCAAATGCTACGTCTTCATCTTATCTTTTTGAAGCCTGGGAAAACAAGTTTTATCTCTGGGATGATTTTTGAAGGTCTCATTAAGACTTCCCCTGTTATATCACTTTCAAAACAAGACCGCTAAGCTATTTGTCATGGCTGTAGTTTAAATTAGTATATTTAAAGTTCTTTGCAGTATTTTTTTTGGGGGGGGTGGGAGGAGGATGGTAGAATACTGTATTTACAGTTTGTAGTCAAGCACTGACTTGCTTTATTCTATAAAGCTCATCTAAGTCGTTAGTGTTCCCTGCCAAAAACAAAACAATGCAAAACACGCCACACGCACCCACAGTGTATTGTAGCTTGGTTGTTTTAAGGATCCAGTTCTAGAAATAATTCAGTTAACATTTATTTAGTGAAGGCAAACTATCTTCATGGACCTTACACCCTAGCAGCAGAAAACCTGCATGGCCTTCCTCTCTGGCTGTCTCGTCTCCTGATTAAATAGTGTCCTGAAGTAGATGAGCAGCTATGCATTTGCTATTATTACCATGTTTGGTTCATCACATATGAAAGGACTTCTGTTTTCATGCAGATGTTATCCATCAACTTTGGATACTTTTCTTATTGACTTTAAACTGAAAATGGATATTACTTATATTATGTGTGCCTCATTTTCCTCATCTCTGAAATCAGAAAATTAAAGTACACGATGTAGTTGGTCTTATTTGTAAAATTCTGTGAATTTTGATTACCTTCATCCCCTTCCATTTATTGGGTTATTGGTTTGTTTGTTTTTTTCCTGATTTGCTTTGATTTGTTATACACATGGAAACCCTACAGGCCTAGGTTTTATTTGCTTGTTTGTTTTGTTTTGTTTCGGGTACAAAGTGTATTCATCTATTTTCTGTAAAGCCTGAGATGTCACAGAATATTTCTGTAGTACCACACTCATCAGAAGTATCCCTCGCCCGTTGAAAATAGCTCTGTTTTCCAAAACTAAGTTTAAACTGGGTATATAACGTTGTTTCATTTCCAGACTTTTCGAGTGCTCAAGTTCGTGTTTCTGTTCCACAGAGTTTATCACTGTCACGTCTAGTCTCTGCTGCTGCAGATCTCACCATTTGCCGCAGATAAAGGATTTTCTCAGTTTAGAGTAAACCAAGTTAATGCTTTCTATTCTAAAATATTCTCTCTTTAAAAAAAAAAAAGTTGCTTGTTTTGATGCGGCTAGATCTTACTTGATTGAATTGCTCCAAATTAATCAGGAAAACACTTCTTTAGAGTGCTACTCACTGAGGTGCAGCTGGCGTGTGTATTGCCGCCTGCCTGTTTTTCCTCCTGCCTGGGAAGACCTGGGGACCAGTCTCCCCTGTGATATATAGTAAATGTACCTCCTTCTGGCGTATCCTGTTGGTAACAAATGAGGGCAAGAACTAATATAAAATTAGATCTGAGTTCCTTTGTAGCTAAGAAAATTTGTTACCCTTGATTAGAGCTATATTAAAATAATAACTCATCTGCAGGAATGGATATTATGCTTCATTGTTAAGTCATGTGAAAACATTGGAGAAACTGTCTCCTAGGCTTGGTTTTGCAGGGTGGTTTTTGTTTTTTGGGGTTTTCTTGTTCTTTTTTCTTTTTTTTGGCTGTTTGCCCTATGGAATGACCACTTGTAACACTGACAACTGGAGACTTTCTCATGGATGAAAATACTATGAACAAAAGCAAAATAAACTTTGTTTCTTATACATCATTTAACAGTGGGCAATCTCATACAGCAAAAGGGCTAAGATCATGAGATTTGGCTCCTATTAAAATAAGTTTTGTTCAGTATTGTCACAGTAGCAACAGTAAATGAAACAAAAGTTGTAACAGGAAGCATTTACACTTTTTTTTGGAAAACTTTATAAGATTTATTAGTATTTGTCACTTTCTGCATTTAATTCATGTTGCACTTTTTATTCAGGAAAAGGCTTTGACCCATTTTATATTAATCTAAGTTACACAATATGCAATTTTTATAATTAGTAAACTATATGTAGTGGTCTCCAATATTAATAAAACTCTTTTAATAGTTTTCACAGAAGAAACTTTGGGATGGAGCTAAATATTTACTACTTTATTAAAAATGTAGACATTTATCATTTCATAGTGCCCCATAATAGTTTGTATTGATGAATTCTTTCGGAATCTGTGCTTCAGTATCATTTCACTTTGAAAAACGTTTTTAGACAATTAGCAACCTTTATCCCAGATGGAAACATAATAAATAGCCCTCGTTGGTAAGGATTTTTGATGTGAGTGATTTGCAAATCATGAAAGAAAGAAAACATTATCTGAAAACCTTTTCAAACTTACTGCAGACCCATTTCCTTAGTACATGTCCCATCCCAGAAACAGCGGTCAGTTTTTGAGAATTAAGCAGTGAGTACAAGCGGACGTACTCTGGCCGGCACGTTCTCATCCGGTGCACAGATCACCCTCGGGTGCCAGCGCTTCACCTAGGAAGCTATTTGTATGTAGCAAAGCTTGGTGTCCTCTCTTCATCACATGTTACAACCCAGTTTCTCCTTCTCTTTAAGGTGGTTTAGATTAGAATCCAAACAAGGAAAAAGAGCCAAAAACAGGGGTGAGATAAAGGTCAATATTCAATTCATGAGGAACAACATGACAGCAAGCATGTTCGACTTATCCATGAAGGACAAGACCAGGTCTCCCTTTGCAAAACTGAAAGATAAGGTGAAAGGGAGGAAGAACGATGGGACGTTTTCTGACACGTCTTCTGCGATCATTCCGAGTTCTCACTTGACGGATGCCAATTCGGAGTTTTCGAGCGGTGAGATACAGATGAAATCCAAACCAAAAAAGCCTTTCCTTCTGGGTCCTCAGCGACTCTCCTCAGCACATTCGATGTCTGACTTAACGGGGACCCACGTGTCTTCCGAGAAGCTCAAGTCTGGCCCCGCCGGTCACGCGCATCTTCTTGGCCGCCAGGTAGACTCCTTTGGAGCCGTTCCAGAAAGCGGTGAGTGACGCATCTTCTTCTGCTTGTGTCCTCCGTGGCCCGAGATACCCTTTACAATCTTCACAGTTCAACTTCTCAAATTAGAAAATAATAATTACAGTTTCTTAATAGTATTTTCTAAATTCAGCGATCCAATAACATTGTTAGGAGTACTAAAGGCTGAGTCTGTCTGCATTCAGCATTGCATTTATATTATTAGATGATAATAAAAATGAGTCTCAGCCACTTCTCATGGCCCGGCCTCATTTTTTTTTTTCCTGCTGTTGCTTCCGTCTGCAAAGCTGAAGCATGAATGGATATTTCGTTTAATCAGAAAGTTCCTGGGAAAAGGCCCACGTTCAGAAGTATCGTAAGAAAGTCAGTGTAATGCTAATGATGAAAAAAAGTCTTTGAGAATCTATTGCACTGGCGTGCCTAGCAGAGCCTCTAGTTTTGACATGAGAGTTTGTTTATGTGCTTGTTTCTAGCAGTATACTAATTATTATTAGCCTGATACTTCAGAGTGCTATCCCTTAGCATTTTAGGATTGTTTTCTTTGATGATTTTAGAGGTTAAATCTTTAAGTAGCTAATTGCTCTCGTTCTAAAAGCAGCAGCACGCACACAGAATGTGCCAGCTCGTGTGATGTGATGTGTCGCTGATTATGTACTGCCTACAAAATTGTTTGCAGGAAGCCTCAAGTCTCCGCACAGAAGAACATTAAGCTTTGATACTTCCAAAATGAACCAGCCCGACAGCAGCGTGGAGGAAGGCGAGTCGTCTTTCGGGAGACAAAGTGACCCATTTACCAATGTGACTGCCTCATTACCCCAAAAATTTGCAACACTGCCAAGGAAGAAAAACCCATTCGAAGAAAGTAGCGAATCCTGGGACAGCAACATGACTTTATTTTCGAAATCCGTTGAAGTAAGAAAGGAAAATAAGAGAGAGAAAAGGGAGAAGGTGAGCCTGTTTGAGAGGGTGACTGGGAAGAAGGACAGCAGGAGATCCGATAAACTCCACAATGGGGCGGCCGGCAGCCCCTGTGACTTGAAATCACCGAATGCATTTAGTGAACATCGGCAGGACTATTTTGATTATGAGTCAACTAATCCGTTTACAACAAAATTCAGGGCCTCCCATATAATGCCATCTTCAAGGTAAGCTTAACAGGGGGAAAGCTATGCTATTTTGAAAAATGTTGTACTTGAAAGCATCAAATACCCCTTTTAAAAATACTTGAATATTCTAGTTTTTTTTTGTTTTACTTGAAAAAGTTCCTATTTTTATAGTTAATGATGGAGTCAGATAATATTTGGACTTGAACTTTTTATCTTAGAAGGACGACAGAGTCTTAATCCCTGCCCTGGTCTACAGGGTTTGGCAGAAATAACCCCTGTTTGAGGGTGGTTGGTAGGGTAACAATGTGGGTGTAATGATTTATGGTTTTAATTTGAACATTTCACCTAAAATGTCATACGGTGTGCTTGAGCGGGATACTGTTAGGTTACAGAACTTGTGATTTTGTAATAAAAGATGTTTGTGCAGTAAAAAAGGGGCGTTCCCTGTGCCAGACCCTGTATGTGTACCTAGGTGAGCCGGAAGCTCACCAGAACTGATGGCGAGAAGGGCTTTCGAGGAGACGTGGTGAGGGGATCCCCGGTGGCTGTTCAGGGAAGCCAGAAGCTGGGGAGACGAGTTGTGTTTCCACGTATTATTTCCCAGGAGCCAGTTTGCAGGCTGTCGGGAGAGGGTTAACGGACCAATAGCAGCCCGTGGGCTGTTCTTTAGGAAATACTGGCCTGGGTATTAATGGTTTCCATAATAGATGTTAACTCTCTTTATCAAATGGCAGTGTAGAACTAATTTTACTTGTGAATGTTTATTGGACCCTTGTGGGTACCCTCAGGGACCCTTGTGGGTACTATAAATACATCAAAGAATATCTGTATAATGATATATAGTCATAGACATAATCACTATTATGATAAAGGTTTTCAAAATCTTCATTCTCAGTTATGTGTATAATAATACTTTTCTTATTCCTTAGCACAGGTTGGAACTGTATGCCTTTAAGATTATGGATTTTGCAGAAGTGAACGATGGAGTAGCCAATTAAGGAAACCTCAAACAAAGAAAAAGATGAATTCATTTCGGTCTTAAGCAGTTATCACAGAAGTGCGTGGTAGCGTATTTGCTGTGTGACACACAAGTTTTTTCTCTAGGCAGTGATGGGTACAGACTGGTGGGCGCGCTGGCTCAGTAGCCCTGTGGCCTCTGTCCGTCTCAGCATCTCCACCCTTGAAACAAGGGACATAATTCCTATAAATGATAAATTCAGTACAAGGTACAAAGCCAGGCCCCAAATAGGGAACCCCCAAAATGGCAGCTACCATTCTGTGTTATTGCCGTCACGTCCCGCTGTATTTAAAAACAGGATTTTGTCTCATCCCGCTGTACACACAGCATTCGGTATTAACAGCCGCCCTTTAGGCCGCGCCCTCCCACCTCTCCGGTGACCTAATGGCACGTTACAACTTGCACTTAAACCTTTCAGAGGGGAAGTGTTTCTTCGGTTTTCCCTTAGCAGTAAATGGGATTTGCTGTGGCTCTAGAAAGGATCGGTCGGTTTTCTTTGCAGACTGCACTCCAAAGAAGTACTGTATATTTTTATCTTATGGCATTAATATTTTATTAAGGAGTCCATAGTTTTGATACGCCATTCTGAACTGTTTTATTTTGGGGTTTTATATAGTGTACTTTACATGTTGCATCAGTTCCTAAGCTATAGGCGTAGTGAGTAGGAACCCATCTGCTTTTTTCTCCTCCTGCATTGAACTTGTTTGGAAGGAGACTGTTGAAAACAACCATCTAAGATAACTTAGAGATTGGGTAATTTATGTTACTTTAGAGTCAGAGAAAATGGGAAATGGTAGGGAAATAATGTTTTTAAATTATGACAGCGTATGGAAAAATAGATATCCTCAAACCTTTAATTGCCCTATACTTGGGCTGTTTACACGGACTGTCATGGGTTCTAAAAGTGAGCATGACATTTTGTGAGATTTAAGCTTCGTTTTGGGTTATTTCAGTATTGATGCATTTTCTGTCAAAGTTAAAGCTGTTTCATGTTATATGTATAAAATGATAGCAGGCATATAGAAAAACAATAGATTTTTAAATCTCAAGACTCTCTTTTTTAATATTCTTTCATCTTCCTATTCTGCGAGATGCCAGAAATGACAAGGACAGACACACGTGTAGATTCTTGGAGGCTCCTCTTTCTTACTGTGTCATAAACGCCCTTTGTGGTGAACTTAAAGCATTTGCTGTAAAGGAGCTCTAATTAATAAGATGGCCTGGGGCTGGGGCTGGGAAGAGAGAGTGCGGTCCGTCCTGGGAAAGCGGCTCCTTCCTGCGTGGGACTTGGGACGCTTCATCTGTAGGTAACAGCAGCCCCGTTGGCGCTGCCGGTCCGCCCTCCGTTCCACGGGGCATTTCGGAGTTCTCGCACTCACCGCCAGCCCGCCTGCGCTGTCGCAGCTGCGGACTCGCATCACGAGGGCGTGTGCTGGGGATGATTGTTTTGTCCTAGTCGTGCTTCGTAGGCCTCCCCACACAGTTCCCTGGACTCCCGTGGCTGGAGGTGGCGAGGACGCTGAACAGAGTCGAGGGAGCGACGTGACGCTGTGGAACTGGGCTCTGTCTCCGGGAGTCCGCTGGCTCAGCGGGGGCTGCCGGGGCCCGGGGACTGTCCTTGCCCTCCGCGTGCGTGCGTGCGTGGTGTGCACGGTGACAGCAGGAGCGGTTCCTTCATGCCAGAACAGTCTAGAGTGCTGAGGAACACTTCCTTACTTAGACGTTAGAGTTTTTGTTCCTCAGTGTCAGTGAAGCCCACCCGGAGAAACCGCCCTGCAAACCACAGGGACTCTGCCTTCTGCTTCTGTTCCTGGGGGGACCCCACGGCCTTGCGTGGAACTGATGACGGAACCGAGTTAGGGTTTCGTGGGGTGACTTCCACAGAGAGCGGGGCTCTTTGAAATGCTTTTCCCAAAGTTTCTACTTCTCAGTCTCCTTCCTCTTCCAGGCCCCTCTTTGACCGCCCCCCTCTTCTTCTCTGGGGGCGGAGGCTGATCCTGTGCCGCAGCTCTTTCTTACCCGGCTACTTCCCATGGCACCCCATTACTCGCCGGGAGCCCCGTCACTCTCTCCCCTCCCACTGCCCCGATCAGCTTGAAGGTAGCGCCTGAATTTCATTCATCTTTCCACCCTTCATCTCCAGCATGATGCTTGGTAGGTAGTACGTGTTGGAGAAACATGTTTCAATCAGTGAGCACAGAAGAACTGACTGATTTCCTAAAAGGCTACTTCCACTTCCACAGTCTCCTGCCTCCAGCTCAGTGTGGGCTGTGGGCATCTTTCCGATAGACCGAGAACAGATCCATAAAGGCAAATATGTGCATTTTTATGTGCAGCAAAACATTATGGAAAATCTGAGTGAGTTTTAAAGGACTGTTAAAATTTAATATTCATACCCTAAATAGCACATTTCTGGAGTTTATTAGGAACTCTGTATTAGTTAGAATAGGTTATCAACTGTAATAAACAACGCCAGATGTCGGTGGCTTATTACAGGAGAGGCCTGTGGTTGTCACAGCCTCATTCATGGAGATGGGGATGAGAGGAGTAGGTGCTTGGCTCCACATAGTAGTTCAGGAGCCAGGCTCCTCCTCCCTGGGATGCTCCCATTTAATGCATGGCCTCCAGGGCCACGCAGTGGGGACAGAGAGTGGAGGGTCCCACGCGGGACATCTCTGAGTAAGCCAGGCCTGGCGGTGGTGCGCAGCGCTTCCCACATGTCCCATCGGCCAGAGCTCAGCTGTACCCCAACTTCGGTGCGGCCGGCTAAGAAACGCAGAGCAGCTCTGACTCAGCGGAAGCGGAGCTGGGGGTGGCGAGTACACAGTTCTGTGTTTGCTGCAGATGCCGGTTCTCAGAGGTCTGGATGCTGACACTTGGCGGGCTGCAAAACTCGTACCACACACAAAGGTACACGGACATGTAGTTGAAATGATCATTGTTTTACCGGTTGGAGTTGTTTGTGTTTTAAAATTGCTTCTATTCTTGGTTTTCAGTTATAAGTCACAGGTAGTTGAGCATCACCAGAATCAAGTAATTTGCTGTGTGGCTCACCCCATAGGGTGTGAAGTCATGCTTTTTCACATCAGCAGCATACAGTTTTCCAAAGACAAATACACCTAGATGTTTGTTATGCCGTTTTCAATGCCATGGTCTTTCTTCCTCCGTATCCTAAACCGGGGGGTCCAGTCTGGCTTGCTGCCTGTTTCTGTAAATAAAATTTTGTTGGTGCACAGCCTGCCTATTTGTCTATGGTAGTTTTGTGCTGGCCAAGTAGTACAGGCTATGACCTGCAAAGCCAAAGTATAACAGAACTAGTTTGCCGAACTCTGTACTAGCTGAGTGGAGGGAGACCTTTGAGAAGATTCCTAGGATAGGAACAACCTGAGGCCACCTAACTGAATACGGATACCAGCTGAACCTTGAACTTCGTCTGAATGATGGATTCTCAAAGTATTAAATTACTGAAATTTTTGTTTATTTATTATAGCACTTAGCATGATTATTGTTTAGCACTTAGGGCATAGGGGCCATAGTACCTTTTGTTCTATTGTGTGTGTTTTCTTTAGATTTATTTTATTTATTTTTAGAGAGAGGGGAAGGGAGGGAGAAAGGTAGAGAAACGTTGATGTGAGAGAGAAACATCGATTGATTGCCTCTTGCATGTGCCATGACTGGGGACCAAGCCTGCAACCCAGGTGTGTGCCCTGACCCCGGGCAATCAAACCAGCGAGCGACCTTTTGCTTTGCAGGCTGACACCCAGCCCACTGAGCCACCCAGGTCAGGGCCCTCTGGTTCTGCTTAGGAAAGCCCAGTTCGACAAAAGCCAAGAACCACTCATTTGCAATACCAAACCCAAACCCTTCCTTCAGCTTTTTAAGACTTACTATATTTTAGGCTTTTCTTAACTGCGCAACTTTTCTTTTACCATTCCGTGTCTCTCTGTTTCCGGTGAGTTACTCTCCTTACCTCCCCACCCGGAGGCCTTGGCGAGACTCCCCATCCCCGTTCTCTGGCTCGGTGCTAGAATGGACCCTCATCCCACCCGCGTGTCCTAAGCCTGTCTGCCCTTGATGCTAAAAACTCTGCACTGCTCTCTTGATTAATAATGTGATGTTTCCCTTCTTTGGGTTTCTGCTGACACAGAAGAATGTATTTGCCACGCCCTGTTGGTTGTGTCTGGGTCTTAGTGCCCCTCGCTAGGGTATGTGAGCTTCCCAGGGGTGCTGTGTCTCCTTCAGTGCCCCACAGAACCTGGGTCTGGGTCCGTGCCCATCCTTGGCATGAGGCATCAGGGACTCCTGGGGACTTTTTAAAAAGCTATGATTTGTTGGGTCCTAACTCAGGCTGAATTAGAATTTTTAGGGAATGGGCCTGAAATAAAAATCAGCATTTTTAAAACTTCCCACTGATTCTCAGATGGTTTAAACATTGCCCATCTAAATTAAATCATTTATTGCATAGGGGTTCAGTAAGTACTTATTGGTGAGTAGTACTCAGGAGTTGTGTTTGTCTGGTTGTGGTTGACTAGAAATTGAGTCACATTAGCTTTCCTCACAGGGCCCTAACGAAGGTCGAGGGTGCGGTAAGAAGACCAGAATGACGGAAACAGATGTGGAGAGGAATACAAGATTTGGCAGAGTAGCTCAGAAACATCTAAGTTATAGTGGGCATTGAAGACTAGGCAGAAATGTCTGACTATTAAATACTGATGGCATCTGCAGGTGAATTATTTCTCAGGTTTCAGGTAGGACAGAAGAATTCTGCGTAGTTAGGGAATTCATTAAGGTCGGGGGCAAGTTGGTTGTGCATTTCTTATTCTGAAATTTAAATAATGTAACCAATAACATAAGCATACTCTGTGTGATGAGCTCATGTTTGATGTCAGAGGAGTTCATGGGAGAGCTGGAAGTTACCAGCGATGTTTTTGCCCGAGAATTTGGGGCGGGGCATGCTTCTGTTTATGACCTGCGCAAAGAACATGCTCTCCCTGCATTCGTCTCTGCCTCGTTGTAGTTGTGAGGACCACGTAGTGAGCGCTCAGTCACTCTGTGATAACTTGAGTGTTTCATAGTATTAGTTTTATAACATTAGATATACTTAGTATCATTGATTTCATGAAGAGCATATATGCATACACCTCCATTTGCAGTGTTTGCTTGAAAGAACGTGTCTTCTACTTAGCCAGTGAACTTGGGCCAATCATTTACTTTTTAAGGCAGTACAGAAATAGTGTCCAAGGTCAAATATTATTTATTACTGATATTTTATAATTTTGCACGACAGATATGCCTTTGACCGTTGGGATCAGGTTGCCCTGCTCCCCTCCCTCCCTCCTTTCTTGCCCTCGCCAGTCACTTCCTGACTGTGCTTGTATCATACCTCTCTTTGAAGTGACAAAAATTGGCTACCTGCACTGTATAGTTAAATGTGTTTCTCATTTTCCCAAATCAAAAAAATTACCATAGGCTTAAAAGCGTGTAATCATTGTTATGAAGTTATAATAACACGTGCATAAAAAATGATAGACTGTTTACTGTAGGCTCACATTTTAATTTTAAAAGCTACAGTAAATGACCCTAAAGAAAAGATCCTATTCTTAGTTTTAAAACTTCCATTTATATCATGCTCCTTACAGAGATTTTTTTCTCGTGTAAGTTTAAAGGCCTCTCTTTGGCATAGTAAACCTTAACACACATAAGGCTTATTTTAATAGCAATGCTTTTTGTTCGTATTTGTCTAGTGTTGAAGATAATTTGCCTGGTAGTCATGGCAGGCCATAAATCTTTGACACAGCTGAAAATTTATACCCTCGTTCATGAGGTAGAAAACAAAAACTTTGGGGATGATTTCTAGCCCCATCGATCCATTAGCGCCCGGGGATTAACAGAGTGTGTCCCGTGAAACAGTGACTGGGAACATGAAATACGCAATGTGATTAGTTCCCACTAACTAGAACTTTGGGCTTAACTCCGCAGAGACTACTTGAAACTTTCTTACCCTTTGTCATCCTAATACTCGTTATAATAGCTCTCATTAATTGGTCCATTTCCCAATGGGTTAATTTGCAGATACCAACCATGCCATCCTTTTGCTAACTCACTAATGCAAATTGATATTTATAGACTTCAAAATTGAAAACAAAAAAAAGCTCTGTGACAAAAAGACAAACTTAGCTAAGTTATTATTATTTTGAGCTGAGAGATTGAGATCCAGAAAGACTCTGTGAGAGAAGAAAACAAGCCAAAAAAAAAAAAACAAATCCATGAAAACTACTGTAGGCTAATAAACTGATGTGAAAATTTCTCAATTTACAACACTTGACAGGTGCTAAAAGAAAAGCATCTTTAATTTTAATGTGTTGTTAGGACCTCTTTAGAGAGACTGTACAAGTTATTAACAAGGTCCTCTGAGACAGGAGACGGGTAATTAACAAGACCTATGGAGATATAGTTTAGGTAATTAACGCGCTCTTAGGCACTGGACACAGGCTAACACGTAGTGAGTCCGATAGTTAAAGAGAACAGGTTGCTATGATAGGATCAAACACAAGATCCGGTACGGAAGTGCTCTCGAGGCTTCTGATAGGGAAGCATGAAAATTATCTTCCAGTGACCCCAGTGCACTAGTTTTTGTAAATCAATGTGTGATTTATTTTTTTTGGTTTAACTTTCCATATAGAATTTGAGAGGATTATTTCCTTGTAAAATCCAACAAACAGGAAAGCGTGTTACATGGAGATTTCTAATCTTTGTTCATTGTCACTGGTGAACAACAGGTGTATTTTGAGAACAATACATTGGAGAGACTAAATGATATGATTCTAAATTGTTTTGGACACTTACTGTTCTGTTTATTTTTCCATCTTGCCTCTTGCCTCTTCCATGTTGACCTTTCTCATCCCCTGGAAGGCTGTTGGGACCCCGGCCAGAGAGGAGACTGCCCCTCACCGCTTTGGTTCTCACCCGCGCGCACAGATCCCTCCAGCCATGCTTCCAGGTGCCTTCGAGGCTGGGACTTGATACGCCCAGTTTCAAGCATTTGGTCTAACTGTCGCCTGTGTGCATTTGAAGTTGTTGGGGTGTGAATTGAGTTTTGGTTCGGAAAACTCCTACAGTCAGCAAACCTTCAGTACAAACATGGCGTACGCTATCAGGATTGAGGATTAGAACGGAAGGGACGCCCGTGCCGGTCTCCCGCTGCGTTCCCCTGCTCCCACGGGGCGGCCACTTCCGTCCCGCAATGTGACTTCTTCCCGCACTTCAGATCTGGTGATCGAATGATATTTTCATTTTCATTACTTTTGGAAATTTACTGTATGCGTGGAAATCAGAGGTTATGGAGATATAACTCCTGCTCTTAGAGCATGTAGAAGCAGGCATGTAAATATTAGGTCTGAATTCTGTGCTAAGGACTGGGCATGCTACAGGCGTTGGGGAACCATAAGAGGTTTTTAAATTGGATTGTAATACGATCGAAGGACCATCTTACGCAGATAGCCCTGTGGCGCGGGGCATCTGCCGGGGACAGGAGTGGAGAGGAGAGGGGGACGACTCGGGGCAGGAAAAGCAGTTAGGAAGGGAGTGTGATGGCTGAGCTGACAGCTGACGGGTTACTTGGCGGCGAGGATGGAAGAGAACATCTCTGACAAACTTTTCTGGGCTGAAACAGACAGGGCTTAACTACTCTGTGTGTGTGTGTGTGTGTGTAGGGGGAGGGGGATTGGAAAAGAAACAGTGAGGGTCATCCCAATGATGTGTCTTCGGTCTGTGCCCTACATTGGATGAAACACAGCATTGGGAGAACCACTGCAGCAATGTCAGGTCTGGAGTCTCGGAACTGAGCTTGGCAGCTTCGTTTTGATGGAGATGTTTGAATTTTTTGTTTTTGTTTTTAATGAGATGCTATCTTGTTTAGAGATTTATTTCAGAGAAGGGAAATTATGTGTATGGAGTTGACAAGACAGGCAAGTTAGTATCAACATGGTAAAGTAGCTCTTAGGAGTGCGGTTTGAAATCCTTGAAACACACTTCGGCTTCTTTGAACACAAGAACGCAAATTTCTGTAATTGCTTAGAGATTTAATGCATGTAAAGTTTGTTCACTGTAGCATTGTGATTACTACATGTATGTCTCTCCGGTGGCTTTGGCTTTACCAGATCCCCTGTTGGACACCTTTTGTTAGTTTCTCAAGAAGAGAATGACTCTCGTTTCTTCTGTGGACACATTGTTTCCAGGCCTCCTGCTTTCATGTTGAGAACAGCTCTTTGGGGCCACTGTGACCACATTAGCTGTCGTTACTGTTTTTCATGACAACGAAGCTTCAACTTTTGGAAAACAGGCACTGTTTCTGTATATTTAATGTATGGGAGTGGCGTTACCTGTGGCCAGGGTGTTTTAAATGGCCGCTGGTGATAGAAAATCAGGCAGTTAACTTGACTATGAAATGACTTTTTTAATGCATTTGTCTAGTTTCTAAGGATGTTAGGATCCAGACATTTGTCTCCTTGAACTTAAACTTTAAGGATAAATTATTGCTTTTTGATTTGATGTGTTAAATGTAATACAGCATTAAATTATAAAATAATTACAACATAGTATAATTGTATAAATATTAAAATATATATAAACATGTATTACTGTTAAATATTATACATTGAATAAAATGTTTTAATGTATTTTATATATATTTTTAAGCCTAGAACTCTTTCTGACAAAAGTGCTAATACTGCTTAAATAGCAGTTACATGAATCAGCGAGGCCCAGAATAGAACCTAGTCCATGTTGCCAGTTTTTAAAGTTGTTTGAGCAAACATGTATGTGCAGCTCCACCGGGGCCGGGGCTGGGGTGCGGGGCCGAAGAAGGGATTCGGAGAGGACTGGTAGCCACAGGAGCTGCGCAGCGGGGCATGTGAGCAGTGACCCGTAATCCAGGCAGAGTGGGCCGTGTTGACCACGGTGCTTGCTGTGGGGAGGTGGAGGGACCGTTTGCTAGAATCTGGGAAATGCTCCTTTAAGGAAGAGGCCTTTGAGCTCGTCCTTGACCATGGAACGTGATTTTATTAGTTGGGGAATGATTACGAGAGAGAGTCGTCGTCCTGAAGAGCAGCAAAACGTTAAAATTGTGAGATGCGTTTTGGAGGGAGCTTTTCTAAGTAGTGACTCTGAACTCCTATCATTAGCTCTTCACCAACTCCTGAGAAATCTCACCCTCCGTCCCTAGTTGGAGTCGGGCGCTGTGCCCTCCTGTCTGCCATTCCCCGAGGAAGTCTCTGCTCGCTGCTGCGGCTACCGAGGAGCCAATTAGGGGAGGGCCCCGCAGCGGCTCCGCACTGAGACCTCCTTGTTGCGGGGCCTGGGGCGGTGGCAGTCGGGGTGTCCAGGTTAGTCACGTGTTTTGTTTTCTTGAGGTGCACATCATATTTGTTTCATCTCAATTGTTTCCTTTTTAAAGACATGACATGCCCCAAATAAATTAAAAATGGAAATCATACTGAGCAGAATCTAATATTTGATTCAGAGGCTCTAGTTAACTTCTACCCAAGGGCTTTGCAAGCAGAACATGAAAAAAATATATGTGTGTAGTCATAGAATATTCTGAAAGGAGAATTAGAAGTTTTCAGGTTTGGGACCTAGGTCTGGATTTGAGTCTGCCGAATAGCTGTGTGGCCTTGCATTAGCCTTTCTAAGGGGACAGCGACCTTGTTTTCCAGCTGTTCGTTGTTTTCCAGCCGTTACAGGGGACAGCGACCTTGGCGTCCTGCAGGAGCAGAGAGGACCGCGCGGAGCGGAGTGTGGGCCACACAGTGAACCCGGAAACGGTGGCTGTCTCTGTGACTCCGTTACGTAGCATCCCCAGAACCGTTGGCAGTTCAGTGAGAATCTTTCTAAGTAGTAATACATCCTCAACTCTGAAAATATTAAATACAAGTGGAATTTAGGAGCTCCTGTTTTTTCCTGACCAATAAAGGACATACATTTGGCCCAAAACAAACTTTATAGATTTTTCTGGTTTCTTTCAAGATGTCTGTTCAGTAATAGTCCTTGATGAAATAAACTAAACTACATTGAGATTAAGTAAAAGTATTTCCTGTGTTAAGGAGAACATTTACTTTGTTCCTATTCGTGGCAAAGGCGTTATACTCAATACTGCTGTGAAATCCTCTGTTCAGAAATTCTTGCATAGCACGAGTAAGGCCGGTGACTGGTACGTTTCTAAGCTTTGACTTTGACTTAAAGCATGTCACCTCTTTCCTAAACTCACATGGCTGAGCTTAGTGGTTAAAGAGGGCACCCTAGTGTCGTCTCCAGAACTTGGCCTTGTCTCAGTTGCAGAGCCAGCTTGGGGCACTCTCGGCCAAGGGCGTTGCGGGCCGTCTACCCTTTTGTGCCTAGTCCAGAGCGACCCAGGGCCAACTTGCTGCACCAGGCGGTTCTCCTTCTTTCCCCGAGGGAAGAGGCCGGTTGGCCCGGGTCACACAGAGAGACAGCCTGTGCTGGGTCTGGCCCGTCCGGGGGCCTGTGGCCTCGTTCTCATCACTCCTTTCCAGTTTGACCGTCTGCTTCTAAAGTAAACAGAACCTGATGTTCACTGCACCCCCGCCCCCCACACACACATGCACACTCTCCAACCCCACATAGACTCTAGTGGGTATAAAGCAGGCAGTGGGCCAGGGTCTGCTCAGAGCAACAGGGTAAACACAACTTCTCAGAGTGACGGTATCCCTAAAGATTTAGGGAGAAAAGGTTCTTTTTATATCAAGAGAAAGAAATATGAGTGAGGCGCAAAAGTCTGCCTGAATTTGTAACTTCAGTTTGAGGTGTCACGGACATTCTGTGCTTGTTGCCAGGTGTGTCCTCCTGCATTAGGGTGCTAAAGAGACATGTGTTTGAGAAGCTCGGTTTTAAAGAAATGGAGAGCTGCTGGGATCCATAGGGCTTACCTTATACTGGACAGTTTGTGAATTGTTTGACTGTATTTTTAAAAAATTTAATACAAAGACTTATTTTATCTGTTTATTTTGTTTTTAATTATATTTTATTGAGTGTGCTATTACAGTTGTCCTGATTTTTTCCCCTTTTACCCCCTCCCCCCAGCACCCCCATTCCCGCAGGCAATCCCCACACCAATATACATGTCCATGGGTCATGCATGTAAGTTCTTTGGCTACTCCATTTCCTACACTGTACTTTACATCCCCAGGGCTATTCCGTAACTACCTACTTGTACTTCTTAACCCCTTCGCCTCTTTATTTCCCCCTCCCCCTCCCATTTGGCAACCATCAAAACGTTCTCTGTGTCCATGATTCTGTCTCTGTTCTTGTTTGCTTAGTTTTTTAGATTCAATTGTGGATAGATTTGTATTTTTTGCTATTTTATTGTTCATAGTTTTGGCCTTTTTCTTAAATAAGTCCCTTTAACATTTCATATACTCATGGTTTGGTGATGATGAACTCCTTTTGTTTTTTCTTGTCTGGGAAGCTCTTTATCTGCCCTTTGATTCTAAATGATAGCTTTACTGGGTAGAGCAGTCTTGGTTGTAGGTCCTGCTTTTCATGACTTTGACTCTTTCTTGCCAATCCCTTCTAGCCTGCAAAGTTGCCTTTGAAAAATCAGCTGAAAGTCTTATGGGAACCTCCTTCTACATAACTAACTTCTTTCCTATTGCTGTTTTAAGATACTCTCTTTTCATTAACCTTTGGCAATTTAATTATGATGTGTCTTGGAGTGGGCCTCTTTCCATCCATGTTGTTTGGGGCTCTGTGCTTCCTAGACCTGCATGTCTGTTTCCTTCACCAAACTGGGGAAGTTTTCTTTCCTTATTTTTTCAGGTAGATTTCCAATTTCTTGCTTGCTCTTTTCTCCTTCTGGCACCCCTATGATGCGAATGTTGGGCTTCCTGAAGTTGTTCTAGAGGCTGCTTATACTGTCCTCATTTTTTTTGGATTCTTCTTCTTGTTCTGATTGGTTGCTTTTTGCTTCCTTATGTTGCAAATCATTGATTTGATTCTGAACTTTATCTGCTCTACCGTATTTCCCTGTAAATTGTTCTTTATTTTAATTGGTGCATCCTTCATTTCTGACTGGATTTGCTTTCTGCTGTCGAGGTCCTCACTAAGTTCCCTGAGCATCCTTATAACCAGTGTTTTGAACTCTGCATCTAATAGATTGCTTATCTCCATATTGTTTGTCTCTTTTTCTGGAATTTTGATCTGTTTCTTCATTTGGGCCATGTTTCTTTGTCTCCTGATTTTGGCAGCTTCCTTATGTTTGTGTATTAGGTAGAGCTGTTTTGACTCTGTGTCTTGGCAATGTGGCCTAATGTGGTAGGTGTCCTGTAGGGTCCAGTGGCACAGCCTCTGCTTGCCCCCGAGCTGGATACTTGAGGTGCACCCTTTGTGTGGGCTGAGTACACCCTCCTCTTATAGTTGAGCCTTGGTTGCTGCTGGTAGATCAGTGGGAGGGATGTACCCAGGCCAGTCAGCTGCAAGGATTGGCTGTGAGCACCGACCTCTGCCCTCTATGGAGGATCAGCTGTGCAGGGGCAGGGTGGTGGTGCTCTGACACGGTCTCTAGCTCTCCATCAGCTGCCCTGGCCCTGGGGTTTCCTAGGTGGTGCAGGCCAAGACCAGTCTCCACCTGTGTTTTGTCTGGGACCACCCTGCCTGAGCTACAAAGCAATCTGAGATGGCTGCTACTTGGGCTGGGCTTGGAGATTCCCAGGCAAAGCCAAGCTGTGAATCTAGGCTGGCCACTGCTAGTTCCAGGCCAGGGTCACTGAGGCCAGCTGTTGCTTCTCTGAGAAGATTTAGGAAGTTGTGAAGCATGAGCCAAGACCAGCCATTCATATGGAAAAGCAGCTTCAGTGGGCCTGTAAGTTGGATGGCGCAGAGTCTCTGGGGATCTCCAAGGCAAGTAAAACAGCGTTAGCCAGATTGATGGAGTCTCAGATATGGCACCAGCTTGCCAGTTTCGGGGGGGGGGGGTGTTTAGAACAGGAAAAGTAGCCTCTACTTGCCTTGATGCCAGACACTTCAGTATCCCCCTGCATACCGCTGGTGCCTTTCCAGCTGCCAGCCCAGTGCTGGAGCTCAGAGGGAGTGAGTCTGAGTAGGTGAGTTTGTGTGTGAGTTCTTTAAGAGGAACTGCTTGGGGCTCCAGAAGTTACTTCCACCAACTCGGTCCCTGCTGGTGTTTGCAACCAGAAGTCGCAGGGACTTACCTTCCTGGCACAGAACCCTGGGCTGGGGGTTTGGTGTGGGGTTGGGTCTCCTTGTCCCCGAGATATCCCTCCCTGTTTTTATCCACCACTTGCGGGTGAGGGACCAGCCCCTCCTACCAGTCCCGATGGATGTGGGTTCTTTAATTCCGTAGTTGTCAGACTTCCATTCAGCGCCTTCTGCCGGTTCTGATGGTGGTCCTGTGTTTTAGCTGTAATTTTGATGTGGTTGTGGGAGGAGGCGAGCCGTGTCTGCCCATGCCGCCATCTTGACCAGAATCCCTAATGGTTGGCTATATTTGAAATAATTATTTCTTTTATTCTCCAGAGGAGAACAGTAAGTTAAACTCAGTCGAATATAGTGTTCTTAATGAAACATGCTTTAATTTCATAAATATCTTTGAATTGTTCCGTTTTGGGACTTTTTCAACAACATATTTGTTACTGTTTGTGACGGACACGAAGCTGGGTCTGAATGTGCTGTCCGTGTCCCCTGGGGTCACTGACCACAGTTTCAGTCGTTATGCCTGTGGCATCCCACGGGAGTTACCCTGTGAGGACGTTAGTCCGTAAATTACTGGTAATCCCGGTAGACATGTTGCATTAGGCTCTATTTTGCTATTCGCGTATTTAGCATACTTGCCCAGTCCCAAGAGAGATAAGGTAGCACTTTCATCTCTGGTATCATTCATTTGATTTGGCACTGAATGCTTCTTCCCGCCCCCCACCCCCCAAAAAAAGACAGGGGAGAAAAAGCAGTGCGGGTCGCACGTTGCCCCTTCAGCCCCACCCGCGTGTGGAATAACCCTGGTGCAGACGTGCTGAAGGCAGGCTGTCGTATTTACTAGTGGAAGTTCTCTGTGGAGACGCCACTTATCTGGGTTTTTGTAAAGAAGGTCATTCAAGACCATTTCTTTAAACTCCTTAACTCCTTTCATCTCTGTTGAATTTCTATGGCGTAAACTATTTTAGCATTTTCCAGAAAAAGCTCAAGTTAATCTGTACTGGGGGCAGAGGTCGAAACCGGTGCACCCGGTTGGTGAAATGCTACCTACCCTGGCTGGTTGGACGGAGTTTATTGGAAGTCACCGGTTTGACACTTACTTTGCTGCCTCCTGGCAGTTGTATCAGAACAATTCTTCCTATCTTAAAAAGAACTGAAACAATTCCACTAATCTACTGTCAGGCCTAGATGTAAGAAGTAATCTTCATTATTTGGAAAAAGTGATTTCCTGTCCTCTTTGGGGACTTTATGTCTTGCTCTTGAAACTTGTATCGACCTACCATTGATTTACTCAGTCAACTATTAGGTTTGTTTTTACTAATGTGTAGTAGGCCCTGGCTATTAATTTATTCCCCACACATTTCTTAAGCATGCGCTGTGATGCTCTAAGTACTGTAACATGCTAGGACCGAAAAGATGAGGGAAATATTTCTTCCAGTAATTTACAGAAGGGGCAAGGAATCCAGGGATTAAGACACACAAAAGGCAAACTTCATGAAAAAGAAATTTTTAGAGCAGTTTTAGGTCACCGCGAAATTGAGCGGAAGGTACAGAGATTTCCCATATATTTCTGCTCCCCAAAACGCATAGCCTCCCCCAGGATCAACATCTCCCACTAGAGTGGCACTTGTCACCACTGATGGACCTATACCGACACATCGTAATTCTACAAAGTCCGTAGTCTACATTAGGGTTCTTGTATTTTCCATGAGTTTCGACAAATGTGTAATGATTTGTGTCCACCTTTGTAGTAGTATAAAACCTTTTTGGTTACCAGTCCTTTGAAAACATGTGTAGAGAAATTCTGTTTGTGAAACCGTGTTGCAAATAGTAAGACAGTATGTAAATATGAGGTGATATTTATTCAAGTACATGTCACTTTATGCAGGAGTAGTCTTTAATAATGCAATTCTAAGTTGGAAACAAAAAAAAGTGCTAAAAAAACTAGGTATGGAGCATAAGCTCCAAGTTGAGGGGGAGAAGACAGTGTAGATAATTCATGTGAATAATTGTGACATACTCTTTTTCTCTGTTTTTTGTTAGATAAATATAAACCTTTGTCCTAAACTGTTTAAAATTATTAAGTGAATAGTTTACAGCATTTATTGTGTATACCTGTGTCAGTTCGAGTCCCAGCAGGAGACACGTGATACACTCAAAATGGACCATTGGAGAAAGTTTAGGAAAGAGATTGTTTGCAGAGGGGTGGCGAGGGTGAGGGACGCGGCGGAGGGGCAGATGGCCCTGGGGACCAGCGGCGTCTGGGTGGGACTGCCGTGCTTAGGTGTGAGGGAGCAGCTGTAGCTGCAGCTCTGGCTGTTTGTAGAGAAGCTACGGCTAAAGCTGTGCCCCCACAGAGAGGGACAGAGCAAAGTAGGGCAGGGGACTCTGTCTCCCCTCCCTTCTGAGCATAAATGGAAGCCAAAGCGGGGGTGCCCAGGTGATGCACCCTCCTTGGGGTGCAGGGAGGGAGCAGGAAGGGCAAACAAAGTAATGGGCACTGTTATTTCAACACCTCCTGCATTTCAGCCTTTATTCTATCTCTATACAATGATCTAAGCCTTGCACTTTTTGTAGTCATTTCTGTGGAGAAGAATTCCTAGGAGATCGTATCGGACTCCCTGAAACCAGCTCACAGCGGGACTGGACTGAACAGGCTGGAACACCTGTGTGGAAGAGGTGCGGGTTGTGGCTCCGAGCCTGGGCCGTGGAGTCGGGTTGCCTTTCTTTGTCTCTGGCTCCCGGCACCTGCATTACCCAGAGTCAGCTGCTCCCCTCCTCTGTGCCGGTTTCCTCTTCTGTGAATGGGAATGAAAACAACGCTCACCTCCTAGGGTAGTTACAAGGAGTAAGTGTGTTCAAGTGCCCAGAAAGGCACGTGGTAGGTACCACGGTTAACGTCCAATAAATATCAGTTGTTGTGAGGCCTAGTGTCTTTTTTTTTTTTTTTGCCCTTGCTTTACTGTAAATGGGGCATCTCCCCCCTTTTCAGACTCATTAAAGGTTTTGTTATGTTATGTCACAGTTCTGTTTATACCCCTCCTCCCAGCTGCATTTGTCACCAAAGTGAAGGCCCAGGTCTCTGGAGCCCACTCTCTCAGTGAAACAAGAAGATCAATGGGCTACTCCCCTTTGAACATAATTAATGTCAGAAGCTCTTCTGCGATAGTTTAAAGTTGGACATATTCCCCACACACAATGGGGAATGAATGGCGTCTAAGAGCGTTACTCCTCTGCCGCCCGCTCCTTCCCCCGTGGACCCCCAGCCAGGTGGGAGTTTTCAGAGAGCTTGAATGCCCTCGGTAAACGCGAAGTGGATCAAGTTGTAGGCCAGAATGGACTTACCTTCATAACGTTAGCGCTAATGGGGCCTGGACGGAGATCTTACGGAAGATGCAATATATACTACTGTGTAAATGCCTTCAAAAGAGCTTCCAGCGTCTCTCCCATTGAAAGACGTAAAATCCCAGAGCAGAGAATTTGCAATTTGCGGTGTCTTACACGAACAAGACAGTTAAGCAGTTTTAAGAGACCTTTGTTCTTCTGCGGGTTTTTATTTTTATCTTGACAAGCACCTCCTACTTTTTTTTCTGCTCTCGTGAGTCCCTTCCCAGTCTTAGGTATTCTCGCTCCGAAAGAATCTGTTTATGTTTTAAGAAGAGACAAGGAAGGATGATGAGAAAATTCTGACGATTGCTCAGTGTGTGAGTGGTTTCTGCAGGGGTCAGTTTGATCGCCGTGTAGCAGGTTGGCTTTCCTGACCTGTCGGTAGGAGACTGGTTCCTAGCAAAAATTAAGTGACACTTGGAGGTTCTCGCCGGTTTACTTATTTCTTTACTCAATATTCATTCTACAAAATAAATCAGTAAGTGATGTTCTATGAGAGATATTAGTGATTCCTTAAGATACGTTCGAATACTATTCATCTCAAAATTTAAAGAGTTTACTTAGAAAAACTATTTAAAATTGGAATATTACAATAAAAAATAAGCTTTTACTTAAAAACTAGAGAATGTTAAGGTAATGCAGTTTATTAGTTTAAGAAAGTTTTAAAAATATGAATTTAAAATATTTGTAACAGCTTCATAGTTACTTTAAAATCCCCTGCCACCCCCAAACTCCTTCAGTTCTGATTTCTAAAATAATTTTTTTTTAATTCTGAAGTTTAAACTTACTTTTTTCAGTGCGAACATGTCCAAGTTCATTTTCTACCTGATGGAAAACACCGTGTTCCTTCACCTGTCAGCAGCTCAGCTGAGCAGTCAGGCTGCATTATTCAGTATCTTGTGTGAGGTGAGGAGCGGTCCAAAGGAAAAGATATCGCAAATTGGTGCCACACTTCGATAAATAGAGACATTTTATTTTTCACCAAGCTAATTCAATCCAGTTCAGTTAACTGTTTCTTCCCCTACGAGGACAGATCAAAAAAGCGGCCATGAATGAGTGAGTCTGTCATGCGTCTGACACGTCAGGGTGCGACTGGGAAGCCGACCCACGAGGGAGGGTTCTGCCTTTAGATTTCAGACAATGCCCCACACAATGGCCCTGTCCGCAGCAGAGATGGCTGGGGGGCTGGGGACGGCTGGGGACCACTCCAGCGTCGGAGGGCTCCGATTACACTCAGGCAGGCCGGGACCCGGAGGGGCTCTGCCGTGTCCCTGCACCTGTAAACCCCTGCCGCTGCCACCTTCACAGTGCCACCCTTCTGAAGGGACCCCAGACATGTTTCAGGTCGTCACCGAGTGTCACTTTAGCTCCAGAGGGTACGGCCGTCGGGTGCCGTAACTTCTATGACTTTGATAAAATCTTTGTCCTAAATGTCTGTTTCTGAAAAACCCTTATCAATGTAAATAGAATACTAGCATCTCTATTTCTTAGTTCAACCGTTTCTTCCCCAGACGTAGTGAAATGTACACAGTCATCATACTGGTCTTCAAGGGTGGGACGGGGCGGGCTGTGCTGCCGCACACGAAACCTTTAGAGAACGTCCTGCAAGAAGACGGAACGTGCCAAGGAGTTGCCTGTTGCTCTGTGAGCAGGTGCAAGGGCCCCATCTCGGCATCAGAACCCTTCCCGGGCTGCTTCCCGCGGCCGCCTTGGGTTCCAGTCTCTGCTGTCCGCGGGGACACCGCTGTCGGGCAGGCCCGGGCCGTGCCCTGCGTCTCCAGAGTCCTCTGTCTCTGGCCTGCCGGCGGATCCTTCATGCCATTGAGAACCCCACCTTTTCCTCGGCCAGTCGCCGCGGTGGGGTGCTCCTTCCTCCAAGTGGTCGGAACGTCTCACTCTCAAGAGTGTCGTCCCGACCTCCCCCGAGTGCAGCCTGGCCGTGCGCTTGCCCCCCGTGAGGGGAGGCGCACTTTCCGATTAATCCACGCGTCCCGTGTGTTCACGGCTTCGCAGTGCAGCCCGTGCTCACTGCGTGCAAGGACGGGGTCCGGGGCTGCGTGTCACAGGCGGGAGGACGGATGCCAGAGCCAGACACCCCCGCCATCACCAACGGGATGACCACACTCAAGCTACCACGCCGCTTCGTGGCTCTCGCTCCTTATTCTGGAAATGAAGATCTTACCTACTTCAAGGGCCGTGAAGATGAAATGAGTGAATTTGGGGAAAATGCTTCGAACGGTCTAAGTGCTTTGTAAATTATTAAATAAAATAAATGATCGAACCCGTGCTGTCTGCTGCCCACCGTGCTGAGTGCTTTACACGTTATGAACTAACTTAGTCTTCACTGTTGTCGCACATGGTCGACCCTGTTGCCATCCCCACTTCGCAGACGAAGGAGCCCAGACAGTGAAAGTTGAGTAACTTGCTCAAGGTCACGCAGCAGGCACAGGGCAGGACCAGGATTTGCGTCCACACTTCCTGGTACCAGGGCCCTCCGCACCCTCTGCCTGTAACCGCCGTGGTGTCTGTGACACCGAGTGTCAGTCACTTTGTCCTGGAGGTTATCACGGTCAGATGGAGGGAGATGCAGCAGAATGTGTTTCTTGGCCGTGGGAAGACGGTGAGCCGTGAGAGAATGGCGAGATCGGTCCCGCTGGACCCTGGCGCTGACCGCCAGGACTGAGAGCCCGAGGGGATGGGAACCCCATGTGTGCGCAGCTGCTCCCCTGGCGCCCCGGGCCGAGGTGTGCTCTGTGATCGTGCCTTTTCGGGTTTTGTTTTTGTTGTTTCCTTTGAAGCCGCTGTTTTTGTCTGGCTCCTGAGACCTTGCTGGTACAGCGATCTAGCCCGGGACCGTGCAGAACACAGTAAAGGCGGTGGTGAGACACAGCAAGTGAGAATGTGTCAGCTGCCTCGGCCTATAAATAGTGCATTCGAGGTATTGAAAACATGTTTCATTCTCTCCTGCCGCGTTGCCCAGCTATACCGAAGTCCTAAATGTATGCCTAGGCATCTTAGCTAGAAGAGGTCAGCCACCAGTTCAGGAAGCTAGCACTACAAATCTTAGTCGTAACACATGAAGCCTTGGATAGAAGAGAGATTCTTTTGAGGTGGTTGTACATGGCGTGTATGCTTTGTAGATTTACAGCTTGGGACGTGTACCTGCAATAATAGATTATTTCCCAGACGTCCTATGTAGTGTCCAGATTTTTGTGTGCACAGTCAAAAGTTTTAAAAGTGAATTTCTTCAAAGGATTCCAATTATTCAGCTGATAAAGCACAGATAATGTAAAAAAATATTTTACTGTGAAGTCTTTGGAGGAGGTATAAAAGGTTCCTAGGATAGAAATGCTTTGAGGAGGTTATAATGGCTAATACTCTTAAGTGCGGGGTAAAAATTAAACTTGAATTGCAACGATGAAATATTTACTCATCAGATGGCTTTGAAGTTTAGCTGCTCTTTGGTCGCGGCCTTCCTCCTAATGGACATGTTTCGGAGAAGAAAATGATTACAGCCCTCAGCTGTGATGTTTTCTTACTCTCTGTGTAGAGGAAATCCTTTTTTTTTTTTGGTCCATTTGGGTGTTTGAGTTTTGAAGACCAGCTACTTAGAAATCACATTCATTGCAGAGATGGTTCTGACCACTGTGAATGCATTCTCATTGATAGGCTAATGTTTAAAAGGTAATTTTTCTAATACCTGTAGGATCTTTTGAAAAGTTTGCTTTAACTCTTTTATGCTACCATCTTTCCAACTTAAATTTATTCTCCATCATTTTATATCAAGAGGCCTAAGGTGTGTGCATGCAAAATGAATAATAACGTTATGAAACTGGGTTTTATGAAATTGCTCCATGGGTAAAATGCTTCTGTTTAAAGCTATTCAGAAACTGCATGTTTAGAGGTACAGTTCTTCAGTTCTGATAGTAACTGAGGGGTTTTTTGTCTAAGTTTAAAAATTGTAGTGGCTTCAGAATGTTGAGTAGATACTGGTTTTCTTCTAAATCCTGGATAAAGTTTCACCCAGATGAGTGATTTAGGACTTTAGAAATTGTTACTGAAATGTTGGTTAACAGTGTTCTGTTTTTATGTTTCCTCCCATGTGGACTATGGTGCATTTTTAACATTTATGTTTGTCTTTTGTTGCTCAGTTTTCCTATGAACCTGACAAGCAGTGAAGACCTCAGGAAAATCCCGGTAAGTCGTGGAGGGGTTTGCAGGAGAACAGAGAAACAAACCACAGGCCAGCCTTCTGTCTGGTCCCCGTTTCTAAGAGGGCCTCCATCTCCTTGAACCCTCCAGTTACCTGCAGGTTATAGCTCAGCGTGATGATTGGAGGAGAAAGAAGGAAAGCAACATCTTTATTTTTACCGTATGATAGGGTGTGACTTCTGTACAATTTCTGGAAGTTCAGGTAAACGGAATTAGAATTGATGTGTGCTTGGAGTTTACGCATTTTGTTTGCAGACTCTGTTCAGATAAATAGGGAAGCTGTATGTCAAGGTCAAAATTATAGTTATAAAATAAGAGCATGTGGGGAAAACAAACATTTTTGTTGTTGTTACTGGGACAAAGACTGAAGAAAGACTAAAACTGTTTGTGAATATTCAACAGTAAGAAAAGCGTCCTGGCAAGAGATCCCGCTAACCATGAAAGTGTTTGAAAGAACCTGCCGGACACTCACCTGGCTAGTCAGGACAAAACCGTGTATGCTCACAGGCTCGCCAGCCACCGGCTAAATTAACGCACGTCTTTGGCAAGGCTTGTGCAGATATTGTGACTTTTTTTTATTGTTATTTGAAATCCAGTTTTGTGTCTGTTCAGAGTTCCATTGCATCTTCAGTCAGTTCTAAATATATTAAACCTAGGGAAGAGGTTACTTTGCAAAAACTTGGGCACATGTTCTTGGTAGAAAACCAAACTCTCACTGAATAACAGAAATAGAGCCTTTATTCCAAGAGGCTGGCGGTTGCTGTTTGAACCATCTGTCCTTAAAGTGTGCGGTCCAGATGTATAATAAGAATTTTTTAAAGCAATAAGATGCCACAATTTTCTATAATGAGATATGCCCAAAATAAACCATGGTGGTGTAGAAACCATTCTAAATGTAGTCATTTCTTTAAAATTGTAGAAAACATAGAAGCGGAGGACTTTGTATTGTGTTTTTGCTGCTTTATGTAAATGATTTGTAAGTTTTTATGTTTCATAAATACTCAAGTCTTTATAATATGGCAGTCTGGCGAGAAATGTCAGAATGTATGAAGTCAGCCTTTGATCAGATAGTAAAATGAATTCTATCAGGCGATTACTTAATCTCAAACAAAATGCAACATCAAAAAATCGATTTAATGTGCAGCGATTGTTTATTAAGTAACCTTAATTACAATTTCTATGTGCTTGTAAATGTACTTTTCCAAATCTTGTAATTTATTTCTATAAAAGCATCCTTAGAATTCTTTAAAGAAATAAAATGTGAAAATTGTTTTAGTTAAAGGATTTAAAGGTGATAAAAGAATCCTTGATGTGTGATTATTTTTCTCCGGAATACTAACTCTTCTAAATGACAGTTAAAGGATTACTAGGTGTTGTTAATTTACTGCAAGATACAATTAAGAGGAGAAAGCTCATCCTCATGCTGATCGTTTTCGAGGAAAAGTATTTGAACGATTTTTATGGTGAAGATCATAAGATGTTTGAAGTAATTTACATTAAGTTCTCCCATAATAGCCATCCAGCAAGTTATTTTTTCCCCCTTCTGGACATAGTACTTTGTAATTAAGTTCGTGTGTCTTACAGGCTGGTGCCAACACCTGTCGGTGAGAGCGCCGTGTTTAAACAGGACCAGTAGCCAGTTGAAAGGGCAGCGCGAGCTCTTTAAGGCCTAATTAAGACCTGAAAGGGAGATGAAGGGAGCAGGACAAAAGATGTGAAAGTAGCTGAGATGATATTCCCAGAGCAAAGTTCCTCATTAGAACAATAATGAGATGATCACAGAATGCCAACCCTTCATCTTATCTCTCTCCCGCTCCCCTCCAGTTGCCTTGGGTGTCAGCTACAGCCCCACCAATATTTGGTTGCCAGGACAACCTTTCTTTAAATCTTCAGTTATTTTGAGTCCTGATAATTTGCTTTTGTTCCAATTTAAATATTGTAAAAAACATATCCATTTCCTGATGTAAGTAAGAGGCTAGGCTGTGTATAAAGTAACAACAGATCCCTGGTCGCACTCAAAGGCTTCTGCACAACTGTGTTATTTAAAGTTCTGATTAGGAAACTTCTTGTAATAATTCCACTATTCTCTCCCTAATTTCTTGTTCCTGCGTATGAAAATTTTTAACAGAGGTTGGGTATGAACGAGAAAGGGTTGGTCGTGAAAGGGGAAGAGAGAAGAAAAATGTACATTACATGTCAGTGTGAGAAGACATCTTAAAAACATATGTGCTGTCGAAAGGCTCAGGGGGAAATGCTGAGAACTTAGGAATCGCCCTGTAGGTTTTTGGAGTCTTTACCAGTTTGGAAATTTCTCAATTTTAGATGTTTTTCCAATAATAGTATTAAAAAAATCTTTTGAAAAAAAAATCAATTTTTATATTTGCCTGAGAGTTTCCCTCTTTAAGCAAAATAATTTTTCCTGACCGGAAAATGTTTTAGTTTTCTGTTGTATATATTAATTGATATTAATCTTTATTATTTTATTTAGAATCATATCAGTAAACAAGGATTGATGTTTATCAATTTAAGAATCTCTTGTTTAATATTAAAAGGTTTACATGATTTCCAAATATGGGGTAAAATCTGGAACTAAGCATAAAACTGTTTTTAATTATATTATATTCTTTTTCAGAATTTAGTTTATAGTACATGTGTTTCTAAGATGTTTTTCTGCCTAGAAACTTGATGCAGAAATTTGGGGTAAAATTTTCACATAAAAGGACAAATGGAAAATTTATTGAAAAGGTCAGAAATGTATTTTCAGGAAATCTGTCTATAATAGTATAGACATAATAATACTTAAGTCTAATATATAAGTATTAGACAGTTGTAGGGGAAAAAAAATAAGCCAAATAATGGATCTGTATATTTTAAATTGTGACTGTAAAGTGTCAAACAATATTCCAGAATAATAATGGATTATTTTGAGATTAACTTGTTAAATTGATTTATATCATGGCATTAAATTTAGATGATATCAAAATAAGATTTTTTTAACATCTTTCTTCCTCACTGTCTTTAGAGAAATGGTAAAGTTTTTTTTAGCTGTGTTTTCTGATAGTGCCGGCATGTAGTGCTCAAGTGATTTTCTGTGTTCATCGAGTACTTAGTTTGGAGAAGTCAGTTCATATATGTATAATTTGATTAAGATTAGTGAGACTCATACATGCTATTCTTATGTTAAATTAAGAGAAAACCATAAAAGTCAACCAATCAGTAATGAATCCCATTTAGTTTAATGACATTAATCCCTACAATTCTCACAAGAATCCCTATTTTTCATTAAATGTTTTATTAGAAGAATGAAACTGAGTCAGTTGGATGGTGCCACTCTCCTAAAGTGCAGCTGAGAAAACTCGGCGTGTAGACAAGGAGACTTTAGAGTTACAAGAGACCCTGGAGGCGAGCTCATTTATCAAATAAGGAAAGCGGAGCCTCGGTTGGTTTCTGGCTCAAATTTGTGCAGAATTACTCCGGTTAAAGTGAGACACTTCAGCTTATTTTTAATAAATTTAAAAGATATACTTACCTGTATTGTATGTCTTATCTTTTCTGTAGAAACCTGCTTAATATTACAATTATTTAATAAGAATGTGGTTAAGGAATTATAATGTTTATATGTCTAAACTACTCATGACCAAATTAAACACAGGAGAGAGTATGTGTATTGAGGATTAATCTTTAAAAGGATTAATTGATCTGAGAGAGAAGAGAATAAAAAGTAAATTCACACTGTGTCCAAAATCGTCCTTCAATTGTTGCAGAGCAACATTCTGGAATGTTTTTAGGGACAAAGGTAATACAACACATAAAGTTGTATTTGTTCCCAGTTTCTAATGCTGAAACAAAGTAAGTTTTCACAAGTACATATTACAGAACTTAAACTCGCATCCTTTAGTGCTGTCTCTCTCCATTCTGTTAATCTGGTGGAGGCTCTTACTAAGTCCCCTCCGTAATATTTCAGCAGCTTTATAACTGACCTCAGTCCCTCCAAATGATTCTACGCACTGCTGCCATTTTAATTTTCCTGGAACTTAGCTTTAATCACTTCCTTCTTGTCTTTGGAGACGTTCAATGCCCTCCTTTTCCCCACAGCAGTAAGTCTACAGGTCCTTAATGATGGCATCGAACGTCCTTGAAGGTCTGCCTGGAACCCACCGTTTCAGCCTTTCTCTGCTCCCTGTCCTGAACCGCAGCTTCCAGCCGCATACTCCACCGATGACCTGTTTGATCAGTATGCCCGCAACCTCGTTTCTTTCTTTGAACACGCAGAGATGCCCACCGTTTGAGATGCCCATGAAGCGTTTCTGCTAAGGGCAGGCTGTGGCTTCTCCAGAAAGCCGGAGAGATCCCATGGGGGTGGAAACAGTTCTCCACCCTGAATTTTTTTCCTTGTCCCAGAGAAGAAAGTGTGGTTCGATGACCCCAGCAACGCCCTGTTGTCCGGGCCCCAGCCTGAGCTTCGGTGCCCGCAAAGCCGTGCGCGGCGCCTGGGGCAGGAGAGGACAGAAAGTTACACCTTGGCTCCACTCGTGAAGACTTCCGGACACATAGCAAATTAGAGTAGATCCTGAAAATGAGTAAAGACACATTTAATCCCTATTTTTAAAGAAAGGAAGAAAAATGGCCTTTCTGCATTCATTGGTTCCTGTTCTCCGTCCCCCGCTGTTTAGAGTAGATACTTTTAGTCTGGAAGAGTAAGAGCAGTTTCCTCAGTATTTTAGGTTATTTTCCTTAAAGCCAAATGGAAATGTTTTGAAAGAAAGTGATGAAAACCATTCTAAGTTGTTGAGTTTAATACTAGAACTGCATATGAAAAGGCATTAAAATGCTACTTTATATTTGGCCATTATATTTTACATATTGAAAAACTTAATTA
This sequence comes from Phyllostomus hastatus, assembly GCF_019186645.2. Lineage (NCBI taxonomy): Eukaryota > Metazoa > Chordata > Mammalia > Chiroptera > Phyllostomidae > Phyllostomus > Phyllostomus hastatus. The sequence continues at coordinate 26,245,676 of NW_025334004.1, read as the reverse complement.
CTTTATTACTGTAATAGATGTCATTATTTTTAGCACATTCCCAAGAAATATATATATTTTTTAAAGACTTTATTTATTTATTTTTAGAGAGGGAAGGGAGGGGGAGAGAGAGAGAGAGAGAAACTGATATCAATGTGCAGTTGCTGGGGGTCGTGGCCTGCAACCCAGGCATGTGCCCTGACTGGGAATTGAACCTGCGACACTTTGGTTTGCAGCCTGCGCTCAATCCACTGAGCTACGCCAGCCAGGGCCCAAGAAATACATTTTTAATGTTAAAATGTGTAATGAACATGAATTAAATCAGTGCCCTTTTCTTTCTTTTTTGTTTATATTTACGTTTACATAAAAAATTTCATCAATAGAATAAATTTTACAAAATAAGCCAATAGTGACATGGAAGACAATGTAGATATACTAATCCTAAATATCATTATCAGAGTTGAACTCTGAGTTTCCTGATAACCAGGGCAAAAAGGGAAATAAGATAAAATGTATAGGTATTGGTACTATGAGGAGGAAATGAACTAGTTACTCAAGGGAGAAGGAGCTGTTTGCCTCTGAATTAAAGCAGAAGTTACTCCCACGGGAGCTTCTTATAAGGAAGCCCGTTGATTTAATTCTGAATGCCTTCAGCATTTCACAGCAAGAAGCCGATTTGGTATTGCTGCTGCTTGTAACCTTCTCCAATCAAAAGGCGTGACAGTAAATGACAGTTCAAGGGAAGTGATTCCATGAGAACTGATGTCCCAATGCGTCGTTTTCGGTAGCTTTCTGTAGTTGCTCCAAGTTAATTCTCAGAGGTCTTTAGGGGATTTTTAGATATATTTATTATAGAACGTCGTATCGTAATCTTACGTTGTATGTCGATTCCTTGTTTTAGGACGTTGCCTGCATTGTAGCAAAGGGTTGTAGGAGAGTTCAGAGTCATAATGAAGACTTGCGCACGTCTGGCCCCGTGCCTGCCTCGGCACAGACCCGCCGTCCTGTGGGCTGTTGCGTTGGCTCCGGCCAGGGATAGAGGGGGCACTTGACCAGGGCTCGAAAAACCGAAAGTTGGAGTTCAAAATGATTCCGATTTTGTCCCTGATACTGTGTCTACTGAAGTGACACTCTGTATCCTGTTCCAGGACAGCAACCCTTTTGACGCCACGGCGGGGTACCGCAGCCTGACCTACGAGGAGGTGCTCCAGGAGCTCGTGAAGCACAAAGAGCTCCTGCGGAGGAAGGACACCCACATCCGGGAACTGGAGGACTACATCGACAACCTCCTGGTGCGGGTGATGGAGGAGACGCCCAGCATTCTCAGAGTGCCCTACGAACCGTCCAGGAAGGCCGGCAAATTCTCCAACAGTTAGGAAGCCAGTTGTACCGTGCTTTATAATGGGGGTGGGGGGGGCGGCGGGGGCGGGGGAGGGGAGAAGGGAAGAAAGAGAAAGAAAGCAAAGGACAGGGAAAAAAAAAGAAGAAAGACTTGTTACCGAAAGAGACTACTACACCTCCAGGTTTCATTACATGCTCTTCTCCATTGTGAAAAATTGTTTTACCTGCAAATACCAGCAGGGACTAGCAAGCGTGACCTTTGAAGTAAGCTATGTCACTTAAACTTTTCAAGTTTAAAAGTGAAAATGGGCCAGATTCTCGATCAGTATGCAGTTCCTTAGGTCTCTCTTAGGTGCTGGAACCAGCCCGTGAACCCCCCTGGGCCTAGGAGTGTCTTCAAAGGTACATGACTTACTCCTCAGGAATAGATTTCTCATCAACTGAGATGTGAGAATTGATACTGTGGTTGGTTCCCCAGCATTCGATGTGTAGACGATTCAGCTGCAGGAATACTGCTCACGATACACACTACTTTAAAGAAAAAAGTTCGTATTTTATATACATATATATGTACGTGAATGTAAGTTCACGTATATTTGTGTATAAAATACGTGCATATACCTCACGTATACATGTGTTTTTAGGACATTGAGAAACAACTGGCTGCCTCTAAAATTAGGATGCCGATTCTTAACTTGAAAACGTGCGTGCGCTGTTGCCGCGCCCCCACCGCTACTACAGTGTTACGGTTCGGTCCGGAGGGGCTGCTTCCGGTCACTCTTGACGGCGTGAACCTCGGTTTCAAAAGGAGCTGCTGCTCTGGACCACTCCTGCATCAGATGTTTGCTCCTCACCCAGAAGTAATGCTCCAAAGTCCTTTTTTTAACTTGATTAACGTCACAGCAGCATGGACTTCTTGAATTCATTTTTTTTTTTAACATTTGAGTTTTGTTGAAGCTCTCAGCAGAAGATAAGCTAATGCGATTTGTTTTGTTGAGATTCTGAATGCCTGTAAATCACTGGCAAAGAAAATATTAAGAAGTTCAAGCTGACGATAATTTGGTGGAGGAGTCGGTGATCCTCTGATGCCTGATAATCCAAAGCAGTGGGCAAACTCTGGGAATAAAGCATTAGGCTCGGTTTCCAGTTACATAAATAATAGAACAGATGGTTGCATTTGGGTCTTGAACCAAAATAACAAGTTACTGAAGGAGGACGGAGTCTGCAGAAGGGATCTTGGCTCGCATGGCGTTGCACATTGCTCTTCACTGACCCTTTTAAAAAGGAATTGATTTATCACAAAATTATACGTCGGCTTTTCTAAATCAGTCTGCCCCCCCCCCCAAAATGTTGATTGCTTCCACGAATTGTCTTTATGTATTTGTACAAAACTAGTCTGAAATTTAAAGTGAAGAACACTGGTTATAAAAATATTACTAATTACTGCTTTTTACCTTAAACGTATGAAATACTTGCTATGAAACACCGAATCTGTCTCCTCTGAACTTAAAATGAAAAGCATTCCTGTGTGTGGAGACACGTATTTCTCAATCTTTTAATGAAGTACATTTTTGTCTAATATGTGTCTCTACTAAGACTTCATTGAACGTTAAATACAAAGCAGATATCATAGTTTTGCTCATTTTAATGTTTTGAATCATATAATACTTGGCTAAGCTTATATTCAATGTATAAGCTAAAGTCCTTTGTTATTTATATTTTCTGAGTTTTTTTAGTTTTCCTGTAAGAGCATACATTTTGAAATTATGAAAATTTTCCCCAAGTACAAAAATAATTTTTTAAAATGAAGAAATAGAGAAGGAAAAATAGCTTTACCAACTTTTCCTTCTTACATATTTCTTTAATAAACTTCAAAATCTGGGGTAGAGTTTTATTTTCCCATTTGAAGTCTTAATAATTATTTTTTTAAATGGTGCCATTTTTAATTAATGTTTATTAAATATTAAAAAATTCTTAGCATTTATTTTTTCTGTTAGTATGATTGAAGCACATTTTACACTTTTTTAAAATACCAAAATCCATGTGTTTTTAGTAGTATGACAGATTATTTGCAGATATTTTAATTTGCTTTGGCCAAATTTGCTCTTTATAGAATGAATGGAGATGTTGGTTTTGTGTTGGGGATATGTTTTATGTGAAAGAGCTCATTAAAAACTATGGTTCAAGTAACTGCTATTCTTTTTATGAGGAAATTCATTTTTAAGGAGACATTCTTTGCTTGTATAAAAATAGTTAAGAATTAGACTTATCCATATGTGAGCGGATTTAGTTATAAGTGACCCAATATTTTTATCCTTAAATCTGAAACAAGAATTCTATTGAAAACTCAATCTGCATTTATCACTGCCTAAAAATGTTCTAATTGGATGTTTATGAAGTTTCAGTCATGACCTAGAACACAACATATTACATATATTTTCATAGTTAGTCAATATAACAAACTGAAAAGCAGTGAAAATCCGCTTCCCAGTAAACATATCAGTATTTCCCATGTTTGGGCAGAAGTGCAAACAGTAGGTTTATTTCCTAGCATCGTAGAATAAACGGCAGAAAGATTGCCTTAGTTTGTTTTTCCAAAATGTAGCTTTTAAGTATTAATGGTGTATTTTGTTCGTAGCTTAGAAATGGAGATAAAATATAGGTACTCATGAAATAATGCACAGCACTATAGGCTTATAAATGGATTTTGTTTATGCTTAAAAATGCATGCTCAAAAATACTTCCACCAATAAGAGGATTTTAAAAAAAATCACAGAATTGATGCTTATCTCAAGTCTATCTTAAGTTAATATACTTCTGTTGATGTAATTAAAATATTTCTATTATTTTACAACCAGTTCCCCTCCCAGCTTTAAAACTCAGTGTTGAAAATACTGAACATACTGTTCTTCCACTTCAGCTTCCACTTCGTGCACTGACCCCTGGGTCCTGTCTTAGCATTGTACATAGAGTGACGCGTCACCATTCATGAGAAATGCTCACGTGTTGCTTTTGGCTGCTGTGTTCTGCATTGAGCCTGGTTTTGCCATGCCCCCACGAATGTGGTATTACCCATAGATTATACATAACCGCGTCTATTGCTTTTGGCAGTAAATGAAGATGTCGTCGTAATTTTCCAGCTGTGAAAATGTTGCCTTGTATTTAAAAGGGTTTCGTGGCTGGAAACCTCAGTAAAACGCAGCTCATTAGCGACAGCCCTGCTTTCCTCCCCCCTCTGCCCTCGCTCACCCCCCCCCCCGCCCACCCCCCCCCAGTAGGGTGCTTGTTCTTTAGCAAGGAGAATGTGAAAAGAAAAGAACTGTCTTCAATCTATCCAGTACCTGTTACACTAGAGCTTTTATTCGCCTCTGGAGCTTTCTAGGAAAAGCTACCTACCTTGGGTTTGTAAGCCCAGCGGAAACTTTGGTGTCCGTGTACTCCTGTGTCTCGTCGACGTGCTAGGTGTCGCTGGGGCGTGTGGAAGTGGAGTATGAAGCACGCTCGCTCCCTCGGCCTCTTTGAAGTGGGAGGGGAAGGATCGCAGCGCCGCTGGCTCGTGAGGGCAGGTGTGAGGGTCTGTCGGCACACGGCCGAAAGCCCCCATTTTCGCAGATTTATAACTTGCCTAATCCACATGCCGTTATTGGAAGTATTTAATATGCAATAGGTAGCACCTTAACTAATTAATCTGCATCTGAAGGGTTTTCTGATGTGTTTGATAAGTAGTGTAGCAACTCTCCAAGCATTAAGCTGGAGTTGGTGTTTTGTTTTATTTCTATGCCAAAAAAACCCCACTCTTACCGTGGAATCGAAGTCTGTAACAAACAATCCAGTGGGCCTGTTCGTCTTTGAAGCTCCCAGGTGGTTTGTATTTCGAGGTACAAAAAAAAAATGCTGCAGATCTAGAAATGTATATATTTAGCAGGTATTTGAAAGATATAAGCATTATTTATAACTGAAGAGTATTACACTTACTAAGTAAAATGCTCCAGTAACTTGTATACGTTTTTGCAGGTACAAACTCAAAAGTATGTAAGCATTGCATAATGTGACAATTGTATAATTTATGTAATCTGATGCATGAATCAGACTTTTTATATAATATATATTGATTTATTATCGTTGATTAAAGTGTTTAATCTTAATTCAGTTGTCTAATTTCTTTTTTTTAAGATTTTATTTGTTTATTTTTAGGGAGGGAAGGGAGGGAGATAGAGAGAAACATCAATGTGCAGTTGCTGGGGGTCATGGCCTGCAACCCAGGCATGTACCCTGACTGGGAATCGAACCTGTGACACTTTGGTTTGCAGCCCGCGCTCAATCCACTGAGCTACGCCAGCCAGGGCTAATTTCTTACTGCAGTTAGAACACTGTGGCATAGGCACTTGTCCATGAGTCCTCCTTGTCCATCACAAATCCTGACGGTTCCTCTTGTTGGATGCACTGCAGCGGGTGTTCTGTGAGATCTACAGACTCCTTCACTGTGAGAAGACTTCTGCAAACTCACTGAGAGGCAAATGTCTAAGTGCCTTAGAGTGGATATTCCGCAACAGCAGTGTGAATGCCCTCTGTACAGGATGTCCCCTCATAGGGATGGAGCTGTGGTTTGGTAGAAAATAACATGAGTCTTTATATAAGGCCTATGCCCAGTGCTTTCTCAGCATAGCATCCATGTACACACATGTCTGTCCAAGGCAAGCGGGAATCTCAGGACCTGGGATGGGGGTGGGGCAGGTCATGGCAGTGTATTAGGCGGTTGTATTCTCTGCTCTGAGAAGGGATCCCTACATCGTAGTCCTGGGCATCAGTCATACGCCTTTGGAGCAAGAGATTTCTCTGCAGGCCAGAACGCCTTCCCAGCCTCCCGTCGCTCTCAGTCCTGGAGGACCCGTGGAACTTAACCCTTCACTTCCCCCAGCACACTTCTGGATCATTCCCCTTCCTACCCGTTCCTGGTACACACGCTTATTTTCCCTTGGTCTACTGAGACAAAGGTATTTTGGAGGAATTTGAAAGTAGAGAGTTATTACTGAAGCAAAGTGGCTATTTTTCACGTAAGTTTTGTTTTAGTGCAGCGCCTGTCCCAGAAATGTTTCTGTCCGGTTTTTCAAAGCTTATTTATGGTCTGGATGCCCAGCATTCTACATTTTTCCTCCCCAGTAGTTTCACATGGTAACACAAATGTCATCCTTGCACATTTGTATGACAGGCAGAGTTGATGCTTATAAGCACCATCTTTATGTACCTTTAATTACATGAACTAGAAGCACTTGATGCTCTCTGACACCCCTAACAGCCTGCAGCCCGATTCCAAAGTGGTCAGTGGTTTCATCATTTGTGAAGCATAGTCCAAAGTCACAATTGGTGCCGGGAAGCACAAGAGCAAATTTCTCCATCAGAGGTTTTCAATCACGGTGCGTCGTGGACACGTGTCAGATAGGGCCCAGTGTGTTCGAATACTAGTATCGAAGTTTGCAACTGATTTATTTATTTAATACATGAGAGTAAGATTGTCACTGTTACAACATGACGTTGTATTACGCGCTGGTGAGTGACACGACAGTGTGAGAGACGGAGACCGCGGGTTGTTTGCAATTCCCAGCAAACCCTGTATTTTTGGAGCCGGGATTGCAAACTCGGATGCTCCCAGGGCCAGGCAGGTAAGGGCGGCTGAGAAGGCAGGCCTGGGGCGGAAGAGGAGGGACTCCTGGGGACAGTGGCAATGCGGGGAGCCCATTTTTCTCACCAAGAGCAGGCAACAGCTGTGCGGCCATATGGGAATAAAGGCCAGGCCAGGGCCACTCAACGTGGTCTTCGTAGAGAAACTGAAACCACAGATATTTACATGAAATACGATTTCCAAATGCGAGCAACTAATTCTTGATGTTTTTTTTTCACAAGAAATCTGAGGGCCACCAGTTTGCAATCTCGTCTTCAGCGAGTTTCTGGTGTGGAGGCGCCGTCTGGCATCCTCTCCTTCTCCTCGTCTTCGTGGTGAGGACAGTTCAGAGGGGGGGCTGGTGTGCTTCTCCCGCAAACGACTGTGTGTTTATTCAAAGACTGGCTTGGTCCAGGGGCACCTGGGGTGGGGGGCGCGGCGGGTATGAGATGTAAGACAGAAGCACAGCCCAAACCTGGCATGTGGGAGGGAAGGAGGAATACTTATTCAGCGGGTGCACAGCTTTGGTTGTATGAGATGCCTGAGTCCCGAGATCCACCGTGCAGCGCCGTGCCTGTAATCCACAGTGCTGTACTGCACACTTAAAATTCCATTAAGAGTATAGATCTTAGGTTAAACGCTCTTACAACAATTAAGGAGGAAAAAAGACTTTCTCCAGTGTGCCCGTCCCTGGGCGTGACTGTGAAGGTGCTTTTGACGGGGGGAACCGTACAGGTACGTGATCTGAACTCCAGTCCCCTGGTCCAGTGGTCAGGGCACTTGAATGTTACCCCAGGATTGGTTACCTACCTTTTTGTGGTAAGTATGATTTTTTTCAATATTTATGATGGTCTTGTGTTTTGGTAAAAATGGTACGAAAACTACTAGTGTCCCCAAGATCAGCTAAGCTCGTAATACCAGTATTGTGCCCTGTGGAGGTCAGATCACGTGTGTTGTAGGGTCATTTCCAGCATACTGAAGTTGATGTGTTTCCATCAGGTTTCTAGGTTGTAAAATAATGGTTTTCCCTTAAAATGTAGTGGCCAGGGATTCCAAAGTTGGATTTGATACATTAGCCATTTAAAATCTACCATAGTCTTTGACTTGAGCCAGATGAAGAAGGGTAGTTGCTTTCGACCACTGGTTCACCCAGTGTTGCCTCGGGCAGCAATGTGGGTGTTACCCGGGAACTTGTCAGAATGCAGATCCCCAGGCCCTGTTCCACAGCCAGTGAGTCAGAAACTCGGGGGGTAGGACCCACAGAGCCCTGTGCACAAGCCCTCCGGGGGTGTCAGATGCATATTGGAGAACCACTGAAGTAGAGATGAGACCCCCCTCTTTTTCTTGGCTCAATGTAGTTTACAGAACCCCCCCTTTTTTTTTTACTTAATGTAAGTTTCCTTGCTGTTTCAGTGTTTTAATGAATATTTTGTATTTTAGAGAAACCTAATCTCCACGATGAGGCTTCACAGAGGTAGAATGTTCATAAGGTACGTGCCCTGCGTTACACAGAGTGGATACATAGCGCGGACTGCTGATTCCTTGATGTGATGGGTTTCGTTTGTGCGGTACGGTTTGCCGTCATGATTGAGAACGGAGACTGCGCGGGGCTTTAACGCGAAACTGCAGAATGTCTTCCTTTTGCTGGGACTCGGCTGTGCCATGCTGGCTGAAGGAGGGCATCTCTTCCAGCCGCCCAGAGGCCTTTTTCCTGAGGCCACAGATGAAAGTGTAGAAGAGGGGAGAGAAAGTGCGGCCAGGCATGGAACGTGGGGAACAGCGTTTTGAACATATGTGTGAAGTTGGGGAACGAGCCTTGATATAACAAAGCCAACTTGTGACGTCAGGTGAGAGGTTTTCCTTAACAGGCACTTTGTAACTTGGCTAGCGACGATCATCTGGGCAATCAGTTCATCAAAGGGTTACATTCTTTTCACAAACATTCTGAGCCGAGCCCTCCTGTCTGGGGAAATCTAGGGTGAAATTTCAAAGTCTCGCGTGATCTTGCACACGTAGTAGAAACACCCAATGATTAGGAACAGGCCGTTCAACAGTAGGTTAAGTAACACAATTTCAAATGAGCGTGGCGAGAAGGGACACCCACCAGGGGAATATTTAACAGCTTTTATTCCTCGGTGGAATCATCGCGAGAACTCGAAGAGCATAAAATGGATTCGAAGACATCTGAACACTGGCGAAAGTTGCTGGGTTTGGGTTTTTAAAATATTTTTTTGTTTCACTCATCATGCGCCGCCCCCCCCAGTGGAAGCATCCATGGCCAGCATCAGCCTGTCATGAAAAGGGCTCCAGATCCTCAAAGCCGCAGCTGATTCAGAATCCTCAAGTCGAATGATGTGGTTTTAGCCTCTCTCAGCAGAATTTTGCTAAAGTTAGTCCAGAGAGTAACAAAGTTGGCTTACGAATTCCCTCTCCTTTCCTAGTGATGGAGGTGTGTTAATTGGGGGGCCGGGGAGGGGGGAAGAATGGCAGAGAAAGAACCTGCAGGAGAGGAGAGGCCGGGCTCACAGGCGGACTAGCTGCCACCCTCAGACCGAGTCGGGTGATGCTCTCTGGGACCACACAGGGTGAGCGCCTCTTGCAGGAAAAGAATTTGTTGGTCGTAAACCATTCACAGGTCCCCTAGCACATTGCATGTTTTTATGTTTACATGTAAAGGGTTTTTTTTTTAAAGTAATGTACTGTTATTGAACATCTTTCATGACTTATAAGCTGTAAAATATTTTAATCCTTGACTCATTTGTTTACCAAGCTATTCGCTTAATGCTATGTAATATGTAGCACTTGGGACCATCTGTTAGGAACATTTGAATAATAGGCGCACTGTGAAGATATGGACAGCAAATAAAGCTCAAAACACATGAAATATTCAGAAAGAGTTTGTGAAGACAATCCATGTATTTTAATTAAAAAAGGATGTGGTCTGAGATGGAGCGGTCAGTCTTCTCCAGAAACGAAGCTCTCTCCTTGCCCCGGGCACGTCGCTGTGCCGAGATGGCATGAAGATGCCCTTTGGACTTGACTAGACTGGAAATAAAATGATTGGAATTAATACTAATTAGAACTGTGCTTACTGGAGCTCTTCCGTGAGTGTGGGAAGTTACTGCAGGGAGCCTCCGGGAGCCGCAGCGCCGTGCTCTGCGAAGAAGCAGGCCAGAGTGGGAGGCCGGGCCCAGGGCACCCCGGGGCCGTCCCTGGGGAAAGGGTGTGGGGGAGCCTGGGGTTTACTCTGAGAGCCTGGAACAACTCCGAGCTGGGTGCCAGGACTCTGCTGTGGGATCCTGGGGCTCGAAGGGTACTTCGGTCCTGTTGGATGGAGCATGAGGCTTTTTGCTTGCTTTTTCCCGCGCCACTGGTAGAGGATGGGGGAGGTTGGCCTTGTGTGTGAATCCCCCACAGCAAGGGAGCTTCTTGTCAGAGGTCGAGAACTGAGGTTTTCTAAGGCACTCGGTCTCATGGAGACGCCCGGATGCTCAGACCTGATTTCAGCCAGGAGTGGCTGAATTCTAATTCCAAATTCAAGGAGCCTGGCTGTCTCCGGGAGACACTTCAAGGTCACGCCACGTGATGAGCTGTAGCCTACACACCTGTTATGGTGCCTCCTTGAAGAATGTCCCAGCGTGGCATAGGCATGGGACAAGGTTTAGTTCCCACCGCGCCGAGGGGCTGTCCGACAGGTGGCCAGTCAATCCTGGCATTCCCTCTTTGTGGGCGCCTTCTTTAACTGCTTTCAGCTCTTGTGTTTTGATGCCTAAGCCAGGATTCCTTGGAATTACACCTTTTTCTTATTGGTCTCATGAGCAGCAGTGACCCGCTCACGGGTGTCCCTCACAGGTACAGAGCACCTCTCCCGTCTACAGCCACAGGACCACGGCAGGGCCCCACATCTTATTGCTGATTGGCTGTTGCACAGATAGCACTATTTTAGGATATTAGCATATTATTGTAACCTTTTGTACGGTCCTTACCTTTCAACATTATGACAGACTCCCTAGCGTTTACGATTATATTTTTCCCCTTAAGTCTGGATTCTCCCTTCTGTTGATTCTGATGGACTCCCAGTGGTTGTGTGAATGCCCTTTAGTCGTCTTTGCTCTAAGTCCTTCCTACTTGTGGGGTGAGCCTGTGGGTCGAACAGGCTCCACCTAAGTCACTCCTCAGTTCGGCAGTCCCTTGTGTTTGATGCCTCGTGATTCAATGAATAATTCAATGCATTTTAGTGTGCATTTCTAAATGGTCAGTTTACTCCACCCTTTATATTAATATCCATGTTTCTCCTGGTCCCGACTCATGTGTTGAATCATTTCGAACTGTATGCACCTTTGTCAGGCACCTCAGATCTTTTGTGGGATGGAGCAGCGTATGAATAATGTTTTCCTCTGACATTTGTTCCAATCCTGCTCATTCCTTTCCACCAAGAGTCCCCCATCTAACCTTCACTGACCTCCAGCCAACCCCCATCTTATGCATTTATTTGTCCTTGTTTGGGGGTCTAATAATCATTGTATAAAAACATACAAAAGTTCCTGGAAAAGAGTTTGTGCCCCTAGTCATTGTAGCCCCGACACTGACGCCTAGCACTGTGCGTGGTGTGTAGTTGGTACTCAAACATTTATTGAATGAGTGACCAAATTATTGTTATTAAGACCTGTATGGTCACTATGAATATCTATTAAAAACAGTGACAGTTTCTTATACAGGAGCCCCCTTTAAAATGAATAAAATAACAGTTTGTTTATATTTTCAACAGGCACTGGGCGTTGAACCTAGAAGAGAAATGATTACTTCACAGCCATGGCCACGGTAAATGGGAAATAGGCAGAAATAAAATGTGCATCTCAAATTACAGGCAGTCGACCTGAATCGGATAAGCGGGCTTACCCAGCTTCTCCACTCACTGCATTTCTTCATTTGAGTGAGGGCGTATCCTGGCCTACGGCAGACACCTGTTTCCGTGTGCATGTGCCCTGCTCCACTGACGCATGCTGACCAGAGCAAGATAGCTGCCCGCTTTGCTCTCTGCCACTTGCGGGTCACGTGTCCTGTGCCAGGTCCTCAGTAAACGCACACTAGAGTGAAGTGGAAGGAGGAGCTTAGTGGCTGGTTCCTTGAAATACTGTGTAAGAAGGTTTTACTTTTTTGTCGGGTGGCAGCATGCTGAGATTTTAATTATCTGCACTTTAAAGTAGTGCAGTCGTGGTTATTATAAAAACACTCTCTATTGTCCGTGATGAAGGGAGGAGCTCCTATTCTAATTTGACTTATATTTGTAATTAATGAGAAAGAAAGAAACCTTGAGTGGTCCCTAATTGAAACGGGGAGTACATCAATCAGCTTCTGATTAGGAGTCTTCTGGTAACTAGATATAAAAACAAGTTTTCTTAATTATATCGTGATACAAAAATAAGTCACTCATTTTCATGAGAACACTAAGCAAGATAGGCTTTTTCTGACTGAAGTGCTTTATTTAACATGTCTCTCACTGAACAGTCGGGGAGAATGAGTCTGGAATAAAACCTCAGTACAACGTGGTAAACGCATTTCATCTTGGGTGTTAATTGACCGATTACCAGTTGCCACTGTGTCCTGGAAGCTGGTGAAGATTCCTTTGGGCCCTCCCATCCATCCATGGATCCAGTCCAATATCCATCCATCCACTCCTCCTTTCCTTCACTCAACACATTGATTACCTGCAATGTGCAAAGCACGCCTCTAAACCCTAGTGATACAGAATTGGACAAGATGGACAAACGGAAATGGGGCCATGATCAGTGACTGGTGTCTCTGGAGGGCTCATGGAGTCCCTGCACCCCCCCCCCTTTTTTTAGGGAACAATTTTGGATCTCTTAAAGGCCTGTTGAAGCTGAAGTAGCCAGTGAAGGACTCTTGGGTTAATCATAGCAGCACCAGCTGATGCTGCTCCAGGATTATCTCGCGAGGAGTGCTGACTTGATCCAATCTCAGAAAGGGCTGAGGATGAGCTCACACGCAGTGTCTCTGTGCTTCTTTTAGCTAATCCACGAGTTCAATTCTGAAACCTGGGAGATGCTTGTGAGCACAACTGAAAAACAGAACCAGAGTGATCTCTAGAATAGGGACAGTTTTTGAAGAATGACAGGCCACGATGCCCATGGCTGTTGTTCCCCTTTCCTGCCTGGCACAGAACTTCCTGTCGTTCTGCACGTGGGATTCTGACTATATCGTTTAGAAATGAAAGATGGCCCTGGCTGGCGTAGCTCAGTGGATTGAGCACGGGCTGCGAACCAAAGTGTCGCAGGTTCGATTTCCAGTCAGGGTACATGCCTGGGTTGCAGGCCATGACCCCCAGCAACTGCACATTGATGTTTCTCTCTCTTTCTCCCTCCCTTCCCTCTCTGAAAATAAATAAATAAAATCTCAAAAAAAAAAAGAAATGAAAGACGAATGAAAGTAAATTTCGTCTGAGAAACCCTTGTCAATATTTACGATACGTGAGTTCTTCAGTTTAGAGGGAAAAGAAGTCCCGAATTGCTGAATGGAGTAAGAGTTGTATGTAAAAGGATTTTTTCCCCTTGCGGCTTCCAAATTGAATAAACTAACTGACAACTTTTCAAAACCAGGACTTAATGATGTCTGAGTTAGCTTCTTTATTGAGAATAATTACCTTCAAAAGATGAAAAACAAACATCAAAGCAATGGGGGAAAGATGGGTCAATCAATAAATGGACTTAAGGCAACTGAATGCCATCTGGAAAAAATACAAATTCCAATCCACACCTCACTCTTTATACCAAAACAAACTCTACATGGACTCAAAATTTAAATAAAGTATGAGAAGTACCAAAAATATGGGAGTTTTATTCTGTTTTGTTTCCTAATTACCTCAGAGCAGAGAAATTCTCTCCATTCGAGTCATAAAACCTAAATGCTATAAAGGAAAAGATGTGTTTGACTACATAAAACTTTTAAAACATTTGAGGAACAAAAAATACTATAAACAAACTCAAAGGGCAAGTGATAAAATGGGCAAAAGATTGCAACATGTATGACAGACATGGTCTAATTTTTTGTTATATGAACTGTCTAAATACACCCATAAAAAGACAAGCCAGCTCTGGCTGGCATAGCTCAGTGGATTGAGCGCGGGCTGCAAACCAAAGTGTCGCAGGTTCAATTCCCAGTCCGGGTACATGCCTGGGTTGCAGGCCATGGCCCCCAGCAACTGCACATTGATGTTTCTCTCTCTCTATCTCCCTCCCTTCCCTCTCTAAAAATAAATAAGTAAAATCTAAAACAAAAAATGAAGACAAGCCACTAGGAAAACATTAAACAATAAACATGCAGAAGAAGAAATCCCAAAAGCCTTTTAAACATCTACACATTAGAAAAAACAAAGAAGATACCATATTTCACCTGTCAAATTGCTTAGTGCTGTTAACGCACAGGCTTGCTGGGAGAAGGGGACAGGGGTACTCCCGTCATTTGGAGAATAACAAGGCAGGCTCTTTGGGGGGTCACGCTGTCTATTAATGTCTTAAATGTGTACCCATTCTGATCTAGCAATTTTAATCTAGGAACTTACCTGATGAACGTTTTGGGATGCGTACAAGCATGTACTTACTACGATGATGGCTACGGCAGTATTGATAATAATGAAACGCTGGAAATTGGTGACCAGTTGAGTTTTGGTATCTAATAGAATAATGCTGTGCAGTACATAACAAGCATGAGCTCTATATAGAAGCTGGTAGGACAAATATCCAAAACACATGGTTAATGGGGAAGGAAAAGACGTCGGGAAAATACAGAGTGTTCCATGCATTTGCATATTAAAATATGTCCGGATGCGTGTGTGTTTGCAGGAACATTCCTGGAAGAACGTGTAAGACGGCGGTTATTTCTGAAGGATAGGACTGGGTATTTGCTTGGGAAACAGATTAACTTTTTTTATTTTTAAATAAACCCTTTTTGGTCTGTTTGAATTTTTCATCACATGCACAAGTCATTTTCAGAATTAAATAAGATACATCTTTTGGTTGGTCAGTCTCAGGAGTATTTGACTGTGACCCGATTTTAGACTTCAGACACTTTCTCTGTGATGTGGGGATCTGTCTGTGGAAAGTCACATGTAGGGAGCCTCAAGCTCCCTCACGGGGCTGGCCTGTGAGGGGAGTGGTGCACCATCTGGCCGGGAGTGGGAGCCCGGCTCCTCCATTTTCAAAACTGTCAGCTTTCCCACTCCCGCATCTGGCGTCCAGAGCCCGCGGGGCCCTGCCGCGCGCACGGCAGCCCCGTGCATGACCCGGGCTCCCCGGGAAGATGGATGCCGCTCCCGCCGCAGAGCCCAGTGCAACGTGCCCGTTTCTGACGACCAGTTCCTCACAGAGTCCAGTCCAGGGGCTGCTTTTCCCATGCTCCCTGTGACTTGGACAGCTCAGCCCTAGAATTCAGTGTCTTTAGCAGATTGATTTCTTTGCCGGGAATCTTACCAGCGGATCAGTGTTCAGTTCATAAATGGATGTTTAATAGCTATTTTATTGATCTGGGTGTGACCAAAACATCTACTGGAAAAAAAAAAGGTTCTTTTGGTAGAAGCTGTGACATCAGCATAAAATTGTAAAGAAACGAACCATCTTAATGCCACTCCAATGGCGGCATTTTCTGCACGTGGGTGAGATGGAAGCCTACCATTAAGGTATGTCCTCGTCCCAGGAAAGACAGTCTCTCTTGTGCATTATTCTCGCCAGAGCTATGTAGTGGGACTCTAACCACGAGGAAGCAATCAGATAAATCCAGAGTGTGGTGTGCGCTGGTCAGTTAACCTAAAAAACTTCACTGTCCTGAAAAACAATAAACACACAAAAGAGGCCGCCCTCAATTAAAATAATCTAATGAGACATCACCAAATGTATTGCGTGAATTTTGGATTCTGGATTTTTTTCAAAGCAAACAAGGTATGGGGGAAATCTGAATATGAACTATAGATTAAATAAAATTCATGTTAAGTGCCCCCAGGTACGTAGTAGAGCGGCCTCTAAAGTAGGAAGTGCATGTTGAAGTACTCAGGAGTGGAGCACTTGGGTGTGTGCAACTTATTTTAAAATGGCTCAGGAACGGGACATCGCTCTAAAGCTAAAGCAAAGGTATATTTAATTTGTAAAAGTGAAGGATGTGTAGGTGTAGAGTGTACTGTTCTTCCAAGTCTTCTCTAAGTTAGAGATTTTCGAGAGAAAAAAAGTGGAGAGGAAAAAAATGTGCCATGACTCATAAAGTCATACTGTCCATAAACATTTGTAGCAAAAAAAAAAAAGGAAGAAAAAAGATTTCTTAGGTTAGTCTCTTTTGCTTTCTGCCATGCCTCCTAATTTGACAACTACTCCTTGCGAATCCCAGCTGAGCACATGCTCTTGGTAACACGCCCCCCCCCCCGCCATCATCCCCCAGGTCACATGACCTCTCCTGCCTGACAGCAGGCAGTCGGGTGGGCAGCACCCGAGGGGGCCCCCCTGCACCTGCCCCCTCCCTCCCCTGCTCTGCACTCTGGTTTCTGCCAGCCGCCTCGACCTGCCTCCTTTACACCTTATTCTGGCGGGAGAGTTTCAATCAGAGTCCCAGGTGGCTTGTTTTTCTCAACCTTTGCCCCCACCCTCCCCCTTCTCTTTCACTCCCAGGTGTCTCTGCTTTCAGACCTCACAGCCCACCCCTCGAGCCTTTGTCTAATTAAACTGAAGTGGTGCCACCTGGCGAAGTCTTTCTTCCTGGGCCTCTTTGGGTGGGTTTTTTTTTTTTTCTTTTCCCCCTCTGGGGCTGTCATGAGTTTCTTGTCGGCATCTTTGGCCTTTCCCGCCCTCCTTTCCCTGGAGCTGGGACTGTGGCTCCCCAGGTGTCCAGCTCTTAGTTGCCATGTCAATGCTGATGGGCTTTTCAGAAACCCTGGAAGGCCCCGTGGAGACGGAGACCGCCTCACGCCTTTCCAGACCTCGTCCGAACGTGGATGCCCCTAGGTGTTTTCAGTCACCTGCACGCACCCCCAGTAGCCTGTGTGGCAGGCAGGAAGGGTGCCTTTGCCTCTTCCTTCCTGGGGGCCTCCCGCCCCTTCTCACCCTTGTTTTGACCTTTTCACTTTCAGGCTTTGAAATTTGACGCCCAAACCTTTCCAATCATTCCTCTGGAATCCCCAGGACCCCCCAAACGACACCTAAAACAAATAAATCTTCAACAGTGGAGGCCAATGGAAGGATTTACGTTCTGGGTCCACTCAAGCAAGGAAGCAGATTCACGGACCAGCTCTCACCTGGATTTGCCAGATTTGAGCTGGGATCCATTTGTGGAGGTTGGAGGATGAGTCCGGTGACTATAGTACGAAATGTACTGGGAAGAGAAATGAGAGCTAGAAAATTATTGGAACCGAGGGGCAGTCATGCTTTGCGCTGGAACATGTGGTTTGCAACTTACTGCGGACCTACCTTAAATCTTCCAACAAGCTGGGGTTATACACTAAGTACAGGTAACCAAGGAGCACGCACACTCCCTTCTACTGCCTCTTGGATATGCTTAATGTTTCCAACATTTGAGAAGCAGCGACAAATAAAGGTAAACAGAGGATCGGAAGAACTTGAGTTCTAGCCCTGCCCCAGTTGCGTCATTTTGTTCGAGTCCCTAGACGTGCTTGCTTCTGTTCCTCCACTCTGTAAAAGGAGGAAGTGGGTTAGGGGGTCGGCAGATTGGATGATCTCTGAAGTCTCCCCAGCCCTAAAACTCCAGGACTACAAAATTCAGTGGTCTGGGGTTTTACCTTCTTTCCTGTATATATATATATTTTTTTAGAAAATGCCTTTTACACCTCGAGGGGTCTTTATGTCTTTCATGATTCTAGTATCTCAGTGTTGAGCGACCACAGCTCACCTGAAGCCAGCACTAGGACAGCATCGAATAAACTGGATGAAAATCAAAGGCCAGAGCATGGAGGCGTCGCCTGCAGAGCATCGGCACCCAGGTGTCCTCCCCCACAGATCCGATTCTCAGGGGGGCCCCTGGCAAACGCCCCCGGACGCCCGCGCCTGCGCGCCTGCCTTCTCCACCGCAGAGCCGGGCCTGGTTTCATCACCTCTCCCTCCGTGTTTGATGATGGCGACTTTGATCTGGGCCCGAAAGCCCAAATCAAAGTGATCTTTTGTGTAATATTTGTCACACATCCGGAAATTCTGAAACCCAAAACAGAATAGAAAGCACCATAACAAGGACTTTTCTCTCCAGCCAATTAAGGTCGCTGAAGAACAGCGTCCTGATTCAAATAGTTGCCTAGGCTTAGAATTACTGAGTTGCCCCAGCAACAGGTTACAAAAAAAGTATACCAAATCATGTCAGTGAACAGAAGAGGAAAGCAAATGTCCACATAGAAGTCTGATCAAGGAATGCCTTTGACACTAACATAATTTAATCGACACAGAAGGAAGATTCAAAAGGTGGATCTAAGTGATGACCTGAATTTCAGTTAGTTGCAGGGTTATTGCCAACAGTTATACTCTGGCTACCACAATAGCAATAGGGTTGAAAATCCAGCCTAGCAAAGCCCATACAGATCATAAGACATGTCATTTTAAAACCACATCTCTCCCCCATTTCACCAAGTGTTCGCTTCCGCCCGTGTAGGTCTCCAGTGTTCACCGTGTTCACCGTGCTTCCCGAAAGGAAAAGCAGCTGGAACACTTTCAGCTCCGGTCTGGGCCTCCCCTGCAGGAGGGGTGTGGCTTCCCTGACGGACACTTTCGGGAAGGGAGCTGGGCATCCTGCCGGGCAGCCTGTCCCCCAGGAGCATGCGTTCTGGGGTGTCACAGTCACACAGTGAGCTGGTGGGCAGGCCCCGCATCTGTAGGGGGACCTCCAGTTGGCCGGAGCCGCCTGGACCGAGGGGCCAGCTGCATCTAATTCAGGATGAAGGACGAAGAAGGCCACTCTAGACACACAGGGAAGCCACGCCCTCTAATTCAGTGTTATTTTTTTAAAATTTTATTTATTTAGCCCTGGCTGGCATAGCTCACTGGATTGAGCATGGGCTGCAAACCAAAGTGTCGCAGGTTCAATTCCCAGCCAGGGTACATGCCTGGGTTGCAGGCCATAACCCCCAGCAACCACACATTGATGTTTCTCTCTTTCTCCCTCCCTTCCCTCTCTAAAAATAAATAAATATTTTTTTAAAGATTGTATTTATTTTTTTAGAGAGGGAAGGGAGGGAGATAGAGAGAGGGAAACATCATTGTGCGGTTGCTGGGGGCCATGGCCTGCAACCCAGGCATGTGCCCTGACTGGGAATCGAACCTGTGACACTTTGATTCGCAGCCCAAACTCAAGCCACTGAGCTACACCAGCCAGGGCCAATGTTATCTTTAATAAAGTTGCTGTTTTTTTCTCCAGTCTTCTGACTGCTCCACGTGTCTCAGGTTGGGAAGAAACGAGTATAATTTCTGTGCCCCTGGCAAGGCCAATAAGCCAATCAACTCTTCCCTAGGGGGAGCCAGGACCGACCTGGGTTCATAAAGAAAGTTAAGGCTTGCTCTGTGTCCTGAGCAACCTCAGGTCTAGGCTTATGAAATTCAATTGAGTCCATTTTAATTGTGAACAGAGTTCTCCCTCACTGTTCTTTTGATCTCCTTGGGTATTATCATTCTGTCCTAAAAATAAACAGCTTTGCATTTCTAATGGGAATGACGGCGGAGCTATTCCGGTGCTCTTCATGTTGCTGTTGGGCTGTAACTGCTCACACAGAACAAATTTGGTTGTGTTTATATTAAAACCTTCTTAACAAGGGAAACAGAAGGATTAGATTCAATAAAAACAGGGGCAGCATTCTGAATGTGTTTAAACAAGTTTTTCCCCACTGATAAATAGAACTACCGAGTATCATTTTCAACTAGACTGACAAGGAAAAACGGTCATCAGTTCCCCGGAAGAATTCGTGCAATGCTCGAGGCAAGTTGCAGCTGGATCCTCTTAAAGAAATCAATCTTTTCTCGTAAATGACTCGTAAGGCCATTTAAACCTATGCAGCTTTTCAGTGAATTTATTCAATTAGAGGGATTTTTGATATTTTAGCATATATTAAATTAGTCATCATGTTCTGGCGAGGTCGGGATGGACAACAGAACACATCCATGGCCCCTCGGCCCCTCGGCCCCTCGGCCCCTCGGCCCCTCCCCAGAGCCAGAGGCCTCAGCATCAGCAGAGCCCTTCCCGCCTGCAGGCGGGTCCCCCCCGGAGGTGGGTGGAAGTGACTTTGCTGCACTAAATGCTGACAAATTCGCTTATCATTCACGATCATCACTCCTGCTTCTCTGGGGGAAAGAAAAATGAAGTGCCTCAGTGTCGGGGGAATTATACTCTGCCACACTAAAGAGGAAGAAAATAACTTCTGTGATGACGAGGCACCATTAGTCAAGACGGCACCAGATAGTCGTGTTTGTTCTCTTACGAAAGGACAGTAACTTCTGTGTGTCCACAGTGCCTTTCATCTCCATTTGGGACTGTGGCTTCTTATTTTTTATGGAAGTCATTTAAAAAGATACACTATTTAGGTAGCTTTTATTTTATTTGTTTTACATTCACAGCCTCACAGTAGCAAGTATGTCTGGTTCCCACCCGTACATTCCAGCGGTCAGACGGCTGAGCTGGACGGACGGAGGCGTGTGATGGACAGAAAGGCAGTCCCCAGGTCTCCTCACTGGCAGGTGGGACTCAGAACGGAGGAGGCCAAGGTCTCAGAGATTTGGGGCTTGTCTTTCAGTGGGTGATGAGTCAACTCTAGAATGTGGAGAATCGCCTACCTTTCCGGTCTGAGGATGAACACAAAGAGTTTTTACAGTCTTTGAGGTTCCCAGGAAAAATGATCATGTCGATTTGGAAATACTCATTGGGTTTAGAACAATGATATAAAGAACAGTGAATTCTTTACAGTGAATTTGTAATTAGACTTATATTTTTTGTAAATTTTACTTTAATCCTCACCCAGGGATAAGATGATTGATGCTTGTGTGGGGGGGGGGCGGGGCGGGAAGAGAGAGAAACATCGATGTGAGAGAGAAGCGTCAATTGGTTGCCTCCCATCTATGCCCCGAGTGGGGATCAAACCCGCACCTAGGTGTGTGCCCTGGCCAGGAATCAAGCCCTCCACCTTTTGCTGTGTGGGACGATGATCCAACCAACTGAGCCACCCTGCCAGGGCTAAATTTATTATACATTTAACCTTAGAGTTTCCTAATTGAAAGCTATTTTCTTTGTCAGCCTCATTAATGATCTATGGAGTCACCCCTACACCTAGGATTTTGCAGTCCCTTGTGAAGCGAGTGTTTCTGGGCCCACTGTGTGCACCAGGCCCACTGTGTGCACCAGGTGACCTGCTGGATTCCAAGAATCCAGCGGTGAAGACGAGGATCGTCCTTGTTCCCGTGGGGTTCCCAGGGCAGGGGATGTGGAGGCGTCGGACACACAATCATTGGCCCGTGATTGCGAGTCATCATAAGTCTGAGAAGAAAAAGAGTGGACGGCTGGGGGTCAGTGAGGTGGAGGAGTCTCCTCCCCGAGTCGGCCGGCGACCTCCGCGAGGAGTCCCGAGGCTGGGAAGACAACCTGGTGACAGGGAAGGAACAGCACGTGCGAAGGCCCCAGGCCGGAAAAGAGTCCGACAAATTTTCCTTGCACAGCATTTTATTTTGTTTATTTTTAAATATATTTTATTGATTATGCTATTACAGTTGTCTCATTCCCCCCCTTTATTCCCCTCCCCGCTGCACACCGCCTCCCACCCACATTCCCCCCCTTTAGTTCATGTCCATGTGTCATAAGTTCTTTAGCTTCTACGTTTCCCACACTATTCTTACCCTTCCCCTGTCTATTTTCTACCTACCATCTATGCTACTTATTCTCTGTACCTTTTCCCCCTCTCTCCTCCTCCCACTCCCCACTGATAACCCTCCATGGGATCTCCATTTCTGTGGTTCTGTTCCTGTTCTAGTTGTTTGCTTAGTTTGTTTTGGGGTTTTTTTTTAGGTTTGGTTGTTAATAGTTGTGAGGTTGTTGTCATTTTACTGTTCATATTTTTTATCTTCTTTTTCTTAGATAAGTCCCATTTTATATAATAAGGGCTTGGTAAGGATGAACTCCTTTAACTTGACCTTATCTGGAAAGCACTTTATCTGCCCTTCCATTCTAAGTGATAGCTTTGCTGGATAGAGTAATGTTGGATGTAGGTCCTTGCCTTTCATGACTTCAAATAGTTCTTTCCAGCCCTTCCGTGCCTGCAAGGTTTCTTTTGAGAAGTCAGCTGACAGTCTTATGGGAACTCCTTGGTAGGTAACTGGCTCCTTTTCTCTTGCTGCTTCTAAGATTCTCTCTTTCTCTTTCGTCTTGGGTAATGACATGAGTATGTGCCTTGCACCACATTTTACAATGAACCCTTCCTTCCAGGTGACTTAGAGCAAATTCCTTCCGAGGGTTAAATGATTATAAATGCATATCCGTCAGACCCCTGCACGGGTGTTAAGGAACCATCTCTGGACCCCAGAAACGACCCAACAGCCCCCAAGGCCTCCGAGGATAAGAACATTTCAGAAACAATACTCGGAGTATCTGACAATGAATCCCACGCCGTCACGGCTCAGTGAGAGCATGTCTGCTGCCTTGCCTTAAAAAGCTACAGTTAAATAGGCCAGGAGTTTAGCGCGTTTTATTTTTATGCGAGGGCATGCAAATAGGGGCCAGCCCCTCCTGGGAAATGGGTGTCGCTGAACATCTGTGCTCACATTCCTTTTAAAAATCAGCAAGCACATCAAATTCTGAAAATGAAACCCTCCGCCTAGACTGTCTTCTCTGTCTCTCAGCGTCTTTCCGTGCCGACCTTTCCTTCGGATGTGACAAGTTACATTTATCAGGACTCCTGCGCGGGATTTATGACTTATTTGACTTTTGCTTTTTTTAATGACCTCTTGCTTTTCCAAAGTGTCCCTGCGGTCTTTGCCGTGGCCCAGCATTTTCAGCTTCTTCCCGGTGCGCCCTTGCGCGGGATGGCTCTCTGTTTTCTAGTTTATTGACACCGGTCTTTGCTTGTCTTCCCCTGCACGGCTGACCTGAGCTCTCTGCCCCTGCGGGTCCCCCTCCATACACCCCTTCATCCTTGCCCTCCTCCGATTTTATTTTTGCCCGCGGTTTCATCATTTGGAAAGGTGTCGAAGTGGTGTTAGCGTTACTCAACACCTCGTCTCTTTGGTGCGGCGTCAGCTGAATTTCGTCACATTAAGGTCTAATTACTGAGCTAAACGATTAGGATTACATACGCTCCTGCTTGGGTCTGTGAAGTGTGTTTTCTGTAAGGTGACAACTTGCCACATTACCTGGGAGGAAGTTGTAAAAAGAGGATGCTAACTCGTCAGCTAAAATAATACTTGTGTATTCATTTATTGAGCTGCTATTATATGCTAGGCACCGGGCTAATTAAGTTCTTTAAAAGCAGGGCCTGTGTTCATTTGATTCACCAGTTTATACTTCATAATTAGCCCGGTGCCTAGCATATAATAGCAGCTCAATAAATGAATAAACAAGTTAGAGTCCAATGGGGACACATACACGCCAATGCACACTCTAAGACTGCAGTGAGTGAAGGGAGGAAGCAACGTGCCACGCGGAGAGTAACTCAGGGAACTGCTTGACTGGTGATAGAGTTGCCAGATTTTAGCAAGTAAGACTGAAGGATGCTCAGTGAAATTTAAATTCCTGATACACAAGGAATACATTTCTGGCATACATATGTTCCATGCAGTATCTGGGGCTGACTGACACTAAAAAAGTATTTGTTCTTTCCCTGAAATCCGGATTTAACTAGGTGTTGTATCGTTAGTCTGGCACCCTGGGTAGTCAGGGAAGGCCGCTCGGAAGAGGTGACATCTGGGCTGAGCCCTGAAGGATGAAGAGAGAGCCAAGCTAAAAGCACTGAGCTGAAGGCCGCGAGAGTGAGCGCTGGGCGTGTTGGGGGAGTGAGTTGGGGCGGGGGTCCCCGAGTGGGTTGGAGTTGTGGGCAGAGGCCAGATCGCGCAGGGCTCCCTACACCCTGGTCAAAAGGGGACATTTTCTTTGAAGTATATTGCGAGGCTTCCAAAGCCTTTTAAGCATGGGACAGGGATAAGAGATTACATTTAGGTACAACAATTGTTACCCTGGCTGCAGGATGGGGAAGAGATGGGAGATGGAGGAAAAGAGGGAGACGGATATTGCTGTCACCCAGGAGAGATGACAGCTGTTTGGACGAAGGCGCAGGCGAGCCAGGCAGATCGGAGATTCCGCTTTGCAAGAAGAATTGATTGTGTTTGCTCATGTACTGGATACGGAAAACAGTGAGGGAAAAAGGGAAAACTTCAAGAACACATACTCTTTGAAAGGAGAACCCGGGGAGATGGTGGGACCGTTCCTGAGATGGGTGAGCCCGCGAGGGGACAGTGAGTGGTGGGTGGGGTGACACAGTTCCAGTTCAGAATCAAAAGGGTTGGGGTTATGTCAGTCGTGAGACATCCAGTGACCCCCCCCCCCCCACACACACACACACTGAAACACGCCATGGGCTTGGAACTTTGTGGTTCACCAATGGTCCCCCACCCATGTTGTCTCCCTTGACATGGCACTTCCTTAATCTGGATGTTACTTAATTTCTACGGCTCTGAGGCGGCATTACTGTACCTGAACCCGAGAAGCTCCTTACTTGGCATCTGGCTTGGACTCCTTTGACCTGTGCCCTGGGCGATGGGCGACGCCTTAGCTTTACTCTGCGTGCGATGTGGATGTTTTCTTCCTGCTGCGCAGCCAGCTCACCGTGGCCCTCTGTTACGCCGGTCAGGAGGGAGCAGTCCTCCTGTCTCGTGGCACAGTCGGCACCCGGGGCTTCAAAGAAACCAGCTTGTTGATGTGTCAGCTTCGGGAAGGGCCGGGCACCCAGCGCCCCTCGCCTGGTGTCACGAACTCTCAATGTTGTGGATGACAAAAGGCTTCCTGGGAGGGACCAAGGCCGGCCCAAGGGGCCAAAGTGCAACCCTTCCACAAGCCAGGGGCCAAGGTTAGGGGATCGGGCATCAAGGGTCCTGGGTTCAAGCCCTGCTAACAAGATGAATGACCTTGAACTCACTGGTTACGCTCTCCTAAGCCTCATTTCGCCCACGGCATCTCTGTATGACAGGAGCGATTTTACATGTAATGGCCTAGCAAAGAACCTAGCCCGTGGTGCCCCATGACGGCTGACTTCTGTCATCTTCTTTCATCATTAGTTTCATGACCGAGGGGGGTCATGGAACTGCTCAGCCCCCCACATTTGAGCGAAAGAGGTAAGCCATGCTAATTCTGAGCGACGGAGAAGACACTGCTCGGATTCGAACCCAGGCTCTGATGTGCACTCGCTGTGCGGCCTTGGCAGTCCCTGAGCTTCTCAGAGCCTCGGTTTTCTCCTCTCTAAACTGGCGTGATCGGTGGTTATAAGAATTACATGAATTGACACGTGTGAAACGCTTGGAGGAGCGCACGCAATGCAGGGAGCCTTTGTCAGCGTGAGCTCCTCGGACGGAAGGGGCACTGCTGGTGCGGGCAGGAGCGGACGCTGAGCTGGAGCAAGGTCCACGTGGCTGCGGCCCAGAGATGGCTGGGCCTGTCCCCCAGGGCCAGGGTGCTCGGCAGAGTTCTGAACGGCGACCGTTTGGTTTCCCCCATTCCTTCCTTCTCTAGAGTGCTGAAATCACAAGACGTGGGGTTTACCTGGAGGTCCAAGAGGAAAAGGCCGTCAGGTTTCTGGAATACCCCACCCCTGTAGATGTCGGGATGTGCAGCCTCACCAAGGGACCCAGAATCCCGTCTCTGTGGGGGACGAGGCCGTGACTCCTTTGTCTGCAGCCGCAGAAATTCAGCCAAGCCAGCTTAAGATTCAACTCCGGCTTCTGGTAGCATTTTTGACTTTTTCTTCTCTGTTGCTAACTGGAATTCTTACATTATTGAGTTTATTGTTAATGATTCTACCAAAGTGTTGCCGTGTGGCTGTCATGCTTTAAATGCCCTGGTTCTCTTGGCTTGTTACTGACCAGTGTTTCGGTTTCATAGAGTCAGAGCCCTCTCGAACCTCCGTTACCGTGAACCTTTCTGAAGGGTTCTTGTCTGCGTCTGGGCTAGAGAGAGGAGTGTCCTCAGACTCTGCTGGGCATGATGTCCTCCAACCCAGCAGCCTTCGGGGAGTGACCTCCACTTTCAGCCTTTTTGCTGGGGCCGTTGCCCGCGACAGAACCCCCCTGGGCCAGCCTCTCATGAGTTTGACCCCAGTGTGAGCCCTTGACCTTCAGACTGGGGCAGATCCATGGAGACATATTAAGGCTCATCAAATTCCTTCCTGCGCATGCTGCTGTCTCGCAAGAAGTGGAGTTAGAGGTGAGGCTTTCCTTTCTCCGTCCGCCCAGTCTTATTAGTGGTCTCTGAGTGGCAGCGGCCTCGGAGTGTTTGGTAAGGGCACGGCACCCTGAGTTTCCAGAAGCAAGTTTGCCTTCGGTAGTGTTGTTTGATGATGGCAGTTGGGAGGGAGAGGTCGGGCAGCTACATGTATTCCACCATGGAGGTGGGGGCTTACCCCTAACTTCTTAAATATCAGTAGTTTGTTCATTCTTCTTTCCCCAGCCTCCTAGATGAACGCATTGCACCTGGTAGACCATCAGCAAAAGCCTTTGGTAACGGTGAGATACCGCCTGTGTCGCTGCTTGTCCCGCCTCCTAGGTCATACGAGGTCCTGCTGAGCTCAGAGCCCTCTCCTGTGCCCCGCCGTGATCCCATGGTCTGCACCGTCTGCACAGCTTTCCAGGATGTCATCGTTGTGCCGTGACATCAGCGCCTCTGGATGTCTAAGTTCTTTCGTTTATTTCAAAGCCAGCTGAGTAGCCGGGTCCAGTGTACCCAAAGGAAGTGCCAGGAGCTGTGTCCCGTTCACTTGAAGTCCTGAGGTGGCAGTCGAATGGTCTTCCGTCATTAAGGAGGTGTTCCCGAAGCGGTGGTGGTGACCCGCCTGATGAAGCCAGCGTTGCCGGGAACTCAGGTCCCCAGCAGCACCAGCGACGAAAAGCGAGGGACGGCGGCACGACTGTGAACAATCAAATTCAGGGGCGTTTAGCCAGGCTCGCGAGGCAGGCCACTTCTTCTGGCTCTTTGCTGCTAAGCTTTGGAAGGTGTGTTGCTGATTGTAGCTGTAACCTTGGCTTCTTTCTGTAACAGACTGGGAGGGAAATTACCTACCCATAATATTGAATTTTTCCCTACATAATTCTTCTACAGGCCCTTTGGACTTGCCTTGTGTTTTTCATGTTTCTTAATTTCTTAAGCCAGAACGATGGGATTGGGGCTCAAGTAGGTGACGTTTCTGAAGGAAACAGACCACTTATTGGTCCCATGTGGCACTGAAGCTTTTGATCCTAATGCAACCATTTTTTAAGCAATGCCCGGGACTTGTAAAATTGGTCATTTTATTACAGAAATACATTCTACTTTTGGTTAGAAAAATGCCCCATTGGGAGCTGCCACCTGATCGGCTGATGATGCAGTCAACTTCTGCAGACACTTTCTAACCCGATATTGTATTAGGTCTTTTAATAAACATCTTTGCTTGTGTGGCTTAGGGAGAGAAAAATCATTCTTTGTGAATAGTAACATACCACTGAGCACACTTGGGCAAGAAAATTATTCGACAAAGCCACCGTTTATTTGAAATGACATCGAAACAAAAGTTTGCTGGTTCATAAATTATTATTAACGATTCTGCCAGTGCTTTGCGAAGACCACTTGTTGATTATGCCACCCTCTCATCTGACCCTCCTAACAACAGCCATATGGGATGGCAAGGGCACGAGTTGTTATGCCTGCCGGTCTGATGAAGAAGGTTCCAGAAATGATCAGGTCTCAGACGGCTGGAGGCAGGGGTCTAGAACTGGTGACTTTCACTCCACAGCCCATTCTTGTACATTTGTTCTTTGTCCTTTCCAACGTCAACAAGTCACAGCGCTGGGAGCATCTTGAGAGGAGTCTTGTGGTACAAGCGTGGGTTGGTGTGTTGAGTCGGTCTCTTCGGGGGAAGGGTAAAGCGTTAGGTGGTGATACAGGCAAGGAGAACCTGCCAATCTTTTCTCCTCTTTATTCGTGTTGCTGGCTGATGAGAAAATGGTGACGCTCAGAGACCACCAGAAACACACTCGGTCACCTGTTACTTTGCTTATGAGGGACTAACGCTGTTTCGTGACCAATCCCATCCGACCACCATCTTTTCCAGTGGAAATAATTCCGTTAAGAGCCATTCTTCTCTAGGAGAGCACCTTTATGGCACAGACCAGAGGGAAAAGTAATTGAATTTAATAAAAGCTGTTCTCAATATAAAGCCACAGGGAAATACGTTTAACTTCAAAGCCAAGATGCATGGGCC
Organism: Phyllostomus hastatus; assembly: GCF_019186645.2. Lineage (NCBI taxonomy): Eukaryota > Metazoa > Chordata > Mammalia > Chiroptera > Phyllostomidae > Phyllostomus > Phyllostomus hastatus. The sequence goes on along the minus strand of NW_025334004.1, from coordinate 26,217,231 downwards.
CTAAACATAATTAATTGCCTGGCTGTTTCTTCCATCAAATCGCAATTTGACAGTAAAGAATTAAATTCTTTGGCACTTTTTATTTTATAGTAACGTGAATTCTCCATCGATAGCTACAGATGGGTTGATAAAAAGTCATTATGAAAACTGTCATTCTTTAGATTTCTCAGAGTTGCCGCCGTTCTAACTTACTGCTCCATCCGTGCAGGAGAGCTAGAAAGAGGCTTAGGTCATCTTAACAGAATTGTCAAAGGGGAAACTTTCAGCCCCTTACCCTCCTCCCTCCGTCCTTTTCAAAATTTTTCCTTCAAAAGAAAAAAAAAATCTTCCGGGAGCAACGCCATTAGGAGAATACTTCTGTTTGGGGTGCCCTTGTGTTCAAGTGCTAAGGATTAGTTGAACACAGGTTTAGAAATAAGGAACCGTGCTTAGCCTTGTCTGAAGCCCACTAAGCGGCGAATGCCTCTGATTCAGCAGATTAAGAAAGTGTGAGTGTAGAATATTCCCAGGGAAGGCAGGACCCACGGGCTGTGCCATGCTGGCTGGGGCACTTGCAGCTTGGGTGGCACATGACTGGTCTCCGGGTCAGAGCTCCTTTCCAGGTGACAGGCCGTTGCTGTCCAAGGACAAGTCCCTTTCCACTCCCCCACCTTCCCAGGAAAACCAGCTGCTTTCTTCATCATGTGAAGCTGCATAAAGAAAGAAGATGCATGTAAGAGGGGAAAGGCTGTTGCAGGAGACGAGACGAGCAAGGAGCCTCAGCCCCCGATTCTCTTCCACAAAGAAAAGGCACAGGACACTGCAGACCCGTCTGGGTGGAAAGTTTGCAGAACAACACCTATGTCTTTGGTGTCACAAGTCATGACAAGGGACGATGTCTCACCAAAAGGCAGCGTCACACTGAACTGCTTGCATTTAGAAGTATCTCTAGGGAAGAAAGCAGTTGAAAAGGAGAGATGGTCGCATATGCATGAACAAGTGTATTCAAAATTTAGCAATATCACATTTCCAACAAAAGTCAAAAAAGTTACATGTGTGAAAATCTCACTTGCAAGGTAAAATACTTAACCATGGTAAAATACTTAAATCATTCCAATGTCCACAAGAAAGGCATCATTTAGATAAATTGCCATACATTTATTTGGTAATATAATAATGCCATTGCTATTTTGTTATCTACAGAGACTGGGAAGGATATGGAAAAGCGTTTATGATATAATATAAAATGTAAAAACACAACTGTGTGCCTCTATGACTGTATCTATGTAAAAAAGTTGAAGAGCAAAGACTAGAAGTGACTATATAACGAGGAGAATAATAATGTTAGGATAGTGAAATCACAGTTTAAAAACTTGTCCTACGTCGTATTTTATGGCATGATTCGTGTGTGTGCACGTGTGTGTAGATAGTGAAAACACATAGTAAAAAGTGGAAGCTGCCCTCACACGTTTATCAGCTTCTCACCATGACCTTTTAGCTTTCAGGGGGCTACGCCTGCCCCCAGCTGTCGGGCTTCAGCCGCAGGCCCGGAGAGCAGGTGGGCCTGGGTCTGGCTGGGAAAGCATGGCTCTCTCCATCTGCCCTGTGAGCCAGAGGGACCCCTCCATTTCCCAGAATCCCCTACTCCTCAGCTGGATCCGCAGTGAAACTGGGCCTCCTTTGGGTTTTACGAAGACCCAGGCTATTTGAATGGCCTGAGATGATTGAATGCTTTCTGATGACTCTGTGTCCATCGGGGGAATTTATGGCGAGCAGTTAGAAGCTTTGGGGACTGCTGACTATGGGGATTAGCCAATCCACCCCCCACCCTTTCCTGAACGTCAGCTCCCCAAATAGCATCCTGGAGTGGGTGGGTGCCAGCGGCCCTGCAGGAGACTGTCCTCATCAGATGGGGGGAAGCCAGCGAGTCCCCTGGCAGGAACCCTGCGTAGCAGAGCCCTGAGAGGACCAGCCAGTGAGCCCCTCTGAGGCTGAGCAGAGAGCGAACTGGTCCTCCGGTGCTGGCCCGCGTCGCTTGGCAAGAGCATCAGGGGGAGGCGGACGCGGTCCTGAGACCCACACGCCAGGCGAGCGGGTCTTGCACGACACGACAGGGGGACTGTGTGGTCCGGACTGTGTCTGCTGGCCCGCTCAGGCCCTCTCTCCCTCCCCTCCCACCCACGGGGCTTTGCTCAGTCTACCCAACGTGCCAGATTCAGGTCCGCCTCAAGGTGTTTCTTTCCTTTCCGATTCTCAGAAGAACCTTTTGCCCCTTTTGTTTCTCCAGGGCCTGCTTCTTGTCATCCTCTTTAACGTAAAGAGCCATCGTGGAGGGCCTTTGCCCATCCCCCTGCGTAAAGTATTGTTCCCCAGCGTGACTGGTCTCTGTGCTCCCTTCTTTCATGTTTTTTTTCCAAGTTCTTGGCTGTAGGAAGTGTAATATTTATTTATTACTTGCTTATCTGTTATCTTCTCGGTCTTCCCTGCTAGACTGTCCACCAGCCAAGGTCAGGAATGGCGTTGACCTTGTCCGTCATTCAATACAAGGAAGCAGGGCGGCACTGGGCACCTGGCAGGGGTAGGGGCTCCTCAATAAACATTTGCTGAGTGAGCGAGGGAGTGCATGCTTGCATGTGCGATGAGCCACTGTAGCAGTTCCTAATTCCGAGCCCACCTCCGAGGGCCCGGCCTTGCACTCTCCGACCCAGAGGGGGCTGCCCGGGGTCCTGCTCAGGACCCCGGTGGCGCCAGGCTGCCCTTGATATTCTCTGAGCCTGAGACAGGTCCAGCCACCCGGCAGGGCCTGCTCCCGTCCTGAGACCTCGGAAGGGCAGTGACGGAGACTGAGGCCTGTTCATCTTAGACCTGCTGCCCAGCCGTTGGGCCGAGAAATCCTAAGGCCCCCTGCCGGTCTGGGGAGAGGGGCGTGCAAGGGTTTGAACTTCACAGTTGGAAGAAAGACTTGGTGATCATTGCTGAGTGACACGCAGATGCTTGAACCGATGGAGTCAAAGTGGAGGATGGCGGCACAGCCCGGGTTCCCACCTGCGCCTCCAAGGGCACGTGAAGGCAGCGTGGCTCTGGGGGCCACACGGAGGGCTGTGTGGGGGTCAGGGCCCTGGAGAGTCACTGCTTGACCCTCTAGTGCCCAGCGCGGGTGCTGTGGGTGGAAGAAAGGGGCGGAAAATTCTAGCGCAAGGCCCTTTACTGATTTGATCTCTGACTTAGGGCTTCCTATATGCCTAGCAGCCTCTACCCTGCTGCGCGGTACAGACATCCTATCGCTTTCTGAGGACTCTTGATTCAGAGTCTAGTTCCCTTGCTTATGGACATTTTTTTTTTGAGAGAGCCTTTAAAACATCTTGGCCAGCAATTACTCATATTTTTAGAAAGCGTGAGTTTAGTGTTACTTGCCATTGCTCTCTGGTGGCTAGAAATCAAAGCAGGCATAACATTTAAATGAACATCTCTGGTCCATGAACAACCCCAACAGCCAGGGGAATCCCACCTCCTAATATCTCGTTCAGTCTGTCCCCTGAGTAGTGTTTGGGAAGGTGACAGCTTTATTAGTTTTCCAGCTTTTCATTCTTCTAAACCAATAGCCAAGAACAATGAAAAGAAACAGTAGTGCCACAACTTCTTTATTTTCCCACATTGGGCCCTGCTGGTCGCTTCCAGTTTTGCGTCTATAAACGATGCTGCAACGAACAGCCTTGTAGGTATGTCTTTATACACGTGCGCATGTTTGTTCTCTTGGGAAATTTTTGGTTCCTAAGAATCCAACATAATGGGCAACACATAAATATTTTATTATGAAGTATACACACACACACACGAGTATATATAACACATGTGTGCATGCATTAAAGAAAAATGATGAAATGAACGCCTGTAAGTCTATCACCCAACTTGGGAACAAGGATGCACCCCCACACCTGCAGCTTTCCCCTTCCCGCTGCCCGGGCCCCTCCCTGACCGCCGATCTGGTCCTGGTCCTACCTCCAGACACAGTCACGCCCCTTGAATGTCATTGTTGGCTTCCCTTTACTTACAGCTTAACGACTCATGCGCGCATTCCCTAAATTACACATGCATGTCTATTTTTATTCTGCATGTTCAGGCCAGCATATACATGGAGCCCTACCCTACAAATTCTTCTGCAGCATGCTGTTACTCACTCAGTATCATGTTTCTCTGTTTATGGAGCCCTGTCACTGCTGCATAGTATTCCTACAAAGAACTATCTTCCCGGTTATCAATTTTACTGTTGGGATTTCAGTCGTCTCTAATTTTTGCTCCACAAACGATGCTGCTGTGAACATTTTGTCCCTGTCTCCTGGGGCGCACATAAAAGTGTTCCTCTAGGAGTGAAATTTGGGTCCTGTTCAAGCATAGGGATTAAAGGAATTGCATTTAATTAAATTAGTGAAAGCAGGCAAGGGGAAGTTTTCGGGGCTCCCTGGCACCGAAGTTGAGGTGAGCAGCACGTTGCCATACGGAGAATGATATTTCTAACTCCTCTTCTTCCACTCCAACTGCCTCCCCACCCATAAGGAAAGAGTCCATTTCAGCCCAGATAGGAGCCATGGAGGGTCCAGCATTTCCTGAGCACCGGAGTGTGACACCCCCTTACTTGGTGACGGATGGGCACAACGCTTTGACCGACCTCTGAGAGCAGGACTAAGAGAACACACATTTACCGAGAACCTCAACTGGGTTAAGCAAGTCAGCAGGCATTTTACCTGCTGTGTTTTGTCTCATTTAATCTCTACAGCTACCCTTTGACGTAGAGTGTTGCCCCCATTTTGCAGGTGGGCAAATCGAGGCTCTTAGAGGTGGAGAAATTTGTTCTAGGTCACTGTCAGCGGTGGCGAAGATGGGATTCCAGCCTTGCCTCATCTTTTCTTGTCATAGGTAACCACGCCCGACATGGGCTGGTTCTCTGCAAATACTACGTGTGAATGTGGGAAGGGAGGAAGAGAGGCGTGGACTGGGGGCCTGTGCTTAAAAACTAAAACGAGGCCCTGGCAGGTCCAAGTGTCCAGTGCTAATCGGCGGCTAGCTCTGCGTGCCCCAGTGCCTCCCGGTCCACAACCTTGCTCCAGAGCTGAAGAGCAGATTCAAATCGCCAAGGTGTCTCTCTGCGGAGAATGGCCAGGCCTCTGCCTGGCCCCTGTCTTGAGGGACTCACCGTGTGCTCTGACCTTCAGAACGACCTAAAGTGAAGCAACGGGCGGCAGGGCAGGTGTCCGCCTCCTCCTCCTGCAGTAAGGACGTGGCGCGGGCCATTCTGGGCTTGCTCAGGAAGCCCCCAGACCTTAGGCCAGGCCCCTGCTTTCCGCTGCAGCGTTTCAAAGAGACTTGTAAAGAGGGATCCCCGATCCACCCGAGCTCCAGGGAGGAGGCGGTATTACCTCCAGGTTGGGGTGGCAAGGGGCTGATTCTTCGTGGAGGTCGTAAATCAGGGGGCTGGGTGGCCCAGGGCAGCGGAGAAACCTTCAGTGCTGAGGCCTGAACACCACCGGGGCCCAGCTGCAGCCATTGCTGGAGCAGAGTCTGGGACCCACCTCGGAAGCCTGGAATGAGGGCTGGGTCCCGGGGCCAGGTGTCCTCACCCCTTTGGTGCTGGAAAACCCGTCGTCCCTGGGGATTGCCTGCCCTTCCCCAGAGCTCAGCCCGTCGTCCCTGCAGCCGGTTAGAAAAGGCAGGCGAGGGCTGCTGTGATCAATTATGCCGATGCTGTCGGGCAAAGAGGCCGCATACCCTTGAAAAGACAAACTAACTTGAAAGCATGGATTTATGGCAAGGGCTCCGTAATCAGCCCACATTACTACTTGAAAGAATACAAGCATTTAATAATAATAAATACATGTGTATACATATGTATAGATATCAGTTTGTAGTATGTTCTTTACATTTTTCAAGGTCTTTATTCTTGCCTGAGGTAAATTTCAGCTTCTAACTTTGGCCGCACTGGGTTATAAAGTGTTATTCTTGTCACTTTATGTATGAATGGGTATTAATATATTTTTATGTAGTATATTTTTATATAAGAATATATAGTTATGCAATTACCTTTATACTGTATATATAAATTTATAGTATAATTATATAGACATTACTATATATTATATGTACTTTAATAGTTACATGCAAGTATATAAATATAATATTTTAAATTTTATATATTTATTTACACTTACGTAATCTCTATATGAGCATATAAATATAATATTACATTTTAAATATAGTTAGACACACTTAAATGTGTATTTAACGCGTCCTTTGAATGAATGAACCTCGGCATGGAAACTGGGGGGAGGAGCGGTCACTATCCACGCCGCTTGCAGAGGAGCAGCGGAGGGATTAAAAAGCAAGGAGAGCGCGGCCCCCAGTCCTGCTGCGCAGTAATCCCGGGTCACCCCGGCAGCCCGGGCATGGCGGCCTCCGAGCTCTGCTCGCTGCGCCTCGGCCGTGCAAGTCTCGTCGTAACGCTGCAGGCTTGTTAATCTAGAAGGCTGTGCAGATGGGTTAACTGACGCTGTAGTCATTATACTTAATTGGGCGAGTGGCCCTCAGAGCTGTCTATAAACTGTGTGTTCAGAGTGAGGTAATTAATAACGCCACTTCCTTTTGGGAGACATATCATTAGCCATTATTTCTAGAAACATGACATTGATCTCTTTATTCAGAGAGGTAATTGCAGGTTTCTGAAAAGAGTGTATGGTTTACCCAACAATTGCCCACAAATGACATCATCTCTGAAAAGTAAAACCCACAAAATCTGTCATTTTGAATCCATAGTTGGGATTTTGTTCCCTAGGTGGTAAAAGAAGACTCTGGAGACAAAAATAAATAAATGAACTATTTTGGTATGGAAATAAGAGTGAAAGATAAGATTTGAGGGGGGGGGTTGTTTGCTTTTTAGATTAGTAATTTCTTTATGGGGCTGGTTAAGGGGGTTGCTTGTGCTTGTTAGGACTATAGCAAACGAAAAGTGAAACAAAATAAGAATTAAACACATTTTCAAAAACTTTCCCAACTCCCTTTAGGTAATAGTTTTCCTATTGCGTCCTACAACACGCTCACAAATGATTTCGATTTCAACAAGAACGTGAGAAAACCCGGGAGTCCCGAAATCCAATTCTTCACTTTAAAAGGAAGTGGGGAAATGCAACACAGGACCTGGCATTTTGCACTGATTGGATTCTTCACTGTGGAGCAAAAATCAAAGGGAAATTTCAGAATAATTTTTGCTAAAGCCTCCAGCAGATTTACCCCCAACAATCCGACTTTCATATTCACATTAAATGGAAAGCAATCTAACTTGCCACATTTCCCTCTTTTAGGGACTTTATGAAGTAATGATAGGATTAAAGAGAAACAAGACTTTTATTCATTTGGATTATTATTATTATTTTTTTGCCAGTTTCATATCCTTGCCTGGTTTGGGGAACAACCTGGGTCCATTCGAGAGGAGAGTTCAGCGAATGAGAACAAGGTCGCTTATTTCTCTTCTTTTTTTTTAAAAGAGATTTTATTTGTATTTATTTTTAGAGAGGGAAGGAAGGGAGAAGGAGGGAGGGAGAGAGAGAGAGAAACATCAATGTGCGGTTGCTGAGGGTCATGGCCTGCAACCTAGGCATGTGCCCTGACTGGGAATCGAACCTAGAACACTTTGGCTCGCAGCCCGCGCTCAATCCACTGAGCTACGCCAGCCAGGGCAAACTCGCTTATTTCAATCAACTGCAAGATAACCCACGTCCAAACTCTTGTAAACTTTACACTGTGAACCTTTCACATGTTGATGAATTTCTTCAAACCGTGATTTTCTGAAGCATCTATTTATTTCTAAACTTGTTTGGCACCACCTTCGCTCTTTCAGGTAGAGCGCTTGGCCACCACAGGACCTCTGCACTTGCCAGAAACCAACATTTCTCTCGTACTTTAGAGGGGACACCACATGTGCAAATGCTGCTAACAAATGTGGAAGGTGATTCCTTTTCTCTTCTCCCCTTGGAAATGGCCTGTGGGCATTGCAATAGCAAAGACGCTGGGAAGTTCCGTAGTAAAGAAAGATGCTTCACCTTATTTAACTGGACGGTGTTTTTTAAAGCTATTGACTCTTTCACTTTTCTGTATGTTTTTAAATGTTTATACTAATGGGTTAAAGCAAAAACAATTTTACTCTTTTTTACACAATACCGATGAACATCCCTCAGGGTTAACATTTCTTAAAGCCCATAGAACACATTATCCTAAAGTGACTTTAAATAAAGTGACTTTATTTGCTCTGTTGAGTTTCTCTCCCTTTCCGATAAATCAAAGAATCACCTGAACATGGGTCTGCTGGTTAAATATAATAGCTTTAGAATTAGTAACTATTGAACATGATGTGAATTCATTTCTCATGCACAAAATGATTTTCATTGTTAGTCAAAGATGGGAAGACAATATTGACAAGACCGGATGTGCATTCAGCCCAAAGGTAGAAGGGAAAGAATGTTTTCCATTACATAGTTTGAATCAGCAATACACTTAATTTCCCCAAAATAAATTCAAACTTGAAGAGAAACTTGCTGAAACAAAATGTTTTTTATTTTTTATTCACATTCGAATAAATGATGGAATTACAAATGATGTCCAAATGCCTAAATAGTTCTTTTAAAGATCATTCTAAAATGCCATTTAATATCTCAATACCAAGCGGGTAGATATTGGATTGGATAATTTGGCATTTTAGCGTCTGGAGACTTGGAGAGTGAATTTATGGCTCACGGGTTTTAAAGCCATAATCTCATGGTGAACTTGGTTAACATTGTTAAAAGCTACATCTTAAACAGCTATGCTTTGTTTAATACATTAAATTTATTAGTAGAGTTGCCTGTTGGATTTTATTTTTAACCTGGCAGGAACATAAGCATTGTGATCTAAATTTAATCTCAATGCTCAAATTTATCTTCAAATGCTCTAAACAACTCTCTCCAAGGTGTAGTTTGGAATCCTAATTATCCATAAGAATCAAAAATCCTTTGATGAAAACAAATCACTCTCATTAGGAACCAAAAACTCTGCTCTCCTGTCCCGAAGTCAGACCTGACCAGGTCCTTGTTCATCATACACATCAGCCATGGGGCTTTGCTTGGGGGGGGGGGGGACACCACTAAGAGTCCTGGGTTGGGGGACAGGGGGAACACTACTGAGAAGGTTTCTCCAAAGGGCATCCTTCTAGGGTTTATTAGTTTTAGGGATATTAAAATGTACTGATTATTCTAATGCTTTCCCAATGTCTTGGATTATTCTACGCGTGACAAATAAACAATGAAAAAGTCTTCTAAAGGGCATTTAAGTTAAACAAATAAATCCTGGCTACATCAAGTTAGTGGATCAAGATGTTTTTGTCTTTCCTTTCCTGCCTCGGCGGGTCTGATAAAATCAGAAACTTCTCAACCCTTTGGATTTTTAAGTAGGAAAGAAAGAGCAGATTTAGGCCTGGATGCGTCTCCCTGGGCCCACTGAACCCGAACCAAGTGCTTGTGGATTGCAGGGACAAGAGCGCCTTTGTCATCTTCATTAATCCAACCCACCAAGCCCGATGAATGGGAGGCATTTTTTAAAGTAAAATAATGCACTCGAATTTGGATGTGTTTCTCTTTAATTAGTTTGATGAGCCCCAAGTCTGAGGACTTGTCAAACACCTGGTATTAACCCTGCGCGACTGACCTAGGGGAAAAGAAGCCGAGAGAGGCGAAAGGACAGGCAGGTGGAGTGAGCTGAATGAGAGGCCTTTTCTCTGCAGCCCGTGCTCCGGATGAAAAGAATCATTACCACAATGATACTTCTAATTATGCTGTCATTAGGATACCTCTTCGGTTCGCCGTGGTGCAGGGCGCCTTGCCTTTAGACAACATGATCCAGGAGACGGTGAGAGCTGGGCGGCCCGGGGGGCATTTAACCCTTTCTCTAGATGCAACACAACCCAAGTCCTCCACGCCGAACTCAAGTGTTTTCAGCGCGCCTTGCACCCCTCTTCCCACCTTGCAGGTAAAAGGTATCCCAGTGAGCAAAGCCTCAGTTGCCGTGGGGAAGCGCATCGGTGAGGGACTCTTGGTGTGCCGCCGTTACCCGGATTCTAGGTGGCCTGTCCATGCTTTTCTGTTCAGAGTTCCGCGCAAGCTCAGCCCGTGGACACGTGGTTTACTGTGGAATGTATCAGTCTAACTGCCCCCAAACCACTGGGTAACAAACGACCGAACGAAGGCACTTTAATAGTCCTAATTCCAGCGTGTGTTGACAGAAGCCAAATGGGTCCTGCGGAATTAGGGGCCATGTGTCTGTCCATGGAGCTCAGAGGGACAAAGTACGGGCTTCCAGGTTTGATGGGCCTGGATTTAAATCTCAGCCTCATAATCTGTTATATTTTTGGCCATGAGATTACCAATTTCTAAGCCTAGATTCCCTCCTCTGTAAAATGGGAATTAATAACAGTACCTGTCTGACAGAACTGTTAGCAGGAATAAAGGACAATTCACCTGCGCTGCTAAACAGTAGCTAGAAAATACGTAGCAGACACTAAGGTGGTTGTGGAGGGGTAGTTCCTGAAAGTTTTCTTCAAGTGTGTCTAAGTGTCTCTGAACCACGTTTACCAATCTATCAGAAGTGCCTACCTGTATTATAACAAAAGGAACTCACCAATCAACTCCCTATTTGTGAGGTTAGTTGTAAGATTCTTTCTGCCGCTTCCAATTGCAGAGTGCCTAAGAAGGCTCGGTGGTGAACTTAATTCTTTCTTTTCTGTCAGCTTTGAGTACAACAAGCTCCTCCAACTGTTTTGGCATGAGTACCTGATAAGACACAGTAAGACTGTGTGTTTTATGGTGGTGACTTTTGGATAGTGAGAATGATACTGTTAGGAAGAATCTCTGAACATTTTCAGAATTTCATTCTTCGGGATAATGAACCGTGATGCCGCAAATGGGGGTCATGGATTTTAGCAGGAATAAATCCAATCCTGTTGACATCTTTTAAAAACCGTGTCTGCCCCCAGCCTTCCACTGGCGCTGAGATTCAACAAAACATTTTATTTCATACATATAAATGGATTTACACATAGGGTGAGAATTTGAACTATTTGGAAGAAAAGCACTATTTATATTGAAAGGATTTTTTTCTGCGTTATTGCTATTCTTTTTAGAATAACAAACGTGCAGATGTCTGTGTTGGACAATCGTCCAGAGAAACTGCAATTTGAACTCTTTCAAAATAAACCAGTGTTGCATTTCACACACATAGAGGGTGTGGATTTTTCACGAAACATAATGAAAAGCATGTATTGGGAGGGTTTATTTTACTGACAGATACCACGGAAGGTCTGCTGTGGTGGGTGGTATGGGACTCATACAGGGGAAGCACCAAGGGGAGTGAGTGGGTGTCATCAGAGGACACAGGCGTGCAGCATGCAAATTTTATGCAAAACACACATATGCAAATGTATGTTTATATCTGCATCTCAGACAGTGGGATCCATACATATCCCAGATAATTACTGAGCACTGGAAAAATATTAAACAACTGTTGTCCTATGTTTCTAACTCAGTAATGAGATTTTCATTAGGTTAAATTATCATTATTATTTATTTTAAGTCCTTGCTGGGATTGCTTTAAAAATTTATACATCTTGTGGGGTTCTGGTATCGTGCTGAAGTCAAATTATTATGAACTCTTAAGAACAGCTAAATCCACGAGCTAGTTAGTTTTTACAATCACTGTAAAGATGACATTGTATTGCTATGAATTTTAATTAAAATGGCAGACTTTGTTTAATCCTTTTATTAAAAGAGCTCCCCACAATGCAAGGGAAAAGTTTATGCAAGAAAGCAGTTCATTTCTGAGATGTTTAAATATCTTTTCTGTCCAAATCTCAAAAACATAGCCCTCCATCAATCCATTTTTTTTCCTTGGAAGGTAGTTTCTCAACTATTTTGTATAAAAAGCAGAGCTTGGAATTTGCTTTTGGGATCACGAGGATCCTAAAATGTATGGTTGCTCTCTCTGAAAACTATATCTCGGAGCTCTTTTGCAATACAAGTTAATTAACTGGATTTAGATATTTGCAAGATGATATATTTAATGGGATTACTGCTCATATAATGTTCTCAGTGACTGATTTGCAATCTAAGCTCACAGGCCCGAGTGCTGAATTTCCAGCTCTTTGAGAGTTAATGTTGTGTTAAAGGAAAGGACAATTTGAACCTCATTGTTCATGAATAGGTGAGTTATTCCCCTGAAATGGAGCCGGGCCCTATGAGGGCCGCGGCGGGCAGATGCGGGCGCAGGAGCTCGCGGCCCATCACATTCCAGCCGCTGCCCCGGGGAGCTGGATCCCCACACCTGAACTCCTGACAAGTTCAAGGCAATTGTGTGTCTCCTCAAAATATAATGGCCCATTATTCACCGCCTGTCTCCCAAGTGGGATCAATTAGATGCTTCTGCTCCACAGGCTTAAAGATAAACACCTATGTTTTGGTTGGTGGAGAGTTAAAATGAAACCACACATAACCATTCGGTATCCCTAGATCGGACCATTGTGAGCAGTGAAGGTCTAAATCCACCTTTCAATGCGGTCACTCAAAATATTTGTGATTATTTTACCAGACTCGGTGGGAAGGTAAGCCGTAATTTGCTTTGAAGGAAAATCAGTCGAAAAATGTCAGCTTCCAAAAAGAAATAATTCCCTTCCCCGTCCACCTTTGTCTCACTCTTTTTTTGTTAAGCAAATATATTTCTGCCTGTCAGCTGGGTTCGCTCTAACGTTATGGCTTCGGGCATCGACATGACATCACTAATGAATATAATTTAAATCTTCCCGATCACAGGACCAGTGTAAAAATAGCATGTTAAATAAAATGTTGAAACTTTTATTAAATGTATAAATATTAGCTCAGTCAAATAAGTATTAAGAAAAATTGAAATTCTCCCTTAGTTGGAGGGATATAATAGCACATTCCGTTTCTCATGTTCATTGGCACTTAGTGCGTGAGACGGTTCTTTGTATTTGACCTAACGGGATCCTTTCCAGGGGACCACAGATGGTCTGTGCCTCATATCTGAGCTTCCAGATCACCTCTTGACGCCCGCAAGCCAATGGATGGCTTTCAGAGGAAAGCATCTTCCCATCACACAGGCATGACGGTTTCCCTTGGTTTTCACGTAGGTGAGCTACCAGACCAAAATGAAAATATAATTTGAATCGAGGTGTTAAAAACCCGAGACCAAAATCCCCGAATGCCAAGGGCTGAGGCAGCTGAGAGGTCATGCGGCCTAAGTTCACTTCCCGGACGAGAAGGCTGTGGTCCAGCGAGGAGAGGGACCTGCTGGGTAGGACGGCTGGAGCCCGGTTCTCACGCAGCCACCTGGGTAGATGGTGCAGGCTGGGGGTTGTGAGGAAGGGGGAGGCACATGCAAAAGGGAAGAAGTCCAACGTTTACTCTTCTTGCTTCCTGCACACTCTACGAAGTCAGGAGAAGCTCCCACACACGCAGTGCCTGCACAGTTCTCCTCAACCTGCCCCAGACACCTGTAGGCAGGAAACCCCTTCACCAGCAGCAGCGGGGGACACAGAAGTCAGCATGTGGCTCAGGAGCCCTGCAGTGACTCTGGGTCTGGCTCCAAGGGTACCCGGGTCTACCTGTTGGGACACACCCCACCCGCTCTCTTAGCCGCCTCTCCTGTCTGCCCCTGTGCTTTCTCCCAGCCCACCTTCGAAGGCGACCTCTGCTTTTCTGTGTTTTCACGTGTTTCAGCTTTGGGGGTTCACGGAAAGAGCTATTTTCCTACCTTATTGAACTTTTCCTAAGTCAAGGGAGTAGGATTCCACCTCCCAGCCCTTTTCACCTCATTAACCTCTACCCTTCCTTTAGATCTCGGCTCGTTTTCAAGCCTTCCTTGACCTCCACAAGCAGGTCAATCCCGCCGTCCGCCGCAGGCTCTCAGAACATCACGTATCTGCCTTTTGCAGCACTTAACGTAATTGTAATTTTAAATGTATTAAGGTGCTATTTCTAACATAATTTTTTTAAATTTTGAAATCATGGAGACTCAGGAGAATGTAGAAAGTTAGTTCGAGAATTCTTGCACAGCGTTCACGCAGCTTTCCTGATGGCACCGTCACTAGTGGACGTAACCATAGTTCCACTGTTGAAACCAGAACTGACATCGGTCTGATACTATTAGTTTGGGTAAAAGTCCTTTCCGGATTTCAACAGCCTTTACATGAATGTTGTGTGTGTGCAGTTTCATAAAATTTTAGGTACTAGTAACTATAGCCACAGTCAGGATACAGAACTATTCCTTCACCACAGAGAAATTCCTTGGGTTACCCCTTAATAGCTGCACCCTTCGCCCAGTTCTAACCTCTCACGATCCCTGACCCGCTGTCCATTGCTACTGCTTCACAGTGTCGGCAATGCTATGCAAGTGGCATCCTACAGCATGTAACTATTCGACAGTGGCTTTTTACACTCAGCATGATCCATCCAAGTTGTGTGTTTTCTATAATTGGATCCCTTCGATTACTGAGCAGCGTTTCTTGGTATGAACGTAATGCAATTTGCTTGTCCATTCACCTGTTCAAAGACATTTGGGCTGTTTCCAGTTTGGGGTTATTACACAGAAAGCTTCTAGAAACATTCATGGACAGGCTTTTGTGTGAACATATATTTCCATTTCTCCTGAATAAATAAATACCCAGAGGTACGATGGAGAGGTTGTATAGGAAGTGCATGTCAATGAGAAAATGCCAGACTCGTTGCTGGTGTGGCTGGGCCATGTCGGATCCCCCCGGCAGTGTCTGAGAGCTGTAGTTGCCCACATCCTTGTCAGCACGTGGTATTGTCAGGGATTTTTGCTGTAGCAATTCTGGCAGGTGTGTAGTGGAATCTCAGTATACCTTTCATGTGTGTGCCCTTAATGGCTAATGACACCTTTTGTGAGCTTGCTTGCCATCTGTGTGTCGTCTTGGGTGAAGTGTCTGTTAAGTCTTGCCCGTTCTCTAATTGGGTTGTCTGTGTTCTTACTACAGAGAGGCCTCTACATATTCTGGATACAAGTCTGTCAGATATGTGATGTGCAAATATATCATTCGTCTCTGAGGCTTAGCATTTTATCTTCTTAGGAGGGTGTTTTGCAGAGAAAAAGTTCTTAATTTTGGTTAAGTCCATTTATCTATTTTTTTTCTCTTATGAATCATCCTTTGATAGCACATCTAAGAAAACTTTGCCCAATCCCAGCTCAGAAGTCCCCCAGGGTTTCCAATCCAATTTGAGCATTAAGCACTGGGCTAGCTTAGGGTCCTTTTCATATGCGGATAGCCATGATTTTAGCATTTGGGATCAAAGGTGACACTAGTAGTCCTTTAGTTCATTGCAGCTTCGAGTGCCCAACACACACAAAGTCTTGCTGGGCTGCAAAGACCACACTGACTTTGTCCAAAATGTTAGTTACCCAAACAGGAGTTTGAGCAATGAGAAAAATTACGTGTGTGTTAAAGTGACATTATAGCTTGTCTAGCCAAAACAAAACAAACAAACCAGCAACAAGAGCAGCAACAACAACAACAACAAAAACAACGTGCAAGGAATGCTGCAAGAGATGGGCTCGCGCCACTGAAGGTCATTGTTGTGCAGCAGGTGCCAACTATGCCGAAGCCTCCAACAACTACGTGTGGAAGAGCTAACTCTGCTGCCCCTCCTTCCAGAACCAGGGCACTGTGGCTCCTCTGAGACTTGAGGGAGTTTGTATTCGGGATGAGACCACATTGTGCTCGGGGGAAAGGTGCGCCACACATACGCTGTGACGACGCCAGTCCCTCTTGCTGAGTTTGGCAACGTGACTCACACCAACTTTGGCCTAAGCTAAGGTCGTTGGATACAGAATCTTTTCCATGGCATGAAATCTATGGAATTTCTGAAATCTAAAGATAAAATTCTGAATTTAGTTTCTTTAAAAAGCAAAGGGGGGAGAAGGAAGAAAAAAAGGAAGGAAGGAGGGGAAAAAAAGAAAGACCCTTAGGCTTGTATGTTTCTATAAATTACATTTGTATTCCACCAATGATCAAATGCTTAGAGATGGCTTTCATAAAAAGTTTGTGACTATTCATCTTGTTCCTTGTGGGAAGTCCATCTGTCTGTGCTCACCATTTGCTGAGAGAGAGACTCTCACAACTTCCACATCCCGGCGGGGAGGAGTCTACACTCCCTGGCTTACTCACTTTATGACTTCCAGTAAATTCTGCATCTAATTTCAAAGAGCCGAAAATATTGGCTTGCCTAGGATTGCCCCCGTTCCCCCAAATCTTGCACATTAGAGATGAGGCTTCCAATCTCATTTTTAAGGGAACAGGAAAGAGGAAACCACTTTGAGACTTTTCGGAAACGAACACACGAGAAACAAAATAAAGCCATTAAAATTCAACACAATACCCCGAATTCCTGTTAGTCATTTTTGAAAAGAGAAACAGGCATTGGTTACACAAAGATAAGGCCAAGATGCTTAACAGCCGGTAACTGAGATGCTCTGTAGCAGGTGGAAGGAGGGAACAGGGGCCCTGTAACCATGACTTCAGACTCGGCCAGGGGGACACATGTCGGATCCCTCCAGCGTGCATTCTGGCTTGTCTCCCTGTAGCCACCCATTGAAACGGACTCTTTAGCGTCTTTGTGAATTTGTATCATGAGCTGTATTAATGAGCAAGTGGTCAGGCCACCTCTGCAAGCAAATACTTTCAAAAATAATACTCCCCCGGGCTCTGCCTGTGCCTGGGGCAAGCACGCGTTAACTCCTTCCGAGGAGCCCCTGAAAAGCTTACATTCAGGATACATTAATCTGAAAACAAGTGTACTTTTGTGTCCGGGGAGGATTCTTTTCATTGCCATCAATTTAGTACATCGATAGACGGAGATTCCAGCTTCGCTATCAGGTTGCCCTCAGAGCGGAGACCCCTGCTCGGGCCGGGCGGAGTGAAACCGTGGCTCCACTCTGATTTCCCCCGATCGTCCGGAGCGCTCCACCTTCCCGTTGCCTCAGTGACCTGTCCTGCGTTTCCTGGGAGGACAAACGACCTCCAGGGGGTACAGATAGTCATTCAGTTCCGTTGATCGTATGTGAACAGGAGGCCAAAGGAACACGCACAAGACTCATCCTGAGAACAACTAAAAGCATTTCGCCCTTTTGTGTCAACACACCACGTGGTGTCACAGATTTGGGCCCCCGGCCTGGGGGGGGGGGCAGCATCTAGACACTAGCTGGCCCTTGGCCCTTGTCTACCTTGTTTTGAGTTTTCTGAGGATGCTACTAGGCTTTGAGCTAACTCCTACCGAAGTTGGGGAAAAATTATTTTTCTGTGCAAACTCTTTGGGTGCTCAGAACCCCACGTGGATGGACACCCATGGTTTTTTGTTATGTTTTGTTTCAATGCCTCCATCTTCTTAGTAGTTAGAGGAGTTGGGAGTTACAGGGATCCACAATAGAATTTCTGCCTTTTCTTTGAGAATCACATGCTTCCAGTGTTTAATTGTTAGTTATAATACCCGAGTAACTTTAATGGGTTGAGTCCTTACCCTGGGCCGACACAGAGCGAGGCACTTTACCCAAGTGAATCCTAATTCATGTGGCAGTTTGATACGTCAGAGGGGAAGAGGGCGAGTCGGGGAAGTTCGATGACCTGCTCGAGCCACGCAGCTCATCGATGGCCATGGATGTCGCTCCGGAGCCACGTGCTTCCCACCACATGGCCGTGCTGCAGGGTGAACTTCAGAAGCTGCAGATGCCCAGAGCTGACAAACCTGACGGGGCTTTCAGCCCTAAGTAACCCAACCGCCTCGCTTATCCCTGATGGGGAGCTGAGGTTCAAAGTCACTGACTGGACTGAACCTGGGCGTCTGGTCTCCTGTTCGCCAGTGTGAGCACTGTCTGTGGACCGCCCAAGACAAAGTCCCTGCCTTCTCTAGCCATCCCCTGGCTGCCTGACGTCTGACGTCCTTGCACTGACCCTTCCTGACCTCTGCCTGGAAACTGAAGGGCTGCCCTCGTCGGCGCGACCCTGCGGCCCAGGACAGCCTCCGACGCAGTGCCTGCCTTCTCGGCCCTGAAAATTGAATTTCCAAAGCACTTTTTTGCCAGTCTTGTTTCATTAATCCCCATAATCACAGGGAATGGAAATCACTATTCATTTTCCTATTCCATCACTCCTTGAGCAAGGAGACCAGGAAGCCCAAATGTTGAATGGTCTCCTGGATCCCTGGGGGCCAGGCCTGTGGGCCGAGGAGCCCTTGAGACAGCACTTCCGTCGCCCCGGGGCGGGTGGCAGAGGGGGCCTGGGGCTCTCAGCCCGCTGCCGCTGTGTTCTGGTCTCCCCCGGTGCCTCTGGGTTCTCCGGGATATGCTGGGGCCCGTCCCCTGGTGGGTAGGCACGTAGCTGGAAGAGCACACTCTTTCCCACTTACTCATTCAGGTAGTATTTTCGGAGTGACTCTCAAGTACCAGGCCTTATGGTGAGTACTGGGGATGCAATAGAGCAAACAGACATGTTCGTCACCCTCCGGTGTGCTATAAAACCCTTCTCAGAATTTTGGTCATTTGTTCTTTTATGAATCCCAGTCCTTTAGTTTACTCTCCAATCGCTCTGTGGACACGTAATCTTTCTTTTTCAAAGAGAGCTGAATGATTATACTTTCACGCACGTGGTCCCACTGGTGGCGGGAAGAATTTTCGGTGTCAGGGATGGACCCCCTCCGCCCCTCACCGAAACTGTTGTTCCTGCCCGTTATGGAATAAATGTGGATACGCTGAACCCTAACTCTCAGCATAATGGTATCTGGGGCTTGGCCTTTGGGAAGTGACAGGGTCACGAGGGTGGAGCCCCACGAATGGGATGAGTGCCCTTAAGAAGGGATTCCAGAGAGGCCCCTGACCCCCGCCCCCTGCCGTGTGGAGACTCAGGGAGAAGACCCTCTGTGAACCGGACACCAAGTCTACCCGCACCCGGACTGGGACCCCCAGCCTGCAGAACGGTGAGAAATGAATCGCTGTGCTTATAAACCCCCCGGTCTGCGGAGTTCTCTCGGATGACACCGACTCTCCTAACCTGAAAGGGTGGGGTCAGCCTCCCAGGGAGCTGTCCTGGCAGGTTGGCACAGGCACTCGCTCCCTGCCCAGGATCATTTCCTGCCGTTGAGGTTAACGTGGCCAGCCTTGACTGCCTTCTGAATGCAGGCGGCTCTGTGCAAAGCATTCCCCGCCCGGCTCTGTGGTTCAAAGGAAGTCAGGCCCGTGCCCGGGGCCTGAGTGCTTGTCTGACCTCTCACGGCCAGTCAGCGGCCACGCACTGGCTGAGCCCCTAGGGTGGGCAGGCGCCGTCTCAGACACAGAGGGCAGGAAAGTGAGGGAGAAAACAGTCCCTGTCACGGTCTAACTCACAGTTCAAAAGTCCCAGCCTGTAGCATCTTTGATATTGTCTAATGTAATGACCAAGAAGTGGCCAGTGTCTCAAAATCTACCAGAAGCACCTCTTAAAAAAATTCAGTAGTGTCCCAGTTCTATAAAAGTAATACTATTCACTCGATTTTTGAACCCAAAAATGTACAAAGAAGACACATCCTCGGCTCTAGGACTTGCCCTGTCCTTTGCAGTCCCCTTGCTCTGTATTTGCAGGCTGTGCTCACATTACTGACGTTCCTTTTCAACCCTGCCTTTTGCAGAACATCGCAGCATGGGGACGTTTTCTTGAGCTCACGAAGTCCGGCGAGCGTCTTCGAGGACTGTGCACTGCTCTGGGGAACCTCTCAGGGCCCCTCCAGAGGGGGCCGGTTTCCCGCAGCTGCTGTGACGAATCACCGCAGACTTGGTGGCTTGGAAGCACGGAAAGTTATTCTCTCACATTTCTTTCGGTCAATTACGTGTGTGTTCTTGCTTTTCTTAAGAACACCTTGCCTTCCCCACTGTGTTTGCATCTTGGTTCGAGAACGAGAAGAGAAAGCACACAAAAGGCACCCGAAGCGAACCAGAAACCACGGTCGCAGTTCCTCAGTCGCTGCCGACCGAGACAGCCCTCGCTGCCATCTGTACTTAAATGTGCGCCGCCCGGGGCACCCATCACTGGAGGTCCCAGTCGGTATTAGAAGAATGCCCCCCCCCCCCCGCCCCGAGCACCTTGACCTGGCAGCTGACCTGTTGCAGTTTCTGGCAACTCAGGGACTCACGAGGACACCACAAATTCCAGCCGATCCCAGCGTCTCTCTAATGGGCACGTTTGTCCATGACTAACACAGAATATGGTTTCACCTAATGTTTGTGGCAAAGCTGCTCCTGGGTTTCCCTGCTAATTCACCACCCCATAAACTGTGATAATTTTAGGCTTGTTTTCCTGTGAATTACGACATTCAAGAGCATGCCTGGAAGCGCGCATGGCCCCTGAGCAGGCAGGAGCTGCAGCGGGTCAGCTCTCCCTGGGAGCCGGCGCGGATGACGGCTCTAGAATGGTCCACTTCTCCGGCAGGTCTAATTTGGGGTGTGTCTTATACAAAAGGTGCATTTAAAAAAATAACAACTTCTCATCTCTATAAAGGCTTAATAGCTTTTTTTTCTAGTCTTTGGACTCACTCTACACAATGCAATTTAAAACCCAGTAATAATTTAATAAGGTTCCTATTAGAAGTCAGCTATTTTCTTTTTTTACTCTATATGCACATGAGCTCTCATAAACCAAAAGCTATTTGGTTTCAAGCTCGTTGCCCAGCCTCATCATTGTGTTGGGAGGAGAGAGTGGGGATTAGCAATCCTACTTAAGCGAACTTTCACTGGGAGCCGGCGCGGTGCCCGAGGCCGGGGTGGGGGGTGGGGGGTGAGGACACCCACGGGCAGGTCATGAAAGGCACAGGCCGGGGGAGCACTGAGAAGAGAGGGCCTTCATTTTCCCCAAGGGAAGATGGCATTAGTGTCTTCTTCTAATTCACGAAGCAGTGACTCTTAGTGGTTCAGTCCAAATCCAGAGTGGTATTGCCACCTATGGGCCGGGACTTGGGCCAGTGAATGGCTTCTCTATACCTCTCTCCCTCATTTTAAGACTGGGGCAATAACCATCTGGGTGTCACGTGGTATCAGTTGCCACGCTCAAATGCGTCCTTACGTGTAAAGCGCCTGGAACACAGAGGGAACGCCCCTTTGCACCATGGGTACTCCGACACAGCCAGAGCGCGCTCAGGGGAACCAAGGAGCTCAGGCGAGGATGAGGGTCAAATGCCCTCCCGCCACTGAGGTGACCACCCTTCCTGTTCTGCTGCCGTGTTTTCACTTCTCATTAAAGAGAAACATGCCCAGGAATAGAATTATATCGAAATATTGTATATGTTTTTTAAAATAGCCTTTTTTTGAACACTTGTTTTGGGTTTGCTTCTTTCTCTGTTCCCAGCCTCCCGTCCATCCTGCTCCTGGGTTGTTATGTGAAACCAACGTGCCATGCCTCCATCTTCCTCGATGCTTCATTCATTGATACAAAGCCGTGAAGTAGGGCTTGGGAGACTCATTCCTTTCCTCAAGTTTAGTCTTTCTTAAAAAATTTCACTCAAAATTTCTCCATGGGTGTACAGGTTTTATTTCCCTTTGCTTAATAATATAATCCACAAATCCCTCCAAATCAACTTGTAATAGATCTAAGTCACTCTTTTTACTGACTGTATAATATTCCGTGGCTCTCCTCTCCTCTTGCCATTGATCAGCACTCACTCTGTTTCTGTGTGTGCACGTGTGTGTGTGTGTGTGTGTACAAAGAATCTTATAATAAGAACACTGGAGCTTTGATTTCCAAAGACAGTCTCCCAGGATTGGAGTTGTTGAGGGTTTGGAAAGGTGGATTGAGGTAGATTTGACATAGTCAAAGGCATGGACAGCATCCCGCGATCTGACGCCCTTCCACAGATCACCGCACTGTGCTACCAAGGGGCAAACGCTGAAACAGGCCGACATACATCCAGTGGGTGGCAGAGCTGGACGTGAAGCCAGGGCTTCTGGCTCTCTGTCCACTGCCCTTTCTCCTCTTCCACATGGACAGAGGAAGCCACATTTGACCTTAGTCTTGAAGGATGGCCAGATACGAAAGGTAGAATACGGGGCAAAGTATCTCAGGTAGGGCACATAGCAGGGACAAAGGCCAGGTAGGTGTACAAGTACATGGAACATGGAGGCATAGTGGGTCTTGTCTTACCGCTGAAGCCTGGAGTGCCAGCATGGGGCCTCACATGGGCGTGGCGAGCAGGTAAGACCAGACAGGTGGAAGCTGTGACATTGTTGGGCAGTCTATGGGGAAACATCGACCTGTACACCCATTGAATCATGAGCGTCTGGGGAGATCATTCTGGTGGCAGACGGTTGATTGAATTTCCTGGAGCAATTGAAGCTGCAAGTCAGGGAGACCGAGTAGGACGCTAGAGGTGGAGACAAGGGGACATTCCAGGGTAAAAGCCACAGCACTTGTTCACCAAACGCTCAAGACATCGACCGCATGGAGCCATAGTAGGCTCTTAATGAACATTGAAAGGACTCCCACGTAGGAAATTTGCGATGGATGGAGAGTAGTCGAGTATGGATATTGATGGCGAGTCATTGCCAAGTTGCTGTGCCGTTGCCTGGGGCCAGCGCCCAAGGAAGGACACACCACGGTGGCCCTTACCCCCACTGTTTTGGAAATGTTTCCCCAAACTCTCCAGGATTACCCTGACCTCAAATTATGAAGTAGGATCTGTTACATGAAGGTCTATCTCTTATTGCCCTGTGATCTTGGCAATGAACAAACATCTCAAATTCCCAAGAAGAAAGCTCTGGTTCTATCATGAAATTAATTTTCCACTGACCCAGGTCCAGAAGGCTGTTTGAAAGATAAGTGCTGATTGATGTGCATATGAAGACTTCCACCCAGCTTTGCAGAGCACTAGATCTGCAAGTCTGCAAGTCGGAATAGAGTCTTTCTGGAAAAAATATTAATACTGTACCTTGGTGTTACTGGGTGATTGCTTTTCAACACCTGGGAGGACTTTTAAATGAACAATTCCTATTTATATCTTCCTTCAAATAGCACTGGAACTCCCAGGCATCTTATAAAACTTTGGACCAGGCCTGCACTGCTGAGGTCAGAACCTGATTAATCATACAGAAAGCGCAAGCCCAGGCATATTACAATTATAGAGGGATCATGTCTCGAATGAGCCAGGCACCTGAAATGAGTGAATGTCTAAATCCCGGGAGTGATTCTGAAAACAAGAATGCAAGGCATGATCCCAGAGGACGGTATTGAAATCTATGGCAGGAGGTGAGTTGAAGAAGGAATTGAGAAATGAAAGATGAGAACAGAACGATGGAGGCAGGACCCCGAGGATGCGTTTCCATAGCAGCGGACAACTAGGAGGAGAGCAAGTAGGGAGAACAGAGCACAAATGCGCATGTGTCACAGACTCCGTCCGGAGGAAGCCATGGAGGCAGTGAGTGGACCCTTTTCATCCCCTCCGTCTTACCAGTGGGGAAACCCAACCATCAACTCCGAAAGTCAGCCCAGAGCTCACTCCCTAGCGCCTGCTCTCCTCTGACCAGGCCACCCTTCCCAGAGCCCCGGGCTGTTTCTCTGTGCCGGAGGCCACGTGGGGTACTAGATGTACTTGGATTCTGTCTCCACTTGCCACAAACCTGGGAATGAGACCAGAGGTTCTGTGGAACACTGAGGCACAAATACTGATTTAAGGGAAGAAGTACACCTTTTGAGACAAAGGAAGGGCTTTTGTGTTTTGTTTTGTTTTGTTTTGTGTTGTTTTGTTGTGCCAGTTGGCTTAGGAAGATGTAGGAGGGTGAAGAACCTCACAGCAACAGGCAAAATAACAGCTACACCCCAAAGACGTCCACTTCCTGCCCTAACCCTGGCAGCCTGTGAACTTGTTACTTCCCGTGGCAAAAGGGATTTTGCAGAAGTGATTGAAGTGAAGGACCCTGAGATGAGGAGAATGTGCTGGATGGTTTAGTCGAGCTCAATCTAACCCCGTGAGTTGTTAGGAGCAGAGAGCCCTTTGTCACTGCAGCGAACCAGAGAGATGCAGCCTGGGAAGGACTTGGTCCAGCGCTACTGGCTTTGAGGATGAAAGAAGAGGCCAGAAGCCAAGAAACACCGGTGGCCTTGGGGAGGTAGAAAAAGGCAAGAAAACAGGATGTCTCCAGAGCCTCCAGAAGGAGCTGGCCCTGCCAACACCTTGGTTTTATCCTGGTGGGACCTTTGTAGGACTCTGACTTCCAGAGCTGTGAGATGATGAATTTGTGCTGTTTAAGCCAACTACGTTTTTTTTTTTATAATTTCTTAAAGCGACCATAGAAAACTAACATACCAACTTTTGGAGAGAAAAGGCCACCAAAATGAGAACATCACTGAGAACAGAGTGAATCCCAGTTCTCCGAGAATTCATCTGAAGATCTGTCTTAGTTAACTCAGGTTGCTATGACAAAATACCATAGACTGGGTGGCTTAAACAACACACATTTACTTCTCACATGTGGATGGAGGCTGGGAAGCCCAAGATCAAGGTGCTGGCACATTGGGTTCCCGGCGAGAGCCCTCTTCCTAGCTTGCAGATGGCTACTTTCTGTGTGTTCCACATGGCGGAGAGTGAGAGCATTCTGGTTTCTTCTTCTTCTTATAAGGGCACTAATTCCATGATAGGGGGCCCATCCTCATGACCTCATCTAAGCCTAGTCACCTCCCGGAGGCCCCGTCTCCTAGTACCTTCACACTGGATGTTAAGGCTTCAGTACGTGAATTGGGAGGGAGCACGAACACTCAGTCCACAGTCAGATTTCCAAAACATGGTTGGGCAAAAATAAAAAGCAAAACAAAGTAGCACATTTAATTCTATAAACAGGTTAATTTTTCTTATAGGTAGATATTAAATGTTGACTACAACTGGTATAGTAAGACGTCTCCGTGACACGTTTCTTTTCACAGAGTGGGTGTAGCTTTCGCTTTGACTTACTGCTTGTTCTTGGGGAGACGTGCGAGTCCTAGGAAGCTCACAGGCTATCGTGGCCGAAGACGAGCATGCCCCCCTGAAGGGTGTATGAGCTGGTCATCGTGACGAGGGGGAGGACCAAGGGAAGAAGCTGGATCTGACCTGATGAAGCCACCTGGTGGTCCTGTGGACGGTTCTGGTCACTCAAGTAAACTGCAGCTGCTGTAACAAACATAACCTGGGATTCCAGCACCTTGACTCAACCCCAGTCGATTTCTCATCAATGAACAATCCTGTCAATGAACCCACTGTCAGTTTGGTAGTTGACATTCTAGGTGATGATGCCGGGACCCAGACTCCTTCCATCCTGTGACTCTGCCTTTCCCTAGGGCTGTGGAGTGCTCCATGTCCGGCCAGTCCATCGGGGAAAGTGGTGGAGAAGACACACTTTTCCCCTAACCCAGCCCAGGGTGGCCGCAAAGGGGTGTGGTACTTCCACTTGCTTTCCCTTGGTGACAACCGGTCATGTGGTCTCACCTTAGGGGCAAGGGAGGTTGGGACATGTTCCCACACTAAGGAAGGGGGAGCAGAAATCTTTGGGGAGGGGTTGGGCACCATCTCTGCCACAGTGTCCAGCACACTTTGTGTTTTTGAGAGTCGATAACCTAGACCCTGGGAGACTTGGACTATTATTTTCTAATCCAATTGTCCAGCTCGGAACTGCAAGAAAAGACCACTCTGTCCTGAGTGGCACGTGTTTTTCCCATCAGGCGACGGATATCTGCACTCTCAGCCACCCTGGAAGACGCTGCTCTTGGGACGGGGGGGTCCGGACAAATGGCCTCAGACCAAAGACACAGAGAAACGTCTTTCCCCTCTGCGTGTTCCTGGTTGGGTCTGAGGGGACGTGCAAATGCGATCTTGAACTCAAGTGCAGACAGGTTGAGAGTTAAGCAAGCTAGTGTCCTTTAAGTGGCCAGGGGATTTGGTCTTTATTTGAGTTTTGAGAGTGCCCTTATGCAGGAGTGGTTCTAGCTGTGTTTTCTCCCATGTTCTCCTAACTGTTAGCAAAGTCATAATTAAATTGTGAAATACTAGCAGCTCCTGAAGGGCCTGTGTTATGGGCTGGATTGTGTTCCTCCAAAATTCTTGCGTTGGAGTCCTAACCCTTAGTTTCTCAGAATGGGGTCTTATTTGGGAATAGAGTTTTTAAAGGGGTAATTACGTTTGAATGAGATCATAGGGGTGGGCCCTCATCAGCGATGACTAATGACTAATGTCCTTATGAGAAGAGGTGATTAGGACGCAGACGTGCAGAGAGCGAAGACCACGCGATGACCCAGGGAGAAGAGGGGGCATCTGCAGGTCCAGGACAGAGAGAGGTCTCGGAAGAACCCACCCTGCTGACACCTAGACCTCAGACTTCCAGCCTCCCAAACTACGGGAGGGTACGTTTCTGTTGTTGAAACCACTCAGCCAGTCTTTGGCACTGAGTTTCGGAAACCGTTCAAAATGAACTCAGCCTGGTTTATACACGGGGCAGAACAGTGGCGGGGAGGGAAGGACACCCTCCCCGGAGCCATGGTGCTGGTGTTAGGGGCCGTCATTGGCAGAGGCGATTAACACCCAGTGAGGAGCGAGAAGGTCGTGAATAGCAGAAGGTACGGCAAGGCGCTGGGACAGGAGGCCAGGCAGGGGAGCCCGAGGAAACTGCTTCGTATAAAACACAGACCTGGTGGCACTTAGGAGGGAACTGATTTCTTCCACGGCCTGGTGGGCTTCATGTCTTCAGAATATGTCATTTTAGTGGATACACATATGCCCGAGTTTGGAAGCTCCAAGCTGGTGAGGCCAAGCCTCACGTGGGCTGCAAAAGACAGAATGTTCTTGGGCTAACTTCTCCAAGGGAGCTGACATTGTGGTTTGAATCCTCAACTCCCTCTCTTCCTAACTGTCCTTTACTTAACCTCCGTGAACTTGGCTTCTCTCATCTGTAATATGTTAATAACAGTTCTTACTTGAATACGTTATAATAGAATATAGTCCTGCCATTAGACTTAAATGCTATGATGTATGACTCTCAGTACTGGCCTTGGCATATATTATGTGTTCAATAAGCAGCAGCTGCTGCTTTATTATAGAAAAACACCCAGTAACGCGAGGAACAGAGTCTCTGAGCCGTGGGTCCCTTTCTGATGAGCAGAATAGATTTATGTGAAGGACACTGGCCATTTGTGTGTTGGGGAAAAAATTGGCCAGCTCTTCGACCAAATTTGGCCCCGACTAGACCCGCTGGGGGATGAAAATGACTTTAGAAAGGAAGCAATAAGGCTGAGCTACCCTGAGACCCATGGTTCTTTCTGTCTCAAATACTAAATCCGCTGTTTCTCATGGCTTCCAGCTCTTCTGAAGGAGGCCCTGGACATTTGAGCGGAAGTGTGTTAGCCATGACCAGGCAGAGGATTCTCGGGGCCAGATCACAGAAGGAGAGCTGCCTGCCTAGCTATGCTGTGCTTGCTGTGTCTAGGACAGACCGTGATATTTAGGAACCAAAGGTGTATTTCTGGGGTGGGGACCATTGCTGGTCTCTGAGTGCAGGGTGGTCGTTCAGTGCATACTCAGTTTCTTGGTGAGTTCCTGCCGTAGAAGCCTTGACACCCCCTAAGCCTTTCAGTGTGGCTGCCTTTCACTCCCTCTGCGCTGATGGTGTTCAGGAAACTCTGAGAAAATCTGGAACAGAATCCCTGACGTGCACGTTGAACTGGCTGGTCTGGGCCTGATTACGCACAGGCAGCCGGGCCTCACGCACGCCATGGGGATCACAACACGCTGTTATGAAACCGGACTTTTAAAGAGCTAGAGTCAAGTGGCAAAGTCAATGGCTGTCAACAGCCTAAGTCGAGACCAGAGGGAGAGTGGTTCCCTGGCTGAGGTTGCTCTGGGGAGCCGTAAATGGCCCCATCTGGGAGAGGGAGAGGGGAGAGGGGAGAGGGAGAGGGGGGGAGCCACAAGGCCGGACGAGTGGAAAACCAGCACCTGGGATGGTGGCACTGAGTGACCTGGCTTGTTGCCCTGGTTCTGAGCTCATGCCCGGCCTGATGTCTTGGCTGCCGTCTTGTTCCTGAGCCCCTCACTTGGTCACCTGCTCCGTCTCCTTAGGACTGGGACCCTCCTTCATTCTTTTTCAAACTACGCCCCTGAGCTTTGACCCAGAGAGGTGAGTGAATGGGGTCAATGAAATTAGTCCAAGGGTGTCAAATTGGCAGCCACGTTGGGGGTCACAACTGGCCACAGAGTAGACACATTGCAATGTCCTATCTCATCAACTCCGTGAGTGGGCGTTGTTACTTTTATCCCCATTCTGTGGATTGGTAAGTTGAGGCTGAAAGAATCTAAGTAAATTGCCTAAAGTCACACAGCCCATGAATGGTGCAAATTCAAATTTAGGAGTCTTGGATCCCAGGGGTGTTTTGTTTTCTATATGACACTGGTCCACCCCTCAGAAAGGGAAAAGCATGAGAATTCGTGGAGGAGGAATTTCAGAATTGTAAGGTGCGTGTGTGTTTCCGGAACATAGAAAAAAAAACATAGGAAATAGGAGTGAAACTGGAAAGATAAGAAGGGATAAGACCAAAGAAGACTTTGCATGTCCAGGGGAAGAGTTTGAATTTCCTTCCGAAAGAGATGCCTGCCCAGGAGGAGGTACTGAAGCCTGTTTGGGGGAGTGGGACCTTCATTCCTGACGGTCCCCAGGTGCCACCTAACCACTCACCTCCCCAGCCAACGCCCGCTCTCCTTGGACTACCGTCCACTCATCAGCTGGATTGTCACTTCTTTGACAGCAGAAATCAGAAATTGCCTCCCACTTTTCCAAATCTCTCACAAACCCTAGCATAAGGCTGAGCACGCAAGCAGGAGCCCAGTGAACACTTGTTGTGAAAACAAGGCACGTGCTCATTGTCCTTCCCTTATAGCAAGTTGTAAGCTGCCGTCATACGAATATACGTTACATGTGAATCCTGCGAGGAAGAAGGTGATAAATCTTTCCATACAGAAACATGTCCCTCTGTGCACCTCAGTGGTTAATTAACCCCTTAGCTAACATGGCTTGGAAATTTCCCAGTCCTCAAAATAAGAAATGACAGGGCAGCTTTGCTGAAAAAGCTTGTTTGGCTTTTGTTTTGTTTTTATTTCATTGTTTTCATTTTTCTGTTTCATACTTTATGAAGATTTTCAATAAATGAGACCTTGGGCCCTTAATCCTGATGCTATGGCTTTCGGGAGAATTTTATATCAAACGCAGGGCTGAATTCCTGCGTCAAGTGCCACATTTCAAAATCTGGTTACTATGTCTAAACTTTAAAACACTGAGATTCAGTTTACTGGGAACTTTATCTCAAACACACTTAGAAAGAAAATTCTGAGTTTATATTATTTATTAATGCAATTGAACCTATTTATACCCCACCTTATCCTGTCAAGGATTTGAGGACTTTTGGCAGAAACACATATAATAAACTGGCAACCTAAAAATCAAATTCCAAAGTCAGAACCAGGGGAAGTAGAAACCAAAACAAGAGCATAAAGTGAACGCAAATATCCAAGAGACGACATCAGAGGTTGTAGAAGCGCGGCCTTTGCCGCAAACCCAACCGAAGTTGCCTTTGGTTTGGACCACATACTGTCTAGAGGAATTTTTTTCCAGCCTGTTTCACAAGTCAGTGGGGACAGAGGCCGTCACAGAACCAATGGAACTTAAGAGCTGTAGCTACCAAACGCAGTGTGGGGGCTCTGGTTGGTCCAACTTGAAAACCACCTTTGGTTTCGATTTGGAAGTTTTCAATATGGATTTTATGAAATTATTCTTTTTTCGGTGTGATAGTGATATAAATACCAGTGCAGCTCCAAAACGGCTGAGATTTACATTGAAGTACACGAGCAGAAATGAAACAAAGACAAGGAGAAACAAGTAAACAGTATTAGCAAAATGTCGATAACTTGTACATCTCAATGATGCAAGAAGGAGCGTTCATGAGACCTCTCTTTTTTGGTCCGTGTTTGAAAATTTCCATAATAAATGCAGATTTTTAAAAAATTGAGACCATGACTGTCGCGAGATGGGCTGTGTACTCGCTGGTTGGACACAGTCTCTGCGCCTCCTTCTCCCCACCCACCTTCCCAGTTATCAGTCTCGGATTCTTCATGTAATCACCAGTCCAGTCTACTTTATCAAACTAACACAGAGCCCGGGACGAAAAATTAAAAAGAAAAAGATTTCAAGTGAGACAGAAAGTGGAGAAAGGGCGTCGTGGCCGTTGCTGGAGAGCAATGCACAAGGCAGCTCTTCAGCTGGAAAGGACCGAGCTAGCGGTTTGCAGGAAAAGACATTTCCTCCAAAGAGCCGCGTGGGGCCACAGCGATGCAGACAGTTCCCTGGACAGCAGCACAGGGGCGGGACCAGCCTCCGGGCGGGACCAGCCTCCGCCCCCACCCTTACCCTCGGCACCCCTTCCCTAGCCCGTCATTAGGGACCACCCTCCATAATTACTGAGGTTACACAAGAAGTCCTCACCTAATGTCGTTGGTGGGTTCTGTGACTTTAAGTGAAATGAGCACCACATGACCGATTTTACCATAGGCTAATTGATATAAACAAGAGTTAAGTTCCTACGGCAACTCATCATCGTTATGATTCAGGACCTGCTGCATGGGTCTAAGGTGGGCCCTAACCAACCACTGGTGTCCTTTCAAGAAGAGGGAAGCGTGGACACAGAGACACGCAGGGAGAACGCCATGGACGGCAGAAACAGAGACTGGAGAGATGTGTCTACAAGCCAAGCATTGCCAACAGCCATTGGTAGCTGGGAGAGAGGAGAGTAGCTAGGGGTAGACTCGCACAGAGGCTCCAGAAAGGACCGCCTTGCTGACACCTTAATTCCGGACTTCTAGCCTCCAGAGCTGCGAGAGAATACACGTAGCTACACAGTCTGTACGGGTTTTTACGGCAGCCCTGGGAAACGAACAGGCCTGTCTCAAGCAGGCTTCTGGTGCGGTTGGACCACACACAGTTCCTTTCTGGGGCGAGTTCCTGGAGGACAGGTGGTCCGTGCCTTTGCAGGAGGGCAGCCTATGGCTGGGTTTGGCGGGGACCGGGGTGGGTTGAGCCCCATTGGGGGAAGGAAGGTGCCCCACCTGACTGTCTCCACGGACCATCTGTCTGCAGGAAGTTCAATGCCAGGCTTGTTTTGGGAGGGGATTGTTAAGGGTCCACTCTAGAACGAAAATATGAAGGTGAACAGCTCTCAAGTCGAGGATTCCTAAACGCTAGCGTGCATGTGGGTAACCTGGAAAGGGTATGCAAACTTCAGATTCCTGCGGATCTCTCGAGACGGATTGACAGGCTTGGGGATGCGCCCAGGAGTCTTCGACTTTCCGAAGCTCCAGGGCATGCTGATGAAGGTGGCAAGGGGCTGCCACTTAGGACCCCGGTGGATTGTCCTAGCTGGAAATATTTGTTGCTGGACCCAGGAGCTGGCATCACATTTTAAAGACACAACTCCCTAGTTTTTTTTTGCTTCATTTTCTCATGGACAGACTGAGAGTAATAAAATGTATGCAATGAAAATGGTACTAATTTCATTCTCTGAGCAAATGTGGGGCTTGGGTGGATGCAGTTTTATTTTTTTCAAATAAAAAAATCCCTAAGAAGTGGAAAGGCTGTTCCCTGATACAAGTAAGGGATGGAGGCAGACACCGCAGAGTTGATTTTTTTTTCCCTTAAAAAAAAATCTGTCACTTAGCAACAACATATGTACGGCTGACAGTTGGAGTCATCTTTGAGTTGGCAACGTGGAATTGTTAGGAAGTTTAAATTTGTGTTTTATCATTGTTAGCGGTGTTTTAGCAAATCGTGTAAGGTACAATATGCACATTCTGCTGTTTTGGAAGGGAGACATTTGAAGTCAGAAACATTTGACTGTAAACATATTTTGCACCGAACTCTATTTTCCTTCTACAAAGAAGAAGAAGAAGAAGAAGAAGGAGAAGAAGAAGAAAAAATCAAAGCTTACCTAAGCACAGTGAGAAACCCAGTTAATCACCACTATAGGATTAGGGGGGGAACGTTCTTCAAAAATAGTTTATGAAAGTTTTAATTACACACACGATCATAAAATGCTCAGTAATTGCTGCATATTGATTCCGTTCTTTTCTTTTTCTGGAAATGTGAAAACTCTTTCAATATACACAGAATCAATAAACATAATTAAAATATGAGCTCATCAAAACAGTAATTAAATGTACTTAACAGCTTTTGTGGCTTTTCCCCATATGGTTACTGTGGGAGTGTGAATCTGGCACGCTAGATAAATGTAACAAAATGAAGCGAGAGCCTCGGAAAAGATTACTGTCGTATCATAATACAATAAAGCCCGGCTCTGAGGCAGCAAGTTGCACTAAATCAAAAAGTTGACAAAAGGAGAGACGTATGCAATTATTATACATTTTGGGGCTGTTTTCTATTTATATGAGATTAACACTATCATGGTCTGCATTCAGACGAAACAGTGAAATCCTCCAACATGAAAGGAATTGCGGGGAGAGCCCTGAATTGTTAAAATGACAATTCCCCTTTTAGGATATTGCTGGAGAGGAGTTTGATCATCACCTCCACTAGCTCTAGGCTGGTCACATGACTCCAGAGCCCCACACCACGAGGTGCTCAGAGTCATGATTTGTGACGATGGCTTCCCCACTTCCTGCAATTCATCTCAGCAGGCCCTGGCAATGGGGAGGTAAATGAAACCTGACTTTTGCTGAGAATGGTGTTGAATCGTCAGGTAAGGACGTGAGCCCTGTCTTCACTTCGTTATGTCCAGAAGCGGACCCTGACTTGACCGCCAGGAGATTATGTGGGAGACCATCCAGGAAACCCTGGCCAGGGGAGGGGATATGACACAGGGCAGGAGGAAGCCATGGGATGACATATGACCAAGCATGTTACCCCAGGGAAACAGCTCCCACTGAATCTCCCTGAGAACCATCCATTTAGAATATCTCTGAGTTGTCCCCGCTGAGAAGTGAAGAAATTGGGGTATTTATCCTCCAGCCCCCTTCTGGATTTGCCGGAGGGCTCCCGCTCTGAGGCATCAACCCTTGGTCCTTGCATCCTCACCCTGGGGATGGCTGAGAGACAGGCAGAGGCAGTGAACTGCCATCAGTGGCACCAGAAGAGAGTGCTGAGATTACAGGAGGGAACCCAAGGTGTCCACCATACGGCCTGTGGTAGGCTGATTAATGCCTTCCAAAAATGTCCTGGTCCTATTCCCTGTAATCTGTGAATGTTACCTTGTAGGGCAAACAACTTTGCAGGGGTGATTAAATGAAGACTCTTGAACGGAGGATATCCTGGATCATCTGAGTGATGCCTAAATGCAGTTCCAACTGTCCTCACAAGGGGGAGGCAGAAAGAGGGTTTAGACAGAGGAGGAGAAGGCAACGTGATCTCAGAGGCAGAGCCGTGACTGATGTGGCCACAAGCCGAGGAATGCTGGCAGCCACCGGAAGGTGGGAGAGGCAGGGACTGGAATCTGCCTTAGGACCTCTGAACGGGGTGTGGCCCGGTTGACACCTTGATTTTGGCCCAGGGATACTGATTTCAGACCCTTGGCCTGTAGAAGCAGGAGAGAATACGTTTCCGTTGTTTCAACCCACCTAGTTTGCAGTGGTTTGTTCCAGCAGGGACAGGAAACTCCTGGAGGAAAAGGTTCTTTCAGAGAAGGGTTAGGGTAGATACGAGAGAAACGAAGCCAGTCAGAGACTGGGGACCCTCCTCTGAAACGGAAACCTATCGCAACATCTCCCTCTGCCCTCGCCTTCCCGTTTTCCTCTCCCATTTCCCTGCTTTCTGCAAAACTTCTTGCAGACTTTTTTTTCTCAGCAGGTTCATCTGCACTTGATGGCTGGACCCAGTTCTCTGTTTAGCTGAAATGTCTAAAATGCAGCCATTCCTGTTCTGCATTGTACTGCATCTTGTCCACGGAAGGTTAGACCCAAGCGTGGTTTATCCTCGGACTCTCTGGAGGTTTTCCATCTGCACACTTGGGATGTGTCCTCTGTGCTGTCCCATCCGGGGCACACCTGATAGAGAATTCCACCGGCACTGCAGCTGTGTGTGACCCCAAACATGCCAGTCCTTCACACTGCACAGCAGAAACACACTGCGTTGCCTCCAAAGAGGCAATAATTAGACTTGGCTCTTCAAGTTGGAGAACCGCCCCGTCTCTGAAAATTAAAGAAGACCAGAGAAGGAAAAACGCATGAAAAAAATAAACTCTAAAATTTCTTATTTTGGACTTGGGATACAGATGGGACTTCTTCTTGTGCCAAAAAATCCATCGAACAGCACCAGCTGTGGGGTACAGGAAATTGGAAAGAATCACGCATTGCTGTTCACGTTCACGGAAGGGGCTGCCTTAAAGGAGGGAGGGACGAATGCTGCCGATCAGTCGATTTCTCCCTGAACCAGGTGGCCAGATGAAAAGCCTAAGACTACCTCGGCAGGCATGTCGTGCAAGTATTAATATTCATGCAGAGACTATCTAGAAAGCTGTTTTCTCTGAATTTTTAGCAGTATGGTAGGTCTGAAGGGAAAACGTTTCTCTTGTGTTAAGGGGTTCATGCTGCATTACTTTCGAGCTTTATGAGGATTAATTTTAAAAGAGCACAGGGAATGAAAATATTAGGTCTTATGCAAGGGTAATATTCCAACTATTACGCAATTGGCAAAACCAGAACTGACCAATCAGAAGGGACGCTGTCCTGGAGCTCCCGCTTCGCCAGGTGTTAACCTTTTACTTGCTGGGTCATGGAGAGGTCTCGGGATTTCTGGGGGAGGTTGGGGTGGCTGGAGGTGCTGGGGGCTACTTGGGGACTTTTTATATCATGACCATCACTGTGTGCTGGTGACACGTGTGTCCTCACCACAGGTTATATAAAAATAGCAGGTCCTCCTCCTGTCTCCTTTCAACAAGGGATGTAAAAACACTCCATAGGGATTCCTCTATTTAATGCATGTTATTTGAGCCTACTATGTGCCAGCCATCATGTTAAGTGCTGGACTGAGGAAGATGTTGCCAGCTAAAGAGCTAACAGGCAGGAATTATTGTTTGAGATGTCAAAGTGCATGGCTTATTTGGGACTTCTGTAGCTGTAAGTGATGAAACGCCTAATGCCAACTGCCTTGAGTACAGTGGAGAAGGTCAGGGGCTTTGTTGGCTCAGATGGCAGAAATGTTCTGAGGTAGAGGCTGCTGGGTCCCGGTCCAGGGGACCATGTGTGAGTGTGTGTGTGTGTATGTGTGTGTGTGTCTATTTCCAACCCCCCTTATTTTTTTTTTTTGTCTTTTGGCTGATATCCTATTTGGATTCCCTTGAACGCAGAGCCTGAGACAGAAACTGAGGTACGAGGAGTTGGTTTGGGACACCAGGAACTAGAGGGAGGGGGAAACGAGACAGGGAAGGGAGAAAAGGCAACACGTACCGCCATCAGCGAGCTGAAGGCTGCTGTGGGCCACTGGGGCTCCGTCTTGCTGGGGCTCCTCGGAAGAACCAGGTGGAACTCAGAATTTCTACAGAATTTTCCAAGATGGAGGACAGGCGAGGCA
The DNA here is from genome assembly GCF_019186645.2 of Phyllostomus hastatus. NCBI lineage: Eukaryota > Metazoa > Chordata > Mammalia > Chiroptera > Phyllostomidae > Phyllostomus > Phyllostomus hastatus. Next base: position 26,181,558 of record NW_025334004.1, on the reverse strand, counting down.
AGGACATTGACCCGCAGATCCCCATCTCCCATTGGTTGGGGATTGATCTCAGGGACATGAGGTCCCCTATACTGCTGGACTGTGCCTGCTTGTGCCTTGGTGGCCTTCCAGGGCACACATGGGACACTGCAACAGGCATGTGAAGGTCCAGTACAGGCGAAGCATTGAAAATAGTTGGCTCAAGAAGACGTGGCATGATGCACCGTAAACATCTGTGAGCTAGGATGTCCTCATGTTGGTTTTAGTCTTCGGGCCCACGTGGTGGTGCAGTGGCCTCTGCCATGTGCCGCCTGGTGGGGATGGGAGCTTCAGGACTGGTGGGAAGGCCAGGCCCCCTCTTGCTGGTGTTCACAGAGCTCATGGGAGCAGAGTCTGACTCTGAGCCCTATGTAATAATTTTAGAATGTCACCCCAGGTTTAAGTTTAGAGTCACCCCACAAGCCAAGTTCTGGATTTCTTTTACTCCCTTTTAAGTAGGGGCTAAATTCCATACTAATTGTCTATTCTATACCTTGAGAGCTCCGATGGTGAATCCCCTCAAACTTAAGTCAAGCCATGTGCTGGGCTCAAGGAACCATGACTGGGGGTTCTTTCTGTAATTAGGGAACTATAAACCTACTTGACTCTGAAACTCCAAAGTCGACCTGCTACTTAGTAGCTCCCTCTGACAAATCCTTTCTGTTCTGCATTTGTGTTCCCATAATATTGCATTGTGAGGCTTTAAATGTCATGTCAGGTTGGACCATTTGTTACATATTGGAAAAGAATGAAGTGAAAATTGCCTCTCATTGAAGCTTCATTTATTAGTCGGGGTTACCTGCTTGGCTCCAAGGCACATGACTCTTCCGGTTCAATTTCAGTGTCAACTTTTGTCACAGGGAAAGTCTCTGTGGGGCCTCAGCCACTTCCTTTGGGCCTCATCCCAACCACTCAGCACTGAAATTCTAGTGACCTATAGGTCCCCAGACCAAGAATCCAAGGCTGTTTTTCCTTAGCGTTTTGAGTGAAGTCAACCAGTGACCATGGTGTCTCTTATGCTGGTCAATACTTTTCATAAGTGTTTAGTTTTTTTCATGGGAGGGAGGGAGGAAGTTGGTCAGATTTCAGGGAGGAACATTGTTGCTTTTGGCTAACATGATCTTGGCAATTGTCTCAACTCCTCACTGCATTTGGTCTCTGTTGACAAAAGCCACCGACATTATGAAGGCCTTTAAGGTCAAAATAGTCACTCTCTGCCTTTTACCCTCGCAGGCCTGGTTGTGTTGGAAAAATGATTTTCCAGATGGAGTGCAGGTTGCGGAGCCTCACTGGTGGTGGGAAGGACACTTAAGCTGCGTGTTACCTGCTGCCAAGAGCCAATAACAGAGCGCAGCCTTTTCTCTGCACGGGAGGAGGTGGCGGGGCTGGGTGCTGGGGCCCGAGCCCCGCGTCAGAGCATTCCTGAAGGCCAGATGTGGGCCGACGCTCCTCTTTCACTCCAAAGTCATTCAAGGTGGAAGGCGCTTTCCCTAAAAACTCTTGAATTAATCTCTTGGTACCAATACCTTTTCAGATTTGTTTCTGGACTTTTATTAACTTTTACTTCAAACACAATAGTCTGAGGGCTATGAAAACCCACAGAGAAACTTGAGTGAACACCTACTATATCTTGAAGTGGTTATAATTTATATCCTGTGAGGAATGGCTTGCTGAAAGTACATATTCATTTCTATTTCTAGGTTGGCTTTTTGGCTGATCTAATTCTTGATCACCATTTAGCTTATGAAACACCTATTGGTGCAGTCAGGGCTGACCTTTCGCATTCCTCCTGACAGTTGACGGATAGATATGCATAAATTAGGATACAGAAGTTTCCTTTTTGAAAATCGGTAGCTTTTAACCCTTCTGGGGATTAAGTAAGCAACCAACATATATAATCTTTGTTTGAATTTTTTTCTCAAGTCCTAGTATTATGGATGTTTTAGGTAGTGCTTTTTATATAATATAATATTGGTTGGGGTTTTTTTTTCCCTACTGTACTAGCAAATAGAGCCATTAGGAAAGGCAACAGCTGTTTACTCCCGCACTGACGGCCCAGGGAAATTACCACAAGGAGAGATTATTGACAACCGTCGTACAGACCGCTCATTTATTTATAGCGGTTAATAACACACGCCGTGAGGTTGGACCACCTGGCTTTGCGTCCCGATGGCTCTACTTACTGTACGTGTAACTTGGAGCAAGTCACACAGTCCCTCTGCTTCGCCTTCCTAATTTGTGAATGGACATGACAACAGCACCCACCCTGCAGAGTTGTCGCAAGGACTAAATAACAGCCCACGCTGAGAGCTGAGAACAGTGTCCCGACTCTCAAGACATAGTGGCGAGCCAGAGAGAGCCCCTGTCCCCTCCGCCATCTTGCAGGGTAGACAGAGAAGAAGCAAACCCACAGACATATCAGATGGAGAGTGAAGGGTGTAGGAGCCACAGGTTTCTCTGATGTGGTGGCATCTGGAGCAGAAGGAAGCAGGGACCGCTTTGAGGGTATCTGGGGGAAGAGTTTCCAGGTGAGGGGAAGAGGACAAGCAAAGTACAAAGCTCTCAGCAGCGAGCAGACCGGGGGGGCCAGGAGCCCAGGGGTAAAGGGAGGTAGCGAGAGGCAAGGTCTGGGAGGGCCCAGGGGCTGGGTGGAGCAGCCTCCCTGAGTGACTCGGAGGCCTCAGGTGTTGATGCTGAGTACAGTGGGGGCCACGACGCGTGGGGAGGAGCTGGTGGGCAGAGAAGTGACATGAGCAAACTCACACCTTCGAAAGGTTGCTGTGGATACTGGGAGGAAAATAGGGGACAAGAGTGGAGGCAAGGACAGCAACGACGATGTGAGAGTGGAAGTCCAGTACAAGATGGTGCTGGATTGGGTTGGTAGCAAGAAGATTCTACCCATGGCCTACATTAAAAGGTGGATCTGATGGATTTGCTGGTGTTGGGGGTGGAGCTCACATTCTAGGGAGATGTGCTGGAGACTAACTCTGTGCAAATAAATGAGTAAATAAATCTAATAATTCAGACAGTGACAGGAGCCATGTGGGAAATGAGAGAGAATAATGAATGGGATGGAAGGTGGTCAGGAGAGACCTCTCAGAGAGGGAAACATTTGAACTGAGATTTTGCAGGTAGCCAGGTGTTTTAATCACCTCCTTTTACACCATTGGCAGGAGGGGGTGGCTTCTATTCTTGAGTTCTGAAGACAGTCAAACACGTGGCGCCGAACACAGGCAGGTGAGATAGAAGATTATTACATCTTCTATCTATATTTTGTGAGTATAGTTGCACATACTCACAGGCTGGGAGGGGTGGACACCAGGTGCCATTCAGGGCCATGTGGGACTTGCACTGTGGGACAGGGTGAACAGCCGGGGGCTGCGGGAGGCAGGCTGTGCAGTACCCAGAGGGTGAGGTGCCCCCTGGTTCCCACGGGAGGGTGTCATTGGCTTGTTTGAGTCCTTCTTGGCTTGCAGAAGCCCAAACGCTGCTACTGGGGTTAGGCAGGAGCTGCCTGGCCCCCTTGCTGAGGAGAGCTGTTTGGATAGATCTTATCTGAAGGAGCAGAGCTGGGAGAGGGACTTGAGGTCCTTTCGGTCATCAAGGCAGCCCGTACTGTCGGACCCTACCTTTAGGCGCCACACACCAGACCAGGGAGGAAGGACCCTCCCCAGGACCCTCCCTGGAAGGAGAGCGCTGGCTATGGGGAGAGGCAGGGATTCGATAGACATTTTAGAGGCACAGCTGATAAAATTTTCTGATGAACTAACGTGATGGAAGTGAGGAAAAGAGAGGTATCGAGAATGTCATGTAGATATTTTACTTGGACATCTTATGAATAGTGATATCATTTAAGCACTTGGGCAAGACTTAGGGTGGTAAGTAGATTCTGACTGGGAGGAGTCAAGAGTTCATTTCATGTATGTTACATTGGAGATGTCTGTTACACATTGCAGTGGCGATATCAAATAAGATGATGGACAGATCCATCTGGTGCTCCGCAAAAGAAGGCCAGAAGAAGTGAAGGCAGGAGTCACGTGCCTTCAGGGAGTTAGCATTTAAAGCCCGTGGACTGGATGAGGTCCACTTTGGGTGTAGAAGAGAACCTCCGGGTTCCTCAGCACCTAGAGGCTGAGCGAGAGAGAAACCAGGGGAAGAGACAAAGCTCATTATAGCCTTCCTGCAGAGGAAGGAGTGGTCAGATGGGTCAACTGCTTGCTGGGGTGGGGGGGGAGGTCGAGAAAGCTGAGAACAGAGAACTATTGGATTTGAAGACATGGTGACTCTTGGTGATCTGGGATGCTGGAAATGGCAGAAGACAAAGTAGGGGAATGGAGATCAAATTTAGACAAGCGCCTGGAGGAGCTTCGCTGTAAAAAGGAGAAATAATGGGGAGAGATGATATTGAGGAAAAAAATCAATAGAAGCTGGTTAGAGGATAAAGACATGAAACTTGTGATGCCAAAGAGATCAGAACTGCACGCCTAGAAAAACCCCTGGGTAGCTGATAGGGTGTTTAACAAGGGGGCGGGGCCTCCCACGGCGTACATTCAGGCTGTTGGCACCACAGACCCAATGTGCGAAGTGAGGGACATCTGGGATGCGGGTGGTCCTAAATGAGTAGGACTCTAGTGGGACAGGCCACACACGGGAAGATGGAGATGTGTTCCTCTAAATACATAGGGCGGAGGCATGGGGCACGGCACTCACACTCTTTCTGCCTAGCTGATGATTGGACTCAGAAAAGTAAGGAGATAGTATCAGACATTATGGGAGCAAAGCTGGTCTACATTGACAAAGGCAAGTGACAATTTTTCAAGTGCATTCTTTGGGCACACCCATATCCTTATTTATTTCATCATTAACGCCACCCCATTAAAGAAGGCCCCTGGGGCAGAGCAGCGCCTTGGAGTCAGAACACGGATCTGGGTGTGAATCCTGGACCTGTCCGTTAGTACCCAAAGGTCTGGGGCACTTTTTAGTGTCTCATCTGTATAATAAAAGTGTCATTACCAACCTACAGGGTGGAGCCAACTAGAAAAGGCCCGAACGACCTATTTGTTGCTCATCTGTACTTCCTGCTGAACAACTCGTAGGAGGGGATCACAGCTATCCGGCGTAAGAAGGGAGAGGACAGCAGCCCAAGGAGAAATCTGGTGCTAGCCTTCTCCGGATACACTTAAGGTAGCACAACTGAAATTGTAGTCTGCTGCTTTTATGATTATCTACAGAAGCTCTCATACATAACCTTCCTCCCTTCACCACTTGTCGGGTGAGATAAAAGTCCGTTTCCTCAGTAGAACCTCCCCATGGACGCCCGCAGCATCGCGGTGCTTGACGCTAAGGCTACGCTGTATGAAGCCTTCGAACGTCCGGTGATCACCAGTTGTGATCACCAAGAGTTAGCCATCTGTGTTCCCAAACATGTGTTAATTGCGCTAACGACGGTTTGTGCAAACTTTATATGCTTTTTGTTTACATAACTGTGACGCAAACTGATGAAAAAGTTGGTAATGACTGGTTGCTACAATACATTTCAAATAAAGTATGCGTGAAACACACATACAATGGGGAGGGAGAGTCAAAATGCAGAAAAATTGCTTCGTACGTGTCTCCAAGGTCTCATTCTGCCTTCAGGGAACCAATCCTGGAGCTTGCGCGTGATGGCCTCTGGGTAGTTTTGAAAGAAGGACCGCTTGGAGCGCAGACCCGCAGACCTCGCACGAAGGGAGGACCTTGGCTTCACATCAAAAGAGTGGCAAGTGAATGAGCATCCATATGTTTTAGGTTAAAATTAAATCTTTAAGGTATGTATGTATCACGTTTTATGATTCACTGCTTTAATTAACTTTTCCAGTTGACTCACCAACTGCCAGGTTCAACTTCGCTGAGTACCAGTGAAGCTGTAACGTTTATTTTCCAGTTCTTCTAAACGTGTGCCCATCATTCCAACCGCTGCGAAAAGGGGAGAACGTACAAAGGAGAAAAGGAAACGTCCTGATCTAGAGTCAAACCCTGGCAATAGCTTAATGGGGTTGGTTCTAGTTGTTTGTTACAAATATACTTAAAAAAATGAAATGATGGCTGCTCTATCGTCGTCTTCTGATTTTCCCATAAAATTATATCATAGGCATCTCTCGGGTTAATATTCACTTATGACACAATTTTATTGATTTCCTCTACAAATTTGTAACAATGTAATTTGTAATACAAGTATAATTTGTCTATTGTCAACTTCAAACAATACAAACCAAGAGCTACAGGTCGCCCTGAGGCCAACGACCCAGAAATAGCGGGCGGTGAGTTCTGATCAACACTGTCCCGCAGTCGCCCTTCTTCACAAAGGTGGAGATTAGAGGGTGCATGGGTATGATGTGTGACGTTTTTCAGAAACATTTGATATTGGAATTATTTTAGATTAACTGTACAGGGGCACAGATAGCACAAAACTTTCCCAACTGGCCCTCACCCAGATTCCCGTGATGTTAACATTTCTGTTATTATGTGCATGGGTCACATACAAAAAATCAGCGTCAGTACATTCCTATTAAGTGAACTTCAGGGTTTCTTTGGATGTTACTAGTTTTCCTATTATTATCTCTTTTTTTGTTTTGTTTAATGTTCCATGATCCAGTTCAGGGTACCATACTGTATTGAGCATACTATAGATAAATTTTGCTTTGTTTTAACAGGATAAAAAGAAATTGGATTAACATGAAGTGCCGCTAAACCACAGATTAATGTTCTTCTGCCGTAAGAAATATTGTTTCCTAAGTGGTCGTTCTAAATTTTAAAGTAAATATTATGAAAAATGTTAAGAGATTTGAGTCAAGTTTTTTCATTATACATTTTGTTCATCTATTATGAAGATAAGATTAGTTCCTTTATACTTCTCCCTAACTCTCTTCCCAGCCCTCCAGATTTCATTGGTTATATTGCTCTGTAGATCTCTTACAGGTCAATCATGTGTATATTTTATTCTGTAATTAAACTCTCACTTTTACCCTTAAACTATATTTAATTGGATTCATCATTTGTCACCAGTCTTTTTTACTACAATTTCTCAATGCCTAAATTCTGTACTTGATTCATCTCTTGCTTGGCTGGTTCCCCCTATTGAAAATTCTTCTCAAAAATGGGTTATGAATATTATATTTCACTGTTTTTTTAAACATTTGAGAATATCTTTCTGTTGCTGTTATATGTAAACAATAAACTGCCATGATTTAACATTTTAGAAAATCATTTTCTTCAGAATCTTGTAAAGTTTTTCATCCTTTTCTGACATTGACAATTTACAGCATGTCTGAGACCAACCTTGGAGTTCCCTTTTGCTGGGGGCCTGTTTTATCCCTGGATGGCCGGAAAATTCTTGTGTTTGCTGTTTTAACCAAGTAACATCTCCATGTGGACGCGTCTTTTTTTCTGGAACATGGCATGCCCTCTCCATACGCAGGCCCAGTTCTTCCTTTCAAAGACTTTTGCTTTTCACTACTATGTCTCAAAGGAACATTTCCCGCCCTTTTGGAGCACCGCTGCAGGGAACCAATTATCCTCGCGTTGCATTATCTTCATCCTCCATCTTCATTCTGGTGGCTTTATGTCGTATTTTTTTTTTTTTTTTTGCTTTGCTTTCACTATAATAATCTCAATCTCAAGATTTTCTCCATTCCAGCAATGGAATTTTTACTTACATCTTTTCTTTTCCTTGCCGATTCTAATGCATTGCAAAGACATTGTTTTACTTTTCGATGTTTCGATGATTGCTCCAGTCTTTGCTTTCTTCTCATTCTGTTAGTTTATTATTTTCGTTCTGCTATTTTTAAATGGCTTTTTATTAAGTTTCTTCTACCACGTGAAAAATCACTTCGGATGATTTCTTCTGTGAAGTTGCTTTTCTTCCAGATGGGATCTTCTCATGTATTTTGTCATTTTGTTATCTATCTATCTGGTGTGAAAAGATTTCCACTCTCTAGTTAATTAACACATCACCACACATATTTATCTCTCTCTCTCTCTCTCTCTTTGTTTTTGGTGACAACATTTAAGTTCTACTCTCTTAGCAAATTTCAGTTCTATAACACGGTGTTATCAACTCCAGGCCCCATGTTTATGTTAGATTCCCAGACCTCGTTCATCTTATAGTTGAAAACGTGTACCCTCTGTTTTCTAAAGGATATTTGCATGGTTGCTCAGACCTTCTCTTTGCCATAGTATGGTGTGGGTGACTTCTCCTCTGAGTATGACGGCACTCTCATTGTGTGTGTGTGTGTGTGTGTGTGTGTGTGTGTGTGTGAGAACTTAGTTCTGTTCTTTCCTCTAGGGCTGTGATGAGTACCCAATACTCTAGCTTGTTTCCCTACTGACGCAGTGGAAATGGGCAGACCTTGGCACCTCCCCTCCCCTCCTCTGCTGATGGCCACGTGGTACCTCAGGGATTCTGTTTGAAATGAGTTTTGCTTGGGTCTTCTCCAGGTCACATACTCACTCCTTAACCCTTCTCTCCACACTGAACAATACAAATGAGACGTCTCAGCCTTTTACTGCCTCATTCTCGTCAGTGCTGAGTAGGGGCACGGCCGGTCCTTACACAGCAGAACCATTTGTTTTCTTCTGTAGCCAGGGCTGTTAGTAGTTTATGACGTGAATTTGTACTTGTTTTGAATTTTCCTTGTTTAATTGCTGCTGACAAATGTCTAGCCTGTTATAAAAACTAATTGTATGCATTTCACTGGGTACTGGGGTTGGATATGCTCTAGCAATTGGGCTTTAATTTTTCATTATTGTCCTGAAGACTGCAAATGATTTATAATTGATCCTCAACATTTATTTAACCATCTTCCATTATATGGTCATTTACATTTTTTCCTGATTTTTTTTGTTATAATACTATTATGAACACCCATGATAATAAACTTTTTTCACATATTAAATTACTTCCTTATGCTGGATTTCTACAAGGGGAATTGCGGGGTCAAAAGGCATGGGCTTTTTCTTTTTTTAAAGATTCTTAGTATAAGTTGCCAATTTGCTTTTCATATTTGTTATAGTTTAAAGTATACTTCAAACAGCTCACGTCAAAATTCTCCGAATGAATTTATTGCAATGGCTTTCAGAGAAATGGAAACAAAACAGTCGAAGAAACCGAGAAAATGGTTCATTTGAAAATGTAAGCTACCGAGGGCGGGATGTTTTTGGTATGGGAGCCGTGCTGGGGTTTGCTCCAGGCGAGGGCTGTGAGAGCACTTCTACAACCTGGTGGGAACGGGGTGGACGCCCGGGCCGCTAGACAGCACGCAGGCCCAGAAGCACCAAGGAGGAAATGCAGGGTGTCAAAAAACACTCCACGTTCACATGTTAATTGGGTCTATAAAAAGTAATTAGAGATAGCACTTTTTTTTTAATTCCCACAAATGCGCTGCTATGCTTTCAGCATCTGCTGCAACAACAAAAATAGTTTATTTTTACTCAGCTTTTCTCTCCCATGAAGAAAAATTGACGAAGTATTATCATGTTTCGTAAATACAACTGAACTCATCTTATTGGGGAAAAGCAAAGAAGTATGTGTCATCTTATTAGAAATGACATGATGTATATACAGCCATATGTTTTCAAAGGGTTTTCTGTCAGTGTTAATCAAAACTCCTCCAAATTTATGAGCCTACAGAGCAGCATGTCAGCCATATGGGAAATATCTCCTCTTCAATATTGAGAATTTGGATTAATAATAAACATTACTTAGTCAACCTAAATGAGAAAAACATATCAATGTGGAATCTCAGAAAAGAAGAAACGTATAAAAAAATTCCCCTGGGTGTTAATATTTTTTAGCATACTGTCTAATATCTCTGTCACAGTGCTCTGTCTTTATTTTCATTCTGCCTGCTCATTTACTAAACATAGAAATGGCTGCCCTGTGTTTCATGATTGCTACCATAGTCAAATAAGTAACCGGCATCCCGTATCTCACCCCTTTCCTTTGTGTTTTGCAGGAAAACAATTAGAAAGGTTGAAAAGAAACAGGGAAAAATACCCCTCCTGCTGCTTAGTATCTAGAATCAGTCCCTTGAGATCTTTCCTGATCTTTATCCATTGCCTTCTCCCAGCAAATAACTAGTATCTTCTCTGTCTCGTAGTAATCATCACCCTTGTGCTATTTTAGGAGATACTATCATTTTAGGATCTGCGTTATTTAACTTAGATGGATTCCTAACATCAATTGGATGGGAAGTCTACTCGAGTCTTGTCAGGCAAGCGAGTTCTTCTTAGTTGGAGGAAACATCTTTGATTCTTGCACATGGATCTTCAATGTGAACTTTTGCAAGACAGGGAGTGGTGGCGGTCATAATTGGGAACAGGTTGAATGTGGGCCCACAGTGTACAGCTGTTGGCCATAAACCCAATACAATGGGTAGGGGCTGGGAACTGCAGCAGGGGCAGAGAGGAAGGGCTGCCTGTCTTTATAGTGCTCTCTGCGTCCTTAGAGGGTGATTTAGATCGGGATAAAGATGGTGATAGTGATGATGTGGATAGTGACGACAGCGCCTAATTTGAGCCATCGCAATATTAGGAGAATATGTAAAGATTATAGTGGTTTTCAAAAATGGTGTGGCATTTTTGCACAGGCTAAATTGACCCCCCGCCCCCTAGTGAGCCAGCTGCTCTGTAATATCTTCCCATTGATTGTGGGGGAGACCCATGCTTTGCTTCTTGTCCATAGAGTAGAGAAGGTGGAGGGGATTCCCAGATGTAATTAAAGTTCCAAGTCAGTTGATTTGCAGTTAAGAGAAGCAAGCTCATCCTTGGTGGGCCTGACTTGATCAGGTGAAAGCTTTTAAAAGATAGATTCTCCCCCTGGCCTTGAGGGAGTCAGTTGCCATGTTGTGGGAGAGGTTATGAGGGTACCGTAAAGAAAGGTATCCCTGGATGAGAGCTAGCAAGACATGAGGACCTCAGTTCCACAGCAGAAGGAACTGGCTTCTGCTGCCAACACAGGGGCTTGGAGGAAGTCTCTGAACTCCACAAAGGAAAACAACCCAGCCAGCACCTTGATCATATTCTTTGGAGACTCTGATGCCTGAGCCATTGAAACTGAGACACTAAATATATGTTGTTTCAAGCCACTAAGTTTGTGACACTTTGTTGTGCAGGGATAGACACCAGAAACAAAGGACGAACTAATAGGAAGGTGAGAGGTTTGGTCCAGGTATTTAGCGATGAATTTGGGATAACTTGCAAGAGAAAAGCTAGAGCAGAATTCCTTCTTCAACTTCAGTTATAAATAGGGAAAACACATAGAAACGGAATTATTGCCAGTTATTTTTCAAGTCTACAGATAACAAACATGTTGATTGCACTAATTTTTTTTTTCCGGAAACTCCTACCCCCAGAGAGCCTGGTCTCATTGGTTTCGGGTGGTATGCGGGCATCATCGGTATTTCTCCAAGCTGCACAGAGATTCTGCTGGGCAGTGCCGGGTTCACAGCAACCGGGCTTCCTCCTGGGAAGAAATGTGTCCCTCCTCAGTCTATGATGAATAGTATTAAAATCTATTCTCTGCAGGCAAAGTGTCTTAAGTAAAAGTGGGCTTTACAAATGCTAATGTCATGACTAAGTGAATGCAGAGAGAATGCCAGACCTGGGGGTCCTAGCTAAATGGAAGATGAGAGTCAAGAGCGAGAGGAAGCAGCCTAAAGAAATTCTGGCGAGTGGCCCAGGGGCTGTTGATTGACCTTGAAGGACCCGTGTTGCTCAGACCCTTCTTGATGAAATCTTGTCCCCATCAAGCTACTCTCCTCAAATCCACCTGAATCCCAACTGTGTTTTCTGAGTATTCTCTTTCTCCGTATTCTGTTCAGCATATTTATTACTGTTGTTGATTGCTTCTTCCTCCTATCTCCTCTCCACTAGAAAAAATTTACTTGGTTGAAAATCTTTCTGGCTAAGAGAGAAGATTTATAGAGAGAAAAATTTCTTGAACCAGAGGAGACAGTATTTAGAAATATATTTGGGAATCTTCTATGAGCCCATCAAAGGTTAAAGGAAGAGCTTAGACTAACTGGGTAATATATTACTTTGGAATAAGTGGTTAAGTAGTTGAGACACTGGATTAGAGGATCTATCCATAAAGACCAATTACTAACCATCCTCAAAGGCTGTGCAAGTCAGGATCAACCAGGCTATGCTGCAGTAACAAACAGCTTTCACATCTCAATGACTGAAAAACATAAGTTTATTTCAAACGGAGCTTCTTAGTTTGGCCAGAATGGTTGGGGTCTTTCTTCCATGTCTTTCTCAATCAGAGTCTGGATGATAGGACCTCTCCCACCCACAGTTTTGCTATTAAGAGTCAGATGAAAAGAGGAAGGAGCATACTCACATACTCACATACTCACTCTTAAATGTTTCTGCCAGTAAATGCCACATGTTACTTCTACTCACATTTTGATTGACCAAGACAAGTCATATGGCTCTACATAACTCAAGGGGTCAGGGAGGTACAGTCCCACCCTGTGCCCAGGAGGAAGAGAATCAGATATCTGGGGGAAATAGCACTAATAAGTACCACAAGAATTTAGTACAGAGGTTCCTTGAGGCCACAGACGTCTGCAGGACACAGCAATACTGCCAGGGGTCCCTGGAGCCACAGCGACCAAAAGCACTGTCTACAGACCCCCAACTGTCCAAACGCCATCTATTTATAACCATAGATGTGTTTGTACTGAGTTTCAAATTATTATCACACTCACAGTAGCTTTTACTCTTGATGTATTTCTTTTCAAAGAACTTGTAACTACAGTTTGAACTAATATTATATTGAAGAATTTTGAAGTTAAAAAAGAAGTGTTCTTGTGTTTGAGAAGGTTGGAACCACTGAATTAGTTATTTACCCACCTCAGTGCAGTGAGTCAGCCAGATGACCTTTTAAAGTAGTTTCCTTCGTCATTCAGATTGTACGATGATGCTGAGACACGTGTTTTTGTGAGTATTGAAGGTATTCATTGAGATATAGACTCCACCTATGTACTATATATTTCTGAGGCTAACACATTAATTATACATTATAATGTCATTCATCAAGTTGTCCCATCCCTCCCAGAATCTACCTGAATGTAGAGTTGCCTTTGAAACTGCAATGCAGTAAAGTGCCTAAAACTCTTTGTTAGGAAGAAATAGCTAGTATGTCTTTGCACCTTCTCACTGAAATCCATCATCATTAAATAACTAACATACCTAGATCTTTGTGGCCAACTCGGTAAACTTTAACTTGAATTAAGAAGTTCTTTCTGAATGTTCACCTGTAATTTATGGTTCCCGCCTGGGAGAAGTGAGGAGGGAGGATCTTTGTTCTTAAGTCTTGTGAGAAATAGTCTATCATGCTATTTTCTTTCGGCTTTTCAATTCACCCTGCATCCCCTTCCTTTCATGGGCGCTGGCTGAAAAGATGTTGAACACACCAGCCTACTCCGAGGGGCCACTCCCCCTGCACCTGCTCTTTTCTTCGGATAAAGACTGGCCACAAAGGAACCCTGTGTGAGAAGGCGAATTCTCAGTCCTCTCCCCACTTACTATTTCCTCCCTCTCTGGAATGTTCTTACACTATTGGCTATGCCATATGATATCCCGTCGGACTCCTTCGCCCACGAGAATTTTCCCCCGACTCGGGACTCCACATCCACCTGCGAACTGCCCAACAATTCACAACCAGCGCTCCCCTTTTGGGGAGCTATTTCCAGTTTCAAAATTTTTTTCCCAGGATATAGAAAGTGAGAGCAGCCCCATGAAATTGGCATCTTTTAATAATTTTCTACATCAGACAAAAGTGAAGAATTTTCCAAATAGAACTGGACATGTCACAAAGGAAAAAAACAAACAAACTGGAAAACAAGTTAAGCCATCCAGCGCAGGTGTGTTGGCAAAAGTGTCCCTTCGACTTTCACATGATTTCTGGTGCTGAAAGAAAACAATGTTTATACTGAGGGCTCTCTGAGAAGAAGAATGTTCAAGAATGTCCTCTATAACTGTCTTTAAAAAAATAAACTTAGTTTTTATTTCTAAGTTTAAAAATGACCTAAAAGTTGTAAAAAGACTTTACAAATACAGAAAATAAAAAATGCTTCCTCTAGTAATCACCTTATTCAGAAATGATAAATATTAGCACCTATCCAGCCATTTTTCTAGTCATAAAAATATATTTTAATTAATTTTTATTATACTGAATTCTGTGTTTAAGGTACTAGATTTACAGCTATAGTTTCAACTTTAGTTTATTATTATTGAAATACTCTGCTTATTGCCCTGGCTGGTGTGGCTCAGTGGATTGAGCGCTGGCCTGTGAGCCAAAGGATCGCCAGTTCGATTTCCACATGCCTGGGCTGTGGAACAGGTCCCCAGTGAGGGGTGCACAAGAGGCAACTACATACTGATGCTTCTCTCCCTCTCTTTCTCCCTGTCTTTCCCCTCCCTCTAAAAATAAATAAAATCTTTTTGTAAAACGATTCTGTTTATTGAGTTTTCATGTACTTCATCAGACAAGGACCAAAAGTCGTATCTTAAAAGTATCCTATCAAATGAGTCTGTCCGTTTTTATCATATTGTAATAGATTACATTGACTGTATTTTAATTTTTAGTATTTAAAGTGATACACTGATCACTTTAAAACTGATACACTTTTTATTCTGCATTGTAGCTTTAAAAATCTTGATGAAATTTTAAAACATACCAAGTTTCAAAAATAATTTTTCTTGTTTATTTAGTAAAGGAAGCTTACCCGGAAAAAAAATAGAATCAGAAAATGATATTAAGGACCGTGACTTTTGCCAACATAGAAGGACCTCTTTCAAATCATTTCATTTTTGTTGTTATTGTTGTTGGTTTGAATTGTACTTTGGGACTAACATTCCTATCCCTGTTTTATTTCATCTTATACATGCTTTAAAAACATTTTTAAACATACTGTCGTGTTTTGTTTTTTGGAGGGTGGGGTGGGGGAAGAAATGAAGGTTTATTCATCATAAAAGAAGAGAGTCGGGTTTTGTTTTCTAACCCAGTTGGAAGCTTCCTCTGCCTTAAAGCTCTCAGACACTTTAACTTGAGCTGATTCGAGTTGCACGGCACGATTAATCCTTACATCATCCTGGTGTTCCTCCTTCTGGGAAGCTTCTTTTCCCTCAGACTTGTGCCGTGTGAACTCTGCTTTGCTAACTTTTTTTTTTTTTTTTTTGTACGTCAGGGATTCTTAATCTTAGTTCTCAGAGACCCCTGAATGCCAGGGCTTCTGAGGATTTCCTGCAATTATGCCAGACTCGGGGGTTGTGTTGGGCAGAGGGGGTGCACGCGCATGCGCGAGTGTAGTAGCGCTGTATGCGTCAGAAGCAGCGTTTATTTGGGGGGAAGATCCACGCTTCTCATTTCCTTCTCTCCTTAGGTCTCCAATGCGTCCTCCTTCCTCTTCACGTTCACCTGCTGAGAAAGTAAAAGCAATCAGAGGAGAATTGGCCCCACCATCCCCACCAAACCTGCCCGCCTAACTGTTCTGGGTCCCCCGGCCCCCGCCCCGGGGCTGGAGGCTGTGGAAGTGGCTGCAGGAGAAGCGAGTCTTCAGGAAGAGCCCCCTCCAGTGCGAGCAAGAAAGGGGAAGGTGTCAGGGAGATATTGGGGATGAGGATGCACAGGAGTGCTGAGGAGGACCCGCTGCGAGTTCTGGGGGACACAGCAGTTGGGGGGAGTGGGGAGGCGCAGAAGGGGGAGGATGTCGGCCAGGGCAGGGTCAAGACCACCAGGGTGAGGTTCTGGAGGGTGAGGGAACACCTTGGAGGCTGGGCTCATGGGGCAAGTGAGCAAGCAGGTCCAGAGGGAGACTGGCCCTGGAGCTTCCAGGCTGGCGAAACAGGCCCAGCTGCTGGTGGGCCGTGGCCGCCGTCCCTGCCTGCCGATGCAGGTGTGGAGGCTGACGGTGGGGGCAGGTCTTTAAAGAGGTTTTTAAAAATATAGTCCTGCAGCTCTACTGTCTCAAGAGAGTTCATTTCTTGTTTTAAAAAAAACCTCTCACAAACATGCATTTTGCAGGTTACAGGCCAGTTAGTATGCAGTATTGTTCTAGCATATTTATTTTTGACATACCATTGAAGCAACTTTGCCGTACTTCTACACAGTTTCAGAATGAAATAGCTGTATGAGAGCCCATTATACTGATGGGCTGTAATTTCCTGAGACGTTCCCTGAAAACCGAACACTGAGCTTATCTGGTTTGTTTGGCACGGTGAGATGGAGCTGCCCACACCCCGCTGAGCATGCAGCTTCCTGGGCATTGGGACCTGGTCTGATGGGGCACCACTGTCACTACGCCAACTGCTGCCCTTGGAGACCACCTGTCCCTCAGGACTTGACCTCACACGGCTGCCACCCGCTCACCAACCTCGATGTGCGGGCATCCTGCCTTAGTCCTGCAGTTTTCGAGGCTGGAGGAGGCCCGGGACAGACTTGACTATCTCCAGTGCGGACGGGGTGGCGTGGGGGCTGAAGTGGTAAGCATCTGCTTAAGGAAGGTGGACGTTTCCCAAACACAGCAAGAATGTGCCCGAAGTTACACGGGAGAAGATGCAGCCGGTACAGAAAGAGGTGGCTAGACACAGGTTAGACACAGCCTGGATGCATTTGGGCAACGCCGTTTGAAAATTTTTTAAAAGCTACCTTAATAGTTAGAAAATGATATCCCAAGATTAATTTAATTTTTCTTTAATCACTAGAGAGTGAATCCATTTCTCCTCTTTACTTTTTCTGCATTTCCGTTCAGCTTCATTGAATTCGTTCCTTCCTCATCTTAGACCCCCAGTGCTTGGCAGCATGCCCGACACACCCTGGGTGCAGGACCAACGTTTGCTGAGCGGGCTGCATGGAAGTCAAGGAGACACCGACGGAGCTGGCAGAGCCTGCCCCTGTGAGCTCCAGGGCGTGGGCTCCCGCGTCCCCTCAGGCAGACGAGCCATCCTAAGTTCAGGTTCAAACTCATCACGTTCCCCTCTCCACCCCACTCTCCTCCCAGCTACTTCCCAAAGGCCTGGGTCATTGCACCAGCCTCCCCCTCCTCCAGCACCCTCCCCTCCTCTAAGTCGTCTTCCTGAAGCCCAGTTCGGATCCCAGGACATTTCTGTTGTGAAGTCTTTCAGGGTTCTTCGTCATCTGCGGCAAAGAGCCCTAGCTCTGTCCTTTCTCAAGGGTCCTTCACAGTCCGTCCCCATCGCCCCTCTCTGGTGGCTTCTCAGGTCGTCATCCTGAGCGATCTGCCCCCCAGTCCTTGCCCCACGCACGCCACGTTGCAGCCACGGGAAAACCTCAGCGAGGCCTGGGAGCGCCATGCACGTCCCCGCCTGTTTGCCTTGCTCATGCTGTTCCGTTTGCACGGAATGGTTCTGCTCGCCGTGCCAAGTGTTTGACTTTCCTCACACCTCTGTGACAGAGGTCACACATTTCCCTGAAATGTTTCTGTTTTCTCCTCCTCAGTTCCATGCCGGCTTCAACCCCACAGAGTCAACGGCTCCTCACCCACATTCCCTTAGCCCGTGAATGTACCACATACGATGCACACGTGTTCTCGTTCCCTCTCTCCCTCCCTCCCTCCCTCCCTCCCTCTCTCTCTCTCTCTCTCTCTCTCTTTCTCCCCCCCCTTCTCTCTGTCTCAGAACTCCCTCAGGGATAAACAGGTAAACAGTTCATCCTTGCATCACCAGAGCCTAGTTCAGGGCCTGGAGCGCAGTCAGCACTGAGGTTGGTGTGATTCCATAGAATTAGATGGACTCTCTCTGGGTCACAGTTTTATCTGTGGGAACAGCCGTGGGTCCCTCTGTCCCGATGCCCACGTCCTCTTCCTCCACGGGCCCCAGACTGGGCTGACAAGCAAATGACAAGTCAAGTCTCCCACTCAAATTAGGTCCTGAGTTTTACTTTCACGGAGAAGAAAACTTCTCTCGATTCTGTCTTTGAATGGCACGCCTCTTGGGAAAACACTGTGCCATTGCGTGGCAAAAGTCAGGAAGGCTTAATGCGGTCTGAATGCCAACCAGGCTATCTGTGTTCCCAATCAGACCTGCCGTCCCCAAGCACAGGACAGTGTTGGTTTGACCTCAGCAGAAATCAGATCTGCTCTACATGGCGATGATGATAGCAAACATATGGAATTGATTAAATGAATAAATAACCCTACTTAGTTTTGCATAAGGCTATGTGGTACCCAGGTCAAAGATAATCCCTAATTTTTCTATGCATAATAGATTCCAAAGTGTAAACATCACCAGTAGCCTGAACCAAACTAGATGCTTTAAGTCAACAGTCAAAGGTGTGATTGTAAACTCGGAAATATTGACAGTGTTTGTGAATATCACTTCTCTAAATTAGGTGAGAGGTCCATAGCTGATGTGGGTGTCTAATGTATCTGCCATCTCAGTGTCACGGCTTGGTCAGCCTCAGAAATTTGATAGTAGACTTTTTCCTACTTCTCAGCTGTAGATCACTTCTCTAGATTTTGTGTGTGTTTTTAAATTTATAATTGTAGCACAATGGCAGACAAGCCAGCAGAAACTAGTCACTCCATGCTAAAAATCCATTCTGTTATTTCTTTCCTTTGAAGCCACAGAGTTTTTAACAAAGTTTGCAAGGTCTCAAGGTGATATCTGCCAGTGAAAATTGTATTTTGCCCTGGCTGGTGTGGCTCAGTGGATTGAGCACCCGTCTGTGAATCCAAAGGTCACTGGTTCGATTCCCAGTCAGGGCACATGCCTGGGTTGTGGGCCAGGTCCCCCAGCTGGGGTGTGCAAGAGGCAACCACACATTGATATTTCTTTCCCCTTCTTTCTCCCTCCCTTCCCCTCTTTCTAAAAATAAATAAATAAAATCTTAAAAAAAGAGAAAATTTTATTTCAGTTTGCAAAGTTTTAAGGAGCCATTCACGCAGTGAGCACTGGCCTGTGTCATCAGGGTCTCTTCCTGCCGTCTGAACCTGGCTAGAACGGGGCACCTGCACCCAGGACCAGGGCGGCCGGGGTGTGTGTACAAAAGGTCCAGACGGTCTGAGCAGCAGGCCGCAGGAGGGGAGGGGGCAGGAAAGGCGTGGTGTCAGAAAGCAAGCCGAAGGCCACTGGGCGGGGAGTCAACATCAGGAGGGAGGGTGGTGAGCTCCAACAAGACCCCCTAGAGTGGGTTAAATAGTATCCCCCCAAAGGACATGTCCGCCCTAACCCTATGTGCCTGTGAATGTGGCCTTATTTGGAAGTAGGGTCTTTGCAGGTATAATGAAGTGAAGGCTCTCAAGATGTGATCGTCCTGGATTCGGGCGGGCCCTAAACCCGATGACTGGGGTCACTGAGAGAGGAGGAGGTCAGAGACACAGAGGCCCCAATGGGAAGACCGTGTGAACACGCAGGCGGATAGTGGAGCGAGTCAAGCCAAGGGACGTCCAGGGTTGCTGGCGGCCACCGGAAGCTGCGTGAAAGTGTGGAACGAGCTCTTCCTCAGAAGCTCCAGAGACAACGACACTACTGACATCTTGACTTTGAACTTCTGGTCTCTAGGACTATGAATGAATAAAGATATCAAGTCTTTGGCAATTTATTACAGTGGTTATGGGAGATGAATATAAATATATATATATAGAGAGAGAGAACAAATACATATATAGTACAAATAACCACACACACACACACACACACACACACATACTGGGAAGTACATATATATACATCCCATGCACAGAACATCCCCAAATTATAAATTTCAAGAGGGGGGCAAATCGTTAGTGTCATTCACTCTGTCTCTCTGGTCCTAGAGCAGTGCCTGGCATTTAGTAAGTGCCCAGTCAACGCTGGCTGAATGAGTGAATGAGTCTGCCCTTCCTGCCTCCCTCTAAAACAGAAGTAAAGCCCTAGACCTAAGAATGGCAGGTCCTTTCCCACAGACTCTCCCAATATAAATGCTTAGGGTTGACTGCCTGGAATGTAAGAATCAGCATTTACAGAAGCTTAAGTAAACTTTGGTTATGCCTATTAGAGAAAACCTATTGTATCTCAGCTCAGATACAGTGTTGGGTATAAATAAGAAAGGTTCATGATTTGCCTAGAATAAGACACTCATTCCATTTTCTTTCAATCGAAATACTTCAGATATGTCTTAAGCACTATAATAGCGGTAAGCACAGTGCTCAAAGTTGGGATCCAAGGCTACAACCAAAAGGAATTCAGGGAACCTTCAGTCTAACAGAAGAAGAAACAGCACTCAATCAAATCGTGCACAAGTATATCATTGCAAATGTAATAAAAGCAGGGAAAGGGAACTTGAATGCGCTTTGTTAACAGGTAACTGGATGAGTGTGTGTTTCTTCCTGTAACTCACTTGTAAGGTATACGTGGCAGGGACCACTTGGCCCACCTCTGTTTACCTAGTGCTTAGCTCAGGTCACAGGCCAGATACACTTTATTCAATAAGTAAATAAATAGGACTCCTCTGTCATCTAGACTCCCGGTTACAGTACTGCAGTTTCCTCCCTCTGCTGTGACCTTTCACTACAGGAGGTAAAATGCATCCTTCTAGCAGGATCAGAGATGATAAGTGAGCCACCATCCCAGGCCACCAAAAGTCAATATGAAGCCAAAGAAAGTCCTTTCCCAAAGACATGGACAACTTCATGTAGCAAAAGGAAACTTCATCCAGGGAACTGCCAGCATCCCGCCAGGCCATCCGCTTTGGCAGCTGCAGGCACCTGGTACAGCACGTGGAGACTAAACAGAGTTTGTGTCCACAGTCACGGCCACTGTGAGCCGACCACGTTTGCGAGCCATAAGAAGAAAGTCATGGCGGCAAAGTTTTGATGAGCCACGGTTCTAAAACATGTTTATTTTTTCTGGATTTGGTGATATTAGTCAAAATGCTTCCGTGGGTAGTTATCCACTGACTGAGATCCTGGTGACACACGTATTAAATGTAGGACATGTAGCCATGGGGAAAGCATAGATGTGGGAGCTGAGACTTCTGTCCTTGAGTTACCTTATGTCACTAGGGAGGGAGACCAGCCTCTAGGGCACATTTGCAGCCCTGCTCATAGTATCCATTCTCTCTTCTTCTATGAAGTCGCTCCTCCCCCACGTGTTCTGACAGACTTGACTCCACCCCCTGCTCGAGATTGAAACATGTGGCTTCAATCAGGCCAATCAGCTCATCACATAGTCCTGTCCATGGTCAATGAGATGTTGGCTGGAAGCGTGGCACCGAGATCTTCCTATCTTCTTCTGTGTGAGAGGCTGGGTAGGCTGGGAGCTACCGGCAATTGCTTTGTGCTCAGGCGGGGCCACAGAGTAAAATCAACACCAAAGATATGGAACTGAGAAACGGAGAGAGGAAAACAGAGTCTCAGGTACATCACTTGAACCCTGAATCAAGACTTGCCTGAAATCAACAACCCCCGAGGCTCTGTTCAGTATAAGAACCAACAAATTCTCTCTCTCTCTCTTTCTTTTGACCAAAGCCAGTTTGGTTTGCATTTCCTGTCACTTGCAACCAAAAGAATCTTCACTGACTATAAAAAGGGTGTTATCAATACATGCCAAAGGTCAAGAGAGCAGCCACCGTGGGCTCTATAGATGGAGTGACAGCAGGTGGAAAAATGTCCTGAGTTCCTGAGTGGAACGCTGCGGCTAAGGGACATCTCAGAGGGCAGAGGCGGGAAACCATATGAGGTAGGCTGGGGCCGGGTCACTGACCAGCTGAACAATGAGTTTGGAATCTAACCTGTGGCCCTTAGATCTTTTGTGCTGCATACTGATCTGATGTGCAGGAAATTGATCCCTAAGGATCATCAATTTCTTCCATCAGCTCTCCACACAATTAGGAGAGAGGGCCAGGTCAGCTTGAAAGGCAACTCAATGCTTTGTTTGTTTAACCATCCTCAGTAGAGAGGCTTTTAGCACATTAAGGGATACTTTACCTTGCGCTGTTCTCTTCCGTGACAGGACAGCAAACACAACAAGCGGCCCTCACCTGGCCCACAAGGGTGGAGAGCCAGGTGAATGTACCATTAGCTACCAAGAAGGATGGAGGCAGCCTGTCAATAACTGTCCAGGCTCCTTTGGGGGATGCCAGGCCTGATGGCCAACCCTTATACCGAACGTAGATAAACTTGAGTCTTGAAAGCACATCCAAGCTCAGGTGACAGAAACCTGTGCAATGTCCCAGGTAAGAGTCTCTTACGTGCAGTGATTAAAGGATCCCTAAACGAGAACCTCTCCACTGCCCTCTCCCAGGAGAACACACGGGGTGTGCTTCAGGCGTTGCACCGTGGCTCAAACCCACTCGAGTCAAGTGAGGGCTGCAACTCGTCTCCAGCGTCTTGCTAAGTGCATCCACTATCATCATTTGAGTCCTGCTTATAAATCGGCGGCAGAAGTGAAAAAAATCAAAAGGAATGTTTTTATTCTTTTTCAGCAGATGTGTAGACTCTCTGACTCCAGTGTAGGAGTAATTATCTTTCAACAGCAGTTAATTCCGAAGCTATAAGCCATGTGAGTAAACAGTCCCTGACTCCATAGCTTTCATTTCCATGTATTATTACAAATGGCAAGAAAAAGACATCCTGGAAGATAAAATTCCAAAGTAGGAGAAAACGATTTCAGAGGGACTGTCTAAAATTTTGTAGGGTTTTAAGGATAACATGAGGCTCACAGTGGTATTATGTGAAAAAATGCCAGAACATCTGTTATGTTAAGTAGAACAGCAACAAAACCAAAATAAATCTCTAGTGAAGAAAAAACTCGTAATAGATTAGTGTGGGCTTCTGCCTTCTTTAATGGGAAGCTGCCCAAGGCACTACAGGGGGAACATGATGGGCAGAGGTAGTGATAGGCTGTGAATACAGCAATGCCACCTTCCAGGGTCAGCTAGCTCAGTCCTCTCGTGCTTGACATCCTTGTGCTCTGAGTCTTAAGTCACAAGAGCCAGCTCCCAAGAAATCCAGCTGTCAGTCGCATTGTTCGTTCTTGTTTTCAATGTAAGCGTTTTTCTCTTAGGTGCGATCAGACTGATGATGCAGTAACCACCCTCCCCCCCACCATGCACACCCATTGTCAAGTCAGTTTCCTCCATTCATTTGCATGCATAGCCATGCCACTTGAGATGAGAAGACTTGAGTCTAATCTGGCTAGATATTAAGAAATAAACAGACGAAATGCTAAAATCATCACAAGTGTTCAAAATCCAGGTTGGCTCAATCTGACTTACAAAGTTTTTGAATAATTTTCTAAATGCAGCTAATACAGGCAAACTTTTATATCCTCAGGAAATAAAAAAAGCCCCTGTTCTGGTTGAATCTGAGACATCTTAGCAGCATGGAACGCGTTTAGAGTGTCGGCGAAAATTTAAAATTTGATGAGGGAGCTCTAATTTGGTCTAAACAGTAGCAACCTGATGCATTCTTTACATCTTAACAACAAAAGCTTCTTTAAAAAACGGTTAATGAGCATTAAACATCTCCAAGTCAAATGCAATGGTGCCATATTTTGCCACTTTGAAGGTAAAGAGGGTCTCTCCATTTTGGAACAGAGAGGCTGAAATCTCAAAAGCTTAGTAAATCTAGATAGGAGGAGACTAAAAGATCTCCAGTGACATTTGTCACATACTAGGAAAAGGGAGAACAGTAATGGGTCCTGTGTCCTTGGACTAGAATATTCTATGATCTAACCCCTACTTACCTCTCCAAACTCATGTCGAGTCGCTGGTTCCCTGGCTCACCTCCCTACAGATGCAATGACCTTCTATTAGCTGCTTTAAGTGCTAATTTTTCCAACTGTCCCCTCTGTCTGGAATGTTCCTTCCCACTCAACTCCACATGGCTAGCTTTTTCTCATTAGGTGTCATATTGTCATCTCTTTAATGGACCTCTGTTGTGTATGCCTTCTGGGAACTTCTCCCCACTTCTTTTGGGAGCAAAATCCAAATTTTCCTTTGAAGGAATCAGCCTGCCCCATACTTGGTTAGTGAGATTTTGGAGGAGGAGGCAGCTGAGCCCTTGCCAGGAAGTTCCAAGACTTATAACCTAGCTCTGGCCACAGTGACTGGTTCAAGGACTAGCATGTGACTTATGGTTGGCCAATGAGGATCAGCCTCTGAAGTCTTCCTGGAACCACTGAAAAAGAGGTACTGTTTCCACTGGGGCTGCTAAGTGGGTGGGACGTGAGCTTCCTGTGCAGTGACTATCTTTGATGACTCGGGAAGAGGTGGTCTCAGGGGAGGAGGGGGATAGAGGGGAAGGGAGAGCCAAGAAACAGAGAAAAGGACAGAGAAGCCAGGTCTCAACGGCATCAATTAAAGACTCAAATGCAACCATGCCTTCTTTTTTCCCTTTTTTCTCTTTTCTCTTCTTTTTTCTCTCCTTGTCTTTTCCTTTCCTTCTTTCCTTTCTTTTCCGTCCTTCTTCCCTGCCTTCCTTCCTTTTCTCTCTCTTCTTTCTTTCTCTCCCTCTCTCCTTTCCTCTTTACCTACTTCCCTCCCTCCCTTCTTTCTTCTTTCTTTGTTTTAACCGATTTGACTTTACTTTTTGTCACTTACAAATCAAAGAATAGGGACTGGTGGGCTTCCTCAAAGAGGACTCCCCTGTCACAGTATCTAGAGCAACTTCTTGTTCTTCTCATTATCCTTATGGCACACTGAGTTTTCAAAAATAGCTCTAATCACAATTCGTGATTATTTTGTGGTTTGTGTGTTTATTGTCTATCTCCCTCCATAAGATATAGGCTGTGTGAGATCTAAAATGCTAAGCGCAGAACATTTTATTCTCTAGGCACTAGGGTATCACTGTAAAAATATGAGCAGGGAAATGGTCAAAGCTTTGCTTTGTGCTTTAAAAAATGAGTACACCAGCCATAAGAATATTAAAAGTAAGACATGGCTGGATAATAAGAGAAACACTTGTGCATCTTAGGGGTCTGTACCTGTTGCTTTATAATGGAAGATACTTACTAACCCTAAGTAGTAAGCCGTATCTTTATCATAGGAGTCAGTTCGTGGAAGTGTGGCCTTGAATTCTAAACCTTTTTGTGGCTCATCAAACGTAGCCTCAGTGATGCATGGTTTCAATGGTGGTAGTTATACCAGATGTTCCAATAAATGAGCCTTGGGAACTGGTGTGTAAGTGGAACCCACTAACACTAATAATAATTAGTAATAATCCTAATAATAATAATAATTCTAATAATTTTCTGGTGGACCAGAAAGTTTCAGGCTTTATTTAGTTTGGTACTTAGTTAGGTGGATTACTGAGTGAGGCAAAGGGCGTGGTGGATCCCATGGAAATAGCCATGAGTTTTCCATGTCATCGACTCGGGCGCGTTTAGGGGAGAGATGAGATTGCATTGACAGTGTGAATGTTGGGGTGATGGAGCTCTTACAGGGTGCTAAGTGGAGCTGGAAAGTTCCAGGCCTACAGCATTAGAAGGAGATTTAGGGATTTGCTTGCCCCTTCCCTCTCTCTGTCCCCCCACCACCTGGGATGAATGGATGAACGGAACAATCGCACCTCTTTCTGCGTGGGATATTAGCTCAGGACTGTAACATTTTTGTACACATCAAATACATGGGGGTCAGGGCCGGCTTCCTTTTAGAAGGAACCCCTGCTTGGTTTCATGTTCTATGTCCTGAAGTTCTTAATAGCTATTTTTTTAACAAGGGGCTCCAAATTTTCAGTTTGTACTGAGCCCCACACATTATCTAGTTGGTCCTGCCTGGGGGAGCCTGTGAATGCAGAGGGTCAGGTCCTGCCCAATACTTCCGGCTCTGAAGATCTTGCATGGGTCTCGAAATTGTCATTTCTGACACATAGGCTCCATGACTCCTTACTGAGCCGGGAGTGCTATTTGCACTGATACTAACTATAGATTCACTTAGGGTGCACAGGGACGTCTTCCTAAGAAAAGCTGAGGTCCCAAAGCGTGGAAAGAGCTGAGCCTCAATCTCCAGTTCCCCCGACCACAAACTCTTGCTGCCTTAGCTCTGTCATTGCTCTGATAATCACTGCAGTGCCTAGAAATCCTTGGGTCCCTGGGGTTTTAACAGTTTCCTTCCAGGGAAAGTAGGAGTGCCAGAATCACGGTCATCTATTGTCCAGCAAGGAGACAGGCTCAAGGGTACTGAGATGCACGGGTAACGAATCCCATGGCAACTAACAGCAATGGCCAGTATAAAGAAACAACCCTTTCCGACCCTGCCTCTGCAGACTTCACCATTCATGGCCCGAGACAGCACTGATCAATAGCATCACCCACTTCTACCGAGCCCAGATGCGGCCTCAGAACCCCTCTCCACCCAGGCAGCCAACAGCAAACGAAGGAGCTAGTCTTAACAATGCAGGTAAAAGCTATTTCCCAGGTCTATCAGTTGGGATGGGGAATTGGGCACTGAGGCTAAGAGAGTGTAAAAGACTTACTTTTTTCCAGGTAAAATAGACCCATTAAAGGGTCACTCCTTTTGAGGATAAATTTACTTACCAGCCGCCTGTGTTGAAAATAAACAGAAACCCAACACTTTCAGGGGGTGATATTATCACTGGCCCTCCTTCCCCTGGGGTAGTTAAAACTCTGGGGCCCGAGGAGTAACCTGACCACTTTCGATAGGAAAAATACTGGGTAATTTTAATGAACATACTTAGCTCGGTTTAACCAACAGTCTGGGGGACCTTTCTGAATCTGGGAGGGGAGGCTTCTCCAGTCAGCCGCACTCATTAACGACTGTGCTTTCAAAAGAAACTCAGGCTCTTGCTCCTTAAAGCGGAGGTGGCTACTACCCGACCTGCACGACCAGGCCTTCATTCAGATACAGCGGCACATCTTGAGCACCGTCTCCCCAGAATGACATTCCTCAGAACTCACTTGTGGTTCAAAAATGTCACACATACTAAAATTCACTTGCAAGTATATTAAATTCCAAGCCCACGCTGTTGGCTAGAGAGGGGAGCACATAGGAACCAGCCGACCGGGGGATCCAGAGCTCTGGTTCCCACCGTGGCATGATGGAGCACTTCATCAGGGCACAGGCGATTTCTCCCAGTTCTCTCCAACACAAGCTGCCCTGGCCGCTCCTGACAACATGCTGGGGGGTGGGGGCGGGGGGTGCAGACCAAGACTGCTGTCAATCCGGCCTTCCCAGAGGCATCTGTGGGGCTTTACAGCTCATGCGGTGGTGGAGCTTGAAACGGCAAACAACCCCTCCAAGGAAGCGGACAACGAAAGTCTGTCACTCTCTATAATGCCCTATACATTTCTATAGCATTCTGAAGCTTCATAGGCCTTGCATCAGGATGCGCGTTGTGTTAGCAGCAAAGCTGGCGGGAATGTCACCAGGACACAAAGACACGTGAGGTGAGCAAGAGAATTTAGTAAATTTCAGGCAGGAAGTTGTCCAAGCTGTGAAATCCATCACCTCAACAGTGTTTAATGTTAGTAGGAAGAGGGAACATGGTCCCCAAATCAGCTGCTCCAAAACCCCCTGTAATAGATACACACTGCAAATGTCTAGAGCAGACTATGGAAGGAAACACAGTCCCCACCCAGACACACAGACAGAAATGTGGTCGTGACCTGGATTAGGAAAAGAGGGCTCTGGCCTTTTTCTCAGGTTAAACGGACTCTGGTATGAGTAGTGAAATTAAAAGTTACTTTCAAAAATATTTCCTATGATCTTCAGATGGGTATTTCCTACGTGAACCTGCCTTTTACCCAGCATTGTGCTGGGTTTTACAGGAAATACATAAGATGCGGTGGCCTCCAGTTATAACGCATGACCAGGCGAGAAGCCCGCGTGGTGGGGAGTCGGACGCGCTGGTCATTGTCAAGGCAGCTTGAAAACCAGGCAGACACTTAGGTCAGGCCTTGTAAGCCATGCGGGCCCCCGGGGAAGGGAGAGGCATGGCCTGGGGGAGGTGGTGTGTGGGACCAGGCGCTCTAGAGGCAGCTTGGAGCAGCGGGTGGAATCTGCGAACCTGCCTGAGGGTCTTGGCAGGACTCGGGGGGGCATCCATGTCGGGCAGCAGGAAGGAGGTGAGGGAAAGATGGTGGGTGGGGGAGATGTGTCCAAGGAGCTGTTGGGGCGTGTCTCGAAGATGATACTGTAGGAGACCTGGAAACCTGGTACGGCCACCTACTCTTCCTTGTTGGAAAGGGGAGCCTCTGGGAGGTCCATTAGCCGTGCTCCACAGAGAGGCCATGGAAAGCAGACAAAGGAACATGTCTTCGAATACCAGGGTCTCAACTCATGCTGTTTCGTGCCTAGTGCTGCAACTCAGAATTAGGAATGCCAATATTGACTTTGTCAGTTCCTCATGGCTTAATGGGTTGATTCCTCAAAACTAGGATGAGCCCCTGGCTGGCGTAGCTCAGTGGATTGAGTGTGGGCTGTAAACCAAAGTGTCGCAGGTTCGATTCCCAGTCAGGGTACATGCCTGGGTTGCAGGCCATGACCCCCAGCAACCACACATTGATGTTTCTCTCTCTCTCTCTACCTCCCTCCCTTCCCTCTCTAAAAATAAATAAATAAAATCTTAAAAAAAACTAGGGTGGGACTGACCTTCTAAAAAGTCAGTAGAGCTCCCTTCCGGAGCAGTGCTTCAGTCTGTTGGAAAGTAATCTGTTGGAAAGTAAGCTATCGGTTAGCTGGGGGTGGATGAATACACACACATACACCCACGCATAGGCATGTACGTTTTTTAACTCAACACTGCGCAGGTTAATCACATACAACCATACCCAATCTGTACATTTCCCTCTCCATGAAGGAATAACATAGCACATCTATTGTACTGTCTTCAGAATTGCTTACATTTCTTCATTAGATGCCATTTCCAGTTAGGAAGGGGAAGGAGGAGAAGTGGGGTAAAAGCCAGATATGCAAAATTTCAGCTCGTTCAGTGACCAACTGAGAGACACCCTAGAGCTTATTCAGAGACCTTGCTCTCATGAAATCAATTGAGCTCACTGCTCAGACCGTCATGTCTGCAGGTTATGTCTGTGTTTAAGATACTTAAATATTTATGGGTATTTTTATTGAGTCATTTGAACAACTGAAGCATTCTGCAGCTGTATGTCATTTGTGGGGAGAGTCCTGGGTAAGAGCTGCCTGCCCCAGTGAAACCTGGGGACATTCTCCCATCTCATCCTTCGCCCCCTCTCCACCCCGACCCCCTCCAAGAAGCACGGGTGTCTGAAGAAAAAGCCTCAAGACGTCAAATATGACACTATATTATCTCTGAAGATGTACAGAGAGGGTGTATGAGAAATATTCTGCTCAAAAGCCAAGGGAAAGCTGCTAAAAAGAGGATTACTCTTTCTCCCTTCTCTGTCAAGCAGAATGATTCTAATTGTGAAGCCAGCTCTGCGTGTGTGTGTGTGTGTGTGTGTGCACGCACGCCTTTGGTAAATGTGATATTATGTCAAATAATTTCATATATGTGAGGTGATAAAAATAGATGTGCATCTATTTCGTTTAGCCCTCAGTGCATTTAAACAAAAAGATCACAGTGATTCTTTAGTTCTATACTTTTGTGCCTGGGCCTGTTGTGCACGAGGATTAATACACGAATGAAAAACCTACAGCCAAGCATATAAGAGCTGACATCTCTTCAGTGCCTACCATGGGCCAGGAGCTGTATGAGATATTTTATATCCATAAAATTTTACATCATCACATTTTATCTTACAGCTGTTTGAAGGTAGATTTTTTTTTATACAGATGGGTCAACTAAGACTTAGAATGGTGAACTGATTTGCCCGAGATTACCCAGCTGGTGAGAGTCAGAGCAGAGGTTCAAGTCCAGGTCCAGGCACCAAAGGTTATGCTCTGTCTATTCTGTCTGCCTTCTCTCCAGTGTAAAGAGGAATTTCCCATCAGCAATGGGCATCTTACTCCCTACATTTGATTTCCAGATGTTTCCAGTGGGATCATCGCAAGAACACGTGTCCCTTGACCAATGGGTTGAGACCACCCTCCACAGAGTAGGCTCTACAGGGTGGCTTCCTCATCAAAACGTTCTTAATCCTTGAGCTGACTGAAGAGTCTAAGTCATCAGCAGGTGGGGCAGGCTTAAGACTCCGTCTTCACAACTGTTTACGGACGCTCTTTGCTCCTCAGCCACTTCTGTAGGGCTGCAGCAGTCACCTCCGTGAACAGTGACCGCCTCATTCTTTTTGCCTACTCCAGAAGAAATAGAGCACAGTCATAACCAGTTGACATGACGTTTTCCTAGACTTGAGCATATTTGTAAAAAGCACATCTCACCACACAGATGGCCAACAAACAAGGAAAATCTCTGTCCTTTATTACATTTGCTTAGTGATCAAAGATCCCTAACTAGACCTTTCTTCCTACATTGATTGTTTGCACTGAATATGCAAATCTTCTCTCTTCAGACCAGTGTTGAATATATTTACAAGACTATTGATGCCCATTACTTCACTTCAATACAGATTATGAATACCGACAAATACTTATATTCAACGATTTTGATGATTTTCAGATTATACTTCATATTAGGATTTAACCTTAATTGACTTCCAGCAACTTTTGAATATGCCTCCCCACAAACTCTGAGTTTCATAAAAATATACTAAATAACCTTAAAGCCCTTTATGAATAATTATGAGTTTTTACGTTTTTGTGAATCTGCATATTAATTCTGTCCCATAAATAAAACATGAAGCAAAAAATCCAGTGTGTTGAGTGTCAGGGGGATAGGAGAAGAGAAGGAAGGATAATTATCAGTTTAATGTGGGAACATACTTAACCTAAAAGATTACCTTCAAAATTGGTGACATCCTAACTAGATATAATACGCAAGGATGTTTTCATTTAAATAAAAAGGGAAAAAGATTTAGATTGAGTCTCTTCCGTTTTCACAGCTCTGTCAGCCGCCTGTGGTAGCGAAAGCAATTGTTAGAATTTTATTTGCTAGGGATTAGTCCTTCTCACACATTTAGTTTTTTTTCCTTCTCAAAGCACTTTGTGCTTCGATGCCATATAATTCACATTTCTGTGTTTGGTGTGCATTGTTTGGTTATCCGTCTGTAACTATAAGTTTTCTTAGATCGGGGACTTCAAAGAGACTACTGTGTGGAGTGTATTTCACTTGCTCTCAGACTTTATGCATAGAAAGGGCAGGAAGAAGCGGAGCCAGTGCCCAAAACATTGCAAGTCACTCCAGCTCCAAATTCTAGGGATTGCAGCCAATGAAGAGTGATAGCCAAGGGAGATTGGGATGGACATCCATTAGCGTCTCCTCTGAGAGCAGACAAACGGGGTGGGAGTGACCGGGGCTGCTTCAGGGGACCATCCAAGTCGGGACGGTGACATTAAGCTGCACACTGTCTCTGTGCCTTTAATCAGTTTGCAAATATGAGAGCCAATGACTAGCCAGGGCTTTGGGCACACAGTACCTCTTTGATTATTAAACTGGTCTGAGTAGGGTAACTGACTCTGAAATGCATTTTCCAGTGCCTCTAACATCCTCCATTTTTAGAAACATCTTCTGAGAAGAGCTTAAAATTCTCCGTGCCTACTAATCCCACCTGCCTCCATGCTTAATACTGGCCTATCAGCCGAACTCAGACTGTCACCAGAGGTGGCTTCCCTGTCATGACACCAAGCTGCCTTTCCCAGGGCATCTGATGGCCAGAGCCATGTGTGCTGGAAATAGGTTTTGTACAGGGCGTTCTGCTACTGGACTGGTTAAAAACAGTGTCAATGGCTTCTTGAGGGCTTTGAGAAGAACTAGCCAAGTAGCGATGATGGCACAATGCGGGCCCCAATTTTGTTTTGAATGTTCTTTTCCAAAGAATTTCCACTTAAAGGGTCCATTTTCCACTTCCTGATTCCCACGAGGAGCCAGGAAGCCTTGTTATATGTGGGGACCCCGAGGCAGCCT
The DNA here is from genome assembly GCF_019186645.2 of Phyllostomus hastatus. Classification (NCBI taxonomy): domain Eukaryota; kingdom Metazoa; phylum Chordata; class Mammalia; order Chiroptera; family Phyllostomidae; genus Phyllostomus; species Phyllostomus hastatus. Next base: position 26,149,597 of record NW_025334004.1, on the reverse strand, counting down.
TCCCCAAAGCCATAAAACTTGATAATGTTTCAAAGGCCTCCAACGATCTCATGCAAAGATGCGCAATTATTGACCCTCTACCGCCAGGTAACTTTATTTTCCCTTTGAATTTCTTTCTCTCTCTCTTGCTCCTATTTTTTTTCTGTCCTCTTGCTCAGTTATGAGGAGTTGGGGTGCATAACAGTTAGTGGGGAGTGGGGAGGTCATGGGCAGCATGGTGACTATAGTTAATCATCCTGTACTGTGTATTTGAGAGTTGCTAAGAGAATAGATCCTAAAAGTTCTCATCACAAGAAAAGAACATTTGTAGCTCTGTCTGGTAATGCATGCTAAGTAGACTTCTTGTGGTGACCATTTTGCAGTATATACAAATGTGGAATCATTATGTTGTACACCTGAAACTAAATAATGTTATATGTTGATTATATTTCAATTAAAAACTAAAATGAAGGGGGTAAAGATTTGTGGAAAAAATAGTTTAAAATAACACATATACCGGAGAATTAATCTCACCAACTCTGCATATTACTAACAGTACACACATTCTCTGTTTAGTTGCACAGCAAAAATAGAATCAATATTAAAATCAATTCCCTTTGGGGAATTCCCACAAGAAGGCAACGGCACGGTGATTTAGTGTTAAAGCTCAACAAAATATACCTAAGTTTGGCAAAGGAAGTCTGGGGTTTGGCCTCGTTTCAAAATGGAGTACAATCCCACCACTGCCTCAAGTGCTCTGGGCATGTTACTTAATCTCTGGAGCCTCAGTTTCCTTATCTGTAAAGCGGGAGATGCCTGGAGGAGTGTTATAGGAACCAGAAATGAAGTATGCCATGAACTCTGAGTAGGCACACCTCTGAAAGTGTTTCTGTTATGGTTACTGACACTAGAGTTCCATCACGAAAGACAAGGTCTTCTCCCCAAAATAAATGGATAACTTCATTGTTCATCCTATTTTTTTGAAGGCCTTTATGTTCTTAGGACTGTGCTTGCTGTGGGAGGTTCAACATAGAATCAGCCCAGTGAGGATGAAGACCTGAACTCCTCTTTGTGGGGGAGTGCTGGGAAAAGAGAGCGCCTTCAACAGAGTCTGGAAGCATGAACAGGGTTTCCCAAAGAGGGACGAGAAGAGTGGGCCACCTAGCAGAGAAAATGGAGGAGCAAGATCATGGAGGTGTGACAGGCTCTGCATTCTGGAAGGTGCATCTGATGTTCCCACCTTCACTCTGGAGAAAGGAACTGAGCCACCGCCACATGGGTACCAGGTGCTGCCACATCCTCTGGGAATGCAGAAGCAGGAAAGGTACCTCCTCCCTGGAGCTTACAGACCAGTGGGGATGCCAGATGATGAACAGTCACTGGAAGACAGAAGAAGGTGGGCAATGAACTAATGCAGGCAAATGAGGAGGGAGTGGCTGGGGCTGCTGCAGGGGACCCTCCAACTTAGGAGGGTGACATTAAGCTGAGACCTGCTGGAATGGCAAGCAGGGTCCATGAGAAGGTCCAGGAAGAACAAAGGCCTTGGGCACGTCTGTGGAACGAAAAGAAAGGTAAATACCTTCACCCCTTTCAAGACTGGGTTCGAGAGAAATTCCACATAAAGAAGAAGAAAGAGTACCTCTCACTGATCCCGAAATTCAAAAGGAATGACAAGTTTGAAATTTTGGAAAAATCACCTTTCCAGAAACTCCTTCCAAATGTCAAGCACAACTCATAATTCTGACTACCGCGATTTCCTCTCTCCCACCAGACGTCCCCCAGTAGGAAGCAGGAAACTATCTGTCATTGAACTTGAAGGACCCAAGAATGCATGAATTCCAGCCGCTCATCTGGACTCGCATAGGTTCTGGTTGCCGAAAAATTACACATGAGAAAGTGGGATGGGCCTGGGTATGGTCCGATTCAGACAACCTATTTTATAGAGTGATAATTCTTTTGAATTTCATAATAACCACCCTACACTTTTTTGTTTCTAAGCGAGGCTTTAGTGTGTGTTGACACTGGTGATGCCAAGTCTCTTGGACAAGTGAATTGCTAATTCAACTCAGGAAAAAGGAAGGCTTTTATTACCTGGGCTGAGAAGAGAGCTCAGAATTGTAACCGCGGAGGCTCTTCCCCACGCACGAAGGGAATGGTAATATGTAGCGTAAAGCATGCATTTTAATAAACAACCTTTAAAAATGTGCTCTTGTTTATAAAGTCCATCACCTAATTACCCTCAATAGATGATACAGTCAACAGTAACTTTCCTTCTTTGAGTGGCATCACTGACTGCCTTGCTGAAACCCCTTATTCGAATCAACATTTTATTGACAGTGCACAAATCATATTTGTGCCGATTTGTATGCTAAGGTAAATCATAAAAGATGAAACTTTGGTTTCTGCAGCTAACATTTTTAACCCGTAATAAACTGCAAAAACTAGGCTCTGAAACAACGAAAAAGCATTGATAATATGCTGGCCGCTGTCATGTTCAAACAAAATCCAAAACGCATTGTGTAACCTAACATCATCAACAAAGATTGTGCTTCACTGGGAAGGGTTTGGAGCTGTATTCCCTGCACCCCCCTTAAATTATGGTATTTTCAGCTAAACCTGGTTATTAACAGCTTAAGTTAATTCTGCCATGTGTAGGACTTACATAAATGCATGGACTTTAAATTACAAATTCAGCTGCTGTTTTAATTATTAGGTAAACTCTTTTCATGGAGCTCCAACACTTGAAAATCCACAACAAAAATAGTAGGCCAGCTGCCCGAACTCCGAGGAGAGACCCTCATTAGATGTCATTTGCATTCCATTAACCACCAAGCGGTGGGTCAGTCATTGCCTGTCAGGCGTTCAACTCATTCCTTTTGTGTTAATTAGCAGAGAAGTAAGGAGTTAATGAAGATCTCATGATCTGTGATGACTCGCCTGGTTGTGTGGGAGGAATGGCCGCTCTGGACCACTGCTGAGCATCCCATCCCGCAGGATGCTCTGAGCAGGCGCTGGAGGGAGGCTGCCCAGCGAGACTCAGGGGCGTTTTCCGGAGCCTTTGGCACGGTGGGCTTTGTTAGCTCAAGATTAGAAGGAGTTAATTGCTTCAAGATTGCTGGGAGATTAGGTTACTGGGTGGGATGTATCTATATAAGCATATGTCAGCACTAGTTAGAAGATAGGAGACGCTTATTTTAATAAACTTATGAAAAGAAGAATTAATTTGTCATTACATTGGGAATCTTATTTTATTAACTTAATTTGAAAATGTAAAGCTGTCTGAAACACTGGGTTTTCACTCACTGTCTTTCTGAATATGTATGAATCCCAGATTAGTTCATGTGCAACACTGTTCATTCAGAGCTTTTTTTCCTGGAGTTTTTTTTTCTTTCCTTTTTTTCCTAACTTGGTTTGCTGATGGCATTTGGCTCTGGGGGAGTGGGCTGGACACAGTGGCCTCTTCATTGTCTGTGGCGGGTGGGACATGGCCTCTCCAAGCCCCAGGAGCTGACCTGCCAAGGGAGCACAACCAACCACATCTGCCCATCCGCTTCTTCCCTCCGAGAGCTGGCTGTACGCACATGCTGCTAGTAGTTGGCACCCACGAAGTAGAACAGGAAAGGGTGTGCGAACAGGAGGGAACTGCAAGGACCAGTCTCTGAACCAAAGCCATCAAAGGTGCTTCCAAATGCCTGGTTTGCCTTTTATGGCTGTTGGAGGGCAAAGTCCAAATTGTCCTTGTCCTCTGCAATCTTAGGGGCAGGCATGATACTAACTGAGCACTTACAATGTTCCAGAAACTGCTCTAAGCGCTTTATTCTCATTACCTCTCTTTAATCTGTATAACCAACTTAGACAAGAAGGACTATAGTATCCCCATTTGTCAGGTGAAGAAACTGAGGCACAGGGAGATTCAGGGACTTGCCAAAGGGGACACGTGAGAAGAGTCAGCTGTCCCCCCAAAGCCACCCCTCCCCTCCCCTGCCCTACACATTTCTGTGACATAAGTGTGAGAGCTTAGCTGTGTGACAGTCAGCAGAGGTGAGGACGGGGGTGACATCCCTGTCGCATGGGGTGGGGGCAGATGTGGCCTCAGTGTCATCAGATCTGCTGATGTTTGTTTTTTTCCAACCTTTAAAAGAGTTTGGAAATACAAGTGTAAAGTTTTAAATATAAGCTCCCCACTTTCCAGTATTTGTCCAAGGTTTTTTGCAAAACACGACACCAACCAAATTTGCAGCTCAGACAAAAATCAGGTATTTACTAATGTCAAAATTGCTTTTTCTTATTACTCCCTATTGGCAATATGCAAAAAACATTCCCATTATCTCTTTAGCCTGCAGCTGAAAGGTTAGCAGAAGTAGGACGCAAGCTCTCCGCGAGAAAAATGAAGAGTAAGTAGAAGGAATGGAGTAAGACAGCTGCCCCTCCACCAAGAGCAGCTGACTGGTAAGACAAGGGCTGCTAGCTCCTCATCAGCAGATGAATCTACTTTGAAGAGCAAAAGTGAAAAATTGTGAACCATTTCTTAAAAAATTTTCTGAGTGAGATAATGGGTCTCCATGCAATGAAAACATTCCAGTCACATGGAATCGCTTATTGATACGTAATTGGATGTAGATCCCGTTCATGAGATTCACTGATGCCTCAGGGACCATAAATTAATCGCCGGGACGTTAGGAGCCAGGGGCTGAAATCAGGTAAGATGCTATTCAGTTCCTGAACTCAAAAGATAGATCCCAGCAAAGAGAAATGGCTTTCAGACCATCATTTATTTCCTTATTTCTTGACCTTTATGGAAGAGGCAGAGCCCAAAGGAGATTATAAAAGGCTAAAATAAATGATGCATGTGTTTGTTTATAACAGGCAATCATCGCTGCAGCGGGAGGCAGGTCCTGGCAGAGGCGCCTGCCCTGCCCAAGGCACACGTTGCTCTAATAAACTGTTTTGCTGGAATTCTGGGGTGACCACCGTCTGGTTCCCAGTGCCCCAGTTTTGTCAGGGGAAAAAACATGCTGTGTTTTTCACCTCCTTTCCTAAAAATAAAACTTTTAGTTCAAATACACTATGGATAAACCTTTTCTGAGGACTACCGCTACATTCTCAAGAGAATTCATTGAGTTCTTTAGAGACATGTTTTCTGCCCAAAACACACACTGGGCGACAAACACAGAAAAGTGAATCCTTTTTACTCAGTAAGTGTTCATTAGTGTCTTCTGAGTGCAGAGCCCTGGACAAGCAGTTACAAGAGGCTGTGGTCAGCAGAGGAAACCGAGAGGTCTTTTACTGTCTCCTCCCAGGAGCCCAGAGAAAGGAGCAAGAAAGGGGACTAGGCAGAGGGGACATGTGGCAGAGGTTAACGCTGAGTGGGAATCGACCAGGTGCAGAGAGGAGAAGGGGGTTCCAGGTAACAGAAATGGCAGAAACAGAGGCACAAAAATCAGAGACAGCTGAGCTTCGAGGCCCTTTTTATGTGACCCAGAAACCAAGTACCGCTGGTTGCTTGCTAGCTCCGCACCTCTGATTCTCAGATGTTCCATGGTCATTTTATCACTGTCCTTAGGCCATGGTGGTCTTACCCTACAGGCTTCGCTGATCTCCCTAAGTTGTGCAGGCGCTGGCTGCCCGCTCTCTGTCCCCACTGGGAATGGCTGTCCCTGATGCAGCCCTGATGCCGTGGCCCGGGGTCCCTTGTCCCTGAGTGCTGTGCACACCGCGGGACATGTTGAGTTTCTCTTAGGTCTTATCTAAAAGTGGATGTTCCCTCCCCCCATTTAAAACATAGAAATGCTGTGTTTTCCATGAAGAACCAGAAAAGGTACCCCAAGCTACCCACTCCGCCCACCCCACTGCAGGAATTCGGGGGTGGGATGGAAGTGGCTTTGCAAACAGTTCAAATGATGGTGAAATTACTTTTTAAAAAGTCTATTGCATGCTAACTTTAATAGAGATACAATCTATAGTCTAATTGTTTCTGTCTAGAATGCAGCTTACACAAAAGCTGCTGGATAGATTTTCTTCCAATTCAGACGATATGTGGGGAATGGGTGGCTTTAAAGTACAGGCCATAAAGTACACAAAAAGTAAAGTTTTCTGGGTCCTGGGGGCACCTCAAGGTCAGAGTCATATTCTAGGACACCTGAAACTGACATAAACGGGGCAACTGCGTGACCCAGCCGTAGAAACGTGTCACGCTCATGACGATGCGAAGAAAGGCCACAAGAGCACCTGCCCCAGGGGTGGTGACCTCCTACTTGTCACATGGATCCCTCTCCGTGACGGGCTCCGGGCAGGTGGAAACAAAGATCCATTCAGGCGGTGCGTGATGCTTAACAGTTCTCCGAAGCAAGGTGGGGCGGGGAAGACAACCCGGTTATGCTAATGGTCTTTGCTAAGAGATGACATTTCAGCTTTCATTGTAAATGGCAGTGTTGGCTATTGTAGGCTCCACGGTAGGTGTGGCTGTGCCACCGACTGTTCTGGGTCCTAAGGTATGAACCCCAGAAGATCATGTTAGCTCCTCCCCCAATACCAGTATCTTGCCTGTGGGTGGGGGTGGGGGGTGCAAACATCAATTCCTACAACCCTTGGCCGCCTCTAATTCTTAAGGCTCACAAGGTCAAATGTATTCCTCTAGGCCCAGAACTGGACACAAATTCGTGTACAGAGTTTCCTCCCTAAAACGAGCTCAAAGTCTCCCCTCCCGTTGAAGCAACATGCCAGAAACTCAGAATGGAGGGTCCGGATTTAGGGAGAAGCTCGTTATTCATGCGGACTGCCTGGCAGCGTCATGAATGGGTAATGAGAACGCCACCATCACAGAGGGATCAAGCCCAAAGCCCTGGGATAGCTATGAAATACAGTATTGTGTTTACACACTGTAACCTCATCGCTTGGACGAGAAGGGAAAAGCGGGGCTGCAAATGTTGCTGCAGCTGAGATCTTCCCAGCAGCCTGACCTGGGCTGGCTGCCCCGGAACAAGGAATTGGAGGGGGTGGCAGAGAGAGAGAGACAGAGAGACAGAGAGACAGAGAGACCAACATAACCCAAGCGCGGCGAAGCCAGCTTTAGTAAAACCAGACGGTTGATGTTTTAGGAGCCTCATGGCATAAAGAACATGTAGTAAAATTAATTTGCATTCTCTGATTATATATGTCAGATCCCTAAATATCTTGATTATGTGATTTTGCTAAAGATATCCTGATGGCGGATCTGTGGATGATTTACATAAATGAGGCATTTGCATAAACCGAATTAACAAATATAAATGCATGCTTATAAAATGCTGATACAACTTACTACTCTCATAAAAATAAATGATGAGGGATGACATATGATAGGCCGTGTGGTTTCCGGGCAATCATCACATGCCCCTGACACATACTTGGCATTTCATTGCCAGAAAAAGAAACTCCAACTCAGACATTTCTGAAGGCATGGTTCTCCCAGGGAAGCTACAGCACAGACTTGGGGAAGGAGACGACATCTAACGTGATTGAAGAGCAGGTTTGGGGCAGTGACTAAGCACATGGGCGCTGGTGTCAGGTTGCCGCAGTTCCGTCCTGACTCTGCTGCTAAACCCATGTGTCGTTCAGAACAAGCTGCTTAATCAAAAGCTTGTTGCAAGGGTGAAATGAGTCGATGTGCATGGAAGGGCTTACAATGATGCCTGGTGACGGAAAATGCACAATGAGTTTTATCACAGTTGGTATTATTGCCAGACCACCACTCGGTGTGTTGGGAGAGTCATTTCCCAAGGCTACCCAGAGCTTTGCTTCCTACCTTCTTTCTCTCTTGACCAGAGATGCTCAGATTTTCCTGATCTTTAAAGCCCTAGTGGGAGAGCAGGAAAATTCTCAAGGATCCTCCCTTTTTACCAAGATTCAAATAATAGTCTGAACTGAGCTGCTGGCGTGACCCTCCCAGGTGGGTTATTATGAGTTGATTGCAGATTTGGGCCAGATCTAAGACCCGCCCCTGAGAGATTGGCAGTGCATCTGGAGGTCCCAGTGGACTGATGTATGTGGCTGGCGGGTTACAGGGAAAGGACCACTCCTCGTGGGTAGGTGGCCCTCCAAGTTCTGATCAGGCCAGGGCTGGGATAAGAGGAAGCATGAGGTCCCCATTTCTTGCGCCCAGTCCGCCTCAGTCTCTGCCACGACGGCAATCACAGGTACCACCACATGTATGGCCAGTGGCTGCTGGTGGAGTCTGCATCTGAAGCCGATGCCGAACCCACAGGCTTCTCTACAGATGCGGTTTCTCGGATTGCTTTCTGGGCCACTGGAGGAAACAGTCTGTTTCTGGGGAAATCCGGATCTTTTTTTCTGTTGAGCTTGGACCAATCCAAATATCTACTTCCGTTCATTAGCTGCTCCCCGAACCATAAAGCATCTTCAGAGCTTTACAAACCAAACTCCAATTTCTCTTTTAGAATTTTTCTCCCCATGTGAGAAGACCAATTCCCGCAGTGCCCTTGACGATGGTAATTAAGGCAGGGCTCCGTGCAGCCTCGCTGGGACCACAGTCCCAGCTGCGGGGTCTGGGGCACCAAAGGCCCTCTGCCCTGGAGCGATTACACCTGCTTTGTAATTGTGCCTCGCAGTGGGCTGGGTTGGACTCCCCTGGAGGGCAGTGTTCACATTTCAGGGGTCAGAACAGTAATTATCATAATAGCAGCTATCAGTAATCTAGCCCCTTCTATGGGTCAGGACACATGCTTTGCATATGCTGTCCCAACTGCCCTGTGAGGCAGCTTTGCGAATTTTGCGTTAGTTGAGGTAGGGCCTTAAGGCTTGGATGTAAGACTGAGGTCCCATCCCTGGTAATGCACCATCAGCATAGACGGTAAAGTCCAACTTAATGGGCCCGCTAATGATGGCCATCCACAGGGGGCCAAGTGCCTGGGAGGGGAACCACACCCTGTTCCTTCCCCCCGAGTCCATCCTGACACCCGGAAGTCCCTCTGCCCTGTAATGCCTACCAGATTGTCACAGTGATGTGACTTATCTCAGACCTGCGATGTGGCTTCTCATCCAGCTGCTCTGGCCCTCAGCTCTCATGCCTGCTGGATGGGGAGAAATGGGTTCTGAACAGCACCTTCAGACGGGTATTGCAAAGATCAACCGAGATGACATTGGTATTGTCTTTCCACCAACAATACGCGCTCGCTCAGGTTTGTATCTGGACGACTCTTCATTGAAACGTGCACAGTAGAAGAAAATAACAAATTATGGAGATGATTGCTTGAATTCTAATTCGGGATTTCCAGCCCGTGCCTTTGTCTTAAGTTCCAGACTCAAGTATCCGACCAAGCTGGAATGGCCCGTGGGTGAAATCAACCACATGGGCAGTGAAGACTCACGCTGAAGAAGCACTCATTGAAGTGGCCGCTGGGGTCAAGGGTGGGTCATGACCACTCCCTTTGTTCCCCACTCCAGTCCAGCGTAGAGTCTAGAGGCCTCCTCCGAAGATGTTAACTTCTTGCTAATAACACATGTTGGTCCCAGCCGAATAAGAAGCTCTCAGTGATCCCAAAATAGGTGCTAAGTTCTCACAGCAGTGTTTCTTAATAAGTGGTCCACAGATCACCAGCATAGGGGAGTCTCTGGGGGTGCATAATACGGTGGCAGGTTTCTGAATCCACTGAACCAAAATCTGAGAGTGGACCTGAGGATCTTCATATCATAAGCTTCTTTGATGCTTCTTCATTCTAAAGGTTGAGAATCCCAGCACTGGAGGCACTGCTAGCTGCTCTTCTGTGCTTGTTCCTCACGGACAGCGGTGATATTTTTATGAAGCATTTATGGAAGATGAAAAAAAAAAGAAGAATACAGAGAATGTAAATGGTATTCAAATCCATATTTGAAGTTCATGGCATACAGTGAGGGACAGAAGTTACTAGGAAATCGAAGGACTTTGAGAAAGGGAGCCCATTCTTTTAAAAAGCGAAATCTTCATACCTATCATTGGCATTTTGTTGCCTTTGTTCCTCCGAGGAATTTTCCCTAAAGGAGCTCACAATGTCTACACTCACCCATTCAGTAGTCGTTCATTCACTTAGCACTTTCGTGCGTCACGTGGTAATGAAGTAGATGAGCAACACACAATCTCTGCCTTAAAATAATAATGAAGCTTTTACCTAGTAGGGGAGACAGATGCCTAAGTCAAGAAAGGCAATAAGGTACTCTAAGCCCTGTCTCAGGTTTGCCTTTGGATATCCTGCCACTGGGCGGAACCGGTCTAGCTTTCATGAGGAATTGTGGGGGCAGGGCTGAGTTTTAGCAATAATGGCTCCAAATAGATTCCTTCAATTTGCCCGATTCAACATAATGCTGCACACAGGGTCTGCACCTCATCCAAACAGTTTAGTTGAATTACTCAGTACAGTATGTGCCGACCATTCTGGCACCTGGTGTTCTATTTTAAAGTAGAACTCAGGGGGCTTCCCTGAAGATGTTAACTTCTTGCTAACAGCACATGGGGGTCCCAGCCTAATAAGGAGCTCCAGGTGATTCCCACGTAGGTGCTAAGCTCGCACTGGAAAGTACAATTATGACAGCTGAGCGGTAGGAGGACTAGGGGGTGGAATGCTGGGCATGTGGCTGGGATAAGAATGGGAGATGAAGGATTTGCTGAGAGCTCAGAAAGTAGGAACAGGGAGGAAGGAGGAATATAACAGAAGTCAGAAGCGAAGACAACAGCATAGAAAAGCAGGGAGGGGTGTAGAGATCATGAGAGACGCAGGGAGCGGTTCCTAAAGGCGGGTCAACTTGGGACCCCATAGGTGAGGAGTGTCCCTCCTGCCACCCCCTGTCCCATCCCCCCTGAGCAGTCTGCCCATGACAATGGCAGGAGTCGCAAAAGCCCGAAGCCCAGAGCGGGAATGTGCTGAGTCCCGCTTCTCTCTCCTGGTGACATCCGTCAGCAAGGGCTAGCTTCTGAGCACCGCGAGAGGGGGTGAAATAAGCAGAAGTAATTTATTCGGGATCTTTGAGAGGATAATAGCCAATTATTTGTTTATAACACTGGTTAAATTTTCATTAGGCAGATTAATGGAATATCATGTACTGTCAACATTGGACTGAGGGGTGGTCTGTAAGAGATAAACGGGCAAACAGGCTCTGTGTCTCTCTGAGTAAATTAGTTTTTGCTTTCCTGTTTTTCATATGAAAATGGGAAAGGTGGGCAAGGTGGTGCATTTTAAAACAGGTCTTGAGATGGGCCACAGTGGTTAAATATGAAAGCAATCCTGGTAATAAATACATTATAATAACTTGGCATCATGGCCATAATTGTGATTTCATGAAAGTCTGGGATAATGTCAATTTTTAACCTGCTCTCTTAATACACACTTCCCCTCCCCGAGCTCTAACGCTGCGTATGTGCGGCGAAAACGCACTGCTTTGGGGGCCCTCTGTGTCTGCGCCCTGTGCTCAGCATCACAGCTGGCAAGTGCAAGAGGCACCTCCGCTTGCCTGCGCGTTCCGTCATTGTCATCCCGGAGGCCAGGAGTGGCTCGCGAGTGCTGTTATCAGGCTCAGAATTCCCTGGACTCCGCAAGAGGGGAGAGTCGCTTATCCCTCTGCACGTAGACGGAGAGGCACTCTCTCTCAATGGTTTCCTTGATGCTAAATATCTGCTTAGGGCTGGAACCCAAAACGGGTTGGCTTCCTAATCTTGACGTTATTCCATGTAAGAATCCGAGGGCCAAACTTTAGAATAAAAAATTCTATCAGCAAATTGGAAATCACACACACAATACAATGGGGGCATTTCACCACTATATTCTATAGTTTTTAAAAAGAGTAATTGGCAATTATTCTTTTTAGTTTAATTAGCATTGGAGAGTCGTTGAAGTTCGATATAGAGAATGCAGCTAAGCATTTTCATTTGAAGCTCAACTCTGAACTTTTTTAAATGTCATTATTTAGAAGAAAGATGACAGAATGTGATTTCCTTCTTTAAAAATAGCACAGGGAGAGAAGGAAAGTTATAGAAATTGATGGAAGGAAGGAAGGAAGGGAGGGAGGGAGGGAGGGAGGAGGAAGGAAGGAAGGAAGGGAGGGAGGGAGGGAGGGAGGGAGGGAGGGAGGGAGGGAGGGAGGGAAGGAAGGAGGAAGAGAGAAAAGGACACTCACAGTGAAGTAGAAAATCAGCTACATGAGACCTGGTACTCTTTTCATAAAATGCCAAAATTTGCAGCATGCCTCATAATTTTTTTTTCCTAAAGATAAGGCACTACTCTGAGTCTCTGCAAACCATCTTTTCTGGCCTGTATATTGGCTTCTTTTCAAAATAATTGTTCCCCAAAGTAATTCCCAACATGAATTGGTCACGCCAGTACATTTATTTTGAAATGTAAAGAAGAAAATTGACTTAGCTTTCCCTACCAATGACATGTCTCTACAGCCCACCCTGGTCAGGCCCCGGAGGCCCATGTCCAAGGTCCTTGGTTGGGGTAATCCCTACTGCGCATGACCAGGGGGCGGAGAAGGTAGAGGACCTGTGTCATTGCTTTTTCTTGCTCGCTCTCCTCGGCACCTTCATAGCCTTGACAGAGCAGGGTTTGGATGTGAAGTCAGTCACCAGCTGACCTAAGAGCTGCCATAACTGGTGTGCTTAGGTAACCGTGGGCCTAGAGGGAAAGTGGGGGTCCCCACTCCTCCTTCTCATCAGTCTGAGTTCTTCCTTGGTCTTGGATTCCAGGTGGGAGAACAGCCGGGGCACATGTGTTGCCAGTGGGTCCATTGCTCTAAAGTGGCCAGTGGCGTGAATTGAAGGTCAGGGTTGTCTGCAGACTCTGTGAAGTGGCAAATGCCTTTTCATGGCTGCTGGCCAGAGAATGACCTTTAAAGGCTTTAGGGAGATTCATTTCTTTAATATACAACATCTGTAGATGCAAATGCTTCCAAAGTCAGGCAGCTTTGGAGAGAGGGATTACAGTCTTCTGGAGGAGTCAGCTGGTGGGGAAGATGGGCGAGGGGTCATTTCCAAGTCTCTAGACACTTAGGACAAGCACAAGACAGTGGCCTCTAGATATAGCAGCCCTGAACCTCAGTTCCCAGGGTCTGGGCTGAAAGAGACCACCCCAGGAAAGCCCTTCTGGTCATTCAAGAACTAAACTCTGAGACAGGAGGATCCAGACAGACCCACCAAATGTAGAACTTTCGTACTCCTTTGACTAGCATTAAAGGGCTGTCGAAGGCAGTGCTGGATTTTCCTAATTTGAAATATGAAAGATATTCTCTGGGCTATTACATCCTTTTAGTGAAGGCAATTCACATTCTTTTGGTGGTTTATCCTACTTATAATGATCAAATCCCAGAGTCAGGATTTCTAATGCAAACCACTTTTCCAGCTGTAATTGGATCTAAGACAAATGCAACCACCAAGGCCTAAGAGTCCCTGGCAAGGTTCAATCAGGCTATGATATTGCTTATGAAAGTGATATCTTACTATTGATACTTCTCCCAAGAGCGGGGCAAATTAGAGACATACTTGAATGCTTCTGAGGCCTCGCAGACAGACTGAGAGTAGGCCACTGTTAGAGATTCTCAAACAGCATGATGCGCATTTCATTGTGGTCATTTAATGGAAACCCTATGAAAGTCTTCTGCTGGGTCTGGGGATAAAAGAAGTTCTAACATTTAGGGAACCACATGAAATGTGGCTCTTAAAATTCAAGAACTGATAATGCTGATGCATCGGAAAGCAGACTTCTGGGGGCCATGAGATAACGTGGTCGCAAAGTGAAAACACGTGGACTCCCCCATTGTATCTACCCAGACAGGACCCTGGAAGCTTGTTACACACACACACACTCCAAACCCAGGGGCTCGTGGATGACCTCCAAGGGTACAGAGCACTGTGTCCTATCGAGGGATGGCTTCGGCTTCTAAACACTGACATAAGTAGCAGGTGTGAGCTGTAGTCCACATTCAAGTGTGCAGAGAACTGATTGCTATATTGCCCATCATTCTATTTCATGTAGTTAAATATACCTCTTGTGATTTCTATTTACAACATAATTTCTGACTTTAACACACGTCCAATTGACCTCCACCCTCCTCCATCCCTGGGGTTAAGCTGGAATTTCAGGATCTTACGCAGCGAGAGAAGATGTGGAGCATCTGGTCTACCTGCCGTCAGCCCACGAGGCTTACAGCCGGGACATCTACCATCCCTCCCTGGGTGGCCCCTTCAGGCCCGAACTCTCCATGGCTCCCATACCATACTTGACATGTGGGAAATGTCGCCGGGTTGCGTTTACTACCTACACACACTCTGCAGCCACGTTTCTCTGGGGTCTTGCTGTCTCTTAAGAGACATTGCCAGTAAGCGGGGCCTCTCTCCCTCCTCCTCAGAAAGAAGCCCTGCCTATTACTTAACCTCTTCAAATCTGCCTTTCTCTATCTGTACCATGGGAAGAGCACTTAATAAACATATTTTTTAAAGATTTTATTTATTTATTTTTAGAGAGGGAAGGGAGGGAGAAAGAGAGAGAGAAACATCAATGTGCAGTTGCTGGGGGCCGTGGCCTGCAACCCAGGCATGTGCCCTGACTGGGAATCAAACCTGCCACACTTTGGTTCGCAGCCCGTGCTCAATCCACTGAGCTATGCCAGCCAGGGCTGCACTTAATAAATATTAGCATTTTAAAACATCGTTCTTAACAGATAGTTCTGAATGGACATAGACGAAAGCAAAAACAGCCTCACAGGACTCCCTGACTCATTCATGTTACGGTAGTCATATCCTTTTATATTCAAATGACATTACTGGCATTTCTAGGAACAATGGTGCCTATTTATTACAGATTCCTGGATGCTGCTATAGTCTTCCTTTATTATTCTTTACGTTTGAGCTTTTCACTGTATTATACTATATATTATAATATATGAAAGTACAAGTGTACAGCTCAAACACACACATGTAATAACACCTAGAACAAGGAATAGGACATAACCTACCTCCCAGAAATCTCCCTCAAGCTCTTGTCCAAGAGTAGCTGTGACCTCGACTTCAAACGACATGGATGAATTTCACTGTCTTTATACCTCATGTAAATGGAATCATATACTCTCTCATTTTGGAGTCTGGCTCTTTTCACTCTATATTATGTTCATGAGATGCAAACAAATTTTCTGTGTCATTCATTGTATGTGTATGTAAGGTACATGCATATGTGTGTCTCATTACAGT
Source organism: Phyllostomus hastatus (assembly GCF_019186645.2). Lineage (NCBI taxonomy): Eukaryota > Metazoa > Chordata > Mammalia > Chiroptera > Phyllostomidae > Phyllostomus > Phyllostomus hastatus. Next base: position 26,134,413 of record NW_025334004.1, on the reverse strand, counting down.
ATAGAGTTGTCCATGAGAGAAATACATGTCAAAACATGTAAAAGTGGCAACCCTGGAGCTTGGTGTCCCCACCTGTGTGAGTCTATGGGATATTTGGGGCCCAGTCATGATGCAAAAGTCTCTGCTCACAGGGGTGTCTCTGGGTGTGTGTGGCCCAATGAGTTGGAAGTGTTTCCTTGATACCTGAAGAGTAACAGCCTATTATTTCTTCAGCTCCAGTTCCCACGAAGTGTCTCCGAGGACGGCCATGCACAGTGCCTTGAGGAATCCTGGATCTCCCACAGACCGGCTCTACAGCTTTAATAAAGGACACTGACTTTTATGTGGCGTCTATAAGGTGACATGTATGCCCTAAGAGCTTCCATGTGTTGCCTCATGTAGCCTCACAAACTCCTGTGCCATGGGTGGTCATTTAGTCTTCTTTTAACTCATTCATTGATTCCTATGCCAACTGCACCCACGGAGCTCACCGCTGGACAGATGAGACACAGAAATAAACAGTGCATCTCAATAAAAGTGTGCAAGTGCTGGGAGAGGACTGAGCAAGAGCACCAGGGAAGAATCCAGAAGGACCGTGTGGTCAGAAAAGCATCCCAGACGGAAAAGACGTGAATCTCCCCCTTCCCCATTCTCACCTGTGGCTAAGAGCAGTCAAGTAGCATGTCCACAGCCATAGGCCGAAGAAGCCTCGAGCAGGAAATAAAACCCAGGATGCCCAGCTCCAAAGTGGCCTCTGCTCGTCCCTCGCATGTGTGCCATGCAACTTGTAGCAAGAGTCCCCTTTTCCAGCTTGTCCCAATCTACGGACGAACTCCGTGGGTGGGACACAGAAGCGAAGGCGGTCCCAGGAAGGAAGGAAACAAAGCCCGGACGAGGAAGGGGAGCCAAGGAAAGGCTGAAGGGGGAAGGAGCCCGATGCTCCATGAACCCCCTTCCTTCTCACTCGGAAAGTCAGAAGGAGGCTGAGGCTCCGAAAAGCCTATTATGGGAACTGGGTTTCCACGTGACACTTCTCATAAAATCGTAGAAACAGTAAAGACAAATTCCTCTACACTGTTTATGTCTGGACCTAGACAAGGGGAAGGGCTAAGTTTTGAGTTGGATCAGCCAATGCATGTATACTCTTCCTTGTTTTTATTTTCTGATTTTAGGAATAATACAGTGCTCATCAGAAAAAATGTCAAACAACAGTCTGATGTAAAGTCTCCCGGATCCTCCCTCTTTCTTTCATATATATGGAATATATATATATATATATATTTTTTTTTCTTGGTCAGTAAAGCAGAAAGCCTGCCCTACATGTATTTCCAGCCCTGGCATCTGAGCCCCGGAGAGCACAGACCTGCCAGTGGCCTCAACCCCCACAGGTGATGTCATAGAGATGATAATCTCCAAATTGCCTGTAATCCTGTAATGGCTTCCAAACCACACATTATACCACACGTGACAACCCAATTACTAATACCGCCATTTTCATGTATGCAAAGGACAGCTAGCCTTTCAGTCCTGTGATTAGCCGAATGCACAGCGACAAATTAACTGGCAATTTCAGTGCAACATGAGGAAACTGCCTTTCTTATTACATTCCAAAGAAAGCCATAGCCAAACAAGCCACGGTGAAAGCCAAGTGTCACCTAAGCGTACCTGTCAATCAGCAAGGCAAACCTGCCTCGGGGGTGGGGCGGGGAGCGGCCCAGGTGTTCTCTGAAGTAGGAAAACCCTCGCACTCTTTATGTAGTGGAGAGGCCAGCAAGGACCCGCGAGCATCAGAGTTCCAAAGTGTGAAGCTAAATGACTACAGACTTTTTGCACCAGGTTTTCCAAACTCCGACAATTAGAATTGAAAATGGTGGTGGTGGGATGGGGTGGGGGAGGGTGATCTATAATTTGTGTCATTTTTCAGAACCAGGGCTGTGTGTTATAGTTATTCTGTGATGGGCCTTACAGATCCTTTCGTCTGGCCGAGACCCCAGAGAGGAGAGAGGGCTCACATGTGGCCAGGCGAAGCTCAGCCTCAACCCGCGACTCCGGACTTAGGGCATCAGCCAGGAGGCTGCCGAGACAGTTGAGAGTCAGCGTCCAGATTTTGAAGGGAGCGGAGAGAAGGTCCCCCATAGGAGAATAGTTCCTCCAAACCTTCCTCCACCCGTGAGCATCAGGGTGGCTCTCCTGTGGCTTTTCCCAGCCTCTCTCCCTGTCTGCCTGTTCAAGTTCACCACTTCCCAATGGACGCTCCGACACACACACCTCCCTTAGGCTTCGTAGTTCCCCAACCGCTCTCCCGTGTTCACCTTCAGTTTGTCTGGCCTTGTACGGCTCCTCTAGGAAATCTTCCCTTTTGTCACCCCCAGGCCAACCTGGGCATTCCTTCTCCTGTGCCTCTTCTCCGCCTCAAACACGGCACCTCCCTCGTATTTCACGTTAAAGCTACGCCTACCCCCCCCATTAGGCAGGCATCTCCCAGAGACCAGGGGCTGTCGTTTACTTGCCCTCGTATTCACACAGTCCCTTGCACACCGGAGGCACTCAGTAAACACTTGTTTGTTTGTTTTTTAAGATTGTATTTATTTATTTATTTAGAGAGGGAAGGGAGGGAGAAAGAGAGAGAGAGAGAGAAACATCAATGTGCGGTTGCTGGAGGCCATGGCCTGCAACCCAGGCATGTGCCCTGACTGGGAATCGAACCTGCGACACTTTGGTTCACAGCCCACGCTCAATCCACTGAGCTACGCCAGCCAGGGCTAGTAAATACTTGTTGAATGAATGAATAGTTGAATAAGGGACTAGGTGGGTAGATAGAAAGAGAGACGACAGACAAGGGAACTGTTCTCATATTCCATGTACGTGTCCTGGCCTGATTCAAAGTCAAGTGGAAACAACTGCCTCTTACAACCATCTAGTCCAGAACCTTCTTCTTCTGAGTAGGAATGTCATCAGCATGCTATAGCACATAGAACTTGAAACCTACTCCTTAGCCTTCAACACGCTCTCCCTTAGAGAAATATGGCGGTCCCCTCGCGGCAGCACGGAGCCACGATCTCCGAGTAGAGGTCGTGTGAAAACGGATTTCAGCCAGAGGTGGATGGCCCCAGATGGATGTGGTTGGGGGTGTGGAAGAACATCTTGAACTATTTTTCGAACATTTCGGTTTCGGCAAAAACCAAAACATGTTTTGCCAATCACTTTCCCTTAATTTAAAAACCCATGGATTTCAAAGGAAATTTAATCTGAATGTTTCTACTTCATTTACCCCACCTCTTCAAAATGTTCTCCTGAAAGGGTGAGCTGATGTCCTAGAAGTTTAAAGGACTTTTTATAGTTTGCTGGTTTCTTTTAAACAGCAAACCATTTAATGATTTGGGAGGGAATCAAAAAGCCCTAAATCTTGAAATAAAAGAAAAACCAATGGTGCAAGTTCATGTAAGTTTAGATCTAGGAAGTAGGCAACATACTTCCCATGCTAAGACAAGAAGAAATGGTTGAAGTCGAAAATTAAGGGAAATATAATTGTTTAAAAAGTGAATAAATTCAGCCCACACTGGAGTAGCTCAGTGGATTGAGCACGGGCTGCGAACCAAAGTGTCGCAGGTTCGATTCCCAGTCAGGGTACATGCCTGGGTTGTAGGCCATGACCCCCAGCAACCGCACATTGATGTTTCTCTCTTCTCTATCTCCTTCCTTTCCCTCTCTAAAAATAAATAAATAAAATTAAATAAAATTAAATAAGTGAATAAGTTCTACATGATCAATGGACAAAAGTAAATCTAGAGATTACCACAGATACTGATTTATCTCTAGTAGAGATTACTATAGACCTTGGTTTATTTGTGATGGAGTCCCAGTACGTGTTGTCAGTAGCTCCTTAATCATCAGTGCAAGTGACCTTGGCAGGAAAGTCAGGATGACGCTTTAAAGCGAAGGAGCTAGAAGCACTGTAGGTGCACGTCTCCCACTGATCTCCTTATAATATGTCAATTACCGCCCTGCTCATTGTCTCCTAGCCCAAAGGGTAACTGACACTTGCGTGAAATTTGTCAACAATCTGCTTCCTGGTGTTTACGCAGGGGTGGACGCCCCCTGCAGACCTTACCTGATATCCTTTTGTTTCGCCAGATCCTTCCGCTGGGTAAGTTACAAGCCGGGAACAGCTTGGGCCCCTAGGGCATGCGTCTGATTCGCTGGAGTCACTGGGGGAAATTTAGTGCGCAGCAGAAATCCAGTCAACACCCTTGTTCCCATTAGTTAATATACTGTTTGACACCACCGTGGCCAGCAGAAGAATTAGTCCATCTCTCGCAGACCACCCACACCACTAATAGCTAATAACTAACACATGGGGAGACCATGGTTAATGATATCCTTGGGTTCGGAGGTTCATTGTGTTTTTATTTCTTTTTTCCCCCCTCTTTATTAGCATTCACTCATTCAATGAACAACTGCTGAGTGCCCATCGGAAGCCAGGTGCTGTGCTGGACCTTGTGGAGGAGACACAAAGATCAGAGCACTAGCCCCTGCCATCGACAAGCACACAGGCTCCTAGAATTAACTGTCCTAGTGAGGCTTTCATTCACGCACTGCTGTGGTCAATACATTACACTCTCAGAAAGGTGCATTTTAAGTCAGTCTCTTCTGCATTTGGAAACTCACATGGGTGGGTCCCATCGTGCCTCCCACAGCAGTAAATGATTCAGTTGGCCTCCCCAGACCAATCAGCCTTTAACATATTCATGCAAAAAAAGAAGATCTCCGCAGCAGATCCATGACACAGACCTACCAGGGGGTAAAATGAAAGATGGGAGGCAAATCTTGAATACCTTCTAAAATACCATGGATGTGCAGGAAATACGACCAAGACCAATCAGAAAAAAACACGAGTCATAGACTCCTAAAAAAGCTGTCTGAGAAGACCTCCAAATGAGACCTGATAATAGAATGTTCCCCCATCGATCAGTGCGACCGTCTCCAGACCAGAAACCTTTGACTTCTAAGGGCTCACCACTCCTAGTCCCGCCACTTGCCTCCCAAACAAAGACTCCAAGAACCACACGTTTTTAATTATACTAAGTAAAGGTTGATGAATGATTCATATAACTAATCTAAACCTGGGCCAGGTTAAAATAATACTGTGTAATAACTTATATTTATATAGCTCATTTTCTTCAGAGCCCAGAGTAGTTTTCAGATACTATCTCGTCTCTTCTCATAATATCCCTGTGAAGTAACACGGTGAGAACTCCTCTCTTTCAGGGACGAGGCAATAAAAGGGCCCGAAAATTTCAGACCCCAGTCCAACATCACACAGGATGGCAGACAAAAATCCGGGACCGTATCTGCACATAAAAAAAAAGCCATCTCAAAAATATGGAAATCACCCTGGCTGGGTGTGGCTCAGTGGACAGAGCACTGGCCTGAGAACCAAAGGGTCACTGGTTCGATTCCCAGTCAGAGCACATGCCTGGGTTGCCAGCCAGGTCCCCCGGTGGGGGGTGCACAAGAGGCAACCACACATGGATGTTTCTTTCCCTCTCTTTCTCCCACCCTTCCCCTCTGTCTAAAAATAAATAAATAAAATCTTTTTAAAAATATGGAAATTAAGGGACAACGACGCTAACAAAACAGGCTTTTTTCCTGGTGGCAAATGACCACATTAATGGTGGCGGTTGAGATAGTAACAGCTCTGGGCTAGAACATTCTCTTCCTTGTGGTAGCTCTGGGGGTATCAGCGATACTTAGGGAGTTGAGACACTAAAGACGTAAGAAATTCTGAATCAGACCCACGCCCCATCAGCTTCAAGATCCTCCCTCTCAGCCAGGAGGTGAAGACGGCTGTGAATCAGCGTGGCCGTTGGCAGTACACGTCATTGCCCTCGCCCCCTCCCTGGGCCTTCGCACCCCCGCCTGCATCATCTGCACCTCTGCCCAGAGGCTTCCTCTTGCACACTACAAGAAAGGTGTCTTGCCCACTTCAGACGGACTACTAGTGCATGAACTTCTCCCCGAATGGACTTGTGTGGGAATGTCTGAGCTCCTCATCCTCGGGGCGCAATAACGGAGGAGGGTCTCCAGGGCTCCCCAGGACGTCCCTGTGGGATCAAGCTCCAGGCACCCACCATGGCCACTGCGTGGACAATGCACAGGCGTGTCCAACCTGCAGCCCGCGGGCTGCGTGCAGGCCAGGACGGCTGTGAATGCAGCCCAACGCAGACTCGTAGATTGACTTAAAGCATGATGAGATATTTTTTGTGATTACGTGTTGCCATGTATCTAACATGTGGCCCAAGACAATTCCTCCAGTGTGGCGCAGAGAGGCCAACAGGTTGGACCCCCCTGCTGAGAGCGTCCCTGTTCCCACCTCACTCTCCAGCAGACGACTCACCCAGAAGTCTTGTGTCGGGGTCCGCTTCTGGGGGACTCACTGTGGAGCCACACACCCACGGTCCGATCCTCCACGGAAACCTGTATCTGTCCCTCTGCCAGCATGTCAATGTCCCCAAGTTTCCTGCACACCACGGGGAGCTGAGGGTATTGTTAAGTCTGGGACAGGACCCGAACAAAGAAGCATAAAAGGAGAAGTGTGTGCTGAGAACCTGGAAAAAGTCTACAGCCATCCCACCCTGAACTCGCCTGATTCTCTTCTGAAAACCTGGAAAAAAGTCACTTCGGGCTCCGTTTGGGTGTTTTCTTTTCTCTTTTTTTAATGTTGCGTGAGGACTGCCTCGGGGAGTTAAAAAGGCGTGGACTTTGAAAGCCATGCTCTCGCTCTTTCATGTAGTTTAGATGAGCTTTTATTCTGCCTATTGCAGGGTCAGCGACACACGTGAGAGGTGCAATGCCCTGAGTTTACTTTCTGAGGTGTGCCCACCATACGCAGCACACTCCCATCCGCAGGGCGGTGTGATGAGGACATTTGCCCTCTAGTGGCTTAGCAGTTATTTGCAGAATGTAAATCCATTCATTCATTCATTCAGTCAGTCACGCCGTGAGTCGGTCAAGTAATTACCGAGCCCTTATTCCGTTCCAGACGTATGCTGGGGATGATGAGATACACAGCTGTGGTCCCTGGCCTCATGGAGCTTACAGTCCTGTGAGGAAACAGATATGAATGGAAATGAACACTGAATTGTGATCACGCCCGTGAAGGAAATCAAGGAGATGCAATGGGAGAAAAGCAGGATATATGTAACTTGAGGTGGGACAAGAATCAGAGAAGGCCTCTCTAAGAAGTGACATTTGAGCTGACATCTGAGGGGTGAGCAGTCAGGCAAAGTGCAAGGAACAGCAATCCAGGCAGGGGGAACAGCATGTGCGAAGGCCCTGAGGACAAAGAGGTGGAAACACACGTTCAGAGGAGGGATAGCCTGGAGACTAAGGGCATGCAGTACAGTTCCGGCAGGCTGGCTCTCAGAAGTCCTACCTCTGTTCTTAGCTCTGTGACCTTGGGCAAGAAACTCACCTGTTCTGTGCCTCCTCTGTAAAACAGAGATGGCGGTGATAGTATCTCCCAGTGCCCAGCACACAGCAAGGACTTGAATGTGTTTTGGTTACTCATCAGAGCAAGTGGGCTGAGTTGGCATAAAACTGGCCAGGTCTCAGAGGGCCTTTCCCAGCTCGCGCTCTCTCTCTCTCTCTCTCTCTCTCTCTCTCTCTCTCTCACACACACACACACACACACACACACACACACACCCTCTTCTCCATGTTTCAATGTTTCGTTACCTTGAATGCCAAGACAGACTGTTCTCGAGAACCTCACTACTCAGAGTATGGTCCAAGGGCCAGCAGCAGCATCACTGGGGAAGCTAACTAGGCATGCAGAGCCCCAGGTCCCTCCCCAGACCTTCTGAACCAGAACCTACATTTAACAAAACCCCAGGGAGCCTCTTCTGCACATTCAGGTTTGAGAAGTGTTGCTTTAGAGGCCTCTAAGGCCATGGCCACTCCAGGTCAAAACACCAACACGTCATCACAGAGAGTGCTACCTGGTGGCATCTCTTTCTTACTCTGACTTCAACGCCGTCACTTTGAGCAGACAAATGGAACCCAAGACCTACTGAAGAAAAAATCCTCTTCTCAGTTTACGCGGGAACTGGAAGGCTGGGTGCAGGCGCTGGGAAGGAAGGCGTGATGAGCCCTGAGTTGCAGAGCAGGCAAGGAGAAGGCGGGGCGCGGGGGACAGAGACGGGGAGGAGGGTGCAGCTTTTCTTCTTTGGTCACCCCCAGTTTCTACCCTCCCCCATTTCTTTACAAAAGTCTTTCAAAAAAGTCACTGCTGGGTCTTCCCTCCTCTCATATTGGGTCACCCCTGAAATGAAAGCTGTCCCCAATGTCATCCATCCAAAATTGTGACCGACGTCTCTGTGTGAAAAGGCGATCCTATGTTTGATTGTGTTGCTATGCAACATACATGGTATTTGTGACAAGAGGGTAAGCATGTGAAGAAGAAATACCAGATGGAATGAGACTGAAAAAGTATAACTACTTTTTTTAAAAAACTCCTCAGATTGTTGGTCTGTGCTTTATAAGTAATCCACGGCTTTGGGATACTTCTAATGTTATTTACAACACAGGGAGCCAAACACAAAGGCTTATAAGCCGCTCGTATTATCTGCACATCAAGCAAGAATTCCTAGCACCATTTCCCTCTTAAATGTCCAATTTAGATTTTGTCACATTTGTAATTACTTTGAACATTGCAAACACGCCGCACAAAAGATTTCTGTGCGACATTTCCTTTGATAGCCTATTAGGCTCCGTGCGAATTCTAAATCAAATCTTGTTACCAAATAATACTGTGCGTTAGAGGTTTTCATAGTTTATTTGCAAAATAAATAAATAAGCCCACAGCAATCTCAAATGAAAACAAATCAAGGAGGCCTTCCTAATAAATCTGCATTACGTTTCATCATTTTCGTGATAAGATGTAGGTACTCGTACTAGAGAAAATAGGCTGGAATGTAATGTGTCCATTGGAGGGGCCAGTCTCTTCTTCAGTCTGCGAAGCCCACATTTTAAATCACATCCATGTGATGATGAGCTTCTACCTGTGTTTAAAGGGCACCTGCTGGGAGTGATCGAAGGGTTTCCATGAGGAGCTCTTGAGAACAGTTCCCTGCCTCTAGCCAGGAGGTAAATGCACGTGGCCACAGTGGAAGATAACGGGACTCCAAATTGCTTCCGCATCGAGCACACTTGACACCTTTGTTCCCTGACCTCAGGCTGCATTCTTTCCCAGCTGCACAGAGGAAGCGTGCGTGTGGAGGGGCCTGAAGTCTAAGGATTCATTCATTCGTTTGTTCATTCATTCATTCGAAAATATGCTTTAGCATTCGGTTCAGGAGATTGAAGCAAAAGGTGGGAACTCGATCAAAACCTAAAATATCACCTATATGATAGTTTAAGAAACCTTTAAAAAATGATACACAGAGAATTTAAGAAATCTCTCCCAAAGTCACACCATCCCATTTGTGGGGCGGCCTTTCTTACTGCTCGTAGTGGCTATTTTGCTGGGTTTGCACTTCTGGGGAATGTGCCTGTAGCTCCTTAAGGAGCGGATACATGCCTCATTCATCTTCGCTCTTCTCGAGTCTGGCTCTGAGCGAGTGCTCAGTGGATGTTTATTGGGTGGATGGATGGATGGCTAGATGGACAGAGGAAAGAGGAATAAATGGCTAGATACTCTGCTCTGTCCAATTAGGTTTGAATTGTGGAAGAACAGAGGCAAGGGGAAATAAAATGGGATATTATTTTAGATTGTATTTTTTTCACTTTATATAACGGAAACCCAACTCAAACTAACCAGAGCAAAAAAAGAAGAAAGAAAGAAAGAAAGAAAGAAAGAAAGAAAGAAAGAAAGAAAGAAAGAGAAAAGAAATGAAAAGGAAAGGAAAGGAAAGAAAAGAAAAGAAAAATTCTTTATCATTTAAGTGTAAAGTCCAAAAAATAGGCCCTGCTTCAGGTAGGGCTGAATCAAGATGTTAGAATGGCATCATTGGGGGCTTGGTTATTTGCCCCTTCCCTTTCCTGCCTGTTTCCTTCCATGTTAGCGTCACTCTCAGGCCGCCTCGGGGTTACACAGTCTTTGCGGTACGTGCTCTCAGAAGCAGAGAGGCGGTCTCGCGCCTGGTTCCTGTCTCCTTCCATTCCCACCCCCACACTTCCCTTCCATCCTGGGCACATACATAGACATACCACACTCCCTTCGAGGTACGTCATGATGTTCAGAGCAAAGAATGGCAGCCTGAACTCGTGGGCAAGAAACTGAAAAAACAGAATTGTAAAATGTGCTTACAGGCAAAATATAGGGTTCTGTTTTGCAATAAGAGAGAAATTTTTATTTCAAGAACTCCTGATTAGAATTTCACCCTGCCACCCCATGTGAGAGAAGTAACATTTTAATGACAACTAAAGGACAGAAAGCATAAGTGAGTTGTCTGAGGTCTCACAGCCACCGCCTGGTTGAGCCGGGACGCAACCCTGGGGGGTCTGTCGGCAAAGCCAGGGCCCTGACCTTCCCGCTCAGCTGCTGAGCTCATTCCCTCGTCTATGAAAGCAGGGATAATAATAGCACCCACTGATAGGGTTGTTGGGAGAATGTTATGAATATACAGAACGTGCGTATGATAAACTCAGCACATAGTAGGTACTCGATAAATGCCAGGAGTTCTTCCGCTGGGCTGGGGGTTGGGGAGGGGGTGTGGAGAAGGCAGAAAACCAAAACATCATTAATAAAGTGTTCTACTTACTAGGGTTCTGGCTCACTGATATTAGAATACATTGAGTGGACAAATGTCAGACATTCTTCTGTGAGGCTTAACTCGGCACGTGGCAGCTCTGGCAGTTGTAATATCTCACCAAGACACGGAGCCTCCGGGAACAGCCTCCCATAATTGGGGCTGCCTTTTCCAGCCCATCATAATGCAGATTTACCCTGCCGCAGAGTATAATTTTAACTTTGTTACAGAAATTGTGTGAGTTCCACGCAAGAGAATTCCAAACGGTCTCCCTCTTAGGGGAAAATGTCAGATGTCAAACGCGTATTAGAGTATTTGAACTTTAGGCAAATGATAGGATCTCAAACTCCTGTAGGCGCCATGCTCCTTCCCAGCCCGGAAGAACATGGCTGGACGATGGACACCAGCCCTTTCTGCCCACCGAGAAGCTTGCTGGAGATCTGAAGTTAAATACCCACGTGCTCAACATAGCCCCAGCTAATGCCCACCTGCCCCAGACCCTCCATTTCTCCTTCCACAGGGGAATGTGTTCCTAACGCCACCAAACAGTCTGCTGTCGGTGAGAGGAGAATTCCTAAGGTGGAGACACGGAGGTCCCTAGTAATGCAAGGATTACTAAAGATGTTGGGGCGTCTTTCTAAAGAGGGACACGAGCCGTTAAGTGGCATTGGCACGTATTAGCAAAAAGGCCAACGGAGGTGTCTAGCTCCGCCGACTCAGCACAAAGGCGAGGATCCGAGCATTACGGTAACAGGGCCGTTCACGTTGCTGTGGGCTATGGTTGTGTGTTCGCACCATAATAAACCTATTTTCAGGGGCTTATAATTCAACCGTAAAAACCTGCTCCATGCTCGGGCTTGGCAGAGCAAAACCTCAGAGTCTGAGCGCAGACTCTCTCCCCACCTTGCTTCAAATATTTTTTAAAGATGTGTTTTGGATGGGTTTAAATGTCCAAAGTGTCAAAAATATTCGAGATTTGAACGGCGGTTTTGCTTTAGTTGATATCTAGACACGACCCGTCGGTTTCTACGTTAAGGAAGCACCAGCTTTTGTTGGTCAATTTTGCCTGAAAGGTTGTCAAGCGGGAAAGAAGTTAAACAGCAATCTGAAATGAATTAGAGAGTATTAGACAATAATTAAACTGAAATTAGGGCATCATTTATTCATCAAGTCACCACTAAGAAAAGAATCCAATCCCCGTAGATACCTTTAAAATATTTAGAAACCTTAAACACCTTTGCAAGTAGGGGAGGAAGGACGGGAATTTTTCTGCTCAGAGCGGTTTGCTGAGGACAGTGACTGAATTTTAAATGCCATTGAGCCCTGGCTGGGGGGTGTGTGTGGATGCTGGGGCGTGGGGGATGAAGCCGCTTTCAGCTTGTGTTGACAATTGGAAGCAATGGCTGAACGCAGGAAAAAAAATCTCCTCTCTCTGTAGAATGGCCTTGGTCCCCAAATCTCCAGGGCAACATCAGCAGGGGAGGGACATATCTCCGTAGCTTCCTCCTAGGAAGCCTACTGCTGTGGACAACTGGGGCTGGTCCCCCTGGGGTGCTCTGTCTGAGGAACCACACAGGATGTGCCTCAGAGTTGTCCCAAAGAGGGAAGGGTGGGCCTCTCATCCATTCAGAGAATTAAAACTTCCCCGCATTACCGACAGGAAAGGGACGCAGACCAGGTCTCCCTGGAGCGTGCTAGAAATGCGGAATCCCAGGCCCCCCACCCCAGCCCCTCTGAGGCAGAATCCGCACTTTAACATCGTGCCCAGGGGCTGTGGGTGCAGGTCAGGTTTGAGAAGGACCAAGCAAGTGCCCTGGGGCTCACTCTCTGACCTCGTCCCCAGTGACCACACTCACCCGGGGAGCGGTGAAAACTGTGGCCGCCCGAGTCCCGGCCCAGGCAGGTGCAGCCAGGGAGTAAGAACGGGCTGACGCTGCCCGACACGCTTCCGCGGTGCCGCGAAGTTGGAAAACTGCTGATCGGGCCCCTCGTGTCCACTAAGGGGCCTTCCAGCCTCCGCTCCAGTCACGCCCGTGGCAGCCACCCCACGGGACCGTCACAAGCACCAACCCAGACCACCTTCGGACACTTAGACACCCTCCCTCAAAGAGCAGGAAGCCCTTGGTTGGAGGTGACCTTACTGCCCAGGGTCCCCTGCCCGAACCCTCGGGCACTCGCTTTGGCCCACGTCACCGCAGAGCCAGCTGCTTGAGAGGGGACTGCACGCCTCACGCGCAGGTGCGAGCAGGTGGGCCTCACCTCACACTCCCACGATGTGTCCTGTAAACGTCCTGTTGTATGAAACACGCATGTTCTCTCGGGCTGGGGTTACTGCTGTTTTCTAGAAAACAGTGTCTTCTAACTCCCGGATATCCGGAATGACCCTGTGCTGTAGGAACTCACTAGGATAAGGGTGGTGGTGGAGGCATACTACCTTTGGGTTTAAATCGAGTGTTGGCGGTGGTGGTTTCCTTGCTTTCAAAAATTAAGTAGGTGGATTTCCTAAGGGAACCTTTAAATAATTCTGTGTAAAACCTTAAGTCTTCTCATTATGTCACTTTGCTTCCCTGGTGTCATTAATCATTTATATGATTATGGCTTGATGGCTTATAGTGAAATTAACTCAAAACTTACACGCTGGGAAATATACACAGTGAATTCAGCTGGCAGTGGAGGCGGGTAGAAAGAGCTCTCTCTCTTTCTCTCGTTCTTTCTTTGCTTCTTTCTTCCGTTCCTGGCTCGCCAGCTGCCTTTCCAGCCTCTTCGCCATTCTGCCGAGCTGTGTGAACGCAGGGAGAGAAGACTGTCCTTCTGGCGAGCCGAGAAAGTCCCCTCAGATGATTAACAGATGAGCGCTAGAAAGTGTAGCATTTCAAAGCTGCCAAAACTCTGTGGAATATTTTACATTTTGGTGGGTTCATCTGTTTCCCAGCCATTGTTCGCCTGGTGGGCGCCCCTCGGGACATGTGCTTTTGGTTTGGCCTTTATTGGTTTTGTTCTTTATTTCCACTCTTCCCTTCACACAGGCACATAGGAAATCAGGACTGAAATCATATTCATAAAGCGGGCTGTGGTGTGAGCCGAAACAAATACTCCCTTTCTTCTGGGGAAGAGACGAGTCTGCAACAGCTCAGGGCAATTGATCATCTCCCTGCCGGTGTTGCTTTTGAAGGGTGCGGAGGGACAGCTGGGAAGACCCCTGATTAAAGACTGCCTCCCATTATGTTGTGCTCCACGAGGTTCAAAAACTTCCAGGAAGTTTAAACCCTGGTAATATCCATGTGTCTGCCGTAATGACCGAGTTGATAGATTTTTAGCCAGTTGTACATCCGAAGGGAACCTTCTCCGTTTCCTCTCCCCACCTAGCAGTGGTTCAGCCACGTGGAAGCCTGCGTCTTTAAGCACGCTCCTTTGTGCTGAGGGGGGCGTTTGTTTCCGCGGCTTCCACGGGAAAGTCCGGGCTCCTTCTGTGACTTCCACAGGTACAGCAGGCCGAGGAAAACTGGGGGGAGGGGGTATCTATTTGGCACCCCAAAACATCCATGGTTTTTGTAAGAGGGATTAAATAAAATGAATATCCTAAATGTGTGGTGGAGAGAGAGAGAGAGAGAGAGACATGCCATGCTCCAATAAAAGTACTGGCTGTTTGTTCATTTTCATGAGAACTAATGACAATTACGCAACTAAATTAACGTCCTGTGTTGAATGATTCATTTGCCAGCAACAAGAAGTTCATAGGCCAAAACCCGTGCTGACCCTCGACCCCCACTCCGCACACTCCCTTACAAACACACATACACCATACATGTGAGGTCTGTCCGGAGAAAGTACAAACATTGTTAACATAATGAGAACGGTTTGTGAAACGCTGATGTAACCTGGCAGCCAAGGAGAGTGGACTGGAATGCACATGCATGAACGATGATGACTTCACTGTACTAGTCAGTGGGGGTGGTAGATGCCGTTAAGTGAGCCTGTGTACTGTGTGGCTGTCACATTCAAAATGGCTGAGTGAGTAGAACAATGAAACTGCATCAAATTTTGCAAGAAGCTTGAACATTCTTCTATGGAAACTATGCAGATGATTCAGAAGGCTACAGCTATGGGCAACTGGTGATTGGCAGCTTCATCACGACAACGTGCCTGCTCATGCATCACATCTTGTGCAGAGTTTTTCAGCAAAACATAAAATCACCCAGGCACCTCAGCTCCCCTGCAGCCCAGATTGGGTGCCCAGCAACTTCTGGCTTTTCCCAACACTAAAACCACCTTTGAAAGGGAAGAGATTTCAGACCATCAATGAGATTTAGGAAAATACGACAGGACAGCTGATAGCAATTGGGAGAACTTTGTGAGGTCCCAAGGTGCCCACTTGGAAGGGGACTGAGGCCTCATTGTCCTGTGTACAATGTTTCTTGTATCTTGTATCTTCTTTAATAAGTGTCTCTATTTTTCGTATTACATGGTTGGATACCACACACACACACACACACACACACACAAACACACACACACACCCATAAAGTATGGGAGCAGGGAGAGGAGATGTGGGAGGAGAAGCATCTTACATGAAGATAGGAGGCCTTTCATAAAATAAAACACACAAAATAATGGACTGCTTAACCCCTTCACTTATGGTGCTAGGTATTCAGATGGCTTCTAGCCCATCTTGGTGCTACCCCCAGGCAGGCAAAGACCCTGTTGAGTTTACAACACGCAGACCACACGCTGCAGTGATCCTAAGTGTCCAGCGATGACATTTTACATGGGTGTCACCCATGTGGCCATCACTCAGGTTATAATATAGAACATTTTCACCCCACAAACGATTACTTCCTGCCTTTTCCCAGTCAATATTCCCACCCAGAAGCAAAACGCTATTGTGACATCTGTCACAACTATTGACCGCTGTAAATTGCTTTTGAAATGACAGGAAGTGAAATATCCTAGGGAGAGGCCAGGAGAAATAAATAAGTCAGCTCACCAGAAGAGTAGTAGAAATCATTTACTGATCAATTACTATGCGTCGACACTGTGGAAGTACCTTATTTTCACAACATAGTTTATCTTCATATCAACACTATGAGGAAAGGATTATCTTCATGTAATATACGAGGAAATTTAGCTCACAAAACACAGGTGACTTACCCAAGGTCACACAACTAACAGGGGGTGGAGCCAAGGTTTGGACATGGTTTATGTCTCCGGAGCTTGACCCTGAACCGCTGTGCTGCTATCAGGGAGCATCGCGCCGGCTGGGGTTCAGGTGGGTGTAGGATAAGGTTCTGCGCGGCCACAGGCCTGAGGCATTAAATGCTGTGTTTAAATTCTAGGTCAGATAGAACTTTGGTTGGACCCCATGAAACTGTGAAAATGAAAATATGAACTTTTTTAAAGTGTAAAATTGTCATTCCATATGATTTAACCTCATTCCTTAATGAACAACAAATTTCACCCAAATACATAACTAGCTTCACTAAAGTTCTTGATCAAGTCACATTGTTGCTATTTATTCATTAACAAATATCTATTTGTTCCCTGCTCAGTAGTGCATACTACGAGAAACAACGGGAATACAGAAGTAATCAAAGACAGTTTACGTGCTAATGTATCCACTTTGAACAGGGGTCAAGTGGATGAAGCACCGTCGTGAATTAGAAATTTGTTCCTAAAAACGAAATCCCCTTTTCCATGCCAGAGTTGCCTTAATTTTTCAAAAAATGTATTGATTGATTTTAGAGAGAGCGAGGAAGGGGGGAAGAGAAAGAGAGAAACATCAGTTTGTTGTTCCACTTCTTTACACGTTCACTGGTTGACTCTTGCACGTGCGCTGACCTGAGACAGAAGCAGCAACTCCCGATAGAGTCAGGACGGTGCCCTAACCAGCGGTGCTGCCCCGCTGGGGCCCTGGCTCGCCAATTTGTTCCGATGGCCAATATTCTCAACGGCCAGATGTTTGTTGTTCTGTGCTTTTAAGGTTACAAAAGGGACTAATACATTTTCTAAAGAGTTGTCACGAAATTTCTTCAACAAATACACACCATATGGTGAATCTTCTGTTCATTCTGGGGTTTGTTCACTAGTATAAACATTAACTCAATGTTTTGTTTTGTTTTTTCAAAAAGTGCCGGAGTTCTTGACTCCAGCCCTTTCGATGCTATTTTGCATGTGATTTGCATTTAGTTAGTATAATACCCCAATGAACTGGACTCGGTTTTCCCCACGCCACCGCGTGCCTTGCGCTCTTTGCTCTTTTTGTTTCTACTGTTCTCACTCAGCTTGAGGGGAAAAAATATTTGCATTGGAATTCTTTCAAGGACATCCAACTAAGGCTATAGTAGTTATTGCTG
Source organism: Phyllostomus hastatus (assembly GCF_019186645.2). Lineage (NCBI taxonomy): Eukaryota > Metazoa > Chordata > Mammalia > Chiroptera > Phyllostomidae > Phyllostomus > Phyllostomus hastatus. Next base: position 26,117,333 of record NW_025334004.1, on the reverse strand, counting down.
GCTGCTAGAATTATTTTTTTAATACATTTTACTTTTAGGGCAGTTTTATGTCCACAGCAAAATTGAGTGAAAAGTACAGAGTTCTTACATACTCCCACCCCCACAGAGGCACACCCTCCCTCATGGAGCATTTTATTTGTAAAGATATTTGGGTGGGAAAAGTTATGAGAGGAAGTATTAAAAATGAAGTTGTTTGAATCAATATTATGATGAATCTGGACTATAGAAAAAAAATTAAGACCCCTCTGATTTATTTTATAAAATGAGAAAAAGACCCAAATCTTATAAAATAGTACAAACAATAGAAAACTATAAGCCCAATTTCTTTGTGGTTACAGATTCAATTTGAATCCAGCAATACTTTTTTTTAAAAGATTTTAGTTTTATTTATTTTTTAGAGAGGGAAGGGAGGGAGAAAGAGAAAGAGAGATGGAGAAACATCAATGTGTGGTTGCTGGGGGTCATGGCCTGCAACCCAGGCATGTGCCCTGACTATGAATCGAACCTGCGACACTTTGGCTCACAGCCTGTGCTCAATCCACTGAGCTACGCCAGCCAGGGCTAATCCAGCAATACTTTAAAAAAAAACATGTTTATTGTATTTCTCCCATTACCATTTAGCCCCTGATAACCCCCCAACCCCCTTACCATCACAACTCCGTGGTCCATGAGTCCTTCTTCCTTTCCACTCCATCCCTGCACTCCCCCGAGAGCTGTCAGCCTGCTCCCTCCAAGTCCGTCTCTGGTTTGCACGTCAGCTCAGTTTGTTCTTCAGATTCCACACATGAGCGGCCTCACACAGTGTTTGTCTGTCTCTGCCTGGCTTATTTCACTTAGCACACTGTTCTCCAGCTCCATGCATGGTGTCGCAGAGGGTAGGATTTTCTTCTTTTTTATGGCCAAGTAGTGTTCCCTTGTGTACGTGCCCCATAGTTGTTTTATCCGCTCATCTACTGATACACACTTGGGCTGCTTCCATGTCTTGGCCATTGTAAATAATAATGCTGCAATGAACGTCGGAATGCTTATGTTCTTTCAAGTGAGTGTTTTGGGTTTCTTCAGACCTATACTCAGAATATTATAAGACACTGAAGAGAGAACTTGAAAAAAATGCAAATAAGTGGAAGCACATAGTGTTCAAGGATAGAAAAAGCTAACATCATTAAAACGCCCATGCTACCCAAAGCAATCTATAGATTCAATGCAATTCCTATCAAGATTCCCATGATGTATTTTACTGAACTAGAACAAATATTTCAAAAATTTATATGGAACCACAAAAGGCCCTGCATAGCAACAGCAATCCTGGAAAAGAAGAGTTGAAGGAATCACACTACCTCATATCAAACTATATCATAAGGCCACAGGAACCAAAACAGCATGGTACTGCCACAAAAGCAGGCACAGAGATCAGTGGAATGGAACAGAGAGCCCAGGAATAAGCCCACAACTTTGGAGTCCATTAATACCCAACAGAGGAAGATTCACATTGAATCCAGCAATATGTTTCAAAACGAATGCACGGTGATTAAGTTGGGTTTATTCCAGGAGTAGAAAGATAGATGATCTAACATTAGGAAATCTGACAACACGACTTCATTACATCAACAAATTAAAGAACAAAATGTGATTACATTAGCATTTGATAAATGTAACAATAAAACTTTTAGTAAAATAGAAATAGAAGGAAATGACTTAAATGCGGCGAGTGCCATTTACCCCAGCCTTACAGCGACCATTACATCAAGTGGTGAACTCCTAAAATCATTGCCATCAAATAAACACAGTAGGGTGCTTATTATCATTATAATTTGAAACAGTTTTAGGAGTTTAGTTATTGTGATAAGACAAGAAATTAAAATAGTTGCTCTAAAAGGTAAAAAGGAAGACATAAAAGTACCTTTGCATAAAATGAGAAAATTCAACTGAAGGCTTTAGCTTGGTGGGTGGTCCTGCATGAGTGCATGACAGGTCACGGTGGGCGGCCTTCCACACGGCCCACGTGTCTGCTGCTCCTCCCAGCTGCTCGATCTGTCAGCTGCAGAGAGCAATGCTGAGCCCTCCATAGGGATCATTCCGTGAGGAAGTAAAACATGCCACTAGATGATTCGCTGCTTTTGCCCCTTGCACCCCAGAGGAGGTGACCATCTGTCATGACTGGGAATGAAACATATTCCTGGCATGGTTTGCCTTTTGTGCCTGTGCCATCTCTGCCAACGTGACTATTCATGTGCTTGCAGAGTTTCTGGTTCGTTACCACGGGATCTTCCATCACATCACCCTGGACCCACTTGGCCGCGGAGTGCCCTCGTGGGCTCACGCTCAGAGTTCCCACCCGTCCTGCCGTGGGCTGCCTTGTTGTTTAGGGCCTCCTCTGCAGAGGACCCTCTCTGGTGGGCACTGACACGGGTCACTGTGTGTCTGCCTCCTGAGGTCCTTCTACGTGCTTCCCCCCACCACTGGACTCTTTGTCTCTGATCTTTTCATCTTTCCAGATACCTGCCCAACCGGGCCATTCACCGCTTCTCAGGAGTCTCTGTATATCCCTAGGTCAGGTCACTTTTCCCTCCACACCTTGGTGGTGCCAAGGTGACTCCTTGAAGCTACACCCCCTGGGAGGATTCTCTGTCCCTCTATTGTCAGGGTGCCACCTCTAGTGAGAGGGTCTTGTGACAGCATTCATTTTTAGCTGGCCGTCCCACATGGAGCTGAACCCTCCGGGAGCCCCAGAACTGGCTTCCTCCTCCCCCACAAGCTGGCCGTAGGGAGCCCCCCACATGGCCATAGGTATGAGTCTGGGGAGAGCTGGGGTAGCTGCAGGACTTTCCGTCTCCCACCAGTCTCCCAGAGAATGTTAATTTCCTGGCACTTCAAAGGCAATGTCAGCCTGGGAGTCCTTCCTGGGGAAGTACAGGGACATGGGCCAGTGGCCACACTAGCAAAACCAGCTACAAAGTGGAAATGAAAAAAAAAAATCATGTTCACCCTATTAACCAGGAATAAATTTAATAATAAAGAGCTTATAGAAAGAGAGCTATAAAATCTTATTGAAGATCTTGAAAGAAGACCTTCCCCCAAAATGGAGAAATATATCCTGTTCTTGGTAGAGGAAAGCTTAATGCTATAAAACCATCAGTCCTCAAATTAACTTAGTAATGAAATGCAATTGAATTGAGCATCCTAGAATTTTTTTTTTTGGTGGGGGGCAGTAACTGGGAGTGTATGAAACTATTTTTAAGTTTATGTATTATAATAACTATCTAAGAATGACCAAGAGAAGTTTGAAAGACAAACTACAGTATTTTTTGGGTATAGTGCGCACTTTTTTGCCCAAATCTTTGAGGGGAAAATAAGGATGCACATTATACATGGGTAGTGCCTGAAATACCTTGTATCTGTTCTTGTGTTTTGTAATTATTTGTTACATAAAATTTCTTGTACCATAATATATTAAAAAACAAATGCTGAAATTTCTTTATAATGCAAAAAACAAGTATCTAAATATAAATGTTTAAAAAATTGAATGAGAAAATTAAAACGAAAGATTTTTTTTCCTGAAAGTCTGGGCCACAAATGTGGGTGCGCATTATATACAGTTATATATGGTATTTGGAAGTGTTCCCTTCCAAAATAATGAAACTCATTACCCTACACTACACAACATGTGTATATGTGTAACGTATATGTATAACATATATATGTGTGTGTACCATACACTATATTACACTATAATCTAAACAGTGTGCCCCTGACACAGGACTAAAGCAACAGATCAAGAACAAAAGAGAGAACCAGAAATAGGTCTGGGAGCACCCTACCTGGCAAAGGCGGTACCCTGAATCAATGAGAAGACAGGTTATACGCTCAATGACACAGGAAGAACGGCTTGGCTATCGGGGTGGGGTGAATGCTAGGTATCAACCCTCACATCATAAACAAAAATAAATTCCAGATGAAATTCTCAAAAACTATGAGTTTGAAAAGCAAGTTCAATACTTTCCATCTGAGACGCAGGTGCCCTGGGCTCTGTTCTTGGGGAGGGGGGTAAGGGGATCCTCATTACCATAGGCTTGGGGGCTCCACATTCCTCGGGAAATTCCGACCATTGGGGTGGCGAAGGGCTGGAGTCCTGTGTCCCAAAGCCCTTGCCCAAAGGGAGCCTGTCCCCGCACGGGGACGGTGCCCCGTTCATCCCGGCTTCCCTAGGTGAAGTTTCGGCGTGCCTCCGAAAGTCCCTTGAGGTCTTCAGATCCGTTCCCTCGCCTGTAAAAGATGGTGAAGGTCGGTGCGATGACAAGGGTCATCTTGAAAGAGTTCCTGGTGCATAGTAAGCACCAAATAAATGTTGCCTATTAGTAGTTTTATTATCATTATCATTAATATAGTCGTGGTTTTTCGGCGTCGGGTAAGAACAATGGGTCATCACCAGGAAAGGTCCCCCCCCAACATTCGCAGCTAACCGTCCATGCGCAGGTGCTGGGCCCGCCAGAAACAGCTAGAGCCGTGGGTCACGGCCACATCCATTCCCAACAGCACCTGCTTCCCAGTACCCATTGTAGTTTTTGCCATTGTTCTGCCAGCTCTGTGACTTTAACATATGGCTATTTATTTTCCTTTGTAATTTTTTTCAAAGGCTGTTACTTACTCTTCGTGAGAATCCAACCTAACTAGGTCTGCTGGTAGCCTATCACTGGCTAAGGTATTTTTTTTTTCTGTTAAAGAATTTTTCCGCACTAACTTAGAGAGGTAAGCTATCGTGCCTGGCTTGACCCTATCAAGCTAGACTAATCCCTATATCAAATTGTTCTCTTTTAATTAGACTTCCCGACAGTTTTCCCACTTCCGAGCCCAGACTCCTCGGGGATCTGTGAGATCTGAAAACCGTTTTCCAGAAAGTAATCTTAGAAAAGCAGAAAGACTGAAACACAGCCAGTTTCGCCTGAGAGCTGCAGACCTTGCCCTAACGGGAGACCAAGCGTGACCCCTCCTCTACCCCAAACTTCCTTCTGGCCGGATCTGAGTGCTCGTTTCCAAGGCTCTTTGAGGTGGTGCCCGCTCTTACACTGAACGAGGAACGTGAGATGCTATCTCCTCACTCTTTTAAATGGAGAACGGGCTTTCGCAGAAGAAGCTAGCAGTTATTAAACATCTACTGTGGGGCAGGCGCTGTGCTCAATTCTTTATATGTGTACTCAGCTCTAGGTAAGTATCTGAACTGCCTTGGTTTTTTAAAGTAATTTTCATTGTGAAACAGTTTACGATTAACAAGAAGTTGCAAAGAGTAATACAGAGAGTTCCCCATGAACTTCTTGCCTAGCTTCCCTCAATGATAAAATCTTGCACAGCCAGAACATATCGTCAAAGCCAGGAAACTGGCATCGTTGTAACATGGGAACCCAGCCTCTGCCCTTGTCAGATTTCACCTGAGCAGCTTGCATTGGGGTCTGGCTCATTAGTTACGTGCAGCTTTGGGGAGAAACCCAACATCTCTGCTTCAGCAAACTCATCTGTAAAACGGCAACAATAATGGGTGCTTCATCGCAGGATTATTGAGAGAATTAACTGAGATTAGCTATTATCATCGGCGAATCCGTACAACAGTGCCGTGAGGGAGAAGTAGTGGGAGACTGTTAGCAAAACTGGCTGCCGTTACCCTCCTCCCCTGGAGACATTAGGTGCCTTCCCGGCAAAGGGTGGAGTCTGATTCCCTGCCCTTCTCATCTTGGGTTGGCCCTGTGCAACTTGCTTTGGCCCACTGAGCACGGCAGAAGGGATGAGGTGCAGGTTTTGAGCCTGCATCTTGTATTCTCTCGCTTTCTCAGAATACCGCCTCCTCCACGTGAACAAGCCCAGGCTGGCTCACCTCACAAGGAAGACATCCGACCCAAATCACCTCTGCCACCCAGCAGCCCAGCCCCGGGGGTGGGGCTGACCCGCTGCTGACTGAAGGCAGAGGGAGCCCATGGGGACCACAGCAACGACTCAGCTGAGCCGAGCCTTAGCCTCCATCCAGCCCAGGGAGCGAAAGAAACGACTGTTGTTTACCGCTACATGTTCAGGGGCTGTTATGCCGCTGTCAGCAGCTGATACAGCCGGTACTGTGAAAATACTAATAGCAATGACCATACGGGACTAGGATGAGAGCGGACGAGAGAAGATATGTACCCCGGTTAGCATCCAGCATATGAGCACCGCTTCAGCCACGTGAGCTGTTCTTACTGCCATCCTCACCACCCCGTCCTGTGAGTGAGGGGACTGATGTTCAGTCGAGGGCAGGGAGTTTGCTGGGAAGCACCAGAGCCTGGTTTCAAACCCTGGTCTGACTTCAAAGCTGTGTGCTTTCTCTTGTAGAAAAGTGTCTCTTTCTGTTTCCTCTGTCCTCGTCATGGGAGTACATCTCACACTAAACTAGTTCACCAGAATTCAAGTAGCGATACAGTGTGACATGGTTCTCACTCTTCCCCTCTTCTCTGTGATTCTGTAACAAACTTTTAAACTCAAAGTTGACAATATGAATATTTATGTAGATGCCTATAGATGCCAACAAAGAAAAAATGTTGGACATTTTAATTATTCATTTAAAATGAAAACACTCAAATTAGAGTTTTGACGGAAATTCCAAGTTTTCTTCAAATGGTCCACTAAATAGCCATGGGTCCACATTTTGGTGTAGAAACAAGTGTCCCAGAGATTTTCCACTACTGATCATCTTTGGAATATTCTGGAATGCTGGGCAGAAGTCAATTGAATGTTGCGGAGCAAAAAAAAAAAATAAGAGGAAATAAAATCTTCAAGTTTCTCAGTAATTGTTAGTCCTACAATGCCACAATACTTTTATCTTTTTCAGGGGAGGGCCAGGGGGTGAGCCCACGCACCAGTGTGTGAGTGTGTTGACATCAACATGTTAGTGCAAACGGGTGGACAGCACCCATCGACGGCCGTGGGAGAGACAAGGTGTGACTGTGCTGCCCCTCGATGTCCCTTTACTAAGAAGCCGGACAGAACCTGGGCGAAATGTTCAGGAAAAGGACCCACAGAGGACTTCAATGTGGCAAGTTTTCATTTTCCACTTTTGATCAACATTTTATACTGCCACAAATCAAGTGGAATCATAGCTACATGTAAAATATTCACAGTGTGTTCATCTTCTGGTGATTCGATCACATAAGCATGTTTATGGCCAATTTGTAAGTCATCACCTTCACCTCCAGAGAAGTGATAAATAGTCCCCTTAGCACGTCACATAAGCGTGTGGCCCAGGGAAGGAACTAGAAGGCAAAAGGCCAGTTTGATATGTAGAGGGTCCTTCAGCCACAGTGGGAAGTAGTGGACTTCTTCCCCAGAATGAATGAGAATGTCATGCCCCAGGGCAGAGACTGTTGGTAGTTCACCCAGTGCTCATCTTTCTCTTTTCATACTAATAAAACCCTGATTTTGTTGGGGCAGCCATGTGCCAAAATGAAAAAAATAAAAAACAACCTATTATTTCCCAACCTCCCCTGCAGCAAGAAGTAGCCATATGACTAAGTTTTTGAGACTAATAATGTAGGTTAAATTTGTCAGGTGAGGCTTTTATACTTCCCTTTTCTTCCTTCCTGAAACACAGTTGTGATGGTTGGAGCTACAGCAGCTATTTTGCAGTTATTTAGTACCTAAACTTCTTGAATCTCAGTCCAAATCCCCACACTTAGTTTAGCAATCAATCTAACTCTCCTGAGCCTCAGTTTCTCATTTGTAAAATCAAGGTAACAAAAATATCTAGTCATGGATGAAGTCACCCCCATAAATAACCTTGCAGAATGGTTGGATGTGGTAAAAGTTTTGTCAAAGATAGGTGCATTCTGTACAAGTTGTAGGAATAGAGGTAATAACAGTAGTAGGAACAACATTATTAGTGGTAAAAATTAGAATCATCAGCTGAGCGGAGGGCCAACCCTAGGGAGCACTTACAATGCTATTATGAGGATTTTGGTTTTATTCCATGAATAGGACATTTTGGATAATTCGTGGACATACCGGATAGTCTTCAATAGGAGAGCAACACGTTTGCATGCAAGTCATGAGAAAACTCTGGCTGGATTGGAGAACTGTGTTAGAGAAGGAACTGACCTCACTTGACACCAACCATTACATTTAGGAGCAACAGTTGTTCAAGGACAGACAGGGCTACTGCTTGTTCAGAGGTTAGCTTGGTGTCCTCAGGAACCCTCAAAGGGGATTAAATGGGGTGGGAGTCTTTTCCCAAACGATGTCTTCCCTGCAGGGGTTGATTTGAGTAGGGGTTTTTGTCATATTCAGCTTTGATACTCCTTTGAAGGGTGCTCTGGGCAATTCCTTCAAGCAGGATTTTTCTGCCCTTTCCCGTAAAAACGACTTTCAGGCGCAGTTCTTTTTTTTTTTTAACTCTGTGGTTGGACACTAATTTATCTCAAGATTCTAAAATATTGTCAGATTCCAAGTGTAGCTACTGCAACAGACTTAGCTGTCAAACTTCGGAAGTTATTGGCATTCCTGGGAGAAAATATTATTTTAAAGGCATCTTCAGCTTCCAAACAGGGGGCTGGAATGAGCTCCCAATTTTAAAATTGCTCTGTATTCCGCCTTCAAAGAAGTGCTGTGTGCACGTGCACATGGGGGAGATGCTACAGAAACATTCTGTTTAAACACTGTAAGAGCCCTGGCTGGCGTAGCTCAGTATATTGAGCACGGGCTGCGAACCAAAGTGTCACAGGTTCGATTCCCAGCCAGGGTACATGTCTGGGTTGCAGGCCATAACCCCCAGCAACCAGACATTGATGTTTCTCTCTCTTTCTCTCTCTCTCTCTCTCTCTCTCTCTCTCTCTCTCTCTCTCTCTCTCTATCTCCCTCCCTTCCCTCTCTAAAAATAAATAAATAAAATAAAAATAAAATTAAAAAATAAACACTGTAAGACATTAATAGTCAAACTGACTCGAACTACATAGAAACTCAAGATAAACTGCATAAACATTGTCATCTTGCAGGAGCCTTTTTTTTTTACTTATTTTGATCAAATCAGAAATCCAAAATTACTAGTATTATTAATTAAAATTTTCCCAGCGGATAAAAACCCCAGTAAAGAGTCAAGTGGATCATTAGATACACTGCTTCTCTCTCAAATCTGTGTGTTTCCAGACATCCTTGTTAAGGCCACTTGTAGCTGATGGGCTTGACAACGTGCTCAATTTCCCATTCCAATCTGTGGGGCTTGGGGTCAGCACTGTTCTGTCTGGTGGCAGAGGGAATCAATGATGTGCCCTGCTCAAGGTCACTCCTAAGGCCTGTGATTGTAGATGACAGAAAAGAGGAAACAGCCAGCAAAGGACTCCTACTCGGACCCACGCTGGCCAACTGGCACTGGCTTTCTGGCGCCCCACACGGAGAGTCCCGAGACCGTGTGTGGAATCTGAGGGAGAGCAGACATGGCCGGACAGTAGCGTCAGCCTCGGGCTCAGGAGGCAGGACCGGCCGGTGAGGACCAGGATCCACCTGCCCCGAGGGGCCTGTATCCCAGGGACAGGCAGCGTGAGGTGAACGTCCATCCAATCAGCCATCTGTATATTTATGTGAAACCTATGTATGTCCAAAGAAGGTTGAAGGCACCTTACAAAGATACGTTTTATGTCCACAGGATAAACAGTGAAGAGCGACACTGGCATGGCGAGAAAGTGAGTGTGGGCGTCCAGGGCTGTTCGATCTGGGGGCCGCCCACACTCAGGTGTCTGTTCTCCCAGCGTGTCTGTCCTTGGGGCAGTCAGATGACCTCTATGGGCCTCAGTTTCCTCGTCTTGCAAAGTCGGGGGGAATGGAGACCCTCGCAGGTCTCTTCCAGCCCTGATGCACATGCTTTCCAAAGTGTCCCGAAACCAGGCAGGTGATCGTCGGTACGCTCACTGTGTGGCCGGCTCCCAGCTAGAAACCGCCGCATCTAATCGTTAGAACAGCTCTCTGAATCAGGCAGCTGCTCTCACTCCGTCGTACAGACAAGGGCCCTGAGGCACCCATGGAGGTGAGCAAACTGCTCCAGATCACAGCTATAATAAGGGCAAAGAGAAGATAAGTATACCAAGAAGCTGAAGATAAAGTGAAACAGGAAGGGAGAAAACCACCTAGTGAAACAGGTGACTTGAAGGACCCGAACTTGAGTGGAGAAAGGGAGCGTGAGTGCACAGCGCTGAGGCCGGTTCTGGTCTCCTCTCAGCCCTCCCCGGTGGGCGGCAGTGGGGTCAGCCCCTCCCTGGGGCTGCCTTCTCAGCACGCCCTCGGGCCCGGCCTCTGCTGCAGCCAAGTGAGGGAGACTGGAGTGACGGTGCAGGCAGTGAGCGGCCTTTGGCCACGCGACCTTCCTGTCCTCGTCGCTGTGCCTCGCCGGCCTCCCACAAAGCCTGGGTCTCTTTGCCAAACTTACGCCTCCCGGTTTACCGCAGAATGGCCACGGTAACCACAAAACACAGACGGAAGCCATGAGAGGAACTGAGGTTACACCAAGGGGGCCCGTGGCTGCCCCTGGGGCGGGTAACCCAGATCGCCCTGAAGATGGATCAGCCGCGTCCCTGACTCTGTTCCCAGCTTGACCTTGAGGGAGCGGTCTCTCCCCTCCAGGACATCGGGGCTGGTGACCTCGGCTGGTGCTGGAAGAGGTGCTGGGCTCTCTGCTAAGTGCTTGGACATCATTAGAGGTAAGAGCTTGGGGGCCTCGCTGCTCATAGTGGGGACCCACGGCCACAATGTCGCCGAGGAGGAGGTTAGCTATGAAGAACCTCAGGCCCCCCGCCTGGTCTGCACCCCAGCAGACCTACTGAACTGGCTGCGTTTTCGCAAGATACCCATTTGTCGAGCACACACGACACTGTGAGAAGCTTTGCAGTCCAGGACGATTCCTCACTTTCAGAACAATTCTGACGTCTGCACCCCAAACTAGACCTGTTGTACCAGAACCCCTAGAGGTGCACCCAGGTCTGGGGAGCTTTCAAAGCTCCCCCGGGTGATTCTGATGTGCAGCCAAGGTCAAAACCACTCCGACATCTGACCCCTCTCCAGAATCCACACCTCCACTAGCCATCTATAGACATCCGCTGGCAGATAATGCCATTTCATGGCTAAGAGCTCACAGATCTTTCTTCGGAAGATGAAAATGAAGACCACGTGAGCTTTTATTCTGAAACTATGTTCTTACTATTTTCTTTTTGTGACGTTCTATAATGTCCTTTTAGAAGAAAAATGAAACATCGAAGGAGGTAAATGTTACTCATTTCCAAGTAAAAAGCAGCAAACCCTATTTGGTATCTTGGATTTTTTTTTTTAATCCACAAGCCTAAGAATCGCAACCCTAGAAAGTAGATTTAAATATCTCGGTGGATGCATTCCTCACCTTCCACCCTTTACCCCCACCCCCTGCTTCCTCACGCGAGCAGGACAGTCGCCTCCCTCAGTGAGGCGCTCCATCACGAGCCCGAAGTCAGGAAATGATTCCAGTCTTGCATACATGCATTTCGATAAAAGGTAGACAGACATCAGGTCAAGTTTAATAACACGGGGTGTCTGTTATGAAACACACTGGACTTTTTTCAACAAATGATAGTTACGGTCAACCACCCAAACCGGCCATGGACAGAGGAGTTTCTTGGATATGGGCGAGATCAGTGCCTCTCAGGTGTGAGCCTGACTCAGTTACCTGGAGGGCTTGTTACTATCTGGGCCGCTAGTCTCCCCTTGACTGTTTGACCCATAGCTCCAGGGGGTGGGCGGGGCCTGAGAAGTTTGTATTTCTTCTAACAAGCTCCCAGGTCAGGGTGCTAGCCTAGCAACTGCACCCTGAGAACCACTGCTCTAGATAAAGAAAAATTGCTAAAGAAAATGTGAGTCACGGTGATTTTTTTTTCTGGCAAGAAAAAGGAAAGTGTATTTTTAGTTTAGTTTGTCTAGAGGGTATGTGGGCCTGCAGCAGAAATGAGTCATTTCAAGGACATGATTGTCAGTGCTCTCATAAAAGGATGCTTTCCAAACAGCGTTGCGTCAGCCGAGAGTCCCTCTGGAGAAGGGGACTTTCTTCTGTTGGAGGCAGGTGAGTGATTCCACAGGCAGTGGTCTCCTTCCCGGCCTGAACTTCACCTCCGCCCGTCTCTTCCTGCCCGACCGGTGCCCACTCCGGTTGCACTTCTGACTTACAGAGCAACGCTAATAAGATGCACTCTTCCCCAAGGCTGGCTCCCTCACGATCCTGCCAGCCACGACGGACAACCGACCCACGAAATCTAGCAGAAGTGGGGGGAAAAAAACACCCCACGCCGTCCCACTCCAGGGCGCACCTGCGACCCACTGGACAGCCCATCAGCCTCCAAACAGTTCTTAGAAAAATTAGGCTATCTTTCATTAGCTATCTGTCATAAGGCCTCCACCACCAGGCCGCAGGATATGAGGGCCATTTAATTAGGCCCTGCACCACTCTCTGGTGTGAAAAGGCTCTCAGACACTTTGATTCCCCACTGCTTCCCAGCAGGAAGTTGTTGGCGATAATTGACATAGGATTTCCTTGTTAACCAGCAGCAGACATGCGGGATTAAAGCGACAGAGATCTCCAGAAGAAAGTGAAAGAGATAAGAAGCTCGGAAAGACTTCTGCTTATTTGGCACTTGAGGACGGGAAGGAAACAGCGACTCCCAGAGTGGAAGGGCGGCCCCTTATCAGACCCATTTCAGCTTGGCTGATCAAAGATTGGCTCCCTGTAAAATCACACAGGCCTGGGGTTTGTGAGTTTATTAAGCGGCAGGTTTTAGGAATTATCACAGGTTTAAAGATGGATTGCAGTTTATGTGAAGGGGGAGCGGATTATCGGGTTTTCATCTTAACAATTATAAAATATCACAGCTGAAAGCTTGCTTGCAAATGACATAATTTTCCACTGCCAACCAAACAGGTCATTGTGAGGCGTGTGTAAGCGTTCTCCGCGAGGGAGGAAATGCAGGCAAATTAACTCTGGGGAGGGATGAGGAGGGGGGGGGGGGGCCTCCGCGCCCCGCTCCGCTTCGGAAGCCGGCGCGATCTCCTTTGGCCCGGTGCGATTCCATAGGTAATTATATTTAATTTCTCGCCGGGGCTGTTTAGGTCGGCTCGCATTAAAAGAGAGGGATGGGAGAAGCGGCCCACTGAGCTGGCTCTTTAAAAGCGGCCGTGATAAATGATACCGAAATAGATCCACATGAGCCTAGTGGGATGAAATGTCGACTTTGGAGGAGAGACAATTATTGTATATCACTTAATAACTTAACCTTACAAGAGCACATGTGGCATTCATCAAGGGCTGGGAGCCGCAAAGGCATGTTCTAGGACTTCCTTTTGACAACTATATACGGGTCCTGGAAGGGCAGGTCTGGGAGGCAGGTTTGTGAGTCGGCTGGGCTCCGTACTTGACGGCGGATCCTGGTTCCAGATAAATATATAATTACAAGGGTTTGCATCCTTGCTGGGGTTTTTTTGTTTGTTTGTTTGTTTTTGTTGGTAGTTATCAAAGAAATACACACTTGTGGCAGAAAACCTAGGGAATACAGCAAAGTATTAGAAATGAATAAAAATGATGCCCCCCTCCACCCAGGGCTACACACTGCCGAAAGCCCTGCAGGTTTTGCTGTTATACACACACAAATATGTAATGTGTCATAAAGTCTGGCCCACTCATTGCATTTTTTAAAAATGCATGGTTTACTTATCTGTGAATTTTCCCTCTGTTTAGTGACTATTTGAAGGGATGGTTTTGAGTCATGGCACTAGGTGTGAGCACATCATTTAAGCAGATAATCCCAAATAGTTGGACATGTAGACTGTCGTCAGTTTTTTGCTGTTACAAACAAAGCTGAAATGACCCGCCTTGAACGTGAATCTTGCTCATATGTTTTATTGTTTCCTTGGCAGAATTAGAACGAGAAATAGAACACTGACTCCAAGGGCCACGGACATCTCAGATTCGCAGATTTTCAACACAGCTTGAACATTCTCTTCCCCTGGCGCGGGAGTCAGAAGCGTTTTGCATCTTCCACGCCGAAAGGAGGGCGAATGACAGCGGCTGTTTCCACGGAAGAAGATCAGTCCTTCCAACAGCATCACTCGGCGGCGTCTCTCATCCTGACCTGACCTCTGTGGTTCAGCTCTGTGACAGACGCGACAATACACAGTGACTCAATAATCGAGTCAATAGGGCCAGACTCTGAAGATAATCATGTCGACGTTGATGACTTAAACAGTGAACACATCTTTTATCCAAGAAGTTCAAATTCCTCTGAGAGCACCAATTCATTGTCATTCCCAAGCGCAAACGGCATTGGTTGAAGAAAACAACAAAAGCAAAACACTTTAAAGCAAACTGAAAGGGGGGCAGCAGGAGGAAGAAGGAGGCACCGATTCTGGACGAGGCTTTTTAACAAAATAACCCTCACAGCCTGATCTGGTGCAGAGAAGCAGCTCTTTTTTCCCCCCTGTAAACAGGCTGCAGCTGTTCAATCATCAAACCTTTGAGACTCTCTTGAAAACAACAAAACAAAACACCTTCGCCTTCTGTGCCTTTAACTTCAGCCTCTCTTCCAAGTGAGGTCTTGGATGTAAGAGTCCAGTTGTCCCTCACCTGAGGGATGGGCGTTTGCAGGCGGCTGAGAAGCTCTGAAGCATGATGTCATTTCTGCACTAAAGAAAGCGGTTGCTTAGGCAAAAGTTAATGCTACTGTAGGGTTTTTCTACAGAATCTATTCATGAAGAAGATGCAAAAAAAGCTGCTCTTAGTTGACTTACAGCTTTGGAAAATAGAGGTATCCATGAAAAAAATATGCTTTTTTTATATATCTATCTCTGAAAGAAAATCCAGCCTATTTATTGAAAAGGTACTCTGAATTGACCTAGAATTCTTAAAATAGATACGTATGAAATTATTTTCATAAAACACCATGCAGATAGTGTCAATCTTATAATAAATTATAAGCAATATTTAACTGTTCACTAGTGTGAAGCCACTTACATTTCTCCCTCTATGAGCAAAGGTGGAAAGTGGCTGTTTCCTTTTTGGGGCCAGGGACCAAAGCTCACTCCACTGAATCACATCGAACCCATGCACACAGCACCATGTGCCAGAAATGAACCTGTTCCTGCTTGGGGGAAAGAAAAAACTAGCATGAACCTATTTATCCCAGTTTTTGCCTTGTCCTTTTCATGTTGGGAAATCTGCAAGTATCTCACAAGGCAAAATTCAGTGAAGTTGTTATCTGCAGTGGAACCTACAGGACTAGGCATTTAAAATCCTGCTGCTCTCATGGGAACCCCAACTTTCAACACTTTTGCCCATCTGAAGGGCTGAAGAGTAGCAACCAGTCTCTCTGTGCCCCAGTCCTGCTGATGGAAGAGACTTAGAAATCATTTCAGCAGCCGGGCTGCTTGGCTCAGAGAAACATCTGCCCAGGAGCGGCAGGGAGCATTACTAACCGAAATAAGAGAGAGCAAGAACATCACCTTCTCGATCTGGCCCCCCAAGGGTGCCTTGGGAAAGATTGTCCCCGGGACCTCTCGTCATTTAGGGTGCAGAGATCAGGGGACAAATGGATCTCATTGTAGTCGTGTTCTCATTGCCGCCCTGGGAAATTCCCAGGGAAGGTCTGGGAGAATGGCACAATGGCCTTGAGGCGAGTGCGCTGATCTGATTGGCAGTTCCGGCCGCGTGGAGGTGAATCAAGAACTGATTTCTAGACTCCAGTTCAGACCGCGTCTCTCAAGTGCATCTACAGAGGAGGTCAGGGAGTTCTCATGAGTAACGATCAATTCTGTGTTTCAAATAAGGAGGAGTCTGCGTTTCTCTCTTATACACAGAAGAACCCCAATTTTCACCCACCCCTTGTAATTTTCCTTTGGGGCCCAGCAAAACAAGATTTGTTTTAAAAATCCATTCATCAAGGAGGGCCTATGAATCACTTTTATTTTATTAAGTTGCACATCCTTTGTCCATGAGATAAAGGGCATTGGGACATATATATATAGAGAGATAAATATATATAGATATATCTATATATATATCAATCATAATGTGGCATACATGATATATATAATAAATAATACAGTGTTTATAAGCAAAAGAAGAGCAATAAAGTGGTATGTGTGGGCATTTTATAAATTGTCGGGAATTTTAGGGGAAATTCTTTTAAACTGAGCTGTAATTAACATGTATTAGTTTCAGGTGTACAACCTGCTGACTTGCTACTTGTATATATTGCAATATAATCACATAAGTCTAGTTAACATCCATCACCACACGTTGTTACAGAAGTTTTGTCCTGGTAATGAGAACTTTTAAGATCTATTCTCTTGCCCCAGCTGGTGTGGCTCAGTGGATTGAGTGCCAGCCTGCAAACCAAAGGGTCGCTGGTTGGATTCCCAGTCAGGGTACATGCCTGGGTTGTGGGCCAGGTCCCCAGTAGGGGGGACGTGTGAGAGGCAACCACACTTTGATGTTTCTCTCCCTCTCTTTCTCCCTCCCTTCCCCTCTCTCTAAAAATAAATAAAATCTATTAAAAAAAAGATCTATTCTCTTGGCAACTTTCAAGTATGCGGTACAGTATTACTAATTGTGGTCAGCATACTGTGTGTTACAACACCCTGGCTTACTTGTTTTATAACTGAACATTGGTACCTTTCACCTGCCCCCATCCATTTCTCCCACCTTCTAAATGATCATTTCTGATTTTGTTTAACCCTTTTCTAGAAGATTTCTCTGTAGGGCTCTGTTTCTTCTCCAGCAGATCAAGCCGAGACGGCTTCTGCAAGGGGAGCTGATGTCTTAACACCAGTAATAAAAGTCACTCGCGTACACCCAGGGCTCCCTGTGTTGCGTCGCGTGCAGTTTTAAGCATTTTACCAATCAGACCTCACTAAGCCTCACACCGCCGTGTGTTTGAGAACAAATGGCCCACACCAAACATTTTCATTCATTCGCTTGTTTAGACATAGCAGTGAGTGTCCACTACTGGTCAAGCGTTGCACGGAGCGTGGAGGATTTGAAGGTGAAAACTGAGCACATGTTGGAAAATACAGACCCACAGACAAACAAGTGAAGCTGAGTGTCATTGGAAGGAGGCAGAGGCAGACTGCTCAGTGCCCTGGCCTCTGACTGGGGGGACTTGCGTGCACGGCCAGCCCCAGCACTGGCCATCCAGTGGCCTAGGGCCCGCTGTAGGACTTCTCAAGGCCATGCTTGCCTGTCATCAAGCAGCAATAATAGCACTGATTCCACAGATTTTGCAAGAATCAGAAGAAGCCAACAGGTCAAGCATATAGTAAGAAGCTGACATCTAATAAACACTTGATAAATAAATGGTACTCACTTATAGTTTTTATTATTACTATTACTGTCAGTGCTATAACCATTTAGAAAAGGATATGGAAGTATAAAACATTTCAGAACAAGGAGTTTCCTCCTGTTACACCAGTACTGCTCCTCCCAGATTTTACCTAATTTTTCAGTGGTTTCCAGGATCATCTGCAGACCAGGGCTGGTCCGTGACCACAGCTCTTCCGGTCTGTGTATCTAGGGCTCCCTCCTCGGACGGGGGCTGTACTTCTGAGATGGGGACCTTCTTACCTTCTTCAGTGTTTATGTGATTTAAAACTTTCGTGTGTATATTAAAATTGGGTGTGTGGTTTATGGAATTATGGAGACAATATATGACATTCGTGAAGGCATATTAATGAGTTTATTTGGCAAAATTGAACATTGTCAATCCTATACAGACTCCCCCACCCCCTTACCTTTAAAAATAAGTTTGTTGCTTTACTAAGCCTGGCAAGTCCTAGGGAGTTACAAAGCGTTCTTTTTAAGCAAAAGCAAAAATCAACTTTCTTCCTAGAAAAAAAATGAGGGATTTTTTTTTTCTGGGTGTGGGGGGAGTGGTATTTGTTTTTATTTTCCTGTGGCTAATGCCTTTTTTTCCTGACGCAGTGGGGTTTTGGAATAAAAGACTCATTTTTCTAAGTGATGCATCTGCTTTTAATGTCTTAAATTCTGGGATGAAGCAGACCTATCTTCCTGGTCTGGGTTTTCTTAAAGAGCTAGGAGTCTTCATGATGAAGACAGCAGCCATCTCACGGAGAAATAACTCTAAGACAAAGTGCCGGGGCTGCACGATGTCGCCTCCCTGACAACCTATAAATGGGCCATATTGATGAAGTGAACGGGACTCTCTCTGGTCATTTTCAACTAGAAACTAATAATCCCCGTCATGATATCAGGCATGCAATAACCCCGGTTAAAACTAGGTTCATCAAATAAATCACTCAGGAATTTTTCTATTTCTTTCTCTTGGATGCACTGCACATCTGCTCAATGAAAGGAGGGGAGAAGCAATATTTCTTTGATCAGGATATTTTTTTTTAATATTCTCTCTCTGTCCCTGGGGATGCTAGCTTTTCAAGTGGGTGCAGATAGTACGTCGCTTTCTAATGAACACAGAGAATTTATGAATTTCGGCCATAAAACCAAATCTGAGGGATTTCAGTTTATCGCAACCTATATTTTACATGGGAAAATAAACTGGACCACAAAGCCGTATTGTGCCCAGTTCACTAAATCTCCTGACCCCTCGTGACCTTTTCAATGTGTTCCATTTGTGGCCACATATGGGAGGGGGAGACAGACAGATGATCGCTTTGTACTTTTCCCCCCAATATGTCTAAATACATGTAACACTTTTCATACCCTCCCAGCCGTGGACAGTACGAGCTCGGCCGGAGTGTCAGGCGTCAGCCTCGGCTAATGTTGTCATATGTTAACATTTTACTGACTCTGTTAATACTTGCTAGGTGGGTCTTGGATGAATTTTGAAATGTGTACAATGGGCATGGTTGTCATCCTATGTCCCGGGGATCTGAGGAGCCCTGGGTCAGCCCCCCGAGTCTTAAGGAATTATGAAGAGATGTCTTTTCTGCTGGTAAAATGCAAAACACCAGACGAAGTGCAACTAGGGAAGCTAAGCTTCCCTGAGTGTGGAATGAGACAGGAGCGAAAGGGCAGAGCCTCTGGGTTGTTCTCGCTGGTCCGTTCTGCCGGTACTGAGAGGAGCCTAAAGCGGTGAAGAACGCACAGGGTTGGGTCCAAGGGACCCGAGTTCAAATCCCACTTCTGCCATCTGCCTGCCAGTTGGCAGGACAACTGTGTAAACCTTGAGTTCCTCGTTGGTGAATTCGGGATAATGGTACTGCTTTCACAGAACTTTTGTGAGGAGTTAAAATGACTTAAAGTTTAGGAGACATTTGGCATCTTGCCTGCTTCGTGGTAGATGCTCAGTGAATCTAAGTTCCCCTTCTTTTCCCGAATGCAAGGCTCAGCCATGCAAACTGTGTGATCCTGCGCAAGTCACTTACCTCTCTGTCCCTCAGCTTCCTCCTCTGTAACATGGAGACTCTTGCAAAATGTATCTTGCAGGGTTGTTATGAATGAGATAACAGTGTACGCACCTAGGGACAGCACCTGAGTTAGGGCAGGTGTTACTTAGTGTTATTTACTCTAGTTAATTTGTAAAAAAACTCTTACTGTCATTTCTGTTATTTCAATTACCATAATTTTTTCTTCTTTTCTTGCTTCTTTTTCTCAGGTGGACTTCTGTTTCTTCATCTGGAAAATGAGGCAGTTGGATCAGCAATAAATACTTCCATCCCTTCTAGCTCTGAATTGTTAGGCCCCCGAGAAGTGAAATACCATCTGTAAGAGTCAGGTGCTATATGAATTGTTATGCAACATAAGATGCAAGTTTTGTAATTTGCATTTTCTACTGGTGCTTTTTCCTCAGAAGAATGAGCAACAGTCATCATTTATTGAGTGCCTGCCATGTTGCCCGGCATACTTTTTTTAAAATAATCTTTTTAGTTTGGGATCATTTAGATTTTCAGAAAGGTTGTAGAGAGTGTGCAGAGTGCCCACGCACCCCCTCCCCCCCCAGGGGTCAGGTTCCACTCATGTCCCCGTCTCACGCCACCAGGGAGCATTTGTGTCGAGGAAGAAACCACGATTCCTGTCCTACCTACTCAAGAAACTCTTCCTGTGTTCACTAAACTCTGGGCTTTATTTGGTTCCACCATTTCTTCTCATAGCGCCTTTTCTCTCCTGTACCAGAAAAACAGTGACCATTTTTCAAGCTTTTCTTGTTTTGCAAAACCTTGACCGTTTTGAGAAGCACGGTCAGGCATTCTGTGGAAGGGCTTTTAATGTGGGTTTGTCTGGCTCATTCCTCAGGGTGAGACCAGGAGTTTGGAGGGGAAAGTTCCGCAGCAGTGACGTGTCCTCTCACCGAGTCAAGCCGTCGGGACACCACGCCATCCCATGACATCATGAGTGATGTCTCCTGGCATCCCTTTCGTGCACGGCCCACTGTGTGGCTCTGGGACAGGCTAGTCATTCCACAGTTGAGGGACATTTGCGTGATTTTCAGCTTTGGGGATCAGGAATAAAGCCTCTGTCAACATTCTCCTACCAGCTTTTGTGTGAATATAAGTTTTTCTGTCACACGGGCAAATGCCTAAGAGTGGGATTGTTGAGTCCTATGACAGTTCTATGTTTAATTTAGTAAGAAACTGTTAAACTGTTTTTTTCAAAATGCCTGTATCCTTTTGTATTTCACTAGCGATGTACGAGACCCAGTTCTCCCTATCTCTGCCAACACGTGACATTTTCTGTCTTTTCTTAACTTTAGTCTTTCCTATAAGTGTGTTACAGTTTTAAGTTGCAGTTGCAGTTTGCATTTCCCTGCTGACTGATGAAATGGAGCCTCTTTATTTGCACTGTATATCTTCTCTGGTGAAGCTTTTATTAAAGCATTTTGCCCATTTCTTAAAATATGGGGTTTTTTTTTGTTTTCTCATTATTGAGTTTGGAGAGTTCCTTGTATGAATTTTGGATACAAATCCTTTATTAGCTGTGGGATTTGTGGGTATCTTTTCCCAACACGCGATGGGTTTTTGTTGGTTGTTGCTCTGGTGTTTTGTTTTTTCATTCATTTAACTGTCTCTATAGAGCAGAAGTTCCTAATTTTGATGAGGTCCAATTTATCCATTTTTGTTTCTCTCCTGGATCATGTCATTTGGTGTAAAAGCATTTGAAATATTTGTTACCCAATGCCACAAAGATCTTATGATTTCTTCTAAAATTCTTACAGCTTTACATCTTATATTTACACCAACGGCTCGCCTGGAGTCAGTTTTTTGTGTGGGGCAGTAAGTATGGATTGAGGTTGGTTGAACTGTCCCAGCCCCATTCACTGAGGAAACCATCCTCTCTCCGGGGAGCTGCTTTTGCGCCTTTGCCCAACACACACTGAGCATGGACCAGGTCTGAGAGAGTCTATCCCTGCGCTCTGTGCTATGTTCTGTCCATCTGTATCACTGTCTTTCTCTCTCTCGCTGTTTTTGTTTTGTTTTGCTTTATGTTGTTTGTCCTGGGGCCAGCCTCGCTGGCCCATTTGCAGATGGCCAAACCCGTCTCTGAACAAGACAATTTCCACTCATGAGCCAGAACTCACACACAAACCTCCCTCGGTCCGTCTTGGCCAAAGAAGAAACTAGACTAAGGTTCAGTTAAACCGAATCTCATCACTGGAGTTCCAAAAGGACGTGGGCTCAAAACATACATATAGAGAACATAGGGTGTCTGATAATAGAGTCCCGTGGCAGAAAGGCTTGGCCCGGGGGTGGGGCCGCAGAGGGACCCAGAGAGGGACCCAGAGAGTCCACTGTCTGGCCTCTCTTCCCTGGCCCCCCAGACGTGGAGGCCGCAGGCTCTGCCCCAGCGAGACAGGCCCGTCAGGGCTGTGACCCTGCAAGGATTCACAGTGATGGTCACACCGTCTCTTTTACAATGTGGACCGAAAAGGGGCCGTGTGCTGAACCTGACCAGCTCAGGGCAGGCCTGCATGGTGGCCTTACAAACCCCGAGACCGAGGGCAACCCCTTGGGGTGGCCCCAGCGCAGACGTTCCTAACAGAAAGCGAGTCACGGCAGGGAGTCCCGTCCTGGGCCCGTAGCTTCCTTGACAAAGGTCAGTCTGTACCTTAAGTGAGTCTGTCTATCATCTTCTTGCATCTAAGGTAACATACCTTTGAAATGTCAGGGTAATCTCCTTTTCCAGGCCACCCCAGAGCACGAGACCACAGAACCCCTCACTGTTATCTCATTATCTTGCCCCCCCATACTATCTCTTTGTGCTGTAAATGTCGACTACTAACTACCCAGGACCCACCAATGTAAAACTAGTAGGTGTCTCTCTGTTATACTCCATAGCCAGTCCCAGAGGTTCACGCCCTCCCTGCCCTGCTTTGCTTTCTCCTGTCCCGCTAACCCACCACCTGTGGATTTCAGGTAACCCTCCTCAAATCTCCTCCTTTGCTTCTAGTGCATAAAATAAGCTGCAACACTGCCCTTCTCTGGGGCATTTTTCTCTGTCCACTGAGATTTTGCTTCCTGGCAGCTGTCAGCGTAGCTCAAACACACTGGTAACAATTCTCGAAGGTGTGGACGTTTCTTATGGGGACGAGAACAACCAAGAAAGAGCCGTGAGCAGGGCTTTGCGGGGAGGAGTGTTGGGAAAAAAAACACCCCAAGGACCTCCAAACTCTCTTTTTTGAATCATTATTGAACTCAGAAAAAAACGTGCCCTTTTAAGTTTAAAAACGGCAGCTAACGTAACATCTTTTCAATTGATCTGGCTGAGCTATGTTCAGAAGCATCCAAGTTTGTTATACATTTACATTTTTAAAATAATGCATACAGGCGTAGTTATTTTTTCCACTGCAGAGGTACTGTTCTACAGTTTTTTTTTTTAAATGCTGTACTTATATTTTTTCCTTGCGAGGCACCTGCCCCAGGTCATGTCAAGTAGGCGATTTAGAATACAATCTCCGACTACAAAATCCAGTTTGTGGTGGAGAATTTTCAACCCTGTGGATTCATTCTAAAGGGGAAACCTCACCTTGTCCAAAGAAATAACATGTTGAAAACCAGTAAACATCCAAGCCTCTCCAATGTGGAGCAACATTTAAGAAAGATACATTGTGTTCAAAGATGCCCATCACCACATCTCTTCGCCTCCTATGGGTGGGGCTGCAGCAGGAGGCCAGGAGAGTTTTCTGAAACTTAAGCGTTTTCAGGAAGAACCTGATATGACCCGGCTGAGCGGTAAGACACCTGTTCGGCCTGTCCCCCAACACCAGCACGACAAAGGGCGTCTGCCAAACACAGAGAGCCTTGAATGAGCCCAACGGGACACACCTTCGTGGGGGCCCTCGGGGACTCCGGCTTAATGAATAAAAGGGAGTGATTTATAATTAGCCCGGCAATTGTGCCTGAATGGGTGTTGCCAAAGTGACTGAAATGTATGCCTTGACCACGTTGAGAAGTGCCTGTCATTCTAATTACACATTTTTCCCCCTGCTTGGAAAACCCATTTTCTATAGACAAAAGGAAAAGGGGTGGGAAACGGCTCTTTCTTAAGAATGTACTATGTGTTCAACGCGTTGCTTTCATGACCTCATCGGAGCCTCACAGAGTCCCCCCTCCCCGCCCCCCGAGGTAGGGAGCAAATTCCAAATGGGTGGGGCTTCAAAATGAGGCTTGCTATATTTTTATTTCTCCCAGGAAAAATGACACATTCCCTAGAAACATTACCTGCCCCCTAGGGGCATTACAGTCCATCCTAAGTACCACTTAAGTGTTTAATGAACAGGCGCACCTTGGCATTTCGGCGTTGTCAAGACTCCATCCAAGTTGGGTAGCCCAGCTGTCTGCCCCACCCAGGCCCCTGGCCCTCTGATCCATGAGATCAGGTATTTTTATGATATTTCTACCAAGATCAGGCCAATGTCCTTAACGTCCTGGGAATTTACACACCACTTTGTAGACTCTGAAAAGCCAGAGAGGCAGAAACTGGGGACATTCAGTATCTATTGCCCATGGGCAGTTGTACCTGCTTGTCGACTTACACGTCACCTCCCCACTCAGCCCTGCCAGGGCTGTCTCCCTGCCCCCCAACTCAGGATGAGATGCAGCCCCTTTGCCACGGCCTCCCAGGCCCTCCCTGAGCTTGCCTCTTCCTGCCTCTGCCGGCCCCCCACAGTGCCCCCGGTCTCCTCAGCACACAGAGTTTCCCTGGCCCTCTTCCCGTGGCCCAGCCCTTTCTGCCCACCACACTTCCTCTATAAAGCAAGAGAAGAGTAGACTTTTTAGACACCTTTCCACGATCCAATGTGGAGTCACAGTCAGCCATGACGGTCATGTCAAGTGCTATGTCAAGACTGAGGTAATGGGGTGTAATGGGAACACCCTCAGAGGGCCCCAGAATGCCCCAAGCCATAAGTCTGGACCCTGGGATACGGACCCCCTCTGGATGCCCATATGAGAGGGACCACCCTCATTGGGGGCTACACGAATGCAGAGATCTGACCATTCGACACTCAGGCTTGGCTGTACCATGGGTCACACTCTAAGCCCAGTGGACTTCCACTCCTCTGGACACCTGTCCCCACTGCAGCCGTCTGGCTTGAGACTGACACCCGCCTCCCCAGCCACTGACATCACCAGGAACCGGGACTTCACGCCGGACGCTCGCTCTGCTCGCTGCAACCGCACAAGCCCCCCCTCTCTGTGCGTGGCTGGCGCGTCACTCTATTGGCTTATGGGGGAGGCCTCCCCTAACGGAGCTGGCACTGTGCACAGACACACGCGTGTGTGAGTGGCTCCTCCGGGAATGCTCCCTTGCTCCCGACACTTCCTGTGCAATGCTCCCTCTCGTCCGTGAGCTCTCACCTCGAGCTCTGAAATGTCGCCTTATCCAAGAGTCATTCCTTCAGTCTTTGAGGCGGGGCACCCTCCCCTTTTGTTCTGTCTCACACCCTGCCTGTCTCCCCAGCAGCATTTATTACTATTGGAGTTTTATAGGTATACGTTTGCCTTCTTGTTGGTCTATCTGTCTGAGTCCTCACCACGTAGAAACCTCTGTTGGGGCAGGATCTTGGACCATTTTAGTGCCCTGTGTATTTTCAGTGCCTGGGGTGCTTGGCACAGAGCACACGCCCGATAAACGTTTGTCGACTGGGTAAAAGAGAGAACTGGCACGCTGACGCCCCCGAAGGACAGAGAGGACGTGCACCTCTGGAAAGGGACTCCGCTCCTTGTGGGTATAACCGCAAACTGTGCCAAGGTGACTTACATCATCTCCTTGTCCCACTGCACGCTCAGGCCACAGGGCACCCCCAGGAACCCGGCACCAGGACGGCCTGGAGCTGCTCTCCGATGGGATCTGAGGCTGTCTCTCACCACCCAGACACAGCCCCTGTTGACATGTTGACACTGACGTTCTGTCTTCAGATCTGAGGAGCTCTGTGGCCAGCCGCCAGCCATGGATGGGCCTTTGTCATCCTCTTCCCAGAGCCAGGGGGTTAGCTCGGGCTTCGCCATGTGGACAGACACTTCGTGATTCTGGGCGTCCTAGCCGGAGTGAGTACCCGAGGGTAGACACGGCAGAGCCCTGTTGAAACTCTTAGCCAATCCAGGTAAGAAATGGGAAGGGAGGCTTCCAGGAAGACGAGGAGGAGGAGGAGGAGGGGAGAAGAGCAGCTACCACAGTTGGTGCTTTCCACGTGCGATGGGCCGTGACTGAAATGAACACACAGGTCTCATTTCTGCTCCTCAGCCCCAGGAGTTAGGAGGACACTGGGCGGATGGAAATGATGAGGCAGCTGAAGTCACCCAGTTACTAAATGACAGAGCTGAGATCAGATTTATTTAAGGCAATGCAACCAAATCCCTCTTCGGTGAGGAGCTGGCAGTCCTTGACGCACGGTGCTCCGTTCCTCTTAGCTCCGCCCTCTTACACACGCCCTTCACGGAGAACACGCAGTCCACCGCGCCATTCCAGGAGGTAGCTAATGAGGAGACTCGAGTGGAAAATGTGCCGTGGGGGCCAAAGAGGCTCCGTGGGGGAAGCGGAGGCTGGGGTTCTTCCTACAGCAACCAGCCTTCCTCCAGCCACCAGGGTGTTGGCCACAGAGATGATAATGGTGAATGATGATGGTGATGATGCTTTGGTTTAATGACTATTCACTGAACATGAGAACTAACAGCATTGGTACCCATGTTCAGATACAGAAACCGAGACATAGAGAATCTCAAGCTAGGAAGCTAGGAAGGTTTAGGACCTACTCCACCCCTTGTAAGAGCTCCTAATCACTACCCCACCCACCGCACATCGGAGGGTGTTGTTCGAAGGAAGTCTTTAAATTATTGGTCACTACCCAAATGTCACCCATCTCTGGATATGAAGCCTCCAAGTTATGGTGTCCAGGAGCCAATGGTTCCAGGCCACCTGCTGTCCTTAAAGATGCAACTCAACTGCCACCTGTTCTTAGAAGCTTTCCCAGAAGGCTTCCTCCTCCTTGGAATGTCCTCCTCTCTCCTCTGGGCGACAGTGGTAACGTGCTCCTTTCTCCTCATGCTTCTCTGTCACCTTCCCCTGCAGCCCACAGTCTGGTTGAGGGCCGAGAGCACGCTGTTTTGATATGCTCACTCCTTGGTGCACACCAGGTGCCTCTGTGTGGATTGAGCTAAGGAAGAGATTTAGACAGAGACCCATCCCAGAGAGGGTGGCTGCCATGTTGCTGCCCAGCCCTGGGAAGTTGCTTCTTTCTCTGGACAATAGGATCTAAGCAGTAGGCTGGCCAACATGGGTGACTCCTTAAGTCCAGGTGGCTTATTTTGTCCTTGGGGCCATGTGGTAGGTATGGGCTTTGCAGTTGACTAAGCTAAATTTGGATACCACTCCGGCCTTCTCGGCTCATTGACCTTGGACCCATCATTTGATTTCTGCTTCTCAGTTTCCTAGTTTGCAAAAGCAGGCATCATGACACTTGCAAATGTGGTGAGGATTAAGGAAGACGGTGTATCTGAGCCAGAGTCGCACCCGGCTCACAGGTTTTCGCTGATGCCATTGTTTGCATATGGACCACACCAACTACCTCCTCCCCAGGAAAGCCCAACGGGTTGAAAGGGGAACTTGACCCAACTGGGAAAATTGGCCCAATACACACAGAACTCCTTCTGTGCTGCATGGGCCACAGCAATAGTGGTCACCTGCCTCTCCCACTCAAAAGCCCCGTCCTGCTGAGGTTTGACTCCCAGACTAGCAGTCGGGGCTCCCCAGGCTATGTGAGCTGCATGAGGGGGTGGCCACTGAGTGACATACCCATGGGGCCTGACCTGGGGAATTTCCAAGAGTGAAAAAGGGCTGGCCCTTTTTGTGATGAGGGGCTGGGACTTGGGACTAAACGGCCAACCAAAGCAGACTAAGAGTGCGGAGGAGGTGGAATTTTGTCCCTGGGTCACTTTTGACATCATCTCCAGTAGACCATTTATGTCCTAACCCTTCATCAAGCTCCTATGACATGCCACATGCCAAGTAACCCCCAGTGAAAGGGAGGAAAGAGACAGGTAAATAGCAACCATCGCGTGAACAGGTGGGAGTGGTGTATGGAGCAGGGAGGGGAGGTGGCGAGATGTTAGGGGGTGGCTTCGGGAGGAGGGCGCCTCTGAGTCACATCTGTCCTTTTCTTACCCAACTTCCATGAATGGCTAATTCATGCACAGGGAACGGGGAGAACCCAGCCCTTGATTGTTCCAGCATCCTGACCACGGGGCTTTGCCTTGGGTTCAGAGCAAGGGGGCGGAATCAGGCACACCCAGGATGAAATCCCTGCCCCACTGCTTACTCAGTCTGTAACCTTGGCCAAGGCCTTGGCCTCCCTGTAACTTAAACGGTTAGGGCAACAGCAGCACCAACCATACTGCTACATGAGATAATGCAGGGAGAATGCTGGCACAAATAACGTAGGCTATTTGGATCAGGAGTGGAGCGCTGGCCCTTTAACACTTTACACAGGTCAAGTGGGATTCGAACTGGACTTTGGCCAGCAAAGCTGTGTGACTCATCAGGCCAGCTGAGCCCTGGGGAGGGCGGGGGCAGCTGAAAGAGCTGGAAGAAAGATTCTTGCACCTTCCAGAGGTGTGGAAGAGAAAGGCTTAGAGAGGCCAGAGTTAAAATGATGAAGTGAGTGAGAAGACAATAAGGGGGGGAAAGAGGGAGCTTCAAACAGAAAATTGGAGTGAACCGGGGGAAAGCACAGTGTTCGGAGGCAGAAGTGGACGGATGAAGTGTGATAAGAAGATTACGGGCTGCTGAGAGCTGGAGCGGGCGGTGAGGAGGGCGACGGTGTGGAAGGGGAGGTGGGGAGTTTGCTGTGATAACCAGATGGATCAAAGGTAATGAAGTGCGAAGGGGAGCGGATACGTGCGGAGCGAGAGAGAAGTCGGAGCTGCGCTGGCTAGTGAGGCTCAAACCGGGGCCTGGAGAACCGGGTTAGAGGTCCTGCACAGGCCGTGTGTGTGCACATACCCGAGTGTCCGTGTATATTCAGGCAGTTCTGCTCACCTGAAGGGCCCCGTGTACATGATTTCAGGTGTGCAAGAGCAACATGTACTGTTGCCGATACAGATGTGAGTGATCCTAACATCAGCCGCCAGAACAACTAGCGTCACTGGCCACTCACTATTACGTGCTAGCCACTCTGCTGTAAGCCTCACATGGCCTCGATGAACTCAGTCTTCACAATAATCTGGTGGAAGTGACACCATTATTTTCCCTTTTAAAAACAGGTTTTATTTATTTATTAGAGAGAAGAAGTAGGGAGAGAGGAAGAGAAACATCACCGTGTAGTTGCCTCTCAGGTGCCCCCAACAGGGGACGCGGCCCACAGCCCAGGCATGTGCCCTGACTGGGAATCGAACCCATGACTCTTTGGTTCACAGGCCGGTGCTAAATCCACCGAGCCATACCAGCTAGGGCTATTTTCCCATTTTAAAGATAGGAATCAAGGCTCAGAGAGTCAAGTTACTTGCTCAAGGCCACACAGCTATAAGAGGCCATGCTAGAATTGACTAGGACATCTGACTGACTAAAGGGCCGGTACCATGGTTAAAAACATCCCAGGTCCCAAGCATTTCACCAGGAGTCCAAATTCTCTTGAGATGACATTCCCTCAAAATAACTTCTCGGTTGGGAGGTAAGCGGAGCCAGCGGAACACAACAACAGCCGCCAGGCTGGCCAGGGGTGCGGCGTCCTGAGGTCTGAAAGTGAGTCAGGTCCGCATGGCACACTGATGCCCGCAGACCGCTCAGTGGGCAAAGGGCGGCAGCCGTCCTGCCCAAACCGCTTTTCTGTCACTAGCGAGGGAAGCTGCCACCGGTTTGCAGGCTGCCATCTACCTACCTGGTGGCTACTGGCAATCTATATTTTAATGCAAATGCCATTGCATCTGTTAAGTATAAGAAAATCAAAGCAAAACAAAGCACGTTTTAATGATGCAATGCTACTTTTTTGTTTGAAAGGGCACCCAGGGAAACCTTTGCTGATTTATTTTATTTGGAGGACCTTACAAGGAGCTAGATAGCAGGAAATTGTTGAAAGAAACCCTGGAAAAATCACAGCCTTCCCATCCCGAATCAAATTCTGATTCCACCTGCTGGCGGCGGTGGTTCCTTCTTTCACCGTCTCCACCTTCCGTCCCCATCAGTAACCTGCATTTCTATCCATGGCAGGTGCGTTCAGCCACATCCACACTCGATTCTCTTGGTTGAGGTGAGGCACGCATGGGTCAAATAGATATTTTTAACTTTTTATTTATGTCACATCCCAAAGCCAGGATGCTCATGGGAATCCCAGCTGTTGGTTCGGCACCATCCGATCAGCTGTGCTGAGCGCGCCCCATCGGTGAGTGACCTCACCCCCCCCTTCACCAAGTTTCTAAGCTGCGTTTTACTGTCCCCTCCTCCTCTGAGCCTGATAACCATTTGGGGGAGGTGACGGGGCATAGGGGATATTATGGCAGCTTTGGGGACAGAGCTTTTGTGGTGTATTAAGCTTGGGCACAAGCATGGATGCGACTTCAAACTGCAAAGGGGAATAGTACAGGTACCGGAGATGCTGCTCAGCTTCCTGCAGTGCACAGGACAGCACCCCCACCCCCACCCCCTACCCAAGAACGACTGGACTCAAAATGTCAGCAGTGCTGCTGTCGGGACGCCTGCTTTCATAATGGCCCAGAGAGTAACGAAGTGAAAGTACCAGGGACTCACAAACAGTTCACATTCCAACTGACTTTGCAAGACCAGTCAAGACCAGTGGTCGGTGTGCAGCCAGGGGATGTTGTGGGACCTGCGTCCAGAGCTTGTGACTGAGAAGGCACAAGCCACGCCTGGCTATTATGGTGAAGCCGTCAGCAGCTGCCACCGAAACGCTCCATCAAATGCCCGCATATCAGGGTTCTAATCCCTGCTGCCAGACCAGACCTGTTAGCAAGCTGCTCAGGCCTCCTTGACAGTGCGTGTGTCTGTAACCACGGGAAGTGCTCAGTACGTCCAGCAGGGCCCAGTTAAAAGGTGCACCCGCACACTCTACACACTGTAGATACAGAGGGAATGACACACCGTTAAGTGTGATTGTTTCTGAAGGGTGGAATTGAGTTATTTTATGTTTGGCTGCTATGTGCTTTTCTGGAGTTTCAAAAATTTCTAAAATGAGCTTATACATATATTTAACTTTTATTTATGTCATTTCTTGTAACAGAAAAGTTATAAGAACAGTACAGAGAGCTTCTAGAAAGCCTGTACACAGACTCCCCAAATGATTACATTTGACCCCCTTTGCTCGTCATCCCCCCTCCCCCTCCCTCCCTCAGCCATTACACTGTGTTACCCCCAAATACAGGAACGAGTACTTACCAAAATCAGGAAATTCACTCGAAGCTCACTTTAACCTTGAACAGCTCCTGAGCCTTTTTCTGAACCTTGACATTTCTAAGATTGTATGTCACTTATTTTTTTGCAGAATGTCCCTCATTTTGGGTTTCTCTGATGTTTCTTTATGATTAGATTCAGGTTATGCATGTTTGGCAGGAATACTACAAGATACTGTGTCCTGCTAAGCATGCATTATTTTTTTTTAAATAGGAAAATGCGCCCTGGCTGGTGTAGCTCAGTGGATTGAGCGAGGGCTGCAAACCAAAGCATCGCAGATTTGATTCCCAGTCAGGGCACATGCCTGGGTTGCAGGCCAGGTCCCCAGTGGGGGCCACATGAGAGGCAACCACACATTGATGTTTCTCTCTCTTTCTCCCTTTCTTCCCAACTCTAAAAAATAAATAAATAAAATATTTTTTAAAAAGATTTTTGTATAATAAATAAATAAATAAATAAATAAATAGGAAAATGCTATGACAAAGAGATGGCTTGATAAATGAACATAGCCCCTCCCCCCACTAGTCCTCACTCCCAACTTCCTCCAAGGACCGGAAGGTGGTCAGGTCTTAATCATCTTGACGATCTTTGCAGGGTTTAGTATTCATCTATTTTACATTTTATTTTATCCATTTGCCAAACCTATCTGGAGCACCTGCAACTCTACACTCACTGTTTATGTTGCATTTTGTCTCCTTTGTTGGCCGAAGGCTCCTAGGGCACAAGCCTCGTGTGGAGACGGGGACTGGACGGCGCCCCGAGCACAGGAGGCAACTGAGTATTTGCTCAATGGGGTCCTGCGTTCCTGCCTCGTTCTAGCCGATCTGTGCGGCCGCCCGGGCGTTTCTCCTTTAGTGGCTCCACAGCTCTCTCTCTCTCTCTCTCTCTCTCTCTCTCTCTCTCGGTGCTTATGACACTCCGCCAAAGTCATTTATCTGCTTCCCTGACTTGTGCCTGAGCTGTATGAGGAAGGAAACCATGTTACGTCTACCTCCCTCTCCCAGGCGCCTAGCCCAATGCTCCGTATAAGCGCTTAATACACATTTCCAGAATCAATGGCATTTACATAACCACCCAGTGTGGATGCGTCACTTTTCACCTGACTCGTTCTGTTCAACGTTCTTTAGATTACACTGAGAAAGAAGCCGAGAGGCACCCAAACACAGCAGAAACCCCTCGTAGCTGTACACACACACACACACACACACACACACACACACACACAACTACTTGCTCTTTTAGGGGAGGAGGGATTTGGGTTACTATTACTTCAGAGTGTATTTCTTTACTTGAAATGGCTAATTGTGCCCCAAACTGGTAAATTCTGCGCTTCAGGAATCTCAGAAATCGAGCACCATAATGTGTTATTAAAGCAAAATAATTGGAGCATAGCTTCCCCTAAGCTGCCTGCCACGCTCAGAACCTCAAGTCTTCATTCCGGAACTATAGTTGTCCTGGTAACTTTCTTTAACTCCAAAACCACGAAAAGTAAATGGGAACGAGCTACTTTAAATTAAATATGAGAAACAATTACATTTTGACAGCTTAATTGCATTTTTTTCCTCCCAGCCAAACCTTCTAAACAAGACACCACACACATCAAGTATGCCAATTGTATTTTTAGACTCTTTTGCAATTAAGAAAGTATCCCTAAAAGAAATAAAATCATTGGTGGACTGAATGGTTGTTTCTGGAGGGAACTATATTCGGAATGAGTGCTGAGCCATCACATCCACGGTAATTAGCTCCTAGACCATGGAGGCCAGATGGAGGCTCCTCCTGGGAGCGGCGCTCCCGCCCCTCACCCTCTCCTCTCCGCTCCACATTCCCAACCAATCAGATGTCCAGAAATGCCCTGGCGGAAATTGGGTGGCTTCATTGGCCTGTGCTCTGTGCACCCCAAAGTGGCTTCAGAGGTGGCCTCGTGTGTGTGACCCCCAGGCTGATGGGTAACCAGCTTATCCTGGGAAGTGACTTCAGCATCTGAGAACGCATTTGGAATTTAATATGTCGCCGTAAAAATTCCCAAAACTGATGCAACATATTCAGCGGGGTGGAAAGGGGGTATGTGATTAACTAAAAAAAGGGAGATGCCAAATGGTACAGCCTTCGTCGGTACCATCAAGATGTGCCCGTGCTGAAAAAGGCCGAGAGAATGTACCTCAGAACATTAACCTTGAGACAGCAGGATAAATGGTGAGCTTTGTCTCTTCATCTTTTTCTTTTATAATCAGCAAAAGCTAGGTGATACACTAATCTCTACAGGGTAGGGTTCAAGGACGTGTGGTTGAATCCCAATTCAGGAAGATGACCATAGTGGCATCGGTATTTGATGGCATCTGTTATGGGCTGAGTTGTGTCTGCCCCCAAATACATCTGTATATTGAAGTCCCAACCCCCAGTACCTCTGAAAATGGCCCTACTTGTGGATAGCATCTTTAAAGAGGTAATCAAGTCAGAAGGCAGTCACTGGGGTGGGCCCTGGTCCATGACGACTGGTGTCCCTGGAAGATCAGGACACAGACACACAGAAGGAAGAAGGAAGACACAGAGAAGAAGGCCATCTTCAAGCCAAGGAGAGAGGCCTCAGAAGACAGGCTGATCTTGGACTTCCAACCTCCAGAACTGTGAGAATGAGATTTTTGTTGATTAAGGCACAGCCACAGAACTTGGCTACGGCAGCCCCAGCAGACTGATGCGGCACCACTGATCACGAAGCGCGCTGTGCTCGGGGCCGCGTTGAGAGCACGTCAGCCCCGCAGTGGCACAGGCCCGGGACTCGTGAGAGCCTCACACTCATCTCAGTGCCCTGCTGTTTCTGTCTTCAAATTCTTCGTGATATTTGAACAGGCAGCCCCACATTTTCATCTTCACTGGGCCCATTCATTATTTAGTCAGTCCTGAGTGTACCCATTAATTCATGCATGGTTCCACTCTTCAAGGTAAGCCAAGTAGGGGCTCCCTTGTTTGCTAAGCATTTATTGAGCACCTGCTGTGTGCTAGACACTCTGCTCCAAGACAGAGGAGAATGAAGCTCAAGGTCTTAGAGACCTTATCCTCTAAGCCGCTGGGCTGAAGAGGTGAAAGGCTGTGGACAAACAATCCATTGTCCATTTGTGGAGGAAGCAAAGGGTCATGGGAGCACTGAGGAAGACACATCCTCAATCCAGATGGCTTCATGGGAAACTCAGTCACATATTCGACCCCATGCCCATTCTGGAAACAGTGAGATTGAGGCCGACCTGCCCAAGTTCAGCCAGCTGGTCCAGGACAGGCTCGAGCCTGCTCTGACATCCCCTCCATCCGGGAGGCCGTGCCCCTCCCAGAAGGGCCCCTTGTGATCCCCGTGGAGTTAACACA
Organism: Phyllostomus hastatus; assembly: GCF_019186645.2. Lineage (NCBI taxonomy): Eukaryota > Metazoa > Chordata > Mammalia > Chiroptera > Phyllostomidae > Phyllostomus > Phyllostomus hastatus. The sequence goes on along the minus strand of NW_025334004.1, from coordinate 26,083,102 downwards.
GAGAGTGAGGGGACACTGAGCAGGGGTGTGCTATATTCACACCTGACGATCAGCAGGATAGCAGGTGCTTTGTACTTTCTGAAATCATTTTAAAAGGCTCTTATGTTCAGCAGGAGGCTCTTGCATCATAGAAGGCGGACAGGGCCAGCTCCAGGACAGAGAGCCTGAAACCAGGAGCAGAGACTCCTGACAGAGAACTGGAGTTCGCCTTGGATGAAATCATTTTGGAGGCAGTAGTGCCTGGGTTTGCTCCTGGGGCCTCTGGGACCCCTTTGAGGGGAGTAGTGATGCCCTCTCTGTACCAGCTCTTGAAGTGTCGGCTCCATCATTTATGTCCCAATGTTGGCAATGTCTTGTATCAGTTGATACAAGACAGTTCCGTACCCAGAAATCATAAATGAAGACAATCTTAGGCTAAAGTCTTCATTATCAGCAAATATAACAGGGTTAGGGTGCCAGCAAAGGCACAGTCAGAAATCCCGTATACCTTCTCAGCCCCCCACATATGTGGCTTTCCAGTTTTCCGCTGACTCTTGAACAGCTCAGGTTTGAACTGCGCAGGTCAACTGAGCCGCGATCAGTTGAACTTTGGCCAATTGAACCTCATGGGTCAACTGAGAAAAAACAAGAACTGCTTATACATGGACCCACGCAGTTCAAACTCAGTTCAAGCCCACGTTGTTCACGGATCAAGTGGACATGGTTTATTTCCACTAAATGCAGTGCCCTGCTTTCTGTGACCCCTCCTCCACTCCTGTCTGATAGAGTTTGCTCGGTATCTGAGCCCGCCTTCCTTATTGGGCTCAGAGCTCTGCTGCCTTAGTAACCTCATTACTTAAGATGCCCATTATTTAAATGTGGTTGATAGATGGGTGAGTTGAATTCTTTCCCAAACTCTTGAGCAAGTGAAACTTGGTCGTCTTTTACAAGCAGGAATGAAAAACTGACTGCTTTCACCTGCGCCAACCGGTTATTGAATCAGCGCTCGCCCCGCCAGGTGCCCAGAGGGTTCCCCGTCCCCCGCTGGCCGGTCCAGCACCGTTTCTTCTTGTACGTGAAATGCACTCAGGCCCTTTAGCCCGAGTGCCCCACAGGCCATCAAAAAGAGGCACCGGACTCCATTATAACGTCTCTTAGCACTTTCTGCACTTCCACGCCACGCCGGTGGGGTACCTGACTGTGTGAGAGGCGACTGCAAATGGGATTCGAGCCATAACATCACCTTGCCTGTCCCCTCCAGCCAGGCGAGGGAGACGGCAGGTCTCGCTAAGCAACCAAGCTCGCTCTTGGATTTTCTCAGGCCCGCTGCCCCCCTGACCGAGTTTCCACTTGGATGGGCAAATCAGCACTTCCCAAGCCTGGGCTGACACTGGGGGGCCCTCCACACGGGCACCAGAGGACACTGAGTCACGGTAAAGTAGGTCTGAGCATCTTTATGCCCAAGCAAGGTTGTGCCACCTTCTTTCTGCTTTGATGTGTGGGTCACGATGGTGATGAATGCATGTGTGTCTGTATTTTCTTCCAGCTCCCTCCAGGAGAAGCCCATGGCAGTGCAGAGAGGGGGCGCCCGGGGCCTGCAGGGGAGCAGAGGACAACCCGTTGACCAGGGCATCTGGGGCAGGCAGGCAGGCAGAAGAGTGTCTGAGCAGTTTATAAAGGACAGCGCGCGTGCGCGCGCACACACACACACACACACACACAAGTGAGCGATTTGAGTCATTGGTCTTTCCTGTCCAAGTTCAGCAGAGTTGGCTACTCTGAGCTTCCCCTGGTACCATGTGGACCCTGCCCGAAAGCCTTCCAACTGTCCCAGGCAGGAGAGAATAGGCCCTCTGCTAATTACCCCGGAGGCCAGCTTTCTGCTCCTTTGAAGCATTCGCTTTGATGTGATGTAATTCTGCTGCCAGGCCTGGCTGTGTCCAGATTAAGCACATAATGAGCAATTATCAGCTGGGCTCTAGGAGTGTCGCTGAGGCAGCCAGACTGGAAGCTCTGGCTGCCTGCGCCTGCCACCGTCAGTTCCGGCTGCCACCTACTCCTTCTGGGACTGGGTTAATTCACCTACACCTCCCATCGCACCCTTGCCCTCCAGTGATATTCGGCCCATCTGTAAAATGGGGCTGGGGCGGGGACCTCCAGGAGCCCTGCTCAGAGCCCTCCAGCTGGCTGGAAGCGCTGTGCTTTAGTAACCGCTCAAGGCCCGTGGAAAACACTGGGAGATACAGCCTCCCATAAAGCAGAGCCTCAGAGGCAGGCTCTGCAGTCAAAGTCATCTCACGAGCTGCATGAAAGGCCAGGGGTTAACCTTCCAGCATCAGTGCCCTCGTCTGGAAAGGCGGCACACCGAGGGGATCCACGTGCGGGCCAGTCAGTAACACACGGAGCCCTGCACCCATGTCTAGCTGCTCCTCCATCCGCACTGGCTGGCGGTATCACGGAAGCGTTCCCCTCTTTGGTCCCATGGGGTGAGGTGGGGTTTGATGGGCTGTGGTAACATAACTGCGGCACGGGCAGACAGACGGACTGATCTGCACATCTGCCTGCCCCCAAAGACCAAGGAAGGAGATCTGAGCCCAGTTTTGCAGAAATGATAAAGACTCAAAGGGCAGTTTGATGGGATCCGAGTCCCGCCGTCCCTCAGAAGGCCTTTAGGGGCATTTCATCCACCATGATGGCAAATCCTGGGCCAGCTGCTCTCCCGAAAGCACAGGGCAGGTCTCCTGCCAGGAGAGAAATATCTAGCAAAAGGAGGAGGCTTCTCTTTTCACAAGGAGTGTGAGCTCTTCTGTATAAGGAGCCCTTGTAAAAGTCTCCTCCCTGCTCCTAAAATTCCTTTGTCCCTCAGCCACCAGGCTGGAGCAGGGACAGGAGACTTGCCTTCCAAGTAGTTCCCTTAATCTCCTGCCAGGTTAATCTGCGGAAATCCTCTTCCTTCAAGAAGCACCCCCCTCCCCCTCCCCTGGTGGCCACATGGTGTTGTCTGAATTCCACTGGTTTCCTCTCTCAGGCCCTGATCTCTCTGTCTTGCAGACGGTTCTGTGGGGGCAGTTTAAGAAAACTGAATGCACAGGCCGCACATCCTGCTCATCTTGATTCCTTACAGGTACCAGGAGCCTTTGCTTTTTCTTTTCTTTTTTTAAAAATGTAAGCCAATGGTCTGAGATTATTTCTTGAGAACAGGATGGGTGGAGAGGGTGAGCGCAGGCATTGGGGGTATAGCAATTGCCACAGAGGGAAGCACTAAGAGAGGCCACCTCCCAGCCAGCCTGTGCCACCTCAGACTTCCAGAACATTCCACCTGCTTCAACCTGGTGAGCCTTGCCCTCACTCCAGTCTTCCTTCAGATCCTCAAATCAAGCAAACTCTCTGCTGTTACTGTCCCTTCACACTCGCTGTTCTTCCTTTTTTTAGCCACTCACCCCCCAACTGAAGCCCTTCAGAAGGCAGCTCCCCTCCTCAGAGAAGCCACACACACCCCCTGCTCCCCAATCCAGACGGGTGCCCCCCTCACTCCCACTGTGCCCTTCCTCTGTCCTCCATGGTCCTCTCCCCAGTCTCCCCTCAAATACTCACTTGTGAAAATAGCTGATCAATACTCACCCCTGACACCCACCGTGCTCACACCCCACAAGGCAGAGGCCCGCTGTGGGCAGTGCTCGGCACGCAGCAGGTGCTGGAGAAAGAGTCGGTAAGTGAGTGACTGCGTGTGGTGACCGGTGTTGCTGAGGCCCAGGTCTGAGTTCCACCCCGAAGCCCGGGGCGTGCCAGGAAGGAACGGGTCTGCTTGCTGCCTGCTCCGAGGATACCCCCACCCCCTCCATCACGGGAGCCTCTGCTCCCACCACGGCTTCTACTCCCAATAAACTCAGGTTGCGTTCAAGTGGGATTTTGACAACAGCCCAAGCCAGCAAAAGTTCCCTTAAACTACAATGCCCCCCCCATTCCCAAAGGGGGCTGTTTTAGACACGTGCCTCCTTTAGGAAGACTCACCATGACCTACGTCCCCGCCTGCAGGTAGCTGAGCCACGGGAGTGGCCCTCCCTGGAGCTAAAGCCACTGTCACCCCAGAGGAGGCCCGAGAAAAGGGCAGCGGCAGGGGGGAGGAGGGAAGGGTCGGTCAGCAGACAGTTTTCACATCTCGGGATCGGAAATGATTGCCTTTCTCTCCTCTCCCCGTGGGCGGGGAGGTGTGTTATGAGCTGGCGGCTCCAGGCTGAGCCCGGAGATGGAACGAGCCGCACAGCTGTCAGGAGCAGCTTAGCAGGTCCCTCCACACCCATCACAACTGCGGCCCGGATCAATCCACAGCCCGTCAGCGGCTATTTACGGGGCCTGGGCCGGGGCTGCGAGGGGCAGCGAGCGGGCTGCCAGGCCAGAGGCCGGGGCGAGGCCCGCGTTGCAGCAAGAAATGAGTGTGACAGCACCGGCAGAAGAAAACCGGAGAGCAAACCCCGAGTGGGACAGCGACAGGGAAGGGCTGCCGAGTGAAGGGTCCCCAATGAGGACCCCAGACGCCAGGGAAGGAGCCACAGGCCTCCCATACAGCCCCATCGAAAGGCCATTTTCTCCACACCCATGGGACCAGGGACAGGGCCTGGTACACAGAAGGTTCGGGACTGTCTCATCTAGCGGTGAAATGTGGAGGAAGGCTGACTTTGGGATCAGACAGGTCAAGGTTCTATTCTGAACTCAAATGACCTCGAACAAGCACTTAATCTCTCTTCTTCTGAACTGCCTTCATTTTCCTGGTGGGCCGAGTACCTTACGAGGCCCCCGGCGTGTCATGGGGGAGGGTACAGGTGCTCTCCGCGTGCTGCCGTGACGCACACCCCGGCGTTTTTCCCCGTGTGAGGAAGAAAACCGGGTCTTAAATACAGTGTTCCCCCACCTGCTCCTCGAGGCTCAGAGTTGCACCCCACTGCTGTCCATCACCTTCTTAGAGTCTGAAGCCGCGGTCATTCACCCGTGGATTCACTTTTTCTGCACATCTTCCTCGCTCGTTAGCCTTGGATAGAAACATCACAGTCAACGATGCGATGAGAACAGAAAACAGAGCCTGGGTTTCGAAAAGCGCTTCATACGTGGCGGTATTTTTACATACGGCCTCTCTGGGCAGACAGGGGCTCTTGCTGGGACGAAAAACACAACCCCCACGGAAGTAAGTCAATAAGCAGTCGGGCAGCCCCACCCACCCGGGACCGAGCATCTGGCCTGGGGTGTCGCCACGCGCCCGCTGCTGGCTCTGACAGCGGCGTGCAAACAGCGCTCAGAGGCCTCTGCAAATGCTGGTGTGACGCCTTTTTTCTTAAAAAAAAAAAAAAAGAGGAAATTCCGTAATGATTAGCAATCCTCTATGCTCCATAGTGAAACTTGGCCATTCAAGCTGGTATAGTGTCAGTTGTCTTATATATGCCTACCTCTTTAAGAAGGATTTGGCATGAGTTACTTTTACACATGTGGGGAGTATGTCCTACGTGCATACACAGATCACAACAGAATAAAATAAATAGATGCGGAAATCAGGGCGAAAGGGAGACAGAAGTGGTAAAATCCAATGAATCCAAGGATTAGGCCATAAAATCTGGGGCAGTTGCTGCAGGGGAGGCGACTCTGATATGAAACCACCGGGGATCAGGAAGTGGGCTTTATTTACGCTCGCGAGAAGGCATTCTTTTATTCCACCCCCGATCCCAAGCCCGGAGCCTCCTGGACACACGCGAGACACCGATGTCACTAATCCCGCGCACGCGGCGGTGTCTTGCCTCACACCACCATCGAACACTGCGTTTGTTTCCTGGCACGAAACCCACTCTACCTTCTGAACCTCCACCTCCGTCCTTTCTCTTCTCACCTGGGATTCCCTAGCGCAGGTGTCCGACAGCATCCAGGCTGGGGCAGCAGTCCACCTCAGTCTACGAAGACGACCGGGCTGAACATCTTTAGAAGAGGTGCTTGCTCGGTGAAATACAGTTGTTGAGTTGGTCCTAACTCTGCCGTGTGGTTAGCATCTTGAGTGTTTTCGTCCGCAATGTGGACTGGCCTGGTGCTTCCCCTGAGTGCCAGGAAGACACAGCACCTTGGGTGTGTTCACCCCGCAGCCTGCGGGCCACATGGGGCTCCGGATGGCTGTGAATGCGGCCCAACACAAAATCTTCCATTTGCTTAAAACATTATGAGATTTCGGGGGGATTACATATTGCAATGTATTTAATGTGTGCCCCAAGACAAGTCTTCTTCTTCCAGGGTAGCCCAGAGACGCCAAAAGGTTGGACACCCCTGCACCACTCCGGAATCTGCAGAGAAGTCAGCATACCCTATGGCCTAGCCACGTGGTGCTTTTGTTTTTCCTTGTCATGTAGGAACGAGATGACTTATTACCCCTACAGGTTCTTAAAACAAGTTCACTCCTAGGGACATTAGGAAACAAATGACAAGTCCAAGTTCAGCAGACTCGCCCTGTCTTCAGTAGCACGGGGAGCAGTCCCGGGGTTTGCAACCCGCCTCTGGCATTTACCAGCTGCGTGAACTTGGGCAAACCTTACCATCCCTGAGCCTAGACTTTCTCACCTGTAAAATGAAGCAATAACAATACCCACACCACTGAGTTATCATGAGGATTAAACAAGAGAAAATATATAAAGTATTTAGCTCTTTCTAGCACTCAAGAAAAGTTAGCCGCTGTAATTTATGTTATTAATCTCATGAGGATGACGACAATACTTTAAGGCAGTGGTTGCCCACCGGGGACAATTTTGCCTCCCAGGGCACATTGGCCACACCTGGAGACATTTTTTGTTGCCTTAAGTGGAGGAGGCGGCTGCTGCCAGCTCCTGAGGGTGGAGGCCGGGATGCCGCTGGGCATCCTACAATGCGCAGGACAGAGCCCACCACCAAGAATGATCCAGCCCAACAGGACAGTAAGGCCAAGGTTGAGAAGCCCTGCCTTAAAGGACAAAATTCCATTGTTCAGAAGTTTTAGGAATTCTATCATATTGACTAGACAAACCACGAAGAAAAAGAAGAAGAACAAGAAGAAGAAGAAGAAGAAGAAGAAGGAGAAGGAGGAGGAGGAGAAGAGGAGGAGGAGGAGGAGGAGGAAGAAGAAGAAGAACAAGAACAAGAACAAGAACAAGAAGGAGAAGTAGGAGGAGGAGGAAGAAGAGGAGGAGGAGGAGGAAGAAGAAGAGGAAAAAGAAGAAGAAGAAGGAGGAGGAGGAGAAGAAGAAGAAGAAGGAGAAAGAGGAGGAGGAGGAGGGACATACCTTTGCCAGTTTGCTACCCGGCTGTATAATTTGACGCAGTCTGCTCAAGCCTCAGCTCTGCCATCTGTAAAATGGCCACATTTTTGGCTGATTTCAAAGCACCCTTCTGGCTCTGCCCCTCTCTGTGACTCTAACTTTCAACGAGCCTCTTCCATGCATGAGGAAAGAGGGGCTGGGCAGAGAACCCTGCTACCTCCTGGATAAATAAGAGCACAATAGAATTCCTTTTGGAAATAAATCACCTTTTCATATAAAATCTTCTAAAGACCATTTCGAGAAGAATAATAGGTCTGCCAGTCCAACACCTGCGGGGTGGGCAATAATTTACTCAGCCCACTGACTTGGAGGCAGGTCCTGCTCTTGATAAATGGCCCAATTAAGCATCTGTTAATCACAGCATTATCTCATCGGAAGGTGGAATACCTACTTCTCTCAAGCAGTTTCTCAGTGAGATAACATCGTGAATTCCCCCAGCAGCGAAGGGCATTTAACAGCACGGGGGAGCTCAGCTGGGGGGGGGATCAATGCCCCTCTCTGGGGCTTCAGCCCCAACGGTCGCTGAGAATATCTTCTGTGCCCCGTCCCGGCCCTTCCCCCATCAACCTTCCTATAACCTCAGCTCCTGAACTCTCCTGTTCGTCTGAGGCCTTGATAATAAAGCAACATCTGCAAAACCTACAAGAACTTTACTGCAGTTAATTGAGTAATTGAAGCAAGATGCAGGGAGAGGTGATCTATGGGCCTGGGTTGAGGGCCGAGAAGGGAGACAACGGATTTATTGCAAAGGCCGTGGGCGGCCTTGGGTCCAGGCCCTGGTTCACGGGAAGTTTGAGGTCATGTGGGATTAAAATATCTTCAGAAACAAATGGAATAATCTGGCTGAAATATCAGGAACGCGGTGCCAGTGTATGCCAGGGGACGGGGTGTGATTTATTTACCTGCACCCAACACGTTTTTTTTTTATATCTGCCCCATTAGTCTAAATGTATAGATTATCGAACAAATGGATATCCCTTGTTTGTGTCTGTCCGTCTGTCTCATCCTGATTGTGACATGGAGCCTGGCTTTTGTGGTTCAAGATAAGGAACGTTATGCCTTAAAGGGACTGGGGCCCCGGAAACTACCCAGGCGGTGAGCGGGGCCAAAGATGTTTATAATATAGTGGTTATATCTGCTCACAAGAGGCTCGTTAGAGCCAATATGCAATTGGTGGTAATATCTTCTCGTAATCTGAATAAATCCATAAATCTTTACGTTTAAGCACAATTCACCACCTTGAAGTCAGCGGGTGCAGTGCAATATGTCCGCTAGCCTTGCAGATGCCGCAGACACACGTTACAGATACAGAGACCCACCCGTGTGGGCGCCGGGCGTCAGAGCTGCCCCGTGACCAGCCTGCGTGTGCGGGAGGACCGGCTGTTCGGAAGGTTGTTGCTCCGTTTGTAGTTTCCCCCCTGCTTTATTAAATCCCCAATTCCTTGCAAAACTGTACAATTTTAATAACGCAAATCTGCGTGGACCGTAAAGCTGTCTAAATATACCTCGCACCCAGGGTATCAGACAGATCCACGGGTGATGATGTCACTGGGTCTGATTAACCGGAACAGGTCACCGACAAGATTTTATTACAAGTGTCATTTAGATTTCTGACAGCTTTACAAGGCTTAATGGCTTTTTATTAAATACATTGTGTTCAAGGAAGCTGACAGCAGTTGGGGATGCCTTGTAAATACAATGCAGTGGAATTTCCTTAGAAGCTGCGTGAGAGAAAGCAGAAGGGGCGTGGGACGTCCCTCCCTGTCCCCAGTCCCATTGCTCGGGAGGTCCAGAGTTCATTGTCTCCTGAGGCTAAAGACAAATGACCTCCCGACATCTCCCCCTCGCTGCCCCGCCACCACACTCTCCAAACCCAGCAGGTCCGCCCCAGGTCAGCAGGGGTGTTTCCTTCTGACGCTCTCCAGAGTCAGATTCCTCGGCCCAGAGGGTGACCCACGTCGGGCACCCCTCCCACGCCCTCCCCTAAGCCTGGCTGCCTCCTAGGAATCAGTGAGGCTGGCCTTCCCGAAATTCATGTTCTCTGTGGGTTGATTAGCTAAGTTTGGTTGGCTTCTGCCCAGCAGTTTGTCGGACCCACTTGGAGGGAGACCGCATGAAGGATGGATGGACATACCATGCCCTTCACTTCCACGCCCGCCCAGTGCTGGGCGCTGTGCTTGGTGCGCTGGGTAGAGTAGCTCATCCCATCCCACAACCACCGAGCTGAGCAGGTGCCTTTGCTCACCTTTGACTAACGAAACGCCCGTCTGCAAGGATTCACCAAAAGAGGGGAGGGGAGAAAGGAGCGCTGAAGTATTTCATGCGTGCCTCGTTTCGATAAGTTTGCGTTACTTACATGTCACCCCGCTTTCTGAAGGAGGTGCTATTACTCAGATTTCAAGATGAGCAAGTTGAGCCCTGGCTGGTGTGGCTCAGTGGCTGAGTGCCAGCCTGCGAATCAAAGGGTCGCCGGTTCAATTCCCAATCTAGGGCACATGCCTGGGTTGCAAGCCAGGCCCCCCCCAGTAAGGGGCACGTGAGAGGCAACCATACATTGAGTTTCTCTCCCTCTCTTTCTCCTTCTCTCTCCCTCTCTAAAAAATAAATAAAATCTTAAAAAAAAAATAAAGATGAGCAAGTCGAGGCTCACGTGACTTTCCCCAGCCCTGTCACTAAGTTCAGGGGCACAGTCACTCTTAGAGCAAAAACAGTCACCACTCCTCCGGTGTCCTTTCTAAAGTGCTGTACCTGCATTGTCTCATTGAATTTTGACGGCTTCACTGTAAGGTCAAATACTGTTCATATTATCCCCACGTCACAGAGAGGATATGATGCCCAAGCTCATGTAGACAGTCAGTGGCAGAGTCAGGATTCGAACCCAGGGAGGTTGGGTCCAGAGCCTGCGTTCTGAACACACCTGAGCGCTGTCAAGCCGCGCCTTCCCCAGCTCACCGTGAATCAGGAAGGTGCGTGAATCCTGAACATCTCTGTGTTAGTTACTTCTTCCACATCCTTTTGCGTACCTCCTGTCATGTGATTGCCACAACAGTATTTGCAAGGCAGGGAGACAAGGAGTCATGACCCCCATTTTACAGACTGGGTGGCTGAGGCTTGAAGCAGTGACGTATCGTGCCCTGGCCCCACGAACTACAAACTGTGGATCCAGGTCTGACCCCGTTTGCTGTTCCTCTCCTCCAAGACCAGGGCTTCATCCACCTTGCGGTCTGCTGCCCCGGCCTGGGGAGCGTGGCAACAAGGAGTACAGCACTGGGAATCTCGGGGCAGGTTTGGGGAGCCAAAGACCAGCAGCCGGTGGGAAATGGGAAGTGGACTGACCTCAGTTAGCAACACAGTCGGTCCTCACTGGTGGTAGATTTTGCAGTTAGGAATTCACCTGCTCCTTAAAATGTATTTGTAAACCCCAAACCCATATGCGCAGGGAGGGCTTTCGTGGTCATTTACAGACATGTTTCGAGCAGTGAATAATTCGAATCCCCCAACCCGTACATTCGTAAGTGTCCTGTTTGTGGCGCATTTGTTACCTTATTTTTTCACATTTTTGTGCTCTCTGTTGGTGACTTCACTGTTTAAAATGTTCCCAAGCATAGTACTGTGAGGTGTCCCTAAACTCAAGGCTGTGATGTGCCTTACGGAGCGTTAGATCAGCTTCCTTCGGGAATGAGTTATAGTGCTGTTGGCTGTGAGTTCAACATTAGTGAACCAACAAATATACGTACAACAAATAAGGGGTCTTTAAGCCAAAGCACATGTTAAACAATAGTATGTATCATTGGCAAAGATGTCCTAAGAAGTGATTTGAAGGAATCTAGCCCCATATTTCCCCTAGGAGCAATGGTTCAGCACCACTAATCCATCATCAGGGGTAACTATAGAACATAACTCCCACCAAGAATTGGAATCAACTGTAGTCCTAAAATTTTTTCTGTGTGCACAGGACTCTACCTGCTGCTGTCAGGGGCAGAAGGACACACCCGGTCCTTTTCCCTCAGGACTCACCATCACGACCCGGAGAAAAGCCAGGAGATTTGGGACCGTCTGAGGCAGCCCAAGGTCTAGGACCAAACTGTGTGTGTGAGGCAGAGCCCAGGGTAGCTCTGTCCATAGACAAAGAATAAGCACCTCGGATGCCGCTAGGACTTTTCTAGTCACCACATTTTACAAAAAGTAAAAAGAAATAGATCAACTTCATTTTAAGAATATAGTTTATTGAACCCAACATATGTAAAATATCATTTCAACACAATCAGTAGAAAAATGTGAATGAAATGTTTTTGCATTATCTTTCTTGCACCAAATCTTTGAAATCAGTGAGAGTTTGACACCCACAGCCCATCTCTATTACTGGGACAAGCCACAGCCCAAGGGCTCAATAGCCACATGGGACTAGTGGCTGCTGTTTGGGCATCACAATTCCGAGGGGCAGGACACGTTATCTCCAGTTGCACCCAGAAAAAGGATCCGTGCACAGTAGGCATGCAGCAAACCCTTCCGTGATAGTCTGAGATCAGCAGTGGGTGAGTGTAGACACAGTTCTTGTCTAGGGGATCTTGGGCAGGTCCCTTCATGTGTTCAAGCCTTGGGGACCTGTTCATGTAAAATGGGGTGATGATAACACCCCCATCCTCCCTAGGGGAGGATAAAGTGAGAGAACACTGTATAGCAAGACTTTAGTAAACACTGGCCGAAACTGTTACTCTATTTCTATTATTGTTGATGGCGAACCCAGCAGTCTAGGTCCGGCCGGAGTCCCACAGCGGCTGAGAAGGCTGCAGATCCCAGGGCTCCCAAGTCCTATCTTTATATGTAACAGTACGTGGGAAAGTGGAAGCACATGTCTGATGTCCCAGGCTGAAGCTGTCGAGTTGGACACCCAGTAACATGTCAGGAGCCACCCCCAGAGACGATCTGAGTTTGGCCAGGCAATTACCCCCATTTCGGGTGGGTCTGGTTCTCTGGGAACCGAACCTGCTGTGCCCCTCCGCTTGGCAGCCACGTCACCCCAGCCAGGGTTCCTTTCCACTAAAGCCAGGCTCCGCTCAGAGTCGGGAAGATGAGAGGGTGGGCGATTTTCTCCCACTGCCCTGGTCCCGCAGCCTGCAGGCCTGAGGCAGGGCTACTGGGGTCTCTCCTCCTAATCTGCTCATCATTTCTCATCTCTGGGGCTTGGGAGTAAAACCTCACATGAGGGCTGGGTTTCTCAAACCCCAACTACGTGCATATGGACGCAGTTGCAAGGGAAACATAATTCATAGATTATGGAGAATTTCCCTGGGACCCCAGTGTGAGCCACAGCAATGTGGCAGGCTGCGTCTGCAACAAAGCAAACCGTTATCGCAACAGAGATGTGTTTAGATGTCTGGTTAAAGAACTCTTTTTCTATTATTGAAATAAGACATGATCTTTTAAAGTGTAGAAGGGATTTTACAGCTTCCTGAGACCCTGTCACTGAATTAGGAAGGATTGCAATGTGAGGGTCATTTGGGAAAGGCCAGGACAACCCGGAGAGATAGCCCATGTCCCCCTGTATCATCCATCATGTCACCCCTCAGCCTTAGGGGATGGACACCTGGCTTCCCCTGGGCCCCCTCCCTGCCCCCGCATTTAAATGGCAACTTGGAGCTGGCTTCCGCGGCACTAAACCCGCCCCCTCACTTGGCAAGCTGGCACCTGCCCTCTTCTCGCTGAGGGGCAGGTAGAGTTTTCGGGTTTGTCTCCTCTTCCCCCCAGGATAAGTGCCAATTTGGACAAAATGATCAGTGGTGGCAGGCTAACCTTCCAACTGGGATGTTTGGGAAATATCACATGTACTGGAGTGAGCAGGGAGGCACTGCTCTTACGAACAACAGAATTCACTGAAAACAATGGTGATTTGCTTACCAACACATCTGTGTACATTTTCCAAAACGGGCCCCACCTGCCCAGACCTTGTCTTTGGTGTGAGGCTCCCACGGCCGGCCCCACAGAAAGGACAGCTCTTGAAATGTATCAGAAATAAGGGAGCCTTGGACTCCTCTTCTGAAACGCTAAACATGGTTGCATCTGAGTGTCAGTGTTCCGCTTAATAAAATGTGGATCCTATTAGCCTTCCCAGAGGGTGGCCAGGAAGGGCGAGTGAAATAACCACGGTGCCCACCAAAGGGCCCAGCACAGAGGAGAGGCCAAGCACCCCGACTTCACCCCTGAAACTCACTGTGAAATCAGAGGGGGGTCCTCTCTCTCTCTCTCTCTCTGGCCACCCCCAGGGGGAGGCAGTCTGTTTGGACAATGCACCGTGGAAAAGGATGCTAAGTGTCAAATTTGGGGACATGGTGTCAGACTGCTCTGACTTGTGCCACCAAATGAGAAGCGATGCTTTCTCTCCATCTCTCTCAGCTTCTTTCGGGTGGGCGTTCACTGCCATCTCTAACTCAGCAGCCTGCCTGCTGTCCCCAGGAGAGGGTCTAGGGAGAACTCCTAAAGGTATTAGAGGTGCAATGCGCCACCGCTATGCTGTTAACGCCTAGCATCTCCAGACTCGATGGGCTGGCTCCTCCCCTTCTCCTCGTCACTGACTCTCTGCAGGGCAGACAAGTGGTTGGAGAGAGGGTGGGCCAGGCTAGGCAAACCACTCCTCTCTTCCCCCAGCCTTTGCGGCCTAGCAGTCAGCGCCTTGAAAAGGGTTGATACGTGCATTCCTCTAAGCGAATAGCACTGACAGAATGATGGGAGGATGGGCAGAAATCAGGAACGTGCTGAAGGACGGCGCCTTCCTGTTCCACCGCCTGGCAAATGGAGGGGCCGAGGAGATTTGGAGAGCCAGACACGGCACAGAGACAGCTCCCAGCTTCCCGGGGGAACGGCCTCTCCCGGGAACCCGCCTGCCCCTCAGGTCACTGACCACCGCTGCAGGGCTGCACGATTCTCCAGCTCCCAGCCCCAGTGCCCCCGCCAAACTTAAAGAGCGTCTCAGCCGTGGCTGAGGTTTACCTCAGCGTGGCGTGGTTTACCCGTCATGCTCTGACAGTTCCTGAGTCTTCCACCTATCAGTCCTTTGACCTTGCACTCGTGATTTCCTCCCTCTGAGACTCCAATTTCCCATCGGTGAAAATGGACATAATGATGCCCACTTCTCAGGGTGAAATCGTGCACCAGAACCAGCACATAATAAATGTTCAATTAATTTAAGAAATAATGATTGTGAGAGGACGTGTATATTTAACCCCTTTTCGCAACTAGTTAGGTACAGGGAGTACCTCTGCCTAGCTCGCCACGCCACGAGGGGAGACAACAGTCTCCATCACACAGGCCGAGACATCTTGGTGGTTGACAGATGTTCACGCCACCCAGGGCCACCCACCACGGGTCCCTGGTTGTGTGTTCCCGGCTGCCCTAGTCCGGCTCTTACCTGCTGTGTGTCTAGAACCCAAGGGAACTGCTTTCTTGATTTTCCGTCCCCAAAGCCATCCAGCTCCATCCGTTTAATGAAACCTTATCAGACCTGAAACAGGAGCGCCCCCTCCCACCTGCCCTCGGAGGCCTCTCCTGCCCGTGACTCGTGCATCCCGGAGCTTCCGCTGGAGCTGGGGCTCAGTGGGCTCGGGCTCAGACGAGCGCCGGGCGGGCCCTGCCTGTGGTAACTCTGGGGCTGGGTTCATGTCCCAGAGCCAGGTGTCCTGGCAGGGTCTCCCCCAACACTCCCTGGCAGCACACCTGCCCAGGTTTAGCTTTGCTTAACCCGAAACATCCCCTCGCCAGGCCTCCTCTTAATGAAACCCGCCTAGTCTCTCCGCTTCCATTCCTGCCCCTCTCCGCATTTGGCCTTCTACGACATAAATCCGTTCATGTCACCCGCCCCCACCCTCCTTAAAACCAATCAATGGCTTCCTTTATCCTCGGATGAAATTTCAGACTCCTTCCCAGTGTTTAGAAGGCTCTCCAGAGCTTCCCTTTGCTTTTCTACTCATCCCCCAGCTCATTCCTACTCCAGCTTCAGGTCTCAGCTTAGGTGTCACCTCCTCTGGGAAGTCTTCCCTGATGCACCACCTCCTCCAAGCTCCCACAGCTGCCTGTTCTTCCCCATCCAGGCATGTACCAGACCCTGTGTGCTGAAACTGCCTGTCCACCTGCGTGTCTGGCTGGCTGAAAGGGCTCACGCCGCCCCGTTCCTCAGTGCCTAGCCCAGTGCTGAAAAGCACGCAGAACCCATGAGCTAATAGATTTGCGTGTGGTGACTCCGTCTGCAAACTGTACCCGGAGCCTCTCAGATTGGGACAGGCAGCTCAGGGCTCCCCCGGAGGCACAGGGAGACATCGGAACCCTGGGGCCTGCGGGCCTGCAGAGGTCGGCCCTGAGGAGGTCTGTGCTTTTACTGCTCATAGAAATTAGGCCGGCAGATCAAAGGCAAGGCTCCTCCAGGCCAGACTGCCAGCAGCCAGCACTATCGAAATATCGCTGGAATCGGTGATTCTAAATTAAGTGAGTCAATGATTGACACCGATTTGTAGAACCCGGCCCACCACCTTCCCTCCTGCAGACGGGTTGGCTGGGAGGTTGGAGCTTTCCAAAGAGGAGTTCATTTAGCCTTAGCCACGCCCTGCCCCCACCCCGACTTTAAAGGGCCCCTGTTCTCAAAACTCTACACCATTCCTACGAAAAGGCTTAGCACCTGAGATCCCCTTTCAGAAATAAAAACTCACAAATTTGAGCCAAGGGGAAAAAGCCTGGTGTGACTTTGCACCTGTAACACATGAGTCACTTGATTAAGAAAATGCTCAAAGTCAGGTGTGTGATTCTGTCTGTGTGGGGTACAGGAAAGCGGGGGGGGGTGGGGAGTGAGGGACAGGGTGGGGGAAGGGCACAAGGAGGGTGAGAAATACCTGCAGCTGCACCAGCTTCCAATCCAGACCACAGTGTAAGTACTCTGGGCCATCCACACATGTAGGAAAGGGACTTTCCCCATTAGTGTTCTATTGTGCTGGGCGGAGGGAGACCATCTAAGGGGACAGCTGCTGGAGGACTGCAAAGCCACCCCTCACCACACCAGACAGGCAGGGCTGTCTTCCCAATCTTTGTTCAGAAGCTGGAGAGGACAGGGGCCCCTGGAGGAGGGCAGGCATCCTACTGTATCAGATGAGGGACGCCCAGCCAGGAGCAGCCCTCATGCAGAGACTCCAGTGGACTCGGGCTTTATAAACGCTATAACGATGCACAGAGAATCCATGGGGGGAAAAGCATCCTTCACGAAGGCTGCTAACCCGGCCGGGGGCCTGCCGGGCCTCTGTGCAGAGCTCAAGTCCAGGTGAGGTGCGCGCTGCCCGGTCTGGTAGGGCCCATCCACACATCCCGGCATGCCCGGCAGCATGGTTCCGAGAGAGCGGACCTGGGCTAAGGATGCCCATGGCGCCCGAGGGAAAAGGACAAGGGCAGCCCTGGGGCCCCATCTTGGTGCCAGTTTCTTCTGTAAAGTGGGGACAATCACTGTTTTCTGTCAGGCGAAGGCGTGGATCCAGTGAGGTCATTTACCTAGAGCAGGTGGCCCAATGCCTAGCACCGCGCCCTCCCCCAGCTCTCCTGAGGGGCGGGCACCTTAGTTCTCAATGACCGTGGCTCCCATGGTCACGCGGGAGCACCCTGGGAATGCTCCTTCTTGCTGTTTGTCTGTCTTAGGCCTTTCCGGGAAGGAGGCAGGAGAGCCGGGAAGAGAGCAGGAAGGTGGCTGCTTTGTCGAGGTGGGATCTCAGGTCAGGGGAGTCAGGAGAACAGGCTGGGAGGGCTCCCCTCCCAGAGCTCTGCCCCCTCGCCTGGCTGCCGCCTGGGGTTGGACGGAGCAGGTGTGGGAGGGCCAGGGGGCCGGAGAACGGAAGGCCACCCCCAGCCTCCCCCGCCACGTCCCTTTGCCCAACTCTCCTTCAAGTTTGTTATGAGCGAGAGATCCTGGGTTGTATATTAATAAAACAATGGAATTTTTATTTCTCTTTCTCATAAATTACATAATTCAAACCTTAAAACACCTTTAATAAACAGTGACTGGGCATGTGACACTTAATAAAACGGGGCCCGGGTCAGTTTCTGCTTGACAGGCTACCAGCCGAGAATGTGCCTTGTGAGTCAATGATTAAGAGGCGGGGATCTTTCCTGGGCTCTACTATTAAACACTTCAAAGGTTTCCAAAGTCAGATAAAATGAAAAGCAAATGTGTTTCACTGCCTCTCAAATGCCTCAAATGTTTTAGCAGGTGCAAGCAATGAAACCTTCCATGGTGACAGCGTTTTAGGGTCTGCAAAGTGCACCCGACTGAATGCTGGGAATTCTGGGCTGGCTTCATAAAAAATTCATGATTTCCAAGGAGGAGAGATGGTCGTCTTCAGAGCCTGTCTGTAGACATATGTGACGCAAAAGGAAAAGATCTCGGGGCCCTCCGGGTCACGGGTCAGGTTAACCCTTTCTGTTCCGGGAGAGAGCCCCACGTGGAGTGCTCGCACCTTGCCGGCTAGGATGCTCAGCCTCGTGCTGGCAGAAACAGATGGGCAAATCTCTGGGGTGGCCCAGGCTTGCCAAAGGCATGTTCATGGTCAGGTCAAACCCAAGGGCTTGGGTTTGTCTGGGCACGAGTGCATTTTTATGTGGTCTAGGGAGGCATCGCAGGCTATACAGGCTTAGAACACGTGAATGGTGGGATTTTGCGCCATTTTTTAACTTTTGCACCCCAGTTTCCTCATCTGTACGATGGGGGTAATTGCAGCACCCACGTCATGGGGTTTTGGTGAGGATTAAGTGGGTCAGCATCAGAGAGGCGCTTAGAGCCCACAGCAGAATGCAATCCGTGTTCTCGATTTTTACTATCCCGTTAGGAAACATGAATAAGAGAGTCAGCATTCTACAACCTGGCCACTTGAGCTTTTCATTTAAAATTTGCTGTAACTTAGCTTTATAAGTCAGAGTAATCTCTCGCATAGACATATAATATTTTACAGTTTACAGAGGACGTTCTGAGACGTTACCTCATTCCAACCTTTCCGCAGCAACGCTGGTAAGGCAGAAGTGGTCACCCTCGGACCACGGATGGGTGTTCAGCTCTGCTGGCGCCGTCTTGCATGGCGCCGGGCCCATCGCTGGGGCCTCCGTGTTCCCAGGGCACCCATCTGTGAAGTGGGTACAAGAGGCGCCCTCTGAATCCCACCCTCGAGGGCTGGCACCGCCAACGCCTGCCGAGTTATCGGAGCTCTTGACCCGTTCTCATCACGAGGGCATTTAAATGCACTCCCCATATTATCTCGGTCATCTTGTGAGCGCTTGTTTATGAGACCTCAACTTTTATTCTTCCCCTTCCCTAATGAGGATGGCAATGAAATGGCATTCCAAGAGTCAATGAAGGAGAACCCCTTAGTGTTCGCCTCGGGGAATGGCTGAGCGGTGATCGTTATCACAAAACATTCTGATTTCCTGGCAACTCGGGATCACTCGCCTCCCCCTCAACAATGCAGTACACACCCCTCAGAGTCTTTGTAGCTCAGGGCACTTGAAATGGGAACACATTCCACAGGCCCTTCGCCACTTTGCTTTTGAAAGACAGGCATATATATCTTTTAGTATTTATATATAATTTGTACTTCTAGTAGACAAGGAATCACTCTAGACTTACAGCATCACAATAGGCTCATTTGTAACTTAGCATGACAGGTGGACACTTGTAAGGAAGGATCTTGCTACCCAGCCACTCAACTTCCTGTCTGCTGCACGCCCAGTCAGCACCCAGCAGAGGTTCCTTTCTGCAAAATCACGGGGAGTGAGTGGGCTCAGACGTCCCTCCCCTCCTGTGTCCCCTCGCAGCCCACCCGGAAAGCATATAAGACCTCGGTCGGCCTCAACTGTGCCCCCAGCACATGTCACCCATGAACTATCCATCCATACCTTCCTAACCATCCTACTGAAGGACATCACTTTAAGATGTACGTAAAGAGGTAATTAGTTCGATTCCCAGCCAGGTCACATGCCAGGGTTGCAGGCCACGGCCCCCAGCAACCGCACATTCATGTCTCTCTCTCTCTCTCTCTCTCTCTCTCTCTGTCTCCCTCCCTTCCCTCTCTAAAAATAAATAAATAAATCTTTTTAAAAAAAGGGGGTAATTACCGGGATGTTCTTTATAGTGTTATTTATAACAAGGAAAGATGCGAAACATCTTAAGTGTCCAGCATTAATAAAATTTGGAACAACCATATGTTGAAGAGCTGGGCTGGCATTTTAAATGAGGTTGATGTTGTGCACGTGAAAAGACACTCATGTGTCATGCTGAGTTACGAAAGAGCACGTTGTAACGCTAGACATCTAAAATGGGCCCTTGTTAACCAGAAGTACAAATTTCATTCACACGTACTGAAAGGTATGTATGCCTACTTTTATAAGTCTATGAGTATATACCTGAGCTGGCTTATAATGTTTCCTGCTCAGTAATATGATTTCAAATTTAATTTGTCTTTCAATTTCGGTTCTCAGGAGTGTGATTTTTTAATTTAATTTAATTTAATTTTATTTTATTTTTTAAAGACACTTCCCAGTATTTACTCTTTTTTAAAAATTATTTTATTGTTGTTCAGTTACAGTTGTCTTCATTTAGCCCCTCACCACTCCCCCCACCCCAGCCAAACCCACCTCCCCCCCTTGCTTCCACGCCCCCCTCCTTGGTTTTGTCCATGTGTCCTTCATAGTTGCTCCAGAAAACCCTTCGCCCCAGTATCCCCTCCCACCTCCCAGGACTATGCTTTTTAGATTTAATGTTTTGTTCAATCTCCTTTCTTTGGTCCACCTGTATTTTCCAATTTCTCTATAGAAAACGTGATTCCTTTTGTTATATTAAAGGTGTTCTTTTTACTTGAAAAAATACTTCAAGTTTCGTAGCTGAGAGTGGCTTCGGAATTCATCAAGTCTGAGAGCCTTCGTCTCCAGTTGGGTAAACTGAGGCCCAGAGAAGAGAAGTGCCTCCACAACGGTCCTCAAGCTATTGGTGGCAGACCCGTGAACAGAGAGACCAGGTCCCCTCACTTGTCCCAGTTCTTCCTGTAAAGTCCTGCGATGTCACCGAGACTTTCATACATTGGAGAGACTGTCCGCATGAAGTCAACGGCATGGAACCACCTTTTCGCTCATTGGGACGCAGCATCCCTCCATTGGCTCCAAGGCAAACACGCCCCGTACTGCATCCAACCCTTTCCCTCAGGGGAGTAAACCGACGACTCACATGGTAGCACGTGTGCCGGGACACGGGGTCAAGGGTCACACCAGATTCCAGCCCCTCGTTCTCATTCAGACTGCCGCTGTGCGTGCAGAACCAGGGTGGGGCGCCGCCCTGCCCTCAGCCTGCGCCACCCCCAGGCCCGTCCTGGTCGGTGGTTAATGAATAACACCGCCCAATGAACGGTAGAGATCGTATCAGCCTGTTTCAAAGATTATTTTCTAAACCACCCTAAGCATTTGTGGGTTTCCCTTCTCATTCATCCTGACTTACTCACTTGTTGTTGATCAGATGGAAAGTGGTTGTTCTGTTCAATTGCAGGAGTTTTTCTACCAAGGAAAGGAGAGAACTGATGTTCCAAGCAGTACATTTAGTGAAGCCGAGTGTCCCGGTGAGGCCATAGCAACAGGTACGGAGAGGAGAGGAAGGCTGGGCTGCAGCCGAGCTCCTGCCGAGGCCTCCAAGGGCAAGTTCAAGCTGGTGCTGATAGTGTCCACCCCTTACCAGGGCGCAGTGCTTACACCTTCCCTGACCTCTGCCTCATCATGGGGCTCCCCACCAGCCCTCTGCACCAGACCGGCGGGTTCCTCTGCAGATGGGGAGACTGCGAGGAGCACAGACAGGCTGGGCGAACCTCGAAGGCCACAAAGCTAGTAAGTCGCCCCACCCCTACTCCAGTATTTCTCCTCTACTAGCCTCGCGGACAATTCAAGCAGTTGCGCGGGCCCCAGTGCTCTCTCTAGAGGAGGCAGAAAGCACACTTGGAACCATTTAGGAAGGGATGAGGGTAGAACAATGAAACCCTAGACAATGTTCCAACCCCGGAAGCTCCGAGCTTCGGGCTTGTACCACATGCAACAATGTTTTCCTCCTCTGTTGTTTTTCCTTTCAAGCCTTAAACTCTCCCCAAGTCTCAGCATTCTCCCTTCTGGGATCCCGTTCCATAGAAATAAAGACACGATTACCTAAAAAATATGGATGTACATTTAAACACAGGAGGATGTTTGTTAATAGCCAAAAATAAAAATTAAAAAATGAAGTCCCCATCAGCAGAAGAATGGCCAAATGAATTGGGGTTCACGCCCGCTGTGAGTGACTGGGCTTCATTATGAGATTTGGGGTGAATTTCCTTGACATAGGGGTGAGTAAGAAAAGCAAGATGCCGAGGTGCATGTAACATATGTACACATCTTGCACACGGGTTTATATTTGTATGTATATGACTTATGAGCACCGAGAAAGGCACACAAGGACACAAAACATTGCCGGAGTGAGTTGGAGGTGGGGGGTGGGGGAGTAGTGGGAAGAAGCAAATTTCTTTAAAGGCTGCACTAAAAATCAGCATATATAACAAGATCTTAAAGATGCAAATTGTATGCACGTGGGTGCCTATAAACTTCAAAAATCATTAAGGTAGATTCAGAGTCACGGACTTGTGGAGCCATCAAGCATTCGGAGCAAGAGAGGCAGAAAGAAATTTAAAAAGTAGGGTTCCGTGTCCATGAAGACAGCCAATAAAACTCGTGAGTGCCTGTGTGCTAGGACCTGGGCTGTATGAGGGGAATGGCGTGGCGGGGGTGGGGGTAGGGGTGCCTCATGCCCACAAAGCTGGGTCCTCAGGGGAGGGCTGGGTCGGGCCAGTGATGGAGACAGCTTTTCCGTACGCTGTTCTGTCTTGGCTCACTTCAGGCTTTAAATCATATTTTCTCTGTGTTCTGAAAAGGATCAAATTGGCAATGTTTTAAATGCTTCAATGTGCTTTTTCTCTGGTGATTTTTAAGTAAAACGTGAAGTGATTACCATTGTGTTACATCCCGTGCAGGTGACAAAATGGGCCAAGAGCGGAGGTTAATTTTAGTTCCTGGGAAGTTTGCGCACAGAGGAAAAAGCATGAGGCAGAATTTTCCAGACTCAACTCTAACCGTGATGGGACAGGACGAAGGTCAAGGTCGGGCATCAGGCGCTGTCCCCGGGAAGAAGGTGCAAGGCCTTCACAGGACAGCCGGAGACATCAGCGCTGGTCAGAAGTTCATGGTCCAGGTGCACGGCCCTCTCAGGCCCAGGAATGAACAGGGGCTCGTGCTCAGCCCCACGCAGCACTCTGTGTCCTCTTCCCCGCAAGGGTTTCTCCGAGGCATGGATCATCATGGGACACGCTGTGTTTCACATTTTCATGGTCAAGTTTCCTTTACTGAATAGTAAGCTCTCTGCTTGTGGGTCTCCTGTGCTCTGTTTCCCGCTATATGCTCATTACCTAGAATAGTGCATGTAGAGCTGCCCAATGGTGATGTAACACATGAACGAGAAAACAGCAAATAAGTGAAGACCAGGAATCCAGTGAAGAACTGAATATGTAATGTTTAGTCAAGGGGGCAGGGAAGCAAAGGGTGGTACATATCTCTTTAAGTGTAGCACTTAAAGAGATATTGTATAGCTGTCAAAAATGCTCTGGGCCCTGGCTGGTGTGGCTCTGTGGATTGAGCACTGGCCTGCGAAGCAAAGGGTCTCCAGTTCAATTCCCAGTCAGGGCACACGCCTGGGTTGCGGGCCAGGTCCCCAGTAGTGGGTGCTTGAGAGGCAACCACACACTGATGTTTCTCTCCCTCTCTATCCCCTTCCCTTCCCTGCTCTAAAAATAAATAAAATAAAATCTTAAAAAAAATAAATAATAAAAATGTAAAAAGATACAAATGTAATGTAGCTATATTTGACTATGGAGAACTGTGATTATGTGGAAATACAAGATGGGAAATAAAAGTTTCATTTTTAGGGAAACGGTCAGGTCAGACTGCGTCTTCGGCCTGTGGGGCAGGTTGTGCCTACGGCTTGGAAGACGCCCACATCTGCTGGGTCCCTAAGGGTCTTCAGGAAGGGACCGACGCTAGAACCTCAGTCAGAGGGGCATCACTGTGGTGATCTGATTCACTTCCTCAGGTCTAACTTAATTCTCTCCTACCTGGGGGTTGGGGAGGGGGGAGCCCACCATCAGTGTCCATGGAAGTAAGTCTGGTGACGCACTTACAGACCGCTCCGCAGGTGTGAAGTGGGTAGTCGCTACACGCTTCTTTCCACATCCCAGCCCTCCTGCCCCTTCCTCTTCAAAATGCAAAATCCGTCCAGTTCCTGGGATCCTGCCTTCCAGCACTCCCAGGTGATCGTTGCCTCCCAGCCTCTTACCAGGGTCTCTGCATCTTTCTGCCAACAGGGTGCCTGAAACGGAATCAGGGACGCACTTGGCCAAAGTTAAAAATACATATGTGGAGGCTCTGAACCAAAGAAGAAGAAGAAGAAGAAAAAGGGGGGGGGGGGGAAAGAAGGTGGCTGAGCAGTCTACCTCATGGGCTTGCAAAGGCTTCTCCTACTGGTTTGTTCCCACGGCCTGGCTTAAGTAAGAGAGAAGAACGCTTCGCCATTGGTTAAGAGCACTGTCAGTCTCCGCGCACAGCCTCGGGCCCGCCTCGGCACCCCTCAGCAGCCAGGCCTCACAGCTCAGATCCCTGGCTGTCTTTGGCCTCAGGGGCTCAGCGTGGCTGCGTTCACTTGCTCCCTTTCACTCTGGGCAGCTTGTCACCCTCACCAGCCCCCAGTAGCTCAGCCCCATGAGAAGAGTTGCCACTGCGTGGGACGACAGTTTCAAGCAGTATTTCTAGAGATGCCACCTGGTGCGTGTGGGCAACTACAGCAGAGCTGCCGCTCACCTGGACGGGAGGACTGACATTGACATTGACTTGGCAAACGGAGAATTTCTGTGAATCGGCAGGTGGACCCCATTCAAGGGCAGCACAGCTTATTTCAGAATGGTCAGGCTGAAACACACACACACACACACACACACACACACACACACACGGCTTATTGTTGTCTTCAAAAACAAATTTAAAACACATTTATGGAGTTAATAGGCTGAGAGAAGTTTTTTAAAAATAGAATTAATATGTAAATGTTTCAGGATGTTAACAAATGATCAATGAGACTGTTTCATAATTGATTTTTAAAAACCATTAGGTACGCAGTGGGGCTTTCTTACTAACTTTACTTGAGCTTCCAGTTGAGCCTTGGCTGCACTTGAGTGGATCTGGGAAGAGGAAGTTTTACAGTCACCCAGGTTTGAGCCTCAGCCTGGGACCCCACCCTTTGCTTCAAGGCTGTGATTGACCCATCAGCTCTGGGATTAGGCTTACTTACCTTTCATGCCGGTGAGGATGTGGGGAGGGCTGGGAAGGGGTTTCAGGAGACCCAGGGGGTCCTCTGGGTGCCTCCTGAGACCACCTCATCTTCCCCAGAGTATTCCTCATGGGCAGTGGGCAAATGTCAAGGTGAAGTACCCACACTCCACTCTCAAGGCTCACCCCTCTTCTAGGTGGGCACAGCACTGCCCTCAGCGTGCATCCCACCCCGACTATCCCTGTGACAACAGCTTTCATCCATGCCTCCCTCCCTCCCTTCATCCATCCCTCCCTCCCTCCATCCATCCCTCCCTCCCTCCCTCCCTCCCTCCCTTCATCCCTCCCTCCCTCCATCCATCCCTCCCTCCATCCCTCCCTCCCTCCCTCCATCCCTCCCTCCCTCCCTTCATCCACCCATCCATCCATGCCTCCCTTCTTCTAATATTCATTCAGTACCCACTAAATGCCAGACACTTTGCTGGATACTGGAAATTTCATTCCCTATATCTCTCTTTTCACTTGTTTCTTTCTCAAGAAGGGACAGAAGCAGGAACTCAGTGGGCTCAGTAGAAAGTGGCTGCCAGTTGATGACCAGTGACCTTCGGGACTTTCTGTCTCTGGAGGGAAATTATGGGAGGCAAGGCTATGGGTCTCCTTGAGGTCCTGGTGGCAGAGTCCTTCATGGCTCCTCACTCTTACCCTTGCCACATTGCTTTATTTTTCTTCATAGCACTTACTATATTGGACATGTTCTACACTTACTAGATTTCTCATTTCTCATTTCTCTTTCTCCCCACCACCATGTAAGCTCCATACATATAGAGATTTTGTTTATTGTGACTTTCCTAGTGTTTAGATTGGTATCTGACACATGGTTCATAATCAAAAATATCTGGTTTTAGGTGGACAGGTGAGAGGTTAGATGAATGGATGGACAGATGGATGGATAGGTGGATGGTTGGATGGATGGATAGATGAATGGATGGATGGTTGGATGGATGGATGGATGGATGGATGGATGACAGACATGGTTCCTGCCCTCGTGGATTTTTTAGTTTTGTGACAGAGGCTATGACTTAAACAATCTCGAACACTAATGTAAAATTGCAACTGTGTCAAAGGTCACAGAGATGACCCAGCAGCAGTGAAGAATTTAGCGAAAAGCTTTGGCTGATCTGGGAGGAAAGGAGAGCCTCACTCTGAGGAAACAGAGTGAGCTAAGGCAGGGTAGCGAGGAGGAATCCACCAGCGAATACCAACTGTCCCTCTCTATATGGTTTGGGGCTGGTGACTTCGCTCTCCATTCCTCCATTTCTATTTGTCTCTCCCCAGGAAGAAGAATGGGCAGGAGCCCAGGGTCCTCCGGAGAAAGCAGGACGCCAACTGGTGGCCACGATTCCCGAGAAGAAAGGAGGACTCACGTTTCCCCCATTCTCCCAACAATTTTCTGCCGCAGGGTCACAAAACAAGACTGAAAATATGAATAGCCAAGTGGCACCAGCTGGGGAGGGGGTTCTTTTAAGACTTAAACAGAACTTTGGGGGTCCTAGACATCCACAAGTGTCTCATCTTCTCTTGGTGTCCTTTCAGTGCCTCCTGGTAGAAAGGGAGCAGCACTCAGAATGGGGTCAGCTCCCTGGGTTCAAAGCCTTGCTCTGCTATTTCCCCACTCTGAGACCCTCAGGTAGTTACCTCATACCCTCAGCCTCAGTTTTATCATCACTGGAGTGGAAATGATGGTTGCAAAAGTGTTTTTCTAGCATGAGCCAGTAAGACCTTGATACCTATTGGCTGTTTTATGCGTGAGTAGTGGTCAAGGATCCCCACAAGACAAAGAAAACTAAGACAGTTCCACAGGCGCCCATTGAAATGCATTTCTCCGTCCACACACAAAAGTATAACAGCTGGGTGTTCTCTGCGTTCCCACTGTGCTGGGCACCGCGAGGCCACAGAGGTGGGCTGGGTGTGAGTCCTGCCTCCAGAAGTGTGAGAGGACCCTGAGGGAGATTCGTGGGCAGTCACAGGCCAAGCAGAGAGCGCTCCTTGGAGACAGAAAGAAAGTGCAGAGCAGCATTCAGAAGAAGGCAAGAACACTTTAGCAGAGGGAATGATGGCACAGCTAAAGCAAGTACCTTGTTCATGCCTCACTTAGACGGAGACGGCTCGGAGGGAACCGGGACCGCAGGTGAACAGCTCCAAGACCACCTCATTCTCCTCCTGGAAAAACCCAGTTCTGTGCCCAGTGCTGGGCTGGGAGCCCTGGGGGTTGGGGCTGGGGGACACAGTGGAGCAGGAGATAGTTGTGAAGGAGGAGAAGACCCAGGATCTCTCCTCTGGGCTCCCTCTTTCCTGCCTCCGAGCCCTCGAGCCCCCCTCCCCCTTCGGCCTGGACCTCTCTTCTTGACCACCGGCGGCCTGCCTGGATTTTGTTCTGCAGGTCTCAGGACCTGGCCACACTCCCAGCTCTGTCGACTGCCCTCCCTCCACAATAGTCCAGGGAGCCCTATCTTTTATCCCCCCGATGCTCACCATTCTTTTCCATCACAGGACTCATGTCATTTGTAATTACATGTTTGTTTTTGTTCTGTAGGGTTTTTTTTGGGGGGGTGGGTCTCCCTAGACCATAAGCTCCTTGAAAGCTGAGACCACATATGTGTTTTCATGACTATATTCTCAGCATGAGTCACACATGTAGCAGATACTCAGTAAACATCGATCAAAAGAATTAACATTTTTAGGGAGGCAAAAAATGCATGGAATGACCAGAAGAGAATGTCACGGGATGTAATAAGTACCATGTCTTTCATTCATACTGCCTTTTGCCAAACAAAACAAAACAAAACAAAGGTAGGTGTGAAAACTCCATGGAAGCTAGAGATGGTTACTCACTACCCTTTCCCACAGGTCTGCAGGCCCCCAACGTCCCTGCTAGCGGGACAAGGATTTCTGTCCTCATCTGAGGGAGAAGGGGTCTCGGAGAGGGACAGTGACACGCTTCGGGTCACTTGGACAGTATTCTGGTTTGAGATCCTAAGCTTTCCCCTCTCCGTAACCCTCCCAAACATGGGCTCTCCCCAGATGCTAGCAACCTGTGCTGGCTGGTTCAATGTGTCCACCGGTGGGTTCAAGTCCAACAGTCATCCAGGATGGCTAAGGAGTAATGCAATGAACTGAGTTCATGGTCTTGGTTGACGCTCTTCGCGGACTCCTCCGTGGCTTCCTCTAGAAATATTTCTAGAAATATAGAAATAAGGACATGCAACTTCCAGAAGGGTTTGCTCTGCCATACGGTTTTATCTGCACGGCTGAATTTGCTCAGTTTTCCATCTTTGCCCCACGCTGACCAAGCCCAGCCCAGCTGGGGCTGCAAGGATCTGAGGAAGCCCGCTGGAAAGGGCGATGGGCACTCTGCCCTCGAGGAATTCCCAGTCCCGCTGCAGAGGGGAAGCTCCTGTAAATGCCAGCCAGCCCCAGGCACTGCCCAGAACCCACTGCGTGATCCTGAGAGTGGAGGGGAGGAGCTCAGCTCCCTCCAAAGCATCAGAGAGGCCCCCTCCCCACCCCCGGGGTCGGGGGGGACAGGGGGACAGGGCTGAGCATTAGCTTTACAGTTCTCCCTCCTGGCTGGCAACAGAAGCTCAACGCAAACTGGCCTATGGGAAAAATACGGGGAAAGTTTAGGTCACGTCACTGACAAATTGTGGAGTGAGGCTGGATCCAGCTCCCCAAGTGTCTGCCTCTCCTCCTCAGGTCTGTGTGTGACAGGAAGGCCTTCTGCACAGAGTGGTCCGCTGCAGGATTACCTCTTCCAGGTTCAAGGCCACTATAATGCTGCTTTCCGGAGAGCTCTGGCCCAGGATTTGCTCTGACTGGTTCTGATTGGTCCCTGAGGAGGCCAGGGAGGGCTGTGATGCTCTGATTGGCCAGGCCTGCTTATATGCTATGCTCACCCTGGAGCTGAAGGGCTGGAATCCACTCCCACCAACCACATGAACTGAGAACCACAGAACGAGACCTCTGCCTGGAACCCTGGAGCCTTTTGCTGGAAGAGGGGAGCGGGCTGCTCAGCGGGACAAAGCAAATGTTGGCCTTAGAGGGCCGTTGCCATTACCCTGCTCTTAAAATTGAGCAGATTGAGGTCCAGAGAGATTAAGTCACTTCCCCCAAATTCTACAGAGAGTTGGAGCAAAGTTTCCCACCTTGCTTAACCATTGTGCTGCACATAGTACTCATGACACCGGGCCACCGGCTGCTGTGTCCTGAAATCCACCATTTCTGCCCGCCTTCTCGGGAGAGAGGGGCTAAGAAGGGCGTCTGTAACTCGGCAGGCTCTCGTCTGAGTACCCACGCCGTCCGCCTGGAGGGCCAGAGGAAGCTCCACGCCTCTCCCCGTGAATAGAGCTCAGAGTCACCCTCCCTCCGCCCCCCTCCTTTTTCTCTTTTTACTCTTTACTGAGTAGGAATTGAAACATTATTGTCGTAACTATTAGTTTCAAGGAAAAATTGTAATTGCTTCTAGACCCACTCACTGGCTTCAAGAGCGCTTTAACCTTTAACTTTCTCGGTACAAAAGGAGGCTCGCTGTGTGGTGGATCTAACAAGACCGTCATTTATAGCTGGCAGAGTTCATTAGTCAATCGTAACAGTTTAATTATTAGCATTTTAATGCAGGAGCATTTTACTAGACAGAACAAGCTTTGGCTTACAGAACAAGACTTCTTAAATGGAGCTGAATTAACCTGCACAATTGTTTGTATTGTGGTGTGTTATTAAAACGAGACGATGAAAATGCAAGAAACAAATGAATCCATGTATTGAGCCAACACACCAGTGTTTGGCTTCATGATATTGAGAGAAGGCTATTTTTTTTAAGCTTGAATTTGAAAATCTTTATTTTATTTTTTTTCCTGCTTCAAATTATGAGCTAAAATGATATACAGAGGATCCACTGTCTGGGCTGGGTGGCTTTCATAAAGAGGAAGTGCAGCCCTGGCTGGTGTGGCTCAGTGGATTGAACACGGGCCTGCGAACCAAAGGGTCACTGGTTCGATTCCTAGTCAGGGCACATGCCTGGGTTACAGGCCAGGTCCCCAAGTAGGGGGCGCATAAAAGGCAACCACTCATTGATGTTTCTCTCCTTTTTCCCTCCCTTCCCCTCTCTGTAAAAATAAACAAAACCTTAAAAAAAAAAAAAAGGAGGTGTGAAGGAGGCAGCCAGCAAATGGTCGAGAGGGACTGAGCCCAGGAGGTCTCTGTTAGGGGCCTTGTGGCTCTGGGTTCTGGCTATACAGAGAGTCACCTGTGGGGTTCTTTAAACTCCCCCATCCAGGCGGCAGCACCTCCAGGGACTCTAACATTCTGATGGTCCAGAGCATTTTTCTTTTTCTAACTCTCCCAGCCATGCTGACATGCTTCCAGGGCTGAAAACCAGACTGCACTTCCCCCCGTGAGAGGCGGCGGATCATTTAACCACGTTTGTCAAAGAAGAGTAGGACTGGCTGGTGCAGACAGCGGCTCCAGCCACCACAGCCAGAACGTGGGAAGAATCCAAATGACCGTCAACAAATGAATAAATAAGATGCAGTGTAGACATACCGTGGAATATGATTCAGCCTTAAAGAGGAGTGCAATTCTGATACACATTACAGCACAGATGAACTTCAGAGATGGTATGCTCAAGGAAAAGAAGCCAGACACAAAGGGACAAATGGCGTATGGTTCCATGTACATGAGGTACCCAGTACAGTGTGATTCGTAGAGACAGAAAGACTGGACTTTACTGGGCTCTGGGGAGAACAACGAACAGGGGAGGGTTCTTTTCGGTGGGTCTAGAGTTGTTTCAGATGATGGAAAAGTTCTGGAAATAGACAGTGGTGATGCTGGCATGGTGTCGTAAAGGCACATGATACCACTGAAGTGCACACTTAAAAATTGTAAAAACAAGCCCTGGCTGGCGTAGCTCAGTGGATTGAGCGTGGGCTGAGAACCAAAGTGTCGCAGGTTCGATTCCCAGTCAGGCCACATACCTGGGTTGCAGGCCACAGCCCCCAGCAACCGCACATTGATGTTTCTCTCTCTCTCTCTCTTTCTCCCTCCCCTCTCTAAAAATAAATAAATAAAATCTTTTTTTAAATTGTAAAAACGGTAAATTTTATGTCACGTATGTATATTTTACCATAATTTAAAAAATGGAATCAAAGTGCGTTATCAAATGAGGTTATGAACAGAAGCCTTTGTAAGCTTAAAATGATGTACGCATTTAGGTGGTAGTAATATTCGTCAACTATTTGTTTTAATCATATTGTTTTAATAAGAGGCTACAATATAAACAACCTGAGAAGGTTAATTAATAATGTCAAACCTAAACGAGCATAATTAATGTCACTTAGCAAAGCCCTTCGCTAGACTGAAAACATATTTTCTCTCTGGGGTAATTGTGGCCTGATTTTTCTAAACAGTTCCTCCTTTGACTGGGAGGCAGGAATTCTTCGAGGATCTGGAAAGAAATGGAAAAGTCTTGCCTTTTTCACTTTTTCACTTGAGGCTAGTTATTCACAGTGGGGTCTCACACGCCGTTGGTGGCAGCCACGGACTGGCCTCTTGGAGGTCAAAGTCTGCAAGCCCCAGAATGGCCTCTCCTGTGACGGCCACCCAAATGGACAGAGTGCAACAAGCAATAATCCCAAGAGCCAACACTTAATGAATCTTCCGTAAATGCCGAGCTTCTGATGTAAATAATGGCTGGGGAAGGTTGGAAGGGTGGGTGGGCAGAGAAGAGGTTGGAGGCATCCCTTGCCCAGGCAGGAACTACTAACTCAGAATCCCAAAGAATTTTCCTGTGAGTGCTTTACCTCTGATTCGAACAATGCAATCCATCCCAGAGGGTCTGTGGGTTGATGGGGATTTGGGCCTGACCCCCAGACTATGAAGATGTGAACAGAGGGAATTCTCTGGTCCTCTCTACCCTGCCTTCTCTCTCCTGTTCTCTGAGAATCCTGTTTGGTTCTTTTAACCTCTTGCCTTCCTACTCCCACCCCTCAAGATCCTGCAGGAGGGAAGAGTGAGGAAGCCCAGGGGTGCTCTGTGTTTATCGGAAGATGAGACCTAGAATGAATTGTTCTTATGTCCTTTTGTGCTAAAAGGCCTTGTGACTCCTTCTCAGCTTTGAGTTATAAGCTGTGAAATACAGCGACCCCTCCCATCACTTACCCTAAGACAGCCAGCTTCCCCGAAGTACACGGTTGGTGGGCAGGAGAGGGGGGACCCATCTGCCGTGTTCTAATGATTCTGGTTCATTTAAATGCCGCCCTGTTTCCTGAGGAGTTTAATATAGCTTACAAAACTGAATACTCTATAACAAGATAAAATCATTGGATTAAAAAAGAACATGAGGCGGGATATAGTGCAGCGATAAAGGCCAGTCCTACCACATCATACCATTTTGACTAAAGGAAAGGATGGGTATGGGCAGGAATTTACAAGCCAAGGATCTACAAGAAAAGGGTCGATCATTTCCTCTCCTCTCATCACTCCATCGGGACATGTGCCAGGGCCCAAGCAAGGCTGCCTAGCACACAGTGGGTCTGCATTTCACTGGAGGGAGGGATTCTGCCGGGCCACCTTCTTACCATGTAAGCATGGGAATGGTCCTATAGAATCTGAGGACAGACTACTTAGGTGGCTGAGCTTAGGCATCAGCTGTTTACGGAAGTCGCTGGGAAAGGCCACTCCCCCACCCACCCCCAGAGACCTTCTGACGGCAGGGAGGCTGTGGCCAATGAACTTGGTACAACCCCTCCCACCAGAGATGGGAAACATGAAATAATATTAGCCATTAAAAATTATGACATAAAAGAAAAGTTATGATACAGAAAAATATTTTCAGTGCAATATTGAGCAAAATAAAGTACAACATTGATCACGTAAGAAGCTCCTAATCTAAGTTTTTTAAAGATTTTATTTATTTATTTTCAGAGAGGGAAGGGAGGGAGAGAGAGAGAGAGAAAAAAAAAATCAGTGTGTGGTTGCTGGGGGTCATGGCCTGCAACCCAGGCATGTACCCTGACTGGGAATCGAACCTGCAACACTTTGGTTCGCAGCCCGAGCTTAACCCACTGAGCTATGCCAGCCAGGGCTCTAATCTAAGTTTTTAAATTTAAAATTTATCAATTCAAATATATACTGAGAAAAACGATGAAAAGGATATGCAACCGAAAGTCAGCAGTGACTCCTTCTGCATATTGAGATCATGGGAGCAATTTTCACTTCTTTTCCTTGTGCCTTCACTGTCTCCAAGTGTTTGCCAATGCCCACAGGTTACTCTTACACTAATAAAAAGAGCATTTTAGAAAATTATAAGAAGAAAATAGTATACACGACCACATTCTAATGAATTTGAAATTGAAATTTCATATTGGGAAATCTCAGTAAATAAAATGTTTTCTTGGCCAGAAAGCAATTGACCAAGGAAAGATTATACACTTATATACATAAAAACACACAGCTATGTTTTATTGGATTTGTGGGTGATTTCTTTTTTTCTGAACATCCATGTTTACTTTCCAAGCTTTCTCCAGTAAATATGTATTAATTTTATA
Source organism: Phyllostomus hastatus (assembly GCF_019186645.2). Lineage (NCBI taxonomy): Eukaryota > Metazoa > Chordata > Mammalia > Chiroptera > Phyllostomidae > Phyllostomus > Phyllostomus hastatus. Next base: position 26,049,813 of record NW_025334004.1, on the reverse strand, counting down.
ATCAGGAAAAAACCACGCAAACCAAAAGGAAAACGAGGAAACAGCCATAGCTTCCTGTGCTGTCGGAAGATTGAGCTCTGCAGAGAACTACAGAGCAGTGGGTGCAGACACAGAATCTCCATGTTCACCCGAGGAGCAGCTGGGGCTCAGTGCCTATACTTCCTACCAGCAGCTCTCCCTGGAACTTCTCTGACTTGAACTTCACAGCAGCGCGCCGCCCCCCCCCCCGCCCCCCGGCCCAGGGAGGCGTCAGTCTTCAGATTTTTACAGGTGAGGAGGACACTAGCCACACAGCACAACCACTTACGCAAAGAGGCCCAGGTCAGGGGAGGAGGGCTCCGAACCCTGGTCAGCCCTCTTTCAGAGCACAAGCCTTTTCCACCACCACGGGAGTGCGTTTTATCATCATGTTGCAACCAGAACCACCAAGTTGTTACAAACTCTTAAGCCACACAGGCAGAAGGGCCTCCTTCCGCATAAGTACAATCTGTTCAGAATGTGCAAGTTTTCGTGAAAATATTACTGAAATCAAAGCATCGCACACTCCTTTATTTATTATTGTTATGGTACTCGAGATTTTTGTGGGATTTGTTTTGTATTTCACTTCTGTAAGCCTGCTCATGCTTTAAAGCAACATTTCAATTAAAGGGGGAAAAACTGCTTTCCTAGGAAAAAAACCTTCAACAATGTTTTTCGTCCTTCTTTCACGTGGTTTTGAGAAGTTCTTTCCTCCTCCTCCCGCTGTCCCATGCCCCCAGCCCCTGGGAAGTGCACCCTCACTACCCAAGCTGCCGTTTCCACACCCCCAAGTGTTCGAAAGAAACTAAACTGGTGGTGATGAAGTTCCAAAGTGCTGACTATATCACCGGCAGCTCTACCTGAGACGCCACAGTTCACTCTGGGACAAAGGCAACTGGGGCGCAAGCCCTGGAGTCTCGGGTGGAGTCAGAGGCTCCGTTGCCCTCGGGGATGACGCCGGACCGTGGCGGGGGCGGGGGGGGGGGGGCGTGTTCCAAGACTAGCGGAGCCGGGCCAGGGGTCCCTGTGAGGAGAACCACCTGCTCAGCCACTTATTCATGCAACAGACACTTGTGGTTTCTGGGGGCACCAGATACTGCTGGCCCTTGAGAAGCTCACAGTCCAGGTTTGGTTTAGGGAGGGTAGAATTTGGAAAGTGAATTTCATCCTGCTGACCTGCTGACACATCTGTTAAAGCTGAAAAACCGTCCTTTCTGATGGTGCCCCCTGGAACGCTGGGCACACCTGAGAAGCGTGCCTGGGGGCTGTGGAAGGGAGGGGTGGGAGAGGTGAGGACTCTCCACCCACCACCCCACCCCTCCCGTCAGCCACAGTAGCTCTGCTAGGATCTGTTTAATGTACTTGGATTCCCATCAGTTGCATTTAGGATGAGAGTGGCTTTTAAAAAGTTCAGAAAGAACCCCTGCTTTAACGCACTGACGCAGTGGGATGACAGGTGAGGGCTTCTCAGCTCAAAACATTGAAAGAATAGAAGCAGCTCTAACCTACATGGGCCCAGGACCACCCTCCTTGCTCTAAATGCCTCTCGATAGCCGAGGAAATTGCTGAGCAGAGCAGGAGAAAGAGGCAAGCTCAGGGTCACAGCCGCGTCTCAGCAAGACACACAGAAAACCTGGGGCCTGTCAGGGCAGCTCTTCCGTCCCGGAAAACTCAGACACAGGCTTTTGGCAAGCAAATCCCACTTCCAAAATGCATGTACTTTCTAAAGTCCCATTTCTGTGCAAAACTACAGAAATCAGTAGGATGTTATTATATTATTATTGAATGTTGCAATTAATATTATTACTGAATATGGAAATTAATTTTGAGCTGCCTGCCACTCGAGGTAAACAGAAGCCTACTAGGTTCCCTAGTTCTGGCTGACGAGGAAACATCAGTTCTTTGTAAGGGAGATTACTTCGTGAAGAACAAAGAAAAAGACTTAAGCTCTTTTCCGATGGCACATGCCGATGAATCCGAAGAGACTCACATCCCCACCGAGGCTGACTCTTGCAGCCTATCGACACGGTCACGCGTGCTCACCGACGGAACCCCTCCACTGGCAGTGCGAACGAAATCACCGGTTCTGTGCATTGAGGAATTGCACCTCTTGCTTCTCCGTGTCTCGTTTTTCTGGGATACCTCCATCACCCCACACTGCGCATTCTGAGTCACTTGCGTCTGCAAGTATGAAGTACGAAGTTCACAGGAGAAAAGAGCGGGGGGAAGAATAAAAATATCTGTGCTTCGGGGCACTGAGTACCCCATACACTGCCTCATGATGTTACCTAACACTGTGGGTTCCTGCTCTGGGTCACTCTCGTCCTGTGCTCGGTGAACCCCACACCCCGTCTCAGGTCATTCCCACCACACCACCGCCCTGGAAAGGGGCTCCCACTCTCACAGACCCGGGAACGCCGAGAACTAACGAGGCTCAGAGCTTGCCCTGGTTCCGAGCATCTTCGGTCAGAAACTTCAGTCCCCGCTGATCAAGTTACTCCAAATCCCACAACAATACGGATCAAGTCCCTACCTTCGGTGACCTCCGTCTGGTGAACAGAGACAGTCATTGTTCAACAAACAAACAAACAAACAAAAACGAGCCAAAAACAAACATGAAATCACAGATGGTGTCACAAGCTGCGGGGGGAGGGGGGGGCGGGGGGGCGGAAACCAGGAGAAGCCTTGGAAGGCAAAGCGGGAGGACCAGGTGTGGTGCGTTCCAGGAGCGATCAGGAAGGCCTCTCTGAGGAGGTGACAATTTGCTGGACCTGGAAGGTGAGAAGCAGCCAGTAAGCCAGGGGCTGGGCGGAATCCGCAAGGACTGGGTTTGCGCCGGTCCCAGTTCAGGAGGCCTGGGACCACCTCCAGGCCAGTCGCTCTGGCAGCCCTACAAGGCTGGCGTCCTCTGCCATCGCACGGAAGCACACGCTGGGGCTCAGAGAGGTTCAGTGATTTGATCAGCACCACACAGCCAATAGCAGTGGAGCATAATCCAAGGACCTCTGGCCCAAACCTCTGCCTTAGCATTGACCTTGTTTGATATGACTCAATGATTTATCAGCTACCACCACTGGCAACTCAGTTTACACTGGGTCAGCTAGGTAACTAGTTAGTAGTCTATGTATACACCCTTAGATATACTCAGCCTCACTCCGAAGAGGATCTGAAGGACAGGATTCTCTGTATTTGCTGGAGTCTCCTGCAAACAGAGCCGCCGCTCCAGCTGGACTGGTGCGTGATACAGCAATCCCTTGAGGATGTCGTCTCCGGACGCAGGTTCGGACTTTTTAAGAAACTCACAGCCAAAACATCCAATGAGATGCTTAGAAACCTTCTCACCCCCGGCTGGGTGTTTGCCCAGGATGCTGCTGTTCCGTCTGCAAAGGTTGCATGCATACCTGGAAACTGAAGCCTTTCTTTAGCAGGCCAAACACCAAGCACCAAGCAAACATCACCTGGTGAGGAGCAAATGGCCCCTGGAGAGTTGAGTGGGGGTCTGTGAGCTCTGCTTGTCTCCGCTGCCGTCATCCTGAACACAGGTGTCATCACGGGGGCGTCTTCCACCCCTGCCCCGCCCTGACTCGCGCTGCACAGCAGAGAGAGAGAGCGATCCAGAGTGGCAGAACGGGCTCTTTCTGACCCTCTGGCTCACTTCCAAGCCTGCCGGTTGATGAAACCCATTGCAATGATCTCCATGAAATTCAGCAGGAAAATGGGTCACTCCCCAAATTGCCAAGTCTGCCAAAAATAGGTACGTTACATCATGGCCACACAGGACCTGACTCTTTCTCAACCAGGTGTGCAATCGGGGGGTTTTTCTAAGTAATTTGCCAGCTGAAAAAAGAGGCTGCCATTCAGGGAGCCCTTATTAGCCTGGAATAACAGCCCGAGTGTGTTCCAGGCACTGAGAACTATTCTCGGCCCTTTGCCCCTGTGAACTCGGCTATTCTCACTGCAGGTCGGCTGCAGTGGGAGGCGGATGCTATCGTCATCCCTGGTTCACGGGTAAAGGAACCAAGGCCCAGAGAGCTTGCATCACTTGTCGGAGGTCCCCAGCCAGAGCTCCCAACTGCACGCTCTGCTGGGTCTTACGCAAGGAAACAACTTTTACAAAGTCCTGTGAGGAGGTTTTCATCACATTACTCAGGCAAAAATCAGAACCTGCCATCCAGCTGTCATTATGGACAAACCAGGAGAGATGGGAACGGCAGAGATGACATGAGTGGGTGGTTTTCAGAACCCAGTTTCACTTTGATGACATGCAGAAACCACACAGCCCCCAAAATAAAGAATAAACAGGAGGGAGGGTGTGGAGGCTGGACATGGGTAGCAGAGGTTAGAGCTGATGTTAAAAGTCTTCCGTTATGGGGCCTGAATTAGCCCCTGCCTGTCACACGTCAGTCGCCTCCCTCTGCTGGCCCGGTCGTTCACAGGGCCAGGCCCTCAGGTGAAATCGAGCCCGATGCACCCGGACACCTTGCAGGACACAGCGCCGCACCCGCGGGCATTGCCAGGGCCTCCGCCCCCCGGGCTCCTCACTGCCCAGCTCCCGAAGGACACGCCTCCCCAGGCAGCTGGTTCTATGGGAGGTGGTGATGTGTAGGTTCAGTGAGGAGCTCGGAACGACGGCCAAGTTAGCTTTCCTGCAGGGAGGCCGTTCCAGGAAATCGTATTTTCAAGGTGGGAATTAATTATTCCTGTAATGACTCAGCGTTTCGTCTCCTCTTGGCTCCGAGAGAGAATGAGGGAGAGAGAGTGAGAGACAACACCGGGATCCCTCCTCATCCTCACCCTCCATCCCCGCCCCAGGCAGACGGGGGCCAGAGACCCCACCAGCTCACTGTCCTCAGCAGTGAGAGGGAACAAGTCCACAGGTTCCCCAAGGGACACACTGGTGTGGCCGGCAGCTGAGAGTCCCAGGGAAAAGCCACAGGCTCCTGAGTGCCCGGGGTCCAGAGGGACCCGGGGGAGATCTGCCAGCGCAGCCGGATAGAAATGCAGCCTGAGCGACGGAGGCCATTTCAAATGTTCTGATAACCGTAGTAAGAAAAAGTAAGTTAAAAAAAAACAGGTGAAATTAATTTTCATGTTATTTAGCCTATCCAAAATATTATCCCCTGGCATGAAATCAATATAAAATTATTGAGATATTTACCTTCTTTTTCAGATACTAAGTGTCTGTGTATTTTACACTCATAGTACGTCTAATTTTGAATAGCGACGTGGCCAGTGGCCACCATATAGGACACGGAGGTGCTGCTCATTGCTCCGCCTGGATTAACACGGACCTTCTGAGCACCCCCTCCCCCTGCCACCCCAGGAATCCGCCAGCTCCCTGCTGCTCAAGAGAGGACACCGGTGGCAGCAGCATCCCTGGGCTTATTAGAAATGCAGAATCTCAGGCCCCACCCAGGACCTATTCAAAACAGAACCTGAATTTTAACGCTCTCCCCAGGAGATTCATTTGAACAAGAAACTCTGAGAAGCCCGTTGCCTCTTCTTAAATACTTCCAGCGGCAGGGGACTCACTCCCTCCTCCCCAAGGAAGCCCATGCCGTCTTCGACTGGTTCTAATGATTACAAAAGCGTTTAGCCTTCCTCCATGGAGTCTCTGTGAGGCGGGCCCTGTGCTGAGCGCATCGCATAAATGATCTCGTTTAAGCCCAGCACTGTCCTAGGGGATAAGGGCTAATTTGGGCTCCTTCTCTTTAATACATGACAAAATGGAGGCCCCGCCATTGCAGCTAACTTGTCCCAGGTCACATGGCCAGCCAGCAGCCTGTCTCGGTAGTGGTTCTCTTAGCCACTCACTACACCAGGGGCTCTGGTACCTGCTGCCTGCAGCTCCTCCTGCACCCCTGCCTGAGGCCACCGAGGCCCTGGAGACGTCCGTCTTCCCAGCTAAGTGTTGTTCTTACTCAGTGAAGTTCCTCTTCAGCTCCCCGGCTCTGTGTTGGTGTGGGTTTCCCTCACTACAGATTTCATTTCTTTTGATTCCAGATTCCGTTTATTGCTTCATAAACCCTGTTGGTACCTGCCTGCTCTGTTTCCTTTCCTCATCCAGATTTAGGGCAAGTTTAGAAACGGGCAACTAAGCAAATGGACAGAAATTAATAGAAGCCCATGATGTCATTAGGTAGCTCAAACATTCCTGGTGTCCAATTAAACAGGGGACGCGGTTAGAGCAATTACGTAAGGTGCACACGTTACGGGAAGGACCCCAATTACACAAGTTCACGTAGAGGAACCGCACTGAGGACAGTGAGCCTGCCGCAGAGTGTCCGGGGGTGACAAGCCGGATGGGAGTGAGAGCGGATGGGAAAAGGGAAGACGGTGAGTGAGCTGTGAAGGGGTTTCACCCCTTAAATGTCACATGTCAGCCCCAGGAAACCAGAAGGGCATGGTGCTCCTCTGTCTGTCTGTCTTTCCGCCAAGGACCGGGAGTCGCCGCCGACGGCGCAGCCGAGGGCGGAGCGTTGGCAGGAAACGTATTCTGCCATCTCAGAAATGAACAATACTGTCCCTTTCAAAGACAAGTCATTTGCGTTGAATAACAATAGTGGAAATCATTGGAAGGCATGCTGCTGTTTGGTGGAGCACTTGACGCTTGTTAAAGGACCATCTCTTCTGGAGACGCAGAGTCACTGCGCGTTTGAGGGAGAGTGGGCGTGGCAGGGGGAGGAGAGGAGGGGTGAAGGGGGGTCGGTGAATCAGAATCGATGGCGTCAAGTCTATGGAAGTAAGACACCTTCGTTTCCGTTCGCTTCCACGTCGTCGTCTGAAACGCCTGCACGGATTTTCTCCAAAGACAGAAAGTCTGTCTGGGGTGACCAACTGTAAGACAGTGACTACGTGGAATGCGCCACATTCACCTGGAGGAGGGGGTTGAAGGGACCCCAGGAAAATCCACAGCCATCCTCCTGAGTAACCGGGCCCGTTTCATGCTGTTGACAAGGAAACATCAGACACATCGCGATGCCACAGACGGAGGAAACCAACAGTGGTTTCACACGTGAGTCCCGACTCAAAACCCTAACGGCAGACCGTCTGAGCGCAGCCTGTGATTGAGGACCCAGATCCTCCGGACACGGGCATTTCTATGCGGCTGCAGGCCCTGGTTGATGTAAAGATGGCTAAGGGTCTTGCCCAACACAATCGAGGGGACGGCAGCTGGTGTGAGATGCGCCCCAAACACCAGTGCCGGTGGGCCCTCCACAGTCACATTGTTCCTCCATTCATCCAACACTCCATGTCCACCTTCGGTGTCCTCCTGCAGGACACACATCCGGGTCTCCAGAATAAGCAAGTGCGGTTCCGGCCAGCAGGACACTGTGTGTGGTTAGCACGCAACAGATTCTTTGGGACAGACCTGCATGCGCAGGGCCCAGGACAATGCGCAGCTCGTACTGGGCATTCAGTGTAAACCTGTCAACCGACTGTCCTTGGAGACCTCCCTCCTACGTTCTCAAGCTCTCCCTTTGTAGCCATAGGCATGACAGTGGCAGACGCTTCCTGGAGGTCTCCTTTGTCCCAAACACCATGCCAAATGCCCCATGACGTTGACCCAGTGAGCACCCACATGGTAGGAAGAGGCTGGAGCCATCATTTCGATCTCTCACGAAAGGAAACTAAGGTGCCAGGAGATTGGGTAACACGTCCAGTGCCTGCCCCTTCCAGTGGGTGGCAGGACCCAGATCCAACCAGAGATTGCTGGCCTCCCATTTTGAAGCCACCTCACTGGGATGCTTCATTATTATATTCGCTCTCGGCATCAGAGACTCAGAGGGACCCAAACTGCGCCTTCTCGAGGGGAAGGGGAGGGGAAGGGGAAGGGAGGTCGCTCTGCAGCAGGAATGGCCCCCCTTGAAATGCGCCTGCAGCAGCTTCGCTGGAAAGCCCACAAATTCGCTCCTTCCACAGTTTGAAAGTCATTTGGGAACTTGGGCCCCGCGCCAGGCGCTACAGATAGAAGAAGGACCAATAAGTTCCCGCTCTCCAGGAGTCACAGGCTGGTCTGGGGGGCAGATGAAGAAATGCGCACTGTTACTGCAACGTGGCGCTGAGGCAGACTTCTCCGAATGCTGCCAGGCTGGCATCACCGGGCTGGGCCCTGAACAGGATGTGGGGACACGGCAGACCCTGCCCTCTTGTGGATGACAACTTCTCTGCCCCCCAGCAGCTTAGGAGCTGGGCAGTCCACCCTCGAGCCCAAACGCCGGGTCGAAACCAAATGTGTTTGAGGCATGCAGACCGGGTGAGATGAGATCATTGTGAGGTGAGGTCATTGCCACTCTCCAGGAGATGAAAGCAAAAACAGGCCTGACAGATGCCCCGAGTGTCCCTGTCATTTTTTCAGCATTTCCCTGGAGACGGTTCTGTAGGAGAATGGGGACCGCAGTGCTCGCCGCGGCCACATCTGCACAGCAGTCCTCGCGGAAGGCTCCCGCGGCTGCCTCTGCCTCCGCGCTCCACTTCGGTTAGAAAAACCTCAGGGGAATATCATCTTGGTCAAGGGCATATAAGGCTCAAGCCGGGTCAGTGACTGGGGACCGCTGAGGGCCAGTGGGGTCCATCAGCTCCTCGAACTTGGCTCTGACTTTGAATAACACAGACGAACTGCCTTAACACTCCGAAGGGTAATATCTAGTGGAAATAGCCCGGAGAGCTTTCTCCAGAGGGCCGCGCGGGCACACCCACTTCTCAGAGCCCTGGCCAGGGCTCTGGGGAGTCCTCCCAGCCTCCGCTGGACCAATTTTCCAAAGTGCTCTGTAATTAATGCCTCCCCGAAGAGATCCTCTCCGTGTCGCTGAGAAGAGAAAAATAAAAGCATTCCTGCAACTGTTTTATACCACGGGCCGAGCAGACTCACTTTTAGCCAGCTCAAATCCAGGACCCTGATGGGAGTAACAGCAGAAGCCACTACTGGCCAGGACGCTCAGTCTGTCAAAGGCCAGTGGAGCACGTTCGTCACTTTCAAAACGCAGAAGTAGAGCTGACGTAGAGTTTGCAGGAGGCATTGCTGTTAATAGAACAGCTCGTCGGTTTTATTTATTTGTTTTTCCTATGGAATTTCTGCAAGAGAATAGCTGGTTTAGTCTTTATGGCACCTGGCAGAGGGTCTCTTAAGTATAACCTGTTTCTCTACAATGCATGGATTTATTCATTTACTCACCCAGTATTTCTTGAGCACCTACTACATGCAAGACACTCAAAATAGACGCCAGAGAAAACTGACAAAGTCCCTGCCCTCATGGAGTTTGTAGTCTGGTGGAGGAGACGGACACATAAAATAATCAGATACACCTGTTAAATGTATTGCAATTTGTGGTAGATGCTTTCCACTCCCACCTCCCAAAAAAAAAACACAGAAACAAGAAGTGACTGATTTTAGAGAAAGATATATTTGGGATTCAGGCTCAAAAAGACCCTCCCTACAAGGGAATCGTTATGCTTCATTCACAAAGGAGCCCCCTTGCAAAGGGCTGGGAAAGGCATTTCAGGCCCGAGGAATGGCCTGTGCAAATATTCTGGGGCAGGAGGGAGCACACCTTAGCTGGCGAAGCTGAGTGAGAACCAGTGGGGCTGCAGTGTGTTGAGTGACCAGGAAAGGGCTAAGGGAGCCTGCAGGGGCCAAGCCAACTGTTCCCTGCTCTGAAGGTGGCCTGTCTCCACCAATCGTCTGCCGGGCTTCACTTAGCAACTCACTGCAACAGATCAGCGCTGACTCCTCCCCCTCTCCTCCACTTAGCATCCTAGCACTCTTCTGAGGCTCCCTAAAGAAAAACGGACACACTCTGGCCACCCTCTGCTTTGTTCCAGCAGTTTCTGCAGTGACGAAGAAGCAGGCTCCGTACAAAAGAACCTGCATGATGTTTCCGCAGCACACACGGGACTTCCCACCCCATCGAGCCGGTCCGGGGTGGCTGCACTCAGTATGCTGCCGCCGTCGCTGGTAATAATTGTTGCATTAATTGGTGCTGTCCAGACCAGACAGAACGTAAAAGATCCCACTGTGTCCAATAATTAATGTTTTTCCCTCACTGCAACGCCATTAATAAGGGGCTCTTCCAAGAACCGAGTAATTGGCTGGTTGGGCGTCATTAGGGTATTTATAGATACGCTTTGGTCTGGAGACATAGAGGAAAGCTGATTATGTTTATTTAGACTCTATTATCTATCGCTAATGTGTTATTCTGCGTTCCGATCGTCCCCATCTCTGGGTCCTAAGGATACAGGGCGCAGTCACCGAGTGATTCCAGTGACCAGCGGCACAGCCTTCTCTGCTGCAGAGGGGCGAGGGCACGGGCCGAGGGGGGGGCCCTCCGCGGGTTCCGCTTGCTCCCACTCCTCTGCCGCGACCCTTCCCCTTCCGCCAAGAAATTTGGAGCAAAGCTCTCACAAATACCAGAAAGACAGTTTCTCCTAATTAGACCTCAGAGGAGTGGAAGTATCTTGGGTTTGTGATTATCTGAAGGGTTTCTGAAAATGTAAATCCAGTCGGAAACACAGCGCTCTGAAAAATAGAGGGCGGGAGACGCTCGGGTTGGAGAAGAGCTCACAGCGGGAGCGAGCGGTGAGGTCTCCGCCGCGCTGATCGGCCCTGGCGCACCCACGGGTCTCCCTCGACCAGCAGGTGCCCACGGGACCCTGGGACGTGGGCGCAGGGCACGTGGCGCTGCTTTTTCTCCCCGAAGTCTTTGGTCCATTGGTTCTCTGCTAGAACTTTGATGAGATTTCTTATGGTTCTTTTTTAACTGGTATAGGTTTACCCAACAGTGTGAATGTGCCCAATGCCACACTATTGTACAGTTGAACATTGTTAAAATGATACATTTTGTTTTATAGATAGCCACAGTATTACTGGGGGAATAAATGGAATAATGCAATTCCTAAGCGGAATTGAAAGCGTAAGGAAAACTATGGCTTTCCCTTTGCAACTGTAATGTTAATTTTAGAAACCGAAAGAACTTCTGAGTAGCCTCATCTGTACACAAAGCCATGCTCCAGTAAACTCTTAAGACCCCTGAAATTACCAACAATAACTCAAGACAATCATTTTGTCAGCTGGATGAGCTGGACTGGACAGGGCTGTGGCATGAGCTCAGCCTTATTTATCTTTACCAGTTCTTATTAAACTTGTTCTGGGGACAATTTCTTATTCTCTTCTGGCTGTCATCTCGTATAGGTCCATAGCTTTTCCTGTGGCTCTGATAAAATAAAGAATCCAGACCCACCTAATGATGTTTAGAAGCACAGTTCAATGTGTTTGTGCGTCTACACTCTACACCCGCGTGGTGTGCTCCACGTACCCCCGATTCACAGCTCTCACTGCACTGGAAGGAGGGGAAACTGTAGGATTCAGAGCCTGAGAATCTGGGTTCAAGTTCAGGCTTCGGCCATGTCACACAGCGCGGAAGGGGGAAGAATACACGCGACCTTGTTAGGCTTCCGTGTGCGCACCCAGGAGATGTGGCTGCCGCTAACATGTGCTTGGCAGAGTCGGGGCTGGAAAGACGTGAGGTGACCCGTGTGAAGGCACCTGGCACCTGCAGAGAAGGAGCCCCTTGACTATTCATCTCTCCCCGCCTGACCTTGCCCCTGTGAAAGCGCTTGACACTCACGGTCCTCTGCCTCCTCCCCTCCGCCTGCTCTGTGAAGAACACCTTCAGGATCCCTGACCTGCCTCTCTCCGGTTTTGAAAAAGGCTCCCTGCAAGTAGATCTGTGCATGGATATGTGATGTAACTTTGCACATTAAATGTGCAATGCTTTTAGGAAAATGATGCCTTTCTCCCCCTGCTCATCCCCACCTCCTCCACACCACCCCTGGGACCAGGTAATTTGCGGGCACATCTGTTGCAGGTGGTGGGGAATACTCTCAGAGATATTCTTAGATCCTGGCCTGGAGTCTAAAAGTTCAGACGCTGGCCCCTGGGACACGGTGATGCCTGCAGCATCGGTGTGGTGACAGGAGCAAGCCAGGAAGGCCTGTGAGCAGGGCTGGGGGCGGGCAGGTGACCAAGATCAGTAAGGAGAGAAGCCAGAAAGACCAAGGACTGATGTCAAAGTCAAGGAAAGGAGGCAGGCACGCCCAACCCAAACACACGCCTACTCCTTATTTATCAGATACTACTTACCAGATATTACCTGGCCCCGGCGAGCAACTTAACCCCTCTGGGCCTCAGCATATCTCCTGGGTCAGGGAGGAGTACAGACCTGCTCAGCTCTTGGGCTGAGGCTGTTCTGGCTGGCCGCACTTTAATTTTCAGAGTGCCTGCTGGGCACCCCGCATTGTGCCAGGTGCGGGGGGCGGGGAGCGGGACGGCGGATCAAAGAGAAGACGAGGGAGTGAAATCATCACCTGCCTGAAGGAACCCATCGCTCTTCTCAAAGTCTTGCCACGGCGCCTCAGTTTTCTTAGCACAAAATCCCAGCTCTGCATCGAAAGCCATACCTACCTGGGACCCAGCCCAGGCACTTCTATCAGACATTTTCTAATGCTCCTTTGTCGTCCTGAAACAAAATTCAGAGGTAATATAGTGTATCTACACATAAGATGTTGAAATCAATAGAATGCCTTCCCTTTCATATAAAGGGGGAAAGAGAAATAATTCGTAATAAAACCCACTTGCATTTCAGTATGCAGATTCTCTGACATGACCTCACTGACCAGCATGAGGACTTGTGTTTGTGCCTAAAACCGCAGTGAACACCACAGCTACTCACACAGACCGACCACAGCTACTAACATAGACCGGCCACAGCTACTCACACGGACCAGCCACAGGCACTCACACAGACTGGCCACGGCTACTCACACGGACCGGCCACAGCTACTCACACAGACCAGCCACAGCTGCTCACATGGACTGGCCACAGGTACTCACACGGACTGGCCACAGCTACTCACACAGACCAGCCACAGCTACTCACACAGACCAGCCTCAAGCATGTTGTTTGGAGGTTCAAATACCAAGGTCAATGTTGCCATGGCTGATGTGACTTTCCCAGCACACTGAACACTGCTCGGTAATATTCTAATCAAGGCACAATGCAACCTTCCCTCAATCTATACATCAGTTCCATTCCTAGACAATTCATAATTAACACCATGTTAAATTACCTTCTGTTTATGTGAATAAGGGAGTTATTTCCCGGCTTAGATCACTAGACATTGCCTTCACGCACATGAATATCCACGAAGGCACCCCGAAGTCACGCAGGACCCAGGAGTCTCCATCCTGGCACAGGCTGTTTCATACACTGCTTGAGGTCTTGGATCCTTGGCCCCTTCTCACTGAATGTATGGCACCCCTCTCCCTCGCCCCCAGAACCCGCACGTAAACATCCCACATAAACACCAGGGAGCAATATTGCCCCCCGCGGGAACCACCGATCTAGGCCCTGCCTGTCTCTCCAACATCGGTCTCGTCTTCCTCTGCCCTCGTTCACTGCATTCTTGGCCACACAGCCTTTCTCCGTCCTTCCAGCTCATCAGAGGGCCTTTGCACCTGCTCTCCCTCCCACCAGGGCTGCGTTTCCCGCGCTGCTCACACGGCACCTCTCCGCCTTTGGGTCTCAGCTCGCGGAACACCTCCGTGACGGCAGCTTTCCCGAGCGCCCTAATCCACACTAACACACACATCCCCCCGCCCCCCCGGTCTCCACCGTGTCACCGTTCTTGTCTCTTGGGCACACATCGCCGCTGTAATGAGCCTCTTCCAGGCTCTAGACCCCACCAGACCGGCATCAGCAACCTTTTCTGCAAAGGGCCGGAGAGCAAATAGTTCAGGTTTTGTTGGCCTTATGGTCTCCGTCACGATGATTCGACTTTGTCTTACAGCTCAAAAGCAGCCATGAGCAATGTGGAAACGGATGGGTGTGTCGGTGTTCCAATAAAACTTTATTTGCAAAACCAGTAAATGAAATCCAGGGGGTTGGATGTGGCCCATGGGCAGTAGGTTGCCAGTCCCTGCTGGACTTCACAGCTCCAGGTCTGTGTCTTTTTCTTGTGAATTCTTGGACTCTAGTATGGTGCAGGGCATGTGGTGGGAGCTGAACAAGCATATGTGGAAGGTATGGATTTGTTCAGCTGGAACAAGGAACAACAAAAAAAACGAGAAACACCTACCTAGTCTTAGCACCTACAGAAGCATTAACGTGTTGGTTGCACAACCCGCATTGTAAGAATTCTGAGAAGGGAAGGCAGGAGACTTCAAGGAGGGCTTCCTGGAGGAAGTAGCCCTGAATAGCAGCCGAAGGAAGAATGGAATGTGGGCATGGTAATTCTGGTATTCACTTGGTCAGTTGTGAATTCATTCACTCATTTGGGGACTTGTGCTGAGTGTCTGGGGATTTCAAGGACTCTGCGACCCGGTCAGACTTCTGCATGCCTGATGCTCAGGGGAGACCCAGGTTCCCCAGAGCCTGGCTCAGCAGTGCCGTGAACGGACCTTCAGCCCACCGTACCTCCAGAGCAGCCAAGCCCACTGTGCCATGCTGTGAAATGAGTGGGCACCTATCCTCAGCATTCCCCTAGCCCTTGCCCTCCAACCCCTCCCAGTCACCCTGACCACAGCCTGCCCCTGACCCGTCCACCACCCACCCAGCAAGAGGTCCCGTAATTGTGAGTCTGCAGACAGAGCCCTGGGGGACGCTGAGCAGTGGTGCTCCTGAGCCATCAGAGCATCAGGACACGCCACCAGTCAGTCATTTTTAAGTAAGGGCCATCTCAGTGGCATGATGGGGACCTGGAGACCATGAGCGACAATTCTATAGGCTTTTAAGGAATTATTTTAAATTCTTTTTTTAAAAGGAGTCAAGGTTGTCTCCACTCTTCCCTCTTGGTTTTCTTCCCTCCAAACCTCCCCTGGCTCCTGTTGCAAGCTTTATGATTTTTTTTTTCCTCTTTGCTTTGGTTTCTCTGAAACTCAGAGCCACATACGCAGCCCACAACCTGCGGGACCCTAATGGTGTTACACGGTAAACCCTCACTTGTATCTTATTCCCTGTCCCTTGGATTTCTCATCAGTTTTGAAATCACAATGGGTGCATCTCTGCAGGCCAGCTCAGGGCCTTCCAGAGATGAGCCAGGTGCCCTCGGACCCCCATGACCCCACCCCTCCGACCTGAACCCATTTTATTAATATGGAGCTTAACTGTTTTGAAGTTAACTTTCAACAATCCAATTTATCATTAGTATTTCACAGATAATACATTTTCTATCTGCTAATGAGGGTTAAAAATAGATCAACTAATTTCGCAACATAGCATTGGTGTTGTATCATAAAAACAAGCAAGAAAACGTTCCAAACAGGAATTCTTCTTGCCTGAATCTCAGCTCTGTCCCCTGTGGTGCCCCTGACTCAGTGTGCAATGGAGGGCAGCCGTGCCACCACTGCAGGGAACACCTGGAGAGAGGGGACCACGGCCCAGAAACCACCACGGGCCACGGACGGCAAACATCCCCAAAGGTCTGCGCTTAGCGGAGGGACGAAGAGCCAAGTGCCGGGATCAGAGAACTGCTCGTTCGCTCCTCGGTTGGCCCATGCGATCAGTCAAGCGCTTCTGGGCGCTGAACTGTGCGGAGCTCTGGGGAAACAGGTGAGGAGGACAAGGTGTGTGCCCTCCTGGACCTCACCTTGTCCCGGCTGGCGGTGTGTGGAACCACAATAGACAAGGGACCTACCATGTAAACCAGGTAGGTCATGCCAAACTATGCTGGCAGGGATCCGAGGCGCAGGGGGGCAGTGGACATAGGAAGAAAGGCCTCTTAGAGGAGGTGACATCTGAGCTGGCCACAAGAAGGGCAGGGGACGCACAAGTCAAGAGAAGCAGCAGCCAACGTCCAGAGCCAGAAAGAACGTGGCCACGGACGACGCAGAAGAATGGAGGCTGGCGAGGCTCCCTGCCTCCACCCGAGGTTTAAGGGAGGAGACACAGCCCTGAGGATGTCTGGGAAATGAGGATAAGACCATGTCACCCGCCTCCCATGAGAAGGGCACAAGAAGACAAAACACTGATCCTAACGGTGGGAGAACCAAACCAAAGAACAAACAAAAAGTGGCACTAAAAAGTGAGGCCTGCGACCCTCTGTTTTTATAAAATAAGCCTGTGACTGTCAGGCAAGGAGGCAATGCTGCTGAGATGCAAAACCGAGGGAGCTGTCCGTCAGCAATTCCAACAGCAAGGGTCCGGTCCCTCCCGGGCCTCCCCGCCGAGACCGTGCCTGGGGGCTCCCTTGTCATTCAGGTGCCATCTCGGGATCTCAGGGACCATGGTGCCGAGATGTTGAGAATCGCCAATGACCTCTTATTAGCTGACAAGCGAAAGCTCCTTCCTCTGTGCACCTGTCTTGAGATAAAGCATTCGGGGCGGCTGCAGGGGAGAGACGAATCCACTTGACAGCCGGCAACGGCTTCTCGCCCTATCAGTGAGTGGGCAATGCTTTCCACCCTTCAGAAAACAGTCCCCCACGCCGGCAACCTCAGGACGCTCACTGGGGCCTGCTGGGGACACGGGCACACCAGGATCACGCAGCGACAAGCAGGCAAGGCACAGAACTCTACCTCGCCACCTTTTTAATGAGTAAAATCCTCAGGCTGCTGCCGGGGCCCTCAGAGACCAGCTATTAATGAGCGCTCAGAATAGACCGTGCCTGTTTTATACGTGTACGGTGGCCTGGGAGAGACACTTCAATTTCCATTTTACATCGACTGCCACGTTCAAGTGTCCCCTTAAGGGCAGGAATCCACTTGACAAATTTTGTCTTTAAAGAGACCCATTCAAAGAGAGCCCTCTCTCCTGGCAGCCACGTTCTATACGTGAGCACTTTTCAATTTTCAAAGTATATATTTAGATTCCGTATGTGAAACCCTGGCAGATGTCGGTAGGCGGCACACACGGCTCTTCCTGCCCCTGGGGGCTGCGAGAAGAGGCCTTTGGGGTTTGTCCTCAGATGCGACGGCTTCGCTCATCGAGGTGGGAGTGGTGCCGGGGACGGGGACAGCCTCTCTCTGGTTCTATCTGCAGACCTTGGGCCCAGCCAGCAGACCACGGGGGTCACAGCTGCATGAGCAATGCCATTTCCGGGGCAACTCCACGCTCAGCAGGTGAGGTGAGACGTGAGAAGCAGGGGTGCACTGGAGAGCCTGAGCCAGGTGGGGGACCCAGGGAGGAGGCGTGACCAGCCTGAGTCCACCAGGGGACAGGTGATGGGGCCAGATTCGGGTGCAGCTTTGCAGGGGTCTACTCTGGATTAGAGGAGGGTCTGGAGAGGAGCAGGAAGGAGGAGGGGGTGGGGCTAAGGAAGGACTCTGGGAGACAGCCTGCACTTGGAGGTCTCGTCGGTGCCAGTTGTCACAAGGAGCTGCCGACTGCAAGGTGGAGTTAGGGTGAAGACGGGGCATGCGCCAAGTGGCCTCGTGGCCTGATGGACAGAACGACCTCCACCCAGCCCAGCTGTTGACCTGAACAAACCTACCAGCCGCCCCAGCCAGGTCAGGCCGCTATAGACATACTGTGCACCGGTGTGCTTAAACAACCGACATTTGTTTTTCACAGCTTGAGCCTGGAGGTCCAAGGTCAAGGTGCCAGTAGGGTCAGCGTCTAGGGAGGACTCTGCCTGGCTCGCAGGAGGCTGCCTCCTCACTGTGTCCTCCCTGGGCAGAGAGAGGCCGCTCTGCAGTTTTCACCCTCTCTTGAGGGTACCCACCCCAAAATGGGGGCTCCACCCTCGTGACCTCACCCGAGCCTAATTACCCCCAAAGGCCCCCACCTCCATGTACCATCACAGTGGGGGTGAGGGCTGTGGTGACATCTGAATCGAGGGGGAACACAAACACGTCGTCGAAAGCACCAGCTGTGTGGACTCGGGCTTAGTTGCCTAGCCGCTCCGAGCCTCCACTTTCCGTCTGTAAAATGGGTCACGTCCCTCTGCCTGCAGGCCTGTGCTGAGGAGGGTGTGACCCGCCACAAGTCCAGCGCCAGGCACACGGGCGGTGCCGGCTCTGTGGGGACTGTGTTTGTTTCCGGAGCCCAGTGATCGTCAGAACCCTCCAGGACAGGAAAGCAATCCTCCAGTCAACCTCAGAAGACCTGCGGGAAAATGTGTCACGAGCAGAAGAAATCCAGCGAAATAAAACTTATTTTCAAAGGGAACAACATGGGATGCAAGTCGTCGACAGTGTGATTTACTGTGAATTTCGTCACTGTTGCCGTCCTCAGAACAAACAGCCCCAGAAAGCACAGTGGGTCCAAGTGGCAGTGGCATCCCGGGGGGTTGCCAAGGACTTCAAAGGGTGTTACAAAACTCCGACCAGAGCTCACGTGAGTTTTTCCTAATCCAAACAACATTCTCCGTCACCAGCACTTTGGCGAGAGCGAAAGGGGCCACAGAATTGAGCTGGGGCAGAGTCCCCCTGCCGCTTCCCCAGGACCCATTCTCCCATTATTCCTCACTCATGAGCCTCTGTATTCTTCAAGCAGCAACGTGCCAGTTAAAGACTCTGGTTCCCAGCCTCTCTTACAGCCAGCTGTGGCCACATGACTAAGTGCTGGCCGCTGGAATAAGAGTAACATAGGGAAGGACCTCTGGGAAGGTTCTTTGAAAGGGAGAAAAGATGACCAGAGAAAGCCCCTTTTGCTTTACCTTGTTGCTCATTCCTACTTCCTGGAATGTGGACGTGATGGCTGGCTCTGCAGCAGGCATCTTGACACACTGAGGATGGAAGTCAAATGTTGGGAATGTCAGAGCAGGAGAAGAGAGACCACCTGGCCCCAGACGATCATGAAGCTACCACACCAGCCCACCCAGGACTTCTTGCACATCAGAAGGGAAACCTTTGTGCATTTAAGCTGCTATTATTTGAGTTTTCTGTTAGGTGCAGCTGAGGCTTCCTACTGCAGTATGTTAAGTATAACAGCTCTGGGTCTCTGGCTACCAACCCGTTCTTGGCAGGAGACACAGGTGGGAGGAAAGGGCAGAAGGTCACGGTGTAGGATGAGGGTCCAACAGCACCTTCTCGCTAGTGCCCACCGGGGGTGAATGACCCACCTGTCTCTACTTCGCTTTCTAGAGATCTCCCACCTAAGCCAAAATCCAATGTGGGACCTGAGGGAGCTGCTGCAGGAAAAGGGCAAAGGTCAAAATGAACCCTGGGTCCAGCCCTCTCTCTGTCTCTTACCAGCTGCGTGACTTTGGGCAAGCCACTCAACTTTGGAGCCTCAGTTTCTTCCTCTGTGAAATGGGACTTATAGTAACATGCAGCTGCGAGGAGAGCTACATGAATAATGTGAATGAAGTGCCCGGAATTCAGCCCTCAGAAATGAGAGCTGCCATAACAGCAGACGGTGGTGAACGGATGTTGTTGTTTTCAGGGAGCGGCCTTGGGCAATGGCACATGCTCCCTGCGTCAGTGCAGGGGCGGCCAGGCTTTGGGGTCGTGCTCTGTTTCTCCCCCGGTCGGGTCCCACGAAGGCCAATGTCGGCTGCCTGAGAACTGGAAAGAGGACAGGACCGGAGGGAGGAGACAGAGCTCCTGTCACTGGCTTCATCACTAACTAGCTGTGTGACCTCAGGCCAGTTTCTTTCTGAGCCTCAGTTTCCCCACTCGCCATGAGATGAAGCTGCTAGACTCCACCTCTGAGACCCCTTCTGACATCAAAGTGCAGCCATCCCATGATTCGGGGAGCCCGGAGAACCAGGAATTGAACCAGGATCGGAATGGCCAATCCACCTGGTCTGCTTGCACCTGCTGCCGATTCTGCCCACACCCCCTCACCAGCGAGCTGTTCTTCCCTGTTGCATTCCTGCCCTGCCAAGGGCCTGATGCAGAAAGAGGCATCATTTCTGCAGACAATGAGGCTACTTCTGAGCACGGGAGCAAGGAGAGATTTCAGAGAGTAGGTTGCCTCACTTTACACAGAATTCATGCAAACATTCAGGTGTGCAAAAAAAATTCCCAAATTATTGAAGAGCTTTGACTTGGGCGTCATCCTGCAAACCAAAAAGCTGCTGGTTCGATTCCCAGTCAAGACAGCACATGCCTGGGTTCTGGGCCAGGTCCTCAGATGGGGGTGTGCGAGAGGCAGCCAATCAATGTTTCTCTCTCACATTGAAGTTCCCCTCCCTCTCTCTCCCTCCATTCCCCTCTAAGAATGAATAAATACAATCTTTAAAAAAAAAGAGTCATCTAGAAACACAACCTTGCTCATCCGGGGCTTGCTCATATGAGTTCCCTACACAGGTGGGGGTAAAGAAATGACGCTGAGTGTTTGTCCACGGAGCTGGAGGCCCTAGCTGCATATTTAATGTGCATCACCAATCTAATCCTCCCCATAAGAATCCCACCGGGTAAGCCTCCCACCGTCACTTTGCCAACAGGATAGAGGGATGGTAAAGTTATATATTTTCGTCTCAATTAAGGTCACACAAACAGGAACGGTTGAGCCAGAATTATGACTTAGACCTAATCTAGGTTGTCACCACCACGCCGTAACTGGGAGGCCTGAAATAGAAATGCTACAAGACGACACGGCGCCAGAATTTTGTCCTCGAACCCCCTGCCACTAGCTGGCTGTGTAACCTTGGGGCGGTCCCAGACTCCCTCTCGGCTGGGGTTTTCCCATGTGCCAAAGGGGGGCATTGGCTAGACCAGAGCCCCATTCTGCAGGGGAGCACCTGTTGGTGGAACCCCAAGCTGCCGAGATGCCCCTACCTGGGTCCGTACTTAATACATACCAGGGCGGCCGAAGGGACAGCAGACAGTCATGGGAGCCATGTCCTGGATGGACAAGAGCCTGGGGACCTGGACTTCACATGTCTTCTCATGTCCACCCATCTGCAGAACCCTGCGGAATGTCTCCCTGAGGTTTGCAAATCCAGAGAGGTCTACTTACAAACCTGAATGTGTAACATTTGGGGTGTTTGAAACACCTAGACTATTAGGGCCCATCCCGTCTCTAAATACCCACCCCAACTCGCATTCTATTTAGCAACTGTCTCCACCCAATAGTTTTCTTTAGGGGACGGAGGTCCCCTCACTTGCACTAACGCGTACCTGCATCAGCCACGCGGTGCCAAATGATGTAACCGCTCTGTGGCAACCTATAAGACTTCTGCAGCATAGAGACGGCGCTGCCATAAAAAATAATTTAACAGGCCCACAATTGACACTCAACCCTTTCAGATTTGCTGATGAATGTGATGCCCACATGTTGCCAAAAGCATTTATTGTCTCGTAATTTGATTTACTTTTTTTCCAGGCTGTTCCCTGTGCCTGCAAGTAGGGGCAAAATGGCTGATGTCTGCAGATGCCATGGAGGCTAATAAAGCTCGCTGTGCTCCCAGCATGCTCTCTGCTGTCAGAAACCGGCAATTAACTTAATAGGGTTCTTGAAATGGAGTCGATCCGGGAAATGCGGCCTGTGTTGACACTCTCCTGCTGATCTAGGCAGCCTCCCGCCATTGACTCGCGGGGTCTGTTTGCTATTTGAATTATTTAGGAGCTTGTTATGCGAATTAAAAAGCAGCACTTTGCAGCATTAAGTCTAATATTTTATGATCTTCAATTGATTAGGTGGGCTTTCAGGATTACACGGAAAGGTTAAGATGAAACACGCCTCAGACAGGCAGCTCTCCCCAGTCTGCTCTGCTTTTCAGACACCGAGATGAAAACCACCCCCCCCCAAAAGGCAGCCTTCCTTTCCCTTCCAAGTGAGCCTTCAGAAACCCGTTCCTGGGCCGTCAAAGAGCTTTTCCGCCCGAGGACACCAGGTGCCCTGAGTTCACGGGGCCAAAAGGAGGCTGCCCCCCACCATTTCTCTACCTCTCTTTTGTCTCTTGCTTGGCACCAAGATACCACTGATGACATGATGCCCAGAGGGACCACATCCCAAGCCTGGGCCTGCCAAGGGAAAGGCCTGCTCTGGGTTCCTAGCTGCTCACTGGGACCTGGGTGGGGGGCACGGCCACGCCTGCCCTTGGCCAAGGGTGCAAGTAGCACACGCCCCGAGCAGCGCAACATTTATAGACCGCCAAGCTCCAGGGGACCTCCCCTGCCGTGAATGCCAATGGCAGCCCACGCTGCCAGCTGCCACCACCCTCTGCCCTGGCGGATGACCAAAGCCTTTTACTGGGCATTGCCCATCACTCCCATTCCAGTCCACCCTACCCTGTGGCCAGAAGGATCTTCCTAAAGCCCGACTCTGGCTGTGACACTGTCCTGCTCAGACACCCTCCATGGCTCCCCACTGCCGGCTGAGTTAAGTATATACTCCTCCACCTGGCGCCAGCCTCTCTTTCTAGCCTCATCTGCTAGTGCTCCCATCTGAGCAAGCCAAACGGAGCTCCTTATTATTCTGAAAACAAACAAACAAACAAACAAACAAACCCTCTCTTTTCTCAACTCTCAAGTTTTACTCATGGCATTCTCTCAATGCATTATGTCTCCCTTCTCACGTATTGAACATCTACCAATGCTTGATTATGAAAAAAGTAAATAAGTATATCATATAGAGCTTCTGATGTCCCAAGCACTTTACGTGTTATTGTTTAATCCTCCTAATAATCCTATGAGCTAGGTGCCTTTATTATCTCCATTTTGTACATGGCAAAACTGAGGTTCAGAGAAGTTAGGCAACTTCCCCAAGGTCACCCAGCTAGCTGGGATTCAAACCCAGGTAGACAAGGCTCATCGCCCATCCCCATCCTCGGTAAAGCTAGCCCTGCCCCGACCTGGGTGGCCTCTCTCTCCTCTGAGGTCTACAGCATCTGCCGGTGCCGCAGCACTGACTTACGCAGGTGGCAGGCACAGGTGCACAGCTCCCTTCTCTACCAGGACGCCAACACCTTGGGACAGTCTGGGCTTCCTTTGTGTCGGAGCGGGGCGTGGGGCCAGACTTTGCACGCACGCATGTGGTAGGTGCTGACTCAAGCAAGCTGTCAACCTGACCGCAGGGTAGCTCCCCACCAAAAGCGACACCCTGGGGGAGGAACTCGCTGGTCCCTACTGCACTTTCCCGGGGGCAGGAGGGGGTGGAGCAAAGTGCTGAGGGAGGGAAAACGGAAGCTCCGAAGGAAGAGAGACTTCAATATGAATTGAAGTGGGCACCACCTCTTTTAACCATGAAACCTTGGGGACGCGGTTACTTCACCTCACTGCCCCTTAGCTTTCTCACCCGGACAGTGGGAATAGTGGTGATCCCCAATCCATAAGGAAATTATCCAAATTAAATGAAATCATTCATCAAAAACACTCAGGAGACATGGTCCCCAGCACACATGGAGGGGTCAGGAAGAGTTAGCTGTTACTACCATTGAATCGGCCCCCGGCTGGCGTCTCCCATCCTCCCCATGGGGCTCGGGCACCCTGGGCCGGACATCCTGCACCAGGAACATGGGCTACTTAAAACCCACCTCGTAGGGTCATGGAGAAGGATTGGATAAAATAACAGAAAGGTCTGAACAGAACAGATATCCAATATAGTAAGGTCATTATTGTTTTTAATTAATATAAAACTCACCCAAGTGAGGATTTTTATTTTCCCAGGACACCCTGACCCCTGAAATCCACAGCCCTGAGCAAACCAAACAGTGTCTGCACCCCAACCCTGCAGCAGGCTCTGAGGAAAAAAAAAAGGGGATGGAGACAGCACAGCTCCGACCTCTAGGGGGCGCTTGCTTTAATGGGGAGGCGGAGCCTAGAGAGCCCACATCGCTGAAGGGAGAAGGAGGGGGCTGGGCTGCATCAGGGCCTGAGCGATGTCTCCAGGGTGCAGCTGAGAAGAGCTGCCGCCTGATCCTGTGACCTGCCATCCATCGGATCTGCAGGCCGCGCCTCGAGGATGAGAGCAGGCATGTGGCAACACCAGCCTGGAGGAGAGGGTCTGTGTAATTAAGTGACGCCTTCTTCGGAGACCTCAAAGCTCTGAGAGGAGAAGCTGTCAGTAACATTCCCTAGGTTAGAAGTTGTCTTCAGAGCCTCCCTGCTCCAGGGGGGCCGGAAAGTTGCTTTCAGAAACTATCTCACCACCACCAATGACAACTGATGGGTCAGGTTCTTGAAGGCAGTAAGATCCCACCTGGAGTTACATAAATGAGCTTAAGGGGCCTGGGGGGTGGGGGAGTGGAACAGGAAGACTCTGAAATATGTGCAAAATCCCGCATGAATGTATGCAGATGTATACACTGGGTAGACAGAGGTTGTATAAAATTCTGCATATGTGTGGATAGGCTAACTGCTAGCTGCAGTAACAAATAAGCCCTAATATACTGTGTCCCAGCCCCAGCAGACCAATAGGAAATAGGGAATGAAGAGAAGGGTTCTCCTGGCCAGGGCTCCACATCTTCAACACGTGGAGTCCACAGTTACCCTGAGCATTGACATTCAGTTGGTGGGTGGAAGGGAAAATGAGTATAAAAGATCTGACAAGAAATTTTAGAGGCCAGGCATACGTTACTCCTGCCCATACTCCATTGGTCAGAATTCAGTCACATGGGTCCCGTGACCACAAAGAATGTTGGGAAATGTAGTCAGTCTCTCTGTGTACCCAGGAGGAAAAGAAAACTGATTTGGAGAACACATCTCAGAGTTTTTCAAAAGGACTTTTACAGAAGGGAAAAAAGGGCAGGGGGCAAAAAAGAATGCTAAATATCATTAGTTTTATATACATTATTCACTTAACCCTTGCTATTCAATTTGTTTTAAAGACTTTATTCATTTATTTTTAGAGAGAGGGGAAGGGAGGGAGAAAAAGAGGGAGAGAAATATCAATGTGTGGTTGCCTCTCATGCGCCCTCTACTGGGGTCCGGGCCTGCAACCCAGGCATGTGCCCTGACTGGGAATCAAACCAATGACCCTTTGCTTTGCAGTTCAGCACCCAATCCACTGAGCCACACCAGCCAGGGCTCAATTTTTCATTTTATATCCATTATATAAAGAAGGACTCTGAAGCTCCCGAGACTAAGGCACCTACAAAGGATCCCATTGTAGCGGGTGGAGAAGCCCACAACACATGTCCGGTTGTTGCTTGTCCACCTGCAGCTTTAAAGGCACTCTTTAAAGTGGTGCAACTTTTGCATGTGACATATTTTGATTAGGGAGGCAAATGTGAATGGAGAAGATAATCTTGAGCTCATATTTTAGGGTCAGCTGATATTAACTGAATGCTTACTCTGCACTAGATACCATTCAAAATGCTTTTCCACATATTGAAGAATTACCTCCTCTTGATAACCCTATGAGCTACATCCAGCTACAACCTCAGCGTTACGGGTGAAGAAATAGAAGCACAGGGAAGGTATGTAATCTGGCCAAGGCCCCACAGCCAGTAAGTGGGAGATCAGGGACTCCACCCCCATGGCTATGCCCTGACTCCCACGCACACACTCATTCAGCACCCAGTTGCCCTTGGCTCCCCATGAGATCAAGGCGAAGAGGGAATGTGTCTCCCTCATCCTCATGCCCCCACTACACAGCCTAGGTTGCCCCTCCTGCTCAGGAGTCATGGTCTGATGGCAAGGCTCCTCCCAAAGGCATGCTGACACACCACTAGAGTCACCAGCCACTTGCGACCTTGGAGCAGAGCCCACCAGCCCAGGCAGGGTGGGCACTCCAAGCCCACGGGAAGCTGACATTCCCTTCACATCCCCATTCAATCGACCTGATGGCTTCATGAAGGCAGATGTTTACTGTCTCTGGCCACTCTGTCGTTTGAGCCAGAAGAAATGCAGCTCCTGGGGCCAGAAGCAGGCCTGGAGTGAACGGGGAGGGGAACCAAGACAACATGGCCCGTGCTCACGCTACCTGGCTTGTGAAAGCATTGCCTCCCTGGAGTGAGGTGCCGGGGATGGGGGATCATGTCTCCTCGCCTTGCGCCTGGCGCAAAGCCAAGGGGTTGACCTCATGTTCTTAAAAGCAGCACGTTGGTGGGAGGGTGGGTGGGGTGGAGAGAGTATAGAATCACCCTCGGGCACTCAGCAGAGAGGTATTCTGTGGGTGGTGGACCCCAAGACTGAGGAGGGGGTGGAGGATGTGAAAGCACCAAGGCTGAGGGAGAGGGACACGCAGACGAAGAAGAGACACAAGGTCGGAACCGGAACAGAAGAGGCACAGCCCCGTGCGCCGGGTCTGCGTCAGGACCACGCAGAGCGGCGTGCAGCACAGATGCCAGGACTCGAGCCAGCTGGACTTGCTTCGGAGCCCAGCTCCTCCGTTCATTAGCCTCTCAGTTTCCCGGCCTGTAAAATGGGTACAATGCCAGTCTTGCCTCCCAGGGCTGCCCAGTGGGGCTTGAGCACACAAAGCACCCAGCACCAGGCCTTGCCGTGAGGCCATCAGAGTGTTGGCCCAGGGGCTTTCAAATACAATCCTCTTAGAAAAAGCCCCCCCGACAAAAGGAACAGACTCAATTCTCTAATATTCTGTATCACCACATGAGACACTTCATTTGTAGCTGTTTGTTTTGCAATTAAAATAATCACCTCTTCATTTTTCATGGGCTGTGTACCTTGATCTTTAAGGTGAATCAGTCACCTGTCTCTCTCCCCTACCATAGTGTCCGGCGCAGACCAGCACCCATGAAAGTGAGTGTTTCTGAGCTTGGCGGTGCACACGGTCCTCCTGGGAGGCAGGTAGAGCTGACCTCATTTTGCCCACTTTACGGACAAGGACATAGAGACTCCCCCAGGGCTCGAGCACATGAGCAGCAGCTCTGGGGCACATCGCGGCATGCTGTGGGTGGCACCAGAGGGACTCAGCACCCCTGGGCGCCCAAGGACTGGCACATGGGCGCCAGCACTATCAGACAGAGGCCTTACACAGGGTTGGGATGAGAGCATGGGCCCTGGAGTGAGGCCCTGCAGGTTCCGACCCCAGCTCTGCCACTTACCAGCCCTGACACCTTGGACAAGCTGCTAGGCCTCTCTGTGTCTTGTCTATAAAATGGGGGTGACGAGCCTTCCCACCTCCTAGGGTGCTGTGAGGATTGGAAGACCTCATGGTATGGGGGGAGCAGATAGGAAGAGGCCCGTGTACAGTAAGAACCACTACATGTCACTACTGCACAGGGAGCCACCCCCATCCACCCACCTCTGTCTGCGTCTGATGCTGGGGGTGCCAGGGAGCCGCGCCTGCATCTTTTCCATCTAGGAGACGAAAACGGAGGGCTAGCGCGGTGCGGCGGTCAGAATGGGTAGGCGCTGGTTCCAAGATCAGACCTCGTCCCTTCCTGGCTGTGGAACGGTGGTAAGCCCTGTGTCCTCTCTGAGCCTGTCTGCTCCTGCATAAATGGAGATAAGAATAGAACCTCTGTCATAAAGACGTGAATGTCTCCTTAAGTGATGTAACACACGTGAAACCCCCAGGACAGTTGCTGGCACACGGGAAGTGCCAAACGATGCCAGCCGCTGCTGCTTCTATGTCCTCGGCACCTGCCACTGTGCCTGGTCCCGTGGTGCTGAGCCACCGGTGTGGGATACATGAGTGACTTGAGGACTTTTTATTTCTTATTCTCTTGATAGACAGAGGTCTTCACATTTGCTCCTAAAGATAGGACCCCGGGACGGGAGTTGGCCACCAAGGATGGTCACGGTGTCCGAGATACTTGTTGTTTATAATGATCTCACTGAGTAAATAAAGAGTGTGAGATGGGGACCCAGGCCAGCCCTTCCAAAAATACTCTGTCCCTGGCTCCGCCAGGGCATGGAGACACAGTGACCCTGGCCAATTGACTCCGCTCCCCAACAGGAGTTGAGCCGCTGAGGCAGCCTCACCCAGCCTCTCCGGCTCCTTGGGATGGTCTGGCGAGCCCAGCAGGAGCCAGTCTGAAGCAGCTGGCTCTGGGGAGGAGGAAAAGCAGGTGTGAAGCTCTGATTAATGCCAAAGAGGAGAAATCAAAGGAGCAGGAAAGCTCTGGTCAGGGAGATTGAGGACAAAAGGGCCACTGTCACAGGAGGTAGACACCAGAGGGGGGTGGGGGACATCGAAGGGCAGGTAGCATCAAGGTGGACATTGTCGTGCTGTGGGGGGGACGTCTCCAGGCGTCCTGGGCCCCAGCCAGCCCAGAGCCAGCACAACCCTCAGCGAGGGAGGAAATCCAGAGGGTGCTCCGTCAGCTCCCAGGGAGCCACGGGAGAGCTCTCGCAGAGATGGACGCCAGCTTCAGGGTCAAAACTGCTCCGGAGAGGAAAGTCTTTGTCCGCACCCTTCTTGAGAACCCAGATCTCTTTAGAAAACTGTCCTTTATGAATTTTTTGGAAGTATAATTCCATGGTGACAGTTGCACCCATTACCTTGAACGACAGAACCTGACAATCACTCAGAGGTCACGCAGTCCCACGGCTCGGCCCATTAGCCAGCAGAAGCGACTCCGTTCGTGCATTCTCCTGCCCTCGATCACCGAGCTCCTGCCGCAGAGCACGCCCCGATCACGTGCTGGGGCTCCCGCCTCAGAAACTTGCATTCTGGGGAGGAGGAGACAGACAATAAATGCAAAACAAATAAGGAAAAGCATTCCGATCAGGATAAATATCAGGGAGAAAACAGAGAGCTTTGTGACAGCGGTGGGCGGGACGGTCGGGTGTTGTGGAGCCCTCTCTGGGGTGACGGTGACGGCAGGCAGCGCTGAGGCCCAAAGGGGAGGCCGGGAGCAGAGTGGAAGCGCTGGGTGAAAGCTCTGGCTGCACGTGCAAAGGCCCCGAGGCCGGGACGCATTCAGGGAGGCCCAGGGAAGGGGGACAGGAGCTGGGCTGAGGCGGAGTGCGTGAGCCATGCTCACGTTTACTGGGCACCTGGTGCCAGGCTCCGTTCTACGCTTTTTAAAATTTGATTTTATTTTACAAATAGCTTATTGTGCACACTTTTGGGCCCCAACTTTTGAGGGAAAAATAAGGATGAGCCTTATACATGGGTATAATAATCTGTGTATATAATAAGCACAAAACCGTGGATGCACATTATACACAGCGAAATACGGTAAATATCCATAAGGACCCTTGAAGGTCGGGTTCCATTATTAACTGCATTTATAGTTGTGGAAACTGAGGCCAGAAGGATTAAGGAACCCACCCGTGACCCCTGCCCAAGACACCCAGTGAGGGCAGGGCAGGCTGGAGTCCATCTCCGGCATTCCGGATTTAGACCCTCCCCCCACCCCCACCCCCAGCAGATCCCAGGCAAAGGCCAGAGGACACAGCTTCTGTGCAAGGAGTTGGGATTTTGTTGAAGTGCCACGGGAAGTGTTCTGCTGCGGACCTGAGACACGCGCCCCTCTCAGGCGACCTCCGCCTTCCCCACTCGCCCCTCGGGCCTCCTCCAGCGTCTCCCTTTCCACCCGGGCTTCTCGGGTTTGGGGGTGAGAACCGGCTCTCTGAGCGCGAAGAGGCCCTGGTCTCGGGGTCCCTGGGACTGCAGGCGCGCCGCTGGACCACCAGCCCGTAACTGCAGTCAACCCGGCCGCGCATGTCCAGCTCCGTAAGCCTCAAGTGACCACCGTGACCACGCGGGAGCCACCCGGGCGGTAGCGCGCAGGCTGTGACCCCTGCGGGCACCTCGGCTCCTGGCGGCCGGCAGGCTCCCCGACCCCGGAGCGGCGAACCTCCGGACGTTCCGTTCCGAATATGGGTGACTGCTCCCAGCCCCCTGGAGGAGGCGCGGCCTGATTGGCAGCACCCCCTCCCCCCGCCCTCCTTGGCCGGGGAGGGGTCCGGGGAAGGGCTGTTGTGCACAATTGCTGTTTTTACTCCTGCCATCATTAATTCAAGTATTGACAGAGAAAGGAGGGTCCGGGGCGGCTTTGTGTCACGCACTCACTGTAATTTACTTGAAAAGAATTAAATCACAATTACCTGCCATTCGTTTTGCATAAAACCAGCGCGAGGAGTCTGCCATCAGCAGAGTGCTTGAAGGGACAACAGCCCCATTGTTGCCATCTTAGAACAATATTTCCCCATTTGAAACTTAAAACATTCGAATTAGCAGCTTTGTTGGGCTGCGGTGGCCCACAGATAGACGGGCACCCCACCCCGGACTGCAGACACACCAGTTAACGAGCCTAATTTTCACTCATTTAAGTCTAGACCGATCTTGCAAAATCATCCCATTCATTGTAGAAATATACCTCCCCAAAGTTGGGAAGGAAAACAATCTTTTATCTGTTACCTAGCCCAGCTGATAAATTATCTAAACGCCACGAAAAATTCCTCGTGCTGGATCTAAACGCAGAGCAAACTCTAATTAACTCACTTGAGATTTGTGTAAATGACCGAAGAAATCACACCGTGCCTCAAATAAAGTTACTTCTGTTCTCATTTTCTCCCCTTTTAGATAGAGTTGTCAGGTAAATATGACTGATTAGCTTTTAAACCAAGTTTTTTTAAAGCGTATTTAAAATTTCAGTTCTGCAAAATTACATCACCATTCACTGATGTGTTCAGCAAATTTGAAGCCAGGCTGGTTTTTTTTTTTAACAACTTCTGTAAAAGCAAACGGCTGCTTTGAGTGAGCTGTAGTTTCCATGAACATTAATGGTTTTTCAGTAACAAAATGTAACTGTGCAATCAAGCTGGGATATTTTTAAAAAGTTACTAATTGTGAGAACTTGAACAACAAGGAAAAACAGCAAATAAAAAAACCACAACTGGTAACATTGGGAGCGGTATGCAGGGGCAGGGACATGCCATAGCAACTTCGTGCCTGTCACAGTAAAGACAAGTGACCGAAATAAGGCTGCAAGTAGAAGAGATGAAAAATAGAGAGGTAGAATTTTAAAAGCTTGACTGGTAAAGAACAAGCTAAAATGCAGATTTAATGCAGGGAATGATTAAAATGTGACATAAGAAAACCCTGTGACCTAGGAAAGCAAGTCAGTGAAGTAAAAATGCATTTGCTATTTTAAAAAGTGCAGTCTTCTGAGTGAAATGTTATTAGTATTTTAAGATGTTAATTTTGAAAAAAAGTACAGGAGTATAGGCTGCCAGCTGATTTTTAAAAAAATAAGCAGTCTTTTCCTTTAAAATTGTTTTGTCTGTTCCCTTTTATTTTTTGGAATGCATGTTTAGTGACTTTAAATTTTCAAGTAATTTTTTTCTTTTTTCTTTCCAGAGAGAATAAACATTTTGCCTTAGGAGAAAACAAATTACATGTGGCACAAACCAAGGACTGGACTCTATTTTCATGACTGTGTTTTGAACAATAACCCAGAGAGAAAGGGATTCATCGGGCAAAGGAAACAATGTCCCGGATGTAAATTCCTGTTCTGATGTGACTCCCTGTGATATCGGCAACATTTTAAGTTCCAGCCCGAGTCGTGAATTCCTTCAGAACAAATCAAATGTCTTTAAAGAATATTTCTGTTTGAAAAGGAATTAAGCTCTCCTGAAAGAATTTTAAAGGTTGTGATATTCACAGTCTGATAAAGCAGCACCTTTAATGAAATTCTAATTAGCAATTTCATGCACTTTGCTATTAGTCATATCAGATTAGTGCACATTTTCACAGCCTTCCTTTAATTAAGTGCACTTATTCCAAGTTTCAAACACTTTCCTTATAAGATGAAAACTGTGCTGAAATGTTATTTAGTAAACAGAGGAAGTGTGAAAGTGTAGGTGTGCGTGTATACCGAGGCAGACATCTTTAACTGTCTACAAAATTGTTTTTACATTTGGAGTTGGGGAACTCAGGCTTTCTTCCCTTCTTTCGGGCATTCTCAGGGTTTCCTCACTGCTTCTAAGGGACCGATTCAAACCCTCAGCCTAAAGTGTGCATCATGCGTATTTTTGCTTGAAACATATTTTCTGTGTGTGTGTGTGTGTGTGGAGAAAGAGAGAGGGAGAAAGAATTAAACAATACACAATATTTAGTTATAAAAATCTCCTCTGAAAAGCAATGAACAAGCATTTGTCCACACGGTAGTCCCACCCTTGCCACCCTTTGCCAGTACCTTCTTCCCTTTGAAATCAGCAATGAAATTTCAGTGTACCTTCTAAATTTCATTTGAAAGCTCCAGCAAGTAGCAGGCAGCCAGCTTTGTGACCGGGATCCAGTGGGCCCCAGACTTCTCCACTTGCAGAGCCCAGCAGACAAGCCAGCCATCTCCAGGCAAGGCAGGACCTACACCCCTTGGGGCGCAGACCCGGCAGACCCCAGAATCCCTGGCCCTCCCTGCCTCCCAGGCTCCTGGAGGGTCGCTCTAGTTCAGGACTATCGATTGCATTGTGTGGGAATCAAGCTGATGGCTTGATCTTATCTGTAGCTTTTTGTCAAGAGGAAATTTTGGTTGCCTGTTTTGCTCAGAGGTTGAAAGTTGTAATATATTAACTAATTGCTTGCATCTCCAACACATGTTCTCTTGTTGGTGTCATTCATTTATACTGTAACATTTTTGACATTTTTAGATCCTCTCCTGGGACTCCTGGGCCTCTTAGCAGTTCCCTGCATGAAGAGTGTTTGCCTAATGATTACTGACTGACAGCTCAATAACCAGGAGTTGGGTGCATCTATTGAAGAGTTCTGGGTGTGTGTGTGTGTGTGTGTGTGGGTGTGTGTGTGTGAGTGCGTGCGCGTTTTAATTCATGGTCCACTTTGTCAAGTCATGTGTGAGCCATAATTTAAGCTAATAATTACCAGACATGAATTCAATGAAACATTGGTGTCTACACTTAAAACAAAATAGTCCTGAATTTTAATGCATTCAGAAAACGTTTGCCTAGGGCCAGGCTGGGTCCAGCACGCATATGGAAGCACTTTAAAAGTGATAAATGATTTGGAATCTACCCTGTCTACTGGTGTGCTTCTCAGGAAAGAAAATTAGAGCTAACAGGTGTTAGATAGGGAATGCTGGGGCATTTTAATAGAATTGTCAAAATGTTGGTACCAGATGTTGACATTAATGCACAGAACTCGGAACGTAATGCCGGGCCGCCATTTAAATGATTATTTGTTTAAATTTCAAGTCGCCAGCAGGAAATCCTTACTTTGTTCAGCACCTTTCTCTACACACCATCCCCCGGCTCTTTCCCCTACCATTTGCATCAAAGTGGAGCGGCTGCTAGGTTCACACATGCATGCCTTAAATAATCCATGCCTGTCAAATTTCATTTTTTCTTTTCAGATCATACTCATCACATCCCCATCGTCTCCAGCCTTGAAGTCGGCCTCAACGTATTCGTGTACGAGGGGGAAAAAAAATGATTTAAATACTGCCAGTTACAGGATAATTAATCTTTGAACTACTCGGTAACTTCAAATGTATATGGCAAGTAATCTGCATGAACTTGTAATTACTATGTATTTATACGATATTTGCCATGTAATCACCAAGTCGTTACATGGTTATGTGAGCCTTGTAAATTATGGCAAACGCAGAAAACTAATCTCGTTCGGGCCACCGCCAAGAGACTGTGCGGGGGCCGCTGGTATCCACCGCGGTCGGTTAATCGAAGGATCCGGAAAGCGTGTATCCTTTCAAGGAGAGTAGAACGTTCGCCTGTGATGGAGCCCTGACTTTCAGAAATACCAGGGGGCTGAGAGACCGGCGAGGTGGGCAGAGAGCAGCCTTTCTCACCTGCTTTCCCGCAAAGGCTGTGATTGGTGCGGGCCACGCATTGCTGCTGGAGTGCAAAGGCAATGGGGGAAAATCCGCCATCAGTTCCAGAAGCAGCGTTCTGCTGGGGCTTGAGGAAGGTCCTGAAATAAATTCTAGGGTGAGTTTCAAGAGCAAACCGGGAGACGGATTTGGCTTGGCATCTTTTTGAACCCAATTAAAGCAGAAGCAAAACCTCCGGTTTTTCC
This sequence comes from Phyllostomus hastatus, assembly GCF_019186645.2. Lineage (NCBI taxonomy): Eukaryota > Metazoa > Chordata > Mammalia > Chiroptera > Phyllostomidae > Phyllostomus > Phyllostomus hastatus. The sequence goes on along the minus strand of NW_025334004.1, from coordinate 26,016,004 downwards.
AGACCAGGGAGAGCATCTTGTCCCGAGTCTCCAAAAGCAACCTTCATAAGCAAACCACATGTGCATATAGGTGCGTGTGTGTGCGTGCATGTGTGTCCTCAAAAGTCCCATGGGACCACGTGGCCCCTTGGGTTCAAAAGCAACCACCGGAGTGGGGAGTAGCCTCCTCTCCTGCTTGTGAGGACCCCTCCTTTCTTCTGAACCGGACAGCTGAGCTCTGGTTTTCATTGGCGCGAGAAAGGATGACGACATACACAGAGTCTTTCTGGGAGCTACAAGTGGCTGCCTAGGACAGAGCAAGGGGTACAGGGGCTAAATCCAGACTAGATTTTGGATTTTGTCAGAGTCACAGCTTTTCTCTTTTCTCAGCCCCACTTGGAAACAGGAAGAAACCAGGCAACAGCCTCCGGAGCTCCGCCGCGAAGGCCTGGCTACTCGGGGGACCGCCCCCAGCCCCGCCCCCTGCTCCCAGACAGCACCGAGATCGCGTCCCCAACCCCGTCAGGCCATCAGGTCACGTGGCTCGGCACCTTCACAGGCTCACCCGTCTATTGAAGAACTGTACTGTGCAATGTGATCATCTCTAGCCACAAGCAGTTCTATAAATAATTACCTATAATAAAAGATTACGTTTCTTGGGTATACTAGCTGCATTTCCAGTGCTCAAGAGCCACATGTAGCTAGAGGCTACCATGCTGGAAGCACAGCTATAGAATATGTTCAGAATCACTGGTCTGGAACTCTCCACAACTCTCTGCTCGCTGTCCCGACCTCTTCCTGCCCGGAAATACTGGCCTAGGTGGGGGAGGGTACTGAAGGACAAAGCCAGAGAGGTTTTCTTGAGCCCCTTAAGAGGCTACTTGGCCTCCTCAGTAAGACCTGTCCTCACTGCCCCTGGACTTTTGTGCAAGGCCAAGATCAGCCCCAGGGCTGAACGTGTTACCCAGACCTCAGTGGGCATTTGCTGGGATTCCCTTTGAAGAACAGAAGTCCCAGACCCAACAGAACCCTGGAAGACATCTGAGGCCCAGGAGGCCTTAGGTGGCCAGTGGCCAGTCCTGCTGGCCGTGTCTGCATCATGAAGATGCCGGCTATTGCGGGCACAGACCTGGGGCGCCCCTCCGCCTTCCAGGGTAAGCAATTCCAGGCTCATTTGCTAGGGAGAGTCTAATTATTCATTATTATCCATTGTCTTTAACCCTAGGTGCTGCTACGTGCTGCTTGATTGATGTTATACATTACTCACTACGCAGCTGTTTTTCCAGTGCCTACCCTATGCCAGACCAATCGCCTCTTTGATCCCCTCTGAACTCTATGACATGGAAGCTGTGATCCCATTTTACAGATGAGAACATTGAGGCTAAGGGGGACTCACTGACCACCCGCCTCAAAGACACAGGTCTAGTCAGCAGTGGATCAGAATCCAGACCTCACCCCATTCTCTATTCCATACACATGGGCCTATTCTTCAGCCTTATATGGACTTCCTCTGCCCCAAAGGGCGGCCGGGAAATGAAATGCCCAGCTTCCCAAATCCTCAGCAGTGCTCCTTCTCGGCACGCGCCTTCCTCATCTGCATCACTCCCCTGACCACTGCTGACTTTTCATCCTCACCCAAGGACACGGTTTTTTTCATTGCACTTACAGAGGAACAGAGGGGGTGGGAAACATTGATGAGGGAGAAACATCAATTGGTCGCCGTCTCGAATGTGCCCCAACCCACAACCTGGGCGTGAGCCCTGACGGGGAATCAAACTCACCACCTTTGCATTTACAGGTAGTCCTTGCTCCAACCAGCTGAGTGAGCCCCACTGGCCAGGGCCCCAACCACTGCTGGCTGATCAGCCGTCCCGGCCTGTGCTCTTCTGTGAAACGGCCCAACTGTTCACTTCTCCCCATAGCCATGCCTCCTTTGCCCTGCGACTAGGCAGCTGTTTTCCTCGGAGAGGAATGTATTTCACAGACTGTGTTACTGAATCTAGGTTGGCCTTGGGAGTTGCTTTAGCCAGTAAAATATGTCCCGAGCAACGTTATTCCAGTTCTGAGAATAGGTCTTAAGAGACATTGCATTCTCTCTCTCTCCCTCTTACCTTCTCCCCCAAGAATCCTGCCACCACCACCTAAATGAGCCTAGGCCAGCCTGCTGCATACTGAGAAATACATACCCAACTGTGCCCACTACCAGCTAGTGGCCAGCCCACCTCTGGAAGCAAAGCCACCCCACTGACCTGCACTGACCACAGAGGTGGAAAGAAGCAACCTTAGGGAGAACCGCCCAGCTGAGCCCGGCTCAGGCTGCTGACCCGCAGAACCATAAAGGAGTGGCTGGTGGTGGTTCAGGTCCTTCCCACTGTCTCCCTCCCAGTCTTGCTTGCACACAGTAGGTGACTAAGACCTACTTCTTAAGTAAACGCCGGAGAGCGAAATGCTCAAGAACACTCGGGGTGGCTCACTTCACAGCAGGCACGACCACCAGTGCGCTCTCCCAGCCAGATGGCTCTTCTTCTGCTCTCAGACGCCTTGTGTTGCACCCTCCCGCTTCTTTAACTGACCCGTTATCTTCAGGGCGCACGTGCTCGCGAGAAAGACCCTGAAATCTCACGACTTGGCGAGATCCAATAGTGCTCCTCCCGTCTCCAGTCCCTCAGCACCGTGAAACCTCTTTGCTCATCAAGCAACTGACAAATGAAGAGTTCTCATTTTAAAAGTCTGAGTTGTTGGCCATGGGACATGAGCTTCATTCCCACTGTTGCTTCTGATTTTGGACCAAACCACAAAACTTCCCACATCCACTGAGATCCTTGCTTTTATTTTCTTTCCTTCCCCAGCCAGGCATCCAGGGGAAAATGTTTACCCCTCCTAAATCCATCCGCAGCCCGCAGGGCTGAGTGAGACTCAGTCGGCTCATGTTCAGTTTCCCCTTTGGCTCCATTGATTCCAGGCCTTCCCAGGGCCAGAGCGGAGCGCGCATTGGAAACCCTGTCCGGCCTGGCGTCTGGAAGGGGGCCAGGGCCCCCGACATGGTTCACGCAGCTGGGAGCGAGATGCTGGAAGCTGGGTCGGGGCCAAGCTGGGCTGCCCCAGCAACCTCCGCAGAGGGAGCCTCAGGGAAAGGTCCCATCACTCACGCTTTGGGTGTCACGGCGTCGCTCTATAGAGATGAGCGTTCCTGAGCACTTCCCAGTCTGCATTTATTCAGTTAGTAGGTCTCAGTCTCCTACTGTGTGCCAGCAAGACCTGGAGGGGGACAGTGAGGAAGGACAAGGGGCCTGAGTCTGGAAAGAGCTCACTGGTGGACATACCACTATGGCGGGAGATGCTGAATTAAGGGCAGAATCCAACGGGTGTCGGCGGGGAATAAACAGAGAGGCTGGTACTTACGGGCACTCGGTGTGTGCCGAGCACCCTTCCGATCATGCCAGCGTGCACGGAGTCATGCAGTCCTTACACCTGACCTGTCATGAAGGCGCTATGACCCGTCTCATTTTACAGGCGACAAAACTGAGGCCCAGTGAGGTGACATAATATAGGCAGTCCCCTACTACCTTCCTGAAAATACATGTGAGGGTTAAGTGTATGGAGGTTGTGTAATAGACTGAAATGTTAGAAATAAATCTCCATTTCAAGGATGGGAAACATGGAGACCATCGAGCACACACGTTCGAGAGCGTACACCTGATTGTTAAACATTATTAATATATCAAAATGATTAAAACCCTGAGATGTGAAGTGTAAATATTACATATAAAATATACATGTAATATCTAGATATAGACAGAAGCATGGCTGAAGAAACTCCTTACAACAAATCCCCAACCTCTCGGCTGACTGGAAGGGGTGTTTACGAAGCAAAGAGAGCCAGTTCCAGTCTGGGTGGGAGCAGCTGCTTAGGAGGAGGAGGTGTAGCTGCGGAGCTAGATAGGCCACTCAGCTCTGGGCATGCTCCTGAGCCGGGAGGCTCTGGGCCTCGTGAGCCGAGCGAAGGCCAGGGGCTGGCGAAACTGAATTTTACCCAGGGTTTCTCCCCTTGTAGCTGGGTGTCCTTGGGCTAATCGCTTAACCTCTCTGAGCCTCAGTTCCTTGGCTTAGCATGGAACCATTGACAACGACCTCCCAGGCCTTCTTGGGCTCTTCGGAAGGATCCCTTAGAGCAGGTGGAGAATGAGTTCTGTGGACTGTTAAGCCCTTATGCTCCGAGTCAGGCTTCTCAAAGTGGGGTCCAGGCACTGGCAATATGGGCATCATGTGGAAACCCATCAGATTGCAAATTCTCAAGCCCTAACCCTACCCAATCAGCACCTCTGAAGGCAGGGCCCAGCAATGTCTCTGGCAAACCTCAGCAGGGACATGTTTGAGAACTGACACCGTAAGTGACGCCAGCTCCCTGGAAGAGTCCCAGGGGACCATCATGGTCCCAGGAGAATTATTGACAGTGCCCTTTTCGTTCTCAAAAGTATTTCACAATGGGTGATAAATCGCATGGTCCCTACACATGGCTCTCAGGAGCCTAGCATTCTTCCTAAGAGATGGGGGAATCACGTTATCACCATGGAGACAAGGAAGGAAGGAAGGCAGGAGCGAAGACAGGTGGGCAGGCTTTCTCTAGGAGCTGCCTTTCGGGGAGCCAGAAACAACTAGAATTAGAGATCACGGGCACAGGCCCACAGACCTCAATGGCCCAGAGGATCCTGGCTGTTGGGGCCATTTGTGTGTCAACAAACATGCCATCTATGAGTGCTGGGGTGACCCACTGGGGCCCTCACTTTCACAGAGCTGGGTGTGGCCTCAGGTTCTCCTATACATACAGCACTCTGGGCGGCTGCTAATTTGCCAACCCCCTTCATCCTAGAGATGTGCAAACCAGGACCCGGACGAATTCACCCACGGCATCCAGGGTGTTTGCAGAGCGGGAGGCGTCTCACGGCTCACTTCTCCAGCCCTTTGCAACCACGTGCCACCTAAGGAGGAACCGCCTTGGATGGCTGGGGCTGCTGAGAAGAATGGAGAGGAACACGGCAACTTCTGCTGAAGCAGGCCTGGGCTGTCTTGGGGAAAGGAACCGCAACTTGAACCTAACCAGACAGAGGTCACCCGGTTTTCAGATAAACAGGGAGAGGTGCAGAAAGATGAGCAGGCTTGCCGTGGTGGCTAAGGGCACCCTCCTAAGGGGATTCACTCCTTTGGATTGCAGAACAGTCTGGTCTTCTAGAGTCTTCGCTGTGAGACTAGTGCCCTCCTCTGCAGATGTGCCCCTGGGTCAGCAGTGAACCCAGGAGAAGGCCATCCTATCTGCACGCCTGGGTCCTTTTCTTTTTATTCAAAATCACACTTTCAGTTGATATGCTCTTTTCTTAATAACTTTAATCCATGTGTTATAAAAGAATGCTTCACATTACTATTGGAAACGGAAAACCAGTTTCACTCACCACAATTCATTAAAACCAATAGAGTACTTTCAAATTATAAAAGTGTTCCTCGTTGTAGTGACTCCAGTCAGCTCACGTGTGCAACCAGCCTGACGCACAGTGGGAGGTGCCCACCCAGGGGAAGGGGGAGGCTGGGGGAGGGGAAGGAAAAAGAATTTTTGTGCATTTCTGCACGGAGACGACCTGGCGCTTTGCAGAGAACCCCAGGGGGTGCAGGGAGGCCTGGACGTGGCCGCGGGTTCTCCAGCTCTAAAACAAGGCTGAGCACGATTGTTCTTTCCTCCTAGGATGCTTGGGAGGACGATCCGTTAAGGTTGTGGTGGTTCATGAGCTTTATGATCAGTGGCACAGCCCAAAATTGAGTGCTCGAGATTATTTTGCTCAGCTTCCCCCACAGTGTAAGGCTGCCAGTCCTGAGCAAAGAGTAGTTGTACACGGGAGGCTGCTGCCTGAGGAAATCTTGAAACTAACGTGTGTCATGGCAACACGTGAATATAAAACAGACACTGAGAAAATGAGAGCAGAACCATCAAGACTTGGGAGAACAAAATAGGAGTGTGCAGGTCATAATGGTCACATAATTGCCCTAGTTTAGCTTCGGAGTGAGCACTGAGCTTCCTGGTAGCAAAAGGGAAAAGCAAAAATGTCTGTTATGAAGGAGGAGGAGCATCTTTCAGCTTCCCAGGAGACAAAGAGTTCTTCCTCATCTTGAATTTTTAAAAATTAATTTCTCACACAGGGTTTAAGACAGGGAGACCAAGTGACAAGAAAAATAGCCTCATCCCAGGGCTGCTCGCCCTGCCTCAGTAGACCCCAGGGCCAGAGGTCCCAGGGCCACTTCCAAATCCGACAGTGCCGCCAGGGTGCTTCTGGACTCACGCTTCCTCTCGGTCTCACTCTGCGACTCTCTCTACAGTGTGCATAGGAGGAAGAGCGCTACGCAGTGCCAGGCCTGGGTGGTGTGACCCCACGCAAGACAAACAAGTCTTGCCAAACTTTCTCCATCCGGCAGTTCAGCCATTCAAAGTCATTTCAGAATTGCAGTCACGTCAGAAATGCTCACAAAGCAACACTGAGTGGGGAAAAGGCAGGATGCCGTATTGCAGATAGGCATGGTCTCACCTCTATCCAAGAAGCCCACAGGTGAGCCAAAAGGCCAAATGCAGGGCAATTTGGCACACAGGACAGGTGCAGGAGCCAGCCCTTCTGTCTGGGTTCAAATCTCACCTCTCACGGCCAACCGCCTGAGTGGCCTTGGGCAAGTCACCCCCTCTCTGTGCCTCTCTTTTCTCATCTGCGACATGTGGGCAATGACAGTACTACCTGGTGCAGGTGTTGTGAGGAGGAAGTGCATTCGCCTGTAAGAAGCACTTACTGTACCTGCACAGTGAGCTTTCGTGTGTGTGTGCACGCGCGTGCATTCACACATGTGTGACCACTGACAACTCCAAAAGGAAAAACTCCGAAACGCTAAACGCCATCTGGTGATGATTTGAATTTTCTTCTTTATGATTTTCTTGACTTTTCAGATGATTTTCTTTATTTCACTTTCCTACTCGGGGTGGGGAAGAAGGCTTTGCGTTTGCCTTTCATTACCTGTAATGTCAGAAACTCGAGCTTTGTCCGACATGCCTCCCAGGGCCACTGGGGTTCAATGGAGACACCGAACCCAGGGGCTTGTCTACTGCGAAGGGCTGCACACAGTTGGGGAACTACCCGTGCAACCACACTGGAGCCTCGAACCTGCAGCGCTTTGGGCACAGTGCCCCGGTGAGTCCTGCAGCTGTCTCCCTCAGCCTGCGACCCAGGATCTGGGGTGGGGGCTGCCTTCCTCACTTAGGGGAGTCCTCTCTGCTGAGCCCCTGGAGCATTAAAAAAAAAAAAAGAAAAACACCATTTCTCCCCACAGTCATCAAACATTCAGCAGCCCCTCAGGTTTAAAAGCTGGAGGGTCCTTCATCATCCGCTTTGTGATGGAAAGAACATCTTTCCTGCACCCTCCCACCCACACGCACCCTCCACCCCTACCACAATCCAGCGTCTGAATGTTTTCTATTAAATGCAGATATTTTTTTAAAAAATATGCAGGGGTCGCCTTCCTTGAGCATTTATCCCACCACTTGGGGGATATCTGGGGCCAGTCCCCTTTTCCAGCCCCCCAGATCCAAGTTCATATCTAGAAAGGATCTTTTTAAAAACCAACAGGGCTTCTGGGCTTTTCCATGTTTTCTCTTCACGTATTTTCCTGAAAGCAAATTTAGCGTCTGAAGCGAGATACCCCCGTATATTTATGGGAGTTTAATAACGTCTTCCATTAATAACATAGACAAACTAATTTACCCAAACGTGTCTGTTTCAAACTCTGGGAACAAAGGGTGGGAGGATGAAAATCAATCTTTCCTTTGTACTTGAGCCACTGACCCGTTAAAGCTTTGAAGATCATTTCTTGAAGAAATTGTGAGGAGTTATTTAACTACAAACAGCAGCTACCTTCCCATTCCAGCTGCGTAATCAAGCATAATAAATTAGAGTTAAAAAGTTGACTCCATTTTTTTTTTGTATACCCGAAAATCCGGAGTAGCGCTTTGACAAATCGGCTCCGTGGCAGACCCCAGCAGTGCACAGAGCTTGCACTGGGGCTGGTTAGGCCGAGCTGGAGCCTGTGGGAGACATTCCTGATTGGAGGCTGTTGGGAGACACCCAGGTTTCACCAAAGACGCAGGCTCGATCAAGGCCCTGTGGCAGGCAGGAGTGAGCGTCAAGGTGGGATCCAGTCGCCCCGCTCGGGGTGGCAACTGCTGGTCTTCGCCCGCAACGCCCACCCCCCGGGGGAGAGTCCCTTGAGAAGGAGCGGTTCAGGTTGGCCCCGAGGGCCAGCAGGGACCCTCCCTCCCGAATCTGGCCGGCATTCCTCCATACAAACCGTTCTGATCCACTTTGATAAAAATCAGTCTCCGTGGGTCTTGAAAGAGTCAAAGGCCCTTCTTAATCAAATGATCAACTATTCATTTTGAAAGCTTGACTGGTTCAATTAAGATCACAGGCGGGAGACAGGCCGGTCATATTACCCTCCTTTCCAGCCGGCCTGGCCAGTCGCCGTCCCCAAAACCTATCTCTGACCGGCCCACGCCTGTGCTTGCTCGAACGCTCCACCACCCCTCGGTGAAATCTGACCACCCTTCGAGGCCCCATCTGCTCCCGCCTCTTCCCAGAAGCCTTCCCTGCCCCTGCCAGCTGGCGTTGCTCCTCTCCCTCTGAAATCTTGCAGCCATAGTGTGTGTCCCTTCACTGGGGACTTCACTGGGGTCTGCTTCCCCCCCCCCCTTCACCGTACGCAACTGGACTGCAAGCCGCAGGAGCGGGCCGCAGCGCACGCCCTGAGCGCCGATTGATGACGGGCCTCCTTAAGTCCCGAGCCGGCCCTTGACGACAAAGGTTTGGCTTCCCAAAGTTCATCTGTGAGTCAGCTGTTTGGAATGTGGAGTGGGCTCTTCCATTTCTTCCAGAATAACAATGTTCCAGAATGATGCAATGATGCTCCGGCGGTGGCCACGTCACAGGCTTGCCCACAAAGTGCTATTTTGCCTAAAACGTAACTGCAACACTATTCCACTGACATGCTCCGGTTAACTGTCGATCCCGTGCGAGCAAAGTCGTGTTTTGTGGGCTGGCCCGGGAACGTGACCCCGTTTTCCACAAAAGGGAAACGCTGTGGTGAGAGGCACACTCGTCTGCCCGCACGCCCATCTGCCCGCACGCCCGTCCACCGCCAGCCACAGCAGCTGGCAGGGCACACACAGAAGGGGGCCTGAGCCATGAGCCCCGTCTCCTCCTGCTTTCTTCCCCAGATCCAGTCAGCCTGGCTGCACCTAAAACAAAAACGGAAAGTGGCCTCCGGGCACCCTCGTTGGCCAGAACCTGCCCCTGGCAGGGCCGCCTGCCTGACGGATGGGGGCGGCAGGGGCGAAGCCGGGGCTCTGAGTTTGGGGGTCATGGAGATCACAGTGCCCACACATGGGACTGTGGACGGCAGCCCTTCCACACACCCCCAAGCCCGGTCCTCAGATGTGTTCCCTCCCAAAGGCATTATTTGAATCAGGACAGACAGCAGAGACACTCACGTGCTCTGATGTCACCTTAACTTGGGCTCTGGTCTTTCCCCTTCTGTGCCTGTCACGGTGCCACGGAGAGGTGCCTCCCCCCACATCTCCAGCCTCGGAGCACAGGCCAGAGAACGCGGGGACCTCTTGGGCTCTGATCCTGCTTATCTGTCCACATGAGGGCTGAATTCTATTTTTTTTTTTTTTGAAACAACGACCGTAAGCAATAGAGTGTTTTCTAGCTTCCCACCAGTTGATCTGCCCGCCAAGAGCTCCTCCTCCAAAACTTGTACGCTCACAGATGATACTCCATCTGTGTCTCCTCTGATCAGTGACCAATGAATTACATCCAGGTCAGTGTTGTGTGTGTGTGTGTGTGTGTGTGTGTGTGTGTGTGTATTTTAGGAATGACTCCGCCCCAAACTTCAGACCCACCCTCAATTCAGTCCATGTGACCCGAGAACACCTTTTAAACCAGTGCACTAACACCCAGGAGGTCGACCCTGGAAGGAATGTCAGAGGTCTGCGTGGTGCGCCTGTTGGGGAATGTTTATGGCAGGAGCCTAAAATGGGGAGCTCGCAGAGCCGCCTCGCCTCATGGCTGCACCGCTTCTGCAGACACCGTGTTAGAACCCATTTAAAGCGTTCAAGCATATAATCAAATTTCAGTAATGAGTTATTAATTAAGCAGGGGCAACCAATTCTCTGCTAACTGCCTCATAAACAATCGACAGGAGATTTGTGAATTTTGACTTCCTGACACTATTAAACAAATCAATATTAGGTTTCAGACACAGCAATTCAGACAGTTTTCTCTGTTATTCGGCAGCCATCTGCCTGGAATACTAATGAAAGAATTAAGAGCTGGAGATTTTGCATGTGTTCCATCAAAAAGATCCTTATCTGTGGGGAATTGGGGCCTGATTTGCGTGGAAGAAGTCTTTGCTTTTGTAGGTACAATTTTTTCTCAATATGTCACTCATTAGTATTTATAAAAGCGCTGGGCAGTGCAGGTCCACGGGCTCCGTAGCGAGCAGCCAGGGCCTTACTGGAGAGAGCTGGGAACAAAGCGATCCATTTATTTATATATTTTGCAGACTGGTTAATTTATAGCTAAGCTAACCCATGGAAAACTTGGGTCTAAGAATTCAGCCAGGCTTCTTACTCAGCTTTTATTTTTCAAAAAGACCTGTTTGTTCCAGCGTAGAAGCAGTTAGCTCAATGAGGAAGACAGGGTTTTTGCAAAATCTGGGCCACCTCTAAGTGACAAGATGTGCTCGTCTACGTCATTCACCCTTGACCTTCTCTCTTTCTTCCTCTTCCCTTTATTGCCCTTCCGTGGTCACTTAACTCGATAGCAGTGCTGTTAAAAATACCTTAGGGGACAACGACAGAGATTTACTTCTGTTCCTCTAAGGGAGAAGCACTGTGCGGTCAGTAGCAATGCGAAGGGTCCCTCCCTCCTCCCTCCACGCACCCAGACCCAAAGTGCGCACTTGGCTCAGGGGGTCACTCGGCGTGTGTAACCTATTTGCTCTGTGCCCTCCAGGCTTCGCCGGCCAGAAAGGTGCCAATTAGGACCCAACCTGAAGGTCTAAGGATTGGGACTAACCCAGCGATAGCAACCCTTCCCAGTCACGCGGAGGCAGAAGCTCCCTTGTTTGCCATACACTGCACTGTATCCTATACTGTTCATCAAATACATGCACTCTAAACTCCTGGAGGCCAAAAATACCCCCACAACTGTGTGTGTGTGTGTGTGTGTGTGTGTGTGTGTGTGTACAGAAATATAAACACACACATCACATCCTGAGAGAGCCTCCCTGACGGATGTCAAGATGATTTGATATTCCAAACTTTATTTTACATATGACATTTCAGAAGTGATGCACCTGGGGTATGACACCTCTCCGTTAACTGAAACGGGTCGGAGAAAGACAAGACGAGGGACGCATCATGGGCTGGGTATCAATGATGGGTTGGGCCCATGCTCACACACTGTCTTCTTTCATTCTCACTGCACTGTAAGGCAGGCCCTGCGAGAACACTGTCCTTAGCTTGTCCAGGGTCACCTGGGCCACCGCAGAGTTGATCGAGTGCCGGTTGACTGCATAACCCATTCCCCCTCTCTGCTCCAGCTTGCTGTGAGATGCCTTACACTACTCCTCTGTTGGGCAGAATCTCTGTGAATCTTGTCCAAATCCTTTATTTTGGTTTTCCACTCAAAATCAGCCATTAGAACAACATGAATGGCTAGCCAGATAGATGGCTTGCTGTTTGAGGACATGGAAACTTCCTTCACTGTCTTGCATAATTGTAACTTGGTTCTCAAATGTTTAAATGTCCCTGCGACCTTTGCAGTCGGCATCTGTCCCGTTAGTTTGAAATTACTACATGTTGTTAAAATAATTCAAGAGAAAATTCAGAAACTGTCTCTGTTCCCCATCAATCTTATAATGTTTTGCCTTGATAAGGCAACCTAGGAACATATTATGGATTTTAAAATATATTAGTTCACAGTGCTGGCCACGTGCCCATGGACAACTTAAATACTCAGTGTTGATATTTTCAAATCCTTATTCTTGGTTGATACGATGTCAGTCTTTAAATATTATTTCTAAGCAACAGGAGCTACTCGAGTCCATTTTAGCAGAAAGAGATTTATTAAGGAGGATTAAGTGGCTCACAGAAGCTCCAGGAGGGCCAGAGAACCAGGTTTGGGCGCTATCAGATGTACTGTAGCCACAGGGCCACTTTGCCAGAAGGCATACCCACCCAAGCCCTGGAACTGCTATCCCATAAAACTCACTGATCAGAACCCATGATATTGAACCATGGACTCCAAAGCCCCACCACAGCCAGCACCAAATGCAGATGCCTACACCCCACTCGCCTGCATGTCTGATCTTCCTGATCGTGTCTCCCAACTGCCACTGTTCACTCTACCTCCAAGGCTGGCGTGCGGCTGCTACTTGGCAGAATTCAGACCCTCTGCTGATTCCTAGCTGCAAGAGAATCTGGAAAATGTAGTTATGTTTTGTTTTCGCTCTGTGGTTTCTCTAATACGAAGAGATAAACCAGAAGGAAGTTATGACAAGTACTAAGTGAGCTCATCTACAAAACTAACCATAGGAAAGCTGGTCATGGCTTTTCTGTTTTAAAAACAAACCCATATAGGGCCCTGGCTGGCATAGCTCAGTGGATTGAGCGTGGGCTGCAAACCAAAGTGTCACAGGTTCGATTCCAGTCAGGGCACATGCCTGGGTTGCAGGCCATGACCCCCAGCAACCACACATTGGTGTTTCCCTCTCTCTATGTACCCCCCTTCCCTCTCTAAAAATAAATAAATAACATCTTAAAAAAACTCATATAATGCAAGGCTCACAATATATACCTACCATGTGTGGGTGTTGACATAGTAGTTTCACACCTCTAATCTTAATGTCATTTCCACAAAAATCTCCTCAGCTATATATTTATGATCTTATCTACAGATGAGGCTTAGACACATAAAAAAGCATATTCAATACAGGGTGGGGCAAAAGTAGGTTTACAGCTTATAGTTGTGAGTGCCCCGAACACAAGAGCTTTTTTTCCTATTATTATTTATTAATGATTGCATTGTTGTCCATAGAAACAACTGTGAGCCTACTTTTGCCCCATCTGTATCTCATGGATGGTAAATGGCACTGCTGAGCTTTGTTGGGCTGTATCCTACTTCAGCAAAAGAGGTGCTACAGTGAGAAGATCCTGGACGCTCAGCCACAGATACATTGGGTGACGTGAAGTGAGCTTTTATTCCACTTCCCTAAGCCTCCTCTGAAAAGCGGAAATAATTACTGCTTCACAGGTGGAGTAGCGAGGATTGAATGAGGGAACATAGGTCCATCTTCCAGCTTCAGATCCAGGATCTATCTAAAATAACTGTGCCATAAATAAACATATGAAGAAATTGAGAAAAACCAACAAAGAAACAGGAAGGAAGACTGTCCTCCCTCTTCACTCCCTGGCGACCAGCTTCTTCTGCGGAGGGGGACGTGAATTCCGTGACAATCTGCCTCACGCCGGAGGTTTTGCGGCCAATAGCTCAATGTTGAAATAGGATTATGTGTCCAAGGCCAGGGAACCTTTTATAGTAGCAGGGGCTCGCTTGAAAAACAGGAGGCCTGTTAACACTCAGTCTTAATTAAACGGATTTCTTGATGAATCCAGTGTGACAGGGACTGACGCTGTTAACTGTTAGCACGCATGTGCCCCCACGCCTTCCCTGGGGAGACCGAGAAAAGGGCAGTGTGAGAGCTGTGGTCGAGGTTATTTGGTAGAACTCCCTTAATGTTTCTGTGATGATGTAAGTCAAATTTGGAATTCCTTTTCAATTAGTTTTGGCAGATGGGCTGTGCTTCTTTGAATACGACCCTACATAGACTGGGTCACCTAGGGACTGGCTTATATTGGGGTTACACTAATTTTTAGAAACTTGGCCAACGAGGCCGTGGTAGTTGCCTTATTTAAAGTTCCATGACTTACAGGTTTGGAGCCCTCAGAGGGTGGGGGTAGGCAAAACTCTTGCAAGAAATCTCCGCCTTCATTTGTCCACCAAACGGTGCCTGCAGAGTAAATGCAGAATGTGCGCCAAACCCGGATATATGCACAACTATTTTTCCTCCTTATATTTAAAAAATTTAATTATACAAAGTGATACACCTAATTCTTGTTGCAAAACATTCAGAGTTAAAGACCCTTCATCCTTCATTTAATTCGCAAGGAATAAAAATAACACTGATTATGTATTTAACTATGTCCCACACGTTGTTCTAAATGCTTTACATGAATTAACTTATATTCTCCTCTGGACAACCCCAGAGATTGCTCCTCTGATCATCGACACTGTACACATGAGAAGCCTGGAGCCCAGGAAGTTAAGAATTTGCCCAGGATGACACAGCCAGCATGCTGTAAACCTAGGATTTCAACCCAGGTTTCCGAGTCCGCCATGACATGCCGATTGCAATGCCGTGGACCTCCCCACACAGTTCCCTTCATTGCTTTGCTGTGATGCTCCCCCGATGCTTTTCTTCATGTTCACAGACATAGGCAAGCCTGTAAAATATTGGTAAAGTAAATTGAACATTAACAGAGTGGTTCTCAAAGCAGGGTCCTTGGCCGGCAACATCACCGGAAACTTGCTAAAATGCCAACGTCCAGCCCCAACCCTAGACCAACTGAATCAGAGATTCTAGGGCTGGGGCCCAGCAATCTGTGCTTTGACAGGTCGCCCAGGTCATTCCGATGCCTACTGACGTTTGAGAAGCACTGCATTAATGGTACGCCGTGGGTGTTCCAAGAAGCAGACACCAAAATAGGATTAAGTGAGTAAGAATCTCATTAAGGGAAACTCCTGTACAGAGGTTATAGGGCAGGAGCTTTGCGAGGAAACAGAGAGGAAGTAGGAGCAATTCTGGGAAAATGCTCAGGCCACCGTGAAAGATGGACCCAGGAGAACAGAAGGGGAAGGGTGGGGAGGAGGCAGCCTAGACTGCCGCTGGGGGGTCCCTGAGTTCGAAGCTGGGCAGAAAAGCAGGCCCACGTCTCCCCAGAGCAGCTTTGCTCTCCTGTTCTCCCCGCACCCACTCACCGACCAGGAGCAGCGCAGGGAAGCATGGCCTTGACTCACACGTAGCAGTAGACCTCAAGGGGCGACCATGAGGCTCCTCAATCAATTGATGGTGCTACCTGGAGATACGTGAGGCTCAGTCTCATGGCTGCTGTGTGACGTGCTTGTTTATTTTACTCAACAATGTGTTTTAGAAATCGGTCCCCTTCGGGACGTGTTGATCTGCTAACTCATTTTAATGGCTGCATCATATTCCCCTGTGTGAACACCCCACTGTTTGGGCAATCCTCTCTCCACTCACAGACGTTTAACTAGTTTCCAATGCGCTTGCTCTCTCACGCATGCTTCTGTGTGCATGGCATCGTGTATCCAGGGCAGTCACCGAGGAAAGTCTCAAAGCCCCAGGGTGTATCTGTGTGTCTGTCACCTTCTAATAATCACAGCCACATTCCCCTCCAAACTGGCTGCAACGATTCATACTCCCACAAACAGAAAACAGATAAAAGCAACGATTTCCCCACACCCCAGCCAGCCCTAGATAACATCAAACTTTTAATTTTGCCTATCTGATAAATGAGATGATGTCTCATTGTTGTTTCAATTTGCATTTCTCTGATTACTCATAAGAATGATCGTCTTTTCATATGTTTATCGGCCATGTGTATTTCCTCTATAAATTGCCTATATCCATGTCAGTATTTTTCATTTACATGGAGGTTGTGATGCATAAAATGCAGGCTCATTTCCAGCTATTACCACATTGAGAGTATTTTTATTAATCATTTTGTTTTGCAGTGAACAGCTACTAAAAACATGTTGAATGTTTCCGTGTTAAATGGGTCCTTGCACACAAATGGGGCATTGTGTGGGCTGCAGGCTCTGGAGAGCCCACTGCCTGCTGCGGAGGACAGCAGGGGCTGACACCCCCCACCCCACTCCCACTCCCACCCCACTCCCACTCCCACCCCACCCCACCCGACTCCTGGCTCCCTGGGGGCCCCAGGCCTGCCCACACCTGCCTGTCACAGATCCTGCAAATGTCAGTCCTGCACAGGATGGGTAGCCGTCGCCCACCCAGCCCAAAGACAGGTTGCCTCAAAGGGTCTGTCGCTCCTAGTGATGCAGTCAGCGAAAGGCGATCCAAGGCGGGAAGGCTTTCCGTCCCACCCCGCCTCCCGTCCGGTGTCCTGCTATGGAGTCAGGTGACAGGAGCGTGAACACTAGTTGTGCTCTTTACTCCGTGCGTGAGCTCGAGCAGATCATGGCACCCCTCTGAGTCTTGGCGTTCTCATCTACAAAATGCAGATAACCAACCGTGCATCCCCCCGAGCTGCTGTGTGAATGGGTCCCAAGTGCAAGTGCAGCCCCCAACCCGGAGATGAGCACGTTACACACCCAAGGACGGCTGCTACCACGACTCTAATACGTGTTATCACTGAGAGGAGAAAATACCTTGCAAGCCAGTTTAAGTTAGAGAGAAGGCACCGCTGGTCCTAACCCAACACAAGAACCCTGGGCTGTGGCTCTTCCCACAATGCACCTCTGCAGCCCCTTCTTGATTTGAGAAGACCCCGCAGAGAAGCCTGGGCCTCTGGCTTGGTGGTGTCCCCACAGAAGCCTGTCACTCCCCCTGCACCCCGGCCAGGCCCCGTTCGGCACCGACTTCTTTGTCTCTTGCTGCCCGCCTTAATCTGGTGACGCCAATTAACTTTAATGAAAGTTACACGGGGAAATTGCAGGGTGTAGACACACAAATATGTCTTTCGCAGGGAAACAACGACGGCCTTAGAGCCGTGCTGATTTCCAGGTGGAAAGAAATGTGGAGTTTTCTGTCTCCTCCGGGCAAAAGAGGATTTGCGAAACCCAAAGAAAATAACTCTTGAAGCTGAGGTTCCAGCCGTGCCAAGTTTGTGACACGGAGGAGGCCGCTCCCAGAGAGGAAGTCCTGATTCAGGCTGACAGCGCTGCCGCCCCTCCCGGGGGATGGGCAGGCGCTGCTCTCGGGCAGGTGAGCGGGCTCCACCCACCCGCCCCGGAGCCCGCCCGAGCGGCCCGGGGACACACCTGACTGCTGGTGATGGATTTCCCCCACTTGCATTTAATTGCCCTAATTCCTCACATCTGTAGAGCCCTCCAGACTTCACAGCACACCCATCACCTCGCTTTGGTCTCATAACCACCCCTTAGAGGCAGGACTGTGTGTGTGAACTAGTTTCGCACGTGGGCGAAAACGAGGTTCTGCGAGGTGAGGGGATCTGCCCAGCGGTGAGACCATCAGAACAGCCATCTCCAATGGCAGCTGTGCAGCCATCTCCACGAACACGGAGGGCCTCCCTCACCCGCGTGAAAACTTACCTCCCGACGGTGACGAGCGGAATTCACCTGGGGCACGAGATCTAGTTCACCGGTGGCCTGGTAGTCGTCACAACCACTTCCTGCCATTGCCAAATTCTTACGTCCAAGGGACACCTCTGAGGGGCCTGCGCTTCCTCCGACGCTTTACCTGGGCACGCACCTGGAGCAAGTGTCACACCCTACACTACGAGGGGCCTTTGCTCTCTAACCTCCACACTCGCTGAGTCTTGTCTATGCACCTGTGGTTGGGCTCTTCTTGTCCTGTACCCCCCTGGCTCACCAAAGGACCAACGAAATATTTACCCCGACTATGTTCTGATAACATTCATCTGAAAAGAATTCCTTTGAAATTGTGAAGTAATGGCTCCCATTTCTCAATTGCAGACTTTGTGTCAAGCCCTGTGCTTTGTGGGGTATCCGTGGAACCTGACGCAGTTCTCACCACAGCCATCAGATGTAGCCATCTGTGGTAAGGCAGTCAGATATCCACCAAAGAGCAACCTCCCCTTCTTCCATGGAAAGAGAATTGTAGCTGAATGCATAGTTGCCCAGTGAAAGACTACATTTCCTGGGCTCCTTTGCAGCTAGCCTGGTCATGTGACTATATTTAACCCAGTGGAATGTTATTGCAAGTTATATGGGCATCTTGGGGATCATTTTTAACTCCAAAGGCAAGTCCATGACCTTGATTTCTCTCTCTTTCCCACTCCTGCATATTGGTTTTGACCACGTGGGTGAGAACAATGGCGCAGGGAGGTGGAGCCACAAGATGGAAGGGGTCTAGTCCTGGATGACCCCATGACCCCAGGATGGGCCATATCTATTTTGAGCCGCTGTATTTTGGCATCTCCTTGTTTTATTAGTATAGTTCCATCTTTAAATACTGCACTATTATTATATCCAGTTTATAAAACATTAAGTGACTTGCCCAAGTTCGCACAAATACAGAGCCCATGTCTGTTGGGTTCCAGAACCTTTGAAATAGAATTTATTCACTCATTTGTCCCTCTAAGCTCTAATGACTACTATGCAATAGAAGCAAGACTCTCAGGGGTTCGCCTGTACAGGAGGATCGCAGATCTACACGCTGCCTCCCTCTCTGGCATCCTCAAGAGATTGACCAGCTTGGGAGGTAGTTGCCCTGAGATGCAGATGAGAGTTAATTTCAGAACTTCTGCCTGGTCTTTGTGACATCATCGTGGGCAGATGGCTCTGCACTGGGCGCCGGGTTCTTATGCAGGTGGATTTCAGAGGGCCGCCTGGGATTGGTCGAAGGAGGATTAAGAGGAACAGAGGCCACCTTGATTAATGCTCTAAAAGAGCAGGAGTCTAAAGATGAGGTTGCACTTGGGAAAATGCCTTTATTCCTTAGTGTGTTCTAGACTGTGTGATCTCTGAGAATTCGTATTTGTCACTGAAAGAGGTATAGGGAAGTGTGTGTGTGTGTCGCTTACGCTCCATATTTGTGTGCATGGGCAGTTACGTGCACATGGGTGTGTATGTATAGATGTATGTGGGATATGCGTGCCCATTATACATGTGTTGTGGTTATGTGTGTGCTGTGTGTGTAGGTGCTCATTTGCTGTTGTGTCTATGTTCTCTCTCACTGCAGTGGTGGCCCACCAGGTGTCCACTGCACGACTGGGGGAATTATCCCTCCACGCCTCCCCCTGGTGGGAAATCTGGAAGAAGACCTGACACGGTGTGGCCAGTGCCACCCCGACCGTCCTGCTCAGGACTTTCCGGTCTTCTCCCAAACACACACGTGCATGTCCGCACATGCACACATGTGCACACTCACTTTTTTTAGTCTTGACCAGACCACTTTCAGCTTCTGGCAGTGAGCTGCAGGGACACTGGAGCGCACAGACCCGCTGCTGGAGGGAGGGAGGTGAGTTCGGGGCCAGGCCAGTCCCCTGAACAGAACGAGGAGCTTCCCTGACGTGGGGTGGGGATTCATCTAGAAGGTTTAATGGAGGAGGCAGGCTCTCGGGGAAGGGAGGCCAAGGACAGGGCCACCCCAGCTAGTGGCTCTTACCTGCTATAAATGGTTGCCCTTGTTTTTTTTCATTTTGTGCTTTTATTTTTGAGTTTATAGAAATCCCATGAATTCAGCCATTTCACATATTTTCCTCTGGCATTATAATTCTTGTTATTACTCCCATCTCTTCAGTAAAGTCTGGCCCAGCTGTGCAGCAACAAGTGACGAGGTTGCAGGGACAGAGGAACAGGACCATACAAGCCTACGTGTCCTCTGACTCCCCCACACCCCTCACCTGCCAAGGTTCGTAGCCCAAGAGTACCAGGCAGTGACCATCACAAAGGTGCCCAGAGGTCCCAAGGAGGAGGAGCAAGGGCCCGGGGACACTCTTGGAGAGCCGGACAGAAGACGCACCTGCAGCTGCCCAATGTGTTCTGGATGGGGAGGGCAGAAGCTTTGGCTACACCTGCTGTGTGCCAGGCTTGGGGCTCGGGGCCCGCGCTGGGACCACAGCAGTCAGGGGCATGAAGTAGCAGGAAATGGCTTCCGCTGGGGGGGGGGGGTCAGGGCAGGCTTCAGTGGGGAGGGGGGCTTCTGGCGGGATGTCCGAGGGGGCCAGACTGACTCGGCAGGTGAAGGGGACTGAGGGGACAGTGGGGGGTGTTCTGGGCTCAGCCAATGGTACAGAGTTGATTGAACGGCAGTTTTCAAAACTGCTTTTTGCTGTGACCCATAGCAAGCAACACACTTTGCACTGTGATCTAGTATGGGTGAGTTTCTGTATAACTGAGACCTTAGTTTCCAGAATCAATACAGACCCTGATATATAGGATAAACTTTAATATTTTCTATTTTATTTCAAGTTTTTGTAAGTGCTGTGTAGATCATCCAGCAGACGGGTTTGGAAGCCCCCGAAATTTGGTCATGAGTAATTTGGGGAGCATTCTCCAGAGCAAGGTGTGCAGCGGGCAGAGGCCCAGCACAGCAGCAGCAGCAGCAGCAGCAGAGCCCAGCAGAGTCTGGACTAGCATGAGGCAACCAAGATGCCAAAAGTGTGAAATTTAAGGAGGCACTCGCTCTCAGGGTCCAGCAAGAGTGCAGTTGGCACCTGAGAGTGTGCGCCTCCTTAAATTTTTCACCCTTGGCACCTCACTTACCACAGCCTTGTCTCAGCCCTGTGACAGAGTGCCCATTCTGTGCCAGGCTTCATGCCTAGGGTTTCATGCACCATCACGTTCCATCTTCCCTACAGTCCCTCTTTCTGTTCAAGAAACTGAGGCCAGGAGATGCCCAGGAACCGTCAGCTCTGACTGTTAGCAGTCCCCAGAGATCCTGGGTGATCCACAGGGCAGCAGTGGGACAAGAAGGAGGCAGAATGGCTGGGATGAGGGCGGAGAGCTGGCAGAGGCCACCAGGAAGCAGGGCTGTCATCTGCGCCCAGGTTCACTGGTGCTCGCCGATCTTGAAGCCCAAACACCCACAGGGATTTCCCACTAGCCAGCTTCTCAAGACCACAGTTTTGGGGGTTTTGTTTTGTTTTGTTTTGTTTTTGCAAATTGCAAAGAGCTCAGCCTGGGAAATTCTAAATAGCTGTCTACTTCTGTGTTTAAACAGGAATGGCGTCACGTGCCCAGGTGCTGGCCAACCAGCGAGTTTTGCTATGAGCCTCACTCAACAGGGTGAAGTCCCACCTACCTGGAGAACACTGGTCTGGGCTCCACCGGAACACATGCAGGCATAAAGCCTGAAAACCGCAGGTAACATCACTACACACCCACCCAAATGGCTACAGTTGAAAAGACCGAGGACACAAATCGTTGGTGAACCTCACGCGCTGCTGGGGTGTGCGTGAATCGGCACAACTTGAGTGAACATTTTGTCGGTGTCTAAACTGCACAAACGCATGTCCTGTGAAACTCAGGTTTCCTGGCTAGGACATGGGAACAGGTATGGGAATGTTCATTGCAGCAGTATTCATAATGGCCCTGAGCTGGAAACAGCCCAAAGGCCCGTCCATAGCAGAATGGGTAAATAAACTGTGCAACAGTCACATGATAAAATACCACCCGGCAATGATAATAAACTACTGATAATCGAGATGCGTCTCAAAAATGCACTGTTGAATGAAAGAAACCAGACATGGCTGAATCTAGTCTGCATGATCCCCGTTATGTCAAGTTCAAAACACAGGCAAAATGAAACTATGCTGATTAGGTACATCTGCTTAAGTAATAAAGAAAAAAAAGAAAGAAAGAAAGAAAAGCAGGGAAGTGATTCAGTAAGAGTTCAGAGTGGGGTGCCACTCCACACCCCGGGGCCGCGGTGGTGATGGGGAGGGCCTCTGGGGTGCTCATAATGGACCCTAGGATGAAGTTATATCCGGGGTTATTTACAGTAATTCATTCATGTGTAAATATATGTTTCATGTACTTTCTTCTATGTGCTATGTTTCACAATTTAAAAATATAGACCCATCATCTGCGAGTCATTCACAGGCAAAGGACCCCAGCCAATGGCCAGCCCAAGGTCTCTAACAAGTTGGCCTTGGAGCCCAGAAGTCATGGGTTCAAATCCTGATTTTGCCCATGGCAAACCATGTACATAAGCAAGTCACGCACCTCTCTGAGCCTCAATTTCTTTATCTGTAAAATGGGGATGAAAATCCCTGTATGAGAACTAAAAAGTCACTTATAAAAAACATATATTCAACAGACAGTAGCTGAGTTAGAAGTGGAGGCCAAGGTAATAGCAACTGGTAATCCAGTGTACTACAGACAAAAATAGCTTTATGATAAGCAGTACCTACTCTGATTTATCTGCTGGAGTTACCTCTGCTAACATTCTTCATGCCAGCCTTTCAGGGTGCCACCTGGGACCACAGGGTGTGAACAGCGAATAGTGAATTGGAAAAATGTGCCCTTTGGGTGGGTGAACACAGTGTCCCACCCTCTACAGCAGCCCTGGTGTCATCTGCAAAGCATCTCCTTGTTCGGCCTTTAAGGGTCTGTAAAGCTCTCACTTTTGAATCAAGCTTGATTAAGAGAAGAAAGCAGGTTGGATTCTACCCTAGGAAAGCATGCAGAAAAATCCCACAAAAATGAACAGAGCCATTCACTGAGCCACATCACCACGTTCAGCCCGTGCGTCCAAACTTGGGAGGGATTTGTGTGTACGTGGGCGATGACCCAGTACGGGCTGAGGACAAGACACCTAGAGTATTAGATGCCCTCCAGACCCAGTGGCCCCAGAGGAGCGACCAGCTTCCAGGCCCTGTCCAGGGAGAGAATTGTTACTGTGTCCAGGCAAAGCTGTCAGAGCTAGGGCCCAGGGACTGAAATCATCTGAAAGGTATCAGATACAGGAGGTCCCGCCCCTCAGAGACGGGGCTTGACAGGTCCATAAAGGCCGCCTAATACCGTTGAGCCCATGCGCTTTTGATATCATGTCTCATTTTCTGCATGAACGGCAGTCTAAGCCAATGTAAAGAAATCTTAAGTTTTTGTTTACAGCACACGAAGCCTCGCTCACCTGCCATCGCCCATCACACACAAGGAGAGCACGGTTTTCCAAGTGGTTACGCGGCAGAAAATGTGAAACTCCGTCATGCTCCTTGCCAGGAGAAAGGATCCTGGCAAACAAGTTTCGGGGCCAAATCCAAGTGCGAGGACAGCCCCGATCACCTGGCGCTTCACGGGTGCTTCCTTGTATCCTCGTGCTTGATTTGTAAACATAAGGTAGTGAGAGTAACTTCACTCTCTCTGCATGGAGCCTTTTGACGTCTCAGTGGAATGATATATAAAGTGATGAACATAGTGCCTGAAGTTTAATATGTGTTTAATAAGTATAATTATTACGCACATCAATGTCAAACCCTGCTGTTTTTGCATGGTATTATATACTACATGCATTTTCCCCTTATTATTCAGAAGTCCTTATAAACACCATTTTAACAGTGCCTAGAACTTCACGTGCACTTAACAAATGTTACTTACTAGTATTTATAGCACGTTTATGTCAATGTCATAGCCTACACTTTTTACTTAATGTTATGCCATACGCATTCTTCCATGGCAACAAAAAATATTTATTAATATTATTTTCAATGCTTGCCTAGTATTTTTTCACATGATCTGACCAAGGATCAGAACACTTCTCATTACAGGGCCAGAGAGTAACATCTCAGGCTTTGTGCACCACATCGTTCCTATGACAACTGCTCAGCTGTCATTGCAGCAGAAAAGCAGCCCCAGACAATACGTACAGCAATGGCCATGATTGTGTGCCAATAAAACTTTATTAATGAAAACTGGTGGAGAGCTGGATTGGCCCAAGGGCCATAGTTTGCCGACCTCTGGGCTAGACTGTCACTTTTGGAACCAGGTCCCCTTATCATCGGGAGCTGAGGCCGGGACCCAGTTGGGAGCTATTGTAAAGGAGCCTGCAGATGTCCCTGACAGCGTTTCTGATGAGGGGAATTTCTCCGAGGAAGAAGAATTACCATTTTAAGGCTCTTGAGTCATCCTGACAAATTCAGTAGACGTCAATTTTTTTTTGAGCCAGGCCTTGCACTCTGACCTACTTTTGCTTGCCCCATCGCTGTTTTCCAGATGTTTCCGGAGCAGGAATTCTGTCTCTTCTGAATTCCAATTTCTCAAGTGTAAAGACGTGACATCTTATTCTATGATTTGTATGCTTTGCCCTCTGTGCTGCCATCTCCCTCCCCCCTGACACACACACTCCCGTGCACACACACTCCCATGCACACACACTCACACACCTGTGCAGACGCTGTTGGGACTGCACACATGTGTTACACACAAAGGACACTGGGCAAGAGGCTGAGTGCATAAACCCCACACATCTAAAACCCCGAGGAGGCCTGATCCAGATGCACACAGCCAATGCCTGAGAGCTGAATGAAGGGGACCTTCATAAAATAGGGGATAAACGGAACCCTTTCCCAGACCATCCAGGGCAAGATGTTAAAGAAGAGAATGATTTATCCCGAAGTCCTATATCTCTCTTTGCTTGCCCAGAGGTTAGCGCCACCCCAGCCCTGCCCGTTCCCCAGAGAGGCCCTTGGAAGGACATCGATGGCGCCATCTGAGCTCTCCACCCCCCCGCTCAGCGGCCACCCACCTCCACGTCTTCCCCCGCCCCATGCCACGGCAGCCCCCTCGCCACTGAGACTGCAGAGAGAGCCGCCACCTCTGCCAAAACCAATTCATGAGAAATTGAAAATGTTCTCCTACATTTCTTTGCACCTTGAAATTTTTTTTGTGAAACCAAATGACAGTCTCCAAAGGTGAAAAACTGCTATTTTCCCAGAAAAATTCCTGTGAGGTGAAAATTGCTAGTTTCACACAGCTCCCACACTGATGACTATTATTACTATGGGCACTAGGTGAGCACAATGTGATCCGGGAAAAATAAAACCTGGGTTCTATTTCCAGCAGGCCTCGCCTGTGCCAGGGGCCAGACTTTCGCACACCGAGAGTCCGTGTGAGGCCGTCCCAAGGCTCTGGTCCCCATGCCAACATCACCGCCCCTGTGGGTGCCCTCTGAACCCAGACCCCCTACTGGACACAACCAAACTCAAGAGCATGCCTCTTAGCCTCTCGAAGGCAGGAATGGACTCGTTGGCAGACCAGGGACCCTGCCCTGTAGAGAACATGGGCTCAGACCCTCTGAGAAAGGCGCACGATGTTCCCTAGTTGTTTCAGAGCGGTATGAATAGAATTCCCTACAATGGCGACCTGTATGGGGAGCTGTCCCCCTCCCGAACCCCTTATGTTAGTTCACAAGGCTGCCATGATGAAGGCAGCCTTGGTCAAGGAGGCTGGAAGTCCAGGATCAGGGTGTCAGCAGGGTTAGTTCTTCTGAGGCCTCTCTCTTTGACTTGGAGACGGCCATCCTCTCTCAGTGTCTTTGCATGGTTTTCCCTCTGTGTGTCTGCATCCTAATCACCTCTTCTTATAAGGACACCAGTCACACTGGATTAGGGTCCACCCCAGTGACCCCATTTTAACTTAATTAGCTCTTTAAGAACCTAGCACCAAATACAGTCCCATTTAAAAGTAATGCCAGCTGATGGTTGTTGGTGCCAATTCAATGCCCACAGGATCTCCAACTTGGGGTGTGGTAAAAAAAAAACTTTATTTATTGCACACGGTTTAATGGTAATGCAGCATGGCTGTGGAATAGCTCGCTAGTTCTATGGCTCCCTAGTGCTACAGCACAGCTGTGGGAAGCTCACGGCACGGCCCTGAGGCTGCCCCAGAGGCAGGACCCTCTTCAGCTGGGCAGCTCCACTCTTCCCAGGTCGGCTGCGCTCTGCTCCAGCGATGAGACAAACACAGTCCTCACTCAGTCTTTGGAAAGGATACCCTCCAAGCCAGAGGGGAGCTGGCTTAAATAGGCAGAAGCACCCCTCAGTCCCTGATTGGTCACAATGGAGCTGCTCTGATTGGTCAGAGCTGCACAGCTCCAATTGGATGGGGAAAGCCTCAGTCCTATTGGCTGAAACAGGACTCCAGGAACTGCTGGCTGGCTCTAATGGGCAGGCACTCAGTGCAGGCAGGCAGCTCAGCACAGAGACAGGGAGTTTAGCCCAGAGGCAGGCAGGTTAGTGCAGAGTCTTCTACACGAAGTGCAGTTTGCATGAGAGGCCTGTGTGCAGAAATGGCGACTAAGCTCTGGTGTTGTTGCTTTTTTTTATTTCTTGTTTTTGTTCATTTGTTTTGTCCAGTAACGTCCCAGGGGCCCTATGTAATCCTCAGGGTTCACAGTACTGAGGGTTAGGACTTCAACTTATGAGTTTTGGAGAGATACAGTTTAGCCCATGACACTCCACACCTCCAACTCAGCCGTCTTAACCATCATTGGGTGGACCATCAATGATAAAGGGCCTTGGGGTTTGCTAGTTCAGCAGTTTTCAGATTGTGTTCCCTGGAGCGCCGTTGTTCCTCACGTGACCTTAGGAGCACCCATGGGTGGGAGGGAAAAAGAGAGTGGAAATGGGACTCCAGCTCTGCCTCAAGCAAACCCCCTCAGCATTTATCTGTCCTATACTGAACCTCCATCTAAGATTTTGTTTGACCAAAAGGTTCTTCGTGTTACAAAATGTTTGAAAATTGCTGATTATTTTTCAAATTCCAGACTGCCATGCAGAGGAGAGGAGACATGCCTGGAACTGTACAGCTAGGTGCTAGCACCCCTGGGGTACTGCTGAGGTCCCCTGTGATGGATACCGTGCCAGCGGTGTGCATTGCGGCTGTGGATGCTCATTGAAACACGAGATAAACATACACAGGGACAACCGAGTCCTGTGGGGAAATAGGGACGAAACAGCCACTCTCTCTAGTGGAGATTGCCCCATTCTCCTGCCCAAGTAGGCTTTTATTGGGTTCATTTACACAGGAATTCGGGTAAAGCTCATTAATCATTGCCAGGAAGTGAGGATCAAACAATAGATAACAAAGAACTCTGAGGGCCTATTTTGAGTCAGGGTCAGATAGCTAAAGAGCTATAAAACTTTGAGTAACAAACTTACTTCTTGCTTGGACCCTTATCATTTCATTGAGAGCATTCTAAACAAAGCAGATTTCACAGGATTTTACATATTCTTTCTTAGGCCTGATCACCCGGGGAACCCGCCCTTCCCAGCACAGGGCTGCACCACCCTCTGTCATTGTTTCTGGCTTAGGTGGAGCAAGGGAAGTAAGGTAGCCAAGAGGTTAGGAGATTTCTTGCAGGCAATGAGGACTCAGGTTTTGTCAAAGCCGAGGGGCGGGGGTCCATCACTCCCTTTTGCTGTAGCCCCCAAAGTCCTTCCTTGGGGCCTCCCACATGATCGTGCCTGTCTTAGGTCATTCCCCCCTTGGGGAATCTTACCCATCATTGGCTAACCGACCAAGCATTGGGGGCCAGGCAGGGTGAAGTAAAAGGAGCAGAAGCAGCGCTCCTGCCAGGGAGATAAGCTTTTGTCTCCTTGCTGGCTTACGGTCCAAGGTCACTCCCTCAGCCTTAGCCTTGGCGGGGGTTACAGCTTCTGATACCAGGCAGGGCGGTCCCCAACAGTCCCCCATTTTGGTTTTGAGTCCCTTCCACTACTCTTCACTAAGGTGGCTCTTAAGTGAGACCTTGGGACCCCTGCACCATAAGGGTTTTGGTGGTGCTGAAAGGTGAGCTCAAATGTCCAAAAATCGGAGTCATCCCTATGCTGACATCAGATGTTGCTTGGAAATTTTCTCTTCAATCGGGAACAAAAAAAGTGCCCATTTAGGTGCATTTGGGTGTCTCATTTTAAGGAACCACGCACAGCGCTGAGAAGTGATAAATATCTTTGGCGACAAGCCGTGGATAACTGTGTTTGCACGCCTTCCTGGGTGTCTGGCTGTCAACAGCGAAGATGGAGATGAGGGAACGGCATCAGCCTGCACTTAAAACACACACACACACACACACACACACACACACACACGAATTTAATCTCCTAAAGCCCAACACACTGAGCTCACGGTAGGACTAGAGTTTTTGTGGCGTGTACGTTCTGAAGAAATGCCCCGTGCTTGGACTATCCCGAGAAGTTCTCGGCCTTGAAGAGCTAAGTGACTCTTCTACCCAGACAGTTAGGGTAGGGGCACCGTTGAGGTGACAGTGAAAGGACCCTTCCCAGGCCACACATTTGAGCAAACTCTGTGCTCTCTGCCTGTGGGTTGGCTTCAAGTTCCCAAGGTGGGAGCTGGGGCCTGAAAAGGGAGGAAAACTGGCTCTGACAAGCACTTTCCTGGATTCCAGAGTTAATTGGGTGAAAAAAAAATGAGTTTTTTGTCCAAAACTAGGGTCCCAACCAACAGTTGGAAGTTGCTTCCCTAGCCTTTTCTTTGGAATGTTCTGGAAGGGACTGCCCCAGGTAGGCGGGGCCACCCAATTCTACTCCCTTCCTAATAACACCTGGAGCAACTCTTTATAATTGAGAGAATTCTTGGAGCAACAGCTGGCCCCACAAGGGAAGGGGTGTTACCGACTCCCAGGCTGTGCCTTTATAAGCCCAGCTCCTTTGGTCTGGGCCCTCTGTATCTGCCATAGACTGCCTAACTTCAGGCTCCTGCAGGGATTCAGCTGGACCTCCCTGTTTCTGAAAGCATTTCCCATCCACTGCCCAGGACCAGCAGCCCCAGCCTCACCTGGAGGCGGTTAGACATGCAGAATCTCCGAGCTGCCCCAGGCTGACTAAATCAAGGTCTGCATGTTTGCAAGACCCCCGTCAAAGTCTGAGAAGCACTGGTTTACTGGAAATTGCTTTCAGGGGCTCGTTGTCATGGAGGCACAGGGAAAGACAGCCCCCGTGGCAAACACTGGGCAATAGCAGGCCGCAACAGCAAGACACTGCGTGGACAGAAACGCTAACGGTGGCTTATAGGCTCTGCAGTGAGAATCACAGGGCAGACTGAAGTCAAGTGTCAGGAGGAGCAGCAACAGCATGAACTACCAAAGACAGAGAAGGACTTTCCCAGGTTCTGCTGGAGAGAATGGGGCCAGCTAGTCCCAGATCCTGGGCCCCGAACATCTCCTGTCTGCAGGCACTGTGCCTAACGTTTTGTGTACCTTGCATGCATTTGATTCTTGCACCTGCTCTCTGAAGTTGGCATTCATGTCACAAATGAAAATATGGAGGCTCTGGGTACAAGCACTCTGAAAAATAACTTGAAGCTCTTCCATAAACTCGAATAGTCCTATTCCCTAAGATCAAGCAATCTCACCTCTGTAGGCATGTCCTATAGAAATGCATGCATCTGTGGGAGGAGGTACAAACTCACATGCTCATAGAAGGGTTCTCTGTCATTGTAAACACGCTGCATACAACACAAATGCCCATCGAAAGGAGACCCAATCAATAAATTGCGGTACATTCATACAATGGGATATTCTCTAGCGGAAAAACAAACAAATAAACAAAAAACAGATGACACATAGCCTCATACAATACCAAGGATGAATCTTAGACATATATTTAAGTGGAGGAAAAAAAGCAAGTCGCAGCAGACCTCATAGAATATGATACAACTTTTATAAAGCTCAAAAAATAAGCAGAAGTAAGCAGTATATTACTGGGGGATGCTCATGTAAATAGTAAACAAGTTTTGCTTTGTTTCTTTCAGGAAGGGACCCAGAGACGCATTTCGGATCACGGGCACTTCTGCGGTGGAAGCAGGGGATCGAAGGAAAGAGATCTGTCGATAATGCAGAGATGTTGGGGGAGGGAAATGCGTTCAGAGGGGTTCATCATTAACTTGCATGTTGCGTGTCTTCTTTTACATGTGCATTAAGTTACAATATCTAAAAAATAATTAAAGTGTTAACAGTCAAGTATCGGGCTTACATGGCTAGTAATTAGTGGTGCTGGGTTTGAACCCTGGGCTGTGGCTGAGGAGCCCGGGTAAATCACTGAGCTATGCTGCCCATTGTGTGCTAGGCTGGCCTCAAGAGCAGCTACAAATATTATCCTCTGGTGAGCCTACAGGGTCTGGATGACTGATATTAAATGACCTACCCACGAGGAGACGGGTGCAGATACCCCACACCAGAAGCCTTCAGGGTGAGGTCAGCGCTGGCCTGTTCTCTTTCCCAGGGTGGTTCCAGGGGCCACAGCCTGCCTCTGATCTCCCGCTGGCCTCATTCCACCAGACACACGGTGACCCTGCTCACCAAGGGCTCTCAGAAATCTGCCAGCATTTGCTGCAAGCTCGCGCTGTGCGCAGCTATCACAGGTTTGCAGGCCAAGGAAGAGAAACAGGAAGCAGAAGAGAAAAGTAGCTAAGTCCAGTTAAATCTCAGTTCATCACTCCAGCTCCCGACAGTGCTAACAGGGGGTCTAAGGGGCCTTGCTTTTGGATAACACGTCACAACTGTTGAAGGGGCTGCTATCCTTTTATGGCTTCCTAATGCCCAACGTGGTGAGTGCTTACAGATAAGGAAAGGAGCGCCCAGAGAGGGTGAGCATATTGCCCAAAGTCAAGGCCACGTGACCTTGGCTGATCACTTTCCCTCTCGGGGTGTTAATTTCCTCATCTGCAGAACAGAAGGGTTGACCCTGGCAATCTGTAAGGGGTCCTCCAGCTCCGGATACCTGCATTTGTCGGGGGCAAAATCCCCGTCTCCCAGTTTTACTTGTTCTTCAGAAGGAGTTAATTTTATTCCAGTACCTCTGCACTAAGAAGACACCGTGGGTTCAAAAATAACCGAAAAGTGGAAGAAAAGGACGAGAACACGTCCGAGGCAGCATTGAAACACACACGTGCACACGGACATCCCCTGCTGCTCCATTGGTCGTTGGGGGCCAATTCTGGAGTGCCCCAGAGAATAATTCGGATTTTTTTGTTCATTGTGTGGCTGATCACACACGGCCTGCCTCCAAGCGGACACAAAGGAGAGAAGAAATAGGCGCGTGCCGCCGGCTTCATGGCCAGCATTGTGCAAAGACAATGGGCGCTGGTTTAATTTCCCCGCAGCCTCCCAAACTGCGCTGGAAGCAAAGTCAGATGTCTCCTTCCCAGAAAGTAGAAGAGGAAAATATCAATCTGTTTCGGGGAAAGTTACGAATTGCATGTGCCTGGAATACTTGATATATGACTGTAGCCTGGTGAGCAACAAGTGATTCTTGCTGTTGCATTTGATCTCAGGATGGTAATGTGCTCTCCTGACATCATCCAAATGGGGAATGACTGAGGATGTTTTATATAAGATGGTTGCAAACTTCAAAGGCCACTCTTAACCCCGAAACACCCCCCGCCTCCCTCCCTTTCTTCCTCCTTTCCCTCCAGGCCCTCCTCTCCCTTCACCCAGCAAATTGTTTCGGGGCCAAAAGTGATTGTAGGATGATCAAGAATCAAGGAACTTGTGGCAGGTGGTACCACCTGTGTCTGGGCAACAGCCTCACAGCCGCATCTGCTCCCCAGTTGTGGAGGGGGGTGCATCTGAGAAGGATTCCCAGCGGGGCCAGCCAGCAGCCGACGCCGCTACAGAGGGGAGCTGGGAGGGGCCGATCCCCCACCACCCTGCAGCTCTACGAGATGGAGGAGGCCTCCCTAGGGACCCCAGAGCCAGTCCTGGTCAGGTCCCCACATTTATCACGGGTAAGAAAACTAAGGCCCCAAGAAGTGAACCCGAAGTCCCCCAACACTGAAGGGGAGAGGCATAAGCAGACCCCAGGCAGCCCGACTTCCTGCCCTGAATTCTCCACCCTGCACCACACTGTACGCCCATGCTTGGCTGGGTGAGAAGGTCCTCCCGTCAGTCTTCAGCCCCCTTTGAATTAATTGGCGAGAACATTTAGCAGGGTTTACTCTGGGCCAGGCACTGGCCTAAGCCCTTTGCTGGAATTAACTCACTTTGCCATCTCATCAGCCCAGTAGTTCTCAGCTAGGGTGATTGTGCCCCAGCGGGGGACACTTTTTATTGTCATGAAAGAGATGCTGCCACACATTCAGCGACGGACGGGACAGTCCCCCACAGCAAAGAATGATCCAGCATAAAATGTCCACAGTGCTCTGTGATCAACCAGGAAACCCTGCATTAACCCTATAACATTCGTATTATTATCATCATCATCATCATCATCATTGCAGTAGTCTGGGCCATTGCTGTGAGGGGGGTGCTGGGGGTTATTCTCACGTGACAGATGTGGAAACGGAGACTTGACTGGGGTCACCCAGCTCATCATGGCAGAGCCAAGATGGAAACCCAGCTGTCACTTTTAGACAGGACCCGAGTTTCCTCCCCAGTTAGACAGGGAACGCAGGAAGCCAAGTTCATCAAAAAGTCCCAGAAATATAGCTTGAGCCAAAGAGCCCTTGGCCCTCGCCCAAACTCCCTCCCCTCCCCAGGGCGACGCACACTCCCCAGGTGATGCATCTGCGTCCGTCTCCAGCTGTTCCGTCTGTCCGTCTGTCCATGCTTGAACGCGGAGAGCTCCACAGTCCTGTTGTGCAGCTTGAGAATATTTAAATATAAAACTGTTCTGCGCTTATCTTTTGCGACTTGCCGTTTCTCACTTACCCATTGTCTTCGATGCACGCAGGCATACATCATTTTTAAACAGCTGCTTAATATTCCGCGGTTTGGATATCATCGCTCCCCTGTTGATAGACATCTGGGTTGTTTCCATTTTTGGACTCTTTGAAACATATGGTACAGTGGTCAAAAGCAGAGGCTGTGGAATCACATAAAGCTGGATTATAATTTTGGACTAACTGTGTGACCTTGGAGGAGTTTCTCGACCTCTCTGAGCCTCGGATTCTTATCTGTCCAATGGGGACCTCACAGGACTGGTGTGTAAGTTTTCAGTGACATTGTGTGAAAGGGGACGAATGCAGGGCCTGGCACTTAGGAACGGTTTAAAAGTGGCAGAATTTGCCCTTATAATGACTATGCATCATTATAGCATACAATTATTATTACTCGTGGTAGTAGAATTTGTATTATTGTTATTAAGCCGACTAGTCAGTAGTCTGCCCAAGCCAATTCACCCAGCAGTGCCATTGAAATCCTCCAGGGAAAGAGGGTCAAACCACGGTTATCTCCTGTCCAAAGAGGAACACTTTCCTGACGTTAACTCACTCAGCTGCAGGGCACCCCTCAGGATCCAGGGGGCGCTGCAGAGGCTCGTCTGATAAGGAGGGTTTAATGTGTTCTGTGGCCAGCCAACCCCTGAACAGGACTAAATTAAGACAGGACACTTCACAAAACCAGCTTGTGACTCAGTGACTGTGGTTACCAGGGGCCCTGAGTGGACAAAAACCCAAACTGCACACAGCATTTTAGGGAAAACACCTCTAGGAATGAGGGGCTCAAAGGCTGAGGTTGGCCGCGGGCCTGAATTTTGGAAACAGGGCTCTGTTTGGCCCCCTGTTGGGTGTTTTCAGAGGAGAACCCCTAACCCCTTGGGCGGATGGAAGGATGCTTCATTTAGTGGCCTGAAGCTGGGGTTCTAGAGGCTTGCCAAGGAGCTCACAAATTAAGACAACTGTGCCAAGAAAAGATTCCCCCTGTTGTTAATGCCTATGTCCTGAGTGGCAGGGCTGGGCGGGAGGTTGAAGGAGCAGGAGGCAGGAGCCAATGGTAAGGGACATCTGTGGTTCCTTTCCCACTGATTCCCTGTCAGGGGTCTCTGCAAGGCAGGAACCTACCACTCTGGCCTTAAATGAATGTGCGATTGTGGCCGGGGTGGGCCAATCCCAGTGGAACCTCACCCAGAAACAATGGTTAGGCCTGGGGGTGTCACGTGATTTAAAACGAGCCAATCCGAGATGGCCTTCCTTTTTTTCAAACTAGAAGAGGGATAACAGCTTTTCTTCAGATCATAACAAACCCCAGAGCTGCTGGCAGCCATGGAGGCGTCTAAGAGCACAAGGCCAACACAGAAACATCCACGGAGAGGTGGAGAGAGACCCTGGCGTCCGGCCAGATCCCCAGAAGCACTCCTCCTCATCCTCCCAGGTACCTAAGCCAATTGATTTATTTTTTGCTTGAGCCTATTAGAGTTGGGTTTTTGTCATTCGCAAATAAAAGAGCTCTGAGTAATATACCAGCCAGATCTGATACGGCAGTGCTGCAGCTGGGTATGGTTTGAGTGGGCGTGAGCAGCACGTCAGCGACACCTAAGGTTCGGAGACCAGGAGTTCCAGAAGAGTCCTTAATGATCGTGTAAGCCCCTGTTCCTCAAAGACCATCATCATTTATCAAAGGTGGGAGGCTCGTTCGACCCAAAGCCAGAACCAGCCCTCCCTGTCCTTGGCAAAGGTCCTGCACGCCCACCAGCGTGCTGGACAGGAACCTCCCTGAGGGCCAGCATGTGCAGGGGTCCCTGAGGATGCGCATAAAGGCTCAGAGAGGAACTAAATCCTGGGGCGGGGAACAGACTCCGGCCAGAAAGAGACTGGAAAGAGACAAGCTCCCGAAGGAACAAAATGGAAATGGAGGGGAAGGAAGCGGCGCTCAGCATTCCAGGAGGCACGCCAAGACGAGGGAGCCTGGCGCCTGAGGGGATCTGGTGGCAGATCTAGTGGAGAGCCCGACCTCTCTGGGTCAGACACTCCGTACCCCCTCCCCCCGCCTTACACGCTCGGACGGGCTCTCTCCAGGACGGCGGCTGTGCCGGGTCACCTGCGAGGCCCAGCCCACCAGCTAAGTGTCTGGATGAAGGGTGCCAGGGTACACGTATGCACACGTGTTTGTGCACACTTGCGCATGTGCAAATATGAAGGCATGCGTGCACAGGAAGGAGGGGCACCGGAGATGGGGCACCTGCCAGCACCTATGTCTGTGCAAGGTGAGAGGCAGGAGGGGTGTGTGATGTTTGCAAATACGGTGGGCGCACACGGGTGAGTCGGCATGCATGCCTGTGAACAGGGTGAAGGAGGAAACGTGAGTGAGAAGCGCTTGAAGAAAGTGGGGTGGAGGGCGGTGAAAGGATGTGCACATACCATGTGTATACACGCACATGTGTGTACCTGCCCATACATGACCAAACAGGCCGTGCAAACGAGAGTCTGACTTGACTCGTGGAAGTGAAGAGGGTGCGGTGTGGAGCTACGAGGTGGGGGGGTGTGAGGGAGGGTCTGCTGGGGGCGAGCAGCTCCCTGGGGGCTCCCCCCCACCACGCCAGCCCTTCCAGGGGAGGCAGGGGGCAGGTCCACACATCAGGTTCCCTCCTCCCAGGACCTGCACCCACAAAACCAGGCTGGTGCGGCCCAGGCCCTCCCCAGCCTGGCAGGCTGCCTGACTTAGAAGTCCTACCCAGAGAAGCAAGTCTGGTTTCTCACCCCCGTGTGCCAGCACACCTCATGTTTGGCCTGGAGGCCAGGGAAATGAACTTATCGAGAGAGACGACCTAACTCGCTTTTCTAGTCCTAAGGCACCTTCTGGATGCACAGGCGAGGGAGGGCTGAGCAAACCTAAGGCAGTAGCGATCTGTCTCCTGGAGCTCACTCTCAGTGAACTCCTCACGAGCACCTTCAAGGGGGCAACCACATCCATGGCGTCTAAGAACCAAGCGCTATGGACTCATGGAAACCACACTCTGCACCAAGGAGGGGCCCCACCAGAGACCCTGGGACAGTCCCAGCTCTGCAAGAAGAGGGAGGGCATCTCTGGGATCTGCTGAGCCCATCTAAAAGGGGCTGGAACCACGGAGAACGCAGGGCCGCTCGTTTCTGGCCTGAAAAGCTGGGTTGCCAGGCGTCTTGCTGGTGCACAATTCAGAACAGGCCTGGCCTTAGTCACATCTCGACTGCTAATTCTGGTTCATGTCCAACAGCCGCTCGCCAAGCTGGCTGAAGTATTTGGTCCTTTCTGGTTGTCCATCTTCTCTGCTCCACCCTGTCCTCCCCCGCCCCAGGCCCGTTCCGCCCAAGCCAAAGGACACTCATCGTCGTGCGGTTCCCGCTGGCCCTAGGATTGACAGGGTCAGCGGCCAGCGGGCGGTGGGCTGCACTCTGGCTTCACAGAAAGGCTCCTGGGGGAGACCCCCACGTCTCCACAAGCTCTGTGCGTGACCCACACCCCGATTCCTGCCTCCCCGCCGGATGATGAAATCATAGCCTCGATCTGGACCTACTCATGCCACAAGATAAATTGTCAAAATGTTTTGATCTAATTGGGTCTTTTTCAAGTCAGCTGAAAACCATCAGGCGGGGAGCCAGATGGAGCTGGTGATTAATGAGGGACATTTGGTTGCTTCTCCGCATCCATCATGGAGCCCACTGGGGCGGGAGCGCCCCATCGTCTGCCAGGAATGGGTATGCGAGGCCGACAACTGAGGCGACACTCCCGCCCGGGGCGCTCCTGGCTTCCGTGGGCTGCACAGTGCGGCCTTTCCCCCCACGGGGCTGCAGAAACTGGGGTCCCGGAGAGGCTGCCTGAACAGGCCCCAGACTCGGGGGTAACCTCTCGTCCCGGAGCCGTCCCGGCCCCGTTGGGGGCCACGTGTGACGCTGCCATGCTCCGGCCAGGGGGAAGACAGATGGGAAGAGCAACAGCATTCTTGTGAGCCCAGGGGAAGCGCTGGCTGCCTCTTCCTCATTCCGGGTTCAGGGCTCTGGGGCTCGGCCCGAGTGGCCACCTTCCCTCTGTCTCCAAGCCGCCCTTCCCTGGGGTGCAAGGGTTGGGGGGTTGCAAGGGAAGGCTCCCCCTGCACAGGGAAACAGACTCAGAGGTGGTGTCTGAGCGCTTGTCCAGACCGGGCCTCTGCTTGCTGTGTGGACTTCAGCGAGAGCTACCCCTCCCTGAGCCTCTGGCCGCTCATGGGTACAGTGGGGTCCAGCCCACCGTCTCTCTGGCTGCAGCGAGAGCTGTGTTAAAATTGGCTGGGGTCATTTTAACAATACCGATTCGGAGGTCCACCCCCGGCCACTGGGTCCGAGTCTCAGGTGTGCCCTGGACACCAGCATTTCCCAACTGACCTCAGGGGATTCTGACGAACAGCCCCAGCACAGAAGCCGTGAGCGGGAGGGACGTGCTGCCTTTGGCCCTGCTGACAGGTGGAGCCTGGAGTGCCCACCTTGGTTTCCTCACCTGAAGATCGGGGCCATTCAAATAAGTCAGCCTGTGGGAATGCTCAGTGGGGTTAATGGCTAGAAGAATCTGAGGATACATTGAACGCTTTCTTAGAGAGAAGGGGGTTGGACAACTCAAGACATCCTCACTGTGGGCATAAGAACAGTGTCTACACATTACACGTTTGTCCAACGCACATGTACTGAGCACCTACTGTATGCCAGGCATCCCCACCGAGATGGTCCCCACCCTGGAGAACCTCACAGGTTAGTGGGGGAGGTGGCACTAATCAGTCATCACACTGTGCGATACAGGCCACGGAAGCCAGGAGAGGGCCAGGGCCCTGAGACTTAGAAAGCTTCAGTGAAGAGAGAGAGACCTTGGGGGTGAGCTAAAGACCAGGTGAGCAAATATGCGGTGAGGGGAGTAAGCCAGGCTCCGGGGACAGCATTTAGTCATGTGCTTCCTTTGACTACACACGAGTGTTTAAGAGCAAGAACACCCTGGCTGGCATAGCTCAGTGGATTGAGCGCGGGCTGTGAACCAAAGCATCGCAGGTTCGATTCCCAGTCAGGGCACATGCTTGGGTTGCAGGCCACGGGGCCCCCAGCAACTGCACCGCACATTGATGTCTCTCTCTCTCTCTCTCTCTCTCTCTCGCTCTCTCTCGCTCTCTCTCTCTCTTTCCCCCTCCCTTCCCTCTCTAAAAATAAATAAAATCTTTTTTAAAAAAAGAGCAAGAACAACATCATGTAAACGATGCTCGTGGTCCATCCCTCTGTGTGTAGTCATCCTTATGTCTGTCTCCCCACCTGCAACAGAGCTCCATGTGTCTGCTCATGCAGGGCCTGGCATGGTGCCTAGAACACAATATGTGCTCAGTTTATTTGTGCTGGCTGGCGGGTGGATGGAACAAAACCTTACCTTTGCTGGCATTCTTGCCTCTGCTTTGAGCAAGGCCTCCAGGAGAAATTACAACTCATCCATCTTACAGGTTCTAAGAGTAGAAGTTATTCCAACTGACAAGTTTGTGAACATCCTTTAAATGCTATCTTGGATGCCCCTTCCTCCAGGAAGCCTTCCCTGATGCTCTGATTGCCAACAGATCAATCTTCTGTGATGCCATTGTCACATCTGTCACATTTGATCTGATGACTTGGTTATGTGTTCCACCCCCAACTCCCTACATTTCAAATGTTAAGTTCTCTGACTCCTGGGGCCTGTATGGCTTGCTCACCACTGGATTTTCAGCACGTAATAGGTGTTCAATAAATGACGAATCAATTAATTTGTCGGACTGGAGGCCTGTTATGATTACATGCATGTGAAGGCATTTTGGCGAGAGTGAGGATGAGGAGTGGGTGACAGAGGACTGACCCCTTGCTCCTGCAGAAGGCCTGACAGATGGGGATGGCGTGAACCTCTGGCCAGTCCTGGCCTTTCTCAGCCTGCTAGCCCCAATGCCAGGAGCTAAGAGGTAGCAGCTTAAGCTCCAATCATCAGTTCTGCTGGAAAGCCAGCTCCACGTTCCGGCCCTGCAGGTGACTCTTTACTCCTTTATGAGAAACTCAACCTCGCCTCTGCTCTGAACAGACTCCCTGTCTCCCCCGAGTCCACGACCCTGCCAGCTGGTGTCTGCAGCGTGAGGATGGCCCTAGCTCGCTGCCGCACATCTCCCCAGCTGAATACTTTCGGTTACAATTTCACACTCACCCTGAAGAGGTTCCCAAGACCCGGGGTTTGTTCTTCCTGATGACCCTTGTCTTTGATCAGTGAGACTCGGTGGAGTGGAATTTACTGCACCATTTATGCGACTGGAGGTAGCTGAGAAGCTGTCTGTCTTGCTGTGGGCCCCTGTGCCCAGACTTGAGTGCTCTGTCTCACTTAGGGCCTGGCTGCAGGATGGGGAGAAGCTGGGGTGTCACTGGAAAGAAGGGACCTTGTCTTCAGAAGGTCTGCCTTCTAGCCCTGTCTCGCCTGTGTGGCCTTGGGCAGGTCGCGCCTCCTCTTAGAGACTCAGT
This sequence comes from Phyllostomus hastatus, assembly GCF_019186645.2. Classification (NCBI taxonomy): domain Eukaryota; kingdom Metazoa; phylum Chordata; class Mammalia; order Chiroptera; family Phyllostomidae; genus Phyllostomus; species Phyllostomus hastatus. Next base: position 25,976,951 of record NW_025334004.1, on the reverse strand, counting down.
TTTGTGGTCTGTAAAATGGAACAGTTGTCACACCTACCTCCTGGGGTCATCGCGAGGCTTACGTACCATGGTGCAGTGAAAGCCCTGTACCTTTGTAAAAACATGTCTTGGTTGGGGAGCAGGGGGGTTGCTGCAATCATTCCGGGGCCTCATTCAGGGGAGTGGAATGGTTGGCCCTGGGCCCCAAAATGCAATTTCCCCGTCTGGTTGCTGAAATCCCTTCAGTACAGGATTTCTCAACCTCAGCGCTAGTGACATTTAGGGGAGGGTAATCCTCCTCCTGGGGGGCTGTCTCAAGCACTGGGGGATATCTAGCAGCATTCCTGACCTCTACCGTCTAGGTGCCAGTAACACTCCCCCGCCCCCACAGCTGTGACAACCAAAAACGGCATACCCCCGGTGGGGACAAACGATCCCTGGTCAAGAAGCACTGCCTCAGTAGGACCTTAGACGCGAGGGAATGCCTGGAGGGAAGGGGCACAACGGCTCCTCTGCACGATGGGGGTCCCCCTCTAACTGTGGGCACGAGCTGAGCCAAGTCCCTAACCTCTCTGGGCCTCAGCATCTCACGTGTGACCGGGAAACATGAGAGGAGCCGCCCTGTGCTGTTTCCTCACTTGGTGCTGAGTTCTTTCCCAAGAAGCACTTTTGTCCAGGTAGGGGAGGCGCTGGGGACCTGGTAAGCAGGAGACAGGGAATAAATGACACGGGGAGACAGGAGCGTCCAGATCACGAAGCGACCGTCTCCCCAGGAGCTGGCCCCACGGAGGACCCACCTGTGAGCTGCCATTGTTGTTGCTCAGGGCTCCTTCAAAGGAGAGTCCAGAGTCTGTAAGCTAATGATCACAGTAAGAGCAGTAACCACCAGTGGTCGCTGAGCCCTGAAAACGAGGCACTGGGCGTTTTACATGCATATTTTCACTTCGTCTTCACAGGGACCCAGACGACCTCTGAAGTGGGTATAACCATTGCCCGTTTCACCGACCACAGCACGGAGACTCGGAGAGATGACGTAACCTGCCGAGCCCACACAGGTGCCCCGAGGTCGAGCCTGGGTTCAGACCCAGCTCTCAGCCCCGCTGCTCTCACCTTCGAGGCATCTCCCAAGCCCAGCCACGGACTCCCCTGCTCGCTGCAGCCCTGGCATCGAGCAGCACAGACAATCTTTCCTGACCAGACCCTTGGCCCAGGGTCTGAAGGCAGACATGGAAAGAGCAGCCTCCTGGGGAGGCTGGAGACTGGGGACCAGACTTACCTGCCTTCTTGCTGCGTGGCCCCCAGCAAGTCACGTGTCTCTGAGCCGACTTCCTTACCAGCAACACCCTGGCACTGGGCATGCGGCAGTGAGCAAGGCAGCGTGGTGTCTGCCCTCATGGAATTTAGGGTCTGGCATGAGGGACAGATGGTAAACATGGAAACCAGTGCAGGAAACCGACAGGGTAACTTATAGAACATAAAGAAGGGACTTAGTTAATGGAATGGTTGGAGGTCTGGCTGAGGACAATGACATTTTAAGATGACGTGAGGAAGAGAAAAGACCAGCCACGACTCTTGGGGAGGGGAGGGCGGGATAGGGTGACTTCTGAAATGAGGAAATGTGTGAGTCAGGACTGGCTCGGTTAGGATGCTGTAACAAACAACTTAGAAATCTTAATGATGTAAAATACTAAAAGCGTATTTATTGCTCATACGACAGGCCCAATGTGGGGTCACAGCAGAGGGATGGGGGGAGTCCCGGGGCATCACGCAATGTTCTGTGATCCTTCTCCACATCTTAGGGGACCACCATCTCAATGCGATGTTCAGGGGGGTCGCTGCCGCGAGGGGTGAGCCGAGCTGTGTCTCAGGCTGGCAATTGAGTGACTCAGCTGGGAAGACACAAACGCGTCCCTTCCACCCACTATCCACTGGCTACAGCTGTCAGGACAGCCCACCGGACCTCAGAGGCCTGCGAAAGGCAGCCTCCGATGTGCTCCGGAGAAAAGAACCGTACGGCGGGGACCATGAGACGCTTCTGCCTCATCCTGAATCAGGGAGGGCTTACGACCCCTCCTCTCTGCACAGGCCACCCTCCCAAGTCCCACAGGGCACCTCGCTGTGTTGGGAGTGCTCCCCGATTAGCCTGCTGGGTCTTGGACACCCCTGGCAGGAGCCGGACACCAAGGCCACCAGCCCTGCTCACCGTCAGCCTGCCATCCCAGAGACACTCAGACTGGGCGCACCCGCCCCTCATCCTTAGCAGCTCCGTGAGCCCCGCCCCCCCGACCTTTCCCCGGCTGCCCAGAACTAGCCCCTCCGTGTTCAGGAAGGGGAAACAATGAGGGAGCGCCTGCTGTATGCCTAGATTTCCACCATTTCTCCTCGGAGGATTCAGTGGGGGAAGGGTGCGGGAAAGCCCCCTACCAGCACAGAGCAAGCCCTCCGTAAACCTGGCGAAGGAGAAACGGAAACCAGCAGGCGTGTTTCATCTCCACGACAGTCCTGTAGAACTGTGGCTGATGATGCTGATGATGGGGATTCTGAGGAGGGTGGCAACGCCAGAGCTGACCGTTCAGCGTCTCATGTAATTGTCACAATAATCCTAGGAGGCGGATTTTATTGTCCCCCTTTTCAGGCTCCCAACTCTCATTTTTAGCGGAGTCCAGAGCACTTGTGTTGGGTCTTTCGGCAAGAAAATTCTTTGGACAACATTTAACCCGCAGCCTTTGCTCAGGAAGTAAAATGTCAGACCCGTGATCGGTACTAAGCGGGCGAGCTGGTTGGGAGCCTGGTGACATCTTCCAGATCCACCCAGAAGCTCAGCAGCACCCCTTCCTGTTCCTGAAGAAAGGGCAGGGCAGGCTGGCTGAAGACAAGAGCAATGGCCTTAGGCCCATGGATCTTGGACTACCGGCAAGTCCTGCATTCAAATTCCGATTTATTATGGGATTTCTGTTCTCCTGAATGGGGCCTTCTAAGTGTCAGTGTACTCATCTGTGAAACGGGACTAAGGTCTCCCTCAAGGGCTGGCGGAAGGGTTAGAGTGGGCTAGGGAACAGAATGCACACTCAGTGAGATAAAATGAGCACGGGGGGTGCCCAGAGGAACACAGAAGACTTCTCCTAACACAGCCCCGCGCCAAGTCGACTGAACATGATTCCAACTGGAGATTCTCCCTTGATTTACGTGTCTGGTAATAAAAGATGCCAATTACATGACTTTTACTACCATTGATTGTTTCCATGTTGCTGGGAACCCAGTTGAAGAGACAAACTGACACCACAGGATTTCCACGTGGCTTCGGCACAGTCCTGTCGGTTCTCCTCGCTGCTGTCCCACTAAACACGGAACCTGCCGTGGGGTGTGGCCATTTCCCATCCTTCCCCCGGGTCAGAGGCCAGGGGCTAGCTACCAGCCCGCACATTTCAAGCTTTTCCTGCCTGCCAATCCTTCATACAGTTGACCGAGGGAGGCTTAGCTTCTCTCCCTTTCACAAATATGCTTGGACTCTTTTGGAAAAAGATTTTGCCACAACAGCCTCTGAATGCTAATGAGTATGACTTTGGAAGAGAATTTTCCATTAGTAGGTAAGGAAAAAAAAAGACAAATCACCTTGAAATCTAATAAGCAATATCAGGTCCTATATGAGTCAGGAGCTCCAGAGAAACAAAACCGATAGGATGTGTGTATAGCTATAGACAGCAGGAGATGTGTTCTAGGAGTTGACATGACTTGCTGAGAAGTCCCAGGTCTGGGGTCAGCAAGCTGGAGGCCCTGGGAAGCTGGTGGGCAGATCCAGTTCAAACCCAAAGGCCTGAGAACCAGGGGAGCCAATGGCCCAAGTCCCAGTTCAGGTCCAAAGGCCCAAGAATCAGGAGCACTGATGTCCAAGGGCTGGAGAAGACAGATGTCTCACTCAGGCAAGAGAGCAAATCCACCCTCCCTCTGCCTTTTGGTTTTAATCAGGTCCTCAGTGGACTGGATGATGCCCACCCGCCATTAGGAAGGCCAGTTTTCTTTACTCAGTCTACCAGTCCAAACATTATTCTCTTCTGCTGATGCCTTCACGGACACACCCAAAACCAATATTTTACCAACTGTCTGACTTAGCCCGGTCAAGCTGACACCTAAAGTCAGGCATCACAGTCCCTTATCACCTAACGATGCCATATGTGCTATAAAGTACAGTTCTACCCAATGCTCAGGTTCAAAACTAAAGCCACTTATTGAGGACATGCTTTACTTAACAGGTGTTTCTTGAGCACCTACTACATGCCGACATCGGGCTGGACAATGCAGAGAACACAGGGGTAAAGGACACGGCCTCTGCTCTCCTGGGGTTTAGAATCTCGGAAGACAGCATGTGAAATATAGCCCAAGAAGAGGAGGGGTGCAGATGTGTGGGAAGGCTCCTGGGAGGCAAAAAGCAAATATCCTTGAAGGATGATGACGATAGGTGGTGTCCCACTGCCTGGGTTCAAACCCCATATGTGCCTCTCACCAGCTACGCAACCAAAGCAAGTTACTCAACTTTTCTGCCTCCCTGTCCTCATCTGTGAAACGAGCACACTCCCGTCAAGTGTTGTAATGAGTCACTCAAGTCAACGCAGGTCAAGTACAGGGCCTGCCACATAGTAAGTGCTCAATAAAAGTTGGCTAATAGGTTATGATGATCTGTTCAACGGGGCTAATAATAGGGCTCATTCTGCTGCCAGAACAAAGAGGAGAAAATTCCAGTAAAGCACTGAGCACAAGGCCCAGCACACGGTGAGCGCTAGGGCACATCACTACTTATTCTTTGGTTGCTGTGTGTTGGCGCCTGGGTGGGAGGAGACAGGGGAGGGCAGGGCAGGCAGGGCAAAGCCTTAATTAGTTCCCCTTCCCCTCTTTCCGGGTCCCAGGCCCTCCGTTTAGCCCCACGCCCTGGGCTGCCAAGTGTCATCTCCGGCTCCCCAGCCCTGAACCCCTCCCCCCCACCCCCGGAAGCTGGAGCAAAGGGAAGGCTGGTTTCTTTCGGCCGCTCCCCAATTCTCAGTCAAATGTGCCGCTTTTCTGCCTGGCTTCACACATTGTAAAAAGCAGCCGTGCGCAGATTGCTCAGTGTCCACACGCGGGGCTCCTCCTGACCCGCCGTTCGCCCGCTGATGGCTCCGAAGCCCATTATGGTAATGGATTTGCTGTTGGGGAGAAGCCGGGGTCGTCAGCCTCATAAATCCCTGGCCCCGCGGATCGCATCCAGCAGGCCGACCTCCACGGCGGGTTTTCACCCTAACGGGTTTGTTTGGTGATCTCTGAAAGACACATAAGCTCTAATGAGTGTTCTGAGATACAGGCAAGGCACCCCCGCAATGGGAGAAGAAACACAAGCCTTTTTTTTTTGGAGGAGTGATTGGAGTTCTTTTTTTTTTTCTTTTGAAAGCGTTGTAATGCTGTTAGGTCTTTTTTAAAAAGTGCTGCTAATGAAATGCATAGAAAAGTAAAAACATGTCATGCAAATTAGACACCTTTGGGGAATTTGAAAAAACTTGTTTGAAGGGCTAATTAAGGAGCTATTAAAAATAATTAATAATCATCTGCGGTTCCCAAATTCTTTTCAGCTCAGAAGTGTCAGCGACGCCATTTTTCCTTTGCCCTTTGGAACACAGGAGCTTCAGCAGGAGGTCCTTCGTCTACCTGGAAACGTTTTCTCCACGTCTGGTGACTTTGCGAAGGTAATCCCATTTGCGTCCTTCCTTCCCCGAGTTTTCTGTTTCTGCTCCAGCGGGCTCGCACAGCAGACCGTGCAGCAGGCGCGGCCCGCGCGCCCTCGCAGGGCTGATTCTAAAGTCTCACTGGGAGAAAATTGTTGTGCGTTACAGGAAATTAAAAAATTCCTGCAATACCAACCCACTTCTCAAAGTCAATCTGTGGTATCCCAGCATCCACCCGACTCTGAAGTCAGGCCAGAATGGTTTTTGAAGAGTGATTTCCAGCCTTCCGCAGGGTCACGTCGTGTATTGAAGCCACATTGGCTTCTGTGTTTTGTAAATTTCGAACTCATTACTAAACCTTTGTCTCTTCTAGCCCGAGTCTGGCTCTCACCTCGCCCTCATCAATCTGAGCCTTAAAAATCTAATGAAAAATGCCAAAACACATTTTGCATGTGGAAATGTGATAAAACACAAATTGTTAGGAACCGGAGGGGGGACGGACTTTAAAGGAAGGGGGCGGGGCTCGGGGCGGGCATGACACTGCTCTTAGGAGCCGGCCCACAGCCGGGTCTGTGCATGTGCCCCAGGAGTCGGGAGAAACCAACAGGCGTTCACTCTCCTCTGAGCCCCACTGCTCCCTGTCTTGGAGAAAAAGCCACTGGCCCGAGATTCCAAACTGTTCATGTCCTAAGTGCCAGGCTAGGAGACGAGCCATGTGACTTTCTCCTTCCAGGAGGCATGGACCAGAGATCTCTGTGTTCCTACAGAATGATGTTGGCCTTTGCCCGTGTTCTCCCAGGGCAGCTCCTACAGCTGAGGACACCTTGAGACTTTCACCTGGTGCCTCAGTAATGAGCCGTGAAATATCCCCATTGGGCTCTGTGATTTCTGGGACATTAAAAAGTTGATGAAAGCTGTCAGGACTTCTCCTAAACACACACACACACACACAGAGTCTCTCCTCTCTTCTCTCTAGCTCTTGCTCTTGCATTTCCTTTTAAAGGGTCCACACTAAGATCCTTTGGTGCAGGTGAGTATCACACCTGAGCTCGCTTCACCTAAATAGAAAGGTGCTGGCTTAGAAAAACAAAAACACGTATGGAGGCAGGCTGACCTTGGTTTGCAACCCAGCTCCGCCATTTCCTCGCTGAGCCGCTGAACCTCTCCCGGCCCTGCTTTCCTCTCATGCGAAACGGAGACAATAGTGCCTACTTTTCAGGTTTGTGCTGAGAACAAGCGGAAATGTGGGCAGAGAGCCTGGTGTTGCGCTGAACACAGGGTGCAGCTCAGGACATGGAGGCTGCGGTTTGGTTCAGCTTGTTCTGGGCTCCGGTTTGGGAAGGGGAGGCAGGTCCGCCGAGTTGGTTGCTGGGGAATTATTGCTGAGCGCTGCCCGGAAAAGTCTGGATTCAGGGATGGAACAGCTCTGTTCTTTAACACCCAGCCTGACACCTCCTAATGAAATGTAAATGAGGGTTCTAACAAGCCTGGCATTTGCTTTGGGGAAAGGTGTGAGCAGACAGTCACAGACAGGGCAGTCATTCGGAGTGTGCCTTCGCGGCTGCGCAGGGCTGGTTTGCGGAGAGGAGACCTGGGCTTTCTCCTCCGAGGACGTGGGGTCAGAGGGGTATGAGGCTTGTCCTCTTCGTGGAAATTACTTCAGCCCTTTTTCAGGATGGACACGTGCCCCTTGGGTGTACCCATTGGGTCACCATCACAGTTGAAGGGCCTGGAGACCTGATAGGAAGTGAGCACAGTCTGACTCTGGGGGTCAGGCTGCTCCTCTGGCTCCTGCCTCCCTTGGGCAAGGAGGGGCTGAGGGTTGCTTGGAGAGAGCGCATGCCCATGGCTGTCACACAGCCTGCAGTCAGTGTTACCCGTAGAGACACAGCCTCCCCAAGCCCAGGAGCCAAGAGGCCTAGGCCCACGAGCAGGGCTCTCCCAGGGACACAGACAGGTGTCCCTGTCTGGCCGCAGCTCCCAGAAAATGTGCAGGGGAAGCTTCTCCTCGTCCAGGAGAAGGTGCGGCCCTTGAGATACAGAAGTACGCTGGAGCTGGCTGTGTGCCCAGGCCAGGGGGCAGGGATGCAATGGAAAACTAGGCCATCCTTCTCCGACCGGCTTTTAAGGCAGCTGTTTGGAGCTGTTAGCCAGCAGGAAGCTCACCTACATCCTTCTCCTTTTGTCACCTGACCCACAGCTGGGGTGAGAGAACAGAGCCTTTACAGGCACCTAGCCTGGGCCCAGCACCCGCATCTCCACTTAGCCAGTGTTCTGTGCAGTTTGGCGTGTCTCGGAGCTGAAGAGGTCCTGGGGGTGCGTGCTGCCCTGGGGAGGAGGCCCAGAGGAGAACCGGAGGATCTAGAACTCCAAATGCACTGAGCTCCGCACGTACAGACGCACTGAAGATCAGAAGGGGTGCAGTGACCTTGACTGCGCTTTGTAAAGGGCTGTTGTCTACTCTGGGGGTGGAGTTCTTGCATGTGGGGGTGACGAAAAAATGGGCTCACACAAAGGGACGCTGTAACTGTCTTATTGTTTTATACTTACATGTGCTTCTGTCTTCTCTCAAGGGCAGGAACTGAAATTCATTTGGCTGTTTCCTCACCACTAAGCATGGAATGGAAGGTCAACACATTTTTTAATCAATGAATAAAATAATCACCCACAAAAAAACCTTGCCCGGCATCCAGCCTGGGGTCAAGCATGAGCTAAACCCACAGCTGGGATGTCTCCCAGGGCCCCAAGGTCGCCACGCCCAGGGAAGGCCTGGCCACATCCCAGACTCAATGCCAGGGATGCCACAGGGCTTGCTCCTGGGTCACCAGTGTTCTCGCTCCTCCCGAGCGATAGACCCACAGCCTGGCACCCGGGAAGCAAGTCCTGGCAGAGGAGAGGAGCCTGGGCGGCCACCTCCAGGCCTCACTCCAGCCTAGGAGTGTGGACACTGGGCCGACAGGCTGCTGACTGCCCCTGGGTCACCATCCCCTCTCCTGGCCTCTGCAAACCCCTCCCAGCTCTCCTCACTCGGACCTCAAACGTCACCTCCTTCCCCGCGCCCAGCCCAGACGGCCCACGTCCAACAAGCCTTCAGCACGTGATCCGCAAATGGGCTCATTTTGATCTTCCCGCCACCTCTGAACTGCTGCGGAGGAGATGATGGGAACGGAGTCCCCGGGGAGCCGTTGGGGCCTCATGCATCACACGTGCTGAGAGAGGCCGGGCCCGGCCGGACATTTGCAGCTCAGCTCCCAGCCCCTCTGGGACTCTGGCCTCCTTGCACCTCACCGAGCCAGGAAAGCGGAGCGGGAGGCTGGGCAGAGAGGACGGCAGCCGAGGCCGTCAGAACGCGCAGACCCGTCCCCGCCGGGCTGCCCCGTGGCAGGCGTTTCACGGTGGGTTTGAGTCTGCGCACAGAATAGCATCCCTTCCCCAGAACAGGGAGATGCCAAAGGTGTCCGGCCCCACTTAAATATTTCAAATTTAAAATAATGTGACTCATAATCCACAGACTAGTCTCTCCCGCTAGGCCAGGTACCTGGCAGAACTGTGTTAAAAGCACCAGTTTTCACCTGCTCTCCGAAGCCCAAACGTGTACAGAAAACAGGAAATGCAGAGTTACCTGTGCAAATAAGCACCTACTATGTGTCAGGCCCTGGAAGCCACAGTAGTAGGGAGCCATCGGGGGAAGCAGTGGATGAAGTGGAAAAATCAAAAGAGTAAAGTGGAAAAAGAGCAGGCTTTCACGTCCGAGAGGCCACCTTCTTACTGCTCATCAGCTGTGTGGCCTTAGGCCAGCTACCTAACCTCTCTGAGCTTCTGTTTCCTCATCTATAAACCAGCCATCATGGCAGCTGCCTTACAGCAAAGGAGATGGTGGCTGGAACGCACCGAGGGCAGTGCTCAGCACAGGGAAGGAGTGAATAATAAACTCTTTCCCCATCGCTCTGGTCGTTCTCAGCCATTGGTCATGATCTCAGACTGTCCCACATGCATTTGGAATCTGTCACGGGAGAGGCAGAGGACTTGGGACTTGGAGATGTCTGTGGCTCCTTGAGACTCCAAGGTCCCACCTGTTAAGGACAACCCTCAGAGCCCAGGGAAGCAGGAGATGCACATTCCAAGTCCCCTGGGTGCTCCCACCCTCCCCTGCACCCAACTTTCACCCCCTGCTGTGCTAGGCCCACTGCCCCGCCTCCCTGTGAAATGGCCCTCCAGCCCATCTGCGGTTTGGAGAGGCCCTTTCGTGGGGGCGGGGCAGGAGGGGGAGGAGGGGCCTTCGGAATTGCCTTCCTTTCTGCGGTGGCTCTTCCTCCTCAGAAGCCAGGACCCTAGCTGTGACCAAGTGTCCCAGTGGTGGGGAGCAAGGGCAGGGCCACACACAGGGTTGTGTGACTGTCTGAGACGTCTGCCTTCCCACCTCGAGAACACTGCTGGGGTGAAGGGGGACAGGACAAAGTGGGGTCCTTGTCGTTCTCCCAGCAACATGGCACTGACCCCACAAGGGCAAGGACCAGGCTCCATTGAGGAGGTTAAGAGGAGTGCCCCGGGGCCCAGGCCCAGGACTCTTTGTGGATGTTGCCAGGCTACAGGAAGGGGGCACAGGATGAGGCATCTGTGGGCCCATCCTAGGCCACCTGGGGCAGCAGGAAGCCGGGACCGGACTCCTGGTCTACCCCATACCAGCCATGCAATCTGCTGCAGCTGCCTCACCTCCTTGGGCCCAGAACACGTCCCCATGGGTGCCGCGCAGGCCCTGCACACGCCACGTGCTCAGAGCTGAGCGCACCATCTTCCCCGCTCCCCCGCTCCCACTCTGTAGCCCCAGTCTGGGCTCGGGCAGCACCTTCTCCCCAGATCTCCAGCCTCCAAATCCCTGGCCCAATCCCAGTCTCCCCTGTGCCACCCACTGCCCAGCCTCCAGCCGGTTCTCAAGTTTTGCCACCTGAACCTCCTGCCCAGGTTATGACTAGCTCCCTCCTCACCATGCCCAGGGCACCCCGCCTTGGTCTGGCACCAAAGCCCCTAATTGCTCTTCCAGCCTCTGGGGAGACCTCCTCCGGGCCAGGATCCACAGAGCTGTGCGGTGGGTGCATTTGTAATCACAGCTGATGATAATGATGATGATGATGGTGATGGTGATAACAGCAGCTGATGTTTTTCAATGCTTACTTTGTGCCCAGCTCTGTCCCGAGTTCTTTGCCTGAATTAACTCATTTAGGCCTCTCAGCAGCTCTGTCAAGAAAGTACTATTACTATCCCTATTTCACAGATTAAAAACTGAGGCACAGCATGGTTAACAGTGTGCTGAGGCCACACGGGAAGGAAGAGCAGAGCTGGGGTATAAACCCCGACAGTCGAACCCCAGCCTTCCGTCCTTAACGCCCACAGTGGTTCCCTTCCGAATCACTGCAGGATAAAGTTGGCATCAGAACACCGCCCTTCCCCACACAGTGCACCCCGAACCAACCTCTCCATAAATGCTCTCATCCCGCTCCCCACAAACAGGGCTCCAGCCAGGCCCCGTGACATAAAGACCACCGAGGAACAGAGCAGCTGCTTTTATGCCTCTGAGCCTTTGTGTTTGCTGTTCCCTCTGCTCCAAACACCTTTCCTACTCTCATCTTTCCTCTTCAAGACTCAGCTCTGGAAAGTCTCTCCTGACCTCTCAACCCTACACTGACAGACCCCTGGGCTGACCCCAGCATAGCACACGGCACCCTATGGCCGTGGCCTCTTCATCTGTCTCCTCCACGAGAGGATGAGCTCTCAAAAGTAAATACTCTGTCCTTTTATCTCTGTATTGCCTGCCTCTTTCGCAGGGTGCGAATGCACGAGCACGAGACTGTATTTATATTTCAAAATGTAATAGAAGAGTTTTGAGTCAAAGTGCTAATAAAACAGGGGCTTCGAATCCACCTGCTCTGAGTTAGAACCCCAGCCTTTGGTGGAAGCAGGGGAGAAACCTGCTCCTCGGTAAGTTCACTGCCGTTTAACGCTGGGATACTGAGGAAACTGCTTCCCCTCTCGGAGCCTTAGTTTCTTCATCCGTAAAATGCAGGAGAGGGCATAACTCCCCCTCAAGGGTTCCCTGGAATACTAAATGCAGTAAATTCAATGACGGCTTGAGCATACGGTCCTCACCATTCGGCAGAAGCTAGTATGAGATGACGATGATTAAGCTCATTATGTGATTCTTGGGCGATTATGTGAATAGGGTGCACGTGCTTCCCCGCCCTGAGCAGGGGGCCGCTGAGCCCTCTTCCCTAACAGCCCTGAGGTCTCCCAGGCAGGAGCCTGTGAGCAGACATGCTCCTTTCTGCTTTGCACGAAGTCAGGCCCAGAAGCCCTTTCCCACCACAGTGCCTTTGCATGTGCCATTCCTCTGTGTGGGGGCCCCTCCCTCTGTGGTTCCCATGATAGGCTCCTTCTCAGTTTTCAGGCCTAGCCACAGATGGTCCCTTCTTCCAGGACCTCCTCAACCACTCTATCGGAGCAGATGCCCCTGCGCTCTGCTCCCCCATGGTTCCAACTCAGCCCTTGAGGGCTCCTTCCACAGCAGTTCGACATATGTAAGGATTTTGTGCGTTTGCCCGTCTGTCCCAAGTCAGCCCCAAAGTGGTGTGTCTCTGTCGTTGTCCTCACTGCTGTGCCCTTGGTGCCTGGCACCCCGGTTGGCACTTAGTGGGGAGCTCATGAAATAAATGTTGAGTGAATGCTGAATAAAGAACCTACTTGGGCTCTACTCGGCGAGAGTAGAGAAAAGGTGTGGGAATTTGCAGGCCAAGCCCCATCCCCAGCAGATGGAAGGGGACCCCTCCCTTTCCCAGAAGCCTCAGCAAGGCCGCACCTGGCTGCCTGCAGCCAGCAGAGCTCAGAACTGGCTCACCAGAGACAAATTGGAGGGAGTTCAGAGGAGTGGGCCAGGCAGGATTAAGTGGAGGGAGAGGGTGATTTATAAAGAAAGATAAAAGGGCCCAGCTTCATAAGGCTGGGCTGTAGGATTATTTCGATAACAGCCTCCAAATGTTGGCAAGGTGTGTGCGCCAGGGGAGTGAGGATAATTCCCCACCAAGGTGCGGGGGCGGTCATCGGGAGAGACTAGGCAACCTCAGCTGGCTCTGCAGTCCTGAGCTGGAGCGGGAACCCAGAGCCAGAGTAAGGCACTCTCGGCGTCCAGCAAGGACCTCTCCTCCCAACTCGGGCATCGGCCACAGACCTCTCGGTGCCCGGACGAGTTTATGCAGCAGAAAGCAGGAAGGCCTTTTGAGAAAGCAGAGGAGAAAACCTGCCTACTCACTAAGATCGCTTTGCCAGGTATCTGAGAAGGAGGACACCTCAGCCATCTTGTAGACCATGAGTTGGCAAACTACTGCCCGAGAGCTCAATCTGGCCCGCTGCCTGTTTGTGTAAATAAAGTTTTATTGGAACACAGCCCTGCCCACTTGTTTACAGATGATCCATGCCTGCGGGTGCACTACGACTTCAGAGCTGAGCTGTTAAAAAACATGGACACAGTGCACAGCCCCTGTGTTAGACCATTGATTCTCAGGTAAACCACATGTCACTTAAAAGGGGGAAAAAATGTCCCCAGGGTCCCAACTTTGACTTCAATGATGTCGGTGATAGTATGACTTAAATACACACATACATAGGTATAGTTAGGCATAAAGATTCTAGGCTTTTTAGCTCTTACACTACTGGAAAACCAGAAAACATTCTTAGATTGAATGCCAACAAAACGACACGAACATGAACATGAAAATGGAAATGAGCAGCCCTGAAACAGCGCGGCCGACCGCGCTTCTGCCGCGGGGGCTCGGTGCCCGCGGCGGGGCCGGGCTGCTGGGCGCAGCAGGTTCGTGTGCCTTTGGCAGGGCTGACACTGGAGGAGCACTGTGTGATGACTCAGTTCTCCCGCTGAGTCTTTCTCCTCTAGCTATTGCAAAAACTTTCATTCACACTGAAAGCCATGACATCATGGGCCTTCGGTGGATGCGAATACTCAGCCACATCTGCTCCTTCTCTCATTAGCCCCTGAGAAGTACAGCGTGCACTTCTTTCTGGTTAACCGAATGTCCTCTTGAACACAGTTAAAACTGGGTCGCTAACATCCTGTGGCCACACTCAGGTAGAAGGTCAGCAGCCGGAAAATATGTGCCTATTTAACAAAACATGTACGTATGTACATGCATTTACATGATAAATACATTATTCACTGGTAGTATTTGAACTGTTAGTAAAATACAAGTAGAATATTTTAAAATATCTCTTAAGGATGTGTCCACTGGTTTGGGGATCTCAGCTAGGAAAGCAGAAATCTAGCTTACCCCCCCACCTTTTCCAAATAGGGAAACTGAGTCCCACAGCAGGACCATGGCTTGCCAAGCTCACGGAAGGCAGATCTGCCCGGGAGTATTAGCTGCCTCTCGGGACAGGGCTCTCCTCAGCTTGCGGGTGGGCCTGCAAGAAAGAGGAGTGGCCATTAGTTAGACTATAATGTGAATGACTTGCTCTGAGTCAGGGAGGAGGCCGGGTCCTCCAGACACCATGAACAACAGCAGAAGCCAGCATCCTGGAGGCACACAGTGGGGCCCACAGGCCGGCGGCTGGCTCAGATGGCATCTGAGAGCCCCTCCCAGAGCCTTGCAAGTGGAAGCACCAACAACAGGGTCCAGCGGCAGCATGGGCTACCTCCTCACCCCCAAGAGTGTCAGTGAGACCCACCCAGGCTCAGAGAAGACTGGACCATCTGAGCCCTAAGAGTTCAGCCAAGTCCTCACTGCCCTGGAAAATCGCTCGTGCAAAGGGACCATATGGCCGCCACCCGGACTGCTGGAGGCCGGCAGATCCCCAAACGCGGTTATGGCAGCAGTTCAGTCACTGGGGGAACCCAGCTCCTAGGGGGCCGGGCCTGGAGAGTGACGCATGAGCACCCCAACCTGGCCCCAGGCTACTGGGCCCCTGTCCTCCAGGCTCACCGAGCCCTGGTCTGCCTTTCTCTGCCCTGGGAGGACCCCTCTGGTCAGCAGAGAGGCTGTGAGCGAGCCCACGCGGCAGCCTCCTCAGCTGGGGAAGCACCGTGTAGAGCTCCCTGACCCAGGATGCGCATTTACAGGTTCAGACCAAGTGAGAAGGTGAGATAGTCCAAAATGGCGCTTGGAAAAATTTTCAGCAATGAGCCAGATAGTAAATATTTTAGACTTTGTAGACTACGTGCAGTCGCTATCACATATTTTTTTACAATCTTTTCAAAATGTAAAAACCATTCTCATTTGTACATCCTATATGTACAAATAAAGGCTGCAGGTTGAACTTGGCCCACAGGCAAGATATTCCCTACAAGATCAACTTGACCTTTATAGAACTATAAACACCCGAGAAGCAGTGTGTCCCCATCCGCATACACATGGACTCACACAGGACACACAAGGACACACATATTCTCACACACGGACACATGCAGACTTCGCATTTTGTCTATGGGACATTAGACAAAAAAACAACAACATGCTTTTAAAATAAGTTCCCAATTTGCAGAGGCCACGCGTGCCCTGAAGTTAATTCAGGGTCGATATGTAATGTGCAAAGCCGGCGTGTCCGGGACTGACATGCTGGTCACTATTCCCATGAGGCGCCGGAGGAGTTCAGAGCAGGGAGGAAGGACTTGCTGGTGATCTAGGCTGAAGGTTCCCAAACTGTTCCTGGGCACCGGGAAGCTTTTAAGGAGGGGCCCCCAGAAGTCAGGGCCTCAGGCTGCCACACTCACACCAGCTAAGCTGCCTCACCTTTAGTCTTGTAGAGACTGAATTTCCACTACAATGTTATCTAAAGGTAGGATTTCATGGCCAATGGGGGTGGATGAGTGTTCAAAACTGGTGCCTAGCCGGTTGTCTCATATCTGGCCCCTCTAAAAGTTCTTGCAAGATTAGCCCACACGCTTGCTTATCTATTAAAGCTGAGGGGAAGCAGCCATCATTACTCAGGACAGGTGCTCTCTGGTTTGCTACAGTCCCCACCACTCCCTATTGCCTTATGCCACCCTGTTTTACCAATTAATAAAACCTGCCCGGTGCCAGAGGCCTTTGAGTGTGTGACTCCTCCTCAACCCTGTCTCAGCTCCCATGACACGACACTGCTTTGTGAAGAACGAAACTGATTAGTGTAGCGAAGTCACCACTAGATCCAGAACTCCGACCAAACCAACAACTATCAGATCCGACAGGTCTTAGGCAACCCTTGAGGGATTCTGATATTTTCTTAATCTTTTGGATTCATTTACATCCCATTACACCGCGAGACGTATTTGAGGCAGCTTGTAAATATACATAGAGCAAAATAAAATGTAAAAATAGATAAAGACATCTGAGAGGAGGAAAATCAGCCTAGAATGGCAGGATGAGGCTGAGGCAAAGTTCGGACGTGAAAACGCAAGCGCAGCGCGTCTGCGTGGCTGTAATAGCAAGCAGAGATCTCAGAGTCAGGATGGCTCGTGGGCGCATATGGAACCAACCTCTCCTAATAGCTGAAGAAATTGATTTAAAAAAAAAAAAAAACGGTAATCAAGGAAAGAGGCTCAGCCCAAAACCTTGAACTTCAAAAGTGTCAGCCAAGGAATGGAATAAGAAATTATGGAGCAGAGCAAAACAATTCAGTGCGGCAAGGTGTCCGGCCCCACTCCCAACACCCCAGCAGCCGTTTAGGGTGCCCTGGTATTTAATTTTATGTGTCAGCTTGACTGGACCATGGGATACGCTGGTATCCGCTTAAACGTGGTTTCTGGGTGTGTCTGTGAGCGTGTTTCCAGAGGAAATGAGCATTGGAATCGGAAGACTGAATTAAGTGGAAGGCTTTCCCCAACGTGGGTGGGCTCCTTCCCAGCCTTCCAGGGCCTGAAATACAGAAACCTTTTTTAAAAGGTGGGGCAAGTGAGGATTTGGTTCCTCTCTGCCTTACTGTGTGTGAGCTGGGACATCCATCTTCTCCTGCCCTCAGTGCACCTGGTTCTCAGGTCTTCGCATGCAAACTGGCATCTACGCCATTGGCTCCCCAGCTCTCAGGCCTTTGAACTACACCCCCCGCCTTCCTGGGTCTCCAGCTTGCAGGCAGCAGGTTGGGGAACCTTGGAGCCTCCACGGCCACAGGAGCAGTGCCTCACAGTAACGACTTATGCATGCAGACATATACATGTCTCCAGTTGGTTCTGTTTCTCTGGAGAACCCTGGCTAATTCGGGGAGCCAACGAAGTCCCAGCAGCTCCTCCCAGTGCCGTCAGACCTGGAGCGAAGCCAACCCCAGGGCAGTCCACAGCTTTCCCCCACTGACTGGGGACAATGAGGAAACGCTGCTGGGAAGGAACAGGGACACGATCGGGGCCCCGAGTCTCTCTGGCAGAAGTGAGGGTGTGGGGCTCCACGGTGATTGAGGGGAAAAACAACAACCCTAAAGAATTGTGCATTTTAAAAAGAAGATCGCCCTGGCTGGCGTAGCTCAGTGGATTGAGCGCGGGCTGCGAACCAAAGTGTTGCAGGTTCGATTCCCAGTCAGGGCACATGCCTGGGTTGCAGGCCATGATCCCCAGCAACCGCACATTGATGTTTCTCTCTCTCTCTCTTTCTCTCTCCCTTCCCTCTCTAAAAATAAATAAATAAAATCTTTTTAAAAAAAGAATGTGCATTTTATTGTATATAAACTTTACTTCAAAAAAAAAAAAGGATGTGCTACATTTATGAGAAAGCAAGCATAATGAAATGTCCATGAAAGAATCTAGGCAATGGACATGCGATTGTTCCATAAAATTCCCTACACTTGGCTGTGTGTTTGAAAATTTTCACTATACGTTTTTGGAAACGGCTTATCAAATGGTACAGTGGTCCGCTTAAGATTTGTGCACTTCACGGTAGGCAGATTTTATCTCAAAGGGGGAAAGTAAATAACTATAAACAAACACTAAGTTCATTTAATGGTATTCTCAGGGAAGTATATAGAGGGACTTACATTAATGTCGATACCTGCTTTTGAAACACAGCAAAAAATACGATAAATTGATGGATTGAGGGGTGAACTGATTAACGGGTGTATGATGAAGCCAGTAAAGTATACTTTTAATAACAAACTCTGGGTGGTGGGTGCGTGGTGTCCACTATAAACTCTTTCAGCTTTTCTGAATCTTTGAAACTTTCATAATAAAATGAAGGGGGTAATGAAATGACCCAAGGAGAGGAAAATGGAGATCACGAATGAAAGGAAAAAAGTTGTATACCAAAAAACAATACTTAAAAATAAATAACAATTAAAGTCAGCAGGAAGAGTAGAGATGAAAATCAATTACTGTCCGAGAGGAAAAGCCGGGTGATTACCAAGCACATAGATGAAAAAGACAAAGAAACCAGAGCAAAGGGAATCCAACATGGGAGCCATCAGTGTCCCTGATACAGAGAAAGCAGAACATGGAGTAGAAGACGCACTGAGTGGAGAAGTATTAAACGGTCTAGCACAGCGCTGTCTGAGAGGCAGGCAGAACTGAGTCCACACTGCATAATGTTCCAGGGGGAGAAATTCCTTCGGAATGTTCGACACCATGATGTGTCCTGATCACGTAATTTCACTTCAATAAAGAAGTAACCACTCCACAAGAATCCAGGCATAAAAAGCCAAGGACCGCCGAGGAGCAAAAGCGTCAGGCTGCTCTCAGGCCTCTCCAAGGCCACAGTCAATGTCGCAATGGAGCAAGGAGACTCGATTCAGAGGCAAGGAAGGGAGACCCAGAGCACGGAGCCCAGCCAAGGCACTGGCCAGGTCCAAAGGCGGCAAACAGACATGCTCAGACCTGGAAGGAAGCACAGGGCAGACATTCGGAAAAGTCAGGGAATGCAGTGTCCTCTTGGCAAAACTACTTGACAGTAACATCTAGCCAATTAAGAGATAAATCAAAATGTAGACTCGAGCCATGGAGGTATGGTAAAAATAGCCAAGGTGACTAATAGAATCTATGTAAACATATAGAATTAATTCTAAACTGTTGTGTGAATTGCAGACATTTTATAAATCCTCAAAGACCAGTGATAAAACTAGCAAAACTCAGCCATGGCGGAAGGGAGCAGGAGGCAGTGTGAACTCGCTAATGTTCTCGTCTCTCACGGCAGGGAGGTAACCCACCGGGTCTAAAACCGCAAATGCACTTAGAAAAACGTAATTGCTCTAACTTCAATGTTTTCTCATTATCTCTTTTCTTAACCTGAGAAAGATCTTGCAGAAAAGAATATCTCTTGTGGTGAAAAAAATTTATTTCAAGTTCAGCAATTTCTTTTATTTCCCTTTGGCTTCTTGATCTTTTTTAAAATCCAAGGAACATCAATTATGACTTTATGTTAAAAGTAGCACGCGTAATTGATATAATGTGTTTCTCATGAATGGACTTTGATATATCTAGATAGATAAGTAAATAAATAGATGTATGGCAGTCCACTAATGGATACTGATATATATATAAAGATAAATTTATACACACAAACATAGAATATCATTTTGGATATTTTTTTACCTAATGGTAATATTTGGAATGATATTTAAATTGGAAAAAATAAAATTAAAAAAAAACTTTCTTTTTCATACATGACTATACTATTGAAATTTTTAAATTATTATAATGCTTATAGTTATAAAAATCAAAAAGTGATATATACTGTATTAAAATATGTTAGAAAGACAGGTATATCTGAGCTTCCTAGCATCCAAAGAAAAAAGGGTCTATAATCGGTTGTGATCTAACTATGCATGGTGTCCACCAGATTCAAACACACCAGCCCAACGAAACACAGCACTTCCTCAGGGGAAACACAAGTCTCTCAGGCGCTCAGATCTGAGAGGGGAGATGCCCGCTGGCGTGGCGTTGGCATCCTCACAACCTGCCTTCAGTGGCCCCGTGAAGACCCTCATCACACCGCACCAGGGTTTTCAAGAGCATTAGAGCAGATGTGCCCATCTGTCCCAGCAGGAGGAAAGCACCAGGTGCCCATGAACTTTGGACTCTGGCTAGCAAGATGCAGACTTATTCCCACCAGCCAGTGACTTTCCCTCGAGGTGGGACCGGGCTGTGGTGGGACCAGGTTGTGGTGGGCCCAGCTGAGGAAAGGGTCTATCTTTATCTCTCCTCTTGCTCCTAATTGCAAACATCCGATTTACCCTCTGGATACAAAAATTCACATGCGGTTCTCATGGTGGTCACAGCCATTGCCTCTTGCCTAGAAAATGCCTCATGCTGTTGCCAGTACCTTTCACTGGGCTGACCACACTTACCCTCCAGGGGTCGGCTCACATGCCACCTGCTCCAGGGAATGTCTCCTGATGCCCCTGATGGAATGCGTATCCCAGGTGAAGAACTGTAGCTAGAGGAGAGGAGGTAGAAGGAAAGAACTCCCCGCCCCCGCCACTGGAAGGTGACAGGGACAACATTCAGACCGACCCGGAAGTACTAAGAGCAGGGGAAGAGGTCAGGGCTCACACCTCATTTCTGGCTCTTCTCAGTAGAGGAAAAGTGGGACCCTCTGCCCAGAATGGAAGCGTCTCAATGGTCCTGGAGAACAGAGAGGTTACGAGCAGAAGTAGGACTGTCTACGTGGTTCTCCATCGACCCCCAAAGACGTAAAAATAGACATGGAGGAAAAGGAAACCGACACAAGCTTTCACACCCATGGAGCACATGGAAATCCCTGGGTGGCGTTAAGAATGGATCTGAGCCTCTGGTTCCTGATCTGTGACAGGGAGCAAACAGGCCCACGCCTGACTACTCCACAGGAATGCTGCAAGAATCCATGGGGTTTGAAATCCCGTGGAATGGGATTGATGGACACACCACATACTGGCCCTGAAAATATGAAAGGTAAAACTACTGCTGCCCCTTGGAGCTACGTAGGAAATAATGGGATAGATCCACAGATCCTTTGGGGGTTTTTTTAACAACATTTTAGAAGATGGAAGAATGTTTCTATCACCGACTGGGGAACTAGAAATGGCTTTTTCTCTGGTTATCCCATATACTCACCTAAGATTATACTCCGGGAGGGAAATGGTATGCAATAAACTGCAGTTTTCTAGCACCAGATGAAATGAAATAATTGCAGTTTACGAGGCTAGCCCATGATTTAACATACAAGAACTGCATGTGAGTATTGTCCTATGAGGTAACCAGAGGTGAGACTTAAAAAGATGGCCCAGAGGGTGTCCTGTCATGTAAAAATAGATATCACCATGTGTGGCAAATTGCAAAGTGACCTCAAATTATTTTCTCTCTCTTTTCACCCCCTTTCATTTGGGCTTGGCCTTATGGTTTACTTTGACCAAGAGGACACCAGCAATTATGACACAACCAGTCTTTAAAAGTGATTGCACATTGAAGAATCACTCCCTAGCTGCTCTTGGAACCTCACAATTGCCATGTGAGGAGGAGCCTCAGTCATATCATTCATCCCGGATGAGGCCATCAGAAACAAGCCAGCTGCAGCCAGCATGCCAGCTGACTGCAGACACGTGAGTGAGCCCTGCCAAGATCAGCCATGCCCAGCACTGTCCAGAAGAACCACCCGGCTAAGCCCAGGCCCAATTGCTGAACTGCAGAGTCATTACCTACATAAGTGGCTGTTGTTTTAAGCCACCTAAGTCTAGGGTAGTTTGATAAGCTTAACTATTCATTGTGGTCACCCAAAATGAATCAGGAAATAGGGACCCTGTCTTTAATTCGCTGTGTGACCTTTGGCAAGTCACTAAACCTTTCTGTTTTCTTGCACTATAAAATGGGGACAGTCAACTAAACAATCCAATTTAAATGAGCATTAAAAGGCCCATTGTAGTTCTGGCTCATTTTAGGATTCTAAATCTTACTAACAAATACTCCTGAATGCAGTAAAAATGTGCTACGAACCAAGCTGACGTCTAGGTGTGTCTCTGGAGTTACCTTGCCTCGAGGCAAGAGATTCAGTTACCTGACATGTGAGCATAAACATAAAATTCTTCCTCAGCATTTTATGAGCTTATTAGATTCCAGGCTAAAATATGAAGTTGGAAAAGGCCAACCAGAAAGAAACTAACTAATCCCAGCATACGAAGGAAGGAAATGACAATCAACATCTAAATCCAGAAACAGCTTTCCGCTGGCACGTGACGCTTTCAGAAAATGCAAGAACGGAACTGGGACTAGGCTTTCTGGAGAAGGAAACCCCACATCGTAACAGGAAGAAAAATCTTAGAGAATCTTAAGTAGGCGCTTAACCCCTCCCCCACAAACAAAGCTTTCACGTGTTTACCTATCTGGAAACTGACCCAATGATTTTTTTGGAAAGCTACCTGGAGAAATAACTGAAATGAAGGCAACATACATATAAGTGATCATAATGAACGCCTAAATGCTCTGACCAGAACTAATGTTTCATGAAGCTGTGCTCCTAGAACCGGGGCTGGAAGTGTTAAACGCGTCGATCAGTCGGGAGTGATTTTGATTTTCTAATTCATCTGTGCTCAGGAGGACCCAGGTACTGATGTTGCTGGTGCACCTGGGAATAAGTTTGCAGGAGCAGATGGCGTGGGGAATGGACATTTTTTCCAGAAAAGGGTCACTAACATGAATTTCACAAACTGGACCATGTAAGTCCTTGGGGTTCCCTGGAGTGTACACAAGCTCACAGAATCCATGAGCTGAATTTTTCAGGAGCGTAACTTTTTTTTTACCTGAAAGACTATCATTTGGGGGGTTTAATTCTTTGCCTACTTGTTTAGGGGAGGTGAGGGGAAGATATTATTTTTACATTTAAGTACACTTGGGCTCATCTTGAAATCAAATACAACATTTACATTCATTTTTTCAGTAAAACAGCAAAAACGGTCCTTCTCCCAGCATGGGCCTACTCTGCCCTGCCATCCGGGGTACTAACGGGAAAGCCCAATATGAAGCAACCTCTGAGGGCTGAAATGCCCCAGAAGCAAGCCACTTTCAAGTGCTGTTTTCCTAGGGAAAGAAAATCACCAAAAGCATTGCATTTCCTCTGAGACAGAATCGGGGGCTAAATTATTGTCTGCTTGTATATATCTTCCTGGGCCTGAGAAGCAAGACTCCTAGACACAGGCCTTGGTCATCCAAAACCATACAAGGAGCTCGTTACACACACACACACACACACACACACACACACACACACACACACACCCTACCCTCCCAGGTTAGAGCAGAGCAGAACTCTCAAAAGGGGTGTCCAGCACTTTCTCCCAGAGCTTCCCCTGCTCCTGAGTCCACTTCCCCCGCACAGATCAGCATCTCCCCCCATGTACTGTGCTCAGGGTAAGTAAGGGTCCCCTCTAAAACTCCTGCCCTCGGGAGGATGAACACCACTCGTGGCCTTTCCCCGCAACGCAGTGACTCGGGTTATGTTCTCGTCTTACTAAACACTATTGAAGAGCGAGGCAAAACCTTCAACAAATCAGCACAATGGTTGCCACCCAAGTGTCGGTTTCTGATCTTCAGAAGGTCAGACGACCAATGATGGAATGATTTGATGAGCTGAGGCCACTCTTCCAAGGCCCCTTTCCTCCTGGCTCTGCTTTCGCTTGCTTATTTTTTTCAGCTAATATTTGAACGAGTCCCAGCTCTGGGCCAGGCCTGTGCTGGGCAACTGAGGCTCAGAGGTCCTCTCTGGTGGAGCCGGTGTCCAGCTGGGAACATAACATTCCACACGTACGTATACGACTATTTCTAATTACAGGGACCTCCTCCTCTTGAGCCCATAAAGGGAAACAAAATTCATCATAATAATCTGAAAAATATTCCTCAGTGAACCAACAACCTATAAGATCCATTTCCACTCACACAACCTGTGTGCCATTGGCCTCTGTCACGGCCCACGGAATTGTCATCATGTTTGACCCACCGCTCTGCCATTTGGGGTTATCTGGCAGTTGATGCAATTGTAACGCAAACAAATTGCCGAGAGAATGTGAAGACTTTACCAGAGTCCTGGGGTTTTATGAGGTCAGAGAGAGAACTCCTTACACCCCAGGCCGAGCCAGTGACAGATGAGGCTCTGACAGTTCCATCAGGTAACAGCAGGAAGAGGGGGGCTGGCAGAGGTGATGAATGGAGGGTCAAGACAAAGTGACTGCACCATCAGGGGGCTAAGAAAAGCCTTAGGGAAAACCCATGAAGCCCTGGACTCTCTTCTCAATAAACAGCTTTCTTTATGTTTGTGTTGCAAAGACGTACAAGACACGAAACAGGAGAAGCTGGAGCATGCCATCAGCCAATTTGGTCATAAAAATCACATCCCTCAAAATGAACACGTAATTTATTCTTTGTCTGTCCTCAAACTTCAGCATGGGGTTGGAGTTAGCATCCGAAATTGGGTAAGAAAAGGATCAAAATAAATGTATTATTATAGATCTTAGTTTTGGTTTCCTGAACTTTCTAAATCAATTTTTTTTGCATCACCTCTATTTTCCCATGAAATATCAATTCCCATGTTAAAGGAACTTGGTCTAAGGTGGCCTTTCAAAGTATGGTTACCCATGGGTAACAAGGTCTCTGGTCCTCACATGGGTATAAAGCTACACAGGAGAGGACAGAAGGCTCCAGGAACCCCTAGGAGGTGCTCTGCTGGTCTAGGGAAGTGACACCACGGCTGAGACTGGAGAGATGGCCGGAGCCTGGAGGTGAGAGCAGGCCCGGGAATGGGTCCGGAGGCAGGTCGGCACAGTCAGAGAACGGAAAGAAAACCAGGCTGGCTGGAGGCAGAGAGCGAGGGGCAGAGACAGGAGAGGAGCTGACAGATGTAGGCATGGTCCAAGATTCATCACAAGAGCAATGAGCAGAGTTTTGACCAGGAAAATGTCAGATGTGTGATTTAAGGGGGCTCTTGTGGGGTATCACATGGCAAATACGATCTTACTTCTTGTCCCTAGGACAGACAAACATCTCAGGACATCTTGTCCTTTCCTAGGACACTACTTCACTGCAGACATCTGAGACAATGAGGAGAAAGCCCAGTGACACCGAGGGACCCAGCTGGCATTTTGAGGTTGAGAGTCTTTGCTCCAAGACTTCCACCTCTCACCATGATGAAATAACAGGAACAGCTACCCTCTCACATGAACCAAAAAAGTGGAGAAGATAGGAAAAACATTTTCCGGACATTGGACAATAGGCAGCGTAGATAGTGGTCCCTAAATTAAGGGCAAGAAATGAGGTGAGACCTGTGATCGGCCCAGCTTATTGCTGTGGAGAGCTTCCCGACACAGTGCAAGGCGGGGAAGTGCAGACAGAGCCCAACCGCCTCTCTGAGTTGAAGAGACACAGTTAAGAATGTGGGGAGGCCAACAACGGTGGAGGACCTGTGAGGGGAGCTGCACCGAAAAGGAGCTACAGACCCACTCCCTTTGAGTCTTAAACTGAGTAACAATCAGTGCGCATGTATGAGGAGACCACTCAAGAAAACTGGGGTGGGGGGGGCGGGGCAGGGAATGCGGGAAAGGACTAAGCAGAACAGTCAGCAGAGTTCTCGCTTGACTGGAAATCGTGTTCCCACCAGCCAGACTGGAGTGTCTCATAATACGAGGACATTAGGTGGAGTACTAGAAGGGCATTATCTCAGCACTAGAGAAGCATTCCCCTGGACTAAATACTGCTCTGTTCCCACCCCCCAAAAAGCTTAAAAACAAGCCCCCAAAGGATCAAATGGTCCCTAAAGAATTTATCCGTGTCCCAGAGCAAGCTCAAAAATAATTAAAGCACTGCAAACATATCAAGTGTCCAACAAGGTCAAATTCACAATGTCTAGCATTCAATCAAAAATGGTTAGGCAGGCAAAGAAGCAGGAAAATACAACCCACAACAGGAAGAAAAGTCACCAATAGAGATAGACCCATAAATGACATAAACTGTAAAATTAGTAGATGAGCATCTCAGCTCCAACATCTGAAGAATTCTACTGAGATAATCACTGTAGAGAGAGCCACAAAGGGAAGGGGTCTTGTGATCGCCACCAAATCCAAGTCCCTGGACCGTGGTTCTTATCTCCCCCCAGGGCTCCGAGAGCTCTGAGATACTTCCTCAACAGAGTTTGATGGTTCTGTTATGCCTTTTAGATTCTAAGCATGAAACTCATTTCAGTTACTCAGTCATTTGAAACAAGGACCTTCCTCGAGGGATAAGGAAGGCAAGAGTGAGTCTGAGCGAGGTCCATTCAAAAAGCAATCTATTCAGCAGCTTTTAAAAAAATAGTATTCAATCAAGCACATTATCGGACATTAAATCAGCATTACTCTTTATTAGAAAGATAGCACATTCTGGTTGAGCCACAACGTCCCTATTCAAACCACTGCTTTGATACCTATTATCTATTCTGCCACCCATATCTGCTGCTCAAATCATGGGGGAAAATTAAATTATTCGATAGACAAGCACTCTATGAAAACTGAGGAATATTCACCATTGTGGTGATTACATTATTGCTGAGCTGTGTTAACATGTACAGTCTTTCCTAAGTCAAGTGTGAGACCACCACACCAGGAGCCGGCAATTTAAAAATGGGAAAAAAAATCTCACAATGTATTTAAAACGAGTAGTCATGGAAATAACCTTTCCATAACAGGAGCACAGCCCATTTGTAACTTCCTCTGACTGTAAAACAGGAACCCAAATCCTCAGCCTTGACTTTACCTGGTGACTTCATTCCTCTTAGTGTCTTTCTTCAGTTTGTTTTATGACAAAGCATTGTGTGCTTGCTATAACAAGTAAATGCATCCAAAGGTGCGAAAGGGAGAGTTAATCATCTTCCCGCCACGCTGACAACCCGTATTAACAGCCTGGGGGGGCAGCTGCCCCATGCGCATGTGCAAGTCTGACCACAGGCACACACCCAGAGCCTTTGGTTTGGCTTGGGCTGAGTTTTGCTAAGATCAGATCACACTCACAAATATCACCCTCCAGTTGGCTTTTGATATTTAATGTATCACAGACCACTCCACATCAGCGCTCTAATTTATTCATCCGCTGTTATGTATTTAATGGACGTTCAAATTGTTTTCCTTCTTTTTTATTTTCTGTTTTGTTTGGTTTTGCCATGACAAATAACACTGGAGAAAAACATCTTTACATGTCTGCCTTAGGGGCAGAAAATCCAGATGTCAAACCGCTTGTAGATTCTCTCACGGAGTATTGCATG
Organism: Phyllostomus hastatus; assembly: GCF_019186645.2. NCBI lineage: Eukaryota > Metazoa > Chordata > Mammalia > Chiroptera > Phyllostomidae > Phyllostomus > Phyllostomus hastatus. Next base: position 25,950,079 of record NW_025334004.1, on the reverse strand, counting down.
GTCAAGGGCATATGCTTATTTATTCTTCTCTTTTTTAAGTGAATTTTTAAGTGATTTTTTTTATATTTTATTCATTTATTTTTAAAGAAAGGGAGGAAGAAAGAGAGGGAGAGAAGCATCAATGTACGGCTGCCTTTCGAGCACTCCCAACTGGGGACCTGGCCTGCAACCCAGTCATGTGCCCTGACTGGGAATCGAACCAGTGACCCTTTGGTTCGCAGGCTGGCACTCAATTCACTGAGCCATACCAGCCAGGGCCCCTTATGTATTCTTAATAGCTATCGTCAAATGACTGTCTTCTAGAATAAACAAAGTTTGCAACAATACACCGTAAATCAGGAATGAATTAAAGGGCCTAGATCCTTTCGACTTGCACCCTGGAATGCTGGGAGAGTTACTTAACTTCTCAGAGCCTCCCAGACGAAAACATGCATCTGTGAGTGCTTCACAGGGGCTCACCACGTGGGAACCGATGAGGGCATTATTGCAGTTATTTTTAGGTATTGTAGTTATTTTAGCATCATCGTAGTTCATCTGCAATCTTTGAATTGAATTGAGTGAGGGTTTTACATTACAAGCAATGCCTTGTACCTTGAGATAAAACAAACCGCATTTATGTGGGACAGTCTGGGAAAAAATAGAACAGCTAGCAAAATGGTCTCTACAATGTTATAAAAACTAGTATTGTTTTGAAGCCTTATATTAGAACAGTTCTGCCATGCATTATTTCTATTCTTGGGCTACTATTCCACATCTTAATCGCTTTCTAGATTTTTTTTTTTTTTTACCATTTAAAAAGGTGCCTTGAAAAATTTCTTCAGAAAATCAGTCATGATTGAGATGCCTGCACGGCGACCAGCAATGGTGACTTGAAGTAACCTGGGTGGTGATTTTCCTGGTTATTCCCGCTGGTGAAGACGCAGGACCCCCATCCAACCACCGGAGCCTTTGGAGCAGGTGTCGGGGCAGAGGAAGCACGGACCCCAGCAACAGCAAGGCCAGGGCTAAGCCCTGACCCCGTCCGAGTGTGACCTCAGGAAATGATTTCACTTTTCGGAGCCTCAGTTTCCGCATCTGTAAACTGGGGTTAATAACGTCTTCCCCAGGACTGTGGCTACACATATTTTAATGGAACATTCTCTGAAGAAACGATCTATAGGTGAGACAGATGGGGCCAATGAACGAGCTTTGAGGAAGCAGAATGGGGACTCGTGGTCAGAGGTCCAGCCTCTGTGGGTGGGAGCCATGGCTTGTACACCCCAGCGGAGATGGTCCTAGGGTGAGCCACAGTCTCTCCTTCAGCGTCATCAGTTTTGTTTCCTGGCCTCTGTTTCCCCAAATACAAGTGTAGGGGAGGATGGGGAAAGAACCCACGAGACCAGACAAGCACCATCAGCACCCTGTTCATCCTGTGCGTTTGCAGCCAAATCCGCCTGTTTGAGGTTGAGCCCAGAACCCAGGAACCTCAGCGGAAGACTCTGATTGCTGAGACGGCTGTCCCTCAACTCCCTCCTCATGGGGGCTCCCAGCTGCGACAGCTCCTAGGAAGCAGCCATCTCTGAGAGCTTGGCCTCCCTATCCCTCCTGCCTCCCAGCCTGTGACCCGGAAGCAGAGCCAGGGGCCTGGCAGATCACTCGTTCGCATCTTCTCCTGGTCTCCGCCCAGACCTCCCCTGCATCAGCCAGACTCCCAAAGCCGAGAGCTGTCTCTCTGTGTCCCTGTGCTGTTTTTCCATTGCACAAGAGCCTCAGCCATTTCCTGATGTTTTCATGGTGCTTGGAATAGCCCTTGGGAGTCACCCAAGTGGAAGGGTCCACTGGGGGAAGAGAGAGGATAATCCTTCTCTCACTCTCTTTCTCTCTCCGGGAGGCCCATCCCGTCTCCCTCACCTGGAGGCAGGTACGTTCTGGAGCTGGAATTATGCATGCTCAGAAGGTCAGGGAATCTACAACTCTGTGTTTCTTAGCCCAGGCAGTCCATCGGCCAGGCAGAATTCTGCCATTAGCTAATAATAGCATTACCAATCCTGAAGCAAAAAAGAGAAAAAAAAATCTCTAATACTTCATCTTAGCAGCTGAGAATGTAAAACAGGGTGGCATTTGGAGGCCTAGGATGATGCCAGTCTCTGGGGAGAGAAAGGTGTTAACTTCTAATAGCTTTTCAGTAATAGCCAGGCATCTGCAGGCCCCTATAAAAAGGGGGGTTTTTAAAAATTAATAGAGCTGAATGCGCTTCCCACTGACGAGAATGCCAGATTAATAAGTGCATTAAGGGCTGCTTTGGATTGGAAATAATTATGGATGACGACAAGGAGCAGAGGGGGCAGGGGTGGCGCTCACAGGAATGCATTTTAAAAAGCAGTTTAAAGAGCCTTCAGATGTTGGTATTATCCTGCGTGACCAAATTAAGAGCAAATGAGAAAAGTTTATCTGGCATTTTGGAGTATTGAAAGAGCTTAGCGTTATAAATTATACAGTATGTGGATAGGAAATGGCAAGTAAATTCATGTTAAATATTATTGGCAGTTTAAATAGCAGCTGCTTTATAAAGCATGCAATATTTTAATTGGAATTAAAAGTCCAAACCACAAGAACCTCCCACTACCGAAAATATGAGAAGATTGTTTCAGTTATGTATTGGCCAGGACAATAATGAGAAGCTGCCTCGATCAGAAAGTAATCTCCTTCGTGTCCAAATGGAACTATCAGGGTTGCGTCAATGTGGTCGCTCTGCGCCTTAGAACTGGTTTCGAACTCCTGGGACAGACAATGTCAAATGCCCTTCCAATGTCTTAATCAGCCATCGGAAGAACTCGTGGTCCTCGCAGCCTGGACTGAGGTTCATCAGTGTTTATTCCAGCCCCACTCCAGGCCCTCCTCGCTGGCCGTGTTCATGCAGAGCGAGCTGGCCAGGAAACCCTGGGTCAGCATTCAGCATCTCCAAGCACAGGGGGTCTGCGGTGGGGAGGGGAAGAAGCTCATGCCACGGAGGCAGCTTTGCCCGGAGTCCCAAAGCCACAATCGTGAATGCTCTCCTATTGGCTAATGGGTGGGTTAATTGATGCTGCTTTTCTAGAAGACGGTTTGGCAACATTCAATAAAATCCTTCCAAAGAATGTTTAACACTCCCAACAATCCGGTTTCTAGTCATTCATCCTATTCAGGGAAGACGGAACAAATAAACACAGCTAACAAAGTCATAGGTTTTTAATCTAAACATATCAGTAATCACATGAAATGTGAATGGTCTAAACACACAAATTCAAAGACAGAGACAGTCAGATTAAACTTTTTTAAAGCAAGTCCCAATGATACGCTGTTTATAAGAGACGTACTTTAAATACAGACATAAATAGGTTAAATGAGCAAAGGCAGAATAATAGGCCATGCAAACACTAATCAAAATACATCAGAGTCACTATATTAATATCACACAAAGCAGACCTCAGAGCAAGGGATATTATCGGACATAAAAAGGAATATTGTATAACGATAGAGAAGTCAATTCTCCAAAAAGATACGACAATCCTAAACATGTATCGCCTAAAAAACAGAGCTTCAAAATACATGAAGCAAAACCAGATGGAACTGAAAAGAGAAATCTATAATCCAGTTTTACTTGGAGATATTAACACTCTTCTCTCAGTAATGAATAGAAAAGTAGGCAGAAAATTAATAAAGATTTATAAGGCCTGAAGAATACTATAAATCAAATTGGCATAATTGACAATTATGGAACACCTTAGCTAAAAACGGCAGAATACGACATCTTAAGGAAACATGCAAACTTACGTGTGCATTAGCCAAGACAGAGGATATTCTGGCCCATTAAACATGAACAAACCTAAAAAATACAAGCCATAAAAACTATGTTCTCAGATCACAGAAGGAAACTTAAAAATCACTAACAAAGATATTCTGAAAATACCCAAATTCTTAGAAATTAAACATGTGGATAATCCATTCATCAAAAAGAAAAGAAATCTCAGGGAGGGTTAAAAATGATTTAGAACCATAATAAACTGAAAAGATAGCATAACATTTGTGGGCTGCGGTGAAACAGTGCTCAGAGGGAACTTCGCAGCGCTGACTCCCCAGATTTCCAAAGACGTCGTAGTTTTAAATCAGTAATTGGAGCCTTTAGCTTGAGCAAATAGAAAAAGAAGGACAAAGTAAGGCCAAAGCGACAGGAAGGAAGGAAAGATGGCATAAAGATGGCGGCAGACATTGACATTGAAAACAGAAAAATAGTAGAGAAACCAAAAGCTAATTCTTTGAAAGATCAATAAAATTCATATGCCTCCAGCTAAGGTGACCAGACAAAGAAAGATAAAACTCACTTTCTGGGGTCAGCATTACCCTAATAAAAGGTATTTTACCTAAGAGAAATAAAAGTGTATGTTCACATCCCCCCAAAACCCAAAACCCTGTATATAAATATTTAAAGCACTTCTATTTATAATCATCGAAAATGGGAAACAACCCATATGTACTTCAGCCAGTAAATAGAAAAAAAATCAACCTGTGGTACATCCATAAAATGGAATGCTACTCAGCAATAAAAAATGAACTGTTGGCACACACAACAACATGGATGAATTTTACAGGCACTTGCTAAGTCAGACCCGAAAGGGGACCTATTGTATGACTCCATTTATATAACCTTCTGGGAAAAAGTCAAACTATAGAAATAGTAAACCAACGGGAGGGCTGCCTAGACAAGGACCACATGAGAGCTGTGGGAGATGCCTGTTCTGTTTGGTACCAGAGTGATGGGCACACGACTCCACGAATGTGTCAGAAGTCATAGCACTGCCCACGGAGTGAATTTTGCTGCATGTAATGTTAAAAAATCAAGATGGAAGCCCTGGCTGGCGTAGCTCAGTGGATTGAGCGTGGGCTGCGAACCAAAGTGTCGCAGGTTCGATTCCCAGTCAGGGTACATGCTTGGGTTGCAGACCATGACCCCCAGCAACCGCACACTGATGTTTCTCTCTTTCTCTCTCTCTCTCTTTCTCCCTCCCTTCCCTCTATAAAATAAATAAATAAATATTTTTTTAAAAAAATCAAGATGGAGAGCGTACCTCCAATGGAAAACCAAGTGCCACAAATAATGCTAATCTGACTGTATCACAAATGATTCCTATAACCACAATGAAGGGCAGGAGGGAAAAAGAACTAACCCTAAATTACTTTGGGAAACAATATACAATCTGTTTGTTTTAAGGCTAAAGACAGAACTGGAGACAAATACTGTGTTTTAGTTATAGCAAGAGTTAGCTATCGAGCAACTGTTTTGTGTGTACAGAAGAGTTGAATAAGTAAGTAAATGGCAGATAATGAGAGCCAATCTCTCATGTAAGAAAAAGTTATAAGGAAGGACAGTGAGAGAGCTAGCATGTGCCCTGTGCTATTAGAATGAAATAAGAGGTATTGGTATAACCTCACAGGGTGTTTTAAGAAATGAAGATAAATACATGTGAACACACCAAATAGCGTGCATATATGTATGTCTAAGGTCTGTCTGCTGAAAGGGCTTAGAAGAAAGGCATCCCAACAGTGAGGGGGACATCTAAACAGGTGTGGTTTCTAAGTACTCTTCCCCAATCAGTGGAGAAGCAGTTGACTCCAAGACGGGAGAAGTGGTTGATTTCAAGACCGGTCAGGGAAAATACACAATGCTTTGCGTGCACTTGGAGCATCTCCAGGAGCCAGACAGTGAGGAAGTGCCCAAAAGAAATTTGGGGCAGTGGGAACATGCCTTTAAAAAAAAGGCACAGGCCCTGGCTGGCGTAGCTCAGTGGATTGAGTGTGGGCTGCAAACCAAAGTATCGATTCCCAGTCAGGGCACATGCCTCGGTTGCAGGCCAAGGCCCCCAGCAACCACACATTGATGTTTCTCTTTCTCTCTCTCTTTCTCTCTCCCTTCCCTCTCTAAAAATAAATAAATAAAATCTTAAATAAATAAAGTTTAAAAAAAAGGCACAGAGACCAACCAGAAACCAGAAAGAGTTCCCAAAGTTTAACCTGGAGCAACGTGAGTGATAACACATAAAAGGTGGCCTTGGATGATAACCAGAGAATGAACAGACATCTCTGAGGCAACACTAATATAGATGAACGAACACACAAGTAAGAAAGGACTGTTCTTCAGCACAGAAAACTCCAATTAGTAAGTGAAAGAATGAAGTGAATAGAGAATCACCACTGGAACATCACAGGAATAGTTACTGCAATCACCACCCATCAGTGGAGGCTACAACCAACAGGCTAACCTTCGAGCAGAAAAGGAACATGGGCCCACTTTCAGTATATCCCCCTGAGACTTATTCATTGCGAAGGGAAAAAATGATGGCCTGACATTGGGGGAACTCAGCAGACATCGCATTAACCAAGGGATCAAGGTCAATATCACTAATAACAAGACATATTAAGATTACAGAGGCCCCGAGGATACACTGAGAAGGACACATGTGGTAACTTGCCAAAAATATATAACCTCAGTCTAATCGTTAGAAAACATCACAAAAAAAAAAAAACAAGCTCGAGCATGCCGCAAAATAGCTGACCTCGAGTCTTCAAAAGTTTCAAAGTCGCGAATAACAAGAAAAGGCTGAAGAGTAGTCACAGACTGAAGGCAGAGGGGACACGACTAAAGACGACGTGGGATCCTGCATTGGATCCGGGAACAGAAGAGGGACATTATTCCAGTCGCCAGCATTCCGAGACCCCAGGTCCCTGGGCAGGCCGGAGCACAGATGTCCGAAGGCGCCTAGGAAAGCGTGGGGTGGGGGCGGGGGAGGGGGGATAGTTCTAAGCCCTCTACCTTCCCAAAGCGGAGAGGAGGAGCCACAGAAGGCGCTGGTCCAGGCGCTGCCTTTATGGTAGAATCGAGGTGATGAAACCTAAGAGTGATGTCCGTGATGAGACCCAAACAGAAAACCGAATCCTTCATGCAAAACAGCCTATAATCTGAGGGCTCATCTCCCAGAAACAGTGGGTTTTTCCAGCGATCCGCAGTCATTTATTTTAACCGCTCTCTTTAGGAAATGATCCTGCCGGTGCAGATTTACAATACGTTTCATTTTGGGCCCGGTAGTCTAAGATTTCACAAGAGAAAACAGATGGCGGAGGCCAAGCCCGGACTTCCCTGGGAGGGGCAGGGCGGCTGAAAGGAGGCCAACCCCCCCAGCCAGAGCCACTCTCTCATTACACGACTCCTAACACCGTGGACGCGGGCCCTGGCCCTCCGGAATTTCAAATCCAACTTCTCAGAGATTTATTTTTCTTTTGAAAAATTTCTGGCAGCTTTTGATCTTCTAAACTGAAAAAAAAATCAAAGAAATCTGTTTCTCTGGAGTATTAATAGCAAAGGAATTTCTGGATGTTGCAAAGTAGGGAAGGAACATAATAGCATCTCAGTTTTGTTCATCTTCAAAGCAAACTAAATATACTTAAAAAAAACATAGAAGCAGGATACCCTACAGATTTTTGAAGGGATGGAATAAACCTCTTTTCACAGGAAACATGACATGAAATTTATCTTAAAGGACCTTCACTGGGCTCTTGTCCGTTTAATACCTACAGCTGAGCTGTCAGAAGGGATCTGAACTTTCTATCAGAAGCAAAAATATCTCATCACTCGGGGAACTTGCAAGCTCAACCATTTTTGACAATATTGGGCAGTGCCTCTCTTACCCTGCTGTGATGTCAAAACCTTCCTTTGCCCCCAAAAACAAGGATGTTACAGATTTCAGACTGTTCTGATGAGGAAACAGCTGGCCCACGTGCCTGAAAGTGTCCTCGTGTTCCCACAACCCAACCTCGATCGTCCCTCCCCTGCCTGGTGGTGAGTACGGGGTAGCAGAGGAAGACACGCTGATATTTATGCCAGGGTGTCGCTGGCAAGGCACGTGTGTGTACGGGAAATCGTGGTGGAGGTGCAAGGACGAGCCAGACGCATCTGTGCGGCGCCAGAGACACAGCAGCGCCCACAAACAAACAAGGACCTGCCTAGTTTCCGAGGGTGACGTGCACCGGGAGAGAAATGAGGAGATGAGATGATGGAGAGCTCTGGAGGGTGGGGCGCTAACTCAGAGACGATCTGTCAGAAGGAGAGACCGCGGACTGACAGCTAAAGAATGAAGGGCCAGCCCTTCAAAGGGCTCGGGGGAAGGCTGCTGCCGTCAGGGAACCAGCCAGAAGTGTAAGTGCCCTCGGGCCTCGGGGCCGCCCCTCCCGGCTCCTTGGCACCTGCCTCTTCCACACAGGCCTGCGGTGCCCTCGTTAGCGCACACCGTCTCTGTCTGTGGCCCTCCGTTGGGGGGGGGGGCCTCAAACAGGCCAGGACGCCGGACCTTGATGCCCATAGGACGTGCATCCAAACCCGCAGAATACACAGCACCAACAGTGCCCCGGATGTAAACCAGGGCCTTTGGTGATGCTGTGTCACTGCAGCTTGATTGGTGGTAACAAAAGCACCGCTGTGCGTGAGACACCCGTCGTGGTGGCGGTCGTGCGGGGCGAGCAGGGAGTGTGTGGGCACCCCCCGTGCTTTCCATTCAATTCGTCTACAAACCTGAAATTGCTCTAAAATGTGAATTTCATTACTTTAAAAAAATGACACCACAAAATTTGTCCCAGAAATCCTGGATTGGGTAGAAAGGACACCCGTAACAGAAAACTCCAACGTAAACTTATAATTTATAAAGCTTTAAAAAGACCAAAATGCTGATCCATGAAGCAAATCTTCCCTGTAAAACCTACTTTGAAAAGAATCGATATTGATGCAATTGAAAGAAAACCAGGACCTGCTGATCTGCGTTCTATAGAAAAGTAATCAATCAACTAAATTGGCTTGAAGGAGTTCGCTCTCATCTCTCCGTGTAAATGCATCGGCCTTTGCGCAATTCAGATTTCTTTTTTAAAAAGTCCGCGAGCATAAGGCTGCAGTCGCAGAATCTGGGGTGAGCGTGGTAGGCTCTACCTGGCCACAGTGCCCAGTGGCCAGACCCAAACTCGCTGGACCCGGCTTGGGGGAGCTCATTTGTTCACTCGACAAGCAGTTGCTGAGCCCAGACCTTCTAGAAACACTGCGAGCCTGTGATTCAGGGCGCACTTGAAAACCCCAGACCCCGAGAAGCCTGGGCCCAGGGAGGAACCCAGACCTGGGAAGAGCGATGCGACAAAGCTGAGCAGCAGCCCCTCGGGGACACAGAAGGGACTCACCTGCTGGAGCGGGTGCTTGTGGGAGGCTTCAGTGAGGACATGGCATTGGAGCTGAGTCTCGCAGGATGGGTCCCATGGCTCCAAGATGACAAGAAGCAAAGCAGTCCTGCGGGTGAGCCGTAGGAGAGAGGGAGGAAGAGAAGACGCAGAAGAGGGGACCCGAAGGCCTGGAATGCCTCACGTCTTGGGCTGTCTGCTGCCGGGCCGTGGGAGCCACTGAACACGCGTGGAGAGCACAGGGCATGCGGCTGAAGGCAGGGAGGCCAATGAGGAGGGAGGCAACCGTGCAGGGCCAGGACAGTGGCAGGGGGCTGACAGGGAGGCTGAGCGAGTGGCGGATGGAATGCACTGCGGGGGAGGTGGAGAGGGCAGGCTCCAAGACCGTCTCCCGGGGACCTGGTTAACATCGACGGCGTCCAGCAGTGCCAGGACCCAGAAGTGAACAGGCAGGAGGAGGACAGAGGGAAACATACAAGATCATTGTGTTCGGTTTTTTTTTTTTTTAGAAAAATGTTGGCATCAGAATCCCTTCAATGGAGTCTAAAGAACTTAAAAACAAAAACAAAAAAAAACAGAGCTGTTTTCATTACTGAGGTACGTGGAGAGAGGTACAGAGGGAGGCTGACAGCCCCCCACCCAGGATCACGTCGAAGGTGCTGGGTCCAGCTCCCAGCCCCTCTTCAGCTGAGGCTCAGAGACGGAATGTTTCCTGGCCCAGGACACACAGCAGGGAAGGGTCCAGAACCCAGCGCAGGGACTCCTGAGACCCTGTTCCGCCTCCCCAGCCAAGAGGCTAAGGAGTAAAGAGGACTTAGCGTTCTTGGCCCCTGCTCCAGCCCAGCTGTCCTTTTGGCTGAGGACAGCTCCAGCCACGTAGGAGCCTCGGCCCTAGCAGCCGAACTCCCCCGAATCTGCCTGCCCCAGCCCTGGGTTCTCATCCTGGCTCTGGCTGAGAACGTGCCGCAGGCTGTGCTGGTCCTTGGCTGCAGAGGACTCGCTCCTCCAGGCGCCCCTCCTCTGCAGACAGGCATGGTTCAGAAGTCCCAGGTGCATCTGGCCCGGGCCAGGAGCAGACAAAAGGATAGAGTGCAAAATCACTGGATTTGGTGGACACACACACACAAAACAAGAGGAGGTGTTCTCCAGAAAGTACCGGGAAGTACAGTAATCTCACAGGTTGATCTGATGCTGAATTCCTAAAGGAGCAGGTCACGGTGGGTAGTCACACCCCAGCATAACACGTCTTTACGCAAAGGCTATCTTTGCCTTAAGCAAGCCCTGCCGTTGTTTCTGTGCATCTAGGTTAAGACGCCATGGAAAAGCACCCTTTCATGCCCCTCTTTCTAAAACCTGCACGTCATCCTAACTCTCCTATAATCCAATCCCCGCCTGGCTTTCTCCCACCTCCACGCAATCTTCCTTATGTTCCCTCCTTAATTTCAAATGTGTAAAGGAGACTGCAAAACTGTTACTTTCCAGAGCATCTGAGATCTTGCTCCCCAGCCTATGTCATCCGTCTGGTTCAAATAAACTCTGATAAAAAATTCTACACGTTTCTTACCATCAGCAGGACCAGGTTCGAGCCACAGCTCTGCCATGAGCCAGCTGTGTGGTCTTTGGAAAACCACTGAGCCTCTCTCGACCTCGGATCCTTCCCCACCGAATAGACAGTCACAGTGCTGACTCCACATCAAAACGCTGTGTGGGTGGAGGGAGACAACTCACACATCGATGTTACGGCCTGAAAAACCCACACGGAAACCTCAAGGAAACCATAATCCTCTTGCCTGTCACTTTACCTGCCATAAGTGGCAATGATTTTCCTTACCCTCACCAACAGCCCCCCTCCAAGCAAGCCCACGGACAGGAAGCGGGATGACACTGGGAAGGAGGTGGGATGGGCAGGATCTACGAAAAAACTCGCCTCGGGTTTGTCCCATCGCCCCTCGCTCAGAGCCTATTTTTTCTTGATTTGGGTACAATCAGGACAAACTTGCTGATCTGTTTCCCAGCTCACAGTACTTGAGAAGTAACAAATTTGAAGAGAGTTAGGAGAATGAGAAAGGAAAACTTACCAAAGAGGATGAGACAGAGACACTGTGAAAAGTAGATGTGATAGCCCTGACTGGCGTGGCTCAGTGGGCTGGGCATGGCCTGCAAAGCAAAAGGTCCCTGGTTTGATGCCCAGTCAGGGCATATGCCTGATGTGTGGGTTTGGACCCTGATCAGAGAGCGTGTAAGAGACAACCGATTGATGTTTCTCTCCCTCTTTCTCCCTCCCTTCTCCCCCATCGAGAGAGAGAGAGAGAGAGAGAGAGAGAGAGAGAGAGAGAGAGATGCGGTAGCAGCCACTAGACTAGCCTGAGCTAGCCTGAGGACACAGAAACCCAGGGCCATCCTACGCAATAGCTGAGGTTCCCAATACTCCCCGAGTTACCAAAAAGTAAACACAGAAGCAAAGTGTTAAATCAACTGCACATTATAGAACCGTTGCTGTTTTAAACGCATGGCATCCATTCTGTGGCTTTTCTTTAAACAGAACCTTTCATTTTACTCAAATACATGTATTTTATTTAAAAAATACTACACTACCTTAAAAAGAATATTTGCGTCAGTTACCGTACATAAAAGGTAACAGTACTAGTAACCTCGTGCAAAGAGAGTAACATTGTTAAGATCTAACTAGATAGAGAATGTTGCCTGTTTAAGACTATGAACCGGAAAGCGAGGAAGGATAGGGGGAAGGAGGTTAGAAGACACTCGTAGAGCCAGCAGGGCAGTTATTAGAAGCCCTGCAGATCTGTACGAAAACACACTCCCAACAAGCCGAGACTTCCCCCTTGAAGCACACAGAAGGGTTACAGTGTAACTGAAATTCATGAATTGCTATTTCAGTATGTAAATTAAAATTATTTGAGAATTGCTCTAGGAAACAAATTCCAGAAGCACAACAACCAAACGAAAACTACCCTCCCTGTCTGGTGTCTGACCCAAACAGAACACCCGTGAGAAGGAGGGCTTGCGGGCCGTCAGGGGAACCCGATAATAGACCAGATGGCCCAGGAGTCCAGGTGCATGGGGCGAGGTGTGTTACCAGCACTGCGGCTGCAAGAGAAAATGCCATTTTTATTTTTCAGCAATGCATACTAAAGGAGGCAAGGGTAAAAATGACAAGATAACTGGACTTGCTTTCAAATATGTTAGCAAAAGAAGAAAATAAAATTAAATTAAAAAGGATAGACAAAGCAAATGTGGCAGAATCTTGATGGTTGTGGAAACCAGGCCATGGGTATTTGAAGGCTCATTGTACCGATCCCTCTACTTCCAGTAATTCGAAATTTGCTACATGAAAAAGTGAAAGCAACAAGTATAAACAGGAGGATCCCTCGTTCCTGGGCCCCCGTGGCTCACAAACAAAGCCCGTGTCAATGTGAGGCACTGAAGGACTTTCATCCACGTGTCAAGGCCCAGTTCCTCTGCGCTTTAATGAACATGTTATACACCGGAAATTTGACCACTTCGAATTACTGAAAGTCAGACTCTACAAAAATAAATAAAAATAACGATGGAAATCCGTACGTAATGACGGGGAAGGTGTCCGAGACAGACCGCTGAGTGGTAAAACACGCCGTGGAAGAGAGCGTCTGGCCCCGTCCCGCGTATGCGGGGCTGGAAAGGGAAACCCACGGCGTCTCCAGGCCCGGAGGGAGTCTGGGCGCTGGGACTCGAACGGCTGTCTCTGGGTGGGGAGGCCCTGCCAGCCGCTGCGCCTGCCTCTATGCTTGTCTGCATTGTGCGAGATTTTATGTTTCGCAATTGAATTCACAGTATTCTTGTAATTCGGGCAGAAGGCAATTACCACTCTGAGGAACAAAGAGATCAGAAAAACACGTCTATCTATAGAATGGAATTATTTAAATGTATGTAGGCTGCTTCCCAGAAAATTAAATTTCCGTTATTACCACCGTGGCCTGTGACACTGCCCATTCGCTGTCAGTGTCTGGAGAAGGTGCTAGAACAGACCTCCTGTAAGCTGATCTCAGCTCGGGACTTGGAGTGAGTCGGAGGGAGGCGGTCGGGTTTCCTTGACTTCATCACTTTGCTCACACCGTGTCCCCTGCCTGGGGCACTCTCTCCGCTCTCCTGTGACTGCCCTGTCCCCCTCCTTCCTGGCTCGGCTCCAGGAGAGCCTCCCGCAGCTGCAGCCCACTCCGGGTCCCAGAGCCCCGCCTGCGCTACTCAGGTTCTGAACAGGCTCCGCACCCCCTGCTGGGGGCCAAGTCCCGCGGAGCAGGCAGCACCCAGACTGCCCCCCGGTCCCTGCCTCTCTCAGCCCAGGGCCCTCCAGCCGGCCGCCTCAGCCTTCACAGCTGCAAACCAGGAGTGAGTGGACCTCGTCATTCCACACGTCTCTGGACGACAGAATGAGACAACGCAGAGAGAAAGTTGGTCATATATAAGGTGTCCCACTAAAAGGCAGCTATTAGTGTCATTGGTGCTGTGTAAGTGTTTATCAATGATGATGAGAACAGTCGTTTGGACTTAATTATCTTTCAAACATCATTGGAACATGTTCATTCTGATATTTTCCAAAATTATCCTAAGAAAATAATGAGGAGTGTGTTCCCAAAAAAATGCACGGGCGAGGATGTTCACGGTGTGTGATGGGAAATATGGGAAACTATCTGTCATGGCTTGTCACGTGGCTATTAAGAGTAACAAAGTATGCCCTGGCTGGCGTAGCTCAGTGGATTGAGCGTGGGCTGGGAACCAAAGTGTCCCAGGTTCGATTCCCAGCCAGGGTACATTCCTGGGTTGCAGGCCATAACCCCCAGCAACCGCACATTGATGTTTCTCTCTCTCTCTCTCTCTCTCTCTCTCCCCCTCCCTCCCTTCCCTCTCTAAAAATAAATAAATAAAATCTTTATAAAAAAAAAGAGTAACAAAGTATGTCAAAGACACTGAAATTGAGAACAGGCTGATAGTGATCAGGAGAGGGGGGAGGGAGGGGATAAAGGGGAGGAAGGGGAGGGTTTACAGGAACAATTACAAAGGACACATGGACAATAACAAGGGGGATGGAAGTGGGGAGGGAGGCGGGGAGGGCTGGGGTGGTGGGGAGGACTGGGGGGAAGAGGCAGAAAACTGTACTTGAAAAACAATTTTTAAGAATTGTAAATAAATACATAAATAAATTGAAATCATAAATTATCAATTACATTTTCAATAAATAACTGCTAGATTAAAAAGTGACAAAGTATGTTAAGTGTTGTAGGAAATACTTAACATGATATATGATATATTCCCAATTTAAAAAGCTAGCTCCAAAAGAATATGATCTATGTTTTAAAAAATAATTATAGGAGTGTGTGCATGTGTATATGTGTATATCTATAATATATTTACATGTAGACATATTACACATGCAGTGAGAAAAAGACAGCAATGTACAAGGGAAAACCTATAAAGAGAATCACTCCAAAAATGCTAAGAGTGATTATCTCTGGGTTCAGGGAGTGCAGGCGATTTTTCATATTTCCTCTTTTTGTGTATCTGCATTTACTGAATTTTTCTAACAATAACACGTATTACTTGTGGGACATCCCTAAGTTATTTTTTAACTGTCCTCACCACCACCACCAGCAATATCCTTTTCCCAGAGTTAATGATAAAAGGCTGTTCCCAGGCCCCAGCCTCAGGCATCAGGGCCCCCAAGGACACTCCACTGCCCCTCGTCGACCTTTGGTGTCCGTGTGGAAGAGCCTGGTGTGATTTTCACCAGCGAATGGACACGGTGGGTGAACAATTAGCCAGCACTGGGCAGAGAAACTGCCTCCCAGGAGGCTCACACAGGGACCATGACCTTGGGAATAAATAGACCGGGTCTCAAACTAATTCCCAGAAGGGGAGGGTCAATTAGAAAACTTAGCACCTAGGAATCACCCCTTCCTCCAGCATGTAACCTGATAGGCTGGATCTGGGGGTCCAGGAAGGGGACAGGGGACAGGAAGGGACCACTTTGGAGGGCTGAGCCCATTCCCTCCTCCCTTCCTCCTTCCCCCTGCCACCCTGATCCAGCTCTCACCGCACTATGCGGGCTCCTCCCCAATCTGTGCCACAACCCTAGTCCCTGCTGTACAATATTCTCCCCTCCAAAAAATCCACATTCTCTTTCGGAAACTTCCAAAGAAAATGATATCGTAAAATGTCAGAGCTGAAAATACCATTTTACTCTCTCACTTTCCAGTTGAGGAAACTGGTTCAAAGAGATTAATTGATGTGTCCAAGCTCTTGCTTCCAGTAGGTGTGGCAGCCCAGATGAGAACCCAGATGCCCTTCCTCCTAGGCCAGAGTGACGTCATCCTCCACCATCCCACGCTCTGCTGTGGCTGAAAGAAAGCCTTGTGCCATCGACTCCAAAGGACAAGGACTCCAAAGCTGAATCCCTGGGCTTAAGTTCCAGCTCCAGAGTATGCTACCATGTGGTCTTAGTTGCCCAAGGTTTCTTATCAGAAAAAAAAAATGCAGATAATAATAGTAACGACTACTTGGGTTTGTGCAAAGTTTAAATGAATTCAAGTATATTTAGAACAGGGCCATGACATGGTCAATGTTATGTCAGGCTTTCCTATTTCGATAATTTTGTCAGCCAGTTCGTTGGGTCTAGGGGAACAGGTCAGAAAAGGACAGAGATAGAGGAAGCAATTCAGCAGAGGACACGCAGGAGCTCCTGAGAAAGCAAGATCTTTGGGAACATGGTGAGGACAGGCCACCCGCCATTCACCCCTGAAGAATTCACTGGGCCAACCAAAAGGAGTCCAGGGAGAGATGCTCACGTGAATGGTTACCTAGTTTGCAGCAAAGGCGCGTCTGCCTGAAGGCAAGATGGTCTGTGCCTACTGCAGGGCCAAACGGGGTGTCCGCACGGAGGGGAAGCGCATGGTGACCCCAACCTCACACTGTACATAAAAGTCATTCCCAGATGGACTGTAGATCTAAATGGGCAAGTAAAACAATGACACTTCTAGACAACGTAAGAAGATATCCTCATAGCTTTAGGATAAGAAAAAAAAAATTAACAGGATATAAGAAGCCATAATCATAGAGGAACAATTAATAAATTAGACTTCATTAAAATTAAGAATTTAATCACAATTAAAAATTAAAAATAATGTAGGAAATAGTGGTCAACAGGAAATAATTCCTACGATGATTCATTCTTTTATCATCATTAACATCTGTAAATATGTAATTAGCTTATTCAAGAAAAATGAGAATTTTTGTCCAACAAAGACAGCCTGAAGAAAGTCAGAAAGCAAACCTAACAAATCCGTATCCAGAACATATAAAGAACTCCTGTAACTCAATGAGAAAAGTATCAGCAACTCAATTAAACAAGGGCAGAAGGCTTTAACAAGCACTTCACAAAAAAAGGATGTCCAAATGGCCAATACACATAAGAAAAATGTTCTACATAAAATACCTATAGAAATGCACATTAAAATCACAGGTATGCCACCACACACCACCAGAACAGTTTAAAATTAAAAAAAAAACACCAAAGATATTGCAAAGTCCTGACAAGGATGTGGAGTGACTGGAACTCTCCTCTACTGCTTCTGGGAATACAAACTGGTACAAGCCCACTGGAGGGAAAACTGGCAGGATTTTTTTAGGTTGAACACATACATAACCTTATAATCAAGCATTTCTATATTAAACAAAGATGCGTCCCTGCATACGTGTTCCACAATGCAAGCACGCTCATCTCGGCATTATTCCCTAGAGGCCCCCGGCTGGAAACAAACTAAACACACATCGGGTGTAGAACAGACACGCACAGGGCGTGGTAGTCATGCGGCAGAATGCAGATAGTAACGACAACTTCGAGAACTTCGCGGAAAGCGGGCTATGCAGCAAGCAGAGGAGCTCTGGAAAGATGCGCCCAACCTCAGCACTCGCCTGACATTTCATCCCCAGAAAATAACAGAGCAGAGAGAAGCTGGCGGAGCTGGGAACGCTAAAAGACAAACCACCGAGGAAGGGGTGAGACGGGGTGAGGAAAGAGGGGACCCGCGCGTTGTCTTGGGACGGCTTTCTTCCTGCCAAAAAGCAAGGCTCTGGATCCGTGAGGCTTGTTGTCACCTGACAGCCCTGACAAGCCACCTTTGGTCGCCTCACAATCTTGGACACGCGCACTTCCAGGGGATCTGGCAAAACTCTCTGGGGAGCTTGGAGAGAGGAGGCGTGGATTAGAGGGGAGTGTGTCTGTATGTCTGTGTGTCTGCCACCGTATGTCATGAACGTCCAAATAGTGATTAACATGAAAGAGGGAGACAAGAATGCAGGAGGCAGCCCTGGCTGGCGTAGCTCAGTGGATTGAGCTTGGGCTGCAAACCAAAGTGTCGCAGGTTCGATTCCCAGTCAGGGCACATGCCTGGGTTGCAGGCCATGGCCCCCAGCAACCGCACACTGATGTTTCTCTCTCTTTCTCTCTCTCTCTCTCTCTCTCTCTCTCTCTCTCTCCCTTTCTCCCTCCCTTCCCTCTCTAAAAATAAATAAAATAAAAAATCTTTAAAAAAAAAAAGAATCCAGGAGGCAGAGAGTGCAGGGGTACCTGGGCCACAGAAGCAGCAGGAGTGAGTAGGTCTGCCAACCTGGGTGTGTGGTGCCTTGGGGATGGCCAGGCCACCAACCCGTGAGAGGGATGGTGACAGGGCCACACATTGCCCCTTGTCCTTTCAACTTGACCTGAGCCATGGTAATATTGCACCCAGAGCCAGAGTAGTAAACCAGTCAAAAGTTCATTGTTGTGAGTTCAAATCCTGACCCTGCCACTCAGCAGGTGAGGAAGCTCAGGCAAACTACTCAAGTCCTCCAGGCCTCCGTTTCCTCAAACACCAATCAGGGGAGAACCCCTCCCTCCCCCGGCCCGGGCAGGAGCACAGATTAAATGGGAAAACATAGTTCAACACAGAGCGGCCACCTGAAAACAACAGCTAGCTCACTTTTACACAGGTTTTCCACGTGCCAGGCATTCTCTCTTTCACACATATCGTTTCATTTCATTGTTGCCACTTGGGGTTCTAGAACCCACTTCTCTGACAGAGGAGGTTAGGTAATGCGATCATCCCGTGCAGGGCGCTGATCTCATCCTTTTCATCATACTCACCAGAAGCAGGCTTGAGTTTCAGAGCGCCCGCTCTGAGCCGCTGCCCTGTACTGTTGCCTGCAATATGTAGGAGCGACTATTTCATTATAAATCACGTGTTCATTGCCATCAACTTGAATAATTATCAACCTCTGCGATGTGGGCAGCGACCGAGAGCCTGGCGGGAAGACCAGCCCCTGGACACACCAGAGAGACGGGTGCAGGAAGGTGGTCCTTCCTCTGCAGGGCACAGACACAGCCAAGGAGCTTCTGCCCCTCCAGGGAGCCGTCTCCCCCACCTCCTGAATTAACTCCTCTTCCCCCACAACTGGACCATCTTCACCCTCTCCCGCTGGCAGGTGGCCAGTTTCCGGAGGTTAAGTCATTGCAGCCACACCCTCGGCCCCCGGTTAGAAATGTGGGTGTCCTTCTGGATATGGATGGTCATTTCTGACTCCTCTGGAGGCATGAATACAGTCTTGTAATTATGAGACTTTAACCTCTTTTAAAAAATATAATACGCAGACACGCATGCACTCACACACACATGGCTAGATACTTAACGACGACCGTTGCCAAGATTCTCGTTTTCGAGTTAGTCATCTCCCAGCTGAACTCTGTGATTTGCTCTTGGCCGGCTCTCCATCCATCAGATCATTTGTTCTCTCCAAAATTTGGCCTCACACTTAGCGTTGACCTTCCCCGGGCCTCTCAGTCACCACTGCCCGCTCACCTGTTGAGCTTCGAGGGCCCCAGTGGTTGTCCCAGTTTGGAGGACTTCTCGTATGAGTCCCTTGGAGATGAGGCTCAACCAGCCTGCTGTAACATTCCCCATCCCCTGGTGCCACTGAATTATTGGCGATGTCAGCTGGTCACCCAGAGCAGTTTTTCCGTAGTCGAGTCTTCCAACCTCCTACCTCCCCCGCTTCCCAATAGAAACATCAGCCGTGCTCGCTCTCCCTTCGCCGGACTCACGCTCTGTGTGTGCAAAGCCCCTTAGCCCTCCTGTTCCTTCAGCAGTCCTTTCAGCCTGAAAGCAAGATCCGAGGCTGGAAATAGTGCTTAGCAAAGCGATAAATCATGTCATCTTCCGTCATCCCCCTGATCCCACAACTCGCGCTGCTGGCCTCCTCTGCAGACTCATGGATCCCATCGCTAAGGCAGGTTCCAAGGCGAGAACACGGGAATTCTGCCTTTTGCCTTGTTTGACCAAAGAAACAACATTAGCCTTTACGGAGCCATCCCTTTCCTGTGTGTGCTGAGCGTATGCTCCTGCCTCATTTCCCGTGACCCAGTGTAGACAGCTAACCAGAGACCTGCGGGATGTCTTAGTTTGCTAGGGTTGCCATAGCAAAGTGCCACAAACTTGGTGGCTTAAAACAACAGAAGTTTATTTTCTCACAGCTCTGCGAGCCAGGGGTCCAAAATCAAGGTGTTGGCGGGGTCGTGCTCCCCGCAAAGGCTCCTTCTTCCCTTCTTCCATTGCTGGTGGCGCCTGGCGTTGCTTGGCTTATAACGGCACCACTCCAGTCTCTGCCCTAGGCTTCACATGACTTCTTCCCTCTGTGTCTCTCTGCCCTCTCCGCTTCTCGTAAAGACACCGCTCCTTGGATTTACTCTTCTTGATAAACTCAGGGCAATTTGCCTCAAGATCCTTAACTAATTATACCTGTGAAAACCCCATTCCCAAAGGTCAAATTCTGAGTAGACACAAATTTTGGGGGCTGGACACTATTCAGCCCACAAGACAGGATGTGGAAGGATCTGGTGTTTCCCTCCCATGATTCCAATCTTTGAATGCCTTGCTCTGCCCACCTGTCCCTTCCTTCTCCGCAGGCAGCTGCATAAGTTTTCTTTGGTTGGTTGTAAAATAGTGTTTCAACTACTGGGGGTGTTATAGTTAAGTTTCAACTGACGCTAAAGGAGCAGCTGCTTGTCAGTCTCCCGATCTGAGAAATGGGACCGGCAATGCCACTCTCGAAGGTCATCGCGAGGAGTCACTGAGCAGGCCCAGGGGAAGCACTTGTGCCTAGTGCTGGCCAATGGGCGGTGCTTGGCCTACAGTACGTCAGCCTCCAGCCTCACGTTCTCGGGCCCAGGATTCCCAACAAACTGAATTCTCCTCTGAACAGGAGGCACATTAGAGCATGACCACCAGGTGCTGACCACATTTTACCTGCAGGGTGAGGAAGAGACAGGAAACACTAGGTTATCAGGCTCTTTCCCGTCATCAGCTCCTCCACGCCCTGCCCTGACTGCTTCCCCAGCCTGCCCCATCCTCTCCTGGCCGTGGCAGGTGGCAGGAGTGTTATGTCCGTTCCACAGATGAGAAGAAACAGGGGCATGGGGGAGTGAGAGGTAAGGGGCTTGCCCAATGTGTATATTGAAATATTGGGGATCCAGTCTCAAGCCAGGGGCCTTGGAGGGAGGCTTGCCGCTGGTTCTGGGGTCTGGATCGGGGTTCTGGTTGTCAGAGACGCCCTGAGAGTGACAAATCACAGAGTCAGGGGGAGGTGTCAGAGTTGGATTCCTTCGACTGAGTTCTGTTTGCAAAGACTAAGTGAGCCCTGAGCCTTGGGCTGTGTCGGATGACATCAAAACGCAAAGTGAAATGTGGAAAAGGAAAAAGTCAACCCAGTTACTTGCTTTCATGAAGACTCTTTTGAAAACCTGTGAATTCAATCTATTATTTCTTTTTTAACTTAGTCACTTCTATTTATACATAGAGACACACGGAATTGGAGTAGGAGGGTGGTAACCAAGCTTTAAAAATAGCACCCCACCCAACAGAGAAATGTGATCCTAGGGGTCCCTGAGTCCAGAAAATCCCTAGACAAACCTCTTACTCTCGAGAGACTGAAAATAATTGGTTTGGAGATTTTTATTTGAATCACTTTAAGTCAAGGGAGTTTTCTGGTGAATGAGGAGTCCCTTTCTTACCATCTCCACCCCTTTCAGCTTCATCATAATGAACAAGACCCCAAGGCACTCAGAAAATCTCAGCAAGGGGGCATGGGGGGGGTCAAAGTTCAACCTTCCAGAACTTTATTTTTAATCCAGAACTCAATGAAGCCGACAACTGGCAACAACACAATCAACTCCTCCCCTGCATCCGCCCTTTTGTTTATTTGTTTTTGCTTTGATTCTGTGGCTGCTCATCACGGGCAGAGAGAAATAGGGCGTGTTTATCAACACCACGGCTGAACAAGGAGCCTATTTCTTCCCCCTCTCTGAATCCGTGCCCTTCCTTCCCCTTCTCACCACAGCTACAGTTTCCTCTGGCACTTGACACAGACATACATTATCTTCAGTCCCACGACTTTCTCATCAGCTGCATTGCCGCACACACGGCCCAGGTTTTGCAAATATAAATATATGTGGGTGTTTGCATTCCGACCACTAGACTCTTGCCAGTTTTTTTTTTCTGGAATGCAACATAGCTCAAGCGGATTGTCATCACGGTCAAGCGATATGACGACATCGTCCAACAAAGTCAACGTGTTCCAAGCCTCCACCCCACCCCCAAACTTCCTCCCCAACCCCAAAATGGACAAACGAGTAAACTGAGTCCAGTGGGCAAAATCCTATAACGTCCTGTTGTTACTCTGACCTGATCAGAAAAGGGCCTGATAGTCAATCAATAAACTGACGGGGCTCTGCGAAGACAGACCTCCCTCAAGGGTACTCACTGCAGCGCAATAAACACCCACGACAAGCTTCGACTCTGCGGACACCCTGATGGTAAATACAAGACCTTTTGCCCTTTCAAAGGTGCTGAGCCAGTTGAGGCTCTTTCAGGGAGCAGTGGGTTTAGGTTGGATGCCAAGCTGTGGACAGGGGGGCCTTTCAATAATGCTTCCCCCTTCCGGGCACTGTCTGCCAGCACCTGCTGTGGGCGGTGGCCTGGCAGTGGCACATGACGGTGGGTGTTTCTCTTTGATCCCGAGAATCTGCAGATGCCCTGGCTCACAGGTAATGACAAAGAGTAGGGTTGATGGTCAAAGCAGCAACTTTCACTTAATGGGTTTTTACTACGTGCCGTGCACCTTATCTCCTTTCAGTTTCATAAAGCATTGTCCCCACTTAACAGACAGGGAACGGAGACTAAGATCACCAAAGCCTTTTGCCAAGATCTTATCCCTGAGAGTCCCAGATGGTGTGCCCACTATTGACGCCCCACAACATATTTGAACCTGTCAGGTGCTTGGCCAGGATGACTGTGGGACCCGCTGGGCCACTCACTGCCCAGGCGGGAGTCAGGGGCCCTGGCACCTCTCAGCAACTTGGCCACGTCTCCATTGGCCGTACACAGTGCAACAGCGGTGGGGGCGGAGGTCGTTTGCGGAGGGACAGCGAAGCTGAACCATCAGCGTGTAATTTCCTGGGCCTCATCTTTCCCATGCTGACCTCTGTCCACCCGAGCGATCGTCCAGTCCAGTGCATCTGAAGCCCTTGCAACTCGCCTTTCCTCTGGACATGATACTGTCTTTCCAGAGGAGAAGCATCCATCCGACACCCCGTGAGAGGTAGGGGGTGGGTCAGGAGGCAGGCTTGGAGACGTGTCTCAGCAGCCCCCGCCCACCCCTCTCCACCGTGTAGGTCGTGGGGAGCCACTTGAGTCTGTAACCTGACACTTTGTTTTACGAATGAACTAATTTTCCATGAGCACCTTCAGGCTGGGAAACGTCCCAGAGGCGCACTAACCTTTAACATTAGGTGTAATTAAGGATTAGCCACGTCACATGACCCGTGAAGCACCACAGACCAGAGATAATAAACCCCCACACCGTGGGCCGATTTCCATCTTGAGTTCCCCAGGGGCATCGCCAGGCTTGGGACCTGGAAGGCTCTACGGTGGATGGGTAACTTGCAGGGCTCAGGCGGGGCCCCAGCACCCACCAAACAGGGCCCTGCCTTCGACGCCCAGAGCAGGCAAGCCGGCAGAGCCAAACTGTCCAGCGGGCACATCTGCCACCTCTACTCACGGTGTGGTCTCTGGCCTCCAAGGAGAAAATCCCGGTCCTTGGACAGAGCTCCCTGGGCCCAAATCTGCGCACAGTTCCTCCCACATCGTATCTCTGGGAGGTCACAACACCCTGTTGTCCCCATTTTGTACATGTGAACTCTGCGGCTCACAGTTCTGTGGCTTGTCCAAGGTCGCCAACTAGTGAGTGACTGAACCCGAATATGCACCGGCACCAGAGCCCCTGTGGTTAAGCATGACGCCTTAGAACTTCCCAGGTCGCCCTCCTGAACCCAGTGTGGAGTTGTGTAGACAGGCGTGGGGCAGGGACCTTGCTCTTATTGTTTAATCCTAAGAACAAGGACACTCTCTCCCATCCTCAGTGCACAGAGCTGGCGTTTCCTTTCCCGGCCCTTAGTGTGAAACCGGCACCGAGGGCTGGGGCCGAGGGGGTGGGCAGTGGTGCTGAGCCTCCCAGAGGCCCCCCATCCAGCTCCAGGGGCTCCCCTGGCCAGCCGCAGCCCCCTCCCCTGACTTAGGAAAGGCCCAGTGTGAGGGGGCAGGGAGTGGGGCTCATCAGAAGCCACCCCCACAGCACTGCCCTCCCACTGGGTGAGTAAAAACACAGGCCAGTACAGTGGCTCCTCAAAAAATTCAACATTGAACTACCACAGGATCCCCTTCCAAGGGGATCCCAAAAGAATGGAAAGTAGGGGCGCACGCAGATACTTGTACACCGTATCCACAGCAGCATTACTCACGACAACCAAAAGGTGGAAGCCACCCACACGTGCATGCACGGATGAATGGATAAACAGAATGCGGCCGTACAGACAATGGAACGTCCTTCAGCCTTAGGTACAAATTCAGACACGGGCCACAAACATGGATGGACCGTAGAGATTTTATACCCCACGTAACAGGCTAGATGCAAAAGGACAAATATTTTATGATTCCACGTGTACGAGGTACCCAGAACAGGCGAATTCATAGAAACAGGAAGCATTAGTGGTTGGGGAGGGCTGGGCGGAGGTTGGCGGGGGTTACGGCTCCCTGGCGCAGGAAGGACGGAAACCTTCGGGGATGGATAGAGGTAACGGGTGCACAGCCGTGTGCATGTACTTAATGCCACTGGACTGCACACTTAAACAGGGTTAAAGTGGTAAAATACGTGCTGCCTGTGTTTTAGCACAGCTGAAACAAACAAGGGGGAACGACCCCTGTCGATCGACCTGGCGGGTTGAAGTTCAGAGGCGGGAGGCGCGGAGCCTGGAGGGGGCATGCCTGGCACTGGGTGCCCCCTGCAGCAGGGCAGTCTAGTCTCTCTTTGGGGTCAAGCTTCGCCGCAGAGCCAGAAGGTCTTCCCGAGATCAGGGAGGCTTTGGTTACTTACGTCTGGTACATGGCTGGGGAGAACGGAACTGACTCGGGAGGCAGGGTAACAGTCTGTGAGCCCCTGCGAAGGGCCGAACCCTCTGCTGGGCACACACAACACGCCCAGCAAGGCGGTCGCTTCGCAGCAACGTCTCAAGCAGGAACCACGGCGTGCCCTTCGCGGAAGAGGCTGATCAGCTCCTGATGCAGCAGAGCCTCACACAGGCCCTGTCGGTATCTGCGCCTCAGGGGATTCTCTCAACAGACCAGGGTCCTGCAAGAAGAGAGACACGAATCCCATCCAAATGGCAATATAAAAAGAAAATAACACCGGGGGCAGCCCTGAGCGGTGTGGCTCACTAGGCTGGGCATCGACCCGCAAAGCAAAAGGTCACCAGTTGGATTCCTGGTCAGGGCACACGCCTGAGTCGCCGGTTCAGTTCCCAGCTGGGGCGTGTGCAAGAGGCAACCGATGGATGTCTCTCACATCAATGTTTCTCAGTCCTGGTGCTCTGCCAGAACACCCACCTCATGCACTCGGCACCCTGGCTCTGTGAGGGGGCCTCGTGTGAGCTTTCACGTCCGTTGGGCGGGCCCTGGGGAGAGGGACGTGGCCTCCCTCTTTGCCCAGAGTACTTGACGGTTAATGATCCCTGGGTACACATCCCCCACGCTGTCCCCGGAGACATTTCCACAGTTGTTTTATGAGCGAGGCTGGGGAAATCTATTAATGAGAGCGGTAATTGTTACCTTTGGGCACCGACGGCTGATTTACAACGGTTAATACCTCAGATTCCAAAGGCATAAATTTCATCTTTTTCACCATTTCGTCTGGAGCGAAACGAGACGAAGGGAGATGACACACCCAGGGCTGCAGGTGTTTGGCTGCGCACAGCATTTTTCTGAGACGGGGGCTGGGGACTGGGAAGTTTCATTGAAATGACAATTTGTCCTTGCCAACGCTTATTAGGCCATGTGCACCTCTATCAGTGTTAAAAGCATCGGATGGATGCTGATGGATTTCTGGGGAGCAAGCAGTGTAGGACAGGCAATGAGACTGGGCAGCAGGTCAGCTTCCACGGGGCCCACACATGG
Organism: Phyllostomus hastatus; assembly: GCF_019186645.2. Taxonomy (NCBI): domain Eukaryota; kingdom Metazoa; phylum Chordata; class Mammalia; order Chiroptera; family Phyllostomidae; genus Phyllostomus; species Phyllostomus hastatus. The sequence goes on along the minus strand of NW_025334004.1, from coordinate 25,924,268 downwards.
TCAGGAGGTGGTGACACGGCTTCTGAAGCCGCCTCTTCACCCCCAGGAAGTGGCCGTGAGTCTGGGTGGCTCAGCCAAGTTCTTGGAGTCCACTGGGGAGAAGAGACTGAGCTATCGAGACCCATTTGGAGGGTAATCGGGTGTCTGCCAGAGGCAAGGAGGCTGACCCCTTTTCCTTCTAAATAAGGATCTGGGGGAGTTGGAGACTCAAAAAAGAACTTAGCTTTTGGGATTCATCCAGTTGGAGTTTCCAGAAACTCCTGTAAGGGCTATAAAGCCGCAGTAATTTATTCCCGAAGGGAAAGAGGAAAAACAGCTACAGTTCAAGCAGAAAAACACACACCCCGCCCCCACCCCTTGCCTGATAGAAAGATAGGAAGCTATCTCTCCGCTTGGCTGACAGATGCCCCATCCCAGGCCTCTAGGCGGCCTTGGCATCGAGCAGGTATCAGACAGCCCTGGTCCTGGCCCCACACCGGCCGTTCCAGCTGCCCCATCAGAGACCCGCGAATGGGACCTGAGGCAGCACAGCCCCGGCGCTACGTCTAGTTGCATTACAACTCAAACTATAACATCATACCTCAAAAACGGCCCCTGGGATTCCAATCATTCAACAAATATTTGCCGCATGTTCGCTACGTGCAAGGCACAGTACAAACAGGCCGAGAGGACTCTCTGGCCCCCTCTTAGGCCAGTTTTGAGCGAGAGTTTAGGAACAGCTTAGTAACAGCTCATCCCTGTCTCCTGTATGATTCTTTATGATTTTCAAACCCATTATCGTATTTTAACATCTCAACAACCCAGTAAGATGGATATTCTCAACCCTACGTTATGGGGAAAGACTGTAACATTCAGAGAAGCAAAGTGATTTGCCAAAAAAAAAAACACACAAAAAGAGTTGATACTTGAACTCATAGTCACTACTGAAAAGGGACTCAGACTCGGGGTCAGTTATGCCATTGCCCTGAATGAGCATCTGGACCGCGTATGGTCAAGTTCTCTTTGTTCTTGAAAAGTATCTTTGTAAAAAAAACAAATGTCCTGGCTGGCGTAGCTCAGTGGATTGAGCGCGGGCTGGGAACCAAAGTGTCGCAGGTTCGATTCCCAGCCAGGGTACATGCCTGGGTTGCAGGCCATAACCCCCAGCAACCGCACATTGATGTTTCTCTCTCTCTCTCTCTCTCTCTCCCTCTCTCTCTCTCTATCTATCTCCCTCCCTTCCCTCCCTAAAAATAAATAAATAAAATCTTAAAAAAAATGTGTGCATGGGATTGCCTGTGACTAGAAGGAACCGCTTTCCACTCTCCCTGCCCTGCGTGAGACGCCATTCTGAGTAAGAAATTCTTACTTCTAGCATCGCCATCAAGCCCCAGAAAGTCTGGGCTGAAGAAAGCTCTAAGGCCCCGACCCCTTGTTTCAGGAATGGGGAAACTGAGGCCAGAGAAAGTGCCGAGGGCTCCCACTCACCGAGGGAGACCTGGCTCTTGAACCCAGGTGTCCAGGCTGCCGCCCCTGCCCTTCGCCAGCCGAGAAGCTGTTGCCTGGGGAGAAGAGAGCAGCTCAGAGTAAGACGTCCCCATTGCTTTGGATTTCTCTTTGCTTCCTTTCTCTCGCTTTTTTGTTTCTTGGTTTTTTTTTCCCCTCTCTATCCAGGATGGAAGGCAGGAAGAAAGCACCTGGCCCTGGAACAGTCCCTCCTCCCAAGAGGGGAGATATTTGAGGACCTCCGCAGACACCAGGGGAAGGGGAGGGTCCTCGGCTACAGTGTCTCTGGCTTCCTGCCGCAGCCCAGGCAGAGGCCCCTAACGGGGATGAAGCGCTCCCGTGAAGCCAGGAAATGGGATGGGCGAGAGAGGCCGGGAGCAAGTTAATGCTGTGCCCTGGGATTTCTGGACCACCTCCCCTGGCATGCGAATAGGAGCTTTCTCCAAACCGAGTCAGTGTGAACTCTCGAGCCTCTCGTGCCCAAGAAGCTCAGATGCAGCAAAGAAGAGAGTCTGTGCCTGCCACACCCGTATTCTGCACCCAGGGCAGACCCTGCTAATCAAAGGCAGCCTCCTAGTCCACCAGTTGAGCAAGCCAACACCAGTCCGATAGAGTTGTCATGGCACATGAAATCGTTTCTGTGCGGCTGTGGAAGATCTCGTGTGTTTTAGGGTCTGCCTCAGATCCCTTCCTTTGGGAAATTAACCACACCCACTCTGCCTGATTGTGACAGACCTGTTAATCAAGGGGTCACACTTTTTTCCTTCAGGTGGCCAGCCAATCCGAGTACTCCATGCACAACTCCTAGCACTTGATTGGGGAGGACATGTGACCCAATCCAACCAATCAGAGTCTGTTTCAGAGACTAGCCTGCTGAAGGCCAAAAAAAAGCAGTATCTCAGTCTGGGACCGCTGGCCAAGAGGAAGATGGAAGATGGAAGTCTCAGAAGTTACTCCGAGAATTGAGAATGAGGGTGACACTGGGAAAAGCAGAGCAGAGACAAAGATAAGCGACCCAGGCCCTGGATGAAGCCAGGTCTACCCAGTGAATTGTCCAGTTGTGACACACAGAGAAAGTCAAAAAATGCCCTGTCCTTGCTGGGGAATCGCATCACTCAGCTTCGCCTCAGTCTGCCTGGCCGGAGCTGGTGGGGACTGGCGCTGCTGGGCTGCTCCGCTCATCCCGCCCACTCTGCGGATGCGTCTGCATCCTTGCGCCCTTGCGCTCTTTTCACAAACTGGTTCCTCCTAGGGAAGAGCTCAGACGGCTCCTTGCAGACCCTTTGCCAGAACCCCACCAACCACGTTAGGAGCAGCCACATCAGCAGGCGCTCTCGAATCCTGGGTTTGCACAGGCAAAGGGCCAACAAGTAGCTAAGGAAAAGGTAGGCCAGGATGTAACCAAGTCTTATCTTTGAAGAAAAAATCATTGTTAGGCAAGTAAAGGAAGAGGGCAAAATAAACAGGCAGGCAGTGTGATGGTGCCACAGTTTCATGTATGTGATTTAGTTGGTCACAGGCTCACAGTCCCCGTTTGGGAACTGGACAACGTTGGGCTTCCTGCGTCTGCCTGCCTTTCCAAGATGGCCTGCTAGCCCGTTTCAGGGTATTGCCACCTGTCAGGCATTTCCAGGTACTGGTCAGAGCATTTGCAGTTTAATTAAGTTTCAGTGTGGCGTAAAGATTTAGCAAAAAGAACAGTCATGAGCTGGCAGCATTTACAAATTTCTCCCAGAAGGGATGTACACAGACACAGGCTTCTGAAAGGGTGCTACTTTAAATCTAGGTCTTCCTGCCTCAGGAAGGAATAATATCCCATTCCTACAGATGTTCAAGTAGAGGCGATTGTTATCAGTTTATCTCTAAGACCTTGAGTTAGATAGTATCCTTTGGGTTACAGAGACATAAACAAAAGTCAAAAAATAATAAAAAGGAGGGTGAGGTATTTGTAGGCTCATTTAACTGATAGTTTGAGTAGGCTTCAGGCATGGCTGAATCCAGGTACTCAAAGTTATAAGAACTCTGTCTCTCTCCATCTCCCAACATTTTTCCTTTCTGAATGCTTTATTTTCATACAAGCTTTCCCACATGACTGCTATTAATCTCAGGCTTAAATGCTAGTAGAGGAAATACGCCTCCATCCCCATATTCCCAAGAAAAATCTCTGGATTCCACCTCATCAGATGAGCTTGGCTCACTTGCCCCACGCCTGAACCTCTCGCCATGGGCAGTGGGGAGTGTAATGCTCTGATTGGCCAGGCCTGGCTCATGTGCTCACCCTAGATCAGGGAGTGATGTCAGTCCAGGCAAACCTAATGGTCTGAGAATAGAGAGAAACAATTTTCTACCAGGGGTGGGAAAAGGGGTGCGGGGAGTGAGGCAGGAAATGGGTTATGTTTTCTAATGAAGGTTGAAATGGATGCCGAGCCAGTATGAACAATAAAGCATCACCCACAGTTACCTCCCACCATCCTTGATTCTATGACTTACTTGGCAAGATTTCTTGATGACATATTTTTTTTTGCCCCTCCTACATGACATCATGTCACTAACCCTTTCTGCATTCCTAAAACAGAGTCCTCCAGCCGTAACACATAGACAAGTAATTAGGCCTTAAATGAGTGCACCTGTTTTCATCTGTGTTCCTATAAATCCAGGGATACATGCAAATCTGAATGGACGTGCTGAGGAGGTAGACTGTTTCCCCAAACAAAATACCCTTGACTTCCGCAATCGTGGGGTGTTCCTGGCCCCGTTCTCTGCCAGGAATTCCCCACCAGGCTTGCAGTGGTCTTCAATGCTCTGCCTTATTTCCATTCTTGGCAAAGTGAAGGAACCCTAAGACTTGCTCATCCTTCCCTTTCTTGTCAGGCACATTCCAAGAACTCACAGGTCTCAGCCCCAGGCCCCGGACCATTTCCATAAAGGCATTATTCATCAGAAAGTAAATAACTTGGCTTCCTTGGACGCAAGGTGCCTCCAACTTCAACCCGAGATCCCTCCATCCAAGAGGCACTAAAGGCCAGTCCTCGTCATTCTCACCTGAACGTCTGGCATCCGCCCACCTCGTTAATGCCAGGAAGAATCAGCTAATGTGATGAGAGGAGCAGGGGGCACTTGAAGGCCTTGCATTCAGAGCTATATGCGAATTGCATGGAGTATTAACAAGTCCCTTTTATGTCACTGCTTTTGGCAAAACCATTGTCTTAAGTGCTTGGCAGGGTTGCACCAACGAAGTTGCTGGTTCTTATTACAGGCAAAAGTATATGATTCCCCCACCGCAGGTCCCAGAAAAATGCCTGCCTTCAGTATCACTGACCAGGGAAAAGGGGGAAGCCATTCACATGCAGGCGAGACAGCAAGTCTGCACAGCCTGGTGGCAGTGGTGACCTGAGGAAGGGCACCTGGCCTGGGAGAGTCCCACAGCGCCATGAGCATGTGAAGTTCAAGGCCCTTGTGGGGTCCTCATGGAAGTCCAGTTCTGGCTGAGCGGACAGGGCAAAGTGACATGTGGGTATCATGAGAGCAAAGACGAGTCTGAAATCAGACAGGACTCTTGAGAAGCAGGAGAGACAGAGGAACCTCGGAGGGAAGTCTCAGCGGGGTTGTCATTAATAACAACCGCCACCGTCCAAGTGTTCACTGCAGGCCGGGCTCCAAGTTCAACACACACCGCCCTCGTGAGCTCAGTTAATCACTCCACAACATAGAGGCTGGCACTGTCACCGTACCCACTTTCCAAGTGAGGAAACAGAGGTCCAGAGATGTTTCTTTCCTGCTCTGAGACACACAGCTATTTGGGGGCAGACTTGGGTGTAGCTGGAAGCTGGGGCCAAGCGTTCTTCCTGGGGAAGAGTTTTCTCTCCCCGTTACCTTGACATTCGTGTGTTGCCTCTGAGGACCAGACCATTAGTTTTGACCTGGGACTGTTAAGGGCCTCACAGCTTAGAACTTCTGCTCTTTTAATTACTCATCTACCTGACAAAAGTCACCTTAATTACAAAGGCTCTCCCAAGGAAAATGCAGCCGGCAAGAGCGCGCCGTGTTGCACCCCTGGGCGTTCATGGCCTCCCTGCTTTTCGATGCAAAGAGTTGCTGAGTTTTCCAGAATTTCCCCTGCAGCTTTTTCTTCCCTGCCTCCTGCCCTGCTATCCCATAATTCAGCTCTTCACCCCTCACACCTGGGCAACGCGATCTCTACCAACTGGACTCTGCATCTGGCCCGCCGGGTCCATCCTCCACTTCCGCAGCAGATCACCTTGTGCTGTTGCTCAGAAACCCTCAGTGGCTCCCCACTGCCCACAGGAAAAGGATGAAACCCCATGGCCTGGCACTGGGCGCTTGCACAAGGCAGCCTCAGCTGCATTTTCAATCACACTGCACCCCACTCTCCAACCGTAGTTCCACTGTTCAGCTTCCTCCCAGAAGCTCACGGGGTGTGGGACCTCTTCCCTGGCACGCATGCTGGCCACGGAGGGGCCGGAGAGAGAGGCTCTTGGCAGGGAGGCTAACAGGTCCTGGGAGGGTGATTGGGACTTCCTGCACACTGCCACGCCTTGTCCCACTTCCGCTGGTCTTCAGGACCTCCTGCCCAGGAGTCATAAAGCACGCTGACTCTTCGGCCCATTTTGGGAGATGTCAAGAGGCTGAGGAGCCAGTCTTGGGGCTGATAGGTAAATCGAGGCACAGTCAGGGGATCTTTCCCGATAAGAATGTCCTGGGGCAAGAATAAGCTCTAGGAGTGATGTCAGCATCCATGAGAAGGGAAGTTCGGTAAAGCCACCCCCACCTCCTCTCCACCCCTCCCAGAGCCCCTGCCTCTGTGATTACACCCAGCCCTGTCTGGAGGGCTACCCTCAACATCCCAGAGTATTTGGGGGGGGCAGTCAAAGGCCTTCCCTGCCAGTCTCAAAACAAAGGTTGCTTGAATAGACAGGGGCCGTGATTGGCCTCACTGAGAAGCAATGAGGCTCCACCCAGCACCCCAGGGGTGGACCACCACCCCCAGCCCTCGGATCTCCCAGGGAGAGCTGGTCTGCACCGCTTTCCTCCAAGCCACCTGTGGTTCCTGTGAGTTCCTGGATGGTCCCCATCCAGCGACCTCCAACCCCAGGGAGGCCAGCAGGTGATGCTGGCTACTGGCTCCTTTCACTGTGCAGGGATGATGCTGAGCGGCAGCGTGTTGACAAGAGACAGGAAAGACCTGGGTTACTGAACCAGGAGGAAGAAGATAAGTGTTGGCGCAAGACCACCTCCTCCCGGGTATTTTAAAGCAGAAGTAAACCCAGCAGCCTCTCAAAGAGCCCTCCTTGGGTCCAACATCGCCCATGAGCACCTGTGTGAGTTACTGTTGACCTATTCCCAACCCCTGGAAAGCATGCCCTTCTCAGCAATTCCCTTCCTGCCACACCAGCCCATCCTGATGCCAGACACCCACCTCCTTCGCCCTCCGGGCCAGCACCCTTGACCACACCATCTGCTTCTCCCCACTCTGGACCCCCCACTCCCCGTTTCTCCTTCTGCTGGAGCCTTGGTTCACCTTTCACAGCCCGATGCAAGCCTAGCCCCTCTGTGCAGCTTTCCATATACCCTTCCCCTCTCCCTTCCGCACCCCACCACCCCATCCCCACCCAAGACCCTACCTAGCATGACAGTTCCCAAACTGTCAGGGAAACTCTCTTACCTTCACATTAAAACACATGCACAAGCTTTGTTAGTGACCATGAGAAATAGAAAATAAGCAAAATTCCCACGAATAGGACAGTGCTCCATAAAGTCAGCAGGCTCCACAGAGTGAAATACTACGCAGCAGTTAAAAGGAAAGAACCAGGTATATGAAGAACTGGTTGACGATACGGTGATTTTGATGGAAAACACACACGAGGCCGTGCTGCGTAGGTAGACAGAGACTTGCATGGAAGTGTGCAATGAGGATCTGGAAGAATACCCACCAACTCATAACTGTGGTCGCCTCTAGGAAGGGCACAAGAGAAGCAGGACTGGGCATGGAAGGCCAACAAAGTTTAGCTTAATCTTTCAATGGTCTCATTTATTTTTTAAAGAGCATGAGTTCATTGACAGATGGATAATTTATTTTTATTAATTTAGAGAGAGAGGAAGGGGAGAGAGAGAGAAACATTGATGTGTTGCTCTATTTATTTATCCATCCATTGGTTCATTCTTGTATGTACCCGGACCAAAGATCGAACCCACAACCTTGGCTTATCGAGACAATGCTCTAACCAACTGAGCTACCTGGCCAGGGCTTGATAATTTTTATAAAATGTTCTCTGGAGACTCCATTCCTCACTTCAACCAGAGAAGCTCTGCCTTTAGCTTTTATCTGTTTTACTTGGTTTTATAGAGTTTCATGGGGGGAGGGAGTTACACTGATTTTTGCCAAAGAATCTGGTTTTCCTCAATGTGACTCCTGATGGGACCCATGCCACCCTGTGGTTCATGTGCGCTGCCCCCACCAGCCTGGAAGCCCATGAGTTCAGGGACGATGCTTCGAGTACCCCCAGTGACCCCTCATACTGGCACGGGAGAGGGACCCACCTTGGGGGAACCCTGCAGTGGTTGGTGGAGGTGGGTGCCTCTCACCACAGCCACAGAGCTTGCCCCAGCCAGGAAGAGGCCTGGGAAAATAGCCTGGTCCGAGCCCAGGGAGCCCAGGAGCCTTGCATTCACCCCGTTGACAAGGGGGACAATCTGGGAGACAGCCAAGCCCCAACAGTAGATGCATGTAGAGCCTACGGAGAACAGGCCAGCAACCACTCCAGAGCTGGCCAATGACCAGCGGAGCTCTGTTTACCTGTGGCCCATTGGCTGGAGGGCGGGTTGGAAGGTGGAGGAGAAAGGGGAGGAAGTGGATGGAGGCCCCATTGCCTCCATCATGGACGCTCAGGGCCCAGCCTAGAGCCTCATTCCCAGGAGGCATTCAATAGCTGTTGGGCAAAGTCCCACTGACCTACCAGGAGGCCACACTAGGACTCTGCCAGGCTTTTCTTTTTTTTCTGGCCTATAGAAAAAGAAACCTGGCTTTTTCTTTTTTTTCTGGCCTATAATCACAACAAAGAAAAAAGCACCCAAATTCCCTTTGATGGATATTTCTGGCAGTTCAGCCCCACTCCGGTCTGTACTCACCCCCTTCCCAACACGCCTCGTCTACTGTGGCCACGCCGGAGGCTGCCCTGTGGCCGAGGCAGCCGCAGGAGTCTGCATAGACGTGGTGTGGTCATCGTGTCAGCCGCCTCCCTTCCCCACCTGCTCCACGTCCAGCCCCACTGAGGTTTCGAGGCCTGCCACCAGCTGTGTTTTTTGAACACACGCCTCGGGGACTCCCAGGTCTCTTGGGGGAGACCACTGTTCAACCACCTTAGAATATAGATCATTAAAACTGTGTACATGATGAAGGGTCACCAGGGAGCCAAAAGGTGCTGCTATAATTTGTATTTGAACACTGAAATGGATCGTGCAGGATATAGAAGATGAGCACAACTCCAAAATTTAATTGTTTTTTTTTTTAAACTCAGGGAAGCACTTTCTTTGCGACGTGGGGCTCGTTGGGTAGGATGGAAAGTTTCCTGCACGACCGCTGGGACCACCAAGGAAGGAGGAAGGCAATTAGATGTCTGTGTCAGCCCGTGTCATCAGGCAGATGTGTCGGGAGCCAGAAAGGAAATCTAATTGAGCCCCACCTTTTATTGTTGTTGCCATTTTTTTCGACGTTTCCATGGCACATGCTGGAGTCTATGCCACATCTGCTCATTGCTCCATTGAGTGAAAAACTCATCAGTTGTGTCCTGACTGTTGTTTGAGCCAATGGATGTGTTAAAATATTTCTTTCCGTCGTCTCCTGGGTGCACTAGACGTTCCCAAATCCAACCTAATCCAATCCCCCACATGTTACTGATCACCAGCCCGAGTCCCAGAGAGGAGACGTGATTTTGGCAACACCGCACAGCTGTGGAGTGTCGAGTCCTGTTCTCTCTTCAGGTCCAGCTCGGCCCACCATACCACTTGGACATATTTGAAGCTTATTTCAAAACTTCCTGTGTCTCATGCCCCTATTCCCCACGTGGAGGAGTTTGATGACAAGCCAAAAGCAACACTCCCGATTTTATTATCTTTGCCGCCATTTCCTCAAGTGTACCCGAGCTGCTCACTTTAAAGCACAGCTAAGGATAATCCCAAATAATTTTTAATTAAAGATCATCATTTAAAACGTATAATTTTGTGAGTCTAACGGCGATTAACTACATTGGGGCTTTTGGTGACACGCTTCACAATTAAGTGTTTTCAGTGTTGCGCCAATTAAGGGTTAACAGGCTGCAAATACCTCCTTTGCACATTTTTGCTTAATGAATTCATAGTGGGAAGCTATTCTCATTAGGTTAATTTGTCAACACAATCAAGTCACATCACCAGGATTTTTCCTTACAGCTCACAAATGTAAGTGCCTTTGTATCTTGGCGCACGTTTTGGTATTGATTCCTAGCTTGTGGAACAGAACGCTGTTTCATGGAAAAGAAGGAAGTTGATGGAAGATTTTCAGGTCTTGGCCTTCATTGTCACCTTTCAGACATAGGCATGTTTATGTCGTTTTATTGAGCTCTCTGGGGCTTTCTGTCTGTATTTCCCTAGTAGGTTGTCATGCCAGAGAGTAAAACACGCATCTGTGTACTGGTAGAGGGACGGCTCCAGCCCCTAAGAGTGACGGCTGGCCGCAGGGGAAAACGGCTCTCCTCCCTGCACTCAGCCGGAGAGGGACAAGCATAGTTCCCTCCCAAACTTGCAAAAACACCCAGCTTCCCTCCAAAAGGCTCCTTCTTCATTCTGATAAAGCTGTCATCTTGGCAGAAGAGAAAACACTCTTCTCACTCCGAGGCTGTCTACACACTAATTAGTCTATTCAGTGCGGGGATAAACAGTCAATCGTATTGCCAAGGCTTTCCTGGGAAAAATATCATTCGTCACCCAGATTTGGGGGTAAATGGGCTTTGTTGAATTCAAAGCAAATGTTGTTTTCAATAGCAATGAGAGTGGAGACAATCGACGTGTCCAACCATGAGGGATTGTGGGAAGGCCACGGAGCAGAATGTGAAGGAGCCTTAAACAGTGATGACATGACGCACCACTGTAGTCATTGACGTGGAAACCTGTCACGGTGTAATGTCAGCGTTATGTTACAGAGCACTCTGTAAGTGATGATACCTTTATTTTTAAATGCGTGTGTGTGTTTCAATACTGTAAGAACAATCTGGGAGAGCATACTCAAATGTAATGGTGGGGTTATCTCTCAGGAGCAGGCTTACCGGTAATTTTTACTTTCTGCCTTGGTTTTTTTCTTTGTCCTGGATTGCCTGGTTCTTTCCGATGAGGATGTATTACTTGGGTGATCAGAACAAAGGGAGAGTGAATCTCAGAGGCCTGGGAGTCAGGTGAGAGCGTGACTCTGCAAACCCTAAACTAAGATGCTAAGAATAAAAAGAAGAAATGCAGAATCACATTTCTAACTGTTTCCCCTTTCCAAGTGTTGCTGTGTGATGTTCCTCTTACACAAAATGACAGGTGTGGTGGTGAGGGATTCGAGTCTCACTGAAAGTTCACAGAAATCTAAGAGCTGGGCAATCACCACGCCCATTTTACAGACGAGGTCACTGAGGGTTGCCCAGCCAACGTGACACATGGTGGAGGTGGATTTGATCCCAATCCTTCTAACAGCAGAGCCACCGTAGTGTCACATGGGCCCTGTGCCCTTTTCACCCCTGCAGGCAGCCTGGGCTGCCCCTGAGAAGCCTGCACTGAGTGCTCCAAGCTGACGTCCATCCTGTGCCCTGCAAGCAGAGCGACGCCTGGTTACCAGGCTCTGGAAGCCCACAGCCCACATTCTGGAGCAGCACTTTTAGTCTGCCATGGCCGCCCATTAGTGGAATCAAGACCAGCATTTTTTTCCTTTTTAATAAAAGAGTGGAACGGGATGGGATGGGATGGGATGAGAAGGAATGGAGGAATGGAATGGGAATAAGCTAGATCAGCACCATGCAATAAAGCATATGATTTCAGGAAATTTCATTTCACTTTTGCACATGTGGAATGTGGAAAGTTTGCACATGGGGAACGGTTGGGAGGTTGGCTTTCATGTTCCAGCCCGACCTGCATTTGCCAACTTCAGACTGTGACGTGGGCCTGCAACCCCAGGAAGGAGAAGGCACGCACACCTCTCTCCAGTGTGCACAGAGATGTCCTCCTGGGTGCCAGGCTACGCACTGACCTGGCTGTGCCTCACCCGGAGAGGCCCTTTATCTCACACTCACCAAGGTGCCACTTGGGTTAATGGCATCCGTGGGTACACAGCTGGATCCTATCCACTTGCCCACACCTCAGTCGCTGTGCATTCTCTACCCTTCCCTGCCCTGCTCTGGACCCCAGCAGGCTGGCCCCTTTCAGCATGTCTTCTTGGCTTCTTGGCTCATCGGTTTTGGCCAGTAGGTAGCGCTGTCTGAGGTCACACAGCTGGAGGAGAGAGGTGCTCGGTGTTACTCGCACTCTCTCCTGGCTTCGGCGCGCACCCAGCTTGGGCACGATGCCTCCGATAAAGGCTGCACCTCCCAGGCCCATGGCTCCGGCCAGGGTGCTCCTTCAAGGCTCCAGCCCTCGCTCCACTGGTCCTGGTTTTGTCCCCGACACCCAGCCGTGGGTGTGGTGACAGCCTCTCACAGCTGTGCGTGTCCGGTGCCTGAACAGCCACTGTTTGTTTGGTTTCCTTAACCCAGGCCCCATCTCTGTGAGTGTCCGCCCATAAAGTCTCCTCATCTGAGCCATTTGGAAGAATCCTGTGTTCTCCTGCGCCCCTGACTCCTGCTGATCGTGTGTGTGTGTGTGTGTGTGTGTGTGTGTGTGTGTGAGATGTACTGGGTCACAATATAAAATGTACTTCTTACTGTGGGTTACAATAAAAAAAAAAGTTTCAGAACCACTGCCCTGGGGGAATCTAATGCAAAACAGCTTGGGGGAATGAGTAAGCCAAAGGAGGCCTCAGAGGCAGGCCAGGCTAAGAGAACTTCAGACACAGCGCACTGGGCTGGCGGTCAAGGCTGGTGGGGCGGCTAGGGCCCAGCCCCTCTGGCCAACCCTCCAGGATCGATGCTCTCCAGCCAGCGCCAACAGCCTAAGATTCGGTGCTGGGAGCAGATTTATTTGTACATTTCAAGACCCACCTCTACGAACATCATTCATATTTTTAATCTCAGAAAATACCAGCATGACATCTACAGCGTGCTTCCAGGACGGATCGTCCCTCCTCTGGCCCCCTCCCCGGCCTGAGGACGGACTTCTTTCACACCACGGTGGCCCCTTGGATTTTGTGCTGAACCCCCATTACACCACATGTGTGTCGTCCCCTCGAATTCCCCAATTATGAGTCATTGTCTTCCTCTAAATATTTTTATACCTAACTCATGATCAAGTGGCCGTGCCAAAATTATGAGCAAACGCTGTCCGCAGCCGCCTGCCAGAGGGGGAGGCCGTGGAGAGATCCGCCGGCTCTCGGCTCTCCGAGGAGGCCTGGCGTCCAGGCCACAACGGCCACAAGTGAAAAAAAACGCTCCTGGGAGAAGCGGAGCCCCTGCTGGGCCCACGCCCCCCTGGGGGCGGAGTCAGACCGTTGAGTAGCTGGCATTCTCCGTAGGATGTTCCCCAGGACTCTGCATTTTGCAGCCACAGTGGTAGCGTGGCTCCCCAGCCGTGGCCGTGCACGGTGGTGCTCTGCAGCTAGCACGTTGCTCCCCCAGACTGGAAAGGTAGAGCCTGTGGCTGTAGCTGTTTCACAAGGAAGAGGGGCTGCACACCCGCAGACCCGCTGTGGGCCGGGATCCCGATCTCCCATTGGTTGTTCCCAGCCTGGACCCAGACCAGAAGCACGTGGCACCGTGGAGAGGCACACTTTGACCTCAGCGGGACCTGAGTTCAAATCCAGCATCTACCATCTCTTAGCTGTAGGACATTGGCCCATCCTGGAAACTCTCTGAGCACCTAAGTTTCCCTTCCATAAAGCCAGAATGACACTGCCTAGTGCCAAATTACATGTTAGCGTGTTTAGTATGAGCAGAGTGCTGAGCACCTCACAGACACAATCAGTACTGGCTATGCACCATTGAAACACGCAGGCGAAGGAGCGAAACCACCTTTGGTCAGATCTCAGTCCTGCGTTTTACTGCCCCTGTGGCTTGGACAAGTCACAGATCTTGCTTCATTTTTCTCATCTTTAAAATGTGGGAAATAACAGCAAGTGGCCTTGAGGAATAAATTAATTAAATGAGACAAGTGGTAAGAGAAGTTGCATAGTAGAATGTGGATCATAATTTTTTTTAATTTTTTAAATTCCTTTTTTTGGGGGGAATAACCTCAGACTTCACAAAAGTTGCCAGAGTAGTAGAAAGATTTTCCACATACCCTTTCCCCAGCTTCCCCCAATGCTGACACCTTCCTCATTTGCTCTACCTCTCTCTCTCTCTCTATCTCTCGTTTTCTCTCTCACATATATGATCCTGCCTGTGCATATAAATTTAATTTTTTTCCTTGAAACTTTTTAGAGTAAGGTGGAGGCATAATGTCCTTTTATCTCTAAATACTTCAGTGTCTATATTTCCTTTAATAAAAAAAGAGGGGGGGACATTCTCCTATGTAACCACAGGGCAATTATCAAAATCAGGAAACTGACATTGATAAAAGAGCATTATCTACTCTGCAGGCTGGATTCAGATTTCACCAACTGTCACAAGACTGCACTTTTCCTGGTGCAGAACCCAATCCAGGGTGACGCGCTCCATTTACTTGTCATGTCTCTTTAGTGTCCCTGAACCTGGAACAGTCTTCAGTTTTCGTCTTTCGTGGTTTTGACCGTTTTGAAGAGTAGAAGCAGTTATTTTGTGGAATGTCTCTCAATCGGAGTGTCTAATGTCTTCTCATGATGGGGTTCAGATTACACATTTTTTGCAGGGATACATTTTTAGCAGGAGGGTGCCACGCCTTCCCAGGGAATCAGATAGTGGGATACACAGTGTCGATTTGGCTCTTTCGCTGTGATGTTAACTTTGATCCTTCTTCGTTCATGTGATATCTGTCAGGTTTCTCAACTGTAGAACTACCATTTTTCCCTCTGTAATTAATAAGTGTCTGTGGAGACTTTGAAACTATGTAAATCCTGTTTCCCATCCTAATTTCAACCAGTAATTTTAGTGTTCCTTGACAATTGTTGCCGAAACAACTGTAATTATAGTAGATGCCAAATATTAATTTTCAACTCCATCATTTTTTCTACATCTAGTATTTGAAAGTCACTGTAATGAAAAGCTTCCTTCCCCTTTATTTATTCATTTATTTATTTGTATCATGAGAATGATATTCCTATTTCACTTAGCATGATGTCTCCAAGTTTCATCCAGGCTGTAATATGTATCAAAATCTTATTCCTTTCAGCCCTGGCTGGAGTAGCTCAGTGGATTGAGCGCGGGCTGCGAACCAAAGTGCCAAAGGTTCAATTCCCAGTCAGGGTACATGTCTGGGTTGCAGGCCATGACCCCCAGCAAACTGCACATTGATGTTTCTCACTCTCTCTCTCTCTCCCCCCCTCCCTCCTTCCCTCTCTAAAAAATAAATAAATAAAATCTTAAAAACAAAAATCTTATTCCTTTCTAAGGACGCATAATATTTCAGTCAATGTGCATCCACATTTGGTTTACCCAGTCATTCCTCCATGGACATTTGGGTTATTTTTGCACCTTTTGGCTATTGGGAATAGTGCTGCTATGAACACGTGGGCACGAATATCTGTTTGAGTCCCTGCTTCCAGTTCTCCGGGATATATGCCCAGACGTGGAATCTCTGGATCACATGGTAATTCTGCTTCACTTTTGAGGACCCGCCGTGTTGTTTTCCAGGGACCAAGGACCTGTGCCCAAGAACACTCTCCCAACCCTCACTCTTGCTCTGCTTTTTGTCAGACTCAGAGAAACGGGGTGGATGATAATAATGAGCTTAAGCTTCAGCCTCAGGGGATTGAAAGAGCCACAGAAAACACCACTCCGCCAGAAAGGCCGCTGAATGAGGATCCTAATTGCCTCACCTTTGGGGGAGTGGAACTTGGACTCAGTAAAACCCGGTGGCGACTTCTACCGGGAGCAGTAAAAGCTCCTCCCCCCAAACCAGGATGTAGGGGGGCGGGGCTCCACCTCTGCGGACCGGGAAAGGAGGATGGGAAGCCGCACGGAGAGCCACGTCAAGTACAAATATCTGCTCTGCCCCTCCATCCAATTATGATCCAGTGTCCCCACGCCCCCTGGGGACCAGGGGCTTGTTTGTTCAAGCTGACATATCTATTATTACTCTTTAGGTAGTTAGGAGAATCATTTGCAGCGTTCATTAACAAGTATCACCTTATGGATTACTAAACAGCAGCTCTGCTCTAGCTAATGAGCCCCAGTAGTGTGATACTTTACATATTTTATAGCAAGACAATTAAGCAATGTCTTGCTTTTATAGCGGACCTTAAAATAAATCATTCAAGATACAAAGAGGAGACAGAGGTCATGGTACCTACTGTATGTTTTCGGTTAGAATTGGGGGAGTGAAATTCTCTACCTAATCTTTTGTTACACACACACACACACACACACACACACTCAATCTACAGAGAATAGCAGGTTTGCAGAGCTTTCTTGCCCAATTTCCCAGCTTCGTAATTACAGACTACTTAGGTAATATGTGCATGGTTCACATGCAGACAAGGGAAGAAGAAGAGAAGGAAAAGAGAGAAGAGAAAAAAGATCAGGCTGCATTTTGTCTGTATGAGTAGGAAGAGATGGAAAATGCCACCATGTATTGAATGCCAGGCTTTCAGGCCACCCCTCACTGGAGTTACATGAACCCCTGCAAGGTCGGTGTTAGCGTCCCCATATTACAGGCACAGAAACGGAGACTTGGAGACGTGGTCGCTTGCTCAGGGCCACACAACTTGGAAGTGGCTGCACCAGGATTTAAAACGAGGTCTGCGTGATTCTGAGGACCCGACCCTTCGGGACTCTGCGTCAAGGGCAGAGGCAGAATCCCCGTTCCCACCCCTTACCTGCTGGTGTTTTAGTGCACTTGCCTTCCCGGGAGCGTGGGGGTGGCCTCCACCATACCCTGTCCTCCCGCACTGTATTGGCTTGCACACACAGCCTCCTTCCTGCACCCCAGATCCCTCTTTAGCAAGAGCCCCCCTAACCTATCTGGGACTCCCATTGGGTTCTCCCCCGCCCAACCCCCCGCTCCCTGAGCCAATCAGAGAGATGTCAGCGCCAACAGTGAGTGTGTGAATTTGGCTGCCGGATACCGAGGGTCGCCCCTGCACGGCCAGGCTAGGAAGAAGGCATGAGAAATTCCAGGCTTGGTCGTACATGCAGTAAAGAGGGGACTTGAGTGGTGAGGGGTTTTACCATAAACCACCACAGCACCATCCCAGGTCTACGGCCCCACACTCCCCTCCATGCACAGCACACCTCTTTGAGCTGGGAAAGAAGGACACACGTGTGTGAGCAGCTGCTCCACAAGCGTGGGCTACGGCCGCCGACAAGCCTCCGGGCAGCAGGTGTGTCCAGGGACTGGGGCTCCTGAAGGCTCCCCGATCTCTGGGAAGGAGCAGGTCCTTCTCTTTTGCCATCAAAGCAGGAGACTCCAGCCGCTGGTGGCGTCTCGTGGCTGCTTCCCTGAGTGGGGACATCATCCCCAAGGCCAATCCTGGTCCTGTTTACCCTGATGGTTCTCCAGGGGCTGCCTGCCAAGAAAGAGGTGCTCACCGTGGATCAGGCCAGAGGGAGAGCCCTCCCAAGCTATGTTTGAAACTCCTGCTCAGGCAACTCCACTGCCCACCAGGTGACCAGTTAAAAAATTATATATGACAGGCCCTGGCTGGCATAGCTCAGTGGATTGAGCTCAGGCTGTGAACCAAAGCGTCGCAGGTTCGATTCCCAGTCAGGGCACATGCCTGGGTTGCAGGCCACAGCCCCCAGCAACCGCACATTGGTGTTTCTCTCTCTCTCTTTCTCCCTCCCTTCCTTCTCTAAAAATAAATAAATAAAATCTTTTAAAAGTTATATCTGAGTACATATAGGTACATATACCAATATAGATCCTATTATACAGGAAAATACTATATAGCTATAAAGAAACAAACAAATATGTAAGGTGCCTCTGAACAGGAATAAGAAGGGCTCCAAGATTATCCTAAAGTGAAACAAAATGGCAGTGATTTGTTACGTTTTGTGTGAAAGAGGGGAAATAAGAAGCTCTGGTCACATTTGCCTATGTCTGTTTTATCCCTGGTACGGGGGGACACCAAGGAAAGGGGTTACCTCTTCTTGCAGGTTCCTTCTGGCAGGGAAGGCTGGGCAACCAGGGGACAAATGGATACAAATTTTCTTGGATGTACTTTGGCGTGCTGAACCATGAGAAGGTATTAACTGTTCAAAAAAAAAAAAAAAAAAACAGACTACATTAAAAGCTCATGCACACCCAGGAAGGGGCAGAGCAGAAGTCACGCTAAGTGTGAGTGACCCCAAGCCACATCTCGCCATCCTGGGTCTCAGAGCAGAGCGGCCGATGCACGACAAAGTCTCCTGAGGGCAAGTCAGTCCAGCTCCGTGGGGCTGCCGGAGAGCCGCCTGGACCCCCGTGCTCCGGCCACGTGTGACGGGGACTTGTTCACTCTTGAGCTGGGGTGGGGAGAGGGCAAGACTGTTGCCAGAAAAGTCCCCTTCCTGCCTGTCTCCACTGCTTGCTTCTAACCCAGATCCCCTCAACAACCAGGCAGGTCTCCGAGGCCACCTCCGACTTGCTCAGCAGCCAACACTTCCTCGTGTCCGGACCTGAAAGCGTGGCGCTTGCAGGCTCTGCTCCAGGTGCACTGCTCCCTCGAGGGAGGCTTCCGGTGCCCCGCCCCCCCCCCCGGATGCCCCAGCCTGGTCGCCACCACTAGACTGCGGGCTCCCTGAGGGGACGGACCCTGTGTGGGGCTGGGCGTCTCTGTGTTCCCCGCACCTCATGTCCACAGGGGGATGCAAGTGGTGCCTTTTGGGGGAAGGTTCAAACCAGCAGAATAAGCGGATAGTTTTACTCCTGCTTTACTAGAAAAGAAATAAATGTAATTAGAGGCAGCATATTGAAGGGATGATTCAGTGACAAGTGATGACAATTGACAGCAACACAGAAAGCCACCAAAAACAGACCCCAAGCGTCAGGGACTCTCATTCACGGCTGGTGAGCCTGCGACACGGTGCAGATACTTCGGAAGGCAGTTTGGCGGTCTCTTACAAAACTACACATACCCTGACCATACGATCCAGCCATCGTGCTCCTTGGAATTTACCCAAATGAATTGAAAACGTATGTTCATCCAAAAATCTGCACACAGATATTTATAGCAGCTTTATTCGACACTGCTAAAACGTGGAAACAACCAAAAGGGCCTTCGGTTGGGTGAATGAGTAAGTGAACGGCAGTATGTTCAGACAATAGAATATTATTCAGCACTAAAAAGAAATGAGGCGTCGGGTCATGAAATGACACGGAGGAAACTTAAATGCACATTAGGAAGTGAAGCAAGCCAATCTGAGAATGCTACACGCTATGTGATTCCAACTATATGACCTTCTGGAAGCAGCAAACCTTTGGAGACAAGAAAAAGATAGTAGCTGCCAGAGGTTTCTAGCAGAAGGGGAGATGACCGGAAGAGCACAGGGGATTTGTAGGGCAGAGAATCCACTCTGTCTGATGCTGTGACAATGGAGACATGTCACTAGACATTTGTCCTAACCCACAGAAGATACAGCACCAAGAATGAACTCTGACGCACACCGTGGACTCTGCGTGATTATGACGTGTCAGTGGAGGCTCACCAGTTCCCTGCTCTCACAGCCTAACTTGAACCTGGAGCTCAGACCTCTGCCCTCAAAGGGATCCGTGTGGCTTTGGCTTGCTCTCCTTTGCCTTGGATGCCCTGTTTTTTGCTGTAACAACATCCACCATTGCACCCACCTTGGCCCCACCTTGGCCCCACCTTGGCTGTACTGTAGACAGGGCCCCTGCAATGCCATCCGCCTTCCGGTTCTGCATTTGAAAAATAAAACTTGTCTCCTAGCGCAAGACCTCAAGCCCAGCCCAAGGTCCAGAACCTAGTAAACGTTCAAATAGTATGTATGCATGTCCGATGCCTCACTGATTTTTCAAACTGTCTTTTGCCCAGGTGTATTGGTTAGCTTTTGCTACATAACCAACCCCCGCAAGATGCAGCAGCTCAAAACAACAAGCACGTACTCATTGTTATGATTCTGTTGTTATGATTAGTTGTTATGATTGGCTGGCAGCTCCTCTGGTCTGGGCGCCTTGGCTGGGGCCAGGGGGGCCAGGGTCCCCTCCTTCCCGTGTCTGGGACCGCTGGCATGACTGGGGCTTCTCTCTGCATGGTCTCAGCCTCAGGGAGGCTAGCCTGGCCTTTTCACACGATGGTGGACAGTTTCCCCAAGAGGATGCAAGCCCAACGCATAGGCACTTTTTAAGATTCTGCTTGCATCAGAATTGCCAGTGTCTTCTGGCCAAGTCACACAGCCAAGCCCAGAGCCCTTCTGAGAAGGGACCACACAGGCGCATTGACACAACAGTAATGAGATGTCCTGCCGCAGCCATCGACCACACTAGGTAACTCAGGACAGGCTTGCCTGAGCCCACGTTCCGTGAACTCCCCTGGGAGGCAGAGCACTGAGGACCAACCACGGGGAGAACAAGAAGCAGCTAGCCAAGAGCCGTCAGGCCTTGCTGGAACACCGAGGAAGGAACTGGAACTTTCTACCGACGTGACCCCTCCCCACACACACCAGCTTTCACCTCTGTACTAGTCAGCCATCGTCACATAGTACCGCATGACAAATGACCTCAAACTATCAGTGTCTTACAATGAACGCTCATTCTCCCTGCTTGCAGGTCTCTGACTCAGTGGCGGTGGCTGTCTCCCACACGTCACCTTCTGGGTGTTAAACTGAACGGGCAGCGACTAGCCAGGGACATGTTTCTCAAGGCAATAGCAGAAGCAGAGAGAGAGAGAGAGAGAGAGAGAGGGAGGGAGAGACCAAGTGCACATTCACAACCCAGTTCTCTCTCGCGTTCCCTCTGCTAGCATCCCATTGGCCAAAGCCAGGCCCAACGGCTAAGCCCAAAGGCAAAGGGCAGCCGTGTGAGGATGGGGATGTACAGTAACCCTAGATGGAAGTGAAGAGTTGTGTTCAGTGTCCAATCTACTGCAACATCCCACCCACCTCTCCTTGCCTTCCCATTCCCCCCTCCCCCAGCTTGGTCACTTGAAAGCGGGAGGTACCAGTCAGGTGCGCCAGCCCTGTCCTGCCAGGTGACCAGCACTTTCCCTGAAGCTTCTCGATGCTCAGGGTCTCAGCACATGACACCGGGATAAGGTTGACCCGGCCAGAAAGATCGCATGGGGTCAGTTCCATCTTCCCGCAGAGAACGAAGTCCTGAGGGCATGGATCTACTACCTACGTCACAGAAGAAGTGTCCCGTTTTGCCTGTTCTGACGCCCCTCATCACTCCTGGTTTTCAGAGCCATCAGCCTCTCACAGTCAGGGCTGCAAACGGGGCTATTGGCTGGGCTCCCTATCTGACAGAGACTCGTGTCCAGGGCATATTTTTATCATTAAACCCCTTCTCACAGTTGAAACAGCAGAACACTTTTGAGGTGACTGGGCAAAATTTCCTCAGGAAACGTGCTGATTTCAACCACCTGGGCAGAGCAGATGCTCTGATCTTCTTTTTATCTTGATGAACACCTTTATTGATTTATTACCTCCTCTTAACATGTGTAAAGGGAGATCCCATTCATTTGCTCGTGGAGCTTCCCCAGACCCCGGGAACTGAGGTCAAGGGGATGGGAGAAAACAAGCAGCTTTTCAGGGCGCACCTGTTAAGTGGCAGGGACTGCGCCAGGAGCTTCAGGCACACAAGCCATGATCACAGGGCACAGTCTTTGTCCACAGAGCGCTCATGCATGGGGGAATCACAAGGAAGGGGAAACACTACCAGATACAGAGGATAAATGCTCAGTTTTGAGCAGAGACAGTGCAACCAGAAAGCCACGAGTGAGAAGGATGGAATGGCTAACACTATGAGGATGGTGGAATCAGAATTAGAACTCGGTTCTCCTGAGTGGGAGCTCCAGGTAGGTCTATGCTGCCATAATGCCTCCCCCCAACAGTAACTTTGCAAGGATGTCTTGCATAGCCTTGCCCCAGACTCCATAGACGGGAGAAACTGGAATACACTCCATATCGACTTTCAAATCCTAGGTTCTACACCTGACTTGACCACTTCTCAGTCATTGAATCCCCGGCAAGTCGTTCGTTAGAGCCTGATTTTCCTTACCTGTGCAATATAACAATCAGAGAATACCCAAATTGTAAGAAATCTGGCAGGCCATCTAGTCCATCCAGCCACAAGCTACTTGAATTCCTTCCCAGTGGAGGAGATGTATCCTATACTTGATTCCCTCTGATGACAGAGAACTCACCACTCTCTGGGCAAGCATTTATCATCTTTGGTCAGTTGAACTGGAAAGCCCTTACTTCTAGTGAGCTGAAATTTATCTCCCTGCTTACTTATCTAGCGGATCTTTGATCTCCTCCTTTGAAAGAGGCCGAACCTGTCAGCTTTCTGTTCCATAGGATACATCTTCCTTAATCGGAGGACGTGACCCGTGGGACTCCGATCCTCCTCTTCTGCCTGTCGGACATCCTCAGTTCTTTCCACCACTTCTCACGTGGCCTGGGTGCAAGTCCCTTTAGCAATGGGATCGCTCTTCGCTGGAGAGGTTTCTACTTCTTTTCAGAGCAGCCCAGCGCAGGGACATCCTCCCCCTTCCCAGCAACAGCATTTCTAGCCTCACAGATAGAAAGCGGAGCAGTATTTCCTCCCAGACATGCGGCTCACACGGCACTTCCTTTCAGACGACGAGGTCTGTTTCACACATGTTAATCAGCCACACTCCCTTGGTTTCTCATTAGATGGTTGCATCTGGATTAATCCAAACACTGAATGTTACACTTCGATGTGTTAGACTTCAACTTCCTTGACTGAACTCTCTGCTCTGAATGTCAAGATCCATTTGTATCTTTTAGAGTTTAGTTTTTTGTTTGTTTGTTTGGTTGGTTGGTTGGTTGTCTGTTTGACTTGCACTGGATTTGTTTTGCTTTAAAATTTGGAAGCCTGTGGAGACCTAGAAGAACCACCCCAACCCTCGCATTTATTTATGTATTTATTTCTACTTTCTTTGTGTGATTTTCTATTATAAAAGTTAGAGCAAAACTTGTGAATAAACATTTTATAAGAAAGGAACAGCTAATGACTTTTAAATATATGGAAAGATAGCTTACCCTGATGCATAATAAGAGAAATGAAGATAACTCACCAAATGTGTAAAGATCAAAAAGTTGCCAAAAGTGTAGAGAGAGGCGTGCTCTTATACTCTTGGTAAAAATGTAAATAGAAAATTCATGAGAGCAATGTGAAGATGTCTACTAAATTTCAAATGCAAAAAATATATACATATATTAAAAATGACATGCCAATGATTGACACTTTTAGGAATTTATTCTACAGATATATTCAAACATATATAAAATTAATTGGGTACAATCATATACTACATTGTTTACAAAAGGGAAAGATTGGAAACTATTATACATAAGTGTCTATCAGAGGGGAACAATACACATAAGTTATGGTGTAATACACAATGGAATGTTATACAAAGGTTTTAATAAAGAAGGAATTTCTACCTGTGGCCACCATGGGAAAACTAGTCCGCCCTTTGTAAACAATCAGAAAATTGGATTGAAACAGGTATTCTCTGACATTGAAAGGAAGGAAGTATAAGACTGTGACCTCTGAAAGAAAGAAGTTAAAAAGGGTGAATTCTCCCATAAGTCCAACCTTTTACTGGGGGTACTTTTTATACAGGGCACTTTTTATACTGTGGCACAGAGAAAAGGAGCCCAAGTGAAAGATGGTGAACTGGCTGAGATAGGAAGAAAAAGACCAGAGTTCAGAGGAGTTAAAAAAGCTGAAATTTGGGAAGTGCAATATTAGAAAAGAGAGACCTATGTAGAGGAAGTTCCCAGAAATCCTCATGGGGACCCCTTGAGTCTTCATCTGAGTATAAGCAGTACACGCATAGAATGAGACCACAAAACCAGGCAAAGAACAACTACCAAGGTTTAAAAAAAAAACTACTGGAGCTCACATGGGACTGGGAGATGTTCAAGTACCAGTCACACAGATTGGAGAGACTTTCTCCAATATACAGTGAATCCAAGAGACCCCCAAAAGCCAGTGCCTTAGGAATAGGGCTAAATAAGTCCTAAACTAAAGGTTATTCTACACACATCCAACCAAAGTTTAAATGCAAGTCTTGAAATGACTAAGTAAATTAACTGCCTGTAGAACAAACACAACACCTTTTAAAGACAACAGAATCCACCCACTCAACGACATAATAATCATGTATTCAGTATCCAGTCAAATACCACTAGACAAGCAAAGAAGCAAGAAAATGCCAGCAATAACTAGGAGTAAAACAAACCAATAGAGATAGACCCAAAAATGATCTAGATGATAGAATTAGTAGACAAAAACTTTAAAACAACTACTATAAATAGTTCCAAGGATTTAAAGAAAAACATAATTACAATTAGGAGGAAAATAGAGAATAGAGAAAGAATCAAAAATTTTTAAACTGAAAAATATAGGACTATATGAAAATGAAAAGCTCATGCACTCAATAAACTTCACAGTAAATTAGACACAGCAAAAGAGAAGATAAGTAATCTTGAAAACAGGGCCACGGAAACTGTCTAATCTGATGCATAGAAAGGGAAAAAAAGATTGAAAAATTTAACAGAGCTTCAGTGACTGGAAGAACAATGTTAAGCTGTCCAATATACATACAACTGAATTCCAGGATTCGAAAGGGTGGAGAATACACAAAGAGAAAATAGCAGAAGTTTTTCTAAATTTGATAAAACATTCAGTTCACAGATCCAAAAACCCCAATGAGTCCTAAGCAGGGTGAACACCAAGAAAACACCACCAAGCCACACCATAACCAGATTGCTGAAAACAAATAAAGAAGAAAATCTTAAAAGCAGAGACACAAAACTTTCTGAGGGCCCTGGCTGGCATAGCTCAGTGGATTGAGAGCGGGCTGTGAACCAAAGCATCGCAGGTTCGATTCCCACTCAGGGCACATGCCTGGGTTGCAGGCCATGGCCCCCAGCAACTGCACATTGATGTTTCTCTCTCTCTTTCTTCCTCCCTTCCCTCTCTAAAAATAAATAAATAAAATTTAAAAAAAAAACTTTCTGAGGAACAAAGTAAGAAGGACTGCTGACCCCTTATAAGAAAAATGAAAGGTGGTAGACAATAGAATAACAGCTTTGAAATGCTGAAAGCAGGATAGATAGATGACAAATAGATGACTAGATATAAACAGGTGACAGATAAACAAAAATCTATGTCCAGCAAAAATCATCTTTAAAATGGAAGACAAAATATGTATATTTTCAAATCCCCTCAACCCTGAATAAAAACAAAAATTCTATAACAATGTATAGCCAGCAGATCTTCACTACCATGAAACAATGAAGTAATTCCTTCAAGCTGAAGGGTTGATACCAGATATAAACTCAAATCTACCTACATAAAGGAAAGAAGAGTGCCAGAAATGGTAAATATATGGATAAATATATAATATTTTTTCTCATTTTCACTATAGTACATTTACACAATGGAATTCTATGCAGCAAAAAAAAAGAAGGAGCTCCTACCCTTTGCAACAGCATGGATGCAACTGGAAAGTATTATGCTAAGCAAAATAAGCCAGGCAGTGAAAGACAAATACCATGTGATCTCACCTTTGACAGGAACCTAAACAACAAAACAAAGAAACAAGCAAAATATAACCAAAGACACTGAAATAAAGAACAGACTGACAGAGTTCAGAGGGGAGAGGAGAGAGAATTTCAGGGGAATTTCAGGGGAAAGGGGGAAGGGTTTACAGGAACAAGTATAAGGACACATGGATAAAAACTAGGGGCAGGTGGAAATAGGAGGGAGGAGGGGAGGGGTTGGGTGGGTGGGTTGGGATGGGAGTAAAAGATAGAAAATTATACTGCAACAACAATTTAAATAAAATTTAAAAAAAGAAAAAATAATAATATTTTTTCTCATTTTCAATCCTTAGAAGATAATAGACTAAAATAAAAGGATGACACGATATTGGGAGGTTAAACACATGTACAAGTAGGATATGTGATGATAGAGCACAAAAGTCAGGGATATAACAGAATGGTACAGTTATAAGATTCATACACTATATGAAGTGGTATAATACTGTTTCAAAGTAGATTTTGATAAAGGTAAAGATGCATATTTTAAACCCTTGAGCAGTCACCAGGGGGAAAAAATGAAGAAAAAGAGGTATAGCTAATAAGCCAATAGAGAAGACAGCAAATTATTAAAATTTACTCAACTGATCCAGGAAACATCGGGAACAAAGGATTAAAAAATGAAAGAGGGAAAATAAGAGTAATATGGCAGATTTCAATCCCACATCATCATCACTTTGAATTTAATGGAATAATCCCACCATTCAAAGGCACCTACTGTCAAACTAAGTAAAAATACCAAGACCCAACTATATTCTGCTCAAGAAACACACATTAGGATAAGGACAGAGATAGATGAAAAGTAAAAGCATGGAAAAAGACATAGCACGACAATAATAACCATAAGAAAGCTCTGCTGGCAATGTTACATCAGACAAACCAGACTTCAGGGCAAGGAAAACTGCTGCAAATAAAGAGAAAGACTTTGTAATGTTAAAGGGGCCAATTTGTCAATAAGATATAACAATCCTACATGTGTGCACATCTAGTAACAGCTTCAAATTACACAAAGCAAAAGCTAACAGAACTGAAAGGAGAAACAGATAATTAACACTCCTCTCTCATTAATTTAATAGAACAAGAAGAATCAGTAATTATACAGAATATCTGAAGAATGTTATTAGCCCACTAGAGTTAATTGATACTTATGAAATATTACACCCAACAGCAGCAGAATTCACATTAATTTCAAGTATTCATGGAACACTCACTAATATAGACCAAATGCTAGGTCATAAAACCCATCTTTAAAAAATGGAAAGAATTGAAAATTATATAGAGTATATTCTCAGAGTTAAATTAGGAATCAAAACGATACCTGAAAATGTCTTCAAATATTTGAAATTAAACAACACATTTCTAAATAATCCATGGATAAAAGAGAAATAACAAAAAGTAGAAAAAATATCTCAAACTGAATAATAATAAAAATAAAACATATCAAAATTAACAGCATGTAGCTAAAATGACACCTAAAGGGAAATTCATGACTTTGGTACCTATATTAGAAAAAAAGTCTCAATAAATTATCTATAAGCTTCTAAATTAAAGAAGTGCTAATTAAACTCAAAGCTAATAGACAAAAAGGAAAAATAAACATAGAAATGAACATCAATGAAATAAAAAAAAATTTTAAATAATGGAGAAAATCAAAAGCTGGTTATTTGAAAAGACCAATTAAATTGATAAATCTAGATTGAATGAGGAAAAATGAGGGGAAAAAACACAAATTGCCAAGACAGATGAAAGAAGGGACATCAATACAAATCCTATAGACATTAAAAGGATCATGAGGAAATATGCCCTGGCCGGTGTGGCACAGTGGTTGAGTGCTGGCCTGTGAATCAAAGGGTCATTGGTTCGATTCCCAGTCAGGGCACATGCCTGGGTTATGGGCCAGGTCCCCAGTTGGGGTGGGGGGTAGCATGCAAGAGGCAACCACACATTGATGTTTCTCTCCTTCTCTTTCTCCCTCCCTTCCCCTCTCTAAAAAATAAATAAATAAATAAAATCTTTAAAAAAAGAAAATAAAAGCCCTGGCTGCATAGCTCAGTGGTTTGAGCGCAGGCTGGGAACCAAAGTGTCCCAGGTTCGATTCCCAGCCAGGATACATTCCTGGGTTGCAGGCCATGACCCCCAGCAACCGCACATTGATGTTTCTCTCTCTCTCTCTCTCTCTCTCTCTCTCTCTCTCTCTCTCCCCCTTCCCTCCCTAAAAATAAAATAAATAAATAAAATCTTAAAAAAAAAAAAGAAAAGAAAAGAAAGATAGGGAAATGTTTAAAAACACAATCAGAGGAAATAAATAAGAGAATTTTATACCCAACTTTATGCCTAGAAATTTAACAACCTCCATAAAGTAGAAAATCCCTGAAAAGACAAAAATTAACAGAACTGATGCAAGAATAAAGAGAAAATTTTATTTGTATATCAATTAAAGACATTGAATTCACAATAAGAACAAAACTTCCTAAAGAAAATTGCAGACCCAGATGATTTCATTAGCCACATCTAACAAACACTTATGGAACAATTAATACCAATTTTACATAGACTCTTTCAAAAGCTGAGAAGTAAGAAACACTTACTGACTCATTGAAAAAGCCAACATTATCTGATAACAAAACCAGACAAGGACATCACAAAAATAGAAAACAGACTAATATTTCTCATGAACATAGACATAAAAATTCTTGATAAATATTAACAAACCAAATCCAGCACTATTTTGAAAGAGTAATATATTACAACCAAGTAGGACTGAAAGGCTTGTTTAAAATTTTAGAATTCACCACATTCACAGAATAAAGAAGAAAAATTATATAATTATCTCATAAATACAAGAAAAGTATTTAACAAAATTTGGCACCACTTATAAAAGAAATTCTTAGCAAACCAGGACTAATAAATGGTATCCATGAAAATCTCAATGCTAACATCATACTTAGTGGTGAGATAGTTGAACTTTTTTTCCTTAAGATCAAGAAAAAGGGAAAATGCTCTCTCACACCACTTCTATTAATTATTGTACTAGAGATTCTAACCAGTGCAATAAAGCAATAAAAAGAAATGTAGGCATAAGAAAGGAAGTAAAATTGTACTTATTTGCAGAATATATTGTTGTTTAGGTAGAAAATCTTAGTAAATCAATGAAACAACTATGAAAAGTAATAAATCTTTTATCAAAGTCACAAGACACAAGGTTAATATACAAAAATTAAGTATATTAGCAGAAAACTGAAAAATTAAATTTAAAAAGAACTTAATTTATAATAGCATCCAAAACATCATAGAATATTTAAGAATAAAAGTTTCAGTATGTGTAAGACCTCTACACTGAAACCTATAAAATATTGCTGAAAGAAATTAATAACTTCTGAAAGAAATGAAATAAACTGAGGAATGTAGCATGTTCACAGGTTGAAATGCTCGCTATTGTTAAATATTAATTCATCCCAAATCAATCAGTAGATTTAATGTGATACCAATAAAACTCCCTATAGGCATATTTGTAGAAATTGATGTGCTGATGATTAAAATTTATATGGACATGCAAAGGACTTTGAACAGTCCAAAGAATTTTGAACATGGAGAACAAAGTTGAAGGAATTGCGTTACTTGATTTCAAGACTTACTATAAAACTACAGAAAACTATAGTAATTAAGACACTGTGGTGTTAAGAGTAAAAATAGACACGTGGTGCCCAGAAGTAGACCTACACGTAATGGTCAATGGCCAAGCTAATTCTATGGGGGAAAGAATAGTCTTTTCAACAAATGGTGCTGATATAAGTAGATACCCATATAGAAAAAAATAAAATAAAACTTGACCTAAAGGTCACCCTATGCACAAAAAATAAGCTTCAGATGAATCATAGGCCTGGACATAAAAGCTAAAATTATAAAATTTCTAGAAGAAAAGATAGAATTTCATCAAATTTAAAACTTCTGCTCTTCAAAAGACACTCGTAAGCAAATGGACAGGCAAGCAACGGACTCTAAGATTCACAACACCTATGTCTCACAAGGAACATGCCTCTAAAATACATAAAGAACTTTTACAACTCAATTAGGAGACAGACAACCCCACGGGGGTGGGGGAAACACAGGCATAAAAACATGTGAAAGGGCCTGGCTGGCGTAGCTCAGTGGATTGAGCGCAGGCTGTGAACCAAAGCATCGCAGGTTCGATTCCCACTCAGGGAACATGCCTGGGTTGCAGGCCATGGCCCCCAGCAACCGCACATTGATGTTTCTCTCTCTCTCTTTCTCCCTCCCTTCCCTCCCTAAAAATAAAAATAAATTAAAAAAAAAAAAGATGTCAAAGAACCCTTCACAGAAGATGACCCAACAGGCTGAACTTCCCGGACCCTCGTCAGCCAATGGGAGGCACTGGTGAGACTGGAAGGGTCATGGGGGAGGCAGGGGAGGGAAGCCAGGTTGTTTCTCCTCCTGCCTCTCTGGCTGGGGTGTCCCCTCCAGCCACAGCTGATGCACAGCTCCAGCTTCCACCGGACAGGGCTCCCTGGTTCCACATCACAAGGGACTCCGGGAACACCGCCTCTTCCCTTTGTTTCTCCACCTTCGGCGGGAGCAGCTCTCTGCCCTAATCTCTCAGTGACTTCACTGAACTCTGTCTTCTGGGCCCCTCCGTATCACCTGTGTGACACATTCCCTGTACGACATCCCCTCTGTAATAAATATACGAGTTGTTGTGTGTTTTCCTGGTCAGCTTCCGACTGTACAGATGGTTGGTCACCTGGTACATGGGGCCCTTGGGACTTGCAGAACATTAATTGTCATTGCCTGTGCACTTGCTCAGAATCACTGGAAGTGCCAGTTCTCTGTCAATTGCTTCGCCGAGGAAGCTTTGCACCCCCCTTCAATCCTTTTGGTGAAATACCTGCCACTAATTACTTATTACCCAAAGGGATGGCTTCCCTCTGTTTTCAAGGTTTTATGGCCAGATGTCTGGTTCTGTGTATTTGTTTCTGGGGTTGGTCTCTGGTGTAGGAGTGAGTGAAGAAATGTCTCCCTTTCTTTTAGCTGCAAAGAATAACTTCCTGACTGAGATTCCAGTTCATAGTGGATTTTTTTTTTCTTGCCTTCGGGCAGAACTCTGGATACCAGGCAGGTCTCTTCCTCCGTAACCCATACACACCACTTCCCGCACCCCACCCCCACTGCCTAACACGGACCATGCACAGCTCAGGGCCGTTGCTGCTGGTTTAACAATCTCACATACAACGTGGTCCCAGCTGAGTTTGAATGGTGCTGGGCACCGTGGAAGACACAGGGGGGTGACAGACGTAGGTGCTCCCCACCAGAATCAACTCCGTGCGTGATTTTTAGGGCTCGGTGCAAAGTGAAAATGCAGGGTGTCTCTCTCAAAGAATGTCAGGATGACAGCCGCAGAGCGTTAAGCCAAGTGCGCGGGTCACATGCCCGTGTGGCCGGCCCTTTCCTCCCCCTCTGGCACAGCACCTCGGGATTACAGCCTGCTTTGGGGGGACCACACTAAGGTACCTCAACCAGTGCCACACGTGGGCTCTGCATGGTCCCAGAAGGTGACCATCTTGGGGACAAAGGGCTTCTCTTGGCCACATGGGCAGCATGCAAGGA
This sequence comes from Phyllostomus hastatus, assembly GCF_019186645.2. Taxonomy (NCBI): domain Eukaryota; kingdom Metazoa; phylum Chordata; class Mammalia; order Chiroptera; family Phyllostomidae; genus Phyllostomus; species Phyllostomus hastatus. Next base: position 25,893,117 of record NW_025334004.1, on the reverse strand, counting down.
GGGCCAGAAGGAAAGAAGGGGGAAGATTTGCTTACCCTGAAACTGAGCCAGGGCAAATGGACCTACTTACCAAATAATCAAGCTGTGAGCTCCATCACTATGCCACGCCCACCCCCAGCATTATTTTGGTCCCCGAGAGCCCCACAGCTCTGTCCCCTTCTTCATGTGCTTCAGCCATGTGACTTTGTGCTGCTCATAAGAAGCAACCTGAGACCTGACCAAACGAAGAGGGAGGGGGAATCCTTTTCCCCGGGCCAATGGCCAGACTCTGCTGCCCATGCTTTTCAGACATTAACTCGGCTAATCCTCATAACAGCCCCTAAGGGGCAGATGTCATGACCAACCCCACAGTACAGATGGTGAAACCGAGGCTTCGAGAGAGTCTGGCTCCAAGGTCTGTCTGCACCCGTGGCTCTCATCGTGATGTCCCCGCGCCAGCAGCAATCGCATCCCCCGGGTGCGTTGGAGACGCAGATCCTCCGGCCCAGGTAAGAGCGCCAGCACCATGTTGTTCGGGAGCCCGCCAGCTGGTGCACATACCTGCTGCAGCCAGAGAAACGCTGAGTCACACCCGCCCAATCCATCCAATCATAAGAGTTACCTGTGGTCTTGTGAAAACTACAGTCTATCAACACCACCTTCCTCCCAACCTACTGCATCAGACTGGGAGGGGACCTGGAAATGTGTATTTTTAAGATTTTTATTTATTGATTTGAGAGAGACAACAATTTTTTGTTTCCACTTATTGATGCATCCACCATTGGTTGCTTCTTGCATGTGCCCTGACCAGAGATCGAATCCGCAGCCTCAGCTTTGGAAATCTGTATCTTAACAAATCCTCCGGCAGGCAGGCTTTGGAAACATTCGTCCAGGTGACTCACACTTGGACACTGCCCCGGAAGAGAACCAAGGTGAGACTTCACAAAGAGAGGGTGTGGTGGGTGTGCAGATGGGTGGGCGCATCCGGCCGGGGGCAGGTTTATCTTTCCTGACAGTCTAGGCACACACTACAGCTGTCCCATCCCAGAGCTGATAGCACAGCCAATCACAAACGAAGCCACAGGTTTGTCTCCTGGTCCGACCCCAGGCAGGTACCGTGCACAGCCTCCTAATCAGGAGAGCAGGTTCCACCGGGGACAGGAATGTTAATACCGCCTCAATCAGATGCTTGCGGAGGAGCCTCAGAAGTCCACCGCTCCGGGCAAAATCTTCCTTTATTGCTGTCTCTTTGAGAAGCAGAGATGGTCCTGGCGAGGGATTTCCTGCAATAAATACCTTTGTCATCTTGACTAAGGAAGCTGTTGACCTGAAACACCTTGGACTGAAATATTACCTCCATCTCCGTCTCCGTCCGTCACCTGGGCTGTGAAGGTGTCGGGTCGGGGGAGGCTGGGGAGAGAGTGAACAGGCCACCTGAATCACCTGTAAAGAGGGTCCTTTCCCCTCTTCGCCCCCAAATCTCTTGCTTGTCACTAAAAACCAAAAGGGGAATGATTCCTTACATTTTGGATATAAGTTGGCAAAACCGTTAAGGTTAGTATTTTTAAATTAAAAGGATAAACCCAGGCGTGTGGCTTCCAACCCAGCTCTCCTATGTGAGGCGCGCTGGAACGTTCACGATGCCCACTCCACCAGAGACAGGCAGGAGTGTACTCAGCTGGGCGGTAGAGCCCGGGGGGCTCTGGTTCTGCATTAGTCAGTGTGGCCTTGCGCGAGTCCACAAACCGCCCAGAGCCTCGGTTGGTTATCGGGTAAGTGGCGGTAACCACGCCCCCACAGCCAGCCTCCTGGGGTTGTTGGGAGGGGCGTCTGAGAAGACGGCTGTGAAACGTGCTTGACAACCTGTCGAGTGCTCTCCGTGTGTGGGGGGTTGTTGATGCATCAGAACAGGAATAGAGCCTGTGCAGATCCCAGACTGGGGAGAGTCAGGCAGAGGAAGGTGGGTGAGCAGAGTGACGTCCCAGGGCGGGGGAGGGGGGGGATCGCCACTCTGCACGAACAGTTGACTTTCACGTTGAAATCCATGGCCGCAATTTGTCAGCATGACACCCACCGGGCTTCGGCCAAACGGACTCAGGGAATCACTTCTCTTCCTGGACGCCACAAAAGTCGAGCTCTGACCCTTAGAATCCAGGCCTGGCAACAGAAATGTCAGAGACACAAGAGGGAACTTACTTTCAGGGGTGCAACCTGCAGCTCACGTTGGCCCACAGGAGCCGAATGCGCATCTCTCCGGACCACGCCTTCAGTGACGTCACGTCCGGGCAGGAACGGGCCTTGCTGGAGATATTTACACCATAGAAACTGACACACGCTATGAGTAAGGAGCTTTAAAAAGGAAAAAAAAAAAAATTCCAAAAGTCCCGTCTCTTTTCACAGTCTTGATCCTCAAGCAAGTTCTGAACAAAGGTTCAGCACCTGTCGTAGGCCGGGTTCAGAAGCAGACCTTGAAGTGAGAATTTACTTACCAGTGATTTACTAAAGAAGTGCTCCCAGGAGAGACCAGAGGGGGGGCATGGTTAAAGCAGGACGGTGCCATCCCGGGTGAAGTCCCAGGGCCAGCTCTTGAGCGTGAATCATACCTCTCGGAGTTTGTCCTGCCTTCCGGGAAGGGAGCTGGGCTTTCATACTTCCGCTGCGGTCAGTCATTGGCAGTGGGCCCTCCAGCTAACGCTCAGGCACCTCCAGCCCTCTGCACGGGCGGAGGGCTCCAATAGCCGAAGGTAGCCTCCCAAAGAAGGCTGAAGGCAAGAGCCACTGGAAGTCAAGCACACGGAAGCTGGCAAGTCGTCATACAGAGAGGGAAGGGGGCCCAGGGGTCCGGCCGGAGCTGTGACAGCACTGGCTATGGCACCACCACTGATATCTAACTCGGGAATGGAAAACAAGACATTGGGGGGAATACTCTGGTGTCAGGAAGAGAACACCGGACTTGGGCTGGACTCCCAGCCCTGCCTGTTGTTTGCTGTGTGATCTTGACCAAGCCTCAGCACCCCTCTGAGCTTCAGGTTCACCATCTGTAAAATCCAAACGATAAGGCAAACCAACCATCACCGCCTCTTCGTGTGGTTGTACGGTTGCAGTAGACTTATGTGGGCAAGGCGTTCTGTGAACCACAGGCCGATCCTGTCCTGGAAGCTGCAGCCTGCTGTCGCTAACATAATCCAGTCATTTCCCAAACCCAGCTTAGGATTTCCTCCTTTCTCCCCTGTGCATGCCTCCTGGCCAGCTTACTCTCTCTCCTTAAAGGCTTGTGCACCACAAGCTGTTAAATCTCCTAATTCAAAAGAACCCGATAAAATGCTCTGGGGGTGAAAGGTGGCTTGCTGGCTCCAAATAAATACACATGGGGTAGGCTGGCCGGAAACACAAAACTCGGACCACTCCCCCGCCACCCCCACGCCCAGCCCCAGCCCCAGCCCAACAAGGGCAGACAGGCGTTCCCTGGGCCTGGAAGTATGGCCCCAGACCGCTGAGCCCTCTGCAGCCAGTTCTTTAAATCCTAATCACCAGAACCCCCGGCCAGGTGGTGAGGGCTCTTTGTCCAGGGCTGTGTGAGCGGTGCTGCGGAGGAAACCGTGCACCTCTCACCTGGAAGCCGGCCTACACAGGACCCCCGGCCTGGGGCCACAGCCCCCTGCCCGCATCTTGCATCCCATGGCTGGGGACCCTCCCCTTTCTCCTGGAGCCAGGCTTAGAGTCTGACCCAGATCCATGGGGTAGAAACCCAATGCACTCTCAACCCGAAGGGGAAAGAGGAAAGCACAACTGATCCCCCAGGGCAGGTGAGAGAAGGGCTGAGAAACTGCTGACTTGTCTAATTTCATCCACACTGTTGTCAGCCTGCTGAATGAGAAGTATCACAGCGGCACCCTCCACCCTCGGCAGCGGGAGGACTGGCCCAGGAGCCTGGGGGCTTGGCCCGAGGCCCTGGCTTTGCTGGCTACCACTTGGGCAAGTCACTGTCTCAGGGCCTCGGCTTCCTCACCTACACAATGGGAGTAGGAACAGGCCCCCTGCCTGTCTAGAGGGTTGTCGGAGCCTGATGGGAAGAGGTGCGTGTCTGTGCAGGTGGAGGTGGGATGAGACCGAGTAGCAGCTCCCCCCTTTTATAGGTGAAAAAGCAGGCCAGCTGGCTCCCGACCTCACGCTCTTCTGCCTTCAAGGTGAGCTCAGAGGGGGCCGAGATCCGGGCAGGCATCCCATCACTCGTTCATTCAATAGGGGGCTCTGGAGCTCACGTACGCTGGGCAATCACAACATGACGTGCTGCTGCCCACAGGGAGCATGTCTCCTTCTGCAGAAGCTCTGCCTCCCGTGGCCTGGTCCCCAGAGGCCCCTGCATTTAGTTCCAGGTCATGGGACAAAGCCGGAGCAGAGCTGCTGGGCGACTTACCAAGGCCCCACCATGGACCAATGGGCCGTACTGCCCATCAGGAGGCCTGGGCTTCATGGCCCAGGCTGAAGAACAGCAATCACTATGCTGGGCCCTCAGTCTGTGCCGGGCACAGTGCTAGGCCCCTTAGGTCTCTTGTCTCAGTTTCCTCGGTGGTCTCACGAGACAAGGGCGTCTGCTGTCCAGGGTTACCCAGCCATTGGGGAACAGCGCAAGGCTCGGAGCCTCGTCTTTCTGCCTTCAGAGCCCACACAGTTTCCTGTGACCACTCAGTTCCCAGCTTGCTGGGTGACTTTGAGCAAACCCCTCCACCCCGTGGGCCTCTGTTTCCCCACACATCAGAGGAGAACTGGCTGAGACCGCTTCCAAGTCTGACAACCCAGGGTCTGGACCTGAAAGATGGAACGGGGCGGGTGGCCCCTGGCTGATGCTGGAAGGACCCTGGAAGGACCTCCTCCCTGGAGAAGGGGACACAGAGCCTGGCTGGACCTCCACAGAGGAGAAGGGGAAGCCCCAGAGTGGAGGTCGGCCCTGCCAGACTGCTTCTCTCTGGAAGCCCAGTTTCTCACGGATGCTGTAGTAAAAGCCCCTTCGGGACCTCCCTGTGCGAGGTGCTCACTAGAAGGTCAAGTTCCATCCATGAGGGAGCCCAGACCCAAAGTGATGAAACAGGCACTTGGGGAGGAGGTAGGGTGCCCTTGCCCTTTCCTGATTTCTGTTCAGTAACGTTTGTCACTGCTACCCATGAGAATGAAGACCAGATGGATGGAATCCCTGCGACGCGGAGAGGCTCCTCTCCATTCCTGTGCAGTGAGACTAAGCCCACAGCGGGCACCTAGAATCACTGTGGACAGGAAGGGGCAGGGCCGGCTCTCCGCCTCTCAGGGAAGCTGCCTCCCGGCCAGGGCCGCAAGATGGCAAACCCCAGCACCTTACCTGTCTCCTCTCCGCTGGGCCGAGGAGGTCTAGAGCAGGTGAAGAGCTGAGATTTCCCCAGCTCTTCCATACTCCGGCCATGGACGCTCACTTCTTCTTCTGCCCCGGAGCCTCTGTTCAGCCCCCAAGCTCATGGCCAGGGTCATTCACCAAGACCACACTGCTGTGAGGCCTGCCCTCAAGCATCCTTGCTGAACAGGACACCCCGGGCCAGGAGCAAGCCAGAACCAAAGCCTAAACCTCACCTCCTCCAGGAAGCCTTCCCTGACCACCACACCTTTCTCCTTTAAAGTCATCACATGCTCGAAGACCAAGCCACATGACTTCCCTGTGCCACCAGCTTGCCTTGCTCACTAATTGTGTTGCACAGGACTTGTTTAAATCCTTGGCTAGGCTGTCAGGAACTCCTAGGGAACAAGAAGCACTCAACGCTTGCTCTGAAGGCCCCCTTGGTCCCTAGCACAGTGCCTGGTTTATTGAAGATGCCCTGTAGATGTACATGCAAGAAATGCAGTTACAGCATCACTCTGATGAGCATTAGTAAAGCAACAACAATGATCTCCCACCCCCTACTATATGCTATGCTCTGGGCAAAGCATTTTCCCTGCGTTAACTCAGTCCCACAGCAACCAGGTGCTGCTGTTGCCACTTTCCAGATGAAGAGCAGGGAGCCATGTCCTGCCCAAGGAAAGGGACAAAGCCGAGCCGGCACACCAGCCTGCAGGCCCCAGAGCCACATCCGTCACCACTCCCCATGGGGAGACTAGAGACAGACCACCCCTGGGAGGTGCCTGTGATGAGGACCACCCCTCTCCCTTCCGATCTGGGAGGGGGAAGCAGAGAGTAGAGAACTGGGTTGGCTAATGCTTTCTCCCCAGGCCTCGGCTTTGCCGCGCAGTTTGGTTGGTCCCGTGCATACAGTGGTGCCCACTAACTGCACCTTCCACCCATCTGGGCAGGCTGCAGGCCCACAAGCCAGCAGAGCCCAGTCCAGCTTGGGGCTCAGCGAGGGACTGGTGGCCTCTTGCTGGTTCCACAGCCAACATCCTAGAGGCCCAGGCGGAATCTTCCTTGGCCTCGGTTTGCTTGTCTGCAGGGTGGGAGGGTCCCTGCCCACTCAGAGGGCTGACGAAGGAAGAATTAAGAAGACGGCTGTTCCCGACCTGGGCACCTGTAGGGGCTGGGAGGGGGTCTGCACTGGGTCCTTCCCACTCACCCTCCTTCCACAAAAGTGATATTTTCCTGAGTCAGTGCTCCCCTGGGATAGCAACAGCACCCTGGCAGCTGCCCCTGAAACAGCAGGCTGATGGGGTGGTGAGCGGGGCAACAGGCACTGGTCAGTGAGGGCAGAAGGGAGAGCAGCTCTCTGGAAGACAGTTCAGCTGGCTCCCCCCCACCCACCCCAGAAAGGCCCTAGGCCCAGCCCTGGACCTTTTCCTTTATTTCCTCCCTTTCCCCCACAGCCCGGACCTGAGCGCGTTCCAGATGAACTGCGTGTTTCCGAGCCAGGAAGTTTTCCGGTTTTCGGTCCAGTTCCTCTGTGACCTGGGGGCCTCCAGCACAGGGCTGCCAGCACCCTGCACACACGAGACCTAGCCTATGTTTGCTGAGTACGTCTGGCATCCTGTAGGGTCTAGCAGGCTGTCCTAAACGCCTGATATTCAGCGTTTGTCAATAAGTTACAAAATTTCAGCCCCGAGAGCTCTTTTCCTAATTTACCTGGGCATCCTGTATTTATATTTGCTGTCCCTGACAACACTACACCCCAGCATCCGGGTGTTCTGAAACCACCCACCACACCACACCTGGATGGGGGCGGGATGTGGCTTCTGCACGTGCACGGACCGCGGGAGCAGCTCTGTGTGTGTGCATGATGTGTGCAGATGAGCTTGTGCGTGTTCCCGTGCTCCCTGGGCGTGGGCTCTGTGCATACGCGCACAGGGCGAGCCTGGCCAGGCCATGGCCAGGAGTCCCCTTCGCCCGACTCCCAGCAAAGCCTGCTGGGTGGGGGAAGACTCCTCAGCAGACTGGGGGGAGTCAAGCCAGGAAAAGCGATTTTCCAATCGCCTTTCCCACTGAAACCATTCCCGTAGCTTAGGGTCCCTCCGGCCAGGCCGCCCTCCGAGGGCCGGACAGAGGCCCCTGCTGGGGCCACTCTGCACATGATGTTCAAGGGACATCACAGACCTATCGGGCTGAGAAGGTCCTCTGGTCCAGCTCCTTCACGGCCCGGATGAGAACGCTGAAGCCCAGAGAGGGGAAGGGACTCCCCAGGTCAACACGGCCATCAGAGACGGGGCCGGAGCTGGGATCGGGGTCTCCTGGCTCCAGGCCCGCCGCACAGACAGACTTGTTCTGACTACAGGGTGCAGTCGGGAGAAAGCGGAGCTCTGGAGAATTCAATGGCAGCCATTGGCTCCCCAGACGGACAGCGTAACTGGTATAGTGGCCAGCATTTACCGAGCTCTCACTACATGCTAGGCTCGTGTAATGCACATGGCAACTCCGTGCCGTCGGTCTGATCACTGCCTTCCTTTAGGAATGAAGAAGCAGGGGCCCAGACACTCGCCTGAGTCCCTCCCACAGCTGCTAAGCGAGCGGCCACTTCAGGCAGACACGCTCTTGGGACCGCGGTAGGAAACTGGATTCCTCACGCCTAATAAACGGGCCCCTTCGGGGGTCTGCATGGCTGGCGTGAGCGAGGGTCCGTTAAGACGGACCACAATTTCACCACCAGGGTCCGAGCCCTTTCTCTCCAAGCCAAGGGCACCCGCCTCGCCTCTGGCCCACGTCGCCTCTGGCCCACGCCATTCATTTCAGCTGCAGTTTCTAAACCCGCCTCGCTGAGAGATTTTCCAAGACTGACGCCCCAGACGGGGAGTGGAGGGACCCGTTCCTACCCTGTAAACCCTGCCTTCCAGCTCGCCCCTTGAGACAAGACCCCTTCTCTCCTCTCTTCCCGCCTGCACGCCCCTCCCAAACATGCCCACCCCCGTCCTCCCGCCATCCTCAGCTCAGGCCAGCCACTTCATCCTGCAGCCCTCGGTCCCGGGGGCCCCGACACCACACAGGTGTACTGTGTACTCACTTGCTTTCAGGAGAGTAAGTAGTTTTTTGGTGGGCAGCCAGTAAAGGGGACTGGATACGGCGGAGAGGGGTACACAGCCCCTCCCCAGGGGACTGCCCCGGGCATGTTATCGAGTGCTCCTGAAACCCAACGCCAGGCCCGGTGGGGCAGCCAGGTGTGCCCCAGACAAGGCGGCTTTACCTCTCCTGGAGGAGGCCTCACTCCCCGACCATCCCCCCACCTGCCCCGCCCTGGCAGGAAGGGGGCGTGGCTAAGGGGCTCTGCTTTCTGCAGTCTGCGCTGTTGTGGCTGCTCTGCCAGGTGGGATCTCACCGCAGGACCCTCTGGTGGGGTCTGCTTGCTCTCCCCCTCCCTCCTCTGAGAACCCAGATCCCTGGCCTGGCCTTGCCCCCTGGCCTCCATTACACCTCCCCATCACTCCCCACCTCCCACGACACTCCTGGGTCAGTCAGAGTAACTCTCAGGTTACTTACCTCTTCGCCCTTCCCCACATCCTGCTCCCCAAAACCTCCCCTGACTGCCGTGCCCCCCATCCTTCCCCGTGAGCTCTCCTCCTCCGAAGCTGAGCCCGTCACCCCTTGGGACAGGCTGCAGATGGGCTTGTCCGAGGCCAGACCGCAGCTCCACTCAAATCCCAGCTTTGTCGTGCACCGGCTGCGTGGCCATGGGCAAAAGTCCGCCTCTCTGAGCCCCGTGTTCTCATCTATGAAATGGGAGTCCGAGGGGCCCGACCACGGGGGCCACAGTGGAGTGGGTGGAATGAGATGAAATCATGCGTGTGCCGTTCAGGGCCCTGCGCAAAGCGCACCAGTGCCCGGCTCACAGGACCTTGCCACACACCCACGCTCTAGAGCGGCCCCCTCCCGGCCACCCTGGCTCTTGCCGTTGACGGCTGCCCTGGTGCTGACTTTTCACTATTTTATTTTTGCATTACAACTTGTTTATACTTCCCATGTATCATTGATTAAGTTTAATTATATTCCCTGTGGGCCACCTCGAACACCTTTTGTCATGAGGCAGGAACGACAGACCCTCGGAGACACGCGAAGATGGGCGGGAGTGACGGGGAGGGAGACACACAGAAGGGCCAGGGTCGAGAGAGGGCACGGGAGGCGAGAGCAGGAGCCGTAAGGGAGGAAAGATCCAGCTGCTCGGGCCAGAACTGGGCACCAGGGGGTGACCGGGATGGGTCCCTCCCACGTGCACCCTTACAGCCCACTGGATCTGCCTGCTTAGGGAAATGCAGCTGTTTGGGCAACAGGATGAGGAAATGATGACAGGCTCTGTATGGAGAGAGCGCTAGCTGGGAAAGCTGGGTGGGCTTCCTGGAGGTGGAGGGCCTGAAGATAGCCCTAGAAGGGCAAGAAAGGTGTGATGGACAGTGAGAGGACGGAGGGAGGCATTTTAGGACCATGTGAGCAAAGACTGAGACCAGGAACTTAAAAGGAAACCCCAGCAGGAAAACTCCCCAACTTTGTTCCATTTTCCCAACACACACACACACACACACACCTCCATATACCACATCCATACACCCATGGATACCCATACACACCCCCACACACTCACTCACACACCCATACGCACCCAAACACACACAACCATACACACATACGCATACCCATGCATACACACATTCACACACACTCATACCTGTACACACACACACCCATATAACATATACACACAGCCATGCGCACCTATGCACACACTCACGCACACCTATGGCTCTCTGAGGGAGCTCCCCCTCCTCTGGGCTCCCACAATGTCACCCACACACGCCTGACAAAGTCCTGGGCCCTTCCCTGGCTGAGACCCTGGGGACACTCCCAGGCCAGGCCTCGCACCCAGCGCTGCCTGACCAGGAGCGCTTCTCAGACGCCGCTGGGAGAGTTCAAAACACGAACAAGGGTGGAAGAAAGTGAGGGGTGGTGCATGGGGGCGGCCGTGGGGAGGGACTGCCCCGTGAGTCACCAGGACACCCTGACTGGAGGGTCCAGAAAACTCCAGACGCAGGCCACAACCGTTGCGTCCCTCCCCACAGGTGTCCCTCCCTGACGGGGCCCGCCGGGGGCGCCCAGAGGAGCTGCAGATCAGACTCCCAGGGGTTGGCCCAGAATGCCGTCCAGCCGCGCTCATCGGGGGGCCTAAGGCCCCCCAACGTCCCCCGGGCCAGCCCGGCCCCACCGCAGCCAGAGCGATCCAGTTCCCAGACGGCCTCTCCAGCACAGGTAACAACAACGCTCTTGAGGAAACTCGAGAGGTTGGCGCCTTGAAACAGAGAAGGAGGTCAAGAGAAACATTTCCCGACTTTCAAAAGGAACAGTTTGGGATAATTAATCAGCACATCACCAACACCAAGGGATTGTTGCATATCAGAAGACATATAATTAAGGAAACAATAGAAGGCTTGTTGTGTGTTTTGTTCCTCAAGAATGCTAATTATGTTTAGCAGCCTGACACATCCCAAGCTTCTTCCCCAATATTTAGGAATCAAACAGAAGTTGGCTGTGAGGGATCTCTCTGCCTAGACTTAGAACAGGGAGGGTCGTGGAGCGAGACAGGCCTCCGCTGGGCCTCGTGGACGGGAGCTGCTGCTTGTTGCACCGGTGACGGAAGGCGCTTGCAATTACTAAACTGCACTCGATGTTGCTTAATTACGCCTTCGGATCAGCACCTCATTTGCTTAGGGTGCAACTGAGCTGCTGTGGGTGTAATTACTTGCCACGGACACTACTTAACAATGCAGCCACGACCTGGCGGAGCTGGGAGCCACACTCAGCTCTGCTCAGAGAGGCCGTGGCCCCGTGGCTGCGGTTCCCAAGGCCCGGACCCTGGCAGACCAGAACAAAGGAAGGTAGCCCCGGCCCAGCTGCTCCCTGGAAGCAACCCAGGTTCTGGGGAACTCAGAAATGTCCACCTGGAGGTGTACAGAGAGCAGCTGGGCGGACTCTCTTGGACTGACTTCCCCCAACCCCCTCCGTGGGTCCTTCCTCAGCCGCCCCCACAAGGAGGTGACTCTGGAGTGGGACAGGGACTCTGCCCAGGCTCTGCCTCAGCTGTCCTGGTACTCCCTGCTGGGGCCTGGCCCCCACGGGAATTCCATGCTGAGACACAGCCTGGGAAGTGGTGGCTAGAGGTGCTGGTATCCAAGGGAGACAGGCACGTGATCACGGGCCCCACAGCCCCAGGGAAGGGAGCAAACCCCCCCTCCTGAGACCCCTCGAGCCCAGCGAAGACGTGTGGTGTGGCCAGTCTGGCAGCATCAAGATCGCTGGCTCACACGAAGGAAAGGGAGGGACCCACATCAGCCTCAAACACGCAGATGGAAGGAGGACGCGTGTTTGCGGACGGGCCCGCCATCGCCCCGAGGAAAGTAGCGTTATCACGGAATCATGGTACTGCAGTTAAGCTTTTAAAGGAATCCTGTTAGAGATACATCCCAAATCTGTCACTAGTGAAAAGATGCAATGTCTGCAATTTGCTTCAAATTAGTGACAGGATGGGGCACGCCTGGAAAAGACAGATGGGACCGGAGTTAGTCAATAACTTGTATTAGTTTGCCATGGCTGCTGTAACAATGTGGCACACTCTGGGTGGTTTAAGCAGCAGAAAGTTATTTTCTCACAGTTCTGGAGACTAGAAGTCCAAGCTCCAGGTGTCTACAGGGATGGTTCTTGCTGAGGGTCCTGAAGGGAGGGGCTGTTCCAGGCCTCTCCCCTTGGCTGTAGATGGCCAGGCCCTGCCCCTTCCCATCATCATGCCGTCTTCCCTCTGTCTGTCTGGTCCGAATTTCCTCTTTTTATAACAACACCCGTCATAACAGATCATGGCTCATGCAAATGATCTTAACTCGATAACCCTACCTCCAAATAGGGTCACGTTCGGAGGTAATGGGGGTCAGGGCTTCAACATAGGAACAGGGGCACACAATTCAACTTACACCATAGTTGTCGGAGATGGTGACGTGCAGATTACACTATTATTTCTACGGTTGTGTAAGTCTGCATTTTTTTTTCATGATAATGGGAGAAAATGAGGGGAGGAAAAGCTTCAAACAGTTACCATGCCACCAGATAAACTCCAAGGAGATGAGACTTTTTCTCCAGAGCACAAAGAAAATCCTGAAATTAAAAAGAAGAGAAGAGGCGAGACCTGAAACTCAGACCTGCTTCAGAAGAAACCAGAAGGCAACTGTGTGAGGTAGTGAGCTTCCCAGCTCTGGAAATATCCAAGCCCAGGCTGCCCAACCATCAGTGGGGCCGTCTGCAGGACTCTTTCTTGGGCGGGGGTGGGGTTGGCTTGGCAAATGTCTATGGCTTTGCCCAATACTTGGGTGCATTGCCGAAAATGCCAGCACTGTCTTGGGCTGCATCACCAGCAGTATACAGGCCAGAACACAGCTGGGGTGTTCTATTTGGAACTGAAGGGAACCACCTGGATCCAGGTGCTCCATTCTGGGAGCCTTACTGCAAAGGGGACATTAAGCATTTATGAACTACAGGGCTACGTCTGGAGGGGAGCAGCCAGGTACTGAAGGAGCTGGAAACCATGCACGGCATTTAAGAAAGTTCCTTTTGCCTCCTCCTAGAAAGGTTAGAAGCTACTTCGAACAAATTATACACATTCTTTATGCACTCGTATTATGCGAATGATAATTCACACACTCTCTTTGCTTTTATCAATGAACATTTACATGCGTTAAAGATCCCATTTTAGAACATAAATGATGCTTCATTCTTTTTAACTGCTGCATAACATCCTACTCTAGGGTATTTATTTTACTAATCCCTTACCAATGGACATTTAGATTGCTTCAAATATTTCCCTACAGCATACAACAGTGATTATTAGCTTCGTGCATATGTCATTTCACATAAATGAGAATATCTGTGCAACAAATTCCTACAAGTAAAAGGGAGGGAGGGAGGGAGGGAGGGAAGGAGGGAGGGAAGGAGGGAGGAAGGAAGGAAGGAAGGAAGGAAGGAAGGAAGGAAGGAAGAGGAAGGAAGGGGAGAGAGAGGGAGGAGAGGGGAGGAGGGAGGGAGGGAGGAAACTGATGCCCAGAGAAGGGGCGGGGGGGGGGGGCGCTCAGGGAAATGGCTTCCTGGAGACAAATGTGGAGATGAGGCCTGAGTGAAAACCACAGTCAGGCAGCAGAAAGCACACAGGTCGGGATGGGGCTAGGGTGGTTCCTATATTTTTACCGTGACCCTCCTCCCACCCCAGCTTCATCCACGTGGCTGGGAGGAGAGAGCACGTCAGCTGCCTGGGAGGGAGAGAAAGCAGGCCTCCCCCGCCCCTGGTGCTCTCCATTGCCCCGTGAGTCTGCCCTAGAAGGAGAGGCTGGAGAGGGCAGTGGGCAGGCCGGCAGTAATGTGGGCCTGACCTAAGGTGAGGGGAGGGCCCAAAGCGATACAGTGCTTGTAAAGTGCTGGCACATAGTAGGAGTCTGGAGCGCAAGCAACAGCTACTCACCCCCCACCCCGCCCGCCCACAGGTTGGCCCACAGTCCGGCACAGGCACAGGGGAGGGCAGGGAGCTTCAGAGAGGAGCATAGGGCGGGATGCAGATTCCCAGAGGCTCCCGGCCCCACCTGTGCCCTCCCCCAGGGCCACGACTCAAGTGAGCCTCCCGGACTCTTCCTCCAAGTCCGAGCTGGCCCACACAACTCCCACCCAGAGAGCTGGCAGGCGACGAGGAACTGTGAGTGGACCTGTGTCATCGGTCCACGCACACGGTACATGTATGCACACGGACCTAGCCACTTGTCTTTCTCTACCCTCCTGAGCACTGAGCACATCCTAAGTCAAACCCCCTTTCCAGCTGGGAAAACGCAAGCTCTATGGGGCAGTCAGCCGGCTGTGTGGGAGGCAGGGCGTGTGGGCAAAGAAGAGGAGCCCTTAAAGTGCCCGGGCGTTCCCTAAGCTTTAGCAGTGACTGCACGCACACCAGGGCCTCCGGAGCTGAATGAGTCCCCTCTGTGCTGCCCCTAGATGACAAGTAGGGAAAGTGACATCTGAATCAATATGGCATCATTTACTTAATGAAGCAGCGGCCTTCCACTTGAAATGATCTACAGTATTAGACACCACTTCTGTTTTTCATGGAAGACATAATTGCCATCATTTAGAGTGAGGGACAAGGACAGCAGGGAGGGAGGGAGGGAGAAGGCAGGGCGAGCCTTTCAGGAGGCAGGCCGCCTGGGCAGAGGGGGTGCTGTGAGGCGGGGGGCGCCAGGACAGAGGAGCCAGCTGCGCCCCACACCCCTTTCACGGCCCCCACCAACACACTCAGCCACGCCCCCTCGCCATGATCACACCTGTGCTCACCCACACACACTCACATGTGCACTTGCAGGCTCTCCCCCACAAACACAAACAAATGTTCACACTCACTCTCAAGCATGTGTACACACACACACACACACGTGCAGTCTCAGCTACTCAGCCTCACCCACCCGTGGCTACCAGCCTTTCGCATGATGTTCTGGTACTTGGTGGTAGCGGACAGTGGTGGACATTGCATCCAGAGCCTCCACGCTGGCAAAGGGGCAGGAGTGGTCCCCAGCTAGGTGCCCGCCAGGCAAGTAGGGACTGCTCAGAACAAAACTGATTCTTAATAATAAAGGCGCCTTCAATAGCACCACACCCAACACACAGAATCCCCGCCAGAGCTCTGGTGGTGGGCAGAATACAGATCTCGCACTGCCTTAGGGGCGTGGGGGTGCAGGGTTCACTCAAATCCAGCTCTCATTTCGCTCCCCGAGTCACAGGGCAACCATCCACCAGGAAGAAAAGTTGCCTTTTCCTAAGTTTTGCAGACAGTACCGGCTACAGCAGGCCCATCCCCCTACGGCCCGTGTGCACACCTACACTCCCATGTACGTGGTCCGTGTGCCTGAGGTTACATTCTGTGCAAGCACCTTCAGTTGTCACCACTCACGCCTCCGTGGCCACCAGCATGCAAAGCACATGGCAAAAGTCAGGCACAAAACGCTCGCCTCATCCTACTCACGCTCAAGAATCCAGGCATCGATTCTCTTGGCGAGTCCTTGGTCTGGGCCCTGAACCCCAAGGAATCCTGTGTTAAGAACAGGATCCATTGACCGGGCAGGTCTCCCCCAAATGACTCCTCCTGTCCCCTCTGGCCTGGCACCAGAACGAGGCTACTGCCCAAACAGTCGCAGCTGAGGTGAGAGGCCAGGCACTGTGGGGCCCGTTAAGTAGCCAAAACATGGCCCACCCACCTCTTGTGTCTGCAGTGGATGTGGGGGCGTCTGGGGTGGGGACAGTGAAACTCTGTCCCCAGGAAGTCCTGGCTCCCACCTGCCAGGACATCGCAGCCCCTGGGAGGCAGATAAGGAAGAGTCCACGTTTACAGGCATGATTTCGAAGTAGGCCAGACCCTCTAAATACGGCTGCGGGGTCCAACAACCCAACCCCCAAGTGAAATTTTACCTGTCCGGGGAACAGAAGGGAAAGGCCACAAGCCAGGCCTTAGGATATGTAGCTTTAACAACGACTCCTGAAACTTTCTTATCTTCCGTGAGCCTCTTGACAAGAAAGGCTCTCCAGCCTGAAGTGTCCTGGATCAGGCCAGGAGTACCCACCCGTGTCCCAGCATGGTGCCCTGAATGGGCAGGAGAGGATGGGCGAGGAAGTGCCAGCCCACACCTTCCTTCTGTCGTCCTCACCACACACACACACATACACACACACACACACACACACAGGCAAGGTCCAGCCCCGCAGGCACCCCTGACCTGGGTTTGGGGCGAACAGCCTTTGGGACCTCCCTGCCTTCCCCACCCCAGCTCCGGACCAGCTCCCCTGGTTTAGGGGAGAAGAGGAGGGGCATGCACATACTCTAGGGAGCAGAGCAAAGCCCGAGAAAGTGACCCCGTTTCTGAATGAAATTGAGCTGCCATTTTCATCTTCTTCCCAAATGTCAGCGGCGTTAGATCAGATTAGGAACTAATCTCTTGCCAAAATTCATTTCGGAACAAAAGAGGTGGGTGTGGGTGGGGTGGAGGTTCATTGTTTGTTTCAGTATTAACGCCCCCCCCCTCACTTTTTCCCAGCGACTGCAGCGGGAGTGAGGGTTGTGATCGGAATAGAGGGCACTGAGGCCCAGAGGAGGCCTAGGGGAGCTCCGGCGGCACGAGAGGCCAGGCCCGGGCTGGGCTCTGCAGTAGCGCCCAGAGAGCAGCGCCACCGTTATCTGAATGCTCTGGAGCCTCCCAGGCCCCAGGGTGTGCCCGGGGCGTCCTGCTCGGCTTCAAGAGGAAAGAAGCTCTTGGCCAGAGTGGGCAGGACCCCAAGGACCGGCACTTCGAGGGCCTCGGTGCCTGCACCGCATCCTGCCGGCTGGACCGAGGTTCCTCCCCAAACACGGGTATTTCCCCTCACCGCCCCGGCCTGACCAGCAGCCTCTCACCCGGCGGGCCAGGGTGGTAAAAGGGATAAGGAAGGGCGATTGGGGCCTAAAGAGAGAGGAGGAACAGGGGAAATAAACGCCCCGATGAACCGGTCAGCACCTTGCCGGAGGCCTCATCTGACAAGTGACCAGAACACAGCCGCTGGCCTGAATGCATAATTACCCCCAAGTGAAAATTCCCCATCTCATTTGATATTTGGTTCTTTGCAGAAGCTATAGCCTTCGTAAATAAAATACAAAGTAAGAAACCTAATCCCGCCTGCTAGAATGTTTAATTCATCATTATGCGAGCTAATTGGAAGGTGATTATATGGTAATTGCTCATTAGTGGTGTATATTTATCGCTGTACCTTATGTCAAGGCCATGGGAATTGTGTAGAGTCTGTTCTCTCATTTCAAGGATCAATTTCAGAAGCAGGAGCAAAGCAGGCAAGATCAAGTTCTTCCTGACGTCAGGGTCCAGCTGAGGGCTAGGGACACCCACGATATATATAGGGCCTGGAGCCCGCTGCGGACAGGGGCAGCTTGGGGCTGGACTGAGCCCAGAGTCTGGAGGTACGGGACAGCTGGGCAAAGCCGGTCCTCCCAGAAAGAGAGAGGACAGGTGGGGCGCTGGGGACTCTGGGCCATTTTTAAAAGGACCCTGTCCTCATCCCAGGCACAGCCCCCCCAGGCCCTTCAGGTGCATCTTGGCCTCTGGGCTTATTCAGGAGAAAGCCCCACGCTTTCCAACTTCTCCAGCCCTGTGCACAGAGGCAGTAGCTGTGGGCTAGAGAGGGAGAGTGGGAGCAGGAAGGTGAGTTTGGACTTGGACAGAAAGAGCCAGATTACAGTGGTGGAGACCTGGGCTCGCTCCCCCATCCGATCCGGGAAGAGTCGGGCAACTCCCAACTTCCCACAAAATCCTCCCGGTTCCCCCACCCAGCGAAGCGGGGTGCTGGCCTAACGGCAGTGCCTGATCAATGCCCAGGGAGGAGGAGGTCAGAGTCTCTGCGGGGTTGACGCAGAGACAAGGACGACTGAACTGGAAGCAGGAAGGAAGGTGGCACGTGAGCCCAAGCCAGCCCCGAGGCGAGTGCCTGAGCTGGGAACTTGGGAGCGGTCAGAAGGCAGACACGGAATCCCCAGGGTGCGGAGGAAAGAGGTGGGCTCAGGCTGCAGGCGGCGATGGGGGCTCTTGGAGACCAGCCTCCCGCCCAGCATCCTTGCACGTGCGCGCGATCTTTGGCGCGCTCTGGCGCCCCCTCTGAAGAGTGCGACGCGCCTTTGCCCTACCCGGACGCCAGCCCTGGGCGCCTGGCACTCCCACTTGCAGCCCCCGGGCCCCCCCCCAAGTCCCCGCTCCACGTCGGGCAACAGGCACTAATGAACAAAAGGCCAATTAGACGCTGGGGCGCGGCTGATGAATGGACCTTTCGCTTTCAAGTGTGGCATCGCTTCGCTTCAGGTTTCCTGGTGTACGGGGTCTCGCCGGGAGAAGCAGCCTCCCGGAGCGGGGTCACGGCTGGGGTCAGCGAGTTCTCAAAACTCCCATTTCCCCCGAGCTACGGGGCTGGTTTGGGGAAGTGAATTGGACGGCGCGGGAGCGGAGCCGCGGACGAGGCGCGCCTGTGGCGCGCACTTCGGCCTCCGAGTCTCGCGACCCAGCTCTTTAGACCCGTTTCTCCTTCCGCCCGGCCCGCCGCCGCTCTGAAGAGTCAACAAGTAAATCAAACGCTGATTGCTGGAATAATAAATGCCGGCCTAGAAAAACGCGGTCACGATAAACGACCTTTGTTTGCCAAACTTCGGAGCGAGTGTGGTGCGCCGTGGGAACAGTATCAGAACCCAGGCCTCCTCACTAGACACACGCACACGCTTAGATCCGAAGCGCGCAAATTGCCCGGGCGCTGGCATGGGCGCCATCACGCGGGGACCCCGACCCAAACACAGAGAAATATTATCGCGAGTGGCACACACACACTCTGAGGCCATTCCCATCGTCTGAGATCTCCGGCTACAGCCAGGCTCACAGGGTGCACTGCGCGACCAGACAGAGGCACACAAGCGCATGTCTACCCCTTTCTAGGCACCGTGCAGACAGCAGCGCAACTAACCGCACGTCCTTGTCCTAACTCGACACAGTCTAGATGCACAGGGAGAGCGGGACAGCCTGACACACACAGTCGACACCGGTAGCGCTGGCCTCTCCACCCTCACACTCACGCAGGTGGCACGCACAGTTAGCACCTCCACATCCTGACTTAATTAAGTCCTGGCTCGGACGCACCATTACCTCTCCGCACAAACAACTGTTTCACGGACCTGACTCGGACACTCGACCTATGCGAACACACGAGCACAGCCTTTCGCCCTAACTCACACCCACACCCTGATTTCGACTGGCAACTGCACACGCGCGGGCAGCCCAGCCCAGACGCCCCCACCGCGCAGCGGGGCCCGGGGCCAGGCCTCCCGGCGGCCAGACTCCCTCCCCAAGCGGCCGGAGAGTCCGAGACTTTGTTTTCCTGCTACTCAAGGCGGGGACGGGGAGGAGCCGAGGTTCCCAAGGCCGCGCGCAGGCCCGAGCCCCCTTTCTGCCTGGCCCGCTTGGCCCGGCTCTCTGCCTACCACAATCCGCCCCTAGCACAAAAGTGGCCCGGCAGGTTCCCGGCCGTCGCCAACGCTCCCGCTTCGGCTCGGCGTGTCTGCCAGGAACAGAGTCGGAGGGAGCTGGGGGCACCGGACATCCAGAAGAGAAGCAGAAAAGGGTAACTGCCCGGAGATGGGGATCCAAGGTTTCTCCTACCACCGGAGTTTCTGTTGCCTGGAACCCCCCACCCCCACCCCCACTACCAGGTTCCGGGCCGCGCAGAGGAACAGGATCCCAAACTCCAAACACTGGCTGGACTCACGTGTCCCTCACCGGAAGGGGAAGATAGCCGGGCACACAGGCCACATACCCTCAGTCTGACTCTCGCAGGGAAATGCAAACCGAGAGCCCACGCCTCTCCTCTCCCCAAATCCACTAGGCACTGGGAAACGCACAGGGAAGGCCCGCAAGCAATCAGCAAGGGGGCAGGATGTGAATCAAACGTGTAAAATACATCCCAGTTCAGGGTAACAGGCAGGACACGGAGGCAACGTGCACGCGGTTCGACATGTTAAGGGAGGAACACAGAACCTGGCCGTCGGTGCCCGCAGAGCCCTGCCAGGGGCGTCCGAGCCTGGCACTCAGGAAACACGAGAGAGGACCCAGACCTGGGGCGCATGGCTTTCACGCACCCCTTGTCCCAAAGGCCGCAGCCCAGCCCGTCTTTGAGGCACTGCCGAGGGGACACAGTCAGAAGGCACGCGCGCGCGCCCCGCACTGCCCTGCGCCCAGCGCCCAGATAGTCATCGTGGGATGGCATCTCGCAAATATTTATATTCCTCAGCGCCACTGCAGCCCGCGTCCACATTAGACGCTCTAATCCTGCCACTTTAAATAGATGAATTAATAAAGCAAACGAGCGGCTAATAAGCTGACTGTCCTGCCTTTTTGAGGTGGGGGAAGGACTCGAAAGTGCGCCAAATTTGTTTGCAGTGGATCAAGGCGAGCCGCCTCTGCTTCACTTTCTTTATCTTAATTCCGACTTGAAAAGATATAATTATCTAGTTTGAACAGAGCTGCTATCAAATCCTTCTTTGGGCCGGGAAGGGGGGCGTTGGAGTGGATTGCGGCCCTCTGAGCCGCTCCGTGCAGCCGGAGATAGCGCGTAATGAAGATGTGGAGGCCTGAGATACAAAGGGCATTAACCTCATTAGCATGAAACCTTTTCTTCTTACCATTGTGGGACCCTTTCAGCCGCCTAATCCCCCCTATTTTCAAAGCTTGGTTTGTAATAAAGCTTTTAGGGGTTTTTTTCAAAGCTAATGGTATTCTCTGATGATTTTATTGCTGTTACACTACATAGGACGTTTACCAAAAAAAAAAAAAAAATCTTGGTCACTCTCCCCCTTTTCTGGTACTTAAAAAAAAAAAGTATATGGTTCTGCAGAAATAAACCTGTTATCCGACTGGGAAATTTTCTTCTGAAAAGTCCGCCTGAATTTTTAGCAGGTCTGGGCTGCATGTTTGAGGTGCTCTGTCTGGGCCTGGGCAAGTGGGTGGAAGGAAAAGGTAAGTTATTCACACAAAGGGGTGCCGGTACTGAGGCACTGACTGCAGAGCCCTCGGGACAGCCATCGGTCACCGAGGTCTTGCTGACGATGCGACTGGAAGCCCCACTTGAGTCCCCAGGAGGGTCGGGGCAGCACCAGCTCCTTCCAGGGATAAGCAGGGTCTCCCGAGGCAGGTCCCCCCGCCCCCGTTCACCCCCACGACCTCCTGCATTCAGGTCTCCCCACAACGCACGCACCTTCCCAGAGGCGTCTGCGTGAAAATGCACCTTGAACAGCCAGGGTTCTCGAGAGGAACGGACACGGAGGGGGAAAAAGAGGAGAGGCAGAGATATATTCAAAAAATGAAAGAGGAAGAAAGACCAAGAATGAATTCCACTTTAGAAGAGGGGAGGGAAGGGGAAAAAAAAAAAAAGAAAGGAAAATTTCCATAGTGCCCTATAGTCCCCACACGTGCACAGAATGTCTAATCTTAACTTTTCAAGGCAGGATGTTAACAAAGCTTGTATTTTTGCCCTGCATTGTAACTTGGCCTTATCACAGTGTAAAGGGTGGGGAGATTGTCCTAAATTATGTCCAGGCAGCCCCCCTGGATCCATGGATTAAGAGATTAAAGGAGACCACTGGGCAAGGCCTCCTCTTTCCCCTTCATATTCCTGGTATGATAATTGCTTAAACTGATTTGCACTTTCACAAAAGCTCGCAGGACGCTTTGTAGCTCGAACAGAACAGACGAGGTTTCTCTATCAATGGAAATAAAACTGATTAATGCAGCCTATCAGGATAAGAAGCAAATGAAGCATGCAAAAACAACCTCGTCCCCCCAGAAGGGGGAAGGAGGGGGGGGGAGCGAAGTTTCCTTCAAGACTGGTTGCAACTTTTTCTTTAATGTGAAAATCAAGAGTTGGAGGTTTCTCAGAAAGCTTGCCTTATAAGGCTGCTGAGGCCCTTGGGCCTGCCTCACCACCTTGGGCAGATTGGGGACAGAGAGAGGAAAGAAAGAAAGGGAGAGGGAGAGAGATACAGAGATAGAGATAAAGAGAGAGAGAGAGACTTGCACTTCGGGGTTTAAAGTCAGAAACGGTTTAAAAATCCCCAGATTCTGATTCTGCCAGGTGTTACCCCGAATCCTGGAAGAATTTTCTTCAATGCATAACTATACATCTAGATGTTTAAAAGATAACTAGAGGTTAACAGAAGCAGGCCTTCTTAACCTGCAGTTGAAGCTGAACTCCCTCAGTCGGCCCTGCAATGGGCCAAGATCTGGTTGGAAAAACTTTTTCTCCCATCCCTTTTCTGAAGGACTTAGGTTTTCTTAATCCTCTCCCCTCTCCACCCTCGTCTCTCTTTAAAACGCCCAAGAATCCATCAGTCTGGCCCTTTTGTGGGTGGGGAGGCTGGGTTTCTTGAGCCTCGTTGGGGAAGGACCACACTCCAATTATTGGACATACTTTTTTTAAGAAAAAAAGTTTCCTTCGGTTTCCCAAGACGACTACTCTGTGGGCATATTGATAAATCTTTATTGACAAAATATTGACATTGACATACTTCTTGGAAGTATATAGTGTGTTAGAATTCTAACAAATTAACACAAAACACAAAAATATTTACATTCTGGTATAGAAGACATTAAGGAAGCATTTGTCACTCTCTTTAGTAAGTCTATGATCTTGGAATAGAAACTCAGTGCTTGAAAACTTGCCGCCCGTGTCTTTGGCCACACGTAACATCCTCCCCGCTTACTACAGTCCTTCGGTTTTTGCGATAGACAGATTTAAAGTTTGGAATGGCCTTCACAGTAAATGGTTGAACTCGGCCAATATCTCCAACCACTAAAAGGAGTTTGCTTCATGGTTTTAAGCCTTGGGATGTTAGGAAAGGGAATGTCCAAGAAATACCATTAATTTGGGTGGGTTTTGTTTTTCCAACACAATTACTGACTCTGGTGGGCCCCCTCCCCAGCCCCCCCCAGCCCCCCATCCAGCTCCCCATTTCTCTGTAAGAGGACCACTACCGCTGAGCCTACTTCATTTCGCTTTCACGATCACTTTGACGTCAGAAGGTATCAAAAAGTGTTTACAGACTGCACATTTCTCAAAAAAAAAAATCCAAATGAAAAAGCACACAGAACCTGTCTTCAAAAGGAAAAGAATTACAATTCATTTTCTGTCTTTAGACACCATTCGCCCAACAACTGCTACATGCAATTCAAGTTTTTGAACAGGTGTGGGGATGGGGCTGGATATGAAATTTCGATCGTTATTATACTAATTATTTTTTTTAAAAAAAGATTGGGGAACAACACTGCGAAGTGCAAAATATAAAGTCCTGTGTCTGGTTGGGTTTTTTCTTTTATCATCATTATTATCATCGTTTTTTAAAAAAAAAATCGGACTGCGATAAACGGAATACCTGCCAATCATCTTGTCTCGCCGGCTTGGCGTTTGACTGACAGCTCCCCTTGTCAGAGTGCCTTCCGCTTTGCCACATTTGGGTCTCTCTGTCTCTCTCTGTCTTTCTGTCTCTGTCTCTCTGACTCTCTGTCTCACTCAACGGCCTCTTTAGACAAGGGTTGCATGTCGATCAAGGAGCCTCTGTCCTCTGCCTTCTTGGCGCGCCCTCCAATCGATCCGGACCCTGCGCACTCGCTGCCCAAAGTCTGCGTCGCTCCGCTGCTGTCTCTCTGATTCCCTCTCCCATTCTCGGTGAATGCGTGTATGCGGTTTGTTTTTGTTTTGCAGGGGTTTTTTTCCCCTTCTTCCCCTCCTCTCCCTGTCTATTTTGCTCCGTGTAGTCCGTTTCTGTGGGGTTCGGTTTGTGTTCTTAATCGTCTGAGGTTACATCTATTTCCTCGGGACTCGCCTGCTTGGTGGCGATTCTCCACCGGTTAATATGATGCGTCCCTTTTTTCTTTTGCTGGGAATCTGAACCTTCTTCCTCCAGCTTCTGTCTTTTGAACTTGGTCCTTCGGTTCTGAAACCATACTTTTACCTGCGGGCCAAAGGCAGAAGGGGCGCGTTAGTTCCTCCACAGCGCCCTCCTGTCTCTTCTGCCTTTGCCCGGCTCCGACTCCGTCGGAAACGGAAGGTCCGGTCCCCCAGCGCGTGTCCTCAGGCCAGCCTCTGCATGGCCTCCCTGCGGGGAGCAGGGCGGGTGGGAAGCCTGGCTCCCTGCCCTGGCCCTCCTGAGTCACTTTCCCCCCTGCAAGGGCCCAGACTGCACGGACAGCCCTTCTCACCTGGCCCTGCACGGGACACCAGCAGTCTGCTGAGAACAAAAGCCTTGCAAAGCATGAGAAACACCCCTCTAAAAGTAGCAAGTAAAGAAAAATAAAAAGAGACACGTCCCGAACTCCTCGACTTAGCCAGTGCAGCGAAGACCTGGCTCCAGCTGCTGCAGCTTCCTGCAGGGCCCAATGTGCTTTCTATTTTCTGTCGGTTTCCGCAGCGCTGCCTAAATATAGCGCCTCCTCTGCGAGGCCTGGGCCCTGGGCAGGCCGTCCGGATTTGCCTGAGCTTCCTTCTCCTTGCCCAGGATCCTTGCAGGTGAGCAAGAGTGTGTGGTAGGGGGTGCCGGAGGAAGCCTAGGGACCAACCCAGCTATTCCACTGCAGTTAGCAAAAGAGGCTCAAAAGTGAAAGCTTCTGAAAGACCTCCAGGGGAAAAAAGGGAAAGAAAGGAACTGAGAAAAGGGAGAGAGGAGAGGAAGCGACTCCTTGCTCCCCCCTGACCAGTTGCAGGGCAGGACAGGGCCAAGCTCCTACCCTGGCCACATCGCTTCCTACCAGGGCTCCTCTGGCAGCCTGGCCCTTGCAGAGCGGCTGCTAGAGGTCTGGGGATCAATGAGGCCAGGGACTCACTCTGCTGCAATCCCCACGGCCCTCTGGGGAAGCTGGGTGGAGGGTCCCCAGACACTGAGCAGGCCAGACAGTGACACTGTCCAAGTTTTCCACCAGCGAGGAGCGGGTGAGGGAAGTAAACGGTGGTGGCTGCACCTCTCATGCCCACAGACCTGTCCAATCCTGACAGCACCGCCACAGGCCGCGGAGGTCCCCTCCACTCCCTCCTTTGAGAGTCCAGCCCAGGTCCCCAGCTTGCTTTCCCCGCACGCCCGATCGCCCCAAGTGCCCCATGCAAAAACAGAGCTGGAACAAGGCTGAGTTTAATTTGCTTTGAGTTTGCTAATTGAGGGGGAGGACGGTTCATTTCTCCCCGGCGCTCGCCCAAGGCGCGCGTCCCTGCGTTCGGGGCTTGACACGCACACAAAGACTACAGGCAGCGTGGGCAGCGAGGCGGACAAAGACCACCGCCGCCTCGACTCTCCAGGAGAAATCAGCCGGGGCCGCGCCTTGTGCCGGCCGCGCACCAACCCGCGGGGCCCTCCTCAGTTTTGTCCGGGGAGGGGGGGGGGACGTTTTAAAACAAAGCCTCGACCTCTTTGCGCCTCCCAGAAAAAGTGTTACAACTTAATCTTCACGAAAACGTTACTGTTTGCTGGGAACTCTGACCCCGCCCTGCCGCTCCGCATACAGTAGCACCTACTGTAGCCCTAAACCCCCTCCCGGCCCCGGGGCAGGCGGGAGCCAGGCCCGCCTCGGGAACTCAAGGCGAAGGAAGGGTCTGTTCCCAGAAGCAGCCCTTCTTAGTAGCCTTCCAACTCTGTTTCTCTGATTTAGGGACGCACCCAGAATTCACAGCTTCCGCCTTCTGACTCTCAGATCCCTTCCAAAGGACTGAGTGGTGTGAGCACGGGCCTGTGGTCGCACAAAACTTGCCCTTAACTAATTCCCAGACTTCTCCAGCTTAGACAGCGGACATGCCAACCCTCTACTGCTCCACCCGTCTTCCCGGACTCCAGCCGGGTCCCTACACTCTCACCAAAAGTTTCACCAGAAGTGCAAAAGTGACTTAGCCAGGAGCTGCAAGGCATGCCCAGCCGACAGAAGGAGCGACCCGGCCCGTCCGCTGGCCCCCTCGCCCCCCACCCAAAGCCTGGGGAGCACGGCCTCCTGCAGCTCCTTCTGGAGACCACGGAAGCCTGGCACCTGGAAACACACATCCTGAGCGAGGGGGCGTGGAAGCAGCTCCCCGGCTCTTCGCCGCCCAAGGCCCTTTCTGAGCTCCGCGCTTGCAGACGCGCCGCTTGGGTCCGGAAGTTTGGGGTGGGGTCGCTGCGCCTGGGCCCGGCTCACCTGAGTTTCCGTGAGGCTGAGGCTGTGCGCCAGCTGCTTCCTCTCGGCGCCCACCACGTAGTGGTTTTTCTCGAAGGCGTGTTCCAGCCTCAGAAGCTGGGACGGGGAAAAGGCGGTTCGGATCCGCTTCGGCTTTCGGGCCAGCGCGTTGTGCAAAAGGAAGCTCTCGGGGCTTGTGTCATTCCCTGCGGGGGACACAGCAGAAGGCCCGTTAGAGGGGACAGCCCTGGCTGGGGCCGCGCGCTTCTCAGGAGCCGGGCTGGCGGGGCATGGCGCTCAGGGCCTTTGCTTAGCCCCTGCGCCTCGGCCTGTGGGGCTGGGGACCCTCTGGAGTCGCCCGAAGAGGATACCCGGCCAGCTGCCCGGCCCGGCCCGGACCGCCGGGCTCTAGCTGTGCCACCGCGAACCCGAAGCGGCCTCTGCGCGGCCAGTCCCCAGGCTCCTGACCTCCGCGGACTGCTCAGCCGCCCTGGTGCGCAGGCCTCCCCACCTCCATGCGGGGCGCCCCGGGCAGGGAAGGGCGAGGCAGGGACAGGCCCGGGACTTGGAGCCCACGACCCAAAGAAATGGCTTTCTCTTTTTAACCTCTCGGGGCACTTCGATCGGGGTGGAAAGGCGGCGGACCGATACCCAGGGTTTCTCGAGGACTTATTTTTTAAATTACGTATTTAAGTTTTTCCCCTCCGGAAACTGCAGAGGACGGGAGTGTCTTCGCAGCCTGGCTGGGACCTAAATCTCGCGGGCGGGTGTGCCTCGCTTCTGCGGCCTCTGCCTCGCGAGGACCCGGCTCCCCCGCTGTCCGGCTCCAGAGAACTGGGAGACGCGAGCGAAGGGATCGAAACCCGTAGGCGAGCGAGCTGCGGGCGCCGGATCGGGCTCTCCGCGGCCCGGGAAGACCCGGGCTATTCCGGGCCTGGTGCGGGGACCCAGAGCGTGGCTCGCAGGGAATAAGGGAAGGGAGCCCCAAACTTTGCGAGCAAAGCCTGAGAGTTTGGGGTACACGCATCAGGGTGGGAAACAGCTTCACTCAAAGCCCAAACAAAGAAAAACTAACCTACAGTTCAGGCGGGAATGGAGGCAAATCTGGTCAGGGAATACAGACGAACGGCTGGTTTTGTCTTGTTTTGTTTTTTGTTTGTTTTTTAAACTAGAGGCGGGTTGGCATCTACCCGATTCTAGGCTCTGGCAGGAACGCAAAGGGTTAAGGGATGGACAAGCCGCTGAGTATTGATCGGCTGCCGCGGGAGGTAAGTCGTTTCCCGGCTCCGATCGCTCAACTAATTACTCGCCTCTTTTTCTGGAGTTTTAACTTTCCTCCCACCCCCACGCAAAGAAAAAAAAAAACAAACAAACCAAAAACTAGCAAGAAAGGAAAATACCCAAACAGAATCTTCTCCAGCCTTTCTCCCGACTCGGTTCATTTCTCTCAAAAGAAAAATAAATAAAAAACCAAAACCGGACTGAACCTGTCTTCCCGACGCTGCCGCTGCGCTCCCAAAAGCGAGTGTGCCGAGCCTCGGAGGTCTCAACCCGCGTGGGTTCCCGCCTCTCCCGAGCCTCCAAAAATCGGGAAAAAAAAACCAAACCTCCCGATTTTGCCCCGGGCGCGCGAGACTGTCGCCGCGGGAAGAACGTCGTAGCCGGAGCAGTGGCGGGTCTCGGCTAAAGGGGCGCGGAGCGGGCGGCGAACAGTGTCGAACGCAGCTGAAGGTAAACTTGGCGGCCGGGCCGGGTCCTCGACTCTCGGAGCCAAGGCGCCGAGCGCACCGCGGAGAAGAGGCAGAGGCTGGGGGGCGGCCCGCGGGCTCCGGGCCGCCTGCGCTGCCTGGTCGGCAACCCGAGAGCGCTCGGGGACAACTTTCGGCCGCAGGCCAGCCCCCAAACTGGCCGCAGCTTTGGAAGCTGGGGACCAACAGCACGCCCGGCCCCTTGCCGCCCAGTTCACGAATAGAGTGCGCGGCCTGCCAGCGGGAGGAACCTCCGGCCAGGCTTGCCAAGCGCCCACCCCGAGCAGGCCCAGGGCATGCGGGAGGCGGCGTGCTGCCAGCCCCGCGACGTGGCACGTACCTTGGAAGCGATGGCCCAGATATCGGTACCGATGGATGAGCCAGGGGTAGAAAGTGGACGGGTCCCGCTGCTGCGAGGCGAAGAGGGGGTGTGGCGAGTGCGAGGAGGGCAGGGGGTGGGCGGCCAGGGCGTGCGGCGGCGGCACCGGGTGCACGGGCACCGCGGGGTTGGGCGGGTGTGAGACCGCCTCGGCGAACACCAAGTCCGGGTTGGAGTAGACGCCCCTGCCGGCCGCGGCGGCGGCAGCCGCCGAGTGGAAGCCGTTGA
The DNA here is from genome assembly GCF_019186645.2 of Phyllostomus hastatus. Lineage (NCBI taxonomy): Eukaryota > Metazoa > Chordata > Mammalia > Chiroptera > Phyllostomidae > Phyllostomus > Phyllostomus hastatus. Next base: position 25,864,593 of record NW_025334004.1, on the reverse strand, counting down.
GGAACGGGTTTATGGGGCTGGAGTTAGCGTAGCTGAGCGCCGCGGGACGAATGGGGTCCTCGGAGCGCGAGGCGGGCAGGGGACTGTCCTTGGCCACCAGCGACTCGATGGTGAAACAGCGCTTGGGCGCCGGCTGGAACATGCTGCGCCGAGGAGCTGGCGCCCGGGGCTCCCGGCTCCCGGCGACCGCGGCGCGCTGCCTCCGCCGCTCGCTGCCCGCGGCGAGGACGGACCAGAATTGGGGACTTGTTTGTTTGGGGTGGGGGTGGGGGGAGGAAGGGAAGAAAGAAAGGAAAGGAAAAAGGAAAGGAGGGGGTGGGGGAGGGAGAGGCAAAGCCGAGGATCCCGAGAATCTTGCACCAAACGCGCCCAACCTGGAGAGAGGGGGAAAAATCCTTCCAGAAGAATTTGCAGGCGTGGATTGGGGTAATTTTTTTTTTTTTTTTTGGCGAGATGGCGTTGGGGGGGGGTCGGAGTTAGAGACAGGGAGGAGGGGGGAGTTTCTTGGGGGAGGCAAAAAAAGTTTTCTCTCCTCTGCAGAAGGCGGGCAGGGCGCCCTAAGTCCAAGGACAATCCATGGAAGTGTTCGCTTCTTCACAAGTTGTGCAAACGATTTGTTAGTTCATGAGCCTAATTAGTGCGGGGATCACATAAACAGCTTCCTCCGAAGCCTGGTAAATGGCTTGATGATTGGTCGCTATTACTCGCCCTGAGGTGGAAGGGGGGAGACTCTTTAAAGTGCGTCAGAGGGAGGCGAGCGCCTGGGAACCCGGAGGCCTGGATCCCGGCCGAGAGTGGAACGGAGTCGGCGCCGCAGCCTCAGCCATGCCTCCTGCGCCCGCCCGGCCGCCGCGCCTCGCCGCGCCCTCGCCCCGCGCTCCCCGCTCACTCGCTCCCGCGGCGCCCGCTGCGGCTTCTCCTCCTCCTCCTCCTCTTTCGCCTCCTCCTCTTCCCTCGGCTTCTTCTCTTCCTCCTCCTCCTTCTCCTCTTCCTTCTTCTCCTCCTCCTCCTCCTCCTCTTCTTCCTCCTCCTCTTTCCCCACCTCCTCCCCTGTCAGCCACCGCCTCCTCCTCCACCAGCAACACTCCCTCCGGGGCACCCTGGTCCCTGCAGAGTCCCCGGCCGGCTCAGCCTCCGCTGCGTCCCCCCTGGATCCCGAGCCTGCTGAGCCCGAGCTGGTAGGACGGATGGACGGACGGACGGACGGACGGACGGACGGACAGACAAGCACGCGGACTGCTCGCTCCCAGCGCTCCGGATGCTGCTGCTGCTGCTGCTGCTGCTGCGCCCCGCGGCCCCACGCCAGGGAAGTTGGGCTCGCCCCGGGAGCACCGCGAGGGTAAGCGAGCAAGGGCGGGTTCTGGGCGATGGCTAACGAAACCGTTTGATCATTTCAATCCGCGCCCCTGGCAGAAGTCCGGGCGTCTTCCCAGGTGAGGAGGAAACCTGAGATTGCTGGTCCCCCAACCGCGCGTGGCCTCGAGGTCCCGGGGTCGCGGTTTTCCTGATCCTTGACCCGGCTTGTTCGGTTGCAGGGTACGCCGGGAGCCCCCGACCCTGCGGGGACAGTGGGCTTCCGACTCTCCCCGCAGGCTATCTGCGGCAGAGTGCTCCCCTCCTCCCCGAAAACGGGTCCTTCTGTAATATCGGGGACCGAGGTTCCAAGGTCAGGGGAGAGTTCGTGGGGTGCTACTGTTATCGTTCCGTTGTCGTTATTGTTGGGTTAGTGTCGCTATCACTGTTGTTATTATTGCTGTGGTTATTATCATTATTTCTATTATTATTGGTTTGCCATCTGTCGTCCCAGGGGCGGGTTGCTGTGCAAACCTAGGGCTCACATCTAGGGATTGCAGATCGCGTCTCCGGTTCCAGGCCGTGTCCGCATTTTCGAGCTCGCCTTCGGTTTTGGGATGATTTTAGGGCCGAGTTCCCTCGTCCCCATTGGCTCACGCAGCGGCATAATTATGATCACATCCCCCAGGCTGCTGGCGCTGCTGTCTGTTTATTGGTGGTTAAAGATCTATTATCTATTCATCAGCCGTCTCTTTTTTCCTCTTTTTCCCTTCTTTTTTGCCAATTACGTTCTTCTAAAGTGAAGTACCAGCAGGTATTTTGCGCGTTTACAATTAATGATAAAAAGAAATCTGGCGTCCTTTAAATCTGTACTTGGAAAGCCCATGTCATTTCTCTTAAGGATGAAGAAATGCCTGTTCGGGGCCTCGGTTGCCGTGAGACCCGGAAAATGCGGATTTGAGGGAGGGCGGAGAAGAGCGAAGTCGTGCGGTGGAGGCTGAGCCACCACTAGCGTTATCAGTGGAGAATCTGGGTTCTTCCGACCTGTTCCCTGCGTCCCCAGCTACCTGCGTCCCTGCCCTGGGGTCTCCCTTGGCCCTCTCTGGTTTTACCTGCTGTGTGCTTTTGTTCACGTCAGATGTTGCACCTCTTTCTTCCAGACATGGTTTGTGTTGGGGTGGGGGATCCAAAACGCCCTTTCAGGAAACTCTTCAGGCAAGAGGAGAGTTAGCTTTCTGGGGGTGTCTAGGCACCAGACTGGAGTGAGGGGCCAACAGGGGTCTTGGGTGCTGCCCACCCTCCCCGCTCCAACCTTCCCAGGGCAGGCTCATGCACATGCACACACACACACACACACACACACACTCACACACACCAGACAGGTGTGGGCCTCAGCTTTGCCCTCACACAGAAAAACCTGCCCCTGCCTCAGGCTGCGGACCCAACTCCAGCTCTGCACAGGGGCTGCGGCTGGGTGTCATCCTTACTGGGTTTTCCTGGCCTTGCTTTGGGGTTCTCTCCACCCTTTTCCCCAAACCCAAGGGCTGCCCCATGTTCTATCCAGCCTCTTGGGGTGGGGAGGTGCGTTCCAAGACACACCTCCCTGGGGCCTGCACCACCAACCTCCAAAAATATTGACTTCAGTTCAGATATGCCTCCTTCCATTAGGTGGTAGGGGTTGCAACCCCACTAGGTCCAGGCTGGGGGGTGTCCCAAGCCACCTGGGAAGGTAGAAGTCTCTGAGTTGTGCCAGCCAGTGAGCTGGGGTGGAGTTAGGGGTCAGCTCTCCGAGCCGGAGAGAAACACCCAGTTTAGGCAAGCTGTCGATCCAGGATCCTGGAGTGAAAAGGAGGGAGCCCCGTTCCCCATGGAAGGCTCTCCAGGAGGGCTGGAGGGTCAAGCTCGCCCTAACTGGCGAGCCTGACAGGCCCTGCAGAGCGGGCCTTAGACTCTACGTTGAAAATCAGGGGCACTGAGGGCCACACCCTGGCTGCAGCAACGGCAGCGAGCACTTACTGCCCAGTTCGTGTAAGTCAGTGATTCTGGCTGAGGCTGTAAGAGCAGATGACCTTGAGGGCAAAGGGAACCCAGTCAGTGTCTCCACTGTGTGACACCTAAGGGGGTCTCCCCTCTCTCAGAACTTTCAGGCTGAGCTCTAAGGTGTTGTCAGCACCCCCCTTAAACCCTTCGACCTCTTTGGCCAGGATGTGTCTGGAGTGTCCCAGAAGAATGAGTGACAGTCTGGAGCCCAGACCCCTCAGCTTCCCCCTTCCAGGGGCAGAGGGCCCAGGCAGCTCACAGCCAGGTCCCCTCCCTTAACATCCTCTGCTGACCAGCCCGGGTGACCGCCTGCCTCATGAAACCTACCTGCAAAGGTCAGGTTTGCCCCAGGGACTCTAGTTATGGGGCAGGTGGGCAAGGGTGTGGAAGCTGTGGGCTCCATTGCCTGCCCTTCCGGCAGGACCAGGACTTGCCAGTCCCTCTGCCTCCCTCGGCCGTCCAACCACTGGCCCCAAGCCTCGTCCAGCCCCACCTTGAGGGAAGAGCACGTTTCCAGGGAGTCAGGGGCCCCTGGGAAGCCCTGGAAGCTGGGTAATCTATGCTAATGCATGGGCCCAGACTTGAGTTTAGGAAGGTTCTTTGCAGGCCAGGCTTCTGTGGTGGGGGTGGAGGGGGGTGGGGGGAGGGGGAATTGAGGAAATGTGCAGGAATTAACTAGGAGAGTAACTCATTAACCAGACTGGCGGGTGGAAGTGAGTCCGGGTCCTGGGCACGCTGGTCTGGACTCCTCTAGCCTCCAGTCCCCGGACTGGGTGGCTGCGTCCACTTTACTCGTGGCTTTGGCCTTACAGAACCCTGCCCGTCTTTGTTCCTCGGCTACTCTACAAGGGGCGGGGGGGGGGGGGTGTTTGTCAAGGCAGCGCGCACAGTGGGAGTAGGGACTTTCTGAGCCTCCGTCTTAGGGCAAGGGGCGCCCTCTCTCCAAGCCGTGGGTGGGGCTGTATAGACTCGGGGATCTACACTCTGCAGGCAGCCGGACTAGCAGGCACTTAATGAAGGTTCTAATCTCAGATCTGATGCTTACTGGCTGAGTGATCTCGGGCACCGAGGCACTCTCTCCCGACCTCCATTTTGTCATCTGTAAAAATACGGCCAGTGCCGCCTGCCAGGCAGCGAAGGGCAGGAGTCAGGCCTGTCTGGGGAAGTAGTCGAACCCCTCCACTTCCTAATGGTAAGTACACGTCTGGACACGTTTTTCCAAGCTCACGGAACTGTACACTGCCAAAGGTGAATTGCACTCTAAGTTATACCTTATTATCCTGGCCCCCACCAAACTAAGTCAGGCCAGGGTAACCGTGGGCACGGGACTTAAGCTGTCTGTGCCTCTGTGATCTATTCTATGAAATGGGAATAAGGAGTAGTGCCTCGGCCCTCAGGGTTGTCCAATGAGAGAAGCCCAGCAAAGTGATCAGGCAGTGTCTATCCAGCCCTAACAAGCTGCGATAAAGTTAGCTCCTGCCCTTGACATTGCTGGTGTTACTGTTGCCCCCCTATCTCCAGGGCTTGTTGCTGGGCTTCAGTACCAAACAATATAGTTGCAGAAACGCACCCCATTGCTGTTCTCGGGCTCCTGCCATGAGCTTCTGCCTGTTCCCTAAAAGGCCAGGACTTCCCTAGGGAGGCGCTGGGGTGAGAAAGGCCTGGATCGCTGGTTAGTGGGAGGCATCAAAGGGCAGAGGTTTCTGGGGATCGCCCCAAACCTCTGGCTCTGAGTTTCCCCGCCCCCAGGCCCCTGTCTTTGGAAGAGCAGAGAGCTGCCCTTCTCCCTGCTGGGCCTGTGCAATAACTGGGGTGAGTGGGTGTCCAGGTGTTGCCTGGGGTCACTCCCTACCTCTGTGACCTTCACCTTCTCGAGCCACCGTTCTCTCCTCTGTGAGAAGGAAATATCAGTAGCTTAACAGTTTTTGAGAGGAGGAGGTGAGCTAATGCTTGGCATAGCCACTGTTCATCGAATATAATACTGTTAGGCCATGGTCTGGTGTGGTCCAGTTCACCCAGCGCGCTCTACCACTTCCGCTCACGGAGGCTGAGACCCCCTGCCCGAGCCAGTACGGGAGCCCTCACGGTGCGCCCGCCAGGCTGCGGGTGGCGCAGACGTCAGTGAGGGGTGAGCCTTCCCCCCACCTTGGCCTACGCAAGGTATCCGTGGGTGGAAATGCCCCCAAACCAGTTAAGAACTCCTTCATCCCTCTGTGATTCAGTCACTCAGCCTCTCCGAACGGGCAGGGTGGCGAAGAGAAAATGAAAAGAATAATTAATATCTTAATTAAAAAAAATTTATATCAAATCCCTCTCTGGCCTCCTCCCTAGAGGCGGCTTGCTAGGCGGGAGTGGGGGCTAGGGACCCGGATCCGCGTGCGCGCAGCGGCGCCTAGTGGCTAGGGCCCGGCGCAAGCGGGATGTCCGCTGAGCTTAGCTTCCGAGTCCAGTGCACCCAGCGAGTGCTGGGGCTGTACCCCACTGCCAAACTGTTGGCGTGACCTCCTTCCTCGAGCCAGGAGAGGAAGTCGAAGGAGGCTCCCTGGTCACACAGGAGAAAGACGACTTGGAAATGCGTCCCTACTCCCTCCAGCAGCTCCAGCTGTTCGCTGCAGAGTTCACCATCCACACTCGAATTCTAGCTCCACTAGGAGTCGGGCTTCCTTCCGAAAGATGCAAAAAAAGAGGGGACAGGTTCTGCTCTACAAAGGACGAAGCAGTAATGATCGCTACGCCAGGGAGCTTGATGGCTGAGCTACTGGGCAATGCGGCCGCAACTCCATGTCTGAGGTCCCAGATCCCAAGGCCTGACGACGGGGGCTCTGGAAATGGGCCCGTAATGGCCCGCCCCAGCCCCACCTGGCGTAGAGTCCGAAGAGTGAGGGTCTGGGAGTGCGACTCTCCCAGCTTTGCGCCCCCTCGTGGCCGCGAGGCCGGGCTCCTGGTGGTTACTGCGGATGTGGCCTTTGATCGCCCGACTGGGCGGCCCAGTCCGGGGCCCAGGTGACGGACCCCTTTCTCCTGCAGCGCAAACACCGTCGGTTGCGGTACAGCCTGGCTTGTCCTGTGAGCTGAGGCTGGGGAAACCGGTGCGACAGCAACTGCACAGTTGTTCCGAGTCAGCCTAGGTGGGCGAGCCCTAGCAGGACAGCCTGGACCCTGGTCCCTGCCTCTGCTGCCCCAGCTGCACTCAAGAGGCCCCGTCCGTCTCTGGATGTCTGGATCTCCCGAGGTCTGTGCGTTTGGAGACCCAACATGCAGAGCCAGCAACTCCTCAGTGAGGCGTGGAGCCACTCTCAGGAGCTTTACCTTCTTCATCACGTTGGAACTCTCTAATGCCTTAATGCAGGGGGTCCCCAACCTCCAGGCCATGGACCAATACCGGTTCCAGGCCAGTGAGGAACCGCACTGCACAGCGGGAGGTGAGCCTGAGTGTAATGCACTTGAATCATCCTGAAACCATCCCCCCCACACCCCAGTCCATGGAAAAAACTGTCTTTCAGAACCGAAACCGGTTCCTGCCGCCCAAAAGGTTGGGGACCGCCGCCTTAATGCGTGATCACCTTCACTGTTGAAAGCAAGGAAGCAGCATCAAAGGAGGTCTCTGTCTCTTTCTCCCTCACCTGATTTTGAACAAAAGTCCAAGGCCCAGCAAGGATGGACGAGGGACCGACTGGCTGGGCACAGACAGGGGCGCAGGAATTGGGAAACGTGGGTGCTCTTGCTCTGGCAGCCGCCCGGGCGAGGGTGGAGACTCCTTGTCCCCTGCACTCTCCCTCGCCTGGTGTGGGTTGTCCCATTCCCCTGCAAGGTCCCAGAGGCTGCCGTCCCCTTGGGCCACACAGGCACAGACTGTTGCTGGGTGCTCCCAGAGGCAGGACCGGCCTCCAGCGGCTGCAGGACAGGCTTGGAGGCAGGGGGTACCTTCCTGCTCCTCCGCTGCTGCCTCCTCCTGCATCTTTTTGTTTGAAACTGCTCTCACTACCAGGCGCGGGTTTCGTGACTTGGGATCCAGTCCTTCAAGGAGCTTCTTGGGGTTGTAAGCAGCAACCTGCCTTGGAAGCCAGGAGTGCCTTCTGAAATGCTGGCGTTCCAACAGCCCCTCTCCCAGGAAACTGTCACTTCTTTTAGTACCTCCCCATTTTCTGGATTCTGGGGGCCCGGGCTAGGGCTTACCAAGGGGGTTGTGGCCTTGTGAGGAAAGGAAACTAGAGGCTTTTTATCTTGGACGAGAAGCTCTCCATGAAACCTGGGGAGGGTATGGGGAAGACTTAATAGAACAATTCCGCTCACCTGCGTCGAGTTTCAGCGTTTAAAAGCATGTTTGCTCACACCCATGGTTGCAGGGAACCTCATCATTTGGTGTGGAAAGGGTTATGGTACCCATTCTCCAGATGAGAAAACTGAGGCTCGGGTTAAACAAATACTCAGACTTCCTGGCGGTGCATGCAGTGGTCACTCCCCCAGGAACCCTGGGACAGCCCTGCCTGGCCTCTGGCCCCTCCTGCCCCTCTTTCCCTCTGCCCACCCCCCACTTTGGTTGCTGGGTTCTCCTGCATTCAAGCCAATGAGAAAACAGGGCGAAGAGCCCTGGCAGGTGGACAGGCAAACTGTCTCTCGTGGCGAGGCTCAGGCAGGAGTCCCTACAGTGTAACTACAGCTTGCTTCCAGCTCACATGCCCACCACTGTCCTCTGAGCCAATTTTTCCCGGCTCAGACCTCCTCCTGCACCCCATTTCTCCTTTTCCAGTCGCCTTTTTCGGACCGCGGCCCGGGGAGAGGACTAGAGGGACGCCAGTGGCCTCTTAGCGACCAGAGAGCTGAAGAGCAGACAGGGCAGCGCTGGGTGACCCGGCGCTGAAAGGCCTCAACCCAGACTCCGGGCGATCCACACCCTTGCGTCTCTCTTGTGGGTGACTCAAGGCGGCCCTGAAACCTCCGGGAGTGCCCACGAAGGGCGCCTGCGTCAGCGGACGCAAAAGCAGGGGTGTGGCCTGAGCGCCCCTCCAAGCCAGCACCGCAGCCTCAAACCCCTTCCTCCTGCGACCTCTGCGTCCCTAGCTCTGTCCAGCCTCCCCCAAGCTAGGGGGACGGAAGAATGGACAGGTGCTGGGAGCTTTCGAAGGGGTCCACAGGCCGCCCCTCCCGCAGAGACCCCCTCACAAGCCTCAAGCCGACTGCGGCCCTGGAGGCCTTTAATTACAGGGGATCCCAAGGTGGCCAGGCTGCCTCCCAGGGCGAGCAGTAAAAAGTCCTCCAGTTCTGGGTCCACAGCTGGCCTCCCCCGCCCTGCTACACTCACATTCCGGGCCCCCAGCCCAGAGGTTTGGACACGCCAGGCCCCGCTCCCTTATCTGCGTCTGGTCTGGGGGACACGCCGCACTCCCTGCAGCCCCTACGGCCCCCGCGGAACCCTGGGCTTTCCCGCCAGCCTCTGGCGGCTGGAGGAGAGACGGAGACTGAGGCCCGAAGGGACCTCCAGGAGCTTGTAGGCGATCGAAGCCAGGCTGGGCCTCCGAGGCTTCGCGCGGGGTCCGGCGTGTCTCCCCCACCCCTGGCGGGGCCCGTAGAGGCCCGACCTCGGCCTCCCCCCTGCTTAGCCGGCCGTCAGCGGCTCGCCGGGGCTGCGCCACAAAGGGTGGCATCGCGGCAGCGCGGGCAGGGACCTCATTGGTTCAATATTAGCTTTTCATTCCAGTCTATTGTGCCCATCTGAGATAATATTGACTCTGAGGTGAGAGCGCACAGACGACAGGGCTTGTCTGCAGGGCGCTGGAAGGGAAGAGAAGCAGAAACGGGGAGTTAAAGAGACTGCAAATAAAAGCTGCTCGCGCGCGGCCGCGCGCCTCCGGGCCGCGGACTGCGGGCCCGGGCAGCCGGGAGCCGCCCGCCGCGGGCGCACGGCCTCCCGCCGCCGGACAACGGGGTGTCGCAGGAAGATCCGGGGTCCCGAAGCCGCTCTGCGGAGGAGCTCCGCTCATTCACATCGAAAAGAGCCCGCTAACACTCACCCCACCCCGCCTCTTCCAGACAGTTGGTTTGAGGCTCTGCTTCTGGGTAACTCCGGAGAAAAACGAATTCCCATACACACTGTTTCAGTTGGCCCGTGGAGCCAACGTTGGCCCCTGAGCTATTTTCCCCCCTTGAAACGATGTAATTCGTTCGGGTAACTCCCCTGTCCAAGTCTTTTTCCTGCGTCCCCAGCCAGAGAAGAGCAAACGCACGCGGCAATTATCATCAGGCTGCCTTACTTGCGTGTGCGCGGTTAATAAAACATTTCTAACTGCGCGTTTTGCTTTGCTTTGAATCGCTGCCTTGCAGCCCATCCGCGGATTTCTTAATTGCCTTTCTAACCGCGGCTTTAAAGGGCCACCGCAACGTTCCGGTCTTGCATATAAAGACTCATTTCAATTTCCAAATTGCCTCTAAATGCCTGTGTTGGAAAATGGCACTTGAAGTTAGTTGTCTTACGAGCCTGAGACGGAACGCTTGATTTAAGCTCCCGGGACCAAACGCCAAATGCTTGGGGTTTGTAATGAAAAGAAGGGAAGGATGCCCTCCGGTCCCATAGACAAATTTTGTGCCCTCCCCCCAGTGCAGCGTGCCCTCTGTAACAGATCATCTGTTAACGCCAATACAGAGCTGGTCTTCTGGAATCTTTACCTCCGCCCAGAGACACGTGGGCCTGTGGGGACCTAGCAAGGGGCCAGGACTGGCCCCTGCGGCAGAGGGGTGGGGGGGGTGGTGGGGACTGCTGTGTGCCTCCCTGCTTCCTCCCAGGCGCCCAGTACTGAGCTGAGGCTCAGCCATACTGACCTACAGCACACGTGATCTATAACACATTATATATGTAGCTTTTTATTCCAGTCGCCGTTCGTATTGTATATTGTTCAACACACAATATGCATACTATGGTTTCATATTATATACTATTTAACATGTACTTAACATCTAATTCCTATAGCATATGATTATATTATTTATTTAAAGTATTGTATGCTGTATATAGTTCTGGTTATATGTTCATATATTTCTTTTATGTGTGTGTGTGTGTGTGTGTGTGTGTGTAAAAATATTTGGGTCGCCTTTAATCTCCCTGCAAGTACGTACTCGATCGTTTTAACACAACGTTATAAAGTCCTAATCGAAACCACTTTGACATCAGCGACGTCTTTATAACAAATACCCTGGAGTCCAATTTCGGCGCCAGAGAAAGGTGGGGCGATGTCAACCCGGTGGTCAGGGACATCGGGTCCCCTCTGAAAAGTCGTTTTCCAAATGCCCCTTCGCGGAGGACAGAGGAGGCGCCGTTCCGGACCCGGCGTCTCCTCCTCTCCTCGCTGGCGCTGTGCTGTGGTTTTGGTTTTGAAGTGAGCCTCTTTCGAGCCTCCGACGGTTCCTAAACGGATGCCGTGAATCGAAAATGAATTTGAGGAGTGCAGCGTATGCTCCGCTGAGGCGTCTGGGAAGGCAGCGGAGGCCTTTCACCCCGGCTTCTGAGCTCCAGACGCCGCCCTGACCGGCTCCGGCCTCCGCTCTACTCGGGCGCGCCACAGCAGCGCTCGGGGCTCACGCGGCTTCCTGCTCCAGCTGGCCGCCGCCCTTCCGACCCCGCGCTGGGGAAAGCTGTGCGAGGCTTGGAGTGCTTGCAGATCAGGTGGTCCCAGCCACAGCCCGTTTCTAATATCCCTTAAGAGCAGCGGCCAGGTGGGCCAAGGAAAATACAGTCGGGATTTCAGATGTCCGCACGTTATCGCTGCTTTAAAAAGCAAGAACCGCACCGGAGATCCATCTAGCTGGTGGAGGAAAACAGGGAGGGGGAAAAAATCAGAAGTCAGGTATCAGAAATGAGAAATAACCCGACTTTACAACCAGATGAACAGAAGGTGGCCACCTCTGAGGCGGGGGAGTCCTGAAGGGCAACTGGGGCGCGGAGCCCAGAGAATACTAGCCAAGGACAAGGAGCGCACAGGGACCTCCAGGGTGCAGAGCTCTCCGGGAGCGGGAGCGGAGGGGCTGTTTATTTCTCTAAAGCACTGCCGCTCCCCGCCCCCTGGCATTGGCTACCTGGGGAACGTGCGTCAAACAAAACTGTGAAACTTGGCTAAAGCCTCACGAAGAGGCTGAGGCTTCCCCATTTCCAGCAAAATCCCAGGTTCGGTGAGACCCCAAGGCGGCCTCTGGTCTAGTCCAGTCCTCAGCCTTGGGGGAAGGTGTTCGTGGACTTAGACGAAGAGAGCAGGCTGTGGCCTCCCTGCTCTGCCCACCGGTGGGGCGCCCCGGCTGTCTGCCAGGATGAGTCACAAAGGGGGGGGGCTGCCCTGGTGCTCACACTGTTCAGAACAAAACAACCAGCCCCTCTCCCTCCCCAGAGGCTGCAGTCTACTGTCCTGGCTGCACAGGGTGGCAACCACACACACACACACACACACACACACACACACACACGCTCGCGCAGGACTCGGAGCCCTCCAGATGAAGAGTGGACCACAGTGCCAACCATGTGGATGTGCGTCTCCCCCAGATCGGCTTTGGCACATCTGGCCTGTTTGCAATATTCTCTCCATCCAGGTGATTCATCTTGCCCGGGCGCAGTGTGATGGAAAACTTTGTTCTTACTGGGCTAGCATCAGAGTTCCCTATTCCTGCCCCCTGCTCCCAGCCCCCATGATCCCAGTTTGAAGGAGCAACTGCTGGGGTGTCTTGGGAACAAGATGTTCACGGGCCCCTGATCTGGCATGAAAGACAGTCCATTTCTACCCCTGATGGCACCTGTCCCAGGGACTGTGCTAAGTACCTATTTCAGGATCTGTCTCGTTCTGTCCTCCCAGCAACCCACTGAAGTGCATCTGTTTCCATTTTCCAGATGAGAAAACTGAGGCTCTGCAAAGTTAAGGGGTTCACCCAAGGTCACACACAGCTAGTCAATGTGGGAATCTGGATTCCAACCCAGGTCTGTCTGACACGAACACCCCAGCCCTACCCCATCTCTTATTTCCTATCAAAACACCCCCTTTCCCCAGTGAGGAAGCTGAGGCCCACAGGGTAAAGGAAGAGACAATACTTTGCTGCCAATAGTCAACAGTGTAGGCTATAACAGCAGTCCCCAAAAGTCAACACTCATAGGACATAGGACCTGGATGCCACATTCTTTCAGAACCTCCATGCCAGGTCCAGAAGTGACAATAAACCGCTGGCATGCAGGTAGTGCATGTGGTTTGCAAAGGCCTGGCTCACACCTCACTTCCGTCACCTCTCCCACCAACCCAGTGAGGTGAGTATGGCCTGTATTACCCCAGCTGAGAAAGGCAGAACGGGCTGGGTGAGGTTAGACGACTTGCTCCCTGCCCAGCCAGCTCACCCGGAGCCCTGGCACCAGCCCCGGGCTGGCCCGTGCGAAGCCTCCAGGCTCTGCAGACACCACATATGGGACCATTTAACCAACCGAGCTGGGCCTGGCCTTCTGTTGTGAAATTGCTAGGTTGTTTTCTCTTTGTTTTAAGTGTTCCTGCAAATATTATTACATGAGTCAAAACTTTCTCTGTATTGATGCCTCGCTTACACTCATTCTTTCTCCACGGAAGCACCCATCTGGGTTGCAGGGTGCGTACATGGAGTTGTTCCTCATCAGTGTTCAGATGATGTTCAGAGATGATAGAGTATATATATACATTTTATCTGCAATTGTATAGTTTGCTCTATAACCATTTGCCTAATGCACCTCATGAAAACTCAAACGTGTGACTAAGAGTTTACAATTATGTGTGCGTGTATTTTTTCATGATTTTAATAGAATTTTAATGCTTGCTTTAGACACCATTTCTTCTTTGCTAAGATCCAAGGGGAAAGGCTGGAGGTGGGAGGAATCCCCTGGTCAAATGTTTCCATATCCGAAAGGATAACCAAGAACCCAGACAGAAGATGCCTTGAGGAGTCTTTGACCTTGAGATGATGGGCCAAGGGCCCTTGCCACTAGCAAGCACATTGGCAGGGCTCCATCCCACAGTCCTCTGAACCTCATTTGTTCACTCTCCACACATGTCGCCTCCTTCCCTGAAAAAGCTTTATTTTTCTCATGGTTATAAAGTTATGTGTATGTGGTTTTATACCAGACCAGATTGTCAAAGAACAAGGTGACAATCATTTAAATCCCCACTAGCCAGGGACCACCACGGTCAAACACTGGGGAATGTTAACTTTGGACACCTTAGAAAATAGATTATGCCTACACATTGTGGTTACTGTTGCTCCAGCCAATGAAGGGAAGAAGCACTCTATATGTGATTCCGTTTCCATGAAGTTGGGAGCTGGATGTAGAATTCAGAACAGCAGTTGCCTCTGGGAGAGGGTTGACCAGAAAGAGGAACCAGGGAACTTTGTGGGAAGCTAAAAATGCTCTATTTCCCAATTTGGGTGCCGGTAACACAGATGTATACAACTGCTGAAACTCATCAAACTTAAGACCCACCTATGTGTTTTGCTATAAAATTTTATATCTCAATAAAGAAAAAGAATCTTGGATAAATATTGTAGCAAAAGGCCCTGGCTGGTGTGGCTCAGTAGATTGAGTGCCAGACTGAAAACCAAGGGGTAGCCAGTTCAATTCCCAGTCAGGGCACATGCCTGGGTTGCGGGCTAGGTCCCCAGTAGGGGGCGCTTGAGAGGCAACTACACATCGATGTTTTTCTCCCTCTCTTTCTTCCTTCCCCTCTCTAAAAATAAATAAATAAAATCTTTTAAAAAATATTATAGCAAAAGACCTAACTGAAGAGATGGAGAAGAAGGAAAAATAGACAAGCCACACATAATACATAGAACTTTACAGAGAAGGATCCCAGGCTTCCCCGTCTCCATACTCCAGCCTCTCCCTTTTTCAGTTAAATTCAAGGGGGCTGGGGCCATCAAAGGACAATGCAACTTAAGACCCTGCTGAGCCCCACCCCCCACCCCCACCAACTACCAGACTCTTTCCTTTGATGGATTGCATTTTCTGATAGGGGTGGAAGTCCATTGGAGTCTAACAAGGATCTGAACTTGAGTCAGGAAGGAAGATCAAAGGTCTTAATTTTCAATAGATGATATCCCAAAAGTTTTTTTTTTTTAGTCATTGTCTAAGTCTCAGAAAGTCTCACCCCATAGAAACAATATTATAAGTAGTAGTCAAGGTTCCAGATTTCTCCTCCCAAAAGTCTATTAAATGCCTACTCATAAGAATTTTAAGCTTGGTAGGAACATAAGTGTATTAAATTATAGTGGTTTTATACCATGGAAAAAATGGGAGAAAAGCTAAATCTAGAACATTCGGCCCCAAATACCAGTTTTCTGTCAGGCACTATGTTGGTATTTGGGATATAAAAATGAAAAAAATCTCATGATATTTTCCAAAAAGCAGCTCACCATTTAGAAGACTACCTTGTAAATAAATAAGTGCAATAAAATCTTATACAATTGGAACCCCCAAAATTATCTGCTGGAGGGTGGGCTCCTAGTGGTACAGGCTTTCCCCAAAAGGTAAGTGGTCTAGGAACCCATCTGGATCTGTGTACCAGCTGGAGTTGTTGTGAGAGGCTGAGTTCAGCTTCAGTGATTTTTTTTTAACTTTTAATACATTTGCCCATTTCATGATGGGTGATTTATGAGTGCACCTGCCAACACTACACCGAACAGTCAGCAGTTTTTCACCAAAAATGGCATGAGTCCTTACCCAATCTCACCTGAGCAACTTTTTTTGTTTCTCTGGATGAAAAAAGTCCTCAAAGGGAACTGTTTTGCTGATGTGGAAGAGGTGACGAAAGAAAAATAGCAGAAGCACTAAAAGACATCAAAATCAACGAGTTCAAAAACTGTCTTGATCAGTGGAAAAAATGTCTTGATAGGTGTATTGCATCAAATGGAGAGTGCTTTAAAGGTGACTGAAGGTTACACATGTACAAATAAATACACAATTTTTTATAAATAAATTCTAGGGGCTTTTGGTCCCCCCTCATAAGTGTTATGGTAGAGGTTGTTATAATTAAGTAAAACTGAAAAAGACAGTGAATGCTTTGTTGGCAAAGGAAAACACGTTTTGAAGCAAGCAGAGCTGATAGGATAAGGAATTCGATTAAGACCTGCAGAGGGGTCATGGGGTTGAAGGTCAAAGGCCCCAGGTCTGATTCCACTTCCGAATGTGTTCCCTCCCCTTTCACTGGTCTCAGAGCATTGCCAGTCGGACTTCTCAGCCATGATGTGGGCTGTTTGTTCTTGACTTTCACACCATTTGAAAGGCATACAGGTGGGCAAGATTTGCAATTGCAAAGAGAAAAGGAAAGAAGATCTTGAAGGCATATAAACCTAGGGGAAGGATGGTCACAGGTGACTTTGCCCAGTAATGAGAGAGGAAAAAGCAAAACCTCGACACGCGGGGGAAGAGAGAAAAGGCTGCCCCCACACCAGGCGCCAGCTGGTGAAGATGGCTCAGGACAGCTGGGCTGCTGTCTCGAAAGCAGAGTGGGTTAGGAGGCCCTGTGCCCCTAGAAGCACAGGACCACTTAAAGCCACATATTGATAGTATTTAGGGATCATTTATTCATTCAAACCGTATTGTGCATTTACCATTTGTAAGGAAATTTGCAATTGACCTGCAATTAACAGGGTTAAAGAATTTAGTGAATTATCATCCTTGCCTTCAAGGACTACTAGGAAACTAGATAACTATTATTTCATGTGCCCAGACATAGAATCTCGTTTTTTCCTCCTGATGCAGTTCTCATCGGTAAGTCAGGGGTGATGACAGTGCAGGATCTAGTAACCTCACACAGTTGTTCCGAGGACAGAATGCAATCAGGGTATAAAAACTCCTTTGTAAAGTGCAGGCACTAGACAAGCACTACCGTATTTTGCCACGTATAATGTACACTTTTTTGCCCAAATCCCTGAGGGAAAAATAAGGATGCGCTTTATACATGGGTTATAATGATTACCTACCACAGGTAATGCACACAGAAAAATGTGGGTGCATATTATACACGACAAAACACGGGGTGGTGGTTAAAATAATTCTCAGCCATGTTCTCTACTTGTTGATCAAGTAGTCATTCAACAAATGCTTATTGGCACTTCCACTGAGCAGGCACTGTTCTGGCACATGGCAGCGAAGAACCCAGACAAAACCTCTGCCTGTGTGGAGATGGCATTCCCCAGCGGGAGTTTGCTGTCATAAATAAAAAGACCCATCAGCCACTTGAGAGAGGAAGCAAGCTTGAGTTCATATATATATAATTTCCACTATATGTAATATTGAGAAATTGGAAATTATCTAAGTGTGCCTTAATGGAAGACCGATACAAGAAAATGACGGTGCTTCCCTACTACTGAAAACTGTAGGGCTACTAAGCAAAGGGAAATGGCATTCTGTATGTAGTATCCTGGGAAGATCTTTAAGACCTGTTAAAAGGAGAACAAAGCAAATTCCAGGACAATCCATAATATGATCCCATTAATGTTTAAAATAAACATTACTGGTTTGTGTTTTATTCGTGCACTAACATATAGTTACGTAGGAATACTTAGATCTCAACCAGAGAAAAGTTCTGGAAAGATATATACTACTTCAGGGAGGAGAGTGGGTTTATGTATTGCTCGTGTAATTAAATAAGGAGACACATGCGTGTGGGTACAATTGAGTTATAGCAATACGAGTATGGATGACAACTACTGCTCTTTTAATCTTCTTTAATGTCTATAGAGAGATATAGACACGTAGATGAGATGAAGCCAAAACATAAAAGGTGGAATTAAAACATGGTGTCCTGGCTCAGAAATCTTGCCTCTCCCCACCCCACCTGCAATTTATAGTGAAACCTTTTTTTTTTAAGAGCATCTCTTGGGATGTTGGAGAGAAATCCTTGATCTCCCAGTTCTGAGGCACATGTAATTATTTCACAGTTAAGTAGCCTCAGGATCTTTGTGATAGATATGACTTCATTATGAGAGCATCATGCCCCTCCCAGCAGTTAATTGAGCTCTGGCTGGAGCCAGTGTGGGGTTCTGGTATGTGATGGGTGGCTCCCCCCAGGGTCCCTCTGGTTCCTAAACCACACCAAGTGAGACGGCCTTAGCTTTGGCTGACCTCTGAAAACCAACTCTTACATCCAAACTGAATCTCTTCCGTCATCTCTTTCTGTGACCTTAGACAAGTCTTTGCTGCTTTTGGGTCTCCAATGGAGGGACTCTTTGACCTATAATATCATCACCAATCCTAAACTTCTGAGTTTTATCATAGCAAGCTGTTACAAGAGGAGACCACATTGACTCAACGTGAATTTGCTGTGTGCCGGGACAGGGACGCAGAAAAGCAAGATCCCTGGCCTAACAGGCAGAGTCAGATTCTTGGGGATGTGGAAGCTAGTGAAACTTCCAGAAAGGTAGCCTGAGAACAGAAGTAAGGAGTCCCCCTCCACTTCACTGCAGCCTCTTGCTCTAAGTCTCTTAGATCAAGCTGGCCTCCGTTCCTCCAGCCCCTTTGTCCCGAAAATGAGGTTGGTAGAGCCCCTCGCCAGCCTCGGTGGCGTCAGGTCCTAGAGACGAACCCACATCATCATGTTACAGCAGGGAAAAGAGTCCCGGGGTGGGGACAGGGAGAGCTCCGGGTCAGGAGAGCTCTTGAAGGACTGGAGATGGCACCTGGGTCCTCACGGCCAATCCACTGATTCAGCAAATTTTATGGAGCACTTGCTGTGTGCCAGGTACTTGGCTCCACTGTGGGAGCCCAGTGAGAACCTGTCACATGTAGGGCTTAGAGACCAAGGCTTTAGGGGTTAGAAGCCTTTCCTGGGCAGGACTTGACCCACTGAGAATGCTCCGATCTGTGCCCTTCCCAGGCCCCCCCCCCCCCCGCCAGAGCATCAGCCCAACCAGTTTTAGCAAAAGCTTTTAGAGGAGGCCCAGGCATGCTGGACGCCGAGTCAGGAGCCAGGGGTCAAAGTTACCCTGACGGTGCAGAAATCTCCACAGTGCCCTTGGTCAAGGTCAATCTCCAGCCAGGGAAACTTGCTTCCATGGACTGAGGGTGGGTGAGTGGATTTCCCTCCCAAGATTTCCCTCAGGAGGCACAGGGGCAGGCTGGTGCAGGTACTGGCTAGCTGCCCCTGGAGATGGGGCTGGGGAGGCCCCATCACTACTGTGGGTTCAGGCCCCACCCCGAAACCCATTAAAGCAATGCCTCCTAGGTGGGCCCCTCCCAACCAAGCATGCCTGGGGATGGGGTGGTCACAACCTGGCAGGTGGCAGCAAGTGGCATTTTCAGGGTGCTTATGGGCTTGGGGGCATCAGGAGCCTTGGCATCAGGAGACCCAAAGCCTTGAGTCCTCATGTGCTGCCAACCTTGGGCAAGTCACCCCACTTCTTCTCTAGGCATATCGGTCAGAGGTGCATTGTTGTCTTTTCTTATGAAAGTCACCTGTGATCATAAAAGATGTAAATGTGCCAGGAGAGGAAAAAGTCAGAGAAGGCACCTCCCCTATTCTACCATGATTGATAGTCCACCGTAAAAATTCTCCTCAGTATACAGTAGCTACATGCGCTTCTTAAACAGACATTGCAATCGCGAAGCTATGTTGTCTCTCGGACGCTCCCCGGGTTGGTGCTCTCTCCTTCCACCTACTGCCTGGTATCCCAGCATCCCCTGGGACAGGTTGCAGATATTTCCACGGGGTAAATTCCTTGAAAGGAAATAACTGAATCAAAAATATTTCTTCACGTCCTCAATACGTTGACTATTATTATTCCTTTTTAAAATGTTGAGAGGTATGCATGAAAAGAATCTGTTTTCTCATTTGAACTGATTGTTAGTGAGGTGGAGTGTTTCTTTTTTGTGTGTTTAGTGGCTGTTCGTATTTCTTCGGTGTAAAACTGGCTTGGATCTTCCCAGTTTTTCTACTGGAATGATGGGATTTTTCTTACCTTAAACTAGCGCTTTACATAGTAAAGCCCTCGATGAATTGCTTGTCACACAAGTTACCTTTTCTCCCTAGTTTGTCATCTGTTTAGAGCGTGTGTTTCCCATACCAATGATTTACATATTTATGCAGGTGAAATTGGTAAGTTTTTTCCTTTATGGATTCTGAGGTTTAGCACTTTTTCAGAAAGGTCCTTCTCATTCTCAAGATTATGGGATTATTATTCTTTAGGTTCTTTTGCCACTTTTATAATTCTTACAATGTGTGCATCTTTAACACATTTGAATTTTTTCTCTGTGAATATGACCTGAGGTGGAAATCTACTCCCCACCCTCAAATGGATAATTATTCCAACACTGTTTGGGGAACAATCTAGCCTTTCTCCACTATTGAGAAGTATAATCTTCATCACATATCAGCTCCCCATACATACATCTTATTCCCCATTGAGCCATTTTATTCTGTTTTACATTATATTTTATTCATTAATCTATTCGATAATATTACAACATTATCATAATGACTAATTAGTCTTTTAAAAGCCAATAGGGCAGGTGCAATTTCATTGTTCTTTTTCATAAAAATTGCAATTCTTATGTGTCTATTTTCTTAGACAATATTTAGAATCAACTTGCCAGTTCTAATCAGAAATTATTTTGGAATTGCATAAGACGTATAAACCAATTTAGAAGAGAATTGAAACCTTCACCATACTTAGTCATCCCAAGCAGAAATGCAAGATTTCACTTGGTTGAGATTTTTTTGGATATACTGCAATATTTGCTTCTCAGCCAATCCTAGATATTTCTCGCATGAATTAGTCATTGTATTTTCAGTTTTGTGAGTGATTTATGCTTGTTTTGTTTTTGCTATAGTGAATGGAATAACTTTTTATTTTGTCTTTTCAATTTGTTACTACTACATGAGGAAAGCAGTTTGCATCTGGGAATCTTTGTAAACTCTCTTATTATTTCTATTAGGTAATCAGCTGAGTCTCTCAGACTTTCCATTTAATAACTGCTTCCTTATTACCAGATTAAAGTGTGTCTATTGTAGAGAGTGAAAACATACAAAGGCAAACAAACAGCATTTGTAAAATCTACGCTTCAGAAGGAGTCACCCCTAACATTTTGGAAAAAAGATACATATAGTATATATTAGTATATGGACTTATAAATACTTAAAAAGAGTGTGCGTATATATAAATACATAAAACAATATCTGCTGAAGTAGACCAGATGTGCACATAGCTGTTCAAATAGCATCACCAGATGCGTGCTGTTTTCTCACCTACTTTTCTTACTTAATAAACTATAAATCTTTTCCACATCGTGATATTACATTACCGTTCTAACAACTGTAGTAAATGTACGAATGTGCCTAGGAGCCCCCTAACTTCAGACATTTAGACCGAACCCACTTTTTACTATTATAAATCTATAGTGAACATCTTATTACCTAAATCTGTGAACATTCGTGGTTATTTCTTCAGGAGAAATTTCTGCATGTGGAATTTCTGGGTCCAAAGGTATGCAGAAACCTAGGTCTTTGAGGACAAAGGGACAAACTGCCCTCCAAAAAACTCCTGCCGATTTAGGCTCCCACCTCTACCTTTTAGTAGGTATTTCTGCTTCCTCTCCTCCTTTCTTCAATAAGCATCAGCAGCAGCATTGCCGAAGTTCTTAAACTCACTGGCAACATCATTTTAATGGTAACAGAACAGCGTGTCAGCCACCCACCCTCTGTTGGTGCCTCCGCAGTGTCTCCGGCTTGGCTTCCTGGGATGAACCCGAGAGTTCCTGACTTCCAGCCCCGGCAGCTTCGTTTGATGGGGAGCCTCAGCTTTGGGCTACGACTGCCAACGGAGAAATAGCGTGGTGAACTTGGCCTCCATCCCGTGCTCCCTGCAGCCAGGAGGTGGCCAGGGGACGCCCCGAAATGTTCATCATTCTGGAGAGATTGCTACCTCCTAGTACCAAAAGATCTATTTGTGCTCTTAAACAAGGCTCTTCCCTGTCATTTTTTATCGGTGAAAAGGGTATCATATTTCTCCCTGTCAGGTGTTCTGCTGGCAAGAAACTCCCAATTCAGGATCCCTTCCAGCAAGGGGACACATTTTTCTAAGCAGCAAATGGCTACAAACACATCTGCCTGGACAAGTCACAGCCTGTATCCTTCTATGGTGTTTCTGCTCTTTTGAAAATGTTAATAAAAACTTAATGTGGAAAAAAAACAACTTTTTCCAAATATGTGTACCAATGAGCCCGAGGCAACTCATACTTTCTTATAAAATAAAGTAGGTCACTCGCATCAATCATGGTTGTCTTAGCGCATTTTTTCCAAATTAGGAATTCTCAATCCATCATACCACGTTATGGCATCCCTTTTCCAAACATTTCCTTTTAATATGCTCTTTAACATGATAAGAAAATCTAATAGAATACATTAGTGTCACTTTTCGGTGATGGAGTGTTTCCTCCTGTTGCAATTCACAATGAGTCCAGGGAAAGATTTTCACTAGTTCGCTCTCTAACAGCGATCAGTTGTTGAAAATATGACAATGGCCCCAAAGCTGCCAAGGCCACACTTGGGTGTTAGCCCTCGCAAGATCACAGCCCCCCCCCCTTCACCTCTCCATGTGTTGTGTGTGTAGAAAACGCAAAAGATGTGTGTGTCCCAAAGCAAAATCGTAAATCCAGATTCTGTACGTGAGGGGAGTGTTTAAACTTAGCCTGTCGATTCAATGGGGTTGCACATGCACACATACTACTCTATATAGATCAAAAGCTCTTACTGGGCTTCATTTTAAAACCACATTGCTCCCAGAACATTTCTAATTCTCCTGCGTTGGGCAGAAAGGGAGGATCCTTGGTTTAATATGAGTGAGATTCTCCAAAACCACTTACCACCCTTTTAAAGGTAAATTTGGCCCCTGTGTGACATGCAGGCTCTGTTTACAACCCACGCGAGAGAGCTCTGTGTGCGTGTCCATGTATTTGACAACATGTACCCGCCCAAAACAGAGGATCGGTTTCCACTCCGATCGCTGGGTCTCTGACTCATGGGTTCAGTGTGGGCATTTGAGCCTCTTCAGGGATTCTTTTGATTTGGATGAAATTTTGGAAGGAAACATTTGGGAAAGTTGGGAATTAGAGAGGTTTGCAGAGCGCCCAAGAATTCAGCTGTTTCAGGCTTTTGGCTACCCAAAAGGAAAACATCTCAATGGGAAGAGGAAAGTTGAGTCCATTTTCTGGACCTTTCGTCTGGACAGGTGGGGTCCTGTAGATACTCCATAAGTCACATCACTACTCCCTCATGTATTGGGAAAGGGGGAGACACAGTTACGGTCCCTGATCAGTCATAGCATCCTGGCACTGTCCCTTCTGGCCCCCGGCCAATAACTTAAGGCTGTGTGCCCAAGAAATGTCATTAACTCGTTTATCGCAGAAACAACTGTGCCAGGCCAGTGATGGACACGGAAAAATGAGGCACAGCTCTTGCCCTGAAGGAGCTTGAAGTCAGGCTTGATATCAAGCAGAACATGATAAGGAAGAGAAAATAAAATACGCCCAGGGAGTTCAGAGAGGGAGAGGTCCCTGCCAGGTAGAGACAGACGTGATCAAAGATTAAGAAGACGATGATCTTTGAAGCAGGCCCTGAGTAATGAGTTGGCTTTGGGTCTGCACAGAGAGGGAAAGGGCATTCCAGGTCAAGGGCACAGAGGGAGCAAAGGGGCAGGCGTGGGAAATCATGCAGGAAGTGCAAGCATGAGAAACAATTCAGGACCTGAGGGATACAGGCTGCATAAAGAGACGCACGAGAGGAAATCGAAGGAGATTGAACCAAGTGTGTGAAGAGCCTTGAAGGCCGAGCTAAGGACCAAGCTTCTGAGGACTGCTTCCTCTCCCACACTCCACCCCTCCCCACCACAGTCGTTCTGGCTACATCAATGCATTTGTCTGGAATAGGAAGATGACTAGGATGACAATATTTATGGTGGTGCATCTGAACCCCCTCAATCTCTTTTCTCCTTTGCACTTCCCCTTCACACACAGGCAGATGCTACGGCCAATGAAAGTGGTTTCCATTGCTAAGGTTGGCACACCATCCAGGAAGTTCCTGCTGGCCTCAAAACCATTGCTAAAGAAATGCTCCGTGTTCCGGTGTTTTCCGTGAGTTGATTAAAATGTGTGGAAGAAGCTGCCACTTTCCTTCTGGCCCATGGGCCCAGCGGGGACTACACAATGTAAGACTTCAGATGCTTTGGTCAATTCATTCGTCTGGTCACCAAAGATTTATTGAGCAACTACTATGTTTGAGCTTAACCTCATACTGTATGTGCTGTGGACAAAGTGTGGAAGCAAAACGCATGGAGTTCCTGTCTTCATGTGGTTTACTTTCTGGTGGGAAAGAAAGAGTTAACAGATCACTTCAGAGAGCTCTAAGGGAGATAAAGGGCACAGAGAGCTCTGGGGGCAGGGGGCAGGAGGAGGGCAGCCGAGCCAGGGCAGCTGGTTGGGAAGGCCTGCAGGATGGAGGCTAGAGGGAGCGAGGCAGACGAAGGGCTGGGCAGGCCGCAAGTGCGGACGTGTGGACAGCTGGCGAAATCTACAAAAGGGAAAGGGAGTCGATTTGGGATCTGAGGTGCCATGGGAAGCACCTGCAGGGTTTTTAGCAGGGTAGTGACTGAGCTTTGAATATTGGGGTACCCGCTTCAGAGCCACCGAGAACCACCATCTGCTCTGGCCTCCCGGTTGCCGACTCTCTCCGCCAAGTCAAAGCGAGTGCTCGGGGTGCATCAGCTTTTATTTTTACAGCAATCTTTGTGCCCAAACCACCGTAGCATTTTTAATAATAAACTGGCAGGGAGTCAGACATCTGTACTTGAAAAAAACAGCCCAAGCCAAGTATTTCTAAATGTTTTATATTTACTCGTAACATTAGAATAACCACGAGGCTGCTCTTTGCATAATCGGAACCATTCTTATTAGGGTTCGACAGACCTCGCCCTCCCTGGGCTTGGGCGGTGGTTTTCATTACAGCAGGGACGTGGCTCTGACGGCAGGGAATCTCTCCTTGTGCGTTTGTGGAAAAAAACGGGGAAGAAGTTGAGGGAAGCCAGGGCAAGCTAGGGAGAGAAGAACTCTGCAAAGATCATCATCAGCTGGGCATTGGGGCGCCATGAAAAGAACCCAGGCTGGGCAACCTTGTGAGAGTCACTTGCCGTCTCTGAGCTTCCACGTACTCGCGAGCGAAGTGGCGGTGATCATAGAACCTACTTCCTGGGGTTTTCTGGGGAGATCTAAACAAAATAACATAGGGAAAGGGGCCTGGTACAAGGCTGTCTCTGGTTGCTTTCCTCCAAAATCAGCATTTAACCTCCAAGGCTGAGATACTGCCCCCATTCGTTTATATCTTTTTGCTAAAGTTGGGTTGGTTGCAAGATGGATCCAGTAAAATTACAGGATTCCCGGTTACATTTGAACTTCAGATGAGCAACAAGTAACATAAGCATGTTTCTTGCCATCTTTGGGACATGCTTGGGGTAAACAAGTGTTTGCTGTTTATCGGAAACGAACATTGAACTAGGCATCCTGTATGTTATCTGGAAACCCTATTCTAAAGGTGTAACGGTTCTAAGATCGTTAAAGAGAACCGTTTCTGAGACACAGTCAGTCCTGGCACATTCCCTGGGCCCCTGCATCAGAGGCGGTTTAACAACCTGGTCAAAGCTCAGGCTTTCTTGCTCACTGAACCCCCAGTGCCCAGACAGAACCTGGCGTCCAGGCGCCCAGTAAAGATGCACCGGATGAACAGCGGAAAGGCTCTCAGACCTTTGATGAGTCCATCAGGTCTGATAAGTAGACATGCTTTCACTGTGCCTTGTAGATCAAGCATCTCTTCCACCTGAAGTAGATGAGAAGCCCCGCAGCCACCGACCTTGCCCCCCACTCTCCAGCGCCAGGGTCTATCTACCTGGGACGGAGGAGGGGGGCAGCCTGCCAGCTCTCGCCTTCTCTCTCGGCCACCTGGGCCACCGACACGGAGCCAGGCCCGTGCCTTTTACCCCTCAGCCCCTGTGCAGAACGCCTCTCCATGGTATCCCCCAAAACTGCGTGGGCTGGAAGGACATTTCACACCAGTTCATTTCATGCTTTGTTTATATTATTAGAAAAGAAGGTAAAACTTCCAGGTTCAGAGGCCACTCTTTGCTCCCGCTTCCTCCTGGCATGCCAGAGACATCTGGGCTGTGCCACGGGGAATGGTGGGGGGTGGGGCTGGGAGAAGCTGCTGGGGGGACGGAAGGTCAGGTGTGGCCCCTTCTGAGCTCCCCGGGCCAGCAAATGTCTGCGTTTCCTGCAAAGTTGCGCGCACAGAGGGTTCCCCTGGCAACCCGGGCTGGGAGTATAGAGAACTGGTCCCAGCATCAAGAAAAGAAGCCGGCCAGTAAATTCCTAGTTAGTTCATTTTCTAGGACTTCTGAATGTGTTTTAAATTTTCTCTAAATTAAGATCATCATAAAAGGTTAAGATATTGAAACAGAGCCCCACCTGATCCCAGGACTTGGTCTGCACACTTAATTAGTTCCCGAACACACGGCTCAGAGCTTCTTATAAAAACAAGGTAATGACTCAAGGTATATTTGGGTATCAGATGGAACGCTGTTCAAGGGACATTCAGACCCATCTCAAAGGCCTTGACCTGCCCTTGATCTGTGTCGGAAGCTTTTGCTGACATCTGTTTCAAAGAGATACCAAAAAAACTTTCCAGTGGCCTCACGATAAAACCAAAATCCATACGGAGATAGACATCAGGCATTAAAATACTTCAGATTCAGCCCTGCCGAAGGAATGCGTGCCCCCAGAATATGACGGTGGGGGGTGGGTTGTGAGGAGGGGCGCCCAGAACTGGGAGTGCAAGGCTTTGGCTCCGTGTGGAGAGGGAGCAGCTGGGTCGCAAATGTCCCCAGGGCCTTTTGTTCATCTGTGTTTCAGTCCTTGATAATAAATCAGGTGCTCCTGTGGGAGGGACATAATTCAAGTCGCCAGGAGTCCCTCCCCCAGCTCCCATGCAACCCCGCTCTTCCCCGCCCCCCTCCCAGGAAAGTGCTTTGGAGACTGCCCCCCACAGGAGGGAGGTAGGGCACGGACTCACCCACACGCCCTGGCTTGGTCGGAAGACCAGCCCCACCCCTAACCGGCAGCAGCAACCAGGGGCATTTACAGGCGTGCGCATGCGTGCTCCTGTGTGCTTTGCTTAAGGCGGCTTTCTGACAAGCCCCCTCCCCAACCTCCAATCAGATTTCTGCCCCTAAGTCCTTCCTATGGGCCAACTCTGGGCCACGTGTGGGAAATGGCAGAGTCATCCAGGGCCATGTAACAGGCCCCAGGTGGGGCCCGGCTCTCTGGCTTCAGCGAACCACCCTTCTACCCTCATTCATTCATTCATGTATACAGTCACCTCTCCTTTTAGCAAGTGCTCCTCAAACACCTATTGTGTGCATGGTGGGGGAGAGGGGGTGGCCGTGGGAGGTGCGATGGGAAAACCAGAGCTGATCTGAGTGGAGTCCTGCCGAGGGGGCTCCCAGCCTGAGGAGACGAGGCGGCGACAGGAAGCCAGGTGCAAGGCAGCGAGGCCACCGCAGGGGCTGCAGAGTGGTGTGAGCACCGTGGTGTAGGAGACAGGAAAGGGAGGGACCGTTTTGCAGGCGGGGCAACGAGAGCAGCTTCCCAGAGGACGAGGCATGTGCCCCGGGCTCTGAATGCTGTGCCCATTCAGACAATGAAGGTGATGAGGCACTCCAGGCAGAGGGAGTGACCAGAACAAAGGCCCAGAGAAAGGAAGCCACTGTGTGGCCCAAAAACAGTGAGTCACTCTCCGGGTACAGACAGCAAACACCTCTCGCTCATACGATCTTCGGACACACCCTCGCGGGGTCGATAAGGCAGGTATAATTATCTCTACTTTATAGATAAGAAAACCCAAGTGCCTAGAGGTTATATGCATTTCCCAAGGCTTCACAGCTCAGGGGCTGTGGAGCCCAGATCAACACTCAGGCTTAAACTCCCCAGACCTACCTGAGGCTGAAAGTGAAGAAAAGGTCAGATGACCAAAGGTCTTCAACGAAAAGCGGAGGAGGCTGATATTTCCTCAGCAGCCACGGGGAGCCGTCAAGAGCTTCGAGCAGGACTGGAAGGTCCGTGGGTCAGCTCTGGGCAGGAGCCGTCAGGGCAGGAAGACGCTGGGCTCAGGAAGACTGGGGGCAGTCCCTCGGGGGTCCTTAGGCCCGACCCGAGCCAGGGGCCAGAGGAGGGAGGAGAACAAGGCTGCAGGTGAACGGGAGTTACACTGCTCGGTGCAGAAGGAGGGAGCGAGGCTCCCAGAGCCGTTGGCTGTGCTTCCAAAGCGCCGGCGGCTTCCTCCCCGAGTCAGCTGGGACTTTTGCATCCGTGGCAGCGACTGTTGGGCGGGAGTACAACAAGCCAGGCACTTTCACATATATTTCTGCATTTCATCTTCATAACAGCCCCATGAAGTGGCTACTCTTTTAACCCCATTTCACAGAGGAGCAAAGCAAGGTACACAGTGGTTACAGAACGTGGCCCTGGCTACCCTGGGAGAAAATGGCTTAGAATGCAAAGTGGCAGGTCCCGCCCAGAGCCTGCACACCTGATCATTACCCACGACTGCCCTTCTTAGCTCTCAGCCGCCACTCTGAAGGCCAAGGCCGGGGATGAGACGGCTCTCCTCGCCCACCAGGATGCACCTGCCTCGCTGCCCTGGGCCTGCACAGCCTTCCCGGGCCTGGCCCAGAGTTACCTGGTTCCTTTGTTACCTCCCGCTGGGTCCTGAGGGATCCTGCTGCCATGGCCCAGCAGGCAGGAGGCCAGATCCGGGCTGTGATAGAGAGAGGGAGGGAGGGAGGGAGAGAGAGAGAGAGAGAGAGAGAGAGAGAGAGGGAGGGAGGCCCAGCCCGGGGCATCTCAGCAGGAGACGTCAAACCAGGCCAAGCTCAGTGGGGCTGAGATCAAAGGCAGCGGGGTGGGGGTGGGGGGCAGAGCAACAGGGAACAGAAATGAGCAGGGGTGAGGCTTGTCTCGTATCATTCCTGTGGCTGCATCCATGCGAAACCAGGGCTTCTTTGAAGGTCTGGGCATCCCCCCAGGCTGGGGTGTGAGACAGAAGATCGCCTCTTCCTGGGTTCCCCTGCCAGGAGCTGGGGGCTGAGAAGTTCTCTGTCAATAAAAGACATTCAGTCTCCCAGTCCCTCCGCAGCGACCTCTCCCCTGGGGGCCCGTCCAGCTCCTACACGCAGCGTCTCGGGACACTGTGTCCACATCCGGGCTCTCTGGTGTTGCTGCGTTCCTTTTCCTGTGTGGGCGTGGGTAACTCATGGCTTGGTCTGTTGTGTTCTTTGAGGCTCTGGTCTTAGCACCATGCACCTTGTAGGGCCTCCAGAAATCCTTAAGATCTGCCCAAAGGAGAGACCCATCTATCGTGTGGCCCTAGGCCCATGAAAGCACTCAGCAGGGACACTTACTGAGAGCCAGAGTGGCACCTGCAGGGGGAAAGCCTTGTCCAGGGAACCCGGGTCTGGGGTTCTAGCCCAGCTTTACCTCCGGCTTCCAAAACAAGCCATATCACCTCAGTGTCCCCACTTGGGGCACTAAGGAAAGGTTACTTAGTCCTAAAGTTTCCACAAAGTTTCTTTATCTTCACCTACTTGTCCCTTCTTGGTTAGTTCTTAGTTCTGGGTCACCTCCTCCAAGAGGCCCTCCCAGACCACTCGGGCTGCAGCAGCCCCCTCCCCTCTCCCAGGCATCTCTGACATGTCCCCTGTTCACTGTCTCCATCTGACCTTGTCCTGCCTGGGTGTTTTTCCACTTCCTTACTAACTGTCTCCCTGAATAGGATAGAAGTTCCGGAAGAGCAGGGAGCTGGTCTGAGCTCGCCTCTGCAGCTCCCTGCTCTGTTTCCAGAGCCCAGGATAGAGTCTGGCACACAGTAGGTGCTCAACTACTGTTTGCTGCGTGAATGAATGAACCATGACCACTTTCCTGTGCCATCAGGTATTCTCCAAAAACCACGGACATAGTGACCACAGAACAGTCCAAGGTGTGGGTGTATTAAAATATATTAAACCAACACCCTATTGTTGACATTGAAATTAATAACCACCATGCACGAAGCACCTAAAGAAGGTCGCTTTTGTTTCCCTATTGACTGTCGCAGTCAGCAGCACGTCAGCTCCTCGGGAAGAGGGACCTTGTCTTCTTGTGTGTCACTGTCCTCACCCCCAGCGCGTGCCCGGCACACAGGTGCTACATAAAAGTATTTAACAAACGAAGGAATGGCTTTCCTCCCTCCAAGAACGCTTGCACTCACTTTGCCCCTCCCTGTGGTTCGACACTCGGAAAGTAGTTTGTCTCCTGAGCAAGGGCACTTATTACGTTCTAATTTCCTCTCCTATTTAGAAAAGTCCATTCTAGCTGGAGTCCTGCCATTCGGGCAGCTTCTGGCCCCCGGAGAAATCCAGAGAATCGACGTCACCGCGTCCAGCTGATGTCATCCCAGCTCGCCGCAAAGGACTGTGTCAGCCAGCCCACGTGACCTGGCTGGGAGTCGCTGCACCATTGCCCCAGACATTTAGAAATTACAAACATGCTCAGGAATCCACAGAGCGATCTCGGCCAAGCCTGGAGTCCCAGGGTCCCTGGCCTGGGCTCCCTCACTCCTGCCGGGTGCCGGTGCCAGGCCGCTCTCACCGCTGCTGGCCACGGCAGACTCCCACGGGTCAGGATCGACACGGAGGCCACGTAGGGGCCGGAGCAGGACAACTTCCGGGGTGCCACTGGGTGTCTGCGGACCAGAGACGTGGTCGGGCACAGGAGCCTCCCGGTGGCTGTGAAAGCAGGTTCAGGTGGCAGGAGGTACGGTATCACGGATGAAACACTGGGTGTGCCCCTTGGGGTTCCGCCTCCAGGGGCAGCCGTGGCCTGGGCACGGGGCACTCCCGACGGCTGGCTGCAGGGGCACAGGACTGCCAGCCTGCAAATGACATGGAGTGAGTGCTTCCGTGGCAGGAACCACACCTCTGGAGAGGCCTTTCCACTCTTCAGTGGTTTCCCGTGAGCAGTATCTCCTTCAAGCCTGATTCAGGAGGAAGACAGAGCAGAGAGAATGAGGGCTAAGACAGATATTATGACAAGTCTGAGGTCAACCAGCGAGACGGGGGCAGAGAGGCCAGGACTGGAGCCCAGTTCCTCCCGCCGGGTCCCCCCATACACTTGGCACCCCCACCGAAGGAGTGCCAATCACATCCTGGACATCACAGATTCGTGTATTTATTTCATTTCTCTGGATTGCAATAAAGTGTCTATTCTAATAAAGTCAGTATATTAAAACACCTTCCCAACAGACAGGGCTCACACGTCTTGGCCAAGAGGCCCCCCGTTTTGGTCTGCACAGAGGTTCTGCGTGGCCGGCAGCCACTCATCCCGGGAGGCCTGCGCTTTCCTGGGCAGAAACGGGGAGGAAGAAGGTCCTGCTGGATCCCCGCACAGCCAGCTGTCCCAGTGGCAGAAGGAGCCAGGGAAGGGAGCTCGCGGGGTGGAGGTACCCACAAATCAATAAGACAAAAGAAGGCCTAGGGGGAAAATGGGCAAAGGGCGTGATTCTTTATCACGGAAGGAGAGAAGGCAGGGAACGTGTGAAGGTTGGACGTGGACATTTGTCACTGTCTGGCCCGCACAGCAGCCCGATGCCCGCTGCAGCCTCCTGAGCGCTCGCCCGAGACGTGCCAGGTTCTGGGCTGAGTGCCGTGCGGGAACAACCCGGTTGTTGCTATCGCACTGGGAGGCAGGAGCTCCTACCTCTTCGAGCAGGTGGGGAAGCAGGTGAGTCCGGCCCCCCGGCATGGTTCCTTTTTTAAATAGAATTTTTCCAGGTGGGGCAAGGACTGTCCAGTTGTCACAGATCCCATCATCCTCTGTTACAACCACGCTCACTTACAAACATAAGACCTTTCTTTTTTTAGCAATTTCCCTGAGCTATCATTCCCATTCCATACAATTCATCATGCAATTCAATGGTTCCCTCTATGTTCACGGTCTTGGCCACATGAATTTTAGACCATTGTCATCACCTCATAAAGGAAGCCTGTGGCCTTTTAACTCATACCTCCTTACCACTCTGTCCCTCCACCGGTCCTCAGCAATCACTAACCCCCTTTCTGTCTCCATAGAATATGCTCAGTCTAGACTTTTCATGTAAATGGAATGAGACCTGCTGTGTCTGGCTTCTTGCGCTTAGCACAGTGTTCCCAGGCCTGTCCACATGGTACCAGTTGTACTAGTACCGCATTTCTTTTTTCTTTTTCTTTTTATTGAATTAATTGGGGTGATGCCGGTTCACAAAATTGTACAGGTCTCAGGTGCACGATTCCACAGCGCATCATCTGGACACCGTGTTGGGTGTTCACCACCCCCAGCCAGGTCTCCCTCCAGCACCGTTTATCCCCCCCACCCTCCCCCACCTGCCTCCACCCACCTGCCCTCAGTGCCGCACGTCTCTGCAGGAGTGAACATTAGTCCCTTGCAGGGATGTACTACCTTTCAGGGACCCATTCATCCGTTTGGGAGATAACGTTTCCCTGGAAGCAGTCCCGGTTCTAAGGGCCTTATCCCATTGAGTCCTCCCACCGACCTTATGAGGTAGCTGCAAGTATGACCTCTGCTTCGTAACAGAGAAGGAGACTTGCCCAAGGTCACTCAGCCAGTGAACACCTGCGTGGCCACCAAGTTTGCCTCCAAGTCCCGGGGGCTCAGGATTCCTCCCTTTATGAGGGTCTTCAGGGGCAAGTCGAGCATACCCCAGCACGCTCATTGATCCCTAAGTAGAATCCAGAATGGTGCCCCGAGAGCCCCCCACCCTCGTGATGCACCCCACCCCCACCCACACTGGGCTCCTTCCCCACGCCCTTCAGGCATCCCCTCGGTCAGGAACAGTCCAGAAAACCACTTCCGCAACACACACACCTTGTTCCACAGACGACGTTTGGTCAACACGCCCCTTCAAAGGGTGTCATTTGGGCCTGTAACATCCTCATCATGTGGCACCTCGCTAATTCAATATCTGTGATCTTTTCAAGAGGCCGTGCTGGGCTGGAGTATGATTCGGTTAGCAAGCTTTTCTTCACCACGAATTTGTAATTCATCGTGTAAACAAGACGGGAGAAGGCATGTTCAAACAGAGTATTTTCAAGCCTCCTCAAAAATCACAGAAACACCCAGGAGCAACCCAAGAGCTGAGATGCGAGTGACACCCAAACCTTACCGATCCCTCCAAGCAGGTCCCCTTAAGACCAACAGGCAGCCTTGCTAAACGTGGTGGTGACAAGACTCGGGACTCAGGGCGCCGTGACTGCCTTCCTGCAAATACGGGCGCCTCAGACTCACTCTCCAGTTCTCGGAACCAGCCCTGGTCCTCGGTTTAGGTTCTTCTACAGCAAAGTTTGTTGCTGCCAAACAGACATCCAGCAGAACTAGGTAGTGAGCCCCCAAAGCCCCCTTGGGCCACACCGGGGTGGGAAACATTTAAGGTCAGGCCTAGGAAGGACCACCGGGAAAGAGGCCCTGGAGGGGCTTCTGAGCGTGGAGACCCCTCCTTCCTTCTACAAAACCTGGTATTTGTCCCACAGAGAAATCCCCTAGCGGAAATGTCTGAGGATGGTGGACAGCCCACAGCCGCCGAGACGAGCACGCAGTATCTCCAGACGGTCGTGTCCTGGTTTAGACATTCCCTATGGTCCAGCCGGGGACACGGCGGCAGAAAAGGCTGGAGGCGAAGTGTCTGTCACTCGTACTATATCCACAGTGCAACCTTCCCCTTCTTTCTAGAACCGTAGGCCTCGGATTGTCAACTGTCGTGGGTTCAGGCTGCCGCATTCTGTCCCAGTTTAGGGGTGAATTATTTTAAAGTGACAAAGAGATTGCGATCTTCTGCCGCTTTCCAGGGGACGCCTTTTATCTTGTCCACAGACCAGATTCAGTGACATTCTAGGGGGGCGGAGGGCGGGGGCGAGAGCAGAGACTCAGCACAAGGCAGAGGTGTACGACCCGCTGAGCCTCGGCCTCCACCAGTGCCCCTGGTGTGGACGCGGAGAGTCCCGGGGACGGAGACGGAGCGGCCGCTGGAAACTGGCTTCCTCCTGGCTTTGCAGCTGACCGCTCCTCTCTCCACCCGGTTCTCCCGCCGAGAATGGGGTCATTCCGCTGGAGGGGACTGCAAACAGCTTTCAAGTCATGCCCTCATTCTCATCTGTTGATAGAGGCCGCCTGGGGAGCTGAGTTCAGAAGCACTTGCAGGGTGAGTGGGAGAGAGCGAGCCGGGACCCGTCAGCAATGTCTGCTCTGAGCCAAGGACAGCGGTGGCTCATGTCCTTGACATATCTTTGCCACTCTTGACACGGATATCCGAAGTCCTCTTTGGTTCAGATCTTGTATGATTTTATGATGCCTCTCGATCGCTGTTTTCTTTGCCTTCTCCAAGGACCTGTTTCTAGGGCTCTTCCCCACCCAGCAGGAACAGACAGCGGCCTACAAACAACTGCTTGTAGCACGGAGCCATTCGAATCAGAGAGAGCCGAGGCCAGGGGAGGCAGCTCTCCTTGAGAACAGAAATGAGCCCCGAAGAGTGTCTCCCTCTGTCAGCACTGCACCGAAACCCTCAGGGCATGGGGGCGTGGCCAACACGAGGACCCCTTTCCACGATGAGACATACACAAGATGTGGCCTCTGTCTGCTTGGTGTAGGCGTGGAGGCCCGAGACAGCCAAACACCCTCTGACAAAGGGGAAAAGGGGAGCAGAGTCCTGCTGGGAATGGGGAGGTCTCCCTGTCTGTAGAGCAGAGACGAGAATTGCATCCCCTCCAACAGGGGTCGCTGCGACTGTGCTGTGAGATAATGCGGAGTGCTCGGCACAGGGCCTGGCCCCACAGCTCCGCGTGTCATAAAAGCGGTCCTGTGTCCGTCGTCTTACTCTCCGGGATCTCTCCTGGGTGATAGCAGGCCCGCGGAGATGAAATCCCTTCTGAAACCATGCCTCCCATCAGCAGGGCGGGAGCCGGCTCTCTCACCGCCAGGCCCCGCGTTGGCCAGTTCCAATAACACGATTAGTCATTTTTCATTCCTGAGATGTCTGCCCATGGGTGGGTGCGCGTGTGCATGTGTGAGTGCGTCTGTGCCTTTCAGGGCAGGGGAAAATCCATATTCTCTCTCTTCTGACCGAATTAATCAAATAAATCTTCTGTAAGGAGCTGCTAAATGAATCACAGATGTCTCTGCCCTTTTACAGGTTGCAGAAAGCCCCCGTTACAGTTCTTTTAATTTATCAGAGGAAAAAAGATGCCCTCGTGTGCCCCTTCCCGCTTGCAATAATAATCAGAACCAGTCTATTTTCCAAGGGTCCGAGGCTCATTTTCAAAAAATGTGTATCAATAGATGTAACAGCGGGAAGATTATTTTGCCAAGTCCCAGCCTCCAGCACAGCAAAGGTGCCCTGGCTGGGGAGAGCGTTTATAAAACCACATTTAATAAAAGAGTGTTATATTAAGTATGTTTGCGAGTGTATTTAAGCATATGGTTTCCATATCAGGCGTAAAGATGGCAACCACATGGCTTACCTTCTTTCTAACCTTTCCTGGAGACGTCCTTTCCAGGGGGCGCTGGGCCGGGAGGGTTTGGCCCGGATGCCGGTACGTGTGTGTTGTTTGCTTTTGCTTTTCGCGACTCCGGCTCCCACGGAACAGCACCGAGGAAGGTCCAGAAAACACGTGGAGACTCCCTGCCTCCTCCATGTCTGTTCTTAGCCCAAGAAACTTGGCTTGGCTCACTCTCTTCGACGGCCTCCACACTCTCCCAGCTCTCCCTGGCCTCGTCCAAGGTGCTGGGGGCTGGCAGGCCTTAAAGTGTGAATCAGTTTCAGCCGCCAAGAAGTTGAGGTCCCGGATTTTAAATGTGAGCCCTTCAGTCAAGCCAGAGGTCTTAGAAAGAAGGCCACCCAGTGTGGCGTCTAGGAGCCTGTTTACCAGCGAGTTGCTCACCAGCCCCAGGATTTGCCTGTCTGAAGACCCCCTTTCGGTACCTGCGCTGGGACGGAGGATTTATCTTATTCCTATAGGTCAACAGCAGTGGGCTGTGGCTCTGTGGGCCTGGGGTCCCCAGACATGCAGCAAGGAAAGGCCTCCACCATCTATACAATTCCCCAATTCTGAGGCAACCCTGGAAGCCAAAATGCCAAACTAGGAAGGGCATTTGGGGAGGTTGGGGGGGTGGTCCCTTGCCATGAGGCCACCCTGCCCACCCCCACCAGCCCAAACAGATTTGCCTGCTCGAGTTATAAATCTACTGGTACCATTTCTTTTTCGTCACTTGCCTAATCCTGTGCCCTTCGTTTCATGTGCTGTAATTATTAACATCTGCTTTCTGAGCCTGGACCGCGTGGAGTTTGCAAAGGCGGTTCTCGGCCCAGAACAATGGTGACAGCTGTTTCATTTAGCCCCAGGCCAGCACTTCCTGTTCAGTCTGCATCTGCCCTCCTGTGTCCAATTTCTGTTTCGGGGGTTCGGTGTTTTGTTTTCTGGGGGTTTTTCCCCCCTTCATCTGACCTTACAATACGTTTCAGAAGAATTTCTAACTTAGCACCCCAGCTAGTATTTGGAGCACATATGCTCGCTAGGTTGGTGACAGCTAGAGAGAGAGAGAGACGGGAGGAAGCCAGGATTGTCCGCAGCGGCGAACACGGCCGGGGGCTGCCCGGGGACCCAGGGAACCAGGTGCTAAGGAAATTCCTGGGCCTTGAGGTTGGGGACTAGGCTGAACTCCCTGAAACTTAGACACACAAAAAAATGGGCTTTGTTCCTCTGTCCCCTGGTTGGTGTTATCTCTAGGGCTTCTTTGGTAAGGGGGTCACCAAACATCCCACGGGGGACCGTGTTTCTGGGTGGCCACCAGCACACAGGGGCCCTTCTTTGGGAACTAAGTGGGCTCGTCAGGTGGGCCTCGATCCAGAGGCCCCAGACTCACTTTTCCCCACTGAGTCTCCAGCAGTGCAATAAAAACCCTCCCCGGTTTGCACAGGGAGGCCCATGGCAGGCAGAGAGGGAAGTGCCGTGGACAAGAGAAGAGGAAGAAAGCTTTGGAGGGTCTGCCTGGACCCCCTGGGTACGCATAGCTGCGCATGACCAGAGGGAAAGGAGGCCGTGCCCTGCCCATACCCTTCCGCCCACCCCGCCTATCCCCCACCCCCACCCCGGGCTCCCAAGCTCGGCTGGCAGGCAGATGTCAAGTTATTATCTGAGACCCCACCACAAGTGCTGGGTTAGAAGCCTCGAGACGTGTGAAGGCTGCCCTCGGGCATTGCCAGGTAGTTATTGCCATCCAGGGCAAAAACTGGTCTCCACGTGGGCAAGAACTGGCAGGGGCATGTAAGTGTCCTGTGGGGGCACAAAGCAGAGCATGGCAGCAGCCAGGGGACAGGTGTCATTCCTCCAATCGGGACATCCGGAGACTGTGCCTTTTGCCGGATCTCAGAGCCTCAGGGCTGCCAGAGACCCTGGAGACCCAATGCTCCCCCCCTCCTTTCTTCTTATATTTCTTATACTTATTCGAGCTTGAGTATATTGATAGAGAAGCAAAGGAAGGTACACCGTGGTGCTTCTAGAAACTTCAGGCATTTTGACCATTTCAATATGAAACATTTCTTTCCACCGCAGACCCTCTCCACCCTGCTAACTGGCTCACGTGAAAATCACTCGGGACCCCGCGTGCACATGGGAACCATGAGGCGAGGAAGGGAGAGCCCAGCGGCGGCCACGAGTGCATCCACCAGGCTCGCCCCAGGCCCATCTCTCCGGCCGCCCAAGGAGAGCTGAGCCCAGCGGTCCCGAGAAAGCACTGAGGGCTGCCTTGACACCTGGGGGTCTCGGAAGTCCCTGGCAGGTGCTCAGGGTCGCCATGTCTGGCAGCAGAAGAGCTCAGGTATAAAAGATGCAGCCAGGAGGGTCCTGCTCCGCCCCCGCCTCCTGCCCCTGCCAGGTGTCCGGTGTGCAGAGTGGAGAAGGCCCCAGAGCTCAGGAGACCCCCCACCCCGAACTCTTCACAGGAGCCCGGAGGTGCTGGGAGCCTGACCCGGGCATTGCCAGGGGCTTACCCTGCGCCCCGGAATCCCAGGAGCAGTGACCACGGCTTCAACAGGGTCGGATGCCGTTTTGCCCTCCCGGCGTGCACCGGGCCCTCCTGGAGGCCAGCCCCAGCCCCTCTCCCTGCCCCCCCCCCACTCCCAGTCTCCCCGCCCCGCCCCCTTCTCCTCTTTCTCACTCCTTTTCTTCTTAAAGTTAATTGCAACTTTTTTCTCCGCGCTCTGATCTGGATAAGCCACATCTCATTAGAAAAAGATTTAGCGGGAGCCCGAGCAGCCTGGAGAAGGAATCCCTAATCAACAGAGAAAAGATTTGGGTGTAATTGCGCTCTCCCGCCATTCTCGCCCCCTTCCGTCTTCCTCCGCTCTTGAGTCTGGGAAGAAAGTCGCAGTCGAATGTCTTGCTGTTTAGGTTTCTGCTGCTGAGGCAAACCAACCCAAGTGCTTTGGGGGTTCTTTCGTGGGCGCGGGGGTGGGGGGAGAGCTTTGCTTGGCGGGTTCTGTGGGAGAGTATGGGAAGCACTTCGGGTGGGGGAGTAAAACTTTTGGGGTGTGTGTGTGTGTGTGAAGTGCTTTGGTCATGGTGTGTGGTGTGTGTGTGTGTGTGTGTGTGTGTGTGTGTAAAGCTCTATGGTTGATAAGGGAATGAAAACTCATGGCATGTGCACCCGTGTGTGTGAAGTACACTGGTGTCGGATGCATGTGTGTGCAAAGAGCTTTGGTTCTTGGGGTGCGTGTGTTTGTGGGTGTGAAACACTTGGGGCATTGGGATATGGCTGCAAAGTGTGGGGTGAACACCCTCCAGTGGCTGGTACGTGGGTGCGAAGTGGTTTGGTTGCTGAGGGTGCGTGCGTGCGTGCGTGTGTGCGTGCGTGGTGTTTGTTTATTGCGTGCATGTGTGTTCACATGGATTAGTAGCGCCTTCGGTCTTTTCCTCTCACCCAATTAAATCCCAACAGATGCTTAAGTGGTGATCCGTGGAAAATTAATTTCGGAGCAAACCATCTCCCCAGGTACGGACCTCGGGTCCCCAACACCCAGCAATGAGATGACAGCATCGTCATGCTCTTCCTTCAAGGTTTGGAAATGATCTTCAGTGACTATGTATTCCTTTATAATTAATGGGGGGTATTTTAATTAGTTTAGTTTTAATTGAAAAAGTCCTGTGTGCTCAGAAGAAAAGCGGTAATACACACTCCTGGTACCATGTGAACATTACAAGGGGCTCGGTCGTCAACACTCAGCCCCTCTGGCACCCCTGTCTCCGGTCCCCCTCCTGATTCAGCCCGTACCGGCCGTTTCTGTACCCTCCCAACACAGACCACACGTTCATTCATGGTCCACGTTGGCGCCTAGTGTTCTGCTCTTTGCTTCTCTCATTTAACAAAATATCTCCGAGTTTGTTCTCTAGCAGCATAGAGTTACATTAACGCTGTGTTTTGAATTTATAAAATTAGTTAACTGGGAAGCTGGGACAGCATCCAGGTGCCATGGTGACCAGAACCCTGGACCCCAGGACCCCACAGGGCAGGGAGGACACAGTGCCTCCAGCCCTCCTGTCCCCTCCCTCCCCCCTGTCTCCATTTTCACCCCGACTGGATCTCAGTGTGTTGTATGGTTGTCACAAACACTCCTGCTGCACCGAAGACACATGGACACGTATATTTGCCGAGGATGCAAACGTCCCATCTGTGATGCTGGAGGAAATGGTTGTGGGGAGGGAAGGTTTTCAAAGGCACCAGTGACCAGCTCAGAACAGGGAGGGCCCAGGACTGATCAGCTCCCAATGCCAAGTCCAAACTCAAACCCTCCAGACCTGCCAGGTCCCAACAGGTTATCTGCAGGCTACAGTGAAGACGGCATGCCCCAGGCAAAGTATCCATGCACAGGCCCTTAACTCACAGAGCCACGTGCTCAGAATGTTCACTGAGGCCTGGAACACGCTGCCCAGGAGGGTAGCCACTTGGCCGCACCTGGTTACCGAGCCTTTGAAATGCGGCTACCCCAACCTGAAATGTGCTGTAAGGGCAAAATACACACCAGCCTTTGAAGACTTGTACGAAAACCAAACGTGAAGTAGTTATGAATCATTGCATATTAATTTGACGTTAAAATGATAACATTTTGTGTATGCTGGTTAAGCGGCACAAACTATGAACACTGACAATGGAGCGTGCATGTCGAGTGCTTTGGCTCACCTGTTTCCTGTACTGTTTTAATGCGACTACTAGAGAATGTAAAATCACACATGCGGCTTGCATCTGTGACTCCCATTATATCTGTGTTGGACCGCACAGGCCTGGAATGTAAGACACCCTTCCACGAATACCGTTGTCCCCATTTTACAAGGAACAACCCAGCTCGCAGGTTGAGTGGCTTGACCAAGGACACCAGCTGATGCGCTGCAGGAGCCCAACCTCACATTGTGAGAGGCCGGTGATCCCAGCTGGAGGGTCTCCTATTTGATGAAACTCCCAAAACAAGAGATGTGTTGTTGTGTTTGACAAGCTTTTATACAGAAGCGGGTAAGGCCAGCAAGGACCGAAGCCAATGTGGAGTCTGGGAAGGCAAAATAAAAGCCTGTGCGTGCCTCGGGGTAGGATGACTTCCCAACACTCACTGGGAATGTTAAGGTGCAGGATGATTCTTAGTGCACAGTGCTTGGGTGGGCTCTCCAGCTCTCTGTGTGACCTTGGGCCAGTCTCTTCCCATCTCTGGGCCTCAGCTTCTCTATCTGCAAAGAGAAGCCACTGGCTTCAGTGTTCTCTGAGGTTCATCAGAACCCATGGTATACTCAGCAGCTTTCTCCCTCCCGGTGGTTAGAGGTGGCTTGAGAGCAACTTCCAGAGTCCTTGGGCAATTGCCACCTCCCTGTGTCATCTGTGGGATGGGGACAAGAACAGCGTGGACTTCAGGTGGTTGCTCTGGGGATTAATGAGATAATGCAGGGGATGCACTCAGCACATGCCCGGCCCACAGAAAGCACCAAGTAAAGGCTAGCTTTTGTTGTCACTGGAGCAGTACCCAGGTTGACCAGCTGGCTTGGATAGTTCTGGGTCAGTAGACTCAGATTCTCAAGCAGTATCTGCCTTGGAGCCTCCCCCTAACCTGACACACTCAAAAGCCAAATTCGATCTAATGCAGGTTCCCCTGGACTTGGCTTTGAAGGGTTGGTTACAGCTGCAACTCAATATCCTGACTGCACAGGTAACAGAAGTGCTGGGAAGAGGGTGGTTTGGCAGGGGCCCAGAGGATGGTATTGCAGCGGGAGCCTCAAGGTTCTTGTAACAGAGCATCTTCTGGCGTGTTCAGAGGAAGACGGGGAAACTTGCACCCCCAGGCAATATGTTAGCTCTTAGTGTTACTTCTTTTCCGCTGGGATAGTGGTCGCATGTCACTTCTCCATCATTTGCAGGAGTGAGGCAGGTCCACGGCCACAGGCCTGCTTCGCCCCCTTTTCCCACCGTGGGAAGGTTCTGACCTCAGTTCTTCGTGACAGCTGTTTTCATTTTCTCACCGCTGAACTGTGGGTAAACAGCCTCCTGTACCAGATAAAGGCTTTATCGGCTCAGCAGCTCGCCTCCTACGTACAAGCTCTTTCTCACGCATGCAAGTCTGTCTGCAGGAAGAGTGAAGATGAACTTGATTTTTTTTCTCCTGGGTTATCTTAGACTTAATTGGGAGGAACCTTGAGTTCAAAGGACAGGCTCCCAGCTGTCTCTGGCGTTCATCGGCTGCCATCTGCTGGCTAATCCTGGTATGGCATGGTCTCCTTGGCAGGCAGGCTATTTCACCAGGGGTGAAGAAGGTCACTCCTCAATCAAAAAATATTTATGGAGCAGGAACCGTGTGCCAGGCATAGTTCTGGGCACTTGGGATTCACCAGCAAACAAAACAGACAAATACCTCTGTTCTTCTGGAGCTGACATTCTTGCAGGACAGAACAGACAGTCAACAATAAACCTACTCTGCAAAGAATACCATGTGTTAGAGTGATAAGTGCATGGGGAAAAAATGTAAAAGTAGACCATGTAAGGGGAATGGAAAGTTCTGGGTGGGGGGGAAGTGAGTTTAAATTTTAAATAGTGTTCAGGGTCAACCTCCCTGAGAAGGTGACTTTTGAATAAAGGCTTGAAGGAAATGAATGACTTTACCGTTGGAGGAAAAGCCTATCCACCTGGCAGAATGGACAGGAGCGCTCTGTGCACTCGGGCGAGACCCAGGAGCCCAGGGGGGCTGGAGGGGGTGAGCCAGGAAAGAGAAGCCAGGGAGGTCATCAGCAGGAGGGAGAGGTACGGGGTCCTGTGGGCTGTTGTTGGAGGACCTTGGCTGTCGTGACTGGCTTGGGCTGTCAGGACAGAATACCGTAGGCAGGGCGGCGGACACAACAGACATCTATTTCTCGCTGTTCTGGAGGCTGGGAAGTCCAAGATCAAGGCAGCAGCCCACTCAGTGTCAGGTGAGAGCCCACTTCCCGGCTTGTAAAGGGCTGACTTGTTGCTATGCCCACACGGCCTTTCCTCGGTTCCTGTCTGCGTCTTCTCCTTTCAAGGCCACGAATCCCAGCAGGAGAGCCCCATCCACGTGACCTAATTTAACTATTACCTCCCAAAGACTCCGTCTCCAAATGCTGTCCCAGCAAGGGTGAGGGCTTCCACATATACGTTGCGGGGGGGGGGGGGAGGCGGGGGGGGCGGAGCAGGGACACAGATGTGCCGTCCCTAATGCTGGCTTTGGGTTCAGAGACGCTGTTCCAGGGATGGCAGAGGAAGCCTAGCCTGCCACGCAGCGCCAAGACATCTGGGAAATGCTCTCAAAACACACGCCATTCTCTTCATTCATTCAGCAAATATGTCCTCAAATGGGAAAAGTAAAGTCAAACCATGTGTGTCGAAGGTGATGAGTAAGAGACGGAGGAGGCTGTGGGTGGGCGCATGGGGGTGAGGATATGAAGGTGTGTGTGTTGTGTGTGGTGGTGTGAGCCTGTCTGTGCGGGACTGAGCAAACACTCACTAAGTGACTGGGTG
The DNA here is from genome assembly GCF_019186645.2 of Phyllostomus hastatus. Lineage (NCBI taxonomy): Eukaryota > Metazoa > Chordata > Mammalia > Chiroptera > Phyllostomidae > Phyllostomus > Phyllostomus hastatus. Next base: position 25,822,097 of record NW_025334004.1, on the reverse strand, counting down.
CTTCATTCTTTAATGCTGGTGCCCCTCCGAACAACGATAACAAAAAGAAACCAACTTATGCCACAAGCCTGCTTTCGAAGTATCTCTTTGCTGAGACAGGTGGTCTTCCGTCAGAGTCTCTCACAGCCCCCCTCCCCACCCACCTCTGTGCCAGGCCCTGTGACGGGGTCCTCTTGGCATATTTACATACAGCAGGCTGTACTCCCTCTTCCCTCAGGCCTGCAAATTCATGTGGACGTCTTTTCTTCCATAACTTTGGCTACTCGCTCTCTTTCTCGGGAGAGGAGTCCGCCCTTCACCTAGCCTCTGCAGAGGGTGCAGGGTTGTTTGGGTAAGACGGGCCACAGCCCCGCCTGGAGGAGATGGCTATCTCCTGGAACCCCAAAGTCGTGACTAGACTCAGCTGCCCAGTGTAGAGACAGGCAAGAGGCTTTCAAGCTCCAGAGGCCGAGTGCATGGCTTTGCATCCTGTGTTTGCCACTTCCCAACGTGGACTGGAGGCGATGCTTTAATGTCTCTGAGCTTCTGCTCCAATGGGAAGGTCAACACCCATCTTGCAGAGCAGGTGAAGAGACCAAAGGGGTCTGTTGTTCATGTTCCTGATACTCACTGAGCACCTACTTGGTGCCAGGCACTGGCCTAGGTGCTGTGGGCATGATCACGAGCTCTCGTGTGTGTGTATATTCTAGTAGGATGTCATGTTAACGGGCATTGATTAAGGACCTCTTTTCAGAGCAAGGATCCATGTTTCTAAAAGCACAGCTGTACTATGCTTCCAGCTGTTAAAATCATGTGTGTGTTTGTGTGTGTGTTGTGTGTCTCTGTGTGTCCATACATACACATGCACGTGTTTAAAGAATGGAGCATCTCAACGAATACTGAGATACTACATGATACCATTTATGTTTATTTGCCAATCATGCTCCATAATTTTGAACATGTACTTGATAGTAATACTATTAAAACATTTGCTAGAAATATATACACTGACAACTTCAGGATAATGTTCCCTGGAGAGTGGGGGGGTGAGGGGGGAGAGAAAGAGAGAGAGGGAGATGGAACTTGATGTTTACCTATATCTATCACATTTTATTTTTCTATAAGAAAAAAACTTGAAGCAAATATGGCAAAACAACATCTAAAGAACATTTTGAAATGCATTTCATTTACTAAATGCAAATACTAATCCTAAATTGCGTGGATTCTTCCTATATTCCAGATCAGTACACTGAGGCTCAGTGAGCGATTGCACCGGACAGGAAGCTGCCGGTTGAAACTGAGTACTGTGTATCTAGCCTTGGAGTCTGAGCTCATTTCATTAAACCGCCCGACGTCCGGAATGTATGCTAATACATAACTGATTCTACCTGCGAACGTTTTGTTGAGGATTCATGCATCCACGTTCACGAAAGATATTGGGCTGTAGTTTTATATTTTTAGGATTAAACTTTATTCTTTACAGCAGTTTGGGGTTCACAGCAAAACTGAGTAGAAAGCGCAGGGCGTTCCCACGTACCCCTTGCCCCCAACCCCCCACCCCTCATTGTCAACATCCCCGCCAGAGCAGCACCTTTGTGACAGCTGACGGGACTGCACTGTTGGGAGATGGTGATCGCCCCGAGTGGGTGGTAGACACAAGTTCAGTGTTGGTGTTGCGCACTCTGTGGGTTTAGCCAAATGTATAATGACATGTACTCACCATTGTGGTATCATAAAAAAAATCATTTTATTGCCCTAAAAATCCTCTGAGCTCTGTCTACATACCCCTCCCTCTCCCCTAAACCCTGGCAACCACTGACCTTTTTACTCTCCACGTGGTTTTGCCTCCTTAAGAACGTCACGTGGTTGAAATCATACAGTATGTAGCCTTGTTCAGATTGGCTCTCTTCACTTCCTAATGTGCGTTCAGGTTTCCCCCATGTCTTTCCAGGGCTTGAGAGAGCGTTTCTTTTCAGCACCGGATGATGTTCCATTGTCTGGATGGGCCTTGGTGTGTTTATTCGTTCATTCACCGAAGGACATCTTGGTTGCTTCCAAGTTTTGGCACTTACGAACAAAGCGCTATAAATATCTGTGTGTAAGTTTTTGCGTAGGCAGAAGTTTTCCGTTCATTTGGGTAAATACCGAGGCGTGCAATTGCTGGATCATATGGTGAGACTATAATTAGTTTTGTAAGAAACTGCCAAACTGTCTTGCAAAGTGGCTGTGCCATTTTGCATTCCTACCAGCAGATGAGTCAGAGTTTCTGTTGACCCACATCCTCGTTAGCATTTGGCGTTTTCAGTGAATGGGTTTTGGCCGTTACAGTAGGTGTGTAGTGGTATCTCCTTGTTTTAATGTGCATTTCTGTGAAGGCATACTTGTGAGGCACAGCTTTATAAGCTGTTTCGCCGTCTGTGTGAGGAAGGATCCCCCCCAAAAAACCATAATTTATTTATTAAAAACACGTGTATTTATTCTTACATGCTTAAACTTCAGTCACCTTCAAAGTACTCTCCATTTGATGCAATACTCCTATTGAGACTGAACAGTTTTTGAACTCATCAATTTCGATGCCTTTTAGTGCTTCTGCCATTTTTTGTTTCACCTCTTCCACATCGGCAAAATGTTTGCCTTTGATGATTTTTAAATCCAGGGAGGCAAAAAGAAAACAGTCACTCAGAGCAAGATCAGGTGAGTAGGGAGTGTGGGGCACAGGGGTCACAATGTTTTTGGCTAAAACTGCTGAACACTCAGCACAGTGTGGACAAGTGCACTTATAAATCACCCATCATGAAATGGGCAAATGCATTGAGTCTTCAAAAACAAAATTCACTGAAGCCAAACGCAGCCTCTCACAACAACACCAGCTGGTACACTGATACAGATGGGTTCCTAGAACACTCACCTAGTAGGGGAAGACTGTACTTCCCTACAGGAAGGAGCCTGCCTGCAGAAGATAATTTCTGGGGTTTAGGGGTCCCCCCTCATTTATCCTTTTTGGTGAAGTCTGTTTAGATCTTTTGCCAGTGTTTTAATTGTTTGTTTTTATTGTGGAGTGTTAAATAGTTATTTGTATATTTTAGACAACAGTCCTTTATCAAATGCATCTTTTGCAAATATTCTCTCCTGTTCTACAGCTTCTCATTGTCTTTCACAGAGAAGTTTTCAATTTTAATAAAGTCTAGTTTATCAATTACTCCTTTTATGAATTGTGCCTTTGATGTTGTATATAAAAGCCAGAGCCATACCCAAGGTTATCTAGTTTTCTTCTTTGTTAATTTTCTCTTATTTTTATAGTTTGCTAATGTGGAAGCTTAGATAATTGACTTTAGACATTTCTTCCTTTCTAATATATGCATTCAATGTCATAAATTTCCCTCAAAGCACTGCTTTACTGTGTCCCACAAATTTTGATAAATTGCATTTTCATTTTCATCTAGTTCAAAATATTTTTTAATTTCTCTTGAGATTTCTCACTTGACCCGTGTGTTATTTACAAGCATGTCGTTTAATCTCTCCGTGTTCGGGGATTTTCCAGCTATCTCTCTGTTATTGATTTCCAGTTTAATTCCACTGTTGCCTAAAGCAGACATTGTATGATTTCTAGTTTTTTCATTTGTTGAAGTGTGTTTTATGGCCACCAATATGTTCTAGCTTGGTGATTGTTCCACGTGAGCTTGAGAAGAATGTGTATTGTGCTGTTGTTGGATGAACTAGTGTACAAATGCCAATTGGATCCAGTTGATGGGTGGCGCTGTTGTGTTCAACTGTGTCATCGGTGGTTTTCTGCCTGAAGGATCTGTTCATTTCTAACAGAGGGGTGTTAAAGTCTCCAGCTATAATACTGGAGTCTTCTACTTCTCCTTACAGTTCTATCCTTCTTGCCTCATGTGTGTTGATGCTATGTTGTTAGGCATATGCACATTAAAAATTGCTGTGTCTCCTTGGAGCATTGCCCTTCTTATGGAATGCCCCTCTTCACAGCTGTTCCCTGAAGTCTGCTCTCTCTGAAATCACATAGCCACTCCCGCTTTCTTTTGATTAATGTTAGCACAGTATAGCCTCCTACATCCCTTTGCTTTTCATTTATATGTGTCTTTATATTTCAAGTAGGTTTCATGTAGATAAAAAACAGTGGGGGCTTTTTTTAACCTGCTCTGGCAATCTGTCTTTTAATTGGGATACTTAGGTCATGGGCACTTAAAGAGATTATTGATTTAATTTGATTAATATCTGTCATTTATGTTACTGCTTTCTGTTTTCTGTCTTTGTTTCTTGTCCCTGTTTTTGTTTTCCACATTTTTTCTGCTTTTTGTGGTGTCGTTTTTTTCTTTTAGATTAGGAAATTTGTTTTAACCATGAGTAAGCTATTCATCTGTCCATAAATTGGGTGGAATGAAGATCTCACATCTGGTGTTTCCTGTAAAGAACTTGATTATCTATACTCCTGATTGCTTTTTGTGGTTTTAATGGAGCATTTTATATGATTCCATTTTCTCCTGTTAGTATATCAATTATACTTCTTTTAAGAAACTTTTTTAGTCATTGCCCTAGAGTTTGAAATATACATTTACAACTACTTCCAGTCCACTTTCAAATAACACTATACCATTTCACGGGGGGTGCAAGTACTTTATAATAACAAATAATAAACCCTAACTCCTCCCTCCCATCCCTTACATCCCTGCAGTTACTCCTTGTACCAGTTCACTTGTACATAAGTGTATGTATGGACACACACAGTAAGCATACACAATCTGGTGCATTGTTGTGATTTGGAGAAAAACATACCTGTAAGGTCATTTAAGAATAATAAAAATAAATGTTTTTTAAAAATATTTACCTTAATTTATTCCTTCTCTGATGTTCTTCTTTTCTTTTTGTAGATTTGAGTTTCTGACTGATATCATTTTCCTTCTCCCTAAAGAACTTCTCTTAACATTTTTTGCGGGGTAAGTGTGCTAGTAACAAATTCTATCAATTTTTGTTTGAGAAGTTTTTATTTCACCTGTAGTTTTGAAAGATAATTGGCAGAGCACAGAATTCTAGGTTGGTGAGGGGTTTTCTCTCAGCATTTTAAAATATTTCATTCCATTTTCTTCTTGCTTTTATGGTTTCTGAGGAAAAGTGGATATAATGCTTATCTTCGCTTCTCTACAGTTAAGGTGTTTCTTCCCTGCCTGGCTTCTTCTAAGACTTTTTAAAAATTATATTTTACGGATTATGCTATTACAGTTGTCCTGATTTTTCCCTCTTTGTTCCCCTCCACCCAGCAACCCCCACTCCCTCAAGCAATCCCCACACATTGTTCATGTCCATGGGTCATGCATGGAAGTCCTTTGGCTACTCCATTTCCTACGGAGCCCCATGGCTAATCTGTAACTACCTATCTGTACTTCTTAATCCCCCCACCTCTTACCCATTCTCCCACACCCCACCTCCCATCTCTTCACCTTTAACTTTTGGCATTTTAGTTATGATGTGCCTTGGAGAGGGCCTCTGCATCTGTCTCGTTAGGGACTCTGTGTTTCTTGGACTTGCATGTCTATTTCCTTCACCAAATTAGGGAAATTTTCTTTCATTCTTTTTTCAAATAGATTTCCCATTTCTGGCTCTTTCTCTTCTTCTGTCGCCCTATGAAGGGAATGTTGGATTGCTTCCTGTTGCCCCACAGACTGCTTACGCTGTCTTTGTTTTTTCGATTCTCTTTTCTTCTTGTTCTGATTGGTCATTTTTTGCTTCCTTATGTTCCAATCATGGATTTGATTCTTAGCTTCATCCACTCTACTGTTGTTTCTTGTAAACTGTTCTTTATTTCAATTAATATATCCTTCATTTATGACTGGATATTTTTTTATGCTATTAAGGTCCTCACTAAGTTCCTTGAGCATCCTTATAAAAAGTGTCTTGAGCCATGGTTGGTGTAGCTCAGTGGATTGAGTGTAGGCTGTGAACCAAAGGGTTGCCAGTTTGATTCCCAGTTAAGGCACATGCCTAAGTTGCAGGCCAGGTCTCCAGTAGGGGTCACGTGAGAGGCAACCACACAGTGATATTTCTCTCCCTCTGTTTCTCCCTCCCTTCCTCTCTCTCTAAAGCTAAATAAACAAAATCTTCAAAAAAATAAAAATGTAAAAAAAAAGTATTTTGAGCCCTGGCTGGTGTGGCTTAGTGGATTGAGTGCTGGCCTGCAAACCAAAAAGTCACTGATTTGATTCCCAGTCAGAGCACACGCCTAGGTTGCAGGCCAGGTCCCCAGTTGGGGGCATATGAGAAGCAACCCATCACTGTATCTCTCACACATTGATGTTTCTCTCCCTCTCTTTCTCCCTCCCCTCCCTTCTCTCTAAAAGTAAATAAATAAAATCTTTTTTAAAAAAGTGTTTTGAACTCTGCATCTGATAGATTGCTTATCTCCATTTTGTTTAGCTCTTTTTCTAGAGTTTTGATCTGTTCTTTCATGTGGGCCAAGTTTCTTTGTCTCCTCACTTTGGCAGCCTCCCTGTGTTTGTTTCTGTGTATTAGGTAGAGCTGCTTTGACTCCGTGTCTCGGTAGTGTGGCCTAGTGTAGTAGGTGTTCTGTAGGGTCCAGTGGCACAGGCTCCCCTATCACTCAAGCCGAGTACTTGAGATCCACCTTTTATGTGGGCTGAGTGTACCTCCTAAGTCTTGGTTGCTGTTGGCAGATCAATGGGATGAATTTACCCAGGACAGTCAGCTGCAAGGATTGGCTATGACCACTTACCACCACCCTGCACCCTCCATAGAGGATCAGCTATACAGGGGCAGGGTGGTGGTGCTCCGATGTAGTATGTAGCTTTCCGGTGGGTGTGCTGACCCTGGGGTTTCCTGGGTGGTGCAGGCCAAGAACAGCCCCACCTATGTTTGCCCGTGGCTACTCTGCCTGAGTTATAAAGCAATCTGAGATGGCTGCTACTTGTGCTGGGCTTGGTGATTTCCAGGCAAAGCCAAACCGTGCTGTGAACCTAGGCTACTAGTTCCAGGACTGGAGCTCACTGAGGCCAGCTGCTTCTTGTTTGTTTATATGGAAAAGCAGCTTGGGTGGGCCAGTAATTTGGGTGGGGCAGAGTCTCTGGGGACCTCCAAAGCAGGTCAAGCAGTGTTAGCCAGTTTGGTGGAATCTTAGATACGGCACCAGTCTGCTGACTCTGTGCGGGGAGAGCCCAGAAAAGGAACAAGGGCCTCTGCTCGCTTTGATGCCACACACTTCAGCCTCCCCACCAGTGGCCCCTCAAGCCACCTCCCAGAGGAAGTGAGTCTGAGCAGGTGAGTCTGTGTGCAGGTTCTTTAAGAGGAACTGCTTGGGGCTCCAGAAGTTTCTTCCAGTGAGTCAATCCCTGCTGGTCTGTGCAGCCAGAAGTTGTGGGGACTTATCTTCCTGGCACTGGAAGCCTGGGCTGGGGGGCCTGGTGTGGGGCTGGGTCTCCTCACTTCCAAGATATCCTCCCGAATTTTCATCCAGCACACATGGATGTGGGACCAGCCCGTTCTGTGTCTGCGCCCCTCCTACCAGTCTGGATGGACGTGGGTTCTTTAATGTCAGACTTCCATTCAGCTCAATTTCTGTTGGTTCTGAGAATGGTGGTTTTATATTTTAGTTGTAATTTTGTTGTGGTTGCACAAAGAGGCGAGCCGTGTCTGCCTATGCTGCCATCTTGACTGGCGGTCTTAAGATTTCTTTTCAATGGTTTTCTGTATTTTAGATATGGTGTGGGTATAGCCTGAGTGTAGTGTTTGTGTGTTTGCTTGTTTTGGCATTTACACTGTTTGATGTTCTCTGAGCTTCCTGGATCTGTTAATTTAGTGTTGGACATTAATTTGGAGAAATTCTTAGTCATTGTTACTTCTAATGTTTCTGTTGCTTTCTCTCTCTCTGTTCCTTCTGATCTCATTACCATTACATATATGCCACACATTTTCAAGTTGTTTTACAGTTCTTGGACATTCTGTTCTATTTTTTTTCCAGTCTTTTTTCTCTTTTCTTTTTAGTTTCAGAAGTTTCTCTTGAGATATTTATTTTAACTCTTTAATGTTTGGAAGACTTCTCCAGTGAAATCATCTAGGCCTGAAGATTTCTTTTTCAGAAGCTTTTTGAGTTGCAAATTCAATTTCATTTGTGGTAATAGGGTTATTCCGATTGTCTGTTTCACCTTGGTTCAGTTTTGGCAGTTTGTGGTATTTGGTCCATTGCTTTTAAGTTGTCAAATTTAGGAACATAAGGTTGTTCAGTGTTTCTGCCTCTCTTTTTAATAGTTGCAAGATCTGTAGTGATATCCCCTGTCTCTTTTCTGATATGATAATCTATGTCTTCTTTTGATCTTTGTCAGTGCTGCTAGAAGAGTATTCATTTTATTAATATTTTTGAAGAACCAACTTTTTTTCTCTATGGTTTTCCTATTTTCACTTTCAATGATCTTTGCTCCTACCTCCATTGTTTCCTTTTTTATGCTTAATGTTGATTTAATTTTGTTCTTTTTTGCTAGTGCTTTGAAGTGAGAACTTATAATACTGATTTGAGATGTTTCCTTTTTTCTAATGTAAGCATTTTGTGTTATAAATTTTCCTCTCAGTTCTGTTTTGGCTATACCCCCATATCTTGATTTGCTACATATTAATTTTCACTTAAGATCTATGCATTTTAAAAATTTTCTTTGAGATTTCCTCTTTAACTTATGAATTGTTTAGAAGTTTGCTCCTTCATTTTCCTATTGTCTATCTACATTGAGTTTTGATAACTGTCTCTAGTACTATTTTATCTCCACAAGAACTCTGTCCATTTATTCTATTGCTATATCACTAATGCTGAGAACAGGATAATAACACATGCTTAAAAGATAAGGATGAATGAATGATTAAACTAACTTAAACCACGAAGAGAAAACAGAATGTTACGAGGGAAGGGAGGTATCCGTTCATGGATATTGATTATCGCTGGGTGGGGAGATATGGTTGCCTTGTAGCTTCTTCTTTTTATATTTCCTCTTTTCCAAATCCCCTGCAATCAGCATGTACTGCTTTTATAATCAGGTAAAGGAATTATAAAAGTGGGAGCTACTATTTCTGATCATTTTCAGTGCCCCCCCGGTAGGTCCTACCAGAGCTTGAACTGCTGAAAAAGCTGCAGGTGAGAGTCAGGGACACAGGAAGACCCTCTGGAAGCCCCCAGAGCAGAAGTGGCCCAGACACCTTCAGGGAGACAAGTAAGAACCCTGCTAGCCGCCTGCTTCTAAAAGCTCCCGGGACTGCTGCTGTCATAAGTACCTTTATCAACGAGACCATGTGCATTTTGAGTTACAAGAGTCAACTTTGTCCTCCTTTCCTCGCTGCCCGGAGGCCCCCAGAGATCTCATGAACTCATGCTCTTTCCAGGAAATCTGGTTTCATTGGAAATAACACATCCGGCTGCCTAAGTCCAGCCATGAAAACTCCTTTGACAATATACCGTGAGGAAGCGATACTGGTGTCTGTTTCCAGGGTTCGTGGTGTACAGAAGATTACAAAAAATAATAAGAGGAAGCAGAGAAGAGATGCTTAGATATATGTATATCTCATACATATTTTTATTTTTTATTTTATTTTTATTTTATTTATTATTTATTTATTTATTGTCTTTTTTATTTTTATGTATATATACATGTATATATTTCTTATTTTTTCAAAGCAATTTCTTTGGGAAACTGAGTAATAAGACAATTTGATGGCGATAATCCCAGCTGGCCAAGATCACCACCCAGATATTTCTTAGGTGAGGGCAATTTCTAAAGACAAGTGAATATGTCTTTCCACACTTGAAAATAATGTGGAGAACTTAGTTTAAATTTTTAAAATATTTTCATTCAACATTAGTGTTTGCCTAGATCTGGGATTTCTTTTCAGCCTTTCCTACTTTTGAGGTGCAATGACTCGCTGTAAGGTCCAGGGATCTCTGGAGGCTCAGGACTGGGCAGGGGTGTGGCCTGATGCCCAGGAACGGCACAGGGGACCACCCCTGGGGGACGCCCCACAAACAGCAGGCGGGGGGAGCGTGGCAACAGCCGCATTCTCCTTGGAGCTGAGCCAAAGAAGGCATCAAGATCAGCAAGCACATCCCTATCGATTTGTCCGAGTCTTAAAGAACAGCCAAGGACACGAGAACCTGGAAAATAATGACATAACCTGATGGGGGTGGGGGACAAGAATCTACATCCCTGAAACTGTTCATGGCAAACACAACAGACTGCGCTGAAACCAGTCAGAAATAGAATGTTGTCACCTAAACCAATCTGTCCATTGAAAAAGCCATCATTTGATTACTATGATTCCTGCGCAGCAGATTTGCTGGCGTTTTGTTGCTGTTGCTGCCTTGACTAATTTGAGTACGTCAAAATGCATAGACTTATTGATTCATTGGATTTTTATTGACATCTCCTGTTCAATTAAATTCAAAAACCTCCATCACTCCTCCAGGACTCCCAGGTGGAGACCACCCTTGGCCACTGTGAGGGCTGTTCATGAAAATTTTCTGGCTCTCTGCTTTCTGAGCACGCAGAGACCCAGCTTCCCGGCTTGTCAAGTTAGGAGTAGCCGCGAGTCTCACTTTGGCCATTGAAATGTGTACAGAAGTGACATTTCGGGGTAGCCACTTCAGGCCAGTGTATAATTTACTCCATCTCCTTCCCTCTTCTGCTGTGATTGTGGATGCGTGTATTGAGACAAAGCCATCCTGGGTCCCCGAGTGATTGACATGCAGAGCGCCCCTTGATGACCTGCAATAGACAGGTAATTGTGAACAAGAGAAAACATTTATCGTGTAAAGCCGCTAAGATCTGGTGGTTGTTACTGCGTCATGACCTGGCCTGTCCTCACTGACGTGGGTGCATGCACGCTCACATACTGAGTGCCTGTGGGTGCGGGTAGGGGTTAGAGGGGTGCTAGGGCCCAGGCGGGAGCACAGGGTAAGATGCAATCTCTTTCCCTGAAGAGCCGACAATCTGGTTCGGCAGATCAGATATCTAGACAATGTATAATGATAATGATACAAGAGCAGATGATTCGAGAGCAAAGTGATAAGGCGTTTGTGTACTGCAGTCTTAAGAAGGAATTGATCGTATGGGATCCCGGATGCAAGACAGAAAGGCTCAGGTGCCAGCCGTCTCCTCTGGACCCTTCCAGACTCACTCTCCGGACACCTCCGCTCTGCTTCCAGCCCCACGAGGCTGACCCGTCTGTGCTGCATGAACACATGTAGCCCTTCCCTCTGGCTCCTGGTTTGGCCAGGTCAGTGGAAGTCGGGGGAGGGGGAGGGCTCGGCAGAAGATTGGAGAGAAGGAAGAGAGTGAAGCTAGAAGGTTTAACCACCGGATGCCATCAACAGGGTGTCTGTACCCCTCAGCTGAAGGTCCCAGCTCCTCGCAAAATGACCCTCTCCACCTGACTGACCTCATCCAGGTTCCCAGAAGTCTCTGCTCCCTCCCTCCCCCTCAGGCCCATGGCTGGTAAGAGCCCCATAGTCTGCTATCAGCTCCAGTATCCTGCACCATCCCTTGTGGTTTCCCTTTTGGTGTCCTGCCCACATCTCTCCTTAAGGACTCCTTAAATGACCCTGTTCGGAGGGTGCCATCTGTTTCTTGATGGAGGCTGACTAATAGGTCTCCCACGGAGAGGCAGCAGCAGAAAGGAAATGGTCCTGCTTCGTCTAATTATAGGGTCAGCTGGTAAAAGAGGCAGGAGGCTTTAAAATATGATTAATTCTTCATGAAGAAATGAATTATTAAATGGCTTTGACTCTCACACCCAAACTGGAAGATTCCGCTCTGAAGTAGGGAAGGGTTGGAGGCAAAGCACTGGCCTCTTTGTACCTGTGAGTAGGTGGGCCTCACAGAGCCATTGTCCCAGAGCCCTCTGCAAATACTGGGGCCACAGTAGCTGGCCAGGGTGTCGTGTGTTGCTTCCAGGGAGCTTCCCCAAGCCTCCTTCTCTGGCAAAGTTGACACCAGAATTCCAACCACTGTTTTCAGCGTGAGCCCAAGGACAGAAGCCTCATTTCTAGGTGCCCAAGAAAAGTTCTAGACCTTTCTTTTGAGTTTCCACATATAGCATAGAGCTGCCTGGGACAGAGACACCAACCATCTCTTTGCTACAGTCCTAACCACTGGGTGCTCTTCTTTGTCCTGTCTTGGGGTTCATATGGTAAAATCACTGGATGTATTAATTAGGTGGTCGGTTCGTTGGTTTTGCCATGTGGAAAGCCAAAGGAACTTTTGAAAGAGTTGGATTTGGGAGAGCTCTGGGCCTCGTTCCCCCTTGGCACCCCCATGCCCCAGAGCCCTGGTTCCTTAGCTGTATCCCGCTCCGGGAAGAGGCTGGCACCTGGGGCCCCAGCATTTCCCAAACAGCTGGAATGAGCAGACACTTGATTGCAGCTGCAGGGGCTGGATCGGGGGTGGCGGGGGGCGGGGCGGGTCTGCTCAGGCATGCCAGGGTCTGAAGTTAGAGGAAGTGCAGATGGCTGTTTGCAAGATTTAGGAGTTCTTGGGCTGTCACTGGATTTTACTGCGTTGTCATTGACAAGTATTTATATTCTCTCCAGAGCGAGTAGGAGATGGGGAGAAGGATGGGAGGGCGTGCCTCTGTGCCTGGTCTGCACAGCTACGCAGACGAGGGAAGACCCAAGATGCGGGGGACGGGGTGAGGGTGAGGGTGGGAATCTTTGGAAGTCTAAGGATCTTATTTGCTCCTTCGGTGCCAGAGTTGCACACCAGGACCCAGGGTGGTGCCCTCCAGGGAGCCACAGGGGGGTGTTCAAACTCCCAGCAGTAGAGATGTATGACTCCCCTGAGTTAAAAAGTGCCTCACAGCAAGCAGCAGTGGTCTCCTGTTGCTGCTTGCCCTTCCCATGCTGAGGAAAGGCAGTCTCTGGGCTTCGGAGACGGGGAGGGGAGATCAAGGCAGGGAGGGGCAGGAGCAGAGTGCGCGCCCCGGACAACCTGGTCCTTCAGGCAGACAGTGGGAAGCACACTTTGGAGTGGGGAGCAGCAGCAGCTCCTCAATATTGAATGACCAAGCAGTGACCTGCACCTTCTCCAAACTCACCTGTGGCCTCCCTGATGTGTCAGGGGTGGTTGGGGCCAGCTGCCCCCAGGCAAGGAGGATGGTCACCACGTAAGTGTATAGAGCAGCTCACCTTGGCAGATTTATCACAGTCGTGGACCTGCGGGCCCGAAAACTTGACTTGCCACTCACTAACTCGCTGGAGGTCCCGGCCCCGGTCCCCCCTGCCCGCTTTGGGACACGCTGCTTGGCTTTGCTAAGTCTCACTGGGCAACGGCAGTGTACTCCCTCTTCCCCGGGCCTCTGGCTATACGCCAACACACACATTCACACTCACTCACATACACACACATGGCCATGTACAACCACACGAGCTCACATACCCACACACACACTCACACACGCATACATGCATAACCATGCACAATCACACACGCACACATGCACTTCTGATGACCACATGCTCTTTTTGATATGTTAGTACTGTGAATCAGGGGAAGCAAAGACTTTGCTGTTCTCTGCTCTGACCTATTTCGTTTGTTTTACAATTTAACTCCTAGAGACCCCCCTTATTTCTCAGAATTCAGGTGCTTTAGGGGCCCCTCACTCTGGCCCAGAATTTTTTTCCACTTCCGAAGCCCCCCGTGGTTCTGTTTGGTCATTTCCCTTAACATCCAAGTCAGATAGAAAGGATCTTAACTGGTCCAGAGCGCCGCTGGTTTCTTCTTTTTAAAAAACGCCCTCGCCATGGGAGGCGGGAGAACTTGGCACCAGGTTTGCATCCCTCTTGGGGATGAGGGGCTGCCGTTGGTTTTGTACAGAACAGAAGAAGCCCTCCTAGCCCACTCCTGCGGACCCAGTGCAGGGGCCGCCTCCACTCTCCACTCCTGAGCAGCTCTGCTGCCCACCACGTGCTGGGCCCGTGCGGCCTGCAAGCCTTCTGCGGGCGTTCCTTTTGGGTGTTCAATTTGCCACCTGACTCCCAGTCCCAATAACATCAGCTAAGAGGCTTTCTGCTGTGCTGTGATTGGTTTTAAACATTGCAAATGCTGTCGACCCAGAGTTAGGTCCAGCCTTAGAGAAACAGAATGTGAATACCCAAAGAGGCCGGCCATGCCTGGGGCCCCTGAGTCCCACAGACACTGCGTGCTGCAGGAGCTCCAGAGAGGGGAGATTACATGAGCTCAGGTGGGTGCGGAAGGCTTCCTGGAGGAGGTGAGATTTCTGACGGGCCTTTGTTACCGATTGAACGGTGTCCCCAAAATTCATATGTGGAAATCCTAACCCCCAGTTCCGTGGAGTGTGACCTTATAGGACATAGGGTTATTACAGATATCATTAGGGAAGGCAAGGTCACACTGGAGTACAGTGGGCCCCTAATCAACACGACCAATGTCCTTATAAAAAAAGGAAATTTGAAGACAGATGCACACAGGGAAATGCATCCTCAAAAGTGGAACTTCTGGAAGCAATGGGGAGCCATAGAAGGTTGTTAAGCAGGAGAGAGAGCATCTAAAAGGCCACAGGCCAGTGGAAGGGAGCCACAGTGTCAGTGCACTGGGTGGAGTGAACCGAGAGGCTTCCTGGAGGCGGTGCCCTGGTCAGAAAGGGGGATCCAGCCAGGCCCAACACTCCCCTGAAGGAGGCCTGTTGAGGGGGAAAAGCAGTTGTCAGACTCAGCCGAGGACCAAGCACGTGGAGCGTGTGAGACTCAGCCAGGTTCTCCCCGCCCCCGCCTCGGCATGGGGACGTAGGGAAGAAACAGCTAGGAAAGTGACATACTGAGCAGAGTTCCGGTCTCTCACGGGCCCTCTACCCCTGACTCTCCTGCTGGACCCGCTGCTTCAGAATCCTCCTCTGCTTAGGCATTCCCCACAGCCCCTCTGAAGAGTGAGCCCGTTTCCTGCCCCCCCCCCAGGCTTTGACGCCCCACTCAGCTTCTTGTCCAACCCCAAGGCCCAGTTTCTGACAGGAATCGGGGGGACCCCAAGTGTCACAGCCCCTTCTTCTCCTTGGGTCTAGATTCCACAAAGAACCCCCAGCAAGTGGTGTTCTTCTCCCACTGAAGAAAAGAAAGCCTAAGTTCTTTCTTTGGCTGGGTTTTTCACCACGACTGGTTTTCATTAGCTTTTCAAGTGGAAAAATAAATTCTGCCCAGTGGAAGGTTGCCACTTATGTGCAGAGAGAGAGAGAGAGTCATTGTTCATTTTAATTTTTTTTTTATGCGGAATGACCCAAGTCCCAGTTTGCTGGAGCCCTGGCCAGGGCCCTAAGGAAGCAGGATTTAGAAAGCTTCCTGGCAGGCACCGTTTGAGGAGCTGGTGGTGGGCAGTTGCCTCTTGTTAAACCTCAGGGTGGAGGAAGCCTGGGAAACCGAAGCAGCGTCCTCTCCACTGCCCAGCCCCGTCTGCAGGGCCTGGATCCCCTTCTCGGTGTCTCTTCCTTCCAGCCTAAGTCCTAGCTCACCTGCTGGAGAAGCTGCTCGAAGCCTCCTCTGGCTCCTAGCCCGACCTCGCCCTGGAACTAACCCGCTGGAAAGAGAAAACCGAACCAGGAAAGGAATCCAGCTAATAAAACTCCAAGCCATGCCTCTTATACCTCTTAGTGGAAGCTGAGGGGGCCCTCCTGGGCACGCTTCTCCCTCTTGGGTGCCAACTGCCCGGAGGCTGAGACCAAGAGGGGGCTGGGCTCCCAGGACACGGAGTGGCAGGTTAAGGTACAGGTTAGATGAGGAGACACAGGCAAGAAGTAGGGACAGGAGGCGGAGACCGGGAAAGGAAGTGGGGAGACAGGAAATGGAAGCTAGCAGGGCACAGAGCGGCAAGAAGTAGAGAGGCCAGTGGAAGTGGGGAGTCTTGGCCAGTGGAAGTGGCAGTGGCCGGCCGGAGCCAACGTTACTGAACATTCCTGTGCCAGCTGGACTCCCGTGCCAGGGGACGAGGAGAATTTAAGTTTCTACCAGAAAAATTCAAGCCTGGAGATCATTTCAGCTTTCCTGGGACTCTGCCAGCCGTCTCCAGGGTGTTGTCAAATTTTCCACCTACTCCCTGTGCAAGTGGAAAGTCAGCCTCCCTCGTAGAAACTCCGTTCTCAGCGGTTGCTCCTTCCAGCTGGTTTGGTCATCCGGGAGGGTTTGCGCATGAATGTGTAGGGGACGAGGGGTTTATAGGGACGGGCTGGGGCTCTACCCCTCCCCCCGGCCCCCCCCACCCACACACACAAACACTCCTGTTCAGGAGGCACTTCTTGGATGGGGGCAAAGAATTAGTACTGACACGTCCTGCTTCAAGCCCTGGAAAAACCCCAGGCACCCGAGAGCTCAGGACACATCCCCCATGGCTTAGAACGGCAGCCCCTCCTCGGGGGAAGCGGGATGTTTGTCCTGCTCGGTTGTGTCAATCAGACCAAAGCTCACGATGCATCTTCAGTCCATTGTCCTCCCCTCTCTCTTTCTGACCCTTCTGAGGATTACCACTGTGATGTGTATAACTGATTTTTTCAAATGCTTATAAAAACACATTGACTTACACTGGATTTCCCCCGCCCCATCCCAGACAAAACTAGGGCACATATTATTCATAAACTTGCAAAAAAAAATAAAAGTGATCAATACATCCTGGGCATTTATTGTTCCAGCACATGAGCTATGGATCTGACTTGTTCTCTTTTTAACAGCTGTGTCGCTTCCCATGGTGCGGATGCACCATTGTCTTAGTCAGTGTGGGCTGTCATAACAAAAGTATCGGACTGGGTCACTGAAAAACAACAGTAAGTTATTGCTCACACTCTGGAGGCTGGGGAGTCCAAGATCAAGGTGCTGGCAGCTCTGGCGTCTGGTGAGAGCCCTCTGATTGGCAGATGGCTGTCTCTTCCCTGTGTCCTCATGTGGCCCCGGGGGTGAGGGAGCCCTGTAGGGTCTGTTTCATGAAGGCACTGATCCCGTGCATGAGGGCTGCACCCCATGACCTAGTCACCTACCAAAGGCCCCTCCTCCAAATACCATCCCATCGGGGGATCAGAAGTTCAACATGAATTTGGGGCACACAACCATTCCGTACGTAGCAACCACGCTTTTATCAGCCAGCCTCCTATCAATGGACAGTCAGTTTGCTTCCAGGCTGGGTGTTTGCTTTGTTGTTGTTTCTGCTCTGGTGTTCTGTTTTGTTTGCCCGTTATTATAAGCGGCCTTGTGATCATTACTTCGCATCTCTTCTGGGGCTTGGATGCCATGGAGCAGAGTCCGGACGCGGGGTGGCCGAGTCAGAGGAAACGAGTCTCAATTGCAGTGAGCACCGCCAGGTAGCTTCTCGAGAAGATCCTGCAATCACACTCCTTCAGAAAAATCTCCAGTTCCAAAACCGCGGGGGGATAATTCCTCAGGGAAAGCCATTTCGTTTTTCATTTCACTTCTTGGGAAAACATGTAAAATTGCTTTTATAAGCTCACAGGGGTGTCCAACCCGCAGCTCACGGGCCACATGCGGCCCGGGCTGGCTGTGAATGGGGCCCAACACAAAATCGTAAATTTACTTATACCATTATGAGATTTTTTGGTGATTACGTGTTGCAGTGCATTTAATGTGTGGCCCAAGACAACTCTCCTCCTTCCAGGGTGGCGCCGAGATGCCAAAAGTTTGGACGCCCCGCCAAAGCATTCATAGCTCAGACATCAGCTGGTGAGTCCTTGCTCCTTCAATTCTAAGTAATAGTGCTTTCAATGCCCACTCTGCAGATTTTCCAACGTCTGTGCCCAGCCATGGTTTCTGGAAGTCCTGGGGGGGGTGGAGGGGGCTGAGTCTGCAGTTCTAGCGTCACCTCTGATGCCCCCGCCCCTGCAACCCTTGAAACCATTCTGGTTAGGAACATCCTGTGATCCCACACCTGCTGTTCGGTCCCATGCCACACAGATCCAGATTGGTGCTGAGCCCTTTTCTGCAATGAACACACTCCCCCCATAGTTAGTCCTGTGGACACTGACGACATAAACTTCGGGGGAACTGAAAGGGTTCACATCTTAGGATGCACAGAACTCAATATGCCTGTTGCCCTAAATTCCCCCAAACGTTTCTGAGATGGAGACTCCGGACTTGTGATTTGTCCTTCATCCCCCTCTTCCTCCCCATATTCCTGCCCTCTCTCAGAAAAACAGTGACTGCCAAAAACAATCATAAACCCTTCCCTTTGCTAATGTACCACAGTTTGGTTCTCCCCAGCTTCCGCCCTGTACTTTGCTGGAACGGGACAAAACGGCCTTTTGTAGCGTGGGGTCCACCCTCTTAGAAAAGAGCAGGAGTCGTAAGTAGCAAAAAGTCTTCGCTCCTCTTTAGACCCAAAAGGTTCACCCATCTTATCTATTCTCCGCCCTCAGCAGAGGGTTCTTTCGAAAATGTGAATCAGGTTATATCCCAGCCCTGCTCTGTCCCCGTGGGCTTCCCAAAGCCATTCGAACAGAATCCAGACCCCTTTCCTGACAACCACGCCTGCACCCGTTCCTGGGCCCTGCTCCTGGGCACGCATCTGCCCCAGCCCCCAGATCTCCAACCTCTCCTCAGGTGCGTCCCCTGCCTTCCCTCTCCCTGCTCACCGCACACACGGGAACTCAGCCAGAGAGGAGCAGCCCACCTGAGGCCTCGGGCCCCCTTCATCCCCCTACCCAGCCCTCGTTGGGGCGCACTGGGTCCTCTCTCCTGGGGGCGGGGACAGGCTTGGATTAAGTACACAATCTTCCAGATCTTTTCTTCCACATCTAGACCTTGGCTTTCAAAACTCAAAGCCACAAGTCGAACTCTTGTTCTCTGCCTTGTGCGGCAACCATCCTCTCTCGAGGTGGTAGCTGGACTCCCCGAAAGAAGGAGGGGCCCAGGATGGCAGGAAGGACCGGAAGCAAACACTTTAATGAATCTGTCAGTTCGTGTTGTCTTGGCAAGGACATCCTCACAAGACAGCCAGCTCCTTTCAGAGAATACTTGGCTAAGCTCTTGGCTGGGGAGGTGGGGAGATACCCTAACAGACCAGCTTGAGTGGCAAGGGAGATTCTGTCTGGCTAACCACCAGGCTTCCATGGAGTGGGTGTGAGTGCTGAGAGCGGAAGTGGGAAGTGTTTAGAGGCTTAAAAGAAAGTGGAATCGTGAATCAGGGAAGAGAAACTTTGAGGAATGAACAGAGATGTTTCCAGAGGAGTGACTGGGCATGTTGCTCTACCATGACTTCTTCCATGTCTCTCTGGGCCGCAGTGACAGTGTCCTCCCTGGCATCCCACTGTGTACAGTGCCCACACACTGGCAGAGTGACCTTTCCGAAATGCAAATCTGACTGTCCTGTTTCTGCCTAACAGGGGTGTCCAACCTGTAGCCCGCAGGCCGCATGTGGCCCAGGATGGCTATGAATGAAGCCCAACACGAAATTATGAATTTACCTTAAACCTTTTTCTTGCTCATCAGTTTTCCTTAGTGTCTGTGTGTTTAATGTGTGGCCCAAGACAACTCTTCTTCATCCTGCGTTGCCCGGATACACCAAAGGCTGGTGGCCCCTGGAAAACTTTCAGAAGCCCCCGCTGCTCTCCGAATGAAGTCCCAAGTACAGTCCATCAGACCCCTCAGGACGCGGCCACTGGGCCTCTTTCTTCTCTGCCCCTCACCTTCCCCTCTTCACTTGGAGAACTGAGCTGCTGCCCTTCCTTTGCCTCCCCAGGCCCCCCTCCCCCTCTCCCCACACTCTCTCCCTCGTGCTGGGCCTTTGCACAACCCTAGGCCTCCCGCTGAACCCCCTGCCTGCTCCTCCATAAGCAGTTTAAATCCTCACATCCACCCTGAGAGGGGGACTTTTCACCCTAGCTTTGGCGAGGGGAACACTAGGGCACGCTGTCTTTGTACCTTCCGACGCCCCATGGCCGTCGGGGCCGGCAGCCTCAGTGCAAACGAGGTGCGGGAGGAACATCCTGATACACCTGTGTAGGCCAAGAACACTTAACCCCAGTCACCGTGTCTCTTTACAGGACCCCGAGGCCAGGCAGCTTTGCTGGTGGGAAAGAATCCAGAAGGATGATGTGATTCCACGTACATGAGGTCCCCAGAGGAGTCCGATTCACAGAGATGGGAAGAAGGAAGGTGATTGCCAAGGGCAGCTTGGAGAGCCAGTGGGGAGTCAATGTTCGGTGGGCACAGAGTTTGTCTTGCAAGATGGAAAGGGTTCTGGAGATGGGTGGCGGGGATGGTGGTTCAGCAGCGGGAACGTACTTAATCCGACTGACCTGTGCGCATAAAATGATTAAGATCTGCACTGGCTGGCATAGCTCAGTGGATTGAGCGCAGGCTGTGAACCAAAGCATTGCAGGTTCAATTCCCAGTCAGGACACATGCCTGGGTTGCAAACCATAGCCCCCAGCAACCGCACATTGATGTTTCTCTCTCTCCCTCCCTTCTCTCTCTAAAAATAAATAAATAAAATATTTTTAAAAAGAGATAGCTATCTTTAAAAAAATGATTAAGATGTTCAATTCTATGGGATGTGCATTTTTCAACCACAATTTGAAAAAATCTTTAAGTCACACAGTAAGAATTACAGATGTACGGGAAAAATGGAGTTAAGGTATAACACTCAAAAACTTAGTCAATTATACACCTTTTTAAAAAGAGACAGAAATCTAACAAAACGGTAGCACAGTTTTACATGTTGGTGGTTAAAAAATACAAAATACTACAAAAACAACAGCACCTCGCCTCGAAGAAAAAAATACATCCAGAATGGAGGTTCTCCACCTTTTTGGTCTCCATCTCTCAATATTTTCCATACTCACAATTAAAAATGAGAAATGCTCTTGTTTAACAAACAAGAACACGCCGGCATGCGTGTCATCGGCCATCAGAGAAATGACATCATGACATGTCATATAGCCTCTGGGGAACTCTCCCCACACTGGTGAGGGAATGAGAGGGGAGAAGGCAAATAATGTCACAACATTCTGTTATGGAAATACTGGGTTGGCCAAAAAGTTCATTTGGTTTTTTTTTCCATACGATGGCTCTAGTAGTGCTTAGTTGTCTTCCACTTCATTTAAAACAATTTTGTTAGATTATATTGTGACAACTGTCATATCAGTATGCATTTAAAAAACAACATCAAAACTGGCAGATTTTTGTGTAGCCATTTTAATATTGAAGATGGAAGAAAATATGCAATGTTTTCGGCATAGTGTATGATGCTTAATTATTTCAAGAAAGATAAAAACGCAACTGAAATGCAAAGAAAGATTTGTGCAGTGTGGAGAAGGTGCTGTGACTGATTGTATTCATCAAAAGTGGTTTGCGAAGTTTCCTGCTGGAGATTTCTCTCTGGACAATGCTCCCCACAGCGGGGTAGACCAGTTGACGTTGATAGCAATCACACTGAAGCATACTCAAAATACCCAAATCGATAAAGTTATTGGTGAACATAAACAATGTGTGGCTCTCCTGAAAGCGTCCAGGGGACTCCCAAACATTCCCAGAACATGCTTCGAGAATGGCTGATCTCTTCTAGAACTGAGGCAGAGGGGGCAGCGCAGAGGAGGGAAAGGGGGAGGTCACCTGGAGGACGCCACGAGCAGCGGGAACAGGCCTGCGCAGGCTATGAGGAGCCACACAGGAAGGCCCCGGGTGCGGGGGAAACTGCGGAGAAACTCAGCCCCTCCCCCTGGACCTGCGGCCGGTGTCCCAAGGCTCCCCACATCCAGCTGCTCCCTGGACGGACACCTCTGGACCTTCCCCCAGGCCCCAGGCAGCAGGGAGTCTCTCCAAGTTCTTCCTGTGTGTCTGAAGCAGGAAGAAGTTGCTCAAAAGCCCTCTGCAGCCTTGCCCTGGGCCGCTGCTGCAGGTCCCATGCCGGCGGCAGCCAGTTTTAATAAGGCTTATGCAAAAACAAAAACAAATCAGCTCATTCTCAGTGCGAAATGAGTTGTGTTTGGCCTTAGTCCCCTGTGGTCAGTTGGCACTCAGCAGCGACGCCGGCGGTCCCCGTCCCCACACACCGCTTTAGTGAAGGTTACGTCCCCTCGATAATGACGAGAAGCAGAAGTCCAGTAATGCATTCAGCGCAATGAAAACTTAATCCCAAATATCATCTTTACTCATAAGAGGAAGGTGAGCCTGCTGAAGATTCAATTCGACAAACATTGTCTCCGAATTGAGGTCATTCGTTTGCTTAATTGTAACATGGCTGCGTCTCGCACCGTCTTCTGACCGACACCCAGGTCAAGGTTCTCTGATGGCTTTTATTCATCGGATTTTCCTGGTTCCCTCTGGCCAGCGAAGCCGGGGTGTGTAGTGTGGGCGTGTGTATGTGGGTGCAGGGGGCCGGGGTTGGGGGGGGGGACTTGGCAACAATGCCAAGTGGAGCTCCCTGAACACCCAGGCATTCGTGGGTCAGGAGGGGTCACAGGCACGGGTGTGTCAAATGACATGCCCTTTGGGGGTGCTGAGTACCTAAGGAGCCCTGTATGCAGGTGGCTCCTGGGCCTCGTGAGAGAAACAGTGGAAGGGACTGGGCTGCCAGAGTGGGCACTGTGATTGTCGCGGTTCCCCAGAAACAGAACAAATAGGGAGTACGTGGAGAGAGCGTTCTAAGGAACTGGCCCACACAATGGTGGAGGCCCACAAGTCCCAGGATCTGCAGGGCAAGGGGGCAAGCTGGAGACTTCGCCGGGCTGATGGGGAGCTCTGCCCACGTCTGAGAGCCTGAGAACCAGGAGAGCGGCTGGAGGAAGTTCCAGTCCAGAGCCGATGCCTCCTTTCCAGTGTGAAGGCAGCCCGGCCGGAGGAATTCCCTCTTACCCAGGGGAGGGTCAACCTTCTTGTTCTGTTCAGGCCTTCGACCGACTGGGTGGATGAGGCCCGCCTGCACTATGGCGGGCGATTTTCCCTTCGCCTTTCTCAGGCTGCCGATTTAAACGTTATTCTCATGTAAAAACACCCTCACGGAAGCACAGGGAATGACGTTTGACCGAATAGCCGAGCACCCCATGGCCCAGTCAAGTTGACACATAAAATTAATCATCATATGCAGCCAAAGAAAAAGGGAGACAAAGACTCTCTGGATCAGAAGGGAAAAGGAGGTGCTCACTCCGCCAGGACCTTGCAAGGCCCCGTGGGTGCCCCAGGCTGCAGGGAGAGCTGACATGTGAGAACAGGGCGGGCGGGAAGTTATTTCCTGTCTGAGGGTCCTTTAGCCTCCTATGTCCCCGTCCAGGCTCCCCAATTACGTCTGTAAAACCCACGGAGACAGGGTCTCCGTCTCCTCTCCACACGCAGCAGGCCGTCCATCAGCACAGCAGCCCCTCCACTCCCAGCTGCGGCAGCCACGCTTCCTAAGTCAGCCCTGGGCTTCTCTTTATCCCGGAGGAAAACAGCTAAGTCCGCCTTTCAAGTCCAGAACAAGCACTGAATTTTAATTCTGGATTTAATTCCATGTGGGTTGAGCCAGGAGCCATTCAGAGATGGATTAGGCGCCCTGACATCCAGCCCTCAGTCTCTGGGAAAAGTGACATGCATTAGCACCCACCAGGCCCGGCCACTGTGGGTGTCTCCCTGTGACTCAGGCGGTGCTCCTGGGGGCCGACCCCCTCCACGCCAGTGCACCCTTTTGCAACCACTCTGCCCGCCCAGGAGCGGGACTCAGCAATGCGGCGGGAGACGGCCAGGGGAAGCACACGGCAAAAAACAGGAGGCATTCGTCCATTGGCCCTGGATCCCTGGGCGGGAGGTTTGCTTCCTCGTGGTCTTTGCTGGACAGCAGCACATACCACACATGGGGAACTACAGGGAGTCTGAGGAATGGGGCTTGTATTCATCAGAACCTTCCAGAAAAACAGAAGCAAGAGGACATAGCTCCAGTCTAAAAACTGGCAGGCTCAGGACCCAAAAAGAGCTGGTATTTCAGTTTGACTCCAAAGGCAGGAAGAGACTGACGTCCCAGTTCAATAGTCAGGAGGGAAGAAACATCTCTTATTGGTGAAAGGCTCTACCGTTCTGTTCTATCCAGGCCTTCAACTGATTAGATAAAGCCCACCCACAGGAGGAAGGGCAATCTGCTTTATACAATCTACTGACTCGAATGTTGATCTCACACCTCCCAGACACACCCAAACTAGTGTAAACATCTGGGCATCGCGTGGCCCAGTCAAGCTGGCACCTAAAGTTAACCATCTCAGCGCTCAAGGCGCCATATACTTACCACAAAAACACACGCTATGCAAGAGAAGTCACCTCTGGCCCAGGCAAAGGCCTGACGGCCTTACAGGTGCCCCAAGCTGAGGCCAGAGCAGGTGCAAATCCAGGTGGTGCTGAGTGACTGCAGAAGCAAACAGGAACCTGGGGGGAGGTTCCTGGGGGGGAGCCCAGCGTCAGGGGGTGTGTGAAATATGTACCCAGGCCATGGTTAACCATTGATATGTAAATCCAGACTTTAAAGATTATTATCTTCTAGTCTGTAACAAAACTATGCTGAAGTTTCTTTTTAGGGATAAACCTTATAGCATAAATCATTCATCCAATCCTTTTAATAATTACTCACTCATTGGCAGGGTCGTTTATTTTTTTGATCTGGCTCCCACCAACTAGGAAGCCCCCGTCTGAGCCATGGGGTGACTCAGCTGAAGTCCAAAATGTAGGTATTGGTGCTGCTTTGGTTAAATCCTGCAACGAAGCCCTCCTGTGAGAAATGAGTTTGGTTGTGATGTCACTGACAAGTGCCCAACAGCCCAGAACTGTGCAGCTGCCCAAGCTCACCCCAGTCACTTCGTGAACGTGTCAGTGATGCCGCCCCACATTTCGTGTGCGTGGGTTTTCGGCCGCCATTGAATAGCATCACAGGTCTTACAGTATCAGTTAGCTAGAGATCAGGAGCCATTTTCACAGTCTCACTTCAGCATACGTTTGGGAAAGAAGGAAACATGAAGGGAATGGATTGTATGCAAGAAGATATAAAAAAATAAAAATGAAAACGATTTTTTAAAAAGAAGACAAAAACCCCAGAGAGAGAGAAAGAAGGAGAAAAACGGTTACCGTTTTCACTCCCAGGGGCTGGAGTGAGCCATCATTCCAGCTGGGAGATCAGCGTGGAGGCTCTTGTCGTAATCAGGTAAGGGACAGTGGTGACTCGGTCCAGGTGAAAGAGTTAAGTGACACCTGCAGAGTCAAAGCACATGGCATGACCCAGTTGCCCTAAAGCCTCCCGTGGAGGACCTGGGCAAGTCACCCAACTCAAGTCCGATGGAACCCTCCGGATCCTTTCTTCCCATCCAAAGTTATGGGCCACAGAGCGCAACTCGGGGTCAGAGCAAGTTTTTAGTTAACTGGGCACCTCCTCCTGTCTCCAGCCCAGGGAGGGACCCTAAATGAGCTGGGGGGAGGGCCGCCAGCAGGGTCTGGACCCTCCTAACAGAGAAGCAGCCCCGCAGCCAGGGCTCCTCTTCCTCCCGGGCCGGCGGTGCGCTGCGGGGCCGAGCTGCGTCCTGCCGCACCTGGGCCTGCGCCAGCCCCAGGTGGATGGAGGACGGCAGACCTGGCCGGGCTGACACTAGAGAGGTTCTGGAGAGAACCTCTGGTTTTAATAGAGTCCATGTGGATGGAAACAACCTGAGTAAGAATCTGGGGTTGAACTGCTCTGGGTACAGAGTCCGGGCTTCCCTCCTAGGAGGGAGTTGGGTCTGTCTGCCAGAAGATGCCAAACCTTTCTCCTTCACTCCTTCAGCCTCAGCCCTCAAGGAAGGCCTGGGGACGGGGCATCGAACACCCCGGATGTCTCCTGTGGCACCAGGCGTCTGCTTCCGACACCCTGAACACTCAGTAGCGAAGACTTCAGGGAGACGGAGGAGAGCTGCATGGGCCACAGAAATGCACTGTGGCCGCAGCCTTGCTGCCCCCCGAGTCCCCAGACCGGGTTCCGGAGGCCAGTTCTGCGGAGGATGGGTGTGTCCTTCTCCTTCTGGCATCTGGGTCATGGCTTTGGGAAGTGTTTGTTTCTCAGCAGGCTGACTTTAGCAGTGACTAAGCTTGGAAGTCATAAAACCTGGTAATAAACCTGTCAGTGAGGCCGTCAGCCTGGCCAGGATACAAACGCTGGGTGTCGTCTGCAGCCAGGCAAGGTCTCCTGCTTCCAGCTCCGCCGCCTGCCCCAGGCGGTCCCCGCCTGGAATCCACCGAGCTCCCTCCCAGCGTCCCGTGGCTTCCCAAGTCCTTTCTGTTGGTCCAGCAGCACCCACCTGGGATCCGCCTTGGATGGATCTGGATGCAGAGCAGGGCTGAGCCTGGAGAGGCAGAAGGGCCAAGTTCAGGGTTACCAGATGACCTAGGCTCGGTCATTCTCGGAGGCCATTTCTGAAGCTATGGGCAAGGAACCCGGGGATTTGATCACAGGCCTGCCTCCCCAGGGATTTCCAGCTCAGCGCATTGCAATACCCCCTGTCTCCTGGGGATGGCTTTCACTCGCAGGTGCCGTGAAACCCACAGCCAGCAGCCTGACCTCACCTCGGCTCAGCCATGAGACTTGGGCAGGAAGCCTCATCTCTCTAAGCCTCAATTTGTTCTAGCTATACAATGGGAATGATGGTATCGCCTGCCCTGCCTACCCCAGGGGCATTTGGCACCACTCAAACAGAATAATATATTCGGAAGATTTGAAAAAGGGCAAAGTGCCACATGCAAATGAAGAATAACAAGTCTTGCCCCGACCGGTGTGGCTCAGTGGGTTGGGCACTGTTCTGCAGGGCGAAAGGTCGCTGGCCTGGTTCCCAGTCGGGGCACCCGCTCAGGTTGCAGGTTCGGCCCCTGGTCAGGGTGTGTGCGAGGGGCAGCTGATCGATGTTTCTCTCTCACATTGATGTTTCCATCCCTCTCTTTCTCCCTCTCTTCTCCTCTCTCTAAAAATAAATAAATAACATCTTTATTTAAGAATATATAACAAGTCTTGAGTTCAACCCAAAAGACAGTTACCAAGTGCCAACTTCATGCCGGGCCCTGTCTGGGCCCCAGGGAGGCGGAGATGAGACAGGGAGATATAGCCGCTGCCCCCTTGGGCCCAGCAGTCTGCGGGATGCTGAGAGGAGACAGAATGTATGCTAACAGTCGCACTAACACCATTAGTAATCACAGCCCGCTCCCCGAGTGCCCGCTGTGGCCCCCAGCTTGAGCTAAGGGCTTTATATATACGTTTAATCCTTGAACAGCTACGCACGGCTGGCACTGTTGTTTCCATTTTGCAGATGAGGAAACTGAGGCTCGGTGGGGTGGATTCACTCGCCAAGGTCACTCAGTTAAGAGGTGGCAGGTCATCTGTTTCCTCCTCCTCCTCCTCCTCTTTCCTCTCTTCCTCCTACTTCTCTTCTTTCCGAACTCCTGGATCCAGGGATGGCCTTGTGACTCCCACTGAAGCCTGCCTCCACTATGTCAGACCAGGCCGCCCTGGCCCGGGGAGTCCAGCAGCCGATGGAAACACAGAACCCGAGTGAGGGAAGCGCCCTCTCCACGTGGGCCGTTCTGCTCACACGAATTCCCCTCTCTGAGACCAGGGCGGCTGCAGGCTCCCGCATCCAAAATCCGCTGCGAGACTGCCAGGGCCCAGGCTGTCCTGGAGGCAAAGGGAGAGCCCCTGAAGAAAACCCCCAAACCAAGGGGGAGCAAGGGAGAAGGAACTGGTGGTTCGTCCTCAGTCAGGGGAGGCGGGGCTTCCTCCAACAGAGCTTCCAGCCCCAGCTCCAAAGGGCACCACCATCTAAGGGGCTGGTTACGGTCTGCATCCCAGCGGCTGAGTCAGGGCCTCTGAGGTTGGGCCTGGGGACGCATATACGACACCCTCTCCAGGTCGTTCCTGCCTGGCACTAGCCACTTGGCTCCCAGAAGGAAGCTGCACCCAGACATGGGGCTATGGAAATGCAAATCCTGGACTCAACTATTGGTCTCATTTTGTGCTTTCCCGCCGCCATATTCACTTTGGTCTCCTCTCTTCTGCACGAGAGAGCGGAAACAAGGTCGCTCACAGTGAGGGGACTGAGGGTGCCCGTGTAGTGCTTGTCACTCAGTGAGCTCCTGACAGGACTCAGGGTGGGGGGGGTCCTCCTTCCAGCCCATCTGCACACAGTGAGCCCACACATCAGTCGGAACCCATCCTCTCCTGCCCACACTGCCCTCTGGGGGACTTGTGTCCCGCCCTAGGCTGGCCCGAGCTCACCCGGCAAGCTTGGGGTCAAACCTGGGGAGCCTTGGCCTGCCCTGCCAGGAGCTGACCTGGGTTTTGGAAGCATCTCACCTGTCCTTCTGCTCAGGCTGGACCCACCTCGCAGACACGTGAGCAGCATGCCTGGCCCAAACTTCCACTTATTTGGAACACGCAGACTGGCCCGAGCCTGACTGCCTTTTCCTGCTGTGGGCAAGGTCTCTCCCCGAGCTAGTGTTCTCCGAGATGGGGAGAAGGGCGCCACCTCCTCGGAGGTGCTTTCACGGGGATGAGAGAGAAGATGTTGCTACACAGCACGAGGCTGCTGGAAAGCCTTCCCCGCCTGCCCTCCCCTCCCCACCCTTCTTCCTGCCCGCTCTCCCCCACGTCGGTTCCTGGGCCCCCAAGGAAGAGGCTGCCTCCAGCCTTCCCAGAAGCCAAGTTCCTGCCCTGGAAGCTTCTCCAGCTTCGTAGAGGGCTGGGCCCAGCCGAGGTTGCCTTTTTAAAATTATTTTAACTTGTTAGGGTTAGAGGATTGCGGTGACTAGGGAAGACTCATTTCCCCTGGGTTGTGGTTCCCGTGAAGGTAGAGAGACTCTCCCGCAACCCAAGATGTCTTAGGGACAGCTCCGAACAGGTGTCTGGGCCCCTCGCTGCGCCGAAGGCTCAGGGACTACAGGGTAAAGGCCTCCCCCAACGGGCTCTCCAGGCCAGAGGGGACCCACCCTTGGGTCCCTGCAGTGGAAGGGCTGCGAGGGCCTCCCCGGCAGGCCTCACAGGCGCTGCTGTGGCCCAGGGGAGGGAGCGGGAAAACAGATCGGGACCGGCTTCCTGGGGGTGGGGTTGGGGGGGCCCATTGTGAGAATTAAAGAACGAGTTCAGAGGGACCAGGCAGAAAGGGAAGCGAAAGCAATGGCGTAGGGCAGGGGCGCCAAACTCATTTTCACCGGGGGCCACATCAGCCTTCAAAGGGCCGAATGTCATTTTAGGGCTGTATAAATGTAACTGCTCCTTAACTAGGGGCAAGGAGCTCAGTGCTGCCACCGGGGAGAAACAAGGTGCCAGGCCGGATAAAACAAGGTGGAGGCCGGATTCGGCCCACGGGCCTCGTGTTGCCACCTGGGGCATAGAGGCAGCCAGGGAACCCCTGGGGGTTCCCTGAGGCAGTCAGGGTCAGGTTGGGAGGCCACAGGTGTCCAGTGCCGTGAGGCCGCAGAGCAGGCAGAAAGGCGCCAGCTACAGAGGTCAAAGGCGGGGCAGACGTTGGGTGTCTTGTGGCTGGCTGTTCTGGGACTCAGAGACATGGCATGATCCAATTCATCTCTCGTGCAGCCCAGACTAGAGGGGAGGCTGGAGGCCTTGAACCTGGAAGGCCACAGCTGGGCCAGGCCTGCCCCAGAAAGGCATTGTGTTCAGCTGCCTGTTCCCCCTCACTTGTTCCAGGATGAGAATCCGCTGATCAGAAGAGTGGGGTTCCCTTAATAGCACTTCCAGTGTTTCGTGAGGACCTTCAAGGACCAGCCCCCACACCGGCATACACGACAACATGCACACGCCACACACGTGCACACACACACAGAGCCAGCGCCAGACTGCCAAGGGCAGCCCCAGAAACCAGCCCTGCCACCTCCTCAGCGTGGGCATCCGGTGTCACCTGCCTTCTCAGAGGGACCACCAGGCCCGGGGCTGAGGTCACCTCCAGGCAACTCAGCAGTCACCGTCACATTCATTTTCAGGACTCTTTCGGGGCCCACGAGCCAACTTGAAAATGAGCACTTCGGCCTCCCCAGATCACTGGGACCTGAAACAAAATAAGAAAGCTAATATTCCATCTTCCTTTTCCTGGAGAAATGAAAAGCTTTGATTCCTTTCTCTTTTTTCTGCTGCACCTAACTCAGCAATTCCTAAGTGTGGGAGTATCTAGGAAACCACCTCTGGTGTCTACTAAAATGCCAACCCCCAAGTCCCAGCTGCAGACACTCTAGCTCCACGGGTCTGCAGCAGAGCCCAGGAATCTGCATTTTCAGTCGCCCCGTGGTGGTCAGCGACCACACTTCGAGAGCACTGGGGCTTGGCATCCCCATCACTCAAGAAAGGGTTGGACCATAGGCCGGTCCTCTGTCGTTTTCTCCTTTCCTCGTGTGACCTCAGCCAGTGATTGCATCACCCAAGGCATCGGATGAGCCGGAGAGGGAGAAGTTTCCCAACTGGGCGGTAACACCGCCAGAATCCCGGTCTCCACGTGCCAGGAGACGTGCCGGGGTGTGGCAGGTGTTGGCTGCCCGCCCCTCTATGTTCTTTCTTGCTAAATAGAACCTCGGTTCTGTTCAGGACTCAGGTAACACATGTTTCGCAGCAGGCTGGGCCGTGAGATTTAGTTTTCCAGGGAGGAATCTTGGTCTACATGAGGGGTTTTCAACTCTGGCTACACATGAGTGTGTCTGGGAGATTTTAAAGGTACCTGTGAATGGATCCTATCTGAGATCAGTTAAAGCTGAGTCTCTAGGACTGGGATCTTGGCTTAGATACTTTAAAACAACAACAACAACAACAACAACAACAAAAACCCTCTTCTTTCCAAATGATTCTAATGTGCAGCCATGGTTAAGAACCAATCACCATGGTAATTCCATTTTTCCTTGTTGGGGATTGACATTAGGAGATATGTTACATGGTTATGGTATAAAAGAAGACATGAAAGGAAATCTGCTCCATATTCTTCAAACGGGACCTTCTGGCCTTTGGATGGTGATGTGAGATTGATGGCAGCTATCTTGTGACCATGAGGAACAATCTTGCAAAGGACAAAATGTTGAGGATGGCAGAGCAAACACAGGATAAGAACCTGGGTCTTACATTGGGCATTGAAACCTTGCATCTGACGTTGAATTGCTCAGTCAATCAACCCTGGAGCAGCCTCATCTCTGGACCTCTGTTAGGTAAGATAGTAAATGCCTCTGATTGGGTGTTGTTGTTTAGGTCTCGTTGTTGTCGTTACTGTTTTTAAGTTGGTTGTTATGTTGTTTCACCAGCAAAAAGCATCTTACGTTACGCAAGAAGACAAAAATTCTATGAGGTCACCTCTTGGTTGCAGTTGCCCTTAAAACGATGCCTTTCTGAATGCCTTTGCTGTATTCTGTAAAATGATGCCTTTTCTGTAATGAGTCCCTCACCTCCCTTCCACACAAACCAAATCAGGCCCCCCCCCCCAGGCCCCCAGGAAGGCAGGACACCGTACGGATTAAGCCCAGGGGCCGGCACTGAAGTCGCCCTGCCTGGGTGCAGTGACGGTCTCCACCCTTACAGCTGTGTGATTTCTGGCAGTTATGAAGCCCTTTCTAAGCCTCAGTTTTCTCATCTGTAATTTGGGGATAATTTTCCTTATTTCCTATTACCCAGTTACCAGATTTTGGGGTTAAATGTGTGAATTTAATGAGGCAATCCATGCAAAAATCCACTTAACAACAATCTCGGTGCACGTAAACGTCACAGCTCAGGATTCCGTCGAACCCCAGGAGTCTGCGTCGAGAACATCCTCGACTTGCCAGTAAAGGCGGTTCAGTGGTAAAACCAAAGGCCTCTCTATGTTTATCATTGTGAAAGTCGAGGGAAAAACCCTTGCCAGGCTCTGTCTTAATTCTCATTTCGAGCCACGCAGCCTCCACGGCTCTTCCAGGGAAGAGAGCGAACACAGCTGTTTGTGCCTGCCCCCCCCCCCCCAAACAGAGGCGAGGTGCCATGCCCCGCCGTGCACTCCCCCGGGCGCGGCGGGGGCACACATGTCCCCACAAGCTCTTTTTGCTGCCGCAGCCTTGAACGCTCAGAGGTTCGGGGAGCCAGTTCCTGACGTATGACTCATCAGACTCGAGATGTCCCACAGAGATGTCTGTCTGTCCTTGCGTCTCTGTGATGTCTGTCACCACGGTACACAGGAGTGCTTGGGGCTGCTGCCATTTTCTGTAAGAGGACCTCGAAGTTGGGAGGAGGCAGCCTCCTGGGTTTCTGGGGCCTGTCCTGGTGAGAAGTGGCCAGTGGGCTAAGGAGCAGGCAAGAGGTGGGTCTGCCTGTTCCGCACTATCCTGACCTCAGGGGTGCCACAGCGTTACAAGTTCAAGGAGTTCTGGGCCGCAAACACCACAGCCTACGGCTGCTGCGGGCGTGATCCCAGCAGAGGACCCCAGTGGCTGCAGACTTCAGGCTGGTCTCCCCGGGACGCCAGCCTTTCATCTGGCCTGGCCAAGGGCCACATGGCCAGCTCTGAGGTGTGGGATTAGATCTGAGGAGGCTTTCTCTCCACACCTCACTTGAATCACATCTGGTCGAATTTGTTGCAGTGAAATGTGTTTTTTGAAACACTTTTCCTCCCCTAAAATGAAGGTGAGGATTGATGGCTCAGAGAGGGGTGAGGCGGGGAGGCGGGGTCAGAGGCCCTTCTTGGAAGTGTCTGCAGTGAGAGCTTCCCGCTGACCTAAGCCAGACGGGGTCTCGGCAGCCTGGGGCAGGGGGTGGTGCCCAGTCCTCGTGTTCTTCCTCCTCTTCTTGCTTCCAAACGCTGGGCTTGGAATCCGCAGGCTGAACTCACTCTTGCCCCTTCGAGTCTTGCTTAGTCCACCCATGAGGCTTACTCAGAGGCCATACTCAGCCCCTAACCCCGAAGCCGATCCGGACACAGCGCCTGGGTGAATCCGAAAGTTGCCACCAAAAGTTGATTCTTGCCGTATCTTGGGGTCTTGCTTTGATACTTTTTCTACCAGTATCTTTTTAAAGGATTTAAAATGTGTTACTTAGATACACAAAAGCATAAATAATGATAACATAATTAACATCTCTATGCCCACAACCCACTTGAGAAACGAAGACTTTACCAGTAGCGTTGAAGCTGATCACACTCTCCCCTTCCCCTCTTTGTAGTAACCTGAGTTCGGCCCACAGCACGTATCCATTGGGATTAAGTTTGGCTACAAATAAACAGAAAACCCAAAACATTTGCTTCAATGAGACGGAAGCTTGCCAACCTCTGTAAAAAGAGCCCTGGAGAAAAACAGTTCAGGGCTGCTGATGGGGCTCTGGGGTACTCAAGGACCAGCTGTCCTGTGTGCCCCCATCCGCACCTGGTTTCCCCCTCCTGGGCTAAAGAGGTTGCCAAGCTCCAGCCATCTCATCTACTTCCAACCCAGCAAGAAGAGAGAGGGGCATGCTACCTGCCTTAAGTAACGTCTTGGAAGTTGCATGCTACGGTTCCCTTACATCCCCACAGGCATGACTTAGTCACGAGGCCACACCCAGGGGCAAGAGAAGCTGGCAGATGCAGTTTTTATTCCAGCTGGCCCTGTGCCCCATGAAAACTCAGGAGCCTCCTTCTAAAAAGGAAAGGGAGAGTGAAATTGGGAGGCACCTTGTGGTCTCTAGCATATCACAGTTCTAACCAGAATGCCAACATAGGACCTCAAATCACTGAAGACGCCGTGTGTTTTTAAAAGACGCTTTCTTTAGTATACTTCAATAAAAAGCAATGTGCAAAAAAGCTCAATGGATTTCCCCAAACAAAGATATAGAATGTTACCAACACCCCAAGAAGCTCCCCCTTATAACAAAAGGGAATTCAATTATCAAATAAAACCCCAGGTTAGCAGCTGCCGCATTCCATGCCGGCTCACGAGAATTCAGTTTGCAGAACTCGTTGGCCTTGGAGGAGGACGTTTCCTCGTTCTCTTCGGTAAGTATTATTCCTGACGAGTGAACTAAAACTGAAGTTGAACTCTCCTCAAGAGAAATCCTGACCAGGGGCTATGCCCATGGATTTGGTTATAAGCTATGTTACATGCGGAGAGATGGCATTTACTGTGCACCTATTATGTGCCAACCGCTGTCCGGAGTAAAGCTGCTACTTTGGATGCTGTCCCCCCGGCCTGGACCCGCCACTGACCAGCAGTGGGGGATATCACCTGAACCTGGAGCCACGTGAGCCAGCTCTGCCTTAGGTTTCTCATCTGCAAAATGGGGATAAGATCGTTGTGACGACTGAAAGAGGAAGATGTTGCCTCTTGGCTCCTGCATGCTGAAGGCAGGAGCCGCCTCCCGCCGCAGAGCGGACGGCAGGGGGAGCACCGACGGGACATCTGGTGGACACAGCCAAGGGCCGGCCTGCCTTCCCCCACCAGATCTGGGCCTTGACCCCCTTGCCTCATTGCCGCAGCCCTCCCCGGGATTTCTGGAACACTCGGGGCGGTCTGTGTGTTTGGCTCTTGTGCCGCCTCCCTCCCTCCCTCCCTCTCTCACGTTTCATACCATGCCAGCCCACATACGTTCAGCGCTTTTAATCTTGCTTCATAAATCATTCCTGCAAGTCAAGTCCCCGAAATGTTTCCCCTGAACTCCCTCCAAACCGTTATCGAAAATTCTTACCTTCTGGTAAATGCACCAGAGCCAATTCAGTCTGTCACCGCTGCCGTGGTTGTGGGAGGAAGACAGAGAGAGACGGCCGAGGGGCCGACAGGGCAGGGCCCTGGCACTCCGGGTGGAGTGCTTTAAAAAGTGCTGCCATGGCACTGGAAGGCCCTGGCGTGATGTGCTTCACGGTCTCCACCACAGTGCTGGTGCGATCGGGCGGGTCAGAGTGCAGACTGCAGCACCGGGCCCCAGCGTGAATATTCCGGCTTCATCACTTAACTTGCTGTGGGATTTCGGCCAACTCGCTTAATGTCTCTGAGCCTCAATGTCTTCAGTTAGAAAGTGGAAATGGGCACTGTTTACCTCCCTGGGCAGTCATGAGAATTAAATGAGATAGAGCATACAAAGTTCTCGGCGTGGTGCCTGGGTCCTGGCAAGTGGTCAGTAGATGTTAGTTATAGTGCTGGTTTTTCCCTGGGGCCGACCCAGTACCCTACCATTGTCATCACTGGCAGAACCCTGGTGTTGTGCCAGATGCCAGTATACCTGGGTTTCGAAAATACTGATGCTAATGTTCTCTGGCTTCCCTTGTAACCAGAAGTGATCACATGTCACAGTTCTTGCCAAAGAGGTACCATCTGGAATCTCCAATAATGCTCCCAGGAAACCTTTTCAAAGGGAGCATTACTGAATGGGCTTGTGCCAGTTGGCCCTTCTCCTCTGCCTCCATTTTCTTGTTTAGAATGTGAATGTGATGTCTGGAGCTTCAGCAGCCATGGTTTGACCATGAGCCAAATTTGAGGATGTGTTCAAAAATGATTGAACAACAGAAAGATTAAAGGAGCCCGGGCCTCTTCTCCCAGATACTAGCCCTGGAGTGCGGGCCTGCAACTTCAGCTACCAAGTCAATGAATAAATAACCTTCTAATCTGCTTACACCCTTATTTGTCAGGTCCTCCTTACTGGCTGCTCTAAGCATTGGGCTCCTTCTGATGAAGTTCAACTCCAGTTAAAGTCAGATGGGAGCCTGGAGGGGTTTTCAAACTGTGCACTGCAGAAGTTGGGGGTTCCATGGAGCCCCCTCTCGGACTGAAGAGCAGAGGTGGGGGAGCATGGGACCATGCTGCCTCCCCCTACCCCATCTGCTTTTCTCAACTTTGTTTTCAAGTATTGTAATGGGGGGTGGGTAGAATGGCCTGGTTAGCTCTTATTTAAAGGGCAGATACCAGGGCAAATAAGTGAATAAATAAATAAATGGTTAGGAATCCACTGTTCTTGTCCAACCCCCTCATTTTACAGGTGAGCGATCTGAGGCCCCCAAAGCAAGGTCACTTGCGTGGTCAAGTTCAACCAGGCAGAGCCAAGATGAGAACCCAAGTTTTCTGCTCTTTCTGGGGGTGCTGCCAAGTGCTGGCACTGCCACACAGAAAAAGCAGATCCAAAGAATTTGCAGTCTCGGACAAAGACCCAGCCCACGGAGCCCAGATCAAAGGCCCATGCTCCCGGGAGCAGACGGACCGTCCAATTAAAACTGATCAGGACAGGGAATGCCCTTTCAGGGCCGTGGGCAGCCCATCCGCCCTCCCGCTGGGAAAAAGTTGGACCCGTTCCTCTTCTCTCTCTCTGGTGATTCATTACTTGTTTGCTTATTTTTTTTTAAAGCACACACACATTAAATGCGTGGAGCAAAGTGGGTGAATGGATGGTGTGAAGTCCTCCAAGCATGGGGTTCTTTGTCCCTGTTCTTGTAGTTCTCTTCTTCAAAACCCTGGCTTAATCAATTCAAGATCAATGGCTGCTAAGTTACAGCTGTAAACACCACTTGTTCAAGGTCAATCCCAGCAGCCTGGAGTTCTATAGCAGGAAGTTAACTGTGGGAGGGGCGGCAGAACGAGACCTGACTAGGGAGCCTTCAGTAACTGTTTGGAGGCCGTGTCCTTGCTGCTTGGCTCTGTCTGGGCACACTTGGTCTGCTCAGTAGAGAATAGATTGCTACTTGAGTGGAATGACCAGACGTCGTAACAATTCAAAATATCTCATTCTAGGACTTTAGCTAGAAACACTTCCTCATCCCTCCATTCCATCCATCTATCCGTCCACCCAACAGGTATTTATTCAGAAATCATGTGTCCAGCGCTGGTTCAGAAAAAGACAGGCCAAGTCCTCACTTGGAGACACTGAAAACAAGCGTAGAAACAAGCAGACAAATAACGGGGCCTGTGGGAGTGGCCCAGAGGAAGCCACACTGCACCCTCTCCAGGGGCAGCCAGCACCTTGCAGCCCCAGCCCCTGGGCTCTGATTTAGAGCTATGATGAACTGCCATGTAACTATCATATCATGTAAGTACTTGATAAGGAATCTTATTAGATGTTTACTTGCTATCAAGTGCCCAGTGTTAAGTGCTGAACTCTAGATTCTCCTGCTTAACTCTTTTTAGAAGCAGGCTTCCCTCCTCCACCCCCTCCTCTACGCCCCACCCCCCCCTCCCGTGGGGTTGAGGGGCCCGCAAGCTCTCAGAGCAGCATTTCCTTTGGTGAGTGACTGGCCAGGCCCATGTCCGCTTAAGGACTCTTATCTGTAAACCACAAAGCTTTCAGAACACCTGCTCGAGCCAAAAGAAAAGATGATACAGAATGCAATCTTTCATAAATTCTCCAGCAACTATTTGAAAAGGCAGAGGAGGGGAATCAGAACAGACACGGCACGTGGAATTGGAGACCCAAGTTCAAATCCTTCTCTGCCACCCTTGCCACCTTCTGAATTTACAGAGGCTCGCTTTCCTAACCTGTGGAATCATGGTAACGCTGGTAGACCTCTGACATTTTTCACTGCCCAGCGCACACGCGCACACACACGCACACGCACACACACATTCCTCCTCTGCTCCCACGAGGGGCGCCTGGCTGGACCACTGTCTCTGCACTCTGCCCCACAGAACACGAGGGTAGGCAACCAGCCGGGGCCCACTGGACCCCAGCATGCAAGGCTCTCAGCCCTGCGGCTGCTCCAATGGTGAGTGTAAGGTCAGACA
The DNA here is from genome assembly GCF_019186645.2 of Phyllostomus hastatus. NCBI lineage: Eukaryota > Metazoa > Chordata > Mammalia > Chiroptera > Phyllostomidae > Phyllostomus > Phyllostomus hastatus. Next base: position 25,784,464 of record NW_025334004.1, on the reverse strand, counting down.
CAGGATGCCCGGGGTCCCCAGGATCGTGAACGTGGAGTCGGAAGCCGGAAGGAATTGGGGGCTCCAGGTGCCACCCCCGGTGGTATGTGAAGAAAGCTAATTTGCTGAAGAGAACCATCCAAGGACAGAATCTGATAGCAGTGTGTTCCCGGATCCAGTCCCCAAGGCTCCCAAAGCTGCTGGGCTTCCTTCGGGTCTGTGAGCTTCTCTGGCGTATAAGTCATTCAACTCCCATTTGTTCAAGTCAGCTTAAGGTGGGTTTCCGTCACCTGCAACCCAGAGTCTGGGCTAACTCGGTTCTTGAGGGCAGAAAGATTAGGAGCTGTGACGTTAACACTTCACTATTCACAGACTCATTTGAGAAGCTGATGAAAGCCGTGGATGACAGCATTGCGTTGCTCACAAAATTGAACAAGGTGTGGGGAAAAAAGGCAGGCCCGTGGAAGTTAACGCCGAGAGCACAGCGCGTTTATGCCACAGGAAAAGCTTGACTGAGACACCACTGTGGGCACCACCGGCCACTCCCCACCATGGCCATTGCATTGGCAACTCAGCCGCTGCCACCTGGGACAACCTCCCCCTGAGCCCAGCGCTGAGCTCACAGGTTGCAGGACACAGAGCCAGTTGCTTGAGCGTAAGTTAGGTGCTGCCCCCTGGTGGCCAGGAGCAAAGAGAAGGCCTCTGCTCCGCTGCCTCTTCCTCAAGAAGCTGGGCGCCTGGCCTCCCACCTTAACCAGCTCTGTGAGAGAATGGCTCCAATGACCAAGTGGTTTCTCATGCTAGACGCAAAGACCCCCTTACACCCGTGGGACCTTAGACCCTCTAAAGGCACTGTGTTGAGAAGGAATGTGCCTGCTACAAAAGTCGTATGAGACCTGTAGTTGAACCCCCCAGTTTCGGAAGCTGGTGAGTGTGGAAGCTGGGACTAGAACACGGGACCCCCAGCCCCACTCCAGTGCTCTTCCTGCCCCACCGCACTGCCCTCGGCCTTCAGCTGATCCATTCCAGTGCAGGGTCAGGACAGAGAGTAGCTGGGCATTCCCATGGCAACCGAAAGTCATCGCTTCACCGAGACTCTGTGACTCTCTTGGCCTCTCATACTTTTCTAAGAAATGATGAGTAGCAGCTCTGTGTGATTTAGTCTTTATTCCTCTGTCAACATAACTTTCAGATGAATGCCTTTATAATTCAGCAAAACAACTCAGCACTGGGTGTTCTTTCTGAGGATATGACTCACTGCCCAAGGACAGGTCTCCGAACACCACAGCAAGGGTCTCTGGGCAGGGGGCTGCCAGAGGCCACAGAGCCTGGGGTGTGAGGAGGAGGAGGAAGCAGAAGGAACCAGGGCAGACTGGGAGGAAGCTTGAACTTATTTGTGACTTGGTTGTTTTTCATTGGGCAACACTGCATATTACTTGGCTGGACAGGGCAATTAACAATTTCCCAAGCTCCTAATGAGTCTTTTTTTTTTCCCCCGACAGTCAAGCTGCCCATGGACTTTCCCAAGGGAATTTATCCTTGTACACTAATGTCTCAAAAGCAGCCTCCCTTAGGGCATCATACCTGGTCCAAGGCTACTGGATTTGGCCAGCGGTTGGAAACCAGGAATTCTGCATCCTGAGCCATGGCCGTAATTTGCAGAGGGGGGTCAGTGGCACAGCTCAGCCCTGACTCTGGCGCTCGTTGTCGTGATTACCGAGGACACTTCCCCTTCCGGGGCGGCTTAGGAGTCCTGCTTCCTCACGAGCCTTTTCTGAGACCCGCTTTCTTCAGAGGGGCCAGTGTGTTTTGTACCTCGTTCACCTGGAGATGGATGCGACCCCCCAAAGGCAGTGGCTTATCGTTTGCCAGGAGCCAAAGCCCTGCTGCCCTAGAGCAGCGCCTAAACCAACAGGTATCTCTCCTAAGAACTTGGACTTGAGACTTGCAGAAAGTCCATTCCTGGGTAGTAAGTACCAGAAGAGGTGGAATCGGAAGCTAAGAGTTGCCGAGTCTCCGAGCAACAGAAGAAGCTTCCTGGGGCGTGGCTGCTTGGAAAAAAGTGGAACGCCTCGAATGTGCCCTGTAACTCCAGACAATCTGAGTGTGTCCCCAATCTCTGACCCAGAAGATCTTCATGCACACACCTGAACACACGCATAGCCAAGGGGACAGTGGGACACTTTCATCCAACTGACTCAAGCCTGCAGGACTCGACATTTGCCTGGTACCGGGAAGACAGGTGGGGCGCAGCAAAGTTCAGACACTGCCTGCTGCTTCTCACTTTAGTGTGTCTGTGAAACATGGGCAGGGTTAAAATCCAGGAGCAATGGATACTTCAGCCAAGAAGCGTAGTCTCTGTGGAACATAATCCCCTAAATTCCCAGACTCTAGCCTTTAATAGCCTTCCATCCCGATACGAGGGAAGATGGCAGGAGGCCTGTGGTTCGGTGGAAAGCACTGATCTTAGGTAAGTTATGGAGGTCCCCTGAGCCACAGTCACCTGGTCTGCACACTTGAGGGTGGCCTTCAAAGCATGGGCTAGACCTCCTGCCTTTGAGCCCAACCCCCACCTCCCACGCGCAGCTCCGGCCACACCCAGTGCTTCTGCAGTGCTACCTCATGCTCGTGCACATGGAGTTCCTCTGTCCCAGACGCCCCTCCAAGTCTTGCATGTGTAGCAAACTCCATGCTAACTTTCAGAACTGTAGAAATAAGGATTCTTGGGGTTGCGAGATATGGACATGGGCATTGAATTACTAGAAGGCTCTGGGAGGCCTCTCAGATTCAAAAGAAGAGTTTGCCCTTGTCCATCTCAGGAAGGACAGGGATAGGACAGCTCATGACCTTGGGGGCCATCATTCCAGATAAGTGATCCTCAACGGGGGGTGACTTTGCCACCCAGGATGCATTGGGCGATGGCTGGAGACACTCCTGATGGTCACGATGTTGGGGGAGGTGCTGGAGGCATCTGTGGGGTAGAGGCCAGGGAGGCTGCTAACCATCATGCAGGTGTAGGACAGCTACCCCGGGCCCAGCAGCCCGAGGAGCCGACAGAGCCAAGGCTGAGAAACCCTCCTCTAGAGAGCTGCTCCCCCGAGATTTGGCTCCAACGACCCAGCCTCTGAGACTCTCCACTCCAAATGTCACTGTATTTGGGAGAGAAAACTTGATGGGCCTTCTCTGAGTACTTATTCACCCCCGGGTCTATCAGCTACGGGCAGGGAAACAGAGTCACCTAATAGAGACTTGGCCACTAAGATCCTTCTCTCCGAATTGGAGGCATCCCCCCCACCAACTGACCTCTTGGGACCATACACCCCAAGAGCACTAGGACTAGAACCCCCTCAGGAGGCTTCCTGGGCCCTTTCAAATGGAGTGATCTGTCTGTCCTCCAGGCTCCCAATCTATCTTGCGTGTGTTTGATTCACTGAATTATAATTTGTTTGTTCATGTGTCCACCTCTTCCTGGAGACCTGGGGCTTTTTATGGCCAGATACTGGGTCTTACTCATCTCTGGAAGCCTGGTGTCAACGTCCCAGTTCCTTATTGCTACATAGCAAACCACCCCAAAACGTGTGCACCTAAAACAACCACTGTTTCTCCTCATGACTTTCTAAGTCAGGAACGTAGGCAGGACTCAGCCCGGTCATTCTTCGGTTGCCCACGGCCTCAACCGGGTGTCTCCGGGGCATTTAGCGGGTCCCTGGACTGGTCCAGAGTGCTCAGGATGTCTTCTCTCATGTCTGGCATCTTAGGGGGACAGCTGGAAGTCTGGGTTCGGCTGCGCCCCTCGCTCCAGCCTCACGGCCCCTCCCCAGGACAGTCACATTGCTGACATGGCAGATGGGGCTCTAGAGGCAAATGTTTCTGGAAGACGGAGGCTGGAACTGAAAGGCCTCTGAAGACCTGTCATTTTGAAGTCCCGGGACATTATTTCAGCCTCATCCTGTGAGTGAAGCAAATCACTAAGGACAGCCCAGATCTGTGGGGGAGGGCTGGTGTTTCCAGTTCTTGGTCGGGGCAGCAGGCGTGAACAGGAAGGGAAGAAATTGGCGGCGCTTCCCCTTAGAGATGATCTACCACAGTCTAGTACAGTAATAACTGCTCGATATCCATTTCATGGATAAATTAATGAATATGAAGACAGATGAGCCTTATGGAGTTCACACAGTGGATGTAATGGTTAAAGGAAAATAAAACACACGAAAGATGCTTCTGAAACTATTCACTGCTGCAAAGGGGGAGGGGTCCCCGTTAGTAGAAAACATAGTCTTACTCTAGTTCAGTGGACGTTTGCAGGGTTCCCTCCCAGCCATCCCCTCCCACATGCACACCCGTGACAGACATCACTAGCCGATGACAGCCCCTCCCCACTGATGCTGGACATGGTCTCAGAATTCTTCTCAACGCGACACTCCAGCCGTCCACTGCTAGTTGATCAAAGCTGACACAGGAAGTGAAACCTACAGGATAGCTTTGTTCCTGCCTAAATCCCAAGTGCTGGCCCATCCCCCACATGCCCAGGCCCTTAGTTCCTTCAAACATACACACAAAGGCCCAGCCCAGCTTCCTCCCTTTAAAAGAGAAAAACATAAAGTCTAAGCACTGAGGAAGATGAAATGCAGACACATTCCCCCTCCAAAATTGGATTTATAATGGAAACAGGAGCTGATTATGGCAGCAGCGAACTCTGCCATCACGAATTACTTTAAAAGAATAACTGCATGCAAAACAGTCATAGGACAGCTCATAAAAGAGAGTATCTGTCTACCTTGACATCCTTCGCTCCGTGAAAACTCCGTTTCGGGGTGATACAAGCCAGAACTTGGGTATCTGGATGAACGCAAGCCACAGTGGCTGGCACCATCTGCCTCCATGCGGGTCACCCACCCACGCACCCCCTAACACCGACCCACTTCTTAGGGAATTTGCTACTCAGCTTCTCACAGAATTTGCAGAATACATTTTGACTACTCGACTGAATCCTCAAGGAAAGACAGAGCGGGAAACATAAAATAACCTCTAGTTGGAAAATGGCTTTGTGCCCTCTGATGGTTGAGGACCCAAGGCCACCAGCAGGCATAGCTTTGACCATGTGAGTGGCCCTGAAACGGCTTCTCATCCTTTCTCAGCCTTCAGGGTCCTGCCACTGTCCTCAAGCAAGAACACACAGGCTGACAATGCCTGATAGAAGGTGGGGAGGCCAACGGGGTGGCTAAAGGCCACAGAATTTGGGATGAGGAGATAGTTCAAGTCTCAGGGATGTCACTTACTTTTCGCAGGTCACCTCACGTCTCTGAGCCCGTTATCAGCCCTCAGCTGAGTTCCCCTCCAGGACTTGCCCTTGGCTGGAGAGAGGGAAAACTCGTCCACGGCCGTGCCTCTTCCTGGAGCAGCTGCTTCCAGTGACTGTGGACGGGGGGATATAAAGGCCCAGCCCTCGCCCACCTGGAAGGGCCCTCCCAGCTCCGGAGCTCTGGGAGGCTGCCTGGGACCTTGGCTCTGATGGCGTGCAGCTCAGCTTCTCCCTCCGCCCATTCCTGCGGGTGTCACTCCTCCAGGAGTCTGATGCTGAGGACGCTCCCCAATAAATTTCTTGCACGCAAATCTCTCTCTCAGAGCCTGCTTCCTCAGGAACTGGCTTGCGACTCAGTGTAATGGGGGAAGAAGGGCTCTCACTCAGGAATCAAAGGGAATCCTTGCATGCTGGAAATACCCCTGGGAGGAGTGAGGAGGCCCGAGGAATCATGGAGGCTTCCTGGAGGAGGTGAGGATTAAGCTGACATTAAACCTCCAAAGACAGGGAGAATTATAATATTAGTTGGCATTAAAAAAAGAAGTACCAACACATGCTCAATCATAGGTGAACCTTGGAAACACGCTAAGTGAAAGAAGACAGCCACAAAAGACCACATATACATTTCCATTCCTATGAAATGTGCAGAAAAGGGAAATCTACAGAGGAAGAAAGGAAACTGCTGGTTGCCCAGGTCTGATAGCGGGGGGCCAGGGGACTGGGAGGTGACAGCTAAACGGTACAGGTTTCTTTTCCAGGTGATGCAAATCAACCGTGAAAGATGGCACGTGACTGTGAATATGCTACCTACCACTGAACCTTACGCTTTAAATACATGAATTGTATTGTGTGACTGACTGGTACATCTACAAAGACGGTTTTGAACAAAGATGGAGGAAAATGTGGATAAGTTGACAGGAGAGTGAGAGAATGGCAGATCGGCAACAACACGGGCAAAAGTGTGGAGACCTAAGTGGAGTGCGTGGGCGTGTGTTTGTGCACGTGCGTGTGAGCGCAGGTGTGACAGGAAGCAGAGAACAACAGAGGTGGCGGCTGGGAAGCTGCGGTCATGAAGGAAAGCCTGATGTCCAAGCAGAGAGGAAGTCTGTTCTGGAAGATCTGGGAGCAAGGAGATGACGCGGGGCTTGAGGCCGATACATCTGTGCAGAAAGCGTGGTGGCCCCAGAAAGCCAATCGTTTGACTAAAACATGTCGTCACTGTGCACGCTCTTTTTGATGAATGCGCTGCTCCCGTTCCCTTTTAAATCCCGGTGCTGAAGATTCTGCCCAGGAAGAGGTGCCATTACCAGGAGCGGATCAGTGCCGACATCCAGTGGCCACAGAGAATGAACCGCCAGAAACCCTCCATCTCTCTCTTCCCAGAACCCCCTGGGCGTTCAACCAGACGAAGGAGGAGTGACGGAGGCTGAGAGTTCCCGATGGGTGCTGTTAGCTTTGGAGAACTGTGCGACTTGCCGCCAGAGGCCAGCAACCTGGACCAGTTTGCAAGACGCCCGTGGGTGATTTGAATGCTGACCCCAGAGTCAGAGGGAAACACAGGCCATCACTGGCCATGTGGTGAGACCATGAAGAATAAAACGTAAGGGGCCGCATGGCCTTCTGGAAAACACACTGGGCTTTAAGCTAGAAACTTTGATTCGACACCCACTGCTTCTGTGTCACCTTGAGCAAGTCCCCGAGCTCTCTGTGCTTTAGCTTCCTCATCTGTGAAGTGAGGCTGAGCCAGCATCCCAGGGGTGAGGCAAATGGCAAATGGAAGGAATGCAAAGTGTTTCGTCAACTGTGAAGTACTGAACAGTAGGGCCTGGGAGGGGGAAGGTGGCAATGGATAGGGCGGGGCAAAGCGGAGCTGGTGAGGAGGTACTTGGGGGCTTGGCCAGATGAGATACCACTTCCAATTCCCAATCTCACGCAAGTTTTGGAGACCCAGCCTTGGACGGCCAGGGAATTCTACCTGTTCCTCTGGACACAAGTCTCTGAGGTAAACATTAGTAAGTAACTTCAAGGGCCATCTAAGTTCAAAACTTATATATAGAAAGTATTTAAAAAATAGAAACATATCCCAAAGGAAAAATCTGAGGCAGTGGGCATTCTTATGTCAACGGTATCCGTTCGCAGTGCTGGTTGGACCAGAAGACTGCACCCTCATTTATTTCTATACAATGTTTTTCTTGTGTTCCATTTGCACTTGGCCTAGAGTTTTGCCTTGGAAGACTAGCCTTGCAGAGTGGATGCAAACGCAATTAGGAGCTGACCAGAAATAGCAGAATGATATGTGCATAGGAGAGAAAAGGTAGAGAGGTGATTTTCGGAGGCTCAGAGACCACATTCCTAACTCTTCTGGTTTGTGCCGTCCACTTTCATAAATTACTAGAATGGAACCTTAAGGTTTAATTTAGTCTTCCTGCTTGACCTAAATTCATAAGAAATGACCTACTCTCTCATGCTTCCTAAAGGTATCAGAGAGCATTGAACCCAAGAAATAGTATGCTGCTTTTTCCAGATTTCCACATATCTGTCAAGAAAAAAAAATCCACTCTAGCTAGTTTAAACAGAAAGGGGTTTATTAGAGTTTATGGAATTATAGGAAGGGCTGGGGGAAGGTACAATTTCTGATCACACAGCAGAATCAGGCACAAGGGAGCTGCTGGCTCTTCGACCACCAGGAAGCTACCTGCCGAGCTGGAAAGCTCCAATCAGACCAGCAATTGGTGCTCTGGCCCTGACCCCATAAGATGAGAGATTGGACATTGAGACTTCTTTAACACTGTCCCCATAGAGCTGTGTCCCTCCTCAGCTATGCTTCTCAGCCTAAGCAGCACAGAGCAGCGTCTGCTCCACATTCCCCTTCCAAATCTCACCTAAAGGTGTCTGACTGGCTAAAGGTACAATACCTGTGGAATCCTAGCTGCAAGGGAGTCTGGGAAGTGTAGTTTTTGGGTATTGCAGTATGAAAAGGAGACCAGGAGAGAGTAATGAATGGTCAGCACCAATCTACCATGTCCACTACAATATTTATTTATTTTATTCTAGAGGTATATTAATTTTATATTTTAATCTTGTTTAATTACCAAAATAATACATGCTCACTGTCAGAAATAACAAACAGTACAGAAATAAAGTAAAAAATGAAAATTTCCTGCCCCTTCCCATTCTCCAGAGTAGCGGTCCCCAACCTTTTTGGCACCACAGACTGGTTTTGTGGAAGATGATTTTTCCATACACGGGGAGGGTGGTGGGGAGGGTGGTTTCAGGATGATTCAAGCACATTGCATTCAAGCTCACTCCTGCTGCATGGCCCAGGTCCTCACAGGCCCTGACCGGTGCTAGTCTGCAGCTCACAGGCTGGGGACCCCTGCTCCAAAGGAAATCACTCTTCACAGTTTGGAATTGTAGCCCACCAGTGGTTTTCGTGCATTTCAGGGAGTAGGGATATTGTACTACTTACTGTTCTGTAATTTGTTTTGTCATTTGAACATTGACCGTATCTTGGACAACATTCCATAAGAAGAGATGGATTCTAACTCATGTTTTTAAAAGAGCTGCTGAGTGTCCCATGAGAGACTTACCCTACCAGTGGGCACCGAGGCTGCCCCTAATTATTCCCTATCATGCATAATGCAAAAGGAACAGCTGTTCAGGCATTTGGAAAGGTCAGGTTTCCATAAGTGAAAAATCTGTACCATATTTTGAAGCTGAATCTTCTAAATCACCACATAACCAGGGCACTCAACTCAGTTTAGCTGGCCAAAATGTAAAACTCAGAAAATCAGTCTAAACCCTACAGATGTTGGTTCACCACACATGCTGGAGTCTCAGTTGTTAGCATGAAGGGTTCATAAACAGGAACCCCCATCCTATCCTCAAAGGGTCTTCCCTCTGCCAAAGACAGGCCTGTGCACAGCTAGTTAGTGCCAAGCTCAGGGAGGTGAAGTGCAGGGGTCTAGGATAGCTGGAGAGAGGACATGACTTTGACCCCAATGAGCAATAGGACCGGGAGTGTCAGCAAGCTGAAGTGAAGAATCCTGCTCCAGCCCATGGGGGTCAGGAGAAAGGCTGGGTCACATGTCATCTGCTAGTTCTCTACATGGCCACCTAGGATATGTGACATCATTTGACAAAGTGCCTGCAGATCACACCAAAGTGTTTCCTCTGCAGTTATTTTCAAAGCCTTCACTTCAGCTTGTCTGCTCCTGAGCTGGGCTGCCCCCAGCATCTCAGCCAATTCCAGCTTACGTCTGTATAACACAGCAGCAGCCGTAAGGGTGGCAGTGGGCATGTGCTGCTATGTCCATCACATCCAGTCGCTGCTTCTCTCACCAACAATATTCCCTTAGAAAATTCTCCCTCCTCCATTCCCTGCCATCAAATCCAGATAGAATCGCCTTCCATCCTCCCTGCACTGTAACCCCCTTCTTGGGCCAGGAGCTGATTCAAGCGTGGGATTCTGATACAACCTGGGCCATCAAGGAGTAGTAAATCCAGCACTTCTGCAAGATCTATGGTAAAAATATCCTTTCTTTCTCTGAAGGTCTGAAATTGGACACACTGTCACTTTAAGGAAAAGGCTGAACCCTGAAGATGCAGCGGTCATTCTGTAAGCCATGGGGAAGGCAGATTAGAGAGGGTTAAAAAAGTGACTTCAGGGACATCATTAGATAGAGCCTGGATCGAGCATCACCTGAAGGTAGACTTTTCTCTAGACTTCTAAATTACACTAGCTATTAACTCTATGGTCTAAACCAGGCTAAGTTGGACTTTTCTATCATTTGCATCATAAAGAGACAGACACTTTTGGGGGCATCATCCACAGGGGCATTTCCTTAAATAGCCTCTGAAAACAGTTTATGTGCAACCTCCACCAAGGCTCTGGTCACACCCCAGATATTGCTCCTGCTGGCCTCTCAGTGAGAGCTCTCTGAACGTACATCCCAGAAAGTAAACTCGAACTGGCTTAGATGAAAAGAAGAATCATACTGGCGGGAAGAGCAGGAGGCATCAAAATGAGGGCCTCCCACAGTTCAGGACTCTCTGTCTCCTTGGCCTCTGGCTTCATACCCCAACCGCGCTTTCGCCAGGAGGCTGGAACCCTGGCTGCCCTCGGCTGGGGTCTCGCATGTGCGCAGTGGCTACCTGAGAGGAAATGGGCCGTTCCTCCTGCTCAAAGTACAGAATCCCTGAGTTCAACTCTGATTTGCCCAGCGGGGGCCACACACACATCCTTGAACCAGTCATGGCAGCCGCAGCCGTAGTGTAGCCATACACTACTGGGGTAGTGTAACTGGCCCTGTTTTTTGTTTGTTTGCTTGATGTGCTTGTGTGGTGGGAGGCAGGGTCTAAGGTTATAGCCTAGGCCCCATTCCTTGGGACGAGGAAGGTGAGGTTCCTTAGAAAGGGGCGGCAAAGCTGAGGAAGAGAGTAAAGGATGATGACAGTCATAATAAAAATGTCCACGACATCTCATGGCCATTGTGCAGATCAGCGATGACGGGTGCAAGAGACTCCCACAGAACGGCTTGCTATGCCATCTTGTCTGTCATCTGTGGACAGGGAGTCACTGGTCGAGCCGAGAGGCCAGGTGGCGGGGCAGCCAACCCTGGACTCAAAGGCAGGCATGACTGGTTTGTAACTGGGGGCGTGACCTGGGGGGAGTCGCACGACCTCTCCACATCCAGTCCTGTTAGGATCAAATGATGTACTGTGCCCAGCACCCAAGATAGAAGAATTTAAAAGCCTAATTTTGGAAGTCTTTTCTAACGTTGTCAGCAGCTGGTTATTCCAAAATGTTGGGCCCTGGACTGGATGGGGCCCAAGTGTCCGAGAGAAAAGCTGATGCCGAGCCAGGCTTGACCCGGAAGAGTTTCAGCATATCATCCACAGCAAAGAAACGCTGAAGGGAGGAAGCGAAGGAACAGCAGCTCGGAGTGGACATTTCCGCCCTCCTCAAGCCCCAGTCGGTTAGTGCACCCGGTCCGTGTCAACCACAGTTTGGTGCCTGATCGTTCTGGATCCCAAGTTGCCTCTTCCACCACTTTCATAGTGCTGAGGGGTTCATCCTCTTCATCAATGAACACAAGACCAAACCCTCCCCCTTTCAGCATTGTTAAGTGGTAAGACAGAAATGGGCTGGTGGGCCTCTCAGGTCCCTGCCAACTCCTGTCCATCTGTGGCTTGGAGGGGGCGGCAAACCACAGTCCCAACTTTCCCCCCCAAATCTGAGCGTCCCTTTGCTCTCTCCTCATAGAACCAGAAAACCAAGCAGCCAGGCGGTCTAATGGGGTGGGAGAGTGCACTTGGCTGGAGAGGATGAGACTCTGTGGCCTCGTGACCCGCAGGAGGAAACTTCTGGCCCACAGAAGCAGCCCTGGGCAGAGCTGCCCCCAGTGACCCCAGCTGCCCGCTCACCGGTTGCCTGCCGGAAGCAAGCTGCCCGGTGGAGGTAAGAGATAAGAAGACCAGGGGAGGACAATGTGCAAAAGACACACAAGACATCAGCCCAACCCAGGAGATGGCAGAGAGCAGCTCAGAGGCTGGCAGGGGTCCCTCAGCCCCGAGTTGGCCCCAAAAGCACTGCGCCTAACAGGGAGGCCCGGAGGCAGGGCTCAGGACGGCAGAGGGTTTGTCCCCGCTGGACCAGAGGAAGCCCCTCCTTCATAGGCAGTGAACTCCCAAAGGAGACGGAGAAGCTGGCCAGGGCAGAGCAGCAAGCACTCAGGCAGCCCAGGGAACCGCTTGGCTGCTTCTTGTGCTCCTGGGAGCTGAGGGGGGCCCCCCAAAACGGGCACAAAGTCAACAGGCCTTGGTCACAATGGCTGTAGCCTCACACTTGTTCTCCCCAACCCCTCCCCATAGTAAAAGGCAACTCTCCTGATTAGTTTCTGGTTGCTTGTCATTGTCCCTGACTTGTCATCGTCCCTGACTTGTCATCAATCTCAAGGTGTGCGGGACACTCTATATTTACTTGGAACTGCTTGCCGAGGCCTGCTGAGTTGGCGATCCTATTAGCAGGATTTTTTCTCATTGTGTTTGTGAAATGAAATAAAATGAAAAGGCCCTGTCTCCAGAGAGTTCTTCCTGCCCCATCTCCCTGAACACTGTCAGGTTCTGGGGAGATCATGAGGTCTTTTGGGGGGGGGGGGTGGGGAGAGCAAGGGTGCTCCTCTGCCTTTGGTGTTGAGAAGACCTGGAAGGAGGCATTGTCGGTCCCTCCGGCTGAGAAGAGGCAGATAGAAGTCCGCCCTGCCTTTAATGAAGACAGGATCATGGCGAGGGTGGAGGAGAGGACCCCTGACTGGCAGAGCAAGGGAGTCACGCAGCTGAGATCGCAGCCAAGAGACTGGGGTGCAGGGCTCGGGGCTCAAGGCAGGGAGGTGGGTCCCAGCCTAGTTCTGCCCTTCCCACCTGGCGGCCTTGAGCAAGTACTTCAAGCTCTGAGTCTCGCTTTCTTCATTTGCAACGTGGAGAGAACAATCCCCGCCTCAGAAGGTGACCCTAAGGATTAAATGAAATCTCACACACATAAGTCCCTGGCACCTGGCCCAGTGCAGAAACAGCGTCCGACAACTATTTCAGTCTTTCCTTTTGGACACTGCATCCTCTAGTACGTTACAGCAGGGGTCCCCAACCCCTGTCAGGAACCCGGCCACCCAGCAGGAGGTGCGTGGTGAGCAAGCTGGCAAAGCTTCGTCTGTATTTGCAGCTGCTCCCCATCGCTCACGTTACCCTCTGAACTCCGCCTCCTGTCAGGTCAGCAGGCGCAGTAGATTCTTATAGGAGTGCGATCCCTACTGTGAACTGCGCATGCGAGGGATCTAGGTCATGGGCTCCTCATGAGAACCTAACACCCAATGACCTGAGCTGGAGCTGAGGCGGTGATGCTAGTGCTGGGGAGCGGCTGCAAACACAGATGATCATCAGCAGAGAGGTTAGGCTGCCGACAGACCAGGATAAATCAATGGCTTGCAGACTCATTTCAAAACCCTGTCCATGAGTGGCAAGTGACAATTAAGCTGCATCTGGTGGCAGGCAATAAAGCCATCTACCCTCACCCCTAACCCCGACCCAGCCCCCGGTCTGTGGAAAAATCGTCTTCCATGAAACCGGTCCCTGGTGCCAAAAAGGCTGGGACCTGTCCCTGGTGCCATAAAGGCTGCTGCGTTAGAGCACGGCTTCTGGTAATGCGGAGAGAAGAGGGGCCTTTTTCTGGGTCGTTTGGAGGGAATAATAAAAGTTTGGGAAAGGCTTCAAGAGCCCGAAGCACACAGATGATTAATGAGACGAGGGAGCAGTAAGCTCTCCTGAAACCGCCCCAAGGAAGAGATTTATTGCGGAGAAGCCGAGTTTACTCCAGCTCCACGAACTGGGGAGGACTCGAGGGCACTCTCCTGGGCAGCAGAGCTCAGCGCTGTGCTCACCGTGCTCCACAGGAAGAGCCTTTAGCAGCAGAAGTCCGCTCTTCACCAGGCTTCTCCACAGCCGCCTGCTCTGCCGCCGTGAGCAAGGGCTGTGTGCAAAGTGCCACGTTCCTTGACTGATGTCACGGTGGTGAGTTCCCCGGTGAAAGGCGAGGAAGACTTTTACACAGTTCTCCTAGAGAGGAAAACCCTCCTGCGAACCTGCGCTCGAGTGAAAAGCTTGGTACATCCCGGCGATGAAATAGTATATAATCAGCAAAAATGCCTGCAGTGAAAAATGTCTGCGAAACAACAGGGGTACAAAGTTGTGGATACCGAATGATCTAAGCTGTGTTGAAACGCATTTTTAAGTGTTTTAGACAAAAATACATCTTCTTGTCTCTGTGCAATAGATGATGAAGGCTTTTTTTTGTCTTCGTCCTACCTTTCCATTTTACTAATGCTCCAATAAGCAGGTACCTTTATCATTATAATAATGATAAATGACGACAAGAAGGAGGAAAGGGAGAAGATGAAGAACTTTGAAGACCTCTGCAGCCTCCAGGCATTGCTGGTTCCCATAATAACTTGCACTTTCCCTCTCAGGAAACCAGAGAGTCATCAGGGGGGTGGGGGGGTCTGGGGGAAGAAAGGAAACAGCACCACAGTGACAAGTCCACGGGCATCGGACTAGAATTCCCAGGACTACAAGGTGCTGACAATCCAGGGAATTACATACCCTTGCGCAGACTTTCTTATAAAGAAGCAGAAAAGGCCAATGAGGCTAGTGGTTTTCCAAGGCAATCTTACACAGAAGTTTAGTGCACCAGACAGGTTACGAAGGAGCCGAACAGGTTATCAGTAGGGAGCGGTGGGGGGATGCTGGAGCCTCGGCCATCCCCCCTGTGTCCCCCAGCCCCCCATCACCCAGTCCATGAGGCCCTTCTTTCGATCTCTCTGCCTGAAAAGGAAACACGGCTGGGAAACCTTGTAATATTCAACTGGCCCAGCATGTGGAGACCAGAGAAGCTGACGGTGGGGAAGTGGGGAGGATGCTATTTCTAAGTAACTGGGAAACATGTTTTTGCTAAAAGTCCATTTCCATTTAAATAGCTCTACCAGCTCTGTTTTAGAAACTAGCAATAAGGATGTTTTCCACCAAACAAATATGTCCTCTGGGAAGAGTATAAGGTTTGATTTGTGACTACAGTTAAGTGTTTGACTTATGTAGATGCTACGTGGACCCTATAGTCTATGAGACTGAATAACATTGTGATTGCTGGCAGTTGCTTCGGGCTTACAATAAATTGTTTGTCCCTAGTAAGTTCTGTGCTTGGCTTCCACGTTTGGGGGCTGGGGGAGGGAACACATTTTAGATTTGTTTCTACCCAATTGTCTTCTGGAAGAACAGATTGCTGTGGGCTTGGTTGGCGGGGCGGCGGGGGGGGTTGTTTTTCTGTTCTTTTTAATAAGTGTGGGTTTGTGTATTTTTAGAACTCGTTTGCAAATACGATCTGAAATTTTAAAAGCACGTCTTTTCCGCAGTTTGATGATTTGTCTCAGCACATCGCTGAGGTCTGGGTCCTGGGGCCTGGGAAGGTCTCAGCAGCCTTCAAACATGTCTGCCGTCCAGTCTGTCCAGCCAGCCATGGGGGCTGTTTCCGTTCTTCTGGCTTCGAAGGGCGGCAGCCAGGGGCATCGAGAAGCCTCCGTAAGACATGCTGGCGCAAATGCGTGTGTATGTGGGCAGAGGGGCTCCCAGGGTCGCTGGGGGTGTCTTTGGGCACCGACATGCGCCCTGGGGGCCCAGCCGAGAGGAGCGGAAAGGGCCTGTAGAGGCGCCAGGCTTTCCTGTTTCCCACGGGCCGCACACAGCTCTGCCTGAACCCTGCACCAGGGCCAGGAGCAGAGACTGAGACAAGTGAAAGCACAGGCTCTGAAGGAAGACTGTCTGTCCGCTCCACCAGCTACTAGCCAGGCGACCTTGGGCAGGATTTTGAGCCTCCCTGAGGCTCTGTGCCCACTTGGAAAACAAAGGCAATCCTAGGAGCTTGTTATGAACACAGTTTACATAATCGCACTGGCACCGTGATGGTACAAGAACAGCACTGCCCAGAACTGTTAGAGATACTTGCAAAGTATGTAGAGACGTAACAACCTGAGCTGTGGGGCTGACTTTAAAATACGTACGCAGAGATAAAGTGGGATGATTTCACTTGCATCAGGCCCAAGAACAGGCAAAACTAATCGATGGTGATACAACTGAGAATGAAAACTGAAATGAAATTGAAATGAAATGAATGAATGAATGAAAAGAAATAAAAAATGAGAAGTGGGAATTTTCAGGGGTACTGAATGTTCTATGACTTGATTGGAGTGATGAGTACACGGGCATAGACATTCAGCAAAACTCATTGGCCTAAGGATGGTTCAGAAAAATTATAATAGTGTGTGTGTGTGTGTGTGTGTGTGTGTGTGTGTGTGTGTGTAATGCACGATAAAGCAAATGTGGTGAGTTGTTAGTATTTGGTGAACCTCACTGAAGAGTGCATGGGGCTTTCTGTACTATTTTCACATCTTCTTCATGTATGAAATTGTTTCAAAATACAGGTTTAAAAACTCATCAAACTTTATAAGATCTATGCATTTTACTGTATGGAAATCATACGCCAAAGTTCAAGTTAGAAGGGGCGGGGGGTTAGGAAGCGTATGGAGCACAGGAGTGATAGGTGTATGGAAGTTCATACACTATTCTTTCCGCTTTTGTGTATGTTTGGCTATTTTTACCATGCAAAACAAATTTTAAAAATGTTAAAACTACCAAAATATTTAGTCAAGGTTCTGGCCCAGCACAGGGTGGCTTCGGCCTCTGAGAGTGGCCCCGTTAGGGCCAGCCCGCACCTTCTCTCCTGGGCGACCAGGGAATGACGCATACATGAGACTGCTGGTGCTGGCATTGCCCGTGACCGCGCTTGACAAAAACTGCGCCACACCACGCTGGTTTTCTCTGCCCTTCAACTACAGCATGGTGAACCAAACATCCAGACAACGCGGGGCACACTTGTCCTTTCTAAATGCCCACTCGGGTGAATCCCTTTGCCTGGGTATCTTCCGCTGGCAGAAGCTTCACTCAGAGCAGCCACAGCCACAGAAGGCCACCAGAAAAAGTCACAGAGGACACAGACAGATATGTAAATACTGTGTGGGACAAGCAGGAACCACTCCGGATCCAATTTCACTTTTGCAGTGGAAACATTTGCCTTGGCGTAGACAAAGGGGAGAAGTGAGGGCTGATGACCTTTGAGGTGAAGCAAAGACATCTCTTAAGAAAACCTCCGTTTTTATGAGGATGATGGCCACTTGTTCCCAAGGGCTGAACAGGAGCCCTGACCCAGGAGGATGCAGGCCTGGGTGCTTTTCCCACCTGCATCTCTAACGATCCCTGTGACCTTGGGGAGTCCCCTCCTCCCCCAGCCTCCATCCCCCACCCACAAATGGGACTGTGAACCAAAGGAACCCTGCAGCTTTGTGATTCTTTAAAACAAATACTGAGCCTTAGGCAGGAAGGACTCCAGGTCAGGGGTAGCCTTTGTGCTTCCTGAGCCCAGGAAGGAGACAGGTGAGGACACAGGTGAGAGGCAGATGGCAGGAAAGATACCTGGTGCAGCCAGATGGTCCAAATTTCCCAGGAAAGTGAAAATCTTGATTTTTATGTCTTATCTCCTGATTTCCAAATGATAGTAATTCATTCAAAAAATTGTATAAGTGCTATGTGAGTCTAACGAAAATACTTTTTTATTCTCTTTGTTTTTAAAAACTGTACTTTATGATTATGCTAGTTATGAGCAGAATTAAGTCCCTGAGCTGCCAGAATGTGCCCTTTGTGTGGCACATGGGCTCCTGGCTGGGGGTAGACTGGAGGCCTCTGGGCTCTCAGAAGCAGGGCTTTGGACTCCCTAAGTCCCAGAGATCGCCAACTCGAGGCTAAAGGTGAATCTAACAACAAATACTTCAAACATTTTTTACCATAACAGGCAGTAAAACATCTGTTTTACAGCAGTGCACATACATATATGAAACTGAAAGAAAAGATTCACAACATAAAACCCCTACTGCAAGAGATGCCCTCTGGTATTTTCTATTCTATTCTATCCTACTTCGTTTTTTAATGTCGATGGCAACCCGCTGAACCGATTTCATAGGTCGTGTTGCAGAAACATTGCTTTAGAGTTCACATTTACTGAACTCTCATTTAATTCCCCCTCTCACCTTACGAGGTGGGAATTATTACCATTTCCATTTTACAGGCAAGAAAAATGAGTCTCAAGCTTCATATGAAAGATCTGATATTCTTTCTTTTATTCCTTTAATCAAGAAAGGCAAGAGTGAGAGGACTTAGAGGCCTCCAAAGGTCAAAGTCAGAGAGGAAAAGCCCCAGAGGCAAAGCAATGGGAGGATCTCGGGGAGGATGGACAAAGGAAGCAGGAGGCGTGAGGCTGTGCACTGGGGGACACGCACCACTCTTCCCTCCACCTCCCTTGTGAAATTTGCAGTGAAATCTGCATGGCTCCCCGTGCCATGGGTGTGTGGCTTCTTTAAGGAGGGGCCACATTGTCATCCAGGTGACCCCACAGCAGACTCAAAGGAAGTGATGAGATTGCTAATATCTAAGGTCACATTCATGAACTTGAAGTTCCTGCTTCAGACTGGTAGGAGCGGGTGATTGGCAGTCACAGGGGGAGAATGAGTAGAATTCAAATCCAGATCCGTATGACTATCAAGGCTGGCCTGCAAAACCTCATCACTCAACTCTACGACCTCCCAATTCATTATTAACGAACTGACAAAAATCCCACGTCTTCTCCATAGGCAATGATCACAGAGCACAAGGGGCGGAAGGCTAGCCTAGTGATGCCAGGGGGGAAGGCTTAGTTCGATCAATGAACCAGCAGCTAAGCCTCATGGTACTCTTCCTAGTCAAGCTTTGCAGCTGTCTGAGGTGGGGTAGAGAGCCTGGCAACACCCTAACACAGCCCAGCACACTTCAGCACAGCCCAGCATAGCCCAGTCTTCCCTTGTAGTACATCTGACATAGTCAGATGTACATAGATGGTTGAATCTATCTCCAACTCTTTGCCTCTTTTCCTTGTCTCTTCTACCTCCAGATTCCTAAAGAGAACCAGTGGAGTTGAGTGTCTGTTTACAAAGCCCAGAGGCAATGATTTTAAGCATTCGCATTGGGTGGCTTTCTGCTCTCTCCAAAGTGTGTGGTACAAGCACAGTTGCTAGGTAATGTTTAAAGCCAGTGAGTCTTAGATTAGCATCGCAAAAGTCAATTAACAAGGCAATTTCTTCCCTTGGTTTGTATTTGTACATTATTAATGAATTACGAGGCCTCCTAGTGCAGTAAATTAGCCTAGGTAACTGGGGAGCAGAGTACAAACATTTTTTTTCCCTTAATGGCCCCAAACGTTTATCTCATACAGAGAAAACTATATAAAAGCACAGGGAGGCTTCCTGGTTCCAGCAGCCAAGGAAGCACATTGGAGCAGCTCTGATAAATATTGATGTTTGTTTATCCAAAGGCCACAGACAGACCATGCTGGCAAGCTGCCACCTCTGCCACCCTGCGCAGCCTTAACTAGCAGGACTCATTATGCACGGAGGAGATACAGGAACCTCAACTGCCTTTGCTGAATGGTGTTCAGCTTTTGTTTCCTGAACACACACAGACACACACACACTCAATAGGGGAACCAGTTGTCTTGACCTACAAGGGTCAGGGATAGGACCAAAAACCCTATGTCCTTCTTTAGTCGAAGGGCAGAAGTATATAGTCCTACATACAAAGAGAATGGTAATTGGAAGATCTCAGCCTCACTGGAATAACTAGCACAGTGATGCGTGCTTGCTGCTCCAAAGTGCTGCTTTGTTACAGGATCCATGCCATTAAGAATGAACGGTGCTACATATAAATACCGGAGCATTAACTGCAGATATTTATAAGCACCCATTCGATAAGTCACAACTGAGCACTTTCTAGTGTACAAGGCAATGTGAACAATACCCTTCATTTAGTCTCATTCATCTCATTCTAAGCACCATGATTCAGCCTCAACATGTTTGGGACTAAAGCAGAGTATAAATTAATAAGGTCCGTGTATTCATTCCTTTAATAAATCTGTATGGAATGCTTATTATGTAAATGCCAGGTGCTAGGCACACAACAATAGCTGAAAAAGATACAGTCCCCTGAGTAGCCCAGCAACCGGCTGGGGAGGCGGAGAGGTTGGCAAAGCATCATAAAGCAGGCCGTGAGAAACAGGGGCACCGGCTCTGGGACACGCAGGAAGGAGGAGGGGACCAGGGAGAGCCAAGAAAGTGTCCTGGGGAGAAGCCAAGTGTCCCCTACTCATGGCCTCTACATTTCCCCCCGTGATTCCTGCTCCTGGGGTGACAAACTTACTCTCCCAGGTGGCCTTCTCAGGAGGACTGGCAGACCGCCGGTGGGCAGAGCTCACACGGGCGTTATCTCAGGTGGGAAAGTCTCGGGGGGGCATCTCCCCAGGCCCCAAGAATCCCATCTTCTCCCTTTAGAGACCCAAGGAAAGAAACCCCAATAGCTCCTCCTCTTACAAGGCATTTCCTTTCTGACAAGATCTGTCATCGTCTGGCGGCCTAGGCTCCTATAGACTGAGAGCGCCCTGACAACCCCCCTGATGCTGACACAGAGAGCCCTGAGGGCCCCCAGCAAGGCTGGGGATTCCGGGAGCCCCTCACAACACCCCAGGGACAGCGACAGGGGGTCTCGCAGCCTCCTACATCCACAGAGGGCGGAAAAGCCCAGCACAACTGTCTGACATCTCATCCTTCCCCGAGTCTGAAGGCCTGCACGTCAACGTGTCTCTAATTCACATTTTATGGGCTTCCGCCTGGCCGGCATCGTGAACGCCTGCACGCAGCATTGCCCTTGCCTCCCCACTCCTGTCGGCTTCGTGTAATTGAACACCCACTCACCCTTCAGATCGGAGGAAAATCTGCCTTCCCCCGAGGAGCCTTCCCGGACCCGAGGGGCTAACCGTTGCCTCGCCCACTCTCCCTGTGCCAGGCACCTCTCCCCCACGCCCGTTGTTACAGTTGCACGTTCCACGCAGGACTCACGGCGTCCAGCTGAGTGCCCTCACGCATCCTAGCTCTAGTCCCAGGGCACGGCACCTAGTGTGCACTCAACAAACTCTCCCAGATTATAGAATAAAGTTCAAGGAGTGGACACTCCCCAGAACCCGTTTCTCCCGTTCTACCACAGCCCTGCCTGGCTTGGATCTCTGTTCGGTTTGAGGCTTGGCTTTGCTGATCAAAGGCAGTGTAAACGAAATCCCTCCTCCAGCCTCCAAAAGTGTCCTGTGCCATGTGGCCTGAAGGAGCCTTTCAAAGGCAGCATGAAAATAAATAAACAGGTATTAAAAAACAACAACTAAGATCTAAATCCAAAAAGAGCCAAATATTTTACCAAGAGCAGCCCAAATTTAGTTGTTTCGTTAGACTAGAATAGACAAAAAAATCAATGTTTCTGTTCTGGTAGATGAACTTCATGTTTGAACAGGAAGAGAACTTCGCCCCCAGTAATATGATGCGGTTACACCGGAGCGGCGTTCGAGGAGACAGAAGGGTAGGAGGCCAAGGCCATTGCCTCACACAGGAAGGAGGTTTGGAAAGAAGGTCAGGTTCTCCCTGACTTGTCAAGCGGGTGGACAGAGGAACACTGTCTGCGCTTCAGACTCTCTTCAGTGTTCTAGCAGACACCGCCAAGGATCTATGCCGGCAGCCTCCTCACCCCCAAACGAAGGCCACAGACACAAGGTTCACCCCCGGGCAAGAGCTGATTCTGCCAGGGCTGAGGGGTCCTGTCCCTGGAATTTGGACTCAGACCCCAGAGCCCTCTGTGGGTCTGTTATGCATTTGAAATGCAATGTGAAAATAGGCCAGGTCAGCCATGTGCATGAAGAACCACAGAGGCCCAGTGTGTAGCTAGGATGAGGCAAATGACCAGAGGGGAGAGGTCAAGCACCCACGAATGGGAGAGCCACCTTATTCCCAACTTCCTAGGCCTGGTCCTTGCTGCATGTGAGGCCAGCCTGAATTTGTCGTCTTTGGAATCCACGACATCCCCTTGCGTCCTTGTAAAAAATGCCCTTCACACCTCTCTTGTTGCCAAAGTCAGTCTGAGTACACTTCTGTCCCTTATGTGTTCCTTTCCTCTGGCTGCTGTGACAAGCTGCCACACACTGAGTGGTTCCGAACACCAGAAACCTGTTCTCTCACAGCTCTGTAAGCCAGGAGTCTGAAGCCAAGGTGTCAGCAGGCCCACGCTCCCACGAATCTCTAGGGGAAATCCTCCTTTGCTTCCGACAGCTTCTGGTGACTCTTGGCATTCCTTGGCTTGGGACAGCATCACTCCTGTGTCTTCACACGATCTGCTGTTCTCTTCTCGAGTCTGTTCTTCTTCTGATAACTAGTATCAAAGGATACTAGTTATTCCATTTAGAACCCGCTTGGTTAATTCAGGATAATGCTAGGTCAATGTCATTAACTTAATTATATCTGCAAAGATCGCCTTTCCAAATGAGGTCACTTTTATAGTGGGGGTTAGGATTTTGGGGGGCCACCATTCAGTTCACCACACCTCACAGTCCACCGAACTCTAAAACAAGTTTACCAAGTACTCCTGACCAGCCTTGCAAAGTATGATGACCAGCTGACGCACAGCCTACAGCCCAAACTATTTATAGATTCCCAAGGGCGGATGACTACATAAAGCAAGTTGCATTTGTGGGGAAAATGTTTCATGGCATTTTGTTTTCTAATATTCTGGGGTGGAGTCAAGCCTGGTTTTCCCCGTCTGAAGTAACCATCTCCTCTCTAGTCGCCTTTGAATTTGTATTCATGATGACATAGTTAAATGGCTGCTGTGGTGCATTGATCACTTGCTGGGAACGGGCACTGCACTTGGTGCTTTAGGAGGCATCTCACATGGTTTCTTTGGAGGCCAGGATTACGGTCCCCAGGACTCACACCCAAGTTGATTTGGTACCAGCTTGGTGCTTTTCACCACTAGGATGACCTTTTTCATGACCTGGCATATTTGAGGGCTATGAATATTGGAAGAAAGAAGAAGACCTAACATGAGCAGTACCTATATGTGCCAAGCACTGCGTTTGGTGCTTCACATTTGTGACCTCATTTAATCTGCCCGTGAGAGAGAAGGTGCACCGATTAGTGAGAAGCGACCACACTAGTCAGGGCTTCCCATAGGCATAACCTGCTCAGGTCGGTGGGACAAAGTCCCAGTTGTTCCTGAGATAAGGACCAATGGGGGGGGGGGGGGCAGCCCCTACGGATTTGCTCATAGTAACTCAAGGAAACATGACGCAGGCAGACACCTGTGTCCGACGCAACGGCCCTTGTAAACTGCAAATGAGAAAGCACTTCCTGATTAGGATGCTCATTGTGCTTGAGAGGCTGCTAATGTCACCTCCCAAATTACGGGTCTGGATGGTGACTGCATGGGGCAGCCTCCAAGGGAAGCCCCCACAGCAAAGGCTTCTCTCAGCACATGTTCATTCTTAACAGTTTTCTACCCCGACCCTAGGAAAGCCTCCCTCTAGTCTCTTAATGTCCTTCCTTCCCCCCAATTGTCACTGCTGTCTCCCCCTCCTCTACCCTTGAGAGTGAGGACACACGGCCCACATAAACATCACAACCGATCTTCCCCCTGTATTCCTCTTCATGTGGCTCCGTTCCCAGTCACCCGAGCCAGGTGCCAGGACCCTTAGCTCCCCTCTGTCCAAGAACCACCAGTCATCAAGTCCTGTCTACCCGCCCCCTCCCACCCCGCATGACATCCTCTCTTCCCCAACCGTCATTTCCATGGATCGCGTCCCCAGTGTCTTTTTCCTGGACTCAGTCAGGTCTCCCTGCCTCCAGCAGCTCTTGATTCGATCTTGTTCCTTTGCTTTCAACTCTGTGATGCCCACTAACCCTCCATTAACCTACAGTAGTGGTTTTCAAATTGTATCTGGAGGACCCCCCATTTAATGGGCCCTGCTGGGGTTTGAATGCGCCCAGTAAAAAATTCTGCTGAGCTTTCAACTAACTGACAGACACAGGATTCCACTGGATGGAAATGAAAACATCCCCTCTGTTACTGATAAGTTGTATTGGAGGACATGGCTTAGCTCTGGCCAAGTAGCATGGACACACTTCCCTGAATTAAACCACAGATGCCCCAAGCTGTACAAACATTCCCCCTTTTTGAGAAGTAATTGTTCTTTGAGAGGAGGGTTTTCGGGTATGAATAAAGCAGTGTGAATTTATGTGCAAACCCACGGGTTAGACTCTTATCAAAGCTGTCAGGCAGCATTTCCCAAAGTGTGTTCCGTGGAACACTCACCGTGAAAAGAGATGAACGGGGAAGATTGTGTTCCATGGTCAAGTGCCTTTAGAGACACTGCATATCACGTTCTCCCTTAAGAATCATAACGCGCATGAGCATATTAGAGTCTCCATGGTCTGCAGTAAGGACTGACTTTTCTTATCAGAGTCAGCCCACTGTTTCCCCAAATTATTTGACTTAAAAAAAAAAACTATGGGAACGGTGAATCCCTTTATATTTCCATGTGGAGGAAACTCCATCAGAGTAAGGCTGCCGGTCTCACTCTGGCACCACCACCCCCACCCTCCTGCCCCACACACACCACCACCAATGGGGGAGGGGAAGAGAGCTCAGCTCAAACCCTTCTTCTGCCCCTCTCCAACTTGGGTTTCCCTAAGTGGACCTTTGCTGTTCATTTCTGTTGCTTCTAATAGATTGTAGCTCTAACATCTCTTCTGAAATGCTGCTGTCTTGGTAGAAGAATAAGCAGTTAGGAATGCTTTAATAAACAAGTTTAGGACTCAAGTAGAGGGTAAGAGAATTATTGATTTCACAAACTAAGAGCAATTCATTCAAGCTTTGCATACGACTTCTGAACTCTAAAACAAAGGCAAAGCCATTTGTAGTGGTTTTGAGTTTAAAAGTAGCATGAAGCCCTATGAAGGGTCCTTGCCATAGTTGACATGTGGAACAGGGTCAAACAGAAGATTCCTAACCTTCATTCACATTGGAAACATGGGTCAGTTTTGTTCATTAGAATACATGAATGGAGTAGTAAATGTTGGGGTAGAAAACTGTCCTTGGCCAAAGACACTTTGGGTCCTTTTTAAGGAAGGGATCCACCCCATCCCCACCCTCAGAGACCTTTGAGGTAACTGAGCAACATGGAAGAAGAAAGGGCTGCCCATCTAAGCAGTTTTGTGGAAAGGACCGTACACTCATGAGTCTAGAGTCTTAATTACACTCACTCTGATGCAGTGACTATAAAAAGGCATGGGATCTAAACTGGGCAGGATCGATAGTCTTAGCCAGCTCTTGAATTGTCTTTGGTCCAAAGACACTGTGATCTGAGCCAGGAAGACAGTGAGGGTGAAAACATCGGAATCACATGAGCATCTTCTACCTGTTGATCCAAAGGTGTCGGAAGGTGTGATAAACCCAAGTATGGTTTGAAGGAAGTGGCTTTAGCAGAAATGAGAACAGAATTTGCTAGGGGCTGGATGAGCCCCTAGCCCAATTTATACCGAGTTCCAGAAAAAGAAAAGTTTGACAACCATTTGTTTATTTGCCCAATGCACTCAAGTCCTCAAATGAATTTCTTTTAAATATATATGTATAAAGCCTGACAAGGCTCTTAATAAACCAAAACCTTCCAATGAATCCAAGAATTGTCAAAACTCCTCTTCAGTTTGTATAAAAACATGCCCACACATGTGTGTTCCAGGGTTAATAGTTGTAAAATTTTACTTACTCTTCTATCCATTGTTTACATATACCAAATGTATCCAAGTCATTCACTCAACACACTTTGAATTCCTGGGCCTGGAGTAATAAGATGTAGTCTCTGCCTTCAAGGAGCACTGTGTAATTGGAGGGATAGGCAATTAGTAAATTTAAGTGCCTCGAGGAGTGACGGGGTCAAGGATGGAAGCATGTACCAAGAACAATGAGGTCCAAGGAAGCAGTGTCATAATGCCTGGGAGAGAGGATAGAGTCTTTAAGAATAAAGGGCAGTCTGGCAGGAAGGCGAGAGAACTTCATTATGAAAGAATTCTTTATGCAAAGGCCCTGAGGTCTTGAACTGAGAGTCCAGCAATAAACTCTCACATTTATGGTCAATTGATTTTTGAAAAGGGTATAAGGTAATTCAATGAGGGAAAGAATAATTTTTTCAATGATCTGGGACTACTGGATATCTACATGAAAACGAATGAAGATGGACCCCTACCTCACACCATACACAAAATTAATTCAGGATGGATTAGGCCAAAATGTAAAAATTAAAACTATAAAGTTCCTAGAAGAAAACTAGGTAAATCTGCCTTCATCAAAATCTTAAAACTTTGTGCGTCAAAGGACACGATCAAGATAGTGAAAAGACAATTCACAGAGTGGGGGAAGGTATTTGCAAATCACACATTTGAGAATGGACTCATACCCAGTAATATCAAGAACCCTCACAACTTCATAATAAAAGACAAGTAACCCAATTTAAAAGTGCACAAAGAATTTGAACAGGTGTGTCAACAAAGATCATTAGACATTAGGGAAAGGCACATCAAATCCACAATGAGACACTACCCGCACCCACGCAGATGGCTTCACTGGCGTGAAGACGACCAGGGACGGCAAACGAGTGGAGAAACTGGAAGCCTCACACACTGATATTGGGAACGTGAGGTGGTGCAACTGCTTTGAAAACCAGTCCGGCAGTTCCTCAAAAGGTTAGATACAGGGCCACCGCATGATCCGGTAGTTGTACTCATGGATGTGTACGCAAGAGACATAAAAACACATGTCCACACAAAAACCTGTACACAAATTTTCATAACATTATTTATCATAGCCAAAAAGTGGAAAAATTTAAATGTCTCACAATGGATAAATGCATAAATAAGTTGTATATCCATACAATGGGATATTATTTGGATGTAAAAAGAATGAAATGCTGATATATGCTATAACATGAGTGACCCTTGAAAGCATTATGCAAGTATAAGATGCCAGTAACAAAGAAAAAAGCAAGTACAAGAAGTCAGTGCCAAAAAAAAATCACATATTATATGATTCCTTTTACATGAAACACCTAGATGAAGTAAATGCACAGAGAAAGTGATTCACGGTTGCGGGGGCGAAGGCGGGAGGAAGTGGAGAGTGACTACGAACAGGTATAGGGTTTCCTTTCAGGGTGTCAAAAATGTTCTAAAATTAGATTGTGGTGGTGGCAGCACAACTCTGAATATATTAAAAATCTAACCAACTGTATGTTTTAAATGGGTGAATTTTATGGTATGTGAAACATATCTCAATAAAGCTATTAAAAATTTAATTAATCATAAAGATAATGACAAAATATAAAGATATTGTCAATATCTTAATAGCATTATATGTTCCCCCATCTTTTCGCAGCTGATCCTTGAACAAACAGGGGGTCAGAGATGCCGACCCCCACACGGGCAAAAATCCATGTGTCAGTTTTGACTCCTCAAAAATGTAACTATTAATAGCCTACTGTTGACCCAAAGCCTTCACTGATAACATAAACAATGAACATATTTTGTATGTTATATTACATACTGTATTCTTGCAATAAAGTAAGCTAGAGAACAGAAAATATTATTAGGAACATCACAAAGAAGAGAAAACACACTTACAGTGCTGTGCATACTTATTGAACAAAAATCCCCATGGGAGTGGACCCACGCCGTTCAAAACCTGTGTTGTCCAAGGGTCAACGGTTCTTGAGGCCCTGCTGGCACTTTTCCAACTTGTAGAAACCTTGTCAAGTTTGTGGAACTTTGAAAGCAAACTGAAGCAAGTCAGCATTTTGTAATTAGAGGAAAGAGGCACTTCAAAATTCATTGGTCAGATTTTTACCCAATAGGAAAGAGCAGTCAATAAACGTTGCTTTGCCACATCTTATGACCTAACACATGTTTATTAACTATTTGCAGTGCTAATAAGACTTCTTTTCCTTGCGGGGGCAGGGGAGAACCTCAAGAGTAAGCAGAAGAAAGCCGCTCAGCCAGGGGTCCTGCTGAATTTCTGCTAACGTGAAGGTGTCGCGGTGGTCACTAGGTCAGAATCTGGATGCAGACGAACCCCGCTTGGAGTGCCGTCTCTGCCACTTAGGAGCTGTGTTTCGTGCAAGCTGCTTAGCCTCTCTGTGCTCCCCTTTTCTTTTTAGAAAATGAGAATTCTATACTTACCTTCATTTTTATTCGAGGGCTTGTCCCATAGTAAGGCACCCATTTACAGCGCCTACATTTTAAAATGGCCTTTAGTAGGCACTTATGAACAACACGTCTTGGTAATTTTTTCCTGATTAAAAAATACAGTGTTGGCGTTTTCTGCATGGCTTTCATTAGTTCTATTTTGATGTGTTTTTTATTCAGTTACTTGTCAAAGTGCTTCCCTGAAATTCTGCTGTCCATCAGGAAAGAATTAAAATGTTTACTTGCTAAGTCTTTTCTTACTTAATTGTGGCTGTCCTGTTGTTGAGCTAAAATATGTAGAGCACAGAGTCAGAATGAGTACACTTAGCTGCAGGACCCCCTTCTTCTGACATGTGGCGGGCAGTAAGGAACAGTGAGGGCAGAGGCTCTGCACGTATCCTTGGTCAGAATTGCCTTCTAAGGCCCCGTTCACCCCAGAAATTCGTTGAGGGTTAGGCAAAGGCCCTGAATGGCCTATCAGTCCAGGATCCAGGCAACTCCTTTTCACACTGTTCTAAGACTGGGCAGGGAAGAGAGGTCCCTGCCCTAGAGGGCCCCACATCATTTCTCTCTCTCTCTCTCTCACATTGAAGAACATGTCACCTTGGACCTGGGGCTTAGCTTAGAACTGGCACATCACTGCCCCAATCCTAAACTAAATATCCACTCTGGGGACCAACACGCTCAGGCCCCAGGGAAAACTTTTCCACAGTTTGCCTTTTGGCCTCAAAACCAAGGCCAATCCCACGAAGGTTTGTGACCTGCTGCCGCCAGCATCTGAGATGGGTGTCGTTTTAGAGGACAGAGGGGACTGAAGCGATAGCAGCCTTTCACAACAGAAACGGCAAATCAACTCACTTGTCAACTCCTTCCCCCTCAGACAGCATGAATTAAGCAGATTTTTGTATACTACAGTATCACGCCTGCCAATGCTGTGCATCTTCCTTCCTTTTATTTGTGTTCCAGTTGTAGTTTCTAAAGTGATGATGAATTAGCATAATCACAAAAAGCAGGGCACATGGGCAGTTGAGAAACACACTCTAATACTGCACAATTGTCACTTACCTGGAAGGGGAGATACCATGACCAGGAAGGCTGTCTTCCCAGGGGACACTCGCCCATCGCGTTCTGGGTGTGCTGACCCTGGGTGTTCCCTGAATGTGGGACACTCAGCTGCATGATTTGTGCTGGTGAGGGACTGCATTCATGCTTTCCCCTACAAAATATTCATACTGCTCTGAAATATAAGTATTTGCAAATCTAGGGCTAACACGAGGAAAGTAGGATTCTGATTATTTATATTGGCCACTGAGTGAAAAGAATGAGTTCTAGAATTGTAAATAGTTTTGTTTGTTTATTTATTTATTTTTATTTTCACCTGAGGACATGCTTGTTGTTTTTTTTTCAAAAATTCTCCCTTTTTAAAAAAGATTTTATTTATTTATTTTTAGAGAGGGAAGGGAGGGAGAAAGAGAGAGAGAGAAAGAGACATCAATGTGCGGTTGCTGGGGGCCGTGGCCTGCAACCCAGGTATGTACCCTGACTGGGAATCGAACCTGTGACACTTTGGTTCGCAGCCTGCGCTCAATCCACTGAGCTACGCCAGCCAGGGCCAGGACATGCTTATTGATTTTAGACAGAGGGGAGGGGAGGGAGAGAGAGGAACAGAAACATCGAGGTGAGAGAGAAACACTGATCAGCTGCCTCGTGTACATGCCCTGACTGGTGATGGAACCACAACCCAGGCCTGTGGTGCCCTGGCCGGGGGTCAGACTCGTGACCTTTCAGAAGGTCTGCAGGGAGATGCTCCAATCAACTGAGCCACACTGGTGAGGGCATAAATGGTTTTGTTTTTGTGAAAATACTTATTAAGAGTTAATTCCATTTTTTAAATGTCAAATAAAAACTGCAGATTTAAATAATTTTATTTATAGCTTTTATTCATTATTATATTTATGCTATAAAAATAAACTTGCTTCTAAAATAGTCAATTCTTAATTTTTCCTTGTACTTTCATTTACATTTTAATGGAAATACATTCAAATTTGATACTCTTTGAAGATAATTATGTTAATTTTAATCCTTTAGATCTCTGTCAATGGCACATAAATTATATATACATTTTGATTATAATTATATAACTAGTGATTTTTTTCTGACATGAAAGCAAAAAAATAAGTTGCAGAGAATATATAAATTATAAAATATGCCTTTATTTTACCACTCATTGAAATATTTCTGGGCCATCAATAGCAAATGTACAATAAAAATTAGATTCAGTTATTTTTGATATTTTGGCAACTTTCAGTCATTTAAAACTGTAGTTTTACAATTTTTAAAATAACTTTGCCATTATGAAGCCATATTTGTCAATGAAGAGGAAAAATTCAATGAATACCTTGACTTATAATTTTTAAACATTTAGACCATTTGACCCCACATATTTTAAGGATGGGCCAGATTGCGTCAATGAAATAATCAGATTGTTCTTTTTCTAAAAATTAGCTATTAATAGTTCACTGACTGACACTCAGCATGCCAGACTTTAAATTAAGTAATGCCTACACATTATCTCATTAAAGCCTCTCAAAAGCCCCGTCACAGGTAATTTCATTACCCTCGCTTTACAGAGAGGAAACTGGGCTTTGGTGTGTTTGAATGACTTGCTCAAGGTCCTATAACCACAGAACCCCAGAGCTGGGATCAGACTCCGGAAGACCTGAGTGGCTTTGGGAAAGGGCGCTTTGGGAGAGCTGAACTTGACTGACATCGTCGTGGAGAACCTGGCCACACGGAAGGCAGTGTGGAAGGCTCAGGATGGTGGGGGAAAGGGCTGCAAAAAAAAAAAAAGTCCCTAATTCCACAGTCAAGCCGAAGATCTCATGTCACCTCCAGGGAACATCCCCAAGCACCAAAGGCCACCAAACGTCTGAATGGACAGAAAGGACGGCTAAGTCCTCACGTTCTACTGATTACAACAATGGGCAGACAAGAAAAATACCCTTTTTTTTTTGTTTGCTCTTGGATGCTCAGTCAGATTCAGAGAACTGATTCCTTCTTTCCTCCTTCCATCTTTCTGTCTCTCTCCTCTCCCATCCTCCCTCCCTTCCCCCCTCCTTTTCTTTTAAAAGTAAATGTATGTTTCACACAATGCACTAAGCGCTGCCCAATGCATTAAGCACTATCCTAGGCACTAAACAAAACAGACACGGCCTCATACAGATGGAAATCATTATCCAGTGGGCGATAGACAGAAAATCCACACGAAACCCTGAAAAATCACAACTACAGCACAAATAATGTATAGGAGAGAGAGTGTGCATCAGGAGAGCGCGCCGGGGGAGTCTGGCCTGGGCTCCGGGTATCAGGGAAGCTCCCCGGGAAAGCGGCATCTGAGCAGTGATGGGGCGGTGGCAGGGGTTAAGCATACAAGGGCTGGGGAGAATGTGCCAGCGGAGCGCCCTGTGAGAGAAGGGAGTCTATGGGGCGGAGCATGAAGATTCCGACTGGAGGCCCGTGGGGGCTGGATACACGCCTGGAGGGCAAGGTCCCAGACCTTCCAGACCAGGGAGTGGGCAAATTATGGCCCACTGCCTCTTTTCCTGAAGAAAGTTTTACTGGCGCTCAGCCACACTCGCTTGTGTACTTAATGCCTGCGGCTGCTTTTGGCTGCAACGGCAGAGTTGAGTCGTTAAGATAGAGACCTTATGACCCACAGAGCCTAAAATATTTACTCTCTGCCCTTGAGCAAAAAAATGTGCAGACCCTTGATCCAGACCGTGGAGGTCGGGCCTCCCAGGCCTGTTAAGGGTTGTGACCTTTAACCTCACATCTGTGGGAAGCCATTGAAGTGTTTTAAGAGGGAAAGGGGATAAGAAATAATAGGATCTGATCTTCAGGAGGATCACTCCGGAGCCAAATACATGCTTACATTTTGGGGTGTCCCAGGCCAGGCTCTCCAAAGACCCCTTTGAGGAAACCCGCGTTAATCTCTGCAGTAGTGGGGTCTAAGTCCTCTCTTGCCTGTGGCAGGGGTCCCTATCCGTTTCTTCCTACCTAAGCCCCTTGTATTAGCCAGACTTTGGGAACAAGTGACAGAAACACAGTCTAAGCCTTCTATACAGCAGGAAGGGAATGCGTCGGTTCACAAAGCTGGGAAGGTCCGGGGTCGGGGTAGGGGGAGGCTCGGAGAACACAAGAACAGCAGAAAACAGGGCCTGCAGCGTTTGAATCGGGGACTCGCCATCTCAGGAACCATCTCTTCATTCACTTTTCATCTTTGCACGACTCTGCTTCGCCTCTTGCACAAACAGGCATTTTTTTTCCCCACTGGGCACTTCCAGAATCACATTCTCCAGAGGTTAATCACCCCAGCAGAAGGAGTGAGTCTACTTCCTACGGTCTGGATATTCTCCTTGGGTTTGGATTCTGATGGGCCCTGCTGGAGTCCCTTATCCAACCTCTCTAGAACAATCAACCCGTTGAAAGGGGTTGGGTCCTATCACCTGGCCCGACATGGGTCACATGCCTATCCTTGAGGCCGGGGCGGGGCGGCAAGGGAGGCTGGAAATGAGAACTCTGAGAGTACAGCCTAGAAGGAGAAGTTTCCAAAGGAAAGGAATGCTACACAGACAGAAAAAAAAAATTCAAACACCACAACGGGCCTGCTTATAGCTACACAGCTGGTACCCACAAGCTTTGCAGGGAGAGCCACCTCTGCTCTCGTGACCAGAGCTGACTGCACCGGAGGTCAGTCCAGGAACGGCCTGCAACACCTACTGGCTGGACACGGGGAGGCGGATCTGCTTCCAAGTGACTCAGCACAACTGTCCGGTGGGCGCCCTCCTCCGAGTGGCTGCAAGCTTACGAATCAAACCTTCTCATTAGGAAATGGAAATGCCAGGTCAGCGACAGGGGAGGCTTGTTTGCACTCAGATCGGTATTGCCAACAATGCGGAGGACTGGGTCCAGGTTTCCGTGTAGCTCATTCTACGTCCCAGGGTATAAATAGAAATCCACCCAGTAAACCCTCCTTGGCTGAAGGAAGGCCAGGTCCATCTTGTCTCCTAAGAAATTTGCCTGTCTGGGTCAGTAAAACCCAATGCTCTGGAAATTCCTATCCTTGTCTTTTAGAAGAAGTGTTTCCATCATTGAATTTCATGCAGAAAGAAATGAACTACTCTTCTAGCGAAGAATATTACAGTCAACGGAAAGATTCCCTCATTGGAAGGGAATTCGAACACTTTGCTAGGTGGCCAAGAGAGACTGAATCACGTGACTTTCTCGGGGAGGAAGCTGAAGGGAAAGCTAAGTGCAACAGAAATGAGAGCCGACTGATCACTGGGCAAGAGTCCTGGGTTCAGGTCCTTGCAGGGGATTGTGGGCAAGTCACTTCTCCTCCTCTCCTTCTTCTGGAAAATGAGGTTTCAAGATCATGCACTCCTTCTGCAGAGCCGTGTGGCCAGAGCAAGAG
The DNA here is from genome assembly GCF_019186645.2 of Phyllostomus hastatus. Lineage (NCBI taxonomy): Eukaryota > Metazoa > Chordata > Mammalia > Chiroptera > Phyllostomidae > Phyllostomus > Phyllostomus hastatus. The sequence goes on along the minus strand of NW_025334004.1, from coordinate 25,750,932 downwards.
GCCAGCATGGCTGAAGAGTGAATAAGGTGGAGGGATTGGCCGAAGAACATGCATGAATAACCCACAGACACAGACAATAGTGTGCTGAAGGCCGGGGAAAGGGAGGGGCTGGACGGAGGTGGGCACAGAGGGGGGAAATGGGTACATCTGTCATAATGTCAACAACAAATATATACACACACACATACATACATAAAATATTTTTTAAAAAGCGCGAACAAGGTAGGTGGCAGGTGAGGCCCCAGGGGTTATAGGGGACATGTCACTTGGCTTTTGCCTTGCTTGAGAGTGGGAACTGTATTCATTTCCTGTGGCTGCTACAGCAAACTACCACACACTTAGGGGCTTAAACAACAAGGATTTCATTATGTGAAAGTTCTGGAAGTCAGAAGCCCAACCTCCAGCAGGTCGCCCTGGACTGAAATCAAGGTGTCAGCAGGGCTGTGTTCCTGTCTGGGGGGGCTCTGGGGAGCCACTTCCCTGCCTCTCTCACCTCCCAAGCTCCTAGTTCTTTCCATCTTCAAAGCCAGCAATGCTGGGTCGAGTCTTTCTCACATCCTGTCCTTCTGACCTCCCCTCCTGCCTCTCTCATCCCCTTGTAAGGACTCTCATGATTGCATGGGGCACAACTGGTTAATCCAGAATGATCGCCCTATTTTAAGGTCAGCTGATTAGCAACCTTTAATTAGCGAGGATCTGCAACACTAATTCCTCTTGGTCAGGTAACAGAACATACTCACAGGGGTTAGGACGCGGACATCTTTGGGGGAGGGAGGGCATTATTTTGCCCATCCCAGGAACCACCAGGTGGGGGGGGTGTTGGGCAGATGAGTAACATGATTGAACTTGTGCTGACCATGGTCACTTTGGCTTCTGTGTTGGGACAGACATCGGGGTGTGACGGACAGAAGCGGAGAGGCCAGTTAAGTGACTCCTCCAGTAATCCAGGCTCAGCGTGGTGCTTGAACCAGGGGAGTGAATGCAGAAGTGGTGAATTCCAAGTGTATTTTTTTGAAGGGTTTTGTTGACGGAGTGCGTGCGAGAGGGAGGCTGAAGTGTAAGCGAAGACCAGATCACAGAGAGAGCGGTTTCCCGTGCTGATGCGTTTGGACTGTGCCCTAAAATGGGAGGCTTTGGGGTTAGACAGAGTTTACTCAAATCTCTGCTCCTCCACTTATTAACTTAGTGACCTTTATCAGGTTTTTTTTTATCTGCGTTATGTGTGTTTCCTTACCTATGAAATGGAGATGATGCTACCTACCCCAAAAGGCAGCTGCAAGAATGAAAATGCTTCTAAAGTGCTGAGCACACCTCCAGTTACTATGCTCTTGATGTATGACAGCCATTATTATTATTAATAGGGCTGTAGAGAGCCACTGAAGAATTTTTAGCCATGAAGCGATAAGATCAGATTTGTACTGGAGAAATGTCACTTTGGCAACAGTGGGACTCGGGTGGTGGAAGGAAAAGGGTTAAAACCATGCTCTTGCTTAAAAACCTTTGGCAACTTTTGAAAAACGGTAGAATAGAAGCCAAACTTGCCCTGACATTCAAACCCTACATAATTTGGCTCAATCCTACTTTACCTTTTTTTTTTTATCTCTATCTATTTTCCTCCTGCCTTGACCATATTCAAACCACCCTGCAGCCATCCTGGTCTCAATTTCCCTAAACTGTGTTGGGTTTCCAACTTCTGAACTTTGGCCTCCTCCTGATTAGAATATCCTTCTAATCATCAAAGGCTAATGTGAATTCCACTTGCCCTAAGAAACTCCCCACCTTCCCCAGCCAGAATGAGCACTTCATCTCCCATTGACCTAGAATTGCCCATCTATGCTCATTTTCAATCCCTTCCCCCTCTTTGGAGAACTTGCTCCACCCACCAGCAGCCCAGAAGTGGCCAGACCCGTGGGCATAACTGATAGGATTAGGAGAGCCCAGCTGGGGTTCCTCCTCCAGCACTTGAAATTGAAGTAGCATCATTTCACATTAGGCACCAGAAACACAGGCCCCTCAGGATCTGGGTATAGAGCTGGTGCCTTTCAAAGCTGCCTGTATGTTGAGGCTATGAAAAAGGAGGAATCAAGAGTCTTATGGAGGAATGTGATACAGATATACAGAGAGATGTGGAGACAAGATACCGGGTGGGGGTGGGGCCAGAAGGAATGAGAGAGAGACAGGGAGAGAGAGACCTCTTACTCCCAGGTTTCTGAAAATTTTGCAGCTGAGTTTTTTGGGATTCTTCAGTCTCTTTAACATAAATCCAATTTCAGAAGGCTCTGTTCCCACAATACACTGGGTACGATCTCTTCTTAACATCAGTTACGTAGGGGTGTGTCTGCATCCACCTGGACACGGCGCCCCCAAAGGCAGGGATTCTGTCCTGTTCATTCAGCACCCCCAGAACCTGGCATGTGCTGGATGCTCAAAAATGGTTGAAATTGAATCCTGACAGTTCACAAAATGGTCTAATGTATTGTTTTTAGGCAATCGTTCTAAACTTCTCTGCTTTTCAGCGTATGTTGCTATATTTGCATGATTTTATGTCACTATATCATTTTTATTAGGTTAGTTTTCACCCTACTTCCAAACTCTCCATATTCACAGGCTTTGACCTGTCTTATTTGCCACTCACCGGGAACGATTCAGAGTTTAGTAGCAGAAGTGATCCATGCCTCTCTCTAGTTGGTGAGAATGCTTGTCTTACATTTTCCAGTATTCAACAGCCTTTACCCTTGAAATGAATACTTCCCATGAAGGCTATTGGGGCAGCTTAATTTCAATGATGTCATTTAAAACTCATTAAAAGGTCACCAGGCTAGCTAAGTACCTTCTTCCTTCAAATACCTATTCAGAATCATAGATTTTCAGATCTGGAGCCAAAGGTTCTCAGACTCTTGAGTTTCTATGAACCAGCATTAATATTAAAGGGAAAGAAAAGGTTGCTGACTTTATATTCTTCCAGGGAATATCATGAAAAATAATAAGCTTCTATTAACACCGCATTACCTCCTGCAATGCACAGGACAGCCCCAACAATAAGGAATCTTCCAGCTGCAAACGGCAATAGTGCTGAGGTTAAGAATCCCTGGGTTCACTGACGACCTGGTGAAAGGGAAAAGCAGCAAAGACCCCCTCAGCTGGCAGCCATTTGCAGGCTCAAAACCAGGGAATGGACTGCCCCGCTGGGCTGTGATGGGATACGCCAGGTGGGGGCTGGACCCGCTACCCCCAGGCTTGGGTGGAGTGGCGGGGCAGAGCCAACACTCACTGACATTCTGCTTCTTAAATGGCATACGGCACATACAATGCCTAACACTGTGCCTGGCACACAGTCCATTCTCCACATATATTACCATTATTATTGTAAGTGTTCAACTAATGTTACTATTTTTAACACAAGGGAAAATATTTTTCTTTTATCTTACCAAAAGGTGTGCTGAGCTCCTTCATGGCTTTGAAGTGTGCCCCTCAGGAGACGAGTTTTGCTGGGGAATCAAATGACTCTAATGGATTTCAAAGATTTGGGATTCCCAGAGGTCATCAGAGAAGTAAGATAGAGGGGGGAGGAGGAAAGGAGAGGGAGGAGCCTGTGGGATGGAGTGTGACCTGAGGACTCTCTCCCATGAGGAACAGCAACTTGCCCGGTGGGTGAGAAGGTGGTTGAAGAGTATCTTAAGATGCAAGAAGGGTCAGGATACAGTTGGAGGACTTTGTGTCTCAGTAACACGAGGAACTAATCTTTTGCTCCACCCCATCTCCAGCTTCTGTGACATTTTCTGCAATGGTGCATACATTTTATAAACAAGGTTTTTGGTGGAAACCGAGGAAGAGTCCACCATTTCCATCTGGGCTGAAACGGTGTAGAACTGAGGCAGCAGTCCAGAAGCAGAGGCCAGGAGCCAGAGGTGGCCACAAGAACAGGGGTTGCCTTGAGCTCCCAGAAATCCCAGTAGGCCCCTAGACTTTCTTAGGATGTGGAATGTGGGGGTTGAGCCTGGTTCCTCAGCAGACACCTATCTTGCATTTTTGTAGTAAAAGAGCCCATCTGGTCTTATACTTGAGCATGAGTAAGACGAGATGGACCTGGTTCCAAAGTTCTGCACTTGCTCCAGCTGGGTCAGAAGGTGGCCAAACTCTGTTCTTTGTTCTAGAATCACCCAGAGTCAAGTCAAACACCTCCTTGAAGATCTTGGAGGGCTAGAGAGGAGCCCCACCCTAGCTCCTCCGGGTCAGCCAGAACTGGTCTGAGTTTTGGGTGTGTAATATCTAATCCTCGTAGGAATAGAGGTAGAACTGTCGCGGTGTCCTTGTGATTGAAGCCACATAAGCATTGTGACAACCAAGTAGCCAGAGGGCATGGGGAATAACAATGTTGTTGGCAACCTGGCTTAATTACCTCTATGACTTTGGTCAAGGTGCTACCCCGTGCAAAATTTCCTGAAGTCTTTCCTGACCCCACCTCCCCAACTCCCTCCTCCTGTGCACCAGGGAATCAATAAGCCCCCTTCCAACCCTAGCAATCTCGGCGTCTAGGTACAGAGAAGTGACCAAGGGCTTGGGGTTTACTTACTGTTGGACAAATCAGGCTGCACTGCGTCACCCCAAGCAACTTTGCCTGCCTCTGTGCGGCAGTGTTGGTATCTGTAAAATGGGTGGGGGCTAACGAAAACCGCCTCATGGGTGGACTAAAGGTGGTCATACACAGGGGGCTTATCCCACTGCAGGAGCTTGACAGCGAACCACTATCCATCTTCCAATCATCTGGCAAATTCGTCTCACTCACCTTTCCTGTCCCAGCTCTTTTACTTCTTTCCTTCTCGTTTAAATCTTAATTGTTTTTCTCTGTCCCTCCCTCCCAGGGCCCACCCTCCGCGGACGCAGAGCGTCTGCTGGTGGGATGGTCGGTCAGCGACAACGGTCCGTGAGGCAGTCAGTCTTCTCTTGTCCTAGGTTTAGGAAGTCTCCGAATGGCCAGTTCTGGGTCTCCGTGGCACTGCCCTGCAGGGAAATCCCCCGCCGGCCCACATCTCAGGGGCGCGAGTGGAAGAATCACACTGCAGCAGAGGTAACCCACGGGAACCGCGGCCAAAGACGGGGGATGGGCGCACTAGAAGATAACGGGATGACCAGGATCGACACCGCGCCACGCCATCTCCTCCGGGCCTCCTTATCCTCCAACCGGTGGCCCCAGTTATCTTCTCCGATTTCGACAGTGGCTTCAGAAGTGACAGCCACGTGGATCGCGGGGGAAAGGAATGTTGGTGTGGGGGGCGGGGCTAGAGGGGCGCTGGAGAGGGAAAGAAGGACCCACGTACGCGCGCCCCGGCGCCCGCTGCCAGGCGACACCGCCGGGAGCGAGTACGCTACCGACGTCACGCATCGTTCACCCAATGAGGAAAGGCCGAGGGAACGCGCCGCCCCGCCCCTCCCGCCCCCGCGGCAGTCGCGGCCAAAGCGGCCGCCTCCCGGAGCGTCTGGGGAGCCGCGGGCCGTCGCAGGCTCGGGCGTCGCAGGACGCGGACCCGAACCGCGGGACGCGGCCCTGGGAGCAGCTCGCCCCGTCCCCGCCGCCCGATGTCCTCAAGATGGAGGCAGCGGGGGCGGCGGCGTGAAGAAAGCCGCGCTGTGCGCGCGGGAGCAGCTGCCGGGGCTGTCCGGGCGGAGACGGCGGCGGGATGGGGCTGCTGCTCCTGATCCTGGCGTCGGCGGTGCTGGGCTTCTTGCTCACGCTCCTCACCCAGTTCCTGCTGCTTTACCGCAGACAGCCCGAGCCGCCGCCGGACGAGGCCGCCCGCGCGCGCGACGGCTTCCGCTACCTCAGGCCGGTGCCGGGCCTGGCCCTGCGGGAGTACCTTTATGGCGGTGGCGGCGGGGCCGAGGAGCCCGCCGCCGGGCCCTGCGAGGGCGGCGCCACCCCGACCCCGGAGACCCCAGCCCCGCCGACGCGGGAAACCTGCTACTTCCTCAACGCCATCATCCTGTTCCTGTTCCGGGAGCTGCGGGACACCGCACTGGCCCGCCGCTGGGTCACCAAGAAGATCAAGGTGGAGTTCGAGGAGCTGCTGCAGACCAAGACGGCGGGGCGCCTGCTGGAGGGGCTGAGCCTGCGGGACGTGTTCCTGGGCGAGACCGTGCCCTTCATTAAGACCATCCGGCTGCTCCGGCCCGTGGTGCCGTCCGCCGCCGGGGAGCCCGACGGCCCCGAGGGAGAGGCGCTGCCCGCCACCTCCCCGGAGGAGCTGGCCTTTGAGGCGGAGGTGGAATACAACGGGGGGTTCCACCTCGCCATCGACGTGGACCTGGTCTTCGGCAAGTCCGCGTACCTGTTCGTCAAGCTGTCCCGCGTGGTGGGGAGGCTGCGCTTCGTCCTCACCCGCGTGCCATTCACCCACTGGTTCTTCTCCTTCGTGGAGGACCCCCTCATCGACTTCGAGGTGCGCTCCCAGTTTGAAGGGCGGCCCATGCCCCAGCTCACCTCCATCATCGTGAATCAGCTCAAGAAAGTCATCAAGCGCAAGCACACCCTCCCCAGCTACAAGATCAGGTGAGAGGCGGGCGAGGGGGGCAGGTACCCCGCAGGTGCGGGGGCCTAGCTGCCGGGCGTCCGGGTTTGGGCGGGTAAGGCTGCCGCCTGCGCGGGGCTGGGAGTCCCTGCTTTTGCAGGGACCTTCCGGCCGTGGACAGGGTCCTCGGTGAAGGCCAGCGGCGCACACCTTTTCTTCCGAAGGGCATCGGATGGGGCTGGTTTTGAGCAGCTAAGAGGTGCGGTCGGTGTGGGGAGAAGCAGCATACTGGAAGGGGGAGGGAAGCCCACCCCAGTCCCCAGGACTCGGCTCTGCGGCCCCTGAGAAACTCGGTGGTTGCCGCATTAGGGGCACTTTGCAGCATCGCTCGAGGCACGTTGAGCAATTGTTGCCGAGCACTTCTTCGCAGGCAGGAAGAACGCGCTGGTGGCCCCGGGCTGTTTGTTGGGTTTTGCAACTGCAGGCCACTTTGGCTGTGACAGCTGTTGTGAAGGAGGAGTGCTTCTCGGCCGGTTGTTGTAAACGAGTTGGGATACTTAGTGTCGTTCTCCGTCCGCGTGGTATTAGTGACACCTGCCCTCCTGGGGTGGGTTCCGCAGCACAGACCTGCTCCCTGCCCCTCCTGTGTCAGCCCCCTGTACCTGTGGGCTCCTCGCACCGTACCCGAAGTCACCCTGCGGAGAGCATCCTAATGATAGGTAGTGACTGCAACTTTCCAAAGCCCTCCTGTACCTGGTGGCTTAATTTTATGTAGTACACTGATTTGCTTAATGTACAAGGGGTGTGTGTGTGTGTGTGTGTGTGTGTGTGTGTGTGTGTGTGTGTTTAGTAGAAGTGGAAGGGAAAGGGAAGTTTTGTGGGACCAGACTTTGGTCTGGGAAGGATCGTTGGAGTAGAAAAAGGGTTGTACCTAGCTGTTTCTTCTAAAATGCCTGAGAATTTAATTTCACTTTCTGCCCTTCAATGTTGTGTTCATTAAGGTAGTCGGCTCTTTTGGATTTTGTCCGTTATTATAAAATTATGTCCGTCTGGTGTTTGCCTTTCTTTCCTAGTGCTCACGAGTGGAAGTTGCCTCTTTCTATGGAGATCACTGATTTTCTGTTGAGTCTCAAGCATCAGTGACCCAGATAATCCAGAAGTATTTGAGGTTTGGGTTTGGGACGGATTATTGACTTGTGTATGTGGCAAATTGACCTTACTAATTATGCTTTGTTTAGGCTAACAGCCCAGAGTAACAGCTTAAAACTAAAACTGCGAGGTGGCAGGAGAGGTTTACTCTGCAATGGAAATATTTCCATAGGTTTGCAGGGGATGATGGTTCACAGTTGGGCTTCCTGCTCTGTGCAGTAGAACATGGTGTATGGGACCTGCTCTCTGGGCTCTGGAACACACATAAGTGACTACATTATAACTGCGCCCCTAGTGCACATGCAGGAAGAGGGTTATAGTGGTGCGTTGCTAAGAAAGTCGTGAGAAAAGTTACAGATTTTGATACTCTGTCACAACTTCGATTCTGGTATTTTCTGGGTAACTTTCCGAAAATAAAACTTGATTTATTATTTGGAGGATATTAGCAGAATAGTCACAGTGGCAGTGAAATTACATACCATTATGAAGGTCTTTAAAAATTCAGACTCAGAATTCAGTTAAACCTGAAGGAAATTATGAATAGAAGTTATGAAGCCATTCCTAGGTCTGTTGCTTTGAAGGAACTTTATCAGCTATCATTGCACATCATCACCATTTAAAATACAAATAAATTGCTTTCATTTACATTATCTGGAGGGATTTAAAACAAACAGCATGCATTTGGTTGTGTATGTTTCAACTTTTAAACCTTAAACATTGAATGATCACATCCAGAAATGTAGACACATGTGCTCTTTATATTAGAAGGCATTTCCATGGTCAATTAGTAAATACTGCACAAAATGTATCACTCAGTCTGTAAATATTGTACACCTACTATGTGCTTATCATTGTTCTAGGTGCTGGGACTTCAATACTGAACAACCTCAACCTTTGTGGGAGCTCAGAGCTTAGTAAGATTTGAATTAGCTTTACTTAATAAGATTTAAACTACAATGTGATTGACGGGGTTGAAGTAACTAGGAAGCTAATTTTAGTTTAGTAAAAGAAAATGAGAGAAGTGTGAGGATGAAAAGGACTGTTTCAGAAAGTGCCTAGTTCTCTTGCTTGTGTAGCTATTCTACCAGAAGTGGGGTGGGGTTTTTTTTTAAATTGTATTTATTTTTAGAGGGGAAGGGAGGGAGATAGGGAGAAAAACATTAATATGTGGTTGCCTCTTGCACGCCCCCCACTGGGGACCTGTCCTGCAGCCCAGGCATGTCCCCTGACTGGGGGTCGACCCTTCGATTCGCAGGCTGATACTCTCAGTCCACTGAGCCACACCAGCCAGGTCAAACCAGTAGTGTTTTAAACTACTGATATTGTGGAGCAGATTCCAGTCTCAGCTGAGAGAATGAATTAAAACATTTAAGATGTATCACAGTTCTCATAATGAGAATTAAAGTAATGCTTATTATCTTTTTTTTTTGTAGGTGAGGGAATAGTGCTCAGAGTAGTTAAATAATTTGCTTAAAGTCACACAGCTGTCAGGTGATGAAACCCTGCTCTGTTAAAGCCAGGCTGCCTTTCTCTTGAACTCTAACACCTTGTTCTTCGGGAGTTAAATCTTTGGGTGCTGCCCCACGTAGCACTTCTTTTTATTCTGGCAGATTTTGTTCCCAGACAGAAGGTCTCACTGGTTTATTCCTTTTGGCCACCTAATTCACGTAGTAGAGCTAAAGTAGTGAAGAAAATTGTGTTGAGTCCTAGGATCCTTTGGAACTGTTACTATGTAACAGAAATATCGTGCCAATTAACATGGCTGTCACCTCTTCCCTCCTTCATTTGGTTTTCCGTTTTCATGCTATGAGGTGAAGGCGGCCCACCAGGACGCTGGCTCCTGGGGTCTCACGCAGAGACATGAAGGAGCTCGGGCGGTCGCCCTCTAAGGACCCGGCTGATTGACACTCATTTTAACCAGCTAACACCGTTTGTAGAACATTGTATTCTTTTAAAAATGTTTCAATATGTATACATGTTCTAGATAGTATCATTCTAATGTTACTAATATAATTTTAAATGTAGCCACCTCAATATTGTTTCGATTTTTTCCTTTGAACGTGTATTTTAAAATAGTAAAGTAGTCGTATTTTTCATTGCAACTCTTGTCTAATAACGTTTTTCCCAAACCCCTTACCTGCCCTTTCTTCTCCTTGTAAAAAGGTCAGCTTGAGATGAGATGTTAAGATGGTTTTTGAAGGTACATAACCCACCGTTTTCTCAGATAGCCAGCATCTGAATAAAGTGCCCATAAAGATTCAAAAAAAAAGGTAGTATTTTAAAAAATTAACCTAAAAATTAGCCTTCAAGAGAGAAAGATACCACTGATATTCTTGACTACGTGGAGAATCCATCTTTAACATGAAATCTGAGTATAATAGTCCTGGGGAGGTTAAGGTCTGGGACGCAGGTATTTGAGATTCTTACTGAGGCTGGTCCTAGAATATTATTGCTGTGCAACTAGCACTGATTACATATTGTAAGGCCAGATTCAGTTTGCAGGTACGTTTTAGTTGGCCTGCATTGTTTTTTTATTGGCTTGTTTGTTTCTTAATTGCCAACATTTAAAAATGGAAGATTTTGCATGATTTAGCTTTCTGGATTCTCTCAGGAAAAACTGGAAGGTCTTGGGGCCCTAGGGTGGCATTCCTCGTAGCAATAACAGGATGGAGGGATGGAGTCTGGTGACAGCTGCAGGAAGCGCTCATTCATAGTTTATAGTCACACTTGCTTGTTGCACTTCCTGATGCTACTTGCCTGGCCCGTCTTCATGTGAACTTGAGACCCTCGCTAAATGCTCACCATTTAAAGGGGATGAAAACGAGGTGAGTTAATATGGATAGTAGAGGGTGATAATTTTTACCCCTCTTTAAACATTATATTTTCAAAGGGACTTCCATTGAACACTTTATTTTATAAAAGACATTATCAGTATAATGTTGAATTTTTAAAAATCATTCTGCCAGAAATATTTTTAGATACCTTGAAGCATTTTCCATTTCTTTGCAGTATAGAATGTAGATAATGACTGCTCTTCATTTACTTCTCCGATCTACAAATAAGGCGAGGGGGTGGTGCATCCACTTATTGACAGAATTTGAATTTAATTAATGAGTATGGAATAAATGTTTGGGGAAAACATCACTTTTCAGGCTCATGGAATGTCTTCTGAAAAGGACTATCTTGTTACCACTATTTTATTACTCCTGAAAATAGTCTGATAAGTATTTGTGGAAATTTTAAAATATTCTTAGTGATTAAAAATGGAGGAGGACCACCTTCCTCACTAAAGGAAAGGTCAAGGCTTTCAGTATTTAATTAGAGCTATTTTCACATTTATAGTTAAATCTTCTCTACATATACCATTTATTTCAGAGAACTAAATTAGGCCTGGGAAGCTTCATATTCTATAATGTGGTTTGCAATTGAATTATTTCTTTGGTTTTCTGAGATGGGGAAATACAACATTTATTCTTAATTATTGCTTTTCTACTTTATAGTTATTTAAGATAAAGATGGTTTTGAGTAATCCATATTTTCTGAAAAACTTTCCAAGAAAATTTGCTGGGAGCTGACAAAGTCATTTGTAAAGTAAAGTGTAATATACTTTATTTATTCACTTACTCTTTCGTCCTTTTCTTTCTGTATGTGGACAACTTTTAAAAAGTCTTAAGCAGGAAAATACTTTAAAATAGCTGCTACAATTTTTGCTTATCGTAGGAATTGTGGTTTTAGTTTCCAGTGTTAAGAACTATTTGGGAGCGTCACACAAGGACATAGTGTATCATTCTCGCTGTTCTGGAGTAATGATGTAATGCAGTAGTAGTTAATTTTTATCTGTTACGGTTTTTCTTGTACTGCTGCTCAGATGAATATCTTTATATGAAAGGAATGGAAAGATCATTGTCTTAGAGCTGAAATAAGTTGTTTTAAGAAGTCATTTCTTTTCATTAGTTACTTCCTGAAGACTACCAACACCTAGTGTTGTGGTAGGTCTGGTGAAGATGATAAAAACGGTTGTAACACAGTTCATGCTCTCAAGACGGTTAGTCTTTCTGGGGAAAACAAACAACAATTAAAGCTTGTTATATAGGCATTTGGAGATATTTATTTATTTATTTATTTATTTATTTTTAGAGAAAGGGGAAGGGATTGAGAAAGAGGCAGAGAAACATTGATGTGCAGGAGAAACATAGATTAGTTGCCTGTCACATGCCCCCAGCAGGAGACCTGGCCCCACCTGGCCCCATACCCACGCATGTGCCCTGACCAGGAATTGAACCAGTGGCCCTCTAGTTTGCAGGCTGAGCCACGCCAGTCAGGGCACATTTGGATGTACTTAAGACCTTTAGCTTTGTGAGAAACAGGAGGAGGAGAGACAGTGTCCCTGTGAAGGCAACCGCGTCATTACTATGTGTTGTATAATATTTGTGACCTCAGGTTCCTCGGTACACCTAAACACATTCCAGCTTACTTGCTGGTTTTACTTATTGCAAGTTGTTTTATTTTTTTTAATCTTCACCTGAGGATACAATAGGGAGGGAAAGAGAGAAGGAGGGAGGAGGAGACACAGAGAGAGGAAGGGGGAGGTGAGAGAAACATCCATTTGTTGCATCCCCTTTGCCCCATGACTGGGATTGAACCCGAAATGTAGGTATGTGCCCTGACTAGGGATTGAACCTGCAACCTTTTGGTGTACTGGACAATACCCCCGACCAGCTAAGCCTGCAGGCCAGGGTGAAGTTGGGTTTTCTTAAAGCTGCTTTCAACTATTGTGATTTAGGCATTTAAAACATTTAGATGGTAAATAATGAATTGATCAATTAAATCTTTGCTTTAGAAATTTGATTTACTCGCTAAAGGGTAAAGAGTAATTCTCACCATTGTTAAGTGTATTATTTTCTGTAAAATTTAGGAGAGGTGATGTCTGGTCTATTTCAGTGTTTGAAAAGCTTATTCTTAGTATTTAACTTCAGATTTTAATCAGGACTAGAATTGCAAATTCTTGAGATGGCAGAATTTAAAATATGTTTGTAGCAAAATGTGTCTTTTTAAAAACTAATGCTAGACTAGTAGATAAAACAGATTGAATTTAGTTCAGATATTTTTGAGGTTAAGGAAGTATAAGGAGAAAATTTGTGACCGTTTTGGTCTATAATAAAGCCCATGAATACAATTTATCTAAATTATAGGCTATTGTTCTAGTGAATTGCTTACTTAAAATATTTGGATAAATTACTCAAAATATTTGAGTTTTTTAGTGCTAGAGAGTTAGAATGTGGACTCAGTTATTCGGAGATTTGTGTCCGTCAGCAAGAGTTCGATAGACTGGACTGTGGCGATCATTGCTGGAGCCAGGGGGACACTCTGCTCTTCGCTTCCTCTGGAAAGTAGCTCCGCCTCCGTCCGGAAACAGTAGGACTGCGCCGTGAGGAATTGACATTTCATTTCTGGAATTACTATTGGTTTGTTGCTCTAGTGTATCCTTGGGCAACTCATGCAACTTGTTCTTTTTGAGACTGAATGAAATAAAAATCTAAAGTTGTTAAAGATCTTAGAGAAAAGAATTATGTAAATGGAAGGTAGCACTAGGCATTTCTCTGTTGTTTTTGCATAAGTTTAATGCAAGGATTTTTCTCAAATATGCGGGTACAAATCATTTTAAAAGTATTTCATATGATAAGTTCTGATATTAGGTAACTATAAACTAAGAGAAGCAGAATACAGATACAGTAAAAATCATTTATACTTCAAAAGAAGCTTTGCTGCTTTTATTTGGATAAAAAAAAAAATGGGAGACCGGATAGGTAAGTATTAACTTTTCTCATTTCTCTTGTTCAGATATTTTTGCTTTTCCTTACTTCATACCTGGAATGCAGTTTTTGTCCATACAGCTAACTGGCTTTAGAAGATCAGACCTCTGTATCATAAACTTTATTGTTCGTTGTCTTGACCATAGTAGAGAGGTAATGATTTTGACTTAAGATGTTTTCTCTTCCCTCATTCACTAGACTTACTTCAAAAGACATTTAATGTACTCAGTAAATGTTTGACACCATTTTTGTCCAGGGTGCCATGCACTGCAAGGACCGTTAGCGCTAAGAGGAAATAAATAAGACAGCCCTTCCTGCAAGATTTATTTTGAATGTAGTAGTGAGAAATGGGTTACAACTTAGAATTTAGGAGTTGCTGTAGGTAAGAGTTGGCACTCTCTAGCTCAGTGGTTTCAGAGTGTGGCTTGGTGACTCTACTGGATCTCCAAGACCCTTAGGCTTGGGGCGTCTACCAGTCAAAACTATCTTCGTATAATACAAAATGTTACTTGCCTTTCTCACCTTCATTTTCTCACAAGTGTACCATGGAGTTTTCCAGGAGTTACAAGAGGCAGTAGTGACACTATCACCCTGGTGGCTAAAGAATGTGAGCTTGAGTTATTCTTACACTGAAAAGTGGCATCATTTTTAATTTCTAATGTAGTAAATATCAGTAGATATAACCCACATAAAGAACAGGTCTTTGGAGTCCTTACTAATTTCTAAAAATATAGGGATTCTGTGAACAAAATATTTGAGAACTACTGGTCTAACCTGAAGATTACTTGGTTTTACCCTCTGTAAAGGAGGTGCTCCTGTTGCCTGACTTGCTGACTCAGCTGTCATAAATATTAGATACATTATTTTTAATTGACTTATAGTATTGCTTTTGTAAGGAGCACAGGGATTGTTGCAGTTTTGACTGTACCATTTACTGTGTGATCATGGAAAGTCACTTGAACGTCCTCATCTTTAGTTTCTTCATATGTAATATAAGGCAAGGCTGTACATGGTTATGAATCTTGAGAATCAAGGATGTATATGAAGGTGTAGTAATTGACAGGTGTGCTGGAAACATATAAAATGGTACTTTTTATATTCTCTTGTTTAAAGGCATGTGTTGGGGGAGCTGGTAAGGAGGAATAGAAGGAGTTTCTATTTGAGGGCTGTTCTCATGTTTCTGTCCCCCACCCCCCATTTATTTTTAAGCTTTGCAAAAACTGGGAATTTTAATTCATCATAGGCTATGGTAAGGGACCCTCATATTATGGGTCGTGGTGAACATAAAAAGATAGGAGATTTATCAGACATGGTCAAGAGGATTACTTTGGTTCCTTGAGCAACTCATTTGATACTTTATCTCTGGTGCATGGGATATCAGTTAACATTGACTCACCTTTGAGTCACCAGCTATTGAGTTCTATTGTGAGGGACCTGCGACCTCTATTATCACGCTTTTGTTCCGTGTACATCTAAAACCACTTCAGAAAATTGTGGGGCATTTCAGACGTTGGTTATGCTGTGCAGAATCGGGAGTTTGGATAAAAGCGGACATTTCATATTAGGTAGAGGATGTATGGAAGCGTGGGGGTAAGGCTTTTTGTAATGGTATCTGTTATCCTCGTTCTTAGTTTTATAACTATTCCGGAGCACTTTTTTCTCCTTAGGAGTACAGAAATTAAAATCATTTTCCCAAGTATGGACTTTGTCAGTATACTGTGCACCAAGAAATTCCATAAATAGAACATTTCTCCATTGGTTTCTGTAAGTCAGTTTCTTAATATATTCTGCTTAACGTAAGCCTTGGTTATAAAGCTCAATGACGCAGAAGCAGAAAGCTGATACTTAGAGTAAGGAGGCACACTGCCTATTGTTAATTTGATATCCTCACAAAGAACACAATTTTTTAAAAAACCAATTAGTATGGTGACTGAAATTCTGGCCACGTGGAATCTGAAATCTGAGGAAGACAAACAGTTATGACCTTGAACATCATTTGTGCTGAATGCTGAGTTCTGAAATGATTCTCACGGAAGGGACGACAGTCGCTGTCTAACGTGTGTCTAACAGATCAGCCTTAAGTAGATGAATAGAAAGTGCGATAGGAAATGTTTCTAGAGCACCTCACTGTGCCAAATGCGTATATGAACTTTCTCATCAGTCCTTACAATAACTGCCTTCTACTGATGAGGACCCTGGGCTTTCAAAGTTAAAGTCGCTTGCCCAGGGTCTCAGAGCCAGTAAGCGTTAGAACCAAAATGCAAAACCAAGTACTGACTCTAAAACCTGTGTGCTTGACACCTCTTTAAATTGCCTTGTCAGAAAGAAACTGAGAAGTGAAGGCTGCTAAGAGCTTTTTTATTATTTTATGTAACCCTGATAATGGTCCTGTGAGGTGGAGGTGGAGTTATTATCCTCCTTTTGCCTATGAGGAAACCGAGACTTACAGTCAAGGGCTTGCTCAGGGTCACGTTGCTGGGATGTGGCAGAACGGGATTCCAAGCCCAGCTGCTTGGCTCCAGGAGCCTGCCTTGAACCGCTGCGCCGCACTGCCTATCATGTTTCCTTTCCTCAGGCATCTCACAGCTCAGTCGCAGGGAGGGGGTGGTCTGGGGAGAGCCAGAGAGAGGCAGGCATGTAAACAGGGTGGTTAGTGGCGTAGTAGAAATGTATATAAAGAGCATTTAGAACACAGACGAGGACGTAATTGCCAGATGGTAGAGGAAGGGGACAGGTTACAGAGATGAGGTGACTTTGAAATAGAACTTGAATAGTGAAAAGGAGCTTACCATGTGGGGCTAGTTACGGGATCAGAGTGGTCAGCAGGTAGTCCCCTAGAAATAATGTGGTAGCACTAACTTTAGTAAGTGTGGAGCAGCTTGGTGTGTGAATTGTCTTTTTAGCATAATGTCAATTGAAAATTGTCGAAATAAAATTGAAGATTTGAAATTTAGGCTCGTGGTTTATCAGTACATACAGAAAGTTAAGAGTATTTTGAACCACTTGCACTTGGTTTATATCTACTTTAGGTTATATCTGCTTTCATACTTGACATATAATGGGCACCATAAAATATGACTAATTGAGGTTTTGTTATTATATTTAAATGCAACGGGGAACACATTATTTAAAAGAATACTGCGGTGCCTATGAAGAAACATTTTGAAAATGATCTTCCGATTTATCTAGTTTCCATATTTGGTGTAGGAGAATTTGGAGCACACTTAGGTTTGCTAGTTTCTTACGTGAGACTAAAAAGCAGAAATCACACAGACTCCTAGTTGCCTGTTTATAGCTGCTTGTTCTACTTTCTTTCCTAGGCAGGATGCAATGTTTGTGTTCCTGAGCCTGTAGGAATAAGACTGCCGTCTCCGAGTGTCTCACTGTGATTGGTCTCTCTACTCCCAAGTAGGCATAGCTAATGAAGAGAGGAAATGACATCTGAGCGCTCTGGTAAAGGGCAGTTTAGCTTCAGACACTGGAGATGGGATGGAAATACAGTGCGGGGGTTGGGGGAAGAAATAGCAAAGGGACAGAGTCAGGATTTTGTGCAGTGTCTTCAGAGGTTCAGTGAGGACATCAGTTTGAGAGAAGTTGAGCACTAAAGAAAATCACGGTTTGTGTGCCCGTTGTGTGCCAAGAGCTGGACTAGGTGCTCAACACCTGTGAACTCTCTAGATCTTTGTGATAGTCATGTAAGATCGCTTTTTATTAAAAAGTAAAGAGGCTTTTGTTTTTGGTTTTAAAAATACTCTTTTTAAGAAGAGGAAACATAAGTTGAGAAATTGGAGAAATCACAACATTCTAACTAATCATGAAAACCTGAACCGGGCCAATGGGGAACACAGAAGAACAGCAGAAGAGACATTTCAGCAATATTATAAGGGGATGGAGGTGGAACTCATGGGTTGTGAGGAGGAGCAAAACGTAACTGCTGGTTTCCTAGTGGCTATGAGATTGGTGGTGCCAATGAGAGAAAAGAGGAGTGGAGGAACAAGTTTGAAAAAAACTTGTTTAATTTGCTTTTAAGCATCAATATATGGAACTTACAGAAACAGTAGTAAGAGCAAATGATGTTGCTCAGGAGAGTGTAGAAGAGAAAAGGAAGAGAGAACCCAGGTGGTTTCAGTGTGTAGAACAAACCTCTTCTAATTCTTCATTATGGAATATTTCAAACTCACTCAGAAGTTAGGAGAAGAGTTCAGTGCACTCCCATTATCCACAGCAGATAATTGACTCGTGACCACTTTTGATCATCTGTGTCTCCCCACACTGCCCTCCAGCTCTAGGAATTGGAACTATACTTTATATTTGTATGATTTTAAATTTTGCGTCCTTTTCACAACACCTTCCCTCCTTGACAAAGCCTCCTCCAGCCTCTGCCTGAGTGTTTCTAGAGACAGAAGGCATGCAGTGCAGTGAGATAGCTGTGTCCTTTTCTAACAACCTGTGACTAGCTCTGATTGTTAGAAAGTTTTCCCTTTTACTGAGCTGAAAACTCTAGCAGATTTAGACCTCTGACTATTTTTATATTGGGTTTGTAGTAAACCTTCTTTCCTAAAGATCATAGTGTTTGCAGACAGTTTTTCTGCTGCCATGTGATGGAATTGTCACCAGCTGGCATTCAGGGTGCTTATAGAGCAGTCTTGAAAAAAACATCTTGGAACAAAAATATATTTTAGATGTTACAGAGCAGATTCTGGTGGAGGACTCTGGTCAAGACGGAGGCATAGGTAAACAGAGCTCGCCTCCTCACACAACCGCAGCAAAAATTACAGCTAAACTACAAAACCAGTATCACCCAAAATCGAACTGTGTGGAAGTCTGACAACCAAGGAATTAGAGAAGTCACATTAATACAGATGGGTAGGAGGGGCAGAGTCATGGAATGGTCAATCTCACACCCATGTGTGATGGATAAAAATTGGGAGAAGTAAACAACTAAAAATGGGGGGGAGGGTACCTTGGAAGGCAGGGACACCTTGGAAGCAAGGGATCCCAGCCCCACATCAGACCACCCAGCCCAGGGATCTACTACCAGGAAGATAAGTCCCCATAACTTCTGGTTGTAAAAATCAGTAGGAGTTGGGGCACTCTAAGAAACTGAGGGATTCCCATGTGTCTCCTTTTAAAAGGCCTGCAATGGACGTAGGACCTACACAGACTCACTCCCTCTGGGCTCCAGCACCAGAGCAGCAGCTGGAAGGACACCAGTGGCATACCGGGAGAAACTGACGTGTATGGCATTAGGGCGAGTGCAGGGGGACAGCCTCCTCCTAGACAAAACTCGGGAGACCAGGCAGTGACATTGTTCCCTTTCTGAGCTCTACCCCACACACAGCCACAGAGCAGCATTACCATATCACAGACTCCATCAATCAGGTTCACACAGGCTGCCCTGCCTTGGTGGTTACCTAAGGCTCTGTTCTATCCAACTTACCACTGTGCTTTTCTACAATAGGCCACACTACTAAGATTGGAAGTCAAAGCAGCTCTACCTAATACATAGAAACAAACACAGGGAGGCTGCTAAAATGAGGAGACAAAGAAATATGGCCCAAATGAAAGAACAGAGTAAAATTCCAGAAAAAGAACTTAGCAAAGGGGAGATAAACAGTATACCAAATGCAGAGTTAAAACACTGGTTATTAGCATGCTCAGAGAACTCATTGGGTACTTCGAGAGCATTCAGAAGACCCAGGCAGAAACGAAGGTTAGTTACACTAAGTGAAATAAGAAAAATTTACACGGAGCCAACAGTAGAGTAGATGAAGCCAAGAATCAAATCAATTATTTGAAACATAAGGAGGAAAAAATTCAATCACAACAGCAAAAAGAAAAAATCCAAAAAAAAAACAAGGATAGCCTAAGAGGCTTCTAGGACAACTTCAAATGTACCAACATTCAAATCATAAGGGAGGGAGACAGAGGGAGAAGAGAAAGAGCAAGAAATTGAAAACTTATTTGAAAAAATAATGAAAGAAAACTTCTCTGATTTGGTGAAGGAAATAGACATGCAAGTCCAGGAAGCACAGAGAGTCTCAAACAAGAGGGACCCAAAGAGGCCCACACCAAGAAACATCATAATTAAAATGTCAGAGATTAAAGGTAAAGAGAGAATCTTAAAAGCAGTAAGAGAAAAGCAGCAAGTTACCTGCAAAGGAGTTCGCATAAGACTGTCAGCTGATTTCTCAAAAGAAACTTTGCAGGCAAGAAGGGACTGGCAAGAAGTATTCAAAGTGATGAAAAGCAAGGGCCTACAACCTAGATTACTCTATCCAGGAAAGCTACCATGTAGAATTGAAGGGCAGATAAAGTGTTTCCCAAACAACAGAAAGGTAAAGGAATTCATCGTCACCAAGCCATTATTATATGAAATGTTAAAGGGACTTATCTAAGAAAAAGAAGATCAAAACTATGGGTATTAAAATGGCAACAGATTCACAACTATCAACAGTTGAATGTAAAGCACAAACTAAGCAAACAAGCAGAACAGAAACAGAATCATAGATAACAGAGATTATTTGGAGGGTTATCAGCTGCCGGGGGAGGGGGCAGAATGGGGGTAAAGGTACAGGGATTAAGAAGTACACATTGATAGGTACAGGACAGAGGGGTGTTAAGAACAGTATAGAAATAGAGTAGCCAAAGAATTTATATGCCTGACCCATGAACATGAACTGAGGGGGAGAGGTTGCCAGGAGAAATGGGGGGGTACCAGGTGGAGGGGGACAAAGGGTAAAAAATTGGGACAACAATTAATAGCTTAATTAATAAAATATTTTTTTTTAAGATTCAGATCCACATATGAGAATGCTTAGCTACTCTTACAGGTGTAAAATTTAATTATATATATTTTTAAATGTTACCAAAGTTATTCACATTTTAAAATTAAATGTTTTTTTTTCTTTTAAAGTTTTAATAAGTATACTAATCATAAAGATTTGGCTCAATGAATTTTTACAGAGGGAACAGAGCAGCGTTTAGAACAAGCACTAGAACATCGCCAAGAACCGGGAAGGCCCTCTTGCCACCCACGCACTGCCTCGTCCCTGCCCCGCCTAAGAGGAGCTCCTGTCCTGACTTCTGCCACCGCTGCTTTTGAGTTTCTTCCTTTTTCTTGCCTCTTTTCGAGCTTTACATAAATCAAGTCCTGCTGAGTGCACCATTGTTTTCCTAGCTTTTTTAGTTAATGATACGTTTGTGAGATTAGTCCATGTTTACTGTGTATAGATGCAGTTGATAAATTAATTGTGTATAAATATGGTTTATTATATTTGCTGTAGAGTGTTTCAATGTGAATGCACCTCAGTTTATTCCATCTGTTATTGATGGGCAATTGGGTTAGTGCTGTTATGAATATTCTTTTTGGGGTTGACACTGGTTAACAAAATGATGCAGGTTTCAGGTATGAATATTTTTACACAAATCTTTTGGTGAACATTTGTCCACATTTCTGTTGGATATGTCTAGGAGTAGGATTGTTGGATCATTGGTTATGCATCTGCTCAGGTGTAGCAGATACTGCAACACAGTTTTCAAAGGAGTTGTAATAGCCTGTAGTAGCAGTTTCTCATCCTCTTTAACACTTGGTATAGTCTGTCTTTTCGTTTGAGTTAATGCACAGAGTTTAAAAATCAGATTGAAAAATCAAATACTACAGAAGGACTTAAAATGAAAATCAGCAATTACTTTTAAACCCTCTGCTTCCCTCCCCTAAATCACACTCTTCAGAAGCAACCATTTGTATAATAACTATTTCTATTTTTAACAACTTTTCAGAGGCAGTGATTAAGAACACAGATTGTGGAGCCACACTGCCGCTCTTACCTTGGCTTTCCCACGTACAGCTTGTGTAACCTGGAGCAAATTATTTAACCTCTGTGTGTCTCAGTTTCTTCATCTACGCAATGGGGGCTAATTGGAATACCTATATCGCGGAATTATTGTGAGAATGAATGCACGTAAAGCCTTTCGCATGGAAGGTACTCACTGAATGTTAACTACTCTAATTAATCATGGTGTCACCTCTGTATTGTTCAACAGCGTCATCCAGCTGTTCTTGACGCAGCAACTTTGCACATTGTCTCTTGGTTGACTTCCTGCCAAGACAGATGAGGATTTAACTAAGTGACACTTTCTCTCCTTCCCTTCTGCCTTTACCCAATCCAGCTGTATCACTATTTTCATTTCATTCCTTGAACTACATCCTTATTTGTAAATAACTGATGACATTTATGTTCTGTTTAGAGTTAAATCTTCCTCGACTGGTCTATTATTTACATTACAATGAAGTCTATGTCGTTTTTAATTGCTGATCTGCCAAAGATGCAGATTCATGTTTTCTTCTCTGTATTTCTGTTTCAAAATATTTGTGCCATTCAAAGCAGCACATTCCTAGAGTCAAGTTCGAATTTTTTTAACCCTCTTACCTAATTGCCTTAACTAGATTTTCAAGATGTGATTGGAAAACTAACCCCTTCTTATTTTTCCTTCTGCCTATCATGCCTGTCCCCTTTATTTCCTGGAGATCTTCCTGGAGCTTTCATCGCCGCCCCACACTGGACTCTTCTCTCGGCTTCCACACACCTGTCATCTGGGTTTAGAAGATCCCTGCTTTCTTGACCTGGAGCCACTGTTTTCTGGGTTCTTCTTCTTTCTTGCTTTACGCCTTCATTTTGCTGGCATGTGTCATGCGGATCTTACAACTCTTTGATGAGGGATGCAGTCTCCAGCAGGCTCTTTGTTCTCTCCGAACCTGTTTCCTTATCATGTGGAATGAGACGATCTGCAGCCCTGCGTCACCGAGTTACCGTGAGGGTCAAGCACCACAATGTATGTAAAACCCTGAGTGTCCTTGTCGGGGACCTTCGTGCTGGATGTAGCGTGTGATTGTTCCAGCAGAAACCAGGGTGGCAATCAAATCAGCCTCAGGCTCTGGAGTTACATTGGAGTTCTGTTGTGGACTGATTTTTGTCCTTCAAAATTCACGTCTTGAAGCCCTAACCCTTAATGTAATTATATTTGATAGGGCCTATAAGAAGGTAATTAAGGTCAAATGAGGTCGTAAGGAAGGAATCCTAAGTCATTAGGACTGGTGTCGGGAAGAGGAAAGGCAGCAGGAGTGCGTGTGTGAGAAAAGGTCATGAGAGGGAGGACACAGCAGGAATGTGGCTGTCTCCAAGGCAAGGAGCAAGGCCTTGCTAGAAACCAACTGTCCCGGCACCTTGATCTTGGACTTTCAGCCTCTGAAACTGTAGGAAAATAAGTTCCTGTTCTTTAAGCCATCCCATCTGTGGTACTCTGTAATGGCAGGGCTGGGAGGATAATGTAGTTTCCAATTTTGGCTTCAGTGTCTAATATTTGTGAGACCTCTCAAACTGTTTCCTATGTACAGTGTACCCATAGTTTGGGGGTTCTTGTAAGGATTATGGTAAGTGAACAAACACAGTAGTCCCCCAGCCGGGGATGCTTGAAACTGCAGATAGCTCCAGACACCATATATACTGTTTCTTTCCCTGTACATGCACACCTGTGATAAAGTGTAATGTCTTCTCTATCTTAACTCAACACTTACCACGCACTGTGGCTGTAACTTGCAGTTTGAGGTGTGACTGAAAAACTGGTGTAAATTTTTTTTCTCTTCTAAACAATTTCACACATAGAAGCTTTGTTCTTATATAGATCTTAGCAACCTCAGCATATGATTTTTTTTCTTTCCTTATTAAGCCAATAACTTTAACCTTTTGACTTGCAGGAAGCACTTTATGGCTTCCTTTTGGCATAGTCGATTTGGCAACATCACCACTCCCTTCCTTTGGGACCATTATTAAGTAAAATAAGGGCTACTTGAAGGACGTGATCACCGACCGGCAGTGACCACGGAACGCTGCGGGTGGCTCGTCAAAACTCGAGAAAAACATACACAGAGACAACCAGGTCCTGTGGGGAAGTGGGAATGGAACGGCCACTCTCTCTGGTGGGGAGAACGCACCCTGTTCCCCCACTGGAGAGGCTTTTTATTGGTTTCGTTTGCATAAGAATTCAGGTAAAGCTCATTACTCATTGCTAGGAAGTAAGGATCAAACAACAGGTAACAAAGAAGTCTGAGGGCCTGTTTTGAGTCAGGGTCAAAGAGCTGTAAAAAGCTTTAAGGAACAAACTTAACTTCTTCCCTGGACCCTTATCATTCAACTGAGAGCATTCTAAACAAAGCAGGTTTCACAGGATTTTACATATTCTTTCTTAGGACTGATCACCCGGGGAACCCCCCCTTTCCAGCACAGGGCTGCACCACCTTGTCATCGTTTCAGGCTTAAGTGGAGCAAGGGAACTAAGGCAACCAAGAGATAGGAGATTTTCTCCCAGACGATGAGGACTCAGGCTATGTCAAAGCCGAGGGGCGAGGGCCCATCACCCCCTTTTGCTGTAGCCCCCAAAGTCCTTTCTTGGGGGCTCCCACATGATCGTGCCTGTCTTAGATCATCCTCCCCCTTGGGGAATCTTACCCGTCATTGGCTAATCGACCAAGCATTGGGGACCAGTTATGGATGAAGTAGCAGAAGCAGCGCTTCTGCCAGGGAGATAAGCCTGTCTCTTTGGTGGCTTATGGTTCCAAGGTCGTCCCCTCAGCCTTAGCCTTGGCGGGGGGTTACAGCTTCTGATACCAGGCAGGGCGGTTCCCAACACTTGAATGCGAGCACGGCAGGACCTCTGCAGTCTAGCTGATACCCCAGAGACAGGGAGCACAAACAGTGCGGACACGCTGGACAAAGGGGTGACTGACTCACATCCCTGGCAAGACGGGGCAAGACAGCGCAAGATTTGATCACATTACTCCGAACAGTGCACAACTTAAAACTTAATGAGTTGTTTATTTCTGGAGTTCTGCATTTAATATCTTTGGACCAGGATTGGCCGCGGGTAACTGAGGCCATGGGGAGCGAAACCAGGGGTACAGGGACTGCTGCCTGTAAGCACGTTAACAGCCAGTGCCGGTCATGGAGACCACTTAATAACCTTTTGTGTTTCCCAGCCTTCACAGGGTCTGTACATCGTTTTAACAGAGCTGTGTTATTTATTATTTTGTTTCTTATTTAATCAGATAGTTTAACCAGACATTTACCAGTCAAAGCAATAGCAAGGAAAATTATTTCTGGGCAACTGGGTTGGGTCTTTTTTAAAATGGCTTTATGGAGATGTAATTCGTATTCCACACAATGCACCTATTTAAAGCTTACAGTACAGTGTTGTCAGTGCCTTCACAGATGTGTGCAGCCGTCATCACAATTTTGGAACATTCTCATCACCTCCGAAGGAAACGCCGTACCTTTCAGCTGGCATCCTCCTAACCCACGTACTGCCCCCAACCCTAAGCAACCACCGCTGTGCTTTCTGTCTCTGTTCCGGATTTTCATATACGTGAAGTCATGTAATTTGCGGCTTCGGGGCTTACTGGCTCCCTGTGGTATTTCTCTGAATATTTCTTTCTGCTCCTCCCTCTATCCCTCTTCCTTCCCCTCCCCCTGGCACTCCCATTATACGTGTAGGTCGGAGTACTTAATGGTCTCCTGCATTTCTCCTGAAGTTTCTTTGAAGCCCATTTCTTCATTCTTTTTTCCTCATTATTCTTTGATTTGCATAACCTCTGTTGAGCTGAGGATCTTGAAATTCACTAATTCTTTTCTTCTGTCAGTTTATATCCACTGTTGAAAGCCCTTTGGGTGAACTTTTTATTCCATTGTTGTACTCTTCAACTCCAGAATTACCACTTAGTTCTTTTTTTTTTTTTAATTAAATTTTATTAAAACTTTTGTGAACATATTTATAGTAGCTATTTTGGAGTCTTTTTATACAATCTAACACTGGATCATTCACACTGGCTGTTCGTGTTGCCTGGTTTTCTCTGGTCATGCTGTCCTGGTCCTTTGCAGGCCTCGTCATTTTTGTTGGGAACCAAATAGTTTATTTACTATATTATAGCAACTCTAGCTACTGATCCCTCTCTCCAGGGTGTATTACTTGTTTGTTTTTCAGTGATTTCCACACTGTTCTAGAGAAGTCCTCCCCTGCCGTGTTAGGTCTTAGAGAGTGTGAATGTGTGGGTTTTCTTCATCTGCTGGCTGAACAAACAGCTTTATCCCACTGCTTATTATATTGTTTTACAGTGGAATACAGTCTTCTGATTTTATAAGCACTCATGGCAAATGCCCCCAGAAGCATTAATAAACACATATTAGATTGTACTCCCTATAACATTGAAGTCACACACCTGTGAGAAACTTTATTGAATTTTAACTTTATACTTGGCAAGAAAAGTTGATGCATAAAACAGCTGTGATTTGGCAAACTTGGATTATTTTATTCAAAGTTGCTAGTGTCTTTAGTAACATTTTAAATTTTTTGCAGAGTGACAGAGTCAAATGTTCTCCAGAAGCCATGAGGCTTATATATTTAAAACACTCAGCTGCAATATTGTATTAACATGATAGATTTAGTTCCTAATTTTTTTCCTTCCAAACATTTGGTGTGAGTCTTTCTGAATCAGATGACCTCAAATGCAGAAACAATGGGGCTTTCTGTTTTTCATCTAGTTCTGAAGCAGAAGAAAAGCACTGGGCATTGTCTGTAAACCTATTTACTTTTCCCTAAAACGTTTTTCCTTTAATCCCCTTGTTTGGGAAACCATAAAACAGCATTTCTCCTCCTCTTTCAATACACAATATTTCAGTATGAATTGTAGGGTGCTGTTAGCATTTCCCAAGTGTTTATTTCATTTTTGGTGTTGGATTTTATTCATCAGCTCAGCAAATACTTGAGTCCTGAGTTGGGGTGTGGGTGGTGTGGAGACGTGTGAGACCAGGTCACCATTGAGATTCCAAGGCACAAAGGCACAGTGGCCACTGACTGCAGGGTGACCGGGGGTGAAAGCAGTGCTGTGGCCCGCTACCATCCGGACCTGAAGCCCACTGCAGAAGTGTTTGGGTTTGGACAGGCTTTGAGGAGTAGGGCGGACCTCCAATCGGTGCTGTCAAAGAACAGTTAGATCTCTGCCAGCTTCATGGAGAGCTCTAATTGGCTTTATTCACGAATCTGCAGTATCCAGTCTCAAAAACAGAGGAATTGTACAAAGTGGAAGGTTTTTATAGGGAGAAAAACGTTACAACAAGGATGTTTAGAGTGGGACATTTCAGGCAAGAACACCTTCTCTTAGGGAGGCAAGGGGTCTTATCAGGCAGATTACCTCACTAATGTTAACCGGGAAGTTGCAGATTGACTGGATTAAAATTCCACTCATAGGAGAGGCTGAAACTACAGTTGAAATGTTAGGAATTAAGTCTTGGTGAGGCCTAGCAAAGTGACTCCACTGGGGGTCTGTGGGTTCTTTTTAGCAGTGGGAATATGCATGGTATCTTGTGGTATGCGAAGGGACTAGTCACTATCAATTATATATATGTATATATATAATTTTTAAAAGATTTTATTTATTTATTTTTAGAGAGTGGGGAAGGGAGGGAGAAAGAGGGAGAGAAACATCCATGTGTGGTTGCCTCTCCTGTGCCCCCTACTGGGGACCTGGCTCCACAGCCCAGGCAAGTGCCCCAACCAGGACTCCACTGAAGCAGAAATTGAAGCAACAACCCTTTGGTTCAAGGACCAGTACTCAAGTCCACTGAGCCACACCAGTCAGGGTGCCATCAATTATTTTGTTTCCATAGCCTAGTGCATTCTGAATTGTGGTCGTGTATTGTAGGAACACTCTTCCATCTGGTCCAGAAAGAATCTCTGTCCTGCCCCACCTGAGTTTCAGGGCCACCTGGTGACCCTTTAGATTTCCTTTTTCCTTGTTCTAAGTGTCCTGCCTTGTCAGTGAGGGTATGGCAAAAAGCCGGGAGGTCTGGGTGCCACAGAGAAGGCACCGTTTACTGCCGGTTATGGGGCACGCAGCCAGCATTGGTTTTGCCGCGTACCTGCAGTACTAGGTGCTGTGTCTTGTGTTGTGTCCCTATCGGTAGGCTTGGTTACTGTGCTTTAAACGGTGGTGTTTACTATTCAGAAATTTAGACTTATCCTTCCTTTTTCAGGTTTAAGCCATTTTTTCCATTCCAAACCGTGCAAGGATTTGAAGAAGATGAAGAAGAGCATATCCATATACAACAGTGGGCACTCACTGAAGGCCGCCTTAAAGTCACACTGTTAGAATGTAGCAGGTACGTTCTCTGTCTCGTCGTTACCGCATTATGGGAAAGAAAGTGCAGCGAAATGCGTTTAAGCAGTACAGTGTATTATCGGGAAAATCTTTCATCGTAAACTTCATAAAAATAGTCCTTTCCAGCTTGCAAAAAATATATACGTATAAAAACCGTACTTTAGAGACTTTCTAACGTGGGGAGAGGAGGTTATTTGTTCAGTAATTCCCAAAGTTTTCACAGGCGCAATGCTGGGTTGGCATCTCTGACTTCCTACCTGCGGGGGAGCTCTTCATAGCATAACAGTTTTGAGAATTGTGTGATAATTGAAAATAGCCTGGAAAGTTGAGAAATCAGACTGGATTCTTAAAATTTCAGAGCTTTCTGAAGGGATCGCAGATAGAACCTTGCTCAGCCTTCTCACCGTGTTTTACCAGCCCCATGGTCTAAGCTGTGTCCATATTCTGAATAACTTATTACACTGGTCTTTTTACTTATGTCGACATAAGAACGTCCACACCGGTACAGAATTTTTTATAAATGTCTATTTGAGCCAAACTAACGACGTGCCAGAAGCAAGGTCTCAGATGCCCCAGAGAATGACGGTGCCGCATTGTCTTTTATATGCTGGAGTTAAGGCGGAGCTAAGGAAGATTCCATGAAGGTGGGAGAAAACGACGTTCCAGATAGTTTGAAAGATTATGCTGTATACTTGGATGCCCCTTGAAGGTGGCTGTGCCTCTGAGGGGTCTAAAAAAGGGGTTACCCTGGCATTCACAGGTGTGCTAACCTCCAGTACAAGAACAAGGGACAGGGCTGCTTAAGGCAAAGTCATGACTTCGTGACTGCCCACCGAGACCCTGTGAAGTTACTGTGGTTAGACTTACACGGAGCGCCTTCTTGATCCACACCTGTTTCCTAGCACTGGCTACTAGTATAACGACCAGGATGAGCTTTCCAGAATGCGTACCTAAGGGTCACTCTCTTACCTAATGTTCTCTAATGTCTTCCCCATTACTCTAAACCATAGACTCACATCTCTGCCGGGGCCTACATGCCCTCTTACCTTTCTAGCTTTTTTCTCTGCCCAGCCCTCACTCACAGTACCTGAGCTACATAGGGTCTTTCTAAGGCAAGAGGTTGGCAACCTCTTTCCCTAAAGGGCCAGATTGTAAATATTTTGGGCTTTGTGATTCACGTGGTCTCCGTTGCGACCACTCACCTCTGCCTCATAGCGTGAAGACACTCAGAGATGAGCAGTGGGAGGACAGCTGGGCGTGGCATGGCCGTGTGTCCGTAAAACTTGACATAAAGAATTTCACAGGTCTTGTGTGTCGTGAAATTTTTTTTTCCAATCATTTGAAAATGTAAAGAGCACTGGTAGCCCACAGGCCACACAAAAACAAGCAGTGAGCTGGACTGAGCCCGCGGACGACCACAGGTCACCCTCCCTGCCTCTGGTCTTCTAAAGCACCAAGCCCTTGTGTGGGCCCCGCTGTGTCTCTGCTGGAGGTCCGACCCCGTGTCCTGCTCCTGGAAACCAGCCTTCCTGGTTCACCTCAAAAGCTGCATCCTTAACGTGTCTCCTAATCACTCCACCTGCAGTATACTGTCCTCGTGCTACATTTCTGTGACACTTGGTTGTACCACTTATTTCATACTTATCACCTCTGTTTTTATCTCCAGCTCATAATAAAAGTGCTTGAGTACAAAGGTTATATTTTTGTACCTAATATATTTATGTCCTTAATAATAATTAGGTTAATTCTGACTATCTTAATAATGTGCTAAACATTTTTCGTTGTTTGTCTTGAATGACTCGTTATTGTGTACCATTATGTCAGAAAGCTGGTGGAAAAGGAGTTCTTTTACCAAAGGCTAAATATACAGTAAATTTTACAAAAGGGAACTTCAGTGTATACCAAAATGCCATATACAACAAAACATGGCTCTACACAAGTCTAAATTTGAAGTTGCTGAGCTAATGTGCTATAGTAAGCCTAAGTATTAAATATGTCATTATGATTTGTGCTAGTTATATTAATATTTAGAACATTTTTCAAGTGGCCTAAGTCAAGGGAAATTTTGAACTGATGCTCTTTTTCTTTTATTGAATTTCTTGTACATCCACAAGCATCAGAATTATACTTACTGGATTATTTTTTCCAGAATAACTATAGCAACTTCTAAACATTTGAAGGGCAGTTTTGCACAAAATTTTTTGACTCTGCTATTGTTAATTCCTATCTACTTACTCATCCACCCATCCCCAAACTGGTCAAGATAGCCTTGACTGAGATTCATTCATTCATCAAACTTAACCTGTTGTAAAGCTTTGAAAGTGAACTTTCCCAATGAGGAAAAAATTAGAAGTATTCATGGAAAACAAACTGTTTATTGAAAATAGGGGAGTTGTCGTACAACTGGGAACTTTATGCTTCCAGAGGCAACATGAAGTGGAAATAAGACTGACTTTCGAACTGGAAAGTGCCGTCTTTACATCCCAGCTGTGTACCCTTCCTCTTTGTTGTATGATCTTAGGCACGGCGGGGCCAGAGATAGGTAAGTAAGCCACAGTGCCGACCACCACGTAGTGAGTCTTCAGTAAAGGGAGTTTCTACAGTATTATTATGCCTAACTGTAATCCTTATAGTTTTTATTACGAAGGAAAATCTTTGTTTAAAGATTTTCCTCAAAAAGCTACATCCTTTCAAAAAGCTACAAACCTGTTCTTTTTTGCATATTTCATTGTAAAAACAGGAATTTGACTTTTATTAATTTAAAAGGGCCTCAACCTGTAAAGGGAAGTTCTTTCCTAATTATTTGAATTCGAGTTTTGAACTTCCCAATTAAAAGCTTGGGGATGGGCCCTGCTGGTGTGGCTCAGTGGATTGAGTGCCAGCCATCGAATGGAAAGGTCGCTGGTCTGATTCCCAAACAGGGCACACATCTGGGTTGCAGGCCAGGTCTGCAGTGGGGGTCTTGCGAGAGGCAACTGGTCGATGTTTCTCTCTCACATTGATGTTTCTCTCCCTCTCTTTTTTTCTCTCTTCCCCTCTCTGTAAAAATAAATAAAATCATTAAGAAAAAGAGTTTAGGAATGGAAACACAATTTTATTTGTAAAAATTGGTTCTAGCACTGTCTTTTGTGTTGAACTAAAGTCGATTTTTTTGAGTCACTGACGAATTCAATTGCTGTATTTGTAGTGCTATGAGGAAATGAAATTATTGTACACTGGTGTTACAGTCATATTATTAAGGCTATTTTTAATTTATAATTTACAGTCTTAAAGGATTTGAAGTATTTTACAAAGAAAACATATGCCATGTGCAGTTAAACAGAAGATAAATTAAATTAAAAACAACCATATAGAGAA
Organism: Phyllostomus hastatus; assembly: GCF_019186645.2. Lineage (NCBI taxonomy): Eukaryota > Metazoa > Chordata > Mammalia > Chiroptera > Phyllostomidae > Phyllostomus > Phyllostomus hastatus. The sequence goes on along the minus strand of NW_025334004.1, from coordinate 25,719,898 downwards.
GATCAATTTTCTGGCAGCAAAGGAAACTTAATGGATTATTTAGCTTTCCTTTTCAGATAAACTGAGTGTGTTCTTCAGGGGATAGGAAATTTGGCACCAAATTCTAGCTCAATTTGTCACATCCACCTTTATGTGACATTTTATGTATCCATTTGCATAATGGATACATTTTCTTTTCTTTGCTTTTCTTTGGCTGGTTTTTTCACCCAGTTTTATTTTTAAAAACAAACTAAAATTCTGTTTAGTGAAAGTAAAGCCTATAATGTTTTGTTGTGTGAGAGTTCTGTACTCCAAAGTGGTATATTTAGGCTATAATCTGTCCTAATTATAGACAGAAGATTCTAATTAAGGTCAGGTCTTTACTGAGTCACACTTACACTGTTCTAAAGCCTGTAGTTTCTCAGCAGCTTTTAGAATGTTGTTTTGTTTAACTGGGTTCCAAAAATAAATCACTTAAAATTTTTTTAAGGTTAACACGAATACAGAAAATTATAGAAGTTGACATTCTACTCTATTACCAAGAGTCCTGTCTTACTACCCAATTATCTATTATCAGCTCAGACTCGTAGATTTCTGTATTTTTCAATGGTCATAATTGTTTACTATTCTTAATTATTTTGTGTGTGAATTTTCCCTGAGTTTGCTACTGGGAATCCTTCAAACTGACTCTGTATGCTTTTGTATTGCTTATGTATGCTTCGTACATCTTTCTTTCCTTTTTCTTTAATCTTCATCACTTTCTGGTGTAGCAAGCTATTCCAGGTTCACTTTGTACCTTCCCTGCCACAGTCTTAGAAGCAACTATTTTACCAAAAGCCCCGACTCCTTTTAATAGAGAATAACATTAGAAATTAAGATCTGGGTGTTGCGTTGTTCATTGCTACTTCATGTATTCATAGGCCCCTTCAGGGGACAGTTGTGCATGTACATATATGCGATGCAAACTCACACATATATGCACACGTCTACACAACTCAGAAATCCGGCGTTCGCCTGACACTCCCAACTCCAGTTTATCCTAGGGTTATTCCTTGCCTTGCTTCTTCCTTCTTCTTTTATAGTTAGTTTCATGCCCTTGAACCCTGGCTCCAGTAGCATCAGCACTTTGACTCCTTTGCTCAGTTCTGTAATACATCTCAAGTAGTTTCAGAATTGCTTTGTTCATACAAATTCAGAAAACATACTTACTGGAAGGAATTAGGGGTTTATTTGCAGTCTTTACCCAAGATTAAAGGTGTATGGTCAAGTACTGTGCAGTCCCATGCTGCATAACGACATTTCGATCAGCGATGGACCCCGTAGAGGATGGGGGTCCCATCAGATTATGATGGGGCTCAGTATCACGTAAGAAATATGTGGTTCAGGAGCAATTTTTTCTCCAATGGGAACAGTGTCTGTGAGGCTTGGCGGTAGATTCCCTCTCGCTCACAGCACCCCAATTTTGAGTGCACAGATCACACCCCAGTCAGTCGGCCACTGACCTCTTTCAGCATGGAGGAGCCTGTCCCCACACCGCGTGTTAGAGGACTAGAGCCTCCCCCCCCAAGACCCAGCCTTTCGGTCTTCAGGGTGCGTGCTATACGCTCTCTGTGGAGGCGAAAGGTCCCCAACAAGGACAGAGGTCCACATCACTTGCAGGTATTTTCTCCCGTTCTGTGGATGGTCTTTTCGCTTACTTGGTGGTGTCCTTTGAAGCACAAAAATTTTGATTCCAGTGAAGTCCCGTTTATCTATTTTTCTCTTGCTATTGTGCTTTTGGTGTCCGATCTTAAGAAACCATTGCCTAATCCAAAGTTACAAAGGTTTACATTTTCTCTTGCATTTAAGTCTGTGACTTGCATTTTGAGGGGGTTTTTTTTTGTTAAATTTTGTTATTCTTTTTAAAAACATAAAAGTGGTGATATGAGAAATACAGGCTAACTGACAATTTCAAGGGAGGATTCCAAGAATTGTGCTTTCTTGTTCCTGGGTCCTGAAGAGGAATCTTTTCCCGGAGTTTGGGAGCCCTGGCCTGCGCACAGCCTTCTCTGCTCCGTCGGAAAAGCCCGTCGGCAGTGTGCTGCTCCGGACAGATGGTGGCAGCAGAGCTTTGCTGGCTGACAGTTCTCAGTGTTCTAAACTTAGTATTTTATAGTCGTGAATCTTAGTATTTTTGACGATAGGTTGTTAAGCACTGTTTAACAAGTGTGTGTGTGTGTGTGTGTGTTCCTAATTAAGTGCGTATGTGTGTTCATAAGCATCTATGTTGTACTGTTTTATACCTGTTTAACTTTTATAGAGATGTTATTATATTACAGCAGCAATTTTCAACCTTTTTTATCTCATGGCACACATGAACTAATTACTAAAATTCTGCAGCACACCAAGAAAAAATTTTTTTTGCAACTCGAACAAGAAAAATAGGTATAATTTGGGTTAATGCACAACGGATGTCTGTTGCTGTGTTGGCTGTTATCTTTTTTTTTTTTTTTTTTACTGGACACTCTCAGGGAAAAGAGGTTGGTGCTCCTGACTAAATAGTCAGGTACTGCATGTTTTAAAACTTCTTTTGGCACAACTATTGAAAATCACTACTATAGGCATTATCCTACAACTATTTAAATTCAACAGACTGATTTGAAGATCTATAGCTCTTGCTATAGATCTGTATAGCTCTTGTCAGATACCTGGTCAGTTTGTTTATTCCCTGTTAACAGATGCTACTTTCTGTTTGACCTAGCTGCCGAAAAACAGCCTGTCCTGGAATTTCACTTAATTTTGGCTTTACTTCACTTTTCCACTAGAGGGTGTACCAAGTATTTGATTTCATTTTTTCTGTTACCAAAAGTATAATAGTAATGGAATAGTTTATTACTTTGTGGTTTAGTGGTCTGAAAGGAAAGCTCTAGTGCACATCACCGGTATAACAGTCTCCCCGTTGTGTTTCCATACTGCAGGCTGTTCATTTTCGGGTCCTATGACCGAGAGGCAAACATCCATTGTACACTCGAGCTGAGCAGCGGAGTTTGGGCAGAGAAACAGAGGAGTTCTATTAAGACGGTAAAGTCAATTTGCACAGTTTCATGTCTGTTTCAAGCGTGTGCTCTGTAAGCATGCTTCTGTTAATATTTCTATATTCCTAGTTATTTTTGGTCATGTGCAAGTAATTATAAATGGCTTTCATTTATTTGTCCTGTTACAATACAGTATCAGTAATGAAATGACTCACATAAAACTATGTTGTTCAGATTGTTTGCTTGCGTAAGAAACTTAGTCGGACTAATTTTCCTTCCAGAACTTTGAAACTGTTTCACAGGTATAGAATTAGAAGTAATTCTAAACACCTTAGAAAGCATATAAATTCAGAGCATTCATTCATTCAACAGATACTTGGGAGTGCTTATGTTATACTAGACATTGTGTTATGTGCTAGGGAAACAGTTCAAGACAAGCAAAGACCCTGTGTTTTTGTGGTGCTAACACAGGGTAGAGTTTGGTGTGAGGGGTCGACGAGAGGGGCGGTGACCTACACATTACAGGATGGAGGAAGAACATAGCAGTAAATGAGTGAATCAGACAAGTGACAAAGAACATTCCAGAGATTGGCAAGGATGATGAAGAAAATAGGGCTATGGTGAAGAAGCAGTGAGTTACGACAAAGGAGACTCTTTAGATATGGCAATAATTGGGAAATTCTCTAAAAAGGTGACATTGAAGTGGGCTTGCCAGCCCATGACCCTGGAGCAGATGCCCAGTGAAATTTGAATGTAAGATAAACAATGAATCGTTTTTTTAGTGTGAGTCCCCTAGTTTTATTCTCTAAATCTGAAACCTTGTACCACAAATGAGGCCCTAACCATGGGGAGGAGTGAGCCACGTGGAGCGTTTGGGGGGCAAAAGACTCTTCAAGCAGAGGGATTGGCAGAGGGGAAGGCAGGGGTGTTTGCGGGACGGGAAGAAGGCTAGTGTGGCTGGGGCACAGTGAGTGAGGCGGTGGCATGTAAAATCATGCAGGGCATGGCCCAGTTACACAAGGCATTGAGTTTTATTATTTGTGGTGGGATCGTTTTAAGATAAAGAGTGACAAGATCTGGTGTACATTTTGTAAGAAATTTTCTGCCTGTGTAAAGAAAGGATTGTAGGAGGTAAACCTAAAGAGAGGTCAGTTAGGAGGCATTCGGGTGAGGTGTTAACTACTTCAGGTGGTAGCCAAGGAAATGGAAAGGAGAGAACAGATTTGGGGTATACGAGGCCTGTCCAGAAGGTATCCAGTTATGTAATATGAAAAATACACATTTATTGAACAAAATACAAGAAACATTGTGCATAGGACAATGACACCTCAGTCCCCTTCCAAGTAGGCACCTGGGGACCTCACACAGTTCTCCCACTCGCCGTCAGCTGCCCCATCGTATTTTCCTGAATCTCATCAACAGTGTGATATCCCTCCCCTTTCAAAGATGATTTGAGTTTCGGGAACAGGCAGAAGTTACAGGGCTCCAAGTCTGGGCTGTAGGAAAGCTGAGTCACCTGTGTGATTTGATGTTTTGCCAAAAAACTCTGCATGAGACATGATACTTAAGCAGATGTGTTGTCATGATGAAGCTGAACAATCATCAGGTGCCCATAGCTGCGGCCTTCTGAATCATCTGAATAGTTTCCGTGGAGGAATATTCAAGCTTAATGCAGAATTTGATGCAGATTTGTTGCTCAACTTGGCCATTTTGAATGTGACAGCCACACAGTACACACGCTCACTCAGTAGCATCTACCGCCCCCACTGACTAGTACAGTAATGTTGTCATTGTTCACACATGTGCATTCCAGTCCCCTTGGCTGCCAGGTTACATCGATGTCGCACAAACTGTTCTCATTATATTACAATGGCTGGACTTTTTCCAGACAGACCTCTTACTTTTGGTGTGTGAAGGACTTCACTTTCTGGTTTGTTTTTTGATATCTCAAAAGAGACTGTCTCCTAAATTACAAGAGTTTTAAAGGCTTTTAAAATATTTTAAGTGCTAGAATTAATAATAAAGAAAAACTACTTTATTCTCAACATGTTTGAATTGGACTCAGTTTTTGAGTTCTTAAATAAATAAAAATTGTCACTAAATATTAGTTAATTTTTTCCAAGGTTGAGTTGAGATTTTCTGAATGTTCTGCATAGAAATTTTAATAGGAATTATGATATGATTCCTGCAATTTGCATAAATCTAGTAGACTATTAAAGATTCAGAGCATTTATCAAACTGTTGTCTACAGAATTTCTTTTATTTTGCATTGGAAATTAAATCCTAGAATTTTATGTCTGAAGTAGGAAAATAAAAGTCTATGCCATAAAGGCACCTGCCCTATTTATATTTTTAAGAAGATTTAATATATGTACTAAGCATATACTGGAAATATTATGGGTTTGGTAATAATAAAACTCCAGGAGTGCTTTTGGAATTCCCAAACCTCTCTGGGGTGATTTCTAGTCTTTTTAAAGATAAGATCCATTTAGCACATCAATAATTTCTTGCAGGAATAAATTATAGTGGTATTCTTTAAAGATATTTTTAATCACTTAGGTATTTTGCTGTTTCTATCATTTAGCTTTGGGTGGCAGTATAGCCAATTATATGATTATTATTTATAGCCAGTATTTAGGAAAATGGTATCTCTTTTATATCTTCAGTATGCTGATGAATAGGTACTTTTGAACTGTACTGACCTAGCTGTTTTATAGTAGTAGTAACATGCCTTTTGGTATTTCTAGAGTGGTGTATTTTATTCTTCATAGCATTTTAAAAAACCACAAATGTCAATTTTTTAAATAGGCTGTGAGCATAGTGTCATGCTCTTAAAGAACATGACTGTCAGTGGTTATGCAGTATTTTTTATAGATGTCCCCTTGACCTTTGAGTTGTTTCCAGTTTCTTTATGCAGTAACTGTTGCGGACGTGCATAAAAACTGAGCAGTGTGGAATTCTTTTGGAATAAGTAACGTTGGTCCGGGGGGAAACACAGGGAGCAGTGAGGCTAGAGAGGGGGGGTGGGCTGACCCGCAGGGGAACCTGCGAAGCATTAGGGAGCCGTTGAAGACCTTGAACATGGGAATGGCATGGTCCGCACAGTGGTTTTTAGGAAATCCTTCCCCCTTCTGGTGGTCACTCATGCCTTAACTTTCTTTTAAGTTACATCTCAGCCAATTTGAAGCAGCTCCTCAGAGGAATAAAATAACCAGCTTTACGCTTTGTTCTGAAATACATAAATGGGTGAAAAAACATTGTTTTGTCCGGGTGTGAAATAGTCATAACTTGCCGTTGCTATTGGCATTTTCCGTTTCCCTTATTATATGAGATTAGACAGTTTTAATATTTTTAGCAAAGGTTAGGAAGACTTTAATCTTGTCATAATTTCAGATCTTAGCATATGTCATAGGTAGTTTTAGAGAAATTGCTCTAGTTACTAATCACATCTGGTGTTGAAAATGTCAGCAGCAACAAACTGTCTTCAGGCATTAAATTGCGTGTGTCTGAATTCAATAACTCTAGGGAGGAGAGTTAGAGTGTTCTTCAAGAGTACATAAAACATGGCAGAATAGGATTTGAAAATTTGGAATACATAAATTTGGATGGAAAAAAGAGCATCATTAAAAAATATGCTAAAATATTTGGGTAGTTTGGGAGCTATCTTTTTATAAACACAATCTTAAGGTTTAAATTAGTTCTTTAAATGCTGAAATTTACTCAGTCCCTAATTTCAGTGAATATGCAGAATGAAAGAACCTTGATTCCTTCCATATTTTAAATATCCCTTTGTTTTTAAAGCACTGTGATATACCTAGTCATGCCATTAATAGGGAAAGATCAGTAATAGACGGGAAGCTTTAGGTTTGTATTACTTGCACAAATGTTGAGTGTGGGGACGGAGCAGTTGTAATGCATTAGCTGCATGTATTAGCAAAATCTGGTGAGTGTGGCTTAAGCAGAAAAGAAACTTGTCTTGTGTGATGAGTCTTGGGTTAGTATATAATCAAGGAGCCTGACCCTTACTGGCTTTCTCCTCCATCATCCTTAGCCATGGGGGTTTCGTTCTCGTGGTTTCAAACATCTAACACACTAGGTGTCCACCTTTCAAGAAAAAGGGTGGGGTGTAAGACGTGCCAGAGGCATGCATGAGTCAGCAGGTTTTGTCCTTTCTACATTCTTTCCTGGAAGCTCCACCCAGCGATTTCCACTTAAATCTCATTGGTTAGAACTGAGTCATATGGCCTCCCCCAGCAGCAAGGAAGTGTGGAGAATCACTGAAGTTCTTCAGCCTTTGTATAGGTAGAAGGTAAGAGAAAAGGGTTATGAATGCCTTTAGGTGGTCATTCTACGGTCTTGCCACAAGAAAAGATTTAAATCTATTTGATGACTTTTTATTTTTAAGGGAATTTTTCTTAAATTGGGATGTCAGGGAATAGTTGAAAAGAATCATTTAAATGGCTTGTGGAAAGCTTACTTTCTTCCTTGTTAGAAATCCACTCAGGCCAGCGCCCTGTCTGTTATGTCGCTTGCAAAATGAAAGGGCACATAGGCTAAAGGATGTACTTGGTGTTTGTTCTTTAAAAATAATAAGGAAAGGTTCCTCCTGAGGATCCCATTAAATATGACAGCTGAGTTGCAAATAAACTGGATATTAGGCTTAAAGAAAAATTAGAGGGTCATCTTATAAGAGATGCAGAGTCAATACTGAAAATATGCTCACCTCCACGGAAACAGGCAGGACAGTGTATTTCATGCCGTTGCCGCGTGCAGCTTGGTGATGATAATCCGCTTCCCTTTCACTAATGAGCACATTTAAGGAATTCAGATTTTTAAAAAGTTTCAGTCCACGGTTGATATTTCAGTAGGAAAGGTCTAAAAAACAGCTATATATCTCTAGAACTTATAGTGTTATCAAGTAAATTCCTCAATAAAATTCACCTGACATATTAAACATGTTTAAAGCATGATCATTATTGTGTGTGTGTGTGGTAAAACAAACAGATCGTATAAATGTCACATAAAAACACAGTATTAAAGAGAGAGCCCCTGAGTGTTACTCTCCCAGAATTGGAGTTCCCTCACCATTGACCACCCGCTTGCTAATCCCCCTTAGTCCCAGACATGAAAATCGGCAATGAGTAAACGTTCTTTTCCCTCACCTTCTCTCCGCCTGTTTCAGCCATCCCGCCTGTGCCATCTATGTCATCTTCTCTATCATTATCCACATTGTCTCTTCATTCTTCAAACTGATCGTTTTGTTCTTTGTGCCATCTGCAGTGCTTGAGGCCATTTGGGGACAGGAGAGGACACCATGAAAATGAGCTGTGGGACCTCTGAATATGGAGTTCTGGGGTCGAGGGGAAGGTATTGGGGCCAGCTGGCAGCCAGCTGTTCTGTCTAGTTCTTTCCCTTGGGCTTCATTTTGAATAAGAGGATGGAATGAGTTTCAATTTTAAAAACGAGCTTTTCAATGTACATTTCTGATCCCGACCCTGCTCTCTTCTCCCAGCCTGTACCATAGGCTGCTCTCAGAGACTTGAAAGCAGTTGTTCTCTGTAAGAGACCACGTCTCTCCTTCTGTGGTTAGAGACAGAACATTAAAAACCTATGTAATTATTAAGTCAGTACAATCGCATAAACGTGTCACTATCAAAGAGGAAGGGGGAATATGGACTTCTTCCTGTTCGGAAGTAGAGCCGGAAGTAGGAACCGTTTGGGTCCTGCTCATCCCTTGGATGATGTACACGGTGGATGGGCGGAAGAGAGTCCCGGAACAGCCACGTGCTCAGTGTAAACAGCAGCGGAGCGCTTCCTGCCTCACGGGGCCTGGCGTGCAGGCACAGGGGGGACTGTGGTGAAGAGCATGAGAAGTCATGGCACTTCAGACCTGCCTGAGAAAGAAGCGAAAAGTCCCTGAAGCGCTTTCAGCTAACAGTTGGGAGAACCTATAAACAGTAATTTGGAACCCTTGATCAGATGGGTATATTCCTTCCAGAGGGTGATGCAGTGTCAGTGGGCCGTTTCCCATTGGCAACTGCTGTGAGGGCTTTAGACAGCGACTCTGTGCCCAGAGTGATGAAGTCAGAAGGACTCGCCTCCGAGATTCTGGACTTTACCTCTTCATTTGACTCAAGTGGCACTTTTCTTTCTCTTCAGTGTTGCTTCCCTCATTTTCGAAAGGATCTGGTTCTGAGAGGTAAATAATTTGTATCAGGCTTCCTTTGTTTTGTTTTTTTTTTTAAACATACTCTTACAATTAAAAAGATATTTGAGGAGATGATGCCTAGAGTTTGTGAAATGCTTTTGCCATATACAAAGAGCCATTGTCTCCTGCCTGCAGAATCTATACCTGTTCCATTAAACCCCATTCTTCTAACAAAAACTGGACTGTGAATGGTGTTCTGGCAATTAGGAGACATTTTGGGAGTGGCCATAGTGAAGTCGCTTTAGAACGGAGGCGGGGAGAGCTCTGGAACCAGAGCTAGGATCTGACGGGAAGGGCCTTCGTACTGAGATTGTACTGAGATTAGCCGGGTCCAGTTGCCCGAGACTGAGCCCGATTCAGAGGCAGTCTGCCTTATTATAGAACCCAGTGAGTCTCCCTTTACTTGCAGAGTAAAGCTTAGGGCAGCTAGTAGAGGAGAAATTGGTAGAGAAAAGGTAATCAGTTGGGAAAAAATATATTGGGTTGGCCAAAAAGTTTGTTTTTTTTCCATACAATGGCTCTAGTAGTGCTTAGTTGTCTTTAACGTCATTCAAAACAATTTTGTTAGATTGTATTGTGACAGTTGTCGTATCAGCATACATTTAAAAAATTATCAAAATTGGTGAATTTTTGTATATCCATTTTAATATTGAAGGTGGAAGAAAATACACATTTTTGGCATGTTATGTTTTATTATTTCAAGAAAGGCAAAAACACAACTGAAATGCAAAAAACAGATTTGTGCAGTGTATGGAGAAGGCGCGTGACTGATTGAACATCAAAAGTGGTTTGAGATGTTTTGTGCTGAAGCTTTCTCGCTGGACGATGCTCCACGGTTGGGTAGACCAGTTGAAGTTGGTAGCAACCAAATCGAGACATTAATTGAAAACAATCAATGTTATACCACACAGGAGACAGCCAACATATGCCAAATATCCAAGTCAATAAAGTTATTGGTGAAAATAAAAAATATGTTTTTTATGTTATGGCAAAAACCATACGGACTTTTTGGCCAGCCCAGTAATGGAGGAAAACCATTCCTGTCTAATGTGAAGATGCTAAACAAGCGTGTGGAAGGAACGGAAACAGCAAAGCTTCCCAAGTCACCTGATAGATCTCTCTCAAGGGTTTGGGAAACAGTAAATTTGACCGGGTGTAATATCCTGAATTATTCAACATCTCATGAGAGTAGGTTCATAAAATGAATATACTTATTTAGAAACCATGAAATTCTTCTCAGAGAGAATTATTTGTGTATTTCAGGTTTCTGCAAATACAGGAAACTTACAACAGCTGGATCAGGTGGGGAGAAATAACTAAAATTAACATGGAAGTGAGATAGCCATATAAAGATAAGTGGATGGGAAAAGTTAGTAATCTGCAGCTGAAAAGACAAAGGTGGGTGAATGATTAATGGAAGCTATAAATACAAAAAGTAAACAGTAGGATAATCAACAGAGTTACTGAGCAGGGAACTAAGTGTATGAGGCTATGAAGATAAATCTCACGTTTCTGATGATATCAGATGATAAATGCAAAAAGGAGGGTACTTAAAAGGTCTTCAATAACACTGCACACGGCAGACTTGCTGGTAGACCTCACAGGGACACAAATATGCTATATTTGTATGTGAATGTCCTGGGGAGTGCGGGGAGGATAAGTGATTGTTTTGAAATATAAATCTGACCCTGTCAACCGCTTCCTTAAATCTCAATGGTTATTTACAGCTCCTAGAATAAGAACAGATTCCTGATATGGCCTAGAAAGCATCCTCTGGCCTCATCTCTATTTCTTCAGCCCCACCATTTCTTCAGCCTCATTCCTTCTTACTTGGCATACTCTCCACTACACAGCCTTTGTACACGTGCTTCCTCCCCGCAGCCCAGTTCTCCACATGCGTACCTGTACCTACCCCCATTCTTCAAGTCTCTGCTTGTGCCAGGCCTTAGCTCGCTTGTCCTCAAACACTCCTGGGCCCTTCCCCTGTACTGTGTCATGAGAAGGCTGACCCTCTACTGACTATGTGTCCAGAGCTTCACTGTCAGCTGACTTGCAGCTGGGTTTGACCATGTGCAGCTCTGGCGGGAAGTGGGAGTGGGCTGGAGAGGCCAGGGTACTCTTCGCCTTCTCCTCAGCCTTGGACAACAAGTCTGGCGGCTTCTCTCTCTCCTCCCTGACTCCATGCCTCTCACAGGACAGGCCCACCCTGCTCCCAGCTTCTGCCTGATGCTCCAGCCCCTGGCCCGTACACACCCTCCCTCGGTCCTTCCAGCCCAAGGTCCATGTGAGCTCTGACTGTTGCTGATATTTGAGTTGCTTCATGGTCCCCCGTTTGGTTCTCAGTTCTTCCATCACTGAATAGACGTTTCCCTGTTTTCAAGTTCCCCTGTTTTCTGTTTCATCAGATCCTGACACTGCAACCAGTCATCATTCTTCTGGGAAACTTTCCCTAATGAGCATAAACCTCTTTGGTAATGCTTATCACAGTTGGGAACTCACATTTATATTTGTATGAACGTTTGATCAGTGTTGTTTCCACCAGTATCTTCCTTTACAGCATATACGATGATGGCTTTGGCTCACAGCGCTTGGCATTTAGTGGGTATTTAATAAATGTTTCTGGGAAGACTAGCTGGCTGTCTGGCCATGACCCTTCATTTACCCTCAACCCTTGTTCTTTCACGCATTCAGGTTTCAGTGTGACATAGTCACATTGCTCTCTTTTTCTCCCTTCAAGCTGTCTCTGATGTATGTCTTAACCAAGTAAAAGTGTTTAGGTTGAGGAAGTCCAGAGGATGAGATTTACTACACAATATTACCATTGTTAAAAAAATAATTTAAAACCTTGTTTTTAAAGTAAGGATTTAGCCCTGGCTGGTGTGGCTAAGTGGATTGAGCACTAGCCTGCAAACCAAAGGGTCACTGGTTCAATTCCCAGTCAGAGCACATGCCTGGGTTGCTGGCCAGTTCCCCAGTAGGGGGCGTAAGAGAACCACACATTTGATGTTTCTCTCCCTCTCTTTCTTCCTCCCTTCCCCTCTGTCTAAAAAATAAGTAAATAAAAATCTTAACAAAAAAAGTAAGGATTTTAGTTTATAAATATGGTATACAAATAATTATAATTATTTTAATAGTTCTTTTGATGTCAATGATAATACTATTATTACAGATATCAAAAGAACCTCTAACTCTATGTGTGTAATTTAAATAAAATGACTGTGTGAGCTACAATTTTACTTTCCTTTTAGTTTTGGAGAGTTTTCGAAGCCTTACTGATGATTTATTTAGACTATCTACAAATTATTGAATGTATATACAAAGAGTCTAAAAGACTCTAAAAGAGCTCCCTAAAGAACTTTGATTTCAAGTAAGAACATCCGAGACACACAAATTTGTAGGGACATTAGGCAAGATGCTTCCAAGTTGGCATTTTGGTGCTTGTTTAAGGCCAGATGCCGTGCAGATAGCATAGTGGTGCTCCTGTTTAATCATTTGCCATTTACAGTCTTAATCTTAGCAAAGGAAGAGAAAGATTAAAGCAAATAAAGCTTTTTTGAAAATGTCAGTCTTTATGAAAACTCTGGTTTAGTTCAATTTCATAATATTTGTGAATACAGTAGGGACTCGATAAATTTTAACCACAGATACTGTTCTATAATTTGGCTTCTTAAATAAGCTAAATGTTTCTGAGCTTTAGCAGTAAATCCTATGAGGTATTTCCACCCTTAAAGTTTATCTTGGTTAGAAATGAAGAATGAGGTTCTCGGTCTCATATTTCCTAAGTGTATTTATTATGATTTTGAGATACTGTGTAAAGAGTAGGAACTTTGGTTGAAATGTAGAAATAGCAGTGCTCCAAATTAAACAAGTGTGAGGCACTGTGAGGATGAGAAAGAAGAAGTGAGTGTGAGGTGTAGGCAATGCCAATGTGGTCCTTTCCTCCGAGGAAGGTAAGCGGTGAGGAAATAAGATCGGCAGTACAGTGAGCCTCAGTATCGCTGTTGGCATGTGAATGCTCCAGGAGTTTCAGAATAAAGTCCCGTGAGGTTCCAGTGATGGGGATGGCATTCTTCTGGGAAGATCAGGAAAGAATATTTTAAGGAGCCAAGGCTCACAGTGTACCAGGTCTGTCCAGAAGGCATGCAGCCACGTACTATGAAAAATAGAGACATTTATTGAACAAGATACAAGAAACATTGTACACAGGACAGTGACACCCCAGTCCCTTTCCAAGGAGGCAGCTTGGGAGTTCACACAGTTGTCCCAGTCGCCATCATCTGCCCCGTCATACTTTCCTGAATCTTGTGGACAGTCTGAAATCTCTTCCCATTCAAAGATGATTTCAGTTGGGAAAGCCAGAAGTTGCGCCAGAATCTGGGCTGTAGAGGGGCTGAGTCACCTGGGTGATTTGATGTTTTGCCAAAAAAATCTGCATGAGACATGATGCACGAGCCAGCATGTTGTCGTGATGAAGCTGCCCATCACCGGTTGCCCACAGCTGTGGCCTTCTGAAACATCCAAATAGCTTCTGCAGAGGAATGTTCAAGCTTAACGCAAAATCTGATGCAGATTTGTTATTCAACTCAGTCATTTTTAATTCGACAGCCACACGGTACACATGCTCACTCAATGGTGTTTACCACCCCTACTAACTAGTATAGTGAAGATGTCATTGTTCACACATGCACATTACAGTCCACTCTCCTTACATTGGAGACCAGTTACACTGATGTTGTACAAACCATTCTCATTGTATTAACAATGGTTGGACTTTTTCCAGACAGACCCTCGTATATAGGGTTTTGAGATGGTAGGGAGGACGTTTCAAAGTGGAAGGCATGGGGTAAACCCAAATAAATAGGGAGAATATTTGAGTATGTTTAGGATACAGTGTGTTGTCCGAGTTGGCTAAAGAATACAGCAGTGTAGGAAGATCATGCAAACAAAAATAAAAGCATTGGACCATATTATAGAAGTACTTTAAATAGCAGGCTAAGAAGTTTGCCTCTTACTCCAAGACAGTAGAAATAATGGGGGCTTTTAGAATGAAAGCGATTTCATCATAATCTGTCTTTAGACAGACTCGGCTCTGGAGCTTTAGTCTTAGGGCACCGCTTGGCACTATGAGCTTAGTAAAAGTCCTCAAACCCGCCTCATTCGTAAGTACAGTACTTTATTCCTCTTTAAAATGGGACCAGTAGTACTTCACACGGTTGCATAAGGAATAAGTGAGATTCTGTATATAAAAATATCTAGCGCAGTACCTGGCATACAGTAGGTAATAAATAATAGGTTTCCCAAGTCTGGTAGCAGATGGGTAAAGTCAAGAAAGAGTTGACGGAGCGAAGGCTTGAAACAGTAGAGGCGAGGGCCAGTGCAAGTCTGAACCAGAATGGTGGCAGTGGGAATGGGAAATAGAATCGGTGTGGCTTCGACATCTGGGAGGTGTAGGGTTTGGGGAGAGTGAGAAGAAACCAGAAATACTGGAGCCACGAGGAGGGAGGAGGGAGCAGAGGGCGGTCTCATTCTGGACGGGCTGGGTCGGAGGTAGACGGATGGTCAAAGGTCAGTGCAGAGATGGGTTGCTCTCCTGTGCTGCTTTGACCCAGTGTTTTCACGCTGTCAGTGTTGTTACTTGGAGCGTTAACATCTAGTAAGTTGAGCACTTTATTTGGGGTATGTGCTCTATTTTTAGATCTCTTCTTTGAGATAGGAGAAAAAGCGGTTTTATGATGAAGTAGTAAGATTCTAAGTATTCTTTTAAAAGAACTTTTGAGAACAAGTTAAGGAAGTGACATTAATAAAATTTACACATTGTTTTGGGTTACTGAGCACCCTCCACTATGCTGCAATCCAAATAAAACTGATTGACTCCGTCCATTCTCTGTCATGAACTAAAACATCCTATTCAAGGCGTAGTAGCACCTTCCCGCAGAAACCCGCTTAGCTAAAAAGCTCATTTTATGAGTCACACACGCGGAATCAGGATGCAGAACTAGGAAATAAACACGTAGGAAAATGTTAGGTATTGTCAGAGATCCTGCAGTCGTGTGCAAGTCCCTGCCCACGTGTACTCGGTCCTGCAGAAGTTAGGGGCAATAACAAGACATTATATATGTAATAACAATAGCAGAGGAATAGCAATTTCTCTGTGCCATTCATGATTTTAAGACCTTATATTCATTAACCATTTAATCCTCAAAACAGCCCCAGGAGAACAGGCACAACAGCCCCCATTATCATCTCCATTTTATATGTGAGGAAACTGAGACACACAGCGAGAAAGGAACTCACCCAGACCACCCAGCTGGCAGGTGGTCAAGACGGTCTGCAGACCCGACCCAGGCTGTGTGACTGCAGAGCGGATGTTCTTCAGTTACTAAGTCATCTCCATGAGTGGTAGGTTCTTCCACTTGAGTTCTATGCCTAGGAGCAAGTTATTTCATGATCTCTAAAATAAAGATAATACTGACAGTATAAGGGTTAAACGTTTGTAAAGTACTGAGCACAGTATCTGGCATATAGCAACTATGAATTAGTAACTGTGATCATTGAATGTGACCTAATTGCCATACTCCTGATGTTTTGTATGTTTTATTATTAATCCCCTGCCCCTTTTAAATCCTTCCTACGGCAAGGTGAGGAGGACAGAGGAATAGCTTCCTCAATCATGAAATGGTGGTGTTTTGTTTGTTTTTAAAGACAGGAGGCTTTAAAGATAGTGACTTCTAAGAACATCAGCAGGTTTTATTAAGGGCTTTTATAAGAAGGATGGAGATTAATTAGCTGCTGCTCATCTTGACTGAGGATAAAGCATGAACAAACATCTACATTTCAGAAAGGTTTAAGATTAATTAAGAACTTCTTAGGAATAAAGAGTGTTAATGTAGCATACAAAAAATCTACATATTTGTAATTAACAACATAGTTTTAGAACATCTGAGAAGGAGTAGTTCATGGTACTAAGCTGTTGGAGAGCCCTTGCACTCACCTTTGCGTTTTACTGTGAATGTGAAGTAATTGAAGGTACTTTAAAATGACAGGCTAAAGTAAAATGAGGTGGAAATTTTTGTTACTGTCTTCAAACAGGCAAGTGGAAAGGGCGGCAGCAGCACTTAATTCATATGTGCTATTAAATCAGCCTTTTTCCATAAGGTGTTGAATATTTCCTTACATAAATATTGAACATGGGCAGGGTTTAAAGTGGGTTTGGGGACAGCTGTGTCTCCCATTTCTAAGCATGTTGATTTACATTGATAACTGGGTTGTACTAGACAAGTAGGCAGTTACATTCGAAAGCTGTTTTATGTGAACAGTGTGCTGTATACCGGAGGAGATAAGGTTTTATTAGTCATTGTAAATAAGACTACCTCAGCATAATTCATTATTATTTCTTTAAAGGTCATCAAGTGATTCTCAGTGTGGACAGATGGCTTGTTTTCTAAATAAATGATATGTGAATTTTCTTTCATAAACTGAGCAACACTGAAAATGTTGAAAGTCTTAGTAGGAAACCATTGAGCATAAGGCAGTGGGTATCACGAAGCAGAGTTTTCATTTTTGTGATATTTCATTTATGAAATTAAAGGAAACTTGCATATTCTAACAATCTGCAGTTTCTCTAAGATAAAAATGATACATGTTTGGAAATTGACACGAGCTATATATTTTTTACCCAGTTAAAGAAAACTTTGGAAAGCCGTGGTGAGAATTGCCAAAGTGAACCGTAGCCTCACTCCTCAGAGACCACTGTTACCTCCCTAGACGGCCTTTATAAACACAAGCGCACACACTGTCCACGGGGCGTGTTTTTGGTTCTGTCTCCACATGCACGGGCCCTTGTTTTTGTGTCTGCATGGTGTTCTGTTGTGCACCATAACTTCCTCGCCAATGTTTATGTTTAAAGAAATCCATAATGTCAGCGTGTGTGCATTCGTGCACATTTATTAAGTCATGGTTCAGCACACTTTTTATCTATGTACTTATTTGCCACACTTTTTATACGAAATATTTTAGATTTTGTGGGCCAGACAGCCGCTGTCACAATCACTCGGCTCTGCGCTGTTAGCATCTAAGGCAGCTCGACACAACAGATAAACAGAGGGGGTGTTTTCCACAAAACTTCTTCAGAAACAGCCCAAGGCTGTGGTTTGCTGACCCCTGACCTAAGTGACTCCTTGGTCAAGGATTTTGCAAAAATAATTGGTACACATTTTAAAGTTGCATTCCAGCTAGAATAAAGTCTTTAGAGTAGCTAATAGTACTATATCAGTATGAATTTTCTGACTTTGATGATTGTGTTGTGGTTGTATAAGCAATGTCCTTTTTAGGAAATCACACTTAAATATTTAGGGGTAAGGTGGCATCACGTCTGAAACTTATTTTTCAAATGGTTCAGAGCACAATGCAGAGAGAGAGGAGGATAAACAAATATAACAAAATGTTAAACAATTGGGAAATCCAGATTCAAGATAAATGGAAATCCTTTGTCGTTTTTGCAACTTTTCTATGTGTTTGAAATTATTTCAGGATAAAAAGTTATGAAAAAACAAATACACAGTCTGCCCCTAAGGCTCTCACATTTCTGAGGAAGATGTAAATCACTGTGCAGACGTACAGTGACAGTGTGTGGAGCTGAGGGCTGACTTGGTGATTCAGAGTCAGAGCTGTTTCTTTCTGACAAAGGAATTAAAAAGGGGGAGCGTTCCACTCTCTTGTTTCCATAACAACTTCAGATTCTTCATATTTTTAGAGGTTTTTATTTCACTGGAATGGTTGTATAAAATTTAAATTAGTTTCAAATCAAAACATTGGAGACTTCAATCAGATATTAAAGAGAGAGGGAGAAGGAGATACCCAAGTCTATTATTACAAGGTAACCACATGGATGCGATTCCTTTCCCAGCAGCCATTGCACCTGGGCAGAGGATAATTTTTGTTAGGCCTCTCTCTCAGGTCAGCTGTGTTTGTCTAGTGGACTTCACCGTTGCCATGTATTTCCGTGCCTTTGTCGGCTCCAGGTGAGGCGAGCAGGGGATGCAGTCCTGGTTTACTGCCCTGTTGCTTTAGAGACCGGGCAGTCGGACGGCCACGCAGGCATTCGGTTTCAAAGACAGAGAGGCCTCCCTTGTGTCTTCACCCCCGCGAGCACTCTTCCTAACCCACCCGAGGGGAGAGAACGGGAGCGCCTGGGTTGTGCTAGACGTTCATGCCCGTAGTTGCGTTTAACCTGACAGCAACCCAGCGTGGTGGATGGCAGTATCTCCTTTTCACAGATGAGACTCGGGGAGGCGGACTCATCGGGCCCGAGACTGCACAAAACTAGTAAACGTTAGCGCCAGAATTTAAACCCAGCACTAGCTGCGTGGAGGCCATCCCAGACACTGCACTTTGTCTGCAAAAGAGAATTTCCAATCGGCCGTGATGCCGAGGAGAGGCTGACCTCAGTGTTGTGTTTCGTTGTCTTACTGTCCTCTAAGAGGTGATTACTGAAAGTTGAGGCATTCTCCCGACAAAATGTTTACATGTAAACTTCCTGTGAGAGAATTCAAGATTTATTTAATAGGTACTCTTTAAATATGTCCCTATGAGACCTCTTTTAAAAAAACATAATTCTCTTCATCATTTGGGACAGGGGTGTGAAAGTAGCACTTCTCTTTACCTGACAGATTCTCTTCATTTATCCTGCGTACGAGTTTAAGAGCTGTTCTGATTTAAACCTTTAGGAATTAAACTTTACTGACAGGTCTTTGAAAAGTTCTGTGGGGGCTGACAGTGATTTCTCTACCAAAGAATAGACCATATGTCTGTTTCAAGAGCTGTACTTTCTGGGGGGAGGGAAACGGGGTCGTGGGCATCCAAATGCTGAGACCTCTTTGCCGATAAGGGCGAGTTTCAAAGAAGGTAACTAATAAATATAGTACTGTATTTCCTTTTTTCTGTTAGAGTGATGGGCCTAAATGGAAGATGATTGAGAATGTAGCTGAGTCTGTGGAAGCAAAAATGCATACCCAGCAGTTGCAGGTGCCATGAAATGTTTCGGTTTGCATCTTCTGTGCCGTTACAGCTGCTGTACTTAAAAGTAGGTTAAATTGGCCCTGGCTGGCGTAGCTCAGTGGATTAAGTGCAGGCTGCAAACCAAGGTGTCGCAGGTTTGATTCCCAGTCAGGGTACATGCCTGGGTTGCAGGCCAAAACCCCCAGCAATCGCACATTGATGTGTGTGTGTCTCTCTCTCTCTCCCTTCCCTCTCTAAAAAATAAATAAATAAAATCTTCTTTTAAAAAAGGTAGGTTAAATTGATACAGACTGACCCTTCTGAGACTCAATTTTTCTTTTTTTATAAGTGTTTAGTTTTTCATTATAGAACTTAGAAATTGTTTTATTAACATTTCAGAATTATAATTTTTGAATTTTTATGAGTTTATTTTAGCCAAACTGATGTGCTAGGAAGCGATCTTAAATGCTCTGTGAATTATAATTTATTGAAATGTGTTTAGCAGAAATTGAGTAGTAATAGTACTCTAGTTCTAACTCATTCCCTTCAGAACTGAGCTAAGTGTTATCTTCACACTCGAGTGTGTGTGCAGGGGAGAGAGAGGAAGGAAGAGAGGAGGAGCAGGGGAGAAAATGGATACGAACAAGCACGCACACTCCCTGGCCAGTGTTTAGCATGGCACTAATGGAGTTAGTAGGATCATCAGCTATGGTTCTGACTTTTAAAGGTGATGGATGGTGGCCCTGGCTGGGTAGCTCAGATGGTTAGAGCATCGTCCTGATGCACCAGGGTCGCAGGTTCAATCCCTGGTCAGGGCATGTGCAAGAATCAACCAGTGGATGCACAAACAAGTGGAACTACAGATTAACGTCTCTTTCTCGCTCTCTCTAAAAATCAATCAGTAAATAAAATTATTTTTAAAAAACTAAAGGTGATGGATGGTAATATTAGGTCTTCAACAGCCTTGTTGCTACTTCTGACTGAGATGGACAGTGAGCGGTTGGTCCCCAGCCCGGCATGAGTTTGTGCCCCGTAACCGTAATCGGATGGACCCGTATCTGGTGTTCGGTGAGGTGGCCTGACAGTTACGTCTCCTAACACATCTGTGCTGAGCGTGTTGTTCGCAGCAGCTCCCCTGGCAGCAGCTCAGTGACGTATTGAATATAAAAGCTCCAGTTTTAGAGATCTTGACCCCTCAATTGTAATTCAGGGTTTGAGGATAAGTCTTTACTTTTATGCACTAGTCCAGCGATTTTCAACCTTTTTCACCTCATGGCACACATAAACTAATTACTAAAATTCTGTGACACACCAAAAAATATGTTTTGCTTATTTGACCAAAGGAAAAAAAGGGATAATTTTGATTCATTCACACTGGGTGGCTATTGTTGTGTTGGCTGTTTTCATTTTTTTATTTGACACTCTAAGGGAAAAGAGGTCAGTGCCCCTGACCAGATGGCCAGGTTTTGCATGTTTTAAAAATTCTTGCAGCACACCGGTTGGAACCGCTGCCTTTGTCATAGTTGCCTGGGTCCTCAGTGTTCAGAATTCAGCTCTACATCCCAGACCCAGCCACGTGAAGGTGACTTGTACAATGGCCCATCAAAAATGATGATTTTTAGTCACCTTCTAGAAATCCTTAGCATTAGAGGTCTATTTTGACAAATGAAACTGTATTCTATTTGCATGAACACAGCAACCAAATTTTGTAAATCCAAGTGGCCTTCTGACAGAAATATTTGGATGGTGAATTAATAAAATAGTTTTTGAAGATCATTTTGTAAATTTGAGTAATCCCGGAATATCCAGGGATTTGGTGGGCATAAATAGATAGGTCTACTTTCAGGTATGTGTTCTTGAAAACTTCAGTTTATGAGCTAATTGTTTTCAGAACCTCGTTACTAGCCACTCTCATTCTGCCCCTCAGAGGATCTTTGCCCGGCCAGAGGGCCCTTCAGCAAGAATGCCAAGCTTTTCTGGGGTGATAGGAGTGAGGAAGCCAGGACAAGAACCCCAGGTGCTTGGTGGCGGTCGTTGAGAAGGAGGGGGAAGCAGGCCAGTTCTCTGCACCTGTGAGAGCGCAGGTGAAGCCAGACAGCCGCCTGGTCCTGCCGAGAGGCCTGGAGGAGGAGGAGAGGGCAGAGGCGGTGGCAGGAACGGGGAGTCCCCGCACAGACTGTGTCTGTGTGGGGTCCTTAGCCACTCCACGGAAACCTGTGTCACAGCTGGAAGAGTGCGGGTTTTCAGTGTTTTAAAAACACTGTCACTGTTCTCTGAGTCTGGGTTATACACATATGTTCTTTGGCCGATCCTTTCACCTTTCATCCAGTCCCCGCCCCGCCTGTTTATGCAGACAGCGCAAGGCTGGAGATTCGGTGGTAGTCGCTGAGCACTGCGAGTAGGAAATGCCCTGCCAAAAATGGTTCGTGATGGGGGTTGAACTTCAGGGCTCCCCTCTGCCGAAGTCAGATCCTGTTTGTCACTTAGCCGTCTCGTGTTGCTGTGTTCCTCAAAAAAGAAAGCCCCCAAGGACGCTCTTCTGTTATTCCAGGCCATCACTGCCCTGAAGTCAGTCCTGGGCCACCTCCCAAGAGCTGTGTTAGTGCAGTTCCTCTCCGCCCTTTAACCTTGTTGTCCTGGGCCCTCTGGGGGCCGGCTTGGGGCCCTCACCCACTGCACTGGGAAAGGAAGGAAGGGAGAAAGAGAACCAGGTCTCCGTCTGCCCACAGAGATGGGAAAGTAGTAGTCGGGGACTCTCCCCGCCATGTCCTGGCCCTGCAGCGGGGCGACAGCCAGGCCGGCCGGCCGGGCTCGGCCGAGCTTGCCCGGGGTGGGGAGCCGGTGCTCGTGCTGCCCATGTCTGGCCTGCTTCTGCGCTGCTCACCGCCGTTTCCCCACGACGTTCAGGCATGCAGAAGTGGGGTGCTGTGTCTTTCAGGGCTCCCCATTTGGGGTCAGTCTGGGCAAATACATGTATCCACGGGGAATGTCTGTTTGCAGACCCCTGGGTTTCTGCTTTACGCACACAGAGTTGGTTTAAGTGTCCAGCGCTCGGGCTCTGGGAATGTGGGGAGCGTGGCGTGGCCTGTGGAAGAGCAGCGCCCAGCGGTTCACAGACACGTGCATCTTCATGGAACGTTTTTGTGAGTGCTATGTTGTACATCGGACTTTGAAATAATTTGAAACCTTTTTAAACATTTGATTTTTTCTTTTTTTAGGGAAAATATTCCTTTTACACTGATATTCATGAAGTTTTTTTTTAAGGAGACTTGAATGGATCAATGTATATGAAATATTATTTGCATTCAAGTTTTCAGTCACATTATAGCATTAATTGACAAATTATACATACCTCCCTAACCCTTCCCCACTACTCTACCAAAGTAGTCTTCGTGCTGTCTTTTTCAGAAACTTATTTAACGAAAGAACACTCCCAAGTGCACCTGGTCACAGTAATTTCAGGTCCTTTACTTAGTGATCCTTTTACTCTTTGTTGCATTTTTGTTTTTTTGCCCAATGCTATAAGCTTGTGTCAGAGAGAACAGTTTGTAAAAGAGTTACATTGATGTGTTACTAAAATATATCCTTTTTGTCGATTGTATAAAATTATATCCATGTTAGGAAGGGATTTAAAAGTCAATGTTGTTTTTCCCCCAGGTGAAAATAAGGCATCCCAGCTGGGTCAAAGAAAGGCTACAAGGGACGTCGGAGTGTGAGAGCTCTCAACGGCTCTCTCGGTGTTTTTACTAAATTGCTCTCCACAAGACAGATGCATATACTAAGCTGGAAGTTTTTAACCTGCGCCTGACAGTATTGGGGAAGTTAAATGCAGGCTGTTCAAAATCCTGTGTGTATTGACTCGTGGCTCAGGCCCTGTAATTGCTGTTTAGTTAGTATGTGTCAGAAATTCTTCACGATTGATTACTTTTTATGTATGTTGTATAAAAAAGTACTAGAAAGAGTATTTCTACTTCAATTTTGGTTTCAACAAAAGTCAGGCCAGTTGACACCAGCTAAGGCACAGAGGAAACACTTTACATCCTTTATAATGAATTCTACATTTACCGTGTATTTGTAGTGTTCTGTTTTGATAAACACAGCACTTTCAGCATAGTGAGATATTGTATGTAACAGTCTCTAATGTGTGCCTGGTAAGCTAGAACCTGTTTGAAACAGGTACCCAAAGAAAAGGGGTACTTATTCTGAAGATGGTAGTTTCCTGACAGTGGGCGTCAGGGCTGCTGTTCGCGGTTGCGTGGGTTAGCGCTGCGTAGCCTTTAGCAGGATTGCAGCCAGGCCTTTGAAACAAACCAGAACCAGAGACAGAACCACCGCCAGGCCTCTCTCTCCTGTCTGCTCCTGGCTGTTCCTGCACTCTGTTCTCACGCTGCAGACTGCCTTTCTCCACTTCCCAGTTCGTGAGAGGGTACCCAGGTGCCTGCAGCTACATTTATCTCTGTTCCATTCAAGGAATCTCTGAATCCAGATCCCCACCATGTAGAAAGGAAGTCTGATGGGCCCAGCTTGGGTCGGGTGTATGTCCCTGGACCATCTAATGAGGCAGAGCGGTGGAACCATGTCCCATAAGCAGGGGGGAGCCATGCTGAGGATTGGAGGGGGAGAGCTTGGCAAACATTAGCGTAGGTGTTGAGTAAGTATTACCAGTTTCGTTTCTTTTATAAAATATCAGCATGTCACAAAGTACAAGTTTAAAGAATATGTTATCGCAAATAGATATTAATAGATGTTTGCAAACTCTATACATTTATTGCAGGATAACATATTAAAGGACTTTTTCTCTGTTAGATCATCAGAGTAGGCAGGATTCTGATAAGTTTTGTGAAAGGCTTCTGTCCTAATCGTGATAGGAAGTTTCTCTCCTGTTAGATTTCAACTGATGTCATCATGATGGTTTTCATTTTGGGATGTGCCCTGAACTCTTGTCTCCATCTCGTTGCTTTAACAATGTTGCCACGGCCTGGGAATGGTAGCCTCCTACTCCCTCCCACACCCATTTCCCCAGCCCCAAGAATATCTGTTCCAAGTCTGCTCACGCTTTAATACAGAACCTGAACGTCGCCCCTGCAGAGGAAGCCTTCCCCAGACCGCTCGCCCAGAGGCAGTCTTCACTCCCCCGCATTCCCATCGCCCCGTGTCCGTGCATGTCTGTGGCACGTCAAGCTTCAGCCTTAGGATATCGTTTAGATACTCCCTGAAACGGTGCTAATATTTGGATACTGCCCACGATGCCTTCAGCCCTCTGATGAAGGTAGGATCTCATGGTATGAGCAGTCTCAGAATCCTGGAGTTTCTGTAGTTTATATAGCCACCTATTTGGATTTGAAGGACTTGGCCTAAAACTTCCAGGCCAGTTCCACGGATGTAGCCAGATGACTGTTTCAAAGGGGAGGGGTGTTGTGATTCCATTTATTACCTTTCCTGCGGCAGAAATCTTAATCCTCATTTGGGACACAGAAGAACCGGGTTTTCCTTACTCTGTAACAGAAACGGAGAAGGCAGACATTCACTGTCTACGAAGATTTCAAGTGAAAAGTTCCAGAGATGTTAACTTTTCCTTAATCGTAGCTTACCTTTCAGAGCAGGGGAGCACCCAGATTTTGGTAGAACCTAAAAGTATCTAGTTGGCTTCTTTAGAGAAAGGAAGTTACTGCATGATTGTCGGGATTGACCGAAAGCCTCCCATCCACAATCTGTACCTGTATTTGTTACCACGGACATTTTGCCACCGCTTTTATCCCCCCACCCTGTTTCTTTTTAAACAAAGACTTCATGATCAGCACCCCAAAGGACAAGATAGTATTTCATGTTCATTCTTTCATTACTGTGCTCTTATCTGTCCATAAGGAATGCAGTGTTTCTCTTCCTGCTCTTCCCTTTATGGCCCCTTCTTTTTCCTTTCGTTTGACAAGTCTTTACTCTGCTGCACCGGGGAAGCTTTCTAAAGGGATGGAAACTTACAATTTTGTAAAAAAGTGGGTATTTACCACCATCAGTGTAATCTCTACTCTTCGGAGGTGAAGACCGTGCTTGAGCTCATTATTCTCCTAGGGGGTTGAACTGGCTGTTTTTCTGTTACTAAATACTGACATTATTACCACCTTCGTCTTTCCTAATAAGACAGTTGATTTTTGGCTTCTCAATCTTGATCCTGTGAAAGTAAATTAATGTTTGAATGACGTAAGATAGTTTAAATATTTTGTCTTTAATTGATGTCTGCTTCACATTTGCCTTATTTCTTTAGCTGTGCATGGAGTTCACTCAGAGCAGTCTGGTTTTGCCTTCCTTTTGTGCCCTCGTCTTGACTAGCAGTGCCCCGGCTTATTAATAATGATAACAGCAATAAATACTGAGCCTTTTCCCAGCTCCACATCTGAGATAGAACTTAACTATGCCGATTACTTTCAGAGAAGTTAACATTTGCCTAAAATTATAGGCAAGGATTGTTGTAGAAATCATAATTCACCCCTAAATATTTCAGTATGAACCTTCTAAAAATAGGACTTGTGCATAGTCATTGTCACATATAACAAAATTGATGTTTCCCTAATTTCACCTAATTTTCAGTTTGTATTAAAATGCTCCCAGTGTCCCTTAAATGTTTTTCTGTAGCTTTTTCCCTAAACTAGGATCTCATCAAAATTCATACATTACATTGGGTTGACTTTGTCTTTCTTAAAAATCTAAAGTAGTCCTTCTAACTTTGAGTGGAGTTTATAAAATGGTGATTTTTGTTTGTTTTAATCCTCACCAAAGGATTTTCTTTTAGTTGATTTTAGAGAGGGAGGGAGGGCAAGAGAGAGAGAAGCATCGATCTTTTGCCTCCTGTATGGGCGCAGACCGGGAATTGAACTTGAACCTTGTGGTGTACGGGACGATGCTCCAGCCAACTGGGCCACCCAGCCAGGGCATAAATGGGTGATTTTTCTAATATGATCATTCCTTCTACATTTATTAACTGGGTTATTTTTGGCAGGAGTGGAGATGGAGGTTAAAGAGAAACTTCCCTTCTACTGGGTGCTAAATAAATAATTTTATATGTAAATAAATGGATAAATTTAAGAGCTAAGTGCAGAAGCAGGACTTATATAAATCCTACATTTAAAGTGAAAATTATGCTGTTGAAAGAAAACAAAACACCCAAGAAGAACAAAAGGCTATATAAGACAAAATGTAATGATACCCAGATTTGCAAAAATAATGTTTATATAGTCATAATATAAACACTGCTCATTTTTTAGCCTTCAGAATCAGTCAGCCTTGACAGCTTACTTAGAGTTAGAACATAAATACAGCGGTCATCACCTTCAGCGGTAGAGGTTAGAAGGTAGGGTGTGCAGAGGAGAGGCGATGGGCAAGGACAGAAGTCTGACTCTCAGAGGGATGTTGTCCGTAGTCGATGAGATAAGACATAGGGGTATATGGGCATTAATTAAAGTTATAGGGAGATTGTGTAGAGGAACTAAAAACAGCGATGTGACTCCACTGTAATTTGGGGAAGGAGAATGGGCAAACGTCCTTATCCGTTATAGTAAGTCAGCAGGCTGTCTGAAATTCGGTACATTAAGAAATGCCGCGTTATCCAGAGGGGACAGTAAGGGTGATCCCTACGGCAGCTCAGAACAGAAGGCGTGGAAGGTGGTGGCTGTGTCCTCGCAGTGGAGGCGTGGGGCCGCGGAAGACGGTTGGCCTTCGTTGCATGTTCTTTCGTGCATTTTCTTTTATAATTACACGAAAGTATTTGATGACAGCTTAAAGGTTTATCTTTATGTTTTATTTAACAGCAAAATAAAAATGAGGGTTACATTTTCAAGTGTCTTTTTCTTTCAAACACAGTTTGTTCTTACTCCTGATCATTAATGTCTGGTGTATCCTGTACCTAGAGTCTAGCAATTCCTGTTATCTGTAGTTGAGAGTCCGTGTGCATTTGGTTGACGCAAGTCAAATGGAAAAACTGTCTGAATGTTGCTCTCCTTTCTGAGTGACTTAAGGGCCATTTAAATACATCCCAAGTTTTATTAAATTAAGTATATTAGAAAACTAAGGACTGTCTAATTACCAGTGATCTGTATTTTAAGTTTCTTAGACAAAAATGGCATATTCAAGGTTTTATTTTCGCTTTATTTTTAATAGTTTTATAAGGTATCATTTAAATACAATAAACTCACTAAATGTATAGTTGGTGAACTTCGCTAATTGGGTACAGTCCTGTAACCTTCACCCCAGTCAAGTTACAGAATACTTCTTCACCTTGACAACTTCACTGGTGCACTGGCCCTCAGTATTCAGCCCCAGCCCTAGTCCTTGGCACGCCCTAATCTTCCTGTCACTGTAATTTTGCCTTTTCTAGAATTGCATACAAAATGAATCATAGAGTATATCGTCTTTTCTGTTTGATTCCTTTCACTCAGCATAACTTTGAGACTTATCTGTGTTGTGTGTATTAAAATTTTATTTTTGTTGCTGAGTAGTATTAATAGTTCAAATATCAATTCACCAGCTGACCAATTCTTGATTGACCAATTAATTTATGAATGATGTTTTGTGAATATTTGCATTCAAGTCTTTGGACATATTTTCATTTCCCTTTGATAAAATACCTAAAAATAAGATTGTTAGGTCATATGGTAAGTGTATGCTTAACTTAAGAAGGTGTCGAATTTTTGCAAAGTAGCTGCACCATTTTATATTCCCACCAGCAATGCATGAGAGTTTCATTTACTTTGTTTACCTCATCAACACTCGATATTATCGGCCTTTAATTCCAGCCATTCTGGTATTACTACTATCCAGTAGTAGTAGTAGTAGTAGTAGTAGTAGTAGTAGTAGTAGTAGTAGTATCATCTCACTGTGGTTTTAATGTGTGTTTACTGTAATGACTAATTAAATGTTTTTAATGTGCTTATTGGCCATTCGTATGTATCTTTTTTTGTGAAGTGTCCATTCAAATATATTTTGGATATTTTTCCAAATCTTGTTAGTTTTTTTTGTTTAGTTTTAGGAGTTCTTATATACTCATGGATATTTTCAATCCATATTTGAACATTAGAATAATCTATCATTCTGCTTTCCTGTTTTGCATTTGTCTGGGTTTGGGAATTAGGGTAACATTGACCATAACTCGTGATTTCAGAAGTGTCCCTTCCTTCTCTGTTTCTCAAAGATTCCAGATAGGATTGTATTTCTTCCTTAAGAATTCACCAATGAAGCCAGCAATCTAGACCTGGAGGGGTTTTTTGGTTTTGGTTTTAGTTTTTTGTTTTCTGGGAAAGTTTGTGAATTTGATACATTTAATTGGTATAGGGGTATTCAAAATTTCTGCCTTTTGGGGTCAGTTTTCATTTATATATAATGTATCAATGATACATTATTGTCAAATGTATCAGCATAAAGTCGTGCATACATTTTTCGAATGTCTGTAGATTCTGTAGTAATACTCTCCTCTTATTTTGATTTCGGTGATATGTATCCTTTTTTTCTCTTCAGTCTAGCTTAGCAATGTATCAGTGTTATTGAATCATCAGGCTTATTAATTCATTGAATCAGCGTTCATGACTTTTCTGTTGTGTTTCTGTTTCGTTGATCTCTGCTCTTTATTCTCTCCTTCTACTTTGGGGTTTAGGAACAAAGATCACTAATGTTTTTGAAGATTTCATTTATGTTTAGAGACAGGGGGAGAGGGGAGAAAAAGAGGAAGAGGATGAGAAACATCGATGTGAGAGGGAAACATTGATTGGTTGCCTCTCCTAAGCGTCCCAACCAGGGACTGAACCAGCAATTCAGGCATGTGACCTTCCACTTTGCAGGACAACACCCAACCGAGCCACACCGGTCAGGGCCAAAGATAACTAATTTTAGATACATTTTCCTAACATCAGCATTTAAACCTATAAAGATGTCTCTTTTGACTTCTTCTTTGACCATGAATGATTTAGAAGTGTGTTGTTTTACTTTGCAGATATTTGATAGGGGTTTTTCTGATTATCTTATTGTTAATTGATTTCCAATTTAACTTCCATTCAGAGAACATACCTTGAACTTCAGACTTTTTCAGTTTATTGACCCTTGCTTTATGACCTAGCACATCTTGGGGAACTTTCCTCGTGCACTTGAAAAGCCAGTGTGTTCCTCCATGGTGAGGTGCAGTGTTCTGCAGACGTCACTGAAGTCGAGGCTGAGCATGCTCAGATAGCCTGTGTCTTCGCCTACCTTTTCTAGTCATACTGGTTGTTGGGAAAAGTATCGAAACAGGTTACATCTTTAGTGGCAGTTTTGGTAAACTAGTAATTGCAAGGGGAGGTACATACAGGAGCAGTAGTAACTTGTGGTCACAGGGTTCATGTCACCTGTTACCTTTGCCTTTGTATACATTTAAAATTTTCCAGAATAAAATCTTAAAAGCCACAATCTCTTGGGTAATGATGTTATATTTCAGGGAGTTAATGCCACTTGCTGCACTAGAAATAGAAAAAGTATTTAAAATTTCTATTTTTACCTCACGACTTAAAAGGTTCTATTTTGGCACGTGTTTTATAGTGCACGGTGTATCCAGTGGTCTTAAATATAATTTTAAAATACAGGTACATGTGTATGGGGGAGAATTGTGTCACGTGATGTGCTTTTTGTCTCTTGTTGTTTTTAAATAGTTTTACCCCAGTGAGAGATGGCAGTTTTGTTCCTAAAGTCACAGTATCATTTGGATGGTCTTGTAAACTGTACCTTAAATTTTATGTTAAAATAACAAAATGTTTGTGATACTCATTTCTAAATACTTTGTTTTGTCAGATTTTTAATTAAATGCTGTTTTTATATTCTAAAAATAAAAGAGGTAAAATGGTGTCTTAAGTTGTGTTCCCTGTATAAGTATGACATTAAGAGCATTTACTAATAATCAGTAGTAAAAATTAGGGAGGAAGGGAAGTAATTTTGTATTTTCCATTACTAATTATTCCTATTGAAAACCTTCTCTCTCTTCCATCTGAAATTGGGAAAGCAAAGGGAATCATATGATTGGCAGGCAGAAAATACATGGGCAACCGCATCACACAAAGCCCCATAGTAGCCTCAGCTCCCGTCTCAGCCCCACCCTCCCGCTCTGTTCTGCTTTAAGGGCAAAGTGAATCACACACATTGCAGATCCGAGTGTCAGCTTTTAAGTGTGTCCTCAGATTTGTGCAGGTTAGCTCTTTAATGGACTAGCTACCATTAGCTCTCTGATACTAGAACAATTTACATTCTTAATATTTGCTTTGGTACTTTGTATTAAGAATATATTTATGTTTGGGAAGTCGAGAGAATGTTCTTAGGGGCTTTTGTTAACTGGAAACACTTTTAACATTATAAAGTGGTTATTTAGACAAATTGTAGAGATTTAAGCACATAATGTTTTTTGGAAGGGTTTTTGTTTTTTATAAACTTTCAGGTCATCAAAAACTTGACTGCATTTCCCCATTTCTTGAGTATAATATGATTAAGATTCTCCTTAGTACAAAAACAAATTTATAAAATCTATGAACACTTCCATTAAAGAACAACTTCCAGTAAGGACTTTTTCACTCACCAACATCATTAGTAGAATTGAATTTCTCGCTTACACATGGGATTTTTATATTGAAGCAATATAGACAGTGACATATTTGGATATTAGCAAGTTGTTTGGCACAGTTCCTCATGAAGAATACAATGATATCTTGAACAGAACTAAGAAACTTAAGCTGACCGATAATACAATTAGGCTGATTTGTAACTGAGCTCAGTAAACACAGACTGCATTCTTGCCGTCTGGAGGGATGTGGCGCTCTCCCCTTTGATTCGAATGCAGACAGACAGCAGTATTGCTTCTTAAAGTCACAGACAATGTGAACCTGGGGTACATACTCCTGATAAATTGGATGCATTCATTTAGAAAACAAAATTATCTTTATGAATTAGAATAGGATATCTCATTAACAAGGTAACTCTTCATAAAACATAAATGTAAATGCTTTTCCTTTGCCCCCCTCCACAAAAAGAATATTTAACAGTACACCATAAGAAATGGAGGTTCCAAAGTATATCTAGCCCTGGCCGGGTGGTTCAGTTGGTTGGAGCATCGTCCTGTGCACCCAAAAGTTTGTTGATTTGACCCCCAATTAGGGTCCCTGTGGGAGGCAACCGATTGATGTTTCTCTCTCACATCGATGTCTCTCTCTCTCAAGAAAAAAATCAATAAACATGCCCTCTAGTGAGGATTAAAAAAAGTTAAAAGTATATTTAATGACATAAGAGATTTTTCCTATTATGTTTCCAAAAAGCAAGATTCAGAATTACATTCCTAGCGGGATCTCAACTTTGTGTTAAGATATATACATTAGAAAGTACAAAATAGTGACAGTGTAGGTCTAGATAGTACTACTAGAAGTGGTTTTCATTTTGCCTTTCTGTTTATTTCCAAATTTTCCACAGTGAGCATGTAATAAAACACAGCGAAGATAAGGAAATTATTTTTTAATGGCTTAGACTTGCAGTCATAGCGTGTGTTAATTTCTATTCATAATAAAGAGTTCCTTCCTGCTTTATTTGTTTATGATACTAGTCACCATGGTGCAAAAGTCAGCATCCGCTGTAGCGTTCTCAGTGTGTTAGTGTTTTCTCACTCTGCTGCTATGGCCCCACTGAATGTCTTCATTTCTTTCTCTTTATCAAAGGTTGAATTAATTAAGGGGAATATACAAAGTGTCGGGCTCACACTTCGCTTTGTCCAGTCCACCGATGGCTATGCCGGGCACGTCATCATTGAGACTGTGGCCCCGAACTCGCCTGCTGCGATTGCGGACCTCCAGAGGGGAGACCGGCTGATCGCCATTGGAGGTAACCGCGCTGCCGTGCGCTGTGCTGCACGTTTACGGAGAACGCAGGGGGCGGGGCGGGGGGGGGGCGTCCTCTTCATTTACTGCTGTAAGCACGTGCTCCTTTTTAGTGGAAAGAAAGTGATAACTTTTTTATAAATAAAAATCTAAAGGAATCCTTACAACGTAATTTAAAACACATGTGCCATAGACACTTAGGATAGCAAAGCCATAAAATAAACCTCACCTGTCACTTAATCGTTTAACATAAATATAGCAGTTACTCTTTCTCATCCCATCAAAAAACGCAATTCAGTATAAAATTTTTTTATAGTCACACATACTGTTTTGGTTTTACCTACAGGATAAAATTAACTTTTTTCTTATGTACTTTTTTTTAAAGGGTTTTATTTTCAGTTACACGAGTAGTAAATATCTATTACCAAAAATTAATAAACCTAAGCAATATAAATGTATGCAGAGTGGAAAAGTAGATCTAACATATATAAAATAATATTTATTGAGATAAGGGGCAGGTGTGATATATATTAATTTTTTATAGCTGTAATTCATTTATATGGGTCTGCAGTAATTTTTAAAATATTTAATAATGGGATTGATGACAGTTGAAATAAGATTAACAAAATGTTTGTTATATTTGGAACTCAGTAATGGAGTTTATTTTACTATTTCATCTACTTGTGCATATATTTGAAATGTCCCAAAAGAAAAGGAATTCCTGTTTGGCCAACCAGCGGCCGTCTAGGAGGCACAGCGGCCGTCTCCAAAGAGCTCCCGGTGGCCGGGGAAGCGCTGAGACGTGGGCAGGTGTTACATCACAGAGAACGGGTTTAGACTGAGTCGAAGTTTTTGCCTGCTGCAGATCGTTAGATGGGCGTATTTTTCATTCATGCACATGTCGAACTACAGTTTTGCCGGGACATACTGTGGTTAAAGGGAAGTAGTAGAAGTTAAGGCTGGGTGAACCATGAAGAGTCACGTTAGAAAGCTCTGGATTTCCGCGTGGTGAGTTTATAGGCCAAAGATGTTTGAGCGATACGTTGGATGACTCAGACAGGGAAGGTGCGGGTCAGGGGTCACAGCAAAGAGCTGTGTGTTCCTGCGGTCGAGGCCGGTGGTCTCGAGGAGCTGGAGAGGAGATGAAGACGGACTGGAACTTGGACAGTTGGCGGCTGAGAAGGGAGTCAGCTATCTCTGGGACCCGCAGCAGGTTAACTGAGGGTGCAGGCTGATCCACGTAGTCGTGAGGACAGGAGCAGGAGAAGGTCAAAGAGGGTTTTTAACTGCCCTGAATTTGCAGCGTCGGAGGAACAGCCAGGTGCTGACACCCAGGAGAAGTTGGGAATGTAGGAAAGAGGGGAGAGACCGAAGGAAAACTACCAGGTAGTTGAAGCTACTGAAGCGACTGTGACCCAGGAAGAGAGCGAAAGGCAGGGAAAACTAGTGCTGGCCTACACCACGGGAACACCTGCGTGCAAAGGGCAGATGTCGGTGGAGAAAAGTAGAGAAGAGATGATGTGGGTCTAATTGGTACCGTGTCATGAAAATGGTTTTAAAGCAGGAGGAAGAAGGGGCTGAAAATATGAGGATAACTGACGGAGCCAAGCGCTGAAGGAGACGGTTGGGGGAGAGTGGGACCCGAAGTACAGGGAAGGGTGTGCCCCTTCTCTGAGGCGGGCGAGCACCGAACACGATCTGATCGGCAGGGAGGAAGGGTGGCTTCTGGTGGATCTTTTCAGCGCCTTCAGTGATGTCTTCCCCGGAATAAAGGAGCAGGAAGGGTGGAATAAAGGAGCAGGAAGGGTGGGCTTCCGGAGACTGGGAGGGGTTTGAGCTGGTGTTTTGGAGACCATTCAACAGAAGCTACGGCAGCACTGAACGCCCTTCTGAGATGGAGAGTGTAACTTGGTGCTGGATCGGGTGGGACTCTCAGGAGCAGAGGAGGGAGACGGTGGGGCTAGCGGGCCTGGAGCCCAGAAAGACAGGTGGGTGTAGGAGAGGAGAGGGCCAGGGCAGCAGAGTAGAAAATCTTGGTGTGAACATCACCAAAACCTTGAGACTGAGGTCAGAGAGGAAGCACGTGGTGTCAGGAGAACCAGGTGGACCAGGAAAGCAAAGGAGGACTGGTGAAATCTGGAAATGACCTCAAAGCAGGTTCAGTCCGCAGAGTGGGTTGTCCGACATGGGAAATAAGAGACTGCGGCCAGAGATTAATTTCCACACTGAGAGAGGAGGTAGGCTGAGGAACTCCAAAGGTCAGGCTGTTCGATGGGGCTGATGTGACTTTGATTCATTTGGGATGACCCTAGGACCTTTGGGAACCAGACCCGCCACACCTTTCTCTGAATCCTGCGGAAAGGGATGGCTTGGGCGGGCACTGTGTTCAGGAGGGCAGTGACAGAGCAGGAGACCGGTGGGGCCTGTGAATGGTACACGCCTGGAAGAACGTATGAGGAGCTGCTGGCTTTGACTGCCTCGGAGAAGGGAGAATGTTGCTCGGAGAGAGGGGTGGGAGGGAGATTTTTCAGTACACGTCTTTTGTACCTTTGAATTTTGACCTATGTAATGTAGCACCTGTTAGAAAATAATAAAAGGAAAACTTAAGCTAGATATTATAAATACACATGCAGATAGTGACCAACTTGTTTAACTTTAAAGCAACTTATGCCTTCCTTACTCTTCTGGTTCTCAAAAGGATTAGTTAATGGGTAAGGCTGATTAAAAAAAGAATCTATGAAAGAGTACATTATGTATAATATAGTATTTTGCTAAGTTTATTTTAAGCACCTGTCTCTTAATTTGAACCAATTGCTTGTATAACTTGGTATATTTTGGGATTTCCTGCAGTAGAATCAATTTCCTATCATTCAAAGTCTGGTTTAACCATTAATTTTTTTTTTAATTTTTTTAAAATTATTGATTTTAGAGGGGGAGAGAGAAACACCAATTTGTTCCACTTTATTAATGCATTCATTGGTTGAGTCTTGTATGTGCCCTGACCAGGGATTGAACCCACAGCCTTGGTGCATTGGGACACTGCTCTAACCAACTGAGCTACCCAGGCAGGGCCATTAATAACATCCTTTCACAAGGTCTCACTCAGCTCCCTTAAACTGAGATACAGTGTCATTCAAACCTGGGAAGGAATGGAGAGCAGTTAGGAGTTACCAGCTTGGCACCTTTCTGAGGATTTTCGTGTCATCACTTGGTTTCAAAAGGTAAACATTTCTGGAACGTCAGCACATTCAGGGTTTGAGACTCAGTACACGGGTGCATCCAAAAGCCAATCCTGTATTTCGGAGGTTTCCATATTACTTTTTCATTAGTCAAATAGTCACGAGTTAGTGGCAGTTATATTTAGCAATTTAGGCCATTCTTATTGCAGTAATTTATGTTTTCCCTTTCAATTCTTAGGTGTGAAAATCACGTCTACGCTGCAAGTGCTGAAGCTGATCAAGCAGGCCGGAGACCGCGTCCTGGTGTATTACGAGAGGCCCGTGGGCCAGAGTAATCAAGGCGCCGTGCTGCAGGACAATTTTGGACAGTTGGAGGAAAACCTCCTGCCAAGCTCGTGCCAACCGAACTACGAGGAAGAAGCAGCCGGGCTGGCGGTGGACGCCGAGAGCAGAGATCTGGACTCGGAGTTTGAAGACTTGGCGGGTGACGTTCGAGCCCAGACTGAGGGCAGGGAAGAGGCGCCGGCGGCGGGTCACAGTCCCAGGCGCACCCCGACGTCGCTCTCCGTCAGACCCCTTGGAACGGTGTCGCCAGTGCTAAACCGAAAATTAGTCGTAGGACCTCACCCCCCACCACCAAAGCCCCCGTCCAAAGAAGGAAGCAAACCCTTAGCCCTAAAGCCCCCCGAGGCAACAGACCCAGCACAAGTGTCCAAACCCACCCAGGGGCCCACGTTCAAACCGCCGGTGCCACCGCGCCCGCAGGTGAAAGCCCCTTTGCCTTCCGCCGACGCACCGAGCCCGGCGGAACCCGAGGTCCCTGTCGAAAAGCTGGAAAAGGCGCCGCTGCCGCCGCCTGCAGAAAAACCTGCTGAGAAGCAAGCGAGAACGCTGGATCACCTGGAAGACGTGGCCGCGTCGAAGCAGTTCTTAACGAAGCAAGAGGTGGCGAAAGACTTAACGTCCGAAGGTCCCTGCCCCCCTAAGGACAGTTCGGACGACCCTCAAATGTGGGAATCCTCAGAAATTCCCTATCGTAATAAGCTAGGAAAATGGACACGAACCAGAGCGACCTGTGTCTTCGACATAGAGGCCTGCCACAGGTACTTGAACATTGCGCTGTGGTGCAGGGACCCGTTCAAGCTGGGGGGGCTCATCTGTTTGGGGCACGTGAGCCTGAAGCTTGAAGAGCTGGCTTTAGGGTGCCTCGCTACATCGAACATGGAGCACCTCTCCAAGTTCCGGCTGGAGGCCCCGTCCCCTAAGGCTGCGGTCACCAGAACCGCACTGCGCAACCTGAGCATGCAGAAGGGCTTCAATGACAAGTTCTGCTTTGGTGACATCACTGTTCACTTCAAGTATTTGAAAGAAGGAGAACCGGACCACCATATAGGCGCTAACTTGGAGAAAGAGAGGGAGTTTCATTTGGTGGAGGAGGTTTCTGCCTTCCCGAAGGAGGAGCACTCTGCCGGCCAGGTGGGCTCACCGGAGAATAAACATAGCTTCCAGGACACGCAGTTCCAGAACCCAACCTGGTGCGACTACTGCAAGAAGAAAGTGTGGACTAAAGCTGCCTCCCAGTGTATGTTCTGTGCCTACGTT
Source organism: Phyllostomus hastatus (assembly GCF_019186645.2). NCBI lineage: Eukaryota > Metazoa > Chordata > Mammalia > Chiroptera > Phyllostomidae > Phyllostomus > Phyllostomus hastatus. The sequence continues at coordinate 25,683,057 of NW_025334004.1, read as the reverse complement.
TGCCATAAAAAATGCCAGGAAAAGTGTCTCACCGAGACTCCGCTCTGCGGAGCCGCCGATAGGCGGCTAGACCGCGCCCTGAAAAACCTCAGGCTGGAAGGACAGGACACCCTCCTGGGCCCGCCTGTCCGCGCCGACGCCGACGCCAGCAAGTCGGCCAACAAGACGACGGGGTTGACGAGGCACATCATCAACACGAGCTCCCGGTTGTTAAATCTGCGGCAGGTGTCTAAAACCCGCCTCTCCGAACCGGGAGCCGATCTGGTAGAACCCTCCCCAAAACACACCCCCAACACGTCGGACAACGAGGGCAGCGACACGGAGGTGTGCGGCCCGCACAGCCCCTCCAAACGGGCCAGCAGCACGGGGATGAAGCTGGTGAGGAAGGAGGGCGGCCTGGACGACAGCGTGTTCATCGCGGTGAAAGAGATTGGCCGCGACCTGTACAGGGGCCTGCCTACGGAGGAGAGGATCCAGAAACTGGAGTTCATGCTGGATAAACTGCAGAATGAGATCGATCAGGAGTTGGAACATAACAACTCCCTCGTCAGAGAAGAGAGAGAGATGGCCGACACGAGGAAAAAATCCCTTCTCTCCGCTGCTTTGGCTAAGTCGGGTGAGAGACTGCAGGCCCTGACGCTGCTTATGATCCACTACCGCGCGGGCATCGAGGACATCGAGTCCTTGGAGAGCCTGTCCTTAGACCAGCCCTCCAAAAAGATCAGCAAGTACACGGACGATACAGAGGAAGATCTGGATAGTGAAATAACCCAACTAATAGACTCGCAGCCATTCAGCAGCATATCAGACGACTTATTTGGCCCATCTGAGTCTGTGTAACAGTCTGTCTGAACTTTCAAGTGGTTGGGGGAAAGTTGCATCCAAAGTACCGTGGATATACCCGCGCTGACACCCTCCTCTAATGCGCTTCGGTCTGCTTCTCCACAGTTATTTGCTTGTGTTAAGAACCAGAATGAAAAGGTTGTTTTCCAGCAAAAACATGACCGGCTCACTGAATGGGTTATTTCAGATTGCATTTACCGCTCTGCTTGTTGGGTTTATACTTGGAATTTATTTTTACTAATTTATTTTTAACTTTTTCTAATTATGAGATTATGTAAGCTGACTTTTCATGTTGGTGTATGTGATGTCTCATTGTGCTGTTTTCCTTCCTCTTCGTTTTTGAATCAGTGTCAAGTAGGATGCTGTCCAGCTTCTCGTAACGTTTGTGTCTCTATCACGGTTGTAACAGACCGCTGCGTGCCCGAATCGACGGCAGCGATCATTGAGGGAACAGGCTTTGAATCTTACTTTGTGTTAGAAGTTTGTTATCTCTACTTGCTTGAGATTTTTATTATTTTTGGGATTCTGGGGGGGTGCTTTTTGTCTTGTTTTTGCCAAATGTATCATGAAAGCAGATGCTATGGTTCTAGTCAGTTCTATTGATTTAGTAAAAAAAAAAATTTTTTTTTTTACGTATATTGCTTGCTTTATATGCCTCTGTGAAATTTTTCTCTAAAGGTTTTGTGCAGTTGAAGTATAGTGAGGATATAGTGATTAATTTGAAGAGCTTGCACCGAAAAACAAAATGTAATAAGGAGTAAATACAGAACAGAGTTGGTAAAGGATTTCGTAGCGAGATGATGAGATTGCTGAAAAACAGCAACCATTGGGATTTTGAAACATCATCTTTCAAATGTTGTTTTCCCTTTAAATGGAAGTTCTAAACATTTGATTATTTTTCATCTTCAGTTCTCCCATAGGAAATAAAGCACGTGCAAGGATATTTCAAGTTTCAGAGGACTGTTCTTAAAATGACCATGCTGATAGCTGGTTCGGGCTGTTTTGCTCTAGAAACATTTTCATGTAGGAAAATGTGAAGGAGAAGAATCATACGCAATAGACTTACTGCTTTGTCTGACATCCTACAGGCTTCAAGGAATGGTGATCATTCCAAATGCTCCTGTAGCTCAGACTTTCATACATGAGGGAAAAAAGAAAATTAAGTAGAAAAAATAGACAGTATAGATACATAGGAAGTGGGGCCAGTTTTCTGAACACGAAGATCTGCTGTGGTCCCCGGGCCATCGCGTGGGTGCCAGTGACACGCGAGTGAGGGCGACGTGGGCTCGGCCCCGGTCGGCGCGCCATGGCAGCTGTGGCCTTCCTTCTGCCTCTGCAAAGATCCATATGTTCCTCCTTTTTGTTGGCAGCTACTATGATAATATATATGTAAAAAATATATATATACAAGCCGTCCCGCCTAGTTTTATATATATAAAGCTTGTATGGCTGGCAGAAAAAGGCATGGTATGATAGTATGGATTCTGGCCCAAATCTGTAGCCCAGGACACCACACTAGAGTTTTAAGTCCTAGCTCTCCCACTGGCTGTAAATGAACTGTATAACCATAAGCAAGCCACAAAAGGGCTGCGTGCTGCAGCTCCGAGTAGGAATAAACAAGATTTACTCTACCTCACGAGATCGTTGTGAGGAAAGCAATAGCATTACATAACTGAGTGCTCTGAGTAGCAGAGTTATTCCAATAAAGGTATGACTTACATGGGCGATAAAAGCATTTCTGAGGGTAGAAAAGTTACTCCACTCTTTAAAATCAATAGCCAATTCTCATTTCTGCTATTAAGTGAAATATTAGGAAACAATACTTCTCTTGGCCAAGCTAATAACAAAAATATAGCTGTGTATGCCCCCCTTGGTTTATTTAAGCATGCTTGTGTTTTCCAAGAACACTGCTGTAGAAGTCTTTATACACAAAATTCTCTGAAAGCTAAAACGTTAATTCTGTAACACGTGCTTGAAACAGGCTGCCCAACGTGATAACCAACGTTCATCTTATAAAAATAACTTACCGTCGATAACCGGGGAGGTGGCGTGTCTGTAAGTGGCTGGTGTTTGTGGATCATACCACGGAAGTCGTAGCGACGGACATCCAAGCACGCTGCTGAGACAGATGCATTTGAAAGAGCTGTAGAAATGCGACGAAACTTGGGTTTCATGACAATCTACTCGTGCTTTGCAAGTGTTGAACGCTGTAGAACCACAGCCATGGAAAGCTCAGGCACGCTGCTCATGCTGTTTGTAAAATAGCCCTCCGTGCAGTGCGGTGTTTGACACATGTCCTGGGAGAAGCGGGAGAGGCGCCGTGGTCGTGCTTTGGTGCAGGGGGAACACTCCAGATAGCGTAGCGGGTAGCTAGGGATGAGGCTCCGATGAACACAGTTGTTACTATATTACATTCCTGATGTAATCTTGCTGCCATGCTATGTTATCAATAGCTTAAAACAATAAAGAGAAACTACCACAGAAAACAGGAATATCTTCCTTTGACGGCATCGGGAGAAGGCGGTCACTGCGTCTGGGCAGTGAGCGCCCGGGGTCACCTGGCCGTGCAGACGCGCTCAGCCGTCCGCCGCTGCCCAACAGAAGTGCTCTTCTGAAAACCGCCTGAAAGCGTTGAATTTTGGTTTTACTCGTTTCTTTAAGCTTTAAAATACCAGATTTATGGATTTGCCTCTGCTACCTATTTATTAGTAATTAGACTATTTAGAGTATATTTTCTACATTGGTATTTCATGATTGGGTTAGATGACCAAGCTGAGCAACACTTGAGCACTATTTTGGAATCAGAATTAATATGCTACATTTTGTAATGCCCAGCCTTAAATATAAGCCTTTAATATCAGAACTAGTTGACTACTCTGTGACCATGTGTGATTTTGAGAAAACAGCTGAAAATGTGAGGGTATTGTCAATTTCTAAAAGTATATCTGAATTTTTTGAAAGGCAATTTGAAGGTATTTGGCTCTTTACAAATAGTAAGATAATAAAGATGATAAAATTTTAAGTCCACTAAAAGTGAATAAATTTAAAGTCACCTTAATTTTAAAAAGTGTATTGTGTTTCTCTAAATGGAGATAATAGTTTTGCTTTTATGGGGGGAGGGTCCCCTTTGAAGATTTGATTAAAACTAGGCTCTTAGCCCTACAAGGCACACACGCACACACACGCACACCGTAAGTTTTACGGAACTTCAAGGGCCCACTCTCTCAAATGGCTGCATAGTTTAGTTCACTTTACCAGATGTGTTTCTCTACAGCAACCAGGAAAATATTTTTTAGAGATACAAGGATAACTTACTGAGTTTTCCCACACTGACGACACATGACTCGTTACCTATTTTAATTTAAAGCATTATTCAAACTAATGTGGAGTGGATTTTACCCGATACCCGCAAGCAGTGGAGGACAGTTTTTAATGAAACGTCAACAGTCCATGACACCCGGTCATGTGTCCGGTTCCAGCGGGGATGTCTGGTGTGTAAAGGAGCACAAATAGGCACGGTGGTGTCCAGGAGGTTTATTCGGTGAACAGCTAGAACGTGACTTAGGTACACTCGGCAACCAAAGGAAAGAACGGAATGGTCGTGGCTGCCCCATTCAGGCTTTTCTACCTGTTTGCCAGGCGCACACATAAAAACCACCTCTGCTCAGAAAGACATCCTCAGCTGTATTTTGTTTGGACATTTTTTTTTCCCTAAAACCTCTCTTTTCAGTCTTAGCTAATCCCAGAATATTAGCCACGCTGAAGACCCTACAATTCCTTTTTCCCTCTCAGCTAATAACTTTTGCTCCTAAAGCAGTCCTGAAAAACTCCACCAATCTTTTATGTTATCTCTAGGAACCAGTAGCAGGCATGCCTTTACCAGGTGTTCCTGAAGAGGCTGAAGCCTTCGAGGCCAAACTGAAGCAGGAACAAACAATAAGGTATCCGGGCAGGGAGACCCACAGACCCTCCAGGAGGACTGACTGGTCGCACGTTGGTTCCTGAGGCTCTCCCCGACAGGAGGGAGCCACCTGCCCGGGAGCCCCCTTCCGCGCATGCCTGCAGACTGCGTCCCAGAGCAGCGCGCTGCTGGCAGTTGCCGGTGGAAATCCGTGAGCGGGAAGCTTGCTAGCTCCCACCACCCTGCCCCCGACAGCAGGCTTCAGGTCATTCAAAGCCCCACAGAAAAGCTTCCTAAAGCAAATGGGACGGAAGGATGAGCTCACTTCTCCAGAGAATTAAAGGGCTGAAGGGTCCTTGTGCTAAAAAGTCCTTGGCTCCTCATCCAAGTCAACACGGTCTTGGCTTACGTAAGAGAACCGCCCGCGGGTGATCTTTGTGTGCCCTGGCAGAACTACAGAAGCCACGGGCAGTCCTGGAGACGCTCCACACCGGGGTCACACGGCAGTCACCTCATACAAACTTGGATGGAGACACGACGATGTTCACTAACACGGTACTTGTCGTTACACTGGAAAGGCACATACATCCACGTCATGCCTGGAAACACCACGTTGCACAGCAGCAGACGATAGGGTAATACATAGATGTTTCTAGATGTTTGGGTTTCTCCCTGCCTGCAGAAGGGGGTGTGTCTTGACCACCCTATTACCTTTACCTGTTTTCCTAACATGATTCAAGACATAATGTCTCATCCCTTCTTCATCTTTAAACCTTTTTCACATCGATGTGAACAACGTCCAGAGTCTAGGAAAGGGTAGTTGCAGACAACTCAAAATTAACAGATGCCTAGAAAACACTTGGATGACCCCCAAACAGATCCGAGATGGCACAGTCCGACCTGTTCTGTCACGGCAGCTGGCCGCCTCGTATTGTAAACGACTTTGACAGTATGAGGTACGTCTACCCTCAGTGTTCTTCCATCCAGCAAGGTAATCAAGTATGTATCTTAAAGGGAAAGCTTTGAGTTGTTCAAGACTTAATTTGGGTGCTTTGCTCTGCTTTCAGAACATGCACTGTTTCTTTCCCCCACTGAGTTGAATGTTTGCTTCCAATATAAATTATGTTTACATGTAAACATAATTTATAACCAGCTGTTTCCCGGTAGGCAATGACAGAGACAACCAGTGCCAGCTAAGGTTTATTTGTAAACCCACGAGTTAACTGACAAGTTCTTGTCTTCTGTGCTTGAGAGAACTGGCCTCTAACTCATGAGTATACTAATAATTATGAACTGAGTATCTCCGCACTCGGTGTCACTACGTAATCATGTGCTGTTGTACTTGATTCTCTTTTGCAGACTCCCTTCCAGTTTCTTACTGCTGGAAGCATTTCGGAGATAATGTGTGCTTTAGTTTGAAACACTCATCACCAATATTCAGAAAAAATATACGATTTTTTTTCTTGCCCAAGTGTTTGTGAATGTAAGTTAAAAAATTATATCTGATTTGGATTCAAGTATTTATAGATTTACACTATATTTCGTCAAAATATATTGTATAGTATTTAATAAAGCCAAATACATAAAATAAAGTTTTCAACACTTTATACAAACCCCTAGAAAAGCTGCTTTTTCTTTATAAGGGCTATTGGCGATCAATCACAACCATGGAAAAGAAAGGATAAGCTCCGGTGGTTTCCTCTCTCACCAGGGACGAATGGGGCGACGAAGACGATTCTGGATGAGTCATTTCACTGGAAACACTTTTACACAATTAAATACTGTGATGACTTTTGAGGATCTCAGTCACTTTCGCCTTCTTCTTCACCTAGCGGATACGACTGCAGACTATTCTGAGTGTACATTTTTGTTTTAATGGGGCAGTTGTGGTCCATGAGAATCGCCTGCAAGAGAACAAAGTGCAGATACATTAACTTCCCGTTTCGTAAAGATGAGGTGGTTTTAACGTACTGCTTTTAAGGATCACGTGTGTGTAGATGAAAGAATGGAGGGAGGGAGGGAAGGAAGGAGGAAAGGAAGAGAAAAGGAAAGAAGGAGGAAAGAGGAAGGAAGGGAGAGAGAGAGAGAAAGAACCAGCCACTATTGACCAGCCACTTGGTGCAGCTGCAGGGGCCTGGCCCAGCACACCTGTAATCCCACACTCAGGGAGAATTTCAGGCAATGGGATACAGCAGAAGTAGTCTGCCCAGTATTTTCATTATACCCGCCAGGGGCCGTTAGTCATTTCGGGGGAGCCTGTAAACTCTGAAGAAAGGAGCATGCAGGTTAGGTTTAGGAAGAGTTACGCTCAGAATCTTCGAACTGGGGAACGGGGTGGTCCCTGGAGATCACCTAATCCAGCTTCTGCTTACAGATGTCATTGTGGCAACAACCTGCTTCATGAGGTGGGCTCCAACGCTAGAAACCTACCTGAGGCTGGACCAGGACCTGTCTCCGTTGTTTTGTGGATCAGGTTCTGATTTCAGCCGTCCTCACGGACTGCCCTCGCGATAGTTTAAGACCACTGCTGTAGCCCCTTAGGTTTCCCTAGACTAAACGTCACGTGGCCCTTTTCATAGCTGGCACTTAAGAGCACCTCTCCCCAATTCCTGGCTGCCCACCTCTTGCTTAAATGTATGACTTAAAACAAAACACATTCCTCTTGTGAACATAAAAATCTTGTGCCTTTCCCTTGTTACTGAACATTAAGCAAAAAAAAAAAATGGTTAATTGATATTCAAATGATCAGCACCTGAGTCATCACTCCTCCCGAAAGTACGCAGGCCCGGCCTGGGCTGACCACACAGCTGATGCGTATCGGCCAGGCCCGTGCTAAGCCTTTTCCATGAAATCCCTCAACAGTCACCCCACGTGGGGGCTGGTAACCCATCCCCTCGGCACTGAGGTTAAAGAACTTGTCCAGGGGGCGTCCAGCTAGAGTGGGGGGGACGTGAGGCCAGATAGCCTAGGCCAGCGCCACCTCGGAGTGCCGTGGTCCCATCAGGAGCGCGGGGGACAGCGGGGGACACTGGGTGCAACTAAAGTGAGTTCTCCTGTCAGGTTACGTCTTCCGGAGCTTCCTTCCACGTGAGCTGTTCTCCTCACACCTGTCTGAGGTTTGAAAATCTGTTGGGCACCGTCACGTGGGTTAAAACATATCCCACTCCGGCCTGCCGCAGCCTCGCTCGCTCGGGGCTGGTCCGCTCCTCCTCCCAGTTCCCGTCCCTCGGGTCGGGTCGGGTCGGGTCGGGTCCGCTGCTCTGGCCCCACTCAGCGCTTCACACCCCTCTTGTTTCCCGAGACAGCTTCGGGGTAAAGTAAGGGCTTCCTGGGCCCTCCGCGTGAGGCCGCCAGCTCCACTCCTCAGCTGCAGACTTAGCTCCGTTGTTCTTATCCTGCTCCTTCCCAAGCGAACTGATACATGTTTAATAAAGGATCAGTTTATAAAAATAAGTAACTGGGGCCATCAACATGGTTTGTGCCAGGACCATCCTCCCCTTGTTGCCAAAGGGCTTAATTATCCTCCAAAGGGCTCAAGGTCTCAGCTCCCTACACTAATGGTCCTCAAAGAAACGTGGCCAGGAACCACTCTGGGGGGACACACAGGGGAAGAGTGAACTTCAGGCCCCTACTCTCCCATGAGAGTGGTGTCGATGTACCGAGAGAAGCGCTGCCCTACTTGCGTGAGGCCGTCTGGGCTGCGGCAGGGTCGCACAGCTAACAGCAGAGTCGCACAGCTGGCAGCAGCTTCAGGGGCCCCTGCTGGCCTGTGGGTCAGGGCCCTGCAGGTCCTACACCAGCACCTTAGCTACCTCGCTGCTCGGGGCTGGGCAGGCTCCGAGGGGTTCACAGGCAGGGCGCTCACTGCTCAGGGTCCAGTGCTCAGGAGGCTGCCTGGGACAGACGAGGGTGGAGCTGAACCCGGAACGAGGGAAAGAACTGGCACCGTGAGGCAGGTGGGGATGAGCACAGACCGGGTTGTGTACCAAATGGGACCTGAAGGCAAATAGGGACACCAGAAGCCAGTCTTGCCACCACAGAGATCTAACAATCAGGCACAGAGGGACAGTCATAGGAAAGCCTGATTGGAACCAGAATGGAGGTCCTTGAATGCCAGGCTCAGGGACTCGACCCTTGGCCCAAGGTAGCAGGGTGGCCTTGGAAAGGACGGCCATCGCTCCTCCATGAGACCTGACGGTACATCTGTGTGCACTTCTCACCGACCCCCGGATCTGAGCACGGGACACATAATACAGACACAAACCATATAGCGAGGAAACCAGTTCAGTCAGACCAACCGACACCAGGCAGATTTAAATGGCGAATTCACTAGTTCAACCAAACCACACAGCCTTATTCCAGGTAGAGAAGTTTTCTTCCTTGAAATATTGTTCTTTCACTCTTAAAACCTAGCTTACTGGCTTCTGAACCTCTTTTGAAAGAGGTATTGTAAAACGGGCTTTTTTCTTTAAGTTATACCTGATTGAATAAGCCAGGTGGCACGTAGCATTCCAAAAGTGCCTTGAAAAGCAAGGCATGACCAGGGTCGAGTGGGTAAGTCAAGTGCGTGAGGGTCGCTACAGCGTGGCCGTGAGCAGCTTGGTAATTTAAGCCAGCACCCAGCACCCTGCGGTAGGGAGAAAGGTGTGTTGGACTCGCCACGGAAGAGAAACTAAAAGGAAGAGGTCGCCCTTTGAGCTCAGATCTCTGAAGCGATGAAAACACGTTGAACCAAATGACGTGTAAAGATAATGCAAATAGGAAGCCGGGACAGTAATGGTAAAAGCATTAAATGCAAGAGTTCCAGGATGTAAGACCTAGAAAAATACCAGGCCTGCATGCTACAAAAGCTTTATGTACCCCATCAAACAAAATAGTGATGGTTTTGCATCCACTGTGTACGTGTCCTACAAAGGGACACATTTCTTTCGACAGACTACCATGTGCAGTCTGCTTGGCTTCTGGTGGCCCCGTCCCTGCCCGACCCACGGCGGCACCCAGAAAACAGCGGGAAGGAGCTCAGAGCCTCCAGAAAATAAAGCTACAATCCTCAAACCACCTGCTTTCCCGTCTGGGCAACAATGAGAAACTTCACGAGTAAGATGTAAGACATGTGCCCTCTCTTGAAAACTAATTCTTCAACCTGAAAAACACATCCAGGCCAGAACACAGCTGTTCTCAGCTAGGTCTTCTGCGAGTTGCAGCAGCACGTTAACTGTCTCAGAATAACTAGAACAGTTTTCCTCAAATGCCTGTGTGGATATTTCTTATACTTGCTGAGGGGCTTCTGTAACAGGTTACTTCTCTCCACCTGTATTGCTACCTCGACCCTGATTATTTGTTCAAAAACCAAAAACATACATCCAGTGAACCAAATGGAAAAACTCACATGCTTGCAAAACAGCTCCTGAGTGTATGACTTGGGGGTTTATGAAAATGGCATTAGGCCCTGGCTGGCGTAGCTCAGTGGATTGAGCGCAGGCTGTGAACCAAAGTGTCTCAGGTTCGATTCCCAGTCAGGCCACATACCTGGGTTGTAGGCCATGGCCCCCAACAACCACACATTGATGTTTCTCTCTCTTTCTCCCTCCCTTCCCTCTCTAAAAATAAATAAAATCTTTAAAAAAAAAGAAAATGAAAAAGAAAATGGCATTAGACCGTTCAATATAAAATAGCCTAAGTCCAGACACAACACTACCAGAATGCTGCCTGGTGACAGAATTATTTGCTAAGATTCGTACTTATTACGGCGCTCATGTCCCCCTGCCTTGGGTAACGGCTGGTCCTGAATGCTGACACTCGAATGGGCAGTAATCGATAACTTCTCTGCGCAGCACCCACTGTCTCGCCCTCAGCCCCGCTGACCATTAGGTGCTATCAGTTTGCACAGTGAGTAGGCAGCAGCTACTGGCCGCTGCCCTCAGATGTTGCTAGCATGCCCACAGATGGCATCTGATGCGATGCCTTCGATGGTGGCATCGATGAAAGTGCAGCCAGATGCACTTTTTCCCCAGTTTTTAATGATTCATCTTGCTAGGCACATATTAAGGAGTCTGACATTTCACGGTGAAAGCGGCTTTCTGGAGCCTGTAATGATTGTTTCTTTGCCTTTCCGGATTGTCTCCCTGACTTCCTTCAGCGCTTTTCTTTTTCAATGAACAAAAGCACTGGGTTAAGTGTGGAAGAAGCAACACGGCCAGGGCCAGCCTCTGCCATTCTGTTGCAGATCTCTGAACCGTAGCTGGTTGGACGGGCTTACCCCCCACCCCCACCCTCCCTCGTCCTCTGAGGTCACCATTTCCTCTGGTCCCTCTGATAAGCCATCGTGCTGCCAAATGACAGATAACACAACAGGCCCTGGCTAACGCCCACTGCCTTGGCTAGGGAAACCCATTCAGCAGTTCTGGGGTCCAAACAGCAAAAAGAAGCTCTCACCTCACAGGGGGAAGGAGGGGAGGATGAAACAGGGGACTGACCACTCATTAGCTGGGCTGACAGAGTAAAGTTGGATATTTAGGCAAGAGCAAGAATTCTTGAGCATCTACTGTGTGTCAGACATGGGCTAAATTCTCTGTAGGGATTCTTCCTTTCATTTAATCCTCCCAGCAACCCTATAAAATAGCCATCACATTCCCCACGTGACAGTCCTGGCCCAGGGCCCGTGCCAGCCCTGCACTATCTCTCGACGGTCTTAAACAGTCTCCTGTGTGACTGAGGCATTCGTAGGTGATCAGCCTCAGTCACATTGATGTCGTGGCAACAGCATGCCAGGTTCCAGCTGTTGCACTGAGCTGATTTCCTCACCCTGATTTGGGCCAGGTACTATGCTGGGGTCCAACAAAGACAGAAAGGAACTCAGACAAACGGGCCGGAAAACGGGTTAGCCCCCAAGAGACGTACACTACAGCAATACGGAGAGGCAGCTACCTAAGCAAGGGGCAGGGAGAACAAGGTGACCTCCATCGGGACGTCTCCAGTCTCTTCTCTGAGTCAAATGGGTCATGAGTCACTCAAAACGATCTCGTTAAATCCCACGTGGTAAAGGGCACAGTGCTGGGTAGAGTTCCCAAATACTGAACAGATTCACAAATGCCAAAAATGCCTCCGACAAACAAGCTGCAGGTAACCTCATTTCAGGGCCTGTGCCCGTCTTTGAAGCCACTATTTTGGGGGGAAATCACAGAAGGGCAGTTGAAGAACCACCACAGCATCAAGACCCATGTGGGTGCAACCGTCAGCAAGAACGTGGGCGGCGCTCCCAGGAGAGCACCACCAGGGGGCTTCACGCCCACTGATGAGCCAGCAATGCCTCCTCCCCTCGCCGCCTTCCTCTCGGCCACTCCTCATCTAAAGCCCCCTTTCCGCTGGAGGAGTGTCTATCACCATTTGATGTTTTTAAAAAAAATCAGCAACTCCCACCACCTCCAGCTATGAGTGCTTATCAGAAAGGTTAAAATGGCTGAGGCATTTCAAAACTCAGATTTAGGATCGATAAGCTTGCATGTGCTCAAAAGAGGAACACTTTATGTTCTGTCCTGCCTCAAGCTATGACTCTGCACGAAATTATGCATGTCAAGGTTATGTGTGCTCACGTGTGCCCACAGCTGCATATACAATATTCTCCCACAAGGGTCTGTTACCCACACTAAAACCACCTCCAGAGTCCTGTGTGGCAAAGACTGAGACACTATTACCAAGAGCTGTAAGGGTCGGGAAAAAAGCAAACAGCACCAAACAATGGCTAACCTTAGAGTAAGCACAGGAGGAGATACACACACACACACACATATATACATATATATATACACATATACACACACACACACATATATATACTTATAGTCATGATTTTCAGGAGCCATAGAAAATTATGCTATCCCATGTATATATTTCATTGACAAAATAATGACTGCTAATCTATGCCCCAAAATAATTTTATTCTTCAAATTTATAAACATAGTGGTTGATATAATAAAAAAACAAGTAGCTGCCCTATGCGGTATGAACCAAAAGAAAACCCTTATGATTTATGTTTGGAGAGCTCTGCCCCAAAGGAGCAGAAATATATTTCAGAATTAAGCCACAGTGAAACTATCCAAAAGACCACGCTAAAATGATCAAGAAACACTTCAATACGCCCTAAAGTGTTCTTACCATTTTTTCTTCCTTGGCAGGTGGACTTCGAAGGAAATAGCAGAGAGGAGCGAAAAGAATATCAATTATTCCAATAATTGTCATAAGCCACGGAAATCCAATTGCCTTGGCGATAGCCCCACCAGCGGAAGGACCTTGCAGGAAACGGAGAATTAGATAAAGCTCTCGGCAAATGTCTCGCACATAGGAAGACACAAAGGTTTAAATCATTCTCCGTAGGCATTCTCTGCCGTGCATTCACAGAAAAGGTGGGTTTGTAAAGCCAACATCCTCACCGATAGCGTATCCCATACAGAAGGCCACATCCGCTATGGCATACACACTCCCGTAGACCGACACGTGCCGCAGGTCGACCAGGTAGCCCATGATGGGCATCATTGATGAGTCCACCATGCCTGTGGGGTCAGGGAACACGGTGTGTAGAAAGCTGTCATCAACTGAAGATGGGATGGATGTCAGGACCGTGTCCTAACCTCACAGCCCAGGTGCCTCTCTGTCTTCGCCACCTGCGACTCTTGAGGCAGACTCCCTAGAGTAGTGGGGTCCCCAACCTTTTTGGCACCAGGGACCAGTTTTGTGGAAAACAATTTATCCAAGGATGGGTTGGGGGGTGGTGGGGGGAAGACAGGAGGCAGGACTCAGGCGGTCATGAGAGCGAAGCTTTGCTTGCTCACCCGCCACTCACCTCCTGCTGTGTGGCCCACACGGGTCCGGGGGTTGGGGGCCCCTGCCCTAGAGCAGCACACCTTTCACTGAAGGCCGACTGTAGGCAGCTGAGACCGGGACTGGAACCCGGGCCACCATTTGCCTGCTCTGTCTCTCCGCGCCTGGGCCTCCCTGTCTGGAAGGTCTGCCCTCTGGTGGTCACTCAGTCCTCTGCTGACCCACCGCCTTCTCCTGACCCAGCGGGTTGCTGGTTACTGGCCATGCCGACCCTCTCCTGCTTCCTGTTGCCGCTGTCCTGATTCGCTAATCTCTGGTACACCTGTCCCTTGCCCTCAAAAACGGACACACCTATAGGCCTCACACAGTCTCCTCCCCATCCACACCTTGGCCTCACACAGTTGGGAGGATCACAAGGAACCAGAACAGGAGGGAGTCTGAAGGACCAACCCACCCTATTCATGAAACTAAAACCCAAAAAGGTTTGCTCATTACTGGAGGAACACAGAGCCACCACCTCCCAAACCGAGATTATGGATGCTGGTCTCTAGACAATAGTTGGGGACAGGAAGCATGAAGGAAGAGCGTGTGTGTTCAGAATTCTGGGCCAAAATCCCTGGCTTCCCGAGCCCAGTCACGCCTTATCTCTCAGAACATCGGCTTCCCACCTGTCGGATGGGGACGGAAAGGACGGGCTACCACGAGACCACGTCTGTGAACACACCCCGTAAGGCACTCAGATGTGACTTCTCTCCCCCGACCCAGTCCTCGGGGCAGGAACAAGAGGGAAATGTCTTTCGTTCATCTAGTATTCGCTGATCACTCGGTACGTGCAAGATGTGGGGACACAGGGGAGAAGAGGCAAGGCGGGCGTTAAGCAAAGGGTTGAAAGTGAATTGCAGTCGTGACTGATGCCTCGGAGGTGCGTGAGAGGACACAGATATGCGGGGGGGACCTAACCTGGCCCAGGGGCTCAGCAAAGGCTCCACTCTTTCTTTCTGCTGGACCCAAGGCTAAATTCCTGCCCTTGCCTGCAACAGACTCAGCGTTTACTTGTGTCATAACCCACCTGTGTGTTCTAAATGAGAAACAAACGTGCACTTGTCAGGACCCGACCAACAGCCGACCCTTGACACAGGTGGGATGAGACGCACCTGCACAGCAGAGGTGACTGTGGCCGGACCTCCTGTCTATCTCCTCCTGCAGGCCTGTCCCTGCTAGCAATAGGGGGTGGGGTTTTGGGATACCTGTGTGTTATAACAAAAAATCTGCACGATGCCTCTGATTCTGCACGAAATGACATACTGACCACAGAATAGAGACCCCTAGCAACCCTAATGCTGCCTGCTTCCCCCACCTGGGAAGTTGAGGACAAAATTAAACTATGGGCAGACCCACTGCCAGAACGCCAAAGGAAGCTGTTGCTAGGAATGTTTCTTAGAGAGTCACCACTCAAAAGCTTAAGATTTATTAGAACCACTACCCCTCCCACACCCTGGACAGGAGTGTAAAGAAGCAAGGAATTCTAGTTGGAAATAATAATCTCAATACATGGAAATGAATATAAAACATGGCCCCCCCAAGATGTAGAAATCAAAACACCTAGGCAAAAAAAACAGTTACCTAACCGAGACAAACCTAACCCCAATGGACAGTAGCTAATTTCTATATAATCTATAAATCACCCCTTGCACCTTTTCAATTTAGACCAATCCCTAGAATCTTAATAGACACCTAGTTACTAATTGGCACCTGAAAGTTTGTGCCCGTATAGCTTCGTTGGCTATCTGATTAATGACCCTCTTGGGCGAAATAACCTTTGTTTAATATGGTTGATCTGTGGAACCTCCTGTACTTTTCGGTTATTTCTTTAACATGATTGATCTGTAAACCCTTCTGTGTTTTTTGAAATTATTTCTATGGTAACCGTTTCTGTTTTAATAATCACACTATGCATTGAATGTTGTATAACCTCCCCTATAAAAATAAAGACTGATTTTTCTCGGGGAGTCAGTCAGGCCCAGAGAGCTGGGCTGTCCTCGGGCACCCCACTTGGTGTCTCGCTTCATTCGCTTCGCCTGAGCCGTGCGCATCCCTCGGGGACCCTGAGGCCCCGCCGAGGCGGGACCCCGGCATGCACTATTTATCCAAAATACTAACAGACTTTTTCCTAACATATTCTTGTTCCTCAAGTTACAGAGACCTATCTCCTCTGCCCGTGAACATTCCTGCAGCACAGCTGGTCATTGCTACGTCGGCCCGCCTTTTCTGTGCCGAACTCTGTAAAAACTACATGCAAAGTCCTGGTCCCTCTGCCTCCTCTGCGGAGGTCTTCAGTTCGCAGACCTGAGCCCAGACAACGCGCTCTGAGTGGGGACTCTTGTTTGCCCACGCACAGCAGTGGAGCATCTGCTTGCGTCTACAAATATCAGGCTTTTCCAAATGCTGGTTTTCAGAAAACAGATGACTAGTACTCGGAAGCAAGGCGTCTTTCCGTGGACAGTCTACAGGCTGTACCGGAGCCTGGTGGCCCACAGCCTCCTCTCACGCTTCCAGCATTCTAGGTGGAGTAATTATGGTCTGCCCGAGTAAGAGGAAATCTTTTTAGTAACGGCAAAGCAGCTTTAAATGGGAGGCACGAGGCTCCCGGGGCTTACCAATTGCAAAACCAACTCCGAAGTTGGGAGCTATGAGTCCGTAAATGCTTTTTGCAAAAGGAATCTGTAAGAGGAAGTAAACGTTACAGTAAATAACAGGATACCCAACTCTAAAACATCTGGGGACGTCTGAGAAACGTGTCCTCTCCACCCAGGTGTGCATGTTCCCTTCGGAAAGAAACAGGAAGGAGAACGGGCCTGGGGAGAGCCGACCCTCCAAAGCCTCCCAGCTGAAGCTGGAACAGGGTCTGCGTGGGCAGGCACCACGAGAAACTGCTCAGCTCCCGCGTGTGAAAGATCGGCCTCCATTTCTGACACGGGCCCGAAGACCGCTTTCGGGGTAGATTGTGGCCATCGGTAGAAGATGTTTTATTGTAGCAAAACATCTTGCTGTTGTGTCCGGGATCGTCACCCCACAGTGTTTAAACTTTGTAACATTTGAGATCAATGTTTGGGATGGGTGCAGTACAACCACCTCCGAGAACCTTGTAAATAGCTTCCCACTGACATGAAATGAAAATGTAGCTCTTGGACACCCTTGCTCGAAATGTTTAAGAGGATAAAAAAAAAACGAGAAGAAAAATGAAAGATGTGCTAAAACTCAGCATCGACAAGCTTCAAACTGCTGAAAGATACTTCTCGGTGCTTCGCGCCCAGAGCAGAAGTGTAATTTCCTGACGGTCTGCACTGGTCCAGGGCTGCCCTATACTCACACATAAAATGCTGACTCCGACGATCACCATTCCCAGGAGGGCACAAAGCCACCTGCCGAGAAACAAAACAGCACCATCAAGAAGTGACTGTCCCTTTTCTTCCCCCGGTCCAAATTTTCAATGGGAATCAGAACAATGACTCGTGACAGCCGAAGCAGAAACACAGAGTAATGTCTTTGGCAAAGACTGACAGTATTGTAAGAGAGTGAGCGTTCTTTTCATCTTACCTCCCCATTTTGTGCGCGAGGATCCCAAAAACATTGGTTCCGATGAGATAAGAGACACTAGCCGGCAAGAAAGCCACGCCTGTGGATTGATGAAAAGGACACCGTATCAGGGCTGGCATCAGTCAAGTGTTAGGAAAACTAATAATTGCAGCCACCGCAGCGGCGATCCGAGCAGATGAAACGCAGCCCTGCGGCCGGCACCCGGGCAGCTAATATCCGGCAGCTGCCCGAGCCAGGCCGGCCCCGCAGGGCTCATCCGTCGCACGAGGCTGCGGAGACACTCCAGACGTGAAATTCATCTCTCTATCAGCGGCTCCATCTCGCCCCCCGTCTCCGCCCGGTGGCCAGCTTCCCGCACACACGGACGCCCGAGCAGGGCACCTGCCAGCCCGCACGCCCGCGCGGCGTCTCTGCCTGCCCTCTCCCCCTTCGTTATTTGTAGGACGGCAGACCACAGGCGTGGAAAAATTAGGGAACGTTAAGATAAGGACAAAGAGGAAAGCGGAAACAAACCCCAAACCCTGTCACTCGGATCATCACCACAGTTCTTTTCTCTCATAAGGGAAATAACACGTGTGCACAAAGGATTTTGTTTGTTTTTTTCCTAAAAGATGGGATTATACCTAGTGTTCTACATCCTGCTTTTTTCACCTAGCTTTAAGAACACCTTCCCTGTCAGACACAAAATGTCTGTGTGGTCATTTTTGTGGCCGAGTCACAGGTGACGGAAATGTTCATGTCCAAGGTGGAGCACTCTCCCAGGACAGGGACCTCGCAACGGCTGAGGCGGCCTTGCCCATGACCTCTGCAGTGGACAGAGGTCTGCTCAAGGCAGCCCTAAGCCCTGGCTGCCAGGGGACTCACCCACGTCGGCTCTCTCTGGGCCCTATTTGTTATTAGGACAACAGGGCCCTCTCTTTCTGAAAGATGGCCGGCCTTGCGAACTCTGTGTGTTCAAAATCCTAGTGTTTTTGTTTCCTTGAAATCAGATACACCAGGTGTGGTTCTGAGCCTTGCCCACAAACGGCGACAGCTGCTTTGTTATCAGCCATCTGAGCGCATCAATCAGACACGCGTGGTCGGTGCTAGATGGTCGGCAGGTGCTCACCGCCCTCAGCACGCGCAGGACTGAGGCCTTCCTCGTCCAGACGGCTCTCGGCACACAGACAGGCGGTGTGGGTGCCCCTCCCAGGGTGCTCTGGCCTGTCACTGCGCCTCCACAAGCAATGAAAGCCATCAAACCTCCAGAAGGCCGAGCCTCCCAGCCCAGTCTGGCTTCAAGATGGGAGGTTCTAGGAGCATTCGGCGAGAGCCGTCTCGAGTCATGCATGCAGCTCGTGAGACTGTTCTCCTCTGACTCCCAGGCGTAGGGGAGCCACTGGGCAGACAGGCTTCCCTCGGGCTCACACAGGACCCTGACTGGGGAGGGGCCAAGCCTCAGGGGCCTCGGAGGCAGGGCTGTGCCGCTTGGCCCTGGGTCCTCGACTCAGGGGGACGGTCCTTGCGTCGTGTCACCCAGGGTGCCCTCCTCACGAAGGCTCAGAGGGGCCTGAGAGGTGCCAGCAGGGGTGAGCCACAAGCTACAGACAGTGCATGAGGTGACAGGCTTCCCCATGCAGAGGACACAGGACAGGTAGAGAAAAGTGACTCTCTTGAAGAGACCCAAGAGGCAAGAACGGGGTGGAAAGGGGACGGTCTGGCTGGGGTGACAAGCCCCACCAGAGGAAACTGAGGTGGCCTGCAGCCTGCCACCCAGTCCAGATGACCCAGGGGGCTCAGACTGACTTTAAAGATTTTATAAAGAAAGCTTCAGGCTGTGTCTGGAGAGGAAGAGGACAAAGCAGCTTAAGTGCCCCACACAGGGCCTGATGCATTCAATTAGGGTGATGAGTCCATTAAGTGAAGCCATCGGAAGGTCAGCAGAGCATCTCAGCCCAAGAGCACGGCAAAGCCAGCGCAGGACCCTCCCTCCCACCTTGGGCCACCAAGCACAGGGCACCTGCTGGAAACGCCCGGGGGCCCAAACCACCACAGAGACCAGAGAGAGAGCGGAAACCTGGAGAAACACCTTCCATGGGGCCGGGAATGAGACAGGAAGAGTATCGCATCGCTATCTGCTAACTCGGGGTTAGAACGAGTCCTCCTGCGAAGTGACACGCTCTCTCTCTCTCTCTCTCTCTCTCGGCTTCCAGGTGTCCTCTGCCTCCACAGCCAGGAAGTTCAGAGCCAAGTTTTCTGTCTAAGAACCAGCCTTCGCTTCGCTCCAGGAATCTTGCCTCCTTCGCTGAATGACTGCTGTAGTCGGGGGCTTGTTTTTGTGTGTGTGTTTTGTGACCTAATCCCCACACCATAAAATCCACCTTCTTAAAGTGGACAGCTCATTGACGTTGAGGGCATGCACAGGGTTGTGCCACCATCACCACGATCGAATTCCAGAACCTTGTTCTCACGGCGAAAAGAAACCTCACGTCCACTAGCAGTGCCCCCTCCTCCAGGCTCTCAGAGCTTTTTACTGACTCTCTGATGAAAGGACACAGCAATTCCACGCACAAGCCAAAAGGAGGGTGCTCAGGTCGGGCCAGCCATCTTGAGGCAGAAAGAAGAGGGACAAGTGTGACCCTGGAGGCAGCGTCTGGCAGGGCGCCCCTGCAGAGGGCCGATATTGGAGGGGGGATACGGCTGCCAGAGGGGGCTGGGGGCACTAAAGATGTCCCCTTGATTCAGAACGGAGAGTCTCCATCTGAAGATGCTGGTATTTGCATTGAAAGAACTGTGGGCCCTGGCTGGCATAGCTCAGTGGATTGAGCACAGGCTGCGAACTAAAGTGTCGCCGGTTCGATTCCCAGTCAGGGTACCCCCAGCAACCACACATTGATGTTTCTCTCTCTCTCTCTCTTTCTCCCTCCCATCCCTCTCTGAAAATAAATAAATAAAATTCTTAAAAAAAAAAAGATCCTGTAAAAACTTGGTTAAAAAAAAGAAAGAACTGTGAAAAATAATCAATCTCTAGGAAGGATAATCAACATCCAAAGGAAAGGGCGTGTGTGCAGGGATGAGCCCTCCTGACAGTAAGTATTCTAAAGGCACAGTCAGTACATAGGAGAGCATGGACACAGGAGTCTTAACAGACAAATGATATGGACAGGATGACCTGGAAATGGACAGAGGAACACACGTCATTCTGAGCCCGACAGAGGTGGCAGCAGTCAGACATGGGAATGGGAGGAGCACTGGGACAACCGCCTGGCCACACGGAGAACAGCAGCGCAGACACGTGTCACACGCCCGTGTGCATTTAATGTAACTGGTGCGGTTCGGATACGTGGGGAGAGGCTGCGTGGGTGCTCCCTCTCTGATTCCTGCCCGGGTCTGATGCCTCCATGCGAATTCCGCATCCATCGAGGATGGCACAGAAGATACAGAAACTAGAGCCAAAAGAGGACCCTGAAGCTCACTGCGATCCTGAGCACTGACCCCATTAGGTGTCAAACCGAAACAGTCACTTTACCATCATCCTGGTACCCGCTGTTCAGCCGGGCTACGACGGTGAGGCCCACCCTGGGGACCCAAATTCTGGGATTGGAAGAGCCCGCCCCAGTCCTTACCCAGCTGCCACTTTGAGGAACACATGGTCTCCATCATCCAGATGGGCAGGGCCGGCTCCAGCATGGCGATCCCCATGTTCGCAAAGCAGATGGACCCTGAAAGGGAGCAAGAGGGTCCATGTGCTTCAGGTCCGGGTCTCCAGGGCTCCCTACCATTTTCAAGCACAGTTAGACCCCACGTGCCCACAGCCAGAACCATCCGTCTGGATACCCAGAACTTCTCCCACTGCTTTTGTAAGAAAAAAATAACAGATCAAAGGGGTAGTGAAGAGGGTGCATTTATTATTCCTATTATTTAAACAACTAGCTTCCCAGAGTCATAAGGTTTGGAACCAGAGGGAGCCTTAGAGATAACTTGGTTTAACTCTCCTGATTCATTAACAAGGAAAGGGAGCTCCAGCTCACTGATGAGGGAACTTGCTTGAGGTCAGCAGCACGGACATTCCGGCCCACACACTGATGTGGGCGACAGGGTGGGGCAGGGGGGCTCCCACTCTGAAGTTTCACTGTGCAATGAACACAGATATTTCTAGTAACTCCTGGGAGAGCCCCAAATCCAGTGCACTCAGTACAGGTGTGCTGTTTGGGGATATTTTCTTAAAGTCAACTATGCGTATAGGGTCTCCTTGCAAATGTCCATTATCACCCTGCTAACCAGAACCCTTTGTCAATGTAGAACCATCTAGAAAAAGACACAGGGCACTGTTCCCATCACTCTGAGAGCTTCCCGTGCTGTGCCTGTGGAACCGCTAATTTGCTAAAATCTTGATTGAAGGAACATCGTGCAATTGTGACGAAGGTGCTCCCATAATGAAGAGTTTTTTTTCTTTCTTTCTGACATTTAAAGGCAGAACACAGAGATGATGCAGAAATGACTAGACCTGCTCACCCACCTGTTCTGTGTTGTCTTAGATTCTGTGTCTGTCTGTCTCACTTATATTAATTATAGAGCCAAACTAACTGCCGCACCGTTTGCAGTCCCCCCGTGATCCAGAACTCCCACGTGAACCCCTCATTATCCAGCTCCGATACACCAAACCACTACCCCCCTCCCCTAAGTCTGCTCAGGGCGGACTCAGGCAACCAGACAGGCCCCAGGCCCCAAAGACTGCTGGGATTACTTAAACTAGCCAATACTAAGCTGTTTACCCGGCTCTGCCTTGCATTTCCCATGAAAATTCCAGTAAAGGCTCCGGCCTAGACCTCCCCCTGCCCCTTTCTGCCTCCTGACCAAACCTGGGGCTTCCCCACATGGCCCCAAGTAAGGTGACATGCTCCCTTTCCTTGGGAAAGGTAAGTAATAAAATCTTCTTCCAATGGTATTGATCTCTCGAAGTCATCGGTCACCTCCATAACCTGAAATCCCACTGGTGCCAATGAGACACCACCTGGCCCCCAGCTGCCCCCGCCGAGGCTGTCTGGGCCTGCTGGCAGGCTGCCACTCGGAGCTGGCTGGATCTCGGCCTCTCCCTTGAACAGGGTACAACAGTGAGGAACAAAGAAAGGCAGAGGCCAGAGGGCCCAGGCGGCTCGACCCACCCAGGTGTCTGCCCCCTGGTGCGGGCGGTCACATCTCTGGGCCCTGCCTCTCACCACACCTTGGGGTCAGGGCTCCAGGGGCCTCTGGGCTGTGGAACGCTCCCTGCATCATCGGGGACACAGAGAGCTTCCCCCATGTGAAGAGGTCACCACACAAGGTTGGACAGGTCACCATACCTGTCCAACGGGCAGGACAGGACGACCAGGGCCTGCACCAGAGTCACAGAAGGGCCACCTGACCAAACCCTGCAGCAGAAGCTGAAACAAAACCATCCTGGGGTTTGGAAAAAGGCTGAATTTGAACACCCTCAGGCAGGGCCTGGGCACCATGTCACCCAGCTCCCCCAGCCACCTCATGTCCTCGCCTCCCGCTTGGACAGACCTAACCCCAACCGGGGAGAAGCTGCCCTCACCCGGCCTGACCCCAAGGGCGCTGCCGACCACGGTATCCAGGCCCCAGCAGCATAAGGCTGGGCCCTCATTAGGCGGCCCAGACCTGTGTCGCTGGGATGGTCTTAGGGGACAGTCCCTTGGATGAATGCTGCCATGATCCTCCCTGAGAGCCACGGGACCCTCCGCTTCCTTTGAGCCCATCTGGGCCAAGAACCCAAAGTCCTGAACTTTCTTAGCCCAAGGGCACTTCCCAGCCCGGCCTCTCTGCAGCTGAACAGGACGCCCTCTCCGCAGAAAGGGAGGCGCCCTCGTGGCCCTCGGGGGCTATGCTGTGGCTGTCTGATCGCGCGCGTCAAGGTGAATCAGACCCCTAGCTGAGACGCCTGCAGGGAGGCCATGAATTCCTTCCAGAAGTTCAAGGTCAAACAGCCACACACACAGGGACAAGGCTGACCCCGAACGAACCTCTGCTGCAGGGCATCTCCATGACTCAGACACCTCTGCCCCAAATGATAAGCAACACCGGAACTTGGCTGCACGTCAGAAACTGATGACGGAAGAAAGCCACTTCTGATGTAGGCAGACCCTCTCTGTGCCTTTGACGCTTTCCACAGCCCAGCACTTCCAGCAGCAACACAAACACTTGTCCTCGCCATCCAGCCCGCCCGACCCACCTCTGGGCTGAAAGGACCAGGGGCTGGGGGGAGCCCCACCTGCAGCGATGAGGATGTAGGGGTCCCTCAGCAGGGTGGTCAGCGGCGTCCCCTTCTGGCTCTGTCGAGAAAACAGGGGTTAGAAGCGTCAGCACGGCCGGTGCAGCGCCCTCCGCGCCCGGCGGCTTACCTCTGGCTGCACCCGGGATGGCTGGAGCACGAAGAGCTGAATAGCTACAATGAGAGAGAAACAAAAGGCGTGGCCCCAAACCCCTGTCAATATATATGCCCAGGCCAAGGCCGAGGTCCCCACGCGGACTCACCTCCATCCAAGAGCACCAGGGCAGCCAGCACCAGGAACGGAGCCGCCTTCCCCACAAACTCGTAGAGCACACTCCCAAAGGGGGGACCCACTGCAAGCAAGAGAAAGAGAACCATGTCAGGCCCTAGGGCCAGCACCCAGCCCACCCCACCAGGCCCCTCCATTTGTTTCTTGTGTTCCACTCTGTTTTGTTCCAAAAGCTAATTGAGGCGGCCACTCTACGTTCTATCTGGTAGTGTGAGTGGGCCCGGCAACATCCTCCGAGCGATTGCACGTCTAGCACATGGGCAAGAGACTCTAAGGGTCACCGCAAAGTAAAGATCAGAGGGAAGCAAGGTCTCAGCCACGGAAGGCACCCCGGAAACCGGGCAGTGAGGACTTCCTCCCTTGTGGGCACAGACAGGGCCGTGGGCTCCCGTCGGAAGGCCAGGGGTGCGACAGAGAAGAGCGAGAGGATCCAGGTCTCCTCTTAAGCGAGATGCTGGCCCCTGGTCTGGGAGGCCAGTCTGGGAGGGGGCAGGGCAGACTCGGGAGGCGGGGAGGCCCTCTCGGGCGGCAACTCAGAGAAAGTGTGAGAGGGGAGGAAGGGTCTGGGAAGGCCAGCCTGTTCCAGCCTGCAATTCACATCTGGGCCCGGGAGGTCCGGGGTTGGCTTCCCAAGGATCCCCAGGAAGCTCGGGAGTAGAGGCAGTGGAGCCCAGGTCCCCCCATGTCAGGAAGGCCCCGCCATCTTTCAAAGGCTCCAGGAAAGGAGGCAGTAAGAGGGGACAGCGAGGGAATCTGTCGGCGTGCACGTGGAATCGGGGGGGAGGGGACTGTCCCTGCCTAGCGGCAGACGGACTCCCAGGTTATCTCCACCGTGGGCTTCACCCACCTAAGACCCCCATGGCCAGGCCGCCCAGGGCGATCCCCATGGCGTTGCCTCTCTCTTCGTCATCTGTGTACACGCTGGCAAGCATGCCCATCCCTGCACAGGGAAAGAGAAGTCAGCCGACAGAACGATCCGGGACTCGCCTCCCCTCCCCAGCTCCGACCTGCGAGCTTCCCAACCCCGCCAGATTCATGAAAACGCGAGACCAAGCAGGGCCCAACGTGGAGGTGGGTACCTTCTCCGAGAGCTCACCACGGGCCACCAGCACCAGTACTGGATTCCCTACATGATCCAGCCAGTGGCTCACGGGGCAGGCCAGCGGGACAGTGCCAGTGGTCCCCTGCACAGACAGAAGAGCCCCGGGCACTGACTCACTCGGGCATGTCCACACCTACCAGCCACCGAGGAGCAGGAGGAGCCGATGCCCTGTAGCGACCTGGCGATCAGCAGGAAGGCGTAGCTGCTGGAGAAGGCGAACACTGCGGGGAGAAGGGGCCGGGCCTCGTCAGGGCGGGCCAGCCGAAACTGCGGTCCCACCGAGGCCAGCGCAGGCGCCTCTGGGACCCGTAGCCGATGCTTCATGTCCGTATTAGCCGCACGCTCTGTCTGCCCACCAAGACCCCTCCCTGTCCACCTCTTTCTGCAGTTTCTGCCAACCCTCCTGCCCCCGCCCCAGCTGTGTTCCCAACTCCCCACTTGTGGCCATCAGAGCCCGTCCCGGGACCCGGGCTCCAAGGCACCCACGAGACACTTACTGATTGTGGAGACAAACATGATGCAGAATCCCGCAAACATGGGAATCGGGTAGCCGATTCTGCAAGACAAAACCACGAGGAAAGTCAGGCCGAGGCTTTGTGTTTGCTTAAGGCTTTGCACGCCGTCTCTCCCGCTTCCCCTGTGGGATCAGGCGGATTAAGTGTTTGGTCAACTTTTCTAAAAATTCATACAGTTGGTGCTTCCTGCATGACCTTTTGGTGTTTGACTGTCCTAGAATGTGGATCCGTCTGCGGGCTGCCACTCTGAACAGACATTTCTCCAGAACAAATGTTAACACAATATTGGCAAGTAACCCAGGACACGGCCGAAATATATGGACAGCCCTGTTTCCATCATTTTCCAAAGTTATTTCCTTAATTATTGTCTTTGCTGGAGCTTCACCGAAGGGACAACGGCAATCACATGATGCTACAGAAAGGGCATCAAGTGACTTGACCGGCCACAGAGACAACTGCACTGTGTCTAAGAGGCACAGGAAACAAGATGTTCTATACATACGCATGTACATACATACATATGTACATGTGTACACATATATGTATATACATACATACAAATTGAGACTTGGACGTATACTTCTAGCAGGGCACCTAGAACAGAGACAGTGCTTCAGACATTTCATCTTCTCCCTCATTCCTCCTTCCTTCCCCTCTGTTTCTGCTGATTAAGCTGACAGCTGGGACCCTGCCCTGTGGGTTGGGCAGGAGGGTGAAGGCAGCTTCCCAGGCCCCCTGCCCAGAAAGGGAGCGTGGAGCTGGCTGGGCCACTGCCCTCCTCGAGGGCTGCGTCCACCCAGAAGAGCCCTGAGCAGCTCCAGCCCCCGTGCTCCCCTAGCCCTGCATCCGAGACCAAGAAAGTCCTAAACCCCAGTCACTCGGCCTTGAAGAAAAAAAAACCGTAGTATCCATCACTTAGTTCTCCAAGCGTCTCCACCCATCAGCTCAAAGATCGGCTGAGGACAGCCGACCACCTCCCATGTCACGCGTGAGCAAAGGCAGGCCCGAGAAGGGACACGCTGGCGTCCTCAGGCTAATTCCACTCGGGCCATTCCAGGGCTGTACCTTGCAAACTCCCCCACCTCCCCAGGTCGCCAGCGGGCATGTCTGGTTTTGAACATAACCTTTCCAACAGTTCCCCTGGCCGTGCTCTGATCTGTCGTCCGGATGGCCATCAGACGCTGCTTCTCTGGTCTCTGTCAGCTTGCAGCCGATGGCTCCGTGCTCTCTCTTCACGCAGCAAAAGGCGCCCGCGCATGAACCCAGGTCTGCACCTACTGCGGGGTGCATTCTGAGTAAGGAGGGGTCCAGGGGGCTCAGAGAGATGAGCCGGCAGGCAGTCTACGCCGCTCAGTGACTACTGTGCTTCTGAGGGAAGGACTGACATAGGACAAGACTGGCAGCTGCCCTGGATAAACACGGGCTCCTCACCACTGCCCACGCACGGCCTGGGAGACCATACCTGTGTCAAAGCTGTTGGAATGCCAGAGGTACCTACACCTGAGGCGGGAGACAGTCAGGAGGGAAGTGAGGTACAGGGTGTCAGTCACCACCTCGCCTGCGCTGGGACTTCCTTCTGCAGCCTCCTATCAGGCCCACAGACAGTCTCTCATGCTTGTCCTCCGCGGCTGACTGTTGGCCTTTATACCTGGGCCTGTACCCCACTTGCCTGTTGTGTAGGAAAGGTTCCTACTGTGTTCGTACCCAGAATATCTATTTCAGAGTCATCAATGGTCCCACTGCTGAGTATAGTTGCAGGAATGAGCCACTCCTGCCTTTAGCGTGTATATACCACCACTGCAAACAGCAACGTTGGCCAGAGCCACTTACCAGGCGCCTGCTGGTCGTTTGTTACCAGAAACAGCCACACGGAGCCACTCTTACCCAATTAGTCAAATGTAAAATTCTAAAGTGGTTTCCTTGCTTCTACAGGGG
Organism: Phyllostomus hastatus; assembly: GCF_019186645.2. Classification (NCBI taxonomy): domain Eukaryota; kingdom Metazoa; phylum Chordata; class Mammalia; order Chiroptera; family Phyllostomidae; genus Phyllostomus; species Phyllostomus hastatus. Next base: position 25,655,808 of record NW_025334004.1, on the reverse strand, counting down.
TATTTTAACTTCCCCTCTCAGGCCGTCATCCCACAATGAGATCCACCACCAGCACGAAGGGGTGGCCTTTAGACACTCCTTGAGGTCCCTTTGGGGCAATTTCGGACTCAGGTACAGTTTCTTAAAGCTCTAGAAAAATCAGGTAAAAGAATACCCTAGTGTCCTCTTTATGATTTGGAAAAGAGTCATTTTATAATAAGGTCATCTTGGTGCCCCTCTTGGTGGCTTACGGGGTCAGAAACTATTTCGCTGGTAAGACACTTGCGTTGCCCCAGGCCTGGAGGCTCCCAGGGAGATGAGGGTCTGCGCAGGTAGAGGATACAGGGACGGAAACATACCCAGGCTACCTGGGTAGAGCAGTGCGTCCGGGATCTTCAGGATGATGGAGTACAGGATGCTGGAGTGGTCCCCTCCCTACAGTGCTTTGCAGGCTGGTAACTCACTAGGACCACGAACTATGCAAGTAGTGTCCAGGGGACTCAGAACCTCCGAACTGAACATAGGAAAAGAAGCAAAACTAGACTGGGGCGATCCTCTCAAGTCTTTTACATTTCTGTCAGCTGACACCCACTAGGATTTCTTTCACCAGAGACATGGCCCGTGGGCCACATGCGACCCAGGATGGTTACGAATGCGGCCCAACACAAAATGGCACATGTACTTAAAATCTTTTTCTTGCTCATCAGTTTTCATTAGTGTTTGTGTATTTAATGTGCAGCCCAAGACAACCCTTCTTCTTCCAGTGTGGCCCAGAGATGCCAAAAGGTTGGACACCCCTGCTCTAGATAGATCAGGGCGAGAGTTCTGTGGTTCTCAATAGGCAGGGACAACTGCCCCATCTAAGCCAGGAGAAGGTACGGAAGAATGATCTTTGCCCTTCAACAACCCCAATAAGGTTTTTGAGAACCATGTCTCTCAGGGGCGAGTTGAAGCAGGAGGCAGTCAGGAAGGAGGAAACTCCAGAGGTGGGCCAGCATCAAGACAAAGGACACAGACACGGAACAGACACTCTGTTCTGAGGCTGGCTCCTGCAGAATGAGAAAACTCCTGAGACGCCTCCGGGCTAGGACAAAGGTCACCGATGCAGGACAGAGATCCCGTTCTAAGACCCACTGCTCCACTCCCTGGAAAAGTTCTGAGTCATGGTGAATCGTGACTGCACCTGCGCAGAAGGTGCTACATGACCCCTGCTTCATTGTAATAGTGTCATAATAAATTAGCATTGTGGGACCCCTTTCCCAGCGGGCAACCCAGGAAAATCATGGGAGACTGCATGTGCAGTAGCTCGAAAGTCATATAACTCTGTCTCCATGCGCGATAAAACCCCCTCTCCAGAACTAGCCAGGAAATAGCCACCCTGTAAGAATAGACCCGTCCAGCCCCTGAGGTCAATCTCTGCTCAGACTTGGCCCGCTCCCATGTTCTGTGAAATGTACTATCGCTTTATCGGTCTGCTCTCTCTCTTTGTGCTGCAATCTTTGTGTGTTCTGTTCAATTCATTGTTCGTGATCACTAAGAACCTGGTTACCTGTGCCCACCTGTGACACGCCCAGTCTGCAGCTTGACCACCATCCCAGATCACCTGGCAGAACACAGCTGGGGGGGGGGGCCCTCCTTACCAGGAAGCCCCAGCATTCCCTGAGACTGTTGGTGGGGGACCAGCGGACAGTGCCATCTGTGATTCTCACTGCAATTGTGAGAGGTAGCAGGCTGGATTCCCATTCTTCAGGTGGCCACACTGAGGCTCAGCCACTTTAAGTAACTTGCCCCAAACTCAGGGCAACAGGCGTAACTGCAGCATCTAAGCTGTGCCTGGTCCTGCTTGTGTGCCCTTTGGCGGGGACACCAGTTGCAGGAACACGGGCTGACATCGGGTGAGTGGGACGGAAGGTCCGCAGTGCCTCTGAAAACCGCACAGCTCTGCACCTGCAGGGCCCTGTTCCCACGGAGGATTCTTCCCCCCAGGCCCAGGCTCTGTGTTTTCTCAAAACACACCAGAGCTACTGTCTTTAAAATACTCCCTTGGAACTTCACTAAAGCACGTATAAGATAACCAAATGGCAAATGTGGAAGGACACTCCAAGGCTGGCCAGTCCGAACCCCCGTCTTGGGTGAGAAAGCAAGGTTCAGAGATGGGGTGGCTCACGCACGGTTGCACAGCAAGCCAGAGCTTCAGACACCAAGGCTGACACGGCTTCCTTCTCCTCGCCAGGCACGCATGCCCTCCGCTTTCCCTGCTGGCCAAGCCACTGGCGCGGCTGCCCCATGCAAAGTGCTGGGCGGTGAGCTCAGCCCCAACGCAAGATAACACTCCCAGATCTGCACCCTTGACCTCTTTTAGCCCCCTGAGTTCCCACTTCAGAACGAGTCATCCAAGGCCCCGGGGACATTGAGTGACGGGCAGATCCCCAGTGCCCTTTCTCCTTCCCCATCATGTCTCCTAAACGGACAGAACCTCAGCTGCCATTAGTCATAAACACATGAATCGGCCTCTTTTCTCAATTCAATGCCATCTCGATTCAAGTATTGCTAAGCAGAGCCAGACCCGACGTGGTAAACCCATAACCAGACCTCCCACTGTCACCCCCTGGTGAGTCATCCCAGCCCACGACCATCCTCCTCAGAGCAGCAGGGAGCAGTTTAGTCCAATTGGATAAGACTAAAAATCCTATTTTGAATCCCTAGAAAAAAGTACAAAGCAGTAAAAGTTGTAGTCACTATATATACACTCCTACGGGGTCAGTGGAGAGACCTCATGTTCCCTAATTCATCGCTGACCAGCAATACTTTTTCTTTACGTTACAAACTAGTTCGCCTTTGCCACGGAGAGTTCGCCTGCTCCACTCTCAGGCTTGTTAGACCTCAGTTCCCCGCTGCGTGGTAAGTGACAAAAGCAAGGACACATAGGAGGGTGCAAACTATCGCCAGAAGGGACAAGAGGTGCCCCTTCCATGAGCCCAACACACTCCTAAAAGGTGAGGGAACATCTTCAGTAAACGGAGCAAACTCACAGGATACACGGGGAAGTTGACTGTCGGTCATTTTGTAAACAAAATCAAATCCTCCGGGTTAGCCCGTGGCTCCGTCTTTTCCAGCAATTACACGTGTGCTGGGAGTTACGTGAGTCACGGGTTTCTCACTGTCCTAGTTGTCCCCCCTGTTCCCTGACACACAGCTCAAGTGGGGGCTTTGCTCCCGTGACAAATGCCCGACGCTACGGCCAGCTTCTTCTGAGTTCAGAAGCGAAGGCTCCGACACACCCTCCTAACAGCGTCTGGGGCAGGCGCTCGCTTTCTGCAACAGCTGGTTTCCCTGTCCACGGAGAAGCTGAAAAGGTCACTGCTTATTCCTGCAAAGCCCACTTTAGACCAACTGGCTGAACGAGAGAAAAAAATAGACCCACCCGTAGATCTCACGGAGAGTTTGTGTCCCGTGGCTTCCTCCTTGCCATTCAGATGTTAGCTATGATTGGTGAGGGAAGAGAACTGGCTTTCAAATATACTAGGTAACTATGGAAATAAATTAAGCCACTGTCGCTGGCTTGATAAAAAGCAGACCACTGACACAGGGACGAGCTAAGGAGGGAGTTAACCCTTTCCCTCGCCACCCGGTATGTTTGGAATAACTCGCAGTTCTCAAGATGCGAATACTGCGCAACCCTTATGCTAAGCAAGTGAAGACCAGGATGCTACATTCTTAACCTGATCTGCAGACAGAGACACGTAAAGGTGTTTTCACATTCCTTTTATGTGTGTGCATGTCTAAAAATTGCTTGCTGGCCCAAAGGATAACAGGCGTTGCTACTGGAAGTCCTTCCACCCCCTTTCGCACACGGGGCAGTCAGGAAATAAACTGGAATTATAAAATAAGTCACACGAGCCTCGAAGACAGAAATCAAGCTAACCACGGTACCAGCAGACTTTAGCACGTCCTATTGGATGTGCGAGCACGACGTTTGGCCAAAAACGAAGGTCCTCTGCTCCCATCTGGGCACATAGTTTTTCAGTAAAACTATGGTACCAGAAGAGGAAGTGAAAGAGAAATTACTTGTATCATATTAGCAGCCAGATGAACACGTACATGCTTCCCAAGAACTGCCCTTTTTTATTTTCAGGGTTTGTCATGCGGTCTTATCTGATACATAAAACAACAGGAAGACAGCCTGCCTCTTGTATCATCCACCCCCAGAGGCCACGTGCACAGCAGCACCAAGCCCGTGACTACGGGGGTCTGGGGTGTAATGTGGAAGAGCCGGTTGTGACGTGTGCAACGCTGGGGGTCCCATTGCAGAGAGGGGCCTGCTTACACTACGAGGCTTTGGACAGGAGTGGCTCCAAGCAGCCTGTCTCCGGGTAAATCTCCCGTGACTCTGGGGTGCAGGAAGCCCCCCTTTTCCCCACTGTCGAAAGCGCTGCAGGGATGCTAGGAAGCTGGACCAGCACACATCAGTAGCTGAAAACAGATTTTTTTTAGGGCCAAGGAGGTAAGGGAAGGTCCCCAGAACCAGGCTGATTGCTTTCTGAACGCCCCACCCATTGGCACAGATAGCAACCAACAACTCACTGTTCAGGCCTTTACCAGCTCAGCCCGGTTCCACCAGAGAGCCCAAGGCCGTGCCACAAAGACGGACTTTGACCTATACCATTGATTTTCAGTAGCCAGACATTCAGACGGTATGACAGGAAGCAGGTGGGAAGAATGGGAGGAGAGAAAGATGCCCAGACAGAGAGTCTGGGCCCCGCAGCTGGGGGGGCCCTCCTCCTCCCGAACAGCAAACTCCTTTGCCTAGAAAACCCCAGGCCTGGCCCAAAGGCTTCGCTGCAGTCTCTCCAAGCTCTGGAGCTCTGTGTTTTTAACCACTCTTTAACCACAAACATATTAAACCCGTGGCAAAATGCTGTTTTAAACACACTTGTTTACAGCACTGAAAAGGTGAATCCCACATCTTGTGGGTAATTGAGGATGTGATTGGCACAAATTACCTCAAAGACTATTTGCACTGGCTCAGGAAGGAAGATTCTGTGAAGGAAAACGGAGCGTGTTTACCCCTTCTCTGCGCAGAACCGGGTGGTGCCCAGAAACACTGCAGGTCCCCAGGTTCGGGTCTGCTGGGCTCAGAACGTATTGGAAAAAATCACAAATCGTGATCATTGTCGGAGAGATAGCGTTCGCTCTATTATTCTGCCAACATCCATATTAAAATGTACTTGCATTTCCCACATGACAAGGCAGCACTAAAAGATGGTTATTTGGAAATTTGAAGTTAGCTGGAGGAAGCAGGTAGGGTTTAAAATGTTGCTGTAGATAAATTCCAAAGCAGATTGCTCACCCTAAGAATAGACTAAAATTTCACAGGTCACAAAAGGAAATTAGGTTTCTCTTGGAAGACTTTTTTTTTTCAGAGCCCCAAACAGGAGTCTTGGCTGGCTGCAACGGCAAAACATTTGGAGTATTTAATATAGAGGAAAGGTCTCACTAGTCATAAACATACTTTTCCTCATGGAATGAACAAAGCACTAAAAACAAGAATGGGGCTTTTTAAAAGCTTTTCACTCGCCACTTGCATTTGGAAGACAGGCACGCTCACGTCATTTCAGCCGAGTTTTTAATCATTACACTATATGGCTAGTGACATTGGCACCCAGGGTAACAGCGAGGCATTACTTCAAGAACGTCCTCAATTTTCCCTTATAGACCTCGAGCTGCCTGCTTTCTGAGAATGCAAAACCCTGAGCCGTTGTCTGTAATTATCCCAGACGCACTTGAGGAAGTGCTCTTAGTCTTGAAAAGGGAAAGAAAACCACCCTGCAACCACTGAGGACAGTTTGGGTTTCCACCTCAAGAACAGAGGAGCCTGGTGACATCCCCTCGCCAATGGTGCTTCTGGGTGGGCACCATCAGGCCGTCACGGCCGAGTCAATTTGCTTAGCTGATCTGAGGTGGCAGCTTCACAGCACTGCTTCGCATGGACTGGATTTCTGGACACGGCTTGGGATGGTTCAAATGGAGTCGGTCCAGAAAATCAAATTGCAAAAGTTTAAAACGTGCTTTTTGCCCTGGCTGGTGTGGCTCAGTGGATTGAGTGCCAGCTTGCAAAGCGAAGGGTCTCTAGTTCAATTCCCAGTCAGGGCACGTGTCTGGGTTGCAGGCCAGGTCCCTGAGAGGGGGCACTCGAGAGGCAACCATACACTGATGTTTCTCTCCCTCTCTTTCTCCTTCCCTTCTCCTCTAAACATAAATAAATAAAATCTTCTCAAAAAACAAAATGTGTTTCTGTCCAATTCACCGTAGGTACATCACCTGCTACCTCTGTGTGTCCGAGGACAGCTTGTACTAGGACAGGGGAAGGTAGACCTTTGAGCCTCCGCCACGCCCCCCCCATTGACCCCCAGGTCACACACAGCCCCTTTCTAAGAGGGCCCCAGCCTTGAATTAACACTTGCTCTTACCCTCTTGAGAGGTTAATATTAACTGAAGCAAAGGATGCTCCTGGTCCTGCCCACCACCTGCTTCCCTAGACCCGAGCCTAGGCAAATGTGAAGACCTTCCTATTCCCAACCTACACTGGGTGTTGGACGGACCTACTTAAAATTGGGGTTAGCTTGCTGTCTCTTCAACTTGGCCCTGGAACCTTGAATGGCTTCCAAGGAGCCCCACAGTAAAAACCCACCCTTTTCTCTACCTCCCACTTGGGGCCTTGAATAGACCAGCCCAGCCCGTTCCCCCTGCTCGCCCTTCTCCCCACCCCCAACCTCCCCACCACGGCCCTTCTTTTCCACCTCTGGTCTCTGTCTTTGTCCCTGTGTCCAGGCCTGGTTCACGGGTAGGACTCTGGGCACTTCCTCCTCTATTTTTGACGCTTCTGCCTTTGGGGCCACGCTGTTGAGATGGCAGCCCACCACCAGCAGCACTTACACTGTTCTGTCTCCTTCCCCTTGCAGCCGACACCCCCTCCCCTCCACTGCAAACCCTGGTCCCACCCTTGGGGCCCCACGGACCAGGCAGAGCTGGGCCACCTCCGCTGTGGAGCGAAGACTTGCTGCCAGGCCACCCACCAACCACAGGGGCGTGAACAACGTAACGGGGGTCCAGAAGTGTCCAGAACATCCGGGGCAGCATGGAGCTAGTCTGGGCACTATTTGGGGCATTATCAGCCGGTGTGACTCATGCAGAAAACAGCTACACTTCTCTGCCTTGTGTGCACGTGGGCACAGGTCAGGCACCGGCTGGGGACAGACCTGTCACACTGCCCGGGACCTCCACACCAGCGACAGCTTTCTGATCTGCAGAAAGCCGACCCTTCTTTCCCTACATCCTCCACCCGACCGTCCACTTGACCTTCACCCGGCCAGCTCTGAAGAAGCCACCGTGGCTTCCCGTGAGGAAGTGCACGACCAGGGGTGGAAGGGAAGAGAAAACTGCGTGGCACGGAGAATCCGACTGCGAAAGGTGGCACGTAGGCAGAATCAAAGTTCTCCCGCGTGGGGAGGGCCTCTGCATGCTGCTGCAGTAGCCTCTTCCTTTCCAAGCAACAAGGGTAGCAATGGAAGTTGAAGCAAATGGGCAATTGTAATGAACGATGGACAGAAACATAAGGGGAAGGGATTAGATTTTTCCCCAGCTCACCCCGCAGTGGTTCCCAGATTCGGTATAAATGCATGAGAAACACAACCCCAGGGGGAAACGAGCTTGGAACAATATAAAGGCAAAACTCTCTGGCCAGAAGGACACAGCTCACCTGTTGGTCAACAGTCCTATGAACGGGTTGGTGAGGAACTGGACCATGGCCTTGGAGGCGAACAGCAGGCCGACCTGCACGTTTTCGTTCACGAGGTCTTCGTCCTCACTGGGGCAGTTGGAAGGGCTGACGGTCGTGTTAGTCACCGTGTGCTGAGTGGTGGCCTTAGGCAGCGGGGTCCCCTGAGAGTCTCTGGTGTTGTTGCCAAGGACCACGGTGGAGTTGTCGTAATAGGAGAAGATGCCCGAGGCGGTGGGGACTGTGAGCCCTGGCCTGGCGGTCTGGATTTCCGTCATGTTTTTCTCATGCTTCATGCTGTACAAGTAACTGGGGATGATGGGCACTGGGGGCAAGAGCAGAACAGGAAGGGGGTGACTGTGCTGCAACCCTCCCTGGGGCAAATGCCAGAAAAACCTGTGGTCACCTCAAATGCCAAACGAGACACGGGGAGGTGGGACACCTACCCTGGGGACGGCCCCCTCCCATGCTGACTTTGGAACAGTTCCACTCGACTTGGCTCCCTAGGGAGGACAAAGCCCCGGGAGGCAGAGAAGTTCCGTGCTCTCAGAGCCCGTGACTGTGCAGCACTGCCCAGCCAGCCCCAGAGAATCCCGTCCTCCACAGGGTCTCTCATCATGGGGTTCCCGAGCAGGAACCCGTTCGGGGAAAGCAAACTTCGGTTTGGGTTTGAGTCCATGCCGACCCAGGGTCAGCCAGGGCTTCTCAGAGAGACACCCCGAAGACCTTTAACCGAATGAATGAAGCAAAGAGAAACCTAAATTTCACTGTGTGTCTTAGAAAAAAAGTAAACCTGCAAGAAGTAATAATTTGGAAATTCTGCAACAGGCCCACTTTATCTCTCTATTTTTTAAGTGGGAATTGGCACATTTTCATGCTACCTGGAAAATCTAAGACTTTCTGAGAGCCCCGGTCGGGTAGCTCAGTTGGTTAGAGCGCCGCCCTGATACGCCAAGGTTGCGGGTCCGATCCCTGGTCAGGGTTTACACAAGAATCAACCAGTGAATAAATAAAGGAGTGGAACAACAAATCGATGTTTCTCTCTCTCTCTCCCTTTTCTCTCTTTAGAAATACGTAAAGAAATAAAACTGTTTTTTAAAAAAGAATTTCTGAGGCTTTTCTAAAGGAAAAGGATAAAAACCTTTCGATGTAGCAAAAGCTTCGGGCAGCTGTGTAACAACAGAGCACGGAACACAGAGGAGACAGAGGCCCTCGTCACGGAGCTCGGACGGGCCTCATGCCCCTGCCAGTCCCTGCCATGAGAACCTGACCACATGATGCCCTGAAAACTGTCTCGGAAAAACCTACAAACGGAGAGAGAGGAGATAACCCACTCCTGAGAGTTGAAATTTAAAAAAAAAAAAAAATTTTTTTATTCATTAAAAATGTGGATTTTTTTTTCAGGAAAAACAGGCCAAATGTTTTGCTGTTAATGGGGCTAATGAAGAGACCTGGGTTTAAATTATTTAATTTCTTAAAAATCCATGACAGAAAAAAAGGCTAAAATGAACACTGTTCAAATTGCTCTTGACACAGTCTTGAAATGTTCCCGTCTCGAGTCATTCACGGATACAATCTATTGAAATGTCACTTCCCTCTCTGGAGGGGGGGATGTTTTCTGTTCCTTTAGATGTCACACCAAATCCTGAACCCTCCTTTTGGGGTGGCATAATAATTATTATAACATTACTCTGAACTCAGGGAATTGCTAGTCCTCAACAGAAATCTTCTTCATTGCGGCGACCGTGGGCAGGGGGAAGCTGGAAATTATCAGGAGGAAACACCAGCTCTGGGTTTTATCGATGTCACATTTTTGACCAGACTGCCAGGAAAACGAAGCCACAACGCGCTCTTACGAGCCCAGGCGTGGCGGTCTTGGGGGATGTGTTTCTGCAAAGCGTGTTCTCCAACTTTCCCAGGACGCCCAGAGAGCTCCAGGACCACGCTGGGGTAAGTGGGGCGCCCAGGGAAGGGGTGCCCGGGGAGTGCCAGCCCAGCCCGTACGTACCCACGACGGTCAGCAGCATGTTGTCCAGGAGCAGCGCGAGGAACACGATGAACAGGATGAGCTTCCTGGAGTGGCGGCTGTCCCCCAGCCAGCGGACCAGCGCCCAGTCGCTCAGGGCCATGGCTTGGGGCTCGGCTGCGGGCGCGGCGGGAGGTGAGTAGCTGTGGCGGGCCAGAGACTCCCGCCGACCCCCGTGCTCAGACTTCCCGGGCCGTAGAAGGGGCTAGACCTGAATGTCCCCGGCGTCCTACCCTGGGCTCACCTGCGGCGACAGTCCTCACCCACACCTTTGCTCCTTGCTAATAACGCCCAGAGGCGCCGTCGGGGCGCGCGCCCAAGTCCTGCTTCTACCACTGCGCGCTAGGAAAGCGCCGCGGGACAAAGCGCTCTGTGCGTCCTGAGCGCCCGCTCGCCGCAGCCTTCCGGAGCCCGGCCAGCAGCGCCTCCCGGGCTTCCCCAGCCACCCCCCCACCGGTTCGGCCCCGCTCTCCCCTGCGCCCCTGCGCCCCGGAGGCGCTCTGCACCCGCACGGAGCACTGCAAGCAGGGAGCGGCGTCCGCGTTACCTCGCGGTCCCTGGCGGCTGTTTGCTCCGGCTGCTGCGAGCTCGGTCCGTCCGGGCGCCTCGGGGTCCTAGTCTCTGTCGCCCCGCGGCCGCCGCTGCTCAGTTTAGCGGGTCCGGCTCTGACGTCACGGCTGGCGCCCGGCGGGGGCGGAGGGCTGGGGCGCGGGAGGGGCCGCGGTCGCCGCGCCCGAGGGGCCTCCACCCCCGCTCCCGCCCAGACCCCTTCTGTCCCACCCCGGGTTGCCAGGTCCAAAGCCGCCCGCAGCGCAGGCGCCCTTCCGCCCCTGCACTTGGCCTCGTTTCCCAGGGTCCTGGGCTAGGGGGTTGGGGGGAAGCGGCTAGGGCGCCGAGGGAAGAAGTTACATCTCCTGGGCAAGGAAGGGTCAGGGGTCCCTGGGTGAAGGGTCAGGAGCCAAGGTGAGGAGTTAGGGATCAGTGTTTACATCTGGCCCCAGGGAGGGGCTTAAGCCGCCCTTTGATCCCCACTGTCCCTGAAATCAGCCACGAGGTCCTGGAGACTACAGAGGCGGACTGTGGCAAGAAAGGGGTCATAGGGTGTTGGGAGCCAGGAACAGGTCTTTCTTTCCTGGGGGAGCCACTCTGCACCCCACCACCCCTCCCCTCTCCCACCTTTGGAGCCTGAGGCAAGTGCCACTTGAAGTCCCCAAGCCTCTGGTCTTTGGGTCCCCTCAGGCTGTGGTGGTGTGGAGACGGGAAAGGGTCCGGCAGTTGGTGAGAGCTGTGATGCGTCCTCACAATGGACACTACTCGGGCATCAGGAATTATGAAACACTGCCCTTCGTGACCACGTGGGCAGATGTCGAGAGTATCATGCTAAGGGAAGTCAGACAGAAAAGGCCAAGAACCGTATGATTTCACTCATACGTGGGATATTAAACAAAAATCAACAAATGGACAGATTAAAAAAAAAAAGGAAAAGGAAAAACCCACAAGCAGAATGGTGGCTACCAGAGGGGAGGGGGTGGGGAGAGGGTGAAGAGGGGAGAGGGGTCAAATACAAGGTCAGAGAAGGAGACTGGACCTCAGGCGGTGAGCACGCAATGGGATACACAGGTGATGTATTGCAAAGCTGTCCACCTGACACATATATGATGTTATCAACCAGCATTACCCCGATAGATTCAATTTAAAAAAAGAAAAGAAAAAGACACGGAGAGACGGCTGACAGGCAGCATGCTGGTCTTGCCTGGGGCTGATGCGGAGCCGGAATCCTCACTACCAAGAGGTGAGGGTCCACCTTTGACTTCCAAGTCCCTCCGCTTTGTACACAGAAGAGAAGGAGACGTCCTCCTGACGTAGCTGGAGCTTTGGAGGCCCTTCCAGGGGGCCGGAGGAACAGAAGCTATTTTCTTGGAAAGCCACTTAGAATAAATGTTACCCTGCCGCCATCTCTTAGCCATGCAGTCCGGGCTTGTTTTATTCATGTCTGTTGCCGCCGGCTGCAGACTGCTCGCCGCCTCCTCTCCACCTCCTTACCTCCTCCCAGACGCCCCCTGTGCTTCCCTTCACTGCCCCTCACGTGTGAGGAAGATGCTTGCATAAGTACGTAGGTCCGTAACACGGGGACTCCGGCACGTGGCAGGGTTTGTGTAACTTAGACATGAAACAGGGAGGGGGGAGGGAAAACCACTTAGGAGGCAACAGCAGAGAGTGGGGGTTGTTTGAGGTGGCTGTGAAAGGTGTCGCATTCACGGAGTGCCCCAAGGTGCCCGGAGTTCCAGAACCCGAAGACACAGGCCCTTGTCCCCATGTCCTTGGGGCGAGGAGGCATCTCAGTGAAGGGCTCTGGTGAGGATGCCTGGGTCCCAGCCCGCTACTTCCTTGATCAGTGACCTTGAGCAGGTTACTGTCCTCTCCATGCCTTAGTCTCCCCAACTCTGAAGCGGGGCTGCTGGTCGGACCTATGTGTTGCACTAGGATTCGATGGGAATGCACAGGCACCCCTTCGAGAGTGAGAGCTCAGTAAGTGTCTGCCATTCATTCATTCAACAAACATCTGCTGAGGACTTACGAGATGCCAGGCACTGTCGATTCTGGGGGGACAATAATGGCCCAAACAGACAAAATCCCTGTCCTCCCGTTGCTCATGTGTTCTGGGAGCAACACCACTGTGCTGAACACAAGAAGCCACATCAACGCCAGGCCAGCCAGCTGGAGGAAGAGGCCCCGCCTCCTGACCTCCTGACCTCTGCCACCACCCCTAGAGCACTGAGGTCTGTAACAGGGTTTCAAACGTCTTTGTCGACACACCTCTAAAAGAATTTTTAAAAAATATGTATGCCTCAAACCAACCAAAGGGGAGAGCGTATTTGTAAACAACAGCTCCAATAAGGGGTTAGTATCCAAAATATTTAAAGAACTCATACCACTCAACACCAAACAAACAATCCATTTAAAAAGTGGGCCCGGGACCTAAACAGGCACTTCTCCCCAGAAGACATAGGAATGGCCAACAGATACACGAAAAGATGCTCAACTGCCCTAGCTGTGAGGGAAATGCGAATCAAAGCTACAATGAGAGGCCACCTCACGCTGGTTCGAGAGGCTGTCATCGACCAGACAGGTGACAACACGTGTTGGAGGGGCTGTGGAGAGAACGGAGCCCTCATTCCCTGCTGCCAGGAATGTGAGCTGGTGCAGCCACTATGGAAAACAGTATGGCGGTCCCTCACAACATTAAGAAGAGTGTTCCCATATGACCCAGCAACCCCTCTTCTGGGTATCTACCCCAAAACTTTAAAAACACTTATTTTCAAAGATCTATGCATCCCTCTTTTCATTACAGCATTATTCACAGTGGCCATGACATGGGAACCACCGAATTGTCCTTGGATATATGATCCGACACAGAAAGTGTGGCTGGTACATACATACAGTGGAATACTACTCAGCCAGGAAAAAGGAATCGCTACCATCAGTGACACATGCCTGGATCTTGAAAATATCATGCTAAGGGAATTAAGCCAGACAGAAAAAGTCATGAACCAGATGATCTCACCCATATGTGGAAGATAAAACTGAAACTCACAGACTCAACAGTGTGGGGTTACCCGAGGGAAGCAGGGTGGGCCAGTAGTAAAGGGCAGAGGGGGGCAGAGATAAGGTGACAGAAAATAATTTGACACTGAACCAATCATAGAATCATACATCTGAAACCTGTATAACCTTGTTAACCAATGTCTTCCCAATCAATCTAATTAAAAATAAAATAACATATAAATAAATATGTATGCTTCACACATTTTTAATTCTGCATCTAAAGTAGTTTTTTAATCACAAATTAAAATCATTCGGGGCATGTTGTATGTATTGCCCTAATATAACCTAACACTTTAAACAAACATGAATTGAAGCGATGGACAGGGTCCTGGCTGGGTCCCTCCTACAAGGTACGTGACTGTGGGCATGTAACCGATCTTTCACGTGCCTCAGAGTCTCATCTGTCACTCAAGCGTGGTGATAGGTCCCCCGCTCAGAGTTAAGGGGGTCTACTCCCTTTTGTGTTAACAGTCAGGGGTGTCAAACTCATTTTCACCGGGGGCCACATCAGCCTCACGGTGGCCTTCAAAGGGCCGAATGTAACTTTAGGACTGTATAAATGTAACTGCTCCTTAACAGTTAAGCGAGAGCTCCGCTCTGCCACCGGGTAGAAACAAGGTGCCGGGCCGGATAAAACAAGGTGGAGGCCAGATTCGGCCCGAGGGCCTTGTGTTTGCCACCTGTGCAGGAGATGATATTGGCAGAATGTTTTAGCATGCTGAGGGTCATAATAGATGATTTCCCCTGGACAGCAGTTTTCAGTGACCGTTGTTGGTTGGGTGCATGAAATGGTCTTGTTGGCAGGGTGGACTGTGGTTTACTCAGAAGAGTCACAGTTTCGACTTAGAACCAGCAAGAAGGGTGCCGGGTGTCCAGGCTTCGACCATCCATATCATCCACCATCGGAGGAGAAGCCCTAAGAGACACTGTTATTCCCGCAGGAACAACTGATTAGTGGGTAGAATTTCAATGTTGTCCTGTCCCGTGCAGGTAACTGCTAGGGCATTGTTAGCTCCTTCGGCAGTAACTTCTGTAGCCCCAGGCCTATCGGGGGGATATTTCTTCACCCACATACCTCAGCTCCAGTCTTCATACTGGTAGACCCAAAGCCCCCCACTCTGGTGGTGGCATCAGGGGCCTGGGGAAGTTGTTGCCATTCCCCCTTGTGATAGGGGATAGTGACTACTTGAGCCACCCGTTCCTGGGCTGGCGGTGGTACAGGTTGTGAGGATACACTATACAGTAGTGCTTTTATTTCTCCCACACAATCTGAATCAATGACTCCAGCCATAATTTGCAATCCCTTTAAAGCTAGCCTGGATCATGGGAGAATATGTCCAAAATGTCCTTTTGGGATGTGTGTACCTTATCCTGTCGGAACAGTCTGAGCAGTATGAGGGTCGATCCAGATCTCCCGCAGTGTGCGTAAGTCACTTCCTGCTGATGCTGAAGTGCCCATCAATGGGGCCTGGGCATTAGGGTCGATCGCCCACCATTTTAGGGTACTAGCACATTGCTGGCTTTGAATCTGCAAATCAGGAGTCGTCATTCATGCCAAAGGCGTAGAATTGCCTAAAGGCCGATTATTCAATTGTTGCAAAGCAAGGAATAAGTGATCTTTGCCGGGGTCCCGCCTCAGCGGGGCCTCAGGGTCCCCGAGGGATGTGCACGGCTCAGGCGAAGCGAATGAAGCGAGACACCCAGTGGGGTGCCCGAGGACAGCCCAGCTCTCTGGGCCTGACTGACTCGCCGAGAAAAATCAACCTTTGTTTTTATAGGGGAGGTTATACAACATTCAATGCATAGTGGGATTATTAAAACAGAAACGGTTGCCATAGAAATAATTTCAAAAAACACAGAAGGTTTTACAGATCAGTCATGTTAAAGAAAGAAATAACCAAAAAGTAGAGAAGGTCCCACAGATCAACCATGTTAAACAAAGGTTATTTTGCCCAAGAGGGTCATTAATCAGATGGCCAACAAAGCTATACGGGCACAAACTTCCAGGTGCCAATTAGTAACTAGGTGTCTATTAAGATTCTAGGGATTGGTCTAAGTTAAAAAGGTGCAAGGGGTGATTTATAGGTTATATAGAAATTAGCTACTGTCCGTTGGGGTTAGATTTGTCTCGGTTAGGTAACTGGTTTTTTGCCTAGGTCTTTTGATTTCTACATCTTGGGGGGGGCATGTTTTATATCCATTTCCATGTATTGAGATTATTATTCCCAACTAGAATTCCTTGCTTCTTTACACTCCTGTCCAGGGTATGGGAGGGGTAGTGGCTCTAATAAATCTTAAGCTTTTGAGTGGTGACTCCTTAAGAAACATTCCTAGCAACAGCTTCCTTCAGCGTTCTGGCAGTGGGTCTGCCCATAGTTTAATTTTATCCTTAACTTCCCAGATGAGGGAAGCAGGCAGCATTAGGGTTGCTAGGGGTCTCTAGTCTGTGGTCAGCAAGTCATTTCACAAAGAATCAGAGGCATCGTGCAGATTTTTTGTTATAATGCACAGTATCCAAAATCTCACCCCCTATTGCTAGCAGGGACAGGCATACAGGAAGAGATAGACAGGGGATCCGGCCACAGTTGCCTCTGCTGTGCAGATGCATCTCATCCGATTGGTTGGCCTCCAACAGATCTTTCCATTTTTTTTTTAAGAATTATGTCCTAACTTCCTCAACTTTTCTTTGAGGAGACCATTCATTCCTTCAATCAGGCCCCGCAGCCTGTGGATAATAAGGAATGTGACCTACCCATTCTAGATTATATTGCTGGCCACGAGTCTCAATTTCCTTTCCTTCAAAATGAGAGTTGTTACCACTCTGAATTTGTAAAGGGGAGCCAGAATAGAGCGTAATGATGTCAAGGGTTTTGCGTGTATTTTTTCTGGGTAGCGCGTAGGTATGCACAGGTGACCAACACCCCAGACTAGGTGTCTACACAAGCACAAATAAATTGGCATCCCCGACTCACAGGCAATGGCCCAATATAATCTATTTGCCAAATGTGAGCGGGGAGCGTTCCTCTAGCCAATTCCCCTGCGACTCTCTTGGGGATGGAGCGTAAAGCATCCTTCCGACAAACTTCACCCTCATCACCCTCATTCTTGATTTGCATCAGAATGGAGAGAGGGGCATCTATTCCTCGGGCCTGTGCCCACCTGTGCATAGCTCGAGCTCCGAAATGTCCCGCTTGATGGCGTATCCATCGGGCAAGGGAATGGTGGTCTTCAGAGGTGGTGTCTTCAGCAGCTACTTTTGCCAGAGCGTCCGCAGTGGTGTTATACTCACACTCGGGCGAATCCGTCTTAGTATGCACGTCTACATGGAAAATAGAGACATCAGTGCACTGAACAATTTCCCAAATTTCTCCCCACAGAGGTTCTCCCCAGAGTTCCCCTCCATGAAATTTCTCAGTTACTGCGTTTCCAGGTGGGTACCCATGTAGCTCATCCATCGGCTACTGCCCGGGAGTCAGTGAACAAATGACGTTCTCCCCGCTTCTCCTGTGCAAGGGCTTGGTGAGCCGCCTTCAGCTCAGCCAGTTGGCCGCTGCCCTGTTTTCTGGTGGTTTTTAAAGTGACTCGAGTATGGGGGTTACAGGCAATAGCCTTCCAGTGCCTTTCTTGACCAATGTATATAGCTGTTCCATCCTTACACCAAGCATTGCTGTTTTGGGGCAGGGGTTAGGGGAGTATGTCCCACTCCCCAGCAGACGGGGGAACTAAGCTTTTCCCTAGTACAGGGGAGTATAGTTGTCTCCCCTTCCAGTTGTCCTCCATCCATGACCAGTTTGTGGAGACGCGCCACCCCTGATTTTTGCCGGCCCTCGCCCTATTCTGGATGTACCGTTTCCATTTAATTACACTGGCTTCTTGGGCATGTCCAGTTTTATGGAATGCTGGGGCCCTCAAAATCCACTTCATAGTGGGGATCCCAGGTTGTAGTAGGACATCATGCCCCACACTAACTGCTCCGTTTCCGTCAAAACCCAGGGAGCAGCCAGGAGTTGCCGCTCAAAGGGAGTATAGGACTTCCCCGCATTGGGCAACTTTCTAGACGGGAACCCTAGAGGCACCTGCTTTCCCTCTCGCTGCTGAATGGGACGTGCTCCTGACTAAGGGGGATACTTTGCCTCCTCCCCCGGTTCTCTCACCCCAGATTACCCGGTCCCACTTCTCAGGGTCCCAGCCAAGTGGGGCAGAAGCAATCACGACACGCGCTTTCTTCTTGTTCGTCTACCCCCGAGCTTCTCGTGTTTATACTGAGCACACCGCACCGCAGCCTCTTCGGCCGCTGCCTGATCCTTTCCGGCTGGATCCCCCGGGATAAAGTTTTGACATCATAACGTGGAAAGTTTCCCTTGCGATTCTGCGAGCTCTCGCTCCAGCTGAAGTTTTTCCTGCAGGATCGGCTCTGCCTGCCTTTCATGACGCTTTCTACATGCGGTTAGAATGACCCATCCCGGGCGGCAGACGGCGCCCGTTTCTTTTCCTGTCTCTGCCGGCAGTCCCTGGAGGCATTCCACCAACGGGGGCAGCTCCCTGGTCCACAGTGCTCATGGGGGCCGCTTCCCGTCGCCCATTCTTGTGCAACCCGGGAGAACAGGAGTCCTCCCAGCCCCGCACCTCACAAACCACACATTTCACTTCGGGCTTGCTGGAAAAGGGCCTATTGGCCTCGAATCCTGTTCATGAGGCCAATTCGTGTGCCATGAAGGGGCAGGTATGAGATCGTGGCCACTGAATTTGGAGGTTTGGACTTGCAGACAATAAAAACCCCAAGTCAGAGGTGAATGCTTGAGCTTTTTATTAAGCGAGAGCAAAGAGAAAAGCAAGAAGCAAGGACATACATCCCAGACGGGAGTTGGCCAACCCCGGAACATAGACGCTGGGGAATCCCGGAGACGGCTTTCGGGGTTCACCTGGGAGAGTTCCGAGAGAAGCATCCTTCTGTCAGGTGAGATTCCAAGGTCTCACTTTGGGGGCTATGCTTAAATGTGTTTTAGACAAAAGTGGCTACGTGCCAAAGGTCTTGTGTGACTTAGCTAACCAACAGGTCCCTCTGGGAGAAGGGCCAGTTGTCCCCGAAGGAACAGTTAACTATTAAAAGTACTGATCTCCCGGGGAGAAGGGCTGGTTCTCCCTGGGAGACAGCACGCCTGTATTTCATTCTTACAATAAAGGTCACAGCTCGGGCGTAAACAGGAAGGATTCTCAATGTCCCTTTAACCCGTCGGTGCAACAGGCAGTCCTAGAAGGGGAAACCCTGGTGGCTACCAAGCTCACAGAGACACAGATACTCTAGCATCCAGAGAAAATGCCCATTAAAACAACAGCAAGCTAACAGCGCCCCATTACGCCAACAGTGAGGAAGCTGGGTAATCGCCACGTGCTGGGGAAGAGGTGAGGAAATGGGACCCTCTCCTCGGGGTGGAGCAGGGCCTGTGCTGCCTTTCTGGGAGCAGTGGGGAGGGCTTGGTGGAGCTGAGGTCAGCACACACCCTCCGGCCCAGCAATCTCTCTCCACATCTAGTCTCAGGGAAAGCCCTGCTCAGGCCCCCAAGGGGCCAAGGACAAGGGTAGTCTTTGCCTTGTTGTCTACGGCAGAGGGGAGCTGGAGGCGCCTGGGTTTCCATCACCAGGGAATAAAGCAGTGATGTGTGAAGGAGCACCCTGTGGCCGTTAGAAGGGCACACCGGATACCCCGCAACTGTGCGCAGATTTGGCAGAGTCATGTGTAGGAAAGAAGGAGGGGGGAGGGGGCCCAGCTCTGCCGGCCGAGTCCACGTCGGGGCGTTAGAAGCATAGAGAGACACTCCATCTTTTGGAGGCTTCGCTCCTGCCCCAGGGTGCGTATCCACCACGGGGGTGCCCTTGTTGGGGAGGATCCCAGCAGAGGGGGTGTGGGACGCGGTGGGGAAGTAGAGAAGTGCAAATAAACCAAGACACGGGCCTTGTAAGGACCAGTGACAACAGCGTGCCGAGAACTGAAGCAAATGATCAATCCAACTCTCTGTACCTGGGGTCCCCCGCCTCCGAAAGGGGCTGCGGATAGCGAAGGCTTTCAGGACAGAACTGGCCGTGCCGAGCACGGAAGCTGCACGTGGGCCGCATCTCCCGGGGGCTGGCGGCTGTGCCCTGTCTGCGCAGACGGAAGGGGAACGAGGGCAGACGGAAACCCAGACTCTCGGGAGAGGACGGCGAGCGTCACAAAATTTAAATGTCGGGCTGGGTGCAAAAGGCTTGGGGTTTTTGTGTCTGATTTTGGTTTTGTTTTGTTTTGGGGTTTTTTTTGCCATTTCGCCTTTATTTTCTTTATAAAGCTTTAACTATTTAAAACTGTGACACCGTCTTGAGGGATTTATGGCAGGAGTGGATGTGTGGCCCAAAACAACTCTACCTTGGAGGACAAGGGTGGTTACGGGCTGTGCAGTGACCAGGTTTCTACCTTCCGTGTGCAGTGTTACATGGTCATAACCATGAGCCGGAGTGTAAAAAGTCAGGGATGTGCACTGTAACCTCTCGGGCAACCCCTGCAAAAACAATACAAGGAAGGAGAGGTAAACCGCTAACAGGAAAAATTAAATTAAAATTTTATAAAACATTCTACAAAGTATTTAAATAATTTCAAAAGGCAGGAAAGGAGGAACCAATGAGCAAAAAAAGTTAGAGGAATCAAGCAGAGAACAAAAAATAAAACGATAGATGAAATACAGTAAGCGTTAATGAATCCTACAATTAAAGGAAATGGTCAAGGTGGATTTTCTTTAAAAAAAAGTCTAGACTCCACGCTGTCTATAAGAGACACCCTTTAAAACTAAGTACACAGGTGGGTTGAAAGTAAATAGATGGAAAAAACATACCTTGCACACTGTAAACATTAGAAAGCTGAAGTGACTGTATTAATATCAGGTAAAATAGATTTACAAACAGACTTTAAACAGGGATATACAAAAGGAAGTTTTCATAATGATATCAGTGATCAAACGGAAGACATAAACAACTATAATGCATATGCTCCCAATAACAGAGCTTCCAGATGCAGTGTCCAGCACAAATAACGCTCCCTTTCTATTACAGAATCTTTTATGACAAAACCATCAGCACGTAATTCTGTAACATAACGATATCACACTCAAGCACGCTGTAGGACACTTTAGGTGAAATGCTCAGATGAAAACTATAAATTATTACACCCATATTTTTACCCTCCCAACCACGCTCAAGTGGGCCTTACTTCTGCCGGACCCTGGATACAAAAGAAAGAGAAAAAGACAAGTTCACAATCCAAATTTAAGACCTCTTTCTCAACAATGGAAAGGACAACTAGACAAAAAAAAAAAAAAAAAGCCGACACAGAAGATCAGAACAATACCATCAGCCGCGTTGGCCTCACTGGTATTTATTTCCCCGGCAAGTGAGCAGACGTACGTTCTTTTCGAGAGCTCGGCCAGGTCTCAGCCAGCATCTGCCTCCGTCAGGGGTGGCGGGGGGGGGGGGGGTTCCCTTGAAGCCAGCTCTCCCAGTGGTTTAACACATATTTTAAAAATGAGCTACGGTGAGAGAAAATACATTTCATTTCCGTTCTTGTCTCAGTTCTGCGTACTGTAAAAGAACATTTTCTGCGCAGAATGTAACCGAATCTACTGTACTGGTCTTGGGAGGGAACGGCAAAGCAAAGGTCACGTTGCCTGAAGGCTGCCTTGCTGGCTGCCAATGAAATTAAGTCATAGATGCTCTAACCTAGTAATTGAATCACGGCATTAACTGGCTTCGTGCAGCATTATCTGGAAAACGCAGGTCTCCAGGTTGGGCCACTGTAATAGAATCACTAACCTGTCTGGGGACATTTGCTGTAATTGGAGGCTGCAGAGCAGCCAGCCCGCAGTGAAGAGCACGTTTCCCCCGGTGCGCCGCTCCCGCCTGGGTCCTCGCAGCCGCCGCCCACGTCCTCCAGTCCGCCAGTGACTCAGTGGAGCTCTGTGAGCCATTGCTTCCAACAAGCCCCTCCCCAGCGCAAGAGCCTAAGGTGACTCCCTAATACTCCCGTCTGAAGCCTTCTGCCTGGCTTTTAGGGTTGTCTGCAACCCACCCCACCCGGCCTCCCGTCCCCAGCTCTCGCCCTCTGCTCTAATCAGACGGTGGCTCAGTGCCCCAGAAGCAGACATCATTGATATTTTCCTCAACCGCCAACTTCCCAAATCCCACTCCTAGCCCCAGGTCCCTCCTCAAGCTGTCCTTGCGCCTGGGCCTGGGCGTCAAGCCCCAGATAACCACTGCAGCCCTCCGGGGCTCCTGCCTTCAAGAGCACCCAAGGCCCAGAGAGCCTGCTCCCCACAGAGGCCTTCGCCAGCATGCACTGCTCCCCAGAAGCTCTGTCGGGGCTCATTCCTCCCACCCCACCCTCAACGGGACCTTCAACCCCTTGACGGCGGAGGAAGCAACTTCTTCCTCGTCTCTCTCCCCAAGGGCGGCTTGCACGGTGCCGCTCACAGAGCAGGCCCGTAGAACTAGCATCTATAGGGACCCTGGGGCCAGAGCCGACTCTGCCCCAGCCAGCTGAGCCTCAGTTTCCCCATCTGTACAGACAGTGGGTTGTCGGGTAGACCGCACTGTCTAATCCAGTAGCCATGCCACCTATGGCTGTGGAATGCTTAAAATGCGACTAGGCTGAACTGAGATATGCTTTAAATAGGAAATGCATACTAAAATTCCAAGGCTTAGTATGAAAAAAGGCAAAACATTCCACTAGTAAGTTTTATATTGTTTACATGCTAAAGTGATAATATTTTAGATACATTGGGTTAAATAAAATATATTATTAAAAGTAATTTTGCCAGCCCTGACCCATGTGGCTCAGTGGGTTAGGCGTTGTTCCATAAAACAAAGGGTCCCCGGTTCGATTCCCGGTCAGGGCACGTGTCTGGGTTGTGGGTTGGGCCCCCAGTGGGGGCGCGTGCAGGGGCAGCTGATCGATGTTTCTCACGTCGATGTTTCTACCCTTCCCTTCTCCTCTCTCTAAAAATAAATAAGTAGAATATTTTACAAATAATAATAATTTTGCCAGTTACTTTTTTACTTTTTTCTTTCAACACGGCTGCCAGAAAGTTTAAAATGTCCTGTGCGGCTCACGTTTTATTTCTGTGGGACGGCCCTGGGACAGAACACCAGTGCTGGCAGGAGCCCTGGAGGTTGTTGAGTCTAGTGGTGGCCTTTTCCACAGGGAGCAGTGACCTGGACAGGGACAGAGCCTTGCCTGAGGTCACGCAGGGGCCAGGTCAGGGCAGTGAGGACTGGAGCCCCGCTTCCTGGACAGCGGGTGTTCCACACTGAGGGTGCGGACCGGGGGGTGCCCACAGGTGGTCCCCAGCAGCTGAGAGCTCTCGGGACGCAGCTCCGCGGGGGCTCCCGCCTCCCCTGCTCACAGCCGTCTTCACCCACTTGCTATGCCAGCCGCACACCCAGACACCCGCTGGGAGGGGGACGCTAGTGGATAATCAATAGTCCAATAGGGTAGGCTGCAAAGGCCCAAACCTAATTATTTTGTTCAGAAACTTGTCTGTAACTAAAAGGCATCTGAAAAATCACTGCCACCATCTGTGAGTGGGGGAGAGAAGCCCAGTGATTATGTCCAATTGGATTTCTATCGACTGTTGTCTTGCAGGGAAGGTGCCGTGTCTCTGCGAAGCCCCTGGTGTGTAGGTGCCTCAGGGGCGTGTGCACGTGCGCACGCACACACACGCGCACACACACACTCCAGAGAGAGCTCTCCCTTTCCTAGGAGGCTTGGGGGAGGATTCTGGCCCTCCCTTTTACCACAGGTGGCCTCAGCTGCTGCTGCTACCACCAGGGTGACACTCGGGGGCTTATTTGTGAGGTTTTAGGTTTTCTCACCCTAATTTCTCTGAGGAAAGCAGAAGACGAAGACCTTCCGAATGGCAGCATGGAGAGACCGAATGTCTCCTACGACCCCGGGCAGTCGCCACACTCCCCACAGCACAGTAGGAAATACTTAAGGAGGAGAAAGCTTTTGAAAAGTAGTTCAAGACATTTGTGGGTCGAGTCACTTGCATGGCTGCAGAATCGCAGTAGGAAAAATCTGGAAACCTCCTGAGTGTCCGCACGTGGGGGCCTCCCGGAGTCCGTGGTGGTGAGCCTGGCAGAGAACAGCCACGTGACCACCCAGAAAATTAGGCAGCGCACTGTTTGCCGTGGAAACACATCCTAGACGTTCAGGGGCCGGCGGAAGTAAGGCTCGCATGAGCGTGGCTGGTGGGGTACACGAACATCTCACAATGCGACGGACAGCGATTCGAACATTTCGCCTAAAATGTCACATGGTGTGCTTGCGTGTGCTATTGCGACATTACAGAATTACATGCTTTGGATTTTGTAATAAAAAAGAGGCGTTATTTGTGCTGGACCTGGTACAATTCTTGGGTGAAACTAAAGCTCACAGCACAGCCTATCTGCTGCAATCCAGTGTAGGAAAACAAGCACGTCATTTCAAAGGCTGTGCCGGCACGGGCCAGTGCAACATGCAGACACGTCAGTTCTCGGGGGGTGTCGGCGGGGGACGGCAGTGTGGCAGGGGGAAGGTTTTTACTTCCCACTGGTAACTGTATGCCCTTCTGTAGTCTTGAAGTGTCATCTACCACAAGCTTCTATTGCTTCTTTCCATGTTTTTATTATAAGATGGATCATACACACAGGAGAGTGCAAAAAACACGTGCTGACAGTGTAAAGAACAATTGTTCATGAGTCCCACTGTGACCCCCACCCAGGCCAAGGTGTAAAGCTGGGCGGGAAACCCCGGAGCCCCTGGGTGCCTCTCCTGGGTCCCAGTGACCTCCCTCCCCTACGAGTGACCGCCCTTGATCGTCTTCTCCTGCTCTCGTTTGTAACAGTAGCACCTGTGGTGTTTCCCTAAAAACACCATTGGGGTTTGTCTGCTTTTTTATCTTTTTGTAAATGGAACCCTTCTGTAGAAGCTCTTTCTCTCTCTGGTTCCTCTTGCACAATGTCTCTGGGGAGAGTCACCCATGTCATGTAGCGCTGAAGTCTGTTCGTGTCCCTGCTGTGTGATACTCCACTCTGCGGCCACATCACCGTTCCTGTGTTCGTTCTTTGGGTGGACATTGGGGCACCCCCCAGTTGGAGCTCCTGTTGGCGATACTGCTCTCCCGCCACCCAAGAACTTGAACCGAGGCCAGTCTGAACCCGTGGCCTTCCCCAGCAGGCTACCCTGCCTCTCCCAGGCAATCTCACAGACTGACACAGAGACCTATCTCGAGGTCGCTCTTCCTAAAGCCCAAGAGGACAAGGCCAAGCGTCATTAAATGCCATGACCCCCCACCCCTCCGCCAGAGTTGAGCGCAAGGTTTCTGCACACTGAGTCACACACAATGATTGCCCAGTGGGTTTAATCTGGGTAACAATGTGCTTTTGTGGCAAACCATCCCAATGACTTTTACAAAGATTTTTATAGTGCTTTTGCCTTACTACAGAAGTAATGTCTGTTGACTGCAGACAGGTTCACTTCCGGGGCCCAAGGGCGTCCAGTGTGTGAACACGGGCACTGACCTTCGCGCTCTCATCCGACGGGCGTTTGCACTGTGCGTCCGTGATGAATAATACTGCGGCAAGCAATCCCGACGGCCACACCTTTCCGCACCCTGTAACCACTGCCTTCGGGAAGACCCCCAGTTCTGGCATTGTGGGGCCAAAGAGCAGGAAACGTTCCCTAGTGGGTGGAGCCCATTTCAAAACCCATTTCCCTGCTTCCCGTGGATGGGAGCCATTCCCTCTCCTGGGGCATCTGCCTGGGCTGTGGGCCGGATGAGAAGGTAGGAGGGCTGTGAAATGTGTGACAGCCGACCAGCTGGCTTCGGACCTTGACCCAGCCCTTCCCCTCGGCTCTCTCCGCAGCTACAGCTCCCTGGAAGAGGAGAGAGGGGCTGGGGGAGCCCTGGTATCCTAGTGACAATAAACGCACATCACCGGAAGGAAGGGGTCCCCGGAGCTGCCTCTGACCCTCCACACCCAGCAGCAGACGCTCCATCCTCCGGCCTTTACTGCAGGCCCACTGTGTGCACGGACCGTGCACAGCCAAGTCAGAGATGCGGCCTCGGAGACCCGGGAGCCTCTGACCTCTGGAAGGACCCGAGAGGATGAGGCAAAAGCAAAAATTCCAGCAGCCTGCTCAGGTGGGCTGTTTTGCTAGAAGCTGTCCTGCAATCCAGAATCTCTCTCTTTCTGTGCATCCACGTGGCCCTCAGGGAGGAAGGTAACACGCCTGCTAAAGAAGTAAACAGACCCAGGCTGGCGTAGCTCAGTGGATTGAGCGCGGGCTGCGAACCAAAGTGTTGCAGGTTCGATTCCCAGCCAGGGCACATGCCTGGGTTGCAGGCCATGAACCCCAGCAACCGCACATTGATGTTTCTCTCTCTCTCTCTCTTTCTTCCTCCCTTCCCTCTCTAAAAAATAAATAGATAAAATCTTTAAAAAAATTATTAAGTTCAAAAAAAAAAAGTAAACAGGAGAAGACTCAGCCTCAGGGTAAAAATATCTCCTTGAACGTGCAGTACTGTCTGGGTTTGCTGTGCTAATAAAGCTTTCCTGCGGCTCCTTGAGGCAAGAGACAGCCAATGAAACACGCTGTCCCAGACCCGCTTCCTGCTTTCCTGCCCAGACGGCGTGAATGGCCTTGGGGAAAGACTTGCGTGACCTTTGTGATCTGGCCTCCGGTCACTCAGTCACCTGTTGAGGAGGAAGAGGGGAGGGGCTGCGCAGGGAGGAAAGGGAGGTGTCAGAGGGCTCCGCCTGCCAGGGTCTCAGAACTTGGGGGTGGGGGGAGGACCTGGGAAGGGCACAGGGTAAGGGGTGGGTCCCCCAAAACAGGAGCATCAACAGGGACCCGGCACCTCTTCTAAGAACACTTCTTCAACAGACATCACGCTCTGAGACTAGTGACTGGGCGGACAGGACATTCCCCCGGACATCTGTGTGGGGGCCAGAGCTGGCAGAGGCCTCAGGGGAGGGTGCCGTCCTCCAAGACTGCGAGGCCCGGCGGACCCAGAGACTTCTGGGAAGGGCAGAAGTCTCAGAAGCGATGCCCTGGGTGTGCTCGGTGAGAAGCGTACAGGACGGTCTCTTTCCATCACCAGCTGAGCGAAGTCCCCCACTTTACTTAACGTGAAGGTAGGGCGTCAGCATGCAGGCCGGCGGCCACCCTCAGGCAACTCGGCCCCCTCTGTCCATCAGTCTCCACGCAGCCGACCCGCCCGGAGAATCTGCGGTCTCCCCCGGCCGTCAGCATCACAGCACACCTTAGAGAGTGCTTGGAGACGGCCTTAGAGAGTCCTTGGCCAGCAGCTTTCCTTCCCAACTCGCTCGCTCTCTCTCACTCTCTCTCTCCCTACCTCTCTCTCTCTCTCGGGAAGTTGTGGACTTCTTTCTTCAAACAAAGTGTTATAGGAAAGCAGACTATATAAAACAGGGCAGCCCTGGCTGGCATAGCTCAGTGGAGTGAGCGCGGGCTGGGAACCAAAGTGTCGCAGGTTCGATTCCCAGCCAGGGTACATTCCTGGGTTGCAGGCCATAACCCCCAGCAACTGCACATTGATGTTTCTCTCTCTCTCTCTATCTCTATCTCCCTCCCTTCCCTCCCTAAAAATAAATAAATAAAATCTTTAAAAAAAAAAAAACAGGGCAAAGCGAACCTACTCAGGCCAAAGTAGGGGCAAGTGACTGGAATCTCTGCCTGGGCTTCAGAGAGCGCCCCGTGGAGACCCCCCGGGCGACTTCAGCCCGGTCGCTGTACATTGTGGAGACTGAGGCCTGGAGGGCTAGTCCTGGCCATAAGCTCTGGGAGCCCAGAGACCCGGTCCACCTTGTACCACTCTGAATCCCGTGGGTCCTGGCACATAGTGGGTCCTCAGTAAATGCAGGGGTGGGCAAAATTAGGTTTACAGTCGTTCGTGTGGAAGACGATGTGCAGGTGATGACTCCTGCAGTAGCTTTATTAACTGTTTCGTGCACACACGGCTAGGAACCTAATTTGCCCAAAGCTGTGTTTGTCGATGGTGACAGACAGGCGGTGCTGCCCACCTTCGTGCGGGCATCTCCGTTTTCCACACGTGCCAGTGCTTTCTGAAGAATCTAAAGGGGAGCTTGAACCTCCAAGAGGCCCCTTAATGGCCTATGTTTTGAATTTATGCCCCTTGAAAGGGTTTCATTCTCTGATCTAAATGGCAAGAACAAAAGCAGAGCAGTAAAGGGTGAGGAGGATGAAAAGGAGCCACGATTTGTATCTGAGACGGAGGTGCCCTTTGTTGTCCAGCGTCCAAGTCAACTTCAAAGTTCTCGGCTACACAGATGCACGTCGGTCACCACGGCAACAGCCAAGCCGCCCAGGCCCTCCGACCCGGCCTGTCCCCTGCCAGCCGTGGCACGTGCCTGGCTTCCAGGGAGCTGGATCGGGGGATGACCCCCTCATCCTGGCTCCCCTGTCACCCAGCTGTCTTCTTGGTTCTCTGCCGGGGGGAAAGAAGTCGCTGGATGCCCCTTGGCCCTGCAACCATGCGTGAGCGTCGGCCATGTGCCTGCACCTCAGAAGTGCCTTCGGGGCTACACCGCTCGCGCCTGGAACACGGGGCTCACTCGGCAGGGGCTTGTGCACGACTATGTGAGTGAACCAGCAACAAGAGTCACCTGGGAGCTTCTCAAGTCTACACTCCCCAGGCCCCACCTGACACCAGAGAAATCAGTATGTCTGGGAGGCACGCTCACGGCTGGGGGAATTCTTAAAAGCCGCACAGGGGCCTCTCCAGTCACAGAGCCGGAGAGAGAAGAAAGCCTGGTCTCGGCAGCCCCCCAGGCTGGAAGGGTGGGGAGGAGCGGGACCCCCCCCACAACAAGATTAGAGCCCAGCCTTGGGCGAGTCCGTTAGAGGCACCTGGATGGCAGTCCTCAGCCTGGAGTTCTGGGGGCGGTGTTAATATCCGCAGTGGGGGGGGGGGGGGTGGGATGAGGCCAGAGGGTGGGATGAGGCCAGAGGGAGGGAGTGGAGACAGGGAAGACGTGGAGGGCTGCAGGGGGAAGCCCTGGAGAGAGAGAGAGAGAGAGAGAGAGAGAGAGCATCAGGCAAAGCACTGTTTTGGCAGCCCAGGAAGGTGACAGATGCAGGCTGGGGAAGAAGGACACGGTTGTGCCAACGAACCCCAGGGTACTAAGTGGGGAGCTGAGGGAGAGTGCCCCCCCGGCCCCCACCCCACGTGTTCTGGGGTGTTAGCTGCCGAAGGTGCCCCACCAGGGTGAGAACTGCCCTCGTTGCCTGGGCCCCCATGACTGAGACCGCCCCAGAATCCGTGGGGGCTCTGCAAGCTGATGCTGAGTACCCCGAGCTCGTACCTCACTATCTGCCAACCTCGGGTAGCGGGGGGGTGCCAGAGAGAGCCGAAGCGCACCATGTTTGACTCCAAATCATAGCAACGGGGACAGCTGGGACTTTGTAAGGAGCCCCCAAAGCTGGGCGCTGGGCGACAGCACTTCCTGTGGGTTCCCTGCTGGATCCGCACAACAACCCTCTGAGGTAGGTACTGTTTGATGTCGGTTTGGTGGGAAAGACACCTGCCCAGATTCCAGGCAGCCTGCCTCCACGGGCAGAGGCCTTCGCCACTAAGACACACGGCCCTTCCCCGCCAGTACTGAGAGGCCCAGGTCAGAGCAAGTCAGCCGGCAGCCCACAGGCCAGTGCCCCCGGGGGGCCAGGCCACTCTGCTCCCCACCCACACAAACGGCAGCACACCGGGCAGAGGTCAGCCGGACCACAGGGGGCTGCCAGAGCCAACCCTCTCCTCTCTGCAGAGACCCGGAGCAGGGCTCCACCTGGCTGGGTCATTCAGCAGGGCAGGACCACCCCAGGATGGGCGCCCAGCCAGGTCTGTCCCCGCAGGCCTCCCAGAGAGCAGGAGGGCCCTGAGCCCCTCCCAGGGGTGAGAGCCTGCCTGGCCCTGGCCCTGGCCCTCCGGAAGGCAGCGGTTCGCAGCGCCACCACAGGAGTCACCTGGCAGCTTTAGAAACAGCAGAACCACAGCCCCATCACCACAGTCGTTCTTGGGAGCCACTCCCAGAGCCCCCAGCCCAACAGATCTCAGGCGGGACAGGGCATCGGTGCTTCGTAGAAGCTTCTAGGTGTCTTTCTCGCAAGCTTCAGCCGGTCTACCCACCGGAGTGAGGCTGGTGGATCAGAGAAGGAAGCCACCCATGTGAGGGACGACTAATGACTGGACACCAAGTGTCTAGTGCCTGGGACTCCAGCGGTGACATTCCCGGGCCTTAGCTGGGCAGGGCATGTAATGTGAAGGGCAGGGGACAGCCTTGGCGAGGACGTGCGGTGGAAGCACCCCTCGTGAAAGCTGCAGGAGGAGCATGGATCGGGGGCTACTTCCCCCGGTGTCCGCGGCAGGGGACGGAAGCCCGAGTAGCCTCCTGCTCTGGGACCAGGATGAGGACAGAAGCCGAGGTGTCTCCTCTTAGAGGGCCGCAGTGGCGGGAGATAGCCGCTTCCAGGGGCGCCTTCCTGGAGGCACCGGGGCGTGCGGTAGTGGATCTGCTGGGCGGGAGCCTCAGACACGCCACCTGCTGGCCGAGGAGCGCCGGGCCGCGCGGTCTGGCGGCTCCACCTGGTGGTCACTCGGGGAAGTGCAGTCCGCTCAGCCCGCCCAGGGCAGCCTCGAGGCCGCACCTTCTTAGTGTTGGGTCCGGAGTGGTTCCTCCATCAGCTCCCCCACCCGCGAACTTCCAGTCCCGAGAACCCAGCGCTGCTGGGCCCGGCTGCCCTTCCCTTGACAGCGACCGCTCTGGAAGCCCCCTCCTGGTCCCCGGGGATTGGGCCTCCCCGGACGACTCCCTTCATCCTCCACCTCCCCACCACCTCTTCGGCGCTCATCTTGAGTCAAATGCCCATGAACTTCAGTTTCCTCTGTTAAAAACAGCTGAGGATCTGCTGGGCTGGCGGACAACCGGACAGGACGACCTCCACGGCCTCTGGGTCAGCGCCTCCACCAAAGGCTCTGGTCTAGGTCCCGGAGGAGCTGCGCTTGGGGTTGGGGGGGCGGGGTGGGGGGCGGGCGTTTCTGTGCCCGATGGCACGAGTGTTCTTGCAGACATCAGGTGTCCAGGCAAGGCTGAGAGTGGCTGAATTCACCTTGCGGCACTGGAGTGAGAGGTAAATAGGGGGCGGGAATATGGGTGCCTGGCACGGAGGGGTGCGAAGCGAGCAGCGGGGAGGCCGGCTGAGCCATGTCCTCAGAACTGCGGAGGAACACCGACCCGCCAGCAAACGAGCGTGACCTGATATTTGGTGGACGCCCCTGACAAACTCCATGAGTGCACTTGAACGGGACTTCCTACCGCCCCCAGAAGGGACTGGCCGGGGGGTTCGGCACCGCCTGTAACTACCTCCACTCTCTGAGCCTGGGAAGCAGCAAGCACAGCCCTCGGTGTCCGTCTATCTGAACTTCGCAAAGCTACCGGCTTCCTTTATTTTCAAACTGGAATCCCCGGGAATTTTTCATTGGTCCTCGCCATTGTTGCTCTGTACACTGGAGTAGGATTCATCATTTACCTAGGGACGAATTTTGCTAATCACTGGACACAGGTCAATTTTTTTCCCCCCAGATACTCTCCAAAAAAACTTTGATTCTCTCCAATCGGATATGTCTCATAGCTGACCAGGGAAATAGTAAGACCAGTTCTTACTCTGTTACATCCTCTCCCAGGCCGGGGTCCCAGGAGTGACTCTGAGACCAGGATTAGCGTGCGTGTGGGTTGTTTAGGGGTGACCTCAAGAGGAGGAGGGACAGGGAGATGAATACAAGGTATGCTCGGAGCAACCGAGGTTCCACTCGGTCGGGGAGGTCGGGAGACCGTGGTGAAGGTGACCCAGAGTCGCCCTGTAAAGGAGGCAAGCCGCTGGGTGCTATTCCTCAGTGGCTGAGGGATACTCCCAAGAGCCTCTGCTCTTTGGATTTCCAGCCTTCCCGGTGAAGCCACGCCCTCCGGGCCAGAGCAAGTTCTCTCTCAGGCAAAGGGAGCTGGAGTCCCAGGGCTTCTGGGAGGGGCACCTACAGTATCTGCCACACAGACCAGCCCCTTCCCGTGCCAGCTCATTCAGGAGGTGCCCGTCGCGTGCAGCCGAGTGAGGACACTGGTCTGCACAGACTCTGGCCATCAGGACATCTCCCAGGCCCTACAAACATGGGCAACAATCCCATGAGGCAGGATCAGCGTATTTTACACAGGCTGGAATCCAGCTGATCTCGCCCACGTGCGCGCCGTCATTCAAGCAAAGAGGCTGCCCAGACTAGCTCTGTTTCATCAGGGGCACACAGGGAGCTGCTCAGGGCGGTTCTAATTTAGTGCAAAAGTACAGATTGCAAGAACAAAGGTAAGTTTTTTCCCATGTTGCAAGAAACGGGTGACTTCCAGGAGGTGGTTTCATCGACATAAGGTGACAGTTTCTTTTAAATGAAGACAGGGAAATAAATTGGACGTTGGGGAAGGGTGAGGGTTTTTGTCTACGTCCTGACACGAAAGGCGGCAGCCACCTTTCTGCGGGGCCCAGAGGCTGAAACCGGCCCTCGCGCAGGCTCTGTGTCCACACCGCCAGGTCTCTGATGGCAGGCCGCAGTGCCACACTCTAACGACACTGCCCCAAACGCCAAGGCGAGGGAACCAGCTCAGCTAGTGTGCGCCTCACGAGAGACGGTGGAGCCTTCCTGTGTTCACGGCGTCCTAGAACTTCCCTTTCGTGAAGAACAGCATGAAGTGTTTGTAGCCGCGAATCAGCCTGGTTTGCACCAGCTTGAAAGCGATGCACACGATCTCCATCCCGACGATGATGTAGAGCGAGAAGAACAGGAAGAAGTGAGGGTGCTGCAGCGCGATGTCGCCGAACCCGATGGTGGTCAGCGTGACGAAGCAGAAGTAGAAAGCGTCCTCGAAGTTCAGGTGCTCCTCCCAGGCGGGGAGGACGGCGGCCGCGCAGGAGATGTAGGCAAAAACGATGAGGGCGATGAGGGGCAGGGGCACGTCCAGCTTCTCCACCTGCCGGCCCACCTCGTCCAGGTTGCTGATGACGGAGAAGGAGAGTGTCCCCGACGCCAGCTCAGGGCAGGAGGTGCTCCGCTCCACGGCCCGCGTGGGCAGGGGCAGCGTGTTCCGTGTCTCTCGTGCCAGGAGCCTCTCCAGCAGCTCCACATTGCTGCTTGAGGCCGCGGGACACCTGGGGCTGGGGTCCTGGGGCTCTGGGGCGTCGATGATGATCCTGGGGACAGCCTGGCCCGCGGGCTTGGCGTCCCGCCTTCTCCTGGAAAGCAGTCGGGAGCACCATTTGGGAAGGCGAGGGCAGAGGAATGGGAGCTTTCGGAGCCGGTTGTACGACGTGGACAGGAGGGTTGCCAGGATGTCACCTGTGTCCGTGAGGACCAGCACCATCAGGGGGATGCCGAAGAGGGCGTAGAGCATGCACACGTACTTGCCGAGCCTGGTGACGGGGAAGATGTGGCTGTAACCTGAAAAAGAGGACACAGTCGGGGGTCGTCATCTGCTCCTCCCCCTCCCCAAGAAGCTTTAAAGAGATCTTCTGCCGTTTCCCCTCCTTGGCATAGCATTTGATACAATGCATTGGCAAATATTCATCTTGAGACATTTATCCCCCTGCCTAACATGAGGCCTGCTTTGGTGGGGGGTACCGGGCCAGGGGGGATGCCCAGCTTCTCTTTAGGGTTTGGAGCAACTCATGTCCAAAGGTCGTTGACCCCAAATGTCCTTGGCAGGGGCAAGCACATGTTTGGGAGCGAGCCACCGCCTGTCAGTCTGCCGTGGCCGCCTCTGAGTGTCCGCGTGAGGAAGAGCCAGCGCCCTTAGGAGAACAGCGTGAGCGCAGGTGAGAGGGTGCGGACGGCTTGGCAATCTTGCCCACCGCCTCCCTCATCCTCCAGAAGCCGCCTTCGTCCTCCCGGGGATGCCTGGGCCTCTCGATTTGTTTCTGCGTAACAGGCAATTACCGTGTGCCAACGATGTTACGGCAGAGCGCCCAGCATTCGGGAAAGTAGGAGGCCGGAAAGTGAACCAAATACAATGGCCGCCCTCAGAGCCTCTTGGGCTGCAGCGGACCCGACAACCATGCTCACCAACAATGGGGAAGTAGTTAGGATCCCCGCATCTAGAATCTTGCCAACCTGGGTTCAAATCCCAGCTCCGCCGTTTACTTGCAAGTTACTTGACTACTCACATCTTCGGCTTTCTTATCTGTAAGATGGGGATGACAGTCCCTGCTTTGTCTGTTGACTAGCAGGAAGGAGTGCATGGGACCAGAGCCCGACACGTAGTGGGCGACTGATGGATGCTGGTGTCCTCGCCCTCAGGAGCAAATGCGTGCTGTCTACTGGGCACTCCGGGGGGGCTGGTGTCAGCCAACCTCCACAGGTCGGTGCTGTCATCGCCATTCGTAGATGAGGAAGCCGAGGTCGGAGCCACGAAGCAACCTGGCCAGGGCTGCCTGCCTGCTCCCAAGCCAGGGCTCACTGTCCAACTGGGTCAGGAGCACCGAGGGGGTGTAAACCTCCCCCCAGGGAGTACAGGTCATCCAAGCAAAGGGGTGGGTGGGCTGAGGCCGCCCTGCTCTCCAGGAGCCCCTCCTTCTACCCCCATTACCCGCACCCTCGCCTCCTCCGCTGCGGGGCCGGAGCAGGGGGCCGTCACACTCCGACAGTGCGGATCTTCTGAATGGGTGCACTCAGAGACTTCCACAGAGGGAGAGCTTTTGCATTTAATGCCTGTGTTTAAGTTTTGATGTTACGAAGGATGATTCATACAGAAAACTCAGCCCAACTATTTAAATGAACTGGAAGGTAAGTGCTAGGCTGGCTGGGCCCCAGCTCCTCCAGCGCCTGTGGCGAACCCTGGGGCTCTGCCCTCCGGGAACGGGACGATGCGCAGGTGGCCACCTCACCAGGGTTCGGGACGAAGGAAGGCAGTGGCCCTCGGTAGGTCTCATCAGTTCGTGCCCATCCCAGGGCACACCATGCCACCCCAGCTGGTGGCAAAAGTGCCGTGTGATAGTAGGGCAGTTAACGCTGTGTGTGTGGTCGTATTGTGCATGCACACTGGGCACCGACTGCACGCACCGGGGCCACCCTGGTGAGCGAAGTAAACATGGGGCCCAGCCCCACCGAGATTCTGGTTTAGTGGGAGTCGGATAGGAGTCACACTCCGCTCAGCGAGTACAGAATCACAGATGGTGCTCGAGGGCAGGACGTAAAAGAGCAGACTGTCGGGTGAGCGATGGCAGCAAAGGCACCCGGCCCGGATTTCACATTTATTGAGCACCTACTATATGCCTGGCTCCTGTGCACAGGCAGAGGTCGCGCCCTCTGGGAGCTCCTACTTGAGGGGGAGGGTTGGCCTTGAGCTCGGCTCCCCTCCATTCCAGCAGGATGCGGCGGGGATGCAACAGGCGCATGCACCGGGGTCAGGAGTGGGGACCGCATTGGCTAAACCTCCCATCAGCATCCCAGGTTTGTGCCACCGGCAGGACCTGCTGTGAGTGTGCCGAGAGTTTCCATCACCTCTTTTCCCTTCCCCTGCTCCCTGAAGGTCTCCAGCAGCTCACTCCCTCCCCTCAGGGACAGGAGATTGCCAAAGTGGCTCAGGACAGGCTTCGGTGACAGGCCAGAACCACCGAGGAGACCGTGGTGGAGGTAGGATCTAAAGAAGAGGGGGGACAGGGGACTGAGGTGCATCATGGATAGAATGGCCAGCTGCCCAGTCTGCTGCCCAGTCTGCTCAGGACTGAAGGGTTTTCCAGAATGCAGCTCTTCTGGTGCTAAAACCAGGGAAGTCTCGAGCAAAAGAGGCAGCTGACCGGCCCTGGAGGAGGGTGTGGAGAGGCCCCCTGGAGCAGGGAGGAGGGGCGAGGAGGGAGCTGAGCCTCCCCCATCGGGCCAGGAGCTCAGAGGCCCAGCCCTGGGTGTCAGCGAAGATCCCCGTGCCCGTGCCCCAGCACATCATGGGCCCACTGAGCCACTGGCCTTTAAGGATGTCAATAGCATCCACAAGGGCCCCAAAACGGAGGCCACCCTGTCTCCCAGACAGGGCATAAACCCCCAGTTCTCATGCTCCCCTAGGAAAGTCAGGAGACACTGTCCAGTAGACATCCTCAGCCTCAAGTGTGGGGACCCAGGGTCAGACTGTTTCGTTTGTTTGTTTTCTAAGGAAAGAAGGTGGGCTTAGCAAACTGTAAATGAAGCCTCTGTGGCTTCACCTAGCACATTTCTTCTGGGATTTACAGAGTAAACTGCCATTTGGAGTCAAAATTCCTTGCATAGCAAAACCCCTGCCGCCGGCAACCACCATCATTACTGCACTTACGGACAAGGAACAGGGAAGTCAGGTGACCTGCCTAGGGGCCCGCAGCCCACAGCAGACAAGGGTGTGTACCCCTCCCCCAAAGACCACCCCCCCCAGTGCACATGCCCAACCCAGTGCTCCCCTTGGCAGAGGAGGGCTTAGCAAATTGCAAATGAAGTCTCTGTGGCTGCCTTCGGGTGGCTTATGCTTACGATCCAGAATGTACGCCACATCGCAGACAATGCATTAAGGAAGCAAGTCTCCGAGAGCGCCCAGCCCCAGCGAAGGGGCTGTGTTAGCTAGCCCAGTTCCTGAATGCTGAAATGCATAATGGCAAATCATACCATTTCTTATAATGCATTTGTACATTCCTCTGTGATCAGTCGACTCCACTTAGGCTGTGAGGATTGAATTGCCCATGCACTTAACTTTCTAATCCAAGGGGGCTGACCCATCTGGAAATGACCGGGGATTGACCCACCTCACACCTGCCAGGTGTTCTTTCCCAGCATCCAGGCCAGGTGCATTTCAGGCGACCCAGAGACACAGGGCAGGAAGCAGTGATGCCAGCACGACCTCCGAACCCCGTTATTGATTGCAGGCAGTGCAGAACCTCCCCCACCATCCCCTTCCAGCTGTAATTACTGGACGGCCTGATGTCCTCCTAATGGACTTGGGCCGTGGGTAGTAGCATCGCCTTCTCGGGATCAGAACCAAACTAATGCGTTTCCGTTAGATCAGTGGTTTGCAGCTGGGCTCCCATCAGCACCACCCAGGGGGCCCTGCAAAGGGCTGGTGCCCGGGCCGCCCCGGAGATCCTGGCTGGAGTGGCAGGGGGTAGGGTCCGGGTGGGGGAGCTAGTGGAAGACATCCGGGCACCTCGCACATCAGCGTGTGTCCAAATCGCCTGGAGACCCTGTTCAAACACACACCGCGGGGCCCCACGTCCATAGTTTCCAACTCAGAAGGCCTAGGATGGGGCCTGAGAATGAGCTTGAACTTCTAACCTGTTCTCGGGCAATGCACCAGCTGCTGCTCCGGGGCCCACTCTTTGCTAACCACCGCACTAGCTCAGTGGGCCTCGGTGGGGGCCGTTGAGCCCCCCCAAGACATTTGTCAATGCCAGAGACATTTTGTGGCTGCAGCGACTGGTGGGTACAGTGGGGGGGGGGAGTGAGTGCATCTGGTGGATACGGGCCAGGGAAGCAAGGAATTGGCAAGTGTCTCAGATGCCAGCAGTGCCGAGGCTTAGAAGCGCTGCCTCGGATCAAGCGCCCAAAGTTCTTGAGGAAAAGCAGACGCTAAACCCCATCCTCTCAGCCCCCTTGCTCAGCTCCCCACAACTGCCGTTCCCTCAAGGGGTCCCCTGGAGCTGGAGGTTCCCCGAAAAGGCCAGCTGTGCCCAGCCCCTGCCCCACCGGCAGTGGCTGCCCTGCTGGAGTCATAGCCCCCTGCTGAATGGGACAGGGGAGGCGTCCAGCTCAGAGGGCTGCCGTGAGGAATGAATAAGGGAATCACATAAAGCGCGTTGATGCCGCGCCTGGCCCTGGTGAGTGCTCAGTAGTGTGGCTATTGCTGTTATTCTCTCTGCCCACGACCCTGGCAGGAGCGGCGTTCAGGAGAATGGGACCAGTGCTGAAAGAAACCACCTGGGGGCGCTGGTCGCCCTGAAATCCGCCTCCCCACCCTGCCCCTCCCTGGGCGCCGGAGTGCTGCGTGTCTTTCCTGGGAGGCACCCCTGGAAGGCACCCCTGGAAGGCCTCGGCTTCCATGTCCTCAACCATCGCCTCCATCCCCAGGTCCAGCGTCCTTACCACCATCCCCCAGGGCCAAGGAGCCCACCCACCTAAGCTAGAGACCTTGGCCTCCCCCTCCTCCTCACCCTCGTATCCACCCCCTGCAGACTTTCCTTCAAGTCCTCCTTCAGCCCACCCCTCTTCCCACCCTCAGGACCACTGTCCTAGATCAGGCCATTGTCACCATCGGTGGCAGAAACCTCCGCCCTGGTCTCCCTGCTGCTAGCCTCACCCTCCCTGGTCCGCCTCCGTGCTGCAGTGGGGGTGGTCTTGCTAGAATGCTGAGCTACCGTGCCTTCACCTTGCTCAAAACCCTCTGGACGGAGCCCCCACTGTCCTGGCATTGAACCCGACCACCTCAGCCCAGGGGCGGGGCCTTCCCCTGGTCCGAGCCTCCCCTCTCTCTCGCCTCTCTTCATGCCTGACTTCGCCTCCTTACAGCGCCCCTGGGTTTCTGTGTTTTGGGGCCTTTGCCCTCGCCGCTCTCCCAGCCTGGAGTGCCCTCTTCACACCCCACCTTCCCCCCAAGGTGACTCCCGCTCCCCCTCTCGGACTCCGCCTGGCTGTGCTCCCCTCCAGGGGGCCTTACCACGTGCTCCCCACTGACATCCTGCCCCCTGGGCCTTCCCCGCCCTGGGGCAGCCCCCCAGCTCTGCGCTCCCGCCGAACCCTGAGTGCATTGCATGCTGACCGGGCGTGGTCGTCCCGAGGCCTTCTGCCTTGCCCGGGAGCCTGGGCGGGCGGGCAGGCACTGTTGGCCAACGGGATTTTGTACAAGAGCACCCAGCCGACAGCCCAGAAGGGGCTGAATTCTAGCCCACACCTTGCTCACTGCGGTCTACACCCGGGCATGGGCTGCACCCACCTGAAGGAAGGGCCGTCTTTCCTAATTTCCACAAAGGCGCCTTATGGGCCAGGGGCAGGGACCGCTGGGCCCCCGACCTGGGAACCACGCCCACCCGCGCACAGCGGGCCTAGCACAGGGCAGGCCCTCCACACTGCGTGAACCGAACATCCCAGCATCCGCTCCCCAACCCTCTCCCCCAGGTCCTTCTGCCAGGCCCGACCTTGCCCTTGAACTTACCCACGGTGCTGATCACTGTGCAGCAGAAGAAAAGCGAGCTCAGGAAAGACCAGTCTGCGGACCTGTGGAACCACTGGTGCTTCACCGTGGGCAGCAGCTTCCTGAGATCCAGTTTCCTGTCTTCCATGACTCAAGAAAGAGATGACCAGCTGAGGCACAGGGCTCTGCTCTTCGAGATAGGTCCCACCCAGGTGAAGGGGGTCTCCCCCAAGGACCAGCGGGGCCCCGGCCTTGTGGCCCCATCAACACCAACACTTGGCTCTCGGAGCCCTGCTATTAAATGTCTCTGCAGACAGGTCCTGCTCCAGCACCCAAGGGAGAAGCCTGGCAGGGGTGGGGTTGGCGGGGGGGGGGTGGGGGGGGGGCGGTGTTCAGCCTGACTCAGCCATGGGATCCCTGGGTGGCCTTAGAGGGCTTTCTGGACTTTCTGGGCCTCCGTTTCTTCCACCTTGCCAAGGGCCATATAAACAAACTGCTGCTCTGTCTCTCTCACGGGGTTCTTGTAAACGGAAAGCAAAAGGCTTTTATGAAATGCAAGCCGTTATGTGGCTGCAACCGGCACCACTCCCGGAGGTAGTTAAGCCCGGTGGGGTTTGGTGCTTATCCAGCGATCTGTGGGCACCAGCCGCCTGAGGACGCCTGGGACACATGGCAGAAGCAGGTTTGGGAGTCCTGGTTTTTCAGACGCTTCTTCTGGCCCAGCAGCCCGTGGCTTTGGAGATCCTAGAAGCCCCCTGCCAGACGCTGGCATCGTAGTAAGAGGGTGTCACAGAGCAGGAAGCCACTACTCCTCTGAGTGGGCACCAGCCCGGGAATCCCGACACCTGCACGCTAGACCCAGCTCTGACCCCGCCTAGGCCCTACAGCTGAGGACAGGAGGCCTGCTTCTCAGCCTCAGTTTCCCCATTAGGGAGGCAGGATGACACGGTGGTGACAAGCTCTCGCTCTGGAGTCCAATGCCGGGGGTCGAATCCCTGGACCCATCTCCCAGTGTGTGACCTCAGGCACGCTGCTGTTAAGCACCGCAGCTGCTTAATCTGTCCAAGGGGGACATTCCAGCCCTCCTAGGGGGTCCATGTGAGGGTGAAGTGTGCCGAGGGGTCAAGAGCAATCGACTCGGGGTCTGCGCTCAGCCCGTACTTACTGGACATGTTAACCTGCACTGAAAATCTGCACGAAGTGGGGTTGGGCCCGCTCTGGGTTTCCATTCTGTTCCCAGAAGCACCCAGGACACTTTTTAAAGATTAGATTCCAACCCAGCCCCAGAGAGCACGATGCAGCCGGTTTGGGGGAGGGGCCTGGGAGTGTGCATTGGAGACAAGCTCCCTGGGTGCTGCAGACGCGTGGCCAGGTTTGGGAGGCCCTGAACTTGTTGCCAGTCTGGACCCAGGGATGCCTCAGAGTGTCCAAGCGGCGGCAGTGGCAGAAGTCATCTCCCTGGCTGGCTGAGCAGGCGTGTGTCTGTCCGGTACAGGCGCAGAGAGGGGTGGTGTGGGGTGGGGGGGCCTCCACGGAGGGAGATTCTGCCTCCCATGACCAGCGCCTAGTCAGCCCCAGCCGAAAGGGCCTGCCTCTAGCAGAAACAAGTGACTGAATATAAATGCAATCCGATGCGGACATATATTAAAGGGCCTTGTGCCTTCCAAGAGGCTTCGTGTATATGACCTCATCTGCTTCCCCACAGGGTCCGGTGATTGCTGGCCACCCTCCGTCCAGCACACTAGGCCCAGAGAGGGCAACAGCTCTGCCCGCGACCACACAGCAAGCTGGGAGAGCAACAGAGACTAGAAGCAGGCCCCAAGGTCTTCTGACCATCCCTGCCCCATCCCTAAGTTCAGCAACAGAAAATGCTGTTTGAAACAGAAAGTGGGAGAGGAGGGGGGCAGCCTGCTACCTTGGGGAGCAGGTCTGAGCCCCATTTGGATTGCTCCTTGAATTCTAATCCCTGTAAACTGAATCGCGGGGTGAGGCAGGCACAGCTCTGAGGACCAGCCTCGGAACTCCTAGCCCCAGATTCCATCACCCGCCCGCCCGCCTGCCCACCCCAGGGCCTGCTGGTCTGTGTGGGCCTGGGAGCTGAGGCAAAGGGAAGGGAGCCGGCCTCTCCAAGTAGCTCCTGGGTGCTCAGTGCTTTGTCCCATTCTTCACAGCAACCCTCACAGGCCATTCTTCTCTCTATTCACAGAGGAGGAAACTGAGGCTCAGAGAGGAGGAGCCACTGGCCTCAGATGGCCTAGGAACGGGGAGGCGACATGCGGAGGGCCCCCAGACCCATCCTCCTGCAGGAGAGCCCTCGGCTCTCCAGGTCTGCCCGCACCCGTGGAGAAAAGGCCAGCCCTGCCCAGGTGAGCCACCTACCAGTTTTGTTGCATTGCAAGAGGAAGCAGAGCTCCTCCAAGAACTTCTCCAACTCCCCGTCACCTGCCCCCAGGTCCTGGCCGCCCTCGATGGCTGAGAACAGCAGGGCCCCCACCAGTGCGTAGGTCACCAGGGAGCAGAGAAAGCAGAGGCGTGGGAAGAGTTTCTCTAGGGCCTCTTGGTAGCACCTCCTGGCCTGGGACGACCCTGCAGCCTCCATCCTCCCAGGAGCTCGCAGGATATGAAGTGTTGGTGGGAGAGGCAGGAGCACCCAGGCCCTGCCAGGAGGAGGAGAGGGGGGAGAGGGGAAGGGGAGGGCCCCGGGATTGGTCAGGCTCCGAGCTAAGTGGATGGTGCAGGCACTTCCCCCAAGGACTCAGGAGGAAGCTGGTGTTCATGTTCAGTTCATCTGAGTTACTCAGGCGGTGCCCTGCCCCCAGAGCCCCGAATTACTATCGATCCACCAAGCTGACGTGTGCCCGGCAGCCGGGCCAGCCCAGGAGCCGCCTGCTGCGCAGGGGCTCTAGGAAGAGGAAGAGGGCCTGGTGGTTGCTTTGTGCCTTTCCCATCCCGAAGCTGCAGCTTTGGCTTCCAGATACCGAGTCTGACTTTCAGTGTTTAGTCAAGTGATTATCCTTCCTGAGAGTGGTCTCTGGTACCCGGTCCCCCCGGGCAGGTAGCAATAATAGGAACCAGTGTGGCCTTTATCCTTTGCGGACCTAATTGTTGGCTCCAATTCTTCACGTCCCTGCAGCATACCCTCCCTCGTCTTGGCCTCACCGTGGGCAGAGCGGGCTTCCTTGTCCCTTCATGTGGAGCCAGCCCGCCCAGGTGACTTGCCCCAGCCCATGGGGACAGTAGCAGACAGAACCTAAGTGCTTGTGCACTTGTGGTTGCTCCCCTGCGCCCTGCTTCTGCCACGAGCAAATCAGGCCCCGGGGGGCAGATGTAAAGATGTGTGCACCCTCGGACCCCCTTTCAGGGGAGGGTTTTACGTGCAACTTTGAGGAGCGTGGTTTGTCACGGTCTCCAGCGGTTCGTGCTTTCTGGATTTGCCTCAGTTCCCAGCCCTCTTCTGGGGAAGCCCCTGATGGATGGCTGAGCAGGTGACGGTGCTGTTCTGGTGCAGGGTGTTGGTGGCGGGGAGGTTGTGCACAGTGAGGGCAGTGGGGGTAAGGGACCGCTCTGTGCTTTCTGCTCAATTTTTCTGCGAATCAAAAGCTGCTCTTAAAATATCATCTATTTATTTTAAAAAATAACTTACTGGGTGGGTTTAGCTGAAGACTGGACCCACCAGAAGATAGACTTAATAAATTCAAGTACAGGCAATAATCCAGTCAAGATGAAAAGCCATAAACGTTATTTACCTTCTCACCAGAAAAAAAAAAAGACATATAAAACCATGTTAAAAAAAAAAAAAAGAAACAAACTGCCCTGGCTGGTGTGGCTCAGTGGATTGAATGCCAGACTGTGAAGCAAAGGGTCACCGGTTCAATTCGCAGTCACGGCACATGCCTGGGTTGCAGGCCAGGTCCCCAGTATGAGGCCAGTGAGAGGCAACCACACATTAATGTTTCTCTCCCTCTCTTTCTCCTCTCCTTCCTCTTTCTAAAAATAAGTAAATAAAATCTTTAACAAAAATAAATAAAGAAGCTGGACATCAGGCAACAAAGGACAGTGATCTACAAGAAAGGGGAAACCAAAGAGCGGACCCCTGGGGTTGCCCCAGCCCACCGCCTTCACGTGGTCTCCAGGCTGTGGCGGAGGGATGCGGGATCACGGTGGGGCTGTGTGGGTTCTCTGCCTGGTGTTCACGTAGGGCTGGGGATAGTGCCTGTTCTCACCAGTCAAACTTAAAAAACTCATTTTTAAAAAGCCTAAAAACTCACAACTCCTGGGGCATTGGGTGGGGTACTCAGAAAGGTCTTCTCTTAATAGCAATAACATGCTCCTGAGCACCGCTGAGTCACCTGACGTCAGAAACCAACGACCTGACAGGGTCAAACCATGTTCAAGTAACCAAACTGCATCCCTGAAAAAAGCTCAAGAAGACTTACAGGAATGTTAAAATATACCCAGTACCCAAGAAAGTGACCGTCACAATCAAAGATTATCAGGAATGCAAAAAACAAAAAAAAAAAAAGGGCAGAAAAACATGATCCGTAAGAGAAAAAGAATCAATCAATTGAATCCAGCCCAGGGTAAACATAGATTTTAGAATGCATAGAAAGGCACATTACAACAGTTATTATTGTATGTCATATATGCAAAAGTTCAATAGGAAAAAGTCAAGATATGGAAGATATTTTGGAAGAACCAAATAAAACTTCTAGAGATGGAAGCTACTATATATAAGATGAAAAATACAATAAATAGTTAA
The DNA here is from genome assembly GCF_019186645.2 of Phyllostomus hastatus. Taxonomy (NCBI): domain Eukaryota; kingdom Metazoa; phylum Chordata; class Mammalia; order Chiroptera; family Phyllostomidae; genus Phyllostomus; species Phyllostomus hastatus. The sequence goes on along the minus strand of NW_025334004.1, from coordinate 25,612,386 downwards.
TCTTTCTGATTAACAGAAAGATAGTGCAGAAGAAAATATTAGTGAACCCAGAGACACAGCAATAGAAACTATTTATAAAATGAAATAGGAGTAAAAAAAAAGTGGAGTCCCTAAAAGGAGGAGACAAAAAAATATGTAAAGAAACAATAACTAAATACTTTCTAACCTTGATGAAGCTATAAATCCACAGATCTAAGAAGCTCAATGAACTTTAAGTACAAAAAAAACTAAGAAAACTACATTAAGGTGTTCAAAACCAGCAATAAAGGGGAAATCTCAAAAGCAGCCGGAGAAAAAAGACATGCTATGTGTATTGTTGCTGTAACAAACTACCACAAGCTTAGAGGCTCACTGGGTTGAACTAAAGGTGTAGGTAGGGCTGTGCTCCTTTCTGGAGTTTCACCGAGGAGGATCCATTTCCATGCCCTTTCCAGCTTCTAGAGGCCCCCATGCTCCTGGGGTTACACACACTTCCTCCAACTCAAAAGCATCTCTCTGTGCCTTTCTTCCATAGTAACATCTTCCTCTGGCTGACTCTTTTCTTCTTCTTCCTTCTTTCACTTTTAAGGACACTTACAATTACATCGGGGCCACCCTGATGATCCAGGATAATCTCAAATTGCCAAACTTAATTCCACCTGCAACCTTCGTTCTCTTTTGCCATGTATTCTAAGAGATGCACAGGTTCTAGGAATTGGGATGCAAATATTTTTGAGGGGCCATTTTTCTGCCTATCACTTTAGGTAAGGAGGAGTTAAAATAAGAATGATGGCAAATTTAGGCCCGGGCTAATGTAGCTCAGTGGATTGAGCGCAGGCTGCAAAACAAAGCATCACAAGTTCGATTTCCAGTCAGGGCACATGCCTGGGTTGCAGGCCATGGCCCCCAGCAACTGCACATTGATGTTTCTCTCTCTCTCTCTCTCTCTCTCTCTCTCTCTCCCCCTCCCTTCCCTCTCTAAAGATAAATAAATAAAATCTTAAAAAAATAAAGAAGCCTTATAAACACCATTTAAAAAAAGGATGATGGCAAATTTCTCATCATAAACAATGCAAGCAAGAAGACAATGAAACAGCATCTTGCACTGAAAGAAAAAATATAAGCCTCAAGTTTGATACCTAGCAAAAATATCTTACAAAAATGAAAATGAAATTTTGTGTCTCTTTTCAGAGACACAAAAGCTGAAAGAATTAATCACCTCCAAATCTTCATTATAGGAATGTCAGCCCTGGCCAGAGGCTCGGCTGGTTGGAGCATTGCCCTGGGCACAAAACGGTTGAGGGTTTGATCCCCAGGAGGCAACTGATCAATGTTGATGTTTCTCTCTCACACTGATGTTCCTCCCTCCTTCTCTCTCTCTCTCTCTCTCTCAATCAGATCAATAAACATATCCTTAGGTGAGAATTTTTTTAAAAAAGAAAGGTTAAAGGAAGTCCTTCAGAAAGAGGGAAAATTGTACCAGATGGCAATCTGGATCTACACGAAGGCATGAGATGGGCGAGAAATGGTAACTGTGTGGGTAAATATATTATTCTTGTCCTCATTATTTAAATGTCTTTAAAGATACTGTATTTTGCCATGTATAATGTGCAGTTTTTTCCCCAAATTTTTTAGGGGAAAAAATAAGGATGTGCATTATACATGGGTGGTGCCGATACATAAAATGTCTTATACCTTGTATCTGTTCTTGTGTTTTGTAACTATTTGTCACATAAAATTTCTTGTACCACAATATGTTCAAAAATAAAAGCTAAAAATCCTTTATAATACAAAAAGTATCTAAATATAAATAAACAAATAATTAAAAAATTAAAATGAGAGATTTTTTCCTGAGTATTTGGGCCAAAAATGTGGGTGTGTATTATGCATGGTGAAATGCAGTAATTGACAGTTTAAATAAAATAATAGCATTGTATATTATGGAGATTCATAACATTGAAATGACTGACATTTATAACTCCTAAATGTTATAACTTCTAAATGTTATGACAAAAGTGAAATATGTGATAATAACATCATAAAGGCCAAGAGGGGGGATGGAAATAGGCTGTTTTGCTGTTTTTATACCATTTGTGAAGCTGTATAAGATCACTTGAAGGTACACTCTAATAAGTTAAAGATGTAGATTATGAACCTTAAGTCGACCACTAAAATAATGAGAGACATATCTAATAAGCCAACAAAGAGGTAAAAAATAATAAAATATTCAATTAACCTAAAATAAAGCATAAAAAGCAGAAAGAGGGAACAAAGAACAGATGAGGCCAATAAAGAATAAATAGCATGATGACAGACTTAAGCCCAACCAGAACAACAACCACATTACACACGTGTGGTTAAACATCCCGATTAGATGACACAGATTGTCAGGAGGGAGGAAAGAGCAAGAGGCAACCGAATGATGCCAACTGGAAACACACTTTGAACATAAAGACACGGACCGGCCAGGAGAAGGGAGACGTGGGCAATGTTAACGTGGGTCAAAAGGACGACTATTTAATATCCCATAAAGTAGGTGCCAGAGCAAAGAAGATGACAGAGATAAGGAAGGTCATTTCATAATTTTAAGTGAATCGGTTAAACAGTAGGACATAACAGTCTTAAATGGTTTTCCTCCTAAGAACAGAGCTTCAACATATATGAGATAAAAACTAGTAAAATTCAATGGGAAATGAAGACATCCATAATTATGTTGGAAATTTCAACACATCTCTCTAAATACTTTATACAAGTAGGCAAAAAATCAATAAGGAGATAGTAGATTTAACCCACACTGTCGACCAAATTGGCTAATTGACATCTGTAGAATGTTCCTCCCAACAACTGCAGAATACAACCTCTCCTCAGGTGCACGTGGAACGTTTATGGAGAGCAGTCATATTTGGGGGTGGAAAACAAGGCCCAGTGAATGCGTAAGGACCCCAGCAATACGAAGAATGTTCTTTGGTCACCATGGTACTAAATTAAAAAGTCAGTAACAGAAAGATATCTGAATAATCCCCAAAGATTAGGAACCTAAATATCATGCTTCCAAACCCCACGAGTCAAGGAAGAAATCACAAGGGAAATTAGGAAGCATCTTGAATGGACTTGAAAAGTACATATGACAGACCAGTATTGTTAAGATGATGCTAAAGAATTAAGTGTGGCAATGAGCCATTATGAGTTTTACGTAGAGGAGTGACATGCTCAGATTTTTATTTTTAGACCAGTCCAGCCATCGAGTTTAGGAGGAGACGTGAAGGACAAAAGAGAAAGTAGGAAGTAGGACGCGATACCAGCCAAATGTTTCATCAGCACACACGGGACGCCTGCTCTGTGCCAAGCACCAAGCCGCTGAGGCGGTAACAGTGAAAAAAGACAGAGTTCCTGCCCTCAAGGAGCTAACACTCTGGTGAGGGGAGAAAGAAGAATAAACGCACAAATCAGTATTAAATGTGGCAGAATGCTGGCGGGAGGTGGCGGACGGTCAGAGAGGTGGAGACGCCACTCCACTGAGGCTGACCTGGAAAAGGCCTCTTGAGGTGACATGTGAGCCGGCCCCTAACGGAGGAGAAGGAGCTGACTATGCAAAGATCCGGGATAAGAGCTTTTTGAAAAAAAATAATAAAGTTGGGGTTTATTTATTTTTTATCCTCACCCAAGGACATTCTTTCCATTGCTTTTTAGAGAGCGAGGAAGAAAGAGAGTGAGAGAAACACCAATGGGCTGCCTCCTGAACGCACCTCGACCAGGGATCAAACCCACAACCTAGGTGCGTGCCCTGACCTGGGATGGAACCCATAACCTTTGGTTTACGGGATGATGCTCCAACCAACTGAGCCACACTGACTAGGGCCAGGATAAGAGCTTTTAAAACAAACGGAATGGCAAATGCAGAAGCCTGAAGCTGGGAATGACCTTGATGTGGCAGAGAAAAATGCCCAGGTGTCTGGAGTACAGCGAGCGAGGTGACATGTGGAGGACAACAGAATGGAGCCGTGGAAGGGACAATCGGGGCCTTGCTGGCTGTCGAACATATTCCAGGCACAACTGGAAACGTTTGGGGGATTTGCGGAAGAGGGCTGATGTGGTCGGCTTGCTCTCTAGAAAGATCCCTCTGGCTTGCTGGAGGCGGCAAGGAGGCCAGGTGTCCAGGCGAGAGCTGGTGGGGCCTGAACTAGGATCGTACTAGGGTCGTAGCAGGGAAGGTACTGAGAAGTCATTAGAATCCAGATCCCTTCTGCAGGCAACCTTCCCCGTGAATACATGGGCGAGCAGAAGCCTCGGGGAGGGGTAAACGTGAGGCCTGGGCAAGTCCGGGTGCAAGAAGACCTATGCTAGAATAGCGGTGACAGAGATCGAAATAGATGGATTTAAGATTCTCTATTTCGTCTCGTTGACGCCAAGATTCACATTTTGTCACATTTATACTTCCATAAAATCAAGGTGTGTTCTTCCATCGGGAACCCCTTCTGATCAGGGCTGTCGACCGCGAAACAACTGTGAGCTGGCTGCACGGCAAAAACATTCCAGCGACACTCTCTGCCGAGACGAAGAAAGTTCCAGCGGCGGCACATTTGAGATGGGACAGAATGTGGATAGAATCGTACGTGGGTGTGTCTGCAGGCAGAGCTGACAGGAGTCCACGATGGGTTGAATGAGGAGCAAGACAAAAGAAGAGATCAAACCTCAATTCGAGAGACGGAGGTCCCCATCCTGAGATGGAAGAGGAGGAGACTTTGAACGAGAGAGGTCAACACCCCACTTTCGTTCAAAGTAAGTTTGGGGTTCCAGTGTGTGGGTGGGCGGTAAGTGTATGATGGAAAGGAGGCTTCCTAACACGTGTAAACTGAGCAGAGAAAATGGTTCCTGGCCAAATTCTCAGTAACTCCGACATACCGGGGCAAGCGGAGGAGACACCTGCAGAAGTCTGAGGAGGGTCAGCCACAGCAAGAGGTGGAAAACCAGGGGGATGCCGTCTCAGGAGCCGGAAGGACAACCCAGGGTAGCCAACCGGGTCAGACGGGGCTGATCGACCAAGGAAGATGCAAATATGCCTGGGGTTCTCCACCACGCAGTTACCAGACTTGATCTCTGATGGCTGGAGCGCAAGGGACTCTCCCTTTCCCCTTCCCTTTTATTTTATGATGTTATATAGTTCTACGATCTAGTGCTTATTTAAAAGGAAAAATAATAGAGCAATTCTGCAGGGCATATCCACCGTGTTAGTAAAGATGCATCCATGGAACACGTGTTTGGCAAATGTTCGGTTTCCTCCCCCGAAGTTTTGTGTTCTGACCGGAGACTCCCACGGAGGCAAAGCTCTCGGAAGGGTTCTAGAGATGGAATGAATGTCCGGCAGCTCCACCGACAGAAAAGACCCTCTGAGCGAAGGACAGGCTGCCCCCCCACGGAGTCTGGCCGCGTCCCCGTGCCCACCCCCTGACTCTGCAGGAGAGGCCGAAAAGGAAACTCAGCGTGGCCTTGAAGTCTCTGCCCAACTTGGATTCATTCTTCCCTGAAATCTGAATTTTTAATCGTTAGAAATGCCCATCCACTCAGAGGTGAGCAGAGGTCCAAGCCCTGGAAAGAACGAGCACTCTGCCGGCAGTCTCTCCAGCCTGTTGCTCGCTTCCGAGACTGTTCCGTAAGGTGAATAATTTATGCCACTTACCGATTCGCATTCCTTCAGGAGCCTGGGTGAAAGGAGCCTGAAGGTCTCCGCCCAGTGGGAGCCCAGCTTCCCCGGAGGCGCGTCTGGCGGACAGGCCATTCGGCTGCCCGGGCACTGTGGCCTGAGAGTTCTCCAACTACGGACCTCCCACCGTGCAAACACTTTTGCACCAAGACCATACTATCTTTGATAGGATGTAAATATGACCTAGGAACAGTAAATTAGGTATTGGAGCCTAGCCCCTCGCAAAGACACAGCAAGCCTCCTGGGGGATGTTTCCTTACTCTTTGCCTCTAATACCCTGAAACATCCCTAGCCTATTGTGTGACTTTGCAGTGCCTCCCAGTGGAGCTGGTGAGTATTACATCCCCTCTCCATTAAAGCTGAGCTTAGCCCTGTGACTTTGGCTAGTGCAATGGTAGTAGATGTGATGCTAGAGGAGGCTTTACATTTTTTTAAATTTATTGATTTGAGAGAGAGACAGGCATCCATTTGCTGTCCCACTTATGTATGCCTTTGTGGTTTAATTATTGTATGTTCCCTGACCAGGGACCGAACCCATAACCTTGGCATAGCAGAATGTACTTTAACCAACTGGAGCTACTCAGCCTGGGCATTTTTAACATGTTCACCTGGATTGGTTTGGCCTCCTGGGCCGCTGCCATGCACCAAAAAAAGGCATAGTCTGGGGAGTGTGTCCCACAACCTCCCACCCCCACCCCAAGCAAAGCCACACCAGCCAGTCCACAAATCTGTGGCAGATTCAGAAAAATAAACAACGAAGTGGTAGGAATTGTTAGGTCCTGAAGCATGTCATCTCCCCCTCCTAATGACACATCATTCTAAAGACTCAGTTCATCAGAAAGTTAAATACAGCCCTGGCCGCGTGACTCAGTTGGAGCGTTCATTGTCCCCTACACCAAAAGTATGCAGGTTCGATCCCCAGTCCAGGTGCATATGGAAGGCAACCAGTCAATATTTTTCTCTCTCTTTCGCTACCTTCCTCTCTCTCTCAAATCAATAAACACATCCTTGGGTGAGGATTTTTTTTTAAATAAAATACAAGGGTTTACAGGAACAAATATAAAGGACACATGAACAAAAACTAGGGGGGTGGAAATGGGAGGGAGGTGGGGAGGGATGGATGGGCGGGCTGGGATGGGAGTAAAAGACAGAAAACGGTACTTGAACAATGATTAAAATAAAACTTTAAAAAAATTAAATACAGAATTACTATATGACTCAGAAATTCCACTCGTAGATATATACCTAAAAGAATGGAAAACAGGGACTCAAACAATTACTCGTACACAAATGTCATACCAACACCATTCACAGCAGCCAAAAGGCGGGAGCAACCCAAATGCCCATCAGTGAACAAGCAGGTAAACACAATGTGGCGTATATGGTATGGAATAGTATTACTCAGCTGTAAGAAGGAGTGAAGCACTGTTTCATTTCACACTGCAATGCATATGAACCACAGACACCTTATGCTGAGTGAAAGAAGCCGCACGCAAAATATTGTCTGGCTCCACTTTTATGAAATATCTCGAATAAGTACATCCATAGAGATGGAAAGCAAATTGGTGGTCTCCAGGTGCCAGAGGGGATGAGGACTAACTACAGAGGTTCAGGGACTTCCTTTCGAGATGACGGAAGGGCTGAGGAGCTGGATTGTTACCTGACACTGGGACTGCACGAGGGGCCACAAAACTGTTCGCTTTAAAAACGGTTGACTCCTCTGTTTCCACAGCGCAGTGGCTGTCACGCTCACCTAAAATGGTTGGCTTAGGTTACGTACTCGTAAATCTTACCTCAATACAAAGAAAAGACTGTGTACACACCAACAGGATGTTTAATACCAACTAGTACCACCCGGGCAGAGTGCCCCCCTTTTAATTATTCCACTCTGCAGTAAGAGCATGCCAGGCCTCAGACGCTTGCAAATTTCAGTCTGAGTCCATTTGTGATGGATTTAGGATGTCTGGTTGTAAATCCACTTAAAGATTGCCCCGACATCACTGCCTTGATATAACAGCAGGGCATTATGGGAGTGAATGACAAAGGCATCTCATCTAGTTCCGGACATCTGTTCCTCCCAGGGATGAGTAAAGCTTTGGGGACATTATCCGCCCACTTTTAAATCCAAGTTTGTAAGGCCTTACAAACTGTTGAATTCCTCATCGCTAGCCTACAAAATTAGATTAGCTGCCACAAGGGGGCAGTGGTGTCCAAGCCAAGGCTTTACAACACAAAGTAGAAATCTTGAGTTTTCACCAGTGAGAGTGGTAGCAGATATCCTCAGGCCACTGAGCACGTCATCACAAGGAAGGAAGGAAGGAAGGAAGGAAGGAAGGAAGGAAGGAAGGAAGGAAGGAAGGAAGGAAGGAAGGAAGGAAGGAAGGGAGGGAGGGAGGGAGGGAGGGAGGGAGGCTATTTATATATATATCTTTGGAGAGGCGTGTGTGTGTGTGTGTGTGTGTGTGTGTGTGTGTTTGGCATCCTCCAAACACGAGTAAGATGCCATCTCAGCACTGGGGAACCTGCCAGTCGGGTGGAGAAACTGAGATAAACCTAGGAAGGTGCACAAAACGGCACAGGGCAGATTTCCAAGTCCTCTGCACAAATCATTCATTCCATGACACTCATGCCCATCAGCGGGGCCGGGCATTGCGAGTATTCCAGCTTTTAAGAATCCGAAGGGATGGCGGCCACCTTGCAGAGGTGACAGCGGGCCCTTTGCCACGCCACTGAGAGGGTAAAGTGTCTTTCCTCCTGTTCCTTCCTCCTGAGTTCTCAGGAGGCCTCTGCGCCACTAACCCCCAGCAAAACCCACAGAGCTGGGTTATTTCTCGTAATTGCCACCAGAGGGAGCTCGAGGAACAAGTCTGGCTTCTGCCTACTGGAGCTGAAGGAAGGAAAGGCTTGAGAGATTCTGCTCTCTGCTTCCAGCAAGTCCAAAGATCAGTTACAAAGCCCTAACAAGGTTTTTTTAAAGAATTAATTTTTAAAGAGAGGGGGATGGAGGGAGAAAGAGAGGGAGAGAAACATCGATGTGAGAGAAAGAGAGAAAGATACATAGATCTGGGGACTTGGTGAGCGACCCAGACTTGTGCCCTGACCCGAGTAGAACCAGAGAATTTTTGGTTTGCAGGCTGGCGCTCAATCTACTGAGCCACAGCCAGGGCTCAAACCCCTTGGCAATTTTAACATCACTACTGATTTGTGGGAAAAAAAAAATCGCATGGCAGAATGATGCTGGGTCTGCAAATTTACAGAATAACTGTCCTCCATTGCGGTTTCCTGTGACTATTTCCCACTCAAAGGATCCCCCAAAGCAGAAGCCGTGCCTTCACACTCCGCGTGTAGCGCCCGCTCGCGGAGATGGAATCCCAGAATCCCCCCTGCCCGGATTCACTGCCTGGGAACCGCTCTTCCAGCCGGAACAACTGCGGCAGTGCCAGCCCCGCCCCCTGGGGCTCCCGCCTCTTCTCCAAGCTGCCAGTGAACAGGTGAGGACACAGAGGTGACTGGCAGTTAACACAGGCATTGCAGTGAAAGTGGAAACGACTTCTGGCCATTAGGTCCCACGTGCCCCTGTTACACTGCGGACCTTCGCCTCATTCGGAAGGAGAAGCAGCACGCGGTTCTGCTGCCCGAACCAGTGACCAGATTCTTCAGGGAGAAGCAGCAGGCGGGGACGCAAGAGCAGACAAATCCCTCCTGAGGCCGCTTGTTGATTACAATAGTTGGCATTCACAAGGTTTGTGTCCTTAGTACCCTGAGAGCATGTCACAATCACTTCTTCCCTCTTCTGAGGATTACTTTGCTCCTGGAAAGCTTTCCTTTTCTATGGTGTTTGGAGGAGGAGCCATGAAGAGGATGCGCCCTGGGGCAGAACCCCAGGGGGAACCCAGCGGGGGAACCAGAGGGAAATGGCCCTGACCCTCAGGTATCGGGGTTCAGCACAGATCGCTGCTGTGAGCCCCAGACTCGAAGGGGTCAGCAGGCCAACGGGGAGGTGGACTGGTCAACATGGCCGCTTGCTCTATTCCTGCACCCGGGGACCATCAGCGGACAGCCTGACCGCTGAGTAATGGCAGCTGCTCCTGGAGAAGTCTGCAAGGGCTTCTGAAGACAGGTGTCCCCCCAGCTTCTCCTGGACGCCTGCTAGGTGACCACGGCCACCGCTCTGAGGTCACCCCTCAGCCCCCGACGTGGCCTGCACTAGCAGGTGCCCCCTGAGTGGCACCTTCTGAGTGCTTGCCAAGTCAGGCAACAGGACAGAGGGCTGCCACCACCCTGCCTCTAATCCCCTCCGCCCAGGCCTCCTGGGATGCTCAAGTCTCCCCCCTGAGGTGGGTGATGACGCCCTCTGGGGTGTCCGGGTTCTAGCTCCAGGAAGGACCTTGCATTCCCTTTCTTCTCATGCATGGCCCCGAACTCCGACTCTCCCTGGGGTGGCACACACGCAGGACTTGGGTTCAGAGGTGAGCAGGCCTCTCTCCACCCTGGTCCTCACCCACGACAGCTGGTGCTTCATTGCAATGACCTAGAGCCTCCGTGCCCTTGGCTTTGTGGCCACGAACCCTGCCTCCCCCAGCTTCGCCAGCCACCCTGTTATCCCCAGAGTGGTATTTAAGTTTTGCCAAGAGCTTTCACTTTCATTGTATTATCCCCATTAGACAGATAGAGAAACTGAGGCTTGCCAGCCACTGAAGGTCTCTGATAAAGTGGCAACCAGAGGACAAAGTGCAGAATCCATAGTCCCCAAACTAAAACTACTGATCTTCCAAGCCTAGCTCACGGAGGAGAGTATGCTAATCCCAGCACTTCACATTGATTAAGTAGCTATGCCTGAACTTGGGGAATCTCTGGACAATCACCTGGGTCCCAGAACCCACGTGACCTGGGGCTACCACTGCAAAGCAGGTGCTCTAAGTAATACCTTGGGTTCAATTTTGCATCTATGGTGGATGTCTTGTTTTTGCCATCCAGCACCCACTCTGCTTTCTCCTGATACCTCGGTTTTCTACCAAGGAACCACCCTCCTCACATTCAGTATGCATGTTTCACCTGCATCAGGAGTGGACATGTGACTCAGTCTTGACCATTTGGAGCATTGCTTTCTCTTGGCCATGGTGATTGGTTGAGGCGTGAGCACACAGCCCAATCAGAAGCATTGAGATTCCTACTATGATCATTAAGAAATGAGCCCTCTCTCTCACAGCACTTGAACCTGGGAGGATGCAGGTCCAGAGTGTCTGGCAGCAATTTTGTCACCATGAGGAACCCGAGAGGCAGGGAGTGGCTATCTGATATCACTGGCTTCTGTATATAGCTAAGCCTGAAATCAGCATCACCCTGAACTTTTTTGTCATGTGACCAATAAAGGCCAGTTTGAGTTGGCTACCCAGTGTAATACTTCCTCTGCCACAAACACCAGTTGTCCAGTTGTAGAAGCATTCATTCCACTTTTAGAGAGTGAGCTGTTTCTTGCCTCTGTCCCTATTGCCAAGCCACATGAAAGCTCGCTGAAGATGCTGGCTACTCAATCCACTGGTCAGACGTGTGGATTCAGGGAATGAGGGCAAATCACAGAAGAAGCAGCCAGGCGCCTTGCTTGATACCCACGTCTGTCTCCTTCACTCATTTGTGTAAGGGCACGTCGTGCTTTCTTCATAGCAAGGCTTTCGGGTCTCTAGGCTGCAGCTGGAGCCCGCTTCCTCAGCTAAAGAATGAAGGGGAAGAGCCGGGCGACCTCCAGAGATGCACCACAAGGCTCGCACCCTGTTACCCACGTGTACATTCTTCAGGGAAATGAGAGTGACTTTATCAGGGAAGCCTGGCCTGTGGTCAGAGGCCTTTGATCTTTGGGAAAAGCCTGAGATTTCAAGGAAAATGTCACTGATGGAGACATGCTTGCAGACTATCTACAGTAACCGATGACCTTGGCAATGTCTCGATTTGGGAGAAAATAAGGAGGGACGAGTGAGCATGAGGTGGTTCAGCGTGGAGCACTTTCTCCTTTGTCCGAGGCCTCCAATCTGCGAGCACACACCATCCAAAAGGCAGCAGAGGCGGGTCCCTTTCAGGGAAAAAAACTTCTCATCGAACCGAGGTTCCCAGAAAATTGCATTTGGGAGAGCTAAGAGGCTTGGCCGTGAGTAATTTGTTTTTTAAATAGCTCCGTTAGTTGGTCTGCATTGTGTTTTTCATTCCACCAGAGCCGAAGGTGGTGTTTCTTTTGTTTATAGTATTAGTGTTACATTATTGGTGATCTCATTGTTCTTGTTTGTGACATGTTTACCTCGGTGGGACAGTTATTGTGGGAGGCAGGTCGGGGGCCAATCTGCCCACTGAACCCGCAGAACCAAAGAAAAACGCGCCAATCTGGCATGCAGCGAGTATATAACTCCTCTCTTGGATTGTTAAAGTCTAATTACAGGCTGTCGGTCCCAGTGAGAACCATTTATAAGCCTAAACACCATTCTGTAGTGTCTTTTGCCAACAGATGTTTTTCGTTCTTATTTTTGTGTAAAACATAACATTTGTGCGTTTGGGGGACGAGAGCGTGTTTAATGTTCCCTGGGAAAGTCAGATGGAAAATAGGCCAAACATGACTCACAGTTGGAATGGGGGAGCGACTGACCTTGGTGTTTATTTGTTAGGAATTTCTGAAACCCCAGGATTAGGAAGCTCTCCTTTCAGCTCTCAGCTCAAATGCCACTTCCTCTGGGAAGCTCTCCCTGACTGCCCTTCTTGGGACAGCAGGCTCGCCCCTTCCTGGCGTTCTCCACATGCCACCTGACTGTGAGGACTACTTCTTGTGTCTTTCCGCTGCATGGAAGGCTGCCTAGCATGACGCTCAGCACATAGTGGGCTTTTACTACATGTGTCGTGTAATGTGTGTGTGCTGTATCATTTGAGAATATTCAGTTATGCTACAGAAGACAGGAAAAACAAATAGGATAGATTAGACTCAGAAGAAGTGGAGGTATACAGAGTAAGCAAATCAGTAGATTATGAAATATAAGCAGAAGTCATTGGATGTATTTAGTATAGATGATGAGCCACCAGTGCCTTGCAGGGCGCAGGCAGAATTCACCTGGAGAGTAAATCGGTAATCCACATGGCGTGTTAAAAATGAATAGAATAAATGGAATGTGTGATCGAACAAAGCAGAGTGCTGGGTACAGATAGAAAAAGATGACGAGACCAAGTTATAGGGCATCATCATGTCACCTCAGGGATGGCAACGTGATCACCCTTAACTCGGCCACCCATTGGTGACACCCATTATGGTCCCAATTGCATTCTGCTCAAGGGCACAGACTAATGGGTGAGCTTCTGCTGGGGTCAGGTGAAGTCGAAGTGTGTTTCATTGCCTCTGATCCAGCACCTTCTGTCTGTCTAGTGGGTCTCACAACTCACCCACTGTTGTGGTCCTCATACATGCATCATTAAGGGGGACGTTACATATAAATTCCCCTGAAATGTGTGTGTGTGTGTGTGTGTGCGCACACAGACACATATGTACAGAGAGAGAGAGAGAGTGAGAGAGACGAACACTGAACATCACACAAGCCAAGATTTGGGGGGACAGTTTCCCCCCACGTGCTCACACCTCACCGTGTTTGTGCTTACCCACCCCCAATCTCTTTTCTCTTCCTTCTCACTATGAGATTTAAGTGTATTCAACAATCTGTGAGATCCAAGCATCTTAACTTAGTCTGAGAGCCTCTCTACTCTGTCACTTTAAGACTAGCTTGCCTGGGAGTGAGTGCATTTGGAGGATAATTTCCTTTACAACATATCAGAACGGTGCATTTCGAATTACTTGCTATGACTGCTAATTAGGGTGAGGGTTGAGGCTAAACTAGTTTTTGACACTAGCTACCAAAAAAAAAAAAGAGCTGTTTGTGGCCATTCAACAACGGTCCATGGTGTTAAGTGCTGAGGACACCGAGACTAGAAAACACTCATGCCCCTGCCCTCCTGGAGCTCACGGCAGGAGACAGACCACCTGATGATCACGAGGGCAGGCGGGAAGTCTTAACAGTGAGAAGTCCTTGTGAAGAGAAGGCTCACGGTCCCCTAACAGCTTATGGCAGGGGACTGTGACCCAGTCAGAGAGGGCAGGAGCTAATGAAGCACAGGGAAAAGGTACAAACGTCCCAGCAGAGGGTACAACCTGTGTAAGGCCACAGGATGAGGTGATCGAATCAACTCTTCATTTACTAGGCAGCACTGGCCTTCTCTGCAAGAACACGGAGGAGAAAGACCAACCCCGCCCCAGGACAAGTGCAAGGACGCTGACAGGCCAGTGGAGGGGTCCTTGGAGAGCCCGGTGTTCCTGCCCCCAGCCCCTCGCTTACTCGCACAGGTGCAGGCCTCCGCCGTGCCAAAAGCTGACCTTATAATAGCGGCTCTGGCTCCAGGCTCGTCCTTGAGCTGTTCCTAAACCTCTGATGCTCCAGCTCAAACCCAATTTTCAAACCTGCATTAGCTAAAGTCTCACTGAACTCCAGCCGTAGTTGAAATAATCAACATACCACATCCTGCACCCCCACACAGGGTCCTTGAGAAAGTGAGCCCAGGGGTGCACACAGACAGGACTCCTGGGGGCCAGATGGGCCATACTGGCTCCCCATTTGCTCGCTGGGTTTGTGAAGGGCGCTCCTGAGCACTTACCTCCTGATTCTGGTCCCAAGGGGCCCTTTCTCTCCATCGGGACTGCCTGGCAGGGTTTTCGAGGGAGCGTCGCTGCTTCCCACAGGGATGTGGGCAGGTGGCATCAGGTGACACACGTGTGACAGCAGAGAAGGCCGGGGTGATTTGCCCTTCCGGTTGATAAGACAGGGCAAGGGGCCGTGGACACGAGAGAGTACTCGTGGTGGTTGGGTGGGGGAATTGTCTTTTTAAATCCAGGTGTGCACGGTTGCCTTTCACCTCGCAGCTCGGGTGGGTGTTGCTTGTTTTTTCCACGGCAGCAGAGCGGCCTGGCGCAGGACTGCAGGGCAGAGGGAGGGGGTTATGCGGCACTGGGGGTCTCTGCTCAGGGGGGACCAGGCCTCGACGCCGGGAGAACATGAGGGCCCCGGTGTGTGCTTGATTGCCTGCCGCCAGGGGGCGCCTCGCCCGGCATGAGGCCTGGGGACAGGATGGGTTGGCGAGGCGGGTTGGAGAGTCGGGCCCCACCCGAATTCTCACTCCTACCAGTGCTGGGCGCGGGGGTGGGGGGCAGGGAGCCCTTAGTTCGGCCCCAGGAGAGGGCCAGGTTAGGACAGAGAGTAGGGGACCTGGGGTAAGGGCCTGGCACCCAGTAGGGGCTCATTGAATATTTGCTGACCGGGGAGCTCAGGGACGGGAGCAGCAGCGGGAATCCCAAGGCCAAGCCCACCCGCAGCCTTCTGGGTAGCTGTCGGCCTCTCCGTGACAGTGCCTTGTGCCAGGAACTGCATGTTACACGCGGTAGCCTTGGTTCTGGTCCTTGCAAGCTTCCGTTTAGGGTGGGGGAGTGAGGGGGCCCCTGCACAGGTGGACAGCCTGAGGGGTCCCACAGTATACCGGCTGCAGCGCTGCTGCCCGCCTCCCCTCGCCTTCTCGCCTGAGACGCCTCAACTGCCATCTTCAAGGGTTCCTTCCAGACGCGTAGCTGAGCCTCCAGCAAGGGGACAGCACTATTTCCAGGACCTTTGTCCCAGCATCCTGTAGGTAGTGCCCCAGTGAGACAGCCGAGGGGACCAGGGACTGAAAGGGGTTCAACCCAAAGGCCCCAGGATGCCCCTGGAACTAGGTCAGCTAGTGGGAATGCCCCCAGGGCCTGAGGTCCCCCAAACAGGCTTCTGCTTCTGCCAGCGCCGACCTGACACCGGGAAGAGGAAGGTGCATATAGGGAATGGGCGGTGAGTGGGGCTGAAGGGCAAAAGCCTGTGCTTTCTAACGCCACACAACTCAGTGGTTCCGGGCTTGGCTCTGAAGGAACACTGGGTTCAAATCCATGCTCCATCACTTACCAGCTGTGTGATCTAGGGCAAGCTACTTAATCTCTCTGAGCCTGTTTCTCGCTCTGTAAAACTGGAGATTGAAAAACTTAACGAACTCCATCCGAACCTGTGTCGTGAAGATGAAACGGGATAGTGACCGCACAGCTCTTAGTCCTGGGTCTGGCACAGGCTGCGGCTGGGTGTGTGACAGCTGGTAGGCCCCGTGTTCTCACCACTGTCCCCGCCAGACCCAATTATAATCAAGGATGACTGGCTTCCCAGCGCCGGCAGCAGCGTGCAAAGTGTGCCCAGAGTATAAAGTGCACGCAGAGTGTAAGGTCTGGGTCCTGGCGGAAGAGACCCAGGGGAATTGGGGGCCACCACAGGCAGCCCTCAGGGATGACTCGGCTCTGCATGTTCCCCACCTCAGGGGACCGGAATCAAGATGTCTGGGATTGGGCTGCAGGTGTCCACTCCAGGGTGCCAGCTGTGGGACTCTCCCGCAGCGAACACCTGCAGTCATCAGCGGTGACCTTGACTGAGTACACGCCTGCATGGTGGTAAGGACGTCACCTCAATTAATCTTCACAACTTCCCTGAGAATCAAACAAGGAAAATGCCATACAGAGGCAAAGGAACTCATTCAAGGTCAACGGCCAACAGTGGCCAAGCCGGAACCCCAATGCGAGCTGGTCCAGAGCCCAAGCTCCTTCCCTATATCCAGTGGTCTAAACACCTACCTCTCCATCAAGGTGAGACCCCCCCAATCGTGGGACCAAGTGTCAAGTTGGGGTGCCAAGGGCCAGCTGTGTCCTGGGGCTGCCCTGCTGCTGGCACCAGGCTCTAGATGCCAAGTGGCTGTTGGAGAAGGGGGCAGCCTTCCTCCAGCACCTTCAGAAGGTCGGGGCCAGCCCATGTGGTGAGAAGGGGCGGCTGGATAAGGGCTCTGAGCCTGCTGGGGTCATGCCCCCAAGGATCTCCTTCAGACACTTGCAGTTGGTCACCAGGTACCTTGCCCACCTCTCCCACTTCGGATGCAGAGAGGAGCCAGGCCCTGCCACCTGCTTCCTTTCGTCTCTGGAAAGCCCAGGTGCCAAGGAATAAAGTCCTGGGAGCTGATATTTTTTAATGAACTCTCCCAGCCCCAAATGAGTCTCTGTGTACACAGGACCTCCCCGGCCCTCTCGCATGGGCTTGTAGTGGAGGCCTCCTGGCCGCACCCATACCTCCGGTTCCCTCCTGGGGGAGGTCAGCCCTGACTTGGGTGCTGGAGTGGATGCAGGCCATGTCGGATGACCAGTTCAGGCCACCGCACACGCCCTGGGTCCTCTCTGGGGAAGGTGAGTGCATGATGAGGTGGAGGAAGGCTTTGAGTTTGGCACCAGGGCCTTCTGGAGGCCCCGGGACAGCTCAGTCAGGACCTGTGGCCTGGAAAGGAAAGAAGGTTTTTGCAGCCCTCCGGGGGAGGGAGACCTGCCGCCTCCCGCCGAGCCGGGTAGTTTCGGCGCCCGCTACCAGGGGGCAGTGCTGCGCAGCGAATGCCGGCAGGCCTCCGGGTGGCGCCCAGGCCTGCGCAGTCGCCGCTCCCCTCCGCTCTTTCCAATGCACCGCAAAGTTGCTCCTAGAGCTCCGGATCCGGACCCCAACAGGCCCCTCGCCCCCTTAACTCTCTAAAGGGGGCCGCTCCTCTCCCTCCGCGCACCGGGATCAGCGCAGGCGTCCTGACTGTCTTGGATGGGTAGAGAGCCGCCACTCGGTGGGTTTGCCAGGCCCGATTTGGCCCTGAAGAACTGTGAGCTGGGGCAGGCCCTGCGCGCAAAGGTGGGGTACCTGGAAGATGGGTTTTGAGGGTACTTAAGCTCTGAAGATACAGGTGCGGTCTTTAACAGCAGAATAGAGCGCCAGGTGGGCCGCCCGCTTTCGATCGCCTTCCGGATTCACCTAGAAATCCCTCTGAAGACAGGTCTGATGTCAGGAGGAGGCCTATCTTCTGCCAAGTGGCAGCCGCCCCAGAAGGCGGGAGTGGGAGGGCTGGCCCTTCCCGCCAGCACCCAGCCCCGGGCCTGCCCCCGGACTCGGCGCTGCGCTCGGGAAATGCCTTTCCGTTCAGTCTGGAGGGGGCTTGTCTGGGTTCCAAACCCGCAAAACCATTGCGCAGGCAGGACCCGGTGCCCGGCGCGCGGGGCTTTTCCCACCTGGGAAGCTAGGAACCCACGGCCTGTGCCACCCCAGAGGTCAAACCGCCCGGGCACCGGGGCCAGGTGTGAGGCCAGAGCTTGGTGAACTGGAAACCGGAGACGGCTCTCTTCGGGCACGGCCTGCTTGAGCGGGGATTTCTGTTTTCTCTCTTTTTCACTGATAGCCGCTTTGCGATAAATAAAATAAAAGGGCAGCTGCATGTCGGTGTTTGAATGCTTGTGGCTGTTT
Organism: Phyllostomus hastatus; assembly: GCF_019186645.2. Classification (NCBI taxonomy): domain Eukaryota; kingdom Metazoa; phylum Chordata; class Mammalia; order Chiroptera; family Phyllostomidae; genus Phyllostomus; species Phyllostomus hastatus. The sequence goes on along the minus strand of NW_025334004.1, from coordinate 25,594,311 downwards.
CTTCTTTGAAGAATTCACATTTAGAAACGGCTTTCTGGGAGCCCAGAGGAAGAACTTAACAAACCACCGTTATGTACTTTGAGGCCATCCGTAGCCCCTCTTCCACGGCCACCCTCACTGAGGGAAGTCCAGGTAACGGTTCTGCCGCCTCTAATTCCATCCCAACGCGCGGCGTCCCTTTCCTAGCCTTTCAGAGGCAAGTGAGAGGCATCCATCTGGGGCCCTTTCTGGGGCCGGTTCACAAGCTTAAACTGGTTTCCTAACCCTGTCACAACTATTAAGCTGATAAACAGGATGTCTGGGGAGGCATTCGCAAGGCTGTAAATAGATCATTTTAAACAACAACAACAACAACAAACCTCGAACAATTCTGTGCTCCTCTGACAAAAATAAAAACACAGGTCCACAGGGCGGGGGGTGTGTGTGTTGTCCCCTCAAAGAAGAGTTACAAATGACTTCCGGAGAGCTGTTTGTGTCCTGGTCGTCGTCATCATCACCATCATCGTCATCATCATCATCATCTCAGGAGAAGGCGAACAAGCTGAGGACCCCCGGGTGGAAATCTGTGTCTCGTGGGCCTGTAAACTCTGCCTTAGGGTGAGAAATGTCTGGTCCTGATCACCGGCACAGCCGGGCTCCCGCGGCTCTCCTCTCCCGGCGTAAGTAGCACCATCCGAAAAGAAAAGTCTGGTTTGATGGCAAGAGTTCTGCAGAGGAAGATACTTCATGGGGATACTGCCAGGGAGACGGAGGAAGTGGAGGCAAACCGGATACCAACCCAGGGGCGACCCAACCATCATCGGCTACCCCCCTGTGCCGCTGAGAAATAGTTACTCATAGTTCTTTTTTATTATTGGAGCAAAAAGGCAAACTGGACAATTTGAGGCTTTTAAAAAAAAATTTTTAATTAAGTCTAGGCCCAGTCCTACTGGAAGTTTATTCTCTTTGATGCCGGCGAGTTTCGCTGATGCGGCAGAAGCCGCTTACTCCGGGCCTGGCCCGGGGTCGCGCACCAGTGCCCACTGCCCCGCCCTCCGCGGCCCCGGCGGGTTACCTTTGGGCGCGGGCGCGGCCTCTTCGGCGGAGGGAAGAAGGCAGATACCCTTGAGAAAAGCGAAGGAGAATTTTTAAGTAGGCGTGACACTGTCAAGAGGCCCAGCCTGGCACTTACCCCTAAAGGCAATGGGGGAGGCGACACCCCGGGTCCTGGCCAGCCACCGAGGTGCTCCTCTGGCGCGGCGGACGGGAAACTCTGTTTGGTCTCCCCTGCCCTTGCCGAGCTCGGGGTTCCGGGAATAGAGCGGGTCCCGTCCCGGGGGGGAAAGGGCGAGAAGGCGCTTCTGGGCTCGATGGGGATGAGGCCGGCCGCAGCGGAGCTGGATCCTGGCCTGGGTCCTCGCGGCCCACTGCGGGGTGGGACGCGGAGCTGAGGTCGCGGGCCGGAGGGCCACTAGACCCGGGGGGGCCTCTGCGCGTCCAGCCGTCGGCGCGCGGGGAGTCGGGGCGCGCGGACCGCCTGGCTCCCGGCTCGGCTCCGCGGCCCCACACGTGGATCCGCCCCCAGGACCTCGGGGGCGCTGCCACTGCAGGCGACTCAGACCCGGCGGGTGGTGGGGTGAGGTATCTCCCCGGAGCCGAGGACCGACTGCCGAGGCGGAGGGGACAGGCGAGCCCGCTGATGGCGTCCCGCACTCGGCTACTCCCAGCGGGGAGCTAACCCTAACCCGGCCGGGCCAGGCCCGCGACGCTCCGGGAGCCCCGGATGGCGCCGTCTCCTCCCCGCCTGCGGGTGGGTGCCACCTCCGGGAAAGCGCGCCCGCCCCATCCCGTCTGGCCCGCCACGCGGCCTGGGGCTTACCCCGCCGCGGCTCAGGGTCTCCGCGGGAGGGTCCCGACCGAGGGAGGCGGTACCGCGGCTCCGCCAGGCGGCCGCACGGGATGGGGTGTGGGGCGCCGTGGCCGGCGGCCGGGCGCAAGGACCCGCTCAGCTGCGGAGCGCACGGCCCCGGGCTCCGAGGCTCCCTCAAACCTAGCCCAGCCCGGTCCTCCTGCCCGGACGCAGCCCGGGTCCCCCACCTCCTTCTCCCCATCCCACTGCAGGCTGAGCTCTCCGCCTTCGGCATTTCCTTCCCCTCTTGGGGTTTCCACCCCCCACCCCTGCTTGTCTCTCTGACTCTCCACTCCTTCGCGGACTCCCTTCCGCCCCACCTTGTCCCCCGCCCCCCACGCTTCCGCAGCTTACAGCAGGGAGAGCCCCGCACAGCCCTTATAAAGCCAATAAACTGAAAACGTGAGCACTGCCCACACCCATGTGCGTGTCCTGTGGCTTTCAGAAGGCAAGCTGACACCGGGTGGATTTGGGTCGGCTTCCTCCGAGAGGCCAGGAAGCTTTCAAATGCTCCAAGTCAGTAGACAGCTGTTTTCTGAGCAGCTCCGCCGCGTCTGAGGACTTCTTCCTGCATCCTCAGACCCCCCAGCCCCGGGGCGTTAGCCCATTGCCCAGACAGAGGACGAGGGGCAGGGAGGTAACCCCCACCATTACCGACTCAATGCATCTCCTGCGACCGGTTCCACTCCTCCGAATGTGATCTCTGCCTCCTGGGTTCCCTTCCCCACACACACTTCTTGATGTTTTCTTACACGGTTTAAGCAACAGGAGGGAGGAAGACCGGGGCGAAGACAGCCCGGCCCTTTCCACAGAGTGGGGCAACACCGACCTGGGATTACAGCCGCGGAGCGACCGCCAGTGAAACTGTGTTCGTGAAAATGTGCAACCCCAGCTATGTAATTTGGAAACAGTCACGAGAAAGGGTGTATTGCCCAGAGGAAAGTGATTTCACAATTGCTTCCATATTTTTAAATATTTTTCAAGATTGTTCAGAAGTCCCCCCCCCCACACTGAAAACAAGGATGAATATTTCCACTTGGGAACTTCAGTGTGGCCTTAGTCACCCCGGAGAGCTACAGTTACCTTAAATTGCCTTTGAAGTGGATGTTAAGGCGATTGAAATTTGCTTCCTTAAAAAAAAATAGTCTCTGAGGTTGAAAACTTTGCCACCCTGACCACGTAGACTTTGCCAAAACTTTAAAATAATCCCCACCCACGTATCCTTAGGGAAATTTTGCATTAAACGTACTGTTTCTGGGACCCTAAAAAAAAAAACAAAACAGGAGTTGGAACACGACCTTCAGAACCACGAATTCCTCACCAGATTTTTTGAGCTGAGCATTCCCCTGGCGCGTGGACCTTCGTCTCACTGAGGCGGAGTTGGTTCTCCAGAAGGGAACTTTGCAGCCCCGGAGAGCTCCCCGTTCTGGCGAGCCCTGGGGTGACGCAGGTTCGGGCAGCCCGCGTCTGCCAGGGCTGCCGGAATCTGGGGTGTGGGACCCATGGAACACGCAGCAAATGTTCCAGGCGCGCTGAGAAGACGAGGGAAAGGCAAACACTGCTGGCCGGATTCCTGGAGGACGGAGACAAGATTCCAGAGTCCCTCGTTTCCCGAGAAGCGCTCCGATATTGAAGAAGAGGAGGCACTGAGATGGGAATCGTCCGGCGTGTCTAGGAACCTTCACATGTGTTGCTCACTATCACCCCTTGTCTGGGGCTCCTTCCGTTGGCCCAGCCCTGAGTGCCTGGGGGCCGACCGGAAAACTGTTCGCCTCGGTTTCTTCCCCATGTTGTTAACCACGACTTGGACCTGAGTCTACCTAACCCAAGCCCTTAGACTTGAATGTTGTTCTTTAGCAACTAGACCTTAAAATTAAAGTTTTTTTTTCTCCTGCCCCGACCTTGTTTTTACTTTCTCCCCTTCCCTTTGGTCCTGTACTTCAAACTAGCTCTCCTTGCTTTTTTGTTCTCCCCAGTCCTTCTCTTGACCCCTGGAAGATCCTGTGATGGTAATTTCCATGACTGACCAAATTTCCAAAGCACCTTCAAACTTAACGGATGCTTTTTACCACCCACTGGAATATCGATTAACCAAGGTGCCCCCACAACTTAAGAAAAGTGAGAGAGAAAAATGAGATAATCACACACAGGTAACTAATGGAGTTACCTCATTAAGGTTTTTTTTTTAAGTCTTTAAGTTAGAAAACGAGAACAATTACTGTAATACACATATAAATCATCCCCCTCCAATGGGTATTCAGGTCAGGATCCTTTTCTGCTAGTGACAGGATAAAACATACATAGGGGTCATAAAAAAAAAACATCACAAAGTTGTGCGTCCAACCCCCAAAAGCCTGATGCCTATTACTAACCATCTGGCATCCTTCTTTATAGGAAAATCTGATCTTAGAGGGAAAAGAAAACATGGAGGGGACACCCTGACAGCTGATCGGAGATAATTCTCTTGTTGAGAAAAGTGAAGGGAAGCCCAGCAGCACGAACCAGCATCTCCATGCCCTCCCGTCAGCCCCACGGAGAGAGAATCGGGGATGGGAGAGGAACGGAAGCTCTCCAGCTACCAGGACATGAAACGCTCGCCCAGAGAATTCCAAACAAGTCAATCACCAGTCCAGGCAGGAGGACTTTTTTTTTTTTAATATCCATTTCCCATGTGTTTTACCCAATTCAAAAATTATTCCCAAGGGGGAAAAAAAGACGCTTGTAAAATGTCTCATTAACAGCAAAGACGAGCTGGGCCTCCACGTTTGAATGCCACGCCGCCTTCATGGACACGGCAGAAGTTTGTGGGATGAAAGGGTGCCAACTGCCAGCCTGCACTTTCATCTGGCAGGCTGCGTGGTAGCCTCCGCCGCGTGCGTGCACCACAAAAGCTGCAGTGGGCTGAAAGACCGCGTCAGCCCTGCATTTTGATTTATTTTGTGTTTCAGATATGAAAGGACGTGTATCACTTTCTAAGATTTCACATCCCGTCTCCGCTGGTAGCTGGTTTCAATGATGTTTTGAGGTGCACCCGAGGGGGCCCCTCCGTTCAATATTATTTTAGGAGGGAAAGGAAAAATCTGGAACGTACTGACGTTCTGCATCCAATGCATGGGTTGTCGGTTTTACCCTTCAGGTATTCCTGGTTAACACCTGACGAAATAAAAGTTTTCTCCTGAACGAAGGCAGAACCTGACTGATACAAAGTTTGTCAGTGTGCTCTGCAGAGACGCAGTGGGTGGGGTGGGGGGGAGATAAGGAGGCGGGGAGATGGGCTCCTGTACGGAATCACTGCAGTGAGGGTGATTTTTTTTTTGAAAAGCCTGTTTTTTACCAGAAGCTGGTCAGAGTCAACGTGGCCCCCAATGCCCATCTCTGAAGCCAGCAGTTTTTGCCACAGTAGAACCAGTAGCTCTGTTCGCCTCTGGACCCTACCCCCAGCCCAGAGAGCTTCCAAATGCAAGATTTTGATAACAGAATGGAAGCTGCTGGGAGGGGCTCCGTTTTAGGATCCACGGTTTTTGCTTTTCAAAGGGCGTAGCAGCTCAGCCCCTTGTTTGTTTTTGCTGAACGCCCAGGTTTCGCCTCTGCATTTCCCCACCAGCAGGAAACCGCTGCCCGGGACAATGTTCTATCTCATTGTCATTATCTCCTGCGGAACTAAAACAAGGCTCCTCGTGGCCTCCTGAGCGAGGGGAATTTGTTCTGCTCTTCCTTCAGCAAGAGTTTCCAACTGAGTTTCTGACCCAGTCATTCGATATCCAGCAGGGACACCTGGCGACGGGTTTTTGTGTTTTCTTTGTTTTAATCTGCTATCTTGTGTTTCGTAATTTCATTTTCTGAGAAATAGCCCAGAAACTCTATTCTCAATCAAGAAGAATCACACCGTGGCTAAGGAGGGAGGGTTTGCTCGAGCTGCATGAGCCTCGTCATGTAATCAGCTGGATAGGATTTATTTGTAGTTGTCTTATTTTTTTGTGTGCTTTTTTATTATTGAATACCAAACCCTAAAAGGGTTTGTAATATTGGGAGGCTGAATGTCAAACCCCGAAAGGTTAGAATCCACAGGATGTCAGGTGTTTACCATTGGGTCATGGCCTTTCCTTTCTGTTTCCTTCTTTTTAAATACAGAAGTAAATATATATATGTATCTATAATATGATGACATGTCAAGATTTCCACCATTCATGCACGACATGATGAGCATTAACTCTTTGGAGCTACCTTATCATACTTGACATCTCCCATTAAAACGGACTAAGCCCCCAGAACGGAAGGAACCCTTCTGACCCGTGGTCCGTCATTCTCCGTACACTATACAGGCCGGCAGCCCTAAGTGTCTCCACCTGGAGAATGTTACCTAGCTTCAGGCAGTGCTAATGGCATAAAGACTTGTTTGCCTTGGAGCTAAGGAGTCAGTAGGACACTTCAGACTGTTTTGCCCTTGGACTTGAGGCAAGCTCATTGTCAGCATCACTCCAGTAGCTGCTATCACTTTATTACTCATGTTTAGCTATGAGTAACCTGGGAAGCACACATGTAACAGCTGCTCATAATAAAAGTGTAATTGGCCAAGACTGGCTACCTGAGGAGATTAAGCCTCATGCTAATGAGGCCAAGGTCACATGCTGATCTGCTTTGCTCTGAGATGGTAATGAGTAGTCCCTGTCTCTCTCTAGCAGTCCCAGAGGCCGGACCTGCTCAAACCTAGTAGAGAAGCAGTGCGGGCGTCCAAGTCTCATTGGAGAGCAAGAGGGAGCCACTGTGGGAGACGAGGTGGCAGAATGCCGCGTGGCTGGGCGTCCGGAGGCCCACAGACCTGTGTTTGCATCCTGGCTCCCCCACTTTCTCCCTGGGTGACTGGGCAAGTTGCTAGCCGCTGGGAGCTCTTGCCGGCCTATCCCTAAGAACAGAGGAAATAAAAGCGATGGTGCTCTTACTGACAAGGTGTACGTAAAACAGTCAGCACACAACAGGCGTGGTCGTCATGGTTACTTGTGTCTACAGTGAATAGCACCACCCCTCTGAGACCCAACCCTGTGGCTCTTCCTAGTTCTGTCCCCATAACTAGAAAGACCGTCAGCTCCGTGCACGTTGCAGTCCAGTGCTTTGCTCCCAGTCACGGGACACTGGCCATCAGGCCCCGGGGAAGCTTCATTTAACTGCCCTGCCTGGGTTACACATTCATGGACACATTGTGCAGATCACAGCGGTCTTCCCGGGCACGGTCATTCTTTCCCTATGAAAACCAGTCAAGAAAGTTTTAAGTCTTAGTGTTGCAGGTAGGAACCTTGAGGCAGGAATAAATTGGAGGATTGGAGTGCTCCAGGTGAGACTGACCAGGAGGTCGAGACGAGAGAAGCCGACAGATTTGGTTTTCCCTTAAAGAAAACAGACACGGGACAAAATTGGCCCAGACTTCACCGGGCCCCCCCGAAGCCCGGGAGAACTCTTGTTTTCAAGCCCACCCCTCTGTTTCAGGCCATCGGTGGCACGCGAGACGTTCTCATTCCCCTGCTGACGTCGGGGCTGAGACTCTGAGAAACGTGTGGACAAAGGAGGTACCCTCGAGTTTTGTGGGAGATGGTATTTTCAGTTTATGATTTTCATTAATACCCTTTCCCTGAAGTTCCCTGGTCCTTAATTTACTAACTCTGAAATGCTGTGCTTACAGGGCCGTGCTTCTTCTGGCTGGTTTGGAACATGACCCCGTTGCATTTTACCAGACACCTGTTACATTTGCAGGAAATCCAGGATTACGCCAAGTGAACTGCATAACCACTATGGTTACAGCTATTCTGAAAACTTCCTAATTTTGCTTTTTTTTATTTGCTTTTTTTTAATCCTTGCTGAGGACATGTTTATTGATTCTAGAGAGAGGAAGGGAGAGAAAGAAACGTCGATGTGAGAGACATCGGTCAGCTGCCTCCAGGACTCGCCCCAACCAGGGATTGAACCCGTGACTTTTCGGTTCATGGAACAACACTCCAATCAACTGAGACACCCGGCCAGGGCATTATTTTTACTTTTTAAATACCAGAGTCTTGGCTTGTAGAAGCAAAATCATGCCCAGTATGCTCTGGCATGGGTTCTGATTGATTAGATGATTTCTTTTTGCTTTTTTTTTTTTAAGCTTTCTTGATTACTCTGTTGGGTGCCGCTTGTCCTGTTCCTCTGCTATAGTCCTTGTCATGTGTCACCGTGAAGCTTCCCTAGATGTGGGCGGCCCTCCCCTCATCTCCGTTTCTTTGGCTGAAGCCTGAGCCTGGAAATCTCACCTCTTGGGCGCAGGTCCAGGGACAAGACCCCTGCTCTCAGGACCTTACAGTCCAGTTAGGGGTACACGTGTGCACGAAGAGGTAACCAGCAGTGGAAAGCCAGGCAGGAGATGTGATGAGCATGGCCCAGATAACACCACTACGGCACGTCCACTCGGGGTCTCTCCTTGCTCATCTCCTTGCTTGAAAGCGGGGCTAATGCGCCAGGGGCAGCCGCTCTCGTAGGGAATCACGTGAGATGGTCTGCATGGAAGTTTTGTGTCAGTCACAAACTTACTGTGCAAAAAAAAAAAGGGGAGAGGCATTGTCAAATATGAAGATGCAGGAGAATCACAATGATCATTAAAGCTTGAAAAGGCACTGGAGATGACAAACACGTGATCCAACAGCCTGGCTCCGTCTGGGGTAGGGCGTGGGGGAGAGCAGAGGGACCCGTGGGGACGGGTGCCCGGAGAGCCCTCGGTGACGCTGGTGCGCTCTGTGTCATGTTGAGGACGGGGGTCGAATGAATATTCATGATATTCATGATAGTCACTCATTTTTATAAATGCTGGTATATATCAAACACATACATGTATACATGCATAAAGGACTTCAGTTATTTGAGCCCACGTGGTTTCATTGAACTGATGAGAAAACGGATGCTTGCCCAGAACCTAACAGCCACGTAGTAGTTGAACTAGAGTGGAATCTTGCTTCCCCACTTGAAATGTAGTTCTTCTTTCATCTGCAAACCTTACTGTCACCCTTGATCCCTCTCTCTCCCTCAACCCCGTACTCCATCCAACAACAGTTCCTCAAGGTCCCGCCTCCTGACCCTGTCCTGAGTCTGTCCACTTCCTCCACTACCATCGCCACTGCCCTGCAGCTCTGCACGAATGGGGGAGCAGGGAAGGGTCGGGCTGGCATGGCTGCGGCACCAGGCCCCGCGGTGGGGTCCTGAACCAGAGAGTGTCACATTTACTCACACAGAAGATGTAAGTCACCCTCACACGTGTTATGTGAACTCCATGAGGCACTCATGCAGAGAAATACTCTAAGAGTGTGAAGTATTCTTTGTGTGTGCAGGCTTCTACAGCGACTGCTGCACGCAGCAGACACAGACACTCCCCTGTGTCCCTCAGTGTTTTCTCCAAATCTGTAATGGGACACTCACGCCTGGGGAGGGGGGTATGATCGATCGTTAGGGACCTGCCTTCTCCCCCTGGCTAGAGGAACATCTCTGGACTGTCAGGGCCAAGTGTGAGTCATCCCCACAGCCACCACGTTGCCCGGGGCCCCGCAGGGGCGGAGCCTGTGCTCTGCTCAATAATGTTGAACGCGCCTATGGACAGAATTAGCCCATGTCATTGCTGCGGCTGCTTCCGTCCCACCTTTGTGCCTTTCCTCATATCCCCGGGTGGGGGGCACCCCCTTCTCTGTAAGTCCGTCCTCTGATGCCCCTTCGAGTCCCACACTCCAGCTCTCCTCGCCCAGCCCTTCCTTCCTTCTGAATCCTCCCCCACTTGCAGCCTGGGCCACAAAGGTCAGCCCTTGGGAGGTGTCTCTACTCACTTGACATTTTAATGGAACACTGGAAGTATTCCTGAGCTGGGACCCCCCTGTCTCCATGTCCCCTCCTACAACACAGGAGGCTGGGAGCCCCCTCAGGGCAGGTACCAGCACATGACCTGCAGGTAGATGCTCGGTAAATATTTGCTGGGCGAACCAATGAACAGCCCCCTCGTGGGGTTCCTGCTTGCACTCTTCCAGACCCTCACGTGGCTGGCTGCCCATTGCTCTTAAGGTAAATACAGAACTCCCTCCCACGGCCTCGGAAGCCTTCTATAGAAAGTCCCCACCCTCCTCGTCAACCCACTCTCCCTCTCCCCTCTCCCGGACTGAGCCATACCAGCCTTCCTCACGCAGCTCCGGCACACCGCACATCCCTGCCTCAGGACCTTTGCGCTTGTCCTTCCTCTGCCTGGGAAACTCTTTCCCTGATTCTGTCCGTGCTTGCCCCGAACAGTCCCAGTATCATGCCCTATATTGCTCTTTTGTCAGAGCCCTTACCACTGCCCGAAATGATCTAGTCGATTCGTGTGTTTACGTGTCGCCTGACTGATGCCACCTTCTCCCATGGGTTCCAGAAGGAAGCTTGCAGCCTGGCTGGAAAGGCCCCTGTTTGTCTGGGTCCTCGCTGTGTGTGCAGCCACCCGCCAGAGTGCCTGGCACTTAGGTGCCCAATAAATGAGTGCATTTTTAAAATCAAATTTCATGGTCACGGGCTAACTGTGCACCCCCCAAATTCATATGCTGAAGGTCTAGCCCCAAATAGCCTTTAGGGAAGTAATTAGGGTTCAATGAGATGATTAGTGTGGGACATGATATCCTTATAAGAAGAGGAAGAAGCCCTGGCTGGTGTAACTCAGTGGATTGAGCGCAGGCTGTGAACCAAAGCATCGCAGGTTCGATTCCCAGTCAGGGTACATGCCTGGGTTGCAGGCCATGACTCCCAGCAACCGCACATTGATGTTTCTCTCTCTATCTCCCTCCCTTCCCTCTCTAAAAATAAATAAATAAAATCTTTAAAAAAAAAGAAGAGGAAGAGATGCCAATCTAACAGTAGTGATGTCCTTATAAGAAGAGGAAGAGACGTCAGAACTCTTTCTCTCTCTCTCTCTCTCTCTCTCTCTCTCTCTCTCTCTCTCTCTCTCTCCCTCAGCACAGAGGAAAGGCCATGTGAGGCCACAGAGAAAGAGTGTCTGTCTCCAGCCAGAAAGAGAGTCTCCACCAGACGCCAACCTTGACTTCACCTTGATCTTGCACTTCTAGCCTCCAGAATTGTGAGAAAGTAGCTGTCTGTTGTCTAAGGCACCCCATCTGCGGTGGTCTGTTACGGCAGCCCGAGCGGACTAGTGTCCACACTTGTCCCGAGGCTGGCCTTGGATGAGTCACTTAGCCTTTGAGTGCTTCGGTTTCCTCGCCTGTGAAATGGGCCAATAACGGCCACCGTCGGGCAGAGTTGTGGATTAAATGAGCTAACATGTGCAAGGCTCCTAGGACAGTGTATTAGCGTGAGTTATCTGTATTAACAATAACAGGTGCTGTCAATGTAGTGAACGACAGCAATCCTGCTACATTTTAGAACTCCCAAGAAGGACATCTGGAAAGAAAATGCCAGCTGGAGAAAGAGGTGACTTGAAGAGACCTGAGAAAAACAGGCAGATGCAAAGGGGCAGAGGCGGTACAGAAGATACTTGGTCTTGGTCTTGGGGGAGGGGAACAGGCTGGGGGAGGGGCTCTGTGATATGTTCAGAGACCACAGACAGGGTAGTCTGGTCTGGGCAGAGAGTCTAGAGGAGAGAGTCCCATTTTTATTTGCACAGGAACACCAGTGTTCTCAAGCCAAGAGAGGAGCCAGCAGATGTTCTGAGTGTGGTTCGGATCACTGGTGATTCCACTCCCTTTAGCAGCCTTCTCGACCTTGTCAACAGGTCCCACTCGCCCGCCCAGCATCAGCTGTCACTCCTCTCCCTCCTTGGAAACACGCGCCTTCTGTCTCTCCTTACACTGCTCCTCCTGTTCTCCGAACACCCGCCAGCGAGCAGGTCCCGGTGCAGCAGGACATCCCCTCATTTTTCCGCCGCTGGGCTAGACCGTCCACTGTCTGCTATCCTGCCCCGCCCCCCCTGCCCTGCCTTTCTGGCATGCAAAGATTGTGCTCTGTTAAGAGAATTTTTAAAAAAGATTTTATTTATCCATTTTTAGAGAGGGAAGGGAGGGAGAAAGAGAGAGAGAGAGAGAAACATCAGTGTGTGGTTGCTGGGGGCCATGGCCTGCAACCCAGGCATGTGCCCGGACCGGGAATCGAACCTGCCATGCTTTGGTTTGCATCCCGCACTCAACCCACTGAGCTATGCCAGCTAGGGCTGTTAAGAGAATTTTAACTAGAATGTTCAATTTACTCTCCAGTACAGAGATCTGTGTAGATGGCCAGAACCATTTTTTGTTTGGGTTTTACTGTTTTTAACCCTCCTTTCCCACAGAGCTGAAGCAGGGCCGGGGTCTGAACCTTTGGGTCACTCATTGCTTTTATCTTTCTTCTTTTTTTTAAGATTTTTAAAATTTATTTCCAGAGAGGAAAGGGAGGGAGAAAGAGAGAAGAGAGAAACATCAATGTGCGGTTGCTGGGGGCCGTGGCCTGCAACCCAAGCATGTGCCCCGACCGGGAATCGAACCTGCGATGCTTTGGTTTGCATCCCGCACTCAATCCACTGAGCTACACCAGCCAGGGCTTTATCTTTCTTCTTGGCTCGTGTCTGAGAGCTGAAGAACTGACCTTTGCATCCATGGACACAGCCCCACATCCTCTCTCTGCTCCCCATCCACTGGGGAAACCATCAGGCTACAGTCTCAGGCACAAACTCGCTAGGAGCAGGGGAGGGAACACACGTGCCTGGAAGTAGAAAATTTAGGCTGATCTCCTGCCTCCATTTCTGCTTCCTAGAGCCTTGTCACTCTGGGGACCCTGAGCCTCAGTTTCCCCATCTGTGTGATGGCACAAGAGTGGGGAGAACCGGTGTGAGAGCTCTTGCCGACCCATAACACATGAGGATGAATGTGGTTGTTCTCATTATTTTCACCAGCTGCCTGCCATTTGTTCTCTTAAGTTCCATGCCTCACGGCGGCCGCATGTCTGAATTCGGGAGAAAGAAGGGAGGGGCTCAGTCTACATCAGGGCCCTTCTGGAGACGGAGGAGCTCCCCGCATGACTGCGGTGACTCTGGTTCTAAGTGCTCCGTTGATGGCACAGACCACAAAGGGCAGTTTTGTGAGATGATTTTTAGGAACAGCAAGCAAAGAGCATGTGAGGCAGACGCTGAGGCTGTCCCACTTTGCTAGCTCCTGGCGCCTGGCAGCCTGCCCCCCACCCCCTTCCCAGCTTCGTGTGCTTGATTGATGAACGTGGGTAAAGCACCTGTTCCCTACAGCAGCGTCTTAGCTCAGACGCCTGCAGGCCCAAGCAAGTAGCGTGATGGAAGGGGCCGGCCTGGTGGGTGCCTGGGGATGTGGACCCCTTCCAGGGAGGTCCATCACTTCGCCCCCCCCACCCCAGCTGAGTGTCGTGGGGAGAAATGAACCAGTGCAGGCAGGCCATCTCAGTTTCCTAGAGAAACTGGGAGTTGAAATCCCTTAGTTTTAAGTATTTAATACCAATGCAGGTTTTTAAAAAACACAACATGGACCAAACACACACACATGACCCTTGAAACCGAAACACTCATGCGTGTTCTCGCCTGATTCCCTCCAGTTTTCTTCACCAAGGGTAACAACGTCTCCATTTTATGCAAAGTGGAAAAACAGGCCAGATACTTTGTCTGCTTTAAGATCTCAGTGGGAGAACGCACTGGACAGTCTTAAAACTATGAATAGTTGTAAGGGTCTGTGTACAAGCCTGCAGAAACCAAGTACTGGAAAGGGGGCTGAGCGTCCTGCTCTGCACCAGCAGCCTCTGGTCACTGCAGGGCCCTGGAGGGGGGCCTGCTCCCTGGTCCTCTTCATGAGCCCCGTTCTGTAGCGATGGTGGTTGAAGCTCGGTTGGCCCAAGAGGTGGGCTTGCTCAGGCAAGCCTTGCACAGAAAGAACCTCAAGGAGAGAAGACCACAGCCAGCCACAGACACCCGGCTGCTTGCAAAAAGGGAGCCTCCAGCCCTGGCTGGCGTAGCTCAGTGGATTGAGCTCGGGCTGAGCACCAAAGTGTCGCAGGTTCGATTCCCAGTCAGGGCACATACCTGGGTTGCAGGCCACGGCCCCCAGCAACTGCACATTAATGTTTCTCTCTCTCTTTCTGTCTCCCTTCCCTCTCTAAAAATAAATAAATAAAATCTTAAAAAAAAAGCGGGGGGGAGCCTCTGAGATGTCTGCCACTCGGTCTTCACTTGGTGGTGCCCCGGTGATGGCACAGGTTGTCATGAACACTTCCTGAGGATATCAAATGTCATCGCCACACTTTGATATTTAATCTCTCCCAAAAGCCGTTTATGGCTCTGGGTACTCCTGTTCTTGAACCTTAGACCTTACTTTTATTGGCTTTTTTTTAGGGAATTCAGAGTACAGCGGCTCAGTTTTCTCTTCCAGGAGTCATGCTGGTTTGATTAATGTTTGTAAAGCGCTTTTGAAGGGGGAAGGTGCCGGGAAAGTACTAAGCAGTAGCACAGGGGTCGTGCAACACGCCTTATTGGACCGTCGCCGCTCGCAGCGTCTGCTCTTCCATCTCATTGGGTGTGTGCGAGTTCCGACCATTAACTCATTCCGTAAAGACTGTGTCTGCCTCCGCTTGGACTTGACGTTGAGCTCCAAGGCCAGTTACAGCCCTCTGTGGCCCTGTGACCGCAGTTCTCCACTTCTGGTGTAGTGGAAGGTCTTCCACAGCCTTGAACAAATGTTTCTCACTCAAGCAGTCTTCCCATTTTCTGTTCCTCCTTTTGCAAATACCAACGGCTGGCTGCCCGGCACCAGGCGGAGGTGTTCCCTTGCTCTGGGTCCCCTTTTCTTGCCTGGGCTACTGGTTTGGCGGAGCGACCTTGGATGAGTCATTTCATCGGTTTTTCTTGATCCCTTTGCCTGTCTTGCAAGGGAGCTGATACAAAACATCCACGGGCGTACACGTGTTCACAAACAATTCTGTAAATCTGTGTTAAATGTCTCACCTCGGCCAACAGTGAATGCAGGGAAGTTCGAGGTGCTCACTCGGCTCACATGGGTATAGTTCTGCCTTACAATGTGACAGTGACTCCCCCTCATTGTAAAAAGATAAGGTGTGACACATATGTAATTTCTCTAAGTTTATTGTACATTCAAATGTTTCACAAAGTTTTACGTGTTTCCCTGCCTTCTTAAACAAAATGCAATTTAATCTTCCCAGGGCCGTTCCCCTGAAGATCCACCGTCACATGGCATTCTGCTGCTTTCAGGACCTCAAGAGCACTTGAGGATGCAGTTACTGGTGTCCAAGAAAAGTCACTCTAGATTGCAATATTTTTTGAGCAATTCGGTTTGTTTTCTCTCCCTCTCTGAGAGTTTTCATTAGCAGACATTCTCACTGTCCTTGGGGTCCCCCGCCTCAAGCAATACTTTCTCTTCCCCTTTGGCTGCCTCTAATCTTCTGAAGACTAGGGAATGGGAATGTCAGGCTCATTAGAACTGAGTCTAAAATAAGAGTAAACAGGCTTTGAATGAGGAACTCTGCTGGTCTCCTCTGAGCAAAGAAGCCAGGTGGTAGTTCGCAGACTGTGATACGCCTGTTTTAACTGCCCAGCGGTCTTGCCCCTGTCCCTTTGCAGTTCTGCTCTCTTCTAGATGGGGTGAGGTTTATAGAATAAGTGACTTCTGGACAAGCGTTCCTGCACATTGAAATCAAAAACACTTGACGGTTCTGCTCGGAGTAGGTATCCGTACCTGCTTGTTGACTAAATGGCTCCAGCAGCTTTTCAGGCAGTAAGAAATTTTAGAAAATGATGGGTTTAAAGATGCTTTGAAACACAAATGTACTCGTGTTAGAAAGACACCAATTTATACGCCAGGTTTCCTGGAAAACCTCAAAGTTCTCTGTGACTGGGAAAGTGTCGCCATAAAAGCAACCTTATTTTTCCTTCTCCCAGAATGCTTCACCCGCAGAATTTCCAAGCGAAACAACCACCTGTTGCAAATTTCCATTCGCCTCCCTAAGTGTTAATGTATCTCTCCTTGCCTAAAGGTGAGAACAGACAGTGCTCATTTGCATCTTTTTTTGTTAAAAGAGAAAGCAATTCAGGGCTCTGTACCCACCTGCCAGTGAGGTGGCCCCATTTGATTTTCTTTTTTTTTTAAGGTTTTATTTATTAATTTTTTTAGAGAGGAAAGGGAGGGAGAAAGAGAGAGAGAGAGAGAAACATCAATGTGTGGTTGCTGGGCACCATGGCCTGCAACCCAGGCATGTGCCCTGACTGGAAATTGAACCTGCGACACTTTGGTTCACAGCCTGTGCTCAATCCACTGAGCTACGCCAGCCAGGGCATGATTTTCAAGAAATGAGGAAAATCTTGGCAAAGACCACCCTATTTCCTTTTCTAGCCTTAACACTTGTTTATTCTTTATGGTTTTATGAGTAACACGCTGTCTTTTGTTAGTCCAGCCTACACTGTATAATGTCTAAAAAAGGGACAAAAATAAACTCATGAATTATTTTTTAGAATGTGGTTATTCTGTAAGAGATGCTATATATGTTCACTAGTTAAGATCATGGATTTAGGTATGGGAGGGGTCTGGGTTTGGATCCATGCTATCCCACTTCTTAGTCATGAACTTGCCAAGGGCAAGATCAGCCCTGACCGGTGTGGCTCAGTTGGTTGGGTGTTGACCCAAAAGGCAAAAGGTTGCCAGTTTGATTCTTGGTCAGGTCACGTGCCTAGGTTACAGGTTTGGTTCCCCGGTTTGTGCATGTGCCATAGTCTGATCAGTGTTCCTCCATCACATCCATGTTCCTCGCCTTCTCTTTTTCCCTCTCCCCCCTCTCTAAAACACAAACAAACAAACAAACAAACAAACCAATTCAGCAAAGGGAAAGTAGACCGCAACTCCTAGCGGGAGGAATGGCAAAGAATTTATGGCCATTTTTAATCTAACACAGTGGGTATACATAATTGCTCTTTTCTCAAAGGGTTGTTATGAGAATTCAATGAGATCACAGCAGCCCTTCATAAATACTTAATGAATACTAGTCTTCATAAATACCAGTTGTTTATTACGGTTCTACGGGATTGCGTCAGTATGAAGCCCATCAGCTTTGCCATCTACTGTCCGGGCTTTCCAGTTACTCTGACTCTTGGTTCCTTCTTGCTGTCTTGGCCTCTAACCCGCTGTGAGCCACCTGGGAGAGGCTCGAAGAGAGGTCCCAATAGTAAATACTTATGGACAGTATTCACCATGTGTCAGGCACTGTTCTAAGCACTTCGCCTGTGTTGCATAATAACTGCACAGGTGCTAGGACTGACCTCATTGTGTAGGCAGGCTACTGAGCCACAGAGAAGCAAAGCAGTTGGCCTAAACCCAGACGCTAAGCAAGTAGCAGAACTGGGAGAGAAGCATACGGCTCAGACAGCCTGGCTGCCTCCAGGACCCTGTTGGCTCATCATGTCCCTCTAAGGCCCCTTCCAGTTCAAAACTTGTATGTGGCTACAAAATCGATACAGCAAATGAGAGAACGTAGTTTTTTGGTACAAAACGCAAGTGGAGAAATGGAGTCCAGGGGGACTGTTGGCCTGAAATGCAGTCAAAATAATTCAGAACTTGGTTCTCTGCACACTGGCTGACACTTTCTTTAGCTAAAAGGGGGAAGAAATATTTGGATGTATGGCTGCACTTTCCACGTCAGATAGTCAGCACCAGTTCTTAATTCACCTGCTTCTCTGGTGCCCTGACTACCTCCTGTGAAATGGGTACAATGACAACTGGATGAGATTGAATTCATCACCACATGCAACTTTGACTGGGGTGACATCTCTGTGTAAATGCTAGGCATTCTGTTTTTAATTAGGCACTATTATTCATTCTTACAGAAACTTAATTTCTGGTTGTGTCATTTCCTCTGATGCAATTCTTTTTTTTCTTGTTTCCATTGATAAGGGTTTTTTTTTTTTTGCTTTTTTTTATTGTTGTTCGGTTACAGTTGTCCCCGTTTTTCCCCTTGTCCACCCCAGCCCCATCACCCGCGCACTCCCATGGTCAAACCCCCCATTGTCCATGCTCATTGGTGTTCTTTGCTTGCCCCTTCCACTTCTTTCCCCCATTATCCCCCTTCCCCCTCCCCTCTGGTCACTGCCAGTCTGTTCTTTATTTCCAAGTCTCTGGTTCTATTATTCTCGTTTGTTTGTTTTGTTGATTAGGTTCCACTTACAGGTGAGATCATATGGTATTTGTCTTTCACCACCTGCCTTATTTCACTTAGCATAATATACTCCAGTTCCATCCATGCTGTCTTTCTTTCAGTTGTGTAGTATTCCACTGTGTAAACGTAACAGTTTTTTGATCCACTCATTTACTGATGGGCACTTAAGCTGTTTCCAGTACTTGGCTATTATAAATAATGCTGACATTGGATGCATATGTTGTTTTGAATTAATGATTCAGGATTCTTAGGGTATAATTTCAGCAGTGGAATCACTGGATCAAAAGGCAGATCCATTTTTAGTTTTCTGAGGAAATTCCGCACTGTTCTCCACAGTGGCTGCACCAGTCTGCATTCCCACCAACAGTGCACTAGGGCTCCCTTTTCTCCACAACCTCTCCAGCACTTGTTGTTTGTTGACTTATTAATGATGGCCATTCTGACTGGTGTGAAGTGGCATTTCATTGTGGTTTTAATCCGCATCTCTCTAATGGCTAATGATATTGAGCATTTTTTCATATATCTGTGGGCCCTCTGTATGTCCTCCTTGCAGAAGAAGTATCTGTTCAGGTCCTTTGCTCATTTTTTAATTAGATTTTTTTGTCTTCCTGGTGTGAGTTCTTTATGTCTTTTGGATATCAAATCCTTGTGCAAGGTACCACTGGCAGAAATGTTTTCCCATATAGTTGGATTCCTTTTCATTTTGATGATGTTTTCTTTAGCCATTCAGAAGCTTTTTAATTTGATGTAGTCCCACTTGTTTATTTTTTTTTCTTTACATCCCTTGCCCTAGGAGATATATTGGTGAAAATATTGCTGCGTGGGATAACTGAAATTTTACTGCCTATGTTTTCCTCTGGGACTTTTATGGTGTCACAACTTATATTTATGTCTTTTATCCATTTTGAGTTTCCTCTGGTATATGGTGTAAGTTAGTGGTCTAGTTTAATTTTTTTGCACATACCTGTCTAGATCTCCCAACATCATTTATTGAAGAGGATACTTTTATTCCATTTTAGGCTCCTGCCCCCTTTGTCAAATATTGATTGACCATAGAGACATGGGTTTATTTCTGGGCTCACTATCTGTTCTATTGATCTATGTGTATGTTCTGTGTGCCAGTACCAGGGTGTTTTGATTATAGTGGCCTTGTAGAGTTTGATATTAGGTATTATGATCCCTCCTACTTTGTTATTCTTTCTCAAGATTGCTGAGGCTATTCAGGGTCGTTTTTTGTTCCATATAAATGTTTCAAATATTTGTTCTAGATCTGTGAAATATGCCATTGCTATTTTAATAGGGATTGCATTGAATCTATAGATTGCTTTGTGTAGTATGGACATTTTTTTAAAGATTTTTATTTATTTATTTTTAGAGAGGGAAGGGAGGGAGAAAGAGAGAGAGAGAGAGAGAAACATCAATGTGTGGTTGCTGGGGGTCATGGCCTGCAACCCAGGCATGTGCCCTGACTGGGAATCGAACCTGTGACACTTTGGTTCACAGCCCGCACTCAATCCACTGAGCTACACCAGCCAGGGCTAGTATGGACATTTTAATGATGTTAATTCTTCCAATCCATGAACATGGTATATGCTTTCATTTATTTGCATCTTCCTTAATTTCTTTTTTCAGTGTTCTGTGGTTCTTCAAGTACAGGTCTTTTACCTCCTTGGTTAATTTATTCCTAAGTACTCTATTTTTCTTGTTGCTATAGTAAGTGGGATTTCCCCCTAGTTTCTCTTTCTCATATTTCATTGCTGGTGTACAAAACTGCCATCGATTTCTGAATATTGACTTTGTATCCCGTTATTTTGCCAAATTCACTTAGTGGTCAAATAGTTTTTTGGTGGAGACTACAGGGTTTTCTGTGTATACTATCATGTCATCTGTGAATAATGACACTTTTACTTCCTCCTTTCCAATTTGGAGGTCTTTTATTTCTTTTTCTTGTCTGATTGTTGTGGCTAGAACTTCCAGTACTATATTGAACAAAAGTGGTGAAAGCCAACACCCTTGTCTTGTTCCTGATCTTAAGGGGAAAGGTTTTAGTTTTTGCCTGTTGAGGATGCTGTTGGCTGTAGGTTTCTCATACATGGCCTTTATCATGTTGAGGTATGTTCTCTCTATTCCCAGTTTTCTGAGTGTTTTTCTGATAAAGGTGCTATACTTTATCAAATGCTTTTTTAGCATCTATCAATATGATCATGTGATTTTTGTCTTTCATTTTTGTTTATGTGGTATATTACATTTATTAACTTGCAAATATCATACCCTCCTTGCTTCCCTGGAATGAATCCCACTTGATCATGGTGTATGATCTTTTTAATGTATTGCTGCATCTGGATTGCCAATATTTTGCTGAGGATTTTAGCATCTATGTTCATCAGGGATATTGGCCTGTAGTTTTCTTTCTTTGTTGTGTCTTTACCTGGTTTTGGAATTAGGATGATACTGGCCTTGTAAAAAAGAGTTTGTGAGTCTTCCCTCTTCTTGGATTTTTTTGGAATAGTTTGAGAAGGATTGGAGTTCTTTGAATATTTGGTAAAATTCGCGTGTGAAGCCATCTGGTCCAGGGCTTTTGTGTGCCAGGAGTTTTTTGACTGCTGCTTCCATTTCACTAGTCGTTACCAGTCTATTCAGGCTTTCTGCCTCTTCTCAATTCCATTTTGGAAGCTTGTACGTTTCTATGACGCAATTCTTTTTAAAAATGACGTTTCAGACATGAAGTTATGCTGTCCCCAAAGCACTCATAATCTAAGAGCATCTCAGATTTTCTGCCAGCGGGTTCTCCCCCCCTACACCTTTCTGGGGAAAAAAAAAGTGAAGATAGAAAAGGAAAGCACTGTATACTATCTCGGATCCTGCTTTCTGTTGCAGTGACAGGGTGACTGGAGGAATAAGAAAAACACCCGCAAGGCTCTGACTGTGCTTTGGTTCATTTGGATGACATCACTTCACCCGACCCCAGCGAAAGCATTCATCCTGTTCAGGTTCTGGGAAGCATGGGTGGCGGTGGGAGGGGAGCTTTAAGTCAGGAGACCAGGCCTGTGGCACAGAGGCCCCCCCCCCCAACTAGTTGTCTAATCCTTAACAAGTCGCTTTGTCTTTCCAGGCTCATTTTCCTCATCTGTCAAGTCAAATGAAGGTCATGGAATAGATGATCTCTACAAATCCTTCCAGCTCTCCAGTTCTATTCTGGGTCTGTCTGCACCTGCAGGCAGTGACGTGAGGGCAGGAAGGGGCCTGGAGAGGGAGGAAAATTTCGTCAAGACGATTAGACACTTTTACCTGGAGCAGGCCCGCGTCCTCACGTGCTGTTCGGTGCAGGCTTGTCTCCGATCAGCCAAACAGCTGACCGCGTCCTCCCCTTGCTTTGCCAGTGGACACGCAGCCTTTCCGTTTCCCTGGGAGCAGCAGCTGCTTTTCTGAGCTTTCCAGCCCTGAGCTGCCATCCTCCACTTTGTCCTCTCAGAAACCTGTCATGGTTTTTCTGGATGGATGCCCACAGAATTTTAATCCAGTCACCAGGGGGAAAAAAAAGTACTATGCATAACAAAAAGCAAAACCAGGTTATGGGTTGGCTCTCTCTTGAACGAATCTGGTTACTTTGAGGGCTTGGCACACGGAGGGGCCTTGGTCAGCAGCACCCACCCTGAGCCTCGCTGGAGGCTGGTGAGTTCCCTTCACTAAGGGTCCCTGGAGCTGTAGAGAGAAGGCCCATCAGCTTCAGCAGCTTCACCCTGGGTCCTGCCCCAGGTCCTGACACCTTCTGACTCCTGAGACACAGCTGCTTAATTAAATTGGATTTTTTTGGTAATATCCCATTTTCTTCCTTTCCCTGATAAGCATTTGTATTTCCAGGAAGTAAATAAAAAACAAACCGAAAAGTCCTATGCCTTCAGGAAGCCTACCCGAGTCCCCTAACAAACCCAGTTTTTAAAGGTGCAGTCCTTCAACTTTTGTGGAAAGGTCCCCCCAGGGAGGCGTCTGGAAAGGCACACCCCTGCTCTGACATCCATTCAGGAGGCTTGCACCCAGCAAAGTGCACTGTATTCATTTCGGGCTGATGTAGGAGGGCGATTGATTCCTGGGAAATGCTCGTGGCTGGTGATAAACAGCCTTATCAGAAATAAGAGTTCCTGTTTCCCTTAGTGCTTCATGTTGTTTGGATAAAAATTTATGAAAATCAATGCCTAATAATCAGGATTGCTCCCATGAACATTAGGGTCATTGCTCTGTATCTATAATTTGTACTGCTGTCACTGGAGATGAGGAAAACTCGAAGCAGGGATAGATTTGGAACTAAAGAAAAATGGGCAGCATCCTGCGGGGTGGCTAAAGAAGGTCATGAAGAGGTTTGGAGTCAGGTAGGACTGGGCTCACGTTCTGCACGTGCAAACTGTAAGTCTCGGGCTAGTTCCTGAATGCCTCTGAGCCTCTGTCGTTTCCTCTCCAAAGCCGGGATATGGCTACCTTCCTGACAGAGGGTTAAGAAAATTAAACGAGGTTTGCAGCTGGAAGTGACGGCCCAATAACTGTTCCCAGTTATAGCAAACACGCCACCGTTTGTCCCCTGCAAGAGCGGTGGTGGGTCCAGGACCTCCCCGGCCCAACTGCAAATCAGTTTTGGAGATCCGGTCACAGGCTGGTGCATCCTGTGGCAGGGGTTGGGCAGGATATGTGGCTCTGGACATCCCTTGGCCACCACTGCCCACTGACCTGTCCTTTCTAAAGGCAATGGTTCAGTCCCGGGTGGGTTCCCCTCATCCACCTAAAAGAAGAGGGGGTAGGTTGGACATTTTTATTTTTAAAGACTTTTCTCTGGCACGGGAGGTGGCAGTGTGGGTGTCGGGACCAAGTGCTCTGAGCAGAAAGAGGCCACAGAGCAGGGGTGCAGCCGGAGACCAGGAGGCACTCCGAGGTGGCCCGGTCTGGGACCAAGGCTACCGTCGGGGACTCTCGGCCCCTGGCAGGTCTCCTGAGGGTGTAAGCACCTCACCCCCCAGCTCAACACTCCTGTACAGGAGGACCCTGAGCAGCTGGACTGCGGGGTGGGGGGCGGGGGCGGGCCAGAGGCAGCATTCCTAGGGTAAGACCCTGCCTGCCAGGTGGCAGGAAAGGGCCACTGGGCTGGGATTTGGGGCCCCATCAACACCCTGCTCTCGGACATCCCAGGAACTGCCTCTGGCAGCCCTGCAGAGAAATGAGGGCCCCCACCACCACCCGGATCCGCTTGGGGAGGACCCGAATCCCAGGGACCTGCCTAGCTGCGCGGTCAGGGGTACCAAGGCCCAGCAGAAGCGCCTCCCGACAGCGCGGCCGGCCTGGGAGTAGAGCCCTGGGGCCTCAAGGCGCCCCCCGGAGGGTTTCAGCGTGGCGGAAAGGAACTGGAGAGCTGGCTGGGTTTTCTCTTAATCCTTCTCTACGTCTTCAGAACAGGGCAGCCGCAAGGACCCTCCCTTCCTCCACGCCCCCTGCTCCGCCACCAACCCACCGGGAGAGCGCGAATAAAAGACACTTTCCACCCGGAGACCCAATTGGCGTCGGGCTTCGAGGGCAGCGTTCGCGGCCAATAAGACTGAAGGGCCACCCGTCTGCTTGGGACCCGCTCAGGACAATCACACACACACACACACACACACACGCACACACACGCACACACGCCGCTGAATTAAAGTAATAGCCCAAGGTCTGCTTCCAAGGCCGAAGACGCCCACCAGTACCAGACCCAGAGTGGGCTGGCTTTGGGGCCAGGGTCCTGGGGCCTGGGGCCTGGGGCCTGCGGGGCGAGGAACAGGGAGGGAGAGTGTGGTGGCGCCTCCGGCCCTGGCAGGTCCGCTGGGGTGCGGAGTGGCGGGCAAGAGTCCCCGGCTGCGGGCTGGAGCTCCTGGGCGCCCCCCGCCACACACACAGACACAGTCTCTCTCTCTCTCTCTCTCTCTCTCTCTCTCTCTCTCTCTCGCACCCCCTCCCTCTCTCTCTCTCAACTGCGCTAGCCGCGACCCCCGCCCCAGCCCCCTCCACTCCCCTCCCCGCCTGCCTCCGCCCCCATTCTCGGAATTGTGTAAAAAAATTCTCCGTCAAACCTCCCACCTACTCCCCGCCGCCACCCCCGCGCCAACTCCCTTTAAAAAACCCCCTTTCCTCCCCGGCCCTTGCACTCTTTGTGAATGAGGGCAGGGAGCTCGGCCCTTCCCCCGCCCAGGAGCCACGCCAGACCGCCGCACTCAGAGGACTGTTTGTTAATAGTCCAATTAGATAATTGCCATCTTTCACTCCTTTTGCTCTGCATTTCCCATAAAGGAATGAATGGGGAGAGCGGCGTGGAGAGGGCTTCTGCCCCGGCAAGGTGACGAGAAGGGCTGGAGCATGCTCCTTGCACAAGGCCGCGCGCTTGAATTGAATCATTGTAGCCTAATCAATGCTCTTATTGGATTACTGGCTGTTGCTTTTCTCAAAGATATTGTAGCAGAGACAATGAAATAGCTAGGGGAAAACTTTTTTTTTTTTTTTGAAGCAGATCTCACAGTTGAGATTTTCTCCGCTAGCTCTCCCGCTCGCTCGCTCTCTCTCGCTCGCTCGCCTCCCCTCTCTCTCCTGCTGGACTCCGAGCACAAAGCTGCCCTTTGAATGGGCTGCCTCCGGGCGGCTGGAGGTGCGGGCAGAAAAAATCCGCCGCGGGCTCGGCGAGGAGAGGTGGCGGTTTAAGATGGCTGGCAGCGCCGAGGTGTGTTAAGGAGGAGTTGTTTGGGATGAAAGCTTGGCTTTTTAGAGTTCGGGGAGATACTTTTGGGGGAAACTTTTTCTCCTCCCTCCCGGCTTCCCCCCCCCCCCCCACCCGCTCCCCCAGAGGCAACTGCTTTCTGCTGCTGCAGGGTGTGTGCTGCAGGGTTTGTTGGGGTTGGGGGTTTTTTTGTTTTTTTTTTTTTTTGGTTGTGTTTTGTTTTGTTTGGCTCCCCCCTCCACGCCTCATTCAACTCCATCTGTGGAGTGTGGAGAAGCCCCCTCTAGCCAGTACGTGAGCAGGAGGGTCAAAGGCAAAGGGAAAGTTAATAATGCCTGCTAATGGTACCAACCATTCAGGACGAATCTTGCCAAAAGTTTTTCTGGAAGTGTGGGTCTTTGATTGTGTGTTTCCTGAAAGCAAGACCAATCATTTCCGTTTGTTCGCTCGCTAAACCCCTACTTGATTGGGGACAAGGACAGAAACCATCCATTACGATCTGATATATTATCCAAACAATTTAGTGTATTCATGAGGTAACCGAAACGTGGGGGCTGCGAAATTACCCGTAATCAATTGCAACAGCGAGCGTGCGTCCCCCCGGGTGTCGGACAAGCACAACTCGCGCCTCAGTACCAGGCGGGAGCCTCAGCGTTTCGGAGCTGCGCTGCTCGCTACCTGCTCTCCGGGCTGGGGACACTGGACGTGCTCAAGAGGACGCGGGTGCTGACGAGGCGGCCGTGCCGCTGCTCCGCCGGGATCTTGGACCAGACCTGCCGCCTCTCGGCGAGCGCGCCACTCGCCGGTCGCCACTGGCCCTGCCGCGGCAGCCTCGGCCACCCTGCCGGGACATTCATTCTCGCCTCCTGCCTCTCTCCGGGCCGGGCGTAGGGGCTGTATTGTAGGGGTTTTGTCCCCCACTCTGCCTGTTCTTCTTCTTCTTTCCTTTTTTTTTTTGTTTTTTTGTTTGTTTCTCTTGCTTCTCCCATGTTCGGGAAAACAGACAAAATGGACGTTCGGTGCCACACGGACGCAGAGGCTGCCCGGGTCTCCAAGAACGCGCACAAGGAGAGCCGGGAGAGCAAGGGCGCGGAGGGGAACCTCCCTGCTGCCTTCCTCAAGGAGCCGCAGGGCGCCTTCTCGGCGTCGGGCGCCACGGAAGATTGCAACAAAAGTAAATCCAATTCCTCGGCAGATCCGGATTACTGCCGCCGGATCCTGGTCCGAGGTAGGAGTGCGCAGGGCTGCGGGGCGCGTTCTCCGGGGCCGAGCCGCGCGCCGACCCCGACCGTGCCAGGCGGAAAGGGGGTGCGGGCTGAGACTTCGGAGAAAGTTGCTGGCCCTCCCCTCCCCGGGTCCGGCCTGCGGTGGGGACTTGAATCTGGGGCGCGCACTCTCCAGGCACCTTGACTCTCCAAGCCCCGAAGGCCCCTTGGCTGGGCTGCTGGGGAAGGTTAGGGGCTGCCCGGGCGGGCCCAGGCTCTAGGCTGCGGCCTTCGACCCGGGGAAGGAGCAGAAAACTCCGGAGAACGTGTGCGCGCTCTGCGGCCCGGAGGACTTGCCGGGAGCCGGGTCGAGGACTCTCGCGCCCTGGCGAGTTGAGCTCACCCAAGGGGAGCGGGAATGCGGGAGAGCAGCCACCGTCCGCCCGCTACCGCCCAGCCAGTGGGCGCGCTGGGCCGAGGGCCCCGGCGCCGCGCTCGGGGCTGGCCGCCACCGCCTGGGGAAGCGGCCGGGCTCAGTTGCCGGGCTGCGAAAGATGCCTCGGTGCATGGCTCCACCCGGCTCTACAGCGCGGCGTGCGCTCGTCTTGGGCGGCCACGGTGGTGAGGCCCGGCGCCACCCCGCCAGCGGAGCGCCAGGCCCCGCTGGCCCAGACTCGGTCCCTCCTCCTTCCGCCTCCCGGGCTCCTAAGGGAAAGAGGCCCCGGGGTGGGGGTGGGGACCGCCGTGGCGCGGTCTGGTCAAAGATCTCCAGAGCTGGGGCTTGCACGACTGGGTCAGTAAGGGGACCCTCAGGCTACCTGGGACCCACACGGGGTAGTCAAGGCCCCCAAGCCAGAAGGACCATCAGCCCCCATCCTCTGTCCAGAGGGCTATACAAAGGCACAGTCTGGTTCTCCCTCCGGTCATCGTGTGGCGGTAGTCCCCAAGGGCTCCAAACGCACAGGTTTTGCTCCCCAGCTATGGCGGACCCCCTCGCTCCCCACCTCTGAACTTTGGGCCGAGAGTGACGGTTCCCGAAGCCAGCTCCCGCCAGAAAGGTGGAGGGACACAAGAGGGCTCTGGCGGCTGACGGTTCCCCTTCCCTAGATGCCAAGGGGTCCATCCGAGAGATCATCCTGCCCAAGGGCCTGGACCTGGACCGGCCCAAGAGGACGCGCACGTCCTTCACAGCGGAGCAGCTCTACCGGCTAGAGATGGAGTTCCAGCGCTGCCAGTACGTGGTGGGCCGCGAGAGGACCGAGCTCGCCCGGCAGCTCAACCTCTCCGAGACCCAGGTACCCAGCGGCCAGGGCACTCACAGCTCTGCACCAGCCTCCTTCCCCAGCAGCCTCTTTGCCCACCAGCCCCAGCCAACTCTCCCAAACCACTCAATCTGGCTCTGGACAGAGCCTCCCCGGGGAGGGGGGAGATAGGGAGTATGGGGAAGAAAAACCTAAGGCTTTCTTCCGTTTCATAAGCCATCCTCCCACCCCCCCTTCCCTGAGGTACTCCAGGGCCCATGCTCTGCTCAATTGGCCTAGCCCAGGAGGCCACAAATCCCATCCTTTGGGCCTTCCTTTTGGACCTCAGTCCTGAGAATTCCTTACTTATCTCTGCTCTACGAGGAATTGATGTTCACCATGTTTTGCCCACCTAGTTTTGGCCAGATCCCCAGGCACCACCTGCTTTGGGGACTCCAGCCTCATACAACACCCAGGCCCGTTTTGCAGTGGGCCTAAAGCCTGAGGCCAAAGTCCCCTGCTCCAGCACTGTAGGTGACAGCTAGGATTAGAAAGGTGCACACTCCTAAGGTCTTCATCTGCAGACCAGGCTGCCCTGACCTTAGGGCTCCCCCTGACCCTAAGCTACCCAATTTCATTCTCAGCCCTGAGCACCCACTCCAGACATCTAGGAGGCCCTATCTTCTAAGCCAGTGATGTGTGAGGTATGGAATGAGAGGCAAATCTGGGGCCCTGGGAGCCAGCGCTGCCAACTGTGCCTTGTTATGTCTTTTGCGTTACATGAAATCCATATGATGCTGTATGGACTTAACCCAAAGGTACTTTAAGGCCTGAGAGGTTTGCCTTGTGGAGGCCCTCTGGGGCCTGGCCAGGGCATGACACCAGCCTGGCCTAGGTAAGGCAGACATTTTTTTTTTTTTCTGAGGATTAGTTCCTTTACCTCTGCCCAGCCCCAAAGTAGGTGGGGCACTTCAGGTCTGGCATCTGGGCAGAAAGCTAAGAACTAAAGACAGAACAAATCTGATGTTCTTTCTGAGTCTGAGTGGCACGGTTGCCTTTCCCTAGTCTCTCTGCTAGTTTAGTTTACAAAATCTAGACAGGATAACCTTTCCTTATAGCTGCCCAACTCCATTCAGGGCCACCAGTGAGGCCTGAAGAGGGACAGAGGGCAAAGAGAAAGTGAGAGGGGAGGATGGTGGAGAGAATTAAGTCCAGTGCAGCCTCCTGACTTTCTCCTGTGATCCCAAAGTTCATGCTGAAGATCGGTAGAGCACACTGAGTACCACTCAGCCCCTTCAGTCCAGCTGGTAGCGAATGGATGGGGGGAAGCTTGGGGTAAAGTCCATCTGGCACAAATCCTTCTGCAGCCACCTTCCTTGCTTGCTGGTAGTTGATGGTCAAGCCTCATCTTAATAAGCAAGAAACAGCTGCTTGTAGCTTTCCACAGTACTGCCGCTGGGGTTCAATTTGAGCCCATTTGGCCAGGGGCCTGGGTCCAGACAGGCAGGGCGACACTCTTCCCCATCTACCCCCGCTTCCCGGCCAGCATTGTCGGGCCTCAACAGATAAGTGGTCCAGCCGTGGGTATGGGACCACCCAGTGAAATCCCTTGTGGTCTTGCTTGAGTTAAGCTCATGGACATTTTATTACTTCATTGGTAATGCCGACCAGCCTGGGCCTGCTTCCATGACCCGGAAGTTCAGCCTAGCAGAGCTGTGCCCTCCACCTGGCCGTCCTGACTTCCCTTATCAGCCCCCGGGTGGGCTGGGGCTGGGGTTGCGGGAGGGCTCCCCCAGCCCCGCCAGCCTGCTCCCCTTGACGCCCGTCTTCCCCTGCTCCTTTTCCCCACTCTCCCCGCGCCTGGCACGCAGGTGAAGGTCTGGTTCCAGAACCGGCGCACGAAACAGAAGAAGGACCAGGGCAAGGACTCGGAGCTGCGCTCGGTGGTGTCGGAGACAGCGGCCACGTGCAGCGTGCTGCGGCTTCTGGAGCAGGGCCGCCTGCTTTCGCCGCCAGGCCTGCCCGCTTTGCTGCCGCCGTGCGCCACCGGCACGCTCGGCTCAGCGCTACGAGGGCCCAGCCTACCCGCCCTGGGCGCGGGGGCGGGCGCCGCCGCGGGCTCGGCCGCCGCCGCCGCCGCCGCCGTTGCCACCGCCCCGGGACCTGCCAGCGCAGCGTCCCCGCACCCGCCGGCAGTGGGCGGTGCCCCGGGGCCGGGGCCCGCCGGGCCAGGGGGACTGCACGGAGCCGCGCCGGCTGCGGGCCACGGCCTCTTCAGCCTACCCGTGCCCTCGCTGCTCGGCTCGGTTGCCAGCCGCCTGTCCACCCCGTTGACAATGGCTGGTTCGCTGGCCGGGAACTTGCAAGAACTCTCCGCCAGGTACCTGAGCTCCTCGGCCTTCGAGCCTTACTCCCGGACCAACAATAAAGAAGGGGCCGAGAAAAAAGCGCTGGACTGATTTTAAGTATTTCCCTGTATTTATATTTATAGTATCTATTGTGGTGATATTTATGGACTCGCGCGCGTTCGGCGCCCGGGGCTCCTGCGGGGGGCTCCCCGCGCCCACAAGGCCTGTGACAGCTCTCCTTCCCCACCGGACTCTGCTACCCATTTTATCTCATTTGGGCTATTTTTTTTTCTTCCTTTCCTACGCGT
Source organism: Phyllostomus hastatus (assembly GCF_019186645.2). Lineage (NCBI taxonomy): Eukaryota > Metazoa > Chordata > Mammalia > Chiroptera > Phyllostomidae > Phyllostomus > Phyllostomus hastatus. The sequence continues at coordinate 25,564,412 of NW_025334004.1, read as the reverse complement.
TCTCCCTTCCCCCAAACTTCCTCTGTATCCAGGAGAATCCAAAGAATTGGGGGAAAGGCTCTGGTTAGTCAACCTGATGCCCCAACCAATGCTGAGCCCTGGAGGGAAAAGACCGGTCGGTTCTAAGTCCAGAGCACCGGGCACCTGCTCTCTGTTGCCGTTGGTTAGTCTGATGAATATTTGAAAGACGAAAGCTGCACACAGACTCCAGGGGCTGAAAAAGCTGGCACGGGTTGTTTTTTCTTTCTTTTTTTTTTTAAGACAAAAAGGGAGTACCTTCCCTCTCGCCAGAGAAACCAGGGCTTTGGGGAGCCCCTGGTCCCCACTTGGCGGACCTCTCCGGCGGGCCGGTGCCCAGGCAGCTTCCTGGCTGGGCAAATTCTGCAGAGCTTTCTTCCCTCTAGAGAAACTCCAATCACAGCCGCCTCCTGGGCTTATTGGCCCCAGGAGACACTAAACCACACGTCGTGGTAGGCAACGGTGGTCATAAATTTGATCCAATCAGCAATAAAACAAGAGCGATAACCACCACATTAAATCAGATGCAGCGGAACCAGTTTTAAAACACTCATAAAAGAGTTTTGGAAGGTCTAAGAAAATTCAGCGCCACGCAATGCGCCCCAGGGCAATATAAAATTAAAGTTCTGGGTGTTAACCATTTTAAACAGAAATTTGAAAGGGAAAAGCGAAAGAACAGCCAAGGCAGCGCATGAAAGGAAATTCAGCATCTTCTCCGAGGCTGTTCCGAGCGGCCTTCGCGTTCCTCCCGGCGAGAGATCAGTGTGTGGCTCCCGCGGGTCCCGGGCGCCGGCGCTCCTACCCACCGCCCGTCCCTCCGACGCGTGGCTTCGGGCAGAACTGGCTGGGCTCGGAAGCACATCAGCGCCCAGCGCCTCTCCTGCCCCTCACTCCCGGATTCACACAACCCTGCCAACGCGGAGCAGCCGCCCGGGCTTCAGAGCAGTGTTTTGCGGACCGGGAGGCAGGGGCGCAGCTGAGGACCGCGAGGCCGCCGGGCCTCCTGAGTGGGTAGTCCACGCTTCCACGCCAGCTCCCTGCGTGGGGAGCAAAGGACCCCTTCCCTATAAAACACCTCCCAAAACCCAGGGTTTCCATGGTCCCGAGTCGTAAACCTGGACCTCACCGGCGCGACAATGACAGTCCCCACAGCCACCGCTACCCGCATTTTAACCAAAACCGCAGACCCAGGCGGCGAGGCGCCGCGGTGTCTGGAATGTATTCCTCCATCCGAAGCGAGTGTAGAGCATTTTTAAAGATAGTAATTTTATTGTAAATTATTTACGTCGGACGCTTTTTTTTTCCTGTTTTTTTTTTTTTTAGGCAAATTATTTTTAGTGAAGAAAATAATGAACGATTCAAACGCGGGTAGGTGTCACTGAATCCTGGCTACTAACTTTGTTCTGAATGTTTTGGATATTTGGATGTTTTGTATTTATGTGGTGAGAGTGAAATATATCTATCTATGATGATACACGGGGTGTATTTTCGTCTTGTATTTGAAGGAGACAAAAAAACAAAAACAAAAGGAGACCCAGCGAACGATGAGTCTCCGCATGGGCACTCCTAGGACCCAGGGTGACAGCTTTGGCAGCGCAGGGCGGGGGGGGTTTGGAAGCTGCTACTGTAAGCTTCAGAGACGAGGTTTTCTGGGGGGTGGGGGGGGACTTCCGTTGGGGAGACAGATACTCCAGCAGCGATGGTCCTTCCATTTGCCTGAGAGTCTCACCGCCCAGCTCTCTGTCCCAATGGTATCAACCCTTCAGGTCTTGCCCCCTCGGTCTCCCACGTCATGTTGCTTGGTTTATTTAGGAACTTGTCTCCCACACCCTTCATTTCCTGCCTCCTAATGCTCCTGGTTTCTAGAGTTTCCCAGTAGTACCTCCAAGCTGGCGGTATTTTGGATTTTGTGCAATCACAGAGTCCTGAGCGGGCAGGATTTTCCTTTCTTCTGACTTAAAATAAGTCTCTCTGCTGTCAAAGAGGAACTTTGAAGGAGCAAGAGAATGAAGGAGATAGTAATTCCCTCAGAGACCGCGCCCCGCAACCCACCCCAGTGCATGTGCTGGGCGGCAGGTGTGGATGTTGCAAACAGAAATCTTGGGGAGCTAGGAGGGCTGGAGAGACTACTCCAGGGCACCCTCTCCCAACACTTGCTTGTGCCGTCCAGGGCGCACTGTGGGTGCAGCGGCAAGAGCTCCATCGTGATGCGAGGAGGGGGTGCCCACACAAACCAAGCGCCTCAACCCCCCCTACGTGTGTACTGTGCCACAGGTTTTTGGCATCCGAGATGGGGTGGCTGCACAGTGCCGATGGGGGAGTTCCCGACTTGGGTGTGAGTTGGGGCGCCACCAGGCTCAGGACCTTGGCTGTGAACTCCACGTTTGCTGGGAGCAGCCCCCAGACGGTTCGCTTCTGTTTCTCGAAGTCGCTGCACACCCCTCAGCTCTGCCACCTCTGGGCCAGTCCCCTCCTTGCCCTCCCCTTCCTTCCCCTCGTTCACCCCTTTCTTCTCTTCCATCCCGCTGACCCCTGCGCTTGCTCTAAGGATCTCTCTCCCCTGGTGGGCTCTCCCCCTCTCCCCACCCCATTTATCCCCTCTTTCTTGGCTTCTTCCCAATCTGTCTGCCTCCTCTCTCATGTTCTCTCTCTCCCACTCACTCCCCCTCTCCCTCTCCTTCTCTCTCTTTTCCTTTCTCCCTCCCTCACTCGCTTTCTCCCTTTGGATTCCTCTGCCTGCCCGGGTGGCCCTGAGGCCAAGGCGTGGGTGGCTCTGGCTGCAGTTTCAGGGCTGGTGGCCAGCAAGGGGGAGAAGGGACTGAGAAAGGGGCATAATTTTGTGGAACAAAAGAAAAAAAAATCCCGGCTTCAGGGTCCCCAACAGGCTCAGCCCCCTCCTCCAGGAGCCTCAGCGTGGGGAGTCACCCAGCAGATCCCTTAACAGCTGGCTCCCCCATCCTGCTCCTTTCTCCATTTCGCTTCCTCATCCCCTAAAAGGGGAAGGAACCTGTTATTCCATCTCTGCTCTGCTCTGCTCTGACCGCCCTTCCCTCCCTGACTTTGGGAAGAGCCACTGAGCTCTTCACCTGCCACTCAGGGAGTGCAATTGTTCTTAAAGAGACACTTCTGCACAGGAAAAAGAATCACAATTTTAATTGAAAAACTTTTATAGACAACTCATCTAATTTTAGTGCTTGTCTTCTTTTCCCTCAGTCCCCAAGGGCCTCCAGCACACTGCTCTGGTCCCTGGAGGCCTCTGGTGAGGCCTCTGGCTTCCAACCAGTGATTCGGGCCAGTCAGGAGGCAGGTGGCCTCTGTGACAACAGCTGGCCTTGTCTGGGAGAAGGTGGAAGGGGTTCCTGGGGGTCAAGGAGAACAGCTGGAGGTGGGGGGCTGCTGGAAGGAGGCTCACGCCCAGGCCTGCACAAAGCAACATCTGAGTTAGCACAGAGCAGAAAAGAAAAAGGGAGAAAACCTTTTTACTCCTGTGAATCTGGCGGTCAGGTGTAGGAAAGATGTGGAAAGTCGCTTAGGGAGCTAAACTGATACACGTGCTCACATCCACTGTTGCAGTTGGCCCAACCCTGAGCTGATCTATAGTGATAATATATAGCATTTAGCAGCTCTTTCGAGTTTACAAATAGCCTTCCACATACACCATCTCCATCACCCCCCACTTTCAGAGGTCCAGCCTCATTTTAAAGAGACACATACAGGCTTGCAGCTCTCGGGGGACTTGCCGAAGGCTGGCCGCGCAGCCAGTCAGAGCCCCCCCCCCCCACTGTATGCGCCCCCCAGGTCAGTGCTGTCTCCTGTCTCCCCTCCTTCCCTTTCCTGTTTCCTTCCCTCCCTCCGCCCTCCCCGCTTTTACTTCTTTCCTTCCCTTTGGGTTCAAAGTGCCTGGCTCAGGGTACCTGAAAGCTTCAGCCCCTTTGCATCCACCTCTGCCCACCCCCGTTTCCAGTTGCCAGCCCGCTTTCTACCGCACCAGCTGCAGAGGATTTACTTGGTGCCTCATCAAGAGGTCTGCATTTCTTCCCTTTTCCTGTTTTCTTTCCTGCCAGAACCCAATTCCTACCCCCTCCTACCCTCTAGAATGACATCTTGTAAAACTTTTACCCTCTTTGCCTTACACTGCCTTAAGATTTTTTTTTAAAAAATTGAGGAATAGCATGTATATGACAAACACCTATACAGTAAGGCACAAAAGCTTAAGTAGGTGGTTAATGAGTTTTTACCCACACCTTGAATTATTCCAGTGAAACGCCTTTGACCTCTAACCTTAGGCCACATGATAACACAATGTCTTTCTCCTGTTTGAAAAGAAGCAGTGGCATCTTGGTGTGCTGTCGTGGCACAGAAACCCTTTTTAGGAAGTCTTTCTAAGGCTTCTTGTGGCCATTAGAAACCATGCATCCCTTCCAAACCCCTGCAGCCCCGAGTTTAACAGATGTAAGCTGACCAGAACTTAAAATCTACTAGGTCAGCATTTCTCAAGATACAACTGAACGCCACCTGCTTCAGAACCACCTGGGGACAGGTTAAAATACAGATGCCTAAACCTCAGTCCTGCCTGATGAATCAGACACACTGGGGATGGGGCTCAGGAATGTGCATTATTAACAAGTTCCCCAAGTGATGCTTACCCATGCGAACATTTGAAAACTACTCCTTCGCTAAATGGCAAACTCCCAAAACACTGCAACCTCCGGCATCTGGCCCAGGGCCTGGCGTTTGGTGGGAATACAATGAATGTTTGTTAAACAAATTAATCCACATTTTCTGACACAGTTTAGAGTTTCTTGGATCACATCATGGTATTGTAATTTAACACCATTTCTACACTGAAAAATCTTTACATTTCAGAGTCCTATTACGTGAATAGGTTTTATTTTGATGAAGCAGGAGAGGAAAAGAAATAGCTTTTGGTGGTTTCTCAGGTCTCAGGAAGGTCTTTTATAAACCCAACTGGGACCGCCTTGCTGGACAGCCTGCTCCCCCTCAGACATGGGAGTTTGGAGAGGGCAGATCTGCTGAAAGACATGCAGATGCACAGCTTTCCTGGCGGGGACTGAAGGCTTCTGTTGAGGAGACATCGGAGCTGTAGAAGGAGCAGGGCCACCGGGTCCAGAGAAACCGGCATCGAATGGGCATGGAAGCTGAAAATTGCTTTGACATTCTCTGATTGATAGTTGATGGGAAACACTTTCTATCGAGAAGCAAGTGGCTAATCCTCTTACCATGAAAACAGCAAATAAATGTTGTGCTTTATGTGGTAATGTCGTATCCATTCTTAGAAATAATAGCACTGCGCACGCATTCCCCAGGATCTCACAAGGCCCAGGATGATGGCCTGCTTTACTACGAAAAAGCGATTCATATTAGTGGTGACTAGTTATGGGGCCTAGTGTCCGAGTGACCTGGGTTCAAATCCTACATCCACCACTTAACAGCTGTGTAATCTCAGACAAATTACTCAACTGGCTGCTCTAAGCCTGTTTCCATCTCTGTAAAATGAGAACAAGAATGGCAGCTACCACATAGAGTTTTCATGAGTCATTAATTAGATAAGGCCCATAAAGCATCTGGTACAATCTAGTATAAACATTCAAATGCTAGTTACTTACTAGAAGACTGCGTCACTATGGTTAGCTGGTGATTTGAGACTCTCTCTGGGCCTCAGTTCCCCTGTCTGTAGAGGGGGGAAGGGTGGCCTAGAGTCCTTTCCTGAGGAAGGATGTGGACTTGTGGCGGAGCCAGTCACAAGCGGATTTACTCTCTCGGCCTTTAGGCTGCATGCCACGGTCGTCACTCAGCACAGCATTTTTATCAAAAATGATTACTAGTAGTAGTAATAAATTATTATTTTAATGGCTTGGCAGACAGCCTACAGCGGTTCGTTGTCAGGTAGCCTCAGCTGACCGTCCTCTGGGAGTTGCCTCAGCTGAAGAGAGCCACCTTGCCCAAGGTCATGCCCCGTTTGTGGCTTCCAATGACTAATAGTCAAGGTGATGAGCCCGATCCTCGCACCCACACTTCGGATAGCTCTGAAGGGCCATGGTGTCTTCCAGACTTCCTGAGATGCTGGCCGGGGTTTTGTCGAGACTCCACTGCAGCTCGGCTTCTCTTTCTGTCCAACATTCTTTCCTTCCCTTCTCTCCCACGGGTGTCCAACTCAGAGCACTCCCTCACAAACCTCCTGCGTGCTCATTTCCCAGCTCTTAGGGAACCCCGCTGCATCAAATGTTATGGGAAAGAGCTTGCCAAGTGCTAGAAATGGAGACGAAGCACTGAGGAGTCAGAACATAGAATGACTGAGGGCAAGGGATGGGAGAAGAGGCAGAATTGCAGGCAGTATCTGGTACACCATGTGAATGACCTTTGGACTTGACCATCCAGGTGACAGCGACTGACAGGCAGGTCCTCCCAAGGAGATCATGAAATCATTGCAGGTCTGCATTTTGAAAAATCTCTCTGGCAGTTTGGGGAGACTCTCAGGAGAGGCGGTGTGTGAATAGGGGCGCAGGGATTGTGAGGCAGAGACCAGCTGGCGAATTCGCTACAACAGGGACCGGAGAAGAGGACCGTGGTGGTGGTGGAGTCAGCTGGTGCAGTAGCAGCAGAAATGGAGAAGAGTGGATGGACTTAAGATATTTTCTGAGATAAAACCAACACATCTCAGTAACTGACAGGAGGTGACTGATGGAGGAATTAATTTCAAGATTGGGTCCAAGCAGAATTTTGAAAACATTTCCCTTGGGCCAGAGAGAGAACGTTAAAGAGTGGGGGGAATCGGGCCAAGTCGGCTCAGAGGCTGGGGAGGCAGCCGTGAGTTCCGGTTTGGACCGGAAGTGCCCAAGCAGGTCACACCACGGAGCATGCGCCTTACGTGCCCTTTCTCCGAGGCATGGAGGCCGGAAGGGCCACTGAAGTTTGGCTCCTGGCTCTTGCAGTGACTGGCCAGGCTGCCAGAGGACAGGACCGTGTGCCTCGCACAGCTCACGCTTCCTTGCCTGGGACACCTTTGCAGGAGGCGCCTGCCGTGCCTGCCACCGGGAAAAGAGGAAGCTAGGCCAGGTTCCAGCGCCGCCATGGCGCCCTGTGGCTCAGCACCAGCGAAATGGGTGCGTGGAAATGCCCTCCTGGAAGGGAGGTCGGGCTCTGAAGAGGCCAGCGGTGACCCAGGGTGGTGGAGCAGGAGAACCACCGCAGAAGGTGTGGCCACGACCGCTGGAGGCCCCTTTCCTCGGCCCGGCTTGCGCTGTGGAGTTCTCATCCCTGCTGCTCGCTCAGCTGGCGGAAAAGGAGAGGCAGGTAGGCTAGTCACCTCTTCTCTGTCCTGCAGACCACCAAGGTGGGGCCTGGACAGCAACACACTCTGGGCCTGAGTCCTGGGCCCGCACAACCCTTGGGAGGAGAGAAGCAGGGGTGGGAAGCAGGAGAGGCTTGGTAAGGAGGCCCAGCAGGGAGCGCCCAGGTTTCGTTTTGCTTTCTTCTCATGTGTTAGATGAGACTGCCCTCTGTTAGGATAAGGGTTCCATAAGCAGTTCAGCCGGTGTATTTTACCGAGGGTCAGACTTAGTCATTCCAGGGGAGAGCTGAACGCGCGTTTAATTTTCTGCCCCAGGTGCCAACTGATGTTGCAGAGAGCTGCCCGGTGGGGGGGGGGGGGGCGGTGAGAGGGCATCCCTGGCAGGGGTGGGCAGAGAGCCTGTAGGGAAGGACAGTGGGATTCTGAGCCATGGGGGGCGCAGCAAAGACAGCCCTGGGGAGGAATGGAAGGGGAGAGGGAGTGGCAGGAGATGCGGGAGACAGTGAGTGGAGGTGAAAGACGAGGACAGAAGAGTAGCCTGCTCCGAAAGGTCTTGAATACGAAGCTGAAGATCTTTATTCTGTACGCAGATGCGAGGTTTATGGTGGGGTAGTGATGGGAGAGAAGCTTAGTTGCTGGATCAGATAGGTGCAGCCAGGGGAGAAAGGTTAGTAAACCTTGACGTTAGGTGTTGGAGCCTAGAATTAGGCTGGGGGTGGGGGGCAATGGAAAGTAGGGAAGGAGTAGATGCCTTTGATCTCATCAGTGGTGGGGGCTCAGGGAAACGAAGTTAATATATGAATACCAACATCCCTTTCTAAACATAAGCATTATTTCATTTTAAGATTCTCTTTTTGAGCTTCCTATGAACAGCTCTGTTCAGAGACAATGAACTGTTTAGAGACAAGAGGGAGTGTGGAAAATAAATTTCAACTGTGGTGCTAAATTGGTTTGATTAGTGATGGATGCCTGGGGTGCTCAGTTGCAGTTGATTTTGAGGCCTGCTCAGGGATCGAACCCACAACCTTGGAGTATCAGATGATGCTGTAACCAAGTGAGCTAGCCTGCCAGGGCAGGTCTACCTATATTGATAAACTCCATATATTTTTCATTGTATGGATATATCATAATTTATTCAGCCATTCACTTAATGATGGAAATTTGAAATCCTTCTTGTTTTTTGCCTTTGCAAATATATTTGAGAATGTTCTTGTGCTTTTCTGCACCTAAATTAACATTCCTAAAAGTGGAATTACTGCCTCAAACAATATGTATATTTTTAATTTTAATAGGTTGCACCAAAGAGTGAATGAATCTGTATTCCCCCCAACAGGTTGTGAAAGTTTGGCTGGGTAAGCTGATGTCTGCTGCTGGATGTGATCTGTCTGAGGCTCTCCTGCACGCTGCCTGGTCAACTAAATAGTGTTGTAATGCATACAACACAAATCCCCAGAAGTTACTGCAGAAACAGTGTTTTCCTTCTCGCCGCTGGATATATTACTGCTCTTGAGATCATTTAGGACCTCCTTGAGAATTAAACACTTATTTTCAAAGTGATCTCAAAAATCAAAATTTCAAGGCTTCTTACATAAAAGAGCATTTCCTTGCTCTTAGTCGAGAAAAAGCAACACAGAACTCAATGACAGTGGGGCAGTAGTAAGGTTTATGATTTACCTCCTAAATCTCTTAGGAGGTAAATATTCACTTCTTGCTTCCATTATTTTTCCTCCAGTCCAGGCCACCAGTGTCTCGGTGTCTCGACTCCTAGAAAGGTCTCCTAATTTATCCCGAGTTTTTCTTCCCTCCAGTGTATTCTCCATACTGCAGCCCTAGTGATGGTTCTCAGATGCAGAGCTACTCCAAGGTCCTCTGCTCCTTAACCCTCTTCAGTGGCTTCAGTGAATTTGACACGAGGATCAAATTCAATTTCTTCCGCGCGGCTTACAAGGTTGTTCGTGACCAGATCTTGCCTTTTCTCGCTGTTTCTGTCCCTTTATACTTTATCGTTCAATCCTATCAGACTTAAAACAATCCTCAGATTACGTACGAGTTGCTCCCTGTGTCTGGAGCGTGTTTCCTTGCTACCTCACTCCTCGGTGACGCATCCGCATCCTGTCCGTCGGACTGTATGTGTGTGTGTGTGTGTGTGTATAGGAGGAAAAAGAGAAAGATTCAATGAGGAAAAGACGAAGTGCGGCCCATGTGAAAGATGTAGAACTTGAGGCATGGAGAATCGGTGTGTCAGTGAAAGGACTGTACGTTAAGCTTTATTCTTCTGAGCCTCGAAGCTCCACCCTGAATGCCGTGTTTAACTCTTGAGTTTGCTTTGCTGTCAAATGTGCTGGACCCTCAAGCTTTCTCCCTGAGTTGGGGGCCTTTTCTTTCATTGTCCAAGGCTTGGAGCCAGGACCGTACCTGCTGCATCCAAAGCTTACCTGTCCTCTCTTTCATTAAAAAAAAAAAAAAGATTTCATATATTTTTGGTTTTAGAGAGAGGAAGGGAAGGAGAAAGAGAGGGAGAGGAACATCGATGTGGGAGAGAGACATCTATCAGTTCCCTCTCGTCATACATGCCCAGACCGAGGACAAACCCACAATGCAGGCCTGTGCCCTGCCCAGGAACCAAATAGGTGACCTTTTGCTTTGAGGTGTGATGTCCAACCAACTGAGCCACTCCAGCCAGGGCAGCAATTCTTTTAAGTCAGTGCTCTGGTAGTACATTTGGAACAGCAATCAGACATGAAGAATTAGGTAGAGGCAGCCCTGGCTGGTGTAGCTCAGTGGATTGAGCGCAGGCCTGTGAACCAAAGCATCACCGGTTTGATTCCCAGTCAGGGCACATGCCTGGGTTGTGGGCCATATCCCTAGTATGGGGTGTGCCAGAGGTAACCACACATCGATGTTTCACTCCCTCTCTTTCTCCCTCCCTTCTCCGTATCTCTAAAATAAATAAATAAATAAGTCTTAAAAAAAAAAAAGAATGAGGTAGAGGTAATTTGGGATACAGGAAGATGCAGAATGGCCCCAAATGCACACCTTATTTATGTCATTGTAGGAGGTTATGGGGCACTAATCACTTACTACTCTTTCCTTCTTGTTGAATCGGCTGCACAAGGTGCCAGATAGGGTTCCAGGTTTAAGTGGCAGCAAGTGACTCCCAAGGTTGTCTCCTGTTTCTCCCCTGGAATTGAATCTGTCCATCCAGGCACGGGAAGAGAAAGGGAGAAAAAGGTGGAAAGTGGACAGTGAGTGCCACCTTTTATGGCACTCACAGAGGTCCGTAAGTGGTAGTGCTCACCACTCAGGTTAACTCGTCACTTTTCTCTCGGGTTCTGAGAGCTAGAGGGGCAGATACCTTTCCCAGAACTTCCCTAAGTGAGTAGAAACATTGACTGAACTGCCTTTAAAAAAATGGAATGAAGTGCTTTAATTATTATGGTTCCGAAATGTGACAGCAATCTTTTGATGGAGCGTTCTCAATGTTCTTTTGAATTTCTTTTAACTGTTAAGATTGCTCTTTCTATGTCTGACACATAGTAGGCACTTTAACATTGTTGACTGACTGGAATCACAAAGTTAGTTTGTTAAGATAGCAGTGTATTTGAGTTCTTGGGTTTCATAATTCAGCTCATCAAAATCTACCTTTTTTAATTTTTAAAAAGACTTTATTTATTTTTAGAGAGGGAAGGGAGGGAGAAAGAGAGAGAGAAACATCAATGTGCAGTTGCTGGGGGTCATGGCCTGCAACCCAAGCATGTACCTTGACTGGGAATCTAATCTGTGACACTTTGGTTCACAGCCTGCGCTCAATCCACTGAACTACACCAGCCAGGGCCAAAAATCTACCTTTTAAAAAAGTTTTTTATTGAATATATTGGGGGGACATTGATTAACAAAATTATATAGATATCAAGCTTACAATTCTATAATACATTATATATACATATACTATAATTATATATAATACTATATATATATAGTATTGTGTACTTACCAACCCAAGTCAAGTCTCTTTCTGTCACCATTTATCCCCCCTGTATGCTCTTCTATCTCCCTCTACCCCCCTTTCCCTCTGGTAATTGCCACACTGTTGTCTGTGTCTATGAGGGTTTTTTTTTGGGGGGGGGTTTTGCTTAATCCCTTCACCTTTAAAAAAACCTTTTTTACATGTTTTATTGCTTTCACTTTCTCTATCTCACCATCCATCTGCCTTCCTCTGAACCATCTGAGAATATGTTGCCAACATCGTGACACTTTTTCCCTGCACACTTCAGAGCATGTCTCCTAAGAACATTGTCCCACACAACTGCAGTGCCATCAGCGCATCTAAGGAAGTGAATAATAATTCCGTGATATTATCTCCTATCCACTATGGATCAGAATTTCCCCAGTTGTCCCAACAGTGTCTGATAACGTTTTTTGTTTGTTTGTTTTAATCTAGGGTTAAATCTGGGTTTATGTATTACATTTGGTTATAATGTCACTTTTAAAAAAAATCTAGAACAGTTTTCTGATTTCTTTTTTCTCCCAAGATGCTAACTTTGGGGCAGTTCAGGCCAGCTGTTTTGTAGACTGACACGCATTCTGGATTTGTCTGTTTCCTCACGGTGTCATTTAACTTGTTTCTCTGCCCCTCGTATTCCCTGTGCGCTAGGGATAAGATGTATTTGTCCAGCATACTTCGTAGGTGCTGTTTCATTGCGATCGCTTCTCGTGGGGTCTGAGGAGGAAGAGAGTTCCATTTTGTGGGCATCACACACCTATTGAGCTCCTAGTAGGTAGCAGGTCCTGTGCTGGAGAAAGTAGGAGAATGTAAACAGTGTCTAACACAGCGCCTGGCACGTGACAGATGCTTCATCACTATTTGCTGACTGCTGAAATGTAAATACAGAAAAGGATACTTGACATGGTAAGGCCATGAATGGCAAGAGTCGAATGAGTTTCTGCATTGGGACTGTAATTGCCTGTAACGACTATTTTGATTTAGACAGGCAGAGCTGCTCCTGTGTGCCCCGAGCTAGGTGCCGTGGGCACGGCGGGGGGCCGGAAGCACACTGTCAGCCCCAGGCTCTGCCTTCAGGAGGGGCTGTGCCAGCATTCAAAAGTAGGAGAGTAAATTAGGTGTGAAGGCAGAATGTTATGTACTTGTATCTATACTTGTCTATAATTATTTCTCATTCCCACAGCAATATTGCAAAGTAGGTGTTATTCCTGCTGTTTTTCTGTTTGAAGCTCGAAGGTGTGAGACTTGCCCATGGGGTCGGGGGAGGTATCTCGAGGGTTCAGTTCCAGACCTGTCTGACTTCAAGCCCACACTGGACTAAGACTGTTAGCTTAAGCTTTAGAAATTCCATGAATTTTCTGAAATTGTAGGCACAATTTTGTGGGGAGATGGTTACTTAGCAGATTCTTAAAAGAATCTGTGACCCCCAAAAAGAAGCACAATTATCCTAGATGGTCCAAGTTGGAAGGATCCGTAGAAGTTCAAGTCCCCTGGCTCTCATCTCAAAGTTGGGCAGACTGAGGCACAGAGAGGGGAAAGGATTTGTTACAGAGTGACTCGAGTGGCAGAGCCAGCCCTGGAACCTGGTCCCCTTGCCTTTCAGGCCGCTGTTTTTGATATCTCCGAGAGGGGAGCGGAGGCCTCGCGCAGCTGGGAAGAGCTGTAATGCACTCACTGGGCGGGGTCTCTTTTTATACTGCCTCGGCAGGGGGTCACTTAGACACCTCTGGAGGGAGGTGTGCTGACTCTTCAAGGACCAGGTTCTAATTCAGTGCTAATTGGTAAATTGCCGCTTTAGAGGGTACCATTAGTGAGTGACTGCTCTAAAGTGAGCTCTGGGGCTTAGAGGAGCGACTCAACTCTCCAAGGGCCTGCTTCTTGCCTAGTGCATAGTTTTCTCCCTGGGTATAGGAACCCTTGCCACCTGGGCTACAGCAAATCGGGCCTCCTTTGAGGAGACTACAGTAGAAAGGGGGATAGCAGGACAAGCAGAAACTTGGTCTGCACGCAGGAGCAGCTTTAACATAAAGGAGTGCAGCCGGTATTCAGACCCTCGCCGTGTTCTGTGTTCTGGGAGGCCTTGCAGACAGCCCCTTCTGCTGCTGAGCCTGAGATCACAGCCGCCTTTCCACATTCTCTCCGCACGTTCAAGGCTCGTTTTATTCTGCCCATCACCTGGCTTGGTGCCTGGCACTGAGAAGGTTTTGAATTAGTATTTACTGACTACATACATGCATGAGATTCAACTTGGGCTTGAATCTTGATTCCACCACTTAGGAGCTGTGTTATTCTAACCAGTAAGTTAACCTCTCTGGGTAATAATGCCCATGGTTACCTGGTATGGTGGAAAACAGAAGTGATCTCATTGGTGGTCAAGACAGGCCTTCCTGAGACCTGGGGGCGGTGGCGGGAGCCTGGCCTTCTCGGGAACTTGGCGGCAGACCGGCAGTGTTTCTCCAGGCCATTCCAGAGGTTGGTGGGAGCCCCTGAGACCCAGTCCTGACTCGAAGCCCTGGCCTTGCTTTCATCAACATCTGGCTCATTCCTCATTCCCGGCCTGTCTCAGTAACACAGGGGAACTGGGACCTTGTTTTGCTCCTTTGCCAGGATAGCCCTTCAGCTGTTCTCTCTCTCGGGCATACCCAAATTTGTGCCAGAATCATCCAAGATGGGTGGTATTTGGTGGAGAGTCTTGCCCAAAGAGAGTTAGGAATGGAAGGTTTGGGGGTTTTTTTCCCCTTAAAAGAAAGGATTTTATTCATTTATTTTTAGAGAGGGGGAAGGGAAGGAGAGAAACAGCAAATGGATCAGTCACCTCTGGTGCGCGCACCCCATCTGGAGACAGACCTGCAACCTGGGCATGTGCCGTGGCCAGGAATCGAACTAGCCACCCTTCACTTTGCAGGATGACACCCAACCCACCAAGCACACCAGTCAGATCAAGTTCAGGGTTTCTTAAAGAATGGTGCCTTGCAGTCCAGACAAGTTTCCGTTGCTTAGCCTTGTCCAGAAAATGACTGTTGTTTCTTGCTAAAGCCTTTGTAGTTTCAGACGTAATCATGATGAATATACCAGGAATTAAATGCCTGTCTGACATTAGACCAATTGCCCAGAAATCATGACACTTACAAGGAATTGTCATCTCTTTATTTGAATGAAAACAAAGCATTTCGGGGCAGATTAAAAAAATATATTATTTTAATTCTTAGAGGAAAAGAAATCTTTCAAAAGAATTGTCAATGATCAAAACTGGTTGATAAACCACATATGTAATATGTAATTAAACTTCTCCATTTTCAGAGACCTGCAATTAAGAGTTCTTCGTCTAGTTACCCATAATGACTCTCTCTTGTTAACATGCTGAGGACGAAGGGAGCCTGGAAGAGAAATTTAAATTTCTATTTGAACTTTTCCCAAATTTGGATCAAGAGGCAGTGGAAGTACGCCTAGGCTGGGAGGCGGAAAGCTGGGTTCTGGTCCCATTTCTATTTCTCATTAACTAGGGCTTTAGCTAAATCACTAAGCCTATCTGAGCCTTTGTTTCCTTGGCTATAAAACAGAATAATAATACCAACCTCGGAGTATTGTTATGAAGCCTTAATGAAACTATGGGGGTGATAATGCCTTGTAAATTTTAAAACGCCGTAAGGTCCTAATACATTTAATATCATGCTTTATTTTCTTCCCGTGGCAGGCCCAGGCCCTCTGTCGGCGGTGGGAGGAAAAGGCTTTAATGTGCAATACCCGCCTTTGTGTACTGAGAAAAGACAGACATTAATGAATGGCTAGGGTGCTTTGTTGAAAGTGTCTGTGATTGACTGGTGGCTCTGCTTCTGGTGATCAGGAATTTGTTATTAAGAAAATTGCTATGTGCTCGGAGAGCGGGGGCTCGGTCTGCGCCTCCCCAGCGGCGGAGGGTCACCACTCATGCCCCAGCTGCTGTCGCACCAGTTTTGCTGGGTTCACACTGAAAGGGAAAAACCTCTCATTTGGACCAAGTGGAGGTCATGGGGCATTGTGACAAGGACATGGAGACTTTTCAAGGTTCAATCCTGAGTCTCAGCGTGGAGCCATAGGGTAGGAATCGGGGTGTGAGTTCAAAGGGCATATCAGACGTGGACGGTGCCCTGCAGATGATTTGCTCTAGTGCTCTTCGCAGTAGCTTCAGCGCTACCGGGGGATGTGTTGGTTAGAAATGCGGTCCTCTGGCCGCACCCCGGACGGCTGGAGCAGAGACCCTGGGGCTGGAGTTTGTAGTCTGTGTGTGTAACAGCCTCCAGGTGATTTGGATGCACTCTGAGTTTTGAGAACCAGTGTTCTCATCGAGGCCCACTTTGTAAATGCTTATCAAGCTTTCACCCTAGATCCTGGTACACAGTACACAGGATGAGCCGCAAAGACTGAAAAAGAATCCCATGCATCATCGTCCTCCCCTGCTTTAAAACCTATATTCTAATCATAGTCAGTTTATCACCGGACTACATTGGACTGAGGTCCTGTGCTGCAGAATAAAGGGGACTTGGAGTCAAAGACCAGAATTCCAGTCCTGGTTCTGCCCAATACCAGCCAGGTGACCGCAGGCAAATCCTCTGACCTCTCTGGACCTTGGTGATCACATCTGTACATAGGAGTTCCTGGTTTACTTACCTAATAGGATTTCACCAGGAAAGTTCCATAGTTTGGGGGATCACCTTGGGTTCAGGCGGTCTAGGAGAGCTCTCTGGGCCTGGGGCGTGGGGAGAATCGGTGGTGAGGAGAGATGGGCATCTGAAGTGAGCGGAGGGATGTGATCAAAGGTGGCGCAGTGCGGCTGGGAGAGCGCGTGTTGGAGGAGCAGGGGTTGGCTGCCTCGCTGGAACCCGGTCCCGCTCACACAACTCCCAGAGACAGCCAGACATGTCGGACTTTCACTGTGAAAGCTCCTAATGCCGACTAATTTGGAGGCTGCTCAAGATGAATAAAATTTTAATAGTTATAATAACAAATGAATGGTCAACTAATATTACGAGACTTAGTGCCGAGGCTTTCAGTAAATTCCACGATTGCCTCATTTACTTTTCTCAACAACCTGATGAGGTAGGTGTTCTTATTCCCACATTACTGATGGGGAAACGGGCGCTTGTCAGAACCAGGGGTCAAACCCAGGTTTATCCGGCGCCAAATTGCTCAGCTTTACCATTGTTTTGTGCCTTTGCATTTGTCTAAGGGTTTCCTGGATTTATCTGGGTCCTAAGGTTGGGGTAGGCATTATTTTACTTGCCCTGGAAGGCCCGGTTCACATATCACCTCTTTCCTAGCACTTTCCCTTGGTCCTCAGCAGGGGGACCTTTCTGTTGCAGCGTGTGCTTCGTCTGTGCCCTCACAGCAGCACTCCCGCTGCCTGCACCCTGTCTTTCGTCCCCTGGGTGCAAGAGTGTCGTCCCCCACGGGGCTGTGCCCCCTTGCCGTGCAGAGGTTTTGCTGGGGATTGCATTCCGGGGTAGAGACAGTAGTTCCCAAACCCACACAAGCACCAAGGAAAAACCCGCGTGGTGTGTTAGCTTCTGTTCCCATCCGGAGAAATACGAACAAGGACAGGAAACAAAATAAAGGCCTTGGTATTTATCATCATTCTGCCACAATGGTTCTGAAGAGGCAGGTGAATAAATCCAGTGGCGTGAAGCCTCGCCAGGTTCTGGTTTGCAGGGCACCCGTCTCTTTGCCTCTTAAGCAAATAATAGAAGTGACTGAAAGGGTAAAGGTGCCGGGCCAATGGCTGTGCCGAGTCCATTCTTCCCATTGATGCCTAAGGGATTTATGGAGGTAAGTCCCATTAATGTTAATGGAAGTTACATGTGTAATTCCCCTTTTTCATCACTGAGAGAATAGAGCTTTCTATTCCTCGGGTAATTATGGTACTGGCACTGTTAGTTTTTTCAGTTAACTTTTTCACCTGCCTTTCCTGCTTGGATTCTTAAGAAAGGAACTGAATTCTTCTGTTCAAAAAGGAAAATTGCCAAAATATCTGAGAGGTGAAACAAATGTAACCAGATCCACTTGTTTGAGTGGGGGGAAGAAAGCAAGCGAACACCAGGACAGGAAGCTGGAGGGTGAGCTCCTGCTAATTTTCCGAGCCCGGGAAGCATGGTGGGGTTCGGATTTTCTAACAATGCAGGGCTTTTCACGGCAGCCCATTTCCTCAGGTATTTGAAGTGAGAGGAACAGAAGTCCCTGGACATTTTGGCTGAATTCATTTTGGCCTGTGTGAGATCTGAGTAGCATTGCCTCAGTCTTTGTAGAGACGAATAAAGAGTTCATCTTGGTGTCTGCCTACGACTTAATAAAGCATTTGAAATACCTCAGTATATGAGATCTGGTTTGCGGAAATCTAGAGGACGGCTGTGTTACCGTCCTGTTAGAAATGTAAGTGCCCCGGCTGACCTGCTGTCACGCTCGGTGCTCCGATTGGCGTCCACAGACAGGTCATCCTGTTCCTTGGGACACAGCCGTGCTCGGTGCTTGGCTGGCCCTGGGAAAGCCGGCATTCTGGTCTTGCTATGTAGACAGGTCATTTTTCAGAAAAGGGTTTCACAGTGAAAAGGGACAAAGGTTCAGCTTTCTTGATGACTTCGCTTCTACCATTTATTGTGTGTGTGTGTGTGTGTGTGTGTGTGTGTGTGTGTGTGTGTGTGTGATTGGGAGTAGAAGAAAGTTATACTCGATACAAGAACACATTCAGGTTTTGTGGCAACTATGCAATCTCATGTAGGAAGAGACTCTTAGGGTCACCTAACTCGGCCGAGTGGCCCCAACCGTCCAGCAATAGGGAGCTTACTCAGGCACTTAGTACGGTGTCTGCAGTGCCCTTGAGGAAGTGATTTGAATTAAATTGTCAGGAACAGGCTATTGTCACTTTGGGCAACTTTGTGTTAGAAAGTTCTGCCTCATGGTGAATGAGAATGGTGAGTTCTGCCTCATGGTGACTTCCACTCGTTTTCGTTTACCCTTTGGGACCCTATTTTATTTTTTTCACCCTCTTGGCCTCTTTTCTACCCTCTAGGGCAGGGGTGTCAAACTCATTCTCACCGGGGGCCACATCAGCCTTGGGTTCCTTCAAAGGGCCGAATGTAACCTGAGCACTGGATACATGTGACTAGTCCTTAACAGTTAAGCGGGAGCTCGGCGCTGCTGCCAGTAGAAAGAAACAAGGTGCCGGGCGGAAAAGCAAGGTGGAGGCCGGATTCGGCCCGCGGGCCTTGTGTTCGCCACTCGTGCCCTAGGGACTACGGAAAATAAGTTAACTTCTTCTGACACCTGAAAATTCTTCACTATTTCTCAGAATCTCACTGGCCGTTTATGGCTTGCCCTGTTCATCCTAACAGGCCACGTTTCTGACGGTTCATTCTCCAGTTGTTCTCTTATTCCTTGGACAGCCGAACGCTGTTTCTCCAAGTCAGCTCATTCCTGAGACTTGTCACCGAAGACCTTTGGTCCGTCACCTTGTCCTTTATGTCCTCACACCCAGACTACTGGTCCACACAGATGCCTATCTCTGGAGTCCCTTTCAGATGATCTATTCAGAGGTTGGAGAAGGAGACCCAGATGCAATGTCACGTGAGTCACTTTCTCCCAAATGGCCTCATGTAGCGAGAGGAAAATTAACTGAGAATTAGGAGACCTGGATTTTAGCCTTTTTCTCAGCCACGGAGGCTCCCTATTTCAGCTCTTTCCTGTCTATTTATTTAATCAGTACGAAACAGCCAAAGTGATCTTACACTATAAATTGGATTATGTCACCTAAAATCTTTCAGTGGTTCTTCAACCCACTGGGGCCTTAGCCTAGCTTTGAAAATCTTCACTGAGGCCTCAAAGGCCCTCTGTGATGACTCCAGGCTACTCTCCAGCCTCATTGTTGCCGTTTTCGGTGTTGCTTCAGCCACCCTGGTCATTTTGCGAGCTTTGTCCCACCTCGGTGTCCTGGCATAAGCTGTTTCAGCTTCTTCAAGTGCTTATTCCCGCAGCTTTTGCCTAGCTAGCTCTTATTCCCTAGATTTCAGCTGAAATATCATTTCTTCATGAATCTCTTCCACAGCCTGGAAGAGATGCCCCAGCTCAATTAATGGCAGCCCCGCTGAGTGCCATGCCTGGGGAAAAGCATAATCCAGCCCTGGACCAGGTGCTTTTGAAGTGCGCCCAGCTTTTCTCGTGGCTTTTTCCACGGGGAGATATGTAGTATATGCCGGTCCTGCCGTGTGCACCCTGGATGTGTAGGGGTTAGGTGTTAATGGTGCGGTGCCTGGGTCTTAAAAACATTTTAAAAAAATGTAGTTCACTCAACCTGAAGTGATCAAACTCAGTAAAGGACAGGAATGGCAAGGAAACATACATCGATAGATTGCTGAGTTCAGGGTTTGGTAAAGTTGTTGCTTTTTTTTTTTTTGGTAAAGGGCCAGAAAGTAAATAGTTTAGGCTTTGTGGGCCATACAGCCTCTGGTGGTCTGAACTCTGCTGTTGTTGCCCGAAAGCAACCATAAACAAAAGCGTGAACAAATGAGCGTGGCAATGCCCCAATAAACCTTAAGTTACAGACACAGGTGGTGTTAGACTGCTGGTCATGGTCTCCCAGGTGCTGACCTAGTGTGCACCAGATGCTCTGCCTCTGTTGACTCTCCATGACGACCTGTCGGGCAGTTATGTGTTCATCCCACGGGCTCACAGAGGTGAAGTGTTGTGGGAAGCCACCCAGCTCAGTATGGGAAGGGATCAGGATTCTAACATAGGCTTCAAAGATGAGAGAAAGGAAGTGGTCCATCAAGTTTAACTCAACAAATATTTATTGACCACCTACCATATTTTTATGGTAGTGCTAGACATTTAAAAAGATCAGAATCTTTATGTTGCACTTCTCTCTGGCGACCTGATCGAAGTTTAAAATTACCTGGGGAAGCATTATGGTGTGAAGAAGAAGAAAGTGAGTTTTGGAATCTGACAGGATTCACATTTTAACCTCACTGTTTAACAACTCCGTGAACTTGGGCAAGTTTATTTAAGTTCTGGCCTCAACATTCTGAGACCAAAGACAAGCAAAGTGATGGTGGATGGTAGGCCTCCATTACACATGTTTTCAATGAGATTTATTGGAAGGGACACGAGACCTCTTATTTCTACCTATAATTTGAATTTTTCTGTATTGGGTACCTATATTTTAAAACTTTTAAAAGTAGGGGTGTAAAGGAGGTGACCATTCTTTGTCTCCTTCAGGGCCGGCCTGTTTCTGAGAAGCTGGCCTGTGCGATGCAATGTCACCTGTCCCTACCAGCGGGAAGAAGCGTTTGGAGGAGATTCGGGAAACCTGGACACCAAGTTGGAAAGTGAATAACTTTCCAAGACCTGCATTCTTTCTCCTTTATTTGCTAAGTGACAAGGAATCCTTTGGGACTTGTGAGGTCTACATCACGGTCATGCTTGACACTCACATTCAGAATGGACTTTGGCGTGGTTAATGTGTATTCTGGTTGGCGACCCTTCGGAAGAGGTGCGGTGGGAAGAGGTAAGTGGCTTGTAGGGGAGGTGTTTATGACCGTAATAGGGCTGCTGTTATACCTTGAGGATTGTCTTTAGTGTCTGCTTCCATTATACGAGCTCCGTCTTGAAGATTCAGATCCCTTATTCCTTAGGCTAGCTCATCTTGGGTTTCAGACTTTCAAAGTGCGCCAGAATGCCGTCTTCTACTCCTGGGACCACCGCTGATGCTTCCACAGGCTTTCCGTCCCCTTGCTGTGTCTCTGCGGTCGCTTTGAGGACATTCTGCTTCACTTTACAGGGAGCACTTCGCACATGTTCTCACTGGAGGCAGCCCTCAGCCTCTCTCATCTGTGTCTGATGTGCTAATGGAAAAAAAACCTTCAAAAATCAGTGTGGGCGATTAAATTATAAACTAGGTCATGGTTGAGGATTTGGCATTTGGTGCAATTGCAGTAATCCATAATTTTGATATGTTTCTGCTTTTACCAGATGAAAGGCAAACTCCTTTGACCCATGAAGTTGATCTGTGAACTCTGTCAAAAAATTCAAAACCCCACAGTAGTAGATCACGCATGCCATTAGCATAATTTACCACCCAGGGTGTAAATGTATATTTTCTAAATTGGTACAGAGTGTAGATGGCATTTTACAGTGTGTTAAAAAAAATTGTTTACTTGACGTGTAGCAGAGTGAGTTCGGAGTTTGCCATGAGAATTACCACTCCTTTTCTCTTCTCTTTTTCTTCCAGAAACTGAGTTGTCATGTAAATTTCAGTGGAGTCATTGACACAGCTACTATACTTCAGCCAAATAATGCGTTCCAGCAGAATCTTTGGGTGCTTGAACAGAGGGGAAACAATACGATTTTCATAAGCATATCAGTTTGGTAAATGAGGGTGGGAAAAACAATTGTCTCAATTAGATGAGTTCAGTCTTTGAATTTCAGAGAACCAGTTTACAAGCTGAAGGGGAAAAAAGTGGAGAATTTGAGAATCTGAATTTCTTTCTGCCTTCACTCTGGGGCTTCCTACTCTCTGTGTGTGTGTGTGTGTGTGTGTAGCCTGGGTGTTTGTAGGACTTACTTCACTGTTATTAAGGCTTTGTAAGATTTCTCTAGATCTCCATGAGGATGTTCCTCTTTTTTAATTCCTGAAATTAAAATGTGTTGGAATGCTTGGCTGCCTTTCACTCCCTCCTCAATGGGCCCTTTAGTTTTTCACACCAAGGTGTCCTTCTTCAGGGTGCCAGGTCAGGCTACCAAAACAGCTTCTAGGAGGGGATTAGGGCCAATTAACATCTTTGTACACAAAAGCTGCTGGCAGCTGAACAGGCGGCCTGGTGGCGGCTCCGGAGCTGCATTTTAAATAGGGGCCTTCTGTACTTGAGTTCAAGTAGGAAGAGGTGGAGAAAGTTTTTATTTATAATTGAAAATGCTGTTTTTGGGGTAAAGTCTAATGAAAAGAGAAGTAGTGTTCAGAAGTATCTCGCAAATACCATTTGAATGTTGGTCTATATTGTATGTGGTTCCATCAAGGATGCTCTCACAATGTAGCCTGTTCCTTGGCCCATATTGAGATGAAGTGATGTTTCTCCACATCACAATTTTGTCCTTCCATTTCTCTTGTTCTCTGTTTGACAAAAGTTCAGCTGGATCCCCGGGCACAAAAAGGAGCTGCTCCCAAGGGTATATATATCTGTGGTCCTGCAGTTTGAGAGGGGTCCAGTTATTTTTGTTTTCATTGTAATCACAATAACCAAATGGTTACACTTATTATTTTTCACCATTACATTTTTTGAGGTAGTATATTTATTTTCAGTTCAGAAATCTTAGAATCAATAAAGAGATTAGGGTTAAAGCAATCTTGTGCTGCAGGTAATTGGGAAGAGTCTTAAACAGAGTTTCCGTTGGCATCTATTAAGAAATACGTTGTTCAAGGTGTCATGGAATCTGTTTCTGCACTTGCGTGATAAAAGTGTTCAAATGCATTTTAAAGCTCAAGGGCAAAGAAGGAGTGTTTTCAATCCATTTAACATTGTACCTTTCTAGCTTTCTCAACTGCAAGGCATGTGGCTTTCACGGTGATTGAAAATACTAGAAAATAAAATGCTGCTTTCAGAATTTACGGTGGAAACCCATGAGAATTAAGAGATCTGAAAAGGCAATTAATTAGTATGTGGTAGGTGAAAGAATGGTGATGACCGGCGACGGACTGAGTCAGGGTGGGGAGTATAAGGGAAAACCGGAGAGCCTGAAACTCTGTTTCCCGTTCTGTGGTGTGTTCGGTTTCCTCCACAAGGAAAGGAAGGACGAGAGGAATCTGCATTTCTCTTTCCATGGCTCGAAGGGAAAATATTTTTTAAAAAACTCAGCCTCTTGGTCCCTCATCAAGATTATGGTCATTGTCAGTTCCCCGGGTTTTACACATAACTCTAGATTCTCCTTAGCGTGATATTTTCGAAGGAAACCTTCATATAGTCTCAATGTGTGGCTTCCCCCCTGGGTTTTAGTTTCAGATGCCGTATTGTGAGTCCTCAGACGTGTCGAGTCCCCCTAATGTTAAATGGTAATTGCCAGAAGTGTAGCCGGGGATGGAAACATTGTTATATTTTGTTCATTTTTCACACTTCAGCAGTTCTCCCTTTTTCTCTCTTGCTGTATGCTTATTAGGGTATGAAATGCAGGTGTGTGGGAAATGGCTAGCGGACATTGACAGGTTATTTTGTTGGTCACTGCCTAATTAGTAGCATAGTGGATGCACCCTGCTAAGCTTTAGTGTGGGGCAGCAGAGCTGGTCTGTTCTAATTTCCTCACGGCTTTGATATTCGCCAAAAGATTGACGGTTTACACAAAAAGCCAGGCCCGAAGGAGGCCTGTGGAAACAATGAGGCTTCTCGCGTGTAGACACCACAGATGTGAGAGAAAGCTGGCTCAAAACAATTGGCTGACACTGTCTAATTGTCTCCGATGTCAGCGTCATGAATGTTTTCCCATGTAAAACGGAGAAGGCCAAGGTTGTATCCTCCCTTTATTTTGAGTCACATGATTATGTAACTTACCGAGATTCAGATTAAGTGTTAATTGTATTTGTGCAGTAAAGAAACTGAAGCTACCTTGGGTTTAATGAATATGTGCTTAATTAATGTTGACAGCTTTTATCTTTACTACCTTTGGAATAATCCCTCTCAGAATTAACAACATTTTTTTCCGTAATTAAAATCACAACCCGTGTAATGAATGTATATACGTTTACATGTTTGAGTTGAAGCCAGAGCGATGATGATCAAAGTGTGCTCACCTTCTGGGAAGCTTCTGTGAGTGTGTTAAGCAGGAATTAGAACAAATACTTTGGGGTGTCGGCAGTGTTTTCAGATGGGAAAGCTGGCCCAGCCGTCCGAGGAAACACACACACACACGAGCAGCCAAGGAGCACAGGATGACAGGAGGGGCCCTGGAGGCCCCAGACCTGTTTTCACTTACGTAGTGGTTTTAAAGGTTTTTTTCCTGAGGAGGAGAAAATGGGGGAAGGTGAAACCCTTAGGAAGAACTGACAGGTTGGAGTGAAATTAAACGTTTTTTGGCAAGGTAAGACCCGTAGTTTCCCACAGTGCTGATGACGCGCCAGCCCAAACTGCACTGTGTTACTTGTGTCGTAATCAGCAGACACTGTCCTACAGTCTGCACTGCGTAGCGCCATCTGTGACCCCAGCGGAAGGTAAGGCAGATGCTTCAGTGTCTGCACCTCCTGATATTTTCTAGGTCTTCTCTGGGCAGTGAGCGCCTTGCTTCCCTCTGAGCCTCAGAGCAGCGCCAGTGGAACCGGGTGGGCCCTGGAGAACAGGCGTCCTGCCATTCGTTTATTGCCTGTGAAGCTTTTGAATCAAGGGAAACCCACATAGGAGAGCTCCACAGTGAGTTAAAAATGGATCAGACTTGATTCCGCAAACAGCGTCTTTGAAAAGTTAGCTTCCTCCCAAAGTCCTTTTCCCAGGGGAGCCCCATGTCTTCAGCTGGACCTTGTGTTGTCCAGGTTTGTTGCTGGAGCGCACGACTGCCCTCGCCAGGAAGCAGTCTTCGAACTGGGAGTCATGTGTGGAAAATTCCACCACGGACTTATCTGGCTTCCCTCTGCCGCCTTCACCACACCACTGCCAAGGGCAGTGCACACAGTCGGCGCCCAGGATGTGGGGGCCCGCTGTGGTGTTCCCAGTGGCTTCACAGGGGGTGGGTCACAGAGCCTCTTCCGACCACAGGCAGCCTAGTTTACAGTTAGTGCCCTGGGCCCTGGCTGGTGTGGCTCAGCGGATGGCACGTGGGCTGTGAACCAAAGGGTTGCCAGTTCAAATCCCAGTCAGGGCACATGCCTGGGTGGTAAGCCAGGTCCCCAGTGGGGGCCAGTTGAGAGTCAGCCACACACTGATGTTTCTCTCCCTCTCGTCCTCCCTCCCTTCCCCTCTCTCTAAAAATAAAGAAATAAAATCTTAAAAAAAAAGTGTCTTGGGAAAGCACACAGCCTTTGGGGTCAGGTAGCTCTGAGTTTAAATCCAGACCCTGTGACTTACTACCTGTGAGACTTGGGCATGAGCTGTCTAAGCCTCGACCTCCTCGTATTGAAAAGGGATGGGAGTGCTCATCAGCACAGGGTCACCTACAGTAGCTGTACTCCCAGCGGTGGCTGCCATTATCACTGCAGAGGCACCTTCTGTTCCTAGGGCTCGTCCGCAAGCCCTCGGCTCCGCTCCCTCCGCCTCCTACCTGTGCACACCTAAGCGTGTCACCTCACCAGTCTGTGCTCAGCTCCTCCCGCAGGCCACGGGACAAGGATAGTGCCTCCCTGATGGCGTTGTTGTGAGGGACGAGGGAGCAGGTGGCGCCAGTGCCGGTCGTGGCGGACGTAATGACTGCCTCTGCCGCGCGTTGAAGGGGCACTGGGTGTCGGGCCCCGTGCTGCGCTTTCTGTTTCGTTTCATGTCTCATTTAATGCGTGTGTATCATCACAGAGAGCCTGGGGCATGGTCAGCACGGTATGCATATTAGCTGCTCTTGCCGTGTTTCTCGTGAAGCTCTCAGATGTGGAATTTCAGCTCCGCTAGACTGTTCACATCTCCTTTTAGGGGGCCCCGGTGAAACTTCCCCTGCCAGGCATTTCTTACCCACGAGGTTAAGAAAGTGTTACACAGGAACCCATCCCCCTTTCTTTTCAACGCAGTAGTGTCAATCTCTCCCTTATCTCTCCCTTACTTAAAATAAAACAAAAAACCCCTCTTTTTAAAACACAGCACAGTGTGCAGTAAGTTGAGCTACTCCAGAACGCGGTATTTGCTGGTGTTGACCAGTTCCGGCGTGTAAGCTGTCAGTGCGCAGCCTCTCGCAGCCGCTGGTGCTGTCGCCGCGGCCCCGTGGCCCCTTGTGTCCTGGGCGCGGCCACGTGGGCCTAGGGAGCACCCTCTCCGCCCCCCTCTTCCTTCTCTGACTTAGTTTGCCGCTAAAGGGGATAAAGTTTCACATTTTTAAACACAGCGCCTTCGCTTGTATGTGTTGGTTTATGTGTTTATTACTTAAGCCAGTAAGTGGCTTCACAGCAGTTCAGCGCCGGCCGCCGCGATGCGCGCAGGGACCGCAGGTGTGGGTCTGCGGGGTGCGGGGGCGGGGGGGGGCTGCGCACTGCAGCGGTGACGCGCACGGGCTTTGGCGTCACTTCTGGGTTTTTTCTTCTCTCTGTTCCTTATGAGCTGGAGAAGGCACCTGCTCTAAGACTTTCTCCTTATTGGCAAAGAAGGGTTTGGGAATATGGATGTCGTAGGGTTGTTTGGGATCAAGCGAGATAACGTATGGCAAGCAGCGATTACTCAGTAAACGGTAGTCATTAATGAGACACAGCCTCTTCCCTAGCTGGAGGAGACGCGCGCCCGACAGATGGCGTGCAGGTGATGCGCTCCGCGTGCTCGGCTCCTGCAGGCGGCGTGGGAAGAGGGCGGTCAGGGAAGGCTTCCGGAGAGGACCGTCCTTGACTGAGTCTTGATGGGAGAGGACCGTCCTTGACTGAGTCTTGATGGGCGAGGCAGAGCCATCCTGGGAAAGCAGGACACGGGCCGTGTTTTCCCAGCGGGAGGGACGGTGTGAGCAATCGCACGGTGAAGAAAACACAGGATAGCCCAGGAACTGCAGGAAACTCAGTGCTACCAGCAACCTGAAGTGCTCGGGTTGGACCTGCCTGTGGGAGAGGCTGCTGGAGAGTGGGCGGGCCCTGCGTAACCTTCCCTTGTTTCTCTCCCCTCGGGCTCACTTGGCAGGTGACAGCCTCCTTTAGAAAGTGATGTGCTCTAAAGAATTCCAGCTCTTTTTTAAAAAAATTTATTTTAATCGTTCAGGTAGTTTTCTGTCTTTTACTCCCATCCCATCCCACCCACCCACCCATCCCTCCCCACCCCTCTTCCATTCCCCCCCCACCCTGGCCAGTTTTTGTCCATGTGTCCTTATACTTGTTCCTGTAGGCCCTTCCCCTTTTCCCCTGAAATTCCCTCTCCTCTCCCCTCTGGTTACTGTCAGCCTGTCCTCTATTTCAGTGTCTTCGGTTATATTTTGCTTGTTTGTTTTGTTGTTTAGGTTCCTGTTAAAGGTGAGATCATATGGCATTTGTCTTTCACCACCTGGCTTAGAGATGCAGATTAAAACCACAATGAGATACCACTTCACACCAGTCAGAATGGCCATCACAAACAAAGCAACAAACAACAAGTGCTGGCGAGGTTGTGAAGAAAAGGGGTCCCTAGTGCACTGTTGGTGGGACTGCAGACTGGTACATCCACTATGGAAAACAGTATGGAATTTTCTCAGAATCCAACTCTTATTTAATTTGTTTAACTTTGGTTCTGAAAGAAAAGGTTATTTATGGGGAAAGGTCGTGTCTATCATTTAAGAAAAAGTCAAACACGGATTTCCAGAGCTTCCCTTGCCAACTGTGTGACTGTGTACTATTATTTAACCTGTGTCTCAGACCCTTCATCTATAAAATTAACATTTTGGGTAATGATAGTATTTACCTCATCTGGGATATTTCAGGATGAAGTGATGTAATACATGTAAAGTGCGTGGACCGGCCTCTGGCACAAAGAAAGAAGCTCAATTAATGTTAATGTGGGTGTGGCCTCCCCCCAGAGCTTTCCCATTCAGAAGAAGGCAGTGTTTAACGGAGAGAAATGGTAGACTTTTTCAGCATGGGGCCGTTTGCTATTTGGAAGCAGAGGTCAGTGCAAGAGTTAGAAGAAGGCAACCCAGTTCCCTCACTCTCATGCTCTAGAGGAAAACTGAGTGCTTCTTGCACACACCCTCGTGTGAAAGGGAAACCCAGACCCTGAATGATGGTGCCGTCCTAGCTCAGTGATGTTCACGATCCGCTACTCATCAGGGAAATGCAAGTCAGAACCACAGGGAGGTGTCACCTCACGCTGGTGAGAATGGCTGTTCTAAAAGAGACAAGAAATAACAAGTGTTGGAGAGGCTGCGGAGAAAAGGGAACGCTCCTACATTGTTGGCAGGAATGTGAATTGGTGCAGCTGCTATGGAAAACAGTATGGAGAGTCCTCAAAAAGATTAAAAATAGAACTACCATATGATCCAGCTCTTCTGCTTCTGGATATGTATCCAAAGAATAGGGAACCACTAGTTTGGAAACATGTGCACCCCTATGTTCACTGTTTACAGTAGCCAAGATATGGAGGCAACCTAAATATCAATTGCTAGTCAAAAAAGAATAAAGAAGATGTGATATAGATACACACACATATGTATGTAGCAAGAAAAAACCTTCCTATTTGTGACAAAATAGATGGACCTTATGAGTATTATGCTCAGTGAAATAAGACAAATACTGTATAATTTCACTTATATGTGGAATCTTAAAAAAAGATTGAACAAACAAACAAGACCTGATAAGTAGAAAGAACAGATTGGTAGTTGCCAGAGGAGAAGGGGGTTAGGTGAAATGGGTGAAGGCATCCAGCTGTATGGTGATGGGTGGTAACGTATGTGCTTATTTGCGGTATATACAAATGTCGAATTACGATGTTGTACACCTGAAATTTATATGGTATGTCCTGAGAACAAACTTGTCCCACTGAGCAGAGCCTTCTCCTCCTTCGCCCTCCCCTCCCCCTCCCCCAGCTCTACCAGCTGCCCTTTCTTACTTTCTCTCTTCCTCCCTCCCTGCCTCCCTCCCTCACTCTCCTCCCCTTCACCCTTCCTTCTTTACAAATCAGGTTGCTCGGCTTGCACAAAAGCCTGGGGTGGATTTCAAAGCTGTGGCTAGGTGCCCTTGTACAAGACAACTTGTACAGCCATATCCCCTTCTGAACTCTTGCCTTCTGTTGGAGTCCTCTCGGTAGGGATTGTTCTGCTTTGTTTTGTTTTATTTTTAATTGTGGTAACACACACAATAAATTTATAATCTCAACCATTTTGAGTGTACAATTCAGTCATGTTAAACATATTCATATTATTGTGCATGCAATTTCCAGAACTTTTTCATCCTGCAAAGCTGAAGCTACGCCCATTGAACAACAGCACTCCGCTCCCCCTGCTCGGCCGCTGGCAGCTGTTTTCTGTGCAGGGAGTCTGACTGCTCTGGGCTCTGCCTGTGAGTGGAGTCACGCGACGTTTGCTTTTCTGTGGCCGATTTATTTCACTCAGCATAATGTCACCAGGAAGCGTGAATCCTCCAGCTTTATGCTTTTTCAAGATTCTTTTGGCTATTTGAGGTACTTTGGTATTCATATGAAATTTATTATCGGTTTTTCTATTTCTGCAAAAAAATATGTCACTGGGATTTTAATAATATTGCACTGAATCTGTAGATCACGTTGGGTAGTATTGATATTTTAACAACATTGTCTGTCTTCTAATCCATGAAAATGGGACATGCCCCTTCATAGGTCTTATCTGATTTCTTTCAACACCCTTCGGTAGTTGTCATTGTGCTCTCCTTGGTTAACTTAATTCCTAAGTATTTTATTTTTTTGATACTATTATAAATAAAATTGTTTTTGTAATTTCCTTTTCAGTTTGTTCACACAGTATTGTAATGCAACTGATTTTTGTGTCAACTTAGAATTTTGCCACTGTGCTGCATTCATTAGCATTAACTTAAAAAATCTTTAGTGTTTTTACACATAAAATTTTATCATATGCAAACAGTGATAATTTTACTTGTTTCTGATTTGGATGCCTTTTATTTCTTTTTATTTCATAATTGCTCTGGCTGTAACTTTGAGTAGGATGCTTACTAGAAAGTGAGCATCCTTGCCTTGCTCTGGCTCTTAGGTGAAAGTTTTCAGTCTTTCATAATCGACTATAATGTTCACCGTGGGCTTTTCGTATATGGCTTGCATTATGTTGAGGTGATTTCCTTTTCTTCCTAGTTTTTAAAATGTTTGTATCATGATAAGCTGTTGCGTTTTGTCAAATGGCTTTTTCTATAGCAATTGAGATGATCATGCGTTTTTCTGTCTTCATTCTGTGGGAGTGGTACATGCCACATTGATTGCTTTTTGTATGTTGAACCATCCCTGCATTGCAAGAATAAATCTCTGTGCCAAGAGCCGGGCTGTGTGCACATGGCTGCTTAACATGTGACTGGGGGTGGGAGATGGGTCACTGCTACAGTGCTGGAAGATGAAATGG
Organism: Phyllostomus hastatus; assembly: GCF_019186645.2. Classification (NCBI taxonomy): domain Eukaryota; kingdom Metazoa; phylum Chordata; class Mammalia; order Chiroptera; family Phyllostomidae; genus Phyllostomus; species Phyllostomus hastatus. The sequence goes on along the minus strand of NW_025334004.1, from coordinate 25,533,900 downwards.
ACTGAAATTAACTTCAATGTACCACCCATTCTCTCTGCTGGAAGTTCCTTGCCTTCAATAGATGTCAGAGCCCCTAAACAGTTATGTCGGACGGATCCTGCCACTGTGACTGTTGTCTGGGTGGAGAAGCAGGTTCTCGGTGCTTCCTAACCCTCCACCTTCCCAGAATCCTCCCCCTGTTCTCGGTAGTGTCATTTGAAGAGGAGCCTTTTAAAATTTAGATAAAGGCCAATATATCAATTTTTTCTTTTATGGCTTGTGGTTTTTGTATTCTATCTAACATTGTTGCCCATCCTAGGATCTCATAAATTTTGTGTTGTTTTCCTTTATAAGTTTTATTTGTTTAGCTTTTAAACTTAGATCTATTGTCCATTTTGAGTTATTCTTGTTATATGGCATGAAGGATTGAGAGGTTCTTTTATTTTATTTGTTTGGTTCTTTGTCATATGACTATCCGCTATTCCTGCAACATTTCTTGAAAAGATTTGATCCACTTAATTATCTTTGTATTTTTGTTGACAATCTATTTGTGTATATATGGTCTTTTTCTGCACAGCTATCTGTTTCTTTAGTCTATGTATCTCCATCCTTAAGCCAGTGCTACACTGTTCTGATTGCTTAGCATTGTATGAAGTCTTGAAGTCAGGCAACATAAGCCTTCTCATTTTGTTTTTTCTTCTCACTTTGGTTTTCTTCTCAAAATTGTATTTTCTCATCCAGATCCTTTGCATTTCCATGTAAATCTGGGGAGTCTGAGTTCTTCGGGTACAGGAAGCAAATCCAGTCTTTAGTGTTACCCAGCAGTGCATCCTAGGTAAGGTACTTTTCCCTGTTTGTTGACTGATTAGTTCATGGGAACTGATGGAATAAGTGGGATTCAACTCATTGAATCATAGAATTTTGGAGCTGAAAGAGGATTTATATGGGCACAAAGATGAAGATTAAGCCCAATAACCTAATTGAAAAATGGTCAAACTGAGGCCCAGAGAGGTTGCATGACTCACCTAAGGTCACACAGTGAGTCAGAGCCAGTTAGGGCCAGAACTCAGGTCTTTGCCTGCCTACTCCTAATTCAGGCACTGGGCTTGCCTGGGTTGGCGGGCCTGTGAAGCTCTATTTTGTGCCAGAGGTAGGACTTCATTTTGCCTTTACCACCAGGGCTCACCAATAATACGCTAGGCCATGGGGATGCGGAGAGGAAAGGGACACACTGCTTACATGTGAAACATTCGTGGTCTTTTGGGAGCTACTCTTGGATGTCTCACCGAAGGTGCCCCAGACGGGGTCCCTGATGTGTGTGTGGTCCAGGAAATGTGCCTGAAAGCAGACCTTAGACATTTGTGTTTTAATAGCAGACGTAAGGCATGTCAGAACCTGACAGAATCTGATCAAAGACTCCTTCCAGGGGCCCAAGCAGCAATGCCAAGGACAAAATTTTTGTAAACAGCCTACAGATTACAGGTGCTGCCATCCGCACACCTGTATCGGAGGACTTGCTGAGTACAGGCATTCTGACTTCGTAATGGATGGCCGTGAAATTGGCAAATTAGAGGGGAGGAAATTGCATCTCTGAAAGCTTGCAGTTCGTCATTCTGCCGGGAATGACTCGGCTCCTTCCTCCCTTCAAGCTGTGATTTCAGTTTCTTTTTCTAATACATGCATTGGTATTTTTGTGCTTATTTCTAACCTGGTGGCCTATGGAAAATCCTTAAGAGGAAATAGAGAAGGTAGAAGTTGTAATTTGAAAAGTCACTTTCATGTGAAGCAACTCCATAAATATTGAGATTTAGCCAATGCCTTATAAAAGAACATTTCTAAACTTTAATCAGCTCTGAATAAGTGCTATCATTTTGCTATGATAAAGAAAAATTTTTACTCTTAAGTGCTTTTATCCATAGTTGTTAAACAAAAAAAACCACAAATGTTAATTATGTTGGAAACTATTAAAACATGCTGTTTCCTTTATCAAATAAAATGGTTTTCTAAAGTTTTGTATTTAGACCTTAAGTAAACAAAATTAGATTAATAATATAATGAATATCTATAAAACTAGCTCAAGAACTAGAAATTACTAGTAACATATTTATCACTGTCTATGTGTTATTTCTTATCCCATCTTTCTGCCTTTTATTTATAGGTAAACACTGTCCTAAATTTTGGTTTTATCATTATCTCACTTTTAAGTTGCATCAGACACACAGACAAAGGTCTGTCCAGAAAACGTCCAACCACTGTTAATACAATGAGAACAGTTTGCGGGGCATCCACGTAACCAGGCAGCCAAGGAGGGTGGACTGGAATGTGCACGTGTGAACCATGATGACTTCACTGTGCTAGTCAGTGGGGGTGGTAGACGCTGTTGAGTGAGCATGTGTACTGTGTGGCTGTCACATTCAAAATGACTGAGCAAGTATAGCAATGAATCTGCGTCAAATTTTGTGTTAAGCTTGAACATTCTTCTGCAGAAACTGTTCAGATGATTCAGAAGGCCGCAGCTATGGGGAACTGGTGATCAGCAGCTTCATCACGACAAACTGCCTGTTCATGCATCACGTCTTGTGAAGAGTTTTTTGGCAAAACATCAATTCACCCAGGCGACTCAGCCCTATTATAGCCCAAATTTGGTGCCCTGCAACTTCTGGCTTTTCCCAAAACTAAAATCATTTTTGAAAGGAAAGAGATTTCAGACCATTGGTGAGATTCAGGAAAATATGATGGAGCAACTGATGGCAGTTGGGAAACTGTGTGAGGTCCCAAGGTGCCTGCTTGGAAGGGGACTGAGGCCTCATTGTCCTGTGTACAATGTTTTTTGTATCTTGTATCTTCTTCAACAAATGTCTCTATTTTTCATATTATATGGCTGGATACTTTATGGATAGACCATTATATGTCACTTTTATGTCGTGTCCATAGTCATTTGTGTTGTTTCCAAATTTCACCTCTTACAAATATTGATGATACGAATATTCTTGAACATGTTTCCTGATATACAGCCTCAGTGCCTCGTTTCAGCTGTACCTGCAGGAGTAGAATTGTTGAACTATAAGATATGTCGATGTTCAACTTGCAAGCGACTGTCACATTATTTTCCAAAGTGTGCCAATTTAGAATTATGCTACCCACATATAATGATTCCGTTGCCCATCTATTGGTAATTCTCCTATAACATAACACTTGTGCCCCAGAAGTCACCATGCTGTACAGAATCACCCAACAAACACCATAGGGTTTATGGGGAAAATGGGGTTAGGGGGAAAATGCTCAAAAACATTTTCAGTGGCACACAAAAACAGTAGCATAGTTTTACGCATGGACCAGTGTAGAAGCACATATTGTAGTTGAGCATTTCTGTACGCTGGACGTGGTTATGCTCATCTCCAGGAACGGTTCTGATGTAGTTGCTGTAACAGGTAAAAGTGCTTCCCTGCCGGATGCTATACTGCGTACCTCTTTGAGCTTTTCGGGACTGTGTTTCACAGTGCCTCATCTTTAGGAATAGTGTGGCATGCGTGTGGGCCTGCAGGGAAAGGGCTGGGAGCCAGCCTGGCTGATGAGGGACCTGATGCCTGAGACTTTTTGTCCCTCTTGCCAGTTCTTCCTCAGAGACATTGTTTTAGTCAGGACTTCAAAGTACAGATTAGCGATGAAGAACGTGCGCCTTGGGGGCCAATGGACCTAGGCCATGTCTTTGCTCTGCCAGTTATTAGCTGCATCACTTTGGTAAATTACATGATCTTTCTGAGCTTGTTTCCTCATCTGGAAGATGGGCATATTCAGATACTTGACTATCTCATAGGTCTTTCTGAGAAATTAAAGGAACTAATGCATTTTTCATTCAGGGGACATAGTAGGTACAAAATAAGTATTAGCATTTTTCTCTTTCTTCCTATTTTGTTCCCTCCTAAGGATAATCAGCTTAATTTATTTCAGGAACATGCAGTTATAAATTCCTTTCTGCCTTCCTAAGTAGAACTTTAAAGAAAATATGAAATTGACTGTAAAATTACTGATTCATATCTTTTAAAGCTCAATTTTATGTTTAAAATTTGCTCTTAAAATCCTGTTTTTGGTTTTCTATTATGAACTATACTTCCTCCATGTATAACTTAATACATTAACCTTTATTTCATGAAAAATTCATTTCTAGCTCTGGCTGGTGTTGGCTCAGTGGGTTGAGCCCTGAACTGCCAACCAAAAGATCGCCGGTTTGGTTCCTGGTCAGGCACCTGCCTGGGTTGCAGGCCAGGCCCCCAGCTGGGGGTGAGCTAGAGGCAGCTGATAGATCAATGGTTCTCTCCCTCTGTTTCTCCCACCCTTCCCCTTCCTCTAAAAATAAATGCATACGTACATACATACAATCTTTAAAAAGTCAATTTCTACAGCACCAATATTATTATTTTAATACATTAGTTTTTAAAAAGTGTTTTAAGTTTAGGGAGAAAATGATTTGAAACTTTATTCTTTTGCAATCTGTTCTTCTTTTGGTTCAGTGCAGGTAGCGATTAAAATAAATACAGCTGATAATTCCTCCAAAGTGGAGCCTTGCCCACCTAAATCATGATTTTAGAGATTTCCACGATTGCTCCACAGTGTCTGATTGCTCTGGATATCTAGCTGTCCTCCCTCCCCCCCCCACCCCCCCCCCCACCTCGAGGACAGACTTTCTGGTGAAACACCTGTGTCCGCAAGTGCCCAGAGAGAGTTCTTCTCCACACACATACCATCCACGAGGTCAGAGATTACAAGCCATTCTGAATCTCTTCATTTTAGCTCCCTTGTCTTCTATCGGAATGCAAACTCTTCAGAATCTACATTCTTTAATGCCTCTTTCTGACCAGCTATTGGGAAAAGCTGAACGTACTGCCACACTTTCTGTTCGGGGAAAATCCTTAGGAAACTCATGAATCACTTTGCCAGTTAAGGAAACCCGTTCTGAGAGGTAGGACGTTTTTATCTTTGTGACTATAAGGGTGTTTTTTATCCTCTTAACCTGTAAGGGCATTTGCATTGGAGGAGCCTTCAAATCTATTATGAAAAAAGTGAAGTGAGAGGTACCGAGGTGTGAGTATATTAATGAAAGCCCTTAGGAAGTTTCTTCCACTAAAATAAAGAAATAAAGTCAGCACACTAAGCACAACACCAATGAAATATTTTACATCCGAAATGAATAATAATAGACACTGCGTTTGCTCCTCTTTTCTGTAGAAACCTGTAAATCAGCTTTACTTTCATGCAGGTAACACAAAAACTCAGGTTTCTATACGAACTTGGACAAATTAGCAAGAGGCACTTTTTTTCTAGCCTCTTTCCAAAAGTTAAATGTTTTTCAGACTTTATGACGCAGAATCAATGCTTTTTCCTGGAAGCCCCAACTCTGAGTCAGAGATTCAAAACGACTTTGGATACTCGAAATGGTGAAGTGTCTCGGTGACTTTCATCTGTCCCATCTAATGCCACTGAGCAAGCTTAGCAGTCTGTCACTTTATGTGGAAATGTGGTGTGATATGTCCTGCACACTTTCGGGGGGCAAGCTTGAGAATTTGTTTCAGTATATTTAACTTGTGTTGGTATTCTCAGATCGTGGGTTTGGAAGTGGAATAGAGAGAGGGACAAATGATGGAGGGGATGAGGAGGTTTTTCCAATAAACTGCTAGGAAAGAGAGAGAAAGTTAAAGGAAAGGAAACCCAGGCCGTAGAACAGCACTCTGGTGGAGGGTGATAGGGATGTAACTATGTCGCAGATTAATTCACTTCTTTCCATCCCCACTGTCACTTTCCCAAAGTAGCATCGTTTCCCCTTGTGACTGATTTCTCTTCCTTCAGTCTCGGCCGTCTCCCACCACGCTGAGTTTAGGTTCCCTTGCAGGGTGCTTCCGCTAGAGCACTCCCATCACACTGGGTGTCACAACGTGTGATAAATGCCCCTAATTATTAGTCTGCATCCCCCCTAGGCTGGAAATTCCATGAGAACTAAGGTCAGGCCTCGCTTGTCTTGGTTACTATTGTATCCTCAATGCCTAACAGAATGCCTGGTGTGAAGAAGGCGCCCATATTTATTTGCTGAATAATTGCATGGATGAGGGAGCTGTGATTTATGTTTCAGACTGACCCAGAGCCTTTACCACCTCAAGTGCACAAGCTGGTCCGTGGTTTGCACTGGGATCCCAGCGGGATCCAGGAGCTGGAATGCAGGATGGGAATGGGCAGCTCCGAGCCAGTGAATCTGAAACCTAGGCAACCTCTCTGTGCCCGGGTGAGTGATGGCTCAGGATGCAGAGTGCCTGCAGTGAGGCAAAGCGGAGTTCTAAATACTGTGTTGAAACTCTGAGGAAAGGAGGTCCTAGAACATTTCTACCAGCCAGGGAAAAGGTAGGTGGAAAAAAATGGAACAGTTTCCACTTCTACAAATTTATTTAAGATGTATAAAATTCAGATAATTATGTCTATATTGTTTTATACAAAAGAGCTTTTTTTCTTGATAAGATCTTAATTTTTTTTCAACCCGGATTTCTTGGAGGTGTTGAGGAACTGAACCCATGGAGGACATCTGTATTTTTTTAAATTTTGTTACATTTATTGAGGTAACATTGGTTAATAGGGTAACGTAGGTTTCGGTGTACGTTTCTGTGATACATTGATCTGTATATTGTGTTGTGTGCCCAGCCTCCGTGTTTCCCATTTCCTGCCCTGAGAGCCTTAGCTTTGGCTCTCAGCCAAAGAGCCTGGCTCTTAGCCAGGACGGCTCTAGGCTGTAGTCCTGCCCCAGGACGGCTCTAGGCCGTAGTCCTGCCGACTGCCTGTCCTCCCTGCAGATGCGAGCAGCGGTGGGGGTGGGGAGGCAGTGCCCAAGCAGGCCTACTTTCCCTGGGCTTCTCTATCTCTCCCAAGGTGTCCTGAAAACTTCTGTTCCTGCCCAGCCAACGGCTGCATTTCCTGTTCCTGGTCTCAGTTCCCCATTCTTCTCATGATCCCCCAAAAGAAATAGCACAAGTTACTAAACTTACAGTTCTCCAAACCAATACAGAAATAAATGTACACATATCTAAATTGAAGAAGAGAGGAAACTAAGATCTGTGGTGGTATCACTGAAATGCAGCAATCCTTAACCTTTGTAGTTATGGATTTTTTTTTTTTTTTTTTGAGAATCTGATGAAAGTTGCAGGTCCTTTCCCAGAAAGATGCACACGCACACTCACGATGTTGCATCCAGCTTCAGAGCGTTCGTGACCTAAAGGTCAAGGACCTCTGCTGGCATGTGTTTACTGAAGAACTCTCCTGCATTCTAGGGTTTGGGTACCGGGGGATGAGAAGTATTAGAGGTGCTTACCCCTGTGAATTTGCCATTAAAAATGAAACACGTTTCCGAAACTCACATCCAGTCACACAGTTTGTACATGCTTTAACGTGTACGTTATTAATTTATGGCTATTACAGGTTGCAAAACAGGATCGTTAATCGAGGTCCTGTCTTGGTGGTTAGGTGAAATCCTCTGTGTATTTGAACTAAAGTTTTCTTCATTCATTGCCCAGGAGTAGGAAATGCTGGCTTGGTAGTCACAGAAAGTATACATTGTAGACTTCCCGCCAGGAGAAAGGTCTCCGATGTTCATTTCACAGAATGACAGTTCCTAGAAAGGCTCTGCATCTTATTTAAACTAACAAAGTGTTGTCTTTCACAGGACAACTCCAAGGGACTTGAGTTTACGTGCAGTTCTACCAGATGCTCTCTGCTCGCTCAAATATGTTTGCAGTAGGACTTACCGCAGGGTTGTAGGTCTCAGCACAATTCCAATAGTTTGCAGCCTAGAGGGCCCTCATCATGCCCAAAGTAGGTAGCTGCCTGTATGTGTTGTATTACTGGAGGCCCCAGAAGCCTGGCTCCCAGGGCTGACCAGGAGCCAGAACCTCGTGATTTGCATTGCTTCATCAACACGTGTGGGAGGGTCATGGCCGTTAGCGATGGGCGGAACAGGGATCAGTCCCACCTCTATCATGTATTAGCCATGTGACCTCGGATCGATTTTTAAATTTCACTTTGCTCCAGTTTCCTCAACTGTGTGACGAGATAATCACAGCCACCGAGGTGGGCTACTGTTAGAGGGCCTGACACAGTTCCTGATGCACAGTAAGCTTCGTTCCAATCACTCGTTACCATGGTGCAGTTCCACAGGAAGTAGAACCATTCTGATGAATAAATCTGGTTAATAAAGTATTTCACCAGTGCAAGGTGTCAAGCGTGAGCAACCTTCATGATAATTGACAGCAGCAGAACATAGCAAATGACTTTTAAAAGATAATTCCAAGCATTTGTTTTGCTTACGTCTTTGTAAAATGCCACTTTATTAAATTGCATTTTTCTTCATGTAAGGTAATTGCTGTTTTATTGTTAAAGAAGACAGGAAATATAAATACAATATTTTAAAAATAAGCCAAAGTTATATTTTAGTTTGAATGTCTTCAAACTTTGTTCTGGAGAAAAAATATGTCCCAGCCTATTGTATGAATCTTGAGTAAACCGACATCTGTGAAAACGCTTCCGGTCCCTTTGCCCATGGGCTGGTGGAGACCACACACTCTTCTCTCCTGAGCTCAGTGCCCGAGTGGCATCCTCTACTCCATCCTCATGAAAGCCTGCCCTTACGAAAAGGAAAGGAAAAGGTCTGGCACTCAATTCAGTGAGCCTGGGACAGTGAGCCGAGAGCCGAGAGGGAGGCCCTGCCTCCGGACTGACCTCAGCATCCAGTGAAGGTGCTATGGCTGGATGGGATCCCAGGGACCCGAGCTGCCTGCTCCCAGCCCAGAGAGAACGTGTCTTCTGCTTGCCAGAAGGTGGAGATGCTCTTTGTAGTATTAGAGGTAGCTTTGAAAGTACAAATGCCTGTGTTTTGGAATTTGTTGGTTTGTTTGCACATTTATTGCTTTAAGTTTTCTATCTCACATGTGAGTGAAATCCTATGGCTCTTGACCTCTTCTTCTGTCTGACTTACTTTGCTTAGCATGATGGTCTCACGGTCCATCCATGTTGTTGTGAATGGCGGCATTTCATCTTTCCTTATGGTGGAGTAGTATTCAGTGTTACGTATGTACCACTTCTTTATCCGGTCATCTGTCAGGGGACACTGCCTGCTTCCATGTCTTGGCCACTGCGAATAATGCTGCAGTGAACAGAGAGGTGCATATACCTTTGCAAATAAATGTTTTCAAATTTTGGGGCTAGATACCCAGAAGGGGGATTGCTGGATCGTATGGGAACCCTATTCTACATTTTCTGAAGAATGTCCATAGTGTTTTCTAAGTGACTATACTAGTTCACATTCCCACAAGCAGTGAATGAGAGTTCCTTTTTCTCCTCTTACTAGTCTTGTTGACAATGGCCCTTCCAGCAGGTGTGAGGTGGTATCTCATTTTGTGTAGTTTTGATTTGCTTTTCTCTAGCAGCTAGTGAGGTTGCACAGCTTTTCATATGTACGTTGGCCATTTGTATGTCTTCTTGGGAGAAGTGTCTGTTCAGGTCCTCTGCCCTTATTGTAATTGATTGATTGTTTTCCGAGAGAAAGGGGAGTGAAGGAATAGAAAGGGTAAAGGGGGCCAATTATACGGTGACGGAAAATTTGACTTTGGGTGGTAAACAAATGCAATATATAGATAATATATTGTAGAATTGTGCTCTTGAAACCTGTATAATTTTATTAACTGATGTCATCACAATAAATTTAATTTAAAAAAATACAAATGCCTCTTGGAAAAGCAACTAAAACTCATGATAAAAAGTTAAGCGACTGAAATTAGTTAACTTCTTTGCAGTGACATTGCTGGGAATACACAAGATGAGCGAAAAGGGCATAGAAAATGAAGAGAAAGGTGTAGAGGAAAAGCAACAGGCAGCTCATAAGGGATACTGTATGGGCTGTGGTTTTAAACCGAAATCTGCAGTTTGGAATTTCTTCAGATCAGACAACAGGCTTTGATTTAAACAAGAAACACAACACACACCACAAAATAGATACAGAAAATGTGCCTCCCACATCCATTTAGTTAGGTTTGCAGCCATTTGACTGGCATGCTTGGTACTGACCTCAGGGTCCATTATGGGCATTAATACAGCAGCCTAGGGTTTTTTTTCTTTTCTGGGGTTTGTTTTTTTTTTTTTGACAGATTTTCAAGATTTTCCCATGGCTCTTAGTACTATTTTTTTTTTTTGGACTCTATTAAGGATTTTAAAAGCAGAGGTCTTTGCTTACATTGAAAGTACTAATTTTTCTAGTATCATGGTTCCATGCTAATGGATTTCTGAATACCATTTTCATTATTTAATTTTTATAGGACTCTGCTTCCTTTATTATTACATTTGCCTTTGTAATATGTACAATCTGTTGGCTGCATATGGCTGTGCTTTAAGTATTTTTTTGTTGTTTACCATTCATAAGAAAAAGGCTGTGGATTCATTTGCTTTGAAGAACAAATCACTAACTGCGTCCATGGCCAACAGAAAAATGGCGTGTGTTGCCTCCTGATTACCCTCACTGGCTAGTTTGCCCTGTCCGATCTCTCTCTTCCCATCTACACTAGTGGAGATGCAATGCTGTTTGTGGAGAGGAAACAAGGATAAGGGTAAGGCTGCTTGGACTTTATAAGTTTAGTAGTAATTGTTTACCTATTGTTATTAAATAGTAACACATATAACACTTTGACAGTTTACTGAAGACCTTCACTAACATTATCTTGTTTGAGTCCTGAAAGCTTGTCCTGTCCTGATTATTATCCCATTTTTGCAACTGTGACCTACACAGGTTCATGACTAGTAAGTCACAGAGGCTACTCCTTCTTCCCTTTTTATTTTTTCATGTCTTTTTATTTTAAATATTTTATTTATTTATTTTTACAGAGAGGGAGGGAGAAAGAGAGGGAAGGAAACATCGATGTGTGAGAGAAACATCAGTCGGTTGCTTCTTGCACGCCCCTAACTGGGGACCTGGCCCACAACCCAGGCATGTGCTCTGACTGGGAATCAAACCGGCAACCTTTCGGTCTGCAGTATGACGCCCAACCCACTGAGCCACACCAGTCAGGGCACCCCTTACCTTTAAACTGGGTCAAGTCTTTTCTATCCTAAGACCACAAATCCCTTTTTCAGTCTACATTCTCTTTTAACTGCAATCTCTTCTCCTTCAAGGCTGACCCACTTTTTCTACTTCCTCAGGTCCCATTCACCCTGCAGCTCACTGGAATCCCGGGTTGCTGTCCACACTGTACCGGTCCCACTTAGAAAAGGTCATAGCAGCCCTCTGGTTGCTAAGTGCAGTGAATCCTTTTCAGCCGTCCTTTTCCCGAGTTCTTGGCTTCTGGGTCAGCATCCCCTTTGGGTTTTCTCCCTCCTCCTCAGCAGTCTTCGGGTCTCATCAGTGGCTTCTCTTCCTGTGCTTTTTCCTTAAATCATGAGCTTCCTCAAAATGCCAGCCTCCACTCCCTTCAGGCTGTTTTTTCTTCCCTTTTGTTCTCATCTCAGAGCCGCGTCATCCGTTTTTCACAGTTTCCTCTATAGACTGATGACTGTTTTTTTAAGCTATTACAGATGTTTTTAAACATAAGAAAAGCTAGAGACAAATTGAATTAATGCCCAGGGACCCATCCCTGAGCTGCAACAATTACTGACATTTTGCACATGTTGTCATTTCTCTTGCAAATACTTCAATATACATTTCACAAGGGCTTTTGAAAATCATAGCCAACGCGCCACCTTTATACCTAAGCAGAATTAACCGTAACTACTTAATGTCATCTAATACTTCCTAAGTTTCTGTGATTGTCTCAAAGATGTCTTTTTATAGTTGCTTTATTTGAATCCAGATTCATACCCATTGATGACCTTGAAATGGGTCCCCACTTCTAGCCCTGCTAAGCAAGGCCTTTCCTTTGGGCTCCAAACCCAAGTATCCAGCTGACCTTTAGTAGCCTCCTTTGAAAGCCTTAAAGGTATTTCAGACTCTTTATGTCTCTAACTAAACTTCCTTTGTCCCTAAAGCTGATCCTCATCTTGACCTTCCTCTCTCAGTACACTGCACTGCTTGTCCCCCACCCAAGTGTTCATGCCAGAGACCTGGGGTTTACTCTTGGTATCTCCATCTCATTCTCTTTCCCTGGCCAGTATATTATCAAGTACTGTCCATTCTGTCTCCTAAGTATCTTTTCAGTTCATTTTTTCACCCTCCCTGTCATTATCTTAGTCCGGGCCATCATTTTTTTCTGGATTCCTGCAGCAGCCTCCTAAACGATCCCCCATTTCTATTCTGTCCCTCCCAAATATTCTTTGCGTTATAGCCGGAGATCTTCCTAAGGTGAAAATCTCGTCATATCACTCCCCTCCTGAAAGCTCCTCAGTAGTTCTCCCTGGTGTCGGGGATAAATTTTAACACCGTAGAAGGCCTTCAAAACCCAGCACTTGCCAGCCTGTCCGGCCGCATTTCCCCGTTCTCTCCAGGGGCTTGTGCTCTGGCCGCACATCGCTCTGTTCCGTGTCCTTTCTGAACGTGGGCCTGTGCACGTTCTGTTCCTTCCGCCTAGATGCTCCTTGATTTCTTCTCCCGAGTCTTCCCCTGTGTTATAAATCCGCCTTGTCATCACATGGTTGCTGAACACCTTGGGCAAGTCCGCCGTCACTCCCAGGCGGAGAGAGGTGCCTGCTCTCTGGCTGCGTAGTGTACCTGGAGGTACTCAGTTCTGGCTCCTTTTGGTACATTTCTTTGACAGATTTGTGTTGCTTGTTTGATGTCTTCTGTCTTATTTATGGTTGTAGTCTAAGTGTCAAGAACAGCGTCTGTTATGAGACAAATGATCAGTAAATATATTTCAGGTACACCACTGTTCCTTAGTGTTGTAGGCATTGTGTGTGATAGACATTGCTCTGGCGTCTTAGCAAATTCCGTTGCATTTTCAGATCATTGAAACATGGAAACAGAGTAGTGCGGGGTGAAGTTTGTAAGCTGGTTCCTGTCTTAGGGCCTTTGTATTAACTACTCACTCTCCTTGGAATATTTTCCCCGTCTTCACCCACATGGTTCCTTTTCAGTAAATATCGCCCCCTCAGAAAGGCGCTTCCTAGCACACAGTCCCATTCAGTCACATGGCTGTCATCACTCGTCCAGTTTGAATTCTCTGCACAGCACTTGTTGCTGTTTCTTTGTTGCTCTTTTGTCCCTGCCTCTCTCCTCAAGGGATGCGAGGGACCTCGTCCATCCCACGCCTTGCTGTGTAGTAGGTACTCTATAAAAAGTGTTGAATTAACAAAAAATGAATGGGTGAATGAGTGATACAGAAGTTAAGGTGATACGCGTGTAGCACCAATAAGGGAAAATGACAAGCTCATTTCCCAAGGGGGAATGTTTTTCAAAAGGAACAACCCTCTGTAGGTCCTGTTATTAATTAGATATGTGATCTGGTGTGTACCCTTTTTCTTTTTTCTTGTACTTATTTTTTCTTTCTAATTTTTCTTAAGGGTGCGTGGAGAGCTGTTTGATGGACACTCAACATTGGACCACCTTGCTTAAGGGAGGTGATAAGCATGTGCCAGTATTAGCAGAACCAAAGAGGAGCATGCTCTGGGAGAGGTGTAAATGAGTAAGAAAAGTAATTAAGGTACCTTTTGAAAGAAACCTTTTAACAAAAGAGGGAGGCAACAGTTTGTCTATTTCAGCTTCAGAAAACCTGTCTCGGAGGCTCATTATAAGGCTAACTGATTTAGCCCGAAGAACAACCAGTAAGGGTCAGTTGAGATGCCTGGCTTCCTTAATACTGGGCGGTCGTGTGGGACTTTGAGCGATAATGCTGGGAGGGGCCGGGGGTGGGGGCTGGGTTGGAAAGCCTGTGGGTTGCCTGAAAGTACAATGTATTTCTAGTGAAGGGGCCAAAGCTCTACCCCCAGAGACAAGACAGAGCCGTGTCTCTGAGAGGGGTGTGAAGAGTTGGATTCGGTTACTTTGACGGGCTCGGCGTTTGAGAACACAGTCCAAATGCGGTCTCGCGCTCTCAGCGCCCGCCTGGAAGCCGCAAGAAACCTGCGGTTGCAGCGCCTACGCGTGAGGCCGGCCTCCAGCCAAAAGATGTCTTGTAGTTCACTGAGAATTGGCTAGGCGTATATGCCTCTCCAGCTCCTGGTTTCATGGTCCCTAGTGCCAGTGCTCAGTGCAGGGGGTCTGAGAGCGGGGCGGTGGGTGTAGTTTGGGACCTTCGGGATTGAGATGCCAGTGATACTGAGAGAGAGCTCAGCGGTCTGGGATGGAAGTGAGAGACTTCTCGGGGTAGGTCTCAGGGGACTACCAGATCAAAGGGATCACGGGAGGGCACGGAAGTCTTTGAGGAAGACCTGATACCTCTTCAAGGAACTCCCCATCTCCCAGGTCTCATCCTGTTGGTCATCCTTTCTGAATTCTTACAGCACTTCCCGTTGTGCCATGTCTAAATGCCTCAGCCTTTTTAGCAGAGCGCCGAACAGTGGAAACACAATGGAAGCCACAACTGTGAGCCACACATATAGTTTAAACTTTTCTACTGGCAACATTTAAAAAGTAAGAATATTATATATTGACTGTACTTAATAGAAAGGGTAGAACAAAATTGTAAGTGAACATAATTTTAAAAATATTTTTACTTAATGCAATCAATGAAAGATTACCATTTCAGCATGCAGTCAATATAAAAAATATTCTTGAGCTACTTTACAACCCTTTTTTTGTACCAAGTCTTCAAAATCAGTTGTGCATTTTACACCTAATTCACATCTAAACTCACATCTGTATTCAGCCTAGCTCCATTTGGGGGCCCAACAACTGCCCTTGGCTCGTGGCTACGGTACTGGCTAGTGAAGCCCCAGCACTTGTATTATTATATATTTGGCAGGGCAGCCATGCTCCATTTCCCCAGTGGATTCGTAAAGTCCCAATTCCGTACATAGGACTCTGAACACAAATCAGCTCCAATGAGAACTATTTCAGGAAGCCCTCCCTGATTCTTCTCTTGCAAGCAACCATTGTTTGTCTTTGGAACTCCTGTTAACACTTGCCATGTATCTCTGTGGAGTCATTTATCAGTTTTTACCGTGTTTATAGCTGTTGATGTAAATGTCCTCATTCTAGAAGTGAGCGCCTTATAGGCAGAGTTGGTATCTCTTTCATCTTTGGAATCAGCAGAGGAGCTAATAAATGTCTGTTGAATAAATGAGTGCACATAGTAATCATTGAATTCCGTTGTTGAGCATTTCAGTAAGTGATTGTGAAGGCTGGGCAGGTCAGACGCGGGGCCAGGGGTTGACATATCTCTGAACACTTGACACTGTTTCCTGTGTTGTCAGAAGAGACCCAACAATGAAAAGGAAACAGAATAAAAGCTGGGATATTCGTCCTCACCCCTGGGGAGGACAAACCATTCTTCTTTCTCACTGCTCTGCTTCACTGGTTCTGCTGGCTAATTTACATGGTTTTATTGGTCTCCTTTCACCTGCAATAAAGGCAATTTCATTCATTCATATATATATATATATATATATATATATATATATATATATATATATATATATATATGTAATCTTGAAGCTATCGAAAGAAAAGAAAGCAAACACCAGCCTGAGTGTGTGGCGTTTCCACACACTGATACTTACGGTGCGGACCAGTGCTGTCTGTGAATGGATATTAGTGCAGAAACTGAGACTAACCATTTTGGAACTTTTATAACAATTTGACAGAGTAATTTTATGCCAATAATAAGAAAATTAAGTTTATATTTTGTACTTATTTGTACTTTTATTTTACTTTTCTAATAATTAATTTTAAAAACAATTTTATTGAGGTATAATTGACTTAAAAAAACTGCATATATTAAAAGTACATAATTTGATAGGTTTAGACATGTGTATACACCTGTGAAACTATCTCCACATTTAAGATAGTGAGCAGTCATCCCTCCCCCAAATTTACTCATGCGTCTTTGTAATCTTTCTTTCTTGCCCTCCCCTCGTCCCCAAGTAATCTCTAATATGCTTTCTCTTACTATGGATTAGTTTGCCTTTCTATACTTTTACATAATAGAACAATACAGTGCATACACTTCTTTGCTTGTTTCACTCAATATTATTTTGAGAGTCATCCAAGTAGTCATGTGTAAATGAACAGTTTTTTTAAATTGCTGAGTAGTGTTCTACTGTAAGAATATATGAATTTTCCTGGGCTGGTGTCGCTCAGTGGATTGAGTGCCTGCCTGCAAACCAAAGGGCCACCTGTTCAATTCCCAGTCAGGGCACATGCCTGGGTGATGGGCCAGGTCCCCAGTGAGGGGTGTGCAGGAGGCAACCACACATTGATGTTTCTCTCCCTCTCTTTCTCCTTCCCTTCCCCTCTCTCTAAAAATAAATAAATAAAATCTTAACAAATATATATGAATTTATTTACTATTCATCTAATGGACATTCGAGTTGTTTTTATAGTTTTTAGCTACTGTAAGCAAAACCGCTCTGAACATTTGTGTGTAAGTCTTGGTCTGGCTACGTGTTTTCTTGTGTAAGTATGTATCCATGAGAAGAATGGCTGGATCAAAAGATCAAGCAGAGTTTAGTCAGCTCTGGCTGCTATAACAGGACACCATAAATTGGGTGGTTAGGACCACAGGCATTTATTTTCTTCCAGTTCTGGAGGCTGGGACGTCCAAGAGCAAGGTGCTGGCAGATTTGGTTCTTGGGGAGGGTGTTCTTCCTGGTTGCTGATGGCCGCCTTCCCCCACGTGTTTTCATGGCCTTTCTCGGCGTGTGCATGGGAACTTACAGATCAGTTTAGGGAGGACTGACATGTTAACAATATTTAGTCTTCTGATCCGTGAGCAAGGTATACCTCTCTCTTTAGTTCTTCTTTAATTTCTTTAGCAATATTTAGTAGTTTTCAGTTTACAGGTCTTCCTCATTGTTTGTCAGATGTATCCCTAAGTGTTTCATATTCCTGATGCAAATGATACATTTCAAATTTCAATTTCTGATGATTTACTGCTAGTAAATAGAAATACAATTGATTTTGTGCGTTGACCTTGTATCTTGCACCCTTGCTAAATGCACTGATTATTTCTAATAGCTGTTTTGTAGATTCTGTCAGATTTTCCGTGTTGGGGTTTAAAAGATATAATTACCAGAAATAACTTCATTGCACTCAGTGAAAGTTGGCCAGAGGCATGTTTTAAGTTCTTAAATTTGTTCTTCTAAGAGAAATGAAGCAGTTGTGGCAACGATAATGAGATTCCTGGTGATCTCTCTGACTTGATCTTAGGAGGAAGTAAGACAATGAAAGCGAAGCCTCTGCTTCCCATGTGATGACTCTGGCGGAGAGGAGCCTGGGGAGCAGCTCCGCCGCCGCCGCGGTAAAGATCCTTGCTGTTCCGGAAGGCCCAGTCTTGGGACCCCCCCCCCCCCCCCAACAGTGTTGCTGTGGTTGCCTCTGGCCCGTGCCCACCTTTCTGGCTCTTTGCAAAAGGGGCTTTAGGAGGGGTGCCCAGAAGCGAGGCTGTGGCCATGGAGGATCATCCTCACTAACAGTGCACCATCCACCTCCAGCTGCACGCAGTCTGAGGGCCACGTGCGCTTTCCCTGGGGCCCGAGGTAGATGAGCAGAGGATGAGACAAAAGGCAGTCGTGAGCACTTCATTTGGGATTCTCAAGATGCAGGAAACAAGCTTTCCTCCCTCCCTCCCTCCTTCCCTCCCTCCCTCCCTCCCTCCCTCCCTCCTTCCCTCCCTTCCTCCCTCCTTCTCTTCACGTGCAGTGTCCTCTGTGTTTATCTCATCCTGGAGTACACCACAACTCTGTCTGCCCGGATATGGTGAGATTCCATTTGGATCATCGCAGGCTGAGTGAGCTACAAATTGGCCTCTGTCTTCTAGAAACTAGAGCTCATCTTTTTCTCATACCTGCCTGTTTTATTTAACAGAGCTATTACAAAAATCAAAGGAAGTAATGCTGTGAAAGTGTTTTGTTTACCACTTCCTAAGGATGCTTGTTATTATTTAACAAATACTTATCGAACATTTATTTTATTTCATGCACACTAGGCATAGAGCAGAGAACAGACCTGGTCTCTGTTCCCGTGTCCCTTAAAGCTGAGTAAGGGCGGACAAATACTGAGCTAATAAGTACACAAAGATTGTGCAGATACAATTGCGGGAAGCGTTGCAAAGGAAAAGAAAGAGTGCTTTGAGAATGTAAAATGTAACTTGATTTGTGACTCTCAAGAAAGACCTCTCTGAGAAAGTGGTGTTTAAATTGAGACCTGAAGGATGAATAAAAATTGCTTAAGTGAATGGTGTAAGGAGTAATGCTTCTGGAAGAAGGGACCGTATGTGTGAAGACAGTGAAGCAAGATGGCGATCACAGTATTTGAGTCAGGGATGGAGGGTTCACTAGATGAGGCTTGGGAAGTGGGTAGGGACAAGGTCTTATAGGATCTTGAGACCACACTTAAAGTTTTGGACTTTTACTGAAAGCGCTCTACATGTTGTACTTTGAAAGAAGGAAATTTAACACCGGAAATTGGTTACACCTGTACCAGAGGGGCGAGAGCGCCACGGGTGTCCACGGAGAGAACCTGGTGTCATTACTGCAGTTGGCAGCTCCCACCCGCCAGGACTGGTGGTATTAGTAGAACCAGGAGTGCTCAAAGGGACCCTTGCGGCAGGTTGTGGGACTGCGGAGTAGGACGGAGGAGGGGTCTTGGTGTCGGGGCTTGGATCACCAAAGGACAGGGCCTTCTGTAAACAAACGTGCTGTCACAAGTAGAGAGAGGGGTGGGGGAGAGGGAGAGAGAGCCCTTTTCCCCTTCCTTTTGCCTTCTGCCCTCCTGCCAATACCTCCTTGTATTAAAGCTGATGGGAAAATGTAATTTACAGACTCTCGGCCACTGGAGCAGAGTGGAGAAGGGTGGGTTAGAGACCATAGCAGAGGATGAGAGAAGAGGTGAGAATCCCTGAACTGCAGAAGGACCGATGCCGTGTTAGGGGCAACTCCCCTGCCTGGGGTTCAGTAAGCCATCCCCCTTCGTGGGCACTGTTACCTGGGGAACCGCCCAGTTTGTTTCACTTAAGCCTGTTGGTCTTACACCCTCTTTTCAGTAGGTACTTGTGTACAGGAGGATCTGGGAATCCATAGTGTGTATACCATTTGTTGAGTAACTGCTGTGTTTATGGTACATGACAGTGTCTCATGTAATCTGCACAAAAACCCTCTAAACTGGGTACTGTCATCTCCGTTTTATTGTAAAGGGAACGAGACTGAGGGAGGTGAGCCAGTAAGCGGCAGGGGTGATGTTTGACCTTGGCTCTCTGACCCAAACCTTGCGCTCCTACCGTTAGAGCACAGCACCGAGCCTAGAAATTGGGAGGGGCTCCCCGCTATCAACCTCCCGCTCTAGTTAATTCTTTGATGTCCAATTTCCTCTTACCTGGGAGGAGACTCCGAGTGGGAATTCTGTGTTAGCTGAGCAGGAGACACAGCACTTCAGTGTCTGGAACCTGTTTACTAACAGTGCTTAAAATTCATGGTCAAGAAAGGGTTGTTTTTTTTTTCTTACTGTAGGGTAAATATTGTCACTTTGGCCAGTAAGTCATATGGCTCTCTTCATAGAGGAGACAGTGTAAGCTGTATTGTCCCGTCCCCCCACCCTATAGGTTTGTTGTGAGGATTAAATAAAACCTTGTAATGTGCTGTAATGTAGCAGGGATTCAACAGCTGATACCCAACAAGTGTCGCATTTGTAATTAGCTTATTTTTGTGAAGAGTACAAAGTTCAGCGAAGAGACAGACCGGTGTGAAATGTTATGCAGGCGATTGGACGAGGCCACAGTGGCTCCCGGGGAAGGAGTTCTTCTGCAGGGAGAGCCGAAATCCCGTCAGGAGCTCTCTGACCCTTTCCTGAGGTTAGTAGCAATGCAAAAGCTAAATAGTGTTTGGAGATGATTTAAACCTGAAGAAAGCCCGTGAAATACCATTATACATTACCCAGAGTTCAACTGAGAGGGAGAACTGCTATGCACACATTAGTAGAGAGCGCTGTTTTAAAATACAGCGTGGCGTGTGCTTCGTAGAAGTAGGCCGGTTGGTTGCTGGTGATGGTTAGGTTTTGCAGAAGCTTAAGTAGAGTGACTTGCCCTTTCTGTAAAAAGCCTGTTGAAAAGGTACCAGTTACTTAGATATACACCAAAGTTTCAGGCGACTTAGCAGTAGATTTCATGTTGAATGTACATAATAATGGCGTGTTAACATAAAATGAACATTGCCAGCAGAAGATTTCATCTTGAATATACATAATAATGGTGCATTAACATAACATGAACATTGCCAGCAGACCTTGACCATTTTGCTTAAAAATGCATGGTTTCTTTCAAATTGAATTCTTATGCTAGTTCAGCATTAGTTCTTCTCTTTTAAATGTGAAGCCAAGGTCTTGCGATGAGAGATGTTCTGTGCTAGGCACTGTCCCGCACCACATGAGGTTTTTGTTGGAGTTCCTACCATTTCTAAGGCTCCTTTCCTCTTACTTCTCATGTCATAAACAGCTTAAAACACCATGAGCTTTCCGTAGCATTAATTCCTGAACGACCTATTAGGCTTTGAAACAAACCTCAAGGCAAGATAGTCGTCATGAAAATAGTATTGTCTGGTTGCAACACGATACCTTTTGAGTTTTATGTTATCCACTCAAGGTGCAGTTCTTGTGTATTGTACAGACTCCTGGCATGTCGCCTTGCTTGGCTTACTGTAGGCAGCTGATGTGTAGGTCATCAAGGTAGGAAAGACCTTACGAACCGATTGCCCTCTGTTTCCCAGGTCTTTGGAGTCACCTGCGTTCCAAGCCAACTATCCATGCCTCTCCTGGAATGGAGAATGGGGCAGAGGAGCAGTTCTTGAACTGTTTGGGCCAAAGAGCCCACTTAAAAAACTGTTGAGGACTGCACAAACCTTTTCTTCAGGTAGGTTATCTATCAATGTTTGCTGTATCAGAAATTAAAACTGAAATGTTAAAATGTTTATTTTATTTATTAAAAATACAATCATAAACCCACTACATGTTAGCATGAATAACATCTTAAAATGAAAAATAACTAGGTATTTTTAAATTACACGTTTTATTTTGAGATAATTATATTGGGGTGGCCAAAAAGTCCATATGGTTTTTTCCATAAAACAAAAGACACATTTTTCATTTTCACCAATAACTTCATTGATTTGGATGTTTTGAGTGTGTCGGCTGTCTCCTACTATTGGCTTCTAGTGGGTGGAGGCCACGGGTGCTGCTAAACATTTTCCAATGCATAAGACAGCCCCACAGCAAAGAAACATTTGACCAAAATGTCAACAGTACCAGGAAACGTCACAAACCACTTTTGACATGTTTGATCAGTCACAGCACCTTCCCCGTACATTGCACAAATCTTTTCTTTTTTGCATTTCATTTGCATTTTTACCTTTCTTGAAATAATAAAGCATAATACACTGAAAATGTTGTGTATTTCCTTCCATCTTTAATAATAAAATGGCTGCACAAAAATGCACCGATTTTGATGTTATTTTTTAAATGCATGCTGATATGACATGTGTCAGAGTGCAATCTAACAAAATTATTTTGAATGAAGTTGAAGACAACTAAGCACTACTAGAGCCATAGTATGGAAAAAAACTTACCAGACTTTTTGGCCAACCCACTAGATTCATATGCAGCTGCAACAAGAAATACCAAGAAAGATCCCATGGACGGTTTACCCAGTTTCCCTCAGCGGTACCATTTTTCTTGTAAATCACAGTATACCATCACCACTGGGTGCTGACGTGTGTGCAGTGAAGATACAGAACGGTTCCAGAGCCACAGGGACGGCTTCTGTTGCCCTTTCACGGCCCTGTCCCTCCTCTGCCCACCACCCGTCCCTTGCATCTAGTAACCTTTCCACTTCTGTAATTTTGTTTTTACAGAAAGATTTCTATACAATGATTTCCATTTCTGTAATTTCATCATTTCAAATATGTTACGTAAGTGGAATCACATGTATGTAACCTTTTAGGACCGGCTGTTTTCACTCAGCATAATTCCTGGCAGATCCATCCAAGCCGTTGTGTATTATCCAAAGTTGGTTTCCATGGCCCAGCGGCGTTCCGCGGCATGAACGTACCACGTTATGTTGAACCAATCCCTTGTCGAAGGACATGTGGACTGTTTCCCGTTTTTAGCTGTTATGTATGTGGCTGCTGTGGACATTTGGGTAAATGTATTTTCAGTTCTCTGACATAAAAATATGAAAGAGTATGGTTCCTGGATTGCATGTTTAGTTTTATAAAAAATCGCCAAACTGTTTTCCAGAGTCACCGTACCGTTTTACATTCCCACCATGAATGTATGAGTAATCTAACTCCTCTGCATCCTTGCCAGCATTTAGTGTCGTCATTGTTATTATTATTTTTACTTTTGTTTGTGTGGGAGGGAATTTTCCTCCAAATTGTATTATGTAAAAGTACACATGACATAAAACTTACCATCTTAACAGTTTTTAGCGTGCAGTTCAGTGGTATAAATATTGTTACGCAACCATCACCATCATCTGTTTCCTGTGTTTGGGATTTTGGTTATTGTAATGGATGTGTAGTGGCATCTCACTGTTGCTTTAATTTGCGTGTCCCTCCTGACATATGACTTATATGACTTAGGACTTTTATAGATGCTCTTTACCAAGGTTAGAAAGTTCCCACTCTATGTCTAGTTTGCTCAGTTTTTATCGTCTGTGGGTATTGGCTTTTTTCAAATCCGTTGATGTGATCATATATATTTTTTCTTTAGCCTGTTGATAGGACCACTACATCAATTGATTTTTTAATGTTAAGCCAGTCTTATATATTTGGGATAAATCCCAGTTGGTCATGGTATGTAAATCTTTTTATATATTGCTTGATTTAATTCTCTAAAATATTGTTGTGGATTTTCGCATCTATGTTCATAAGAGAGACTGACATACAGTTTTCTTTTTCTGTATTGTTTTTGTCTGGTTTTGGTATCAGAGTAACACTAGCTGTAAAGTGAGTTACTCTTTCCTCCTCTTGTACTCCCTGGAGGATATTGTATATATTTGCGTTAATTCTTCTTTATATGTTTGGTAGGATTATCCAGTGAAACTACCTGGACCTGGAGTTACTTTTTCAAAACTTTTCAACTACAAATTTAATTTCTTTGATGGCAGTAGGACTGTTCAGATGATCAATTTCATTGTCATTGAATTTTTGGTAACTTGTGGTATTTGAGGAATTGATCTATTTCTTCTAAATCATCAAATTTATGAACATAAATTTGTTCACAATAAGAAGGGGACCTAAATACACATTTAACAGCTACTGGATAGATCATCCAATCAGAAAATGCATAAGGGAATATTGGCCTTACATGACACTATGGACATAGTTGACACAGAGTCTTTCATCCCAGAACACCAGATTGTACATTCTTCTCCAGTGCACATGGAATACTCTCAAGAGTAGTCATATGTTAGGGCACAAAACTAGCCTCAACAAATTTAAGAAGACTGAAATCATACCAAGCATATCCTCTGACCACAATGCTTTGAAGTTAGAAATCAACTGCAAAAAGGAAGGAACCCCCCCCAAAACAAAACCCCACAAATGTAGGATATCAAGCAACATGCTACTAAAAAAGGGTCAAAAAAGAAATAAAAGGTGACATCAAAAGCTATATAGAAACAAATTATAATGATAATATGACATATATGACATATCATATGATAGAATGATAATATGACATATCAAAACTTTGGGGATACAGCAAAAGCAGGAATAAGAGGGAAGTTTCTATCCTTACAGGCTTATCTCAGGAAGAAAAGAAAAATCAACCTAGCATTACATCTTAAAAAACCAGAAAGAAACCCCAAAACAGTCCAAAGTCAGAAGAAAGGAAATAACAAAAATTAGAGCAGAATTAAGTGAAATAGAGAACAAAAGGCAATACAAAACTTAATACAACAAAGAGCTGGTTTTCTGAAAAGATTAATAAAATTAACAAACCCCTGGCTAGACTCACTAAGGAAAACAGAGAAAAGACTCAAACAAAATCCAAAATGAAAGAAAAGTTACCACTAAAAACAAAGGTCCACACAAAAATTCTATGAAAGACTACATGCCACCAAATTCAATAACCTAGAAGACATGAACAAGTGCTTAGAAATACATACCCTTCCTAGACTGAAGCACAAAGAAGTTCAACAGTGAGGAAATTGAAATAACCATCAGAAATCTCCTGGAAAGTCAGAGTCCAGGACCAGATGACTTCATGAGTGAATTCTACCAAACACTCAAAGAAGACTTACTACCTCTCCTTCTCAAGCTCTTCCAAAAAATCGAAGAGAAGGCAATACTTCTAACATGTTCCATGAGGCCATCATGACCTTGATACCCAAACTGGAAAGGATAACACACACACAAATCCTACAGACCAATATCTCTGATGAATATAGAAGCAAACATCCTAAACAGAATGCTAGGAAGTTGAATAAAACAATACATTAAAAAGATAATACATCACGATCAAGGGGGTCCATTCCAGGGCACAGGGATGGTTCAATATATGCAAATTGATCAATGTGATATAACACATTAGTAAAATAAAGGATAAAGACTATTATTAATAGATGCATAAAAAGCATTTGACAAGATACAATATCCATTTATGATTAAAACACTCTATAAAACAGGGATATAGGAAAAATACCTCAACATCATAAAGGCCATATATGACAAACCCTCAGCTAATAACATACTCAATAATGAAAAATTGCAAGGTTTTCCTCTCAGACCAGGAACAAGACAAGGGTGCCCACTCGTACCATTGTTATTTAATGTAGTACTCCTAGCTGCCAGAGCAATCAGGCAAGATAAAGAAATAAAAGGCATCCAAATTGGGAATGAAAAAATAATGTCACTTTGTACGGATGACATGATTCTTCATATGTAGAAAACCCTAAAGATTACACCAAAAAATATTAGAAACAATAAACATACAATAAAGTAGCAGGATACAAAAATCGATGTTCAAAAATCCATTGCATTCCCATATGCTAACAATTAAATTTCAGAAAAAGAAATGAAAAATTCATTTTGCAATTGCGAAAAAAAACCCAAAATACCCAGGAATAAACTTAACAAAGGATGTGAAAACTGCAAAATATTACTAAAAGAAATTGAAGAAAACACAAAGAAATGGAAAGATAATTCTGTGTTCATGGATTGAAGAATCAACATAGTTAAAATGGGCATACCACCCAAAGTAATATACAGATTCAATATACAGATCAAAATCTCAATGGCACTTTTTATTGATTTTTGTTGAGAGAGAGAGAGGAAGGGAGGGAGGGAGATTTGTTGTTATATATGCATTCATTGGTTGATTTTTGTATGTACCCTGACTGGGGGTTGAGCCTTCAACCTCGACGTACTAGAATGACACTCTAACCAACTGAACTACTCAGGCAGGTCCCCCAATGGCTTTTTTTTTTTTAAAGAGACAGCACAAGTATTATCAGATTTGTGTGGAACCACAAAAGACCCCAAATAACCAAACCAATCCTGAGGGAAAAAAGCAGAAAAGCCAGATTCCAAATTAAACTGCAAAGCCACAATAATGAAAATAGTTTGAAAATAATGAAAATAGGTAGAAAAACAGACACATAGACTGGTAGAAAAGAATTGAGAACCCAGAAATAAATGCACATGTATATGAGCAAGTAATTTTCAAAAAAGGAGCCAAGAACATACAATGGAGAAAATAAAGCTTCTTTAATAAATGGTGCTGGGAAAATTGGACAGCCACATGCAAAATGATGAAATTAGACTTCTTTTTGTCAGCATATACAGAATGTAACTCAAAATGGACTGAAGACTTAAATATAAGACCTGAAACAATAAATTCCATAGAAGAAAAAATAGGTACTAAGCTTATGGACCTCAGTCTTAGAGAGGATTTTCAAATTTGACCTTGAAGGCAAGGGAGGTAAAAGCAAAAAGAAGTATGAGACTTTATCAAACTAAAAAGCTTTTGCACAGCAACAGAAACCATTCATTCAACAAAATAAAATGGCAACCAACCAAATGGGATAAGATATTTGCAAACTGCACCTCTCATAGGGGATTAATGTCCAAAATATATTAAGAACTCACACAATTTAACAACAGAAACAAATAATCCAACTGAAAAATGGGCCTACGTCCTGAGCAGACACTCCTCCAAAGAAGACTTACAAATGCCCAACATATATTATGAAAAGATGCTCAGCTTCACTAGCTATTAGAGAAATGCAAATCAAAACCAGAATTAGCTGCAATCTCACAGCTGTTAAAATGGCTGTTGTCAACAGGACAAGTACCGGTAAGTGTGGGAGAGGCCGTGGAGAAAAAGGAACCCTCATTCACTGTAGGTGGGAATGTACACTGGTACAGTCATTATGGAAAACATTATGGAGGCTCCTCAAAATTAAGAATAAATTAGCGCATGACCGAGCCAGGGTAGATACCCTTCTTCTGGGTGTCTACCTCGAAAGTCTGAAAATATTTAATCATAAAGATCTGTGTACACCTGTGTTCACTGCAGCATTATTTCTAGAAGCCAAGACATGGAAACAGTGGAAGTGTCCCTTCATAGACTGGATAAAGAAGTGGTATGTGTATACAGTGGAATACTACTTATCCATCAGAAACAATATAGTACTGCCACTTGAGGAGCTTGAAAATACCACGCTAAGCAAAATAAGCCAGCTGGAAAAAGTCAAGAACCATATGGTATCATTCATATGTGGAATATAAAACCGAAAGCAACAGATAGACAAACAAGCAATCGAAAGCTCATAGACTCAGACGACAGTGTGGTGGTGACCAGAGGGAAAGGGAGAGTTGGGGGACGGTGGTGGGGGGTAAAGGGGTCAAACACTCGGTGACGGGAGAGTTGACTCTGGGCAGGAAACGCAGTGCAATATACACATGATGCATCACAGAATTGTACACTTGAGCCCATATCATTTTATTAACCAATGTCACCCCAGTGCATTTAATTAAAAAAAGATTTTAGAACTATATATGCTAATGAATGTTAAGTAGGCTTATTGTGATGATCATTCTGCAATATATACAAATGTCAAATTATTATGTTGGACACCTAATACTAATATAATGCATATAATGCATATATGTTATACATTATAACTAATATGATGACATATATATATATATATATATATATATATATATATATATATATATAATCTCAATTTTATCTCAATAAAAAAATCTAGGGCAGTGGATGACCCTGTATACTACTGTAATGATGGACATGTGAATATACATTTGTCCAAACCTATATAATATATAACACTAAGAGTGAAACATAATGTAAATTATGGATTTTGGATGGTTATGTGTCAATGTATGTTGATCCACTATAACAAATATACCACTTTGGTGGGAGATGTTGATATCAGGGTAGGCTATGCATAGGTAGGGGCAGAGGGTGTATGGAAAATCTCTGTACCTTGCTCTCAATTTTGCTGTAAACCTAAAACTGTTCTAAAGTCTTCAAGTATGGGAAAAGTTTTAAAGGAATAATCAATATCACTGAACGGTGAGACATTATTAAGCACCTGTTGTGCACCAGGCAAGGTTAGACTTGGGTGATAAGAGTTGAAAATACAATCTAGCCTTCACTCTCAAACCAATCTGTTAGTGAAAGCAAACGTATCAAAAGATGACTGTGATGCAAATGATGTCGCTGTGGGGGTATTAATGTTCAGATACAACAATGAGATAAAGGAGGCAACCATTAACTCTCTGGTAGAATTAAGACATGCTTCCTTGAGGAATGGAATTTGAAGCCATGTCTTGAAGGATAAATTGTAGTTTGCAGGGATGTACAGAGAAAGGAAACTCCAGAAGCTGAAAAAGCATGTGCAAATACATGAAGGCAAAAGAGAACTACTAGAAGTCAGCTCTGTAGTGTAATCTTACCCAGCCTTCTGAAATCAAATTGAGTGTCTGTTCTTGAACTGGGTGCCATTCAATTAGTGTGGACAGACTACTGCAGATCAGGGTTTTAAGAGCAGAGATCACTCTTGCAACTTTAAAAGGGGCACAGTCCAGTGAAAGTGAGGGGAGCCATATGATCACCCATGCATAAACAAATCCTAATAGTAAACACCATAAATAAGTGCATGACAGTAACTCTTGGAGTATATAATTAACATTATGAATAAGATTAAGTGGATCTATGTGTTGAGGTAATGTAAATATCCCCATCAACTCAATCAGGCTCAAATAATGACAGTAGCATAACGTATCTGGGTAAATAAAAGCTTTTATTGTTTTCATATTCTGACAACTAACTAATCAACACTCATTCATAAAGATAACATAGCTATGATTAAATATAAATTCCAGATAGAAGAGATTCATTTTACAACTTTCCCAGTTGATTAGACACATCAGCACAGCCTTGTTACCTACCCCCTTCTCTGAGGCAGACTTCATCAATCTGGAGAATGAAGGCAGACCACTGATTGGAAGGCAGACCTGAAAAGGATTAAACACTTAGCATGGCATTCTAAAATACTGTAATTACAGTGCAATTAACCATACTGCATATTAAACGTGCAACTCTGAAATGTGTTCAGACTCCCCAATTATAACTAGTTATTCTTCAAAGAATTTTGCCGCCCACATTGAATTACTCTAGTGCTTCTTTGTTAAAATTCAGGTGTGACAGTCACTAATATATCTGAAAGGACAGTTAATAAGAAGTAGGCATTCTTTACTGTAAACCTAACACATGCATGCCAGGCAATACCCAACCATTACCATTAATAATCATGTTTCAGACAGGCAGGTCTATTATACAATTGGGCTTTGTCCTCTTTTACACATATTTAATGGTCAGCTATGAAGAGGCAGTGAGATTGAGGCAAGAGTAAAAGCCTAATTGGGAGTCTAGAAACATGTGTGAGGTCTGTGCAGAAGGTATCCAGCCATGTAATATGAAAAATACAGACATATATTGTAGAAGATAAAAGAAGCATTGTACATAGGACAAAGACGCCTCAGTCCCCTTCTAAGTAGGCACCTTGGGACCTCACACAGTTCTCCCAGTCACCATCAGCTGCCCTGCCGTATTTTCCTGGATCTCACTGATGGTCTGAAATCTCTTCCCTTTCAAAAGTGATTTCAGTTTTGGGAAAAGCCAGAGTTGTAGGGTGCCAGAGTTATCATTGTTTGTGCATGTGCATTCCAGTCCACTCTCCTGGGCTGCCAGGTTACATCGATGTCACACAAAGCATTCTCACTATATTAAGAACAGCTGGGCAGGCTTTGGTATTTTGATTTTCTCAGCTAGGCAAGTCTCTTAGCATCTCTGAGTCTTGATTTCCTCATCTTTCAGCTGGGTCTTATATCTGCCCAGGATTTTGATGAAGGTCAAAAGATTTAACTGACAGGAGAAATCTTAAAAAGTTGATCATTTGGAGGCGTAGGTAGATAGATACACTTTGCCTCCTCGCACAACCAAAAGAAGGATGAAAACATTTAAAAACAAAAATAACCAGAATTGCCAGAAAATCGAACTGTATGGACGTCTGACAACCAAGGAGTCAAAGAAGAAACATTCATCCAGACTGGTGTGCCAAGACAGAAATGTGGCCCAAATGAAAGAACAGATCAAAGCTCCAAAAAGGAGAACTAAGTGATGAAGAGGTAGCCAGTCTGTCAGATGCAGAGTCCAAAACACTGGTAATCAGGATGCTTACAGAAATGGTTGAGTATGGTCACAAAATAGAGAAAGAAGTGAAAACTATGCAAAGTGAAAAAAAGGAAAATATGCAGGGAACCAACAGTGATGGGAAGGAAACCAGGATTCAAATCAATGATTTGGAGCAGAAAGAAGAAACAAACATTCAACCAGAACAGAATAAAGAAACTAGAATTCAGAAAAAATGAGGAGAGGCTTAGGAACCTCCAGGACAACTTTAAACTTGCCAATATCCGAAGTGTAGGAATGCTAGAAGGAGAAGAGGAAGAGCAAGATATTGAAAATTTGAAAAAATAATGGAGAACTTCTCTAATCTTGCAAAGGAAATAGACTTCCAGAAAGTCCAGGAAGCTCAGAGAGTCCCAAAGAAGCTAGACCCAAGGAAGAACACACCAAGGCACATCATAATTACATTACACGACCCCCCCTCCCCAAGATTAAAGATAAGGAGAGAAAAGCAGCAAGAGAAAAGAAGAGAGTCACCTACAAAGATGTTCCCATAGGACTACCAGCTGATTTCTCAAAAGAGACCTTACAGGAAAGAAGGGGCTGGAAAGAAGTACTCCAAGTCATGAAAGGCAAGGACCTACATCCAAGATTACTCTATCCAACAAAGCTATCATTTAGAATGGGATGGCAGATAAAGTGCTTCCAAGATAAGGTAAAGCTAAAGGAGTTCATCATCACCAAGCCCGTATTATATGAAACGTTAAAGGGACTTATCTAAGAAAACAAAGATAACAAATATGAACAGTGAAATGATAACAAACTCAGTCATCAACAACTGAACCTAAAAACAACAACAACAACAAAAAACAAAAACAAACTAAGCAAACAACTAGAACAGGAACAGAATCACAGAAGTGGAGATCACAAGGAAGGTTATCAGTGGGGAGTGGGGGAGGATAATGGGGGAAAAGGTACAGGGAATAAGCATAAATGGTAGATACAAAATAGACAAGGGGAGGTTAGGAATAGTATGGGAAATGGGGAAGCCAAAGAACTTGTATGTATGACCCATGGACATGAACTAAGGTGGGGGAATGCTTGTGGGGGCAGTGGTGCAGGGCACAGGGGAATAAAGGGGACAGAAAAAATGGGACAACTGTAATAGCATAATCAATAAAATGTATTTAAAAATAAATTAAAAAGTTGATCATTCCACCTACGTCTAGGTTGCCACTTTATTACAGGCTCAGATTGCATTAAAAAAAAATTGTCAATGGCAAGAGAGAGACAGAGATGTCTGCAGACATAGTTCAGGCCAGGGATGATATTTAAAACACTCAGCACCAGTCCTAGCCCATCAGAAAGAACTCAGCTTTAAGCAAATTGGTATTCTAGGATGCAGACCAGTTTTAGATCTTCCTGCTTTAAAACAAGCAGAGAGTTTAGTTTTGAAAATAGGGTACAAAATGGCAGAACTGATCAGAAAACAAACAAACAAACAAATAGCCCTAACTGGTATGGCTCAGTTGGTTGGGTGTCATTCTGCATAATGAAACAATTTCCGGTTAGGGCACATGCCTGGGTTGGGAATTCGTCCCAGGTTGGGGTACGTGCAAGAGGCAACCAATTGATGTTTCTCTCCCTCTTTTTCTCCCTCCCTTCCCATCTTTCTCAATACACATTTAAAAACAAACAAAAATAATGGCATTTTAACCTACCTTTGTGTTAATGGCAGTAGTTTCTACAGTAGAGGAGATAGTAGTCACCCATGAAATTATTTCCTTAATTATTTGTCTTCTCTGCCAGACAGAACCATGAGAAGAAGCAATATGTCTGTCTTAATCATCTCTATATTCCTAACGAGCACAATGCCCAGTGTAGGAATTCAGTAAATGTTTGTTGAATGATTGAACAAACGAATGAATGAATAAACAAAGGAATGAACAGACATTCCTGCTCTATTTTTCAATGGCCAGACCAATCCAGAATTCAATGTTCTAGGTACCATAATTTAAGAAAGTTACAGATAAAGGAGGGAGACCACCGTTGAGGGAACTAGGGCCCATGAGCCTAGGTACTGATCCGTGATGTGATAGTTACCTTATATTTTTTTTGTATAAAAATACAACTCATCAAACTATGTGGGACACAGCTAAAATGGTACTGAGAGGGACATTGGTAATGTCAAATGATTACATTAGAAAAAAGGTCTCAAGTCTAAGTAGCTGTTGCAAGAAACTGCAGGAATAAGAGGAAGATAAATCCAAAGCAAGCAGGAAGAAAAGAATAATTTCATTAGGAGCAGAAATAAATGAAAGAGAAAACAAAAACTATAGAGGATATCAATACAACAAAAAGCTGCTTCACTTAGAAAAATCAATTGGATTGATAAACCTCAAGCAAGACTGAGAAAGATGAAAAAGAGGAAAAGCATAAATCACCAACATCAGGAATGAAACAGAGGATATTCTGCAACCATTCAAAATATATGAAGTTAAAAACCAGTAAGTCGAGAAAGAAATCACAATTGGTACTTGGAGAAGAATGAAAATACAGTGTCACGGAAGGTCTGGGACGGAGCAAAAGCAGCCTCAGAGCAGCAAACCAACCTAAGAAGAAACATTTCCCAACTGCAGTAGCTATTGTCTGCTTCCCTTTTTAAGAATGGCTTGCCTCCCTTAACCTTTCTTTGTATCTAGGTGTATAGTGCCCTGTTGTAGACAAGTGTTGCAATATCCTGCTTCTGTCTGTTATCTTGCTCATAGTTTTGTATCTTTCTGTCTTTTGCTTCAGGTAGAATAACCTGAAACTTACAGCTCTCAGGGCCTGCCTTAAAAAAGATCTGAAGTCAGTAACCTAACTGTGCATCTGAATGAACTAGGAAAAGAAGAGCAGATTAAACCCACAGCTAGCAAAAGCAAGGAAATAGTACAGATGATAGCAGAGACAAAGTAACTTAAAATATGATGAAAAGAAACAATAAAACCAAACTTAATTCTTTGAAAAGAGCACAAAAATTAGCAAACAGTTCAAATGACTAAGAAGAGAGAAGACTCAGTGACTAAAATCAGAAATTAAAGTGGAGACATTCTTATTGAACTTACAGAAATAAAAAGAATTCTACAATGAACTCTCTTCTATACCAAAAAATTAGGTAACCGGAATAAAATGAAAAAATTCCTATAAACACACTAATTCCCAAAACTAACCTAGGAAGAAACACATTTCCAAACTGCAGTAGCTATTGTCTGCTTTCCTGTTTAAAAATGGCTTACCTCCTTTGACCTTTCTTTGTATTTAGGTGTATAGTGCCCTGTTCTAGAAAAGTGTTGCAATATCCTGCTTCTGTCTGTCATCTTACTCATAGTTTTGTATCTTTCTGTCTTGTGCTTCAGGTAGAATAACCCCCTTCAGTGTTTCTTGTAATGGAGGTGTTGAGGTTGTAAGTTCTCTCAGCTTCCATATGTCAGGAAAAGTCTTTATTTCTCTTTCATGTCTAAGGGATAACTTTTCTGGGTATATTACTCTTGGCTGGTAATTTCTTTCTTTTAATAGATTGAATATATGATTCCACTCTTTCCTAGCTTGTAGGGTTTCTGCTGAAAAATCCAACAATAGTCTAGTGGGATTTCCTTTTTAGGTTACTGTCTTCTTTTTCCTGGCTGCCTGGAGAATTATTTCTTCATCATTAATTTTTGACAGTTTTAATAGAGTGTGCCTTGGAGAAGGCCTTTTTGGACTGAGATAATTAGGTATTCTTTTTGCTTCTTGGATTTGAGGATCTAGCTCTTTCCATAGGTTTGGGAAGTTCTCATCAACTATTTATTTAAATAGCCTCTCTGTTTCCTTCTCCCTCTCTTGTCCTTCTGGTATACCCATTATCCTTACATTGCCCTTTCTGTTGGAGTCATGTAGCTCTCCTAGTTCTTTCATGCATTGATTTTTCACTCTCAAGTCTCTCTGGTCTTTCATCTGGGTCACTTCCAGATTTCTATCTTCGATATCACGAATTCTTTCCTTCCATCGGTCAGCTTATCGGTAAGCTTGTTAATTCATTCTTCATCTCTTTTACTGAGTTCATCATTTCCAGAATTTCTATTTTTTTAAGTTTTGGTATTTTTGGTTATGTACTCCTTTTGTTTGTTGCTTTTATTTCAGAGTTCATTAAACTACCTATCTGTGTTTTCTTGTGTCTCATTCAGTTTATTAGAACTGCAATCTTGAATTTTCTGTCCTTTAAATCACGTATTTCCATGTTTTTAAGTTTATTTTCTGGAGATTTAAATTTTTCTTTCTGAGTTACCTTGTTATTTTGGTTGTGACATTTGACGGATTACTTCTCTGCCTAGGCATCTATGGGAATGAAATCAGTTCTTTTTTTGAAGAGCAGCATGTGTGTGTTTAGTAAATTAAGACGAAGTCTTCCTTTCTTCCAGTAGGTGGCGCTGAAGTGCAAGTTTCCAAGTTTTTCTTGCTTCTAGGAACTCCGAGGGGTGGTGGCAAACGCCCCATATTCCCTGGGGAGGTGGGCATTTCTTCTGTGACCAGGTCACCTCAGTCTTAGGGTACCACCTCTGTGAGGAAATGTGGTGGGTCATGGGGTTCCTAGCACATGGAATCCTCGCGCTGCCCTCTGCAACCAGACCCTGTCTGCACTTCAGATGCCAAGGGTTGGGGCAGGGTGAGCCTGAACAGGCTGTCTGGTGTGTTCGTGGCTTTGTTCTCCTCCGAGATATCAGACCTGCCAGACCTCAGTTGCCTCCCCTCTGCATCTCCACGCCTCTCACAGGTGTTAGTGTTAGCATGCGCTTGCTACTTAGGGAAGAACGCTTCTGTCTGCCCAGTTCTCAGGGCTGCAGGTGATGTACTCTGTAGCCTGCCACTCGCTGCTACAGATTCTCCTGGGGCCTGCTGCTAGCTCTGGGAGGGTGTGGGGCGTGTGGCCAGGCTCTATGATTTTTATTTATTTGTTTGTTTTTTGCCTGGCAGTGGTAGTTTCCAGGTAACTGTGGCTGCACCTCTGCATCCTGTGTCTGCCCAGGTCACTGAGTTCAGTCACAGCCTGTACCGACCACTCAGGCAGGAACACTCACTGTGTCTCTTTGTGGGTATCTCACTGTATCCCAAGGCCCACAGTGAGCTTCCTGCTGTGTCTGTGGCACCTGTCTCTGCTCTTCTCCCCTTCCTCCTCCTCCCCCACTCGCCTCAACAAGCCCACCTTCAGATGTTTTAATGGGTGGGTCTCTCAGACGTGTTTGTGTGTTCAGCAGGGAAACTTTGTTGCATTATAGCTGTTCAAATTGTGGTGACTTCCAGGGGAGATGCCAGGGGAACCTCTCATGCTGCCATTCCTCTGACATCCCATAAAATCTTATTTTTAAAAATATTCTTTCAGATATAATGTATACATAGCCTAAATTCACTCTTTTAAAGTGAACAATAAAGTGGTTTCTAATACATTCAAAAAGTTGTGCAGATGTCACCACTATCTAATGTCTGAGTATTCTTTTTTTAAATTTTATTATTTTAATTGTTGTTCAAGTACAATTTTCTATCTTTTACTCCCATCCCAGCCCACCCACCCAGCTAATTTCTGAGTATTCTTGTCACCACAAAAGAAACCTTATGCTTGGTCCTCATTTCCCCCTTTCTGCAGCCCTTGGTAACTGCTGATCTAATTCATCTCTCTCTGGTTTGCCACTTCTAGACATGCCATATAAACGGACTAGGTGTGGGGTATGGCTTCTCTGCATAATGCAGCATGTATCCCTACTTTAGTCCAAATAACGACTCCATTGTATGTATACATTACATTGTGTTTGTTTATTTACCAGTTGATGGACACTGGGTTGTTTTCACTTTTTTGACAATGTAAATAGTGCTGCTATGAACATTCATGGAAAAGTTTTATGTCAACATGTTTTCAGTTATCTTGGCTATATACGAGGTCTGTCTGGAAAAGGTCCAGCCATTGTTAATATAACAAGAGTGGTTTATGTGACATTGATGTAACCGGGCAGCCAAGAAGCATGGACTGGAATGCGCATGTGTAAACAATGACGACTTCACTGTGCTAGTCAGTGGGGGCAGTAGACACTGTTGAGTGGGCATGTGTGCTCTGTGGCCGTCACATTCAAAATGACTGAGAGGGTAGAGCAACGAATCTGCACCAGATTTTGCATTAAGTTTGAACATTCCTCCATGGAAACTATTGGGATGATTTGGAAGGCCAGAGCTGTGGGCATCTGGTGATCGGCAGCTTCATCTTGACAGTGTGCCTGCTCAAGCATCACATCTCGTGCAGAGGCCTTTTGGCGAAACATCCAATCACCCAGGTGACTCAGCCCCCACTATAGCCCAGATTTGGTGCCCTGTGAGTTTTGGCTTTTCCCAAAATTAAAATCACCTAGAAAGGGAAGAGATTTCAGACCATTGATGAGATTCAGGAAAATATGAAGGGGCATCTGATGGTGATTGGGAGAACTGTGTGAGGTCCCAAGAGGCCTACTTTGAAGGGGACTAAGGCGTCCTTGTCCTATGTTTCTTTTATCTTGTATGTTCTTCAATAAATGTCTGTTTTTCATATTACATGTCTGGATACTTCTGGTCAGACCTCGTATGTATGAGTGGAATTTCTGGATCAAATGGTAACTCTGTGTTTAACTCTTCTGGGAGCTGCTAAATTGTCTTCCCAAATGACTATACCATTTTATATTCCCACTGACAGTGTGCGAGAGTTCCAATTTCCCCTCATTTTTCCCAGCACCTGTTGTATCTGTCTTACTGATGTAGCCATTTTAATGGGTGTGAAGTGCTATCTCATTGTGGTTTTGATTTGCATTTACCCAATGATTAATGACTAATTAGGAAAGATCATCAAGAGCAAAGATATGTCGCTAGAGACCAAGGCTAAGTTCATCTGCACCCTAGTAGTCCTAATTACTATGTAATGACTTTTATATTTGTCCTTTACCAAAGATGTTTATTTCTTTATATAGGTTTGAGATACTGTCTAATTCCTCTTGATTTGTACCTGAAGGACTCCCTTGAGCATTTCTTGAAGGACTGGGATAGTGGTAACAACCTCCTTAAACATTTGTTTATTTGGAAATGTCTTAATATCGCTACCATCATTAAAGGGCAGTTTTGCTGGCTATAGAATTCTTGGCTGACAGTTTTTTGACTTTCAGGACTTTAAATACCATCCCACTGACTCATGGTTTCTATGGTTTCTGATGAGAACCTGCTATTGATCTCAGTGAGGATCCTCATTGAACTGGAATGTGTAAATTCATCTTTAAATCAAATTTGAGATCATTTTAGCCATTATCTTGCCACTTATTTTTTTAAAATTTACCATCGCTTGGTCTTTTTCTGGGCCATCAATTTCATGTGTGTTGAACAGGCTGCTATTGTATTTCATGTCTGTGATGGTAGGTTAATTTTTCAAAAAGTTTTTTTCCTTTGTGTTTCATTTTGAATTGTTTCTATTGCTGTGTTTCAAAATTATTGATTTTTTCCTTCTACACTGTCCAATTTGCTGTAAATCCTATAGATGTGGGTGAATCTTTCTTTTCTTATCTGGTATTGAATACAATACCTCTCTTACAGTACCATTGAATTATTTTTAAAATAATTACCATTTCTCCCCTCATCTTGTTTATGTTACTCTTTGCATTTTTTACATATGTCTTTAGTCATATTTATAAGCCTTATAATGTTGCTTATAAAGTCCTAGTCTGCTAATTTTATTATCTCTGTTGTTTCTTGTTCCTGTTGAGTGATTTTTCTCTTCATATGGCATCATATGTTTCTACTTCTTTGCTTACTGTAATTTCTGAATGCTGGATATTGTGAATTTTACATTGCTGAATGTCAAATAATGTTGTAATCCTTTAATGATTACAACATTAAGTATTAGGAAGTCTCTCATCACTTTTATTGTTGTTCTTCTGTATGTAATGAATATTTTTCTTGGGCTGATTTTAAGAGCCAAATGTTATGTTTACTTTTAACAGATTAACTATGATATGCCTAGGCATGGTGCTTGTATTCCTGCTGCATTGCTCACACAGAGACAAATATTAATAACAACCCAAAATATCTAAGGACTTGAGAATGGCTAAATATTCATCAATATAATAGATGGCATTGAATAAATATGTAGATTATGTTGGTACAAGATAAATTGTATACAAAATGATGTTTGTATAGAACAAACTATTAACTATCTGAATATTTGAAAAATGAAAAGTGTTTGTATTACAAACATATATTTAAGAGTTATATAAATAGTGTATTAAGGTAAAGGTTTTCTTCTGAAACTCTTTTTAATACAGTTTTATTGAGATACAATTAACATACCATAAAATTCTCCTATGCAAGGCATACACTTAAAGTGTACAACTGTATGGTTTTGAATATATTTATAGAGTTTTACAATCATCACCGCAATCAATTTTAGAAAAATTTTATCCTTCCATCAAGAAATCCCACGCCTATTAGCAGCCACTTCCCCTCTCCCCCAGTGCCCGAGTCCTAGATAATCAACCACTAACCTCCTCTCTTCAGGGATTTGCCTGCTCTGGGCATTCTACAGAAATGGAGTCATACAATATCTGGTGTTTTTGGACTGGCTTTTTTTCTCACTTAGTATGTTTTCAACGTTCATTCATGTTGTGGCATGTGTCAATACTTTATTTCTTTTTATTGTTAAATTATATTTCCAATGTTATAATGTTATTTTATTTTTAAGTATATTTTATTGATTATACTATGATAGTTGTCCCAGTATTTCCCCCTTTGCCCCCCTCCACCTGGTATCCCCTTCCCTCCAGCAATCCCCACTCCCTTAATTCATGTTCATGGGTTGTGCATATAAGTTCTTTGGCGTCTCCATTTCCTATACTATTCTTAACATCCTTCTGTCTATTTTGTACCTACCAGTTATGCTTCTTAATCCCTGTGCCTTTTTCCCCATTCTTCTCCTTCCCCCTCCCCACTGATAATCTCCTAAATGATCTCAATATCTATTAGTCCGTTCTTGTTCTAGTTGTTTGCTTAGTTTTTGTTTTTCTTTTTTAGATTCAGCTGCTGGTAGTTGTGAGTTTGTTGTCATTTTACTGTTCATGGTTTTGATTTTCTTTTTCTTAGATAAGTCCCTTTAACACTTCATATGATAAAGGCTTGGTGATGTTGAACTCCTTTAACTCTACCTTCCCTGGGAAGCACTTTATTTACCCTTCCATTGTAAGTGATAGCTTTGCTGGATAGAGCAGTCTTGGTTGTAGGTCCTTGTTTTCATCACTTTGAATACTTCTTGTCAGTCCCTTCTTACCTACAAAGTTTCTTTTGAGAAATTAGCTGACAGTCTTATGGGAACTCCTTTGTAGGTAACTCTCTGCTTTTCCTTGCTGCTTTTAAGATTCTCTCTTTAACCTTTAGCATTTTATTTTTTAATTTTTAAATATATTTTATTGATTATGCTATAACAGTTGACCCATTTTTTTCTCCCCTTTATTCTCCTCTGCTCTGTACTCCCCCTCCCACTGGCATTTTCCCACTTTAGTTCATGCCCAGGGATCGTACATATAAGTTCTTTGGCATCTCCATTTCCCATACTATTTTTAACCTCCCCATCTATTTTGTCCCTACCATTTATGCTGCTTATTCCCTGTACCTTCACCCCCCCTTTTCCTCCCTCTCCCACCCCACTGATAATCCTCCATGTGATCTCCATTTCTGTGATTCTGTTCCTGTTCTGGTTGTTTGCTTAGGTTTTTGTTTGTTCAATTGTTAATAGTAGTGAGTTTGTTACTGCTCATATTTTTGATCATCTTCTATTTCTTAGATAAGTCCCTTTAACATTTCATATAAGGGCTTGGTGATGATGAACTCCTTTAACTTTTAACCTTTGGCATTTTAATTATGTGTTTTGGTGTAGTCCTCTTTGAGTCCAACTTGTTTGGGACTTGCTGTGCTTTTAGCACTTGTATGTTTATTTCCTTCACCAAATTGGGGAAGTTTTATTATTTTTTCAAATAAGTTTTCAATTTCTTGCTCTTCTTGTCCTTCGGGCATCCCTGTGATTCAGATGTTGGCACTTTTGGAGATGTTCCAGAGTCTTCTTATTCTCTCCGCATTTTTTTTTTTGAATTCTTGTTTCTTCATTTTGTTCTGGTTGACTGTTTATTTCTTCCTTATGTTCCAATTAGTTGATTTGAACCCCAGCTTCCTTCCCTTCACTATTCTTTCCCTGTGGATTTTTCTTTATTTCACTTAGTGTAGCTTTTGTTTATTCCCTTATGCTTTTGCTGCACTCAATAAGTTTTCTGAGCATCCTTACCACCAGTGTTTTGACCTCTGCATCTGATAGGTTGGCTATCTTCATTTCCTTCAGTTTTTTCTCTGGGGTTTTGTTCTGTTCTTTTATTTGAGCCATATTTCTTTGTCTCCTCCATTTGACAGCCTCACTGTGTTTGTTTCTGTGTATCAGGTAGAGCTGCTTTGATTCCCTGTCTTGGTGCATTTGTTATGTGGTATGGTGTGGAGCCCTAAGTAATTACCAGGGTGCAGCAACCTGCTTCACATCTTTGTGGCTCTATATGTGGGGGAGGGGATAGTGCCACTACCTGGCACTAGCCCTGTTTTCAGTCACTTTACCCACTTCCCATGTGTGATTGGCACCCCTATAGCTGTTGCCCTGGTGATGGTTCCCAGGGTGGGCGGGTTTGCACGCATCCTAGGACCTTGAGGACTCTTTAAATGGACTCTCCTGGGAGATGGGCAGTTTCTTCTGCCATCCTGCTGGTTTTTGCAGCCGGAAGTTATGAGGCTTTATTTTCCCAGCACTGGAACCCTGGGCTGTGCAGTCTGGCCTGTGGTTGGGATCCCTCGCTCCCCAGGTGTCCTTCCTGATTTTTCTCTACTACACGTGAATGTGGGACCACCCATTTCACTGGCTGCTGCCACCTGCTGCCACCTCGCCACCGCCACCCCACATCTTCTTCTCCGCAGCTCCCCTTCTCTGCCCCCCATACCCACTTGGATGAATGTCTTCTTTAAGTCCTTGGTTGTTAGACTTCCATACAATTGGATTTTCTGGCAGTTCTGGGTGGTTTTTGTTGTGAGGTTAGTTGTGATCCTTATTAGGGTTGTGCAAGGGGGTGAAGCGTGTCTGCCTACGCCTCCATCTTGACTCGAAGTCTCACCCAATGTTACCATTTTATACATGATTAACCTTACAATCAATAGATCTGTATATAAAGCCTTTTAGGGTAGATTCCCTAATATGAAATTAATATTATGGAATCAAAGAAAATGAATTTGTCCTATTGTATTTTGATCATATTAATCTACACACCTCAAAAGATTACACACGTGATTTTACTTTAATTTCCTTCAAACACAAACAAATATGACAGAAAATCTTTCTGATCACTGCTCTTTCCCACTCCAGCCCTTACCCTCAGGCTTGCTTTCTACCCCTAGCGGCAGGCAGTCCCGAGTTTGGTACACAACCTTACAACCGTGTTTAGAAAGTCTCTCCTTCCCCTCTCTCTGTGTATGTATAAATACATACATCTTTAATGGTTTTTAATTACATGTTATTTGGAGGTTTATAAATCCAGTGTGATGCCTGCAATATAAATCCCTGTGTGCATTATTAAGCAGAACAAAAACTAATTATATCACTACTATCCTTTCCATCAATATTAATATCATATAAATAAACCATAGTGTAATGGGAGATCCGAATCCCAATAATTGACTGTAATAGCCACCCTAATCATTCATTCCATGCCCTCAAGATAATGCCGTATTGTATTTCAGGAGGCTATTTTAATTTCAAGGAAGGTAAACAGGATTAATTTCAGTTGGCTGTAGATTCAGTGTGGGGCCAAAGCACTCAGTTTGATTATGTATTTGATAATTAATTAACTCATTCTTAAACTCCAAAAGTGCCACCTAATTACTATATAATTGAAGTAGACAGTTGAATCAGCCATTTAAAATTGGAACTTGGTGAACTGACCCAAAGGGTACCCTGCTCATGTTTGGTTGAGTAGGAGAGGATATTTTGGACTACCCGTTTGGAAGAGGCCTCTGGTCATTGACAGTCAGGGTGACGATCAGGTTTAACAGGTTTCCTGGCTGCGGGGCACAACCTAGGTAGCCATGGTGTGTTACTCAAGTCTCTTCATTTTTTTCTAGAAAGAAGGTGTTTTTCCTAGTGCAGAATTCCTGGTGCTCCAGCACATCATTCACATTTTCATGCGGCTGAGTCGGAATTGCCTTGAGTTTGGGGGCCTTTTTAAACTCTGAGGATTAAAAAGTCATCTCAGGGCGGAGGCCATTTGGTTCTTGCCTGGGGACCTTCCTAACAGCTGAGCTGCACCTGTCCTAAACCAGCTCATGAAAAACCAGAGAAAGAATTGAATAATGAGACCCCTTACTAAATTTATTTGCAAAGTTTCAAAATTTTAATTCACTCTAAAAATGCTACACTGCCCTTTTAAATCACTCTACCACTGAATCACCTATGCTAAACTAATTATATCACCTTTTCCAGAGACAGCAGTGTTATCTTTTTTTCAAGTTTCTTTGAGTTAGAATTTCGTAGGAGTATCAGACAGATACTAGTTACAGCATTTACCTACATGTCAGCCTCTACCCCGTCAATCACCCAGTAAATGAAGTTCGGTATTTGCATAAAATAGCCAGCGAGGAGTGAGCAGAAGCACTGTGCTGGTGTAGTCCCCACGCCAAGTTTCCAGACAGATGTTCAGTAAGTGTAATTTAAGTGGGTTTAGTTTGGATGCTTAATGATGAGTATAAAATGACTGCCCGTTTTAGCTCATAATTAGCATCTACAACCCCCCTTTCACAGAGCTGTACCCTTAAAAAAAAACCCCACCAACTGTATGTCAAGTTCTGGATTTGATGTTTTGTATATCATCCTTTCAACTCTTTCTGGAGAGCAGTTATTAATATTATTCCCATTTTTTCAATAACTTTCGAAGGGGTCAGTAGGCTGACCCAAGACCAACGATCAGCAGTTGGCGCTTGGGGAGAGCCGTGGTGAATGAAATCTGGCAGGCCTGCCGCCTCGCTTCCAGTCCGGGTCTCACCCAGAGCCGGAGCCGGGTTTGAGCAGTGCAGGGGGCCGTGGAGTGGGACACGCGCGGGGCTCCACTCCGCCAGGCTGTGCTGCCGGGCAGCTGGGCGGCCTTGGACGTTCGAACTGCGACGGCAGCCTCACTGAAGAGAAGGTCCTCCCATCAGGACCCGGGTGACCCGCGAGGACACGTGCTGCCGGGCCCGCGTCCAGAACACCTCTCAACCCCAAGGGGAGGCTGGAGAAAGCCAGCCGTGGCCCTGGGAACGTTTAGCTACCACGCCTCCGTTGCTCACTGCGTGTTCACGGGCCGGCCTGTGTCAGTCCTTGTCTGCTCTTCAAGGTGCTAGACGTGCCCCGGTGAGCCGCCCGGCAGCACCTCGGTCTTCCCACGACGCCCCCAGAGCCCACTGTGTGAGAACCGGGAAGGAGCCCGTTGTGTCCCGCTCCATATGGGCGGCTCGCGGGGGCGGCTCGCGGGGACCGGCCCTTGGGCAGCGTTCGAAGTGGGGTTCCCACAGACACTGCCGATGCAAGGCCGGTTTGGTCCTGATCCACCTCTTGGGTTCTGGGGAGATCGGGGTTGGGGGGGGGCGCGGGGGGGCAGAGAAAGGTGCTCCAGAGCGAGCCGGGGCGACCGCGGACAGGTCCTCAGGTCGCACGCCCTCCGGCCAGCGCCACCTGCGGCGCGGGCCTCGGCGGAGCGAGCCGAGCCGCGGCGGCCACCGCGGGTCCCTCCCTCGCCCCACCTCCGGCCCTCGGGCGGCCGGTGCGTCCCCGCCCCCTCCGCCGCCCGGGCGCCTCCCGCAGGTGAAGCCAGTGCGGCCCCGGGGTAGGTGCGCGGGGTGAGCTCACTCCTGCGCTCCGCGCCAGGAGGAGGAGGAGGAGGAGGAGGAGGAGGAGGAGGAGAAGGAGGAGTGAATCCCACTTCCGGGTAGTGCCGCCGCACGCCACCGGCGTCTTGCTTTTC
This sequence comes from Phyllostomus hastatus, assembly GCF_019186645.2. Classification (NCBI taxonomy): domain Eukaryota; kingdom Metazoa; phylum Chordata; class Mammalia; order Chiroptera; family Phyllostomidae; genus Phyllostomus; species Phyllostomus hastatus. The sequence goes on along the minus strand of NW_025334004.1, from coordinate 25,490,016 downwards.
CTTCCTCCTCCCCCCGTCGCACCCCTCGCCTCTCCCTCCTTTCCTTTTATTCCCGACCCCACCTGCCGACATGAACAGCTCCGACGAGGAGAAGCAGCTGCAGCTCATCACCAGCCTAAAGGAGCAAGGTAGGCGGGCGCGCAGCCGCCAGGTGCGGGCGGCCGCGGCCCGTGGGCGGGGACGGCTCCCGGGCGCCGCGCTCGGGGCCGCGGGGAGCCGGGCTGCAGCTGTTGCGGCCGCGTGGCCACGCCGGCAGCTCCGTTACCCGCGGAGAAGCATCCTGCGCGCCCCGCGCGCACCGGAGAGCCCGGGGCCGAGGGTGACGGGCGGGTGCCGGGGAGTGTCGGCCCGGCGGTGCGGGAAATGGTACCCGCTGGTGGTTGCAGCTGGGGATCTGGAGTGTTGGGGGAAGGGACTAGGGTTCGGCGCTGACTTGGCCCCACGGCCTTACCTTCCAGGAGGGACTAGCGGGTGGGGCTGGATGACTTGGGAGGGGGTGGGGTGGGCGGCTCAGCGGGCCCTGCTCGCCCACTTGGCCCCACCCTTGCCCTTTCGCGCTGGGAGGCCTGCGGCGCTCCACTTCAGCCTTCCCAGCTTTTCATTTTGTCTGGTTTGCTCTAGTTCCTCTTTCTTTCCCCAGCTAGGGATTTTCAGGCCACCATGGGTCTTATCAACTTCTCATTTTTAGCAATTTTTTTAGTCATTGAGTCAAAACCCTGCCTTGGGTCAGGCTTCCTGAATTAGGACTTGGTTCTTTTCCACGGGAAAGCCAGGCCATGTAGGTGCACTTTTGCACTGCCTGGTCGCGCGAGGTTATCCCTCAGTAAAGAACTGTTTTAATTCAGCCTTTCCATCACTTAACCACACTTGTTAAACAAAGCCAAATGAACGTGAACCTAACACTTTTTAAATGTACGAGGATTATTACCCTGACCAAAGGGGGCCTGAAAATGTGGGTCGAGAAAGAGAGGAACCACACAAATTTAGGAAGTGAAAACATGTAGGAACAGTGCTTTTCTGACTCACGTGCTGCCAGAACCGCTATGCAGAGGGGGCACATGGGGCCCCTTCTCTCTGGCTGATCCTCGGAGTTTACCCCCAGCTCTTCCACTTCTCTTGCTCAACTCACCAACTCTGTGAGTTTGGAAGAGGCGGTATCCATCCTTCCAGGGTCTTGTGGATTAAGCCTGACCCACTAAAGGCAAAGGCTAGACCAGATCGTGTCATGAGGTTCTGCCCAGTACTATGAACCCTTGCCCTTTAGAGATGCAGGCGTACCATTTGCAAGGGAATGTGGGTCCCTCTGGAATGCACACTCCTGGAAAGACATCTGTTTACTGTTTACTGTGTGACCTTGGGGAATTCTGTAACCTCACTCAGATGGTCAGACACGTTCCTCTGTAGTATCTACCGTCCAGAAAGCACTGGATACACGTTCATGAGTTTGCCTTCCCAGTGCCCTCCACTCCCACTGTAATTAGCCCAAGGTCATTAAGTCACAAGCATCCGTGACTCTAGTGGGCACATAAAATGCCTTTATCTGGAATTTCCCAAGTGTTTTTGTGAAGGGCTGGATTCTATTAGTATTTTTTAAATTTCTTGTAATACCCCCGTAACATAAATCCTTTTTTACTCAAGCATAGTTGACAGATAACATTATATTGGTTTCAGGTGCACAGCATAGTGATTCGACATATATACACCTTATGATGTAATCACAACAATAAGTCTGGTAACTGTGTGTCATTCTACAAAGTTACTATTGACTCCATTTCCCTGTGCCATACATTATATTTCCATGACTTACTTATAACTGGAAGTTTGTACCTCTCGTTACCCTTAACCTCTTTCACCCATCCCTAAATACTCTTAATTCGTATTCTAGACTCTGGAGATTTCATTATTGGTAATATATGCCAGTGGATACTAGATCTTTTGATAGGTTATCAGTTTTCAAATAGTAATGATAACAAATTTCATTTCCTTTCACACTGTGTATAATTTCAAGGGTAGATTAACATTACAGATAATCCACACGGTTATATTTGCTTTTGGAATACATTTTCTGTCTCTGGTTTAAGAGTAGAGAAAAGGGGTTCTTAAGTTTCTGGTTCTTTCTTATATTACATCAGAAAACAAACAAGTCTATGTCATTGGTATTTTTAGAGGATATATTTTCTGAATTATGGACATATCAAGTACAATAGACCAGGTAGAGTTTGAAGTCGTGTTTCTTAAAAAGGTCATTTTTTTAAGGCTATTGAGTCTGGTTGCACAGGTGTTGAAATTTTTTTCAGTCCACAGTCTGGTTTTTATACATCTCAGAACTAGGGCATTTGTTTGCCGTTGGATCACAGAGTGTGTTAATACACTCAGGGGTACTGACTTGCTGTTTGGCCAATGGAACTAGCTGGTAAAATAGGGGTTTGAGGTGGAAAAACAGGCAACTAGGTATTTGGGCTCTTACCAATATTATGAGCAATTTGGTAAGATGATGGTGTGTATAATTTATTTTTGAAAATAGACAATTTCAAATTCTTTTTACTACCTGTTAATGACATTTTGAGTAACTCCACTACCCCTGTTTAATGTGAACAAGAACTAATAATTCATTTAATACTCTGTTTTCCTTTTTAACAGCAAGTAAACGTACTCGTTTATTCATTTAACCAGTGTTTACCAGGGGTCTCCTACCGTAGCATGGATAAGGCCCAGGTGCTAGGCACGGTCTGAGATGGTGAACCAGTCTTTGCTGTCATCGAGTTTCTCTTCTGGTAGGCAGTCATTCATGACATAATCATATGCATAAGCTTGTACAATTACAAATATTTTTCTAGGACAGAGTCTTAGCAATGGAATTGTTGGGTTAGAGGGCGTGTACACCCCCAGCTGTGCGAGACGCCGCCGAAGTGCCCCCCAAACAAAGTGCCCCCCAAACGGCCGAGCCAGCCCACATCCCCCAGCCTTGCCCGTGAAACCACACACCGGTCGACGCGGACCAGCAGCGGTCTTTATTAATTTTGGCAGCTTGGCAAGTTTCTTAATCTTGCCAATCGGATAAACAAAAACGATACCTTAAAGAATTGGTATTACCTGGTTATCAGCGAGGTTTGAAATCTTCCTACACATTCCCTGACGGTTGAAGTTTCGTCGTATTGTTCCTGCCTCAGTGAGTGTGCAGTCTGAAATTTGAACCCGTCCCCCTGGAGGGAGCTGGGGAGGAAGGTTCCTCTCTGCTCTGAATGGCAGGACGTGAAGCCTCCGTGGCGTGGCCCCTGAGGTTGCTTTTGACACGAGCTGTGAAATGTAATGACGGAGTCTGTCATAATATGAACAATCTCTAATTTATACTTACCATTCCCTAAGCTCGATGTCTTATAAATCACACCCACTTCTGAATTACTTCAAAACATTGTATGTTCCCTTCTGGTGAATGGTATAATTAGCTATATTATGTCTTTCTAGAAAGTTATATTATGTCCCTTTAAAAAAAATTAGCCAGTGTGCGATTGCTTATGTTCCAGCAGATGTTGAGGTAATGAGGTAATTCTCCTTTTGTCTTTTCGGGGGCTTTATTTTATTGGACTGATTGACATCTCTAATGCGCCGAGAAATGGCAACTTGGGATACTATTTCCAATGCATATTTCCTAGCGACTAAAGTGGACATTTCCCTGACAAAACATCATACAATTTGCTCCCCCTCCAGAATTCTGTTGGGAAATGATAGACTTAGCTTAGCATTTGTTGAAGGTACATGATTTTCATTGTAATTTATTCAGCCCCCATGCATTGAATATTCATAGCCAGGCACTGTGCTAGGCATCAGAGATACACAGACGAAGAAAACCTTGTCCCTGCTGGTGAGGAGTTCCTCCTCTAGAGATGGGGCTAGGCGTGTACATCCCAGGAAGCGAGTTCATTGACCTAGATGGGGGTCACATGTGTAAATCCTTTGGCCAGGGCGGGGCGGGGCACCTTGATTGGCCGCCCCCACAAAGACCGATGGGTTGGAGCAGTTGTCCGAAAGAGAATGCTATGCTCTTTCTGGTTGAGTGCCACTACCAGAAGTGGGATGCAGGCCACGCAGACACAGAGACTGTGTTCGCTGAGCTGGTCACCACAATAGTTTCCTGTCATTTGGAAATCGTGGAGGAAGTGTTGAAGAGAGTGATTGTCATTTAACCATAAGGCTGTTCTAACCAAAACAACCACAAGCAACCCAGAAGTTACAGCTGTTCTTGAGCTAACACTATTTCCAATGGATTTCCTATGGTGAGATAATTGGTTTTAAATAGAGGCAACCTCCTTTTTGCCTTTAATTACTAGCCTTTTCCTTAAGATCACTGAGATAGTGCTTGAGGTTCAGATGGAAATTTAGTCAAGCTCCTTCTCAGAGCGGAGTCAGTCATTAGAGGTGTCCAGTGCTCCCGTGGCTTCTAGGTTAGGAAGTGGCTGGGGCGTTATTTTGACAACAGGGACTGCAGCTGTTGCCTGCCGCCCGACCGTTTCCGTCCGGACAGGCGGAGGCACTGTCAGCGTCAGCCCCGTGCAGAGTCAGTCAGCAGTCATTTTCTGTAAGTGACTAGGCAAGGATTTTAGGCCTTGTGGGTTGTATGGTTTTTGTCGCAAACCAGCGTACTTGTTAAAAATGCAATTTCCTCCTAAAGTTGGTTAGCCGCTGCCCAAGAGACATCAGCTGGGCAGCGCAGCTTCCTCTGTCATTCTCCAGCGAAAGGAACAGGCCCCTGGGGAGAAACGGCTGATTCTAGGGCTGGGGTGACTGGGGCAGGAAACACACAAGACGAGCCCGGCGCATCCTGTACCAGCAACGAGGAGGTGCTGCAAGGAAGAAGCCCACGGCCACGGGAATGTATCAAAGAGATTCAGGAACCAGTGGAACTCGCAGCGGCCAACAGTGGATGGAACAGCTTGAACAACGAAATGTTAGCCTATAACCCAAAGTACGAAACAGATATTCATGCGTCCATACTGACAAAAACAAATGGTTGAATCAACAGGGAGAAGAGACAAATCTTCTGGACAAGCAATTCCAAACAGTGTATATAGATGCTCCTGGTCAAAGCGGCGGAACACGTGCCCTGTCCCTTCAGGGTGGGCTGCGCACAGGGACGCCTTTCCAGAGGACAGAATGGAAAGGGGGAGAGAGAGCGCCTTTCCAGAGGGGAAACTTGACACACATCACCGTGGCTAGGTGGTCAAGGTCAACGCCAATGGTGGTGGAAGTCATGTTGATAGTATGTACCTTCAAAAAAAATTATTCCCGGGAGACCTGGTCTTTACTTTGTCTCCAGCCTCACTGCGGGGAGCGCGCACCTTTGGAAAGAGGTGCTGAAAATGGCACTTCGCCTCAGTGTCTTCCCCCAGAAACCTGGAGCCCCAGTCTGATGGTGAGGAAAACATCAGATGAGTCACAACTGAGGGCCGTTCTACACAACACCTGACCAGTACTCCTCAAAACTGTCACAGTCATCGAAAACAAGGACAGTCTGAGAACCTGCCACAGCCAAGCGATGTCTAAGGAGACATGACAACTAAAGCTTAGGTGGTGTCTGAATGACGTCCTGGAACAAAAATGAGGCATTGTGTAAAAACTGAGGAAATGGGAATAGAGTATGGACTTCCATTCATAACAATGCATCAGTATCTGTCAACTCATTGTAATAAATGGACCATACTAATGTGGCCTGTTGATAGTAGTAGAAACTGGGTGTAGGGTGTGTGGGAACTCTGTACTATCTTTGCAATTTTGCTGCAAATCTAAAGCTCATAGAATTAAAGTTTACTGAAGATAATAGGGCTGCTTACATTCTTGTACGCATATATCTGAAAGTGCAGCTGTAGGAAACATTCTCAACAGTGGAATTGTTGGATCCAAAAAATAATGTGTATTTTAAACTTTGTGGTGCTGTGGATGGCAATCCATGAGCTGTAACACAGCCAGGCTCTGCTTTAAAATGTAGAAGGAACATAGCTTTTATTTTTCTCTGTTTACCATCCGTGCTGGCCAAGCATTTTAAGCATTAAAACACAAGTTCTGAAATTTTCATATGGCACAATGAGCAGTAACATATTAGGATCCTTTTAGTTAAAATTCTTTGTGGCACAGATCAGTGTATGGTTATGATCTATATGTTTGTCTTAAATAATACTGTTTAGGCACAATTTTAGGTTTACAGAAAAATTGAATGGAACATAGAGAATGACTACGTAGCTCCTCCCTTCCCCCCCGCACGTTTCCCCATCATCATCATCATCATCATTTTGTATTAGTGTGGTACACTCTGTTTTTGACAAATGTATGACCTTACCCCCATTACATTATTATGTCGCACAATTTCACTGCTCCAAAAATTTCCTCTGCTGTACCTGTTCATCGCTTCGTCCTTACGCCTGAACTCCTGGCAACCACTGGTCCTTTTATTAGCTCCGTAGTTTTGCCTTTTCCAGGATGTCATGTAGTTGGAATTGTACAGTATATATATAGCCTTTTTAGATGGGCTTTCCCCCTTTAGTTTTATGCCTTTAAGATTCCTCCATCCAGCTTGATAGCGCATGTATTTCTCTCTATCCCTGGGTAATACCCCATTGTATGGAAGTACCATAGTTCATCCACTCATCTATTGGTGAACATCGTGGCTGCTTCCAAGTTTGGCAATTGTGAATGAAGCTGCTATGAACATTCATGTGGTGATGGGACGGAGGAAGGGAAGTGTTGTACAGCCCTGTGATGAGGTCTTCGTCTTGTAGCCAGCCCGTGTCCCTGGGCTGTGACTTCCGCAAGGGCTAATCATCTTTGTTTCCTTCTCCACAGCTGAGACTGGGGTGCTAGAGGGAGTGCAGTTGGGTAATTACCTTCCCCCAAGTCTGTTAAGCTCTGGTAAAATAATTTCTCTTGAGGGCAGGCCTGTCAAGAAGAGGAGAGTGCTCTCAGTATGTTTCAGAGTAGTTACTTCCTCCTTCTGGCCTGCCGCAGTAGAGACGTTTTCTCTGATCCTCACTGTGGGAACCTGCTAGCCCTCCTAAAGGTCAGACTCAGGACAGTGTGGGCGCCCCTGAGGTTTTTAACTCTCAGGCTTGTTAGAACTGAGCTTCCAGCAGTTTGTCGATTACAGTGTAGGTTTTCCTTTCCTGGTGCTGGTTCCTGGGAGATTAGACCCTTGCTATTGGTCCTGCTGAGGGCAGCTTGGCTTCTGCTCTGATTCAAGTCCTGATCCTTTGTATCCACTCCATTGTCTCCAGTTTGGGGAGCAGCGATTTGCCTTGTGACCTCAACTCTGATAGATCTAAGAAGAGTTGTTGACTTAGGGTTTGTTGGGCTTGTTTGTTGCTGTGAGCACGGGAGTGTCAGTTTCCAAGCGTCTTATATACCAGATGGAAAACCAGGCTTACATACGTGTCTTAAAGTTACTCCGTGTCTTTCCTTTCCATTGGTTCATTTGAATCATTGGTATAGTTTTGTTATGAGTACTTCTTAAGCATCATTAATTCATTAACACTGAGCTGTGTGTTCTACCAAGTGATGGGTGAATTTCAGGCTTGGCATAATTTCTTTTCAGATGTGATATCTGGCGTCTTTGTTTTTTGGTCAGTTTTTTTTCCAGCATTGTTTTCCCTGACTTTTTTTTTTAAATACTTTCATTAACAAGTGAGGTATAAATGACTTCTCTCCCCACCCCGGCTCTAAGAGCAGGACCCACTGGGATGTGCGCAGAGGGGAGCAATGTCCTAATTGCACATTATCTGTTAGGACTCACGCCCTCGCTCCCCATTAGTAAGAGGCGTTTCAAGGCTCCATGAGCCTCAAAGATGCGGACTCAATGGATGAGAATCCACATCGGAAGAGCTCATGAGGCAGTGTTTTCTGGTTGCATTTGATGGCTACTTAAAGCTTCACTTTTATTAAGTATCCTATTGTAACATATGGTGTTAAGAGACCCTTTTAATATGGGGAGGAGCGTCTGTGCTCTTTCACGGTTCGTTCATGTGAAGACAGATCCGTTCTTCCCCCCTCCTTCATTTAACACACATTTATCAAGTGCCTGCTGTATGTCGGGCATTGTGCTCGGTGTGGGTGGGCATCTGGATGCATAAAGACACGGGCCTCACCCTCAAGGGCCGTTTCTGGGCTCGTGCTTGAGCACAGTGTTCGTAGTGGTGCTCACTCGCGTGTTTCACATGAGTGTCAGGGAGTCAGTAGACCGGTTCTGCCTCTGCTGTCCTCACTGTGGGATTTGCCTTCTCAGTACGTTTGTGTCTTCGTCTTTAAAATTGCTTTAATATTTGGCTCAATGGCTCGACATCACAGATTGATGTGCACCAGCCACTCATTCAACACAGGCGACAACCCTGTGCTTGGTATTCTGCTGGGTTTCAGTAATGAATCGAGGGGAGAAGAGACAAGAAAACAAACCTGTGCTCAGATCATGTAGAATGTTATATGTCGGTGCTCCGTCCGGCAGAGACACATGAACAGCGTGCTCTGGTAACGCATTAGAAATATACGTGCTGACTTTTGCCTAAGGTATGTGAAGAGGGCTTCTTGGAAGGAATGACTATTGAATTGCTTTCCGAATGAGGAGGTAGGGAAGATGGGGAGGGGAAGACCTTTCAGGAAGAGGGGAAAAGGCTCTATTTTACTTATTTGGCTGGGTACAGTGAACTCTGTTGATGGTGTCTGACAAGGGAGGGCTCCCTAAGCCCCTCCCCTCTTCACGGGGGCTGGGATGGACACGGGAGGTCAGGGGATGCTCAGTGTGTTGGAAGGTCGATCTGGGGCAAGGACTCCCAGCACCTGAGGAGTTGCTGCCCCTCTTGCTCTCACTGGGGCTGGCGATCCAGGAACCTCTTCTTCTTTGGAGGCCACGTGGACCTAAGGTCCACCACCCTGTGGCTGTAGCCACATTCATTGTCATACCAGGAAATGAGCTTGAGAAAGTGGTCGCCGAGGACAATGCCAGCCCCAGCATCAAGGGTGGAGGAGTGGGTGTCACTATTAAGGTCGCAGGAGACAACCTGGTTCTCAGTGTAGCCCAGAATGCCCTTGAGGGGCCCTCTGATGCCTGCTTTACTACCTTCTTGATGTCGTCATATTTGGCAGCTTTCCCAGGTGGCAGGTCCGATCCACAGCTGACACATTGGGGGGAAATATTTTAAAGGCACCTGGGTATTCAAGCTCTTGGATGGTTCAGGAAAACCTGGGACTTTAGGAAAAATGGAGTGAATTGTGGTCTCCCAGGCTAAACTTTGGGGGGTTAGGGAAGGAGAGAAGGGTCCTAACATTCCTGGGGGTTTTTAAGTAAGAGTGAAATGACCAGGTTGCATTGTTACTATGCTAACATCCTACCTCGTAAGGAATGAAGTGGGGATAGAGGGAGGCTGGAGGCTGGGCAAGAAGGTTCTGCCATTATTAAATGTCTGAATTAGAGCTGAAGCACTGGCTGCAGAGGAAGGGCAGACTGGAGAGTCATTTGAAGAGTTCTGAGCCATTTGATGATCCTTGGGAGGAGGGAGGAGGAGGGGAGTCTTGGGCGATCCCGAGGAAGCAGCCAGAGGACCAGGCGGAGGATGGCACCGGGGAAGGAGATCCTGCACGCGGGAAGGGGGAGGTCCGATAACGGGAGCCGATGAGCTCGTACCCCAACGTGCTGAGCTTCAGGACAGACGTGTCCAGAATAGTGCTGTCCAGTGGAACTTCCCCCTGTGATAGGAATGTTCTATGTCCATTGTCCACTGTGGTAGCCTCTGGCCACTTGTATGGGGGTACCCAAAAAGTCCTTATGGTTTTCTCCATAAACTAAAAGACACATTTTTCATTTTCACAAATAACTTCATTGATTTGGATATTTTGAGAATGTTGGCTATCTCCCATTATTGGCTTCTAGTGGGTAGAGGCCAGGGTGCTGCTGAACATCTCCTAATGCATAAGACAGCCCCCCAGCAAAGAATCATTTGACCAAAATGTCACTAGTTCCAAGAAACTTCGCAAACCACTTTTGACATGTTCGATCAGTCACAGCACCTTCTCCATACACTGCACAAGTCTATTTTTGCATTTCAGTTGCGTTTTTACCTTTCTTGAAATAATAAAGCATTACACACTGAAAATGTTGCTTATCTTCTTCCATCTTCAAAACAAAGATGGCTGCACAAAAATTCACTATTTTGATTAGCTATTTTTAAAATGCACACTGATATGACAGCTGTCACAATACAATGTAACAAAATTGTTTTGAATGAAGTTAAACACAACTAAACACTACTAGAGCCATTGTATAGAAAAACTAAACAAACTTCGTGGCCAGTCCAGTAGCTATTGAGCACTTGAAGTGCGTCTAATGCTGCTGAAGGACTGAATTTTAAATTTTATTTACTTTTAAATGATTTAAATGTAAGTAGCCACCTGTGGCGAGTGGCTACCATATTTGACGGTGTAGATCTAGAAAGCACTGGTTGGAAATGCTGATCTGGAGCTCATGCTCCAGACGGGGTGATTCACCTGCCTGGGACGGAGGGCCCTGACCCCTTTGGAGCTAACGCTGGGGAGGTCCCAGGCACACGGATTTTTGTCCCCCTAGCCAGAGGTGTTTCCGGCCTGTAGTTACCAACTTGAGTCGTCGTGTTTCTGAAACAACGACGTGCCCTCCGCTCCTTCCTGGGTTGGCTCCCTCATGATTTTCCGCCTGGAGGGAAAACGCCCTCTCTTGGAATTTAGGAGTTAGAACATGGAAAACCAGCATGATCCTTGAGCACGTGCTCTGCCTGATACTCTCCTTGTTTGCTCCACGTCTTCCTTTCCCTTCCACTCTGCGCTCTTAGGTGGTGGTTCCCTCCTCGGCTGCACATTACAACCGCCCGTGGTGCTTACTTCTAAAAAAACATGGATGCCGAAGCTCTACCCTAGACTAGTTAAACCAGCACCTTGGGTTAGGGCTGTGTGGAGAGGGGGCTAGACTTGTGTATGATCGACAAGCTCCCCAGGTGACTCAGACGTGCAGCCCAGATTGAAAGGCACAGCTTCTGGGCGTGTCTCCACTTACTGGACAAACTGCAGTCGGTCTGTAGCTCCCTCTCTCCTTTGTTTAGGGGAGGAAGATCTCTAGGGTTTCCAAGATTTTTCTGCTGTGCCATCTTTCAGTCCTCATGAGACAAAAGCAAGCTCCGGACTGAGGGCGTCAGAGAGCAGCCTAGTCTTGGCATTCGACGCACAGGATTCGATGTGCTTTGCTGTATCAGCAATAATACCCATGGCCATCCTGTATTGAACCCTTCATATGCCTAAGTACTCTTACAGTTGACGTGTCACCTCACTCACTCTTAGTAACAACACTATGAGACATGTATAATTATCGTTCCTATTTTCCAGATGAGAAAAATGAGACTCAGATGAATCAGTTTGCCCAAGGTCCTCCTGGGTACCATGTGCTCGGGCTGGGCTTAGGCTGCGCTTTTTAACTACTGTGCTGTGTGACCTTGCGGTGCAGTGACGTGAGCTACACCTGTACACCGAGCGCTGATCTTGTTCTGTGGCAGGGAATTGGTCAGAGGCACCTTTCGCGTCGGTGAGTTCAAGGTCTGGAGGGTCTCTCTCACAGGTCGCGTGGGCTCTGCCACTGACTCACACTTTTCCGACGGTGAGCCAGTTCTAGAACGATAGGCAGCTTTTCTCTGTGACCCTTTAGTTTTGACCAAGAAAAAAAAAGTAGCTGAATGATGTAGGTCACTTCAGTTTTTGCCAGTTTCGCTGAGGATGGTTACATATGTAATCACCATGGTGTGTCTTGGTGTGTGAATATTATGGAAAGCAGTGAGCTTGGTTTCTAACTTCAAAGAAGTGAAAACATTAGTAACTGTTTCTCATTCCTTTCATTCTGTTTTCCAAGTGCCCCCTTCCTACCACCAAGAGGCTGGATTTCTTCCTACCCTTTTCATTTCCTTTCCCTGTTCTTGACTTTATTATTATTTTTTAACTCGCAGGTAATCACAATAAATCATATGTTCTTTGATTTCCATGAAGATCGATAGGCGAAGGGTTCTTAATGAGCGCTGTCCAGTACGACCCAGTAACTGGGGGTCTGCAGTGTTCGTCTGGATTCTATCAGCAATACAATGGAAGAATAGTACTGGTATTTTAAAAACGGCTACAAGCGCGGGCTGGGAACCAAAGTGTCCCAGGTTCGATTCCCAGCCAGGGTACATTCCTGGGTTGCAGGCCATAACCCCCAGCAACTGCACATTGATGTTTCTCTCTCTCTCTCTTTCTCTCTCTCTCTCTCTCTCTCCCCCCCGTTCTCTCCCTAAAAATAAATTAAAATCTTTAAAAAAACAAACAAACAAAAAAGGCTACAAATAGAAAAAAAATTTTCTTAATGTCAATGTGAGACCATGGTTTCATGAGCCTTGTTTGTTTTGTACATCTATAAAGTAGGTCATCAAGAATAGAGAGGCAGATCACTTTTGATTTTCAACCTCATCTGTAGATACTTTGAAATGTCAAGTAAACTCATGCAAAGTCTGTCAGTAAAGTATATATTTACTTTTCAAAGCACTATTAGGGGTTTGTGTGGTGGAGGCTGATGAGGGGCTGATGTGCAGAGAGCTGCGTTCTGTGGTGAATCAAATCTCTTCTGTTGAAAATGTAATTACTTTTTAAAGAGCTATATCATTACATGTATACATTCAGCTGTTTCTAGGGCTAATTTTCAAGGATTCTTTTTGGGTGTGGCTTCAGTAAAATTGCCTGTGAGTTCTTACTTAGATGGCCATGGAGTGCTAACAAAACTTCTGGGCAGCGGTGGTGTGATCCCGTAACTACTGGTTCACTGGAGCTGGATTTTAAGATGTCGGTCCTGCCACCTCAGTAGCTGCTGTTCCAAACTCTCCGGGTCCCGATCCGAGGAAATAGAACACACACCTTCCCGTGTGAGTTATCTGTCTCCGGGGCGCTCTCTGCTCAGTGGGCGGAATCCTACACCTCTAGAACTGATGATCGGCTGCCTGGGATCTTCTGAAGCCTCTGGTTTCAGACTGTTTGTTTCTGTCTTTAGGTTATTCACAGGAGTAGGAAGTTCAATTTGTCTTTTTTTTTTTTTAGGGAAAACTTTTTGTAGATAAATCCAATTACAGTTTTGGAAAGTAAAAGTATAACATTCCCACCTGGTGGTGGTCTGCTGTCTGGCAGCGGTCACGGCGGCGCTGCTCCGGGAGCTGTGCTGGTCGTCAGCCCCGGACCATTCTCTCTCCCGCCCCTTGTCCCTCGTGCGCTTTCAATGTAATGTTCTCAACCGTAAGGGTATCTAAAAATGGTGCTTTGGCTAAAAGATGAATGTGGGGGTTCAGGTTGCTTTTTTTTTTTCTAGTAGTAGAGGGTTCTAAGTTAAAAACTGCTGTCTTCCCCATAGAGTTGGAAGTATTTCCAAATAATTCACATGTTTTTCCGACCCAGTGACATGAATCTGGCTGGTGTCTGCTCAGGGCCTGGTGAACGATGATCGTGCGGTGCCTGGAAATAGTGGTTCTGAGCTGACTGCTCGTGGCGTGACCTTTGTGCTGTGTGGGTACAGCAGCGGTGTGACAGCGAGTCCCATGCGTGCGCCTACTTCATCTTCCGGCAGTGACTTAAAAGGTTAACCCTTGATGGCAGCACCACGGACTCTCAGTGCTGGAAGGGACTTCAGGGAACACCCACCTGCCAGGCCCAAGTCCTGAATGTCAAAGAGAAGGGACTGTCATAGGTCACTTTTGGCTCATAGGTCTTCCTGGTGGCCCAGGGAGAACCGAAATTCGGCTTGGCGGACTCGCGTTTGCTGTGGTCTCTTCCCCTTCCTTTCTCTTCAGAGTAGAAGCCTTCCTCCTCCGGTAGCCTCTTCTGCTTCTGCACTCACCCCCCCGCCTAGGAAACAGACAATGGGGTTTAGTTGAGCTCCCAGGTTTTTCTGCAGTAAACTTCTGATCGTGTTATAACGTTGCTTTCTTTCTTTTTTTTTTTTTCTTTTAGCAATAGGCGAATATGAAGACCTTAGAGCAGAGAACCAGAAAACAAAGGAGAAGGTTCGTACTTCCCCCTTTCTTTCCTCTCTTCTGTGAAAAGCCTAGATGGCACAGTGCATTGTCCTGCCACCAATTTCAGTTAAATGTGAATGAGAGGTCCCCACCCCCCACCCCGTCCTGCTTATGTGGTTCAAGCTTATATCCACTCCAGGCCCCAGATGGTAAGGAATAGCAGGCAGGCCATAGTGGGCGCTGCCCTGGGAGACTAACTGCCCAGCTAAATGTGCAGCGAGGCACCAGGCCAAGCAGCGCAAGCCCCCAAGAATTGTACTTTTCCCCAAGAGCCCAACCTGGGATTCTAGGGATGGCATTGAAGGCCTAAGACATTTGCTTTTGGGCTTTAGACACCCTGGATTCCGGAGAGAACTGTTTGGAAGCAGTCACTGCTGGTTGGCCCAAATGCCTCCATAAACCTTTTGTGTGTTTACTTCCTCTAAGGATATAAATAATGTGCTGGAAGTTTCAAAATAACTGGTGTGAAGATGGGGAAGCCTGGTGAATATTTTCAGGGACTCTGGGTGTTTTATTTTTAAACCGTTAAGTAATTGAAATCTGCTTACATTTATCAACTACTTACCTTTTTGTCTCTGAACATGCTTATCTAAGATTTGTGAATATTTGCGCATGTGTATACGTATATATATACACACATACGTATACACAAACACAAATGGAAGGGAAGGCTAAGTTAAAAAAGTAGAGGGAATGAATAGAAAATGGCAGGTAGGAGAGAGAGCTGAACTGTTCTTTATGGGTTTTAGACATAAACAAAATTTACTTTTAGAAATTACTTTAATAGACCAAATATTTCAAAACAGAACCTCTGTGGTGGGAAATTAGTAAAACAGGTCCTTTGTGATGATTAAAGAAGGTGGCCATCATTGCTGTAAATTATGAAACCTCATCTTTACAACTTTGGAATAAGAACTGTAATGAAAATTAGTCGTGAGCTAAATATTTGTAAAACCTGTGGCGTATTTGGGAGCATTTATTGGGCCATTAGGACTCATAGTTAGCTTTTTCACTTATGTTACTTTGCCACCTATACAGCTGTAGTATGCTTCGTGATTTCAGTACCACTTTAGTTGAAAGCAGATTATAATGGATTTTTTAAATAATTTTTTAAGGTTTTATTTCTTTTTAGAGAGAGGGAAAGGGAGGGAGAAAGAGAGGGAGAGAAACATCCATATGTGGTTGCCTCTCCCACCCCCTGCCACTGGGGACCTGGCCCGCAACCCAGGCATGTGCCAGCGGGAATCGAACCAGCAACCCTTCAGTTTGCAGGCCGGCACTCAGTCCACTGAGCCACACCAGCCAGGGCAGATTATAATGGGTTTTTAGATCATTATTTTCCACCCAGTTTTGAGGCTTCCTTGCTCATTTGTAAATAACCCTTTAGTCCCATGAAATCTTAAGTTTCTTCTCTTACTTTTATCAGACGATGCAGGAAATGGTAGGTGCAGGTGATGAAAATATCCATGGTAGAATGTGGCTGGCGTATGCATCTCTAATAGGGTAAGAAGGTCACAGAAAATAGTTTGACAAAATTTCTGATTCTGTTGCCATAAACGCCGAAAATCATGGGTGTCCCGAGGATGCCAACAGGTGGGGAGTGTGTGCTGAGACCCCGAGTCCCCAGCGCCCTGTAACTTCAAACGGAAGCTAATGGATGATGGAGCCAGGCAGCTGGAGCCTCTTTTTTCTAAGATACCCAACCATCTTCCAGCTCTAGGAGGAAAAGCCCAGAAGTTATCAGTCAACCGAATCTCTCTTCCTTGGGTGTTCTTGGCCCAAGAGGGAAAGAGCCAAACCAGGTGGAGGGGTTAATGCAGGAGAACTTGGACTTAACCTTGAAGATAGGAGGAGAGAAAGCAAACAAGGGCCTTCCTATGGCAGAGAAGGGAGGACGCAGAAGAAAGCGAAGGGCGTAAGAGGAAGAAGAAACTTCTGTTCTTTCTTTTTCTTCTTTAGTTCTTGCTTGCTAGCAGATCTGGTGTTGCCCTAAACAGAGCAGGCGTTTTGCAAACATCTGTTGGTGGTGGCAATGGCGGCTGTTTGACTGTGAGAGCCGTCTTCTGCGGCGAGGCTTTCAGCGAGCTGCCTGTTGTGTGGGTGGAATTATAGGTCACGTGCATTTGGTAAAAGGAAGGTTATAAATTATCTTAGCCTGTTAACCGTTTACGTGTTTCTTTTACACAGAGCATGGCCTGATACTTTCGTAACATCTGTACACATTATTGATTTGCTTCTGTTCTAATTCTTTAAAAGTAACTATTAACGGAAGTGGGAGAAAGGGGATGAAAGCGACACGGAATGCCGTGGTTGGGTAAAACACACCAGAGTGGTTTTAAGTTCAGTGCCCTCTGTTAATCTTCTGTGAAAGGACTAGCAGGCTTATTACTGAAGATTTTCCCCCCCAAAGGAGGGCTTTATTACAAAGGAGGGCAACATATAATAAAAGCCTTTTTAGACAGCAGAGGGGGAGTAAAAGCAGCTTCAGTTCTGGAGGGGGTAAGCGGAGAACACCCTTCTCTCCGGCACAGCCCTTCTGTGCCTGGCTGGGGGGGGCTTTGTCCGCTCCACACCAGCGAGTACAGGTACGTGGCCGTCCTTGCCACGTGGCCGCACACCAGTGCGCAGCTCAGTCAGTCGAGGATGGGAATCCAAAGTAAGACTCCGTTCACCATAGTTAATTTGATATGGGGAAATTTTGCACGAGTGGAAGGGGCCAACGTCCACATGAAGTCTGACCATCTTTGTGGCCAGGCCACCAACCTCATCGGTGGGAAGAGACAGCGGGAGTGATTCCTTTGGGTAAGGTAAGGTCTCCGGAAGCCCTGTTTGGCGTCTCCTCTGTTGTTGAGACATGGGGTGGGACAGGCATCTCTGCAGAGCGGGCACTTGCCTAACAGGTGGCGTTCACTTGGAAGTTACCATGAGTCACGCTCGTCCACTTCTCGCCCTTCCTTGTCTGCTGCTTCACACAGCCCCGGGTCAGCTCTGTGTCCCGGAGCACAGGGCCGCAGGGTGACAGGCTCTAGGCCCGGACACAGGTCCTCTAACTGCAGGTGGTCTCTTTGAAAGAGGTGAACGTACGGGAGCTCATTAACTTGCCTTCCATAAAGGTCTTGGTTTTTAGGAGTTTCTTATTTTTTTAAACTTCCTTGTCCTTTTTTTTTTAATTTGCTTTCTTTTTTTTTAAGATTTTATTTATTTTTAGAGAGGGGAAAGGAGTGAGAAAAAAAAAAAAAAAGAGAGAGAAACATCAATGTGTGGTTGCCTCTCACATGGCCCCCACTGGGGACCTGGCCTAGTAACCCAGGCATGTACCCTGACTGGGAATCGAACCTGCAATGCTTTGGGTCACAGCCCGTGCTCAATCCACTGAGCTATGCCAGCCAGGGCAAAGGTCTTGGTTTTACTCACAATTCTTTATTGTTAGCTCATGGATTTTCCACATGAATATAATTCCACAAATTATCAGACTCCTCACGTTTCTGTATCATTTGTCTATCAGTTTGTAGTTAAGACCCGAAAGTAGGCTGTGGAGTCCACCTGATGTCAGAAAAAGTCACAAGTGTGCACGCATGTGGGGATAGCTTGCGACCCACTGCAGTCCTGACGGACTGCATTCCGCGTGGACGAGGAGGTGGTTGGGGAGGGTGGGCCAAGGTTTTCACGATGTTTTCCTTTGCCGATTTCCTTTTCAAGAGAAATATAATGTTGGTCATTGTGTGTGTGTGTTATCAATGACCAGAATCTTTTTGAGTTTGTAAGGAAAGCTTTTTGGAAGGGAAAACTTTCTGTCGAATGCCTTCTGAGTACTGGGGCATGAAAAATACACAGGAAGGTCCCACTCTTGAGTAAAACTACTGTAATGAGGGACATAAGTAAGTTGACAAATAACTGTAATAAATTGTGATGATATAAGGGATTACATAGAATTTGGGGTGGGACAGGAACAGCACAAAAAGACAAAGTTCCTACTCGATTCCATGTGACAAGCTCTTGGTACACAGGTGGCAAACACAAGGCCCGCGGGCTGAATCCGGCCTCCACCTGGTTTTATCCGGCCCGGCGCCTTGTTTCTACTCAGCGGCGGCAGCGCCGAGCTCTCGCTTAACTGTTAAGGAGCAGTTACATTTACACGGTCCTAAAGTTACATTCGGCCCTTTGAAGGCAAGTGCAAGGCTGACGTGGCCCCCAGTGAGAATGATTTTGACACCCCTGTTAGTAGCTTAGTGCTTGGTTTAAATGTCACTTACTGCAGAATTAATTGTTTGCTTCTTTGAAATAAAACATCTGCATATTTCTTAGGCACTTATCACATTTTATCAACAAAAGTTCATTATCATCAAAATATATAGGGTTCAAGTTGTGCGGTTTGGATTAAACTGTAAAAACTTCAGTTTTTTTTTAAACATCAAGATAAGTGGAGATTATGGAAAGGTGCTCTTTTTTATTCTTCTTTTTTTGCCAGTTTCTAAATAACGTTATCAACAGTATGTTAAAAAAGTGGGAAAGTCTAGCACATGGAAGTCAGCAACCCGTCCCAATCTGTTTTTTGGGGAGTATGAAAAAATGGAGGACTGTTTATTTTGGAATCAACAAAATAAAACGTTTTGCTTTGCTTGTGAAGCAGTCATCGTAGTCAAATGTTAGTGCTGCTTCTGCAACTGAAGGGCATTCTCCTGAGACTCATTCAGGATCTTGGTCATAATTTTTTTAATGGGGGGCAAAGCCTCGCTGAGCTTTTAATGGAATAGCTTTCAACTTTCTGCGGTGGGTGGGGGACGTGTGCGGAGTGTACATAAAAAGAAAGGGAATCTGTGTCGTAGAAGAACGTCTGCCTTCAGACAGTCCGTATTTGTGTGTAATATTATGGACTGAGACCCAGTTTTGAAACGAATCAGTGTTTAAGTGGCTGATTAGACATCGTTGGGGGGAGCCGCGGTGCCCGTGCGTCGGGCCGCCTGTCAGCGCGCCAGGAACAATGAATGGAAAGGGAGTGAGGCGGGCTTATGTTTCAAGAAGCAAGGTATATGATACGGTTTGCATCTTGGCTCAGTCGTCTATTGTTGAAATTTCTCCCTCTTGTGTAAATCTCAGAGGTGAAGGTCCCCAAGTATTTTATTTAAAAAAAATCAATAAAGAAGCCACTTTCAAGACCAAGCTATGCACCCATTATGCTAACTGTTCATGCATAATACATCCACATACATGCGGTTTCTTTAGAACAGAGTGGCAAGTGGTTGTGCCAGAGAAAAAGTAATTACTTAGCAGTTTGAAAGTGAAAATGAGTCTCTTATTAGCAGCAATCTATCCAGAAACAAAGAGCAGGGATCTCTGTTCCGATGACACGTGTTTTCTTCTAACACACAAGACCTAGAATTTGGAGAAGGCTGCAAGACAGCTTCAGAGGCAGCTACTGTTTTATTGCCTGTGAAAGCTGGAGGGAAAGAACTTTGCGTTGGAAGAAAACACGCCACCAAAAGAGGGAGCGAAAGGGATTCCGTCCTGGTGGGAATGATTTTAACTTGTGTTCTTTAAGGGATAAGCACAGTTGAGATCTGGCCGAACTTGTATCGGTGGAACAATATCGTTGTCCGTTATTATTAAAAATGATTTGATGGTCCTTCAGGTACATCGCCAAAGATTCTAAAAGAGGTAAAAATGCACAATTGTGGTGCTTTGCATGTTTAACATGTTAAATATTGTAACTGGGAATAAAAAGAATGAACTTCAAGGAAAATAAGAGAATCGTGTGAGGCTGTGGCCTCCCTAGACTAGCCACAGCCTCTCCTGTGTGTCTCTACAATGCAGCATTTTTCCCATGGAAAGTGCTTGTTTCGTTTGTTGATCCTTTTCGGTAAAGCACGTGTCTTATGAGAGCACGTCGTTTATCACTTTTCCCGGTGTATTTTCCCCCAGTGCGTACACAGCGCAGTGCCTTGGCACGTGTCAGTGCTGTATGAATGATTTGTTCAAGGCTCAAAGGAGGAGATAGAGGTGGTCAGTGATTATAGTAGCAATCTGCTTAGAAGGCTAATTCAGACAGGTTGTCTACTCTGCTGGTGTCGTGTGTGTGCGTGTGCGAGGTACGTGTGCGCACTGCTCAGGCCCAAGGCTGGCCTTTCTACAGGCTGGCCAGCCACCCCCCTGCCTTTGCAGACCACAGAGGTACAAATGAATGTTGGTGTTAGTAGAAGTTAGACACGATTCAGAACACTGGGATAAAATAGACACACAGCAAAATATAAAGATCTCTTAGGATCTACAGGAGTTATCTGTAGTTCTGCTGAGCCCTGTTGTTAAGCAGACACTTTCACTTTCGTATAAACGGTAAGCTGGATGATACATGTGGGAGAAAGATCAGAGCTGCTCACGGTGGTGGGGGAGGGGGTGGTGCCAGTTTGCAATGGAGAGACTTTCCTCTGAGAATCAGTCTGTCGGTGCTTTGAAATGCTGGTTCAGTTTCGGAGGCCAGGTATCTGCCTGGGTGAGGCTCAAGGAAGAGATCTGGAGAGCAGCCAGGGTTGCTAATATTAAGAGCTTGCAAAACCAGCAAGGCCAATCCCTGATCAACTCACCACTTCATAAAGAGCCAAAATAGAGGCTCTAGAACAGACACAATGTTACTCAGCTTGCTGACACCAGCCAGTGCTTGTGCTGCGGGGTTCTACCCCAGCCTTGAGCTCCAGAGAATCATGGGGCCTTGTAATTAAATGATGTGGGCCCACGAACATCTGTTGCTATTGCAGAGTCTTCGTGAGCAATTCCCAGACAAAAAGAAGCCATTGCTACAAATAGTGCAGCTGCGTGAGCAGGGTAGGGGAAGGGGAGGGATGGGTGAGGGGCTTCTGTGGGACATAAAGGTGAAACATTCTTCCAAAAAGGCCCAGAACCCTTGCTGAATTCTCTCTGCAGGTAGAATGAAAGAAAGATAACAAGGTATTTTTTGTGAGTTCACTTGAACTGATGAAATAAGTGGACGTTTGGATTTTTGCTTAGTAAATGCGTCCATCCTTCATATTTTGTTCAGCTCTGGGTGAGAATAAGCTGCCTTTGCCGCATGTGAGATCCCTCCCCCCAGGCACACACCCCTTTCAGTAATCATAGCAGATGGTGAATTCTGTGGCTGCCAGTTCTACCATAATGTGCTTGCAGAAAATAGCAAGCCAGGCAACATGAAGACCCCTGATAGAACACAGCTGGGGTTGGGAGACAGCTTCTGAATCGGCGGGCGAGGACTCTGGGGTGGTGGAAAGGCCCATAGCTAGACCGCAGACACCGGTTACTTGCCTGTTAGAATAACACTGCGGTGTGGAGACCTGTTATTAACCAAAGCCGGTCTCCCAGCATCTTAAGAGCAGAGAGCAAGGGTATAGAATCTTAGTTTGCGGGGGTTGATGTAAGCCTGCCTAACGTTTCCGTGTGTGGATCGTGACCAGTAAACGGTCGCTGCGTTGGTGGCTCATGGGCGATGTCAGCTGGTGGCCTTTTTCAGGTCTGAGTAGACAGAGTGCCCTCCTGTTTGAGAATGCTCACTTCACTTCTTTGTCAGCCAAAGTCTCGGAAAACTCCGGCCATTTGATTTAAGTGCGAGTGAAATTAACCTCTAACTCTTTCAGGTGAAGCTCTGAGAGGTTTATAGAAGAATCCAAGTGACATGAAGGAGGGAGCAGCACTCCCCAGCACCAGCTCTTAGCTAAAGACAGTTTTTCACAGGGCATCTTGTACCTTTCAGAAATGCCGGACAGTGGAAACATGAAATTAATTTGAAAGAAAACACCAGATACGTTTTATTGGGCAATCATAACTCAGGAGTCTAATCACAAACAATGTTTCTTTTTGTGCTTTACTGTGCATTGTTGGAGGTGGGGTGGGCAGACTCGCAGGCTGGTTGGGGAAATACAGAACAGACAGAAGCCACATTCTAGAAAACAGGGGGAACATTCCTGAGACAACTGGCTGGCAGCATCATAAAACTAAGTTTCGAACAGTGTACTGCATACTGCAGGACGTAACGAAGCTTATTTGAGAATCCAGAACTCTGGTTTTTAGAATTTTAAGCACTCCCCAAAATACATGCAGTTAATTTGTTAAGTTGAAACTAGAAACTGTATTAGACATTTTTTTATAGAGGATAGATTTTTACAAGAAAGCCTCAATAAAAAAATACAGTAGTCGCCCCCTTATATGCAGTTTTAGTTACCCACAGTCAACCAAGGCCTGCAAATATTAAATGGAAAATTTCAGAACTAAACGAGTCCCAGCTTTTAAACTGTGTGCCATGCCGAGTAGCACAATGCGGTCTTCCGATGTCCGGCTCCATCCTGCCTGGGCTGGTAGTCAGCCCTTTGTCTAGCATGAGTGTGCTGGGTATGCTGCCCACACAGTGGTTACTCAGTGGTTCTCCCATTCATCAGACGGGTCATCAGAGATTTTGAGCGGGGGTGCGGGGGAGTGGGGGGAAGACGCATACTACATTAATATAACTTTTACTACAGTATATTATAATTGTTCTATTTTATTATTATTAAACACAATTTATATAGGGTTCATTAGTATCAGCAGTTCGAGGCATCCACTGGGGGTCCTGGTGTGTGTCCCCCATGAGTAAGGGGGGACTGCTGTGTGCCTTCTGCTTTGTGATCTGGCCCAGCCCGACCCCTCTCGTGGGTGGTCTAAGTCAGCATGCAGTAAACAGCTTTGCTGAGGTAGCACTGTGTACTTGTTTCACCCACTAGAGTCAGAACAGGGCTGCCCGTGTGGTTTTTTAAAGTTTGAGC
Source organism: Phyllostomus hastatus (assembly GCF_019186645.2). Lineage (NCBI taxonomy): Eukaryota > Metazoa > Chordata > Mammalia > Chiroptera > Phyllostomidae > Phyllostomus > Phyllostomus hastatus. Next base: position 25,467,155 of record NW_025334004.1, on the reverse strand, counting down.
TCTGGAGAAACTAAAGAGGAAAACTGAGCCATTTGCTTCTTAACATTTCCTTTCTTTTAAAAATATTTTTAAAGCACAGAAAAGGGCAGAGACTACTATAAGAAATAAGTAAAATTAACTCATTTTTTAAAAAATTTGAAAATAAAAAGAATACTGTAGAAAAAATTGTTGAATATCACCTCTGTCACTTAGTCATAGCTCCCTCCCCTCCCTGTCTTTTGTCGTAAATTCCGTCTGTATATCTTTCTATTTCGTGTTCCTGTGTTTTTATATATACCACATGTATCACGAAATATACATTTATAATGTAAGTATATCTAGTGTGTGTTAAGATATCATTTGGTGTATATTCTACAACTCTTCACTAAACACCGTGGTTTTGAGGTTTACCTATGCTGATACACAGAGCCCTAGGTCATTCTCCACTGCTGTTTTGCAGTGTATTTCATGACTGTACCGTGAGTTGTTATTACTGCAGATGCTCAACGTATTTGTATAGATCATGTTGTATGCACAACTGGAGATTCTAGTGGGGGTAGCGGAACTGCTGAGTCACACACAAGGTGTGGGCACTGTCAGCTTCGATGGTTTACTTTCACAGTACCTGGGTGCCTGTTGACACCCGCCAGCAGTCGGGAGTTGCCAGCTCCTGACAGCAGACTGTTGCAGTTTTTGCCAGCCTATCAGATGAGAATATCTCACTCTTTTCATTTGGGTTTTTCACATCATCTGTGGCATCATTATTTTTTAGCCGTAGAAAGTTGAAGATATCCAAAGGCATGAAATCCCAATATATTTATCTAGCATGGTCGGATTAAAATACAATTTAAAGTTGTGTTTTCTTCAGAGGGTCCTATTAGTATACTATTCCACAAAATTAAGATTTTAATGATCACTCTAATAGCTAAAATCACTTTTTAAAGTTTTAGACATTTTGGATGAAAAATCTTTCTAAAAGTGTTATACTTTCCTGTTTTGTGAAATTCAGGGTAAATTGAATTCAGTTCTCATAATGAACATTCGGCTTTTAAAAATTTCATTAATACCTTCAGGGTGCGTAGCAGTACTAAAACTTGTTTCCATACCCGATATCCTACAAAGTCCTCGTGCTTTAATAGTTAATTTTTTGCCTTTTATGGTCTTACCTCCTAAAGTCTCTTTTGGTGAGTCCTCCCAATTTTAAGATGAAAAATCTATTTATGTAATTGATACCTGCTTATTGCAGAGTAGTTTATCTTCTTTCCCGTGAAATTGCTACCTTCCTTTATTTAGAACTGTAAGGATACAAGAATGGTTTGTGTGTTGTTGGTTTTTTTCCTTGAGTAAGAGAGTGTGTGGAGCACGCGGCAGCAGTTCGTCTTCCTGTCGTGGTCACTTCCTGTCGTGGTCACTGCCGGTTGCACACCAGGCGGTGTTCTGGATATTTGAAATCATCCAGTCTCGTAGAGTTTGACCTGCGGATGAGTGGGGTGTTCACTGTATGTGCAAAATACCTACTTAAAAAGGGGCACACATATTGTCTTAAAGAATGAATATATTTTAACTGAAGGACGGTAAATGGGTCTGTTACTGAGCAGTAAGGTGACTCATTGGTCATCTTAGAAGGTCCGAGAAAACCAAGCAGACCCAATGGTACAAATACCAGGCTGGGTGAGCAGTAAAAATACCACGTGATCAGGAATGCTTTTTTTTAAAGGTTTCTAATTTTTTGTTTTCTTTTCGTAATATTGGTGGTGTTTGTAAGTTTGCTTTTTCTCGTCTTTCCAAATGATGATACAAACTCAGTGTTTTCATTTTTTCTCATTTCAGTGTGACAAAATTAGGCAAGAGCGCGATGAAGCTGTTAGAAAATTGGAGGAATTTCAGAAAAGTACGTAAGCATTTCAGTGGATGTTATAACATGCAAAGCTATGTGTGGGGATTCTGGGGGTAGACGTGCCCCCTCTTTATTACTGATGCATCGGGCATGCAAGAAAGCAAGAATTGTCTTCTCATTTGTCCCCCAGATACGCTGGTATTACTGGCATTTTTAAAGAAATGGAATGAGCATTATTGTTTTATGAGTGTGTTACTATAAAAGACAGTTTGTACTTGCTATAAAAGATTTTATTATACAGAACAGTGAAAAGAGAACAAAAATTACTTGTTATCTTGGCTTTTTGAGCAAAGTCAATGTTAGTATTTTGTAGTCTTTCCTTCCTGGTCTTTTATCTGTAATATGTGTATCTACAAAAAAAAAATACAATCATACTTTGCATTTAGTTTTGCAGCTTGCTTTCTTCGTAAACAATATGTTATGGTCATCTTTGTCAGTAGAGATGTGTGTTAGTTCTCATCGTTGCCCATAGTATTCTGTTACATGGTAGTGCCATAATTTATCCCAGTGTTTCTTCACCGATAGATGGGTTATTTCTGGGTTTTAGTTACTATAAACAATGCCACGGCAAGTATTGTTATACATACATCTTTATAGTGGTCTGCTTAGTTCTTTAATTTAAAGAAAAGGAACTCTAGGTATAGAACGTACACAATTTTTAAAGTTTGAATGTTTGAAATAGCCCTCTCACCAAGGAAAGTTACAGTCCTGCGAAAGTTGTAATATCTTCTCTGGATTTTTGCTGTGCATTTTTTATGTGATGTAAGTTTGTCGATGCTCTGTCCCCTAAGATAGGACGTATCTGACGACACTCAGAAGGATCAGAAGGAACTATGTCATGGGAAAAGGGCCAGACCTTAGCAGGGAAAGTGACCCACCCCCTTGGGAGCGGGGCCTTTCTGCCCTGTTCTGCAAGTGCTGTATTAGCCAGGCTGTTTGATCGTATCATACAGTGTTCACTTGGTAGCTGCACAACAAAAGACTTGATTCTTGTGTAAGCTATAAAAGTGAAGCATGATCGTTAAATTTCAATGGCCAGTTTATTTCACGAGTCCGGCTGTGACAAAGGAAATCTGAGGGGAGCGCTGTTGATATCACCTATCTCTGGGGGCCGATATGCTGCGACCAAAGTGTCTCCTGTTTATGAATGTAGGAATTCTGGTCTCGGAGGATCTTCTCCGTCCCCAGAGCAGGAGCCACAGGATGTCCTTGTGCTTGTGCTGGCAGCCGAGTGGCCTCTGAGAGAGTGGCACATCGACATTGTGACCGGTCACCGTGCCGAGTTCCTTACTGACAGCGGATGGGCCACTGTGTGCGGTGGGGGCAGTCCCAGTGGGGCTTCCTTAGTGGGGACGAAGAGAGCTTTAAGTGTTTTTTAAAAAATTTTATCTGTGGTTCACGACCTTCAAACACAGGGTAGACCGTCAGCTTTGGAGGGGAGCGAGGCAGTTACGTCACCAGTGAAAAGCATTGTTCGGTGCGAATCCAGGCAACCCAGAGCAGTGTCTGCAGCAGGAAAGTCTGGGCAAGTGACCCTGACTTGTAGGCTGTTCGAGGACGAAACGAGATGCCCGCGTGAAAGGCGCTGGTGAGCGCAGCGCCTGGCATTACCGTCAGCGTCCCTGGAGCGCTGGTTGCTGCCGCCACCATCACCGTTGCTGCGCCGTCCGGCGCTCGACTGCCCTCCGGTATGGAGGTCACGTATCACTTGCCTTTCGTGAGTTAGTTTCCAGACACCAGCCTCCACCCACCTTGGGACGGCTCTCGGGGAAGGGATCTTTTCGTGCTGAGTTGAAGCTGGACCCCCCGTGATGTTTACCTGCTGGGAAGAGCATGCTTTTCCCAGCTGGTTTTGCCCATACGGAGGTGGGCAAAAGTAGGCTTGCAGTTTTTGTATGGAAAAAGACATGCAGGCTGAGATCATTACAACAGCTTTATTAACTCAAGATGTTACAGCCGCAAACCGTCTGCCCACTGTGTAGTTCCGTGCCATTCTTGGCTCTGTCCCAGGTCTTCGTGAGCCTTTCCCCTGTGTTTCTGCACAAAAACCTCTACACAGCAGAGCCGGGCTCCCTAGAAAGACAAGACTCCTGTGAACGTAGAAGTGGATACAGCCCTCCGAGGTCTGCACGCCGCAGCGTTCGGCTCTCTGCCCGGCGTGGGCACGCCAGTGTTCCCACACCTGCCAGCTTTCACGGCTGTCTTCTCACTACGAGGAAGGCCTCTCTCTGTAACCTGGTGTTGCAAAAGAACTTACGATACATCATTCATCACATACTCTTTACAGGCGTCCTGGCATTGAAGCGTTGCCGAGAGTCGGCTGGAGGGAGAGGTGTTTCTGCTCAGGAAGCAACGTCACTGGTGGTGTCACCTTTAAATATGACAAATCAGAAGGGGGCGTAGAAACTGGAGTCACCTAGAAATAGTTTGGCTGGGCTTTACCAGTTAGAGCTCTCATTTGGGGTACATGCTTGACCTAACTCCTCTGGGCCTCGGTGTCCTGAGATATAAAGTCGCTGTGAAAACACCCACCTCGCGGGAGGGCCGTGAGGGTGCGAGAGAGCACACGTGAGGGCTTTAGCACGCGGCCGATCGCAGCTGGCTCTGTGAGAGGTGGTGGTGGTGGTGGTTTCCTAAGCGATTCTCCATGACGGAGAACGTATTTGTAAAAAGGTGTTCACAGAGGAACTTAGCCAGACACATGTGTTTTCCCAGTCACTCAGACAAACACAGACATGACCACCGGCTTTGTGGATGGCAGTGTGCTAACTGCAAGAGGTTCAGACGTGAGTAAAACGAATCTCTGCTCTAATGCTCACAGGTAGCAGAAGACCAAAACAGCAAACAAACAAACAACAACCCAGTTACCCCGCAGTGCCATGCATTCTACAATAGCAAGTGTGTGAGAGTGTTTTGGGGTCATTGAAAGGGTCAGAAAAACTTTGCTGATTCCACTCGACTGATAGAAACAATAATTGGTATTTTTTTAGGACATACTTTGATGTATTCAGAATCATTAAAAAACTTCTATTATGGAAAATTTCAAGCTCATACAAAAGTGAGAAGACGGTGTAATGAACCGTCTTGTTCCCAGCATACAACTTCAACGGTCACCAACTCAAGGCCAATACTCCCCTCCTACACCTCCACACACCCACCCACACTGACCCCACATTGTTTTGGAACTAATTCCAGCCACCGTATCATTTCATTTGTAAATATTTCGGTGTGGATTTTTGAATACTAGGATTGTTAAAGACATAACTGTACTAATAGGGTCATTTTATTTAAAGCTCATCCTTTTTCTTGCTTTTAACCTTCATGGTATCCAAGTTAGAGGCATTTTAGATGCACTGGTCATGGATTGTTGGGTATTGTGGGACACGCCCAAATTTTAGGACTATGAGAAAATCATTAAATGAGCAATTAAAGGTTTTTAAAAACATTTGTCCTTTGAAAGGGACAAATATATTTGTGTATTTTAAAAAATTCTGTTTTGTGTCATGTGACCTGACTTTTGGTGTCGGAAATGAGGTCACGCTTCTTGAAGGTATAAATGTTCTTTGGAATATGCGCTTCCATTTTGGATCTAGGAAGTTGGTGAGTAGGGTTCTATGATACCAATTTAGCATTGGGGCAACTTTTTTAAAAAGATTTTATTTATTTATTTTTAGAGCAAGGGGAAGACAGGGAGAGAAGCATCAAATGTGTGGTTGCCTCTCGCATGACCCCAGTTGGGGACCTGGCCCAAAACCCAAGCATGTGCTCCGACTAGGAATCGAACCGGTGACTCTGGTTTGCAGGCCAGCACTCAGTCCACTGAGCCACACCAGCCAGGACTGGGGTCATTTATTTGTACTAAAAACTAAAGCACAATTTTTAATTTCTACTATTCTCACTTAGAGGAGGAAATAAAAATCCTGCATGATGGGGTATTCTGTATCAGAATTGGAGAAAATGTGGGGTAGTGCTACCTAGCTAACTTTATCAAGTTAAATTATAGGGAAGCTTTTTACAAAATGTTTAGAAAATAAGTGGGTTTCTTTCTCCTTTTGCTAGGCTTAAACCTTACTACTGTGGAATAATTTTTCTTACTCTCCCGTGAGCAAGAATGTTATCGAATAAAAAGTCAAATTCCTATGAAAAATGCAGAGTGTTTATGTTTTTGTTATGATGGTGGAAATACCAGATTGTGGCAGAAGGTGTCAAGTAGTTAAGGCTAAAAATTCAAAGTAATATTTGATGTTGTAAAAATTGTATAGGTTTCTTTTCTCTTTCCTTCACATTTTTGAAGAACCTACCTTGTAAATATAGTGATAAAGTGCCAGGAATATTAGGATTTTAAGGAAATAATAGAGCCTATTATTTAAACTACAATATAAAAGGCAATTATATTGATGAAGAGCTACATGGGCTTTGTGTGTGTGAATAAACTTGGTCTGTGTTCAGCTTCTATTTGTTCTTCTGGCATAAACACATATTGTGTGTGATTCCAGTTTAATGGGGACCCGTTTGTATGCCAAGCAGCTGCATTTTAGGACCTATTGCGTGATTTCATAGCTCTCTGAAAATTGGTTCTATTCAGAACCAGAGATAGAAGAGGAGAAGGGGGGTGGCGTGGAGGGGGGAGGGGGAGAGCTTCAACACACAATCATTTCTTTTCAATTGGAGCCAGAAAGGTTGATGACAACATGACCATTGTGTTATAATGGTCAGACCACTAAGGCATCTGTACCTCTCATCAAGGCTTTCACACAACAGCAGATACAATTTAATTCACTGCTCTGTCAGCAGTGCTGATACCATTATGCCGTCTGTCTCCACAGTTATAATCACTGTCGTCTGAGAAATGCAGTTGAAATGATCTCGAGCAGTCAAAGAAACTCTCAATTAAGGCTGCCACTTCCAATGTGTCAGATTGTGTCTTATGCACTTGGTACAATTTTCACTTCCAATCCTGTTTATTTACAATGTCTACCAGTAATTACGCTTAACGTGTCATTTAGTGAGGGGGGCCCCTGCCAAGCCGATTGTTGGGTGCTGCTGTACCATTGAGTGGGAGTTTCTCAAAGTCAATGCCATCAGCAGCTTTTAGGCCCTGATGGGATGCAGTAGTAATGTTGATAATGCAAGTATCGTGCTCATCAAGTCATAATTAGATGCCACTCAAATGTGCCACTTGTAATAACAGTGTTGGTTCATGTTTTTCTCGGTGACTGCAACTACTAATTAGTTAAGTGGTTTTTGGTTGGCCTGCGTTTGCCGCAGATTATTATTACCCCTGAAAAAATGTCAAGGTTAGAGATGTTTCTGGCCATTTAGTGCTGCTTTATGAATTTGAATATTAACATAATAAGAACTTTGGACAGACTTAGGAAGTAATACATTTTTGTATTTAATTCGCAGAGAAATTTTTTCCCCTGAGTTTAATCATAATTGTAGGTTAATTAAGCTTAAATGAAGCAAAAGTAATCTCTCTTTGTGCTACGTGAGCCCAGTGCTTTTTGCCTAACTTTGCTGGCTTTCACGTTTGGGCACCCTTAATGTTCCTGTGTTGTAAGCCCAGCCAATGTCAGTCACTATACATGTCTGCAGTTAAGTAAGTTTGAGATGGTGAGCGTTTTCTTTCAACTGGAAATACGGGTGAGAGGCATTGCGTTTTTCTTACTTGATTTACAAAGTTCCAAATTACTTTGTACCTTTACATCTCAATTTATATAAACCAGTTGCCCCCCAAAATCTGAAAAATTACTATTTTTCAAGCATTGGCAAAGTATCAGGTAAAATTTACTTTTCCTAATCTTCCTGACAGTCTGGGATGCAACTTCCTAGCATCTGTTTTCATCATAATGTAGTACAAAAATCATGCTGCTGTGCTTCTTGGTCCTACTAAATAGGAAGTTTATTAAACAATAGTAAACTCCCCTCTGTCACTAATAAAGAAGACTATTGCTAAACCCACTGGCTAAGCTGCCTGCCACATTGTTACTGCTGTTTTCAGAGGTCAAGATTTAGTTTTTAAACATTTTTCTTTAGCTAATTTTCCTTATTAGATCCATCTGTTATATCCTGCCAAACAAAGGACATCATGTTTGTCACTTTTTATTTGTGAGAGGTTCTTTTGTTTAATTTAGTGGTCATCTGTACAGCTCCATAGAAAATACACAGTTAAAAGTTCTCCTAAATAGCTTTCTTAAAATATGTGCGATAGCCATAAAAGTTCTTCGTTGTGTTCTTTTTTTTCTTTCTTTGTTTCAAATATTAGCTAAGATTTAATCGGGGCAGTATCTGAAACACTTTTTTTCATGATCACGGAAGGTCTGGCCGGCCGAAGAATTGAGTGTTCCTAATCATGGGACCAATGTGTGGGCTTCTGGAGGAACTGACTAATCTTTGAATACTGAGACTTTTTTTTTCTCTCATTCCTAGTTTCTCACATGGTTATAGAGGAAGTTAATTTCATGCAGAACCATCTTGAAATAGAGAAGACTTGTCGAGAAAGTGCTGAAGCTTTGGCAACAAAGGTGAGACTCTTCCAAGTAAGGAAATCCTACCTGAGCTTTTAAATTTCTACTTGCTTTTCTATCCAGTGGATTCTCTCCTCTTTTGGCTGTTTTAGTTCTCTAATCTGTCTTCTGCTCCGATGAGGAAAGAGTTGTAAGGTCTCGGAACTCTGGGATATGACCATGTAAATATCTGTCTTTGTGAAAAGATTATTTTTATTGTAAAAGGGCGCTTTTGTGTGTATTTCAGCATTTGTGCTTTTCGCCTCTGAAAAACAGCCCCAGAGCGATCTGTTGAACTGGACTTTCCCAGTGTCTCTGCATTTGGTTAAAATGCTCACCAAGTTTCAGGCTAACCTGTTGTGACAGAAAAGAACAGTGAGTGTTTTATATTGGAGCCAGATGAAAAAGTCAGCCTCAAGCCTTACAATTCAGGTGATTATTTGTGAAAGCAAAGTAAGGGCATGCGAAAGGTGACCTCCAGTGCTCCGCTGATTGCTTCTAGCTGATGAATTTACCAAGTGTGTAATTTTCTATACTCTGTCTCATCAGAAGTGCATTATTATTAAAGAATGTTTTTATCTCTGTCTTATGTATTTTGGGTTGGGTAAAATGCATCTGAACCATTTCATCAGAAAATGGATTACAGCAATTTTCACCCAAATTTCATTAGTAATGCTGGTTGCTTCTTTACCTACCTCTAAAGTATTCCTTTTCATGTGACTGAAATTCTACAAATCAATCTGTCTGTCATCTATCTATCTATCTATCTATCTCGTGTGCATTAACAGTATCTTGCTTGCTTAATTGTTTGCACGATGACACTGCATTAGAACTCATCAGACATGCAGTCAGAATCTAACTAAGACGATAAATACATGTATGTAACTTCTCTTCTGTTACTTGTTTAAAGAACACACAGCAATGCAGGCCATTGCTTTAAAAACAGTGATAGCATGGGTGCTCCCGTCCCGTCTCCGCCCGGCTGCACTCCACGGGCGTTCACTGGTCCATAGTAACGTGCGGATTCTCTCTTCACTTTCTTCATTTCTTCTTTTGGAGCAAGTAGGAAAAAACATATTCGGAACCTATGAGGTGCTCCAAATCTTGTAGTGTCTAAGAATAATCTCTGTATTTTCTCCCGTTATTAGTAAGTATTCCTGTTGCAATAGTACATCTAAACCAGGGGTGTCAAACTCATTTTCACCAGGCACCAGCCACATCAGCCTTGCGGTTGCCTTCAAAGGGCTGAAATAATTTTAGGACCACATACATGTAACTAATCCTTAACTGTTAAGGAGTTGAAATTACGTTCGGCCCTTTGAAGGCAACCCAAGGCTGATGTGGCTGGCGCCTGGTGAAAATGAGTTTGACACCCCTGATCTAAAGGAAGAATACTGACTATCTCTCAGGGCTGGCAAGGTTATGGAGATGGGTGGTTTGGGAGGCGGTAGATGCGGGTTTTATTCCTGGTTGTGTCATTTTAGCCATATGTGGCTTTGGGCACGTTACCTATGACCCCCATACTGCTGCCTCGTCTGAAATGACAGGAGGGTCTAGAGGTAGTCCTGGAATGAGAATGGGGCGGGCTTTTCTTTTTTCATTATGCACGTTCATCATTGATCCATGTGGTAATTTTAAAAATTATTTCATTTCCCTTCCCCCGTTTTAAACTTAACAGGTAACTTTGAATAAGAGAATGCGCCTCTCTGAGCTACAGCTGACTGGTCCTAAGTGTCAGGGTGGGGCAGGGTTGGCTTCTTAAGAGCACCCCAGATGCACCGACTCAGGGAGCATGGCCCAGGCACGGCTGTGTGGAAAAGCTGCCAGGTGACCGTCACGGCCGTCCCTGGATACGAACCATTGTGTGACTGATCTGTAGGGTCACTGTTGCAAGTGTTTTGACAACAGGATCCTTATGCAGTTTTTCATCTGTTCTTTAAGAAGCCTTTTTGAAAATGGACAAATGGTTGGTTTTTCAGGTTACACTGTGAACTCATAGGGATTGGCAGAAAAAAAACCCAAAATCTACTTAGTCAAACAGTGTAGACATTCTCATTGGATGCGGTAGATACCGCAGCTTTGAACGCAGTTTAGAAGCTTCATTGTGTGTGATCAGTAGAGGAGAGCGACACGTCCTGATTTAAGTGTCATTGTCATTTTGAAAGTAGGGTCCGTCTTCTAAGCAGCAGAGTTTCTTGTTTTTCTGAATTTTTGCTCTCAAATTAACGACAAACAGAATGTTTAATTCTTACAACACAGTTTGACCGCGTAATTTTCTTAAAAGCAAGTATGGATACTCGGCTTTGCCAAAATGTGTAGGCTAAATTGATAAATGTAAACCAGCTATTTAAGGCCAGATCTGTTTAACTTGTTATTTTGTATGTATCTTTAAATGACTGTTAAACTGTGTGCCATATAAAAAACTCCACTTAAATTTTAATATTGAAGATTTTGTTACTGTAGGGTTATAAGATTCATTTTTACCCTGTGATTTATTTTAGAATGGCTCCAAAAAAAGTAGCATGCTATTAACTTATATAACTTGATGAATGATAACTGCAGAGAAATAGCCAAAACTTGTGAATTCAGAGCTTTCAAAAGTGTTCAGTTAGTGTAGTCATAAGATCTTATGAATGTACCTTATATTTCCTCTTTCAAAATATTAAAGTAATATTTTAGAGAACATTTTTGAAATTTTTTGTCTGGCTTTTTTTTTTTTTTTTTTTTTTAGTTAGTAACTTGGTTAAATAGAGTAGTTGTATTATAGCCACAGACTAGCTGGTGGATTTTGATGACTGGTTTGGTAGAAGCATTACACTCTTGAGGGCAGAACTTCTGCTAGGTTATTGTGTATTACTGTGATGGGTGGCCTGGGAAGTAATGTATTCAGCACCAATTGGAAAAACTTAGTATTTTCATGACAATCCTGGAGGAAGAAAAGTTTAGAAGGACACTTTGGTTGAAGAAAATTAGCTGATAAAAGATTTCCAAAGGAAAATTAGATGCACAGACTAAAACTTTTGTTACTCTTAGTAGCTAACACTTACTGAATTTTTACTATACATCAGTCACTATATTAAATACTTTTTATGTAATATCTCATCCTTAATCTTCATATTATGGAATAGAGACTATTTTTATCCCTAGTTTGCTGCTGAGAAAACTGACACTGAAATATTAGGTCATTGGAGAAGCAGAGACAATTTGATTGTAGAGCTGGTTCTTAACTCTGGTGTACCGATTTTGTGGAAGTAAATACGCAGGCACTGCATCACACTACATCGGCGATTCTAATTACTATTGATGTACACTGGAATGACCTGGGGAGCTCTGAAGGCATCCTGTGCTGGGCCTTGCAGCCAGAGACTTGGGTCTGGCGAGGAGGGCTGTACACTGGGGTTTTTAAAACTCAGTAGAGATTCTGATGTGCCCAGTTGCAAACCATTGGATGTTAGGATGCAGCAGTACAAATAGCTTGTTACTTAAGATTTTTTATTTATTTATAGGGAGGGAAGGGAGGGAGGGAGAGAGAGGAGAGAGAGAGAGAGAGAAACATCAATGTGTGGTTGCTGTGGGTTATGGCCTGCAACCCAGGAATGTACCCTGGCTGGGAATTGAACCTGGGACACTTTGGTTCCCAGCCCGCGCTCAATCCACTGAGCTACGCCAGCCAGGGCTAAATTGTTACTTTTTTAAACACTCATAAAGAAATGGCATTGCTTGAGAATTGACGAGGATCTTTTTTTAAAAAAAAAAGACTTGACGTATTTTTAGAGAGAGGGGAAGGGAGGGAGGAAGAGAGGGAGAGAAACAGCGATGTGAGAGAGAAACACTGATTGGCTGCCTCTCGCACACGCCCCGACTGGCGGTGGAACCTGCACCCTGCACCCCAGCATGGGCCCTGACTGGAACCGACCCGGCCACCTTTTACCTGGTGGGACGATGCCCAGCGCGCTGAGCCACACCGGTGGGGACAGAATCGACGAGGATCTCTGAGTCTCTAGTGCTGTATGTGCCGTAGCATTCACGGCTCAGAGCCCACTCCGCCCCCCAGTGGTGTTCACCTGCACTCTCCGTTTTAAGGAGGAGGGGTTGGGCAGCCCTGGGCCTCTGTACCTTACTCCTGGTCTTCAGTGTAATCTGGGAGCTAGAAGCTGGAGGGCCGGGGCATGAAGGGCTGTGTCTTAGCCCTGAAAAGACCTCATCAGGCTTCCCAAGAGGAATCCGTGGAAGAATTCAGAGCCATTTCTTGGAGATTCTTCCTGATTCCCCAGAGAGGAAGCGCCTCTTGTGCTCTAGAGCAGGCGACTTCAGACACATTTAGATTCAATATCACTGAGTAAGAATTCGATCTCCCACATTGAAATGGGCTGGGCTTTCCCTGAGAGAATCCCTGAGGGATCCTAACTGTGGCCACGAACGAAGGGCCAGAGCTACACAAGTACCAGGCTAAACATCTCATTCTGGCGTAAGGGTTACTGTAGGGAAGGGCAGGGCCTTTTCAATGAATTATGTTTCTGTGTGTGTTTATTTTCAATGCCACTTATTAAATTCAGAACTCTTTTGGTAGTCAGTGGCCCTTAGTAAAGGAAATATATTTGCATTTCTATATCTTACATTTTATACTAGAAAAATCAATCTTGTAAGTATGTTCATGTACTCAAACAAGAGAAGACTTTTATTTTTTAGTCTTGAGAATAGAAAACACCAGAAAAACTCTGTTTTTCTCCTGTGGACCTTGGACCACATTTAGTCCTTGTGTGTGCTTTGTACAAACGTTTATATGAACATAAACACATGAGCTAAAGAAGTTGAGCAACTGAAATGAAAAACGAACTCATTTCCACATTAATGAATAACAAATATATTCATGAATTTGGATTCCTTCTCTCTGCTATGAATTCAAAGCCGTTATAGAGATAATGGAAACATATCTTGAACTTTCTTACATTGTGTATCACTAGAACTCTCTGTGCAGATAGCAACACGTCTGGAACTAGCTCGAGCCGGAGAAGAAGAAAATGTAGGGATTTGTTACCGAGGGACTGGAGAATCCCACAGAACCTGTGAGCTAGAAGCAGTTGAGGAACGGGCTGGAGCCCTGTGGGAAGCCCTAGCCCCACTGCTTTTCTCCGCTTCTCTCCTCACACCAGCTCCCTTGTAGCTCTGCTACAAACAGACTGCCTTCCCCTCCTCCTCGATTCAGTCGTGGAATGTGGCTGCCAACAGCTTCTGTGCATCCAGTGGAAAGAAACTCAGCTCCCTGCTCCAGCCTCCAGATCCCTAGAGAAGGGGTCCGCTTGGCCAAGCCCGGGGCACACACCAATTAGCTGTGTTTGGGAGGAGCATGACTGTCCCCACAGGAACAGTAAAGAGGTGTGGCAGCACCCAGAACAGAGGGAATGCTGGGTGAACAGACCTTTAGAAGGTGTGCACAGCACAGTGACCAAGAAAACACTGGCTTGAAATAAAGTGCTTTCATTAAGAACAATCAAACTGATCTTTGGTTTAGTCTGTGCTGGTGTTTTATCTTCATTCTCCTTCTATTTCTTACCAGTTAGAACTAGCCTTCTCACGTGCTGCTGGCTGTAATCCGGGCATCAGGTCTTCCTTAAAGCAATAACCTTAATATTAAAAAGTGTAAATAAAACCTTATTTAATGAATCTTCTCATTGTTGTATCATGCTGTGAATGTTGATGAATAGGCAAGACAAAAAATACACTTAATTTGTCTGCTGTTTAAAACCCCAAGATACTCATTTGACTGCTGTTAAAAGGACTGTTTTTTATATCTTGCCTTAGCTAAATAAAGAAAACAAGACATTGAAAAGAATCAGCATGTTATATATGGCCAAGCTGGGACCCGATGTCATCACCGAGGAGATAAACATTGATGAGGAAGATTCAGCGGCAGACCCAGAGGCCACCGCTGACACGTGTGTCTCGGTGCAGTGTCAGAAGCAGATCAAAGGTGGGGCTTCGGGCTTAATCATTGAGCTTAGTTTTGATCATGTTTATCGACCCTGGTTGCACAAAAATACCGAAGTCTGGGTTTTATCTTGCAAAAATTGTGATTTCAGCGTCCTAAGGTATAGTGTGGCTGATAATCATGATAGGGTGTAACATTTGTGCTTGATGAGTTGCTTTCTCGTCTGGGACTGGGCGTTTTGGAAAGCACTGTCTTGACAAACAGCCAGTTAGTCTATAAACTTCTTAAGAATGTGGACTATAGGTTAAGATATTCTTGGTGAAAATAAAACGAAATGAGAGAAAGAATGAATAAAAAATCTATTTGGTCCATGACTTCTGAGTGTGGGTCTCTGCTGGAATCTTTGGGGGGAGATTCCTCCCCAAATTGCTTCGTATCTGCCCTCAAAGGGTTTTTTCTCATCTAATTCAGGGAACGAGCTGTAAGCAATATGCAGTACTGCACAGCTGTGTTGATGAGCAAGACCTGGTGTCAGGCAAGATCATAGGATACACTTATTAAGTACACACTCATTCATAAACATATATACGCATTGCGAATGTTAAAGATGTAGGAGAGAGATTTTGTTTCAGTAACTACTGGCGTATTTTAACTTAGTGCCCATGTCAAAAGCAATTCTCGTTAGCTTGGTAGACAAAGTTTCAATTGGAAGTATTAAGAAGAAAGTATAGTCAACCCTTCATTTCAGTGCATTCCGCATGCGAGCATCCAACCAAGGGCAGATAGAGAATATTTGAGAAAAGAAGCTCATGTTGTCGCTGACACGTACTGTGTTGTTCGACCTAAGATGATTGCATCTGTACTGAACACATACAGAGTGTTTCTTAAACAATAAAGTATACAAATTACTTACATAGCATTTACATTGCATTAGGTATTATATCTAGAGATTATTTAAAGTATAACAGGAGGATGTGCTCAGGTTGTATGCAGACACTATGCCATTTTATATGCCATTTATATGATGGCATTTGTGGATTTTGCTGTCCGAGAGGTCCTGGAACCAATTCCTGCAGATACCAAGGGATGATTATATAAAGAGAGTCATCTTTAATCGACTCTTCCCTCTCTTAACCTAGGACAAAATAATATTTATGTTGGTGAAGACAGAGGAAGTTTCAAGGGTTTTCTTCTGTCCATAATGCTCCCTCCCTGTAGGTCCTGAACAGCACGGTCCCTCGTGCTGCATTCAGGGTCGGCAGCCAGTAGACAAAGTGATTTTGCAATAAGTCTCAGGACTCCGTTAAGTGGGTTCGTGTAAAAAGTTTGATTTAATTTATAAATAACCACATAGCAGGTTTCTTATTGTCCTTGCAGAAAGGTAAGAAATTAAGAGCAGTTAAGAACTAAGTGGCAAAACCAGAAGCCTGGGTATAAATTCAAGTATTCTGTGTTAATCCATGTATATTTTTAAACATTCGAGTGGGGAAGTAACTCGAATCTCACACCAGAAGCTTTTGCACTTACAGTGGCTAATATTTTCATTTTAATAACACAGTTTTCATTAAATCCCAGTAACCAGAAATATGAAATAAATTAAGAAACAAAACACCCACAACTCTGGAGAGAAAATTACTAGAATTAACCCTTTTTCAAATAGGTTATATTTTTGAGTCAGTTAAAATAATGTTTAAGGGCTATAAATTGGCAGCAAGTCAGGATATTTTTCTTCAAATCAAAGTCTCCAAATTATTAACTGCCCAATTGTTTATATTGTATTGTGACAAGAGTCCATGGCCATTATAAAATAGAAAAGAAATTACTACAATGCCTTAATTTGTTTTAAAGCTTAAACAGTTTATTTGAAAGCTGAAAAAAAAATTTGCTTCTAAAATGCCAGATAGTTTTCTTGACTGTGGGTTTGGTGGAACGCAAAGAAAACGTGATCCGGTGCATTTAACACAGTGAGTCTGCGTGACTTGAAATGACTAAAAAGGCCATTGCTGGAGGGCACGGAAATGACATTTGCATTGTCCTTCGCTTCTTCATTTCTCTTTTCTTTTTTTAAAAAAATATTTTAATTATTTAGTTTCAGAGAAGGGGGAAGGGAGGGAGAAAGAGAGGGAGAGAAACATCAATGTGTGGTTGCCTCTCACATGGCTTCCATTGAGGATCTGGCCTGAAATCCAGGCATGTGCCCTGCCTGGGAATCAAACCGGTGACCCTTCGGTTTGCAGCCTGCGCTCAATCCACTGAGCCACACCAGCAGGGTCCATTTTTCTTTTAATTATTAAATAACCTACCTGGCTGGCGTAGCTCAGTGGATTGAGCGCGGGCTGCGAACCAAAGTGTTGCAGGTTCAATTCCCAGTCAGGGTACATGCCTGGGTTGCAGGCCATGGCCCCCAGCAACTGCACATTGATGTTTTTTTTTTCTCTCTCTCTCTCTTTCTCCCTCCCTTCCCTCTCTAAAAATAAATAAATAAAACCTTAAAAAAAAATAACCTGACCATGAGCTGCACATGGGCTGGCCTTTTCCATTCTTTTGACAAGATTGATTTCTTTTAAAAATATGTTTATTTATATTTTTTCCCTTGCTTTTTTTCTTTGAAAATGCAGAACTTCGAGATCAAATTGTATCTGTTCAGGAGGAGAAGAAGATGTTAGCCATTGAACTGGAAAACCTCAAGAGCAAACTTGTAGAAGTCATGGAAGAAGTACGTATCTTAGGCCTGGCAGGCGAGGCCTTCCGCGTTTTCAAGGGGCTCAGGGGCCGGCCATGCTGAGAACTTCCCTTTGAAAGCTGAGGTCTGACAAGTGAGCCAAGTACCGGTTCTGATCTCCTCTTCTCCCCTCTCTCTCAGACCTGCAGAAAGGTCTAGAAAATCAGATCCTAACCATTCGTGTACCCACTGCTTAGCTTGGGACGGAAGTAGCATCGAAGTGCTCCCTGCTGCCCCTTCTGTTTCACTGTGGGAGGCCCGTTTGTGCAAATGGCATCTTGAATTTAGGCCACACACCTTATTGCTGCCGGGAAAGGAGTATTTTGCTTCTCCAGTGCGTGGCTGGCTCAGTTGGGAGAGGCTGCCCCCCCATATACCCCCAACACAGGCATAGGTGATAGCTGGTAGAAGGGGTTCGAGTAGGTATTTAGAGAACCTGTTCCTTTTTATTTTTGAATTGTCCTTAAGAGCAGGAGTACATAATTGCCTTTCTTTGCACATGGCTTCAAGGATCTGCCTTTGTCGATGGTTCTCAGTCTCTGTAGCCCAGAGCCTGCTGATCGATGTGCCGTAGCACCTTGAGATCCCTCAGAGGCCTTACAAGTGTGCCGAGGTATCATCGATCCTTTCAGTGAGCAGCCTCACCTGATTAGTTCCCATCCCCATGCTCTCGTTTCCTCAAGGGCCACAGTGTGAGAGGGCTGGGGGAGCCATGCCCGCCAGCCTCTCGGCCCTGGGAGTTCCTACTCATGGTGGCAAAGCATCCCAGGGAATGGGAAGAAGGGTGATGTTTTGGAAATGGCATTCTTGCTGGGCATTTTATAGCAGTTACCAAGTGAGGCCAAAACCGAAAGTGGGGGTTATACTAAAAGAAGTCAGTTCGGAGACTACCCGAAGTGTCGATGCATTCAGGGGGTCGGAGTCCTTGTCAGGACCATGGCCTCAGCTTGTGTCTCAGCCATGGAGAGAGACGCATTCTGATGCACGGTGTTCCTCAGCTGTCGTCGCTGATCGATGCTTCTCTCCCTCCCACTTGGAGGTGTGATTGGAAGCTGTTTCAGAAGTTAGTTTTGTGATGACTGTTTCAAGCATCTGAAAAGTATAAAAAACAAAATAATGAACATCTACATGCCTACTGTCTGCCTTAATACATAAAACATTCAGGGAGTATTGAAACCCAGGTGTCTTTTTCTCCTTAGTTGCATTTCCCCAAACAGCAGTTATTCTGAATTTAAGTTTTATCATTGCAGTACGTGTGTTTATATTTGTATTGCAGTACATAGCATTTTGAGTGTTTTTAAACCGTATAAACTTAACCTGCTTTTTACATTCTACATAATGCATTTGGGATTTATCTGCTTTGATATGTATAGCTTTACATTTTTTTTTAACTATGCTATTCTCATCTCCTATTGGTAGATGAAAAAAAATTATTTCAGACATTTTAAGTTTGGGGGGAATATTATCATATGTATCTTATTTAAACCAAAAGTCATCCAAATTGAAAATATTTTTTAACTTAAAAATTTATGTATGTTTTACCTAAACCAACTATCATCAAAGGTTAAGATAAATACCAAAATTGGGTATTGGATCTCTAAATGACTCATGTATTTTCTGAGTGCTCTGTAGTGGGATTTTGCATTAAAAATACCAATCCTTTGCACTGGCCAGTTAGAACACTGCCGTGTGTAGAGACCAGAGCCAACGCCATTTGGGATATATGAATAAATTCTCTACCAGTCGTGCATCCTGACTTAAATAGTTCCTTTACGGCTTTAAGGAGAGCCGTAATGAAAGCCTGATGCAGGGAAGCCGAATGCTACTTTAAATTGTGAACTCCTTGTTGCAAGTTGAACAGCAATTTGCGTATCACACATCACCATATGTCATGTCTTACAACTTTGGGTGTTTTCTCTCCTCAAAATCTCACATTTTTAGGTAAATAAAGTTAAGCAAGAGAAAGAGGCTTTAAATTCAGAACTTCTTGATCAGAGGAAAGTCTTAGAAAAATGCAATAGAGGTATGTGTTTCCAGTTTTTTTTCTCAAGTGCATATATAACTTACTTTGTGTGTATATACGTATATATTGTGTTTTATAAATGTGTCTAAAGACCCTTGCAGCAAGAATCTTCTCCTGTATTGTGTTTTCCTAACTTACAGCAATGGGTCTCTCTCATTTCCATTTCCTCACTCACCTTAGGGTCTTGGGACATCCACAAGTGCTTGTACTTAAGAAACTTGCAACCCGCTCATTTTGAAGCTTTTGACCTAAATGTTTATCCATCCTACATCTATCCTGGGACCATGGCCATATTGGCTGTGCCCTCAGTATTTGTGTATTTGGCAGGTTTGTTTAGTAAACCTCTTTTCAATCCAGAAGAGATAGGATATCTACATAATACATGCAGCATGATAGGAAAGTGTTTTAGATTAGGAGGCTGTGGAAGACGGGACCAAGGGAAGGCGCGAGCACGTACCGCTACTCAAGGTGCAGACAGACGCATCCCCGCCTGTGTGCCTGGAACCTGATGCCCAGCTGCCCCGGGGCCAGCGCAGGCTCCCGTGACCACCTCGCAAATTCACGGTCATCTATACGAATCCCATAAACATGGACCCACTCCTCAGGAGAAGCAGACGTGTTCCTCTGGTGAGAAGGAAATTTCTCCCAAGGTGACTTCTGGAGAAAACTGCGGTTTGATCTTAATCCTTGTCGTAAAACGCAGGGCCTAGTCTCACCGCGCTGTTTTTTGTGTCCCCTGGTTTAGGACAAGGGAGTGACACTAAAGTGCGGCCCTGCAAACATATTCTGAGACAGAGGACTGGCTGTGGTTTTGTCCTCTGGTCCCCTTCTTTCCCAGTCCAAGAGCTACAACACTGAAAGGAAATCTTTCTGACCCAGGGCCTTCCCTGTTTTTGATGCTAGTTCTCCATCTTAGCATCGCTCATGACTTGAGATTTTGGAATAAACAAAGAACCTTGTAGTTAAGTGTGGGAGATGTACTCAGTTGTAACATGTCCTCAGCTCTTTCTGCCTTTGAGAAGGTAGAACTGGCGTAGAAGACGTCTCAGTCTTGATGCACTGGGCTAGAAATGGAGGGTTCTACGAAGATTGACCACATGGATCTTGCCTTCAGAGAGCCCCTCTCCTTGGAGGAGGGAGGGAGATTATATAAACAATCACACAGCTCGGACCAAACTGACTCCTGGCAGAATCCGGGTGAAAGGGACCGGGACACATGAACACTCACTTCTTATTACAGTGTTGTGCACATAGACAACAGAGTCAGTTATCCTGCCCGGGGCTTCAGATAGTCGCCGCACAGTCTTTGTCTCCTTCATGAAATTTCTTTTTAAAATAGCTCTGAAAATAACGGAGCTCTCAGGGACCTATAATTCACATCACCAACCACCACTCTTATTGCTTTACCCGAGTAAGACTGTTCATCTTCCCTCCGAGTCGGCAGCCGATTGACAGAGTGTGGAGTCTGAAATTCCATGTCATTACACCGCAAACCGGTCCTTAGTCAGTTAGGACTGAAGGGCCCCGGCGGAGCCGCGCTTGAAAGCGGCCATTAAGAGAAGGCCTTTTCAGAGACGGTATCGATGCGGCTCAGCTCGGAATCGCAGGTGCCCCGCCAGGAGCAGGCCGAGAGACCAGGGTGATAGCCACCTGCCTTGTGTCTCACTCACTGCTAATGGCGTCATCACTCCCTGTCTCGGCTGTATCATTCTTGAACGAAACGGAACACCAGGTGTCAGAAGCTCTGAGTAATGCGTGTGCTCTTGTGTGACGGGACCTTCCCCCGGAGATTTCTGTCCTGTCGTGACTCTTCAGTTCAGGGCTCTAGGCCTGCATGGGTCCGAGGCTGTTTCTCTTCTTTGTAAACACGGAGAACACTTCAAAATAACTTATATCTGTTTTTCTTTTTATTTGGCTAATATACTTTGTTTGGTGGAAAGTATAGATTCATACAAAAAAAAAAGGAAAAAAAATACTCTCAATCTTTCCAATCTAGAAATAAGCACTATCAACATTTTAGTGTATATTTTCCAATCTTGAAAAGTCTATATATACATTAAATTGTTAGTTAAAAATGTTTATAACATATATGGAAGACAAAGAAAATACCAGCAAAATGGTCTCCTTAACCATTAGTACCTTCCAAGTTCCTGAACACCTTTCTCTATGCATACCCATCCCTTGGATTTTTATCATGTTTAATTTTTAATTTTGCCATATACGTTTGCATCCTTAGACTACAGCATCTTGTTTAATTTTGTGTGTTTTTGAACTTTGTAAAATGTTGTAATTTTGCACATGTACCTCTTCAGCTTTGTGTTTGTGAGGTCTGTCCATGATGAAGGGTTTTGCTGTGGTGTGTTTTTTTTTTCCCTGCAGTATCATATTTCATTCAATGTCTGCATCAAAATTCTCGTAGCCTGTATCCTATTGGTGGATGCTTGAGTTTTTTCCCGTTGTTTGCTATTCCAAGTCATAGTGTTGTGACAATTCTTATTCATGTCTCCTGGTATGTATGTCCAAGAGTGTCACCAGGGTATATGACAAATGTAAACTTTTATGTGTATTTCAGTACCAAATGCCAAATTACTTTTTAAGTAGATCTGTAAGTTTACATTACTGGTAGCTGCGTGTTTGTTCCTGTTTGTTCTCTATAATCTCCAGACTTGATGTGTACTTTTAATTTTTTTTGCCAGTCGAGTCTTTGGTGAGTATAGGAAGGTATCTGTGTTTTTACTTTGCATTTCCTGTTTACTAACGAAGGTGAGTATTTTTCTACATGTTTATGGGCCTTTTACATGTTTCCTCTTCTGTGAAATGCCTTGTTAGTGTGTTGAGTATGTGGCTTTAAAAAAAAAAACCAAAAGGAACTCATTTAAGATATCACGAATGCCTTTTCATTCAATAAATATGCTTCTACACTATAACTTTGATGGCAGAATACTATGTCTTGTACATACTATACTTCATTGGTCCTTCCACGTAGACCATTATGTTACTGTTTCCAGCCACGATGCGGAGGCATCTCCGCCACTAAGTCTTTGTGTATGGTCACCAATTATTCTCTTAGGAGGATAAACACATTCCTAAAAGTGGCATCGTTGAGCCAAAGAGTATGAATAACTAGAGTTTGATTCACATTGCCCTCCAAAAGGTTTTATCGGTTTACGTCCCATCCAGCAACGGTGGAGAGTGCTTATGCGCCTGTATAAAGAATGTTTTTAACACTATTTTCATCCACATTCCTGATCATCTGTGTGGCGTATTGTCCATTCCCCGCCCCCACCCCTTGTCTTCTTAAGTGTCCATGCTGGCAGTAGAAGAGTATGAGGAAATGCAAGTAAACTTGGAACTGGAGAAGGACCTTCGAAAGAAAGCAGAGTCATTTGCACAAGAGGTAAGTAAGTATCTTGTAGAGGCCTAGTTTTAAATTTTTATTTCTTAACTTTGCAGATGACATATCAGAGTATTTTTCTTTAGGTTGAATAAGAACTTACCACTTTGAATTAAGGATCAGCCGAGTTAGGCAGGCAGCTATGGATTACAGTCCAGTTCACTGAACTTGGTATCAGATCTGGGTTCGAATTTTGGCACGTCGGTCAGTTCCCAGTTGTGTGACCGTACAGCCCTCTCTTAGCTGCTTGGGGCTTCGCTTTCACTCTGTGAGATGGGTGATAATGCTGACAGAGCCAAGGGGATTTGAGATTCAAATGGCACAACTTCTCAAAGGTATTTTGTAAACTCTAAAAGGCTACACATGGATGGGGAAAGAAGTTCTATCCAGGGATGCTCATAACCTTTGATGGAAAAGTCCAGCTGGAGTATAGGACTTTTGTCTGTGTCCAGAGGCCTTACGAATCGAGGTTACCTCTCCAGATACCGTCTCCAGTAACAGTATCATGGTCTTGGTATTTCCCTTCGGCTGCTCATCCAGTGCTCGCATTACGTGAGTTGATTCTCCTGCGTGCTGTGGCACATTGCCACGCTGTACATCCACTATCTCAGCCTTTCTCCGGAGCAATGATGGTCCTTTCATGTCAGAGATAAGCTTTGAGCGTCTCACGTTCCAGCGTACCTTTGTTGACATGGGCATTGGGTGTTCCTCGGCCCTGGGACTGGCTTCCAGGGAAGTGATGAGGTACCAGCTGATTGCACCCTGGCAGCTCACGATGGGGAGCTGATACACCTGAGAGTTCCATCACGTATAATTATTTTGAATCAGTGTAGGTTGAATCATACTGTAGGTTGAAGAAAAGTAGCCAAGGAAATGTAAAACATTCTTAGGTGGAAGTGGCCACAGTGTAGAAAGAACACAAAGCGTGGGGTCATGTGAATAACATTTAAAAATCAGATTATGGCTTTGTGCGAGAGCCGTTCTGTGCTTGAATGGAGCTGGGCTAGTAATAAACTATAAAAGGTTTAGCCCAAGAAGATCTGATTTGAAATATTATGATTCATTTTATTCAGAGAGTTTAATGAAAGGTGAGTAAATACTGTCCTCTTATTACTCGGAAGAAAGAAAAAGGAGCTGGAGTGTCTCAGAGTTCTTTGGAAAAAGCTGCTGCGGTATAAATAATGGATCTAAATAAACAGCTGAGGGGAGGGAGAGCGGAGATAATGGGGCGACGCCTCCGCTGCAAAACTGAAAATGTTCGCTGACGCTGGCCTGACCACCAGGGTCTCGTTCGGAGAGACGTTTTCAGTGCTCCACCCCCATTGTGTGTGGAGGGATGTGAGAATACAAAGCAGCTCCAAGGAAACTTGAAGGCCATGCTTGCCGTAGCAGAGAAGACAGGTGGGAGGAGCAAGACTCCGCCGAGAACATGAGAACGGGTTTCTGCCGTTCCGGAACGAGGAGATGGACGTTGGAGGAGGGAAGGCGAGAGCCGTGGTGCGTGCGCCGCTGGCGGCGTAAACGCTGGGCAGTGGGCTCAGTGCCGCTGGCCGAGTAAATGCTGGGCAGTGGGTTCAGCGACGTCCCGGGGCCCAGACTGGCCCGCAGAGTAGTGAGAAGAAAGGTCGAGCTGGGCTGGGGCCAGTATATCTTCCCTTGTGCGTGGTGTACCAGTTCTCAGGTTTTCAACAGGTAACTGTGGCTAGAAGGTACTGACTTCGTTCACCAAGAGAAGGGCCGGCTTTCTGGCAGTTTGTTCCTGAGTGCGTTCGGCAAACACCACATTGCACCAGACACTGCCGATGGTGGGGATATGACGGGGAAGAAGGCAAATGTGACCTCTGCCCTTTGGAACCTTGGAACCTGCTGTCTAGAGACTTAGAAATGGATTTTTAACTTCAATTTACTGGATGTATTTAATTACAAAAGGAATACATGCCTTGTAAAAGAACACAAACCATTCTCAAGTGTATAAGATAAAAAAATGAAAATTTCTTCCTTACACCTTACACCTTACACCTACTTCTACTTGTCCATTTAAAAAAACGAAACCGTGGTCGATGACCACCCATCCTGGATGCCACGATTTCCCATCAGGATGACGATGCTTCAGGGATGCTGGCCTCTCCCTGTTTTGGGAGCGTTAGCTCACAGCCCCTGTTCCAGGCACAGACCCCATCCATTCCCTTGTCTCCCTTGGATCAGTGCTGAAGCCTTCTCTGCTTTCCTTGACGCCCCAGTAGAAGATTTCAGGGATGGAAGTCTCCGAGCGGCAGTGAGACAGGCTAGTAAGCCAGGACAGGTGGAGTAGGGAAACTGGGACAGATAGTTAAATGGCCAAGCAGTGTACAGCTTGGATTCTACCAAATCCTGTCTTCCTGACCC
The DNA here is from genome assembly GCF_019186645.2 of Phyllostomus hastatus. Classification (NCBI taxonomy): domain Eukaryota; kingdom Metazoa; phylum Chordata; class Mammalia; order Chiroptera; family Phyllostomidae; genus Phyllostomus; species Phyllostomus hastatus. The sequence goes on along the minus strand of NW_025334004.1, from coordinate 25,442,320 downwards.
AGGACACCTAAAAGTGAATGGTTTCTATTTCTCTTCCCCAGCCGGAGGGTAAATAGCTTACATCACCCTACTCAGGGAGAGAGAAAAAAATGCAGTTAGTGCCTTCCCTGCCAACCACACCCCAGGACTGATGAAGTTAAGGGAATAAATCTCATTTTGGCGCATCATGATAAAGCTGCTGAGTATTCTGAGATCCTCCCCTAAAATCCCAGGCTTTAAAACCCTCACAAGGAAGGACCCAGGGCATGCGCGCGCTCGCGCTCTCTCTCTCTCTCTCTCTCTCTCTCTCTCTCTCTCTCTCTCTCTCTCTCTCTCTCTCTCTCTCGCACGCCCATGCCTTTTTTCCCTCGCCTTAACTGTGAGGGACCCCAGGAGAAGTACAGCCAGGGGAGCAGTGGGCAGCGACAGCTGTGCTGGGGCTAATCCCCTGGACCTGCCCCCTTTTCTCCGACTTCCCAGTGAGCTAAAACATCCCCACCTCGCCTCGCTTCTTTCCTACAGCATCTCCGGAGCGCCAGCGCAGCCCCGCCCAGGCTCTCCTGTTGCTGCTTCTGCCCCGAACCCTTCCTGGTTTCACCGTCCCCAGCTTTAATAAACACACTCTCAAAACCAAACACGATCGCCCCCTGGGTAATTTGTGTAGGGCATTAAGGAAAAGAAATAACAGGTGAATAGAAAATGATGTTGTCTTTAATCATGGGAAGTTGTGAAGATTCAATGAATGATATATGTAAATTGCTTACTAAAGTGCTTCATAAGTATTACTGTACCTCTCCCCTTCTTTTCTTTACAGTCCTACTGTTAACTGCTTCATCACTAGGGAAAAAGTAATTGCTTTAAAACAAAACCTTAGGTCTCGTGAATAGTGGGTGAGATTAGCCAGGTGATCAAGAGCTTGGGTTTGTGAAGCAGATAGATCTGCATTTAAATTCCAGCTTTGCCACTGACCTGTGTCCTTGGGAAGAAAGTTACTTAACCCCCTGAGCTTCACTTACCTTCTTAGTAAAAATGGATAAAAACAGTATCAACTTGACAGTGTTGTTTTAAGGATTAGATGACAGAATACATGTAAAATGATTAAGTGTCCATAGAGTGTAGTGAGTTTTAGCTATTCACAGCAGAAGCATGTAACTCATAGGATTAATGCAAGGATTAAAATAATGCATAATTCAAAATAATAATTAAGATAAAATATTGAAATTAAAATGATTAAAATAAGTATTTAGCAGAGTACCTGGCATAAGATAAGCTCTTCATAAATCTTGGCTACCACTGTTAGTATTCGTGGATTTAAAAGATAATACAATATTAAAAACTGAAGCGTAGGGCTCAATTCTTGTACCTGGTTGGGGGCAAGGGTACAGGTACTGAAGATTGTATAAAAGGTTATGAATTGTAATCATTACTTCTAAAGCCGTTAAGTTACAGAACTCAGAAACCGCCTTTACTTTTTGCTAAAAACTCCAGCTACTTTCCTCTTGCTGCAGTTGCAGTGGTGGAGGTGGACGGGCATCTCCATTTCCATAACTAACTTTTGCAGATGTTCATTGAACAAAACAAGCTGAAGAGACAAAGCTGTCTTCTGCTGCAGAGCTCCGCTCCTGACCAGCAGCTTCTGAAAGCTCTAGATGAAAACGCCAAGCTCACCCAGCTCCTTGAGGAAGAGAGAATCCAGCATCAGCAAAAGGTAACGGGTTTTCTTCTGGGGCCTGAACACATGTGTGCGCGCGCGAGCACATTGAGAAAGCAGTTAGTCTAGTCCCTTAGAGTTCCACGTTTCGCCCAAGTTACCAAGTCTGTCTTTTCACCTCTTGGGAAAAAATAATTTAGTGTCCAACTAAAATTTACAGTGCCTTATTGTTTTAAACTGTCTAAAAGTACAGAAGGAGGGAGGGAAAGAGAGACGGCTTAAGAAAAGCTCGGATAATGCATCCAGCGCCCTGTTCGGAGGCCACGGGTGACTGCCTTTGCGAGGGACCCCACGCCGCAGGGGAGTATTGCTCTCAAAGAGCTCGTGGGAGGGCGTAGGTTTTCTCCAGAGAGGGCCGGAAGGCCCATGTTGGTTTGCTCAGAGGAAATTTCTGGTTTTGTCAACTTGCACAAATGTGTGTGTTTCAAGACGTCCTACGTGGTTATTTCCGTTTGTTTGAGTGGAGCCGCTCCAGCTCCAGCTGGCGCAGCCTACCAGGGTGTGCCCGGCCAGAGGGATAATCAGCATGGCAGGTGAGTGGGGGCAGGAGAGCAGGAGAGGCCCAGGGCTGGAACAGAGGCTTTCCAGTTAAAGAAACCACTTCGGAGAAATCACACCAATATTTAGACTGCTTACAGTGTACCTAGCTTGTGAAGGAAAGACTGTTGGCTGCTATTCGTTATCATTTGTCACAGTCTCTTTAAGGAACAATATTGACAGTTGATCCTTGGGGGTTTCTGAAGTGTTTACAAAGTTGTCCATGAGGTAGAGTTGTTGTTGTTGTTGTTGTTTTCCCTCAATAAGAAATGCTGGCATATGCATAGAGGGTGGGAGAAAGAATCCCCACCCCCACATGCAGGATTACCGTTGTAAATAAAGAGAAAATAAAAGAGTGCTGTGTTTACCTAGCTGTTCTAGAATGCGGGGGTTCTGAAGAGCCCTGCTGCTTGCAGGGAACTCGTTCAGTAACTGGTGCACAGGAGGACCTGCCGGGCGGGACCGAGCGCGGGGCTGAAGTGCTGGGCACGAGCCCGAGGTTGGCGGGGAGAGGCGCTGAGGGTCAGGTACGAGAGTCTCGAATGGGTCGCAGCAGTCATCACCTCTCAGACTGTGATGTTACACCGTCCAGTTTCTCTGGACGACATTCATGTCTGTGGTGTGTAAAATATCTCTCGCCTGTCTGTAAGTCCACCTACGGATTTAGCAAGTTTTAAACACAGCCGTACTGCTTTTATAAGTGCAAAGATGACCTATCCCTTCTAATAAATTTTTTAAATATAGGAAAAGTTAAAGAAGAAAATTAAGATTATCTAAGCATCTCATGTTTCGATGCTTATCTAAACCTCATGTATATATATACTTCTATGAATACAGTTTAAATGGAATCATACCATGCATACTGTTCTATAACCTGATTTTTAAAATTAATAATATATTGCCCTGGCTGGTATGGCTCAGTGGATTGAGTGCCATCCTGCAAACCAAAGGGTCACTGGTTCGATTCCCAGTCAGGGCACTTGCCTGGGTTGCAGGCCAGGTCCCCAGTGAGGAGTGTGTGAGAAGCAACCACACACTGATGTTTCTCTCCCTCTCATTCTCTCTCCCTTCCTGTCTCTCTAAGAATAAATAAATAAAATCTATAAAATTAATATGTCTTCCTTTGTCAGTGTATAATGGGCTATATGATTTTTAAATGTTTGCGTGGTATTTGATTTAGTGAGCACACTAGCATTTATTAAATCAGTGATATTGGCAGGCATTTAGGTCATTTCCAGTTTTTCCCTGTCACAAAGAATACTTTAGTAAATATATTTGAACACTTGTCTTATTACTTCTTTAAAACAGATTCCAATAGTAGTATTACTGGGCCCTGGCTGGGCAGCTCAGTTGGTTAGAGCTTTGTCCCAGTACACCAAGTTTGGGGGTTCGATCCCTGGTCGGGGCCCATGCGAGAAACAACCAAAGAATGCGTGAATAACTGAAACAGCAAATCAGTCTTTCGCTCTCTCCTTCTCTCTCTTTAAACATCAATAAAAAATTTTTAATGTAGTGTTACTAAGTCAAAGGGCCTTTCCTTCTTTCTTTTCCTTCTTTTTTTTTAAATGGTTTTTAATGCTTATTACCAAATTGTCCCCCAAGGGTCTGTTTTAGTATTATCTGAATTTTTCTCTTGAAAACATGCATGGAAGTATTTATCTGTTTTAAATAAAATTTTAAGGTATGGTATTACTTTTTTGACTCACATTAAAAATGAGATTACCTGGGATATATAGTTCTCTAGCACATGTTTACTGAATCAAATAGCTGATAATGATTTTAGGTATTATATGCATCCCAGAATGTGTATAGTTTTAAAGATGCATTGGAGCCCTGGCTGGCATAGCTCAGTGGATTGAGCGCGGGCTGGGAACCAAAGTGTCCCAGGTTCGATTCCCAGCCAGGGTACATTCCTGGGTTGCAGGCCATAACCCCCAGCAACCGCACATTGATGTTTCTCTCTCTCTCTCTCTCTTTCTCCCTCTCTCTCCCTCCCTCCCTTCCCTCCCTAAAAATAAATAAATAAAAAATCTTAAAAAAAAAAAAAGATGCATTGGGATCTCTTCGCTATGAAGTGCAAGGTAAATGGGAAACATTTCTTTTGTCCCTTTCTTGTCCTTGACACAGGAAAAACTTTATCATTCAATAAAAGTCTGTTTATAACTTACAGGTCAAAGAATTAGAAGAACAACTAGAAAATGAAACACTCCACAAAGAGATACACAACCTCAAACAGCAACTGGAGCTTCTAGAAGAAGATAAAAAAGAATTGGAATTGAAATGTCAGAATTCTGAGGAGAAAGCCAGAAACTTAAAGCATTCTGGTAAAAGCATTCAGGAGGCTATTATGTCCTCTTGTTAATCTGAATTTCTCATGCGCAGTACAAAACCTGGTGTGCAGTTAGTCCAGAACGTTTACTGAATGCCATAGAAAAACACTAAGATTCGTGTTCAAATTTCTTTCTTTCTCACTTTTGCAATTAGTAGAATGGCCCTGGTAATTAAATGATTCACAAACATTTAGACTTTTTTGGACTCAGAGCCTTTGTAAGCATCGCATAGAATTAAGAGCTAAAGGCACCATTGATATGAGAAGACCGAAATTCCAGTGTTTCTTTGGGCTTCGGTTATGACGGTTGATTAAGTACTTATTTTGTTCATTTTAGGGTATATTTTTTAAAAGAATTAAACTTTTTAGATTCATACCACCTTCATCTTTGATGTCTAATTATACACTTGAAATAATACTTAAAATATCGTACCTAACAATAAAGAGGGCAACAATATATATATTAAATGGAAAACTTTTAAAACACCAGGGGTTACTTCAATCAAAGGATTTATTCATTCAGTTCTGGAAAGCTTAACAGGAATGTATGAGTTGGATTACTGCACAGGGATAAGTAATAAGTTTTTGCTGGAAAGTAGGTAATTTGAGGAGGCCGGTCATTCCCTTTATAACAGCTTCAAAATCCACTTCAGATATTTTTGGTTAATTTTATACTAGAATTTTGAAATCTGCACAGAAGAACCAAGTTGGCTTTGTTGCTTTACAATGCATTCAAAGCTTTGTAATCCACAATGAAAATTATAGTTTGGTTTTTTTTTTAAACTGATCTACAATTAAGAAATATTCCATTCTTTGTCGTGAATATCGGAGCAGCCTGTAGTGAAAGGCATTGATCTTTATTGTAAAGGAGGGGCAGACACTAGAGATATTTGCTGTTCGATTTGGGCCGTGTTTTCGTTTCTGCCGTGTGTACCCAGCCATACGCTAGGGTGCACTAAAGGAAATAGAGCAGAAAAGAAACCATGCCTTTTGTCCTTGAGGAGCTCGGACCCGCTCTGCAGAGGCAGTCCCATGGAAATACGTAGAGGAGTCGTGGTGTCTCGAGCCTACCCACACTACTTCCATGAGCACTGAGAGTGGAAGCAGACAGACCGATCGTCGTCGGGGCTACAGTCAGTCTGGGAAGCGGAGCGGCTGGGGAGACAGCAAGCTCTTCCGGCACGCAGGCAGCACCGGGCACCGGGAGCCCATCAGGGCCGGCGGCAGGGGTACTAGCATCAGGGACGGAAATTAAATTCTGCTCCTTGAAGTCAGGGACTGTGGCTGGCACAGCACCAATAGGCCCTTTCACGTTGTTGGTGCTTAGCAAATACCCGTTTCCTTAGTCACTAGAGTGAATGGAATGGATAAATCATACTCCCAGAATGCTCTTCAAAAGAGCAAAAAGTTTCTGAGTCACAGACACTTGAGAGTCTGAGTCTGGTTAGTATCAAGAACACTCCGATTCACAGTTGTTGAAGGAAATTAAGTGGAGGAGGAAAGCATGCTATTAAAATTCAGCACTAAATGTCATCTTTAAAATTAATTCTTGGTCTATACATTTGAAAAGTCAAGTAGTAACAATTTCTTTGTGTTTGAATAGTAAGTCGTTAACAAATACTTCTTCAACCCACTCAGTCCTTACTTCCCACCCGTCCAGCCCAGCCGTTGCCTTGACCTTTTTCCTTCCCCACAGTTGTAGGTACAGCAGATAGATGGTGACGTTTTCTTGCAACGTAGGTAAGGCCTCTTGCATCAGGGATGGTAGACTGGATGATAAAAAGTTGAAAAGATTCTGCAGTTTCATATTGGAATGTCTAACTTTGCCTTACCACAAAAGAACTTGGTTTTGAGGCAGGTCATGTTTTCTTCCTTAACAAGCACAAAAGCTGTCGAGTTGCCTCTTTCAGCCCTTTTCTGACCGTGCGTTCTCTGTGCAGTGGACGAGCTCCAGAAACGGGTGAACCAGTCCGAGAACTCCGTGCCCCCACCGCCTCCTCCTCCACCGCCACTGCCCCCTCCTCCCAATCCCATCCGGTGAGTGCGCCCGGCCGGGAAGACCGCCCTGCATCAGGGTACTTCCTTGTCAGTGAACCTGAACTTGGTGTTCATGGGCTTGTTTGTTTGTTTGTTTATGCTGGCTTAGAGTGCACGTTAGAGAATGGTCAGAAGTGTGAAAGATACCAGCTGGTGCTTCTCTAAGAGAATTTTCTAAAGACCAATGTATTTTTTGTACATTTTGTAAAGACCAATACATTTTGTCCCTTTTTGTAATACATATAGGAAGAGTCTTAAAAACCCCTGACGAGACTGACAGTGTTCTGTCGGAGAGGTTCCGATTCCATGGGGATGTCCCGAACCACGGGGAGCTAGACACAGCTGGTTTGGATACTTCAGTTTTAAGTTGCAGTCGATGACGTTGGGATTTCCTTTAAACTGGAACACCGACAATTTTTGAGCTTCTCCAGAATGTTTTCACCCTTTTCTCTCGCTAATCTGAATTTGAAAACCTCTAGTTTCCTCAGTGATTTAAAAAATAAAAGTACTAAACAAAAATGTAACAACTTATTGTTATAAACTAGTCAACTAAAAGTACGAATTATTTTTTTGTACCTATCTTCCTGTCTAAACCTTTAATGATGCTGAGAGAGGAGCCATCCTACAGAAGAAGAAATTAAATTCCTGTGACAGGAGACCATTCCTGGTGATGTAGTGGTACTGGGCGCCTGAATTAAGCACAGTCTACACCCAGGAGATGTAGTCAGATTTTGCCTCCATTGTGGTTCTTCATGGCACCAGGCAGAATTACATAAGACAGTCTACGCACTGCGGTGACACCTTGCTTCCTCGTGTCACGATCTGAGCTGCTGCTGTGTAATTTATTCTTGAGCAGGTGGAATTTAAAAATTCGCTAGATTTTTACCTTTCATTAACTCATGTGATTTGTTTAATCCTTTCACACAGAGAAGCCATTAATTCGAACCTGGTACCTTTGCTGATCCGTCTGAATAGAATGTGTAGCACACTCCCCCCACATGGCTATGAAAATGGGACTTTGCCTTTTAAAAAAAAAAAACTCATTAGTTTTCCTTACTGGTAGGGTATGACAATCTACTTTAAGCCATTGAAGTAGTTAAAGCAAAATAATTTTTACACGGGATCGATCCAAGAGTCAATTGAAAGAATTTCAGGTATTTTAAATTCTTTCTCTCCTGGGTTGCTAAATCTGTAGGAGATGGAGAAGTTCTGAATTTGACATTTAAAATAGGAAATTCATCACTTTGATCTTTCTCCAAGGTCTGGAGTTTTGAGCTGATAAGAAAGGTCACTCCTGTCTATGAGGAGGGAAAACTATTAAAAAGCGATTATAGTCGTGCTGTTGGCCTTTAATTTTCAGTCTCAGAAATCTTAAGAGCCCTTCAAATTAAAATATAACCTAAATAGACTGGTTTTCCAAAGAGCCCTTTACAGTTGAGAAAAGAATGCAGGATTCAGACCATATGTCTAAAGCATGAATTCTTTTATATAAAGTCCTTTAAAGAAAATTCATTGAATAACATGAATGATTTTTATTTTAAGATGGATTTAAACAATATAAGATATAATTTCTCAGTAGAAAGAGATTTTTTTCTTTTTCCTGGTAAGGAGAATGTGCTTGTCAGACGACTATATTTGCATGCGTATTAATTTTCAGTGGACTTTGAGTCCACTGATAAGGTTTTCCAACCTTGTTCCTGAGCTGTTGGCTCTACCCTGATGTGGGTCATGGGGTAGAAATGAAAGTGGTGGGGGGGGAGCCTAGGGCCTGTGACAACTTTAAGTGGCTTTATTGATTTCCTCTCGTCTTCCTGCCCATTGACTGAGGGGCCGGGGGAGACAGGACAGAGGGGAAGAAGGCGTAGCTTGGTCATTGTGCTGGCGGGAGTGAAATCCAGACAGGTCCTGGGATGGTGGGGCTCTTGGGAAAGGGCAGGTTGCGTTAGTGTATCCGTTGGAGTTCTCAAGAGAGACAGAACCAATGGGGAAGGGTGTGTGTACATATATACATATATAATATACATGTACATATACATGTACATGAAAAGAGTCTTATTGTAAAGAGTTGGTTCGCATTATTATTATGGACACAGACAAGGCCCCGGGGTCTTCAGGGCGAGTGAGCGAGCTGGAGACCAAGCAGAGCCTGTGGTCTGGTTTTGGTCTGGAGGTCAGCGGGCACAAGGCCCGGGAAGAGGCAGGGTTTCCGTCTGGGTCTGAAAGCAGGAGAACACAGATGCCCTACTTTCAAGGCGCTCAGGAAGGGGGCATTCTTTCTTAGGACTTCAGCTGATTGGACAAGGCCCACCCAGTTTAGGGAGGGTGGTCAGCTTTACCAAGACCACCAACTTAAATGTCAATCTCACTCAGAATCCTCAGAATAATGTTTGAATTCTGAATCCTCAGCATATTCTGGGTTCAGAACCCAGAATAATGTTTGCACATACAGCTGAGTACCCTATGACCCAGTCAAGTTGACTCATAAAATTAAACATCACAGTGGGCATGAGGAACACTTCTTACAGAATTTCAAGGTGAATATGTTCCATTGAACTGTTTCATCTTTGGAGGGCGCTTGCTTGAAGCTCTTACACATTCAGTTGAAGTGTCTGCAGAGTGTGGTGATTTTAGACGGCGGTTTGGATCATCGGTGCCAGACACCTCGCTCTGGTCTCCTCGTGCGTCCTGTGAAACCCGCCCTATCTGTTCTCTGGGCGGCCTGAGCGCCACCTTGACAGATGTTTTTTTCCTGATATCACCCACGTTTTCCTCTGAGTACCATGCTATTCTCCAACTTAGACTTCGATTTGGAACATTTAAAGCTAGCTCTTTCTCCACTCAGGTGGTTTACAGTGGTGACCAAGTATTCTTACTTCATTTATGTGAGTTTGTACAAGTATTCTGAGCAGCACAAATACCTTCCTGCTTCGTGATCTTCGTGTACAATAATACACAGTCTCAAAATCTCCCCTCAGAACTGGAGGTATGGTCATTACAGGGCGCTGTGAGGGGGAAGGCGAGGCCTCTAATCAGTGAGAACCCTGCCCAGACCCCACCCTACCCTGGAATGTTAGCAGGCAGACCTCGACCGCTCCTGCCTCCTGTTGACAGAATGGGAAAAAATGAGCAAATAAAGTTTGCGTTATTTCATTCCTCCCAGCTCCTGGAATAAAATGTCCTTATTTAAAAATCCTGTGTAAACTAGGATCCTGACTTCTGTGAAAATAATTTAACTCCGTGTGGGCCCCTGCGAGCCCAAGGAAGACGAACTCGATGAAGCCAGGAGCCCCGAGATGGGTTGCTTCCCAGTTGCCGAGCCCCGGAGATTTCCCGGGGTAGGGCAGGGCATACTGCTTTCTTCCCGCTGTGCTTCGTGGGACATTGCTCAGTGGGTCTGGGAATTTTAAGAGAAGTAAAGAACAAAATTTTAAACATTGCAGTCATCTAGAAACACGGAGTTGTTCGGTCGTCAGAGCACGTGTGACTCTGCCTCCCGTCGCCCCCTTTCCTAGAGGCGACACGGTGCCCTTGCCGTCCCCCGAGTGTCCCACTTGTTTTCCGTTGCTGGCTCCCCGGCTTGTGTCCCCGGGGACTCTCTTCCCGTCAAATCCAGCTCACCGCACAGAACAGATGAGTAATGCAGTTGGAAGAGTTCGAGAATCATTGATTCATTTGTTTCCGGTAAACTTTTTTCGGTGAATGATGGGATACGTGTAGAAATGTACACACACACACATTTACATATCCTACATAAGAGTCACCTCTGTTATTTCGTGTGGCTGAAGTTCATGCCTATTCATTGATACATAATTCATTTGATAAATGTCCCCAAATGTGTTTATCCATTGTGGGTACTGATAGACATTTGAGTTATTACCAGCTCAGGCAAACTACAGAAATTCTACATGAACATTCTTTTTTTTTTTTTTCAACTTTATTTGTATTGTTGATACTATTACAGATGTCCCCATTCCCCCCTCCCCCGTCCTTGCCCACCTCTATCCAACCCCCACTCGCCCCCCTTCCCTCTGGCCACACCAGGCTGTTGTCTGTGTGTGTGTGCATGAGCATTCTTGTACATGTACCTGGTGCCCTGGTGCTTGTATTTCTGTGAGAAATACAGAAGTGGACTCATTGGCTCCGAGGAGGTGGGTGTCTTCAGCTCCACTAGATGAGACCAGTTTTCTGAAGTGGTTCTGTCAATTCAATTCACACGCCATCTGTAGTTTGAGAATTGCTGTTATTCCACAAACCTGCCGACACTTGCTATTGTCAGACTTAAAATTTCTTACCTACTTTGTGAGTGTGTAGCGACAGATCAGTGTGGGCTTCACTTGTGTTTTCTAACAACGAATGAAGTTGAGGACCTTTTTGGTATGTGTATTGGCGATTTGGAATTTTTTTATGGAGTTATAAGAGTTTTGTCCATTTCTCTGTTATCTACTTTTTTCATTGGTTTGTGGATTTTCTTTTTATCCTTTATGGTGTCTTTTAATATAGGTTTTAAAATGTAGGTTTTAAAATTTTAGTGTCACATTTATCATGATTTACATTTTATGCAGATTTTAAAACCATGTGCCAGAGAGACAGTACTCTAAATATATATTTTCTCTCTTAAGTATGTTGTCTGGGTCACTCAGATCCAGGGTATTTCATGCCTGTATTTCACAAACAGACTATTTTCTGAAAATCCCTCCTAATTCTTTCATCCTTCCCTCTCCCTCAAACATGTTACCTAGAGAACATTTTTGAATTTTAGATATGGATATTGAGATTTTCCTTCATGTATTTTACTTTGTAAATGTCTGTGTATCGTATTAGTAATTGTAGCAGTCTTTCAATGAGTTTGGCTGCACACAGAAGGTGATGAGACACCTTTCAGGTCCTTGAAGTGATGAGAAACTTGCTAATTTTTAAAAAGTGGAAAGGAGGCTACGTAAGTTCTGCCTGTGCATTCATGCACCTGAGAGTTGGGTATTTCCGGGTTCTTGAGAATCTGTACATGTTATTTCTTGGATCACAAGGCCTCCAATAATCTGTCAACCCTCTCTCTCTCCCAAAGATCCCTCATGTCCATGATCCGGAAGCGGTCCCACCCCAGCGGCAGCGGTGCTAAGAAAGAGAAGGCAGCTCAACCAGAAACAAGTAATTCTCACCCCCGCCCTTGCTTCATTTTCAGTGGTTGACGGTGTACAGTTTTCTAACAGCACACAAAGTTGTCGACCTCAGTGACTATGGACAGACTGTCGGGGTGGGGGAGATGTGAACTTGACAGCTACCGGAGCGAACCAGGTAACAGTCATTGCCTTCGTGTATCTCGTTATCAAGAGCAGCACTTTCCAACCTGTCTCATCTCACGGCACACAGACGAATCGCTAAAATTCTGCGGCACGCCGCTGGGAAATCGCTGGCTAGAGCAGATCAGCATGCACACACGTCACTGTGAGGCGAAGTGTGCTGGGTGAGACACGTGATTAAGGTGCACAGGCGCTGTGGGGCACAAAGGAAGGAGAGGCGGTGATTCCCAGTGAGGGACTTGGGGAAAGGCTTTGCAGACTTGATAGCGGTGGACCGAGACTTTTATCAAGCACTTCATATGTACTCCTCGTCGCTGCACCCTGCGATGCAAGACACAGAATTTGCATTTGAGTGGGGGAGACAGGAAGAAAACTAATTATCCAATTAAATGTACAATGATTTCAATCTACTTTCTGATCAGAGCTGTGGAGGAGGCACACAAGTTTCTAAGGCAGTTTTGAGGTGGGCTGCTGGTGTCAGCTATGCTTACGCTGAGTCACTGTGGGTTTAGAAAGTTGGGGTGAAGGTGTTGAGGATAAAAGGAATTCACACACAGAGGCAGCAGATTCAGAGGTCCAAAGTGGGGCAGGGGTTCGGCATATTAGGGAACTGAAAGAAAGTTGGAGTTACTAGCATATGGGGTGCAAGGGAAGAGGTCTGATGGGTAGGCGAGAGCTGCATTCGGGAGTCTGTGGTCGAGCCTTGGAAATTTATCCTGAGGGCAGTACAGGTGGTAGGTAGGGGTGCAGCTTGATAAGATTTTTTTTAACTCACACCTGCTGCAGGGAGAGGGGAAAGAGCAAACGTGAAGGAGCGAGGGGATGAGGGAAGACCGCTGCAGTCACTCAGATGGATGCTCTGTTCATGGTGGCTCCCGCCAGGGCGGCTGTGGTAGAGGTGGGAAGAAGAGGAGGAATTCAGGAACTATTCGGTGAGGTCGGATGTACAGGAGTCTGCGATTCGCTGGAGAGGGAGGTGCTGAAGACCAGAAGGGAATGGAAGGAGGAGGGCTTGCCTGTGGAGCAGGGGCCCTGGGCAACTGGAGGCAGAGTCAGTTCCCAGCGCTTTGGGCAGTTTGGCGAGTAGCCACGGTGAGAGCAGAAGTTTGAATGCCGGGGCCGGATCTCGGCCTCTGTGCCGAGAACTGTAGAACCCGAACTAGACTCCTCAGTGTCTGCTCAGCGCCTGTCTGTTACACAGTACGGTGGATGCGCCTGGCTCAGAACCAGACCAGTGTGAGCTTCTCAGTCCCCTTTTCCAGCCCGCAGGTGTCGCTGCTGCAGTCCAGCCTTTTCCTGTCACTGGCAGTGTCACGGGTCCCCTCCCGTTGTCCTTTGTTCGGTGCTTCTCCCCGCATCAGAATGGAATCCAGACTCTGTCAGAGTCTGCTCGTAGACGGTTCTCTGCTTTCCCGTCAGCCTCATCTCATTACCCCCCTCCCATCTGTGGCCGGGCCGTTTCCACTGGCCCGCTCCGCACTTGCTGCTGCCACTCCTCGTTCCAGAGTTGCCCCCTTCCGTCCTTCTAGTCAGAGCTTTCTCAGGCGGGGTGCTCTTCTAATTCCAGCTCTCCAGTGTAGGTTCTAGGCTCTTCTGCCTCTCCCTTTTATTTATTAGTATTAGTATTAATAATCCAAAATGAATGCCACGTCACTTTGTGTTGCTCTAGCATTTTGCTTCAGATCTTGTTGCTGTCAAGATTTAATGCCGCCCCCCCACCCCCACCCCTGCAACCCCCACTTCCTGGTTCCTGCTCTGATGTTCTAGTTGTTTCCACGTCTCTGGAGGGTTTACTCCTCTCTGCAGCTTCCCGCAGTCTTCATGCATATGGAATGAATCCAGGTTTGGATCTAGTCTTTTCTTTCTTAGCAAGAACCTCCCAACCATCACAAACGAAAGCTGTTTGATTTCACGTGTGTGAATTCACTTTCTGTGCCTGATACTGCGATGTAGTACACTGCTCTCCGCCCAGGGATGTCACTGAAAGGCAAATCTTGCTTTTCGCCGGGCGTTGCAGGATTCAGAAAAAGTCCTGCCTCTGTTGATTTGCAGGATAGTCCTGCTCCCGGGTTCCTGGCTACACACCTTTCCTGACACTGAATTAAAATTTTGTTTGTGTTGATCGGGTTTGGGGACAGTTGCCAAGTCTGGGAGGGTCAGGAGGGCAGTCAGAACACAATGATTTCCCCTTGTAAGTAAGTCCATTATTAGCTGTCAACCTGGACAGCACCCTTAAATTGAAAAGAAGTATTCTAGAACTTACTGTCCCCTAGTGTTAGGAACCATACTTTTCCTTGCGGAAATGATGTTTCATTTACAATTCATGAAATGTGTTTTCACCCTTCTCTTCGAGCTGTTGCATTGCACTTTGGGGACCTGAGTGACTGACACAGAAGTTGCTCATGAGATTTTAAACTGGGGCGCTTCTAAATTCATACCGCCTTAAATGATGTGCACCATAGCCACCCTATGGCTGGAGCCTCTGTCTGTCTGGCGAGGCTGTTATTGATCATGCCTTGTTAATAGTTCACACTACAAAATAGTTGCTGAATGAATGTATCAACAGTGATTAAATGCATGATGAATGAATGCGTAGCATCAAACACTGGGCTCCTCTGTGACACTTTGGAACTTGCATTTAAAACACAGGGAGCAGCCTTGCCATCACATCAGTTTCTTACGTTAGCGTCTTACAGTGTCACTATCCAGTTGGTATGCCTTTCAGAGCTGATGAATGGAGAAACTTATTTGGTAGATACTGTTTCTTAAAAAACTTGATTGTAGGGAATACCTGTGGAATATTATAGTAGTTTTAGTTTTAAGTATAAGAAATCATTACAGACTTGGAAGTTAGTGACTAATTTTGTTAAGTATGCAGTTATTGGACATGTTCTGAGATTTTATATATTTAGGTCATTAATTTGTTGATATTGTCTTACCCCAGTTTACCAGTCTGTAGAATGGGGGTAATAGTAGTTTCTGTTTTATAGGGCTGTTGTGAGAATTAACAGTAAACATATAAAGCATTTAGGATAATACTTAACACATAGAAAATACCCAAAATGTGCCCTGGCTGGTGTGGCTCAGTAGACTGAGCTCTGGCCTGTGAACCAAAGGGTCGCCAGTTTGATTCCCAGTCAGGGCACATGCCTGGGTTATGCGCCAGGTAGAGGTGACTATACATTGATGTTTCTCTCCCTCTCTCTTTCCTTTCTTTCCCCTCTCTAAAACTAAATAAATTAAATCTTTTTTTTTTTTTTTAAAGAAAATACTCAAATGTTAGCTAAAAAAAAAAAATAGACAAGGTCCTAACCATCCTTTGAAAGGTGGGTGTCCTCATTTATCAGGCTCTTGTGAGCTTGTAGTTAAGAAAATTTCTTTAACTCTGTGACCTTAGGTCAAATTCAGACTTATTTGACCATGATGTATTCTTTAGAGATTTTGTATATCATAGTGGCATAAGATTTTTTTCACACCTCTTTAAAAATGTTAGTGAAAGGGAAAAGTAATCCTGTGGCATTCAACATTCATTTCAGCTTCTTTTAGGTAAAAACAAAAGGTTTTACTGAGTGGCAAGGTGATGGTTTTGTCTGTGGGTCTTTTTCTTTCCTTTTTTTTTTTAAGGAATTAACTTATTTTTCAAGTAGATCTTAAAATTTAAGCCTCAATTAATAACATGTAGCTTTCTGATCCAAGACTGACCTTGCAGCATGAACTCCAAGCACATTTCATTTGGTTCTCCTGCGGCAGTCCAGTACCGTCAGACCTGCTGTCTTCATTTGCCCCTTCTCTTTAATCTCCAGCATCCTGCATATTTCTATTGTCCTCCTGATCACATGCCTTTGTGAGACAATTACCAGCTGCACAATGGCAGAAAGACTTACAAAACATGCCATGAGCGCTCCGTGGGCGACCCTTGCAGATTTGTTAGAACTACTTAATAGTTTAGAAGTCCATATAGATTGCTTTTTGCTGGTTCTAAAACAGGGTCGGTGAGAGAGAGAGCTGGTGGAGCTCTAAGCTCGTGTTGCCCTCTGTGGTGCCCGAGTAGGGAATCTGATAAGAGTGATTTCTTTCCCTTATGGCCAATTAAGCCTTTACATCGGAAAAAGACTAAGAAATTAAAGGCTGGTTAAAATCTGTACACAGGACTGATAGTGGCACTTCTCTGAGTTGTCACTGTGATTCTGGCAGGCAAAAATAAAAAAGAAACTACTTTAAATTCCTGCTATGTTAGACGCTGCAGCAGATTTGAATGGTGGGGACCATAATTCTCCATCTGTCCGCCTTAAGTAGTTTTGTGTGGTGCATTTAATGGGGTCTCAGCCATTCCTTGGAGCGCTTCTCTGTGGGCTCCGTTCCTGTTGCTATGCAGCTCTTCCCAAGTCTCTCTCAAGATGGCAGCGTTTTTGAACACCAGATGGGGTGTTTTTGGAAGATTTTAAATTCCCAGGAAGAAATTCCATACCCAGACCAGGTGCTTATATGACAGGTTTAGACTTTATCTCCTTTGGTTTGGAATAGGGTGGCAAAAGCACTGTGTAGTGAATTATTTAAGTACTCAGGTATTTAGTAAGGGAAGGAGTAAGCAAATGAATGAATGAATTTCTGTCCGTAGTAATTTTGTCTGTCCCCATGTTGATGTTTGTGGGCCATCAGCAGAAGCTGCCCAGGAAAATGCTACTTAGTGGCACATAGGGGATAGACCCACAGTTTTGTTCTTTTTATTTTCTGACTTTGCTGCCATTTTTCCCATGTTGCCTGGCAAAAAGTACTTCTTTGTTTTTTTTCTTTCTTTGACTTCTGGGCATGAAAAGTGCTGTCTGGATATTTTAATTCCCAGCTTTTCAATGGCTTGTGAGGGTGGCAGAACCCATTCGAAGTCGGGACTGAGTGAGAAAGCCCAGGCTGTGCAGTGAGTGTCGCAGGGGCCCCATCGCGGTGGTGCTTGCAGAGGCGGGCGGATGGCGCCGTGTGGGCCTCTCTGAGCGGGTCCCCTGGGCACGGGTATTAGCGGATTAACTACCCAGGGTCAGTGGGTGCCGGCCATGTAGCAGAAAAGGGAGCCATCTTGTAGGCCACCTCCGGGCAAAGCCTGCCGTTTCAACAGTTAGCTTGGGGATGTAGTTGTGATTCCTCCACTTAGAAGTCATCCTTTTGGGGCTTAGTTATTTCTGCTCAAATAATGAAAATATCCACAGCCATTTAAAGCCAGAACGTTACGAGCCTGTCAGTAGGTAGAGACTGGTTGAGTGGCCGCAGTGTGCCTCATCGTGTGGGGTCTTACTGAGGATGCTAATGGGAAGGTCGTTATGGGACGTTTACACTGAAATACATCGGCTGCAGTGAGTTACATGGGCGTAAACACAAGATCCAGAACTGCGTTAACAGTGATACGTCTTCAAAAATGACTCACTGCTTTCGGTCAAGCTGTTCTGCAAAAGAGACAAATCCCCATGCTCTGAACCACAGGGTGACGCTCAGCACAGTTGCATTCTTCTGACTGATACATATTTCAACAGCTTCATTGTTTTTGCAGCAACATAGCCCACAGGGTAGACAATAGACAGTTGAAATTTTTAAATCAAACTTAAATTACTTCATGACAGTCATCTTTGGATGTATGTTTTCTTTTTAACATGGACAATTTTAAAAGACTTGAAAAGGGTTTACTTAAATGTTTCCTTCCCACGTGCTTCCTAAACAAAGATGGAGTTTAAACACGGATTTTACCCATTTGCTGCTTGTCTTTTGTCTGAATTTCTTTCAATAAGTAAAAGAATCTTTTTTGATCTTTTATTTTCTAGTGGACTTTTTGGTAGTTATTCCTTCTTTGGGCTGATTTCTTTGACATATGATGTACTATAACTTATAAAATACTTTTCAGATAAATATGAATGATTATTTGGGGCTAGTTACAAAGTTACATTTTTATTTTTTAATTTTATTTATTTATTTTTAAATTGATTCTAGAGAGATAGAGAACAGTATCGACTTGTTATTCCACCCATCCATGCATTCATTGGTTGCTCCTTGTATGTGCCCTGACCGGGGATTGAACCCACAACCTGGGCATATTGGGACGACGCTCTAACCAACTGAGCTACCTGGCCAGGCCCAAGTTGGGTTTTTGAAAACCTGCATAAATTCATTCTGCTGACAAAGGGGACAAAATCCACTTTGATTGTTTAACATAGACGAGCCAGTATTGATTTCCAGGCTCTAAATTAGACCTTAAAATTTATAAACCTTTTTCAAAACAGATTATTTATTAAAAGGTTTTTATGAAAAATATGTTGCTACCTGGTCGCTATTAACCTTAAATCGTTGGTATTTTGTGACTTTGTCTGAAAAATGACTGTGGTTAATTACATAGTGAAATCTTTTGAAGTCACCACGAATAGGAAGTAACTGTTCTCTTATGGCGTGTGCTGATTTGTGTGTATGTTCTTTGAACAGCTGAAGAGGTCACCGATCTGAAGAGGCAAGCAGTTGAAGAGATGATGGATAGAATTAAAAAGGGAGTTCATCTCAGGCCCGTCAGCCAGACAGCTAGACCCAAGGCGCAGGTACGGAATCACTGAGTGCTTGTTCTCTTCCTTGGTGTTTCTGTTTTCAAATGGGAAGTTTCGAAGTGTGACGCAAGCTCTATCAGGACTGACTGTCAAATCTTAGGATAAGG
Organism: Phyllostomus hastatus; assembly: GCF_019186645.2. Taxonomy (NCBI): domain Eukaryota; kingdom Metazoa; phylum Chordata; class Mammalia; order Chiroptera; family Phyllostomidae; genus Phyllostomus; species Phyllostomus hastatus. The sequence goes on along the minus strand of NW_025334004.1, from coordinate 25,423,748 downwards.
CTAATGTGCCCTAAAAAACCTTTATTTCCATAGGCATGTTTCAGGGGGGACTCTACTTGGCCCACAGTGGGCCTAAATCACCATGGAAACCAGGTCCTGCTGTCACAGGTGCTGGCTGGCATCAGCCTGACCGAGACACTGATGGGAACTGGTATACCCAACAAATCACGATTGCTACATGGTTTCTTTTCTTTAATTACTGACTGGTGGTTTTGTAGAATTTAACAAATATTTATTGAGTACCTACTATGTGCCAAGTACTATTTTAGGGACTGAGGATAAAGCAGGAAACAGGAGAGACACAAATTCTTGCCTTCCTGAGGCTTCTATTTTTGTCTGTGTCTTTTGGTGGGGGGCAGGGGGCAGGGGGCCTGGGAGTAAGGAGTCACATAATAATGCCAGAACAGACCTAAGACAGCTTTTGAGAAATCATTACATGTATGTGATCATTTTCACTTGATTTCACAAACTTTTTCCAGGTCACTTCAAGGAGAAAATTTTGTGCAGGGGAAAGGAAAAAGAAATACACATACACACACACACACACACACACACATGTATTTATACATATGTATAAATAAGATCATCAACTTTAAGACCCCAGTGAGCACAGGATCTATCGAATCACAGAGTCTAGTTCAGTACTTCTTCTTTCCCTGTGTATGTCTTGTTGCATTTCAGGAGACCTAGTAATAGATATTTTGACATTTTTCTTGAAAAATAGTTTTCTTTTTTCACTTTAGTAAGGGATCAACAGATCGGTTCTCTTTCTTCTACTTTTAAAACAAACTTTGTTTCTTTTTTACTCTCAGAGATGCCCCTCTCCAGCTGCTCCATGTCCCCAAGTGTCAAAACCGTTCAGTACAAATTCTGCCGGGCCTTGAAAGTTGCCCCTTTGTCACAGGCAGGCAAGACTGCCAGGCCAGGCAGGAACGGGCACTGCGTGGGCTGTCGGGGGTGCAGGGGTGGGGGTTGGAAGGGTGGCAGGAGTACTCAGCTGCAATGTAGATTGACACCTAGTGAAGGAAAGCTTCCGCCAACAACCACGAAGAGTAATTCCACCTCGTGCTCGTGAAAGCAGTTTTCTAAGTTGGGGGTGGGGGCGAACGCAGAAGTCAGGCCGAACCTAGAGCCGGAAGAGAGGCTGAGGGTGGAGCCCGTGCGTGCGGCACAGCCTGGGGCACAGCCGTCTCAGGGCTGGTGTCTGGGGACTGAGTGCCGGGTGCCGTCCCTGGAGTTGGGGCCTCCCATTCTCCCCACTGCCCGGGCTGGTTCTCCCCCAGCGGGAACAGCACCTGCGCTGCCAGACTCACTGGGTCCTTGTCCCCATCAAACAGAATACAGTGTGAAAACGCTTTAAGATGCAGGGTCCAAGTGGAACCTTGGAAAAGAACACATTCTTAGGACTTTCGTGTCACAACTCTGTTGGAGAGAAGCAGCAAAACTGTGCCATTACTAAAGAAAACAGTGTGACTAAGCAGTGTAATTAAGAAGCAAAATTAGTTTAGAAAGAAAAAAAATGTTGAAAACTTCTTAAATCCTAAGTAATCAATGTTCCGTATGTACTCTTCCAACAGTTACACATTATTTAATGTCCATTCAAAACCTCGAAGACACCCGCACCAGGATCAGTGGACGAGCGGGTTTTTTGCTGGTAATCATTAATCTGTGGAGAGGTAGTGCCGAATGACCCGGTCAGTCACCTTTCAAACGAGCAGTCACTGCGTGCCGGGGTACAGACTTCTCCCCGCAGTGACCTCGGGGCTTTCCTGGCGTGTCCCGAGTGCGAGAGCCCGCGGCCTGGGCTGCAGCGCCTTCTGCAGCCAGAGGTGGCGGCGTGCATGGCATGGCGGCGCTTTGGAGCATGCCTTCAGCCACATCCTTCATTCAAAAGTCACAGCTTGTGCCCTGCAGAAGTCAAGCCTGCCTTGAGAATACTAAGTTCACTGCGAATTTGCAAGATTCCTCGCTGCTGTTGGCAGTGCTGGTGTGGTTCAGATTAGTGTGTGAGAGCTTTAGGTGGGCACAGATGGTGTGTATACTTCAGAGAAAACCTAGGCTGAGAAAGTTGAACGCCTTAGTCTGATTTGTCCACGAGCAGCAAACCTCTCTCTCCTTCCCCCTCCCTCTGTCTCTTTCTCACTTCCCTGTTATTGTCCTTTTTAAAAAATTGGAAGGGGATCTTATTCTTTATTATCTTCGGAGAGGAAAAAATTATAGGTTGCTATGAATCACCGCCCCCCCCCCTCCAATTTCTTGATGAGAGAGGAATTAACCTTAGCTTTTTTCTCGGCACTAAAGAGCCTTGGGGGCCCTTTCCCTGTCTTGCAGACTTCCCTTCCTCTCTATCCTTTGTGAAATGAAGAAGTACCAGGGAGATCAGAGGTCTTTTTTTGGTCTTTTTCATGAGGTCCTCATGCTAAATTTTCCATCCATTAAATTACCTGAGGAATCCAGAGACACTATGAGGTGTTCCGGGGCCAGTAAATATCACCCAGAACTTCGTTTCGGATTGTCTCATTCATGGTGTAGCCAGAAGAGAACTGGGCTTGTAATCAAAACGCCGACTCACGTGCACTCTTCCTCGAGGTGTTACTCTCCCCGTGGGCCACACACCCTCTGAGGCCTTTCGCCGTCTGGTAGCCAGGGATGCTAAGGTGCTCCTGTAAGCCCGTTCTCCCGACCCGGTCCTGTTGTGGAATTCCTGAAACGGGGCGTGCCCGTTCTCTGGGCCCGGCTTTCGCCGGGAGCTCGTGGAGCCGAGAGAGGTTTTCTGCCTGCCGCTTGCCTTCTGCTCTGCAGCCTCCCTCGCCCTCACTTGCCGGCGGGAGCCCCGCCCTGTGAGTGCAGAAGCTTAGCGTCAAAAATTCGAAATAATTCGACATCAAGCCTTCGAAATCTGGTGCTAACCAGTTTTTTTCTATGGGTGATGACAAATAAGAAACACAATGGTATTTAGAATATGGCGGCTTGAGTCCTTTTGCTTGGAATATTGCTGCTAATTTTCTATTTAACTGCCCCTAGGGAGTACTAACCCTGTCTAATATTTTTTCCTAACAGTAGGACATAGACCTAATTCGAAGAAATAGTGAAGATAAGCTGTAAACACTTTGTCTTGTGAAATGTTTGTGGAGTATATTAAAAGTGAATTACTCAGTCAATTGTTTTTTTTTTTTAATTGTAGCCAGAATCTTCCAAAGGCTCTGAAAGCGCAGTGAATGAATTAAAAGGAATACTGGTAAGAATAGAACTCAGTTTATTATTCACTTAATGGGAAAATGAAAGGAGGATGTTTTTGAAGTGGACTGCTATGAATGATTGGTTTGATATGTTTTATTTCCACGTCCAGTTGCCTCGTTTCTTTTGATAGTTTGTTTGATTGAATTATGGCCTTCCCATCAGGCGTGTTATTAAGGTACTCTGCTGTCTCTATTCTGAAAGAATGGTTCCACTCTCACCAAAATCATGGTTTCTTGTTCTTACCCTCCAGTCCTGGCATCACAGCTTGAAGGTAAAATGTCTGGCCAGATGCGAGGAGCTGGTCCATGCTTGTTAATACCGGAAATAGAGCAGAGTCCCTTACATGAACGGTGCTTACCTTTGGGGCGTGAGAGTGGAATTCTTGGCTCCTGAACGTAAATCTGAGCCCCTGCCCAAATATGTTCCCAACAGGGTCAGTCTGCTTTTTCTCACAGTTTATAAGATTTGATGGTAAATTGGAGAATAAAATAAAAAGTCCCCTTCTTCAACATTACTAGTTTTGCTTTCTGAAAGCTATTCCTGTCCATTGGAGAACACCTCTAATGCCCACCTCCAGCTGTATTCGCCCTTCCATCGTAATGAGCTTTTGCCCACTGAGTAAATGAGCACTGCCCTGTCCAACAGTTGCTGTCAGAGACGAACGCCTCACTTAGGAAATGTTTCAGATACTTAGTGCTCTGTTCTCCGATCCCGTTAGAGCCTCAACAGCAGTCATTATGCACAGTAAGTCAGCAGATCCGGGGGCGGGGGCGGGGTTCGGGACTAGTGCTCCTGTGTTTGTTGTTACTGCGCTAATTGCGCGTTGCATGTAGACATCCCCATAATTGCAGTAAACAGAATTATTTTCATCAAGCACGAAACAGTACACTTAACTCAGAATGGCTTAATTAGTTAGCTTTAGTTTTTGGCGAGTGAAATTAGCGCGAGAGAGGTATAGCAGTGGCTAGCAGTACTGGTCTGCCTACAGGGTCAAGTAAAACCATTGGAAAACCGTGTGGCTATCACCTAAGGGATTCTTTGAGGAGACAGTTTTGTCACCCAGTGTTCTGTTAAGGAGACCTCTCCATGACAGTCCCCACCCCCCACCCCCCCTTTTTTTTTTGTCTCTGCGTTACATTGCTAATTCCTGTTCAAGAAAATGTCCCCCAGGGCATCATGAGGTTCTAGAGTGTAGTTCTGATCAACAGTGAAAGAGTCAACTATACCAAGTGTGACTTTTTAAAAATTAGGTCGATTTGAAAAATCAGACATCTGCACCAGACCTGTGTGAAATGTGACGGGCCAGGGCGTGCCGCGTCCCAGAATGCTGGTGGCGGCGAGCTTCCTGAGGTGGCCTTGCTCTGAAAGATGATCGTAGTCACTGCGTAATGCCGTTCGCCAGCATCTGGTGCCACTTCAGGGAGAGACATTTTTGAAAAAGATTTTTGTGCAATAATTTATGAATTATAAAAACTGTCAAAACAAAACATCTTTTTTTCCCCCCTGTAGATTGCCCCTGTCCTCCGTGTCTGGATTTGTCGTTAGATTTCTCTGCCTTGTCTGGCATTGTCATCAGAATAACATTTATTCTGATGACATTATTTCTTTACATTAAGTGGCTTTTTTTTTTAAGAGGAACTCACAGTGTCCTCCCCTACTCTTCTTTGCCAAATGGCAACTCTCTGCCACCCCCATAGAAGTCCCTCTGTGGGGGTGCATCACTCGTCACCTGGTGCCAGGAAGCCGTACCACGTCTCGTAAGAGAGAGAAGAAGGAAGCCCCTATCACATGGGCTGTATTAGTGCCTTTTGCTGGGGCTCAGACTGTGAGGATCCTCAAATTTAGTACCCAGCAAAGACACCAGCCTCACAGCTGTGACATGTGAGAAATACACGTGAAAAGCCCACAGGTTAGGAGGTGAGCATCTGTGCCCAGAGATGCCAAGAAGCCAGGAAGCAGCCTGGTCAGCACCACTGCGGAGCAGAAAGCAGGGGCAGACCCAGTGGGGAGGTGCCCGCTGAAGTGAGGGAGGCGGGGCCTGAGCTGCAAGCACACCCGGGACCCAGGGGTTGGGCCTGGGGCTGGCAGTTAGCGCCCGAAGAGGAAAAAGGCCCTGGCCAGGAAAACTTCACTGTATTTTGAGTTGTAAAGCTTTCGAGCCAATTTTTTCCCAGTCTATTTTCACTTAATCAAAAAAAAAACTGTATATTGTAAATTTAAAAATATATGCTTCATTCCTTGTAGTCACACAAGGATTTTGAGGTGACAGAAACCTCTTGAGTCTTCCCAGTGATTTAGAAGTCACTCGGAGCGGAAATGGCAATTTCTGAAGACTAAATCCATACAGGTTAATCTAAAAGTCTCTTTTCAAATCCAGTGGCCTCTAAATCAAAGAAACAAAAGTAGCGTTTGAAAAAAATTCTCTTACAGGTCTTTCTCAAACATCTTCAGTTTTTTCAAAGTACCCAAAAATTGTCAAAGAGCTAATTTTGCTACTGACAATTAGATTACTCAGTGTTTATGAACATTTAGCTAACATGGAAACTAGTATTGTTAAATGATCAAAGTGGTTTGAAACAGGAATAGAATATTGGTTTGGGAATTCGAAGAGCCAAGTTCAAGGTCAAGCCCCAAGGCCCTTTTCTCTGTAAGGTGAAGGAATTGTATATACCACATGGTCCCTAAGTTAATTTCTGGTTCTCAAAATCTATGGTTATAATATAAATAGATGATTAAGATCATCTTAGTATTTTATTAGCTGAGCTCCTTTGTCATTTTGGTTGAGAGTCATGCAGAAACCTTCCTTTTCATAATTGGCTCCATATTTAAAGTTTACTTATAAATTAGCTGAATTAACTGTATCAGTCAGCGAGTGGAGAAAAATTATGGGATTCAAGGATTTGAACCTGGGAGGGAGAGGGTCATTCACTACAGTCAGGAATTTGGGAAAATAATACTGTTGTCTAAATGAAAAATGGAGAATATCGTGAAAGAGAAATTCTTCAATAAAAGATATTCATTGACTCCAGCCATTGGGAGAATCACACAGAATGTCCTTGACATTTAAACAACGTAGTACTAGTTTCATGAGTCGTTTTAATAAAAATGGCCATACCTTTTAAAAAGATCTGTTTGCATGTGATACAGCTGGTAAGTTTTTAAAAATTATAAACAAATGATTTGACAATAGTTTTTCTAATACATTTTTAAAAATTAATCTAAATTGTTTTTAGTTCTGTGTTACCAGTGTTTATCCTATCTTATTCTATACCTCTTAGATGAGTAGATACGGACCTGCTTGTTAACTGTCAAATAAACCCAGTAACTTGGAAATGATACAATGAGCTGTTACAGTGTTACATATAAAGTAGTTTTCCTTTGGGTGTATTTTATAAACATGTGCAGTAAAGGAAGAGCAGAAAGACGTACTTCGGGGTGGGGACGAGGAGCGGGTGTGTGCTGGATTCCATTGTGAGCCCCGTGTAAGCACTTTGCGCCTCGGTTTAGGTCGGGCACCTGGCAGGGAAAGGATGCAGTCTCCCATCCTCGTTAGGCAGGTTCCTCCCCGGTGGCAGGCTGCTGGTCCGCAACTGTGCTGTTAGGGGAAAGCACCTTTCTGCATAAAACAGCACAGTAGCCTGTGTCACCGAAGATTTGTAATCACCTGATTTTACAAAGCTTTTGGCTTTATAGGCTCAAGAAGAAACACGAGTTATCATGTTTAGCCAGTTAGAATTCTCGGACTCCTCAAGGAGTTAGCAGGGAACACAGTGCAGGAGTAAGGCGGGCCTGTGCTGAGCTCAGGAATGACCCGGGCTGGCCTGGTCCTCAGCCTCGGTGCACGAAAGCCGCCTTCTTACTCTAATACCAAGTCGGGCAAGTTGTACCAGGCGTGGGGTTCTGATTTGCTCTGACCGAAATATTGTGCTTCTCCTGGCTTTGCTTCTCCCCAAGTCTGTGGCACAGGTGAGGAAGACTATTTCAAAGAAATGGTGTGTGTTTCTTATGAAAGAAAATGGACCACTCGTGGTGGTGGACTGCCAAGCCCTTGCACATAAGAAGCCCCTCAGCTAGTGTTCTGCTCAGACACGTGGTCGCGGAGGTGGGAAGCCACACCCCTCCCTCCACGGCACCCGTCCTAGAGCCGCCAGGGCGGGGAGCCACTGCCCGGGCCTTTCTCTGCCGCCTTGAGGGGCAGGACCAGTCTCAGCAGGAGCACAGCCTTGCGGCATCTCTTGTCCCCTTTGGCGTCTCCTGGGCCCTGAATAGCACGTTCACTGCCTCCATTGCTAGGATTCTGGAGTTCCCGTGCCGGGCCCTTCCTGGCCTCCCTGCCAGAGCCTCACCTTTCCTCTTGCACGAAGAAACCGCACTGTGCTCAGTGCAGCGTATCTTCGGGCGGGCCACGGAGAGCCTTACGTGCCTCCTTCGGCAGCCACGACACCACTGTCACCCGTTGTGCAGGCAAGGTCATTCTCTCTGAAGAATCAGCTGCCCATTTCTCAGTGCCCCGAGGGTTTCGGCTCTGTAGCGCGTGGCTGTCACGTGAAGATAACCACCTAAGGTGAGTTCAGCACGTCAGTGCTCTTCTCCACACGGCGGAGCAGCACACATCCGGTCTTAATCATCGAAGTGCAGGGGTGCAGGTGCCTTCCCGCCCCTGAACTTCGTCCAGGTAGCTCGTCACGGGTGTTCTTGTCCTGGTCTTTTGATACGGGAGCCAGCATCTTACTACATCATCGTCAGCATCTTCTTCAGTGGTCCACTGAGTGTTGAAGCGCGCCCATTTGAGATACGTACATACACGTAAAGTTCGTTTTATTTTCTAATTCCATTCAAATTCTGGTAACGTTTTGGTGGTTTGATTTTTATATTCTTTTGTGTATTGTATTAAGCCATTAACCTTTTTGTTTTTGTTTTGTTTTCACTTTAGGGGACACTTAACAAATCCACTAGCTCGAGAAGCTTAAAATCCCTTGACCACACTGAAAGCAGTGAGACTGAGTTAGAGAGGATTTTGCGCCGCAGGAAGGTGACGGCAGAAGCAGACAGCAGTAGTAAGCTGGTTTGACTTCTCCGCGCTCTCCTCTTCCTCTCTGGAGCCTCTTCCTTTGAGTCCCCTTTTAACCTGAAGTTACCCTTTCAAATGACGATTAAATTTTTTTAATGTGAATGAGAAGTATTGGATGGTCAAAGGCATTTATGGCTGTCTCATAAGTATGCTGATGTTATTTTTTTTTTATTGGCATGTGTACTTGTTTATTTGTAGGCACTCAGGCCTTTATAGATCTGGATTTGCTTAATGCAAGATGCCCTTGCATTAAGCAGAGACATTCAGGATGGGATTTGGCAACAATGTAGCATGGAGTACAGGCTCTGGAAGTAGACTGTAGTTCGAATCCTGGCTCTGCCATTTACTAGCTGCTTCCCCTTACACAAGGTACCTACCTCTCTGTGCCTCAGTTTCTTCATCTGTAAAGTTAGGGTACTAAAAGCATTGCCCCATCAGATTATTCTAAGGATTAAGTCGGTCACTGTATGGGAAGTGCTTGGCACTGTGCCTGGCAGACAGTCCGCACACACACGATCCTCAGTAGTAATAGTAGAAATTACACATCAGTTACACATGCAGAGAAATCATCTCAGTTCTTCGTACCCAGCTAGTTTAGTGTCTCTGCCTGCGAATGAGAAATTCCAGCTCTGTCACCAGCTGTGACCGTCTGAGCAAGTCTTGCACTCACCGTTGGTATTCGTGTCGTGATACGCGTGGATTGGATGTCAAAATCAGTTCCCACACTAACCTCGTGTGTCCGTTTTTCCCCATCCACTTAATCGTGGGAATTAGCAGAAACCTTTCTGAGGTTTTCTTCTTGTGCCTGGGAGGCTGGCTTTGAAAAACTAAAGTAAAATTAATCCGCAACTACAACCAATAGGCTGCATCGTTTGGACTCGGTTGAGTCAGGTCCGGTCCGTGTAGCCCATTGTAACGGTTTCACTTGCACTGCCGCCGCGTGCACGTCAGGTTCAAGTTGCTAGAATATTAAGGAATCGGGCGTTTGGTAATCATGCCGTAGTTTTCACATAGGGACTTAAACAATCAAGTTAACCTAGAAGCCTCATCACACCAGCCAAACCTTTATTATAAAAAGATGAAGCTTTTGTTTTCTTCTTAAAAAAAAATAATCAGTTTTCAGTTTGGCCTGGAAGCTTTGCTGTCACTATCCCATCAGAACCCCCCTTCCCCAACCTCTCAGGAGAGTTAAGGGGTGCCATGAGAGTGTTCTTTTTCCTTAGGATTGGTTTCCCAGCATTCAGCCACCTCTGTCATGAGTATTCATCTGGCGACTTAACCAGTGCGTGGTTTTTCCAGCGTTTCATCCTCCATGTACTCACATAGCCGCTGCTGATTGTGAGGTCTCTGTGGAGGCCACTGTCGGGCTCGGCCATGTACCTGTTTTATTTTGCCACTGACATTTTTGCTCCTGCAGAAGCATCCTTACCTCCAGCATAAACTCGGTCAGACATGAAGCACTCACTGTTTCAGAGTGACTTTTCTGTGGGAGAAACCAGGGGACATTTTCATTTTAGTCAGTATGGAAATTTGAATAATTCAAAGTATAAGAGAAGGTGGAGATATGTTTTATGGGCATGGTGAGACTCTTATTTTATTGGTCATATTCCATCAATATACAGACATTTAATAAATCATTTGAGGGATGTTAGAATAAGCTATCTGTTCAATAGAATCACTATTTAGATAGAGAGACGATAACTTTGTAATGGCAGGATAGAGAGGATACACATACTGAGGAGAGTAACTTGTAATTGAGCAGAAATTTTATTTTGAGCTCCCTAGTAGCCAAACCAAAAAAAAAAGGGGGGGGCGGGAAGCAAACCTACAAACTCTATAATCTAGTAAAAGAAGTACCTTTATAAAAAGATGGTATGGATGTTTTCCTAGCATCAAACTGGAAGAGGTACTTACCATATAAGCCTTCTAAAGGCCATGGAATGAGAAAGCGAAAATTCTAGGACAGAAGGGGTGGGTTAGGAAGCTAATGCAGCCAGCTGCATGGTGAGAACAAATGACAGCGATGAGTTTGATACATTTGAGCCTCAGGTTCACTTGAATCTCGGGGATGTTTTTTCCACCACACACAAAGGTTTATGGGAAGGCTAAATGTGGGGTCACAGAGCAGAGAAAGGAGGCGTCTAAGAGAAGCAGAGGCAGCCTGAGGTTTGCAGAGCTCAGGTCCCAGGTTAGTTGGTATCTGCCCCAGAGGCCCGTGAAGCACATTTTTCTTTATAATTTTTCTTACGGACCTGACTGATACTCCCATTGTTTACCTAGACTTGGGGCCGAGCAAACTGACATTTCAAAGAGCAGCAAGGGCCTCTTGGAAAACACTGGGCGGCTTAAGCAGGATGCAACGATGATAATAATCTTACACATTATGCATTTTTCCATATTTCTTTTTGTTTGTAAGAAAAGGAAGAGCTCTAGCCCAGCTCACCCACTCCCCTTTTTAACTGGCTTCAGCTGCGGAACACGCAGTGGGCGGTAGTGTGTTCAGAAGCACATCTTTTCCCCACAAGGACAGGTTGTCTGGAGTGTCCAGTGTTGCAGTTGGCAGTTACCCAAGGGCAGAACAGAGCTGCTCTGGAGCTATTCTTAAAGTCAGCTTCATGTTTATATTTTTAGGATCTTTCTTTCTTGATCTCTGTGCCCTTCCCTGTCTGCCCCCACATCTCCGTGCAGCATGAGGCATCTCCACGTAACACAGGTGGGCGGGAAAGGCCTTTCCAACCCGAATACCCAGTGTCCCCAAGTTGTCCGCCCAGATGCTGCGGACGGAATCAATGAGGAAGAACAGACGCTGGTGCTTCGGGAGCTGAGGCTTGCAGCCAGTCCTGAGCGGGTCTGTATCTCCCACACGGAGAGAGGCTGAAGCAGGTGCCACAGCGGAGTGGCCGAGCCATTTAAATTAGGGCTTCATTTTTGCAGTTGATGCGTTACACTGTTGTCATAATCAGCCACATTCGTGTACAAATGAAAGAACAGAATCCCAGAGCTTTATGTCGAAGAGGGATTCGCTGGCGTTTCTGGATTGCACCCACTTTGCACCACTTTCTTTTTTAGGGGATGGTCTCACATTTCTTAAGGCATATCCCAATTTTGTCCTCTTTTTTTTTTAAGTGTAGCTTTTTTTTCATCTCTCTTTTTTTAAGATTTTATTTATTTATTCTTAGAGAGGGATGGGAGGGAGAAAGAGAGAGAGAGAGAGAAACATCAATGTGTGCTTGCTGGGGGTTAGGGCCTGCAACCCAGGCATATACCCTGGCTGGGAATCGAACCTGCAACACTTTGGTTCGCAGCCCACATTCAATCCACTGAGCTACGCCAGCCAGGGCTCCAATTCTGTCCTCTTTTGGTTAGCACTTTTCCAAGTTGTCCTCGGGTTTCATTTTTAGAGGTTCTAATTTTATTTGTCCATTTGTGACTTATTTTGTAAAAATCTCTTTGTTTTAAAAGGATTCCTTTTGAAGTGTCAATACATACCAGAATCTTGTTTTGAAAAAAAAAAAAAAGGTCTGGGATAGTATCTTTCAAAAGATAGAAAATGAGTCACAATGGAGCTTAGCTTCAACACCAGAATTTCTAGGTTGATAATGCCAATAATTTCAGTGGTCAGGCCTGTTGCGGTTTTTTAAAACCTGCCCCAAAGAGCAGAAAAGTCTGACAGGTAAACAGCCAAACTCTTTGCCACTTAGTTTTTGTAATCCTGTGTCTGCATATTAACAGGAAATAAATCCACTTACTTCTCAATCACATTAAAATGAAAATGTTCATAAAAGCTGTTTAATGCTCAAGAAGCCTTCCTGAGCCTTTTTCAAAAGAGCCTTTTGACATTGTTCCATTTTGTGTTTCAAATGCAGAGCTGAGTTTGGGGAGGAATTAACTCTTAAGAGTCCACATGGTTCAAGTAGGGCTGTCAGAAAGCCATACTTAGGAGAAGAAAAGAGTTTTCACAATTGCAGCATTTTTAAGGACTCTCTGGTCAGTGAGGCAACCATGGCCTGGGGGCTTGTGGTTTCTTAAAAGTCTACACAATTTCTCAGCATGGTCTCGGTGCGCTGAGTAGTGCCCCCAAGGCAGAGTAAATTTCTGCTAGGAACATTTTCCAGCACGCTCTTGAAATTGTAGCAAAACTTGGCCTTTTCACTTGCGGAGGGATTTTCAGCTAATCTGTTTTTCAGTCCCATAATCAGCATCACGCAGAATTATTAAACTTGAGGTCTGTGTTTGGTTTTAAGGTCCAACTGGGATATTAGCCACCTCAGAGTCCAAATCCATGCCAGTGTTGGGTTCTGTATCCAGTGTAGCAAAAACAGCCTTGAACAAGAAAACTCTGGAGGCAGAATTCAACAGCCCGTGCGGCCCAGCACCTGAGCCGGGTGACGGGCCGTGTAAATTGGAAGGAGGCACACGTTCCAAGGTTACGTTTCAGTAAGTAATGATGCTCTTTACTAAATGGTGTGTGGAAGAATCTGGGATAACTAACTCGTGGGTTACTCTGCTTTATTTCTCTTTGAAGAGGTTTTGATTTGGCTAGCCAATAAGTATTCTTCCTTCCTTCCTTCCTTCCTTCCTTCCTTCCTTTGCTGAGCCAGCTTTTGATTCCAGGCTCTTAGCTTTGAGGTCTGATTCCCATCCAAAGCAGATATGTGTGAAGGAGTTTCTGCCCCTCTACTGGGTTGGTAATGAGGTTCTTCTTCTGCATGAAGGTTGGCTTGGGTAATAATTATTCAGCATCAGAAGACAATCCATCTTTCAAGATTAAATGCTTACATCATCCCTCTTAATGGTTCCTGAGGAGCTGAAGAAGATACCAGATCTTTCAGAAGAACTAGATCCTCAAACATACTTTGAAGTGTACCTTATTTTCTGGTCCTCACTTAAAGGCGAGCCTTAATATTTCTCTGTCCCGAGAACAAAAACCTACCGTGTGAAGGTTTATCTCTGTAGACTAGCTTGAAAGTGACACTTTGTCACAGAGTTAATCCTGCTATTGAATGTGTTTCCGGCAGAACTAGTGGAGGATCAGTTTGTTTTATAACAATGGCGGGCTCTTTTTTGAAATTAGTCTAGTTTTGCTTTAGTTCCCTTGCCAGAATGTCAGGGGGTTTGTTGCCTGAAGAAAAGGAAGAGGTGAGACAAATCAGATCAGCCGATGGTAATTGTAATCACGGTTAATTAAACCTCTGATTTCCTGTTCTGTCGGGAGAGAAAGAACCCTTCTTTGTGCCTCTACCTGTCTTAGTTTAAAAGGTGAAACCTGGACAAATGAAGTCGAAATTCAATTTAGATCTATTTTTGCCAACTGGTATTTTCTTCCATTCTTGCATTTCTCATTGGTACTATTAACTTTTTTTCCTCCCTCTTTTGGAATGAATGGCCTCCTTTGCTGACTTACAGTTTTATCTAATTCCATTGTGCTTCAAGGCACACTTCCTCCTGCAGTCACGTGCTGCTTTTGACTGCAGTCACTCAAGCAGCCCTGACAGAAAGATGATCTATATTCATCCTTCATCTTTCCTGTTAGATTTGTTTAACATCTAATTGGACGTCAGCAATCGGGCTACACTGGAACCAATATCCAGACACAAAAGCAATTTGGCGGAGACAAGTTGGTTTCCGAGAGATGCTTCACTGTGTGTGTATAGATTTTTTTTTCCCTTTACCATTTTCCACAGATAATCTTAATCAGAAAATACTGCAACTCCTTCTTCCTTTTGTCTGCCTTTTATTCTCCAAAAGTAAGTGGAAATTACATTCCCAAGAAAGGAAATGAAATAATTGCAGGCCCAAGGTCTGCAGAACGTGTTGAATCGACAGTGAAAAGGATCCGTGTGTTGGCAGACACAGTTGTTAGAATCCATAAAGGCCTCCGTGAGGCTTAATTTATTTCTCATCTTGCTTGTTCAATGACTGCTCAAGAGACACATTTCAATTTAATTTATCTACTTAAGGCGCTAATACAAATACTCTGTGCTGCTGTATTAACTTCCCAACTTTGTAACCTAATGCTTGATTATTCCGTTCTTGACATTCTGCAGCTGAAATAGCCAAAGCCATGCGTTTTCACAGAAGAAAGCCATTTAACAAAGAAGAGTGCCTTTCTGAAAAATCGGTTTAAGGACCATTAGACTCTCCAGACGAACCCAAGTATTTTGTGTACGTGCATGGTAACTATTCACTTCATTCGTGGTTCAACCTGGCTTTTCCATGAGGGAAAGGAGTCTAACAGAATTTAGTTGTAGGTAAGCTGTGGAAGTAAAAACTCATGTGATGTACCGGGATTCCCTGAAAGCAGCCTCACTGCCAGGAATGAAAAGGATTGTCTTCAGGACTGTTTCTGACCGTCGCTAACTAGTACGTTTACTCTGTTTCACAAACCGTGAGGTAGGGGCAGACCACATGGTCTTGTCTCCTAGACGTGAATTGTCCAAGCACTTGGAAGTTGGATCAGCAGTTAAAAGTGAGATGTTTCCTTTGCTTTTTAAAACAGTCTTTGCACTCCGGTAATTGCGTCTTTATATTGATCTGTAGAGAGACGACAAAGTGTTTTAGGTGAGTGGCACTGTTGGCTCTTGACAGGGAATCAAGGTCAAGGAGTTAATTACAGTAGCCTCCAGTACTTACATTATCTCACACACACACACACACCCTCCCTTCCTCCCTCCACTCTGGCCTCTCCGCCCAGGTTTGGGTCTATTCTTGCCCTTTACTTGAAATGCTGTACCCTCTGCCCGGAATGTCTTTTCCCCAAGTTATACGACCTCCTGTCTCAACCTCCGCCATTTCTTTGCTCAATGTCATCTTTTAAATGAGGCCCACCCCTACCACCCTATTTAAAATTGTAACTCCAAACTTTGTAAAATCCAAACTTTGGTTCCTCCTTAACCTGCTCCATTTTTTCCCCACAGCAGTTATCTTCCAATATACTATGTGCTTGATGTATTATGCCTAATGCGTATCCTTTCTTTCCCTGCCTGGATGGAAGCTCCACGAGGGTAGGAGTTTTTTGTTTTCTTCCCAGGCATATCTCAAACGCCTGGAAGAAAGTTCTTGCCTTATGGTAGGCTCTCAGTAAATGTTTGTTGAATAAATGAACAGCATGAGTACATTTTTTAGTATCAACAAAACAGCAGAATATCAATTCATTAAAGTACTCGATTACCCAGCATCGCCCATGACTCAGCGGTTACACAGATTCATAAGCCAGATGTTAGAGACTTTCGTCTGTTGGTTTTGGTTGGCTTGTCCGGGTCTTCAAACATTTTTTTAAATGCCCAGGAGTCATTTAGGTCCAGCTCAGTCTTGCACATCTTCTGCATCTTTGTACTGAAACGAGATCAAGTTATCAGAGGCAGCAGAATGCCCCTTTGTAGAACAAGGACTCAGGTATGCTCACCTGATTGGCCTCAGGTAGGCGGGAAAGTTTGCTAATCTACTAAAAAGCATCTTAAAGTAAGAGTAGAAGCAAAGATGTTTTCTGCATAAGATTTCTGCTTAGCCAGAAAATTAGTTACCGTCAAGCTATTCCTAGAAATTTTTTTTTATTTTAATAAGTCCCTAAAATGGACATATATATGTGTATTCCAAATAATTGAGTTAACTCCTGTCTGGTGAATTTAGAGCCAGAGATACAGTCTGTGGATTTATTTCCTCAGGACTTGTGAGAAAGCAGGAGACATCAGTAATAAGTACTTAATTACAAGGATTAATTAAAATGAACATTTACGTCACCAACCTAAGCAAGGCAAGGTGCTTTTTGAAGACAAAGAAGGAAAAGATAATCAGGACTTGGAAAAGCCTAATTGCTTCTGTTTTGATAATAACATTAGAAGTATTTGCGTGCTATTATTTCTAATAACTCTAAACTATCTAGTAACAATTGCTTAAACCGAGCAGTGAATCTGAATTCATTCACCTTGGTGGGTTAGAATTCCGACAAGAATGAAGCTCACAGTCCCCCCCGACGGTCCGAGAGGTGAAGAGCTGGCCCGAGCAGGCGCGCGGCAGAAACCTGGGTTGCTCTCCCGCTCCCTCCCGTGGGCCTAGAGCAGTCCGACAGTCAGAGTGTAGTAAGACTCACTCATTCAAGCTAATCTCAACGGGTGGAGTGCTGAATCTAAAACGGAGCGCATTCCGGATCCTAGAATTTCTTTAAAGGTAACCGTTTTCTTACTTTCGGACAGCTACAGTACCTGGACACAGGCTGGACGTCACACAGGGTCAGAAAAACCAGAATGGTGTGTGTTTCCACCAGTAAAAGCCTGTAGACTGGACAGGGCAGTGACAAGGATGGGCAGTGAGATCCGTGTTCTAAACCCACGCCTGTCCTTAGACGCACAGGGTGGCAAGCAGATGGGGCTATTTCCAGAACCAAATTCTACAGTCAGGTAGCCTAGGTGGGGTTCTGACCTCGGGGTTGCCGTTTAGTGTCTCTGTGACCTTGAGAAAGCTACTTCATCCATGACTCTGTTTCCTAATCTGTACAATGAGGGTAATGATGCCTACCTTGTAGGGTTGTCTTGTAAATTAGATAATCTCTGAAATGTATTTCCACGAACTCCTGTTCCACCTCATGTTAAACTTATAGTGCTGAGCCGGTACTGTGTAATCAGGGACTAAAGCTAGAGTTGGAAGCTTAGGTACTGGACCCCCAGGGTGCTGACTTGGCCAGTTTCCTTGGGGAAGTCACGTGACCTCTCTGTTTTGTTTTTGTGGTGGTTTTTTCTGACCTAAAACTGAGGCATGCACATTAGGTACTCTCCAGGGTCCCTTTCAGCTCTGGAAGCCCCATAATCCCCCACTAATGTGGTTGCTTGGTAAAAAAAAGTGCACAGTTAAGGTAAGGAACAAGAGTTAAGTATATATATGTTCTACCCGCCACACGTCTCTCCATACATTCCAACACACACAAACCCAGAAATGCAAGATACTTGGTTTTTAAATGGCATCATCGGAACGTACAAACCCAAAGCAAAATGACTGCGACCCTTCCGAGTGCTGCTCACTCATTCCGGCCCCGTCACTGGTGCCCCAAATGCCTTTGGCCCCTTTGGATTAGGAATACCTGACCACGGACGGTATGGACGGGGTGAGTGGGTAAAGTGTGGAGTGACTGGGAGCCACTCCGCCGGTTGTAGAACCCCGAGAGCCAGCGTCAGTGTTCACTGTGCTCAAACCGTGACACGGCTCATTTTGACCCCCACTGCGTGTTCAGCGTGGGCATATGTTTCCAAGCGACGTAGGCTTTGGAACGTGGATGCGGTTTTGGGGAATAGCCATGAGTTTTGCTGCCATTGCAGATACATAGTTTTAAATGTGATACAGACACTCGGCATGCCTCCCAAGCACAGGCGCAGAAAAGTACCGTGTGGATTCAGCCAGGTGAAAGTTCCTCGGTACCCTGCCTGATTCTCCTTTTACTCCAGTGGGCGTGGCTAGTTTCAGAGCCACACCTGCGGGGCCCTCGATGAATGGGTAACTAGGAAGTGGATATTTCAGAGACAAACGTGAGTTGAACAAGAAGTGACAAATGCAGTGCACCTAGATCTGAGTAAAAGTGTCTTCCGTTTTAATCCTTGGAACACGGTGGCTCTGTGTTCCTGAGACAGGTGAAGTGGATTGGGAACACATTTTGAGGGTAAAAGCTGACATTTTACTGTATGTGTTTTCTCTTTTTTTGGCTAACATTTTGTTACTGTTCATCAGCATTTATTCATGTAGATCCACAGACGACACCACCCACGCAAGAGGAAGTGTGTCTGGGTTGCGGGCGGCAGGGTGTCCGTGTGGGTCGTAGGTGGAGGCTGTGGGGAATGGAGCCAGTGTCTGGTGTGGAAGTTCGGGGTTTTGGAATTTGCTTTTGTGACATTTTGTTGTAGTTACTGCAGTTCACTAACATTTATGAAAGCCAGGTACTTTCCTGAATAGTTGTAATTCTCCCACATGTACAGAATGGACATACCTCCATTTTAAAGATCGAAAACTGAGGCTCAGTGAGGCGAACGATTTGCCCAGAATTCTATTCCTGATCAGTAGTTGGGTCAGAGTTCATTTGAACCTGTTCATTCTATCTCCAGAGCCCATGCTTTTGAACTATAGCGTACTGCGTTGAGTGTATTAAACCTTGAGGAATGGAGGGAAGACAGTGACCTCGAGGTTTCTTCTACAGAAAGCACTGAGGTTTCTCCCACAGGGAAAGCCCCCATCAGCCCCGCGGTGCTCACGCCCGGCCCCACCCTCCCTGCTCACGCACAGGCACTGCCACCCTGGCTGTCTCCCTCTGCTTGAGGCTAACCCAAGCAATGAACATTTCTCTTGCCAAGGGGAGGAAGTGTTTCCGACTGAAACAAAGAATTCTGAAAGGAGAGTCCGTCTGAATTAACACGAAGATTTAAAGAGTACTCAGACAGAAATTGTGTTACTGTTCTTCACGTCAGACATCCAACAAAGGGGCACTGCTTCACAAGTAGACTCTGGAAATTACCGTATCAGAATACCAGCCCAAGCTACTTTAGTCTTCGGCGTAAATTTAATGTACACATTTTTAAATGTAATGATATTTCAGAACACTGAAGAATAGTTTATTCCCAGAAGTCAAGCACCTTTACAAAAATACCTGACTATCATTGGATGATATAATACAATAATATAGGGCTGTATCACTGCAAATCCTGTTGTTCCATACATTCTACAGCCAAAATAAATTTTGTTGTTGTACTCACTTTATGCTGTACCTCTTTGAGGTACAGCTCCTTCTTTGGTTGATTACCAGCCAGCTCCTTGACATTTTGCTTAGGGTGCATGGGTCATCTTATGTTAGGACAGCTCTGTATCAATAGGGCAGGACGAGGGGGGCCTTCAGTGTGGAGCAGATCTTCAGAGTCCTGCAGGACAATCAGGCAGCGGTCCAAGAGTACCTTATCTTCTTGCCCTCTGGCTTTTTTGACTCTTAATATCTGGATGCGGCCCTACTTGTCGGTGATGAGCTTTATTCATTCTTGTTCACTTTTTTTATTGGTTACTTTCAGGAAGGTGAATGTCTCCCTGACAGTTTCAACTAAATAAAGCAGCCAGCCTCAAAGGTGATTTTTCATTACATCTAGTTACAGTACTTCTATGAAACTTTGCTCCAAAGGTGAGAATCCTTTTGGACGTGAGCTCAGGATCCACTGTAATTGGGTGCCATTGGAGTGAGTTCATAGCTGTGTCCTGTCTCTCCATTGTCCTCAGAGACTTTTAAGCCACAGTTGCCGGAGACCCGCCCATCACCACTTCCCTAGTTCATCATGCTGCTCTTCACTCCCAGATCTCCCCAGAACTTCGAGCTTTGTCAGGCTCTTTTAAATTTCCCTTTTAACTACCAGATCGGCAGCTAGCTTGCCTTTTTTGTTTGGGAGGTCAAAGCAGGTCACATTGTGCCCTGGAAGAATTTAGAAAACAACAACAGCAAAAAACCATGTAGCAATTATAGGGCTTCAATTTCAGTAGAAAAATGTCCGTTTCCAATGAACCCATTTTTGTTTTAATTTGCATTTAATTTCCAGTTATACTATCTCTGAATACATGTGACTTTTAGCCCCACAGAGATTTATTTTTGTAGAGTTCATCTCGTTGGAGCCATTAACCGAATACCAAGGGTAGCTGATAAAAGAAATTTTAGATGTCTCTGGGTTAGTGCGATTAGTCAGACATTTCTGTGAGGGAAAATAATGGAATTGCCTTTCAGAGGGTTTTGAATTAAAAGTAAGATTGATTTCATCACCGTTTGACCTCGAACTGGCCTCTTCAGTTTTGCTTCATTATTTCCAGTGTGAAACTAATGCAGAAAAATAACATTGAAAAGCATTGCTCTTTTGGACTGGAGCTAGAAAATCGGCGCCTTTGATACGTGTTACCAAACAGCAGTGGAGATTCTTAACTTACTTTCAGGGAAACTCGGCTTGAATTATTCTCTCCCATATTGGTCTCAGCTAGAAATTCGTTTGGCTGGTCATGGAACTGTTCCTTGAGAGAAGTTGGGTTCGACAATCAGAACAGAACAGTTCCTTTAGCCCCCACGGTGGAAGAGGGTGCGTTCTCTTTCAGCAGTCCCACCTCCAGCCTTTCCCCGTCCCCGCCTCTCCTCCTTTCGCCCCTCCTCTGTGTGAGTGTGCACGAGGGTGTGTGTGTGTGTGTGCACACTGCGGAGGGGAGACGGGAGGGCACCTTCCCTGTACTTAGCAGACATTTGTTTCTGACAAGAGACTACCAGCCAGCAGAAGGAACTGCGTGGAAGTTACCGCTTAATCTGGTGCTCTCAGACAATTAAAGGATTTTGTCTGCTCTCAACTGCAATCTTGGTGCCGCTGAATTGTGTGCCGACACTGCAGGAAACGGCTCTGCCCGGCAAAGCGCGGCCACAAAGCCGCTCCCTGTGCGCCTGCACACGGACCATTAGGTTTGAACAACACAATTAGCAGACAACTGGATGTTCTGGAAGTTGAGATCCCCTCACTTAGTCTTTTCTTCCTGCCCCCCAAGGAGTGACCCTGTGGACTGCCCGGAAGATCCGCCGGGCACTTTGTCCCCCGCGTGTTCCGAGCCGCTGTGCCGACAGCGGCGTCTTCCAGGTTCGTGGTGGAGGCTGCATCGCACCTGGCGTTCACGTGCTGCCGTGTAGATCTCAGGATGCCCGTGAAAGTCGAGGTCCTCCCCAGCAATTGATTGCCTTCTGACATGCGCCTCCGGTGGCAAATGCCTGTGATGTCAAGGGACTCAGCGTAAAGTCTGTCACTTCTGCGTAGAGAAGCACGCAGCTTTCGGTACTTCGTAAAATTTTAAAAAACATCACTCAGTAGCCTCCGCGGGGTTTGTGTTCCCCCGTGTTTGTATGTAGTGGAGTATTTATTCAAGTAGAAGTAGCTGACTAAAACTTAAATACAACTTCAGACGTAAGGACATATTGACCTTACTCCTGACACCTCATCAACACATTTCGTCTGAAATATACTTCGTCGTGTAACTGGATGGAGCAGCTCACCGAATTCTTCATGACTTCCCATCTTAAAAGAGAGCTTAAAGTGTGCAATCTTTACCAAGTTAAAAATGCTGTTCTGAAAACTTAGAACGGAAATGGCAAGTGCTCGGGGCACGGCCCCTTTTTTGAGGAGCCTGTGTCACATGTGGTCGTTTTGTGGAAGACTCCAAGTCTCTTAAAGTACTTCTCTTCAGCAACAGTCCCTTTTAGTAGTCGGGATCCAAATGGATTTTTCACGGTGCTGGAACGTTGTGCAAAATCACAAAAAGCCTGGGAAGTGGCCCCCAAAATGTGTAACACGTTTCAGAATCTTTGACCTAAAACGTAATGAGTTCACGCGCCATCCGTGGTTGATTTTGCTGGTGAGACCGGTCCTTTCCACTGCACCAACGTGGGCCAGTGTCGTCGGAGCCTGTCTGTGTGTCCACGGCCCGGCCTCCACGACAGGAATAGAGACCCGGGCCCAGGCTTCGCCGTGTGCTCTGCGGCGTCACCCTGCACGGGGACACCCGAGCTGCCGTCACTGCCCTGCACGAACGCAGAGGGCCACGCCCACCATCGTCACCTGTTAGGAATTCGCGTTCATCCCGAGGGCGGACCCCCGTCCAGAAGCTGCTGTCGGGTTTGCAGCCACGGCAGCCCGCTGTTGTTCCCCAGCGCTTTGTCAGACTGTAAAATTGCATCTGGTTTCCCCCTCGCACAGAAGCTGACCCACACGGACAAACTCATTTATTCTCGGAGCTCAGATGGAGTTTGAAAAAAGTACCCAAAGCCAAAAGAAATTAGCTTTGTTCTACTTGCATTCAATTTAAAAGCCTTCCAATTGGTAATAATATAGGAAATGTCCTTTTATGCTTTGAAAGTCTATTTGGGGAAATTTTAGACAAGTGTTATCAAGATCTCCTGAAAAGTAGGGTGTCTGAGAGAAACAACAAAAACGACCTCCGAGGCGAAGCCACCGCCGTTGGCCGCTGTTGTGACCGGATAAAGGGCTGGGGGTGGGGGCGGAGGCGGGGGCGGGGGAGAGTAAGACTTATTTTTGCACAAGGGAAAATAGAGCACGGACTTCCTTTTTGGAGTTTTCCCAGGAAACTACTTTATGAAGACAAATTTGAATCTTTCCGTTTTCTGCCCTTGAAGGTGGTAACTGTGATTGCAGCCTTGCCCATTTTCCTTGTAAATGAAACGGAGTGCAGACCGTCAGGCTGTGCATCACGCTTGGACAGCTGCCACCGACTAATGCAGACGTCCCACTGGGAGACCGGGGAAGGACTATACTTTGATTCACCAGATTGTGTTAAATAGTCCAGCTGTTGCGATTTGAAAGATAGTTACCTCAGAAGTGAAATAGAAATGAACTTGGCATTTATGCCTCAAGCCATTTTTATACTGTTTGGCAATCAGCTTTTCAGAGGTAGCATTTTATAAAATAACTCTCACCGCTTAAAAGTTTCATTCACTGTAATGTTCAAAATGTCCCACCTTTATATTATCAGTAAAATTAAGCTTGAGTGATATGTAGAATTTGCATGAAATAAGCATTTCCCCCTCATTTCATGAGCTTTGATTGCATTCAATTGAGCTCAGAACCACGTCGATTAGGGCTCTTTGGGGCATTAGTTAATTTGAATTGCAGCCGCAACGGTAGCTAGAATGTTGTTGGAACATAATTGGAACGTGGAAAGTTGATTTTGAAAGGAATTTCATTGAATGCAAACAATGATGTGCTTTTTAAAAAATTAGAATGCTACATTTTCTCCTCATAATACAGTCTGAGAAATCACCGAGTCCTTCGGAAAGTTCAGCTCTGGCAGTACTGTTTGCAGTTGTTGCGGTTCTTCCGGTACCAGTACAGTTGGGAGTCAAGTCTTTCCTTCCATCGGCAAATGGCCTCACCCGTCCCCGGCCCACTCTCTGGCCCTCTTGCAGCTGGGGACACGTCGCTGCTCTCCGAAAGGGCGCCCAGCTTGTGCTTGCACTACCAGGCTTCTTCATAGCGTAGCAGACATTAGCATATCATCTCCTAGCTTTTATTTTGTTTTTGCCTTTTCACGTTGTCTTGAAATAGCCCTTGGGCAGATAATCTAAAATGACCTGTGAGAATATCTATTTGAATAGATTGTAAATGACTACTGGTCCGTGGTGGTAAGAAAAAATATATATATTGGACAGGAAATCAGGACTCCACAATTTTAGTCCTGTTGTCTGCTGTTCACAAGTTGTATGGCCTAGGACATCATTTCACACATGTCTTTGGTGTCTTCATTTGACGAATGAAAAGGGGTCGGTGATCCCTGTCACCTTGACCATCCCTGATGTTAACTCTTACTCTATCTGACCCGTAAATTCCAAGGTTACTTGGAGATTTTGCAGGATGCAGGAGGTCTGCCGTACTTTTCGGTGAGTGCTGACTTTGAATTCCTAGTTTGTGGTCATTGCCTTTAGCTGCAGAATTCAAGTAGAAAGACTGACCAGAACACCATACCTATCGGATTCCTGTTGGATTGTTGCATTTGAGTGCCTGGAATTTTTGCCTTGGGGGAGAAACTTCAGATTTAGCCTCCTCAAAGCCGCTGCTGCAGTTGCCAAGAGCAGGAGCCTGGGTTCCTGGCAGTGTTCCTGATGGGGCACTCTCGCCCTTCGCATGGAAGGGAGTGGAGTTGGAATGAAGCCTGGAAGGAAGGCTCCTCATTCCAGAGGGCACCCTGGGCTGCTGCCCATGGGAACCAGGAATGGACCCGATGTCAACCCAGGAGGAACCACTGATACAGGTCACAGAGGGGAAAAATAAAATAAAATAAAAAGCAAGGGTAGCTTGAAGGGATGGACTTTCTGTTTACTTATCGGAAAGACACCTCCAAAATCAGGGATGCAGAAAGAAATGATCAAACCTGCCAAAATTAGCCTGTGGCATCATCACTTTTTACGAGAAGATGCCTTTGGCGAATAGCGTGGTGCTGTGAGAAAGCAGGCGCACGGCGTTGGAGCTCCCGATGGTCACTGAGGCTCTGCCACTGGTGAGCTGTGAGTTCAGGCCAGGCCCTTCCCCTCTCCAAACGCCATTCTCCTCATCCGAAAAGGACAGGTTGGGCCAGATGGTCACCGTGGTCCCTTTTAGTCTTAGCCCACCGGAGTCCCAAGTCAGTGCTCACCAACCTCGGGAACTCCGACTCGCAGTGCACAGATTCGGGGAAATCGCCCACTGTGCCAAGTTCAGTGCTAACCAGCAAAGGAGCTCTCCCACTGCAGCCCCAGGTGATTCAATAGTAGATTCATCTGCAGTGGAGAAGCTTGCTCCAAGAAAGAGGAAGAATTCTCTGGGCCGAGCCAATTCCAGGACAATTTCAGCCTGACAATACGAGGTTTCCGAGTGTTCGGTTCAGTCAGCATTCAGTTGTTGCTGTTGTGAAGCCCTGAGAGCGCTTCCTGGAAGTGTTCGGCCTCCCACTGGTGAAGAAAGCTTTCTTAGGATGGGTCCAGCACCCCTTCACCTGCAGACACACGTGGGCATGGAAACCTCCTCACTAGTTCTGCAGAAGTGGTACAGGTCAGTATGGGCTGATGGAATTTGCTCACCTAGAATGAGATAAATACTCCTTCGCATGCTTAGTGCGGGTTGGCTGGCTTATATACAGTGAGCTCAACCCCAGGATGGTGGAGACAGACTGGCGGCTTGAGCTGCAGGCTCCGTGGCTTTGACTGCAGCAACCTAGCTAGGCTGGAGCTTCACTTCCTAGAATTCCCTTGTTCCCTTGAATTCCTCCGTTAGGGAAGCCGCACAAGAAATCTGCATGAGATCAAGAAGGCAGAAGTCACATAGTAGCCTTTTGTTTTAATACTCTGAAGGTTCATGCTGTTCCAGTTCACGCATGTTGTCACCTAGTTGGCATGTGGCCGCAGCTGGCCCTCGGTTTCTCCAGCTTCTCCTGTCCCAGGCCAGGTGCATGCGCATTTCCGAGAGGAAGGACCCCGGCTTATCCAGCAGGTGCTCTGCATATCGGATGTGGAGACTCCGAGAGAGCACTGGCTTGTCTGCCGCCTCTGGCCACTTTTCAGGCTGCCAGAGCTGCTGGCCTCAGGCCCAGCATCAGCTGCAGAGGCAGCAGCCTGAAACAGACCGCCTAACAGCTCCCTCCACTGCCTGGGGTCGCACTCCTGTGGTTAACCCCTCCGTCAGTTGCAGGGGTGGGCTTCTCTGACAACACCCCACTAGGTGAGGTCTTTCAGGGTGTTTCCTGGTTCAGAGAAAGTCAAACCAGGGGAACTATAGCCCATTCTGGTTCCCAGAGTAGAGTAACAGACGTCGTGAGAAGTGGATCCTCAGCCAAGGTAGATGCGCAGTGTCTTGGTGATGTCTAACGACAAGGGCATTGCCCAGTTGAGAATCTGTCCTCACGACAGCCTAGCCTGGTCACCCCTTTGCTTTACCATCTCCAAGGAAGACAGAGTTCTGCTTCAGTCACTTAGCGACACGAGCACGTCACGCAGCATAACCAGAGAGCCAGGCGGAGTGGCTTTCCCAGTTTGGATGGATCTCATAGCACTGGCTGGGCAGTAACACAGCTGCGGTCATTGGGGTTGAGGGTTTCGTGCCTGTGGTGGGCTGTGCAGGTCGTTTCCCCTTAGTGGTTGATCACCTGTCCTGTTGTTCTTGTCGTGTCAGAGAGACTCCCAGACCTGCTCACACCCGAGCCTCGGTTCCTGCCCATTCCTCACGAGCCTTTCACACAGTTAATCGGTATGCGCTCATTCGCTAACTCCACAGACGGGTCCGTGCTAGGTGCTAGCTGGCCTACACCTGTGGACAGAGCTGAACAGTCCGGTTTCGGGGTCGCTTGCACTGTATTTGCACAGTGTTTACCTATAACTGCAGTAAGTCCAACAAGGGACAGTGGGGAGTATTGAGGGGTACGAGAGCGTCCGACCAGCAGATCCGATCTGCTTCCAGAGTCAGGGAGGGGGAGCAGAAACCAGCTCCAGGTAAGGGGCTGGTAGAACCGTGGGCAGAGCCCGGCATGCAAAGGTGGGCAGGGGTTGTGCTGGCTCATGGTGCACATCCCGGCATTTACCGAGGAGACCAGATAAGTCCAAAAGGCCCCTGCCCTGCCCACTACCCACCCCTCGACCCTCAGGCACCAGGGCAGCAGCCCAGTACCTTCAGGTGGTGGCTCCCGATTGTGATTTGGGGGGGGAGGAGGTGCCAGCTGCTCGTTTCCTGACACCTGGCGTGTGTGTTCCGGGACGTCCCCCTGCACAAGGACGTTGCCACCCCCTCAGCTTGCAGAGCAGTAGCTTCTGCATCAGAAGACAGGACGGGAAAGCCTCGGTGGGAAAATAAACAGCATCTGCAATTCCGTCAGAGATTTCTCCAGAAACACGATTCTTTTTAGAAAAGGTTTATGGTAACTTAGCATTTTAGCTGGTTCCCTGGGTTCTCCCATCGGCCCTTGCTCCTCCCCTCACCCCCATTTCTGACCACATTTCTCCTCGCGCCTCGGTTGTCCGTCAGTGGTGAGGGTGATGTGCTTCCCTCGTCCGTCCGGGCAGTCCCCTCAGGGCTAAGCTGCAACCATGTGTGCCCAGGGACGCGAGGCAGGGGGTTAGCCGGCCCCTACCAGCTAAGTGAAGTCGGGACAGGAGTCGGGCCTCCGGCAGTGGGGAGGTCTGCCCGTGTCCCTGAGCTTTGCACTTCCTGCGGGGAGCATGCCATGAAGCAGGTAGGTGCATTTGCCTTTTTAACACTCCTGTGGTGAACTGCTCTGACTTTTCCTGCCTTCTTCCTTCTGACCTTGTGCTCCCAATACGTAATCTAATAGCTTCACTTTTGTAAATGCCTGGCACCTCAAAGACCACTTTGTGCATGTTGCTTAGGCTGAGAACGTGTGGGGTCTTCTGTTCGTCTGAATTCAGGAATACGAAAGTGTTTTCTCTCTCTGCTGTTCATTTTTGTTGACCTGCTCATCCCCTAGGCCTCCCAGTAGCACCGGATGGAGGAGACAGGACGTCGGCAGTGAAAAACAAGCTAAGCCGGTTGTAGTTTTAGATCCTGTTTCCACACGTGAACCCCAAACCAAAGACCAGGTTGCTGCGCAAGATCCAACTCAGCGTGAGGATGACGAAGGCGACACGAAACCAGAACACAAAGAGGACAGCGCTGAAAAACTGAGAGACGCAGACAGCTCCAGCTGCTGACCCGGAACCCAGGAGGCCAGCGCACTCAGAAGTCCTTTCCAACACGCACGGGCGTCGTTCCGGCGTGTGGGTGAGGGCTGCGGACTTTCTGTTCTTACCGCCGTACTCAGAGTAGAGGCTCTTTCCCGACGTCACTTTTATAAGTAGTTCACCTATACAAATAAGTAAGCTGTTTAGCAAATTGCACATGCCGTGTAGTTTTCTTAAATATTTATAGGGATAAGGTTTTTTTTTTCTAATTACTGTATTAAGTGTGACTTTTTTTTAGAAGGGTACAAACAATTCAGAGGTTGCTATTTTTTTAGTTAATGTGCATTACCACTATTGAAATGTGATGCTGGAAGTTTGCAGTGCTGTGGTCAATTGCATAAACAGGATGAATATCTTAAGATGATTTTAAAAGCCCCCAAGTAAGCTTCTTTTTGGATCTGACCCTCTTGATGGAGAAACGGCAGTGGCATGGGAATTGTGAGGCGCTGTGGCATACGGATTACCTTCTAGGATATACCGAGATAAACGTAAAATTCAGAGGCTGGCATCAAACCAGTAGTCCCTCAGTCAGTGCTAATTACACACGCTGTTACCTGTGGGATGAACACTACCTGCTACTGATCGGCTCCAGAGCCTCCCGAGGGCTTTGGTGGGCGTGCTCTGCTGGCCGGAACGCGGCACTCAGGTGACGCTCCAATCCTTGACTTCAGGAGGAGTGCCACGCGCTGTGTGCTGAGGTCACTGGGTTTTCTCGTGTACCGATGCGGCGCAAGCTCCGTGTTTTCTCACAGCGCTCGTTTTCTCGCTTCACTGCTGTTCTACATTACACAGTTTTGTTGTTAGGTTTTGTTTTGTTTTGTTTTTTTGTGAGAAATTAAGTGGTAGTTAGTCTGTAAAAATACAATGTTTCAGTCTACCACAGTGAATAAATAGAAATGTAATCAGGGATTTAAAAAAAAAACACAAAACTTATGCAGCGTTGCAAAGTCGATTGTTTCAAAATTGATGTTTATTTAAAATAAGTGGTAATGTGCTTGAATGCATTATTTTATGACAGTGATTCAGTAATGGTAATTTTACTATTAAAGAAAGTGAAAGGTTTCGTTTTGTTAGCAGAGCTCAGCATGTGGCTGTCAGGTGTTTCTCAGCGAAGGGCGGAAGAAAATGATCGTCATAATCGCAGTAGTTGTATTGTACTTTTTCTTGCACGTGTGCTAAGCATAGGCTTCAAGGGGTGGGTAGGCAGGTGAATGTGCTTCCTAAGCTTGGAGATAATTATCCTTCCGTAGGTTCGTTCTGCTTGCCTGTTTCATGTTCTTCCCGTGATGATTTGACAGTTACCAGTTTACTCCTGGGAAATTAAAATGTCATGTTTTCAACTGTAACTTTCCCCAACTGAATAATACTGCTCTGTGATACTCTCCCTACCGACCGCATTAATTCACTTGAACAAGTTTTGTTATGCTGTGATTTGAACTCTCCTCACCACACTTATTAAAAAAAAAAACAAAAACACCAACAGCATCCCATTAAAGGTCACTTGTGGTTATTGACATTTTTGGATGAGGTCCCCAAATTCGACATTCTTTAAAAAAAAATTATGTGAGCATTGATAACTTTAGTGACTTTTTTTTATTGTTGTTCAAGTATAGCTGTCTCCATTTCCCCCCACCCCTGCCTCTCCTCCCACCCACCCCCGCCTCCCACCCTCGATCCTGTTCCCTTTGGCTTTGTCTGTGTGTCCTTTATACATGCTCCTTGACGACCCAACTTTAGTGATTTTTAATAATCCACAAAGTGGTTTATTTTGAGGAATTTTACTCCCCGTTTCTTCATGCCCTCCCCCTTCCTGTGTCCGTCCTCAGTCCACTGAGATGCACCGCGCACATTTAGGGATGTAAGGGTGTGTGCTCTCATTCCCTGTTTCGTCACGCACTGAACAGACTAGTGCTGTTGTAAGAGCACCATCACTTCCAGGCTGAGGAGTGAGCCACGGGGGGTGGGGGGTGTGTGAGCGAGGCCGGCCGCGGTTAGTGCCGGCAGCCCGAAGGAGTGTTCTTCTCCGAGCCGCGTGCTTCCCTCCACCGTGATCACATCCCTTGAAACTAATCAGATACCAAGGTGTTTGATGTAGGATTTCACTTGCCTTTCTCTGCCTACAGTTTTCCCTCTTTCACATCAGTTTTTGGGAAGTTTTGCCCCCACTGAGGTGCCGTAGTCGACAAGCAGGCTGGGATGGGGAGACCTGGGGAGACCACTGCTTGTATCTTCTGGGTACCTGCTTAGCTTTTGGTGTAAAATTGTAGACGCCCTACTTACACTATTTTCAAGTTGGAAGGGACTGCCATGTTTGTAGCCTTGTTCTCTCTAAAAAATGGTTTATTCTGCCTTCTGTTTTAGAAATACGAATTATGTCACATCTGCCGTGGAGTTGGGTAACTCACATCGATGCATTTTTATTGCGAGAGTGAGGCAAAGGGAGACCTGTGTTCTTGTTGTTAAAGAAAAAGATAATGCCCCCCTTCTTCTGAAAGAACACGAGTTTAATGGAAACTCGAGCACCTCCACGTCTGAGCTCGTCTCCCAGCCTCGCCCAGCGTCCACAGTCCTGTGGAGACCGGGGCTGGCAGGGGTCCCCAGGGCTGTAACCGCCCCGCCTTGCTTGGTCTGGGTAAAAGGACGGGTGTCCTGTTTCTGGCCACCCACCAGGAAGCCTCCGTCCTTCCCTGCTTCGTTACCAGTGAGGCGTTGGAAACGGAGTGGTACCGGTAGGGATCGTCGTTAATGATCTTTCCAGAACGTTATTCGGTTGCTATTCCAGATAGTGGAATCCTAAAACACAGTTTGGACGACTTTTCTAAATGCACTGCACATTCTACATGTCCCGTCGCTTTGATCCTGGAACGACTGTCCCTTACATGGAAATAAGTTGAGAGAGAGAGTGGGCGGCCGTCCGTCATCAGCACTGACCTTGGCAGCTCACCAGGCAGCCCTCACCCAAGGGCTGTCGTCTCCAAAGACGGGGTATCACTAGTTTCTCTCAGCTCATTTATGGCTCATGTCTTACATATGATATGTATGTGTTATGCCCATCATGTATTATGTATTTATGCCCATCATGTAACAGAGAGAGAAAACAAACAGTACTTTTTATCACTTAAACATTTTAAATTAAAATGCTACCTGCCCACTGGTGACCCCACTCCTCGAGTGAGGTACAGGCAAGTGGGCTGTGCCCTGTGTTGAAATGGCAGTGCTGATCCTGCCGAGGTCATGAATGACCTCCTCGGCTAGTTGGACGTAGCTCCTTACTTCGTTGCTCCTTTTTTCCCTCTGGTTTCATTCATTTCATTGTAATTTGTGTCCCAGTTCCAGGGAATACTCTCACATGACCTCCCATGTTTCGTGTGTGCGTGTGCATACATGTATACCTGCA
The DNA here is from genome assembly GCF_019186645.2 of Phyllostomus hastatus. Taxonomy (NCBI): domain Eukaryota; kingdom Metazoa; phylum Chordata; class Mammalia; order Chiroptera; family Phyllostomidae; genus Phyllostomus; species Phyllostomus hastatus. The sequence continues at coordinate 25,392,794 of NW_025334004.1, read as the reverse complement.
AAGGCTGTGTGAACAGCCAGTCCGCCCCTCCTGCCTTTAAAATGGGTTTTCCTTCCAGATGCTCCAAGCGTCAGGGGAGACAGCGGCAGCCACAAACCACACTGCTCTCCCAGCTGGGAGCGAGACCAGCCGGCTCGCCGGCCCTGTGCTCTGAGGGACTCGGCCCCTGAGCCGGTTTTAGGTCACTGCTCCGAGGGTAAGGCCTGGGCTCTACCCTAAGACCGCTACATTTCCCTGTTAGGACTCTTCAAAAGGAGAGGTCCTCCGTGTGTTTGGTAAAAACGTGGAGAATATATCAAAACTCTAAACTGAGCCAACTCTCCAACTCTCCCGTAATCACTACACAGCACTTTATGTAGGTTTTGGGAAAAGCAAACGATCATTTGGTTGTAGCAGAGAATCTGAACATGCAGAGCAGCAGGGCATTACGTCATCTATAGGTGTGGGACTGGACATATAGGCGTTCATCTCTGTTATCCCCCTGCCACGGCCTCGGTCCCCTTACGGAAGAGGCAGTTCCATCAGCCTATATGTGGCATGGCCGTCAATCATCTCTTAGGCACTATGATCGAAATAATGGAGCGTTTGGTTCCTTTAAGAATGTTTATCTGTCCATGCATGTGTTTATTCACTTACACTGACTCCCGTTACAAAAACAACTGACAGGAGAGACTCACAGGGACACAGATAATACAAGAAAAACTAAAAGTGAGAAAGGGGAGGGCATCGGGGCGGAGGGCATCGGGCGAAGGGCGCTCGGGGCCGGGAAGCACGAGGGACCTGCCCGGCTGTACAGAGAACAGTGAGGCGCTCTCCCTTCTGCACGAGGCTGAGGCTACGAAACCGCCGGTGCGTTCTCGCTCAGGGGCGTAAGATACACACAGGTGTGCGCCCGTGCCTGGCACCGAGAGCTCCTTGTGTGAAGGGTTTTGTCTTCCGAGATGTCTTCCTTTGTCAAGTGCGAGGCGTTTGAACTGAGTGTGGATTTGGCAACAAAAGCACTGGATGGACTCTGTTCCTAGGTGACCCCCTGCCCCAGGCCCCCGTTCGGGGACAGCAGAGCCCGTGCGCAAACACGACCTCCGTGGCAAGGCGACGGCCGATAAGACAGAGTCCACAGGGACAGTGTCAGGCAGAAATACTATCTGTGTATTTTACCAAACGGTGAGGGAAAAACAGCGCACGAGTTCGCGACATTTGGAGCGCAGCCAGTGGGGAGAGGACGTGCTGCAGACCAGTCCAGTGCCGTGGCCGTGAGTGGGGCGCGCGCAGCCCCGTGCCGAGGGCGCTTGCCGGGTGGCCGGTTCCTACACGGCCTCCGCGGGGACGCAGGGCTCGGGCGGCTCGCCAGCCTTGGCGGCCTTCCTGTCCTCCTTGCTCACGTGAGAAAAGACGAGTTCTTCGTTGAAACCTGTCGGAAACAGCCGCAGTCGGATGTTACGTGGCGTCAAGAAGGCCGTCCTCAGAACCGTCTGCAGGTGTCCCGTCACCCCGAGAAAGGGTTCTAGAGCCGTTTGAAACCGGGCCTGTTCTGGTGACACATCAGATGGGCACGACTTGTTTTTTCAGTTTGCACCGCACCGCCCCCCCCACCCCCCGGGCAGCCTTCTGCAGCGTGTGGGGTGCAGCGGACTGTGGGCAGCAGCTTAGCCGAAAAGGCCAAGAGGAGGAAGGGGAACCAGAGGAAAGGCCAGCGCTCGATGTGACTATAAACCATTGCCTGCTAACTCCGCCCCGGTCAGTGACGGCCGGTTAGACTGGCCCAGGCAGGTCCCTGTAGCCAGTGACAGTGTTTGATTAGCTTAGCTTTTGCCAAGATTTCTACTCAGTCTCTCAGTGGAGAGATTTGTTTCTCCAGTTTTGGGTTCCCTTAACATTTATGGTCCCCTGCCCACGTCAGAAAGACTCTCATCCATCCATTCATCCGTCCCAGAATGCTCAGGGGCCTGCATGGTCAACGGGGAGGGGCTGTTCTCCGGCTACTGGAGTCCTTTTTGGTGCCCTGAAGCAGCTGTTCCCCTTGTGGGAAGTCTGGCTGGAAACGTGGCGAGTCATTTAAGGGACCTATGGTTCTGCAAGTCAGGGCGTGAAAAAATCATCGGGCAATGTGTAGGAAGAATATAGTTGTGCCTGTTTGGAAAACAAGCCTTGTGTCACACGCCAAACAACGCAAAGTCACTTTTGACTACCATTACCTGACTCATGTGGCCTAGACAGTCTCCCAATTATATCTTTATTTTCTGTGACTCTTGGGGTGTTTCAAGATCATTACGTGTGTTAAACATAAATTTTTTAGTCGCAGTTTCCACTGGTTCCATTTTTTTCCTCTTGAATGCGTGTGTTGAGTCGTAAAGTAGGACTGCTCCCTTCCTGTCATTGCTCCGCCTTACATCTAGGGTACATCCATCTCGTTTCATGGACTTTAGCATCCAAGGACATTTCGTGTTTTAATTATCCGCACTACTTAAATAACATACACTGTTCTTCAGTATATAAAGTCATTTGTTCTATCTTAAAATACAAAATAGGCCCTGGCTGGTGTGGCTGAATGGATTGAGTGCCAGCCTGCAAACCAAAAGGTCGCCGTTTCGATTCCCAGTCAGGGCACATGCCTGGGTTGCCGGCCAGGTCCCCAGTTGGGGGCGTGCGAGAGGCAACTGTTTCTCTCTCACACAACGATGTTTCTCTCCCTCTCATTGTCCCTCTCTCCCCCTCTCTAAAAAGAAATACAATCTTTAAAAAAATTAAAATACAAAATTATTTTAGAATTACAAAAAACAGTAACAATTGATTGAATGTCTCTGCATGCTACATACCTACTTTTGGCCATCCCCATCAGTCATAGAAAAAGTGAAATGGCTCGTTCGGGGTGTTTTTCTCCAGTCAGCCAATACACAAGGCAACTCGACCCATGCAGACTTACAAAGGCTTGAGGCCAGAAGTGATGGGTTCATTTCTCCTGAGGCCATAGCCTTCCCAGAGGACAACATGGACATGAACAGGCTGCCTACTTGTCGTAAGCAAAAGGAGATGTTTCCAAGCACCATCAGGAAAAATCTGCCTTTAACCTGCACCGGCTGTGCAGAGGAACTTTAGCTCTAGTTCGGACCATAACAAAAGGTGGGCTTGGAGATTCCAATCAATTAGTTCTACTGAAAAGCATCACGCAGCCTGTTTATCAAGAACAGCAACAGTTTTAAACGTTCCGGTAAGTAGGCAATCCATTCAGAAAACAATATACATTGTGGCAAGTGCCGTCCTGGTTTGTCAGCACGTATTTACAGTCCTCAGAGCCCTCCGCCCTCCTGCCGAGGGACTTGTGTCGCCCTCTGCCCATCTTTGTTCTCTTACTCAAGGCCAAGCAAGCAAGCGAGCCACACGTACCCAGGATTCTGCTCCGGACAAGCTCCTCCTCTATGGTGAAAACGCGGTTGTACTTAGTCACCCGCTCGCCACGAGAAAGACCTCCCAACTTGATAAACCGGACACCCAGTCCCACAGCCTTAAGAGGGGAAAACAACTTATCAGTGGAAGAGTCACATTTTGCCAGAAGGAACTGTCACTGTGTGCTGTTTTGGTGTTTCTCTCAAATTTAGTGTCTTGTCTTTACACAGGTAAAGTGGCCTGCTTAAAGTGGAGGGTGTTAGTGGCAGAGAGGTAAAGCGAGTCTACACCAGATGCTTTCCTAGCCACACAGGCGTGCCGATTGCACCTAAGAACATTCTGGCCTTACTCCCTTCATTTTAGGAGGTGAGGTTACAGGTGCACACCCCGGTCATTGAAGGGTGCTCATCATTTTTTCCCAGGACTTCAATTTTTCTGTTTGTTTTTTTTGTTTCTTTGTTTGTTTGTTTTTTTTAGAAGTCCAAAGATGAGCTCTTTGCAAAACAGAGCTGTCTGGGAGGAAGCAAGTCTATTTCATAAAAGGTTACATAACTTTCTCTGCCAAAGACTGCATTTCTCTGAAATACCAGTTCGTGATGAAAGCAGTGTTTTGGCAATTCGGCAACTGGCCGGCCTCCAGCACTTACCAAATCAGCGATGCTGTCGTCAAGGCACTCTCCTGCTGTGCTTCCGAACACTGCGATGTGCCTCGTACCTGCAAACGGGGTTCTTTTCAGGTGTCAGCGGCACGGAAACCAGGAGCAGCATACATAGGAGCCACTGGGTCAACATTAAAAATTTCCAGACATTTAAAACTTCCCATGGGGAGTCAATTATTTGACCACCTAAGAATTCTAACCCAAACATTTGCATTTGTATATTACCCTGGTTTCATCTGTTTAGCCCTTTCCATGAGCTGAGATGCTGAATACCACGTGAATGCCACATTTCATCACATTTAAGAGACGATAAATTGTAAGATTCACCATTATTACCACCAAAGGGGCAAAATGCTCAGATTAGAGCAACACATTTTTAGGACCACAGCTGTAAGACACGATTCAGTTCCTTCCACGTTCAACGTAGAAAAATGCACCTTTGCGTCGGTGCCAGGTGAGTGTGAGGGCGCGGCAGGGCGAGGTGGCGGCCCTAAGTAATGAACAGGCTTCACAATTCCTTGCGTGGAATTCCGCTCGAAGGAACCTGCCATTCTGAATGTTTACCTATTGGAGGAGCAGCAGTGGAAATATTTAATCATCTGAGCAGTGCAGAACCTCCTGAGATTTACGAGCCTATGAAGACTGGGAGCCAGTGTAGGTCCCAGAGTGGCGGGGAGGAGGGGTGTGTGTGTGTGTGTGTGTGTGTGTGTGTGTGTGTGTGTGTGCGCGCGCGGCAGGAGCTACAGCCGCAACCTGGAGGGAAGGCCAGGGTGATTGCTGAGTGCCGGGCCCCCGACTGGGGACCACGGCCGTTCGTTCCACCCTCGGGCACCTGCTCCAGGCCTGAGACTAGCCTTCTGTCTAGTTCCTCATACTAACGTTGCTGTGCCGTGCGTAAGTGAACAAGGCTCTCATGGAAGCTTACAGTCTAGAGGGAGACAGCAGGCGATAAATCATTAGACAAGTGTGGTCGGTACTGCAAAGAGAAGATACAAGCTGCTATGAGAAAGGTTCAGAGCAACCAGTTAGGGGTGGAGGAAGTCAGGGAAGGCACAGACAAGGTAGGACAGAAGGAGGTTTACAGTTATTTGCATGAAAAATAATAATAATATAAGAATAAACTGTTTCATGTACTCACAACTGTAAACCTATTTTTGTCCCACCCTCTATATCTGAAGAAGTTTCATTCCGGGCAAGAAGACCTGAAGGATCAGGAGTAGTTAGCCAGGTAAACAGTACAGGGCAAAGCATTCTAGGCTGAGGGAACAGTATACGGAAAGACCTCAAGGCGGTAACGAGTTTGAAACTGTTGAGGAATGAAAGAGGCAGTGCAGGCCAGTGGGGCTGCTGCCGTGTTGTGTGAGGTGGACGGCGCAGCGGCCTTGGCCACACCTTGGCGGCTGCCCTCCTGGACGGGGGCTGATGCTGGAGTGTCGTGACGTGAACACGTGAGCTGCATGTTATCTTCCAGCACCAACCAAATCACATCGGTGGTGTGTTTTTGGGTTTTTTTTTTCCTTCCACGGTGTATTCTGTGCTTTTGATGAACTGACATAGTGCATATTTTGGGCTTCTTGTATAACCGAGTTCATGATGAGCCCTTCAGATCTCTGCTGTTACTCACTGTGGAGGAGATTGGTTATTTCCACCAAGTCCGACATTGTAGTTTGATTTGTGTGTTTGATGATCAGCCCAGTGGACTTGGGGCTGCCGACGCTCCCGTCCTCTAGAAGTTTGGAAATGCTTTTGGAGGCACTTCCTGCGATGATGTAACACCGGGAACCAACGGCATTATAGAGGCTATCCCACTGCTCAGAGTCCTGGGTAGATATGTAAGAGTTGATCATTATAATGTCACAAAACAACATGAATCGTATAGCACAAAATCAAAGTTATATGCTCTTCTGAGATAACACAACACAGTTTTCTTTTGCATCCGCAGCTGCATGATGCCCATACCACAGCCACACAAATGAACAAGCTTCTCAGAACCAAAACTTAAAGTGAATTTCAGGTTAAAGGTTTAGTGAATAAAATGTCTATGCCCATTGGATGCTATTTTCCACGTTGACGCTGAAGTTCCCCAAACCCAGGCTTTCCTCACCCACTGTACTATCCTTAACGCTGCTGAAGATCGGCTGGGGAGAAGATTTCACTCTTACTTGTGACAAAGAGACAACTAAAAAGCAATAAACCTACAAGGGCCCTAGGCCCTCATTCTCAACACCCTTATTTTTTATTGGTGAGACCACTGTATGAAATGAAATGCTTCCTATTTAAGGAAAATAACATTCAAAGTCTTCCCAGCCATTCAACAGATTTCAACCAAGAGCTCATTAGAACAGATTGCACAGATGCACCTCCTCCCACTCGGAGGGGCTGCGGTCACAGCCGCAGGGCCAGCGTCAGAAGGCGTGTCTGGCCACATCAAAGGGCTGAGCTCAGTCTGTGTCTCCCGAAAATGCTGGGATAGAGCTGGGCTGTGAAGGGAAAGATCCTGGGGCTCCCAACCAGACCCGGCAGTCTCCTTGCCCCCAAATTCAAGTTGTTATCTCAGAAAAGGTGTCTCTTCAGTGTATCCAGTGGTTCCCAAATTCATAAAACCAAGAATTTAAGTTTTGCTGCTTAAGTGGGTTGGGAAGAGAAGTGGTCTTCTGTGGCAAATAAACACCCCTTGTTGGACATTAGTTTGACTGGATTTTTTTAAAAAATCTCAAACCTTTTAAGAATATGGCTTTGTACCTGGCTGGCGTAGCTCAGTGGATTGAGCGCGGGCTGCGAACCAGAGTGTCACAGGTTCGATTCCCAGTCAGGGTACATGCCTGGGTTGTAGGCCACGGCCCCCAGCAACCGCATATTCTTGTTTCTCTCTTTCTCCCTCCCTTCCCTCTCTAAAAATAAATAAATAAAATCTTTAAAAAAGATTAAAAAATAAGGCTTTGCTACTTTTCTGCATACGTGGTAACTGGGTTTAGGCTGAAAAACGTTTGGCCTCGCTGAGGTCCTGTGTCCATGAGCACTAGATACGTGATTAACCTGCCGAAGCACCTGCTAGCACAGCGGGCTGGGCCTCCGTCGGTGAAGCTGCTTGCAAACACACAGGTACTCCTGGCGTGCTTGGAACGGCTTATTTTATTCTGTGGGCAGGCAACACCCCTAGGTAATTGCGTTTCTGCTATTCATTTGCTTAGTAAGTGCCTTTTCTCAAATGCTGAAATAAAGCAATTCAGGCCCAGCCCAAATCACAACACATTTCAAATGACAGGTCCAAGAGAATGAGATTTTGTTCTGTGTTTTGTCATCAGATTCAAGGTGAATCCTGTTACCTCTTTCCTGAAGGGATCGATCAAGGCAATAATGGAAGGGAACTTGTTGATCAGGTCCACGTACAGGTCAACCATCTCGGCGGCGTTTTTGTACGTTCCCGTCACCACTTCGTACTTCCCTTTGTTCTGGGAGGAGGGAGGGAGATGTTAGAGGGTACACGAGGGGTTCCTCAGTGTTAACAATGCGATTCCAGACCATTTCCACTCATTTTGTACAGAAGGTTGTAATCAGATTGTTTCCAGGCCACACTCACATGGTAAATCTATGCATTTTACTTTTTTAAAAAGATTTTTATTTATGTATAGACAGAGGGGAAGGGAGAGAGAACGAAAGAGAGAGAAACATCAATATGTGGTTGCCTCTCACCCTCCCCCCCTCCCCACTGGGGGCCTGGCCCACGACCCAGGCGTGCGCTGTGACTGGGAATCAAACCGGCAACTCTCTGATTTGCAGCCCAGTGCTCAATCCACTATGCAACACCAGCCACTTTTAACATCTGCTATTTGTTGACCTGGGGAAACTCAGTCACCATTCCCTTTCACCCCAGAGAGCTCTCCCCACCGACTTCGGATGAAGTTCTCTGCGCAAAAAAGTTGAGTACAGAGTAGGAGAGGAACAATTTCTTCCTTAGCTTATTGACGTGGGGCCAGACACCTGGCTGCTTAGGCAGATGGGCAACAATACAGGTTCACAAAACAAGCAGCAGCAATGCAAACCTGCCTACATGCTAGAACCCACCATCTTTCAGCTCACAGTGAACAAATAGCTTGTTTCTTCTACAGTGAATATCCTGAAATTTGAAAGCAGGGCTAGGCTTTTGAGATACTACCAAGCAATATGAAAGGTAAAGTGGTTCATGGGAAGGCACTCTTTTCTCAGGTAGCATGCAAGTTCTAGCAGTGACAGTGCAATCTTGACAGAACTCTAGTGCGACCCCCTTTATTTAAAGTCCGGCCAGCCTCCAAGGCATCAAGTGTGGAAGCAAGCACTCGATTTCTAAACTTGTGTCTATAGTTATATTATTCTCTAGGCATTAACTAACTTGGCTTTTTAAATTCCACTTACATTTTGATGCCCCCAAAACTTAACAAACAAACAGGATCTGTTTGGAAAATATACAGACATGCTCTTCTTTTGAGTTCTAATTTAAAAATAATGGGACTTTGCCCTGGCTGGCATAGCTCAGTGGATTGAGTGCAGGCTGCGAACCAAAGTGTTGCAGATTCGATTCCCAGTCAGGACACATGCCTGGGTTGTAGGCCATGGCCCCCAGCAACCGCACATTGATGTTTTCTTTTCTCTCTCTCTCTTTCTCCCTCCCTTCCCTCTCTAAAAATAAATAAATAAAATCTTTGAAAAAAAATAATGGGACTTCAACAACACGAGTCAGCATTCTGGAGCCGAAACTCACGTAGTCCATCAGGTCCTGTGCGGCGCAGTTGATGGCCAGATGCAGGTTCATTCCCATTTTCAGCCCCAGGTTCTCGCAGATTCCTTGTATGAGGAGCAGGGGCTGCTCTATGGTGTCGGAAGTGATGGTTAAACAGCCGAGATGGGACATCTTGCCTGTGATCAGCTGCTGCGGGATCAGAGGAAGACGGGGAGTGTGAGTACCACACACGGCTGTCCTTGGAGTTCCCTGGGCCCGGTGCCTTTCAGAACCAGACACAACTCCGCGAGGATGTGTTCCTCTGATCCTTCGTTAACCCTGCATCTCGGTCCCACTCAGCTCTGCGTGACCTTTGGCATCTGACTGCCCTGCGGTGTCTGGGAGTAATTTTCTTGTTTGCTTTTACTTGACAGGGTTTTCCAGCTTGGCCTGGAGAACACGTGTCTGTCTGTCTGTCCGCAGTGTGCTGCTGTCGTCCCTTTGCTGGCTCCCCCGCTGTACGTGGGGCTGCCCTGAGCCGCCGCCACCAGGCTGGTGCATCTCCCAGCTGCCCCTGGAAACGCCTGTTCTGCCTGTCCCTAACTCTGTCCTCTCTCTCCAAACCCGTTCTTCCCTGTGTTCCATTTCCCTTTAGCAGAATATAGCTTAAAACTTTAAAAGGCAGCCTTCCTTCAGGATGCGTTTATTTTGAAAGGGATTGAAGCCTTCAGCTGGAAGGATGCATCACTGAGGACGGATTTCAGAGGAAGATCTGAGGACTCAAATGACCCCAGGAAAAGGCAGCCACACGCTTCTCTGCCAAGGTCAGCCTTGACGTGCCTTTGCCATACATTGCCACTATGCAGTTATGACAAGTTGAAGCAACATCAGTAATGCTGAGGGCGTGTGTGTGTGTGTGTGTGTGTGTGTGTGTGTACGTGTACCAGCGTCAAGAGCAAATGTGAACCTAGATACAAATATCCCCTTTTTACTGGAGATAACACTAGTTGATTATAAGAGCCATCCAACATTTTTAATGTCAATGAGAGGGGCCTCCCATTCAATGACAGGAGAGTTGGGGAAATTTTTGTGTTCAGAGCACCCACAATCACCAAAATGACCCACTGCCCAGGTTCAGCTCGTCTCTCGAGGCCAGTTGTCACCAGAACGGTGCGCCTGACTCTCCTGGCAAAACCCGAGGTCTGGCAGCATTTCACTGGAAATGGTGCCTCGGTGCCTGTGGGGACCAGCTGTAAGGAGTGGCTGTCTTTTGTGCCTTTTCTTCCTCTCTTTGGCAGAATAAAACCAAAATCGAAAACATCCTGCATGCCTTTCATCTAGTTAGCAGAGAGATTCAGCTTCCCCGACACTTTACCGAAGGGTTTCAAATGCAATCTTACTGCTCGTGAATGCTTCTCTGAGCCCTCTGAGATTTCAGCTGGCCAGACAGCTACAGGCAGAGACGGCCTGGTAGCCTGTGGGCAGACAGGCAGTGGCTGAATGCTGTTCCAGCTCTCAAGCTGCCTGGTTTAGTGCTCTTGGAGCAGACGCGCCACTTACGTACGGCAGCCCTGGTCCTGGAATGAAATGACTACAGGAGAGACAAAGGCGCAGGGAATACACCGATGAATTGTGTCGTATACAAGCGTGGTGAACACACACATATACTTACTTGACCTCTTTTGCCTTCGTTATGCCCTTTCTTCGGCTCTGCCTTCTGAGGAGGCGGCTGTGGGACAGAAGACAGAGACACGTGGAATGTTCATGCGCGTCTGTGAGCAGCAGGCAAAGCTCAGGTCCCCGGGCCTGCCCACTGCTCTGGCGCGCGTGCGCACGCACACACGGATAGTGCCAGCCACTCCCTACTTTTATAAACCCCGAGCCCTTTCCTGAATTCAGGCTCCTGTCCCCGTTGGTTCATCCTTACCTTCTCCCTTCAATCACGTATATATGGGGTATGTATACACGTGCTCACGCACTTCTAGTCACGTAAATAAAGTAGTATTCGCCCTTACAGCGCCCCCTCCTTGCCCTTAAGGGAGAAGAATACTGTGACATTTGCTTTCAGAGGCTCAGCACGTTGTTTCGGATATTCTCAAGGTACAAACACTTTCACCAGCGGGGTGGATTTGACTTTTGGAAACAGCCCAAGATCATTACCTCTGGTGAATCTATCTGGTGAGTGTCAAGGCACTTGAGATTAAAAGCAAAGACGTTTCCCAAAGAGACGTTCCCAGAATTCGGGGGTTTTGATAAGGATGCACTTTTGTGCCCAGCGCGGACCGGATCTCTAAGCCGGGTCACGTCTGTCAGGACTCAGCGTGGCTCACCCTCAAGTGTGAGCAAATACAGTCACCCTGCCCTTTCCATCCCCTGGCCACAACGACACGGGGGCGCCTCTGTGTGCCGGGCAGCAGGGAGTCCATGGTGAACGAGGCTGACGCTGCCTCAGGGAGCAGTGACCCAGGCGGGCAGCCGTGGCGACACGGGCCGCAAGCAGGGAGGATGGAGTGGGAAGGGGAGGGCAGAGCACGGAGACGTCGGTGTACATGAGTCAGGGAAGGGGGCTCTGGAGAAGCTGGTACTCGGGCGGCACACACGGGAGTGCTGAACTCCCTGGGTGAAGAGAAGTGTGTGTGGGGCCCAGGGCCGAGGAAGTGTGGGCTTAGGAACCCGAGAGCCACAGCAATAGCCTTTGGGCGTGGTTTCCAGCCTCTCCCCTAGGCATCCTTCGGGCCGGTGACCCTTTGCTCTGGGGGCTTGCCTAGTGCACTGCCCATGTTTAGCAGCCTTCTTGGCCTCAGCCTCCAAGGTGCCAGGAGAGCCCTTGCTGCAGGCTGGGACAATGCAAAATGTCTCCAGGCATTGTCAAACATCCCCCCGGCAACGTCACTCCCCGTTGAGAACCACTGCCTTACAAGAGCACGCGAATGCATTTTACTCTGTCGAAATTTACAAAGAAAAAAATCCCTGTGACTCCATAACGTGCAGTTAAGAGGTGGGCAGCATGACAGAGGAAAATATGTGTAACAGAATCGAAGCCTTTATTATACAGTACAAAAAATTCCTGGATGTCAGTAAAAGATGAACCCTCAATGAAAAGGGCCAAGAAAGCAATTTGCAGCGATTTGTGCCAAATTTTTATATTACTTTAAACACAAAAACACTATATACGAGGGAGGACTAAAAAAAACTTGGAATTTATTTATAAATATTGTGTATGCTTACATGTTTAAACTTCAGTCACCTTCAGAGTACTCTCCATTGAAGCAATACACCTACTGAGACTTTTTTTTTGTTGTTTCAAAACCGTTTTGAACTCATTGATTTCAAATGCTTCTGCCATTTTTTGTTTCATCTCTTTCACATCAGCAGAATGAGTCCCTTAGAGGACTTCTTTCACCCAGGGAAACAAAAGTTACTCGGCGGGGGGAGATCAGGTGAATAGGGAGGGTGGGGCATGGGGAGTCATACCACTTTTTGGTCAAAAACTGCTAAGCACTCAGTGCAGTGCGGGCAGGTGTGTTCATAAATCAGCCATCATGAAATGGGCAAATGCGTTGAAAGAGTCTTCAAAAAAATTCACTGAAGCAGAATGCAGCCTCTCACAACAACGCCAGCTGGTATACGGACACAGATGGGTTCCTAGAACACTTGTCTAGTGGGGGAAGCCTGTACTACAAGGGGCTCACCCTCCAGAAGATAATCCTGGGTTTTTTGCATTCCCCCTCATGTATTTGTGTGTGTATCTGTCTGTTTAAGGTGTATAAATACAAAAGAAAAAGTAAGGAAAAAAATGGCTGAAAGGCCATGCACTGAATTTTTAAGGTGCTCACCTCTAGTCAGGGGACTCGGGGACTGAGGGTGGTAGCTGGTAGGGAGCAGGGACCTGGTGGCAGGGGTGGCTACCTCTAGCAGCATTTGAATTTTCACAAGAACATTCATGAGCTCCTTGTATAATCAAAAAGCAATATTTGAAAGTCAGGACGATGGCACAAAGCTCAAATGTCCTGAATTTCCTCATATTCGAAGCTGGGTTTCCTCCACCATTACGTCCTGCTCCCTCCTATTGGTAGGGGTGAGCACGTTACTTGTATTCAACTCACTCACTCCTCACAGTCTCCCGGTAAGATGGGTATTTGTCAGACCCGTTTTATACACGAGGACCCCAAGGCAGAGAGATTATGCAGTTGGCCTAGGGTCACGCAGCTGATGAGGGGCAAAGCAGAGTGCAAGGTCAGGGTTAACTTGTCCAAATCTGGGTCTCTGAAGGCTGGTCACTAATAAAGAAGGTGGCCCCTTGAAAGTGCCCCAGAAGCTGGCCCCAGGCGGTGCTTGGAGCCAGTCTAGTCAACTGCACGGCCTGCCCCCACCGTTCTCCAGGGGAGCGTCCGGTGCTTCCAAAAGCCTCCCACTATGTGAACGTTGGGGTCCTGGGTTAGACCCTGGAACGGGGAGAGGGGATTAGTGGGGAAACCAGTGAAATTTGAATATGGTCCAGTTTAGCTAATAGTAATGTACCTTAATGTACCTTAATAGTAATGTACATTTTGGTTTAGCTAATAGTAATGTACCTAAATGTACCTTAATAGTAATGTACATTTTGGTTTCTTGGTTTTGACATACTATGGTAATGTGTCAGGTTAACATTGGGGGGAACTGGGTGGAGGAGTATTTGGGAACTCTGTATTAATCTCTGCAAACTTATATATATATATATATATATATATATATATATATATATATATATATATATATATATATATATAGAGAGAGAGAGAGAGAGAGAGAGAGAGAGAGAGAGAGAGAGAGAGAGAGTTTTAAAAGCACCAGAGACAAGGATTGGGTCCCTCTCCTGGCCTCAGCCCTGCTACGTCAATGTGCACTGCCGCAGGTAGGATACCACAGGACAGCTGGGGACCTGTACAGCTGCCTTGTCCTGCCTCTGTGACTTTCTCCTCAAGGGCTGCCTGGCCAAGGGCACTTGCTTGCCCAACACCGGAATTCTAAGCAGACACAGGAGTCTGTGCCTTACCCATCATGCCAAACCGCCTCTCACATCTTAGGGTCCGAATCTTTCCTTTCTCTATGGATCCTAAGGGATGATCTTTGCACGGAGCCAGCTGCCTCAGAAATCAAAACGAGACCGTTAAGCACCATGATAAGCTGGATCCACAGCCAGCGAGGGAGTGTCTAAGCTTGGCGCCTATGGGAAACCCAAAGCACATCGACACATTTTCCACGTCAATAACGCTATTGATTTAACCCCATAACCAAGTATAATTTGGGTGCTAGAAGTTATACGAGAGTCAGCCATCAGATACCATCCATCCTCTTTACATACCGTTTCGATTGCTTTGTTAATTTGTTTCTGGATTTCCATCAGCATCTCCACACCCTGTAGGTAAAATAAACATGATCTTCCACAACTGCAGTCTCGAAGTTTAAAAATAAAAACTTACGCCGCACATGGCTATTTCTAACCCAGAATATTTGCAAGGTCCCTGGCAAGGTCTGCAAAATCAGAAGATTAAATGCGAATCCTCAGCCCCCAGTTTTCCCTTGGTCACCGTGGCCGGGAGGCTCTTCCGCCTCGCTCATGCTCTCCATTGTTCAGAACCGACCGGCTCGGCTGGTCGGGTCACGTTAACTCCACTCTGTTTCGTGGTCTCTTGACGGACCTTCTTGTGGCAGACACCACAGGTCACAAAGGGATTCTGCACGATCGTGCTTGACTTGGTGTAAACCCACTGTCGCTCGAAAAGTAGAAAGGTGTGTTCTGGGGATGGTGGCATCTGCACATGCAGACAGATAAAGAGTGGCGTGCCCAGTGCCCTGGGACCCACGCAGCACAGCGGGTCTTCACTACAGGGAAGATCCTGCCTGATGCCAGGATCTGAACTTGACCTGGCGGGCACAAATCCTGGGCTTCTAGGATGGATAGACTGGGAGGTAACGGTTATTCTTTTCAAAAAAGAATTCTTGGTCACAAACCATCTTGAGATTTCAAAGTCGTGGCCTTCACTGTCTCTCTCACTCAGTGTATTACGAGAGGGGATGGAGCTCCCTGTACTTTCTCTGAAAACACCCCTACAGAACAGGAACACCGAGTCCCCCCCAACGCCCAACGAAGGGGCCAAAGGAGTACAATTCAGGACACGAAAACCAACACAGAGCCTAGCACACCACTAGGTAGTAGGAACGCGATTTAGGCTTCCTTCATTCCCTAGTCCATCCACAGGCCCTACACCTCTCTCACGGGCCAGGCAACCCGCCATCCGCCGTCCTCGGGCCCGGCAGCTGTACCTTAACAGAACGGGCTGCTAGGAAAGTGCCAGCGTCCTCTGGCTGCTGCTGCTGTGCACGGACCAGGGAATAAAGACATCTCAGCTGCCCTGGTACGCCCCTCCAGCAGCACCGAGGCCCACAGAGCCGCTCGCAAGGGGCTTGTCTGGGAATCACGAGCGTGAGTCGGTGCTGCAATGAACTGGAGGTCTAGGGCGGCCTAAATGTGTTCCCTTTGGTTGGAGGTCCTGCTTTCCTACCATCCCCCCGATTCCCTAAAAGACATTTTCTCGTTCCATATCTAATTCCCTCTCTCTCTCGGTGTCATCGTGCTTTGGGGACCTACACTAAAAACTCGTGGGCGATGGAGCATATATTTTTTTAGCAAAAGCAGTTGGAGAGAAGGTAAGGTACTTGTTTAGCGGTTAATCCAGGATGGGGTATACAAATCACTTCTTTCATTAAATTCAGCTTCCCAGGCGATGACTTCCCACAGCTGACCAGAGATACCATCAGCAGAGGGATGGTCAGCTTGGCTGGCGGTTCCTGGAAGAGGGGGAAGGCGAGAGGAGAGGGGAAGCACGGATCACTCACACTGAGACACCCGTGGGCCCTTGCCGTGGGACACAACGGGCACTAACCTGCTGGCGCTTCAGCAGAGCGATCCTGAAGTACAGAGGACTGCTGCTCAGCGCGGCGCTGGCTTTGGCCGCCGCCAGTGACACGGCCCCGACGGCCATGCTGCCACAGAGCACGGGTTCAGCGGGCTCGGGAGGCACGATAGGTTTCTCTATAAAAGAAGCCTTCGTAGCTGGAGGGAAAAATATTGATAACAGACTCCTCTTAGGGAGTTGGACTCTAAGAAAACTGTATTTTTTTAATACTTCCCTTACAGATACGAAGGCCCAGCATAAAGGTTGAACAACTGAGGTTGGGAAGAATATGTTTTCCACCTCGACCTTGAGTCAGTTTTCTGTTTGATTTCATGCACCCCTCCCCGGTGCTCAACTGGTCCTTGGGCGTGGGTTTTTCCTCTCTGCGAACTTGTTAGCAAACTCAGCATTAGCTTCTTCAGTCATACGGGCAGGCTTCGTTATCCCACATTCACACAGAGCTAAACTAGGGCTTAGAGACGCTGGAAGAGCTGCCCAACACCCATCAGACAGTGAATAAAGAGAGGATCTGGACAGTCTTTGGATTTCAAATCCTTTGTTGTTCTCTGTGCCACCAGCATTCCTGCATGCCCAACTTGTCGCTGAACATCTCTGCATAGATACATCTGACTATCTTTCTTGCCAGACCCCAACCAATGCCTTTTTTTTTTCTTTTAGAAATGCCTTCCCCAGCCAGCCAGCCACTCAGAATGCTTTCTCATCTTTCCCTCGCCTATGTGCGCAGCCACCCAGTCTGACCAGGTACCACAGAGCCCATTCCCCATCACTAGCATCCCTCTTGGCCTCGTCCTCCCCACAGCTGTTGGCCTGAGTCAAGGAAGTGGAATAAGAGGGAAAAGATATAAGCGCCTAGCACATAGGAGGTGTTTAGCAAATTACTGCCCCCTCTGTCTTCTTCCCTGCTCTCGTGTTCCAAGTCGTATCAGTCAAAAGCAACACCCAAATGAATATCCACTGGTGGTCTCTACATATAACTCAGTAGTGGCTGTCCTCACCCTCCCAAGAGATTGGTCTGACATGATTGTTTCGTCTTAGGCCACTCTCCTCCCCATCCCAGGCCTCAGTATCTAAATCTATGAAATAAGACACTGTCTCCACAGTCTCTTTGACCCCTTCCGGGTTCTGGTGCTTTCTTACTCTGTGGAACCCGCACTGAGTGGGTATTTAGTTGGCACCGGGCATCACGGCAGGCACTGGCAGCGCTAGATTGAACAAGACATGATTCATGCCCTCAAGGAGCGTGTTCTAGTTGCACAGACACACAGAACATGGTGCAACCCTAGCGGCAGCTCCAGAACTAACACACCAGAGGGACCGAGGTTAGCAATCTGTTGGAAGGAACGGAGCAAAGGGCCATGATAGATAACTTGGATTATTTGCTTTAAAATAGCGAAGTTTTCCAAATAATTTTTTTTATTAATATGTTACGTAGGACTAAGAAAATACTGGTCCTCTTTAAAATACAGAGTGGCTTCTTGATGCACTGGTGGAGATTTTGGGGGATAGTGGAAGGTCCCCCATGCCACCCTCCCCTTCCCCCTACCTGTCTCTGGCATTGCCACTGTTGAGTGCACTTTGTTTATTTAGTAAGTGCTCACTTCTGAGTGAGAAGTATGTTTATCTTACAAAGACAGTGGAGGGTGGGCCCTGACGGGTGGGGCTCTGTGGGTGGCGCATCATCCTGCAAACCAAAGGGCGGCCGGTTCAGTTCCTGGTCAGCGCACATGCCTGGGGTGTGGGCCGGGTCCCTGGTTAGAGGCGTGCAAGAGGCAACTGACTGATGTTTCTGTCCGACTCTTTCTCCCTCCCTTCCTCTCTCTCCAAAAGCACAAAAATAAAACCTTTAAAGGAAACAGAGGGTGGGATGAAGCAAACCCCCGACAACCCAACACAGAAGCTTCAAGCAAGGACGTGGCGTGGAGGACGGACGGTGCCTGGCGGAAGCCCACCCACGTCTCCTGCAGAGGCTCTGACGCAACAAAGCGGTCTGAGCTTCGGCCTTTTTTTCCCCTCACACGTTTGTTACCGAAGGTTTTGCGGGATGATAAGCCACCAACCTGGCTTTTGCCCTTTTTTTTTGGCTGCAGGTGGAGGAGGAGGCAATGCTGGTGTTACAGGTGCAGGGGTGGGCTCTGCTGAGTCTTCTAGGCCCTTTTCCAACTCTTTTCTCTCCTTATCTTCTTGTACTTTATTTTCAAAGAATGTCCTAGTGGCAAGAAAATATGGCTGTACAGTGGCGTATTTAGGAATACCACTCGTAATTTTGGTCCTGTTTTAGACAGTGAAATATATAGTGCTATTCGAAAGATTTCTTTCTTTTTTTTTTTTTTTTGGAGGGTGGGGCTTAAAATGAATAGTTAAAAAAATTGGGAAATCTCACTTTGGTACGTCTACATAAAATTTCAGCCACTCAGAATAAAAAGAGGAAAAAAGGTTCCATAGGCCAAAAAAGAAAACAACCAACCAAACAAAAAAAAAAAACAACCACAACAAAACCAGGCCATCAAAGACATGGGAATCTGATTTGCCTTAGGCTTAGTAATAACCCAGACGGTGGCGGGGCAGTGATGTTCAAGTACTGAGAGAACATGATTTTAGACGAGAATTCTGTACTCAGCTAAACCGTCGACCGTGGGGGCCAAGTGCTGACATTTAAACACATGTAAGCACTGAAAAGCTTGGCATTCCTTTCTCATCCTTACTTTTTTTTAAAGATTTATTTATTTTTAGAGAGGGAAGGGAGGGAGAAAGAGAGAGAGAGAAACAGCAATGTGCGGTTGCTGGGGGCTGTGGCCTGCAACCCAGGCATGTGCCCTGACTGGGAATCAAACCTGTGATGCTTTGGTTCGCAGCCCGCGCTCAATCCACTGAGCTACGGCAGCCAGGGCTCATCCTTACTTTTAAAGGATGTAATCCAGCACGTTAAGAAAGAGGAAGATGTGGGACGCAGGCAACAGGAGAACAGGAAAGGGTGTCTTACGGCATCTGTGCATGAGGCCCGGAGAAGAACCAGTCCAAAGGGGAGGTTTGGGCAAGGGAAGCTCCAGAGAAGACGGAACGTATAGAACAGAAAGTATGTCAGAGATCTTGGGGGCGCAGGGGAGTGGCGCGGACTAAGGATATGATGACAGCAGAGAAGATACAGACACACAAAAAAGCAGTAAGTTCAATAGCACTCAGAAGCCAAAACTATTCTAAAAAGGTTTTTACAAAGTTCATGATCCAACTCTGAAGCAAGCTAAAATATGATGTTGTGCACAATTAAGCCAAGGATGAAGCTTAGAGAAAGAGTCCAGTTGACCTTCATTTGGCCAGGAGGGTTGTGGCCCTGGACTGGAGCAAATGGAAAAGTAATGCTAACCTCTGCCTAGCTGGGCACTGAACAACACTCACAAAGCCCCCATAAACAGGCCCTTGGCTATCACATTTTAGACTCAGCCTACGGGCACGACGTGGGAGACCTGGTTGGGTCTGGAGGACAGAAGACGAGCGTCATGCATTCACAGTGACCGTATAAACGGCCACGGGACGCTCAACCCGGGGCCCGTGAGGAGGTGGGGAGAGGGAGGGGACGCCGTCTCCATCCTTAATTCTATTTCTGAGAAACTTTGTACTGAATTAAAAGAAACTCTGTGCACAAAAAAAAGGTTGAGAGTCCTTATACAGTAAGA
Organism: Phyllostomus hastatus; assembly: GCF_019186645.2. NCBI lineage: Eukaryota > Metazoa > Chordata > Mammalia > Chiroptera > Phyllostomidae > Phyllostomus > Phyllostomus hastatus. The sequence goes on along the minus strand of NW_025334004.1, from coordinate 25,373,425 downwards.
TGTTGATAATAGTTTTCAGAAGAAAAACCTGTTATGCTAAAGTTTGCTGCTTTAGCATATGCTTCTTAACCGACTAACCGACTGTACCCAAGGGTACGCCAGACCTGTTTGACTGGCAGGTGAAATGGGAAGACAACAGACAGCGACTTATACCGGACACTTGCCTTTCCAGGTGGAAGACTTACCTGAGCACCTGGTCCACCTCGGCCTGGCTGGAGGGCTCGAGGCCCTGCAGGTCCTGGGTGATGGTCTCGTTGACCCACTGTATGGCCGTGCTGATGGCGTCCAGCCTTTCCGCCTCCTCCCCCTCCGCCAGCTCGGGGAAGGCGTTCTCCTGCACCTCGAAGTCAGTCGCCATCGCCACAGAACATATGCTCTGAAAGTCACACACATCGGTTCTCCATCGTCTCTGCCTCTCGCAGCAAGTGGGAGATCAGCTGTACCCAGCCTTTTGTATCATGTGCATGATATTTTATCACCAATTTCAAAGGGCAAACGAGAATACATAATTTTCCTTGAGGTATTTTTATAGCCATTGAAACACTGTGAAACCCAGCTTCAAGGAACATTTACAATTATTACCTTGTTAGAATCCTCTTAGAGAAACCTTACACTGAAGTTCATTTCTATCACTATTTCTCCAATAAATAGCTACAAGGATACACACTCACAATTATTTTCCTCCCAGAGACGGTAGCAAAATTATTTCTAACAACAAATATGTAGCAATGAAGATGAATTATTAAAATTATGAAAATGCATTTTTCTTCACGTGATTCAGTCTATATATCTTGAAATTTATGCGAGTATAGATATAAAGATATCAATCTATAAACCTGTATAGATTTATGGAACCCATCACATTAATAATGTCAGGATTTTAAAACGATTTTGGCCCCATTTCCTTTTTCCTTCTTGGATTATCTTCAAGTTAGCATGTCCTGTCTGTACCATATCACACTTAAACATAATAAAGCCATCATGCTTTATGTACATGTCTACCTACAAATTGTATGCGTGTGTCAAGATCGCAAACACTGAATGTCAAAACATTCATTTTCCACAATGAAGACAGCAGACGCAGTGGGGCGAGGACAGAGTGAAGAACACCTTTAAGCTGCCTCGTACCTTGTGGAAGTTTTGGACGGTGCAGAACATTTCCACCTGCAGGGTGGGAAGCCCCAGTCCATCCAGCACAGTCTTCCCCACCACTTTGCATATGGTCGGAGGCTTTGCGAGTTTAGAAAAGCAGTTTGCCTTCAACACAGGGAAAAAAGAAAAAGGAAATCAGAATACCACATCCAATGTATCTTTCAAGGTCATTCACATTGATTCTCATTTCCACTAACCTTCTCCCCAAGGGTCCTCCTCGTGCAAGGATTGGTCGAGCAGCTCTGTGGGATGTACCCACCCTCACTCCCTGAGATTTGGTTGCAGTGGGATGCTGAGTCTCTGGTACGTGGGGTGACTGGTCTTTTAAACTCTCAACAGAAACTCACACAGATTTCTTAATTTCAAGGCCCCATGTCACTCTTTCGTTGGCCCTAACCCTACCCTTCTGTGCAAAACACCGAAATCAACTGGTCTCTAGAACACTGATGCATTCGAACTTAAGAAACCTTAAGTGGGCCCGTTTTTATTCCTCCCAGCAGGGCATCTGATGGTTTGATGGCGAAGAGTTATGCAGAGGCTGTATTGCACTGACCATCAGTTCACGCCTGGAATTGTGTTCAGAGAGGATTATGGGAAACTTAGTAATAGCAGTGTCACTGATGTGGAAAGCAGAAGCCATTTGGAAGTGATCCAAGAAAGAGAATGAAGCTGAGGTAGAAAGCTCACTCAGGGAGCCTGAACAACAACAAAAAAAATGTAAGATAGTGTTTCTACTCGGGAGCTAAGAGAGAAGGAAGAAAAAGTGAAGGTCCACCCTCCTCACCACCCTGTCACCAGATGGTATTGGGCCCTTTAATAAGCAAAGCAGGCTCATGACTCTGCCATCCGGGCTGGGCTCAACTGGGCAAATAATGCTTTGACTGGAGTCTCACAGATTCAGTCATCTGGAGACTCAACGGGACCCACAGCACCCAAGGTGGTTTCACGCAGTGTCTCAGCCAGGATGGCTGGGACAGCAGGGTGTCCCAGTGGCCCCACAACAGCCATGGTCTCTCCCTACACAACCTCTTCCTCCAGCAGCAGAACCGGATGTCCTCGCAGGCAGCAGCATAATGACTGGATTCTAAGGTGTGTTCCAAGACTACAAGCCTCCATATGCCAGCACTTAACCAAGCCTCTGCGTCATGCTTGCCAATGTGCTGTTGATAAAAGCAAGTCACTCACAAGCCCACATTCAAAATCAATGTAGAAGGGACTTACATAAGTCCATTCACACCGGTGGTATGGTTCACTGGGGACCATCGCTATAACAGCCTATTATAGCTACTGAGTGGCAGGGCTAAATATCAAACCCAGATGCTTAGAATCTGACCGATTCCCAGTCCCAAACTTGTTCACTTATGAGTTTTATAATAAAGGAATAAAGAGTACTGCTATTGGCCACAGGATCTGAATCCTCTGATGTGTAAGAGAAGAAGAGAAGAAATGGCACTTGAGCTGAACCCTGGTGGAGGTGCAGTATTTCAACAGGGAGACAATGGGGAGAAGTCCAGTGCAGATACTTCCAGTAGAGGGACTGGGATAAACAAAGGAGACGGAGGTGGGAAACCTCAGGCTGTAGGGAGGAGTGGGCCTGTATGGAGGAGCAGTGGAGGGAGTGGGGTGTTACCAGAGGCAGAGGGGAGCAACTATGACTCACACATGGGAAGGTGTTTGATCTCACTCAGAATGCAACAGGGAGCCACAAGAGGTTTTTAAGCAAGCAAAAGAAGGACGGTCAGATTCAGGATTTGGAACACCGCTCAGGCAGCACTGCACAGGATGGACTCAACAGGAGGAGAGGCTCGGTGAGAATAAGGAAGGCCAAAACTAGGGCACTGATAAGAAATGAAAAGGAGGTTGCTTTTTTTGCCAACTCAAATTCCTAAACGCCCTTCAAAGTCCAAGTCAAAGCTTTCCCAGGTGCCACAGCCCACAAGGATCTTTCCCATCCCTGAATCCTTTAATAAGCATATGTGATCTGTCCCTCAGGCTAGCACCCAACTCTGTATCACCTGATCTATGATCCCTTTTTCAGTATCAGTGGCTTTGGTCCCTAACCCAAATATAAACTCTCAAAGGGCTTTACAAAATCCAAGTCTTGGCTGCGAGGAGCATTGCACAAGGGACCCAGAGTCCAAGTTTCCAGCCTTAGCCTTTGTTCTAAGTAACTAAGAGATAAGGGCTTAGTGTCTTTGTAAAATGAGGTTAGACTGGTTAACTTTCAAGAATGCCTCCAGCAGAAAATAGTGGAGAGTGGACCTGCACTCACTCTTTCCTTCCACAAATAGTTCTGAAGTGTCCACATGGACCATGAGCTCTGCTAGGTCCTAGGGACCTGTTTTGATTTCTCGCTGTTGTTTGCTGTGCCACTTGGGAAAATCATTTAAGTTCACTGGGCCAGTTTATTTGTAAAACGGGAATCATCACTGTTACTTCACAGGGATCCTAAGGATTAAGTGAAATAACATAAAGCACACAGCCCAAGGAGGTCCGTGAACACCTCCCTCCATGCCATCCCCATCATTGATGTATAGGCCATGACTGAGAAAAAGAAACATTCACGAAGCATCCTCTGGGCTAGCTGCCTCCACAAGATGTGCTTTTGAACCCTGTAAACACATCGGGCTTCTTCGCAGCATTTACACACAGCACTTGGTGGTGTCAGGGTGCCTCACCACAGTGCGATTTCCTGCCAGTCCCAACCACATTGCTTTCCAGAAGGTAGGTGTTGGCTAGTACCTATGGATCTGGAAGTGAGAAAATGCTTGCCTTTGTTTCAACTGCTCATTGCTTAAGGCTAAGGTTTGTGCCAGAAATCACACTGGGCACAGAAACAAGGAAGGTGATATGAAAAGGCGCCAGCTCTCCACGGGAGCTCACAATGCATGTAGAGAAAATGCTACAAGAACTAGGAACGCAGAAGGATGATTAGCCCAGGGCACAGCGGTCAGGACTTGATCTGAACGGCAAGTTTAGGTAAAAGCTGGTCAGATGGGGACAGGCATCCAGGCTTGATTTGAGTGAAACTCGGAAGCAATGGGAGTGGGCTAGGTATGAGTCTCCGGGGTCGGCTGAAGGAGAAGTGTAGCGAATGCCAAGGCGTTCATCCCGTGGTCAAGAGGAGGCCGCTGAAGATTGGTAAACTAAGCTACGCAGTGTCATGGTCTGTGTCTACAAGAACAACTGGCAGCCGGGACAGGCCTGCCCAGAGGTAGCGAGGAAGCCTGTTCGGTCCAAGCCGTCGCCGTAGCTACAAATCTACCTCGAGCCCACTGTCCCCGAGCTCTTCCTGTCCACCACTTTCTCGAACTTCCTTGCTCCCAGGTGGCCGCTCTGCGTCTCCACTTCTGGATCGTCCCTAGGCATCACCAGGATCCCAACCCCTGCGGCAGCGGCGCGCGTGCGCGCCTCCGCGGCGCAGGCGCACCGCATTGCCGCAGCGCAGGGCGGGGGGGACGGGGTCCGGATGGAAGAGGGTGCTGTCCCAGGTCCCTACCAGGTGCCCGTAGACGTCGGCAGGCTTGAGGTAGAAGGTGGAGTTGAGCAGCTCTTCCAGCCTGCGCGGAACGTCGTTCTTCCGGTAGTACTCCAGAGCCTGCTGCTTCAGCTTCTGCCGCTCCCTAGTGGTCTCACTGCCGCTGCGGCCGCGTTCTTCCCCCATGGTAGGAGATTTAAGGCTACTGCGGGGATTAGGCTGGGGGCCTGCGAGCGTCCTTCGCGTCGCTAGGCAACGCAACGAGCGTCTGACCCCAGTTCTCGCGAGGCTTCCCGTCTCGGAACCCTCCCTACCCAGGCGGCGGGAGCCGGGAGTGGCTCCTGAGCCCTCCTCTTTCATCCTTCTTGAGGGATATGCCTCTGCTAGTGCTATCCTGGCGTCGTTTTTCACCACCTTTCCTCAGTGTTTCCCAGATAGGGAAGTATTAACGATCTCATGGAGCGCTTTTTTGTAGAAGCGTGGAAAGGTTTGTCCCGGCTTCCAACCCGGGACACGAGCCTGGGGTGGCGCGCTGGTTCCAGTGGCCATGGGCCTGCGCCATCCACCCCCTCGTTCCTTGCGGCCCGGAGCTCCTCCGGATGGCGAGGGCGGCCCGTGCCGGCCTGCGCTCCTGGGGAGGGATGTAAGACCTCAGGGTATGCCCTCGAAGCTGTGCAGGTCCGGGGAATGTACTCATCTGGCCGATATTGAACTAGCTGCCGGAAGCTGAGCAGAGTTCTGGCTGGGCGTCTGACGCACCCTCCCCGGGGAGGTTGGTGGGATGAAATCAGTGGAAGGGAAAAACTGTGGGCCGAAAAGATTTGGGGTGAACCTTAATGGATGGTTATGGTTCAGACAGGCTTAGAGGACGGGGGTGTTACCGGCCAGCCTTGAGAAGGGGGAATGAAAGGCTGTCACGGGGGTCCTGTTCCCTCTCCAGAACCGTCAGAGGCTGCCTGCGTCCTGCCCCTTTAAATCCAAGCTGCCTGCTTGGCGGCACTGCACTGGCCAGGTGTCACAGACAATTCTAGGACTTCCAGTGCACGCCCTCTGCTCGATCCTCCTGCTGCAGAAACGGGTCGAGATGCACGAGGTGTTCACGTTCTCCTGCCTTTTGCGTTTCTGACCCATGCTGATGACTTCAACCTCCTACGCCGCACATTGCGCATCTGGAAAACACGGTTTATCTACTCTGCCCAATTGACTTAGAAGAAAAGGAAAAAGGGAGGGAGAAAACACTTTGAAACAAGATAGTTATTTTCAATCGATGCCCATACATGTAGAAAAACATTTGATTCTATAAATACTGTAATAAGAACCCAGACATGTACCTCCTTGTGAACTTCCCTGATGTTTTTCTCGGAACCTCTAATGGAATGTCTCACTTTGGGGGGGGGGGGGTGATAAATCATCATGGACCTGCCTTGTCCTCCTTGTTCGGTGAACATCCCTCTATGGTAGGAACCAAGTGTGAGTCATCCCCACATCCGTCCGCATAGCTCCTGGAGCCCCGCAGGGGCGGAGCGTGTGTTCTCAGTAGTGTTGAACGCGCCTTTGGACAGAATTAGCCCATGTCGTTGCTGCGGCTGTTTCGGTCCCACCTTTGTGCCTTTCCTCATATCCCTGGGTGGGGGGCACCCTCTTCTCTGTAAGTCCATCCTCTGATGCTTCTTTGAGTCCCACACCCCAGCTCTCCTCGTTCAGCCCCTCCTTCCTTCTGAATCCTCCCCCACTTGCAGCCTGGGCCACAAAGTTCAGTCCTCAGAGATTTCTTGACTCATGTGACATTTTAAGGGGAGATTGGAAGTACCCTGAGCTGGGACCCCTCTGTCTCAGAATCTCCTCGTTCCCCTGTCAGCCCCATGGGGACAGGGACTTGGTGTGTCTTGTTCACCTTTGCATCCCCAGCATCAGTACCTTACCTGCTAAAATAGAGGCTCGATAAATATTTGTTGAATGAGTGAATGGATTTTACGCATAATAAGTGCTTAATAAATACCTAAGTCACAATTAAATGTTTTGGAGCTGGATGTGTACTGAGAACACCAGGCTGGCTGGAGCATGGGGTTTATTTTTAAGAATAATGAGAAATGAGGATGGAAAAGTAGTCTGAGGGGAGATGGAGAAGGAGCTGGAATACCATTCTGTAAGAGCACAAAGCCATCTGAAATTTATGAATATAGAAGAGGCGAGATGGAAGTGGTATTTTAGGAACCTAACCGGCAGCGGCGGGTAACCTTGATGGGTGTTCAGTTACATAAAATGCAGGAGACCCAGGCAGAATAATATAAAAGGGTCTGAACAATCAGGGTAGCAATGGGAAGAGAAGGATGAGGGAGATAACTGGAAGGAAGGATGAAAGTCACTTTGAGTGGGGTCGGGGAACCAAAAATGTCTCCACTGAGTGTACCCTCTAGAACTTTGTTACCGTCGACAGAAATGGGGCAGACGAGAGAGTGATCCGGTTTTGTTGGAACAGGGTGCTTTTAGTTTCAGACATGGAGGGTGCTGGTACCCCAGAAGAGAGGAAAGACTGAAGCTGAAGATGTAAGACACCCACAATGAATTTAGAGTTGAGTAAGCATAGATGAATCTTCTGGAAGGAACAGGGGGAAGACCCTCTTGAACTAAGGATCTGAATTTTGGGGAAGGCATGTATTTAGGACGCAGGAGGAGGGAGGGTAAGGAGCCAGCACAGGGGACAAACAAAAAGGGCTCAGGGAACAAAGAAAAAGCTCCATAGATCACAGGGCAGAGTTCGGGGAATGTGTCAAGTGTGTGTGTGTGCGCACATGTGCACGGGCCACAGCCTGAAAGGCTGTCGTGAGCATGCTGATTGTGTCATCCTTGGATGACAGGCTCATAGGGGACTTGTATTTGTTTCTTTTAATATGTTGGTAGTATCGGATTTACCTAAAATGAGTGTATTACTTGTATAGTTTTGAAGAATTACTTTAAATGTTTGAGAGAAAGATGTCAAGTCAAATATTACAGGAGAATCGAAGCCTGAAAAGATTATTCAGGGCTCAGTTCCTCCCTTGGAGACCATTCTGTCTTCTCAAATAAAAATAAAACCACGTGTAGGCTAAACAATGAATAAATAAACTTGTCGTGCCTGCTAATTTCTGTCATTCACTCAATCAACAAACGTTAGTTGAATGCCTACTATGTGCCAGGCACTGTTTTAGATATTGGGGGGAAGAGCTGTGAATAAAATAGATAATATTTCTTCTTGTCATGGTATTTAAGTTCTTTTTTCCTTTTTAATTGAATTGCTCACTCATCAGAAACTACATTTTTTTTAAATAAAGATTTTATTTATTTATTTTTAGAGAGGAAGGGAGGGAGAAAGAGGGAGAGAAACATCAATGTGTGGTTGCCTCTCATGCGCCCCCTACTGGGGACCTGGCCTGCAACCCAGATATGTGCCGTAACTAGGAATCAAACCAGCAATGCACTTAAGTTCTAGTTGTACTCCAGTAGCACTTACATCCCAGTGAACAATTGAGACAATAAACTGAAATAAGAGAGTGACAGCATTTTAAGAAGTTGGTATGCTAGGAGTTTGAGCGTCTGTTAGTGCCAACAGATTCATGAATATCCCAATTATTTTCTGTAGATAGAGTTCTGTGGTTTTAGCTGGAAAATACATTCATGCATATGTGCACTTTATACATACTTAACACATTCCTTATTTAGTACCTTCATAATGAGGTAAATATCCAAGGTCCTTTACTGAGCCTCAGAGCTTGAAAGGGGTACAGTGCTGCCCACCCAAAGGTATAAACTGCAGAGTTGAGGGAAAGAAAGAGAAGGAAAGAGAAAGGAAAGGCTCAGGGTGTATAGAAAATTCTGGAACATATCCAGGGAGAGAGGGTAGGACTATACTCTCCTCTTTTAGAAAGAGAAGGGTTACTAGAAACAGGGCGCAGCCATGACTGCTAACTTCCCTTTGGAGGGCACGTGTGATGTGGGACAAAGAGCATCTGGGAATTAGAAATCCCAGACCGGAGTCCCGGCTGCCTCCAAGATTGCCGATGACCAGTCAGTACAACGCGGGGGCTGCGCTGGGCCACTGTTTCCCGGCCTTTCTGATGAAGATCCCTTTTTAACAACAAAACATTGAGGACTCCCCTCCCTGTGCAGTAGTGGTTATATATAGTGACTGTGCATTCAGTAGTATGTCTAGAGACATTTGCATTTCATTCATGGAAACTGTATGTATGACAAAGATGACGTTTACAGGCAAGCCGCTCTTCCGTGCTGGAGATGTGTTTGGTGTGCATTTGAAGTTGTGGGACCCTTGCCCATACTCCACGGGCTTCTCGCGGATCTGGAGACCCAGCGAATTGGGTCTCTCCATCCTAAGATGATCTCTTCTCCTTTGTAGCTCTGATTCAAACGAAAATATCAGGGCATGTTAGTGTATTCCTATCTGCTAATGGAAGACGAAATGAACCATTATTCTGTCTGCATTTCAAATAGAATTTCTAAGCTCTGTCAGACATTTCCCAAATGAGTAAGAATAAAGAAAAATGTGTTTGTTCATTTCTCCTTAATCCTCTCTGACACCTTTACATAAATGGGGACTTGTTTGCCACAACTTTAATGTTCAGAAGTGATTATTTAGATGTTATTTTGGAGTTGCTATCAAGTGCTTGCTAATTCTCCTTTCCTGCATTTGCCATCTGGGCTGAATATGATTTTTCATAGGGAACTAATGAACACGATTGCAGGTGTGTTTCATCATGGAGTCACAGAAACTGGAGACAGAGTAGATGGAACTGTTGTCTTTCCCTCGTCTAGAAAACAGGCATAATAATGTTACTCTGAGCCACCCAGTTGTCAGGAATGAGAAATATGATTGCCAAGCTAATTGCAATATAAATAGCTGCAAATTAAATGCTAAGTAATAAAAGTAGGAATTATTTGACTAATAAAAATGTGTGTTTTTGTAATTTTATTTTTTTATTCCTAATGCCTCCTGGCAGTCGTCATTACCACTGGAGTAATGATAACAACAAAACCCACAGCACCAACTGCCATTGATGGAGCACTCGTATGTGCCTGGGGCTTTCCTTGTATCATCCCATTGAATCTGCAAAACAACCACAAAAGGCTAGTGATTGGCCCAAGGTGACACAGGTAATAGGTAGTGGAGATGGGATTTGAACTCGGGTCTGGCTGACCCCATGCAGTTCCCACTGTGCCCCACTGCTTGTCAGATCTAGAACTCTCTGAGTTCGATGCTGCTGTCTCGTGGCAGCCATTGCCGGACCCTCTCCCATTCTCTGCCCATTGAGTTGCTTCCCTTGAGGGCTTGGAGCTAGGAGCCTGGTTAAGAGGTATTATCCATGTGATCACTCATTCTCACTCTGGGCTGCACATGAGGATCTCCTGGGGATTCTACTAGATTCTCCTAGAATCTAAGCACTGTTGGAATTCAAACATCACGAAGAGAAGGATTATTTATTTTGTGCACTGCTAAGGTATTGAAAAATGCCGATGCCTGGCCCCTACCTTAGACCTATTCAATCGGAGTCCCCAGGGGTGGGGCCCAAGCATAAGTATTTTTTGACATGTGATATTAACAATGTTCAGCCAAGGTTGAAATCGTACTTTAGAAGATTTCTTCATGGATCAGGTCAGAAACATTCTATGGCTAAGGCTTCACCCAGGAATGGTTGGGTAATGGATGCCGCCAGGATGGCCTGCAAGTAGTGGGTCTTGAAATCAGACCCCATGGGTTCAAGTCCTAGTTCTTTCAGTTCCCAGCTGTGTGACCTTGTGCAAGTTACTAAATCTCTCTGAGCCCATTTCCCCATTGCTAGTATTTTCAATTTCATAGGATTGCTATGAGATTAAATTTAAAAATCCACGTGAACTTCTTCCCACTGTGCCCAGCACACAGTAAATGATGCCATTATTACCAAGAACTTGAGAAAAAAGAAGATGTAGCACTTTTCAGCAGTTTTGCAGTATTTGCCTGAAATCCTTTATTTACCTTTAATAAAAGGTAAATTCTGTACAAATTTCTTTGTACAGAAATTTGGATGGAGTTGTATTAAATGATAAGGGGGACTTCCCCTTCTCTTTTAAAACAGCATATGTGACCTTTTGGGGGTAATCAAACCTTCTGTTAATCTTTCACTTTTATTTTAGCCTTTACCATTTGTGCAAATTACAAAGTTGATGGGGTGTTTCTCTCTTGCTCACCAAATACACTGTGCAGCCGGAGCCACGGTGCTGAAGTGAGGGCTCAAAGCTGGCGTTCCTGTCAAAGGCAGCTTTGGATTTAGCCTCCCGGTCATTTGTTCCAAAGGCTTTGACACTGAAGACGCAAAGATACTCTTGGAGATGCTGCTGCTGGCAGTGTAATTGGTATTTTTCAGGGCGGAGACACAGAGTTTCAGTACAGGCAGAATGAAACTGGAAGCAGGGTGATGATGATCCAGCGAGTTCGGCCAGGGAAGAGAAAAGGAAAAAAATCAGCCAAAAGAAACCCTTTAAGCAAGCTATTTTGCCATTTTTAAATAGATAATTTTTTAACTTTCAAGAAGTAGATAAACTTAAGAGTGGTTTTGTGACATAATTATGGGGCTAACAAAGTAAATATGTCTAAGATATCCCAGAAAAGCCAGGTTTTCTAATTTGTACTTCTTTTCTTAATATAAAAGTAGCAAAATAAGAAGTCATTGAGTTTGTTGTGAGTGAAGAAACTGTTAGCCGTATTTTCCACATAGGGGGCAGCAAAAAAGAAAGAGAGGAAGAATCCCAGCGAAGTGGACCACTTAGATGTTTTATCAAGTTATGGGTAAAAATGTCTCCTCTCTTCCGGGGCCAAACATTGATTGGGTTTGTCTGCTGGCCCCTGAGGGTTGCGTGCCCACCTACCTTGTCGTTGCACTTCAATGAGAGCCAATTGTTTCACTTTTGTAATGAAATTTAAGACCCTGATTGAAGGGGATTTCAGCTTCCCTGAAAATGTACTCTAAATTAATCTGCTCTCAAGGAATTATCTCTCTCTTATCAGCAAAATGGAAAGACTGTCCCCGCCTTTATAACTGATGGCTTCTATAGGTTATCCTTCAAAGGGGCAACTTTCAAAAATTTATTTGTGGGCTTTAAAAAAATTCAGTTGTCACAAATTTAAGTCTTGACTCTTTCCATTTGTTATTGGCCAAGTGTAGGATTGTATTTTGTGGTTGTTACTGCTTTTCTCTTTTTCTTCCTTGATTTGCCAACTGTATTTTTTGGTCCTGCTTAAGAAGTTGGAGGACTTTCATTATTTGAATATTTTTTTAAAATGCTAGTCGCAGGCACAGATGAGAATTATTTCCTGAGAAATTGTGATTTTTTAGGGGAGTAAATTCTTAGGATTTTTTTAGAGAATAATTTTAGACCAATTTCTCAATATTGATTTGATTTCACTGCATCTCTTTCACCTGTGGCAATCATATAAAATCATCATCGGAGCCCTGTGCACTTCCAAAATTATTTAAGGTGGCTCTTGTGGATGAATCTCTCACCAATCTAATGTGTTAGATTAAATTTCTGTACGCCTTTTGGAAAAACACACAGAATTGTATTGTGTGTTAACAAGGGATAACGAATCCTGTTTTCAGTTACATAATACAATACAATTATTATATTTTGCGATCGTGCATTCAGCACCGTAGGCGGAGTTACGGAAATAAAAGTAGTACCGACCAAAATCAGTTTCTCAGAAAAATAAATGATGTTTCCACTAATACTGGAGAGAGAGACTCAGTCAGGATGGAAGACTGAAATGTTATTTCTAACACGGACATAATTTTGACGTGTTATTAAAGCTGCCTGTCTTTGGCCCGGCAGCGGTCCGCAGACCGTGTTTTCAGTGCTGCGGTCTGGAGACAGGGAGGAAAAGGGAGGCGTAGGGGACCCGAACACAGTAGCCCTCAGACAGACACAGTTAACGCGCAGGCGTGGGCAGAAGTAGGCTTACGGCTGTGAGTACGTGAAGGGTGCTCTCGTGTTGTTATTTATTAATTGTTATACCTTCCATATGAACAACTGTAACCCTACTGTCCCCAGCCCTTGATAGGAGGATGATTTTGTGCGACGGCACCTTCCCTTGAAGTGAATAATTGAGGCCAAAGTGAAGTTGGCAGGGGACGGGCCTGGATGCTTGCCACGATCTCCGTTTCCTCTTGTGTGCGCGGAGACAGGGCGGAGGGAAGCCCCGTGAGCCGTCCAGGGCCCACCCCCTCCCGCTGCCCCGGTGGGAACTCACACACCTCCCTCCAGGGGCTTCTCTCGTCCACTGCTGCTGTTCGGCTGTCGTAAAAATTTGAATCGGCTTATGAACAACTGAGCAATCTTAAGATGTCCCTGAGCTATTCTAGGTGATCTTTCCCAAAGCCCTTGGCCAAATAGTTGCACTCTTAGTCTTACAGTCTTTACGGGGATTTGAAAATAGAGAAGATTGCGAACCATACTCACGGGGCAGGGCGTTTCACAGAGAAGAGATGTCTCAGTTAACCTTAGATATCCATACTTTCTAAAGAATTTTTCTGCCTCTAAAATTTTAAACGAAGAGTTCCTGTTTGAGAGACCTGGTACCAAACTTCCTTCTGATGTAAAATCATTCCCTGCTAACACTTGCTGGAATTTTTATTAACTCGTAGCCCTGACCTGAGCTTTGGTCCCTGATCATGGGTGCTTTCTTTTCTTCACAGCCGGGCTGACCGAATGTGCGGGAACAATCAAGTTCCCATGCTGACGTTAAAAACACAAAATCCAAGACTGTCTTTTGTTGGGTGAGGATCAAAAGCTGTTCTTTGTGTAGTGAGCACAAAAACATAACTTTTGTTAATATATGGTGTTTGAAATAAGTAAAATGTATATTTATCAATGTGTAAGCTTTAGAATGAATAGTGTCTTATATATCATTTATTGCTTTTCTGAAAGTACAGCCATTTTGAATTCTAACTAAGACCACTGCAAGAAAAATATTATCTGTTTAATCAACATTATTTTCTGTATATGTCTCCTAAATCTATTATTGAAAAATTAGTTGTCTTTTTTTTTTGAGACAATTATAAATCTGCAAAAGCAGGAAATGCGAGCAAAAAGAATTCAAAATTATAAGATCTCTTTGAATTTATATTTGTAGCAGACTTTATCTTCAAGTATTATTTGTTATATGAGAACAAAAGGAATCACCGTGCGTGTTCTTTTTTTTTTTTTAAACTAAGAAGAACTGTTTTTACCTTCCCCTGTGTATGTGGTCTAGGTTGGACTCTTAACTCACTAGGGGCGTGCCTTGAACTTTTCACACTTCCTCTTCAAGCTTTAATGCTAAGAGAAAAGCACTCCCCTACTTGGCACAAGACGAGACGCTGGCTAGTGGCTCAGACGGAGCGTCACACACACTTCCGTGCCCTCTGGGGTTTAGGCTCCGGTGCCACCTCAGGGTCAGGCAGACGATTACTGTGTCCATGACTCGCCTCGCTCTCTAAATTTAGGCTTTAGGACTGTATGCCTCATGCCATCCTTTCTCATCTATTTTTGACAAAACATGTAGGTAAATTTTCAGGGTTTTTTTTAATGGTAGGATCAGTCATGCATGCATTGGTTCCTAAAGTGCATCTCTTTCAGCTGGATATTTTAAAATCAGCTGTAACTCCGGGAGGGTATGATTGGAGGAAAGGGGTTGTGATCCTGTATCAAACAGACAGGAAGAACAGCATGGGGAGATGCCTCCAGCTACGTAGTGCTATCTGACTTTAGGAAGAACGGAAACTTTGCAGCATGTAACTCCAAGAAGACTGCAAGGGACAAAAAAAGTAGAACCAGGCTCTTCACGGGGAGGGGAGTGAGGTCCAGGCTTGTACAGCTGCCGGCACGTCTGACTTTGTCGTACGAGCTGCAGCTGAAACAGTCTTTTAGAACGGTCCCGTGCATTCCACAGAGACACAAAATAGAAGATCCGTTTCTTCCCTTAGCCAGTGGTTCTGTATTAATTAAGGATTGGTAAAGCAAAGTTCAAATTCACACCATTTTCAAGCTGGAAAGTCAGGACACCTTATACATGGAATACAGATGTTTCAACAGGTACTCTTGTCCATCAGCCTAAAGATAACTTTTTATTTAAGTATAAACAATCTTAACATTTCCGTGTGTTACCTGTTGGTGGCTGAGACACATGTTGCTAACAAGTGTAAACACTTAGCAAATAAAGGGCTCACATGGAAATATCTGTGACTCTCACCCTGTAAGGAAATTCGTAACTCCGATTACGAAGAGCGTGAGCGCTTCTCCTTCCAAACGATCACGTGGTAGCACAGGTGTAACTCTCATCATGCTGCACACGTTTCATCAGGTAGCTGTGCACGGACGTAGGAATGATGCAGCATTTTAAAATACACTCCTTTAAACAGACACTCGACATCTTGACAAACCCTATTTAGTATGAAGTTTGAATAAATGTTAATTCAGGGGAGATTTCTACCTCGTGATGTCAGGTGGTTTAACATGTGCTGCAAAGATCCACGAGGACTAAGACCGTGATGCTCCGGTCTGTTGCCCCTGAACTTCGGAGCTCTGTCTAGACCTCTCGCCTCGTGTGCAAACAAACCGAAGGGGAAGATGCAAAAGCGAACCCCGTCCTGTGCCTGCCGTCAGACTGACGTCTGTTGCATCGACAGTGTGCTTGTTTGGCCTGTTTCTTCCTCTTCCAGCGTTCTCCCCCACCCCTCCAGAAATATGGTGAATGGCATTAACACCGTCCACTCAGGCTCTCGCTCGGGGAGTTCACGCGGAGGACAAGTGGCCTGGGCACCAGCGGCAGGCCACGCGACCCTCCCTGCCTCCCACTGCAGGCACCGCCCTCCCTGTGCCTCCCTGCTTCTTTACAAGGGGTTGGGGATTCCAGCCGAGGTGGTCCAGGCTTTTCCTCTCTTGGCTGCAGGAGCTTAACTCAATCTCTGTTACGTTGAATTGACTGCTTATCTAATAGGCAAAACTGTGGCCATATTCACCGCACATCCATTTGCCATTGTAGAAATCATTTTCATGGATGAGGAGACCAGTCGTACAGCCAGGCAGAACTCTGGGGGTCACTTAATTCCACACCCTCATTTTACAAACCAAAAATAAAGACCTCATATAAGCTATAGAAGCACAGACTTCACCTCCCCTTCCCATGGAGACCAATAAAATAAAATAACATAAAAAACTACAGTTGCTTGTGAAAGGCTGCCAACATAATTCTTCATATCCAGGACTCAATTTAATGGGTTTAAATGTAAGGAATTTCAGAAATTCCCTTTATTATGGGGGTAGGTAAAGGAAAAGTACCTTTTATTACATGTAGCATATTTTGGTGTAACACATGTAATCATCTTAATTGAATATCCATATATTCTGGCAGTATTACAACATTTAAAAATCTAAAATCTAAAATGCCTAAATCCCAAGAGAAAACCTTCTGCATCCACTTACAAGTCACGACATTTGCACCATGGCTTTCCACAGGGTTTCGGTGTGAAAAGTTCTACGGCTTTCTTCAGATTTATCGTTTTAAACAGCTCTTTATACCCGAATGCTCTGTATTCTCTCTTGTTTGTCAACCGAGCAGACAGATGTCTTTGCCTTTAAGAAAGGACCGTGAGAAGCACGTCTACCGCTTCCCCCGTCAGCTACAGAAAAGATCCGTGGCTCGTGCTGCTGGAAGGTGACTCACCTGAAGCTTAGTTCCCAAATTAGCAACCTGGCAGCAGCTCACTGAGCAAGTGGTGCTTCCCACCAATTACACTGAACACGTCTCTCTCTCCTTCAGACACAGACTCAGGCTTTCACCTGTCAGAGGAAAACGAAACCATCGCCAACAGCTGTTTATTTTGCTGGCAGGTTCATGCCTACAACAAAAGTGATTTTTTTTTTCCCTCTGGCGAATTACACCCTCCCATTGGCTTGGCGGCGACTAATCAAGTATTTACGAAAACTGCTTAAGAGTGCGGTCCCCGCTCCCGCAGTGTGCCGCGGCTGCCGCCCAGTGGCGGGTCTGCAGAAGCAGCAGCTCTTCCACAGGGAGAGCGTCACCCCTCCCCTAAACCACGGCCCCTGCCACCTCCTCCACAAAGACACTGTCTTCTCCTGTGACAGGAGCGAAGGCGTCCCCTAAATCGCCCTTGACCCGTGGGGGCGTCCCTCTGGATTGATGGCTCCCCAGGAAAGAATGGCATGGGTGATCAGGAGAATAACGTCTTTCCCCGCACTGTCTCATTTTAGGGCTGAGGGAGTTTTTGGTGTGGTTGGTTTTCCCCAGCCTCACACAAAATCATACTGTGCTACAGGAAGGGAAACTCTCAAAAATGCACCCATCACGCCCAAAACATACACGTCTGAGCACACGAGTACTGGGGGACATGTGCAGAGACTGTCCCCTTGAGCAGCCTCGTTCTTGAACTGGGCTAAGAGCTTTTCAATTGCTGTGACATTTTCAGCCGGGGAAGTAGTCATCGTCGCAGGGCAATGTTTTACAGGCAATTACTTTATATGATCAATGGAGCAATTCCCCTTCCAAAAAGGAACGTTCTCCTGAGCAACCTCATTCTTGAACTGGGCTAAGAGCTTTTCCGTTGCTGTGACATTTTCAGCCAGGGAAGTAGTCATCGTCGCAGGGCAATGTTTTACAGGCAATTACTTTATATGATCAATGGAGCAATTCCCCTTTCCAGAAAGGAACCAAAGCGATCAAGTTAAATCATTAAAGAGAGAAAGAGAGAGCGGGAGAAAGGATTCATCTCATTAGCAGGTGCTGGTGCGGCGGGCCCCACGGAGGCACACAATGTCACTGGCCCTTTAAGACAATGGCTGTGCTCCCTCCACTGCCGCCACCCCCTCCCCTGAAGCTGTTGACAGGTCTAAACCTCCCTAGCAGCCCATTGTGGCCGCAGTAGGAGGCACCTGCAGAAAATGTGCCAAAACCAGGCGGGGAGCAAGAGCTTTTCAATAAGCTCCGCAGCTGGAGAGGAGAGGCAACACTAAACAAGCAGGCATGGACCAAGCATGTGATGGGAAAAGGGGTCAAAGCCAGACACCTCCTATCGGCTTTCTGAGCACCGTGCGCTTCAATTTGCTGACATCTTCTAGCTGGCTTTTCTCTGTGTGCTTAATATGCGGAGGTATTTAGCTTAAAAGCACTAAATGCTCCATCATGATGAGCTGCCCTCTCTCTCTTCCCCATTTACTGTTATTAAAGACATTTTCCAGTACTTTTTTTTTTCCCCTCGCTTTCTGCCCCAAACTAAGATCGTTTTCTTCTCTCTCACGACGGGTTCCGGGCCGTGTCCAGCACAGGCCGCCCGCTCCACTGCGCCCCACTCATCTTGGACGCGGAGACAAGGACACCTGTCCAAATTCAGGGTGTGCGCTGCCTCCCGAGAGCCCACATCCTGAGTCCTCCTAGGGTGGGTCTGGAAGACACGTGGCTTTTCAACTCGGTAAACCTCGTGCCCCTACTGGGTGCCCACCCATGTTCTGAGGGCTTCCGGAAATCGGGAGATGGACAAGACCTGCTTCCCCCCACGCTGTGTGGGATCCGGCAGAGAAGAGAAGCTCAATAACTAGTATAATCGTGGGTTTTAGGAATTCGTTTGGCACCCCCACGCTTTCCTTTGTAGTATTCACAGTTCTTTTGGGAATGGGCAGGAGTGGAGGGGGCACGGGGGGGGGTGTCCACTGGTGGTGCGGTGGCCTTGCCCAGCGGGCACTGGGAGGCAAGAGGACGGAGCCCGGATTTCTGCTCCCCGAGAGAAACGATAGATTGAGAACCCATCTCAGCTTCTCAGTGTGGGCGTCTCCTAACCTTTACACGCTTTCCAGTTAACATGAGGCTTCTGGTTTTTTCTCACGTGAAGCAGTGAAGGCACTGATTATCTCATGAAAATACCTGAGACTCAGGGCAGACCGCCCTGCCCAGGGCCACATGGCAGGTCGGCAGGTGGTTAAGTACAAAGGCAGACCCTCGGGCCGCCCACCCGAACCTTTCTACCTCCTACCCCCCCCCCCGCCCCCCGCTGCCTCTCCAGCCGTAAACCGTAAACCGCAGGGGCGCAGGGCTGGAGAGCAGCGTGGAAACAGACAGACAAAGTGACATTTTCACAGTGACACTCTTTCCCCCTCCTACAGATGGAGAGTGTTGGCGTGTACGGATTCTGTGGGTGCACAGCAAAGAGCAAAATGAAGTGTGACTCCAGGGGGGAAGTGACCGCTGCAGGTAGGAAATGAACTCACTTGTGTATCCAGCCGGCGTCGGGAATGGTTACCGCTAAAACTAGGCAAGCCTTCCCAGAGGGACTGGGTGCCTGGAAAACGGGTACATGGAGACTTCAGCACACGCAAGACATTGGCTAAACAGCTGCAAAACATCAGCTTGTTCCGAATGCCAACAAGTGGGTGGAGGCGTGAGCAAAAGGGTATTTCAGAGGCACTGGAGTCAGGAGACGGAGTCATTTCCCACAGGTCCAAAGCCAGGGATGTTGCTGCCGTGGGGTAGGGGTGGGGGGGGTGCATGAAGGTGACCCGGCATGGGTGTGGCCTGCTGGGCTCGCCCTAACTCCCCCTGAGGCAGGAAGGGGTGGTCTCTCCGCTCCTCTGAGCTTGTTTGTGCTTTAACACGTCTTCCCGCTCCGACGGCTGGTCCTCTCCTCCCTTCCTCCTCCTCGGCGCCTCCCTCCGTTTCTGGAGACAACAAGCGGACTATTCATGTAAAAAGAGAAAGAGCGAGCAGGGAGGCGGGGGAGATACCACCGACAAACTCCATTGAAAGCCGCTGGCTGTTCATTTGCATTCACACTTTTAAAAAATGTTAACTAATGATGTTAAATGGTTTGCCAAAGGTCCTGTCAGGTCAGTTGTAGAAGTGTCATTTCTGCCTAATTAGGGCTCTTGTGGCTGCCCGGGGCCTCCCAGTGCAACTGGTGACAAGCCGAGGGCTGACAGCTTCAATTGGTGCCAATAGGAAGGTTGGACCAGTCATGTTTTCCAACTCAGCCAGGTGTTTGCTGAATGGGGGAGGGGCCTGGGGAGATCTGAGCGCCTCCAGGATCCTTTTTCTTGTGCTGCCTCCCCCCCACCCAAGTCCTTCCCCTTTGCCTGTCTTGTCTTGTGTCAAGGTCAAGAATGGGCTTTGCTAAATCAGCGATTTCGGTGACCTCTGGGAGGTCATTAGCAGTCCCCAGCCCAGACATTTCAAGTGGTCTCAGCCCCAGAGGCTAGATTTTTTTTCTCCCTAAAAATGAGAGAATAGGGAAAGAAAAGAACATTTTAGGAGAAAAAAAAACAATAGTAGGAAGAAAACAAAACAAAACAAAAGACCCAGAAAATTCTGCGTAGCTACCAAAGTGTTAAACTTCTGAAGATACTCATAACAAAATGTCTCGAGGAGAAAACAGCTAAAGCATCCTGATGAATGCCTTAAATATTTTAAAGAATGAAAGACAATGATGAAAACAAATCCCATAACATTCGATTGGCATTAGAGTACCTGTTACACAGTAGGTGCCCAATAAGTAATGTATTGTTTGGTTTGATTTTTTTGGAGAAAAGTTAATTGACTGAGAAACGGAGGGTGATTGTTAGAAATCCTGCTAATTTTCACGCTTGCTTTTGGTGTTTATGCAACGTGCTTTGAATTTCTCAGTTGCCCATAAAACACACGCTAAGCTTGAATACCCCGCGATGGGTTGCCGTGTTAGCTTACTCTTTATTTCTATTTTTTTCTACTTTTCTTTGTTTTCGTTTTTAACAACTTAAGCAGAACACCACTGGTGCTCAGCGGCCCCAGGCCGCAGCAATTCCCACACAGGCACCCCCATGGCGGTGACAGGACAGCTGTGTCCAGAATTCGGATTTGACACACTGGCAGGTCCTGTAGGGGTGATGGCACTGCCTTTGCTCCCAAGCCAAGCACGGACACGCGCGTGCATGCACACACTGAGTGTGTGGCCCAGTTAGATAAGGAATGACAAGGGTTAGCACACGGGCATCTGGGGCCACGCTGTGTTAAAAGGAAAAGGTGGTCTGAAGAAAGCAATGTTCGCTTTCCGACAAATCTGAGACCAGACCCAAGGATTACCGTTCTGCGAAGAGGGAGGGCGGTGCAGGCGATGGGCGTCTGAAACCAAGTTCTTCGCTTCATCGTCCTCACCCAGTGGCCCCTTTCCCACCTGCCACCTCTGGTTTCTCTAACACGGGACAGTGGAAACTGGGCCAGGGAAATAGACCTCTCACATTAATGGGAGTGGTTTGATCAAAGGAGGGGTGCGAAGGTTAAATTTGGAGGCAGCATATAAAAGCACACCTGGGACCGCCCCTATCAGGTGCCCAGGAGCGGAGGATCCCCTTCCTGCTGCCCCGAGTCCTTCGCGGGTGGAGGGCGCACGCGGTTCTGTGGTGCCATTTTTCACTACCCGGGACGTTGATGAACAAGAAGAATTAACAGAATCGGCCCGCAGGCTGACCTCGTGAATATGTGAACAGAGATGACCCTCCACGGAAGGGACCTCCTTTGTCATTTAATTTCCTCAAAGGATGCACTTTGCGATTTTGCCCCTCCCCTTCTGGCCACGGCACACGCTCCTTTTCTTCTTCTTCAGGGACCTTTTTTCCTTACGCTCAGACGGCTGTTGTCCTGAGACACATTGCGCTTCCACTTTTCCCTGCCTTGGCGCTGCCTCCCCCATCGGCCTCGTCTCCCAGTCCCGACCCACAGCGGGTGCCGTCTGTGTACCCTGAGGCTGGGTGACTGCTAGCTGGCTCTTCGGATTGCTAACAAGTGGCCACCGACAAGTCTCGGTCTGGTTAGGAAGATTAGTGTTTAAAAACCAATCTGGAAGAGATTAGTGGTAAAGAAAACCTTTGGCAGCAACTGAACCAGCGTCGAAAAAGAAGCCCATTAGTTGTTAAAACTCAAACGAACAGAAACGCTGGAAGACTTGTAAACAGGCAAGAACTGTGAATTGCGGTAAGTCTCCTGTTTGGTGGCATTGATCCACTCCGGTGTGAGTCAGCCGGACATGACCGAAACCTTTCTGAAAGACAGATCTGATCCTGTTTTCCCATCTTTCAGTGGCTTTCCAGTGGTCCTTTCAGATCCGGCGTCTCTTTGACCTTGTACCCCTACTCCAGTTGTGCTGTCTGCTGGCAGCTCTCCGGACTTGCCGAGGTGCTTCATACCTCAGGGCCCTTGAACGATCTCCTTTAATCCTTGGAATGCTCTTTCTCCCTGTGGCTCTCCTGACAAGCTCCTATGCATTAGCCACCTGCCCCCCAAAGTTCTCCCGACACCCCCCAGGTCAGGTCGATCTTTCTGTCTTTTGTGACCCCCCCTACAGAACCTCACATTCTGCCCAATGACGACAGTGATTGCAATAATAAACCTTCCTTCCTACTGAGTGCCTTCTGTGTGCCAGTGAGGGTGAGAGCACTCTCACTGGTTGTGACATCCAACCCTCGCCACCCTGGGAAGAGGGCGCCATTGTAGACACCCCGTTACCAATGAGGGTCCTGGGGCCCAGCTTGCGTGTTTAAGGTCAAACAGCTTGAGAGCAGTGGAGGGCGACCTGAGAGCAGCCAGCATGGCTCGAGTGTGCATCCTAACCACCGTCCAGCTCTGCTGCCTTCCAGACATCCATATAATAAAATAATAAGAATGATACATCTGCCTGCACAGGTAGCTCAGTTGGTTAGAGCGTCATCCTGATGTGCCAAGGTTCCAGGTTCGATCCCCAGTCAGGGCACATACAAGAATCAACCAGTGAGTGCATCAATAAGTGGAACAACAAATTGATATTTTTCTTTCCTTCATGCTCTCTCTCTGAAATCAATCAATAAAGTTAAAAAAATTAAGAATGACATATCTGCAAACAGGACTGAAAGGGAAGTAGGGCAAAGTCAAGGGCAAGGGGAGTTCACGAATGCATATGTGAGGTCTAGTGAATGTTAGATGAGCCCCAGCTATGTCTGTCAGCCTTCGGGGAGCAGGAGGAAGGTGGGCGGTCCCTGCCAGCAGGCAGAGGAGAAGGGCGCTGCGGGAGGCAGCCCCAGCTCGGCCTCCACTGTCTTGGAGGGACTCGGAGAGGCCTTGGGAGGACTGGCGGGGCTTCCCAGGAACCTGCTTGCGTGAGGGAGCCAGTCTCTTCCCAGGAAATGCTCGGATACTCCAGAATGAAGCTTTCCTGGGAGGAGAAGGTAATCTCGAGTCCTTCATGATGTCCTGCCACTCGGTCTGCCCCTCTGTGGGAGCGTGAGCAAGCAAAGACCAAAGCTCCTAGCTCCCACACTGGCCTCCCGACTCTGAGAGTGTGGTGGGAGCTGGGCCAGCTCCCCGGGGGTTGACTTGGGCACTGAGTAGCTTCAGGAATGTGACAACAGCAGCAGCAGCAGCAGCAGAAGGGGTGAGCCCAGTGCTGGCAGTGTTGGTGGCACTTGCACTACGGCAGTACCTGTACCTGCGGGAGGTGGCTCTACACCTTCAAGCAGACACAGCAGCATCCCAGTGGCTGCAGGAACTAGTCGGCCTTAGCAAGCTTCAGAGGCAGGTGGCTGGAAGTGACCCGGAATGGGCTCTGCCCGCGGTGGTGAAGGCCCTGTGACTGGCTGTGTGCTGGCTGAAGCCTGGGCCACAGGGGCCAGCGGAGAGGCTCCCCTTGGGGAAATTTCTCCCAGGAGCTGGTGGGAGTTGGAGCTGAAGTCATGTTCTCTATGTTATTAAAATGCCCCCATTTTTGTGCCTTGGCATAGAGGGACCTGTGAAGAGATGAGTGACATAAGATTTAGAGTCTTTGTAAGAGAAGAACCAACCAGCCAGTTAAGAGAAGCTCAGTTTTTTCTAGAGTGGGCAGCTGAGCACTCATTCATTCATTCATTCGTTCGTTCAGTTGTTCATTCAACAAACATCAGTGGAACCTTTGCTGAAGTCTGAAGTCAGATTACTAGCATCGGAACCTGGTGCTGTCATTTTATAGGCTATGATCTTGAGAGAGTTACGTGATTTCTCTAGCCTGCAGTTTCCTGGGCTGTAATATAAAACGTGACTGATATTAAGTATCCCCCTCATTGAGTTTTGGGAGAATCAAACGCCCATGACGTGTTTGGCACAGTGTCCGGCACAAACGAAGCATCCAGCCGATGTGAGCTGTGATTAAACGTTAGCCCGTGTACGCACAGTCACGTGACCCCACACAAGTTAAAGTAGTGTCCATCCACACGGTGGATGTGTCACAGCCGCTGTCCACAAGGGTGTCCTGTGTTAACTGCGCCTGTCACACTTGGTGGAGAGATTCCGGGTGTTTCCGTTTACTTTTCCTACCTGCCTTTCAGGGTTTTTCCAGAGCACGTGAACCGTGGATGAGATCCTAAAACGGGAACGACATCCCACCCGACCCTCTCTGTGGCGCTTGCTTCTGGGCCACGACGCCCCCGTGCCCCGTGATCTCGGACAGCTCAGGCAGCTCGTTGCGTCTGTTGGCACTTCCGATTCTCAGAGAGTTCTCACTTGCACTGTCAGCTTGTCGTTTCTAGCAGTTACGGTTCATTCGTCTACTGAGGCAGCCAGTCGTGACTGCGCGCCCCCTGTGTGCCAGGCAGCGTGGTGAGTTCTGAGACAATGTGAACGGGAGCCGCCGGAGCTAGCAAGGTAGCCAGGGCCTCAGACCGTAGCCCTGGCAGATCACTAGGCGTGGTGGAACACGGTGAAATCTTAAACGGAATTGTTATCTGTAGACATGAGGAGGCTACACCGCCCCCGCCCCCACCCCCCAGTGGATTTCCTCTGCCGGAGCCATGGAAGCCGTGAACAGAAGACCAGCCTGTCTCTGAACTTGACAGCGTCAGGAGAGGCTCGGCCACGATTACTGCAGGTGGCTGTGTTCGGGTTAGTGCTCGGTGCCTCCTTTCCTGTTGTCTCTGTAACGCTATTGTTTCAAGCACGCCAGTCGACTTTGTAGCCAGGGTTCATTCACTGCAGACAAAGCCCCTGTTAGAAAAACTGAGATCTCAGAAGCTTCTAGAGAGACGGGGAAAATCACAAGCCACTGGCGGTGGATGTTTCAATTCCAGATCCTTAGGCAAAAAAAAAAAAAGCAGATGGGGTTTCTCCCTCTACTAATTAAAAAAAAATTAAATATGAAAGGAACAAGTCTGGATGGGGGATGAGGGAATGGCCTCCCGTGATCATTCCTGCCTGACTCTGGAATGCAGTCGCGTTATCTGTGCAGATGATTCCAGCAAACTGTGGATTTCGTTTTCAACATGCAGTGGTGCAGCTGATGTGTGTGAGGGGGGAGAGATATTAAACATGGGTGTCAGGACTTGAATTGCTGAAACAGTGTTTCAATTCTGCTTTCGTTAGGTGACTGTATTCCCTGCCCCTGTCCACCCCCCCACCCAACCCCTCCAGTCCAGTTTGGGAATTGTTTTAAAACCGTCCAAGGCCTGATTTTCCCATCAGAAAAATAAACTCAGTCGCAAGAAAATAGTGAGCAAAGAGGTCGTTGGAAGCAATTTGTAACCTTCGGCATCAACAAGAGTCTTTTAGTCTGTGCACCCAAAACTCGATGACTCGAGGACCTTAAACTTGGCGTTTCTTATCGGAAAGACTTGTATCACTGAAAAGAAGGAGCACCCCTGTTGACTGGGAGTGGCAGATTTTCCGGGAGCCCGCAGCCACGCGGGTCACTTGAACCCGACTTCAGAGCTGTCTCCTGTGAGCAAGACGGCACCTTCTGCGCTCGCTCCTCCAGGGAAGTGACCTGGGCGCTGTGAGGTTGGGGGTTGGTGCTGCTGAACACTCCGGCGCCTCTGAGGAAAGGTTGAGAGTACATGGTTCCAGCTATCATTCGGAACACCGTTTGGCCTGGCACGCGGCCAGAGTTCTCTGCTCTGTGTGTGTGTGGGGGGGGGGGGGCGGGGGCTGCCGGGGACTGGGCCCAGCACCCCTGCTCCTCCTTGGAGGTGCTGGCTGAACAGGGAGGACGGGGGTCCCGGGGATTTGTACAGTGGGTTGTTCTGCTGTTGGGGCCCCGGGGGTACAAATGTTTCAGGAGAAATGGATGCTGGGAGCTGGAGGGGCTTCCGGGGATCACCCAGGGAGGGTGAAGCGAGGGTGTTGAGCCCGAGGGCCGTGCAGTTGAGTCCCGATGTGCCGCTCCCTCCCTCTGTGACCGGCACGTAAGTCACTCAACCTCCCGGAGCCTCTCCTTCCTCTTCCATGAAATGAAGACCTAGTACACACCCAAGGGGATATTTAAGAGGCGTGACTGAGAGGACACTCGTGAAGAGCTCAGCGCGATGTCTGGCACACAGTAAATGCTCAGGAAACGTTCGTGGATGCAAGTAGCCCAACTACTACTCCATGTTGGGGCGTGGAAGTGGGGAGTCAGAGCAGAAACACGACTCCCACAGAGACAGCAGCCTTGTCCGGCAGATGCACTGCTTCGGCGGAGGACAGTCCTTCCCATGAGAAGCTTCCCGGGTTTGCGCATCGTGCCCAGGAGCTGGGGAGCAGGAGGCAGAGCCTGCTGCAGGGCTGGAGCTGGTGACTCGCAGCTCCGGGTGAGCGTCCGGGGTGAGCAGCCTAAAGGAAAGCGGCGGACTCCTGACTGCGCCCACGATCCCTTGGACAGTCCACTCAGCGTGTGCACAACGGGGCACTCAGCCTCCCAGTTCCTGCCCGGGGCTTTCGTTTGGTTTGCTCGTTTGTTTTCCTTTCGCAGTTTGGATCCGAAGCGGAAGTCCACCACTCCGGCCAGACTTACAGGGGACCCAGAGCTGGGAGAGGAGGACTGATGCCCAGGAACCTCAGAAGTCTGAAGGGAGGTGATGCTGCCCTTTGAGCAGTGGGACGGGGGTACGTTCAAAGCCCTGCACTTGGCTTCCGAAGTCAACTGCAAGAACAGCTGCGTAATTGCAAGAGCAGGGGACCATGGAAAAGAATGTAGGGTTTGTCCCAGCTTATTGAAGAGGCAGGACTCTCCCTTCTGGCAGGTTTTAGGAAATTTAGTCTCCTCCCTCTATACCATAGACTATATTCTCAAAAAGCAAATTTATAACCTAATCACCTTTTCTTAATAAAGAATAGGAGGGTGCTTGGATTGTAACAGGAAGCCAAAAGTGGTAGTAGATAGGATACCAATTTACCAGTGTTTTATGGTATTCCCAAATGGCCCTATCTGGTGGCAGCCCGGCCAGTCCCAGAAGTGTCCTTCTCCTCGTGGCACCAACCAGCCACCCCGACACCTGGTCTGGCTCTTCTGCTGGGACATAGCTAGATGAGGGGTCATCAGGGTGGGGGCGGTGTCTCTGCCAGCAGAGAAGCTCCAGTTTTTACAAGTTAGCAAAAATTTTTAAACCCCTTATTGGCTGAGTTCAGTACAAAGCCAAGTGTGGAGGGAGGAGTTTATCTTCATCTGCAGGTGGATATAGATAGCCAATGTGGCCTTCCCCTTGTGGGATGTGCCACAAGTGACGCGAGGACGTGGGAAGTGCAGGGGGTTAGGGCTCCGCGCCAGGTGGATGAAAGGGAGGGTCCCCTGTGTAAACTCCCGCCCACAGGTGGCCTCCTTCAGTTTCGGGATCTCCGCTTACTGGTACGTGTTCGATCTTTTCATATGTGACCAGCTGTCTCCTTTCTGTTTTTTCCCCCCAATATTTTCCCCCTCTGTGCCTCTATCTGAGTATTTCTATTGACATGTCTTCAGATTCATGGATCCTCTCTTCTGCTAGGTCTAATCTGTCATTAAAACCATCTACTGACTTCTTAACTTTGGTTACTATGTATTTCATTTCTACAATTTCCATTTAGCTTTTTAACAGTGGGTTTTAATTCTTTGGTGAAACGCTCCATCGTTTCCTCTGTGTTCTCGAACATCCCTATCGTAGTTATTTTAAAGTCCTTGTCTTCTCATTCCAGTGTCTAGATGACCCAAGGGTTTGCTTCCATGTCTTTTCTTGTGGTCACTTATTCTAATCATGGAACTGGTGTCTAGGAATTTTTAATTGAGTGTCAGACATTACGTGTCAACAAGTGAAGAAGCTCACGATGGGCCCCTTTCCTCTGTGGCAGGTACAGTGGGAACCGGTCACTGTCGTCCCGTCAGGGTCTTGGCTCTGTCTGCCTGTTGGTAGATCGGTCTGCTGGGTGCTCCCGACGGACCCAGGGTGCTCACTGGGCCCCATTTCTCTGCACGGCCTTGACTTCCATCTTGATTTTCTTAATGTTCCAAGACTGTTGGAAATTCCACACTGCTTTTCAGAAGCTTCCTGCTGTCCCACATAGCTTCAGAACTTGTCAAATATCTCAAGGGGGGAAATGGGAAGTGTGTTGGACTAACTTCTCTCTATCTCCTTGTCAGAGGAATCCCAGCCCCCACGACCCCTAAATTAATCGTCTCTCCCATGAGACTGCCTGAAGCTCTGCTTGTTTCCTTGCGGCTTTGCATCGGTCCACCGTCTGCATCCTTCGCCAGACCCTCAGCCACTTCCTTTGTGCCCAGAATCAGCAAAGTCCCTGCAGTAAGAAGCTGCAGCGAAATGTCAGCCCACCTCACCATCCAGTTCCCTCTTCTCTGAGATTTCCCCCCACCCAGCCCTGGTGGTCTCTGCAGCTGTCCACTGACATCATAGAGAGGGTTTTGTATTTAATCTCAGCCATCCTTTCAAGTCCCAGCGGGAGAGATGGCCTGCCCCAGCCGCTCCCTCATCCGTAGAAGCAGCACTGCCCTCCTGTTCCTGGTACTGCGGGACACAGTCAGTTTTCCTGGTGGCCACGTGGGTTCCATTCTCTTACTAAGACTATGGGCAGATACACAAAGTGCGCTTATGCCACAGGTGTAGGGCCTGAGGAAAGAGAGGCACCTTGCCCGTGAATGCAGCGACACACCTTCTCTCTCTCCCCCTGAGACTCTGGTTTTATACCAGAAGGCAGATGGCCAGGTTGGGAGGGAACAGCCCCACCGCGTTCTGGCCTGGCCACAGACGGGCGACTGCTGATCGATGGCACCACCAAGCAAGGGACCACAGAGTGGTTCCGTGAGTGGAAGGCGGGCCTCAGGAAGAGCTGCAGGAGCAGCTGCCCCTCACTGGATTCATACCGAACCCTTCTATGAGCTTTATGTCATGCGACATCACAACAAACCTGCACAGCATTATGCTCATTTTATACACGAGGAAACCGAGGCACAGAGGTCATGCCCCGTGGCAGAGCCAGATGTGGGTGCAAGCACGTTCATTCCAGAGCTGCCACGCTGCATCGTAACAGACATGTGGATGCTTATTCTGGACGGAGAGGAGAATGAGGGGCAGGGAGAGCGAGGCTGACCACTTCTTTAAACACCTAGAGGAGAAAGGAACCAGAGTGGGGCTCTATGTAAAGAAAGAGCAGTTAGAACTTTCCAGAACTGGACAAGCTACCTTCAGGTGTGAGGGAGGGCATGCGCTCCTCGGTCCTGGAGGACCCAGGCTGTGGCTGGACTAGGTGACTCGGGCCTGAGGCCTCTTCTGGCAGGCGGAGTAGGGATGCAGATAGCATGGAAAGCCCCGTGGCAGTGGCCCGAGGGCCAGGAGCGCCAGCCTGACTCGTGGGACCTGGGCGTGAGGCCCCTGAGGCCTGCATAGCCTCACCCTCTTCTCCTCTCTCTTGTCCGGCTTCAGCCACCATCTTCAGGTTCTAGCCCTGCCAGCGTTTCCGTGTCTGGCAGAGGCCACGGGCTTTCTTACTCCGAGGCCTCTGGCATAAGGTGGGGCCTCCGCCCTCTGTCGCTCACATGGCCAGTGCCTGTTTATCCTTTAGATCCAGCTCAAATGTCACCCCCTTCAGGAAGCCTTCCCTGACCATCTCATCCCAGTGGGCTTCTCCCCAATTCACCTCAGTCTTATACTCACGTTGCTTTAGCTCATGGCACCAACCACAATCTGCCTTGTTTTTTCTCCCTTGTTTTTTTGTTTGCAGAAAGTAAATTCCGTGGAGGCAGGGCCACATTTGTCTTTTTCATATGTATCCCTAATCCCTAGCACAGGGTGGAATACTTGTGGAACGAATAAGTGGATGACCTTGACCAAATTACCACGGGCCTCAGTTTTCTAATCCATTAAATGGGGAGCAGCAGCTATAGAGGGAATTGGATTCGTGCAGTGGTTCTCAAACTTGAGCACGCATCAGAATCGTCAGGGAGACTAATCAAAACACATTGCTGGCCTCACCCCCAGAGCGTCAGTGGGTCTGGGGTGCATTTATAACGCTGCTGCTGCTGCTGCTGCTGGTGAGGGGCCACGCTGTGAGAGCCAGTGGACTTGACCATCTGCAGGTGCCCTGAGGCACTCGTCTTGAATTCCTCCAAACGAAGTGACCGTGAAATGCTGTGCTTATAAGTGCAGTGTCTATACATGTAAGAGATGTCTTGAAACATAACGTCGCCTTCCAAAGTGACAGGGGAGGGGAGGTGGTGGAAGGAAAGGAAAGGAAGAAATCATTTTCTAAACCAGGAGGGATGGGCACCTACCAGCGGGGTTTGTAACGTTTCTCATGACAGAAGGGCCATTAAAGGGAAGTGCCGTGGACCAGGGCGAAGGGCTGAGCGGCGCCTGGGAACCACGCTTGAAAGCGCAGTGTTTGCTGCGGCCTCGAGGTTTCAAGGGCACGGCCCGCCAGCTCAGCATTTCATCTCCACCTCGGAGGGTAAAACTAGAGAATCACAATTAAGAAGGGAAGCGAGAGTCCAAACCAGGGGTGGGAAGAAGAAACTCCTCGTTTCTGACGCTGAAACACCTCGTGACTGGAGATGCTCCTTCGTGCGGCTGGAGGTTTGGTTTGTTAAGTGCCCGCTGCTCAGAGAGCACAGCTTTCCTGCCTGTGGTGTTGCTCTTCCGTTGGTTTCCACCTCTCTCCTGCACGCCAGCCTTCCTGTGCCCCTGCCCAGGAGCCCTCCGCAGTTAGACTCGAAGGTTCCTGCCATGGTGGCTTTCAGGCGGCTGCCCATTGTCTCTCTGGAGGTCGTCCTTTTCCCGTTTTTCTCCCAGTTCTGTTTATGCCCAAGGGGAAGTGTCAGGCAGGGCCAGGGTCTCTACCGCTCTTTCCCAATCCCCTTTCTGCAGGAGAGAGGGCCTCCAGAGCAGAGGCAGTGGCGGGGCCAGGCCTGGAGGGGCGCTAGAGAGCTGCTGCCTTTCAAGACTCCAGCACAGAGAATCCGTGAGCAAGACTCCTCCGGAATCGCAGCAGGGACCCATCTCTCCTGCCAGGCAGTCCCCTGCACTGCTGAAAGGTGTGCTATGCCCATGACCATGATTCTCGTGGTCACGGCTATCATCGTCGCTAACGTCAGTCCAGCACTTAGCATGCGCCAGGCAATGGGCTATTCCTGCTATTGGGCTCGTCCACTTAATCTACATCTTACCCTGGGAGCACAGGTGCCATTGTCATCCCAATTTTTGTCACACGGGAACTGGGATTTAGAAAGTTGACCAAACTCACGCTAGAAAGAGGCACACCTGGCTTTGAATCCAGGTGTGCCTGACCTCGGAGCCTTTGTCTTACCTAATGAGGATGCCAGGTGTGTTCCTCCACTTAAGAAGGGGGTAATGAGCCCTGGCTGGCGTAGCTCAGTGGATTGAGCGCGGGCTGCGAACCAAAGCACCGCAGGTTCGATTCCCAGTCAGGGCACATGCCTGGGTTGCAGGCCACGGCCCCCAGCAACCGCACATTGATGTTCCTCTCTCTCTCTCTTTCTCCCTCCCTTCCTTCTCTAAATATAAACAAATAAAATCTTTAAAAAGGGGGGCGGGTAATGGAACCCCATGAACAGGGAGCTGCAATCATGAACAGGCCCAGTGGTGATGTGTGCCGGTGTCTGCTCCCCCGCAACCAGCTAACGACCCCTCCTGACCCACCTCCCCCTCCCCACCAGCTGCTGGGTGGCCACCACTGGGCCCTCACCCTGTGCCGCTGCAGGGAAGTCCGAACGTGACACGTGAGAGACAGCGGAGGTGACCCGTGAGTACTTCACGGGAGAGTGGGCTGCGGAGTGTCAAGCACGCCTGGACTGGACAGGCCATCTGTCCTCCAAAGGGGGGACTCTCAAGCCACGATCAGAATTAAAAAGGATGGCAGAATAACCGTCATCTTGCCAAAATGACGCGTGAAACTGTTCCGCGGAGCAGGATGTCCACGGACGTCAGTCGTGTGAACTGTGGAAACAGGTTCTGGAAATAGACAGGTTCAGGGAAGTGCCATTGGGAGTCCCATTGGTCTCCTAGAGGCCACCGGCCTCGCCAGTGCCTCTCATGTGCTCCTGGGGGTCACTGGACTGTCCAGCATGGGAGTCAGCCTCATGCCGTGCTGCGTCCCCAAACACACACGTCAGACCTCCAAGGAATCACAGTTGTGTGGTTTTTACTGAAGGTTTTTCTGGGGGTGACCGACGGCAGAGGGAGTTACACTGCCTCGCTTCCCTCGGAATGTCCTAAAACTCAATTTCCCAGCCGCTCCCCTTCCCCAGCCCCACCCCCACCCCTCCCAGCGGCAGTGGACACCGCTCTGCCCGCCCTCCCCTCCCCTAGCCAGGCTGACCCTCTGCTCAGCTTCCGCCCTCACCAGCAAGACTGGAGGCTCCTCGGCCTAACTTTGAAAAACCTGTCGCTCCTTGTAGGCTGGGAGGACCTCAACTATTTCTCAAAGCTGCCCTCTCTTCCCACAGAAAAAGACACCGTCTTATCGCCTCGGAACCCACTTTAGGAGACTGGGAGACTACGTTAGGAAACTCTGTCCTCCCAGCAAGCACGCGGGTTGCAGCCGGGGGTGTAGGAAAGCCCGTAGACCAGCAGGAAGGGCCCACGTGCCCGCCCACAGTGGCGGGCTCCGTGGCCTTGCGGAGAGCTGCGTTGGGAGACCTCTCAGGACAAAGCCTAGACTCACCGTGAAGGAGTGTCATGACTGACTGGTGAGGTCTGTGTGGCAGCGACTGAGGAGGCACCAGCTGCCTGAGGACCACGGACCTGCCACCCTGGCCTTACAGCCGAGGAAAGAGCTGGAGATGAGGCACAAGGCCTGCAGTGGGACCCTCGCTCTGTTCCAGGCGAGCAGCGTACCAGTCGTAGATTCGGTCCACCACCCTGAGCTTCACTGCCCTCAGGGGCAAAGTGGCAAAGTCACAGCCACCCCTACATCACAGAGAAATGGCGAGGACCCACTGACCTACTAGGAGTAAAGGAGGGCATCGAAGAATCACTGCTTCAATGAACCATACTCTGGGCAGCATGCACAGGGCAAGCTCAGCTTAATTAACTTGAGGGTGATGCGATAAGCAGGGAGGTGCGGGCAGGGTTTTGGGTAGGACCAAGGGTAGGTAGGAACAGCAGGGCTGATACCGCCCTGTGCCTACCCAGGTGCGAGGAAAGAGCCGGCACTGAGACCCAGGAGCGGAGATTCCCTTGGGGAGGGCAGCCCTGAGAGGAGCTGTGACCCTACGGTCGAGGGTGGCAGCCAGAAATTCCGTATCTCGCCTCTGTCTCCTTCCTCTCCTCCTCCCTCCACTTCCTGCACCGAGCCCAGCCAGAAGCCAGAGTTGCCCACTGATGCGGTGTGTCCGGCCAGCCGCTAGTCTTAGCTGGGGCCGCTACGCCAAAGTGCCAGAAAACCGAGTGGCTTACCAGCAGTAGCAGAAACCTATTTCTTGGCCTTCTGGTGGCTGGAAGGCACAGGTCATCTCGGTCGAGGTCTGGGGAGCATCCTCTTCTGGGCTGCACACGGCCTGCTCCTCACTGCATCCTCACATGGCAGAGAAAGAGAGCTGTGGTCTCTGCTTCTCCTTCCAGTGCCCCGGAACCCATCACGGGTGCTCCACTCTCGCAACTCCTCCCACGGCGCACCCTCAAGCACCATCACACCAGGGGCTGGGGATTCAGTGTGGGGGCTTCCAGACACAAGCTTCCCATCTGTAACAGCTTCCCCGAGCAGGGAGCGAAGCAGGCAGTTGGCCACTGCATTTTGCCAGTTGTGTTGGTTTCTAGTGGCTGCTGTAACAAATACCCGTGTCTTGGGTGGCCTAATGCAACAGAAACTTATTCTCTCTCAGTTCTGGTGGCCAGAAGTTCAAAATCAAGGTGTGGGCAGGGCCACAGTTCCCTTGGGGTTCCAGGAGGAATTCTTCCTTGCCTCCCCCAGCTTCCTGTGGCTCCTGGGATGTCTTGGCTTCTGCCCACCACACTCCAGGCTCTGCCTGCCTCTTCGCATCCTCTTTTGTGTGTGTGTGTGTGTGTGTGTGTGTGTCTCCTAAAGGGTGTCTTCATAAAGACACTTGTCATTGGATTTCAGATCCACCTGGATAACCCAGGATGATCTCCTCATCTCAAGATCCTTAA
Source organism: Phyllostomus hastatus (assembly GCF_019186645.2). NCBI lineage: Eukaryota > Metazoa > Chordata > Mammalia > Chiroptera > Phyllostomidae > Phyllostomus > Phyllostomus hastatus. The sequence goes on along the minus strand of NW_025334004.1, from coordinate 25,339,398 downwards.
CTTCATTACACCTGCAAAGACCCTTCTCCCAAATGTGCTCCTGGTCCTAGTCCCAGGAATTTGATGTGAACATATCTTTTCGGGGGGAGGGGCTTCCACAGCTGACCTCTGTTCCTGGGGTGTGCTGATGGGTCAGAACTGTCCTCCCTGAAGGCCACCCTGAGCTCTGTGGGCTAGCACGCCTTTGCCTATCTGCTCTAACTCAATAATGGTCCTTAAGTTGGGGGCGGTGGGGGTGCACATGTTGCTTTGTTTGACAAAACAACTAACACTATGGCCTTTGGCAAATCATGTGTGTTTCATGAGCCCCCCAATTTATGTCTCTAAAATGATGCAGTGAGATTAGGCAATTCTACCTCTGGAATCCCTCCATGCTGTAACTAATGCCAGGACGAGGTAGGTGTCTCTCTAGCCATCCTGTGCCCACTGCTTCTGGCCCATGACACGCTTGCTGGCAAGTGGGGGTCAAGGTCAGAGCCACAGACATCTTCAAGCTCTCTAGGCTGTCCTGGGTTTTCCTCTGCTGCCTTCAGTAGATCACAAAGTGCCCCCTGGACCAGGATAATGGTCCGCGTGTCTCACTCAGGGCCCACCTGGGCACCCTCCCTGGCGGTCTGACGTGGCATTTAAGCTCAGGAGTCTTGGGTGAGCTCCGATTTCCAGCCAAGCGATTCTTGAATCTTTGCAGGCGGCAGAGAGTGACAGTGATACTGTGACACCTTTTCTGATTGTCTTTTAATTGAAAAGGCTAGACTCGACTATAGAAGCCTGCACGCTAGTTGAAGGGCTTGTTAAAACATGCATTAAATCTGAAAGATTGCAATGCTTTGCTGTGTAATTATGTAAACAGTCACATAAATGGGGCAGTTTGCAGTCAGCAGGAATGCCTTTTCAGCCACACGGTAGCAAACTGGCGTCGTTGATCAGCGACAGGTGAATTTATTTTTTCAAGGATGAACCCAAGTTGGTATCCCTCCCCCCTGCCCTGACATCAGCTCTGCCAGCCTTTTCATTTTCTCCCCTTGGGTACGTTCTCCTTGAAATCCGTGGTGATTTTAAACGATGTTTCTGTGTCCTCAGGTGTGTGTGAATTTCCCAACATGGTTCAGGCAAATAAAATGGGCCACGTCTCTGCAATGTTTCGATATCTCAGCGGCAGAAGCGATCCAGGCATGAAAAAAGGACTCCCCAACTGTAGTTTTAAAATAGGAGTAGAACTACCTGAACATTCCCTGCAGTTTTAATGAAAGTGTCCCTTAAATTTGCTGAGGATAAAGGAGTAATTTACCTCGAAACACGCTCTCCCAGCCTTCCCCAAAGAGCCTGCGATGCTCACCTATCTCGGTGGAGCTTGAAAGGAAATGAAACATCGATCAGAGCTGTCATTGAAACATAACTCCCTCTCGTCCATCACTTGCTCAGCCCTGGCCTCTCGGAGGGGAACAGGCGCGGCAATCACGGTTTCCTCCAGGCCCCAAGAAAATAGAAGGCACAAATGGTCTGGGAATTATGTGCTTCTCGTGGTTTTGAAGGGAAGCATTTACTGAGGGAGAAAATTGTTTTAATCTTATAACAACCAAGGAGGAGAGTTTGTAAAACACGCAACACCTACACACGCACTTGATTTCGTTGCGTAGGAACACACGGGAACATTTCTTACCACCAACGCATCTGATGCCTCCGCTGAGGGATCTTGCTGTGGCCTGGGTGGGATGGAGGTGGGGTGGGCGGCGTGGGGCACGGGAAGGGGAGGGGAGGCTTTGGGGTTGGTGGCACTGAGGCCACGCCGAATCAGCTGTGAATCCCAGGGACTCAGGGAGGGCGACTCCAGTGCGGGAGGAAGGCTCCCCAGCCTCCTCTGGAAACGCAGGACCTGCGGGACACCCCAAGCTTTGCTCTCTCAAGACCCAACCCCTCAAGCCATAGAGCAGAGGAGGACAGCGCCACCTTTGCCCGAGGCCCACACTTCACTTCCTGCACACCCAGCCTCAGGCCTCATTGCCCAAGGACGTCCCTGGCGGAACTCAGCACCGCGGGAAACTTAGGAGTTCAGCCTCCATAGTAGCCCAAATCCACGGACACACAAGCCAATAAATGCAAATCTTCGAGAAACCAGTCCTAGGAATGGCTAGGAGAAGAAAGCTAGAATAGTAAGTGGCCTAAAAGGAAAATGCATACTTTCCATGTCTGGAGAGAAGAGGGAATAATGCAGGGGAGGAGGGAGGGAGAAAAACCGGCCGCACTGGTGCCCAAGTGCAGAGGTGCCCTCTGTGCAGCCGGAGCACAGCACGGCAGCCGCGAGCCTGTGCCAGCCGCCGGGGAGAGGCCAAGGAACCCGAGGGAGAGACGTCTGCGTCGTGTTCAGTGTTCTCATGGGTGTGAGTCTTTCACCAGGGGGCCTGGAAATAGCTTACTTGTGTCCTTTTCGAAAGGGGCGGGGGAAGAGTCCAAAGAGAACTGCCCAGATTTGGAGAGGGAAATGACACGTAGCCTGTCTGTGTGAGGCAGATTAGGGATGAACCATGGTGACACGAGGAAAGAAGAGGCCGAGAGCAGACTGGGCACGTCCGTTCGCCATCGAGCCCACACCCCTTTGTCCCCCCTCGAGAGTGCATTTTGCACAAAGACGTGTCTCGTTCAGAAGGGAAACAGCTGGTTTCCGGGAAAACGGCCCGCGTTCCCATCGCCTCCGAGAGACACAGAGCGTGCCACCGAGGTGGCTCTTCTGCAGGACAGACCCTGCACGTCCCGGTCACAGGAGGCGCCGCACAGACCCCCTCGGCGGTGGGCATTTTCCTGGGGCCTCCGATTGAAAGGCAAGGTGATTAAAGTGTTGGTGATTATTTTTGTGTGTGTGCTTTATTAGAAGGGGCCGGTTCGACTCAGTAAGGGCATGGGGACGTTAGGGACTGGCTCAGTAAGGGCATGGGGGCGTTAGGGACTGGCTCAGTAAGGGCATGGGGGCGTTAGGGACTGGCCCAGTCTTCAGGGTCGCCCCCCTTCTCTTTCCCACCTCCTTGCGTTCCCACCTTCAGGCTTTTCTCGCTGCACTGCCCCGCCCCGGGGAACTCCGAGTGAGCCTACGGGTGTTTCTGTGTGTGCGGGTGTTACCTCCCCGAACAGATGCTACCGTAGGTGGAGGAAAGCATGGTTTCTCCTTCTGCCCTCCTAGATTCTCAGACTGGGACCCTGTGGGGTTAGATAAACACAAGACAAGCCATCGAGAGGAAAAGCGTTTAGTAACGTGCAGGATATATGCATGGTGGACATCCAGCGTTGAGTAACTCAAAGGGCTGGTTGGAATGGGCTTATCCAATGTCTTAGCAAAGAGCAGTGTTTGTTAAAGAAGAACAAAGGAAAGGGGTTTTAGGCTTCTGGGGCAGCAAACGGTGAAGGTAAACAGGTGGGGGAAACTGGTAGGCAGGAGTTTCTGCTTTTACTCAGATAAAAGGGGCTCCGGGAAGCCTCTTTCTGCACCTGATGCCCACGTGGCATGTTTTGGGGTGGCATGTTCTGATCTCCTATAGCGTGCACACTTCTCACACTCTCTCTGCCCACCCTGTTGCCCCCTACTCCGGCCTAGGTTCTTCTCATGGTGCGCCCTCAGTGAATGCTCACCAGCTCCTCCTCAGTCCCCTCTCCGCTTTTACTGGTGCCTCTTTGCTCCTGTGGTGGCTTTTATAGAGGAAGGCTACTTCGCAAACATCCCCACCTTTCAGGGGCTTACGTCACCTCGGTTTATTCTTCACCCCCGTTACTGTTGGCTGCCGGTTGGCTGAGGCTCTGCGCGTCTTTCTGTTCTGAGATCCAGCCCGAAGGAGCAGCTACTGCCAGGACACACAGAGGCGACCGAGCGACCGAGCTGGTGGGGCCACACCCTGGGGCTCAGATCTCAAACCTCGGCTGGGACTTCGCAAGTGTCTTGTCTGCTCACATCCCATTGGCCGAAGCGGGTCACATGGCCAACCCTACGCACGAATCAGGGAAGGCTGTTCCTCCCGTGGGAAGGCCCAGCGTATCTGCAGGGAAAGATGGGATGTTCAGACCTCACAGGAGGGCACCAGTGACTGCTGGGGGCGGGGGGTGGGGGCCTGCCTGCCGGTGCCCCGGGGCCGCTCTGACAAAGCCACGGCCACCTTGAGGCTTGGCCATTCAGCCTCTCTTAGATTCCCAAGTCTCCAGTGCCTTTTGCCTTGCCCCATTTTCTTTTTCTTTCATATTGCTATTGTTCTAACTCTAAAAGGGACACATCTTCACCGTGATGTATTTCAAGCGAGGCGAAAGTGACCCTTTATCACTCCTGCTGAGAACTCCTCCTTCCAGAAGCAACCACTGGGAACTGCTGAGGGTGCGTCGTCTCAGATGTTCCGGCGCTCACACTGCCGCGTGGAGTGCGTGCACTTAGATGAGACGGCAGGGAAATAGGGTCTCCCTATCCATGCACACAATATTTTGCGAGCTCGTGTGGTCCTTAGCGGTGCATCGCAGACGTCTTCACGCCAAGCCGCCCTGTCCTGTTCCTGGTGGCCCCGCGCCCCCTGGCACGGGCATTGCGCACTGCCTCACGGGTTCCCTGCTCGCGGAACCTGAGCTCGTTTACGTTTTTTCTGTGATAACGATGCTGCAGGGACCGTTCCGTCTGCCCATGCACAAGCAGTCTCGAAGGCTGGTCCCCTAGGGGTGAACTCGCCTGGCGAGTGGAACTTCGCCTTTCCATGGAGGCTGCCGGATCGCTCTGAGTGGCTGGGTCGGTCTGTGCCTTCACCGGGGTGGCTGTGTTTCCTCCACATGTTTTGTTGGTTTTTATTTTTCTAGCTTTTCATTTTGAAATACTTTTAGATTCACTTAGAAATTGCACATGTACACTTTTTGTCCCCAAAGGTTGTATAATCAGGGTGCCCTTCCCTCAGCCCCACTTATGCCACCTCCCCATTCGCTTCTTATGCAACCACGGCGCAGCTGTCAGCACCAAGAACTTGGCATTCGTACAATGCACTTAATGAAGCCTTATTTAGATTTTGCCAATTTTTACAGGCACGCTTCCTTTTCCTTCTGGTAACTAGTTCTGGGACCGTTTTATCACATGTGTAAATTCACCACAAACCTTTGAAGCGTGCAGCGGTCAGGCGTGTGTATAAGAAATAGCCCCTTTTCTCTGCGCAGTGTACGTGTGTGGTTGCCGTATCCCTCCGAGCCACCGTGCTGGTGGGAATGTTCGAATTCACCTCCGGCGCTCGGCCGGCTGTTTCCCACTGTGTGGCCACCAGATGCTGAGAACCCACTGTTCCCAGCTTTCCCTCCAGTGCCCTTGGACAGGGGTTCCAGCACCCGGGACGCCCCCCCCCCCACCCCTGCCCCCTGCACCTGGGTTTCTGCTGCCCGTGAAAACGGAAGGCCCCCAGGTGAGTTTTCCCTCTGTGTCTCGATGGTTCAGACCCGAAGACCTAGGAGGACGCCTGAAAACTTTATGGGGGAGTCAGTTTCGGGGAAGCCAGTTTCTGGGAAGTAAAACACAACGTCTCACTTAATTTAAAAAAGGGTGAAAATTAACGTGAGTGCCTGTGCTCCCTATGTATTTATACCGAGCCCATCCACTCGGAATCGAGCCATTATGAGTGTATCCGCTCTAGACGAGAGGAACGCAGCATGAGACTGGAAAGAGGACGTGTCAAAACCAACTGGGAGTCAACCACATCAGGTCTTTCCAAAACTGTAGGGTTTTTTTTAGAACTTTAAAACATAGCTTGTTTATTTGGTAGAATTTAACTGCGATTTCTATTTCTCTGAATCAGACAAAGAGGCAGAGCGTCAGAGCGAATGCAGGTGGGCGGTGTCCAAGCAAGGAAAGGCGGTTTCTGACGCACCCCTGCTCCGAGGCGCCCCCTGCCCGCACCGCTGCAGCTCCCGTGCATGAGGAGTGAGATGAGAAGTTTTCAGGGCTGCGCGCTTTGATGGCACTCTCGCTTCGTGCGTTCCGACGGGTCCTTCACGAGGGCTTCCGTTTGAGTGGAGAGAGGCACGCCGCAGGTGCGAGACGCCGCTTAGCCCGGGGTGGCCTGGAGCGTGGGGCGAGGCGCCGTGTGTCGTGTAAATTCCCCCCGCACATCACCCCGTCTCCTCCAGCTGCGTATGCAGTTCTGGAGGTGGACACAAGGCACTTTTGAGGTTCTCAGTGTCGGCTGGCATTCCCACAAGAAAAAGACAGAAGGAGCAATGCTCTGGGGCACCCAGTAGGGGGCAGCCGGGGTTGTTGCAAAGCTGGGCAGGGCTGAGACCTTGATAACCCCCTCTCTCCTCCAAGCCGGACTCAGTTCCCAAGAGCGAGTGCTAGGGTTTCAAGCAGAATCTTAGGAGCCGGATAGGACCGTGGAGCCGCGTTTAACCCTTTTGTGATGGAGGCCTGGCGCTGGGCGACAGCCCCTCCGGTCTTTACGCGCTGCCCCGTGATGGAGCGGGCCTGGGGTGGAGGTTGACAGCTCTCCATGGGGGGTGGGGGGTGGGCGGGGGGCTCCGGTTTCCACAGAAAGCTTTGGTCTCCCTTCCGCACCAACCTGTGGGTAGAGGAATATGCTTGGCTGGCAGCAAGCCACCGCCCTACCCTGGAGCCCTCTGCGGGCGGAAATCCTGTTTCCCACAGCTCTCCACTTCCTCATCGCTGGTTTTCTGGGGTGAGCAGGTTTCTGTTTCATTCTCTTCCATTGTGGGTTTTAGGAAGGGCCGGTGGGATTAGTGTAGGAGGAAGTGGATTTCCTAATGGACACTGGGGAAAACAACAAGCCAGCAAAACCACAGCAACCGAAAACCGTCACCCTCCCACTCACCCGCGTATCCAGAGACACTGTGTAGGGACGGGTTTTTGTATCTTCCGTTCGCTGCTTTTTTCCTGGCACCTGGAACGCCGCCTGGCCCATAGTAAGATCTCACTAAATACTTCTGAACGAGTGGTTCATTAAACACGTGCTGAGCGCTTTCTCCGCGCTCAGCACTTGGAGGCAGCTGTACAAGGTCGGTCCTTGTCCTCCCAGCATTTTCTGTCTAGAGGAGAGACAGACAAGCCAATAGATCACCCCTGTGCAGGAGTGGGCCCAGCAGGGCCGCCCCTGGAGGCCAGGACAGTGCAGTCCGAGGTTTCTGAAGGCAAAGACATTTGACATGTTCTCTATAAGTCACTTCGAGCCCCCTTTCCATTGGGACGGGCTGTGTAAGGACAGAGGGGAAACCCGGTGTGCGCACGTGTGTGTGTGTGTGTGTGTGTGTGTGTGTTCAGACCACTCAGCATCTCGTGGCTGGCTAGAATCTGAACTCACAGCTGCCTCCAAGTGCTGTGCGCCCTCTGCAGCCTGGGTCTCAGACGCGCGGTCCAGTAGAGGAAGCAACAGAAGTCCCAGTTCCTAGTAAAAGCCCCGAACGGGTTGGAAGTTTCCCCGAGGAGCTGCAGACTGTGCTGGGCACGGTGCCCCTGGCTCCCTGGGGGGGTGAGGGCTGGTCAAGGCTCAGAGGTGCGCAGGCAGGGGCCTGGGGCGGAGGGTCAGGGCAAACCTATCTGAGGCCATGGTCAGGAGGGGTAGATGCCAGCAAACCGGACACTCTGGGGGTCCGGTGAGGGTGGGGCAGAAGACAGAGCTTGGGTGAGAGGTGGGGGGCTACCGGCCAGGCTGCGGGGAGGGGCAGTCAAGCCCCCAAAGCAGCATGAGGCTCCGTGGGTGTCAGCAGAGAGTGGGCATCCTTCCTGCTGGCGTGGTTTGCCCGTTCCCAGCTGCCGCCAGTGGCCCCGGCCAGGGAGAATGGCTGGAGCCAGCCGTCCGCTCTGGTCCTTTGGGAAGCATGCCCAGTGTCCAGGTCTTGGAGGGAGAGATGGTTTTCGCTCCTTAGGACCTCGGCTGCGTGGCGTGTGTATCCTTTGCATTACCATTGCGTAAGCCACACACGACACACACCGTCATGGCACACATCTGACGGGAGATCCTGTGGAAGCCACGTGTCTGACCCCTGTCCCTGGGTCCTTCCACCACCCAGGTCAGACTGATTCCCTTGGTGTCAAGGCCGATGACCTACAACCCATGGGGCCCACATGAGGAAGCAGCCCTCAGTGAGGTGCTGCCAGTCCTGTGTGCCAGCCAAGAAGGATTTATACGGCCATGTCCCGTGTGTGTTTATCAGTGTCCAGCCGGCCACTGAGCTCTTCAAACAACAGGGAATACCAGACACCGCTCTTGGGGCTCCGAAGAGAAAGCTGGAGCTCCCCCTGGTGGCGCCAGAAAGTGAGTGCTGCCAGCCAGCTCCTCCGTGTGGGAAATGGGACTGACTTGTGCGCAGGTGGGTTTCACCTCTGTGGGGTTTCCTTCCTGGACCTCAAAAGCAGACCCCAAGGAGTAGGAACAACCATCCAGGGTATATAAACTCACTGCAGTGGGGAAGCCCCCAAGTACCTCGCCTAATCATCTTTGAGGAGGGAGGGAAATGATGCAGTTATTTGAAAATGACAGGTGGGAAACTTTCTTGGGGTGAAAAGCCCTCAAGCACCCCAGACTGTCACTCCTGTCAATCCTGAAGGCCAGTTACCCTTGGCCTCGGGACTGCGCTCTCCACCCCGGCAGGGGGTTGGCTGGGCTGAAGGCGTTCTCTCTGGGTGATGCCCTAGGACGACGCGGGCCTCCACCTCCCCCGCATCTCTGCCCTCAGCCTCGGCGAGGATGCACCACACCTGGAGGGTTCTCCTTCGTGGCGAAGGCTTTTGCCGCCACAGGTGAACGCTTCGGGAAGGGGCGACATTCGGAGCCCCATCAGCCTTATGCTGGGCCCCGTGTGTGAATGCCGGTGGGTGCCGAGAGGATGCAGATACAGGAGCAGCCCCAGAGTGGAGCCCACGTCCCCAGCGGCAAACCCTGCAGGATGGGGGGGTGTGGAAGGGGCCGGGGCGCTTCCGCCGGGGCTCGGTGTGTCGTTGGTCTCAAGTTCGCCTTTGGAGCTCAGTCGGATTGCCGTCTTCCGGTTTTCATCATTCAAGTCATAATACTTATTATGGAATAACTAACGTTGACTGAGTTCTCATTAAGTACCAGGGGCTGTTCAGATGCCTTTCAAGTGATATATTAATTCATGAAATATTATTTTTATGTGGTCTATAACTAACTTAATGCTAATAACAGTGCTGGAAGACAGAAACTGTCATTCCCATTTTAGCAATGGCATTTTATTTATTTTGCAAGATAATACTATTCTATTATTTCTTTAATATTTTAATATTTACTAAATAAATAAATGTATTTTTAAGAGAAACCTTATTTTCCTACTATAAATGGAAAACCACATTACCTGTCTTCAGTAGGAGGAAACTAATTTTCAAAATCCATTGAAATAACTGTATGCCTGGGTGCCATCAAAATCACCTTCTAGAACACCGGCAGACGGCCCTGCGTGTTTGGAAAACGCTGCCTTACCCGTGGAAGGGACCCGGGGGGAGTGGGAGGGAGCCCTCCAGGTGGACGAAGGTCATTCTTCATGTCTGATCTGAGGGTGAACTCTGCTTCATAGAGACATAGAGACCTGTTTGGGTTTATTCTGTTTCTCTTTATCCAACTTTTAAGATGGGTGCTTAGCTCATTAATCTTCAACCTTTCTTCTTATTTTTTTAAATCAAGTTTTTTTAAAGATTTTATTTATTTATTTTTAGATAGGGAAGGGAGGGAGAAAGAGAGAGAGAAACATCAATGTGAGGTTGCTGGGGGCAGTGGCCTGCAGCCCAGGCATGTGCCCAGACTGGGAATCGAACCTGCGATGCTTTGGTTCAATCCACTGAGCTATGCCAGCCAAGGTTATTTTTTATTTTTATTTTTAAATATAAGCAATTAAGGCTCTCACTGTCTCTCTAGTGCTTCAGCAGTGCCCCACAACTTTTGATATGGAGCATTTTCTTTATTGTTTAAATCTCAGTATTTTCTGAATGCTGATTATCATTTATTTCGGACCAAATGGGTTATTTAAAAGTATGGTTCTTAATTCCAAACGGGTGAATTTAAAATATAATTAGGTTCCTGTGATTGATTTCTAGTTTATGAATTGTGATCAGAGAATGGGACCTGTATGTTCTCAGTCTTTTGTAACATGTTCGGACTTGCTCTATGGCCCAAGATATAGTCATTTTGGTTAATGTTCTATTCACTTACCTTGTCTGTTTTTTCTCGCTTCTTTACTTCCCACCTAGATTCTGTATCCTTAAGTTTTTGTTGTGATTCTTATAAACAGCAGATAGTTTGATTCCTAAAATCTTACCTAATTACCTTTCGCTAGGAGTATATATGGTCTCTTTACATTTGTGATCACTGTTATGTTAGAATTAGTGCCTACCATTTCGCTTTATGCCTTCTACTTTTTCGTTTCTTTTCCTTGTTTTGGATTGATTATTTTCATCATTTTACTTTTTCCTTCTCTAAGTTCTATACTGTTTCCATTAGTTTATTGGTCACACTAGACATTATAATACGTTCACTTAATTTATCGAAGTCTGAGGTTAGTGGATACCTCTCCTTCCTCCCACTCAATACGGGGATTTCAGAATACGTCCATTTCACTCCCCTTTTCCTGAGTCGCACGGTGGGGTCGTGCTGTCCTCTCACGCCGTCTGGTTTTCTTGAGCTCCGCCGCCATCCCCGCTGTTGCGCGGTACAGCCAGCGGTGGTTTCAGTGTCCGTGCCTTTTTACACCTTCGATCTTCACGCCGGACCCGCTTTCCTTCTGCGTGAAAGTCACCCTTTGGAGTTTCCTCTACTGAGTTTCGCTGGTGGCAGATTCTCCCAGCTTTTTTGTTGGTTTGAAAATGTCTATATTGTATCTTGGTCTTGAAATATGTATTTTTTTCTCTCTCAGGACATCAAATATATCATTTCATTCTTCTAACTTTCATTCTTTTTTTGAATTATTTTTATGTTGCTACCTTTTGTGCTTGCGGACAAGAGGTCAGAGTCAGTCCATTCTGCTGAAAACCCGTCTTTCCGTTCTGGCCGCCGTGTGAACCCTCCCGTTGTCTCTAGCGCTCAGCAGTTCCACCGTGATACGCCAGGGCGCAGGTTTCTTTGAACTTGTCCTGCCTGGGATTTGTTGGGCTTTTTGCATCCGGAGGTTGGTAGTCTCCATCAATCCTGGAAGGTTCTCCGCCCTTCTCTCGCCCGCCATGGCCTCGGCCCCTCCCCTCTCTCCTCCTCAGGGGCTCCTTCCTCCCCTGTCTCTCGGCCTCCTCGTGTGCTCTCCAGTTCTCGTCTCTCGGTGGATCATTCCTTAGGGTCCGTACTCTGGACAACCACTCCTTAGGGTCTGTACTCTGGACGGGTAGATTTCTTTCTTATGGCTAACTCCCTCCTCCAGGAGGTTTCAGCTTTAATCCTTACACGTGGCCGTTCTCGACATTCTGTTCGGTTCTTTTTCGGTCTGTTTGGTCTTTCTTTTTATCAGAAGCATCTTTACTGCACGAAGAGGGGAAACACGGGCGCCCACATCAGCACAGCACCAGGCTCTGCCACTCCCGCCCCGGGGACAACCCCGAAAACGGTGTCGTTTCCTAGGGCAGCATTCCTGCCACCCCACCAGTCCCCGTCAGGGCTGGCACTCTGGCTGGGTGTGCATTTTGCACATTCTCACCTGCATCTCAAGGACAAGGAGCTAGGCAGGCAGAGCAGGGTTTCAACCCCGGACAGAAGGGAGAGGCATGCTCTGCAGCCTTCCCAGGCACCCGGGGGTGCCTTGCGACAGGGCGACAGGACAGTGAGCAGGAGAGCAGCAGCTGTTAACTGCCCGTGTGGTGGAAGAGAAGACAGCTTCCCGTGGCTCCCCCAGGCTGCGTAACTGCGGAACTGGCGCTGGGTGGGGGTCGGCCCGTTCATCCGTTTGGACAGCCAGTGTACGCGGACATGCGTAGCTTCACGTGGTTTAAACTCTTGCAGGCAACATTCATTAGCACAGGGCCTGAAGCATAAAAATGTCCAAGAAGTCTTTGCAGCCCTCATCCTTATTATTGTTTCTGTTATGATTACACTCCCAGGAAATCCTGATCTGTTGAGTTAACACGTCCAAGGTGCCAAGTTGTGGGTCTGTCTTTCCAAGAGAACAAGGTCCCCTGAGCAGGGAGAATTTGCATCTTTTGCGCAACGAATAAGCTTAGAACAGTGCCTGGGCTGTGGGAGATGCCGAGGGCCACCGGGGTGGGGGTGGGGGTGGGGGCCCGACTGCAGCCTGCTTGCCCAGACAGCAGAGATCTCAGGCAGGGAAACCGCACGCCCAGGAAGACGCGAGGTGACCCCGGGGTGGGGGGGTGCCTGGCGGGGGTTGGACGTGGGAGGTGATGAATAGGAGATGCCAACCTTCCCTCCACAATTTTGTTACATCTTGGGGGAAACGGGGGCTGAGGAGGGCCCTATGATGACAGCCTGAATTGGGTAAAATTTAAGGATAAGGAATTACTAATTAGTAATAAGGTAGAATACTTAAGTGCAGGAAATGAATAATATGTAGCTAAAAAAAAATAATGATATAGCACTAGGCACTTGAGACATGTGGACGCCAAGCAATTAACCTCTATTCTTCTTCTGAATCACAGTTGTGCTAATTGGTTCCTTTGCTCTGATGGGGCCATATTAACTTTTGTCTTTTTTTCTAAAGGAGCAGGTACGTGGGGTAGATGTGCCGCTTCGGTTTGGAGGAAAGAGATTTTCCTGAATAATAACCCATTTGCAATTTTTTCTCCCAAATTGTTGCACTACAAACGTCTGTATCTGATTTTCCTGGTAAAGGTCCACGAAGATAGAAAAGCTGGCTTAAACACGCCCGACCTGTTTCTGGAGCAGGTGAGAGAAAGGGCGTGTCTAGGCCCCTCAGGCTCGGACACCCACATGGTCCCAGCTTCTCATTCAGCTGAGGGACACGTCCTCCCCGAGGGCCCCATGCGCAGGGTGCTGCTGGGGACACCGCACAGGCCCGACGGCTTCCTGCTCCCAGGGAGCTTACGACCGGGTGAGGGAGGAACACCAAGGGTAGGTGAGCACGTGAACCTACCACACACACCCTCAGGGCGAGGGAGAAAAAGGGAACTGGGTAAGAAGAAGACAGTGTCTGGGAAGGGAGAGGGACCTTTGAAGGCAAGCCGGTCCCGTGGGCTCCTCCGGGAGGCAGCATTTGAGCTGAGATATAAATGAGGCGAAGGAAAGAGACGTGTAGGTGAGGTGCTCAGAAGATCGGTGCTCTAGGCGGAGGGAATAGCACGGGCAAAGGCCCCGGGGCTGGTGTTGGCTTCGACGAGCATCGGGAAGAGCAGGCTGGCCAGTGTGGCTCATTCTGAGTGAGGGCAGGGAGAGGAGGAAGAAGGGAGGCTGGAAAGGCCACGAGGGCCATGCGTGCAGAGCCCTGGGGCGTCGGTGAGGACCCTGGGTTGATTTCCAGCGTGGAGTGAAGTCGCTGGTGGCGTGTGAGCAGGGTCCGACAGAAAAGGCTGGCCCCGGCTGCTGTGGGGAGCATAGACCGAGGGGAGAAAGGATGACCACGGGTTGAATGGAATCAAGGCATGAAGTGGGACGTCTGGTCATAAAAGAGCCGGTGAATCCGGCCCATGTTCTGGAGAAGTGGAGTCTCCCAAGGCACAGAGTGTGGACAGAGGCCCTGCCCTCCCCACCTGCAGACAGACACCAGGCAGGTCAGAACCCCCTGGGCAGAGAGCAGCCACGTCAGGTTCACTCTGCCGCGTGCTGACCGTCAGTGTCATGGACGGTGCACCTTCCAAAACCGACCCAGCAGCTCCACGCCCAGAACTTTACCGGGGAGACACCCCGGCAAGCACACCGTAAATAACCCGTGTGCGGGGTGGTCCCCAGCAGGAAAATCGTCAACAGCCGAAAGGTTTATCACTAGGGGACTCATTAAAGGGGTCACAGAACATCAGGCTCTGGGACAATACCCTCAAGATGGCAACATGTTTTAAATCGCACAGTACAGAAGAGAAAAAGGGAAAGGTGAGATCGCACGTAGGCTGCATCTCTCCATCGCATTTTCTAAGAGATTCTCTTGAGTGCCCTTCGAGCATCATCTTCCTTCTCAGATACGGGCATCTGTGTATCCTAAAATAGGATGATTCTGTAAATGTCGCCTCGTCATGTAAAGTTATTGCATTGCGTGAGAAGTCTTCGACACACAGCCACACAGTGCCCGTGCGGCCAGTCACCCGCTGTGGTACCCGCTGCTGCGCAGTGCTCCTCTGGCCGGATATGCCAGAACCGACTCCATCAGCCCAGTATTAATGGGTGTTTTCATGTGTCTTTTCCATTAGTGTTCCTTGGTGGGTATTTTTTACAAGCCTGACTTTTACCATTGAAAACAATAAAAATAATGATGGAGCATTTTTTTTTTTATTGTGCAGATGTCCACAGCATATTATGGAGAGAGAAAAATCAGGCTGCCCGAGAGTGTGTGTGCTGTGGCCCCCTTGATACAAGTTTGGGTACCTCTGTGTGTGTGTGTATTTATAGGGGGTCTGGAGGGATGCCCCCCACGTCGCTGGCAGGAGTTGTTGGTCACAACCCAGTGATTGCAGGTGTTGCTTTTCCTCAGTTCTTTTCATTATTGTTACTGTTATTTAGAATTCAAATATATATATTGGGGGGGACAAGCTATTTTATATCTGGAGAAGAGTTCATTGGGAAGTGGTTCATGCATTACATGTAAACTATGAATTTTGCATTTGGATCCAAGTTGAGTAGTTGTGAATTTCGTATTGAGTACTTCAGAATTAAATTGTACTTCTTTCTGCTCTGGTTTCAAACACAGTAGCTGCACGCTTGTGGACATGGGCGCAGTTCACCAGCCTCACCACAAGAGGGCAGTGTTTGCAAGACATTGTGCTAACAACCTTCTGCTGTTGGCCAGGGCCTAGGATTTTGCAGGGTGTTGGGGCAGCCGGAGCAGAGACGAGATATTCTGTCCCGGGGCTTCCAGTTTGCGCCCTGACGCCTATCTTTTCTTCAACGGAGCTGAGTGGAGGAGGCACGAGGGAGGGCGGTGCCTGCAGCACCCTCCTCTCTCCTGCTCCAGGCTGCCCCCACAGCCCTCCTACCCCATCAAGTTTGGTCACTGCACCCTCACATCCACCCTGGGCCTACCTGATTCCTGCCAACAGGGCCCTACATGGGTGGGAGTGGGGATTTAGAGTGTCCTTCCACACCCGCTTTAGACGCTGGAGCTGATTCGGTTCCTCCCAGCCACATTCCGACCCAAGCCCTCTGAATCTTAAATCCAGGGGCCAGGTAGCTGCCTGGTCTTCTCCTGCCTCTTTCTCCTCTCTTCTTTTTCCTTTCACCTTCTTAATTTTAGGGGGGAAGCAATAACGTATTCCTGAGAGCAATTCAAACATTACTGAAGGGGAAGCTAATGAAACCCAATCTCCCCTCGCCCCGTGCTAGCTTCCCAGTTTTCTCCCCTAAGGCAGTAGCTGCTAAGAGGTTTTCGCAGTACACACCCTTCCAGAGACCCGTGGGTGCCGCACAAATGCAGAAGCGCTGCTCTGTGCTCAGCAACCACAGCCTCCGCTTGGCTCCTGGTGTGCGTTCACCAGCCATGGTGGGGACCCTTCCCCGTCCGTTCGCAGAGCACCTGGGTGCTTTTCCCCAGCTTCGGCTGCTGGCTGCAGAGCATTCCGTCCCGTGGACGCGCCACGCTGGGTTTAAGCATCCCTGGTGGGGGATTCTTTCCAGTCTAGTGTTCTCAGGGGCCGAGGGCGGTGACAATTTCGTCTGCACAGCTTTGAGCACAGGTGTAAGAGCAGCTGCAGACTCGATTCTCAGAATGGAAATGGCTGGTCCAGAATGCTGACACTTTTAAGGTTTCCATTCGTTGCCCGGCTGCTCCCCAAAGGCCTTTTGAGCCAGTCTGAGCTCCCGTCCAAGGCAGGAGATACGGTCCCAGCAGGAGTGCCCTTTGCCAGTTTGACAGGTCCCTGCTTCTTTCAGTCCGGACCGAGGTCAGAATTACCTGGGGAGCTTCGCACAAATGCCAGGGCCTGTGCCACATCCCAGATCCCAGATGGATTCCATCGGAGTCAGCTTTTGTTCTGGGCAGAAAGTGGGGTTGGGAGGGAGGGGTGCTAGGCATTGACACTTAAAAAAAATTTTCCCCAGAATATGCTAATGGACAAGCAGGGATAAAGGCCAGTGTGATAGGTGGAAAATATCTCATCGATTGCAATGTGCATTTCTTTATTTATGAGTGAGGATGGGCATTCTTGCTTGAGAACAGTGATTTAGATGGTTCTCAGATCACATACCCCTTTGAGATCCTGACAAAAGCATTGATCTTCTATCCCCCTGGACCTCCTCCTCAGGCTGTCACAGGTGGGCACAGGCAACCAGGTTCTTGGTGATCGCAGACAAAGAATTGAACCGAACACACAGAGTTTATAGCATAAAGAGAGAGAGACAGCAGATTTATTAAGCAATAGCACACTCCACAGAACATGGGAGCAGGCCGACTCCAAGCAGAGATTGACCTCAGGGGCTGGAGGGATTCTATTCTTATAGGGCGGACCCTTCCTGGCTAGTTTTGGTGGGTTCTTACTGAGCATGTGCAAGTAGTTGCATTTTAAAGCTACTGTGCATGTGGTCTCCGTGATTTTCCTTGATCGGCCACTGGAGAAGGGGTCCCACAATGTTAATTCATTATAATGCTATTATAATGAAGCAGGGGTCGAGCAGCATCTTCTGCGCAGGCACATTCATGAGTCACCATGACTCAGCACTTTTCCAGAGCGCAGGGACCACGGGTCTTAGAACAGGGTCTCTGTCTTCTGTGGATGCCCTTTGTCTTAGTAAACCTGGGGCACCTCCAGAGTTTCCTCCTTCCTGACTATCTCCTGCCCAAGTCTCCTAGGGACCGTGAGCCCCAGCTTAAGGACCGGGCCCAGAGTTGTTTTTCAAGCCCTTTCCCAGCCTCCTCTGCTGTGCCCCACACCTTGGGTGTTGTTCTCCCTGAAGCCCTGCCTGGGCCTAAGCCTCGTGTCTGCCCTGCTGAGATCTGCCACCGGCCTCTGCTCCAGAACCCCCTCTGTCCGCCTGCAGAGTGACCCGGGTCCTCCGAGTGGGGCTTCCCGGGGCCACCTCCGAGGTGCCTGCCCGCAGAGAGCTCACGGTCAGCAGATGCTTCCCCTGCCGTGTGATGACGGGGGTGGGGGCTGTGGAAATGGGGGTGACATGGCACAAAGGGGATGCAGTTCACTCAGGAGGGGACACAGACTGAGGGACGAGTGGCAGGGGCCTCCCCAGGGGCAGACCCTGAGCCGAGCCTCAGAGATGAGCAGGAGCCTGCAGTGCTGGGCTGGGGAGATCATCGTCCTCTCGGGAAGCAGAAGCCTGGAAGGACGAACAGAGAACAGAGGAGCAAAGGAGCATGGCCACCCCAGGGAGCTGCCCCTAGTTTGGGCCTGGGGCTCAGTGGGGAGGTGGGCAAGCAGAGAGATCAGGAAAGGCCTCGGACCTGGCAGATGGACACCAGCAGCGGAGGGGTGTGTTGTCCGACCAGGTGCTCTGCCGGTGGGGGCCGGGTGCCTGGGCAAGATGGGGGCAGTGCTCACTGGTCAGTGGGGGGTGGGAGCGGGAGGGAAGGGCTGGTTCTGGAATGGTAGGACAGTGGGGCACACTATGCCACAATGTGTTTGTCCACGCTTAAGGGACATCTTCGTCCTTTCTGGGTTGGCTGTCATGAGCAGTGGTACTGCCAGGCTCCTCAAGTGCGGAGCCCGGTGCGCAGGTGTGCAGGTGCATGGACAGGCTAAGAGTGGAGCCGCTGAGTCACAGCTCCGGTACCTGCAGCTTCTCCCCGGTCAGCAGCTCTCTCAAAGCGGCCGAACCAGCCACCCTCCCAGGCACAGAGGCTCCCGGCGCTCGCTCACGTGCTCACGGAGCCTCGCGGCAGTCCCGTTTCCCGTGTTTGCCGGCTGGCGGGCGGCACAGCGTCGCCTCTTGCTGCGGCCTCGCTTTGCGTTTCCCTGGTCACGCCTGAGCTTGAGCAACTCTGCAAACGTCCCTCCGCACTTCGTGTGGCCTCGTCTGAGAAGGGCCTGGCCCCGGCCATTCTCCACGTTTAGGGACGCACTGTCTCTTTACAGTTCACTTGTGGGCATTTTTGTTCATCCTGGATACCAGCCCTCTGTCGGAGTGGAATAGCATCTCTTACTCTGACGCTTTATTTTTTTCTGTCTTTTAATGAACTTTATGTTCTTAATTTTAACGTGGTGGACTAGGACCATCCTACGGTTTGCATGCTTCAAGGCTTGTTGTAAGAAATCCTTCCTGTGCTGAACTCGATTTGGTGACTGGTCCCCAGGGCCCACGAGCAGGCCTGGCACAGACGCTGAGGGGTCCCCAGAGGGGCAGAGCCCCGAGCAGCCCCTGGGGCTCTGGGTGCGGCCGACAGCTGGGAGATCGATGAAAAACTGGGATGGAGCGAGAGGAAAAGAAAGACAGGAGAGAGACCGAGTGCTATGAATTTGATCCGTTTTAGCAACAGTTAAGCAATTGCCACGGACAGGCGGAGGAAGAGCCGTGCTGAGAACAAGACACAAGCGGAAGGAGAGGTAGCCTTGGCCTCACCTTGGTCCCCCAGCCACGTGGTGCCCCAGCCCATCCCTTGAGGCCCCACCTGGCCCTGGTGTCCTCAGAGGGCGTTCGTCTGTCCTGCCCCCACCCTCTCCTGTGTGCCCTGGGCAGCCAGATGTGCCCCAGACCTGAATCGTGCCGGACCTTTCGTGTTGGCAGGTGACCGTTGCAGCTGCTGGTGAGCCCTGAAAGTTCCCCCAGGACTTGGTGAACGTCCTGTTTTAGAGACACACAGCCGGTGACGGCCCTGGGGTGTCATTGAAGCCAGGAACCGAGAGTGATGGGGTGGGGTCAAGGGTTTTAGGAAGGGCGTTTTGCCGCCTGGCCTGAAAGGAGTGAACAGCCTACCTCAGCCCTCAAGGCCTCTGCGGCCCAAGAGCAGACGGGCCCTCCTGCTCCGGGTGGACGGAGCCGGGCTGGGGCGGAGGGACTGTGGACAAGGAAGGGGGGTCTCTCGGGCGGCCGTGTGTTGACGGGCAGCGCAGGGCTCCAGTCAGCGTGGCTCTTCTCCCGGCTGCTCAGGGGCGTGGGGTCTGCTTTGAAAACCCAGCTTCTTCTTGGTGCCTTAGAAAATCTGCTGTTAGAGCGCCCGACCCCCCCCCCCCCCCCGGAGGGCTGATTGCGACCCTCCCATGCCCAGCCATCCTTCCATGAGTCACCTGCATGGCACAAGACTAGGTGTGTTTGTAGGATGGGGGGTTGGGGGGGGGGCTGCTATGACTCAGCAGAATCAGGTGCACAGTTAAGGCCGCATTGCGTGGGAACGGCAAACAACACATGCTGTGTCGCGTCAGGGGCGTGCCCTTCCCCTCTCCACCCTGCTGGGGCCACCGGGGCCCGCCCAGGGACGGGGTGCCCCTGGCTTGTAGCAGCTTCCGGGGGGCTGACTGACACATTTTCCGGAATGTTGTGAGCTAGTTGTCAAACATAACCGTTATAAAAATTAAATGATGGAATATTACAATTGAGTAAATTCTATTGAAACCAAAGGTAGAGACAGAAACTCGGCCGTTTCGAATTATGTTATCGGTGTGCTTGAGGTTCCTCACGGCTGTTGCACCTGCCGGATAGAGACACCCCGTGATGACACGCATCCCTCTGCAACCCCGTGTTGGGGGTGTCAACTTGGGGGACAGGAGGAGGAGGAAGGGGGCCGGCCTCGCTGCGCTCTGTCCACCAAAGACCGCTTCTAAAGTTGGCAAGGCGGAGTTTGGAAAAGAAAGACCCGAGTTAGTCCGAAACAAATTATTTCACATTATTATTTTTTTTTGTCCTTATTTAGATTATTTGGCCACCGTCACGGTGGTGGGCCGTTCCTGAGCTGCCCCTGAAAGTTCCTGAGGGAGCATTACAGGACAGGGACCAGCCCAGAGTGGTCTGCCCTGGTCAGCCCGCAGCGCGCAGGACCTCGAGTCCCTGCAGGAAAGACTGCACCACGCGAGTCCCGGCGGTCTGGGGAGGGCGGTCATGCAAGCCAGGGGCAGGGAAATGGGGAGGGGCCCAGGACAGAGGAGCAGCAGGGGAGCCCGGGCGGGGCTGCTTCCACTCGCTGAGAAATAAGGGTCACAGTGACAGGGGTGAGCCGAGGCGCGGCTGCTGCCGGCTCACGGAGTCAGAGAGGAGGGGGCCTCGGACACATGGCCCCCCCGCCCCCCTCCCCCATTGCAAGTCTCGCGGGATCCCTTAGAGTTCAGGAGATGCACGCCCTCGGGGGAAGAAGGGAAAGGCGCGGGTGCTCCTGGGAGGGAGGGGCTTCATCAGGTCCTTCCTCTGAGGGTTTGGGGGGCTGGGAGTTTAGGGGAGGTCTTAGGGGAAGATCTCAGTAGAATATTCATCAGCTTTATGCCGCTGCACCAACACAAGATTTATTCCTTTCACTTCCTCTGTCCTTGGGTGTGGTTGGCAAATGGAACGAACTGGATTTCTGCTGTTTATCTCCCTGGGTAGGTGATTTAAGTTCTTTACCCTCTGGCTGGGGAGGAGAAGTGTAAATCACTTACTCTTAAGTGTCCTTGGTTAGGGAAGGTAGGATTTTGCAATTTCCTAGATGGCCGTAAACTGCTTGGCCGGTCATCTGTGTCGGTTTCCTTATTCCGCGGGCCCCGGCGTGCTAGCCTGGCTCCGGGACCCGAGTGGAGAAGGCTGCAGTGCGGGCCCAGATGCGGGAGAGAGGTGCGCGCCACCCAGCCGAGGCGGGAATGAACGGAGCGTGTCTCAGCTCTGAGCCCCTCTCCCCCAGCCTGGCTGGCGTCTCCCACCACCAGGGCGTCCCCCACCACCGGGGCGTCTCCCACCACCAGGGCGTCCCCCACCACCGGGGCGTCTCCCACCACCAGGGCGTCCCCCACCACCGGGGCGTCTCCCACCACCAGGGCGTCCCCCACCACCAGGGCGTCTCCCACCACCAGGGCGTCCCCCACCACCTGGGCGTCTCCCACCATCGGGGTGTCGGATCGCTGATGAGGGACGCACAGACTCACCGTCCGCCCCGAGGCTCCCCTGGCTTCCCTTCTTTGGTGCTGTCGGAATAAATCAAATTAAAAGCGAACTTGAACTGAGTCCAAGTTGTCCTTATCTCCCGTTCTTGGACCCAGTCCAGGTTCCTGTTACAGTCATCAAGCAGTTTATACCATGCGCTGCACCCGTAAATTGTCATGCTGTGTCAAACTCTTAAAGATACTGTTAAAAAACATACGTTCCTAGATGTCGACTAAAACTCAGACTAATAAGGTTACAGTAAGTCCGTGCCGCACGAGAT
This sequence comes from Phyllostomus hastatus, assembly GCF_019186645.2. NCBI lineage: Eukaryota > Metazoa > Chordata > Mammalia > Chiroptera > Phyllostomidae > Phyllostomus > Phyllostomus hastatus. The sequence continues at coordinate 25,318,017 of NW_025334004.1, read as the reverse complement.
GGCAGAGTTGTGAGCATCATGTATGGAGATGGCTCCAGACAGTGAAACGGGCGCGTTGGTAATCGCCCTTCCACCTCGCTGCTCTGTGGCATCCATCGGATCAGTGGGTTTAAGTGCTTCAGGGATGGGTAGGTTTCTGCCAGAATAATAAATTTATTGCTCAGCTTTGGCAATCAGATAGACTTTTTATTTTGTCTCCTTGGCAAACTAATATAGTCTTGAAAGCTGGGCTTTGTTAAGAGATAGAAAAGTTTTCTAAATACCCAAGCTCCCCTCTAAACAGAAAGCGTCAGTACGTCTGACTGTGAATACAGGGTTTCACTGGAAGCCGTAAAAAGAGAGAGTTCAGGGTGCTCCTGATGGCAGCCAAGTTCGCAGGAGGCGGGCGGGTGAAGGAGGAAGCACACCCCCCTTGCCTGGGAGAGGTTGGTTGGGGATGAGGCCAGCGTGAGGACCTGGCCCAGGGCCGGGGTGCGGGGGGGGGGAGAGTGAGACCACAGGAGCTCTGGGGGAACCCAGAGGCCGAGGGGTGGCCCAGCAGGTGACCCCGGGGCGGTGCTCTCAGGTGTGCGCACAGGGGACCAGGTGTCTCTACAGAAGGCCCAGGAGTGGGTGGCATCTCCCAAGGGACAGAGATGCTGCGACAGGACAGCTGCCTGGGGACCAGGAGCGCCAGTGGGGTCTGAAGCTGGCGCCTGGCGGTGCTGGGGCACCCACAGGCCGGCGGGTCCCAGGTGCTCAGCTCAGCAGGGCAAGGACGAGTAGAAGGGGACACCTAGCTGGAGGCCTGAGAGGACCCCCAAGGACGGCAAGTACTCCCTAAGCCCCTCCCCTGCACCGCCCTCAGGCCGCATTCACTTCCTTGACGGCGCTCCGCTGCCCCCCACCTAGTCCACAGTGGGTCCCGGGCGTGGCTCTGTCCTGGGCCTGGTGAGGGGGCCACAGCAGAAGGCACAGCAGAAGGAAGGCACGCACCCCAGGAGCCCCAGGCAGTGGGGAGGCTCGGCCACTGTGAGAAGGTAACTGGCCCGAGGGGCACCAACAGCGGGGTCACGGGAGCCGCAGCGGCAGGCCAGGCCCCGCCCTCCGTACGGGGTGGGCAGTGGGTGGACCGCTCCGAACTGTCCACGACATGAGACACGTCTGCGTCTGCACCTGAGAAGAATTTTTATGAGCTCATTTGAGCCAAGCTGACGACAGTTGTTGGCAAGCGAAACGTCAGCAGGCCGAGAAAATGCTCTGGAGGATGGCAGTTTTGCAGCTTATTTTATACACTAAAGTTAAAGGAGGAGGGTGGCTTTCTTTGTCATAGCTTTGCCCTTGCCTAGGGCCTGGGCCCAGTCAAAGCTTAGTCATTGTTAGCTGAGTCGAGTCCCTTCTTGGAGCCGGTCAGTGAGAAGGACTTTCTCTGCCACTGCCACGGCTGACTGTTGTCTGAGACACCCCGAGGGGAGGGCTCGGCGGGTCGGCCAGGGTGTGAGGAGGTGGGTAGGAGGCTGGCTGGTTTGTTTCCTTATCGATTGTAAGTGGGGGCAGGGAGTACGGGCGGGGTGCAGAGGGAGGTGGGGCAGCGCCCTGGCCGTGCCACCTTTTGCTCCCCTCTGCAAACCCGCAGGGAGCTGGGAGCGCAGCCCTCGCCCAGCAGGCCGGCTCTACACACGGCAGGCTCCCAGGCCCCCCTGCTGCTGTCCGCCCGCTGGGCCAGCGCTGTTCGCTGGTCCTGGCCAGAGCGGGGCCTCTGAGCGGTAGAACACGGTTTGCGGTTTGTGGAAGGGGCCCTGCTCTTGTCCCACCGCAGCCGCTCCGCTGCGTGAGCCCCCGAGCCTGCGAAGGGCCTCAGGTCAGGCCAGGCCAGAAGGAGGTGGGCCCGCGTGGGCCTGCGTTGTGTGGCTGGACCGTGGGCTGCTGTGCAGAGAACAAGGAGCAGAAGGGAGGAGGTTGCGGGGTGGGGGGAGGCTGGCTCATCCCTCATGGAGTCAACGGAGCCGCTGGGGCTGCAGGTGCCTGGGGTCCTGGCCCACCCAGTCTCCTAATTCAGCCAGGGCCTTGCCAGCCTCCGTCTCCACCGCAGTCAGCTCAGGCTGCTGTGACAAAGATACCACGGCCTGGCCCAGGGTGGGGGGTGACGGTGGTTAAACCACAGGCGTTTACTCCCCACAGTTCTGGAGGCTGGGGGTGCGGCATGGTCGGCCCCCCGGTGAGGACCCCCTGCCTGGCCTGCGGAGGGCTGCCTTCTCATCCTGTCCTCACCCGGCGGGGAGCAGAGAGAGGAAGCGAGCTGCCTCCTGTCTCCTGTCTCTTCTGAGGGCGCTAACCCCACCCGAGGGCTCCACCCTCATGACCTCACCTCCCCCTGGAGGCCGCACCTCCTAGCACCAGCCCCCGTGGGGATTAGGGTTTCGACAGACGGATTTTGGGGGCCACAAGCCTTCAGTCCCTATAGCAGGCCCTGTCTGCCGGCCTGCCTTCTGGCGTCCATTTCACCTCTCCGGGTCTCAGTTCCGACAAACGTCTGCACGGGAGCCCAGCAAACGGCCCTGAGCACTCCTGCCGGCGGACGAAGCGCCGAGTCTGGGCCTGGTGTGTAGCTCGTTCTGTGTAAACGCTCGTCTGCGGTGTGTGTCAGCAGAGCCAGTGCCGCCGGGCCCCACGGCCCCGCTGCTGGGCCCCTGGAGCAGGCGGGGTGGACGCCGAGGGCCTCTCACCCTGTCCCCTGAGGCTGGCCCGGGCCCTCCGCTCTCCTCCAGGCTCACCTCCTCCGCCACGGGCTTCGTGATCCCGTCTCTCTCCCCATGCAGCAGTGGTCCCTGGACTCAGGTGCACCAGCCTCGTCTGGGCATCTCCACCTGGACGTCCCAGGGACACCCCGAGTCGGCTCGTCCTAAAGTGGAATGACTGTAGTCATTACTGTCCCCCGCCCCCAGCTCCTGCCCTGCACTCCCCACCTGCCCGGGCCCAGACCCCGGCCCGTCCTGGTGCTGCCCTGTCCCGCAGAGCCCATAGCCCAGTTCCTGGGGCGTAGCCAACCCGGACAATGCGAGGGGCAGGAGACACGGGGAATGTGAGGTGTGGCCGGGAGGCCGCAGCCCCTGGAGCAGCTGCCTGGACTGGAGTTGCCATCGGTGTGGACCTGAGGGCACCGTCACCCCGCCGGGCCCCCCAGCTCCCCAGGGTGTTTCTCAGGGGCAGCATCCCTTCCCCCCACCCCCACCCCCCACGGTCTCCCTCTCCAGTGCAGCTCCCCGGGGCAGCTCCCTGACCAGATGCGGAACTGCTGCTGCTTCCCGCCTCCCTTCCTTCCCAGGGGTCCCTGGTGAACGTGCTGGGGTCCCCCACGGTGGGATTCTGAAATTACACTCCCATCCCTTTGGATGTCCTCATTCTGGAAACACCCTCTGGGGCCCGCTGGCCGGGCCCTGGAAATGACTCGGCCCCTCTCTGCTGGGCCCCTGCACAGCCTGAACCCCCCGCCTCTGCCAGCTCCCGTTCCAGCCGCAGGAGGAGGTTTGCCCCTACCAGGCCTGACACTGACCTCCCTGCAGGGCCCACGCCCGAGGTTTCTGCTTTGGCCCGGGTCCCAGATGGCCATCAGCGCTTCCATCCGCCCCTCCCCCTGCTCGGCCTCCCGGCCCTGGGAGCTGACAACCAGCTGTCAGAGTGAGCTCCCCGGGGTTATTTCCTTGAGTGTGACTGTTGGCCGTGTGGCAGTGGGGTGGCTCATCCAGGTCCTCTGGTGGGGGGGACAAAAGCACTGGCCTTGGAGCTACAGAAACGTGGCATGTCTAGGACGTCTCAGCCTGGGGCAGCCTCTGCATGTACATACCCCTCCCTACCCGCTTCCAGGGGCCACGGCGCCAGGTCTGCAAACTGAGCACCCCACCTTTTGCTGCCCGCCCCCCCCCGACCACCCCCCACACAGAGCCTGAGGCAAAGAGAGGTGGTTCTTTCCTTTAAAAAGAAAAACCTCACCCTGGAGAGAGATTTATGAGCATCCTCAGGAAAGGCTTTCAGGCAGAAAAAGCTTTTATATTTTAAGCAAATTCAGAGAAGGTCGGTGAGGGGGGGCCAGTGCGGAGCTGTAAGAAGTGCTCCCTATTCTCAGTGAGTGAGAGGGCCACGGGGGGGGGGGAATGGCAGGGGTGGGGGCGCCCGGGGAGCAGGGAAGAGAGATTCTACTGGCAGCCAGGCAGCCAGGTGGGCCCCTAGGGAAGTGGGCCCCTCTCTGCCACCTGCTTCCTCCTACCGGGCCTCAGGGAACCTCTCACTGCCCACCCCCCACACCTTGCCTTGTGGGGTCTGCTGCCCGCAGCCCCCTCCACGCCTACCCACCCTCGTGCCGTGTGGCTTTGAGCCATCTTGACTCTTTCATAAGGTCACAAACCCAAGGAGGGCATCTGATTGGGGCAGCCAGGGGGCCTGGCTGTCCCTGGCATACCAGGGTGGCCTCTGGATGGGGACCTGCCCAGGGCTGCACCTCCTCTGCCTGTGAGGGCTCACAGGGGCATGGGGGTCCTGTGAGCCACACTCTTGATAATTAGGTGAGAGCTGAGGTTCCTGTTGTGTTTTTGGCAACTGTGTGACCAAGGACAAGTCACTGACCTCCCTGTGCCTCAGTTTCCTCACCCACAAAACTGGGGTTCCGCCACACCTCTTTGAGGGGCCCTTTGGCTCTGAGGGCCTGAGATACAGCCTGAGGCGTGCTGGGCGCCCAGGCCGCACTTCATAAAAGCAGCAGCACCCCTCCGCTCGGTCAGGTCACCTCTCTCTGAACGAGGCAGGGAGGACGAGCGCTGAGCCCAGCTGCCCTGAGGCCGGGGAGTGGCCTGAGTGACCTCAGAGCCAGCTCTGCAGCCACCCGCCTCCTGGAGCTTTCTCCCTCCCAGGGAGCTGAGCTGACTGCGCTGGAGAGTCCTTGAGAAGGAACGAATTTCAAGCACAAGGAGCTGGGGCCTGCACTTGTTAAGATGTCTTCCGTGAATTGGCATTTTCTTTAAAACAAAATCACCATGAAAACACAACCTTTGGCAAGTCAGTGGGCTTCCGAGGGGCTTTATTTTCTCCCCGTTGTCTGGGGAGCGCTGCTCCGTGCGTCCCCGAGAATCTTGATAACTGGATTCAAGATAGCCGTTTCGCTCTAATTTATTGAGCTCAATTGCCTGAGCCTAATTAGTGTGTTCTGAGCCGTGGAGAGCATCTGCGTCCTGAGTTTAGGTATCGGGATTGATTGTGCAGCCGCCCTGAGCTGAGCGAGCTGGGGTTTGGAGGGGGAGGCTGCGCAGATCCTGCCGACAGCATGGTTCTGAGTAAAAGTAGCAGCCAGACACGCCGGCCAGGTTCCCAGGGCAACTTCCTGCTGTTTTGACTGCCCTGAGCCCCAGCCCTCCAAATGGGGACTCTGTACCCGAAGCCCCAGCCCCCCAAATGGGAGACCACAAGGGTCTATGGTGGAGACCCCACTCCCCCTCTTGGTGTAGCTGGGGGACTCTCTTTTCTCTAAGTCACCAACTCCTTGGTTGGAGCAAGGGGCCGAGGGCAGCACCAGAGCAGGGAGGGAAGGAGAGGCCTCAGTAAGATGTGACCACAGGGGCGGGGGCGACACCGAGGCTGTTTGGATTGCACGGAAGAGGCTGGAAGGTCCAGCCCGGAGAGTTTTCCCTGCGGGAGGGCTGGAGAGAGGCGAGGCCAGGGGACAGCTGGTCAGAGAGGAGGCCCTGCTGCTGGCTGGGCCAAGGGCACCCAAGGACAGAGACATCGAATCGTCTGATTTATGCCTCGGCGTGCTCTGCTGAATGTCACCCCCTGAATGTTCACTCCAGATTTGTCCCAAAAGACTGCTCCCCAAAAGCAGGGGTATTTGGGACAGGGGAGAATCCGGCAAGTCCCCACAGGCCGGGCCAACGCCGACCGGAGTGTGCCCCTGGGAAGCAGAGGGCAGGGACTTCATTATTATTTTTAAAGATTTTATTTATTTATTTTTAGAGAGGGGAAGGGAGGGAGAAAGAGAGGGAGAGAAATATCAGTGTGTGGTTGCCTCTGGTGCATCCCCTGCTGGGGACCTGGCCCGCAACCCAGGCATGTGCCCTGACTGGGAATCAAACCCGGGACTCTCTGGTTTGCAGGCCAGCACCCAATCCACTGAGCCATATCAGCCAGGGCAGTACCAGGACTTTAAAGATGATTTAGAAGCAAAAGCTTTCCAGGAGTACAGAGCTGTGCTGGGGTCAAAGTCAGAGTGACCCCAGTGGAATGCTTTTAAAAAATTAGACATAAATAACATAACATAAAATTCACCAATTTAAAATGTACAGTTGGGGGGGGGGTTTCAGTGCACTCACTGCGTTCTGCAGCCCTCACCACTAACTCCAGAACACTTCCGTCACCCCCAAGAGAAGCCCCATCCTCCTTAGCGGTCACCTGGGTCTCCCTCTGCCTCGCCCCTAGCGACCACTCGTGTGCTTTGTGTCTCCGTGGATTTGCTTCCCCTGGACATGGTATGAACGGAATCACACACTCTCTGTCCTCCGGTGTCTGGCTGCTTCCATTTAGCACGGTGTTCTGGGGGTCCACCCATGTTGCAGCCCGCGTCAGAACCTCATTTCTTTTCATTGCGGAGTAACACTCCACTGTATGCACAGACCGCATCCTGGCTATCCATCCGTCCATCGGCTGACGGACGTCGAGTTGCTCCCACCTTTCGGCTCCTGTGCGCGGGGCTGCTCTGAACACTCACGCGCTAGTTCGTATGTGAAGACAGCGTTTCAGTTTTCTCACTCCTACCTAGCAGTGGGATTGCTGGGTCGTTTGATAACTCTGTTGAAATTTTGTGGAACTGCCTAACTGTTTCCATGGTCCGCTTTTGCAGTCCTGAGTGTGGGGTGTCAGGGGGCACAACAGATTTTCAGAGGTAGCGCTCACTTTTGAAAGGGTGTGTGTTTAGGGAATATGCTCATGCAGCCAAGAGAGGCTGCCCCAGAGCCGGGACAACCCGGAGCCGGCCGGGAGCTCCTCATTAACAGATCTGAGCGCCGGCTGGGACGGAGCCGTAGGTGGTGAAGGGTGGACAGGAGAAGCAGCGCCTGCTTTCGTCTGCCTTGCTTTGGGGACAGAGCTCTGCCAGAACGGGGCTGACAGTCTCCCCTCCCCCCGCCCCCCGCTACCAACCCCTCAGCCACTGGTCGGGAGGGCTATAGGTGAGGGAAGGTGGTCTGGACCCAAGGGAGAGCGGTCAGCGTATCCTCCTTCTTCCATGCAACCCTCTTGCCCCTTCCGGCCTGTGTGGCCCACCCAGTCCCGGCCTCTGTCCTCCGCTTGCTTCTTTGCTGCCCCCTTCCAGGGCCTGCGTCTCCTGGGCCAGTTTTCCCTGCAGGCCGATCAGCAGAGGAGACACTACGGAGCAGACTCACCAGGGTTCTCTAGAACCCGCAGGGGGCCCTGCCCCCAGCCCCGGAGGAGGCCTTGGTCCTCCAGTACCCCCGCCCACCTAGTCCATCTCAGGGTCAGAGTTGGGGACAGACCATAGCAGGTGTCCCCTGCTCCGGCCCCCAGGGCTCTGCAGCTCTCCACGCCCCCACCAGGGCAGGGCTGGCTGTGGGCCTGATGGGTCTTCCTGGGGATGACTTGGTGGACACACATCCAGCATTTCCCTGGGCGCCCAAATGTGCCCATGTTACCTGTTTTCGTTTAAAGGCTCCGGCACATTATTTCAAGGAATCCCACAACAAGACGGTTAGCCCGTTAAACAACCAGGACGGAGTGGGTGAGGGATAATTTGGAACCGAGACCCTGCACGACACCCCTGGCTCCTGGCAAGAGCGGTTTTGAAGAGAGACATGATTAAAACGGAGCCAGGCCCGGTTAGCATGGTGTGCCGTTTCCAGGTGCTCAGAACCTCTGCGGGAGCTTTGGCCCGTCTCGTGCGAGGACACCGGACGCCATGGCGAGGGGTCCAGGGCCGGGGCAGCCTTGTCTGAAGGTGCAGTCGGGCAGGAAGTGCCCCTTACTGAGAGGCCGTCAGTCTCAGGGATCTGGGCCGCGGTGTCTGGAGGAGCTTTCTGAAGGGGAGGGGCGTCCCTGACGCTGGAGCCCATTTTGGTTCTTCTCCAGGCTAGCAGCCAGTTTGCTCTCAGATGCAGTGACCAGCCCTCCCGGTTTGTCCAGAACAGAGGGAGTTCTTGGGACGCAAACCTTTTAGTTCTTAAACCAGGACCATCCCAGGCAAAGTGGGGTGAGTTGGTTTCTTTAACATCTGCTAACGCTGACTGTAGACAATTGGGAGATGTTATGTTGTAAACCCTCCCCAGGGGGCGCTAGCACCCCATTGGGAACAACTGGCCATGGGCTCTCCTGGCCCACTTCTGGGCGTTGTACTGTAGGTCTGGCCTTCTCTGTGCTCATGTTTCTTTCTCCCTTCAGCCTTTGAAAATGTGAATATTTCCCCCCTAGCTGTGCTGAGATATAACTGACATATAATACTGGCTAAGTTGAAGGTGTACAACGTGATGATTTGATACATATAAATGTTGCAAAATGATTACCACAATTTGGTTAGTTAACACATCTCTCACCAGACATTAATGTATTTTGTAGATCCCTTCAGCTTTTAATCTTGAAACTTCGAAACCTTACAGAGAAACTACAGGAATAATAAACACCAGTAAATGCTTTTAAAGTCTTTTCCCTTCTTTTCTTTTTTCTATAAATGTCTTTTAGTTTAAAAAATATTATTATGTATTCCTAGAGCTGTTTTTAAAAATTGACGTTTTGTAATAAATTACAATCATTGCTCCTTTTTTCAACGTTTTGCTCCAGTTGTCTCAGATTTGGCCAGTGGGAACTCGACCAACAGCAGATGTACCACATTCAGCTTAAGGTGTCTTCGTAGTCCTTTTTATCATAAGAAAATGTCATATTAAAGATATGCAGTTAGAATACCATGCTAGAAAATAAAATTAATGATTTTCGCTGTGTGATTGTGTCATATCTGCCGCTCATAGGACACACAATAAGGTTTATTTACTTCTGTTTATGTCACATTTAGGGTTTGCTTTTTAAAATCCTTTGGATTTAATTTTGTTTTAGGATATATAAAACACTCCAGATGAAAACTGCGTAAAAAAGGTAAATTCATAGCTGTCTCACTGCCACCCTCTTCGCCATGTCCCCTCATCTTTATTCATTTCTAGTTTATTGCTTCTGTATTTCTTTTTGCAAAACTAAGCATACAGGTATATGAATAGTCCCCCTTACACAAAATGTAGAATACATTTTATAGTCTGTTGTATTTGGCTTGTGTTACTTAGTAGTATATGAGGGGGATGCCCCCCCATACTGGAATTGCCTTCTGGAGGCCTCCCCCACTAGGCGAGTGTTCTAGGAACCCATCTGTATCAGTGTACCAGCTGGCGTTGTTGTGAGAGGCTGCGTTTGGCTTCTGTGAATTTTTTTCTGAAGACTCAATTTATTTGCCCAGTTCATGTGGGTAATTTACAAGCACCTGCCCACACTGCACTGAGGCTTCCTCAGTTTATGACCAAAAAGCAGCATGACCCCTGTGCCCTGCCCTCCCTATTCACCTGATCTTACCCTGAGCAACTTTTTTTTTTTGTTTGTTTCCCTGGATGAAAAAAGCCCTTAAAGGGGAACATTTTGCTAATGTGGAAGAGGTGAAACAAAAAATGGCAGAAGCACTAAAAGGATCAAAATTGACGCATTTAAAAACTGTTTTGAGTGGTGGAAAAATGTCTTGATAGGTGTATTGCATCAAATGGAGAATACTTTGAAGGGGTCTGAAGTTTAAACACAATTTTTCATAAATAAATTCCAGGGGTTTTTTGGGTCCCCTCTCCTATATCCTAGAAACTATCCATGCCAATTCCTAGGGATTTTCTTCATTCTGTGGCTGCGCGGAATTTCCTTAAATAGATGTACTATCATTTATATTCAAGTCCTCTATGAGGATTATTTGTTTTTTCCAATATTATGCAATCACAAACAATCCCCCCTTTTGCATTGTTTCTTCATATTTGTAGGTATTCCTAGACGTGGGATTGCGACCAAAGTATAAATCCATATGTGGTTATGGCTCGCATAGGATAGCGCCAACCGATGAACTTGCCCTAGTGTGAGTTACCAGGGGATTCCGCAGTTCCCCGGCAGCCATAACAGAGGCGCCCGGTGTGTCCTGTGGGCCGCGGCCCTGGCACTGGCAAATCCCGACATTAACTCACCTTGTCCTCCAGGCACAGACTACCCATCAGGATGCCCCACTAGAGCATGCAGGCGAGAGAGAGGGGCTCACTGCTGAGCCCCACCCTAACTCATTGGTCCTCTCAGAGCCTGCAATAGTCCACTCAGCATCTAGCTCATACCCACGCTTTTCTTGTCTCGACAAAAGCCTGCTGTTCCCCCAGCTTCCACCCAATGGCCTTCACAATTCATGATTATTTTGGACAAAAATAAAGCTTCAGTCTATGTCTTTACATCTGACTTTCTTGGGAAACCTCAGATGATCTTTTCCAGTTGAGTTGAATCTCATAACCCAGAAAGACTCCCAGTCCGGGGCACACTGTGTACATGAGAAAAAGAAAAAGGACCCCTTTGTGTTTGCCCGGAGAGGGCCCCGAACTGGGACTGGGGCCAGTTGCGCCCTTGCCCAGGGCCACCGCCCTAGTTGGAGGGTCCCCTGGCTCCACCCTGCTGAGAGCAGTTCCGGCCAGATTCTGGGAAGCCGGGGCCCTGCGGGCTGGAGGGACGCTTCTGTCTCACCGCACGGACGTGGTGCACACGTGAGAAAGTTCCGTAGAGGCTGCCCTCAGAATGCCAGCAGTGGTTGCCTCTGGGCGGCGTGTTCCCAGAGGTTTTAACTTTCTTTTTTATGTTTGTTGTTATATTGTCGTCGTTTGAAAACAATCATTTGAAAAATATTCTATTTTAAGACATTAGTTAAAAGGTCATCGTGTTCTCCTGGCTCGCATGTGCCGTGAGACAGAAAAAATAGATGCATCCAAAAGCCTCGCTTTTCCACCATGCATATACATTCAAGTTGAATCACTAAGTTGGAAACAGGATGTGGCTTTCGGTCCCCTGTCATCATCAGCGACAGAGCTTCTGTGTGCGTCTACCCTGTGCCTGGAGCTGTGTGCTGGGTGTGACTGTGACACGTTGTCCCTAAGATGGTGCCAATGGCGTAGCAGGGGCAGCTGCACACGCATCACCGCCGAGTATAAAGAGACGAACAACCCAGAGAGGAAGGGGCGAGGCGAACTGTGGGCAGGGCAGGCTCCGGGGGAGGGATGCCCAGCTGAGTCGGAGAGCCCGGGCGGGTTTTCCAGGCTCTGTGAACTCGTGGGAGCGTGGGATGCAGCGCTGCCACGGGCGAGGCCAGACCCAGACCCAGACCCCGGAGGCCTTGTCTGAGACCGTGGGCATTGCGACTTCTTCCCGCTGGGGTTTTCCTAACCGACGCAGAAACTTGCTGGACAGGAGGGCAGCTGATCCCTCGTTCCTCCAGAGGGGGGAGCTAAAACCGAAGGGGGACATTAGGGAGAAGACATTTGACCTATGAGGGGAGGGAGGACTCGCTGTGTCAGCACTCGGAGATGGGGGAAGTACCACCTCCTTAAGCACTGGGTTCGCGTCCAGGGGGGCATTCACACACGCTGGCTGTCCGGGGGTTTCTGCGTGGAGGAGAAGGCTCAGCAAGGTCACCGCCCACGTTCCCTCTGACCTGAACGTCAGTGTTCTGTGGGGAGCCACAAGGGTCAGCCTGCGCCTTCTTCCCAGACACAGGATCGGACGTTTCTGTTTTCTACTCATCTGAGTGCCTCCTCTTAATTTTTTGACTTCAGATTCAGTTTCTCCGATTCTTTGAAACACTCAAGTAAGCTCCATATGTTGCTATCTATTCTTAGAGCCTGAAAAATATTTTATACATATAGTTTCTCTTCCTCCCTCCTCCCCTCTCTCTCTCTCCTTCTCTCTCTCATGCAAGCACGCTTGCACACAGTGAACACCAAAATTATGCACGAGAACGATTATGATTAGAAAGTAGAAACTTCCCCTCCTGGCCCCCACCATCTTCCCGTAACCCTGGACTTCTGCTCTGTATTATGGAGCCCAGAGCAAGTCACCTGCTCTCTCTGGACCTGATCTAGGGGATCGCCTGGTGAAGTAGCTGTCTCAGGACCGGGCACACAGTAGGTGGGTTATAACTGGCAACTGGAGTTGTCAGGCGCTGCCTCGAGGAAGCCTGGACACGCGCAGAGGAAAGGATCAAGTGTGGGTCAAGAATGGGCAGAACTGGCAATGTCCTCGGAGGACGGGACGCAGGCACTGGTTTGCAGGACGGCCTGGAGGCTCCCAAAGAGACTGCAGTTCACAAATCCAGGCTCCCCTCCCTTGAATGGCGGCAGTCAGACGCCCAGCATCAAGACGTGCCTTTCTGACCCCATCCTCCGCCCCTAAACCACCCGTTCCTCTTCTGTTGATTCCGTTTCACAGCTTCCTCTATGGGTCGTAATCTGGTTATAAAAGAAAAACATACAGGAATGGGGGGGAAAGGAGGTTTACAGTTCTGAGTATGTGAAACACGGTGTTTATTCTTTTTTTTCTAAAGATTTAATTTATTTATTTTTAGAGAGGGAAGGGAAGGAGAAAGAGAGAGAGAGAGAAACATCAATGTGCAGTTGCTGGGGGTCATGGCCTGCAACCCAGGCATGTACCCTGATTGGGAATTGATCTTGCGACACTTTGGTTTGCAGCCCATGCTCAATCCACTGAGCTATGCCAGCCAGGGCACACGGTGTTTATTCTTATGTTATTATTTATTAATTATGGTATTATTTTTCCACATGAACAATTGTGAGCCTGCTTTTGCCCCACCCTGTATATGTTCAAAATGGGGGGGAGGGGAGCAATTAAAAAATCACCGGGTCTTCCTGTGCAGAGATCACCACTATTTCTACGCTGGTGTCCCCCCTCCAGTGTTTTCCGTGCACACACAGCTGCCGCAGGCAGACAGAGGCATCTCCGTGAGTTGCATCGGTCTGGACCTGTGGATGTGTGAGCACGTCCAGTCGGTCTCCAGTCAGCAGTGTCTGACACGGGTTGGTGCTTACTCTGCGCCAGCCACTGTTCTCCACCCGTGTGTCAGCTGCTTTGATCTTCCCTCCACCCCTGTGATGTGGGTGCAGCTATCACCCCCATATCACAGGGGCAGAAACGGAGGTACCAGACGTGCCAAAGTCACCCCGCAAGATCTCAAACCTGGGCCCGTGCATTAACCGGGACCTCTCTGTGCTGCCTTTCTTCCTTCCTGGTTTTAGCCTAGAAAAGCATTTTGTTTCTTAGTGGACTTTGGACGCGTGCAACCTCACTGTGCGTGCACTTGGCACTCCGGGAGCCTCCCTGTTACCCTTTGCGTTGGTGGGTGCGGGTGTGTGGAGGGAGGCCGGTGATCAGGAGGAGGAGCCCAGCCGTTCACACAGGTGCACTTAGTGTGTCCCTGAGGGGGCAGCGCCCACTCTGGGGCCTGATCCTCTGCTCTGCCACTCAGAACCTAGGAGGGTCAGCCCACGGGGCGGGGGGCTGCTTCTCCCTGGCAGCCTCCTGCTAGTAACCCGGCTCAGGGGACACAGATATCATCCCAAACACCAAAGTGCCTGTCACACAGGGAGAGCCGGGCAGACCTGCGGGCCTCCCCCCATCTGCTCATCAGCCCCTTCCACCTCGGAGTGAGCCACTCTGCGACAGACGCGGCTTGGCCACCAGCCTGAGTGCTGGCGGGGGTCTCAGCCTCACCCTTCTTTGCTGACTAGCCTTGACAGAGTGACTGAACTTCTTCTGTCTCTCCGTTTCCTCATCTGCAATAAGATAGTACTAGCCCCTTCCCCTAAGGATGTTGGGAGATTAAGTGAATTAACATAACTCAATAATCCATCCTGAGCATATGTGCTCCTTGGAGAGGGCCTAGAAATGCGCCTGGCATCTAGTAAGTGCTCAGTAAAATATTAGCTTCTGATGCCGGCGCCTTACCGCTGGACCAGCCCAGGCACAAGTCCCTGGAAGCTGGAGTTTCCTGTTTTCCATCTGTCCCCGGGAACCGTGCTCTCCTTCAGGGCCAGGATCGTGTTTTCCCACCATCGTATTCACCCTGCTGGCCCGTCAGTATGTGATTGTGCCCTGAGCACACGCTTATTTTAGTGCGCAAATAAGTGAATGAACAAACGCACCCCCACCACCTGGATCTGTGAGCTCCTCAGAATGATGGCAGATTCTGAGCATGTATCAGATTTCCAAAGGGGCACGTGACCCTGAACACGCTGAGGGGTGGCCCCAGGTCCTGGGACTGGGGTAGTCAGCCTGGCCGTGGCAAGTAAGCCCGGGGAAGGGCAGCGGTTCTAAGCTCGCTCTCGCCTCCCCATAGGGCTTTTTGTAGGGCCTGGCATTTCGTGTCCGCGAGTGAAATTCCTTGGCCCCAGCACACAGTAGTCGCATGCGATGGCTCTAACGCAGTATTTGCTGGAAGTCACTTGCCTTCCGATCCTCACACACACACACACACACACACACACACACACACACACACACCAACCTGCTTGTCTTGAGAGCTGCGGGTTTGAGAAACAGCCGCACAATTTAGTAACCAAACCAAACCGGGGGATTCGAAGCAGCGATGGAGGCAGGACACAGCCCCTGCCCACTGTTCCCAGGAGGGGAGGGGCCGTCTCCAGCAGAGTTGAGAGAGGGAGGGAGGGAGAGAGGGAACAGCGATGCAGCCTGGAAGGGCGGCTGGCAGGGACAAGAGCCCGTCTCACTTTCCCTTCACTTCCCACGGCTCTGAGTCCCTGCTTTCCTCGGCCTGTCCCCGCACAGGCACAGCGCCGGCGCTCCTGAGGTAGGGTGAGTTCCCCGGGTTGCCACACCGCCTGCTTATCTGTGTCTGTCACTTTACGCAGTTGTACACCTTGCAGGAAATCACGTTTAAAAATACATGATAAAGATAGCCACTTTCCTTTGACATCGAATGATTTCCAAGAGAAGCATTAGTTGATCCAAGTGTTTTTACTATTGCCCTCCTGCTTGCCAAGGTGGGAATCTGCTTCGTGATGGCACTATCTGTGTGTGTGTACGAAAGTGTAGATTTTAACACAGTCGTAGCATTGCGGAGTATTGTTTTGTTGTTTTATAATTTATCGCATGTTTAATAAGTGCTTAGCTGTATACGTGTATGCATACACTGCTGATGAGATTCACGACTTCCCATGTGCTTGTTCGCCTGTTTAGTTTCTTCCTGGTGGCATTTCTGTGGCTTTTGTGTACTCAGCCTGGACTCAGAAACACACGTGTGACCACACACTCACACGCCAGTTCGATCATTCCACGCCGCTGGTGTGTTCATCCATCCGTATTCCTCCTTATCCTCAATTTGCTTTGATTCTAAGAACCAGGAACTTGACTTTTTAAAGTTCAATGTTGTGATTTAAAAAAGATCTCCTCTTTTTCAACCTTAGATTTTCGTGAGGACACTAGACAAAATAGGAACTGAAGAAAGTGACAAATCTTTTGGGGGGCTAAGATGAATAACACCCTCTCCCTTTTACTTAGACCTTAGCCCTCCCCATCCTCAAAGCAAGCCAGGGGCTCAGAACAGTGTGTTTTCTCCCCACTTTACCGGTGAAGACCATCCAGGGGCAGGCTCATTATGGGAGGAGCCTGCTCCCTCTTCCTCCTCCCCCTCCCACCTCCCTGCCAGCAGGCCTTTGCGGAGCAGTTTTGGGGCATCACCTGGCTGCGTAGGTGTCCGACTTCATTGCCAGCAGTGGACCCCCGTCAGGGTGGGCAGGGAGAGCCTGGTTTGTGGGCCCAGCGTGGTGCCCAGAAGGGCCGCTCCCCGTCCTGTGCAGGAGGCCTGCTCCTTGGGAAGGTGAAATGAGGAGCCGCAAGTCGAGAGCTTGCCTTATTGTGCAGCGTAAAATAAGCAAACCCAGAAAGGACCGATGATGATGATGGTGGTGGTGGTGGTGGTGAAGGATCTCGGTGTTGCAGTCATTCTCCACCACAGACCCCCCGTTCCCTGTCACTGAGCCGTGGTGTGTGCCAGCCCCTGAGCCAGGCGTCCCACACACATTGTCTCGTTTCATGGTCACAGCAGCGCCGGGAGCTGGGTGCGACCTTTATTCCCACTTCACAGGTGAGGAAAGCGAGGCTTAGAATAATTAAGCTCACAAATTAGGAAGTGGCAAAGCTGCGATTCCTTGCCAGATCGGTGACAGGCAAGGCGAGGCAGGAGGAATAAAGGTGACTTTTATCTGCGTTGTGCCAGTGGGTAGACCAGGCGTCGGAGAGCTCGGTGGCCCGCCCAAGGCCACACAGCAACACGGTACAGAGCCTGGTCTTGGATCCGGGTTCCCGAGCCCAGCCTGGTGCTTGTCCCACCACCGACCGCGCGATAACCACTGTCAACAGTGCGCGCCGTGTGCCAGGGGTCCTTCTGGGGCCGCCCTGGTCCTCGAGGACCTGGGAGTGGGTCCTGGATAGAGGTCGGTGGGCCCTGGGCTGCCTGAGCCCGAAGCTTCTGCTCTGGCCACGGCAGCCCCGCTGCCCCCTGGGTTTGCCTGGATCACGGAATGCGCGCCAGCGTGCCAGCATGCCAGCGTGCCAGCATGCCAGCGTGCCAGCCTGGAGCTGGGGGACAACAGGGCATCTCTGTCCTCGCTCCACTGACCACCAGAGTTTCTTCTCACACATGACCGACCGCCCTCGGGCAGCTGCATAGGGGCGGCTGAGAAGGTTTATTTTTTATTTTACTTATTTTCCAAATCCACAGACCTTCCAAGGAGAGGTTGGTTAAGAAAAACATCCTCCTGCGAAATGGGGACACTCTTTGGCAAAGCTTCTGCCTCGCTCAGGCCGGCTGGGATTCGTGACTGAGAGCTGGTTGTGAGTAAGAGCCAACTGTAATGACCAGCATTGGCGGGGAGCTTCCTTTGTGGAAGAAACTGGTTTAAGCATTAATGAGGGCTTTATCAACCCGCTTTTGCAAGTGAATCACAGAGGCTACGTGACTCGTCCAGACCACCCAGCTAGGAAGGGGCGGAGCTGGGATTCCAACCCCAGCAACTGTGGTTCCCAAACCCGCACTCCTGTTCCCTCCAGGGCCCGCCTCCTGACGGAGGAGACAGACTGGGTGAGGCCCAGAGCATTTTTCTTATAAACGTTGCGTTTCTGGGGATGGGTCAGGGTGTGCCTTGAGTTATGGTTGCGCCTGTTTCTCTGCTCTCCACTGGCCTCCTTCAGGGTCGGGTCATGGCAGGCTGGCCTTAGTGTTCCAGCACAGCGGGTGTGGGGGGGTGGCCGGCACAGCGGGGGGGCCTCACACATCTGACAAACTAGAGAGTGGGTGAGAATGAATGAATGAGGGGGGCGATGAACAGATGACCAATGTCTTAGCCTACCTGGAGCGGGATGCTTCTGAAAACGGTGCAACTGTAAAGCGAACTTCAGGTGTAAAAGACAGAGGGCGTGGGCCCCTTCCCTTGACTTGTTTTAGAGCGTGTACCTCCCCTGCAGGGGGGATAAGCCAGCCAGCTCCCGGGGACGCCTGGCTCTGACTCTTCTAGCAGCAAGACTCCCACCCAGCAAGTGGCTCGACCTCACCACCGGTCCTGTCCCCATCTGAAATACAGCCCAGTGTCAGTTTGCACTTCTTCGAGGGAGTGCCAGTGACAGCCGCTGTGATTTCTTCCCGGGAGAGTCAAAGCCACTGAAAGAGCTGATTTTTAAAAATTAAATAACCCGGGTGAGGGGTACCTGAGGGTTCCTTCTATCGCTCCCTTTCCTTTTGCGGATGCTTAAAATTGTCCACAGGACATTTTAAAACCAAGTAATAGAAATTTAACGTTTTTGTTTAGAATAAAACCCTGCAGCTATATCATGGGGTAGGACGCAAAATGCACATGCGACTCTGAGATAGAACAGGAGCTTTGAAAGGACTGAACGGCTCGAAGCTGGTGCTCACATTGCAACCTCAGGCCGAAGATGCGCGTGACCTCGCCCGGCCTTCCGTGTCCTCCCTGAGAAAAGTCGGAGGGGGGGACGCCCTCGTCCTAGCGCAACACGATTCGTGTGAGAGCAGAGACGTGAGGGTGCTTTGTGATCTGCAAGTATACCCTCCAATTAGATGATTTTTTTCATTCATTCAACGTGTTTCCTGAGGCCCTACCACGTGCCGGGGGCTGGTCTAGGCACTGGGACCCGTTCCTGCACAGCTGTCCATGGGGGCAGGACAGACCCGGGCACTTTACTGGGATCAGACTGCCCAGGCGCAAGTTCTGCCTCTGCCACTTCCCTCTTTGGGAAACATGGTGGGCCTCAGGTTCCTTGTCTGTGAAATGGGTACAGTAATAATACGGTTCCTTCTGAACGGCTGTGAAGATCGAATGGACGATAGATGTAAAGTGTCTAGAGCAATGTCTCTCCCGTTTTACAGGGAAAGGCAGAGGCTCTGCAGGTCCAGGGTCACCCAAGCCTGCCTGACGCCACAGCCCTTTCCTGCTCCTGCCATTCATAAGCTGCTTCGTGATGGTGGTCTGTCTTCCTCTGCCCTGTGCTTTTCTGGCACCCGGCAGAAAAGCTGCCATTTTGTTTGGTGTCTTCGGAATGTGCTTCTTAATCTGGGGTCCTCAGGTCCTCGGCTGGGCTTCAGCATGCCGAGACCCCGGAACGGTTCAGTGGTGGGGGAGTATAATTCTGCGCATGGTTCTGGGGAGAACAGTCACAGTGCTCAGTTTCCCAGAAGGGTTTGTGACACCCCCTCTTCCCCCACCCAATAAAGTTAGAGCCTTGCTGGCCAAGAGGATACATTTCAGCTGTTCTATTTCCTACAGGCTTAGAACACTGCCCGGTGCATGGTGAAACCTCAGTAAATATCTGTACATGGAGTAAACGAACCTCATGATGCGGGGCCTTTCCCAGTCCTTCTTTCTGAAGGACATTGTTCCACGGGCTCTTAGGGAACCTCTCTGCCGGCGGCAAGGCCAAGGCCCAGGGATACGCTGCCAGGGCTGAGCTCAGAGCCTGGGGACTCACAGACAGATCTCCCTCCCCTGGGCCCAGTGCCGCCTGCGTCTCTGCTCCAGGGAAACACGGTGGCGGTGGGCCTGCCCCCAGGAAGGAGAACTGCACCCGTGCAGAGCAAAGGGGCGCACTGCCTGCCTCCATCTAGGACGTACCCACGTCAGGCGGCTCTGGGGTTGCGGGGAATAAGGCAAAACCGCGATCATGGGACATTTGAGTTTTCAAGGGCTTTTGCTGGCATTCGAGGCTGCAGGTGGCTGGGTCTACGCAGATTCGTCTTTGCACAGTGCAGAAGGCTCTCTTTGCCCCTCACACAATTCTAGGAAGTCGGAGAGGAGGGATTCTGGAAGCCAAGGTGTTGCAGCACGGATGCCACAGTCCACACACAGCAGGGGACAGATGGGGGTAACCCTCCCCGCACTCATTCCCACAGAGCTGGAAGGGGTCTGAGTGCCTGCCTTCCCCAGTGGCCGGCCATCCCCCATCAGTGACAGTCAGATGCACCCTCGCCTGCCAGGCCTTTCGCAGAGAGGACACCGAAGGCTGGGCTGAGCCGGGAGGCCGGCGGCTGGAGCTGGGCCCCAGCTCTGTCGTGGACTGTGTGTCTGTGTCAAGAGGCTTAGCTTCCCTGGGCCCCAGGTTTTACTCCACTATTTATTTACTTGGCCATTCATTCATTTCTTCAGCAAATATTTATTGTGCACCTGCTGCGAGCAAGGCACTGGGCTGTGAGCTGGAAAGGAGGGAGGTATTTTTTCTCTGCAATGTGAAACCTTTTGGTTCAAATCGCGTGCAGTTTGCCGCAGCCATTTCGGAAGCTCCGTGGGCCCCGGGGTCATTCCCGTTTTTCTCCTCCGAGCCTCCTCTCACTCCACGCTGTCCTCCTTGAGACGTGGCTCCTAGAACGCCCCGTCTTATCTTGAACCAGGGGCCTGCAGGGCCAGGGGCCGAGCAGTTCCGAGAACGCCGCCGAGAGAGTGACCGTACACGTTTGCTCTGCTGTTTGCAATACTTACAAAAATATTTGGACAGCCCTTCATTACCTGCGCAGGTATTTCTGAAGTTTACGCTGCAGGCCTGAGTGAGTGTGACATCCCGAGAAATAGTTTCCTCCGGCCCTCGAATGCTCCCCTCGAAAGAGCTCACGTTGTGTACGCCCCGCGGGTTTCGGAATGTTAATGGCGGGGCTGACTCACGCCAGATGGGGAGGAAACGCGTTGGAAAGGGACGCATTGTATACACAGACACTGCCACTTGGCTCTGGGGCCGGATTTTTAAATGTAGGAAAGATCAGAGGTCTAGGGCTCCGACTCACGCCTGGACTTTCTCGGGGAGTTTCTTAGCCCATCTGCATCTTGGTCCTGTTAATAAAGGTGTCACTTTTATGCCACTCAGTGGACAGACCATGTTCTGGTGGCACAGCACGAAGTCAGTGTAGTTCATCGGAAGGACCCTACGTGAAAGCTCAGATTTGGGTGCGTGTCAGTTCTCACATTTAAAAATAAAATTTTAAACGACAAACATTAAAGAAAAAAAGTCACTTACCCCTATATCTTTCTATGTTTCTTCACCAGCTAAGAAAACTTGCCCAGATCCATTCTGTAATTTATAATTCACAAGAAATAGGCTTTTTTTTTGTCGGGGGGGGAGAGGGTCAAACTAAAATTTAATAGGCAATTTTGCAAATTAAATAAGAAGTGTCGTTTCCCGCAGTGGGCATAGCCCGGCTCTGTGCTGAGTGTTTTACACGCATCATCTCTCATCATGGTCCTACCCACCATTAGCGCCCCCTTTTACAGGTGGGGACAGACCCAGAGACGAGCACCCCAGGCCAGCTGAAGGGACAGAGAGTGGCTCAGCCCCTAGATTTGAACCCGGGTCTGGCCGACCCCTGTGTGACCGGATGCTGCCTTCCTCTCTGCGTTTTGCTCTCGTACTTTCCCTGCCCTGGGCCCCATGTGCCCCCAGGATCAGCGCCCTCTGCATCCGACCCACCAGCAAACATTCTGCAGTTTCATCTGCGCTGGCGGCTGGAGGACTCAGCCACTCTCCCCGCCGCCCACTGGCCCCCTTGTCCAGCATGTCCAGCCTTTTTCACAGTGGGTGGTTGGTGCCGGGGGGTGGGGGACAGCGTGTCCTGGCTGGGTTAGCCTCTCGGCTCTAGCATCTATGTGCAAGAATTGATAGGGGACAGGGCGGGGGGGGGGGGGACGGGTCCTGTCTTTGTTCGGTTGAAGAACAAAGAGGGCTGTGGGCAGGTAGGCTTTGGTGGGCTGGTGGGCGGAGAGACCCTGGAGGTGAGGAACAAGTGAGGACCCGAACCTGAGGGGCTGTTTCCCTTCCATACTGAGCTCTCTGTGCCAGGCTGTGTGCTGGGGCGTGGGGCCACAGCTCTGTGCTTGGCCGGCCTGCCCTTGGCAAGCTTGCAGCTCGAAGGGTTGCTGAGCCAACTGAAGGTGGAAAGGTCTGGGTTCTGAGAGCTCAGTTCTTAGATGCTGTCCGTTCTGCAGCTTCCTAGCTGGGTGACCTTTCTGGGCCTTGATTTTGTCCTCTGTGCAATGGGTCAGTAACTGCGCATCCTACCCCCAGACCTGTTGCATCGAGTGCCGTGACAGGAGCGCGTGGGGAGCCAGGCGTGGAGGATGGGGTGGGGGCCCGAGTGCTGTCTCGGAGGGCAGCGTGGCTTCCTGGAAGACGTGACACCTAAGCTGAGGCCTGGAGGAGGACGGGGGTCCACCCGGCAAAACAGGTAGAGAACAGGTTCTCAGCGGAGGCATCGCTGTTGGGGGACCCGAGGACAGGCCAGGCCCATGTGGCTGGAATGGCCAGTGTGAGGGGGCTGGAAGGTGGTGACTTAGCTCTGGCCTGGGCCTCTTCTCACAACTCAGGTGTCCACCTGAGACCCCTGATTGGGGCTGGGGAGGGTGGACATTCGGGCCGCCGCCACCACAGACCACAGCGTGGGCCCAGTGGCCGAGAGGGTGGAGGAGAGATTTTGTGGTGGGTGCTGCAGCCAGTCCACAGGGACACTGGGAGGAGGAGTCTTTGGGGTGGCTGGATGGGGCTTGTCTAGCAACCTCCCACAAACCCAGGCACGCTCTGAAATGGCAGGGGAGCCCCCAGGGGTCAGCAGAATGTCCCTGTGGCAGGCGTGGTCTTCCCACCTAGGCAAGCCTGTCGTGTTCCCGCGTCACTTCAACAGGCAGTCCATCCACCATCGGGCGTGTATTGAGTGCCTGCCGTATGCCAGATGCGGCCCTAGACCCTGGGCGAACGGCAGTGAGCAGGGAGCGACACAGTCCAGGGCTCGACTCTTGTGGAGCCGACTTCCAAGAGGGGGCGGGGCAGCAGTCTTAGCTGGAGTGATCTGGGAAGGTGACAGTTCCTGAAGTGAGAGAGCAAGCCACGTGATTCTCTTGGGGAAGGTGTCCCAGGCAGGGGGACCAAGTAGAGCAGAGGCCCTGCGATGGGACCATGTTGGGCATGTCCAGATGGGTGACGTGTGTGTGTGTGTTTGGCTTGAAGGACGGCGGAACGGAAGGAGCGAGAGTCCGGAGACATCGGGAGGCCAGTCCATGCAGGACCTGGTAGCAGCCAGGCGGCCCGGCCTCACTTCGGCTTCTGTTGGGGAAGAGACTGCAGGTGTCAAGGGTGGGAGCCCTTCCCTGACGTTGGGTGATGGGACAAGGGCCTCGCCTGGACCCCAGCCCCACCGCCGCCAAGGGCCGGAGGGGAGCCCGGGCAGGGCCCCGACCTTCCTGTGTTCCCGTTGGCATCCTCCCCTGTGACGTAGCGAGGGTCCTGGGAAGCAGGTGCTCGCCAGGGCAGTTCTTAGTTACCGTGGTGGTTGTTAAAGCCACGAGGGCAAGCTCATTGCCTTTCATGTGTCCTGAGAATCGCAACCGTCTGCTCTGTGCCCACAGCACGGGGCCTGCCTGTCATCCACTGCCCATCCTCCTCAGTGCCCCGTGTCACCGTGGCTCGGGGTTGGTGGATAGGGCAGCTGGCGCCCAGGGCCTTTCCGCTGCGGAAGGGCGGGGGTGGGGCAGCTGCAGGGATCCTGCTGGTTCTGACAGGCTGTCAAGGTCAATGTCTTGACTGCAGGAATCAGGACCCTGATGGGGAGGGACAGGGTGCTGTGAGGACACTGAGGAGGGGCACCTGGGCCAGAGCGGGGAGCAGGGGAGGGGTCCAGGTCCCCGCTGAGCTCTCCCGGTGGCTGGTGGCGGCAGGGCCAGGAAACGAGTGGCCCAGACATCAAACACATTTTAAGGCATTTGAAACCAGCAGTTCATGAAGGGGGATGGGGGCGACTGAAAGAAGTCACGGGGGAGAGGTGGAGCTGGAGAGGTGGGCGGAGGCAGGCCAGGCTCTCAAAGAATGGCCCGGGGAAGGGGGGTGCGGGGTAGGACGGGAGACGGGTGAGGGGGGCCCTGAAGACTTGCAGGCAGTGAGGGATGCTGGGGTCTGGACAGGATGGTGGCAGTGAGGGTGCAGACTTCCAAGGTCAACTGGGCGACACTTAGACTTGGAGACTGACTGAACTTGGAGGTACAGAGAGAGAGAGAAGGGAGAGCCGATGCCCAGGTGTGTGGCTCCTCGACTGGTGGGTGGGGTTCCCTTTACAGAGCTCCTGAGGCCAGGAGGGAGGGCAGGAGAGGATACGCTGGGCTTCGGTTGAGTGGGGAGGGCCGGGAAGGCGCCCTGGGAGGCTCTCAGGAGCCCTGGAGCCCTGGGGGAAGGCCCAGGCCTGGGGGTGGAGGCGGGGTTCCCTGCAGATAGACAGAAGAGCCTCCTGGTTGCCAAGCGGCCGGGGCAGCAGAGGGGGGCAGAAGGAGGAAAAACAAAGAGAGGCGTTAGGTGCGTAGAATACCATGGGAGCCTGGGTATGGGGGCAGTGTCCTGGGTTTGCCTGGGCTCGTGGCCGTGGACTGGGACCCTGAAAGAGGCCTGGGTGCGAGCAGGGAGGGGAGGGGGTGAAGAGGCGCTAACTGTGGGACAGAAGGGGCTTGGAACCCTGGCCGAGGAAGGCTGGTAGAGGGAGGGCTTCTCTAGAGGCTCCGAGAGGAAGGTTGGGGCTCACTGCTGCCCGAGGTGTTGACCGTCTCACTACAGAGTTCGGGAGAGGAGGGAGGCTTGGCACAGGTTCGAGCACAAGAGGGACTCTCTTTTGGCCTCACCGCCCAGGCACGTGTCCCTGCAACGCTGGTGGCTGTCCCTGTCCTCCCGTGTCCCAGTCCCGGCAGCCGCGGCCTGGCCAGCTTCGCTCAGTGGAGATACATGAGCCGAGGTGGGCAGGCGGCTCTAGGGTTGACGCAGGGCCTGGCTCAGCACGTGCTCTCTCCATCCTGGGCCTGCCCCGCCAGGCCCTCGTCACCCGGACAACTGCCCTAACCCTTCTCCTGCCTACCTGCAGCTGCCACACACTCATGGCTGCCAGGCCGTCTCCTGGATCTGCCTGAGGTGGCGGGGTGTTGTCTCAGCGAGCAAGCAGCTTTGGTAGGGAGAGGGCACCCCACTCCGGGAGTGCCCCCCACCCAGGTGCCCGCACTGCCCTGCACACCTGGCCATTGTCCACTGTTAAAAAGGTGTCTGTGACTGAATCATACCCAGTACTTTCTGGCCTGACCGCGACCATGTGCCGGCCCCCAAGCAAAGCACGTTGCATGCGTCCTCTCATCTAACCCTCTGCAGCATTGTGATGTGGGCTCTCCTGTCGCGCCCATTTCACAGATGACGGTACCGAGGCTCAGCGACGTTTAGTAACTTGCCTGAGGTCACTCACATTGCCCCAGACTGTACTTTTGGGATTTTTACTACAGGCAGATAGAAGACAAGATTGTCTTTTTAACTCATCACTCTACAATCACTTTCTGAGAAACTGGTCCCTGGGCTTTGCCAGCAGCCCTCCGTCCCATCCTCCCTGCCTCCCCACCCGCCCCACCCCCCCATCCAGCTGCAATGAAGCCTCCCCTAGGTGCCCTGTGGGAGCTATGGCCCATCTCAGGACATGAGGGCGGTTATGACTTGGGAGGGGACCGCAGCTTAGCCACTTACTAGCTGTATGTGTTCTGGGATCATTACTTATCTCCCTCTAACCTCGATTTCCTTATCTGCAAAATGGGGACCACTAGTCCCCATTATTAGTTATGCAGAGAAAATGAGAAGACTCTTAAGCACTTAGCATGGTGCCAGGCACACTGGAAGGACCCAGCAATGGTGTCCTCAGATGCTCATCACTGCCCTCATTGCCTTGTCGTAGCCCAGCTGACCCAGAAGCCACCCGGTCAGGCTTAAACAGGTGCCGGTGGCCCGTGTGTGTGGTGCAGCCCCGGGACAGGGGAGATGGATCATTGACGGCCGAAGCTCTGCATTATTAATGTCGTTATTCTCAGACTTTTAACGAGGGCCCTGGTGGGAGCCCATATATGGAAGGCTGGAGGCAGCCTCCCCTGCAAGCGCCTCGGGGCTCCCGGGTTGCCATGGAGTCCCGGAGGCGGCCGGGGGTGGACGCCCGCGGCGGTACCTAGGGCGCCGCTCTCGAGCAGGTCCTCAGTCTGCGGCTAGAGAACTGGCCGCGTTGGGTTCCGCTGTTTGTGCGGGCCCTTGACCGTTCCTTTGTGACCCTTGCGTGGGAATGGGGCTGGCGGGGAGAAATAAACTGGTGGGGACCGGAGCGGGCCTCCTCAGGAGGAGTGGGGTGTGCCTGCGGTGCCTGCTGCGGGGCTTCAGCCGCCTGCGGTTCCAAAGAGCCGACGCGTAGGGGAACCGAGGGGCCCAGAAGCCGAGCCCCACTGCTCGCGGAGCCGTGCGCCCTGCGCGCGCCTGCGTTCGGCCGGCGAGCCGGGGAGTCCCGGCCGCACCGCGAGCCCTGCTGCGGCCCGCTCGGCCGGAGAGGAGGGGCCGGCCTCGGTAGGACAGGCTAGGGAGGATCAGCGAGCGGATTCCACACTCTCCAGGCAGGCCCTAGGACGTGTCCACCTCCCCAGCCTTCCCACCCTTCCACGACCGAGGCTCGGCCGCGAGGGGTGGGGCGGGGCGCGGGGCGCGGGGCGGGTCCGGGAGGAGCCCGGGGAGGAGCCGGGGCCGCAGCGGCCGCCGCGTCAGACCCGGCCTGAGCGCCGCGGAGGACCGGACGGAGACCTGCACGGGCGCGGGCGCTGCGCCGGAGGCTTCTCTCGCGGGCGGGGTTGTGTGGCCATGGCGGACAAGGAGGCTGGCAGCAGCGACACAGGGCCCCGCGGTGAGTGCAGAGAGCAGGTCCTGCGGCTGCGGTGGGGCGGTCGCCGGAGGGATGAGGCGCGTTCGCCGCCCGGCGCCGGGGCGCTCTCTCGCGGGCCGCGGCAAAGTGGGAGCCCCCACCCCATCCCGCCCAATTGGTGGGACCGGGGTCAGCGCCACGGAGGGGTTGGGTGTCTAGGGGTACTGAGACTGCCCACCGGTTATGCGCTTCGCTCCCGGCGGGGGCGCGGACACTGCGGCGGGGACCGCAGCCCCCTCCTGGGCACCCTGGCCGTCCTCGCCACCAGGTGGTGCCTCCTGCGAGGCCCGCGGGGTGGTCCCGCATCTCTGGCAGCTCCTTTCGGTGACTCAGCGAGGGGGGTGGGGTGGATGCCCCTGGGAAGTCGAACATTTGGACCTGTCCCCTCCCTCACCCCGCTCAGGAGATCAGTCGTACTGGTCCGGAGCAGGGGGCTGCAGTTTCGGTCCGAACTACATCCCACGCCCCTGCCCACCCTTCCTCAGGGATTCTGTGGGCTGAGGAGCGCGGCGGCGGGGCTCCGCTGCTCCCGCTCTGCCCTCTCTGCCCCGGTGGGGGTGGGGAGGAAGACAGCTCCCGGTGCCCCGGGAGGCGCGCTCACGCTTTGCAGATATGCCGCGGCCGCTTTCTTCAACCAGGGAGCATGGTTAGGGCTCGGGTTGAGGGGAGGGTCAGGAGCAAGAGGAGGAGGGGGGAGCAGCTTTTGGAGCCCCAGTCTACACATCCCGGCTTAGCCAGCAGAGCAGACGGGCTGGCCGGGATTGTGGGTCCCAAGTGGGGAAAGTTGGGCGCTGGGAGGCGCCGCGCGTGCCCGACCTGCGGGGCTGTGGCAGGAGCAGCCGCGGGTGCGGAGAGTGGCCCGGCGGCTTCTCCCATAGCAACAGGACAAGCCGAGACTAAGGGGAATTCATCCAGGAAAGAAGCGCCTGGCTCCGCAGGAACCGCGAAGCCGGGGAAGCTGAGTCAGGTGGCAGCACAGCCACCCTAGTTGGTGTGGTCGCAGTCTGGCCCAGCGTGGTGGCCCCCCGGCCTTGGCTAGCTCCGGAGGCCGGGCCCCCTCCCCAGCCCATTGTTCCTGCGGATCTGGGAGGTGCCTCCCTCCGCGGCAATGCAGTGGTGGGGAAGGGCGGGGGGAGGGGGAGATCCTGACTCGGTTCCCTCCCGGAGGAACCGTGGAGAGCCCAGGCCAGGAGCGGGGCGGTGTGTTAACACGCATCCCAGACCTGCCCCTCTCCCTCCCTGCCCTTCCCCAGCTGTCACACAGCAGGCAGTGGACTGGAGGCTGGCTTTGTCTGAGCACCACTCAGCAACTGGATTGGTTCACCCCCCCCCCCCGCCTTTTCCTTTAAATAGGAAAAAATACATAAAATCTAGATAGGGAGGGGCGTCTGAATTGCCAAGAATTGCTAAAGCTTAAGTGAGTGAGCCAGTTTCTTGCCTCTCGTGCTGGGACAGATGGTGAGTGGCCGCGTGGAATGCAAGGCCGGCTGTAGGGTTCGTCCGTCAGAGGAGTGAGCAGGGACGTGGACCCCCGCACACACCCTTTTGTCTTGCGAAGCTGGTTCAGCACCACCATTGTACACGCATGTACACACACACACACACGGGGCACTCGCCGTCTGGTTGCCCTTAAGGCTGGGAGAGCCCGCCATCCAGGATGGGGACACACACTGGGTGTGCTCGGCCACCCGCCGCTGCTCGCCGGCCTCTCTGTTGTTCTAGAGAGTTTCTTCACTTCCAGAGAGCACTGTTCAAGGCAGGCTGTGCGAACTGCCGGCACGTGGACTTGGGACAGAGGGCGGGCTCTGTCTGGCAACTCACTGCTTCTCTTTGGGCAGCCACCCCTCATCTGTGAAATGGGAGACATTCAGAGGAGCTCAGACGAGCAGGGCCCACTCCCCCACTATTCTGTGAACACGTCTATTTCTAAGGCTTCCTCGCTGCACAGTCTGTGCTGGACAAGTGGACACGCGATCTTTAATTTTTCTAAAGCCTCACAGCAGACCTGTTACCAGCATTCCCCTTTTACTGGGTGGGGAATCTAAACATGGGTTGCATGACCTGTCCAAGGTCACACATCTAGGAAGCATTGATTCAGACCCAGGCCATCTGATTCCAGGGCTCCGGCCCTTTGTCACCATCCTGTATGACCCCACGGCCCCTGTGGCCAGTGATTGTCATTCTATCAGGGACATGAAAATGGTGGCTCTTCTGGGATTATTTCAAGGAAGCTCTTAGTACGGAGGGAAACGTGCCACAGGTATCGAACTGTGTTAGGGCGTGTGAGCACTGGGAGCCCTGAGTACCGGGGTGTGCCCGAAAGGCTGGCCATAAAACTGTCCCTGGCAGATCAAGTGAGGGGGGGGCAGGGAGTGGCCGGAGGCGCCCACCAAACAAGGACGGCGGGATGTTGGCAGCGGTGGGAGCTGTGGCGTCTGTACAAGGCCTTTTGTCACTGTTCCGTTTGTTTTGTGTACGCTTGTACATTTCCTTCATAGAATGTTTATATTCGTTCATTCACAACGTCAGTGGCCACCCTTTTCATCTCTGGAGTTCTGACCAGCAGAGGCCGAAACGACCTTCATTCCTGCCCCCACCGAGACCTGGGTTGGCTGACACTGAGTGCCCTGGAAGGATGAGATGCAGTGGGAGCGGGGTGGGCGACGGATGGTTTGGTCTGGGCTGGCTTCTAAGGCCAGTCAGGGCTAGGTGTGGGCGGTGGAAACCCAGTGATTTGCTCCAGAGCCAGGGTAGGGCAGGGGACGGGAGGCAGGGGCTTTGCCTGAGTTGGGGGCGCCGCTGTAAGCACGGTTTGTACTCTGGAGCTGGGATTCTTACCATCCTGGCCGTTAGCCATAATACAACTAAGCATTCATGCTGAAGTCTGAGAACAGTGAATAATTACTCATTTAGCCCTGACCGCATTTGTTAATGAATGACTGACGCTATGAGGGGGGCCTGTTACCCCATTTCACCGAGAAGAAAGCTGCCAGGCCAGCATGGCACAACCGGAAATGGGCTGAATGAGGGGTAGGAAGCGGCCAGGCCTCTCCTGGCACGTGTCCGGCACGCTGCAGGCCCTCAGAGCACTTGACTCGACGTCCGAATGAATGGGTACACGGCTGGCAGAGAATGCAGCTGCCCGACTTCCCCGAGGTCACCAAACCACAGGTGGAAGTGGGTGGGTGCTGGATGCGGCTCCCACACTGGCCGGGAAGAAGTCTGAGTGATGCTCTGGGCATCACCAGTTGGGGCTCCGGCCAGGGGATCCAGTCCGTGTCCACACCTGCCTCTGCAGCGGTGTCCCCTGCCCCTGGGGTCCTGTGTAGCCCCTGTACCTGCTTCCCACACAGGGACTTGTGTTTCCCAGAGCCCCATGATCTCCTTCAGCCCTCATGTAGTTCCCCCTTTCTGTAGCAAACTCCTACTCATCCTTCAAAACCCAGGTCAGGTATCACTTCCCAGGAAGCCTTCTTGAACTCCTCCATCTGCGAGAGATCCCACTGGTGCGGTTCCAGAGCCATTGGTACTGGCTGTTGTTGGTAATCCCAGCCAGCGTTCACTGAGGGCCCGATGTTTCAGTTTCATATGCATAAACCCCACTGACTCCTTCAACAAGCCCAGGAGGGTGTCATCAGCCCATCTTGCTGATGAAGCAGTTTGAGGCCTTGAGAAATTTGGTAACTTGCCCAACCAAAGAATCAAATCACCCAGCCAGTGAATGCTTGAGTTGGTATGTGAATCAATCATGGAGCGTAAAAGCTTCTGCCCTTTCTCTCAATGCCTTTGCTCCCAACCAGGGCAGGTACTGTGTCTTTCATGGCCATACTCTTCGTAAGGGCCCTTAGCAGGTGCTCAATAAACATGCCGTTGTGTGTTGACTGAATATCAGTCAGCAAGCCACGAGGGAACACAGCAATGGGGAATGACATCCACATCCTGCCCACTCCACAGTGGAGTGGTGCTTCTAGAAGCCTGGATGCTCAGAGAAGTGGGAGGCAGTGGGGGGGGGGGGTTCAGGGTGGAGGGTCAGTCCATCCTGGAAGAGATTCGTCTTTGATTCCAGCAAGGCTTTGAGTGATGACTCAATCTTATGGGGGCGAAACGCTCTCTCGTGGCATAAACAGGCCTCTTTGGTAAGGGAAAAAGCTTCTTTATTATCACTGTGCATAGTTTGAATGGCAGGGAGAAACCAGGGCCTTAATGAATGAACAGCATGTGGCAGGGAGTGAGCGCCGCCCACCCACAGGCTGGTGGGGTCTGGGCACAGCCGGGAGAACCACGCAAGTCAAGGGCCGACCAAGAAGGGCTGCTGTGGGTTGGCCGGGTTGGGAAGGAGAAGGTTCTAGTGGGATTTCACAGGGGCAGTCAGCTTGGATTCCAATGCTGGCTTTACCACCTACACCCATGGGATTCTGGGAAAGTTATCCGTCCCCCCACACCTCAGTGTCCTCAGCTGTAAAGTGGGGATAATCATAGGGCCCATTTCAGAGGGGATTTGATTTACTCCCATAACGCCTGCTAAGTGCTGAGTATACTTCCCAGCTGATTGCTGTTACCTGCTGCTGTTATTCACTGCTATGGATCCAGCGGACACAGGTGGGGCAGTTGTTGTCAGTGGCTGCATTTCATCCAGGAGACTCACAGGGGCGAAGGGCTAGGCTGCGATCCCACAGCTGGGAAGGGCCAGTTCTCAGTCTGAGCCTCAGGCCACGTGGCCTCTTGTCCTGCAGGCCCAGAACTCTGGAGGAGAGCTGGGTGTCTCAGACTGCTGGCCCCACTGACTCCCAGTTGGCCCTTGGCCGAGGCGCTGAGGTCCTTCCAGGTTTCCTGGCTGGGGCACCCGTGGGGTTCAAGGTCTCTTTGCGTCCCTGGACTCTATCCAGGGCCTTCGGCCTGTTACCCTCAGATGGACTCCCAGTCCACCGCCAGACAGGCTCTGCCCAATGTGCTGAGACCCCAGGTCCAGAGCTTTGTCCGTGCTGCTCTGCCCTCTGGCAGGACCACCCCTCTGCTTCCAGCCTGGACCATGGCCAGGCAGGTGTAAGGTGAGGTGGGGCTGAAGGCTGCTCCACAGCACCCCCTGCTGGGGGAGCCCTGGGCTGCAGCGTATGGGCTTTAGTTTAGTCCCCTTATTGTTAGGGTGGTGCATGCATCCTGGTTGCCGGGATGGCTGTGGTCTATGCCTCTTGTCCCAGTGAAATTATTAATAGTGACTCCTATCTGCTAAATATGCCAGTTGGGAAGATAAATTAGGTGGTTGTGCTACTTATCTCTGTCCTCTCCTCAGCCATCGAGCCTCTTATGGGATGAGGAAGGCAGCAGGGGGTGTGGTTGAACCCGGGTTTTGGGCTTAGACACTTCTGGGTTCAGATGTGTTTAACCTCTGGGTGTAACACTACCATGCCTCATTTCTCCTGCCGCGAACCAGGATGGTCAGTAATCCTGCTCCATTAGGGGACGGTGAGAGTGAAGTGTGGGAATGTGTGTCAAGCACGAGCCGTGAGCCTGGCACGCGGAGGGCGCCCAGTTAGTGGCTGTGATTCGGGAGAGGTGGGGTTACACGTGGCATCTGGAGTCCGACTCCCCGGGTGCAACTCCGGGCTGTGCCGTTTACTTGCTCTGTGGCCCCAACAATTTACTTTGCCTCTTCAAGGCCCAGTTTTCTCATCTGTAAACTATGGATTATAATAGTCTTCTTCACATGTTTTTTTTTTGTGTGTGTGTGTGTGAGGATTAAATGAATTTATACAAGGAAAGCACTTAGAATAGGACGGGCCACCCTGAATTAATGTTAGCTGTTATTGTTGTTACGAATAAAGTCTGAGGCTACAATTTTCCAGCGAATGAGTTTCCTACTGCCATCATAAAAATTACCGCAATTTCAGCAGCAGAACACAACACAAATTTATTATCGTATATTCCAGAGGCTGGAATTAAGTCCATAATGGGTCTAAGTGAGCTAAATCCAAGGTGTTGGCCAAGTTGTGTTTCTTCTGGAAACTCACGTTTCCCAGCTTCTGGGGGCCCCCACATCCCTTGGCTCGTGGCCCCATCTTCCATCTTCAGGACACATCACTGCAACCGTGGCTTCCCTCGTCACCTCTCTCTGACTCCGCCCTCCCTGCCCCCTCTTGTCAGGGCTCTCACGTGAGGTCCTCTTACGAAGCCCTCCCGGATCATCAGAATTAGCTCCGCATCTCAAGGTCCTTACTTTAATCAGACCTGTTAAGTCCCTTTTGTTATGTAAAATAGCATATTTCCAGGTTCCAGGAGTTAAGACCCAGGCACATTGGGGGGACCACTATTCAGCCTTTTACAGCCCGAAAGATCTGGGTGCTGCCTAGATTTAGGAGGTTAGTTAGAGAGCCTTCAGTCTCTCCCAGGAACAATTTGAGTGTTGCAAATTGGTCTTCCTCCATGTTTTACCTCTGTTGGGTTCCTCTTGAACCTGCTGCATGACACCTTTCCAGAGTTTGTTGGTCAGCCCTTGACTTTTCTTCAATCCTAGCAGGGTCCTTGGAGACACTGCCACTTTCAGGGTGGCATGGTCCCTTCTAAGGAGCCTATGGAATCACTAAAACCTGAGTAAAAGGTTTATTGGCTCCCAAGTGGGAATACTGTTTGATTTTTTAAAAAATTAGTGAAATGTCTACAAATTGTCACGTTGTATTTGCTTTCGCTATGTAGCCAACCATCCCAGAATGTAATGGCTCGAGATGGTGGCAGTCGTATTTGCTCATGATTCTCTGAGCAGGCTCTGCCAGGCGGTTCTCCTGCCGATCTTGCCTGAGGTCCCTCAAGTCACTGTGGTCCTGTGATGCTGGGCTGGACCGGAGAGCCCTGGTAGCCTTGCCCCGGGCTCTGGGCTCGGTGCTGGCTGTCGGGGGTGGGGTTTCCTTCTCCACGTGGTCCTTTGTCCTCAAGGAGGCTAGCTGGGGCCTCTGTATGTGCCTGCCCCGGAGCAGCAAGAGGAGGAGAGGGGAGGCTGCAAGGCCTCTTGACACTTTCCCGAGAATCCATATCATGTCCCTTCGGCTGCCTCCTTGTGGACACATGGAAGTTGTGTGGACTCGCTGGCCAACTTTTTCAGCGTGTTTATCCTTTGATAGGTGGGGACACGCCTCCTCATGATTCAAGTGCATTAGGTGAGGAAGTGAGAAAGGAGCTGAAAGTCTACAGACGCACCTTCCCCTTCGAGCTCTTCGAGGAAACCAGGGGGGCAGGTGAAGGAGCTGAAGGCATTGTCCCTGTGAGGAAACCGGGCGCCCGTGACACCCTGGCTGTTCCCGAGTGGGGCCTCAGGTGCCAGCTGCCAGGAAGAGCCTCTGGTCACTCACCTTATCTCCACCTCATTTCCGAGTGCATCAGCTGAACGTTTGGGACTGCTCTACTTCCCAGATGTTCGTGTTTTGGGGTTCATGTTTTTGCCGACCACCTCCCAGTTTTGCTGTCAGACACGCCCCCTTAGCCCGCAGGATCCCAGAGGGAAGTGGGTTTTGCAGAAGAGGCGCTCCCCTCTGCTGCTCTGTGTTTCCTGGAGATCAGGCCCCGGGGGCTGCTGGTTCCTCCGCGGCTGGGAGCAGCCGTTTCTGCCCCCAGACCCCCGGTTCCTGTTTGGGGCCCAGATGACGACAGAGCGGTTGGGCCGGCCTCTCTGTCTCCCAGGTTTCCACAGGCTCAAGGCTGAATGCCTCTGGGCACTCCCTTCCTGTCTCGCTCCGTTCTCGTCGTCCTTGGGGGGCCTCCTCTGCCGGCTGGGACAGGAAACCGTTCACGGCGCCAGCAGCAGGAGCCCCCTCCGCAGAGTGGAGGTGGAAGTTGTCCGGGAAACGGGCTCGCAGTGGTACCTACGGCCCGGCGGGGCCCGTGCTGCGGAGGGTCTAGACCGGGTCCACCCCCTCACTGCACAGATGGGCAGTGGGGGTCAGGGAGGGAAGGAGACTGCCCCCAGGCCCCTGGCCAAGCCAGGGTGGGAGTCCAGGTCCACGT
The DNA here is from genome assembly GCF_019186645.2 of Phyllostomus hastatus. Lineage (NCBI taxonomy): Eukaryota > Metazoa > Chordata > Mammalia > Chiroptera > Phyllostomidae > Phyllostomus > Phyllostomus hastatus. Next base: position 25,283,690 of record NW_025334004.1, on the reverse strand, counting down.
GCTTCCCAGCCGAACCCGGACAGGGCCTCGGTGTCCTGCTCACCGCAGTACTGCAGCCGGCCCCGCCGAATCGGCCAGAGGTGGCCTGTGGCTCCAAGCCTCCGTGCCATTAGTGAATTAATGACTTGTCCCTCGCATTTGAAAAGAGTGTTTGAAGAAGTAAAGCTTTACTCAGAGGAATAAGGGGCCGACACGAATTGCTGTGAACGAGAGAACCCTTAACGGCAGACGCAGGCCCAGCCTCTTCTACTTTCTCGCATTTTCCTTCAAGTGACGGTGGTGGCTGCTCACCTTTGGAGCTCCGGCCCTTGGCAGATGCTTGTTTTAAAAGAGCCTGGAGCAGAACTTTTGGTCTCGAGTAACCAAACCTTTTCTAGCTACAGGAAGCCGAAAGGAGGTTTTATCATGAGGCCCCTGGGTGGCTCCTGACATTTGGGCGTGCTGCCGGGTCTGGGAGGGAGAGCCCGGGAGCCTGGAGTGCTCTCTGCTCCCCCCCACCCCACCTCTTATTCCTGCTGGAGAGGCCCCAGAAGAGGGGCGCTGAGGCTCCTCAGCCAGCAGCCCAGGTGAGCATCAGACAGGTGCGAGAGGCCGCCGCAGACCACGCAGCCCGGCCGAGTCTTCCAGGACTGTAGCCGCAGGCACTGACTCGGGGGAGAAAAGCCCAAACTGCTGAGTTCTGTGCAAACAACTGGTTGTTGTGTTAAGCCACTCAATCTTGGAGTTAAATTTTTTTTTCCTTAAAGCAGTCGATTATCGATACGTTCCTATTTTAATTTCTTTAATGAATTGAATGTACTATGTGGTAGAGATAATGAAAATGTTGCAGTGTCTGCCTTTGGCGGAATAAACACTTGCCAACACTGTGTCAGGCCCCCAGCCTGCGGGGTCTCACTGCCTGGCGAACTGAGGCACAGTGGAACCTCGAACTGGTGGAGATCTGAGGGAGGAGTTGCCGTGCCGATTGGACCTTTATCGGCCCTGAGCACTTCGTGTGCCTTCCTGGGACCTCACCGAGCAGAGTGAGAAATGGTGGAGGCTGGAGGGGGAAGGTGGGGGCTCTCGGCGTTCTGTGAGTCAGTGTGATGAAGAAACAGAACCCCAGAAAGTGGCAGGGACCTCAAGCGCACACGGTGACTCCGTGGCAGGACAGGGCCGTTGCTGCCTCCCAGGGTGAGCTCTCAGACCTTGCCTGTCTGGTTGGGATCCTGGCCGGGGAGGCTGAGGACAGGCACGTTGGGGTGCAGCACCCAGCCTGGGCCTGCTGGTTTCAGGGGCACCCTGCGGGGGCTGGAGAAGCAGGTACTGTCTGCCTTAGGGCGCTAAGCTTTGGTGGGGCACTCATGAGGGGAGTGGTGAGCAGAGGTGCTGCAGACCCAGCCAAGACCGCTGGGTGTGCACGTGTGTGCACGCATGTGTGTACAGAGAGGGCGAGGAAGCAACAGGGATGCAGGCGAGGGAGGGACACAGGACAGACAGAGGAAGGGAGACACTGAGAGATGCTAGACGCTCCGGGTCAGTCTTCCCTGGAGGTTCAGACACGGACCACAGGGACCTGGCTGGTTTCTGACGTTGACTCTGCCCCAGTGTTGCCTGCAGCCCTCGGCCCCTCCCTGAACACCCCTGGTGAGATCCCGAGTGCCGCGTGCTGGGGGCCTGCCCGAGTTTCTCAGGAAGGAAGAGAGGCAGCAGGATGGGGTTGATCCAGCAGCAGTAGGAATGTCGGCGTGCATTTTGTCCTACTTGTTTTTTGCATCTCAGCCTTGGGTGTTGAATGGAAAACAGACTTTCTTACCAAGCGGTATTTGAAACGGGCGTGCATTCCTGTGCGGAGATAAGACCGCCCCTCAAACCTGTAGCGTGCTGCTGGCACAGTGGAGGGTGGGGCCACTTTCTGGTGAAACTTCGGCGATGAGGCCAAACTAAGCTGCAAACCCCAAACTTGATGGCCGAAGCAGCGGGATGGCTGGCTCCTCCTGCGACTCCCAGAGGAGGAGTCCGGGCTTCTGTGTCCCCAGATAGCAGCCCCTCACCTCCTCCTGCCAGCACAGCCCCTCCCTCACCCCACCTGCCCCTGCCCCGGGCACTCCAGCCATCTCTCCCTCAGAGAGACCTGGTAAGTCAGCTTCCACCTGCGAACACACTTACCGCTCTCGGCCCACCTCCCCTGAACCCTTCGGGCTGGAGACCGTCGGGGCCCTGTGGTCAGCGCTGCCAGCTCTGGGCTTGTTCTGGCTTTAGGCAGCTGAGCACCCGGGCCCTGACCCGATGGGCGTGATTACAGGTGAGGGCAGCGCCAGTCGGTTGAAAAGTTGGAACCCAGCGGTGCAGCCAGGTCCACGGGCCCAGGGCGAGGCCTGGGACGCAAGCAGAGCAGCCTCCACCCCAGGCAGGGGACATTTGGGAACACTTTGGGAGTGCTGAGTACTGAAGCCAGAAGGCACACCCCAAAAGTGTATAGCTCCTCTCTTGGGCCTGGAGGAAGCTGAGAACACAGGGCGTTTTGAGACACCCTTCCAGGTGGGTCCCTGAGCTGCGCTCCGTCTGGGAGGCAGCGTGGTATTGTGGGACACACTCACGTCCTGGGTTCGAGCCTCAGCTCCACAGTGTGCTCACGGTGCGGCCCTGGGCAGGCCTGGAAACCTCTTTGAGCTTCCATCTCCTCATCTATGGGGTGGAGCTTAGGAATAAAGCCCATGGCGTCACTGGGGGGACTTGCTGGGCAGAGGCAGAGAGTCGGCCCCCAGAGGGGGGCAGCCGCGCGATCACCGGGGGCTGATGGAGGCCGGGGGCCCGGGTGCAGGAATCAGGAGGAGGGGAGGACCTCAGGCAGGAGCCCAGCTGTGGCCAGGCAGCAGGGCGCCCAGTGAGGCCACGGGAGGGGGTGGGGGAAAGCCGGCCCCACGCCTGCCGCCCCGCCCAGCCCGGCATCGCCCTCTGCCCGCACGCCGCCCAGAGCAGGGACTGGCTAAAAACAAAGGTCACTGTGCTTCTCGTGACAGAGCGTCACACGTTCGTTGTGGAAAAGACACTCCAAAGGGAGACAGCAGGGAACAGCCGGGACCCCGCACCCAGAGGCAGCCCCTGCGAACCTCAGGGGGTTCAGCCCTCCGGACTCGCCGGGCCTGACAAGACAAAGCTGATGGACGGGCTTTCATAATGCCCACCGCTGAGCGGGAGGGGTGTCATCTTCCTTTCAGAGACAGGTACACAGAGGCTCAAGCAGCTATGATTTATGGGTGCTGGACATGCTGATTTCTGAGCCCGAACTATGTCTTCTTCAAAAGCCCTTGCCCTGGGTAATTTCTGGAACGCTCCGTCACATACCTTGCCCCCCTGCTATGAGAAAGCCACTCCAAGACCCACCCCTTGATGCCCTGACGGCAGACCTCCAGCGAGCAGGACGGGTTGGGCGCCCCCAGATGCAGGGCTCTGCGCGGGCAGGTGGGGACTTGGAAACAGCATCGGCGGCCCCTCCTAGAGCTCAGGGCCCGTGCTGCCTCAGGCGCCTTGGTTGGGGCCCTCCCGGCTGCGGTGGCCCAGCAGAGCCCCGCTAGACCCTGGACACGGGGGACCCCAGATACTGGGGCGTGGCCAGGGGGCCTCGGCTGGGCATCCGGCAAAATGGCAGGCGGGCCTGCAAGCGCCAGGCCTTCTCTTCGGCGCTGCCTTAGTTGTGGGAGCAGCCGGCGTCTAAGGAGCAGGGCCTCCGGTCCCACCTGGAACATTCGCCCACTGCACGCAGGAGGCCTCGTTACAGCTGCCTCGGCGGTCTCCCCTGCCTCCAGGAGCCGTGGGGTCCCTCCTCGCAGGCGCAGCTTTGCTTCCCTCCAGCAGGTTCACCGCCTGCGTCCCATGCCCCGCGGAGGGAGAGCCGGGCCAGGCTTCTGCTGGGGCGAGGCAGTGTCTTGCTGGTGGGTGTGGCGGGGTGGGTGGGAGGGGGAGTGTGGGGTGCACGAGGTGGCAAGCTGGGGGCCTGTGGACAGATACTTGCCCACCCGTTTGAATCCGTCGCCTATAATTAAAGTGAATGAGGGAGTTCACATCGAAGGCTGGACTTCTGGCTCCTCTGCTGGGCAGAGCCCGAGAACCGTCGCCCCTACAGACGGGGCGGGTGGGGACTCCAGTTCGCACAGTCTCTGTCGCCCCACCATCTCGGCCTTGGCTTTCCCTCTCTCCTACCCGTACCGTTGTTTTCCCTGGAACAGATAGACGTGGGGCACCAAAGGAAACCCCTGCTTTGTGCACCTTCCTGACCCCTGTAGTAGGGGTCACCAAAGGGTGACCTTTGGGGGCAGGCAGAACATGGGTTTGGGAGTCGGACTCGAGTTCGAATTAGCCAGCTGCAAGGGAGGGTGTTTCTGTAAAACAGGGTGACGGCGCAGGGTGGGAGGTGAACTGAAGGGGTGGGTGCGGGCAGAGCCGTGCCTGGGACGGGACACCCACGCCCCGGATCACAGGAGCCCTTCTTAGGAGTGGTAAGTGACCAGCTTGGTGGGTTTCTGGACACGTGAGGTAGGCAGGCTGGATCATGGTCCTGCGAAGACACCCATGTCCCACTGCCCCGAAACGTTCTCAGCACGGTGCCTTGCACGGCAGAGGGGACTTGGCAGATGTGATTGCGTTCAGGGTCTCGAGATGGGGAGGTGACTCCGGACTGTCTGGGTGGACCCAGTGTAATCCCGAGGTCCTCGTGGGTGAAAGAGGGAGGCAGGAGCGTCAGAGTCAGACAGAGACCGACCGGAGGGTGCCGTGCAGCTGGCGTCAGAGGTGCGGGAAGGTGACGCGCACTGAGCAGCGCAGGCGGCCTCTGGAAGCTGGAGAAGGCACGGAAGTGGGTTTTCCAAACCTGGCACCTCCAGAAGGAACACGACCCTGCCGACACCTTGGTTTTGGGCCACTTGGGGCTTCTGACTTCCAGAACTGTGTAAGAAATGTGTCCGGTTTTAAGTCACTAATGGAGTGTTACTAAGTTTGTAATACTTTGTTGCAGCAGCAGTAGGAAGCTGACACACTGTGATCACCACACCAGGCGAGAGATAATGAGGCATTTTCGTCACTCCAGAAAGTTCCCTCGTGCCCCTTCCCAGTCCATATGTACCCACCCCAAGTGGTAACCATTGCTCTGACCTCTTTAACCTTCCTTAGATGTGCCTTGAACTTCACACAAGTGGCGTCATATTGTGTTAACTCTTTCCTGTCCAGGGTCTTTTACTCGACACAGGGCTTTCGAGGTTCATTCACATTGTGGGGTGTGTGGGTATTTTGTCCGCTTGCTGTTGCTGAGTAAGTATTTCATTTACGTCTGTACCACATTTTGTTTACCCGTCCTCCTGCTGATGGTTTTGGGTTGTTTCCAGTTTTTGGTGATTGTGAAAAAAGCTGCCAGAATGTTCTGGAACAAATGTTTGTGTGGACACGTACACTTATTTCTCTTGGGCAGAATCCTAGTTGCTGGGCCACAGTTGAAGGGGCCGTGAGTGCAAGTCCGAGAGAGCCTGGTCGGCCTCGAGGACTGCAGGCTCATGGCCGCCCCGCCCGCCCTCGGCGGTTTCTGGGGCGCCCATGTGATGGAGGGGGCCTTCTCCCGCCCAGGGTGGCCCTCGGGTGGAGGTCCAGGTGGGCGCTCCGGTCTCGGAGCAGCAGGCTCCTCTCCTTGGGCACCTACTCTGCGCCCAGCTCCGTCCTGGAGTTTCTCATAGGTCTTCCCTGAGGTCTCCACGCAGCCCAGAGGCAGGGAGCAGTTGTAGCTCCTCCTGCAGCTGTGGAAACAGGCCCGCACAGAGCTGCGTGGGGCGGAACCGGGTGACCCCCCCAGAACCCAGCGAACTGTGGGTCCTCAGTCCCATCCCCCACCCCTGGAAGAGTGGCTCAGGGCTGTGCCTGGTTGGACCTCGGCCATGAGGGTCAGCTCCCCTCCCGGGGAAGGACAGGGGCCTCTTTTCCCTGCAGACTAGTGCAGGGGACAGGCCTAGGGGATGGCAGATGGCCTCCCAGATGGCAGAGGACGCAGCCCAGCTGGTGCGGTGCCGCGGTGAGGGGCTGGTGGAGCTGCCGAAGTTGTTAGAGGGTTAGGTCTGACACGGAGGGCAGTAGAGAACCACAAGGGGTGCTCAAGGCCGGGAGGAACCCGATGAAGTGGGCGGTTGTGGCCTCATCTGGGCGGGGCAGCCTGGGGTGCAAGGCCCTCTGGGAAGCCCTCCATACCGCCTGCCTTTGCTCACGCTGTTCCTCTGCCCGCTGTTCCCGCACTGTCTTGTTTGCTCTGCTGGCTGGCTCTTCAAGGGGCCAGTCAAGCATCCCCGCCCTGGGGGGGCCCCCACTTCCGGTGGCACTTACCACTGTGGGTAACAGAGTGTGGAGTAGAATTTTACAGTGTTCTTAATTACAGTGTTTAAATTGACACGACTTAATTGACACCACTTGCTCTGTTTTGGCCTGAGAACTCTGTCGGATTCTCGCGAATTAAGCACACACGTGGTGTGTGTCTACTAGACACGGCTAATGGCGGCCCGATGGGGGTGGGGCAGAGGGGGCGCAGCCAGATACACAGGGTGTGGGGGGAACTGTTCACTTGGGCCCCAGTCCTTCCCGCTGGTGAGCTTCCAGGTAAATGCCCGAGTGAGCGTCCTCCTTCCCACCGCACGGCTCGCTTCCCAGAAGCCTTCTTGGTCACCGACCCAGAGGGTCCCCAGAGTTGTGCACACTCCACCAGGGCCTTCCTAGGTCTGTGGGGAGAGGGGGGGAGAGAGAGAGAGGGAGAGAGAGAGGGAGAGAGAGGGAGGGAGGGGCAAGGGCAGGGAGAACGGGCCTGTGCAGGCGTCCCTGTGACACGCTCCCACTTCTCCCCGTCTGCGACATTCCTGCGGACACCTCCCAGAGGTCACCCCCGGGAGGGCAGGTCACCGCCCGCCTGCCCGCACTCTTGACATTCCAGGCTCCGTGGGGGTGGGCCTGAGGGAGTCAGGCCGGTCACTGTGCCTCCGGAGCCTTCTGCTCCGCAGAGGCGATGGCCACTGATTAACTGAGCTCCAGACGGAGCTGTTAACGATGACAGTGAGTTACAGAAACGGTCCCCACACAGGTTGGGCTTAATGAGGCGGGCGGGCCTGCACGCTGGGAGGGGCGGGCCTGCGGGACGGCAGTGATGGAGAGTCACACGCAGACCACCTGGGCGGAAGGATGCCCCAGACATCTTTCCCAAGTCCCAGTGGCCAGCTGGCCATCTGTGGGTGACTGAGGGCGCCACGCCCCATGCCCTGGACCTGGGTTCTTGCCCACTCTGGCACTGCAGGGGCTGCAACAGGGGTCCTAGAGCCGAGTGTCCCGAAGCCCACGCAGGGACAGCACCCATGCGTGCACCAGGGTGTGGGGCACCCGCGACAAGCCTGGATATTGTGGTAGCCAGGCCTCCCCGGGGTCCCTAAACACAGAATGTGTGTTATATCCCGGGATTTGTATAGTGTGTTAAGTAGGGGGCGGGGGCTCTTCTGGGCTCATCACCCCGCTTGGCCGTGGGTGGCCCAGGGGACACTCAGGGGACCCTGTGGATCCCCAGGCTTGGAGTTTCCACCCCCACTCTGTGGAGGAGCTTGAGGAAGTAAACCACATTCCTCAGAAAGCCCATTTGTGTTTCTTGGGAAAAGACTTGGAGCAAATTTGTTCCTCAGGGGAATTGTTCGTTGAAGTTCTTTCTTTTTTTGTCTCTCTCTTTACGGGGCTGGAAGTAGACACTGTGTATTGTAGCTCATTTCAGGGGTAGTCACTCTTCAAATTTTGCCAGACGGACTTAGCAAAGTCTAAAGTTAATATTCTGACCTCGTTTACGAATGCTTTCTTTGTAAGAGTGTCAGCCCATCATTGAAGGTTTTGTATAAAAACAGTAAGAACGTGGGATTTTGGACTTAAGAAGTCTTAAAGCGTCTCTGAAAGGATTGTCCTTCCTGCTGGCATGGAAGTCTTGGCCCAGCACGAGAGGGACGTCCCGTACGCAGGTGCCAGGGCCCCTGCCCCGAGAGGGCATCGGGCTCTCAGGGGTGGCCAGCCCCCTGGGCGGCCGGCCCCCCCAGGTGTCCCCCCCCACCCCCCGAGGAAGCTCTGCTCCAGGCTGCAGCGGATGGTCCGCACGGGGTCTCCCCAGGGGCCTGTTCAAGCCTCTTGTGGCATTTGCCTTAGCTTCCCGTTGCTCTTCTGGGAGCAGCACTTTCTCAGGCAGGTTCCCAGACACCCCCTGCCCCTGGAGCCCGGCTCAGCCCCGGCTCAGCCCCAGCTCAGCCGCAGCTTTAAGGCAAATGGTTACACAGAAGGCTGTTTTAATGCAGGTGTGGTTTGCCCCCCTGACAAGGTGGGGCCGTGACTCCCACCCCGGGGGCTGCAGGTGACTAGGCCCCTCCCACCATTCATTCTGGGACACCTTGCAACTGCCCATCGCAACTGCCCATTGGTGGGGGAAGCACTGAGCAGCTCTCTGCCCACAGCCATCCATCGTCCGTCGGGAAGGAGCTTGGCGTCCAGCTGAGGCCATCTGGCAGCCTCACAGCATCTAGGGGAAAAGTGAAAACACAGCTGGTGGCTGGGACACCGTCCCTGGTCTGTGCCCGCATTCTCGTGTCGTCAACGCGCAGGGTTTCTGGGGAGAGGCCAGTGCTGGCTGTTGCCCCAGCCTGATCCGAGTGTCTGGGGATGGCAGCCAGCTTCACCACCGGACGAGTCCTGGGGACCTGCTGCCGAGTCTGCGGGGTGGGGAGAGGTTAGCCCCTGACAGAGGAGGGCGGGGGGGGTGGGGGGGGCGGGGGCGGGGAGTGCCTCAGGGTGGGAGCACAGGGAAGAGTTCTCCTTCCAAGGCGGTTTTCTGTAGCCCTTTGACATTTTTACACTGAGATAGAATTCATGTCTAAAATGGACCATTTTAAAATGTACAAGTCCTTGGTTCTTAGTATATTCATAAGGTTGTGCCACCATCACCGCCGTCAAATTCCAGAAGATTTTCATCCCCGTAAAAAGACACCCCACGCCCATCAGCAGTCGCTCCCGATGTCCGCGCCCCCCAGGCTGTGGTTCCCTCCCCCCCCCCTCCGCCCACCAGTGGCCGGTGGCACCAGGGCAGGCCAGGGCCAGAGTCCTGGAGCCTTGGGGCTGGTGTGGGGCATAGGGAAGGGCCTGGCAGTGGAGACCGGCCCTGGCGGTGTGACTTCGGGAAGATGCTTTCCCTCTCTCTGCCGTGGTTCGGTATTTAAATGAAGCACGCGGCCATTTTCTTAACGATAGTTGGACCGATTTGATGACGGTGGTGGCGGTGGTGATGATAAATACAATTTATTGTTTTTATAAGTAATTTACGGAGTGTGACCATGCACTGGGTTTTATAGATCTTGTTTCATTTATTTGCGCATTAATTTCCAGCAGTCCTGTGAGTGTCTCACTCACCCCCGCCATCATGATCCCCCCCACCCCCCCATTTCCTGGGGGAGCGAGCGAGCGAGCAGGCTCTGAGAGGCCGAGCCGCCCACCTGGGCCCGGCACCTGGGAAGTGGCCACGCTAGGATGTGAGCCCAGGCTCTCCCGACTCTGAGCCTCTGTGTTGTCAGTAGCCCCTCCCTCCCCTGACCTTTGGACGTGAAGAATCTCGGCTTTCGAAATGGGGAGCCCAGGTCAGCTTCAGAGCCCAGGAAACACGAGCCACAGGATCTGTATGCAACCTGCTGAGCTTGGAGGCGGAGACAGCCAGCGGAGCTTGAGAGAGTCCTGTGGCTGTGACCTCCTGACCCCCTGACCCCCTCCACACTCCCTGCTCATCTGTGAGCTGGGGAGTTACGTGAACATCTCTCTGTAGGCTCATCTTTCAAGAGACACGCACCTGTGTGAGACCTGGCGTCGGGTTTAGTAGCGAGTGCAGGCCTGGGTGGGTTGGAGGGCTGCACGGCCAGCTGGGCGGCTCCTGACGGCGGGGGCTTCTTTCTTCACCTCCTGGGCTTCACGTTGCCCGTCCGTCCGTCCGTGGGATGGGAACGGTGACAGTGCCTCCCAGCCCCCGACGCAGCGGGGCTTCCCGGACTACACCCGTAAGGCTCTTAGCCTGGCGTGAAGTTCACGTTCGGTGAGTTCTGGCCACGATAGCTTTCCCGGCCGTTTTCCGGGTGTGTACATTTCTGATCGTTTCAAATTAATAATTTGAGTTTGAATAAACATGCAAAAGAGCCTGAAGTAAAAAAAATGGCCGTAAACACTTGACCCCGTGGAGGAATTTAGCGAGTAGCGGGTGGGGCTGTTGTTAACTTATTTATGCATTGCCTCCTTGGCTCATTGATAGAGGCCCTGAGAACACGGATCCCCTCTTCCCAGAGGGGGAAGGTGTGCCCGGGAGAGGGGAAGTGGCTTCTCCAGGCTCCTGAGGGTCCACGCCTCTGGCACTGTCTACCTGCCACGCCCGTGTTCCGCTCTGTCCTCAGAAGCCATTTTATTGTCCTTCCTTTCCTCGGGGAACAACAGCCGAAGAGCCAGCTTCGGCTCTGCTTCTCTTCTGAACTGCCCTGGTTCTGAGGAGACGTACCCTTGACCCTCTGGCTCAAGCTGGCTGCCCCACCTGGACGTGGGGGTGCTGTGTCCTCAACCTGGGGCCCCCGCAGGAAGCCACTCCACACCCCCAGACCCAGAGCTTGTGCTTCTGGCAGAAAAGGTCACAGGGCGACAGCTGACCTTGGTCTTTCAGCCCCAGGAGGGAAGATGCCAAGGCCTTCCCGGAGGGTTCTTGGCCCCCTTCTATGGCCTTGGGAGCTTTTTGCATCTGAACAAAGCAAAATCGGTGTGTCCTGGTCCTTAAAGGGACCCTGCTTCTCTGCAGGGCCAGGCTCTGGCTTCTCAGAACAAGGGGGAGCCCAGCCATGGTGGTGGTGGTTGTGGTGGGGGTACAGCCCCCTCCTCCACCTCCACTGCAGCCCCGGGTTTTCCCCCCGGGAAAGTCTAGGCTGGGCTGGACCTCTCCTAAGAGTGGGAGCTGGTGGGTGGCCCGGTGCCCCCTATGCTGTCCGCAAGGGGGCTGGATAGAGCCAGCAAAATTCAGAGTCCTTCCCAGCACCTCAGCCCCAGGAAAGCCTGTTGGGCCTGTACCCCTTCTCGCCCCCAGAGACCCAGGTCTGGAACATTCCCAAGGTTTCCACAGTCCAAACTGTATGGGTTTAGTTTTTATCGGTTTGATCCTTCCTTTGACAAATACATCTGGAGGGCCTGCCCTGTGCCCTGGGTGAGAAAAATACAGTCAGACCTTCAGAACCAGTTCTGAAGTTCGGCGGCTTCAGAACCTGCCCAGCCCAGTCTGTATGCATCCCGTTTTGACGAGGAAAAGGTTTCAGCACTCGGCACTTGCCCGGGACTCCTTGCACTTGCAGGAACGTGTGTGAGTCACGGTGCTGCCGCACGAGACAGAGTGTGTCGGCACCGGTGGCCTGGCCTGCTGCAGACTCTCGGGTTTCGGCGCTCGCCATGAGTTCTGGAACGAGTTACCATCGATGGTTGAGCACCGCGGGGGTGCCACTGTATTGTCCTGCCCCCTGAAGCCAGGAAGCTAGACAGGTAACTGGTAGGTTACAATAGCAGCTCCTTTACTGTGGAAGATGTAAAGCATCCAAGAGCAGGGCCAAGAAAGCATTGAGCCCCCAGGAGTCTCTCACCACTTTCAGTCCCCACCAATGTGTGGCCAGTGTCCTTTGACCTCTGCCCCTCCCCCTCCTGTATTATTTTGATGCAAATCCCAGGCATCATTGTTCCTTTTTTTAAAAAAAAAATTCTTGTTTTATTTTTTATTACCATTTAGTCCCCTTATACCACCCCCTGCAATGACCACACTGTTGTCCATGAGTCCTTTTCCTGAGTCCCTCCACTTCCATTCCCCACCCCTTAGCTGTCACCCTGCTCTCTGTGAGTCTGTCTCCATTTTCCTTGTTAGTTCAGTCTGTTTGTTAGATTCCACACATGAGTGAAATCATATGGTGTTTTTCTTTCTCTGACTGGCTTATTTCACTTAGCACAATGTTCTCTAGGTCCAACCATGCTGTTACAGAGGGTAAAACTTTTTTCTTTTTTTTTACAATATTTTTTTAAAGATTTTATTTATTTTATTTATTTTTAGAGAGGGAAGGGAGGGAGATAGAGGGAGAGAGAAACATCAATATGCGGTTGCTGGGGGTTATGGCCTGCAACCCAGGCATGTACCCTGGCTGGGAATCGAACCTGCGACACTTTGGTTCGCAGCCCGCGCTCAATCCACTGAGCTACGCCAGCCGGGAAAACTTTTTTCTTTTTTACAGCTGGGTAGTATTCCATGGTGTAAATGTCCCATTGTTGTTTTTAGCCACTCATCCACTGACGGGCACTTGGGCTGCTTCCATGGCTTGGTGGTTGTAAATAATGCTGCAATGAACACAGGGGTGCTTACATTCTTTTGAATTAATGTTTTCGGCTCCTTCAGGTATATTCCCAGAAGTGGGATCACTGGGTCAAAGGCAGATCCATTTTTAATTTTTTGAGGTATCTCCATATTGCTCTCCACAGTGGCTGCACCAACTGCATTCCCACCAACATTTTAAGAGGGTTCCCCTCTCTTCACACCCTCGCCAGCACTCATTTGTCGATTTATTGATGCTGGCCGTTCTGACAGGTGTGAGGTGACATCTCATTGTGGTTTTAATTTGCATCTCTCGGATGACTAGTGACATTGAGCATCTTTTCGTATGTCTGTTGGCCCTCTGTATGTCCTCTTGGAGAAGTGTCTGTTCAGGTCCTTTGCCCATTTTTTAATTGGGTGGTTTGTTTTTTGTCATTGAGTTTTGTAAGTTTGTTATAAATGTTGGATATTAATTAACCCCTTATCAGATCATATTGTTTTCATCTGTAAATATTTCAGAATGTATGTGTAGAGAATGACTCCTAAAAATTTCATAATTGCACTATTAACAACAACTCCTTAATGTTGTCAATATCTGGTCAGTGTTTGTATTTCTAGTGGTCTCGTAGATGCAGTTTTTTCTGTTCGTTTGAATGTGATTTGTTAGACGTCCGTGCACCGTGGTGGCTGCAGTGGTTCTGTGCTTTAAGCGATGGCCCTCTGTCCAGTGGCAATCCAGGTGGCCTGGGCGCTCATTAGCAATGCAGATTTCCTGCTGTCCCAGACCAATTGGAGGAGAAACTTTGGGGGAGGGGCCAGCAGTCTGATTGAACAAGTGCTCTGGGTGATCCTGATGCACTTTCAAGTTTGAGAACCTCTAATCTATAGTTTCCCCTCTGTCTTCTCCATATTACGTGTGTGTGTGTGTGTGTGTGTGTGTGTGTGTGCATACATGTATACATATGTATTTTGTTGTTTATTGGAGAAACCTGGATGTTGCCCTTAGCGTTGCCTCCAGTCTGGGTTCTGCCAGCTGATCCCAGCACAGATGAACAAGGCCCTCTCTCCTCCGTTGCAGGGAAGCAGGCAAGGTGCTCCTCCCCCCCAGAGAGGGCTGACTTGTGGAGGTGGGTTCCCTGGAGGATAAGACAGACGAGGGGTCCCCTCCAGGCAGGGGGACAGTGTGAAGTCCTGGAGGCTGGGTCAGGTGCCGATATTCCAGGGTCTGTGAAAGGATTTGGCGTGGCCAGGGCTGGGGGGAATGGAGAGAGATGCGGGTGCAGAGGGAGGCGTGCTGGCCTTCTAGGGGCCCAGGCCCCAGCAGTGTGCTGGGCTTCCTCCTGTGGGGGGTGGGAGTTGAAGGTCCTAGCAAGGCTGAGTAATAAATATGAGCAGACTTCGGTTTGACCAGGTGGCTCTGACTGTGACAGAGCATGACGGCTCAGAGTAGGGCAGGGAGCCTGAGGGGGAGGCTGTGCATGAGCCCAGGTAAGGGTCCAGGGAGCCTGAGGGGGAGGCTGTGCATGAGCCCAGGTAAGGGTCCGCAGGGTCTGAGCTTGCAGAGGATCGGGGGAGCATGAGACATGCTAGGAATCTCTTTGAGGAAGAATAGGACTTGGGGATGCAATGAGAAGGGAGGGAGGGAGAAATGGAGAAAATCTCCTGTCCGGGAGCCTTGGTGGTTGCCCTGAGCAAAGGGGCTGCACTGCCCAGAGGAGACCTCTGAGGAGAGAGGCAGGTCCCAGTGATTTGAGAGCTGATCCTGCGTTGTTGGAGGGAACTCAGCATGTGTGTTACTGATACACCAACTCATTATGCATGTACTGCCTCAGCTGGGAAAGACCTCAGAGCCCTCCAAGTCTGGATAATTACTGAGTCTGCTTTGGAGCACACGTAAAAACATCTACCCATTCATCCACCCACCCATCTATCCATCCACTCACATAACCATCAACCTTCCCCCCCCAACACCTATCCACACACACATGCACCCACCCTTCCTTCCATACGTCCATTCATCCGCCCAGCATTTATCGAGTGCCCGTGACATGTCAGGAGCTGAGGAATCAGAGATGAAGGGAGAAGACACGATCCTGCCCATATGGACCCAGAGTCCATGGCAGAGAAGCCAGGTGGACAGAAGTATCTTAATGCTCTGTGTAGGGCGAGCTGGTGAAGTCTTTCCAAGTGCTGGGTGCACATGGTCAGGGGCTTCCTGTTTGCTGAATACAATTCATGAAAATTAGTAGGAAGACCTATGGAAACATGTTCTCACCTCCCCCAACGGTTGCCTGGACACACATGTGCGTATGAAGCTGTGGTTGAGACCGACTGACCGTGAACTGCCCTCCTCAGCATCTAGGATGGCGGAGCTTGGGGATCTCACGGTCTCTGGGGAACCCCAGCGGCCCCAGCTCTCTCACTGGGGCGTCTCATCTCCTAAACCATCTGGGGAGAGTGGTAACTGGAAGATGGTGCCCAGGGTCAGGATGGGCCAGGCACCGCCCCCACTCTGGCCGTGGTTTCTGCTCTTGCAAACGCTCATTTCCATAACTATTATTTAGCATTTGGAGAGCAGCTGTTTCACACTCAGCCTTCTTTGTAGCCAGGAGGGTCTCCCAGTTCGTGCAATAAAATTTCCATTTACTTTCAACCACGATGATTAAAAAAAAATCCATAAATTATTTACTGAAATGGAAGTTCAGCTTACAGTAATAATGCATTAGTTCAGCTAGCCATGCAGCCTGTTATAGGGCAATAAAATTTTTTTATTTTCCTTTTTAAAAGGTACTTGCCAGTAACCTACACATGACCTTGAGCTGATCAATTTTCAGAAACGACACTGCAGGGAGGGCTTGTAAGGAGAGAGAGACATGGAGAGCTTTTTTCAGTGAGCCTGGTTTTAGGCACGTCAGCAAATACCGGTCATGTCAGTGCCAGAAGGAGAGAAAAGGAATGAAAATATATTTTGCATTTTTTTTTAAAGCATAGGGACCAGACCTTAAAAATCCTTCTGAGATTGGCCGTTTATTTGGTAGACACATCCACCCGAGAGTTAGCAAGGAGGCCCACTTGGCAAAGCTGGGGCGCCACCACAGTAGAGGCCACCTGTGCTCTCACAGGGGCCTGGAGCCTTGTAGAACAAAGGCAGGCTGATGGTTCTGTCTTCATCCTTTAAAATGTTAACATTTATGGAACAAGATCGATTTTATGTATCTCAGAAAGTCTACGATTCTTCTCACGGCCATTTGCTGACTAATGTCTCCAGCAGAGAAGAGCAACAAGCAAGTTCCTGAATTATGGCTATCTTTCACAGACTCCTGTCAAGACCGTTTTTTTATTTTGGGAACATCTGCTTTGATTAAAGCCAGTCGAGCCCGTAGCAAATAAAATGTGACTTGAGTTTTACATGCATCACCCTTTATATCAGGAGCCCAGTGGAGGTCTGCCTTTCCATTCTTACACAGCAGAAGCAAGTGATGGGTTTTATCCTAACAAGCCAAACTCTTGGGGTTCTAAGAAACATCCCGAGGCAAGAGATTTATGCTTGTACGCATTTATATCCTCTGCTTTGCTGCAAAAATATTTTCTTTTGTTTCTGTACCCCCTTTGCTGCAAAAATTATTTAAAAAGTGATGTATTCAGGGGGAGTGGGTGGGTCCCAAGCTAAGGGTCAACCTAGAAACGGCCTCATCAACTTGTTTTCATACACACTAAACTGAAAAAGATGGCACGATGCATATACAAGACAGAACTGATGTTAAATTAGCTAAAATTAATAGCAATAGAGACCTGACAAATATTTTCTGTTGGTTTATCAGAAAGCATCAGGGTTTTTTCTCTCTATGTAACCATGATTGTTGGCATTCCTCAGATGGTCAGTGTTTTTCCAGTTTTTTGATGTGCAATCATCAAACCCCTCTGTGTTACTGCATGTCGGGGTAACTTAGTTCTTGAAAGGTGAGATGCTTTAAGAGTCTGCCTAATCTCATTGAAGCAGTAGAGTAAGTATTTCTTTAAGAACCCCCAGATTTTTTTGGCTTTGCCCTCCACTACACTCCCTGGTGAAGCATCTTCCTTTCATTTCTCGTTTCTCCAGTCTCTTCTCCCCGCCTCCACAGACGGGTCTCAATTTCTTTCCATCAGTTTCCTTTTTGTCCTGCGAGCCTGTGCTCTAAAAACCTTCATTCTCTTCAGGCTTTTGTTTCGCCTTCCCCTTCTCCTCCCGATGTGCCCAAGTCAGCCCGTGAGCACTGAAGTGGAATGTCGCGGAGGTGGGAGCCGTCGCGGGGCAGATGCTATTGTGCCGGCTTTACAGAGAAGCTTGCCCAGAGCCACGGCTAACGGCAGTCCGAACCGCTCACAGCGGGCGGTGGCCTCTGTGTCACTGTAGCCCGAACACACAGCATGCCCTTTGTACGTCTGAACATCTCATGCGGCAGCTCTCTCCTGTTGTCTCTCAGCACAGATCTGCCAAACCTTCTGAGATCAACGTAATGTTGTGTTTATTTCTCATCGCTTACTTCTCGAATGGGAGCTCTCGGGCTTGGCTGGGGCTAATAGCGCACCAAAAGCTCTCTGTACCCATCCGGGGCTAAAGTAGGTTTTTCCATATTCTTTTCCCCGAGAATTTTTGAGCACCCCTTAGCTAAATAAAGCAATACTAGCTCTAGAACAAAGTTGCCACTGTAGGCTTTGTGTATTCCCGTGATGGGTTGATATACATGAAATGGTGAGTTATCCTCGATTTGGCATGTACAGAGCTGTAGATGTGGGTGTGCGTGATATTCATGTGTCTATAAAAATGTTACTCTGCACCTTCTCTGCAGACCAGTTTTAAGTCGTTGCACAGCGTGGCTGCATTTTAATTTCTGACGGAAGAAGTCCATGAAGTTCAGTTGCTCCTTGGCCTGGTTGAGTGATCAGCAAGTCAGATGATTTATTTTGTGCTGAACAGAGACAGAGGGGGAGGGAAGCACAGGGAGAACCCCAGAGATCCTTGGTTCTTGCCCTCACGTATCCCGGAGTCCTCTGGGGCCCCAGGCCTGCGTGGCCCAACACATGCTATTTTGCAAGCCAGTGGACCATGCCCTGAGAGGGCTGTGACGGGATAATGAGAACCAAGCAGACAGCGGGGTGGATGGTTCGTCTGCAGATAATGGCTTGTTTGCTAATTGCCAACACCAGATTTTCTGGGCAATTAGACATTTGGTTTCTTCCAAGACCTTCTGTGCAAATGCGGACACATGGCCGCAGGCCTTCCAGGTAGCAGGTGGAGAGAGGGCGGCTCCCAGGGCAGGATGGCATCTCCCTGCTGGCTGCCCCAGGGCCCGTGGGCGGGGCAAGCTTCTCCCCAACAGGTGGGAAGGACCGTTGGGCTGGGCCCCCTAGTGGAGAGGCTGAATGTCCCCTCACCCCCCCCGCTTTTGTGGAAGTGGGTGCCCTCGCGCCAGGAGGTTAGCAGACAAGGTGGAGTTCGGCAGGCTGGGCCAGGCAGTCTGCTTGCAGCTCCATCCTGCTCGCAGGAGCACCGAGCTGTGGGCGCTAATAATATTCAACAGGAATTGAAACTTGCTTCCCCGCTCTGATGTGCAAGTTGACTTTTCTTAATACAAAATATTTGTTGTGGTAAAGTAAAAAAATATATGTTATATATAAAATGTAAAAATTTGCTATTGTAACCATTTTAAGTGTACAAATCAGTGGGATTAATTACAGGCAGTATTGTGCAACCTTTACCACTATCTATTTCCAAAATTGTTTCATTGCCCAAAACAGAAATTTTGTGCACCTCGTTCCACCCTCCCACCAGCACGTGGTAACCTCTAATGTACTTTCTGTCTCTCTATAATAGATATTTGCCTATAATTTGCCTATAATAGATATTCTGTATCAGTGGAATTATGCAATATTTGCCCTTTTGTGTCTAGCTATTTCACTTAGCATAATGTGTTCTAGATTCATCCATGTTGTGACATATGTGAGAATTTTATTTCTTGTTATAGCTAAATAATATTCTATGGTATGAATCCACTACGGTCTGTTTATCCGTCGTTCATCTATTGATGGGTACTCGGGTTGCTTCTACTTTTGGGTTACTGTAAATGTTGTGACATTCACATACAAGTATCTGTTTGAACCCCCATTTTCTTCCTTTTCTTTTAAGATTTTATTTAATTTTAGAGAGAGGGGAAGGGAGGGAGAAAGAAGGAGAGAAACATCAATGTGCAAGAGATACATCCATCTCACATGCCCCCAACTGGGGACCTGGCCCACAACTCCGGCATGCACCATGACTGGGAATCAAACCTGTGACCCCTTGGCTCCTAGGCCGACGCTCTATCCACTGAGCCACACCAGCCAGGGCTGATGCCCCATGTTCAGTTATTTTGGTTAGATCACTAGGCGTGGACTTGCTGGGTGATATGGTAATGCTACATGTGGCTTTCTGAGGAGCCACCAAACCCTTCCCCAGTGGCTGTGCCGTTTTGCACCCCACCAGCTACATACCGGGGCTCCCGTCTGTCCACATCCCTGCCAGCGTTCCTCGTTTCTGTTGCTTCCTTACGACAGCCACGCAGGTGGGTCTCAGACGGTGTCTCATCGTGGCTTGGCTTTGCATTTCTCTAGTGATGGCTCACATCTTTTCACGTGCTTATCTTCCTCAGGGAAATAAATGCCTGTTTAAGTCCTTTCTTTGCCCAGCAAGTTGATATTTTTTTTTGCCCCTGCACCTTTCTCCCTGAAGTCAGAATTGAGCCTCATCCGGAGGGGACCATACGCCTGCAGAGAGGGGAGGTGGCTGTGCAAAACTGAAGCTTCACATTCACTGTCTCATGATTCATTGCAGCCCCTCAGCCCGCTTGGCACCCACGGTGGTGTTACCATTTGAGTTCTCACCAAGCAGGAAAAACGGATCAGTAAGCGCATGGGAGTAACCCAGGTGATGGACAGCAGGGCCAGAGGGGGCCGCTCCCAGTCTCCTCTGGAAGCAGACAGGCCTTTCTCAGATACCTCATGCCCTCTGGGTGTCCTTGAACACAAGTTTTGTTTTAGCAGATTGCCCATTGTGTTCCTCCCAGCTGCTAGGTCTATATGTACCGGATGGAGCAGTATTTGCAGAATGCCCGGATGGCACCTGGCTGCTGTAGGTGCCCAGGGTCTGGCACGGTCTCTGCAGTGGGAGCCCACAGTTCCTGATGTGCTGCTCTGCAGGCCCTGCCAGTCCTGGGCAGTGGGCAGGGACAGCAGCGTGGAGCCTGCAGCACTGACCGGGGACCGCATGACCACCTCTCCTTGGGTGCGCACCCCTGGGGGAGAGCCACTGGGCTGTGTCGGGGTTTCAGAACAAATGTCTGGGCCTGAGGAACCGCAGGAACAGCAGGACAGTCGGCAGAATGATGTTGGTGCTTCTTAGCTGTTGGACCTTCTCCGGTTTGATCTGGAATCTGTTGTGGGACCCCGCCTTGGGGCTCCACGAATGCCAGTCTACCCGTCTTTGTGCTGCGGGGTTTCTTACAGGGTCCCTGGAGAGGACAAGGCCTCTGTTCTGGTGAGGCCTCGTGCGGGAGAGAGGCAAGAGGCAATGCCTCCGCTAAGCAAGGAAGTGCCTCCTGGAAGGTGCACTCAGGTCCTACGTTCCTACGACAGCGGTTGTTAATTTTGCGGGGGTGGGGTCCCACACCCCTGGGAACCAGAGGGCTGTGGATACTCCTCCAAGAAAATGCACATAAAGGTTTGCGCATCCTCCCCGGGGGCTACGGCGCCTCTAGTCCATAACGGAGGCTGGGTTAAGAGCTGGCCCTAGAGAGGGCAGGAGCCAGAAGGAGAGGTGATTTGGGGACTGGGCAGCGTTTCTGCTAAGTGGGCGTTGGGTGGCACAGAGTAAGAGGTCTGCTGGTCCCTGGGAGAAAAAGATGTGTTTGGTCAAGTTTCCAGTACTAAATGCAAGGGGGGTGCGGACAGCTTCCCTTTCATGGCTGGGGTCAGCCTTGCCCACCACGTTGTCGGCCGGCTTTGCGGAGGCAACCGTGCCTGTAGGAGCAAAGCCACGCAGCCCCCGTGCCTGCTCCCTGGGCCAGCCCCTCCCTCCTCTGAGGAGCCAATCTTGTGTTTCTTTTTCCAGAGACGGCCCCCACGTCTGCATATTCATCTCCAGCCCGGAGTCTTGGGGACACAGGGATCACACCGCTATCCCCTTCCCATATCGTGGTAAGAAATGTGTACCTGTGTGTGTGAGTGTGTGCCGATTACCTTGGCTTTCTGGGTCTGCTCTCATGAGGCTACCGAGCAGCCAGCCCCTCATGTTCATGGGTGGAGACGGAACGGTGCTGACACCAGCACCAAATGGTGCTGACACTGGGGAGGTGCTGAGCCCTCCCCAGTCCTTTTCCCACCCTCGGCCCGGTGTGGCTGGGGCTGGGCTTTCCCACCATGGGCCTGGGTGGGCAGCGGGAGCAGGCCTGTGGGAGCAGCCCTTTAATGATGCGGGGCTCAAAGGGTGTGAGATACCTCCTTAGAAGGAAGCAGCCACATCTACCTGGTGAGTCAGTGAGAGCCAGTGGCTTTGTCGACTGCAGTTCACTGCCACGTTCAAAAGCCTGTGGCTGTGTAATTGCTTCTGCAACAGCTAGCCTGGGAGAGGAGGCCTGTGCAGGCACGTGCCTGCAGCGAGGGGGCTGGGGACCGGGCTGTGGCTCCCACCCTGCCCCACCCCACCCCACCCTGAATGGGCGGGTAGTGTGGGCAGCCATGCAAGGGGTTTACATGGACCCAGCCAGAGAACAGGGCCGGAAGCACAGGGCGGCTTTGCACGAGCTGCTCAGACCCAGCAAGACCCCTCTGAGCAGGACGACGGAGCCCTCCTAGGCAGGGGCACCAGCTCATCCTGGTTTTCCCAGAACTGCCTGGTTTTACGTGGAAAGGCTTGCCTCTCCCTCCTGGGAAGACTGAGAGGCTCGGTCACCAGTGGCCAGGCCCCGTGCACCCTGAACGTTCCCCGTAAGAGCTCCAGGGTCCCCTTGGGCATGTGGCAATGGGGGGCAGAATGCGGAGAGGCCAGATGGCGGGGGGGAGGGCTCTTACCCCCCAGCTCTAACCAGTGCACTCAGAACCCCAAATTGCTTGCTTTGATCATTTTTTGTTCTATGAGTGTTGAAACAAAAAAGTCCACAGTGCTTTAAAAAAACAGCTTGGAAACCTGGAGTGGTCTGGCCCAGTTCCTTGGCAGACGAAGAATGGCTCAGGGCCCTGAAGGGACAGGACCCACCAGAGTCCTGTGTGGTTGTGATGGGCCAGGCAGGGTCCCCGGTAGGAGGAGCCCTGCTCCCGGGCATGACACACCCTTGCAGGTGGAGTGGTCATCTGGGAGGCACCCAGGGCACGGCCGGTAAAGCCCTCGGCCAGTGGCAGGACGTCTGCACAGGGACTTGGGGGGACAGTGGGAGGAAGACCGTGTCGTTCAGGGAGCCCCTGGGCTTCCGGCCCTGATGGTGGAGCTCACGCACAGTTGATAAAGGGAGTGGAGACGAGCTGAAGGCGGGTGCCCTTGCCCGGGGGGCGTGGCCCTTCACGTAGGGGCACCTGCTTGCGCTGAGACCGGCCTGCCCTCTCCCCAGGGCTTGCGTCAGAACGCGGACTGTCCTCTGTGGGGGCTGGGCAGGCTGGGACCACCTGGGCTATCTTCCTGAAGGCCAGGTGTGGCCCCCACCCTCATCTTGTTTGATGTATCTGCAGAACGATGCCGACCCGAATGTCTCGGAGCAGCCCACGTTTCTCGTGGTGGTGGCCATCGACTTTGGGACCACGTCTAGCGGCTACGCCTACAGCTTCACTAAGGAGCCAGAGTGCATTCACGTGATGAGGTGAGGGCTGCGGACCGGGAGGGGCCCCTGCACCTGGGAGACCTGGTGGGGGGACCGGGGACGGGGAGGTGGATTAGTTCAAGGAGCAGGTGAGTGGCACTCTGGTGGCTTCTGGGTTCTGGCCCAACTCAGCCCAGACTCACTGTGCCACTCTGGGCAAGCCACTTTTGATCTCCGGGCTCCAAATCCGTGGTCTATCAAAGCGTCGGTTTAATTCCCACTTAGCTGGTCCGGGGAGGGGCATGGGTGGCACGTTTGAAACCTGTCCCGGGCGAGGTCAGCCTGCAGCCTGGAGGAGAGGTGCCCACCTAACAGGGTGTCTGCGGCGGACATTTACTGTGTGGGCTTGAGCAATTGCTAAACCTTCCAAACCTCAGTCTCCTCACCTGTGGAATGGGGGTGATGACAGTGCCTGCCTCCTAGGGCGCTTGTGCAAAGTGCAAACAAAATGATATTTCCAGTCAAGTGCTGAGCACGGAGTGAACACAGGCAGGGAAGGTGCCAGTTCTTCCAGGTGAAGGAAAGCTATGGGGTGGCAGTAGCCGCAGCAGAAACCATCGTGCCTGAGACGAAGCCAGTGAACCCCAAAGGCCCCCCTGGCGTTGGCCTGGGCCTCCTGGGGCGCGCTCTGAGCTGAGGACACTCCCCGTCCCACCCCGTGCACACAGCAGCCCCGCAAGCCCTCCCGTGCACCCCGTCCACGTGTGACCAGCTGCCCGTGAAGATTCTGGTCTGCCCAGCGCCAACACCGGCTCCCCCGTCCGGCCATGGCCTTCCCGCAGAGTCTCTGGTGCACCCCCCCCCGACCTTCCCAAATTCGTTTCTCACACTTCCTTTGTGTAGATACAATCTTCTCGTGTGCACTCTTGTTCTTTAACCTGCACACTCATGCCCCGTGCTTGCCCACCTCTGAGCAGCCTGGGGTGTCACCCCCCAAGTCCCTCCTGAGCCCTCTTCTCCCTGCCCCACCGGCCGGCACCTCTGCCTTCTCCAGCCCTGGGGCATTCCCTTGGGATTTCAAAGGAAGGTGCCATACCCTCTGCCTTCCCTCGGTGGCAGGCGATGGGAAGGAGGTGACCCTGGGGTGTCCAACCAGAAGACCCCGACCACCATCTTGCTGACCCCCGAGAGGAAGTTCCACAGCTTTGGGTACGCCGCCAGGGACTTCTACCATGACCTGGATCCCAACGAGGCCAAGCAGTGGCTGTACCTGGAGAGGTTCAAGATGAAGCTGCATACCACTGGGGTAAGAGAGCCTTTCCCTGTCCCCTGAGTCCTCTGCAGTGGACAGCCGGGGCTCCTCCGGGCTTGTGAGGGCGGGTCCTTCCACCCCAGGGGGCCCTCCGGTCTCTCCCAAGCAGAAATCCATGTCCATTCGCCTTGATCTGAGCAGTAACCTGGAGCACCCAGCACTTCCGTGGACCATGTAGCCCCTTCTGACGTGCATGCGGGCAGCGAGATGCTCGGCACATTTAACGCCTTGTTTGCCTTGGAAACTGACCAGTCAGAGTGGACGCTGGCTGGGGCATGGGCCTGGGGCCTGCGGACTCCGTGCCAGGAGATCCCCTTCAGTTGCTGGATTGTTGGGAGAACAGGGAACCCCGAAGGAGGGACTTGGGGATGGGGGCGTTTGGGGGGATAAGGTCAGTGGTTGTTAACTAACCAGTTCAGAAGTCGTGACTGGCCTCTTAACCCCTTGCCTGGGAAAGGGGGAAGCTCAGGAAGTCAGCTGCTCAGTGACTGGAGGCCCCACTCCCCCAGCAGATCTGCCCCCAATGTGCCCGAGTTCTGTGAGACGTCTAGGGCGGCGAGGGCTTCTCCTTCGAGCCTCGTGGGTCTTTTCCTTAATCCTCAGTACTTGGAGATTCAGGGTGGTGGTAGTGTTTAAGACCAGGAGTGCGGGACAGACATCCTGGGTTTAAATCCTGCCTCTGCCACCGTCCAGATACTTAATCCAAGTCCCTAACCTCTCCGTGCCTCATTTTGCCTCATCTGTGAGATGGACGCACCAACGGTGCCTCCTTCACGGGGGTTTTGTAAGGACAGAAGGAGCCGAAATACCCGGAGCTCTAGAACCGTGCTGGTGCCGCCTCCGTTCTGGTCACTCGCCGGCTCCCGTTGTCATTGTTTTCATGTGTCGACAGTCCATGCTTGCAGGTGACAAAACAAATATTAGGGGAAACCTGGCACACAGCCCCCCACTTTCCAGGGCTCTGTGCTCGTGGTGTGGTTGTCCCTCCGTGAAGCAGACCAACTTCTGCTTAGAAAGGCATCCTTCCCACTTCACCTGACGGGGCTCGGGGCTGGATTTCAGCTTGCGTGGGTGGATGCACGGGAGTTTTTTCAATCTGAATTTTTAAAATTGTGAGCCTGCGGCTTCCTGGTGCTCGGCCACATTTCTGAGCCCGGGAGCCGCTGCCCAAAAGCTGGGGTGTCTTTACTGAGCATCAGGGGGCAGGAAGCAGCTGGCTGGGAGGAGGAGCTTGTGCAGATGGATCAGGATGACTGGCAGGCTTCACAGGGCTGGTTCAGCAGCTTGATGCACCTTCGTACTCCAAAGCCTAACCACCCAGCCGGGATCCATCCAGAAGCCTTACTGATTCTTTTTTCTTGGTGGTAACTAGCCTGTTGGTTCCGGGATATTTGGGGGCTTTCTCCACCCACCCCCACTCTGCAGGGACGTTTCTTGTCATTTTTTAATGACTTCAGTCCATACAGCATTTCGCAGCGCATCCTCTACCCCAAGGACTGCGCTTAGTAGCCTCTGGTGGCGGAAGGGAGGTCGTGATGCTGGGCTCCCAGCCGATCAGGCAGCAAAAGCCCTAAAATAGGAGCTCTTCTATTTTGGTGACTCGGCTGGCAGCTCGCTGGGGAATGAAAGCTTCAGGCCTGTTTGGCATCATGCGTGTTAGTGAGTTGACGTGATTATGTAAGCCTCTGCTGGGGCGCTCCTGAGGGTGACCCTGTGTGTCCACGAGTGGAAATAGTATGCAGATCGCACTGGCAGTGGTGTCTGCTGCCCTTCTCAGTTCCTGGGCTCTGTCGCTGCCCTGAAACCTGGCTCCCAGAGGATCTAGGAGAGGAGGGGAGAGAGAGAGAGAGAGAGAGAGAGAGAGAGAGAGAGAGAGAGAGAGAGAGAGAGAGGAAGAGAGAGGAAGAGAGGAGGGAGAAGTGGAGGTGGGGCTGAAGGGAACAGCCAGGGCCTCCTACCCAGGACAAGGAGTATACCTCCAGGCCTGTTTTGGGAGGACACCCCCCATCCTAGTCTGCTCCTCAAACAATGGGAAACACAGATATGGCTCACCAGTGTCCCCAGAACTCTGCGTAGCCGTTTTCAAAGCTAGAAAGCATGTCTCTCCTTTGCCTTCTTACTGTTTCATTCCCCTCTTCCTGGCAGGACCTCACCTTGGATACAGACCTGACAGCAGCAAATGGCAAGAAAATCAAAGCCCTGGAAATCTTTGCTTACGCCCTGCAGTACTTTAAGGAGCAGGCGCTGAAGGTGGGTCCCATGGTGTGGCAGAGCCTGTGGTGGGCGGTGCACTCACCCCCGAGGGTGCCTGGAGGGAGAGAAGGTGGGCTGTGCTCCTAACTGCTGGGTGGGGGGAGCGTGGGGGGGGGGGTGGAAATGGTGCAGCCACTCTGGAAACAGCCCAGCAGGTCCTCGGAAGCTGAAACAGAGTCATCACAGGACCTGCAATTCCCACACTCCTTGGTGTGTACACAGGAGAAACGGGAACACTTACTCACGCAAACACTTGTACATGGCAGCACTACTCGTACATAGTAACTAAAAAGTGGAGACGACCCACATGTCCGTCGGTGGAGGAATGGGTAACTGAATGACTGAATGGGATCTGCCCACACAGCGGAATGTTACTCACCCATAAAACGGAAGGAAGTACTGCTCCGTGCTACAGCACGGATGAGCCTTCAGATCATCATGCTAAGCGAAAGAAGCCAGACTCAAAAGGTCACATGTTGTATGATCCGTTTATACTCCAGGTCCGGAATACGCAACTCCATGGAGACAAAAAACTAGATAGTGGTTTCGGGGCAGTGGGGGGAAAGGGAATGGGGAGTCACTGGTAAAGGGTACGGGTGATGGAATTAGGTAGCGGCGCTGTTTGCACAAACCGTGCGAATATTCTAAAACTCGTTGAATTGTATACTTTACAAAGGTGAACTTTCATGGTATGTGAAACACATCTCAGTAAAAAAAAAAAAATGAAAAGAAAGGCAGGAGACGCGTGTAGCACCTGCGTGACCTTGGGCGAGGAGCTCATTGTCTCCCGTACCCATGGTCCTGACCTGAAGGGGGAGGCGGGTAGCTGTGCCTCGGGGTCCTCGGACAGCGAATGAAATAATAGCCCCGAAGTGCCCTCCTCGGCCGGCACAGAGCAAACACTTGGCATGAGTGATGGCTGCTGTCCCTCCTTCTCCCCCTCCTCCACTCCCCACCGCTACCCCAGAACCATGGGAGAAGCTGGCTCTGAGTCCCCCTGGGATCACCCCTGCCAAGGCTTGTGCGGTGATGGCCCAGAATGTGGAAGGCGGCTAATTTCTAAGTGGAATGTAGCTGTCCACGCAGCGTCCCCTCCCGTGGGCATGGCGCTGAGTGGGTGCAAATCGAGTGATTGAAGAGCCTTGTGTATTGAGCTTTATTCAAAACCAACTGGGAACTTCAGAAGCATCTGGTATTATATGATCACTAGAAGAAACCTAGTGAATTGTAGAAATAGAATGGAATAGGATGGAATGGAGTAGAATTCTAGAAGTAGCGCTAGAGGGAGGCAAAGAAGAAGTAAGAACATGATACTGCTTTCATTTATTCAAGTACTTTATGTTTTTTGGTACTTCTGAGATGCCAAATTCTGTGCATTTTCCGGCAGTGTAGAAGTAAACACGGTATGCAGGAGCATGCGGTCAGTAGTCAGCGGGTCGGTGTTGTGAGGGGTAACTGAGATTTCAGTGTTGGGAGCAGCAGGGAAGGCTTCCTGGAGGAGGCAGATTGGGGGTCTCTCTCAAGCACGGCTGGAAGGCAAGGTGTTCCAAGCTGGTGGAAGAACACACAAACAGTTCAGGGGAAAGAAAACGTAGCAAACAGCCATGGGAAGCAGGTAGTTTGGGGTTGGCGAAGGGCAAGGCTGGGGATACAGCGGGGCTGTGAGTGAGCTCAGGACGAGACTGTGCAGAGCCTCAAATGCCAAGCCAAGGAACTTCTGGGTAGTGGGGAGCCATCAAAGGATTTCTGGCAGGGGGATGAATACGTTGGCCACAGGGTGGGTACTAGAGGGGTGGAGACCACAGTGGTCCCGAGGCTGTCCCAAGGGTGGGGGACAGCCCTGTGGAAGCAGCCGACGCAGCCCCTGCCGCAGGTTTGTTTGAGGCCTGAGGGTGAGGCCCTGAGTGAGACTCGGAGAACCATGGGGTCATTTGGAGAACCTGAAAATAAAGAAGAAAGCGTGGGTCAGGGGAAGGGATGAAGTGGGTCTTGGAAGAAAATGCTACAAGAAAGAGAGAGGGGAGAGAGCCAGAAAGGAAGGACGTGGGAGAGACCGGAAGGCAGTGGCGAGGCGAGGCGCTGGGACCTGGAGAAGGGAGAGCGCCCTCGTGCCCATTCCCGGGGGGCAGCAGAGCAGAGCAGCCCAGGAGGTGGTGCGCCGAGAGGGGGACCCCTGTCATCCCGAAGGGCACAGCTCCCAGGGGAGGGCTCAGCGCCGGGCGACCCAGGCGGCCACGTGGGGGCCCGTCCGCCTGACCGCAGGTGGCAAGTCTGAGAAAGTGGAAGGAGCAGAGGGAGGCAGAATGCTCGGGGTGGGGGGGGGGCGCGGGGGGGGACCTGGGTGTAGAGGAGGAGCCACACGGAAGATTTAGGGCTTGAGAAAATCCATGACCCTGGGCCAAGCTGGCCAAGAAGAAAGGAACGAACAGCTCATCTCAGAAGGGAGGAGGCAGAAGGTCAAGCAGAGCCCGCAGTGGGTGGTTGCGGGCTCGGCAGCTCCGCCTCTGGCTCGGACACTGGCTAGCGCCTTCTCCCTGCAGGGGACGCCTTCTCCCTGCAGGGGACGTGTGAAGACACTGCGAGAGGAAAAGCTGTTGGGGGAGATTTGCAGGAGCTCGGCCCTCCCCCGGCCCTCCCCCTCCGTGAGAGGGCCGACACGTGGATTCAGAGGGGACTGTTGCATGTTGGACCAGAGTGAGCGAAAGCCGATCTCAGAAATCCCACGCGTGGCGTAGCCTCGTTCACGAAGGAAAGCAAGCGGAAGGGCCTGACAATGAGACCTTCAGTTAACATCAGGCCCCTCTCTCTGCGAGCTGTCCTCCGCCTGACAGCTTATCCAAACAGCTTTCCAGAAAGCGAGGGAAGCCGTCACTCAGGGTCCGAGCCTCTTCCTGTTTATAGTCAGAGACAGTCTGCACGGTAATAGGCAGCTTACACTCCTTCCCAGCACATGCCCCACGCTCGCCTGCTTTTGAAGGCCAGGCCAGGCCTGCAAGGAAATAGCACGTGATAAAAAAGAAGATAAAACAGAAACAAAAACAAAAAACCGGCTGCTTCACATTGGCCCAGAGCAGAGATGTTTTTGGTGCACGTTTTTTAAAAAAGTATGCTGAGTACACAAACTACTACCAAACTGGACACTTAAAAATAGTACATTTTCTGTGTATGTTGTCATAATTAAAAATGAAAAAAAAATTTAAAGGCAGGAAAAAATAAAGTTTACTGAGTGAAGAGGAAGTGAGTTCAGAGAGAGGGTGGGTCGGCCCAAAGATAACGGTTTGAAACAATAGGGAAAGTGTGACACCCATCAGGAAACAAAACCCCAGCAGCTGGTTCATCCGAACCGCGTTCCCGAGCCGCTCTGCCGCAGAGGTGCATCAGGGTGTGTCCGGTTTGGTGTCAGGTTTGTCCGGGGACTGTGGCAACAGGAGGGGAGGGGAGGAGGAGGAGCCAGTATTTGTCAGAGGTCTCCTCTGGGGCGGATGCTCCGCGTGCGTTCTCATTGAACTTTGCCACTGATGCCATGGGTCAGTGTCACTCTCCCCATGTTACAGATGGAAATACCGAGTCAGAACTCTGCCAGAGACACGCCTCGTCCTTGGCGACCTGGTGGAAACGGAGGCTTCTGCTCATCCCGTTTATCCACAGGCTTTAAGCTTAACCCGCAGTTAAGAACAGCACGTTCTTGCTTCGGTTATGTCTCTCCTGACCTTCCTGTCCTGCTGGCAAAACTCCCCTGATGTGCTGGGCTTTCGGGGAGGTAGTTGACCGTGACAACTGTGACAGCTGCCACCGTTGTTAGGCATTGTCCTGGGCCAGGCACGGCTCTAGACAGGAGACCACGTGTCGCAGTTAAGACGCTGGCCTTTCAAGTCAACGCCTGAGTCCGGATTTTGGCTCTGCACTTTCTCACTGCGTAACCGTCAAAAAGACAATATAGCGAGCCCTTAGTTTGCCCTCTGTAGAAAGGGGGCGGGGTTATCGTCCCTCCCTAACAGGATTCGTGGCTGGATTGATGGAGACGGGGTACGCAAAGTCCCTAAGTCTGACACAGAGTAAACTCCCCCTAAGGAAGCGCTCAGAGAAGTATTACTCCCTCTAACAACCGTAGGAGCCAGGCATTATTGCCTGTGTTGCACAGATATGAAACCTGAGGCCTGAGAGGTTGTCACTTTTCCCTCAGTCGCATGGCTAGGAGTGGCCAGAGGTCTCTGACCTGCCTGCCTCTCGCCTGCGCTCACATTCAGTGCGTGGAGGAGCTGGCGGCTCCCTGCTCGCTGAGGAGGCAGAGAGCAGACCCTTGCTCCCTGACGCTGGCGAACTCTGCAGGCTGTGGAAGTTCAGTTCTTAGCCAGGAAGCCTGGGTTCCCAGCGGAGCCGCCGGAGGACCAGCTTTGTCCACCTGACCTGCGGTGCTTTGCTTGGCTTTAGGAGCTGAGCGACCAGGCGGGTTCGGAGTTCGAGAACTCTGATGTCAGATGGGTCATCACGGTGCCTGCCATCTGGAAGCAGCCCGCCAAGCAGTTCATGAGACAGGCTGCCTACCAGGTGAGTGCGGGGCGGAGCAGACGGGGGAGGGGGGGCCCACGATGCCCACGGTGGCGACTGCCACCCACTGAGCTGTCCTCCAGCAGCGCAGGCCTCTTCCTGGGGGAGGGGCGGGGTTCAGACCGACAAGGGGGAGGGGCTGGGCTCTGTTTTCTTTCCGGCTTTATGCATTTCCAGGTCCCATTGCTACTGCAGAGTCCCGGGGCTAGGGTTTCAAACTGCGGTCCAGAGACATTTATTCATGGGTGACCGCAATTGAGAATTTCAAGTAAAAGACTTGGAAAAGAAGAACATTTGAACACGGAAGAAATCGAGACTAGGCCCCGGGTACGGACCGGGCAGACCAGCTGGGAGCCGACGCTGAAAGCTGCACATGCGCAGCTGGGAGATAAAGGAGGTCCCGTTTCCCTCCGCCTGTCTCGCCTGTGCACGCACGGGGGCCGGAGGGCTGTCACGCCTGTCTGGTGGCAGACGCCGGGTGAGGGCCGTGGCACAGCAGGGAGGATGCGGTCAGCACAGCGCCATGAAGATGGAACATTTGGGGCCAATGGCCGGCCCGTCCCTCGCGGGCACCTCGGCGCCGCCAACCCTCATGGCCGCCAACCCGCGCACGGTGTGCAGACGGCTTGGGCCCCGGCGGGGTTTCTTGAGGGTCTGACTCCCCGGCAAGAAGGGCTGGTGGCGCTGACCTGCTGTTTGGATTCCGAGATGGCGCTGGCTCCTGTGTACTGCTTACTTAGTCCCTTCGGTTAATGGAAGCCCCCGCCCCCAGGGGGCCTGGGTCAACTTCGTGTCCTGAAAATCGGCGTTCAGAGCCATCGGCCGGAGCCAGGCCGGGCAGAGTCCTCTTGCCCACCACCACACCTCGCAGGAGACAGCCACCTTTCCCAGGGGACACACCTCTGACGTCGAGTTTGTGGCCACGTGTAGGAACCTTTCCTTTTAAAACCCCCACCAGACCCCACCCTTAGTGTGGGAATGTCGTACCAGGGGCACCGCAGCGTCGTGAATTGTACTCAACACTCGGGGCTCCGTTCCAGGTGGCAGGCGGAGTTCAAGGAAGGGGCAGGTCCCCTCCTTCCCCAGTCCCTGTCTTCCCTCCTCTGCCCCGGGCCGTCTCCTCTGCTCTCCCCTTCCTCTGCTCAGCGTGGGAATCTGGCTCAGTCTGTGTCACTGCCGAAAATAGATTTGTTTTCATAGGGATGAAGGAAGAGGGTGGAAGTTCCAGAAAGAGGCAACTTCTTTAAAAAAAAAAAAAAAGAAAGAAAGTGCAGACATGCTTCAGCTGCCCACAGAAGCCCCAGCGTACCGGACCTTTCCCGTGGTCTCAGCCTACAGGCCGCGTCCACAGACGGGACCCCCGGACGCAGTCTGGGGAGACGCCTCGGCCCGGTGTCTGAGTTTTTCCCAGGAGGGAGACTCAAGACTCATGGTTCTGACCCTCGTTTTCCAGCCCACAGGAAGACCTCAGCAGCAAACGTGTGACCCGGAAAAGGGTCAGTTCTTATTTTTAGCTTGCAAAAGAAAGAGGGGCAGTGACCAGTAGATTCATCAGGGCTGCTGGAAGTCTGGGCCGGCCCTTCCAAGGACAGCAGCTCTGAAGCAGTGGGGGCTGGGGGTGGCCCCTTAGCACCGGGGCAGCTGAGGAGGACGGAAGCCGGTCCGAGGGGCGTGCCATTATCTGGGGTTCGGCCGAATCAAAACGGGAACCACCATAGCAGCTCAGGAAGGGTCAGCAGGTCCCGAGCAGGGCCGGAGTGTCAGCGTTTGCGGAGGCAGGGACTTAGCTTTCCGAAGCCTGGAGACACTCTGCAAACAGGCCTGCCTTCTCAGTAGTGGGTGTCTTTTGTTCGGTGCAGCTTGGTTTTCCACCTTTTGTAATTCTGATCTGACACTTGTGTTCAGTTTACAGTCACCGAATGGATCTCAGGATGGCAGGGACCCTTCAGTCACTGTTCGCTCTCTCATTCATTTGTTCATTCATTCAACAGACCTGTGCTCAGGGTGTTCCGGGTGCCGGGCCGGTGTAGGCACTGGGTCCGTCTCCTCTTCTCCAGCTGCTTGCCGTGGAGCGGTTCCCTGAAGTCTTTCGTGCTTCTGGGAGGGGGCAGAGGGCACATGGGGGGCACAGTTGCTTTGCTGGCTTCTCTGTGGTCTCTTGTGGTCTCTTGACCACAGAGTCCCCACGGCAGAATGGAAATGAAGCTTGCTATTTTGTGACCAAAATGAGCATCTCTCCCACTCTCCCTCCTGACCCTTCCTTATCTAGAATAAGGAAGATGTGTACCTGTGATGGTCAGTTTTACGTGGAAACTTGACTGAGCTGAGGGGTACGCAGGTATTTGGTCAAACATCATTTTTGGTGTTGCTGTGAGGGTCAAGTTTTGGGATGAGGTGAACATTTAAATCAATTGCCTAGATAAAGCAGATTGCTCTCCGTAGGGTGGGTGGGCCTCAGCCAATCCCTTGAAGGCATGAGTAGAACAAAAGGCTGAGCCTCCCTGGAATAAGATGGAATTCCTCCTGCCTGCCTGCCTTCAAACTGGGGCATTGGTTGTTTTGTGTTTGTTTGTTTGTTTGTTTGTTTTGTTTTGTCTTTGGACTTGAACTGAAACATCTGCCCTTCCTGGGTCTTGAACCTGCCGGCAAAGGAACTGCACCCTCATCGGCTCCCCTGGTCCTCCAGCTTGCCGACTGCAGCTCTCCGGACTTGGCAGTCCTTATACCCGTGTGAGCCAGTTCCTCACCATAAATCTCTTTCTGTGCGTGCGTACACCCTGCTGCTTCGGTTTCTCCGAGGAAACCTAACGTAGAACCTGAGCAAACAACAGCTTTGGCCCACCCAGCTTCTGAGACCCCAGAGTGCCCATCGACCCTTCCACTGGAAGCGCCACCCACCCAGCAGCCTGGCTTCGGGTGGGGCAGCGGGACGGAGCGGGTAGGGTGGTCAGGGAAACTGGGCGCGTCCAACCTGCCTGCCTGTGAAAACGGAGCCTCTCCTTCCGGGCCTGTCGGAGGTTCCCAGGGCCCAAGTCCAGGGCACAGTCCCGTGCTGGCGGAGGAGGAAGAGGCCTGGCCTCGGCGGAGCAGGGGATGCGGCCCCAGGCAGCGTCTCCCGCGGGAGGGACTCACTGCTTGGTCTGTGAACCGTTTCATCTGGGAAACTCCCAGATCCCCGCTTGCGTCAAGCGCTGTTGAAAAAGTAGGTTATGTCTCTTTCTCATGTGACCCACGGCCGCAGGGCACCTTCAGACCCCTGCGGGGCGTCAGTGAAAAGCAGAAGCAATGGTGGATCCCCCTTCTAAGGTCTTCAGAAGAGACCTAGAGTGGGAAGCAGTTCCACCGAGTCCTGAGGGCTTCCTGGAGGAAGCAGTCCAGGTTATTTCTAGAGGCACTCTGCCTAAAGTATGTAACTCTTGTTAGGTTCCAGAAACCCGTTAAATAAGTGAGGTTTCCCTACGTAGGGTGATTGCACCCAGCGCGGGTCTGCAGCTTGTATCTGCCTCCCTTCCTGGACAAATGGCAGTGAAAAATAATCATACCAGAAAAAAACCCATAAAAAACAACCCCGTGACACCCAGAGCCGAGGCAGCTGTAGCCCTCTGCAGCGGGACGCTGGGCCCGCAGCGCACTCAGGCATCTGGCCGCTTTTCTCAGCTGTAAACACAGCCCTGCTGGATTTTTCCAGCTGACTGCAGGGCGGAGGAGTGGTGTCGTCAGTGTGGACGCCCACGGCCTTGGCCTCCCTGAAGTCAGCCACCTGCTGCTCCTCGCCGCTGCCCCAGATGCACAGAGGAGTCAAGTGGGGTAACATGCTCTTGGTTCAGACACTCTGTGTTTTCAGAGTCCCCGGGTCCTGTGGGCGGAATGCTTGCTCCAGTTCAGGTTTGCAGAGCGGAGCGCCGGGAAATTGCAGAACTGGATCCTGGCTGGAGGGAAGCTCAGTTCCTTCATTTAGCAGCTCCTCCCTGAGCCCCCACTGCGTGCAGCGGGGCAAGGAGACTTGCCCGCTGCCCATAGAAAATGGAGTGTCTTGCAGGAGAGGCCAGACGTACCCATGCAGGCCCCAGCAGAGGGAGTGCTCACGCCGGCACGGTAGCCGTGAGACCCCCGCTCCAGGGGCAGAACTGGCAGAAGCAAAGAGAGCACTCTCCTGCTTCGGGTGCTCCTGGCCTGACCCCAGGCAGTTGGCC
This sequence comes from Phyllostomus hastatus, assembly GCF_019186645.2. Lineage (NCBI taxonomy): Eukaryota > Metazoa > Chordata > Mammalia > Chiroptera > Phyllostomidae > Phyllostomus > Phyllostomus hastatus. The sequence goes on along the minus strand of NW_025334004.1, from coordinate 25,249,202 downwards.
CCCAGGTCTCCCGACAGCTGTCGGGCTGGCCGGAGGGCTTCTGCTGAGGAGTCTGCAAGTGTTGACGTGGAAACAGAGCCCACACTTCGGGCACTGGGCCCTTCGGCCCAGAGGTCAAGACAGCTGAGTTTTTGAGTCTGGAGGATTCTCTTGTATTTCCTTCTTTTCTCGGAGCCCACAGGCAGCCCTGGGACCCCTCCCCGGGGAGGTGGAACCTGCCCAGAGCCAGCTGCATCCTCTTGCCCATCCCTCAGCTTTTCACTGTGGCCACCGTGGGAGCTGCTGGCGGGGGCACGGCCCCCCAACTCTCAGCGGGGAGCACGAAGGAACGAGGGGCTTCCTCTGTCTCAGGGGGTCTCCCAGACACTGCCTGGCCGCCCCACTCTGACCTGGCCTTCTCTTACCCTCTGCTTCGGGGTCCTCTTCACCCCCATTCCTCATCTGCATCTTCTCCCGGGGTCGTGGGGAGCGCCCTGTGGTGATGGGCTGACACTTTTGCTGTGGAGCCGGGCCAGCCCAGCTGGGGGGACAGATGGAAGGCCTGCCCCACCGGGTGCCGCCACACTGCTTTAGGCACCTGGGTCCCGGGGGCCTTCTGCGTTTTCAGCGTGCTGGGGCAGCCTCCCAGGGGGCTGTGTCAGCCACACGCCAGGTGCACACAGACACACCGAGCGGAGCGACTTGACTCAAGGCTCCTCACTCCTCTGGTCTCCCTGATTTGACTTTCCCTGCGTAGATGTTTCCCGTCTAAATCCAAGTTCCTGCTCAGAATTCCAGGCGCGGTGTGGAAAGGAGCGATGGTTACTTTCTGTCCTCCCGTCCGTTCCCCGCTGCCAGGCCTTGGGGCTCTTCCTGGACACACGGTGGGGGGGGAGGGGGCTGCCCGGCAGGGTGCCGTCCCCGTAGGACGTGATGGCAGTGATGTGCCTTTTGAGTGGACAGGGCCTTTGCCTTCCCTCCTTCACTCTGAGTCCCTGGGCGCCGCTCTGCGTTTCTGCTGGCCCCACCTCGCCCCCAAGTTCGTTTTCCATTCTGAGCTTGGAGGAGAGTCTGATGCACACAGGCGCGACTGGTCTTTCTGTCCTCACCCTGTGTTGTAGAAGCCAGGCCTGGGGGCTTCCACTGTAGGAGCTCCTTGACCTTGCAAACCCACGAAGGCGGAAAAGGGAACCCGAGAGGGCTGTCCCTTTAGGAGGGGCTCCTCTTGGTTTTGTTTTGGGTTTCCTCCTCTGGAATCCTGCGGATGGAGGTTCCGAGGCCTCACCATCTCTGGTGGCACTTCCGGTGTGTAACCCATGCCCTCTTTCACCGGGTACTGAAACCTCAGCTGGTTTTGTGCCAGGGGTGTCTGATGTGACCCTGTGAGCAAGTGAGGCTGGAACAGGGGACTTCTAATCCTTGAACAGGGAGCAGTGGGAACTCCTGTCACACATCTGTGTCCGTGGTCTGTTGAAGTGTGTCAGCAAAGGTCAGACCCCCCATTTCTTCAACCCAGGGCCCGAGCTGATGGGGCGCAGCCCGGGGTGCAAGGCGCTGAGGAGGCAGGTTTCCTGTGGAGGGGGCAGGACGTGCTGTCCCGTCTGGCTTTGCAGAGTCATTCTTCCTGAAGTTTTCCCACCTGCTTCAGGCATTAGGTATTGGCAGAATGGAGGTGTTCAGTCCCCTGCCTGCTCGTGGTTTCTCGGGGAGACATAATTTACTGGTTCATTTTGGAGATGGTGTGGGCAGGTACAGGCAGTGTGTCATCAGGTGCTGTCCCGGAGGAAAGGGGTAGAGATCGTGCCTTGAAGCCTGTTGAGGGGGGAGCATTAGACGCGCCGGGGAGCTCTGTCCAAGGCCTCCCGAAGGCCCGTGCCCCGCCCCGGTAACCGGACTCACTGAGACCAGGGCAGCTGGGAAGCAAGCAGAGAGCCAGACTGCCAGGCACGAGATCGGGGCCGTGCCCGCCCTGCCACTGTGGGCTGGGTACCTTTGAGCTCCAGGGACTCAAAGGCCCATATCCCAGTAAAGCCGGGACAGTTGGTCGCCCTCCCTCTCTGAGCTTTGGTCTCTGCAGAAAGTGAAGGAGTTGGACGAAGGGCCTCAAGGTCCTTTGCATTTCTTACATTATAACCTGCCCCCCCCCCCCCCACACACACACAATTGCACGTCCTTAGCTCCTTCCCCTGGTGACTGCAGGCCAGCTCCTCCCGGGGGAGGCCATTGGGCATGTGCGACATCAGGAAGACCTTCCACCCCCGGCCTACAGGGTGAGGCCGCTGAACCTCAGGAGCTGAGTGCAGAGCTGGGGGCCTTCCACCAAGTGGGTGTGGCACCAGGACAGCCTCCCGAGGTTCCCTAGGAAACGGGACCAAAGACAACAAACACTGCGGTGACAGGAGCGCAGCATGCCTCCGTTTTCCATCGTGCGGGCAGCCAAGGAAACCCCGTGTGCTTGAGCAGCTTCATCAAGCAAGTGGGAGCTGGTGCTCAAGTTCAAGGCCATGAGAGGTGGGCAGGGTGATCCCAGAGCTTCCCGGACTGGCCCTCTGAAGGTCCGAAGGAACGGGACTGGAACGAGCCAGGTGCCACAGCAGAAGCAATACCGCTATTCAAGGGATGAGGAGACTGCCAGCTGCCTGTGCACCCACACTCCAGGAAGAGGGGAGCCGTGTGGATTGCAGGGGGGTTGCTCCTGGAGCGCTGGGACCCCCAGTCGGATTCCCACGCAGCAAAGTCTGATGCCCGCTGAGGACTGGTGACGGGCCACCGCATCCTAGCCCAGCGAAGACTGGGGCTTGTTCTGACTCGGTGGGGCTGTTTGGCTTATTATAAGCAAAAACAGACCCTATGCCTTCCCCGCTATAACGGTTTTCAAAATTTTGGGGCCTTTCCCCCCTCATGCTTCTCAGTTATGGGCCAAGCAAGCCCCAGATGTAAGAGGCCCCGTGGCCCAGAGTCCGGCATTCCCCAAGGGTGCTTATGTTTTCTTCAGCCAGTGTTTGGGTACCTGGCTTGGGGCCCAGCACCCAGTCACCGCCAACTCTAAGCCCTGCAGAGGCCTGTGGAGGGAATCTCTCAAACCAGGAAAGCATGAGTGTCCCTTCCTTGGGGATGACCGTCCCAGGGGTGAGTGTCCTCGGGCAGTCCCGCCCAGGGAGCCCTGGTCCCAGCCTCGGCTTCTGTCTTCCAGGCAGGCCTGGCCTCCCCCGAGAACTCGGAGCAGCTCATCATCGCCTTGGAGCCCGAGGCGGCCTCCATCTACTGCCGGAAGCTGCGGCTGCACCAGATGATTGAGCTGAGCAGCAAGGCAGCCGTCAATGGGTACAGCTCCAGAGACACAGTAGGAGCTGGGTTTGCACAGGGTACCTCTGCTCTCTCTCTCCCCCTCCCCGCTCTCTCCCCTCCCGCCCCTGCATGTGCCCGGGCCTCTGTTATGTAAATGCACTCAGTGCTGTGACGGAGAATCAAGATGCCCCCAGAGAGGCTGGTGTTAAGCATCTCTGTGCTCAGCCCCCCCCTTCACCTGGCCCCTCCAAGGGGCCCCGGTAAACTTGGCAGTGGGTACCCCGGTTCATCACCCACCCATGTGCCTTAAGAGGGGGGGAGGGCATTTCTTTCCAGAAACTTGAGGGGGGCCTGAGAGCAGTCCTTGGCCTTGCGTTTTACTTCTCTTAATCTTTCTCGTCTGTTAACTGATTCTTAATCTAATGCCATTTGCCTGTTATTAACTCTTCCATTAAGACTGTTGATTTATTGCTGACTCACTCATTGAGGCCACTTTGTGTGTGATGAGCTCATTCCGTGTCTTCGCTATGAACCTGGCGAGAGTTAAATCTGCGGATGAAAAGGGCTGATGATTCACTCAGCCGTGGAAAAGGTCACCTGCCTAAGGGGGCTCTTAAGGAACTTTTTTGTACTTACCTGCATGTACGGGGGTCACAGTCCTGGTCCCCAGAACTGTTCTCTCTGGTACCCAGGGCTCTGTGGGTCTGTTCAGGGCCACAGAGTTTGCAGACCCCTGAGGTCAGGGTCAGAGCCACCCTTGTGAGTGGCTTGGGAAGTTCATCAGAATTCTGTGGGGTGGCGCACAGCTCCGAGCTCTGTCCCCAGGTGAGGGCCTCGGGGGCAAAAACCCACCCGTCACCCACTCAAGAAGGCCAAGTCCCAGAAGAGAGGGGGACATGTGCCAGGACCATCACAAACGGTTCCCCCTTGGCCTTGTCCCCAGGTTTTCCTTGGTCTGCCCACCTGAGGCACACCTGAGACCCTGGGACCCGGGATCACCCTTAGCAGGTGCACATTCCTGCCCAGAGGGCACCGGGCCGTCTCCTCCTGGCCTCTCCTGTTCCTCCTCTTCACAGGGTAGCGCTGCCCCCGAGGCCCCCACTCTGCATTTCCACCCAAGACTGGGGAGGCTGGGAGCTTCAGTCCCAAGACAGTAGCACAGAGTGCCCTGTCACCACGCCGCTGCCTCAGCCTGCCAGGGCTGTGGGCTCGCACCTCAGATCCAGTGCATCCGGAATGTGTGCCAGCAGGCTTCCCTTTAAATATTTTATTTATTTTAAGAGACAGGGGAAGGGGAGGATAAAGAGAGGGAGAGAAACATCAATGTATGGTTGCCTCTCGTGTGCCCCCTACTGGGGGCCCGGCCTGGCTCACGACCCAGGCATGTGTCCTGACTGGGAATTGAACCAGCGACCCTTTGCTTTGCAAGCTGGCACTCAATCCGCTGAGCCACACCAGCCGGGGCAAAACAGGCTTCCCCTTAAACCTCAGGGCTTGGCTTGCCTTTTCCTAGCAGTGCTCGGCCTCGGCACACGCCTGGGTTAGCCTTACCACTAAGTCAACTGCATTGTTCTGAATCCTCAGGGTGACATAGTTATTTAAATTTCCACCTTCATTATTTTAACTGGAAAAAAAAAAAGAGGAATGACTGGGCTTTTTGTCTTACTCGCTGGTTTTTACTTAGTTGTTCAGAAAAAGAAATGCCTGAGAATTGGCTAATTCGAGTTAGCTCTTCTTACCCCTGCCTAACTGTAACCCGTTGGCGGGGAGGACTGTTTTTGCGTGCTGGCCTTCCCCGGGAGCTCGGTTTCTGGTGTCCTGTCCTCCCACACGCCCTGTCTCCCTCCACACTGCTCTGTGCCTGCGTCCTATGCCTTGTGGACTTTGCTGTTGTCTCCTGTGCTCAGACCGTCTTCAGGTCTTTAAATCTTCAGATTGCCGGCAGAGCGGCAGGGGTCCGTCCCAGCCTTGGGCTGCAGTCAAGGCTTCTCTCCCAGAAAGACTGGGTGCTGTCTGGGGAGGCCTGGCAGGGCCCTTGATCAGGAGCGCCTGGGGCGCGTTGGCGCCCCGAGACCCCGCCCCCCCAGGCCGTCTGCTGCCCGGAGGCGCCCCCTGGTGGACTCCCAGGGGACAGCACGGAGGAGGACGAGCCAGTGCTCCGCCCCCAGCGCCTCTGGGTTGGCTGCTGGTCGTTTATTTTTCTCCAGGAAGATTTAATGACATCAGTAAAAGGATACATTTTTCACAAAATGGGCTTAATTTACCTGAAAAATGGGGTAATTTTTTTGAGCGCTCAGAACATGTTTTGTTAGCTTCGCTTGGCCGTTTTTTACGAGGGCCATTCTGTTAGCCATCTTCATTGTTTTAGGGAAGCAGGTGCCCGTTACAAGATCTGCCGTAGAAATTCATCTGGAGCCGGTGCTGGGAACAAGAGAGAAGCCCCGAATTTGGGGATCCCTCCCAGGCCTGCAGGAGCTCCTGAATCAGGGAACAGCCTCCCCACCCACCGTAAACCAGGGCCCGGGGAACTTAGAGCTGGCCCAGCATGTGCCATCCTAGTCCCCAGAGAAGACGCTGTTTTGCAAACACTGCTCCTTGCTGAAAGGCTGGAGGGTCCAGGGTCTTCTAGTAGATGAACAGCAGCGGAGGGATTTGCAGGGCAGTTCAAAGTCTGCAAACCCCATTTAGGGACCGACGAAAGGGGCGTGGACAAAGGTGGGGGAGGGGCACAGAGCCCGTATCCGTGAAGCTAGGTGGCTGCTCCAAGCCTCGCGTGGTGGCGGGCCTTGTTGGGCACCAGGTCCCAGACTTGGCGCTTTACCTTCATTGTCCCCCACTGCGAGCCAGGGGTCACACTGGCTGCTTGGGACGAATCAGAGAGCCAGTCCCCGCTCCGCCTGTGAGGAACTTAGGCAAGTCTGATTACCCCTGTTTTATGGATGAGGAAACTGAGGCCAAGGACGGCCGAGTTGCCCAAATTCCCACCTCAGCCGTGCCCTGCTGCCTCCCAGGTATCCTGCCACTGCACCTGTCCCACTTCTTCGCCTGTGCACTCTGCTTTTTCAGACTTCACCGTAAATTGTGACCTCTCAGCGGCATGGGGGTCCTTGGTCGCAGGGTTAATTTCAGGCTGCAAGACAGTGTGGGAGTGTAAGTCCCTCACCTCCCTGGCCTGCTTTCCTCATCTCAACACGGGACCATGAGTTGTGCCCCCCGTCTGCCTCCCGGGGCTGTCAGGAGGCCAGTGGGAGATGAATCCCCCACGCACCGCGGCGTCCTCGCTGCTGAAGTCCCCGCAGCCACAGCCAGGGTCCTTCAGTGCTCAGGGAGAGGGTGGTGCGGGGCTTTGCCAGTTTCAAACGCGCCACCTAGCGGCCAGCGAGCACACTGGCTTCAGGCAGCGGCTCCCGTCCAGTTCATCCGGGATCCAGGTTAGGAACTCATGCCCCACTTCCCTTGCATCAGAGTTGCTTCATGTGAAATTATTTCACCAAGCGCACTGACGGCTTCTTGGCAGGCCGCTTCGTCCCTGGGACAGCAAAGCAAGGAAATTGGCCATTTTGTTAACCCCTTCCTCCCAGCGTGTCGCTGGAGGGTGGGGCTGTCATCCAGGGGCGCTCCGCAGCAGGGTCCAGCCTGCAGCTGACCTACAGACGAGTGTGCGAGGGCCGGTGGCTGGCGGCAGCAGCCGCGGGTCCGGAAGAACTAGTTCGGTGATTCCCCGTGCTGTCGTTCTGTAGCTGTTGTGATCACGTCGCGCTAAATGTTCTGTCCCTACGCCTCCTCATGCTGTAGCCTCCACTGACTGCCGACGACTGACCGCCCGCTTTTTCACGCTCTTACCCGGCATTGTTTTCTTTCTGTCGGCCACCAGCCAAGGAGCACGTACGGCGTAACCGGCAGAGTCGGACCTTTTTGGTGGAGAATGTCATAGGAGAGATCTGGTCCGAGCTGGAGGAAGGTAGCGTCCTTGAACGTCCTTTGCCTGTGCTGGGTTTGTGTGTGCGTGCGCTGCCGGCAAACATGCTCTCCTACTTGTTTGTTCTGCACTTTTGGAAAGTGTCCAAAATCAGTCGGTTTTCAACACTACCCACCCAGGGCGAGCTCTTTCTTGGAGCTGTAATTTTGCATGTTTTAAAGCCACATAGATGCTTCCGGAGAAAGGTAGGGATTGGAACTCTCACCAGTTCCAGGGCAAAGTCTTCTGTTAAACAGCAGGTCACTTTACGGCGCTGTTAACGTGGCAGGAAGCTGTCCACTTGGGCACGCCGGGTGTGCACCAGCATATGCTGTGAATGCGCAGTTTGAGAGATTCACGCCCCCGGGCTCTCTGTCACCCGCACTAGCGGCGCTCTGGCGGACAGCACCACCTCTTCGGCCACGAGTGATGCGCTGTGCAGCTCACGGGCAAACCCGCTGTCCTCGTGAGGAGCGTGGGGCGTACGGGGCATCGCCCACCAGCTTGCTTCAGGGTGGCGTGCCGCGCAGCAGTCTGTGTAAAGGATGGCTGTTTTGTTTTTCTTTTTACCAGGGGACAAATACGTGGTTGTGGACAGTGGCGGCGGCACCGTCGACCTGACGGTGCACCAGATACGGCTCCCGGAGGGGCACCTGAAAGAACTGTACAAAGCCACAGGTGAGCCCCAGCGTGGCTGACTGCCTCCTACCTGGGCCGGTCCACTCGTTTCGGATTCCTCTCAGTGTCTCGTTGTCTCCGTGCCACCGGCACGCGGGACAGCAGGCAGGAGAAGGTGACGAGGCTTATTTAAGATCGAGAAGCGAAGTGCAGCTAACTCTTCTCTGAAACGCACACCACCGTAACTTGGCTCCTGGCGTAAAGCGAGCCTGTTTCAGCTCCTGGCCGAGGAGAAAGTTTCTTTCGGGAAGTTGTGGGAGGGTGTGACCGAAACCGGATGTCACTTGGGATGCAGCGCTGTGGCTCAGCTTTCTAGGAGGGTCCCAGGACACCTGGACTTGGATCCAGGCTGCCAAAGCCAAGGACAGGCTCCTTCCCTTGGGTGGGGGGGGGGTGACGAGTGATGAGTGGACACAAGTGTTGCGCGTGGGTCACCGGCCAGCAGTGACCACGGAACGCTGTGGATGGCTCGACGATAAACACGCGAGAAAAAACAACACACATGCACAGAGACAGACTAGTTTCTGTGGGGAAGTAGGGACAGAATGGCCACCCCCCCAATGGGGAGCGCGCTGATTTACCGTCCATACCTGCTTTTATTAGGCTCATTTTGCATAATAATTCAGGTAAAGTACAGTACTCATTCGGGGAAGTAAGGAACTATAGAAAACAAAGAACTCTGCCGGTCTATTGAGTTGGGGGTCAAAGAGCTGTAAGACTGAGGAACAAAATAACTTCCTCCTAAGACCCTTCTCATTCAACTGAGAACATTCTAAACAAAGGAGGTTTCACAGTAATTTACATGTTCTTTCTTAGTCCTGATCACCCCGGGGAATCCGCACTTCTCAGTACCGAGCTGCACCACCCTGTCATTGTTTCAGGCTTAGGTGGAGCAAGGGAACTAAGGCCACCGAGAGATAAGATTTTCTTCCGGACGCTGAGAACTCAGACTTTATCAAAGCCGAGGAGTGAGGGTCCATCACCCCCTTTTGCTGCAGCCCCCCAAGTCTTTCTTTTGGGGGGGCCTCCCAAAGTGATCGTGCCTGGCTTAGGTCGTTCCCCCCGTGGGGAATCTTACCCGTCTTTGGCTAACCAACCAAGCTTTTGGGGGTTCAGTCATGAATAAAGCAGCAGAAACAGCATTCCTGCCAGGGAGATAAGCTTTTGTCTCCTTGCTGGCTTACAGTTCCAAGGGCGTTCCCTTAGCCTTAGCTAGGCGGAGGTTTCAGCCTCTGATACCAGTCAGGGCGGTTCCCAACACACAAGGACTGAGCGAGGCCCGCTTGTGAAAACCACGGCGCTCCTGGTGCCTTCAGTGTGTCGCTTTTATTTAAAGAGTAGTTGATTTTAAACATTCCTCCATGAGGCATGAGAGGAACCTAAGCAGAATCACAGCGGCAGGCTCCCACCCAGGGGGCCCGAGTCTGTGCTCCTCCGTGTTTGGGGGGAGAACCGGGCGGGCGGGCTGGCTCTCCGCGCGCACGGGCTCCGTTTCTCGCCGCCTGTGACATGGCAGGCTCCGTTGTGTTCCTGACGCAGGCGGGCCCTACGGATCCTTAGGAGTGGACTATGAATTTGAAAAGCTCCTGTGTAAAATATTTGGAGAGGATTTTATCGAACAGTTCAAAATCAAGCGTCCTGCCGCCTGGGTGGACCTGATGATTGCGTTCGAGTCTCGCAAAAGGGCGGCCGCCCCGGACCGAACCAACCCGCTGAACATCACGCTGCCCTTCTCCTTCATCGATTACTACAAGAAGTTCCGTGGGCACAGTGTGGAGCACGCCTTGAGGAAGAGCAAGTGAGTGGGGCTGGCCCTCGGCTCGGGGCCCTCGGGGGGAGCGGAGCTGGGGGAGGCTTTGCCGCCGCGGGGTGGGTGCCCCGAAGTGTAGTTCAGTGGGAAAGACCAGTGCTGGGTGCTTCCTTTCCATCTATGAGATTTTTGTTTAAGAAGTTGTTTATCCCATAGCATCCTCCAAAGCGACAAAGGGGTTCTTTATTAATTGGTGGTGGTGGTAGTAGTAGTAGTAGTAGTATTGGCGGATGTGCAAGGAGAGTATCACTAGGAACCCATGGATTTGAGCATATCTGGTGTATTGTAAACCATGCAGTTACATCCTTAGCCATGTTCCAATTGTCCCATCTTGGCCCATGGGACCCTCTTCGGGTTGGCTCCTGTGTCATTAGTACGACCTTGGTGGTCTCCGACTGCCTGTGTCTTGTGGTCGGTGGAGACGCCCTGATTCAGCTAGTGCACGCCCCGCCTCCTCCGTCACTGGTTGTTTCTCTGAGAGGCCCTGGTTCCTATTTGTGGGGAACAAAGCAGATTCGAACCCAGGTCTTCCTGCTCTCGGAGCGGGGTCCTAGCCTGACCTCACTAGGCTAATGTTCCTTCTGCCCCTGGCTGACTCCCGGGTCCCGCCTGCCTAGTGCTGGGGCCTGCCAGCCCTCCCTGGGGAGACTGGCCGCGGCCAGCCACTGGGTCACGCCACACCCTCCCACATTGTCCTTTGGCCTAGACCGCGGAAAAAATTCCTCGTCTGTGACACATGGCATCATTTAGAATGCGATGTGGGGAGGCAGCTGGTATGTGCTTTGCTTCAGGGACAGAGATGCCATTTGTTTGGTCCCTTTAAACTTGAGCACAGGCGGGGTACACCCTGTACCCCGTAGCCCCTGGCTTTCCTTTAGTACTAGAGATTCCAAAACGTTTCCACAGATGGGGCATTCACCTTGATCTCCACAGCCACCCCTGGGCGGGAGGTAAGGCAAGTGGCATTATCCTTGGTTTGCAGACGGAAAGCTGGGGCTCAGAGCAAATCCTTGCCCAGAGTCCTGGAGCAGCTAAGGTCCAGACGGGAGCCCGGCAGCCTCGCCTCCCTGTCCAGGGCTCTTTCGGCCCCACGCCGCTGCTTTGGATGTGCTGCTCCTTCGACAGAGGCGGTGAGGGATGCCGGTAGGGTTAGGCTTCTCACTCGTGGGCAGGCGCCTGCAAGGCTGCACCTGAGCACACAGTTGCCTTGCATAGGAGCAGGTGGGCACATCGCTGGAGCCCTCAATGGACTCGCATCCGACGCTTGTTGAGTCAAAACATGGTCATTGAAAGAGAGAGGTCCCTTTATCTCCTTGTCCTCTGCACCAGATGCTGGCCTCCACTCTCCCCGGGGAAGGTTGGCCACAGTGGAAGGCAAAGAGGAACAGAAGAGCCTGCGTCTTAGCGTTGGAGCTTTCTCTAAGGGCTGAGGTCCTGGCAGTTTAGAGTGTTTCCAAGGCCTTTAAAACGCCTTTCAGCCCTCGGATAGGGCAGCCGTCCTGCCGGGGCCCGTGCCTCTGCCTGTCCGAGTCTCTGGGCACAGTTTATACACTCACCACCTGTTTCTCTCTGTGCCGTGGCCCGCAGCGTGGATTTTGTGAAGTGGTCCTCGCAGGGCATGCTGAGGATGAGTCCAGATGCCATGAACGCCCTTTTCAAGCCGACCATCGACAGCATCATTGAGCACCTCCGTAAGTCTCGGCCAGGGCTCAGCCGCTCACGGGCGGAGCCGAGGACGGGGACCGACTTTTCCGGCATCTCCGACTGTGCATGTGAAGTCGGGCTGGCAGATGGCCGGGGCCCGGAGCACGTCCCTGGGCAGATGCTGGGCACAGGCTCCAGACCCCTGCTTCCCAGGCACTGAAAGCAGCGGAGAGTCTGTCCTCCCTGGGGCGCTCCCTGTGGCCCCAGTGGTCCGAGAGCTGCGAGCTCTGCAGCAGCAATGTCACCCTCCAGCCCCAGGCCCCAGGCCCCAAGCCCCAGCTGTGCGCAGCCTCTCTGCCCGATGGGGAAACATCAGGAGCCCCGACCCTCGCAGGGGAGAAGGGACTGTTGCGTGGACCAAAGACAGGTCCCCACAGGAGGGGACACAGAGTCTGGCTGTGCGGCTGTGTGCTATCTCAGTGGCCTTGTGGCCTCTGTGTCCTCAAGGGCACACAGGGGACTCACCGGGGACCTTTTTCAGTACCCGGTATCCAGGCCCCCACCCCTTCCTCCCCTCTCCTACCAAATCACAACCCCTGGGGGTGGGCTGGGATCTCTATGTAAACCAAAGAGCCCGACTCACTCAACAGAGCCACAGGCTTGCGAGAGTTAGGAGTGTCCCTGATGCACAATGATGACCACTCAACACGATCACCGTCTACCGTGAAAGTGGGTTTCTCCTTGGCCGTAGCAGCGCTTTTTATTCCCGAATAAAAGCACGTTGGTGTGCAAACCCCCTTTCTTTGAAAGACCAGCTCTACAAAAATTCTGGTCAAACGAAGCCTGCCCTCCAGTTGGGTGTGCCCACTGCCCACGTCCTCAGGCCACCCAGTCCCCCTTGGCTGCTGGCTTTGGCGGCAGGATGTCATCCCGCCCCCTTGCCTTCCAGGGGACCTGTTTCAGAAGCCCGAGGTATCCACGGTCAAGTTCCTCTTCCTGGTGGGCGGCTTCGCCGAGGCCCCGCTCCTGCAGCAGGCAGTCCAGGCCGCCTTCGGGGACAAGTGCCGCATCATCATCCCCCAGGACGTGGGCCTCACCATCCTCAAGGGCGCCGTCCTTTTCGGCCTGGACCCCGCCGTCATCAAGGTGCGCCGGTCCCCACTCACCTACGGGGTGGGCGTGCTGAACCGCTACGTGGAGGGCAAGCACCCGCCCGAGAAGCTGCTGGTGAAGGACGGCACCCGCTGGTGCACCGACGTCTTCGACAAGTTCATCTCCGCCGACCAGTCCGTGGCCCTGGGCGAGCTGGTCAAGCGCAGCTACACGCCGGCCAAGCCCTCGCAGCTCGTCATCGTCATCAACATCTACAGCTCGGAGCGCGACAACGTGAGCTTCATCACCGACCCCGGGGTGAAGAAGTGCGGCACGCTGCGCCTGGATCTCACGGGGACGGGCGGCGCCGCCGTGCCCGCCCGGAGGGAGATCCAGACTCTCATGCAGTTTGGGGACACCGAGATCAAGGCCACGGCCGTCGATATAGCCACCTCAAAGAGTGTCAAGGTCGGGATAGACTTCTTAAATTACTGACCGGCCCTCCCCGTCGCCCGCCCCCTTGGACTCAGCTCACCTGCATCTGCTGACCTCAGCCCTGACCGTTCTGTCCATGCCCTTGACCTCTGACACCGCCCCCCCCACACTGAATTTCAGCAGGGAAGATGAGACCAGGGCTAGACATTTTTAGGGATTTTTGAGGGCACACTGGAGTCAGAGAAGCTGTCGGGAAATGAAGATTGAGGTTTGGGGACGGGAAACGCAAGGAAAGCGGTCAGAGACGGGAACCCGTGCGTCTCTGCCCAGCAACGGAGCTCGCTTGCTCCTCAGGAAGCAGAATTCTGGGCGTTCTGCCGCCGTCCTTCTGGATTCGCCACGAGAGCCTTGAGCCAGGAGGAGATTCTTCATCTTTCCCAGGCTTCGCTTTTCACATTTTTCTTTTTCTTTTTTGGATGGCAGTCGATATGAAATGCCACCCACCTGCCGTTCATTGCTTTTGCTCGTCACTTGATCAGGAGTGGAGATTCAGTGGGAAGTTGGAGCATTTTCAGCTGGTGGGAGAGGACTGCCCATGCTGGGCCCTATTTGAGGCTGTCGTCATTTAAATTCCAAATGGGTCCCGTGAAGAGTAGCTGCAGCCCTGGCTCGTCCACCGGGATCCGTGCGAGGGGAAGGGCTGGCGCCCCAGCTCTGCGGCTGGCGACGACTCGCTCCGGTGGAAATGGATGCTGCTGCCGTCCCGCATCACGTGCTGTGTAATTTTAGGCATCAGAACGCCAACTCCTGATTTCTGAATTCATAAGTACTGCCAGTTAATCTCAGTGGGATTTTTTTTTTTTTAGAAGAAAATGAGGTGCATTTTCACTTGTTCTTGTCACCAAGCCCAGGAATCTGGGACAACCCCTCACCTTGGAAAATGTGCATATTTTAAATTGGCTCCCTCCTCCCAGCTTACCCTCAGCCCCCTGAAAGTGTTGGTCGTTCATCCCCACATTTTCAAAGAAATGCATCGTCAGTACACAGGCAATGCATCTGTTCCATGAACTCTTGCATTAAAATGGTTAGTTTTTAAATTCTGTCCCAGAGGAATTTCGAGATCTATACTTCATGAATTAAGCCAAGTTTGTTTGTTTTTTTTCAAAGCAGATTTGTGGGTTACCCCCTGGAGGGTGTTGGTTAAAAGAGGTTCCTGGAAGTGTCCGGTCGCTGCATTGTACCCCTGACACTGTTATCACTAATGTAGTGTCCTGTACCAGCTGCAGAACACTAGAGCAGACAGGCAGACAGGTTCCTGGATCCTACCCCTTTTACAGACGGAAGTCAAGTCTTGGAGAAGGGGACCAGGGTCTGCGGGTTTCAGTAGGCGCTGCGGGAGACGGTGGTCTGGCCGACATCTGAGAACCGCTCTGCTAGGGCTGTGTGGAGAGCCCAGGCGCAGACCGGTCTCCCCGAGGAGCAGCAACCTTGTCCTCTCGTGAATGGGGCTGGGGCCCCAGCTGGCTTGGGAGTGGCGCCTCTAACCCTCCCAGGAAGGTCAGCAGATGGGAAGAAAGGCGCCCTAAGAAAGGGACCGACCGAGGCGCCGACGGGTGGGGCCTGCGTCCCCCACTCCCAAAGACAGCCTTCCTCTCCACCGTCCAGGAGCCCAGGGAGGATCGACAACCAGACCCCCGACTCCCGGCCCAAGTGGTCGGCTCAGAGCTGCCCTCCCACCCGCTGGCATTCCCTTCCATTTGGAACCCTGGGGCATGCGCAGTGAGCGAAGGAAGGGCGAGCGCGCTAGCTTTGAGTGCTCACCGCCGTCCGCAGATCTGCAGTAGCATTTCTAATGTCATTTTAACGTGTCTCCTTTGTCACCTCACCCGCTGCAGAAGTCCCTACTAGAATGTGAAACACAAGCAACCGCAGAACTTGGGGGCGCTCGTCACACGGCCGTCACTGGGCCGCTCGTCCAGGTACACAGGTGTGCCCGCCAGGGCTTGCTTGCTGCCTGCTCTGCTCCAAAGGCCACGTGCTGTGGGTCTCTGGTGTCGCCAGCCATACTCTGCAAATAAGACTTTTCTATTGAGTTATAAGTAATATAATTTTATGTACATACCGTGTTAGAAGATTGTACAGATTCTTTATTTCTATAATGTGCTTTTCTGGTTCAAAGAAAAGAAACATGCTCTCTGAATTTCGTTGCTGCCTTTAATTTTTCAAGGTTTCATTTCTTAAGTAGGCTTACTACTCCGCGATCCGTACCGATCCTAAGCTGCGGACATCGTACGCAAGACCGAGCGGCAGACGAGCGCCGGGCAGACTGGCCGCCTGGTCAACAGCTTCGTCAGACCTTCCTACACACCCATCCTTTCCACAGGGTCACAGGTCGTGTTTAAAGGAGCATAATAATGTATCCATTCTCCTGTCCAGCCTCGGAGAGCTGAACATTCTGGTTCTGTAAGCAAAGTGGCCGTGTGCAGGAAAACCTAGGAAAATTCCTCACGCCCCTTGTGGGGCGGGGCAGGGGCTCTGAGGGCGAAATGGGGTCCACCTCCCGCGCGGCTTCCGGTGCGCCAGGGACAAAGGAAGGGACCGGCTGGGGCGCAGACCCAGCTTCTCCACTGCATTAAGTGTAAGTGCGGGTGAAACAGTCAAGTCCCTCTTTTTTTTGGCTAATGGAAGGCCTTTCCCACCTTGCACTAAGGACGTCTCCTTGTCTACTATATATTTCTCTTCAAATGAGCTGGCTGAAGTCTGTAGAGTCGGCAGATAGAGGGTGGAGGGGGCGTGATACTTTCACTGGACTTTCTTCTGGTCCCAAAGATGCAGCCCCAGTAGTGGAACCCCGTAAAGGGGGTCCTCAGATCTGTGCTTCCCCCTCCCCCCATGGAAGGACAGCCGAGTAAGAGAGCTGGATGGGCACGCCTGGACACATTTTCTAATCTTAGAAAATTTCTAAAAGGCCTGTCGTCTCGACAGGTTACTCAGTTGTCCCTGGCTTATTATCTTATGTTCGCCTTTCTCCGAGGCAGAACTGGAGAAAGATTTCCTTTGTAACTGCCCTTTCTGTACACAGCAGGCGTTAATAAGTGCTGAATGACAGACAAGATAAGAAAGGGGAGGAGACGCACAAGCGTTTTTGCAAAGCGATGGCTAAGATGCGTCCAGATTACCGAGCCTGCCCTATCATTAGAATGATATTTAGATCAAGTTTAGCTTTTAGAGTCCAGGTCTGGTTAATCGCCAGGGTGGCAAAGAATCGCATGCACCCATATAAACAGGAGTCAAAATGCATTATTAGTCGACGATCGAATTTCACGTTGTAGAGACGAAATAGCTGTGATTAAGCTGCATAGTTATGCCGGGAAACGGCCTAACTGGATGACTACTGTAAAAAGTTGTCGGCCTTGATGTTGTTACACTTCTCACCTGCTTGGAATAAGGAACTGTATCCTCACAGGGGTCTTGTTCGAACTTCGCAGAACCTTGCAGCAGTCCACGACTTGACGAGGTTGTATCTGCAAACTCTGTCTTCACAGATGTCCAATAAAACAAAACTCGGGATCTCATGTGGCCCAGCCTTTTTTTTTTCTCCTGCTCTGAACGTGTAAATGGAACTTCAAGTGCATGGTTGCCGACCTCCTCCTGCCCCCCATGTCAGGGAGATAGATCGTTCAGGTGCAGCAAAGCTTTGCCCACTCTCATTGCAACCAGACTGGCCCCTTGGTTTGCTGGGAAGGCAGGCTCCCTCGCCGTCTATGGAGCCCCCTTCCCCTCCAGAATGGATGAAGGTGGCCTGGCCAGAGGAAGCGCAGGTAAGCCAGGGGGGCCGCTGACAACGCCACTGAGCCCACTGAAGGTTGTTTAAAAAAAAAAAAAGGCACAAGGTCGGGTCGGTGCCTTGCCCTCTGACATCCCGGCAGGCACACCAAGCTGGCTGCTGCATCTAGAGTCTTGGGTTTATTCCAACTCTATGTCTGGATCGCCCTCCAGAGTTGGCCCTGGAAACTTCTGGACAGTGTGAGGTAGGGAAGGCTGGGAGGTGCAGTAAACAGACAAAGGAGTATTAGAAAACAGTGTCGCCCAGCCCAGCAGTCTGGCCTCCACTTCCTTCTCTGTACGGGGAGGGGCTGGGGCACGTGCTCCGTGCAGGCCACGCCTCCCGGCGTGCCTTCTGGGTCACCCAGTGGGCAATCCAATGAGCTGAAGGCCCAGGCCCCCACCCCCCTTGGCGCCCGTAAGGTGAGGATGGTTCGAAAGGACTATAGCCCCAGTCCCTTGGCATCCCTTCATTTAAGGAGCATTGCCCCTTACTGCCCTGGTACCTGCCTGCCTGGCCTGCTGGAAATCCGTCTTTCCTAATAGCTGCAAGGCAGGGGGCTGGGGGAGGAGCCCACAGGGAGCACCTGTACCCGAAAGCCGCCAAGGACAGGGGCCTCCTCGCCCAGGCTGCTCCCTGCACCGGCTAGTCGCTCCCAGCTCCCAGGGCGCTGAGTTTGGGCTGCGACTGGGCACGGGGGAGGGGGCTCTGTTCCTGCCGACCCTCTTCCACCGGGACCACGGGGCCGCAACCCTGGCCTCCCCCGTGTTCACATCACTAAAAGGCCGTTTGACCTAGATCCCTCGGCGCGCCCTACCCCCAATTCCAGAACCCAGAGGGGCCCGGCTGGGGAAGACTGAGAACGGAGATCGGCTTGGGAGACCGGGTATGTGTGGCGCTGCTGCTGAGCGAGGCACAGGGGGAAGCTCTCCCCCGTCTCCCCCCCACCCCTGCCCATTCACTCGGGCTCCCCTGCCCCTGAGTGGGGCTGCAGGAGGGCGAGGAAGAGGGAAGGCGCAGGCTGGGGAGCGGGACTCAGCCCTTGCCCCTCCCCCTCCCCGGGGGCGGGGCGGGTGGTGAGGGCACAAAGGCCCGGAGGCGGGGCGGAGGCCCAGCCCGGCTGGAGGCTTTGGCTGGGCCGAGATTCTGGCCGGCGCAGGTGAGCGACTCAGGAAGGGGTTGGGAAAAGGAGGGGCGCCGGTACCTGCGCTCCCAGAACTCGTTGCCTGGCACCTAACCCTCTAATACGTCTCCTATCCAAGCTCCTCCCTTCCACCTCCTCCAGGCAGGCCTCGGGGTGGTCCGCTGCTGCCTAGCCAGCCACCACCCACGCTGCGAGATGCCCCCTCCCCAGCGGCTCACTGTTGGGCAACAAAGTCCTGCCGCTCAGAGCTGGGAGGTAGTCCGTTCACACCTCCTTGGACATGACAACCCGCAAACAAGTTCCTTAACCTCTGTGTATTTTTTCCTCATTATATTGGGGACCCCAATAGGAACTAACCCTGGGGGTGTCCCTGAGGATTTAACAAGAATGCAGCCCGGCAGGCAGCCATGTCCCCTAGCAAGCAGTCTATAAATGTCTGAACTGCTTTAAAAATCCCCAGCATTGCCTACTGCCCCTGACTGTGGCCCTCCCCCTCACCCCTGAGGCCCCTGACCTGGAGGGAGAACATCACTTTTAGGAGAGGAGCTGGCTGGCCCCACCAGCACCCTGAGATGCGGCTCCTGGCCCATCCCGAGAGGGGACCACAGGCCTTCCCTGAAGCGGGGAGGGGTCTGGCTCTGGAGAGAGCTACCACACGACTGTTACAGTGCCCCCCGCCCCGCCCCCCACTCCCCCACCTTGGACTCCATGCCAGCCTGTCGGGACTTCTGGTCCCTGTAGCCAGAACTCACTCATTCCTTGCTGTGGGGTTGCCCTGTGCTTTGCAGGACACTGAGCGGCATCCTTGGCCTCTGCTCCCTGGGTACCAGGGGCACCCTATCCCCAAGTCTTGACAACCCCAGATGTCTCCAGACCCTGCCAGGTGTCCTGGGAGGGGCGGCGGTGGCAGCAGAAGCCACCACTGAGGCCTGACCCCCCTGGAGGAAAGGGGCTCTGTGGTGAGGGCGTCTCAACTCCCCCCTCCCCCAGGGTTCTGAAGTCTTACCTGGGGGCTCCTGGGTCTTGCTCATCTTTCCATTCCTAACCTCGGTCACAGTTGGTGGCCAGAGTGTGTGTACAGTTCACGATGTCTGATGGAGGATAGATGGGAGGTTGGCCGAGAGGGTGGGGTGCGGGGAGGCCCCCCAGGGCAGGGGGGACCCCGGGGGGGTGGTGATCTGCACACCTGATATGTGAGTTCACGTAGGACGTGAAGGCCCCTGAGCGTTGTGACGGAAACCAGCAACCTCTCCTGGTTTGTGCGAGACGGTGAAACTGCCCCTCCATCCCAGCCCCCTGGCAGGGTCGCTCGACTCCCAAGGGCTCTAGCTCACTTGACGCGAGTTCCTAAAACAGGGGCATTGGATGAGAAGCTCATTCCCTCTTCCCTTTATGAGCAGAGAGCAAAATCATGGAGCCTTCCAAGCCCTTCATGAGACAGCCGCCGATCACACCAGGCTACAGTGGTGAGTGGCCCCGTGCCCTGCCGGGATGGCCCTGCCCTGAGAGCCACAGTCCGGTGACTGCCCCCGCGCTGGCCCACTGCCCGTGTCTGTCTGGCTGACTGGGCCGGAACAGGCGCTTCAGCTTTTAAGGTGCTTGTTAAGAGCGCCCCGTTGCTGAAGATGGCTGATGGAGAGATGCAACTCAGGCCGAGTCCCCCAGCGCACCACCGGGCATGCAGGAGGCACTGAGCGAATGGCCGTGGAATGCGTCTGGACGGGGACAGACACAGCACTATGGGCAGAGCTGAGGCCTCTCTTTCTCCCCAAGTGGGGCTTAAGTTTTACGGCAGACCTGTGCCTGTGGTCCCATTCCTTCTTCATCCCCTAGTGGGGAGGGTGACCACCTGCCCCAGTTCACCCAGGATGCTCCCAGTTCTACTGGAAGTTCCAAGTCACGCCCGAATCCTTGGTACCCAGACCATTTGCTCCCCTACCCGAAGGCTTCTGGGCCACCGAGAACTCCCTGAGACACCTCTGTGACGAGCCCAGTGACCCCGATCGGCCCTCACGTGCAGGGGGTCCGAGGAGGGGAGATGCAGGGGCCATATTCCGAGGTGGCCCGGCCTCCCCCGGTCCTGCTGGTGGGTTGAGAGAGCAGGCTCCCGGTTCTAATGCACTGAGGTTCCCGTTTCCGCCTGGCCACTGTCTGAAGCTCCTTACTTCCCTGTGGCAAGGGACCATTTCTACGAAGTGGGCGTGTTTGTCATCGCAGGGCTCTGGAGGCTGGAAGTCTGGCATCAAGGTGTCGGCAGGGCCGGGCTCCCTGTGGGGGCTCCGGGGGGAGGGCCTTTGCTCGCCTCTCCCGGCTTCCCGTGGGCCGGGCATTCCTGGGTTGTGAGAGCGTCCCTGCAGCCCCCGCCTGCACCTCTGCCACACGGCCCTTCCTGTGGCCTTTCCCCTGTGTCGTCTGCGTGTCCAATCTCTCTGTCCTTTCCTTTTCTAAGGACACCGGGCACTGGGTGTAGGGCTCACCCTAAATCCAGCATGATCTGAATTCCCAGATCCTTAATGACACCAGCAAAGACCCTACTTCCAGATCAGGTCGCGTTCATAGGTACCAGGGGTGAGAACTTGTACAAATGTATTTGAGGGGCCCAGTTCCACCAACCACAAGGGGGAATGATGGATTTTTGTGCAAGAGTGTGGTGAGGGTTACCGGAGCCAGCGTACACAACCTCTTGAAAACGTCTGGGCCCTTAGCGAGACCTCATAAAGGCAGGTTGCATTCCTGGGTGTGGACATCCGCGTGGCTTTACAAAGTAGGCCCTGGTGGAGGAACAGCCACAGTGGCAAGGGCCCTGGCTGTCTACCCCCTCCCCGTGACATCCGGGTGTGTTTTAATTGCCCAAGGGGCGGGGAGACAGGGTGCTGGGTAGAGGACGTCAGGATCAGTCTACTAATTAGGTTCTTCTAGGAGGTGGCTTCCTCCAAGGTGCAGGGGGTACGGGGGCGTGGGGGGGGGGGGCGGCTTTCAACTCTGAAGCCAGGTGCCCCGACCTGGGGACAAAGGCAAAACTGTTGCGCTTCCATCGTGAGAGTTAATGTATTTATTTTTGCAGTTGAAAAGCAAGTTCTTAACCAGTTTTTCCTCATTTGTCCTTTCTTTCCCACGTGGTTTCATTGTGATGATATTATAGCACTTAGGATTTCAGCATCCCGTTTAAGTAAATAGTTGTGCTTTCCCCGCACTAATTGTGATGATTATCTGTCATTTTCTTGGGAAATGGTGAAAAATTGTTCCGGGGGGTGGGTCTCCCAGATAATGAATTTACCTTTTTGTGTAATAGGCCTCGGCTTTTAATAAGCCCGCAATTTCCCCAACGGTCCGACAAGAAAGATCCCAAATTGCCTTTGGGAAGTGTGAAGGAAAATAAGCTTTCTCTCTAAAAAAGACGAATAATTTCAATTACTCCTCAGTCTATCATTTTGGCCCATTACACGCTTTCCCCATTTACTGCTCGGGCCGACGTCAGGGGCCTTGCTATCAAAGAACATTACTGTCCTCGCCTTTGTTGAAACGGGCTGCTTTCCCTCCCTGGCTCCAAGGTCGTTTTTGGAGCGGCCTTGGCAGGGCCCAGCCCCAGCGGAAACGACAGCCCTGCCGGTGTGAATGGCCTTTGGGAAAAACGCGAAGTTATTGGCCAGAGGACGGCCAGGTTGCCAGGTTGCGGGCTGAGATGCGGAGGCGTCTGGGCAGGTCCTCGGTCCTCGCTGCAGGCGGTGATGCCGGCTGGCGGCCCTCCCGCAGGCTTCATCCCGTACCTGAGCTGCGAGGGCACGGCTGCCGAGGACCACGGGGCCCGGTGCGTGCTGGCCTTCCAGGAGAAGACGCAGCGCTACAAAGACCAGCTGGAGGAGTTGCGCTGCTCCGTGGCCACTGCCCCAAGGCTGCAGCCTGTCTGCTCCGAAGAGACGGTCCTGCGGGCGCTGCACGAGTACGAACGGCAGCACCACCCCCTCAATCTGGGTACCAGCTCCCCCCAAACAGCCCCCTCCACCCCGGGGCCCCAGTGCAGGGCCTGGCAGCCGCCACCCCCCCCCCCCGCCCCGCCCTCGGAGCTGCCGCAGAGAGCTCAGAACCCAGCACCGCTCCAGATCCCCTGAGGCCAGTGTAAATGGAAAGGCCCGATGTCTTAAAATGAGAAACGTTTCCAGGGGGGAGAAGGACCCAGGTCAGGGGACAGGGTGCTGGGACCTGAGAGCCCCTGGGCAAGTCGCCGCGAGTTCGGACAGGGGCCATCTCTGCTTTCTCTGGGCCGGCCACCGTCATCCCGTCAACCACTCACAACAGCCCCGTGAGGTCACTGCTGTCATCCCCACATTGGAGATGGGGAGTGAGGCTCCGGCGGGGAGTGTCCCTTGTCTGAGGTCAGACCTAGGTTTGAACCCAGCTCCTCCAGGTACTAGCTGGGCGCAGCCAGGTTTTACACTAAGTGACAACTACGAAAACAACGGACAATATAATCACGTAATGTTAAAATCACAATAGTGATCTACTGTGGACCGTTTTCAGGTCTAAAAAGTCTTATAGGAAGAGTAATGGACTGATTGCCTTTATTGTTATTGCTGTAACTGTTGGGGGACTTTCAAGAACACATTTCTTATGGTTTAAAATTTTCCAAGACATTGCAAAGAATATTTGCCTAAGACTTTTTGAGACTGAGCCCAGCTTAGCAGCTACTGGCTGTGTGACTCAGGACAGGTTGCTTCCCCTCTCTGGGCTCCAATTCCTTCACCCAGGGCAGGGACGGATGGACCAGATGCTCCCTAGGCTGTCTTCCGGCTCTGAGGTTGTGGGACTCCGTGGCCTAATTTGATTTTTACACCAACTGGAGGAGGCCGGTGGGGCAGTAATCTTTCACCTCATAAATGTGAACTTGCCCAAGGTCAGCCGGCTGGACAGAGCCATTCATGACCTGCAAGCAGCTTCCCGGGGCTTTCTCCTGATCTGGATGCTTCTCTCTCTCTCTCTCATTTTTTTAGGGGGGGGGGGAAGGGAAGAAGAAAGAGAGGGAGAGAAACATTTATGTGAGAGAGAAACATCAATCAGTTGCCTCTCACACATGCCCTGTTTGGGGACCAAACCCACAATCCAGGTATGTGCCCTGACTAGGAATCGAACCCGTGACCCTTTGCTTTGCGGGACGATGCCTAACCCACGGAGCCATGCTGGTCAGGGTGGATGCTTCTCATGATTCTCTTATGTAAACTGTCAAAGAGCGATGTCTGAAGCTTTTCATCTGAGAAAGCAGCAGGACCTGTTTCAGGGCAAGGACTTGGGAATCAGACAGACACGAGGTTGGATCTTGGCCCTACCACTTTCTTGCTGTGTGACATTGGCCAAGTCTCTCTCTGCCTCTTTCAAGTCTCAGCCTCCTCCTCTCTACAATGGAGGTAATAACAGCACCGACTTCTGCCAGTTTGTAAGAGAATGAAATAAGAGGCTATATGTACAGCCCCCGCGGCGGCGCCTGCCACGGCGAGTCAGCCAGCCAGGGGGAGCCGCGGTCAGGACCTCCGCAGGCCCAGGGCTCCACCCGGGGCTAAACGTTGGGGTGCCGGCCAACTGGGGAGCACCACCCGTGGTGAAGTTTCTCAGTGCCCTCAGGAAGCACAGTGTCTCTTTGCAGAATGCAAAGTGATGAAGAAACCTCTCGAGGAGCCCCCGATGCCTGGCTGGTCCGGCTTCCTGCCAAGAGCCAGGGTCACCGAGTTAGGCTGCGCCACGCGGTACACCGTCATGGCCAGAAACTGCTACAGGGACTTCCTGGACATCCTGGAGCAAGCCAAGAGAGCGCGCCTGAAACCGTACGAGGAGTGAGTCTGGCTGGAGGTGTAACCACAGGTAGCAAGGGGGAGAAGGGGCAGGTCTGGCCCGGGGCCTCAGCTGCCCCACCCCAGCGCTAGGGCTGCCGCTGTGTCTGGTTTGTTTCCCCTGGGGCTCCCGCTTGTCATTGCAGGGCCTGACTAGCGGCCAGCACCCCGAGTCCCCCACCTTACCCAGCCTTCCCCCCCGGGGGGCCTGCTTGTGGTCTTTGCTGGCAGGAAAACCACCAGGGCCACCATCCTGGGAGCAACCTAAGGCCCCATAGGGTGCTGCACAGGGCGGCTCATGCGGCCTCAGCTTTCCTTTCTGTAAAATGGAGATGATCGTCCTTACCTTTAGGATAAGTGGTAGGGATTAGAACTAAACACGTCGTCCTCACCAAGGGCCTGCATAGATTATATTTGTTCTTTTTTAAAAGACTTTATTTATTTTTAGAGAGGGAATAGAGGGAGAAAGAGAGAGAGAGAGAAAGAAATATCAATTGCTGGGGGCCATGGCCTGCAACCCGGGCATGTACCCTGACTGGGAACCAAACCTGCGACACTTTGGTTCGCAGCCTGCACTCAATCCACTGAGCTACGCCAGCCAGGGCATATATTTGTTCTTTTTAAAAAATTATTAACAAAAGGAGTAACTCTATGACTTATGTCCTTATGTTAGAATATATGGAGTTAGGTCCACGCAGCCTCCTCCTGCTGCTCCTTCAAGAGATTTGCACTGTGAAGAGTTGCTGCCAAAATATCCGGACTTTTCTGTTCCAGGTGAGGCAGGACCCTCTCCTCCTTTCCCACTCTTTTTATAGAGGGGAGAAAGTGTTTGCATGGGCCTCCCTGCATCGCCGGACCACCTGACTGCGGCTCACGGAGATGGTTTCTCTTCCAGATGGAAGCTGTCCCATCCTTACAAATCCCCTGAGAGACGACCCCAGACCTCCGGCGTCGTCTGGCAGTGTTCAGATGCCATGCAGCGGGGAGGTTTATCTGGAGCCCTTGTCCTCCGCCAAGGATGCAGAAGGCTAATGCGGAGAGCCTCCTAAGGAGCTGACCTGTAGGGGGCGCTCCAAAGCTCGCCATTCTCAGGAGAGCATCAGCCCATCACCACCCACACCCCAAGAGGCACTAGGGACATTTCCTAACTTAAGAATTTTTTTTTCCACGGACACCAGCACCCTAGCTGGTTAGCAATAGCATGCCATGAATGAGAAAGACCTTTTATTGTCCTGTGGGAATAAAGAGGATACTTCTCAGCTCGCTCAGGGCTTCTGTGGGTTTTATTCCAGAGTCTGTTAACCTGGAGAAGAGCCAGGGCGGGGCCCACCTCCTGCTAAGCCCGAGGTAGCGGCGTGCACCTGGGCAAGGCTGCGAGGGAAGCCTCGCCCAGGCCTCGCACCTGGCCGTCCCCATCAGCCGTCTTGGGCCCGAACACCGTGGCCCCCGCACCTCGCAGATGCCGCGCCCACCCCAACCCTGGCCTTTCCGAATCCCAGTCCCTGGGAGAGACCCGCTGGTGGACACCAGCCGCCGTACTTTCCCAGGGCTGCTGTAACGAGTACCGCACACTGGGGGGCCTACGACGGCAGACATTTCTGGAAGCCTCCAAACCCAAGGGAGTTAGCAGGGCCGTGCTCCCTCTGAAACCTTAGGAGGAATCTTTCCTTGCGTCTTCTCAGCTCCTGAGGGTTTGCCGGCGGTCCCTGGTATTCCTCGGTGCACCGTTCCCGTCTTCGTCATCACACGGCTCCCCTCCGTGTCTTTGTGCGGCTGTCTTCTTCAAAGGATACTGGTCCCGTTGGATTAGGGTCCACCCTTCTCCAGTGTGACCTCATCTAAACTTAGCGAATCTCCTCCGCAAAGACCTTGTTTCCAAATAAGCCACATTCTGAGGTACCAGGGGTTAAGACAACATCGTATCTTTTTGGGAGGACACAGTTCAACCCACACCACTGGCTAACGTCCTCTTGCCACTGATGGGCACTCTCTCTGATCTCCCCCTGGAGCCGCTGACACTCGGAAGAAATCAGAGCGTGGCTGGGCAGTGAGGACACGCTCCATCCCGGGGCTCTGGCCATGGCAGGGACTTCCACCCCGGCTCCCTGGACCCCCAGGGTTCCGTGGGTAGAAATCAGGGGTCAGAGTTTTGACTTTGATGAGAAAAAAAGAACTTGATGAGAAAAAGAAAGTTACATCTTCGTTTTCACTAACCTCCAATGAAACTTAGTGTTGCCTTTTCTTATGAATGTAGGAAACACTGTAGGCCGGCCTGTGACCTCAGCCTGGCGATTTTCTGATTTTCTGCCCGGTGTGCTGCAAGGATTTTTAAAACATGCAACACCCGACTAGAGTCAAGGACACTGACCTCTCTTCCCTTGGATTGTCAAGTAAAAAAACAAAAACAAAACAACAGCTAACACAACAATAGCTGTCCAGTGTAAATGAATCAAAATTATACCTATTTTTTGTCAGATTGGCAAAAAAATATTTTTTGGGTGTGCCACAGAATGTTAGTAATTAGTTGTGTGTGTCATGAGATGAAAAAGGTTGAAAATCGCTGCCTTAGCCCAATAGAAATCACAGGCCTTCTCACACCTTAGGACACTTGTTGCAGACAGCTGGAAACCATGGCACTGTTGCTCACGACTCTGTAATCGCTGCAGTCATGACAGCCACTGCACTCACTAACATACTGTTATTCAACACATGCGTGAAGAAACACACTATTTCACAAATCTGTTCTTTCTAATATTTTGATACTATTTCAGTAGAATTGGTTTTCTCTATATTCTCCTGTATTTTACTTTACATTTGTTTTTTTTTTAAGAGTATTTTTTAGAGAGAGGGGGCAAGGGAGGGAGGCAGAGAGGGAGAGAAACAGCAGTATGGGAGAGAAACACCAATCAATGGCCTCTTGCACGCCTCCCAGTGCATGCCCCCAGCTGGGGACCCAGCCCACAGCCCAGGCATGTGCCCTGGCCCGGAACTGCCTTTCCGACTGCAGGATGGTGCCCTACGCACCAAGCCACGTCAGCCAGGGCTTTACTTTACATTTAAAGACATTATTCGGAGAAGAGGCCCACAGGTTTCACCAGCTAGCCAGAGGTCCCTGGCACCGAAATGGTCCAGGGAAATAATGAAGGATGTGTGTAAAGAGTGAGTGTCACACAAAACACCCAACCCCACGGGAGCTGGGATCACAGTGATTCCGATTACTCCAAAATAATGTGATGGGAGAATGCTGTTATGCAGAAATATCTGCTACAATGCATGCATGCATGCATGCAAAAAAAAAAAAAAAGCCAGGCATAATAACAGCAAACCTTGTGTACACACACACTACAATCCTGTTGTTCGTTTTAAAGAGGGCCGCGACCGAGTAGAGGGTGCTAACCCGTAATGCTAACAGTGGTTATTTACACGATGGTGTTACTGGTCAGTTTTATTTTTCTGTTTGTTTTTTTCTCCCAGTTTTCCACAGGCAACAGCTATTGTTAACATCATCGTGAAGAGATGTTACTTTAAGAATCCTCATTTGAATTGGTTAGAAGACACATTAATCTTTTAGAGAGTGTAGGTTAGAAATTGTACATCTCATTGCCAGGGAGCTGGCTGGCGTTCTTTCCACAAGGCTCAGAGAACAGCTGGGATTTTTCCAGTTTTGGTGAAGCCCTGGAGAGTGACCCCAAAAAGTCCCAGAAAGGAAATCAGGAGACAGATCCTTCACCCGCCTGGGCCGGAGGGGTCCAGCCCACGTCTTCTCTGCTGGTCCCTCAGAAATGAACCTCACGGGAGGCGTAGCTGGCTGGTTCCCCCTCCAGGACCATAGAGTTCATGGATGTTTGCTCTGGGCTCAAAGTCGCTGAGATCTCTGCCCGTGAAATTAAGGGGAGCGGGGACCAAAAAGGCCCCTTGAGACTGCCCTCCTGTTGGCCTCATCCACGGGTTAACGTCACACATCCAGATTTAAGTCACTAATTCACTCGGCACCAAGCTTTAAAGAGCAACTCGAACTGTAAAACACACACACAAAAACCACCACCCAGTGACAGAGGGAACAGCACTGAATAAAGGCAATTTTAAAAATTGTTTAATAGTACCTAGGTCTTCTGCAGCTTCAAGATGAAGGTTGCCAGCTCCGCGGTGTGGATCTGTAACCCCTTTTGTGGAAGCCGCTCTGCATCACAATCCTCTCCTTAATCTTTATCTTTTTTGTTTCTCCGTAGCCTGTAATTTCTAGAGCACGGTTCTGTCGGGGGAGGCAGAGAGGTGATTTTCCTGCACAGCAAATTATCATTATTAGCACAAGCTGCATCCTTAATGAGCTCATTCTTGCCACGGAAAACAATTCCATTACCTGCTCAGACGAAACTCCCCGGGTCGGGAAGGGCTGAAACATCGGAGGGCGTGGACTTGCACGTTTGCCCGTGCCATCAGCGCCTCTTGTGGCAGAGTCTGACTTCTATGGCGGACGTGGGGAGGGGATGCACGGCTTCCCTGTCCTCGCTCCCATGCAGGGAGGGTGACGGGCTGGTTCTACCCAGGCTCTCGGTCACGGCTCTCACGTGGCGCCGGCACCAGCTGTGAGCCTGTGGCCAGGAGTCAGATGCCTGCGTTCAGATCTCAGCTCTTGCTTTCGTATGGCTGTGTGCCTCTGGACGCTTTCCTTAACTTCTCTGAGCCTCGGATTTTAGTTGGTTAAAAGGAGATGACCAAAGAGCCTCTCCAGGAGCGTGTGTAGGAAGCTCAAGAGATTGGGCAGGTAGATCTAGCCCTTGCAAGCTTGGTAAATTTGAGTACCAATTACCACTGGGGTGAAGAGACCTGGGAAACATTGCCGTAGCTGACCGGGTTGGGGTAGGGACTGTTAGCAGAGACGGGTTCGGAACCCAGGGCTTCCAGCCCCTAATGAAGTGCTCTTTTCTTCCCAGGATTCCACCCCGTCGTGAGGCGTGCAGTGCAGGTACGATTAGCAAACCATAAAAACAGCAGTTTGCTAGTGTCAGCCTCAGGCCTAAGCCCCTACCTGGAATCGTTTATTTAATTAGTATACATATTTTAACTTTGCAGGTGAGCAAACTGAGGCACACGGAGGTCAAGTAATTTGTTCAGGGCTACACAGGCCATAGGTAGCAAAGCCAGGATTTGAACCCGGGCAGTCTGAGGCCAGACTCTGCACACTTAATTTGCACACTACACTGCCACGTCCCACGACCCTCCTCTGTGGTGGCTGCAGCAGGAGCACAAACTACTCCAAAATCTGTCACGGTTTCGACGTCGAACCGACTCAAGAAAAGAGAGGAGAGGACCAAGGAGAAACGCAAAAGCACAAGGAATGTGACAAAGCCAGCGTAAGGCCGTCACTGGGCCTTGGGACTCCTCACACTGGTTTGTGCTGCACACCTGCTGGGCGGTCCTGCTGGGCGGTCCTGCTGTGAGACAAGCACTGGAGGCCTTGGCTTTCTGCAGCCTAACACCCTCCCCGTGAGGTTGTCTGGGAGGATTAAACAGGGGAACTCACACAAAGAGGTTGGCCCAGCATTTTGCTAACAAAACCTTACAGGCTTTCTGCTTCCTTGTGAGCACAGCTAACAGCACAAGAAAGGAACAATAAAAAGGTACAAAGTATCTTTTTCCCGCAGAGCGGGGGGAGGTAAAAAGTAAGGCTCAAGACTGAACGCCCTCACCTCTCTGCTCTGCTCCTCGGCCTTGCTCACCAATCAGACCCCAACCCAGCCCCGGGAATTCAAGATTTGGGGTCTCGGTGTCTTCTTTCCCAGAAGGCCTCTGAGGAATTTCCTTGTGCAAATTACTCTCTCCTCTCTAAATACCCAGAGATTCCCCTGGTGTCCGGCCTACAGGGGGCATTCCACCAGTGTGAGCTGTCCCCGGGGAAGGCAGAGCCTCAGTCTGCGTCTCCTTGACAGCTGACAGGCCTGCACTTGAGGGAAGAGTGGGGTACACGGGTATCCACTTGTCTTCGGGAGTCAGAAAAAATACAGGTGGCCCCTAACGGAGGCTGATGTGCTCCCAATAAAACTCCATGACGACATTTAGATGCAAGCAGGGTTTGTCTCGATTCTCCAAAGGCTGAGAGGGGAGGGTCTTCCCCATCTTTCCCGCCCAGCCCAGGGTACCACCAGGAAAGGGTGCCCGGCATTCCGTGGCCTAGAGGAGCCAGGCACCCAGGCCCTACCGGCCTTGTTCTGGAATGTGCTCTCGTGAAAGTCACACCAGGGGCACCTCCCCCCAGGCCTCTCCATCCGCCCGTGTCACTCACTCCCTGTCCCACAGTCCCAGACCCCAGCGCCAACTGATCTAAAATCACGTATGCGCTTAAACGAAGAAACCCACTTTGGGGAGTGATTAAATTATGTCTAAACCTGTTTGTCTAAGGGCATTTCTGACATAATTCGTGTACACATTTATCACACCTGCAGCTTTTCGAGGGTTGGGGTAGTTTTGATTGCCCCCAATCCCTCACTTTATCTGCTTATAAACATTTTGAAGGCCTTCTAGCAATGTGTCTAGAAAGGCTTTTTATTAGATTTATTGTGGTGGATGCAGCCTTTCACTTGAGTGTCATCTCAGCCCCCTGCTCTGGGAGTGACAACTCTTTCAACAGGACATCGGTGACTAGGGCCCCGCCTTCTACATCAGGGTTGGCAACTTCTTCTGCAAAGGGCCAGGGAGCAAGTATTTCAGGCTTCGTGGGCCAGATGGTCTCGGTGGCAGCTCCTCAGTTCTGCAGGTTTCATAGGAAAGCAGCCGTCGACAATATGGAAATGAAATGAGTATGGCTGTGTCCCAGTAAAACTTTATTTATGGGTGCTGAAATTTTAATTTCATATCGTTTTCATGGATCCTAAAATATTGCTTTGACTTTTTTTAAAGATTTTATTTATTTATTTTTAGAGAGGGAAGGGAGGGAGAAAGAGAGCAACATCAATGTGCAGTTGCTAGGGGCCAAGGCCTGCAACCCAGGCATGTGCCCTGACTGGGAATCGAACCTGCGATGCTTTGGTTTGAAGCCTGCGCTCAATCCACTGAGCTACACCAGCCAGGGCTGCTTTGACTTTTTTAAAGACCCAGTCCAACATGTGAAAGCCATGCTCAGCCAGAGGGCTGCCCAAACCAGGAGGCCCGCTGGGCCTGAACGCACCCATCCACCACCTATGCACCAAACCACCTATGCACCCAAGGCAATGCAGCTAGCTACTAGCTGGTCATGAGTGACTTACTTTGTAAGCAATGGGAGTCAAGCGGGTGCCTTCTTGGGAGAGACCCCTTTGGAGGGGCTGCAAAACAGAACCCCCAGGCGCCCAGAACACGGAGCCGGCAGCCCAAACCCGCTGCAGAGAGAGCGGGACAGGGGTGACGTGGGGCTCAGCCTGGCTGAGAAAAAGCCTGCAGTTGCTCCAGAGAAAAGGTAGAAACAAAGGCCTGGCAGAGGCCTTCCACACCCTGCGCTGGAGTTAAAATCTCATTTCGATGGAAATGGGCGCACAGAAATGAAACGTGTGTGCGCGGCCCTCGTCTTTACGCTGCGTGCCCTGGAACGACAGCTTTACCAAATCGATTCCCTCGGCTTGAAAAGCAAGATGCCTTTTGAAATTTGATTTCGTTGTTTTACAAATTGTTTTAGCTTCGCAAATGGCGCGAACTCCGTTTCTGATCTGCCTCCAACAAAAATAGAGCATTAAAGTGCTTAAGCTTCAATCAAAGGCTTGCTGCGAGCAGCACCCTATTACAATAACGGAAAAATCAATTCGATTTGTATTTTGAACACGATTTGTCATAAATAGCATTCTAATAGATAACACTGATTATATGGTAGCAGATGTAATATATATATACCGAGCGCTGCACCTTTGTCAGAGTTGTCATTAAGGAATTTGACACGAATGCAGGAGAACAATAAATGTCACCTGAAATACTCGCCGGCGAGACGCAAATGGGTGGCTGGAGCGGGGGATGCCAGCACACGCTGTACTTAGAAGTGATAACATGCCGTCCACAGGAGCTCGTGTTTTTAACTAGAGCTCTTTTTACGCTGTCATTTAAAATATCTCATATTCCTGAAGGTCGGGAATAAATGGCGCTGTTAGCATTTCGAGCCAGTAAAAGGAAAAGTAATTTGTTGTTCGTTTAACATACCATTTTATGGAATGGCTTTGTAAAGTATTCATTATTTGTCCCCCATGGGAGGCTGAGGAGGCAAGAGAGAGATGCCTGGTTTCTAACCCCGGGCTTTGTGTCACGCCTGTGTCACCTCTCTGTCCTGATTCCGAGAGATATTGTGGGATGATGTGGTTGGCACATGGACAGGGGAAATGCTAAGGCTCGAAGCTGTCCGCCAATGTGGTCTGGGCTGACTCCGGCAGGGGGCTGCCCAGGTCCTGGGTGCTGCCACCGGGGACAGAGGTGACAGCAAGACAAGGGGCAAGACTGTCAGAGACTGAAGATGAAGGTTTGTGACGAAGGGTCTCACACAGGTCCCCAGGAGAAAGAGGGAGGCTCTTGCTGTGCGTCTGGGAACGGCGGCAGATAACTCAGGTTTGAATCCAAACACAGACGTGACAGCACCTTGGGGTCAAAGGACTCACTCCGTCCCCTTCCTCCAGCCATCCTTCCCGCCAGCCCCAGGCCCTGAATCCAGGGCAGGGTGAACCTCTAGCTCTCTCCTTTTCCTCCTAAATTTGTGCAAACAACTAACGCGACATAAAAATAATGTTGACAAACGCCACTGTATCCCGCCTTGCATGAGCAAAGATGACTCTCGTCATATTTGCTGCAGACTTTTTTGTAATGAAAAATATAAAGCACCTCTGATAAAGGGTTCTGCATGTCTGTGTTCTGATATTTTATACCACATATGCAGTGAGTTGTAGTATTTCGTGAATAAAAATGTATGTAAATGGTATTTTCTATATCCAACCAGTATCTTCTGACTCTTGATTTTCCCCTGAACAGAGCATTTGGGGGATCTGCTCAGGCTGCTACCTATGGACCTTTGGTGGATTAAGGTTACATTTTGGACAGTCCGAACGGTGTGAATGTCATGCTGCTGTTTTTGCTTACATTCCCCCGATTACTAGTGAAGGTGAGTTGCAAGCACTTAGTATTCACTTTTCTCTTTGTGCCTTGCCTGTCCACATCCCTTTGCCCGTTTTTCTGTCGGGGTATTCTTCCTTTTATGTGCTCTGAACACTAATCCTTTGTCAAGTTGACTTCGAATACCTTCTCTGAGGCCACGTTTCTCTTTCATCTTGGCCATCAGTGACCCTGTTACTCCGGCCCACCTGTCCTTCCTGCTTCGCTTCTGGGCTGCGTGACCTGTCACAGACACTGCGCTAAGTGCTTTGCAAGCCTTCTCTTATTTCAGCAGCACAGCCCCCCTTATTCTGGGGTAGGTGAGGTGGGAGAAGTGAAGCTGCCAGCCCAGTAGAAAGAGAGGGAGCTGGGTTCAAGCCAGCCTTGCCGCCCCCCCTTCAGCACACGATGAGAATTAGTACAAGTTAAGATCAGAAAGTGTCACTTAAACTCTTAGAAAGAAACACACATGTTGGTTTTCAACCCTGGCTATATACCTCCCACAGATTTCTAAAAAATACTGGTGCTGGTTCCCACCCCTGAAATTCTAACTGGTCTGGGGCGCAGCCTGGACGTGGGGTCCCTTTGACAGCTGGGCCCCACTCAATGCGATTAGGCAGCTAGGGCTGAGAACCTCCATTCTATAATGTGCAGTTTTATTGGGCTCTGGAAAGTCTTGACGTTCTGAGACAAGGACCTATCTCTCTGCACCAGGCCAAGATTTTAAATGCCCACACAGCGCTTCAGGAAAAAGAAGTTTAGAAAACATGCGGGAGAAAGGAGAATGAAAGAAAAATCCCACGGTGCTGAGCTGCAGCTCTTCGTCCTGCTAGGAAGGAGAGGCGGCCCGGGAAGGGAGGGGGAGCTCCTCCTGCCCTGGCTCTCAGAATCTCAGTGGGTGAGTCACCCCCCGGCTCTCTTCCGGCACCAGCCACAGCTGTCACGATGCCTTTCAAGGAATCGCTAAATGGAGCCATTCCTGGATTCTGAGAATTAAACAGGGAATGCTCCTACTCCTGCCCAGCAGGCAAACCCTCCTCCACCATCCTCCAGCCCCGAAAGTGACTCTCTCTACCTGGCACCAGCCTACTTACTCACTGGGCCCCCAGGAACAAGGGGGCAGGCTGGCCAGGGTTCGTGGGAGGCCATGCTCGGGCGGGGGCCAGACCAGGTGGCCCGCACTCCACATGCACCCTAAAAGGACATTCGATGCACGCAGATTTGCACTAGGAAAATTCTGGAGACCACTTCTATGCCCATCAGCAGGGGCGAGCGCAGCCCCTGCACGCCGCAGTGGCATCTGGGAAGCCCTCTGAAGAACGGAGAAGCTCCCTCTGTACAATTAGAGGATAATATCCAGTTTGCTGATAGTGTGAATAGCAGGGTAAGGACGCTGTGTGTTGCAGGCTACCCTCTGTTTAAAAAGGGGCGGGCCGCGCCTGGGGTGTGTGAAATAGATACATGTGTTATATAGAACATTTCTGGGAAAAACTCAAGTTGTCCCTGGGAGAGGAACTGAGAGACTTGGGGGCCAGGATGGAAGACGACAAACCTCATGTGAGAAAACCCTTCTGGATCACTGGCGTTCTGTGCTGTGTGTGTGTATTAACTTCCTTTTTAAGCCGCTCCTCCTCCATGGCGCAGGCTGGCGTAATGTAAATACAGGCTCGGAGGTATGCACGCCACACTGGCTGCTCTCCCATGGGGTGAGCTCCCTTCCCCAGGATGCTAAAGGCTGGGTGGGCAACACGAGGATACAAGGATGAGCTGTTCCAATAGGACAGAACTTCCTGGCCCGCATTAGAACAGTCGTACAGAGTGCCCCGAGGGGGTGGTGGCAAGGGATGGCGGTGGGAGGTTTCTGGGCGTGGCCTGCAGCCACCTGGGCTCCAGTCCCCAAAATCACTTCCGAATGTGACTCCAGCACACGGAGCATGTCAAACTCACCCCTCAATGTCAACCCGAGGGCATCAAACATTTATTAGCATGAAGAAGATACAGGGAGGCACTGAACTTTTTTTAAACCACTTTTCTAAAAGGTCTTTTTTATTCATTTTTAGATATAAGGGAAGGGAGGGAGAAAGAGAAGGAGAGAAGCATCAATGTGTGGTTGCTCCTCATGCGCCCGCTACTGGGGACCTGGCCTGCAACCCAGGCATGTGCCCTGACTGGGAATTGAACCTGTGACACTTCCATTTGCAGGATGGTTCTCAATCCACTGATCCACACCAGCCAGGGCAAGGGCACTTTTAACAAGGGTAAAGAGACTGTAAAACGTCTTTTTTCACGGTGTCACTGCTACAAAAATGATACCTGCGGAGGAAAACACGTTCAGGATGAGGCTCATTAGCTTGGGGAAGTGTGACCTCAGACAAGTGAACAGCATTTAGCCAACCCCTGGAATTCAGATTTTCTGACCGAAAGGCTCTGCTGCGCCTGGCAGAATCCACGTGGTTCTCACTGAGCAAAACCCCTTCAGGAACGTCCCCCCTCCCGTGGCCTGTTAATGAGAGAGTGAATCGGCTGTGTCACACCAAGGGTTTACAAAACCAAAGGGATCTCCACGGAGCCTGCAGCTTTGGGCCTGGCCGTGAACTCAGGGGCCAGGGGCGCCTTAGCCTGTCCACAGGGGACTTTCCCGACAGTTAAAATCCTGGAGCATTTTCGGATACTGCTCCTGGGCGTGGAAAATGCTGCAGCCACTTGGGAAAACGGTCAGTTCTTCTAATCACATAACCTACAAATTCCACTCGTAGGCACACACCCAAGAAAACTGAAAACATATGTCCACACAAAAACGTGTACATAAAGTTTTGCAGCAGCATTATTCATAATAGCCCCAGAGTGGAAACAACCCTAATGTCTGTCAACTGGAAAATGGGTAACTAAAATGTGGGATAGCCATATAATAGAATATTATTAGACAATCAATAGAAAGAAAGTACTGATACAGGATAGAACACGGATGAATCTGGAAAACGTCCTGCTATGTGAAAGAAGCCAGTCACAAAGGGCTACACATGTTGTGACTCCATTATATGAAGTGTCCAGAACGGGAAGATCTACAGAAACAGAAAACAGCTGCCTGGAGTTGGAGAAAAGGGATGGGGGATTACAGGGTGCTGGCTGCTGGGTATGGGATTTTTGGGGGGAGGCAATGAAATGCTCCAAAATTGACTGTAGAAGTAATTACACAACACTCTAAATATACTAAACGTCACTCAAGTACCCACTTTAAACAAGTGAACACATGGTATAAAAACTACGTCTCAATAAAGATGTTGGCAGGGGCGGGGGGACTGCTCATAAAGGGATGCCACTCCTGAAGAGGGCGGGGCCTCTCAGGTCAGGGCAGCCACCCAGCCATGAGACGCAGGGCACTCTGGCCCCTTCTTTTCTTGCAGGCGTCTTTGGCTGCACGGGGACGGTTGGCCAAGCAAGTCTCCCCCAGGCCTCAGCTTCAGAAGGAGCTCCTTGACCAGGAAGCCCTCTTCTGGGGTGCAGGGAGACTTTGGTGTTTGGGACAGACAGCGTGTGAGCTGTACTGCGTCCTCATTCCCACCTATAGACGGGAGGGATCAGACAGTGCATTCCACAGCCAGGCCTCATGGGCTCCTCAACTCCACGGCCAGCTGTGTGGGCTGGACGGGCACAGTGGAGAGAGGGCTGGATCAGAGGGCAGAGGACTGGGGTTCAAGTCCTGGCTGTGCCTCGTGTCTCCAGCTCTGCTCTGGAGTCTGCACAGTAATAGCACAACCTCAGTGACATCTGATCCTGCTGACCACGCACCCAGGAATAAGGAACAGGACCACATACAGTCATCAGTGTTTAGTCACACAGCTGAGCAAGAGCTTGGCGTGTGATTTTGGAAACAATCTGAAGCCCAATATTCTTCCCTCTAGCTTCCCTAGGTAGCCTTAGACAAGTCACTCGACTCTTGAATGTCACTCGCCTCATCTTAAAGTGAGAGCGTTTGAAAGGGGATCCCAAAATTTCCTTCCAATGCTAACATCCCATTATTTTCTGTTCTTCCTTTGAGGTAGCCTTTCTTTCCATATTTTAAACACTGTTACATTCTTTCCCAGCTCTTGCCAAGTGAGATTCTCTTCCGTCAGAAAGAGAAGAGCTTGCCGTGGTGAGCCAGATCCGAACACAGTCCATGTTCCTGCCACGCCAGAGTCTCAAACCAAACAGTCTGTATTGATAAATGCACCCCGGCTGAAGTGAACTCAGAGGTTTCCTACCACTGCTGCCCCGGTGACTTCCTTACCGTGCAAGTAAAACAGTCTTAATTTGCCTGTTTCTCCTACCTACGCCTTAAAACGGATGCCGTGTTCCTGCCCAGCTGAATGTGGCTCTAAGAGAACGACATCTGATTTTTCGGAGTAAAGCAGATGGCTCGATGGGGAGCTGAGAGGCATAGTTGGGCAGATGAATGGCTGGAGGGATAAGAGGGTAGGTAGGTGGTGAAGTGGAAGGGCAGAAAGGGAGGAATGAATGCTGGGGGGGATGGATGCACAGAAGGGCGGCTGGGTGACTCAATGTGTGCACGGATGTCTGTGTGGATGGATAGACCGGTAAATACAGAAAGGCGACTTAGGTGGGAAAAAAAGATACACACTCGATCCCGTCTTCACCACACTGCACGGTGATCTGGGAGGCCCCCAGTTTGGGCCGGAAGAGGTTGATCACGTGGTTGTTCCAGAGGAACTTCACCTTCTGGATTTCTCCAATATTGAGGTTCACGTCAATGTCACGTGTGTGGTTGGCATCCGGTTTGAGGGACCCTCTGAAAGCAGAGACATAAAATGTTCCATCAGCTGGAGAGACGAGCACCCGCCACATCAGCAACCCACTGGCTCTCCACACAACAGCTGCTGGTGTGGGGTTTCCGCCAACACCTTCAATGACTCCATCACATCCAGGGACTGCTACAACACACATGTATGTGTGAGGAACATGCCTTTAAAAACTGCTGGACTCCACGTTTCCACTGTTTTAATTGGTACCCAGAGGGAAGTCCAATGTTTGGGGTGGGATATTAACTCGCTGAGTTCACTGCGGGACTCCTTATGTCTTATGTTTAAAGATGCATGCGGCTCAGCAGAGGCCGTTTGTGGGCATCTCACATGGAGCATAGGGTGTTGTCAAAGAACTTGAACTTAACGTGAGAATTATCATGTAAAGTTAGTGCAAAATCAGACTCTAATTTTACAGCACAGTTCTGCATTCATCCAACACATTTTTACCAAGCAGCTCATACGCCCAGCAAAAGCTGGGGGCTGAGGCGGTCACAGCGACAAGAAATGTGGCCCCCGGCTTTGCGTGCAGCATGAGGAGCATGTGTGTAGGGCAGAAAGGTGTTGCCTTATAAATGTGCCTTGTCTAAGGAGAATGCGACATTCCTAAAATTCAAGCAGGAAGGAAGCAATGATTGACAATCAAAAGGAGTCAGCATTTAACATAGTGAACTCTGGCCCTGGCCAAGTAGCTCAGTTGGTTAGAGCATCATCCCGGTACAGCAAGGTTGCAGGTTCGATCCCCAGTCAGGGCACATGTAAGACTCAACTAATGAATGCATAAAATAAGTAGACCAACACATCAATGTTTCTCTCTCTCTCTCTCTCCTTCTTTCCTCTCTCTCTGAAAATCGATAAATAAAATTTTTTTTTAAATAATGAGTTCTTCCCCTCTGCACCTCACTCTTCTCATATGGGGTGGCTGAACTAGATGCTAAGACTTCCTTCCAGCTCTGACATTCCAGGATTCCATGGCTCTGCATAACAGGTGGCTGGATTTATAAAGCTGTTTATGTCCAGTATTTTCCGAATAATCTGTTAGGGGAAGCATGGTCATTTCACTTCACTGTCAGACTTACTTGAAAATCTCAAACTGCTTCGAGTTCCCGTTACTTCCGTAGAGAGCAACCCGGATGTACCCGCTCACTTTCTTCTTCCCGGCCAGGGTGACTGACACCCTGTACCTCCAACCTGTGCACAGAGAGAAATACAACCCGTTCAACGAACTCATCTCGTTGGAAACAGTGACCCTATGGAGGCGTTCTCATCCCCAGCTCTGAGTCCCCGTGAGTGTGAGCGAAGGGACAATGTGGCTAATCGTTACCTTCAGGGAAGCCGGGCCCCCAGGAATTTGGGTCCCAGGTGGGGGTGAGGGACTCGGGGATCTAAGCGTTACGGTTCAGCACGGTCTCCTGCCAGCCCAGCCGTGCGGCGGGCCGCCTTGCCCGTGGGCCTGCGCCGCACGTGGCCACACCAGCCAGGCCCCAGGGAGAGGGGATGCCTGGGGCTCCGGCATTTGGATACATCGCTTACCGTTCTCTTTTTAAATTTTTGTTGTTTTGCCTTGCCATGGACATATTCTCCATGGAAAACCACCCAGATACATTTAAAAAATAATAACAAAATGAACCCTTCACCAGCACCCCATCCACCTGCCCTCCAACTCAGGTGCTTCCCTGAAGTCTCCGGTCTGGTCTCTACGCTTAGTAAGTCCAGAGGGCGACTTTGCTTCTCGAGAAGGACTTTTGGCTCTGTCCGGAGACATTGTTGATCGTCACACCAGGGGGAGTGCGGTGGGTGGGTGGGTGGTTGGGGGCGACTGGCATCTCTCTGGTACAGGCCATGGATTTGCTAAACATACTCCAATGCACAGGACAGCCCCCTGGCCCCCAATAACAAATTATCTAATTATCTAATTGTCAGCAGAGCCAAAGTCAGGATTCCCCAATCTAGAGCTTTCTATGAGCATTTACACACACATATATATGAATATATAAAACGATAGGCTTCTCCCCCTTCCGTAAATAGCACGCACTCTTATCCTCTATTCTCTCCGCCCATCCCCACACCAGACAGTTCACGGCCCTTCTCTGCCCTGACCTGTGCTCCAGCAGGTTAACCTCCCCAGGAACCCGCGCCGCGGGCTTTCTGTCGGGTTCCGCCCGTGAGAGGCTTGCGTGGGAGGCAGAGGCAGGAGGAGGGAGACGGAGGTATTTGCTCCTCTGCCCCCTCCTTGCTCTCGTGCCAGGTGTCTGGCAGTAACTGGCTTCCTCGCTGATGCCACTCCGTTCCAGGGGCCCCGCGGCCACTAGATTCTGGGAGCCTCGGCATCCCTGGTCTGTTCCCTTGCCCCTGTCCACACCTCCAAAATCGGACCCTTCAATGAGGTCTCCTCATGTGAAACACCTGGGTGAGCTCTGTCTCCTGTAGGGACCCTGGCTCATCCATGATAAATGTGTCATGGATTACATGATGTTGTTTTGCATTACATGTAATGTTGTTTTGCTACATGCTTCGTCACTTAATATGCCTGAGAGGTTTTTTATCTCCTTTTTTAGATGGCTGTGTATAGTATTTGGTTGTTTATCAGTTACACAGGGTTGACACAGGGTTGGGGGGACACGTGACCCAGGCTGGGCCACTCCCTGCACCGTTTTTACTGATCAGGATTACTGGTTACAGGGGAGAACGTGAGACCCCAGACAAGTGCCTGGGGTCTACTGTCCTTCATTCTACGGCCCTTCCATTCCAGCATAAGCAGGTTAGAGTGGAGTTTCTCTCCCTTGCTACCAAGGGCCCTAATGAATAAGGTTGATCCACCTTTCAAAATCATTTGCAACTTTTAAATTTATTTGCAACTTTTAAATGGGCAAAATGGAAACTTACTAGTGAAGTTACCATTCTCTCCTGTGTTCAGGAAGAACGTCTGTCCCACCGCACTGGTCTTCCCCTGAAACTGGTCCGCGTAGTGCCCCATTCTGGGGCACCCTCCAGCCGGACAAGGGAAACAGTTGTTCTAGTGGGAAAAAAAGTAGTTTGTCTGTGAGTGGTTGGCCTTTGACTCAGCCACTCAATTACTCAGTAGATTAGCTCCTCTTCCCATCTACCCCCCACCCCTCACTCCCCACCCCTCACCCATTCTCTCATCTGCCCAACCATCTTCCCATCCATCTGTCCATTCTACCCTCCGCCCACTGATGACCGCGTGCACGTATTCATCTTTCCCATGCCACCCGTGCACCCTTCGAGAATTTTTCAGAAGGAAAAGCTGGGGGTCTGGGGAACGGCCCAGCCCAGGGGAGCCTGTGCCATCCGCCTCCCGCCCACCCCGCCCCTGGAAGTAAGTAGCAAGCCTCCATGAGCCTCGGCATGGCCAGTAGCTGTTCTCACTAGTCGTGCGGTGACATCTCTGTGCTGTTCCAAGCCACAGGGACACAACCAACAATGACGGAGCCACCAGCAACACCTTCCCCGGGCCCCTGGGGTGACCCACCTCCTCAAACTCCTCGTAGGACGCACACGGGTAGCCCAGGAAGCCGCTGGGGTTGAGGATGCTGTTTGCGTAATACTTGTAGCTTCTCAGGTGATTGCAAGCTGCAAAGGCTCGGGTTCCTGAGGAAGCAAAATCCACCGGAGCTCACAAGAGCATTTCACATGTGATGCTTGACCCATTCTGACCCAGTAAGGGATTGCCACCACATTTTACAGATGGGTGTCAGCACTCCTGAATGTCTGGGTCACCATTTAAAGGTTCTGTCATTGACTCTGAGATACTTAGGGACAAGCAGGAAATTTGGGGACTTGTTTAACACTGGCGTTTGGCTAGAGTTGCTTTACTCTCCCTACCATGATTGCATTTGCTGAGGAGGGCCTACCCAGGCTTGGGCAAGGGCTGGGGAGTGACCAGTTCTTACAGGCATGTCTGTCCAAGCCTCCAGGGACCAGGCATTGGACATAAATGGACGGTGAGGGCCAGGGGCATGAGGGTGAGGTGGAGTGAAAAAATAGAGAGAGGGAGGAGAGAGAGAGAGAGAAGAGCAATTGCTTTAAAAACGACTCTCCCATAGGTCAGCCCGTTGTTGAATGTGAGGGCCCAGATTGCTTGGTCTTCTGATCTTTCATCAGAAGCCAGCACCTTGACTTTCACATAAAAATGTGTTCATGCTTGAATGACAGCAGTGCATTAAAACCCGTCGCTGCAAAGGCGAACCGCACCAGCGGGCAGTGGCGTCCGCCCCAGGGCCACAGTTCAAGAACTCCGGACCTCCCCGGACAGGCCTTTCGCAGGAACCCAGCCTTTCTGCGCCTGCGGCCTCGGGCTGAGAAATTCTCCCTCTTCATTTTTCCAGGCACAAGGTAAAACAGCGCTGGAGATCAAGGTCGCCATGGCCATCTGGCTACTCTTCCACTGCATTTTATTTACCATTTTTTTCTTTAAATCAATGTCCTCCTGTTTGCAAAACCATTTGTTTTGTCTCTCCAGCTACTTGGTACAGAACGTCCCATGGCGTGACCCACAGTGATCCCAGACATACCTGGGGACCACTTCTGGGGGGTCTGGTGGGCTTCATCCACCACCCACGGAGAAAAGACAGGTGCCCTTTGTGCTGGGGGGATTAGCTCACCACAGCCCGCGGCTCTGCCTGCCCCCATGGCCCAGCTACTTCCAGCCAAGCTGGTTAGTGCCCCACACCAATGCTCATTACCAGACGACACAATCTATTTCAAAGTTAATTGTTTCTTTCATCCAAAATTGCTGCCCAGGGATCCCCTAATAGAGGAGCAAGGGGATTTCATTGTTCCTCGGCGCCCAGCGCCGGGTGACTCGGAGGCCCACACAATAGAGGCACACTCCAGTGTGCACGGGCTTGTTCACGCTAAATTGCCTTCTTAATTAAACCTGGGCTCCTTCCTATTATGTGTGCCCTGCGCAGTCGCTTCTGGGAGGGGGCAGCCCTCATTGTGACTCTGGTGCTCCTTCGGGGGGGCGGGGGGAACAGCCGCGTCTTCCCCGGAGTTACCTGGCGCCGGGCGAAGAGGAAGTCAAAGGCTCCATTCACAGCTGGCGGACGCTGGCTGTGGCTTTACGCACGCTGCTCTTTCACATTAAGCACGTGGGATATTAAAAGGCCACCGAAGGCCGCTCAGCTCCATGGCGTGAACTGTGCTGAGTGCTTGCTTTGGGCCAGACCCTGAGCAGGGTTCTGGGGTGCCTGGGGTGCACAGGACACGGTTCCTGGCTTCAGGAAACTCCCAGCTCAGAAAATCAAATACTCAGATGAAATGACCACCGACTCAAAGCCCCCATTCTCAGGGAGGAGATGAAGCCGGGTCTCAAGGGAGAAGCAACAGGCACAGAGCAAAGGCCAGACTCGGGCAGCTAGTGGAGATGGTGCTGTCAGTCCCCTGAAACGAGGGGGACGGAGCCTGCTCCCCGGATACACGGAGACACACCTGTGACGACAACGGGGCCATCCGCTAAACCTGACAAGCTCAGGGGAGACCGGCATGGTGGCCTTACAAACTCAGAGACCGAAAGTTACTACATGGGATGGTCCAAACATAAAACTTTGTTACTAAAAGCAGGTCTTGGGGGGAGTCACGTCCCAGGCCTGTAGCTTCCTTCCCAAAAGTCAATCTTGACCTTCACTGAACCTATTTTCTTTTTGCATCGAGGGTAAATACCTTTAAAATGTCAGCATAATCTTTTCCAGACCCCTCAGAGCATCCCCCACCACCAGAGCACCAGACCACAGAACCCCTCACTGTTATCCTGCTCCCCAAATACCACCCCTGCTGCCGTGAATGCTGATCATCAACTGTTCTGTACTCGCCAATGTAAAAGAAGTATGTGCTTCTCTGTTTTACTTCTTATCCGATTCCATAGTTTTCCCAATTTGCTTTCTCTCTCCCCCTTAATCTACCAATCTACCAAAAGTTTTCATGTAACCCCCTTAGGTCCCCTTCTTCGATTCCCATGTATAAAATAAGCTGCAGAACTGTCATTCTCCAGGGCATTTTCTCGGTCCCTTGAGATTTCA
The DNA here is from genome assembly GCF_019186645.2 of Phyllostomus hastatus. NCBI lineage: Eukaryota > Metazoa > Chordata > Mammalia > Chiroptera > Phyllostomidae > Phyllostomus > Phyllostomus hastatus. The sequence continues at coordinate 25,205,593 of NW_025334004.1, read as the reverse complement.
CTTCCCAGCAATTGTCAGTTTGGCTCAGATACACTCATAACAATTTTCTACAGGTTTGGATGTTTCTGACGTCAACCTACACGAGGCTCCTCCGCCCCAGACCGCCAGGCCTTCCCCTCCGCGCATGTGCTTCCCGAACCCACAGAGCACGTCCCCACTTGGCCGCCTTAGCAGCTCAACCCATTTCCAGTCCTAGCACCTGCCAGCAGCCAAGGGCGAGAAAGTCAAAGCCCTCTAGGTCTGTGCGTGTGCCCTTCAAGAAGCAAGCAGTAAAGGTAGGATGGGGAGGGGACGCGAGGCCGGAGCTGGGTATTTGCCAGTGTGCCCGTTCGGCTCAAGTCTCCGCCTCCTGATAAGCGGGGGGAAGGGAGGATGACACAGGCTGGGTTGTGAGGTCGGGGCTCTGCACCCAGAAATGGGGCTTCAAGATAAGGTGGCCTTGGGCAAGTTTTATAACTTTTCCGATCCAGTTTCTTCATCTGTAAAGTGGGGGCAGGCAGAGGAACGATCTCATGGCACTGTTCTGAAAATGCCTGGGACGGAATGAGCACCCCGCGGGTGTGGCGAACTCGGCACTACCAGGGCCAGACCACGCATTCTGCTTTCTCCCCGAGGAGAGCAGCGGCTGTCTTGCTTTTCCAATGTACATACCTTCCCACAGTCCGTTTATGTCAATGACGGTGGAAAGGATATTTTTCTTACATCCAGGCATGTGCTTTCCTCCGTTTGGATAGAAATCCAGATGGCCCACCTTTTGGCTCATGCCAAAACCTGCAACATTGGAAGCAGAGGTGAGCAGAGCGGTAAGTGGTCCCGAGGCGAGGTCATGGCCATCCAGAGATGGCCTGACAGTGTTGTGTGGAGACCACACAACACTCCACTGTTATGCCGAGAGCCCAGCACAATGGCTGGGCGCGTTGGCTTTTTAAACACACAGACCTGTGACCACGACCTGGTCCTATTTACACACTGAAGCTTTTTGAGCCTCGGTTTCCTCAGCTAGAAAATAATAATAATGCTCACTTTTCAGGGCTGTTACTATGGTGAATGACCTACTGAGTACAAAATGTTGGATGCGGCGCATGGTAATTACCGTCGTTATTAAAAACATATCCTTTATTGGCATGTTTCATGGCCAGTTATATAAGAAAATAGTTACATAGAAAAAAAGAATATTGATTTTATTTATTATGTATTCTTTACATAGTTTTATTTATTTATTTTAAATTTTTAATTTATTTAAACTAAAAAAAAACTGTTCACCCAGTTGGTTTCAGAAGAATTAAGTAAAGGAACATATTTAATCTCCAACAACACAAACTATAACCAAAGCTTTCACAAAAGAAGTAAGCAAAACATTCGAAGGTTCACTTTGCATGCTGCAAGTATAGGTCAGGCATCGACAATACGTACACCTGCCACTCTGGACAGTGGCAGGCCAGGGGAGGGCACAGGGTTTAAAGACCGAGCCACAAGCTTCCATCGGCTAGAGAAGTGGGGTTTTTTGGGGGGTTGGGGTCCATCTGAGGCCACACTGGCCCAGCACTGGCTGTCGACTTGTGGCTGGCACCCCCTTGGACTCGCCAGTGCCCAGGCTCTTCCTGTAGTTCACCATTTTGCGTACCACCCCGCAATGTATGTGTGTGTGTAGGGGTGGTGTGGGGTGCCCCTGGACCTACTCTCACCAGTTACAGCCCGGGTCACAGCCCGAGAGGTGGAGCGAGGAACTCACCCAGGGAAGGGATGATGGGCGAAGAATCCGTGTGGATCACATCCACAAACATGGCATCAGACGCGTCCAGCCGGACCTCCTCGGGCGTGCCCTGGAAGCACGGCTCTGCCGGGTCCAGTCCTGGAAGGGGGTGGGGAGGGTGCGCAGTGAGGCCCTGTTCTATGACCAGGCAGGTTCTAACCCCTGTACCCACAGAATGCATGGGGATTTCTGCCTGAAGCAGGGCCCGTGCCAGCTCATCTTCAAAGAGATGCACAGGATGCAGTGACCTGCATTCTAGCCCAGGTTTGCTCAAGGTCACACGTCTGTGCTCCCTGCGCTTCAGTTTCCTCATCCGGAAAGTGGGAATAACAGCAACCTACCTCACAAGGTTATTGTGAAAACCCCATGCAAAGGGGTAAGAAAAAGAACTTTGCAAACAGAAAAAAATGTTCCATACGCACAAACTGTTATTCCCCTTATCCTTCACCCAGTGCCTAGTACAGTGCCCGGAACAAAGAGGACGTTCATTAAACTGCACAGTTACGTACAAACTTGGCTAAGTCCTGTGTGCCTTCATTTTGCCTAGTGGTTCGTTTGTTCGTTTATTCACTCATTCATTCGTTCTCAGTATTTTCTGAGCGCCTCCTAAGGCAGGTCTCAGCCAGGCACTTAGATTTTCTGCCTGTGTTTGACACAGCAGAAACAATCAGTAAGTATTAATGTTAAAAAATTCACTTTTTAAAAGTCTGCCACACTCTAGCAACAATAATCCCAAAGTCATGGGTTTCATGTGCTAGTTATATTTTTCTTTTTTAAACACGTGTTTTCATTTACAATCATATACACGTATTCTGTAATTCACGTGAAAATGTATGGGCAATTATTTTTTACTCCGTCCAGCAGCCCCTAAAATCAGTTCCTGGAGGACCAGTAGGGGCGCCCTTGGCCGTGGGAAGTGCAAATGTCGGGGCGTCCACAGCCCGCAGGTGGCACTACCCGCGTGTCCCTTACCTGTGATCCTGCCCACAAGGCCCCCCAGCCTCCTGCCGGCCTCCGCGGCTGTGTGTGCGCCCAGGCTGTGGCCGATGAGATGCACGTTCTCGAGGCTGTAACCCATCTCGGTCTGCGGAAGGATGGTGTGTCAGGTCCCCCAGGCTATGGCAGGGGTGCGCGGGCTCAGGGAACGGGGATGGGGGCAGGTCTGGAGAGGAACCACCCTGGGCTACAGGACCGCCTAGGACGGCGCGACCCGACCGCCGGTTGTCGCAGTCTCCCCGGTCCCACAGCGCCGGCTGGTGCGCAGGCCAACAGTGCTGACCAGCGGCCACCGAGTCAACTGCAGGCCGCCTGGGCGGAGCGCTGCCCGCTTCCATCGGCACCCACCGCGGGCCTTCCTCCCCTCCCCGCGGGGTTCGGGCCTGTCTGCTCTGGGGTGCTTTGGAATAGGCCTTCCAGGAGGCTGTCAGGGGCTTTCTCTCATCTGAGGATGAGGACTCATCTTCCGGACTGAGAACTGTGGGACAGCCCAGCCTGCTCTAGAATTCCCAGAAGGGCCTGCAAGGAAAGATGGTCTCTAAGCGGGAAACTGAGGCTCAAAGGGGTTCACCTGCCCACATCTAGGGAGGGCAGAAGGCTGCAGCTTCATTTTAGGAAAAGCCCTTCTGTGCTTCCAGGATTCAGGGTGCAGGCCCTACTCACAAGTCCCCAGGCTGCCTCCGCTTGCCTGCCCCCCTTGCTGCCCCTCCCCCACCAGATGGGGCCCTGGCAGGGATTTACCGACAGCCCTTGTACTAGGAAAGCTATCTCCGCCCCCACAACTCGAATGTTGTGCACGGCTTGGGTGTATTGTGTCTTGGCTCCTCGACTCCAATCCACGCAGATGCAGTTCACCTGCTCCACTTGAAACATTTTCTGGTGGACAAAAAGAAGAGGGGGAAACCAATGCGTTAGGAGACACAGGTTACACACTCCAGAGATGGGAATTCACACCCATCAAGCAGCTGGTCGGTGTCAGAGCCCTAACATTCTCCTACTTGTCCTCACCCTCACAGTGTCACTAGGACCTGGGCCTCTTACCCACACAGAACTGATGAGGCCTCGCATGGAGGAAGTGACTGGTCTAAGGTCTCCCACAAGGTTATTGACACAGCCAGGTCCATAGGAGATCAGGGCTTAGCAAACTATGACCGGCCGGCCAAACCTGCCTTCTCGTGTAAATAAAGTTTTATTGGAACGCAGTCCCACCCATTTGTTTACAAAGTCTCCATCTCTGTTTCTCAACTGCAGCAGAGTTGGGCTGAAACCTTATGACCTGCAAATGCTAACAGCTCTCCTACCCGGCCCTTTATAGGAAGTTGGCCAACTCTTGTACTGGGTAGCTGAAGCCACAGGGAGGCTGCTGGCATGATCCCAGCAATGCAGGAGGGGCGCATAAGGCCCCGAGGGACAAGATACAATTTAGACTGCGGTAGGCTGCGCCACTCCTGGATGCAGGCACCTTTTATGTTCTGTGGTGGGACCGCAGTGTGCTGCCCAAGCACAGACACCGGTCCCCTGGGGAGGGCCAGATAAATGTCCGAAAGGGCCACTGAGATCCTGTGTTCGCTTGGGGATGGCCCGGACTGCAGCTTGGACTGAGGCAGGGAGGGGTTGGTGGGAGGCCAGGGCAGTGGGACGGACCACGTCCCCCTGATTCTCCCAGCTCCGGGTTGACACGGCCGCCTTCTGGGCCTGGGGGGCACATGTGAACACTCTAACCTCAAGAGGAGCAGATGAGCCGTGGGAAGAAGCTGCCTGAGGTCTGCCCCAGTGCAGACTAAGCTACAAGTCGTGCCCATGGGCACCTCCCACAGATGAACTCTGTAGACACACAGATTGTGGCGTCTTACAGACAGAAGACACAGAAGACCTGGTGTTGCGTTTCACCTCTGGATTCAACTCTGGGCGAGTACGGAACTTTTCGCGCCTCAATTTCCCCCTCTTTGAAATGGGAACGATCACTGTGCCTTCCTCACAAAGTCGCTGGGAGAATTAGAGGGGACAAAGACTGACGCTGGTCATCAGTGTTGGGCTCATGGTAAGTCCTCCGGAAGTGGATGTTATGAATAGTAATTCATTACTAATATTCATGATAACCTTAGAACTGCGCTGTGCAATACTGTGGCCACTAGCCACCTGTGGCTATTTAAACTTAATTAAAGTTAATAAGATTTAAAATTCAGTTCTTTGGTTACACTCTCCACATTTCAAGTGCTCAGTAAGCACAGGTGGTTAGTGGCCCCTGATCTGGACAGTGAAGGCATAAAACATTTCCACCGTCACAGAAAGTTCTATGGGATAGCAGGGCTTCAGAGGGTAAGGTTAAAGTATTCTTGCTTTTTTAATGTCCTATAGAGGTTTCTATACACCATCAGCGACAAATGCCAGAGATAAATGTGTAGTCTCCGCTTCTGGAACTTTTTAAAAAAATCCTCCCTTGAGGATATGTTTATTGATTTTAGAGAGAGAGGAAGGGGGGAGTGTGGGGGGCGCAGGGGGGAGAGAGAGAGAGACAGACCAGTGTGAGAGAGAAACATCAATCAGACGCTTCTCGAATGAGCTCTAACCAGGGATCAAATCCACAACCTAAGTATGTGCCCATGACAGGGAATCAAACCTGCAACCTTGTGGTGCATGGTATGCTCCCACCAACTGGGCCTCGCAGTCAGGGCTCCTGGGGCTTTTTGATTGGACTCTGGTTCTCTTCAGCCTCAAGAGGAGCTGGCTGGCTAGAAGTCGGTAGGTTGGGAGAACTTGACGATGGATGGTCCTGAGTACCCAGGCTTTCCTTGGGGTTTTAAGGAAGGGGCCATCTGTACCTGGAGTGTCTCCTTTCCCAGTCTGAGGGGAATGGAGCTGCCATGTTTGAGCCTGGGTGCTGGTCTCACAGGGAGTGGCCAGGTGAGGCGGTGGCCCCTACCTTGCACATGTCCAGCAGCCAGCTCTCCTCCCCTTTGTCTAGGAAGCCGTGGATGATGAAGCGCGTCTTCCGGTCCAGTCGGAAGTTGGAAGCCTCGACGGTGTCTAGGTCCGTGGGGGAGATCCGCTGGTGCAAGTAGGAAAGAGGGATTTGGATGTGGGCCTTTCCTAGCCATAGACCTGTTAGAGCCCGTTTTAGCAGGACTGAGCTCACAGGCTCAGCTCCCATGAAACTGAGTCAGGCTAAAACAGGAGTGCCCAACCTGGGGTTTGAGGATACAATTCAGAAAGTCCAAGTTCACGGACTTTCTCGCACTTCCGTTATGCAATTGGGCAACATGACACAGTTGTCGCAGCAACGTTGTCACCAATAAAAGTCAGATATTTTCATGTCACATTACCATTGTTGCAGGCATCTTAAAAATCATGTACTCTCCTTACTATTTTAAGGACAGTAGTCATTAGATCAACCCTTAGATCTTGTTATTTAGTGAGATAATAATAAAGCAGCACATATGTGACTATATCACAGAGATATCTTTTTTAAATGATCCGATACCCCTTTTTCAATATAGTTGGTTTCCTTTGTAATCCAACGTAGTTTATGTTATGCATGTAAGTGCTTCATCCTGAGAAGGGGCCCTTACGGTGGAAGAGGCCCCCAGAGCAGAAAAGGTGAAGGGCCCCTGGGCCAGAGGCACCGGGTGGGGCGGGGGGGCCCTGCTCAGTGGAGCTGTGAGGAGCATCACGAGCCTGAAGGACCTAAGAACCAACTCGACTCCCACATGCCAGGGGCCTGTTCAGGCCCCTCTGCCAGCCAGGTCACCTCCGAGCACCTGGGGGACGCCTGTCCTGTGCCCACCCAGCAGGCCTTCTGGGAACTGAAAGGTACTCCCAGGGTCCCTCCCTTTTCACTTTTGTGGTTGAATGTCCCCTCTCCTCCGCCTGTCTTCTAGATCCTCAGGAAGGGTTTACTTGCCCAGCCCCCACGTTCCCCGAGCGGCTTCTCTCCTTCCCCTGCCAAGTGCAGGAAGAAGACAGACCCGCCAAGCCTGGGTTTCCTCCTGAGTAAGTGCTGCCCACACCCCCTTCCTCCCAGGATCCGCAAGTTCTGAGCACAAGAGTGTGGGGCGGATGAGCGTCTGGGTTGGGCACCCAGAGGCCTCATCCGGGCTCTCGGATCCTGAGAGCCAGGTGGCGGACACTGGGGACTGGGCACCGCCTGGAACATCCCACGGCAGCGCAGTGCTCTTCAGACGGCTGCGTCAGGGCTCCAGGGCCGGCGCCCGCCCCTGCCCACCCCGCAGTCGCTTCCCGGCCGCTCTTACTTGGTAGGTGTCCGGATTCTCATTTGTGAACAGAAGGAACCGGACGTTGATGTCCTCGGGGGACCAGGGAAATACCTTCAAGGGCCGCTGAAGGATCCCAGTCCACGGCCGCTCATCGGAGAAGCAGCCGAAGGGTCTGTAGCAGATTTCCTTTCCTGGGGCAGGAAGAGCAACAGACAGAGGTTCTGCGAGGTTCTGGAAAGGAGCCCTGTCACCTCAGCCCTCCAGGGCAGCGTGTCCGTGTGTGGCCAGGGCCAGCTGAGGCCCGCACTCATCTTTCCCTTGTTGTCAGTGTTCCCCAAGTTCCATGGGGCCAAGAATCACCCGGTGGCTGGGGGTGGATGTATGTGTTGCAGGGACACATTCCCAGCTTCTCCCTCAGAGATTCTGAGTCAGAAGGTCTAGGGGGGAGGGGGCTGGCAACCTCATGTTTAATGTTGTCTAAGCCTTATCATCAGGCCAGTGGGGGCATGGCTGAGAGCCCTGGGAATCTGCTACCTTAAAACTACCTCTTCCAGGAAGCCCCGATGGCCCTTTGCATGTATTCACCCAGCATCGAGAAGTTACTAAGCCCCTGTGACGCTGCCTGATGTATCCTGACGTCTGCACTGTGCCCGGCACAGCCCACGCGCACGGCGGCCGTTCATGGCCGCCGTCCAATCCGCATGTCTTCACGTCATCCTGTTACTCACATTGTCCCCCAAGTCATTCTCTGTCATGTCAGGTTTTCCCTGTTGTTTTTTGAAGAGGTAAATTTTTCAGGACCAGGGATGATTTATTTCTGCATCATTCTGTATATAGTAGGGGCTCAAAACTTGCAACAGATAACCCCAATAACCACATCTAAGCCGGAGGGTCCTTTCTCTAGTCTACAGCATAAACATTTTCACAGGAAGTGGTTACCACGGCGGGGACGTGGTCAAATCCGGAGGATTTCCATGGGTCTTCTCTCCTAGGCTTCCTCACCTCCTAAACTGATGGTGCCACATGTCGGCCATTCCCTCAAAAACTGGTAATAGTTAACACTTGTTTACTCTGTGCCAGATACCCCACTGGTGCTTCACCAGTATTTTCCCTTTTAAGTCTCCAAGCCACCCATGAGTAAGGCATTATTTCCATTTTACAGATGGAAAAACCAAGGCACAGAGAGACAGAGTAAGCTGCCCAAGATCACAGCCCGTGGTGGAGCCAGGATTTGAACCAGGGACATTTAATTGGGAAGTTTACTAAACACGGAGGAGGCACGAAGGCCGATCGGGTACAAGCCCTACCCTGAACGATGGGGAACCTAACAGGGAAGGAATGGTGATGACCTTGACTGACAAATGCAGGGGCTTGAAGGCCAGGTTCAGGCACCTGGGCTGTGAGGTGGACAGCGGGGAGGTGCTGGAGGGTGCCGAGCTGGTGAATAGGGTGGGGACTTGTGCTCCACGAAGGTGTTTTGGGAAGCCAGGTATAGGTGGCTCAGAGACAGGAGAGCCTGGGAGAGGTGGGGGCGGGGGTGGGCAGGCAGGGGAGGCGGACCTCAGAGGTAACAGGTGTTGTAATCCTGGATGACAGTGGGCATGGAGGGAGAGGTGAGGAGGTGGCGGTAAGGGGTGGAGCCGAAGCCTGGACAAGCGAGTCTGAGGCACGGTGGGCGGCCCTGGGGGGCTGCCTGGACACTGGGGGGTGGGATGGGGCAGAGACCAGGCAAAGCGAATCCCAGAGGAAAAGGGGGACGAGGAAAGCGCCTGGGAGTGACCTGTGGGGAATGCCTGCCGTTAGGGCAGCAGAGGCAGCCGATGAGCCGGGGAGCGTGTGGCCCTGTGTCTGCCGCAGTGTCAGCACTCCCTGGGCGGTGGCGACTGTTGTTTTTCTCGAGATAATACTCATGCCTTTAACTATGATGATGATGATGATGACGATGCCTGGAACTGCCTCACCCAAAGGCCAGCCCAGGCACGGTCACTCTCTCCCCAAAGGGACGGGGACGGCATCCTCACCTGTGACTGTGGCCAGCAGGAGGAGGCCGATGGCCCAGGAGAGCAGCATCTGCATGGAGGAGAACACAGACACACACAGTCAGTGAGGCCGGCCACTGAACCCAGACGGGGCAGGTGGCCCGGAGCACACCGGGGACAGTGAGGGACACGGCAGCACAGTGCCTGGGCCCTATTGGGCTGTCCCCGAAGGCAGGGACACTGGGGCTGAGGCCCTCCCCACACACAAGGAGTGGGGCAGCACCTCTGCGGGACCCTGGATTCAGGGTCTCCCCAATGCAGTGGCTTCCCCCCTTGGGGGCAGCCCCAGCCCTGCCACGCTCCCTGCCTGCCCAGAGCCACGAATTACCGTGCGACCGTTGGGGCTGCACTCAGCGCAGGGACTGGCCGCTGGCCGTGGCCTTTTATAACCAGGCTCTATCCTTTGGACTCCTTGGAGGAAAGGACACGGAGGAGAGATAAGTGTGCTTTGACCTGAGGTTATCATAAACACATACAGCCAGCTCAGCCCGGGAGCAGGGCCATTTACAAAGTGCTATTTGGGGAAAGAGAAACTGACTTTGGGGGTAGGAAAGGCCTCCGCTAATCTACAGGTTCAGCTGCCAAAAGATCGCATTCCGCAGGTGATGACGGGGAAGCATCAAGCCCCCGCCCCCCATTCCAACCCCTTCGGAAACTCAAACCCGAGACGTGCTGCGCCCGGGACATGCCTGTTTGGGGCGACACACACGTCTCCTCTACTTTGGGGCGGGGCGGGTGGAGAGCAGCGCTCCAAAGAACCCACACGGAGAATAAGAACTAAGGCAGCCCTGTGGCCCGAGAGAGAGAATAGAACACTGTTTGAATATAGCTTTGTTTAGGAAAAAAAAAATATTCTGCTTTGGAAGCATGTTTAAGGTGCATCGACTGGACCTTGGCCGGGAGATAAGAAGGTGGAGGCGGGTGGATTCTTTCCTTCGCCGCCGAGAGGAGGGCCTGGGTTCTAAACCGCCAGCTGCCGCTTGGCCATTTTTCAACTAACAGGTACTTTAGACACACTGAAGTGCATAGATCTCATTAAGCTTCAGTGCCGTTTAATGAGCTTTGACAAATGTGTACTCTTTCCTGCATGCTCCAGGTCAAGATATAACACATTCCCAGCACCCAGAAGTCTCTCTCACGGTCCTTCTTACCCCCCTCCCCCACCCTATAACAGTGGTCTGGTGTCTCGCACCATAGATTAGTTTGGTCTGTTCTAGAATTGCCTATAAATGGAATCATCCATCTGGTTTGTTTGTTTGTTTTTTTTTAAAGATTTTATTTATTCATTTTTAGAGAGTGGGGAAGATAAGAAGAGAGAGAAACATCAATGCACGGTTGCCTCTCGTGTGCCCCCACCACTGGGGGCCTGGCCCAGCAACCCAGGCATGTGCCCTGACTGGGAATCGAACCGGGGACCCTTTGGTTTGCAGGCTGGAGCTCAATGCACTGAGCTACACCAGCCAGGGCATCCATCGGTTTTTGAGACTCATCGTGCTGTTACTTGTATCATCAGCGGCCTCCTTCTCATCACTGTGCCGCGTTGATGTGTTTCTGTGCAAAGGCATCACAGCTGGTTTACCCATGTGGGCTCAGTTTCGACTGGGACTGTTATGAGGGATGCTGCTAGGAACATTCTAGTCTAGTACAAGTTTTTGGTAGACACATGCCCTCCTTTGCTCAGGTTTGTCCCCAGGAGTGGAACTGCCTGGGTCCTGGGGTGTGTGCCTGCCGAACACTTTTCCAAAGGGGCTGCACCTCCATCGACTCCCCCCGGCAGCTGGGGGAGCATTCCAGTCACCACCCACTCCATCCCTGCCCTCTGACGGATCCCAGGCACCCTCCGCTCGCCAGCCATTTCCTGAGGGTTTCAATGATAGAAAAATGGCTTCTTCAAGGCTGGTGGAAATGGTAAAGGGATGAGGAAGCCTGAATGGGGTCACCTATACCCGAACACCCAAGCCTAATGTTGTCACCCTGCTGCCCACAGAGGCGTCCAGCCGCTGGGGACTGAGTCGAAGGCACACAAAGGACCCCAAGGGGGAGGCTGTTGTGGCAGCATTAGGCTGAATGGAAGCCCCAGACTCGAGACTCGGGGCCAGCGGGGCCCATCACTCTTGGCAGAGAAATGGGGTCACGCAGCATGTGCTCCTGGGTGTCCTTCTTTCACACGACAGGCCTTTGAGATTCATCCACACTGCTACACATGTCAGGGCTGAGTGCCAGCACCACAGAAATGACTCTACAAACCTCGATCCTTCCCCCAAGGCAAGGTCTAAACAACTGATCACCGAAATATAATTACCAACCGCAATAGGTTCCACGGGAGACAAGTAAGGAATACGATGAGAATGTAAAGGAAGATCTGGTCCCACTCTGGCCCCGAGGAGGGCTTCTTGGAAGACATGACACGTAGGCGGAGCCTTGGGGGATAACTTTGACTTAGGCAGGGACAGAGTAGGGGCAGTGCGTTTCAGGAAGAGGGAACAGAGCATGCAGAGACCCAGAGGTGGGCGCTTCCCCCAAACTGCACGAGGCCAGCCCAGCCAGCGCACCTGGAGCTGGGTGAGCGAGGGAGAGAGACTCGAGTGGGAGAGGGAAGGAGGTGAGGTCTGGTGACACTGCGCCCCAAAGGGCATGGTGAAGAGGTAGGGTCCGTGGGCTGGATAACTTCCAGATCTCTCCTGCCTTCTCCTCCCAGCCCCATGTCCTGGAGGATGCTTCTGTGGCCTCTCTGCACTACTTGCCCTTGGCCTTCTGGTTGGGTTCAGCCCATGGAAGGCACCTCCAGGAGATCAGAAGTAGGGAGGGAGAGGTTAGAGCAGGGGTGTCAAACTCATTTTCACTGGGGCTACAACAGCCTCACAGTTGCCTTCAAAGGGCCGAATGTAATTTCAGCTCCTTAACAGTTAAGGAGTAGTTACCTGTATACAGTCCTAAAATTATTTCGGCCCTTTGAAGGCAACCACGAGCCTGACGTGGCCCCCGGTGAAAATGAGTTTGACCTCCCCGGGTTAGAGGGTTTCTACCCAGACTCCCTCCCTCCCTTCCGTGTGGTCGGGCAGTGTCCGCCCTTCTCTCCTGAGGACAGCAGCTCCTCTCAGGCGGCTCCCTCCCCTGGCCCCAGCTCCTTCCAGATTCTTCTGACAGCTCCCTCCCTCCAGGCGTCAGGCCCCGGAGATGCCAGAGCTTCTGGCTGCTGCTGATCCCTGGGTGCTCCAGGACTGCTGGTGGGTTTCCTTAATGCTTTCCACGCCTCTGTGAAGAGTCCCTTGGATAAGCCCTTTGAGGGGACCATCCCTTTGCCACTGGGGGTCCTGACAGGTACAGCTGGCCACCGGACGCCCCCTGAGAGAGGGCGTGGTTCAGAGGCCTGTGGTCCCTCTGGAGGTGGGGACGAGCTAGGCTTTGGGCACCTTCCTTTCCTGACTCCATATCCCTAATGAGGATTTCTGTCCATATTAGGAAAGGGCTTGGGATTGTGTAACTGTTGGACTGTTGGTTTTGCATCCCACACCAATAGCAGCCAACCCACTCTGGGGCTTGGTTGCAGTTTTTGCCCAAGGCTTAGTAAGTTACCTGCAGATGATCGGTGGGTCCCCTCACCCACGCCCTGCTGGCTCCAGCCCCAGATGAGTCAAGGAACCAGGGAGCTGCTCACCTGAGTGGCATTTTATCTGGTCCACAGACACCTCCAGAGGGCAGGGCTGGAGAGGAGCAGGAGGGTGCTAGTTGAATTCTTGTTATTTCTCCGTCACCAGACCCTGTTGTAAATGCCAAGGTCAGGTCTTGGTCACCCCTGCCCTTGAGGGACTTACCGAGGCAGATTTGTTAGATGTAAGGAAAAACTTTCCAAGGGTTAGAATCATTGGAAAATCGAACTTTTTCCTTTGGACTTCGTTGGTGGGGAGTGACCCCTTCCTCACGTGGGTGACACTGTGACTTGAGCAGAGGTGGACCGAGGCCAAGCCTCAGGTGAGGGTTGATTAGGTGCTTTACTTTTACGGTCCTTGCCAAATCTGGGATCCTAACAAGAAATTTTAGAAACCGAAACCTAAAGACTCTACCTTTCTATCCCCGCAGGAGCACACCATCCAACCGCCCACCCCCACCCCGACCCCTTTCAAAGAGGATAAGAAATCACCCAGGAGGTGGTACATCCCAAGGTAATGAGAAATAAGCTGAACAAACACATGTGGGGAGTGTGATCTCAAGGGCAGGTGCGGGCCATGAGAGAGAGCTGAGCATCTTGCTCAAGAAATAGAACACCTTGTTATTCCCATTTTACAGCCAAGATGACTGGGGCCCTGAAAGATTGAGGGGCTTAGTTCAAGAGCAAATGGAAGAGCAGGCCTTGACCTTAGGGCTCTACCTCCTGTTCCGGTGCTAATAGTCTCCTGTAGGTCTCAGTTTGATGACCTGTGACCTGGGTGGAATCTAGGCACTGATTTAGGAACATTGTCCCTGCATCAAGCTGGGCCCCCAGGAGGGCTGGGCACCCCCACCACGGCCACCAGTCCGAAACAGCCCTGAGCCTGTCTGGCTCTTGGCAGGGTGGCCCAGAGCAGGCCGGTGGGGCCCCAGGCCGTCTCCCATTTGCCCGCCCACGACAGGGCCAGCTCAGCAGTCCCCTCCTTTCTCCAGACCTAAAGTTCTGAGACTCCACCAGCTGTGTGCCCTGGGAAGCCAGGGAAGGCCAGCATCTGTGGGAAAAGTCATTCACTGCCACATGTCAGCAGGTGGCAGGGCCAGGGCCTGGGGGGCAGCCTGGGCCATGGGGGTGGCTGGGTCCTCGTCCTTCACCCCGAGGCCTGTTGGAAGTTTGTTCCTCTTCTTCAACACCTCTTCTTTGAGGTGTCCCTTCCCCTCCAGTCCCCTGCCCTGTCCCCTCCGGGTCATCCTCCCCCACAGCCTCCTCCCGCCTTTAATCCTGCAGGTAGCTCCCTGGTGCCCTCAGCTGCACATTTCACGTGTCTGTTCGTTTGCTCATTCAGGTCTATGTTTATGTGGCCACGCCGTGCAGGGTGTTCTTCCGGCCTTGAGGGTCCTACAGCCAGCAGACACCCTCCCTCCCTGTCCCCATGCGGCTGGTGGTCCCACAGGGCACAGACACGCATTGCCTACGAATAACTACGTCAGGGCAGACGATGGAAAAGCACGGGGAGGAGGGCTTGTACCCAGGCTCTGTCGTTTGGGCTTTATCCAGAGAGAATAACTTGGGGGTATCGGGTGGAGAGGGGTCCAAATTTAGGTGGAATCCAAGCTCCTGAACCAGGCAGACAAAGTTGGCCCCTGTTATGGGTTGAATTATGTCCCCCCCAAATGATATGTTGGGGGTCCTAACCCCCGGGAGCTCCGAATATGACCTTATTTGGAGAGAGCGTCTTTATACAGGAAAAGGGAGGTCAAGAGCATGCTTCCTAATCCAATCTGACCAGTGTCCTCACAAAGAGGGGAAATGGGGACACTGAGGCAGGCACACAGGGAGACTGGCAAGTGACCGTGAAGGAAGAGAGCCGGGTGGTGCTTCTCAGAGCCAAGACATGGCAGGGGCAGCCGGCGCCCCCCAGAAGGAGAGCGGCGTGAACAGGTTCCCCCTCACGGCCTCAGAAGGAACCGGGCCTGGCAACCCTTGGTCCTGGACTTCCCAGCCTCAGAGCCGCGAGAGAATACATTTTTATTGTTTGACTCATCCACTCGGTGGCACTTTGCTCTGGCAGCCCGAGCTGACTAACACGGCCACCCTGCGGCCTCTGCCCGCCTTCCCTTCTGCCCCGGCCCCGCCTCACAGGCCCGTAAGGGGAAGCCTCACTGTCCTGGAATGAGCCTGCTTTCTCCCTGTCCGGAGCTTTTGCATCTGTGGCTCCCCCTGCCAGGGAGTCGGCTGCCCCTCCATCCCCCACCCCCCAGGAACTTGCCCCTGAGGCCCTCCTCACAGCGCCCCCCCCCCACAGGCTCAGCCCCCCTCCACCCCTCCCCCTCCTCCATGTTTGCTTCTCCGTTCCAGGTGCCAGAGCCAACCCCCTGCTCTCAAAGCCCGTGACCCTGGCCGTGACGCCCCCAGTTTCGGTCCCAGGGCCTGCTCTCCAGGGTTTCTCAGACCCGAGGAAATCCAGGGATGCCACCTGTGCCCAGGAGCCATTATGTCACATGAGCCAGGAAACAAATGTCTTGCTGCAAAGGACCACGGCAAAAAGAGAGCTGTGTCTCTAGAGTTGGTTAACATGCGGATTGTCGTGAAAGCGAAAACACGAAATGAATGAACTCTCCGAGAAGAGCACGTCTACAGCCCTGGGCGCTGAGCTCCCAGTGGAGTTTCTCTGAGATGCTGTGTCCCAGCAGGACTATGGGGGCTCTTAAAGCAGCCCTGGGCTCATTCTTGAATCAGTCAGCCAGGGGTCTGGGATGGCCCCACCCCCTTTTTTTCCTTTAAGTTCCCAGGTCATTCTGCTAGGATGGAATGTGCTTCTGCTAGTCCCTGAGCCTTGGGATGTCCCAGAGGGCAGGGCCAGCCTCCTGTAGCTTGAGGTGAGTACGCAGGTCCCGGGTTGGGTGGGCACAAAGCCCACCTTGATAAGCACGGCCTTGGGCCCAGGGACCCAATGTTCTGCATGCCTACAGCCTCTTCTTAGGTTTGGGTCTGGCGCCGGAGTGTGGCCATGCTCCTTGGGTTGCCTCACTCGCCTTAAGGCTCACTGACTGTGTCCACGGTGCCGCTGACTCTTCGGTTAGAGCCTTAAGCCGCGATACCAGCAAGGCAGGGCTGGGCTGTTGCCTCCGTTTTACAGGTGACAAAGCTGAGGCCCGGAGAGGTGGAGACCATTGCCCGAGGCCCCCTGGGTTGGCTAGCCTCCTGACTTCCAGCTCAAGGCCTTTTTCTATTGTTTTCGACCAAACTCCAGGTCCCTCGAGCTTTAGGTGAATAAACTGAATAGAGAGGTGGCACATTCCCATTGCTCCAAAGGCTGCATCCGTATGCATTCTGAACAATGTCCTACCTTTGGTATTTAAAAAGCAAAATGAAACCAAAGCTCAATCAAAGTGGGCCCACGTAGCCTCCGAAATCTGGAACTCTGACCAGATTGGGCTAAGCCGCACAGACACCGCAGGGGTGGCCCAGAGTAACCGCAGAGAGACCCGAACTCCCCACCTCCCAGGGCGGTGCGTTAGGGTTGTGGATGTGGGGCCTGAGCTTGGCCTCTTCAGTGGCCGTGGGCAGTGGAGGCTCCACGCCACACTGGTAAGTAGTCCAGGTCCACGACACTGATTTCGGAACCCGCCGTTCCCTGCCTTCCTGGCAGTTTGTCCAGCTGCACGTCGGATAACAGGACAAACGCCCATCTGAGTGAAGGGACGCGGGAGAAGGGAGCAGAGCCGGGCCCCAGTCCGGCTCCCTCAGCTGCCTCCCCCGTCCCAGAGCACATGGCCGCCACTGTCCCTGCAGTCAAGACCTAGGTCCCCCAAGTCACCCAAGGCTCAGGGCAATGCTTTCACTGAGTGGCTACAGGGTGGCCCACAGCCTTGGGGAGCCTCCCCCAAGTAGCTTCCTCCCTCTACATTGCACACTCTTCTCAGTTTCCGCCCTCTTTAAAAATTGTTGCCCTTGCCCTGGCTAGTGTGACTCAGTGGATTGGGCATCATCCCACAAACCGAAAGGTCACCGGTTCGATTCCTGGTCTGGGCATATGTCTGGGTTGTGGGCCCAGTCCCGGTCAGGGCATGTGTGAGAGGCCACTGATTGATGTTTCTCTCCCTCCTTTTTCCCTTTCTCTAAACATAAATAAATGAAATCTTACTAAAAAATAAGTATATAAAATTGTTTCCCCCGAGTCGTCGGCCATATCAGTTGGTCTGGGAGCAGGGGAGACACGCTGTCCTTGACCGGGGGAAGGGCTCTCGCCTGTGGCCACCCCGTCCCGCCTCTTCCTTGATGCCTCCGTTTTTCTCTCTGCCCTCACACAGCCCTCTCTCCTCTTGCTTGGCAGGGACCTCCTCCTCCTAGTGGGCCCCCCAGCCTGCAGTCTTCTTGCAAGTCTCGGCCTAGCACAGATGGCTTGGCACAGCCTTCCTCGTCTAGCTCCTCCGTCTTCCGGGCCACCCCGTTCGGGACACCGAGCTTGTTGCACTCAGCAGGGAGCCTGGGGCGTGTGTTCGGGTGTGGGGTTCCCCCTACTGTGCTCGACTGAACCAGTGATGATAAGTGCTCTCCTCTCCAGAGCCAGCACAGGGCTGCGGTGTGGTAGTGCTGGCAGGTCTGCATTCCATCGACTGAGCTCTTGGCCAACGTGGTGCTACCCTGGCCAGGGTGCAGGTTCACGGCCAGGGCCGGGGGGCAGAACTGTGACAATGGGGCCCCCACCCCCACCCTGACCCTTGTCATTACCACTGTTCGTCGAGCCCTCAGCTTGTGCCCTTCGCTGTGGGGCCCTTACTAGAGTCTCTCTTTTAGTCCTTACAGCATCTGCCTCAGGAACAGTCCGGTGCTCACTCACACTCAAGTTCAAAGCTCATTAACAGTGTGACGTGACACCCATGGTCAGGAACGGAGGTTGGGCACTGAGCCTGCCGTGTGGGGTGAGAGGCCTGGTGGCCAAGAGGGGGGACACTCTGAGGAAGGGGGTGACCATCCCAGACCCGCAGAGCCCCCTGGGGATGATGATGGGACAGGCTGGGCCACCCTGAAGAGCATCCTTGTCTCCTAGTTGAAGGACACCTGAGTGGTGGGGCCCTGGTGAGGTCTGCCTGGCTGAGGGGTCCGTGGCGGCTTCAGACCAAAGCATGACAGAGCAGTCTCTGTCCTTCCTCGGTGCTGAGCCCTGTTTTGGGATGGCACCTGCGGCAGCAGCCCCGGCGAGGGTGAGTGGGGGCTGGGGCCTGGCCGCACTCTGCGATGTGCCCAGCACCGCCTCTGGATGCTGGGGCAGCCGGTGCCTCACCAAGAGCCAGCCACCAAGTGGTCCCATCACCACGAACGTTACTGCGACAAAGAGGCCAAGTCAGAGCATGGTCTTTCCATGACCCCTCAAGGTGGGGGCGGGGGCAGGGAGGAGCCCTGGAGTCGGGGTCAGGGGCCTGACCCGCAGTCCTGCCGGGACAGTGACTCGCCCTGTGTGCTTGGACAGTAAGGTCCCCAGGTCTGAGCCTCAGTGCCCTCGCCTGTAAGATGAGAGGCTCTGCTGAGGCGCAAACACCCGCCCCTAGTTCTGCGGTTCGCGGCCACCCTCTCAGGCGAGGAGGAAACAGTGGCCGTTTGGACCAAGGAAGGCAGGGAAAGGATGTGTGATTGGAAGTCCATGGCCAGAGCCCCAAATCTATGCACACGCTCAGGACGCTTGCACATTTTAAAATGTTCAATTCCCGGATGCCCCTGCAGGGGGCAGCTGGCGTCAGAGACAGACTGAGTAGGTAGATGCATGGACAGATTTTATTGATGTTAATACAGTGACCAAATTGTGCCTGCAGTTTAGCAGGGCGTGAGAGTGAGCAGGACGTCTTCTTTCACAGTGTCTTTGCTGCAGAAGCTGTACCTGTGGGGAAAAATGAATCGTTTTTAAATGTTAGACATCCTTCCTTGGTGATTGGTGTTGGTACGCAAAGGAATTTGCTGCTGTGCCATTCACAAGCCATGGGGTCACAGCTTCAGCCGATGACTGGAAAACTGACTGCCTCTGGGGCTGCCAGTGTGACAGGTAGCTGGGCCCCAGGACAGGCCAGCTGCTGCTCAGAAGTGGCCCCGGTCTCTGGGCCCTCTGTCTGGCCGGACTGGGGGCCCCTTGAGGCAGCAATGGGACCGCTCATGCTCTCCCTTTCCCCAAGCACGTGCCGGCCCTTTGCAAACACTGGCGTACAGAAGGGCTGACTCTGGGCTCGGCTGCCCTGGGGGCCTCACTGCACAGTGTTGTAGCTACGATATACTGAGCTCCTCCTAGCTGCACACACTTACAGTAAGTGGTATCATTACAAGTCTTACATCACAGGAGAGGGAGCTGAGGCCTGAGGACTCCCAGTTAGCAAGCAAAAGAACCCAGAAGCAAACATCTGATGCCACAGTCCGCATGTTCTATGACCTTGCCTTCCAGGAGTGCCCTTGCCCCTGGATCCCCCCTCCCAGACTTCCAGCAGTGACACGGGATGGGCTACTGGAGTCTCCAGGCATTGGTCTCCATGTACAGAAGTGGGCATCGCTCTCAGAGATCCTGTGTCAGTAACACGACGTCTTATGACCATAAACGTAAAACAACTTTGAAGGAATGAAAACGACGCAGTCCTAAGTGGTTGTTATCACGGCTCTTCCAAGAACCACGGCGTCTCTCAGGCCTCACTCACCGTCTTTCAGCCCTGAGGCCTTTGTCTGGGTTCCTTACTCCTCTCTGGCCTTCCACACTTTGTCCTTTGCATTTCGTTTGTCTTTCCTGGAAGCTGCAACTGTCACCTTCAAGCCTTTCCCTGGTTCCCTGCACTTTGGGTCCTGTGACAGCAGGCTGGCCTCCCCCACCCTTCACACACTGAGCCCCTCGTCCCTGCTGGTGACCTTCTTGGTGGAAATCCCTCAGCCCAAGAGATGCCCAGTGCCCTGTCCCCCTCAGCAACTGACTGCCCTGGGTCCTCTGCTTTCTCCTCAGCCACTGTCTTTGTGACCCTCATGGCGAGTTTTTCCATCTGGCATTTCCCTTCCACGTGAACCACGAATCTGGTTTTTACATGGTGAATTCCTTGTGAGCAAACACCGTCTTTGTATCCCCAACTCTTGCCAGTTAGGCATACAATAGGTGCTTAATAAAGTCAGAGAGGAAGGATGGGAGGTGGATAAAGATGGGGAGAGCCACGTTTCTCTTAATACCACGTCATAGGAGGGAATTCTAGCCAACATGTTCCTTTGTAGGATGTGAAACCCCAGAGAAGTGGCCAAAATAATCTGAGGAGGGTCTAAGAAGAGGGCGGAACACAACTGGATTTTCTTTAGCCTCCTAAGGGTGATGACGGTGATCTTTAAAAGTGTTGCTTACTGGCTGTTTTCGTGACAGCAACACTATTTGAATAACTGGACTAATTCAGCTGTGTTACTCCCCAAACTATCGCCGTGAGGCTGAGAGGGCAGAGGGGCTGGCGCAGCAGGTGCTCGCGCTGCAGGCAGTCGAGCTGCAGGCGGTCCCTTGCAGCTACAGCTGGGTACCGATGCGGCCGTGGGCAGCCCTGTGCAGGCTGGGGCTGAGGAGGGGATCGTGACCTCTGCACCCCCGCAGGCGGTGCTGAGAACACTCGATACCGTGCACCCAGCGGAGCTGTTCTGTGCTCCCTTTCAGCTACTCGTTGGCTGGGGGAAAGGCCCCAGAGGGGCGGATTCCCTTGGCCTTTTGGCAGACCCATCACCTGACCCTCTGGGATGAGTTTCCCTTACAAACAGGAATCGCTGCGCACGCCCTCGGGCACGGCCCGCCTGATACGTACACTGTCTTGTCGTCTCCCTTCTGCACTGTGACCTTGGAGGCGCCCACTTTGGGGAACGTTGGGTTTATCACGTGGTTACTCCAGAGGAGCTTGACTTTCTCGATTGTTCCCACATCCAGCTCTGCATCAAACTCATTGGAATGGGTGGAGCCTGGCTTGATAACCCCCCTGGAAACAGAAATAGGAACATTTTCAGTCATAGAAACAACTTCCAAGGACTGTATAAGGCCATGCCACTCTTTGCTACTCTGAATTAGTGAGATTACTTTTCCAAAGTAATCCCCAAATAAAGAAAGGATGGAGAAACGGATGGAGAAAAGCCAGAAATCAAACTTTAATAAATATTCTTTAAATATTGGTTACTCACAGGTTAATTTCTCTTTAAAACTTTCTTATAGAAAATTATATAGTTCCTTCATATTATTTTTTCGGAAAGAATTATTTGTATAATAACACATTATTCACGTGGTTTAACATAACAAGCACATGTTACTATGCAAATTATAAAATGATATCTAGGTAATAATTAGATTTATTTTTTTTAAATATGATCTATTAGCCCTGGCTGGTGTAGCTCAGTGGATTGAGCGAGGGCTGCGAACCAAAGTGTCGCAGGTTCGATTCCCAGTCAGGGTACATGCTTGGGTTGCAGGCCATGACCCCCAGCAACCGCACATTGATGTTCCTCTCTCTCTCTCCCTCCCTTCCCTCTCTAAAAAAATAAATAAATAAAATCTTTTAAAAAATATGATATATTAAGTGAGAAAGAATGAAACACCTGGATTTATCATAGAGAAAAGAAAAGTGGTTAGCAGAAGTCTGAAGTTACTTCAGCACATGAAGGGAAGAATTTAAAATCCACCCACAGATAAAGAAATAATGAGCCTTTAAATGCAAGGATGGAAGGCCGTGTATATCATCAAATGAGAGGTGGCGCTAAAATAGGACATTTACCTGAAGATGTTAAACTGGTGAGTGTTTCCCTTACTTCCATACAGAGAAACTTTGACCTGACCGGTGACCATTTTCCCAGACATCGTGACGGACACGCCGTATCTCCAGCCTGCACAGGAGAGGGAAAAGAGCTTGGTTGTTCACTCATGCACCAACACTTGGCCACATCTGAGGTTCCGGTCTCTGCCCCTTACAGTGAGGCTCCCAAGTGTGGGACAGTCTGCAGGTCAGCCCACAGCCCCGACCAGACCCCGGGGGAACTGCGCACGGGGCAGCGCCTTCCTCCCGACCTGCGCTGCCCAGCAAAGGGGCCACTCGCCGTGTGTGGCTGCTCACATTTACATCCAAATTAGGTGAATGGAATTAAAAATTTAGTCCAGCAGTTTCACTAGCCACATTTCGAGGGCTCACTGGCCACACGGGGTTCATGACGACTGTGTTGGACAGCACAGACGTGTCTAGCATTGCAGAGAGTTCTTCGGGAGAGTTCTGCTCTGGACAGATTGTACCATGGCTTAAGGTGGAAAGAGAAAGAACGGGGCATCCCCTCACTTGGGACTCGAGCTCAGGAATGTGGCCCTGTGACCCCCTGAGGGCACGTTCTGTGTCTAATCTCTGCACCCCCAGGCCCTGGGCAGGGTCCCCCACAGAGTGGGGCTCAGTGGCCCCCCAGATTTATACCTGGAGTGCTGTCTCAGTGCCCACACACACATACACATAAAATCTATGTACATATGATCACACAGTAACATGCACATACATACATATATACTCATATGAACACACATCACACATGCTTTGTATAAACACACATGTGTAAAAACACACGCGTCCTTTGCTTAATTCCCACTCGTCCTTCACGTCCTCAGAGAAGTTGTCCCTGTGCCTCCCTCTGGCGGGGCCAGGCCCTCTGTCCCACGGGCCACAGCAGCCACCGGCCAGGCCCGACACACGGACAGCTGCCGGCTCAGTTTCTGTCTCCTCTGCTGCGTTGCACGGTCCGTGCACAGCACGCCTTGCTCCCCGAACCCCCAATGTCCAGCATCGCCTGTGGCCCAAAATAAATGTGGCTGGGGAATGAGTATGTAGTTTCCGAATGTTTAATTTGTCGTTAGAATGTAGGCAAGCACTTCATGCATCACCACATCTGTGGAAGGATTGATTAACCAATGTCTTTACAAAAATGTATATACTGATGAAATGCTCCATATTTTAATTGTGGAGGTAATCACGGGATTATTCACCTGTCAAAACTCATGGAACTGTCCACTAAAAAGGGTGAATTTTGCTGTACAAAAATTATACCTCAATAAACCTGGCTTGACTACCTAAGACATTATTATATTCATATATTTATACTATACAGTCTCTTTCTTACAGTGAAACATCTCAGGGAACCATCAAGGGCAGGGTGGCACCAGGTGACCCAAATATGCCCTGTTTTTACCCTATGACCCCGTCCATCTAGCAGATTCTTGAGAGAAATCACGTCTTCTTGATTCCTGCCCACCCTCCACCAGAGGGGCAGCCCCTGAGCACCAGGCGTGTGTGGATTGGGGGTCCTGAGGGGGTCAGGGAGATTGGAGTTGAGCTTCCTAAGGGGCCCAGCCCAGCAAAGAACTGGTACCAAATAAATGTTTGTGAATGAACAGAAGAACAGGTGCATGTGATACAATCTCCAGGGTAAAGGGGGTCAAACGCATGGTGATGGAAGAAGATTGGACTCTGGGCGGTATGAACGCAATGCAGCGTACAGATCATGTGTCATAACATTACACAGTCGTGCACTTGAAACCTTTATAATCTTACCAACCAATGCCACCCCAATAAATTTAATTTTTAAAAAATGAAAAGAAAATAGAAAGGGGACCATGAACTATGGAGCAGTGAAAATTCAGGGTAGCTGGCCACAGAGACAGCCAAACTGCCGTTATCCCATTAGCTATACTATTTGCTTCTACTTGTTTCGTGCCACAGAAATACAAGGGAAGAAATGCAGACTCTTTCTAAATCTGCTGTTGAGCCTCAAATGGGACAGTTTGGGGGTGTGTGTGTATCCTTTTCCTAAGATGATAAAATCGTGTCCACAAATATTTCAGGTCAGAGACAAGCCCTTCATTTCCAAGAAAAGAAACTTTCTTTGCCTGGGAGGGAAAGTCTAAGTGCGACTTACGGGCAAAATTGCTGGAGTCGCCTGTGTTCAGAAAGAACTTCTGCTGCGCCTCACTCGTCTTGCCGGCAAACCGGTCAGCGTAGTGGCCCATCTGCGGGCACCCTTCGTCCGGACAGGGGAAGCACTTGTTCTGGTGAGAAAGAGACAGATCAGGCTGCAAGGAGCCAATCTGTCTTTTTAAGATCCATGCAACGGGGGAGCCATTCTCCTACAGCCTGAGCTTCTGCGTTGGTAACCGGAAGGGGAGCAGATGTCGTCTAAATGACCTTCCCGAGCCTGATGCACGTCACATCAGAATTGCTCGGGGAGCTTTAGAAAGCCTGAATGACCATATTGAGAAAACACTGGGCCCCAGATTAGATCAATTACACCTTGTATCAAGTGATGTGTTGGTGAATGGTTAACAACCAACTCTGGGACAAAAAAAAGTCCCTGATTGTAGCGTTTGCCCATTTTCACGGTGTTAACACTCCAACTGTGGCCATTTTTCAGACATGCTGTCCCTGAACGTGGAGCTGGGAAGAGATCGCTCCCACTGGCTCTCACAGCCAGAACGGGCAGGCTCCAGACTGCCATTCCCTCCACCTCTCCCCGCTTGTTGCCGGCTGCACGGGCACGAAGTCCAGCCTGGCGTGTGAAGCCCAGCATCCGCCTTCCCTCCTCGCTGGTGTCCGAATTCGTCTCTCATACATTCTCCTGTTCTTGCTCTGCCCTGGCCACACACGTGCACTCCTTCTCTTCCTTCGAAACCCAATGATTTTACCAGCCAGACTCAAACGTTGCCTCCTGCAGGAAGCCTTTCTAGATTGTTGCATTGACTGCCCTTTTCTCTGCTTTTCCAGAGTCTTCCTCATCCACATGACTCATCTAGAATTCTAGCCACTGCCTACCTAAAGTTTGGTTTCCCTCCACTCCACAGGGCCATGAAAGTCTGAGGGGCAGTCTACAACAAGGAGGGGGTGGGCAGATAAAGGCGAGCAGATACTGCAAATTCCAAACACAGCTGGACGGCAGTGCCACAGTGGGGCTTAGGGTGTGGGGGGGGGGACAATAACTTACAGACTCGAAGCTCTTGTAGGTGGTGCAGGGGTATGCGGTGAACCCGTCAGGATGGAGGATGCTGTCTGAGTAATACTTGTAGCTTCTCAGGTGATTGCAAGCCACAAAGTCCCTGGTTCCTGGGGAAACAAATGAAGAAGTTGAAACAGGTGGTCAGGGAGCCATGACAACTTCTTGCCTCTTCAAGTGGCATAGATGCAAAGTGGATGGGTGATAACCACCTCGAAGTACATTTTCAGAGATTTAAGGTAAGTGCAAAATCCAGTCACATTAGTGCAGTTAACATGCAGTGCGGGCAACGTTCTGAGAGCATGACGTCTGCTGTCCGTGTTATCCATCACGAAGTACTCACCAAAGTACCTTCAACGCCTTCCCTGATAACAGAAAGATCTAGATTACAGACTCAGATGCCAGATTACAGCTGGTGAATGGCAAAGCTGGGAAGTAAAGCCGATCCATCCGGTTTGTGAATCCACGCCTCCACCGTCCTGTGCTCCAGGCACCAACCTGGAGGTCCTTGCAGACACAACCAGATCTGACACTGACCTCCCAGACATGATGAAACCGGGGTGACAGCACTTTCATGCAAATAAAAAGGAGGGTTGAGCAGTCTGGTGGCCCTATGTGAGTATCACACTCATTGCATCTGACTCCTCATCACCGTCCTTGGCTTTCAGAGCTCCTGCCAAGTGACACACTCAGACCCTCCAGGCCTGGGCTGAGCGTGCTCGGCCATTCCTGATGGAGAGTTTAGGCCACCCTATCCATGCACACCCGCATAAGGCCATAAAAGACAATCCTACAAGTCTTATCCTTAACATTTGCTTCAGTCGCATCCACACCTACCAAGCCATTTTGATTGAATTCAATAAATATCTTCACTCAGCAGATTTGGTCAGATCACTAAGGGTGTTGACCTGTGTGGTGGCAAATGATGAGTCTGAGTGGAGAAATTCACCTGTCCATTGTACTCGCAACATTATTCAGCACAGAGTCAGGGCTGCGTCCGAAGGACGCCCTTTATCCCCGGTGCACTTGATCAAGGATAAAGACTAACCACCTTGAAGAGCACAGCCTTAGCTCTAACCTCCCTTAAGTGTGATTGTTCTCATTCTGGCCCCAGCACTGAGGAGTGGTGACTCTCTTGGTGCTGATGCTTTGCTGTGGAAATGACGGGAATGTTCTTATTTTGGCTACTGAAATGAAGCCAGTTGCATGAGTTGAAGCGTATCACTGACTCCCACCCGAGAAACTGGCAGACACGTCCTCTTAGATAAGTTAGGATGTTCGCTTTTATGGTTTTTCCGTACTTTGCTATGCGTATCTACCCATTTACTGTTGGAGTCACAGCTTTGAGCCACGGCTTGGTAATTCTTTGCCTCTTGCACACTCAACAACACCACCACAACATTGTGAGAAAGTACACAATTGGGAGAGCTCAGATATGGCAAATGATATACGGCTACAGCTTTCAGAAATAGGTCTGGGAGGGGGGATTGCATATTTTTAAAGAGCAGGTAGTTTTTATTCTTTAAGGGTTGTTTCAGGGAAGACGCTGCTCACCCTGGGAAGCGACGCCCCACCCCGCTCTGGCTTTACCTGACCAGATGCCGTCCAGGTCCACGATCTGAGACAAGGCGTTCTTCTTGCACCCCGGCATCTCTTCTCCTCCGTTGGGGAAGAAGTCAAGGTGACCCATCTGCTGGCTCGATCCAAAACCTGAAATGTTTGGAACGGCCGTGAGCATTTGATTGTGCTCAGCACCCCTGAGGCAAAACCCCACCACACGTGCTCAGGGCGGGGGCATCACTGGCCTCACCCAGGGAGGGGATCAGAGGAGCCGCGTCTGTGTGAATCACATCCACAAAGGTGGCGTCGGAGGGGTCCAGTCGAACCTCTTCAGAAGTACCCTGGAAACTCGCTTCTACGGGATCCAACCCTAGGAAGAGATGGGCAGTGCTGCGAACGGTAGGCCTGGCTGAGGGCACCCTCGGGACCAAGGTGCACAGCTGTTCGGGCTGCGCTCTAACTGAAGGGCTGCCAGGACCTGGGGTGTCAGTGCCAGGGCCCTGCGTAGTACTGAGCACGGGAACGCAGAGTCTCAGTGTTGCTTGTTACGGGAGGGTTCGAGTGGCACGGCAGGGAAGGGCAGAGGAACAAAGACATTTAGATTGTTTTGGGAGCAAGGATTTTTTCTACATCAGATGCTCCCATTTATTTATGCATCTTTCTTCCTCAACATTCTTTTCACTTCCCAAATTTGAAGAAGAAAGGGACAAAGCAGTTTGGTATCATAGTAAGAACAAGATTCCGAGACTGGGCTGCCTGCCTCCAGACCCCTACTTAGCTACTTCCTGGGCGAGTTGCATGACCTTGGGTGAATCACTTGATCTTCACTGTGCCTCTGTTTTCCCGTCTATGAAATGGGGTTAATAATGGCATCTATTTTATATGGCTGTTAGACGATTAAGTGAGTTAATATATGTAGCATTTAGCATAGTGCCTGGAACAATTATTATCATTTTCTCCTGACTACATTTTCTTCTTGGAGGGGCTCCTGGATTTGTCAATGGTTTTTGGAAGGTTTGGTCAGAGCAACCAAAAGGTCATGAACATAACTGCACTGAATGTAAAAGGGGGAGTTCTTGTACAAGTAAGGACTTATTTGAGACGAATGACAACAAAACTGGGCTGGAATCTCAGATCCATCACCAATCAGTGATATGACCCTGGACAAGCTACTCAATTCCTTGAGCCTGTTTCTCTGGTTCTGAGGATTAAATGAGAAAATGTAAAGCACTTTGTATAGTATTTGGGATAATGAGGCTCTTAAACTATGCTTACTATAGCAATTATATTAGCATTATATTATACAGGTATATTTTGTGGCTATCGTTACAATGCCAAGGCCTTGCCTGGGCTAACAGGATGCTTCTGGCTGTGACCCTGGCTGGATTTCTTCTACTTTGCATTCTGCCCTTGACTTTAAAGCAGGGGAAAGAGGAATGACAATGGGCATCCTTCTTAATTGTGTTTGCTCACGTTCCTGCGAGCCTCACTGTGCATTTTCCTGGGTGCCCAGTCCTGCCGAGCACCGCACTGCCAGAAACCCTGCACCTGGAGAGGAGAGGTGGGGACAGAGGCAGAAGAAGCAAAGGGAAGCAGCGGGACGGAGCTGCCACCCCTCTGCCACACAGATGGGCTTCTTGGGGGCTTCCTGACCTGTGCTCTGCTGCCTCTTACCACCCCTGCCAAGGCCAAGGGGTCAGTCTCCTTCGGGCCAGGTCCGAGCCGGGCTGCAGTCTTGTGGCATGTTGCGGGGTTGCTCAGGACAAAACCTGGGGCCCAGCCCCTCGGGCCTTACCTGTAATCCTGCCCAGGCCTGGGGTCCTGCTCCCTGCCTCTCCAGCCACGTGGGCTCCCAGGCTGTGGCCGATGAGGTGAACTTGGGAAAGTGAGTAGTTGTAGTTTGTCTGGAGGGGGAAGATGGTAGTTTTAGGACGTTTCTGTGCTGTGGTTTTTGTGACGTGCGAGCCTGATACCGTGCCTCCACTGCTGAGACTTCCCGTGGCTCCCGCTGCCCCTAGGATCAAGCCCAAACTCACTACCAGGTCCTCAGAGCTTTCCTGACTCAACACGTGTTTTTCTAGACTCTTCTCTAGCCAACCCTCTGTGGACCCTTCAGGCCCTTAAATATGTCAAATTCTTTGACCTCCGGGCCTGGTTTGGACCTCTCTTCCGGTGGTTGCTCATCTCACCGACCACTTGCCCAGCTCACATCAACACAGCTCACACCAGCCCCACCCCCCACCCCATCTGGATCAGCCCCACCCGCCCCCGTGCCTCCATAAAGCCCTGTGCTCTCCCCTTCAGAATCCTGACCACGCCCTATGGTCAAGTCGTCACTGTAAGCTCCTCCAAGTCCTGGGACCGCATCCATCCCCTTTACCACCTAGCACAGCTTCTGACACTGCACCCCCCGAATACTGGGCGAACAAACAAATAACACAGAGTTAGGAGATGTTCGCTCTTATTGGGCTCACGGCTGTTCACCCAGATCTGCTCGTCACCGGTCTGCAGTGCCTGCAGTGTGAACACCCTGGGTGTGGGTTCTGCAGGGCTGCAGGCGCAGTTAGAGCCGATGGGTTCTTTATAGACCCCCGAAACCTAAGGCAGGGTTGCCTGGGGCCTTTACCTGGTAGAGGAAAGAGTCACTAGAGATTAGTGACTTAACTGAAAGAATGAAAGGCTTAAAGAATTAGTGAAAAAGGAAGACCAGGGCAGGAGGGAACAGCTGACTTGATTGTTCCAGAAGAGATTCCCCAAGATCCATGGGACCCACTGCCCAGCCCACAGAGCCCGCACAGGCCCAGTGTGCGCCCGCCCTTTGCTCTGCTGGCTCTCCCTGGAGATGCTGTGTTCCCCCCAAACAGAGTCTGCCCGGTATAGTGGGGACCCCCGGGACTAGATGCTTGGGGACCCAAAGACAACTCTTATATTCACCTGCTCTATGATTTTTGGGGGGCAAGACAGTTAAGCTTTCTGGGCTTCAGTTTTCTTCCCTATCAGTTGAAGGTGATACTAAAAGTCTCCACCTTCTAAGTGTTAGCGCTTATTGTTTACTTCCACAGGTGTGAAATTCGGAGTTTTAGAAGTGAGACCGTAGGAGAAATATCAGTGTTTTCTAGCTTTTCTTTAAATATATAATCCAGAGGCATCTTACCCACCCGAGACCCAGAGGGCCCCCGCCCACCCATCAGCAGCCCGGCCACCCGGCGGTCCACTCACCGAGAGCATGCTGATCATCTGAGCCACCTGGGCGCCCACCACACGCACGTTGCTGGCGGCCTGCGTGTAGGTGGTCTGGGAGCCTTTCTTCCAGTCCACGCAGATGCAGTTCACTTCCTCCACCTTGAACATGTTCTGGTGTTGGAAAGACACCAGGCGTTATCATTGGGGCACACAAAACCACACCCAGCGGGGGCTCAGCAGTGGTCGCTGATGGTTACTCCTGGCCGCGCTCCTGTCCCGTCCTTGCTGGGGTGCTGAGAGCCACTGGACTTTAGGGACTCCTGCTGTCAGTTAGGGGTCACCCCTCAGGGTGACTGCAGACTCCCTCTCTGGCTTGTACTCGAACAGCTGGCCACCGTCTGGTTTTCTGTGGCCGAATTCAATAAGATTGATTAGGTGGGGGATACAATCGCATCCTTAGAGGAGCCCCGTTTTGAAAAGGAAAAGCCTCAAGTTCAATCTCTGAGCACCAGTGTCTAAACGACTTCGTGGATTTGACCGCCAGGGGTCCTTTCGGCCCCTGAGCAACGCTGCTGCCAGTTACCGGGCTTGCTCTCAGCCCGCCTGCTGGGCAGTGACGAAGGTTGAAGGTGGAGGGAAGCATTCCTGTTTTCAGAGTCAGCAAAGCATCCAGTGTTGTGGAGAAAACACGCACTGCGGGTATTTGAAGAATAGGACTGCACTGGCTTAAAAGAGATTGAAGAACTCTGCAAGGAAAACTTCTTCCTGAGCGTTAAAGGGACTGGTATATCCTTACAAGCCCCTCCAGGTGTGTCTGCACGGCCAGCCTGAATTTGAAATGGTACTACAGATGGAAAATCCGCTCATCTTTCCACCTGTACCCTGACGTGTGTGACCACACGCACAAAGGTTCCAAGAGGCAGTGCCTCAGGACTGTTACATTTAAAACAACCATGAGGACTCTCTTACAACCTGGAAAATGCGGGCACAAATGATATCTTACAGTTGATACCTTAAAGTGCTTATTACTAGTGAGACAGAGAGGTACCAAGAACTACACGCTGGTAAACCAAGACCCAGTGCAGAACGACTTTAATTTTCCGGGTTTGTAACTTTTCCTGTTGCCATTATAGGTCAGAGTTATTAATGCATGTGCGGGGGCGAATTCTTAGTTGTCAAAACAAAAATAGAATAAGCCAGTGTGCACATGAAAAGAAAGAATAATGGTGTATTCCGTGTGTATTTGTCTACCTCTGCAGACTCCTGCACACATGCCTTGTTGGCATGTACATGCGTGTGCAGGTGTATGGGTCCCTCTGTTGTCTGTTCTTCTGACCAACAGGTGCGGTGTTACCTACAGTTTTGTCACTTTCTGTGCTGCCTTGTAAGTCGCCCGGTCACTCTCAGCTCTCCATGCTCACGTCAGTGGTCATAGCCACACACCTCTGACTCTCAGGGATGAGGGAAATATTGGAACAAAAAGAACCCAATTCCCCCCTTTCAGGAATCCCAAGCACCCTCACTGAAAATGGGAGCAGACAATATTTAACCTTGATTCAACCAGCGTGAGGAGGTTTTTTTCACACAGCAAACGTTACCTATTCAGGCTATAGATGCAGTCCAGGAACATGGAAAGGAATTTTTACTTTCTTAAAAGAGAAGCATTTAATTGCATTTTGAGCTCATTTACTGTGACTGCTTAGAGGGAGGCAGGGACATTACAGGACACAGTGGGAGCAGCGACAGTCCCCCAGCAGGCCACGGGGACCAGGGCAGCCCCTACCTTGCACATGCCCAGCAGCCAGTTCTCATCGCCTTTGTCTATGAAGCCGTGGATGATGAAACGCGTCTTCCGGTCTGTTTGAAAATTTGATGCCTCCACCGTTGATGGATCAGAGAGAAGGAGATTCTGCGACAAGGGCAGAGGGGTTACATATTTTCACAGTCCAGCCACTCAGAGATGTCCCATCACCTCTCTCTTTTATTTTTCTTAGTTGTTCCAATGCAACGAAAGCCACCTCTTCCAAGAAGCTTGCCCTGACCTCCCTTTTCCTCCCTTTTTTCATGTTAGGGGTCACTGCTTTCACTGAGTCGGGGTCGTGGCTCAAGGTCTCACCTTTCCTAGGGTCCTTTGGAAAGCCCCTCGCCCCAAACCAGAATCCCATAACCAGCTAGAGGTCCTGGCAAATATGAGCCATTCATTCACTGAAGCCACCTTTTTCACTGAAGGCCTCCTCTGTCCAGGCCTTGGGGTGCAGCTGGAGGAGTGGGGCGCACTGAGTATGAAGGGGGAGGTGGTACAGAGAAAAGCCCCTCCCCCAGTGCCAGGGGTGCTAAAATGACACAGGGCGCACCTGAAAGGTGTTTGGGTTCTCGTTGGTGTAGAGCAGGAAGCGGGTGCCAATCTTCTCGGGGCTCCAGGGCAGGACTTTCAGGGGCCTGATGACAGTGCCCCCCCAGGGCTCAGAGTCCGAAAAGCAGCCGAGCTTACCATAGCAAATTTCTTTTCCTGCAGAGAAAGGATGACTTGCTCAAGGATTAACGCTCAGATGTGAGAAGTCACTGCTGCTCAGGCCTGGTCACTCCCCCGCCTGGGGACAGTCTGCAGACTGTGAGGACACCCACCTCTGCCCCACCCATGCTTTCTTTTCCCCAGTGCCCATCTTCGGGTCTGCAACCAGTCCCATGAGTCCTGTAGAGATACTACCATCTAAGCTTCAAAGGCCTGCATCCTGTTCCAGCTCTTCAGGTATATGGTTTTTGACCAATGTCAAAATGGGCATTGATAAGTCATTACGTTAACTCAGGCAGGTGTTTAATGCTTCACCTGGCAAAGTCTGGCCCAGGGTGCCCCGGGCACGAAGGCAGGATGCTGGGGAGAGGCTGGGAAGCAGGGCCCCCTCAAACTGTCCCCGCTCCCAGGCAGAGTGAGTGTCAGCCCCACCCTCCTCTTTCTGGTTGGGAACCAGTTGTCCCCAAGGTGCTGGCAGCCCTGCCACGTCTAAGGCTTTCTGTGGCAGCATTGAGAGCCTGGGTTCCCGTTCTTCCAGGGGCAGGCGTGCTCTCTCTCACCTTGGACAGCTCCCAGGAGGAAGAGCGTGATCGTCCAGATGCTCACCATCTACAACAGATTCAAGGGTTGTCAGTCTCACCAGGCGTTCCCAGAGCAAAGAGCAGACTAAGGGGAATTCAAGGCTCTGTGCCTGGCCTCTCCTCCCCCGCTGGCGGGAGACCGGCACTGGTGACCTACCTTGTTGGTTGCTCAGGGCTCACTCTCCCCCTTTGCACCCAGGGCCCAGGCTGCATTTTATACTCCAGCTTTATCATCTGCTTCAAGGAAACAGCAGCTGAAGATAAAACACACGGTGTGCACTGTATGTTTTAATCTGCACAAATACACAAAACAAGATTAATAATTCATCTTGCCACGAGCCTGGGAAGATGAAAGGATATTGATTCAAAGGAGGTAAAAAAGCCCCAAACTTGTCCCTTCGTATCTGTGCACATAGCTGGGAGCCAAGTGGGCCCCACTTTCCGATGTCCTATTTCATCACCAAGTTCCAGGAAGGTCGCAGCAGCAAACTGTGACAGTAGAAGGTAGTGTTTCCCACTTAGAATTGATGGAGCTGCCTCCATGTAGAGGAAAGTAAAGGGAAGTGTCTGATTAAGGAAAACCTCCACTCTCAGTCTCTGGCTGAGGCCCTGGCTCTGGCAGTCTAGTGCTATCCAAGGACATGAACTTTGGAAACAGATTCCACAGCCCCTCAGTAGCCTCTGACCACAATCCCCCGTTAACCGCCTGGCCCAGGTATCCACTGCTTGTAATGAACCAACTCAAAGCTTAATGGTTTAAAACGACAGCAAATATTCTATTACCCCACGATAATTTTGAATAGCTGGGTTCAGGAGCCTCTAAAAGCCTGTGCCGCCAGACAATGCCACATCTGGTGCGTTTCCCCAGGTCGCCTGAAGGTTGCACACCTGTCCCCTGAGACTCGGCCCCTGTGAGGCCGTTGTGAATTACCCACAGACATGCATCTGTGAGCAGCCCGTCCAGTTCACACAGCAGGCAGATAAGCCCTCAGTGGCTTACACTGTGGGTGCCCTACACCACCCCCAAGTTAAATAGACCTCACTGCCAAAATTTGCAGTTTTCGTCCTGGCTGGCGTAGCTCAGTGGATTGAGCATGGGCTGCAAACCAAAGTGTTGCAGGTTCAATTCCCAGTCAGGGCACATGCCTGGGTTGCAGGCCACGGCCCCCAGCAACCACACATTGATGTTTCTCTCTCTCTCTCTCTCTCTTCCCACGCCCCTCCCTTCCCTCTCTAAAAATAAATAAGTAAAATCTTTTTAAAAATTTGCAGTTTTCTAGAGCAGCCAAAACACTGCGGAACGGTTGGGAGGGCTCCCCTGTTAAGAAAACAGAAAGGACTTCCCCCAGAATAACAAAGAATAGTCACCAACAGTTAATAAGACATAGACTGTGTAGTCAAGCATTTTGTATTTATTACTTAAGTTATGTCCCACAACAACCCCATGAAGGAGGTGCCACTATTTTCCTCCCTTTGCATATGTGGAAGTTGAGGCACAGAGAGACAAATATATTGTCTCCAAAGCCACATAGATAATGAGTGATAAGGTGGCATTTGAATCAAGTCTGCAGAGTGAGAGCAGGAGCTGTAGCATACTCAGTTATTCTGGGCAAGTTACCAATAAGATTTGTTGAGTGTGAACCACACAGACGAAGAATATTATTTACACAGAATAAGTTGAAAGAGAAAATAAAGTTCTTGCTGAACTGCCAGACTCGAGCCATCTGACTGACCCAAGTGACGAACTAGCCGAGCGGGGAAGGCTGCCCAGGTGGTGCATGTGGGAAGGTGCCAGAGTGCAGCCCACAGACCGCTGACATCAAAGGCCTCAGCTTGTCCTCTGGCATTGCAGTGCTGGCCCGGGGGGGAGCCTCGTGACAGTCCGGCGGTAAGGAACTGGGGAAATGTGTCTCTGGGAGGTGGCAGGTGGCCCTGACAGCCTTGTGCGCCTCTCTCCTCCCTGTTTTCCAGTTTGTCCTCCACACACGGCCACAGTGGCCTCCGTCCAACACACCCAGCGCTTTCGCATGCGGGGCCTCCGTGCTGCACTCTTCCCACGGCCTGAAACTCTCTCCCCTGGGCCTGCGTCGGGCCAGCTCCTTCTTGTCACTCAACAACTAGCTTTAATGTCACGGCTTCAGTGAGGCCACCTCTGACCGCCCCTGAGACCTCTCCACTGCCGGCCTGCCCGCTCCACTCCAGGCCCTCAGCACCCAGCGCCTGGTTTGTTTTTTTAGCTCTCTTTCAACAAGTGATAATTACCTATCTTATGTGCCTGTTTGTTTGTCGTAATGCTTCTCCCACCTAGAATGCAATTCCATGAGGACAGAGACTGCCTCTGCTTTGGCCACCGTGGCATCTCAGCTGCTGGAACCGTGCCTGGCACAGACGTGGTTATGAATTAATGAAGGGATGAACGCACCATGGATGGAGTTCATGGGCATTTGACCCTCATTCTCAGTGAGTTTCAGGGTGGAGAAAGGCGGGAGGGCACCGTGTCGGTTTAGGAGAAACAATGATGCGTGGCCTGTCACAGTTTGCCCATGAGTAAGACCCCTGTGCATTTTTCCTTCTCAGCTCACTTCACTGCCAAGTTCATCTGTGGGCTCCGTGCCCACCTGGAGGGAAGTTCCCTACCTGGGGCATCAGAGGTAGAAACCACCTAAAAGTGACCAGAGCTGGTGTGTCTTCTATGGATGAACATTTGGTGTTTCAACATTTTACTATTAAAAACAATGCCTCGGTGAATATCCTTATACATGGGTCTCTTCCCACAGGCATGGCGTGTCTGTGGGATAAACCCCTGAAGCTGAGTTGCACAGACAAAAGCTCTGTGCCTTGGACATGTGTCTGTCTGAGGCTATTTCTCTCATCCTCATTCCCTGACACGACAGGGAAGTAGAGACCATTAGCCGTTTCAACACGTGAGTTTCTGGAGAAGTGTTATGGTTCTATTGGTTGTAAGCAACAGAAATCAATTCTGGCTAGTTAGCTCAATTTTTGAAAAGCAGAGATTTGTTGAAAGCATATTAGGGCATCTCATGGCATCCATGAAATTGTTGAACCACGAGACCCGGGGAAGCCCAAGAAATGGGACCATCCCAGAGACCTCAGTCGTCCTCAGATGCCTTCTGTCTCGGACCTGATTCTGCTGCGGGGACCCCTGGCCGTGTGCATCTCAGCTCAGAATCCTTCATTACCCAGTGACTGGCCTGGTTAGGTCAGGCGCTGTCCCTTTAATTAGTAGCAGTGGGGAGTGGCTCCTGTTGGGCAGGCTAGGCTGAGGGGACCCACCCCTCTGCCTCCAAACATGGAACCTAAGTTGCAGGCTGGGCGGCCACTGCAAGAAGTGTGTGGCTCTGCAGTAAAAAACAGCAATTCTAAGTTGGTTGGTTCTGCTAAATTCATAATAAAGTGCATAGTTGGTGGCTCAGTGCTGTTGGGGAAGGGATTTCTTTAGGAGTGTCATGTTTATCACACTTTGAAATAAGAGGTGATTTGCATGACTTATCAAGAGTGAATGATATTAAGAATATCATGCTAAATGAAAGAAGTCAGATGGCCAAAGTCAAGAACCATATGATTTCACTTATATGTGGGATATCAAACTGCTGCAAGCAATAAATGAACAAACAAGATAAACAAAAAGCCATAGACGCAGACAACAGAATGGCAGCTACCAGAAGGCAAGGGGGTGGCGGGGAGGCAGAAGAGGGTACGGGAGGTCAAACACATGGTGAGAGAAGGAGACCTGACTTTGGGTGGTGAGCACACAGTGCAACATGCAGATGATGTGTTATAGAATCATACACTTGTCATCTATGTCATTGTATTAACCAATGGCACCCCAATACATTTAATAAAATTTTTCTTTTTTAAATTTTTTAAAAGATTTTATTTATTTTTAGAGAAGGAAGGGAGAAAGGGAGAACGAGAGAGAGAGAGAGAGAGAGAGAGAGAGAAACATCAATGTGTGATTGCTGGGGGCCGTGGCCTGCAACCCAGGTACCTGACTTGGGAATCGAACCTGCGACACTTTGGCTCACAGCCCGCGCTCAATCCACTGAGCTACGCCAGCCAAGGCTAAATTTTTCTATTAATAAAAGAGTGAATAATGACTATGGAGACTGGATTTCCTGATCAGCAGATCTGATCAGGACTGTTTTGGTTTTTAAAGATTTTATTCATTTATTTTTAGAGAGGGGGGAAGGGAGGGAGAAAGAAGGAGAGAAACATCAATGTGTAATTGCCTCTTACTTGCCCCCTACCAGAGACCTGGCCTGCAATGCAGGCATGTGCCCTGACTGGGAATCAGGCAACTCTTTGGTTTGCAGGCCCATGCTCAATCCACTGAGCCACACCAGCAGGGGCTGTCGTGTTGTTTTAAGGTAAGAAGAAGCAACCCCCTATCCACTGGTGTTAGCTGGTTGACAAGAAACATCCTGTCATGGAGAAGGTCAGAAGCAAGTGAACGAAGAAGGTGCCCTCACTTCTGATGGGAGCAGTGAGGAAAAGGCATATCAGAGGGCCAGAGACTGGAGCCTGACCTACCCATCCCTGTGAAAACCCTTCTGACTCCTGAGCGGTTTCTTGCTCAGCCCCAGGCTTCCCCAGGAGGGAGAAGCAGGTTAGAGATGGTGATAGAGGGATTGTGAAAGTGGTCACAGTTCTTCACACTGCCCCCAAATACCCACACCCTTTGCAATGTGATCTTGCAGCTCCTTTCATCAACAATTGAAGTCTATTTCCCCATCCTTTGGGGTAGATGTGTGACCTGACTTGGTCATTAACTGTATTGGGAGTAACCACTTGGCCCAGCTCAAAGCCAGTTGACCCCCAAGTATGTGAGAGACCCAGCCAAGATTAACAGCACTGCCGAGTCTACGTGCCCTGACCACAGACGCATGAGTGAACCCGGCCAAGACCAGAAGCACCCAACTTACGCAGAGATTACTAACATATGCTTTCTGTTCAATGCCACTGAGTTTGCTGATGGTTTGTCATGCCACAGCAGCGAACGAATACAGAACAGCTCAGCCAGCCCTGGGATTCGGAAAGAGCAGCTGACACGGCACTCACTGCCGCCACTCTTGGGCACACCGCATCAGTTCGGGGTGTCTTCTTTCCTAACACCCGCATTTTGTGGATATGCACTGTACTTTGCTACACTGGCTCCTGTTAAATGCCCTGGGGGATATGACTGGACTAAGCCCCTAACAAGACTGGAGTCTGAACTGTATCTCCTTTAGGGCCTCCTGGACCAATGAATCCATTTCACTCCAGATGGAAAGATCTCTGGAGACCTCTGGTTAGTGAGGTTTTCAAAGAATAACAATTAAAATATGCTGAACGAACTTACATCTTGCTCAGCTTCAGGAACTTAAGGCAGGATTCGTTTTCACACAAACCCGTGGGTCTCTTTTGAAACTATGTTTTCACTTTCACCAGACAGCTCTCCTGTCTTCAAAATGTACAACTCCTTGAAGGTCACAAAGATAGAGATGAGGTCTCTAGCTATCATCCGCCCTATCTACACCTCCAGATGGAGCCGAATCACTGCTTTCCTCCAGCCCATCAGCTCTGTCTGTGTTTCCGCCTTCAATGTCAAGTTCAGAATGTTCAGATAGCTTGTCAGTTTTTAAAAAGATTTTATTTATTTATTTTTAGAGAGAGGGGCAGGGAAGGAGAAAAAGAGGAAGACAAACATCAATATGTGGCTGCCTCTCACATGTCCCCCACCAGTGACGTGGCCTGCAACCCAGGCATGTGCCTTGACTGGGAATCAAACCGGCGACCCTTTGCTTTGCAGGCTCACGCTCAACCCACTGGGCTACACCAGCCAGGGCAGATAGAGAAACATCTGATAAATTCTGGGGGGAGAGTAGGGTTGGTTCAAGCTGGGTTCTCAGAGTCCCTTAATTCCAAAGAAATGTTTGTTCTGAGAAAGCTGTTTTTTCCGAATCTCCCCCACAGCCTAGGCACTCGTCTGCATTCCACTGAACCAGGCACATGCAACGCGCAAACTCCTTAAGGAATTTACATGTGGGGTATACAGGCCAGTAAGCAAGAAACGATGATACGGAGAGAGAAGTGCTGAGATGGAGGAAGCCCTGGGTACAGTGGGACTGTAGTGGGGCGGCCTCTACGCCAGTCTTAAGGGGTGTGGGTAATGGAAGTGAAGAACGTCTTCCTGGAAGAAGCAATGTCTACACAGACAGGAAGTTCATCAGTAGGAGCTGAATAGGCAGGAAGACAGGAGAAGAAACATCCTTGAGAGAGGAAGAGTTTGCACCGAGCTCCAGCGGCATCAGAGGTCAAGGCCCTTTTAGGAGACAGTGCCAGAATGCGGAGTTGCAGAAGGGATGTGGTGAGAGGTGTGGGTGGGGTCCTAGGAGAAAACCGGCCCAAGAGGGCCCTTGCAAGGCTCCCTAAGGAATGTGGGTTCCGTCGTGGCAACCTTTGGGAGGATCTTTGATTTGCGTGTTAGAATACTCCATGAGGCTGCAGAGAGGAGGGGGGTGTGAGGGGCCCCACTGGGGGCAGTTGGGAAGCATCAGAAATGCCCTGTCCCCACCTCCACATTATGTCTCACCTCTCCTGAGTGGGAGCAGGCAGGGGAACAAGCAGCAAAGGTGGGTACTTCCCACCACAAAGGTGCCCACCACGAGCGGGTCATTTTGGACCTGGACGTCTGCCTTAAGTAATCAGACTGGCATCAGTGACCGTGGTAACGGACACGCTGCCAGCCAGCATCAATTAAACAGTATCCCTAAGCTCTATACCGCATAACATGTAGCACAATTCAGGTTGTCTGTGGTTTTTCAGACTGAGCCCGAATTTTGGATTTCAGTCACTGCATCCAAAAGTTTCATTGGAAAAATGGACTAAGGATGACAAAGAAAGGAATGTCTTGCTTCACCAGTAGACTTTATTAGCAGTCAGACCCAGGGGTCCCGTGTGAGCAGGCTCCTAGCACGGGGTGAGGGTGAGCAGCACATCCTCCCTCACAGTGGACTGGCTGCAGAAGTTGTACCTGCGGAGAGAAGACAACTCGAGTCAGCTCCGTGGCAGCGCGGGGCCAGGCCCTGCTCCCCCGCCCCTCCGTCTGAGCGGGCAGCACACCCCGTGCCCCAGACCACACAGGGGCGGAGGGAAGACCTTGCTTCCGCAGGACAGACTGGGTTCTCCTCGCCGGAGTTGTTTCATGGCCGTGGAGATGGCAGAGAGAGGAGGTGTCACTGGGCACCTCGAAGGACAGGGAAGGCCCCTTTGTCACATTCTGAAAGCACCTACTCAACACTTGGCAGCTTTTTAAATTTTAGCCATTTAAATAAGTTCATGGTGGCATTGCATCGCGGTTTTGATTTGAATTTCCTTAGTAACTGATGTTATATCTTTTTCTCTCCTTTCACTTTTAATATATTTGTGTTTTTATATTTAAAGTACATTTCACATAAGCAGCATAGAATTACTTATTGATTTTTTAAAAGAATCCAATTTTAATCTCTGTCTTTTAATTGTTGTAGTTACACCATTTTCATTTAATATGATTATTAATATAGTTAGGTTTAAGTCTATTATCTTGCTATTTGTCACCTATATCCTTTGTCTTTTTTTCCTGTTTTTATCCCTAATTTTTTAAAGAATCATTTTATCTCCTTTATAAGCTTGTTAGCTAGAGTTTTTATTATTTTAGTAGATGCTTTAGAATTTATACCACGTATTTTTAATTTATCACATTTCACCTTCAAGTGATATATTAATTTACATTTGGTATAAAATCATTACAATAGGATATTTCCATTTCTCTCTCCCACCCTTTATGGTTCCGTTACCATAAAATTTACACATACATGTATTATAACTCTCCCAAATACTCCCAAATCATCTTAAATTAGTCAGTTATTTTTAAAGACTTAAGTAATAATATTTAATACCCTCCTGTGTTTTTCAATGTAGTTTTTTTTTTCAGTCTCTTAGTTCTTTTTGCAGATTATTTTCAACTGGTATAATCTCCCTCTCCCTGAAGATCTTCCTTTAACATTTCTCATTATGTAGACACCTGCTGGTGATAAATTCTTTCAGCTTTGGAATAGATGAAAAGTATTTCATTTTCCTCTTTGAAATATATATTTGTGGGTATAGAATTCTAAGTTAACAGGTTTTTTTCCCTTTCAGTGCTTTAAGAATGCTGTTTCACTGTCTGCTCATTTGCATTGTTTCTGATGAGAAATTTGCTGTAATTATTGTCCTTATTTCTCTGTATGTAATGTGTATTTTTTTTCCCTGGCTGCTTTCAAGATTTTCTCTTTCTAACTAGCTTTGAGCAATTTGATTTGGATGTGTGTTGGTTAGTTTTCTTCTGGTTTCTCGTTGTATCACTTCGATCAGTTGGTTTGTAGTTTTCACCAAGTGTGAAAATTTGGGAGCCATTATTTCTTCAAACGTATTTTCTGTTTCCTCCTTTAGGGTCTTCAATAAGAACTATAATGCACTTCTTGAAGTTATTTCAATGTTCATTGATGTTCTTCCCATTTAAAAAATCTTATTCTCTGCGTGTCTATTTTGGATAGTTTCTATTATGCCTTCAAGTTCACTAATCTGTCTTCTGTAATGTCTAATCTGCTGTTAATTGTATCCGGTGTAGGGGGGAGTAGGTTTACAATTGTTTGTATAGAAAAATAATACAATAATTAATAAATAACAATACAAGAATAAACTGTGTTTTCCATACTCACAGCTGTAAACCTAGTTTTATCTCACCCTGTTTTTTTCATTTCAAATATTACAGTTCTAGAAATTCAACTTGGGTCTTCTTTCATATACGCCATGCCTCTAACAACCTTCTGAACAATGGAATACAAGTTTAACAACTGTTTTAATGTTTGTATCTGCTATTGTAATATTTGTATCAGTTCTGGTTTGCTTTCCACTGATTGATTATTATCTTTACCAAAGGTTGTAGTGTCCTGATTTTTTTTTTGTATACCTGAGAAACTTATTTAATGTCATAATGTGTGGATTTTAGCCTATTTGCTGCTGGATACTTTTGTATTCCTATACATTTTCTTAAGCTCCATTTGGGTTGCAATTCAGTTATTTGGAAACGATTTGAAAACTTCCAGGTCTTATGCAATCTAGGCTAATTATTTCCTGCAACTGGGAGAAGATCTTCCTAAATATTCTATCCAATGTTTCTTGACGTGTGAACTTTTCCAGTTTGGTTAGTGGAAACAGGTTCTCACCCATCTCTGAAGATTACTGGGTACTGTTCCCTCTAATCCTTTCAGATGGATATTTCACTGGCCTTGGAGAGTTTCCTCACACATCGGTGCTCTGCTAACTATTCAAGGGAACTTTCCAGGTTTCTGAGATTCTCTCTGTAGCTCTCTTCTCTCTGGTACTCAGTCCTCTGAAATCCAGTTGCCTTGGGTTTTCTGGATTCTTAGCTCTGTCTCCTTAACTCAGGGAGTCCCCTGGACTCTGGTCTGAAGTGTCCCTCCTCATGTGACATCCTGAAAACGCTCTCCAGGCAGTAAGCTGGAAGAACTGCAAGGCTCTATCTTACTTGTTTCTTGTCTTTCAGGGGTCACTTTTCTTTGTTGCCTAATGCTCAGTGTCTAGAAACTGTTATTTTATATACTTTTGGTCTGAATTTCAGCTGTTTCGATTGGGAATGTAAGTTCAATCACTGTTACTCACTTTTGGCCAGAAGCAAAAGCCCCCTCCTTGGGCCTTTATGAATGACTGAACGACTGGATAATGACAAAGGAAGCAGAGCACTATGCCTCAGAATTTGGCTTTAAGTTCAGAACACTGGGCTCACATTGGTTCTGATACAGTTATCACCATCAGCAGCACACTTTTTCCGGTGGTTCACTGTGGTAAATATCTTCGGCTCCCACACACTTTAGTCTTGGTTGGAACCAAAGGTTGATTGACCTTTGTCTTCACTAAGAAAGCCAATGATCCAGAACAGTCTATTTTTACTTCTTGATAAGTTGTCTTCCTCATAATTTTAGTGGAAATGTGGTGAACCCGGGATATTTGGAGAAGGCACATATAGTAAGCACACACACAGCCCAAGGCACAGCTGCTAACTGAAATCATTCTTCTCACCTTAGATCATGAAACCAGATTCTCATTCTATCACCGTTTGTATTAGATAATGTAGCACTCACCTACAAATCTATCACAGAGGTGTTCCTAAAGTTCTACACTTTCTCCTAAAGAGATAAAAGGTATGAGGATGCACCTGTGGTTGGGAGGTAGGAGAACATCGTAGGAGATTTTACTTAAAGCAGACTTTCAGTGGGGCTGGAACTAGAAATGCGATTCAACATGTCAAATGTCTTTGGATTTTTATTACTTACGTTTTTCCATCGTTTCTTTCCACTGTGATCTGGGATGCTCCCACTTTGGGTAGAGTTGGGTTGATGACGTTGTTATACCAAATAAATTTAACCATCTGCAAGTCTCCAACATCCACATCTGAGTCAATTTCATTGGCCAGAATACTGTCTGGTCGGAGAACACCCCTTGGGAATTAGAAAGTTAATAAAAACATACATGAACATATGTACATATACATATAAATATATATGTTTCTAAAACCAGCTTAAAGTGCATCTCTATGCTGATGATTAGTAGTACATTTGTCATTGTAATGTGTTAAATAAGTGCAGACACGTATGCTAACTCAGTGGTAGTTTGTCTGCCATTAATAACTCATATTGCTTTAAAGTCACCCTTGCTTTAGTAAAACTTCAAACATGTTTTAGTCATAATCTTCCCAATATTTAATAAGTGATGACATCATATATATCATCTTTTCCCAGTTGTTTTGGACAGAATAATTATTTATTGATTATAAATCAGCTGCCACTCATCAAGGTAAAGATCAGGGGTTTTCTCAGGACGGAGGAGGAAAAAAAAATTAGAAGCAAAACTCTGAAATATATTAAGGTGCAAGGGTGACATAATCTCTTTTTTTGATGATAGGTGGCAGTAGCATATGCTCAGATAGTAATGAATAAACTCTTATGTCTACAACATACATCGAATGGGCGGGGTATTGCAACGTTGAAGAAGCTTAGAGTTATATTTTACTCACTTGAAGACTTCATACTGCTTAGAGTTCCCTTGATCTCCAAACAAAGAAACTAGCACGTGTCCTCTAACCTTCTTTCCAGACAGAACGACAACCACCTTATACCTCCAACCTGCATGAGGGGCGGGGGAGGGTTTGCAGAGCGTTAGTTTGCAGAGAAGATGCCGAAAGCCGGCTACCTGGAATTCCACTGCTGCTGAATTCTGAGTAATTTGCCACCTGCATTAGAAGTTCTAATAATCATAGACCTTCCTGCTACCTCAACATTCAGAGGACAGGCACTGGGGGAAGGCAAGAGAAAAGGTAATCTATTTCACTTTCAATTGTTTAACCTAACAGTTTATTCCTAAATGTTAAAAGAACCTCATGCTGCCAGGTAAGTAGAAAATAGTAGACTACAATATTTTGATCAATTTACTTCACTTTCACAGATCATCACATTTTAGAGTACGCTCGTCTTTGTCTAAATGGTCTAC
This sequence comes from Phyllostomus hastatus, assembly GCF_019186645.2. Lineage (NCBI taxonomy): Eukaryota > Metazoa > Chordata > Mammalia > Chiroptera > Phyllostomidae > Phyllostomus > Phyllostomus hastatus. The sequence continues at coordinate 25,161,529 of NW_025334004.1, read as the reverse complement.
ATTTATTTAAAAATGTGACAATTCAACTTTCCATTGCCTTTGGAAATGTATTAATGTGTGGTAACCAATTTGTGGTACTAGTCAATAGTAAACTACCAGTTCTGTTTTTGTTTTTGTTTCTTACCATATTGAGCTAGTGTGGGTTATTGAGGGAGGGGAGGATAAAACTTAGCTTTAGTTTTTACAATGCAACTAACTCATTGATTCCCAGGCAGTTTCCTTCCTCGATCAGCTGGAAGAGAGACCTGCAGTCAGTCCTATGCTCCCCTGTCCGCGCATCCTCCAACCCGCAGCACCCACGGACTCGGCAGTCCGAACTATCTCTCGAATCCATCAGTTCCTTTCCTTTCCCACATCCTCCGCCATCTCTCTCCTGGACGACTTTTCTATTTGTACAAAACTTCAGAATTTTGCTCACTGAAACTTTTGACTGAACATGAAGAAGCTGGAGTAGAAGCAGCCTCCTCAGTTCAGCTCTAGAATCAAATACGAAGAGATTTATTTTTGTTTTGTTCATAATTCAGTGCCTAAACCCTGTTCTACCATCCAAATGAGCTGAGCACAGCATCTGGGTAATTTTCCAAGTGGGGTGGAGTGTTTAAAAATGTTTTGTACAGAAAAGGAATTTCACACCTCTTTCCTGGGCATGATAAAATGTGTGAAATTAGCATTCGGCATTGAAGGCCAATCAAATAGACACTTACGGGGAAAGTCGCCGAGGTCACCAGTGTTTAGGTAAAATGTCTGGCCTACTTCCTTTGTCTTCCCAGGAAATCTGTCAGCATAGTGACCCATCTGTGGGCAGCCTTCACTTGGGCAGGGGAAGCACTTGTTCTGGGGAAAATAAACAGGTGATGAATGACGATGCTGTTTCTTCTAAGAGTGCATCATCTCTTCTTTCATGGGTTGTTACAGCTCAAATATCCTGAAGCCAATCCTGTCCTGATGGTACAAGAGGGCTTAACAGTGTCTCTGCAAAGGTTAAAGATGCATCTCATTCTTTTACAATGACAAATCAGCAATTCCACTGCTAAATAACCCAATGCTAACAAAAATGTTATAAAAATCACGCAAAAGAGAATTTGTGTAGACACATATATACGCACATATTTAAATCTTTCCTCTGTTGCCCCAGTTGCCCCTACACACCTATCTGCCTGCGGGTGGTTAGAATTGAGTTCAGAAAGTGCAAGGCACGGAGCAGCAAGTGATAATCAGCTGTTGAGCTCAAAATAGGACCCAGTGGGAGGACAACGGGCTCAAAGGTCAGGTTTCTCTCAATTTCTTTAGCTCCCACTGAGCATATCAAAGTCTAAAGACTCCAGGTCTCAGAATCCTCTCAGTGCGGAGAGAAAATGCCCCAGTTGGTTGCTAAGGCTTAGCCCCAAGGTTGGATCTAGAAAAGATGGATATCATCCAGGAACTGTGGGCCGAGGAAGTGTGGGAAGAAGCGAGGAAACAGGAGGAACCGAGTGGGGAGGACAAACGTAGCCATTTCCACTACGGAAGGGCAAGGTTGTTCCACTCCTGGATCAACGAACCAGATGGGGGCTGGGCCGAGAACCAGGTCTGCATCCAATGAAAGCTAGAGAGAGACGGAGCCAGCCAGGAAGAACGCCCACCGCTCTCCAAGGGCATTGCCTGGGCCGAAGGGAGGTGCCACCGGAGTTCATCAGCAGACGTTTGCCGTGGCCCGTCCCTAAGGCAGGCCCTCCCCCTTCTCCCTCTGCCCGACACGTGCGTGCGGACCACCCCGTGATCTCCTGGCCCAGTGCCAACCTGGAGAGAAAGGCCGAGAAATCTGCCAGACTGGGAATTTTTCTCATAAAGGTGTCCGAGCATCTCCTAAAAGGACTGTTTGTATTATTGAGTCAGATTAAGTTCAAACGGAATGAAACCTGAAGCTTCTCTGTTTGTTTGTTTTCCCCATTACCTGGAAACTAGGGAGGGCTATGGGGAAAAGACAAAAATAAAGTTAGACCAGAGAAAGAGGGGTGTTCTGGTTGCATATGTAAGCCATACTGGGAATAAAATACACAACACACCTTCCCCAAACACACACATACTAGCTCACAGCTGTCGAATGCTAATTATTATATTTTAGGTTCTGGGCTAAGCAATTAACATGTCCTCTCATTAAATCCTCCTACCAAATCTATGAAGTCTACCATTATTATTTACATTTAGAAATGAAGAAATTGCCTTGGGCAAGTTAAGTATTTAGCCCCAAATCATTCAGCGTTTTAATGGTGACACCCAGATTCAGGTTCTCTGTCTTCATCACTCAGGTGTATGTCCTTGGTCAGTATGACTTCACCCGGCATGTTACTTGAAATTTTATTTATTAAATGACACAGATTATACATTTTCATTTGAAAAAAATATGGCATAAGGAAAAGCAATGAAAAATAAACAGGGAACAGATATGTCATGTTCAAGATCACATTTAAAAATCTTTACCTAGCTATCTAGAAAATACCAAACAAGATGAAAACTCAAAAAAAAAAAAATCTTGGCAAGGATGAGATCGCAGAGAAATAACCACATGCCTGTCATTATTTAGTTTTATAAGGTCAGCATTTAAGACAAGGGTGCCATGTTCATCGGTGTCCTGTAGCCACAGCTCAGATCTCCATAGACTATTTCTTAACTTAGAATTATTTCCAAAACAAGATTGAACTTTTACCTGACATATGCAGAAGCAAGAGAACAAGGCAGATATGAGACATTTCAGCAGACAAGCCCAATTCTTAGAATTTCTCCAGTATCCTATCACTATTAAAATAAATCCTAATGACTAAAAGTATACAGATGTGGGAGTCATAGAGCCCCACCCACTGCTTGCCTAGCACGGGCAGTGACCCGCAAGAGCCATGAGGAATGATGGTCCCCAAGTTCTTTAGGTGCCAGGTGGCGTCTCCTTACCACAGTGAAATCTTTGTATGAGCCGCAGGGGAATCCAGCGAAGCCTCCAGGGTTGAGGATGCTATCCGTGTAATACTTGTAGCTTCTCAGATGGTTACAGGCAACAAAGTCCCGAGAGCCTTTGGAAACAGGTGTGATTCCACATCAGTGACAGATTTTGACTTTTCCAGGTTAATGTCATGATCAGGTCAAAGTTAAGTTGTTGAATAGATTTCTCTAATGAGTGTGAACTCATGAGGGTCACAGGACAAAATCATTGATGAACTGTATTTATCATTCCTGATGAACTTAGAAGTTAAGGACTGTTCAAGATGTTAAGAGTGATGCCACAGCTCATGGAAAAGAGCATTTTGTTTTGAAATACAAAAATAGCTCTTTCTTGAAATGGAGCTTCAAAAAAAGTTCTGAATAACTTCAGAAGGAAAAGATTGGTTCATACAGATGCAACTACCACCTTAGGAACGCATTCCCTGAATTTGATCTTTGCGAAGTTGACAACAAATACATTTTCTTTCTTACAGTCTCCTCATGCCTGCTTCCCCCAGTGAAACGCCCATATCTTGGGGCCACAATTAAAAAGTGCTTCATTATAGAAAATGTGAGACCTGTACAATACCAAAATGTTCAGAAAGTTTAGCAAAACAAAATATAAACTTTCCCCCGAGAAAAATCTGCACACGATGGTTTTACCTTCCCAGATCCCGTCTATGTCCACGATCTGAGAGAGAATGTTCTTCTGGCATCCGGTCATGTGTAATCCTCCATTGGGAAAGAAATCCAGGTGTCCTGAAATCTGGCTCGTTCCAAACCCTGAAGAATTTTAAAATATGGGAAAGGTGATGTTTGTGTATAGACTGAGAACTCTTTAAAACACCTGAATGCGTAGACTCACAGAACATTCCAGGAAGGCGAACTGAGAAACTCACCCATGTTGGGGATTATGGGGGAGGCGTCTGTGTGAATGACATCCACAAACTGGGCATCGCTGGCATCCAGTCGGACTAGTTCGGGTGTCCCCTCAAAGCAAGGTTCAGCTGGGTCCAACCCTAGAGTGACAAGATACGTCGTGTCAACATCTATCCGTGTGCCTGAGCCTTCACCTGTCTTCACGGCGGTCATCGTGACTTAGGCATGAGAGGGCTGAGCTGGTTCTTCCCAGCCTCCCCGTGTTCTGAAGGGAAATCTGTGTCTAATGCACTGATCTCATTCAAGGGACTTGTCCTCCAGTCGTGGAATTCTGCCTGACTTATGGATACTTAGGTCACTGGGACAACCCCGATCCCTAGCAGCCGTTACAAGGAAAGACACGGCACTCCTAAAAGCTGTTCAGGCTAAAAGAGTGCCCACTATACTCTAACTTCCCACGAGGGCAAGGACCTTGGTGTGCACGGCTTCGCATAGCGCCCGGCTGACGTGGCTCTCATAAACATTTATGGACTGCGGGAAAGAATGCTCTCTCCAGCAGATTAATGATAGACTTTCCAGATTTCTCCACCAATCCAAATGTAACCAACTTATCCAAAGTATTAACAAGAAAATCAGAGCTGAAGGATAGGAGAGGAAAGCAGTGGTTTTCTGAGTTACCTCTCAGATGGAGGGTAGCAGAATCTTTCTTACAAACTCACAGGGGTGTTTTAGGACACAATCATCCAAAGTTGGCCCAATGTAAGTAGTCTGAGATTTGTAAAATAATGTATTTTATCTAATTCATCATGCAGAACTGGCGGCCCAAGGCCACCTGCCTGCCTGCCTGCCCCCTACTCAACTCTTTTGGGTTGTGGTTGATGAAAATGGGGCCAATTCTCAATTGCAATTGAAGCAGAATAGAATTAATCATACATTTTTAAAGCTTCTTTTGGTTTAATTCTATTTATTATTTGCTCTATTTAATTTGTGCTATTTATCCTACTCACGAAGCTTGTCCTTTGTGAATGCTTGAAAAAGGGAAACTAGGTGTGGATGAGACTTCTGGATGTTTTCAATTCACATTTTAGCCACGTGCAACATTCACACGCTGGGCAGGGCCCTGTAGCCCCAGATTGGTATCAGTAAGACATTTGCGTGGCCTCAGCCCACACCGATTTCTCCTCGTGCGGCCCAATTCAGAAAATGTGAAAACCTCGGTCTCCAAGGGTAAAAAGCAGGCTGCACCGAATCCCCGTCCTTTCAGACACCGCACGGGCTACACGTAGTCTAAGTCAGCCAAAAGCTCATTTTAGCGTTTACTGTCTTGACCAACCTGTGATCCGTGCAACGGTCCCATTGGTCCTCCTTCCCGCCTCCCCAGCGGCGTGAGAGCCCAGGCTGTGGCCAATGATGTGGACATTGGAGGGCGAGTACTGAAAGGCCGACTGTTGGGAAGAAAGACTTCTTCACAATGGATTCACACGCGGAAACGACGGATATGGAAGGAGACCTCTGAACCCTGGAGTTTTAGGAAGACATATTCCTCCCCTCAAGGCAATTTCCCTGGTTTTTCCGTTTATAATAGAAAATGATGATGGTTTTAACATTTAAACTGGCAGAAATAGGGCTCTATTTTGTTATTTTACTATGTAGAGAGACCCTTTGATGGATATGAGGAATATTGTTACCTAGAAGTAGTAAAGCAAGTATTTGGATTAGAAAATAATATTGAAAGCAATTATTTAGGCACTTTGAAGTTGAGCATTTTGTTTGCTTTTAGTTAATAGATCAGCTTAACTTGTTATCATTATACTTCTCTTAATGAACAAAAAACAGCCCTGACTGGTATGGCTCAGTTGGTTGGGAATCATCCCACAAAGCAAAAGGTTGCTGGTTTGATTCCCAGTCAGGGAACGTGCTTTTGTTGCTGGCCTGGTCCCAGGTTGGGGTGTGTATAGGAAGCAACCAATTGATGTTTCTTGCCTTCTTTTTCTCCCTCCTTTTCCCTCTCTCTAAAAATAAATAAATAACATCTTTAAAAAAATAAAATATAAAAAACAAAAAACTAGTTTAATCTTGAGGTTGACGTTATCATGTCAACTTGGTTTAATAACTGGTAAAGTTAAAAGAAATACTGGGAGAATTCAGTAGAAATAACCTCCCTGGTTGCTTGAAAATCATACCGTATTTTAGAAAAACTAGTCTATTGACCTTCACGGGCATATCGTTGAAGCCCAAATCTAGATCTTTTTTTTTTTTTAATTTTTTTTCAACCAAGGGGAAAGCCAAATCACAGTATTGTTGTTGTTGTTGTTGTTGTCTTTGGGAGAAAATCCGACAGCAGCGTGCATGGGATGTTACACATAAAAGTTACCTGAAGGACTTCGATAAAATAAGCCACTTCCGCCCCCACGATCCGGATGTTCTGTGAGGCCTGGGTGTACCCCGTGCGGGAGCCACTCTTCCAGTCCACGCAAATGCAGTTCACGCTTTCCACCTGGAACATGTTCTGGCAGGAGAGACACAACAAATAGTAAACGATTCAGAATCAATCCTTATTAATTCCCCATCACTACGTTGGAAGACTAGCATTTACAGTATCATGCTTGCTTTTGACCCCAAAGCAATAAGCAAAACTTCAAGTTTGTCATGGATATGGATTCCCTTTTCAAGCTTAAAGTGACTCCAAACTGGATGTTTGACCGTAATGGGAACTGGATTCCTGGGATTTCTATGCAACAGTTACATAGACATCTGTTTCATGGAAAAACATATAAAATGTGGTACAGTGGATTCTCATTAGAGCTTCATAATGTCATAACATCATCTCTTACTAGAATACACCCCAGGACACGGCCTGTCTTGTTCACTGTTGTATCCTCAGTGGTGTGAACAGTTCCTGGCACATAGTAGGTGCTAAATAAATATTTGTTGAATGAATAAATACATGTTAAGAATGAAAGACTATGTTAGGAACTCCTAAAATAAATATATTGAAGGTAAATAAGTAACCTTTTCCATAATGGGAAAACTTATCAAAGTTTTTAGACAAACATGTTCTATTGGATATTACTGAAGAGTTATTTAACATGAAAGCAGCATCCAGTAGATAGCTACTGGACTCTTTGTTTCATAAGGATCCACGATAGTTTCCTGAATATTAGATCGGACAGGAATTTTGTCTGAGTGTGTGTTTATGCATATTCTCACCATTTTTCCAAGAAGAATTTGAGAAGAGTGAAGCAGTCTTAGAAATCACCTGTAACTCTTTCAACTTTACTGATAGAAAAATTCAAAGAGGGGAAACAATTTGCAAATGTCATGGGTGGAGTCGGACTAGAATCTAGGACCTTTAACCTTGGAGTTTAATTCCCTTTTCTCCACTGGAGGGCAACGATGTCGTCAAAGCCAAATCGAATGCAAGAAAAACACACCTGCTTCTGAGACGTCAGAAATAAATTGTACGCACATGTCTCCATTCCTACTGAGATGAGAACACTTACTTTTTCTTTACCGTGGTATAATAATTTATTACTGCCCCCCTCAACCATCATCAACTTTAAATTGTTTTGGAAAATAAGTTATAGTTTTACTGATTATTTCTAAACTTGGAGAGCGAATTAGCCCGCTCATTCTGGCTATCTGCAGGATCCGCAGAAACTCTCTGGAGTTGCCTCCAGCCGGCCTTGGGCTGGAGTCACAGACAGGTCTGAAATGAAACGGCGTTACAACAACCTCCGTGTCTTTTCTCTTCAGACCTCTGAAGAAATGACAGGCCGCAGAAGCTTGGTGAATAAAGGAATCAATGGTAATGTTCCTGGAGCAGTTAGTTACCTGGCAGTTACTAGGAAATTTTGTTCTACTTGATTTTTCAGTCTTTTTAAAATTCTTCATTGACAGAGGCCATATAGCCAAAGCAAATAAAGAAAATAGTCACTGCTACCGTGGAAACAACAGAAGAGGAAATGAAAACCTGCAAAGATTCCCTAGCTATTGTTACCTTAGGAGATTGCTGAGTAGCAAGTGAAAATCAAAGGAAAACCATCCTTTCAGGCAAAATGAATTAGATTAACTCTTCATATAGACATGAAAGCCTATTGAAAAAAATTTAAAGCTCTTGAAAATGCAACTCACGTTTATCAGTGCAGTAACACGTGTTGCTAAATGCTGAAATATCTCCATATTCTTTATTGAATCACTGCTACCCAAAGCCACCGAGTGCCTGCCAGCTTTGCTGTCCTGAACGTGCCAGGACCTCTGCACCCTGTCCACCTCCTGGACCAACCCTGGGAGCCCCACCCAGCAGGACTGGAGGCGCCTCCACGGCTGCCGTGGCCAGCGTCCGTCCCGATTGGTTGAGGCCGGTGCCTTTCCCGTGGTTCAGCATCACTCCAGAAACAACCTTCCCTTCAGAGAGGACCACGTCTCACCTTGCACATGTTCGCCAGCCAGCTTTCTTCGCCCTTGTCTATGAACCCATGAATGATGAAGCGGGTTTTTCTATCTGTTTTGAAATTGGAGGCCTCGATAGTTGACTGATCGGCGACAAGTTCCTATGTGGGGGAGAAAAATGCTTGCCATCAGGTTTCTTGTGGACTCCAGCTGTATGTGGAGAGGGTGGTAGGAGAGCACAGCCTGGGCTCGGGAGCCTTGCGAGGAAGGGTTCTCCTGTTTCAAGCAAGCCATCTGCAACCATCCTCGGGTCACTGCTCTCCAGACGCCACAACATTTTTGCAGTTGTTCAACTTGGGATAGTATGTCTGCTCTGATATTGGTGGTGGGGGTCTCATCTCCGCCCAGTGGGAGGGTTTATGTGTGTGTGTGTGTGTGTGTTTTATCTACACAAAACATGTGGAAATGTTATATAAAATATTGAGAGATCATATATATGTATACATATATCCATATCTAAATGATTTATTAAAGGGTACCATAGACGTGAGATAAGCATAATATCAAGGCAAGGAACCCCGTATAAACAAAGTTACATAAGATAATATTTAAGCTCACAGTCCTAAAAGTCTGCAAAGATGTAACTGACTTCCTGTCTTTAGAAGACTGAAAATTCAGTATCCTTCTCGCATAAAACAGAGGGAACTGAGTTCTGAAAACAAGGAGCACTCTTACTTGAAAGGTGGTTGGGTTCTCATTGGTGTACAGGAGGAAGCGGGTGTTGACCTCCTTGGGGCTCCAGGGCAAGATCTTGAGGGGTCTCTCCACAATCCCTGCCCACGGGGCATCGTCACTGAAGCAGCCGAGTCTTTGGAAGCAGAGCTCCTTTCCTGCAAACACCCCAAAGGTTGTGGGGGTATTAGTTTAACCAGAAGGCTCTTTTTTCATGGTATCTCTGGCAAAATATGAGTTAAATTCTATTTTGTGGCATATTTTCTTTCTCCTCACCCCCACCCTTCTTCCTTTCTACACAGTCACAGAGCAGCATCAACAGACAATGTCCAGGATAGATGGGATGCAGCTCCTCATCGCTACCATGTAGGACCACTCGCTCCCCTCGTCTCTGTGTGGGGTCCTGTGTGGGGTCCCCCCGAGCCTCTCAACTCAGATGTCTTTCTTGGGCCATTGGTGCTCAAGAAAGAAGCCTTATGTCCACAGGCCTTCACAGGGGAGGCGAGGCCCTCAACTCCTTGTAGCCACCTTCTGGCTTTGGGCTCGTTTCATGCAAAGGCCGAAGCTTTATATCTCCAAATGGCTGTGTGTTTAAGGCTCTGTCTGACCTCTGTTAAAGGGGCACCCTGAATCCCCGAGATGAAGAAGCTGTTCACAAATAATCAGACAGATAATCCACGATCTGACTGAACTGGAGCCTTACGTGTTACCCATGAAAGAACAACACGAAGGGAGGGATGTCGAGGAGGACAAAGTCTAGATTAATGGTAGGAGTAGGAGTAGTGGCTGTTGTGGGAGCTGCATCCTCAAAATCTTACGATGTGCCAGGGGCTGGGCAGGGTGGTTGGCATGAGTTAGGTTCCCAAGCCTCACCATGACCCTATGAGAGGGGTGGCCGTGTATGCGCATCCCCCCGATGGCGGTAGTAAAGTACAGAGAGGTTAGGAGCTTTGCTCAGGGGGGTCCATGAGTGACTGCTGGAACCAAGGGGTCCAACCCCACATGGTGCCAAGCTAGGGTTGCTAACTTTAGCAAATAAAAATACAAGTTAGAGTATTAGATACACAATGAATATTGTTTTCAGAGAACATGATCATGTCGTTTATCTGAAATTCCAACTTAATGGGGCGTCTTAGCTTTTATCCGGCTGCCTCACGCCGAGCCTTGTTCGCGCACTTTCCTTGCTCTGCTCCTTGTCCTCCCTGTGCCTCGAACGCAGCCGTCACGGCCCTCCCCGAAAGTGCCTAGCGCCATGCACAGAGGCTCACTCACCGACAGCTGTTCCCAGCAGCAGTGCCAGCGCCCAGATTGGAAGCATCTAAACAAAGTAGAAAAACACGAGTGAAGCTGGCTACCATTACTTTTTAAAAGATGGGCATAGTTCAAGTTCGGCGAGGCTGCTGGGGGGAAATAGGTGACTGCTAATACATTAGGCTGGGAACACCACAGGCTCCGCACTCACCGTGGCAGCTCCAATGGGTCCCGCTCACGCCCAGCTGCAAGCCGGAGGCCCGTTTTATAGGCCAAGCCTTATCTTTTTGAGCCGCTCCACCGGAAAGTGACATGACTTGAAAGGAGGTGCCAATGGTATATTTATAATTTTAATCATAAATAAACCAGAAATGGTAGAGTAGGCCAAGTTTTCCACAGGACGTGTGGGCGGATGACAAAAGGGTAGATAGGAACAACCCTCTTCCAGTCTGATTGCCTGAGGCCAGAGCCTCTGGGGTTTTGTGGCAGCCAAGGTTCTTATCTGCCTCCTTTTAAATGCACAGTTCTCCGTGCGGGCCTGTGGGTTTGTGTCGGCTCAATTGTCTTCACAGACTTGATAGCAACATTCTTTTTTAAAAATCTGATTTATTGATTTTAGAGGTGGGGAGGGGGGAGAGAGAGAGAGAAAGAACACTGATTTCTTGTTCCACTTTATGCATTCACTGGTTGAGTGTTGCATGTGCTCTGACCAGGGATCAAACCCACGACCTTGGTGTATGTGTTGATGCTCTAACCAACTGAGCTACCCGACCGAGGTGACAGCAACATTCTAGAAAACAAATACTAAAAGCTTACCAGCATAGACAGTTTTTAAAATCTTGCCTTCCCCCCCAAAACAGTGAAATAGAGGCAATTCTTCAAGAGAGTTCATTCCTTTCAGGAAAACACTTGGTATTTTATTTTAATAGTCCATAGAACTAGTTTATTGCTCAGTAATAACATGGAAAAAAGCACAAATGAACTGACAAAAGGAATGGAAGTTACTTCTAAGAACATCATGGTGAAACCAGTGATCCCTGCCATCAAATGAAATTATGAAGAGGAGAGAAAAATAAAATTCAACTTGAAAAAAAAATGGCTTGGGAAATATAATCTGAAAGAGAAGTATTTGACAGAAAAGAACTAGGATATTTTCAGTTGGAGATAGATTGCTTAAAATAAATTTTCAAATGATGAACATTTATTTTCACCACTCGAAAGGCAATGGCATAGCATAATTTTAAGAGGTTGTTGCCATTTAGCCTGACCGCTTCACACATGCAGACTAAGTCACTTGAAGTTGCCACAATTGTAGACCCAGTAATTCAGTTCCCTGACAAAGTTTACAGTTACAGGAAAAAAAGCAGTAAAATTGTTTGTATATGAGGAAAGTTCAAGAAAGTCGGGCAAGGGAAATGTTAAAATCAGGACAGAGGGCACAAGAAAGAATTCCACGGATGGTACATAAAAGACCTTCAGCATATCCCTGTTGAATGAATGAACAAAACAGCAAAGGAATGAAGATGAAAAAAAGCAGTTTCTGTTGCATAATTGCTGCCTGTATAACCTCACAGGAAAGCACTATGTTTTTCTGAGGCTCTTTTTAATCAAAACAAGCAAGCAAACAAACAAACAAACACACCCCCCACAAGAAAGTGAGCTAATGTTTACTTTGGGGTTTACTAACAAGTAAAATATGTTTTGAGTGAATTACCAAATAATTCACACAGAGTTTCTGAGCTGGCATTTTAGAAAGCTTAATATTTAACCTATAATTCAGGTAACCTTTGTTCCATTGAGGCTGTAGAATTAGGACCGAAAGTCACCAAATTCTGAGACAGAGACTAGAGTACATGGGGAGTTGTTCTATAAACCGAAATAGGTTCGAATTTCAGAATGTTTTGGGAAGATTCAATTTCCCAAACTGTTATAAAAGCAAAGAAGGGAATCATGCATGATCAGCAACCTATCAGGTGAGCTCTGAGTGAATGACATTTGAAAGTCAATCTTGCTGAATCCTCTGTCTGGGTTGTACAGTTTTATCAACCTTGTTGTCTCCTTCAGACCACTAACGAGCTATCTAGGACTGTTTATAGGGTATATGGCAGAGGTCGGTGGCTTCTTCTTACAGGGAACAGAACTAGATGCTATTACCCAATCTCCTTCTCGGGGAGATGGACCACGTGATCAACCTCCAGCCAATGAGCTGTGAGTGTCTAGATGTTGCACCAGTCCTAGTTCTGTCCTAGAAACTCACACCTGGTCCTCACCTGCCTTGCCTTCCACAGCTTGATTCAGGCAAGTACGGTGACCTTGAAGGCCAGATGTCGAGGCGGGCAGAGCCACGAGATAGAGGGAGCCTTGTTTCCCTACTTAGAGAAAAGCCAGCCATCAACTGCAAAGACCCATTTCGAATTTTTCATGAGCCAGAAATAAATTCCCATCGTTTTAAGCCACTGATACTTCAGAGTTATAGAAACTAGCATTGCCTTAACCATGAAAGATTATTGTACGATGATTTCTCCTACTTGCAAGAACGGTTCAGAACCACACATTGAATCCTGGTCTTAAATGTTACCATGAGATAGGGATGGCACTTATAGATAACATCGATGCTTTGGCAGATTTTTTTCTAATTCTTGGCTTCAAAAACTCCCTTTCCTGCCACTTCCAGAATTACAAAAATTAACTGCTTAATTCTACATTCCCTTTTTGTAGAATTTTAATTTTAATGGGCATTTTCCAGTTCAGTCCTGATAGTGACCACCGTTTCACAAGCCATCTGAGGCCATAGGCTACCTCAGGGTTTAGTGGAAATTTACTTGATATTGCCTGGGCCCCCAGCTGCAGTTTACGTGTGACTGGGGCAGTTCAACCTGCTGGATACATAAGGAACTCCCAAGCACCACAGGGGGGTGGATGGCAGATCCCACCAAAACACCGCCCCCCACCAGCCGTTGTTTCTCCTCACGTCTCGGGACTGCAGGCTGGCAGGTGGGCCCTGTGGAAGGTGACAGGCCCAAGACAGTCCCTGCCCAGGTAGTTCATGGCCTTGAAAGTGGGTTGACTCTGAAACCTTGGACATTTAAGAATAAAAATCCCAAACTTGGAAATTACTAATCCAATAGCTATGTTTGCAGAGCAGGTAAATATTGATGTAAGTTTAGGCTCTGATTCTGGCAGCCTTGTGATACCGAGCTCCGGGCAAGGGAAAGGAAGGCTCTGGGACACCTGTGCGGCCAGATAACCAGCGTGTGAACCAAACGAGGCCTCATTTACTTAAGCTTCCAAGACCCCCCCTTATCCAGTGCAGTCTACTGCCAGGGCCATCAGTGGGAGGGAGAACCTGCTCGCCCGGGGAAGCCCCACCTCCCCAAGCAGAAGGAGACTGCGATGGTTCGGAGTTCCTGTGGCCGCACCCCTCCCAGGGCAACCATGCTGTCAAACACGAGGGGGTTCTGTTCACCCCGACTCAGGGTGTGAGGCTGTAGTCACCCCTCCTCTGTGCTGCATGAAGATGGTTTGCTTTGTGGAACGGAATAACAAACATACCAAAATTTTGATAGGATTCATCATCTAGTTTTGTATACGTTCAAGCTTTTTGCATTTAGTCTTCTAGAGACCCTGAGAAAGTTCTAGTGATTTTTCTTAGGAAGACAGAAAGACTCAGAGAGTTCAAGCATCCCGCCCAAGGACACAGAGCTCAGTGGCAGAGTTAAGTAGCAGAGCTAAATCTGGAGGCCAGATTTTTTCCACCAGCCCCAGAAGACTGTGAGCCAGAGCCGGTCCCACAGACGGTCCACAGACGGTCACGTTCTCATGGGCAGTGTTGGTCTAGAGCTGAACTGAAAACACAGTCAAGAGTGGGTACAGCAGGAGATCTCAGTATGCGTGTGTATGTACACGTGTGTAAGACCAGGTATTTGTTCTTCAAAACAAAGTCACGTGTATTTCAGGGTACCCTATTATATTTGTATTTAGCTTCCTTACTACTAATGCAGCAAATGGCAATTTTATCACATAAAATTGCTATTTTATGACATTGAATATAATAATTATTTCTTTCCTGGGCCACCATAGTATTTTCCTGATTGCTTTTCTTGCCCGTGGACTGTCCCCTCTCTTGTCTGTCCTCTACACACTGCTGGACAGTTAGGTTTAAATTGCAGACTGGCCATGTCCTTCTTAAAACCCCAGCCTCCTTCTCCTGCTTTCTAGATTTCTAGATCAGGACTGCCCAGTGGACACACACACACACACACACACACACGTATATATGTATATATGTGTATTTATGTGTATATATATAAAAACACACACATATACATATATTATATATTAATAGTGGACATATATATATAAAGCCACACAAAGAAAAAAGTACAAAAGAAACAGGTGAAACATATCTCAATAACGTATGTAACCTAAAATATCACCATTTCAACATGTGGCACTAAGCACATTTTAAGTAATCAATAGGCACTGTGGCTAGTGCCAATTGTATTGGCTAGTAAAATTCTAGGTCAAATTTACTTTCTTAATATCACAAATAAGATTTTAAGGACTTGGTTAGCTTCTCTGAGGTTTCTAACCTTGCTGTATAACCATTTGACTCATTTTCCTGCTACTCTGAACTCTTTTGAAGATATAATTGACCCAGGGGTTTGAGTGGGATCCAGCGATATGGCACTTAGAGAATGGAGGGACCAGTTTTCCAGGTCTCACTGAGAAGGGAGAGAGAGCAAACAGGTAGAGATATAAAATTCAACAGACCAGAGACCACAGGTTGGATACTGGGAGCTGTGATGAAAGGTGGGGAAAGAGAGAGTTAGCAAAAGAAAGAGAAAATAGAAGGAAGGAAGGAAGGAAGGAAGGAAGGAAGGAAGGAAGGAAGGAAGGAAGGAAGGAAGGAAGGAAAAAGAAATTAAGCTTATACTTTGTAGCATTTTTTGCTCCATACTTATGTTTTGGGGATCAGTTTGAAATGACTTAAGGATCCTCAGAGTGGCAAAGCCAGAAGCCATCTTACTACGTGCATTTCTATAACCAACTTTGTAAGTCAAGTAGCAAAGTTCACTAAAAAAATTATAAGCTGAGGGATGTCTACTTTCGGCCATGGTGGAGCAACTGTCTTTTTACCATAAATAACAGAAAAACTAGAGAAAATATGGGAAGCAATCATTGTTAAAGGTTGTACAATGACTAGTGTGAGACTGTAATAAATGAAAAAAGAAAACCCATGAGGTGAGATCTCCAATCACTACCTATATGCCTGGAGGCATCTCCCGGAACCCAGCACAGGGGGTCATATTTCGGAGGGAACAAAGCAGACTCGTTGAGCTGGGAAGAAAGAGATCAGAGTTCAGGGAGGCTAAAGTAGTTAAAAGTAGAAAAGTTGAAAAGTAGACTACTGGAGAGGAGGAAGCCACAAAGACGAAGAGTTTTGGAAACTGGCACAGTGGTCCCCTGGAGTCTTTGGATGCACGCCAAGTTGCACGTGCAGAGTGAGAGTCCATGAAACTGGTCAAATAACAACTATCATGGGAAGCCCAATTATTGGGAAATGTATAATCTGAACAACTCTTGGAACTCACACACGATGGAGAGACATTCAGCCCAACAGGGTAAGATATTTCATTAAGTGACCAAGGCATTTAGTAGATACTCCCCAAAAGGCCATGCCTTGACAGAGGGCTAACATAGCCCAAGAGTAAAGGCTAATTCCAACCTAGCTTAACAAAATATAAGAACAAACCTCAAAAAGATCAAACTAATCTACAAGTAAATTAACTGCCTGCCTTATCCAACTAAAAAAAATCATATTCCTTTTAGTAGAAGACAATAATGTAATGAATAGTATGAAGTTGTAAGTTATTAGCATCTAATCACAAATTATTAGGCATACAAAGAAGCAGAAAAATATCACTCATGAGTTAACAGAAGGAAATCCAGAACTGTTAGAGATGATAATATTATCAGACAAGGACTTTAAAATAGCCCTTATAAATATATTCAAGATTCAAAGAAACACATGGACCTAATGAGTTAGGGAATAGAAATGATTGAGCATGGATTTGATAGCAGATCATGCACTACAGAAGAAAAGACCAATAACCTGAAGACATGGCAAGAGGGACTATCCCAGCTGAAGTATGGAGAGAAGAAAAGGCCAAAAGACTAAACAGAGTCTTGGTGATCTATGAAAGAATAATAAGCATTGGAGCATACACATAACTGGATTCTTGCTGCAGGAGGTATGTCAAGTATTTGACAAAATTAGGGCTGAGATTTCCAATATTGATTTTAAACAATGAACCCACATATCCAAAAAACTCACCATACCCAAGTAGAAAAAATCTAATGAAAACCACAGAAAGGCACATGCTAGTAAAACTCTTGAAAGCCAATGATTAAAAAACAAATCTTAAAGGAAGAAGGGGATGGTGGGGGAGACATTATATGCTGGGAAAACAAAGATTTAGAATGACTGTAGACTTTTGAACAGAAACAAATGAATAATTGAATAATAGCATATCCATCAGTATAATGTTGATATTACACACAGTAGTTTTACAGCCCTAAAAATCCTCTGTGCTCTGCCTATTGATTCCTCTTCCCACTCCCAGCTCCTAGCAAACATTGATCTTTTTACAGTTAGTACAATGGAGGCTGAAAGAGGAAAAAGTTTCAGGGAGGACAGATGATCAATGTCTCACAGGTGAAGAACGAGACCTGACCGTGTGAATGGAGAGCACGAGTGAATGGAGCGAGTGGCTAGGTGGAGGCTGATAGAGGGAGAGTTCCGTTGTGGTTGCAATTGTCAATCTGCCCTTCAACGCTCAATCAGTGGCACAAGCGTTTGGTGGACCACCAGCTGGTTTCTGAGACTCAGAATTTACGCTACTTTTTGTAGCTTGAGAATCACACCCTCCCCTGCTGCAAAGCCAGTGGTGTTCTCTCCTTACTTGTCCCAATGCATCTTTTTCAGCCTGTATTATGGCCCACACAAACGATCATTGTATGAATATTTAGTGATAAACAGGACAAAGAATGTGCAAAGCACACTTCCTTGTGCCAGGAACCAGTTCCTACTTTGCACAAGAGTGAGGCCATCCAACTGTAATTGTAAAATACAGGGTTGGCCAAAAAGTTTATTTGGTTTTTCTCATATAATGGCTCTAGCAGTGTTTAGTTGTCTTAAACTTCACTTGAAACAGTCTTGTTAGATTGTATTGTGACAGCTGTTATATCAGCATGCAAAAAAAATGATCAACATGGGTGAATTTTTCTGCAGCCATTTAAATATCGAAGATGGAAAAAGATATGCATCATTTTAGCATATTATGCTTTATTATTTCAAGAAAGGTAAAAACACAACTGAAACACAAAAGCAGGTTTGTGCAGTGTGTGCAGAAGGTGCTGTGACTGACCGAACGTGTCAAAAGTGGTTTGCAAAGCTTCTTGGTACTACTGATATTTTGGCCAAATAATTCTTTGCTGTGGGGTTGTCTTATGCATTGGAAGATGTTCAGCAGCACCCCTAGCCACTAGAAGCCAATAGCGGGAGATAGCGGACATACTCAAAATATCCAAATCAATAAAGTTATTGGTGGAAAGGAAAAAATGCCTTATTTTATGAAAAAAAAACCATACATGCTCATTGGCCAACCCAGTATGTCTCTAGCAACTCAGTGAAAATTTCACAGTGTGCCACTGATACTACGTAACATTCAACAATGTCATCTGATAAGGGAATTTGTCTGATTGCTCATTATTTTTCTATCCCAAATCATATGTATCGTTATCACTGTGGCTGATAGCTGGTTTCGCAGGCCCCTGTGTGATAGTAGTTTTGCTGATTCCAAGACTCACAAAACAATTAAGTTACATTTTCACTGCAGTTTTGTCTCTCTAGGT
This sequence comes from Phyllostomus hastatus, assembly GCF_019186645.2. Lineage (NCBI taxonomy): Eukaryota > Metazoa > Chordata > Mammalia > Chiroptera > Phyllostomidae > Phyllostomus > Phyllostomus hastatus. The sequence continues at coordinate 25,143,406 of NW_025334004.1, read as the reverse complement.
GTATGCGCTTACCCTGAGCTACGGCATTTGCGTTAACTGTTTCTGTCATCACCTTTTCACGCCAGCAAACCACTTCTAAACCATTGATCCTTACTCGTGTGCGTGTGAAAGTGAGGATATAACTTGAAAGAATCAGGATGACACAAAATGCAAATTTAAAACCAATGTGAAGCACATTAACCTACACTTTTGATGCATGTGCCTTTGAGTAGAAACATGATACCATAGAGGATATCTTTCCTCATTACATAGAATATAAGCATTTGAGAAAGTACACAGGCGCTTATGAGCAAAATGCCTGGCATCTCTGGTGTTCTGATTAGTTTGGCCTGACCCCACCTCACCAGCCTCAGCACAAACGCATCAGCACAGTAGCCCATCTGGCTAATGAAAACAAGTGTTTTAATGAAGATGGATACATCTCCGGTATTTCACCTTCCCTGAGAATTGGAATAGCCTCTACGCATCTTGATTTGGGAGGTAAAAAGCAATCTTAATAATGGTGAGAACACATAGTTTATTGAAAGACATTTCCCCAGCCAAGACACGTGTATAAAGCATAAATTGTTCAGTGAGTATCGCCCCTCTACAGCGAGGGCACATGGGTTTACAGCTCCATCTGCTCCTCCAAGCCCACTCACACCTCGCCTCACTCCCAACCCAGAGCCCAGGAAGGCCTGCGCAGGTCTCCAGTCCAAAGTCCCTGCCAGGCAACGATGGCGATGGGTGATGAGATTTTTGTCCTTTCTTGATTTCCTGGCTCCTTCTCTAAGTCCGTGAGAAAAGCAGCAGGTGCCTGCCGTACCCAGAAGACTCGGGCACAACCCTGCCCTGCCCGACCTGATCCTCACCCGCTGCTCAGACGCCTCCCGGGAAAAGCAGGCTAGCCCCCCGCTGCCCGGCCTCGGTCTGCTCTTTGCTTAATCACAGGGGTCTTTCTCCAGGTGGTCTTTCTCCAGGTGGTAACTCAGGGTGATCGTTCTCCATTTTAGCTGCAATTCCGGTTTTGTCCTGGGAGGAGACGAGTGTGACTGCCACCTGCACCGACGTCATCTGGAGTCCTTGCACCTGTGTTTCTCCTCACACTTTCACATGTACAAGGGGACGCCCCGTTGCCAGGGAACCTCGAGGGACAGACAGTCCATTTTCATGGATCCTCACATCCGTTTGCTCAAATTCTGTGTTCTTTGTTCCCTTCACTTCCGGTCTACAGTGAGAGGTAGTATATATATATTTTTTTTTTCAGTAAAGGGCCAGACAGTCAATATCTTAGGTTTTGCGGGCCTACGGTCTGTTGCTATCACTCAGTTTGGCTGTTGTAACAGGAAGGCTGCCACAGACAATATGAAAACAAATGAATGTGGTTTTTGTTCCCATAAAATTTTAGTTATGGACACTGGAATTTTCACTGTATATAATTTTCATGTGTTACAAAGATATTTTTTTCAATTTTTAAAAAAATTCTCTCCCAAGGATATGTTTATTGACTTCAAAGACAGAGAGAGAGAGAGAGACATCTGTCAGTTGCTTCCTACATGCACCCCAACTGGGGATCGAACCCACAACATTTTCGTATATGGGACGACACTCCAACTAAACCCCCAAGCCAGGGCTTTCTTTCAATTTTTAGAAAATGTAAAAAGCACCCCCGGTTTGCAGGTTTCAGGGGGCAGATTTGGCCCATGGGCCGTAGTTTGTAGCCCTGATCTAAAGCAGAGAAGCTTTCTGCACGTCTGTGGTGAGGTACGCAGGCTCGGGCACCAGAGAGCCTGGGTGTGCTCCCGACTACTCCATGGTGGGCTGATTGTGACCTTAGACTTGTTGCCCAAGTTCCTTGTGTCTCAGTTTCCTCATCTGTGAAATGGGACTGTGACGGAACCCACGTCACTGGGCCCGTGAGGAATAAGGGAGACAGGGCAGGCACAGCACGTACAGCAGAGCCTGGCACACAGTAGGCACTTCATAGATATTATTGTCACTCTGATGGATGTTTTCTGTTTTACTTGTGTTTCGATAAGGCTTTGTAGAATTTACTAACAATCTTTCATTTCTCCTAATTAAGCTCGATGCTTTCCCTGCTCTAAACCAATAGATCTTGCCTGTGATTAATACTACACGCTTAACACGTAACTTGATATTTTAATTGTGAAATGCTACATATCAAGTTTGAGTTTAATATATGCATTTAAAACTTGATTATAAGAAATAACTAACACATGATTAATAGCACGTGAGAAAAATCGCAGTTAACAGAACACCAGATAATGAAGCCAATTACATTTTTTAAATTTATATGTTCACTATAACTTTGTTGAGAGAATACTAAACATGTAGATGAAAAATAAATATTTCAGATGAGGCAGTCATTTGCATAATTGAAGTTTAATTAAATATAGTTTAAAGTTAAATTAGATTTTCTCTAAAATATCCTTTCCTGGATAAGCAGTTATATAGAGTATTGCTTCAATGTATGAGAAAATTGTATGAGTCATAAAAATTACTGGAAATAGTATCCCATTTTTTACGGGTGATATCATTCCCTAGTCACTGCCACGTAATGACAAATACTTTTCTTGATTAAACGTTCCTGGAAGGGCAAGGGTAGCCTGCAAAGGCGTCAGGGTTGAGCCTAGTACTGGAACAGCCACCTCTTCAGTGCTCACAAACCACAAACCCTCTTATGAGATCAGACTTGATTACGCATTGGTGACAGTTACTTTTCCTAGTTAGTGTCCCGGTGAGGGTGTAACAATGGCACAGATTGCTGCCGATTGGATCGGGACCACATGGATGGCATCACAGGCATGGCGTGTAATTCATACCTTCTGAATCACTTTTTTAGTTCCCAAGAGCTTTTTCAAATAGGTCATGGAAAAAGGCGTAAAAAACTTTTAGACAAAAAAATGGATTCCTTTAGATGAGTCTAACTCATTACTGGATAATCTGGATTCACTCAATGTTAGTTTCTCCAACGGTATTATCTTCTCTCCTCCTGGTACCATCCTCACGGAACACTGGCCGTCTTTGGTATAATATCTTAAGCTCTTTCACATAAAAAAAGAACTAGATAATATAAAATATTTAGAAAGTTTAGCAAAATATAACAGTTTCCCCCAAAAGTCTCTCTCTACACATAATGGTTGTATGGTCCCAGGCACCATGTCCGTCTGCCAAGTGTAAGAGAGAATTCTCTTTACATATGTTATTTTTGCCCTCCATTTGGGAGGGATCTAGATTGCTGCTGCTCCAGGTGTGGTCCCCGGACCAGCAGCCGCAGTGTCCTCTGGGAGCTGACTTGTCAGGGATACCAAAGCCACCTGCACCTGCCGAGTCAGAGCTGGCATTGTCACAGGATCTGCAGGCGATTTTGAGTGCACATTCGCGTGTAAGACACGCTGAACTAGATGGCCCCAATGTGGCGCATTCCGAAACCTGACAAACTTGGACAGGGAGAAGGGGAAGTTCATAAACTGCACACCAAAGAGCAATAGCGGATCACCGTTGAAAATGGGTAGAGGAGATGATCTCCTCAGAGATGATGGGAACTGCCTCTCCAAATACAGCATCAGTAGTATCTCAGGTTTCCTGACCCTTGGCAGGTCCAACCCTCAAACAAATACTGAACCGTCATGTTAATACCACAGGTGTGCAAATGCATGGGTTTGTTGCCTTTTCTCAGTGAATGACTGTGCACATAAATAAATACCAGGTCTGTCACTGGGTCTTTGTACGGGACGAGAGAAGCGTCATTTCCCCCACCATTTGCTGAAGTGACATTTATATTTCAGAAGAAATCCACAGAATTTGCTTCTACCTCTCTAACCCTCGGCATTTTTCTCTGTAAAACGGCAACAATAGCGGTCATCTCATTGCAGGGTTGTTGTGGGGAGAACGTGAAATAACGCAGGCGAAGGCTCAGCACGGCCCCTGGTAGATAGTAAGTGCTCAAACAATGGTGGTTGCTGCAAATGCCTAATGATTCCCGGCCAATGACTAAGATTCTGCCCAAAGTGTGGGAGACGCTGGCCCCACAGAAGCGGCTCAACCGCTTCTGTGATGGAGAACTTCTCTCCAGCAAAGAAACCTGCTAGAAATTCCAAACACCAAATAGCTCTTCTAGGACCTCTGAAAACAATTACATTTCCTGAAGACAGATGACTTTAGGGCAGCCACACAGAAAGGACATTAGAAGGAGATGGTTGGAGTTTCCCGAGAAGCCTCTCATCCATTTGGGGATTATGGGAGCAGCATCCATGGGATCTGAATCTACTAAGCTGACGTTGTGAGCCAAAGTAACAGGACAGTCCCAGGCCTTGGATATCCTGTTGGGCCTTGAGCACAGCCCACTTGGGGTTTAACTGATTCTCCAGCACACATGAACTAGAGAGACTGCCCCCCTTCCTTGACTATTGCTGAGAAATCGGCACTGCCTGGCTTTGCCGTACCAGTTTAATTCTCCTGGAGTTGCACTCTGAAACGGGGACACTGGGAAGGGCCAACTGAATGTTGTGGGTATGAATGAGGTCTCTCTATCAGTGTACCACGCATCTCCATTTCATTTAGGTCTACAGCCATACCTCGGTACTCGTCAGCCTCAGAACTCGCCAAACCCTGTACTCACAGCATCCCGATGAGGAAAAAAATGTTTCAGCCCTCAGGACTTGCTCAGGACTCCGCACACTTGCTAGAACTGGTATGAGTCACGACACCGCCCTGAGAGAAAATGCTTCATCATTTGGTACTCATCAGTTTCGGCACTTGTGACGAGTTCTGGAACGCATTAGTTAGTGATGAGTACCCATGTACTACTGTATTTCTGGAATTCTACCTTGTTCTTTTCTTTGAACCATATCCCTTTGTTTCTTCTTTTTCCTTGCCTCTGCTTGTTGGCTTCTGAGTATAAGATAAAAGAGCCAGCCTCTCTGAGTCTCCATGGAGTGGTTGCACGTTGGAGACGCACCTTCTCATTCAGCCAGGCCTGAGTTCTCAGTTGTCCCTCGACCTCTGTGATTCTCCAAGCCACCTTCTTTGTTCTTAGCCCCTTCCACTTGCTGAGGGTGGGCCATGACCTGTTCCAATGTGCAGGAGACGCTCAGCTGATTTCTGGATTTCTTTCAGAAAGAATTGCTTTGTGTATAGCTGTAGATTCGTGTGTCCATGAGACGAAGTTAGTTAGAGCCTCCTATGTCCCTATCTTAGGTGGGAACCTCCTGAATGGGGCCTCAAAGGCATCTCATCGCTGACTTTTGTGTCTCAGGTAATATTTGTATGTGAACCATGAGCTCCAGCCATCTGCAAAATTTATATCAATAAAAAAAAATGCTTATCACCAATCCCTCTACACCAGTTTTCTGTCCACGTGGCCCACATTTGAAAACACTTGGGAACCACTCTCCCAGGCTAACGTGTAACTCTCGGAAGTCCCCTTTTAAACATGTGGCCTGCCCTTCCGGGGCTGCAGGGCGGGCAGGCTGTGCTTTGCCTGATGGTCCCGCCAGCCTTCCTTCCAGCCTGTCCAGGAGAACGGAGCCCAGCGGTCCCCAGGGATGTGAGCCTCAGAAGACAAGTGCCCCTTCTCGGAGAGTAAACTTCTTCAGATAAAACGATGCCTGTGATGGGAACCACTCGCCTTGATTTGTCAAGATGACAGGACAATAACGTCAGCAGAGAAACAGTGGGGTTTAGGCCCAGTCAGAGGAAGGTAGAAAAGCATCCCCAATATTCATTAGCCACGACTTCTTCATAGTTACATAAGAAAACAAGAGTACATCTTACTCTTAAGATAATTGTCATGGGTTATTATCCTTCTCCTATGAAGAAGGAGCTAAATTTAATGATGAGTCATTTTAAAAACTTGCTATTAGAAAGGATTGCTTTTAAAAAACTAATTATGAAAGTAATTACTTTAGCTCCATGAAATTCAAGCTTGAGATGGTTTTCCTAACCACTTCCTGCTAAGTGAGTTTAGCTTTTTATTTGCTCCTAAGATTCACTTTAACACAACCAGTTTGATGTTTGGGAGAAATGATACCGGTTTCTGAAAAGTGAAACATATAATGGATGGAATTCAGTTGAAAGATGTGATTAATTGCTTAATGGTATTGCCTTACATATAGTTATATTTTTTTAAAAGCAGAGCTAACTAGCAAATGGGGTCCAACTGGCTTTCGAATGGAACTTGAACATGTTTGTCATCCATAGTAGTATTTTGTTCAATTAGGGGGCGGGCCAACACTCAGTGAGGAGAGAAGCATCTTTACTAATCATCACAGGTAAGGAATTTGCTTTAGCACTAACTCTGGAGAGCAGAGCCTGCAGGCTCCCGTGGGACCCAGGGACAATTACCTGAGGAACACCCAGGAAAGATGCTACATCGGCCCCACCGCCACCTGGGGCACCTGACTTCATTTCCTTGGGGAGATTTCTCGGCTGTCCACACAGATGTATTCATCCCTTTCACCTGAAAACGGCAGGCGCTATCTAGGAAAGAAGGAAATCATTCAGGACCCAATTGTCTTCTACTTTAATACATTTTGGGGGTAAAGTAAAACTTTTCTCTATTGTAGACAGCTCACCTACATGGTTAATCTAATAACGGTAACGAACCTATACTTAGGATTGAAAGAATTTAAGTGTTATGATCCTATATATGTGGTATCATATATTTTAATGTTGAATCCCAACTAAAAGTTGAACCTAAGTGAGAACTTGAATATTCACAATTTTATTGTAATATAGGTATATATATGTTTAATGTATAAAGTGTAGTACCATGGACTATAGTATCTGCAAGCAGTTTAACTGTTGTAGTGCTATATGCAGATCCTTCCACTAGAGGGCGCCTCAACTAAATCTATTGAAGGGAAGTGAGAAAGGTTTTTGTTTTTTTTTCTGTGTGCGTGATAAAAAGACCATAAAAAAAAAATCAAAAGCCTTTTGAACCTGAACTGTTAACGTATGCCAGTAAAAAGTTATTTTATATGAAAACAAACAGATATTCACCGAGAGCTTTTATAAGGTGCGGAGTCTATGACCACAGGGGAATGCCATAAGCAAAATTAAAAATGGAATCTTACAGGATTAGTGCTGGAAGGAAATTTTTAAAAACAGCTAACAAAATCATTAATTTAGAAATAGCCCCATCTCATTCCAGACGTTTTTAAGGAAAAAAAATCTTAGAAACAATATTGAATGTCGTAGCGAGATCGGAGAGACCAGGGTTCAAAGAGGGAAGCCCTTGGCCCAGGGCCCGGGCACCAGCCGGCACACTCTGAACCTGGGTGCAGGCCCCTGGCCCCGGCTCCGTGCTCTCCCACCACTCTCTGAGGTAGAAGTGCTCTCCATCTTTGTCAACACTGTCTGTGCCTTTCTGTCTGTGTGGAACGAGTAACTAGCCTTCTGATTCTCAAGTCCGGGGAGACGTTCCCACACCTCCTGCCTTCGGGGCGGAGCACCGGCAAGGCCGCTGTTCGGGTCGCTGGAACCTAAGCGAATGAAGCTTGCATTTCAGGGCCTTTATGGTCACAGTTCCTCCCAAGGTTCTGTACCCAATTTTACATTCACAGTGTTGCATTATTCTTATTAGAACTGTTTCTTCTTATCTTTTTTTTAAATTGAGATAAAACTGATCCATGACATTAGGTATACGATACTATTCAATACTTGTACATACAGCAACATGATCACTGTAATAAGTCTAGCCAACGTCTGTCCCCGTACATAGTTATGGGGTATTTTTCCTTGTGATGAGGACTTTTGAGATCTACTCTCATAGCAGCTCTCAAATCTGCAGTGCAGTGTTATTAACTCTAGCCGCCCTGCTGCACATTACAGCCGCAGGACTTGCTCTCTAGCTGGAAGTTTGTATCTCTTGACCCCCGTGGTCCATTTTGCCCACCCTCCACCCCTGCCTCTGACAACCACCCACCTGTTCTCTGGATCTACAAGCTTGGATTGTGTTTTCGTTGTTGCATTTTTTAGCTTGTTTTAGACTCCACGTATACGTGAGATCGTATGGTATTTGTCTTTCTCTGTCTGACATATCACTCAGCCCACTGCCCTCAAAGTACATCACATTGTTGCAAAGGCAAGATTTTCTTTATTATGGCTGTATGAATATTATTCATATATGTGAATACTATGAATATATATATATATACTATATATGCAAATATATGCATAGGAGTGGGCAAAAGTAGGTTTACAATTGTGAGTACATGAAACAATTTATTCTTGTATTATTATTTATCAATTATTGTATTATTTATCTGTTTTACAACTGTAAACCTACTTTTGCCCACCCTTGTATATCACATTTCTTTATCCGTTCATCCTTTGACGGACAGCTGGTTTTCGTATCTTTGCTACTGTGACTGATGCTACAATGAACATGGAGTGTGTATATCTTTTTGAGGTGGTGTATGTGTTTTCATTTTACTTCATTCTTAAAGGATATTTTACTGGATACAGATGTCTGGCTTGATGGGGTTTTTTCCCCGTAACATTTTAAAGACATTCTATTTTCTCCATGGTTTCTGACGAGAAGTGAGCAGCCATGTAAATCGTACCTGATACGTTGGTTGTTTTCAGGCTGCTTTCAAGAGTTTCTCTCTACCTTTGGCTCTCAGCAGTTTGATTACCTCGTGCCCAGGTGTAGTTTTCTTTGCGTTTACCCTCACTGCAGTTTGCTGAGCTTGCTGATCTGTACATTTGTGCCTTTCGACAGATTTGAGAGTTTCTCAGTCGTGATTTCTTCAACTATGTGCTCTGCACTGTCTGTCTCCTCTTCTTCTAAGACTCGAATTACAATAAGTATGTGAGACTTTTCGATATTGTCCCTGAGACTCCATTCTTTCTACTTTGTAAAGTCTTTTCCTTTGTTCTCAAGATTGGATAATTTCTATCGCTCCATTTTTAACTTCTTCTCTCACCTTCAATCTTCTATTAAGTCCATATCTGGAATTTAAAATTTCATGTATTGTATGCTTTCATGCTAGAATTCCCAATTGATTTTTTTCATAGTTTTTTATTTCTATGTCACAGTTTCCTGTTTTCCTTGATTATGACACAATTTCTTTTATACTCTTGAACATATAAGCATAAGGAGAGAAATGCAAGTTAAGATCACAATAAGATACCGATACACCCATCAGACTGGCTAAAATGTAAAAGGCTGACAATACTGAGTGTTGACAAGAATGTGGGGGAACTGGAAAATACACTGCTGGTAGGAACGTAATGAGATGTAACCACTTAGGAAAAAAAATGTCAGGTTCTTAATATTAATAGAAATGCAAATGATGCAGCTGCCATGGAAGACAATACAGAAGGGCCTCAAAAAATTAAAAATAGCCCTACCGTATGACTCAGTAATTTCATTTCTGGGTATTTGTCCCAAAGAATCGAAATCAGGATCTCAAAGAGATATTAACACTCTCAAGTTCATTGCAGCCTTATTCACAGTAGCCAGGATATAGAAACAAACTTTAGTTCAACATCCTGGAGCATTTGACAGAGAGAGATCCTCAGCTCACACTCGGGATTATCATGGAGCTCACTCTGGAACACTGTGCACACAATGGTCCACAAGCTGGGATTCTGGAAAGATCTCTCCTCTCAGGAAGACATTAACATCTGGTAACAAGAGCAACTTCCAAATAAGACAATTTATTATTTTTGTGTTTAGTGCCTGTGTATTTTATCTACTACACAGTGAAGTTAAACTTGTAATGCTTTTTATTTATGATGCTGCAATTGTACTCTGATAACTCAGAACTGCAATATATTTAAATTTGATTTAAATATAGGTAAATAGGTATGAACATTTTTCTACACTTAAAAAGGTATTGCAATATCTAGTTAAATAGGGTGCATTTTCCCAACTCACCAAGAGGTTTCTTATGTCATGCTAGAGTACAAATGCACATTGTAGGTAAATGTTACTTTTTGCCTATGGTTCCATAAAAAAAGAAAAGATAAGGAAAGAGAAATGTTTCCAAGGATAGGTTTCCAATTTTACCACTTAAAAGCTTTTATCAGCAACTGTTGGGAGAAAGTCATAAATGTACACATAAAATTTCCCTCTAAATCTGGGTAATCGATGCTGGAATGCACCACTACTTTACAGCGGCGCTGGTTTAGTCCGCTTCTCAGAATACGCGTGATCGCGGCTGCACGGGCGCTGCTACCGCAAAGCCTCTCGGGGAACCTACCAAACACACAGTAAAAATTACCTGCCCACACCTATTTTTTTCTACGAACGGCTTGTGCAACCCACAGTAAATTCAGGAGCACAAAGTTCACGATAGTTCTTCACTGCTCACCCAAGAAAATCCAATCGTTCTAGAAAAATGGGTGTCCCTTTGATGCAGAATGACGTCTGCACGATCCATTCACCTCTCTTAACAGTACGGCCGAAGAAAAGGCGAGCTAGCCGCAGGGGCTGCGCTGAAATCGTAAAGGACCCGGTTAAATGACAGGCTACCAGATGAAGCAGTGTGAGAGTAAGCTGAGGGTCAACTCGGAAAATTCCATCCAGGAAAAACATTGTCAGAAAAGGTCTCCTCGAGAGGAGAAGTGGCCATTAGGTGTAATCCATTGTCTGTCTGGTGTCCCGGCTCACGCACTCTGTGCGGGCAGGAGCAGGGCCTCGGGCACCGTACAAAGAAGGAGCCGGTGCCATGGAGACCTGAATATGCGCCCCTACGAAAGATGACTCAGTGCGGGGACAGCAGGTGCAGAAGGAAGAAAACAAGACGGACAGGAGGGCAGAGACCTTTGTGCAGGACGAAGGATGGAGAGGTTGGGTGAGTGATCTGCTTGTGAGGACGCAGCAGGAGGCGCAGAGCCAGTTCTGATAAAATCAGGTCAGCTGTGGAAGAAGGAAGAAGAGTGAGCTAGCTACCTTGCACCACGGGCCCAGGCACACCAGCTGCGCCTACAAGCTTGCCCTGGCATTTTAATGAGCTCTCGTGACCGCAAAGCCGAGTTAAAACATCAGAGAACAGAAACTTCTAAGAACCAGGGCCCCCGTTCTTCAAGGCATTTGGGTGTGCGAGTGTCAAACTAACCTTTCAGTCACAGCCGGAGACTGAGGGTGGCCTTGTCTCAGAGGTGAGCTCAGCACAGCACCTCCTGGCCGCAATTTAGAAAACACAACATGGGATCCCTGAGGACGGAGCCTGTGCTATTTAGACTCGTGTTCCAATCTTTTTTAGTAATTGAAACACTTGGATTGTACGGTCACCTCTTTCCCCCCAATAAATCCACGGGGAAAAAAGCAGAGACGGACTCTCTCTAGTCTTTTAAGAGCGTCTCAAAAAATTAACGTTGAATTGTCATAAAAGAATACTTATCAAACATGTGTATGGTAATAAATAATCGTGATACAGTAACTGCTGTTCCTTTGCTCAATACTCCCTTCTCTCTGTGCTGCATTTTTGAGATCTTTAGTATTTATCACTGGGTAATGAATATCGTTAATTAATTATGTTTGCTGTCTATCTCTAAGCACCAGAAGTAAGCTCTGGAGAGCTGAATGTCTTTCTGTGTATTGCTCTCTCCCCTGCTACACAAAGGGCTGTAAGTAAATGTTTCTTGACCGTGTGTGTGAGCAGCCACACTTCTGTCTACCGCTCAGCTGAAGCGACAGGACTAATCCCTTGCATGACCCTCCTCTGTTCTGGCCCCTCCCCTCCCCATCTTTCCTTTACCCTTTGTGTGTTTGAAACACAAGATGTATTTGTAGCCCGAAAAATAGTTTGGCTTTGCATATGTTGGTCTTTCTGTCCGTTCATACTATAGTACATTAACACTATATGCATTCTTCTGTGGTGATATTTTCACTCAATGTTTTGTTTCTCAAGTGCATCCACGTTGTTTGATTCTGTTTTGATCATTGTATAGTATTCTACCATCTGACTACACCGGAATGAATCTCTCCATTTTGCTGCTTATTGACATTTGGATTGTATGGAGTTTGGGTGTTTCAAAAATTGTTGCTATGAGCATTCTTGTACATGACCCTGTACAACTGTGCCAGGTTTTTGAGATTGCCTACGGAAGAGTGAACTTGAGAGAATGTCAGGTCTTTCATTCTTAGTCTTTATGACATAGTGTCAAATCATTTCCAGAGTGACTGTTCTAATCTGCGTTTCCCTCAGCTCTGTCTAACCTTCCCAGTTGCTCCACATCCGCACAGTACTTGGATGTTATCACTCATTTGCATTTTTGCCAATCTGTTTGCAGTAAAACAGTCTAGCAGTTTCAATGGGCATTTCCTTGATTATTGATGACATTGAGCTTCTTTTCTTTGTTTACTTGGGGTTTTTCCCTCTGTAAAATATCTCGACCATTTTTTTTTACTGGGTTATTTTTGTTTCTTATTCGTAAGCATCCCTCACATGTTCTGGATATAAATAGCTTGTCAGTTATATGCGTTGCAGTATGTTTTCCCAAGTTGTGAAACTGTGGGATTTTTACTTTCTTTTTATTTTCTTTTTCACAAACTGAAATTCTTAATTTTATTATCATTGAAGACATATTTTTTCCTTCTGGTATATATATATATGTTTATATCTTTTCCAAGAAATCCTTCTCAATGCAGAAGTTATAAAGATATGTGATACTGTCTTCTAATTGTTTGAGTTCTCCCTTTTACCTTTGAACGTTTACTCCACCCAGAACTGGCTTTTTCTGAAGCACAGCGTGGGGTGGGACATCCATGTTCACCTGTGTGACCGATGGCTCCAGCGCTGCGTGTCGAACACTACAGTCTGTTCTCACTAGTCTGCATCTGCCAGGTCCCTAAGGGGTCATTTCTGCATCTGTGTGGGTCTGTGTCTTTTGTTCCAGTGGTCCCTGTGTCTCTCCTTTCACTCAATGTTTGTTCTGTTCATTTAACTTCTTAATTTGATTGTGGCAAGAACACTTAACAGGAGAGCTACCGGCTTCACAAAGTTGTGAGTGTGTAGCACAGACGGTTGCTGTTCCACAGGCACAGCGCCGCACGGCAGACCTTGAGGCCCTACTCACCCGCATAGACGGAACTTTGTGCCCATCGAGCGACAACACCCCATCTAAAAACACTTCGAAAAGTGAGGATCGAAAGCTAGGTCCCAACACGATGATGATAATAATACTTCTCAGGAACCAATGCTCAATGGTGCAAAACAGAAATGTTTTCCTTTACACCAAACGAAAAAAGGGTTCTTGTTATTTATGATAATTTAAATTGTTCTGAATGTGCTAAATAATGCAACAATTCAATAACAAACAGTCAGCCAGCTGGGAAGAAGGAGGCAATAGCCCCTTATTTCCAGAGGCTGTCACTGTATTTATGGAAAAAACCATTGAAAACACTAAGAAAATTCTGAGAGGTGGTTCAGTTGTGAAATTTATATGCAAAAATCAACAGATTCCTTTCTCTGGAAACAGTATCATCATAGAAGAGATTCTACTTCACAAAAACAGTAAAACACAATGAATCATTTTATACCCACTTACTATTAAAATATCTTAAACAAAAAGAACAAAATCCTAGTAAGACAGAAAGTTCCTAGGAATCTCAATAGTCACTAATAATAAATATCTGCTAAAAGTGAGAGGTTTTTTTTTTACATTATCACCTCATTCTCAAAACAAAATATGGGTAGGCTTTTAAATTATTATAACTATTTTGTAACTGAAAAACCCGAGATTCTGAAAAGTTTAATAGCTCCCCAAGGTCATTCACAGAACACAGCAGAGTCAGGATTTGAACCCAAGTTCATGATCGTAACCGCCAAGCAAGCAGACTGCCACTCTGCCTTCATGAAGATAACCATCAGGACCTGTGAGTCTGATTCATAAAACACCCAACTCAGTAGAGACAGACTTTTTAGTGGACAGCTGCACATCGTAAAGGAGTCAGTTCTCATCAGCTTATATTTAAATTAAATGCAAACCCAATAAAGTCCTGATATTTTTTTATGTAACAACTTCATTGATATATAATTATTCATAGTAGGATTTTTTCCTTTATTTACCATATTACTCTAATTTCTGGAAGTTTAAACATGGAAATTCATTCAAAAAGAGTGTAACATGCCCTCGCTGATACTAAAACATACTATAAAACCACAGTTATTGAAATAATGAGGTGCTGGGACTGAAACAGGCCAGGTCTCAACCTGGGCACCTGGCCCCTCAGCGACATGTGGCAACACCTGCAGACATCTCTGACTGCCCGTGAGCGGCGGGGCGCTCCGGCGTCTGGTGGGGAGAGCTGAGCGATGCCGTTCAACACCTTACAGTGCACAGAACAGCCCCTCACCCTCCGGTCCGGCCGTAATGTGGCCCCAAATAAAGAATACCCCAGCCCCCGAATGTCAATAGTTACAAATAAATAGAACCGAGTAGAGAAGATAGCATCAAATCTAAATGTCATAGAAATATAATCTAATATAAAGGTGTCCTCTCAAACCTCCTTTCTTATACCAACTCTGACAGTGCCTAAAAATTAACAGCATTTCCACAACACAAAAAGAAAGGCAAAATACAAACCACGACCTGGGGGGAATATTGGCAATGTATATACATCAGACCCAAAAAGAATTAATATCTCTGATATGCAAAGAGTTTTTACAAATCAATAAGAAAAAGACAACCCATACAGATAATACCGGCAAGGCACACAAACAAGATAGATATTAAAATCATATGTAAAATATAATAATGAAACATGAAAATTATATATAGGCTTCAACAGGTATAAACTCTAATGAAATATAATAAAAATGCAAATTCCAATGAGATATCATTTTGGCAAGAACAAAGAAAAAAAACGGCCGAGACTGAAGGCACAGAGCTTCCGTTCGGCCGGCCTAGGAATGATCTTGCGCGGCCTCCATGCCCGGCAGAAATAAGTATTACCGGCAACGAGAGCTTTCCATTCTCCAATCTCGCAGCAAGTGGGGGGCGGGATTTATGGGGACCAGACGCTGGATAAACAGCATTCTTTCACATCGGCTGACCTTGTGTGAGTGCATAAATCTGTACGGATTCCATCTTCCCAGTGCACGCTCACGGGCGGCAATATCAGGCCATTTTATTAGCTGTAATGATTTACTCCGGCCTCCGGGGTGCCATTTATTTCCCGGTAGAAATACAGTTGAGAGTATTTTAGTATTTTAGTATTCACTGATTTTCCCCTAAAGTCCATTAAAAGTTAAAGTTCAAAAAAAGAAATTTCCTATTGGACTACAGACATCCCTAATGGTTTGGGCAGTACTTAAGAATATTTCTGAAGAAATAATATTTGTACGTAACCCTAATATCTTAAAAGGAGCTCTTCTATAAAAGGGGGAAACATCCCTTTACAGCTGCTGCTCCTGAATCACCTAACGTTCACGCTTTGGGAGAGCTCTCAGGTAGAACGGCCGTTACGTACGACACCTGTGGGAACTGTGATGCCTGGGCCTCACACTGAGGTCAAGTGCGGACTGCCCCAGTGCTGCGGGGTCCCCAGATGCCATTTCTGTGAAGCTCAAGTTGCCCACTGGGCCAGCACGCAGGAGGCACTCAGGTACCACAGGTGGGCTGCTCGGACTTGCCATCAAAACCTGTCCTTCAGTCGCACATCGCATCTCGAGACAGCCCCGCCATGACGACCAGTTGCCCAGCTCAGGAGCCCACCGGCCACAGATGCCCCCTGGAGAGATGGCGTGTTTCCAGAATCTGTCCTTTCGGAGCACAGGTGTCCTGCAAAGACCTGCGGGTTGTAGGGACGAATGACTCCAAAACAAAAGCACTGAGGAACGAACAGAAGACATTTACTTGCAAAGAAGTACAAGGAAATCATTCTTCAGAAGAACTGGTTTGTTAAATAAAATACCCAAGGGGAATTTAAAGGGAAAAAAACCACACACAAGACCGCCTCACCAGGCTTACGTTATTAGACTGTTAATGGCCGACTAATGACAAAACTGCGGACATTTCCGGGGCCCATGTCCCTGCCCAAGTTCAAGGTGAAGTTATTCTGTGAGAGAGTTAACTTACCGGGAATGCCCTCAGTGCCCCAGTGGTCTCCCAAATCCTCAGAATGAGTTCCATGTTCCTTGCCATGTCTTACAAGCTGGTCCCTTTGCTCGCTGATGTCACGTCCACTCACTTTCCGCCTGGCACTCCGGCCCTGGCCACACCGGCCCCTGTGCTGTTCTTCGAACACGCCCACGCAGGCTCCTACTGCAGACAAACAGCTGTCGGGTGAATAAATGAGGAGGAGTTTGGAAGGCTGAGAAAGAAGGATTGCAGGTAAACCAAGAGTTGTGCCTTTGTCTTCTCATAAGGATCCCAGAGAGTCCACAGTGACAACAGTCCAAGAATCGTGCTCAGCAGAGCAGTCAGATTCCCCAAGACCCTGAGCACGCACGGCCTGGGGTCTCTCAGCTCTGCTCTCACGTCCTTTTTGCTCAAGAAGAAGCATCCCCTGCCTCCCTACACCCGGCACACACAGAAGCTTCATCCCCTGCATCCCCCCACCTGGCAACACAGAAGCTTCATCCCCTGCATCCCCCCACCTGGCAACACAGAAGTGTCATCCCCTGCATCCCCACACCTGACAACACTGGGGACCCTCCGTCACCAACGACTAATCCAGCTACATGGGCATTAAGTGTGTATTTGTACAGGAATTCCCTCCTGGACACAGAATGTTGCCCTTTGAGACTCTCCTTCAGCCGAGCATCCTTGTGCTATTTTTCCTCCCTCTTTGAGGTATTCTTTGTCTAGCTGGCTGCTAGCTGCCAATATGTCTACACGGTCAGGACTCCCTGGGACGGGGCAGGCAGAGAGAAGGGGTCTTCCTCGGCAGTATTCACAATCCAGCCGCACGCAGTGACCCAAAGCCGGGCCACGCCCTAGCGCCCCAAAGTGTAACCACAAGACGTCCTGATGCTACTGAAAGAGAGGTTGGTTCCACAGAACCAGTGCAGATAGCTTGACTGTTGTAAGCCGGGATCAAATAAAAAAGAAAGAAAAGAAAGCTAAGCTAATGATGTGTGCCAAAGACCTTCATTCCCTGAGATCGCTGTGTGACCGACCTTTGTCGCTCAGCCGTGGCTGCTCATTGGGATCCCTTGGAGATCGTTAACGAGAACGCTGCTGCCCGGGACCCACGTTCTGGGCAAATGAGGTCACTGGGCTGCGGGGAGGCCTGGATGTTAGGGTTTTTAAAGTTCCCCAAGAGATTCTGGTGTATCCTTTCATATAATGATCAAAATGATATGGTATAGTCATTTTTAATGATAATGGTGCAGTGTTCAATTCCATTGCTTACCTGCTTGAGCAGGTACTGTTGGCAAAGCCACTTTAAGGCCACTCAGAAGCACAGGGATGTACCGAGTCACTGTGTGTAGACGTCAGTTGGTATGTTTTAACAGCAAGAAGAAAGAATATCTGAGAATCCAGTGATTCTAAACATGTTAAGCTGAAGATGCTAAGAAGGCCTCTTCTTTACTCTTAAAAACATGCCTATTTGGGCCCGGCTGGTATGGCTCAGTGGATTGAGTGCCAGCCTGCAAACCAAAGGATTGGTGGTTCCATTCCCAGTCAGAGCACAGGCCTGGGTTATGGGCCAGGTCCCCAGTAGGGGGCGCACGAGAGGCAACCACACATTGATGTTTCTCTCCTTCTCTTTCTTCCCCCTTCTCCTCTAAAAATAAATAAATAAAATTTAAAAAATAAAATAAATGTGTCTATTTGGTGCAGGAGAGGGGCTAGAGCAGGTGACAGGGACAACTATCAAGTGACAGGAAAGACTTTAGTATTTTACCCCAGGAGTGAGCATCTCAGGCTATTCAAGGAAAGGACACATGGCTGGGGCATCTCACCTGAAGTGCTGGGATCCGTCTCAGCAAACCACTTTTGAGCCACGGAGCCTTTTTAGTGAAATCAAGGATGCAACAAACACAGAAGTAACAAGAAATGATGCAAATTAGCACAAGCAATTAAAGAATAAACCCACAAGTGATGCAAGAATCTGAGAAGAATCGCTCCTGTGAGGTCAAATCCTTGCTGAGACCAAAGACCTTGTTCCGTCCTCCCTGAACACGCTACGGGGCTTCAGGGGGGAAGCCGGGTTCAGTGAATCACAGCAAACGTCACATCTCACATCCGTCTGATGCATGTGAACAAAATCGCTCCAATCCTTGATTCCCTTGGAACGGCCAAACCCCCTACTCAGCCTGTGGCAGAGGTGCCTCTGAGAATGTGGAATGGAGCTAGCTCCATGGGGCTGGGACCGCATCTGGACTTCCTCCTTTGGATAGCTGCCACCCGGCCTGGGACCTGGGCCTGGTCAGTTCTGCAGCTTCCTGTCAAAGCCAGGAGCACGCGGCCACCACTAGCAGCCGTGGACGTGTGACGCGCCGGTGCTTTCTCCCGCTGCACCACCTCCTGCTCTCACCCCCGGGCCTGTTCGGTAGGAGCAAACGAGTGGCACTTCTCTGCCTGTCCCCAGTGCGTGGAAGATAACAGTCACACCTTATGGCAAAGGTGACAGATAGTTTTGGATTTGTGTGTCAACAGTAACGAGCAGGTAGTGACTTCCCGTGGTAGTGGAGTGTGAAGGATCCTGAGGCCACATCTGGTTTCCGCGAGGAAGAGGACAGTGATCAATTCCTAGTCGAGCGCACAGGCTGGGAGTGCACGTGGCATCCCCTTCGCCATGTATTTTCCATTTCCATCTTCGGTGAGTGGTGCTGACAGTGAACAGCTCCACGCTTTAAGTGCTGCTGGTGGAATTTAAGGTGCCAGCACGTGGTAGAGGAATGATTAACCTTTTGATGGAGTCTCCAAAAATCTCAGCGCTTCACCTGCCTACACCCTGCTCTGTGCAGGAGACCACATGAGGCCTTTGGGACAATAAGCGACACAAATCAGTGGTTCCCATACCTGTTGGAACACCTGGGGAACTTGATAACATCAAGTCTTCAACTGAGACATTTTGGATCCTGTGCTTGGGGACAATATTTATGGTTTGATCTTTAAAAACAACACATCCTTGGATGGCTCGAGGTACACACAAGTTTGGGAAACAGAGACAAAATCTACTAGGGGGAAACCAGAACCCTCCCCAGCAGATGCCTAGAAGCTCTCGGCCAGAGCTGTTGCTTAGGGATGCTATGCACCGCTGCTGGGCAGCGCGTGCTAGACTGGCTCCTAGGCAGCTGGCCTCCTCTCTTTTCGTTATTTCAGCAGCTGTTGATGAGCATTGGCTAGATGCCTTAATTTGTTAGGGCATGAAAATAATGGTATTCTCATGGTATCATTCCCTTTTCCTATGTGAGCTGGAATGCTTTTGCAAAGAGAACCCGAAACAACCTAAGGGTCTATCGACTGCAGAATAAATCCAGAGGTTGCCTTGCACGAGAATTGCATGCAGCACTGAAAATGACCGAACTGCTGCTCTTTGCAACAATCTTACGGGCATAATGTTGGACAAAGTAAGCATGAATAAATAGTATGTCCAGTTCCCAATAAACCAGAAAAACTAACTTATGGTAAAAGCAATCAGTTAGCGGTGACCTTTACGTGAGGAAAAATTGAGAAACCACAGAGGAGATTTATGTGATGCCATCAATAGTCTTTTAAAAAATTTACATGGATGTGTTGACTTCGAAAAAAATACAATGAGCTGCACACTTACGATCTGTGCCCTTTCTTGTAGGTGTGTCGTCCTTCAATAACAAGAAGTTAAATGAAAGCGAACTGCAGCGCACCCTAGGGGCTTCCTGGCAACATGGCAGCCCAGGGTACTCTCTGCAGGCTGACATCTGTCACCCTCTTTCCCACCCGGTGAGCCACTCACTGGCCCAGTTATCCTCCCAGCAGTGGGCCCGGCCGTGTGGGAGCCCAGCCCATTGTCAACTGTGGGAATGACAGAGGGAGAGGACAGGAAGTGTCAGGATTAAAGATGCAGAAACCTCTGCAAACAGGAGCTCCTCCAGGGACAGCAACGGACATGCCAGGGCTCTGCCCCAGGCCATGCAAGAAGCATCAGCACCCAGAGATTCATTAGTCATGCAATTCCCATGGTTGTGGAAGAAGGGAGATGCATCTAACTTAAATCGGCTGCCGGAGGACTATCCATTGTCCTCTCGCTGGGAGGAGTGATCTAAATTTAATACGAAGAATTGTTACAGGAACTCACATCAAATGCTGCTCTGCAAAATACAAATCAAGGGAATTATTTAACTCCATGACATTCCATATCGCTTTCTAGCTTTCTGTTCACTCGTAACGCTCTCTATCCAGCTGATGTGATATTTTGGGTGAATGGGTGTATTGATATATTAAAATTAAAATCAATAACTGGTGTGATTCTGTTTAGGAGAAACAACTTTGTTGTTTGACCAAAATGCTTTTGTCACTTTTTAGAAACAAAACTGACCCGTTAATTGTGTTCAGTTGGTTTGTGGACGTAGCCTGAACGTTTCCTCACACACTCTTGGTTGCTGTTCTGCCAAGTGGAAACTTCCGCCTCTGGACAGAAATATCTTCCTTGATTATAACAACAGGCATGGTTACATCGAAAAGACCCCTGAGTTCTTATGTAACCCGATGACAGACACCGGAAGAACATCCAGATGTGTATCTTCTGCTCCCCTGCCCTAGGTATTCTGTGAAGCCAGTGTCTTCAGGATAACTGGTGCGCACCTATCTGTTCCACAGGTTCAGTCGCTTGTCCCCTGGAACAGGTGGGGGGGGGTAGGGCACGTGGGGACATACACAGTGAGCCAGCAAGTAGTCCAGGACCCCCAGGGCTCTCTCTCTAAGTGATGGGGATGCAGGCACTTGGCGAACACTGTGGAGTGCCGTCTGCATTTTATTTAGCTAGGCGTGCACTCTGCCCCGAGAACAACAATCAACATTCGGGAGAGGTTTTCAAAAAATGATATTCCACCTTTACACATGTTGTTGTTATTAAATTTCAAGATTGGTTCCCAGTGAGAATGTTAGCCAGAATGACATATTGAGATCTTGAGAATTCAAATTTTCATTTCACGTAGCACAGAGGTCTGACTCATTAAAAAAGAGTATCGGGTTGTTCAGTGGTTTGTTGATTCACCTGTCCCAAAAACAACACAGTATGCTCATTCTTCCACTAGAGGGCGCCTAAACACAGTGTGGGGTAAAAGTAGGTTTACAATTGTTCATACAGAAAAAAACCCACAATACTTAATGAATAATATAATAAACTCTGTGTTTTGTGTACTCACAACTATAAGCCTACTTTTGTCTCACCTTGTATTTTAAACTCAAGTAAGACTTTCCACAGACAAAAACAAAACTTTAGGAAACATAAATTGATTAGGTACAATCAGTGTACGTCATTAAAACATATAAATACCTAATTAGAGTTTTATACAGTTGGGGAGAATTATGAGCACACAAGAAAATTCAAATTTTATTTTTTATTGGTTGACTCACACATCTATCCATTCATTCATGATTCATACCCTCACCTAATTAGCCGAGGGTCTTACGAATGGGAAAGCAATCCTAGAAGTTGTAAGTATTTCTTCGTTTTGGAGGTGGACACACTGAAGCACACAGGGGAGAAGTTATCTGCCCGAGTTCATTTCATTAGTTCCTTCTGGAATCGCGACCAGACTTCTGACCCTCTGGCTCATGGTTCTCTGCTCTTGCACTACATTAAGTTTAAAATACTGTAGAAATTACAAAAGAGGCGTCTGTTTCTGAGATTTCAGAAAACGTCTCTGCATTGTTGGTACAAAACAGTATGGACCTCATTTTCCCTTCGTCTTCTGCCTTTTTCTTTCTTCAAGTCATGTGTTGAGACTCCTCAGGCCCGTCTCTCGCTCCTCGTGATACCAATAGAATTAGTTTCCGGCCTTGGAAATCCCTGTAGAGTGTGATGCTAAGTGAAGTAATCCAGTGAGAGGAACATAAATGCCATACGATCTCAGTTACATGTGGAAGCTAATGAACAACATAAACAAACACAGAAAACAGAAACAGACTCAGAAACAGAGAACACACTGACAGCTGTAGAAGGGGAGGGGGGCTGGGGAGCTGGGTGCAAAAAGGTGGGGGGAATACAGAAAAGAAAACCTCCCAGACACAGACGACAGTACGGCGACGACCAGAGGGAAGGGAGTACGGGGGCGGGTAGCAGCGGGTGCAGGGGCGGTGACTGATGACGGAAGGGGACTGCGGGTGGTGAACACGATACAGGATACAGATGATGAGTTGTAGAACGGTGTATCTGAAACCTATACCATTTTATTAACCAATGTTATCCTAATAAATTCAATAAAACAAAAAAAAACCCTAAAATGATAAAAAAATAACAAGAAAAAGAGGAAGTGCTGCTAAAGGAAACCTCTGCCAATAAGTCAGAGAAAACCCTGCCCTTCCCCTGCAGCTTCTGGGGAAAACCAAATGGCCTGGGGCCCAGGGAGGACGCTGTTTGCCAAACACCGGGCGTCGGGGATGTTAGAGCCGGTGGCGGTGCCTCCCACCCTGTAAAAAAGGCCTAAGTTGCCCTGGCTGGTGCAGCTCAGTGGATTGAGTGCCAGCCTGCAAACTGGAAGGTCGCCGGTTCGATTCCCAGTTGGGGCACATGCCTGGGTTGCAAGGCCAGGTCCGTAGTGGGGACTGCACAGAAGGCAACCATATACTGATGTCCCCCCCCCCTTCTCTTCCCTTCCCTTCCCTTCTCCTCTCTATAAAAATAAATACATAAAATTATTTTTTTTTAAAAGGCCTAAGTCTCATGGGTTGACTTGAAAACATTTTCTTGTGGGAATAAAATTGGAATTCTTCTCAGCTCTCCAGAAGCCATATATATGCATACCTTTTCATGTTTAAGCCAGAGGAAATTGCTAACACTTCCGTTTTCTTACGCTTGCATGCGGTGTCATGATTTGGATAGAGTTCTCATCGAAGCAAACGGCTTGAGGGTGCTGTCTCCCAGATTGAACGGCGTCCAGAGCCTTCACCTGCTGCCCATATGTTCTTTGGGCCGAGTCAGGAAATAGTGGTGTTTCCTTCCCTTCTAACTGGCCTCCCCGTCCTCCTCCGCACGATCCCACTTCCCTAGCCGAAGTTGCTGAGAGTGCTGCATGTGCTGGGGTTAAGCCTAAATCATGGGTTCAAGTTTGGTGGCTACACGTGTCTTCCTGATCAACGGGCACTGTTCTGCCATTGACGCAGTTAGGACCGCTGGACGGTGTCAGAGACAGCCCAAGATGAGTGCACGAGGCTGGCTCCGGTTGGCGCCATCCTCGATCTAGTGGGCATGGCCTTTCCCCCGCTTCCTGGAACCCTCAGGGAAATTATTGCTCTCTGGCCACAGCTGAGGCCAGCAGATCCTCGATGGGCAAATGTTCCTGTGCATGGATGAGTGCAATGCCACCTCTATTCCTCCAGGACCACAGCTACTGGAAAATAAGAATGTTGAATCCCAAAGTGGAATCACCTGTAGCTCTAGATGGGCTAAGCACAGAATTCAGAAGTGAAAACCTACCGGTTTCTCTCTCTGTTGTTGTTGCTTCCAGAGGAGACCAGTGAGCAGAGGATGAAGGCTGTAAGAGTGGTAATCAAAGCCCTGGCTGGCGTAGCTCAGTGGATTGAGCTCAAGCTGCGAACCAAAGTATCGCAGGTTCGATTCCCAGTCAGGGTACATGCCTGGGTTGCAGGCCATGACCGCCAGCAACCGCACATTGATGTTTCTTTCTCTCTCTCTCTCTCTTTCTCCCTCCCTTCCCTCTCTAAAAATAAATAAATAAAATCTTAAAAAAAAAAAAGAGTGGTAATCAAGTCAACTGGTTCTTTTCCCTGCTGCTCCCACCCTCATGGCTGCTTCTATCACGTTCCTTGCCACGATGGACTAGGATCAGCGACCTCCTTTCCTGTGTCTGCCTCAGTGCCCTGCATATCTCAAGAGCAGGGACCACCTCTTAATACCTTGGTTTTTGTATAACCTCATGATTTAGCACAATGCCTGACACATAAGGAAAACTCAGTAAATAATTGTTGAATGAATGGATGAAAAGCATATAAAAATAAAAGAAAAATACATGACTATGTAAAGGCTAAACATTTGCAAAACTGAAACACAGGAAATAGATTATATAAAAAATAAAACATTTGCCTCTTGTAGTGGAATAAAGCTGATAGGGAGACTCTACGAGGACTCAAATCACTTAGAGCAGAATTCCTAGAGAAGCATGCGTAAAACTTTTTTAAAAGATTTTATTTATTTATTTTCAGAGAGGGAAGGGAGGGAAAAAGAGAGAGAGAGAGAGAAACATCAATGTGCGGTTGCTGGGGGCTGTGGCCTGCAACCCAGGCATGTGACCTGACTGGGAATCGAACCTGCGATGCTTTGGTTCACAGCCCGCGCTCAATCCACTGAGCTAGACCAGCCAGGACACACAAAACTTTTTAAAAAGCCCATCTGGTATTACAATATCAGTATGTATTTGGGGAGAAGATAATAAAACACACCTATCACTTTTATTAGAACAATCCACAGAAAGTAAAGATTTACAAACTCTTTCTGGTCAGAGGGTACTTTAAAAAGACTGATTCTCCCAGGTGGGGCAGTAAAACCCCAGGAGGGACAGGAGACTTGTATGTCTATCTAACATGAGCGCAGGTTTTAAGAGGCTGGGAGACCACAGCTAGGCAGACATCATGCCGCTGTTCCTGAGGCTTGTTCTGGGGAGCGCAGAGACAGCAGAGCCCGAGCGCTCTATGAACCAGGGTCATTTCCATTGTCCACTCGGAGCGGGGGAGCCTGGGGAAGTAGTCACACAATTCAACCGGGCATCTGCATTTGCCTGAGCTTCCACCAGAGCACTGACCACCCACCTCCTCCAGCTCCAGGCCTAGCACTGAGCTCGGGGCCTCTTCTGTGATCGGATCTTTAGCAACCAACCACGTGCCCCTCCTGCAGTCCCTTCGGAGCAGAAACCCCAGGAAACCTTCCTACGGGCACCCTTCTCCTCTCCCCCTGCCATTTAACAACCACATGCCAAACGATCCAATGTTCTATTTTACCTACAGCTCTAATTGGCACAGCCCTTTCAGATTTACAAAGTGTGACTGCCTGCATGATCCTCGACATTAAAAAAAGGCAGGTGAGCGGTGAACTTGAGAGCTGTGAGGCAGGTGGGGGAACCGCCCATCCCGCAGGCCAGCGGGCAGATGGGCATTCAGCGGAGAGGACCCTGCGGCTCCTCAATCCCTCCACCCGTGTGCTAGGTCACAGGAAACACGCGGGGTAGAGGAGAGTGCGAGGTGCTGCGAGGGGCCCCCACAGTTCAGCGTGAGAAATGCTACAGGACGGATGGCCTGGTCTATCCAACGATATGGGGTGGAAAGGGGAGGGGGGGCTGTTGTGAATGAACAGAGGCTCAGGGACCAGGCCATCGGAGGCAATGTGCGGATCTTGCTTGGGTTCCAGGTTGCACAAACTCAACTGCCAAAGGACATTTGCCAGACGATTTGGGAAATTTAAATACAATCTGAATAGATGATATTAAGACGTTGTTGTTAATTTTTTAACTTAACCTTGAATTCGTTTAAACATGATTATGGTTAATTTTTATAAATGGGTATTTTGTTGTGTTAAAGTTGTGATTTAGAACTCCACACTGAAGTATGTAAACCAGAGAAATAGTATTATGTCTAGGCTTTGCTTTGAAGTACGCCAGCAAAAACAAACGAACAAAACGAAACAGACGTGTGTGTGTTCCTAGGCTCTCATCAAATAGAATTGGCAAAATATCAACATCGTTAAACTCTCTGACAGGTATTCCTTGCTGCTGAGAATATTTTAAAGTGTCTACAGGAAAAAGCAAAAAGAAAAAATGTCTTAATTTTGAAAAGAAAGAAGCAGGAAGAACTTGACAGCGTTGAATTCTATTGAGGGACGGAATAAGTGGTAAAAATGTTCTTTTCGGCTTAGTGGTTGGCATTTACAGGAAATCCCGGTGAGAGTGGTTCTGAGGTCAGACCGAAGGAGAGGGGAGAGTAGGGCTGACAGTGACTTTTCTCCCAGAGGAAGAGCCTTAGACTTTTTAAAACTGGATGCAAGGAGAGCCTGAATATACAAAAGGAAGAAAATGTAGCCAATAGGATAAGGGTCCCCAGAACGGAGGAAAGGGTGAGAATGGACAGGCAGGCACTGGCCTTGGAGAGGCAAGTGGGAAGCTGCGCTAGCAGAAGGGAAAAAGACAGAGTAGAAGCAGGTGTAGGTACTTGGTATATTTGGATCAAAAAGAGGAGAGATTTGCTCTCTCGATGACCTCTGTCTTCGGTACAAAGTAGGAGGAGATTTGGGATAGGAAGCATATAAAAACCAAAATTCAAAAACAAAAAAAAAAACACAAAACAGGCGGAGTTTCAGGACAGTGTTGTTGATTAATTTGTTGATTGAGTTACAGTCATGTATGTATATGCCCCCTTTGATGTGACTGGCCCCACAGCACTCAACTATTTGGGCACTGGGTCAGAGAGAAAGAGAAACACTGGGTGCGTTCAGTAGGAGGTTTTGCCTGACGGGAGGGAAAAAAGAAGCTAGGGAGTTTGGGGCATTGGGAGGCATTGTTACCGAACTAAGTAATCACGCAACCTCAGCTGGCTGTAGAAGGAAATAATGGGTCGGTGGATTTCAAGAACATAGAAGGGTAAGTGGTCAGAAGTCACAAAGAGGTCTGAGAATGTCACCTCGTGAGCCTAAAGGGGGGCCTGTTCTGGTCGGAGAGGGGGCCGTTCAATTAGCAAGTTTGGAGGTGGGCGTGCTGGGTGATGCGATGACAAGGCATGAGTGAGAATCAGTGGTGATGGGGAGTGGAGGAAGTATTGTAAATGGGTAATTGGATTGGAAGCCACTTTTCGGCATTAATGGCAGTTCATTCAAGAAGCAGAAGGACTTCCTGTCAGACCTCTCCCAGACATCCGCAGGCCCCAGGCACGGAGCTGCAACAGCACAGGGCGCTCAGACAGGAAGCGGAGCGTCGTCTCTAGAGCTGCCCTGGGCCCCAGTGCACACAGATAACAGTGTCCTCCCCCTGAGCTTCCAGAGGCCCTTGGCCTAGATAGCCCACGCACTATCTGCCATCTGCACAGCATTCTTATAATGCAAAGGAGGGGAGGGATATTAAGAACTATGGGTCAGAAAGTCCATATTTTATTAAAATAGGGTTCCCAGAAATTGGCTCTCAGTTATCTTTTCAAGCTTAGAAAGAGTTGCCAAAGAGGCCTTCTGGGCAAGGAGGCTGGCCAGGACTCACAGAGCCTAATGCCGCATCCTGACTCATAACTCTTCCTCCTGGTGGTGAGCCCTCCCCCCCAGGAGGACTGGGCCAGCAGAGGGCGGTGCAGGCCCAGGTCAGCTGCTCTCACGGTAGGATTCGCCCTGCCCTGTCCCTGTGGGAACCAGCTCCCGCCTGCTAGGGTGCAGGGCTGCTGCAGAGCAGGGCTCAGACCCGCCCAGTGGGGGTGCTCATGGCCGCCTGGTCCTGGCTGGCCTAGGCCCCAGGCTGATGTGTCCATCCGGGAGGGACGCTCAGCCAGGTCATGCCCAATGAGTCCCATCTTGTTTCCTCCTTCCACCCATCAGCCTTCTGTCTCCTTCTTGCCCAGTGGTGAAGAGCCACCCACTTGGTTCTGGTTCTCTGCTCCCTGCCACAGCTCAAGCTGATGTCCACCCGTGGGTTTCTTCCTAAGGTCTGGTTGACAGCGAGGCACCAAGGAGAACCAAGAAACTCTCTGCAGAGTATCTGTCAACACTTCCTTTTTTAAAAAGATTTTATTTATTTATTTTTTAGAGAGAGGGGAGGTGAAGGAGAAAGGGAAGGAGAGAAACGTCAATGTGCGGTTGCTCCTCCCGTGCCCCCAACTGGGGGCGTGGCCTGCAACCCCAGCATGTGCCCTGACGGGGAATCAAACCAGCAACCCTGTGGTTTGCAGGCCCACACTCAATCCACTGAGCTATACCAGCCAGGGCACTCCTTCTCAACAGTGTTCACAGCATAGAGCTGTGAGCTGAGCGCCGAGCCCGGTGACAGAAAGCAGAGTAATACCATAGTCACCTTTTGTTTCTTTTTTTAAAATTAAATCACTTTTATTGTCATTCTATTACAGTTGT
The DNA here is from genome assembly GCF_019186645.2 of Phyllostomus hastatus. Taxonomy (NCBI): domain Eukaryota; kingdom Metazoa; phylum Chordata; class Mammalia; order Chiroptera; family Phyllostomidae; genus Phyllostomus; species Phyllostomus hastatus. Next base: position 25,115,244 of record NW_025334004.1, on the reverse strand, counting down.
CCCAGTTTTTCCCCCTCTGCCCTCATCTGCCCACCCCACCCCACCCCACACTCCCACAGTCCATTCCCACAACGTTGTCCGAGTCCGTGGGTCATTTGCACATGTTCTTTGTCTAGTCCCTGCCCCTTCTTTCCACCATTGTCCCCTCCCCCTTCCTCTCTGGTCACTTTCAGTCTGTCCCCTGTTTCCACGCCTTGGGTTCTGCTTTGTTGGATAAGGACAACTGAATTAGAAGAAACTGAAGCACAATAAAAGAAAAAAACACAATGGACACATTTAAACATAACAATATTGTTACTACAGACACAGAGGGTTAGACAAGTGCTTTACAAGGGAATGCTGCCTTCAGGCTAAATAATTTGTATCTCGGCCTCCAAGGCCCAGGGAGCTGAGTACTTCTGCCTCCGGAGGGTTCTAGAAGGGGCTGAGGATCCTCAGGCCCATCGCCAGCTGAGGCACACACTGAAGATAAACTCCAAAACCTGTCCTACCCCACATATACCCCAAAGACCAAGGAAAACCTTGGAAGTACTAACGTACTCCCATTAGGTTTCATCATTAATAGGTACACATTATCAACCCACAGGGTTATAGTCTATGTATCATGAACTCTAGTCATAATTTGCCATGCAAGGTTTAAAAACATAATAAATATTCTTTAAATCATTTTAGAACAATGATTATTCTACCTGAAAATACTCAAAACCGGCTCCACTCCACCAGGGAGCCCCCCTTCTGCCCAGGGGGTTCACAACACTGCAGCATCGCCCCGCCCCCCCCCCCCCCATTCCGGGAACTTTCGGCACCGCCCCGTGTCGTCCCTGACTTCCAGGTCCCCACGGGCCACAGCCCCATCCTCTGTCCTAGGGTCCAGGCTATATTTAAGGCGCATATAAAAGTTTATCACTGAGAAAAATATTCTATGCAGAAAAAAACAACCGTACCATTCTATCTCATTTACAAAGGCCGAGTTGAGTCCAATGATCAACTAAAAGGCGGTTATTTTTCATGTTTCCATTAAAGAACTCCATCAAGACTGTATCTGGGATCAGCATGGTTTCAGGATCTGAGCAACCATAGGTCCCTGGATGTCCTGGCCGCAGAAGGCAGATCTGGAAAATGTAAAGGGGGAAGAAAGGACATTCATATGATCCCGGGGAGAGGGGAGAGACATTGGTAGGTCTTTCAAGTAATGAGTAATTAGTGTCTTGCAAACACTTTTGCAAATATAGTATTGATTAGATGATGTTTCTTTTCTTTCATTGCAAAATTTCACCATGTACAGTTCTATACTGGTTGCAAATTTCAAAGTATATATGGGTTTCAAATACCACTTCCAAAACTTAAACTGTGTTTGAAAATGCAAAGAGAAAACTAATACTTACTCATATCCATATTTTCCAGATTTATCTACCACCCTTTCGGCTCCCAACTTATTCTGAGAACGTCCAAATGAATGTTCCTTCCAAAGGAACTCAATGCTTCTAACGTTGCCGACGTTAACATCTGCGTCAATTAATTTCGTGTAAGTTGCGCCTGGCTGAAGTGTTCCACTGTGAACAGAAAGTGAGACTCATAATCTTGTCCTGAGCAGTCGCCAAGCTGAAGGGAGAGGCATCTGCATGTGTACCGTGGAAGAGAAAGTTGCGTTTGCTGGCGTTTTCTCAGAGGAGAGATGTATTCTTTCTATTCATATTGGTCAGTGTTCTCAGAACAGTGTGGTTCCGAAGCTTGAGGGAAGAGGGGGCAAATGGGAAGGAAGCCTGACTAGTTGATTCTGGGGAGAGGCCTAGAGATGCACTAGCTTGATGGATAGTGGAGGCCCTCCACCATTATGGAGACCCTCTCCATGATGATGGATAGGGTCTTAGCTTTGGTAGCATCAGAAACCAGGTTTTATTGACACCAGGAAATGATGATACCATCAGTAATGGATGAATTCACCCAAAACTGATACATTACTACATGACTGTTGATCGATTCGCAATGGACAGATACTTCCTTTTATTAACCAGAATGTTCTCCTAGTCCTTCCCTGGTACCTTCTTTATCGTTACCAAAAGAATCGAGAATCAAGATGTTTTGGTGGGCATGGCACTGGAGCGGAGAGAGGCGGGTTATCTGCAGCGTGTGGCATAGTTTGTCCAAGATGACATTCGAGCTCTCCCATTCCTGCTGCTTCCCTGTTCCTCTGATCATCTACTGCCTGTCTGCTCTAGGTGGGGCATAAGCTCCGTGTGAGTGGGGCTGTGTCTACATCCCCAGCAATCAGAACAATTCCTGGCACACAGTAGGCACTTACATGTTTCAAGTCCAGACTGGAAGCTTGACTGAAGACTACACATCGGCTAGCACACCAGTTCATTTAGCTGACTTCATTTCAAGATGAAACATCTTAATGTGTCAACATTAAGTGTGAACCCAAAATGCTTGATGATTCTCAGGGCAGGATTGGGTGACTACCTAGCAACATCACAAACAGCTCCTTCCCACGTCGGAAGTGGAGAAGTGCCGGAGCACTCGCACAAGCCCTAAGGGGGCAGGAACTGCATATCCGTCCCCACCTGGCCCAGACCAGGTGCCTTTGTGCAGGCCACCAACCAGCCACACAGCCTTGGCCAGTGTGTCCTGGGCCTCAGAGTCACAGGCACACGATTGCGTTGGGGGCTCACAGAGACATGGAGAACAGGTAGAAATGAGATGCTAAGCCAGGGAAGGGTATTTGGAACAAAGGAACAGCAAACATGAAGACGGGCAGGGAAGAAATCTCGGGGATCTATTCAATGCTGGGCGGTGCAGTCAGGGAAGCCTGGGTGAGCTGAAGGAGAACGCAGCCACGCACAGCAGACGTGGCCAGACATTTGCGCTGGGCCTGGGCGTTGACTAGGATCCAGACGACACTTGCGAACCCGCATTTGCAGGCAGGATAACGTGCAGACTCCGCCAGAATGACTGATCCGAGGCATCCCTCGCGTGAGAAAATAACCACAAAACCTCTGCCCACTCTTTGAAGGTGATGAAAATCAAAGAGGCAAAACATTTGATCCGTTCATCAGTTTGCAAAAGGGTAACATCTAATTGGTGTGTAATGTTAATTCTAAAATGAATTACAGAATTATATAATGAAAGTGAATATGTAACACAAAGTCCTAAAGGCTGATCAAAGAAAGGATGAAAGGAAACTCGAGATAAAGGGGACTGTAGCCCTAGATACACAGGTGACTGTCTCTACTGAGAGATTTGTACCTGTGACTGTCCCAACTTACGTCCTGTATCTGTAAGTACCAGTGACGTACCTTGTTAGAAATTTGGAAATTGATTTTATAAGTCATTTGAAACCTACACAAATAAAAACATATGCCAAAGTTTATAATATTAAAAGGACCGAATACCAGGATAACTATACATCTGATTTACTTGCCTGTCAGCTTTTCCCTACTTGCTTTATTATCTAGGTCTGTATTTTCACGTTATCACTTCCTAACATTTTCTGCGTGTAGCTGGTACTGTCATTTCTATTTTATATCCAGAAATCACGAAGCAAAAGGGCGAGTCAGAGGCAACGTGACAGATTGTGGTTTTTCACAGGAGAAGACGAGCTGGTCGCCCACCTGGCCACCCCGAACTCCTCCGTCTTCCCAGCCGTCCCTCTCACACGGAGAAATACGCTCCCTTGCGTGGCGTTGTTTCCGCTGAGTCTGACGGACAGTTTGTGCCTCCAACCTTGAAAGAAAGGAACATGGAGGGTTAAAAATGCATGACAAGCACGGCAGCCCGAGCACTTGAACGCAAAGGCAGCTTTGTAACTTTCAGCGTTCGAGGGGAGCGAGGCTGTTCGCGTTCATGGAAAAAAAGTCAACGTGTAATAGTTTGAGTGAATTTGGTGAAAAACTATGTTTAAAAATACATATAAATGTTCCCATTCCCATTTTCCACAAGTCAACGGTTTCATGGTATTTCACAAAGAAAATTGTACCATTGTCCAGGCATTTGAGGACTTTTTAAAATGGAAGTTGTGTGTCCTCTCCCGTCCATTTCCTTTGTACTCTGCATTATGTGCTCCCATCCACCGCCAGGTTTTTTATAGGCCAGAGTTAGACCACGGACCCAGAAAAGATCTAGAAAACCCACTGGGCAGGAAGCTCTGTGCTGGACAATCACGTTAGAGGTGAAGCGAATTGTCGCGTCCTCTCCTGCAGGGGGCGCGCTAGGAATGCCGGGTTGGTACAGGTCTGGGTCGGCACAGACCTGCCAGCAGGATAAATCCCTGCCAAATGGTCAAGTGTAACATTTTAAAACTTGTACAGCTAAACAGATTTTTCATTCTGAATTCTGTAATTGGTGCATGCTTCATAACACATTGAAAAAAAAGCATTCTTCATAAAATTGTTTGAAAAACATCAGAAAGGGGGAAAATCTTACTAGAGAGAACTTTCAGTTCGTGAGTGACTCATTGCCGAAGAGCTCTCTTTCCTTCCTCCGCCCGTCCCACAGCAACGAGGCTCCCTCTGTCCCTTCTCCAATGACACCACTGTCCCCGAGCTGACCAGTGGCGAAATGTGCACTTCATCCCATGAGCCCCTGCGGGCCCCTGTCTCCTTTGACCTTTCGGCACACTGGGTGCAGGACAGCACCCCCTTTTCCCCCTCCTCTTTCTTTTCTTGGCTCCTCACTACTACTGCCCCACACCCACTCCGCTTCTCCCTCTGCCCGTTCCTCCGTCTCCTTTGTGGGGGTCTCTCTCTCCACTCTCTCTCTTCTCAGCTGGAGACACCTTCCTTGCGTGGCCACACCGTTGACTTTCACAGCCCTGGCTACTCTGCGTAAATGTGGGTGACTGTGCCCCGAGTCTCCCACCGCCCAGTGGGCCAGTCGTAAAGGCGTGTCAAACCCAGCACGTCAGAGACGGACCCCAGCGACGTACTCCACACCAGCCTCTGTCCCTGTGTTACCAAGTTCAGAAACTGGCCCGCCATCCGCTCAGCCAGGACCACCTTGACTTCTCCGCCTCCTGCGTCCCTCACACCCATTCACCGAGTTCGTTTTTGCTGCCGCCTCTCAGCCACCTCTGTGCTCTCTCCGCGTCTCTCTACCTTTCCGCCCAGATTGCTGCAACAACCGGCTTTTCTCTTTCTTCTCCCAGCTTTGTTGAGATAAAATGCACACGTAACATCGGGGAATTTTAAAGCGCATGACATGATGACTTGACATACTACAGATACGGTGAAACGGCGACCACAGTGACGTTCGCCAACACATCCATCCCTGCACATAGCGGGGAGCTGACACTGCTCTGATGGGTCGCTCCGCCTCACCGTGGCCGCGTCTAATCCATGCAGCTACTAACTAGTGCGGTTTTTCTAAAGAAAACAACCTGGTAGTCTCGATACCCGTCCGTGGTTTTCCAGGAGCCCAGAGGAAGCCCAGACTCATGGTGCACGAATTCACCATTGGACCCATTTATCTCTTCGGCTGCATCTCATATGACTCCACTCCTGGTCACCGCTCTCTCGACCTCCAGGCAATTGCTTCCTGCCCTCCCTCTGCCTGTGGTCTTTCAGGGGGCAGTTCAGAAATCGTCTGCTCTCAGGAGGCACCCCTCGGTCTGGTTGTGGAAGTCCCTCCTTCATTTCCTAACACATGGTTCACTGAGGCTGAGACTTTTTTGTTGTTTTTTTTTTCAGCTTCCTCTTCTTCATGAGCCCAAACTTACCCAATTGTTCCTCTCTGCATCCTCCAAGTCCGGCCCACTGCCCACTTACTTAGTAGGCCCTCAGTAAAAACTGTCAAAATTTAAAAAATAAGTACCTTAAAGCATTACAAGGAAACTTAGTTATAATACTTACGGGCAAATGGGGAAAGAGGCCCAGTGTTTAAAAAATAATAGGATCTATTAGGCTTCCTATTTTTGAGGTGAAATCTATCAGCAAAATGGCCCATCGTCGGGCAACCTCCTTTGGGACAATGGAAGCAATTTCCCTGGTGACAGAAAACAAGATGTAATCACAAACACAATTCGAAATGTCTTTCAATAAACTTATGGTACAGTATTAAACAGTAATAAATCTTTGGAATTTAAATAAAGTATAGGCATTTAAAAATGACTAAGTTGCCCAACAGGCTCTCCTGCTTGTTTTAAAAACAAAACAAAATAAGACAAAAACTGTGGATTGAGTGCGGGCTGCGAACCAAAGTGTCGCAGGTTCGATTCCCAGCCAGGGTACATGCCTAGGGTTGCAAGCCATGAACCCTAGCAACCGCACACTGATGTTTCTCTCTCTCTCTATTTCCCTCCCTTTCCTCTCTAAAAATAAATAAATAAAATATTTTTAAAGAAAGACAAAAACTGACAGAAAAAGAAAAATGGCCTATGAGAGAAATGGGGAAACGACGGGACTAGACATCCCACACAGAAAAGGAAACGTGGATCATCAATGCTCTGTGAAAAGACGTTCCGTCTTGCTCGCTGTCAGGGATGTGCTAATTAAAACCACATGCAATTTCATACTCAGCAGATCTGCAAAAATTCCAGCCACCGGCAAATGCAAGGAGCGGTGAAGACACTGAGTAGGGGATTCTCATTGGCTTCTGATGAGAATGTCAATTCATGGAAACCGCAGACAGCCACTCCCTGATGTCTAGTAAAGATGGAAATGCACACGTGCTTTGACAATCTCACATCTATCACTGGTATACATCACCGAGAAACTCCACCCAGGTACACAAGGAGACAGGCAGAGGTGTCCGTCGCCAAATTGCTTTTAATCACAAACAACTGAAAACCATCACAATGCACATTAGTGGGGGAATGAATAAATAAATTGTGGCTGATTCCTACCAAATAAATGTATAGATCTATACACATAGCAATTTCAAATTGATAAAATTTAACAGCAAAAAAAGCAAATCCAGAAAGATACTTACAGTATGATACTATGTATTTGATATAAATGTGATTCACATCAAATGCTGCTTTTGGGGAGGTAGTGGGGAAACGTAAGGAACTTCAATTCCTTCATTTTATTTGTATGTTTTAAAATATGAAGCAAAACTAATGAGATGTTAACTTTAAAAAATCTTGGGTGGTACTTTTGGAGTATTAGCACTTTTAGATTTATCGGTATATCTGGGCTAGAACTAAAGTCAGACACCCCATTCAAACCTTCATTTGTAACGCAGGAAAATTCTAGCAAAAACAATAACGACTCACATTTCCTGGGCACTCACCATGTGCCAGGCACTGCTCTAAGCGCTTCCTGTGCATTTACCTCAACTGATCCTCACCAAGTCCCTTACTATTCTAGTGTTTTCAGTCCCTCTCTCATGGTACAGGTGTGGGAACTGCGGTGCAGAGAAGTTAGACGACAACTCACCCAGTGCTGCACATTTGGTGAACGATGAAACTACAATGTGGACCAGAGCAGCCTGACGCTAGAACCCTTCTTTATTTTATTTTATTCTTTTATTGTGCTCTGTTTTATTTTTATGACTCTTTGGGTGAACCTACCATAAAACACGCCAAGGAAATGGACTCTGTTCTCTAAGAGCGTAACCATAACTTGCATCACGTGGAGCAGGAGCCTGAGCTTCTCCAACCTGGCGGATGGACCCCCAATTCTCTCTGAATATACTGTGAGTCCCGAGGTCTGCTCCCGCCTGTATGGTAAATGCCAGGACCTCTCAGTGACTCGCAGCAGCACCCGGGCGGTCGAAGGGGGAGGTGCGGGAAAAGGATGTTACAGGGGGCCTGTCAGTGTTTGACTGTCAAGCTTTCTGAGAATAGAAGTTCACCAGGGCACCTTCCGAGTAGGGACGGCTGGCTCAGGAAACGGAGACAACAGCCTGGGACGGGAGAGAAGTGCTTATTCCCGTCCCAGCCCCGCACCTACTCACAAAGCACCATTGCTTACCATCAGCTTCCGATGGAGCCCCTCCGATGTCTGTCTACCCTGACTGGGGAGCGATCTCTGAACACAAGAGGGAAAGTCTTTGCACTTCCCACCACAAAATAGATTTTCCTTCTCGTTTTCATAGCGATAACCAAATGAAAAATACGCTCAGCTCAGAGCTGGCACCGCGGGCTTCATGACTCAAGTAAAATCAAATTTGGTATTTTGTCACATATTGATCCGTGTGGAACTCCTGTGAGCTATCTGTGCCTCAGTGCTGCTCTCCATAAATAATTAAATTTTAATATAAAATAATTGTAATGTTCCAAGGGAATAGTAACGTGTTTGGTTGCAGCTATTGATGGGTTCAGCTTTCTTGGGGCATTTTGGAAGATGACATTTAAAATATATACATAGAAAAATTTTCGCCCTGGACTTATTTCAGTCACACCATAGCATCTAATTACTGCATAACAAATGGCCCAAAAAGAAAAATTGGATATAATGTTCAAAAGAGCTGAAACAACCAGAATACAAATCGTCGGTTTGCTTATTTAAGCCTTTCAGCATCCTCAGCCGCTGCTCTGTGCTCAGGACAGAATTTACTATTTCCCGAAGTGGCAGATGCCCTTTTTTTTTTTTAAACCACAAACCCAAAGCCCTAATTTTTAGTTGGCTGATCATGCCTCAAAAAACGACTTGCTAATTAAATCCCACTGCAAAACGCTTTACTTACGGCTTTAAAAGACTCGTAGGATCTACAAGGATAAGCAATAAATGCATCAGGGTTGAGGATGCTTTCCATGTAAAAGCGGTGACTTCGGGCATGGTTGCAGTCAAAGAAGGAAGCCATTTCTGTGGAAACAGTTTGCAGTGAACTGGTGGCCATGAACGGGTTAACTGGTAACTGAGAGCAGGATCCACTTCTTTAAATAAGTCACTTCAAATGACAGTGTCTTGACCTGGGTCTAGACACTTGGATGCCGCGCATGTATCAATATTACACAGCGTTTTCTCTGTACCAAAGGATTCTTCGTGTGAATCGAAAGGGACACTCAAGCAGGGCAAAGAGACAAATGCAAATGTAGAGGACTCAGTGCTCTGACACTAACACCCTCTGAAAGTCCCGGATCTCCGGCACTGCACTCAGAGCTCGGGGTAACCCCGCGCACGGAGCATCTCCTGAGACCCATTACTCTCGTCTCCCTGTCTCTGCAGGAAGGACCAGACTCCCCCCTACTCACAGCCAGTGATGTTAACCAGTGCACGCCTTCCGCTGAGCTTCCAGGTGGGGCAGGTGGGAGGTGTTATACAGGATGCTACAGACCAGTTAGTTTTGTCATTATCAGGCATAACATTATTGCCACCAGGATTTAGGATTATCGCAATAGTTAATAAGATACATTTAAACACACGTGTGCATGCTGAAGATGTGCTCTGTTCACCTCACGTAACATTTTCACTGTACGGCATGCACCGTTGGTCCAATGGCCTGCACTGCCCGCCTGGTCTTTGAGAAACCAGACTTTGGTTTCTGTGGAGGTGGTGGTGCACCATTACTCTCTGACAGCAGCCTCCAGTGAAGCTCTCCTTCCTAGGTCCTCATCCTTCTGCAGTGCACGCTGCCATTCCCCTCTTCAGGGGGTGGAGCCTCTATCTTCACCCACCTGGGCTGCAGGCTAGTCTCGTGACTTGATCTGACCAATAGGAAGTGGAAGAACCGACACTGTGCCAGTTCTAGGGTCTTGGTCTTAAGAGACTTTCCTGCATCCATTCTTGCTCTTTTGGGACCCAGCCTCCAGGTTAAAAATCCAGGTCCACTGGCTGGGGAGGGAGGCCCCGAAGGATAACTTAAAGACGAGAACAGGTACCAAGACCCCAGACGTGGGAGGCCACCTCGGGCCTTCCCACCCAGCCCAGCCCCCAGCAGGTCCCCTCCCATGAGCGACCCCAGAGGACACGCGGAGAAGCAGGGTCTCTGCGGAGCTCTGCCTGAAACCTGAGCCTCAGGACCCTGGGCAGAAAACCATCGCTGTTTTAGACCCCATGGTTTGTTATGCAACTGGTAACCGAGACAGCGAAATTTCACAAATGCAATAATTGGCAGTATCTTTTTTTTTAAATGGGGCCTTCTTTTACATAAGGTCTCTTTAAATACAGACTTATCATCATAATTAATTGTGATTTAGACAAGATGGTTCATTAGAATATAGGGAACTCTGTATTTTTAAATTAATGACCTTTTAGTAATAAATATCATGTAAAATGGAATATCTTGAAGTCTTAAAACCCACTTAAAGGCCAAACATGATTGATACATGTGCTTCTCATCCAACAGAGCTGTAGAAAATCTAATGTCTCAAAATGACATGACAAGTACATGTTTTACTTGGAGTAACTCTTCTCAGAATCTCAAATGCTCTGTGTGTAACACTTACTATAGTTATATAAAGGAGTCTTATGACCTATATTTTATCCTAATAGGAAGGATTTCAAGTCATAATGTGGAAAACATGAGAAGCAAGTTTTATATAGGACTTTTTTGAACAAATATTGCTTATCAGTATAGATGGGGCTGGCTTTAATTCTGATTTTGAGTATCCCTACATTCTGATTTTTTTAAGTAGTCATTGAAAGTGGATGCTTTGAATCACATTTCATCTCTGAGAACAGATATTAGAACTTTTGTAATTCTTCTCTAGTGAAGAAGAAATTTGAGCTCCTCTCAATGGTTTGTGTACCTTTCGTCTGCATCAGCCAAACAGAAGATCAAACAATTATGTCTTCTAGATATTCTGGCTACACGGGATTATGTGGTGAGATATTTAGCATCTCCAGATATTTATGATCACATCATCATATATTATTATATATCATGATATGTTATATGTAATAAAGTTTATTACATGATGATGATACAGAGAGATGGGGATGAATGGAATTCCCAAATAATAACCTTTTGGTGCCTTTAAACTAAATGCCCTATAGGGATATTACTATAATAATTATAATAATAATTATAACAATAATAATAATTATTATTATTGGAAACCACTATAAAAGGTTAACTATTATTTGTTTCATTTATGATTAACTTAATGTGTGATCCGGTACGATTCTATTAACTAGTAAGTGGAACACTCCCCGCTTCTGCTCACAGTCCCCCGTGCCCCCGGCCCCTGGAGTGCAAGCTGAGGCCTTCTCTAGCATCCCGAGGGCCTCGTGCTGTCTCCCTCCGTCACTGCATCTTTTCGAACCTCGTGCCCTGCAACTCTCCTCTTTGTCACTTTGCTCCAGCCACAGCGGGCTCCTCACAGCCATGACCCTCCCAGACAGGCTCCTGCCCCAGGCCCTTTGCACTTGCTATCGCCACCCCTCAGCCTGCAACGCTTTCCCCCCAGGTGTCCACTAGGCTAACTCCTTTAGGTCGCCTTTCCAGCAAGGACTCCCTGGCCACCCTATCAAAAGTCTCCTTTCCCCGCCTTGCCCTACTCTCGGCAACACATCACTGCCCCATTCCAGGCTTTATTTTGTTTCCTTGGCATTTATTCCGTGACTGTGTTTCTAGCAAGTTAGAATATTAGCTTCGTCAGACAAAGATTTTTGTCTCTTTCTTTCATCCCTACACCTGCTGTTCCTAGAATAATGCCTGGCACCTAGTAAGCACTCAACACATAGTTGTTGAATGAAGGAACCCTCCTTGTTTACACTGAGTGACTACAATATGCTGGACATGCTGTTAGGCCCTGAGGACACAAAGGTAACGAGACAGGAACGCTGACCTTGCAGATCTCACAACTAGGGGGCGCTCCAAGAATGGGATTCTATTTTGGGCTAAATTGTATTTTTATATTCTATTATGCTACATTATACACAAAAGGATGCTGATCCTGTCCAGGGAGGGAGCTGAGTGAATGTGTAACAGCAGCCTTCACATTTTAGAAAGTATTTACCTGTCTTGTAAGCATCGAGATTAAATGTAAATAAAGGTGTAATTAAGTCGTCACATCCTGGCATGTATTTCCCTCCGTTTGGGTAAAAGTCAAGGTGTCCACAAGCGTTAATAGTGCCGGCGCCTGAAACACAGGAAAGGCAGGACGAATGCTTCAGAAATCCTCCCCTGTGCGTCAGTGTAGTTTCCGTCCGTGCTAACAACTCACCAAACTCAAAGAAGAAGCGAACCGCGTTGGTGTGAATCACATCGACGAGGCTGGCGTCCGAGGGGTCCAGTCTGACCTCGTTGGGAGTGTTGTGGAAGTACGGCCCGGCCGGGTCCAGCCCTAGGAAGAAGCATGGCACCTGTTAAACCGAGTCACGTTCTACTCTAGAGAACACTGATGGTGTTGCTATTAGGGAAGGGTAGACGGTGAAGGCAGGGCACTCTTTTCTGCATGCTTTGCATAGGTCAAACACCACCCAGGACGAAGTACACCAGCATAAACTGAGTATACGAGGTCTGCCCGGAAGAAGTCCAGCCATTAGTAATATAACCAGGACAGTTTGCATGACATCATTGTAACCTGACGGCCAAGGAGAGTGGATTGGGATGCACATGCGTGAACCATGACGACTTCACTGTACTTGTTAGTGGGGGTGGTAGACGCTGTTGACTGAGCACGTGTACTGTGTGGCTGTCGCATTCAAAATGACTGAGTGAGTAGAGCAGCGAATCTGCATCCAATTTTGTGTTAGGCTTGAACATTCCTCTGCAGAAGCTATGGATGATTCAGAAGACCGCAACTATGGACAACTGGTGACTGGCAGCTTCATCACGACAACATGCCCACTCATGCATTATGTCTCATGCAGAGTTTTTTGGCAAAACATCAAATCACCCAGGTGACTCAGCCCCCCTACAGACCATATTTGGTGCCCTGTAACTTCCCAAAACTAAAATCACCTTTGAAAGGGAAGAGATTTCACACCATTGATGAGATTCAGGAAAATATGATGGAGCAGCTGATGGGGACTGGAGAACTGTGTGAGGTTCCAAGTGCCTACTTTGAAGGGGACTGAGGTATCATTGTCCTATGTACAATGTTTCTTGTGTCTTGTATCTTCTTCACTGAATGTCTCTATTTTTCATATTCCATGGCTGGATACCCTCTGGAGAGACCTCGTATAAATGCAGGGTCTGTGTATATTGCAATGGCAGATCCCATACACGAGTAAGAATGTGGGTCTAGACATTGCCAAACAGCTAACCAAGTCAGAAAAATCAAAGTGGCTTTTCTAGGTCTGTACATGGAATGCCATGTGGATAATTAAGCTTAAGGTTGGAGATGACCTTAAGAGCAGCATCCGCATGCAAGATAAATAAATAAATAAATAAATAAAAATAAAACATCGGAGCTCTTCAGAATGCAGAGATGAATCTACAAAGCAACACAGTGAAAGTGATAGTTAAAAATCTAATCTTGGTCCTCAGCTCAGGCTCACTGGCTCCCGCTCCATTATATGAGAAGAGTGAGAAGCCCGAAGCCCAGGGAGGTGAGGTGACTCGGCAAGGTCACCAAGTGTTAGAGGCAAAAGGGACCAAGAGCCCAGGAGTGCAGATGCCCAGCCCACTGTCTCCTATCCAATGTCTCGTGAAATGCAGGTGAGGTCTCCGTCCACACGTGCCCTCATCAATACACTCAGCAGTTATTTCCGAAGAACTTACTATGTGTCAGGGGCTAGAGAGTAACCATTCCGGACCTGGGTTTATTAGCGTGTATGGATTCGAGCGCATGGGTGGGTGTGTCAGCAGAGAGGGATGGATCTCCTCCCAACGAGGGAAAACACGGGTGCTCTTTACAGACTAAAAAAGAAGCTTGAATCAGCTGAGCAGCCCCCAGGCTATCCTCATTTATAGTCATCCATGATAATTCCCCGCCAGGTACAGATAATTACCATAGACATAGAAACTTACCCATGTCTTAAAACCTATCATACCAATGTTGTTCTTAACTAGTTTCATTATAAAGTTAAGATCTTTCTGGAGGTCTCAGTTCTTCTGTTTCTCAAGGAACATGATTTTTGCAAAATATAACCACTTAGAATATAGATGGCAACATCCAAATTCTGTAAATTCTTCGGCTGTTCAGGGAGACTTTACAAAATTCTTGTTTTCTATTTACTCAACAAGATCATTCACTTGGCAGGAAAAAATGGGAGTTACATGGTATCTGATTTTTGAAATAAGAATTAAGAGAGACAAATCTTCATGAATTTATTGTAACCCGGTGTGAATTTTTAATGCACGTAGGGCAACGTTCTTCCCCTTTAATTTATGGTTTAAGTGCCCTACCGGCTGCGTAGGCCCCATGAGGGTCTGCCTTCAGAAATGGTATGTTCCTCTTGCCCCTGGCCTTGAAAACTTGGAGAAGAGGGGAAGTGACTTCAGAATAAAGACACCATTTCATTATCCTAAGTAGGAGTGGCGGTGATGGGCTGGGGTGGAAGCTGGGATCAGAGAGCGGGGAAGCGAGGAAGCCTTCGGCAGGAAACCCTGTTATAGCAAGAGATTGCAGAGGCAAAATATTTTGAATCCAGCTTGAAATTCTTCACTCTTTCTATAAAAAATATTTTTAACTGAAATTTGAATTTGAAGCATATGTGTGTACACCCACTACATGCCAGGCCTGGGGTGGGGGCGGAGTGAAGGAGGCACATGAGGATGATAGGACCATGCGATACAATATTTGTATTTGCGAGTGTAACAGAGGCACAGTGCAGGGAGTCTGGGAAGCTCGGAGAATGAACCATGCCTGAGGGGGACACGTTTGATCGGATCTAGGAGGACAAACAGCAGACGTTTAGGGTGAGGGTGAAGAGCATGGGAAGAGGCACAGAAATAGGAAAACAACACAAGGAAACGTGAAATGTGGTAGGACAAGCTAAGAAGCCCTAGGCAATGGGAAGAAGTCTCGGGCAGTGGAGGGACCCTGCCCGTGTTTGGAGAGATGACAGCCCTGGCAGTTCTCGGGAAGACGGGGCCGGGGCGCCAGCCATGACGGCCGACACCCAGGCGAGAGACAGAGGAGGCCCAGGACAGTGGCCAGGGCCTGGGGAGGCACAGACAGGGCGGGGAAGGAGACATGGGACTTGCGGGCTAACTGTCGGTGGGGGATGCAGGGGAGGGAGGGGCCAGCCCAGCTGGTCCATGACGGAGCTGATGCTTTGATCTCCATCCATCTGACTCAATTGTCTTGGAAGTCAGAATGCAGGGAAGGGGTGGATTAATTATCATTCTCAAAAAGCCTATGAAGCCTAATTCATAGTATAGGTTTTACTTTGCAACTTCTTTTTAGACTGAACGGCATACCCAGGGGTAATGTTAAACCTTGTGGCAGCAGGAACAACCTGGGCACCGGCCTCAAACACAGTTCCATACTGCCGGTGTACCCTGAGAGAGCTATGAGCCAGGTGCGTCACCGACACCCCTCTGGCGCCGTCGGTGGGGTCCTCCCTCTTTCTCTGTATCTGCAGGAATGGAACTGCAAAGCCCGGGGTGTGTCATAATTCTTTCAATCGCCCGCTACAGGTGGCCCATCACCTGGTTTCCATTACTTCGCCACCACAGACAATGCTGCGGCAGATGAATGCCCTTGAACGTGGATCTGCACACTCAAGCTCTGAAAGCGCGTTCGTCTTTGGGTTTACGTGAGTCACATTCCTTCGTATTTTATACTTGCTGCTGGTGCTCCATTTGGTGTTCAGATACTTAATTTTGTGTGTGAAAAAGCAGGCACACAAATTCAAGGCCCAACTCACCGGTTATTCTTCCAAGGCCCGGCGTCCTTGACCCAGCTTCCCCTGCCAGATGAGCTCCCAAGCTGTGGCCGATCAAGTGCACTTTAGAAGGGGAATATCCAAACTGTTTCTGATGGTTTAAAAAACAAAACAAAACAGAACAAATATTTTTAAAAGAGCGGGCAGAATGGCTTAAATATGCTTAAAACAAGAAAGGAGCTGGCATGTTTCCCCCTCTCACATACAGGATGACGACTGGCAAAGTGACAAAGTGACCCCCACACGTCCACCCATGTCCTTGTCTGGTGGAAGGACGGCGCGTCAGGCAGGCCTGGAGGAACGCCTTCCATCAGAGGCCCTCCCGCTGTGCTAAGGGACCTCATGGTCCTTGGGTGCGCGACAACAGCCCAGGGACAGCGTCTGTGGCTTCCAGCCCACGCCCGTCCTTCCGGAGACCCGATCCTTCCAGCACGGCCCAGCACAGGTCAAAGGCCACTTACACCCGTGCGGTTAGCCACCTCGCCTGTGGCTGCTTCCTTCAGTTTAAGGTGGCTCTCGCAAACGTCTCAGACGACACGGGGCCTAGAGGGGACCATGGACTAATGAAGACCCCAGGGTCAATGTAGAAGCTCACAAGAACTTATGGCTGGTGGTTCTCTGAAGAGGAGATTAATCCGATTGCATTCTTTGTGTACAAAGACCCGCTCTAACTGCCTCCTTAGGACCCACTCTCCCCTGACAGGTGGGGGTAGAGGGAGACTGTGGGGGCAGAGAGAGATGTGTGAGGGCAGGTGGATACGTGGTGGGGGGGGAAGAGAGATGAGTGGGGAAAGAGAGGAGCACTGGGCTCCCTGATTCTTCTCCAGGCTGCTTCCTGACTGTGCTCCGTGTTCCAGCATCGCTGTCTCTGGCCTCCCCTCTAAGCTGCCAATCAGGCCACTTTTGTCCCATTGCCGTGGATTTGCTCCTAGCACGGTGCCTACATGCTGTCGGAGCAGACACGCTGTCCCATTCACCGTGTGCCTTCAGTGCCCAGATCAGTGCCCGGCTCACAGAAGGCATAGGTAAAATATTTGTTGGATAAATGCGTGAACCCTCTTAAAAATCTGAAAGGGTCACAAATCTTTGGATTTTACTTGGCTGCATTTTATGGTAGGAAATTACTTTCTATAAGGGTAGAGGCATTTGGAAATGTATAAGTGTCTCCTGGTATATCCCTTATAAATAGCAAAATCTATTTTATCATTTATATGTGTATGTAAAGTGTATAGTTAAAGAGTTTGTGTCTGGACTTGCGTACAGACCTAATTCGCTGCCATGGAACCCTGTTTCTATAAGAAAACGCACTTCACGTTCTCAGCAAGAAGCATTCATAAGCTGGAAATAGTTAATCATCATGAAGGATAGGTTTACAATGTGATGAAAACTAACAGCGATGGTCCTACAGGCTGATCAAGGTAATGACCTTGAAGCGAGGGAAGGCCAGGGAAAGCCTTTGGTGAGAAGCCCGTGAAGGAACACTGCCACCATGTGGCGCTTTGTACAACTGCAGGCACTTGCACAAGAAGTTACTTCCCTTTTCTGGCTCCCACGCACGAATGCTCACTATTCCACACGTTCAGTACTTGTGTAAGCTAATAAAAAGAACATCAACTTGCCCCAAATTCTTGGTGTTATGATGCAAAACCAGTTAAATATAATTTCAAAATAATAACTCTCCTTACCACGAGAACATCAATAAAATAGGCCACCTCGGCTCCTGCGACGCGGAGATTGTTTACAGCGTGGAGGTATTCCAGGGAGCCGTTAATCCAGTCTACGTTAATGCAGTTCGCATCTTCCACTTCCAGCAGCACCTGGTGCAAGGGGTTGGTACAAGCGGTAAAGAAACGAGGATGAAAGGAAACCAAAGTGCCTGAATAATTGACTCGAGAGTAAGAAATAACACGGGCAGCAGCGCCTCCTACACACTCGGCCCTGCCCTAACCCTTTTACATATGGGAACTTACGCAACCCTCACTTAGAGGTAAGGAAACTGAGGCACAGCGAGGCTCATGAACTTGCCCGGGATCACAGAGCCAGTACGCAGACCCACGGTATGAATTCAGACAACCCGACTCTACCATCCTACGGGGCCTCGTAAGTGACTGCTCGCTACGTTAGCCTGTATTGAATCGCCAGTGTAAGAGAGGAAACTTAATTTCTTGAAGTGAACTTAGACATTTTTTTCCCTTAAACGAGCAATTGATCCTACCACTCTTCTCTTGTGTGTGTGAAAGGTGAGAATGATCAAGTAGTAATTTAGAAATATGCTCCCAGTATAACTTAGGCAATTCATAACAAGTGAAAATATGTGGGGAATGGGTAATTCACTTCAGGCTTTGGAACACGGACGGCATGAGTAACCGAATGGGGGATTCACTAATAGGCACCGACGCCCTGCACGGTGTGTTCACGTTAAACACAAACTTTCCGACTAAAGAAGAGTTTGTTCCCATCATACGTTGCACATGTCTTGCTGCCATTTTCCGTCTGACTTCCAGCCAGGTATGTTGATGTGAGTCGTCTTGTCTGTGCTGAAGTGTGAGTCTCGGATAGTCAGATAATTAACTGCACTGATCTCCTGTTCCAAGTGAAAAGAGATGAAGGTGAAACCACAATTCAGTTATTTAATATTTAGTAGCATCATTCTAAATCTGCTAAAAATATTCCACTACATTTAATTTTGAGCAACCTCCTTTCATACATTTTTACCAAAGAAATAGTCACCAATGCATATTGCAAAAGTGCAAAAAAGGTTTTAATATATTATAAAATGCAACATACAAATTTAATCATGAGGAAAGGAAATAACAAGTTTGGTTCTGAGGCAATGTTTTAAAGTTGGGTCGGTTTCAGTCAGAACTTCAGTAAGCCCTGATTTGTGCAGTACTTCTCACGTGCCAATGCAGTTAACGGGAATTGTCTTAATTTAGACTTAGAAGCACGTTACTAGGGTGGCAACAAAGTCGACTGGACACCTCACTTTATGAGTAAGGAATACAGGTTAGAATCTTACCACATGAAAGACAGCAGCATATTAAAGACAATTTTATGTGATTGCATTAAATATTCTCCTGTATTTCTTATATTTTGTGGCCTTGGTTTTATAACCAAACTCTCAAAAGACTTTGCAGTACTATGGTTTTGTCATTAAGAGGAAGATTAAAAGGCACAAGGACAAGAAATTGTCTAAGACAAAAAAGAATAATTAGCAGATAGCAAGTCCGACAACAGTGAATCCTATCACTGAGAAGCCGCAAGTGTAGACACCTACGGGATTTAAACAAACAGCCTATCACTAGCTGTTAATGGTGTTACGGCATTAATCATACAACTTGCTGGTTAAAGTGTCTCCAAGACCTTAAACAAATTATAAGAATCAGAAGTTGGTTCACGTGGTAATTACAATAGAGCCGACACTCTGTCAGCCTGTGAGTCAGGAATTGTTTGAAGGACGTTATAGGGGGGCCCATTTAACCTTCGCAGCACAGCGAGGTAGGTGCCCATCTAACAGACCAGGAAGGGGCACAACGACAGACGCCAAGGCATTTGCCCCCAAATGCTGTAGCTAACGAGTGCTGAGCGGGGTTCAAACATGTACCCGGCCACCGGGCTCTCAAGCTGTGATGGGTCACAGTCTTCCCTACTGATGGGCCCAGACCAGATGTGGGATCTGCTGAGGCAGGTAATAAAGTCAACTGTATGCGGGCTCTGCCGGAAGCGTGTATCTACTAAGTAATGGAATCCAAGGGCAAAACACTTGTCCATCCACGTGTGCAGAAGAACCCAGATGTCCATTTCAGTGCCAGCGGCAGCCCCCTAAACACCTACTATATTCCTGTTTCCACAACCAAAAAAACCTATTTCGGGGAGGAATTTAGTAGAAAAATGTGTCTAGTCTTTCCCTGTCAAGAGGACAGTAGGAAGAAAGGGAATCCCAAGCAAGTGGCAGTCAGACGAATATTGCGGGATCGGAGCACCCCCGCTGTCACAAGAGCCACTGAGGAATTTAGTAAAGGAGGGAGGCAGGAAAATGTGTCATTCACTTTCCAATCCGTCTGTGACACCCCCGTAAGATGGCATGCTGACCCGGACGGTGGGAAACACCCCACATCGTGGGATGGAAACGAGGCCACTGGGATTCTGCTGCCCCGAGGAGGGAAACTACAAACGCTGTCAGAACAGCACAGGCTACCCAGAGAAAGGGCTACTCGAAGCATCGATGGTTAGCAGGGCCCTCGGGCCTTTCCCCCCCGAAAGTTCTCATCGCGGAGGCGTTGCGGAGGCTAGTGGGCATGAAATCGCCCCGTTCTGCAACTGCTGACTACTTCACAGGTGACCTCATTTCCAGCACGTCAAAAACAGTCACCACTCGGGTATGTTCCCACCTGGACAGTGGCTACAGGCACAGAAACCTCCATCATTGTGCAAAAGGTGCGTCACCCCTAGCGTCTGCGCCAGCCACTCTGGGGGAAAGGGCCGTGGCTTCAAGGGGGAAGTGGGTCATTTTATCCTTGCAGGAGGGGCCTGTGAAGACCTCTGACTTTCAGAAGACCAAGTGCATTGCACCACGTCCCCCGACAATTGCTCCCTCTGGGAAAAGAGGCTGTTAGGTCTTTGCATGTCCACTCCCACTTTCTCACAAACAGAGACAATCAAAGTCGTACTGCACAGTGTTTGGGCCAAGCCTAGGGCAATCCTTTTTGTGTTTTAGTATAACACCCTGAGTCCCTCCTACGTCCTAGCTGTTGTTAAAAAACGCTGTAACAGAATCACACCTGTATGCTCTCAGTGCTTAATGGGCAACTTTCCCATGATAAAAATGAAAGTGTATTAACTTTGGTAAGACTCGACCTCTTGTGATCTAGTCTCTCAAGGTTGACAAGGACCCTACAGAAGGACCTTTATTTGGCCCTAGTCATCTAAAGACAGTTTAAGAATGCTCCAAATGAGAGTGTAATTAAATTACTTTACATATGTTAAGAATGTTTGAATTATTAATTAAAGTTATTTTGTCATTTTAAACAAAAAAACCCACTGTAGCAACAAACCCGCAGGCTTGTATCCGCCGCAAGACTCAGGTCAAATCCAGGTTGTCACGCGCGGTTCCTTCCAACGGGAAGGAGTGGGGCAGACCCGAGAAATGCATTGCCTTGAGGGCCCGGCCTCACCTTAAGACTAGTCTACATCAACTTCTGTGTCAGTGCCTGTGCTCTACAGGGTTCAAGTGCATGACCACTGTGCAGAAGAAGCATGAGGGACCAGTGAGTCCTATGAGGACCGAGGGTCAAGAGCAGGAGATACAGTTGGTCCTGGATGGACACTAAACCAACAAAGGCACTCCAAACATTTGTATTCAGTGTAGATTCTCCATCATTTAGAAATTATGGTCAAATATATATAACATAAAAGTTAAAAAAAACTATTGTATTTTTCCACTCCCCAAAAGTTACCGCGCAAACCATTTTTACACGTGCGCTTCAGTAGCATAAATCAGTCCCCATGTTGCATGACCATGACCTCCATCCCTCTCCAGAACCTGCCCATCATCCCAGAGTGAAGTTCTGTGTCGTTAAACACTAACCCCACGGCACTCTGCCCCTCACCTCTAGGGATTACCCTCCTACTTTCTGTGTCTGCGAATTCGGTCATTCGAGGAACCCCATCACACTGGAGTCCTACAGCATCTGTCCCTTTGTGTCTGGTTTATTTAATTTAGCAAAATGTTTACAAGGGGTCTCCATGGTATAGCCTCTGACAGAACTTCATTTCTTTTTAAAACTGAGTAATATAAAAAATTGAACTTTTGATAACATTTTCTTTATAAGTTTCTCTGTACTCACAATGAGGACTCTTCTTTGTCGTCAATAGAGTTGTCACCTACAGAGCAGGTGGCATATTTCAGTGCAGGTGGCACGTGTGTGTCTGGGAAGCAGACGGCTACAAAGTGGATTATGTCGTATGAAGTGCAGCCTTGCGTGCGCCAGGTCCGGTGGGAAGCAAGCCTCAGGGTGACAGACGCAGGCAGAGGCTGAAAACGGTCTCGCTGTGAGGAGTGCTCCGTCTCTGCCCCCCTTTCCCGCCTGCTCCCTAAATACAGACGCCCCACTGGGCCTGCTCTCCTGCTTTCTCTCTGCCCCGAGACTGCAAGTGTTTTTGGGGTTTCAACTTCCACCTCTGGGTAAAAGGCTGTGAATCCCTTTCTCCAGCTCTGTGCTGGCCCCTAAGCTGTAAGACTAAAATCTCCAAAAGCCTGACCAAACCTCACCTGCCCGAAATGTGACTCATTCTCTTTCACCCCCGAATAGTCTGACGAGAGGGTCATTAGTCTCCCGATCACTTGTATGTGAAGTCCCAGGGCAGTTTATGATGTCGATCGTGTCAGCTGTCTGCCATCACACGAGCAGTCGGGACACTGGTTCGGGCTCGCGCCCCGTGCCCGACCCACCGCACTACAGCATTCCACTCAGGCCGTGCAGTAGGGCGCCCCGTGATCGCGGACACACTGTGTGTGCACCGACTGACTCGGCCGCCACCAGCCACGCGTGGCTACTAAAAACTGAAAATGTGGTGCTGTCGCACAGCGGTTTTCAACTTTTTTCATCTCATGGCACACATAAACTAGTGACTAAAATCCTGTGGCGTAGCTGATGAACTGAATTTTTAATTTAATTTAATTTTGATAACCGCACGCAGCCAGTGGCTACTGGGTTGGACAGCACAGCACCGAGGGGTCCGGCTGTCACCTCCAGGCTTTCAGAGGGTGCACTCCACTCAGCCGGGGTAACTGTCCTACGGCCTCTTCAAAAACTCTCAGCGGGGCCTCATGGCTCCAAGGGTGAAATCAAAACTCCACGGGAGGCAGTTACGTGATTCGTTTCTATCTGCTTTGCTAACTAACTCTGCCTTTGAGGACTTCCTTTCTGTCCCCAGTCCAACCCAGCATTTGTCCATGTCACCTTCTCTGTCCTCTCCCTGTCTGCGTCTTCATATAAGGACCGAGCCCATCCTCAGGACACGCCTCCAACGCGTGTCCCCTTCAAAGCCTTTCCCGGTCACCATCTCCACCCCCCAAGGGAAGGGAAGCCCCTCCTCACTGTGAGCTTAGATTGCAGACCATAATTCGGGTTGCAATAAACGTATTTGTTTGTATTCCCTGTTCCCCTGATACAATCCACTTAAGGCAGGGTCTTGCTTATCCAATTCAGTACGAGCACAGAACAGGTACGGTGGCTGAATCCCCAGTCTCACCTGTGGAAGGCTCTCGGCGTATTCACTGGGCAAAATACCAGATTTACCTCGTAGGAAACATATTCAGAGACGTTGCCATATTTAAATACTAGGATAAATAATATGAAAAGAAAATCTGGCTCACAATTGTAAAAAGAAATTGTGTACTTGCCTTGAAATCAATAGTTTATACCAGAACAGGTTACCACACCTATTGTCTATGTCCGTGGCCACAGCTTTCATTCTAGAATAATCTATGGTGAAGGCAGCGAGCTAGGTTACCTGGGAGGTGCTGGGGTTGTGTCTCGTGTAGAGCAGGAAGCGGGTGTTGATCTCCTCGGGAGACCAGGGCAGGCCCGCAAACTGCCTCGACAGAGTCCCGGTCCATGGTAGGCCATCTTTAAAGCACCCCACCCTCTCATAGCAAACTTCTCTTCCTGCAACAAGAACATGGGGTGTCAGTGGAGTGGGAACCAGGCCCACAGAGGGGCTGTGTTTCCCAGTCTGAAGGTTAATTGAAATCGGTCTTTCAGTGAAACAAGTCTGTTGCAGGGTGCGTCTCTTTAAAAAATGCTCCCTCCTCCCCATTTATGACCGTGACCTTGGGGATCGCAATGCGGCAGATGAGAGAGCATGGGCTTTGGAATCAGACACTCCTGGTTTTGGGTGATTATTCAATCTCGTTCTGAGTCTCATTTTCCTCCTCTGCAAAATGAGGGTCATACCACTTCCCTTACAGCCTCGTCATGAGCGCTGAGTGACCTATAACGCGGGAAGCCCTTGTGATCGGGCTGGAAATGCAAAATGAGATGCTGAGCTTCTACCTTTTCTTGTTGGACTGAACGCGCTCCATCAAAGGGATCTCTGTCCCCAGAGCCTAGATGTCTAATGCACGTTTCTTGAGAGCAGAAATGACAGCAAAGTCTCGTCCCATGCAGCTTTAGCCGAATTCCTTCTTTCTGGAGCTCACCTTACTCATCCCTGAAGTGAGAGGCTTTGAGGAAACTCGGTCCTTGTCACTTCTGTCATTCACTGGCTCTGATTTATTCTGCCACTCTGACCTTTCGTTTGCATTCATTTAATACTCAAAACCAAATAACTTCATTTCAGGCTGTTTTATGGAGGGATAGGTCAATTTTATTCAATTATGATTATGAGTATTTATCCACTTTGTGATTGAATTATTTATTCAATTTATGATTATTTATTACATTTATTATAATCTATTTACTTTATGGTATTTGTTAGTTTTTGTTAGAGCTGTGGAAGACTTGAAGTTAAGGATTTTATCACTTAATAAGAAATACGAAATAAGCATTTAACTCTCCAATCCACTGACTTTTAACTTAATTTTAGGAGATCTCACATTCTCAAGAATGAGATTCCACATAAATGTAAAGAGGAAGAAAAGAAAATTAAAATTGTTTTTTAATCAAATAAATGCTTGTGCATTGAAAACAACTGTACAGATGAGCACCCTCCTCTGCCCCCCCCAACCCAGCCCCCCTCCCAGAGCCAGCCACTGAACACACGTGCAGCTCCGTGGTCCCCACATGTCTGTATGATGTGCTGACACAACCACGTTGCAATTCATTGATCAGCGTTAGTCACAACGATCTATTAACTTGTTGCAACAGTGAATGAGGACTTAACCCACCTATTCAGTCCAAATCAGGGCAAGACACGGAATCCACACCAGTTATTTTAACTGTGCGAGTCTAATATAACGATGGTTATGAATCAGGCTCTTTGGAGAACTGAAGACAATGGGGGCCCCTGTGAGTAGCTAGGAGGGAGTAACTGCAGG
This sequence comes from Phyllostomus hastatus, assembly GCF_019186645.2. Lineage (NCBI taxonomy): Eukaryota > Metazoa > Chordata > Mammalia > Chiroptera > Phyllostomidae > Phyllostomus > Phyllostomus hastatus. The sequence continues at coordinate 25,090,542 of NW_025334004.1, read as the reverse complement.
GGGCAGCTACAAGTGCCAAGGCTGGCGAAGACATGGAAGAGGTTGAATTATTCAAATGCGGAAACTTGAGGACAGGGCTGGTAGGTGGGGGAGGGGGTGCTGGTTCTCTAGAACTGGGGTTTGGGCCCCTGAGGAGGGGTGCTAGCTCGCTGTGGCTGGCATCATTGAATGGGCATTGTGAGTCTGGTTCAGGGAGTACCAGAGAAATTGTGCGGTGGAACCAACGCCTCCTACTGGAATGGCTGTGCTGGAGGGAAAAGCCATCGATGGGAAAATGCGGACCGGAACCAGGAGCAAACGGGGAGGAAGATCTCCCTTCTTCCCACAGGAGCATCCAAGTCCCCCTAGGGTCCTTATTGACAGTGTCTCTGGGGCCACGGCTGAAATGGTCGCCCTGTCGCAGTGCTTGCAAAGCAGCAGCTGGCTTGAAGCTGAGGGACAAGAGCTCCACAGCCAGCCTGTCCTGCTCTCCACTGTCTCAGCTCCTCCTCCTGCATGATCAATAACACTGTTTTCAGCTCACTTATTGACTTCCACTGCAAACTTAAATAGTAATCTTCAGTTTAGGTAATCCATACCTCATGTTCCTATGACCTGACTCCCTCCCTCTGCAACATGAACTTGAAAGTGCAGCTGCCTCTCCCTCCTGCCCTCCCTTTCACCTTCCCAGGTGTGCCAGCCGCACCTGCTTTCACACTGTCAACACTGACAAAACCCAGACTTTGTTCTGTAGTCATAATTAAGTCTTCCATGTTTTGTCTGCAGGCTGACTCCATGAATAAATAAACAGAATTTGTACGATTATGACTAGATAAATATTTTTCCTTCTGGAGCCACTTAGCATGCTATAATTACATTTCCTTCTCTGCACGTCCGTTGCTCGGATTCCAATCCCTTCAAAGGAGGATATTTGCGTGAATTATCTTTTCTTATGTGTGGATTGCTCAAGGTCGGTGCCATTTTAATTTGCTTCATATCTGAATCGTGGCTTTCTTGTGCCATTTTTGTTTTCCTGGTTTCTCTGGTTGCCTTTGTTTTTCTCTGGTTGGAAGTGTAAACGTGCCTCCTTCAATGTATCCCTCACGCAGCTTCTCACCAATGCATCTCCTGCCTGCAGTCCATTCTGTTTTTTCTTTTGAAGCGTACATATATCCAGCTCTAATTGGGAGCAGTGATTTCACATTTGGATTTTGCCTTTCTGATGCAACCTTCAGTTTTTCCTAGAAAGTCCAGCTGTCTTTATTTCTTTCATTCCCTGGCTCTACCCCTAAGTTCTCAACTACACTATCCAGTCTATGGGAGAGAGTTTGGATTTTGAAATGAAGATTGTTATTAATGTCGTATGTTTTCTATGTTTGTAACTTACCAGGGTTATTGGTTACCATGATATTTTCCATGAGGAAATACCGTAAAGAGGGCATAAAGTTAGGAGAAACTAGATGTGTGCAGGGAACTTGATCAACGTCATAGGTATGAAAGCCCCGTAGGAAAAAAATAAAATGTCTGCTATGAAATGAACAAGTTGAAATTGGACCACTAACTTAATGGCCAATACAGCAAAGGATAGGTACAATACTGAACTTGGGTGGTGAGAACAAACAAGACCAATAACTAGCACAGAGTCTATGCATAAGCAGTCTACAACACACAGAACACAAGTCAATGAATGTTGAGTTCATGCTCAAGACATGTCCACAGACCAATATCCCTTCTCAAAAATCATGACACAAATGGAAAAAAAAATAATGTGGAAGTTCCGATCAGCTTTAACCACTTTGGTCATTCATTCATTCATTCATTCATTCATTCAAACATTTATTGAGCATCTGCTGTGAGTCAGGTACTGAAATCAGAAATAGGCGTTTTCTCATCTACTGTCCCATGTCCATCCTGGAAGTGAAGAAATAGAGACTTCAGCAGGTAAGTTACCTGACCAAGGCCAGTAAGTGGCAGATCAGGGAGCCAAGCACAAGACTACCTGGAAACTTCGATATTATTGGAAACAGACGCTTCACAATTGCTCTTCAGATTCATGCAGTATTACAAAATCGATGCATTTTCCTCAGATAACTTTATGACAAATGAACCAAGATATAAACAGAACCCATATTTCAAAGTCCATGTCAATTACATTTTGGATATGAATATATACTCATTTTTAAGGAATTTATTATAAGTTACGAGTCTTACCTGTCGAGGTGCCAAAAAGTAAGAATGTAGCAATCCAAATTCCAAACATCTAAGTTGATTTTTAAAAATCACATAAAATCTCCCTGAAGATTTTTACTCGTGAAGTCACCTTGCTATAAAATATTCAGCAGTTTTCTTCAAAATGACACAACTCACTGTTGAAGCTGCAGGTCCGGAAGAGCACGGGGCTAACAGCACCTTGAATTCTGTGCCCTGCAAAGTGAATGTATCACAGCCAGACACCCACATTAAGAGAGATAATTAGTGGGGCGTGTCTTGCATTGTATACCGGTAATTAATTGTATGACGTTTTTCTGTTTCATCATTAGTAATATTTTGGTTAAGCACGACCAAGTCTCTCTGGAAAGTTCTTTCTTTCTTTCTCTCTTTCTTTCCTTCTTTCTCTCTTTCTTTCTTTCTCTTTCTTTCTTTCTTCTTTTTTTCTTTTTTTCTTTCTTTCCTTCTGTCTCAAGCAACAAAAATTTATTTTAAGGCTTTGGGATGCTAGATAACAAACATTTAAAAGGTCAGAATTTTCCAAACCAGGATTCTACATGCTGAGCATTTCCCCTCTGACTCATTTCTGAGTGCAAACATCCACTTAATGCAAACAGAGCCTGCTAAAATATGAGTTTAACGATGAACATGGCTAATCTGCCTGTCTTACCCGTGTGGTGATATAACACGCTCTGGAGCCCGATCACATGGGTCCGAATTCTGGTTCTGCCACTTATCAACAGTGACTTCGGGCTAGCTAGCCTAGCCGGGCCTTTCCTCTCATATAAAATGGGGTGCTCACGGTTAAGTCATAGAATCATTTAGGTGATTGAATTACTTACTCTGTGAATAGTAACCAGTGTATAGTAAGTACTGTATTTGCTATTAATTTAATTATTGTCATTTTTCAACTATGCTAATGGCTATAAGACCAAATTTATGTTCAGATCTGTTAACATAAATGTATATTAATACACCTTCACATTATTGTACATAGACTTCATAATACACTTTGATGCAAAGCCAACTTACCTTTTGGCTGGTACATTAACTTGAAATGGTGAGCCATTCAATCCATAGATAACCTTAGTCCATTTCTCAATGCTTAAATGTTCACAAAAGGTGGCTGAAGGTATTTCTTGGTTTTTCTTACTTTTATACTTAAAAACATCAAATGTTTTAAGTGTTCGTGAGGCAGTTGGCCTCTTTATACGAACCTTGTTACATTATTCAAGAATCAAAGAAAAGATTATGAACAAGAGTAGGTACAAGTCTTGGGTGCTTTCTTTGGTTGGAATATTTCCTGCAACTCACAGCCACCAGTCCACCTGGCGTAGGCATACAGTGATTAGCGGAGACCAGGCTGTTCAGCAGAAATGGCTTGAGCCTGGCCCGTGAAGTGTCCAGTAACTACACCACAGAAAAGGCGTGCTCTTAAAGTTCCGCCAGTTACAGCTGGTTGTTTTCAGAAGTGGCATTTCAAGAATCAATGTTTGCAGCCACACATGGAGGATCAGCACGAATAACATAATCATTAGTAGCACCTCTGAGAAGATGGCATCTCCCTCATGTCTGCATGCCAAGGAACAAGCACAATGCCTAGAACTTTGTAAGAGCTTAATAAACATTAAAAAAAATAAAAATAAGCCCTGGCTGGTGTAGCTCAGTGGATTGAGCACGGGCTGTGAACCAAAGTGTCGCAGGTTTGATTCCCAGTCAGGACACATGCCTGGGTTGCAGGCCATGACCCCCAGCAACTGCACATTGATGTTTCTCTCTCTCTCTCTTTCTCTCTCCCCTCTCTCTCTAAAAATAAATAAATTAAATCTTAAAAAACGTTTTAAAAATAAATAAAAATAAAAAAGTACAAAGATCTGCAATGGTAGTATAGGAATTTTTTAAATCTTCACTGGAGGACATGTTTATATATCTTAAAGAGAGGGGAAGAGGCTGAGAGAGAGAAGGAGAGAAAAATGGATTCGAGAGAGAAACATCAATCAGTTGCCTCTCCTACACGCCTTGACTGGGGACTGAACCTACAACCTAGGCATGTGCCCTGACCAGGAATCGAACCTGTGACCTTCTGGTCTAAAGGGTGATGCTCCAACCAACTGAGCCACACTGACCAGAGCAGGATTTTTTTTTAAACCACTCTGTCTTCCATGTTTTCACAACACTTTTCAATGCATTTGCTATAGCACTTAGTGTATCTTAGAATTGTTAGGTATTTACCTATTAGTCTTCTCCCTTGGACTGAACGCTTCTGGGACAAGGATTGGTTATTGTGCATCCCTGGGACCTCTGTGTCTAGTGATAAGTCTGTCATAGCAGCCACTTGCTCAATATTTGTTGAAAGAAAGCAAATAGTATTAGATTTCCTGGATCTCATATCATTAAAGGAAATTCTTCCTCTAGAGACAAGGACTCATTATACTTTAGTAATAATATGTAATGAGGAACAGATACTGGTGAATCCACAGATGCTGAAATCATGCCAGTTCTGCCTGGGAAATGTCACATAGACTAGTTAATAAAGCTTTTAAAAGTTCATCACAAAAATCAAAGCTGTGCTTATATATGATAGCACACCAAAATGAGGAAAAACAGATCAGTTCGATTCTTGATTCAACAGTAGAAGATAATTCAATTAGTTTTGTCCCTGATATGACAAATTATTGTGAGGATTTAGAAGGCATAGAATCTTTTAAGGTGCCATGATATTTCAATATTCATGTCAGAACCCTGAAGAATATGGCTATAATTTTTAAAACCACTTTTTAGGGGTCCTGGCTGGCGTAGCTCAGTGGATTGAGCGAGGGCTGCGAACCAAAGTGTCACAGGTTCGATTCCCAGCCAGGGTACATGCTTGGGTTGTAGGCCATAACCCCCAGCAACCGCACATTGATGTTTCTCTCTCTCTCTCTCTCTCTCTCTCTCTCTCTCTCTCTCTCTCTCTCTCTCTCTCTCCCTCCCTTCCCTCTCTAAAAGTGAATAAAAAATCTTTAAAAAAAACACTTTTTAGGCTATTTCTTAATGCATAGCTCTTTAAATGATCCCAGATTGCAAGAAGGCTGGCATCGTGGCTATTCTGGGAAGGTAAAGGAAGAGCGAAACACAAAGAGAAATACTTATGTAATCTTAGCACTCATTTATTCATTTCCCAAGTATCTGAGCAGCTACTCCATGGCGGGCACTATTCCAGTGTCCAATCATACATCAATGAACAAAACAGATCACGAAGACCCCACTCTCCTGCATGTTACAACGGGAGGAAGCAGCCAATAAACATAGTGAACAAGGAAACCGAGTCTATGAAAAGGTGGTTTAAGTGTGATGGTAGAAAAGTAAAGAGAGTAAAGGAGATTGGGGAATTGGGGATTTGAATGGAGGGAGGGTTGTTATGACTGGGTGATCTGGGAAGGTCTCATTGAGTAGGTGACATTTGAACAAAGACTCAAAGGAGGTAAGGAAAGTAACCATGTGGCTGTCCAGGCAGAGGGACGGGTGAGCCCAGGCCAAGTCAGGAGTGTGGTGGGACCGGTGGGAGAGAAAGCAGGGGAGATGAGGAGAGGATGAGGTCGCAGAGGCACTTGAGGGCCAGAGTGGGCAAGGTCATTGTCATTGTAACAACGTCAGCTTTTCCTTTCAGAGAGAAAAGAGCCATTGGAAGGCTCTGATCAGAGAAGCGGACCGGTTTGATTTCGGCTGTAACAGGGTCATTCTGGTGGCTCCATTGCCAGTAGCCTGAAGCAGAGCAAGGGCGGACTCGCGGAGACCAGTTAGGAGGCTACTGCGGTGATCCAGGAGAGAGACGGAGGCGGTCTGGACCAAGGGGGTAGCTGTGGAGGTGGTGAGACTCAGGACACGGTTTGAAGACAGCACCGACAGGGTTTCCTTTGTTACTATGTGTTCTTTAGCCGAGCACTTGAAGAACATGATGATATAGGGCAGCCCTAGGGGCATTTCACAGAGGTCGAAAAATTTACACTTTATTTTCCTGTTTTATTCTCGAATAACAGAGTTTTGTTTCATGACGAATTCTTCTGAAGCAGGTCAAATCTTACTTAGTGGCCTTGTCTACTCTCTCTGGTGTTTTCCGTGTGAGTATATGGAGGTGATGGTACCACTTCACCGTGTTTTTGTGTGAACTAAGTGCAGATAAAAGCCTTATGGACCAAGCCCTGACTGGCATAGCTCAGTGGATTGAGCGCGGGCTGCGAACCAAAGTGTTGCAGGTTCGATTCTCAGTCAGGGCAAATGCCTGGGTTGCAGGCCATGACCCCCAGCAACCGCACATTGATGTTTCTCTCTCTCTCTCCCTCCCTTCCCTCTCTGAAAATAAATAAATAGAATCTTAAAAAAAAAAGCCTTACGGACCAGAGGAAGCCCTCAGTAATAACAGCTGTTTTTGTTCCTCTGCCTGAGGAATGGATTGAGATTGGCTTGAAGGAATTATTTCAGTGGTTTCCTTTAAACACTGCCTGGTGTGTGGAGACTCCATCCTCTGGGGGAACCCCAAGAAGTCTGCACTTTCAAGAACAGGGGTTAACGTCCTTGCTGCACAAAGGCTCAAAGACCGGCAGACCTGGGGAAGGGTTTCTAGGAGGTGGGAAAAGGCAGAACCACAGCCCCAGGCCCTGGGGTGACAAAGGAGAATGGGGCTCTGCACCATCATCTTTATGCTCAAGACCATCTCCTGAGCCTTGTACTGTTTAGTGAATGCATTTGAAGTGTTGTCAGACCCCCCACAAGAGGGAGGAAAATCAGGAAACAAAGAGGCAATTTGTTTGGTCGGGAAATGCAACGCTAAGTTTCACGTTGTCAACAACAAAAATCTCTGAAGTCCTGGAATGACCATTTCTCCTGCATTTCTGATCCCAGAGACTGGTGAAATATCTACCAAGGAAACATCGTTGTAAAGTATGACTTTGTGAACTACAGACTGTAATTAGGTAGTCATCACATACTCGTGAAATTACACACAATAAAAATACACATAGCTTCAACACAATTCATTATAATTATAAGTTACTCAAGGCTACTTGAAGGTTCCAAGTACCACACTTTTCAGAATAGTAATATACTGCACTAGGATGCGGTATATTGAAATAACACTTTGAAAAATGAATTTAAATTCTTCCACATGCAGCAAAGAAATCTGAATGGTGTAATAGAGAAAAACATCACCATCCAAGAGGCAACTGCACGGAAAGGAGAGGAAGTTAGGAAGATTTCTACCTGTGTCTAGAATTGGTAAATGGCGCGGGGGACTTCAACCCAATTTGGAAAGTCCTGATTTCCAGAAGCAGGCTCGCACAGGAGTGGAGTATGGTGGTTTGGAGCCTGGACTTCATTCAGCACAGGATGTGGGTTCAGAGCCTGGCAGGACCTCTTCAGCTGCGTGACTTCCGGCCACGTATTCAACGTCTCGGAGCCTCACTTTCCTCAAGCATGACATTGAGGTCACGTACTGCGAGTGTTATTATGAAATGAGACCATGCTCAGGAAGAGCTTAGCCCAGCATGAGGTACAAAGTAAACACTCAATAAATGGGAGCTCTAATAATTATCATTTTATTAGGTCCAACCCAGTCTCCTGTTGCGTGTGGAGTGGTGTGCAATGACTGTCATTGGGAGAGGCTGGGCTGCCTGTGCAAACACAGCGCGGAGAAAGGCAGGAGCGGAGGCTGGAGTCGTGAGCAGGCAGGTCTTGGGTGGGAGAGTAAGGGCAGCGGGGAAGCCTGGCTGTGAACGGCTGTGTAATTACGATGGAACGGTGGGCCCAGGACAATGACAGCAGGGACGGGGTGAGAGAGCATGCGCATGAGGAAGCATGACTAATTAGTTAGATATAGACGAGGAAAGGGATGATTGCTGGGTGGGGACTTCAAGGCGAGGAAGAAGAAACGTACACTCAGGGGCAGGTGAGCTGAAGGTGACTTACAGGTGAGCGCGCGGAGGGAGGCTGCTGATCGGTTTCAGTGCCGATCAAACTTGGTCCTAGGAGGTTCTTGCTCCGTGGCCAACAGCGTTCCTAACCTTTGCTAGACGTCCTGTCACATGCTTCCACTCCTCTCAAAAAGACCCACAGCAGGAGTAGATTGGTGTAAATCTGCCAAACACATTTTAATGCAGCTCAAATGCTCATCCAGAGAAGGGTCTACCGTGAGTTTCAAGGCTCCTCATTAGCACCGGCACTCTCAGGGCCCCCCAAGGGGCCTGAGTAATGCTCCCCTTTGCTAAGGTATTTGGGCTGCCATTGCTCTCGGCTTCTAAGTCTCTTCATACGCTGTCTTCTCTCACACTCTCACGCTTCCCCTTGTGAGGGTGGTGCTGGAGCAATGGTGGGTATTTCTGGGATCCAGCCAAGAGAGATTTAGGGAAACGTTTTGTAATAAAGAGCCTCACTTTATTTTCTGAGGTTCGATTGCTGGCAGCATTTAAGCCTCACCCTTACCACCTTCCTTTCCGCCCTTCACGTGGGCAAGCTGGTAGGAAAGCCTGGGTGTGTTCCCTCCTTGGCACAGGAGGAAGTTCACACCACGCGGGCCCCTGCCCACCCGTGCGGGAACCCTCATTCCAGTCCCACATCCTGACCACCACGAACACCCCAAGCCAACATCCTTTCTCTCCTCTCTCCAGCCCTTCTTAGACCAGCATGGGAGTCTTCCCTGCGCTCCCCAAAAAGACTCATGACGTAAGTAAGAAACCTTTTCATGTCCTCTCAGTGTGTGTGTGTGTGTTCGTGTGTGTGTGTGTCATCATTAAGCTTGACATCCCAACCAACTTTCGGGTGGGGGACCATCCTGTCGATTCAAGATGATCGAACCACATTCAATCATCAGTTTGGGTTTTCACAGAAACACGCTTGGGCCCAGGCATGAGGATCCCCGTTCCCAGGTCCAGCGCGTTGGAGAACTCTGGTAAACAAACACAGACACACCTGTCCGCCCCCTGACACACAGGTGAGTGCTCCTGGTGTTGGTGTGGCCCGGTAGGTGAGTCTATACCTCCGCTCTCGAGACCAACACTGTTTGGGTGCACGTACATACTTCACATTTATTGCCCTGGGTCCTCAAAATAAAAAGTGACTCAGTCTGAGTGCTATGAACCTCTGTGGGTTGTGTCATGGAAGATGTCAGGGAGGTACACTGCTTAGGGGTATGGGAGGGTTTGAGTGGTGGACATTCTCAGACTTTTTAAAAAGATGAACTGAAGTACTTGACAAATCTTTCCTCTTAGGTAAGCAGATTTTTGCGTAACTATGCATCATTTCCTAGTGATGCTTAATCACTAGGAATTCATTTTATTGTTTCACTGGCTGTCCCATAGGAGATTTCAGAGTTACTCACATAGCAGCACAGTTTTACAAAAGTTGTACATGGAGCAGGAAGAACACTTTATCATACGTATTTTTTTTTACTGTGGCAACTAAATACACTGAACACTAGAGCTGTTAATAGTAATTTTTTATTAAGAATTAAAATAAGGATTTCCCATCCAGATGAAGGCATAGGCAGACATGGCTCACCTCTTCACACAACCACATCAAAATTACAGCTAAAATATAGAAAAATCATTACTCAGAACCATCAGAAATTGAGCTGAGTGGAAGTCTGACAATTACGGAAGTAAAGAAACCACATTCATCTAGACTGGCAGGAGGAGTACAGATGCAAAGCACGCTGGTCCCTCACCCACGTGTGGTGGATACAAATGCAGGAGGGATATCTCAAGAGCAAGGAGTCCCAGCTCCATACCAAGCCCCCCAGCCCAGGGTTCCAGTGCCAGGAAGATAAACCCCCACAACTTCTGGCTGCAAACACCAGCAGGGATTGAGTCAATGGAAGAAACTTCTGGAGCCCCAAGCAGTTCCTCTCAAAGAACCCACACAGGGACTCATCTGTTCAGACTCCTTCCCTCTGAGCTCGAGCACCTTGGAAAGGGGAGCAGCTTGAAAGGCACCAGCGGCAAACAGGCAGAAACTGAAATGTCTGCTATCAAGGTGAACAGAAGCCATTGTCCCTATTCTAGACCCTCCCCCCCACAGAGCTGGCAGGCTGGTGCCATATCTGAGACTCCATCAACCTGGCTAACACTGTTTGGCCCTTCTTGGAGATCCCCAGAGACTCTTTCCCACACAACTTATAGTCCCACCCAAGCTGCTCATCCATATGAATGGATGGTCCTGGCTCATGCTTCACAACTTCCTAAATCCTCTCAAATAAACAACAGCTGGCCTCAGTGAGCCTCAGGTCTGGAACTAGCAGCAGCTGGTCTAGGTTCACAGTGTGGCTTTGCCTGAAAATCTTCAAGCCCAGCACAAGTAGCAGCCATTTCAGATTGCTTTATAGCTCAGGCAGTGTGCCCCAGGCAAAACACAGGTGGGGGCTGACCTTGTCCTGCACCATCCAGGAGACCCCATGGCCAGCACACCCGGTAGACAGCTACAAACAATGTTGGAGCACCACCACCCTGTCCCTGCACAGCCGGTCCTCCACAGAGGGTGGAGGTTGGCGGTCCATGGTCATAGATGATCCCTGCAGCTAACTGGCCTGGGGAAATCCCTCCCATTGATTTGCCAACAGCAACCAAGTCTCAACTATAAGAGGAGGGTATACTCAGCCCACATGTAAGGCACACCTGAAGTACCTGGCTTGGGTGATGGGGAAGGCTGTGCCACTGGACCCTACAGGACACCTACTACATTAGGCCACACAACCAAGACACGGAGTCAAAGCAGCTCTACCTAATACATAGAAACTAATACAGGGAGGCTGTCAAAATGAAGAGACAAAGAAACATGGCCCAAATAAAAGAACATATAAAAACTCCAGAAAAAGAGCTAAATGAAAGGGAGATAAGAAATCTATCAGATGCAGAGTTCAAAACACTGGTTATAAGGATGCTCAAGAAACTTTGTGAGGAGCTCAGCAGCATAAAAAAGATCCAGTCAGAAATGAAGGATATACAAATTGAAATAAATAACAATTTGCAGGGAAACAACAGTAGAATGAATGAAACTATGAATCAAATCAATGATTTAGAATATAAGAAAGCAAAAAAACAACCAATTGCAATGAGAAGAAAAAAGAGTCACCCCCCAAATGAGGATAGTATAAGCAGCCTCTGGGACAGCTTTAAGAGATCCCACATTCGTGCCAGAGGGGAGCCAGAAGGGGAGGAGAAAGAGCAAGAAATTGGAAATCTATTAGAAAACAGTGTGAAAGAACACTTCCCTCATTTAATGAACGAAATAGACATGCAAGTCTAGGAAGCACAGAAAGTCCCAAACAACATGGATGCAAAGAGGCCCACTCCAAGTTACATCATAATTAAAATGCCAACAGTTAAAGATAAAATGAGAATCTCGAAAGCAGCAAGAGAAGAGAAGTTAGTTACCTGCAGGGGAGTTCCCATAAGACTGTCAGCTGGTTTCTCAAAAGAAACTTTTCAGGCTAGAAGATATTGGCAAAAAATATTCAAGGTCATGAAAAGCAGGGACCTACAGCCAAGATTGCTCTACCCAGCAAAGCTTTCACTTAGAATCGAAGAGCAGATAAAGAGCTTCCCAGGCAAGAGAAAACTAAAGGAGTTCATCATGCCAAACCATTATTATATGCAATATTAAAGGAACTTATTTAATAGAAGATCAAAACTATGAATAATAAAATGGGAATAAATTTATATCTATCAACATTTGAATCTAGGAAACAAACTAAGCAAACAAGAAAAACAGAGACTCATGAATAGGGAGAGCATTTTGATGGTTGCTAGATGGGAGGGGGTTGTGGGGGAATGGGTGAGGAGGTGAGGGGATTAAGAACAAATAGGCAGTTACAGAGTAGCCATGGGAGTATAAAGTACACTATAGGAAGTGGAGTAGCCAAAGAACTTATATGCGTGACCCATGGACATGAACAATGGTGGGGGGGTTGCCTGCAGGAGTGGGGAGGTGCTGGGTGGAGGGGGACAGAGATGGAAAAATCAGAGCAATGTAATAGGGTAATCAATAAAACATAAACATAAAAATAAAAATTAAAGTTAAATGTAAATGATTATTATCATTAATTTATAATTTGCCACTTGAAAAATTGTTATTTTTAAAAGTATACAAGGTCTTCGTGGGAAAAGTCCAGCCATTGTTAATATAACAAGAATGGTTTACACAACATGGATGTAACCTGGCAGCCAAGGAGAGAGGACTGGAATGTGCAGGCATGAACAAGGACGACTTCACTGTATGAGTGCATGGAGGTAGAATACAGCATTGAGTGAGCACGTATACTTGGTGGCCATGGCACTGGAAACTGCTGAACCAGTAGAGCAATGAATCTGCACCAAATTTTGCATAAAGCTTGACTATTCCTCTGCGGAAACTATTCAGACGATTCAGAAGGCCACAGCTATGGGCAACTGGTGATTGGCAGCTTCATGACAATGCAACCGCTCACGCATCACATCTCATGCAGGGTTTTTTGGCAAAATGTCAAGTCACCCAGGTGACTCAGTCCCCCTACAGCACAGATTTGGTGCCCTGCGACTTCTGGCTTTTCCCAAAACTAAAATCACCTTTGAAAAGGAAGAAATTTCAGATTGTTGATGAGATTCAGACAAATAGGACAGGGCAGCTGATGGTGACTGGAGGACTGTGTGAGGTCCCAAGGTGCCTACTTTGAAGGGGAGTCATTGTACACTGGGGTGTCATTGTACTATGTACCATGTTTCTTGTATCTTTTATCTTCTTCAATCACTGTCTCTGTTCTTCATAATACGTGGCCGGATACCTTCTGGACAGACCTTGTGTATGAAAAAACATGGCCCTGACTGCGTAGCTCAGTTGGTTAGAACATCGTCCTGATACACCAAGGTTGTGGGTTTGATCCCTGGTAGGGAAACATGTAAGAATCAATCCAATGAACACATAAATAAGCGAAACAACAAATCGATGTTTCTCTTTCTGTCTCTAAAAATCAATAAATATATATGAAAAATCATTTTTATTTTCTTATATATTTTTTAAATTCATTATATCACTACAGTCAATATAACACACAAACTGAAAAATCTTGATTATAATACCTTAATTAGTGATTTTGCTGAAGTGAAGGTAAGATAAAGAAATGATATGGAATACATGTATGAGAATGTATGAATTGTGTATATTTTCTTTGACTGCATATACAAACTTCCCCAGCCCATTAACGGAACACCCAGCACATATGCAAAAATAATTAAATTCAGTCATCTTTGATGATCTTGTTGACTTTGTCATATAAAAATCATAATGTTATCTGTATTTAAAAATACAGTTGTGTATGTGCTAAGGTAGGATTATTTTTGCTTGATCTCTAACTTTTAAATATTCTACATATGAACTATAGGCCTCCACTTGCATTCTTGCTCAAGACCCCAGGCATGCTAGGGGCATGAGTAGCAATAGGGTTAGCTGGATATATTAATAGAATTCGAAGTAACTTCCAAGTAGAGCTATATTTTTGTTAGTCATTCAGATGTAGGATGGTTTCCAATATTACTTTGCTGAGTAATCGGCTTATGTCACAAAGGTGCAAGCAGGCTAAAAGTTCCACCAATATAAAAACGTGGCCAGTGGTAACCGGCATTCGAAGTGATGGAGAAATCGGGTTTGACGTGTATGAAGCCAGAAGACTGTCTATGGACATTTCAATAATCAGATGTGTCCAGTCTAAGTGGAGAATTTGGCTGTCACTGGTGCCTACTCAAAATGGAAGTTCTCACCTGCCGGCAACACAGCATAGGCAATTTTAATTGGCCATCAGTTTTTCTTTTTTCAGGAGGATTGCATGAAATAGAATTTATGAGAATTTTAGTGTTTAAATTTATTAATAATTTGACATAAATAGTGACTTCCACAAAGATGACATAGAACTCATAATATGGCACTACAAAGAAGACAGCAACAATATAGTGGTTAGTAAGTGTCATCAATATAAAGACTATTTAAGATTAGTAACTTCACAGGAAGTATTGAAGTGCCCTGAGATCTTACAGCTTATATACAAAATAACTTCAATGAGGGCGATGCCCAGAGTTGACAGTAACCATGAAATGAGCACATTACTAATTGTGAGATGTGATGCTGAAAGAAACTTTTCCAAGTCGTCACTAATAAAAATAATTTTGACATTGCTGGAGGAAAGAGTGTGTTTGTTTTATATTTTCTTTTTGAAAAAAGATATCATAAAAGTGTTGCCATATGAAGAGGCATCAAAGAGTGTGCAACCAACAATGAAGGAAAAAGAACATTAGGAAAAGTATGTTAGTCAGTTAGTAAACATATCACATTTCTAGATTTTGTAATGTTTTTGTCATCTGCAAGCTTTTTAAACGATAATTTTTGTGACTTATTTTATTTTATTTTTTATTTTTACTTATTTTATTTTTTTAATTGTTGTTCAAGTGTAGTTGTCTCGATTTTACCGCCCCCCAGCTCCCTCCAACCCCAGCCGCCGCCACCTCCCACCCCTCCTTGGTTTTGCCCATGTGTCCTTTACAGATGTTCCTGAAAACCCTTCCCCCTCCCCCCCATTATCCTCTTCACTTTCATATCTGAGTATCATTTTCAGATTCGAGGCTGTATAATCTCAAGAAAGCCCTACAGCACGTGGAACTTCCCACGTGCTTATCTTACTGATGATGTTGTTGATAATACGATCATTTTCAGAAAACAAACACTTTCATTCATCAGGAGTGATTTTCAAACTTCCAGGGTCCACACCACGCTACTGGTCAAAGATAATGTCCGGCATGTGCAGGTCTCAGCGGCCACCAACCAAAATACAACCGGGGAACATTCCCCTCAGACCCCTTCTGCTGTTCGCCTAACCCACAATTTTGCAATACTGATGGGCGGGTGCTCAGGGGAAAAGACGACAGCGAAAATGTCCTGCTGGTACCTGACCTCAGCGTTTTCTACTCCTTGGACGTTAAATTCATCTTTCTCCTCCTTTTCTCCTTTTAGACAACATTCATTTTAGTTCCCATTGCCAACGTGGCAATTATGTTCATAATACATAGTTTAAAATATATGGAGAACCAGAAATAGATTTGTAATATATCATCCTGTTGTATTAAGAATGGTACATCACCTTTGTGGTCTTCCTCCTCAAAGAATGCTCGTAATTTCAGTCTACCCAGGAGAAAAGCATCATGCAGACACAAAATGAAGAACCTCCTACAAAATATCTCAGTCCTCCTCCTAACTGTCAAGGTCATCAAACACTAGGAAAGCCTGAGAAACTGTCACCGTACAGAGAAGCCGAAGGAGACACGGCTGCTAGACGTAATAAACGTAATGGGGTATCGTAGATGACATCATAGGACAGGAGAAAGATTTTAGAAAAATTAACTAAATCTGAATAAAGTATGGAGGTAAGTTTATAATAATGTATCAATATTAGTTCCTTACTTGTCATCAGTTTACCAGAGCAATTTAGGATGTTAACGACAGGACAATCTGGGTATGTGCACATATGGGAGCATTTAGGAACTTCTTGTGCTTGCTTTGCAACTTTTCTATAAAACTAATATTATTCTAAAATCAAATGTTTGTTTATAAAGACAAAACCATGTAACTGTAAATACCTGTATGTGTGTCCCATTTAGAGAGCTGCCTATCAAAATGCAGGTGAAATAAGTACTTTTTGAGTTAGATGACTGAATTCCACATAGTCAAAGGATCCGTATTCCTCTTCAAAAAATTAAAAACATGTACCAAAAAGAAGGTTTACATAATTTTTTTAAAAATCCATAGTCCCAAGGCTAGGACTAGTCATCATCCCTAATCCCAAATCATTTTAGACATATTTTCTCTAGAGTAATTTTCTAGATGCTTTTTCACAATTAGGTTAATACTGCATATACTTGTAATTTAGTGCTGCATTTATCACTGAACATTATAGTGTGTTTGTCATAAATACCATTTTAGTGGTTACGTAACACTCTATCAATGTTTGCCTAACTATTTCTGTATTGTTGGGTGCTTAGGATAGTTCTAATTTTTTGCAGTGTTATAAATAGCCGGGCAGAGGATAGCTCTGTACATAAAGTTGCTGTATATATTGCAATTATTTCTTTCTGATTGATTCCCAGAAGTGAAATTACCGGGTCAAGAAATTTTAATGCTTTTGATGGATTCACTGCCTGGATTTTTATTGTAACATTGGCAGGAGTCAGCATCCCTGAAGCAACTCTCTCCACTGCTTTCAAGCCAGTTGGTAGGTTCCCAACCCTAAAGGCGCCCAGGGTATTGCACTCATTTCCTCATTTCTCGTCATGCTGGGAAAAACCAAACATCAGTGCACTGCATACATTTGATAGGAGCAGTTGATGGAACTGAAATGTGTTCACTCTGAGAACCACTGAATTAAACCACTGAATTTAAAAGCAGTAGTGGTGATATGCAGTGAGGCAGACGGTGTTAGGATAGTAATACCTAACGGATACCAAACTCTTTCTATCTGTCAATCCTGGACTAAAGGATTTAGGGAAATTACCTTCTTTCACCATCACACTAGCCCTGTGAGGCAGTGTGGCAGAGGATACTAATTACCTTCCAATGCCAATTCTCATCTCTGCTAGTAATACCAACCTGGTGTTTATTTTGCGTGTTTCCTTCAGGGGTAAATACTCATTTTCCAGCCTCCCTTGCAGCTACACATACCCATGGGACTAAGTGATGGCTTACGAGTGACAGAAGAAATTTTATAAGAGAATCCCTATAAGGCTTCTTATAGGGAGGGCCTTAAGAAGCCTTAAGGGCCCAATCTTCTTTTTCATTTCCTTCCATTTTATAGCATCAGCCATGGATATAATACCTGGAGCTCCAGAAGTCATCTTGGACCATGCAGATGAGAGCTACACCCTAGGATCTGAAAGGAATCTGGATTTATATACAGCTCAATCCTTACTCTATACTATAAAAATAATACTTGCCAATGGAAACACAGAGAAATAGCGTAAGCATATTAGAGAGAGAAGAGGAAGACATTGGCATTGTTATAGGGATGGAAATTTCCATCCTACTCGACACTAAACAGAGGGGATGTACAGTAGTGAAAAGAGCCCAGGTTCTAGCCCTGGCCTTATGACCTTGGACACATTACCTACTCTGTTCAGATATTAAGCTTCTTCATCTCCAAATGAGTGGTTACCTGTGGTTGGTCTTTAATATTCCTCTTAGTTTTGGTAGCTATCATCTATGATCTAAGTATAGGGTTGAGGGAACAAGTGTTAGCTTAAGGGGAAAAGAAATGAATAATAGCTGGTGGTCAAAGGGTATAAACTTTTCATTATCAGATGAATAAGTTTGGGGATCAAATGTACAGCACAGTGAGTATAGTTAATAATACTGGATTTCATATTTGAAGTTTGCGAAGAGAGTAGATCTTAAGCCACACACACATACAAGGTACCTAACTATGTGATGGATGTGATAATTAACTTGATTTTGGTAATCATTTCACATTTACATACATCAGTTCATATTGCGTACTTTAAATATACACAGTTTTGTCAATTACACCTTGAGTAAAGGAGAAAAGGCCAACTTACTAATATTCAAAATAAAATTAGTGCAGCAAAATCATGTAAATTGTATATTTATTACTGATCAATGTGCAGAGGGAATGCTGGCGATTAAAACAACAAATTCAGGGAGAAGGGAGTGACCCAGTTAATTAGATGTCTCCTATTTGTTTGTTTATTCTTTCTTCCTTTTTATCTGAAAAATGAAATGTATGTGATTGCCCTGCAGGTCAATAGAGAAATTAAGGACGGGAAGGAAACGAAAGCCTATTAAGCACCTTAATTCACCAGGTACTATGTTAGATGTTACATACACGTTACTTCATTTTGTTCTCACAATTACCCTACGAGGTTGATGTTTTATTCCAATTTTTTTATCGCATAAGGGAGGTGAAGTTATAGAGGTTAAACAAATAATCCCCAAGATCATTATGAAAACTGATGTGGCGTCTGAACCCATTATGAGCCATAAACCCTGTACTGTCTTGCAGTGGCCTCTCAAATTCTTGGTCCTTCCTGACCTTTCTGCTGCATTTACTTTTCCTGACTCTTGAAACACGCTTCCTTATCTTTCAGGTCTCTGAAATAACCTGTTTTCCCACATATTTCTATGGCTCTATTACTAGCAGATTTTTTATTTTCCTTTTTTTTTATTCTTCAAATACAATGATTTCACAAGATTCTCCTCCTCGCCATGCTTTGTAGATTCCTGAGACTTCCACCTGTGGCAAGATTGTCTCCTCCTGGGGCTCCATTGATCTTTGTCTCCTTGTGAGAAACGTCCCTCCATCCACTTTCCAAAGCTTCTGACCCAGCATTGTCCGCCGTCTTCTGGGCCTTTCCAACTGTGTGTTCTGTCGGAATCGTAAAACCACCCTATCCAAGTTCTAAGAAACTCTTCTCTCCCCAAAGAGCCCCTCTCATGCTTTCCTTGTTCCTGTTGCAGGAATTGCTGTTCTTTGAGTTACGGGCTGGAAACTGACAAATCGTTGTTGACCCTCAAGGCCCCGGGCTCCCAGAGAGACCTGCCAGGCCCTGCGGATTCTTCCTCTGGGCTGTCTTTCCCGTGCGTTTGCTACTGTGGGACTCACTGTCACAGTCCCCACTCAGGATGTCATCCCTTGCCTGACTTGCTGCTCTCGGCCAGGCTTCTGTCTCTCCAATTATGCATGCCAGCTAGACATGATTGACAGAGCAGCCCTTTGAATCACGCCTCTGCCCCCACTCTCCTCAAGTGCCTCTACCAAATGCGGCTCAAACCGTTTACCTCGGATACAGGACCCCTTGTCCTCTCCTCAGAATGGCTTCCCAGCCCTCAACCCACACCCCTTCACACCCACTACTTCCGCTGGCCTGCTGCAGTGTTGGCCCACGCTGGTCGCCCCCCTGAGGGTCCTTCCCCACCCTCCTGTGCATGCTCAGTCCTTCTCATGGTTCAAGACTCAGTTCAAGTGTGATGATCCCTTTCATGAATATTTTCTCTGATTTCTTCCCCTCAGTCTTACAAGGTTTCTCCAGTTTCTGAATACACACTGCATCTTGTATTCTTTTTATCCTTCCTATAACTTTTAAAAATCATTCCATTTTTACTATTGTACACGTTCCATTGTGCCTTCTTGCTGCCTTTTTTTATTCCTGCTTTCTTTCTCTTTTTACCTTTGATCCCCCTCATCCATTCCCCCGACCACCCATCCCCCACTTCTGGCAACTACCAATTTGCTCTCTGTAGCCATGATCTTGGTTGGTTGATTGGTTTTTAGATTCCACAGTTAAATGAGATCATACAGTGTCTTTCTTTGACTTATTTCATTTAGCATAATGCCCTTGAGGTCCATCCATGTTGTCACAAATGGCAAGATTTCATTTTTTTCATAGCTGAATAATATTCCATTGTATATATACACACCACAATTTCTTTATCCATTCATCAACTGATTAACACTTAGATTATTTCCATATCTTAGCTATCGAAAACAATTATTTTTCTTCTTCTTCTAACTTTTTAAATCTCATATTATTTATTTTTTCATTTCCATTATTATATTGTAACCTGAAGGCCAAGAATATATATTTGTATGCTTGTTATGGTACCTGGTTTGTACAATTTTTTGCACACAGTCTGATCACTTAATTTCTCTGCTTTGTCTGAGAGATCCAAACTCAGCAGCCCGTGATGCACAGCCTTCGCAAGCTGCCCCCCTTAGCTCTCCCCACCACGCCTCCTCGCTCCAAGGGCCCATCAGGCAGAACCACTGGGAGCACTGTGCACGGGCTCGCTGTGCCTCCGTGCTTTTGTTTGTGTGATTTCTGCAACACCATTCCCTACCCCTCATCTACTGGGTAAAATCCCATCGCTCCATCCAGATCCGGCTCAAGCACTGCCTACTCTGCGAAATCATCCCTGACCCCTGACTGGAAATCATTGCTTCCTCTGAGCTCCCCCACACTTCAGACATATCTCTAACTCTGGTGCTACTACATTTTAATTAGTTACATGTTAGACCGGCCCATCTGACCACCTGCTGGAGATTCAGGAAATCAGTGCTGTCATATTGGTGTTCCCCAGTACCAGGTAAGGAGCCTGTCACTTGGTGGACACTCGGTGTTTCTTGAACAGGCGCTTTAACAAATAACTGAGTGAGGGAAGGGAGGAGGGAAGGAAGGAAGGAAGGAAGGAAGGAAGGAAGGAAGGAAGGAAGGAAGGAAGGAAGGAAAGAAGGAAAGTATATATTAAATGGCCTTATCCTGATTTGGCTAAACATATCAAAAACTAAAATTCTTATCTGTGGTCCAAATTTTTATAATTATAAGCCTCAACTAGAAGCAATTCCACAAGTTTATCTGTTTTATTCTTTATGTTTCCTAGTATGTGAAGGCACTTAAAAAATGTAACTTCAGGCCTGGTTCCCATTCCCACAACAAATAATGTCAAGAATTTAAGACTTCTAATCAAGCTAAATACTAGATTATTTCATTAACCAGTTCAATATTATTTATTTATGCCTCCGTATTTCCAAAATGTCTAGTTGTCATCTTAATGAATTTAAGTTTTCTGCAGCAAAGATGACTTGGGGGTAACCTGAAGACACTTGGGTTTTCTCTTTGCACAAGGGAGCCAGTCTTTGGGCTGATAAAGACAGAATGACATTTGAGGTTTATTGAAAACCTATCTATAAGCTCCTTACATGATAAATCACAAAACATATTTTAACCGAAGCATTATTTCCCTCTGGCTGATAGTCTTTTTAAATTTTACATGACAGTACGTGAAATAGAAGAGACAACCCAATTTAACATCTGGAGAGAGCTGTGTGTGAAAGTTCTCTGGATAGCCCTGGCTGGTGTAGCTCAGTGGATTGAGCACGGGCTGCGAACCAAAGTGTCGCAGGTTCGATTACCAGTCAGGGCACACGCCTGGGTTGCAGGCCATGACCCCCAGCAACCGCACATTGATGTTTCTCTCTCTCTCTCTCTCTCTATCTCCCTCCACCCCCCCGTCTAAAAATAAATAAAATATTAAAAAAAAAAGAAAGAAAAAAAAAGAAAGTTCTCTGGATAAAGAAATAAATAGAAACAAAGGGTCATGGTCTCTTCTTCTAATACTGCCAGTAACTAGCTATGACCTAGGCTAATACAGTCTTTATAACCCCCTTGTGTATAAAAATGAGGAATTTGAAATTTGTGATGACATGAAGTCCTTTTTGTGGCTCAAAATCAGGCTGGGCCTTGAATTTTAAGGATCACATTCATAGATATTTGAGTAAGTTCTTCTGAGAAAAAAAAACTTGGCCAATTTGACTTCCTCCCTCACAATAATGCTGGTGCTATAATCATAAATCCATCTACAGTGTGATTATTTGCTGTCATCTACGCTGACTCAGTGTTTATCATAGTCAGGCGGTGACTCTGGGCCCCACCCAGAAAGGAGCTCCTCTCTTGGGGCAGGGTGTCATTAAGTAACTTTAAGAATAGAGAATGACTCGAATTGTAACTACAAAACCCCAAAGACTCAGTGTGTCTTGACCCGTAAAGGGAATGATTTAGGTCCTGTCAAACCTGAGACCTTGCGGCATCATGAGAAAAATGAGCGCCACTGTTATTTTAAGAGAGCAGAAACTGAGATGGGCTTTATTCCCCATCGTGGGAGGGGTAACATGGAAGCAGGAACAAGGAGCTAAACACCTTTAAGCTCCACCTTAAGGCTGAAGTCCCTGCCTTGGGCTGGGAGACCCTTAAGAAAGGAACAGGGTCATTTGACAGGAGATGAAGATCTCAGTTTAAGGAGGAATCTTCTAATGAGTAGGATGCCCCCAAATTAGAAGTCATTGATTATTTCAACAATATATTTGAGAACCTAATGACAATGTTATAAACTGGCTAGTAGGGATTTGAACATTGAATTGGCCCTCAAGGAGATGACGGCCTAGGAGAAGTCACACAACACGCTCACAAAGGATTCCAAAAGTGGTGAGAAGGTTGAATTTATGAACTAAACAGAAAAGCAATACATCCAATGTCAGCTGACAACTTTCAAGGAGAGGCCGTCCGACTGCTTGGATGGCGTAAGAGATTTATACATACTGTAGGAAGTTAAACTACGTGACCTTCAAAATCCTTTCCAACAAATACTTTGTGGTTTTATCAAGACTTTCGGTCTCATGAGGATTTTTATAAAAGACAGGACTGTCTGATTTTCTGTCCTCCTCCCATCTCTATTACATAGCATCGTTTTCCAACATTAGTTCTTAGAACAAATATTCTTAATTAATTTACTTTAAACATGTCTGAGAATTCAATCAGTCAGAAAAGGCCAATAGAGCATATTGAAAACCATTTCCAAGAGGCAGATGCAAAGATTTTTTTCCCAATATAATTATGATGGATTTTTAAAGGAAAACTTAATTATTTTATATAATACAAACCAGAAAAATAGGACTAACATAACAAGCTTACATACATCTATAATTTCCATTCACTCTTCATACTATTTTAGCTTTAAGATTAATTGTTCAGAATCTCATTTCACAGTCACTCAACTTTTATTGACTTTGATATTGACAGACGTGGTACAAGTTATAAAGTCTTATGTGGCATGATATATAATTAAAATACTTTGTCTCATAACTTATATTAATGGGTGCATGTCAGAGAATGTCAATTCGCCAATGAGCAGAATGTAAACCCACGTTAATTAATTTATTGTGGAAAAGCCTATTAGGGCCATTAAGCACTCTGCCTTTGCCTTACATAGCGAGTGCTGGTAGCTCTGGGCTCCTTAATGTGACTTCTGTTAACAGTACATTCACGTTCAACCAGCCCACTGGGTAAAATTTTCAAATGTAAAGCCACTGCCTTAGATGAAAATGTTTTTAAAAAGCATTAGTAGACGCATCTTTTCCTGGAACTACCCATTAGCAACTGTGATGAGCACTTTAAGTAGTCCCCAAATTTCTCCAAAGTCTTCGACAATGCCTGGCGGAGCTCACCCAGTTTTATGTGGGCTTTCAGAGAGTCACTTTACTTCTCAGTTATTGTGGTAAGGGAGCCTGTGTCACTGTTGTCCCCACATACTGATACATAACTTCAGCGGAGTGGCTAAGGATAGGGTTCAATCATTTTTAGGACACTAAGTTAGAAATAAATAAGCAGCAGGACCTGGTCCATTGTTAACACATCAAGACACTTATGCCCAAGGGCGATACGGCTGTAGTAACTGATTTAGCTATCCAAACTGACCAGAGGCTGCTACGCAAACTGGAAAGCACATTTATTAATGTGTAAGGAGAAAAGATGCTCTGCTATCTGGTAATGATGGTCTCTCCCCCAGCCACATCCATACCGTTCCTACTGTTTGGTGAGCGTGGCATCTAGTGAAGGATAGCTTGTGGAATAATATTTATGGTCTCCATTATCCATCTATCTCCACAGTAACAATATCCTTGAGGCAACTGGTTGGGCATACGTTTCCCCTAGACAGTGCTGGAGAACGCTCTGACAAATTCGTGCTCTTTGGGATCTCTGTTTATAGACACCCTACAGGTCATTCTCTTTAACACAGTCTTTTATCAAAGGATGACTGAGCAGCATATACAGGCTCAGGGCAAGGCTGGACTACTCCTCCATACGCCTACAGGGGCCAGCTAGTCACAGAAGCAAGGAAGGCAGATGAGATACGAGAGAAATGGAGTGTCGGAAAACAACCAAATGCATTTTCTATTCCTGAGTATAGTACGAATAGGCATGTATGATGTTTTCAGAGCTATTTGAAATTTTAAAATAAAAGGCAAGATTAAAAAATACAAATATTTCCTTACAAAGCTTCTTTCCTAAGTTCTGACTCCCAAACTTGTCGTTGAAACTAACATGTGGCATCACCATCCAGCCATGCCAGTCTAAACCGCAAGTCCTTCAATGGGGGGGCAGCAATCTGATTTACTCACTTTACAAACACTGGCGCTGCTTACCATGTATAGACCCTGTTTACACAATGGTTGTTATGTATTCAGTTCTCGAATTCCAACATCATTGCACTTAGTTTTCAGTTACTTGCTTTGCAGCTCAATAACTTCCATGTGTAGCTCTTTTTTTTTCATTTTATCAATATCAAATTATAAAAATAAGCGTTCAGTGTTAGTTTACTTTCATAAAGTTAAAAATCAGAGAACCTTCTTGAAATGTTATGTTCAACTCTACAGCTTCAGTAAAGTAGTTCAAGCCGTGACTTGCACTTCAGGGAAATGATCTTGCAGGGTAATGAGCCAGATTATTCCTGGCCAAATCAGTTTCTTAAAGACACAATTTCACTTCGAGTGAGCACACTGAACTGTACATTTGTGTAGCTGTTCGTGAAGGCCTTTGCAGAGAACGACTCCAAGTTGATAGGCTCTGTAACATCCACCAAAAAGGCCAAGCAGTGGATCCGCTCCATGAACTTGTTAAGAGCTTGAGTGGGGGTTTGCTCTTGAATGACAAAAAAGTGTCCCAAAATATCAATCTGTGATTGGGCACAGAAATCAATGCACGACAGCTGATTGTCACAGTGTACGTACAATTCATAAAAAGAAGGGGATTCTGGATTTCATACTATGGGATTTTATCTAGTTCACAGCATTAATATTTCACATCACGGTAGATTGCATTTTAAATTCTTTGGCACAAAGCAATTCCTGGGGAAATGATGTAATCAAAATGCTTAAATTCTGTCCCTTGGAAAATGTTCCTTCCTATAAGTTTTCGCATTAACACTGCCCGTTGCAGGAGTTGAATCACATTGACTCATTTTGACCAACTGCATGACATTTTGTAATTTTCTTGCAGAGAAAGGTAAGTCATTATTTTCAGAGTTCCAATCACAGTCTCTCATCTCCTGACCCATAAAAAGTCTTGTATCGCCAATTCCATATAGCTAAGTATATGATATTTATATCTGGGCTCTCATCATCTGCTACAGAAAATGCTATAACCTATTTAACTTTTTTTATACAACTTTTCTGTCAGGGCTAAGACATGACTTGAAAATGCTGGTCCACAGTATTTTTAGTAAGACAAATTTACAAATGCATGTGTCTGGGTCGAACACATAATTTCTGCTGTATTCTCGGATGCTCTTTTATAAACTTGCCATCTATAAAAGCTTTTGCTGTCTGGGCTTTTTTTTTTCCACTTATTGTATAACTTCCTTTACAGTAGTATCAGATATTTTATTCATATTCAAAAATAATTTTTTGTTGACATGTAAGTCCTATTTTTATGTTCTTTTTCATTTCCCATCTTCTCCATATACCAGTCATAGATCTCATTAGAGTTTATCTCATAATGGTTTCATATGATTTCACATTTTACAATCTCTTAAGTTGTGGTTCTCTTAATATGAATATCTTTAATTT
Organism: Phyllostomus hastatus; assembly: GCF_019186645.2. Taxonomy (NCBI): domain Eukaryota; kingdom Metazoa; phylum Chordata; class Mammalia; order Chiroptera; family Phyllostomidae; genus Phyllostomus; species Phyllostomus hastatus. The sequence continues at coordinate 25,064,903 of NW_025334004.1, read as the reverse complement.
GCATATTACATATGGAAGAGTATTTTTCACTTCATCGGAGAAAGATCATCTCTTCCGTTGTGTCCTAATCAAGCATCTCTTCTCCACAGTCAGTGGAGATACAGGTGTAGAGAGGCAGTTACCTACTCTAGGAGAAACACGTGCAAGTGGCAACTGAGATAGGCTTCAGTGATGGAGAGTAATAGGGAGTGGTGGCACTTGCGGCTAATGAAAGAGCAAATGCTCCATCTGAAGGCATAGTTGCAGTCGCTCCATATGAAAATGGTGGCTCATTATTTCATGCAGAAATGCAGATCCAGCATTGCTCAATTTAATAATATTTTAAAAAGAGAAGCTGGAAATGATTGGCCTAATTAAAACAGCACAAACACTACAGGCCAGCAGGCCGGACAGAACAGGCCAGAAAGCCGGATTAGCCTCACTGGCAATCAGTGTGCAATCTCTGTGTGAAAGCTTTAGATATTTTTATAGAATTTTGCTTTTTCAAGACGACATTCACTACCGTGACTAAAACTCTGGAAATCCCCCAAAACCTCAAACACTTGCAAACAATTTTATAGATGTGAGTTTATGGAGTGCAATTCTTATTTTTATTATCCCCGTAAGTTCTCCCTCCTGGTGGGGACGTCGGTCACGTGGCCCTGCGTCTACCGTCACAGAGGAGATGTCATGTGATGTGGCCGCAGAGCAGCTCTGAGATTTACAGATGGGCACATGCTCCCAGCCAGGCCAGTCAGAATCCTCCCCAGGTTTTTGTTTAAACACTTGAGAGACTCACTTTTCATGGGGCTCACCACCTGGAGGTACAATTGAGTCTAGAATTATTTGTGGCCATTTTTGTCACCACACAGGAAAAGTCTGTCTCAAAAGAGGCCAATGTGGAGGAAGATATTGGAGTCAAAAACTGAAAGAGACCAATTGGTCAGTATGTCATTTGAGTTGCTAAATCCAGCAGTCTTTGAACACAGAGTTTTCCTTGGTCTTCCTAGTTACATAAAGCAATGTCTTCCCCTTTTTTGGCCTAGGCTAGGTTAGGGTAGTTTTCTGTGATGAACAAAGAATGTTTATACTCTCTCCATTTGGGATAAATAACTAATATTACCCATTATATCTGAGTTGTTGGCAAGCCTTTTGGTCCATATAATCCTGCATTTTCTCCACTGTAAACTACTACGCTCAATCATGATCTCTTATTTAACCTCAATTTTATGGACTAGAGTTGGAAAACCTTTTCTGTAAAGGGCCAAAGAGAAACTATTTTAGACATTTTGGCTCAGAAGGGCTCTGTTACAAGGTAACTCTGCCTTTTAGTGCAAAACCAGCCATAAACAATGCATAAACAAGTGAGTGTGGCTGTGTTAAAATAAAGCTATTAATGGCACTGAAATTCAGATTTCACATCATTTTCACAGGTCATGAAACATTACTCTCCCTCTCACTCTTTTTCAACCTCCTAAAATCGTTCTTGGCTGTGAGTTGCATTGGCCTGTGGGTAGGAGCTGGCTGACCCCGTCACAGACCACAGCCTCCGTGAGGGTGAGGAGGGAGCCTCAGTGTCAGCGTCGCCAACAGCGGGGGGCAGTGTTTGCACCCCGCAGTGCACTGCTACTTATTGAATGGATACATGGGTGCTCAAGAAAACCGAGATGATGGAAAATTCAGTTTTCACCAAAAAATACAGTCACAACAAGCGTTTTGGAAATTCAGTAGAAATGTTATTGAAAGTTTAAGGAACCCGAGGAAGGCCCTTGCTTCTACCTACTTCTCTGCCCCTTCTTGTCCCTGGCTCAGCTCTTTACAGCATGTTGAAACCAATCAAAGTATTCAGATGAATAGAGGAATCCACTCATGACCAACCTTCCCAGTTCTTTTTTTTTAAGATTTTATTTATTTATTTTTAGAGAGAGGGGAAGGGAAGGAGAGAGGGAGAGAGAAACATCAATGTGTGGTTGCCTCTCACGCACCCTACTGGAGGCCTGGCCTACAACCCAGGCATGTGCCCTGACTGGGAATCGAACCAGCAACTCTCTGGTTCATAGACTGGCACTCAGTCCACTGAGCCACACCAGCGAGGCCCAACCTCCCCAGTTCTATGAGTGGCATTCTCAGGAGGTCATTGGTCTCAGGCAACACATTCAATTGCTCATATTTTTTCCCTACACATAAAATGGAGACAGTATCACTTATTGAACCAACTTCATATGGCTTCTTAAAAGTTCCACGTGAATTAGTGAACATAGAAGGTACATAAGCTTTTTTTTAAAGATTTTATTTATTTATTTTTAGAGAGGAAAGGGAGGGAGAAAGAGAGAGAGAGAGAGAAACATCAATGTGCGGTTGCTGGGGGTCATGACCTGCAACCCAGGCATGTGCCCTGACTGGGAATCAAACCTGCGACACTTTGGTTCACAACCCGCATTCAATCCACTGAGCTACGCCAGACAGGGCTGGTACATAAGCTTTTTAAATTCCTAAAAAGTTTAAAACATTTTTACTAAAGATTTCAGAAGTTTTCATAATGATCAATGTGTATAAAAAATGTGATCCAGCCTGCTTAACAAAACTGATCAAATTTGTTCCCTTCAAAAAAAAAAAAAAAGGAACCAAGAACTCTGTCACTTATGTTTAAGACTGTGGTCTCCGTTTCAACATTTCAGTTTTTTGCATTTCTTCGATAACACAGGTCAGAATCAAATGCCGAGGTACCAATGAGATCCTCTCAAGGTACCTTCTGACTGAACTCATCCCGAGTTAACCTCCCCCGCCCATGAGGCTGCGGAAGCAAGCATCGCGGTAGGTAACTAAAGAAACATCTCCCGATACTGATGCTGTCCACGTCACCCAGGCAGGGAGCTGCTGCCCACAGAGTCAGCAGAACACAGTGAGGGCCTGTGTCAGAATACAAGGGCACCAGCGAAATCTAGCCGTGGCTGTGTCGTACCTAACGCTTCATCTGGAAATCTAAGGATACAGAATGTGTGTTTTCTCAGGAAGCACCACGTTGAGTGAACCTGCCATTAGGAGGACAACTTAGCGATGTTCTAATCAAGTTCATGGCTGGATGTGAATGTTCCTGAGATCCTGACTCTAAAGAAGTCTTGAGAGGGACTCGCCCTGGCACAGGCCTCAGGGCAGGGAAACAGGTGCACCAGCCTTCTGAATGGGCTGTGCCATCATTGTTCACTGCAGCAGGTGGGAGTCACCCGACAGTAAGTACTTCCTCCCGCGGTCGGTCCGCTGTGCTGATAAGCACTGTATCTGGTGCAGCTAGAAACAGGGCCGAGAAAGGCGACAGCCACGGAGGCAGGGGGGAAGCATAGAAAAGTGTCTGGGAAGGAAAGGATTCACACCATTAAGAACGAGGCTCAATACGCTGATAAAAAAGCCTCAGCAAGTTGTAAACATATTTTCTAAAATGTAATCTAGGAGAACTGTGCGCTTGTAAAAGGAAACCTGTATCGGGCCATGTGGATTCAGACTTCACACCAATGTAGTTGAAAACTATCTTGTGTATCTCTTGTTCTAAGGGGGAAAAACAGAAAATCAATACAGTTAATGTAAAAAGAGGGGCTCAGACTAGTGGGCCAATCCCAGTGGCTACACCAGGTCCCATCAAAAAGGCCCCAACCTAAAGCTGCAGGAACCCTTTGAGAGGCCACCAAAAATCCAACTAAGCACCCATACTCAGTGCTTACAAGCCACTCTGTTTTTACCACATTTTTGTTCAATAAATGTGAAGCACTGCTGAATTATTTCCTAGCCTACTAGAATAACGCGGTTCCACGATATTAAATTTACCAGCACAGAGATGCTTTCTGGAATATGAAGCAGGACCTGAGTCTTGAATTTGTGCCAGAACATTACAAACACAAACCACAGAAGAAATCAGATCGTGCTGAGGGAGCAAATGCTCCTTCTTAAAGGACAATGTCATCTTCAAAATGGAACAAAAGAGAGCCCTTGATCCTAGCTTCAAGTCAAGGAGTTCTTGAATTATGTCTCCAGTTATGTCTGTGTAATCTACGTTGATTACAAGCTGCTTTCTGGGCTGCACGGAGGATGCATGTGTTTGGGAATTGTGGGCAGAGAAGCTGTCATAACAGGCTCCATGGGCACAGCGAAGCTCAGTGGGAGTAGACATGGGTGTCTGGAGAAACAGGACTTGAACTTTCAGATAAGAAAAACAGGGAGAATCTCCGCCTTATTCTCATGGCATCCAGTGCCAGTGCCTCGACGGAGAGGAGGTACCTAGAAGACAATGTCCAGATTCAGGAATATGTCCCCTAATGGCCAGGACAATGATGTTTTTTTCTCTCAATGGAGACTAGGAAGAGACAGGAGAACCAGGCACTGAATATTTACAGGATGAAGATAAACCAACCAGCTGATAGGGATACACCAGTACATACTTCTCCAATTTTCACAATAGCCTACAGGGGAGTGCCGTCCCCCTGTAGCGTGAGAAATAATTATTTTTAGCTCTGAGCCATCAACCACAAACCAGACTTTTATGATGTAATCACAGTTGCATTGTACTGACTTGCAACTGATGGATTGCTCGATAGGACAGTTTCTGCAGCTGAGTCTGAGAATGAAAGCGTGAGTTTGTCTTGGTTGGTATCAGGCAGTGTATCCACGGAGGGGTTATCTGAATGGTCCTCCTGGCTGCCTCCAGCACAGGGCGAGGAGGAAAGGCTGATGCAGCTAACGAAGACTATGAGGTCAAAGGAGACTGCCGTAAAGGCCCACCGGGTTTCCCCTCACCCCAGGCTCACGTGTCCCGGGAAGACAAGGGGATGGGGCCTCCCCTGGCTCCAGCTGTCTCCAAGCAAACTCCAGGAATTCACAAGACAACGCTAAAGGCTGTTCTGCTTGTATCTCCCTTTCACTCATTCTTCGGAAAAAAAGAAAAAAAAGAAAGAAAAACCATGAAGTTACTAGCGCTGTTTTCTGCTCTGGGGACTGAGGAATCCAACTTGGAGATACACAACCCAGCGTGCGGATGGGCCAACAGCTCCAAAATGGCCAACTGGAACACATTTTCGCTAAGGAACTCGATAATACCAGAACCATTAAAGTATTTCTCAGCCTCAGCTGAATATTCAGTGTAGCCGAATTGCCCAGGGAGCTTTAAAGCCTTGGCATCGATTTTTGTTTGCTTGCTAGTTTTGTTTAGTCAGCATTTTCTCTTTCTTTTTCAAAAATGTTTTAAATTGAGGTATATTTCGCATCCAATAAAACATACAGATCTTCAGCGTTCATTTCAATGAGTATTTTTTTCTATTGCGGCAAAGCATAGATAACATGAAATTTACCACTTTAATCATTTTAAGTGTACAGTTCAGTGGCATCGCGTACATTCCTGCTGTTGTGCCGCCATCCCCACCATCCGTCTCCGGGACTGCTAACACTCCCCAAGTGAAACTCGGTCCCCATTAGACACTGGCTCCTCCATGATGTGGAGCATCTTTTCATACGCGTATTTGCCATCTGTATTATCTTCTTTGGTGAGGTGTCTGCTAATTGGGTTGTTTGCTTTAAGAGTTCTCTGTGTGTTTCACATAACAGTCCTTTAACAGATGTTTCGCAAATATTCTCTCCCAGTCTATGGTATATCTTCACATTCATTTGACATTGTCTTTCGCAGAGAGGAAGTTTTTCATTTCAATCAAGTCTAGCTTCATTTTTAAATATTAATTTGTAGGAATTCTTTCTATATTATGGATTCAAGTCCTATGTCAGAACTATGAGCTATGAATATTTTTCCCAGTCTTGCATTTCTCAAATAACACCTTTCAATGAGCAGACATTTTTTTAATGAAAACTAACATCAGCCTTTTTCTTCAATGGTTAGCACTTTTTGTGCCCTGTCCCCAAATTGCTAAGATGTTCTCCTATGTTTTCTTTCTAAAAGGTTTTGGGCTCCGGATTTCACATTTATATACATAATCCATCTCCGATTAAGTTTTGTGTATGCAGTGACACAATGACACTATGACACAGTGACATAGGAATTTAAGTGTATTTTTTCTATATGGATAATCAATTCTCCAGGAATATTTGTTTAAAAAGACTTTTCTTTCCCCAGTTGGAGTGCCTTGGTACCTTGGTCAAAAATCAATTGCTCATATATATGTAAGAGTATTTTTATTCTGTCCCATTGACCTACGTGTTTATCCATGTGCCGATACCACACTGTCTTGATTCAAGCCTGAAGGAGTTAAGTCTTGAAATCAGGCAGTGTACTTCTACCAACTCTACTTGTTTTTCAAGATTAGTCGGCTATGCTGGATCCTTTGCATTTCAATGCAAATTTTAGAACAAGCTTGTTTATTTCTTCACAAAATCCTCCTGGTATTTTAATAGGGATTTCAGTGAATGTATAGGCTTACTTGGAGAGAACTGATATTTTCAAAATAAAATGCTTCATTTTCTATACATTTCGGACTGTGTGAGGCCCCTCCCCTCCATACCAGTCAGAGACAGCTACTGCTTTCTTACTCCCACATTCTGCTAATAAACCAGCTCGATTTAAATCTTCCACAGGATATTGAGTTGTAATTAATCCAACCCAACTCACACGAAAACACTGACACCATTTTTCATGACGAGCATCAGAAAATAATTTATATTCTTATGACTCATCCGTGAGAACAAGAAGTCCTCAGACAGTGAAACACAGGTGTAACAGGTGACGGTCAGCCTTAGAGTCACCGTGTCCTGTCCCCTGGATGAGAAATAGTGCCACAGGAAAATATTTTCACGGACTCTCTTGCTTGGCTTGATTCAACAGGCCTCAGTGATACAAAGAGTTTCTGCAGCTGTAGATAAGATAAGATAAGATAAGATAAGATAAGATAAGATGGACACTTCTAAAACAGAATCACAGGCTCCCTGTGAACACAGATTTAAAAAAGCAGTAGAGTTCCCATGAAGAACCAAAGACAGTGTGACACCTGACAGCTAACTATACTTGCAAACCAGGCGTATCAAGTGCGACTCTAAACACCCCTGTGTGCTCTACTGGTAAGTCCTCTGGCACCTGCTTTTTGTCCAGATTAATTAAACCCACACCAGTTTTCTGTCACTGGGGTTGTTCAGCCACTGGGAGAAGTAGAAAACTGGGTGAGTATTAGCCACTATCAATTTTTGGCTCCTCCTACTACATTAGCCTCTAGTCTTACTCCTCGTCAATTCCCTTCCCGTACTGTAGTAGGAAGGGATGCTTTCATGTAAATACGGTCATAGTCTTCCCCTTATTGAAACCCTTTGTCCATTGTCCTCCAAGTAAAATCCAAACAGCTGAAACAACTTCAGTGCATCCTAGATCTGGCCGATGTCTACCGTTTCTACATCACGTGAGACTCAGTTCCTTGAACACTCACAGTATCGCCTCTTACTCAGGGGTTTCCAGCAGGCCCTTCCCGCTGCCTGAAACTGTCACCTCTCACCTCTGCTCCGCCCTTCATCAGCTAACTCATTGTCTTCATGTCTGTTCTCACAGGATCCTGAAAACCCGTCCCATAAAATTCGACACATACTTTGTAATTCCTTCTTTGTTCATTTATCTTCCCCATTAAAAATAAGCTTTGTTAGACAATGAAGTACATTGAATTCTACCACCTTTCTAGCATTAGTACTATGTCTGGTATACCCAGAAAGATCTACCCAGAAAGTATCCAGCTATGGAATATGAAAAATAGAGACATTTATTGAAGAAGATACAAGATACAAGAAATATTGTACATGGGACAATGAAACCTTAGCTCCCTTCTAAGTAGGCACCTTCAGACCTCACATGGCTCTCCCAATCACCATCAGCCGCCCCATCGTATTTTCCTGAATCTCATTGACAGTCTAAAATTTCTTCTTTCAAAGGTGATTTTAGTTTTGGGAAAAGTCAGAAGTCGCAGGGCACCAAATCTGGGCTGTAGGGGGGCTGAGTCACCTGGGTGACTTGACATTTCACCAAAAAACCCTGCATCAAATGTGATGTGTGAGCGGTTTCATTGTCGCGAAGCTGCCAATCACCAGTTGCCCATAGCTGTGGCCTTCTGAATCATCTGAATAGTTTCCACAGAGGAATGGTCAAGCTTTATGTAAAATTTGATGCAGATTCATTGCTCTGCTGGCTCAGTCATTTTGCTCACAGTACATATGCTCACTCAATGGAATGTACCACCCCACTGACTCATACAGTGATGTCATCGTTGTTCACGCATGTGCATTCCAGTCCACTCTCCTTGGCTGCCAAGATTTTTTTTGTGCTGCTTTTTTTTTTATATAATTGTTGCTCTATTATAGTTGTGCCCATTTTCCCTCATTGCTCTCCCCTGCCCACCACCCCCATCCCACTCCCAGTAAATCCCCACCCTGTTGTCCATGTCCATGGGTCATTTGTACCTGTCCCTTGACTAGACCCTTCCCCTTCTTCCCCCTAATCCCCCGCCTTTCCCCCGGCCGCTGTCAGTGTGTTCCTTGTTTCCCTGCCTCTAGTTGTATTTTGCTCATTTGCTTTGTTCACCAGGTTGCATCCATGTCGTGCAAACTGTTCTCATTATATTAACAATGGCTGGACTTTTTCCAGACAGACCTCACACAGCAGCCACTCAATATAGTATTTGTTAGCTAAATGAATAAACAGGCGTCAAACAAAAATAAAATAGTCTCCGCCCTTAAAGAACCTAGAGGAAACAGAAAGGCAAAAAGATTGATTATAACTGAGCCCAAATGATGTTATAATATAGGTATATATGAAAGTTAAGAGAGAATTAAGGCACTGATTAATTTTGCCTATATTGAGAAGGGCCCAGAAGGACGTTATAGAAGAAAAATGACACTTGAACCCAAACTTGAAGAGTAAGTATACATTCACAGTGCTTGGAATAGAGTAAGCGTTTTTGCTGGTAATGCATAACATTCATTCTTCCTTCTTTTGGTAAAATCCCTCCCATTTTCTTTTGGAGAAATAAGCTTTCCCTTTCTCAGCGCCTGAGTTTGCATCAGCTGATCCTGTTTCTGACCCCGCCCCTCAGCCTGGCCCGGCCAATGAGAATAAGAGAGAGTGGTTCGGGCAGAGGCACCAATTCCACTTCAGGCCAGTGAAAGCCCATTCAGACACTTGCTACAACAGCTGGAGAAAGGTGCCCGCCCCCTCTCGGGGATGGCCGAACCCCTAATGAAAGCCTGAAGCTGCCAGCGGCCATCTCTGTCGCCATACCACATGTGCAGAGTTTGCCTGAAGATGAAGCTAGAAGAGTGAGAAATGGACATGCGGTGGCGAGAAAGGCTGGTCTAATGACTTTGTTGAAGCCCTTGGATCCAGCTATGGCCAAGGTCAAGACGCACTCTAGGACTTTCCAGTTAAGCGAGACACCACACAGCTTTTTTGTGTTGTTTTTTTTTTAGGCTAATTTGAGTTGGATACCGGGTCTTTTGCAAATAGAAGTGTCCCAACCTATTCAGTGCTCACTGAACATCTCTTAAAACGTATACAAAGTCTGCAGGCAGAAAACAGGAGACAAGTTTCCAGTGCAAAGGAATAAACAGCATAAGTAATGGAGAAAATGAAGTTTAGACAACTTAACCTTTCTTAGACACGAAGGAGAGGATAACCGTTCCCGCTCTCAGCAGCCTGCAGAGGTACGGGCTTCGGTGTCCCCTCAGGCACGCATCCGACGGCTCTTCCTTCAGTGCTCAGGCTGCCGTACGGTGGGAATCATGGCACATTATAAAAGAATGATTCGTCCAGTGTTGTTCAAAGAAGGCTACATATTTTGTTCATGTTCTGAATGAAAAGATTCCAGGCAACATTACAGAACTCATTTATCATATCTGTATGAAGCTATTAGAAACCATCCATAAACTAACCATTATGATGTCAATGTTCTTGATAAGCACTGGGAAACAATTCCTATTCTTAATTTATAGCCAACAGATCTGTGTAACCAGTGTCCTGTTCAAACAGCAGGTGTGATGACCTGAGCGTGGCCTGCTCGCCGTGACCTGATTTCACCACCTTATCTGCGTTATCAAGTTACACATCTATTCAAATAGGTCTTTTCAACTTGTCTTGTGTAATTTTGATGTTGCAACTTTACACACAAAATCTCATTTCTGTTACTTAACTCATAGTTCTGTCTTGGTCTTATTTCCAGCACAGCTTTCTTTTTATTTAATTAAAAATCCTAAAGAATTTATATAACAAAAATATAGAGAACCAACTGGCTTTTGTACCTCTTTGACCTAGGTTCTAAATTAACTGTAACATTTGCTAAAATGCACTAATTGACAAAGACTCACAGACTTAATATTGTTGCTAAAATTTTATTTTTACTTATTTATTTATTTTTAAAGATTTTACTTATTTATTTTTAGAGAGAGGGGAAGGGAGGGAAGGAGAGAGGGAGAGAAACATCAGTGTGTGGTTTCTCGCGCATTCCCTACTGGGGACCTGGCCCACAGCCCAGGCATGGGCCCTGACTGGGAATCAAACTGGCAACCCTTTGGTTCACAGGCCAGCACCCAATCCACTGAGCCACACCAGCCAGGGCTATTCTTACTTTTTTTTTTTAAGGTTTTATTTATTTACTTTTAGAGAGAGGGGAAGGGAGAGATAGAGAGAGGGAGAGAAACATCGATGTGAGAGAGAGATGTTAATCAGTTGCCTCTTGTACACACTCCTACTGGGGACTGAGCCTGCAACCCAGGCATGTGCCCTGACCAGGAATCGAACCCATGACCTTTCACTCTGCAGGACAATGCCCAACCGAGCCACACTGGTCAGAGCAGTTTAATTACCCCTGGGTATCCCACTAAATGACCCCTATTATCTTAAGAAGGTAACTAAATATAAAGGAGAAATAGCTACACCTCATCTTAACTGTATCCTTGTCTAAATCTGTCGTAGTCATAGTACCCATTGCCCTAAAATGTCCCACATTGGTATAGATGCTCTAACACAGTGAATAATACATGAAAATTGAAGTAACCTTTTGGGACTTATTATAGATTGGCTGAGAAATGGGACCTCATGGACTCCCAGTTAATAGTTCGCAGGCCCAATGTAAAATAAAGCAGAGCCTTCCAGGATAAAAACTTACTACATAACACCCAGCTAATAAAGGGTTGATCATCTCCATTGCTTCTCCATTTAACAGCCCAGTTTTTCTTACTTTTCAAATTTTGCCTGGAAAAAAAAATAAAGGGCACCCAGTGCGGATTACTACACCCTAAATGCTCTAGTCCGGCGCATCACGGCCCGTACCCCACATTCAGTGCTACGGAAATTACTGGCTCGCCTGTCAATAACAATAAGTATTTTGTTCTTATGGATCTGGTGCACATGTTCCGCTCAGTGCCCATTTCAGCAGCCTCTCAGCTGCGGTGTGTGCTTTCACCCCCCAAGGGACACGGCGCCTTTCTCAGGCTACCCCCAGGGCAACCCCCGCAGCTTGGCCGTCTCACGCAACCCTTGCTGACCAGACCTTCACTACATCCACCTCTCTCCAGGTATGAGACTGCATTGATGACATCCTCCTCCAAGGCGGTTAATTTGACACACTCACCTTTCTTGACTAAGAGACATCATCTTTTTGGTTGCTACGGAGGCCACGTACAGGCCAAGACTGCAGAGCCGCTGCTGGCTGCCGTGGTGTTAGCAGGGACTTGGGTTTAACCCTCCCGCGCTGCAAGGAAGGACACGCCTTCATTCCTTGTTCTTACAGGTAAGAGATCCTTCGTCTAGCTTCCTCGCCATCTATCGCGTTACACCCAGCCCCCGGAATAAACTGGCCTTCACTGTTCTCTGTCTTCATTCCTCTTGTAGAGTAGGGGAAGGAAGGAGGAAATGATTTACCTATCGTGCTTTAATATTTTCCAAAGTTTCTGGCATATTTACTCGTTCAGTCACTTGTTCATTCATTCACTTACACAATCATTCATTCACGGCTGACAGTGCTGGGCCCGGGGCCAGGGCCGGGGGACACTGAAGTGGACACAGCGCCATCTCTCCCCACAGGAGCTCAGTTTCATTGTGAAGGCTCTTCTCAAAAGAGGCAATGAAAGGGGGGGGGGGGTTCTGGGGCTTTTGTCTTTGGTTTTTGGTTTTATCCAAGTTAGAGCTTAAAGAGTCGAATCCTTCCGCACATTTCTACTTTCAGCCGTAAGAGAGTGATGGGCACTGGGTCGCTCCCCCACTGAAAACACTGAAAACATTGAAAACACCACACAGGCTGCAGGAGACGACTTTTTCAGGCACTGAACACAGAGCGAGAGCGGGAGCAGGATCCCTGAGAGAGGACCCCCGGGGGCGACCTGGGCACTGCCGCTCCCGACGACGCACAGAGGTGCGCCTGGTTCCTCCGCTGCAGCCTCTGGAACGTGCGAGGCAGCGCCCTGGGGAAGAGGCTGCTGTCTGAGCAGGTGGTGGGGGTGGGCGAAGGGGCCTGAGTGGGGGGTGGCGTGGGAGATGCGGGCTAGGGGTGGCATGTACGTCATGCCTTAATATAGAAACCACATCCTAGAGTCAGGGCCCTGCCCTAAGGCTAAGTTTAAAATGAAAATAGAACCACCCAAAGAAATAATAAAACCAAGACTAACAGGATCAAAAGAATTCCCCAGTGATCCAAATGCCTGTTGGGACAAGCAAAAGGTTCTTTCAAGGAAGGTGTCGTAATCCAAGTTCATTACCACACATCATCCCCAGTAGGCAGGACAACGTTATTTGTCTATTGGCAAGTTCAGTGCTTGGTACACTGAATGAACGCACTGCCGGTGCATGCAACAGCACAGGTGAATCTCACAGACACGGTGTGAAGCCAGATTATAATGGGTGTGTACTGTATAATTCACTTACATGAGGTCTAAGTACAGGCAAAACTAAATGGCAGTGAAAATGATCAGAACAGTGGTTACTAAGGCAGGGGCAGGGGTGGCAGTAGGACTTGACTTCAAGGAGACATGGGGAATTTTCAGGAGTGATGAAATCGCTCTGGCCTTTGGTTTGGGTGGTGGGCACACGACTTTGTTGAAACTCATCGAACTTTGCACTTCAAATGTGTGGTCTTAGTATATGTAAATTACACCTCAAAAATCTATTTAAGTTTTTTAAAAACAGCAAAAAATAGAACCATGTTTCACATAGCAATATTGAGCTTTTCATACAAGCCGAAGTGAACTGTTTTACTTAAAAAAATGTAATTTTATTGAAGTCATTACAAGCTGATTTACACTGCCTTGCAAGAACTGACTATTAAATTGTAGGAACTTTGAGAGCCAGCTGTCAAACCATTGTTAGCTTGAAATTGGTCGTCGTAGAAGTCTTTACAACACATTATAAATCAACATCTCCCCTCAATCCCCCACCTCTGGTTTCCTAGCACACCCTTGGATTTATGATTTATATTAAACTAAAGATCTGCTTTGCATGTCATGTTTAGAGTTATGGGCAAGAAACAAAGCAAACTTTCCAAAATGTAGTTCTACAAACTCATTTTCCTGCTCCCCTTTTCTTCCCATCACCTCTACTCCCAGACAGTAATTTCAACTCCTTTGGCTGTTGAATTTTGAATTTTCTTCAGGTCACTAAATAACATGCACATGCTGCTACTTATTTTTGTCCGTTTTGGCACTGTCTACTGACTTCCCACTACGAAAGACACGAGTTTCGTCTTCTTTCCATAAAACGTCCGCCGCCTTCAAAATACACTGCGCACCACCCCACCCTTCCAACACTGTGCTCCCCTTTTAGTTAGATGAACACCGAGTGTTCACACAAATCTATGAGGAAGACATCACAGCTCAGCTGTCTAGTATCACGAGTCCTTCGGCTTTTCTTTCCCTGCACAACTTTTTGTTTTCTCTGTAGTTGGCGATATTCTCGTGTTTGCTTTTTGTTTCATTTGCTTAGTTTTCTGTGTACTTATCATTGAGTTATACCCAAAGTATCTCAGCTGTTTAAAATTTCCCTCAATAGTTCCAGCGCATCAGGGATTCTGGCGCCATCACCTCCCTGGCAGCACCTCTTTGGAACTGCTTGCTCTCGCCTCTGTTTTTTTTTCTTTTTGTCTTTTTTTCTTTTCCTGCTCTCTCTAAGCTCTCATTATTCAGATGTTGAACAAAATGAACTGCTTCTCTAATCTTATCTTTCTCATTTTTCATCTGTCTTCTTGTCCTACTTCCTGGGAGCTTTCTTAAACTTTATCTTTTCAGTCTTTTACTTTTTAAAAAGTTCTTGTAACATTTTAAATTTCATCTATTTTCATCTTATGATGGCAATATATTCTCTCTTTTGACAACATCAATGCATTTTTTAAATATTTCATCTCCCTGAGGAATCTCTCTCTCCCAAGTTGTCCTCCCCCCATCTGTGTAGAGAGGCGCTGTGTGTGTGAAAGGCAGTCCTGTGGACACAGATATCAACTCTCTGCTTCAGAGTGAGGCTGTTCAAGGTTCATGGAAAGCTCTGGACACCCATGGGTAGAGCTTGTCAGCCTCTGCGCTTCACTCTAGGGACTTTCTGGCTGGACTGTCTCATTGAAAATTTTCTTTCCTTACATCTTTTCTTCTAAGCTTGTGAAATTCCTTAAAAAACAGTCCAGTCTTTTGCTTGGGAGAGTGTGGTCTCGAACTAGAGTATGCGCCAGAATCGCCCAGGGGGCTTATTCCAACTCAGATTGGGACGGGGGGGGGGGGGGGGCAGCCTACCGAGTTTGTGATTCTTTAGGTCTAGGATAGGGCTCTAAAGTTTGCATTTCTAACAGGTCTTGAGACGACACTGACACTGCTAGTCCTGGGACCATGCTCTGACAACAGTGGCTGGGCTGGAGGATATAAATGTGATGGCCTCAAGTGAGATCTGAGTTAAAGGGTTGAGTTTTTAACATTAACAGTGTCAACTTTTCTTAATTCCTTGTTTTCGGTAATTATATTCTCACCTCAACAGTGCCTGGTACCTTCTGTCCAGAGACCCTCTATTTCATATTCTCTAGAAAATAAAGTTCAAATCTTCTGCTAGGGTTGTGGGGGGTGGTGCTGTTCCCCAGGCTAGAATGGGGAACAGGATCTAAGGATCTTAGTGTTTCTTAAGCACATTCCCTTTGGTTTCAGTCCCATAACCTCCACTTCCAGAGGTACCTCGTCCTCCAACCGCCCAGTGCTCTGAGAATTCTGTAGGGGCAAATCAAATGTGTCATGAGTCTGAGATATAAGCCACACATAGGAAATTCTGGTGACTCGACACAAGAAATAAAGTACATGAACCAGAAAGTTCATCTTTGTGCATAAAGGGCAATGCTAAAAATGTGAATACCGTGCTGAGATGCTCTGTTCCAGGCCGCCTTCTGCCAAACAATAATTAAAGTGACTATGATTCATTGGGGATAGACCCAATGTCAGAATCACACTATTTCCTTTAGATATACTCTGTCTCTCAGAATCTTGACAGCAGCCTGACAAAATGGCACTACTTTATGTTTCAATTAGGAAATTGAAACTCAGAAGAGTTAAGTAAATAGCTGAAGGCCCACAGGAAAGGTAGAACTAGAAGAGGATTGAAAGGCCACCTTATTCTAAAGCCACCACATAACCATTTTGCAATACGGTGACTTAAAAGCAAAGAAAACCATTTATTGGGAACACAAAACCCAAGCTGGTTTAATAAGGCAACATGGCACACTTGGCTTTTGTTTTGTTAAAACAGATGTGGGCCCTGTTTTATTGAGTGTATGATCCGGACAGCCTCTTCCAGAGAAAAACTCCAAAAAAAAAAAATAGTCATTACATTGAAGACTGTTAGATTTAACAGCTCAGTGAGTAATGCGCAAGAACAAGTTCATTCAAGATTATTATAGATACATAAGTCACTAAACAGATTTCTAGCAAGGAAATCAACCTCAGAGACGCACAGGTCTTGTTATTTAACATCGCTTTGCAATGTCTCCTGTCTTTTTACATAAAAACTGATTCTAAACACTTGACTCGACAAAGGTGGTTTCCCCAAAGGATACTTTGAGGGTAGATTTTTTTCCTTCCATGTATAAAGGTCACTCTGAGGAATTCTATTCGTAGGGAGATTTCCAAGTGAAGATTGTTTGCCCGAAGAGGGAGATTTAACTAGTTCTAAAATCTGAAGAACAAAGGGAACACGGCTTCGCGTCACTTCTCGAGAGTGGAAGTAATTCGGTAAAACAGATAAATATGTGTGGGCAAAAGAGAAGAGGGGAAGAATAAGAGGAAAAATGACAAAACTGTGCTTGGGAAGAGCTCAGAAAGGAAGAGCGGAGATGTCGGCAGTGAGGGGGAGGAGGAGGCGGAGACCGGGAGAAAGGTGCTGGCGTGAAACTGCCGGGAAATGTCTTTGTCCACGTTCCCTGGGAGGGAACAGAAATCGCTAGGCTGCTTCGTGTTTCTACGATCCTTTTCCGTAGGCCAGGCAGCGGGCCTCAGAACCATAAAAAGTAAAATGCCGTTGACTAAGAGCAAAATTTTCACTCAGTTTAAAAAGGCTTGCGAAGAAAACTAACACGATTCTGCTGATTGGCTGAGCTTCCAGAAGAAACGCACCCCTCCTGACACTTTGCCCTCCGTCCAGCGGGACCCGCATCAGAATTCTGACGTCCAGAACCAGGAGATAACAAATGGGTGTTGTTTTAAGCCACAAGTTCATGGTTATTTGTCACAGCAGCGATAGGAAATTAATACAATTGACGAGCCAATGTATGCAAACGAGTTCATCTTCTCTTACTCTCTAAAACAAGCCAATAGACAAGTAAAAAAAATCACATTTTTTTTGTTAGAACAAAACTGACTCCATTTTCCAATAAGTATATTCCCAGTTAAACTGAATTAATGAGGTTTTATGGAAACAAAAGCTAGAGCTGAATTAAATATGTACACACAGCCTATTTAGCACATCCTCATCCTTGAATAATACTGTTGTAGTCTGGCCAACTCTGCCTCTCTACCCGTGCAGAATGAAGTTAAACAAAAACATCCTTTCCCAAGAAGAACTTCCTCCACGAGCCTGTATGCATGCATTAATGCTTTAATTCTGGCAGCCTGGCATCAGCTCTGCTGTCAGGATGCTTCCTCTATTCCTTTAAAAACGTTCCCACACTAGTGAGTATTCCCTTTTCCCCCCTTTGACATTACCAGGGCGCTACTGTGAATGGCAAATAGCCATTAGCTGTACTGCGCGCAAATTTAAGGTTTTTTGGGGGAGGAGGGGAATAACAAAGAACATGAGAAAGAAACAGTTAGGGTCCTAGTGTTCAAAAGTTAATGTTAATTAGGTTACTTAAATCTTTCATATACCTTTTTTCACCTATAGTAGTTAAAGGATTAGGTCCCAGGTTGGCCAGCCCATAATACCTGGTCAACCCATTAAGTATGTGAAGTTTGAGTTAGCTGCACACAGGAAGTCTCCCGCATCTCTTGATATTTTCTGTATGCGAATCACTTTGGTATGGACTCAAAATGCAGAGATGAATGAATGAAGTTCTTGCCGTCATATCGTTCACAATCTGCAGGAGAATTAGAATCACACCATTGCTGGCTGATACCATGAGGCACTCTCAGGAAAAGTTCTGTGGGGCACAGAGGACACGGGTAGTTTGCCCGACGGCACCGGGACACGTGGCAGCGAAGGAGCACCGCGCAGTGTCTGAAACAGATGAACATTCCTACTCCAGCTGCCTCTACACTTGCTGGGAAGGAGGCAACAGCGGCCTCCATTGGGGAAGAGCCAGTTTAAACATCCCTGGTGCCTAGTCAACTGCTCTTGCCTCTGTGAAAGAAACGGCTCTACGCCACATTCCTAAACCCAGGCAAACCAGTCCCTGGGTATTCTGGATTGGGAGATATCGGGGAACACTGGAGTCCGGTAGTCCTGGTTTCCAATCTGATTTGAACCCGTCCCTATATTATCTTGGTAATGACTTAGCACTGCAGTCTCTGCTTTCTTGGCTGTAAAACAACGATCAATGTTCTCATCGCTCAGGATAGTGGTGAAGATTAGAGGTGATTTATGTAAAGCGCCCAGCAGGAGAGATCAAGGGTGGAATTCTGAATTCAGACTGTAGCCGATAAGCACACAAGTCAAGTGTTCACAGATCAGGACATACCCAGAACTCTTCGAGAACCACTGCTGAGTTTAACTGATGCCCTTCAGAAAAATAAAGCAAAATGCAACAAACTAGACCTACTTCTTATTTCACTGAAGAATAAATCTAGCAGCTCCGAATCTGAAGTGTTTTGTCATTTCACAGCAACCCCTTAGCAAGCCTCAGAAAGAAAGGAGTGTACGCTCCCTAAGCACGAGGGCCGTGCCTTCGCCGCCCCTGGCCCTACACTACAGCTATCGCGATCCTCTGTTTAGTAGGTGCTCATTCTTTCCTTAAAGTGTAGTGATATAGAGTTCAACTGAACAAGTACATAATAAAAAGACTGCCATTATCTGGACATGATAATTCAGAGTGGACGGAAGTATCCAGAATATGTCCCTACTAATATAATTTATAAAACATTCTATTTGAGAAGCAGGAAAATCTCTCAGAGCAAACCCACTCATTTAAGAAATAAGCGGTCTGAGCACATACTATGTGTCTGCACTGCTCCAGGCACCGGGGAGACAGCAGTGAACCAGAGACAAAAACCCCTGCCTTCGTGAAGGTTGCACTCTAGTCTGAGAGGTGCACAGGGCACGTAACAACATTTATAAATAACTGCAATATATGAGCTAAGTGCTAAGAAACAAAGAGCAGAAATAAAGACAGGAAGTGTGGGGGGCGGTAGCCATGCCACGGTGGGAGTTCCAGATTCTGTATATATTTTGAAGGTAAAAAAAAAAGATTTGCTAATTGGCCACATGAAGTACTGTCAAATATTCAACTATTAGGATATTCCTGGAGTCAGGAGAGCTTTACCCCCGATTCCCTCCATCAACAGAACTATGCTGGAAAATATTTCAACCACGTAACTCATGGAACAACAGAAACAACATGGATTCTGCAGACTTTAAATAAGAGGACAGGAAATTTTAAGTAAACCTTTAAAGGAAACACATACTGGGTGCTAATGCTGGTTGGCAGGTCAATTACTAAGCATCCTAAGTAGAATGACTTCACTTTATTTGATAGATCAACAGCTTACAAATGAATTTTATAAGAGTAAAGAAAACACTAAATAATCAAGGTTAGCACAGCCAGAAGTTACAGAAATAATCAATTACTTGAATGAACCAACTCTTCATGTACTATTAGGGAAAAATCCATTACTTATATTTCTAATTCAAAAATAATATGAATTAAACCAATTAGGCTCTTTTAAGATTAGCAAAAGTAGAACTAGTACTATATTAATAGAATTTCACTTTTATTTCCTTTAAACTTTGTTTCCTCTATAGTGCACGATACTAATTTAAAGATTACTATAAAGTACTTATTTGAAAATAAGTATATACTTATTATATATATAATAAGTATATACTTATTATATACTTATAATTGTCCATTATATATGGACAATTGAAAATTATAGAGAGATTTAAAATTTATACCTACATAAACGGAAAAGGAAGGAAGGAAGGAAGGGAGGGAGGGAGGGAGAGAGGGAGGGTAAGGAAAGGAAAGAGGGAAGGAAGGAAGGAAGGAAGGAAAGAAGGGTCACCCTTTTATAGTAATTTCTCATTCCCAAACTTCCCCATTTTATCATCTTGTTCAAAGTGGTACCAGAGATGTCCAGCAGATGGCACTCATACATTTTTCTAAATACGTTGCTGAATAAAACCAGGATTGCCTAAACTTTGTATTTCAGACCAGAAAGACGAATAAATCATAGTCAGAAGCAAACACATTTTAAGATGTTCTATTACCATGAAGAAATAGTGCTTTTAAGCTACTCTAATGCACATTCATAGCTTGTAAGCAACTTACAATTTTCACTTCCTATTCCAGCAGCTGGTAGAAAGCAAGCATTAGGAACCACGTGCCAATCAGCAGCTTGATAATAGAAGGCTGTCAGTGACCACGGAGAGACCCACAAACTTTCTCCATTATGGGTATGGGGCCATTATTTAATTCTAGTTTCTTTTCAATGCTTTTATCGGTTGTTCTACACTGACAGGCTTTGAAACGAGCAAACATTATTACTACCATTTTCAACAACGTAAACAGGCTCAGAAAGAGAAAGACATGAGAAGATAGGCTAATTCAATCAAGAAACATAATCGACCATAAGTGGATCCAGTTTCTTTCACTAGAGGATCAATCATTTATGCTAAAATCCTCAATTAATAAATATGGGTTAAACGCACAAGTTCGTTCAACCACATCTCAACACACATACACTGAACACTCCCCACGTGCCAGCACAGTTCTAGGCTCTGAGGAAAAAGTGGTGTACAAGACAGACAATCAATCCCCTGCTCTCCCAGAACTTATGCTTTAGTCATGATAAGTAGAAAAGAAAAATAAGATATTAGACATTAGCAGCAGTACGAAGAATGAATGAATTAAACTGGAGTGAATGATGTGACCACATGACTACTTAGACTGGCAGGGGTGTCCAACCTTTTGGCGTCTCCGGGCCACACTGGAAGAACAGTTGTCTTGGCCCACACGTTAAATACACAAACACTAGTGAAAACTGATGAGCTGCATGTGGCCCACGGGCTGCAGGTTGGACACCCCTGGAAGGCTTCTCCAAGGAGGTGGCATTCCGTGTCACCTGAAAGACAACAGCAGAGAGCCACGTACGGATCAGGAGGAGCATCCTAAGCAGCAGGATCTCAGCTCGTGAAATGATCCAAAGGCCAGAGCCAGCAAGGCCTATCCAGAGAGCAGAAAGGCCAGGGTGGTCCGCGAACAATGGGCAAGGGGTTCCAGGAGCCCGGATGGAAGGATGGCTAACAATGGATGGAGGGAATAATAGAAGGGGAAAATACAGAAATAAACAAGAATGCTAATTGCAGGTTAATCAGAGATTTTTTTTTTACCTGTTGATCTTTCTGGAAGCTTTCTATGAGCCCATATTTCTGTCTTAGCAAGTACTGAAAAAAAAATGAATATAACTCTTCTTCTTTGATATTTTAAGAAGATGCCATCCCTCAGATTTCTACCTTAAATTATCAATGACCAGAGGGTGGCACTGAAAAAAGTATCTGTAGAAAGTGTAATAAAGTGGGATGAATAGGTGTTAATTTCAAGAGATACCCAGAAGGTGAGTTTTCAATAATACTTGATTTGAGTCTGTTTTGTACTGATTTGCCCCTTCCTCCACGGGGAGTATAAAAGATATTCTTAGTTTATTAAATATTCACATTCACTGATTCTGATTACCAAGAGGGAGATTGATTTTTTTAATTCTTAAGATTTATTTTATTTTTAGAGAGGGAAGGGGAGGGAGAGAAACATCTATCGGTTGCCTCTAGCATGCCCCCAACTGGGGACCTGGCCTGCAACCCAGCCGTGTGTCGTGACCAGGAATGGAACCAGCAACCTTTTGGTTCATAGGCCAGTGTTCAGTCCACTGAGCCACACCAGCCAGGGCCAAAAGGGTGATTTGAATGATTCTCAAATTTCTCTTATCTTCTTTTTTTAAAATAAAATTAAAAATAATAATTTAAACTATTGTTCAAGTACAGTTTTCTTTTACTCTCATCCCAGCCCACCCCCCAGCCCTCCCCACCTCCCTCCCATTCCCACCCCCCTTAATTTTTGTCCATGTGTCCTTTATACTTGTTCCTGTAAACCCTTCCCTTTTTCCCCTGAAATTTCCTCCCCTCTCCTCTCTGGTCACTGTCAACTTGTCCCCTATTTCAGTGTCTTTGGTTATATTTTGCTTGTTTCTCTGTTTTGTTGTTTAGGTTCCTGTTAAAGGTGAGACCATATGGTATTTGTCTTTCACCACCTGGCTTATTTCACTTAAATGCTCTCCAGTTCAACATAATGCTCTCCAGTTCCATCCAAGCTGTCACAAAGGGTAGGAGCTCCTTCTTTCTCTCTGCTGCATAGAATTCCATTGTGTAAATGTACCACAGTTTTTTGATCCATTCATTTATTGATGGGCACTAGGTTGCTTCCAACCACTTGGCTATTGTAAATTGTGCTGCTATGAACATTGGGGTGCAAAGGTTTTTTGGATTGGTGTTTCAGGGTTCTTAGGGTATCATCCTAGCAGTGGAATTGCTGGGTCAAAAGGCAGATCCATTTTTAGTTTTCTTAGAAAATTCCATACTGTTTTCCGCAGTGGTTGTACCAGTCTGCAGTCCCACCAGCAGTGCACTAGGGTTCCCTTTTCTCCACAACTTCTCCAACACTTCTTGTTTGTTGCTTTGTATATGATGGCCATTCTTTTATCTTCTAATACTTACCTGTTGGGTAAAATTTTATTACAAGCCAATACAGAAAAGGAATATCTTTTTAAGGTTGTTGGAACCGAAACCCAAGCAATGAACCTATAAATAAAGACTCCCACAGTCTCAGCGACTTCACACAAACCACTCCTCAATCAAAATCTCAGTTCTTCCTGTAAAAACTGGGATATATGCTTGTTTCCAACTAGAAAAGCTCAATAAAGAGCTTTGGATATATTGGGGAAAAATATTTTTATAAATATAACCTTGGTATTTTACAAGTTTTGATTGGCACGGGATTTTAGAGCTGACACTACACTGACCCTGTGCTTCCTCCTGTGTCACCCATCCCCTAGCAGAAACTTCCTGGTCTAAAGCCAACAAAAACTGTCACCAATCACACCATTTAACGGTGGCTAGAATTTGCAAATACTTTCTCTCAGTAATCACAAGACCATATCCAGAAATACTCATTAGCAATTGTATTTACATCTATTAAATGTAGATTAGGGGAATTTTATTTTAACAAGATTTTATTTACCAACTCATTAGAATGACAAATTATTACAAGTACGAAAATAATTAACTTAAGAGTTATAAAGTAGCACAACTCTTCTGCTCATCAGAGGAGAACGACTGCATTTCTCTCCCACTCTACAGGCTCATTTTGCACAGCTACGTATCAGCCATTGTTACTAATTTCACATTTTTACTCACTCTTTCTTTTCCCAGACATCTGAATTCTGGGGCTGCCAATTGCATGGAGGCCTTTTAAAGACGGAATTCACTGTGTATCAAAAGCAGTTGTTTAAATAAGCATTTGGTGCTGACAGTTTTGCCCTCCGTACTTTTCACAGCAGCAGCTAGGAGAACATTTTACTGTCCGTCAGTCATGGCTGTCTTTGTTAGGCTTTCTTCCTTCCTGCCGTCTAAGGAAGTACGTTCTTACAACCTGCGCTGCCCTGCAGAATTGTCCCTCAAGTTTAGAGATGTCCCCCCCCAGCAGAGGGAACAACAAATGAAACCCTGGGCCTCCTCCCTTCCAGAGCATGGAGGCTCGTTACGTTATCTCCTCCGATGCTATCTCAGTATTACTCTTTTGTCACATGTCAGTGAAGTCAGCAAGAAAGGAAAGCTTCTGCACTGGGTCTGATGATTTGACCACTAGCAGGTCAAGCAAAAATGTACCTAACTTGAAAATAAAGTGTTTAGAAAGCAGAAATGCAACTAACCATGCATTCCCACTTCCAACATTTCCAAAGATATATTCATCCTTCCTGTTCTCTCATTTAAAAAAAAAAAATCGTTGTCTTAAGATAAAAGGACCACAAAACTCCAAGACTTAATCCCTGCTTCAGGCTAATGACAAAAAAATATTTTTCATTTTTAGTTCACATCCTGAAAAAAATTCCCTTGACAGAAAATGTTCTGAACTAGGCTCTGAAAGGCAAATGCATTTGTTTCCTTGAAGTTTTTCAGGAGGACAAAGGAGAGAAGAGGACTCAAGAACAAGCATAAAAGTTGACCTAAAATATATCGGTCTCAAATGTTAAAAAGCCTTTTTTTAGCGCACCGAAATTTCAAACTTCAAACTTTATACTATAAATAAATAGTTGAATGACAAAACACCTCACCCTGTACAGACAGGATTAAAAATCATATCATATTTATTTCCAGTCATGTCACGGAACTGCTACTGTTTTCTGGCCTGGGAATAAATGACCTGTTCATCATAATGGGACGGTTACGTAGGACTGGTTGGGGAGAAACAGAAAGGGCCCGTCCAGGGCTGGCTGCTGGTCCGTCGCAGCCGGCCCGCGGAACCACTGACTGCCCTCCTGCCAGAGACTCGGCAGGTTTTTCAGCGCATAATTTCCACTCCGCAGGAAATTACCAATACCAACTGGCACTGTTTTAGGACCCTAGACTCCCATTCATTACAACAGAATGATTCCCACCTTAGTTTGCACTTTTAAGAATCTCTATACAGTTTTTCAAGTTTTAAGGAAAAGAAGACACAGAGACAAAATACTCCTCAATTTAGTTTCCTCTTACAGAAGGAAACATGACTATGGACAATGAGTAGGACGGAATGTTCCGGACTGTGCATACCTTAAAGCCTCTCTTTTTCTCTACTTTTTCCTCCCGTCTCACTCATCAGGCCAGGGAAGGAACAAGAATTTCTAGTCCAGTGGTCATGCCCCACATCCTATAATTTTGTTGCTGTTTTTCGCTTAGCCATATAGCTCCATTAATCAGCAAGAAAAAACATGCAGCAAGCTATCTATACGTCCTAATATCATCCCCAACAAAGAAATGAGAATTAGAAAGTTGCTTTTGAAAGAACTTGTTACGTGAAGAACTACGGTGGCCGGCCAGGGACCTCAGAGCACGGTCAGGATTGCTCTGGGCCAGTCTGAGCTTTGGTTACAACTAAGTATCGGGAAAATTCCGTGAATTTACTTAATGAATGAGCACTTAGTTAAGAATTGTATTTCTGCATAGTCAAACACAAAGACTGCTTCCAGAACAATTGAGGTTGGTCTGAGACACATTTTTACTCAGATAATTTCTGTTATTTTCCTACTTAAGATTTTTATAAATTATTAATTCTTAAAAAAACTAAAAATAGACCTACTATACTGCTGGTTTTTCAGTGGCAGTGCAATTTGGTTTCATACACTGTGATTTCTACTGATTGCTGTATTTCTTTGTTTAGTGTGCGTTCCATTAATTATATTTATTCTAATGGTCTGTTATTTTGATTGGTATCACATGGATAGTGCTTTGTATTACTCTACCATGCCATGCTAAAATAATCATTTATTTGATTGTGTGAAAATTGGTTTAAATCTTAAAATAAGCATTTTCAGCATTTTGAAATAATGAAAACACCAAACCTCATGTTTTTTCTCAAATTCAATTCATTCTGTTCATCCTGATGCCATTACTGACTATCTAATTTAGGTTTTCTATATGACGCGCACGAAAGACAGTGGACATTACCAGTCAGAGTTTATTTGCATGTACGCCATTGTGTGTGAGTTATACAAACAAGTGGCAGATCTCCAGTTCACATTAATATTTTAGCTATAAAACCAACAATAAACAAAATGTACTGTTAAGTGAAAAAGGCTTTATGTGTAAACTCCATCTACATATTAATAATATAATATATATTTAATAATAGATATTCATGAGACTTAGAATGTGGGTAAATACATGGATTAAAATAAGACAGAACTGAAGTCGTGGCTAATCCCAATAACCATTTCCCACTCTACATTTGCATATAAAATAGATTGCAATTCCCTGGTACCTTTCATTTTTTTTCTCCTTAAGCAAAAATAATTTACTAGTAAATATTGAACGAATCAAAATAGAAATCGCTTCTGCAAATGCAAATTATTTAAACAGATATCAACTCCTACACATCTCAAAAAAGAGTTTTAGCTTTGCTAATTTAAAAAAAAGTAGGAGTGCAAAACAACATATGCAAAAACAAGCTATGCCAAAGGAAGACTTGCTTTGAGACTAGACCTAAGTACTCACTCTCCTTTAATGTCAGCAGGTACGAGGCATTTGCAAACATCTCACGTTTGATGTTAAACTAACTACAACCACAAAAGAAAACATGATTCTCGCATTTACACTAAGTATTTTGAAATACACCCCCAAACAGGTTTTGTTCCACTTTCCCACCTACTGCAATCCAGGGCCCTGTTGAACAGTTTCAATACAGTTGTTTTAGAAGCTACTGAAAATACACCTTTCTTCCCAGTCAGGATTGCTAATAGCAGAAATACACATGCTGTTAGAAATTTGGTGGCAATACCGAGTTTGATCCAAATATAAGTACACTGTTTTCAGCTGCAATGTTTCGGGCCCCCAGCGAAAATGAATCCTGATGCCCCTTAGGAGAGTATGCGCCTCCCCAAGTGGATGACTTCCTTCACTCCAACCAGGACTGGCGTTACGGAGAAGCCAGGCGGGCCCAGAGTGCTGGGACTTGGCTGCAAGTGCCCCGGGCTCAACTCCACAGACTCCTTTAGACAAAAGTGGAGGACACTGGCTTTTGCAGGTGAAAGACCTCAGAGCACCTTGGTCAGCAGAGATCCTATTCAGGATTAAAATGAAAGTAGGCACCTTGTTCGTGGAAATGGGTCAACAAAACTGGGTCAATAATCCGAGTGTTTCTTCCTACGCGTGTCTGACTGGACCCAAGGTGAGCTGCAACAAACACTGGCCGGCATCAGAAAGTGCAGACCAGCTTAAGGGTCAGGGGGAGTAAGAAGCCTGCGAACATTGTAGCTACTGCTCCTTTTTCTTCCTTTAGAAACAAAATCAAAGCACACAAGAAGCCTTAAAGTTCCAGCAAGTAACAAGATAAATAATTATTTTTTAAAGTGCTAATGAACCAATTCTGGACACCAACAACTTTGAACCTTCCGGATCTCACATTTTCCACGAGAATCTATTGTGATGCATATCAGTCGTGTGTCTGTCACAAAGATTTAACTCCAAGATGCTCTGACCAAATCTCAGGTAGCTGATCAATTCTCTACACGTTACTGGTTTTCCTGAAGATCTTTCTGTGCCAACGTCTGAAAGGAACACATAGAATAATTATTCATGAGGAAAATGAAATTCATGAAATCCTTAATAAAGGAATCATATAAAATTTATGTAAATTTAACACAACCACGCTGGGCATTTCTAAATTTTATTTTTAACATTTTTAATAAAAATATAAATCCTAACATAACCTTTTGGAGCATTTGTAAGCAAAAATATTTACTGAAAATAAACATGAACAAAATGTAACATATTAAATGAAACCTAGACTTTAATATACTTTAAACTTAGCTATACAGGTCTCCAATTAAAACAGAGCACAGCAAATACTGTGTTCAGTTCATAAACAAATAAAGCAGAAGGTTAAAAGCAATTGGAAGTGCTCCCACACAATCTGCAAATAAGTTTCCAATAATTGGATACAAAGTTCTTAAGATCATAAAAACCTGTAATAAGGAAGTTTTAGGATCTAATATAATAAAAGTGTAATTTATGCCTATCAAAAACAAGAAGCTTTTTAACATTTGGATAGTTAAACTCCTTCAGTGCATTAATCCGCTAGTAACAGCTCCAGTCAAGGGCATGTTGTGTGGTCAGGTCTGATTTATTTTTTTAATATTAGTTTGAAACCGTACATCTTCTCTTTGAGTATCACTTGCTTTATGTAGCGCCTAGCTCTTCAGGAACTCAAAATACTCCACAGATTTATTTCCTGACCTTAGTTTTTCTGGTTGTTGCTGCTCTGTTTTTTATATTTAGTCCAAATCCATGTGAACAGAAAACACTCACTTAATGACATGTGTTGCATTAAAACCATTCTTCCCACTAGGTAAATAACGGTAATTAGAAGTGAAAGAATCAATGATGGCTTACCAACTCCAAAAATTCTATTTCCGTTTGGAGAGCTTCATAAACACTTTGCATGTCATCTTCCT
Source organism: Phyllostomus hastatus (assembly GCF_019186645.2). Classification (NCBI taxonomy): domain Eukaryota; kingdom Metazoa; phylum Chordata; class Mammalia; order Chiroptera; family Phyllostomidae; genus Phyllostomus; species Phyllostomus hastatus. Next base: position 25,037,042 of record NW_025334004.1, on the reverse strand, counting down.
TATAAAGTTCTAATTCTTTTTTAAGTCTGTTTTAAATGAAAAATTCACCCTATTAGTTCAGCAATTAACACGTATAATCATTTTTTGTTATGTGAATGGTGGCAGGTTTCTAGGTCTATTATCATCAGGATTTCATGTCAACACTAAAGAATGTGGAAAGAAATTTTAATTCTCTATAATTCTGTAAGGGCTACATAAAACTTTGGGGAAAATACTCCCATATGTAGAATAAGGTAGACTGTATAATAATAAACACAGTCTCTTTAGGGACATTAAAAGAGCAGCCCCTCCATGCTAGTCGTGGCCACTAACAAGGCACACAACCTTGGCTCAATCAGCTGGTCTCTTGGAACCTCACCTGGGAATGTTAAGTACAGAAAAATAAAAAATACAGGACTTCTGAGATTTCTTGCTCTAAAATTAAACATTAACTTGATAACACACACATATATCATTAAAATATATTTTGAGAGTGAGAAATTAATACCAATGTTTCTTTTCCCCCGTGAAGCTTTTAATCCTTTGGATATACTAAAATGAACTGAAACCATTATTTTATGTCCACATTTAATGTTAAAAATGGTGATGAAACAACAGTCTTTCCTTTTCGGCACTTTGACTAACATTCCTTCCAAAACACAAAACAACATAAGCCAGGGGCACCAGCCGAGATTGGAGAGGCAGAGGGCCGGCACTGAGAGGGGGCGGGCAGGAGGGCGGGGCTGCCTGGAGAGCAGGCACGAACAGCAGTGCTGCTCCCACAAACCTGACTCGGTGAGGCCGGCCCCAGGGTGGAAAGGATACACAGAGCAACTTGAACCTACCCTGAGCCCTCTCCTTAAGGGGAGACAGCAGGAGTCCTAGGCCAGTCAGTGGCATCACACCCTGTATACTGGCAGAAGCAAAAAAACCCTCTCTGGAGGAAAGTTGAAGATTATTTAGGTGCAGAGGCCTACCACAGATTAACAGCAAATGATGAGTTCACAATCAAATATCACCCAGTACACAGGAAGGCAAGCCACTGTAAGTGAAGGTCATTAGAGGCAATAAACAACAGATATGAAGAACTTCACGTCAGCAAGTAAAAACTAACACAATGAAAAACGCGTGCACACACCTGTAACCAGATTATTCATAAAAGAAGATATCCAAAGGCTAATAAACTATGAAAAGATGCTCAGCTTCATTAGTCATCAAGAAAGCACAAAAGAAAAGCACAATGTAATGCCACCACACACCCACTAGAATAGCTAAATTGAAAAACAGGCAATACCAAGTGTTGACAACACACTTGGTATGAAGAAATTAGAATTCTAAGACCCTGCTGGCATTAGGTATCATTTTCCATTCTTTTACTTTTAACTTATCTATATCTTTACTTTTAAAATTTCTTACAGAAATTCTATGCTTGTTTCTTACTTTTTTATCCAATACAATATGACTTGGTGTGTTCAGATCATTTACATTTAATAGAATTATTTATTGGGCTGAATTACATTTTTGTTGTTTTCTATTTGTTCCATCTGTTCTTTGTTCCTTTTCTCCTTTCTTCCTGCTTTAGATTGATTTATTTTTTTATGACTGCATTTTATCTACTAATTAACCTATTTTTTACACATATTTTAAATTTTTATAATATAAAAATTTAAATATATATTAAATATTATATATTTAATACTTAATATATTATAATATATGTCATTTATTATATAATATATTATATTTTATAATATACAGCTTCAATTTACTACTGTGTACTTTCAAATATTATACAGACATATTTATAGTATTTAAACTTTACAACAGTATGTTTCCAATTACTCACTCCTGTTTTTCATTTATTGTTATCACATATTTTTCTTTTACATTTACTAGAAACATAAAATATATTGCTAGAATTTTTGATTTAGTAATTTGCCTTTTAGAGCAATTAAAAACAAAAAAAAGCTTTTATGTTTACATTCATTTAAACCACTTCTGGAGTTTTACTTCTTGATATATCTCCAGGTTGTTATCTGGCATCATATTTTTTCTTTCTCAAGAACTTACAATAGCCTTTTTTTTGTAATGCAGTCTGTTTTCAAGGAACTCTAGACACCCTATTTGTTAAAAAATCTGTATTTGCCTTCGAATGTAAAATATATTTCCATCAGGAGTTCTGAGCTGACACCTCTCACTTTCAGTATTTGAAGAGTCATCCCTTTGTCTTCTGCACGATTTCTGATAAGTCTATTGTGATGCTTATCTTTATTCCTTCGTATGTAATGTGTTTTTATGTCTTTTCTTTTTCTGCCTTCCTTCAGGGTTCTCTCTTTATCTGTGTTTTTCAGAGGTTTGACTATAATGTGTAAAGATGTTTGCTTTTTAAAAAATGCTGCTTGGAATTCTCTGAGTTCCCTGTATCTGTGCTTAAAGTATTTTATTATTTTTGTAATATGCACTGTCATTGTCTCCGACATTATGGATGGAGAAATAATACGGATGGATTTCAAATGCATTATGCTAAGTAAAAGAAGTGAGACAAGAGGCTACATACATAGCACATATGTATCCACTTATATGACACACTGGGAAAGACAAACGTAGGAAAATAAAATGGATCAGAGCCTTGGAGTTAGATCTGTGTATTCAAAAGGGTGAATTTTATTGCATGTAAGTTATACCTCAATAAGCCGGTCTTTAAAAAAAAAAGACAGTGACAGGAATCCAGGTTCCGATAAAATAATGACAGCCACCTGAATAAAAACAATCTCTGAATTAGAGGGACAAATTATGCCACCTAAAAGCCACACTTACAACCTAACCAAGAAAGAGAGGATATTCCAAACTTGAAATTACAATACACATTAAGTACAGCAACAAACATCTTCATCCGGCAGCACCAAACCCGAAGTCCACACCAGTGCAGAGAGTGAAGCAGCAACTACATTTCGAAAGAGCGAAGAAAGGAAAGGGAGGGCATGGGGTGATAGAACACGGGTAGATGACCTCAGAAAGAGAAAGCCCCACTCTACGGGGGAAAACACCCACACGTCTGAGGCCTTGTGATGGAGAATACCGGCTTTTGTAAAATCGAAGGGAGTTGCTTGTTTGTTTGTTAATCAATGGGTCTCTTACTTTGGCAGTGGGAAGGGTTGCTGTGTTTTTGATTTTATTGACTTTGTTTCTCTAACACCCTTCATTTCCATCTCTTGCTTCTTCCTTGTCTTTAAAGCTTGTAGCCCTTCCAAGTTCGGTTTCTAGCCCAATAACTACAGCTGATATGGAGAAAGTTTTCAGAGAACCATACTATCAATAAAAAACAAAATCACTTTTAGAGACCAAATAATCCCAGTATCACGTAAATTGGTCCCAAGTATAAAAATAGGAAAACAGCCAAGTATGACCGTGATACCTGAGCCTGACAGAGATGGCGCCACACACACGCAAATGAAACTCGGCGACACTGCAGGGCAACGGCCCCATTTGCATTAAGGAGGGAATGGTGGGATAACGGAGGAGCCCCTGACTATTGCAAATTATTGGTGGTGTTTTCGTTTGGTTCACAGGTTCCCATTATCTGATTATTCTTTAGTACTTACTTACAGTTAGAGAAAAACAAAATAGTTAATAATAGTTATAAATATGAATGATGAAACAATACCCTATATATTCGAGGTTCATAGTGTTCTGAATGAAGAATTTAATAGTAAATAGGAATTCTGAAAGAATGTTCAAGTAGGAAATACAGAATGTTATTAATGTTGAGCATTAGATGTTTTCACAAGCATAAAACCCCTTATAATAAATATTTTTAAAGAATAAGTGGAGGGTTAAATGGAGAGTTACAATGTGAGCGGGCGCTGCTGTTACCAGAGGAAATAGGCTCTTCCCTGGTGTCAGGGGAAAACAACGTCAGGAGGAATTTTAAGCAATAGCGGCAACATTTACTAGAGGGAAAGCGATAGGGCGCTCCCGCAGAGGCAGAGAGCGGCAGGCTGGAGGGCGGGCTGCGCAGACTCAGGAAGTTACAGGGCGCAGCAGAGTCCTCTGCTGCTGCTCACTGCTCCCCTGGTCGCAAGTCTGGGCCCCTGAGAGTTTGGGAGGAAAAAAAAGGCAGACAGTCCCCAAAGAGAAGGAAGGGCACGGGCTGGGCTCTTTGTCAGGCTTCTTGGTATTTCCTTGGGTTCGGGGAAGAGCAGGCTTTCTTTCCACCCAACCTCTGTCCTGGCTTCTCCAGGGCTGTGTTCGTGCCCTCCCCCATCCAATCTCTTTCCTGGGTTTTCTGGGGCTGGTGCTCTTCCCCTTCCCATCTTTTACCCCAGATCGTCCCAGGCTTGCGCCCCTTCCCTCTGTGGTCACAATTTTGGCTCCTACTGCGCATGCACTCAGTAGAATGAACTGCCTGCACCCTCCCACCCCCCACTGCTGTTGATCCTCAGAACAATGCGGTTCCCTACTTCCCCACCAGACCCAGAGCTGTAAGCGAGGTTTCCTGACTCGCAGAGCCGGCAGGATGCCGGACACCCCCAGGGGAGACTGTGCCATTCCTCCTTCCCTCCTGTGTTAATTAGCTAACTGCCTACTCTAACAGTGCTATACAATGTACTTAGGGCTTCATTTTAATATAATTATCTTTTCAAATAAAATGGCAGGGATCTTTCTGCCCACCGTGTCATCAATACTTGCCCTTCCTCCTTTTCAGTTCCAATGGAATACAGGTTTGTAAGATCTTCCACATCCATCAGAACTGGGTGGCGACCACTTTGGCTTTTAGCTCGCTGACAATGAGAATGACACACTACTGAAATTAAGGAGGGCATTTAGAGCAAATTATAGGAAGTATTTCACTATTCAGCATACAATCAAGCTGTAGAATTTAGATTTGCACTTAAAGATTGCTGTTGCTAGCTTTAAAAGAGGCTGGTGATAATGATATGAATATTAACACATTTGCAGATAGCCAAAGCTCTGTAATGGTAAGCAGAGCTCACGCTTCAGTGCATAGACTGATTGCCTACACGAGTCAGAAAGGATTCCCCCACCTACCGCACAGTAACCAGGGGCCGTTTGCATTGGTTACTGCCACTCTTCTTTGAATCACCAATAACGACGAGGGTGGCCCACATTGCTAGTTAGTTTAGCAAACTTATGTCCCACGTGTTTATGATTTCCTGCAGCCTTCCCATTTTCTCAGTGTCATATAAAATTTTTTTTCTAAGTGTCATAACTGAAAAGCCTTAACTGAAAGAACTTCTTTTTTAGCTATAGAAATGTACAAAAGTACTATTTACAGAGAAAGAAGGAAAAATCTCATCCAAAGTCTTAATACGCAAACTCAAGTGCTGTTAAGATATAAGTATATTTCATTACAGTCTTTTGTTTCCATCTAGCACTGGTTATGTCACATAGCCTCCTAGCTTTTTCTTTTGTGTAATGCTTATCACATCCATTCCCTCTAGCTAATTAGCCATGCCAATTAATACCATTTACAATAAATATGTAGTAGTCTAAGACGCTATACCAGTTAAATTAATCACTCACGGTACGGCATTTAAATTGTTCCTCCCCCCCGCCCCCCACAATAAATAACATCCTGTGAACACTTTCATACCTAAAGTTTCTTCTATCCTTAGAATCATTTTCCTTAGGAGAAAGCTCGTATGGTGAATTACTGAGTCAAGTGGCACAACCATTTTTAAGATGCCTGTGATAATTTATGTGCTTCAAAAGGCATTCCAAACACACACAACGTGTTCTGCCATGGCAATGTATAAAGTAGCTCTACCACAGTCTTGCCAATTTTGATTATGGTCATTTAAGAATGTCTTTCAGAATTAGGTAGAAAAATTATATTCAGTGGTTTTAATTCACATTTAATTGATAAGCAGTTTAACAGAATTATCTTGTCTTATTCATTTTGGTATCATACCTTTTAACTTGCATAGTACATGATACAAAGTAGGCATTTAATACATGTTTGTTAGATAAACACATGAATGAAAAACTATTGATTTTAGTGTTTTGTTATTGATTTTTATCAGTTCTTTGATCAACTGTTATCCTTGCTTGTCATTACCATAAATTTCTCCCAGTTTATCACTCCAAGTTGATGACTTTTTGACACATGGGGTTTTAAATCTTACATGTTAAGTCTGTTAATCTTACTCTTTTTGGTTTCCTTCATATCACACCAGAGGTTTAGTAAGGAGTCCTTTCAACTTCCTGCTAGTTTTTCCAAGACTCAACTTTCTTATCGTGTTTCTCTGTATCAATTCATATAAAATTATTTTAGTGCCATTTAAACACACAACATTATTGTTAAGGACATACAGGGCATCCTCTTTCATGTACAATTTATTTCTTAAAGTAGGTTTGAAAGTTAAATGTGCCAAAGCAGACTTCAATTTCCTAACGATGCCTTCCCGCAACCCAGGCCATCGGCAGACAGGCGGGCACCTTCACAGGTCTGTCAGACTGAACCTAAGAGACCGGCTGAGAAGGGTCCCGCCATCATCTCCGTCACCTGAATCCCCGTTGGTTGGATTGGGCATCTCCTTTTGTGTGGGTATTTTCCATCATCTTCTCCACTACCGTATCAAAAGGCGTGTTTATAAAGGTAAACATATGAAAAATTTTAAAAATTCCATGATATCAAAGATACCAATGAATTTTGAGAAAAAATAATTTTAAAAAAGGAGGATAGGCTTAGGAACCTCTGGGATATCTTTAAACATACCAACATCTGAATCATAGATATGCCAGAAGGAGAAGAGGAAGAGCAAGAAATTGAAAATTTATTTGAAAAAATAGTGAAAGAAAACTTCCCTAAGTGAATGAAATAGACATACAAGTCCAGGAAGCACAGAGAGTCCTAAACAAGATAGACCCAAAGAGGACCACGCCAAGACACATCATAATTAAAATGCCAAAAGTTAAAGATGAAGAATCTTAAAAACACCAAGTAAAAAGCAGATAGTTACCTACAAAGTAGTTCCAATAAGACTGTCAGCTGATTTCTCAAAAGAAACTTTGCAGGCTAGAAGGAACTGGCAAGAAGTATTCAAAGTAATGAAAAACAAGGATCTACAACCTAGATTACTCTATCCGGCAAAGCTATCATTCAGAATTTCAGGGCAGATAAAGTGCTTCCCAGACAAAGGAAAACTAAAGGAGTCCATCATCACCAAGCCATTATTATATGAAATGCTAAAGGGAATTATACAAGAAAAAGATCAAAACAATGAATATTAAAATGGCAATAAATTTGCAACTATCAATAACTGAATACAAATAACAAACTAAGCAAACAAGTAGAACAGGAACAGGATAATAGATATGGAGGTCATTTAGAGGGCTATCAGCTGGGGGGAGGGGGAGAATGGGGAGAATGGAGGGAAAGGTGCAGGGATTAAGAAGCACAACTTAGTATGTACAAAATAGACAGGGGGATGTTATAAAAAGTATAGGTAGTGGAGTAGCCAAAGAACTTACATGCGTGACCCACGGACATGAACTAAGGGGAGTGTTGCTGGAGGGGATGGGGGGTACCAGGAGGAGGGGAGCAAAGGGGGAAAATGGAGAAAGCTATAATAGCATTATCAAGAAAACATATTAAAAATAATTGACTCGACCATCAAAATTTTCCTTGCATTTACATAGAAGCTTTAATAACTATAGTATGTGCAAAGAATTCACAAAACAGGGGATCTCTAGCTTAAAAACTATTAGCTTAAATAATCAATGCTGCAGAGACACTCCTCTTTGAGAATAAAAGACTTTTTACGAGAAAAGATGCAGAGAACAAAATACATATCTAAGAACAATCCTAGAATTAAATGGAAATTTTCATACTTTATAAATGTTAAAAAAGAGATAGCATGGATTAGATACAGATACCGTATATAATAATTCTTGACTAGTATTTTCCAGAAATTTTAAAACTGAGAGATCTTGTTACACTTGCCCACCTTGGGCTCATTCTTGATGCAAAGGAAACATGCATTATTTTATCAATGCAGACTGGATAACAATTCCTACTACTCTGCTAAATGATGTTTATTCTAAATAATGTTACAGAAACACTCCCTCCCCCACATATTTAAGGACACCCTGATTAAAACATTTCTCATTGTGAATATTTAGAAACTCTTGTACACTCAGCAGTGGGAGAAAGGTAACATAAACACGGCATCTCCATACATTGGCATTAAAAAGAATGAAGTTGATCAGTACGAACATGGGAAATGGCAAAGTAATAAGGCAAATTATGGACCAGTAGGCGTGACACCATTTTTTTTGCTACACACACACACACGTACCTGCACACATACACACACGGAGATACACATGCTCTAGAAGGATACTCACCACACTCTGAACAGTGGTTAATTACACTGAGGGCTTCTGGGGTGAGGCAACGAGTGAGGAGACTTTGATGTTTGACGTTTTTGCAGGGTTTGAATTTTTTATTCAATCAACATAGCCTACTCTCATAATTTAAAAATATCCACATTTATTTGGTAAAATGAAAATACATACATGTGTAAACATATATTTTTATCTATATATCATTACCAAAGGATGGGAGTAGTTTAATATTAGCGTGTGTTTATGCCGACTTATAAATCTGAGGTCCGTTGGTGTGACCTCCATGACCAACTAAACTGGATGACTTTTCACCGAAGGGGCCAGAGCACTGATCTACTACTTCGCATCAATGCATTTGGGGTCTCTCAATAGCAGGTGCATATTAACTTCCGTGCTGTTTTCACTGCAAACACACTCTTCACAAAGCCCTACTGTCTTCAAATGGCCAGAAGGAAACCTCTCGTGCTGTTGACTTTGCAGTTTCATTGCTGTCACAAACTTTCTGTTGCATTAAATGATTGCAAATATTGGCTATAAAAATATGTAAAACCATTCTAGTGGTTTTTGTGGGTACAAGACTATGTATTAGTGACTGGTGTTAGATAATAATATAAATGACAGGTGTTGGCAGTCTAATAGATACCATTTTTCTTTCCTGCCTGAATTCCGCCCAAAAGAGAAATAAGGCAGAAGGGAGGTCAAATAGCAGAGAAGGTGGCTTATATCTGCCAAGAAAGGGCTTGCTCATATTGAACCCCAGGATCAGACTAACAGAGCACACCATCACAGGCAGACCTGGACGCCACAAGCTTCCTCCCACGGAGACCCCCCATCACAGGACCTCAGGAGCGGAGCAGCAGGGCAGAACACACGGCACTCCAGAGCACCTTCCAGACTCAGCAATCACAGCGAGTCAGAACAAGAAAGGGGGGGTTACATCGGGGGCGACGGAGGCGAGGACAGTTAAACCCGGACAGCGTTTCCCACAGGGAAAAACATTAGGAGGAGAAAGGGTGCCGTGGGGCTATCCTAGTGGTTAGAATACACTATGTTTCTGCAAATAACAGTGAAAATATATGATGAACTGTTATCTTCTTTGTAGTGAAAATACAATTATATGGAGACCCGATTCCTGGAATAAATGTCTTGAACATTATTTGCCCTTGACTGTGCTAGATGCAAAGACTGATGAAAAATGAGCAAGTGGAGGGAGTTCCCAGTCTAGCAGAACAGATTGATACACATATTATCACTGAATATGATTAACGATGTAGCAGAATTAGAAGCCTATTCTCTAGGAACACAGAGAAAAGAACTGTAGAGGAAAGGTTTCATAATTTAGTCCATTCATTCATCCCTCCATTTATGTATTCAGTGCCTACTATATGACAAGCTCTGTACCAACGTATTAGACCATTAGTATACAACGGGAAATGAAATAGACAACATAACTCCTCCCACATGGAAGAGACAGACATTAACAAAATAGAGCAAATGAATATGTAACTACAAAACAGAAAGAACAGTGTGCTATTAGAAAAATAACAGATGGCACGATTTACTGTAAGGGAGGGTTTCTCTTAGGAAATATTTCAACTGACGCCCACAGAATGGGGCGCGCCCAGCAGTCGGAGACGGGCAGGCAGAGTGGTGAACGGGAGAAGGAAAGGCACGGACAACGGCTCCGCAGTGGAAGAAAGCTGGGAGGACCCGAGGGAACCGAGTGAGAAGGGGACCTTGTTGGAAACAGCATCAGGGATGCGGTCAGAGGCCACATCGTGACAAGTCGCGCAGGCCTCACTCACTAAGGACTTCCGGTTTTATGGCATCCGTTATGAAGCCATCGAATGGTTTCAAGAAGGGGATGACGATTCAGTTGACAGTGGACTGGAGGGTGCACGAGTGGGTGGGGGGAAAGGAGAAGAGAGACTGATACTGTGACCCGGTGGGAGAGGGTGGGGGCTAGAACCAGAATGTTAGCAATGGAGACAGAGAGGAAGAACAATTCAAGAGGTATTTTGGTGGTAAAAGCACCCAAACTTGGTGGTGGGCTGGGCAGGGTGAGAATAATGTGATTTGTAAACATGTCAAGATGCCTGCTGCATTCTGGATTGAGCAATCGCCGGCAAAGATGCCGTGTGAGCTGGGCCTGGAGGACGAAGTTGGATGTTAGCTGATGGGGAAGGAAGAGGGAAGGATACAGAGGTGGGAGGGCTTGCTTGGGGTGCCACAGGTGTACTCGGATGCGCCAGTGCTGTGAGGAAGGCGTGAGATAAAAACACCGGGGCATAAGGCACGGGCAGGTTACGGAGGCCCTTGAACTTCTGACGGTATGGTTTTGTTTGTTTCATCAAGGCAGCATCCCTTCAGATGCATTTCTCCTTCTGCATTAGGCTGTTGAGAATTCAGGGCTGAAGTTTAGGAGAGAGGACTAGGGACAAAAATTTGTCAATGCTAACTAAAATCTTCAGGCCAGATGAGACTGCCCACGGAGAGTATAAAGAGGACAATCCGTGAGTAACCCGTAGGGAGCCTCTGCGTTTGGAGACAAGCAGAGGGAAAATGAGAAAGAAGCATGAAAGGTGTGAAATCCTCACAGACAGAATGGAATAAAAATGAAATCGCAAGTAATGATATAATTATATCCAGTAATTATAGAGTATTTACTGCGTGCAAAGCACTAAGGGATTTGTATAGATTAAGTCACTTATATATATATATATATTTTTTTTTACTATCACCTTGTGAGGTAGGCGCTATTACTAACTTCATTTTATAGATGTGGAAACTGAGGCACAGACAATTGCTTCCCCAAGGTCACTAACCTAGTCAATGGCAGAGCTGGGATTCAAAAGGGGTTGTGATCTTGCCCTCCATGCTTCCTTCCTCTCAAGACCATTTGGCCCTCCCTAGACTACGAAAACACGAGCTCAGGCACAGTTTCACAAGCCTCAGGAGGCGTCTGAGGAATGAATCCAACCTCTGGCATAAGTGTCAAGCACAGCAATTAGCTGCCTTAACATGTGTTAATTAATGAGCCCACACACTTCAATAGAGAATCTTTTAAATAAACAGACATCTTGGTATTTATAAACAGGGAAAGATTACCTAAAGCACAGACCATTAAACCATTAAGCCATTGTGAGGGTGGGTACTGTTTTCCACCTTAATGGATGGCATCAAAAGAGACAGCTCAACAAATAACCAAGGCATGGCAAATTAACTTAAAAAACGCACAGTCATTGTAAAAGAATTCAGTAATATAGACACAAAATATGTATTCAAGATTTTCTGAGTACTAAAAGTAGAAACAATCAGCTCATAGAAATGAACTAATATAATTGTTTAGTAATTGCTTTCTTACTAAAGTTTAATACAATTGTAACTATAATAACCTTAAAATAAAACTGGTTGTCAACTAGAGATGTGTTTCCCATACCCTCTGCACAGGGGACATTTGGTGATGTCCGGAGACATTGGCTGTCACAGCTCGGACAGGTGGGGCGGGAGGGGCTGACACTGGCACCCACTGGGCAGAGCTCAGGGACGCTGCTAAACATCTCACATCGCATAGGACAGCTCCCCAACACAAAGAGTGATCTGGACCCAACTGTCCACACTAACAGGTTTCTGAGAAACCCTCCTATAAAAATAGCATCCATTATCAATAGCAGCTAAACCTGGAAAATTAAGAAAAAAGGCAACTATTACAAAATTCAGTATACATTTCAACCCACGGATGACAAAGATGATTCTATTCCAAAATTTAGGAATAAAACCAATTTAACTTTGGCCTTCGTGATAAAGTTGAATGAATGTCACATCATTTTTTGCCATCATTAGTTTTTTGCTCTTGCACTGATTGTAAAACTGATGGCCCCCTTTCCTAAAATTTTTACACTCAGTACTTTGACTCTGCTCTTCACACTCGAAAAAACTTTCATAGGTCATACCGGTGGGGAAACTAAGCTAGGCATATCAAAGAATTTAATGTAGGAATTAATAAATTTTGGCATTTCATTTAATAGCTGCTAAAATCCAAAGAACAGATCAGGTATAGGGATTGATGTTTCCTTCTATCCGGGTCCCCTTGGTCCCATCAGTGAGGGAGAAAGCACCCTCTGGCAGACTTCGTGTGTTTAATTCTAACCCAGGGCGTATTTGTATGACTGAGTGATAAACCCACGAAAGTGGAGTTGATATCAGAGGCCCTCACACCACTAGCTATAACGATACCAGTGGGCACTGCCATTTTTAAAGTGTAAAAAAAATCAATGAGCACATTGTCATTACAGAAACTCATTCTGCATCACACACACCACCCAAGAGATTGATATTTCATGCTTACAAAACTGAACATAAAATTAAATTGCAAATATTTTCTCATAATCTACTGAAATTATGGCCTGAGGCTAAACACTGGTAATATGAAGCATTTGTTCAGCTCTAGCGGACATATTTCCTATATGATTTATGGGGATGAAGGCTTCATTTGCTTCTTCATAGATTCGGTAATGAGGTTTCTTTGGTTATACTAAGCCTGGTTAAGCCTGGAAAGTATAGAAACTTCTTTAAAATTAAGCCAGCAAATATAACACTGAATTATTAATAAAGAACAGTCAAATTAATAAACAGGGTTTTTTCCCTCCTTGTGTATATGAGTGTTTCATTTTCAACGTCAGCCATTCTTTCATGATCCAAATACATAAAAAGCATCTGAATATTCCGAACAGAAAATGCACTTTCAATCTTTCAGCACTGAGTAACAAATTTCAAGCAAAATAGGAGATTGTGATTCCCCACCCGCACTGAATTGGAGAAAGATAAAAAATAATTCCAATTATTTGCAAAAGAAAAGTCAGGGATGAAAGAAAGGAGAGTTGTGGGACCAATACTTTTCCTTAATCTATTAGGATGTGAGTAACACTGAGTCCACGAGGGCTAAGAAAAGACAAAATTGATCGCAGTATTATTAACCCGATGCATCATGAAACTTACTTGCAGTGCTTTCTGGTCAGTGATGTGTTTGTTTATTAGCATGTCTCAGAACATACATAGAAAAAAATAACATCTTCATCTGGAACTTAAAAAAAATCTGTGCATTTAGCTTTACGCTGAAATCTATTTGACAACTTGAAAAATTCCCAGATTGTATACTAAAGTGTAACAGGCAAGTCTTACCTTAAGCATTCAGCATCACTTTGAGGCTTTTCACGGATTTTGATTTTTTCTGCCTCTAGGTATTCGGTAGTACAGATGGCTTCCTTCTTTTTATCTTCAAAAACTAAACAATTAAGAAAATTCTTACGATCTTTTAAAAATTAAACATAAAGTTTATACTTATTCATTCATAAGAACTATCCTCTAATTTTTGCTGCTTCACATAAAATGTATGTGCTAGTGATTTTTATTTTCTACTTTAATATAGCTATTAAAGACACAAGAAAAGGTCCTAACATTTGAGACATTAAAAAATATCAAGTCTAACACCAATCAATTCAGTGTTTTATCTATTCCTTTTTCAATACCAGTAATAGCACTACGTCCCAATAGGCTGATGCATTTAGAAAGAGAAATACTACCCTATCACGTGTATATAAATACACTCATCGGCAGAATAAACAAAGCACAGAAAGGTGATACCTTTAAGTTTTCTCTGCAGAGTAAACAGTTCTTGCATCAATTTACTCTTCTGTTGTTGAAGTTCATTTAATGGGCCACTGTCATGTTCCATGGACTTCATTTCTAGAAACAAGCAAAAACCGTTATTTTAACTATTTAGGCTTTGCCATATATGTCAGCACTCCTTCACTTTTTCTCATGTAGTAAAAATTGAAGCAGCATATGGTCAATTTTAAGACTGGGCTGCCTTCCCTTGGCCACTTAGGAAGTTTTTAACAAACTGACCAGGATTTGTTGAAAGTTACAATGGGATACAAATAAACGTTAGCTGATGCTTAGACTACCACCAGAGAATTCAAAAAAATAATGTAATATCATGAAGCAAAACAAACTTACCAAGGAGTCAAAAAGGAAATTCTGTCCTTCATAGGTAAAGCATATTTAAAGTGACCCTGCATAGTATTCACTACATGGCTACAAGCTCCCACAACACTGCTGACATTGTTTCTTCGACCTGGAGTGCCTTCTTCCTTTTCTCCCCACAAGCAGCTCCTTTATATTTTGTATTTACACTTTTATTACAAAGGGTGTTGCATTTGGTCAAATATTTTTTCTCTGTCTTCAATTGTTTTTTAATATCTTTCACTTACCTCTTGATTATGTCTATGCCTTTGGGTTATTTATAAACGTTCTAAGAGCCATTTTAAAGTCTTTCTTTGCTAACTGCCTCATCACTGTCATTTACATGTATGTTTCTATTGACCTAATTTCCTCCTTGCTATTGAGTTACAACCTGCTGCTTTTTCAAATGTCTGGTGATTTTTGATTGGGTATAAGACATCGTGTTTACTATTTTGTTAAATGTTTGAATTTTGCTATCTTCTCCTGAAGTATACTGATATCTGTTATTTGGCAGGCAGTTAAATAACTTATGGATCAGGTTCAAACCTTGTTTTAAAAATATTTTTAACAGCGGGTCCAGAACAGCCTTAAATCCAGGGATAATTTAATCCTGCTGTGAAGGCAGGGACTCTTCTGTTCAGTGAGATTTTTCTACTCTGACAGGTTGGAACATGAATGTTTCTCTTCCTTTACAGGAATGTAGACTTTGTGAAGGACTTTGGTTTTCTTTTTTGCACACTGCAGTATCACCAATGTGTAAAGCACAAAAATAGCATGACTTAATGAATGAATGTCCTAGACACAGTTTAGAAATACTTGGGTGAGTAAAGCAGACATAATTCCTGTCTTTGTGGCAGTTGACCCTTCGCAGGGGAGACAGATACGAACCAGTGAACACGGAAGGAAATTCGACGCTCTGAGGATGGCAGTGCAGAGACCCATGAGAGCCTGCAGCCAGGGGAGGGGAGCGGACCGGACGAGGGGGTACGCAGGGTAAGCATCAGGGAAATTTCCTCTGGAAGTGACATTTGAGCTGAGATCAGAAAAGTGACTGAATTCAATGGATGAAGAATTTTTAAAAAGTATCCTAATAAAGCATTTTCAAAGGCCCGGAGGCAGGAGGACGCATCACACAATCCAGCAAACAACAGAGGTCGGTGCGCCTCAGCACAAACAGCGAAGGCCGCGGGTGAGGCTGGAGGGGAGGGAGGGGGGAGGGAGGGCTGGCAAAACAGGCCGAGGCACTTGGTTTGCTAGGTTTATCGTGATTTTTGAAACAGAGTATCAATAAATTAAGAGACTCATTATAATAGTCCAGGAGTAACATAATAATTTCTTTTACCAATATACGGATGTTAATATTTTGGCAGTCTCAAGGAGTGAGGACGGAGTCCAACTCTGGAATTGAAAAACAAATCCAAGAGGAGTTCTGGCAATGAAAGCAACACCGTGAACGGTAGAAAACAGTAGAACAGCTGTGGGTTCTGAAGAGGAAGATTATCCACAACCCAGTGAAACTGGGTGACTAATCAGGGCCATGGGTGAAAAGCTCAACGGAGAAGATCGGGAGCAAGCCAAGGAAAGAAAGGAAAGACCCGAGAAAACTCAAGTGTCAGGACACGGCAGACGTGGTGGCACGAGTCACAAGAGGGGACGAAGAGCAGCCCCCCGCAGGAGGGAAGGCGGATGGAGCCCGAACTGCCCCGGGGAGGGACTGGCTCCAACATCCGCCGCAGGTTTGAACGGCATCACGGGACAAAAGGCACGCGCACAGCTGGACTAGCGAAGTATTTCAAACCTCGAAGGAACAGATGACTGTAGTGTTCACACTTCTCCAGCCAGAGAAAAAAGGAAGCTTTTACATTCTTTTGGTTAACTCAACATAACCCTCACAAAAAGATTAATCTCATTTATAAATATTGGTGCAAAAACCTTAAAGAAAATGTTGAGTATTAGCCAGAATTCAGCAGTACAGTAGAAGACTAAAAGACCACAACTAAGGTTAACAATAGGATATGTATTAATAAAATTCACTATGTTAATTGTGAAAACACAAAAATATGAAGTCAGCATATGATAAATGCAGAACTTCACATTGGTTGGAAAGCAGTGAATTACATAATAAGCAGTGTTAAATAACTGAAAAAAATCTTGGATTCCTAAGCGTTTATATCAAAATAAATTCCGGTTGGGATATAAGCGGAGAAAAGGAAACAGAGTTACCAGAATAAGCATGGCTGTAGGTTTGAAATTATTAATGTTACGTAGAAAAGTCTTCCTAAGCCAGAGACAAAAGTCCAGAAGCCATGAAGGAAAAGATTCATTTCATTAAGATGACTGCAGAAAGTTAAAATTTCTATCTGGCATTCATGTGTGTGTGCGCGCGCACACACACACACACACACACACACACACTATAAGTACAATAAAAATGTAAACAACAGACTAGGAAACAGTTTACAACACATGGCACAAGGCTAACTTCCTCAGTGGACACAATGCCCATACAGACCAGTAAAAACACAAGTAAGTACAAAATG
This sequence comes from Phyllostomus hastatus, assembly GCF_019186645.2. Lineage (NCBI taxonomy): Eukaryota > Metazoa > Chordata > Mammalia > Chiroptera > Phyllostomidae > Phyllostomus > Phyllostomus hastatus. The sequence goes on along the minus strand of NW_025334004.1, from coordinate 25,020,129 downwards.
AGCAAAGAATATGAACGGGTTGTTCACAGAAAAATAAATAAAAGTGGTCAATAAATTCAGAGAAATATATCCAACATTGTACAAAATCAAGAAATGCTAATTAAACGAACAGTGAAAATAACATATTTACTAGTTGTCAGACTGGCAAAGATTTTAAAGAGAATTACATTGAAGCTGTAGGTAATTTTGAGTAGTATTGTCATTGTAAAAATATTAAGTTTTCCAACCCATGAATGTGGAATGTCCTTCCATTTATTTAAATTTCTAATTTCTTTGAGCAGCATTTTATAGTTTTCAATGTATAAATCTTTCACCTCCTTAGTTAAATTTATTCCTAAGTATTTTATTATTTTTGCTGCTGTTGTAAATGCAATTTTAAAATTCCCCTCTTGAATTGCTCATTGCTAGTACATAGAAATGCAACTGATTTTTGTGTGTTGCTTTTGTATACTGAGAATTGGCTGTATAGAGTTGACCTTTGAAGAAGGCATGGGTTAGGGCTCCAATCCCCACAAAGCCTGAAATCCACATATAACTTAAGTCAGCTCTACGACTGTGTGACTTCTCGAGCACAGATCAAAAACAGTTTTCAGTCCCTGCTTGGTCGAATCCACAGATGTGAAACCCAGGACTATGGAAGGCTGACTGTCAATTTATTTTTAAAGCTCATGTACAAGTGGGCCCGCACATTCAAACCCATGTTGTTCAAGGGTCAACTATATTTATTTATTATCTCTAGCATTTTTTTGGTGTGGAATCTTTAGGTGTTCTACACAGAAGATCTTATCATTTGGGAATAGAGATAATTTCACTTCTTCTTTTCCAACTTGGGTGCCTTTTATTTCTTTTTCTTATCTAACTGACTTGGCTAGAACTTCCAATACTATGTTGAACAGAAGTGGTGATATCCAATGACTTTTTAAAGAAAATCAGTTTCAGAGTATTTCCTAAGGTTAATAATATCTATTTATCTTCATTTTACACTATTGGTTATTAAATAGCAGTACACACCAGTATCATCGAAGGGGCTTTAAAAAAATTATGTTCCCTATCCTCACCCACTGAGATTCTGATTCAATAGTTCTGGGATGAGAGTCAAGCATTTAATACTTTTTTAAGCTTTCCAGATGTGCACCTGTGGTTAAGAACCTCTGTCCTAAACTCTCTACCCAAGGTAATTTATCTATGAGAACCTGACTTCTTCCCATCTATAACATAAGACTAACTTGAAAGTATAATCCCCATATTTCTGCAGTCTTAATTATGTGTGAGGCAGCATTCCATATGCTTAAATATTCTTTCCCTGAATCCTCACCACAACCTTGTTAAGGTCATCATTGTAATCTCCTATCTTTACTGATGAAGAAACTGAGACAAAAAAAAATAAATAAGTTAAGCATCTTGCCCCAAATCATACAACAATTAAGTGGTGAAATTAAGATTTAAATTCAATCAACATGACTTCAGCATTTACACTCTTCAGGATGGGGGTTTTATATGGCACACACCTATAAATGTTACCTGTAACAATGAAAATTGTTTTACGTAAAGCACAACAATGAAATATTCGTAACGATAGCTCTAAGGCAATAGAAGGGTTAAATGGGTTTACTATTCTTCACTTACTAAAGACATCAAAGTAACAGTACATGTTAGAAAGGCTTCCATGAAAAACGCATCATCCACTTAATATCATTTACGGTTTGATTCTCTGCTTCCTCAACTCCCCACTCCATGATAATGGTCGTGACAGCTCCTAATTGTCAAGTTCATTTCCTATTTTGATTCACACCATTTATGGACAACGTTTTATTTTTTTGCTTTTAGTTCTAAAATTCTCCTGTCTTCTGGTTCTCCTCTTACCTCTTTGACGGCTCTCTTTTCTTCCTTTCCTTAAACACTGTGCTTTCCTAGTTTCTACCTTTGGTCTTTGCTACCCCTCCCTGTTCCCTCTGCATGCTTGTGCTGGATGGTGTCTTCCCCGGATTCAGTCCCAAACCCAGTAACTCTAGCTCTGCTCTCTCTCGTCCGCCTCCCAAACACATGTCCACCTGCCGCCGGGCATCTCCCCGGTCTGTGTCATAGACATCTCGAACTAAAAATATCTGAAGCCAAACTCAATTTCATTACCACTGGACAAATGAGGTGATATTATGTATTCATACCCCTTTTCAAAATGTTTGCCTGGTTTTCTAAGTCAGATATTTCAACCTTGACATTTTCTTTCATCAAAAGCTCTCTTTTCTTTGTTATTTCATACTCATTATTGAAGTCTGTAATTTCCTTAATAAATTTTTCCTCCTCCTTCATCATTTTTTCCTTAGTAGCTTCCTGAAAAAAAAAAAACAGAAGATCAAATACAGGTATTAATTGCAATAATATTTTTCTTTCATGATTTAAAATGCAGTCATTTGAAATTATTAACAACAAAATATAGTATCATACTCCCTGTCACAAAATGCTTTACTGCTCCAGAAATATTCATAAAAAACTAAAGCTATTGTATAATAACAACCATTTTCACATGAATGTTTTATTCTTAATGTTTTGGGAGAATTATTAATGTAGAAATTCTACCACTCATCATTATAGATGTGTCAGTTTCTGTATTAAACTTACAACCATATACGCTATTTTGTCAATGCATTATCAATTTGGTGGTAAAATAATTAAATGACCAAACCTGAAAGTAAAAATCGACATGCACAGGAATTACTGCCTTATTAAGAGAGAGAGAGCGTGCGCACTCTGACCATTGTGACACAGTTAGTTGGGCGTCATCCCACAAAGTGAAGGGTTCCCCGTTCAATCGCCAGTCAGGGCACATGCCTGGGCTGCGGGTTCGGTCCCCATGCAGTGAGCATGCAGGAGGCAACTGAGCAATGTTTCTCTCTCACCTTGATCTTCCTCTTCCTCTCTCCCTCCCTCCCTTCCCCTCTTAAGTCTTAACGAAAGGAGAGAAACAAGGAAATGACAGGAAACTTTAAATGTGAACAATGAATGTAAAATTATATGTTAATTTCAAATTCACTTTTAAATATTTTACATTTTTATAAAATATCAACATGTGGTAGAAATGAGAATTTCCAAAGACTTTGGACAATGCTAGAACCTACACTGTGACAATGCTACAAACTAAACATTACTACATTTTTCTATTTTTTCTAAGACATGTCAACTAATTATGAGCTACATTTGGAAACTGGCTATGTCATTCATAAACCACTGGTGGTGGACTCTGTTGACTTTAGATATATATATTTCTTTGAATATTTTAAAATGTATTTTCTTTCAAATGTCAATTAATTACAAGTCATGTTCCTAAACTGGCCCTATCATTTAAAACTATTGTGTCTCTTGGCTCTGATTTTGGAATAAAAAGATAAACAAAACCTATCTTTTTACCCACACCCATAAATATGTCCACAGTGTAAACCTCTTTGCTTTTCAAAAGCATTAAAACCAACGTCTAGAAGCCTGAGCAATTCAAATCAGTTTCACTGTTTCTTTTATGCTTATCACAATTAATTTTCCTATTGTATCCCTGCCAGTAAAATTCTTTCAAACTATATTACTCTACCAACTATTTTTAAATAGCACTTAATACATTTTTGTATCCGAACAGAACTATCTGCCAACGTGCATATGGATAATTTGCCAAATGTACACCTAAGTGTATTCAAATACTCGAGTGAAACACAGTTAGTGAAATAGGTTTTTCGAAGAGGCTCGAGACTTACAAAGGTTTGGAGAAGCATATCCCTTTGGTGTGTAATTTCACTGCACTGTCTCTCTAACGCATTTTCATGAGTCTTCAAAAGCTGTAGGAGGAAGGATTTTTCAGAAAACTGCTGAACCTTAAAATGAAAAAAAAAACACAAAACAGAAATCAGAATGAGTCAATTAGACATTTCACAGCATTTTAGTTCACAGAGCAGATCCATACAGTATAAAACATGTTCTGCAGTTCCTTCAAAATGCAAAATATAATTCACATTAAACACCTTACTTTATATGTTCCATCTTATATTTTACAAGTGCTTTAAAATTACAATTTTTGTAATCTCTTCCCCCAGCAAGACTATGAGCTCCTCAAGGACAGAGAATTTGTTTTCTTTTTCCTTTCCAATATCTAGCGCATTTTTTTGCCTAGTTACTAAAAGTTTTTGACTACACACAAGGAAATCTGGTTCAGGAAAGCTCGTTTTAAAGAACAAGTTTTTGTTCTCCTCACTTACAAGGAAGATATGGATGAATAAATCATGTATACATTATGACTAATAAAATAATGAGATAAAAATCTACTAACCATAAGCACAACCAAATCCCATGACTATAGTTACATTAAATAAAACACGAATCTGCTAAAATCCTCAAGTGGGTTTTGAGAACTTATTGTTTTACTTTAGCACCTTATGTGGTTCTAACTAGCAAAAGGTAAAGTAAACATTAATATTAGACGTGTAACTGTTATTTCATTTGGGCCATAAAAAGCAGCATCTCTTGAGACCATGAATTAAAATGAAAGCCAGAGAATGTTGACATATACTCTGTAATGTATAAAAGCTAAAAATAATGCTGGACTGCAAATACCCTCTCTACTACGTTCAGTGCATGTCCTCTTAAGAAAGCATCCCTCCTACTTGGGGGCTGTTCCTATCTCTACAGAGAAAACAAAAAAGAAATAAATTCAACTTAAATCGCAGAAAGCAAGATTTATGTTAGCTATAAGAACTTCCTCAAGGTGACAGACAGGCTGTGAAATCTCTATCCCAGAAGACATTGAATAGTAAAGAGCTTAGAAATAGTCTAGGCCAGAGGCAATGGGTTTGGTCTAAAAGACATTTTGAAATGATATGGCTCAAAAGTCCTACAAATATTGGCATTTTAAAAAGTAGCCTAAATAAAACAGAGAACATGATCTTGCATTTATATATTGCCACGGCACATCCGCCCACACCTTCAGTGCGTGGCGCTGTTCTCAACTCCATCTTAAGAAAGACAGCAGCAGAGGAAGATTACAGAGGTAAAAGTTATAAGACCAAAAACAATCAGAAAATTCTTTTAATGTTTTCAGTTTCTTCGGCTAAATTACCAGCTGTGGAATTGCTGGGTCATAAGGCAGATCCATTATTAATTTTCTGAGGTTATCTCCATACTGCTTTCCACAGTGGCTGCACCAACCCGCATTCCCACCAACAGTGCACAAAGGTTCCCATTTCTCCACATCCTTGCCAGCGCTTGCTGTTTGTTGACTAACTGATGATGGACATTCTGACCGGTGTGAAGTGGTATCTCGCTGTGGTTTTAATTTGCATTTCTCAGATGATTAGTGACATTGAGCATCTTTTCATATGTCTATTGGCCCTCTGTATGTCCTCTTTAGAAAAGTGTCTATTCAGGTCCTTTGCCCATTTTTTAATAGGATTGTTCATTTTTTGGGTATTGAGTTTTATAAGTTCTTTATAAATTATGGATATTAACCCCTTATCAGATGCATCAGCGAATATGTTCTCCCATTCTGTGGGCTGTTTTTATTTTGTTGGTGGTTTTCTTTGCTGTGCAAAACCTTTTTTAGCTTCATGCAGTCCCAGTTGTTTATTTTCCTTTTGTCTCCCTGCCTTCCTCTCTAAATAAATAATGAGTAAACAAACAAACAAACAAAATATTTAAAAAAGAACTAAAATAGCTTTCCATGGCTATTTGCAGAATACATTTCTCATTGTTCCTCTTGTTACCACAACTAATTTCTTACATTATTTTTCACATTCTTGTGTTTGAAAACCAGACTTACTAGTATGTAAAATTTAGGTAAATATTCATGAACATATTGATAGGATTACAAGATAAGGTCACTTCACAGAATAAATTATCGTTAGAAAACTCTATTACCTCTCTTGTTGCAAAAATGATGGGTAGGAATCAGAATTGGGAAGACAGCAAAAAAGATGTAAAATCACGACTTAAATATTTTTGAAATTACTGACTTTATTTCCTAAGTTACACAGGGATCTCAACGGGCCACAGACAATAAAAAGAAAAGGATGGAAGCTTCCTAGTAGCACTGATATAAATTTCCCTCTCTCTTTTCTGTGAGTACAAATTGAAGAAAAATATTTGCATGCAGCCTTAGAGTTACATTATAGAGACAAATAGCCAAGCTTTGTCAGAAAATACTGCTGTTACAGAAAATGTTCATTTATAGCAATGCCAACACTCTGGTTAATTCTGCTTCTCTCAGCAATAAAGTTTTTCCCCCCCTTCCCTATGTTACTCCTCTTGGGATATCTGATTTTCAGCAGAGCTTATAGTCTTCCCACTGAGCTGACTTATCTGGTCGACCACATCAGTTTGAGCACAGCCAGGATTTGGAACTCACCGGCTCCTCTCGCTGCCTGGGTGCCTTTAGGTATTTTTCTACAAGAAGAACTTGAAACTGAAAATGACTGAGGATCTTAAATGAATGCTTGGGTCCAAGTAAGCAAAGCACAAAGCTACACTTTGTTGTGGTTGCTGTTGTTTAAAGTAACCTCAGCCTTCAGAAACTGACATTTTGCTGGTTAAAAGCTCCGCCCAAGAGTAGAGCAGGCAACTTTACATAAGAAAACATAAAGAGAGTTATGCAAAAGATTTCACATTTGTAGGATCATAGCAATTGGGGAAAGAATGTGTTTGATATGGCTATGATAAAAGACATTTTAAACAGTAGAGCACAGCAATGAATATTGTATCAATAGCAGACATTAAGGTTTTTCAACAAATTATACTTTTTAGAAAAACATTTCTTCACAACAGATGCAGCACCGAAGGAGTAACTCACTATGACACAGTAACCCTAATGTAGTATGGAAAGTTCAGTGCTATTAGCGAATGGTAGATCTTACGCCTCATTCCCTGTCTAATCTCATCGTCAACCAGTGTCCTCAATCACTCGTGTCCAGCCACGCCGTCCTCCTTGCTGCTCCCAGAGCATGCCGGGAGCTCTCCCCACTAAGGCCTCTGCACCAGCCGTCCTCCGCCTGGAAACCCCCTTCCCCAGAGTCTTCACGGCTCGTTTCACCTCAGCCAAGCCTTCGCTCCTCTTTCACCTTTTCATCGGAGAGCATCAGGATGCCTGGTGAGACCTCTGCTATTTAGGTTGGCTCTGGAAGTTCTTGTTAATGCAATATGGCGCGAAACAAGAATAAGACGTGTAATTACCCAAAAAGCTGACACACAATTCTGTCTTTTGTTTGTTTGGGCAAGTGTCATTACTATATACCTAATAAATCTAAGAAAATCTACCAAGCAACTGTTAGAAATAAAGAATAGAGCTCAGTAAAGAGACTAGTAACAAAATGAACACCAAAAACTGTATCTTTGCTAGTTACCAACAATAGAAAAAAGCAAAAAAAAAAAAAAAAAACCATTTACCACAGCAAAAACAAAATAAATGAAACATGAAAACTTAACAAGAACGGAGGTAAAGAAATAGCTCATGCTAAAGAGAAGACGACCATTCAGAGCAACAATCTAATCTATTTTCCTTCTGTGGTGGGCACATAGCCCCCATTCCTTCCTCTTTTCTGTCTTCTCACGGCTATGAATATTTTTTTCATTGTTGTTCAAGTACAATTGTCTCTGGAAAGTCATGGCTATGAATATTAAAACAAATGAAGACAATAAAAATTCACTCCCATCTTCTGACATGTGAATTTTCTTTCTCATATAACTGTACATTACTTATCATTAAAGGAGAAAATGAACTACATTTAAAGCCATGTAACTCATCTGAATCAAAGTAGCTGAGGTAGGCAGCCTTTCAACTTATCTTGAAATATTAATTCAGGCAATAGCAATTCATAAGACCACATAGGGACCAAAAGCTATATGAGAATTTCTTTCCGGCAGCATTAAGATCACAGGCACAACTGTAAGTACCCAGTTCACCCTTGAACTCTTTCATTCACCTTTTCGGAATCTATCTGGTAGTCCAAAGTCCACTGCCGCCTAAATCTACGCTTCTCAAAATAACCCCTATTCTCCAAAAACTATTCTTCCCTTTTCCTCAAATAAAACGCCCATTCCCGGAGAACTGCTGACTAAGGAAAGAGAAGTAAAGTGGGAGAATTATTCTGTAATGATACTTCTTAAGCTGAAAGACTCTTACTAGGGAAATACTTTGAAATGAGGTGACTTCTGTGTTAATTGACAGCTTAGGAGGCGGTACCTAACTTCACCTACAACTACATCTTCCTCTTCTGTCAGGACATAAAACAATGGAATGCTTACAGTAGCGATTTTTCATGTACTGCTTTTAATTGAAAAACTATAAAATGTCACAGATTCCATTAAAATATGCATTTCCTCCTCATAACAAGAAAATTTGGCACATGAACAAGAAAAGATCATACCTCAGTCAAGTACACTACAAGAACACCAGAAACTGGGTTGGGGACATTCACATAAACTTGTCAACCAGCAGCTTTAGCTTTCAGAAGACAGTACATTCTTCAAGAACTCAAGAGAACAAGAATGGGACAAAGAACAATTTATATATCGTATCTGTAGCAAAACTGTAAATCTGAACAGCTGTCACCAATGTCAACATAAAACCTACCAAAAAAAACTAACAGAAAAGAAAAAGAGAATTACCTGAAAGCTATGTCCACTAAAAAACAAAAAGGTCATAAGAAAGAGTGATAAAAATGTACACGCTGAGACAAAAAGGAAAACAGATATTTAAGAAGTGTACAAAAGTAACATAGCAACACAGAATTCAAATTTGTAGAGTGTTACATAATAGAACTAATTGCAAAGGATGGAATCAGTGATGTAAAATAGAAGAAGTTGTCCAAGGCTGCTGAGAACTAGCAAATAACAGGAGATGTGGATTCAGAGAAAAGAGAACGAAGACCTAAGCTATAGGAAACAGGGTACTTGAAAAAGAAACCAGAATACAGTGGTTGAGGTTGGCACGGGAGGCTCACTCTCATTCAAGACAAAATTGATATATACATTTATGCACAAATTTTGAATTATAAGGATAAAAAACAGTTTCTACAAGCAACCAAGGAAGGAAAATGAAACAAAGCAGGATACCTAAAACAAGTTTTTAAACACCAGGTATTAATAAATTTTAGAAGACAACAGTGCTAATAGTGTTAGATGTGTAAAATTTTCTAAAAATAGGTTTGAATCAAGAATTCCTTATACAGATAAACTTTCACTCAAGTATGAAAATAGAAAAAAATATCAGATGTTAATGGCTTAGGGAATCCAGCATGTACATATTGTTATCCATCATGTACATATTTTTTTCTGGAAAATGACTGAACAACTACATAGACTTAGCAACAGATACATAAAACATCAAGAATGAGGAAGTTGAAGTATTAAGAAATTTACAGTGAACAATTTTGGTTAACATAGCAGTCTAAGCAAATGTGGAAAAGACCACTTTCCATTCAAACACAGAGAAATGCTGGATAAACTATAACTAACTTAAAACACATCATTTGTATAGCTAATCTGAAAACAAGAGAGAGAAATCGTCATGCCAGAAATCGTAATGCTAGAATTCAAGTCCAAGGGGTATCTTTGGGGTTAGTTACAGATATCATGGGGTAGGACTTCGAATGCCCACAAAAGACTAAAAGTCAAGGCCAAAGTGAGCTGGAACAGGATTCATTGGATAGCCTGGAATCCAGAAGTGTCTATGCCAGCTAAGCAAGTACAGTAACAAAACTCCATCGGTTGGCTTAGAGACGCAGCATATAAATGATCCGTTTCCACTGAGCCATGAGTGAAAGAGGAGTCAAACCCCAAACCTAACCCCAAGCTTGAACTGCGTGTGGATGTGAGAGTCAAATATCTCTGACCTCTGCAGTACAGAAATCCTGAGCTCATAAATTAACACAAAAACTGTTATGGACAAGTTCTGCACAAGTGACATCAGCAGCGGTGAAAATGGTCCTTAGGGACATCCTTTCTATCAAGGGATATGCAAGTTTCCCAAGAAAGAAAAGTCCTGCTAAAGGTAAGTCTACAATAAAAAATTTTAAAGCTCGTAAGAAAATGCACCGCCATGTAAAAACATTGTCAGACAAAGCAAGCAGAATTTACAGAAGTGGAAAATAGAGAATTCTGTAAGAAAAAATTTAAATTAATTATTCACTCAATAATATTTATTTAACACCTACTGTTCTAGATACCAGGAATAATAGCAAACAAAATAGATACATTTGTAAACTCCTCGTGGAGTTTACATTCCACTGGGGGGAGACAAATAATAAACAGATCAATGTAAAGTACATCAAGAAACATTAAGCACTACAAAGAAAAAGCAGAATAAAGAAAAGAGGTGGAAAGAGATGGGGTAAGGCGATGTTATTCTGTATCTGGAGGTCAGGGAGACTCTTCCACAGCATTCTCGAACTTGGTCTTTCAAATTCCATAGCCTTAAAAAATTATTGACTTGTTTGATTTTTTTTGTTAGTTATATCTATGAATATCTTCTGTATCAAAAATTAAAACTCAGAATTAAAAAAGCATTTAATTCATTTAAGAATAAACCCATTTCATGTTAAAATATGAAAAATACTATTTTCCAAAACAAAAGAAAGTAAGGTGAATTGCATTTACATTTTTTGCTTATCTCTTTAATGTCTGGTTTAACAGAAGATACCATACCTGCTTCTTTATTCAATAGTTTGAAATACGTTTTTTGGTTAACATATATGAGGAAAGGCTTCTCCTGGCTGGTCTAGCTCAGTGGATTGAGCTCGGGCTGCGAACCAAAGCATCGCAGGTTCGACTCCCAGTCAGGGCACATGCCTGGGTTGCAGGCCACAGCCCCCAGCAACTGCACATTGATGTCTCTCTCTCTCTCTCTCTCTCTCTCTCTCTCTCTCTCTCTCTCTCTCTTTCTCCCTCCCTTCCCTCTCTAAAAATAAATAAATAAAATCTTAAAAAAAAAAAAAAGAAAGGCTTCTTATAGACGTGTGGTTAGAAATGGGAAGGGCATTTTAACACCTGTTTTAAAGGACTCTATATTCTTCTCAACAAGTAGTAGTTCCTTAAAGGCTGGTTGCAATGTGGAATCTGAAGCCATTTCAATGAACTTTTCATCTTCCGCTACAACAAAATCCATTGGTCTGTCTTATGCTTTGAATGGATCTCTTATCCATGAACAGTTTGTAACATTATGCACTAGTAATTTAGAAAATATTGCATCATTGAATTATTCAGACCCTCCAAATGCTGATATGTTGCATAATACAATAATAAAAATAACATTCATTAATATCACAAAAAACTCATAAGAAATATCTTTAAGTATTGGAAAACTGTCAAGGTTACAGTGACAGATCTGAGTCTCCCAAAATTTGAATTTTTGTTGGAAAAGTTGAGTATTTTCATTGGTAAAATAACAGTAATTTGAATTTTTATTAGAAAAGTCTAATATTATCATTGGTACAAGACAATCAGTTATTTGCTTTGCAATGTGTGGGTCACTTGGCTCTTTATAAGAAAATTTTACCGCCATGGCTGGTGTGGCCCAGTGGACTGAGTGAGGGCCTGCCAGCCAAAGGGTTGCCGGTTTGATTCCCAGTCAGGGCGCATGCCTGGCATACAGGCCAGGTCCCCAGTAGGGGGCATGCGAGAGGCAACCACATATTTATGTTTGTCTCCTTGTCTCTCTCCCTCCCTCCCCCTCTCTAAAAGTAAATAAATAAAATCTTTTTTAAAAGGTAAAAAAAAGAAAAGAAAATTTTACCAAATATTCAAGTTCATATAACTATAGCTTGACTAACAATTACTTGAGTAAAAATGGTGTTCCAGGACAAAAACAGCTAGTTCATAGTACAACTCAGCCACACAAGCGCTCGCCTTTGAGACAACCACTGTGCTTTGGGAGTACAGCAGTACTTTATGTGAACATCCATTTCATCGCACACAGCATTAAAAACACGTACACACATACAGCCCCACGATACTTTTTCCACTTTAATCAAGGGCATACAGTGAAACTGGTAGGTTTTGTTTTCTTACTGTGAGTGCAGAGCCGTGAAAAACACAATGACTATTAGTGTGGTTTGGGGCCACTGCCTTGGTTTGTCATAAGGTGCCAACGATTTTACTCACCATTGCCTAGTATCATCAACGTGCATGTTAGCATAGTGAAAATCGTAAATAATACCGTCGTACTATTAAGAAAATAATTTGACCTCCTGAAAGAGTCTTGGAGACGCCTATGGATCCCCAGACCCCTCTTTGAGAACCAACCATCAGGATCTGCATGGCACTCTCCCGATGTCAGGACTGCAAGTCTCACGTTCCGGCGGAACAGCTGGCCACCCTACCAGGAGGCACCCAAAAGAAGGGAGTTTGCATGAAACACGAATAGTTGAGAAAAGCAGCACTTCAGGCAGAGAAGTACACAGGCCCTGAGGCGAGAGAATGGTTGATTTACTCGAGAACAAAAGAACTTACACAGGTACATACCCACAGCGAGCCAGATTGTTCCCAGGCAGGTGAACCACTAGGAAACGCCTAATGCCACACTCAAAGGGCATCTGCTGGCCTGTCTGTCTACTCCTGTGTTTTAGATCATTATTCATGGTGACTGTGATAAGATTTTCTTTATACGATTCCATAGGAAATATTAAAATTACAAACTTTTTTAAAAAATGAGAACAAGAAATTTGAGTTTATAGTTAGGTTAACATATAGTTAAAGTTGCTTGATATCAACCCTCTAATTAAGCCACAAATCTGTTATGTAATTTGTCAATTATTCATGGTGTGATTCAGAAGTTGCTCAATGAATGTTTGTTGAATGAATAATTACCCAATGTGTGTTTGGAGATATTTAGGAGATGTTAAGGACACAGTTTATTGATTTTCCAAGAAATCACTGTCGAAAGGTGAACTTTTTACAAGGCATTATTTTGTGCTGCATAGTTTTACAAGGCTAAAAAATGGAATTTTAACCTTGTGCTCACTGCACACAGCACCACAAACACACTGTTCTTTAATTAGGGGACCATTCTCTCAGTTCCTGGAAAAGAGGCTTTTTTTTTTCTGTTCAAAACATTTCTAGCTAAACAATTTATTTAGAGAAGCTCTTTTAAAAAAATAAAAAGGAACACAGGCACCCTGGTAGATTTTACAACTGGAAACAGTGCAGTAGCTTTTTCATTTTATGGATCCAAGGCAGGAAGTATGCAACTTTTATGATTTATAAGCACTTGCAAGCACAAAGGCTATCTGGCATTCTGTTAATAGAGTTTACTCTAAACTGTTATTACCATGAAATATTCTTTAGATTTTCTTAAGATCCTGAAAACAAAGGTGAGAAAAAGGGGTCTAATAAGTGCTACGTGTAGTATTTTTCACTTCATTTAGAAATATAGTTTCAGTTCAATTAATATGAAGAGAGATGGCTACTTCTCAGAGACCAGCCCCCCCTCCCCTCTTTAAAAGAACTGAACCATCCTTGTACATGACAATTAAGTAGCTCATGTCAAGAACGGATGTGTCAAATGACCAATATGCACCTGAAAGTATGTGTGACATTACTGTCATTAGGGAACGGAGTGTCATTAGAAATTCTACTCCTAGATGGAATACCCACGAGAATCGAATATTGAGTTTCAAATGTGTAAGTCGATAACAGACAGTATGTGGGAAAGGACTTTGAACAAGCCATTCTGAACGGAACTTCTGTTGTTTTCAACCAAGAACACCCTGAACTGCGTCAGCACGAGAAAGGTCCAAACCTGTGGAGAATTTTTACGAGTTTATTTGAGCCAAACTGATGACAAGCCAGGACGCGAGACCCAAATGCTCCCGAGAATGAGTTTTCCGGTTTCTTTCCCACAGCCGGAATTAAGGAGGGAAAGTAAGGAAGACTACACGAATGGGGAGAAGGAAAGGTGGGGGCTGGGTTACAGGACAGTTAACAAGATTGTGTGTTTTCTTGAAGGTGGTTCTGCTTCCGAGGGGTCTGAAAGAAGGAGCTTTCCGAAGGCGTGCTAACCCAGACGGTTAACCTAGAGCAGCGGACAGGGCTTGCTTTCCAGGGACATGCGAGGCTTGCGGTGTGACCACCCACCATGGCCTGCCCACGCAGGAACTTGTCACCGGACCACCCTGCCAGGTTACTTTTGGTTAGATGTGTATACTACAGAGCCCAATCTTCGCCCACAACTGAGAGAGCCCCCTCTCTAGGAAAGGGGTAATACCTCTGGCTTGACTCTAAGTCCCTCAAGGGCAAAGGCCACGTATCAATCACCCTAACCTCTCTGATTAACATGGGTCTTTCATGATGAGGAGCCCGAATAATTATAGGAAAACGCTTCCAAACTCAAGTTATTACCCTGCTTGCACGAAGTCACCCAACTGGTAAAGCAAATGCACAAAGAAATACAAGCAACAAGAACAACAAAAACATTCTTACTAATAACTTCATTAAGCACATGACACACATTCAACAACTTTGTTGAAAAAATAAAGCGAGGAGACTCCTTTTAGTGAACACACCTTCAGTTTCCTGTCACTAAGTCTTCAAGCCGGCCAACGTCCCGTGTCCTTCTTCCTTCCTTCCTTCCACACCGCAGCACAGCGGTCACCGGCGAGGGCTCTCAAGTTAGCCCACGGGACTCAAATCTTAGGTCTGTTACTTACCACTTATGTGACCTCATGCGAATGATTTAATGTCTCTGAGTCTCAATTTTCTCAAGTGAATAATAGGAGTAATAATACTGTACTACCAGCCTCATAGGGTTCTTGTGAGAACTGAGATAATACTTAGCGTAAGGCCTGAAATGCTAGTAATTGTTTACTAAACGTTACCTTTTTTGGTTTTTACAACAGAAGAGGTGTCCCTCTTCTTGTCTATGTTTAGAGCATGTTAATTCTCATGCTCTAAATTCCACCTTCCTTCCACCTCCTCCAGGACCTTTAACTATTGATTACATTTTCTCTTTTGTCTTTGTCAACTTTTCTCTAAAGACGCCTTTCCACCAATATGCACAAAACAACGATGATGATGATGGTGGTGGTGGTGATACGGGAGATGATGAGATCTGAAGCACAGGTGGAAGAGGTGTCCTTTGTACAGGGAAGGGCACTGTCTCCCTAACAGGAAGGAAAGGGGAGAAGATGCGCATTCGTGTAGGAGGTTTAAAATGTGAAGGTTGGAAATTTAAAAAAAAAAACAAAACCAAAAAACCATTGGATAGTTTCTATTTTCTCTTTGAAATAAAAGGCAGATATATTGAATGAAAGTTGAGTCCGGAAGAGAACACAGAACGTGAGACGTGCGACAGTGTCTAGCAGGCGTCGCAGTGCGTGAGCAAGAGAAGCGGAGCAGGATTTCCAGGCAGTGGGCGGGCTCGGTGGAAGCCGAGGCTGTCATCCAGGAATGGACGCCGGGCCCAGTCCCTCCGGGAGTCATCCAGGTGCTGGCACAGTAGCCCTAAAGCTGGAGGCTTGCACGGGGTGCAAGGAAAGGAGAGAGGAGTCAGGGGAAAGGGGGCAACGATGAACCGTGGACTCGAAGAATAAATAGGAAAGTGAGTGCGAAGGCACGTGCTCATGGAGAAAGAGACGGAAATGGACTGAAGGCCTTGAGGAAACCGGAGGACAAATATAGTGGGAGAAAAGGGAAAGCCTCATTGATTTTTGAAAGTGTTTGTAGGTGATGGAGAAGTCCTGAGTACGACCATGGAAACAGGCGGCTGAGGTGGAAGGAGGGAAAGGTCACTAACAGGCCGGGGTGGTAATGGAACAGTCCGCAGAGACAATGACATCATCCAAGATGATGGCAAGAGCTGAAATAGAACGGACGCCTGGGGGGCAGGTACCAATTTCTAAGGAACAAGGGACTCTCCAGTGAGTCAGTAAAACGACAAAAAAGACCAGGCTGGGGGAGATGGTCGAGTCTAGAGAGAAGCCTGAGCTCCATCAGTGGGCAGAGAAACCTTCTGCCAGTATCGCTGGAAAGTGGGGAGGACACACCCACCGACCCGCCAACTACGAGGTCTGAAAAACACACCATCATCCTCCACAGAACGGCTCCCAGACTCAGAGAGATGTCCACCGGCTGCAGAACTGCACAGGAGACCACGGAGAAGGGTCAGTGTACCTAAAGCTCTGTACGAAGACTTTAAAAAGCAGCTTATGTGTTCAGGATATGAGGTTTGGCTTGAAGGAATTTCAAAGGAAAAAGCCATAGATATTGCAAGCAACTACCCCAAAATGTCTTGGTCACAATGAATTGAACTATGGACATGTATTAATTGTGGTAAGAATTCTTATTTTCTAGAACTAAGATGAAATAATCACAGATAATGCTATTTAAACAAATCTTAATTAGAAGGAATAAATAATGCCCTTCTTTTATCTGCTTTTAAACAACTTTTAATATTTAAGCAAGATACAAATTTTTATTTGATGCGACTTAAAGATTTAAAACTCTTACTGTATTTTTCAGACTATAAGACGCACCTCCCCCCAAATCTGGGAGGAAAATGGGGGTGCGTCTTATATAGTCTGAATGTAGCTTACCTGGCTCACTGTGGGGGTGGCGGGGTGGGGGTGGAGCGGGGTCACAGGTTATTAAATATTTTACCACATTTTTTGCTTCAAAAATTTTTTTCCTATTTTCCTCCTCTAAAATCTAGGTGTGTCTTATGGTCCGGTGCATCTTATAGTCCTAAAAATACAGTAATTACAAAACTCCATCTCAATATTATAAATGATAATAATTTGTGATTTGGTTTTTTCCCCAATTAGGTAGTAGAGTACTCATGGATGTTACATTGCCCGCAGTTCTGATGGGGATCCTAACTTTTATCGATTAAAAAAAAAGGAATGGGTACATTTTAAAGAAGGCAGTAAAAGAAATCACCTTAACTTACTTGTTTATGTCAATACAATTTTACTTTAATAGCTCATGAAATTTTATTATTGTTATGATATCTACGCAATAAGTCAAGACTGGGAGAAGAAAAAAACAGACAAAATCGCCTCAGACTTTCCTCCATCTACTTCCTCTGCAGGGAACATGGTACTATATTAGGCTTTATATGTATTTTTATAAAGATTAAATAGCCCAATTTTAACTCTAGACTATTTTTTAAAACATAAACAACTTTTATAGGCGCTTCAAAGAAACGACCAATATTCTGTGAGTCCTGGAGTTTGGGTTGCTCTGGCATAACACTGCAGAACCTCTCCCTGGCACTCAGAAGCTTCAGTGCATTGTTAAGCATTAATGCAAATCCAGAGCAAGTTCTTGTCTTTCCGTTTTCATATTACTGAACCTAACCAGGCATACTGTAGCTGTCCGATCCACAACACACTCATACTCTATAATTTGAGACTTTTGCAACCACATATTTTAAAGAACTCATCGAGCCCTGAAAGGCAAATGCTATCATTCCAGTTCTAATTACATGCTACCTGAGTTTTATAGAATGGGAGAAAAGTGAATACTGTGCTTCCTAAATACATTTTTTTTTTTTTGCCACAAACAACTTCCAAGGTAGATGCACAAAATATTTTCTGAATGTTTCACTGTACAAATAGATCAAGCACTGGCCTATTCAAATTATGTTCTAGTTTCTCTTCATATTGCTTCTACTTGATAAATTGGACAATAAATGCCGAGTCAAATATGCAAATAAATACATTTTCATTGTTATTGGCAGCCATATAATTAACTCTGAGAATAAAAGAATGAGAAATCAATTTATTATTACTTCTTCAGTTCTTCCTATTAATCATTTACACTATAATTGTGGTTCCACTTTTAAAACCCTTATACACACATATGTACACACACCAGTTGACTATATTATAAATCACATAATATTATATGGACTATGACCTTCATATTAATTTTATCAGTAAGTTACCACTGTATTATTGCCCACATATATGAACATATATGATTAAAGAGCAATGCACATTTATCAGACTATATTAATTAGTAATTTCAGCAAATGTTTCTAAACAATGTTAGGGATGTACTCTCTCTTACCTCAAGTACAAATATTTGTGTCAACATTTTTTATGTATGTATATATATATCAACAAATTACACTTCCATTTTCCAGCAAAACTAGCTAACAAAGAAAATACTATAGAGAGTAAACCTAATTTTTTCCAAAGAAATATTCAAAGAGTAAATCTTTTATTTTTTAACATTTGTTATCTGTCAGGTCAATACCTTTATGAATCCTAGAAAACTACATTTTGTACAAAAACTTACATAAGTGACCTTTGAAAAAATATTGCCCTCAACTAGATGCAAAAGCTTCAGATACATTATTAAATACAAAAAGAGAAGTTTGAGTTCAAAAATCTGTTTTAGTAAAATATGCTGTCCCACTTGCATTACAGTAGTTCTGTTTTTAAATTATATGATATAGACAAGTCATTTAACCTCTTGGTTTCCTCCCCTCGCTGAGAGGGGGATTAAAGATGGGGCCCAATCACAGGAGTCCACCTGGACTGACAGAGCGGTACAGGGTTAGCATGTGCAACAGCGCCCAGTATGTAGGAAGTGCGCAGTCAGTGTTCACTATGCATTACCTAATTGAACATTTTTTGCCTATTATTTCTAATAGCTTCTAGTTAGCCATCCTGAAAGTATCTTAATTCTTTTTGAAGAAAAAGAAAGCTACATCATGACATTCTTAATGCTTTGCCCATCCCATCAGCTTTTAGCACTGCTGTTAGCAGCTAGTTTATCTACTACTCACAGGCAAAACAGGACCTAAGGTTTCACTAAATAAGAGTTCCAAATTCTATTTTAAAAGACAGCATGACTCTCCCTACTATGTCATTATCAGTACTCACTATTTCACTTAAAATTCTAACATTTTATGTTCTAGGCATTGGGTATAGGCTGTGGGAATAAAAAATGGGTGAGAAAAAAATTCCAGATACATTGCTCACAAAATAGTGAAGGACACAAACACAAATATGTATTGTTTAATTGTAAGATGGTGCACTGAATGTTATATAAAAAATCTCTTCTAAGAGGCCCAAGGGAGGGCTTCCCACGTGATGCTTGAGCAAGGCTTGGAAGGAAGCGCAGAAGCTCTCCAGGTGGAGAAAGGATCTGTGATTACTCTATTCAAAAAGACAACTGAAAATTCCTCACAGTGTAAAGTTAAAATCGGCATAGTTTAAGAAAACAGGCTTCCTCAAACAGATTTCCCATTGCACACTGCTTGCTTAGTACATACATCTTCAGGAGTTGAATAAATATGTTTGCATGACTGTCTGCTCCTGCCCATAGCAAGGCCTTCATTGTAATACACTTGGACGATGTTCTCAGCTCCCACCCTCCCCCGGCTCAGAGAGACTTCTGAAAACCACTGTTACCACACAGCGCTCCAGTCAACAACCTGCAATGGTTTACCGCCCCCCACCCCAGACATCAGCCCTCTGCCCTGGTAGATTTCTCTCCCAATATACCTTACGGGATGTTTCTCTTTTGCTCCCATCCTGCCCAGCCCCAAATGCTTTTCTCCCACTGCTCTGCTTCTGGGAAATTCCACCCACCCTTCAACATCCTCCTGCAGGAGACTGCCAGATCCCCTCACTTCTATTTAAAACAACAGAACTGAACAAATGCTGCAGAAAAGAGATGTTTGTGGAAAGCACCTGCTTTTGGATGAAAAGCATGTCCAAAATGTGGTCGAGAAGTGAAAAACAAAAGGCAGACACTCATCTGAAAGTTACATTCAATAGTTACATCAACCTAGTCCACTTCCTAAATGATTTATGATTCAAAATGTAAATACCGCACAAACCACTTATGGAACATTTATTTTTCCAATGACATCGTGCTCTTTTAAAACTTGAACCATCCCCCAGGATGAATCACGAATTCTTTTTTTTTACTTAAACTGGTTTCTTTAGAACAAATTCACACTAGACGGGAAGGTGTCACTGGATTCGGAACTTTAAATGTTCCCGGGGCCACATGGACCTGGCCAACCAGCCTACTAGCCTGCTTCCTACTTGAAGCGCAACTAGTTAAACAGTAAAATACCCTCAGAAAGTCAAGTTAAAACACTTTTTCAAGTGATAAATGAGCATGCTCTCCATGTCAATACCTTAGATTCCAACTTGATTTTCTCTTCATTCAGCTGCTCTGTTGCTTTCTTAATTTTTTCACGACATCTGTTTATTTCCGACCTGACTGGAAGACAAATTACATCGTTAAGCACATCAATCTTTCTCAAGTCCCCACTTCTGCAGCCCGGGCTAAGGCACCTTTCAGCTGTCTTTCCCTCCACGCGGAAAGCAGCCTCCACTAAGGGCCCTGGCCTTTGCTTTGGGGACTTCCTCCCTCTCCAAGCCCCCACCTGCAGAAGACAGAGGCCCCACGCACAGTGCCGAGGGCCCCACGGACCTTCTCGCATCAAGCGGCGACTCTCCTCGGCCCGATGCTCAGAGAAGATGATATGCTGAAACAAGGATTCCAAACTCATCTCGGCCCTGGCTCCCGGATCCTTTTTTCCTCCCACTTAAATATTTTATAGCCGGGTGTGAGGATCCTGGAAAGCACAATAAAGAAGAAGGATTGTTTTAGGGCTGTTCCCACATCGGCCTCCAGCTCCAGGGCCCCTGCCCACAGCACCGACAGTGCCCACACCCGGCAGCGAGAGACCTGGGGGTCCCTCAGTTGCAGAACAGACCGGGTTTCCCCTCTATCTGCCCTCGTTCCACGTGGGACACCAGCCTCAAACGGTGCCTCTTCCCCCGCCGAGCACAGCGCCGCCCGGATCAGGCCTGGGTCCCTTCCCTTGTTCTCTTTTCCGCCGGGGGGGCAACATGGAGGCCCCAGACCCGGCCGGTGTGGCCGGTCGGTTGGAGTCTAGTCGGTAACCGAAAGGTCTCCGGTTCCACTCCGGATCCCGGGTCAGGGCACACGCGTCCGTAGCCGGTTCGATCCCCAGTAGGGGCGCAGGCAGGAGAAAAGCGATCTTTGACGTTTCTCTCTCTCCCCTTTTTTCTCATAAGAGAATAAAATAATCCTTAAAAGGGGGAGAGACCCCGGGCGTCGGCTTCCCAGCCATCTGGGCAGCAGCCCTTCCTGGCCTCCGCCTTTACCTCTCAGCCCCCTTTCTTAGGAGAGACAAGGTTCTCAACGTGCTCGGACTCTCAGCAGAATGTGGATTTGCTAACTATGCTATTAATGTGTGAGACCTTCCCGAAGGCTGTGACCTCCGCTCTGCCAGGCCAGACGGGACGGAGGCTACGGTGGCCCCTTTGACCCATTCTGCGTGCAGGTGTTTTGCTGTGACCCTGCGGCCCCCCGCCCGAGGCTTCTTAGGCCTTTACTTGGGCTTGGGGTGACCTATCTCCAAGGCAGAAACACCCAGTATGAAAAGGACCAAGTATCCGTGTTTCTAAATATAAACTTTTGCAAAGTCTTAGCCTTTGAATGTGGCAAAGACTGCTGTAAATGAGCAATGTCTGACATTCTGCCTTAATCATTCCTTTGTAATCAGGGCATATCTTTTTGTGTCTGCTTTAAAATTACTCATCGCCCTTTGTAATCAAGCTGCAGTAATATTAACACTTCAATATCTGCGCAATATGTGTCAGAGACCAAAGTGGTTGCTAATTAAAGATTACACATGAAAGGCACCTTTGGGACTTTTGAATGAGAATTTTTAAATTAAAAAATAAAATATTTTTAATTTTAGTAGGTCAAAATATTAAGAGTATAATAAACACATGACTTTACTCTTGAATGTTAAACTGACATTGGCTAAACTTGAAAAAGTAATTTCTACTTAGAATATATTTAGAATTAAGTAAAACAAGCTAAATGTAATTTCTGGCACATCATCTGTATAATAGACTTAATTAATATTTCATAATGCTATAGTACAATCGGTTATAACTTTTAACCTATTCCAAATTTCCAACTTCACTTCCAAGCCATGAATGCATAAAACTTAATTTTTACACTTTGGAAGAATACACACTGCAAAGTGGAATGAAGTAGAAAAGAATTGCCCACGAACATCATGTAGAAGCCAACAGTAATAACATGTTCGTCCTTGCCTTCCAGGTAATCCTCCTCATCTTGCATTTTTTTCCTTTATAGAATTGAAAATACTGTGAATGAGTAATAATAATTATTATTCTTTATTGAGTAAGTTTGTCAGGCACTATTCTGGACACTATCCTCTTGCAATTATTTTTTTATTATTATTTTCATGGTATAGATGAGGACACTGAGGCACAGAACAAGTAAGCATCTTGCCAAATTTGCATATCTAGTACATGGCAGAGCAAGCTCTGAAATCAAGAAATCTGGGATCAGAGCTCATACATTGAATTTTGGATTCTGGTCTTTTTTCCTCTGACATATCAGAAGCATGTTAGCATTTCATTGAAAACTCTTCATAAATACCCTTTTTTACAACTTTATAATCCCCTAGCACATAGATCCCTGTGTGAAATACTGAAATAAATTTAACTGTTTTATCTGTTCGAGGATGAAAAACAAAGCTGAAATTTCGGTTTAAGCCATTTTCTTTGAGCACTCATTCAGAGGCTATGCCACGGCAGCCGCCAAAGGACAGGGCTTCCCGAAGATAAATTTATGACTAATTAGTATCACTCCTTTCAGAGTTAGTTCCCATGGACTTGCACAGGGAGCGTCCTCATAAAGAGGCTGGTTTTCAGAAGCATGCTGTTCTTTACCATTCTAATTTTATTAGTTGCCCTCAAACTCACATTCATTATTTAACATGCTCTTTCTGTACTGAACTTGGCAGAGTGCAAGCTGGCCAGCCTGAAAGGAGCCCAGTTGTCTCACTCACCCAGGAGTAAGGGAGAGAGAGCTGCTGGAAGTTCTGGGAAGAGGTTATTGGGAGAAATGGCTTCATCTTCTTCAAATCCTGGAATATTTCGGTGCCTTTAAATCCTAAATTTGAGTCTTTTTTTTTTTGAGGAACCGCAACTATAGACATTAGCAGGATGTTTTGCTTTATTTGTGAAAGCAAATGTGATTGTGCAATTCCACAATTCGAATTTTAAAAGTGTCTCATAATAATGAGTAGAAGTAACATAGTAAGATATATGGGGAGGCTCCCTGGCTGGCGTAGCTCAGTGGATTAAGCGCGGGCTGTGAACCAAAGTGTTGCAGGTTCGATTCCCAGTCAGGGTACATGCCTGGGTTGTGGGCCACAGGCCCAGCAACCACACATTGATGTTTCTCTCTCTCTCTCTCTTTCTCCCTCCCTTCCCTCTCTAAAAATAAATAAATAAAATCTTTAAAAAAAGATATATAGGGAGGATAAAAGGTGATGGATGGAGACTTGGGCTGGTAAAAACAGAATACAGTGGACAGATGATGTGTTGTAGAATTGCGCACCTGAAACCTGTATAATTTTGTTAATCAGTGTCACTCCAATACATTCAATAAAAATGAAAAAAATACTGCTATTCTATATCTAGCTTTAGTAATACATTTTTCCTTATAGATATACCTCAGAGCAAGAGTAGCATTACTTGAATTTATGCCAAATAAAAATGTTATATGACATTGTAAAACTAGAGCATACTATTTTCTGAAAATGAATCTTGTAAATCTAAAAAAAGAGAAATGATTCATTCAACAACTGTTTAATGAGTCTCTGCTACTCATTCAACAAATATTATTGAGCATCTCCTACATGCCATGTTAAAGAAATAACAATGAGATTTAATAAAAACAGAACTACATAAAAAATATTTTTCCCCCAGATATTTCTAACCTCATTGGAGAATTATTAGATTTCTTCAGCATTTTGGCAGCAATATAAACAACTACTTTCAGATGTTTCAACAGATGTTCTGTAGACAGAAAGCCAATTATTTGCATTATGATACCCACGTATGATTCTCAGATCTAAACTTTCCATCTGTGCGTGTTTTATTGAGTTGCATACCTATGGAGTATAAAAGTTAGGATCGCTCATTATCTCTAAACCTCAGACTTGTGTTCATAATCACACCAGCACCTGGGTTATTGAGCCATCAATAATTGCTTTGCTAGAAGGCCTTATATAAGGCTATACTGCTCTTGTGATTTAAAATGCATTACCTCTCCTTTCTTAGATGGATGACTTCCCTAAACTCTAAAGCAGGCTTGCAGATACCCACTAGCCCAGGGCATATATATTGCAATGGAAAGAAGAAAAATAATTTATTTATCTTATGTTTTGCTTATGGCATCTGCCAAAAAAATGTGGGTTCAACCAAGTTTAACAACCACTTATTGAGCAGCTACTAAGTGTAAAATCTTTGTTAGGTACTGTGGGGGATACAGCATTGAAAGGCACAGGCCCTGCCCTCCTGAACGTCATAACCTATCATATGGGACACAGTGGCACTCATAATTCTTAGGCAGGATATGTATAAGAGTCTCACCCTTGTGCTATGGGAATATGTTAGAGGGAGAATGGTAAGTCTGATGTAGGTGTTTGGGAAATCTTCTCAGTAGTGGGTAAAATATGAGCTGGATTTTCAAGGAGGGTGGGAATTCAATAGAAATGATTATGGGAGAAGGAAAGCAGAAAGTTTGATGGATCCAGCTTTTGGACGTTGTCCAACATTTTCTTGTATCTGATGGAGGAACATGCAATGTTTTCTAGCAGGTGGATGGCATGTCAGAGTTGCTTCTTGCAGTCTGTCTGTGGCGGTAGGTTAGAAACACTAAAGAGCCTGTTAATCAACCCAACAACCCTGTGAGATAAATGCTTTTACTATTTCCACGTGGAGAACCGAGGCGAGAGAGCTAAGTTACTTGTCCAAGGTCACATAGCAGAATCAGGATTTGAACCCTGATCACCTATCAAGGCAAACCCTAAACCGCTTCATTTACTGCCTACAAAACGAGAGGCTGGACAAAATGAGACTATTTCAGCACTTCTGTTTCATTTTAAGGCAGATACATTTCCTAACAAATGCTTATCAGCAACAAATTAATATTTTCTGAAGATATTTTCAGACTTCTAGGATGTGGGTTAGTAGTATAATGCATCTATAATATATTAAATTTAAATGTGATCTAAGGAAGAATAATTGAGAATGGGTCATACCTTGATATAAGTGTTTATTTAACCAGTTACACATCTAACATGTAAAAATAAAAGTAAAATTTGCATGCAAAGTATCATTTCTGTTTCTTAATATTTATATTAGTTTCCTAGGGCTACTACCATAAAGTACCACAACAGAGTGATTTAGAATAACAAAAACTTATTCTCTCACAGTGGTGGAGATCCAAAGTTTGAAATCAAATCAAGGTGTCCCTGGGGATAGTTCCTTCCGGACTCCAGACAAAGAACCTGTGCTTTGCCTCTTTGTAGCTTCCGGTTGTTGCTTGTGATCTTTGTTCTTTGGCCTTCAGATGCACCCACTCTGCCTCCCTGGTCCCTCGGAGTTCTCTCTGTGTGTCTCCGCCTCTTTGTCTCGTTTCCTCTCCTTATTAGGACACCAGGTATACGAGTTAAAGGGCCCATCCTATTCCCCTGTGACCTTATCTTAGCTAACTACAACTGTAATGGCCCTGTTCCCAAATAAGGTCACATTCTGAGCTCCCTGTGGGTTGGGACTTCTACCTATCTTTTTGGGGATGCAACTCAACCCATCTAACAATTCTTAAAAGTTAATTTGTGGGAAATAGTTAAGATTTTAAAAAATTTTTGATGACTTCCTTGTTTCTATTATACTCAAAGTCTTTTTAGTCATTTAATGGACTTTGGAAAACATTTTGACAATCTTTTTATTTTATGGATGTTAACACTGAGGCCGTGGAGGTTGATGGATTTCCCCAGCATTGCACAGGCAACTAACGCCTGAGCTAGGTCTAGAATTCCTTCCTAGTTCCTTCTGCTCCAATAAAAGATCTTCTTTGTGTTGTCAATTCTTGGTTCCTTATTAAGAAAACCAAACTTTTTTTGGTTGTGAAATACATTGCATAAAAAAATTTCATTAACATGTCAGGAGTGATTAAACATCAAAATCTTTGGAAGAAGAAAAGGTGCAGCACAGCCTGTGAACTTGGATTCCCACATGTCAGAGCTCAGAAGGCAGCCTAGGGCCCAGGAAGGCTGCTCAGGCACCCTACCCAAGAGATTAGCCTGTGAGCCCCAGCAAACAAAACTTGGAAACCACTGTTCGCTATCTTGCATCATCTGTTCACTTACTTAGTAACTACTTATTGGGTATACACTATAAGTACAGCAAGAAAAATTTGCAATTACAGAGGTGAAGAAAATAAGGGGCTTGCAATTTCATTGTATCCAGTTGGCGTTTCCATGACAATAAATGTAAATGGTTTAGGATTATATAGAAAGAATTAAAAGAGAAATGTAAGGTTTTTTCTTACCATTTCCATGTTTTAGTCATTAATATATTCCTTGTCTACCTAATAAGTACTTGGTTACTTAGTAAATAATTAACTCTTCAGTTGTGGAATGGGTCCGAATTTAAATCAGTGATTAATATATTTCTATGAAGAAATTTCTATGAAGATTTTACTCACCTGAGTGAATTAGTCACAGCGATTATTTGGAACTCTGGGATAAATTTTAATATTTCTATTACCATCTATGAGTTAGTCACAGTGACTCTGGGAAGTTGGAAAAATATTTAATTTGCACATGGACATATATGTGTATAGGTAGAGTAAACCATAAATCCTATTTATTCTTAAAACAACTTAAAATATTGCTCATTTATCAAGATAAAACTACTTTATGCTTCCAATGTTTAAAATGACTTTAGCAGCCTTAGTACAATAGTATTATATTATAAAATTCAGACACTGCCATTATTTTCCCTTCACAATGCCATAGACAATTCAGAATGTTGCATCGTAGTTTACATGGCTCATAAACTTTATCTTTTATCCGACATTGCAGGTGTGTTGATAATAGAATGTGGAGAATCTGTAAGATGGTTGAAGAAAACAATTAATTAGCATTTAAGTAAAAGAGCTCACTAAGAAACATTTCAAATAGGGCATAAACTGATTATTCCACAGGTAATCATAAGTTTTGGAATAAAATTTAAGGGGATAAATAAAGAGAGTGAAAGAAATGTAAATATCTGAAAACAAATAAGGAAATGTTGCAAAACACTAGGATTGCTCGAGTTGTACACATACATCATCATTTGAAATTTGGCAGTCTCCTAAGTCTGTGCCTGTTACACCTCATTATTCTGCTTGTGGAATGTGTACATGCAGGGTTGTACAAATCCATGCAGGATTATCAAAGGGTCCCTAAACCCTTGGATAGGCTAGCTTGGCCGTTGCCTTTTTCGAGGTGTTAGCACTGCTGAGATCCCGCGCTTTCTCACGCCATATCCCCCAGCGAAGGAGCGCAAGGATCATGCACGTGGGATCCCAACACTCATAAAAAAAGATCCATGGTCATTCTCTGAGAAGAAACTAGTAAAACCGAAGAGAACTTGTCAAAGGAATGTCCTAAAGATGATTTGATTTTGGTAACTGTTGTATTTTAAACGCTGTCGTTTTCTTTTGTGGTGTCTTTTCTCTAACTTCCAGGTGCTATTATTCATAAAATAGGATGCTTCAGTCCAGAAGGCTGTAGCTGTAGACGAGACGTGATACTCTCATCTAGAAGTAAAGGGATTCAAATCTCCCGAGTCCCAGTGTAAGCTGAACACTGCAGAGGTCAGGAAGTTTGTTTCCATTTCCCTTAGGCCTCAGCTACGCTGTTTTATATAAGTGACCAGACCGCTCGTCTTTCTTTTATTCATTCCCAGCCTCTGATTGGTTGCCTGTCTCGATGGTTTACAAGGCGGACTAGGACTTCAGCGCCTCGAGAGCGGTGGCAGGACTTGAGGATGAGGCCCTGAGGAATGACCCCGAGCGTGATTCACTAAGTAAACACTGAAGAGCTACTGTGTCCCGGGTTCTGCCACAACAATGAACAAGATGAATGAGCCCTCTGTGCTCGTGGAGCCTACTGGGGGAACGAGAAGCAAACACATGCATTAATTCAACACACATGGACTTGGCGTCGGTGTAAAATCTAACAGCGTGGGGCAGAGAGCTGCCACAGTGTGAACAACAAATTTATGCTTCCACCAAGTCCCTCGGGGTGGACAGAACCGGCCTCGGAAGGACGGAGAGGAAGCCAGTGGGTTCCTTGCACAGATGGGGTTGGTGAAAGGGTCAGGGCCCAATCCTGCAGGGCCTTGAAGGCAAGGCAAGGGGTTCAGATTTTATTCCAAATGTAGTGGAAGGCCATAAGACAGTTCTGTAGGGGAATGCTTGCATTTTAAGAATAAGAAGATGACCGCTGAGCACTGGTTCCTTGGTGGAGAAGTGATTCCACATCCCTGGATAGAGATGGAGGGTGTGGACCCAGGTCCAGGGCTCAGTAGGGTTGATAATTAGCTATGTGACCTTGAGCAAGTCACTGACTCTCTCTTCCCCATATTTTACTTATTTTTGAATGAGGTTAGGAGAGGCAGAGTAAAATAAAAGAGAAAATAGGCTATAGGGGAAAAATACTACTCAATGCTTACAGATGAAAAGTTCAGTTAGTAAATTGAAACAAACAAACAATTAGTAATAAAAGCCCTCACTGAGAAGGAGTCGGGAAGAGAGAAGGAAGGTAAATATCACTCGTGTCCAAATCTCCAGTGAGGGCTCAGGAGGGGAAGAGGACAGAGCAAGGACCCTTGAGTGGTCCCAGCGAGGGCACAAGGTGATTTCAGAAACTGATGGCGGAGTGGCACCAGGTAATGTCCAAATCTCTCAGGGTCAGTTGTCTCCTAATCTGGGATACCGAAGGACAAAGGAAGTGAAAAATGCCCATTCGGATTAGCGCTGTGACTTGATGCCTGTGAAACTACTTGGGATTGGTTGATGAGGTTTGGGGAAATTTGAAGATGGGTAAGGGACAACTAACCTAGGACAGTTTATCTGCTCTTGGAGGACAGGACCATATTGGGTGGGTCTTTGTGTATGAAAGTGCTCGTACGCAAACATCCTGAAATGAAATCCAGGAGCCACAGCAGAATGTCGGGTCCGTGAGGGAGCCCCTGGTGGTCTTGCGCGCCCCTGACTCCCAGCTCCTGGAACGGTGCCAGGCACGGAGCAGGTGCCTCTGACTCTGTGTTGCCCGAAGGGAAAGATGAATGTAGGCAAAGGTTTGATGTAAACATCAGTTTCTGGCGTAAACAATAAACATTTAAATGTTCCTTTTAATAACCGGAAAATGCTGGAAATCGATACTCAATTCAAAGTACTGACCTTTCAATATACCGTATCAAAGTCTAAGTGACCGGCTGCATTGGGAAGGCCTATATTTTTGTCTATAAATAGGGTTGCCAGACTTAGCAAACAAAAATACAGGATGCCCAGTTAAATCTGAATGTCAGATAAACAATGAATAATTGTTTCATACAAGTCTGTCCCAAATATTGCATGACAACCTAGCTGTGAAATCACCCTGCATCATATTTTAGATTAATTGTATCTTTGTGAAGATGTTATCTTCTTAATGCCGGTGTTATCAAGGATGAAAGAGGAAGGGCTCTCCCTACATTGTGTTCAAAGAGGGGGTAAGGGGAAGGTGAAAACCGATGGTGTCATATTGTGCTATTTTAAAAGCACACTCTTCTGTGAGCGAGTGCCCGTGGAGGACGACTGAAATTCAGCTTGTCATAAATTCTGCAGAGCTACCAGTAATCAGCAAGGATAAAACCTAAAGGGAAGGTTGGGTAGGAGCTGCTTCATCCATATTTCCTAAAGCACACACAGCCCCGCAAAGCAGGACGGGGAAGGAGAACAGCAAGGAAGGGGAGGGTCACCCCAGGGGAGCCTCCTTAGATTGCCTTTAGGACAAGGCCCCCATCAGCCCCAACAGCTCTCTTTATTTATGTGCTTGTTGTGCTGGTTTAGCCCATAAAACAGAGGCGAGCATGTTCTCTGCACTGTGTGGTCTGTCTTCATAACACGCTGTTGCTGGGGAAGTAACTCACTGTTTTTCTTAGAAAGGGCAGAAGGTGCTGTGTTCATTTGTGTCGGAGCGCAAGAACCTCCATCGATGCCTTTTTCCCCCCACGAAGCATTTAGATGCTACCTGGCTGTTAGGCCTGAAAATGCCAGATGGAGCCTGGGAGCAGAGCAGACACTGTTGTCATAGAAACAAGATGCTATCCCAGCTCAATGCAGCTGCCATCTTATTTTCTCTTTCACTGTGAGGAGTTCTGATAGGAACAAATACTGATAAAATATAGCGGTCGCCCCCCCCCCCCCACACTCTCCCACCTTGGAAAATACACTTCAATTGCTGCACAGGTAATTTGGTAATACGTCCCTCAGCTTACCAGCAGCCTACAACTATGGAAATGATTTGATTTCCAGGTCTTCTAATCAGAGTAGAACTGGGGAAGCCCATGTTCTGACATCTTCCTCTTTCCTCTAAACGGCAATGACACATTTGTCCTCTTCCTCAAATGAAACAATATCCTCTGTACCCAGGGGAGGCTCAGCTCTGACAATCCTGGAAAACGCAACTTGAGTTTGTAATCGCTCTGCAGTTTCTGCAGTCTGCAGGAGAGTGGGGAGCGGCCTCTCCTGACTCCCTGAATTCCCCACAGTGGCGAGCAGAATGCTGAGCACACAGGCAGGGTATGATGAATTCTTGCTGCTTGATGTCCAAGCTTGAGGGATGCAGTTACTGGCCACGGGCCCGCTCTGCTACCTTTTCTGTTTTGGGCATTGATGCCATCCTCAAGGGAATGTGCCTGTGAGGAGGGGGCTCCACAGAGATGGGAAGTGGGGTGGGCGAGAGTGTTTTCTAGATGCAAGCCTGCTGTTGCGTCCCTCCATAGGTGGGGAGTGGATTAAATCAGGGCTGTCAAACTCGCTTTCATGGGGGGGCCACATCAGCCTCGCAGTTGTTTTCAAAGGGCCAAAAGTAGAGCTCCTTGCCCCTAGTTAAGGAGTAGTTACATTTATACAGTCCTAAAATGACATTCAGAAAATGAGTTTGACACCCCTGACTTAATCCTAGGACCTTAAAGCTCTGGTTTAAAACATCGTGTTCAGCAACAAAGGACTATTAAAACAGAGATGGTTTAGAGCAGTGGTTTGTGTATTTGTTTCTTTTACCACTGTAACAGATGGCCACAAAGAGGAGCTTATAAAACACCGCAAAATTATCCTTTTACAGTTCTAGAGGTTAAAAGTCCAAAATCTGTCTCACAGGGCTAACGTCAAGAGGTCATAGGGCTGGCTCCTTCTGGAGGTCCTGGGAGAACATCTCTTTCCCAGTGTTCTCCCGTGTCTAGTGCCCACCTGCATTCACTGACTCCCGGCCCCTCCCTCCACCTTCAAAGTCCGAAGCTTAGCATCTTGCTTTGATCTCCATTTTGCCCTCTTCTTCTACAATCAAGTCTCCCTCTCATCTGGATACTAGTGACTACACTTCTCAAAGGGGCCTTGAGGGCCAGAGTCCAACCCTGAGACGACACATTTGCATGGCAGGAGGAAGTTGGGAGCTATACCCAGGTAATCCAGGCTAGTGTCCCCAGCTCTAGAGTTTTAATTTAATTACGCCTGTGACCTCCCTTTTGCCACATCAGGTAACATTCACAGGTTCCCGGGGATTAGGACCTAGATCTCGTTGGGGTCCAGGATGCAGTCTACCCCAATTCCCAAACTTGGATGAGCACCAGAGTCACCTGGGAAGGTTTCCCGAAATAAAGATTGCCCAGGCCCTACACCACAGGGATGCTGTTAGAACCTCCTACTGTGGCTGGGGCCTGAAGATCGCTCTGCAAGCCTCTCTAGGTGATTCTTACACTTCTGTTAAGGGCTTCTGCAGGCCCTTTCCCAGATACAGGCCCCTGGGAATTCAGGAACGCCGTGACGGAGTTCTTCAGGGTCAATGAGCGCGTGGGACAGGTTTGAAAAATGTCTTTGTTTGGAAGCTTGGAAAGTCATACCACCCTCCGAGGCTCGCAACGCTCCCGCAGCACGGCTTTGGCAAATGACTGTGTCACGGGACCTGGGCCCAGCGACTCTTCAATTTAATGGTAAAAAATAGCAAAAGTGTTTGCTAAGGCCTCCCTAGACCTTTAGCTAAATGAAATATGTATCTTGATATCGCAGATCAGCTGTCGTTTCTTTTCCTTGTGGGGACTTTCCCACTTAACTGCCGCAGAGCCTCCTCTCCCCTCCCATATGCTCCCACATCATCCTTGGAGCTCTCCAAGTTGCCTATTTCTGCCTGCTTCAAGAAAATGGCTGCGGTAGAGGAAAAAAACCATATAGTATCTTTAGAAAAACTGTAAATATTTCATTGTTTCTTACTAAACATACATTATTTACTCTGGAAGTGTAAATATTTTATGACCTGCAACTGGCAATTTTGGAATATATTGGTACGTTTGGAGAATTGCAATTCAGTTAAAAATCCTGTATGGCGCACCCAGCTCCTCTTTAGCTTACACAACTCTTTAAAAAAGCATTTCACTCTCAGAACTGAGGGAGTAATGGAATCTGTTTTTCACAGGGGCCTTGAGGACCAAATTCTGAACCCGAAGCAACACATTTGCATGAACGGAGGGAGCGGGGAGCTATAGCAGCCCAGGATTTCCCTGCACTGCAGACCAACCGCGGGATGGAGTTACCAGGGCTCAGCGGGCCTCATTTCATCCAGGGGAGAGAAGGGCAGACACGCCCACAACCAGCTCATTAGAATGTCTACAATCTGGTTGGGAGCGGATTCTGAGCAGAAGCAGTTTACCACATACGAAAAGGCAGGAAATCTGCCCCGGCTTTAGAATAAGTATATGGAGCTGTGTATAGGACAAGAAAGTCCTTTCATTAAATAAAATGGCTGCATGTCAGAACATTGAAGCCAGATTTTTGATATAAACCTAAACCATTGGGAGAATTTTTTTTTTAATTCCGGTGACTCTCCAATATAGAGGTCATAGGAGCTGCCATCAGTCTAAATTACAGCCCGTTTCAGAGGTTGGCAGAGATCCAGGAGGTTGCATTATTTTAAATTGCCTGTCAAAAACTGTCAAAACAGTGCCATTATCAAAAAGTGGTCCCTTTAAATAAATTTCTCACTCTTTTCCGTGAAATTTTACTGGCAGTGAGCCTCACTATCATAGCTCATAGGCAGAGTAAGCGAACGCCTTTCAGAGAAGTGGGGAAAAAGAACCCGCTAGGCATACAACAACATACAACAATTCTAGGCAGAAAATTGAGTCCGGTTTGGAAATGCTATCTCTCCCAAAGCCACAGCCATGCTAATCTACACGTGAAATAGTAACCGAAGAACACAGAATTATGAGTCCTTAATAGTATGACTTGTCCCCACACCGTGTATGGGAAAAAATTCTAGAGTTAGTTGCTAAGCCCCATATTTCTCCATTTATTCTCTCTGTCCATCCCAACTTTTTAGTGAAACATGCTGTACCTTACAGATTACTAATGTCTGTTCCTTTCATTTCATAAACATGGAAATTGACACCCAGATAGTAGTCTGACATACCCCAAACTTCATGAAGATCTACACCTGGACCCAGTACTCTTTTTTTTTTCTGGTTTTTAAAATTTTTTGAAAAAAATTGTTCTATTGCAGTTGTCCCAACTCTCCCCTGTTGCTCTCCCCTGCCCCACCCACCAGCAATCCCACAGTCGACCCCACCCTGTTGGCTATGTCCCGGGTCCTTTACAACTGTTCATTGATTAGATCCTTCCCCTTCTTTCCCCTCTTATCCCCCACCCCCCACCCCTCTGGTCACTGTCAGTCTGTTCCATGTTTCCATGCCTCTGGTTCTATTTTGCTCCTTTGTTTGTTTTGTTCATTAGATTCCTCCTATAGGTGAGATCCTACCGTATTTGTCTTTTTGACTTGGAAATCCATCTCCTTTATCTTCTCTCCTTCACTTTAGACTTGATCCTATGCAATTCATCTACTTAGATGAGAAAAACCTACCCTCAAAAGAGCAATCTCTGCCACTTCCATTCTATCAGATGTAGACCTTCTAGCAAAGAATTCCAACACTTCTCTTTGAGATCACTTACCTTTCCAACAGTATAAGATGACAAAATACTTTAGAGAGGCTGCTCTTATTTCGAGTCATTATAATTCAGACAACAAATTAGGAAATCAACAGTGTGATTCAGTCCTACAATCGCGGTGACAGCTGTATTTGTCAACAGCTAGTTTTCGGAAGACATGGAACTCAGAGAAAATACATAGCTTCCAAATTCAGACATGTTCCTTTAAATTATCAGTAGTATATTCTAGAGAAGATGTAATGTACAGGTGAATTCTTGTAACAGAAAGACAATTCTTTGAACAAATGTAGCATAAAGATATTTCAAGATAGATCCGCAGCTACTGAGGATGCCAGTAATATATGAAATGGTGCTTGATCTCATTAACAAGCAGCTCAAACTCTTCAGCGACCGTGAAACACAAATCACCAGTGGCTCATTCTCTGGAGCAGTGTATGGCTCTGCTCTGCAGTGAACAATTTTGTTTTAATCCCCCAAAAAGAAATTTCCATTATCTCTAAATGGTGCAAACGGGTTCCCAAAAGATCACACTTAAGTCCAGTTTTCATGGTGCCCCCTGTTCTATGTTCCACAGCAAACTCTAGGGTGTGGGGGCTCTTCTCTTTCAAATTACTGACAAGCCACAATTAACTTATTACTAACAAAGACAACCCCAAGATCTTTCGATGGAGGGTTCCATGAGATCCTTTGCCCTCCGCCAAAGGGCATTTTGTTGAGTACTTTTGGTTGTTTGCCATTCCGTTATTAAAAATGCACCAGCTTTGTTTAAAAAACAAAAACAATAATTCTCTAGGAGAATAATTTGGGAAACTGCAATCCACAGCTTCCTGGGAGACTCACAATGCATGTGAGTTGATTCAAAGTTCTGAGATATCCTGCAATACAGGATATCTGCAGGATATCCTGTATGTGGCCATGACCCTTTTTCCTGAGGTGTACTGAAGCAGGTTAGGGTCAATGATGTCCTGCGGTGTAGTTTCTGGCCACTCAGCTTCCCTCTGGCTGGGAGTTCTGAAAGTTGTGATCCCGGCCTAGGCTAGCATTTTGGTAAACTGTCGTTCACCAGGGGGCCAGGACACGAGTGTATGCTTTGAACAGAGTAAATCCCCTCTGATTACTTTGCTGCTGAACTATAATATATATAGGCTCTCTTGATGATGAACACTGACTTGGCACTCACAAAACATAGAGACACCATTCTTAGTACCTCAGTCCCCGTGGACATAACTATACATTTTTTTCCTCTTCCAGATAAGGAAACTGAGACACAGCAAGACTGAGATTAAGTGGCTTGTAAGTAGGATTCAAATATCAGCCACCTGATCCCAGAACCCCTACTCTTAATCCAAGGTGTGCGCAAACACACACCCTGGTTTTTACGATGCATAGCTGGGCCTATGGATGCACTTTTCCTAAACACCTAAGTATGACCAATATTCCCTTATGTCTCCTCAGCCTGGGCATACAACTCAGATCACAA
This sequence comes from Phyllostomus hastatus, assembly GCF_019186645.2. NCBI lineage: Eukaryota > Metazoa > Chordata > Mammalia > Chiroptera > Phyllostomidae > Phyllostomus > Phyllostomus hastatus. Next base: position 24,984,551 of record NW_025334004.1, on the reverse strand, counting down.
AACGAATAGCACAGCGATATCTCACTTTCCAGGGGAGAGCTACCTTTGGAAATGACATATCCTGTCACGGTGCCTCCACACGAGACTGTGCTTAAGCTCTTTAAGAAGAACTGACAGAAGCAATTCTCTTTAAATTAATTGATTTTCAGACACTAATAAAGGCATCTTACATCTGTTATCTCATTTGATCCTCACGACAATTCTTTGGGGAAGCGGCACAATTATAATAATTTTCTCTGATTTATAGATCAAGCAACCGAGGTTCTGATTTGCTCAAATAAGTGCGTGAGAGATCTGGTTCTAGCTCAAAGGCTCCACTTTTGATTGACGTTCTTTTGAACTAAGAAGCCTTAGAATGTAGAGCTTCCTTGTTCAACTGCTAAAACCTCTCTCCAACTTTACACTTTTTCTAAGGAAGGTGGGAAGTCATGGTAGACATAGCCAAAGATTATAAAATGTCACTTGAAATATGGACTTAAGATAGCGGTATTTAATTATGACTCGGAATCTTGGTTTTATACATTCTGCAAAGTCATGTTTATTTGATTTTTGCAAAATCTAACATACCTATTATGATTATTTTTTGTTAACATTTTTTTCTTGAATTTCATTGTGAATGCAAGTCACGGTGTGGCCCATTCCTGTTATCCCAAATTCACGTTGTTCTTTTTCTAAATTGCAACTCCCTCTTGTTCTTAATTATCGTTCAGAATGACAGATGACCACAAGGAACCACCATATCCTGCAGCTCTTTGGGCTGTTTCAATAAATCACCAACAGTCACACATCCCCTTGGTGTGCATATCCAGCTAAAAGTGAATTTGAATAGCCGGTATGTGAATGAAGTCATGAAAAAATCTGCCCACAAAGTGTATAGCCTTAAGCACTCTCTTTTACGTATTTATTTTCAACCTGTCTGCAATCCGTCATACTTTCCTCCTTATATATTAAGTGAGATGAATTACAATGTTTCAAAGCATTTAACTATACGAGTAAGACACAAAAATATCTATTTAAATACAGCCAACTGAAAATGTTGCCCTGACTTCTGTTTCCACACAAATTCATATTTGAGCTCCTTTGTAAGAAATGAAATTCCGGGTGAAGACTCCAATAGGCAAATAGAAAGATATGCGGCACTGAATTATGTACTTACTTCTTATGTGTACCATAAAAGAAACACTCATCGTCATTTTTGAACCACAGACAATTCCACTGTTACCCACACTGCACTTCAGTTAGCAGCTCAGGCCTCTTCTGTCTTGTAAAGAGGATAGGCAGCTCAAGTCAAAGGTGACACATTAGTCAATCCTTAGACTTAATGTCCAGAAAGCCACATGTCGCTTTGAAGTATATGTTCAGACGAGAGGACATTCCGCTGTGGGGGAGGGGAAAGGCTTTGTTTCACGGCCTTGGGCTCCAGCGCTAACGTGGCATTTGGACCTCCGCCTCTCTCCTCAACCGGACTCAGGTGGCGCCAGAGGGCGGAGGTTTTCAGCGAAAGGAGTCCCACGCCCTTATCTTTCCTCTTTGCAAACAGCAGGAGGGCAGAAAGCACTGAAGGTCATCCCTTGGTCCTCTGGTGACATCCAATGGGGATGGACATCCTAACCATGTTTCCTAAATCTTGTTACCCTAACGCCTTGATAAACAGATGACATAGATGGTACCGGATTAGACTCTTTTTTTTTTTTAAATCCTCACCAGAGGATATGTTTATTGATTTGAGAGAGGAAGACAGAGAGAAACAGTGGTAGGTTGCCTCCTGTACGCGCCCCAATCGGGGATTGAACCGGCAATCTAAGTATGTGCCCTGACTGAGAATTGAACTCACAACCTTTTGGTGTATATGATGACAATCCAACCAATTAAGCCACCTGGGTGGGCAAGATCAGAATCTTGATGTAATGTTTGCTTCTGTTGTTACTAGTACTTCTGGGGCAATTTTTTATAATTCCATCACTCTGTTGATTTCAAGACAATATTGTGTACCATAGACTACGTAAAACATTTTTTCATGGATTATCCCTTTTAATGCCCCAAATACCTCTACAGTGTAGGTATTGTCACTATTCCCATTTTAAAGCTGAGTCTAGAGAGGTTTAGAAACTTGTCTGAAGCCACGTAGTAAACCGTGGTGCTGAAACTCAAACTGAGGCCCACTCCGTTTCTGTTCATGTGTGGTGCCTTGTGTGGGCTGTAAGTGAGACTCTCTCCCCTCTTCAGATTTCTGCCAACATCTCTCCCCAAGACTTGTTTTCACATAAATCTGTAATCTCTTCCCTTGCAAGGTAAAAATTTAACGCTATTTAATCTTCCCAAGATGTGTTGCATGCTAATAAGCTACCTAGGCGTTAGGGGAGATGGGAGATTCGTTCGAAGATAGAGCATGGGACTCAGTTCTTGGACTGCACTTGATTTTGATTTTGATGTTAGTAAATTCTTGAAAAATTATTTGAATAATTATCGTCATCTGGCTATTACTCTTTATTCAATTCTCACAAGGCGTCAATTGCATACAGACGCATGGTTTTTGCTCAGTGGATTTGCTCTCGGAAGTGAACCTCTCCCCACCTCCCATCCCCCTCAAAAAAAAAAAAAAAAAGGAAGAGGGAAGAGTGGAGAGAGAGACGGGGAAGAAAGGCTTTTGTTTTCCTTTCTCAAAAAGTCTAGTTTTCCCCAGTTGAATTCAGGTGCTCTGGTTTTTCTCTATTCTGTCTAAAAAATGATTTTGCCGTCACTTAACACTGTGTGGTCTCTGGAATCAGGTCTTTCCCTTACAAAAGTGCTTCAGCGGCCAGATTTCCACAGCTCGGAGAAAAGGCAGGACTGAGACAGTTTTCTCAATAATTGCTTCAATCTTCCCCGTTCTGCTGGCGGTAGACGCTCGGCCAGCGACTATTAAAGAGATGTCGGATTGATTTCGCCCTCCCTGTTGCTGTTTCCTCTGCCTGAAGTGCTGTCTCCTCCTTCCAAGTTGCCACACTCCCTCTCATTCTTCAGGTCAGATGTCACCTCCCCCAGGATACCTCCACTGACATCTCTCTCCCTCCACGGCCCGGGATCACTGCTCACTCCCTCCGCTCCCAGCAAAACGAATCGCCTGCTGCACCTTGTTACACCATTTTCAAACATTAATCACGTTGTGTTCGTTACTGTTTGCTTTGCCTTGCTCCTAAAACCTGTGTATTTTCTGAAGTCGGGGATTGTTTTTAATGTTTCTTTAATTCCTGGTATGTAAGAGGTAGGCAGTACATCTTTATTTGACTAGGTTTGCACCAGAAATAAATATTCACCCCCTTAGCCAGATTCCAAGGGAAGAGAATTTTTCCCATGCCAATGCCTCCCCTCATTTCCCCCAGTAAATACCACCTTCCCTGCTCCATGACCTGGCTCCATGCCCATGTTCTGAAGCCTAGGCACATGCGTAGAAGTTTTAAGCGATGCATTTTTGATGAGGGTATATCCAGTGCCACAGCCTCAGGTGGAAACAAGCCTGCCTTGCCCCATTCAGCTACCAGTGACAGGCCTCCATATTGGTATCATGTCAACTCGCTTTATGGATTTCAACTGAATGAGGAAACTGAGATAAAGGAAAACAACAAATCCTGTTTCTTCACAGTGAGTCCAGAAGTTGAGGTGGAGTCTGTTTCTTACTTGTTTGGTAGAACACTTCCTTTGGAGGACTGCTTCCTTCACTCCAATCGCTCATGTCGTTGTGGGCTGGGAGGGCTGTCCATCAAGCTATGCTCTGGCTCCCATAGGCTGGGCGTGCCCTAGGGCCATCAGAGTGCTCATACTATTGGGCACAGTGATTGGCCGGGGTTGGGGGTGGGTGTGTACCTTAGCAGGACCAGTTGGTGTTTTGTTTCTGAGTTTGATATGGGTTGGGAGGGGTCCAGGGGCTGGGAGAGAAGGAAGAGAGAGTGAGAAACGGAGATAGAGCAGGACGGAGACCGAGAGCGACTCTTGTCTCTTGAAATCACCGTGGAAGCCCATGAGCAGGACCAATGAGAGGGACGGAGTTGGGAATGCCTGTGTGCTGAGGGGCAGGGAGATGACAGTAGGAGATCCAGGACGGTGCTCTGGGCCTCAGTGTACCGGTCAATAAAAAAACAGCGTAGAGATTTTTAACCACTTCGCCCTGGAGCACCTGAAAAAAACTGTCCTCCAGGCTGCACCAGCTCTCAGCAGCCTTGACCGTCAGGCCCTCCACGTGGTTACAGCCAGTCTGGGAAGGAATCCATCCCAGAGAGATCAGGGCTGAGAGAGGGAGGGAGAGAAACAGACATCCTCTGATGACATCACCTGAACCCCCGGATCCAGCCTTACTTAAACTCTCTCACGACATGGAACAATAAATTATCTTTTTGGCCTAAGCTAGCTGGAGTTTGGTTTCTGTCACTTGCAACTGAAAAAATTCTGACCAATTGATTTTTCTAATACACAAATCTGCTTCCCATTTCCAGGTTCTGGGAAGAGCACTTCACGAGCAATAATGTGGGACCCCTGACTTGATTTCTTAGCTACTTTGGGGAAGATGTTGCCTCACACTGATTTGAAAGAAGTGAGCAGGTTGAGTGAGTTCCCATTCAGACTGATGAGAACACATCTCACCTATACATCAAAAGTTAGTTCCTGACCTGGCTGGTGTGGTTTAGTGGATTGAGCACCAGCCTGCAAATCAAAGGGTTGCCAGTTCAATTCCTCATCAGGGCACATCCCTGAGTTGCAGGCCAGGTCAGGTCCCCAGTGGGGAGCACACGACAGGCAACCACACATTGATATTTCTTTCCTTCTCTTTTGCCCTCCCTTCCCCTCAGTCTAAAATAAATAAATAAAACCTTTTAAAAAAAAGTTAGTTCCTGATAATATTTCTTGCCTACAGAAATACACTGGGCCCCTCAAGAGTGATTGCTTTGCCTGCTGGAGTTTCCATTAAGAGCTGTCACTGCCTATGGAGTCTGCCCAAATGGGCACTTCTTCTAACACAGAGACAGTTTATATTCTAACTGGACATTTCAGTGCTTTTCAATCTATAATAAAGGTGCCTGGTATGAAAGGTTTGATGTTAATGAGATTCTTCTTAGTTTGCATTGTTTTTTTTTTCTATAACCTAAAAACCAAATAAAACCCCAAACCTTAATAATTTAAAATGACCATTGACCAGTTAAATAGTTCTCACATTTTCAATTTTCCTGTAATAGATCATGCGTCTATTGAAGGGGACTATTAGAGCTGCCTGAAAAAGTATTGTTTGATGTCTGTAAGCACAGTCAGCAATCAATAATTTGAAATTTGTACCATTTGTACCTTTAAATCCTGGCACATCATTTTTTATTTCATTCAATCTGCTTACTGTTGAAGAAAAGGGATTTTGAACCATTGCCACGGAGCACATTTATGTGTGAAACAGGGTTCATTTATACGGCGGGAAGTATGTCATTTTGACATTTATTTGCAATATTAATTGTACATATTGATTCCAGTTTTTCAGAAATTGTGAATTTATTATAAATACTGCCTGCCACTGATGACCTTATTTTGGTGAGACCATTCTTCTCCAGAACTTGAAAACATTTTGGAATCAAGTCATGGATTTTTAAATTCAGAAAGGCAACATATGCCATAATATTAAATTAAAATCCCATCCTCGGATGTTAGTTCAAGAACAAACTCGAACCTAAAATGAAGTTTTTTTTGAAAAAATGTTGTCTCTTAGCTGTTAGGTTCAGAACAAATGACCTTTGGCGATGGGCTCTTCTTCCTCATCTTTGTAAACTCTCTTCCTGTGTTTGACCGTGACCCAAATATAAATGTAGTGGAGGAAGTTATCTTTAGCACTTTCTACGTGTCACCAGCGTTGTCCGTTAGCGACCACAAGAGGAGCCTATCTCAAAGCCATTCTCTGCACACCGGGAGCATGCTACGCCACGTACAGCCCACAGGGAGAGGTTTGGGGGTGGGGTAGCTGAGTAACCCCTCCCAAGGAACGACGGCGTTCAGCACATCTGGGAGGAAGGGAAGTCAATGTGCCAACACCCAAAAATCCAGGGAGGAGCATCCTCGGGAGGAAGAAGGAAGACTGCAGACTCCTCAGAGGGATGAGATGCTCTCAGGCTGTTCAGAGGGATTCGGAATCGAGGCTGGGCAAGCTGGCCTGTCCCCGAAGGACTGCTGCCGGAAGGGGAGGCACGCCCTTCACGGAGGGTAATGACCTTCCGGGAGAGACAGCGAAACTGGATTCTGTCCTTTCACTCACTCAGAATTTAGGTCAGTTGCTGTGTCTTGCGAACAGGACCATTTAATAAAAATTGCATCAAGCGATTTAACTTGCATTCTGATCAGGCCTCTCGGGTGGCATGATGTGCCAGGCGCTCTGGAAGGGCTGGGCGTGGGAGAGCTGCAAGACGGGACCGTGGCAGCTAAGAGGCCTCTGGTGTGGTGGGATCAAAAGGCAAATACAGGAGCCATGAGACACTGGAGAAAGACATAAGTGCTGGCAGAGATGTATAGATAAATGCTATAAATATTTACAAGAGGGAAAGGCTCTCTCTACCCTGGGGAACGTGAGAAGACTTTATGATGGAGGGGGCGTTGACTTGAATCTTGCAGGGTGGGTGAAGAGAGTGGAGGGAAGAACATACAGCAAAGGGAATCACACACACAAAAGGCAGGAACGTACGTAATGTGTTCGGGAAACACTGTCCAGCATAGAGAGCATATGAAACCGAGAGAACAGAGAAGTGGAGGGGAAGACTGGAAATGCAGACTGGAGCCAGACTCTGGCAGGACAGGTCTCAAATGACAAAAACAGAATTTGGACTTTCCTCTGCAGACCCTGGGAGGCCACCCCCGAACTATAACTGTTTGGGGGTGGGGTGGGGCAGGAGACCCAGGATCCTGTTTAGGGTCTGGGGACCTCATTCCAGCACCATTCTCCTTGCAAATGAGGATGGGGCCAGACAGGAGGACATCCAGGAGGAAGGCGGTGAGGGGCCCACTGGGGTGAGGGCAGCTGAAATGGAAAGAAGGGGAGTAACAAAGGAGACGAGCAGAGATAAGACCATCAGGTCTCAGCCCCTGCCTGAGTCGGGGTGCCAGAGACAAAGGGGGGGAGCTGGGGAAGGGGAGGGTGATAGACGGCGCGGACTTCATTCCAGACACATTGACTTCAAGTTTCCAGAAGATTTAGGAGAAGAGCCCAGCAGACAGCTGGAAATGCTCCAGGAATGAGACTAGTTGAAAACTTGGGAGCCAGCCACAGACAGGTGAGGGTCGAAGCGGATGGATGAGATCACCGGGGAAAAACCATATGGAAGGAGGGCCAAGGCTGAGCACAGGGAACCGCAGATGGAAAAGGTAACGTGCCTCGGAAGACTGGCAAGAGCCAGAGAAACGCTATGTAGTAATGAGGATTCACAGAATAAGAGGCCAACACTTGGAACTGAAAGAGACCTTAGACATCAGTTGGGACCATCTTTACATTTGACAGGAAGCAGGGGCTGAAGGAGGCTGAATTGCAGCCGGCGAGCAGTTGTACTCTGGGCTGTCCTTAGTCCAAAGTGAAAAACGGGTAAAGCTTGACTCCCTGTCCCCCCTCCTCCCTTCCCAGATGGTCCTCTCTTTCTTTATGATTTATAATAACATGCACAGTGGGGACATTTGTGGAGATCTTTGTTGGAGATGTGGCATCTACCATGTGGTTAGGGACTTGGGAGCCGGACTGCCTGGGTTCTAAACTTGTCCTCTCCGTTTGCTAGTTGTGTGGCTTGAAATAAACAAACTTCCCAAGCCTCAGTGTCCTCAGTTGTATGTGAGGGAATAACAAAATGTGTCTCACAGTTAACGTGTGTAGAGCACTTAGAATAGAACCTGGAATCTAGGAATCGCTAAGTAAACAGTAGCCATTCTTTTCTGAAGTACTCTAAGTTAGGGTCAGCATATAATCTATTGTTTGAACTGAGACGGACAGCCTGAAGCAAAAAGAAAAATCACGTGCCCTGGCTGGTGTAGCTCAGTGGATTGAGCTTGGGCTGGGAACCAAAGTGCCCCAGGTTCGATTCCCAGCCAGGGTACATTCCTGGGTTGTAGGCCAGAACCCCCAGCAACTGCACATTGATGTGTCTCTCTCTCTCTCTCTCTCTCTCTCTCTCCCTCCCTTCCCTCTCTAAAAATAAATAAATAAATAAAATCTTTAAAAAAAGAGAAAAATCACTAATACTGATGCCCCTTTTATTTAAAAAGTGTGTACTAATTTAGATCTTTAAATGTACTGCCTTAAAATGGGACATCCTGATGACTGAGTTTTCCGGCGCTCTTTCAATTTTGCGCCCTCGGCAAATACCTCACCCGCCTCAGTCCCCTAGTTCCAATTCCAGCTTTGCTGTTGAGGGTAATGTGGAGGACTTTTAATAACTATGCTGGGACAGTACTGTCCCGGGCCAGTGGGACATAGGGCCCCCCCCACCCACTGTCAGTGGTGCATCTGTAGAACCACTCTGTATTTGTTAGTGTTTGTATATACACGTGTGTACATACGTGTGAGTCTTACCTCCCACCAGCATACACACGAGCTTTCCCACTGCTGTGACCTCAGGACCAATTGGAAACCGTGTAGGAAACTCAGGTGTGCTCCACAAAAGCTCCCCTGGAGTTGGACCCTGGGCCCCAAGCCGCTGCCTCACTGAAGTTGTTACCCTGGAAGGTCGTGGCCTCAACCTTTAGTCCTTATGTCCCCCAAAACCTCCCACGAGGCCCAATGATTAAATTGATCTCATGAGGCAGAAGTGACCAACAGCTTAATGCCTGACTATTTCCCGGAGTATTTGCCTACTTTGAGGGATAATGTCAGAACCTACTTCATGAGATTAAGTGAAATTAATATATATAAACTACATAGCAAAGGGTGTGGACATGATAGATACTCAATAGGTGGCCGTAGCTGCTACTGATCTTTAAGGACAAATAATTATATAATACCTAAGTAGGTGCATATCATTGCTATAAAACTATGAGATTGTTGATAGGCGATCGTGTTTGACCTACAAAACTGGCAATCTCCTATGGGTCAACCTACTACCACTGTTAGTACGGTAATTAGAATATTCGATTGAACCACATTCAACGACCACTCGGGAGATCAAAAATGGTCAAGCATTTGCAACTGCATCTGATTCAAACTCATAAAAACAGTACATTGTTGGTAACATCGAATTAATCCAAAGCGCTGAGTAGTTAACAATTGTTATATTGGGTAATGACTTCACATGGACAATGGCTCGCTTTATGATTAGAAAGCTCTTTCTAATTATATGCTTCACAATTATCTGCATAGCACCATTACATTCATCCCACTGCATTCCACAAACATTTACGGAGGCTCCCCAGCACGCCAGGTACTGGGAGGTGACTGAAAGGACAAGGTGTCTGCCTGCCGTAGGTTTTCTCCAGGCTGTGTCCCTTGGGAAGCTAAAATTACTGTCACTGCTGCACATAGTCATTTTCCTGGGTTGTGAATTCCAAGATTTTTTTTAAAGCATTCATTTTTTTTCCCAGAGCCAGTGAAGTTTTCAGGGATGATCTATGAGTCGGGGGCAGATGGTGTAGGGAGTTGTTGCATTTCCTGCTTTATTCCCAGTTCCATAAGATACAGCCCAGAACAAGCTGGGAGGAAGCTCCCACACTTGGTTTTGATTTGCTGACATGCCCTGTGACCCCTTCTGCTCAGGCTTCCTAATGTCTCCAGGAGAAGACGGGGTTTAAAAATGTGCACGCGTTATACTCTCCGGGAACAGTGCGGGGTAAGTGACAGTTTGTCAGCCTCCTTGACCTTTTCATCTGTGCATTTGGAGAGAGCTGGGAGAATGTGCAAACTCTTCCCTCTGTTTTCCCAGATCCTCTCTTAGATCCCAACACTGACTTCTTAGGTTCCCCCCCCCGCCCATTTTTCTAATTCAGCCTCCCTTCGTTTACAAAAAAAATATATTGGAATTTCAACTCAAGTTTACATAAAAGTAAGTGTTCTGGTTAAATATAGGCCAGAAAACTGAGAATCATCAGGCAGTAGAGTGAAATGCAGGGAAACCAGTTACCAAGAATCTGTAAAATAAACAGATTCAAGATTTTTTCTTGAACTCCCATTAAAACCAGTGAAGCAATAACTGGGTCCTGAAGAACTCTTAGAAATAGCAGATGGGAGATAAGCAGGTATATTCGAGCTTCAACATAAACAACTTGGACTGCAAGAAAATTTCCCCCTGAAAATGGGCAAATATGAAAGTATTTTTAAGAAAAGATTACTTCAGAAGTAGATGTCTTGGGATCACTTAAAATAATATTTGGAGACTCATTCTTTGTTTTACTGACTACTTCACTTATTAGCTATAATTTTCCCTCTTTTTGTGGCGAGAACATTTAAGATCTACTCTCTTAGCAAATTTCAAGTGTATAACGCAGTGTTAGTAACTGCAGTCTCCATCCTGTTTATTAGATCTCCAGAACTTACTCATCTGCATCACTGAAACTTTATACCTTCTGGCCAGCATCTCCCACTTCCTCCCGCTCCAGCACCTGGCCGCCCTTCTACTCTTTGCTTCTATAAACTGCAATTTTTAAGATTCCACATGTAAGTGACATCATGCAGCATTTGTCTTCCCGCACCTGGCTTACATCATTTAGCATAATGTCTTCCAGGTCCGTCTATTCTGTTGTAAATTACAGGATTCCCTTCTTTTTAAAGGCTGAGTAATATTTCATTGTGCATGACTGTTTTTGTTGAATTCTCTTTGTCCCTCTGGAATAGAGGGGAAAGAATCTTTCAAACTTTAAGTTACAGCTTTCCCCCTTTCCTTCTCCTCGGTGCCTCTCGGCCTCTACCCGTTTCTCTCCCCTGACCCTTTCCCTGGCGGAAGCACCGATCACGTGTCAGCCGGAGCACCTGGATTCTTGGCTGCAGAAACAGAATGTGCCTGTTGCTCTCTCATCTTCTGTAACTCATTTGAACAGCCCCTTCATTCCAGGCCGGGTGAGGTCTTCAGCTTCTCTTGGCCCGATGCTTGCTCTGGTCTGTCCTTTCAGACATATTCCCATTTCTGAGAAGGGTACTTTTTTGAAGGATAAGCCACAAGCTTCTTGAGGTATCACTCTTTTTTCTTTTTTAAAGGAAAGCTTCTATTTGCAACATTTCATTTCATAATTGTCTTGCTGTCTACCTTCTCTGACACACAAATGTGTTAATTTTATGCAAACTGTAACCTACTTACACTTATTTCCCTTTGCTCTTCTGTGAACCCTGCTCATGTATTTGTTCATTCTCTGACTTCCTGTTGGATCTCTCTTTTATTAAGAAAGTACTCAGCACATAATCTATTGTGAGTTATTCAGTGCTGTGAGTTATCAGTGCCGTAGCTGAGAGCTGTTCGAAGATGATTAAGAAATAGTTCCTACCTTCAAGAAACTTGAAACCTGGTAAGAAAAAAATAATAAATATACAATGTAGATGATAATAAACGTCATCTCCATTAAGTGATTTAAGAGTTCAGAAAAGCATTCTCCTGAATTTCTTTGAGACTCCTACAGCATAAAATTTTTTATATCTCGGACTCAAGCATAAAAAAATTATATCCCACCAGGCACTTTTTATGATACCAGGTTTTTGAAAAGTAATTTAGCATGAGAGAATTTCTCTATTTTCCCTTTAAAGAACCACAGCTTTCTAATCAATGTGTTAAGATGTAGCATTGGTAAACTTTGATAAATATGAGTCATTCTGAAAGGTGGGAACCAAAATATCAATGCTAATATTTCATCAATAACAAAAGGATGGATTAATTATTGAAATAAGTATGTCTCAAAAACTCACAAATCATTATCTGTGATAATTCCTTTATGGCTAAGTAAAAAATAAATAATGCCATCAGCTCAGGTGCCTACAGGTAGATATTTAAGTATTAAATAACTCTTTGACATTCCCTGGGACCAGTGTGGAGGGAACTTACTGATAAGTAGTATGTATGGACTTTGTAAAACTATTAACAAAATTATACACAACAACAATTTCCTGTAATTTTTCAGCACCTAGCACAAGTGCCTGGCTCATTGTAAGTGAACAGATGAAAGACCACATGATATTTCTTATAGCTAGCAAGGTGCCTGGCATTTCATAAATATTTGTTAAAGGAATGATTGATTAATAACTCTTGTTTTAGGTACTCAACCCAGTTAGGACACCCAATTACAGTCCTCGGTGCTGATGAATGTTCTTGTGACAATTGCAACATCTCAGTATTTCAGGCAAAGAGGGGAGCTCATACTCCCAGGTTAACAGGGTCATTGCTCTTACCTCTTCTTTATTTGATCAACTCTTACTCACGGTTGGAGACTCTGTCTGAAAGTCAGTGTCTCAGAGAGGATTTCCCCGACTCCTAGATCAGCATATTTCAAAGTCTGGCTCATGACCCACTTGTATTAGATTGACCTAGTTTATTGGTCAAAGTACAGATTCCTACTCAGACTCATCCCGGGGCACCCGTGTTCACAGTAGCATCAGTCATAATAGACAAATGGTGGAAGCAACTCAAGTGTCCATCAACAAATGACCAGACCAGCAAAACATACTCTATGTATGCAATAGAATATTATTCGCCCCAAAGAGGAAGGAAACTATGGTACGTGCTACAACATGGATGAACGTTGAAGACGTTGTACTTCTGAAGGCTGGGGAGATGGGAAATTATTAGATGGCATTTCAGATTGGGAAGATGAGAAAGTTCTGGAGACAGGGTGCTGACCATTGCACAACCATGTGAAGGCATTAATGCCATTCGACTGTATACTGAATATTAAAATAGTAAATATTTTGTTATCTATACTTTACCCCCCCCCCAAAAAAAGACCAAAACAGAACAAAAAAATGGGGGGCAGATTCCTGGCTTCCACGCTGACCTCTGAAATCAGAAAATAGAGAGGACAAGATAGGGATGCAGCCAGAACCTGCAAGCTATCAGGTGACTCCGATACATAAAAAACTGACAATACTGATGCAGACAACATTAAATCCTCCTTGCTTGGTCCCTCTGCAGTAACCTACACTGTCTCTTTGTGCGCATGCCTGTGGTTTGACATAAGCTTCAAGAGGGCAGCAACCATGCTGTCTTGTTCAATGCCACAGGCCCAGCACTTAGTGCTGAACCTGGCTCGGAGTGGCATTCATTGTGTGTTGTCTGAGCTACTTTATTTGGATGTGAGTCTCATATTGTTGGTTTATAAAATAAATATAATAATCATCTTGAGTGGTCGACATGAAGGTCCAAGATAATACACATAAAGAACCTCTGACCATGTGTGATTCCCACTAAGTCTTCAATTACCAAAAGCTGCATTATTATTATTGTTATTGTTCTTAGGAGGAGGAAGGAGAATGTAGTTATTCAGGGTTTGGGCCAGGAGTTACAGACTCAGATGCCTATGGGTTCTAAGCAGGTAAAATGGTTGCACTCAGCATACTGGTTTTATATTACCCAGCGGGAAGTGGTGGGAACTTGGGTGAACTGAACTCGTCTATTCCAAGTGAAGCAGGTCCCCACTACCTAGCTCTTGCCTGGTGGTAACATATGGGCATCCAGGTCTAGAGCCACCAGATCTTTTGATTTTTTAAGAGAAGAACACATGGATTTTCATCTGAATTTTCCCCATTTTTAAATCACCTCGTTATTTAAAGGGTTTTTTAAAAAGATTTTTAAAATTTATTTTTAGAGAGGGAAGGGAGGGAGAAAGAGAGAGAGAGAAACATCAATGTGCGGTTGCTGGGAATCATGGCCTGCAACCCAGGCATGTACCCTGACTGGGAATCGAATCTGCGACACTTTGGTTCGCAGGCCAAGCTCAATCCACTGAGCTACGCCAGCCAGGGCTATTTAAAGGTTTTTAAAGCTCTGTACAAAGCAAACACAACACATTTGTCCATGGTGGGTGTGTATTTATCTCCTGATTTGTGCCAGGGCCCAGGGTATCCCAGGCTCCAAGGATAGACCCTCTTTCTACAGCAAAGGGAGCTGGTGAACTTTATTTCTGAATTTGGGAGACCATCTAGTTCAAACCAATCAGAACACCTGGGGAAAGGGTGGTTACATTGTCCTTAGAATTGGCCTGTCAATGTCAGGGGTGTGGAGGGCCAGGACAGGTGTCCATGGATGCACGATGGTACTGACATTACTGCCAGCCTAAACGGTAAGACGATAGTGGAAGATCAGGTTGTACGTTTTATCTAATGGTTTTCCAGTAGGTTTCTTGGTAAGCTACTTACTGCCTGTGCAGTTAGGTTATGGAGAACAGAATCATTTCCAACAGCTAGAGGGCTCTAGCAGTCCACCTTTCAGACACAAATAAATTTGCTGTAACAGTTTGAAATTTAAAACTGGATGATTCTTCATTGTCATCTCTAAATATCAATATATTAATGTCATCTCAACGTTATTTACTCCATGTGCAAAATTATTAATATTCTGTCAAAAACTTTCTTTTTTCACTTATTTTTCTTACATTAATTTTTTTTCTATATGTCATGAAGCTTGTTGATTTTACATTGAGAGTGTTCTTCAAGTTATCTAAATTAGAAAGTAAATTTCCACTGACAGGTAAATTGTTGAAATGCCTGGTAATCATCTTAAGCATTTAGGTTGTTATATTTTAACTCAATTCTTATCTAGCACATTCAGAAAAGAACTATATATTGATCCTGATAGGCAAGAAAAATGAATGCTCAATCCACAGAAATTATATAATTTGACCACTTTAGAATCAAGACAACTTTCCAGCTTTTAGGGAAGCTCAACAGAAGATTTAAGTGGAGCATCAGAAGTTTTATCTGCTCATCATTCCTGCTGTTTTTTTCTGACATTTCCACTATCAGGACACTTAAACGTAATAATTTAGCCTTAATTTCCAGTTTCTCTTTCTTGTGGCCTCCATTCTGCTCTAGGTCATGTTTTAAAAGCACTTAGAGGCACTTAATGGACAGATTTAGCAAAATCTTCATCCTGCTTCTACAGCTCAGTCGCATACAAAAGCCTGAATAAACTCTCTCCTCCTTCTGCCTTATCCCCTAAAAATATTGATTGCGGTGGGGGTGGGGGTGAGGCAGAGTGAGAGTTCTCTCATGTGAAAGCTATACAGAAAAAAAATTTTTTTTGAATTGGTTCTTTTCAGATGTTAAATGACCACTTCCTCCTTCTTATCAGCCACTCTACTGTAGACCTGGAAGAACAGTGCTTAAACAGGCACCCGCACGTATTTGCAGTTCCCCGAATATCTCAAACATCGCTGTTCCCAAATACATGACTTCAGAAAAATAAAAAAAAAAGTGTTTTATTCCAGACCCTTCTTTCCAATTTGCAAACTCAAGAGAGTTTAAGGGAAATGCAATCCACATGTTTCTGGCCATTTCTACTCAAGTGCATTCATTTAAAGGTTTTCTTTTTTCCTTTTCTTTATAAAAGTGATTTGATGTCTACGAAGTTTTTAAAATAAATCTTGGTAAGCCTTTTTTTTCCTAAAAAGCAGGAAGTTTCTTTGGCTAAGATTAAAGTCACATAAACCCTTTAGGATTTGACATTGGCCTCATGTTTAAAAGTCATTTTGGTAAGGGAGGGTTCCAAGCTGACTTCTAAACTATCAAATCATCTAGTCCCTCATTTATTTTTATCATTCCCTTGTTCTACTGATTCAAATGCTTTTTATACTGTAAATCATTCACTCACCCAATTTATAGTTAAAGTGCCATGCCCCATGCTAGGTCCTGGGGTCCTGCCAGAACACAGCAGACAAGCCCCCTGCCTTCACAGAGCTTAGAGTCTAGAGGAAAGCAGAGACATTGCCAGGGGATGGAGGAGAAGGCTTCCCAGGAGTAAGCATCCTATAAGTGAAGGCCTTCAGCCAAATAAAATGGGGATTAAATCAACAGCCAAGTTGAGGGATCGGCAAGGGCAATGCTCTGCAGTAGAACACCGTGACCAGTGTGTAGGAAAGCAGGGGTGGGGGGATGCAAGATGAGGCTGGGGCAGATCACACAGGACCCTGTTTCCCCATCTGGCCCTTAGAATTCATGGCACAATCAAGGCCACGAATAGGGACAACACATGATCCTCCCAGCCTGAGACATCTCCCAGACCAGCCCTCTGTGAGCTTTCCACCTGAGTGGCAGCAGCCAGCTGGAGCGAAACAAAGGCTCAAAGGGCGAGGGCACCTCCTGTGAAATGCATCATAGAGATAGAAATAACTATATATTTGTATATGGGAATGCATATTTATATACACATAGGTATATATACATATATACACATGAATGCATATTTGTGTATGCATATATATGTATACATGAATATGTATTTGCTTATACACGTACACATATGTATGAATATGAAGATGAAGGTGAACCTGTTTTATTTTTTATTACCTTTGAATGGCTCTTGTCTCCCTCCCACTGCTGCCGCCTGGGTTTAGGCTTCCTTTCCGTCACTCCCCCAGACTTCGAAATAACCTCCCCGGTCTCCCTGCCTCCAGCCTCTCCTCCTCCCATCTCCCAACAGCTGCAGGTGGAATCCTCTCCCCCCCACCCGCCCCCGCCCACCCCCGCCCGCCCCTGGCACTCCACACTGTAGTCATCCAGCCACACGGCCTTCCCTGTCTTTATGAAATAGAGCGACACTCAGTCTCTGCCACGAAACTCTGGTTCCACCGGCTGTTAATAGGATTTAGGTTTTCAGATGGTTAAATAAGTTGGGGAAAAAATGAATCATCTCCCCCTGAACTCATACATGGAAGTCCTAATCCCCAGTGCCTCCAATATGCTTGCATTTGAAAATAAGGTCTTTGTGAGGTAATCAGGTTAAAATGAGGTCAGTGGGATGGGTCCTAATCCGATATGATTAGTCCTTATAGAAAGGGGACATTTGGACACACACACACACGCGCGCGTTCACCCACGCACGCACACAGAAGGCCAAGAAAACAGGAAGGCAGAGGTTGAGTGCTGTCTCTACCAGCCCAGGAATGCCAAAGATGGCCAGCAAACCATTAGAAGAAGGAAAGAGGCATGGACCACATTCTCGTCACGGTCTCAGAAGGAACCAATCCTGCAAAAAACTGAATACTGGGACTTTTAGACTCCAGCCAGAACCAGGAGACAATAAATTCTGTTGTTAAACTCATCCAGTTTGTGGCCCTGTGTTAATGCAAACCCTAGGAGATTATTATAAAGTTAAACAGGCAGCTTATTTCAGTGCAATAGTTTCAGAGGTTTTAATATGCTGATGCACACTGGAAATCTCCAAGAAGGGGTCGAGTATCTCAAACATTTAACAAGAAGACTTTTTTCACCCGGTGCATTCCACAGGGATCAGTATTCTGAAGGATGCATTTTGGGAAAGGCAGACGCATATGCATACTTGGAGCTTAGCTAAGGGTTCAGGAGGAGACTCTGCAGAGAGTGAATGAGTAAACAAGTCCACAGGAAGTGGTAACTGACAACCACTTAACATTCCTGGGCCATTCCCCTCCACAAATCCAATCTCTAATTGGTGGAGTTTCAGGCCCTGTGGGAAGTCGACTGAAAAACTGCCAGTGGTGAGAGGGGAAGCCTTTGGGGTGGTGACAAGCTGGTCCATTCTTTAGCCTCTGAGGATCACCTTGACACAGGACCATTTTTGTTATTTGCAGGGCCCATGCAAAATGAAAATTCAAGATCCTTTTTTTCACAAATTCTTCAGAATTTCAAAATAGCGACAGCAGTAAACCAAGCCCAGAGCCTGTCTAAGCCAGGGGTGCTGTGTGACTGCAACAAATCTCCTGTTCAGGAAGCCACTCCTGTCTCCACCCGTCAAATGTAACACTTTACAACACCACGCTGCTGTCTGCCCGTCTGGTGACTTACCTAGAATATTTCTGTATGGGAGGTCCCTGAGACCACGCCCATATTCAATAGGGAACTCAGCATCTCCTTGCACTCACAGTCATGATTCATGACAGTGAAAGGAGACAAAGCAAGATCAGAAAGGGCAGAGGCACGTGGTGTGAGCTTCCAACGGTCCCCTCCCAGAGGAGTCACCCGGGGCCTGCTTAATTTCCCCAGCAAGGAGCTGTGACAACTTGTGATATGTTGTCTACTAGGGAACTCTCTACTGGGGCCTGGTCATAGAGTCACCCTCTTGCTAGCATGAACCCAAATTCTAGATTCCCAGAAGGAAAGTGTTGGACATAAACCATGTTGCTTTTCCAATCATTTAGGTGCACTGAGCCACTCTTATTAGGAAATGATGGGAACCTCCTGAAATCAAGTTCCCAGACTCCAGGCAGGGCCAACCTTGGGAGTGGACCTTTCCAAGGCTGACAGTTTCGGGCCTGCTGTGTTAACTCATTTCTGCACAGTTTCAAAGGTGTGCTTTCCAAAAACGCATTAGATTTTGCTGATATGTGTTTACACTAACAGGGAATAGTGAATTGAAGTGCAAATTGGCTTCTCTGAACATTCTCTACATCTCATGCTGAGTGGACTCACTTTTCAACAAATTTGGATTTCTTCTGTCCAGCTGTTCCTCTAAGAAACCGTTCCAAGATGGCACATGATCTTAGCCATCTAGGGAAGAAACCTTCTAGCTCTGTTTTTACAACTTGCTTAGGCATGAGTTGAAAGTGAGAGTTTATCATACCTTTTTTTTTTCTTAGAAGCTTAACATTCAAGTGTCTGGGTACTGTTAGACAGGCCGCTATCCTCCCCAGCACACCAGCCCCATGCCTGACCATTTCCCAGATGTGAGACTCTTTTGGGGACAAGGATGTGCATCTACTCTAGGACACTGTGTCGGGGATTCAAGAAGCTCTTTGTTTTTCCAACCAAGAGACACAAACTCCATCACGCTGAAGTGAAATTGACCAACCCCCCTTCTGAGTGAACTCTCCCAAGAATGTGGATGTTTTGACAAGGGACACTAATTATATCAACACTTTAAAGATGGGCTCCAGTCAGCAGTCAGCAAAGTAGGACATCATTTTGCTAGGACAGGAAACTGTCCTGCGACCCCCTGAACGGGCATCCCAGTCACTGTAGAATTGGTAGCATTTAACAAGTCTCAGTTTCTTCATTGAAAAGCTGAGTTGACTTGGCATTCTTAAACAATTCTTAATTTTCCTATTAATTCTAGTGAGAATAACTCAGGTTAAGCCAACGGTCCTCTAATATTTGGGAGAGACACATAGGGGGTGGGGTCTGGGGTGACTCTCCAAATTATCCAAATTTCTACTTATCCAGATTGCGTTTGGCTTTGATCAATCCATATGAGTTACTACCCTCATAAATGGAGCAATTAGAAGATTCACCAATCATTTTAAAAGATAAATTAGTATTTACAACTTGTTAGGCCCATGTGCTAGGGGATGTAAAGTATAACAATTTCATTTTTGCCTTTCAGAAGACCATGAACTTGAATAGACAGAGTGGCCCATGGGAAGGGACACTAGACTGAGAACTTGGCTTTGGGACTAAGAACGTGGGCGGCCCCGGCCAGTCACTGGACAGCTCTGAGCTTCAGTTTCCTCATTTGCTCAATGAAGAAAATAACTTCTGTCCTTCGTCACTGAGTCCGTATAAAGATCAAATCACGTAATTGAATTCATATGGAAGAGGTTGTAAGCTATAAATTGAATGCGTGTGTGTGCGCACGCACGCTCGCTTAAAAAATAAGGGAAAGTGATTGCATTTAAGAAAACCGGCATGTTAAATAAATGATGGCAATAACCCAGCCCCATTATGGGGAGCCGTTACTGTCATTGTCTGCATCGCTGATGGCACAATTAACTTAATTAACACATACCTCTGTGGCAAGTCTGCTGAAATAACACTTTTCCTTTCCTCATGCCCCTGCCTTGCCAGCGAGGCACCCCCAGCCATGCATTTTCCAGGTAGGGAGGCCGGAGTGTTAAGCGGCTTTGGGTGGGTGTGCAGAAAACAGAATTCCAGAATACCCACATCATTAGCAGGGCAAATTACCTTGAGTAGTGTTAGAAGCTTCATCACAATCTTCCAGAACGGGGCGGGGACCGATGCATCCCACAGTGGGGCTACGTGTGTGAGGAAGCTGTTGTCACCAAATCCGGAACGGCTTCCCACAAGGACAGCATCCTGTTCAACACGGTGTTCCAACCAAGGAGCCTCCAGCCTCTGGTCTATCACGGTGGTAATACAATAAGGTTTTTAACAAGGGAGAATGCGCATGTGCCGGGATAGGGGCAAGCCTGTAGATGGGGCATGTGGCCATAGCAGGACTCCTGTGACGGCCGTGGTTGAATGTCACGCACAGCGGGAACGGGGAGACCGGGGAGGGGGCATACCGTCTCCATCTTGAGTGTCTTTAATTTCATTCCAGATCTTCAGGGTAGTTGAAAGTATCTCTAGAACATTCCTGCTACTCTATGACTTTTTCTTTTCCCTTTCTCTCAAGTCCTTGGATCCATCCATTTTCTTCCTTTCTACCGATCTCTGCTGATTCTGTAGAGTGTTTTTACTTCTAGTCATGCTGACAATCTTACACTTCCTTACAGTGTCATCTGATTGTATCAGATGTACCCACTCTTCACTGAGATTACGCTCTCCTTCAGACCCAACGTTCTTCTGCATGTCCCACAGTGACCTAGCAGAGGGGCTGGTCCATCACAGGGTCTCAGTAAATCATTGTTAAATTGAATTTATTTTCCTTGCCTTTTTGTGTGTCATTAGAAGTTGGGTCTGCTGGTTCCAGAAGACCAGCTGCATGTGTTGGAGACCCACTGCAGCAGTGGCTCAAGTGAAACAAGTTTATTTATCTGTCTCTCATATAATGGTATGAAGGCGGAAGGTCCATGGTGGGCAGACAGCCTGGCTCCAGGAAGTGATCTGGGGACTCTGGTTCCTTCTGTCCGGTCACTCTGCCATCAGTAGTCATTATCCCCACCCGTCTGGTCAAGGGCACCACACCACACGGCAGGATGGAGCATGCAAGGAGAGCACAGACGAAGGGGTCCCATCAGAGATTCTTCACAGCACTTCTGTGACATCTTCTTCATCAGATCCTGGCCCCGTGACCACAGCTGGCTTCAGTGGAAGCTGGGAAGTTTAGTCTTTATTCTGGGTGGCCAGATGTCTAAATAAAAATCAAAGTATTATTATTATAAAGCAGTGGTTTTCGAAGACTTTAGCCATGACTCTCAATAAGAAAGACATTTTATTTTTGTGTGTGTGTGTATGTATGTATGTATGTATTTTAGTGCTGGGTTGACTTTAATTTTTTAATTTTATTAAAAAAATGTTTTTATTGTTGTTCAATTACAGTTGTGCCCATTTTCCTCCTATTTAAGAAAGACATTGTGTATGACAATCCAATACAGTCTCTATACACATAGACAAATTAATTCCTTTTCAAAAAACAATACTTTGCGTCCTGAATGTTCACACTTTTAGATTTTATGAGATGAGTGTTGTTTATGACTAAGGAAGGGAGCCCAGTCTGCCGTTTGAGAGGCACTGCCACAGAAATGGGAGAGAAAGGTCCAGGGGGCGAGTCGGGGTCTCCACCATCGGTCGGAGAACGTGTGGGCTGACCTGAGGCAAGATCACGGACCTGCAGTCTTTGTACTGCACATCTCAGTCCCAGCTACGGGACAGGTGCAGAAAAATAAATAAATCAACCAAAGCAACCTGTTCATGAATAAATCAGGCCGTGAGTGAGAACTTGGAGAATGCAACCAAATCTCCACTGACATTTCAGACAAAGTGTGGAAGGCTAGAAGGACTTTTCACCAAGAGATACTCTAGCGATGGGAAAAGGAGAAATTCTTCTTCGCCTCTTAATACGACTGCGTGTAGATGAAACACTCACACAACTATCCATGCTATTGATCCTCCGGTATTTTAAGCTTAGCAGATAATTCAGATCAAAACCAAATTGATCTCATTTTAAATCTTTGTCATGGCCTCAAATTTATGAACTGTGTCAAGGACAACCTCATATATTTATAATAATAGCATATCTCCTAGGCTATTGTAACTCACCTTTGGGCTAGAGTAATCTACGGACGAGATTTGTCATTCGGGTCTATACTTCAAATTGGAGGAAAACGTCGTATTGTGTGATGTTTTTTCCTTGACAGTTTCAGCCGACTTTTGGCAGGTTTTTGACAGGGGAAAACAAACCCAACAGCTCTATGAACATTACACTGCACTTGTCTTCAGAGCGACCGTCTTGGAGGGGTCTGAAATGACTTTTAAATGATGTCACCATACATGCTTTTTATTTTTATTTTTTTTTAAGATTTTATTTATTTATTTCTTAGAGAGGGAAGGGAGGGAGAGAGAGAGAAACATCAATGTGAGGTTGCTGGGGGTCATGGCCTGCAACCCAGGCATGTGCCCTGACTGGGAATCGAACCTGTGACACTTTGGTTCGCAGCCCGAGCTCAATCCACTAAGCTACACCAGCCAGGGCTACCATACATGCTTTAAAACAGGCCCCGGATCCTTTGTGCCACAAGCACCGGTTGGCTTTATTAGTTCTGGTGGGGACGTCATCACGCACCACGTGCTAATTGTGTTGGTGGGCTCATACCATGGCGCTTCCGGAGGTTTTGGTTTAGGCAATGAGCACATGTCCATGGCATTGACTGGAAGACGCCAGGGTACGTGGCACCACAAGGACATGCCGCATTACAGAGCCAGGCCTTGCTGCAGCCAGGGCCTCCGAGCTGCTCGCTTGCGTGTTTTTCGTTGCCTCGGCTGCCTCCCTGCTTGGTCGCTGCTGGGAGAAGCTCCATCCCACCACTTCAGGCCTAATGAGCATCCATAGGAGTCAGAAGATTTTACCATCTTAAAGGCTGCTAAGAGGCTGCTGAAGAAATGAGTCAGTGTTTTCGGTCGTGTTTTCATCCTGCGTCCCCAAGCTCATCCGGACAGGCATCTGTGTTTGCTGCCTGCAGAGAGAGAGAGACTAATTACTGGACAAAGCTGGGGATTAAGCTTCCCTCTTGCCCTTATGAAGAAACAGTCCCTCTGGAGCAGGGTTTAGGGCTTATTAGGAGAGTGATGGAGAGAAAAGGTTGTTTCCTTCATGTAGCCGTTCCCCATCCTTTCTGGATAAAGAGGAGTGAAATGTACAGGGCTTTTAATCCTGTACCTTTGGCAATCACCAAGAAAGCCTTGGAAGTCCCCTGAAGATGGGGTGTCTCTGGCTATATATCCAAGCAATAAGACGTGACAGGCACTTTATTTCATCAGAGCTGCACACCTTGAATGCGTTTTGTGGCATAAGGCCAAAGTACAAATGACTGTAACGCTCACGGAATGCAGTAGTCTCTCACAGATGCATTAAAATCCTTGCACTGGCTTCTGCGCACTGAGAAAGGAGAATCACTTGAAAACTAGGGAGGAAGAGAGGTTTCCTAAGATAGGTTCCTCGGGGTCAGGCACCTTGACAGCCAATAAGAAGCTGCCTTTGCAAATAATGTTCAAAAGACACATCTCAATATAGTCATCTTGGACAGGGACTCCGAAATCCTAGAGCAGCGGGCTCTTTCCGTATCGCCAAAGGGCAAATGTTTCAACTGCGTCCCTGGATCTGTGTGCTCATACAGACCCTCCCTGTAGCGTTCCAGGTTTGGGTGGGTCGCCCTTTTCTCATTTTCCTAAGAGACTGCACCAAGCCTTGTGTGTCCATCAAAGGACTTTTAACACTCTGGAGTCAAATTGGGCTTTTGAAAATTTGCCTTTGAGGACAAAGTCTCCAGGGTGCTTGTCATCGGGCCCTTCTGGATCATTTTCTCCCAGAGAGAGGCACATTTCTAGATGACGAGAGAACCCGAGGTGGGAATGTTACCCTGCCTCTGGCTTTATGCCTTAAAATATGACCTAACACAAGCTATCATTTCCCAGAAATGAAATATGTCATGTGTTACTATTAAAGTGAACCAGAAAAAGAGCATTCTATTACAATAATGGGTTTGTTTAAAAAAAGGACACGTCAAACCCCCCAAAGGAATAATACATATTTGATAGTCCCGTTGGAGAAGCAATACCAGTAATTGCATGAGGTACTTATATTCAGTATTGTTCATATAGCGAAGAGATTTTATGTAAACCTTCCAGGAGAAGGATGGTGTCAGAGGAAAGTGAGAAACATCGTCGTTCATTCTTCAGGCAATCCATATACATTTATTGGGGTGACTGTTACATCAGTCATCAGCCTAAATGCTAGGGATGCAAAAAAAAAAAAAAAGAACAGAACATTTCCTGCCTTCAAGGAACTCACATTCCAGTTGAAGAGACAGGTGCAGCAACTAGCTACAATGCAATATGACAACAGTTGTAATGAAGAATCTAGCAGGGCCACGAGAGTGCAACACAGAGAGGGCTGTTCTTCCCAACGGAAGGAGTTTTTGCTATCCTTAGTGGCTCACTAGAGCTCAGCTGGAACTTCAAATATCAGGATGAAGCGCATATCAGGCAGATGGAACAGCATGAGCAAAGAAGTAGCAGCAGGAAAAAAAGCGTGGCGCTCTTAGGTGATAGTGAGTGGTTTTGTACAGCTACAGAGGTAAGCTTGTCACACTGTGTAAATGGCAAATACTTTGACGAACTCTTGCAGTTAAAGAAACTGGAGTGAGTTTTGAGCAGTATAATTTTTCAAAATGAATGTGTTTTACATTCTGGGCTGTAGGGCCAAGGCCCTGAGAGTAGGAGACAACATATTGCATGGTGTAAAACTGTCATTCTCACTGGGACTCATCTGTTAACTAATAAAAATACACTGACATCAAGAAGTGCAAGAAAATTGCTCCCTTCACATGCTTACGGATGGGTTGAACCTAATTTTGCAGCATTAAAACCAATTTTCTGCTGAGAAAACATGTCACAGAAGATGGCATGGATTTTTGTAATTATTAATAATATTTGATATTTCAGTGTCACCTTTTATCCTGAGATCAACCCTGTGCACACGGAAACAGATAAACTTGGAGGAGACAGGGATCATATGAATGCAGTAAGCCACACTGCATTTTTATCTGCCATATTCCAAGGCCTTTCAGCTGTATGTTTCTTCCACGTTTAAGAGATAGTGGATATAGTTGTAAAGCAGTGATTTTTTTATTAGTTCCAACTATAAGGAGTTTGAGGGTGGAGTATGGGCCATTTTTTTTGTACATAGCTCTCCTCAGGAGACAGAAATCTCCTCTAATGATGGAAATGTTCTATGACTGTTCTGTGCAACACGGTAGCCACGAGCCGCGTGTGGCTATTGAGCCCTTGAAATGTAGTGACTGCTACTGAGAAGCTGCATCTGTCTTTTAATTGAACTTAATTTTCATGGAAATAGCCACATGGCTAGTGACTATTGTATTGGACAACACTGTTAGGGTAGCTGGTGGTTTATTTTTAAACATTTCACAAACAATAAAGCGCTGTTTCCATCATCAGGAAGAGCTTACTGAGGACTAGTTTGTGGGAATGGTTCTGGCATGTTCTTGAAGTTGTAAATATCTGAAAAGAACCCCCTTATTTTACATTTGGAGAACTTTGGTTACACTTTCCCACGTCCACCCCACCCCTGCCCCCACCCCCATTCAATTTTGATTTAAAAGATGCCTGTGGAATGTTATGGCAACATAGAGTCATTTCTAAACGAAGCAGACTTACAAAAGATGTCAATGATGCCCTTAAATGCAATCTTATTTCATTAAATCACGTGTTCATCAATGACAGGCACTGGTCTACCCATTAAAAATTGGAACTCTGGTTACTCATTTTCTGAAGGGAGACATTCACCTTCACGTGTAAGATGCAATGATGACCTGGCTGGCGTAGCTCAGTGGATTGAGCGCGGGCTGTGAACCAAAGTGTCGCAGGTTCGATTCCCAGTCAGGGTACATGCATGGGTTGCAGGCCATGACCCCCAGCAACCGCAGATTGATATTTCTCTCTCTCTCTCTCCCTCCCTCCCTTCCCTCTCTGAAAATAAATAAAATCTTAAAAAAAAAGATACAATGATGAAAGAGTCTTGGGTGTCCATGAAGAAATGCAGTTTTCAGATAAACCCTTAATTTGGCACTCCTTTCTCTAAAATCACCTCCCTAGGACTTATCTGGTTTCTGTGTGAACATTTGGGAATAAACTTATTTAAGGTGAAGAAACTCATTGGAAGATTTAATTACTCAGTCTTCCTAGTCCACCTTGTAATTTAGGCTGTTAGCACTGCTAGAGAAAGAACTTAAGTAGCCCTTGGTTCGAACCATCTGTCGAGAAAATGTGGCATATGTTTGCTTTGTTTACTCAACAACCAAGTGTAAACTGATACACTGAAAGGAAAATCCACTTATGGTGTCGCTGTGTGTGTGTGTGTGTGTGTGTGTGTGTGTGTGTGTGTTGAGGGGGTTGCCTGATGAGGGAATCGATTGCCCCTGAGGAACACGTGCACAAGAGCACAGATCCCCGGGACGTCCCCGGGGTTTGGGGCGCGCACCAAGACGCTCACACCTTCCGCACAATGCACTGCATGCACTGGAGCCGCCGCTGCAGCGGCGGGGCGCGCCTGGCTGATACGTAGCTGAACAGAGAGCTACGAACCCCTCCTCCTCCCGTCCCGCCCTCAAACCCCGGTCCTCAAACTTCAACCAAAGCCCGTGCCCTTTTCAATTAACCCCCCTCGATCAAAATGAGCGGTTCTTTCTTTCCCCTCTCCTCTCAGCCCATTGTCTGGTGTGATGGGTTTGCAGAGTTGACAGCTGTGCTCACCCAGACTTGATTCAAACTCGGTTTCCCAGAGATATGAACTTGGGCATCAGCGAGAATCCCAAATACAAGCCCTGAGTGGCATGACCGCCGCCCGCCACTGCAGACTGTTCTCCAGACTCCTGTCTAGACCCAGCGTAGACTTCGTGGCCCTGGCGCCCATGGGCGTGCCCACGGGAGGGGAGCAAGTGTTCAGGGCGGGTTCGGGCGGGGGTGGGGTGGGCCGCAGCTCCCCTGAGAACGAGTGTTCCTAGGGATTGGGGTGAAGGATTGTGTATGTATTAGACTTTTACATTTATTATTTTAAAATTTACTCTTGAAACAGCCAAAATGGAAGTTCGCTTATATATGATACCCAGAGCCAGGTCTGGCGCGGTGTAAATGCACTGGGCTCCGCTTTTGTCTCCTTGTTCAAGCTGGAGGACAGAGGTAGAGACTGTGTGCATGAGTGAGTGTGTGCGCGCGTTGGCGCGGATGAGTGGGTGGGCGCAACCAGCAATGTCAGCTCGGAGGGTCTGAGTATGTCTTGAACGCTCCAAGTCTTGAGTCACAGCCGTGAGTGACGTGGGGAAAAACTTTGTGTCCAGAAGAAGGGTCTGGTTTGATTGCGGTAGGGATTAACAGTCCTCGTGCTGGTGCCCTTTTGTGGGGGGGGGGGGAGGGAGGGAGAGGGACAGAGAGAGAGAGAGAGAGCGAGCGCTCGCCGCCGGCTGTGTAGCTCTGCGTGCTCTGTGAGCGCCTGCTGGGTCGGTCCCCGGGTCAGTCCCACGGTCCGTCCCACCGCAGGCAAGTGTCTTCATCCGCGGCGTTCCTGACTGGCGAGTATCCGAGGGGTCTGGCAGTGTGCGGCGGTTCCGAGGGAGCAGAAGAAGGCCCAGGGTCTCCTGGTCTCCGAACCCGCTATCTTCCGCGCAGCTCCCAGTAACCACTAGCATCCCTAACCGGTATCTGAGCCCTAGGGGGCTCTGCTCGGAAACCGTCCTGGCCCAACTAGATCCTCCGAGCTCTCGAAGATTGCCGCATCTTTCTTCCTAGCGCAGACAAATGAGCCCGGAAAGGGAAGAAGGGGGCGGGGACACCCCCTAAAATAAATAAATAAACAAACTGGTTCCTCGCTGCAGCTGGGCACGGTCGGTTGAGTCCAGGTTGGTGGCATTTGGAGACAGTTTTCTCTTCCTGTAGATTTGGGAACCTACCGTCGCTCTCCCACACACCTCTTATACTCTTGCAGGCGCCCCTTAACTTTGGGGACCGGGGACTCGAGCGAGGCTGCACCTGCCCTGGCGCTCGGGGCTGCAGGCTGGTGCGCCGGCCGAGGCTGCTGGCGCTGATGCGCCGGAGTCCCGGGCGCTAGGCTTGTGTGTTAGCCGATGGACGTTGGGGAGGGAGCTGAGTACGCGCGCGCGGAGGGTAGGGACGCATCAGCCGGTTTTCAGCAGGAGCTGGGACTTCTGTTTCCTCTCGCCCCGCTGCCTCTGAAAGAAAGCGAGCCGGGGAGGAGGGGATACGGCGATGGGGGGCAGCGATTGGTGGTTTGGGTGGGGAGGACTGGCCGCGGAGCCAGCGAGCTGGCGCAAAGGGGGCGGCGAACTTCCCGGGAGAAGGGGCTCTTTCCGCGCCAGGGCTGCCGAGAGAGCCGCCGCCGCCGCCGCCGAGTGCTTCCACCCCCGGCAGCAGCCGGCTCCGCTCTCAGCGCTCAGAAAGTAACGTTATTTATTTATTTGCTTGCGTTCAGCCTCTTAGGTTGGACCAGATAGACACCCCTTTGGACTTCGGGAGCCTGCGTCTGGCCTCTCCAGCCGCCCTCTGTGGGTGCAGGCGGCTCCGCGGAATATAGGCACACGCACACCCAGTGCCCCCGCCCCGCGCCCAGACACGGGTAGGGGTGGGCCTTCACTCGGGCTCTGGAAAGTACTTCAAGGCGGGAGCAGAAGAGGGCAGAGGGGCAGGGGAAGCTCCAGCCCTCTGGGCCGTCATTTCAGAGCGCGCTCTTCCTTCCAGGTTGGGTCGGACCTGAGCCCCTAGAAGCGGAACCGCCTCCGGCTCTCGCGCCCGCCTGGAGCTGAGTCGCCCGCGGCTGTGGCTGCAGACGGACAGCGGAGTTTCCTCTCGTACTGGATGGAGCTGAACTTTGGGCGGCCTGAGCAGCGCGGCCGCCCAGGGATCACTGCATGCTGAGTTCCCTCGGCGAGAACCGTCTGCAGCTCAGGATTTTTTGGGGGGGGTGGGGACCAACTGCGCTCCGGCACCATGTTCCTGGCGACCCTGTACTTCGTGCTGCCGCTTTTGGGTAAGTCGAGGCTGCCACTGGATTTCTTACCCGCTGAGTCTTCTCTCCGAGTCCTCTTGGCGCAGGGTGCGGTGGGTGTGGGAAGGTGAAGTTTCGTTTTGGGGAAGGGGTCATGAATCCTAAGCACCTCAGCCTGGGGAGGCGGTGTCTGCGCGCACTTGCCCGCAGCTTCGTGCTTGGTTTTTCTTTTCTGTGGTTTTTAATGACCAAGCCTGGCGGAAATAAAGGGGTGCGAGTCCTCCATCCTGCGGAGCAGGCAGACCCCCGTGTGAGTCCCAGGGAGCTCGTGGAGGTGCAGCGTCAGGTGGGGTGTGGGAGAGCATCCGGCCAGAAGACAAACTTGGAAGGGAAAACTTTTTTCCGAGCAGCACCCCCGTGCTCCCCACCGGGCGGGCCGCGGACCAGGGCTCGCCTGCGGTGCGCCCAGAGCCCAGTCCGCCGCGGTTCTCCTCTTCTGGGAGCTCCCCCTGCCCCCCGGCCCCCGGCTTCAGGCGGACCTGGCCGAGCGAGATGCTGGAGCCTCGGGCTCCGGCAGGTCTGCCCTGGGGCTGCGGGGTCGGCGCGCACGGTGGGCCGCGCCAGGTCTCCGGGAAACCCCGAAAAGTCCGTAAACCTCAGGGGCTCGGGAGGGTGGGGTGTGGGGGAGACCAAGGGACAGGAGGTCCCGGGGAAGGAAAATGGACTCGCGGGTGTAATGTGTGTGTGTGTATGTGGGGGGCGCTCCCTGCATAGGTCGCCCCAGGAGCCTAGACAAGCACGCGCCCTTCCGGGGGGCAGGAGCGGCTGGGCATGGGCCAGCCGCACTCACGCTCCTTCCCCTCCACCCGCAGACGTGCTCCTGTCCGCGGAGGTGAGTGGCGGGGACCGCCTGGACTGTGTGAAAGCCAGCGACCAGTGCCTGAAGGAGCAGAGCTGCAGCACCAAGTACCGCACGCTGAGGCAGTGCGTGGCAGGCAAGGAGACCAACTTCAGCCTGACGTCCGGCCTGGAGGCCAAGGACGAGTGCCGCAGCGCCATGGAGGCCCTCAAACAGAAGTCGCTGTACAACTGCCGCTGCAAGCGGGGTATGAAGAAGGAGAAGAACTGCCTGCGCATCTATTGGAGCATGTACCAGAGCCTGCAGGGTACGCGCCCACCGCGCTCGCTCCCCCTCCCGCCCCCGGGGCTGGCTGACCTCATCCTCCACTCGCGTCTCCCCAGCTGCAGAATGAGGACCTTTCATTGGCCCCCAGGGACAGCAGCAGCTGGTGTTTGCCGCCTCCCCAGCTGCGTTGTTGGGCCTGGCTGTTGGAAAACCCATAAGGGAGTAAGGGGGACACCACGAGGCCATGCTGATCTCTTCGAAACCTGGTCAGAGCAGGGAGTAGGAAGCCATTAAAGGCCACCCGAGGAACCGCAACTTCTCTGTAAGGAGAGAGGGCTTCCCAGATTAATACAAAGACTCGCACTGCGCCTGGCCTGGAGTTTCTGCCTTTATTCTGTCCTCCTGTCTCGTCTGACATAAGATAAAGAATTAAGCACTGAAAGTCCAGTAGAATCTATTCTGTCTTTGCCCCCCACCCCCAACCTGACCAAAGGCTGCTGTGGGAAAAACCATTTGTCATCTTAGATTAGCTGAGTCTCAAACCAGCTGGTGCGGTTCAGCCTTGGTTAACACAGAAGTGGCTTGGAGAGGGAAAGGCCCACTTGTCACCACCATCCACTCCCATGGCAGTTTTTTGGTCCTTGGGTGACAGATGTAGGTCTTGCTTGTAAATCTAACACAGACACCCAGTGCATTCATCCCCCACTGAGATTCACACCAAAAAATTTGCAATAAACAGAATTGGCTTATCAGCTGCCACTTCTGCCAGAGCCTCTCCTGAAAACCTGTTTCCAAGACTGACTGTTTAATAGCCAGGGTTCCTGCTCTGTGACCACATGCCCCATCTTGGGAATAAAGGAATGGGGGCTTCATTTGAATCACCTTTCTTCCATTGGCTCCTGGAAGCAAGCTAGGCATGTGATATCCTAGTTTCTTTCTCGCTGATTTCATTCTTTTGCAAAAGTAGGAGAGTTTGCTGGCAGGATCAGGCAGGGTTGTTCTTCAGTGTTTCCATGGCTCTCTGGGGACAGCAAGGACAACAAAGGCAGAGGGGAAGAAAAACAACCAGAAGCCAAAGAGAGGCATTTGAAACGTTTGAAAGTTTCAGCATCTTTCAGCTCCCCAATCGCAACATAATTAGAATTCACTTCCAGTAACAAAAACTGCCTGGAATATGTGTGTGTGTTCCCTCTCCGAGCCCCATCTTTCTTCTGCTTTCAGGAAATGATCTGCTTGAAGATTCCCCGTACGAACCAGTGAACAGCAGGCTGTCTGATATATTCCGCGTGGTCCCCTTCATACCAGGTAAGCAGGTTCGTACTTCCACGCTGGGGCTTTCGCCTGCTTGCAATGCGCTGGCTTGCATTCTCTTTGGCTCTCAGAGAGCGTATGAGGAGCTGAATGGCACAGAGTTTCTGGGAAATTAGAAGTAGGATGATGATAATGAAGAGGCAGGATGCCTAGAGATGATTGTATGACTTGAAAGTAATTCTAAATGAAGTAATGTGGCGTGGTGGTTTGGAAGAGGTTGGAGGGAGGTGACTTGGTTGAATTTTTTTTTCACCTTAAAATGCGATTGGCCAGCTCTTGCAATGGGAGTGCCAGTTCTGTCTGTAGGTGGCAATCGTATTCCCTTCTTGCTACACGCTGTGCACTGTGCTTCCCTGAAACGGGATCTGTTTGAATGATGCCACTTACTTTATGAGATGCCTCAAGATGATCTGAGGTTGTTGAACAGTTTTGGCTTCACTCATTTGTCTGCCTTTGACTTAAAAGATTAAGCTCCACCACGTGATAGCAGTTCTTTTGTTTCTATTTTTTCCTGGGCCGGTGTGTGCAAACGCAAGATAATACATCACTGCTGCCCCGGTGGCTGTTGAAAAAGTAGTCTTGCCTCCCACGGTTTGTTTTGTCTCTCCTTGCAAGCCTGCATTGGGTTGGGAGGGGGACTTAGTTTTAGAATTAAGTTTGTCATAACATCGGCGTTCAGACAGCCACGTAGATAATGAGCAAGGCAGTCATCTCTCCCGGTGATCTTCAGATTCCTGACTGATGTTGTCTTCATTTGTTTACAGTGAAGATGTTTTCTCAAGTCTTTATGGCCGTCACAAATGATACGTTTCTCAGCGGTAGTTATGCGTGGTGGTTAAAGTAGAAGTTGATTCTATGAGATGGTGGTTCGTCACTGGCGAGAGTGTTCGGGTGTTCTAAATGTTACATGTTTTTCTGCAGAGAGCCGCAGAACCAAGGGAGTGTGTAAATACTGAGCTTACGTGTGGGTGGGTTGTAGGTGCATTTATTCATTTCTCCACATGCAGGGAGCACCTACTACGTCCCAGCCATTGAGCTTTTGGCAGCGAGCCTGACAGATGCTGCCCCTGCCCTCGTGGATCTTAGAGGCAGCCAGCAGCGGACATTTATCAAGCCCTTATTATACTATACCAGACACTGTGCTAAAACTTTCACGTCATTAACTTAGGTAATCATCACCAAGTGCTTCTTAGCTATTCTTATTTCCATTTGAGAGACGAGGCGGTTGAGGCGGCGTGAAGTTAGGAAACCAGTCCGAGCATCCAGGCTCCTCGGCGGCGAAACCCGAATTGAAACCCAGATGTGTCTGATTCCAAGATCACACATCTTGTGTGACGTCTGCCCCCGGCTGCTCTGTGTGTGGGCCTCAGCACGGCAGCGTGGAGTCTCCCTGGGAGGTGGTTAGGACGGTGGGAACCTCAGGCGCTGTCCCAGGCCTGCTGAATCAGAATTCACATCTCAGGATCTCTCTGCTTTCCATGCTCATGAAGCTTGAGAAGCACTCCTGCACATTTTTCTGTCTTTCTTTTGGTTCAGAGGGAAAGAGTGTACATGCATATGTGTTCGGGGTTAAGACATAAGGGTACACGTTTAGTATCAGACATTCATTTATGATCCTGAAGAATACCCACAATTTCCATTCCGAACCTCTGCTAATGCTCTCTGTCCCCTTAGCCCAGCCAGGACAAGTGCACGTGACCATCTGGGCTCTCATGCAAGCAGGTCTGCAGGAGCTAGGATCCATGTGCCAGATGGGGTACCAAAATGAACTTGGCCTTCCTAGTGCTTTTGAAGGGCACTGCCTTTTGCCTGCCGCCTGCCCTATGGATGCGTTACTCCTCAGTCTTTGTACAGATGCCCGGAAGGATGCGAACCTCCCGTGGACAGCGAGAGGGAAGAAGTGGGCTAGGAGGAAGGCCCATTTGGGTTTTATTTTCAGAACTGCTATGGGACTTGAACAGACTCATTTTCCCCTCTCTGGATCTCCCTTCTCTTGGTATATGAGGCCATTGGAGTGAGTAATCTCCAGCCCTAACAGTCCGTGATGCGGAGGGAAGACCAGCGTCACCTCCAGAATGCCTCCACTGTGCGCTCGCGTTTGTCTACTCAGTCCTCGCCTTCACACTGCACGCCGAGTGGCGGGGTCATCCTCAGATACCACTGGTTTGTCTGAATGTCTTTGGTGAGGGAGTCCTAGAAATATTTCTGCGTGGACCAGGTTGCACCCATTCATGTTTGGGATCCCTCCCTCAGCCAGGCGTCTTTTCATAGTCGATACGACACCGAGTTTGTGAGACCTGTCCTGTGAGAACCCAGAAGTCATGAGGAATTAATCAGAGCCAAGAAGGCCTTGTCTAGAGCTGCATTTTATATCTCAAGGGCATTGGATTTAGGTTCCAGCGCTAATGAGCTTTGACTTCTGACAGTGACTCCGTGCCTTAAGTGGGTATAGGAAAGCCAGATGGAGCCCTGAGAGGTTTTAAGTCATTGAATAATGCATACGATCCAGTTTGGCAATTGGAGGGTGGAGAGGGGCAGAGGAGCAGGATGATAAATGTTGCTGTGCGTGGTCTGCATCGGCGTTTCTAGAACACGTCTCCTGTCCTCTCTGAGGGAACCAGGACAATCTGCGGGGTACAGATACAGTAGCAGTCAGAGTTTCCATATTTGGATTTCTCTGCCCGGTGCGAGGAGAGTGTTTATTCACGTACATTAAGTGTGAGCCGAACCCTCTCACGGAACGTGACATGTTTGACATCCTCGAGTTTCCATTTTCTTTCGGCTCCTCAAAACCCACAGGCGCCTTTGTCGCTGTTTACTGGATCACACCAGTTAACAGACCATATTGAGGTATCGCGGGGGGGGCCTGGCAGGAACACCGGAGGGAATCAAAATAACGTTGGAGCTAAGAACTGTCACCTGTTCTGAAGCCGGGGTTGCAGACCGGAAATGAAAGGAAGCTGCCCAGCCAGGCAGGAAGTGCGGTGGGAGGTGGGGTGGGGGGGGGGGACCACTCTGGTGGAAACGTGAGAGCCGAAACGTGAGAGCCAGTGCATCTCAGGCACCTTCAAGGGCCCCAGCAGGTACCCTCACTGTGGGCTGGTGCCAGTGTGGTTTTTAGGGGTCTTGGACATGAAGAATGAGGCGGTGCGTGGGAATGCACGAAGGAAAACCTGAGCCAGCGCAAGAGGGTGTTGGAGGAGAGAACACAGGAAAGTGCTTTGGGGACCAGGAGGGGGTGCTGGGAGGCCCAGAGGACAGAGCCACCTCGTGGGGTTTCGCACCTGCGTTTCTGGCAGCCAAGGCTCTCCAGCTCTTGACTCTCCATCCTGCCTGTATTTCCTTCTTTGCAGAAGTTCAAGAAGCAGCAAGAAGTGAATAGTGATTTGAAGGGAAGATGAACTTAGCAATGTCGTTGGACTCTCTGGAGCAGGGAAAACAAAGCAGAGAGGGATTTTGAAAGTAGCGTAGGGAGCCAAGGAAAGCCAGGGAGGGAGGCTTGCATGGATGATATGGGGACCTTGATGGCAGCCAGAGAGAAGGAGGGCTCCGTGGTTTAAAAGTATTGATCGGGAGGTTGGGTTTTGCAGAGGAGAGTCAAGAGATGCCCTACCTTCTTAGAATATAATTGACGTCGCTGGACTTGCGAACAAGAATCAGGCGGATGATCCTGGGGAAAGCGTGGTGTTAGGAATGGAACAGCCTAAGTCTGATTTGGCAGAAGACATGTTCCAGCCCTCCGGCTGCACCATTCTTTTCCTTCCAAGTCCTAGGAGTGGCTTAGACCCTCCCAGGCAGCCTGAGCATCTTGAGATTGGTTCCCAAGTAATGGTTTGCTCAGGATGAGATGCTTCTGAACTCTCTTCTGAGTCTGGTGCCTTTTTTTTCTGAATGATGATGCTTTGAATAATGAGCCATGCTGAGCATTTCCGTTATAATGTACCATTATTTTATGTCACTATTAAGAATTTTTTTCTGAAAACCTTTACATGTTGAAGAAGAGCCTTTTGAGGTCCTCTGATTTCTCATCGAATCATGATGAGAGGAAAGGGTTTGTGAGATATCAGAATCTAGGGGGTGTATAGTGGTCCTTTCCTTTCCATCCAGCTCTCTAAAACAGCTAATTATGTTGTCCCATTATTGGAGAACTCCAATTCCTTTCTTGTTACCTATTCTGGCACGTGGTCCACTCCTTCCAGTCCAGCGGGCCCCTCCACCTCGCCTCTACCCAAGCTCCCTGAGCAATCCATCCCCCAGGTGCTTCCCGTGCATTCGCTTTCTTGTGCCTTTGCCCATGGCGTTGCCTCTCTTTGGGAAGTCTCTGTGAGTCCTTCAAGACCAAGATCAAATTTCATCTCTGGGGGCCAAGCTGTAATTCTCCCTGACAGGCACTTCCACCCAGGACTCTTGCGTGCTGCACTTTGCTCTTGCCTTTATGGCAGCTGTTCATCACAGCATCTCGAGAGGACTCATTTATGCGTCTGTCTCTCCCAGTAGGAAGCCCAGGACTCACAGAGTATTAGGCTGGGTGTCTTCTCAGCGTGGACCATCCTTCCTGGCCCTGAGGGGGTGTCCCATTGACCACAGGTGGTTGAATATTAGAGAAGAGGGGCCTTGAAAAGGGTCTAGGGTGACCCTCTATTTTACAGAATTGAAGCTCAGAGAGGAGAGGCAATTTGGCCAGGCCCGCACTGCTTGAGGGTAGCCTCCAAGACTTTCTCCAGAACATGTCACTGGCTCAGAGGAGGCCAGTGTTGGTGTCTTTCTGTCCTGCATACTCTCTGGACAAACTTGATCCATTCCTGGGACCTTGGTTACCACTTACACCCAGGACTTGGAGTCTTCCGCTCCATTCCTACCTCTTTGGAGCTCTAAACCAGTATTTTCGTCTGAATCCTGGATGCCTCCATCCAGATGTGTGTCTCAGCTATTCCAAACTCGATGTGTCCACAGTGGGTCTCATCTTTATACCTTATAAGATCTTTTCTCCTTATACCTTTTCTTCCCCAGTCTCCAGTCTTATGTAATAGCATTAGCTACCAAAGGTGTAAGCTATGGGGTTATCGTCACCCTCCCTGCCATCGTCATGCCTTTAGCTCGACCCATCATCACGTTCTGCTGATGTTACTTGCTATCTTTCATTGCTGTCCTCTCTCCATCCCCTTCTTATCTCTCAGTTGAACTTTGCACTGGCTTTCTTACTGGCCTCCCTGTGTCCAGTCTCTCCCAGTCCCACCTGGCCTCCTCATTGCCAGGTCTTCTCTTAGCACCTTGGTGCCTGGGCTTCAGTCTTCCTCCCTAGACTCCTCTATTAATTGATCTTCTGTCTCACCCCAGCCACCCTGTATGCAGACAAGCTGGGCTGTCCCAACAGTGCTCTAGCAGCTTCGTGCCCACGCCTTTGGACATGCCGGTGCTGGAGGAAGAACACGTACTCAGGAGTTCCACCTGCCTGGGTGCACCTGAGCCCTGCCACTCAATTTGTCTTGGGCAGGTCTTTGCACTCACTGTGTCTCAGGGTCCTTGGATGTAAAATGTGATGCCGGTAATGCTTACCTTATAGGTTCCTGTGAATTAAGGGTGCAGTATGTACAATGCCTAGCCTAATGCCTGAAACCTACTCGATCCCGACAAATCTCCGTCATCTTTAATGCTGTGCCCAGGCCACGTTAGCTGTTGACTTGCTCCTGACTCCAAGACTTGGGACTCTCTGTAGCAAACCGTATGCCCCGATCTTGGAACGGTGATTCTGTGCCCTAAAAAAGATAGCAGTGCCAAACCCGCAGGAAGGCTGTTCATAAACTTCCTGGGATAAGAAATGAAAAATCGAGCCTTTATATCTAACGGGCCCCGGAGGGAGGTTCTGTCTCTTCATAACCCAGTTTGAGTCTTAACTCTCCTTTGGGGAGAGTCTTCTTTATTGCCGCTCCGAGTTCCCCTGGGCCTCTGGGGCCCCCTCCTTATGCTTTTGGTCAGAGGCAGGTTGGCTGCAGCCGGTGATCAGTGAGGTAGGAGCGCTTCCTGTGCTTAAGGATTCTTGTGATCAGCCTTCCCCTCTCAGCTTGACTGATTCCCATCCTTCCAACCTCTCCCCATAAATCTTCTTCCCAGCGCCCCTCATAGCAGGAAGAATTACTGCTCCCCGGGAAGGGCATGCCTTATGGTGGGGAGACACCTCCATCTGCACAGGCTGTGCTAAGTGCCCCTCCATCCCACTGTTGCAGGCCACCGCTTTTGGTTTGTATTCTCTCTCCAGCCCGTCAGCAATCCGTGCTTACTGTAGAACCATAAGCTATTACAAACAGGTGAAAAAGGAGAATGAGTTTAAATTGCCCACAGTGTCAGCTCCCAAAGACAATCACTATAAACGTGTGGATATGAGCCGTTCACACTTTTTCTTCTATATTGATATATGAATGTGAATGTGTATGTATAAATATACACAAATATGTTTGTCTTTCTCTCTTTTTTTAAACAATAATGGATTCATAGTCTATATACACTTTCTTATTACCTGATGACCCTAGGAATCTGTGTCTTCCTGTGACACTGACCACTTCCTAAAGGCAACTTTGATCATTGTGATTGACTGCCAACCTCAGGAAGTTTCATGAATAAAAAGTAGCAGGTCGTCCCAGTATCTAAGTCCATATAGTGGAGGTTGTGAAGGTAGAAAGAGTCAAATAG
Organism: Phyllostomus hastatus; assembly: GCF_019186645.2. Taxonomy (NCBI): domain Eukaryota; kingdom Metazoa; phylum Chordata; class Mammalia; order Chiroptera; family Phyllostomidae; genus Phyllostomus; species Phyllostomus hastatus. Next base: position 24,946,376 of record NW_025334004.1, on the reverse strand, counting down.
TTCGCACGGGACCGTGGGTCCCATTACCAGATGGAGGGAGATAAAACATCGGTGAGTGACAAGGAATTGTATGAACTGAAGAGTGTTACAAGGTGCGTTATTATTTATAGCCAATATGTCTGCCCTTGTCTCTTCTCTTTAGTCCTCCGACGTAGTTCTTTCTGACATCTGTTAGTTTTCTGCTGTTGAAGCTTATTCTTTCCAAAGGTTGCCCTCCTTCCCCCTGCCCTTCACCCCGGATCTGGTATGGAATTCTCGAGAGAAAGTATCACATCAGGATTGTTGGGCCCAAAGGGCACTGGTCCAGGAGTCAGACTTCCGGGTTTCCCCCTCACTAGCCAGGTGACCTTGGGCGGATGTCCACTCTTCCTGAAAGGCATCCTTTTGTAAAAACGGGGCAATGGACAAGAGTCATCTTTAACACACTCCCCTTCCTTTTCTGAGGGCCTGGTGGTTGAATCTTGTATTATTCTGGGACTCACTGTTTTTCTTCTAGCATTTTCTTCATTCCAAAGAAGTGTGTGATTTTGGCATATGTAGTTTTCATATTAATAGCACTCATAAAGGATGATTTATTAAATACATACCTTCCTTGGAACCAGAATTTATTTATAGCATCTCATTTGAATACATGGAAGAAGATAAAACAAAATAAGAAATAAGGACGTGGTGAGCATGGGGACAAGGAAAAGGAGAGGAAGAAAGAGAAAAATGAAGCCAGGAGTGAGTTCAGTAGATGAAACGCATGTCATGAGATTTTTTTTAAACCAATTAAACGTGCGGAAGCGCTGTGTTTGTTTTACAAAAGGATAAATAAAATCACCAGACCCCAGATGCAGTAGGACTTTCAGAGGTCATTCTAGGCCAAGCTCCTGACTTGGCTGGTGAGAAAACAGACAGTTCCATAAATTTCTAAGACAGCGGAACATGAATTGTCTAGGGCAGTGATGATAAGTTAAAATTAGGTGTGCGTTTGTTTTTAAGTGGATATTTGAAACTCTCCACATCCTGGCATTTCCCTACCTGTTCTAAATTGTCCTTTACCTGCTGGAGTCTGTGCCCCCCTTAGAATGCTATCCATTATTTTGACACAGGGCGAGACCCACAGCCGTGGACTTCCGTCACGGGGGTCGTTGCCCATTGTTCTGGAATTGTTTCTAAGGGTTCATTAATACGCCTCTTTAGTTTGGCAACAGAAACTGGTGGTAGGGATGTTAACTTTCATCTCTTTTGGCCCCCTTCACAGCTGCCTGCAAGGGACACTGAGAAATTAGTTGTTGCTTTAAGCCCCTGCCCCCAGCCCGGAGATTAAAGAAAAAAAAAATTCATCCTTTATCTGGAAATTTTGTTAAAGAAGCTAACCACTTCCTGTAATTTAGAGACTCACTGGCTGGGTCAGTGATGAAAACGAATGGGTGATTTGCATAAGGGGCTAATTTATTATGTCCCCCGGGTATTTCTTTCATCTCTCCTTCCTTTCTAATTAATGTTGTAAGAGGGCTTATCACCATATCAGAAATGAGGGGTGAAAGCAGCTATTGTTAACCTTTATTCTTACGACTTTTTATCTCCTGTGATCTTTTAACCGTGTTCATATCCAGGGACTCTGTGGATAGGGCTGGGATTGTGCGTGGAGGGATTTTAGGGGTGTGCTGTTTTACGATCTTTATTCAAAAATAAAAAATGACTCAGGATAGGTCTCCAGCCACAGGGGGGTTTGTAAAACCTACAGAAGGATACAACTGCGATGCAGAATTATTTCGAAACTCGAGCCCTCTGAACATCTAGATACACGTGTATACACACCGAGATAGAGATGTATTTGTGTAGACGCCTGCTCACGTGTGTGTGTGTTTTATAGTGTGTGAGTGTGTATGTCTCTGTTAGTCAATGTTTTGCCTCTAAAAGATCTCCCTTGTCACGTGTTTCAGTTGGTTCTGGCTGTGACAAAGGCAGCTGTGTGTGACACAGCTGAGGAAAGGCAAGAGAACAAGCAATTTCTTCGAAAATCAATTGCAATTTACTCCTACTAAATTGGCCCAAGGTCCACCCCGTCCAAGCATTAGCATATGACAGACTTTTAATCATTGGTCAAATGGCCTATTTTTGGTGAAACCGCAGTTCCCTCTGGGACCTTGCCTGTCAGTCCCTGAGCTCCGCACTCTCCAAACCTGCACTCTCTTTAAAAAGGGGAGGTGAGTACAGGGAGAGGAACACCCCAGGGAGCCCCCGCTGAGTGCCCTGCCCTGGGCAGCCTGTTCGTAGGCATTATTTTTGGTCCCCAGCCACCGCTAAAAGCTAGGAATTCTCTCTGGTTTCTGAGGAGGAAACCTGAGCTCAGAGAGGTTGAGGAACTTTTTCTGGGCCACGCAGCTGGTGAGTGGAAGAATTCGGATTCACCTTTTGTTCCTGCCTCTCTAAAGCCTGTGCTCTTTCTCCTGTTGCAAGATGAAATTTTAAGCACAGACCTGGCTCTTTTATTAAGGAGGAAGTATCGAGTCCCCTCTCTCCCTCCTTCATTCCTATTTCTTCCCCCTTATGTTCCACCTAAATCACTGTTTGACGAAGGGCCTTTGAAGTTGAAAGACGCCAATATTTATTATTTTAATATTTACCCCTGCATTTCGATGCCTTCCTTATTGACAACCGAAATCCAGAGCACGCACGCTATTAAAACCACTCCTGTGGAACTGCAGAAATATTAAGCAAAGAAGCAATTTCTGGATTGTATCTTTTTTTCATTTCCTTGTGAGATGGCAGGCTTCTAAAGTAGAGCAAAGTGCCTAAGGGCATTTTTTCGGTCATGTTGTCATATAAATAGCATTACACAGTGGTAGAGTAAGGGATACATAGTTTAGTTCCACTGTAAGGTGACCCAGTCCGCTATTCATTTGTCTTCCACCGCGCTGCCACCACTTCCGTTTGCGGCCCCTCTGGAAGGTCTGAGAAGGGCCGCGCTGACCGAGAGTTCTGGTGCCCTTTGCACATTATGGTTTTGTGTACAGTTAATAATGTATGAAAATAAGTATCGATTACATTCTTTGTAGGAACCGGCCAGCAGCTTTCTTAAAGCCCATGTTTATGAAATGTTTCATCGATCTCTGTTCTCTGAGTTTCAAATAAACTCTTGAAGAAGATACCGGGAGATGAGTGAATCCCAGAGAGCCCTTGATGGGGCCCCATTATTTCTCGGATGAGAAATGGCAAGTGGCGTTTGAGTGGAAAAAGGAGTGAGCAGGCTGAAACTCAACATACTCCCGAGTGCAGAGGACTACACTCTCTGTGAGACCACGAGAGAAACAAAGCAATGATGAAACAGCGGTGGGAAGCAATGGGCTAGGTGTGTCACAGGCAGTAACTTGAGCTGTCCTTGTGAGTAGTGGGTACTCTTAGCCCCACTTGATGGATAAGGAAACCGAGGTTCAGCTAAGAACCCGCTCACGGGAACTGGAGGGGCACATTCTCATGCGGGAAAGCTGGCTCCAGAGCCCGTGCTGTGGCGGTGTTCACGCGGGTGTCTCGGGACAGAGCCCTTGACAGTAAAGTGCTCCAAGTAGTTGAAGGATTACTGAGCATTTACTGAGTGATACATGTTAATATATACATGTATATGTATGTATGTACTCATATATCATAAATCACATATATGTGCATTTATTTTAGAATGAATAAAACAACCGGTCAGTTTCTCTGATCTCTATCAGTTTTCAGCATTCAATGTGATGGAATAACTTCTCTGCCAGATTCGCCCATCAGATACTTGTTGAGAGCTATGAGATCAGTGCGAAACCTAGGCGACGCGGGTAGGCAGGACCTTACCGTTGCTTTCTCAGAGCTCTCTTTCTGGTTTAGGGATAGGTATAAACAAATTATGATGCAATGCGGGAGGTGAACGGGTGGAACTCTCGCGGGCTCAGATGCCGCCCCGAGGAGGGAATGACCGCCTGGATGGACTTGTGGGTCAGAGAAGGCTTGCCGAAGGGGACTTGGAGCTGGGTTTTGGGGAATGGGTAGGAGTTTGGTACACAAGGATGAAGAGGGGGGCATTTCGGGCAGGCAGAGGCTGCAGTGTGAGCACAGACACACTGTGCGTGGCAGGAGAAGAGCCGGGCGGAGAGGCAGGTCTGCCCACCTCAGGGCGCAGCCTGTGGCTCAGCACAACCAGGGAAGGATGCTGGTTAATTTACCTCAGCATTGCGGGGATTTTTTCGGTTGACTCATATGAAACTGACATTTTTGAAGGTCAACGGGGTAGACAAGCGGAAATTTCGTATGGCTCAACTTAATGTAGTTTTGTGCCATACGTGTGTATGCAGCACCCCTGGATGCTTCTGGACCAGAGATGGCCTGGTGAGGCGATGAGCAACTTCTCAACACAGACGGTACATTCTGGGGAAATAGAAATGAGGCTATTTGCCTCTGCTCCTGGTGGCCTTAGAGCAAGTGTGGGTCAAGTTCAAGTTCTCTCCCCGAGTTACCTTCTTCTGGGATGAGGAATGTACCAGGATTCAAGATGCAAAGACCAGGTGTCCAAAGCCCCCCATTTAGGTGCCGGGAGTCATGGAGGAGGCCTGGGGCTCCCAGGATGGCCCTGAGCAGGTGGGTGGGCACAGGTAAAGCTGGTGCCAGCAGGAATGAGTGCAGGAAGCAGGGTGGTCTAGAGCCAAGCCATGAAGGGTCTTAAGGCTAGTGGTAGGAGGAAGGCATTTTCGAGTGCGGTGAGGAGAAAGGGTGTCATGGAAAATTGCTCACGGGGCCCTTTAGACATTGAGTGACCCGCTGGGTGAAAGGGGGCCGCCCCTGGTGGGCGGCCTTGGCTCCCCACCTGCCTTCCTGCACTGCCCCACCCCCACCCCCAGTGCTGCCCTCCGTCCTGGCCTCAGGATGGCCTTCCACATTTTGATCCGAGGACAGTGGCTCAGGCAAGTGGGAGCGGTCCCCCAGGCCAGCGCTTCCTCCTGGCTGTGGGGGATGGCCCTGCCCAGCCTCTCTGTGGACCTGGCGCGCGGCGGACTTGAAGTACGGGCTTGTTTCTTCGTTTATTTCCTACATTCCCTGTAGTTCTTCTAGCTCCCCAGTCCTATGTCTCTCCTGGCAGTTTTGCCCGCCAAGTTTTCAACTCGCTTCAGAACATTTTGCAAGAGAGTGTCTGAATCAAAACGGCAAGATTCTAAACGCAGGCGGTTGTCTTAATTGAAAGAGATGCCCGCTGACCCCAGGGCGCGCCGGCCAGGGAAGGATGAGGAGGGCGGCAGTGGGACAGTAATTACCGCAAGTCCCAGAGCTGCTTCTAAGAAGTCACTGAACCTTCTCTTTGTGCCCTTCCTGGAGTCCGGGGTGTGTTTATGACATTGTGTTAATGACATTGTGGGGGTGGGGGTGGGAAGAGGAGGGGCTGCCCTTTCTGTGTGCAGCTGATCTTGGGTAGGAAGGCACCCAGAGCCAGGCGACGCCCTCCTTCATCAAGAACCACTGGGCAGACCACGTGCGTTCATTCCAGAGGTTGGGGTGGGGCCGGGGAGGGGCAGGGCACGAGGGCCTGATGAGCCTAGGAAATCGTGGTAAACAGCAAATCTTGGGCGTTAAACACACCCAGATTTGAATTCCACATTCCTGCACTTAAATCAGCTGTGTGACCACGGTAAATAGTTCCTCTGTTGTGGGTCCTCTCTCTATAAGTGGGGATAATACTGCTGTCCCGTCCACAAGTTCATGGTGGTAACGCTTAGAAAGAGCACTTAAAAATGCACAGCAAATGGTAGGTGACTGCCGGTTTCCTCCTTTTATAAATGCCCGAACTTCCTTCTTCATCCTCTCCCAACTTCTCAGCATGAAATAGAAATAGAAGATTATTTAGGTGGATGTAGGTCTCTTCTGCTGAGAGAGAAGCAGAGAGAGAGAGAGAGAGGTATGACGGGATGATGGAGAACAAGGAAAAGACAGAGTGAAAGCCATGGAGGGAGGGAGAGGGCAGGGGAAGAGACCAAGGGGACTTGGATGCCAGGAAGCAAGCTCTGGAGGGAGGTGGCAGAGAGTGGGGTGCAGGGGTACAGGGAGAGGACTCCAGGTGAGCCCCGGAACCTCGGTGGGAAAGGAAAGGATATTCACCCGGCACAGAGAATTGATATTGGATGTGCTGGCCCCGTGCTGAGAAGCTGTGAATATGAGGAAAACCTAGTGTTTTTCGTTGCTGATTATTCATTCTCAAGAATGTTGCATTAAATTTTGTTTACTCCCCCCCAAAAGAGTGATGTTTGCAAACAAAGTAGAAACAGTAGAAGCATTGTTTTCTATTAGCAGTGTAAGGTTCACTGACTAGGAGTATTTGCTCGTTCTTGTCTTCCAAATTGTAATTTTAAAAGATGAGGCATTTCATATTCAGGAGTTTCCTTTGTCTGCAATAAATTATTCATTTCTACCCGGTTTCAGAAACAATGAACATAATACTTAATGCATCACAATTAAGCGGGTGTAGCTTCATATAAAATTATGTTCTGTGCATTTTGATGGCACACAGAGCACTAGATCCTATATCTTGTCGACATTTGTTCCTCATAAGCAAAACACACAGAAGTAGAGACTCCGAAATGTGTTTTCTCTCCTCTCGCGGAGAAGGAGGGGTAACTCGAGACCCGCGCAGCCTCGTTTTTGAGATTCCACAGCTGTTGGTGGCTCTGTCACCGCAGAGAAAGTGAACTGACTGCTACTATGTTGTGCATGGGGTCAGGTGAGGGTCAGAATTCTTGAGCATTACCCGTTCATCCCAGTCCCCTTTGTCTGGGTTTGAGATTCCTCCAGAATCCTCTCTTAGCAGGAGGGCTGGGTATGGAAATGACCTCCTTAGGGGTTTGGTGGCAGCTGCTTCCTAAGTGCTGGCTGGTTGGTCCATATATACCTTCACCAAAGATCTGGCTCTTAGAAATGCCCTTCTTGGGATAAGATTCCTCAGGAAAATAGGCGTAACCAGCAAGGCTCAAGATTTCCATGGAAAGACTCGTCAGGCCTGGAGGTTCAGCTGAGATGGTCCCCAGGAGCTCAAGTCCCAGCTGTGGGGTCCGTGTCGAAGCCAGAGGACAATTGCGAGAACATTAATTGTGGCACGCCTGCGGGGTGCCCAGCAGTAGGTAGGAGAGGCCTTCCTTGGTTATTTCATTTAATCATCACAAAAGGCCCAAGGGTTTGCCTAGCATTGGGTGGGTGGGAACTATTCACATTTTACATAAAAGGGCACCAGAGCTCAGAGAAATCCAGTGACTAGCCTAAGGCGACACCGCTCCTCTCTGGAAGATTCTGAATTCCAGCCAAGTTGGTCTGACTCAAGTGACCTAGTTTCTTGCATGCTGTTCTGCTCGTTGCTTTTTTTGATTGTTAGGTCAAGAACAAAAGCAACCAAATGCTTTTGTTTCTCGGCCCTCTCTGGTTTAAGCACTGTTTTGTATTTTAACGAGAAACAGTGACATCTTTCTCACACTTGGGAAGCTTAGGAAGAAGGCCAAGGACCTCGCCAGTTCTCCCGCATGCTTCCCTGCTGGGGACCCTGGTTTCGCTTGCAGAGGGCCTGCCCTGCCTGGCTGGGTGACAGGAGCCCCCCAAGGATGCGGGCCGTCTCACGGTCTCTGCTTCCACCTGCGTGCCCGCCCACACCTCTGGGGTTTCTGGGAGCCCCTTGCTCTGACCAGTGTTTCCTGTGTGGGGTTCAGTCTTTGCAGTCTCTATTTGAGGAGCCCTCTTTTAGATCTGTCCACCCAGCTGCCTGCTGGACAGTTCCATCGCGTTCTCTTGGCTGTATCTCAGTCACATTCCATGTTGACTTCACCTTCTCTCTTAAACCTGAGGGAATAGGAGTGTTAGAATCTTGGGGAAGTATTTAAAAATTTTTTATTGATTGATTTGAGAGAGAGAGAGAGAGGGGGAGAGAGATCGATCTGTTTTTCCACCCTTTTATGGCATTCATTGGTCGATTTTGCATGTGCACTGACTGGGGATCGAACCCACAACCCCTGGTGTATTGGGACGACGTTCCAGCCAACCGTGCTACCTGGCATCGGGGAGGTGTTTTCATCTCTCTTTGGGTGGGCGGTTAGGAGGAGTGCTGTGGTGGAAGGGATGTGGAGTCAGACCTGGGTTTGTAGCCTGACTTCATCGCTCCACAACGTAGGCACCTTAGTGAACTGCTTGAGGCCTCCGCTCCCTGATTTGTCAAACGTGGGCAGCATCTCCTCTGTGAGGTCGTTGTGAGGGTCGGATCCGAGTGGTAGGCAACACGTTTGACTGTGTCCCAGCTGTGTGCCTCCTCGTTACCAGCTATGGTCCTGCCTCACGGTCACTGAGCTCCCCAAACAGCCCCGCAGCCCAGCGGGCCGAGGCCCCCTGAATGCGGGGCTGGTCAGCGACCTGCCCCTCCATCCCTCGCCTTTCACTGAGAGAGAGCACAGCCTATACAGGTAGACAGACCTTCCGGAAAGGGCCCTTCAGCGGGTCCTGGGGCTGCTCCCGCTGCAGGCGCACCATGGGGACTGGGGGAGGTGAGTGCTTGTGGGGTCACATGAGTGTCCTAAGGGGAATGGAGCCTTTTCCTGTCCAGAGCAAACGGAGCACTCCGCTGTGAGCCAGCCAGGGCCAGCCAGTCGTCGGTGTAGACATAAAGCACGTGTGGAGTGTTGTTTAGAAACTTTAAAATAGAAAAATTTACACTCAGCTGTTTTATATTTGATCATTGTAAAAAAAAAAAGAAGAAAGAAAAGGTCCCCTTTTGTGTTTTCATTTCCTCTGAGGCACTTTTTATAACAAGGGAGCCACCAAAGCAGTGGCCCCCGTGACCTGTCCCTCCATGTACCTTCTCCTCTCTGAGTCAGCCTTCATCGGGGTCCCCCTTTCAGTTCGGCGCAGCTCCCCTGTCCCGGCGAACCTGGCGGTTTTGCTCCACACGCCCTGACCGTGGGCCTGGCCCCACCACTGGGGTCTCCGTGTGCTGGATGGGGTGCTGCGGTTGGCGGACTGCCTCCTCCCCAGCTCCCAGGAGTAAAGGAATTCTGTGGACGGAGGAGGTGTTAAACCCACCAGAGGACTGGCCTTGGGGGCCTGAGGGATTCTGTGTGTGTCCCACACTTGGGCTTGAGCCTCTGAACGTCCCATTAAATAAGTTACTTTCCTTGGCTAGACCCTTCAGTTCCTCTCTGGGAAAGCAGACTGTGTATTAGGTCACCCCAGTGGTTCTAACCAGCGACATCATGCATTTGTGTCCTGTTGCCCAGAGCGGAAGGTGCATGTCGCTCTGCTAGCTCTCCCCGCCCCCACCCCAGATGTGCTGTTAAAGCCAACAGGTGGTTTGGGACGGCAGTGAGTACCCTGAAGAAGCCAGATCAGTGTGCCAGCAAGTACAGGGTAGAGGGAGACTCGGTTACACAGGGAAGTCAAGAGGGTCTCTCTGAAGAGGTGGCCTTGCCCTGAGACCTACGTGACAAGGAAGAGCTGGTCATCTTGAGCACAGCCGAGGTGCATTGTTAGAGGATCCCAGAGGCCCCCAGGTGGGCAAAAGCCTGGTTCAGGCTCTGCAACAGGGTGGCCAGTTGGCTGGAGCCTACACTTTTTTTTATCAGCGATGATCTCTTTCTGCTGCCCTGGGCAGCGGGCCAGTGATGAGGGCAAGGCCATCACCAGGGATCAGGACGGAGCTGTGACTGGGGGTCATGGGGCCACTACCAGGCTTCAGGGCCACGGTCCCTGCTCTAGGGGACTCATGCCCCTTACCCAGCAAGCAGCCATGGCTGCATGTCACGGCTCTAGAATTCTGAAAAGACCAGCAAAAGAGCTGTCTCTAAACCAGAGACTCTGCCTTTGAGTGTGGCTGCAGTGCCAAACTTGGTCCTCTTGCCCTTCTAACGCATGCTTTGAAAATGTAATTCTTAAATGATAGTTCTCTTTTAGGGCCGGGTTTATATTTTCTATTGATTTGTCTCCTTTTGAAAAAAGGAAAGGAAACAACAAAAAGGAAAGTAACTACAGAACATTGGAGAAACGGTCTTTTATGACCTCCGAGGCCAGGCCCTTGGATGATGGATCGATGACAGAATTAAAGACCAGACTGGTCTAGGGACTTGCAAGGGGACACACTGCTCCTGGAGGTCGTCCCATGCTCTGTCCTCTCCTCGGTGGACACGAGCAGCGTGCCCAAGTAGGAAGGCCCAAATGACGGGAGATTCAAAAGCTTGAAGCTTCTGTCCCTACAGGCATCCGAACTGTCCTCGGAAGAAGAAGAGTTAAATAATCTGCTCCCTGCACACTCCTCTGGCCTCACCTCGTTCCCTTCTCCCCTGGAAGGCTCACAGGTTCTTAAGCCACTCTGCCTTGATTCTGCCCCTCCAACGCATCAGCTCGTTCTGTCTCAGAGCCTTTGCTCTTGCTCCCCCCATTCTCTGGAATGTTCTTCTCTGTCATCTTCACTTGGCTGACTCCTCCCTGTCATTTTCAACCCAGAGGTCCTCCATAACCTCCCACCTAGATATTTCCTCCTCCTCCTTCCTCAGTCTTTATTACATCTCATTATTTCATTCTCTGCACAGGACTTAACACGATCCAGAGTAAGTTGTTGTTTTACTTGTTCCCTCACTTCTCTTGCTACTGGATTCAGTTGCCTAAAACAAGGACCTCATCCGGCTCCCTCACTTCTCTGTCCCCAGTCCTAGAGAGCCATACAGTAGGCGCTTAGCGAATATTTGTTGTACGCGTAAGTGAGTGAGTGAGAGTGCAGTGAGCCAGGCGGACAAACACAGGTTAGTAAGTACTTACTTGGTGCCCAGCATTTCGGTGAGATGGGACAGACGTGTGCAAGACCGTGCTGATGAGAGCTTCCAGTCTTGGTAGGAGAGCTGTCATTCGGACTTTCTGTTTTGCAAATGACAGAAAACTTACCCCTTGCATAGGTAGGCATCTATGATAGGCATAGATGAGAAAGAGAATGGTTAGTTCTTGGGACTCGTACATTGTCTGGAGCTAGAGTGGGTTTCTAGCTCGGTGACCCAGAACACGACTTCTTGACCCCCAGCTCTTGGGCCTGCCCTTTGTGCTGAGGTATCCCCTCCAGGGCCCACAGAGGGACGTCTTCCAGCAGCTCCGCGCTCCTCCCTCATGGTCACAAAAAGGCCTCCGCATTCGCAGACCTCGAGGCCTTGCCTACACCATCCCTGGCTAGGTATCTGGGGATAAAACGGTGAATAAAGTCCGATTGGCCCTGTTTTCACGGATATGGTCTTGCAGGGAAGAGAGACCCGAATATACAGAAAAGTTCAAGTGTCAAAAGTGCTCTGTAGGAGTGGCAGAGGGTGCCGTATGAGCTCCTGTAACAGGGAGACTTGGTCCAGTGGGAGGAGCGAGGCCGGTGGTGTGAGGGGGCAGGTGGTGAAGGAGGTCAGTGTGAGTGGAGCCTGGAGAGGCGTCTTGGGCTGCTTAGGACTCAGCCGGAGGCCAGGCCAGCCCTCGGCTGTGCGCCTCCACATCGGAATGAACCGGGGTGGGAGCCGCGGGGCCTGCGTGCTTTTCTCAGCCCGTTGTCGTCATTGTCACATTTGAGAAGGACCAACTGCACTCATCTGGGAAAAGAGGCCATGGGAGCACAAGTGCCCGCAGACCAGGGATTTAACTCGCTTGCTTTTCGATGACAGCCCCATTCTTTCTGGCCTACCCCTGAACCCCTCCGGCCTCAGTTTCCTCCACCGTGGACTGGGGTCGTGTCCATAACTGCCCTCGGTGCTTTAGAGACTTGTTGGCAGGCTTGCATGAAATGACCCGTGGCAAACTGCTTTCTGAACTTGGCAGTTCAAGTTGCTTTTGGTGGTTTTGATTTTCTTCAACTGTAGGAAGAGCTATGGATTCAAAGACAGCCTGAAACAATCAGCCCTGGAGTTTTAGGACCAGAAGGAGCCTGCGAGACCTTTTGGTTAGAGTGTGGAAGGTGAGACGTGAATTGTCGAGGCTAGGTACCAGTTGGGGATTTGAGGTCAGCTCAAGGTCACTCGTCCCTCCGCTCCTGTGCGCAGTGTGCCTCCTCCCTGCCCTTCAGCCTCTAGGAAAAGAAACAGCTCCTCTTCCCACCTGATGAGAGCCAGCCTGCCATGTTCAGGTGGAGCTCAGGGCCAGAGACTGTACATGACTTGCCCCCAGCTTTGCAGCGAGAGACAGCAAAGCCCGAGGCCCTCCTGGCCTCCAGCTGCGACCCCCTGTTCCCCTTCACCCCACCTGGGCCGCACTCTGGAAGGAAAAAGTTCGAGACTGCAGATCGGTCTGATTCAGCCCTAAGAACGCACAGTTGGCTCCCCAGTTTGTCTCCTGCGTTTTGTAAAAGGAACTGTTATCAATAAAGTTGAAGTCTCCTGAAAGCACCACTGAATAATTAATTCTGCCAGTGTTTCCGGAGGGGTCTCTCTGGGCCAGGCTCCGTGTCTAGGAGTTCTCACGTTCTGTGAAGAATTGAGAAATCCTTGAGACTCCGCGCTCCTCCAAGAGTCGAGCCCCTTTCTGTGCCTCGTCCTCAGACCAGTGAGCAAAGGTACTCTGGGCCTGTTTCGAGATCTGGACCTTCTTGGCTGCTGGTTTCACGCAGTGAGGTTTTCAGAGTTTCCTGGACAAGGGTCCGTGACCACAGTGGCCGGTCTTGCATGTGTCTGTCACAGCGCTTCTCAAGACAGGCAGCGCCTTGGGATCACCTGGTGACTCCAGGTCCTGAGGCCTGCGCCCCGCACCCAGAGGCATTTTGCTCCCCGATGATTCTACGCGTGTGGCCCGAGTTGAAAATGATTGCCTTGCTGGTGTGCGACCGTTCTTATCTTGCTTTCATTGTTTAAAGTCGCATCCCATGTAGTATTTTCTCTGTGTTTTTCTTCTTTGGCAGGGAGCACAGTTGCGTACCTGGGCTCGCTTAGGGGATGGTGCTGGCCAGAAATGAGAAGCACCAGATTTTAACCAGGGTGCTTGGAGAAAAGGATTCGAGCAGAAGGTTTCAAGAGGCCTCCCTGGCTTGTTGAATTCTTTCTGCAATTTTTAATTTTTCTGCAAAGATAATTCTTTTTATGCCACCCCTCCCCCATTCATTTATGTCAGTAGGTGAGCTTGCCACGTATCTTTAATTAAAGTGAATTTATAGTTGGGGGCTGGGTTTGAGTCAGGGACATCCTCTGCTTCCCCCTTGGGATACAAATATTGGAATATATTCTGCAGGTGGATCGTCTATTTCAAAATAAGTGAAATTTAGGGGAAGCATAACTGTAGGACGATTTTAAGTGTCACATAAGAAATGATGGGAATTGTTTTTTGAGGCGATGGATCAAATAGATTGTTCAGACATCAGGGGGAGAATGTTTAGAAGGGAGGTAATTTTTTTCTGTGATTTCTGAAGCTAAAAGGGAGTGATTTTTGAAAGGGTTCTTTTTTTTGAAAAACTGTTTTTGTGGACACCTTCTCTCTTCAAATAATGAGAGGATCAAAATAGGGCAGTTTTAAGGGTATGTTGTGCTGAACATGGGTTTGTTTTTCGGCGGGGGGGGGGAATTATTATCTGCTTAAGTGATGTATTATAGGGGGTGGAGTTTAAAAGGAATGATCTATGTTTACAGTCAAATTGTCAAAACAGGATTACAGAACTTCAGACTTGATTCTAGTCTGTGGTGACAGTTACATCTGCACATAAATTGTCACCATAGACACTTGTGTTCCTAAGTACGAGTTCTGTCCAGAAGGTATCCAGCCATGTAATGTGAAAAATAGAGACATTTATTAAGGAAGATACAAGGTACAAGAAATATTGTACATAGGACAATGATGCCTCAGTCCCCTTCAAAGTAGGCACCTTGGGACCTCACACAGTTCTCATAATCTCTGTCAGCTGCCCTATTGTATTTTCCTGAATCTCATTGACAGTCTGAAATTTCTTCCCTTTCAAAGGTGATTTTAGTTTGGGGGAAGGCCAGAAGTCACAGGGTACCAAATCTAGGCTGTATGGTGGCTGAGTCACCTGGGCGATTTGATGTTTCACCAAAGAATTCGGCACGAGATGTGATGCGTGAGCTGGTGCGTTGTTGTGATGAAGCTGTCAATCACCAGTTGCCCATAGCTGTGGCCTTCTGAATCACCCAAGTAGTTCCTGCGGAGGAATGTTCAAGCTTAGTGCAAAATTTGATGCAAATTCATTGCTCTACTCGGTCAGTCATTTTCAGTGTGATGGCCACACAGTACGCATGCTCACTTCCCAGTGTCTACTGTCCGCACTGAGTAGTACAGTGAATTCCTCCTTCACACATGCGCATTCCAGTTCACTCTCCTTGGCTGCCAGGTCACACCAATGTTGAGCCAACTGTCCTCCTTATATCAGCAATGGCTACACTCTTTCCGGACAGACCTCATATGTACTTTCAACTGTCAACGCATAGGATGGGTTTTAGACTGTGTCTAAATAAGAACAGTGAAGAGATGAAGCAATTATCTGGATAACCCAAGCCAAAAAAACAAGAATCCCCCATATTATACCTTCAGTTTTCTGAATATTTCAGTTGAGGGGATGTTTTGATTGAAATCATCTGGGTAATTGCCTCAGTTTTCCACTTCACTTTGTATGTGTAAACACAGCTGTTGTATGATTGACGGCTTTTAATTTTTTTTTAAATTTCCACTTGAGAAATCACCATTTTCAAGATAAAAACTCTTGCTCAGGGATTGTGTCTGCTTCTCAGATCCTTGATGTTATCTGCTGCCTTTCGGTGAAGGAGGCCAGGTAGCAAGTTGCTTTTCCTGAACTGAGTGCTGAAGAAACTTCTTTCTGGATCCAGAGATTTTTCTAGCTAGCCTCTCGAGAAAAAACAGTTATCTAGTCAGTGCTATCCAATCCTGCACATAAAAAACCTTCAGTCCTCACCTGTATTTAACAATCACAAATAACATGGCAAATACTCCCATGTTTAGAAAAATATCCAATTTGACCATCTTAGCAATTCCAGATGGTACCTGCTTCTGATGAACCTCCGTTTACTGCCAACGTGGAACCTCAGCCAATGCATTTTAATTCCGTTCCCGAAGTCATCTGCACCATGTGGCGATAGGTATTAATACCCATTGAGCTGCTGGTTGGATCAGCTGAGGACCCGAACGAACGTGCAGAAGGGAAACAATGCAGACACTTAGCTGGGAGGCTCCGGAGACCTCCCGAGACTCTGCATTTTTGCATCCGAATGAAGGCCCTGTGAGAACTGAGAAATTGCGTGGTTGAGATCTGTTTTGACAGCTTTGGTTCTCCAAGGCCTCTCTGTTTTCTCAGTCTCTTCCAGGCGATTTGAAATGCTCATAGGATAGTTGGACGCAAGCATGGGGACCGTGAACCTCTTCGTGACAGGTTCTTGGATATGTGTGACCTGGTTTTATCCTCCTGTTGTTGGTTTTAAAAGTTTTTTCAGTTCTTCTGGTAAAAGACACTGTGAGGCTTCAACATCTAAGAGGGTCGTTTGGTAAAAACATACATGTCTTAGAAAGCCAATGTATTAGGAAATCATAAATTATCCATTATTTGAAAGTGGGTTTATCCATGAAAATAGGTGTATTTACGTAGGGACTTGCTTTTGAAAATTGAGTCATTTTATCAATCTATTCACTGTTAGGTACTTTAGCAGAGTGACTGCGATCAGCATAAGGTCTGGAGGGAAGGGTTGGGTGTTAGACCCCAACTCCGTAAGTTTCAGCTGGATAATCCTAACCTCTTTAAGTCTCAGCTTCATCATCTATAGAATGGGATGATCTTGATTATACCTACCTATGGGATTGTCTCGAAGACTAAAAGTTTAGTGTCATCCCTGACCTAGGGGGAGCACTGTGTCTGTTGGCTGGTATTCGTTCATTTATTCCTTATTCATTTATTTGGTCTGCAGGTTATTCGCATAGGATGCCAGGTTGCAAAAATTAATGTTTAGTCTCTCCTTGAGACTAACCCAGCAGCTTGGGAGCTGCTGGGTTAGAAAAGCAGGTGGAAGTTACTGTGATACTGTAAGGTAAGTGGAGGGTAGAAAGACATTTCCTTTCCAGGTGTTTCCCTCCTATTTTGAGGGCCCTGTTTTTCACCCCACCCAAAGGTTGTGTGAGGTGGCCAGGAAGGGCAAAGTTCAAGGTGAGTCATTCATTCTTTAGTTGCTTTGGTTTTTGAGAGATGGTAAGACGCATCCCCTTGACAAGAAATCCATCTTTAGAGAATGCCTCCTGGTAAATGCGGCTCTGTTCCTGGTTATGAGGATGAAAATAGCCGTTGGGTGTCAAGGTCTCAGTCCCGCTTTTCACTGCTTGCGGAGGTGGCTGGGCATTATCTGGGCCCAGGAAGGGTGATGCGAGGGCAAAGGGGGGTCAGTGAGCCTGGTATTGGGGGATCTCGCCATCTAGCTAGTGAGAACAGAGCTGCCAGACAGGTCCCAACAACGGGAGTAAACGGTGGGTGTGTTAGGTCAGCCAGGACAGAGCAGTGGGAGCTTTGACCTAAGAACTTAGGTCAGTGGCAGCTGCTTCCTAAACCTCCCAAGTCACCTGGAGTTTCTTGACGGTTTCATAAACCAGATAAACATAACTTAAAAATACAATGGCTTCCTATCTCCTATAATACAACATGGAGAAATCAGACAAACACCTGCCGTAGATGCCCTTTGTCTCTCTACAAAGGATTCCCTGGGTCTAGCAAAACTCTGAGGGACACACTGTGACCTTTTAGTCTCATGACCCCAACTCACGTAAGGAGGAGCCAGGCTGTCAGCGCTTGATCGGGCACAGTTTCAAAGTTGCTTCTACAGTTTGGCTCAAGTTTAACTCTTCAAAGACTTTGATAAATCCTAGGAGACTTGACTATTAGCTTAAGGTTTTGTTATTGTTATTAGATTAAAAAATCCCCAAGTATAACTTATCTTTTAATGAGGACCCGTAACCTTTTGTTGAAGCTGATACTTGTCTATCACAAGATAAATAGTCACTTTGGTTATTGCTGTGGCATGGGAAACGACTTTTAAAAAAGAACTGCATTCTAAATGTTTGACAGACTAAATTAGTATTTAGGAAGTACGGAAAGGGACTCATTGTTAAATCATGTTTTTATCCTGCATCCTATCTGGCTTTCTTTCTTTAATTGAATGTTATTATTTTGGACCTCATAATATTTGCTGTGGGTAAAATAACAATAGCTCATTAGATTCACTGCCTCGGCATGAGATCAATAACAAAATTTCCATTGTTTATTTTCCCGAAAGACCTTTAGACACTGCACTTCCAGCACGGTATAAAGGAAAAGGATTTCATAATGATTTACTTTAAAAAGATTTTCACCTCTGATATATATCCGGCAAAGCCCCACTAGAATTGCACTGTGATAATACTAATTATAAAACAAAAATGTCGAGAAATTGTTCCATCGTGATCTGCATTTTGACTATTATTTGAAACCCGAGAAACACAAGGGCATGCAAAGCATAACAGCGTTTAGACACAGGCTTTGTTTGAACAAAATTTATTAACACGCTGTGTTAGGAAGAATCATCAATATAAATATGTATAATGGAAGGCCACGAATGAAGATGAACTTGTTTGTTGAGTGATTGGCTAGCTGATCTCTCTCTCTCTGCATCTTAGTGAAATAGATTTTTCTATTTGCTTTGACTACTGCTGGACATGGCTCCTGATAGTCCTGCTTGGAGATTTCTGTTCCACATACTTCATTCAGTGCGAGACCCGTTGAGGAAAAGGAAAAACACATAAGCTTTAAAAGTTTCTCGTATTAGGGGAATTGCAAATGCTAATCCTACAGCTAGCAAGCAAGAACATGGGCAAGAATGATAGACATTTTTTTTGTGTTTTGCAGCCTTTGAAAGTAATGGCCATTTCTTTTGCATGTCAATAATTTAAATTAAAAGTGGAGGAAGAGATTTTAAATATTCCATCTCAGAAAAATCTGTAATGTCCCATAGATTTTAGATTAAATGGATTAGGTTAGAATAATTGTAGAGGACATTATTCTTTCATTGAGCAGATTACAACCAATTAAGCTGTAATTCTGAGCTCTTGTTAAATAAATAGCTCTCATCATCAAACTCGACGGCAAAGTGTCAGCGGCCAGACGGGTGTGCATTTCCCACACAGTTGCCTACTGCCCAGAAATTGCACATAGAGGCATAACGTACGCTGAGAATGTGGATAGGGATGGTATGGATCACGTTCGGAGTAAAGTTAAGTCCGGAACTTTTGAAAACAGCTGTCATATCTGTTGAGGGATTGGAAGGCTGAATGCAGATGACAGAGTTTGCGGTGTTCTTCTAACACTTGCGTGTCAGAAGAAGTAAACCGTTCCCATACCCTGCGAGGTCGCAGGGAGGTTACCTTTCAGCCCAGCATTCCCCGGGGCCTGCAACATTGAAAGACACAGCTTTCCTGCTGTCCAAAGCGGCACCTTCCCAGCAGCTGCTCACAAAAGAGCCCGTGAAGACATCAGCTGTGTTCGAACGCACTTAATGTTGTGTATAATTCCGGTGTTAAATTTATTGGACGGCTGAGCCTCGTGTACGACAGTATAAAAACAAGACTACATATGTCAGCTTTCAAGTGCTTTTAGAAGGAGGTGAATGTTTTTAGGGAGTCTGCAGTGTAGACGAAAACCAGCCGTGACCCCTGGAGGAAAGTGTGGAAATCGGCAGTCTGATCCAACGGTGACGCTCCGATGGGTCCACGTGACACCCAGGGATCTCTGCACAGGTGTTGTTTGCCCCCGGGAACTCTCTGTCCTCCCTCCCCTGTGACTTGGTTGAGCAGATCTTTGGGGCTTTGGGCCAGACAGAGGTGACGCTTGGATCCAGTCCAAGATGTCCTTTACCCAAGGCTTGTGTAGGGACTCAGTGATGTGTGGGGACCAGGCAGGACCCGAGAATGGCTGGACACCTCTTTGCTTTACTACTGGGATGATCCAGGAATGGGTGCGCATGGGTGCAGATGCCTGCAGAGGGAGAAAGGAGAGCAGGGTAGCAGTGAAGGATGGAGGCCAGAGGGCAGCACTGCTCCCCTTGCTGCTGCTGCTGCTGCTGCTTCCTTTTACTATTGGTTGTTGGTTCATTAATCTATTCAACAAGTATGTATTGAGTATCTGCTACATATCAGGTCTTGTGCCAGGCAGTAAATACAGGAAACCGTGTAAGAGCTTAGGTTTGAGTCTCCTCTGCCAACTCTGTGACTTTGGACAAGTCACTTAACCTCTCTGAGCCTCAGTTTTCTCATCTGTAAAATATAATAATGCAAGTGTCCATCAACAGATGTGTGGGTAAATATTTTATGGTACAACCAGAGTGGAATACTATATTGTGATAAAAAGTATGGATCTCCAAGATAAGTAAAGATTTCAAAGGACAGAGCCACTTGTATAATGCACAACGTTTTGTATAAAACGTAAATCATATCTACATAAACTTTGGATAGATATATATGATGCTAATAAAACAGTTCCATGTGAAGGGGGTGGGAATTTGGACAGAGTTGGGGGGAAACTTCGCTGCTGTTTTTTGTGTTTGAATGTTTTTGAACCATATAAGTATATGATGTCTTATAAGATAGTAAGAGTTTAGGTTTTAAGTTTGTGATGATTAAATGAGATAATGCATGTCACATTCTTATCCCAGTGCCTGGCTGAAAGTAAGCCCTGAAGTTATGTTTTTACTAACATTATGTTGTGGGGTTGAACGAGAGTTGCATAGAAGTCAACTTCTCCTGTTTTGTGGAGAAGACAGATAATCACAGGCGATCCCAGTCCATGTGATGGTGGTGGGGGAGTGGGTATAAATTGTTCCGGAAGCACAGATGAAATTGCCCCTTAATTTTTTGGAAGAGAGGGATCCTCACAGAGGGGGTGGCTAGATAGCACCTTGATGTCCCTCTTTCAACTCCTTTCTGGATTAAATAAATGTTACTGAATTCTAACCGCTGGTCCTTCCCTCATATGGGGGATACACATAGTGCATGTTTAATTTGTGTATGGCGTGGGGGCTTACTGAGTGGTTTTCATCAGTTGCCTGCTTTTAATCATTTTTTTTCCCTCTGGGTCTGTTTTTTCTCAAATCACCTGCCTCCGGGAAGGCTGGAACCACATTCATTTTACCTTGTTTTCTTCCTAGTGATTTGTCCTTACATGGTAATTTTGTAGATGGGAAACAGTGGGCACTTTTCTCCTTTTATGTCTGAGACGGGGCTGGCAGCCTTCTTTTGGGGTCTGGAGGGGAAATGTTCTGCTTTGGCCCCTCTCTCTCCTGAAGGGGCATTGTTCCCGATTCTGCGTGTCCTGGCAGGGGCGGGGTTCAGAAACTCGCCCCCCGAGTGGAAGGGCTGGCTCGGTTTTAGGGTTCCAGCCCGCGTGTCCCCACCTCAGCTGGAGCCGGTTTCCCCTTTATGCTCGTCCCTCCATGTCACTGGATCCCAAGATGATGTTCAGGGAAAAGCAGGTCTGACCCTGGCTGGAGGAGAATTCAATGGGTTCCCATAGCTGGAAGTTCTTGCTGGCCTTTCCCCGTTTCACTGGAGGGGGACACCAAGGCCATCTCAGTTGTAGGCATTTCCCTTGCGCCCCCCCCCAAAAAAAAAGACAGTGTATAATAGGCTTTGTTCTGATTTAGCACAAAAAGCCTGCATTTGTCAGGGTTGTAAATATAAGTAAAGTCCTACCTTCTCCCAAAGAGCAGGGAGATTTAAAGCGCTCATTCAACCCAGGAGCGGAGGAAAGAGACAAAAGAAGCCGTATCCAAAAATGAATCGATCCTCAGCTGCCCCCTTCCGTCATCCATGGCCAGGAACGTCGATGGTGATAAATAGCAGACTCTTCCCCAAAGCCATGTTAGAGAGGTCAAAGGAAACAAATTCTTTTTTCTCCCCTTCTTATGTAAGATGGGCCTTTATATAGAACTTGTGCTGGGGCAAAAGTGAAAAATCAAGTATGTTTGTTATAAGAAACCAGACACTGTACTTAGATCCTTCGGTTTTCAAAGAGGAAGCTAGCTGGGCAGGACAGATGCCCTTGAAGGAGGAAGATGCTGATAGATTGGGAGCACCTGGTGGGTCGTGGCTCTGCGTAAGGTGGTGAGAGGGGCCCCTCGACCAAGGGGAGCAGGCTGTGCCTCCAGGGAGCTTCTGGGCTAGCAAGGCAGAGCAGAGAGGATGAGCTGTGGGCGCTTAAACCAAGGCACATGCGGGCCGGGCCGGGCCAGGCTGCGGCAGTGTCTGCCTGGGGGGGTCATTAGCTGGGTTGCTCTGAGATGCGGGGACTGGATCCTGGGAACTCCCTAAGGCAGGGAATCCTTATATTTTAATCTGCTTACACACGGCCAAGTGTATTCAGAAAGCGAACTCAAAAATAAGTGTACCTTTTATGTAATAATAAGAGAACTAAAGATGGCTTCTTATGATCCTGGTGTCAGCCTGAACTCAAAGTAACTTGTTCTTTGGCCCAAACTAGCAAATTATATTTAATTAAAGGTCAGAGATCTCTGTGGCCCCCCCAAAGAACATGAAAAGTGGGCTTTCCAGCAGTTAGCCCTGGGTGGGCTGATCGAGGATGGGGGTCTCAGCCTGGTGACAGCCCTCAGTCGGAGGCCTTGGAAGAGCTGAGGCTCTGGGGCTCTGGAATTCGAGGCTGAGGATTATTTTTTAACACCTTTGAGGAGTTTAATGATTAAACGTGTTGCACCTTAGAAAACTTCAGAACACGCTGTAAAAAGCAGTTTGTAATTCTTCCTTTCTCCATGTCTATGCTGAATGTGGTGTTTAATTACTCCATAATAGCTTTTCGTTCTGATGATTTGTTACAGAAATAGACAAGTCTTTTATCATCATTAAACACTAGGATTACTATTTTTTTTAAAAAATTAGGAATCATGTGTCTTGAAAGGTTTGAAGAAAAATGGCCGAGAACATTTTTTTTCAGATATGAAATGTTAAATACAATGCCTTGATATTTACAACCAATGGATTCGTTCAAATGGTGTATATTTAAAGAGAAGTCAAGGCACTAAAATACTCATCTCTTTAAATCACCCAACAGCTCTTTGAGACAAGATCCTGGAGGGCTGCCAAATGAGAGTCTGTCATGTACATTCCCGGGAGGATGGAGTGGCTGGTGTTTTTGTTCATGCTATTTCTGAGTCGTGCGGAATCGGTTTTTTAACCTGTTCATTCAAGTTGCCAGAGTCCAGCAGCAGGTTCAGAGAGTTTGACCTCAAAGAGCAGCGCTCTTAACCTGAGCCTCCCACTGGCTTGTGTGGTTAGATAGTTGCTGGCGTGAAGACAAAGTGAGCCATTCAGGAAGGAAGAGAGAGGCCTGCCTTCTCCTCTCTCCTCCTGGGCTGTTCTCTCCATACGGGGATCCCGACAGGATCCCGAGAAGAACATCCTCTCGTCCCCTGTAGGCACAGCCACATGTTAAGGGAATCCTTCTGTCTGCAGAAGGAAATGCACTCGATTCACAACGTGGCTGGGTTCACGTTAAATAAGCTCACAAGCCCAGGTCTTGATTTAGGTGCTGTGGAAATGTGAAATAATGCCTGTCACAGAGCATTAGCTTTTATATTGTAGTTAGCATTTAAATTTGTGGGTATATTCCAACAGATGATTTTCCTTCGCTAAGCAGGTGAGTTGGGAAAAGGTTGGCAGCTGTTTTTATTGGGTTGGCCAAAAAGTTCTTTTTCCCTGTAAGATAGCTTTAGTAGTGTTTAGTTGTCTTTAACTTCATTCAAAACAATTTTGTTAGGTTGTATTATGACAGCTGTCATATCAGTGTGCATTTAAAAAATTATCAGAATTGGTGAATTTTTGTGTAGCCATTTTACTATGGAAATGGAAGAAAATGTGCAATGTTTTTGGCATATTATGTTTTATTATGTCAAGAAAGGTAAAAATGCAACTGAAATGCAAAAAAAAGATTTGTACAGTGTATGGAGAAGGTGCATCACTAAAGTGGTTTGCAAAGTTTTGTGCTGGAGATTTCTCACTGGACGATGCTCCACAGTCAGGTAGACCAATTAAAGTTGATAATGATCAAATCAACACATTAATTGAGAACAATCAACATTATACCATGCAGGAGATAGCAGACATACTCAAAATATCCAAATCAATAAAGTTATTGGTGAAAGTGAAAAATGTGTCTTTTGATTAATGGAAAAAACTAGACAAACTTTTTGGCCAACCCAATAGTTGAGACAAAGGTCTAGAATTTGGAAAGGGAAATGGGGAATACTCTTTAAGACTGGGAAAGGAACACATTATTTCATCAAGGGAACATGCACAACGAGAAGCTTGTGCTTGGATGGACCTAACATACATGCATTGAAAAAAATACTTCATACAAACTATATCAGTTGAATCCATAAGGAGATCTAAGTGATACGACTAATTATCTCCATGCTTCCTATGATACAGAGGCACTTTTCTGGTGGTGTACACACATTTATCACTTCGAAGCATAACATTTTAGAGGTGGATGTGGCTTTAGCCAGTATTTATTTTAACCTCATCATTTAAGATATGAGGGGACTGAGGTTCAGAAGGTTTCAACAATTTGACCCACGTCACAGAGCCAGCTGGTGGAAGACCTGGGGCTGGAGACCTAGGCTTCCTGTCATCACACTGCACTGACCCTCAGCCCAGTCAGGAGGACAGGTTTTGTGCCTGGCTAATCGCCTTCTTAGGGACCCATTGGCCATTGCCAATCCCTTTGTCTCTTTATGGAATTCCCTTAAAGCATAGCTGTAAACATTTTACTTCCATGCTCAGAAGTCTTCATGACTCCTCCATGGAATGCATTTAAAGTATATAAAAAGAATACTTTTTAAAAATAGGAAATAAAATCCAAACTTCCCTTGCCGTTGTCTTCGCAGCCACCCCCAATCTGCAATCTAGCCCCACCTACCTCCCCGCTTCCTCTAAGAACACTAAGTGCCCCACTCATGTGGAGATGGGCTGTGCGTCCCCCACGTTTCCCTTCCGTGTCTGCCCTGAGTGTCCCTCCTCCCTGAAGCTCACTGAATTAACTGCTGTGGCTGCTGCTTATCTTTGAAACACTTTTCTTGCCGATAGCTTTGACGAAGTATTTAGTTTCTGCATTACACTCTAATTGTGTGCGCGCTCGGGTGAGTGCATGCATGGCTAGTTTCTTGAGTAGAGGTTGGGGTTCTCTTCTCTTTATGCGCGTGGCCTCTGTATAGTAGTTACTGAACTAATATTTCTAGAGTTGAAACCAGTGTTAGTTATTGTCATCAAGAATTCTTCCCTTAACTAGCGAGGGAAGGTAGATTTCGACTGAGAATTCACATAGAGCAGTCTTTGTATAGGTGTGTATATTTTTTGCCCCATTTTTCCCCAGAAACTTGCGGGGAGAAGATACTTTCATTCCTGGGAGACCGTGCAGCAGAGTGAGAAGAATTCATGCTGCGTTTGAACTCAGCTCCTTTGTTTACTGTCGTCGTGATCCTGAGGATGTTATCAGCCTCAGTTTCCTCATCTCTAGAATGGGGTAATACTCATCTCTCAGGGATACCGTAAGGACTGAATAGGAAAGTACATAGGGAGTACTTGGAATAGAGCGGATACTCGGGAAATGGTGGTGAGAGTCATCATGATGTATCAGGAATCCCTTTGGTCAGGACCCATATTTAGACAGCTTCCAAGTCCTTAATGACCCTGTTCACTATTTGATGATGCCCTGTGGGTTGATGAGATTAAACACTGGGACTTCAAGGAAGTTCACAAATGGGAGGGGTGACTACTCCCTTAGAGCAGGGGTGTCAAGCTCATGTTCACCGGGGGCCACTTCAGCCTCTTGGTTGCCTTCAAAGGGCCGAATGTAATTTTAGGACTGTATACATGTAACTGCTCCTTAACGGTTAAATGAGAGCTCAGTGCTGCCGCCGGGTAGAAACCAGGTGCTGGGCTGGATAAAACAAGGTGGAGGGCCAGATTCGGCCCATGGGCCTTGTGTTGGCCACCTGTGCCTTAGACGGATGGTTGTCAAAGTACAAAACAGCCAAAAGAAGCTCTTTGGGGATTCCGAGCCAAAGACACAGCTGGGGATTTGCTGCTAGATTTTCAGGGAAACCCCCATGGGTGCCAGGTGGGCATACATGAGACTGTGGAACAGCCTTCTCCATCCAACACACAAGAGCGTATCAGTGACACCTGGTTGAGATAAACTACCACCTCATCTTTAAGGAAGAAAGAGGAGGGAGGCCCTGGCCTGGTGGCTAAGCTGGTTGGAACATCATCCCATGTACCAAAAGGTCATGGGTTTGATGCCTCATCATGTCATATACCTAGGTTGTGGGTTCGATCCCCAGTGAAGGCGCATACGGGAGACAACTGATCAGTGTTTCTCTCTCACACTGATACTCCTCTCTCTCTCTCAAATCAATAAACCTACCCATGGGTGAGGTTTTAAAAAAAGAAAGAAAGAAAGAAAGAAGAAGGAGGAAGCCACCTACCAGTCCTTCCAACCACCCAGCCCTTTGTAAACATCTGCGCCTCCACAGTGTCCAGGCACTGACATGTTCATTGAAAACGTGCATGTGTTTGGGGGAAGACAGTCCGACAGCTGACTGTCTGCAGAGAAGCATCATAGGTACTTTAGGCTGGGAGAGGAGCCACCTCCTCGCCGTCAGGAGTCACTCTGAGGACTGTTCTGCGTTGAGCACGTCACTGAACACATTCAGTAGGGCTGGGAAGGGTTAAAGTCTCAGGGGCAAGACTCTGGGGACACTTCTTTTTGTTTCCCTGATCTCCTTCCACACGACAAGAGGTCTGTCTGATACTAGTGTTGGTGCTGAGCCGACCGCAGGTGATGGGGGAGTGAGGGAGGGTTCTGCAGGGCCGGCAGGAGCACCCAGAATCAACCCAGTGTGCTCAGTGCTTCAGTGTCGTCGTGCTTGTAGTCCCGTCGTAGAACGGCTCCTTCCACAGGACTTGAGCTCTCTGTCGGACAGAATTGCCTTGTTGGCTCAGCTCTCTGTTCTGACGGTGTAGTCATCGCCCTGGTTACTACTCGGCCCCATTGCTTGGCCATCCCATTGTTTGGTTGCATAAAACCTTTGTATTCGTTTCCTATTGCTGCTGTCACAAATTACCCCAGACTGAGTGGCTTAGCCAACACAAATTTTCTCCCTTACCATTCTGTAGGTCAAATGCCCAGTACGGGTCTTTCTCAGCTAAAAGCAGGGGCCAGCAGCACTGTGGACGTTCTGTGGACTCTAAGGGAGGAAATATTTCCTTCCCTTCTCCAATTTCTAGAGGCCACTGCCTTTTTTGGCTCCTGGCTCCCTTCCTCCGTCTTCGAAGTCATCAAAAGAGTGTCACTTCGACCATTTTTGTATTCAAACTTCTCTCTAGAAAAAGGTTCTCTGCCTTTAAGGATTCATGTGATTAGCATCAGCTTGCCCAGACAATGCATGAAAATCTCCGCATCTCAAGACCCTTCATGTAACTACATCGGCAGAATCCCTTTTGCAGGTGCCCGGGATGAGAACGTGGGCATCTCTTGGGGGAGCGGCATCATCGTGCCCACCACAGCCAGAGACAGAGAAGGCCGGTCCCCTTGGTTCTCCTTTGGAGCCATTCTGACTTCTTAGGAGTGTCTGGCCAGGAGATGATTGGAGGCACCTTTAAATCTCTTCCTCAGAGGCCTCCAGACGTTTGGTGGCCTGCAGTGACATTTTCATCATAATTCTCTTAACTTTCCAAATCCCATCCCCCTCCCCCCAGGACTGTCTAGGGCAGCCAAACACTGCCTGACTCCCAGGCCTGGCAGCTAATGGGAGTGGTGGGAGGAGAGCGGAAAATGACGGCTTTGATTACCTCGGCCCCAGACCAAACAGTCCGTCTGGAAATAGCCATGTTACAGCCCGTGCTTTTGAAACTCTAAGTCAGGTACACTTTGTAACATCTGCTATAATTTGAAGACGTCTCAAGCCGCAAGCTAGCTCCAGAAATGAGCTTTGTTCTTTACGGCACACTTTGCCCCAAACACAGGCCGTTTAAAATCACCTACCTGTTAGGCGCTGACTGAGGAACATCCCAGAAGCAGAGATGGTGGTAGATTCGCCTTTGTCTCTGCCCAGCGCCGAGCACGATGCGTGGCCCGGCCCAGGTGCCGAGCGAGCCGGCACGTGCCATGCCGTCCCGTTTCTGAGCGTGGAGAAGAGACGGCTGGGATGCAGCAGGACGCGGAATGAAGCGCCATGTTGCCTGCCCACTTCTGCCCGGTGTAGGCCCGGGAGAGATGAAGGATCCGGGGGTATTTTGGCTCTGCTTCCATCGTGGACAAAATGGAGGCAGTTAAGGCAATGAAACCGTCTTCTATTACAGGAGATTCTGAACAAACGTAGGTACAGGAATTTACGAGTATCTCAGTTGAGGAGGTAGGATTCTAGTTCATGTAGCTTTTTTATTTTTTTATCCTCATTTGAGGATATACTGATTGATTTGAGAGAGAGAGGAGGGTGGAGAGAGAGAGAGAGAGATGTGAGGAAGAAACATCCATCGGTTGCCTTCCGTACACACAGGCCCGGGCTTGGGGATTGAACCCGTTACCTAGGTGCGTGCCCTGACTGGGCATCGAGCCTGCAGCCTGTTGGTGTAGGGCAGGGGTGTCAAACTCATTTTCACGGGGGGCCACAGCAGCCTTGCTGTTGCCTTCAAAGAGAGCAGGGCGAAGGCTCAGTTGACTCTGTTCTTTGGGCATCGTCTGGGCAAATGAGCAACCAGGCGTGCTGGTAGGAGTCTCCGCTCTGCTACCCTGTGATATTAACATCTTTTTTTTAAGAAACATTTTTAAGATTTTATTTATTTATTTATGAGAGAGGGGGAGGGAGGGAGAAAGACAGAGAGAGGAACATCAATGTGTGGTTGCTTTTCATGTGGCCCCCACTGGGGACCTGGCCTGCAACCCAGGCATGTGCCCTGACTGGGAATCGAATCTGCGATGCTTTGGTTCGCAGCTCGTGCTCAATCCACTGAGCTATGCCAGCCAGGGCTGATATTAACATGTTTATGTCCAGATGCCGCCACATCGGAGGTCCATCTCTGTCTCCCCTGTTGGGGCACAGGCATGCCTCTGGATCTGAAGTTGCAGCAGAGCCCCAGTTTAGAGTTTGCCTCTGCCTCATGGGCCTGGGTCGAAGAGGAACCCAGGGCAGAAGCAAGAAGCTCCCTAAACAATTCCGGGTGCAGGAGTGAGGGGTGAAGGGGGAATCTCTCACCGATGCCTTGCAAAGCCCCTTCTAGATAAACCCCTTAGAGAAGACATTTTCGTTCTGTGAACCGTGGTCTGTTTCCTTGGCCTCATCTTTAAACGTTTTCAAAGGCAGCCCTTTTGATCGCGGTTCTTAAAAGAGTGCCGAGGAAGTTTTCGGGGCCTGCCCGATTTGGGAAACATCTGTGCTTTGTGAAGACTTGGGCACGCCAGTGTTTAAAAGGCCACACTGAGCATCTTCAACTCTAGTCCGAAGGACCAACTGGCAGAGGGCAGTGGACAAGGAACCTTTTGTACTTTCGTAATTGGCAAGCAGCAGGCATTTTATAACTGCTGAGTGGACTTCAAAGTTAATTGCCATTTAGAAGTCTGCATAAAATAATTCCCCCAAAACACTGGGGATAGGGAAAGTTTTGATGATTTATTTATATTGAAAAATCTAAACCAGCACCACACAATAGAAATAGAATAGGAGCTCAATATTTAATTTAAACTTTCTAGAACCACATTCAAAAAATTGCAATGCTCAGGTGGAATTGAATTTAAGAGCATTTAATTTTACTTAATTTTTTCATATCGTTTCAGCATGTCACTCCATATGAACAGTTATTAATGAGGTATTCTACTTTTCACACTAACCAAGTCTTTGAAATCCGGTGTCTATTTTATACTTAATTCAGAGTCACCACATTCCAAAGTGCATGGGTGTGTTCACCCATGAAGAGCTGGGTACAGTTACGAGAGATTGGCCCGCCCAGCGCTGTGGCCCAGAGAGGCAGAGATTGACAATGCTAGTCCTTAGAAATGTCACAACGTAGGGCTTATTTTTTCTTCAGACAGCTTTATTGATACACAATTCACATACCATTCAACTCCTCCACTTAAAGTGCACAGCTTCAGCCTGTCACTGAAAGGTTGCCGGTTTGACTTCTGATAAGGGCACACACCTGGATGGTGGGTTTGATTCCCAGTCCGGGCATGTAGAGGCAACTGACCGATGCTTCTCTCCTGCATAGATGTTTCTCCCTCTCCCTTCCTCTATCTCTCTAAAAAAAAAAGCAATGACAGAAATACGTCCTTGGGTGAGGATTGAAAAAACAATACAGCGTACACTTCTGTGGCTGTGGTGTATTCATAGAGTCGTGCACCCACCAGACGATCGAATTTAGGACATTGTCATCCCCTCCCACCCTCTTCTCCCCTCCAGCCCTGGGCAACGATTAATGTATGTTCCTTTTCTACATTTGCCTACTCTGAACATTTCATGTAAACGGTGCCATGGAATATGTGGTCCCTGTGACCAGCTTCTTTCACTTGATACAATGTTGGGAAGGTTCATCCATATCGTGGCTTCTATTTGTACTTCATTTCTTTTTATTGCCCAATAAGATCCCATTGTATGGAGAGCCCGCATATCATTTACACATTAACTGGTTGACGGACATTTGGGTGGTTTCTGCTTTTTGACTGTTACGAAGAGTGCTGCTGTGAACATTTGTGGGCAAGTGTTTTGGGGGCATATGCCTAGGAGTGGAATTGCTGGATCGTATGATTAACTCTATTTAACTGTTTGAGGACCTGCCAGCATGTTTTCCAAAGTGGCTACAGCCGTTTTACATTCCACCCTACAGTGTGTGAAGACTCCAGTTTCTCTAGATCTTTGCCAACACTTGTCATTTATCTGTCTTTTTGACCGTAGCCATCCTAGTGGGTGTGAGCTGGTATCTCACTGTGGTTTGGATTTGCATTTCCCTGATGCCCAGTGATGTCGAGCATTTTTCCAAGTGGCGATTGGCCGTTTGTATATCTTCTTTTGAGGAATGTTCATTCAGATGCTTTGCCCATTCTCTTATTAGTTTACATGCTTATTGGTTATTTGTCTACTTCCTTTGTGAAGTGTCTGTACAAATATTTTACTCATTGCCAAAGTTGTTTTCTTTTTAATCTTTTTGTTGACTTGAAGGAGTTTCTTTAATTTTTTTACATGTTTGGATATAGGTTTTATGAATATTTGCTCTCCCAAATAAATTATTGATTCATTTACTTAATGGTGTTCTTTACTGAGCAGAAAATTTTAATGTTGATGCATTCTAATGTGTTTTTCTTTCTGTTGCTATTGCTTTCAGTTTACTGTCGAAGCAATTTTTAGCTACTCCTAACTAATGAGGGTATCTTCTTATTTTTTCTCTAGAAATGTTATAGTTTAAACATTTACCTGTAGGTCCGTGACTGATCATGAATTAATTATCATGTATGGTGTGAGGTAGGAGTCTTAAGTTTGCTTTTCTCTGTGTGGGTGTTCTAGTACCGTTTGTTGAAGAGACTGCCTTTTCTGCCTTTGGGTTGCACTGGTTGCTTAGGCAAACATCAAATGATTATAAAATCATAGGTCTGTTTCTGGG
The DNA here is from genome assembly GCF_019186645.2 of Phyllostomus hastatus. NCBI lineage: Eukaryota > Metazoa > Chordata > Mammalia > Chiroptera > Phyllostomidae > Phyllostomus > Phyllostomus hastatus. The sequence continues at coordinate 24,915,704 of NW_025334004.1, read as the reverse complement.
CCCTTTATTCTGCTCCCTTGATCTACTCGCCTGTCAACGACACTGTCTTAATTGCTGTAGCTTTATTGTATGTCCTGAGGTCAAGTAATATCAATGCAGGACTTTGCTCTTTATCAAGATAGCTTGGCTGCTCTAGATTCTTACACATTTTAGAATTGGCTTGCCATGTCCTACAAAAAATCTGGCAGAATTACTACTGAGGTTGTATTGAGTATATAGATTAATTTGGTGTCCTTCCGTCTATGAATGTAGCACATACCTCTCTCTATTTAGGTTTTCTTCAGTTTCCCATGAGCCCATTTGATTTGTTCCGACTCACTTGCCCTGTCTCTCCATTGTCTCTCATTTCCGCCGTTGAGTCCCACAGTGCAGTGGTGATGGGGGGGGTGCCCTACAGTTGGTTGGGTTACCTGTGGCATCTTTGGCAAATTAACTTATTGGTAAAATGAAGACGAGAATGATATGTTCTTCACACAGTTTGGGGGAGCATGTGAGACAGTTAAGTAAAGCCCTAAAAAGTGAGGGCTTAATGACTTGAGGACTGCCCTTCATGAACCAGCTCACCTTGTACCTGGTCCATGAAGACCTCTCAGAGCCCTGTCCCCCAAATTGCTCTTTCCCTCATCATACCGGTTTCATTTCCATGGAGACTTGAGCACTTTTGCCCTGAGGGTGCTGGACTCCTGTCTGTTCTAAGCTCCAGTGGACACCAACAAAGCATCAGGAATTGCAGTCTATTTTTTCAGAGTGCGAGCACATCCACTATCTTACGTTTTCCTTGAAGAATTACTTAAGGCAGGCTTTGACTGCAGCCAAGGCACCCCAAGAGAGACTAAGCCCCCAGCCACAGCTAGTTAGGGCAGAGGTGGAACCTAGAACCCAGGTCTCTGGACTTACAGAATAATAGCTGGAATCCCCCTTTCTTTTTCGGGGCAAGCCAGCTGCACAAATCCTTCACGAAAGTGACATTTATAGGTCATGACTGTGCTAAGCCAGTGAATAATATCGTACAGGTTGAAAAGAATCTTCAGCTGCGGATTGAACTACTTTTTTTTTGAAAGGGTGCTCAGTAGGGTATGACCCGTAGTAACCCGATTTGCTGCTTGCTGACTCTTCTTCACAAGGGTGAACGTGTACAGCTGCGGAGGTTGTTTGGAAGGTGTCCTCAGCCCCCTCAGTACTCTGCTCCTCGGAGATGCCCGGCTTCCTTGTAGGGGAGCCCAGCCCAGTGTGTGGTCCTGCCGAGCACATGGGACGAGATGGAGAGAGAGGAGCCGGATTTAGCTGCTGAGCGTAGGAGGAAGTGCCTTCCGGAAGAAAGAGCTGTGCACTGAAACGTTCATGAAAGGGCCGACAGCTCCCACTTAATTTCTTGCTCCCAATTGCCTCTGATGAAAAACATAAGCACTTATGTGCTATAGAGTGTGGGGTAGTCCTTGTAGGGTTCAGTGTTTGTTCATGTGGTAAACGCTGTCCTGCTTTCAAAGGAGCAGATGCAACCAGGAGAGAATGGACGCTCGTGGCTAGAGATGTTTTCTCCCTTGTTTTCCCCTTTATGCATCGTTCCATGCTGGGAGCTGGAGGACATTGGGTGTGGATTCTGGGATAGTTCCCTGGGCTCCTCCAATTTTTTGGTTTCAGGTTCCATGCAAGTGCATTTTACTCATCACAACAAGTGTAGTTGCCAGAGGATTTTGTTGATCTTAATGATATCCTGAAACTTAATTTCTCACAGCTCTCCAAATGACCTGCTCCCATGAAGGGCCTCCTGCGTGTCAGCCGCTGTATGAAATCTCTCAATCTTGATCTCCTTGAATCCCCGCTGTGGCCCCCGTAACTCCCAGGGTGTCCAAGGAGGTGCCGAGTCGTGGAGAAGGCATCTGACTTCCCCAGTTGCAGGGTCAGGTTGAGGACTCAAAAGCGCTGACTCCAGAGCCCGCACAGGGGCCTCCAGCCCTGCATAACCTCTTACACTGGCTCTTTCCCTCCGTCCACCTCTCACACCCTCCTTTTCCTGAGTCCTAGCGGGAGGGCAGGTGGATCAGACACAGCGGCCCCGTCTTTGTGGCTCCGTCACGTGCCCTTGTACTGTTCTCCCTTTCCTTACCCTTTTCTGGGAATCTCATCTTTTCATCCAGCTCAACATCCTTTCCACATGTCCTGACCTTAGCCGTTGCCGTAAACCTACTGAAATAATTGCATTATCTTTTTTTAAAAAAAGAGAATTTGTAAAGTGTTTAAAAAGCAAAGACACATTCAGGAGGTTTCTGCAGTGGGGCCGAGATCCGCAGGTAATAAAGGTACGGAAAGAGTGCGATCGGAGACCTGGAAGTGTGGTCACCGCATTGAAACGTTGTCGCTGTGGCTCACGGGAGCCCTTCGGGGTGTTTTCGAAGGAATGAAGCATTTTTGCTTGTTCATCCGTCCACACCTCCAGCGGCTAGGTGTTTGTGGGGGACAGTGTAGAGTAGTGGTGAAGGGTGTGGGCTCTGTGTTGAATCCCAGATCACCTGCTCCTTGACCTTTGACAACTTCAGTTGCCCTTTGTGGGCTTCTGTTTCCTTATCTCTAAAACGAGGGTGATGGTGACAGCTACCTTTTCGGGTAACTGGGAAGATTCGAGACATCTGCACACAGTACTGAAAATGTGCCCTGTACATGGAAAGCTCTGAAAACATACTAGTTAACATGACATGTGCCCACTGTGCTGTAATATTCTACCCTGGGTTTGGGGGCTCAAAGGGACAAAACATCCCTGTCACATGCACACATGCGTGGCACTTTTAGCTTAGCTGGGGAGACAGCGAGAGAGAGAAAATTGTTAAGAGGATATCAGTGCACCAGAAAGAAGGGCAGGTGACTGAGGAGCATACGGCAGAGGGTCCTAGTGATAGAGTCATTGTAGAACTTGCGCACCGGGAGGGGCTGCGGAGACTTCCCACTCAAACCTTCCCGAGCGCTTAAATGATTTATCCTCGAGTATTCAGCGGACTGATGCAGGGCCTGGCCTGAGCCTGCACCTCCCGAAACGGGTCAGGCCGGAACGGATCACGTGGCCAAACTTCCTCCTTGAAGACTTGGGCCAATTTGCTGAAACATATTTACTTTCCAATCATTCTAATCAAGCAGTGCTTGATGTTGGGGGCAGCTTCTCTGAACTCAGACTTTAATTGTCTCTGGCTCCTGGAAGCTCTCCTGATAGTCATTTGTGCCAAGCCATCAGAATAATGATGATGGCCATTGTCTTATGTTTGCATTACGGTTGTCCATCCTGGTAATGATCACCTGGCAAAGAAAGCAATTTATTCTGCTGGACATTTGTGAATACCTAGTTTGAATTGAGGAGACTGGGTAGCTAGTCTTGTGAAAGCCTGGATTTCACAGACCTGCCCGAGGAATACATATGTGATGAAACTAATCAGTGGACGTGGAGGTGGAGATGACAGCATCCTCTGGGAAGTGTATGTTGGGTGGATGGTGGTGGTACGGATAGAAATTGATTCAAGAAGGTCCTGTAACCTTAACGGTTTCATCTGGTTTATAATTTATCTGTAATGGGAAGAAAATACTTTATCACCGTGATAATATCTTGGGATAAATCTGAAATCACCAGCCGTATTATGAACGTGTTTGTGAATTGCAGGGGATGAAATTTTTTCCCCATGAATGTAATTTAGTGCGGACGAGATGACAGATAAGCTCCATGCAATACAGCCCATTTGATGTAATGTGTGTAATTTTACACTTGAAACCATCCTGTTTTAGAACTGGAAGGGACCTCAGAGATCATCCTGGTACAAATCAGCTTGCAGATGGGGAAGCTGAATCCCCGAGAAGACGGGTGGCTTTGCCTTTAATGCCAGCTAGGAGCCAGACATGTAGACTGTTGGGTTCGGAGACTTCGTAGACCATAAGGCTTAACATCCACAGGCTCACTTTTAGTGTTTTACCATCGGTGGGTTTATGTTATTGCAAATCGGAGCTGTAGCTGCTTTCTTCCGGAAGGTAGACTGACTCTTCAGCCCTCTGCACGTCTGGGTGCTTAATAAAAATACTTCCTGTGACCCCTGATTAACGCTCAATTGTGTAAGTTTAGGGACATTAGAACAAAATTCTTTGTCAACCTTTTCTTTTGTTTGAGCTATTAATGTGGCTCCTTGTGAGTTCTTAGTCACCTGATCTAAGAGAATTCAGATAAAGTCACGTACGCTGTCCTTTGCAAGGAAAAACCCTGGTTGCTAAAGGGATCGAGTTTAATATAGTTTCATATCAGAGAGGTTTTAATAATGCAGTCTAAAGTATTTGTACATGAATTCATTAAGCCCAGATTAGTCTCATTATAATTACTCAAAAAGTAATTCAATTGAAGAGAAAACATTTTAAATGGATATAAAATACACTGTTAGCTGGGAAGCCATCCTGTTCTACTTTATCAGCTACATAAAGTACTAGCAGATTTGAACATAACTTTCACAGTATACAGAATGCGATCATAAAAAGTATTATTCCTAAATCTTTTTTTTTATGTGCTTCCAGTAGTTAAGAGCTTTATCCTTCTGTGTGACGAATGAGAAATACTAGGGATGGAATGTCGTAAAAATGTTAGGGACTTACTAGCTCGTGTCCCTTGTCCCTCGCACTGCCCTCCCAAACCAGGGTGGGCTGATGGGTTATAAGCACGTGGCCTACGGTTGCTGTTGGTAGCACATTCCCTAGAAGATGTGGCAGGAAGGTACTTCAGGGCTTTACATTTTTTTTCTCTTACAAATAAAAGACATTTGCTGAATTCCATGTGCCTTCAGAGGTATGACAATGACAGGCAAAGTCGTGGTCTTCATTTCTAACATGGTAAAAGGTGAGGGGAGGCCAGGAATAAGGAAAATGATGGAACTTTTTCGGGTCTGCATTGAAAACGATACAGAGAAGAAAAAGGACAGAGAGACGCAAGGCCTGTCCACATTAAGGAATGGGTTTGTGCCCTGGCTGGTGTGGCACAGTGGATTGAGCAACGCTCTGTGGACTGAAAGGTCACTGGTTCGAATCCCAGTCAGGGCATATACCTCGGTTGCGGGCCAGGTCCCCAGTTGAGGGTGTGAGAGAGGCAACCAGTTGCTGTTTCTCTTGCACATCATGTTTCTGTCCTTCTCTTTTTCTCCTTTCCCCTCTCTCTAAAAATAAATACAAAAAAAAAAAAGAGAATGGGTTTGTTTGGGGCACTGAGGGCTGGAGCCTGGAGCCCTTAACCAAGGCTCACCAGCTTCTGTTTAGTCGGAGCAGCCGGAGTGTGCCTGTGGGAGGCAGGAGGGGCGTGGGTGTGGGCTGTGTGGCCACGCGGCTGCCCGGGCTGTCTGGCTTTGGAGACACAGGAAGCTAATCACAGCCCCTGTGTGGTGCCGTTGAGGCCACACAGGGATGCTGGAGGAGCCCTTGACTTTGGCTGTTCTCCAGGAGAGCACAGACCTGCACCCGGACAGGAAGGGGCTCCGTTAAGTGGTTTGTTGTGTTCAAACTTTAACCGAGTTATTTAATAAAGCAGCAGAACCCTTTGGTCAGGCAAATTCCTCATAGAACCCCACTGTGCCGAGTGGAGCTTTTCAGTTCCACGGCCCCCGTGCGGTTCCTACCTCTTTTGAACCTACGCATCGAAGGAGCATGGCTGCAAACCCTGGTCAGAGCCCGGGGCGGGGCTGAGTGAGCCCCGTACATGGGGACCTGGAGAAATAATGGCAGGGCCAGAGGAGACAGGCAAGGTCAGAGGAGTGAGTGGTGCCAATGATGAAGGCTGGGCCCTGGGTTTCTGGAACTTCTAATCACAACCCCTTAGATCATTGATTGAAGATAGGATGCCATTGGACCTCTGATCTCAGAGATTAAAAATAATTCATTCGTAAGGTAATATTTGAGAATTGCTTTAAAGTTTCTTTTTTTAAAAAAAGATTTTATTTATTTATTTTTAGAGTAGGAAGGGAGGGAGAAAGAGAGCAAGAGAGAAACATCAATGTGCGGTTGCTGGGGGTCATGGCCTGCAACCCAGGCATGTGCCCTGGCTGGGAATCGAACCTGCGATGTTTTGGTTCACAGCCCGCATTCAATCCACTGAGCTACGCCAGCCAGGGCGCTTTAAAGCTTCTTAGTGGTATGTAGTGACGTGATGATAAGATGAAATTAAAACAATCAATCTAGTTTGTGGATTCTCTCTTATTGTAACTTTTATAGCCCCATAGAAAGTTGCAAAGGTTTTTCAAATAGTAGATAATCAGTAAATGTTGACTAATAACACTACAATTCATAGCCGTCTTTCTGAGTACTAGTTACTGTGCATTCTATATGTATTATCTCATTTAATCTCCATAGCGATTTATGAGCTACCACCAAAGTTAGCTACTGCTATTCATGTTGCTGATGAGAAAAGCTAAGCTTAGGGATCCTCAGTTACCTGCCCGAGGTCCCACAACCAGAGACGCGGGGCCAGCTCTGACTTCAGGACCTGAGGTCTTCGCTACCCTCTTTTACTGCTTAGTATTGTAATGATGGCAATTTTCACTTGCTGAGCGCATAACGTAAACCAGTTAGCATGTGCTAAATAAGAGCTTTACATACATGATCTTGGTGGTTCTTGTGAATTTGGAAAGATAAGTTTTGTTATCCCCATTTTATAAATGAAGAAACAGAGACTCGGGCGGGTTAAATGGCCAGCCCAGGGTGGCTCAGACGGTGGACTAGTGTTAGACTCCTAAGTCCGTGGGCTCTGTGCTGATTGTCTTGTGCCTTGAGCCTCATGATACCACCGTGGTGGGACAAAGCTTGTCTCTGTTATCCCCATTTTGTAGGTGAGAACACAGACTACCAGAGGCTTCCCTGCCCCAGGTTTCCACCTCCTGAGGAGCTGGCACCCGGTTTAGGTTATGGGACCCGGTGGCCACAGTCACACTGTGACATGGCGCTGGATTGTCTTTGGGAGAGGAGATAACCCTGCCCTCCGCGGCAGGCCCTAGGCTTTTGGACCTAGACTTGGTCAATGTGAAGCCGATCTCCTCTGGAGTGTGCGCATTCAACAAGAGGGAGGGAGGCATTGGAGGGACCCGCTTTGTAACACAGGAAATTCACCTGACTCACAGAGACTGGCGGAGCACCAAGATCACAGACTGAATTCTGGCACTCTTCGTATCTGTGCATAGAGCCTGCTGGTTCTTGAAATCCGGCGAGGGGGCCGCCTAACCCATTTGAAATTTACTCCGGCTGTTGGTGGACCTGACCCACTCTAGGAATCAGTATTTATTCCAGCTCTTCCCCACCTCCCTTCCTTTGCCCCTGGTTAGTTGGGTCCCAGTAAAATGTCCAGTGCTTTACTGTAAAAGCACTTGTACTTGAAAGAGAATTTTCACTCAGGAGCTCAAACCACAGGGGGACTCACAAGACAGCTGTCTCCCCAGGTGAGATTTCTTAAATGGGAGTTAAGTGCATGCATTTTCAAGAAACTAAACTCCCCTCATATATAATTTAACCTAGAAAAGAAAGCAAAATTGAGAGAGTAGTGTGATTACATTGTTTGAGAACTAGTAGCTTTCTTTCCCCTGGTCTTATGGAAGTCACGCACACTTCCACTGTTTGGCATATCTTTAGTGCTGTGGGGTGTGGGCTAAGTGTGATATCGTAATAATAGCGAGAGCTTTGCTAACCATAGTTACGGACTGTGGGTTGAAATAGTAAATTGTTCTTAGCAGACTGAATGGGCAATGAGACTGCCATCCAGTTCTGCCCATAAAAGAAAGCAATAGATAAATAAAGGAGAGCCAACTCACTTAACTCGCGTGGCTCTGTGCACCGCTAATTATTAACCCCGGGCTCAAGAGGGGGGTTCACCCAGAGTGCAGTTAAATCATTTTTAACAGAGGTAAACACCGGCCGTGTGGATGAGTAACACTCAAGAAAGTTTTTAATCAGCCACGTTAAGGAATCATCCAGCCTAATTGCCATAACTTATTAATACTAATAAATAATCTAGTCTTTTTACGGCCCCCGTCTCCGGAGGACTCCAAGCATTACGGGTCTCTGGGGTGTGAATCTCTCTCGGTAGCTGTGGGGGAGGAGGGAAAATGTCCCTGATGCTCTTTCCTCACTGAAGAAACGGGACTTGAGGCTTATCTAACTAAGTTCCTTTTGTCTTATTTTCTTCTTTGCGTGTCTGAGTCACCAACTTATACCCGGCCTTTCATCCATCCATAGGATCAGAATGGCTCCAGGGGGTGGGGGTGGGGCTGGGGAACAGGCTTTCTTTGTTCCAGGGAAGGACTGGGGTTTGAGGTTTTCTCCCTTGGGACGTGAGTAAGAGCAGAGCTTTGTCTGAAGGAGTTCATTTCCTCTGCACAAGTGTCCCTGGAGTCCTCCGGGCTCAACCCGACTGGTGGTCAGGGTGGGCACTGGAAGCTCCCGGCTCTGAACTGTGTGACTTCCATTTTCAGGGAAAACAAAAAAAGATGAGGCTGGGTCTTCTTCTCAGACATTCTCCACAGCCGCTGGTGGGAAAGGTTGGTGTAAATTAGCGAACTTAACTTTCCCAACACCAGTGTTGTGGATGTTAAAATACACCCAGGTCACCCATGAGGAAGCTCAAGCTCAGAGAGTGTAATTGACTCCCCAAGAATTCGTAGAGGTTGGTTAGACTAAAAGGAGAAGATCACACGCAAATTTGAGGCAGTTTGGTTGTATCTACCAATCCCGGTGGGCTGGAAGATGGGGGTGCTGGACACGAACAGCAGCCTGGGAGATGGTGAGAGTATTTTTGTGGCTAGTGTCCTATGAGGTCTGCGGTTGGGAGAGGGAGGTAAAATGTAGCCGAACAGCACAAAATTGACCATCTTCTCACTTACTTTCTTTTCTGTCCTTGCATCACTTGAGCCTGAGCCTGGATGGAAGATTTAGCCAGGAACAGTACAATTTTAAAGAAGGCACTCGCCCTGGCTGGCATAGCTCAGTGGATTGAGTGTGGGCTGCGAACCAAAGTGTCGCAGGTTCGATTCCCAGTCAGGGCACATGCCTGGGTTGCAGGCCACAGCCCCCAGCAACCGCACATTGATGTTTCTTTCCCTCTCTCTCTTTCTCCCTCCCTTCCCTCTCTAAAAAAAAAAATAAAAAAAATAAATAAATCTTAAAAAAAAAAAAGAAGGCACTCAAGCCATTATTATACAGAGCAGAGAGCTAAAAAATGCTAAGAGCCAAATGATTCATACCACAGACTACAACAGACATGAGTGTACAGTGTAAATTGCAAGATAACCCCTGGCAAAAATTGTTGCAATATTTATACTAGTGTTGATTAAAATTTTCATTTGAATAAAAAGGTGCAAGGGTAAATGCAGCTGAAAAGGGGTTCTTGTGAAAATCTAGAATAGCTTATATGAAAATCAAGAGAGTTTTGGGGGAGAGAAGATAGTATTTATGCAGATTTGTCTGCTAAGGCATGGAAGACCCAGCGGATTTGGAAGGAAGAAGGTCACTACCGTAAATCCCCGCCTGAACTTCCTGCCTCCCTGCCCGCCCATGCTTTCCAGCGATTCAGATCTGCACCGAATTCCGAAGGTTGCACTCCCTTTCCAAGGCTGTGGGGAGGAGGTTGGGGATTCTGGACGGATGTTGAGACTGGATCTGTATTTGAAAGACTTAATCTCATTTCACTGATGTTTTCAAGGTTGGAAACTTTTGTCTGTATTCATTAGAGGAGAATGATAAAGCTCTAATTTGTACTTTGCTAATAATAGGGATGAGCTTTTGTGCTTCGTTGAGGTTAAATGGATCTCATGTCGCCCTGGCTCAGCCTGTCACGCCATGTGGGACCTCGGGAAGAATCTCTTACACCTGTGGACTCAGTTTCCTTGTCTGTAAAATGAGGGGGTCGGACCAGGCGGATGTTGAGACAGACCAACCCTCTTTCCTTCCCTCCTAGGGGAGCATACCATGCCAGGCAGTGAGGACCCACAAAAAGTGATTAAGACTCCTACCTCTTGTCCTCAGGAGCTCAGGGCCTACATAAATAACTAATTATACTAGGAACTATAATTGCAACGCGTACAAATTACTCAAGGAGCACAGAGGCGGAAACAGTGACGCCCCTCTCTGTGGGGACAGGCTCTGAGAAACTTCACAGTGGCTATGACATTTGCAGGCTGAGGGGGAAGCCTCCTCCAGGTGTGTGGGTTGGTCCGAGTGGGTGGTTCAGACTCCGCGGGAGGCAGCAAATGCGTGCGGCCTGGTATATGCTTAGGGAGCTCACACGGTCCTTCTCAGTTTCTGGACAGTGTCGGGGGCTGGGAGGTGAGTGGCATTGCACACCATGCTGATGGTGAGTTACTGAGGTTACAGAATGATGGAGAAGACATATAAATTAGAGCAGAGTTAAAGTTGGCCTGTAAGGGTGCCAGATGGGCCATTTACATCCCAGTTGGCTTTCAGGAGCGCGGGAGAAAGGGCGGTGGGTAAGCCAGCTCCCTGGAGTTGGGAACTGCGAGTCTGCAGTCTGGCCTGGGTGTACCCTTGGGAACACGTGTATTGAATGTGAATGGCATTCCTCAGAGGGGTCACATGTGCGCCACTGAACTGACACCTGCTTCCACAGGTGTTCTGTCCTTGCAGTCTGCTTAGCCCAGCAGGTGCATGTTGTGTTTACGCCATCCAGCGGGCCCTTGGCTCTTGGTGACCTCGTAGGAGCTGATGTTTTAGCTGATGACTGACAGCAGATTTGGTGTTGATGATACAGTTCTTACTCAGTTTTTGAGATGCAAATAACTTGTTTTAAGGTTCAGGAAATATAAGGCATGTTCACTGTCAAAAATTAAAATAACACAGAAATGCTCACGTAAGGTTAAAAATCACGCTCTACTCACACAGTGGAATACCATCCAGCAGTGAGCGTGAATGGTCTAATACCTACTACAGCGTGTGGGGCCCACCATCGCTGCGGAGCAAAGGCGGCAGAAAAGGTTCACACTGTATCAGTCCCTTCATACCATGTTCCAAAGTAGTCAAAACCAATGGAAGAGGATAGAAGTCCCGTGAGTGGTTTCCCTTGGAGGCGGCTGTTAGTGATTGTGCGTTCACTGATGCTTTTCGCTAGATGGGTGGTCCCCAGTGCCAGCCATTGTGCTTAGCATAGAGTAGTCTCACAGATATTTGTGGAAACAAATAAGTTTTTTCACCTTTCAACAGCCTTTGAGCTAGGATTTAATATGAGGACATGGTGTTACTAGTTGTGAGTTACGGTGTGGAGAATCTACACCGATGTTTTGTTAACGAGACTTATATATGGAACTTGAGTGAGGGCAAAGGCCCTTCCTCTGTTTATCTTTCTGTGTGTCCTTGTTGCTTTCGTGGCTCTGTATAAACTAGTCAGGCAGCTCAGCAGTGGGTAAGAAGATGCTTTTTGGAATCGGATAGGCTTGCGTTCACTCCTGAGCCCATTACTTACTCGTCTGTGGTTTAGGATGAGTTCTTCAGCCTCCCAGAGCCTCGGTTTCCCCTATCTGTAGAACGAGAGCGATCACACAACCTACTTTATAGGGTGGTTGTGAAAATAAAGAGTATTAATAGTATGAATGACCAACGTTGGCGTGTTTACTATGTCTTGGGCCGTGTTCTCAGCCCTTGAAACATCGGCCATGATTTATTTAACCTTCCCAGTACTCTGGTCTGTGTGTGGTTTAGAGAGTGTCAGCCACGCGTTGGTGAGCATTGGGCCAGGCTTTCCACCCAGGCGGTTGCATCCCAGAGCCCAGGCTCTGAACCACTGCCTCCGAGTTAAAGGAACCGAGGCATGAAGCGTGCCCGGCAGTTAGAGTGTGTTAGCTGTGATTATCATCGTTGTCGTGTTCGACATTGTTATTAATTTGTTTTTCTCCTCTCTCTCTCCCCGCTCTCCTCCGCTGCTGCTCTTCCTCCCTCCCGGCAGATGTTTTCCAGCAAGGTAAGTTCACAGTCTTCTGCCTGCTTTCCCATTGGCTGTGCTCTTTTGGGAGCAAGGGGCTGTCTGGGTGCAGGAGGTCATGGGGCCTCTCAGTCTCTCTGATGTGTCCCAGGGGGCTTTAGGAGGCACCATGAGGACAGTGGCTTGAGACGACCTGTTGTGCCATCCAGCTTCGGGTTGCTTCCTCGTGATCATGTTTATGGGAGGGACGGGGCCTGGATGACTGGCGCAGGGGCACGGGGGTGGGGCGTGTGGCCGCGCCCCTGTCTGGGGCAGGGGCGCTGTAGGACGTGTCAGATGGGGAAGAGCAGGTGTCTCCGGAGGGGGTCAGGTGGAGCCCCGATCCTCAGCACTCCTGCACCGTCAGGGCGCCTGAAGCTGGGCCAGAGCTCCACGTGCCAGCTTCACACGGGCGTTTCTTCACCAAACAAATGTGCCGCTGTCCTGGCGGTGTGGGCAGAACCACAGCTGGCTGGTCGCTGTGTGCCCTTCAACCCAGGTGTCCCCTGTGACCCCTCCAACTGGGCCTGTGACAGAAACAGAGCCAGGCCGGGGTGAGCCGTGTCGCGTGTGTTTTGCCTGCCAAGGTCACGTGTTCTGGGGAGCTGGGGGCTGAAAGCTCAACCCCCGACTGTGCCTTCCGGTGCGTGTCTTAGTCCCCACTTCGGATGCGCAGCCACCACGCTCCGGGTCACTCACGGCCATGGCCTTGTGGAACCTGCTAGACGTATAATGAAAGGGGAACAGCCTCTTGCCCTTTTTTATTTTTTAATCCCAGTCTGAAGCTAGCGGGCAAAGCGGCAAGGAGTCACTGTTTGTGTTCAAGCTGGGAAACATGTTTGTAGCGCAGCCTGCTACGTCTCTCTTGAATCCAAGCCTGGCTCGGAATAAGAGACTGGTTTAAAAATACACCCAGGCATTCCGTAAATAGCTTCCAAATAATCTTCGAGGCTTGCTATTTTCACAACTATTATTTTACCCCCAACAGGCAGCCTGTGTTACGGAGAATGTCTGCCTACTCTCCCTCATAAAAGCGCAGTTGTGGATGTTAAGGGTGAGGGGACTGTTGCGTTATCTTTTAAGAGTCTGGAGGCATAGACCTACTTTTATAAATAATTCATAGATCCCAACACGCTACAAGTAATAAGTTCCATTTGGTTGGAGACCAAGAGACGAGCAACACCGAGCAGGAGCCGCGCCTGCACACAGAAGGCAAGGGTTGCTGTCGGAGCCTTGCCCCTGCTGCAGTCCGTTTTCTTCCTCGAGAACTTGGGGTTTCAGGGGGGAGCCCTGGGAAGGGAGTGGAGTGTTTTTGTTCTGTGAGCTAAGAGTGCAAGTACAACCCAGTGCCGAATGGTGTTTCTCCTTGCAAGGTGCGGAACGTTTGAGTTTGGAAAGGCTTTCTGGAACACAGGAGCGTTCCTGGTTGTTGTCGTCGGCGTAAAAAATGGCCCATCAGACTGCCTGTGTCAAGTTTGCCTCCTTTTCGAATCAGTCATGCCAGTTGATGGATGGTGTTTGCCTGTCAGTAACAGGGATATGCAGAGTGAAAGTTATAATCATCTGCAAATCACGGGCTATCGAGACGTAATAGCATCTTCCAGAGACGGAAGCTGCTCGCTGCCCGCTGTCCCGCGCACGGGTGGGTGGGTGGCAGTTCCCTTATAAGATATTACTAGGACTTCCAACGGAGAGAACTAAGCTGGCTTTTGTGAATTATTTACATGGCACCAGCCTTAGAGGACCATTTTGTATGCAGAGAGATTCTTGAAATGATGGCACAGAACTTGCCAGCTGGTCCCTCCTCCTTACCTTTGCTTCTGGCTGTTCTTCCTGTGAAATGAATGCTCAGTAAAATGTGACGGTAAAAACGGACCAGTGACAGGAGCATTGGACCAAGACAACGGGTTCTGTGTCTTACAGACAGAACCTAACGTATGACTCTGCGACGTCTTCTGTGGTTGAAACTCTGTTGCAGAATTGTGCCAGTCTCTGGAAACCTGGAGGCTGTGAACTGTGCTAGGAATAATCCCCAAACTAGGTGGCTGCGGATGGATAGGAGCCACGGGCTCATCTCTGAAGCCCCTTCATGCAGGGTGACTCCGACTGGCTCTGGCCCCTGCCATGTTGGGGCCTCCAGGCCCAGCGTGCTTTGGGGCGGTTGGGGGGCTGCTGCTTTGCAAGCGCGTGGGTCTGGCAGTGAGTGAGTGGGGCCCCTTTGCCCAGAGGAGGCTGTGTGTTTGGGCTGCTGTCACCGTGGCGGGAGAAGAGGGACGCAGGCTTGCAAGTTGACAACATCAGATGTCCTCAGAGGGAGCTGCGGTTATTTCCTCTGGATTACATTACCTTTTATTTCCTCGCAGATCAATCTTGTTACAGTCGGTGACAGTGCGGCAGCTACCGCTGGGCCTTTCTCTGCCACATCTGTGCTGTGTGCACGTGGGAGCGTGTTTCTCCTCTGCTCCTGGGCCTTCATAGTGTTGTTGGTTCTTTCATCTGCAAATGCCACTTGCTGTGGTGGTGAGACCCAGGGCGTGAGGACTGTCGAGGACAGCGGGCCCGCAGCTGGGCCTTCCATATGTGTAAGTTCTAGGGCCACGGGGCCACGTTTTCAAAGGGCCTTTCCTGACCTAGATTCTCTATTGTCCTCAGAGCTCAGAGCCAGGAGATGGCTCTCAGAAATTCCAAAGTGCCACGGACTTGCTCTTCACGATGTCAGAGGCAATTGAAAATGTTCTGTGTGCACACATGCCTAGAATCTCAAGTGTCAGAGCACTTATCTCAGCCCTTTAATAATGAAGTCAGGACCACACGCACGCCTCATTTGAAGTTACTGGAGCACCTTTGGAATGCTCTTCCATGGGCTCAACCTTGATTCTGAAATCGAATAGAAACTGAGCGAGTGGCCTGGAAATCAAGCGATACCACTCGGCAGGGTGTTGGGAAGCGTAAGTGGGCACAGTAGAAAGATCTCACCGCTGAGTTAATTCTCGGCTCTGCGCTGTGCTCCCAAGTCTGTTCCAGACCCCGACCCAAAGAGGCATAGCCTTCCCTCCTCCTCCGTTCCCTGCCCCCTAGAGCTGGCATCTTGCTACTGGAGGGTTTTTTTCTTCCAGCCCAAGTAACTTTTGATACCTCTGGAGTGTAGCGAGTTTTGCAATGGGTAACTGTGCCACACGCCTTCCGGGCCTTGAGGATAAGGGAGTGTGGACAAGACAGCAAGGGCCCCGTTCTCATGGAACTCAGTCTGGCCTGGGGACATCGGTGCCAAGCATGCAAATCAGTGACTTCTAGAGGGATACCTGCCGTGAAGAAAATATCACAGGGTGGCGTGCTGGTGGCGTGCAGGGAGGGCCACTTCAGATGGGGTGGTCAGAGGATGCCGAGAAGGACCAGCGAAGGGGGGACATGGGGAACCGGCAGGGGAACGTGCAAAGGAGAAGCCCGTTAGGCAGAAACACCCATTGTCCCGGGGTCTGAAGGAAGCGGGTGTTGCTGGGGCTCGTGCGTGAAGGAGAGACGTGTGTGAAGGGGACAAGCAGAGGAGAGAGCGAATGGCCATTTGGGGGTCAGAGGAAGGAAGCCGGTGGCGGGTTTTAAGCAGAAGAGAGCGGCCTGGTTTTGTGTACACCAGAAATCTCCAAGCTGGCTGCGGTGGAAAAGCGCAGGAACAGTGTGTGAGGACTTAAGGCAGGCTCAGAACGGAGTGCTGAGCGAGCTCTGGTCGGCTGAGATGGGGCCCTGCCCACCGTCCTAATTGTTCCCCTTAGTGGGTCTCTGCCATCCTGGGCCGTGGGATTCCCCCCACAACCCCCGGGTGGCCCATGCCCGGCAGCTCGCCTCTGCTGGGTGCCACACTTCCTGCCTGCTTTGTCTGGGGGAGTCCTGTGCCCATGACGTACACCTCCTCTCCTTAAGGCTGTGGCAAGTAATGCTCATCGAGGGCCTTGTTAAAACATTCCTCGGTGTGTCTTTAGATTTTTTAAAAGCCACTTTTCTCCAGTGCACACACACAGGTGTATCATATGTATGATGTTACTATAGATACATGTTCACAGACTCAGGAGACCTCAGTTGGGCTCCCGACTGGGTTGCTCCCTCTGTGGGAAACTCGGACCAGGAGCTTTGCCCCGTGGCCTGAGTTTTCTCATCTGTCCAGCGAGAGAGCTGGGGCGATCCCCAGCCCAGCTTGGCTTGCTGCTCAGGCTCCGTGTTACGGATTTGCCCTAAGAGTGCACAGAAATAGCCCACACTACAGGTTTCGATTGTTGTCTGGAGAACTTTGGGTGAAAGAGAGGCTTCCCCAGTGGCTGAGAATTCAGGTTAAAAGAATTGCGATTTCAGAGGTGTCACTCGCCCACACGGCCATTCTGAAGCGCCAGCGCTTCCCGGGATTAATACGGCATTCGCAATGGAGGGCACCGCTGGTACTCACTCGCACAGAAAAATCAATCACAGTTTGGTTTCTGGCAGCCCAGCCAGGCCTGTTAATTGCTGGGGTGGGCTTGTGGTGACAGGGACCAGGCCATCCGTACCATGCTTGAGCTCTTTTGTATGTTTCAAACTTATCAGTTGAATTGCTGGGGCTGGATCTTAGGTTTTCCCAACCACTTCCGAAAACCCATCTATTATAAAGCTCTGACCCTTTCGCCATGAATTATGGTCCCTCTGGTAATGTTCCATGTTATGAAATATTGTTTTCTTCATGAGGGTGGGATTTATGGGAATAAATTAAATCTATTGTTACCATTGCCAGCCTTTAAAAAAAGCACCCCACATCCAAGTTGTCACATGACATTAACCAGCACATGAGAAAAATGGGTTCACATTTTCGTGGTGGCAAGTGGTTGGTCCCCTGGCCACATTTCCTGCCTGCTAATACTTAATAACGTCCTCCTCTTTGTCCAGAATCGGTAGAATATTCTGAGTCATGTAGGAGAGGCATCCATCTTTCCAGCACAAACTGAACAACATTACCATTTAATTTTGCACAGATTCACTTTGTGCGTGTGTGTGATGTATGAGGAAGACGATAACCACATTTAAATAATCCCATTCTCTGCGGTGCTTTATCACCTTCCTTGCGGGCTGTGCGGGGCCGCCCGCTCCATGCCAGGTGCCCGTGGGGCGGGTTTCTCGTTGTGGCACATCCACCGTGTGCCCACTGCAGTCCCTGGGTATGAATTTGGAGTGACGTTTCAGAACCTTTCTTCCCAGTAGCTGGAGTTTCAAAATTGCAAAATCAGTGAAGTGGGAAACTCTTGAGATTCCTTTACTGTGAGATAGTTGCTAATGAGAAAAGACCAGTGTGTCTTTTTCAAATTTTAGTTTATTGGGATGAGGAGGAGGAGGAGGATGGTGATAACATCGACATTTTTATATCTCGCCTCGTCCAGGCATTGGGACAGGCGTTTGAAGTGCATTTTCTCATTGAATCTGCCCCCACCCTTTAGTAGGTTTTATAACCAGTAATCCCACATTACAGAGGAGAAAACTCAGGCACAGCATGGATGCAACAGAGTGACGGTTACATAACCTGTGAGTGGTAGGGCCAGGATTGTTTTTAATTGAGCGACTGTGTCCTCTAGAACAGGTTTAGAGTGTCAGAAGAAAACTGTGCAGACGGTACAGAGAATGTCCGTATGCCCCGCACCCCGTTTCCCCCAATATTCTTCTTACGTTAGTGTGGCACGTTCGTTACAGTCACTGACCTGACACTGCTCCGTTGTTATTCACTGGAGTCCACAGCTCATTCAGATTCCTTTGGTTTTCACCTAATGCCCCTCTTCCGTTCTGGGAGCCCGTCCGGGACACCGCACTGCCTTGAGTTGCACTGACTTGTCATGTCCCCTTAGGCTCCTCTTGGCTGTGACAGTTTCTAAGGCGCCCCTTGTTTTTGATGATCTTGGCAGTTTTGAGGAGTACAGGTGTTTGGGGGACCCTATTGTAGGAGGCCCCTCTCTTCGAGTTTGTCTGATGTTTTTCTGCTGATTAGACTGAGGTCAGGGGTTTGGGGGAAGGTCACAGAGCTGAAGGGCCCCTTGCATCCCATCCCATCAAATGCCCCTTCTATGAACGTGACCTGTGGTGATTGACGTTGATCTTCACCACTTGGCTGAAGTAGTGTTTGCCACATCTTCCCACTGCCAAGTTCCTTATCCTCTTGCACCCTTCGGAGGAAATCCATGCAAAGCCCACACTGAAGGAGTGGGGAGTTACGGTTCAGCCCATTGAGGGAATAGTACGTATATCGATTAATCTTCTGTGTGGGAGATTTGGCTCTTAGTCTTCATTTGTTACTTTATT
Source organism: Phyllostomus hastatus (assembly GCF_019186645.2). NCBI lineage: Eukaryota > Metazoa > Chordata > Mammalia > Chiroptera > Phyllostomidae > Phyllostomus > Phyllostomus hastatus. Next base: position 24,897,442 of record NW_025334004.1, on the reverse strand, counting down.
CAATCATTTATTTAGATCAGCATGGACTCGTGGGTGTTTATTGTATACATTGGGTTATAATGCAATACAGTTCCATTTATCTTCTTGCTTTGGCTACTAGGAGCTTTGTTCCAGCTTTGGCCATCAGGAGCTCTTTCTGTCGCTTCCTTATGCCCTGCCACTTCTTCTTTGAGCACCTCTGCGGCACTCACTGCTCCTACAAGATGCCCCAGGGTCATCTTGTATATTACCCACCTCTGCCCCAGATTCATGCATTTCTCCAGGAGTCCTGGCTACTTTGATGGGAGAACAATATCAGAAACCAAGGTCTAGGTGGTAGGTGTGGTTGTTGCTACTGGAAAGTCATTTCTTTCAAGCTCTCTCAGATGTCAGAGCAAAGAAATATATGTGTATACACTAACCTGTGCATATATGCTTATTCATAACTATCTCTATATGTAATGAGGTATATCTATATTGAGTTAACTGTGAGTTCTCACTGACGCCTTTAACTCGGATCCATTACCACACGGATCATTCTGGCTTCCTCCCCTTGCTTATCTTCCCAGAGTGAGACGCCTGAGCCTGGATTTTGAACCTACCTAGTGTGACTTCAGGTTCTGCTATATGCTCACCCGACTCCTAAAGAAAGGCTTTCAACTACCCCTGGTGTTACACAGTCACAGATCCTTGACGCTTCCTAACAAGTCCTAACGTGACTGCCCGGGTGCAGAAAAGTGGGTTTATTGGGTACTTGTGGTAGTCAGTTCGGTCTGCTATAACAAAATACCATAAACTTTTCAGCTTAAATGACCAGCATTTATTTCCCATGGTCCTAGAGGCTGGAAGTCTTAGATCCAGATGGTGTCTGTCAAGAGCCTGCTTCCTGGTTCATAGATGGCCACCTTCTTGCCGTGTCCTCACGTGGTAGGAGGAGGCACGGAGCTCTCCGGGGTCCTGTTCGTAAGGGCACTGATCCTGCTCGTGAGGGCTCTAGTCTCCAGAGGTCCCACCTCCTAGTGTCATCACCTTGGTAGTTAGGATTTCAGCGTGTGAACTTGGAGGAGACGCAGACACTTAGTGCATCACAGCGCCCTCCTTCCTACACACCGGACTCAGGCTTGCTCTGGCCACTTCTCAGCCAGTTCCAGCCCTAAAAGCTTCCAAGTGAGTTTGCTTTATCGAGAGCAGAAGCTGATTGCATAGTGCCTTGTTTTTGAGCTGAGACACTTGTACTTCCTCCCATAGCCTGAGCAGGCCAGGGACACAACAACTGATCTGTTTATAATCTCCCTGCTGTCGAGCGCTTAAAACCCCTGCACCTTCTTTAATGGATCACTGCTCATTGGGGTCCAAGACAGGTCCATGCTCTGAGTCACCGAGTTTGTCCTGGGGACAGATATAAGGCTGTGTTTCCTGCTTGGGCAGGAGGGTGTATGGTTGGTTGAGCATGTTTATCTATTTGGGTTGCCACCACCAGCCAATTCCCTACCCCCATTCCCCTACTTCCTCTCCCTGACAGCCCTTCCCAGATGCCTGGGCTGGTGCGTTGTCCGCTGCAGGCAGAGAGGATGCTCTTACTGGGAGGCCCACCTGTGATGGCTGCATTCATCAGCTGGCCAGTGGGAATGCCTGTGGAGACAGCCAGTGCCCATTTGCCAATGCCCTCTGGTACCTCTGGTGCACCTGGCTCCCCCCAGGCCAGCAGTCAGGGTGTGGGGGCGCTTGGACCCCATGGTGTCAGGAAGCTCCGCTGCTGTTTTTCTCAGAGCCTGGCTTGCCGGAAGCCACAGAACCTTACAAACAATTGCAGTTGATTCATTCAGATCTTTTGTTCTTAGATGAAGCAGTGTGTTCATCTAAGGAACATTTGAGAGCTGACGGAAATTTGTTCTTTAGCCTCGACAGGTGGTTTGATGGCATATTCCCAGGCTAATGGCTGGATGAGGGCACTCGTTGACAAGCAGTTTCTTCTAGGGAACGCTAGGCCAGACCTCCTCAAGCCGTGCCCACGCATTATTTCTCGCACCCCTCGCCCAGCTCATGCTGTTCACCCCCATAAGGCCCTACCTGGTTGATCTCTGTTCTTCCAGATGCTTAGCCCCACCTCTGTGCCTTTGGATCTGGTGATTGCTCTGTTTGGAGTATTTTCTCCTCCTTACAGCCACCCTTGTCCTTTTCTCTCCCCTGCCATCGGAAATGTACCCAGGTCCTGACATCACGGTGGCTGACCCAGGGGTGGGTGCTGTGAGAAGCAGACTCTCATTTTCACATGGTCCTCTGATGCCTCATTACAATATTTACAGCCATTGGGACAGCCTAGAAATCGTTGAGAAAATGCTCGCTACCCAGACCCCCTCATTGATACGTCTCTGCTCCTGATTACTCTCCGAACTCAGCCTGAGTCCTCTCAGCTAGGCCATCCCCACTCCCTCCTGCCCGGGTGCAGGAGATCCTGCTCGCCGCTCCGGAGGTGCCCATCAGCTTCTCACACCTCCGCCAGGACTTCTCCCGCCTTGTTGTGATGCTCCGCTTCATCATCTGCCTGACCACACCACCCTGAGTCCTAGGGAGAGAGAATCTGGCCTTTTATTTCGAATGTTTAGCACCAAATACAGTGCTTAGTGCATAGTAGGTGCTCACTAGGTGTTCGATGACTGAAAGTGGAGATGAAGTAAGGCTCAGAGGAACGAACATTTTGTGCATGGCTGCTGCGTGTGGATGCTCGTGCACACACGTGTGAGGACAAGCTCATGCTTCTTTTATGTTTGACAGTCTAACTTCCGTGACAAACCTGGGGCAGAATGCTGGCAGAGTCACAGATGGTCATGTCACCCATGGTCATGTGGAGAACTAAGCCAAATCATTTTCTATCCCTGAGTCCTAAAATCTTTTTCCATTTTGTGCCTTCACCGCCATTTTTTTTCTTAAAGGGACAGCATTTGGACGTAGAGTGAGTCAGCAAATATTTGGCTGCTCAGGTTTGTGCAAGGCATGCTCAGGAGCGTGGGCTTGCCTTTCAAGAGCTGGTCATGTCACAGGACACCCAAGGCTAGTCAGTCTGTGGGTCAGTGGGTGCTGTCTTCTCCTGGTGCTGGGGGAAGTCACAGAGGACGGGGGTCCCTGGGAAAGGGGCTCTGCTGCTGGGAGAGTGCTGCGTGGGGTGGTTTTGAAGGAAGCAGAGGGTTTGAATGGGAAGGACAGAGGCAGGCCCGTGGGCAGGTACAGTGGGGAAGGGCCGTCTGAGTGGAGGTGGAGACAAATACACAGCGTTGTGCTTATGGGGTATCGAGAGGCCGTGAACTTCACAGGCATCATGTTGGCATCAGATGGGGCTAGTTCACACCTGCTGATCATCAACAACCTCTTTGCTCCCTCCTGCCCCCCGACACTCCTGGTGTGATTGAAAAGATTTTATCTATCAAATGAATAGTGTTGGGTTATTGAGTTTCCCCATTTATTATCACTCATTTTATTACTCTTTTTCCTACTCAAGGGTGACCAGTCAGCCAATCAGCATTCCTGATCAGCACAGTGAATGTTATGCCTCTGAGTTGATGAGATTTAAGTCCATAAAAGAAAAAAAAACCTAGCTTGATATTTTAGATAGCTTGAGAAATGGCGGTCTTCGTTATTTTAAAGTGTAGGCAGCGAAGTTCCAGCTTGTTCTAGGAAGGTCAAGAGAGCCACTATAGCTTTTTGAGCCGAGACAGAGCAAGAATCGTGCACACAGTGAAACTGCTGTGTGTCGGGTGGCCGAGGATGGGGAGGGCCTCTCCTCCCTCAGCGTGTGCCAGGCGCATGCTCGGACTCACTCGTTTCCCCGGGACAATCGAGGCTCATATTCTCAGTTTTCTCCACGTGTATCCCCATTTTCAGATGGCGAAATAGATCAGGAAAGCTTAAGTTTTCCTTTACAGAAGGTCTCTCAGCGAATGCAAGACCAAATCTGAGTTCAGACCCAAGCAAGACCCAAGTGAGACTTAGTCTGAATTTTCTTAATGGCCACATCATGCAAGTCGTCTTGGAAACCAGGACACCCAGGTGGGCTTGCCAATGGGTGGGGTAGACAGTGCAGCGACCAGGCACGAGGTCCCAGCCAAACTCGGAGAAGTGGAAGCACGTGTTCAACCAGAAAACTCGAGTACAAGTCATCACAGCAGCTTTATTTATAGTAGCCTGACACTGGGAAGAGCTCAGTTGCCTGTCCGTAGGAGGAAGGACCGACCACTGTATTCACGTGGAACGGAGTGGTGCTCAAAAATAGCCAGGAGAAAGTGCGGACACACACACACACACACACACACACACACACACACAATGACATGGGTGGCCTCAGAAACCTGATGGTGCTGAGGACGCTCTGTGCGATTTCAGTTCTCCACAATTCTTCAAACTAAGCCGGGATGGACGAAGCTCAGAGTGTTGGCTGCCTCTGGGGAAACTGGAGTGAAGACTGACTTAGAAGAGGCAAGAGAGAACTTTCTGGCTGATGGTCATGTTCTGTCTTGACAGGGGTGTGGCCTGTACAAGTGTCTGCATTTGTGAACACTCAGAGAATATGCAACTTAAGAGTCATGCATTCCACTTATGTAAATTTTACCCTAAAAGAAAAGAAACATATAAACAAGTACTGAACTCTGGGTATCGATGTGCACATGGAAGCATCTAGGGGTGAGTGCACTGCCGTCTGGGATTTATTTTCAAATGCAGCCGAACAACGAAAACAGGTTGCCACCTGGGTAGAGGGGTGGACAAGGTCACCTGCTGAGGTTCAGGGTGGACATGAACTTGGGGGGAGGGGCCCTCCTTAACCGTGACAGGTGACCAACTCATCTGAGAGTCCCCAGATGAGGCGAGGGCATTATGGGAGGACGGGGGCAGAAGACAGAGTGAGGGGCCGGTAGAAACGGGCAAGTCCTGAGGAGAGTGGAGAGGGAAATCGGTTTAAATTTGGTAAGAGGAAGAGAACAAAGCCTTGGGCGAGACGCAGACAAGTCAAGTAGGTTTTCCAGGAAAGGGCTGTGCGCCGCAACCATAGGCCTCCCCACCCCCTTTATCTCCTGAATATATTAAAGAATTAAAATGTAAATCTCGGAAATTAAATCCATGGGCCAAGTGTGCAGATGAGGCTTTTGCAGAGCAGACAAAGCTGTTCTTTTTCCCTGTTAAACAGCCATGGTGGGAAAACACGTTTTATTTGAGATGGATTAAGTTCCGTGATGAGCGAATCTCTGAAGGATTGAGGGTTGCAGTTCTCATAAGCCCGCAAAAGTTCAGCTCCTTATCTGAGGCTTATCCGAACCCAAGGAAACCTTTTAGGCTTGTGTGGAGGTTAGGGACCTCCAGCTGCTGAAAGTTAATATCCTGCATCAGGAAACCACCTGCACGGTGAGGGGGAGGTGGGGGGAAAGGCCTGTAAATTAATGTGCGCTCCAAAGAGAGGCCTGCTGTGGTTTGGGGCTTCCTGAGCTGGGACCACCCACTCTCTTCGGTGGGTGGATTACAAGTTCAGCCCTCCGAGCCCTGGAGAAGGAGGTCATGCGTGCTAGTTCTTGAGATCTTTTACCACATTCAGTTCTCATGTGAGCGCCGGTGATCGGGCCCCAGGCATGCCCCGCTCCTGCCTCCCTCTCGTGTGTCCCCTCACCTCCCTCGGTCACCTCCTCAGGCTTCCATTTGGACCTTTGGACCCGTCCTCTGAGCTTCCTCAGGGCCCTGGAACATTCCTCCTCTAACAGGCTGCTCTTCGTTAGGCACTCGCCTCCTCAGAGCTGCGTTCCCTGGTCATCCCTGCTCAAGTTTCACGCCCCACACACTGTCCCCCGTTCCCTCATTTCATTCTTCATAGCATCCGTACAAAACGGGCCGTGGGTTGAATCCACGTCCACCTGGAACCTCAGAATGTGACTGCATTTGGAAGTGGGGTTAGTTATAACGGTCTTGAGATGAAACCATCCTAGATTTAGGGCGGCCTTGAGCTCAGTGACTAGTTGTCCTTATAAGAAGAGGAGAGGACCCAGAGAGACAGAGAAAGGAGGCCACGTGACCATGGAGGCTGCGACTGTGATGTTGCCACGAGCCAAGGAATGCCTGAAACCACCGGAACCTGGAGGAGGCAGACGAAGATTCTTTCTGGAAGCTTTAGGAGGAATACAGCCCTACGAACACCTCGGTTATAACCTTCTGGCCTCCAGGACTGTGAGAAAATACATTTTTAAAATTTGGATCCACTAAATTTGGTTGCAACAGCCCCAAGAAACGAATACAGGACCCATTACAATCTGAAGTTACTTTTTTTTTTTGCTTGCTTGTTCCTGGCTTGTCTCTCCAGCCAGAATATAAAGCACTTGAACGCAAGGGCCTTGCCGTGCGTGGTTCTGTTCCCTACATCCAGTGTCTAGAGCAGCACCAGGCACAGCATAAGTGCCGAATAAATGCTTGTCAAGCTAATAAAACCCTGTGTCATAAGAGTTGTGGTCTTGATCTCTGACACCCAGAGAGGTTTCTTAACTTGCCCAAACTCACATATTTGGAAGAGTCAGGATTCAAATTCAGGCCTTCTGGTCTTCAAGGTCAAGTTTATTCTAGCACATCACAGCAGCTTTGTTGTTATTTTGAAAGAGCTCTTTTTAGTATCATTACAATTTATTTTGAAATGCATCCTCCCATCCCCCCTCAAAAACTCCAGTATAGTCTGTATCCCTTACAAACGGGAACCAGAACCTTCCCCAAGGGGTTTTGGTCAGTAGCCCGCCCTGGGGGGAGGAAGGCCACCCAGGCACGGAGCAGGCAGCTTGCTGGCTCAGCAGCACAGCGAAGACGGAAGTCCCTGGGGGCCTGGCCCCGAGGAGGGGACCAGGTGCTGTCCGCACCTCAACCGGATGGGTGTGCACCCACAAATAGACTGCAGGAGCACCTCTCACTCAGCTGGGTTGCCACTCTGAGGGTCACTGCTCTTCTCTTCTCCCCACAAAGGGAAAAAGAGCGGAATTTGATTCCCCCCCTGGCTACTGGAGCACATCTGGAGCATTCATTCGATTTTATCTGGGACCTGCAGTGTGGCGCTGGGATTGATCATCTTGCGGGTTTGATTCCTGATGAATCCTTGCTGTCTTCTACTCTCCCCTCTGGCTCTCAGCCCAAATGAGGTCAAATCAGTCATCCCTTCGGCTTCCCTGGCACTGTTTCGTCCCTGTTTTTTTACAAGTCTACCCAAGTGCCATTCACCAATGTCCCCTCCTTTCTCTCTCACACACACACAATTTTAAGTTTTTAAATAATAATGCACATACTGTCAATTGTGTATTAAAGAAGTATGTTTTGATGTGCTAGCACGACGGCCTGAGCCTCTGTGCACCCCAGCACTGCGAGGCCTCAGATTCCGCACCCATGAACAGATTTAGTACAGTTTCTACCAAAGGGAGTCAGTTACCTTTCAAGTACTAATGTATAAGGCCTGCCTTCTCCCCAGCCTCCAGCTTTTTGTGTGTGTGTAAATAAATAAAGCTTGTTTTGTTCTTATGGGGAAACAATAGTATGTAGCAGAGGTTTTCTCATGTTCTCTCCTAGGGCATGTCTTGGTTACATGAGGGCAGATCTGAATCTGGCTTTTGGAAAGAAGCTGAAGTTTGGTCCAAGTTCACTTGACAAGTCATCAGGCATGGCGCTGCTAATCTGGGTCAGAGACAGGATGTGGCGTCAGGGTTAGGGTTGGAGTTGAGGTTGGGGTTAGCACAGCAGTCTCCCTGTCTTCTCCCCACTGTACCACAAGCTTCTTGTGGGAAGGGCCCGCCTTAGTCATCCCGTTCTCCCCTGGGCCTGGGGCACAGTAGGTATTTGATGGATGTTTGAATGAATGGAGAGATGGATGGTTGGTTGGCTAAGAGCCTTACAGTGAAGGCAATTCATAAAAAGAACCTGCTGTGGAATTTAGAAAAATCACCCCTCTAAGGTGCATATCAGGTTCTGTTCTGTACAGGAGGCGGCTGGCTGTGTGTGGTCGTGGCTTACGTGTTTGAGTTGATCATCAGTGTACTCCATCTTTGTCTTTTCTTATGTTTTCCACGTCCGATAAAGTGTGGTTGTTCTAAAATCTAGAAGAAGTATAACTGCAAAGTGGAAAATTCATTTCCTTGTAGACTAGCGTTCAGAGGGCCTGAGGACTTTTTGGGGGTCATCATACCTAACTACAGTGTGATGTCAGACAAATCAGCTTCAATGCCTGAACTTTCTCATCGGTAAAATGAAGGGATTTGTCATCACCTCGAAGATCCAGCCTGAACAGTCTATTATTCTAGCAAACGATGGCTTCCAACCAGTTCTGCTCTCATACTCGAAACCTGTCTTTCCCTTCATCCGTGTCTCCCTTCTTAACCAGGTTTTAAGCCTCACCCTGACCACTGCATCCCCGGTGGTGTACGGTTGGCTGATGATGGCATGTGTATTGAACCCCCTTCTGGATGAATTTTAGTTACCCTGAGCCATGGTTTGGGGGACAGTTTAGGACTGTATAGTTTCTGTGAACTTGCTTCTTGATTGAAATAGTGATATGTGTGGGTTTCCGAAAAGTCAATCAGAATTGGGGAGTTTTTGAAGGCTCACTTGAAGGGTGTCTAAGCCACAAGTGCTGCTCCTTATCACCTTTTCTGTCCGTTTCTGGTGGGGATTTCCAGTGGGGGGAGGCCCGGCTGGCAGCCCACTTCTCTTTCAAAATCGTCCATGTCTGTCTCTTTGTCCTCAGTCCCCCTATTCACTTAAACTTGAACGACAGTGTGGCTGACAGGACAATGGCCCACTAAAGATGTGTTTGCATCCTGATCCCTGAAACTTGCAAATATGTTATGTTACAAGCAGAAAAGGCCTTTGCAGATGAGAGTGGTCTTGATATGGGAAGATTACCCTGAATCCTCTGGGCCCAAAATGCGATCACAAAGGTCCTTGTAAAGGGGAGGCAGAAAGATCAGAGTCAGAGAAGGAACTATGACAATGGAATAATGAGAGAGAGAGAGAGAGAGTGGGGGGGGGGGAGAGGGCTTTGAAGATGCTATGCCCTTGGCCTTGAGGAATGGGGAAAATCCCAAACCAAGCAATGCAGGTGGTCGTAGAGGCTGGAAAAGGCAAGGAAAATGGTTCTCTCCCAGAAAATCTGGAAGGAACACAGCCCTGCCAGCACATTGATGCTAGGACTGCTGAGCTCTAAAACTGTAAGATAGTAAATCTGTGTTGTTTTAAGTGACTCAGTTTATGGTAATTTGTTACAGCAGCCGTAAGAAACAGATAGAGTTAGGGAGGGCTTTACTCGCAGATTAAAATCCTGAAGGAAAGAGGGTTACTTGGGCAAGAGGATTATGCATTTTTTTCATCCAGTTAACATTTATGGAACCTCTGTTGCATGTCAGACCCTGTGTGAAGCACACCGTGGGCGTGCTGGATTAAATAAACTCGGACATAGATGTGGCCTTTAAGGAGTTTACAGTTCTAGAAGGAAGGCAAGGCTAGTATAAGAAGGATACTGCAAGGCTGAAAACGATCTGTCTGCAAGAGAGGGCAGGCCCGCCAAGCAGCTGCTCGGGCACCCATCAATGGGAGGGGCTGAAACAACACCAAACACGGCTAAGAAAAGACGGTACAGACTTCTTGAAAAGAGTATGGGGTGTATAAGGAAAAAAAAAAAACTGGTAAGGAATTTGGATTAAGAAGCAGAACCCCAAGGAACTCTCTTCCTTAGGGAGGCTTATGTTTCACGAAATAGGTTTGTAAGTTCGGGTCTGAGTTGAATCGTTGGGAACGAGGCAGGGGAATCCTAGTGCCCCACTGGTGGTCCCTCTCGCCCTTCCCCGACGTAGCACTCTCCCTGCCCCGTTCAGGAACTCCAGGCAGCTGTTTACAGACTATTAGTTTGAAAGGCACAGAATTAGCAGTCCGCCTGGCAAGCCCCATGTCTCAGTCTGACGGTGGAAGTACTACAAAAAAAGACAGAACCAAATCAATAGGGCAACTTAAAGTACAGAAAGAGTTCTTTTGGAAGGCACTAAAGGAGGCTCAGTGGGGGAGGTGTTTTCTAAACTTGACCATGACGGAAAAGGAACGATTATTTTAGTGCAAGCGTTGACAAACTGTGGCCTGCCTATTTTTGTAAATAAAGTTATTTTTGGAACAGAGCCACAGCCATTCATTTCAATATTGCTCATGGCTCCTTCTGCACCACGGTGGCGGGGCTGAATGGTTTCTACAAAGACTGTATGGTGCACAAACTGAACACATTTATTATCTGGCTCATTATAGGATGAGTTTGCTGACCCCTGCTTTCCTGTGTCTCCATAGCAGGTCGTGGTGAGAAACCATAGTGAATCATAAGTTTCGGAAATGGCTCTTTACCTGTTGAGGGAATTAAGATGAAGATATTGATAGAGGGCCCTGGCTGGCGTAGCTCAGTGGATTGAGCGCAGGCTGCGAACCAGGCATCTCAGGTTCGATTCCCAGTCAGGGCACACGCCTAGGTTGCAGGCCATAACCCCCAGCAACTGCACATTGATGTTTCTCTCCTCTCTCTCTCTCTCTCTCTCTCTCCCCCCCCTCTCCCTCTCTCCCTCTCCCCCTCTTCCCTCTAAAAAAAAAAATAAAATCTTTTTTCTTTCTATTTTTTATTTTAATCATTGTTCAAGTACAGTTTTCTCCCTTTAACTCCCATTCCAGCCCACCCACCCTTAAAATCTTAAAAAAAAAAAAAAAGATATTGATAGAGGGATGCATTGAGCCTACCGGTGCTCCTAAATACTGAAGTATCTTCTTAATTTAGTCCTGTAGCAAATAATTATCGATGTCCTGCTATGTGTGAATCAAGAGGCTAACAGTTAAATCATCAAAAAAAAAAAAAAAAAACCACACACACCCTTTCTCAGTGGTTTTATGTCTATTGTAATTATTGACCATCAATGGACATAGGGTAATTCTCTATCAACCAGAATACTTAATTATTCAGAAGCCCAGTCCTTGCTCCAGCTAAATATTGTATACTCAGTTAGATATCGACAAAAGCTATGGCAGATATTTTAATTAACCTTTCAGACTCCCTTTTGATCCCTTCGGGACAAATGAGCACCCACAGGGCGCCCACAGGGTTCCTCTGCAGGGAGGGGTAGGTTAAAGGTGACCCAGAAAGGTAAGCGCAGTCCAGAACGGCTCACTGGAAAGGGCCTTGTTGTTTTGATTTTCTGGTGGGAAAGAATTCATGTGGTTATTTTTAGGTATTCTATTCTTATCAGTCAACTTTGGCAACATCGATTTACCCAACGGACCCAGTTTATAAAGAGCAAAACAGATTCGTGGGGATATTTAGAACCGACTTTCTGCATAGACAGCAGGTCCAGAAACAGCACATTATTAGAAACTCGCTGGCCATCGTATAGCTCCTCCTTTAAGGTTTTGTGATGAGCTTCGTTTTTTTTTTAGGTTGTTAACCGAGGTACATGGAGTGGGGGGTGGGAGTGGCGACTGGGAAGCAAGTCCAAGCGCTAGAGTGTCGCACTGGGGTGGCTGAGAGACTCTCCTCACCCCTCTGACCGTCTTCTCAGGGGGCACAGCCCAGGGTTTTCCCCACGAAAGCAGGCTTTGTGTCTCTCAGGAGACCAGTCCTTCTCCGCCGGCGACGTCAGAAAACACAAAACAGACGTGGTTGATGGTGAGGGACTGGCAACGTGTCCGTGGCCTTGGGACTTGCAGGAGCCCTTGACCTTTCATCTCCAACGTGTAGTTTATTCCCTTCATCTCCCCAAAGTGTGTTTGGTTTTGTTTTCCTTTCAGTGGTAGAGACTATGGTAATACCTTTTTAAGAATCAACTTGAAAAACCCCAAAGTCTTCAATTCAACATCCTCTCTGTGTCCTTCCCCTCCCCAAACTCGAACAGCCCCAGGAGGAGGGGGTATGGAGGTGGCGGGAGTCTTTTGTCCTTCCCAAACCTGCTGTTTGCACAAGCGGCTGTTACGACTGCAGCAACATAATGGCTGTGAAAATGCCTCGATTACAAAAACACCTATTTTTGTTTCATAATCTTGAGGCTCCCTTTGCTTCCCCTTTTCCAGGTTCCTTTAGTAACTTCTGAAACTTGGCCTGCCGAATGTGGTTTCCCAGCCTGATCAAAGAACAGCTCTTTGTTGTGGGTGTCAGCCGTGTCCGTGCGTGTATGTGTGTATGCATGTGTGTGTGTGCGTGTGTGCTTAGGCAAGTGGGGGAGGAATGAGAGGGTGGAGCTTTGAAAAGGGGGCAGGGATTGGATCCCTAGGTGGCAGCTGTTTCTGCCTTCGCTTGACCGCTTCAGACGAAGCAGAGAGAGAGGAACACACTTGCCAGCCCTCCCCTGGGCCTGCCTTTGTGTCCCCGGGCTTGGCTGAGAACGAGGGGGAAGCATCGCTCACTTCTGGTCCATCCTTGGTGCTTGCTGGGCTGGCTGGTTTGGATCTTCAGCCCCTCGAGGGACCCAGCCACACTCATGCGGAGTCTTCTGCGGGTTTTTGAGCCGTGTCTCTGCGAGGGTGTCCTCGTGCCGAGGCGGGGTAAACAAGAGCTTGTCCGCTGTGCCAGGGGGGATTGCCTCTGGGGTGGAGGTGCCCCGGGTGGCTTCTTCTGAGTTTCGGGCAGTACTCAGAGTTTGACTCTGTGGATTCCGTCTCCAAACACAGCGAGCGCTGTGTGTGCTCCTTGGAGGATGTGCTCACCTTGCCTAGACCATGGCGTCGACCTTATTTGCGATGACGCTGGAAGTGTGGCCCCTCACACCTGGAGGCCCAGGGCAGACGTGCGAGCAGAGGCCTTCCCCAGCTCCTGTCACAGCCCGGGGGCCTCCAGACACCCCACATGCACACCCAGACTCCCGGTCTCTGATACAGAGTGACGGCGTATTTATTCGCCTTAAGATAGGTATTCCTGGCCCGTTGGGGTGAAGCATGGAGGTGCGTGGTCAAAGCAAGGAATTTTATATCAGTTCAAGCGGAAAGCCCCAAATAACTAAGACATGAAATTACTCCTTAAATCATGGTGAGGAACAACAACAGCAACAAAAAGAATTCCTTTGGACGCCGCACTGTTATCCAGGCAAAGCCTGAGCCCCGTGAACTGCAGACGCCCTTGGATTTGTTCTCCACACCGCCCTGATTGCGGAAGGACGGTCCTTTATTTCCCTTTTCAACGCTGTAGCTCCCTTTAATATGTTTTCAGCTCCTTGGAGACTTGAGGAGACAGTCTAGTAAAACCTTGTAATTTTCCCCTGTCAATGTGCAAGTTACCCCTTCTCGCAGGGCGGAAAGGTATAGTTACATGGAGTCAGGTTGTCGGATGCTGTATGTTTAGGATGTCAGTTTTCTACGATGCGGCTTCTGAAAAGTTGATTGCCTTGTGCCAAAAAAAGCCATTCTGATTTCATCTTTTGAAAGTTGGATTTGAAACTCAGAATCGACTTCCCTGATAATTATGCCTCTTATTTGGCAACATATGGTGAAAATTTATACGGCCTATCAATGTAAAAGAACAGAGCCGAGGCTCCCGGCTCTTACGGTGATTACAGCTACCTGTATGGGGGCTTTATGTGCTTACAATTTGAATCATTTATAGATGCACACTCAACAGAGTTCGAGCATAACTAGTACTGTGGGTTTTTTTTTTTTTTGCTGACTAAATGATAGGCAAAGCAATTTTCAACAAATGTCTCCCAGTAGGCTGTCATCATAGAAGCCTTGTAATATTGCTTTTTAACCTTAGCGCTGGCAGCTCTCCAGAAATTATTGCATTGATACCAAACTGCCTTGTGCCAGGCCGTTGCCCTCCTCTCCCTGGGAACCCGGTGAACTCTCAAGCAGGCACCTGCTCCCCCCCTTGAACTCCTTTGCTTTCATTTCGGGAAGATCTTTCACCTGTTCTTGTTCAGCTGTAGGCAGCCAGGCACACTGGAAGGTTAAAAATACAGCAGAACAATTCTCTGGATTGCGTTCTTACGCCTTTAAGGCATTCAATTAACATTCAGAGCTTTGTCACCAAATAAATGACCCAGGATGGTGACACAAAGGGGAAGAAAAGGAAAGGCTCTGTGGGTTTAATTTTTTTTTCCTTAGGCAAAGTCAGAGTCAGCTTCCTTTCTTCTTTCCTGCTTCTCTCCCCTCCCTTGCTTATGTTTATTCTCAGAACCTCCTGTACGTGGCTTTGGGGAATTGGTAAGATCAGGATTCTGTGTTTTGGGGGAGGCTTTGCTGAGACTTCTTGGGAAGGACTGGATGAAACACTCGTCCTGCCTGGAGTTTCCTCACACAGGAGTTGGAGCCTGGCAACTTTCTTTGGGTTTCTGCTGGGACTTCAGCTCCCGGGACCACACCTTTGTGGGAACTCTGGAGAAAGGTGTGAATCCAGCTTCCTCCCATCTGCCACCTGGAGAGACTGGCTTGGGGTGGACCTGAGTTCCCGGGAGCCCACTGGTCTTGAACTCCAACGAGAGGGGTGCAGTACTCATCTCTCTGCCTAGGTGGAGAGAGGAGCGGACCAGTGACAACTTAGCCGTAGAATTTTGAGCTTAAACATGCATCCAGTTTTGAGGGGTGCCGATCCTGCTTGGTGTAATGAGGGGTGCTGATCCCTTCAGTGAAATGAGGCTCAGTCCACATGTTGAATGAATGATTCTTCTCCCACTTGGAGGGAGCATGCTGTTGGGTTCACGCACAGGCCCGAGTGGCCGCTGGGCCTGGCTCGCCTGCGCCTCCCCCAGCTGCGTGCCAGTCGCTGTGCCGTGGTGTCCTTCCCAGCTCTGGTCCCCTCTCTGCCTCGCCTGGGGCTCTCATCCGGCTGGAAATGCCTCCCTGGGGGGCATTTGTCTTCTCATGGAGAACTGTGCCTGTCTTTACCTTCATCAGGAAAAGAGACCTTAAAAAAACCTCTGGCCTAATGCATTTGCCTTGACCTTCTAAAATGATGAGTGCTATAAATGGAGAAAGAGATAACTATTATATATCCGCGGTTCGTAGAAAATTCTGTCTTTGGCTTGGGAGAAAGCACTGTACTGGATAAAATTGTAAATGTAAGTGGCAATAGAAAGTCAAACTCAAAGCACTGAATAAAACTGTAGATGTCAGTGGCTTTCAGTTCACTTTATTTCTGTTGCTTAAGGGGTGTTTATTCTTTAAGTATCAAGGAATAAATGAATGAATAAGGGAATGAATGACTGAATAAGGGAATGAATCTCAGAACCCATTTAAGTAATAATTCTGCCATGATTGACCCTTCAAGAGAATTAAACTTTTAAGGTAGTTCATTCATGCAGTTGAAAAATGTAAATGTTGCTGCAGAGGCTGAAACATACTTAGAATGCAGCTGGAGGGGATGGGGGCGGAGTGGAAGAAGGACAGAGGGATGATGCTGGCTCCATCAGGTAGGAAGACAAGCATTGGGATGAAGGAAAGGGAGGGCTGGGGCTAAGTGCTGTGACTCCTTTGATAGGGAAACGAAGTGTTGGTCAAGGAAACCCCTTGGAGGAAGTGTTTCTTGAGCTACAGCTTGGAGGAAGAGAAGCACCCTGTGCCAAGTGCCTTCTGGTGGATAACCGCCTCTCCAAATAGTTGCCCCTGTCGGAGAAAGACGTGTAGTCAGTAAAGAGGCAGAACCAAGTGTCTGCACATGCACTCACGAACTGGCCCAAGGAGATTGGTTAGGGGCATTAATTCTGCCCAATTGCTTGCCACCTTTAAAGAAATGTGGAAATATATATATGTGTGTGTGTGTATATATATATATATAACATTTACCATTTTCATCATTTTTAGTGTACAGTTCAGTGGTATTAGGTATATATTACAATGTTGTATAACCATCACCACTATCCATCTCCAGAACTTTTTCATGCTCGCGAAGTGAAGCTCTGTCTCCATTAAACACTAACTTCTCATTCCGCCTCCCCCAGCCCCTGGTAACCAGCATTCTACTTTCTGTCTCCCTGAGTTTGACAGGCCTGGGCAGCTCATGTAAGTGGAATCATGTAACATTTGCCCTTCTGTGTCTGGCTTCGTTCATTCTTGCCTGCCTCTTTGGAGTCTGGTTGACCGTCGCCTGGAGCCTGTGCAGCCGGGACACCGGTATTAGTTCTTCTGAACCTCAGCACCCATGGGCACCTCTGCATATGGCTGGATCCCTAACCCTGCAGGTCCCACCCTTAGTGGTGTTGCCTTAAAGAGGCCTCCACCCCTGACTATTCTAACTTAAGAGGCCCCCTTTCCCTTTCTTCTTAGTCCCTGTATCCTATTTCTTCCATTTCAGTGTATAATTATATATATAAAATATATATAATATATACAATATATACCACATATATATATATGGTATATATGGTATATATGGTATGTGTATATATATATATGGTTTCCTCCTCATTGGCTGACTGGTCTACCAGATTTTAAGATCTGAGAGGACTGGGGCATCTACTGTCTAGGTTTACACCTGAAGTGGAACCTAGTGCTTATCACATAGTAAGTGCTCAGTAAACTCTTGTAGGATGGAGGGTGGGGTGGAGGAACACCTCTCTCTCTGTATCTTTGGCCAAGAACTGTCATGAAATCACACACGTGGCTGTGTTTTGAGTGTCCCAGAGATGGGTGCTAACTTCATGCTGCCGTTCTTACCAGCGCCTGCGCTGCCTTCACGTAGATGCTCCGTGGCAAACATTTGGATTTCCAGCTGTCCCCATCCCGTAGCCTGATAAGGTTCTGGACCGCTTTGTTCTGGTCCCTGCACGGATGTGTGCTCAGAGAAGGTAAACAAATTTATCGTCAATCTAAATGGAACACAATTAGAAGCGAAAACCTACTACAGAAAAGCCAATCCTTGTGTTCTTGTACCAGAAAAAATGCCTCATGGATGAGCTTCTTTATTGGATTATCCAAGCCACTAGCTCCTAGACTGTTATGTTAATTAGACTTCATTAATGTTAAAAGTAAGATAGCAGTTTCCAGGCCTGGAGAATTCAAACAACTCCCTGAATAAGGCCGAAGTCTTAGAGGGGTCTCCCTGAACACCTGGTCCAACTCCTCATTGTATGAAGAAGAAACTTACAGGCAGGTCTCATCGGGGGCAGGGGTCATAGTGGTCCAGAGATGCTGGCCAGGCAGGCACTGAAACCCAGGGCTCTGGCCACATGACCCCACATTTTTAAATAAAAAAAAATGCAGAGATGAAATATTCACAGATCATTTGCATTCAGGAAGAGTTAAGTCTTTTTCTAGAGTACTTGGTGCCTTGATGAACTAGTGCAGGTGTTGCAGTCATCATTTTTTATACCTCGTTGGCTTTAAAGCCCTGTCTTCCATCCAAATACGATGCTTTGATCATTAGAGTAGCAGTTATCTGAACACACCTATGAAAAACCTCAAGTGACTTTCTCGTTGAGTTCTAACATCAGAGTTCCCGGGAACATTGCTGGTGCTTGAGAGAAAGACCAGGACGTGAACAGGTCAGCACCTTCCAGCTCTCGGGGCAGCAGCTTGAAGGGACATCAGTAGCTTGAGAACAGCGAGGGGAAGAAGCATTCTAAGTGTGCTTAGAGGTCACAGGAACTTGAGGCACACATTTCAGTAAAAAAATTGTATTTTTCAGTAAGGGCAGCCATATTCCTTATGGAAACAGTACGTTCATTTGCAAGAAAAAAAAAATCTCATTTCTTTTATGTTCTGTTCACCTGAAATGAAACTAGGAATTTGCTTGCAATTAATTAAGCAGATGATAGATGGAACTTAAAATGAACATTCAGCATTTTCCCTCCTCGGTGTATAGAGTACAGAGATAATTGGATGCAAAACAATGTGGCATTTAAATGTGGATTTTTAAAAAGGGCCTTTCCCCTTTGACTTGCGCAGATAAAGAAAGATTGGCCTTTCAGCATTGGGTAATGTCACAGATGTGTGTGTAAACCAATCAGTTGTGCCACGTGCCCTCATTTTATAAGTGCGCCCACTCATTTGGCTGGTAGCAAGACCTTGCTGAGTCGTGCGTCAGTAATTAGGAACTGCCACCAACGCTGCGTGAAGCACCGTGGCTTTTTTCTCGTGTCACTTAGTTCCTCGGGGGGGGCTGTGGGAGAGTCACATTTCATCACAGGTAAAGTATAAATTTATCCAGAAAGTGGCAAGGTGGTCCAGACCTGTTTTAATGGCATGTGAACCCTCAGAAGTCTCCCCCTGTCCCAGTGCCTGTCCCTGAGACAGTAGCTCCTGCCACCCCCTTCAGTTCAGGCAGGTGGCTTTCTTTTCCTGTGGTGCCATTGCTGGCTCTGCGGTCCTGTGCGGGGCCAGAGTCGAGCCACAGAATAGCTGCTGCTGGCCGACCCTGAGTTCTGAGGCTCTGGGAAGAAATCTTCCGTGGTACTTCCTCCCACAATGCACCTTTCTCCCCCAAAAAGAAGACAGTAAAATAAAAGAAAAGGGGTTAAAACTTCAGCTCACCCAGAGGTACACAAAGGCCATGCCTAGATGTCAACTCAGGAATTCAGTCCTCGGGGACATCGTGAAGGGTATGGTGACAGTTAAATGAGTGACGATAACAATGCGCCTAGCCTCACTGTCCCACTAGCGAGAATCTGCTGTCACGCAGACTCTAAGATGGGAATGTGTGTGCCAACGATTCCTCAAGGAATCTCTCACTGAAGAAACTAGCAAGGGAGCGGGCAGGGCAGGACAGAGAGGTGGAGGGAACTGATGCAGATTCAGGCGAAGGTCTCTGGGGGGCATGTGGGCACCTGGCGGAAGTGGTGTCCCACCAGAGGGGCCGTCTGCATTGACCCCGGCTCCCGATGGCCAGGGCCCTGCTTACAGAGCCGGGAGTCGGGGTGACTGAGGTGGCCAGTTTCCCCTGAGCCTCCTGCTTTGCGAACTCAATCCAGCCTCACGTCATGGTAGGGAAGATGCACTGAGGGGACCTCTTGTCTCCTCTGTGACCTCTGCGGAGACATTTCGATTAGAGCTGAGTGGCCAGCCAGGGAGTCCAGCTGCGGGTGCCACCTCCTCGTGGAGATCAGAGGCTGGCAAGAAAGAGAGAGAGAGCGCTGGCTTTCCCCGGTGTCCAGAAGCCACCCCCAGCCTGTTGGGGGGTTGGTGAGGGGCTGCACCCGGGAGCTGCAGGTCCCTGGCAGGCCCAGGGAAAACACACACATTGCTCTTATGGAGAAATGTTGCAATTCGTCGTCACTTTGGTGAGTGAGGGTGATTTCTGAGAACTGGGAAGCTGATGGATGCTGGCATGTGGGCCTGGAGAGAAGTCTGCCATCCATCCTCTCCCACGCTAAGTGGGCCTCTCCATTAACAGCCGGCCAGGAGGTAACTGGTTCCTGGCAGCCCATGATTTTCAGCTTGGCGTCCCCAAACCATCTGGGGGCTTCGGCTGACAGTTCCTCTGCACACCCAGAGACTGTGTGAACTAGTTACCAGAGGCTCAGGAAAGCCACCCTTCCTGGTCTATTTTTACAGCATCGGGAGAAGCAAAGGGTCTGTTCACAGTGTGCATTTCATGAACAGCTAGACTCCTGCGAAAGCAAGGGGCTTTCTTAGGCTCCCTGGTGGGGTCGGCACCACATGTTGTGAAAAATGCCCCATGCAATCTCAGGAAGGGCTTTCAGCAGCCAGCACCCTGGAATGTTCCCAAGAACTGGGTGAGACTGTGACCGTCACCTGGCAGGTTTCCCAGGGGAAGCAGTGGGGCAATGCCAAGAGCATTCACCTGGTGATCTGGGGATCTGTCCCAGGTCCTGACAGTGACATTGGAGTCTGTCCCTGGGGTTGCCAAGGCAGAGCGAATACCCTCCCAGCCTTCAGGGAGCTTGATCAGAAACTAGACTGATAGGGGGGCAGTGGCGCTCAGATCAGTGGCCCTGGGGTGCTACCAAACGTGGGAGAGCCAGGCACCAAAATGCTGGGTCATGCAGCATCAACTTCTGTTGTCCTCTCTGAGTATCAGGCCCAGTGGACTTAGAGGATGAGTGAGGAGAAGAAGAGTGAGGGAGGGGATGAAAGGCAAGGGAGAACCCAAGGCTGGACGTCTCCTTCCAGCCTGCAAGAGCTCTGGGCATTTCCTGGAGAGGAGTGGGCTGGGAGAAGGGAGAGCCTGGTGGTGGTGTTCTCCACCTGCCCCTCATGCCCCTACCAGTTGACGGCACCTGAGCACCTTGCTCTCCATCCATTGGGTTCTGCCCACTCAGTGCTGAAACTGGGTGAAAGACCATAATTTCTGACCAGCCAGAGTTCATGTATACCTTCCTGATCTGGAGCCAGTTAATGTCCCTGAACCTGAGCTCCCCCATTGAATGGGTATAATAAACGTCAGCTCATGGGCTATTGGGACAATTAGATGACACTACATTTAACCTCCCTAGGAGACATGGGCGCATGGCATTCACTCCATTCCGTGAGTAGGAGCTAACTGGGGTGGACCCATCGGGGTGCTCCCAGTGTGCGGTCCTGTCCTTGCCCACCAGCTGTTCATCTGACTTGAGGGGATCAGCCCTGAACCCCGGGCCCAGTGAGCAAAGCTTCCTTCCTCAAAGGAAATCCATCAACAAATGCCATGCTTGTTCTCTCCGGGAAAGAGTGCTTTTTCCCTCCAATACTCAAGACTTGGGAAAGTCAGGGAGGCACGAAAAATGAGGAGGGCCAAATGCGTTCAGCCAGACATTTTGGGAGGGGCCTTGGGTGTGACCTTGATTCCCACAGAAACATTGCACAGTGTCGGGTCATCACAAACTCCGTTTGGCGGGAAGCACGGGGAGAACAGGATCTTGAGGTCCTTGTGAAATGTCTTCCTGGAGTGCTCAGCGCTCGGTGGGTCTTGCAGGTGGATGTCATTATCTTTTGTCTTAGTGACGACAATCTCCAGACCGAGGTGTTGCTGGCTCCCTGCTGCCCCTCCAGGCATGGGCCTGGGCACCTCTCAGAACTGGCAAAGTGACAGTGAGAGGCCCTTTGTATTTCTTCCCTTTTGTGATCCCGGGCACCGGATGAGCGGGGTTTCTGGTGCTCCCAGGAATTAGCCGTGAAGCAAATGGTGCTTTGTTGGCTCCTGAGTCACTGAGCTGTGCCTGGGTCATCTCCAGCTGTGAGGATGGAGACCAGCTTGCTCTGATTTGGAGCCAGCGCTAGCCTCTAGGGGATTTCCTGAATGTAGTTCAGGGAGTGCTACTGACCGCCGAAGCGAGGGCTCTTCAGATCTGCTCCCTCAGCAACTTGCGGAAGGGTTTAGTTCGGCTTTTGAGTCTGGGGGATAGTGGAGAGGGTTCGCAGACAGAGCGATGTTCAGTCCAAACTCCGCAGCTTATAGCGGGTTTGCTCTTTAATGGAGCATGTAAAAGACGCTTTCTTTCCCCAGTTCCTAAAAATACAGAACCAGCAAGGAAGTTATTGCTCCGTTATTATTCATTGTTATTACTAATATCATTTGGTCATCAGGTAGTCAGATGACTGTCCTCCTTGATGGAGTACTGTCGTCGTTGCCTTGTCAAAGGGACAGCCCGTGTCTTTGGTTTAACTACGTCGACTCCACTCCACACCCAGTGGCTGCTGCCTCCTTATCCTCTCTCCCCAGTCACGTGTTTAATCTACGCTCTTGAGTATGTGTGTGTTCTTGCAAATGTGTGTATCCTTGAACAACATATTTTTCTGTGTGCCTGTGAGTTTTTTAAAATACAGATACGTGGTACTACGATGCTTGTTCAATTTCTTACCATTTCTACAAACATTTTTAAAAAATTTTATTTATTGACTTTTGGAGAGAGACAGACAGAGAGAAACATCTTATGTTGTTCCACTTATTTATGCATACACCAGTTGGTTTTTATACGTGCCCTGACTGGGGATCAAACCCACAACCTTGGCCTATCGGGATGGACGCTCTCACTAAATGAGCTACCTGGCCAGCGCCTCTACTGAAAACTTTTAAAGATTAACCCATGTTTTTGTACCTATAGCTAGTTTATATCTTCTGCCGTGGGAGCTTTTAAATAAATTCCTGAAAAAAAAAAAGAAAAAAAAAGACCTAACAGCTCAGTAAGGCCTCACCGTGGGCATTTTACAGATGAAGAAAGTGAGACTCCCGCGTGGGCATGTAGGTCACGGCGCACGGCAGAGCTAGGCTTCGCTCTTGGCTCCTGGGCCGGCCAGCGCCCTCTCCACTTCTAGGCCAGTGACCTCAGGTTTCTTTCTCTTCTTTCCAACTCCCTTGGTGGCTTGAGCCTAGAGAAGGGTCTTACGGAGTCCTCAGGCCGCAGCTGGGCTCTGGGGCCTTTGGCCGCTCCTCACCCCACTCTCTTACTCTGCACGGAGGACTGTTCTTACCAACCCTTGCTACTCGCGCTTCTCAATCTCTGCTACTCAACGAGAGATAGCAGTGCCTCCCACGCGCTATAGCAAAGGCGATATTCCATTATTACTCTTACAGGCATGAGAATAATAGCGCCTTTGTTCCCGGGTTCTCACAAATGGAGTCCAATAGGCTTTTTTTTTTCAGTTTATTATTATCACCCACCTCAGGAGCTTCATCAGAATCGGCTCTCTGCCAGGAACTTTATTTATGGGTGACAGTGGTGCATGTGGTGGTTGAGAGGGAGGCCAGAGTTTGGGCTTCTGAACCCGAGGATCTTCCTTGCTAAGATGGTGGGTCCATAAAAGGCTTATAAACACTACCCAGAAATGGAACAGAGACCTCAGAAAAGGGTGGCTTTCTTGAAAGAGGCTGCAGGTATGACTCATGGAAGGGCCCAGAAAGTACTTTATTTGGAGCAAGTGATGGTGGGGTTGTGGAAGCGCAGAAGGGATGGCGCTTCCCGTTGGAACATACAAAGAAGCTCCAGCCCTGGTCCATGTGGCTCAGTGGGTCTGGGGTCATCCCACACAGTGAAAGGTCGCTGGTTCGATTCCCGGTCATGGCACATGCCTGGGTTGTGGGTTTGGTCCCCAGTTGGGGCGTGTACCAGATTTGACCGATCAATGTTTCTCTCTCACATCAATGTTTTTCTCCCTCGCCTTCTGCCTCCTTTCCCCTCTCGCTAAAAAATAAAATAAATAAAATCTTAAAAATAAGAAGCTCCAATCCCAGAATTCAAAACCAAAATAGATCTCTTGGAAAGACACCTTAGACAAAAGAGGATAGAAGGGGCTGAAAAACAGGTAAAAAGAGGCCACTGATTGGCCATTGTGGAGCGTAGAAGCTAAAAAGTTAAGAATGAGATAAATTCGTTTTGTTGGGAGAAAAAGGGAAGAAGTTGGTGACAAAATTTGTCATGAGTGAGCGTTGAATGAAAGTTGATACATAACTTTAATTACATTATTCTGTTATTTGTTACTCTATTATTACCATCCTTTTTATTTAGTAACTGAATAATGAGAGAGAGTGTTGATATTGATGAAGACCTTCGAGTCGAAATATTTATCACGGGATCCAACTTTCTTGGAATATGTGTCAGGGAGTGTAGATTCACAAAAGAAAATTTCATATTTGTGAGGACAGTATAAGTATTTGGCTTTTATTTATGTTCTCAGGCACCACACAAATAGCTTTTCTGTCCAGTGTACTAGAATTTATGCTGCAGAGTCTTATTACAATATTGTAAATTGAACTACGTATGAATTTTCCTTTGGAAATACCATTATTTTTCCTGAATGTTCACCTCAGCCAGGCACTTTAAAACCTTTGAGTCAAAAAGGTGTTGTCTGAATTAATGATGTCTTTGTTCGAAAAGAAATATTTGCTGACTGGCATGCATTGGAATAATGATTATTAAGGAATCTAATTCCTTTGACAAACTGCAGATTGCCAGAGTCACAAGATTTATGGCGTAGGAAGCAAAAAGTCTCCTCTGCACGGTCAGCTCGGTGGGTGACACCTAGAATTTGTGTTTCCCGTCTGGGGGGCCGCACACAGGAGCAGCCTGTCTGGCCTGGCGGCCCCTGGAACTCGAGAATCGGCACCCTGCCTCCCCATAGCCAGAAAACACGCACCTTTATCCGTATTCAGTGTCTGCCAAGCCCGGTGGCTCTTTGGAGCCTTTAGGAGGGGGACAAGCCTTCTCCTGCTGCCATGTTCCCAACGCCCCGGCCAAGCCAGCTTGCTCAGCGTCCGCTCTGCCCACTCTCCTGGCTCCCTTTCTGACATCTCTCCTGCGTGGAGCGACCTGTTCCTGGCCTGCTGTGCCCGTCTGCATCCATTCATTATTCCAGGCCCCAGGCACGCTTCTTTGTCTCTGACCGTTGTCTCAGATCACTCGGCTCAAAGGGTTGGCTGCACCTTCTGTCTCCAGTGCCTGGCCCTGCTGTGGGTATGAGCACGAAGGGCAATGCACTGTAATGGTGAAGAGCATAGGTTCAAGTCCTGGCTCTACCACGGACCGGTCACGTGACCACTAATTAGTCACCTCGGTTTCCTCATTGGTAAAACGGTGATGAAAATAGTTTCTTCATAGGGTTTTTATGAGCAGGTATTTGTAAAGTTCTTAGATTCGTGCTGGACAAACGCAATACGTTAAATAAAATCCTGAGAATAGAGACGCTGAATTTGGTGCTGAGGGTCTGGGTGGCTAGCTGGACGTTGTATTTGGGCTTCTCATCTGAACTGCAGGCTGCTCGGCGGCCTTCCAGCCTCAGGCTTCTGTGTGGCTCCCTCTGCGTCAAATGCTGGACTGTGCACACCGGCCTTTGCTCACTGGGGAGCAGAGGGGAAGCGGCCCAGGCTGGGGAGAGCTCTGGCCCCCACAGACAGGCGTGCTCCACCCACATGCAGGCGCCCCAGGCACACGGGGGCCTCCGAGTTCGACCAAGATGCTCTCAGTGACCCATGGGGGCAGAGCCCTGGAGGAGAACGAGAGAGAAAGCCCTGTGCAGCAGACACAGGGGCATGCTTTTCTGTTTGCACGCGTCTCCTGCCTTTGGAACAACGTGCTTTGGTCCCACTCAGGGCTCCCCAGGCTTGAGTGTGTTTGCTGATACTAGCAAAGACACGCACCACGGCGGACCCCGATCATGTCAAACCAGAGGGGTTGGAATTAATCTGCCGTCTTCTAAGCATCCATTGCGCACGGCTTCTACCTCTTTTAAACTCTTAACGCAGTTATTCATCGGACATGAATCTGTCTCCTGCACCTAGTTTTGAAACCGTGGATTGCTTCCCAAAGCTGCTGATTTAGATTCTTGAAGTGGCGCGGTCGCCGAGTCCCTGCCTGCCTTGTGGCACACAGGGCAGTGCAACTCAGCCTATTCTCAAGAAGCCTGACATTTGGCTAAATGACAAGGAAAGAATAATACATCAAGAAGCAGTTAATTGACATACAAGACAGTAAAGACAATACGTACTGTCTAAGTTTGGGGGGAGGGAAAGCCTCCTCCCCCCAGCAGCCCCTTCTGGGCTGGAGTGCTCCAGGGCAGGGCTCTGCCATGGGGGAGATCCCTGTGTGTATACTGCGACTGAAAATGTTACAATTTACCAGTTGGGAGGACGCCAAGCTCAAACAAAATCTGTATGCAGCTCCACCTAGGTAAGCCGCGGGCAGGACTGCCCTTGCTTTTAAAAGTGTGCCTTTTACAAGTCTAATGTGCATACTTAGAGGGAGGTACTGAAGTGCAGAGTTGGAAAACGCAAGTGTGGCAGTAGCCCTTGTTAGTGGAGATGGTAGAACGGGCTCGGGACTGGGTTTCTAGGGCCTTCTGCCTCTGGTTGTCATGAGCCTGGGCTCTTCTTTGGTAGACACTGTTGTAGACACAACATTTGGCTTTGTCCTCAGTGCACCCAGACGTATAGACGTGTGTACTTATTTGCAGTAAGAAGAGATAGCAGGGGATGGGTGGAGGTGTTTCATTTACAGTGATACCGCTCCGGTAGGAAGCCCTTTTGCTGTTTCGTGTTCACGTGATTCATTTTCCCTGCCGCGTTATCATCTTCCTGATGGCATCTCAGGTTCCTATGGAGAATGGAGGGTGGGAGTGGACGCTTGAGGCCCCCTTTCTTCCTTCTGTCTGCTCTCTTCTGCTCCTGTGGCTTCCGTTACCCGACTGTACTCTGACAGCCACCAGACCCTGCTCCAGACCCTCCTCCCAGGCTCCACTCCCTCATTTCTGGCGCTCGTCCCTCAGCCTCTGCAGGCTCCTCACTGACCCGAGCCCAGGGCTGCCCTCTCCCCGTGTTTCCTGTTGCAGATGGCGGTACCGCCTGGCCCCCGAGGCTGGACTCGGTCTGCTTTCCTGCTGCCCCTCCCCTCCCCCCCTCAGCGTGTGGACATTCATCGGGTCCTGGGATTCCACCTCCTGGGTCTGTCTCAACTCCACCCCCTCATTTCCATTCCTCTGTCTTCTCTCCCAGCCCGGGCCCTCGTTATTTTGTCTGGACCATTACAGAAACCCCGTGATGGGCCAACTCTTTCTGTCCTTGACACTGTCATTAGGGCCACTATCCTAACACATGGATGTGGTCAAGGTTGAGAACCCCGGCTGACCCCTCCTTCTCGGGGAGGAGATCTACATTCCTTTACCGGAGCTGTTGATAGTCTTCCTAGTTAGGCCTCCACCTGTCTTTCCAGCCTCACCTTTTCTAGCATCGTCTATGTTCTGGACACACTGAGTTGCTTTTTTTCTACCTTTCCCCAGAGAAGATATGTTACAGCCTCCGTGCTTCTGTTCGTGCTGCCCACTGGTCTCTGTCCACCTTGTTTACCTAGTGAAAGGCGGGTCACCCTTCAGGACCCCGCTCAGAGGCCCTTCTCCGTGAAGCTGTGCGCATGGGTCACATCTCCATGACAGCGCCTGCCACACGGTGTGGCCGTCTCCTCCTTGTCTACTGGCCTGTTGGAAGCTGACTTCCTAAGGGCGGACACTGAGTCTGATCTTTGTGCCTGCAGTGCCTGGCTCATGGTAGGCCCGATATTATCGGTGTGGGGACGGTTGGAAGGATGGAAGGAGAGCTGGCTGAGTGGACAGAAGGAAGGAGGGAGGGAAGGAGGGAAGGAAGGAAGAAAAGGGGAAGGATGGAAGAAAGGAATGCATGAATTCCATCTAGAATCCTAAAGAAAGCTCCACGGAGGTACTCCTGTGCCATCTTCCCGATGCCCAAGGATGCCAGGTACTTTCCGTTGCCCATTCCATGTCTTGCCAGGAGTACCAGCACATGACACACTGGCTCCTGGTAAATATTTGCAAATTGACACACGTTTGTGGGAAATGTACTTTAAAATTCTGGAGCTGTAACACACCGGACAACTGGTTGATATTCTCTCTGCTTATAAATTAAAGATTTGTTTGTCCTCATTTTAAAAAAGAGTGCATTTGCTGGGTTATTTGTGGTGGACACAGTCTGCTGGCCTCCGACACGAGTAGCCCCTAGTTTAAAACAACCGCCACAACAAAAACGTGTACGGAGGAAAAAGCTAAAGGGAGGTTGTGTGGTAACCAGCGGGGAACTCCGTCTCGCACTGGGTCTGCCTTTTGACTTGACGCTCAATCCCTGCAAAGTCAACTCGGGCAGGTAGGTCCCTTTGGAAAATAAGGCAATGAACATAACAAGAGAAAAATCAAGATTTCCATTTCCTCCTGAGTTGGAAAAGCTGTACAACTGAATTCTTTGTTTCCTTTAAGTAACATACCGATGGGTACCTTTTTGCAGCAACGTGATGGAGCAGCCCCACAGGTGGGGGGTGGGGGTGAGCTTTCCCCCATGGCGGCTCTACAGCAAACCAAAGGGAGCCCGAGAATGGCAGAGGTCTGGGCCAGCTGGCCTTGACTCCATTTTCCCAAGTTTCTAAATGAGCTCACCAAGCAAAGCCAGCAAGGACATCCTGGGTGAGGTTCCCAGGCAAGGATCCCAATGAGTGTAAATTCAACCAGCATTAATTTCACCCTGGAAGGATCTATGCATGGTATTCTAACATTGCATTTTTTTTTTAATAAAAAAATTCTTCTTCTGTCCTTGAAGGAAGGCAGCCTGCTGGGTTCCCACTTGCTCGGGCTTCTTGATAAATGTCAAGCCATCGTTTGGAGCTGGCACGTAGTTAGACAGCTAAGAAGTCACATATTTCCTCCAAGTCATCCCCTTTCTCAAGGATATGGCTCCATGTTGGGGAGAAAGCTTGGTGCGCTTTTCTGCACCGGGCGCAGCATGACCGCTGTTCACCTGGAGGGGAGCTGACATTTCTGCAGGCCGCCGCAGCGCTGGTATTTTATTTGCTTCCCCTGGGGCCTGGCTCTTCCTTGCGATGTGCTCAGGTGAAGCTTGAATGCCGCGTACAGGTTTTCTAACAGGTTGGGGAAGACAGAGATTTCATTTCGAGTCCCAGGCTACCGGGAGCGAGGAACACCTGCCACCCTAAATGGATTAGGACAGCGCATTTGTAGGCAGGGCCCACAGTCGGGGCTTTCTCATCAGCTATGGGGAAATGGTCGGGCAAAACCTTTTGGAAAAAAAAAAATACAATAAATCCATAGCTCTCTCAGAGCCGTTTATATATCATATTTTGCTTTCAACATCAGGAGTGAAAAACGATGTTTTAAAGCTTATTAAAATGTTACCCATATAGTCTTAAAAGATAGTTTATATTAGCACTGGTGCGTAGCCTTTTAAATTAGTAATTCAGAACTGGGACTAGAGGTTTCCGTCAACTCTGGTAGTATATTATCTGGCTGTTCTGCCGAGAAATGAGCACTTATGGACTAAAGTATAAAACAGAAAAAAAAACCCAACCCATTTGGTGGCCTGTCCTCAGTTAGGAGAGGGTTCTTCCATGAAAGCCTATTAGCGTGAGAATTCTGATTTCTGGGATCAAATCTGCTTTCGGTCATTACGGGATTTTATGAAGAAAGGCCACTGCTGCTTAACGCCACGCTGAAGTCTTAAAACTAGGCAGACTATTGATTTTTAGCAAGAGTTTTACTGCCCCAGACACTGAGGGATGATTCCCATGACTAAAATTTATAGGTTATTAAGGGGAAGAAAGACGCGTTGGAAGATTCACAAAATTAGCTCATTTTGTTCGTTAGAACTCACTTAGCACTCTTCCCCGAGATATAGATGTACCCGGGTCTGAAAGGGCTCTCCCTCCCGTGGTAAATGCATACAGACCAGAAATACACTGGAATCATATTTTAGCCCGCAAGGACACGTTCACTTTTTTTTGTACGTTTGCAGAGAAAAAAAAAAAAGCAATTTTTCTGAGAAGCTTAATTCATCGAAAAGATCGGCGCTGGCAGATCTGGCTACTGGCTGACTTTTTTTTCACCTGGGGAAAAAAAAACAACCCTGTTCAGCCCAAACTAAACAGTCACATTACAAAAAGTTCTCTCTAGTTCAGGGTGGTATTTAATGCAGTGTTGTTTTTTTTTAAATCAGATTTTATGCCTCAGTTTAGAATAGGGGAGGCTTTCTGAATCCCTTGGGGGGGTTCAGTCTATCTCGCGCCCTACAGAGGGGATGCGTGGGGTTATTGGAGAGGCAGTTCTGGGAAAGCAGTAAGTATATTCTTTATATCGTGTATGGGTTAAAATAGAAAAAATGTCTTACGCTGGAGACGATGTAGCACTAGGTAGGCTACAGAGGGACATTTTGTCCCAGCTCCGTCTCTGAGCTAATGTGGCACTGGACACTCTGACCCTCAGTTTCTTCGTCAGTAAAACAGGAGCCATAAACCCCGCCGCGCCCCCATCAAACACAGCCTCAGAACTGCAGTCCAGCCTCCCACGCGGGGACTGAAGGCAGCAGCAGCTCAGCAGCCAAGAAAAGCAGCGGCCTCAGAGCGCCGGCCCTGGGGACGGAGGTGTGCTTAGTAGCGAGATGTGGGAGTGTGGCCGAGGCTGAATCACCTACAGGTGAAAAAACACCTACATGGAAGTGCTTTTACAAGTCGAGAGATGTAAGAAACTGAGCATGTGACAATTTCTGATTTTGAACATACATGTTTGTATGCACTGCCAGGCACATAGAATATATTCCACAGGCATTCGATTTATGAGTGAATAAATGAATGAATGGATGTGTCGAAATTAACGTCGTCTCCTTCAAAGCGGACCCCGGAGGGGTGCCCCTCAGTGCATGGAGGATGTTTTCATATTAGTGTTTTGTCCTCAACCTCTGGGTGTCTGCAACAGCTAACTGAGGGGCTCCTGGCTTCTGGGTGTGGGAGACCTTGTTCAAGTGCAAATCTGAGCCCGGGGGTCTGCTCCAGGCAGCAAGGGGGTGTGGTGTTGAATCCCTCAGGCAGCGACTGCCTGGCCCTGTCAGAATAAGGTCCCCGTTCCTCCGCCTGGGAGGTCTGGGACGCAGGACCCAGTACTTTCCAATTCTTGCCAACTCTCTGGCCTCTCTTCAGACACACTCTTCCTTCCCTCTAGGCCAGTGGAAGTGACCTGAACGTCCCCCAAAGTTCCAGGCCCTCAGTGGCCTCTTGCCTTCACACCTGTTCTTTCCGTCTGGCATGCCCTCTGCCAGCCTGCTCTTCTCTTCAGAAGGGACTCAAGTGCCATTTCCTCTTGAAAACCTTCGCCCCCCCGCCCCCCGCCCCAGCTCAGTCCGGGCTTCCTCCTGTTGGCCACAGATGCCCTTGCTCTGTTGTACTGTAATTTTTAGTCTCTCGTCTACCTTCCTTTAGGACTTTGGACCTACAGAGAGCAGACAGACAGGGCCTCCACTTCTCCTTCCTCCCCCCACACCTCAGCAGGAAACACAGAGAGGCTCCCAGTAAACCCTTGCCTTTAACCTTGTGCATCCAGGGGCCAGGAGAGAACAGCATCGCAGAGAGACGAGGGTCTGCATATTCCACTCCGCTTTGTGAGTCATCTCAAATTCTCCCTACTCGTCCTCCAGCAAAAGGCCAAAGGCTTGGTAAAGGTGACAGAGCCTGGCTCAAGGACATTCCACCTGGTGCCATCTTCCAAGGGGTCCTCAGGGCTGAGGGCAGGCAAGGCTAAAATCTTGACATGTGTCCTCGGAAGGAGGAAGGTATTCAGAGTGGAGCTGTCCGGGGTCCGAGGGGAGGCAGGAGAAGGGAAGAGGACAACCAACCAACCTGGGCCCCGAGACCGTTGCCCGTGGGCTCATCTCGGGCTTGTTTCTTTGCTACATTGACCCTGCACAGTGAACCTTCCTGAGGACTCCTCTTCCCCTGTGAGCAGGAGACAGTCGCTAGCAGAGGCCGTCAGGCGCTCAGAGACCGTGAGAGGGCCTGGGACACTGACGACACTTGGGTCCGAGCAGCAGGGGAAGTTCAAGGAAGGCCACCATCAAAACGTGCACGTGTCCCGGCATCTGCCCACAGCCGCCATCATCCCAGCTGTGCGAGAGGCCTAATAAATCTGGTGATTTAATTACACGAAATTACTTAATCAGAGAGCTTTTTAGGCTACAAATTATTACTTTAATAAACCAGAGAGAATAAAGAAAAGTTTCTTGAATCTCTTTGCCAAATCAGTCTAGGCCTCCATTTTCAATTTAATAACTAATAGCGGAGGAGATTGAGATAGATGTTATTACAGATTTTTACAAGGCAAAATATATTTAAGCAGGATCAGAAGGTTAATTAAAATTATAGTCGGGTCTTGTCATTACCCAGTCCCTCTCTTGCTTCAGCGCGGCTGCTCCCGAGTTGAGCGTCTGCTTGATAAAAATGCTTAAAATGGAATCCTCATTGAACAGAGAATTATATTCAGTATTATTTCTGAGCCTCCTCTCAATGCACCTACGCCGGAAATAAATGCATAATTAACCCTTTTTCATGATAAATTAACATTCATTTTCCTAGGATTAGTAGGAAATAGCATAATACAGGGCAGGGCTTGCCTTCGTGGGAACAGTCCCGTGGGACCCTAACACTCTTAAAGGATTAGCGGGGCCTGCGATTCATGGTGCGTCTGTGCACAGGAAAATAGGATGCAGTTTCTGATCATCAGAGAGAGGTTTTGCTAATTGATAGCTTTGACAACTAAACAGAGAAGGATTGGCCTGCAAATCTTTGTGGGGATGACTTTGGAACCCTGGCCAGGGCGTGTGAGCAAAAGGAGGTGTCTGGTGAATATTTAACATTGAAAACGAATTCTTCCAGGACTTCCAGACATCAGGTTACTACAGCAGCCGCTGAAATCAGGGTCCCCGGAGGATAGATAAGCTTTCAGGAGGATCTCTTTGTCTGGTGCCTTCTCGTCGAAACTCTCGGGAGTTTTCATGCTTATCTGAGCTCTGTTTTATCAACGGGTAGGTTTCAATGACATAAACAGTATTGTTTGCCTCATTGGATTTATTAAGATGAGGTTAGAAAGGCAGGGACTGTTTGGAGAACACATTTCTGAGTCTCCTTGAGTCTTTAACTCAAAAATCCCAAGGCCTCGATGAACGTGAATGAGTTGCCATCAAATGTCTGTCGAGCACCCAGAAGTCATGAGATATGGAGCCTGCACTTGAAATGTTCAAGGACAGGGGTATGGGGAGGAGAGGGAGACAGGCTTCTGCCACTGCAGTCAATCCCAAATAGGATACAAGGTCCCTTTGATGTGGTCCAAAAGACGGAGTTTGGAAAGGTAAGTGCAGCCGCCTTCCACTTTTTTGCCATGAATAATGCATGCCCAAGTTTTTGTGCACATTATACGTGGAATTATCATGCCCATTATTATATCCTTGGTATGTAATTATTATACCCATGTGTGACACACATCCTTATTTTTCCCTCAGAAATTTGGGCAAAGTCATAGCTGGTGTGGCTCAGTGAATTGAGTGCTGGCCTGCAAACCAAAGGGTCGCTGGTTCAAT
This sequence comes from Phyllostomus hastatus, assembly GCF_019186645.2. Taxonomy (NCBI): domain Eukaryota; kingdom Metazoa; phylum Chordata; class Mammalia; order Chiroptera; family Phyllostomidae; genus Phyllostomus; species Phyllostomus hastatus. The sequence goes on along the minus strand of NW_025334004.1, from coordinate 24,864,687 downwards.
TCCCAGTCAGGACACATACCTGGGTTGTGGGCTAGATCCCCAGTTGGGAGCACACAAGAGGCAACCACACATTGATGTTTCTCTCCATCTCTTTGTCCCTCGCTTCCCCTCTCTCTAAAAATAAATGAATAAAATATTTTTTAAAAAATTTGGGCAAAAAAGTGCGTGTCCAGGTCATTACATTCCAAGCATTTTATGTGAATTATCTCAATAGAAAACTTGAAAGTAAAGAGAGTCACGAGTGGTATCACCCAGAGAGGAGGTGAGGTTGACCTTTCCTCTTCAATGGCATCTACCTAACAGATGCTGAAAAGGACTTAAGAGTCCTCCTCCATTTTTCTTCTTTACTGGTGGAATCCTTATGCAGACTGGCTCAGGGTCACATTGTGGATAACCCTGGTGGCTTTCTCCTGCTCATTCGGGACCTCTGATGACTGGGAGATTAGGGGCAGCTTTATAGGAAGGAATTTTTAATTTAATTTTCAAAGTTTAGGACCCTGGAGAATCTTTGGAAAGCAGAGTGAACTCAGCTGGTCAAGTCAAGGAGAACCTTGATGATCTCAGGGGCGCTGGGTGAGTTTGCTAGGGCCCCTGGAGCTAGTCCTGTGTCCTGGAGATGGAGGTAGGATTCCGGGGTGGGGAGGGCAGCCATCCTGTAGGGAGTGGGATGAGGGGTGATCAAGGGAAGGAGGCAGGGCCAGGGAACAGGGGGGCGGGCCCTGCAGCCGTGGAACTGCCTCTCAGTTCCCAGGGGTGAGTTCACTGAAGCGCCCCATCTGGAACCCCCATCTGAATGCCACTTAGGGTTTTGTTTTCAAAAGGAAGCTATTGAAGCGCTCTGAAGTACTGAGATTGTTTACATAGCAGAGTCATTGTGGGTTTTATTTTTGAAAGAAAATCTGGTATGCATATAATCTGCATGCTGGATGAGGATGGCTTCAAGAAACAGTTGGATCCGATCAAAGTAATGAGGAATAAAACAGTGCAAGTGGCAGCCAATACACCAGACAGACTCAGCGCTGGCCCCGGTCCCTACCTGGTGGAGAGCAGAGGGGAGGCCCTCTGGAACCTTTGGAGACTTCCTCCCCAGCCCCCGCAGGCTGTCCCTGCCCCTCTTCTGCACAGCGGACCCATAGGGACCCATAGGGACCCATAGGAGGGAACGTGTACCTCCACAGGCCAGCACCCATGCCCTTCCTTCAGAGGCCTGGGGAACAGGCAGAGCGAGGCCAGGCCCCAGCTGTGACGTGAGGACAGGTAGATATTTGAGGAGGGAAGGATGCGACCCAGAAGGACGTGGGCCAGGGCTGCCCAGTGTGGACAGTGGTTACATCTGTTAGTGGTTACAAGCGTTTCTTTATGCTTTCACCCTGTTGAAAGCTTCAGGAGCCAGTTGTTGCTGTTGTGTTGTCGATTTTCCCGCCTTGTTCTCTGTTCCATCGTGAGACTGATGTAAGTGGTAACGTGACAGAGGGGACCCTGACACCCAGGCTCTGCCAGAAGGCCACAGGAATTTTCCCTTTAACTCACGCCATATTCCAAGTGCCCACCCTCAATCAATAGTGGTTGATTGACAATCGCATGTGCCTGTTTCACCTAAAAAAGATGAAGAATTTCAGGAATCAGGGCTGAATTGTGAACCTGACCCTGAGGTTAACTCTCACATGTAATTTTTAGCAATGCTTACATTGGGATTATGGGTTTGAAATGTCCACGAATGCCTGATGACAGTGCAGATTCTCGGGATCCCCCCATGGACCCACTGCTTCAGATGCTCTGAGTGTGGAGCCTCGGGGTCTCCGGATAGTACACAGAGTAAAGATGGAGAGCTTCGTCTTACAGGTGCCAAATGACAGTCTAACAAAGAAAACGGGAAGGAAATATATGACTTTGGTTATAACTAATTTTGAAAATGAACTCATTCAGCATTCAGCAGACATTACCTACCAGGCATTGGGCCAAATGCACGGAGGTTTTAGGGGAATTGAGACAGTCTCCACCCGCAATACATACAGGGAGAAACAATGGGAAAAGGGATAACCGTGAGGCAGAAAGTAAGAGGGCACTGTCAGGGAGAATTCCAGTTGTTGAGGGAGAGAAAGACGCACGAGGCCAGAGGGAAGGCCTCCGCTTGCTGGTCCTGTGATGTTGGGTAGGAGTCAAACAGTTGGTGATGACGGGTAGGACAAGTTCAAGTCCAAGGAATTTCTTAGCCAAAGTATTGATGTGGGGAAGACTTGAAGCGCAATTGGCCAGTCAAGAAAACCTCAAGAGTCTGGTGTCAGAAAGGGAAAGCCCATGAGAAAATGGACAGTTGACAGTCTTCTGCTATGGAAAGGTTAGATAAAACACATTTGAGAAAACACGGTTGGGTTTGAGATGAAGCGGATTACTGGGATCCTTCAAGAGAGGAAAATCGTAGGCAGGTTTTGGCTGAGATCAGAGTGTAAGGAGTGGGAGGGAGTGGCGAGTAGGGAAAGGACACTGAAGTGGAAGTTCCTCTCTCCCTGACTCTTTGGTGTGGGATGGGTAGTCGGGGGTTAGGTGGCAATTTGAGGAGTTGAAGGAAGGTGCGTTGAGGTGAAGATCTGAATGTGTTTGTGCACAGGTGAGGGCTTGGAGGAAAAGAGAGGTTTATTAAAGATGCAAGAGAGAGGTGAAGTGGTCCCACAGAGCAGTGTAGATCTGGGAGCATTACTGTGTGAGTTTAAATAGCCATGCAGTCTCTCTCTCTCTCTCCCCCCCTCTCCATATCCCTCCCCCTCCCTCCCTCTCTCTCTGAGTGTGTAAGGGAGGGAGAGAAAGAGGGAGAGAGAGAGCAGGAAACCAAGACCAAGCCAGTAATTGGAAACCTCACACATGCACAGTAAGTTCTAGAATAGTTTGTGACCTGGGAGAGTAACCATCATCCACCAGGCTCGCTCTGGTTGGATGTGATTTCAGGGACCAAGGGAGATGCTGTTAATGGCCATGGTGCGATAGCGGATCTGAATTACCAGTTGAGAGAGCAGGAAGTACAATTTCAAGAGAGTGACAGCCTGACAATGCTGTTGAGTAAGACTTTCCCTCTTGGGGATATCCTCAGTGTTATAAGTAGAAAAAAATGTTCCAAACAGTTCAGGGAAATTGAAAGTAATTTCTTATTATCCATGATAGGAGAATGATTGTTGAGTGATAAGAACAAAATACTGCCACACGGAATCTCCATATGCCTTCCTTTTGGAGCATTCCCGAGATATTTTTGAGGACGAGGATGTTTTGCAGGCCGGCCAAGATATTAAGATAGAGCCACTGAAGAAACGAAGTCTCTGGTTGATTCAACACTCACCTCAGAATCAGAGATTTCGTGATCAAAAGCTCTCAGAAGCTCAGTGTTTCCAGAGAAGGCTACGTCCGAAGGACAGTTATAAATTCAGTAACACATTATTAAGAACCATCAATCCTGGGCAAGGTAGAGGGAGAAAACAATATCGGAAAAACAGTGCTGCTTGTGTACTTAAAAGAACAACAAAGGGATTTCCAGAAGTTTCATTTAAATGGTTTCAGGAGTTAGGAACACGATGTCTGTGCTCCTTTTCAACGGTCCTTCCCGACCGTGGTCTTTGGGAAAGAGGAAGGCGAGGGCTGGGTGTAGACGGATGCGGCTTCTGGTCGACCTTAAACTCTGCTAAAGGCAGCGCTGGCTTGCTGCTGTTTGAAAGTGAAGTAAAGATCTTATTTTTCAAGTGCAAATCGTGTTTGACTTTAATAGTATGAATTCTGTCAAGTAGTCTCTAGAATAAATTTGCACACAGTTTAACATAACACGAGTACATTAAATAGGGTTTGGCATTCAAAGACCCAACACCGAGCGGGAATCTGAAAATAAATGCCCACATTCTCCCCAGAAGACCATTCACCCTGAGGCCTTGGGCATTAATTTAACTGAATGAGGAAGCCACTGGGGCAGCTGTCGGGAGCTTATTTGATTTGTGAATAAACAATGCCTTCATTTTAAATGCTGTTCACTCCTACCCAAACCAAGGCAGGACCAAAAGCACAAAAGAGACTAATTGGTTACACACACATAAGAAAACTAAAAAACAAAACATTCTGAGATTTTTTGGGGGGGAGGGAGGGGGTCAGTGTTAGGTTTTTATTGAAAGGCAAATGCAGAATTTGACAGGCACTGCTAATTTTTAAGCCCAGCGAATGGTGCTAAGTCCCGGTTGTGTCTTGCTTTTAAGTGATACGGAGCAGTCAGATACCCGGTAATGAGGAGCTGGGGCGTGACGGGCCGTGCGGGAGTGTGATCTCTGGGCTTGCTGGCCGGAGGTAGCCAGTGCCCCGTCTGTGGCCCACGGGATCGGTGTGACAAGGGGAGGGCTGAGAAGTGCACCTGTCCTGTGTTGGTCTCCTCAGGGGAGGGAGAGGCCAGGCTCGCCTGACCTCGGGCTGTGGCACGCCTCTTCAGGAGCAGGATTGGTGTCTCTGAAGAGAAGCACCAGGGGTTCGGTGGGCACTTCTATGGAGCATCTTCAGCAAGGACCTGTTGACATTGCACAAGGTCTGGTGGCATTCGCTGTCTAACGCCTCCCTGGTGCTCGAGAGCCACATTCAACATGAGGACGTAGACCCTGGAGGATTCACTTGAGTTGGAATCCCCGGATGAGTAGGGCCTGGGAAGAAAATAGGTGGCCGTGGCTGGAGCAGAGTGTGAGGTGCTGGCTCACCTAGATTCCGCCCCCGCCGCCCCCCCGCCCCGTGGCTCACAAACTCCCCATGTGCTTTCCTGTCTGAAAGGGGAAGGTATGAGAACCAGGACACCCAGGTGAGGGCCGTGTGCTTTGGGCCCGTAGACCTGCCTCAGGCCATCCTAAGCTAGGGGACCACAGCAGGACAGCATGGCCCAGGGAAGGAGCCCTCCCGGGAAAGGCGAAGGTATGTTTCCGAGGAATGGATTGTATTTATTCATGAATTCTCGTGAATTTCAAGATGTGGCTTGGAGTTTGCACTTAGCAACTGACAAAACCACCATGAAACGGCCCTGTAAGGCACCACAGTGACATCGGAAACCCGGGCCTGCGTTGGAAATCTGGGTCTGTGGGTAAATTGCTTACCGACAACGTCCTCGATGTGTCGAGAACAAATAGGCTTGTCTTGGTGTCGGTTGTACTTTGGCGTTTGATGTTTCTCAAGCAAGTGCCTGGCCTATGGGCACCCAGGGAACACTGGATCCAAGCAAGGGCAGCTGGTATGACAGAAACGAGGAAGAAAATGTTAGCGTGAGTGCCCATGAGTGCTTTTCCTCCCCAGATCACATGTGTTAATGGAACACGGGGTTATGCCCTACTCGTAGAATTTTATGGTATTTTCTTTCCTAAAGAGCCAGCAAATAACTAGGGGTGTTTAGTGACCTTCTTTATGAGTGCATTCCTTTTATGGGTCATTACATTGATTTTCTTCATCCAGGCCCGCCTGGGGAGATTAAGAGTGGGGCAATTGGCCTTTCCCACACTGTACATGGGGGGAGCGGGGGCTGGCTGCCGGCAGCAGGTGACATTGGAACGGTCAGCAGCCTTGTGCCCATTACATCGAGGAGCTGACTATCTCCCCGTGCCGTTCTGCACGCAGGTATAGTTAGTTGCCTTTTCTAAGACAGGAGCTCCAGATCCGCAATCTTGTCTTTGTGAACCCAGTCACGTTGTCCACGCGCCAAAGGCATGCACAGCCCCTGCAAAGAAATCTAAGTCAAAGTGTTTCTTTAATCAGTTGACATGTAATTCACCTGCCATGGACTTCACACTTGAAAGTGCTTTTCAGTATAGTTACAAGGTTGTACAACCATCACAACACAGAGACCTTGGAGCAGTAGAATGATTGTCTTTTTATTCCAGGAGGAACTTATTGTGATGATTGAAAGTTTTCAACATGGGATGTAGCTTTCCTGTGCGCTTTTTCCATTGAGTGAAATGCTCATGGGTGCGTGCGTGTACGCGTGCATTTTCCAGAGCCTCAGCAGATGAACTTCTTTGCAACAGACTGTGAGGCCCGACCACATGAATTTGGCAAGAAGGGAGCCCAGAGCCAGTCCAGCTTGGGAAGGCCCACCCAGGAGGCCTTCGGTGCCCCAACCACCTCCTGACCATGACTAATGCAGAGCTTAGGCAGGTGGAGAAATCCAGGCCCTAGGCTCTGAGGCTAGAGCTAATGCTGCTCTCCTAGGACCTCTGATCCCCAACCTCTCTCTCCATAGGCCTCAGTTCCTGGTCTCTGGCTTGACCTCCTCCTGCTCCCCGTAAGGGTCAGGCCAGGCAGCCCGCAGAGATGCCAGGTCCAGCTACTGCCGGTTATCCCGCCCAGCCTGGGTACCCTTTGTATTCTGGGTGAGCTGATAACACACAGTGTGGTCAACACGTGACATAATCTCAGGAAACAGAGCTGTCAGGATCATGCTGCTCAGAAACCTGGAGCTTGAGAAGGAACTGGTGGGCAGGAGGCAACGTGGCAAACCAGCCCCTCCTCATCTGGGGGTTGTTATCTGAGTTGTGGCCCACAGTAATTCCAGATTTTTTAAATGGCCCTAAATAGAGCCAAGTGAGCCATTTGCATATTGGCCTATACCCGTTTTGCACAATCGTAGTCAAGTTGTGTGTAGGATGTCCATTTTCAGGGCACAGTTACAGTCAGTTTCCTTCCGCAGTTTGTTACAGAAACGCCGTTCTTCCCAAATTCGTTCTGGTGGGACGTGGTGGGACCCACCCAAGTAAGAATCTGCACGTTTGGCAGCTGGAAGGTGAGGGAGGGTCTTGGATTCAGAAGCAGCGGGAAAAACAGCACATAAACAAAGGCCACACGTCAGGGTGGAAGCACGGGGTGGGAGAACTGAGCTTTCTGGGGACGGAATGAAAGAACACTTAGAGTGTCAGAAGGTCGTGGAAGGTGTGTTTCCTAGTTGAGACTTCCTAAGGCCGTGGTAAAGATGCACATCCCGCCTTCCTCCCCATCTGGTTAGTTCCACGGGTGAAGCATGGGCCGGCAGGGCTCACCTCTCCTCTCCGAGGTGGCCCCACGGCTCTTCTGCCTGAGTAATGCCGCCCGGGCCCATCCTGCAGGCTGGAAACCGTCCAGTGACTCTGGCTACTGGCCCCATCTTGCCCAGAATTCTCCTGAGAAGGAGACAAGAGTCCTGGGTGTCTACTGGTTTCTACATGTGCACGGATTTCCTTTGAGGGGGTGAGCAGTAAATTAAGATCCTATAAGCAAAGAATTAATAATTCATCATTGTTATTGACAGGTGTCCTCCTTTCCACATAGTTCAGAGACCAGCCCTGACTTACGTCAAATTGAATTCAGCCTGTGAGTGGATGTTCGGATCCATTAATGGCTGTGTGCCTGGTGGTCCCCGCCTCTTGGGGGTTATCTAAATGCATGATTTGTTAAAGGCAATACATTTTTTTTGGTGAAACTTATATTGCCCATTAATTGGCCATTGATCTCAAGCCCATTTAGGACAGTTATCCTTAGAGATAATTGTATGCCTTTGTCATGTTGTATAACACTGGATCTTAGTTTATTGCTTGTGGATTATGGTTTCATCCCAGGCACTTGAATGATGCCTAGTGATTTCTTACTGACATTCATCCAGCAAATATTCCTGGAGCATCTACTGAGTGAGATGAAGGGCCGAGCATGTGGTACACAGAGACGGATAAGTGATGTTTGCTGCCTTGTAGGCATTTCCGACTGGTTGGGAAATAAGACGTACACCCAAACAACTATTACGGAAAAGTGCTAAGCACCCTTCTCCTCCAATGTTGGCAGGGATGCACGACGGCTGCAACAGTTTGGGAGAGTAATTTGACAGTATCTTCTGAAATTAAAAATATTCTTCCCTTCGACTCTGCAATCCCCTTTCTAGGAACCTAGTGTGCAAAGATGTAGTATGCAAAGTCATAAACTCCAGAGTGCTTACTGCGATGTTATTTGGAACAACAAACAATAAAAACCAAAAGACAAAAACCAGAGGGCTTTTATGTCCAGTGACAGGGGACCAGAGAATGAGTGACAGTTCTTACAAGGCAGTAGAATGCAGTTGATCGCGTGGATGAGACAATTTCTTGTGTCCCTGATACATTGGTTAGTGGAATAAGGTAAATTTTACACGATTCAATTTTGATACAGAAAAAAAATCTGTACTTTGGAATTTTTTTATGGTTCGTTCTGTGACGGGAGGTGGGATTCATTTCTGGCGCATGATTTGTAAGTTGGGGAATCACAGGTGGCCTTCACTTTTTGTTTCCTGAGTTGGTCTACAGGCAGCGGGGGTGGGTGGGAGGAGGGGAAGATGTGCTGTCCCTTGGCCCTCTGTGTGTGGTCACCTGTGTCCCGCATGTCTCAGGGGGCACCTGGGGGTCAGCAGAGCAGGCCTGCCCCAGGCTGCCCAGAAGCTCCAGTCTCTCACTTCAGTTGCCCAGGGAGGGTGTGAACCAGGCCAAAGCAGTGCAGCGGGTCATGTGTAGTGCAAGTTCAGAGTGCATGCTTCTGGTCAACCCTCGACATGCACAGCCACACCCAGGGCCCAGGGCTGGGGCACGTGGCGCTTCATACCTTGAACGAAGCGCCTTCCTGTGGGGAAGGTTCCTGTGACACAAAGCCCTGTGCTTCCGTTGTTGGGTTACAGAAGGAAGCCTGGAGCTGTGACTTTAGTCATGATACAGGCTGTTTGGCTTTCCCCCTCCGCTTTGGCCTGTACCTACTGATTTTGGCCCACAATGCATTGCCCATAGTTGAATACAGTCAGAATATGTGTTGGCATTTTTTAAAAAATGTAGCTGCATCACACTTTCGAATCTCAGGTATCATGATGCACTGTTCCCTCCCAGTGCAAGGTTCTGCTGTGGAGGATGGGCAGCCCCTGTGTTTGCAGGCACCCAGGGGTCCAGTGTGTGTGTTTGTGTGTGTGTGTGTGTGTGTGTGTGTGTGTGTGCGTGCAGTTTGAAGCAGGGGTCCCCAACCTTTGGGTGATGGACCACTACCAGTCCAGGCCTATTAGGGACCGGGCTACACAGCAGGAGGTAAGGTTGAAGGTACCGCGCTTGAATCTTCCTGAAACCATCCCCCCAGCCCTGGTCCGTGGAAAAATTGTCTTCCACGAAAATACACCCTGATGCCCAGAAGGTTGAGAACCGCTGGTATAAGGGACCACGTGCACTGATCACATGGCTGAGACCGTGTCAGTGTGGGGCCTTTGGCACTGCAGCCGTCGGTGACCCTGTGAGCTTGGCCCTGGGCACCCGCTGCCTTTGCACGAAGGGTAGACCCTGGGCTCCAGCTTTCTGCACAAGTCCTCATTGTTTTGTTCTTAGTGCCCCTTGGGGGCCGGGGTCAGATCTGTCTCCCCTTCCTTGCTGTTGGTGGCCCTCCACATCCTGCTGAGCATTGTCTAGACACCACTGTCCTAGTGCTGACACTGCTCTCCTGCACTGCTGGCTGGAATAATGGTCCCCCTTCTGGGGCACTGGCCTCACTCCAGGGCCGTAAGCCCCCTTCCTGCCTGGAGGCCAGAAGTTCAATTCCCGCTGCACGGAGCAACCTCTTTGGTCTTGCACAGTTTTCTTATGAATAAAATGGAGAGAAAAGTGCCTTTTCACCCAGCTCCCAAGGATTTTGCCTGAATCTTTCATTTATTTGACAGATATCTTTTCAGTCTGGTACGCTGCCCATCCTTGGTCCTAGACCTTATGGGGCTTATAGTCCGTCTAGCTGGACATGCCATTTCCAAATGTATTTGGTGATTATAGTCACGGGGGAAATAAATCTCCAGTCGTGGGGTAACTCTCACCACCTTGCTTTCCGGGGAGCACGCCGATCAGGAATAATACCCCCTTTCCAGCCCCGGGGCTGCTTGCTCTGCTGAGTTCATCTCACTGCCTCCGCTGGGGGCGGGGGGCGGGTGGCTCTTCCGGGAGTTCTGCATCGGTGCAACTCGGAGACCATCCCTGATGACGTGGGAATGACAAGTCATACCACCAGGACTGGTTAGTGGGAATGACCCAGAGATCAGGGACTTTGCTATGAGAGAAGTTTTCAGATTCACCACATTCACCGAGCAAGAAATGGAAGGCTGCGGTCTGTCCAGATCACCGCGTTTGTGCAAAGCCAGGGGGCATCAGGGCACATCAGAGATGCCCCTTGTCACCACCCCTGAGGTTCAGGACCAGAGACTGGCCTGTGGCGGTCTGTTCACTCATTCATCCCTTCATCTCATCGTCATCTGTTGTACACGGTGCTGGGAGTGGAAAGCTTACTAAGGTGGTTCTGCTGTAGGGAACTCCTAATTTAGCAGGACAGACAGGCACACAAACAGATACTATGACAAGTGTCATTGGTGCAATGAGGGTGTGGCAGGGCAGGGAGGAGGAAGAGCCTCATTGGAGCAGAAGGCAAGGAAGGCTTTTTCTTCAAGGTCAAGTAGGGCATCACCAGGAGGGCATGGAGGTGCTTCAGGCACGGGCACAGCACATTCAGAAGAACAAAGGCTGGGGGGAGCAGGACTATGGAGTCTGGGGAGGGTGACAGGTAGATTGGTGCCCCTCCTCCATTGCCAGTAGTCACCACTGTGCTGGTGTGCTGGGTATTATTCCCCAGGTGGCTAGTTCAGAAAAGTGTAAGAAACAGCATGGCTGCCCCTTCTGGCCGTGGGATGCCCAGGTCTAGCAGCCGTTGAGTAGTGGACCCTCAGAAGAAGTCACCAAAACCCTACTTTGGAACCTATGTGGAGAGCAATTTGCATTCAGGTTGGCCAACAGCATTTCTTCAAAACACTGCTTCCGACTGTTGTACCTCCAGATTTCTCTGTCCACCCCCAAGGGGCGCCCAGGGAGCTAACGCCCAAGGAGATGTTTGGATTAACCTTTCCTTCGATTTCTTAATGCTTGAAAGCACCTTCTCTCTGAGTTCCCCCCTTATTCATTCTACTTGGGAGAGCAGCGCGAGTCGCAGTTGAAGACAGTTCTGCCACTAAGCCTGCAAAGTTGTTACGCGGTAGTTGAGACTAGTTGGTTATAATTAGCTGGCATTGCCCATGATAATTATACACGAGAGTGCCCATGCAACACGTTGGAGGAGGAGACAATGAACCCCCTCCCTCCTGTTGGTAACACAATGCTACAACTCAAATTAAAGAACAAAAGGGAAACGGTGTAGAGCCTGCGATGAAATATCATCTCTAATTGGGTTTTCCTTCCACAATAGCACAGATTAAATGCAGAGTGTCAACTTAACCTTTCCATTTGCCGTCTTTATCAGCCAAACACAGATGGTTAACATGATTTATAGTTTTGTTCTTATTGTAGTTCTCAGCCGTTTAATTGGAATCAGATTATCAGACCGTTTGGAAACAACCTGGAGTGGAAGTGTTGGTTTTGTCACCGGGGAAGATAAATAAGGAATAGGTAGGGCTGGAACACGCATTTGCCTGAACCCGAAAACACCGCGTGGGGGATGTGGGGGCGGGGGCAAGACAGATTTCGAAGCAGTTTTAGTTGGATTCCAACGTTCGGGCCTCCACACGGTCCTTTGCACGGACAGGTTTTTAACGTCGTGTAAATATCATTTGTGCTGTGGATGAAACATGCCAAAATAAAATTCTGGGGGAAATTCTTCAGAAAACTGAAGAAAATCATTTGAACCCATAACTTAATTTGAGATTACTCCTAATGACCTGTAATTTCCTCCCTCTGAACTGGTCCCATTACATTAATCAAATTGATGTAGTGGTGATAGATTATTCTCATTAGAAGGAATAGTCTTTTGTTGTCCTCACCGGCCTACCCTCTGGAACCCTGCGCCAGGGGCCGTTCAGAAAGTCTGGCTGCGTTCCCTGTTTTGAGTGGCAGGCTTTATCTGGCTTGATTTGATACAAGGTCTGCGCTGCTTCTTGCCCAGCCCGAGGGGACCCGTTTGTGAACAGAAACACTCTCCTTTGGTAGCTGCCTCAGGTGCAACTGATTCCCCTGGGCCACGCGGGCCTTCTCTGTTTTCTGGCATTTTCTTTCCGTGGGTGTGCCGGAGAGCCTGTCCCGTCGGAGGGCTTGTCCCCTTCCCACCAGCCAGATCCATAAACCAGGGTTGGTCTTTACAACCATCTCTTGTTTCCCGAGGTTCCTGAGCCTCTCTGTCTCTGGGACTGCCTGTCGTGCTGGCATGCACCGAGCGTGACAACTGGGTGGCTCAGCGGCAGGGCTCTCTGCACCCTGACAGCCCACCCTTCAATTTTTCATGAGGGGCTGGAGGAGCGAATGTGCTTTCCTGCATTTTCCTCTGCGCTTTGCTTCCGGGGCTTTGCCTGTGTTAACCGCGTTTTCCCGAGCCTGTTCTCGCTTGCGGGGTGAAAGTCGCTCAGCCAATCAGCAAATTGGGGGGGGGAGGAATATAAACACATATTTTATCATTCTTGGTGCATTAATGTTTTATCAATTGCTGGGCTGTGGAAGAACGGCCATTGCTTTGACTAGCCCTTTGCAGGTGAACCGAAGCAAATCACTTTCATCTTGGGGCTGCCCATGAGCACCCTGTGTGTGACAGGCAGGTGACAGGTGGCCTCTGCTGCCTGCCTCTTCAAAGGGACTGCGTGTCACCATGTTGGGGATAGTGGTGCCAAGTCTTCAAAGGACCTGGGAGCCCAGGACCCTGAATTTAAATCCATTTGCTCTGCCAGCTACCAGCTCTGTGACTCGGGCAGGTTATTTAACCTGCTTTAAGTCCAACTCTGTGTCTTTAATATGAGAACAATAATACGCACTTCATAGGCTTGTTGGGAGGATTAAATGACATAAAGTTCTTGCCACAGGACTTCTGAGAAGCTATTCATAATATTTTTACTTTACCCTGGAGGTAGGTTGTCTCTCTTTTGTGATTGTTTTGAGGAGCGCTAATCAAATCCAGATAAAAATCTTTTGTCAGATAAACGTGTTGCCATTATCTCCTCTCACACTGTAGCTCGTCTTTCACTGTTTAAAGGGTGTCATTCAATGAACTGAATTTTGTTTATTTAATGCTGTCCAGCTTGTCAGTGTTCATTGTGGTGAGGGGCCTTTGTGTTTTAAGAAATCTTTGCTTATCCCAGGTCATTCATTTATCTTCCTGTTTCCAAGAAGCTTTGTTACTAACTTCCACACTTAGGAGAGTCACTACTTTTTAAAGAGCTCTCAAATAAATGGAAAGCTCTCCAAAGTGATGTCATAAGGCGAGGGAGTTTAATGTCCAAAGCAGCAGGTAACACCCAACAGGACAGGATCGCCAGCATCGTTGGGGTGGGATGCATTTGACAATGCCTTGTCGCTGGCCCACGGCCTGACCCTGACCATGTCCACGCCACAGGAGATGGTGGACTTCTTACCAGTGCCCTAGTCCTCATCCCTACAAACCTCTTCTTGCTCTAGGAGTTCCAGAAAGATGTGGAAAGGGAGGAGGCATGGTGAAATGGCCCCAGGGGCTCTGGGAAGGGCAGCACCCTTTGTTCCGCGCTCCCCTCGCTCACCCCGTCTCTGTACCTTCTGAAAACCTTTGTGCCTAACACCTAACCTGCTCCCCTGGCTCAGGACCTCTCTAGAAAACTGGCTTTGTAGCGTCAAACCAATCACTTAACCGTCCTGAGGCTGTTTCTTGATTTGTAAAACTGGGGCAATAAAGAAGGCCACTCGGTATTTATTTGTTGGATGGATGGGTGGGTGGGTGGGTGGGTGGGTGGATGGTTGGATGATCAACTATGCTGACCATTTGACATTCAGTTCAGTGCTCAGTAAAAGAACTTGCCTTCTAATCCCCCCCTAACAAACAGTAATTACTTGCTGGACAACAAAGGGTCATCAGCTTAGTGAATCTAATGTGGCAGATATGAAAATAAGTCCACGTTATGTTAAGAAGTCCACAGGCAGCTTTGCCCGATGGTCATGGTCGGCAATGTGTGTGATTCTGAAATATCACCAAAGTAAATAAATACATGAAAGACACTGCCTGGGCGTATACCTGACTCATGCTGAGTAGGTGAACGTGCTGCTAGAGAGATGCTTTGGAAATGGTGAGCATTTTCACGTGGTGGTTACAAAGATAGGTGGTGGGTGATCACGCAGCGTGGGGTACTGAATTATCACAGTGGCCTCCTCACTGGCACCGCCGCTTCCTCTCTGGCCCACCTGACATGTCCGTGGCCATGCACTCTCCACCCAGCAGACGTGAATTGGATCGTGTCACTTCCCTGCTTAGAGCCCCTCGGTGACTTCCCTTTGCACCAGAGTAGTATCCCAACTTCTTCCCGTGCCTATGAAGCGGAGTGCCTGACTCTTGCCAGCTTTTCTGACCTCATTTCCTACCACCCCCCTTCCCACACTGCACCTAGACACAGTCTCCTCCTTGCGTCTTGGATCACCCAGTGTCTCCCTGCCCCGAGGCTTGGCTCAGCCCTCGCCTTCTGGGAGAGCACTTCTCTGCCTTCTCGCCCCAAAACTGGGTGGTCGAGTTGACTGCTCACGTTACCACATACCCCCTCTGTAATAAACACCTTGTTTGTTTGCCTTCTTCCTCTCTGGTTCTGCACTGTGGTTCAGTCCTGGGACACCTTAGGTGCTCAACAACCTGCTGAATGAATGAACGACCATTTGTTATCAGCCTCTCCCCACCCTGTCTTCTAAGACCACCCATCTGCCAGGCCTTCGTCATGTGTTTATCCTCCTGCCTCCTACGCTCGCCTCCTCCAAGGCCAGCCACAAAGTTCAGATGGGCCCTCGTCCTTCCATCTTGCCAGCAGCCGCTCATCTCCCTCGGAGATTCATTGTTTCTATTCCAGTGTCTCCTTGAATCGATTTATCCAGTGACAAGTCACCGCTCCACTCTCATATTAACGATCATCGGCTACCTCCCACCCAAGAGAAGACGCATTGCTTTGGCCTTGTCGCGGGGGTGGGTGTTCCTAGTGTTCCTGCCCAGGGAAGGGCCTCCTGGTGTCATCAGCTCAGTAACACAGACTACCAAGGCTCCCCTTTGGGATGTGTCCTAGTCGATGGTCCCTTGGTTGGGGAATAAGAACCCAGGCATGTCTTATGGAACCCTAGGACCAGAGAAAGCACGTGTGGGGCTTACAGGGGGCCTTGGCTTGATACCCAGTCTCAGTGTAAGCAGGCAGCAGATTGGATTGACCCAGGCGGTGACCGCTGCTTCAGTCAAATGTGGCTGGGGTGGGGGACTCTCAGGGGGGTGCTCTATGAGTGCGAAAAGCGTTCCTAGGGAGATGCGGACTGTGCACACACCCGGTGTGGTGCCCACTGTGGGACCCCACAGAGACATTTCCATGTCTCCTGCCTAGGAGGGCACATACCTGGCAGGAGTATTAGCAGGAAAGACTGGCCAGCCCTGATCTGGGAAACCTCCTGAAGGATATGCAGCGGGGCTAGGGTTTTTCCTTAATGACAAGCAGTGCAACAGTCAAGGAGGTTAGAGGAAACCTGTCCGCTGGGATGGCTTGGGATATGGTGGGCTGGGGCTGGGGCTGGGGAAGCTAGTGGGTGCGAGAGGAGGAGTAATGGGTCTTTAGAAATAGAGCTGACCTAGAGGTTCGGCATCTGCCCGAGTTCAAATCCCAGCCCCACCACTTAGCCTTTCCTCATCTTTAAAATGGGGAGGACAGACTAAAATCATGCATGTACAGTTCTTGGGTGGTACCACGTTAGACACAGAGTGAGCCCTCTGGAAACAGTCACTAGCATACCTGTTAGAAGGCTACACCTGCACTGTCTCCGGGGAGGCCATTCTTGGAGTACCTGGGACGTGTTCAGAGGAGGATCTCCGTGTGAGGCTCTTGGCCTCTGGTACCCTGACTTCAAGCTGAAAATGGGAGTGATTGTGTTTTTCATGATAATGAAGAATGGTTTGAAAAATAGTCAACCCCACTCAGAGCCTTCCCAACCCGAGGGATTAAGGAGTCTGATTCTTGTCTTGACATACTAAGGAATATGCATAAGAGGAAAAGTCCCAAGTCAGCTCTTCCATTGATGTCCCCAGTTAAGGCGCTGCAACGTTAGGATGAACTGAGTCCATTAGCTGATGGGCAGGTGCCCGATTTGAAATGCTTGGGGATTGTTAAGCAGTCGAGATGTACCACAGAAAAAATCTGTTTTCAACTTCTGAAATTCCAGGTGTCTTCCTGCCGGGGTGGGGGCGCGGGTGGCGTGTTTTCTTCCTCCAGTGTGTTGTGAGCGGTTCGCGCGCTCACCGCTTACTGCCCCTTCAGCTATGCGTTCCCTTTGATCCCAAGCTTATTAAAAAATGCAAATCTAAATTGTGTCTTATTAATGTGATTCTTTGTGCTAAAGCTGTGGGGGGTTAAAAATCCCAGGTTCTTGAACATATTTGGATTTTTAATGGGCAAAGTGCGACGAGAGCCTGCTTTTCTGCAGGCTATATTTTCTAATCAACTGTTATGAAAGATTTTTTTTATTGTGCTGCTATTTCTTGCTTTCTTGGAATTCAAGGAGATAACGAGTGTCGATAGCTTCATTGTCACACGCCAAGTATTCTCAAGCACGTCAGGGTCCTGATTAATTTGCTGTGACTTCTCCAACACGACAGTGGCTCTTACAGGAACATTCTGGAAGCGTGTTTTAAAAGTGTACATAGTGTTGGAGCTACCTTACTGAT
The DNA here is from genome assembly GCF_019186645.2 of Phyllostomus hastatus. Lineage (NCBI taxonomy): Eukaryota > Metazoa > Chordata > Mammalia > Chiroptera > Phyllostomidae > Phyllostomus > Phyllostomus hastatus. The sequence goes on along the minus strand of NW_025334004.1, from coordinate 24,848,013 downwards.
CATATATGACTTGCCGGTGATCCCCTAGGCTTGTGGGACACTTGCGTGGTGGGCGTGTCCAGCCAGTTACTTGTCTGGATGTGCACAACCTTCCTTAGACCTGGGGTGCTCTTGTCATTAGAGCAGTTTCTCTCCTTGAAAAAAATAATGCACTGGGAATTTAATTTGAATCAACTGAAAAAGTGACCCCATTCACTGTTTAGTGAATCTCAAAAATCTTGAGCGAAGATCTCGATTGTTCATTCTCTCATTTGTCCTCCCTCGTCTCCATGTCCCGGAAAAAGCTGCATCCTTATGTTTAATGATTTTGTTTTCCTTCGGATCAAAGTCAGTGGTGTTACAGAAGTCATCATATGGAAATGATCCTTTTCTGTGTATTCATCTGTCTGTGAGTGCCCTCCCGGTCAAGCTCTTCCTGGAGCAGGGCCTTGGTGGTGGAGCCTGGGCAACGTGGAAGAAGCACGTGAGCCCGTTAATGACAAAACGAACACAGCCCACACTGTAGCACGTGCTGTGTGCTGGGCACGTGTGGTCGTGTTGCATCCTCACAACTCTGGGAGGTCTGTGCTGTTAGTGCCAGGTCCTATTTGACAGACGAAGGAAGGAAGAATAGAGGTTAGTAACTTGCCCGAAGTCATGTGATCGTGGGGCCTGCGGTGGGGAGATTCGAGTCCTTCTGGCTCCGCCTGCAGCCAGCTGTGCGACTTGCGGGTTCCTTTCCGCCACCTTTATTATTTCATTTTTTTGGAGGGGATGGCTGTGATTTAAACATCTTTATTATTTTTATTGTTATCCTATTACAATTGTCCCAATTGTCTCCTCCTTTGCCCTCCTCTTCCCATCTCACCCCCCACTCCCACAGTCAGTCCCCACACTGTTGTCCGTGTCCGTGGGTCATTCATACGTGTTCTTTGTTCAGTCCCTTCCCCTTCTTTCCACCATTCAGTCCCCCTCCCACCTCCTCTCTGGTCACTGTCAGTCTGTTCCACGTTTCCATGCCTGGGGTTCTGTTTTGATCATTAGATTCCCGTTAATTCATTGGGATGACATTGGTTAATGAAGTTGCATAAGTTTTAAGTGTACGCTTCTATAAATACATCATCTGTATATTACATTGTGTGTTCACCACCCAAAGTCAAGTCTCCTTCCATCACTACGTATTTGGCTCCCTTTGCCCCTTTTCTTTTTTTTTAGATTTTATTTATTTATTTTTAGAGAGGGAAGGGAGGGAGGGAGATAGAGAGAGAGAAACATCGATGTGTGGTTGCTGGGGGCTGTGGCCTGCAACCCAGGCATGTGCCCTGACTGGGAATCGAACCCGCACTGCTTTGGTTCGCAGCCCGCACTCAATCCACTGAGCTACGCCAGCCAGGGCTTCCCTTTGCCCTTTTCTACCTCCCAGCACCGCTTTCCCTCTGGTAACCACCGTGCTGTTGTGTCTGTGAGTTTTTGTTTATTTGTCTTGTTTATTGATTCACAGCTTTCACCTTTCTATCCCTTGTATTGAATGTGAGTGAAATCATATGGTTCTTGACTGTTATTAAAATATTGGACTGGATTATCTCTGAAGTCCCCTATGGCCCTGAAGTTTTATCATTCTCGGTAATTATTTTAAAGCATTCCAAGGGTAAGCCAGAGGACAAAAGGCAAAGTTCGCAAAACATCCTCCGCCTTTGCGCCCACCACCACCAAATAATTTTCCTTGTTCTCATTCTTGATAAAAGCACGATGGAAAATAGCCCAGCCGCCACATCCTATAATAATCGCCATCTGAGGCAGAAATGGTTACAACGCATATTCTAGAAAAGGCCCCATGTGGCTTTTTGACACCTCCACTGTGGTCCCCTGGAAACGGATATCTGGGGGAGGAACGTTCGCAGGTGGGAAGCGGCAAGGGCCTATTTTTAACTCGAGACCTTTTGCGGGGTTCCTTCCTTCCTCCTCTGTCGTCTCCGGCTATAGGAAATGAGATTTCTCCTCGCTCTCGTTCGCGGGAGGCCCTGTGGCTCCTAAAGGGAATTTTCTCTCGGTGGCTGTTGAAGTGTTTTACAAAAAAGAAGTTTGATGTGCTCTGTGAGAGGATGGCAGGTGGCGGCTTTTTGTGTCATTCTCTGACATGTGCCAGCGGATGTGAAGTGACATGTGGTGACAGAGTCACGCTTGGCGCTAGCGTTTTCTTTTGTCTTGATAAAGCAGGTAGCCCTTTCTGTGCGGAGTCGGGAGTGGGGGCATAAGCCGGTCTCTTCTCGAAAAAGGATGTCACACGTGCGTTTTTCTTTTTTAATTTGAGGGCATATTAAGAACACCTAGCTCCAACCAGCAGAGCACGGAGCTTGACCCTTGGTGACTGACAGCTGTCACAAGATCTGGCAGGCTGCCACCCCGCCCCCAACAATTCACCACTGGCTGTTTCCCTGGAGATTTCAGGAGGCAAGCGCACTCAGCGTGTTCTCTGTTTCTGTCTTTACCTCTTAATGGAACGTTTCAAACATACATACAAATGTAAACAGAAATACAAGTGTACACACAAGTACCCTTATCAAACCTTAACCTATTGCCATATTTGCAGCTGATATCTCTCTCTTTCTCTCTCTCTCTCTCACACACACGCAAATACACATAAATAAATCATTACAGATTCCTTCCTTCCTCATCCCCAGGTCCCCAGGGGTGGATTTACTGGGAAGCTGATGAAACTTAAGATGCTGGCGCCTTCCTGCCACAAACCCTAGGAGAGGCTCGAGCAATGAGTTTCCACGATTATATATGCTTTTGTAAAAGTTTGTAAAGTTTGTGGAAGACAGGACTTTAGCTGCAGTTGGCGAGGATTACTGTCTCTTTCCACTCCGCCTTTTCCTCAGTGCGGCAGGATTTGGTAGTTCTCAGATAACTGAGGAGCATCTGGCTAAGGGCAAGTTGCCATCAGGGGTGCATTGAGTTTGGGTTTAGTGGGATATATTTCTGTGGGTCCCAGTTATTTCCATGGATTGTTGAGTCGTTGCTAGATGTCCCCGTGCAAAGAAGGGGTGCGGCTCCCAGGAATACTCCCACTGCCCACTGTTCCCACTCACCAGTGACATGTCACGGAGCCATGGGACCAGAGGTCCCGGAGCAGCAGCGATACGAACGTGTCCGGTGGTTCCCACACCCGATGTTTGTGGGTGGTGGAGGAGAAACGAAGTATGAACGGTACAGAGCCAGGAACGAGGCCATGGGAAAACATGTCAAGTCATCAAGCATATTAACTTATAGGCAAACGCTTCTACTCCTATCAGCACTTAACTCAAATTGGAAGTCATCTCCTGTCAGGGATATGCTTGATAATGTGTCATAGACAGTGATAACGCATCCTATTTTTCTGTTCAAAACTCTGTTCATGTTTTAAAGAAAGCATCCTAGATTATATATGCTGTGGCCCTACAACACCTCGGGTCCCTTTAGATATTGGACTCTGTTCCGCTCTTGATTTGGTGTTCATACTTACCATTTATGCTGTATGTATGCCAACTATAGAAATACACACACCCGTATTTTAGGGTTTTATTCTTTATTAAAATATCAATTGGGACCTATACTTGGACAGCTTGCCTTGTTTACAAACATTGTTTTGAAATTTACCCATCTTGACACATAGTCCTCTTGTTTATTCATTTTTCACTGCCATTTGTAGTTTTTCACGGCGTGACTATACCATAATATATTTGTCCTGTCTTCTGCCAATGGGCACTTGGGTTATAATAATTATTCATTGAAAGTAAACCAGGGACAATGAAATCTCATAGTTATTCATACGTATGAGAAGTTCTCTATAGCTGTGGTCTTCAAACATTTTTGCTCATAGAGTCTCCAAAAGAATTTAGGAAATCTGTGTGCTTCCTCATACATATTCTAATTGACAGCTAAAATATTTCAGCATATGTTTATGTAGTTGGAAAGAATTTGCACAATTTTAATGTGTTTCAAGATAAAGTATCACTCTTTTCAAAGAATTCAGTGAAAGGAAAATAGGATAATGATTTGACTTTCATTAGCATCCATTTAAATAATATACTACTAAGATTTTCCTTAATATTTAGAAAGTTTATATCACTCCTTTTGCTCTTTGAACTTAAAATTCTATCCTTTTCCATCCTCATAATTTTATCAGCATGTAACATATTTTTACGCTTGACAGTCTTTTTATTGATCACCTCATCATTTTTCTCTCTTTCGTATTGATTTATAGGAGTTCTGTATGATTCTGGGTATCATTCTTTTGTCATTTTGTGAGTTTAAGTATCTTTCCCTAGTCTGTGGTTCACCTTTGTACATTGCTTTTGTGATCTTTTTTGTGGTACTATTTTCAATTGTAATGCAGTCAATTTATTAACTTTATAGTTTGGGGTATACACATATGTATAAGAAGACACAAAATGTATGTGTCTTCTTTAAATATTTCTTCCCTATCTCAGAGTCACAAAGATAATCTGCTACGTTGTTTCCTAAAAGTTTTCAAGTTTTGTTTTTCACATTTTATTCTTTCATTCACTTAGAAATTAGTTTTCTGTATGGATGCTTTAAAAATACAATGTTATCTTTTCCAAGGGGATACCCAGTTGTCACTGAGCTGTTTTTCAGTGGTTTATCCTTTGCCAGCTGAGAGGTTTTTGCCAAATCCCATATACATCTAGTACTAGGTTACTCTTTGAGTATATTTGTTCCTTGAGTTTTTAACAAGAAGGGGTTGGTTTTTCTTAGCTGACATTCTCCTGCATTCCTCACAGGTAACCAGCACATTTACCCCATGCCATTTGTTTGGTTAATGTTCACTAACTTGCACTGAATGTGAGCGGGTAGATTGGTCCTTGAGTAATAGGGGCAACATTTATATGGCTGAGTCTGATAGTAAACACTGTAAATGTTAGCATCAGTGCTATGAATGAATGAGTGAGTGAATGAATGAATGAGTTGTGTGATATAACTGTTAAAGAATACTTATTAGAGTTTAAATTATTATTGGCACATCTTATTCTTCGGATTCTGTGGATGAGAAAAGCAATCTCATTAATGGACTTAGCTTCCCAGAAAGCCGTTTTCTTTCAGCAGTCAAGTATTCTCAGATGTACTTGCACTACATTCTCAAAATGTAGTGCAGCAAGCCCCCGGGAAGTGTGTTGAAATGCAGATTCCTGGGTACCACCCCAGGTCCCCTGAGTAGATTCTGTGGGGATGGGATCCAAGCTTTCCAGGAGATTCTTGTTCAGAACAATGTACGAGTCACCGGTTTAATGACGTGTCATTCAGAGCCTCTGTTCAGATGTTCCGCCAAACAGAGCAGTGATATTCAGGCCAGCACACCTCCTGCAGCAAAGCCACCAGGCAGACTCGTAGGTCAGAACCCACTGGAGTGGAGAGGACATTGGCCCGGGATCAGCATCCCGGACGCTCACGTTCCATTCTTCTTCTGGGGGCGCCGGACACTTACCGTGTGACCTCCCTGTACACATTCCTCAGTTCTCTGCATCTTAATTTCCATCTGTGGCTTTTCCAGCTTGTTGGAGACTTACAGTTAAATCAGCCACGCTCCTTGTAGAGGAGAGAGAGAGAGAATTAAACTAGGGCAAGGAGCCCTGCCAGCTGCTATCTTTTTCTCCCTCCATAAATCTAAATAACACTCAGGTAGCATTTGCAATGTCTGGACATTTTGTCATCGGCGCAGAGCAAAGTGACCCTTATAGAAATTTGGCTCATGGTCCCAGCGTGAAAACTGCCATTGCTGCCATTTGTAGGTTGTCTCGGCCACTCACGCCACTGTTTACACTGCCTGCCTGCCTGGAGGTTAGTGGGCCCAGACTGCCGTGCTCAAGACAAGCAAAGGGTGCTGTTTCAAACCAACCTCTTTAGTAGAATCACAAGGCCTTCTACGTATTTAAAAGAAAAAAGGAAAAAAAGAACTTAGTTCCCATTTGTTTGAGACGTGCCTTGCCCAAGACCCTAAAACCCAGCCTCGGGAACTGGTTCATTTCAAGTCTCCATGATGTGCCAGCCTTTTCTAACTTTGTAGGAATCGATTTGAATGAATGGATCCTCCAAGTATATGAACTGCGCAACTGTTTTAGACAGTGATAAAGCCAGGACCGTACCCACCTCCGTCCTGAATGGTACGATCATTTTTTATTTCATTCTGCTTGGCGGTGGCGGCAATTAAAGCTCCCAAAGTATAAAATGTTTTCATCAAGTAAGGTATTAAAAATATTGGCCTGCCAGAGACAGGAGCGGATTTGTGCTTTACGGCCATTCTTGCTCAGCCGCACCAGGGCATGGAGTGCAGAAAGCATTCATTTCACACAGTGGGAAAATCAGGCCAACTCCAACTTTCATCTTTATTACGAGGAGTCCAGCCCCTGCTGGAGTGGAATGAGGAGATGCACTCCATTTAGCTTAAAGTAACAGATCTATATAGAGTTGTTAATTTGCAGATAAATATGGGTTTTCTGCTATTGATGTTTCTTGATCTCCACAAAGTGGTTATATTAATACTGAAACATTATTAATCAATAGTTTGCTCTTTAAAAATACATCAGAAAGACTACCCAATTACCTTTAAGTATATATCAAAGGGCACCAAGCAATCTGACTTATACTCAAAGTCCATTAGAAGACACCAGACATATTAATTAAACTTTCTAGTTACAGTGTGGATAAACATTTCTGCTTTTGGTAACAGTTCCTGGCTAACTGGAAGGCAGGAACTTGCAAATTCATCTGGGTAAGGGGAGGTCCTGGAGATTTTTGCCGTAAGGAAACCTAGGGATGACTTTATTTTCTTGAATCCAACATGTAAAGATTTTTTACTCAGAGCTGTGAACTGCAAGACGCAGAGGGCTTCTCCGCTGTGTGTGAGTTGCAGGGAAGGGGGTTGGTTCTCATCCTCTGAAACTAAGCTTCAGCGAAGTGGTCATGGCTTCCAGGCAGCACAGGTGAAGCCTCAATGGGGGATGAGTGAAATAACTTAAATACAAAGCAGAGCATGGAGACGTATGTCACACAGCCCTTTCCCGGTCCTGCTGTGTGGCCGGCATTGTTGAACTTGACCATGTCGTTGTGCCATTGATAATCTCCACACTGCATGGGCCCTGCCCCTTCAGCAGCCACTTGTCCTACGGGAGGGCCCTGAATTTGCACTGAGAGGTAAGTCATCTTTTGCGTAGTCTTCTAGCAATAGCAATCAGCTTCCCTTTCAAAGCTGGGTTCGCGCTGCCAACAGCCTAGACACATCTCTCATCCAGGAAGCCTCACTTAACCAAAGCAGTCGCCAGACTGGCACCCAGAACGCACAGGAGCTTGAAAAAAAATGAGAGGAGGAGGCCAGGACATGTGACTCCTGCCCCCTACCACAGCCTCCTGGGCTCTCTGCATCTGGTTACTTATTGTAGGAAGAGAGACAGAACACACACTCTTACGGTCTGGGGGTGTGATGTATGGTAACAGGCTCACTGAACAGAACCCAACAGCTGAGACCTGGGTGCTCCGAAGCACTTGCAAGGATGGTACTGGTCGCTTCATTTCTAATTACTTTGTCAGAAAATGGCGGCCTCCTCCCCTCTAAAGGCCAAGAGGAAACATACTTGAAATCGACATTTTAGCATCCGGGATCTGCATTGCTTGTTTGGGGTTATACTCCCCACCCCTCTTGGCGTGTGTCCCGGGGCCGTTATCCAGCACAAGCCATCCACTGAGACCACTGTCAGGTGTAACGGATTGTCATTCAGTGCAAGTGAAATTTTTAGGTGAACATTAGTCACCGTTTTAGACATGTTAGCTTCAAGTGGAAGCAGTCAATTATAGACCAGAGGTTTTATGGCTACATTATTACCCTCATACTATTAGGTTTTTAGCAGTAGCATTCTGTTTGATCGATCTGTGCTAGGACATTGACGGATAGCTTTGTTCTTCAAATGTCAAATATGTGGGACTTCTGTGCTTTATGTATTTACTGACACGCTCGTCTCCCGTGGATACCTTTCCCTCCTCTGTGGTGTTCGGTTTTAGCAGATGACTGAGGCGGTGCGGCATTTGTAATTTTGCATGTGTAATTTCCTGCCTATTCTCTCACATGCAGAAGCGTTCCTGAGTTACTGGTGATTTAAAAAACCTTCCCCACACAAGGAAGATCTCTCATTGGTGTCAGAAAATAGATTTAGACAGTTGCTTTCTTTTTCTTTCTCTCTAACGTGCAGGCACCATACTAGAAATGAATTCTCGATTTCAGGACACAGATTTCCAAAACTCTAGTACTCTGTTAGTATGCTTTGGCTCTATCTTCTTAAAGCTATATTTAATTTTTGCTTTTTTAAACAAATATATTCCTAAGCCAAATCTCTGAGCTGCATAAACCCACCCCTGCAACCCCCCAACCTCACTAAATAGGGTACCACTGATGCTGTTGAACAGAGCTTCTCACGGAAACTTCTGGAAGGGCTTGTGGAAAACTCCGGGGGGCTAGATCTCCTTTCTGCTATAAAGAATAGCTCTTAGGTCCAGCACTGAAGCTCATCTGTCTCGCACAATAGATAAATTAGAAACTGAGGAAGCCCTGTTCCCCCACCCCGACGGCCCACTGGCCTTCCTTTTTGTCTTTAGGCTTTTTTTTTTTGAGGACTTCCGGGTCCTGGGGATCCCTACTTTCTTACTGAGTCACATCAGCCCCCACTTCCACCTTCGTCTTCTCCTGAGGATCCATAGGCCAATCACCCTTTCCACCGCAGGGACATTCTTAGCCCTGTTGGGTCAGTTCATTAGCGAATGGCACAGCCATTCAGAGAAGATTGTTCTAACAGAGACGACTGTTCGGTCTTTCTCTGAAATCAGAGGCAACTCTAGGCACATCAGGGGAATTCTCAGGAGGTGTTCATTATTCACTTTTTCAGGCCAAAGGGTCAAAGGCTGAGACCTGTGTTTGACAATTTGTGGTAAGGAGGCTAAATTACAGAGACCTAAGGTCTAACTAGGTGTGGTTCTTTCCGTGTTTGTTTTTTTCCTGCAGAAAAACAGGACTTTCTGCAAAACGGAGCCCTGGCCATTAGTGCGGGGTTACGTGTTTGACCTCCTGTAGGACAGAAGCTCGCCGCTGCTTCTCATCCCTTTGTCACATCCCCACGGAGAGGTGGCGTGGCTGGCCCTTCCGAGGCGGGGCTTCCTCGCTTCTGTTGTCCCCGAACGCCTTATCCAGACGGTGACCTTGTGCCTCTGGCATGTCCAGGGGTGCTGAGAGCAGCATTAGCAGCTGGCGTGTACCCCAGCACTTGCGCTGAATGCCACTCTGATCTCTCCAGGCATAAAGCTGATGGGATCGTCTTGACCCCAACATTTACATCCAGCTTCAGGCTCACCCAGGATTAAATGTAGCTGTTCGAGTGGCCATTTCTTAGAATAGCTAACTAGTGTGCAAGTTCAGGTCTCTATCAGAAAAGGCACACTTTGAAGCTGAGACGAGTTTCGGAGAGAGCACATGCATTTTTCCTGGTATACCTTTTATTCTGTGTGTGTATGTGTGTGTGCGCTAAGCAAATAGCTAGGTAGAAATACCAGGCTGCAGAAGCTGGGATCATTTTCATTTAGCCCAGACTTCTTCAATTACATGTACATCAGGGATGTAGCGTGTGTATCAGGGATGTGACGACTCTATAGATGGTGGCTGTGTGTATGAGCAACGGAAGTACGACACGTCTCCCAAGCAGCCTGAGCATGCTGGGTTCCCCACCTGCCTCAGCCCGCCTCACCGGATCCGCAGCATCCCCATGAACCTGTGCCAGGTGGGAGGACACCTCCCTGGGAGAGGTGGCTTGACGCCCACAGAGCACCATGTGGATGCGGCTGTATTTACTCTGCAATTCCCCTGGGGGACAGAGCCACAGATTAAGTTGCAGAGATACAGTGGAGGCCTTGACTAAGGAATTTTAATGTAAAAACTCCAGGGTTTAAACTAAATCTTGAGCTCAAGGGTGTAGTCCTTCAAATGGGGATCTAACAGGAATGCTACCGAGGCTCAGAAGGGTAAATGTGTGAATGCTTTCGGAACCAATTTAAAGCTAGACATGGACTGAGCAGGAACACTTGCCGGCACGTCATTAAAATAAAAACACGGAGGTTCACTGAGGCACGCGGATGGGTGTGCACACGCCCAGTCTGCTGTCAGTGCCCTCTGCAGGCTCTGCAGCTCCTGGGGGCTGTGGGACATCGGTGGGGGGGGCTTTGGGTGAGGCCCCCTTGAAGGTGTCTGTTCTAGGGCCACCTGCTACATCTAGTCTAGGCTTAGTTCTGAAGTCACACTGGGACGTAGGCAAAGGAAGCCCTCTCACCAACAAGAACTTTCTGGAATGACCCCTGAATGAGCTCTCCACCAAGAAGGGGCACGTCTTCGGGACGCCATTCCTGAAAATGTGACCAGAAGCAACCGGAAAGCTGGGATTTCCTAGGAAAGTAAGTGGGTGTGTCAAACGGAAAGGTCTAATTTCCTGATCAGCAAATTCCAAGTCCGATCATCAGAAGCCCGCGGGAGCTTTCTAAGAATCCAGGTCCCCAAAGGGTGGGACAGGACCCAGGCATCTGTAGTGTGTGTTTGTGTTTTCTTTAAGGTTTGCTCTCCAAGGACTTCCGGTGCCCCTGTGTTTGGTCCCTGCTCGAAGCAACCAACTTTTCAAACACGTACAACCTGTTTGCCTAAAAGAGAAATAAGCGCTAATCTTCACTAAAAAGGTCGCCTAGGAACCCTCGGTCACACAAAAATATTATTCACCCAACTTGACATGAAAGCAAAAGACCATGAAAGTGTGTGTGTGTGTGTGTGTGTGTTCTGGAATTCACAAAACCTGACTAATTAAGATGGCCATCCCCCCCCCACACACAACCTTCCGGAAGGTGGCCACACTGAACACCAGACATTCTGCCCAGCTAGTGGCTTTCTGTCTCTGAAACTGGCCTGGGCTTCTGGCTGCTAGCTTTCTACCTCGCCCTCTGTAGCAAACGCAAAGTCCTGCCGTTGTTACTCATGCTGCTTCTGTTTATCTTCCCGAAAGAAACCGTGGAGCTGCAGCAGGTGAGTGATGGTTGCAGGGCTGCCGGGAAGGTAAAAGCCACCGCAGGTGGAGCAGCTTAATGGGGGATTAATTGGGAAGCAGGTGAAGGCAAATAGGTAGCGCAGCAGGTACGTAAATAGGCTCGTGGGAGGAAAGGCGTGGAATTTTATGCTCTTTAACTAAAAATAAAGACCTGATATTTAGCTTATCTTCGCTGGCAATCCCACACTGTGAGGGCCCTGACAACCACTAAGATCATCAATGATTCATTATTATCTCAGCATCATCCAGGATACTTAATAGGATCTTCAGCCTCTTCATTTTTTTTTCATTGTTTCAGCTGATTTGTTGGCTTTAGAATGTCTGCTGCTGCTTCTGTCTGTGTGGATCAGAGGGCAGGGCAGGGCTTTTTGGTAGATCGTGCAGTAAAGGTGGCATTCGGGCGTCTCGCCTGCCTTCCGGTGGCATCCTGTTCTCTAGCTCATTGGGATAGCACGGCAAACATCCGCTGTCGCTGGATAAGGAGCCTCCCAAGAGCACACCCCCCCGATGAATTATGTCCTTCCTTAGAGTCGCCTTGAGAAGCAAAACACTCGTCCCATTGCTAGCATTGGCCCCTTTTCAGGAAAGCCACTTGACTGGTCATTTTAGGTCACATGTAGGAAAAAAAATATCTTTACAGATATTCTTCACTTGTTTACTACCCCTAAGCATTGCCTAAATCAGCACCTATTTTAATGACCACACTGAGTGAGAAATGACATTGGCTTTTCCAATCCATCCCCACCCAAAGCAGAGATTGTCTGTTTGTTGCTCACAGTCGTCTAAAGAACACTCCTCGGGCTCCCAGGGAAGAGTTTCATGAAATGTCTGGAGTGCTGGCAGCCTCCTTGGGTTCACTGTCCAGCTTGCCAGAGCAATTACTTTGCATGACCCACACTCAGAAATTTCTAAATGTGTGTATGCTAGGATAAAGGTTCAGGCACTTAGAAAAAAACAAACAAACTTCACATTTCCCTGTCACTGACCCCACTCGGCCCTCTCTGTGGTGATATGTTGGGGACCGGCGAGGGGGAGCTTCCTTGCTCAGCCAGCCCACCATTTGCTATTTTCTCTGGGGAGCAGCAGCACCGGTTTTGAAGACGTGTTTAGCCCTGTACTGCTGAAATGGCTAAATACCAGTGCAGCTTGCACAGGCTAGATCCTCGTGGAGCTCCCGCGTGTGCCCCCGTAAAGTGAATTAGGTTTACATTATCATGCAGATCTCTTCCTGTCGTTGAAGTACTCGTTAATTTTACTGCTAATGAGATGTGAGCAATTAAATACCTTTAATTAATGAAAATCAGACAAAAGCAAGGGGTGTTCTTTCTTTGTCTTCATCAAAATCGAGAAGATGCTTGTAGCGCGCATGCCGACTTCTGTGTGTACAAGGTCCACAGTTCTGAGCTACTGGGATCAAGTGTTCTAGTCCAGAGGAAGTCATTAAAAGATTTTGCTTTTAGGCAATTAAAGACCTAGGCATTTGTGGATGTTATAAAGATTATCTGAGATTGGGGGAAAATACTCATAACTGGGAGCCAGCCCTACATGTAATAGCAAATTTCATGGTTGAAGGTTCAACAGGATTGAGTACAATTAATAGTTCTGAAGCAGTCATTGAGTCCTGGGGTAGGCCTCGGACATAATTAGATTATTAAAAATGGCCTGTCTTAGGCCGACTATGACTAAATTGAAATCCAATTACGGCTGTATGATTTTGCTGAAAAATATTTAGCTGTTTTGCTCGAGTCCCCGTAGAAGATCATTTCCTCTCCGCATCCGCATTTGCACATGTCACAATACATTTTCCAAACAAATCTGACCTCAATTATCTCAGAATCAACTTTATATTAGATAAAAATATATTTTAATGAGTGTTGTTATGTCTAATATCATAATTATGCCTCTTCATACTTGAGGAATTAAAAGATGGCGATAGAAGATTTTGCAAAATGCCTTCTTAATGAGACGCATGCATATTTTAGAAATAACTGAATCGTGCCACCCTGATACGGGGAAAGGCATTATGCTCCAATATGTGCCCGAGTGTGCTGCAAGGCACACTCGGTTCAGTTTTCAGTAATTGGCGTTGGAACTGTAATAAAGCGGTGGTTTGCAAAGCGAAGGGCTCCGAAATTTCAGGCACTCCTGCCGTGTGGATTTAAATGCTAAGTTAAATATTTATGAACCCGAGATTTTTATAATTGATCATTGTATGATTTATACACAGTAATTATAATTAGCTTGCAAGAGATTTTTAAAAGCCAGTTTCCTGGTAGCCAAGGCCATTAAATAACGCTCAGCTGCCAAAACAAAAATTAGGTGGGAACCCAGCCACCAGGCTCTGAGCGCCTGTCCCCATATCCTATGTACAATGAGGCACCACAGCTCACGAGGCATCTCACCTTTGCCCCGACTCCTGCATCGCCTGCTATCATTTTTCACGCTTTTGTTGCAAACCCGGTTGAACCGAGTTGAACGTAAACAAGTAGAAAACTTCAGAGAGCCAATGTATAACAAAAAGCAAAGGTGGAGGAGGTTGGAAAGGTTAATTAAAAATGTAATGATCCCATTTGCTGAGACAGCCCTATTAATCACTTTGCAGCAGCAAGCATGTGACTTGCACACCCCTTACGGGTGGCATCTTACTTGGTAAGGTGTGGGTGGCGTGGCGGGCCGAGGTGTGTGCGTGTCGGAGCAGGAGGCACTAACGGGGGAGCCCACGGCTCATGCGTCATTCACTCTGGGCACTGTCTTCACCAGCCGGAAGAATTGTTTCCAAAGTCACAAGCATTCAGATGAATTCAGTCACTGCGAGCCCCGGAGAAAACTCGAGTACGACTCGAGGCTTGATGTAGTCATGTAAGGTATGGAAAAATAGGGCCAGGAGGAGATTCACCACCCTGTAATACAATACGTCTGAAACGGTGTGTGAATGACAAAATGCACTCCCAAGAGCCAACATGTGCGTTTTAAATGTGATTTTTAGCATCCCAGCTGGGAAAGGCCAAACTCGTGAAGGATTGATTACCAGGGTCGCAACCTATATGTATGATCAGATTTGCCATCTGATCCACGTGGCTGTCGGAAGACCAGACTGCAAACGTGAGCTTCCAGAAAAGCATGCCCGGCCCCTCTGAGGATCTTGGAGCTTTCCTCCCATTTTTTATTTGCTGGGATAACATGTTAGAGAGAGCCTATTAGAAGAAGAACGGTAGTTATGTTAACATGGTAATTAATCAAGTCAGAAAGGAGGAGGAAACCAGTGGTGAATTCAGTTCTGCCGCCCGAAGCAGAAAGGCAGTCAGACAACCCGGAAAGTGGCAAGCATTTGTAAACAACGTCCTCTCACTCCGTCTTGTGAACTTTCTGCTTCGTGCAGACTGTGCAGATTTTAATATATATGCTGTTTTATTTCCCCTCGTAATCTATACAAGTGGATTTCTAGTTGCTTGCATCTGTGTTTCATCCTGCCTCATTTGGACTGGCTAGCTGGCCCCAGCGATTGCCAATAACAGTGGCATTTTCTAAGTGTAAATAATGAGAGGCTGCCGGACACAGTGGTAGCCTCTTTGATTTGGGACAGTGTGAGGATTGTGCTCGGGATAAAGGCAGTTCTGCGCTCCACAGGAATTTAGGATGGGAAAGCGTCTGCCGGTGCATAATTCATCCTGACACCTCCACGTCTCCCTTCGCTGGACCTTTTCCATGCGCTCCGCCTGGATGTTAAAACCATTGGTCCATGCCCTCCTCGGAGCAGCGAACGGCCGAGAGGCCAGCACCTGCCGCCCGCTGCTGGGGTTCTACATTCTGTCCCTGATCATCAGGGTTTTTAAAAAATATATCTTATTGCCCTGGCTGGCACAGCTCAGTGGATTGAGCTCGGGCTGTGAACCAAAGTGTCACAGGTTCAGTTCCCAGTCAGGGCACACGCCTGGGTTGCAGGCTATGACCCCCAGCAACCGCACATTGATGTTTCTCTCTCTTTCTCCCTCCCTTCCCTCTCTAAAAATAAATAAAATCTTAAAAAATATATATATATCTTATTGATTATGCTGTTACAGTTGTCCCATTTCCCCCCCTTTATTCCCCTCCGCTCTGCACACCCCCTCCCACCCGCATCCCCCCGCTTTAGTTCATGTCCATGAGTCGTACATATAAGTTCTTTGGCTTCTACATTTCCCACACTATTCTTGCCCTCCCCCTGTCTATTTTCTACCTACCATCTATGCTACTTATTCTCTGTACCTTTTCCCCCTCTCTCCCCCTCCCACTCCCCTGCTGCTAACCCTCCATGTGATCTCCATTTCTGCATTTCTGTTCCTGTTCTAGTTGTTTGCTTAGTTCGTTTTTGTTTTTGTTTTTTCTTTAGGTTCAGTTGTTGATAATTGTGATTTTGTTGTAATTTTACTGCTCATATTTTTTATCTTCTTCTTTTCCTTAGATAAGTCCCTTTCACATTTCAAATAATAAGGGCTTGGTGATGATGAACTCCTGTAACTTGACCTTCTCTGGGAAAAGTTTTGTCCTAAATACTTGATGCTATAATCCAAAAAGGCGATTTATATTACAGCCTTCAACTTGAGGCTTAAAGGGACCTTAGATACATCATCCCACAAATGGGGAAACTGAGGCCCACCGAGGGAAAGCTTACTTGGACAAAAACACTCAGGTGATTCAGACCACATTTAATTCCTCGACTCCTATTGCTTTGCTTCTGCATTAGCACCTGCCTCTTTTTATTCCACGGTCTCGGGGCTGGCCATCCGGTTGCTATGAAGGTTTTACGCCCCATGCCCGGGAGAACAGGAAACCAGTCACATCAGATGTGATTACAGCCAGGGAGGCGGAGCATGATGACAGAGAAAATATGAAAGCGCCAAACAACGACGTGGTTGTGTCTAACTTTGAAATGGCAAAGCTTCCCCGTAACCCAGTGTGGGGCTGGCGCTGAGAGGAGCTCATTAGCCAGCACAACCCACACCCAAGAAAAAGGGATTTCTAGTAAACAGCCTTCATTCTGAGAATACTTCCTATTCAGACAGCATCCCAGACATTCTACTGAGTTAAAGAATGAATAACAGCAGATGGAGGGAGAGATTAGAGGTGGAGGGGAGGGGGGGAAGCGACATTTTGATGCTGAGCTCTAAAATGAGCTGTGGAGAGGATGGCACTCAGAGTTACGGCAAAGCTGTTCAGGAGGCTCCCCATGCAGGCGACGAGGCGCCTGTGCCCAGACGGTGACACGCGGGCGTGCGCCCGCCCCTCCGTGCCCTGCGTGAGCCGCCGGAGCATCGGGCGTGACTCAGTGGCTTCACTTGAATCATTCTGCTCATTCATTCCCCCCGCTGCCCTCAAGTCCTGCAGGCTGCATTTGGGGGCACTGGGGGCCTATTTTAATAGATACAGGGATCGATCTTCTTACCGAGTGAAAACTCGAATTTCCACGTCCTGCGACCTCAGGAGTGTTTATTCTGAACTTCACCTGCAGCAGGAAATGCAGCATTCCCTGAGAGGCTCGCAGGGACCTGTGAGAAGATTAAGAAGGGAGAAGGAGGGGGTGGAGGCCGAGTTGTTTGCCACATCCTGTGTGTGTGAAACTTTTAAAATAAGAATCCAATAGATATGAATCTATTTTTCCAGTATTTTATTTGAACATTTTCAAACACACAGAAAAGTGGAAAAAAATTAACGATCAACCCATTGCCTGGATTCTACCACTCAATTGGAAAGGGATTGCTTTGTAAGTGTCCATCCATCCATCCTTACGTCCATCTGTCAGTCCATTAAGTTCTTAAAATGCTGACACCAATCTACTTCCCCTGAATGCTTCCACAGACATATCATCAACCAGTTTTCATTATTTAGGGGTTTTTTTCTTTTGAGGCAAAGTTCTATATGTATAAACCTCAAGTGTACATTCTGAGTTTTGACCCAAACTTCCTTTAAGATGGAGGATGTTGTTGTTACTCTAGAAAGTCCCCTCCTGGCTGTTCCAATTCCCACCTCCATCCCTTCCGACCAACCGTTCTTCTGATTTTTCTCATGACTTAGTGTTGCTTATTCTAGAACATCACATATATAGAATCTTGCAGTGTAAGATTTTTTGTGCAAGCTTTTTTTTTCACTCAGCATAGTGTTTTTGAGATTCATCCGAGTTATTATGTGTATCAGCGGGTGATCTGTTTTTGTTTGAGTGATATTTCATTGCATCGATATACCACAGTTTATTTAGCCATTTCCTATTGGCGACTACGTGAGCTGTTTCCAGTTTTGGGTTATTGTCGATGTAGCATTAGGATATTAATGTACGAGTCTTTCTGTGGACCTGTGTTCTCCTTTCTGTTGAATAAATACTTAGAAGAGGAATTGCTGGGTCAAGGGTAGGCGTATGTTTAGTTTTATAAAAAGAAGCCACCCATCACTTTCCCAAAGCGATTGGACCATTTTTCACTCCCATCAACGCTGTGAGATTCTGGGAGCTCCATACTCTTGACAAGGTTTGGTTACCACACTTTTATTTTAGCCACTTGGTGAGTGTATGGTGCATCTCATTGTGGTATTCATTTGCCTTTTCCTGATAACTAATGATGTTAGCACTTTGCACATGCTTATTGGCCCTCCATATGTCGTCTTCTGTGAAGTGTCTGTTCAAATATTTGACCCATTTTTCAACTTGTCAATTTTTTTTTATTACCAAGTTTTAGGCATTCCTAGTATAATTTAGATATGGGTTCTTTGCCAGATACATGTTTTGCAAGTATTTTCTCCTGGTCTGTGATTTGTCTGTTTGTTTTCTTAATTTCTTTTCTGTCTTTTGATGAGCAGAAGTTTTCAATTAGATAAAATCCAACTTACCAATTTTTTTCCTTTAAAGCTTGCTGCTGCCCTGGCTGGTGTAACTCAGTAGACTGAGCACGGGCTGCGAACCAAAGGGTTGCCAGTTTGATTCCCAGTCAGGGCACATGCCTGGGTTGTGGGCCAGGTCTCCAGTGGGGGCCACGTGAGAGGCAACCACACATTGATGTTTCTTTCTCTTTCTTTCTCCGTCCTTTCCCCTCTCTCTAAAACTAAATAAATAAAATCTTTTAAAAAAAAGTTTGCTGCTTTCTGTGGTCCTCTGGAAGAGTGAATTTTTGTTTATCTGCTTCCAAGGTTATCTTATGTTTCCTTCTAAAAACTTTATGATTCCAGCTTCTATGTTCATCTGTGATCCATCTTGTGTTAATTTTTACGTGTGGTGTGAAGTAGAGGTTGAGGACTTTTATTTTACACTGATTTTCAATCTTTTTAGTACCATTGGTTGATAAGACTTTTCTTTGTGCACCGGATTTCTTAGGTGACTTTGCAAAAATCTACGGCAGAGACATGGATGCATTCACCTGAGCTCTGTTTTCCGGTCCATTGTTGCGTTAGTCTGTGCCCCCACCACGCCACGCCTGCCTGGTAACTGTAGCTTCATGGTGGATCTCGAAGGCAGCGTGAAGGCCTGTACCTTTGTTGTTCTTTTACAAATTGCTTTGGCTCTATCATGTCCTTTGCAGTTCCATAGGTTTTAGAATCTGCTTTCCAATTTCCAAGCGCATTGTGATTTGGGAATAATCGACATCTTAACAACGTGGAGTCCTCTGATCTATGAACATGGTAATAGTTCTCATTTATTAGCTCCAATTTTCTCGGCAATGTATGCTAGTTTTCAGTGTAGAGGGGTCTTACATGTCTTTAGTTCAAATCATCCCTAAGTGCCTTTTCTTTTTGTTTCTTTTCGGTGCTGTTGTAAATGGGATTTCATTTTTAATTTTTTTCCTAATATTTTTGTAGATAGCGTATAAAATTAGTTGATTTTTATATATGAACTTTGTATCCTTTGATTTGAGTAATTCACTTATTAGTTGTTTTGTATATTCTTTAGAATTGTTCAGGTCATCTGCAAATAGAGATGTCTTCCCTTCCAATCTCCATACCTTTTACTTCTTTCCATTACTTTATTGCCATGGCTAGGACCCCCAGTACTATGACTGTAAGTGGTAAGAAAGGGCATCTTTCCTTTGTCCTGATTTTAAGGGGGATACAGTCAGTAACTCAGTGTTAAGTATCAGGTGTAGGTTTTTCATAAATAACCTTCATCAGATTGAGAAGGTTCTGTTCTCCTTAGTCTGCTCAGCATTTTTAATATGGAATGAGAATTGAGATTTGTTGAATGACTTTTTTCTTATTATAATAATCATATGGTTTTCTTTCTGTCTGTTAATATGGTGAAGTCAGTTGATTTTTAAATATTAAACCAACCTTGCATTTTGGGATAAACCTCAGTTGATCATGATGTATTATGCTTTTCACATATTTGTAAATGCTACATAATAAAGGTTTTTGAATCTCTATTCGTAAGGAATATTAGTCTGTAATTTTTTCTTTTGCATTTGTCAGGTTCTGCTAGCTAGGTGGTACTGGTCTCATACACTGAGTTGGAAAGGGTCATGAGAATGTGTTCTTGTGAATGAGGGTCAAGAGCACACAGGAAGCCCAGCGCTGTCCTGGGAGCTGCAAACGAGTTCGTAGTTTTTTGCCTCTCTGAATGTGCCAGCTTGTGGATGCTGACATTTGTCACAGGCTTTGAAATACTGGTGAGGAGATGGCACTTTGGCAGCGTTGGGTATTGGAGAAAACAGAACCAGCTGTGAGGCTGAGTCACATCGGTTGCTAAGTGGGGTAACCTTTGAGCAACTGGTTCGGATATGAAATCGTTCATCCTAGTCTCACTTTGTACGAAGCTTTTCTCTTTGAAATACTGCTTTTCTTTCTTGCTACCATTACAAAGAACATAATTAATTAGTAGTTTTTGCAGTTTTAACAGCTTCCGAAAGGAAGTTCTTGTTATTGTAACAGCAAGTATACGCTAGGCCAGTTTCAGTTTTATTGAGATGTAATTGACATACAGCACTGCGTAGGTTTTAGCTGTGCAGCATAATGAGTTGACTTCAATATATTGTGAAATGATTACAAGTTTAGTTAACATCTGTCACCTCAGAGAAATGAAGGAGGAGGAGGAGAAAGGAGGAGGAGAAGTGTTTTTCCTTGTGATGACAACTATTAGGATTTACTGTCTTAACAACTTTTAAATATACCATGGGAAAGTGTTAACTACAGTCATTGTATTTTTATAGATTACATTCCCATGATTTATTTACCTTATAACAAGAAATTTGTACCTTTTGACCACCTGTATCCAATTCCCCCACCCTCTTCTCCAGCCTCTGCTAGCCACAAATACGATTTTTTTTCATTTGAGTTTTACTTCTTGATTTTAGATTCCACATATAAGTGAGATCATATAGTATTTGTCTTTTTTTATTTATTTCACTTAACATAATGCCCCCGAGGTCCATCCATGTTGTTGCAAATGACAGGATTTCCTTCTTTTTTTTGTGGCCAATAGTCCATTGTGTATACATATTTTCATTTCTTTATTCATTCATTTGTTGACAGACTCCTGAGTTGTTTCCATTATCCTGGCTATTATAAAGAACACCCCAGTGAACATAGGGAAATGCATATATGTTTTTGAGTTAGTGTTTTCATTTTCTTCAGGTAAATACCCAGAGTGGAATGACTAAGTCATAAGGTGGTTCTATTTCTAATTTTTGGGGAGCCCCCACACTGTTTTCCGCAGTGGCTGCACCAATCTGCCATCACACAAACAGTGCGTGAGGGTCCCCTTTTCTCCACGTCCTCAATGATGCTCACTGTTTGTTGATACACTAATAGAAGCCATTTTTACAGGTGTGAGGTGGTATCTCACTGTGGTCTGGGTTTATATTTCCCTAATGATTAGTGATATTGAACATCTTTTCATGTACCTATTGGCTGTTTGAATATCTTGAGAAAAGTGTTTATTTAAATCCTTTGCCCATTTTTAAACAGGGTTATTTGTTTTTATGCTGTTGAGTTATGTGAGTTCTTTACATATTTTAGATATTAACCACATGTGAAATACATAATCTGCAAATATTTTCTCCCATCCCATCAGCTAGCTGCCTTTTCATTTTGTGACCGTTTCCTTTGTTGCACAGGTTTTTCAGTGTCGTCCTGCTCACTTAATTTTTATTCTGTTGCTTGCATCATATCCAAAAAGTTGTTGTCAAGACCCGTGTAAGGAACTTATTTTTTTCCAGGCCAATTTTTTAAAACTTGTGTATTATGTGGACTACATTCAGAGCAAATTAAATTTCCTGGCCTTATTTGTTGACTTTTATTCCTTTTGTTATAATTTTATTTGAAACCAATAAACTGAAACATTTTTAAGTTTATTGCTTTGCTCTTATTCTTTGCTTTTATGCGACTATAAAAGCAAGGCACACAGATTAAGTGGGAACAAAAGTTTGAAAATAACGCAATGCGAGTTAATCGCATTGGTTTAACGTAAGGGGTGATACGGTTCTGCGGAAGCTAACGTGGGGCTGACACTCAAGGCAGCGCCCTGTCTCCGTGGGGGTTCTTTGCAGTTTGCCAGGTCTGTCTCACTGGCTACCACATGATGACAATTCTCCTGCCACTTTGCTCCCTTTGAATTTACATGAGCCATTGTTTGTTCGTGTATCACTAGCTGCATCCTTTGAGTGTTAATTCTACTTCTATGCCTCTATTCTTTTCTTCTTAGCCAGACGTTATAGAGTATCATTTAATACCAATACAAGTGTTAAGGCACGCAGCAAATTGTGTACCCATATCCAGCCTGCTAGGCCAAATCTAGACGATTTAGAGATTGGTCATATTAATGCATTTTAGATGATCATCAAAAAAGCGTAATTCAGAAATCTCCACGTGAACCATAGACCTACAAGAACATAAATCTCTGTTGCCGTGGGCCCAGTAGAACCACATTAGAAGTCTCAAAAGGAGAAAAGGCAAGAAGCGTCACCAAGGCCTGGAGGGCTTGGTGATCTTACCAGGGCTCACGGTAAGTAGTAGTTCCCTCCTGGAGCCCTAAAGAGCCTGAGTATGAGAACAGGGGCCAGAGAGAAGCTGGGCCGGGAAGGCCGTGACGGAGAAAATGTACCAGGTGCGCTTGTTAGAGCAGCAGGGACAGGGGCGCAGCTGCTGGCTCTGCGCGCTGCTCCCCTCCGAAGGGCCGAGCGTCTGGTTTATTGCCTGCCCCATTAACTGGTCGGATTCAGATGTCCCGGGCGGAAACGTGAACCTGGAGCAGAGTGAAATACTGCTTGCGGCGCCAGGGTGCGATTTGGTTCTCAGATTTTTGCGTTTGGGGTTTTCTTATAGCAAGGCGCACTGTCGGTACGATGGAGAGAAATGCGGGACTTGGCTGCGTGTGTTCTTTACTGACTCACTTATTTTAAAGTTTCTTTCATTATGGTAAGAGTGCGCAACATGGGATCTGCCCTCTTCACAGATGTTTAAGTGTCCAATGTAGTGTTGTTAAGTGTGGGCGCTATGTTGTACAGCAGGTCCCCACGACACACTCGTCGTGCCTGACGGAGGCTTTGTACCCCTCGAAGAATAACGCCCCTTTCCCCCTCGCCCCCTCCCCAGCTACCTTTCTGTTCCCTGCATCTGCGAGTTTGAGGGTGTTAGATGCCTCATGTAAGTGGAATCATACTGTGTTTGTCCTTCTGCGATGGGCCTATGTCACTTAGCATAATGTCCCCAGGGTTCATCAGGGTTGTCACATGTGGCGGGATCGCCTTCTTTTTTAAGGCTGCATAATATTCCACGCGCCCTTCAGGCTCGCACTGAATGCAGTGCCTTGTCTTAGTCCCACCCAACCCACCCGGGCGCTTTCTCCTCTGTTGTCAGCTCTCTTACCATTACCTTCATGGTCTGCATTGCCTGGGATCACAGAGAGAATGAAAGAAGGTTCCAGAATAGGTTCCAGAATCCAAGGAAGGGCTGAGGTCTGAGCAGGAACTCGCTGGGGGTCACATTCCACAATTGTGTGGTGTTTGCGGCCCCCCCTGTTGTTTCCAGAGGGTTGCTGTTATAATTTATCAATTTTCCATGGACCGCCGTATAGTTGGGCTCTGGGGGGTTTCCATCACTTCCTCTCTCTGTGGAAACACCTGTATCGTGGTGACTGAGATTATTTTCTCTTGTCTAATTACCTTTTCACTTTACTCACTGGGCTTGGCTCTGCCAGCCCGCCCAGCCATCCCTGTGGGCCCTGCCGCCACGAAGCTCTCTCTGCAGGCTGCCAGCGGACAGCCCTCGTGTCTCTGACAGCAGAGGGCTTGGGCAGAAGGCAGCACATGTTTTTATTAAAAAAAAACCAACACATTTATTTATTTATTTTAGAGAGAGGGGAGGGGAGGGAGAAAGAGAGGGGGAGAAATATTGACGAACAGAAGAAACATTGATCCGTTGCTTCTCGTACACACCCCAACCAGGGACCAAACCCGCATCCTAGTCGTGTGCTCTGACCGGGAATCAAACCTGAGAACTTTCACTTTGTGGATGACGCCCACCCAACAGAGCCTCACTGGTCAGGGCAGTGGAATGGGTTTTGTGAGATTCCCAAGGCCTGTGGTTTGTAGGCCCATTGAAATCCCACCCAAAATACTAGCCGAAGTTTGCTAATCTGCAACCTTAATACTTATGGGTCCCGTATTTTATAGATGGTAAGTTCAGTGGTAATGGAGATTTGTAAATTTTTATGTAACTTACTCTGGTTTTCTTCCAATGGCCTGTGAGCTAGAACTTTTAAATACAGCTTCGCTGTAGTTGCTTCTTTCTGTTTAGAGAAGCTGGCATAATATTTTGTCTTCTGGGCTCCAATAACCATGCAATTACTGTGTAATCATATAGTAATTAGCATACACTATATGCATTTATTACATAATTATATTCCTGGAGGATTGCATGGCAATTACAGTTACATTCAGCATATCGATTTATATACTGTATAATGAACAAGTATATAATTTGTCGCTTTTTCTTTTACCCTAATTTCAGTTTACCAACCAGGAGTTGGAAACTTCTCCTCCCGTTGCTTTGTTTCTACGTAGCTGGGCAGGTGCCGGAGCTCCTTGGACCTCTCTCAGTACCTCCTAATTACACGTCTAAGCGAGTGCTAGGGGTTTGTGTTCTGCCGTGGGCTCCCAGCGTTGGCACTCGATATTTCCTCCTTGTCTCGGACTCATTAAGTTATTAGCTTTAAAAAAAAAACAACCTCAGAGTTGATCAGAGCTCCCAGTACTGCCAGGTTAAATGCGAGGTCTCGATCCAAACACAGGAGCCTGAGAGCACAGCCCGGGCACCCAGCATGGTGATCACGCCCGCCTTTCTGTCCCTTTGCAGTGGAGCACATCCCCAAGGGCAACAACTGCCTGGACGCCGCCAAGGCCTGCAACCTCGACGACACCTGCAAGAAGTACAGGTCCGCCTACATCACCCCGTGCACCACCAGCGTGTCCAACGAAGTCTGCAACCGGCGCAAGTGCCACAAGGCCCTGAGGCAGTTCTTCGACAAGGTCCCGGCCAAGCACAGCTACGGGATGCTCTTCTGCTCCTGCAGGGACGTGGCCTGCACCGAGCGGCGGCGGCAGACCATCGTGCCCGTGTGCTCCTACGAGGAGAGGGAGAAGCCCAACTGCTTGAACTTGCAGGACTCCTGCAAGACAAACTACATCTGCAGGTGAGTGCCGGGGCTGGGTGATGCATGAGGAAGCAGGGAGAACCTTTGTGGCTGCTTCTGTGGCCAAGCTCCCATTTTGTATCAACCGAGGGAGAGGTGGGAGGGGAGGATAGTCTTTGAGAGGGACTAGCCAGAAACTGGCGTCTGCGTCTGACACACCATTCTTCAAAAGCTGGGCAGGCTCTCGTGCTGGGGCAGGTTCCCCTCTTTGACCGGGGCAGGCTTTGAGAGATGCTGGAGTGAGGTGAATACTTCTGCTCTTGGTAAGCAGTCAGAGGCACCTGAGGCCAGGTGAGCTCGAAGGCACATGCGCACTCCACGTGCCCTGAGATGCTTCCAGGAGGCACAAGGGGTTAAGTTGGGGGGGAGGGGCTGGAGATACTGAGGCTCTTGGCCATCAAGGTCAGAACACTGGAGGGATGGGGCTGTGTCCGAGCCCTGAAGAGAACTGCCAGGATCCCCGGGTCTGTTCTGGGCCACTGATTCTTCAACGTGGTTAGGAGGAGTGGCCACCTTGCCGCTCGGCCACGCTTCCAGATCCCAGCCTCCATCAGGCCCCCTGCTAAGCCTGGGCCCTGATGTTGAAAACAGTTGCTTCCTTTGCCCTTGGGGCCACTTATTTTAATGTTTGAAGGAGTCCATGAATGCATTCCCCTACCCATTCACTCTCCTCTCTCTCTCTCTCTCTAAAGCAATACAGAAGTAGGTAGAGGGGAGAAGGTCTCCCTTCATGCAGCTCTCGCCCCCGACTGTCACAATCAATGATTTGATGTGTGTCCTTCCAGGGTGTAGGACTGACTTCAGTTGCTGATTGAAGCAAGTAGATTTTGATCAGCAGAGACTAAGTCTTTATGGCCTCGGGTGACGCCGGTGCCACAGATGCCAAGGCTGGATCCGGGGCTGGAGGTTCGGAGGAGGCCTCATGGTGACAACACCTGTGCTGTGTCCCCAGGGTAGAGCCAGGAGCCTCAGATGCCGTCTCTGACAAAACCCCGGGCACCCGCAGATGCTCGCAGTGCACAAGCAGAGGAGGGTGTGTTATGTGTTTGTGTTTGCATAGGTGCCCCATTTCTGAAAAGCAGGAAAAACAGTCTGATATTTCGAAGATGCTGGCGAGCTGAGTTTCTGGTCAATTTAAGCCTTACTCTGGTAGATGGAGATCCCTGTCTTTCTTTAAGCTAGCTCTAAGAGCATCCGAAGAAAAATAAACGTAGAACCCTCTCCTGCCAAGGACTTTCTGAGAGTAATGTCCTTCCACTGTACTTTTCAGTTGGAAGCAGGTGACCTACCCTATGAAAGAGAGCTCAGGTGACCGAGCGGGTGTTGGGAGGCATCGGGCCGTCTTCCTCACTCCCACACCCCCGACCCATTGAGACCCTCTTAGCTGCGGGCTCCGGTCGGAGATGTCTCTGCTAGAAGGGTCCTGAGGAAGAGGCGGGGCCCTTGACGGCTCTGACCTGGGGCAGCCACTCAGCTGAGGAGTCCCAGAACCCCCTGCAGGAGATGGAGGTGTGGGGAGCAGGACTCGGGAGAACATGCGGGACCTTTGCTCAGGATGTAGGATGTTGGGGAGCGGAGATTGTGCAGACCCCCTGTTCTGAAGACCTGTGGATCTGAAACCCAAGTTCTGGGCCCCTTCAGTCTTTGAACAGAAGAAACCCTCCTCTAGCAGGGATCTAGAATCCCTCTTCTAGCGGTAGGACTGGGTTTCCAGAGTCTTCCTCGTCTTGAAGCCAGACAACTGCACCTCCTCCCTGTCTCTGCAGCAATAGGTTCCCCTGTTCACGGGCAGGTCCAAGCCAGGGAGCAGCAGCCCAGGGAGCAGTGGGCGAGCCTTTCGCCCACAGGGTAATGGCAGGAAGGTGGGGGAGGGCATGGGGATGGACGCTTCTCTTCTCACGAGAGTCCTCTTGCACGAGAGGTCGGGAGGAGGTCCCTGACTTCCCCTGCACAGGCTGAAACACCTGGCCTGCTCTTCCGAAGAGAGAATCCTTAGAGGGCTGGCGTGAAGGAGTCGAATCAGATTGCTTTCCTGCTCAGCCGCCGTAAGAAATAGCAGGGAGTTTGGGAACTTGGGGCGCTCTGGGGAGGTGGCAGGAGGAACCTGCGGCTAACAGGATGAGGCTCAGACTGGTCTGGCAGAGAGGGTGCGGGAACTGTTTATGTGGAGACAGCCTCGGTAGCATAGTGTGGCTTCCGCTGAAACACAAGCCAGGGGCAGCCCTTGCCTAATAGCTGACAATGCCTGGCTGTGCCCAGGCCAGGAAGTGCCAGGGGCTGCCACACAGAGGTCGGGGTGAAGACCAGCTGGACCGGAAGGTCAGCTAGAGGTCGTCTTTGTGCTGCCGCCTCCTTTCTGGCTCTAGGTGGAACTTGGGAGCTGTTTGGGAAATCCAGATCCTAGACTGTCTAGGGACCTTGCCGAGTGAAATGTGTCTCCGTATGATTGATGGGTTTTATAGCCTATCTTGAGTCATCCCTGGGAGGGTGAATCAATTGACTTTCCCTGGTGTTACCTATCGTTATTTCGCCCATAATTTCTTCCCAGAGCCTGGACTTACTACTCACGACTACCCCATCCCTGTCGGTTGTGGTCAATGTAATTTAAGCTGCTAGTATAGTCTAGCAGTGCTTTCTTTGATCCGATTTCATTTGTCTTGTTTTTAATTTTATGCCTTTTAGTCCGTCCCCCCACCCCCCCCCCCGCCCCGCCACCAGGCCATCTCGGTGAACCCTTGCTGGGGCCCAGGGCAACAGCGGCTACTAGCTGGACTGGGGCTCCTGCGGGGTTCCACCTTCCAGGCGCTCAGATCCAGCCCCAGCCCGAGGGAGGGGGTGGGGCTTATGGGATGACTTCAGGCCTCATTTGAATATATCCAAAGCCGTGAAGACAGGGCAAGAGGGAAAATCTCTTCCTAAAAACCCTATTCTTCGAAAGCTCCCACTTTCAAATGCTCCATTTCCATCTCCACATCTGCGACCATCAGAGAGCCGCTCCAGCTCATTAAAACTTCCCCGCGCTCCTCGGTGCTTGCCCACTCTGCGCTCGCAGGCCTGCTCCCCCCAGGGGCCATGGTGCCCCTGTGCAGGTGAAACCTCTCCCTCTCCTGCCTGCTGCTGCTGCCTTCAGATGGAGGAGATGCAACTTGAGCTTTTCCGTTTGACTTTGTTTTTCCTTCTTCCACTCCCTTTTAGCGAAGCTGACAGGTTCCTTTCCTCTTGGGGTGGCTGGGGAGCGGCAAGTGCTTGACGGTTTGGGCCTCGGAGCTTGTCTAGGGAAAAGCACGGGCGGAGGCGTTATTAGAAAGGTGTGATGAGATGCAGCAGTCCCCCCTTCTTCCTCCAGAGCACAGTGTCTCCCTTGCCAGCTGCTTTCTGGCTGCTTTCTCGGTACTTCAAAGGTGTCAGGACTGGGTTTGGCCATAAAGGAAGCATAAACCTTTATTCCTGATACATGTTGTTAGATATACATAATTTAAACGTGCGCTTTACTTCCTTTTCCCCGCACTCTGATACCCAAAGTAAGCTCAGCACTTGAGCGTTGCCTGTGGGTGCAGCAAATTTGTTCATATCTTTTATTTTTCTAATTAATCACTAAGATGCCTCAGCTATTTTTTTTTATTACCAAGGTGTCTAGCATCTTCCTCTTGAGCATAGATAGCCCTTCCTGGTTTCTCCTAAGAATTTCAGTGTTCCGTTCCCAAACTCATCAGTGGTGCTTCCAGGGCCAAGCGAAGAGGGAGCCTGAGGCCGCCAACCTAGTCGACCTGCCCGTGGCGCTAGCTGCTGCCACACCACGTCGCTGTTGGAAGCAACCTGGAGGATGCTTGGCGGTTCAGTGGCTGAACCCTTCTTGGCCATTCTGCATTTGCAACAGAGGTGCTGCACCTGTGGGCCGCAGAATAACAACTCCTAGTCCATACTGAATTCTAGCCACCAATTCCCACAGGACGTTTTGCCCTGGGGGCGGGGTGCTGAGTGGTTCCAGCCAGAATCAGCCCTCCACCCTGGACACGTTGCATGACCCGGCTCTGCCTTTCTAGGCAGTGCCTCCAGGTGGAATTGCGTCCTGCATCTCCTGCCTGCCTTCCCTCCTTCCTTCCCTCCTGCCTGCCTTCCTGCCTGCCTTCTTGCCTTCACTTAACAGGAGATCTACCCTCTTAGCAGATTTTTAAGTGCACACTCCAGTACAGTGTTGTACAGCAGATCTCTGGAACTTGAATGACTGAAACTTTATACCTATTGATCAAACACTCCCTGCTTCCCCCTCCCCTCAGCCACTGGGCACCCACCGTTCTGTGCTTTTACTGCCATGAACTTGACCATTTTAGTTACCACGTACAAGTAGAGTCATGCAGTAGCTGTCCTCTGCAACGGGCTTATTGCACTTAGCATAACGTTTTAAGTTCATCCGTGTCGTTGCGTACAGTAAGATTTCCTCCTTTTTTTTTTTTAAGGCTACAACACGACTTGGCCAAGGATATCTCATTTCCTCTAGAACGATAATGCTAAGCCTCAAAAGGGAAGGGATCAGGGCCTGGGTGCCCTCTGTCCCCAAGGCTCTCCTGGTCCTGCTGGAGACAAACTGTCTTTCTGGTACCCAGCCTCTGTGTCCCCGTAGTTTCCAGGCATGGTGGCTTTGGTCAAGTCACCACGTATATGGTTCTGCCCCGGGGACCGAGGGTCCTTTAATGATAATCTGGACATGTGTTTGTTTTTTGTTTGTTTCTGTTTTTTGCACAACCAAAGAAGTATCCTTTGGTGTAGCTCCAAAAGAACAGCATGTGTCATCTTCAGAATTCTGCCCCAGCCAGCACCACATTCTCCACACTGAGGCTGACCTTTTCAACTTCGAGGAAATGTGTTGTTGCTAATTTGTCAACCGGGACAGTTGGGGAAACGTGTCACAAAACCACGCGGCGCATTTCTCCTCCAGTCACTTACGTGGCGTGACAGTCTCAGGGCAGCTTTAAAAGCTGTTTTATTTGTCTGGGATCACACCCCTTTCACACAGTAAACTGCGGGCCTTAGAGATCAAGGTCATCCTCCACTGCTTGGCTAAATTCCTGAGCTGAAACCTGGATTCTACACCACTGTATCCAGGCTTGTCTCGACAAGCAACGAGCGCAGGAGAGAGTGTCTCAGACGATAATTAATGCCTTAAAACTAGATGGGCAGATTAATTTGGCACTTAATTTTATTTTACACTGATTCATTCACAAATGGAAATCAGCAATTAGACAATGCAAACTTTTGAACCATGGAGAGAAAGTTTCGGGAATATGAGAAAATACAAGTAAAACATTTTCCAGTTCGTTTGAGCAAATTTCATTTCAAACGATTACACGAGTATCTTTAGCAAAATGTGTTCACAGTGCCAAATGGCTCGTTTTTTAATGCGTTCCACCTGTGAGAGCCGCCTGCCACCGGGCCTCCGCGAGGGGGGCCTCCGGGGCTCCTGCCGGGGCTCCCGCATGCGTGCAGAGGGCCGATGGAGGTCCCCAGAGAAGAGCAGGGCTAACCTCTGCCCTCCGCTGCCGCCCCCTTTTCCTTGACCCCAGCGGCAAGGGGAGCCTGCTACTTCTTGTTGGCTCTTCCGGCCTCCGCGGTTGAGATGAGACAGGTGGCCGTTTGACACCAAGACTGAAGCGGTGGAGGACGCAGCTCGCCTTCTCCCGGGCGGAGCTGTGAGCTGGGCCGGAGCCTGCTGCAGCCTGCCCTGCCTCGTGGCCCCCTGTCTTCCCTTATCTCTTCTTCGGCCGAGGCGAGTGCAAAACCATTCGTCCGTTCCTGCCAGAGCCTGTCGCTTAAAGGACGGACGCTTGTCTAGATTTACTCCAAATTTCCCTCCCTCCTGCCGGCCCCTTCCCTGCGCCTGCCGAGCTCAGAGCCTCTGTCTCATTTCCCGTGCTCCTTTCCCCTGCCCACGTCCTCACCAACGTCGCTTTTGCCAAGCTTGGCCCCGAGACAGAAGGACTCAGGCTCCTCTTCTCGACGCTGGGGCGTTGTGCGGGTTATTAGATCCACGTGAACAGATGGAGTCTTGGCACCAGAACTCTGTCGCTGTCTTGCAGTGTGAACGTGGACGGGGAAGGAACGGTTTGAGGCTACCCAGGAAGCCCAGAGCGCCCCGTGTTTCTTTGGGGGAGGAAGTGCCATAGTGGAGGGTCTTGGGAAATAGACGCAGATCCGGCCTCAGTGAGAGAGGAGCTCAGAAAGCCAAGTAGGAGGAAGCTGCTCAGTTTGGGGGGGATGCAGTGATGGGGGTAGGGTGTGGGAGCTCAGGGACTGGCCTGGAGTCTGAGGGAGAAGAATCCATGTACCATGAAGGCAAGAGATGGGGGCCCTCCCGTGTCAGAAGTGTTAGATTTCATCCATCAAAGCTCTGTAAGGGAAGAGAGACCTGACGGGCCTCGGAGGGTCCCCAGAGGAGAGGTGGGGTGAGGCCAGGAGGCCACAGCATTGCACTGGACTAGGTGAGCGGTGACCAGGAGGACAGGATGAAAGTTCGGAAGCCTAAGAGCACCTTGGAGGGAAGGACTGGATGATTGAATGCTGGCCTAGACGGAGGGTAGCGTGGGCCTCTGCAGCCTGGTGGCTCTGCAGCTGACAGTGTTAGGAGCCATCGTGGGGGACAGAGGAAAGAGGGACTGGCTTGTCTCTTGCACTGGAGGCAGGGAAAGAAGCTGGTGAATTGTTCTGGCCATGCTCACTTCGAAGGATGTGTTCCTCAGGACTCTTGGGTCCATGATAGAACCCTCACTTAAGCTCGCTAGAGCTAAAGCGGGGATGGTGTTACCTCGTGAGACTGGGGAGGGAGGGTGGTGAGACGCAGCCAGGACTGAGGGCTCAGTGCACTGCAGCTACACTCTCACCTCTCTGGCCCCCTCGGCTTGTCTGCTTCCTTCTCCGGTACTATTTCTTGGGGAGTCCTGTCACCTCCTGATTCATGAGACAGAGACTCCTCCCCCACTGAAACCTGCTAGAAAAATCCCAGTTAAGAACTTTGATCGGCCTTGCTTGGATCATGTACCCATCCTTGGGCCAGCCCCTGAGGCCGAAGGCGGAGTATAACACGGCTCAGTGGAAGCCAGTGTCGGCGGTCTGCTACCGGAGGCCAGG
Source organism: Phyllostomus hastatus (assembly GCF_019186645.2). Classification (NCBI taxonomy): domain Eukaryota; kingdom Metazoa; phylum Chordata; class Mammalia; order Chiroptera; family Phyllostomidae; genus Phyllostomus; species Phyllostomus hastatus. The sequence goes on along the minus strand of NW_025334004.1, from coordinate 24,816,150 downwards.
AAGGAATACTGGGTGCAGAAAAACAAGGCTGGGTGCTCGGCACATAAGGATGTCCACATGGAGAGGGAAGGCTCGTATAGCCAGGCAGCAGGGGGTGAAGGCACAGTCCTTCCAGTGGCTCCAGATCCTGAGATGAGCGGCCTCCTGCCCTTGCCTGTCTGGCCTCTTCTCCAGCCACGCTGCCCCTGCTCCCTCTGCCTCTGCCACATTGGTCCCTTTACTGGTCGTCCCTTTACTGGTTCTCCCTGTGTCTCCAGGTCCTTGCTCTACCTGTCCTCTGTGCCAGGACCAACCACGCTTTCCCCAGATGCTCTCAGGCAAACGCCCTCACTCCCGAGTCTCCTAAACCTTCTCCTGCTGAGGCTCACGCTGGTCGCCCTATTTAGCGCTGTAAACCCTACGCACTCCCAGTGTACCTGTGTGGCTCTCAGGTTTTTCCAAAGCACTTAAATCACCTGTGAACACATTGTAATTTACATACTTGTTTTGATTATTTTGCTTCTTTTCTTCCTTGTGCTGTAAGTTTCCAAGTCAGGGTTCTCTATCTGTGATATGTCCCAAGTGCCTAAAATTGTGCCTGGACAATATCCTTTACTTACTGAATATTTGCTGGATGAGTAAATGAATGAATACAATTCAAACATGAATGGATCAGAGAAGGGGTTGGGACATAGGAGTAGATTTTAGAATCATCAGTGCCGAAGTTGTTGAAGATGTCTGTTAGAATTTATTCCCCAGGGAAAGTGAGTGAGAAGAGAGATAAGCCAAGGGCTGAGCCTTTGGGGACACCAGGTTTATGGTGAAAGCGTCTGGAGAGGCCTTGGAGAGGTAGGAAGTCGGAGAGGTGGAGGACCAAGCAAAGACCTCAACAATGCAGACAGGGGACAGAATCTTAGGATTAAGGTGGCAGGCATCGTTGTCAGTCACTCACGGGGCAGGCAGAGGAGAAGAACTCTGAGGGACACCAGATTTAGCATACGGAAAATCTATCCATTCATCCATCCACCCATCCCTGCCTCCTTCCCTCCATCCATCACCAATCTATTCATCCATCCATCCATCCATCCATCTCTACATCCCTCTGTCTAGCTCTCCATTCATCACCCATCCATCCATCCACCGGCCTGCAGCTATTATGCCAGGAATAAAGACCCAGCTCCTCACCCACAGTGCCGAGAGGAAGGCAGGCACACACACAGTCATGACGGCATCGTGACAGTGTGTGGTCCGGAAGGTACAAAGTGCTTTGGGAGGACAACCAGCGCAGCCTGGCGGGTCAGCAAGGCCTCCCGGAGAAGCTGCCTTCTGAGCTGGGCTGGAAGGAGGAGCGACATGGGAGAGAGCAGCCGTGGCAGTCCCGAGACAGCGGCCTGGGACTGTGGGTGGGAGGAACACGTGGGAGGTCAGACAGCACAGCCCCTGTGCTGGGTTTCGCCCATAAGCAGCACTGAGCCCCGCGGCTCACAGATGTCGTCTTTGATCGGCCCCGCTGCCCCACACAGGGCTGACCGGGGGAGTGATGAGCCCAGTGGCTCCCGGTTCCCACGGGGAGGATTTGGGGATCAACCTGGCCTTGCTAACTCCGAAACCTGGTTTTTGTCAGTTTCCAAATGATCGTCTTTTGTGACAAAAATACAAGGTTCTACCACGGCTCAGCCTTCTTGCCTGTAGCTGCCGGCAGGCGGACTGACGACCCTGGCCAGCCTGGGGACCCAGATGCTCCCGATGGCTCAGGAGCTAAGACCCATCAGCAGCCGTGAGACAGTTTTCAAGTGTGTCAGGACATAATGTCCATCAGCCTCTTAGCACCGTTTAACAGGACAAACTACTCAGGTAATACATGCTCATTAAGTTCTTACTTTATCTAATTTCCTTTTGAGCACTCATTGCTTATTATAGAGTGGTTTCTCAGTGACAGCCTCGTGAGAGCAAGAGTCGTTTCTACCAAGAGGAAAACATCCTCTTGGACCACGCTTTTAAAAAAAATTATTATTATGAACACAGTCCCGTTTATGGAGTATAGTCTGCTTGACCCCAAGGGTCGCAGATGTGTAAGCCACGTGCCTGCTTCCCAGGTGCCCCCGTTACCTGGTTGGACTCTAGGAGTCGGACTCTCAGCTTCCAGCTGAACCGTGATTGGAGCTTGGAGTCCTCGGCGCTCAGCCTCCCCAAGGTGGCAGGTATCAAGGACCTAGCTGTGTGTCTCACGGGAGATGAATTCTTTGCTGTCGCCAAGTGATAACCAGCCCTAAATAATCCATGGTTATGTCACCAAATTGGGGTCGCGCAGGTGTCTGCCTCTGTACCTTCTCCTCACCCTGTGGTCAGCTCTCAATCCCAGGAAAGCCTCTGCTGTGTGGGCCGAGTCTCGAGTGCAGCGCTGGGAAAAGGTGCAGTGGGAGAGAGCCCTGGAATCATGCCAGAAGTGCTGGAGTGGGGGCGGGTGGGGGGCTTACAGGGGCTCTCTGGGGCCTTAGACTCAGACCACCTTGGGTGAAACTGCAGGCAGCTGAGGGAGACCCTGACTGATCCCCCCTCCCACCCCCATCGCTTCATGCAGCTTGTTGCTCTTCGAGGGGACCCTTCTGCTTCGCTCAGCAGCCACTTCCCGTACTTGGACCCGTGAAGTTCACAGGCAGGGAAGACTAGCTTTCCCTTCCAGCCCAGACCTAAACATAGATTCTACAATCTCTTTTTTTCAATTCCAAGGGAAAGGGGATGCCTCCGTTTCATACAGCTCAAATGTGTTTATCCATGAAACAAGGAGTGGGCCATAAGAATGGGGAAAAGGGAGACCTCAGTATTCCCAAGAGGTTGCCTCTCCTTATCCAGACAACAGCCTGTGGAGTTCAAGGGCATCCCACGCTGCCCAGTACCCATAGCGTGTGACCCAGAATCGGCCCCCTCCATTGCTGAGCGGTGTCGTGGATAATCAGTGCCCAGGTCTCACAGCCAAGCCGGGACTTCTGTTCCACCCAAGGAGATGCCAGACCCCCACCCAGGCATTACCCCAAGTTAGTTCGCTATCCTGCAGTCATGTTGGCATTTCCATTTCCGTGGGCATTTCCAACTCAGTGAATGGGAAATTGCTCTGTAATTTTCAAAAGCAATCAATTATGCAGAAAATGTGGCCTCCAAGAAAAACAAGAGTTTAAAAGAACCACCTGTGTTAAAAGTGGCACCCCCCCCCCCCCCCCGGCAGGAGTTGGGATTTTTTTTCCCCTCCCCAGTCGCTGTCAGTGTGTTCCTGAGTGAGGCGGACCTGGGCTGCCTCCTGGTTCGGCCAGCTCTAGGACGTGGGCGGTGTGAGGCCTCAGCCTCACAGCTATAAACGGAGGTAACGACTCCACCTTCCCAGGGCAGCTCAGGGGATTAAATGAGGTCCTTGTTTACAGGCATCAGCGCCTGGCCTGCCACCCGACGCACAAAACACTCAGTCTATCCCCCTTTCGCCCTCACCCTTTCCACGTTTTTTTCTCATAGAGGACAAAGAAAGTTTAAGATTCCGAATGCAACGTGTCCCCTCCGTGGCAGAAAGAGACCTTCAGTGTAGGGCTCGTGGGTGGAAGGGGCAGGTTCTTACTGCCTCACACTTGCGCGCACCCACGGCTTTCAGCAGCGTGTGGAAATGTCAGCCCGCTCTGTGGGGCCGCGTTGCTAAGCTGTACACATCGGCATCTTTGGAGTTTTGTTCCGTTAGGGAAAGCTGGGGGGCGGAGGCGGGGGCTGACGAAGTCCAGAGGTGTCTGGAGTGTGTGTCATCGCGAGAACGTTCCTGTCCAGGACAGACAGTTGTTGACGCACAGAGAGATGCGCAGGCAGGCGTGTGCGGAGCTGGCCACGAGACTGTTGGGCCCCGAGTCCTAGATTGCCCATTGTGTAAGCTGAATAGGCCGTGCGGTGGGTGGGTGGGTGGGTGGGGGGCACCGGCAGCCCGTGGTGCTGTGTCAGTGGCCCAGGGCGCCCGTGAATAGAGGGCTCTTAGAGGTGCTCGTGTGTCTGAGTCAGTGACGGGGGGCTGCCCAGCAAAGGGCAGTCACTGACTCAGTGCCCGAATCGGCCCCTTCCTCTCTCCCGGGTCGGCCTGTGTGTGAATCATCCGATCGCCCCATTAGGAAGCAAGCTGCAACCGGGGGACAGAGTGGCCCGTTGTACAGGATGCGGGAGCCCCGAGCCTGCGGAGCCACCAGGGCCGTCACGGCAGGCACGTGTGGGTGATGGTGGTGAGGAGGATGACGAGGATAGCAGTATTTATTTGACGTTTACTGTGTGCCAGGCACGGTGCTGAGCACTTCACAGCAGCCCCGGCCGTGGGGGTGTCACCATCCTCCCCGTTTCCCCGGTGATGACGAGGCGCGATCCTGAGCAGCGTCTGTAGGTGCCCCAGTGCTGCCGCTGGCACCAAAACGCAGGGGGCCCGTTGGGTGCAGGGCCCGGGGTCTGCTTCCGGGGCAAAGGGTGCGGATCTTGCTGACCACCCACTCGGTTTTCCGAAGACGCTCTGGGTCTGTGGGATTGCATACGGAAGGTTACTTTATTTTCACGTTTATGTATGCATTTTATTTTTGAATCTGCTGTCAAATTTTTTTCAAGTATGATTTACATTCAATATTATTTTCTGTCAGTTTCAGGTGTACAGCATAGTGGTTAGAGAATCAGATACTTTACAAAGTGTTTCTCTTGCTCTCCCCAGCACCCACCTGGCGCCGTGCAGCTATTACAGTATTACTGACTGTACTCCTTACGCTGTGCTTTGCGGCCCGTGACTAGTTCGTAACTAACAGTCGGTACTTCCTAGTCCCTTCGTCTTTTCACCCAGCCCCTAACCCCTCCCCCTGGCAGCTGGCACACTCTGTTCTCTGTAACTATTCATTTTAAAACAAAACATTTAAATAAGAGACCTGTGAACCTTGTCCAGATAGGGCTTAAGTGCCCCTCCCCAGATACATTTCACTTTGCGTTAAAATAGAAGTTTTCACATTTTTTGTTTTCAGGGCTCCTTTACACTCTTAAAGATGACTGATGGTCCCCAAAGGGCTTTATTTATCTGTGGGGAAAAAATCTGTCAATACTTACCATATGGGAATCAAAGCTGAAGAAATGTTTACAACACATATCTATTACTGTATTTAAAAGTAATGCCAGAAGCCCACTACACGTTACTATTAATACCAGAATGCATTCTCACTAAAAACCATTATATTTTCCAAAACAAAAATACTAGGGAGAAGCTGGTGCTGTTTTACACTTTCACAGTCCAGTGTCCGCCCAGAACAGGCCTGGCGTCTCACATCTGCTTCGGCGTTCAGTGCGTTGCCGTGTTTCGTGTCGTACGGCCACTGGAAAAACTCCACGGTACCTTCGTGAGGGAAGGAAAGTGAGAAAGGCCAATGGGAGCTCAGCCTGGAGTTAGGGAGTCAGTGTTGACCTCACGGACCCTACGAGGCTCTTTTGAGATTGCCAGGGTGCCGGGACCTCACTTTGAGAATGGCTGCCCTAGAAGGACCAGAATAATCTTGGGCTAGAAAACACGTGTGTGCACAAATGTTCCTTGAACAAGACAATCTGGGGGGTGGGTGGTGTGGCTGCCTGCGCCCACCCCATCCAGCTCCCGCAGGTCAGCGTAGCAAGGCTGTGGGATGTCGTGGGAGCCTGATGCTGGAGCCCTTCCAGGCGGAAGTGGGTGTTGGGGACTCCAGAACTGCTGAGCTTCCCACCACCTGTCAGTGTGCGGCTGCGTGGCTGCTGGTGTCCCTGGCCCAGCTTGGTTTCTGGCCCTGAGTGACACCTTCTGGATAGAGAGCCCTTGCTTACGTTTTCTGGCATGGCGGAGGATTTTAGCATGAGATTCAGCTTGGTCAGGCAGAACTCTGGGCGGATGAGTAAACACCCCTTGTGTCCAGAAAGCCTCTGGTGCTTTTCTCTCAGGTAGGGCCTTGGAGAGAGTGTACCAGGTGGTAAGCCTCTGCTCCTTGGAACGTGGGATCAGGTGGTGGATCTTGACATGAGCCATCTAGGGTATGGCCAGCCCCTGTCTGCTCTTCCTGCTCCGTGACCATTAGGTAAGAGCTACAGGATCATAATGACATCGGGCCAGGGATAACCCTTAGAATCAGAAATGCCAGAAAGCTGCAAGTTCAAGGTCCCTGTGAGTGCCCAGAGTTGGAATTCCTGTTGGAGAGTTATCTGGCTCCATCTAATAGCTTTGAACTTCTTTGGATGGGGCTCTGGGGAGAGAAAATGTCATCTCTCCAAGAATATTCACTCCAGCAAAGGACCTTGACGCTGTTCTGCCAGAAAACTTTTCTGTCAAAGTAGACAAAAGCAAATAGAGACGCCTCTTCCGCATTGTAGGTTCAACAATTCAGGTGGAAACATTTTAAGTTACAAACGAGGCTTATGGTTTGGGAAGTTGGCTTTCTGCTTTGCGCCCTGGCTGGTGGTGGGTTCATTCACTGGCTCAGCAGGGCGAGAGCGCCAGGTGTTCTGCAGGGTCCAGAAGGTCAGAGATGAGCGTGTCGTCAGCAGAATGCATGTGCACGGGGAGGAGGGGCGGGGTCAGGGACTTCTCCTTGGTGCCATCGCTCGAGAGCATCAGTTTCTGATTCGTGGGGTCCAGGGGGGGCTTGATTAATTCAAATTCCTTAGCATCGCCAGTGATGGTGACGATGCTGGTCCGGGGCCTGAACTTGGAGACCCACTGCTTTAGGGAATGTCCACCAGGTGACCTAGGCTGATGGGAGTCATCTCAAAGGGACGCGCGAAGCTGAGGACAAGAGGAGGTAGCAGCTAAGTGGGCCCTGCAGGGCAGCATTGAGACTCAGGAGGGGGAACACAGCTGAGGCAGCCCGATGGTGGCTGGGGTACCCACACACATCACATTTTTATATTTTGGAACGGCAAGCGCAGGCAAACAAACAAAAAATGCCTGGTAATTCTGTCATCACACTCTACTCGGCCTCGTCAAGATCACTTGTATCTACTTACATCGATTTTGGCTTCTCAAGCACTCAATTCACGTCAAAGTGGCAGCAAAAGTCCCAGAACTAATCCTCCTTGCGGTGCTCTTGGTGGTTAAGTGCGAGCTTGAGAACCTGCGACTCGAACTCTTACCAGCTCTAGGACTTCGGCTGAACGCTGCCCTCTTTGCACCGCTAGGCCTGCCCTGTGAAAAAAGGCTGAACTGGCCGGACAGGTGATTGGGCATGAAATGCCACCGGCCTGTGAAGCTTAGGGCCAGGCACAGGCCCACGATGGCGATGGACCACGTAGTTGTGGATGGGACAGTGTCTGGAACAGTTAGATGCGGTGGCTGCCGTGTCTCCTCATCTGGGCCGAACCTGTGACACCAAGATGTGTGTAATGGGTGTGGATCTGCAGGTGACTGGAGCCGTGGTGTAGCGTATGCAGATTCGTGCATTCACCCCTTCGACAAATACCGAGTGAACATCTTTGTGCCGGGCGTACTCCTGAGTGCCGCCTTCTCATGCCGCAGCGAGACTGTGCACAAAGCGCAGATGTAAAATAGAAAGTGATGGAGGGGGTGGGCAGGAGGGCTGAAGCGGCGCCCTCCTTGGGGCTCAGAGCCGGGGGAGGGGCATCGGTGGGAGGGCTCAGAGCAGACCCCTGAGGTCCCCGCGAATGGGTCAAAATAATGTGCAAAGAAACCTATGTGATATGCAGTTTGTTCAGATTAGTTTTTATTTGGGGAAGGAAGTTAGGAAATATCCCCAAAGCAGTTTCCTCGTCAGGTCAGAGTCGTCCAAAGACGGAACTGTTGGGAAACCGAGGGATGTGGGGTGGGGTGAAAAGCTCCCTCCGTTTTTTAGAGAAAATAATCTTAAAAATACTTAAATGACTAAGTTTACTTGCTGCAGTTAAGAATTAAACTTGGTGCTCTGGCTGGTGTGGCTCAGTGGGTTGAGCACCGGCCTGTGAACTAAAGGGTTGCTGGTTCGATTCCCAGTCAGGGCACATGCCTGGGTTGTGGGCCAGGTCCCCAGTGGGGGCCACATGAGAGGAAACCACACACTGATGTTTCTCTCCCTCATTACCTCCCTCCCTTCCCCTCTGTCTACAAATAAATAAAACCTTTTAAAAGATTTATTTTAAAAAAGAATTAAACTTGTTGATTTCATCATAGCTGTAACATCTGAAATAAACTGATGTGATGTTCTGGTAACAAAATAAATGCACCTTAACTTCGTCTGTTTGGGTGGTGTGGTTGGGGGGACAGTTTATTATTAAAATGGGTTATGTGGACCATGGAAATCCGCTCCATTGCCCTGGAGAAAAAAGGGAGGCCCGCAGTTTTTTTTTTAGTAGCGAAGAACATTAGGACAAAAGGTAGAAAAGCTAGGCAGGAGGTGAGGGTGCCGTTGCCAGAGGATGTTAGACGTGAGAATGGATCACCAAGAAGCAGTGTGGGTTTCCTGAAGAGCGGAGGGTCACCCTCTGATGGCGATGGACCACGTGATGTATTCTTTGGACAAATAACAGCACACAGTCCCCTGTCTCCCGAGCAAAAGGAAGGCAGGCATCAGGGACTGGCTGTTTGCTGAGCTCCAGGTCCCTGCTGACCTTAAAACAACTCGCCTGGTAGGAAAGTGACCTCGTGTGTATTTACCAGTGAGCGTAATTCCCCTCAGGCCACCTGTGACCCCAGGAAAGACGAATAGGAGATATTATTTTCACATGTTTCTGCCTAAAGCCTGTTTGTGCAAGTGTAGGCCGTTGGCCATTCAGACACGCATTCGCCTTCCCCTTTGCCCACGTCCTCCCCGGACGCACGGAAGCGCGGCTCCTTTCATGTTTGGAAGGTCAATCAGCATTCCGATGAGTTTGCAGCTTGGGGCACAGGTGCCGCAGAGATATTTAATGCTTGTTGTCCTGTGCAGGTGGGGGCAAGGGGAGGAGTTTTTGAAATTATTATTATTAAAGTCAAGAGAGTCAGTGCGATCGTAATTTTTCATCTTCTGGAACCCCCAAAGAAGCGAAGTGTGACTGAAGTGGGCCCGGCAGCATTGAGGATAATTTCTAGAATTTGCCTGCATTTCCCTAAAATTAATTAGACTTTATTTTTCTCTGCCGTGACCATCCTGATGTGAACACTTCCTTGTTAGGGCGCAGACAGCACCTCCGTCAGGTTACACAGGCCAGCAGAGGGCCTCGAGTGGGGACCGCAGGTGGTGAGTGGCCGACCTGTCGCACTGCCTCAGCCTGCTTCCGTGGCTGTGACTCGCTGGCCTGTAAAACACATTCCTCTGCTCGAAGGTGTGGAGAACTCTCGGGAGAAATCTCTCCTCCTCTTCCTGGTGTGAAGGAGCCTGATATTAATCCTGACTTTGTCGAGCGTACACAGGCCCTCACACGCCCCGTGATTAGCAGGTGGATGCTAAGGGAAGTATCAGTGTGGTCATCTCTACCCTCGGACGCCGTGGAGGTCTCAAGGCCAGGGTGGACTGACCTCCTGGGCTGGTCCAGAGCAGAGAAGAAGTCATCAGCAATGATGAGTCTTACCCTCATCTAGGACTCTGGAACAGTCGTAAACAGGTGCTAGGTGCCGGCCACACCTAATCCTCCAGGGCCATTTTGAAGGCCTTATTGACACCCCACTGGAGTACATTAAATTTCACACAAGTTAAAGTACTTGTCTAAAGTGTCATGGTAGTTGAATTGAAATTTAAGCCCTGGTCCATCTTCAAATTCTATATTAAGAACCTCTACTGTAGACTGCTTTTTAGGAGTGATGAAGTCCCTTGTTGCTGATTTAATGAATTCGCACAAGCATGTGGGCTTTAAACAATATGGATTTATTTTCTCCCAGTTCTGGAGGTCAGAAGGCCTACACAGACCTCCCTGGGCCGAAATCAAGGGGTCCATAGGGCTAAATTCCTTCCAGAGGTTCTAGGGGTAAAATGAATCCATCTCTTTGCTTTCCCTCCCCTCCTCATTTCTTGGTTCATGGTCTCTGCCTCCATCTTCAAAGTCAGCAAAGGCCAGGCCCTGGCTAGGTGGCTCAGTTGGTTGGAGCATCGTCCCAAGCACCAAAACGTTGTGGGTTCCATCCCTAGTTGGGGCCCATTTTGGAGGCAGCCAATCGACATTTCTCTCTCACTTCTCTCTCTCCACCCCCCACTTCCTCTTTCTCTAAAATCAATAAACATGTCCTCAGTGAGGAGTTTTAAAAAACCAGCCAATCCAGCCTTTCTTACATGCCATCACCCTGAGTTCCTCATTGGCCTCCCTCTTCCACTTTCAAGGACCTCTGTGATTACTTGGAGAATCCAGGATAATCTCCCCACCTCAGGGTCCACAACCTTAATCATATCTGCAAAAACCTTTGTATCGAAACATTTCCTAGGTTCCAGGGATTAGAGTGGAGACAGATATCTTGTAGTAGATAGAATAATGGCACTTAAAAATGTCTTCTGAGCGTCTTAGTGTTGCTTCTGAGCAACTGTCTTGATTTCAGTATTGGTATATCATGAATTGTGGAACTAGTCATTTCTCCTCTCTTCCCAGATGTGGCGAGAACACCCAGAACCACATCAAATGCTTAGCTTTCATGTAGCCAGGGGCATGTGCCCATTTTGTACCAGCTGTTTCTTACCTCTATCTTACCTTCCTGTGGCCACCAATTTCCTCACTGATTTTTTGTACATTTATTCTGTTGCCTTAAAGCTACATCAGCATGCATCTCAAAATTCTTTCTGAAGCAAGAGAGGGCATAAATAATTAAACGGAGCCACGGTGGGTGACCTTTGCAGCCCAGGGCTCCTGAGCAGGTGACTCGAGCTTCTTAGGCTCCAGGATGAATGAGAGGCAGCTTGTGAAGTTCACCCCTGCAGGTGGAGGTGCCTGCAGAACTCTACATGAAATAAATCCACAGCATGTTGGTCTGCAGACTTAAGCTCCAGGTCTGCTGGTGAAAGATTGGTTGAACGTCTAGATTTCTGTTTCTCCTTGCGGCGCAAAGTCACACCACTGATTTCCAAAGTTTCCCTGCAGAAACAGAAAAGACTTATTGGGTGAGATTTACTCTTAAGGGTTAGAGCGTATCTGTCATCTGCCGTTATCCCACCAGAAAGCTATTGGATAATTTCAGCATCCAGGAAGCCGCCAATGCCTTTTCTCCCTCCATTTCATAAAAACAAGTCCTGCCAAGGCTGGGTTTTCTGCCCTCATGGCCATGCTGTAGCATGGATAGTACAAAACAACTTGATTGACTTGGCAGCGCCGCGTAGGGCTGTTTGCAATGTTCGGTGCTTCAATTACGACTTCCAGTCTGCTAACTGGGACAGCAGGGTGTGCATTGGAAAAATCGGTGGAGGGGGTGTGGAGGGGGTCCTGGCCCGAGGGCAGCTCTGGAGCATCCGAGCAGAGGCTGCCGAGAGCCCTTTCTAGGTTGCAGTGGATTCCCTGGCCAACTGCTGTAACTTGCTTTTCAAATGTGCCACGTAGAGATTAGCTGTCAAGCCCCGTCAGCCTCCCTGCCCATGTTGATGGATGGCTGTCAGCGTTTATAGGTGAGGTGGCTTCATGAGGGGTGCCGAGATTGATCCGATGCTGCCCCAGACTTCCCTCAGGGGGGGCTGCTGCAGTTCGATGTGATCAGAAAGGCTGAGGAAGCCCCACACACCTGCCCTGCAGCCTGCCAGCACTGAGCCCTCACCCTGGAGAGACCCCAAGCAGGACACAAGGACGAAAATGGTGCCTGGCTCTACCTGGGTCCTCTGCACAGCTTCCTCTATGGGTGACGCTTTCTTATAGCCCTGTGTGTCAAGCTCATTGGCCACAGCCTCCGGTGACCCAGGAGCTGCCAAGGAGCCAGACCAACAACCGTGATCGGGGCTCCTCAGGGAGAGTGGGGCTTGGGGTTTTGCTAAATGGGCCATAGCCTCTCGAGCATCAAAATAAAGCTGAGCAGGGATTTGGGAGAATAGGCGTTGATCTCTGCTTGGCCGCAGACCCCTTCCTTGTCCCAGGAAACAGGTCTCGAAGGCTCCTCAGACCTCAGAGTGCTCTGTCCCAACAGCACGGGGCTGTGGCACATTCACTGGCCGAGGCTTCAACCACCCCACCAGGAGTGGGATCCATGGTTAGGGGCTGAGGAACACCTGCTCTACGGGGCTCTGGGCGTCTGTGCCTGGGGTGTGTGAACCTGCCCCAGGGCCTCTGCTCCGTAGACTCCCAGACTGGGGAGGACCCCGGCTTTCAGAAGGGCCTTTACTCCGAGGAGCCAGCGTGTGCAGCCCGGAGTGGGGAACGGCAAGGCCAGGAACTGGCCCCCTGCAAAGTGTATTTACTGTTGGCTCTGACTTGCCACAGGATGCCTTCCAGATGTGCTCTCCCGCAGGCTGCCGGGGAAGAAGGGCTAGGGTAATTGACTAAAAACAGAAAGAGAAACATCTGCTTTGTGTCACCGTGGCAGAGAATCACCACGACTGGGCTCTCGCTCTGTCGTCCTGGGTCTCCTATCAGCGGCATGTTTTTCAAATTATTTTTATTCTGCACAAGAGATTAGTGGCATTAACCAACTTACTGATATTTAGTCATTTTTAAACATATGCATTTCCCCCTCCGCCCCAAGTCCCTGAGGGGAAAAAGCAAAGCAGCTTTCCTTAAAAACGCTTTTATGTTATGAGCTCATCGGACTGAGATGTTTTAAGTCACACCACAGAGGCCCCTGGCTTGGGACTTCTCAAGTCCGTTGTGGTCGAAGTTGCTGACGTCAGCCTCACACAGATGCAGCCTGTGCGGGGTATGCGATAGAAGAGCCAGCGGAAGACAGACAAGGTGTATGTTTCTCGGTGTTCAGAGTGCGTTTTTGTTGCAAGGGCTTAACATTAGAAGAGACCAGGGATGGGGGAGAGAACATCAAAGGGACGGGAAGTTGGAGTTCACCAGGCCGTGGGTAGTCTCGGGTCTGGGTGAGTGCTTTATGTAACTGTCAGTTTGGTCTCACGGTAGCCATTTAAAGGGACTGTCAAGGGCGTTGACCCCATTTTCCAGGTGAAGAAACAGAGTCGGGGAAGTGTTGTAACTCCCTGAGGTGAAGAGCCCAAGAGGTGGGGCTGGCGTGAGAAACGGCACGCATCACTATTGGGCCCTCCCGGTGTTGCCCCCTCCCCCTGACCCACGGAGAAAGCTTTCAGGCACTAAGTGGCCCCACTTGAAAACCAGGGCTCAGCCCTGGCTGGCGTAGCTCAGTGGATTGAGCTCGGGCTGCGAACCAAAGTGTCGCAGGTTCGATTCCCAGGCAAGGCACATGCCTGGGTTGCAGGCCATGACCCCCAGCAACCGCACATTGATGTTTCGCTCCCTCTCTCTTTCTCCCTCCCTTCCCTCTCTAAAAGATAAATAAATAAAATCTTAAAAACCAGGGCTCTGAAGCCCTCATGCTCACCTCAGGTTCAGCGAGCACTGCTAGTGGTTTCTTACACAAGCAGATTAATAAAGGGGCCCCGTCCCAGGACCTGGGTTTCTGCGGGGCAGTCAGGTCTTGCCGTCCTGTGTGGGCAGTGGTGTGGCCCTTAAGGCCCTTAGCAAGCCCAGGTCATTGAGAGACTCCCTGCCCTCTTAAGTCGAGTTCCGTCTGCGTCATCTGCCCTGCAGTCTGGTCAAATAGTGGCAGAGGGAGAGCAGTGACGTACTGGATGACTTAAGTAAAATCCCAGGAAGATTGAAGTCCAGCGCCCTCCGCACTGCTCCCTTCCAGGCCTGGGGCATGCGCAGTTGGCAGTTCCCCTCGTGGTGAGGGCCACGTGCCACCAGCCTGTGTGTGTGTGTGTGACTCTGGGCAGGACCGCAACCTCTTTGTCTCTGACCTTGTAGGTGAGAGGAGGGCATCTTCTGGGGACCATTATGGTTCCTGTAATGAAAGGAAACCAAACACCTTGACTCAAAAGTCACGTGTCACAGCAGAATGCAGTCGTGGGTGAGAGAAATGATAATGCTTTGAAAACAAGTGTTTTTTCTTTTCCCAAGTAGCTTCGAGTGTCCCATAGACCGCATTTCTGAAGTGGGAGGGAGAATCAAGAGCTTCAGTAATGAAGCAACGTACTTAGGAACTCGGGTTAATTAGCGTTGGAGCCCGGACCTCATCCAAGATTTCACAAGTGTTAGTCCAGGGCTCCGTTCCGTCAACCACGCGGCTCGTGTCCAAGAATGGGGTTTGTCCTGGAAAGACATTTAAAGGCTTAGGATAATCCAGGATGAGTCAAACTGGGCATTTATAGTATGATTTTTGACCTGTTCATCATAACACTATTTTCCTAAAAGTGTTAAGAAAAAAGGAGGTGAATGATGGTCCCCCCCCCCCCGTCAAAAAACCATCTGCGGTTTGAAAAGGTACTCCTAGATTTTATCATTATAATCATTTTTCTATTTCCAGTTAGCAGTATGCTTCCTTTCATACGATAGTTTCTGCACAAACCACTGTTTTCTTTTCACCAGATTTCCTAAGGCCTGCTTGGCATTCGCTGGCATTTTGCTCCTCTTTAAGGGTGGGAAATTTTCTCTTTCGGAGGGAGATAGGTTTTTCCATTAGTGCCTATTCATTTCATTTTCATTTTCTCAGAGAAAAACAATCATGTTCATCACTCTGTCGTCATGGAGATTTCACGTCTCCAGAAGAAACCCAATTGTGACTTTTCTTTGTTAATCCCACACTGGATGTGTGAGCTTCCTTGTTTGGATCACTGCAGCCCAGGGGGAGAAGCCATTCAGACAGGTGCGGCGCGGTTCCTAACCCACGGCGGGCAGGGGGGCCCGTGCAGGGGGCTGTCCAGGGGCGCTGGGGAGCGGGGAGAGTGGGCGCTCAGGCCGTGGTTCCTGATTGGACAGAGGAAGAGCTGGGATCTAACAGCCTAGCAGGCACTCGGCTCTTACAGTGCCGTGAACTTAGCTCGGTTCCACCCCACCTCACTACCTTCCTTGCACACCCGTCACCCTGTGTCTGCGCCACCCGCCATGGGACCACTGTCTGCCGAGTTGTCCACACCCTGATTCTGCCTCCCTGTGCCTGCAATCCTGACTTGTTCGAGCAGTGCCCACCGCTCAGTGCATCCTTTCTTTTCCCCTTCTGGCCCTCTGGTCTTCCCTCTGCTTCACTGCTGGCCTACAGTCTCCTATGTTGCCGTTTCTCCCATCTGTGGCCATCTTCCCGCTCTCCCCGTCGCCGCTAGAACAGTGAGGGCACAGAGCAGGTATAAAGCAAATCTTTGCTGAACACCTGAAAGACCTAAGAGTCTTCTTGATAAGCAAATCCGATCATGTCACTTCTCTGCTTAAAATCCCTCCGTGGTCCCCACTGCTTTTAGAGTAACATCCGACCTCTTAGGTCGGTCATTCAAGGCTCTTTGCGGTCTTGCCCGCACCACCTCCCGTCAGTCAGCATTGGCATCCCATGACCCTGCCGTCCCCAGCCAGTGACTCAGTTTCCTGGGTGATGCCTGTGTTAAGTGTGGTGATTGACAGTGACCTCCAGAGTCAGACTGAATGTGGTCTCATTCCAGCTCTACCAAACAGCTCTACTGCCACCGGGATGTCCTTAACCTCTCTTTGCCTCAGTTTCCTCATCTGTAAAATGAGGCTCATGGGATCACCTACGAAGACTGTTATGAAAATTAAATATGTGACTATAGGTCAAGCACTTAGGTCAGTGCCTGGCACGTACAAATGCCGCATTACTGTCACCCTGGGATGATTATGAGTGTAGTTGCTTAATCATATGCCTCTTCATTCTGCCTGGAACACCTTCCTTCACTTTTACCTGATAGATCCTCCACGCCCTGCAGGTCCCAGTCCCAGTATCCCAGCCTCTCTGAAACCAGCTTCTGCGGCTGTGCAATGTTAAAAGCTTAAGTTGTGAGGATCAGAATGTGTGGTTTTAAATCCTGCTTCTACAACTCACTATTTTGCTCTGGTCTCAACTGGCCAGGCTGTGGTTTTCTTATCTATAAAATTAGGAGAGTAAAATAGCTCCTACCTTGTTGAACTTGTCAGGGAAAAAATAATAAGTGTGTAAAGACATACACTAGCATATCCTAAATACTTCATTTAAATTCGCTGTTTTTATTAGCCGCCTTTATGAGCTTTTTATCAGGAACTGGCCACTGTATTATTATAATTTTTCTAGTCGTTTCTCTCAGCTGCTAGACTGTGAGTTATCTGAGTTCAGGGACAGGGAATTTCTTCATCAGTAGATCACAAGCACTTGATCCATCATTCAGTCAATGGAACGGACGCGAATTTAGCTGCTTTGTCAATACCTGTAACCATTGCCCACGTTGCTTTAGGAGATTTAAGAGGACTGTGCTGGTAAGAGAAGATGTCGGGAAGTAAGCTTCCCTCGGGGAGGCCTGTTTCCCCTCTTTGGCAGGTACTGAAGACCGGAAGTTAATGGGCACTACACCGTTTTGTTTCGGCCAGTGGTGACCGGGGGTGGGGGAGGACGCCCGCCCAGGAAGGACTGGAGCTGACCCCCAAGCCATGGCGTTATCAGTGGGATTGACCACATCATAGTGGTTCTTAAACAGGGTTGTGCTGGCGAATATTTAAAAACTGTTCTCCAAGAACAACATAAAGCCCTGATTCGTAGTGCTTGCTGATTACCGTGGTGTAAACGCTCTCACCAACACCGCTGACAAGTATGACCACGGTGGTATTAACCAACTCCCACAATTCCGGAACATTTATCAGCCGGCCAATAATGAGCCAGTCCATCACCCCACCATGTAAGCTACTTCTCACCTCACTTTTTTCTCTCTGTAAAATACGGCCCTGTAACGTGACCACCTTGTCTCCAAATAGAAATACCACGGCAAGTGGGGTCCAATGTGAAGGCACCATGGGGACGGTGGTGTTTTAGCAAAGCTGCGCGTTCTCCCGATTATTCGGAGGCCCTCCCTCCCTCCCTCCACGGGCTGTGTTTGTCCTTGGGCCAGGAGCTGGGCTGATGTCTTCTCTCGAACACCAGCCTGCCCAGCATTCTGCTCGGAGCGGTCTGTATAGTTTCATCCTCTCAATCAGGGTTATGCTCTCCGCAGCAGACTGACTCAATTAGCCTTTCATTCCAGAGTCCAAATGTGAGTCAATTCTGAGGTTGTTAAGCAAAATGAGTCTGGTGGCAGTAGCCTTGCGCGGAGAGACAGTAACCCCGCATCACGGGGCTGTTCAGTTAATAGTCTGCTGGAGAGACCACGAGACATGGGGGACATGCAGACAGGGCGCGCTTTCTTTCGGGCCGGGAGCCCAGGGCTGCCGGGTCAGGGAGCGGATCCGGTCGTGTGCAGAGGTGGAGCCTGAGATGCCTGGACCACAGTGGGCTTTTGCAAAGATAGAAGCCCAGTGCCGCTAGATCATTAACTTTCATGCCCAGGAAAATACTTCTGAAATTAACACTCATTTCAAGCTGGATGCCGTTGGAGCCAGCTGAGTAAGCCGGAGCCTCCTTTAGGGATTTCCTCTGAAAAATAAATCTTTTAGCCAGGCTACAGAAAACGGCCAGGTTTTATGTGCTTCAGTGTGTTCAATTAGAGTCAGAAAACACCAGCGAGGCTCAGACTGTGGGAGAGACGCATGCGGGCGCACACAGATGGGCGTGCCCCAGTCTGAAACGGAGGGTTCTGCCAGTCCCTTAGCTTCAGCACGTGGCCCTGTCTGGGAAGCCCTGTACGGGGCCTGTCCGAGGAGTGTCAGGTGCAGTGCAAAGGAAAGAAAGCCAAGCTCCGGCACCTGCCTTGGGGATCCACAGTGGTGGAACCAGGCACATGACACATGGAGCTCACAGATCAGCACGGATGGGGAGGCTCCGGCGCGGCTTGTTTACACGGGTTCAAGGAGAGACCGATCTCACACAAACATGGGGCAGCCTGGGCGGTGGGCTGTGAACTTGAAGGGTGTCGTCAGACCTTTGACCCCCCTGCTACTTTAAGTCCCGACGAAGGGAACCAGCTGTGCGCTTCCTGTAGGCCTTTTACCAGCCTTGGCGACTGCCACACGCACCACCTTGCTCTGTCTGCTTGTTTACACCATAAAATATGCTAAGTAAATACAGTTTCTTGGATGGAAAGAAACACAAATAGCACCGGGTTTCTTGGCTGCCAACTTGGAGGAGCGAACGAGAAGAAAGCTGAGACAACCGCCCATTGTCTGCCGTAATTGCCGGAGAATTGAAATTCTCTGGCAATCCATTGTGTTCCTCACACAGAAACGGAGCTGTTGTCTGCCGCCATGACCTCAGAGGGGCCCGGCTCCCGGGCAGGATTTCTCCAACAATATCCTCTTCAGATTGAAAAACAGCCAGCTGGTCACACAGAGGCCTCTTCCTCCCCAGACCGGAGTGCCTGGGACCCCCTGGCCCCTGCTGGGTGTCTGCACCTTCACCAGCACCCAGGGCGGCCCCAGACTGCAGGCAGATGCTGCATTTCGATGAGGGGACCCTTCTGGCACCACCTCCAGCCGCAGGCCCACCCCACCCAGTCCGAGACAGTGAAGCCGTGGACAAAGAGAACACCCCTGGTCCCACTTGCCTCTCCCTTCAGTTCCAGAAAGGCAAGCTCCTCCTCACTGTCACGTGGCTGGAATAATCACTGACCCCTCGGGCTGGTGGATGAGATGACTTACAAGACAGATACATGTAGTTTCAAAGCCAGTAGGAATTACGGGAGCAGATGGGCTACAGGAGCCTATTTGGATGCCAGGAACATGTTTCTGTAGAAAGTAAATATTTTCCCAGTGTGGATCTCCATTGAGTGTGTAGAGAAGCATATTTCCTAAAGATGCAAATAAGTCGCGTCAGAAATAAATATTGGATGGAAACTTCAAAGCATCTAGATCTCTCCCGTTGTAGGCCCTGAAGACTTCTCTGCAAATAAGCAGACGCGCAGGTGGGCGAGGGCTGGGGGCGGGAGGGGGGGGCCGGTGTGAGACAAGATGCTAACATTTTAAGGCTTCACGTTTTCTATATTTGGGGGGGATGGAAAAAGGCCTATCAGCCAAGGAATAAAGAAACGTTATGTCTGCCTAGAGGCTTGGGATATTTTAAAGCGCCCTCCCTCCTTTCTTCCTATTGCAGATCTCGCCTTGCTGACTTTTTTACCAACTGCCAGCCGGAGTCCAGGGCCGTGAGCAGCTGCCTGAAGGAAAACTACGCGGACTGCCTCCTTGCCTACTCGGGCCTTATTGGTAAGAGCGGGGAGAAGCAGGACGGGAGAATTGTCTGGCTTACGAGTACTCGTGGCCTTGGTAACCTTTTACTACCTGGGAAAGGAGCGATCTCCCAGGCACCCTCTGGGGTCTAGATGTTAGGCTTCTAGGACTTGCCTGTAAAAAAATAAAAATAAAAAAGCAAAAACGAGGCCAGTGGACGCACACAAAGGCAAAGGCAGGAAGCAGGGGTTATTAAGGAGCAGAAAGACAGCAGTGTGAAGACCTGTGAAGTTCATAACTGACCTCATGAAACCAAAGTAGGAAAAAAGCCTGGTGAGAGAAGGGGAACGCAAGTCAAACCAAGGTAATCGTATCAGGGAACTTGGGAGAAAGGGGACTTGGAAGTCATTCATTCTGGGGAAATCAGAAAGGTTGTTCCCCAGAAATGACCCTTTGGAAAGAAACCCCTCCCTACTACTGGGGCCTTTCTCACTGTTGATATTCTTGGAAACTCAGCTCCTGGTGTGCGGGGGGTGATTTAGCCGACATTTTTTTTTTTTCTCCCTGAGAGCAGACATAGCAGAAACAGTACTTTTCTCTCTTCTAAGACCTGAGGTGTTAGGAGAACCAGGTGCTCAGTGTTCGGGAGGACAGGACAATTCCGCAAGGTCGCGGTGAGTTGGGAGAGAGCCAGGATCGAGGCGAATCGGTGGTGCCCCTGGGTGAGCATGGCAGGCGGCAGGACAGGCAGGCGCTCCAGGTTCCAGGGACTGCAGGGGCCTCCGTGACAGGGCTCCAGTGTTACGGCTGACATCCGAGAATGAACGCGTGGTGTAGGCTGTGGGGGGGAGAGGGGGAGTCCGGGCGGTCAGAGCGTGACGGCTCGGCCAGGGTGAGCGCTCCTGCCAGGCCCACGCAAATCTCCGTCCAGGAAGAGCCCCCACCTGAAGTGACAGCACCGACTGGGTTCTTTGTCACTGGAGTGCCTTCAGCAAGAGCCGCGGGAAAATCCACAGCGGTCCTCCATGCAGGGATATGACTGGTGTCTGTGTATTTGTCCCCCCGTTTTTGAAAGGGTACCTGTGCCCTGATGGGTGATACCTTCCACCAGTTGCTGACCATTTTCTTTTTAAGGTTTTATTTATTTGTTTTTAGAGAGAGGGGAAAGGAAGGAGAAAGAGAGGGAGAGAACCATCGATTGGTTGCCTCTCACATGCACTCCAACTGGGGATCAGCCCGAAACCCAGGCATGTAGCCTGGCTGGGAATGGAACTGGTGACCTTTCAATTTGCAGGACGGTACCCAGTCAGCTGAGCCACACAGGTCAGGGCTGTCGTTGACCGTTTTTATGGATATGTCCAATGAGTGTATCATCTTCCTTAAGTCAGTATTCCAAATTGGCATTTGCTCTTTCCATTTCTTAAGTTAGTCTGTCCCCAGGACAGATTACTTATCAACTATGGAATTACAGGTTTAACAAATAACAGGAGTAATTAAGGCATGCTCATTGTAGAACACTGAAAAGAGAGAGAGAGAAGCCCAAAGAAAACAGTATTAGGGATCTGCAAGTCCACTCCCAGATGTAATTGCTCTTAGCGCCTTAGCCCCTGTCCCTCCAGACACACATGCTCACTAAGTCAGCCAAGGGAACGGTCACCTGCCTGCGCATGATGAAATCCTCGGCATTGAAGGGAATGAGCGGTCAGGGCGATGCATTCTACAGACCAATATGCACTTCCCTGTGGGGTCCGGGTCTCTCCCTCCACGCTGACCATTGGGTTCTAATGTCTTTGAGGACAAAGCTTGCTCTAACTTCTTCCATCTGTCGGGGACCCACCGGGGTGCCAGGCATGCTTAGTAGCCGCATTTTAACCTGTTGGCTCAATTCCTTTCTGACCCAGAGATAGGAGCTCCCTCTCTGTTATGGGTTCAAGTTCTCATGTCAAGGTATGATGACCTGGACTTGAACTCAAGTCAGTCAGGAATGTGAAGCAATGAAGATGTGCCCTTGGCGCAGAAGAGGTTACAAAGAAATGGTTTTCTGTTTGTGAATCACGTGTATCCTGTGGATCACTGACCACTCGTTACTTCTTCCTTCCGCAAAATACACAAACACAGAAGGCTTCTTGGCCTGAGTAGGCATTGCCTGGTGCGAACCACCCAGGGGAAGACATTTGGGTTGTATTAAGTATAAAGGCATTGTTTATTTGTGCCAACACAGAACTCATCAGAAAAACCATAAGCAAGGGGAGATGTAGGCAAGAGAGACCACCCAGTATTTCTGAGGACTTTTGAGGACTGTTGAGACAATGCTCTCGGAGCCATCAGCTTAGAGAATTTCCACTGTGTGCTTCCAATCCCCCCTTCACGACTTAGAAGACTTTATTTAAATCAATTGGTGTCTGGCGAGCAGAGGCCTCATTATATACATTCGGGGTGTGGGGTAACACGTACGGAGAGCTTTGAAGCTTCCCTTGTTTCTCTGAAGAAGCCATTTGCTTCTGAGGGAAGTAGATTCCAAGTCCTAAAAGGATTTTTTAAGATATGTAAAACCAGTTCTATCTATTTATGAAGATTAATGACATTTTCATGAAAATGCAAGGGATTTGGCAACTCATGCATTCAAAGTTAATTCTCTCCTACTCCATGACATGCATACCATTTGTGCAGGCAAAAAAAAAAAAAAATACCCTGAGTGCAGCTCAAGGAGTTCCGTTATAATTTTTTAAGTAAATGTGTAAATTACTTTATGTGCTCAAGATAAATGGCCAAGAAAATGCACTGCTTAACATAATTTCCCACTCAGCAAACACAATGCCAGTAATTATCTGCGGTGTATCGGCTATCAGGGGAACATTTGTTCCTTTTCAGGATGCGGGATCCGTATCATCACAGGAGAACCCAACACCTTGTTTTCACTCTTCCAGGCACCGTCATGACCCCCAACTATGTGGACTCCAGCAGCCTCAGCGTGGCGCCCTGGTGCGACTGCAGCAACAGCGGGAACGACCTGGAGGAGTGCTCCAGGTTCCTGAACTTCTTCAAGGACAACACGTGTCTCAGTACGTTTTTTACAAAATAGGAAACAAGCACATTTTTCTCTGGGAGCCCAAGCCCTGCTCCCGTATTCCTTGTGTTCATTCTTTCTGGAGTCTGCCTTCTCCCTTTCTCTCTCTCTCTCTGTCTCTCTCTCTCTGTCTCTCTCTCTCATTCTTGGTGCATCCAGCTCCTTTGGGCCTCCCTGGGCAATGCAGCGGGGGACGCCGCAAGGGGTCAGCGGGGCACTACCAAGGCTGAGACTCCCAAAAGCCCAAGCAAGCAAGAGATTCCAATAACTGAGGGTCTGTTTGTGGGAAGGAACACTTCTACCCACAGATCAAATTTTGATCTTGGCAACCAGCGCCAAGGCTGTTCCAATTTTTTTTAATCTGAGTGCAATATACAATGTGAGATGCTCTGACAAATTAGGTGGGGGTAGGCCCCCAAGGGCTCTCTGAGAAAAATTGGAAGTTAACATCAATAGCCCCCATGATGTTCCGGGTTGGCTCAGAGGAGAAGCAACCATTCTCGAGTGGGAGAAACTGGCTCTGCAACCAGGAGCCGCTCAGGAAGGTTGGTTATCTCCGGAGGCGGAGATGAGCCCCGTGGGCGGAGGCGGCTTGGGCTTGGAAATAGTCCCGGTTATTAGTGCAGTCTCCTTTAGGGGAGTGGGGAACACACTTCCCAGTGGGGGAGGATGCAGAGAGAACACATGCAGGTGTCAACAGCGCTCTTCAGATGAACTTCAGAAGCACTGTGCCAGGCCTCCAGTCCACCCATAGAGGTGTGCATGGTCCAGGTGATGAGTCAGCACCTCACTCACATTTTGTGGTGGCCACGGTGAGTGTACTGGGTGCCTTCGGTTCGCTCCACAGGGAGTCTGGTATATACACTATCTCATTTGCTGTGCTGTGCACAAGAATCCGAGGAGATGGCAGGATTATCATCTCCATTTCATGGCTGAATGAATGGCTGGTCTTCACACAGCCCATCCATGCCAAAGACAGGATCCAAAGCCTAAGTTCCTTCTTCCACAGCTCCCTGTCCCCTGAGGGCTTTTTGTCACACCTGCTGCAGAGGGCTCTTTGGACAAGAGCGTGTACCTGAACAGCAGGGCCCAGGTACAACTTCCGAGTGGCAGGTGCAGACCAAGTTCCTAGGAACCAGGGTTCAGCTGCCCCTCCGAACGCCCATCCTTCAGTGGCGGTTTCTCCATGCGCTGCTGCAGTATGGGGGTGCTGGTGTCTGAAGGGTTACCTGACCACTGGCCTGTGCACGCACTGGAAAAGCTTCTCCGTGTTGCTTTTCTAAAACCTCCCCATCGTGTCCTTTGTTGAGAAGGCAAATCTAAATGACTTGCTCGCTAGAGGTTCTGGAGTCAAGTGGCTGTAACCAACTAGTTAAGACAAAAACAAGCTTTTGGACGCTTAAACAAAATTCCGACCCACAAAACTAGTCTCGAGCATGGCGTCGTTTGCCAAGACGTTGGGCATGCTATGGGCCTCCAGTTGGGTCTTGACTTTTTTTTTAAAGTGTATATACCAGTTCTCCTCTTTTTCACACCCTGCATGTTCTCCTGGCAGAATACAAGGTTTAATGAAGATAAAGCAATGACAATAGAGGTCAGCGTGAGAAAAGACATTCATGCTGGCTGAAGAAGCGCTCTCTCACAGACAATCTAAAGTTGTCCCTGCTTAATGACATTTTGGTGAAAGGGAGAATAGTCTGGCATCTAATTGCTAATGACTTTTCAATAAAAATAAATGCATTTGGTCTTCAACAGGGGCGAAAGCCAGCCAGAATTTTTTACAGTCCCTCCATTTATCCTTTGTTGAAAAGGGGCACAGCATACCAAAGACACAGTGCTGTAGGTTCCATCTCTGGCAAAGGCCCCGGAGCAGAAGGGACTGGAATTTGTACATTCCAACCCAAATGCAATAACCCAGTTCTGCTCTCTTCAAATGAACCAGCCCTCCCCCCAGACTCCCCATCACGAACAGCACTCCAACCTATTGTGTACGTATGGCTATTGCTGGGGGGGGGGGGGGGGAACGGTGATTTTTACATCAACGTGCAGGACAGATGTCAGGGGCAGAGAGGAGAAAGAAGGAGCTGAAGGTGGAGATGACTGTTACTGTCACTCACACGTCTTTCCTTAGATGCCACCGTCCCTTCCCCAGACCACTTCATCTAAACTGTGTTCCCCGCTCCTGCCCAGGGCTCCCTGTACCCCTCCACCTGCTTCCCCTTTCCCTGAGCCCTTCTTCCCGCCTAATGCAGTAGAGGTTTTACTTTTATCTCCTCCCAGCCAGAACGCCACCTCCACGAGGGCAGGGCCTTCCGTGTTTCACGGCTCCCAGTGCTCCCTGCTGCGTCCCCAGTGCGGAGCCGTGCCTGGCCCGCAGTAGGTGTTCCGCTGACGTTTGAATGAGCGAATGAGCCTGTGAACAACCCCCACTGCACCGCACCCCACCCCACCCCATGTGCTAGTGCGAGCACCCGGAAAAGCACAGGTGGCCTCAATGAATGGCAGAGGGTCTCCTGAATCTGTCTGAGGAAGGAAAGGGATAACCGTGCTGTTCTGTTGTTCTCATTGCTCCCGGTCGGTCAGGGAGACCAGTCCCCCGTGTACCTCTCTCTGCCTCCCCCGCCCGCTGGG
This sequence comes from Phyllostomus hastatus, assembly GCF_019186645.2. Classification (NCBI taxonomy): domain Eukaryota; kingdom Metazoa; phylum Chordata; class Mammalia; order Chiroptera; family Phyllostomidae; genus Phyllostomus; species Phyllostomus hastatus. The sequence goes on along the minus strand of NW_025334004.1, from coordinate 24,791,297 downwards.
CCGTGTAACAGGGCTAGACGGGTAGAAAGCATGTGTATTCATTCGAAGCTGTTTCTTACAGCCTTAAACATGTAAAGTTGTTAGAAAACAAGTTCCCAATTTTCTGAACTTAAAGGATAACAATTTTAGAAGAAAATGTCATTTCTAAGAGGAACATTAGGCTTAAATTATTCTGTCTTGTGTATCGAGAAATGCCAGCTAAGAGTCATGTATTAACAATTTGCACATTCAGGTCCCCAATGGAGGAGTTTGATTTCTTATACAATGAATATGAAATAAAGAAATTCCTAAATCCAGGCCAAATCCCCGAAGACCTGATTAAACTGTTTTTTATGCATCGGGGGCGGGGGGGGGAGGGGAACGCCACAACTGATTTACTCTTGCCATGCAAAACAATCTAATCCCATGAACTTGTAATAAGCTTTTAAAATTTTACATTTTAAACTTTTCATATAAGCAGGGCTGTTCCTATCTAATTATGCAGATTTTGTTTAGAAGACTGGGAGCAGAGAGGGGGAAAAAATAATCTTACTTAAATTTTCACTAGGCTGCTGCTGAGGTTCTGGGTGGATCTTTCCTTTCAAGAAAGCGGTTGCGGTGGTTCTGCGAGCAGCGCCGCCTCGGAGCAGGCGTTCCGTGCCGCCGAGTCACAGTTTTTGCTGTTTGATTTTCACTCCCTGACAAGTCAATGTGAATGCCACTGAGTGACATTGGTCTCATAATTAGGGGTGTTGCACTTTTTTTTTCAAAGCACTAATGAGTTTGCTTTTAGTATAGAGTTGTGACAGAGCGCAAAGGTTTCCTTGGAAGATGGCCCAGTGGTTGTGACCCCAAGTCACGGGTCCAGGGCTGGGTTTCAAAGGGCTCAACTGATGAGTGTTTCCAGGCAAGGACCTGGCTCACAGAGAGGAACACAGTAAGTGCGGGTTGCAGCTGGAGCATGCAAGTGTCCAGCTCAGTGTTTAGTGAATGAATTGAATTTTTGGATGTCTGACCCAAGGGCTGACTCTCCCTCCACACATGGAGGGCAGACAGTTGGATGGGTTTCGGTCGGAAAAGTCCAGTGCTATATTCAGAGTTGCTAGTGCGCCTCTCTGGCTTTCCGTAGCGTTGTGTGGCACATTTGCCGCTTGACTTTGAAATGGGGTTTCCTCCTGTTTCACTGCAGAAAACGCAATTCAAGCTTTTGGCAATGGTTCCGACGTCACTGTGTGGCAGCCAGCCCTCCCCGCTCAGACCACCACTGCCACCACCACCACAGCCTTCCGGGTCAAGAACCAACCCCTGGGGCCGGCAGGATCCGAGAATGAAATCCCCACTCACGTTTTACCACCTTGTGCAAACCTACAGGTAAGAGTGGGGCCAAACTCCCTGTTGGAGCTCACTTGAGCGGGCCACAGACCCATTTGCTTTAGAGATAGCTGGCGAATGATGAATCTTAAAGGTACATTGCTACCACGATGAATGGAGATTGGGAAGTGATGTAGAGTGGAGAGGAAGATGGACTTTGGAACTAATGGCCATTTAGGAGGGGTGTGGCTTTGGCTGAGGCTCTTGCGTCGTCTTTCTGCCCCTGGCGTCTTCACCTGCATGCAATAAGGGGGTAGGTGACTGGGCACGTGGATCCTTAAGGATTTTATCTGTAGGGCCGTCAGACTACGCTGGCTCTTTTAAAAATTTATTATGCTTATTCCATGTTCTCTGCAAAGCAGCAGCATCTTGAAAAGAGAGGAGCTTTTGGTTTTGTCCCCATCGCTGCCACTTAAGCCGAACGATGTAACTGTATTGCCGGGTAAACCAGAGACAGTGCTACTAGTGAAGCCTCAGCTCGAACCTAGAGTCCCGTAGGGGTTTGTCGTTCAGGGAGCAAAAGACAAGGCTCTTCCGCAGTGAGAGGAGCTCCAAGGAGCTGCCTGCAAACCCTGCGTGTGCACAGTCGTGGGAGCATGGCCCGGAGACTTCCCTGGGGTCGACCCAGATCTCCAGGGCCAGGACCACCCCGTACTCACAGGGGGTTTCTTGACTTGCATCAAAGCGGGGTGTTTATTCTGCCTTCTAATGGATTTTTCCATGGTAACGAGTATTCGGCTGTTCGGCAAGATGTTGCATACCTATACGTTCACCAGGTATTTTCACACGCTTGACCTCTTGGAGCGTTGCCCTCTGGCGGCTGTGGGAGAGATGCTCTTGTGACAGTCCCGTCAGCCTTGCTTTTCCATTTGAGGACACGGAGACTCTCAGCGAGGTAACACTCGAGATCGGGATCGAGCCTGCGGAGCTGGCGAGTCACAGAACCGGCGCTGGGTCCCCAGGGGCCTCGGGTTCTTTTCTGGCTCTTTCTGTGCTGTGGGCTAGTGGTGACGACATGTTGACCTCCGCCTCCTGCTGTGCTGTGGAAGGGGACATTGGCCAAGTGTGCCGTCACACTCGGCACTGAAGTACCTCGTCCCCTCCCTCCCCTCACCCCCTGCTGAGGATCAGTCCCACCAGAACGCTCCCCACAGCCTTCTTTTGCCCATTGCCACCTGGCCCCACAGGCACTTCGCCCCCTTTCTGGAGCGTGTCGGGGCAGTTTGTCCACTTCCGATTGGCTCAATGTCTTCTCATCCCTGTGTCTCTCCTCTCCTTCGTGGGCACCCTCCGTGCTACGTATCTGAGCTTTGGTCTGCATCCTCTCTCCTCCTGGGCCTCCACACCTGGTACAAACCCTCGGTCCCACAGCTTCCGGTCAGCCACAAGTTCTTCCTACTTCTAAAGCATTTCTTGAGCCCATCCATGTCCGAGGAATTGTGCAAAACACACGCCAGACTGGGGGGAAGCTTGGCGGTGTGGGGAGGGAGGGGCACGCACTGCGGCGTCCTGCAGCAGGAGCCTGAGGTTCAAGGCGGGGAAGTGACTTACCCGTGCAACGTCCCCCAGCCAGGCGGACGTGGGTGGAGAACCAGACACAGCTTTTCGGAGGCCGGGTCTCTTCTTCAGCTCTGGCCGGTGCTCAGCATCCTGCTTCCTCCAAGCTTCCCCTTTTGTACTTGCTGGGTGCACTCAGATCCTAGCGTCGGCAGAGACCAGTGGGCAGGCGAGGGATAGGTGCTGCTATCCTAAGGTGCCAGCAGTGGGCCAGAGGTGCTCCTGAGCGGCAGAAGAGGCGCACCTTGCTGCAGCCAAACCAGGGTCTCCTGTGCTCGGGTCTCGATGCACAGAGCATAACTACAGAGGTGGCGTTCAGCCTGTGTGTTAAGCTCCTTCTGTGTTTTGGGACCTCTGTGAAGATGGGCATTCAATGAAAATTGTGTCCTCAGTATACATCAGCTAGTAGGCATGATGGAGCTTGTCAGCATGCTTGGAAGGTCAGACTAAGCTGATGGATGCTATCGCAGAAGAACTGTCATTACTGGAAAACCGGGGAACTGGAGTTTCCCTTGGGAGTAGGAGAGGGGCCTGTCAGCCACACGGAGGGGTTCTTTCCCCCCTACACCTCCCGCCCCGGTGCCTGACTGCTGCTTCCCGTGGCACTGTGCATGGCTTGGCCACACAACATTTTGCTTCCAACACAGATCTGCCCTCCCTGCCCAGAGGCCTCGGTATGCTGCAGGGTTGCCCTGGCAACATCAGAGGACACACCAGCTCTATTCCCAAGAAACAGAGCCTTTGCTTCCCCTGTGTTAGCGATGGGACCTGGGCCTCATCAGTCGAGGGGCAGAGTAAAAGGAAGGCCTGGTGTTTATGTCAGGGCTGCCATCCGCGTTCTCGGCAGGGAGGAGAAGGAGGCATGGCACTCCGAGCAGGGAGGTGACGGCCACACCGGTCTCCCCAGTGGCACACACACAGAGCTCACATCTCTTGCAGCTGAACAGCATTTCCCTTGCCGGGAGTCGTTCGGGGTCCTCAGCACCTCGCCCTTCCCCCTCAGCTGACTCCTGCTTTCTGCACACGGGAGGTGGGGGCGAGGCAGCTAAGCCTGTGTTCAGACCCAGGCCCTTGTGCTCGCCGGCATCAGGGCCTCCCCAGGCCTCAGCTTCCTCCTCCGTGGGACCAGAGGACGGCCTGGCTGCTAGAGTTGGGAGGGTTCAAACGAGGCCATGCCTCAGTGCTTAGGGCACAGTGAAGGCTCCAGGATGGCGCGTTACAAATGTCACGTGTGATGCCTGATTCCCCATCAGTCAAGCAGACGGTGGTGCTGTGTCTTGCATGGGGAGGGGCGTATTATGCTAGGGAATCTGTCATGAGTTAGTACCAACAGGTGTGTAAGGTATTTCATTTTTTTTTAAACACTTTACCTGCTTCGTGCCCTTTACTGCTTACAACATCCTTCCCTTTTAGAGACGAGGCAACTGAGGCAGGGAAAGGCCAGCGACTTAACTGCGCTCACACAGCAATTCCCAGGCACGGCTGGGGTTTCTGGCTCCGAAGCCAGGGTACGTTTACCATGCTCCACGGTGATGAACTTTTGCCTTGTTCTATGACCTTGGACCACCTGAGCTCTTTTTCTAAATTAGGAATGAACAGAAAGAAGGAAGTAAAAAAATAGAAAAAGAGGTCATGCAGCATTTGTCTCTCTGTGTGTCTGGCTTATTTCACTCAGCACAGTGTCCTCCAGGTCCGTGTGGGATCTGCCAAGGTTCACTCAGAGAGTAGAGTGGAGGTTACAGGGGGCCGGGGGTGGGGAACGGGAGGCGTTGGGCTTTAAAGGGTGCAAAGCCGCAGTAGTGCGGGGTGAGTAAGGCCTGGGGGTCTAACGTACAGCAGGGCGTACACTAAGTGTTGTGTACTTAGAATGTGCTGAGACAGTCGATCCTATGTATTCGCACATGCTCCCTCCAATGGTAACTATGTGTTAATTAGCGTCATTGTGGTAAACCTTCCACGATGTACCCATGTATATCAAAGCATCACCTTGTGTGCCTTACACATACACAATCTTTTTTGTCACTTATAACTCAGTAAAACTGCAGGGGGGGAAGAAAAGATGAGGAGGAAGAGGCTGCCCAGTTCTTCCTGAAAATGGCCATGTGAGCCACGGGACAACACGGAGCCCCTGTTTGGGCCGGATCGCTCCCTGTGGTCGCTCTAGGAGACAGGGTACGGGGGAGGGACTGAACGTTGGCCAGGACAGCTTCCAGCAGCTGGGTGATCTCTGTAGGATGAGTTGGATGGAGGACGGTGGAAAGAATCACCCAAGGCCAGAGGATCAGCCCGGGGATGAGCAAGTGGGGAGAGGCGGGCCCCGGCCCCTGGGAACGTGGTCCTGGGCACTACGCCAGGACGCGTGCTGTGGCACAGGGTCCCCAGGAGACTCATTCTCCCCATCTGTCCTTCCTGCGCCTGCCTGGCCGTCTCCAGATAAATCACCGTTTGCCCGTGGATCCTAGAAATACCTCAGAATACCATGTGTCCAGGTCACGTGTGTCGTTCCTCAAAATAGAACCAACTTCAACCAGCTCGGGACCCATTGGTAACAGATTTGGAGAAAGTCAAGTGTCTTTGGCAGCTATAAAGTTCACTTCCCTTGAGAAACACCTTCTTGTAATATTTTAAAATATACAATAATATGAGAACACTCTTGGGGACTTGAGTTTCTGTCTTAACATTTGAGCTAGATTTCCCCCTTGGAAGAGAAGAAATAAGAATAAACATTTTCAAAAGTCAGCCTCCAAGTGTAATTATCAACAAACCAAACACAGTTGTGTTTGGGGAAATGGGGGCCTCGGGTGGGGTGCCTATAAGGCTCGTCTGCAGTTTCTATGAAAGGTTCGGCTTTAAAAAAGGAAAGTTGATTGATCACTATGAAATGTCATGGAAATGTCCAAGCCGCCGGCTCCCCGAGGCGCTGAAATACCAGGGTTTGGGTAACCCGCCAAGTTCCCACGTCGGGATTAATTGGCAGTCGTATTAGCAACAGGCACGACACAGTGCTATTGTTGGCATGTCCCTCTGCCTCGGTCATCACTGGTCACAGGAGAAACAAAGAAATATGAAAAAGTCGACCAATGATTTCATCTTCTGGCCACTGGACTCGTCTGGTAGCTGGGAAAAGCTCAGGATATGGAAAGCAAATGGATTGTACTTGTCATTTATTTAAAGTACATATCTTGGGGAGGTTGTAAGTATTGGCAAAACCTCTATTTGGCATTACTGTCCGCCACTTCACTCTGGTGGCCGCCTCTCCAAGCGGCATTGGTGGGCTCCCGATTTCCATGGTCAAATAGGGCTATAGAGACTGAAAAATAGAGGCTCGGGACTGAGGCTGAGGACCCTTGAGAAGTTGAACGGCCTCTGCGCCTTTCCTTGAAAGAGGTGTGATGGGTGGTTGAAAGGAGGAAGGGAAGAGACCGGGGCCCACACTCAGAGCCAAGGCCAGCGGGATGGATTTAGGGTAGTTACGGGTCGTGTGTGGGAGCTCTGGTGAGCAGGGCAGGCCGTATTCAAAGTCAGTTGTTTTATTTTTCTCTTTGCTTGCTTGGGGGAGCCAAATAAAAGATATCTGTGGGTGCGGCTTGGAGGGCCAGCAGTTGTAGATCTCAAGTTCAGCGCCCCCCCGCATCTGAGTGGGACTTATAAGGCAGCTTGCCCAGTCATAAAAGCTGTGAGCAGGGTCCCCGTATCCGTTGGAAGAACACTGCAAGAATGCTGACTGCTAAAATCGGCAACACAGAGGCCAGCTGTCCCCTTCTCCTCTCCATGATCGCATCATCTACCTTGGTGGTCAGGGGTCCCACAGCTGGGACACTGATGGCCCTCCGTGGGCCATGGGGGTGGGCATCTTGCAGCAGACCTACAACATCCACGGAATTTCAGTTACAGGTGTAACTCTCCAGCCTCTCCAGCCCCCAAAAAAGCCTCGCGCTAGTCCCTCCCCTTCCCAGAGCTCAGTTTGGAGCTTATAGAAATGAGCTGACTGCCAGCAGGCTGCTGTGCATTATTTACAGATGGGTAGAAGGTGTGGAAAGGGCAGGTGGGATCTGCCCGCCTTTAACACCTGCTCATAACCTCTGTGTAGAGTATTTGAGTATTGACTTTGAATATTGAATATTAGCACATTGCATTACAATATTGAAAACAATCTCTATCTGAAATAAGACTTTGCATCCTGGAAGAACAGCACCCCTGCCCCTCCCCAGTGTCTCAGGAGACCTAAAAAAGCCCATGTGTATGGGACAGGGTCAGACCAGACCGGAAATGACTTCTAAAGTCTTCTCAGGGCCAAACCCCACAAAAGTCTGGGTGTGGCAGGAGGGCGATTGTCCAACCCTCCCAAATACCCAGCACTCCACTGGCTGTGACCAAGTGGAAACTGTAAGTGTTGAGTTTTAAAAGGAAAGTTGCCAATGGGTGTTCTGTAAATCATTTGTGCCAGCAGACTGACCCCATTATGTCAGCTAATCCTGGAAATACAGGAGGTAAATTTAAATCTTCTAGCACAAAGCACTTAATCAATATTCTAAATGTTTTTCTTGCAATTTATGCTAGCAGAGCAATAGGGTGCTTTGGTGTCCCGTTAATCTTCCGCTGGAGAGCGGGTGCCTGCGAGCAGGGCTGGGGTGGGGATGTTACGCAGGGTGACCCGTGGGTGGGCAGGACGCTGGAAGGGGAGAGGAAAGTGCTTATTTCCAAACCAGGCCCCCGGCGTGGGGTCGCTCACCCTGTGTACTCACACCACCCCTTCCAGCAGGCAGACCTACCCTGTGGGCACCTCCTTAGAGCTTTCTTTGTCACCTGTGGTTGACAGCCTAGGAATTGCTTTGAGGGGAAGAATGTGAACTTGGGAATTAGTTGGACTTGAGTGAAAATCCCAGCTCACTTCCTGTTGCTGTGTGACCTGGGGCAGGTTTCTTACCCTCTCTGGAGATCTGCTGCAAAACCCACCTCTTAGGTTTGTTCTGAGGATGAAAGAACTAGTGTGTGCATGCAAAGGGCCCAGGAGGACCAGACAACCCACTGCACTCGGTGAGTAGCCACCCGCCCTGTGGCAATGGAAGAGATGCGTTAGTTAGGTCTTTAACTCTGGACACCGGGGCTACAAAGGAAGGGCCATTCCCAGGGGCTAGGGGCCACAGAGGGAAAAGAGATGGAGCTTCTTAGGACTTTGCCTCCTTAATTTGTAAGAAGCATTTGAACCACGTGATATCCTGCTGGTCCTAAGATGTGGTCATTGCAGACCAAGGAATGGGGGGACAAGATGGGATGGTCCCCGGACACCAGGCTGAGAAGAAACAGAAACCAAAAGGCCATAAACAAAGGACCAGGTGTGCAGGGTTAGAACTGCCCCCAAGTCCGTCACTCTGTGCCCAGGAAGAGTTTCCCGGGAGCTACGACGTCCTGACAATCTGCTCGGAGCTGTCACTTGGGGCAGTGGCGGCAGTCAGATCTGGGTCCCGCCTGGGTACAGTGAGAACGGGACCTGTCTGCCAGGGGCGGTTGCCATGTCCCTCTAATCCGTGCTGACATTGGGAAGAGGTGACACCGTTGTAAACAGAAACCGCTCTTAGTTGCAGGCGAGGTGACGTTTGAGAGAGAGCCCTGCCTCGTAGCCTCCAGGACCCAGGTTTTGCGGCCCTGCCGCACCTGCATTCCTCCAGCGCCGTCATTCGCTTAATGCCTGTCCTCAAACTCAGTTGCGAGGCATAGTGTTGTTAATAGCACTTGTGAGACACACGTGAGTCAGCGCGCTAGCTCCCTCCGTAAATATTCCATTCAAAGCAATACAAATGCTCGGATGCCACCCAAATGATGTCATGGGCACCAGTGATCCGCAGACCCCACTTTGGGAAATATGATGAGCCATCTAATCATAGGACAGGTCCCAGAACCATTTACTTTGTTGACCTGCACCACCTCTTCTTTCTTTGGTCTGGTATGAACAAAGCACAGGTGTGTCATAGATAGCCCTTCCCATGAGCCGAGTACTGATCTAAGCACATTATATATATGCATGTGTATATGTACATTATACCTGTATTATATTCTACATATCTGTCATATACTACATATGCACTATATACACATATATGTATTCACACACATTCAATGCTGACCGTAGCCTCGTGAGGTCAGTACTGCTGCTGTTCCCATCGTTTTGGACAACAGACCTGAGACTCAGAGGGGCTCGACCGGGAGAGGAGAACTGGAAAAGCAGCCTTTTCCTGTCCATGCATTTTAAGTGTCTCCGCTGTATTACCTGAACCAGAGCACTTTACCTTTTTGTTTCTGGATAACATTATTCATTCAATATAGATTAAATCAGTCTCCAAAATCGTGTGGAACAGCTGGCAGATGGAAGTGCCAGACTGGTTCATAAACGAGCATAAAGAGAGGCGGTGATGCCTGTTCTGACACCAACTGGTGTCCTGCAGCACAACTCAATTCCAGCGCCAGGCCCCGGAGCTCACACTGAGCCCACGGCTCCAGGACACGGTCCCCCGCAGGGCTGCCCTTGCTTCAGACACCAGCCACGCTTTAGGGGTCCTCAGGCCCCCTGCACTCTGACTAAGCAGCTGCACATTCAGGGGTTCCCCCAACCACCCCAGGTTCAATAAGTCAGAGCTCAGGAAGGCATTCCAATTATATTTTTACTATAAAGGATATGGATCGGAACTAGCCAAATGGAGACATACTTAGGCTGAGCTCCGGGAGGGTCTCCAGAGGAGAGCTCTGCACCCTCGTCCGTGGATGGAGTTCCCGATGGAGTGCGGATCGCTGCCTGCCCCCCACCCCAGCTCATCACAGTGCTTACCGACCAGGAAGCATGCATGAGCATCGGCGACCAGAGTTTTAATTGGAGTTGCATTATAAAAGCATGATTGACTGGCCCATTGAGCTCCGGAATGCAATCTTCTACTCTTCTTTGCTCTCTGAAGTCAGGTGATCGGGCTGACTTCCTGTGGCTCTGACCCCAACCCCCTGAGCCATGGTCGGTCCTTCTAGAGACAGCCCCCATCCTGGGTCACCTCAGTAAATTCAGGTGATCACCAAAGGGCTTCTGAGGAACAAAGACACTCCAGCCACTCAAGAACTTCCCAGGGTTTGGAGGTTATCTCCCAGGAGCCAGGAACAAAAGCCAGTCAAATTCTAGTTTTATTCCTAGGGACCGACTGTGAAACTCCTCATAAGGAAGCTGGAGTGGAAATTTTGAGCATGCTCACCTCACCTCACCGCTTCCTGGCCATGAAATCTTGGGTGACTGACTTACTCTCTCTGCCTCAGTCTCCTCACCCATGAAGTGGGGGTGGCAGTGCCGGAGCCCCCTGGGGGCTATGAGGAGGAGGTGTGGTCCTGTGTGTACAGCAGGCTCAGAGACAGGACTACTATGTAGGACTTCATTCTTTGTACGCTCACGGGACTTCCTGCGCTTGGAGGTCCCTGGCCCCCTTGTCCCGCCTTCAGTAGCAGGGAAATGCTCCGAAGGGCCGGACTGAGTTATGTACTGCTTTAAGGGGCCTGTTTTCCAGTGGCGTTTCTAGACTCGGGATCCACTAGGGTTTGCCCCTGTAGAGGAGACCTGTTGTGGAGAAGAAAAAGTGCCAAGGCCTTGTCAAGGTGATGGTTTTGTTTTATCTTAAATCCTTCCTGGAGGACATATTTTTATTGATTTGAAAGAGAGAGAGAGAGGAGAGAGAGGGAGAAACATTGATCGGTTGTCTCCTATACGAGTCCTGACTGGTGATCAAACCTGCAACTTAGATATTTGCAGGTTTGCAACCTGAACAAGAATCAAACCGTCAGCCTTTTGTAGAACATGACCATGCTCCGACTAACTGAGCCACCTGGGCAGGGCCAGAGCGATGGTTTCGAAATGTAACTTAGAGTCAGGTGACTCTCCGTAGGAAGTCACTTCCGCCTGGGCATTCTTTGCTGTGGGCTGCACACTTCTGTGCCGACCTTGGAAACTTCAGCAAGGGTTGGTCAATGGCCTGTTGGTTGTGGCTTGAATAGTTCTCCAACAAGCTCGCTCCACCGTGGCCCTGTTGACACTCGGGGCTGGATAGCTCGTTGGTTGTGAGGCAGTGGCGTGTCTGGCGGCACCCTTGGCCTCTACTGTCTAGTTGCCTGTAGCACCTTTCCCCAATGATGATGACAAAAAACGTCCCGGGACATAGCCACATGTCCCCTGGGTGGCAGAATCACAGCTGGTTGGGGACCACTGCCCAGGAAATGAGTGGGGTCTACCTAAAAGACCCCCTTTCCTTTCTACTAACAGAAGAAGTAGAGGCACTTGAGAGTCTCGTCAGGATTACATGGTAAGCAGCTCAGGACTCGTAGGAGCAGATCAGTGCACCGGATCAAACCTTTCCTGGTAGCGCAGGCCAGGACACCGAACAGGGGCTATAGTCACCACGTGATGCCCATTTGGGGACACACATTAATTTTCCCGGGACAGCACCCCCTCAGAGAGGGACCCTTGGGTAGTGTCGTAGGTGTGGGTAACTGGGGCTCCTTACTGTGTTCTCATCCAGAAACCTGCCAGAGCCCGCGGCCCTCAGGGCCTCACACTGTCACCTTCTTGAGTGATGCTTTTATCCATCCAGCACCCTGGGCGAGTACCCTACAGGTGACATTTCTGTGGAGACTTCGCCAGATGACCAGAGTGGATGGACGTGTTTGTAGCAGACCACAGTGGGGATTCTCGCACATAGACATTGTGGAGGGCGTTTCAGGAGGGGTCGGGATTGGCTGGGATCCCAGGCCAGAGCCAGACACGTCAACGCCGCGCCCTCAGGACACGCTCTGAATCTAACAGTGGCGACGCAGATGCTCCGTCCTGAGCCTTTTGTTTAAGAAAATGGTCTTGGTGCCACATGGTGTTTGTGCTATTTGGCTTGAGGTCTTCGTGAGGTTTCCATCATTTCTGCATATTACAGAGTGTTTTCTAGCATCCACTGTTGTTGCAGTCTCATTAAGAAAAACAATCCAAATATTGGCTACACCTAGCATTTCCTTTGCATAATGGTCTCCTGCTCAGAGTGAGTTGATTGCCCCACTCTGGGAGAAATGAGCTGTGGGGGGGGGGGGTGTCTTCCCTTAGCAGAAGTGCTAAGCCACAGGGTACCCCCCACTACCACCCTCACCCCCCAGGCTGCTCTGGAAGCCTCACAGCAGAGCTCTGGACCCAGCTGCCAAGTAGCCCCGGGGCCCTGCGTGATGGGCCCGGCTACTCCCGGCTCCCGGAGTGGAGAGGTTGCCAGTGGCCTCCTGGGACTTAATCTTCCAGGCCGCAGGTGCCAGCGATGAGCTCAGAGGGGAGCTGCATCCCAGAATCCACCCACGTTCGCCCTGGGAGGAAAGAGGCTGTTGTAAAAACACTTTTTGAAATAACTGCTTATAGAGCGTTTTCAAAGCCCTTCATCCAGGAGAGTGCTTGAATTCAGAGCTCAGAATTGAGCATTACTCCGTTAAGGCTGCTCCAAATTGAGTATGACTCCGTTAAGGCCACCATGCAGTCCAGCATGCCGAAATGCACTTTCAATTTTTATTCAAACCCCACTGGAAACGGAAGCGTGCGGAGTATAACCTGTACAAAAAAAAACAGGAATTTCATCTGAAGGGCCAGGCTTCCCGGTAGGTATGCATATCACAGAATGTGGCATCGGGCATTGCATTCTTGTGCTAGGGCTGCCCAAACAAAGTGCGCTGGGCTGGGTGGCTTAACCAATAGCAATTCCTTTCTCACTTTCCTGGAGACTGAAAGTCCAAGATCAAGGTGTTGACAGGGTCGGTTTCTCCTGAGGCCTCTCTCCTTGCTGTGCGCATGGCTGCCCCCTCTCCGTGGCCTCACATGGCCGTTCCTCTGCATGTGAGCATCCCAGGGGTCTCTCTGTGTGTCTCCATGGCCCCTGCTTATGAGGACACTGGTCCGACTTGATTAAGGCCCACCCGAATGGCCTCATTTTAACTTAACTGCCTCTTTAAAGACGTTGCTTCCAGCCCTGGCTTGTGCAGCTCAGTGGATTAAGTGCTGGCCTGTGAACCAAGGGATTGCCAGTTCCATTCCAAGTCTGGGTTGTGGGCCAGACCCCCAAGGGGGCGCACTCAAGAGGCAACCACACACTGATGTTTCTCTCCCTCTCTTCCTCATCTCTCTACAAATAAATCTTCAAAAAAGAAAGACATTGTCTCCAAAGAGAGTCACATTCTGAAGTGCTGACGGTTAGGGCTTCCAACTTCAGACTTTTGAAGGGATATAATTCAGCCTCTAACCAAGAGGCGGGCAGTCAGTAATTAAACATTTGTCGGTTTCAAAATCTCAAATCTAATGAGGCAGTGTTAAGGGGGAAAAGGCTGTTAGCACAGCAAGCCTTTCCTAATCCACAGGGTCCTGCCCAGGGTCATCTGTGCAGGCTTTGAATGCCACAAGAGAAACTCTGACCCTTGGCTAATCCTTTGGTGGAAGGGCCGCAGGGAAGGGTGCCTGCCCGGGCCAGGGGGGTGATGAACCCTCCCGCCCGGCGCACAAACATCAGGTGCTCCCTGCCCCGCTGGAGCGGACACTGTCAGATGTCAGGCTTCTGCAGACTTCATCCAAGCAACGATTTCTTTGTGATTGGCACATTTGCATTGTAGCAAACTTCAGTTCAACATATTGTTAGAATACACAATAGTCATTTAAGATGATTATTTTATCAGCACTAAAGGGTTTTATAATTCATTTATAAAGTTGTAATGGGCTTGAGCCTCTTTAGTCTAGTTGAATAATATAGCATTTTATAGCTGGCTGTAAAATTTCAGATTACGGTTTTTTGCAATTGCGCCGCTCTATTTTATAGTTTAATAATTGTTCAAATGAAGAAGAGTGAAGTTCCTAAAAACCAATTTAATGACTTAGAAAAATAGCCTTTCTCAAAATCCAGTGCACACCTTTAACGAATGCAGATGCCACCTTTTCAACAAAAGCAGAGTGGGACCTCTATTTCTCTCGGCCACAAAGCTCTCCCAATGAAGCACCCGGAGTGCATTACTGAGTTACAGATGTTCTCTCCTTTTGTTCTCTTCTATCGATAAGCTCTGTCGCTAGAATGAGCCTATCCACCGGGCACAAGGGGAACCCCGGCGAGGCCAGCAGAGCGCCCGCAGGAACAGGGCAGACACCAGAGCTCTCTTGGAAAGGTTCTTCACTTCACAGGCGGCCCCGTCCATTCTTCTGTGTTAGCCCCAGCCCCTGACTCTAAGAAAGTCTTATAAATGCCTCCAAGTAACCCATAGTTCACCATACTGGGGAGTGAGTGGCAAAACAGAGCCCTAAGTTCTCACGTGGTTGCAGACTATCCCCAGGAGTAACAGAAGTGTTAGCACAGAGCACCAGGAAGAAGGCACGGTCTCATGTTGTCATTGGAATTGTAGCCTCGTGTGGTTACGTTTCTGGGATTTTCCAGGGGGTAAGTCGTCAGGTGAGTGAAGGCCGTCACAGCGGAGGCCCTGGACTGGGTACGCAGACTGGTTACCATGGAGCATGCAGGGCACAGCCTGAGAATACGGCCCCGGGCCCTTCGGGCGCAGTGTGACTCTGGGGCGGACCAGCTCGGGCCCGGCTTTGTTACACAGAAATGGCAGTGAGTCAGGGAAGTCCCAGGTGGCCGGGCTGCTTCCTCTCTATGTCGTAGGCAGCGGTGCCCGGTATGTGAATGGCAGGGAAGCTGCCTCTGGGCTACCTGCCTGGTCAGTAAGACGGGCAGGGGTCACCCACAGAGGCCAGCGCCGCTCTCTGGCATCATCCTGAAATGACAGGGCTCCCCCTTCCTCTGTGTCCCACCCAGTTCTCCAGTCACCTCACCCTTCTTTGTCAGCTCCAGAGACTCTCTAGGTGAAATCTGGTGTTGGTTGACCACTTAAGGCTGTCTGTCCCAAGGGTATTGGGGCATCTCAGTAATGATGTCACAGCTGGAATCCATTCTGGCCGGCCAGGCTCAGGCGTTTACTCCAGGTGTCAACTGCTGTGCCCACCTGTTACTGGCCCCAGCTCATGGCAACCCTTACATCATAACAGCGTGAGGGGTAGCGTCTGGTGATTCTGAGGTCCCGTGGGAAGTGGGGGCAACACCCTCACTCACTGCACTCCCAAACCGAGCTCCCTGGGAGATAATGTAACCAGCGCGAGCACTGTGCCGAAGCCTGAGGGGTGGGGGGTTGTACGGATGCTGGGCCAACAGCACGGCCCGGGGAGTTCCCAAAGCTTGCCCGCCCCCTCCCCGCCCGCCCCCGGCCAAGAACAAGATACTGTTGTGCTTAAAGAGTATAAAATATCATAGGGCCAGGCTTTTGGCTACAATAAACTGAAACCTTCCTGTGGGCTCCACTGGCGAGTAGTTTAATCTCCTCAATCTTGGGTTCTTCATCTGTGATACAGGAATAATGAGCACTCCCACCGAGGAGGGGTGTGATAATTAAACAAATTAAAATTCCTCGGCATAGGAACAGGGCCTCCAGCACAGTAATTATTTTATTATTATTTTTTCAGCTTCCTGGTTGGTCTGTGCTGTCCATGAGACCGAGGAAGCCTGTGCTAAGGGGGCATTGGATGACCATGAGCCCAAAATCCACCGGGGAGGTGAACTTGAACATGGTATAGGGTGGGTACCATGCAGAAGTGGGCCTGGGGTTGAACTTTTTATGACCACCCGTGTACGACTGTCTTTTCCTAAAGATCTTTTTTTAAAACTGCTTTTCGGAAAATATAAGAATAACAAAGATGGGGCTGGGATGACTAGCCCTCCCCCCCCCGCTGCATTCTGGGAAGAGCCACCAGGCCACCTGCACCTGCGGTCCACCGGGCAGCAATGCTAGCCCATGAGAGGGACAGTGATTCAGCAGTCAGACAATTGCTTAACCCAATTTCTGGGTAATAAACATGCTTAATAAAAAGGAATAAGGCGTCTGTACCATCTTAGCTATAAATACGCTCTCTTGTTCTGGGTAACCTACGAGAATACCTCTGAGCACACTTAGGTCACGTACCATAAATAAATCCAATTTCTTGTATCCCCCACTGACCTCTTATCCTCAGGACTTCTAACCAACCGTGTCTCCCTGAATAATTGGCTCTGCGCGTGCTTGAGCCGTGGAGCTCATGGTGGAGGGGAAACGGCTCTGGTTCTCCGAGGGGTGAGGTTCCGTGAAGGGCTCCCCTCCCCTCCTGTCGTAGGCGCAAGAGGAGCCACATCATGGCTGAGGCCGTCTGGAGAGGAAGCTTGGGACGAGGGGCAGGAGGGCTTGTCAAGGGAGGTTTCTCCTGGGTGGCTGTCTCCTGCTGCCCCTCTGCCGCGGGGCCCTTGGGTGTGACGTGAGAGGTGTTCACCCCTGGGCTCCCTGGGAACAAAACCCGCCAGGATCGGCTTGACCTCTGACTTCTGCCAGAAGTCACGTTTGCACAAGTTCCTCTGGTTTCCGGGGTGAGACTTGGGAGGCCCCCTAGGGCCATGGACCCCTTGACAGCCCCTTGGCTGAGTCTAGGCTGCCCGAGCTGGCTCTGTTCGTGCTGGCTGTGGGACCTGGAGCTCGTTACTGCCCCCCTCAGAGCCCCTACCCCCAGTGATCACTGGGACAATGAGAACTACTTCCGAGGGTTGCTCTAAAGATGGTGGGAGACGCGTGGGCCCTGTCTCACAGGGAGTGAATACATGCATGGGTCTTTGGGTCGAAGCACAGTCGCTCTAAGCTGCAGAAACCTGGGCAAGTCCCAGCCCTAGTCCAGAGCCCCCCAGTCTGTATGAAAGGGCAGTGCTCCCCCCGGAATGTCCTTTCAGTCCCTGGACGCCCTCAGTGGCATGCAGCGGGGACCCCTCTCCGTGGAGGCCGTTATTAACAGCAATCGTCACAGTCACCATCCCTATTGGCCTACTGGGTTTTCCTCTGTTTTCTAGAATATTTTTCTCTGTTTGCTAAAAGCACATTTTTAAAAAGTTTTTCAGTTTTTTGCCGTCACCTGGTTTTCTGCAGCACCAACAGTGCTCCATCTCGGGAACCGGAGCTGACAAAATGCCCGGGTCCGTTATTTGTCCAGACTGCGGCGTTTTCTCTCAGACCCTGGTTACGGCCGTAAGTCACAGAGCCATTATGGGGCCGCCCTCAGCTGCACATAAATGCGCAAGAGAGTGAGAGGCTTAATAAATATTATCTGATGGTGATGAGGATGCGTGTCGGAGGAGATGGGCCTCATGCACTTCTCCTCGGGGACCACAATGAATCTTTTCTGTTGCTGCTGCACACTTGCGTTTCCCACTCGCATGGTTTTGGGAAAACAAATGTTTCGTTTCAGGGCCGGTCCCTCATTGCTCTTACAGCACTACGACTGCATGACTTCGCTACAAAACGCTTCCCCCACCCCAAACCAAAACGTTTTTCACACATTGTTTGGCATAATGTCATTGGTAATTAGGCATACTTTTCTAAAATGTATCTCATAATTGCTTCTTAGCTGAGTCTTTTACTGATTGCAAGTTAACCATGAACCGAAAGCACACCGTTTTCTGATGTCGCTGGCAAGACGAGTTTGCCCCAACTTGGAGAAATGCAAACTAGATGTAAGATGATCCTGTGAAGTTGTGGGAAGAAGGGCAGCTCCGGTGCGTGTTGAGCTCCCTGCTGTAGACAGGGTCTGCACATAACGCTACTCGCCATCCTGCCATTAGCGTTAAATTGCAAGTGTGGGGCTGCAGCATCCTTTTCATGGTGTGCCAGAGACTGACGGGCAAGCCCGAGGGGCTGCTTAGCTAATGCAGGACTGTTGATCTATCTCACAGGACTGTATCTCTTTCACTGCTTGCATTTGTCAGTCTAAGGAAACACACAAGATCACGAGCCAGTTGATTTAATATGTTCACGAGCCAAAACAGCTGGAACCTTTTCCCCACCCTTCTCCGAACCCAAGAATGACCAGCTCAGGGACCACACAGAGACTAAGAGATCATCAACAGCAGCTTGGATTTTAAAAGGCCTCCACCCCGAGGCCTTTTTAGGATACTCCACCCGGAGTATCTTAACCAGGCAACCTCTCCATTTCCCTGTAAACACGAAATGCCCAGGGCAGCCTGAATGTGCCCAGTGGCTGGCCCCCTCTCCCTGTCTGGTTGGGAGGCAGGCTTTGAAGAGCCACGTACATTTATTTGTTCTCAAACGTTTTTGTGCTGTCTATTCCAGATTTTGCTCACATCGTTGAATTAAACATCATATGAATGGTTGACATGGGATCACAAAAGACAGAGTTGTTTCAATGAAAACTGAGTTGACTGCCTTGGAAAGGCTAATTCCTTTAAAAAGGGAGAGAGAGAAAGCTTCTGGATTAGGGTGCAAGACAACTGTAAAGACGGAGGGAAGTTACACAAATGTAGAAAGAGTCTGCGCTGAGAGTCCTCTGCAGTTACCAAACACAGGTCACTCCTGATTTAAAGAAACTGAGGACATTGTAGACCACGCATGACCAGTGTAGCGAATGCCGAGCATAAGCCAGGGACCTCCACTCAACAAACCCTTTCTTTAAGAAATTTGAAGAAGGTGGCCTGGCTCTTGTATCCAAAAGTCAGTAAATCAAAGACATTCAGATTCCAAATTAAAATTTTTTAATAGGATACGTATAATGAAATATTATTTAGCCTTCAAAAAGAAGGAAATTCAGCAGCAGGTCATTAACAACATGAAAGAATCTGAAGGACATTGTGTTAAGTGAAAAAAGCCAATCACAGAAGGACAAGTACCACATGATTCCATTTACATGATGTGCCTAAAATAGTTAAACTTGTGGAAGCAAAGAACAGAATGTTGGCTGCTAGGGGCAGGGGGAGGGGGTAGTGAGGAGCTGTTCTTCTGCATGTATACAGTGTCAGTAATGCAAGATAAATCAGGTCTAGAGATCTGCTCTACAGCCTCGTGCCTATAGAAACAATACTGTGTCGTCCACTTAGACATTTAAGAGGGTAGAACATGTTAAATGTTCTTACCACCATTAAGAAAAAACAAGTGTGATGTTGTTAAAAGTTTGATACAAATGTATCATTTCTAAGGAATGGAATGATGTTGCCCTTTAACTTCATTTCTCAATTACCCGATGACCCGTGGGTCCAGTCCCCAATCCTCTCAGGCACGAGGGTGTCTACTCTAGGCTCCGCCCAAATGGAACAGTTAAACCGGGGACCTCCCACGGGTGCCAGGAACCCGAGAGCTTCCAGATTCCAGAAGATGAATGCACATCGCCTTCGAGACCACATCCTCCTTCCCGGCCCCGCCCTTCCCACTCACTCTGGCGGCTCAGCCAGGGCCTGTGCTTTTTCCTGATAAGGAAGCTCAACTGGAAGCTTCCAGACCTTTCCTCGCCCCCTCCTCATGACCGGGGCCAACCTGCCCAGAGCCTGCCAGACTAACAAATCTTGGCACCCTGTGGGCTTCCCGAACCTCTGCTGAGTGAAATATCTTTATAAGGCCTTCTTAGAGCTTAATGTAATGAAAGCCTTTTGGCTGAGGTTCAGGCTATATGTAGACACAGTGTCTTGGAGGGAGTGGCTGGAAGAGACAGGGTAGGGAAGCTGCCCAAGGATTATCGCCGTGCCCTTCTCAGAAGGACACTGGTCCCACCCCACCCTTGTCCTCCTCGTAGCCCCTCAGGCCTTCCAGACCTGGGCCAGGGTCCATGGGGCTGGCATAAGTCAGCGTGGGAAAAATGGATCCCCTCCCTGCTGAGCACAGGCTCTGAGACACACAGCCCCAAGCCCAGGGGCTCAGAGCAGGCCTTACTTAGGCGTCTCCTTGTTTTACGTAGCTGACTTAACTGCACATTTTTCAGACCAGTGGTTGCAAGTGTGGTTGTTACCAAGTTTGTGGGAAAAGCAAATCACTAGGAAGGCGAGTTTCAAAATGGACAGTGGAAGGGATTTCAGAAAGGCGGGCCAACTGTGTGTGACCAGACCAGCAGTTAAAAGCTCCCCTGGCTCTCCCAAATCCAACAGGCAAAACCCGAAAAGCTACGAGACTCTAGGACTACAGAGCGCTGGGTAGGGTAGTCCGCCATTACTCAGCTCGGAGGCAGCAGCCGGCGGCTCCTCCTTTCTTTTGTTACTGTGCAGAAATTATCAGGCAAATACACATCAAACGCACAATACAACTGTTCTATAGCAAGCACTACCCATAAAACCAGGTGTACACATCTGCACAGCAGGTATATCGTGTGTAACCAGGCTAGTCAGCTTTATTAAAATGCAACTGAAAAATGGAGACTCTGCAGGAGGTTAGTCTGCTCAGTTATCCTTCAGAATTAGGGGCACATCCTTCTTCCCGTGTCTTACAAGAAAATGTAAGGTATGGAGATTAAAATTGCCAAATGGCTGTGAGTTCTGGACTATTTCGGGAAGAACTCATGCAACGATTTTCCCCAGCAAAGGTCCAATTTATGCTGCAGAAGAGACTCATATGCTAATAAACTGCTATTGACAAGTGTGATAGATGCAGCGAGGTACTTAGTGAGTGCTGGAGAGCAAAGTTGATTGCATTTTACAGTCTGTGTATTTCTCTGTTTATTGCTTGTATTCTGTCATTAAGCAAACAGGTTCCTAATATAGCAAATCTCTCTAATCAGTAAAGCAAGGGAGAAAAGAACCAGAAGCATCATTAATTGTGACCATTTGGCTGCAGCCTGGACAGTCTGCTGCTATTGGATTGGGCAACTTCCTTTGGTTTAATTTTCTGGAGGTAGAGCAGAAACTGGCTTTTCTTATGCATAAAAGAGAGCGGAGAAATGTTCCATACCCTGCTGGCTGACAGCTGCCTAAAACCCCGAGATTAAACACTGGCTTCTCGACAGAAATGGAGTTCTGGGACTGCGAACGCCCGGTTCTGAGTGGGTGCACTTTTAAGTCTCTAATTCCACAGACAGAGCAAGCGTGCTGCTCCGACGCCTGACCGCTGGCCCCGGAGGCCGGGGACGGCCTACTGTGGGCAGAGCTGGTGTGTGCGTGCGCAGTGGCTGAGGAGCGGGCTCAACTGGGAGCTGTAAATTATGTGTGTTTCTGTGCATTCGGTACAGGAAAGCCATCGGCACCGGGGCAGGCTTTCCAAATGCTAATCACAGAGGTAAAAAGCAGGAGAGGCGGCAGTCTGACTCCAGGTAACAGAGGTTAACAGCATCTAATGCATTTATTAACCCTCTAGTGCCAGGAACTGGTGAGGTCTGGCCCTGCAATTACCGTGCCGTGGCAATTCTATTATGTGACGTGCCCAGACTTGCGGATTACTGCTGGTGACAGTTTTATAACACTGCCGGACGGGCTCATGAAGGGACTGGAGAGCCAGTTCTCCGGATTTCCAGAAGGACAGCAAGGCGGCTGGTTTGGGGGCGGGCTTCTGTCGTGTCCTTTTCATCTCTCCATGTTCAGGATGCAAACTTTGTGGTTCCGTGCTTTGGGGGTGGTGTCTCCCCCCCACCCCCCACTCCCAGCCCCAAGTCAGGCACCTTACTCTCTGAAACCATATAGCTGAGAATTAGCTGTTGGGAAACACTCTTTCCTGAAAGACATTAAGTAAGTCATTTTTCAACGGGCTGTACCAAGGGTCCGAATTGACTTTTTAGAAAAATGAATCTGTTCTCTTCCCTTCTTTATTCCCCTCTCTCCTTTTTTAAGAGACATCATATTTTAAAGCCACCTACTGTGAGGGCTCGCGTCTGGGTAGGTCGGGCTAGCGTCCTGCACTCCTGTTAATGAGCAGGCTGCCAGCTCGCAGACATGACCTTGAGCACTCTGCCAACACTTCCACTGTTACACTTTCAGTTTTACCTGTCTAGACCCCGGTGATAAAAGGTGTTCTTCTGGTTTCTAACTCACTTTCTATCTTACAAGGTCTGAGACTTTTAAAAAATATTTTAACTTTCCTGGGGCCATCCCAGTTTTCCTCATCAGAGACAGCATTTAAAGCATGTAAATACTCTCTGCAAGAGTGGAGAGTGGGGGATGCCCTTTAATTTGATGTTAGCATTCATCATACCTGACTAGCAGACAGTGATAGCTTCATGGTGTTTTCAAAAATGCTCGGGATAAAAGCCTTTAAAATGGGGAAATGACAGGTTGCTCAGGTTTCTAAAATGGGCTTTAAAAGCCAGATTTTCCTAGGTGGGCCCTGAAGCCGCACAGGTAGATGTCTGACCTCAGGGGTCCCTGGCAGGGTTCAGACTGCATACAGGACTGGTGGTCAAGTGCAGCCAGCTGATACGCACTGGTCATATCCCAAGCTCTGCCCCTCCATCCACAGCTTATGAATCCTGACGGGCCCTGGACGTCCAGTCTATCACTCTGCCTGGCGTCGGTGGCATTGAGTCTATGCAGATCAGGCTCAACAGAACTTCCTGAGGTCCTTTGCCAGGTTCAGGTGGAACCCTCGGACCACTCTGGTTGGGTCTGCACCCAGACTGCCCCGTGCAAAGCTGTGTGAATCTACTGTATAAACAGAGTACTTAAAGGCCTGTGTGTGGGGTCCACTAAGTCTCCGATGCTCATTGCTTCCGTGGGTTGGAAGGTGTTTAACAGGGGAGAAGGCATTCTCTCAGAGTCGGGGCCTGGCTGTCCATTACTACGTTTATTCAGCATTTTATCCAATTATGCCAATCAGAATGGTCCTCAAGGCAAGATGAGTGTGGGGCTGCTGCTCCCAGATACAGTGAAACCAGTGGGGTTACAGGGAGACAAAGCCAGAAGATGACGATTTCCTTTCCATAGAGGCCAACAGGATGCCCACTCTGGGGGGAGATGAGCCCAGAGACTTTAGAGACTTGGAGCTGGTCTGAATGCATGTCTCTTTTCCTGTGACTGCTCCGTTATCCCAGCCACCCCAGAGGGAGGGCCAGAGCCTGGGAAGTTAGACCCGCGCATGTCCACTTGGTGGTGTGCCTTTAATCCTGTACATAGTCGAACACTCAGTGACCAATGAGGACGAGAAATGTTCCTGTGCAGATCTGTAAACCACTTCAGAAAATGTATTAAGATGGGAGACTGTCCTAGTATATTGGTGGGAGCCCCGTACAGGCGCTTAATCACGGTGAGCGTTCTACCGTGAGTCACTTCGGACTGAAGACACACATAGCAGGTGAGTGTCTCAGGTTGTGTGTAAAATGAGGAGAACGCTGGGTGCTCGTGCTCACTCTGCAGAACAAGCCCCAGTCGGAAGGAGGCCTCCCAGCCCTTGGAACCCTCGGAGGCCACTGTGGGCAGCTCAGCTCTGAGCACAAGTCCAGAAACAGCCTGAAGTTGTAATGTGTCTCAGACTAGGAGGAGGTCTGGCTGCCTCCTCCGCACATTTTAGTAAACTTCTTGGTTATGCAAAGGCCCTCAGCAGAAGTTTATGTCTTTTGTAGGTTAGGGCTTAGAAAAGGCAGAATGTGATGTTTTAGGGGCATGTTGGTGTCTGGGCACAATTCCAATTCATTTCTTGAGCAGAAATCAAACGTGATGTTCTCCACGTTCTCTGCAGGTAACAATGCAGTGGACCAGATTTGCCCTTAATATAGATTAAAAGCAGGCTTTGGAGTCAGGTTCAACCCCTCTTCCAGTTTCTCCTCTGACCTTCTTACACATAACATTTCGTGACCTTTGAACAGCCTGGGGATGCTTCCCAGTGTCTTATCCCTGACGCCTATTTAAAGGTTTCTATTTCATATTCACAGCTGGCATATATGCAAATATACGTAAAGATTATGATGCCTCCCAAGCAGCATTATGGCCTATAAATTACTCCTCGGGTGA
The DNA here is from genome assembly GCF_019186645.2 of Phyllostomus hastatus. Classification (NCBI taxonomy): domain Eukaryota; kingdom Metazoa; phylum Chordata; class Mammalia; order Chiroptera; family Phyllostomidae; genus Phyllostomus; species Phyllostomus hastatus. The sequence continues at coordinate 24,767,595 of NW_025334004.1, read as the reverse complement.
AGATGCTGTCATTTCAGCTAGCATGTCTCCAACGAGCTGCAGAGTCTTCCTGCAACAGGCAGTCTCCCAGTGCCTTTCACACGGAGCTGCCTGCCCGGATACTCCTTGATTCTGGTGTGATGCTTAACCGAGGTCATCCTGTAGGCAAAGGAGCTTTTTGACTTTTGGTGCCATTGGGCTCCTGTTTGAGTGGGCAGAGGTCCTGGGAGGGGTTGTGTGGATTTGGGGGCAGGTGGAGCATGAAGGGTCAAACATGCTAGAGGTCCCTGTGAGAAATGCTGTAATGCAGGAAAGAGCACATTTTCCTTCCAGAGTGTAGAGACCTGGTCTGTATATGCCGACGCACAAGTAAATTGCTCTGTGACCTTGGAGAAGTCATGTAATGTCTCTGCACCCGAATCATTTACCTTTACAAAACGAGAGGGTTGTATCGGGTTAGTGGTTTTCATTGCGCTTGTCTGAGCAATGAAAACTTGCCCACAACTCAGTTCCCAGGTACAGGCCCAGTGGAGACCTGTTCCAGTTGCAAGGAGTTGGGGAACTTAAAGCTCTCGCAGCTGAGTTTTAAGAATGCTGGATTGGGGATCGGTCATGTGCAATTTCTCGATTCTTCGAGGGGACCCATCTCACGGAGTTCCTGTCCTGTGTCCTAGCTCCCAAGCAGGGAGTGGTTTACTTACTAGGGGGCAGCCCCAGGAGCCCAGGGACTACATCCTTTTGTTCACATCACCAGATGCCCGGCATTGGGAAATAGCTTGGTAAGTGTTGACTGGAGCGATGGATAAAGGAGTGGACAAAGAAACAGGCTTCAGGAATGCCTATCTCTATATTACTAATAAATGGGGATTTTCATTGCAACGTTTTTACCTTGAAGGCGCTTCCCCAAAATTAACATTCAAAAACATAAATGAGTTCAAAATGTAAGTGACTTCAACACTTCAACCCCCTTGCCCTGTGCTGCCTCTGCCGGCCACAGGGAACTGTTGCACCTTTGCAATGGGGCAGGTCCAAATTGAGATGTGCTGTGTCATATTCTGAAGACTTGGAATGGAAAAAAAAAAAGATGCAAAGTATTTCAATAATATTTATATTGGTTAACATATTGAGATGGAAAATAATTGGATTAAGTAAAATACATTATTAAAATGAACTTCACTTGTTACCTGTTTAATTATGTGGCTACTAGAAAATTTATAATTACGTGCGGGGCTCACATATTTCCATTAATGGCCCTGTCCTAGACAGTTGGTTAGTGGGGCATCATGAAGTACTCGTTCATATTACATAGGAGTCATTTTATTCCTGCATGTGTGTTTGTCCCTCCGCAGGCCCAGAAGCTGAAATCCAACGCGTCGGGCAGCACACACCTCTGTCTTTCTGATGTAAGTTGTGTCTCTTTCTGGATCTCCCCGCATTTCTAGAGACAGAGTCTTCGGGCCCCTGGGGCAGGGTATGACGTGAAGGGCTCGAAGACAACACTTGCCTCAGAGAGGACCCGGCATGGACACCCTTGTCCCAATGCCACAGTCACATAATACCATCCGGGACAGAAAACTACTCTCACTGTTCACCGGATGTCCTCTATCTACACTTCTTTTCATTGCCATAGCAACCCAGAGATATCGGGGGCAGGCCACGTTACTGTCCCCAATTTCCAGGCGAGGAGATGGATGATTCTCCCATGGTCGTGGGTCACTGTGGCGAGATGCAGCATCATGGGCTGGAGTGGGGGTGGAGGAACGCATCCTAGGGAAGCCTGGCTTCCCGCGTAGTGAGGAAGCTGATGAGCAGGGCAGGCTCCTCCATCTGTAAACTCTCGAGTTGGATGGCCAACGGAGGGAAGGACCGCCACTGCCTGCTGTGCTGGTCTCCGATGCGATGGGTGATCTCTCTCCATCTGGCCCAGTCCTGGCCTGGGCAGGTCTTCTCAGATGCCTCTTCCTGTCCTGCCTCCTCGATGGGAGGGGCAGCCGGTGGTACCCAGAAGGAGACATCGCATAGCGACTCCGGCATCTGGGGAGTGGAGCGGGGAATGGCAGTTCACATTTTTTCCCCTTAATTTCTAAAATCTGAAAGAGGAGCCAGAAAATAAATGTTGAGCAGGCAGTCTATCAAAAGTATCTGGTTCTCACCCAGATTCGTGATGCTTCCCAAAAAACTGTAGTGAATGCATTGGTAAAATCCTGGGTCAGCTTTGGTGAGTGATCGAGCTCATTAGGGGCGGGGGTGGGAGAGAGAGAGGGAGATGTGTGGTTAAAATAGACTGTGATCGAATGAATCCACGCGGTGGATGATAATGAAAACGTTCTTTCTTACAGCGTGATTATGAAAAGGATGGGCTCGCCGGTGCCTCCAGCCACATAACCACAAAATCAATGGCTGCTCCTCCAAGCTGTGGTCTGAGCCCACGGCTGCTGCTGGTGGTAACCGCCCTGCCCACCCTCTTATCTTTGTCTTTGGCGGAAACATTGTAGCTGCATTCCAAAAACAGTGTGGACCTGTAAAAAGACAAAAAACCAAGTTATCTGTTTCCTGCCCTCTTGTATATCTGAAATTCCAGTTTTAGGCGCTCAGTTGAGGCGTTGCTCCCAACAGTTTCACCCTACCGAAACTTTTTTCCTTTCCTTTTTTTCCCCCTTTTTTAAAGAAAGCTTCTTGTGATCCTTAGGGCTTCTATGGGAAACCCAATGCAGTGCTACATTCCAAACCCACAAGGCGTTGGGGTATGTTGTATTGTGAAGGGACAGTGTGTTAATTTGGCTGTAAAGCCAGCCGGGGCCATGTTTTTGATGATGATGATGATGATGGTGATGATGATGATAACGATCTGAACAATTTAACCCTGGCCTTTACTAGCTAGCAAAAGAGTTAGTATCGCCCAAGAATCGTCCACATTTCATGCTGGCTTTGATTTCTGACGACATGTAACGGCAGCCTAACAAGCGTTTCAGTTGCAAATCAAAGGTTCTCATCAAGAGAATCCCGGCAGATGCTGTGCAAACAAGCCTGTACCGATGTTCACCTTTCTGTCTGTTCGAGCCTTTTCTGCGCTAACGTTTATGTTCTGTAAACAGCTCCGCACTCTCCTCTCCTACCGAACAGCAAGCGCCTGTCACATCCAAACGTAGTGTCTGTCTTCTAGCGAGAACAGCGAGTGAGCGTGGGAGTGGGACTCCAGAGCTTCGGTCATTGAGAGACACTCTCCTGAGCCTTACCCACACGAGAAGCCCTTAAACTAACGAAGAGTCCAATACAGCTGAAGCGTCGTTGCTCTAATAATATACTCTTTACACATATGAGGTTCTATGTAGAAAAAAAAATTTACTACTAAATGATTTCATCTATTGGCTTTCTGTATTTTGAAGGTAATGATGATACTGTCTCCCTTTTTTTACTGATGGTTTAATACAAAATATGTGGAGCTTGTTTTCCTCTCACAAGTGGCGTTAGCTCCAATACTAACTTCCTGATGCCAGCCCCTTCAGAAGCTGACCCTAAGGAGCCTTGTGCTTGAGCAGAAAGCTCTGTGCCACGTTACTGTGGGCAGGCAGGAGGAAATGGAGCGGCCAACCGCTGGCTTTTATCATTTCTTGGATTTGCAAGCGTGCCTACCTGTGAAGAAACTGGTGGCCACTCGTAAATGTTTTGCAGTGTCTGATGGTACTGTGGCCACCCGCGCAATCTAGTATCTTGGCGTTCACGTTGCCTGACACAGGCAGCTTTGAGTGGGACAGGGCATGGGAACGCGCTGCCCTCTCTTCTGAAGCAGATCCATGCCAGGGTACAGAGTTCTCCTCCTAAGGAGTGTCTTGACTCCCCACTGTGATGGCTTGGCTGCTGTTGAGAGCAGTTTGCTCTGGAGGTCATCTGGAGTCGGCTTGCATCTTGTTCTACATCCGCCATGGCAGAGACCATGGCTGACTGTGCAAAAAAGAGAGATTTATGGATCAAGGTCAGTGTTAAGCCTGCGGAGATGAGCTGGTTGGCACAGATACCCAGAACAGAACAGGACTAGGAATATGCGGCATCTGGCTTGTGCACTGCATATCATCCATTGTTCTCTCCCCTACGCAGAGCGTAACACGCACTTCGGAAGTCCGGCGGAAATGAAGAGATTCGGGACCTACAACAGTTGGGTTCTGGTAGCCATGTTTCTCCAGAACCAAGTAGAGGAGGTTCCACCTTTGCTGGGGAGAATTGCCTTTCTTGTCACATCAGTAGAGGGGGTGGAGGGGGAAGCCACGGTGCCCACATCATACTGATCCCCTTTGCCCACTGACGTTTGCCTTGTAAGAATTAATCAAGTTGCTGGCATGGAAAATTGATTAAATCCAAGATGAAGGCGTAGTCTTGGAGCTTGATTGGTGTTTGAAGTGCATTTATATCCAAATGTTAATAAACACAAATGGATAATACTAAGGGCCAACTTTTTTTCACTTGCAAAATGTTTTCAAGGAAAATTCATCAAACAAATGTGATTAGTGAAAGGTTTCCTAAAGACTTCCTTTGAATGAACCCAGGAGATGTGTTGGAATATTTTAAAATTCCAGTCACCTATGACAGTATCTCCCTTACAAGGCATATTTTGTTTTAATTAAGATATCCCTGTGTATCTACACTGGGCTAATTGCCTATGGGTCTGATTCTATGTGATCTACTGTGGAAAGCTATTGATTACTTCTGCAGTAAACAGCAGCCCTAATTAGCTTCAGATGACCAAGAGGAAATGGGCGTTATCAGTGCTAACAAGGGTATCCCTTCAGTGAGGAATGCATGAACGTACAACACACAAATTACATTTCGAAAAGCCTCATCTATCACCAACAAAGATCTCATTTTTCTTCAGCGATAGAAGCATATTCGAGTTACCAAATCCTCAGTCTGAAAAGAAATTGCTGATTAAATAACTGGGGGCGGGAAAGGGTGTTCAGTGACAAGACATTAGAGCCATCCTTCCAAAATCATGCCAAGCAAGTCTTTCTGCCACTCGGGGTGATCTCAGTTTAACTCAGTGGCCCCGAGACGCCATCCTTTGCCCCAGGATTGGAGCAGGCAAGTGACTCAGCTCTTTTCCCTGTCCGACTTTCTTTTGCAGTGCTAAACACAAAAATTATTCACTACCTCTTGTCTTTCAGTCCCTGCATCCAGGGAACCACCCAATACAAGGGCTGTCTGCTGAGGCTCAGGCCTCACGCAGGAAGCATCGCATGGTGGTTGACCTTGACGCAACAAAAACAGTGATTTCGGTTCACATAGACCGTGACTCCCAGATCGAGTCCAGCCATGCCCGACTTATTTCATGGAAAAAGAAAGGCAAATTTGCCAAACTGATTAGAAGCACATTCATTCCCCTTGGATGTTGAATATCTTGGGCCAGTCTGTGTTCGTGTATCTGTTTAGTAGAGCACATGAAGGAGGAAAGGCACACTAGAAAGAAGGAATTCAGAATGCCGCCCGAATCTTTATTTTTCCATGCCTGAATTTCTCAAGCCCCTAGTAGAACACATGTAGGTTGAGAATTACACAGGTTGGTTTGCATCAAGTAGAGCAAACCGTATCCAACGTGTGGTAGTTGTGTGGTTTCCATTAAAATGAAGTTTTTAGAGAATGGTTTATCCCGTAGTTTAAAATGTCTTAGAAGCCATGTGTTTTGAGTTGACCAGACACAGGTCAGGGCTCGTCCAGGGTGGTGGTGGCCTTTGGCTTGATCTGTATTCAGACCGTTCTTGTCCTGCATCCACTCTGAAGGTGGGTCCCCTCCAGCTGCACCCTGCTTCCCACCTGCCTCTTTGTGCGCTGAGTCAGACACGCCCTAACACCCCATCTGCCGAGCTAGGAAAGTGGGGGAGCAGACGCATTTCAAAGACAGTGGGGAGTGCCTGGGAACAGAGATATGAAAGCAGTGGGAGTTACAATAATTAGGAAATGCTTTTCTTAGGATCCAGCATAAATGTATTTCTGTTGGCATTATTTGTAAAAAGAGCGGTCTCGGAGGAGCTATCTTTTCAGAAACATGTTTTCACTCATGTAGTCAGACACATGTGACTTGAGTCAATAAACTCCGGGCCAGAAAAGACACTGTTGAAGTGAATTCACATTCGCTCACTCTCCTTTGACGCCATTCTCGATCTCCTGAGCTCAGACCCCTGTGGATGGTTGTGGCTGCTGCTCTTCGATAAAGCAGACGAAGACGAGACCGTGGGAGACCCTTCTTTTCAAGAAAGACCAGAAGCAATGGCAACAGGCGTGAGTGAATTACGAATGTCCCAGGCACGGTCCCAGCAGAAGGGCCAGTCTGCACGGACCTTGAGGAGTTTGGAGAGATGAGGCCAATCAAGGTACAGCGAGAGGCCGGCGCCTGCCCTGGGGGAATGGATCCTTCAGCCTGCTGACGTCCCTTACTGATCCGAATAGAGACCTCGTCCTAACAAAAGAGCCCGAGTTCCCTGGGCTGGACAGCATTGTGTCTGTGGGAAGCAAGCCAGAGCTAACATCTGGACGACAGAGAAAAGAAGTTTTGTTTAGAAGTTCCAAAAGAGTAGAACAGCTGGAAATTTGGTGGGCTGCCCTAAGAAGCTAAATTCTTGTTCTTCCTAAGACAGGCATCTCATGTATAGATCAGACACGCCGTGAGTTTGACACAGTTTTATCCTCACGTGGCCTTTCTTTTTAAGTCTGTCGTCCAGAATTCTTCATGGGGACCATACCTCTGAAACACATGCTCACAGCAGAGGCCTTAAACCTGGGGGTTTCACCATTGCCTGCGACCTGGGATGTATTCAGTGGGACATTTCCAATATCCCAGGGACATTTGTCTTAAGGTATTGGCTGATTTCCTATTGATTATTGATGCCCCACCCCTACCCCCATATCGTTACTTATTGCCTAAGTATGTACCAGAGTCCCTTCCCATCAGTTCTTTATCCTCATCACTCCAAATTGAGTCCTGCCCACATTGATACTCGTTTTGTCAGATGCCTTTTTTACGTGTAACCCTGGGCTTTTCGAAGCTGGAGGAGAATTTCTCGAGAGCCAGACCATCTGAAGACGAGGCTAATCCCCGAGTGGAAAGTTCATCCTTTCCGCCCTCCCCTGAGCTCCCTGTCCGTAGCTTAGTCTCGCCTGCTGCATCCTCCCCGGGCGTCCCTTTGCTGCCTGTGCTCTCTGATGAGCTCCTCTTCCCTCCCGGACAGAGGCAGCGCGGGTGGATCAGCGGACACGCCACCTGCACTTCTGATTTTTCCGAGGCCCAGCCCAGAGGGGTGGGGGAGGCCCGAATACCCTGCCCTGGAGCGCTGCAGCCTGCGCGCAGCCATTGAGGTCGCAGCCCCCTAAGTCTCCGGGCTCATTTGACCGGCGCAGCTGCGACCTCGGCTGTCTGCCTCTGGCAGGTGCCCACCATCAGCATCTCGTCCCGCTGCCATGGGGAGTTTATTTTTGCTGCGGGGCAGCTGCCAAGCCCAGAACCAGCATCCATCGAAGGTTTTTTTTCTCTGATTTTCTTCTCTTCGTCCCAGGCTGGGCTTTCTTACCAGTCCCCCTTTTTAGTTTTGTGGGAAGTGCCAAGAGATGGGCCAGAGACCGTCAGCCCCTCCCTTTACTCCGACATCTCGCCCCGCTCACCCAGCCTGCCCTAGCAGAAGGCGTGGCCCGCAGTGGGTGCTCACCACTCAGCGGGTGGATAACTTCCATTGGGACATTGAAGGGCTGGGTTCTGTAAGGCAGTAGCCAGAACTGGCCCATTCACGTAGTCTTATGGCACCAAGCTGTTACACGTCGACACGGAAGGGTCCTCCTTAGGCCATTGAAGGTGATTTGGGAGGAAGAGTGGAAGAAAGCATTGGATTCAAAGCAACTTTAAATTTACCCACTGTGTCTCCTGTAGAGAGAGGGAAAACTAGCATTTGTCCCCAGGAGAAGCTGAGCATGACCAGCCTGTCCCAGAAAGGATAGGACCCGAAATGGGGAGGAAGAATTTCATGGGAAGTTAGCCAGTGAGTCTGCTGATAGTTTGATTTGCCTTAAGTTCAGGATGCTGGCAGAATGGACCACTCCACCAGTCCCAAACCAACCCTAGGGATGGAAGCTGAGAAGCAAACGCAGGTGTTCCCAATTCAGTGCATTTCTGAACATCTGCTCTAGTGGGGCGAGCCATCCTTTGGAGCTGATGGTCCCCCAAGGGTCACTTGAGAATTCGGGGACCTCTGACAGCAACTTAAGAGAAACACCCACCTCTTCTAGATCGGCATATTCTTTCGCTTTGGTATCTTTGGAAAATCTAACTTCTCCCTATAAATAGTCCACAAAGCTGTTTTTCAGGCTCAGTCTCTGAGAAGTAAGGCCCAGTACATCTGGGTTCCTATGCACACACCACCAGCCCGCAGCTCCACTCTTAAGGGAGAAGGCAGACACACCGGTCCTCAGCCTGAGCCTCCAGGCTGCCATGGAGAACCCAGGGGGTTCACCCTCTGAGCTTCAGAGGGACTGTGAGCATGGTCAGGCGGATGTACCAGTGAGCTGTCACAGCCACCAGGTGCCAGCCAAGGTGCAGATGAGGAGACACCGGAAGTGCTTTAGCCACGGGGGCAAAGTTAGCAGTGCTCATTCAGAATAGCAACACTTGGAACTGGCAGTGACCCCTGATGCTTGCCGAGTATGGTGTAGATCATAAGGCTGAAGTAGGATGAAGAATTGGAGCAATGGATAGACGGACACTCTGGGTATGGGAAACGTGGGTAAAGTTCTGTCCTCTGTCGCTGGGGCCAGGCAGGGAGTCTGCTGCACGTACAGCTGGAGGTATTCTGAGCTGCTCTGCACCTTCTCACTTAGGGTGCATGGATGAAGCTCCTTTGTCTCAAATGCTGCAAGGCGGCATGATCCAGCATTCTCTCTTCTGGCGTGCAAAGTGTGCTCGATCTGGATTTTGTTTAAGCTTCAGCGAAAGTGTGGGGGGAAAGAGGATGGGAACCGTAGCATCAGATCACAGATTGCCCTGCAATCTTGGCTGTGGCCTTACAGTGATCAGATATTTCTGGTGTGCTTTTCTGGATTCAGAAACAGCTGCCTGTCCTCAGAGGGTTGAAGAACCGGTTTCGGAAACTTGAAATCCAGGGCCTTATAGTTCTCCTAATTATCTATCTTTTCTCTCTTTGTCCCCCTGAGGGAGGGGGAGGAGACACTTTGCACCACGGTTTGCTTTAAAGAGTTTTCTCATCTCCTCCTCATTATCCCTTGATATTGAAATTATTTTCTCTTGTTTAATCCAACTCCCGCCGAGAAGCTGTGTGGGATTTAGGATGCGGAGGTTTCCGTTGTGCTCTTTTTGGATGGCGCTGCATTTTTACTTTTAACCCGAGGGTATATTTCAGTTTATGTTCTTCTCTGTTTCCTGCAGGTGAACAATGCAGGTGGAATAAAAGGAGGATTCTGGGTTGTAGGAGAGGTTCAGGATCATGTCTTGGGAGAGGGGTTCAGACATCCAGCCCCCTTGAGGGTTAGAGTGGGCTTCCCTCTACCTGTTGAGAGTGGATACAGGTGGGCGGCTGGCCTCCTGGTCCCCATTTCACACTGTGTGTGTCCCGCGCTGTCCACGCGTAGAAGAGGACGCCCACGTCACCCTGCATCCCCACGGAACCTGCGCGCTCTCCCGGGGTGGTTCCCACGTGGCTCCCCACACAGCTGTTCACGATGTGCTTTATCGCCGGCGCCCGCGGAGGAGCATTCATGTGTTGAGAGTCCAAGTTTTGCTCTTTGGATTTTGGAAGTGGTTTTTGTGATGTTTGAATTTTCTGTTCGCGTTTGCTCAAGCACTACAGATTGTACGTATGTAGTCCCTTCAGCCTCCATCCCCCCGCCCTAGAATATCCTAATAAATGTTTTCTTTTTTACAAAAACAAAAACAAAAAGGAATGTTTATGGTGTCTTTCTCTGGTACCAAAATTTATTGGGAAGTGATGTGGAAACCTACACACACATAGAGACCCACCCCTCCGTGTCCAGATGTCAGGGTTTGTATCGTAGATGAGTGTGGCTGACGCAGATGCTTTTGGAAGTCTTTGTTGCAGGTGAGTGCATGTGGGGGGGGGGGCAGTGGGGGGGCAGTGGGAGGGGCGTTTGCTCCTGAGAACTGCAGGCCGCTCAGCAGCACCCCAGGTCTCTACCCACGAGATGCCAGTGGCAACCTGCACCCGAACCCCACACCCCCCAAGACATGGACAACCCCCTGAGAGTCAGGAGGCAGCAAAATTCCCCTTGCTGGGGGCTGCCGTGTTAGACACAGCCCAGCAGGCCACATACGCTCCAGAGGCAGCCGGGTTCCAGGGTAGAGTCCTTTATTTTATGTCTTCGACAGGAACTTTCCTAATGAAAAGGCAGGGTTGGCAGGTTCTCCGCTATCACATATGTATTGAATTACTCCTATAAACTCATAGCCAGTATTTTGGTAAAAGGTAAGGACCTTCAGTCAGTGGGCTGCCCCCGTTACTAACAACACCTGGCTCTCAGGGCCTGGCCCAGCAGAATCGCTCGACACCGCGGGAGGCTGGGTTTCACCCATGAACTAGCATCATGACCGTGGCAGCTCCACACGCGACTCCCTCACGTCCCCGCAGATGCCGCCGTCCCGGGCTCCTGGTCCCCACCAGGACGTTGGAAAGCAAAACACGGAAACAGGGTGATGAATTTCGCTGCTGCTGTTGGCTTCAGACGGCGCCTCGCAGTCCCCTCGCAGTCGAGAAGACCTTGACGTTCGTTGGAGGACGGAAGCGACGTCTCCCTGGAGAGTCTGCAGGACAGTTTGGTTCTTTGTGATTTCTCATTCAACCCGGCTTTCCTCCCCCCCTTGCTTCCTGGGCCTGCTGACAAATGACCAAGTGGAGAATGATTTCCTCCAGACACACCACAGCGTAGGTAAGAACTTTGAGAGCATTTGGAAGAGGGCCAGGCGTTCTAGAGGCATAGCGACCCCCAGGGCAGCCTGAGCAGAGACCCCGAAGTTTGCTCACAGGGAAACGAACCCCAGAGTGTCACCACCCCCAGAGTGGCCGGCCCCTGGGAAAGGACAGGACACCGACACCCTCCCCCAAATCACCAGAGGGAGGATGCAGTGCTCTGGGGGTGCTTTGCATTCCCTCCTGCGGGCCCTCGGTATTCTAATCACCTCCTGACTACGACCCAATCCCCAGGATGCAGGTGTTAGAAGTTTTAGGAGCTGGAACAAGAAATGACTCATAAAACCCTGAGAGAAATGCCAAGAAAGTGAATAAAAACTGTGACAGAAACAAGATACAAGACCGCTTGGGTCTGGTGATATAAATAAAGCGTAAAGGAAAACAGTGATGCGAGAGATAGGAGCAGGAGGAGCCATAAAAGCCACAAGAACGGCCAGTGCCGGCTGCCCTGATGGGCTCATCCGCAGGCGGGCCTCTCCCGTGTGGGCCGGGAGGCGATTCCCGGGCGTCTGAACAACCACGTGAGTGTGTGGCCTGAGAGGAGTTTGAGTGTGTCTATAAATAGAGACAGTCTTTTTTTAGAACACTGTTTGACAGTATGCATGATCGGTTCAAATCCACGTCCCCTCTGCGCCAACAACTCCACTGCAGGGATTTGTCCTGCGTTCTTAAACAGCGTGCCAAGATCCACGCAGAAGGATGTCCGTTGCAGAATGACTTGTGATCGCCGCATACTTGAACGAAGCTCAGTGTCCATCAGCAGGGAGCTGGTTAAAGAACCGGTGGTGCATCCAGACGGGGCCCTATCAAGTGCCTGTTTCGGTTTTTTTCAAAAGTAGATGTATGTTCACTGAAACAAAGTGGTCTATGCTAGTGGTCGATACTAGATACAGGACAGTGAAGTATGGGGTCCTTGTTGTGTGCATTCTAGTGACAGACGAGAGATGATAGGCAATAGGTGGGTAGACAAATAGATAATAGAGAGATGATGAACCAATATATTGATGGATGGATGGATAGATGGATGGATAGATGGGTGGGTGGGTGGGTGGATGGATGGATGGATGGATAGATGGGTGGGTGGGTGGATGGATGGATGGATGGACGGATGAGTAGAGAGATGGTAATAGCTGATGGACTGATAAATTGATGATGGATGGATAGTGCCTAGATATGCAGTTTTTATTACACCTGCGTATTCTTTTTACCCATTGTTTTTTAAAAGAATAAAAAGTAGAGGAAGGATGAGCTGTGCAACTGCTGGAAGCCAGTTCACGTTTGGCCCCTGTTCTTTGGAGGGAAGAGGCAGAGGCACCGTAGCCTGGAGCGCTCCACGGGCTTGAGCTCCCCTGCGCATGCGCGGACCACGGGCTCCAGCTTTGCTGTGACCACAGAACCCCGGGGCGCCTGAGATGCAGTGAGCAGCTCCCCCAGAACCTCTTGGAGGGTCATGGCCACAGTTTAGGGAAGAGGCACTGTACGGAGGGGCACATGTACGCTGTGTGCCTTGGAGGGACTTTAATTTCTCACTCTGTGGTTGGTGGCACATAGGTCCCACCCAGCCCACGGGGAGCTCTTCCAGCGACAGGAATATCAAGGATTGGCCTCGCCCCATGGGTAGCAACTCTCAGAGGACCCGTGATAAATAACGACCACGGTTATAGGCCTCACCACGCGCTCCCAGCACTGGGCGGATGGGCTCCGTGCCCCCGATATCATCCAGTCCTCTCAGCAACTCCAAAATGAGAATCATCTACATCCACAACTGAAGACACTGAGGCTCAGAGAGGGCAAGTGACAGGTGCAAAGTCACACAGCCAAAGGAGGCAGACTGGAGATCGAATTCAGTTTTCTGGTGCCAGTTCCTATGGAGACTGTTCTCTGCCCTCCAGTCTTATGGGTGGGAAGTTCCTGGCTCCTGAGCAAGCTCATGGGTCCACCCCACACCCCCAACACCCCCACTTCATCCCCTTCCACCCACACCTGGGGCCACGTTATGAGAGCAGCCTGAGCTAACAGTCTGCGGCACAGGCTTGTCTTCAAAAGATAATTAGATAACCTCCCTCGCCTTGAGGAGAGGAACTGCAGGTTTAAAAGGAAATATGACAAGCCATCTGAGTGCCAGGACTGGTCCCCCGAGAGCCACACTTCCATTTCCGTCCCTCCTTCCAGACATGAAACCAATTAAAGTAGTTGCAGCGTACACACACAGTTAACACCAAGTGACAAAAGTCTGCCTAAGTGTTTCTAAAGATCTAATTTACCCAGAGACTGTCCAGAAAAACTTAGCTGACCTGTCACTGTGCGGCTCTGGAAGTGCCTGGCCCGGCTCCGACTTCCAGCGGTGCCCAGGCGCCCTCAGATCCTCTGTGGCTGTCACTCCCGGTGCCTCTTCTGTCTAGTTCCATGACAGTGACAATGACAATGAGGCTACCGGGGCTCCGGCCAGTGGGGAGGTGATTGAGGGTAGGGACCCGACTCCTGGCCAGGTAGCTGGCTCAGGAAACTCATTTAGATCCTAGTCCCTGTCTCGCCCCAAATGTCGACCTGTCCCACTTCTGAAATGTGGGGGGAAGAGACCGCGGAGGGCTTCCGCTGCCCTCCCCGTGAGGACCTCTGTCAGAGAGCTCACTGCATCGGGGACCTGGGGCATCGCCTCTGGAAGCGAGCAGCCCAAGATCGGGGACGGAGAGCTGGTTCTATTCCTGGGCTCGCAGGGATTTCATTCCAATACCCAGGAGGGATCCTCAGAAAATAGTCTCCAAACTGATGAGAACAAGGGTTTCCTGGGACGCTGCTCTCTCCTCTCAGTCTGCTTCCCTTCCAGCCACTTCTAGAAAGTGCGTCCCGGACCCATCTGTGGGCACCGCATCACAACAGAAAAGTAACCTGACTCCCATGCAAAGCTCCCTGGTTTTCATTGTCCCGGAGCGTTTCTGTCCCTGGAGGCTGCCGGGTATTCAGGTGAGGTCTCCTAAGCTTGGAAGTGCTTTACAGTTTGCAGAGCACCTTCCCCTGCCTGTGCCCCTGGGTGCCGAGGTCGGGGACCGCCCCCCCATTGCACGGATGGGGAGAGAGAGGCCCAGAAAGGCCTTTCTCTGGTCAGGGACAGAGGGGCCGCTGCCGCCTGGCCGCCCTTCCTCGGCTCCTGCCCGGGCTGACCTTGGCCTCGGCTTCCCATCTTCCTTTCCTGGAATCCTTCCACCCACTCAGGAATTGCAAACTATTTTAATTGACTGTCAGCGTCTGCCGAGTACATCCAGAGACTCTATTTTTCTATTCCACTGGGTTTTTCAAGGCAATTTTTCCAGGGTATTAAGTGTTCTTTGAATAACCCATTCTGTAATTCAGGGGATAGCCAGCAGCAGAGCCGGGCCACCTGCTGATGTTGCTGCATGCCGGTCACCTGCGCCTAGGTCTCAGCCACGGTGGGGAAACAAACGCAGCATAGGCACGGGGTGGTGGCTCCCCCCCACCCCCCCACCAGACACTACAAGGCCTCAGGTTGCAAACCGAGGGGCAGGGGCAGGGGCAGGGGCAGGGGCAGGGGCAGGGGCAGGGGCAGGGGCAGGGGCAGGGACCACCAGGCAGATGCCAGTACTGCCCCCCGTGGACTGCCCCCCTCTGGGCACTGGGTGAGCCGGCCTTTCCCTGCCGTGCAGGGAGCCCCCGCATTCAGCTCGCCTCACCCACACAACTTGCACAGACCCTGCAAATCCCAGATCACTCAGGCGCCATCTGGGACCTCCAGATCTTCCCACACCCCCTGCCATTGAGTCCCTTTCTATTCTGGTCCCTGCTTGCCCCTCGCCTTCTCACGTTGCCGCTAGGAAACCTGTGTTTCCCCTGGGTCCTCCGCTCACTGAGTGCTGCCCACTCTTCCAAGCAACGCTGCCCATCGCTTTGGATTTTTGCCGCAGCCCTACGAGCCAGGCACTGCTCTCCCAGTTTTGCTGATGAGGAAATAGACTCGTGTTATGTAACTTTGCAAAGTCTCACAGGTCAGAGGCGACCCCTGGGATCTGAACCCAGGCCGGGTGACTGGAGGTCCGCGTTTATGACCTCCGCGTTACCCTGCAGCAGCCTGACTCCGGAAGAGACTTCCTGCGCATCCAGCACGTCATTTTTTTCAAATCCTCAGAGGGATTAGATCTTTCAGGAAACCTGAAGTTTTAAATTGGTAATCCTCTTGTAATGTGAAGAACCACCATATGCATTTGGATTTTTTTTTTTTAATTTGGGATTTACTGACAGTGAAACAGAACGATCCTTTAGGCGATGATTTTGTTGGGAACATTTTAATGAGTTCTGACTGCAGCCGTTACGGGTGTGTGCTAGACGCAGCTCCCCTGCCTGGAAGGGCTCCGCCTCTGTTCCTCTGCTCTGTTCTTGCTGTCCAGCCCCCTTGGGAGGGCTCGTCCCTTCCCTGGAGGCCCATCCCCAGGTGCACCTGAGGCAGGTGGTTCTCAGGCTGCCTTCTGTGGGCCCGCGCTCAGCCTCCAGCCTGTCCGGCTTCCCTGGGAAGGACCAGCCACTTCCTCAGACCAGCCTGCCCACAGCGGACACCCTTGTCTCTCGGCCTCCCTGACCCTCTGGCCTCCCTGACCTGGATCAGTGCCTAGAGCCTCCCTCCAGGTGCAGGGCACGGAGTGGAGCATGGGAGAACAGCCTTTCTCCTCACTGAGCTCGCACAGTGATGCGAGCCGCATTTGTGCTAACCCAGGAAAATGCGACAGTGGCACTGAGGGGACTCCTTGGTGCTGGGAGGTGAAAGGGGTGCCGGGAGAACTCCCAGGCCAGGCCTAACCACTCAGGTCAACGGTGGCCCCTTTACAGAGGCGGGGCGCATGGGGAGCAGCAGGTTCTGGGGGGCAGAGAGAACGAGATCACAGTTCTCTTGTTAAGTTGGGGATTTCCTGCCCAGCCAGCAGCCCCAAACTCCAGCACTCACGACGACTCACTCCTTCCTTCCCTGCCCGGATCCGATTAGCCGATTAGCCGGCAGGACTCTGCCTTCAACTGGGTCCGGCCTTCAGGGCTGCTCCTGCTGCCTCCCTCACGGCCTCCCAGGCTCCAGCCTCCCCAGGCGGATTCTCCTATACGCCACCGTCACCTGCCCCTGACTCCACAACACCTCCCACCCTTCCTCCTCTCTCCTCGCACCCACGTGAGCAGACCTGCTCACTGCCGTCTGTCCGTCCACCAACCTTGTCCACCTGCTGCCACCACTCACCCACCCTGCAGCGTGCCCCTGCCACCCACCTGGAAGCTTTCCAAGTCACTCCAGTTTATGGCTTCTCCACCTTTGGGTGCCCGCTGCTCTGGGAGCCCCCTCATTGGCTCCTGGGCTCCTGTAGGACCTCGTGTTGTCACTTGGTTCTAGGTGTACAAGCCTTTTCTCCCCAGTAAGTGGGAGGACCCCCAAAGGAAGGACACAGTCCTTTTGTACCCCCAGTAAGTGGTGAAGGGTGCAGACTCTAGATGTGAAGTTTCTTGACCCCTCTGAACCTCAGTTTCCCCAGTTGTCAAATGGAGTGCATAATAGAATCTATTGCAGGGGCTCCCACGTTGGCATCAGGCAGCTGCCAGAAAGAGGAGGACAGCAAACCTGGAGAGAGGCTGGGGCCCAGGCCAGCACGCCGTGGGGGTTGTGAGCACACGCTCACTTGTTCCAAAGGAATGAATGAACTGAGTTTCTCCCAGGATCCTTTTCGTTCCCCTCTTAACACGTGCCCTGGAGGCTGGTCATGTGATAGAATACTGCCTTTGTGGAACAAAGGAGTACATCTCTGTTCCCGTGAAAATGTCGGTACCCTTCCGCCTGCCCTCTGCCCGGGCCCCTAGGAAGGCCCACCTCGTAGGGGCGGGAGGGAGTCTCGCTGACACGAGGGAGGCCACTCCATCAGACCTGCGTCTGCACACACAGCACAGTCTATGCCGTCCACGGGGACAGCTGGTTCCGATGAATGGAATCAAGGTTCTTCTGGGTCACAGGGTCTCATGGAGCCCCATCCATTTACCTGAACAGGAAGGGGGCGGAAGACTTCAGAGGACTGCCAAGTCCCCCCTGACCACACACTGAATTCTTCTGAGACAGACGTCTCCCCTGGTGACGTGTCTGCCCCTTCACCCGGCCAGCTGGATGACACTGCTCCAGTGACTAATCTAAAAGAGCCATTACTGCGTCTACTCACATCCTGTCCCTTAATTGTCATTGGATAGCAGTTCATTAGCGTTCCCGTTCCCTTAATTTGTTGGGAAGAGTTAAAAGGCTTTCAAACCAAGTCAAACTCAAAACCAGTTTGTTTGCCTTTTATGATGATGGAAACGATGTGCTCTGGAAAATACCTTATGTTCATCACTCAGCCATATTAATTTCCCTTGACTTCGTGACTTAAGGTCAAATGCGTTAATCAAAGCCGCCGTCATTAGCACGGTTTCCTTTTCTATTAAGCGATTATGATCACTTACTATTAATGAGTCGTGAAGTTTTAATAATTTTTTGCTGGTGTGAAATTGCAAAACAGTAATTATGACACTTGCTGTATGGATGGCTTGCTCCACGATGTAAATTTGGCCTAATGTTGAGAAAAATACAAACGAACATTAAGTAATTAATTAGTTGCCTCCATGGAACCAAAATAAGCCTTCGCCGCGAAGGCAGATGGATGAAAAATGAAGGCTCTCATTGTCATTACTGGACTGTGAAACAGCGGGACCCAAGCACTCACAGAGACCCGGTGCCCGCTCCCCCACGACTAAGGAACATCTTGACGGAAGGCGAAGGAGAAAAAAACTTCGCCAGAATGTTTCGGGTTGAAGTCAATGTTTCTGGCTTGGGGCTGATTGTGCGAGGTCAGCATGGGGCAGGAGGAGGCTTTTGCAATTAAATGTTGATGCGGATAGACTGCCAAAAGTTACTGGCTCCCGGCCTTGAGAGAGGGCCTGAGAGGACGGAACCAAACGCAGGGAGGTCACACCCCACGGGGCTCTCGGCACGACACACAGAAATCCCTGGAGTATTATGTTGAGTTGTAGCTTCTGGGGCTCTGCCTCCAGAGATGTCGATTCCGTCGGTCTGAAATAGGGTCTAGGCCTTCGTCTGCACTCAGGATGACTCTGACATAGGTGGCCCTCCAGCCCACGTTTTGAGACATGATGACGTGGAAGCCCTAAGCCACCATTCTGCAAAGCTATGTAGGAGTCAAAATTCTCACTGAGCAAATATCAGTACTAATGTGGCAGGCCCTATAATAAGCACAGGATTGTACATTTTCTAGATTGTTTACAAATTGAAGAAAGACGTGCTGTGTGTGTAAATAAAAAGCGCACCCTCTAAGATTTCCTGAACACGTGTTTATATCGTGCCAGGCACAGCGCTGAATATTTCATAGGAGCGATCAGATTGGACCTCACCAGAATCCCACATTATGAATGTGGAAACCGAGACACGGAGAGCTGAAGTAGCTTGTCCAAGGTCACACAACCAGCAATGCCCAGCCGAGAGGCGGGCTCTCTCGGGCAGGCAGTGGGCAGTGACTGAACACATTAAGACACGCGAAGAACACAGCCAGAGGATAGTAACGATTCCTCCAGTGACTGGGGCGTGCCACAGGGATAAGGGGCGGAGCCAGGCAAGCCCTTCACCAGGCAGCTGTAGCTGTCCGAGGCCGTAGCACTCACACTGCCGTCCAGCACCCGGGAGGCTCCGGAGCGAGTCCCAAGGTGAAGGCTGAGGTGGGGGCTAGGTAGCTTTCCTCCCGCTGTGGGCCCCGTACTTGACACTCCCCATTCTCATTATGTACCAACTATCGAGGAACACTGCTGTGTAACAAAATGTTTGGAACGCCCTGGCTGGGGCAAGCAAGGAGAGAAGCCGAGGAGGATGATGTTTCTCATCGTCAGAGATGCTTCCCAGAGAGGGACCGGGCGGATGCGGGCGGTGGGGTGAGGTTGCACTGGATGTCGGGCCTGGGGTGTTTAACCTGCCTGCCGGCACCGGGTGTTGCTGGGAAGTCCACCCAGATGTCAGGAGACAAGTGGGGAGGCGGGGCACTAGATAGGTATTTGGTAATCACGTGTGGCCAGTGATTCCTCTACAAGGCCATTAGCCAGCCAGTGGCTGAGTGAGGCTGGGAAGAACCCCAGTAGCAGTCCTGGGGGGGTCTGATGTTGCCCTGCCCCCTCGGTAGAAAAGGATCCATGAGCTCAGTTCCCACCATCGGTACCTCAGCTTCCCTCTGGCTGCAGCCAGCCCGTGCCAGGCCCGGGCAGAGCGCTGTGGGTATCAGCATCTCCTTTACTCCTCAGCACGGCCATCACTATTTATGTCCTGCATCGCACCTCTGCGGCCAGTGCAGGCATCTCACTCCTCAGGGAGCATGTGGGGAAGTGAGATTCCGCCCTGCCCGTGATGACGCGGGTAAGACTCTGAGCATCTGAAGAATTTAACAAGAGCTAGAGCAGCATCAGTGACACAGTGGAACGGGACAGATGGGACCCGTCAGTTACGCTAATTTACAGCCCAGCTGGGCCCTTCGGGCACCTCTCCAAGCTTGCCCCAGCTTGGGGTCACCCCTCCTCCGAGGAAGGACGGGCTGTCTAAACACAAGAATAGACGAGGAGTGTCCAGACATCAGAAGCCCGGGGAAGAGATACAAAGTCAGGCAGAAAATGGGCAAAGCGCTTTCTCCGACCCCTCCAATGCCTTGTGACACTGGGTCACTTGCCCAGAACACCTTTCTTTCCCCCTAACCATTGCCTGTGTCAGTGTGATGCCACAGGTCTCCCAAGAATTTCCCGCTGAGCTCTTCACCAGCAAGCCTCAGGCCCCCCAACCTGGGCCACAGGGTCCCTGCCCCTCAGATGCCCATCCGAAGCCTTGTCCAGGTTTGCCGAGAACAGTGTGAGAACAAAACGTGAGCTGGCACAGGCTGCTGCCTGCGTTTCCCACAGGCAGGGTTCCTCTCCCTTATTTGCTGGCAAGATTGGTGTCATCTGGCTCTTGGACGGCAATCCGCAAACAGCTCCAGAGAAATAGGTTTCCTGAAAGAGAGGAGCTGAGATGACCCTCTCCCTGATTCCTGGCCAAGGCCACGGTGAGGTGAGGATGACCCGTATCCAACAGAGGTCACAGAACAGTATGTCCCAGTGAGTACGCATCCACTGCCCGCGCCCTGTGCTCCGATGGCCACTGGCTTCCCGTTCAATGCTGAGAGTTCAGAGCTCATATTTGTTCAGCATGAACTATGCACTAAGCACTAAGCACTGCTAAGTGCTTCCAGAGCCCCTTCCTCTGGGGGCGGGGCAGTCACCCCCATGTTACAGACTGGCTCCTAGAGGTCACTTCGGTCTGTGGTCAGCAAGTGGCAGGGCTGGGATCCCAATGCAGTCTGGCTGCAGGGACCACCGGCTCTTACTCCGCTCGCTAGAGGGCTGAGTCCCAGGGCACAGCCTTTTCAGAAACTGATGTCCTGACCAAGACGGCATCTGAAGGAAGGGGACAGGCAGGGAAGGCCGGGGCGGATGCGGAGGCCTGGTGCGCTCCCAGGACACACTCGGGGCAGATCACACCTTTTGCTTTCTGGAGCCCAGGGCACCGGCAAGGCCCAGGTGGGGCCGCACAGCCAGCAGGGCTGCACCGCCCCCGGGGCCACGGCCTCTGCAGGGGAACACGCGATGTTAGCAGCGTCAGAGTGACCAGCCGCCTCGCTTTTCCCTGTACCACCACGGCAACTCCTCCGCAAGTCTGAAATTATTTCAAAATGAAAAGGGTTTAAAAGTTTTTAACAATCCCATTGTTTCCATTTATTAACTATATAAAAATACGGTATACACTTATGTTGAAATAATTATATAAATGTATAAAGATGCCATACGAGTCTGTTTTACATAGTGATGGCCCATGCATGATTTCATTGGAAAAAAGGAATCTGTGGCTATGAAAATGTTAACTTGTCCCTCTCCTTCTCCAACAGTGTGGCCCAGAAGACATTAGGGAGGACTGAGCGAGGGCGGTGACCACGCCAGTGGGATGGGGGTGCAAGGTGGTCTAGCAAAGGGCAGGGGTCAGAGAACGACAGGACTAAAGGGGACGTCGCGCTGGGAGCAGCTTTGTGTGGATGGACGGTGTCGGATTCCCGGGGGGGAGGAAAAGCTGCCTGTGCAGGTGTCAGAACCCGAGAAGAGTGAGGAGAGTTCGCGTGTGGCAGTGGCCCAGCACGGGGAGTGAGTGCTCCCCATGGGGAAAGAGGGGGTGGGTGCATCTGTGCAGGGAAGTGGGCTGGGGGAGCAGCCTGGCAGGAGGAGGCCGAGCCCCAGAACAGTGAGGGGGGCTTCTGTACTGGACAAGAGTCCGCACCGGGGGCCAGAGCCTAAGCAGGATGAGTGGGGCCACCACACTGGAGACTTGTGTGGGCCAGGACACCACAGCAAGGGTGCAGAAGCATGAGTGGGGTGAGGAGGGAGGCCGTTCTGGGGGTGTGGCAGGCAGCAGGGGCAGGAGATTGGTTAACTGCAGGTTCCTGGTCAAATAAGTTGGTATATTAAGGATAATAAGAGTCAAGTTTTTCACTGTATGGTTACAAATAAGGAAAGGGAGAAAATTAAAGTGAGCTGTGTGGTACTGAATTAAAGTATCCATATTAGCTCATAACATTAAGCATATAGATATTGAAATAAGCATGGAGGAAAATGTGTTTGTGCAAATCCAGAACCCTTTGTTCTACCCATGAGAAGGTCTGGAAAAACACCCTGAGAGCAGTGAGCACATTTACTGGCCAGATCTTGGTGTCTAAATACCATTCTATTCTGAAAGGAACCAGGGATTCCTTGGAAAAACAGCTAATTCTAAGGCTGAGGACAAGATGATCTTGGGATATCTTCTTTGGTCAGAAAGTAAGAAAATACTCAAAGAATGATGGGGACATATCAAAGGAATAGGCAACCACTGGCCACAGCTGGAAAAATTTGAATATCAAAATATATACATGAAAATAAAATAGGGATCCATGGACCAATAATGATGCAACTGAATGAATAAATGGAAAGTTTGGTGAGGAATAGGGTGTTTACATCGTCTCAAAGAGACTCCCTGTGAAATACGTACTATTTACAAAGGGCAGGGAAGTAACTTGGCAGATGTGTCCTTCATGTAGTAGTGAAAGTTAACGTCACCAGGAATGGCCGGATTCAACTCTGGGTGCCACCGGATGGGAAGAACAGGAAGAATTTGCTGTTCCTTCTGTGACATTCCTGCCAAAGACATGTGGCTTAAGTCTAATCACGAGAAGTCACCAGACAAACCCAAACTGAGACACGTTCTACAAAACATCTGACCAGTGATTTTCAAAAGTATCGTGGCCACAAAAGTTTGGGAAACTGTCAGAAAAAAAAAAAGGCACTAAAAGACAGGATAGCAAATGCAACACATGATCCTGAACTGGATCTTTTTGCTATTAAAAGACATTTATTGGGCTGATTCACAAAATTTGCTTTAAGTCTGAGGATTGCAGTAGTGATATCCACAGGAACTTCCTGATTTTGCTGGTCGTGTGGTAGAAATGTGGACGAATGTTGGTACGTAAAGGAAATACATAAAAAAAAATATCCAGGAGCGATGAGGTGTCACATGAATTGCTTACTCTCAAGTATGTCAAGACAAAAAAAAAAAAGGTTTTGTAGGGTACTTATCAAATTTGGGGTTTGAAATTGTTTCATGAAAATTTTGAAAATCGCTGGTGTAGCAGAATGAACGGGCTGCATATTGAGGACCCAAATATGGAAAAGGAGGTGAGCACCTCCATGCAGAGGGGACCAGCTATGTGCTTGCAGACAGCGCCAAGATTTCCCCTAGAGCACTCCCCAAAGCATCTTCCATGACAGACAAATAAGGATTGATACCTAAAAGTTTCACACCATGCAGGTTACCTGTCATAATTTTATCTCAGGACATTTTTGCAATAGAACTAAACACCCACCTCACCCATGAAAACACACCACTGAAAGACTCATGGGGTGCAGTGCTGAGGGTCCCACCTCCATGAGCCAGTTGCCAAAGTCAGGGCCAAGAGGAGTGAATGAGGGGAGCTGCTGAGGTGGTTTATTAGCTGCACAGCTCTAGTCAGTTTTGACTCTGGCAATAATTATATCGCAGGGCCAGTTGCTTGTGAGATCAACAACATGAGATCCTCTGCATTGGTGAATGCAGGTAAGTCCCACGTACGGTGAACGGTACAGAGTAAACACCACTGTTGTCATCGTCGTGGTCATTATGTTCATTATTGTGGCGACTGACCATTCCCAGCCAGTAACAGCAAACTATTTCCCTGGCATATTTTTCAATTTTTCATTGAAGGTGGGTACCCTGGCAAGCTCATTCAAAAGTGGCATTGAATCACTGCAGAGCAAGTGAAAAAGATGGAGATGCCAGAAATCATTTCCTCGAGGCTGGAAGCTCTTCACTGCGCAGCCCCACAAGCATCTGGGCTGAGACCGGGAGTTGCCCCATGGAATCCCGATGCACGCTCTGGGCAACCATCGGTAACCGGGGGCTGCATTAGGTTCACACATGTAATTGCCTCCAGCCAGAGAGTCGACGGGAAGGAAAGGTCTGTGAAAACAGCAATATGATAGTGTCCCCAGTTTCTCTCTCCATCTGCAACTCCTGCAAAAAAAACAAAAAAACAAAAACAGCAACCTAAGAAACTCCAGCCAACTGTGTATGGTGGGTAAAACAAGTAGTTTTAAGTGGCACGAACTAACTGATCTGTAAGTTAAAGAAAAAAAAAAGCAACTCAATATCTGCTGCCAGCAGAATAACAAACTAGGTGCCTTGACCAATTTCCCCATTGAAAATAGCTTGACATGCTGGCCAAAGTTGTAAACCCCTTCTGAAGTGTGTTGACAAACCGGCAAGAAAACAGGGAGCATGAAGGCAGAAAATGAACTGAAGGCATGAACCCAAGAGGTAAGCAGAAAACTGACAGCTTTTACCCTGGGGGCCTTTGCCAGCCAATAATACTGAGCTTAGATTTTCACAGCCTCATAGGGTGCCACAGACAAAGTACAGGATCTGTCCAGGAGGAAGGGAGTTGAATAAGAAACCCTAACTAATAAAACCAGGACCCCGTGAGCTGAAATCCCAGTGTAAAGGTGAACTAGGAGTAACTGCCCTTCCTTCTTACCACCCACCCATGGACCACGGGAAGGGCTACCGCTCTTGAACACTGAAACAGAGGGAAAGAGGCGGAGAAGCCCTGAGAATTAATATCCATGAGCTGACCCTCGCTCAGGTTTGCAGCTAGAATTTTTATGATCTACAGCCTGAAATCTCTCAAGCCAACAATTTAAGTGGTTCGAGGTTAGTAGTGATCCCAGGAATCCAACAGAAACTCAATGAAGTCATCCCTGGAAAGAGCCCCTTTCATCCCACCGACAAAAATTCCCCACATACGAAGTTCCAAAGCCCATGAGCAACACCTTTGTTGAGCACACAAGGAAATGAGGGGCTGTAAGTAAGAACCGGCAAAACCCCAAATCAGTCACAATGACTTTGGATACTGAAATTGTCAGGGACGAAAGTGAAATGATTATGTTCACAGAAATAAAAGACTGGTTTGAATATAAGCAGACACAAGGCAACTACAAAAAAAAAAATGAACAAGAAGGTAAAACCAAAGAAAGGAGTAGTGAAAAAAATCATCCAAATTATCCAGAAACAGCAAAGGTTTGGAACAAAACATTAAGAAAACAGAGGGGGAGGAATAGAAAGGTATAATATATGCCTAAATCAGGCTGGTCCTCAACCAGGGACATGTTGCTCTGCAGGGGACATTTTTTGGGGCTGTCACAACTGGCAGAAAGTAGGGAGGGGGGATGTACACCTGGCACTAAGCGAATAGAGACCGGGGATGCTGCTAAAAGTTTTACGATGTTGTGGCGATAGTGCTGAGGCTGAGGGACCTGGGTCTAAATTAAGCTCATGAATTAGAGTATGGCGTGAATGAGGCAAAAAGTAGTATTTGAGAAGTCAAAGAAATCGATCCCTATGAATTCCCCCAAATATATATATAATATATACACATATATATTTTATATATATAAATACACACATATGAAACTTTAATATACCAAAGAGAAAGAATATTTTAAAAGCCAGAGTACAAAATATATTGAGGTTCATTATACCACTGTGTATTTTTTGAAACTATTTATGCTGTCATAGTCAGTTTGAGCTGCTGTAACAAAATACCACAGACTGAGTAGCTCATATGCAGTAGAAACCTATTTCTCATGCTCTGCAGGGTGGACATATGAGCTCAGGGTGTCAGCATGGTTAGGTAAGGGTCCTCTTCTGGGTTGTAGGCTTATAGTCGTGCCCTCATGTGACAGAAGGAGCAAGCAAGCTCTCTGGGGTCTGTTATCAAGACACTGATCCCATTCATGAGGGCAGTACCCTGTGATCTAAGGAAGCACTCCCCAAAGCCCCACCTCCTAATACCAGCATATTGGACATTAGGATTTCAAGATGTGAACTGGAGTGGGGGGCGGGGACCACACATATCCAGACCATAGCATATATGAAAAAATTTTTTCTAATAATAAAATAAGCTAGAGAGCCCTGGCTGGGTGGCTCAGTTTGTTGGAGCACCACCCCATACACCAAAACGCTGTGGGTTTGATCCCTGGTCAGGGCACATACCCAGGTTGCAGGTTCACTCCCCAGTTGGGGTGTCTATGGAGGCCACAGGTCAATGTTTTTCTTTCACATCAGTGTTTCTCTCTCACACATTGACAAAAGCGTATCCTCGGGTGAGGATTTTTAAAAATTTTCTTACAAGATAAGCCAGAGGAAAGAGACAGACCACCTTCAAAAAGCTGATAGCTAATTTCTCTCAGCAGCAAAAATGGAAACTGGAAGACAATGCACTGCCGTCCTCAATGTGCGGAGAGAAAAATGACTGTCGCCCTAGAATTTCAGTGACTGCCTTTCAAGAACAAAGGAAAGTCACTTTCACTGGGTGATGGGCATTGTGCTGCTGCTACTTTTCGGTGATTGTGTGCGATGCTGCCGTGAACACTTCTGTACATTTTTTTAAATGTGATGTACATTTTCATTTCTCTTGGGTGGATATCTCGCAGTAGAATTGCTGAGTCATATGGTAAGTCTGTATTGAACGTTTTGGGAAATCTCAGGGATTGCTTCTGAGGTGGCCGCTCGGTTTTCCACTGCCGGCAGCAACGGATGAGGGTTCCGGCGTCTCCACATCTTTGACCACACTTATGATGACCTGTCTTTCCTCTTATAAGAGCCATCCTGGAGGGTGGAAAGCTTCTTGTTGTGGTTTTGATTTGCATTTCCCTGATGGCTACCTGGGGAGCTGTTAAACAATGCTGATTTCCTATCTATATACCCTGACCTATTAAATCAGAGTATCTGGTTATGGGGCCCAGGAAAACAGTATTTTTTAAAAACTCCCTAGGTATTTCTCATGTGGTTCAGATCTGAAAACGCCTTGGGTCTTGTATTAGTTAGCAATCTCCAGAGTAACGTAACCAACAGAAGACACATAACGATATAGAGCTAGCTAGACAGCTAGCCAGAGAGATAGAGTTACAGGCATAGATGTAGAAATAACTATAGAGCTAGCTATGTCACTATCTAAATTAGTTCTAAAGAACTGGATCACGTGATTGCCGACGCTTGGTGAATCCAACACCTGCGGGGTAGGCCAGCAAGCTAGAGGCTCGGGAAAGAGGAAAAGATCCAATCCAAAGGCAATTTGCAAGCAGAATTCCTTTTTTTTTCATGAAGACCTCCAATTGATTGGCTGAGGCCTGCCGTTACGAAGGGCAATCTGCCGAACTCAAAGTCCACCGATGTATCAATATTAGTCTCATCTAAAAAAAATAAAAATAAACACCTTCACAAAAACATTCAGAATAATGTTTGACCAAATAGCTGAGCAGGACGACCTAGCCAAGTCGCCTCATAAAACGAACCACTGCAGTCTCCATTTGTTATTGAGCCACATTGACCAGCTGCTGTGAACTGCCCGGGGCACTGGGAATATGGAAGGCACAGTCCCTGCCCTGAGGAAGGTCACAGTGTAAAACGGGGACAGGGACCATGCCTATTGCATAGGGACTTCAGGAGGAATAAGTGGGGAAATCGCATGAATGGCGACCAGCAGCATGCCTGGCGTCGGTGGGCGGCCAGGGCAGCCTCTATCTACACACTGAGACCCAAGGAACCAGCAGTGCCAATTAGCATTTTTCTAGACGAGGAGAACAGTCTTATTTTCAGAGCTATTTCAGACACAGAGCCACAGCCGCAGCTGTCCCCTGGTACAGTGGAAGGAACCCTCGCCCCGGAGAGATTTACTGCCGTAAAAAATACTACCCTGCTGGCCAGGAAAGCGGCAGTGCCCGCTGCGCCCATCGGCGGCCCGCTGCCTGCAGCCACGCACACCAATCTAGGCAGGATTATTAAAGCATAAATCCCCATCTCTTGTCTCCCTCTCGTCGGGCCAAAGCCTCACCATGTTCATTAGCAGGAAATGTGAGGTTATATAATCTAATTTTTATAACTCTCCAAGGATAGTGGGTCATACATTAGGCTGAGATTTCAACCTTTAAAGATAAGGAGAATGTCATTTTTATTAAAAAGGACCACAAAGCATAATGAGAATTATTACCCCAAATAGGCAACATAACCCAGAATCCACAGAAAAGGAGTGTTTATAATTCTCCCTAATATTCTGTTCTCCGGAGCAGGAGCACAAATGAAACCGCTCAAGGGCACTCGCCGGGGCTGCCCAGAAGGCTCCCGGGCCTGGCACACAGACCGGGGGAGACATGGGGCCCTGAGGCCCCAGGGCTGGCCGGCGGGAGGCCACCCAGGCTCCATCTGCATTCCCTGCCTGGGCAAGTGGGGCTCTGAAAGGAAGCGCAGCGCGGAAGGGGCGGCCCCTGTGTTTGCTCCGGCTCCCCCCACACCCCCACCCTAGAAGACATGGGCGGGCACCAGGGAACAGTCAGCACCAGAAGCTTGTGTGACTCATGAGAGTGGGGGGGTGGCTCCTTCTTTGCCGGTCCAGGTTCCAGCCACTCCCTCCCTGCCCCCAGCTGTCCCTCTCGGGGCCTCGGTGAGCAGCCAGAGCAGATGGCAATGCTCTCAGGGTGCAAGTGCTCCAGGGCCAGAAGTGACCCCCTTAGCCACGGACACCGAGGCATCAGCAGAAGTCACCAGCGTTTGGTCTGTCCACCCAGATGTTTAAGGGATTCCAGGATAGGTTTAATGGCCTATTGACAGTGGGCAGAAATGGCAAATCCATCGGTGGTCAGGGTGTGCTCGACCTGCCTAGTTTCAAGAGATTCAAGAAAACCCATAAGAATCCAAAGCTTGAACCTAGAAATGGAATGCAGATGGCTGGTTTCCCTGGCAATCCCGGGCACCTGGGCCTGCCAGGGTGCCAGTCGCAGATCCCGCCATGCTAGGGCTGTAAGCGATCATATACACCTGGGCTGCTTCCCTCTCTGACCTTCCCCTCCCCGGCTCCCACCCCTGCACACTTGGGCTGGGAACTCCTGAATTCAAGTCTGGGTACTCGTCACTGCCCCAGCCTCCCCCAGTTTCCTGCCTACCCACATCTTTGAAGGTGTCCCACTCTGTGGGTCACACCTTTCCCTGGATGCCCTCCCACCACCTGCCCTTTCTCCTCTCCCACCTTCCTGCAGCTCTGCCTGCGGGGTGAGGTTGCAGTGCGCCCGAGGTTTGCCTCCTTGGCCAGAGGATAAACTGTTCGGGGCAGCTACCCAGCACCCTGAACGGTGCCCAGCACCACTGAGCAGGCCTCAGCCACCCTTTGTAGCTTGATGCCATCGGAATCCATCACAGCTGCGCAAATGGGAAGTGAGAAAATAAGCCCAGCCCTTTAAAATCCTTGTGCCACATGGCCAGTTATGCTGCAGACACTAACAGCCTGTCTACTCTATGGCTCAGGGAGACGTTCAAGGCCAAAGAGAAGAAGGGATGGGAGTCTGGGGACATAGCAGGCCCATCCCAGGGTCCACCCACAGCCCCTCACTCTCATAACCCCGGTGGCTCAGGAGGAAGTTCTGTCTCAGCTAATCTAAGTCTTCCTTGTTGCCGTTTAAGGCAATTTCCTGGGCAGCGTGATGTACTTTTCATCAAGGACACATGGGTGGCAATTATCTTTGAGTGGCTGTTACGGGCCAGGCTTAGCAGATGACAGCCTTTTAAGTTTTCAGAAGTGTGTGTGCCTTTATTCCATGCCATATGGACTTCCTGCTCGGCGTTTTGCATATTTAAAACCCCATCTTCTAGCTTATCTATTCCAAATACATTTAATCCACTGGCACGGTCAGGACTTCAAGTAAACTCAGATAGGCAGTGTCTGATCAATACCCCACCCCAAGGGAAGCGTCGGAGCAGAGACAGCTTACCCATCCACCTCACAGCAAACCTGGCGAGGGCCTGGCTGTCTCCAGAATCTTCCAGGCCTTCATTTCTCTACCTCCTTCACGTCCAGAATTCCGGAGGTAGCTGATGAAACACAGAAATAGATGTTTCTTCTCACCAGGTTATTCTAACTTAGAAAGTATATTTATCCTTAAAACATTATGTGCAATTTTACCAATGTTTACAGTCAGGTTATCCTAACTTTGAGAGTATGTTTCCTTAAAACATTATGTGCAATTTTAAGTCCTATCCTCTCATATGCAATTTAAAATGTCGTCCAAAGAGAATGCTGCAGATAGGGTTTGGTGGCTGCTTTCCCACAAAGAGAGCTAGACCCTGAGCCCAGGCTCTGAGAATAAATATTAATGGAGAGTCTGCCGTTAAGCAAAATCTCATGTTATCTTTGCGAAATATTCATCGTGAAACCAAACATTAAAAGAAGCATCTCAGTGTTTTAATGCGGATCTGGACGGAGGACTGAAACTTTAATTAGAAGCGTCTCCCCCACCTCTCCCTCGGTGTAGGAGACGTGTGCTTTCTGTCTGGGTGGTCTGCTTCACAATGACATTAACTTTTCATACTGTGTGCTTATGGGCGCTTCCTCCCTTCCTCCGATCCTGCAGTTCTCATTAGTGCTCCGTGTCAGTCAGATGCTCCAGGTTTAAAGCAGCCCTTTGAGGCAGGACGGGCAGATGACTCAGCTGATCTGTGACAAATCTCTGCTTACAACTCAAAACAAAGACTGGGTTGACATTTGCAAACAGGTTTTGGGGGTTCACCAAGGCAGGCTGCTGGTGCCTAGACGTCAGATCCCCTAGACACCCAGGGGTGAGCTGCTGTCCTACAAATGCTAGAGGCCCTGCAGGGAAGATGGCATCACTGTCACCCCTAGTAAGCAAAGGTCTGCTCAGGGTCATGGAAAACATGATAGGAGTTGTCTTGGTGACAAGGTTGGCGGGGAGTGGTGTTTGGACTCAGCTGTGCGCTTGGGTCACAGACTGTCTCCTGAATGAAGAGCTGGAAACCCACGTAACTGCAGCGACCGGGAATGGCTGACCCGTTTCCCCTAATGGCTGCACGCGACAAAATGCCCACAGAACAGAGGCAGGAAGAAAACCAGTCCTGGGCAGGAAACCACTGAGATTCTCAAAGAGGGTGGAAGGAAAAACAAAAGGTGGTTATTTTCCTAATGGAGCAAGAAAGTGTTTTTTCATCCAGTTACAATGGTATAAACAAAAATCCTAATTGTTTTTAAAAATCAAAGGCTTCATTCGTCTCTTGGGAATCACCACAGCCAAGTTCCGGCTCTAAACAAATGGGTTTGGTACTTGTCTGTTCAATAGATGTGTGTTTAATTTCAGCAACAGATTTTTTTAAAAATATGCATATCGTCTAGATTTTTCTTTTGAGTTTCAGTACTTTTCCCCTTTCTTGAATGAGCAGCAAATCAAAAGCCATTGAATCAAAAATTTTCTTCAAAACCCCTCAATAAACCAAATACATATGATTAGTGTCAAATTTCTAACAGCTAGGTCTGTTAATACAAATGAAAAACATTAAAATCAAAACCATTTTGTACTAAAATATTCCATTATTTCCTCTCAGCCTCCACCCTCTTCACTTTCCTTTATTGTCTTTCTTATAATAAGCACAAGAAGACCTAAGATGAGAAAGCAAGAAATCTTGGCTGCAGAGAGACAATTGCATTTCCAAGCACAAGAATTGATCACCTTCTCTTCCTATTCACGCTGTTCAAGCTCATATTGGTCTTTCTAATTTTAACAGCAAAAGTCAGCTTGGAAAGAATGATTTTGTGCATATTTTCACAATATGTTAACAATTCCAACAGCGAGGAGTCAACAGTTAGAGCATACATCATAATCATGAAGACTGCATTAAGGGGAGATAATTATGAATGGAAAAAATATATTATTTGTGTCTAATGGCAGTTCTGGATGATGAGAAGAGGGCCTTGCTCATCCGAACACATGTTTGGTAATTGAGATCTCATTTGGAAGATTAATTGTTCAGTGACAGCTGTCGGAGACACAGTCGCTTCTCACTGACAGAAAATGTCTCCTCTGAGTCTATCCTTCCGGAGTCCTTGGCTCCGGGCTGTCAGGACAGCAAAATCCAAAGCACTAGCCCCAGTTCTGAAGGGCCTTCGGTCACGCTTCTACCTCAGACAGAACATTCCTTCCTTAGAAAGTCACTGTGCCACCAGAATCTTAGGGCCGTGTCCCCCACAAAGGCTGTTGTGTGTGCCGAAGGTGGTGGGCAAGACCCGAGATTCCATTGTAATCGCTATGGAGTTACTTTCTTGTGTGTTATTAAAAGACAATTAGCACATCCAAATGTAATCTCAGAGGTAGGATGACTAAGGAGGAGGCAGAGGAATAAGGGTCAGTATATTTAGGTACATGTGAAGAATTGACAATAAGGATAGTATAGTTCACGTATCACTCACGCCTGGCAGGAGACATGCAGGGGGTTGGAAAACAGCTGAGGTTTAGAAAGCACCCATCTGAAACTCTGTCCCCCCAGACAGACAAGACACAAGTCCTGACTCCTTTCACGGGGCACAGGGCTGGGACCACAGGAGGGCGTTTCAATGGCATGTGTCCAACTCAAATTGAATTCAGACATGTCTATTGTCTCTTACAGGCTAAAAAAATATATATATGAGTAAGGGTTCCCAGGGTTGTCAGCATGTGGTCCTCAAAATTATTATCCAGACTTCGACCTTGGCATAGAAATGGGAAAAGCCCAAGCAAAACAGTGAGCATGTCTTTGAATTCTGTGCCTGAAAAGATTCTCAAGTCCAGCTTCCAGGGCTTGTACTCTGCTGGATCCAGGGACTCACTCTGTTATGGAAACACCGGGACCTGCAGCAGCGACAATATCCGACCTGTACCGAGGCAGGTGCTGTTCTAGGTCCTTGACCCAAATGATCTCATTCCAGGCTCCGCCACTTCAGGCGGAGGGATCATTATTCCCATTTTCAAGATATAAAAACTGAAACACATAGCATGAACCACTTGTATATGGAAGAACCAGGATTTGAACCCAGGTCCAGAGCCTGTTCTCTTAACTGTTCCAAATCTTATACCGCCCCAAACTTCCTGTTGCTCGGAGCTCTCGCATCACCGAGTGCTCTGAAATGGGGGCGTTCCCAGTGAGGCCCAGCACCCGCCAGCCTGAGCCGGGGATGTGGAGGTCCCTAGAGCATCCTTCCTGCAAGCCCCTGTCAGTCCGTCTCCTGAGGGCTCTGGCCTTCGCTGATCAGCTGCTTTCAAGAAAGCGTGAAGGTGCTGTCAATAAAAAGTGAGATGCTTCCAAGACATTGATAGGTAATAGTTTTCTTTCATTTACTTAAATTTCCGGTAAGTCAAAAATTTAACATCAGTGGTAGTATGATAGGAAAGACTCTGACCACTATGTCTCAACTTGATCGGGGAAATGAAACACCCCCGTCTTTTTTTTTTTTTCTTTCCAACGTGATCTTCTCCCCCAGGCTCCATCATTTCACAATCAGCGATGCCTTTTGAGAAAACATGATTGAAGAGAGGCTACACATCATTTCTCAGCTTTTCTTAGCTTTTCCCAAAGAGAGCACCTGTTAAGATGCACAGAGGTGATTTTTCATATCTACTGTCAAATTGCCTAGGAAAACGACTCTTCTTCTCAAGGTCAAATTAGTCTTTGAAGACTATTTGGGACCACGGAAGGAAAATTACTTTTAGGCAACCTAATGATAGGCAATAGAAAAAGAACTCCAGAATCGTTTAGTGTTATGAGAATTAATCAAATGTTAAACTTGGACAATGAGAAAATGTGTGCTGTGTGGAGAGACACGCCCACCATTGGAGATGGGCAGGTGGGCGGACTCCGAGTTAGCTCTGCGCTGGCCTCGAGGCTGGTTCATGTCAAGTTTCTGACGTGCGCACGGGGAAGCGGCTAGCTAGGCCGAAGGCCCTGTGTGTGTTTTCAGGTCGTAGTAAATCCTGTTAAAGCGGGTTGTAGGAAACACATTTGCCCTTACCTGGGGAACAGGGCAGAAAGCCATTACGACAAAATGCTGGAAGCTCTCATCTTGTTCCCCTGGTTTGCACAAAGGAACGCACACACATAAAAATACGTTAAACTGTCTGTGTAGTCAAAACAGCCAGGGAGAGAACTCCCCAAAGCCAGCCAGCCCAAAATTCATCTAGCCCTTGACATTGGCATTCACTGCCATTCTCTTCCTTCTCTGTCATTCTTGGGGGCAGACTAGCACCAACCAATGACAAACCCAGGACCACACCCTCACCTTGAAACTTGGGTTTTGGGGGACAACCAGAAGGATGATCCTAAGTGAAGGTCACGGCCAGGATCTTGGCTCTGATGCTTCTTTTAGGGTAGCTGGCTGACACCCTACGGACCTGTCAATGAAAGCCTCATCCCAGAATGGAGGTCAGGACAGTAACGATCATTGACATCCAGTCCTCAAAAATTTGCAAACCAAGAACAATTATAGCAAAGCTCCCACTAATTTCATTGTCCACACTGACTTCTAGCGGCTAGCGGGAGCTGCCCGGGGCCTTCCCTCCCACTGCAGTCAAACTGGCCTTGGCTAAGCATTTACTGTGTGCCAGGCGCCATGCAGGCAGCTTTGCTACATTATCTTATCTCTCCTTTATAGCAGTCAAGATGCTCCTGTTGCAGATGAAGAAACTTAGGATGAGAGCAGTTACCTTGCTAGGAAACCCACAGGTAGACTAGGCCTGCAACTCAGTCAGGGCAGCAGATCCCAGATCCCAGGCCGTCGATCCTGGCCAGTTTAAGTCCAGCTGAAGTTGGGCCCCTGCAGGCAGTGCTGACAACCCCCCACTTTGCTACTATACAAATCCTTCAGGTGGGACCCACACCAAGGGCAGAGCTGCCTTAAAAAAACACAGCTTTCCATTCATGAACTCCATGGTTGGCCACAAGCCAGCCCCTGCTCTGGACACCCAAGATATAGCACACTAAACAAAAGAGGCCAACTCTGTTAAACCAAGGGGCTTATATTCTCGGGAGCAGTGACAAACAGACCAATCAGCACGTAATGTGCTGAGTGCACAGTGATAAGGAAGAATGGAGCGGAGCAGCGCGGGTGTGGTGCTACTTCATGCACAGTGGCCGGGGAGGTCCTCTCTGATGAGGGGACACCGAGCAGAGACCGGAAGGAAGCACGGGAGGAAGTCAAGCTGGTAACAGAGAGGATTGCAGACAGTGGCAACACTGAGCGCCAGCCTTCTGAGCAGGAGTGTCCTTGGAGGAACGTCCAGGGAGGGGTGCTGGGGGGGAGGGGAGGCAGAGGAGATCTAATGACCACTCACCCCAGCACATGCTCCGCACCCATTCTGAGCTGTAGGGCCTGGGGAGAAACACAGAGAAACAGTTCCAGCCTACCAGGAGGGAATAGTCCTGTCGGTGACTCAGGACACAGGAACCTGGCCGAATGACTCGGGGTCAAGCCAGAGTGAGTGCAAAGTGAGCTACGGAGGGAAAAGTCGAGGAATGAGGAGAGCTCCCTGTGGCCTGCGAGCATCTGAGAAGGAGCATCGGAAGACGACATGGAGACATTCCTTGACCTTGAAGGATGGCAGGATTCAGGTAGAGGAAAGAGGGGAAGGTTTATTAAGTACACAGCACAGTGCCTGGCCTACAGGAGACACTCAGTGAATGTGGGTTGCACACAACGAATAAATTAATCAACAAAGAGGAAAGCAGTGGGAGACAAAACAGGAAGGCTAATTGGGTCACACTTCAGAGAGCTGAGGGTCCCCCTCCCTCCGCCATCCATAGCATTCTATAGAGTGTTCATTTCAACTTGATTATTAGTATACTATGTAGATTGCAATTTTATTTTCCATTCTCAACCATTCTGGAATATGTTGCACAGGTTGCTAGAGCTAAAAAGATAACCAACACATGGGTTTAAAATTTTCCTTATAGGGGCTTTGGCCCACCCGTCATCAACAAGAGTGGTTTATAGAGGCTTGCAATCAAATTGTACATTCACCAGGGATGGGAGGCCAGGCAGAACCCAAATCTCATAGAGGAGAAACTCAAAAATTCATCCATAATTGGTTCAGTAACCCCGGGTTCTTGCTCGTGTTCGGGATGCGTGCCAGCGTAGATTTAAAGTGCCAGTGGGCTCATCTCTTGGAAAATGTCTGCAGTATTTTAACACGATCTGTGATTGCACCCAAGCACTTGAAGGAGACTAGTAAATTACATCACACCGGTTGGGGGAAAAGCTTTTTTTTTATGGTGGATAAAGTCTCAGGGCGGGGGAGCTGTTTCATTCGCCCGACAAGAACCAGGGCAGCCTGTGAGCTTCCGAAACGGACTATCAAGAAAATTGTCGAGAGAATTCTCATTCGATTGTCAAGAGAATTGGTTTGGATGTGAAATTGCAATTTGGACTGAAGAACAAAATCTTGCCTGCCATATTGAATTAAACATCACAAAAAGCTTAGAAGCAGTAAAAGAGGGGGGGACATTTCTGAAAAAATTGAGCAGTGTCACAGATGCCAGTTCAACCCAAGACAGAAGCTAACTTCCCAAGGCCCTGCATTATGGGCCTTTGGCTTCCAAAACTGAATGCATAGACATGGGGAATCGAGCCATCGGAGAGCTCAGAACTGTTACAGGCAAAAGTGATTTGTTTGCTTCATCCACAGAAATTTCTAACGGCAACATCTGCGATGCGGGAAGCAATTGACAATCAACTTCATTTGGCACTGGTGCTGAGTTTATTAAAAAAATTTTTAATCAGCTACTCCTTTATCAGCTTCTGAGAAAACAAGGCCAAGGTTCAGAATGTCAGGCATGTGGGGTGGGAGCAATCGTGGCACCCCAAGGAGAGAGAGGCGGAGAGTACCGACCCCCTAACCCTCACCCCTGTTCTTCCACCACCCACCACCCTTTGCCCCCTCCTGCCCCTGCTCACCATACCCAAGGCTTTGGCGAGGGGTTGGACAGAAGGGAGGTGAGAAGGTTTTCTAGACTCAATTTATTTCTATAGCCCTCTCACCTAAGCCGCCACTAAGACGGGGGCACTGCTTTCACCCTGTTCGGCCCCTGCCTCCACCAACGGCAAGATGTCACCTAGAAGTTCCTGCAGCTGATAGCTCGCCTGCCTGCCTGCCTGCCTGGAGAAGATTAAACAGCTCCCTTTAAACACACATACACGGCCAATAACTGGGTGCCTCCGTCCCCCTCCTTAGGACAATGACTCAAGCCCCAAACACAGGAGAGACAAGTTTGATGAACTTTCAGCAGATCAGAGCGGGGACTGCTGTGATCGACCCCCAGGACCATGCGTCCTCTGGGATGGAAAGGAGCGTGCGTCCTGTGCCCTGACGAGGGCTCTTCTCGGGTCCGGGAAGAGGAAGAAAAGCCTGACCGGTCTTTCTGCTGACTGCATTACTAAAACTTTTTATCTCCTACCATTCCCTTCCTTTCTTATTGTCTGGTGACCTTTTTTATTGGATGGTGAAGAGAGAGGCTCGTTGCCTTAAACTTATGATCCATTGCCTCGATTTAGTATTCTATTTACTCAAAAACATATCTATGGCCCAGAACCTCTGGCAATAGGTTGGAAATACAGATGGGAAAAATACGACTCTTATCAGCTTAAGTGCTTGGTTTAAAAAATAGCCCTGAGCATTATCTAGCAGAAAATATCAGGCATCATACCCAATGTGTCGTATCTCAGGGGAAAAGGTGAGGAAAGTGGGGGCGGCCAGGTATGGGGCTGCTGTTTTTTTTCCAAGGACGTGGGAAAGGGCCAAATACGGAGGGTACGGAACGGAAGGCAAAGATCTTCCCAGAATATGGGTAAGTCCTCATTTCCTAATCCTTCTCTCCTTGAGACAGCCACCCCATTTACATATTTGCTTTGATGAATTATAATAATGGCTCCGACTGGTGCAAGAGTGCTTGCAACATGTATTTATAGAAGGCTAATTTATTCCTCCGATAATCTCCAGGGAGGAGGGCTTGCCTGGTGGTGTGTAAATCTGTGCATGCGAGCCGCAGCTTTTTCACCCCTTGTAACAGAAAATAAACATGCATTTCCATCGCAGACGTACGGACTCAAGTTCCAAGTCGAGAGCCGCGCCGTGAAAAGTCCAGCTCTTCGCGGGCAGGTCCGCTGTGGAACTGAACACTTGGAAGCGGGTCATTCTCTCTAGTCAGTTCGGTTGAACTTCTGGTGACCCCTGGGAGAAAAGCAGTGGGTCGGGATCGTCATAACATCTGGGGCTGAGAAAACGCGGATCTGCAGGGGCAGCTGAGGAGGAAATGAAACCAAAGCACCAAAACTGCTGGAAGCCGTCAAGCCTCTGTTGAACATCAGCTCTGACAAGCCAGCCTCGGGTTCTTCAGCACCTGCTGGAGGCGCTGCTGCGAAGGCGGAGCTTCGTGGTGTTTCCTGCGGCCCTCTCGGTGATCACACGGCGTCAGAAAACCTTACTGAGCTTCTCATTGAGGCTTTATGTTTCCCTGAGTTAAAATTTGGCAGAAAGCTCAGGAAGGACTTTTTCCAAGACCTCTCCAGTCCTGGAAGACTATATTTACCTCTTTGTTTTTTTAATTTGCTGGCCCAACCATCCAAATGTCTTTAGTGGCACAGGCTAGGGCTGCTTTTGGAGAAGATGATGGGGTGGGATCATAGCACCTGTTGTCACCTAGGCCCCCACCCCGCAGGGGATGAGCCCTTGTGGCTAATGGGGCGATGTACTTAATGGGAATGTACGTAGTGTCCCTGAACTGTGCACTTAACGTGGTTAAAATGGTTGATTTTATTTTTTTCCCTTTTTATTGTGATAAAATACATATATTAGTATGAGATGTTCCCTGCAGTTTTGGCTGCAATAGCAAAAGAGCAGCAGCAACCTCCGCAGCCGTGAATGCGGGCTGTTACAAAGAGGGCAGCGCACCTGAGAAACTCTAGCCATGAAATGTAACCCGATGGCTCTCTGCGTACTGACAGATGATAATCTCCAAACCTTATTTGTAAAATTAAGAAAAAAAACTCTGTGCTACCAATGGTGTAAATGAGAATGGAGGGTCGGGATGATACGCGCACACACACACACACACGCGCGCGCGGACACACACACGGATGCACAGGTAGTTGCATAGGGCCACAGCATTTCTGGAAGGATACAGAAGGAACTGGAACCGACAGTTACTTCTGGGAAAGGTGGGGAGAGACACCTTTTCAGTCCCTGAATGTTTGCCACGGGCAGGTGTAGCCTTTTCACTTAAAAAGAGTTCATTAAAACAAAAATGTTGACACCTGCATGCTAGAGGTCATCCTTTCTCAGCTCTGCAGGAACTTCCCTCCCACACGTGGCTCCGCCTTCTAGTAACTCCCCCAGCTTGCCCCTCCCCAGCTTGCTCCTGGCTGCCCCCTGGAGAGCACAGGTCCCGCAAATCCTCTGCTCAGATCTGCTGCCGCCTGCAGAGATGGTTTTCTCTTCTTCCTCCTTCCTGATAAGCCTCCAGAGAGTTGATGGCTGCTGTCTCCACGTTCTCGCCTGCCAGTCATCTCTTAGTCTTCTGCGACCTGGCTTCTGCTCTCTTGCTCTCCTGCGATGCTTGTCTCTCCTAGCCCCCGCTGCTGCTGCCTTCTGGCCGAACCCAAAGATTTTACTCGGGGCGCCTTGTCCTCTCTGACTTCTCAGCAGCATGCAGGCAGGCCACACCTCCGTGTTTCTGTAAATTCTACCTTCTTCTCTCACCGGGTCACACACGCTATGAGTCTGGGAGCGGTTGGGGTTTGGAGAATCGTGATCGCCCTACCCTCAGCACCAGCAGCATGCAGCTTTGTATACCGCAGGTGGTCGATAAAGATTGCCACGTGAACCATGTCCTCTTCCCTCCTCCTCCTACTTCTCCACCTGCGCCTTTTCTTCTGCAGAACATCCCTAACTGCACGTGTCCCTGGATGCTCAGGTTCAGCGACCCTGCCCTTCTCGGTGCCCACACAGCCGCACACCTTTCCCAGGCGCAGCCATGGATGTGTCTGGCCCCGGGCGTTGTTCCCCTCTCCCACTCCAACTCCAGTGCTTCGTAGAAACCGTTGCCCGGATGGTTCTCATCCATTCAGAGCAAGTGCCTACCTGAACACAGCTGCCCCACCAAGCCAGTAACCTCTCCCCTTCCCAGGGGTTTCTGATTGTTACTTCGCACTTGCCTAGTCCCTAAGTCCGACCCTGCTCTGCCTACAAAGGCTGCTGCCTCTTCCTCACCCACCTCACCCTACTCCCGCTTGCCTGGCACGTGGCTCAGCTCCTCGGACCTGGGCCCTTCCCAGACGTCCGACTGGCCTCCCTGTCCATCTCTCGTCCCACCAGTAGATCCTCCACACGGCCATCAGGCTGACTTTTCTCAACCACAACTAAAAAGTAAGCTACTTACTTTAAAAATGGTTAATTTTATGCTATGTGAATTCCACTTCAATGAAAAACTTGGTTGTTAATGTTTTACAGGATCCCCCATTAGTTAATGAGTTAAATAAAATCTTCAATGTGTTCATAAAAATATAAGCTATTTCACCCTCATGTAACCTGCTTAAATAAAGCAAGCGATTCCCAAGGCCTCCATGAAAAAGTCCATATTCTTCAGCTTGGCATTCAACCACCTGGGATCGTCCATTAGAACTGGCCGCAGTGACATGTTCCATAACTGCCCAGGACAGTAGCCACTAGACACATTGGACCATGGAACACTTGCAATGTGACTAGAACCAAGGAACTGACGTTTTAATTTACCAAATTTTAATTCATTTCGACTTAACTTTAAATAGCCACATAGGACTCCTGACCACCTTCAAGTGGACAGCACAGCCCCAGAAAATCTGATGGGCACTAGCCTTTTGTTCCAACTACTTCTACTTGTCTTCAGTGTGAACCCTCTTTTCCAGCCAAACTGACCTCTTTTGAGTGGGTTACGTCCCTGAAGATCTTCATTCTCTGCTCATCCTGTTCCTCTGATCACCCTTCCATTCTCCCCTACCCAACCCTCCAGGGGCAATCCTTGCCCCACTTAAACATTTTACTGATAGTCCATTCAGCGGTGCTCTTCCCTTGCCCAGTTCCCAGAAGACACCTGTGATGCTCTCTCTGGTGCTCAGCGCAATTCTCTTCTTGAAGAAACAGTGTCCTCCGGGTTGGTCTAGACCCCGCTCTAGACTGTGGGCTCTGGATCGAAAACACTGTGCCATCACCTTCCTCCCACCCCCTCTAATGCCTTAGACGCAATCAGGACGTGGGTACAGTACAGCTGCAGAGCGAACAGAGGACAGCAGGGAGACCATGGGCTCCCTCTTCCGCTCACACTGACTGTGTTGATGTGCACATGAGCATGAAACCTTAGGAGACGATTCCCCTGACCTTCTCTATCTAGGAGAAAAAGGTTGAACAGTGTCACACATGGTGTTCCTGGTTTTGTTCAATGAGAGATTTCCTTTCCTGTGAAGTCCCCAAAGCTGTTTAACACCCCCCACCAATCACGGCACTGAGCAGTAGATAAAGAAAAATGCAACCCCAGAGGACTCAGGCAGATCTGTGCATGAAGCCAGGAGCGTGAGGAGCTGTGCCTGGGGTAATGAGAAAAGCTGAGGGTGGCATTTGGGTGGGGGTGTTTTGGAGAAAAACACGTATCTGGTGCAATGGAAGCGGATCAGTATGTGCCTGAATTTGAGCAAGTCCGAAAGCAAAGACTGCGAGAAAGATGCTTGGAGTGATGCCGTAAGACCTGCGGGCCAGGAAGGAAAACGCAGGGACAGGGCGGGGGACACAGAGGAGCTCTGAGAACGTGGATGAGGCACGAAAACACCATCAGCGTTGACCATGAAGTTTCTTCTCCTTTTAGCCATTTTTCTTTAACTCAAAACTTACTAAACTCTCTAGTGAAAAAGGACTAGCAATTAATCAGAACCTCACTAAATACTAATAACAATAGCAGTAACAAGATGGAGAAAGAGGGAAGAGGAGAAACATGAATAGCAGTTGCAGTAAATATTTTAGTTGATTACGATGAAATAGATGACGTTGTCCCTCCACACTGCGGTTTCAGTTGCTCTCGACTTATTGGCTTAATATTTTGCCGGCCGTCTTTATGAAGTCCCCCAGTGAAGGAACACTTGGATGTGCCATTACAGATAAGTATCTGATCTGAACAAACCCTGCCTGGCTTTGCCGTCAAAATTATAGTGCCCAGAGCAGATAAAAGCATAGAGGCAGTCAATCCCCTACACAGAGCCGTGTCTTAAAGCTTATTTCTCTCGGGATTAAGTGTAACTCAAAGGCTTAGCGGCTCGTGTCACCGGGGGACAGTGGATCATTCCTGCAGGCAGACGTGGGGAAAGGGCACCACCGTCCCGCCTTGTACAACTATTCTGAGGATTAGAGAAAATGCGTGCAACTGCTTGGCGCATAGTCAAAGCTTAAAAAATAGTGGCGATGATAGCAATGAAGATGACAGGGACTGGTGGCCTGCGACACTGCAGATGCGGGCTCTGGCCTGAGGTGTTTTTGCTAAGGCTGCCTCATGGCCCCTGGGCCACAGTGCTGGGGACAGGGACCAAACTGTAGAAAGGAGCAACCAGAGGAGGGAGGGACCTGCCCCAACCGTCCTCCCACCCACGGGCTGCACACAGGTGTATGGCAGGTGCAGGTAGAAGGCCAGATCAAGCTTGCAAGGCAATGATAGGCCACACAGCAAGTGCAAAACTAATCTGAAGAAATACAGGGAAAAAAAGCCACATAGGGATTGTGAAAATTATCATGGCCCCTCAGAGTGGGCTCTTGTTTTAGAAACGCAAACTCATACACACAGGTGACAAGACGCATAGACACACACAGATGTACACTGATGATACCAGAATGTTCCCTCCCAACACCTCTTTCTCTTTCCAGAAAGAGGATACACGTTTCCACGAGCGCGGCTATCAACTCGAGAGAGGGCCGTAGAACAAAAGACTGCCTGATCAGAAGTGGTCAGAGATGTGGTCAGGGCACAAGACGTGTGAGCTGAAAGGAAGCCGTGCCTCAGCTGAATGTGCCACGTGGGACGTTCCACGCGGACGACACACAGGACGCAGCGAAGCCTCTCTCCTGCCATTCAGGGCGTGAGAACCTGTGACCCGTGACCAGACGCACACTGTCTGCTAACAACGCCTGTGACAGAAGCCGGTACTTGACCCTTTTACAGTTTTGAACAACACAGATGAGGTACTTGTCGGGGTACCGGGTCCGGCCCTAAGGACTCCATTTAACCCTACCAACTACCCTAGGAGGTGGGTGCTAATGTCATTCTCAGCTTCCGGATGAGGCAAGCCTACTCAGAGAGGTTAAACCAACTGCCCGAAGCCCACGGCTGTTAAAGGGCAAAGCCAGGCCGGGTGATAGGGAAGCCCCTGCCTGTGGCGCCATGCTGTGCGCAGGGAGTGTCTCCAAATGCCACTGCCACAGGGGCCAGGTGGCCACATCACCTTGAACGGAGAGGCTGCCCCGACCACGCGTCCCTGGGAATTTGACTTGGGATAGTGGGTGCCGGGGAGGGGAGGGGAGGGGAGGGGAGGGGAGGGAAACATCCTATCCCAGTCTGCCTCTGGAGGTGCGGAGGCTTCTAGCCCAGCAATCTAGATTCTCTGTCCTTGGTTATGTCATGGCATCTGTGTCCTGCCTCGTTTGGGGGGCAGTCCCCACCCCTGTCACTCTATCCAATTCTTCCTAGTAATTCAGCTCAGGGGCATGCTGTCCACTTCCCGTGCTGACTCAGCACAACCCTACTGAAATCACGTGGCCGTTCCCTATCACCCAGTGGGCACCGACAGTGGAGCCTGTTAATTTAGACCTGCGCCACCCAAGGTGGTAGCCACAAATGGCTGTCACAGGTGGCTGTAGGGCACTTGAAATATGACTAGGCTGAATGGGGATGCACTAGATTTCAGCCTCAGTATTAAAAATATATAATATACAGTTTCTTATTAATAATTTGTATGTATTCCATGTGGAAGTGCTACTTTGAACACACTGAGTTACAATATATCACTAAAAATAATTCCACCTACTTCATTTTTACTTTTTAAGGTTTTATTTATTTTATTTTTAGAGAGGGGAGGGAAGGGAGGGAGGGAAAATCTTTTTTAAAGACTTAGTTTTAGAGAGGGAAGGGAGAG
The DNA here is from genome assembly GCF_019186645.2 of Phyllostomus hastatus. Lineage (NCBI taxonomy): Eukaryota > Metazoa > Chordata > Mammalia > Chiroptera > Phyllostomidae > Phyllostomus > Phyllostomus hastatus. The sequence continues at coordinate 24,723,938 of NW_025334004.1, read as the reverse complement.
GGAGAGGGAGAGGGAGAGAGAGAGAGAGAGAGAGAGAGAGAGAGAGAAACATCAATGTGCAGTTGCTGGGGGTCATGGCCTGCAACCCAGGTATGTACCCTGACTGGGAATCGAACCTGCGACACTTTGGTTCACAGCCTGTGCTCAATCCACTGAGCTACGCCAGCCAGGGCTCATTTTTACTTTTTTGATGTAGCTACTCGAGATTGGTAATTCCATACATGGCTCACATTACATTTCAACTGGACAGCTTGGACTTAGGTATCGTTCCCAGACCCCTGCACTCTCAGTCTGTGCCAGGAGGGCGTCTGAAGATCTGACTCGGTTCTCACAACCCAGTCCCTTCCCTCCCTAGGATCTCAGGGGTGCCGACTGCCCAGGTGACAGCAGACCATCAGGGGCACCATGCGGAGGGAGGCAGCCTCCAGGGGCGCAGGGCTCCGCTGTGTCCCCGTGGGCACAGAGAACCCGAGGGGACCCAGGGGCAGGCCCGCACCAGCTTAAACCCCAGAAAAAATCCACATGAGGCTGTTATGAACTCTGTTTCCAAAGGAGTTTCGAATAATGAACAAGGGAAATAAAAACTCAATTTGCAAAAATAAAAAAAAGTGGCAAACGAAACTAAATTGGAAAAAAAAAATAACCTTTCTCAGGGCTTTGTCAAATACCAGAAGAGAATTTTCAAAAGCATATTATTCAAGTTCCAGGGGTGCAACAGATAGATTGATTTGGTGATAAGGGGCCCTGAAAGCTATTTTCTCAGCTCCAGTAGAAGTTAACCACCTCGGAATGGCTCAGTATTTAGCTCTGCAGCTGACAGCACCCGCATCCGGGAAAAGCAAGATAAATGAATAAACATACTGGATCAGAGCCCCTGGCGCTCCGAACAGCTCCGTCCCCCGTGGCCCTGGTTAACGCTGCGGCCAGTTTAGAAATCTCACATTGCTTCTCCGGGAGAAGGACAGCAGCCAAAGTTCAGTGACACGGAACCTGTTTCTCAGCAGCCCGACAAACGGGCAGCAACATTTTAATTGGATTTTTAGCCACGTAGACAAAAGGGGGAACTTTTTTTAATCTTCCCCTGTAAACTGTTTCCATCCCCAGGCCCCCAAGCCCCCAAACGCGCATGCTCACGGTTCTCACTTTTTCTCTGGGTAGAAAACAAAGCAAAATTGTTTATGTATGTTTCTTACCAGGAGACCCGGCACACGACACTCTTACAAAACATTTGTTCCTGTAGGAGAAAGGGAAACCTAATTTCTTTTGTGACACTTGTACAACCCCACTGCATTTGGATGTTTTTTGAGACAAGCAATAAAAGCTCTGTCTTGAAAGGCTGCATTATTCTTGCCTTTTCCTGAAATAAAGGTGTTCTTGAGAACATGTCTAGAAATCGCTCACGAATTCCAGGTGGCACTTCCTTTCCCTTCCCCTCCCTTCACCCAGCCTCTCGGGGAAGATGGCTCATTTCCCAGAAGACCCCAAACCCCAGGTATCTAATATGGTTCCCCAAGCCATCAGGGAGATGAGCTGCCTTTTATTAAAGGCTGATAGATCAGAGTGACAGGTTGCTGGGTCCCGATGGGATTCGGGAATCTGAGTCTGTCCCTGGCCGGGTTTTCTTCTATCTGCCAAAGACAGTTGTCATGCTGACCTCTTCCTGACCTTGAGAATTTGAGAGCAAAATCTCTTTCACTTACTCCTACATTAATCAAAATCATGTAGAACGTTTGCCATGGTCCTAGAATAAGATTCGGAACAAGCCAACCAACTTCCTGAGGAGGGAAGGGCTGCAAAGCGGGCAGGCTGAGACCCTGTCATTGAACTTGAACACCGAGGGCTCCCAGCTTAGGCTGGTCCAAGGAGTGTGGAGACTTTCATCAGGCATGCTGCTGGTGCGCAAATCCCATCACCAACACTATCTCCTCCATTCGTCCATGGGCGGACTTCAATCTCATTGAGAATCAAAATAACATCTTGTAGTCATACATTTGGGAGATAGATGAAATGTTTATGTGTATAGTGTTTAGAGCCAAACAGACCTAGGGTCGAATCCCAGCTTCTTCAGTTATAACCCCTGTGAACGTGAGTCGTTTATTAATCTCTCCGAGCCCAACTGTCCCCCACCTATCACATGAGATTAATAGCACCTATGGCCACTGCTCTGTGGCTGTGCCACCAACAAACACACTGAAGGCCACCAGTGCAAGCCATGTACGTGTAGAATGCAAACTGTCCTACTAGTGACTTAAAAGAAATTAAAGCAGGTGAACTAAGCTTTAATTATATTTTATTTAACCCAATAGATCCAAAATAGCTTTTCAACATAGTCAACACAAATACGTATTAATATTGTTGCCTATTTCATAATACTTACATCATCACACGAAGCCTTTTCAATCTAGGGGGCATTACACAATTACAGCCCATCTCTGTGCACACCAGCCACATGTCAACTCCTCAATAGTCACCCATGCGGGACTGTGTGATGCTGGGAGTTAAATGACAAAAGGCAACACAAGCCCAGACACAGAGCAGCCATCAGTATAGTTCACTATTGATGCGGACTCTGGCTCGTGGGGTCCGCCACATTGTGGACGAGATACAAGGAATTCACACAGACTACTGAGTCCTGTGGAGGAAAAGGAATGGCGTGGCTTTTCTCTCAAGAGGAGAAGCAAGCCGGGGCCCTTGCTTTCACAAGCCTTTATTGGGTTTCTCGGCACATTATGTGATGGTCCTCATTTACTACTCACAGGCTCCCTTTAGGTGGTTACCTTTTATAGAAAAAGGAGCTGGTGCTGCTAATCACATAACAGAAGAGCAATATTTGAGCCCTGGCTGGCGTAGCTCAGTGGATTGAGTGCGGGCTGCGAACCAAAGTGTCGCAGGTTCGATTCCCAGTCAGGGTACATGCCTGGGTTGCAGGCCATGACCCCCAGCAACCACACATTGATGTTTCTATCTCCCTTCCTTCCCTCTCTAAAAATAAATAAAATCTTTAAAAAAAACGATATTTGCAAATGCAAAGGAAAAGTGGTTGAACCGGTTACACTCCATAATGGGGAGTTTTAGCATGGATTTTAGGAAGTTACAGTAAGCACTTGCTGTCTCAATTCACAGTGAGGGAATTTTGGCAAAACCGTAAGTCTCACAGCAGTCTAAGGTACAATGCAGGCCTGATTCCCCACGGGAGAACCTATCCGTGGGCATGTGTCCTGTGCATCTCTGAGTGGGAGCTGGGCCCACGCCATGCAGAATGATCCGCTATATACTACGGCTGCCATTAACAAGTTTACTTGGGGAAATATGGTGAGGGAGGTGAGGATTTCCTTTTCTTTGTGATTCTGGCTGCACTGAGACAAGGCAAAGCCCACCTGCTGGCAAGTCAACCATCAAGCCATCAAGGACTTACGGGGGGCCCCTCACGTACTCTGCCCCTGGGCTAGGTCTGACAGGGTGAATGCACCCATGCCAGGAGAATCCACCATCCTCCCTTGCAAGTGCCTTTCAACTAGCTAATAAGAGCTAACCCACAGAAATTTCTATTAATGATTGAAAACAGCTGGGAGGGAAAGGGACTAATTTAAGGGATTAAAGAGAGCCCAAGGCCAGTATTCTTTACATGTGACAGATTTTTTTTAACTGGATTTGGGATGTCAGATCTAACAAAGGATGTTGGTGTGTCAATTTTCATGCAGAGCTTTACAAAGGATAAACATGAAGCCACATTGAATTAGACATAAAATAAGCTTCATTGAAACCAGTAAGAATGATCGAAAGTCAGACTCCTACAATATCCAGACTATGTCTGTGACTGGTGCCGTGAGGCCACCGAGTACCAAAGATCTAGCAACACCGATAAGGAGTTGGGTAACCTCATATTTGGGGGGAGGGTAGGTGAAGTTGTTAAAAGGTGGCCAGCCCTCCAACTCCCGGTGTCAAGGTAAGCACTGCCAGAGGCCCAGGTGAACTCACATCCTTGGGATGGGGCCTTCCGAAGGCCATCAGAAGCAGAGCTAACCCGCTGGACCATTGGAGCAGTCGTCCAGCCCGCCCTGCTGCACCCTCCCTCTCCCCTTGCCTCTCAAGGTATAGGTTAAAGGGAAGGGACCCTCAGGGATAGGGTACTCAGGGCAGGAAGGCCTCCCTCCGACAAGGTCAATGGCTTGAGAGATGCCTGACTAGGAAACCTTGCCTGGTCCTGAGCAGAAGTCCTGTCTAGTCACTACCTCCCTGCTGAGTGTACAGTGGCCTCAAGAAAGCAGCAAAAGGTGCAGGCTGGACCCCGTATGGGACCTGAGCTCCCGAGAGCTTCCTGCTTGGAGCCCAATCACGTCTGCATGCAACTTTGTGTTCTGAGCGAGGGCAGACCCTGAGTGACTAGCGGTGTAAACACCCTGGCCCCTGTTGGGGGACTTGAGCTGCCCAGAGTGTCTCCCTATGTCCTGGTGTGTGGTGGGGTGAGGGGTCTGCAGCCGTTCAATGACATTGTATGACACTACAGATGGATGGCCTAAAATATCTTTCATTTTGCCACCCTGGAACTCAATTTCCCTACAGTCTACCACAAACATCCTTTGTAATATCAGAATTCTTTTTCAAACAGTGTCAAATGAGATCCCAATATATGACGGGCCCCACAGCACAGAGCGGTCCCGTGCCAATGCCTCAGTTTCCTTCCCTGTTGAAAGCTGTAGAGGCTGAACTCCTCCTGGGGCCACTAGGTGAGCAGATGCCGTGACACCCTCCAGCATCTCCAAAAGCAACAATGGGAAGTGCATTCTCTCAGCTCTGAGGCTCAAGGTCACAGATCAAGGGGTCACAGGGCTACACTCTCCCTGAAGGCTCTAGGGAAGGACCAGTCCCAGGCCTCTCTCCTACCTTCTGGCTGTTCCTTGGCTTGTGGTGGTGTGACAGTCTTCATGGGGCCTTCTCCTTGTGTGTCTGTGTCTGTAATGCCCTTTTTTAAAAGGACACTGGTCAGCCCTGGCTGGTGTGGCTCAGCAGACTAAGTACCAGACTGAGAGCTGTAGGGTCACAGGTTCAATTCCCAGTCAGGGCATGTGCCGGGTTGCGTGCCAGGTCCCCAGTAGGGGGTGTAGAAGAGGTAACCACACATGGATGTATCTCTCTTCCTCTTTCTTCCCCCCTCTCTAAAAATAAGATCTTAAAATGAATTTTAAAAAAGAACATGGTCATATGGGATTAGGGCTCAGTCTCTTGACTTTATCTCCACTTGATGGCCCCTGTAAAGATCCTATGTCCAAAACAGGTCACACTCTGAGTTACTGTAGGAGTCCAATCTCCTTTTCTAAGGGACACAATTCAGTCCACAGCTTGTACTCTCTCTGCTTCCGACCCCACACCTCCATGAAAACCCCCCCCCAACTCCCACAGCTCTGGTTTGGACCTCAAATCTCTTTCAGGAAAGGGTCTTTACATTTCCATAATGTCCCAGTGAAGTATTTTTCCCAAAACTAAGAAACCCATTACCCCAAAGGAGTTTTAAGAGTTTTGACCATTCCCACTTCTCACAAGACAATTTTTTTTTAAAAGGCAGGTTGGGTTTTCTTGGTTGCTTTTTTAGCTTTAGCCTAACAAGCTTTCAAAATTGTTAGGGTCTACTTTTCTGCTCAAGTACTGTGCAACATTAATAGAAATTTATTTCCAAGGTCCAGATGATTAGACATTTGTGATTTCAATGAAGTCAGTCAATGAGAATAATGAGGCGGTTCTGACGAACATAAAAATTTGAAATCTGGGTTTATGGAAGAAACGGCAATCTTCTATGAGCCTCAGCATGTAATTTATTTCTGTACTTGATTTTAGCTGCATAAAAATGGAGAAAACCTCGATTCATATCAGTAAAACTGATAACCATTTACAGCTTAATAGCACATGTTGCAATCCCAGAATAGTGTTCAATTAAACAGCTGTGGCCGGAGTTTTATTCAGAGAATTGATTGGCTCACACAAGTTAACCCACCAGAGGTCGACAATGTGTTAAAATTTAGTGTAAACCCAATTTGCATGTGCCGATGTAATTGTGTTACCATTTAAACTGTGTAATTTGGAAAATTGGATTAAAATTATTTACAGAGCTCCTGGAATGCCTCTGCAGGGCTCTGGGGTTCTCTAGAACAACATAATGAGAACATCTCTGATTTCAGCTGGGTCCAAGCTCACCTGCACTCAACACTCTCACTCCCCCCTCTGCTACCCCCACCCCCAGGAGCAGCTCCAGGTGGGCTGACTTCTCAGGGCCCCTGGTGAAGCCTATTTCACGTGCTTTGTTTATGTTGCTCTCCTGGTCTGGAACCCCAGCCCTCTCCTGACTTTCGAGTCCTACCCATTCCTCGGGCTCAAACCCGTCTGTTCACCCGTCCACTCATCATCTCTTGCTATCAGGCATATCCGCTGGAAACTGCCCTGTACAGCGCGGCTGTAAAGACAGCAGACTAGGTCCTGTCCCGTGGGGCACCCGGAGGTGGCAGCAGGAGAGACAGGTGTGAGCAGGCATTCCAAAGCAGAGAGGTTGCAGTTGCACGAGGACAAAGGCACAGCCACCTGCAGGATCACAGAGGAGCAAGGACCTAGCTCAGAGGTCCCCAGTAATGTTTAAACTTCCAGTTGCTGCCAGTTGTACTCTTCATAAATTTGTTCACAGGTTCTAGGTCCGTGTTCTCTACCTTCATCCCCCGGTTTCTCTAGGGGCAGAGCCTCAAACAGCTTTGGGTGCCTCAGTGCCAGGCATAAGCCTAGGGCCACGAGTGTTCGGAAAGCGGCTGGTGTTGCTGATGAAGACAATGAACAAGGTGATAAGTGTGGGTGGGGTCAGATGAGGGGACCGTTGTAGGCAGAAAGCTGTGGGGAAGAGTGCCCCAGATCTCCACAGTGTTTTCCAGAAGGTCACACTGGCCCTCCTAGCTTGGCATCCTTATAGGGACACATCTGGTTCTGGTGATAAGAGTGTAGCCTCGTTCTGAGAGCATTCTTTCTCAGTCCCTTGAATGCAAAAGGAAGATGTTGCATCTTCAGAACAGATGTGGCTGACCAGCCTAGAGCCAGGGGTGTTCCGGTAGACAACTTACAAAAGCCCTGCTTTGTAATACTTGCCGGTGTCCATGGTGTAAATACTCCCACTGTGGTTAATTTCAAACTACTGTTGTGACTTCACTGAACAAAGGTGTCGGGAAGAGATGGCCACCATTGGCCAGTGTAACCGCAGCCCCGCCCAGAGTCAGCGTTTCATGCCACAGCTCCCATTCAAGAAAGACTTTTCTGCTCACACAGGACGCTCTGTCTTTGGTTAATTTTACTTGCAGTCAGAAATAGCATATACCAGAGCTTATTCACAGTACAAGGCAGAGAGACGGCCTAATGCCTCACTTCCTTCTGTCTGTAACTGGCTTATGGATGAGACAGATCAAAGCCAAGAACAAGGCGGTATGTTTTGCAAGACTGTGAAGGTCCTGGCCCCTGCGTATCTCATTGCATTTGAATTCCAGAAGCAAAAGACCCTTTTAAGGTCCTAAACAACAACGCAGACCAGATAGGAGTGCGGCACTTGTGCAAATTCACATTTTAGTCCCATCCCAACCCCACCCTCAGATTCCAGTCCAACAGATTACCAGTGAGGCCCGTGAATGAGAGCACTCAAGTTTAAGAGCCACTATGCTACAGAAAGGCTTCAGGAGAGATGCAAGAACATTCATTCATGCAACAATAGGTACAGGCTGGTCTGGGTTCTGAGTGTTGGGGTAACACTGGCAAATGATTCAGACACAGAATTTAAGATTTAATGGGGAGACGCTCTATTAAAACCCAGCCCATTTCCCGTTTCCCATTCACCCCCCACCCATTCCTAACTCTACCCCTCACCCCACCTACTATTACTCTGAGGATCGTTCCTCCCCAGACGACAGTTTTCCAAGGGCCCTCAGGGCTGAGCTTGGCTCCCGTGGCTCACAGGACCTAAGTCCTAGTCCAGGGGAAGCAGCAGGGGAAGCTGGAGAGGACAACCTCTGATTCCTAGCAACTGGCAGAATCCCATACCCTAGAAAAGGGGTAGGACTTTGCCAATACGCCCACCCACTAGTGAAGTAAGTTCTCTCGGCCAGGCACTGCCACACCACTGTCCCGATGTCCTGCCTTTGACGAGGTCACTCCAGCTTTTTGAATTAGCCTCATCACTCCCCCTTTTCAAGGTCACCTGCTCCCACTCACTGGGAGTAGCTCACTGGGCTGCAAAAGGACTCAGCGGGATTGGGCTGTCCTAGCTACACTCTCCTACCTAATGCAAGAAAGCTGTGTGTCAGGAACAGTGGTTGCTTTGACTGATGAGCCAGCCTCCAAGAGCTCTGATTAAAAGTGACTTCCCTGAGATAGTTATTCAAACTTCTCACTGAATCCCAAGCCAGTGTCAGCATGGACTTTGAAATGCAGACAGCAGATCCTGTTCTGTCTCCCTGATACCCTCCTTAGAAAGCTCTCCCCTGCCATGGAGAAGGGAACGGCAGAGGACAGGCAGTCCCGGCATTTAAAGCCCAGCTGTTGGAGTTCTCCTCGACGACCGGCGCCCCGGGAGTAAGCACTCCTAATTTGTCTCTGTCTTCCCCGCTGCACGGTCCCAAATTCATGAATGGGAGTCTTTGCTCGCCTCCTGTAATCAATCTCTCGCTCATCGGGAGAAAACCCCAGCTGGCAACAATGCAGTTTGTGTATCTTGCGGGCAGCAGACACCACAGCCGTTAGAAGTGCGTGCACAAAGTTCATTTTCCCATCAAGAACTCCCTCGACTTTCTGAAACAAGATAGCTGGGGAGCAAACCAATGAACCCGTGCACTGCAGCTGGGCCGCCGGGTCAGTGAACAAGGGAGGTGGTGCCTGAGGCCCGAGCACTTTATGCGGAATGCCCGCTCCAGGGAGCACTTGCCGCCTCCGCGTGTGTCTGAGGCTGAGAGAAGCTGGACAGGGCCCCTCTGCCCACCACAAACCCCTTTAGCAATTAACGTGGACACCACAGTGGTTTTTAGGAGGTGCCATTTTCCTGACATGGGCTCCATCTGTGAGCTTGCTGAGCTCCGTGGAGGTAGGGTTGTGTGGGTGAGGGAATAACATGACCTTGGCCATACACTTCGTTGGAAATGTCTGCTCCTTTTCTGCAGAAAAGCATGACATCTGTGACGGGGAGTGCACGCATATGTGGTCATCGGTTGCCCAGACACTGTTGCCCTGGTCCCTGGGGCAGCTGCTCTGCATCCTGACAGCGCACTGAGTGGAACCTCCTGGCCAGAGCCCGTGAAAGAGCAGATGAGGCACAGGTGAGGGGTGGAGGCTGAGAAGCAGAAGAGGGCTTTTCGAAACATGGATGTTCATTACCTGAGACCAACACAAGCCAACCACCTTCTGGATGAAGGTCTAAGTCATCCAGGGAAACTGTCCACCTCCTTGAAACTCCACAGGGCCCGCCCTGTCTGATGCCTTGGGCACTTCTCTCCTACCACCTCTGGTGATTTTTGTTAAGTCTTTTTTCTTGAGATTCTTCTATTATTGCCTCTGTAAGACAGCCTTCCTCAAACTGGATGCATGAGAATTGTTCTGTGTTTAAATCGGAGTGGCGAAGTCTGTGCCTCCTCTTAGCGACCCAGAGACCATCGGCACTGAATACTCCCTGGGTGGGTAACTGCCTTCGGGATGTTTATTCCACCCCCTAACCCACCCCAGATGACTAGTCCAAGACGGCCAGGCCAAGCCCAGTCCCCTTGCTTTGGGGTTTGCCTCCCCATCCAAGCCGACACCACCAAGGGCAAGAGAAAGCCTCAGGAAGAGCCATCTCCTTTCTCCACTCAGCAAAAGCATCCCGGTCCCCACCCTGGTGAACCAAGATCTCCCTGGTGCAGAATTGATTCCCAGACCCGCGTTTTCTGTCTCAGTCCCTCTCCTGAGCTCCGGCCACTTGTAGGAACCTCATGTTGGTGCCATGGGAAGAGCCAGGGGCTGGCACTCGGGAGAACTTATGTCCCCTAACCTTCCTGAAACAGCTTCTCTGCTGGGCTATCCCCCCTGACTCGTGGGATTCGGTTTTATGACCTCAGCCCCTACAGTGACTAGCTGCTCCCTCCACCTGCCATCCCTGTTGGTGAATACTGTCGTTACTCTTTCTGCAAGGGTCTGTACTTCCTCCTGTAAAAGTTTCCTTCTTCCCAGGCTGGAAACCTCAGGCCCCCTTAAATTCTTCTTTTCCTCTACCCTCCCGCATCAACCCAGTGCTGCTCTTCATAGTCTTACCACGCTCCCTCCTGTCCCTGTGGGCTCTACCGCCTTTCGTACAAGGGGGATCATGACAATAGCCCCAGATTAGAGGTACTTCATGCAGTCTCTTCCCTCTCGACTGATGTGCTACGTGGATACCATCAAGTTTCTACAGGTACCGGTCTGGCCCCTCTAGCCCCCGTTCAGAAACATGAAAAGGCTGCTTTTCAGATAAGTCTAAAACTTTGTCCGTAAGTGTGAGATCTAGCACCAAGTTAAATCACTTGCTTATACTCCCACTTTCTTGCTGCATCCTCTACAGGGCCTGGACTGGGTGAGTGTCCCCTCTAAATGCGTTTCTTCCCAGAACTTCAGAACGCGACCTTATGCGGAGACAGGGGCCTTGTAGATGTAGTTTGTTAAGGTGAGGTCATCTTGGGTGAGAGCGGCCCCATTCCCAGAAGGCTCTGTGGAGACGAAGACGCATACTGAGGACAGCAGGCACTCCACGACGGAGGTGGAAATGGAAGCCGTGCTGCCACCAGCCGAGGCACCCCTAGCTGGCTGGCAGCCACCAGAAGCTGGGAGGGGCCAGGAAGGGCGCTCCCAAGAGCCTTCTGACCGACGGGGACCCAGCTGCCGCCTGGGTTTTGCGCTTCTAGCCTCCAGCGCAGCGAGGCTAGCGCCCTGGGCTGACGGTCAGTTAGGACACTGCACCCCAGTAGCCCTGGGCCAGCAGCAGGGTCTCTCCCTCAGCTGCCCCATGCTGCCTCAGCTCCACACTTGGGTCCTCGTCTACTGAAAAGCCCTTCTTTCACTTCTTGACTTTTGACATCTCCCCATTTCTCAGGTACAACTGAAATATTATCACAAACAGGACCCCATGGCCTGGGAGTTCCCACGCATTTCGTCTCATCTTTCAAGGGGGTCTTCCTCTCCTCCTTGTCTAGGAGTCAGACACCCCCCTTCCCCTTCCCCAGGCGCACAGCCCCTCTGGAGCTCCAGTAGCTACTGCGACAGGCACAGAGCCTGGTGGGCTCTCGGATGTCAGAGAAAAAATGAACGAGACTAACTTGCTCCCTGATAAAACGCTGTGCTGGGCTTCCTTTTGTAGGAAAGGGAATGGCACGTGTGCACGGCAGTCACGAGGTAGGAGGGGCCACGCCTGTTTATTCTTCCAGCTTTATAATGTTGACTAGTTGGGTAATATGGTCGTTGAAGTGTTTTGTATCCCTAATGATTTTGTTTTTTCCCTTTCAATGAATGAAAGGTGGGTGATGAAATCTGATTGTAGTATTTCTCTGTGGTTCTTTTTCTCTATTTCTCCGTGGTTCCTTGGGGTAGGAGGAGTGTGGAGGTTACAGGTTGAGTACCAGCCCCTCTGGGACCTGAGAATAAAACCATGGTCCACCTTGGCAGGGAAGGGCAGCGTCCTGACACACTATGGGAGTGCAGGGTTCATGGGCATGCAGGGTTCGTGGACAGGGCCCCACCACGGTGGCAAAGGTGGTGGTAATGTCCCTTCTAGAAAGAAAGGTGCTCAGCTGGGCTGAGCTATAGGCTAAGTACTTTCCATTCCCCTCATTCAGTGCCTCTCAGACTGGGATGAGCATCAGCGTCACCTGAGTGCTGGTCACAACACAGAATCCTGCCCCCCACCCCCAGTTTCTGATGCTGCAGGCCTGCAGTGGGGCCCAGGGATTTGCATTTCTAACGAGTTCCCAGGTGATGCCATGGTGCTGGCCCGGGACCACGCTTGGGAAGCACGTGGCAATGTGGCACGCGGTGATACAGCACGCCTCCCCTCCACACTCGAGGGCTCACACCTGCTCTCCCTGCATCTTGAGCCTCCTCCACCATCGCGCCTCCCCCGTGCCCTCCTACCCAGCCCTGATTAACATTTTCCTAGCTTCTCTGAGTCTCCACCTTGAGACTGGTTGTCTCTTCCTAGAACCACACGGCGTCTCTGTGTCACATTATGCAGCAATTGCTTGTTACTTGTCATCTTGCCCCCCCCACTGGACCATCAGATCTCCGGGACAAGCTCTGTCTGGCTCCTCCACCACTGCACTCTGGAAGCACAGCACACGATCAACCAGTCACCGCGCAGATGACGTCTAATTCCTCAAAGCGGTCACGAAAGCCTCACCTGAGCTTTCCAGAAACTCTGTGATCAGAATAATGATGGGGATGTCTGCGGCCAGTCTCCTGAAACCATTCCTTCCTTCTTGGGTACTGGGCTTAGGCAGAAGGTCCATGGAACAGGGTAAGGGGCTCGGGGCCGTCGTGTCAAATGCACCTCCTCTCTGTGCAGTTTCTTCCCCGAATGCACCCACCGCGAGTCACGGGGCGCGTGGCTTCCCCTCAGAGGAGGTGTTCCTGTCACTTCTTACTCCTTCGGGGAAGCGTCAGCTTTGTGTTGGCGGCAGCTGCCAGGTCTAAAGATGAACAATCCAGGTTCCACCTTGATGGATAACTGCCCCCAACAAATTGGTGCATGATCTACAGAGATCTTCTCTAGGAAATGTGACAAATGGTGACAGATGACGAAGGGGAACTGTACTTCTGCTGCCACAGACGCCAGCTCTGAAGACGCTCTGTGTGGCAGGTGAAAAATCATCCACCAGACAAGATCCAAAGGGGGAAAAAAACCCCACCCAGTTCAAGGAGTGAAATGAATAACACGACTCATTTGGGAGATGTTGCAGGTCTCAGGGATTGCTTTCACTCAATTTTTATAATTCCCAGAGAGAGAGAGAGAGAGAGAGGGGAAGGGTGGGTACTGTTATTCCCATTTCCCCAGGGGTAAGCTGAGGCTGGAAGAGATTAAATGTCAACACCAAGGGCATGCAGTGCACCGGGGTGGAGCCGGGGCCACGGTCCATTGTCTGATTCCCCATCAGTGCCCCCTGCGCCCTCTAATGGGGCAGTGGGGGGAGGGGACCCACTGTCGTTCCTTTTACTACAAAGCAGCAAAGGAGAGGCTGATGGGGAAGGAACATTTGTGTACACACGCTTCACTCTCAGGAGTGATTTATGAGAGAGGAACATCATGGCAAAGCTCCTGGTTGGAGCTGGGAATTAAACAGAAAGGCGCTTTCCGTCACGGCAGGTACGCTGCAGGCTACAGGGCCCAGCAAACCGCGGGTGAGGGGAGCAGTAGGCAGGTGGTCTATGCCTTTCACGTCGCAAACAAACACTGTACACCAAGCCTCAGCTCGTCCCTTCTCCAAGCGCAATGCCACGTGCATGCTTTATGGAGCATTAGGAGACAAAGCTGGGGTCCATGCACCAGCCACGGGCCAATTAAGCCTAAAATAAATTCATTAACTGCCACAGCACTGATTATGCTTGAAGGGCCATAGGCCCCAACCCACAGTGGAAAGCCTGCTGGCCATGCCCCCATATTTGGGCCGAGGCCCCGGCTCTGCACCCACAGCTCCCTTAACAACCAGAGCGGCCGGCTGTTTGTTTGGGAGCATTCACAACACGAAAGCGCTGGAAAATGCAGGCAGCGGGCTCACGAGCCAGGTCCCCTGGAGGCCGTTTGCTGGGCACACACTCTGGATTTTTCTACCAAGTCAAGGCGTGTGAGCGGGAACACAGCGATGAAAGGTCAAAGAAGTCAGAGTTATTAAAGCAACACCTGAAAAGGCTCCAAGTTAGAGCAGTAGCCTCCAATCAGGTGGAGAAAAACATCATGAGTTTTGTCGTAAAGAAAACACAAGCTCAGCGTGGAAGAGGGAATAATTATTCACAAAGCCCACCTGTTGTAAATGCATGACCTCTCGGCCCATTGGAGAGAGATTCCAAGTGGCGAATGGCTTCGGGGTGATTAACTTGGGCTAGATTAACGTTGGGTTATAAATGGATCAGATCTACACAGTTTAGAGGTTACAAAATTATTCGTTCCCACCAATGCATTTTCATAAGCAGCAGGAATCACCAAAAGAGGCATAGGAAGGAGACAGCTTCATTATTTGGTTCCACCAATGCTTCCTGAGTGCCTACTATGCGTTGATGAGGATGTGCTCCCCCCTGGGAAAGGCAAGCTCCCCCGGGTTTACAGTTTTGGCCAGAAGGCACACATGGACTGAGTTTCTGGATCCCCACGGCCATCATTTTCACCAATTGGTCTCAACCAAGGGACACATAAAAATACACAGGCCACACCCCTGCCGGTGTGGCTCGGTTGGTTGGAGCATCGTCCCGTTTCGGGGACTGAAAGGTTGCGGGTTTGACCCTGGGTCTGGGTGCATACAGGAAGCAACCAATGGGTGCTTCCTTTGGCATGGATGTTTCCCCCTTTCCCTCCCTCCCTCTCTCTCTAAAAGCAATGAAAAACATGTCCTTGAGTGAGGATTAAAAACTATACACAGGCCGCCCCTTGGAGCCAATCGAATCTGAGGTCTGGACTAGGCATGCGTGATGTTGAAAAGTTCCCCAGGTGACTCTCCCAGACGACAACGTAGTCTAATTCTCCCATCGTCCAGGTGTGCTAACAGAGGCCGAGCTTGGAGAGGGACGCCACCGAGGTAAACTCCTGCAGCACCATCCCTGGGATGCAGATTCCATAGCTTCCGGCTCGCCCGCCAGCACTTTCTCCTACCCCTTCTGGTCACTCGCCAACACGAGGCAGACTGTGACACCCACAGAGCTGCACCCCAGCGATAGGTAGACGGCGATCATTCCAACTGGGAAGATCTGGGAACGCTTCTTGGCAGGGGGGATCTGAGCTGGCCTTGACCCAAGGGTAACAGTGAGGCTGTCGCCAGTAACTACACCTGTCCTCCCAGCCCCAGGCCCAACCACACCCCTGCTAACACCTTTGGCAATGGGAGGCTGGTGTCCCTCCTGCTCTGATGGGAAAGGGCTAATCTTCATAGAAAAACTTCTGGAAAGCAAGAAGAAGACAAACCACTCAACTGGCAAATGGACAAAATGCATGACCCACAGTGCCCAGGAAAAGAAATACAAATTACCTGTACATCAGTAACCAGATGCTCAGCCTCATCCATAAAAGAGACAGAAATTAAAATCATGCTACTGATACCACGTCTTACCTGATCGACCAGCAAGGATCCAAAGCCCTGTAATAGCCAGACACCCACAGCCAAATGGGCATTCTTGGGCATTTTAATGGGAGTGCAAAGTAGTGGGATCACGGTGTGGGGTGATCTGGCAACATCTATCAAAATTGCCAGTCTGTTTACCCTATGATTCAGCACTCCCACTTCCGCGTCCATAACCTCGCCGTACCCTCGTACCTGTGCAAACTCCCATAAATACCTCAAGGTTAGTTAAGGAAGCGTTGTTTGTACTTACGAAAGACTGGGAACAGCCAAGGAGTCCATCAACAGCGGAAGAGTAAGTCATGGCATGTTCAAGGGTGGGTTTGAGTGCAGGCTGGGAAGGTGCAAGGTCCTGGGTTGGCGTGGGGACATCTCTGGCATATATATATATATATTTTTATTTTTTTAAAAGATTTTATTCATTTATTTTTAGAGAGGGAAGGGAGGAAGAAAGAGAGAGAGAGAGAGAAACATCAATATGCGGTTGCTGGGGGCCGTGGCCTGCAACCCAGGTATGTGCCCTGACTGGGAATCGAACCTGCGATGCTTTGGTTTGCGCAGCCCGTGCTCAATCCACTGAGCTATGCCAGCCACGGCTCTGGCATATATTTTAAGAAGAAAAAACAAACTACCCAACGTGTAAAATGGTATATAAAGCAAGATGCCTTTTGTGTAAACAAGGAGGAAAATACTGTTTGCATTTGCTGGTGTTTGCATGAAGAAGAGCGTAAGAATTCTCAGTGAAACAACGAAAGGGAGTGTGGGCGTGGCCGGTGAGGAGTGACAGACAGGAATGGGTGTGAGCAGATTCGTCTGTGCTCCCTTCTCACATCCTGTGGAGTTTTTAACAAAGACTTTGTTCGTGGGAACAGTTTTAGGTTCACAGCAAAGTTGAGAGGAAAGTATAGAGCAGAGATTTTCAACCTTTTTCATCTCACGGCACGCATAAACTCATTAGTAAAATCCTATGGCACGCTGAGAAATAATTTTTTTGCTGATCGGACTAGAAAATAGGTATAATTTTAATTCATTCGCACTGGAGGGCTACTGTGTTGGCTGTTGTCATTTTTTTTATTTGACAATCTAAGGGAAATGTGGTCGCCGCCCCTGACTAAATAGTCAGATAGTGCATGTTTTAAAAATCCTTGTGGCACACCTGTTGAAAAGCAGTGGTACAGAGGTTTCCCGATGCCCCCTGCTGCCCCCTCAAGTGTGCCCCCCTCAAGTGTGTCCCCCTCCCCCATTCGTATCCCCCGCCAGAGTGGTAGCTTGTTACAACCGATGAAGCTGCACGGACGCGCCACACTCACCCAGAGCACGTGGTTCGCATGGGGGTCCACTCTTGGTGGTTGGGACACATGCATCGCGACAGGCACCCCCATCACAGTACCACAGAGAGTAGTTTCACTGCCCTGAAACTTCTCTGCGCGCTGCCTACATACCTGCCCCCCCCCCCCCACACACACACACTAAGTCCCTGGCAACCACGGATCGATGCTTCTATCGTTGCCGCAGTTTTACCTTTCCCAGAATGTCGTACAGCTGGGATCATACGGTAGGCAGCCTTTCGGATTTGCTCCTTTCACTTAATAATGTGCACTTAAACCTCCTCCATGTCTTTTCTCAGCTTGAGAGCTCGTTCCTTTTTTTAGGCGGAACAATATTCCATTGTCTGGGCGAGCCAGTCTGTCTGTCCGCTCGCCCACTACAGGACGCCTTCCTTGCTTCTGAATTTTGGCCATTATGAATTAAGCTGCTATACACGTCTGTGTGCAGGTTTTTGTGTGGACTTAAGTTTTTCTTTTGATTTTTGAACGATGCAAATATATTACTACCTCCTCCAAAAAATGAAATTTAATTTTAAAAACTTCCTTCTTACATTCAGTCCAAATGTATATCTGTGTCATGATTTCTGCACCTGTCCCGACTCTAGGGCCAACTAAGGCACACAACGGGCCTTTGAAAACTGGGGGCTGAGAAGGGGGCAGCTCTTTAGGTGTGTCTAGAAGTTTCCTGCCCTCCCAGCTCAAGGAAAGAGAGTCCCTTCTCTGCGGGCTGTGTGCTCAGGGGGTCATCACTGCCCATGTCCACGCCCCTTTACAGAGTGCTAAGAGCGCTTCCTGACTTGGACTCCATAATGGTGATTAACGAACCACCCTGAGGCCCTCCCTGGGAAGCTCAGATGATCCGAGAATCATCTCTATATGTCAAGGTTGAGGGTTCGATCCCTGGGAAGGGCACATGTAAGAATCATTGAATTCATAAGTAAGTGGAACAACCAATTGATGTCTCTTTCTAAAAACAAAACAAAACAGCAGCAGCCTGGGAGCTAACACTGAGGAAGCCCTCACTGTGTGTTAGAGCCACGGTGGGCAAACACACAGCATTCCCTCATCTTTCCTTTGCCTCAGTCCCGTGATGTAAGCATCACAGCACCTCCATTCTACAACAGGACATCGAAGCCTAGAGAGGTCATTTGTCCAAGGACACAGAGCCATCTCAGCCAAGTCTGGGGCTCTGGGCTGCTGTCTCTCCTGTCACAGAGTAGCCGATGACTGTCCTGCACCGCATGGGCAATAGTAATGGAACGCGGTAGCAGTCTCTGTGCTCTTTGCCTCGTCGCATTATTTCCTGTCGTCCTCGGAGTGAGCCTGAGCGGCAGGCCCGGTCTCCTTTATGCGCAGGTGGAAACCGAGGCTCAGACAGGTTAAGAAACGTCCCTGTGGTCACAGACCAGTGGGAGCAGAACTAGGATTTGACCCAGGGTCAGACTCCAAAGCTACCTGGGCTCCTAACCCAGTCTAAGCCAGCGCCTCTCATGCCACAGTGTTTCTGTCTTCCCTTCCTTATGTGAGCTCACTGTAAAGACAACGGGATCATGGGCCTTCCTGGAAGTGGCATCTGTAGCTTCCCACCAATGTCACAGCCCCTGCACCTCCTGCATCCTCACCCCCAGGCAGGCAGTCTGAGGTCTGCACCTCTTAATCATCGCCTTTCCCCACCCCCTCACTGACAGTCACCCCCGGTGCTGGGAAGTGAGACGGGGAGGGGGCGAAGCGGGAAAGCGCTCTTAGCTGCTCACTGCGACTCGGATGGGGGAAGGGCTGGGTTGCAGGGGCTACGGCTCCTCTGTGATTTTCCCTGCATTTGTGTCTTAGCAACAGGGACTGGGTCCCTGCCAAGCTGATCGCCATACAGAATCGGGGGCCATAGACACTTCAGATGGCCCCCTGTCCCCACAGCGATGGACTATTACACACGGTGCTGTTGTTTTATTGTTCATGAGGTTAGAGTCCTCATGCACAGAGCCTGGGCAGCCTTCCTGCGCTGGGGGCCATTTCTTCTTTCTTTTCCCATTTACCTGCAATGTTCTAAATCACTGCGGACACACGGGGACTGAGAACCATACGGGGGGAAAACACAAGCCTCCCCCAGGACCGGGGACTGTCAACACCAGAGCCACCTCGCAGGCCCTAGGCTCCCGACAGCAGGAAGAATGTGGGGACAGAGTCAGAGTCGGCTTTAAGAAAACAAGTCAAGGAAAAGCCTGGGTTGAGTAAAAACTGCATTGGTGAGGAGAATTCATGGGCAAAAAAAAAAGTCTTCTCAGGAGTAAACATGATTTTTTATTAAAACTCAAAACTTGCCAAGTGTGCGGAGCTCGCTGTCTGATTACCGTCCACAGGGAATTCGAAAATCTGGGGGAAAATAATGCACCGAGGAAAAAGTGCTGCGTCAGGGAAACTGGCAGAGCCGCAGCCGAGGGCCCGGGAGGCTGGTCATTACCGATGCCGGAGACGGACGGACGGTGTCAGGTCTGAGAACGTCATGCGGAAGCTCCAGGGGGAAAACTCAGGTGCGGGGAGAGATGGTGTGGGACTCCTTCGCTGAATGCAGAGCGCTCCTTCCTGCCGCTCTGTGGAGCCCAGCAGTCCAGCTGGGCAAGGCCTGCTAGCAGGGTGAGGGGGGCCAGACGGCAATGAGACCTGCAATAATGTTGCTAGTCCTACCCGCATCCAGGAGCTCCCCATCCTGCGGGCCCTCTCAGCTGGGATCAGACTGCATCATCGCTCCTGACACGTCTGCAAGGAGGACATGCAGAGGGCCTATGGACATATGAAAAGATGCTCAATGTCACTGATCATGACAGAGATGCAAATTAAAACCGCACTGTGATATCATCTCACGCCCATCAGAATGGCCATCATCAATCAATCAAAAAACAAGCGCTGGTGCGGTTGTGGAGAAAGGGGAACCCTAGTGCACTGTTGGGGGGAATGCAGGTTGGTGCAGCCACTGTGGAAACAGTATGGAAATTCCTCAAAACATTAAAAATGGAACTGTCTTATGACCCAGGATAAATTCTTCTACTGGGAATTTATCCAAAGAAACCTGAAACACGAATTCAAAAGAACATAAACACCCCTATGTTCATTGCAGCATTATTTACAGTCACCAAGATATGGAAGCAGCCCAAGCGTCCACTGGTAGATGAGTGGATAAAACAACTATGGGACATTTGCACAATTGAATGCCACTTGGCTGTAAAAAAGAAGAAAGTTGTACCCTCTGTGACAACATGGATGGACCTGGAGAACATTATGCTGAGTGAAATAAGCCAGTCAGAGAAAGACAAATACCATATGATTTCACTCATATGTGGAATCTAATGAACAAACTGAATTATCAAGCAAAATAGAGACAGACTCAGAGAGAGAGAGCAGGCTGATCGCTCTGGGTGGGGGTGGGGGTTAGGCGGTAGAGGGATGGAGCGACAAGGAAAAAGGATTCACGGACATGGACAACAGTGTGGTAATTGCCGGGGGGAGGGAGATAAGGGAGATCAATGGTAATGGAAAAATATATTTTAAAAAATGCTTCTGGGGATATCTTTGCTGGGCAGATGAAAAGAGAAAGTGTGAAGGTGTCTGACCCAACACCTGCGTATTCCAGGAATTCAGTGCCCACCCATTCACCCACCCATCCGTCCATCAGCCCACCCACGCATCCATGTTTCCGTCCATCCACCATGCACTCATTCATCGTCCACAACTTAACCGGCTTTATGCTCCCCCACAGAACCCCAGAGTGTGTCTCACATATACAGTTACCAAATAATACATTTAATTAAACAGTCAATGAACAGAATAGAAATGAGACAAACCTTGTACACATCTCTCTCTCACCACACAATCCAAAGTCTCAGGCAACAGGTGTGGATGCTTCAATTACTGTTTTCCAACTTCAGCCTGTCTTTGCGTGTCCGGAATAACTGTTGGTGTGTGTAGTAAGAATAACAAATACTATTCGCTGAGGGCTACCCGAGCTATGGCGTCCAGACCCTGGGGGTTGCCCTGAGGTAGGAAATGTGAAGATTTGTTACCTCGCCCAGAGGTTGAGAGCCCAGATCCACAGCCCACTCCCCAGAGCACCCGCAAAGTCCTGAAGATGCTCAGGTCCCCGTGAGCTGAGTCCTCTTAGGGTGACAGGTCTCAGGGTGGGGGTGGCATCCTCCTTCTCTCGCTGGAATACCTACTTACCCCATCCTTACCAATCACACCCAGTAGCTGGCATCCCACAGACAGAGGTGAAATGGGTCATGTTGCAAAAGGACCAGAGCCCTGTTGAAGGGCACTTTTGAATCTCAGTGTACAAAACACTAAATACCTAATCTGGGGCGAAAGAGAGGTATGCTAGGCAACTGCTGATTAAGCAACAATCAAACGTTATTAAGAAGATAAATCTTACACATAGTGACAAAAAATGCTACCCTTGGACATAGAGATGCAGACATTGAAAGTTGTACCGTGGTATTTGTTTTTATTGTTGGACGCAGCGTGGGCCCCTCCAGGGCTCTCGGGTGCCCCTGCAGCACTAATCCCCTCCCCCATCAGCCCTCCTGAGACTTGGACCCTACAGGGACCAGGGCTGCGCCCCACCCCGCCCAGGGCTAGGACATCAGCCTGGATTTTTTTTTTATGCTTTTACAGGTCCAGTTTCTGACCATGGACTTCCAGAAGGGCCTTTTGAAAACCCTTGAGCTCCGAGTACTCAAGAGCACTTCAGACTTAGGTTTATAAATCCTCTTCCCAGGGAGCACTTCCAAACTGGCACAGTCTGGGGGAGTGTGATGCTTAGCCTCACATGCTTCCCTTCTCACGAGGCCGTTGCCAAAAGCAGAGAACATCCTGGCTGCCTCCAAAAGAGCCTTCTGTGGGCTTTCTTCCTGGCCCCATGTTCTCCCTCGGCAGACAGGATCCTCAGAAACAGTTGGAAGGACTCACCTTGCACGCCCCGAGCTTGCCCCAACCAGGGGAGTGAAGGGAGGCCGTTCAGATGGGGCAGGGAAGCTGGCGACCAGGAGATGAAGGGCAAGGGTCGGTTTAGAGTGGGGACAGTGCTGGGCCCCCTTTTCCAGCAGGAGTCAGGGGAACTGCTAGACCCTCAGGCCCCACAGTCAGGCAACCACCTGCCCCTGATAAATGAAATGAGTCAAGGGCTCCAGGGGAAGACTGGAGTTTCCCATATTCAGTCAACAAGCACCGCTCCAGGCGTGGGGACCCAAGGAGCAGAGAGACTCTGTTCTGGTGGGAGACAAAGACCGCCCAGAGGAGAACCAGCAGAGGCTGTGCGTTCAGTGTCTGCTGGAGCAGGGGGCCAGTCGCCATCACCTGTGTCTGGCCGAGTCAAAGGCGGGCAGGAGAACTGGAAAGCTTTGTAGCGGTCAGAGGAACAGCTCTGGGTGTGGCCCGACTATAGCCATTGGCCTGGGGAAGCTGGAGGAGGGGCAACTAGAAGTGGGCATCCTATGTCATTGGTTGGGGGCGGTGTATTGGGCTTTCCCTGGTTGACCCTGAGTTGGAGACCAGAGGGCGCTGGCACTCCCTGGCCAAGCCTGGACCCTTCTGCGCCAGCTGCTGCAGAGGCGGTGAGTCAGAGTTTGAGTCTCGTATATGGTCTGGCCATTGCGCCTTTGTGTATTTAGTCTCTCACAAATCACTACGTAACGAGGGGACCACAATAAGATACCACTATCCACTACACATCGTGTAGAATGGCTAAACAGAAAACAGAAACGAACCAAAAAACCGACATCACCAAGTGCTGGTGAAGGGGTGGGAGAATTGCGACTCTCTCGCATTGTTGTGGGAATGGAAAACGGTGGGATCTCTCGGGGAACATGTTTGGCAGATTCTTGTGAAGTTAAGCACGCATTGGCAATATGACTCAGCAGCCCCACTGCCGGGTATTTACCCCCCAAGATAATAACTTGTGGGCACACAAAAATTTGATCACGAGTGAGTATAGAAGCTTTAATCAATCATATTCACTGCAAAGTACAAACAACCCAAATAACCTCAGCAGGGAGTGGGTAAGAAAGCCGAGGTCTACCCACACGGTGGAGGGCCGTGCAGCCCCAAAGAGGAGCGGGCTGCGACACCCAGCACCAGGAATGAGACCCCTGTCTGCTGAACGGGAGAACACAGACAGACTCAGAGAGCCACCGACATTACGATCCCACTTACCAGATGTTCTGGAAAAGGCAACACTACAAGCATGGACAACAGACCAGTGTTTGCTGAGCAAGAGGTGGGGAGGGTATGAGTAAACTTGGGTCATAGAAGAGTTTCTATATTCTTCCGTATCTGTATCTCGATGGTGATGGTGGTTACGGGAACATATGTTTTTGTCAACACTCAGAAAATGTACAGAGGAGTGAATTTCAGTATGCAGATTATATAAGAAAAATAGAAAAAAAATATGGGAGGTTATAACTACTATGAAGAAAAAGACGGATAAGGGGGGAGAGAGATGGGGGTGAGTTTTAGGTGGGGGACAAGGGAAGGGCTGGAAAGGGACCTCTGAGTGGAAGTGTGATGAGGCGAGTGGGGCATGGGGACCTCCAGGGGAGACTGTTTGGGCTGAGGGAGGGATGCGGCCCAGAGGCCTAAGGCAGACGCCGCCGCGGGCCCCATTCAGGAACAGCTGGCAAGAGAGGGAGAGGAGGCCTGTGAAAGCCGCGGCCTTACATCCCAGCAAGCATTGCACATTTTAGATTCCCTGGTGAGCATCCGTGGGTTTTGAGTCAGGAGGTGACGTGCTGTCACTCACACCTTAAAAGGGTCTCCCTTTTAAGGGTGTCCAGAACAGAGCACAGTCAACAAGAGCGAAGCAGGGGCCCTCCAGCCTTTTAAAGCCCCAAAGAAAGCCCGAGCCCCACTACATCCAGGTCTCCACCTCTACCTCCTGCCCCTTCTCTCCTAAGGCAGGGCTGTTGGTGCCCAGCCCCCGGCCTGCCGCCGGCCTGCAGCTACGCCGTGTCTCCCTGTCCTGGCCACTGCTCCTGGCCGCGCACACTCCTCTGACGGCTGTCCCGGTGTCCCGCCCTGGCCTCTGTCCCTATCACCCTCTCCCATTCTCGTTGTTTCATGCATTCTTCTGCTTCAGATGTCTGTCTCTCCATGGGCCGCTCCCGAGCCCACCTCCCAAGTCCTGCCCCTTTCCCATTGGCTGCCCCAAGCTTCCTTCTGACTGTAGCAAGTGCTTTGCCCACTCAAGTTCAAGAGTTTGAAAAGCAAGTCTTTCCTGGATTCCTTCTGTGTGGCCATGAGATTTATCATCCGAACTTCTAAGCAAAGAGGGCACCGTTAGAAGTCATGCTGGCTGGCAGTGAAAGGCAAATAAATACCTTATGATCTCACCTATAAGAGGCATCAACTGGACAAAACAAATGAGCAAAATAGAACCAGAGGCAGGGAACCAAGGAACACACTGACAGCAGCCAGGAGGGAGGGAAGAGGGGGGTAAGGGGGAAGAAAGGGGGAGATTAGTCAAGGGACAAGTCAAAAATGACCCACAGACATGGACAACAGGGTGAGGATTGCCCGTGGGAGTGGGAGGTGGGTGGGGCAGGGGAGAGTGATGGGGGGAAATTGGGACAACTGTAATAGAACAGCAATGAAGTAAAGAGAAGTCATGCTGTGACAGACACCAGGATGTGTGAGCACCCCATTCTGGCATTGTCCACAGCCCTGTGTCCCAGCCCCGCCCCAGTCGCCATCCCCATGGGGTCACTGGCATCAGACCAGCCAAGTCCTTAACCAGCCTTGTGACCTAGGGCCACGTTGCTCCTCTTGTTTGCAATGATTTTCTTCCTCCCCTTTTATATATTAAAGTAATAAATAAATGTATTACAATTTATTAAAAATGACATTGAACCCAGCTTGTCCTTCAGACCTAGCTCTACCCTGTGCCTGGGAAAGTCAGCGGGAGACCTGCCGAAGTGCCCCCAAAACCATCTGGCTCCCTCTGGCCCCGGGTCCCTGCAGACAAGGCTGCAACCTTCAGGAATTCCTCAAGAGCCGACACCTCAGTTTCCGCAGCTGTAAAATGGGTGCGTCAGCAGTGCCTTCTGCATCCAGACCGCTGCGGGTGCGGAATGATGAGGTGTGTGTCTGCCACTCAGAGCCGTGTCTGGGGTAGGAGCGCTCAAGTGTGGGCTCTGATTATCTTCCCACAGCACTTTTCCACACTGCACTACAGAGGCAGTTTCCCCATGGAGTTACAAAGAGCTAAAAACTGTGATTTCCTCCTCTCTACAACCCTGGGTACAGTCCCAACTCCTTGGTTGGTGCTCAACAATCATTGGAATAAGGGGTGATGCCGGGGAAGGCGACAGACAAGGCAGGCTGCCTGGCTGGCCTATTTATTATTGAGAGGTGCTCGAGGGTCCGGTGGAACAATTAGCTGCTCCTTTGCAAAGGGGTCCCAGGGAGGAGCCAGAATCCTGGGAGGATGCGGGGAGAAGGGACAGTTTATCAGAAGCAGACGTGGATAAATGGTCCATTTGCAGGATAACCTCTAGGGCTCCTCTTCCAATAGCTGCGCTGCGTGTGCGGTGAGCTCGTGAGTCAATGTTCATGTCATTGGTCTTTAATAATTGAATATTTCCCCATCCTTTGCTGCATATTATGTATGTGTTTAAATCGACTGAATTCCATACTTCACTGCTCTTCAACGGTCTGTTCTATTAAGCCTGTTCTATTAGGCCTGTTCTCAGCAGAAACCGTGAACAATCCCACAACTTGCTGCCCTCCAAGTCCCCTGTGTCCTAACAGGGTACGAGGGGTGCGGCAGGTGAGGGCAGCTCTGAGGCCAGTTTCTTCGTGCACCCCGCATCGCCAGAGACCGTGCCCCCCCAAAGCCAGGGGACGGGGAGGGAGGGCCCATGCAGGGCTGTACATAGAAGTAAAGCCTGTTTGCTATTCTGCTAAAGCTGGGACAAGGGGGTTTCTTTCACGGAGGATAAAAGACTAAAAATCAATGACAGGGCTGTCTGAAGGCTCGAGTTTCCTCTTATCTCAGGAAAGAAAAAGACACGCACACAGGAATCAGTTATTCCAATCTTTCTCTATTAGATTTAGTTCAGAGATGTCACTGCGTTGGCAGTCAAATGGTATGGGCTATTTATTTGAAGGAAACTTGAAAATCCATTTGCTTATTGAGTTAAGCAGATAGAGGGAACCCCGTTCACCTGGAAGAAAGGGCAGTCTTGTGCTGTATGAAAGACAAACTTTGCATGGGCTAAAAAGGGTTCTGCTAACGTCAAAAAGAAAGAAAATTGTTGGGGTAGAGTGACAAAATAAAGTGATGTCCTAAGGTCTTAGGAATTTCAGAAAAACTCAGAAAATCATGTGAAAATGATGGTCAGCAAAGAGGGAGGAACCACTGTTCTCATAAAACTCAGGCGTGGAGAGAAGTGTGCCCGAGGGCCTGGGGTGTAGGTGGGGGAGCTCGGGAGAGACTGTTCCAAATGTTCCACGTTGGACACCTGCAGACACAAATCCTCATGAAGAGCGTGAAGAGGAAGTTGACGGAATAGTAAAATATTTGTCTGCAAAGGAAGAAGTGTGCTGGAGGAAATCGCTGGAGTCTTTAGAAAGGGTCAGGTGTTTTAGACAACTGTGGATCTTTGGTTGCTCAAAAAACTCTTGGAAAAAGAGCTGTGCATGGACAAAGTTGCGCATCAGTTCCTTTGAGACTCAAGCAAAGAGTCTGACACACACATCTTTGTGACTTTGAATGGCAGTCAAGCTCTCTGGGAAGAAACCCATTTGAAAAGCTCCTCTCTGATCTCGCTTTATCTTCTATCGCTGGCCAACCCAGGCTTTCTGGGGAGCCTTCCTGCTGGGCCCAGGTGGTGGTGACAGTAGTTGTTGTGGCCACCATGTCCGGGAGTGGGATGTGTATAGGCATTCACGCCCAGAGGGCCATCAGGACAATGGCATGGAATACTTTTCTCTGCCTTCCTGACATAGTGCCTCTGCTAAAGTGACAAGCCACTGCCGGGCTGCTGACCACCAGCAAGACCATAGATTCTCGCAAGGAACCCTCCAAATGATTGCTGCTGTCCTGGTCCCAGCAGCACTCGTACCTCCCAGGCTGTCCCCTAGCCTTCTTGCTGGTTTCTTTGTGTCCACTCTTGCCCCTGTCGTCTTTGAGCCTAATACTTAACACAGCAAGCCAGAGTGGCTCCTTTAAAATATACATCAGAACCAAAGCTGACTGTGATCCTTACGATGTCACTTGTAAATGTGTACACAGGTTCCTCAGAGGCCATGTATGAGGATGCTCAGAGCCCCGCTGTTTGAAAGGGCCTGAAAGAGCGTGCTCACAACAGAATGGATCAATCCATCGTGGTCCCCGCACACAATGGCACAGCGAGGAGAATGGACCTGCCACAAGCAGTTGCACAACACAGCTGCATCTCACAAACGTGTTGTTGAACAGAAGCCAGACGTGCGAGAGAATGTACCTCACCCTCCACTCAGACAAAGCTCAGAGGTAGGCCGGAGAAGTCTATGGAGGCAGAAGTGAAGAAAGAAGTCACCCTTGGGCGAGGTCAAAGTAGCAATAGGACGAAGCCACAGGCCAGCTCTGGGGAGGGTGACATGTGGCCCTCCATCCAGTTCTGGGAACAGAGGCAGGCTCGCTTTGAGAAGTTTCTTCAAGCCATACATACCCTTATGATTTCTGTATGTATATACATTTCAACAGAGTGTAAAAACTTTGAGATAATCATAAGAGATAAGCTTTTGAAATAGTAATGAAGACAATCAAAACTTCTGTGGGTGCTCATAGGCAACAGACAGAGTATCTGGGGTGAATGTTGACCACTGTGCACCTGTGAGTATGAAACAGGTACTTTTTAAGTTAGAGTAGCTCAGGGTTGTAAAGCAAACTAGTACTAATAGGACAATTCCTGCACAGTTATTCTCACCATATATTTTTGGTATTTGTACTCTATATGATATTTTTAATGATAGTTTTTTAGGCCAATTATTTTATAAGATTTGATTGAGAGGACAGATTGAGGGTATCCCAAATACCACTGGTACAGAGGAGAGAGAGAGTCAGATCATATCATTGCTACGTGCAAAATCTCTCAAAGGCCCCATCTGACTCAGAGTCGAAGCTCACCTGTCACTGGGGCTGCTCAGGCCCGCCTGATGTGGCCCCTCCTACTCCGTCCCCTTGCCCACGTGCACTGTCCTCCACGTGACATCCACTTACTCAGACCCTTCAGTGTCCTGGAACTCACTGGTTTACAGATTACGTCTTGTTTCCCATTATTTCCTCAACCACCCTCTACCAGACTGAACCCTAGCCTCTGGAGGGGTAGTCTCTTAGGTTGATGCATACGGAACGTCCCTAGGGGGTCTAGTATTTTACCCACTGGCATATACTGCTCTGGGTGATGTCCTTAGCCTTTTAGGAAGCGGCTCTTGGAGTGGAGAGCCTGGCTAACACGAGGGGCTCAAATGCCACCAACCAGAACCAAAGGATTGCTCTGAGCAGAGAATGATGGGAAGGCCCAGAGAGGAGCAGACAGTAGAGTGTAGAGGGGCCAAGGGCAGTTTCCCTGAAAACGAGGATAAAGAAAGATTAAAAAACCCAAAAAATAAACAGAGTGGAGTTGGGGAATGACCCAGGGCTTTGCCGTCAGGTAGACCTGAGTGTGAATCTGGATTCACCCACTAGACCTTGGCCTTTGGGAGTGAGTGACAACTCCTCTGGGGTTTCCGGTTCCTTGTTTACACAAGCAAGGCCAAGGATGCCTCACACGGAGGTGTCAGGGGGATAAGTGGGAAGGAGAGCAGCGCCTGGCCCACAGCAGGAACTCCGCCATGTGGGCCTCCTGCCTTCCTTGTTCAGGGAGATGGCGCCATCGCCCACCTTGATCCTGTTAGCTTGGAAGTCAGACGGATTGCCCAGAAAAGGCCTCAGCTCACTGGAGCCTGTGAGTGATTATCTCCTGGGCAAACGAGGTCTTGCCAGTCCCAATTTCCAAAGGAGTAAAACAAGGATGCATTCGAGGTCCCATTTTTATTCAAGAGACCTCACACTGCTAGACATGACCGAACAGCAAGGAAACCTGTCTGTGAGTCAGACCCTGAACTGGCTCTTTGGAGAATCGTGCCCAGCTTCTGAGCTGGTGAATCCTGCCAGCTGGTCCCACGGCCACGTCATAATGACAGCCAGTGTCTTCACAGCACTAACCCCGCGCTGGACAGTCCTAAATACCTATGCTTATCACGCACTCATTCATCTCTGCAATGCCTCAAAGTAGATACTGCTATTATCTCTGCTTTGAAGGTGAAGAAACCTCAGCACAGAAAGGTGAAATGGCTTGCCTGAAGCCAACCCAGGATACGGACCCAGGCTACCTGACCCCAGAGCCCACGTGTTCAGCCTCTGTGCCACCTGCCTCTCCGTGCTCCAAGGGGCGCAGGTCAGATGCTCCAGGTTGGGCACACCCACAGGGCCAGCATCGTCTTACAGAATGCTATGCCGCCTGAGATTGCCAGGGAAGAAGCCACCTGCACCTCTCTCTGTTCCAGAGAGAACGACGGTCTGAGACCCACTGCCATGGTCCCTGCGCCCTTCTGGGCCTGGTGTCTCCATGGCCCTTTATCAGACGCCCCCCACCCTTGCCAGGGCATCTTCACGGCTGTGTGTTCAGAGGAGGTGACTGAGGCAGGGGGAAAAGGGTGGGGTCAGGGAGGAATCTGTTCAAAGCTGGCATTCCCCACTTTCTGATTCCCGGTCTCCCGCGGATCTTGTATTCAGTGGGCTTCCAAGTTCACAAGGCCGCTCAGTACCAGTCACACGTCCTTGGGGAGACCCCCAAAGCCCTGTTTCCCCCTCTGTACGGACAATAATGGCAGGTGACTGACGGGGATCGAATGGACTGAGATACTACACATCACATTCCTAGCATGATGACATCGTAACTAGTACTTAAGAAATGTTTGTCCCCTCTAGACGGCTACTGATGGGCATCATAAATATTTTTAGGCACCTATGAACCACAGTCGGTGAGTTCACGGGTGAGTGAGACCTTTCAGAGGGAGTCAGCATCTGTCCAGCTCAGCCCCGCAGGGAAGGATAGAGAAGCAAGTGAAAGTGGGTGACATACGCAGCCGAGTTCTCTCCAGAGAGCGAGCTGAAATCCAGAGCTTAGGGTAAAATTCCTAATTTAAGGCAGGCAGAGCAAACTGAGCACATTACATATAATACTCCATAAGCCACATGTGTACAAGGGTAACTAGTCACCTCTAACTTATACCATTTTTTTCTCAGCCTTCCATTCCAACTGTGGCGGAATGTTAGGCAAGTTCAGAAAACTAGGCTACTTGAAGGCCTCTCTTAGGGTTTCCAGTCATTTCAGACCCTCCAGCCACGTCTGCACTGTTGGGGGCAGGGTAATGGGAAGGATGGGGTGCATCTCCATGTCAGCGGGGAAGATGCTTCCTGTCCCCCACTATCTGCATTCACGGTGGCATCTCTGGTGTTGGCTACCGCCCTGTCTTGCTCTGACCATTGGCATCTATCCCCATTGGTACCTGCTGAGGCAGATGATCCTCCATTGGCCCTGGGCTCGTATACCCCACAGGCGGCTGCCAAAAGCCAAGACCTTAGGATGCCCAAAGCGCAGGCGCGTGCACGCGCTCGCTGTCGTCTTAGACTACAGAGAGGGCAAAGGCTTCCACTCTCTCCTCTGTGGGTTCGCCCTGTCCTCCATGCAGTGTCTGTCGGGGCCCCTGTCCGCGGCTGAGAATGGCTGAGGGCAGGGGCCTATTGGCTAAATATTCTGTCGAACTGATGGAGTGCTACACCTTGGACCAGAGAAATCTCAAAATTTAGAACTGAATACTGATGTATTTTATTTTTCTGCATTTCACTTGCTCCTTCCTTCTCTGGGGACAGGAAGCCAAGGTCTGCTTTCCCCGACAACTGACCAAGATGGTGTCAACAAAGGAATTTTAATGGCAAAGTCCAAAACACAAAGCAAACACAGGAACCCACCCAATGAAGTGGGTGACAGTTTATGGCACAAGGCTCACCCGTAACCATGAAGGAGAGCGTCCCCTGTCCTGACTCCAAACACAGGAGTGAGGACCAGGGATGAGGCAGTGCCCGGAGGAACTGGTGGTGGAGGAGACGGCTCCGGAGCGCCATGACCCACCCGCGGTGGAATGAATGACAAGGGAGGGCCCGGCGTTATTAGCACCATTTAGCAGTGCACGGAGTTTCAGAGCAGACTCCAGGGCTGCGAGCTCATTTCTGAGAAAAAGCTGTGCTTGCAAGATTGTGACAGCTTCTTCCCCCTCCTTCCCAGCAGTGAAAACAATGATTCTTCACATTAGTCTGCCTCACTTCAGACCCTCATCCATCTCCATCCGAATGGCCCGAGATGAACACTGTCCGGACAGCGCCTTTAAAAGCCTCCCTCAGCACAAACACGCCACGGCCGGGAGTGGCCCCTGCTGGGGGCTGGAGGTCAGGCCTGCAGGCTGCGGAATCACAGCCTCCCCTCCTCGCCCGCCACCCCTGGGCTGGGCTGTGGCCTCTACTCCCCGGGTGACTGTCCCTGCTTTGCAGGAGACCTTCCCGTCCCCTCGCAGTCTTTTCCAGATCCTATTCATGTCCCCTCACAGCTGCTAAGGACCACCCTTTAGTCCTTTTGGTGGCATGTGTAGTCTCCTCAGAGCTTCTGCTTTTGACCTCTCTCTGTCTTTCATCATCCTGTCAAATGGTGTGGGTGGAGGGCAGTGCAATGTACCAGGCTCGCAATAGAATGAGCTCTGGAGAGTGTGTGTGAAGTTGGTTTTCTAATTGTGCTTTTTTCCCCACTACCCTATGAGCTGCTGAATTCAAGTCAAGCTGCATGTGTGTGGGGGGCGGGATTGGGGTGCTCATCTCAGGCTCCCCTTTGCTCCCCACCTCCCTTCACCCTCATGGCCCTCCTGCTGCTGGGGGTAGGATGACGATGGTGACCAAGGACCTGCCACCACGATAGGCAGGGTAATTGTCTCTGCAGGCTTCCTAGAGTCTAATCATTATTGTAACCCAGACAGGATCTCATTTTGACAATATTTGAATGTCTTGTAAAAAAATCTAACATTCCATCTGTAAGCTACATGAAAATAACAAAAAGGTAACATCGCTGGATTTAAAGTTGTGGGACAGGAATGCCAGCGATGCCCAGATGGGTGTGTTAGCTTCCTGGGGCGGCCGTGAGAAATGACCACAACACCAGCGGCTCACAAGGACAGAGATGTTTTTGTTTGTTTGTTTTTATAGCTTTGGAGGCCAACAGTTCAAAATGAGTCTCACTGGGGTGAAATCAGGCCCTTGGCAGGGCGGAGGCTCCAGGGAGCGTCTGTTCTTGCCTCCTCCGGTCGCCGGAGGCAAATGGCACCCCTCGGCTTGTAGCCACATTGCTGCCATCCTTGCTTCTGTTGTCGCATTGTCGTCTCTTCTTCTGAAGTCAAACTGCCCTCTGCTTTGTTGCTGTGAGGACATCTGTGATTATTGTTAGGGCCTGGCTGGATAATCTAGGATAAACTTCCCTTCTCAAAATCCTTCCCTTTATCGTATCTGCAAAGTCTCTCTGTCCTGTATGGTCAGGTTTCAGGGATTAGGACACGGGTCTCTGGGGGGACATTAGCCTACCACCGTGGCGGAACCGTTTCAGCTCAGATCCTGCTCAGGAAGTGATCCCTCCCATGAAAGGGCATGGGCAGCCCACATGCCTTTGCCTCAGCACTCAGGGAAAATGCTCCGCTGATCCAAGTGCCAGCAGACAAGGCAGAGAGCTGCAGGGCCATTCAAGTGAGCCCGAGCCATTCCCTGGGTTACTGTGTAATGTCATCAGCCAGCATTTATTTTCTTTCTCTCCCTCTCTCTCTCTCTCTCTCTCTCTCTCTCTTTCTCTCTTCCTTCCTTCCTTCCTTCCTTCCTTCCTTTTTTGCAGAGCATTTTGGAGAAAAAGTAATAGCCACCAAAACGAGTGATAATCCCAGTACATGTGCAGATGGACTAGAAGATCTTGGTAGACACTGAGGGTGATCCAAAGCCATCCCCACCTTTCTTACTAGCATAATCCTGATTTTCCCAAATTGCAATGTATCCTGCCCCAGCAGAAGAACCATTCAAGCTGGTGTGTCTCACAATTCCACGTCCACCCGAACACCAGAAGCTCTTGATAAATGCAGGGAGCTCTTGTTACATTCAGGTCCAGGAGAGGCCTGGGGTACAATTCTTTTTCTCCTTGGATCTCACCTTGAGTAGACAGGGTCTAATCCAATTACGGTAATCCCTTGCCCCTCACCAGGGATTGGTCCAGGGTAAGCATGTGAGTCAGCCCTAGCCAATGAGAGCCAAGAGAAAATGTGATGCAGGGCAGGGTTGGCTTCTGAGGACGATTTTCCTTTCTGATGAAAGATCAGGGAATTCTAAAGGAGAAAGCTACGTCGCCAGCCTCTCTCCCTTCCTGCCTCGTACAAGGTCCCCGGAGGAGGTGAGGCCCTGAACCAAGGAAGCCATGCAGTGAGGGGAGAAGCCCATCTGCTGAGGCTGGGGAAGAGAGAAATACCTTTGAGTCTCCACCTCTCCCTCCCAGAACTCCTCCTGCCAGATTTTCTTGTTAAGTGAAATAGAACTTCCTTATGGTTTAATCCACTGTGAGGTTGTCTATTATTTATAGCTCAATACACTCGAGTTCTAGGAAATAATTTTAATGCTTCTCATAGCAACGTGTAATGGGCTCTGACCTGATGCAAACCTACAGCGCCGTGCTAATGCCACGCTTTATTCTGTCTGAGAGCTGAGAATCTGAACAGCTGCGTAAGTGGTAATGCAAGGCAGGACCCAACAAAGAGATTTACTTGTTTGATACAAAACAAACAGGACCCTCAGAAAGACCTGACAAAATAGGAAAAAGGCACAGAGGACTGGAGTCCAGACCCAACCTCCGGAAGGCAACTAAGGAGCCGTCAATTCTCCAGAGCGAGGAGCAGCTTTAAATTACTCTCTGAACCCCACTCATGTCCTCTTATTATTGCCGTGCGTCTTAGTGCAGAGTCACACTCTATGGTGAGTGTGCCTATGGTTCTCATTTCTGAGTTTGCAACAGAGTCTCAAGAATCCTGTAATCACCTTCGTAAGTCACAACCTCAGAACTCCCTTCCAGTGTGAGGGTACCCTGACCGGTCAAATCCTAGCTAAAGCGCTTAGGATTCTGCTACTGGCACTGAACTGCTAAACCATTTGAGTCTCCTTTCCCCTTGTACCAAACAGATCTAAAAGCTCCCCTTTTAGCTATTTCACGCATGTCCTTTTAGGTATGCTTATTTCCGTCTGAGCCCTCGCATCTCCTGCCCACTTTCTAAATCCCACGGAAGCTCCCTCTGCTCCCGCCTCACAGCAGCCAGCCACAGGATTAATTAATCCTGACTGCAACTGAAGCTACTTTAAAGAAAATCCCAGGCAAATAGACATAAATACCTATTTTTCTTGCTGGATTGTTTGTTTGAATTCCCTCGCTGATATCAGACTTAATTATGCGATATCTTAGAAACACACAAACAGCTGCGATCGTATCTCTAAGCATATCTGATAGACAGAGATCTCCATGTCCCGTGTGGTTTCAGGAACATGATGAATCTTCTCGAGGCAAAAAAAAAAAAGGGTAATGAAAGAAAGAAAGAAGAAGGGGAAAGAAAACCCCTCGATCATTTAGTTGCTATGGAATTCAAAGCACATCAGACAATTGGAGGAAAACCTGGGACAGTTGGTAAAGCAGATCCGAGGTTCGACACCGACTTTCCTTTGAAGAAATCAGTCTCAAGGCAGGCACCCCCTCCTCTGGGAGATGGTGGAAGTATGCCTGCAGCACTGACGAGCCACATACCTTTGAATGTGGAACGTTTCCAATTTGGCTGACAACGCCCCTCTGATTTCTGAGTCAGCACACTCACTCCCAGCCCCAGCCGCATCTCACGGAGCTGTCACTCCCATCAAACGCAATGCCCTCAGGGTTTCTGC
The DNA here is from genome assembly GCF_019186645.2 of Phyllostomus hastatus. Taxonomy (NCBI): domain Eukaryota; kingdom Metazoa; phylum Chordata; class Mammalia; order Chiroptera; family Phyllostomidae; genus Phyllostomus; species Phyllostomus hastatus. Next base: position 24,689,217 of record NW_025334004.1, on the reverse strand, counting down.
TCACCATTAAAGGGGGGAGAAACTTGTTCGAGTATTAGTCAGGCCCCGTGCAGCACTGTTAAATTAATTTTTAGAGATGTATCTAGGTCATACATCTGCATGTCGCACATAAACACACTGGCTAATTACCTAGTATTTATACGTGTCGAACCGGTTAGGGCCATGCTTGGTGGAGAATCACCATTTCTTTTGGCCCCAAATGGAAAATAATTATTCCTCTTCAATATAATCATGGAATAATTGTGGCGTTCCTTCGGAAAGTTGGCTGTCTCAGAAATATCTCCAGTCATCCTTTTGGGAGGCTAGAGGACATGAACGTTCCTGTCTCTGTTAACTAGCGGCTCTCTATATAGGATCTTTTGATGCCCAAATAATTTATAAACTCTCTACATCCCATTTCATCTTCCGAGTAGGAAGAATGCGTTTCATCAAGTCCCTTGAAGGACAAGGGAGGCGGAGCGCACAGCTGAAACAATGAAGTCACACTCCATCTCCTCTGGGTGCAAATTAAGTTTCACTGCGGAATAATGGAAGAGGTTAGTATTTTGGTGGCGGTGAGTGAAACATTTGATCTGTGACTCAAAGGGTCTCTGTTACAAAAGATAAAGATGGGCGGGGGCGGGGGGCGCGACGGTGCAACACGCATTTCCTTCACTATTCCACTGTGTCAATCCAAAGCGTAAGCAGAGGAGTCCAGAATTGCGGGTTGAAAACTGACCTTGTCAATGCTGCTCCTGCGAAGATCCACGTGACGTCTTTAGAGCAGGTATTTCCTGTGAAGCTGAACTAGCCAGATGGGTTCTAAACCAGCCTTCTCACAGGTGATTCCCTGAGAACCAAAGGCATAGCACCCGGGTAAGCCAGTAGCACTGCCACTCAGCGAGAGGTCGGAGAGAACAGCCAGTGTGCCCAGAGATGGGTCTTCACTACACCGACGAGGAAACTGCGAAGAAATAGTGACTAACAAGTCCCATGAAGATACTGTAACTGAAAAGGGCTGCGTGTCAATTCCTGTAACTGCGGGATCCGTGTGAAGAAGAGACCCCAAGCTCGGGTCGCGTTTCTGACAGCAACATTCGAGTTCTAGGGAAGGGTTTCAATGCCCCTCACGGCGGCTTGCAGTGTGATTTGACCTGATGCAAACCTAGAACGCCCGTTATAACCTGGGCTTCCTTCTCTGTGGGTTTGGAATTAGGGACGAACTGGGGGAGCAATGGCGAAGACAGAACCCCACAAGCAAAGAGGGGGTTGCTCAGTGAAGGGCGCCGTGGGGGTGGAGGAGGGTGGTGTGGTTGACAGGATCCGAATCAACTCGCGACGATGGAAAAGCAAGTCCCTGGGAGGGCCCTGGCCACGGTTCTGATGGGTTTTCACTGGGATTTCACAAACATCCGAATGACAGTCTGCGGGTCTGTAAACCCTGGCAAGGTGAAATAACTGACAACATGATGGCATCAAGCTGTACCTTGTAATTGCAAAGTCACTTCTGAGTAGATTACGAGCACTCTTGTGACCCAGCGATATGACATGATGAGGTCGGAAGCCAGCCCGTGGACGTGCAGAGTGACTGTGTGATTAACGAGGCCGACACGTGGGCGCTGCGGGTCAAGGGCATCTGAAAGTCTGGCACTGCCTGCCGCTGGGCAGAGTTAGAGCTCATTTTCTTTACATGGGAGAACCATGATGATTCCAAAATATTAGATGGCTCGTTAGAAACAGGAACATGTCCCTTCTGTTAAAAATATTCCTGTCATTAGAAAGTATGGTAAGGGGATGATGCTGGAGTTTCTACATCATTTTTTCCTGCCACTGTCTGAAGGTCTCGCGTTAATTAATCTCCAGCAGGTCTGGGGGAGGCAGCGCACTGCAGGTTTTTTCCCTTAACTGCGTCATGGGCTTAGGCAGGTGAATGCGGCCTCGACCTTAGTTTTCTCATCTGTAAAATGGGGATTCTGGTATTCCCCTCTCATTGGTTATAGGAGGATTAAATAACATGTATAGTGCCTGGCACATAGGTGCCATGAACTTTTTGAATTTTCAGAAGATATATTTCAAAACGGTCATCTTTAAGCACTTGATTCCTTGGCTACTAATTAATTTTAAGGACAAAGGTAAATGCAGTTAAATCACTGTTCATACGTATGCATGAGAACCTGGTGCCCTGCCCCCATCCCTAAACTGCCCTATCATATGGGAGTCAGAAAACCCCCCAACAGAATCAAAGCAAGTCATAATTGAACGCAGCACACTATGTGCCGTAATTACACAGCCAAGAGGCACGACTGGGCCAGTTCAGGGCCCACCAGTGAGATAATGTCACACGTCAGGGAAGGCTGAGTGGCAAGGTCAGTCTGCAAAGAGAGTGGGCACTTGCTCCAGAGAGAGGCCTTATGAATGAGCTCCCCTCTGAAGTTCTACGCAGGCAATTGTAGTACCACGATGAAGGACAGTTTTAAGGAAAAAAGAATTGGGTTCTCAAGTAGAGTTCCCCAAACTTGTCTGTTGACTTAATTGGAGCTCTTACCGAAAACCATGTCCCCAGATCATGCTTCTCGAGAGCGGGGTTAGGAAATGCCATCCGGGTCCGGCTTGTTACACGCCGGTCTGGCTCCGGCGTTGCCCCTAGCACAGGCATGCCTCACCATCACTTCCGTTCACAAACTGGCTTTAAGGCGTTCCTCATTCCTGCAAAGCCCACTAGGGGGTCTCTATGAATAAAAATATAGGCACAATGTCATCCCTCTGCCCAAATCCTCCACGTAGTCCCTGCCCAGCTAGTCCGGACAGTCGCCCAGAGGCCCCTTCAGAGACACGCAAGGCTCACCTGCCGTCCGGCAGAGTCCGCCTGGGAAAAAGACGCTGGAACTCGTCAGGAGTGCGGGGCCACTGTTCGATGCTGCGTTCAAACTGTGGCCACCGCTTTCCGATTGATCGATTGCTCTATTGACCTGCTCTATTGATTGATTGATTACAGAAGTCCCCAAAGTCAGGTTGCCAGCCCCCAGCCTCAGTGCCCTCCGAGAACCTGTCAGAAACGAAAACCCCACGCCCCGTTTCAGACTTTCCGAGTCGGAGACTCTAGGAGTGGGCCGGGCGATCCAGCCTTTTTAACAAGCTCTCCAGGTGGCTGTGATCTGCTCTAATGTTTGCGCTGGTTACAGAAACACAGTTTGTCTTCCCACTTACAGTGCACCGATCTGTATTTAACTAGGAAGGTCTCTCAAGGATTTCTTGAGGTTTTTCTGTATTCAGTGAGAGGAAGGAAGGAAAAAAAAAACACACCTTGTGGTCACATGACTGCCATTCCTGGAAAGCCGTCTTGGTGTGAAGACATCAGCCTGAGATGCTCAGAACCCGGTTGTCAGGAAGGAAAGGCCGTCTCACAGTTTCACTACTTTGAGTGGTCATTTCCATAAGACGTGGTCACCTGGTGGAGACATTTTTTTTTTTTTTACACAGACTAGGGCCTAATCAGCCTGCAATGGCTCTGCAAGGTACAACTTGCTGTATAGGTTGTGTTTCCATGTACATAATGCAATTCGATGTCGCAACTCAACTAATGAACAGCCAGCTGCTGAGGATAGTTGTCCAAGGGGTGAACAGAATGTTTTAAACCTAATGCTCGTTAATATCTTCCATTCTTTTGCTACATATACATATGCTCTTACAGATACATGTTCTACATTTACAAGTGTATATACTAAATAAGGGTATTGGATGTATGCATAAATATATTCTATAGAGAGAGGAAGGAAGGTTGTATGTAAGTAGGCTTTAAATGGAGCTCATCGCATCCTCACATAAATATGTAAAGAAAAATCACATTGGATAATACAATACACTCTAATAATTCTCACGTTGGCTTATAACACTCAAAAGAACACACTTAAATAAGCAGCAGTTGAAAGTAGATGATGGATACATTCCTCAGAGCATTTAAATCTCTTCCACTTGATTAAAAATTCCTAGTTCCTCTTCACTGAATTGTTTGGAGTTTTTGAGCAGCCTCTGCCCTGATTAAAACAAATTAGCATCAAAGATCCCCTGTTGAATGAGAAATCATTAATTGAGAAACATGCAATGCTCCTTAATTACCTTTAGAACAGTGAGAGAACAAATAATCTCAGGGTCCAGAGGGGCCCGCCTGCTCTGCGCTGTGGACTCATTTCCTGTAGCTGCTGGAACAAAACTCAAGTTGCAAACACCATTAGAGACACTCAAATCGAGCTTCAGTAAACACACCATCGATTGTTTATCTGCAAGAAAAGTATCTAGATGATGACTAACAGGGAGAGTTAGTTTATTATTTTGTTGAGAGCTTTAACAATGTCTTACATATGCCAGTATTGATTGAGAATTAATATGAGCTGTTCTTTCTAATGCAAACTTCAGCGCTTTGTGTGAAATACTTCATTTATGTAGTTACCCGATAACATTTCAGATGCATAGGTACAGATGAATGACTTCATCATTTAACAGTGGGACAGAAACCCCCAAAATGTTAAACTTCACAGGCTCCAGCTACCAATGGAAATTCAAATCGTGATGGTGGCACCTTACTCATTTCTTTATCCACCAGGACGATAGTTACAACAGCTTCTGTAGGTCAGTGAGATGTGATGCATCCCTCCTGCCTTTAAAATCGAGAAAACCTTGATTATGGAAACATCTTTAGGAAATCAATTTGTAATAGGTGTTATGACCATTCAGAGAACATTACCAAGGGCGTAGGCACAGGGCTGTATGGACGGCCTGCCTGATAGCAGTGGTAGGGACTGGATCTAAGGTTCTGGAAACTCCGCTATTTCTCACAGCATCCTGAAGGAAAGGCAGCGGTGTTCTCGTTTTTCTGCACTAGGCGCATGGAACATGATGAGGCTTCGTCATTCATTGGAAGACAGAATCTGGGGTTTTATTCTAGTTTTCTCAGGTCTTCGTTTCAACCACTAGATCATATGTTCGTAAGCCTTTTAAAAATTTTCAGAATTGATTCCACTCACTCTATGTCCGGGAATATTTCTGGTTCATTGTACAGTTTACAGACTGGTTCACAGAGCCCCAAACACTCCCAAAGGCTGCCATTTCAGGTTGATATTAACGTAATTAATACCTACCATATTTTTTGCGCCTAGGTTTTAGAGGAGGAAAATGGGGGGGAAATTTTTGAAGCAAAAAATGTGGTAAAATATTTGATAACATAAATAACACAATATTTCTGCAATGTAAATGTAAACAGAACTCAACAGCAGCATTAACAACCATTATTCTTCCCAAATTTGGGGGGTGGGGTGTATCTTACAGTCCAAAATATATGGTAATTTTGGAAAATTGTGTTTAATTTTTAGTAAAATAAGTGACTTGTTTTATAAGAAGAAAACTCTAGATCAACAGTCGTAGTAGACTCCAAACTTTGTAGAAGTTATTAATCATTATTCTTGCCTTATGTTCCATTAAAATGATAAACTTGACATTGCCCTAATCTTTGCAAATACTGTAAATAATCCCTTGGAGACTACATGGTAGGGGCAATTATCAAGACTACATCAAGAATATCAACCCAAAGTAATTTGCATCAAAAAAAGAAGAAAGGCTATCAGTAATGCAGTACGGATGGATATAAACATGGTTATAATATTTGAAAATGCTAGAAAAATTGTTTTCTTTTTTTTGTTTTTCCCAAGGGGTTCCCATGTAGAAATATCTTTCTTTGGACATTCCACCTTCGGCCAAAATAATTCTCAGTTCACTAACGCACAAAACCTAAGTGGTTCCTATATACCATCAAAAATAAGAGTTACTGATAAAAAGTCTGCCACATAACCATCTTCCGGATACTTGTTTAGAAAAGGAATGTCATGTCACTAAAACATTGCATATTTTGTGTAGGAACACAAACAAGGCATCCTTACACGTCCTTACAAACTTCTAGTTTGTGAAGCGCATCACAGAGACCGCCTTCCGAGAAACCATGGATGCTGTTGGGTAGTTTCCTGCACAGAACGCTGCTTCCTTTAATAGGCCACTGACGGAGTTTTTGCACTGAAAGGTCAAATTGCAGCCGTCACTTCAGCCATCAGCCAAGAGTGGACACTGGGTGCCCAGATATTTCTTCTTCCAACTAGTTCACCTGCACACAAATGTTCCGGAGACCACATTCTCTTAACCTCACAGGATAATGAGCTTTGGAGGAACCCGGTGTTCCGACTCTTGGCAGGCAACAGGCTTAATAAGTAGAATATTCTGTTTGCCATTAACTGTTTGTGTGGCAGGGTAACTCATTTTGGGTTGAAATCAAATCGTTTGAAGCTGAGCTGGTATTTTTATTGGTGTCCTTCCAGCCGGCCTTCCTTTGAAGTGCCATCGTGTTTCAGACAGGCTGACCTGAAGGCAAAGACCACCCCTGCCAGTGTGCGTTGTCACGAGGGAAGGGAGGTGGGCAAGACCTGTTTTATGTTACATATTTATGTGCTGCTGGGGGACATGAGACGGCTGGGTGCTGAAGGGCCAGGGGAGATGTCTGATGATGGGAACGAAAATGCATCACAATCTGGTAGTATTTGCTGTCAAATTATGATGTAGAGTTGAGGAAGCTCACATTTGAAATAGATGACATTGTAAAAATCCAGGAAAGCACAACTTGGGTAACACATGTCATTGGTTCCTACTGCAATTCAGTTATTTGGGAACTTTGGCACATACATGCACTTTAGTGTTACCAAAAAAAAGTCAAGAGAAAAATCGTTACTTGTGATCCCCCAAATTTAACCTTGAACCTTTTCAAAGTAAAAGGAGAAAGCATCTAACTCTGATCTGCTTCCCATACAAGAGCAGAAATTCATCACAACACATAGGTGAGAGAGGGGATCACTTTGATCTCAGTTTACGTAAAAAATGGCCTCCGCAACCGGCCCAAGGCGTTACAAAAATTTGGCATTTGCGTTCACATTAAAACTTGAATGTGTCCCCACTCAGGAGCTATTCTAAGATAATGAATACATCACTGGAAAACACAAACTTTACGATCTCTTTTGGCAAAGGGGCTACAGAAGCACAAAGGACTGTTACCAGAGTTTGCTCACTGATACTATTTTCCTAGGTGGGATTCTAGAGCACTGTCTCCTATCCAACCACGCACAGGGCTGGTGTAAAGCGTGTGCTTAAATAGCTATATTGCCTGAGTGAAAATTTCCCTTTTCTGCCACATATAAGATGTGTTAAACCTTCTGACAGGGAGCAGCATCCTGTGTTTCTGCAGTGGCAGGAGGGTTTGGTTTCTCGTGCAGTTGGGATCGCTGCACAACCAGCCCTTGCACGAAACAGAATCATTTCAGCAAAGGAGGGGACCCCTGGTAGGCAGATGTGGTCAGAACTGGGGAGGGGGTGTGATTTACAGAAGCTCAAGCAAAGTTGGAAAGTACTCTCATATCCGGAAAGCAGAATAATAATACTTGTTTTCGTTAGTAGGGCCGGGGGAAGTAGAGTTCAATGCAACCTTGGCTGCTATGGCCTCTGCCGGGTCCCATGACGGCAAACAAGTAGGAAAAACCATGAGCATTTCAAGAGCGAGTTGTGTTCATCAGAAAGGGCTGTGGGTTAGAGCTGAAAAAAAAATGCCTGCCCCTCCTCACGCTGGCCACTTACAGGTGATTTCTATAAGAAACCTCTTCAGGGCAGAGTCCGTTTTGAGTCAAAAATCTTCAAATCTCCCGATAGCTACTGATCCACCATCAAAAAGCTAAAACACGAGTAAGGCCCGGACGTTCTGAGAAGCTGCTGCTTTTTATTGTCAGCAAAGGGGGCTCTGGGATTCAACTCTGCTCTCCTCTCTCCTTCAGGCACATCTTCGCCTGGGCCCCTCCCAAACTTCTCTTTCTTTTCTAACGCTTCTGGGAGACGCCAGCCAGGCTGGGCGTGTTTCTCGGGGCTAAGTGGGCCTCTTGGCCCCGGCTTCTTCCTTGGCCTGACTGCTGGAGGGGGGGCTGGAGGGGGAGGGGAACTTCAAGCCATCCTCTAGAGCACAGACAGGACCACCCTCAGGTTTGGGCCTCTGGTTAGGAGGCAGAGAGCAGGACTGAGGACCTGAATCTAAGAGGGATCACACACACTTGCTTGGTCCTTCTGTGGGGGCTGGAAAGAGGAGGGGCGCTGGATTCTGCTGGGCTGCTCCGTAGGAACTCCAGACAAAGCCCCGGCAGAGCAGTGGCGCTGACAGGAGGCTGGGATGCAGGTGGCAACGTGGGGACTCAATCCAAAGCATGCCAGAGAACAAGCGGCCTTTTCTAGGACATGCCTGAGCTACGCCACAGCTGCACCAGTCGCAGAAAGAGGACTTCTATCTATCGTAAGCAAGAACAAGTTATATAAACACAAAACACGTGGGCCGGGCGGAGTGGGCGAGCGGGGCAGCCTGGCCAGCCACCCGGGCTCTGAAAGTTTCTGCCACCCTCAGGGACGCCTAAGTGTTCAGCACACCGTTCCAAGTCACGCAGAAGCGGCCAACGAAACTCAGGTGGAGAGGGGGAGAGAGAAAATGGATTTTGCATGTGGAACTCAGGAACACAAATTTTATAACCCAGTTTTAGAAGGTGGGGCCGGAGGGTGCTTTTTCCTGCATGATCTTGGGAGGGTGAAATAAATAAATAAATAACAGAACCGCGCTGGCAGTGGGGGTTGGGACAGCCGATGTTTTTATTTCAGTGATTTCACCCTGATTCATAGCACATGGTGTCACAACATGTTTGCTTTTGAAAGCAGGTTTGCATTTTTACACAATCTGTTTTTAATACTGGCACGCACACCTGTATACATATACACTGATATGGTTCTAATTCTTAATTTTAAAAAAAATTGAGAAAACGAAAATGTTACATGTACACAAAAATGAAGACACGGCTGTAACACCGACCAGATGGCTTATATTCCTTGGAAAAATATTTAAAGCATTTTGAATTCATTACTTCACATCAATTCTTCTAACTGTGGAGAAAAGCAGCTCTGTGGCCCAGGGCAGTGTTCCCCTAATTTGCCTAATCGTGAGAATCACTGAACAGCTTATTAAGCATATTAATCTCCAGGGTCCAATCCAGTCCTTCTGACTCTCCATCTCCAGAGGAAAGGAGGGAATCTGTACCAACCCAGACCAGTTTTACGACCAAGTTCCACGCTTTGATAAAATGTCGGATGGGCTTTGGAAGTTAATCTTTTTAAAAAGCCTGTGTGGGGAGCATGGATTCATTTGATCCGTTTTAATTTTAAAAACCTTTTCTATGGAACACTTTTCAAGTCACAGTTTTATGTTCAGTGAACAGAGAGACATTCCATGTACGACAACCACACGTAAGGGTTGATCTGTTTATGCCGAGTTTGAAAGCAAAAGTGGCAACTGATATTCCCGTCTAAACGTCATCAAGCGGTAATTTAAAAATCACTGTACTAAAACGGTATATATTTTGAAAGAGTCAAGCCCTCTACTGACCCAAATATCAAAGTAGTTTTTGAGAAATCTCCGTATCTTAGATATATAGGAACTTACTCAAGATTTTCATGAAATCTTCACTTGCGAAAACCTACCCGGCTTTTCCCTGTGGTGAAAAGATGGATGAAAACTTAACAGACGGATTCATAAATCAGGGGGAGGCAGAAGAGGGGTCTGGTGGCCCCACGATGGTTAGTAGCAGCTGCACTGCATTGGGGTGGAAGCTTTATGTTTATTTTCTTCCAGGCTCACAACAGTTCTGCCAGCGGGGCGCCGCTCCCTCCCCTCACAGAGGAAAAGTCCGAGGCTTCAGAGGTTAAAACCTGCCCAGCACCAGCAGCTCAAAGTTGGTTCCTATGTCCCTTCTCAGGCCCACACACCAGTCTGCACTCTAAGTGACCCTGCCGTATGACAACAGCCACACAGTCACTTTGTCTTACTGGTACCCCCTCTGCACTGCCCCCCCCCCCCCAGAAATGAGTGGTTGGAAAGTACAGTAAGTATCAATTACACAGCGACATATGTCCTATTTCAAGTTGTCCTAGTGAACATAATACAGTGGTATATGGCATACATTTTCCATGTGTATCCCTAGAATAAATTTTTATTTAAAAGCAATTACAAAAATCCCAATCCTCTTAATATGTATTAAATCAACCTGTAAGCATGTGCAATCTTTCAACAAGAATCCTCTAGTTGGGTCTAAATAGTGCCTGTCCCCTGGCTAATTTTAGGAACTCCGTTCCATTTAACCCCAAATTTTCATATGTGGAAGAATAATAAATCCTTGAAATCTAAAGAATTTTTCAAGGTCATTCTAAATTGATATATACAGAATTCCATGAAGATACATTTTCAAGAGAATCAGTCATGTATTGGCTAAATTCTCAACGAGTTCTGCACACTTGTGGTTTGGTTAAAAATAAAAGGAAGCATACAAAATTCAAATTGTTGTGATGTGGAGACAAAAACATTCAATAACACGACACACTCAAAGTCATTATCCCTAAGGTTTTTTTCAATCTTCTTCACCTGAGGGTGAATGATTTCATTGCCAGGAAAAAAGCTTTGATAACGCGAGAAGATACCGCGTAAGTAGTCACGAGGTTGCAGTATTCAGAGCAGGAAGGTATGTTATGACTTTAACATTGTACCACGTCCCCTGATTCTCCAAAATCCACATTTTCAAAGGTTAAGAAGCTGATGGGATTCGAGGTGGTTGAAGGTGGACAATTCTTTACAGTGACACCCTTTGCTTGGACTCGCTAAAAAAATACAGCTGAAACCGATTTACGTGCCACTCTGTGTGTGTTTTTGTTAATAAGCTCTCTCGCATGACAATCGTTAGAGAATTACACAAACTGGGCAATCATTTTATTTTTAAATGATTATATTTTTGCAATCACCAGTTTTGTCAATTGATTTTTCCAGGAGAAAAATGGACATTTAAAGGGTCCAAAAAGGAAGCTAATAAAATTGCTTGTGTTTGGGAGACATTTAGAAACTTTGCTCACTTTTTTTTTTTTTGAGAGAAAATATCATAGGGAGGTAAAATCCAGCTCCACTCCCGGCCCCCGAGAAAACCCCACAGGCTATAGATAGAATTACTCTAAGAATTAGTCTTATTTTTAACGCATGGAAAATAGCAAAATCATCATGCGAACATAAGGAATATATACTATAATTCATAAATGCCTAATTATTAAAACAATGACATAGTCATGGTTAGAAGCAACCTAGCAATCTTATATACGATGCAACTACATGTTGTATGATCATTCCTGATATATATTACATTCAATCCTCATCAAATTAAAGCTGACTATGTGTAAATGGCATTATAAAATCAACATTTCATATCACAACAGGGTCGTGTTCCGCTACCGCACAACCATAGCATGCAAGTAACTACGCGTTAGCTGTAAACAGCGACGTGTCATTCGTTACCTTCCAGAAATCCAAAGAACATGAAAAGTACATATGTAGCTCTAGACATCAATTACACTTCAGTGACTTTCATCCTAACAAAACTATATCGTGTAAAGCAGCTTTGGGCATCTCTCAGCATTCTCTACAAATATCTTGTAGTCACCCTGAAGTTAGGAACCTACCATTCCCGGGAAGATCGGTAATGCTACTGAGTTCTCGTGAACTGTGGGCAGACTCAGAACACGCATGGTCCTATGCGCCAACGTGAAGGCCGTTTTACACCACTTTTCCTTTCTGCCGCGATTTGGTTTTGAGTCATTAATAGTGGGCTGAATGGGGGCAATACTGAACTTCTTTTTTACACTGGAGACTTCCTCTCCTGACACTAACGTGTTCATGTCAGAAATGAGAATTCTGTAGGAGCTCTTGCCGGCAGATACTGCTGTCTGCTTGCATTCTCAGGGAAACGGCTGGCAGGAAGGAACCTGGGTCACATTATAACTTGGGAGTTGTCGCCTCTACAATACTTTCCATCACATTCGTAAAAGGTAGATGAACTTGAGCAGCCAGGAGAGGAAGACCAAAAAAAAGATGATCTGTTCTTACAAAAATGCAGAGGGATCATTTAGGTCTGATCCAGCGGCTCCCAGGCAATTAAAACTGACGGCACTCGGGCGGAAGGGCTGTGGCAGCCCTCGGCGGGTCTGCGGCACGGGGGGTGGGGGTGGGGGGGGTGGGGCTGTGTTTGGAAGGGGCGGGAAAACTGATCGTTGGACAGGCTCTTCCGGGCTCTCTCAGCCCTGACAATGAGTTAGGCAGTCAGCACGGACCGCGGGAAGGTTTGCTTTTCTCGGAATTCTAATAAACCTCCTGTGAAGTCACACCTACCATCTGTCTAAGTGCACTCATTTGGTTCTGCATTCCAGTTAGGTGGAAATAGCCACATTCTCAAAATGAGTTTGAACTTGATACTGTCATATGAGATATTTAAATACATTGCCTACATCCTACTAAATCAAAATCTTGCATTTACATGTACAGTGAGAAAAAACAGTATTTAAAGCCATTGCAATTTGTTCATTTCCTGTTCATATACAAGTGATTTAAGTTTGCTCATGAGGCAAAAACTGTACAATTCTCATCATTCAGGCATTATAAAATGTCTTTCTTTAATGTCTTGGGATATAAACAGTTTGGTTTACACGAATTACATATTTTTCATCTGCGTAAGAAACAATATACATCTTTTTCCAGAGCAATGTAATGTTATCTAGGATACGCCTAAGAGAGTTTTAAAAACTGACTTCATCACCCTTGACCTTCAGTCCTGTTACCCCTAGAAAACTCGTGAACATTCTTTGGCCACTTGGGTCATTGCCCGTTTGCAGGGAAGTGTACTCGGGTCCTGGGACCACACGCAGTTTCGCCTCCGTAAAACTTGAGGCCGTCGACCGGCCTTGACGGAAGCCACTGACCACGTGAAGTGGTACCGATTCTCCAGGAGCAGCTCCCGGTTCTCAGACACAAGTTCCTTGGCGTGTCGAGAGGTGGGGTTTGCGGTTTCGGACTCCAGAAGTCTTGTCTTTGCTGTCTGAAGGCTTCTGCTGCGAGATGTCTATGAGGGCGCTGGCGATGGCGAGGCCTGGAAGAAAAGGAGAGAGACCTTGACATGTTGGGTCAGGTACTTCGAGGACGTCCCGACACGCAGCGACAGCGGCGGCTGAGCACCTCCACTGTACCATTTTACAGTCAGTCATCAAACGTTTAGCCGCATAACGGAAGTTACCAGATCGTTCAGTCTTTACTAAGGATGTCACCTAACTTGAACATATGAACTTCATTCATGAGAGAAGAACTAGGATCTCACAAAGTTCATTGGCTCTGACCTCACACAGTCAGATTCAGAGATGACCAAGTATCCCAGTGAGCTGTGGATATGACCCCCAACGCAGTTTCTGTGTCTGAACATAGGTTTGCTATGAATGTACAAGGGATTTCCAGTGTTACTATTTGTGTGTGTGTGGGGGTGGGGGGCGGGGGACAAAGGTCACTGCATTAAAATTAAAAAACAAATCAGGGAAGTTTTAGGTTTACATAAAAATTGAACCAATACTGAAACATGATTATAAACTAAAGTTCCTAGTTTGCGTCAGGGCCCACACTTGGTGTTGAACGGCTCTATGCGTTTTGACAAATGCACAATGTCGTGGCCTCACCATCACAGTGTCATGCAGAATAGCTTTTTGCCCTAACAGTCCTCCGTACTTTATCAATATATTTCTCCCCTTCTCCTGGGCCCCTGGGTATCACTGATATTTTTTTAAATGTCTCTACAGTTTTGACTTTCCCAGGCTGTCATATAATTGGAATAGTAAAATATAAGTCTTTCCAGATTCTCTTATTTCCCTTAGCAATATGCCTTCAAGTTCCATCACATCCTTTTTTTTTTTTTTGGTCTAATGGCTCATTTCTTTTTATCACTGAATAATATTCCATTGTATAGATAAATCACAATCTGCTTATCCACTTAAGGGCAACCAGATTGCCTCCACTTTTGGGCAATGATGAATAAAGCTGCCTTAAACATTTTGCAAGGTTCTGTGTGAACCTAAGTTTTCAGTTCACAAGCACCTAGGGGCACGAACCTTGAGTCACACTATAAGTAAGCCTAGGTTTCAGCTCTGAAAGAAACCACCACACCGTCTTCCAACGTGGCTGCGCCATTTAGCGTTACCCCCAGCAATGAAATGAGCGTGGCTGTTGTCCACACCTTCGCCAGCACTTGGTGTTGGCTGCGTTCTGGATTTTAGCCATTCTGATAGGCGTGAGGCTGTGATTCACTGTTGTTTTAATTTGTAATTCCCCAATGACACCTTTTCGTCTGCTTTTTGGTTATATGTGTATCTTCTCTGGTGAGTTATCTGTTCAGTTCTTTGGCCCACTTTTCACTGAGCTATTTGTTTTCTTATTGCTGCTTTAAGAGATTTCTTTTACATTTCCGACGCCAGTCCTTTACCAGACACGGGTTTCACAGACATCTTCTCCCAGTCGGTGGCTTATCTTTTCATTCCCTTAAACTGCTTTTAGGAAGAAGAGCAAAAGCAGGCCCAGGGATAGAATTGTGCTATGTACCCGAGGCTGCGGAAGAAAGGTAACCTGTAGAAATTTAGCTGATAACTATCTTACATATAAGAAAAGGGCCTTGAGTATTATCGGCAGAATACCAACACGAAAGTGATCTCCAGCTCTCTTGGGCCATCCCCAAAAATACTGTTTAGTTACACACTGTTGTCCACTGATGGACAGGGACATCTGGTAAGATGTTCAGGGATAATAGTTTCCCAAACTTGTCAAAGCAATGGCTCCATACAGATACCCCGGTTTATCACAGCTACCCAGGCATCACTGCAGTTCCTGGTGAGCCCCCATGTAATTCTTGAGTGAAACAGAATGTGCCCAATCACACACTAAACCAAGAGGCCAGAGGGCCTTCTGCAAGGTCTCGGGGACTTTACCCTGGACGGAGCTGGCCCTGGCCCTGAGCCTTCACCGACAGCCCCTGGAGGTGCTGCTGTTAAAGTCCTCATGTGCGGATCTTATCCCATGGAATGCGCATGAGACAATATATTTTACTCCTGCGGGCCAATTTATTCTTAACTGGCTTACAGGAGACACAGCAAGGTCATGGGAAATACTCGGAGATGTGTATGATTATGAGTATATGTATGTTTTAAAGGAAAAAAGAAGCCTCGAGTAGATTTGTAAACAGAAGAGCAGCTATTTGTGGAGAAGGAGAAACTGACAGTGTTTTAGAGGGAAGGGATTACAAAGTTATAGCTACTGACAGCTAAGTTAATAATCTTACATATTTACCCTCGGAGGGTTGCTGTTAAGTAATGTCCCTTTTCAGGATATGAAATATTATCCTGAATTTCTTAGAGGCAACACAAGATCAAAGGATCAAAGTTTCAATACAAATTGCTTTCTTGACCTTTGAAAAGCACATATGAACTTCTTAAACGTCCAACACAGATGTTTTGGTCACTTATTCTGCTCTAGGAAATACTTCTTCTGTTATTTCTTTAAGGGAGGGAGCTGAAGCACATTCCTGAAAAAAACCCCACAGACCTTGGTTGTGCTACCCAAAAGTTCATTCAGACAGACCCTCATCTCCTGGCAAACTGCTATCGTCATTCACAGCCTCCTGTTATTTCATTCCTGGCGCTGCCGGGTCCAGAGACGGCCAAATATGACAAGAATATGTGTGTATCTACTTTCACGTGGACAGAGACCACTTGCACTAATTTCAATGATCGCAGCATCCAAATATGAACTCATGCTATCCATTAAACGATTGTGTGACCTAGTCCGAAGGAGCTCTGAGAAAACAAATACTTTCCCATTTACACGTGGCCCCGAAGGCCATTCCCTTGCAGAAGGTAGGGGCCAGCAGAGAAGTAAACAGGTGACAGGAAAGTGTATGCTAATTGGAAACTGTCCCTGTGTCTTTGTATTCTGGGGCCTTGAAGTGCAAAGCCTAATTAAAGTGTTGTCTCTCACAACACATCCTGGGTTTAGTAATGGTCCGTGAACTTGGAAACACATTCAATTGAAAATAATAAATCCTCAACCGTGTTTCAGTTCTTAATTTACAAATGAAATTGCAAATCATGCTTATTTTAATTTGACAGCTTTTGGTCCTTCCCTATGAAAACGGGAAATGAACTGCACTCTCGGCTTCTGTGTAAATGGCAATATGAATGTAGGAAACCTTGCATTCCTCCCCCGGTGACATCTGAGTGGCCACCAGGTGTGCTCACGGAGGACACTGAAAGGGCCCCCGGCCCAGGTTTCATCTTCTTGATGGGCCAGGTGAGGCTTTCATTGAGATTGAAGCTTCTGTGCTTTATTGCACCATGCAGCGTGTGGCACGCCATGAATGAATCCTGTATTAATCTTCCCAGGTTGTTAATAAGTAACACGCTAATCGTTGTAGCTACCTGTGTGCACACTTAAGCGTCAGATGGTTGGGTGCAAGATTGGACTCTTATGCCTGCCTGGCTTCCTGTTTTAATACCGGGAGAACTTTAAACAGCGGCAACCCCCCAAATGGCTAGGGCCTCGTCCACCCTACAAGGGGGCCCGGACACAGACGAGTAAACCAGAGCGAGGAGGCCCCCGTCCTCCTGAATCGTCTGGTGTGTGGAAGACTCATTACGAAAGGGAGAAAGGAAAATTAAAGTAATTTCTATCATTTCCCATCAGCATGCTTTATTGTAGGGAATCTAATTTTCTTAATTGATAAAAAGAAAAGTCAAGTCAGTAGCTCTTTCAAACAGGCAATATTACCTCCGCTTTCCCCGCAATGTAATACTGATGTGCTTGGGGGAGGCCGGATGTGCAATCGGGCAATGCCCAGACCCCGCGGAAGACCAGAACCCTGGCCCACGCGCAGCGGCAACCCGCCCAGGCAACCAGCCCCTGGGGCAACAGGAGGCACAGAACCCGCCCCACCCCCCACCCCCCCCAAACCCCTGCCATGTCGTACTTGCGGGAAGTCAGACTGCTGTCTCTCGTAGCAGTTGTGGAAGTCAAATTATTAGCTCTTTATTGATGGGCCCCCATTACCCAGGACTTGATTAGTCACTGACAGCTTCTGTGAGTTTTGTCCCTGCTTCCAACGCAGGACCAACCAGAGAAGAGAAAATCTGCTCCCCTAACAACCACGGAGGACGCCCTGCATCGAATTAGGCAGCCTCCAGCTCCCCGAGGCCACAGCCCCCAGTCAGCGCGTCCTGGGGTCCTTCTCCGTGATCCATTCGGAAGAATCCCCACGCATCTGCCCACCTTGAAGTCTCTGCCAAGACAAGCCATGGTGCCCGACTCCCTGGCTATATAGAGCAAGTTCCGAATAGATAGCTTTTGCTTGTTGTTTGGTTTATTTTTACACCTGCCACGAAGAGATAAACAGAGCTTGAGATCTTTCCTGGATTAAAAAAAAAATGCACCAATAAAATAAGAGCAATTTAGAAGTGAGTTCTCTGCTTCGCCCTCTGAGGCGAACACTTCCTCCTGGTGTAGATCTCCCCGGGAACCATTTCCCCGCGATGGGTTAGCGGCGATGACCCCACGCTCCCCAAACCACGGGAGGAAGCCCTTGTGCCCGGGAGGACGCCGCACAGTGGCTCTCGGTGGCGCCGTTGGAGTCCCATGAAAATCAGGTCAGTCTAGAAGATCATTTTTCAAAACGTCACACAAATCATCTGGTGAAATCCACTTATTGCGTTCTCCGGGCCTAGCACAGTTCCTTGTTATCAAAGCAATACAATTAACTGGGGGAACAATTCATTATTTTAGACTGGTGGTCTAAAGGAATTTCATTTACCATGTCAAGATGATTCACAGACGCCGCAGGCTAGCGCAATGGATATCAAAATAGGCCGGGGGATTCGATAAAAATGCTGGGGTTTAAATATTTATTGTAAGCTTTACCTTTTTGCACTTGGAGTCCTTAAATACCCGACACTATGGCAGTTAGATTATTTAAATGTGAATTATAAGCCTCATAAGAAAGCAAATACCATTCTGTTTCCCGTTCCATTTCCTGCAACCCCTGGCGTTTCGGCCCGGTGCGTGGAATGAGGAACGTCTCGCGGCTGCTCTGGGCCGCCCAGGGCAGGGCCGGCTTGGAAGGGAGCGGACTCCTCTGGGACCGCGTGGGTTTCCGTCAGAACATGAGCTCAACTCCGCCGTCACCTCTTCGGATGCCACGAGCTACCACAGGTATTTCGTAATAAGTAGAAGATGCAGCAAAATGGCATCTTTACCCAGAAACTTAGGAGGGAAAGACACTGTATTTTCTTCCTAAGATTTAAGAACTTTGTGTCTTAGTAACCGTGTGTAGACATGCCCTAAAGAAAATGCAGTGTTAACATCTAATAGCTAAATATTAAATTGGAAAATATGCCTTTTTAAACCTCAAAATTGCCGATGAAAATCACCAAAAAAGAAATCAGGAATGTAGTTATCTTTAGAAAAACTCTAGGTTTTCCTAATGGAAGTAGAATGGTCTCAGAAGACTCCAGCAGTAACAACCTACTCATAAAATTTACTGATGTGTGTGTTTCTTTCTACAATTATGCAGAACAATTAATAAGTACAGGAATAAAACACTGCACATCAGGCGAAACTGCCTCGGAAAGAGCGCTCTCACTTTCTATACAAACACCGCGCTTCCGCTTCACATTTGAACAAAGCCTCAGAGAAGGCATTCATTTTGGAATGCTCTCCTCTCCGGTCTGTGTGAAAGCAGGCACCGCTATATATTTTAATTTCCCAGGAAAACAGCTTCATTAGGCGTGAAAGGTTAATTGCAGGTTTAAGTGGAGCTCAGGGACCGGTGCAAGGTCTGTCGTGAATTGCACAGCGCGCTTCAGGAAGACTTGAATGAGGGCTGTAGACTGTTTACCCTGCTGAAATGTTTTACTACCTCATTTACTATCTGTCTTCTTTTACGGCGTGTATTTGTAGTTCTTCTAAACCTTAATGGCTACAGTTTTATTTCACTGTAATCAGATTTAAATGGAAATACCATGCTGGGATGTCTAAATGCCTTCCCTCTGATTGTATACAGCTACGTACCAATCAGAGCCTTGGCCATCCTTCACACGATTAAGAAAGTGACTTTGGGAAACTTTGATGTTACACAGACTCTGGCTATTGTGCAGAGTTCATTTAACATTCAGTGTGGCCGCCCTTGCCAATATACAACTGGGGATGGGTGCATAATTAGAAAATATGCATTTCTATTCTAATTTATCTTTTGGAAGGCCAGCACGACTGAAGTCATTATTAGGCAGAACTCCAAAGGTTACACCGTGGAATGAAAATGCAAACACTTCAAGTGCCGGAAACTGGAAGGACAAATGGGCTAGCCACGTTCATGTGAGAGCTTAAAGAAATGTTTCTCTTTGCCTACCAGAGACCAACGGCAGACGTCAGTGTTTAAATACAAATGATACTGGTATTCGGGTGTCAAATTTTTGTTTGGCCTTTAACACATCGTAATGTTTTAAAATTGCATTTGAAGACGCACTGTACAAGTCCTCTAAAATGTAACCTTCCTCGTGTACCACAGATGCCGCTTCCGACAGCGCTGCCCGGTACTCCCTGGACACTGTGTCCTCACGGGGGGGGGGGGGGGGGGGGGTGGGGGGTGGTGGGGGGTGGTGGTGTGTGCTCGGTAAATAAGGACCATCACTGTCCGAGTTACTGGTGAACGTCTTCATGGCTTTTTAACAAGGAAAGCCTCCTTTAGATTTTAATTCTAATGTTAATCATATACTAGAAACTTTTATTTTGAAAAATTTTTGATTTTTTAGGGGCACCAACCTGACAAGAATCAGCCTTGAAGCTACTTTTCAAAGTGGGTAAATAAATTTCCAAATGGCATTCCCTCTTTCTAAGCCAAGTGGGAAACCATTTTCTAGTATTTTCTTTCTTCAATTAAAAAAAAAAAAACTGACATATGATAATACCTTGTTTTAAGTCCTAATCATCCTTAATTTAATTTCACTGGAGTACTTACTGCTCATTGAAGAAACTGAAATATGGCAGTTTTGTAGTAATAGACATAATTTATTTTCTATTAGGTATGGACATTGTACTTTAGCATTTCTGGTAGTAAAATGTCATTGGTTGCTTCAAATTAAATGAGATTATATGTGGCAGTATTTTATAAGCTGTATTTATAATGTATTATACAAAGTTAATCATTTCCATTATAAAACAATCAGCGACTACTACTAATAATACAAAATAAAAATTAAATCACACATTTCCAGGAAACTCCAAAGTCCTAAGGATCAAAAAATTCTTTGTAGAGTGAATCACTTCAGCCATTATTTCTTGAGTGCCTGTTATATATATCCTAGGCACTGCTCTGGCCCCTAAGGATTCAGCAGTGACTAAGACAGTCAAGACACAAAAGATTCTGTTCTTTCCGGCAGATTGAGGTTGTGTGCTCTTTTAACTGAGTTATTGTGGGGGTTGGACAGAAGGGCTTAGAAGAGTGCCTGGCACGTAAAAGCTCAAAAATGTCCATCATCTGACATGATACTGTAGCGAGAGCATCCTAAAGAGGCCACCAGAAACTACTAGAACTGATAAATGAGTTCAATAAAGTAGCAGGATAGGAAATTAATATTCAGAAATCAGTTGCATTATTATGCACCAATAAGGAACTATCCGAAAAAGAAATTAAGAAAACAATCCCATTTAAAATTGCATCAATGCCCCCCACCAAAAAAAAAAAAAATGCCTTGGAATAAATTTAACCAAGAAGGTAAAAAACGTGTGTATTCAGGAAATTATAAGACATTAAAGAAAGAAATTGAAGGTACAAATAAATGGAAGCATATACTGTGCTCATGGACAAGAAGAATTAACATGATTAAAATGTCCATACAACCCAAAGCAACCTATAGATTCTATGCAATCCTTATCAAAATACCAATGGCATTTTTCCCCAGAACTAGAAAAAATCCTAAAAATGTATTTGAAACCACAAAAGACCCTGAATAGCCACAGCAACCTTGAGAAAGAAGAAGAAAGTTGAAGAGATCGTGCTATTTGATATCAAACTATACTACGGGCTGTAATAATCAAAAC
This sequence comes from Phyllostomus hastatus, assembly GCF_019186645.2. Taxonomy (NCBI): domain Eukaryota; kingdom Metazoa; phylum Chordata; class Mammalia; order Chiroptera; family Phyllostomidae; genus Phyllostomus; species Phyllostomus hastatus. The sequence continues at coordinate 24,668,144 of NW_025334004.1, read as the reverse complement.
CTGGTGGTAATGGCATCCAAACAGACACACAAATCAATGGAACAGAATAGAAAACCCAGAAATACATCCACACGTACATGGTCAATTAATCTATGATAGAGGAAGCAAGGAAGCAAGAATATTCAAGGAGGAAAAGAGGGTCTATTCAATAAGTGTGTTGGGAGAATTGGACAAATACATGCAAGTAGATAAAACTAGATCACCTTCTTATACTATATACACCAATAAATTCAAAATGTGTTAAAGACTCCAATGTAAAACTGGAAACCATAAAATTCCTAGAAGAAAACATAGGCAGTAAATTCTCTGACATTCCTCTTAGTGATTTTTTTTCTGATATATCTCCTCAGGCAAGAAAAAGAAAAGAAAAACATAAACAAATGGAACTTTGTCAAACTGAAAAGTTTTTGCACAGCAAACCAGCAAAATAAAAAGACAACCCACTGAATGGGAGAAGACATTCGCCAATGATACAACCAATAAGTAGTTGATATCCCAAATTTATAAAGAACTCAGACAACTCAACACCCAAATAAATAAATAAAATATAATAAACAATTCAATTAAAGATACACAGAAGACCTAAATAGACAACTTCTCCAGAAAGGACATACAGATGGCCAACAGACATGTGAAAAGGTGCTCAGCATCACTAATCATCAGAGAAAGGAAAATTAAAACCACAATGAGATGTCATCTCATGCCTGTCAAAATGACTATCATCAATAAATCAACAGACGAGTGTTGGCGAGGACGTGGAAAAAAGGAGACCTCAGCGCACTGCTGGTGGGATTGCAAATGGTTCGGCTGCTGTGGAAAATCAGTATGGGGTCCCCTCAGAAAATCAGAAATAGTGCTGCCATGGGACCCAGCAATTCCACTTGTGGAGACATAGCTGAAGAAATCTGAAACACTAATTGGAGAAGATATATGCACCCCTATGTCCACTGCAGCATTATTTACAATAGCCAAGATAAGGAAACAACTGTAGTGCCCATTGATACACAGTGGATAGAGAAGGGGTGGTACACAGACACAATGGAATATTACTTGGCCATAAAAAAGATGGAAATCCTACCATTTGCAACAACATGGATGGACCTACAGGGCACTATGACAAGTAAGTCAGTCAGAGAAAGATAAATATCACATGATTTCAATTATATGTGGAATCTAGAGAACAAAATAAAGAAACAAAACAAAAAACAGTTCATAGGTACAGAGAACAAACTGAGGGCCACCAAATGGGAAGGGTTTGTGGGGGCTGGGTGAAAAAGGTAAAGGAATTAGGGATACAAGTTGGTAGTTATAAAACAGTCACTGGGATGTAAAGTACAGCATAGGGCATATAGTTGATAATATTATAATAATTGTATGGTGCCAGGTGGATACTAGAATTATCAGGGGATCACTTTAGAAATTATATAATTGTCTAATCACCACATTGTATACCTGAAACTAAAAAATAATACTGAATGTCAACTGTAACTGAAAATTAAAATTTAAAAAATGTCCATGATGATGACGATGATGATGATGATGATCATCATCATCCCTGAGTGAGGAATTTGAAATCAAACAGGAGGCAGTAGGAGAACAGTAGACACTCACGGTTTTCCCGCCCTCCTTCAGTAGCGTTCCTTCCTTCATTCAAAAGTTAGCGTGCCCACCGTGTGGAACGACAAAGGACAAAATTTAATAGAGACATGGCGTCACAGGCAACATCAATTCAGAGCAGCATTCATTGTCAGTGAGGCGGTAGTATTAAGTCCTCAAGCCAGAATTATTTCGGTGTCTTGCATAATGCAATTGAGAACTTGCTCATGAAGATATAGATGACTTATAAGTATTTTCCACTCATTAAAAAAATGTGAAAGTATTTGAAATTGGTAATGGGAAAATAGGAGAATGACATTAAACAAAGCATTGTTTATATTAATATTGCTTATGTTATTGGAAATAGGACTAATAATTAAGTTTTATAAATTTTTTAGAGCTAAAAATGCTTTTACATTCATTATCTAGGTTATTCCTTAAGACTGTTCTGTTGGAAGTGGGTCAGGAAGCTATTTTTATCCCTGCTCTGCAGATGGCCCAGAAGATGCACGGAGTGATTAAATGACTAGTTCAGGCTCTCACAGCTGCTATTAGTGGTGGGACCCGAACCCAGGACTCTAGATCAGGGGTCCCCAGCCCCTGGGCTGTAGACTGGGACTGGTCCATAGCCTGCTAGGACCGGGGCTGCACAGCAGGAGGTGACTGGCAGGTGAGTGGACCTTCACTCGCATCCCTGCCTGAGCTTTGCCTCCTGCCCCCTCCTCACTCCCCCCCAACCACCACCCTATCCGTGGAAAAACTGTCTTCCGTGAAACCGGTCCCCAGTGCCAAAAAAGTGTGGCTGCTGCTCTGGGTCCCGTAACTCACACTCCACTCACTTTACAGCTGTTAGAAGGAAACTGTTGCTTTGGTCCAAATGACTAGCGCATTATTTCAGATCAAAAAAAAAAAAAAAAAGAAAAAGGAAAAAACATTGGTAGGGGTGTGAATCAGTTATGGTCAAAAGCATTAATTAACGCCGATGGTAATAAAAACAATGATAATAATACAAAAAAAAAGCAACCCTGTCAGCCTTGGCTGGCGTAGCTCAGTGGATTGGGCGTGGGCTGTGAACCAAAGCATCCCAGGTTTGATTCCCAGTCAGGGCACATGCCTGGGTTGCAGGCCACGGCCCCCAGCAACCACACATTGATGTTTCGCTCTCTCTTTCTCCCTCCCTTCCCTCTCTAAAAAGAAATAAATAAAATCTTTTAAAAATGTAACATTTAACAAAACAACAAACAAACAACAAAACCCTGTCGTGTTAACATTGATTGAATGCCAACTGCATGCCAAGCACTGCCCTCAGCCCTCTGAGGCATGTTTTGCCCACGTACGCAGCAGGAAGGAGTGGAAGATAACACGGCTCACATCCGTAAACACGCACTGAGGGCATACTGCAGGCAGGGTGGTTCAAGTTGCTCTCCAAGAGTCATCACCGAACAGCACCGAGCTAGGGCAAGAACGCAAGGGCTCCTCGGTTTGCTCACAACTGCAGAAAGATGAATTCTGTGAAGTCGGCACAGGGCGGGAGGGAAAGACAGAATGAGACCTCCGAGGTGGGGGTGGAGGTCAAAGGTGCCTGATGCGGGTGATCTCTGAGCTGAGGTCTGAGAGACGAGAAGGAACTAGTCTGGTGAAGAAACACCGCATGAGGGACCTGGTGTGTTCAGGGGACAGGGAACCACCAATTCAACATCATGGAAGAGAAGGGTGTTCGGGAAGCTGCAGGGCACTTGCTGTGGCCGGAACACAGGTGCGAATGGGAGAACGGTGGGCGAGGAGGGAGGCCCGCAGAGGGGGCTAGTCCATAAAACAGCCTTTGGTGCCCAACGAGGGAGCTGATTTTGAATCTGCAGGCCAGAGAGAGCCATGGAATGATGTTCAGGAGAGAGGAGGCACAACCAGACTTTTATTTCAAAGAGACAACGCCAGTAGTAGCAAGGGGAACAGACCGGAGTGCGGGCGAGACTGCTATCATGAAACCCGGCCTGGAGCGCAGCAATCAGGACAGAGAAGAGCGGTGAAGAGGACAGATACCGAGGAGAGATTCAGTGGGAGACGGAACCGGGGAGGGTCTGAAACGACTCCCAGCTCTCTGGCTGGGGTGGCTGAGTACATGGGGGAGGAACAGGGAGAGCCAGGGTGTGTGGGAAGGCGGTGGAGCATTTGTTCAGTTCTGAACGTGCTGAGTTCGGTGACCCGTGGGGCGTCTCAGTGGAGAGGTCTAGTTGGATATGCAGGGGTGGAGCTCAGGGACGGAGTCTAGCCCAGAGGTGGAGCGTCGGGGGCTATTTGAATGGATGGAATCTGAAGACTTTGTACTTGTGCAGGTGGGTAACACCAGCAGCAGCTGTTGCAACAGTTAAAGCCTAAAATCTCAGTGGCTTAGCCAAACAGAAGTTTATTTCCCACTACATAACGCCCAAGGTGGGTGATCCTGACTGGTACCGGAATGTGTACGTGGGGGGCGGCCGCGGCAGCATCTGTTCTGTGTGGTTCCTTAGGGACCTGGAAACATGGTGCTTCGGTTGTGTTACCTTCAGTCTGGGGTCTTCTATGGCTGCCTTGAGCATTGACAGTTAGGCGCCAGGTGGGAGATGAGAGCGCAGGAAAGGTACACCCCCTTCTAAACCACCTTGGGCCAGAAAAGCTCAGGGCACTGCTCCAGGGCATCGGCAAGTACCACCTTCCGGAAACAACTCTCCGCTGCAGGGGAGGGGCGTGAGTCTTGGGTGGAGAGCTAGCAATCTCCGCCACTGGAGCGGATGGGGCCACCCTGGCAGAAAGAATAGAGTAAGGAGAATGCCAAGGAGAGGGCTGATAACGGTGGAGGAGATTCCATGAGAAGACAGGAACACCCAGAGAGGTAGGAGAAAGCCAGGACTGAGGTTCTCCAGACTCTCTAAGAAGACTGGTCAGTGGTTACTTAAAACCTGAGCATCCTACTTTCGTTTGCAACAAATAGCCCCCACATTCCATGACAACTGTAAGCCAGCGAGTTTGCGGCTTCCAGCTGTTCTTGACCCGAAATCCAGAATGTCCCTGGAGAGGTTTCTCTTGGTAGGAAGTTGGAGTAGGTGGCCACTCAGGTCACTTCTGGCCCCACAAATTCATGACTTTGGCAGGCTGGCAGCAAGGACCCCCATCTCACTGCTGGCCTCCTGTCCCACAGATGCTCGCACGGGGCAGCAGAGTGGATGCCACAAGTGTCAGTGTGAGGTCAGGGATGGCAGGGTTCAAGAACCTTCTTGCTACAAACATACACCTATTGTTGTTCAAGACTCTCGAAGGACTGGGCATACTTCCACCGGCGTGAGAACCACACGGGTAGTAGCAGGCAGGGCGAGTACCATGTTAGGTGTCGTTTCTACGATGCCAACCACACGTGTCAGGAAACTGGCTGTACGTCTCAGACGGACCGTGCTTACGCCCAGAGAGGGAGAGCCACGCTAGTGGGTGTCTGCCCTGTATCTCGGCCACCGCCATCTCTAGACAGGTTTTAATATCTGTGTCCGTATGGGTAATGCTCGTGAAAAATGGACACGGCTGCCACACTTGCTTGGCATCAAAGCATGAACAAGTCAAGTCGCCCTGAACGTCTTCAGAGAGACGTGGAGGACTTCAGACCGACTCTGGGGGTCCCCCCAGAAGCTTCCCTCTGTTCCTGAACAAACGCTCCCCAAAAGGAAAAATAGGTTCACCTTTCATGTGCGGATCTCTCTCTCTGGAGATCTGTACAAAGTTGGAGCCAACACAAACACATATTTTCTTTTTCTTAGCTCAGATACTTATTTGTAAGACACTAGACTGCAATTTTAAATCAGGCTAAAATAGTGTTGGGTGGCGATGTGTACCATTGCTTCCCATGGTGCTTATATTATAGTACTTGGGAGAATTGGAGACAGACACAAAGTTTATGTTGTCATATAACACAGACATACTGCATTAAATATTAAAAGACAAGCGATCAACTAAAAAAATGAATTTTAGTATTGTCCAAGGTGTTGTTTCTGCTCCCAAGTTCACAGCAATCAATATTTTTAAGTAATTTCAACATGAAAAGAAATGGAAACTCTACCACTATCTCTGCAAAGTCAAACTATTATTTCAGCAAACTCCAACGGTAAAGCATATTTATGCCTTTGATATAAAACTCTCAGCTCACAGGAAAAAGGAGATGAAATTATGCAAATCCTCACTTGTAGCCATTTGGATAAAATGGAAGAACAGAATGCCACACAGAATCATGATGTTTCCATTAATGTTACTATAAATTGCTTAGACCTTACCAAAAGTTATTACAGATAACTTAATGGCCAAAGGCATTTGAACAAAAATAGATGTGTCTGCAGCCAAACTGATCCCTGGGAAGCTTCCTTGGCTGAAGGAAAATGCTGTTTAGGACAGTGTATTCCTCAAAACAGACTCCGAACCGTCTCCCTGGCATTCGCTAAGTGTACCAGGAACCCCGGAGGTACACCTGCTCTCCAGCGATTCATCACGGGGACTTTTAAGAAGCAGCGTGTTTAAATGACCTCCTTTTATCTAACAGTGGATAGCATAAAGGAAGCCTTCATTCAGGGAAGCAATTTTGAGAGCCTGGCTGAGCCTGCCTCATAAATGCTAACCCTTTTGAGTGAAAAAAGTACCATTTCACCCCAGTCTGCCTTCAGGAACAATCAGAGTGGCCTCTGCGCTCCTGTACGCTGAGAAGCGTCCCAAAGACTCAGCACTACTGGCGACCTTTCAGACTCTCCAGGTGGGTGAGCAGACGTGAGAGGTCTGGAACTTTCTGACGGCATCTCCCGGGATGAACGCTGCCCTGAATTCACTCCGAGTTGTCTCCAGACAGAGAGAGAATTCTCCCCCACTGGTCCCACATTCTCCGACTACAGTTTTCTAAGTGATTTCCAACTGTATCTGTAAAAGGGACATCTTGCTAACCTCATGTTCCTCCTAGGGTGGCAGAGAAAAGGGTTAAGGGAAGGAAGGGGACCGAAATCCCTATGAGCACACGCCACTACAGCAGGCCTATTGGGGACAGAATCAGGATGTCATTTGGGGGTGGCATGAAGGACTCTGCCCTCTTTATTAGGCATGTTCACTTTGGATGTTGTCTACCTACTTTCAGTAAGTGCCGTAGCTGGCAGGAGGATGAAAAAACTCGCTTTCAGGTCAATAAGGGAAATCTCCTGTGATCAATGGTTGATTAGAGCAGGATCTTCTGAACAGGGTGGACTCTGGGCTGCGTGCTCTAAACAGTTTTCAAGGGAGTCCCACCCTGAGGTCTGGGCAGGAGGCCAGCTCCCCACCCAGATGCCGCTGACATTCGGCCCAGTAGCCAGTGAGTTCCCATAATTAGAGAACTTTTTTTTTTTAGTAAAGAAAAGACTTGCATTTTAGAGGCATTCTACTTAACAAAGTAGAGAAGTATCGGAAAAGAGTATGGTACTATCAACGTTTTAAAAAACTATGAGTATTGCAAATTTGGTTTCATATTCTGTTACTCCAACTCCTTAATTATCAAAGTTGGAGGAATGCAGATTATACATTTTATTTGCAAAGATATTTATGGCTTTCCCTAAATGTCGGAGAGGATCTTCAAAGGACAAAGTCCGAGTGGCTGATTTATAATTGACCATGTATGTTGTGTCTCTCCACCCCCCTTTTTTGGGGGTAAAAGACTACTTTTTAGAAATCATTTTGAGAAACTGGGATCACGATAATCAAAACAAAAGCAAATCCCGCAGAATTTTGCGTGGATAACTACAGCTTTTAATCAGGTATATCGCATTTCCATTTTTTTTAAAGATTTTATTTATTTATTTTTAGAGAGGGAAGGGAGGGAGGGAAGGAGGGAGGGAGAGGGGGGAGAGACAGAGAGAGAGAGGGAGAGAGATGGAGAAACATCAATGTGCGGTTGCTGGGGGTTATGGCCTGCAACCTAGGAATGTACCCTGGCTGGGAATTGAACCTGGGACACTTTGGTTCCCAGCCCACGTTCAATCCACTGAGCTACGCCAGCCAGGGCTCACATTTCCATTTTGCTTTCTGGAGTTGCACATAGCCAACCTGTCGTTTTCATTGCTTTGGTCAAGTACTAATTGAGAGGAGAGAACGGAGACGTAAAAATCCCGATCCGGGGTCAATGAGCCACGATGCCAAAGGACTAGCTGCCTTTTCCTAGAGAGCCGGAATAGTCTGCAAGAACGGAAGGTCAGTGGATAAAAGCCAGATCCTAACACTCATGACTGGGTGTCTACCGTCTAGTGGCGATCACTCTGCTGCACCCTTATAGCACACTTTGCAGGAGATTGTAAGCAACGTTCTCTAAAAAACACTGCATGCGCTCGTTGCCTGGGAATGACATGGCTGGCTTAGGATGGGACAACTCAAACGGCCTGAACTGACCCAGCTGAGGCAGGGGCTAAGCCACTTAGACCTCAAACTGAGTTTCAATTCAGATAAAAGCAACAACTAAATTGTAGGTTGCTGAATGGCTTGTTGGTTTGACTGCACGGTGCTGATCAGCACCCGGGGGTGGTGCCTCCACGGCATGGCCAGCTCATCTTCCGGAGTGCACGACCCAGCGTGAAGGGGTGTCACGCTGCCACTCTGAGCAGGGCCTGCGTTCAGAGGTGCCATTCAACACGGCAGAGGCACCTGAGGGGGAAACGTCAAATACATCCCCGGAATTACTGTAGGATGAAATGGGTGATTTAATAACTATAAGAAATTTGGGGAAAGGCCCGTTTAGAAGGAGAAAACGGCATATGATGCCACATGAAGGTGCTGTTAGAATACGGAGCATCGGCATTCGAGTGTGAATCGGACACAACTGATGAGGCAGAGACACGTCCCCCGAATCCCAGCACAGGGGGCAAGATTCCTAAACACCCTAAAGTGGCCACTGTGATAACACACGCGAATCTGTGCCACACTTGATGGAAGGATTCAGGGACGACCGAGCTTTGAAAGGTGCTTCTTTCTTTCACAGGATATTTGCCTTTTCTCAGACCTTTAAGGGGGATCGATCTTTGAAAGAAGAGGTGAAGTGAAAAGAGAAAACATGTATTTTTTTAATATACGAAGGCAAACTGTTCCACTTCCCATTTTTAACACACTGATGCGTTTTGTTCTAGTATTACTCAAAATTAGATTTCTGATAAAAGTTCATATTAATTATCCCACAACGCAGTCTAATCACTGCTGACATTTTGAGAAGAAGATGTGAAGGAAGCCAAGATAAAAACTAAAATGTGGGTGAGAAATGTTACATATGTTCCTCATTACAGCCCCCCGTGAGTTCATCTTTCCTTACAGGAAAACCCAGCCAGGGCGACTCTGAGAGGCAGGACGCAGGCGCAGGGGCCCCCGGCTGACCCGAGCGTGGCCCCTTCACACCGGGCACTGCCTAGTTTTTAGATGGCATGCCAAGGAGATTTTGGATGTATTTCAGTTTCAATGTCATTGTTTCATTAATTTTCGTGACTTTTAGTGTGGTGTAAAAATAAGGTGGAATGTATCAAGGTGTTACACATGAGAGCTCTGTCAATTTAAATGATTAGCCTTAGAATTAAGCGAGCACTAAATCTAATCTGACACTTCCTTTTAAATTCCGTGAACGTTGCAAACGTTAATATTAAAAAACCAGGTACTTTAATTATACAAAAAATCCTTAAACCCCAGTATGAATTATATGTTGTCAAGCTCAGCATCTACACATTTTTCTCTTTTTAAAAATGTGAATATAATTGGCCCCTATAGTTTATTTAGTTGGCATAAAAAGCCCATAAACTCAATACAAAATTAAGTTTTCCATAAAAAGGTCAAAATTGCTCCTGGTTGAACTGCGTGAAAACCAAGCAGAAATGCTATTAAAATATAAAAAGCAAGAGAAAATACCGGTTTTGATTCTCTCGTCTTCCTCAGGATAAGTATTCCACAGAATGGGCTTACAGACAGCTGTGACAAATAGCGCCAGGACTCAGTGAGAATCCTCGCTAGTAACCCCCCTGAAGTGGGCTTAGTCTTAGAAGCAGGAGAGAAGGAAGCTCACAGGACTCACTTCTAGAACCTGACCCATAAGGGCACTTCGCACACGCACAAACACATGCGCGTAGTTGTGGGGTGGCCGGCTAAGTCCTTAGAATCAACAGGTTGCAAAACAGTTTATTAAATTTACAGTGGTGCTCTTTGTATAACCAGTATGAACACAAGCAAAATACTTGCTTATTTAAATAAAAGCTGTTTTACATCTGATTTTGATTAGACCATTTGAACAAAGGAAAAGACAGTGATTATCAAACACTGAATCCGGGGCCCTTGGTTTGAGATAATGAGTCACTAGACAATTTCCCTCTCAGGGATACACGGGACCAGACGTTTATTAAGGAACTTTTCAGGGCTTTATATTAGGCAATTAATACAGGTTTCACTATAGAAAATTGCATGTTCATGACTTTCTGTTCAAGTTACATGAAATTTCACGTAAGGAAAAGCTCACGAAGCCCAAGATTTTCTTCCCACCCATGTCATTAAGATTCGTATTTGAATATAGTTCCCTTCATTAACAGCAAATCAATTAGCTCCAATTTATGAACAAGGGCTGCTAAATTTAACCACAATAGTTTGCACAGTTTTAATTTGCATTCATGAAAAAAACACAATAAATTAATTTGCTACTTGGGAAGAATGTGACAAATGCATTAATCATGAAGATACTAAATTCAGTTTTCTTTACTCTTCCTCACAAAGACAGATGTAAGATAAGAGACCACGCCTTGAACATTCTCGAAGCAGAAAGAGATGTAGTGATTACAATGGGGATATTCTCAGAACTAGAGAATCTGAGCTGGAGGGAATCTCAGAAATCCCCTGGTGTAGCAAACAGGGAAAAGAACAATTCCATCTCCCGAAGTGTCCATGGAGCAGAGTAGTAAAGAGCGATTTGTTTTTTTCATTTTCTCCTTTGGAAACCACCACAAAAATTAGAATTTGCCAGGACTGACTAACTGGCTTTTCACTGACTTTGCTTCCCTCCTGAACCAAGCCGCTCCTCACCCCCGAGGTTGCGAGAGCTCAGAGATGACACGCTCACTCATAACATGAAATGTTCATTGCACAATTTAGATTTTTTAGAAAGCATGAGAACAGCACTAAAACTGTTCCCAACACCTACACTGTGCACCAATTCTTTTGACAAGCCAATGAAATACTGTCAAACACATTTACAACTGTGTATCACTGTGGAAAGATGTGGATGAAAAAACATTCAACAGCAATGCATTGTATTGTAAATATTTCCCTAATGTTGCTACTTGTCTTTTTACTTTTATTTTTTTTTGTCTTAGCATCAAACTTTTGCTTTTAGATGTAGTTCCACTCACAGATCTTCTTCCTGACTCCTATGTCATGTGACTCCTATGTCATGTGACTCCTATGCCATGTGACTCCTATGCCATGTGACTCCCATGTGCTGCCTGGAAAAACCTTCCCTACTTCCCATATAAGATACTCCTTGTGTTGTCTTTGTTGCTTTCTATTTACTGTAAATTTTGATATTGTTAAGAAAATACAGCCCTGGCCAGTGTGGCTCAGTTCCTCAGAGCATCATCCCATAGACCAAAACACCACGGGTTTGATACCCGGTCAGGGCACATAACTAAGTTGTAGGTTCAATCCCCGGCACGGTACTTACGAGAAGACAACCAATCCATGGTTCTCTCTCACATCGATGTTTCTTTCTCTCTCTCCCCCTTCCTCCCTCCCTGCCTATCTAAAAGCAATGAAAAAATGGCCTCAGGTGAGGACTACAAAAAAAGAAAAAGAAAATGCGAAATTACTAGAAGCAATGCTAATCACAGTATTCTTAGCAAATGTTCAAACTTTATTAGTGACTTTTGAATGAGATGTTATTCTAATTTTTGACTCACTACATACATATAATATACATGCAGGTATAGAGCACATATAACATGCATGTAGTGAATGTAATATACACACATGTTAATTACCGGGTTACATGAAGGTGTTGATATAATAATGCAAGTCATGGGGCCACTTCACCATCACTGGAAGCACCTTAATCCTGAAGTAAAGGCTCGGACAAGAAGATTCTGTTAGTGCACACGGAATGATCTGAACAGAAACTCAAAGAGCCTTTCATGATTTATACACGTTGCGTCATAAAAGTGACTCGTAGTCTCCCTTTACCGTGGGATAAAGCAATGCCACTATGGTAACAATCTGAGGGAAATAACTCACGTGTCCACTCACGACACTGGGGCTGTGTTTTCCTTGACCTAAACATTTTTAATTATTTTTAACCTAATTGATCTTTGTTTCTGGAGAAATGAACTTAGTTTCTTCTTCTCTTAACCTATGACTCTGTTATCTATGTTATTCTTTATGTGAAAGCGCTTGCTTTATTTCTTATTTTCTTATTAGTTTAAACATTTTTAAATCTACTTTTAATAGTGTCACATATGCCAGCAGGAAAAAGGAATTTTTTTTTTTTGCGAGAGATAATCTTTACTCCCTTTTGAAAAATAACATTATCCTGGTTATTTATTTATGTATGGAAAAAGGCTATGTTATTTTATTTTAAAGTACACATAATTTTGATGGTCTATTTATCCTCAGAAAATTTTACAAAATTAAATTTTATCTCAGTGATCAGAGACAAACCACTTTTTATTCTGGTTTCTTTACCAAAACACACAAACCCCAGTTGACAAATGGTTCTGCTTGCTTCTTTAAAAGATAAGGCTTAAAATAAAAGTAACTTCCCAAAGTCAGGCGATGCCAAGGAGCCTACGTAGAGCCACAGAATTTTGTCCACTCCACGTAAATCTTAGTGCCAAACACGTCTGGTGAACCAGTGGGGCTGGGCCCGGAGAAATTTCAGACCCTGGTCCAGCGCCCCCTGGACACGCGGCCCCGGGCTGCGCGGCTGGCAGCGCCCTGGAGCAGGAGGAGAGTCACGGTCGGCGAGGCTAGCACGGCCGCGGGCGTTTAAGAAATGTTTTCCCTCCCAGGCTTGAGACACGGGCATTTCTGGTGAACCCGAAGGGTCCACCGTATTCAGTTAACCTTTTTACCTAACGGTATTGGCAAAAGTAAAGTTACTAAAATGTCACTAACTTCAGGATCGCTCCATTTCAAGACCAGGGGAGTCGCCCATATTTTGTCCTGACGCTGCACCTGAAGTGACGTTCAGTGACCCGTGTCTCCTCTGGCAACGGTACGAGGCGCGCATGCATGGCACCTGCCGCTCGCTGTTCTCAACACCTGGACGGCCCCCCTGAAGACGCCAACCTGCGACAGGTACCGTTGGAAGGTGGATGATGGGTGCCGTCATCCACCCGCCAGCCAGCGCACCCTGGAAACGCAGGGGTGGGGGGTGCTAAAGAACGTAAGAACCGTGTCATCGAGAGGCGGAACTGGAGCCTCTCACTTCCTTTGTGAAAAGTCGTCAATTACAATTTTCTTCTTATCCTTGAATACATGGTCGGTCCTCTATAGACTTTTGAAACAAAAAGGACAGCGGAGCCCCCATCTCGGCCCTTCCCTTTCACACTGTGTCATGATGTTTCTCCCCCTTTTGTCCCTTATTCTGTGGCTGCCTCTTTTGGAACCACCCCTCTAGCTCCCGGCTTCCTTTAAAAAGCAGGTGGCGTGATGGCTGGCGTTTGACATCCTTGATTAAATAACTGCATTATCTAAACTACCCTTCTAGTCTACAGAGACCTCCTTTTGTGAGACTACAAAAAATGTCTGCTGAAGTGTCTCTAATGCTCTTTTATTCTGCGAGCAGCGTCGGCCGTCACATCATTATGTGGCACTGCGGAACTAGAGGGAATTTCAGACAGTTTCAATAACCATCGCTATTATTGTGCTATTCTTAACTTCTCTCCTTGGTTCGCAGATACTTTTTTTTAATATCTTCTGTACATACAGCCGTCGCAGAAAGAAGTACTGATATTCTGATAATTCTTAACAACTTCATTTTTCTCTTAAAACTTTTTGCAGTTTTAGTACCAGTGTCTATAAGATATTGGGTTTGTATGACTTTTTATATATACTGACTAGAAGAACTCCCTATTTTATTAACATTTCCATTGCAGGCCATGAAGGTGTTTTTACTAAAATGCACCATGGAAATAAATCCAGATTTTGGTGAAACATCACAGGGTTACTTTAGGGGAAAGCTCAAATCTACTTCATGGGCTTTGGGGCTGCTCTGCCCCTTCTGAGAGTTCTCCTTGGAGGTTTCTACCAAATGAGTCCCATGGCAGACAAAGCTGGCTGGAATCTTGTGCCCCTCTCAAACTACGGGCATCTGTGATGCAGAAGAACAATCAGATTACCCTCTAGTGGGCCATCGTTGGGTGTCTCAGAATTACAGCCTCAGTATTACTTTTGCCCACAGTCCAGCTTTTGCCATGTCTTTGGAGGTGCCTGTGATACCTTCGGCCTTGGCCGGCCTGAGTTCTGTGAGCAGCAGCAGGATGACAGAGGTGAGGTCAGGGCACACCCCCGCACGGGTTGTGCGGGAGTCGGCACGAGATTCCATCCACCTCGGAGCACCGAGGGGCGATCAGAAGACAGTGTGCGCCAGAACACACCACCTCTCAACATTACAGCCAAACCGCTGCCCTCTCCCGGATGGGGGGGATGTGAATGGGGGCGTCTAGGATGACTTGGGAGAAGTGGAGATCCCAAATTCATCCTCTTTATTTTACCGGTTGTATAACCTTTTGTAGAGCACGAATGATAGTCACACTGTGCATCAGGAATGTGACTGAAAACGTTACTGTGCATTGAAAAAAAAACTGGAGGCCCCCTTGCTGGCTATAATGTTTATGTGCTCACCGCAGACTGAAACGCTGTCTCTTTACTCTTGTATTAAGTGATACCTTATAGACCATGGCGTTTCCTCGTGCTATTTTTAAGCATGACTGTTGATGGGTTTCAAAATCTGACTGGCATTCTACTTAGCACAACTGGGAATAACCACACAGATTTGCTCATCACAGAATGAATCAAAATTTGTACTATTTATTGTGATGCATATTATTATTACACACCTACCATGGGCCAGGCACTACTCTGACCCTTCCAACAACCTGCAAGGTAATTGTCATCAGCTTATCTTGCAGATGAGAAAACGTAATCCTGAAAGAGGTAGTAAGATGCTAGCTAACAGCAATTTATGGTAGGACCGGGATTTGAACCCAGGTCTGTCTGTCACTCCATACTGCCACACCGCCTGTCGACACATACACAATGACCGCCCGAGAGCAATGCCTCTCAACAGTAACAGACTCAATGTGCTCCTTTGACAATACTTGGTAGTGCTCCTTATTACCTGAAAAAGATTCACAAAGCATGAAAAATATTTACACAAATACTTTTCACTAAAGCAGTATAGTGTTCTAACTGTAAACTTCAGGATACATCATTGGAAAGTAACCTTAAACTAAGGTGCATTTCTGTATGCGATGCTTGCACATGGCCATCCCAGAAGGAGCCAGATACTTTCACGTGTTTGTAGGATCTCCAAGCATCCTTCGGGTAAAGGTGCAGATCAACAGAAGTGTCTTATTGGTGACTCAACATACGTGGGGTACTCTTGCCTTTGAGGTGGTTTTGAATAACTCTAGAAAGCTCCTAAGCAAACAAACAAACAAAAGTATAATCTATCAACTTACACGGTGGTTTTATTTTTGGAAAACTGAGTATATATGAAACCCATAAAATGGACTTTAACACAGAAGTTCTAGTTCAGAGCATCGTGAACTGTTTTTGTTATTGTTTTTATGTCCACGGGTGTCCAGCAGGGCACTCGAAACTGGTGAGCGAGACCTGACAATTGCTCATTGTGTGGTTCTGTGTGACCAGGGCATCCGGGATCCCTGGGTCCTCCCACGGAATGCCTTTATGGGGTCCCAATCACCACGCAAACCCAGAACGCCCTGCGAATTCGTGAAGAACTTGGGGGGAAAGTGATGCCTGCGCTGAGCATCGCTGCTGTGAATGTGCTCTCGGCTGAGATGTGAAAAACGGCCAAGGCGAATGAATCGAGGCTCGCTCCCCCTTCCCAAGCCTATGGGAAAAAAAGGAGAAATTCTCACCTAACTCTTTGTCTGGCTTTTTCTACTTCAGCACAGCATTGTTGCTCTGTTAGGTCACTGTACTAGGTATCAAAATACAACAAATTACACCCAAATCTTAGAGGCCAAAAATAACAAGCATTTGTTAGTCTCATGGTTCCTGTGAGTCAAGACTTGGAAGCTGCTTAGCTGACTGGCTCTGGCTCAAGGTCTCTGATGAGGCTGCAACCACGATGCTGGACTTGGGGATCCACCTTGGAGCTCCCTCACATGGCTGTTGGCAGGACACCTCGGTTCCTCGCCTCACGGGCCCCTCCACAGTGAGTGTCCTCATGTCCCCGCATCTGGCTTTTCCCAGACCAAGTGGTCTGAGAGGGAAAACGAGGAGAAGCCGAAGCCTTTCATAACCTAGTGTCTATAGCTGCAGACTGCGACTTCTGCTGTATGCTCTCTGTTGGAAGCAAGTCACTAAGTCCAGCCCACTTTCAAGGGGAGGAGGGTGAGGCTCCACTTTTGAAGGGAGGAGTATTGAGGAATTTGTGGACACATTTTAAAATGACCACAGTCATGAAAAGCCAGGGACAAGCTGTCCCTATTTGGAGTGAGAAAGACCTAGAGAATTGGTAGGGTTTCTACAAATCTAATACAATATAGGTGTGGAATGATGGGAAATAATGTGATGGAAAAATGGCTGTTAATGGGTCTAGGTTTAGAGATCAGTTAGGAAAATGAGACTGGAGATGAGGAGAGAATGCTGGGGGGAAACCAGCAGGTAGGTGAGCAGACTCTTAAGGCAACTATAAGGTTCATTTTATATAATCTCTCTCTCTCTCTCTCTCTCTCTCTCTCTCTCTCTCAGGGTAGGGCAAAAGTAGGTTTACAGTGTTCAGGAAACACAGAGTTTATTCTTGTATTATTATTTATTATTTTCCATACGAACAGCTATAGCACAGAACCCTACTACCTTCATTGGATCTGAAGAAAAACAAAATATTTACTGTGATTCCTAAATGGTTTTGTTGATAGAATCCACAGGAAATAATTAGGCGCATGGAAACCTTCCACTACGCCTCCTGCGTCTGCCACTGGAGAAGTTGGGGCTGGGGTCGGAGCAGAGCTGTATGGAGAAGCCTTCTCCACCCGCTGCACCTCCTCCAGGCTGAGTGAGCCCGTCCCTTCTTATCAAGTACATTCTGTGCAGCATTTCGGCCAGCTGTCCAGTCTAGCCAGCTTTCAGGTTCTCTGGTCTACCATTTACTTCTGCTCCCATGTAGAATTCGAACATCTCTCTGACATAAACACAATCTGTTGACCTGTTAGCTTCGGAAGATCCACACGCAAACACTCAGGGTGATGCTGAATGCCAGCTGGAAATGGGGGCCTCCGTGGGGGCTGCTCCTTTTCCCACAGGGTCACCGCTGGGGAGTTCTACTGCTGAGTAAGGGCCAGCCGTTTTTGCCGTTTACAGAACAGTTCTTGTTTGTTAATTATCTGGGAATATTTGATGCATTCCTAATGGGAAAGAATTCACTAGTTCCCACTGCAGACCACAGGTCTAAAACACACAAGGACCGTGTTCCCTCTGCCGGTCCAAATCCAAATTCTGTTCATTTACCCCTCAAGTCCCAGCCTCAGACCTGATTTGTCCAGCGAGCTCTTCTGATTACCACAGATGTCACCCAGATTTCCCTCCTTCTGAACTTCTTCACCCCTCAAGCCTGTGCTACGTAATTCAACTTCTGGTGGTTTTATTGTTTGTTGCTGGTTTATCAGCTAAGACCGAAGAGGGTCCTCCAATCCCTGACCCCGCTGTAGGTCTGAAGAAATTCTCACTGGTTAATTTGAAAAATCTAATTACCTCCTAAGATGTACTGAAACGAAAGTTTAAAATCATTTAAACACTTCCTGAGACCTTCTGAACCCTATATTCCACATAGAAGGTGGCTACTGTTGTTTGTTCGTCTAGTAACTACTTAGGAGGCAAGGAGAAGGCACTGGCGAAGACGCTGCAAGCCAGGACGCGCACGGCTCCAGTGGCAGGTTCCTTATTTTGCAGCGGGCAGGAACCATGCATAAGATGACGGGTAAATGACGGCATTCTTTATTTCTGGAACTTACTGTGTACTATCAACCACAATTAGAAATAGGGTTTCATATGAGACAAGTCCATTAATCAAAGAATACATGTTTGTAGTAACGACAAAAGCAGTGATTTTCGTTGCCCCCTCCCCCCCTTTTGTTACATGTTTACATAGAAAGGACCCGGTGCGTTAAGCACTGAGCTGACCTGAACTATGAATAACCAGGCCCTGCAGAAAGTGCTTTCCACTTAAGCATCATTATGAGCAAAATGTGGTTATCGCCACTGTTTGGTGAGCTTTTTCACAGGGCCTTTGCTCCTTCTGAAATGGCATTTGAGAAAAGATAAACGAGAATATTTCTTTGAAATATTAATCACTCTTGGACTTTTTACTGCATGGGAAGATGATAATACATTTAAATAACCCTTCTGAAAACAGAAAACAGCAAACCACTACAGAGTGAGCAGGCTTTTTGCATACTTTATCATATCTAGTCCGCACAATCACTCTGGGAGACACTACGGTCCCACCTTACGGAGGGAGAGACTTGGAATCCCAGAGATGGCCCAAGGTCACATTTTAGCTACTGAACTTGAAGGCAGAATTAGAACCAACCCCAAAGGTCCTACAATGTTCCCGTCACCATGTCTCGGGGACTGGGTGACCCGCCCGGGTGTGAGCAGCCACCCTCTTCCATTGTGTCGCAAAAGTGAAACCCCTGAGCGCAGTCTGTGTGCCACACCTGGAGACCACTACTGCTGGGACCGCCCCTGAGACGGGTCCTCCAGGGCGTTATAAACACCAGACGAAGGGACAAGGAGGGGCTGGAGCATGAGGCCAGCGCAT
This sequence comes from Phyllostomus hastatus, assembly GCF_019186645.2. Classification (NCBI taxonomy): domain Eukaryota; kingdom Metazoa; phylum Chordata; class Mammalia; order Chiroptera; family Phyllostomidae; genus Phyllostomus; species Phyllostomus hastatus. The sequence goes on along the minus strand of NW_025334004.1, from coordinate 24,649,501 downwards.
GTCCAAGGGTGGCAGAAGTAACTTTCTCTGGGTCGGGGGGGGGCTCCCAGCAGAAAGACCCTAAGGTCCCGGGACTGCAACTGGTCCAGCACCGAGATGTCCCTCGAAGACACAGAGCATCTCTGGAGCTGGGGTGTTGGGCAGTCCAGGACATCTGGATATCCCCCCGCCCCCAATTCTAATGCACATGGAATTACAGAGCAGGAATTACAGTAGAGAAAGAGATTTGCTTTACAGAAATGCACCAAGCAGCTTTAATGCACGGTCCATAAGGTGAGGGACAGCCGAAACCACAGTGCTGTGCTCACTGTCTGTGCAAGTTCAGTTCCCTTAAATGTTTTATTTACAAGCATTTTGCCTCTTTGTTTTGTGTTGGTGCATGATCGATGGACCGAGACTGTTTCAAACAAAAGGTCTCCGAGGGCTGCGGCTGGGTTGACCTCACTGGCTGTGTGCAACACCAGCCAGAGCCCAACAGGCATTCGAGGAATTTATAATGTTTTGGGGGGTTGGTGATTACGATTAGGCTGCAGCTGAAATCCGAAACAACTCAGCAGACTGAAATGTGAGGTCGCTGCCTGCCAGCAGTCACCATCAAGTTCCTGGTGCGTGAGTATGACGCCGAGATTTTAGGGATGGAGAGTGCCCTTTACAATGGCCCACTGGAACTGGAAAGCCTTCTGGACCAGCGAGTGAGAAGGAGCTGACTCAGTAATGTGCCTGCAAACACTTTAACACTGCACCTTAAAGGATGCTCTGCTTTGAACGGATAATTGGCGCAATTCTTCCCTTTCTCTGTGTCTGTAACTCCCATTGAAATCAATGAGAATTGCATATTCAAAAGGACAGGGGAACAAAGTTGCAGGTTGAATTAATGGGATAAAGGACTGCAGATCTCTTAAAGCTCGGGCAATTAAATTGCGGCCTCACACAGTTCTCTAGGGTCGCCAGCAATTTGCTGGCCTAGGAGAGCTGGCTGACTTCGTTTTCCAAGGTGTCACGATTTATAGAATGCGTTTTCTTAGACATCAACAGGTGATCCTTCTCAGCTCAAAATCCACCTCCTCACTCTAATCTCTTTAGGATCTGATACCTTGGACTCCGGGATTTCATTCACATGCCCTCCTCACCGGCTAACCTTGTCAATCAATCAATTGGAAAAATCTCCATTTAAAAGTGATGCAGAGTAAGCATATGTGACTATCTTATTTTTCTGTAAAAATCTTTGTCTGTGCGTCACCTCAGTGTCTTTTCCAACTAGAACAAAAGCTCTGGCTGACAAGAACTTTATTTTGTTTATCATTATATCCTTAGCACTTGACCTGGTTGTACTTGTTAAACAGTTTTAGTCATCCAGGCACTTACAAGCCTATTTGATTAGATATCCATAAAGCCACAAGAACAATATTTGCCTTTAAACATGCAAACTTATACAATGCAATATTTGCACTTAAACATTCTTCTACTGAAGGGAAAGAAAGCATTTGGTAACCGCCTACAAATGCTAGTTTCTCCACAAATATATTTCTTCAATGAATGCTCACAACAGTGGGGCGGGATGTGATATTTCCATATTTATGGCACAGATACAAAAATGGAGGCTCGAGGAATTAGCTTTCCCATGCACGCAGGAAGAGGAAGTCGCAGAGCTGAGGGCTGACTCCTCTTCTGACTCCAGGGCTCATGCTTTCGTCTCCCTTTCTCTCACTGCTCCAAAAATAAGGGAAGGAAGCCCCTTCCAAGAGTACGAAAGGGTAATGATCCCATGGCCATCAGCATGGAGAAGTACTTGGTAGGGTAGGGGTACAGATGAGCTGAAGGGGAATAAAGTGACAAGGACAAAAATGCCGGGGACTGGCTATCTGGCCCAAGGCCGTGCCCCCCCCACCCCCCGATGGCTCACTGACCGCACGCCCAGTCTCGCTGGCAACATACAAGATGCCACCGTATTTCCATCTGCTTTGATTCATCGGGGACTGTTTGTGAGCCCCAAGTGCCTGCTCTTGGCTCACGCAACCTCAGGATTCCGTCACATCTGCAAGCTTTATGGGCCGTCCCTGAGTTTTCCTCTCCAGGCTTATCTTTCCCTGGAGTTTTCTGTGTCCCTAACACACTGCCCCTCCCAGTCTGACCACGAAGTGTTCTCAAAGCCAACCGCATCCCTCATTTGCACTTAGACTTGAAACCTCCATCGGAATCCCAATCGTCTAATTGTGCGATGGGGTCCGCGGTGTGGGGACCCGCGTGGGGGTGTGCGCAGCGGTCTGGACGTCCCTGCAGGTTGGCTGCCGTGTTCTGTGGGGTCACCTGTGCTTTCTAACCCTGACCTGGGCTCCTGCCTCTTCAGTAAGATCATGTGGAGGGTGCGGGGAGGTAACTGCAAGATAAAGCCTTCCAGAAGTTTAATAATAAAATTATTAATAGTAATAATAAAATAATCATGGTAGTAATAATAATAAAACTGACCATGCATTATTGATCTATTCCAGGTGCTACACTAGCCGAGCCCTTTAATCAGATTATGTCATTGAATCCTTCCACAGCCCCGAGGGAGAGGTTGCCTCCCCATTTTCTACTTGAGGGAACCACGGTTTTATGACAATTAAGCACCTGGGCTACGGTTTTGCAAGTGGTATGCGACAGAGCTGGATGCGAACCAGGTGTCCTGAGCCCCGAGCTGGTGATCTCGGTCAGCCACGCAGGGACGTGGGTGAGGCTGGAGTCAGCTTTGGGCGCTAGCGTTGGTGGGCGGGACCCAAGGACTCGGGACCGTCCGTGGAGGGCATCTCATAACTAGACAATTGGGATTATGTTTAAGCTACTGATGACAGCTGTGGAGAGGAACGTTCTCTATGCAGGCAGGGAAGAGAAGTAGGAATTGGTTAAAATATTTTCTGACTTGTACTGCAATTCAGTTTACAAAGGACTTTCACGGTTTCTCACGCATCTCACTGATCACTGTCTCTCCCCGGGCCCTGGTTTCTGGGCTCACAGTAGTCAGCTTCCGCAACGCAAGGCAGTGTTGACACACAGTCCTCACCATCCTCCTGCGGAGGTAGGAGCGGGGGGCGGCGGTGGGCCCTGGGGGCTCTGGGCAGGCTGGCGACTTTGCCAAGGCCACGTGGTCATGGGCAGTGGCAGCAGCCAGGGCGCCTGGGTCTCAGCCCAGTGCTCCCTCCCCACCCACACTTGAGAACGTCCCTCTGACTTCGCTGTTGCCACTACAAGAAGGGCAGTTACATTCTTCCAAGATTTTGGGTGAAAGAATTTTGACATCTGATGAACTGTTATTTCTCCACATCAGTTGGTAGTCTTTGCATTATTATAATATGTGATTACATAATAATTTATGTACATTTTTATTATTTTTACTTATCTACATGATCAATTTCCTACTACTGTAAATAAGGCTGGGTTGACCATCTCTGCTTCTCATTATTGGACAAGATTCTGACTCTTTAAGGGGATTTCTAAACGTGGAGTAACTAAGAGTGAGGGTCTCAACTGTCCTGACGCTCTTGACACAGTGTCCCGGTTCCTTTCACAGGCCCTGATGCTGTACCTCTGCTAGCAATATTTAGGAGATGCTTGGTTCATCTGTATATGTACGTTATATAGGTCATTTTCCCCTAATTTGACAGGTGAAAATTATTGTTTTAATATCTATTTGGTTGACTACTAGTTAGACTATAGGCTTTTAATTTTTCTCAATTGCTTCTTTGTGTGTTTTGTCCCGTTTTGAACTGCTTTTAGATTTTCGTTATATGTCTTAGCCTCCCCTATAATAAAACAATCACTGCTGTATCGTATTTGTTGGAAATATCTCCGTAGACTCTCTGCCCCTGCTTGCTTTAGTTTCCACTTGCTGTCAGTGAAGACCTCTAGCACTAGAGGGCCCCGGTCCCGTGCCCTTCTTGCAGCCTCGTTCTTCCTGACACCCCAATAAGCAGGAAGCTGGTTAAGTCAGAGCCATGAGATTAGATCACTTAATAGTCTTCTGTGAGCACATGGTGCGGTGGAGAGAAAAACAGGACGTGAAGGAAGCGCACCATACGGAGCTCTATGAAGGTACGCAGACTTAGGAAATGAATCACAACTTCGACTTCCCAGCCTTCAAACTTTCCAAGTGGGCACGGCACAAGTTCCTGAAATAACAGGCGGCTGGAAGAAGGAGCCAGGGGGAGGGACGCAGGATGGTGCACGGAAAAAGCAAGGGAGCGGCACCTTGAGGGGAGAAACCACAGCTAATGTACCTGCGTCTCCCCGACATTAATGCCCAGCGCATATCGGTGGTCTGTTGAGGGGCTTCTGGAGGGTGGGCAGATGGATGATCACACGCTTCTCTCCTGACCGCCCACTGGCTGTTACATTAGACAGGTCAAGTGCCTATCAGCCTCAACCTCATCATCTATAAAATGGGTGATGCACACAGGGCTGCTGCCAAGATCCAGTGTGTGAATGAAATAAAAACAACATGGGAACTATCCAGTGAAAAGGAACTGTAGGTCCTGCATTTTCATGGGAGTTTGGATGTAGGTGTTTAGCAACTTCAAGGAAAAAAATTCATGGGCAAGTGGGGTAAGAAGCTATGACTTTTCTCGAGTGATCACTCCGGTTTCTTTTCATTCTCCCGTTCCCATGATTTACATTCAAATGTCCCTAAAAAGCAGGCCTGCAGTTGTTTCACTCGGCTTCTCTGTTGGCCAGCACGGCCTGCTGGACAAACCGTCTGGACGAGCGGTGTGCAGGGAGGTTCCGTTTACACACTGTGTAACACTGTGTGTAACTGTGCCGGGGTTCGCACACAGTGCTAATTAGCGGCCTCTCCTTGCTGTGCGTGTTCGGGTATGCGGGTCCTTAGGAAGAGCTTCCTGGGTACGACACTGAGTGGGGACGATGGGCAGGAACCCCCTGGTGGGGAGGGGACAGGGTGGTTGGTTGCGGAGCAGCACACGCAGGGATCTTGAGGGGTGAAACGGCGTTGCCTGGGTCTTACACGGCTTCTCTGGGAGGCAAAGATGGGCGTTGGGGAGAACCACCAGTCACAAGCCCATCCACCCAGAACCATCAACTTGAGTGCCCTTAGCGTCGTTCTTAAAAAGTAACAGAGGTCTGTGTCCGGGGCAGAAGGGCAAAGATTGAGGCTGAGAATGCGGTGACAACCACCTCTTTCCTCTCCTCTCCGGCCCCGATGCCTGGAAAGCACAGTCCCGCGGTTTAGGCGTGCTTCCTCCATGGGATCGTGGTTGGGGAGGGTGTGATGTCAGTGGCCCTTCCTGAGCTGCTGTCCTGGGTTGCTTTTCACCAGGTAACGGGTGCGGAGGCATGAGGTGAGTAAGAAGAGGTGCCCTTTGAGAACACCAAGCCTTGCCCAGAGCTGAGACTTGCAGTCTCCATCCCCACCCCGCTCTCCCCTAATAGGGTTGCAACATCCCAAGTAGAAGCTGACTTTCAATTTATTCCTTCTAATCCCCATTGAGTACACTAGGAACTCAGTCATTCTTGGCTCTCCCATCTACTTTATTTATGGTTCACTATTGCTTAAAACAATCTCCCAACCAGGCACCACTGACAGCTACAAAGTTATCTCCGATGAGCTGTACATTCTAAACCGAAACATATACTTTATTTGAATTCAAACACATCCCCCCATTTCACTTCTTTTTCTGAGGCAAGATGCAATCATACCTCGGTACTCGTCTGCTTCAGAACTCGTCAAACCCTGTTACCACATTTTGATGAGAAAAAAATGTTTCAGCACTGTTTGCTCGGAACTTGTTGGTTTCGGCACTTGGCACAAGTCCCAGAACACACTGACGGCAAGTGCCGAGGTACTGCCGGAATCATATTTTACAAAACCGCTCTAATCATGGTTGACTAGCTCCCCCTTTCTCCTATTTACCCAAACACATACACATTGAGGGAGACTCTAGGTCGCCTCCCCTCTGGGACTTGTTTGGGTCGCGCCAGGCAGAGGGGCTCATTGGAGGGTCTAGGCAGCGGAAGCAGGGGCGGATGAAGATGGAAAGTGAGGGTGGGGTTGGAGTTTGAGGAGCCTCCCTGCTGGGTCTGCCCTTTGCCTCGCAGGCCTCTGTCTCGGGCAGGCTTGAGCGGGGGCTGGAGGAGAAACCAAATGTGTTTCCATTAAAGCCAAGAAGGAAACACTGGTTCCCCAGGGCAGCATGAAGGAGAAAAGCTACCGCTGTCCGCATTTTATATAGGAGGGAACCGAGGCACACAGAGAGGAAGGGACTTGCCAAGGATGTCACAGCTAGGTGGCATCTGACTGGCAGTTTTACTCCACTGCTGCCTTTGGCACCTTTTTATTGTTTTTTTTCTTTCTTTTTTTTTCTTGCATTCTTTTCTATTCTTTTTTTTTTTTTTTTGCATTTTTTTTTCAATTACAGTTTACTTTCAGCATTCTATTGTCTCAGCTTCAGGTGTACAGCATAGTAGTTAGACAGTCATTTACCTTACAAAGTGTTCTGCCCAATATTCCCAGTACCGCCCCCCCCCTCCCCCCCCGGGTACCATACAGAGTTGTTACAATATTATTGGCTATATTCCCTATGCTGTACTTTACATCCCCATGGCTATTCTGCAACTGCCAGTCTGTACCTCCTAATCCTCTCATCTCTTTCACCCAGCTCCCCAATACCCCTCCCCTCTGGCGATCATCCGTCCTCTGTGAGTCTGTTTCTATTGTGTTTGTTCACTTGTTGTGTTCTTTAGATTCCACATGTAAGTGAAATCATATGGTATGTGTCTTTCTCTGACTTCACTCAGCAGGGTACCCCCAGGTTCATCCATGTTGTCGCCAATGGGAAGATTTCATAATCTTTATGGCCCAGTAATATGCCACCGTGCACGCACTACAGCTGTTTCAGCCCCTCATCTATGGACACCTCCGCCTGACAGGAACGAGGGGGAAGAGGAGTGGGGGCCAGAGTCGTCGGGGGGGGAGGACAAGTTCACTGTTAATCATGCACCCTCTTAATTCACACAAGTCTCAAGAGGATACCTTGCATGTGGCAATTTTATTAAAAAAATATTTTTCCCAAAAACGAAAATGGCAAAGCCCAGCGATAAAGACGGGAAGGAAAAACATCAGTTTGGCTGTGCACACGTCTCACACACACACATCTGTGAACACGGCTCCCCCTCCCAGCGTGGTGGCATCTGTCCGCAGGGTGTTGTCCCCAAGGGAACAAGAGGAAGTGCGGGAATCTGACAACTCCCCCATCCCTGGGTTGACGGGAAAAGGAACGAGTAGGAAGAGAGGCGGCTGCAACTTCAGGGCGGGGTGTAGGGTGCGTTAGGGAGGCCGCGGCGGGAAAACGGTGGGGTGGCCCGGATGTGCCTCTGGAATCCCTCGGAGCAGTGGGCTTGACAGCTGCCCGGTTCCCCCGAGGAGTCTGTTCACCTGGAGATTTCCCAGGGCCTCTGTGGCGCAGAGTAAGCCCAGCCCTTCCCAAAGAAGCCAAGGCCCAGGTCCTCATCCCTGGAAACTATTTTCCAAGGCAGAAGGGACCTTACTGATCGGGAGACAATCCTGAATTATCAGGTGGGCCCACAGTAATCAGCGTTCTTAGAAGTGGAAGAGGGAGGTAGGAGCATGGGTCAGACTGATGAGACGTGAGAAAGACTCCCCCAGACGTTGGCTCTGAGGATGGAGGCCGGGGGCCTTGACCCGGGGAACAGCGGCAACCTCTAGAAGCTAGAAAAGGCGAGGAGACACTCTTCCCCGAGAATCTCCAAAAGGAATGCCGCCCTCCAGACCCACTTGAGACTTCTGACCTGCAGACTGCAAGAGAATCAATTTGTGCTGTGAGCCACTTAGTTGGTGGTAATTAGTTACGGCAGCTTTGGGAAACCAAAGAGCCTCCTCCATGCTCAGGTCAGTGCTAGGCGCTGAGAGGGACACCCAAAAAGATGCGAAAGGGCCACGAGCTCTGGCTACATGTCCACGGAATCCGAGTCTTCCGGGCTCCAGTTGTGTCCTTGCGGGGCGCGAGACGGGTCCTCGGCCATCCCAGCCCTCCCCGCTCAAGCTCTGTCCTCCGTCTCCCTCCCAACGCCGTTCCCTGCTGCTTCCCGTAGACGCAGTTCTCAGAATTATGAAGTGAGAAAACGGAGGAGGAATAATCCAAATATTTGTGTGGTAATATTTAGGGAACACACTATTACTTTAAACACATCGGTTGCTTGTGAAACCCATAAATAAGACAGTGCGCTCTCCTCTTTGCCTCCCTCGCACGGCTGCCTGGGGCGGATGCGCAGGTGCAGTCGCGCCGCCGGTCCGTCGGGACGGGAGGATGCGGGTCGCACGAGGCCAGTTTCAGACCATCACGGACCCTCCACGTGTCACGCCCCTCATAGGAAAACGCATTCCCATGAGGTGTCACGGGCATTAGAAAACGTATAAAAAGATTTAACATACTTTTTACTTTAAAAATCTTTACTGTAAGTATGATATGGTATAATATGTGGCTGGCTGGAGTTATCCTGCACACTTAGAAAGTCTAATAAAGCGAGCAAATTAAACCTGTGGATTGCGTGCAAGCGTATAGAAACGGCTGTGAATATTAAATTTAATGATTAATAGGGTTGGCATTACATCACATTTTGTAGATATTTCTTCATTTTCAATCTTTGTCATTTTCCTCTTTTAAAATAAAAAAATTGTTTTCATTCTTAAACATTTGCAGAGGCCCGAAGCACTGTGCTCACGGTGCAGGCGGACAAAATGATTCTGTGCATGTGAGCACCACACCCGCACTCACTGAGCTCAACTCTGAATGTTTCCTTTATAATGTACACTCAGACCAAGATAGACGAGTTAAGGTTACTATGGAAACCACAATACAAATTCTAGCACTGAGTTACCGCTAATTCAATCAGCTTTCTATTGCCACTCCTTTTTGGTGATTTGATCATCATTTTCTTTCTTGTTCTATTTATTATTTTATTTTATCTAAAAAAATATTTATGTGATCGTCATTTTCATTAGTGGGGGCCAGGGCAGTGCAAGGACCAAGAGAAAGGACTTCAAGGTCAGGCAACGGTGGCCTCCAGTTCTGGCTTTACCGCTTACTTAGCTGTGTGCCTTTTTTTTTTTTTATTCCCAACCATGGACATTTTTTTTTCCATCACTTTCAGAGAGAGAGGAAGAGAAAGAAAGAAACATCAGTTGGCTGCCTTCTCCCATGCACCCTAAATGGGGACCAAACCTTCGATCTGCATCTATGCCCTGACTGGGAATCTAACCTGTGACCTTCTGGCTATGGGACGACACTCCAGCCAACAGTGCCACACCAGCCTGGGCAGCTGCGTGGCTTTGACTAGGTCACGTCCATGCTCTCCCTGGCTCGGCTCCTCCTCCTGTGCAACGCGAGTCATAACGGCAGCTTCCCCAGAGCATTATGAGCATGAAGTGGGCTGATATTTACAAAGTGCATGTAGCAGAGACTGGTACATAATAAATGTTATATATGTGTTTTGTGACTCAAAAAAAGTTATTTATTCAGAACTTAGCTCAACTATATGGTCCCCCTAGTGAAGATGAAGACTAGAACAAAATCCTTGTTCCAAAGGCACTGAAATCCTAGTGAGAGATGTGTGCTGGAACAGATATAAACCAAGAAACACAAAACTTATAGGAAAGCAGTTGATTGTAATAAGGAAAGCTGTTTTACTCTGTTATGTTAAAACTATTTAGAATAATTAAAATATCCCAAACTATTAAAATAAAGTTAATTAAAACATTTATTAAGTGCTTATTTGTTTGTCTCTGTGGTCCACTGCCAAATGGACCACAAAAGCTCTACATAAAGGTATTTGTTAAGAGTAGAGGGAAACAGGCTTCCGGTCAAGATGGCGGCGTAGGTAATCCAGCTTGCCTCTTCATACAACCCCAACAAAATCACAACTAAATTACAGAACAGCCATTGTTCAGAACTATCAGAAAAGGAATTGAATGGAAGTGTGACAACTATGGAATTAAAGAAACCACATCCATCCAGACTAGTAGGAGGGGTGCAAACACTAAACGGGCTGGTCCCTCACCCACATGCTGTAGACACAAATTCAGGAGGGATACCTGGGGAGAGAGGAGTCCCAGCCACACACCAGGCCCCCAGCCCAGGGTTCCAGTGCCAGGAAGATAAATCCCCACAACTTCTGGCTGCAAAAACCAGCGGGGATTGAGTTGGTGGAAGAAACTGCTGAAGCCCTAAGCAGTTCCTCTTAAAGAACCCACACACAGAGTCACCCGCTCAGACTCCTTGTGAGCTCCAGCACTGGGGTAGCAGCTTGAAAGGCACCAGTGGCATAAAGAGGGGACCTAAGGTGTCTATCATCAAGGCAAGTGGAGGCCACTGTCTCTTTCCAGGACCCACCCCTCACAGAGACAGCAGGCTGGTGTCATATCTGAGACTCCGTCAACCTGTCTAACACAGGTTGACCCACCTTGGAGATCCCCAGAGACTCTGCCCCCTCCCCTGCAGATTACGGGCCCACTCAAGTTGCTTTTCCATATGAATGGATGGTCTTGACTCATGCTTCCTAACTTCCTAAATCCTATCGAACAAGCAACAGTGGTCTCAGTGAGCCCCAGGCCTGGCACTAGCAGCAGCTGGTCTAGATTCGTAGCTTGGCTTCACTTCAAATCTCCAAGCTCAGCACAAGTGACAGCCCTCTCAGGCTGCTTTACAGCTCAGGCAGGGTGGCTCCGGGCAAAACACAGCTGGGGCCTGACCTTGGCCTGCACCGCCCAGGAAACTCCAGGGCCACTGCACCCAGTGGACAGCTACAGACCCTGTCAGAGCACCACCACCCTGCCCCCACACAGCTGATCCTCCACAGAGGGTGGAGGTTGGTGGTCAGTGGTCACAGCCAATCCTTGCAGCTGATTGGCCTGGGAAAATCCCTCCCATTGATCTGCCAACAGCAACCAAGTCTCAACTATAAGAGGAGGGTATACTCAGCCCACATAAAAGGGACACCTCAAGTACCTGGCTTGGGTGACAGGGAAGGCTGTGCCACTGGGCCCTACAGGACACCTACTACATTAGGCCACACTACCAAGACATGGAGTCAAAGCAGCTCTACCTAATACATAGAAACACAGGGAGGCTGTCAAAAAGAGGAGACAAAGAAGTATGGCCCAAATGAAAGAACAGATCAAAACTTCAGAAAAAGAGCTAAATGAAATAGAGATAAGCAATCTTTCAGATGCAGAGTTTAAAACACTGGTTATAAGTATACTCAAGGAACATAGTGAGGACCTTAACAGCATTGAAAAAAAAATGTGGACAGGAACGAAGGATATACTAATTGAAATAAAGAACAATTTATAGGGAAACAACAGTAGGGTAGATGAAGCTGAGATCAAATCAATGATCTAGAACATAAGGAAGCAGAAAAATGCCAATCAGACCAACAAGGAAAAAAAGAATCCAAAAAATTGGGGATAGTATAAGCAGCCTCTGGGACAACTTCAAGGGGTCCAACATTTGCATCGTATGAGTGCCAGAAGGAGAAGAGAAAGAGCAAGATATTGGAAATCTATTTGAAAAAATAACAAAGAAAATTTCCCTAGTTTGGTAATGGAAATACACATGCAAGTCCAGGAAGCACAGAGAGTCCCAAACAAGATGGATGCAAAGAAGCCCACTCCAAGGCACATTGTTATTAAAATGCCAAAGGTTAAAGGTAAAGGTCAAGAGAGGATCTTAAAAGCAGCAAGAGAAAAAAATTACCTACAGGAGGGTTCCCATAACACTGTCAGCTGATTTCTGAAAAGGAACTCTGCTGGCTAGAAGGGGTACACAATAAATATTCAAAGTCATGAGAGCAGGGACCTACAGCCAAGGTTGCTCTACCCAGCAAAGCTATCATTTAGAACTGAAGGGCAGATAAAGAGCTTTCCAGATAAGAAAAAACTAAAGGAGTTCATCATCACCAAACCTCATTATATGAAATGTTAAAGGGACTTTATTTAAGAAAAAGATAAAAACTATGAACAATAAAATGTCAAAATTACATATCTATCAACAAGTCAATCTGAAAAACTAACAAACAAGAATAACAGAGACAGAATCATGGATACAGAGTGTTTTGATGGTTGCCGGATGGGAGAGGGGTGTGGCAGAATGGGTGAAGAGGCAAAGGAGTTAAGGAGCACAAATAGGCAGTTACAGAACAGCCAGGGGGGTGTCAAGTACAGTGTAGGAAATGGAGTAGCCAAAGAACTTACATGCATGACCTCTGGACACGAACAAGGGTAGGGGCGGGTTGTCTGAGGGAGCAGGGGAAAAATCAGGACAACTGTAATAGCATAACCAATACAATATAATTAAAAAACAAAGAGTAGAGGGAAACAATATAGAGCGCCTACTCGGTGCCAGGGGGCTTTTAAGATTTTCTTATTTAACTCTTTTAATCTTGTAACAATCTTTGATATGTACAGTCTCTCTCACTGTACAGAACAGTAGCCTGGGTCTCAAATACGTCAAGTCAGAGAAGAATCTGATTCCACATAAAACTTTCAGGCTCTTGCTGAACCAGCAGTTTTCCAACTTTATTAGCAGAAACCTAGCTTTAAAAAAACCATACATTGTTAAATGCGTTCTTTTATTAGTATAAATATAAGTTGTCTACAACTTGTTCATTACAGTTAAAATAGCAAACATTTAGTTGTCATACAGTCAATCGATGAAAGCGTGGCCAAGGTGAAGAAAACGCACATATGAAACCAGAGGTTATGGACGACAGTCACAGAGCCCGCTGCTGGCCTCAGAGCCTGATTTATTTCTGTTTTCTTTTGGTCGCACAGGTTCAGAAAATCCTGCGCCACATGGTTGTAAATTGTCACCGATTTTTCACAGGTCACCTTGTATAGAGAAGGCTATTCTTCAAGTGAGGTGAGACGGAAGCTTGAATGACACGCGTAGAAATGAAATGCCGCTTTCTTACGACAATTATTTACGAAGCCCCTTCCACACGGGAGGCCCGGGATGCTGGGGGTCCACGGCACACGCGGCAGGTGCAGTCCTTAGCCTCAAGATAAGCGCTTTCAAAGGAGCAGTGCCGGGTCAAGAACATTTCCTGGAGCGGAACGTCTGCACAGGTGGGTTTTCCCTCGTAGATACAAGTGTATTGGGTCTAATTAACCTCTTGCGGAGAGACTTTTCCCAGTTTGATTTATACTCACAGGGCATGGATTCCAGGTTCTAGGCACAGGCTGACTGGCACCATCGGAAAACTAAAACCAGGATTTTCTCCATCTACTTTCCTTCAGTCACCGCCGAATCTCTGCGACGGTTTTGGTAACCCTCGGTACTGGGATCAGTGGGGGTGTCCAACCTTTTGGCGTCTCTGGGCTACACGGGAAGAAGAGTTGTCTTGGACTACTCATTCAATACATAAACACTAACATAAACAAAAGGAACTCACAATGTTTCAAGTACATTTATGATTTTGTGTTGGGCCGCATGCATAACCATCCCGGGCCGCATGTGGCCCAAGGGCTGTGGGTTGGACACCCCTGCAGTCCAGGGGCTGGGGACCAGTTTTTTCCCCAGCTTGGGTGAGTGTGAGGCCAGGGTTGTAATTATCCTCAGGCTCCTATAACTTTCTGGACCCATACAAAAGTAGCTGGTAATTTATGAAGCACTGAAGGAACTATATCCATCTCAATAATAAACAGACTAGGATAAAGCTTCTAAAGAAATCCTCACTCCCCTAGATAATAAGAACCCCAGTAGTTGGCCCCCAGCAACATAAGTCATTGGAGAGCATGAACTTTGAACTTTAAAAGACAACTGGATTCACTAGGGCAAGAGAACTTGATTGTAGACTTGGTTTTCTTTGGACTTTAACTTGTAAAGTGATTAAATATTTGGACTTACATTTCTCTCCAGGAATTGGAAGAGGATAGGGAGCTCATGTTCACACTTGGGGCATGTCCATGTTGGCAGTCTGTTATCAAAGCATCTTCAGGGGGTTTGATCTCTACAACCCGTTATGCCCACTGTGGGAAAGGCGGCTGGACATGGTTCGGAACGGGGAACGGGAAATGGATTTTCAGCCTCGGCTACAGCAAGGCTCTGGAGCCAATGTAACTGACGCATGGCTTCCATCAGTTTCAGAGCTTTGGGGGGGGGGGGATCTACAATGCCTGTCAGTGATCGCATGACGACTCCCGAAGGAGAGGAGGGGCGCTGGGAGGACGGCCAGCAGAGACAGCCCCGCCCTGACGGCTCGCTGACTTCTCCCTCTGAAGGCAAAGCCACACTGCAAGTGGGGAAAGCAAATCGCCAGGTGTGGAGGCCCCAGGTGCCCCAGGTACAGCCCCTGCGGGTCCAGCCCCGTGCTCACTGGCACCAGGCTTCTCCTGTTGCCCCCAGCCAATGCGGAGTACTGTGGGAACACTCGTGGCGCCCTGTCCCTGCCTGGGGGGGGCGGGGGTGGGGAGGGAGGGAGGGGTGTCTTCTCGAGAAGGAGCCTAGACTTTCCCATAGGCCTGTCCAAAGCTTCCTTAGGTTTGCGCCATGCCTGATGTATAAAGCAAGAGCAGAGAGGACTTGAACTAGCACACTGAAAAAATGCTGGAGGGAATAAGAGCATTTCCGAAGTGTAAAGTTAAAACACAACCCTGATGGGGCCTCCTTATTGCCACCCCCCATGTCCCCCAGCACCAGCTTCCTCTGGATACTTGGCGCAAACCAGCTATGGAAAACCAACAAACCAACAAACACACATGGTTTTGCTGTGAGGAGAAGATAAAGACAACAGTTTAGGGAATTCTGACCAGGGCAGGTCAAGGTCGAGTTGGCCCCCAGGACAAAAGGGAGGCGAGTGAAGGCGAGAGAGAGGACATGGCAGCAGTCACGTTGTAAGGTTAAAAAAAGGAACTCTGGTTCCAGGAGTCGAATCTCTTTTGGCTCCAAAGAAAGTTGCAGGTAATGTTCTGAAGCAGGGAATTTGTCATAGTTAAGAAAGGAAGCAATTAAAGTAGGAAGCATCTCAGACACATTTTCTAGGTCAGTATGAATAGTAACGACCTTCCAGAGATAGTGCTAAGCAGCCATGGGAAGGGAGCGATGGGAGGTGGAAGATGATACGCTCCTGAGCTTGGTTTTTACGGCAAATGAAAGTCTAGGCCAAGGAAGGGAGGACAGACAGAAAGACACCAAGCACAGCCTGTCGTTACTCAGAAGTCTGCTTGTATCTTTGAAACATGTTTCAGAGGTTCAAATCTGATTTGAGCTTCACGTCCACCAGATGCAAAATGCATGTGTCAATAAAAGACGATATTGGAGAACTAGTCCTACTTTAAAGACTTGAACTCTCAAGCGACTCACCAAAAAACGAAAGGATCCAAGAGGAACCTCCCCAGCTTGTGCCAGAGGACGTCAGTCTAAAATGGAAAGCCTTCATCAAGCACGCACTGGGAAGGACACTGCACTGGGAAGTCAGAAGCAGTTCCCAGATTTCGATAGATTTCAGGCAACATCGAGTCAAAAGATAAACTTGAGACCGACAGCCTGCCTCCCTTGAAAATGAAGCTTCTCCGTGGACAGGGTTCTGCAGGTACCCCGTTTCTGCTTCCACCTCTGCCTCCAAAAGCCCGTCCCCCAGGGACGCCACTTCAGCAAAAACCTGTCAGATCCCTGGACTGCTTTTCATCACCGAACTCCTTGGGCAAGTTGTGACATTTGTGTTAAAGTAACAAATTCCCTTTCGATTGGTTTGTGAAGGAAGAAACTGCCTCAAAATTATTCACGGATGTTCTTTAACATACAAACAAGCGGAGAGCGGAGAGGGGGAACGCATTTGTGAACTGAGCTGTTGCCTTCTTGCGCAGCTTCTCTGGAGAAAAACATGGCCGCGTTCATTCCAGATTCTGCTTTTGTTTTCACTCTCTAATATGATGGTCCCACTCATCTCCCTGCAAGTGTCTCCCTTCCATTAATATTAATGGAAGTCACTCTTGTGCATCAAGGGGAGAATCGACCCCTTTGTCTTTTTAATTGGTTCTATAAAACAATAAATGTGTGCACCAGGCAAGTTCTATCTAGAAGGAAATTTTGGCCATCCACAGTATGTTGCTTTAAAAAAAAATTTTTTTTTAAAAAGAAGATAACACGCAGCTTCCTGGTTGGACACTAGCTAGGAACCAAATACATTAAAAAGTACATCAAGATTAAAGGGATAATAGGTAATTTTGTTCTTTGGGAAGATGATGTGACTAAGTGTGTCTGCAGAGCATGGGGCAGAATACAAAGCACAAAGTGCCTGTTAAGACGAAGCAATTGCAGCCGCAATTTAATGGAGGACAAGAAAGCAATTAACAGTGTGTAAAGGCATTGATGCGAGGGATAGACCTCGAGATTAGAATCTTATTAAAACAAAGGCTGGTACAACTTGATTGTAATGAGTTAAGTTGAATGATCTCCAAAACACACTCAGCGTGCAGATGTGGAAGAGAAAACATAATTTACCCTATTATTGTACGTGAGGCCCCTGTGCTGCTGAGAATGTTGGCTTCTTTTGCACACCAGACCTCAGAGGACGTAGACGCAAGCACACCTAATTCTGTAGGACGAGGGTCAAGGGCCTGAGGGGCACTCTAACACGACCCTCTGGTCGAAAATGATAGTTTAAGGCATGATGGTTTTAGCACTGATCTTAGGGAGCTTTCTAGAACAGGCAGGCTTTAAAAAAATTATTTTGCTCTCTGGCCTGTTTATGATAACATCACTTAGACAGTTCTGCAGGTCAGTGTAAAGATACGCAGTGGTTTGGGATGAACTGAGCGGGAATCTTCTGATACTTCCCGTGCTGACTCAGTATTTTAAGATAAACATACACAGAACAGTGAAAATGAGGCAATGGGCAACCACAGCAAATAACAACAACAACACCGAAACACACAGCCTAAAACTTTGCAATGAATTAACAGTGACCATTGTTTTGTTGACTCTTACAAGTTGCTGGAAAAATTCTTAAGTAGGCTCTTAAGAACAAGTTAAATAATTTTTCACTCAAATATGTAGCATCTTTTTAATTAAAATAGACTTGAATGAGGCTCGATTTTCCCATCAACTTTTAAAGACTAATTTTACATTTTACAAGCCATTTAATAAACCCCATATGCATATTTTATAAATTGAAACACATTTGTTCCCATTTGTAATGGGACTATTTCATGTGTCCATGTTGGATGAATTGTTGTGTTAAGTAAAGAAAAATGTGGCCTAAAAAGAGATAGGTTTTTTTTTTCCCCTCCACAAGAACTTTAGATAGACCAAAATAGCAATTAACTATCATGAAAACGACTTTCATATATTTATGAATTCACAGTCTCTCCATCAGGGTGGAGCAGTCCACCTCCCTACTGTTATTTGATACAGGTAAACTCCCCAATCCTTGCCCATCTGGTGGGTTAAGCTCTTGAAGCTCTCTGTAGCCCTAATCTGCATTTCACTGATTGCTAAGAAAACTGAGCCCTGTTCCTATGTTTACTGACCGTCAGTATTTCCTTATCTGTGAAGGGACCGTTAAATATGTTGGGTCTTTTTTCACTGCATCGTTAGTCTTTTTGTTATTTAGTTGTAGTTATTCTTTACATATTTTGGATCAGCATCCTTTCCTATAGCTGAGGTAGTACAAAGTGGTTAAAAGAACAGACTCTGAAGCCAGCCTGCCTGGGTGCGAGTCCCAGTGCTACATGCCATGTGTGAACTTTAACAAGTTTCTTAACCTCTCTTCCCTCTGTGCCATCTATTAAAGTGGGAATGACAATACTGCTTTGTCTCACAGGGGGGCTGTGGAAGTGCAGTGCACTAATATGGGTAGAGTACTGAGTACTGTACCTCACACACAGTAAGCACCCCCAAACTGCGAACAGTTGCTCTGTGCCAATTGCAAGGTTTTAAAAATGTCTCCTGTTTGACTGTTGATCTTTCCATGTTTTCTAATGAAGTCTTTTGATAAACACAAGTTCTCCAGCATAGTTCAACTAATCACTTTTTTTCATGCTTTGAGCTTTATGTTAAGGAAATCCGTCCCTTCTTCTAAAGTCAATAAAATCTTTTTGTAAACTGTGTTATAAATGTTTAATATTGCCTTTCGTATTAACAATTTAAAACCATGTGGCATTAATTTTGAGTTATTAGGTGAGGTAGGGGTCCAGCTTCTTTCTCTTTTTCACGGACAACCAATTCCCCACACTGTTTATTGGAAATGCCGTTCCCTTCCTGCTCGCCCGCGGTGCCAGCCTTGTTAGGAATCAGGCTGGGGGTCTGTGTTGACTCTCCACGCTGGTTTTTATTGGCTCATAGGCCTGCAGTGTGCCAAAACCACATCGTCGTAATTACTATAGCTTTATAATAACCTTGAAATCCTGGTAAACCAATTTCTGCACTTTGACTTTCTCTGGAAGCGCCTTGGCTGGTGTCGGCTCCATAATCACGTTTTTATGAGAACACAGACATTAACTTTTCTAAGGAGGAAGTTCTCCTAATGGGATTATTTTATAATCCTCTGTGTGGCTCTTGAGCTTCTTTCAACCATCGATCAAGTAAAAATATTGAATACTAATTATTTTCTTGTTATAAAGATGATTTGTCACAAAAAAAAAACCCCACAGGAAAATATAAAAACAAAAGTAAAAACTGTCCTAAGTTCTATATTCCAAGACAATCACTATCAACAATTTTTACATGCTTTTCACACTTTTTAAAATACATATGCCTATAAGATAGTATATTAATGGATACATTTTTACATAAAGAGTTTTATATTATACATTCTTGTTTTGCTGCTTGCTTTTTTTCCCCCACTCAATAATACACTGTAGAGATCTTTCAAGTCGATAAAAATTGTCATGGTTTTTGCTAGTGTTTGTATTCGTCAGCCTGGCTGCAGTAACCACCCCAGCAGTATAGTGACAATAACTACAAGTATCTATTTCTTGTGGACATGGGCACGCCTGGGGTTGGGGGTCATCTCCTCTGGTGGCTCTGTTTCTTCACGTGTTGTCTAATTCCAGGATTCAGGCAGCCCCTATTTAGCACAGAAGTGGAGGGAAAGGTGGGGTGGATGGCCATGGTGTGTGCCCCTCCACTCCCATTTGTTTGGTTGAAGTGGGACACGGGACTGGGCCTGCCATTCACAGGGGGCGGGGTGGCACACTGCGTCCACACTCTCAGGCACGCAGCAGAGGACGGGACGAATGCCCCTCTTTCAGGAAAGGGAGAGCAAACGTGGGGCAATGTAACAATCTACCACGATGACCGCCGTGCAGAAGTATTGCACTGTGCACATCAGATGGTGCACACTGGTGTTCTGTGAGACAAATTTCACGTGTATATCATAACCTTGGTTGTTTATTTCATAATTAGGTCCCCAATCTGACTTCCAGCTTCTCTTCCGGAGAAACTGGAAAATCTGGCAGCCTGGCTCAGCATTATCTCAAGGCAACAAATAGCTGGAGCTGAGAGCAGCTGTCCTGTTGGGGAAGTGAACACCGTCCAGTTCTCTACAGTCCCCACTACTCCCTATTGTCTCACACCCACTTCCCTCACTCAACTATCGCCATGACCCATCTAGGCAGTAACGTTTTTCCATCTGCCTAGATTAACTGGATTTCCTGGTTAACATTTACGATACTTCTGACTTTTCACTATTATAGAAAGTGCTCAAATCAACATCCTTACATCTACCCTTGAATATGTTCAAATATCTTTAATCGCTAAGGGATTGATAAAGTACATTCCACATTTTGATAAATATTGTCAAATTATCCCTGAAACAGCGCATGAGCACACCCCTTTCTTCAAACATTGGCAACCCTGGATCTTATAAAGTTGTTTCTTTTTTGCTTATTTAATAGGCCAGCGATTTTCAACTGGTTGTGCCACAATAATTTTTAAAACATGTAATACCTGACTATTTGGTCAGGGGCACTGACTTTCCCTTAGACTATCAAATAAAAAAATGACAACAGCCAAAACAACAATACTTGTCTGGTGTGGATAAATTAAATTCTATCTATTTTTATCAAATCAGCAAAAAATTTATATTTTTGATGCGCTACGGAACTTTAGTAATTAGTTTATGTGTGCAACGAGAGGAAAAAGGTTGAAGACTGCTGTCAAAAATGATCATTTATTATAGTCACAAGTCGCATTTCTTTAACTCTTAGCAAAGTTGAGTATATTTTCCTATTCTCGCCTGCCACTCCTGTTTCCCTCTCTGGTATGTATGCATGCCAATTGCTTGCTCACTTCCTCCGTGGGGTTTCCAATTGGCACATTTATTTTTAAAGATTAATTAATCAGAACTCTGTATGTTGGAAATATTGCCTGTTATAAATGTCCTCAAGTTTGGCAGTACATTTTAGTCTTTCACTGTGACTTTGGTTCTAAAGTGTATGCGTCAGCATTGCAGTCACAGCCATGAGAATTTTTCTTTGGGGGGTCTTCTCAATTAAAGTTGTGTAAATATATTTTCTCATATTTTAACTTAATTTATTTGTCAGTCTTTTTGTAGCGTGCTATTTTATCCACCTGGAACTTCTTTTATTGTAAGGAGTGATGTTCAGATTTGTATTTTTTTAATAGAACTAGCCAACTGTCTCAATACTGGTTATTAAAAAAAATCATTCTTCCTCTACCTACTTGATATTCTTTATTATTGTACAAAATTATAATATATATGTACATATTGTGGTATTATTTATTTTATTGATCTGTATAATAACTTTGTGGTCCATACTATTATAATTTTTACACCTTTATGTTTTAATATCTAGAATTATTATTTTCCCATTATTTTCATTTTTATTTTTTTACACTTTACGAGATATTTTTATACCTTTATTATTTCAAATAAACTGTATACAGCCATTTTATCAAGGCATTTTTTCACTGTGCTTTGTTCATCAGGTTTTGCATTATGTTTGTACGTGCTCCGGAAAAAGCTGACTTATTTTGCTGTGCTCTGAAATAGTTTAATTAGCACTGGAATGACTTATTCCTTGAAGGTTTAAAGCAATTTGCTTATAAAACCATGTGAATCCTATTACTTTTTAGGGGATATATTTAAAATAGCTTTCTAAAGTTATTTTGTGACTATTGGTGAACTTAAGTTTTCCAGCTTTCAGGGTCATGCGTTACAGTACGATTTCTAAGTACAGCACAGGCAGAACGATAATCAGAAAGCACCTTTTATACACAAGGAAGACAATGTACTGCTGGACCTGTACAAAATTCACTGAATGCATCAGTGGGCTGGATCAGGGAACTGCGGTCTGATGATGAGGATGATGACAGTGACAGCGGCAGCACTACAGAGAACCCGACAGGCATCACGTTTTTTCCTTTTGCACCCCCCTTTCTTGGTGTGTGGCATCCCCCTCCGCCTGGCTGACCAGAAAGCCATCCTCTGCCTTTACCTCATGCCCTTTCCCTGGTTTGGTAACACCTCCGCTCCCTACTCGATCCACCTGACAAAACCCTCGCGTCCTTCTGGACCCAGTTCAAGCACCGACTCCTCCGTGAAGGCCTCTACGATTTCTCTCCTGCACATCACCCTTGCATACGATGGGGTGGGCTCCCTGTTCCTCATGCCTGTGACACTCTGCGGACCCCTCAATTAGGGGCTCTTATCATACTTTATTGCAATTACTCGACGTCTAAATGGCTGTTTCCAGGACATTAACATCCTTGAGCACAAGGTCTGGGTCTCGGCCACCTTGTTTGCCTGGCACCTTGCGGTGACTGGTACATGGTCGGTGTTTGCTGTCTGATGAACGCACGAAGCCGGGACGGTGGCTTTCCTGGGGGTGGGGAGGCAGAGGCAGGCAGGGCAGGAGACGTCTCACCTGGCATTTCTCAGATGCAGGAATTAGAGGCAAGCGTGAGGAGGAAGGCATCACAAGCTCCTGGTGGAGCATCCCAGAGCTGGAAATGACGCGTTCACCTTAGAACAGCAGGGTGAGCACACACCGTGTGTGCCGCGCTGCTGGGGGCGCCCCCCGCTGACAGCTGGGGATGTGTGCACTGGAGAACGCAGACTTCCAGCAGACCCTGCCCGCAGACCCTGCCCGCAGACCCAGCTGTATCCCCAGCGGACTAGTGTGAAGTCGTTCCTTCAAGACACACAGACATCTGAGACTTGGGACCCCGTGTTTAATTGCAGATCATGCAAATCTCCGATCACGTGTGCTAAAGTGATGAAGGTAAAAAAAAAAAATGCTCCTTTCATTTTATTTTGTATATTTTTAGAAATGATCTTTGGAGGAACCAAGAGAACATGAACAGTATAACAGTGATTTAAAATGAGAAGCTTTTGATGGAACTGTTTTAGAGACATAGCCCACTCTGGCGCACTTCGGTTCCGATCAGCACTCTGGGTCACAGTGCACATGGTGCTCTGAGTTTTACTTACGGAGACGAGTAAACTGGAATTACCACACGCAGCTTGGGAGGGAAACCGCAGTCACAACTGAGCTATTAGGAGCCATCTAATTGACCTGGAGGTGTAGTCATTAGCTACCAGGGGATAAACTAAGAGCTCATTTCGTAGACGCCAAGTGTCTCCGCACAAGCCCCACATGCCATTTCAGTGTGCCAGGGGCACAAGTCAGGGCTGCCTTTATCCAAACGGGGGGAGGGCGTATTTGTGGTGGGCTGAAGACAAATGACATCGCTGTTCTCACGGTCCGTGACTGCTGTGTGGTAGCACCTGAGACACCATGTGATTCTGCTGTTACCTTAAGCAAAGAGGATAAAGATTTCTTTTATAACAGCATATTCTTGACTGTCACACCATGCAACAATGGTCAGTATCTGGTCAGCTACAAGCCAATTTTCCTCAGGACTTTTTGGAGATTGCCAAAACATCTATATTGTAACTCCAACATCTTTCAGAGGTCTGGTGAACGCCTGTAATTTTAGACGAGGAGCAACAGCCACTTAGATGCTCCTGCCTTACATACATTGCACTGTCTGTAGCTGGTTTTAAGATTTGTGTGCAGCTGAGACTTAAGGAATTGCTTACTGGATAAACAGCGACAGGGCCAGCAAGTCCCCAGACGAAGCTCCACGCAACTTCCCAAAGAACAGCAAAATGAAGGGAAAACAGGATGCCGGCGTTCTGTTCCAGACAGTAGTTTCACGGCCTAGAAAGCGGAGAAATCTAACCGGCGTCTCAGTTCCATTCCTCTGGCCACTTTGTGGACAGCGGGCTAGCAACAATCCCCTCTGGTGCATCTTCAATCAGAGGTTATGCTCATTAGCACCACTGATCCACATCCACTATGTTTAAGGCGCTAGGCTTTATGTGTGTAGCACAGCAGTTGGCGTAGGGCATGCCCTTGAAGTCTTGTTGAAATGCCTCTTTATTCCTCTTGCTTCTCCCCTCATCCTGTGAAAGGATTAAGTCCTTCCAAAGACTTTTGTGTCTTCCTGACGATGGTGTTAGCAGGGGTCTGTTAATGTTCCTGGAATTCTGGCTTCCTTGAGAAGCTTTCCTGTTGTGCAGATCCAGCCATAAAACGAACATCTTTATCCCATTCTTATCGCAAATATATCCGTACTGAGCATTTGTGAGTTCAGTAGACATCAGAAAAGTTATTTTTGGAGGGGGTCTTGGGGAAGGAGTCACTTTTTTTTTTTTCCACCATGCCACCTGTCTGTCCCATTTGTTGGCTTTCCGCTGTCCCCTGCCATGCCTGCTGCCCAGCCCCTGCCCCCTGGGTCTCCTCTGGCAGCGGCCAGATCTGTATCATGAATGAAGGGCAACCCAGCGGTCAGCCCCCAGCCTGCTCCCCAAGTGCTCATGCTAACAATCATCAACATGCTCAGCAGAATACAAAGTCTTCCAGTTGGATGGGACTCAACCTTCCTTAGAAGAAAGCTGGGCTATAAAGAAAAAATAGCCCTGGCTGGCGTAGCTCAGTGGATTGAGCGTGGGCTGCGAACCAAAGTGTCGCAGGTTCGATTCCCAGTCAGGATACATGCCTGGGTTGCAGGCCATGACCCCCAGCAACTGCACACGGATGTTTCTCTCTCTCCCTCTTTCTCCCTCCCTTCCCTCTCTAAAAGTAAATAAATAAAAATAAATCTTTAATTAAAAAATTGTGCAAAAAGTGCATTTTAAAGAAAAAATAAAAACTCTGCTATATAAAGCTGCACTTAGTTTTATTAACCCAACAATCTCTTGATTGCCTATCATTATTTTAATTTTATAGAGAAAGTTTGCATATATTGTTAGAAGTCACACAGCCGGCAAATCCAAAGCCTTGCTCCTGCTCTGGCCCCCAGGCTCTTCCACAAAGCCCTCCCCTGCTCCCGACAGTCGTGTTCTCCGTAACTTCTCCGTTCTCACCACGTCCCCCTGGCTGCTGCAGGGTCCACAGAGCCTCGGGCTCCACGTCCTGCACTCGCCTCCCCCCATCTCATGCTTGTCCGGCTTCTGTTCTCACCTGCGTAATGAAACTCGCACGTGCTCAGTCAGCAGTGGCCTCCGAGTGGGCCATTCCGGGGTCTTTTCCCGCTCTCTGTTCTCCTCCTGTTCTTGAGGACTTTGACACAATTGAGCATATCCTCCTTGAAACTCTTTCCTCCCTAGGTTTTCATGACACACACGCCCACATATAATTCGACCGCATTTTTAAAAAGTAACGTGACAGTTTCTAAAGCATTGATTTTAACGGAAACCATTTTTGAGCTAACCCTTTATCAGTTTATGAGACAGTTAGATTACTTACTTAAATACAGCACAGATAGAGTTACCACTAGAAACACAGGGGCATAAAGAAGCTTGCGAAACCACCCGATCTCCCTTCCACCCCAGCCGTCTGAGTTTCCTACCGAAACCCTTTGTGACCCGGAAGGAGACCTGTCAGAAGTCGAGCCCCTTGTGTCATCTGCGGGGCCACGACTTCCTCGTATGGGCGGCGGGAGGGCGCTGGGTCCTCCGTCATCTCCACCTGCTTCCTCCCCAAATAGGCCGTCAGGCTAGTTTAAATGATCTACTCGCTGTTCCTGCTTTCAAAGAACTCATAGTCGGACCAGATGCAGATGATCAGCATGAAGCATTGCTAAGCTAGAATCCACTCTTCTCATTACACGGCAGCAAGAAAAGCCGTATCACTTTGAACGACTCTCTGCCCCACAGAACTTTTTAGGACTTACTGTACACGCTGAAAGTACTGGTGGCTAAACAGGGCAAAAAAATGTTTTTACCAGATGTATAAATTCAATTATAAGAAGAAATTAAATCATTTTTAGACTACCCCTCTGGAAACTGTAGGTCCCCCCCATACTGGGTGAGTGGTGTCTTGCACAAAACTTGACCGTACTCCAGGAATAATGCCTGGCTGTGTTTGTGCTGTCTGGCAGGCTTCTTATTGTATTGTATTGTATTTACTTTATTGTTGTTCAATTACAGTTGTCTACATTACCCCCCACTACTCCCCCAACCCCAGCCAATTGACCTCCCTCCCTCGCTTCCACCCACCCCCCACCCACCCCCGGTTTTGTTCTAGCAGGCTTTTTAAACAAGAGCCACCAGATTTCACTTTTTAAAAAACCACCTTGGCAATGTCTTGGAAATTCAGAAATATCCCTCTAAGAGAAAAAAAAAGCCTCACCTACCATGATTTTATAATAAACTGGTAAATATAGCAGAAGGAGAAAAAAACCCCATAAACTCTTTGGTAGGACCCAGCCTAGTAGACTCATTTACCTGTTCACATTTATGGTCTTCCTTCATAAGGTTTTGCTGCCTTCCGTGCTTTTTCTTTTTACTCTGAACCTATCATTCAATAATGCATCGCACATTTGTAATGAACTGATGAGCTGAATTCATAATGTCCTATTTAAACTGCAGAACACTCACAATATATAAAATTATTTGATCAATGCAATAAAACACTATACGTTTTACTGAGGTAAAAGAAACTTTTACTAGCTTACCTGACCAAGTTACACAAATCTCAGCCAGAAAATCTAATTGCCAAAACAAGAGAAAACTAAATCTATCTTTGTGTGTGTGTGTGAGATAATTGGAAGTTTCCATCCAGTCCAGTTTGAGGGCACAAATTCGGAATTAAGTGATTTTACAGTATTTGGAGAAGATACATTTAGAAACAGAAGAATAAAAACCTAATGAATGGATCCAGGGATAGAGGAGATCCATGATATTATAATTCACCCCGACGCCCCATTGTTTGCTCCAAACACAGCATAATTCTATGTACAATTTCATCTGGTGTGCTGTCCACCTGAAGATTTTGCATGAAAAGAACTCATTTATTTGCAAACTCTGTGTTTCGAAATAGAGGGACACGGCGAACAGCCCCGTCCCAAGTGTGTCCTTGGGTGATGCCCACCAGTTTGGGCGGTTTGTAGATGACAACCAGCCCCCCAGAGGTCCCCAGAGACGCTGCATCTCATTTGTCTCCGTTCTGCCCCGAATTTCCCCTTCCACAAACGTCCTCACACCCAGTTTTCTTTCCGGGCCACCTGTATGTTTAATATAATAACGCATGTTATTTCACATGCTGAAAGCTTTCATTTGCCATTAAAAGCACATCTTAAGAATAAGATGTACATATAATTTTTTAAATTTTTACCTAGGGAAGATAGAAAATATTTTACACACACACACAAATTCCATGAGTGCTGTGGGCTAGAGGTGCTATCACGTGCCCACACACCTGGATGTGTTGTACCTTAAAGACAGATAAGAGTTCCTTTGGCATTTCATGAGTCCCCAGTCTGCATCCACAGTAAAAGGCAGCATTTGAGAGAAACCAGACTGACCACTTCCAATGTGATGGCCATAACTCTAATATCCAAACCGAATATTCTTCTCATTGGAAACCTCCCTCAACACTGATCTGGCAAAGAGGCAAACAGCCCGTTGAGCCAACCTGCAAAGCGAAGGTGTCAAGTACTAAAAGGCACCATTGAGCGGGCAAAATCTCTCTGTGTCTGAGTGCGCATCGTTATGGGCCTGTACCTCTTAGTACCTAAAGTTTATCGGCTCCTTCTCCAAACCTGGCGGTGTCCTTCAGGAGCCACTGAACACATCCTCACACACGCTATTAGAGGATACAGAAAGTATACGTTTCTCTAAATAATCTTTTCCTGTAAGCACCTGGAAAAAAACACGAAATAACAAGAAAGAGCAATTTTCGAAAGCTGCTCTGAGGGGGAAAAACCCCTTATTTTATAGGCGCTGTGAGCCACGTGAAGGCCTTTTATCCGGCACCATTGCTGCACGTTGTAACAACGATATGATGAGAATAGGTGAGGAATGAGGGCGGTAGGGAAAGGTTTCATTCCACCAAGCGCTCAATCAAATGTCTTTGTGTTCGATAAATAGCTTTAAAAATTAACCGTATTAGAGTGATGAAAAATGGAAGCCTTCAGCTTCTCAGTCTGCACTGAGCAAGTCGCATGTTCTAACACCGCACAGGCGGCCGCTCCTCCTGCGTGCCTTCGCGGCCACCACCCACAGCACTGTGGGCGCCGGGGCGGCCGTGCACGGGCCTCTGAGGCCTCTCTGGCTCTCCTGCCATGCACACCGTCACGATTCAGTGGTCTGACTGTGCATAAAGCCAAGTATAAAACCAAAGGCCAGTCTTACTTACGCAAACATGGATGAACGTGTATATCAAAGAAGAAAGGACAAGGAATTTTGTGGCCATTGTCTCAGCTGGAAAAACACCCCCCACCCTGCGCACACACACATACCCACAGGAAATGTGTTACCCGAGACCACGTTAACCCACTGAGAGAGTGTCGCCTGGGCTTTAGGATGTGTACCTTTGGTTAAAGACTGATTCGTGGGTCCTTTGGAATTTGCCCACAGTCTTGGCAAAATTCTACAAGTGATCCCTCAGAGTCTGTTATCCAGGTTAGGTCATAGGGATTACCATGGGTAGATTAATTACACTACTTAAATGGACTCCTTCCTCAGGGCTGATGAGAATTCAGATGTTTCGGATGTGACATCGTGGTTAAGTCCATAGGTTTTAGACTCAGACAGACCCGAGTCCACGCCCGAGGCTGTGTGCGTCGAGAAGGCCAGCGCAAGACACTCGGTCTCTGAGATAAGAATGACTGTCGCAGAGTTGTGGAAAGAATTACTGCACGGCAGTAGGCCTCAGACACGTTTGCACACTATCCAGCTCTTAAACATCACTCACACAATTTTCATTCCTATCACGGCACCAGAAGCTACGATGATGAAATGTGGCTTACTTGGGGGGGCTCAGGATGCGGACCAGGTCGGTTAGCACCACCCAGATGTGTGTCCGCGTGGGGAGCAAAAGGAAGGCGTTAGGGCTGAAATGCCGCCTGCTGCTTCCGTCCTGTATCTGCCTCTGTTTCTGGTTCTGCTTCCCTCTCCATTTTCATCCTCGGGAACCTTTAATTGGTCACGGAACCAGCAATGTATATTAATGAGCAAACACACGAAAGGTCAAATACTTCAGTATCCTGTAAAGCCGACCCTCTTCCCGGAGTTTGCGGGTTGGAGGGGATGATTTGTTTTCACTTATATCTGGTTCTGTGCCCCTTCCCGGGCATGTGGGACGACTATACTCCATTGCCCCATCCCTTTAGGAGGGAACAGATTACTACTTCCAGTACAAGTGACATGACATCTCTGGGCGAGGGCAGTTCATAGACTGTCAGGCATCTCCATGCCCTGTGGCACCCTCGCGAGCCTTGTGCTGGGAAAA
Organism: Phyllostomus hastatus; assembly: GCF_019186645.2. Taxonomy (NCBI): domain Eukaryota; kingdom Metazoa; phylum Chordata; class Mammalia; order Chiroptera; family Phyllostomidae; genus Phyllostomus; species Phyllostomus hastatus. The sequence continues at coordinate 24,620,733 of NW_025334004.1, read as the reverse complement.
CAGCATGATCAGGGAAGGCCGCCTGAGTGCTGAGTCACAGAAGGAAGGGAGGGAGGATGAAGTCTCTCCTTCAGTCAGCCCATTGGACCGGGAGTGAGAAGAATTCAACGTTTGTTTACCTTTCCAACAACCAGTCATAACTTACACCAATTAATACACAGAGAGGAACAAACACAGTTATTATTATAGAAGATAATCAGTATGTATGAGAATTTTAGCTGTGAAGACCACCTTTGGGGATGTCTTTTCAGCCCAACCCTGAAAAGACAGTTATTATTTAGCTATGAGACAATGGGGGAGGAGGAGATTCCATGTGGTAGAACTACTCGTCAACAGACAGAGAGAGAGGTAAGAACCTACGGGACACTGCCTATTACCGTCCAGGCCTTGAGCTAGGCTATAATAGTAGGAAAATGCATGCACAGCCCCTGTCCTAATGGAGCTTGCAGTCTTGTGGCGAAGTCAGATATCAATCAAAGAATCTCACAGCCAAAAAAATGAATGTTGAGTTATGCCTGTGAGAAACATGCAGGGGAATTAAGTGGTAGAACATGAGATCATAGAATAAGAGAAATTCATCTCCTTAGAAAGGCTTAAGAAGGATCTCTGAGGAAGAAATGATTGACCTAGATCTGAGAATAGGAGTTAAGTAGATACATTTCAGTGGTGGTAAGAGAACCAGGTGAGAGGGGACTGACACCTTAGAACACAGGGCATGGGACAAGTCTGTCCCCTGACCACGTTCATTGGTGGCGTTCATGATAGCGTTCATCGGTATCATGAGAGCAATGGAAAATAACTGGGATGTTTTCATGTGTGTACCCAAAAGATGACTCTTTTCCCCATTTGACTGCAGGAAATGCACTGGATAAAGATTGAAGCAGGGGAACCAGGTGGGAAGAGATCTCAAAATGGACAGGAAATAGATTACAGTAGCTTAGACAAGGATGGCGGCAGCGGAGAGCAGCTGGAGCAGATAGGAGGGAAGTGAGAGACGGTGAACTTGGAGATAAATCAGACATGGAGGACAAGACAGAGGAAGGTTTCCCATGGGTATGACAGAGTGAATGGCATGCCACCGGGGGGAAAATACTACATATGGAAAAACATTCTAAGTTCTACTTTGAACATGTTACATTTGAAGTGCCTTTGGGACAGCCAAGGGGAAACAGCCAGGAAGCAGTTCTACCTCTGGGTCCTGGCTCTTGGAACAGCACGTCTCCCACTGGATACGCCCACCAATCATCTGGACATCAGGTTCAAGTGCAGATTCTGAGTCAGGAGGTCAAGGGTGCGGCCCACGATCCTGTGTTTTTAACAAGTTCACAGGCAATGCCAATCCTGCTGACCTACAGACGGCATTTTAAGTGGCAAGGGTTTAGAGGACAAGCCTGGTTGGAGCTCACACCTGTGAGCAACTATGATGAAAGCCTCGGGTGTGGAGGGGAGTGCTTAGACACAGGGCAGAGTGGTAAGAGGTGAGGCTCTAGAACGGAGCTTGAAGGAACACCAACGTTTAATGCCTGGACAGAGGCCTATAAGCCTGCAAAGAAAGCAGAAGAGCGACAGGAGAAACGAGGGAAGCTGGCAGAATATTATACAAGTGAAGGCAAGGCAGGAGAGTATTTTAAGAAACAGGAAGAAAGACCATTTTGGTATGTTACTCCGTAAGCAAATTCCGTGTTGAGTTTCAGCTTATTCACTACCTGCTGTGGGTCCTCCCCTGACTTCCAAGAAGACTGAGGCATTTTTCTTTTGCTGCCACAGCACACTCTGCACCCGTCCGGCCCTCCATAATCATACTCTCTAGCAGCGGTTCTCAAAGTCTGGTCCGCGGAACCCCATGGGTCCGAGGCCCTTTTAAGGGGGTCATGAGGTCAAAACCATTTTCATAATGCTGTGACATTATTTACCAAAATTATACCACGACATTGTTTGCATATTTCATTGTGTAGCTATTTATACCAATGGTACAAATGATCTGTTGGATAAAACTGCTGGAGTTTAAGCACAAACCAAGGCAGTGGTACTCCTCATCTGCTACATACTCCTGGTGAAAAATAGCAATTTCAGCCCTGGCTGGGTGGCTCTGTTGGTTGGAGCATTGTCCTGTGCACCAAAAAGTCACTGGTTCAGTTCCCAATCAGGGCACATACCTAGGCTGCACGTTCAATCCCCAGCCAGGGCGTGCATGGGAAGCAATCGATGAATGATTCTCTCTCTCTCTCAAATCAATAAACACATCCTCGGGTGAGAATGAACATCTTTTTAAAAAGCCAATTTCACATAAAAGTATTTTACTGCATTAAATGGTGACGGTGGTGCCCGCATCTCTTTAATATCCTGGGCAGGGAAAGGAGACGCGCACACCCAGCCGTTGGGCCGCAGGCTGGACGGTGGCGACGGGATCGAGAAGGCACCCCCGTGAGTGACTTTCCAGCTGAAGCAGCCGCATTTCCTTTCATAAATGCGGCATCATTTTCATCTCAAATGAGTGACTAATGATGGCTCTTCAGACAGGGATATATGGCAGACATTTTCTCGAAAACAAACAAATGTCTGTCACTCAAGGAACACAACGGACAGTGTGTGTGGCTAATGATAAAACAGAAGCTTTACAGCGAAAAACGAGAATTATGGCATTTAAAGAATGTATCCCTTTTCTAATACATTGATATCTACAGAAATAATCTACAGAGCAAAAGCTCGCTGGGACCCTCCACCATTTTTTACAAGTGAGAACAGACCGCGGAGAACTGCTGACTTCTGCTGCGCGGGTGGCTCCCGTGCGTGGGACACGGCCCGAGAGCTCCCACCTGTGCAGCCCAGTGGCGAGCACGCTGCCTGTGCGTGGCAAATGCTCAGGAAACATGCGACGAACTTTGAAATGAAGGGGCCACCGCAGAAAATATTACAAATGAAGGCGAAACTGCAGGGAGAACAAGTGAGGGGATCTGTATTCAAATTTGACAAAAAAACCCAAAAAAACATCAAAAGTCTTAGAATGCTTTCAACGCTTTATCAGTAATTTTATGTCTAGGAAATTTCCCTAAGGAAATAATTTATTCTAAGGATATGCATAAAGATGGAGTTCTGAGAACAGCGCAACCCAAATTGGGAAAATGTATGGATCCACTTTGGGAGAAAACTCACAGACCTCCCCCGCAATGTTAACTTAAATTATTTTTACTGGGTTACTTAGATGCGTGAACATATGAAATTACATAGTAACTCTATGATTATAGTTCTTATACAACTGCATAACCCAAGCCAATTTAAAACAAATCTACAAATTAAACATAATATTTTCAAATAAATAAAATTCAAATTAACAGCATTAATTTAGGGTGACATGATATTCATTTGGATCTTGATTACTGCTTGCTAGGTGACTATGGTCTGAATTTCTTGAGGTATTGATTTTAGAGAGACAGGGAAAGAGGAAGGGAGAAGGAGAGGAAAAAAACAGCAATGTGAGAAAGAAATATTGACCGGTTGCCTCACATACACACCCCTCTTGCGGACTGAACCTGCAACCCAGGTAAAAGCCCTGACTGGAAATTGAACCCGTGACCCTTTGGTTTATAGGACAATGCTCCAACCCACTGAGCCACACTAGCCAGGGCTTCAGGGTTTTGTTTTGTTTTTAGTTTTTTTTTTAATTTGACATATCTCTGCTACCACTGTCAATGCTGCCTCTATTTGAAATTCCATTTGTCTTGCACACTGTGAAGTCTTTTGGTTTCACTTGATGGAACTAACTATACCATCATTTTCTTTTTCAGTTTTTAAAAGGAGTATATTCATTTTTTAAGAGATTTTATTTATTTATTTTTAGATGGAGGGGAAGGGAGGGAGAAAGAGAGGGAGAGAAACATCAGTGTGTGGTTGCTTCTCACGTGCCCCCTACTGGGGACCTGACCTGCAACCCAGACATGTGCCCTAGACTGGGAATCGTTTGGTTCGAAGGCTGGTGCTCAATCCACTGAGCCACACCAGCCAGGGCAGTAGTCCATTGTCGCGGACACCGGCCCACAGTGTCTGAGGTGTTATGGATGAGATATGAGATAAATTCACATGGACTACCGAGTCCTGTGGAGGAAAAGGGACCACACGGCTACCCTCTCAAAGGGAGGGTGCCTCGGAGTGGCCTAGCAACTCTCTCAAGAGGAGAGTGCGCACGCCCTTGCCTAGACAGGCTTTTACTGGGTTTAATTTGTGCAGGAATACAGGTACAGCTTATTAATCACTGTCAGGCAGAGAGGATCAAATGACTGATAGCATACAAAGAACTATTAGGGCTCATTCTGAGTCATGGTCTATCAGCTAAAGGGCTACAAAACTTTGGGAAACAAACTCATTTCCTGCTCGGACCCTTATCATTTAATTGAGAGCATTCTTGGCAAAGCAGGTTTTACAGGAGTTTATGTATTCTTTCTCAGGCCTAATCACCCGGGGAACCTGCCCTTTCCAGCACAGGGCTACACCGCCCTCTGTCATTGTTTCAGGCTTAAGTCAGGCAGAGGAGGCAAGATAGCCAAGAAATTAGAAGACTTCTTGCAGGCAGAATGAGGACTCAGGCTTTGTCAAAGCCAAGGGGCGAGGGTCCATCACCCCCTTTCTCCATACCCTCCCAAGTCCTTCCCTGGGGCCTCCACATGATCATGCCTGTCTTAGGTCATTCTCCCCTTGGGGAATCTTACCTGTCATTGGCTAACTCATCAAGCATTGGGGGCCAGTTATGGAAAGAGGAGCAGAAGTGGCGCTTCTGCCAGGGAGATAAGCTTTATCTCCTTAGTGGCTTCTGGTCTGGAGGTCACTCACTCAGCCTTAGCCATGGGGGGGTGGTAGCTCCTGAAACCAGGAAGGGCGGCTCCCAACAGTTCATTGTTTCTTAACAAGTTTACTTCTGCCCTTTCTCCAGTACACCGTGAATAAAGATACAAACTCAGACGCTGAAGTAGTCACCAGGTAATTATTTCGAATGGATGATGTAGAATGCTTTCAAGAAGACACAACATTGAAACGTTCTCTGAGAGGGACTGCACACAGTGAAAAGCAAAATAATAACTATTAATGGTGAAAAACTGGAAGTAACCTAAATGTCCATAAAAATGGTTAAATAATTTAGAAACCCTCAATATTTCAGAGTACTAAGGGATCATGGGAAATGGGAGAAATAATACTTCATTAGAATGTGCACAATATACTGCTTAAAAAGTAGGTTGCAATGTTCTATCTATTTATCTACTGAGAGATTCATCCAGAAGAGACTGGAAGCACAGGAAACAAAAAATTAACATTGAGATGGTATTATAAGTCATTTCTATCCTCTTCTGTGGGTTTTCAATATTTTACAAACATTTTACCATGAATACATTTGCATTATAATAAAATGAACACATTATTTTTTAAGAGAATTCTTACGCAAAGCCTCTGACACAAAATGACTAGGCTTAATAGCTTCGAGACAGGTCATACTTAGTAAGACATCTTCTAAGTAGCTGTTATTTGATGGAGACCCGGAAAAAAACAGCGAGGATTGCTCAGTGCAACTCATCCTTAGTGGTGAGGTGACCCACAATGACATCTTCTGACAGTGCTCTCTCTCTCCACCTCCAAGGAGCTGAGAGTATTATTATTAATTCTTGGCAAGCTATGCAACCTCCCTCGGAACAATGGAATTTACAATGAGATGTGATTCTTCGAATCTGTTTATTTTACTTTGTTTTTGGGTAAGACACAAATTTTACATAAATACTCTCTCCTTCTGCAGACACTGTTCATCATTTAATTATACAGTTAATACCGCAGATTACAATAGCAAATGCACAAAGATGTAATTATAGGATAAGTACCTGGTAATTCCTATTCTCTAACGTGAAGATTGAATGTTAATTAGCTGTAAGCATATCACAGTAGGTGCAATTATCAGGTAATCCTTGGGAAAGTGTACTTTTTGGATCGGCATGTATTAAGGAAACCCCATGTTGTTACTGAGGAATGTCATAAAAAGCCGCAGACCTTTGTGTGCTGATAAAAGAAACAATTAGAGAAGTTAATTCCACTGTCACCTTATTGGTATTACAGTGTTTCCACTGCTCCCTTGTACTTCTGTCCCTCTAAATGCTCACGTACTCAATAGCCCCAGCTACCTGGGAAACGGGAAGAGCTGTGCAGGGGATGCGTCCCTAAGAACAAAAGCCCCAAGAAGCCCGGTTCATCAGACGGAACCTCCCTTCGGCAGTGTTTCCATTTAAATATGAAATCGTAATGAATGTCCAGGTGGCAAATTTTTTTGGTCCAGAAGCTGCAGCACCGACTCAGGAATTCAAAGGCAGGAGCCCAGCAGATTAATGTTTCCCCATAACATTATCTCGGCAACATGCAATTTGTTCTCAACGATAATTAGATATTTAGAGAGCGGCATAATTAGGAAGAAGCGGCTTAATGCTTTCTGTTGTTGTTTGCTGAGCATCTCCTGACAGCCGGCCTCCACCCTGGGAGCGAGGGCGTTCTGGTCCCCGGATCCGCAGGAGCCGGCCAGCTCTGCGGAGAGTCGGCCGCCACACTCCTCATGGTGAGACGAGATCACCCGAAATTCAAACCTTGCTGTGGCTAATTGGTGTGGCCTATCTCCTGTCCTTAAAAACAGGCCAGGATCTGTTTGTACGTGCTTCAGAAGCATGGATTATCAAAAGGAATACTGGGCCAGATAGAGACAGAGATGAGGTGAAATACAATTCCAAACCCTTTTCGGGGCGGTGATGGCTGAAACGGCCCCGTCAAGGTAAGATCTGGATGGAGACTGCCGTTTTTCTTTTGCCTGTTTGTGACGGCTGCTTCCCTTCCCCCTCAGTTATATCCACAGGCACCGTTTTCCTGGAATTTCATTGACAATCAACCATCAGGTCCACTCGTTTGAGCTGAGTATGATAATATGCTACTGGGCAATGTAACTTTCCACGTCCACCTGAATGCCCTACCAGGGGCGGAGAGTGGAGAACACAGAAACCTCTCCATGCTTCCGAGGGACCTGGCCGCTTCCGAACAGGTCAGAGGGCCCTACCCCAGCAGAAGGCTCAAACGGGGTCAGAGCATTCGGCCCCCAAAGTCACAGTTCTCTCCTTACCAAAACTCTAGAAGGCTCCCCCACTCTTTCCTCTCCCAAGGCAACTACTGATGGACTCCGACTGCCATTGATTAATGGTCATTAAAGCAAAGTTTCTGTAAATAGAATCACACAGCACATACTCTTGTGGCTGGCTTCGTTTTTGCAGCCTTACGTGAGAGTCCTCTGCATGGCTGCACGTGGCAATGGTTTGCTATCCCCTCGCTATACACTATCCCTGCCTATGAAGACACTGTCCTTTATCCATTCCAGCTGTCGATGGCTGTTTGGCTTGTTCCCAGCTTTTGGCTATTACAACCACGCTGTAATGAACACTGCTGTTCAAATTCTTTGGTGTATGTCCATTTCTGTTGGACTTAAAGACATAATTGCCTGCTGACTCCTACCAGCTGAAACGCACTCCCTCATTGGTATGTGAGTTTTGTTTCGCTAATGGAAGAGAAGAAAGTTGTGTTGCGGAGTGGGTCTGCGGTGGAGTGAGAGGCGTGGTGGGGAAAGAGATGGCATCTATTCTCCCACGGCGGCTCGTGCACTGGGTGTGTCCCCTGTGTGAGGGGGTAAAGAGGCCCTTGCGTGTGTGGGTGGCAATGAACAGAGGTGTCCAGGAGCAGAGAGGGCACTCGCACCATCCTCGTGCACAGCCAAGCTCAGGTTGGTACCTTCCAGAGGGGGAGTTCGGGATTATCAGGCACCTGTTCCCCTAACAGGCCACGGCAGTGGGAGGCATCTAAAGGGGACACGGACAAGGAACAGCTGGAGCCAGAGGGTTCAGCAGGAGCCCAAGTCAGCCCTGGCTGGGTAGCTCAGTTTGTCAGAGCGTCATCCAGATATGCCAAGGTTATAGGTTCAATCCCGGGCCAGGAACATACCAGAGTTGACCAATGAGTGCGTAACTAAGTAGAACAAGTCGATGTTTCTTCCCCTCCCTCTCCTTTCTTTCTTCTCTCTCTGTCTCAAATCAATAAACAAAAATTTTAAAAAATTTTAAAAAGAGCCAAAGTCACGTGGTAATTGTGGTTCATTCCTTGGGGAGGCTTCCAGAAATAACTAGTCCGTGGGGAGCTGGGGAGCACTGAAGACTCCCTCGCTGGCGAAGGCTGAGGTATTTTTAGACATCTGGCTAATTATACGACCAGCCAGCGCACAAAGCGGTTCAAGCTACAGAAGTCTGATGAGCAAACACCCGAGGGCCGGGAGAAAACAGAAGCCATTCCGTCCCCCACTCTTCCACTCGGACCGCTTCCTCCCCCACGCTCTCCCTCTCCCCCTGTGTTACAAAACCACCGAGAACAGTTCTAATGCTGCCGAGGAGGAGCCTGGAAGGCGTCACAGAGGAGGTGACGATGACATCGACCCTGAAGAGTGACAGCAGTTTTCCAGGTGACGCAATGTCCCCCACGGGTGAAGGGAAGGGAAGTATGGCAACACAGGCTGACCAGGAATAGTTCAGCATGGCTACAGGAGGATGCGGCTGTCGGAGCCCGAGTGGGGATTTCAAGGCCGCTTGCGAATATTTAGGCAATTCAGTAAAAACTGCCCCGGCAGCACTAGGGGTGGGGTGACCCTGACCGCCAGTTTTCTCCCCATTCTCCTCACACAGGCAGCTTTGTGTGTGGCGGGAGGGGGCTGCAGGCATGACAGGAGGTGTGCGTATTCGCTCAGTTCTCAGTCTTGATTTAAAAACGTTTGTGGCTGAGCTTCCCCGCCCCAAACTCCTGCTCCGGAGACAACATCTACTTGTGAGTGCGGAGTGCTCAGCCTGCGTACAGCCTGTGCCCATGACCTTGGCTGTTCTGGTCTCCGCCTGGCGGTGTTCGGGGCGAGCCCTGGGTGCTAGGGAAGGAGGCGGGCAAGGTTAAGTCAGGGCGGCCCTGCGGAGGGGCTTGGTTTTCCCTTGTCACACATGGCTAGAGCCCTGGAAGATCTTTTTTGCTTTTGAAAATAAATTTTTTAAATTTTATTGGGGTAACATTGGTTCATAAAATTATATAGGTTCCAAACCTTTCTCTAGTACCTCATCTGTATAATGCATTATGTGTCCACCACCCAAAGCCAAGTCTCCTTCTGCCACCGTATATGTGGCCCCCTTCCACCCGCCTTTCCTCTGTTGTCTGTGTCTATGAGTTTTTGTTTGTTTGTCCTATTTGTTCATGTGTTACTTTCGTTTTTTTTTTTTAAGATTTTATTTATTTATTTTTAGAGAGGGCAGGGAGAGCGAAAGTAAGAGAGAAACATCAATGTGCAGTTGCTGGGGGTCATGGCCTGCAACCCAGGTATGTACCCTGAGTGGGAATCGAACCTGTGACACTTTGGTTTGCAGCCTGAGCTCAATCCACTGAGCTACGCCAGCCAGGGCCACTTTCGGTTTTACATCCCACAAGTGAGTGAAATCATATGGTTCGTGACTTCTTCCATCTGACTTATTCCACTCAGCAGAGTAGTCTCAAGGTCCACCTACCTTGCTGCCAATGGCAGTATTGCACACCTGCAGAAGTCCTCGGACTCGAAGACCTTTAAGTGAGAGGGTAGGCCGAGTGTGTCTGAGGAGTGAGCTGCAGCCCAGTGTGGAAGACGGGCTGGCGGAGGGGGCTGACCGAGGGAAACGGAGAGGCTTCCAGAACACCTGGTGTGCACGCGGGTGAAAAAGCGCGCGGGCATGGAGTCAGAGGGACCTGCGTCGGCAGCGCTCATTTGGGGCCAAATACTGTGCTGTCTAGGCGTCCGAGTCCAGGCTACAGAACGACCACAGCAGATGGGAGAGGCGACCTGTGATGAGTGAGAGATACAAAGTTCCCGGCTTCTTCACGTACAGAAATAGTCATGCGACATCAGAGATGGGATCAAGACTAGTGTTAGACTGAGTGCAGAGGCCGAGGGAGGAGTCAAAAGTGACTTGCATATCGTGGTTAGGAAAACAAGAGAACCAGGAAAAGAAAGAGTTGTGGGAGGAAGCTACGGAGTTAAGGTATGGCCTTGGTGCACCTAAAGGCCCGCAGGTAACCGACCGACCTGAAGAAACAGAAGCAATCCTCAGGGGGCCGCAAATGGCGGGGTGAGCACATCACTGTACAAGAGTAAGGTTGCCTGGGAAAGGGTGTGGACTGAAGTGCTGCTCACTCTCGGGCAAGTCCACGAGTGCTGGCCAAACATTTCTCCATTTGCTCAAAAGCAAAGACGGAGCCAGTGGTGGCCCTGGCAATACAACGCTCCCGTCTATAACTGAGAGGTGAGCCAGGTGGGAAGGAACGCCCCAGCCTCGCATCAGCCTGGCATCGCCTTAACCACAAAACCGAGCAAGCCCTTGGTAGCAGGAGCCCACAGCCCCTGCAAAGACCAGTCATGCTCGGAAAGCACAGGGACGAATGCAGCCCCACAAACACACATGGCAGGGCGGCCCCTGCTCCCGTCTCTGAGTAGTGTTCGCCCAGGGGCATTAGTGAGACTCAGAGAATATCAGAGAGGGAAGGGTCTGGCAACCACCCACCCAAAACTTGTTTTATTCAGTTTCTCAGGGGGGAAAAAACCCTATCTGCGACTCGCTGCTTGCCTTCTTTCTCTTCTGAGGGGTCCTTTCACCCTTATTCACCACTGGACGTAGTGCATTTGGAAGACCACAAAAGGGCTTAATGAAAAGAGGATGGAAATCCAATACTGATTAGGCAAGTGCCAAGGACACGGCTGGCCTGGGTGTTTTACAGCGTTGCCCACGTTCTCCAAGGCCCTTCCAGTCCACTCCCCGGTTATCACAGGTCTTCTCTAGCCCGATCCTGAGATTCCCCCACTCTCCTCCTGAGTCCACCCCTGCCCAGAGCAGAGATCAGGCTGAACGCAGGGCTGGTCCCTGGGTTGGTCCCTGGGTCCTTCGGAAGAGTGGGTTTTCTCAGTCTGGGCTATATATAGGTCTACCTCCCGGGCTGACAACACCTGCTGGTCCAGGCAAACCACTCCACCTGAAGGCTCGAGAAAGATGACTTCACCCTGACATAATTCGGGTCGTTGGTCTAGCATGAGGTGTTTCCTGTCTGAGACGGTCTCTGCCTCACTTCCAAGTGCTTTTTGGCATCCTCTTTGCTGTGTTAGCTTTTACCATCTGGTGAATTTTGATTTCTCGTTTCTGAAAATTTTCTTGGCTCCTGAACCCAGCGTTCACAGCCCCGTTGCGACCCCACGCTTCTCTGCGCTGGTCTCCCCACCAGGCCCCACCCCTCACCCACAGCCCCTCCCTGGCTCGGCCCCCCCCCCACCCCCCACTTCACCGGTGCTCATGCGTGAGCGCAACCTGTTTCGGGCTGAGAACATGCTTTCTCCCCGATGCCACTTGAACCACAGTTTGGCCAGAGTCTCTAGTGTTCCTTTCAAAGATACTTGCCAGTGATTATTATTTACTTATAAGTCATCTACCACCTCTATTTCTAAAAGGACTGAAAGTAGCTGAGTGACGGTTAGTTTTATTTTTGGTTTTAACCCTCATAGTCAGGGTCTTCTTCCCCAGTTAACCGCGTTCTCTGTTCCATCCCAAGCCCCTCGTTTCCTTCCTCACAAGTCCTTTACCCTATCGCACAGCCTCGCTGAGTTCACACCCATGTTCCTCCGGCTTCTGCAGCCTGCTTGTAAAGAAATAGTCCCAGAGACGCAGCTCACAGCTCAGGGAATGCAGTCAATAATATGGGGTGGGGCAAAGTTGGTTGACTCGTGAGTACGTGAAACATAGAGCTGATTATTATACCATTTTTCACATGAACAACTGTCAACCTACTTTTGCTCTGCCCTGCATCGTGGTAACCATGTATGGGGCCAGGTGGGCGCTTGAAGCAGTGGGGGGACCACTCTGCTGAGTGCGTGGCCGTCTGACCACTTTGCCGTACACCTGGAACTAGTGCAGAATAACATTCAATCAGACTGGAGTTGAAAAAGAAAAAAAGAAATCTGCCCGCTAACTCCATGCCCTGCAGAGGGCTCCCCTGGAACCGTGCTAAATGCACTGGCTTGACAGCCAGGGTGTTCCGGTTCAAATCCTGACTCTGCTACTTACTAGCCATGTGATCCTGGACGAGGTGCGTGAAGGCTTCCCTACTGGAAGACACTCAGTAGTAAGTATGCTGATCCCATGGGGCTGTGTGAGTGTGTGAACGCAGGCCTGTGTGCTTCTTAAAGTGTCTGGCACAGAATATGTAACAGATATGTGGTAGACATCACAACTTTCCTCTTCCTTATACTATTTTTATGCCTGCGACCCCACGTTTCTATCTGTTCTCATTCTTATCACTGGTATCTTCCAATCCTTCAATCGAAGAACGAACGTTGCAGGGGTTGGGAGGGAAGTTTTTCTCCAAGCACCGGCCACGGGAGGGGCTACCTGCAGCCCTGATGTCCGCACTGTGTCGGGAGCACAGGCGTTGATGGAGTGGGTGTGAACGAAACACACACGTTACACAACGGAGAGCAGGGCATCGTGAGACCTGGGGCCCGAGGGCAATGTCCGGCGAGACCTTCTTGGTCTCGGTGTAAGCGAAGCACCTCTCCAGGTTCCTCTTGGACAGAGAAGGAACAAAAGAAAACTGTTATAGGGCATCTGCCCCGACCTCAGGCTTTCTGGCCGGACTGATGGATTTGATTACCCGATACCCTGCATGCTTAGATCCCTTTGGCGGGTTCAGAGCACGTGGCTAAGATGTGTGTCTGTGCAGGTGTACTGAGGTTGCTTATAAGTCATCTGTATCCCTTTCGTCCTTATAATTTAGTTTCTCATAGCTTTCTCTTTTTTGGGAGATGTATCACCCTAGTGGCATTCTCTCCTGCCTCAATCATAGTGATAAATAAGTTGTGTGTCTTAGTGCAGAGGGCAAACTGTGGAGCATGAGGTTGGGTTGGAATGAAGCTCCTTGACCTTGGGGTGTGGTCCGTGTGGTAAGGCTGGCCGGCCAGCGAGATCTGAGATAGATCCAGCCAGCGCGGTGTCCCGCAGAGCAGGGTCCATGGGTGCACAGGGCCCCAACGGGGTTTGCCAGGAGGGCAGTGAGAAGGGGAACGGCAGGCTTCTTGCCCTGTTCGGTTTCTACCAGAGCTGCTCCGCTTCTCCAAAGGTCTCATTTGCAGAAAGGGCACTGTGGCATCATTTGATTTCTCTCTGCCCCTGGGGACTAGACTGCCAGTGCCCAAAAGGGCGGAGTATGTGTCTATTTTACTTGGTGCTTCTTACCCAGTGCCCAGCATAGTGCTTAGGATTTTGCTCCTACTCAGTAAATATTTTTGAATAAATGTATAAAACAGTGAAATCACTTGGTATGGGAAAAATATTGCCAAGTCCTCAGAGGAATCAAACCAACATAGCATTTCTACAGCTGTGCAGTTGGCTGAAACACTTCAAGTGAATTGTATTGATTTCGCTTATTATTTATATTTACTAGGATTTAAATATCCTCAAGCAGCGCTTTTGTTTTCAAAGTAAAAAAAGAAAACAGCAATCATAGGGGAAATATCTGAATGCCAGTGCACCTGATCGGCCCGCTCTCACTAACCTGCTCCTGACCCAATTGTGTAGACAGATCGGAACTCTCTGGACTGGGCCTACCTGTGCTCCCAGGTTCCGGGGAGAGAGCTCAAGGGAGGTCTCAGTGATTCCCGACAGACAGTATTGATTTAAGCGAATCTCTCGTCTTCCCACTATGATTACCCGAATGGTCTCCCAGGGTCTGACCACAGGCAACAATGTCTGAGTCTCCTCAGGCAGCTGGATTTCTAGCCGTGTGCATTGACTACCGATCTCTTTTGCAGGCTACGTTCTGAAAAGGAGCGATCTCTCTATTCACATTAATAGCAAACAAAATGACTGCCATTCCGCCTGAAGTGAAGAACAATGCAAGAAGCATTCTAGCTTCCAGCAGGCAGATGCTTTCTTCTCAATTGTGTCCTCCTGCTTCTACGAAAGCCAGGAGAGCGAGCATTCTATGGTAATGGCAGCTCGAAGAAGCTCCATTACAATCTACAAGTTACTCATTTTAGTTCGTAATTGCTTATAAAACACAAAAGTTGTATGCTTCCTGGCTTGGATCCACAAGGCAGAAAATTTACTGTATTATGCCTCTAATTGTCTGCTATGCTTTTTAAAGGGAAAAATCATTCTAGATAAATGGTTTAGCTGAAATACTAGGAATGTTTTAAACAGAGAAAAGAGTTTCCTTTCCCAAACTCTCAGAACAGTTCTTTAATTAAAACATGGTAAAGCTTATAGCTGAGAGAATAGTCGGAGAGCAAGGGGTTAGAATGCAGTTTACTAACCACATAGAAACGCGAAGTACCAACAAGTACTTTAAATGATTATTTATTGTATACTGCCTTGGCAATTAATTATGCTTACAACTGTCAAACCTCCTGTAATTATACAGCAATCATTCATCCATCAAACCTTAACTGAATTCTACTTCTGAGTAAATTTGCATATGGATTCCTTCATCCTTCCCCAATCCGGGGTTTTCACTTCAGAGCGCCTCAAGGGTATGAACTGATTACAAATGGAGAAAAGGGTGGAAGAGACTCAGACCAACTTCTGAGCAGCCAAGTAAATGCTGGTGATGAAGTTCACGCACATTACTAGGCATGTAGATGTTTTTCATGTTATCACGCAGATCACTGTGAACTGAACAGAAGAGCAAGTGACGTGGTGACACATGAAGAAAGAGTGCACATGGTCTGCCAGGCACTGAACTAAGCACGGTGTATGGATGTGAACTTGTTTGAGCCTTTCATGGCCCATGGGAGACAGGAGTCCTGTCCGTATTTCTCAAAATGAAGAACTCGAGCTGAGAAAGGTTGAGCGTTTTCCCAGGATAAAACACCAGGCACCCCCTGGCTGGCATAGCTCAGTGGATTGAGCTTGGGCTGTGAACCAAAGCATCGCAGGTTTGATTCCCAGTCAGGGCACATGCCTGGGTTGTAGGCCACAGCCCCCAGCAACCACACATTGATGTTTCTCTCTCTCTTTCTCCCTCCCTTCCCTCTCTAAAAATAAATAAATAAAATCTTAAAAAAAAACACCAAAAAACACTGAAGCACCGACTGCAGACTGGACAGCTGACCACTACAGTGCACTGCCTCGCCCAGCAGCATGTGCCTGTAGGTCCTGGGCTGGGTCGCGGGAGGACCTCACGGGCAGTGGTTTGTCCACTTATAGTTACACAGGTCTCACTTTCACTTCGTTCCCCAGAGTCTTGGTAGTTGGTTTCCTGCTTTGTCTTTCCACGGCCCTGTGCCTGGATGTTGCCTTAAGCCAAGGCCCCACTCTCTCATGGCTGGTTTTCTCCAGGCCCTGGGCTCAGGGAACCAGCTCTCTGCAGGTGAACTCGAGTCCCTCGAGGACTCAGACCGGGACTCACACCGCTGCAGCCTTGCAGTGCCCACAACCAGCCCTCCGGCCCCCGGCCAATCACGGCCTCACTTCTGGCCTGATCTCTCTTTCCTCGGTCATTCTTCAAAGTTTCCACTGTAACATCTTTTACTCAGTGAGGCCACCTTTGACTGTCCAATCAAAATGAGGGACTCTTTCTCATACCTTTCTGTATTTTCCTTCCCTGCGATGATCACAAGTTGTAATTAGGCTCATACAGGTGCGATCGTCTGCTTGAGGCTCCTCGGCCTCACGTATGAGACAGTGAGTGGCACGAGGGCAGGGCTGTTCTTGCTCTGCTCGCCCCGAGCTCACACCTAGTAGGGGCTCAAAGCATGCAAATGCAATGACCTATGCAAAGCCCTTAGTCCATACTATAATAGGTGCTTGATATACGTTAGTTATATTAGCTCATAGAGGAATGAACTCTCCTTAGATCTTTACACTCATTCCATGGTCCATTTTGTCAGAGACCCTAAACCATATCTTGGTTTAGAGGGATTTTTGTTTTGCATTCACTTTCCAAACGGTTCTTACAAAAAAAAAATATTGGCCCCGACCTTGTTCCTCCATTTGTTCCTTCGGATACAACCTGCCCCCAAAGTGCTATCTGACTGGTGAGACCCTCCCCAAACTGCGTGATGATGATACATTGCAATTGTATGAAAGTTTTATTTATATGGATTACCTAGTTTTTAATGATGCCTTGCTTACTAAGAGCTTTCGGGTAATTCCAACAGCTTGCTGACTTTATTCAACTGGAAAAGAGCTCTCAAATCTACTTATAGTAAGAACTTGGCTATTAACATAAAAATCTCTTTAATGAGTTCACTGGTAGAGACACACAATGCAGAAATACACAAAAGATAAATGATTTATTAGTCAATTTAATTCAATTTTTGTCAGCAAGTCCTATCAATTCCTACTTTGTAATAACTTTCGAATTCATCAGATACATTCTTTCTCTACCACCGTCTGCACCTGTACCTGCTTAGATTACTAATATTTTTCATGACCGGTCTTCCACATTTGGTCTTAACCTTTTACAGTTGGGCGTGTGTACTACGGCCAAGTTAAGTTTCTTGAAACCCTGAGTTTGAAGGTGGTCCCTGCCGAACCACCCACAATGGTTTTCCAGTTCCCACCAGATCAGACTCAGATGCATCCTGGGAGTGAGGGCCTCCCTAGCACCTTCCGTCTGCCTTAGCAACTCCCTGCTTCCAAGTCACTCCTACTCCTGTCTCTTCTTTGCTCATGAGCCTCTGCACTTACACTGACCTTCTCCTTCAATGCTGTCAGGCCAACTCCTGCTCATAACTTAAAAAATCTCAAGTTCTCCTAACTCCACTTAACTTTTAGTATATTTGTCTGACAGGGCTTCCGTGACGAAATACCACAGACTGAGTGGCTTAAATGACAGAACACAGTTCCGGAGGCTGGAAGGCCAAGATCGGGGTGTCTGCAGGTTTGGTTTCTCCTGAGGCCTCTCTCCCCAGCTTTCAGATGTGTGCTTTCTCTGTGTGTCCCACTTGGCCTATTTTTGAGTGTATGCGCACATCTCTGGTGTCTCCTCCTCTTGTTATAAGGACATCATTCTTACAGAATTAGAGTCCAGTTCTATGACTTCATTTACATTAATGACCTCTTCAAAGGCCCTGTCTTCAGATGCCGTCACATTGGGGGTTAGGGCTGCAATACGTGAATTTGGGGGAACGCAGTTTAGTCCATAACATTTAATGCTTTCTTTATCTCTCTTATTTTTATCTTTCCTAGAAACGAAAGTTTCACACATGTATTGTCTGCCCAAGAAGATTAAAGTAGTCTCCTTCAGAAAAGCATCTAAATGTTCTTTTCTATTCCTAAAGTTTGTGCATAATTAACATTAATGTCTTTCTTCAGTGGTACCCAGTGCTTGAGCAATGAATGGGCTTTCAGGGAAGCCTAGAAAGGCAAACAACATCTTCACTTCCCCGGTCAGTAACGGTGAACAACCTATAAAATAAGGCGGACCTGGGGAGTGGTCCGTCAGGCTATGTGCTTCAGTCACTGTGAGCATGGACGCTTTGGCTGAGAGGCAGGGCATTTGAAAAGGTCATCTTCAAACTGGAAGAACTCGGCCCAGCCAGTCCAAGGTGCCTCTGGCCTCGGGCTCGGAATTCCGAGGAAGCTATCGGGGAAAGCCCAGATGGCGGGGGTGGGGGGGATGTCACTGACAGGTGGCAAAGGTGACAGATCTTTTCCAGCAGGCTGTCAGACAGGCAGCCACCCCATCTGCCCCTCACTGAGGAGCACGGAGAGCTGTGTGGGAGAGGAGGGGGCGGGCAGATGGAGGAGAGGAGAGGGGTGGTTCCAGGCCCGGGCATCACTGCACTGCCTCGTTTCGGTTCTCCCAGGCCTACAGTCCCCAGCGGTTCCCACTGCAGCTTTACAGGCTTGCTTCAGCCATCCCAGCGGTTATTTGTATCCGGGTTAACCACCTTAACTGATCGATCAATGGAATTACTGGAAACCTTCTTTTTTTTTAGATTTTATTTATTTATTTTTAGAGAGGGAAGGGTGAGAGAGATAGAGAAACATCAATGTGCGGTTGCTGGGGGTCATGGCCTGCAACTCAGGCATGTGCCCTGACTGGGAATCGAACCTGCAACATTTTGATTCACAGCCCCCGCTCAATCCACTGAGCTACGCCAGCCAGGGCTGGAAACCTTCTTAAAGAATTCTCAATGTCAATTTTCCTACCGGAACACTAAAATTAATAAAGCCGTTAAGTACGATGTTATGAAACAGTCCATACGGGTTCTGAAACTAGTCTTTGAGTGAAAGAAAAGTTGCTAGTACATTTTCCTCTACTGTTCTGACTGAAAGCCAGAATGTTTACCTAACAGATGGTCCACCGAGCAGATCCCACACGAGAGCTTTGGAGCAACACAGGGCTTTCTCTTTTGGGTCCAAAGGGCCCTCACTCCTTTCATCCAACCAAAAATTACCATAAGGCATAGAATTTCCGACCTGAGCAAATTAGAAAAGTATTTTGTGGGTGGACTAGAGTGGTCCAGGGAGAAAGGCCACGGGTCTTAAAAGTCACGAAGTAGTCACCTTCTCATACTGAACAAGAGCTTTTTCGACCCAACTCCAGTTCACCACCTGGATGAATTTAGTGAGGCATGAAATCCTCCCAGGAGACTCTTCTGTCTCGTGTTTGCTACTCCAACATCTGCGCCCTGGTCCCGGGTCCCGGGTCCCCTCTGCCTTGGCAAGAGCTTTGTCTCATTGTGGCCTCGCTATCGACATACAGAACCAGCGTATCTGCCGTAGCGTAGACAGAGCTGTATGAAGGTCATGGACAAGCACGCAGGTAGACAAAGGACTATCTTCCTGAAACCAGCCGTATCTGGCTTGTAGGTCTCCACTGATTATGCTCAGCTGTTGCATAGCTGTTGGCTCCCATTTCAGAGTACTTATCTTACAATGGGGAAAACAATGAAAAGGCACCGTGAAATATGATCAGAAGGCTCCCCTTCCAAAATGGCCAATAAATAGCGTGGACAGCGAGATTTTAAGGACGAGCAGCTATGCCGTCATCCTCGAAGATTCCCAGAAAACGGAGACTTCCCAGAATTCTGGCCTGATTTACATAAACAAATCAAGGAAATGTTTTACTCGTGGAGCCCTCATTATTTCTCTGGCAAAGGCTAGAAAAACTGGCAAAGCTGACGCATCTGCCTGATTTACAGTTGCTCTTTCTCTGGCGCTCCCGCAGTTAGAATACAACAGGATCCCCAGGAAACAGCACATTCTCCCTTTATTTCAATTAGTTTTCTCCACACAGTCCACTGCCTCTTCAGCCAGCTCAGAAAACATGACTTTTAGTATTGCTTAGGCTGCTTGACTTGGGAGATAAGCTCTGGACTCCTACCTAGTCATTCCCTAGGAAGATGGGTTCTTTGTGTCTCATCAGTTTACCTGCTGGTATTTCTTTAACACCGTTTGTGATGAGCCCTCACTTTTTTTGTCTATTGGAATTGTGACTTGATAACATTTATCTTTATCTTCTGATGAACACAATTCTACCTTTGTGACCTAGAGTCAAAAAAAAATTTTTTTTAATAGGCCAGTCTACAGACAAACCTCGGAAGTGAACAGTCCCCACTTTTGGATAAGACTTTTAAACTTGTACAATCCCTATTAGGCTTTTGAACTTTTAACAAGAGAAAGCTCTGACATCTTTCTGCCAACATTTTCCTGAACCGCAAATTGCTCATGCATTAGAAATTCTCTAGAAATGACATAAAAAGGCTATGAAGCAAATGTATTCTTGTAGCGCAGGTCTGCAAGTCAGGGTAATTTCAGAATACACCACATAAGCTGAAAAGATGGCAGATGCAAGAATTGGATTTAACCATGGATGATAACCCAATTTTCTCCCCAGTGCTGTAACTCAATAAGTCTTTAATGGCTTCTTAGATAAACAGATGGATGTCATCAAAAGGCACAGGATGATAAATCTGATTGGTGTCTGAACAATTTGCACCACTTTATCCCCAAAACAAGTAGCAGGAGAAAAATGGGAGAACCCACCCTCAAGCCCCAGCATGGGAGTTGAAATTATTTGATTAGAAACAGTTGTATTTTCCCAGTGGCAGAATATTAAAAACAACCAGAATGGCGAAGTCCAGGAAGTGCAATATATCTTTTTAATTAGGGTTCTTCTTTTGAAGATTTATACTGCTTGATGTAGTTGTGTTTATTCTTATCGAGTTGACTCGGTTTATTTTCATACAGATGTCTGAACATTCAGTTAAAGCTCTTTGGAAGATTATGACCTTCAATTATCCATGATGGCCCAGAGTTTATAGACTCCCAAGTTCATGGTCCAATTTCTGCTAGGCAAGCAGTTCCTGATTCTCTGAAGAGTTCCTTTATGTGGGTGATTTTTCATTTGACTCACGTGTTCGCCAGATCATTCAGTGGGTCAGATTTCAAATAGTTCATTGTCAGGAGTCCCATGAATACACACAGAATCTGACTGTACTTTTCCAGGGCTAGAACTGTCAAATTCTGAACACACCCCGATAACCTCTGTGAGTGTGTCCAGGTGAACCTGGCAGAAAGGGTGGGCTAAAAAGAAATTTCTGAAAGGAAATATGCCTTTTGATGTCACTGCTGCTGTTATATGTGGATTGTGAGATTATGCAAAAGTTCTATGGTTTTTCAGTATCAATTTAGGAAATTCCTTGCCTTAGAATAGAGGGCTAGATTTTTAAAAAATGTCTAATGATAAAGTATATTTTTCCTTCCATATTAGAGGGAAGAGTATCAGATGGGGTGGTAATGCTAATGGTTTTTTGTTTCTAGTATAAGATACTGCTTTCAAACATTTCTGAGAGATGTAAAAGTTTACTAAGTATAGCTGTCATTAAAAAAAAACTTTTCAGTGTCTGAATCAGAATATTCTTGAAAATCTACTTTGAAAAGTTTTCCTTCTATCCACAAAGTCCAAGAAATTGTTCTAAAATACTTTTATTATCTAACATTAGTTATCTGCTAAAGTTAATTCTTTCTTAAAATAATAAATATAGGAGATTCTTATATAGCACTTACCACGGCCCTGAGAACTAAGGAATAAGTTCCTAGTACTTTACATGTATTTACCCACTTACTCTTCATGCCAGTTCTAAAGAGAAGAAAATATTATTATCCTCAATTTATAGATGAGAAATCTAAGGCACAGATAAAGGCAGTAACCTGCCCAAGATCACACAGCTATTAAATGGAAGGGCCGGGAACGAAAACTCAGGCAGTCTGGCTCCAGAGTCTATGTTCTTAACCGTTTTAATGTTTTACTGCCTCTCATAAAAGCTTGACTGATGTATAAAAATATCCATGATAGTATCAGCAGTCAAGTAGGGATGGACTGGGCGAGGTCCCACGGAGCGGGGGGATACTGATCTCTGCTTTGAGATCTGGCTACTCAGTGAGGCAGGCTGGGGAGCAGTCCCTCGGTCCCAGATGAAGAGGGCTCACCTCAGAAGCTTTTGGATGTGGGTAGGGTGTAAATAGTATAGTGCAGACTATCCATGTACGCCATATATTCGGTACACTTTAGTTCCAGCTTCTTCATATGCTGATGCGGGGGGGAGAACTACGCCTTAATTTCGGATGACTTCTCTGGTATTCTTCCTCTACGAGGTCCCCTGAGGCTGCCGGTGTGCTGAACGCAGGGGCCCGTCACTAGCCAATCGCAATAATCTCTTGATGGTGGAATCGCCCTGTTTCCCTATGCCCCATGGGCGTTTACAGTGGGAAGGGGATGTGCCTATCATTTACTACAGGGGCTTCTGTGACGTTAAAAATGCCTCAGTTGGCTGAATGTAAATGGGTAGAATTTTCCTGAAAAGCAACTTAGCAATATGTATTGCAAACCTAAGAAAAGGTTCATAACTACTAGTTTCAGGAGTAATATTATAGCCTAAGAAAGTAATCAGGGATGTGGACAGAAGTTTTACATGAAAACATCACAGCATTATTTACAACAGAAAAGAAGGAGAAGGAGGAGAAGAGGAGGAGGAGGAGAAGGAGAAGGAGGAAAAGGAGATGGAGGAGAAGAGGAGGAGGAGGAGGAGGAGAAGGAGAAGGGGAAGCAGGAGGCCTGGAAACAACATAAATAACCAAAAAGAGGAGCCTAATTCAGACGTTTCTGATACATCCAGAAAATGTAATATTATGCAGTCATTAAAACTATGTTTCTGAAGAACTTTTAATGACACAGAAGGAGTCATTATATAACATTGAGGGAAAAAGCAGAATACAGAACTTCATTTGAAAAATGATGCCACTTATGTAAAGAGAAAAAAAATCTATGTCGAAAATTTTGAGAGGGTATCTGCCTTTTGTTGGTTATCTCTGAGTAGTAAGATTTTGGTTTCTCTTTTTCAAATTTTCTAAAATGAAAAGGCATTAATTTTAGAAGCAGAAAAACCAACCATTAAAACGTAAACACCCGTGAGTTACGGGGAAGAAGGGCTGGCGGATGTTCGGGTGCGCCGCCGCCCACGGTGGTGGGGGGAGGCGGGCGGAAGTGGGCAGCAGACAAGAAAGGGGGCCTCCTTTTCCGGAAGATGCGTCTCAGTTCCCCCGCACCCCCCACGTGCTCAGTCCTCAGCTCCTCTGGGTGCGGGTGTGTGCTCCCGTGCACACACACATATACAAACACACGATTACCAGTCTCACGGAGCTCTCTCCCCACAAAAACTGGGGATCCCTGCCTGCTACACATATAAACAGTCTATTTTCATCTACACACATAAACAGGTGCCAATTCATCTCAGTGCATGTTTTTAAGCCAGTTACTCTGAAGCCTGACTCTGATAGTGGTCCCACAGAGGGGCCTTAAACTCTTCAGGCTAAAACAAAGCTGGAGTGTCTTTTTAAATACACCTTCACAGACGGTTGTTGTGGTTTTTACTTCCACTATCTTTTTATTTTAAACATGATGATTTGGCACTAACATCACAGACCTCTGCAATGCATCCCAGGTAACAACACTCTTTGGCTCTCCCACCAAGTCTCCGTGCACCTTCCGGCTTCCATTCACTGGGACAGACTGATGTAAGACACGAGGAAAAAACGCTAGCCTAATCGGTGCTCTTTGCCTTTCACCCTACGTCTTCACAGGTCCAATTCTCGCTGTGAAAAGAACATGAAGCAAGGCGAGTGCAAGGTGGGCATTTGGAGAGTGACGGAGGAAAGACGTTGCTGGCAGAGGCAGCATCGTAAGCAAAGGCCTGGCACTGGGAGCGTCGGGCTCTGAATGAAAGGCAGCGAGTTTCCGTGGCTGTGGCGTGAAGGCTCAGCCGGTGGGAGCAGTGGAGAAACGTGGCTTGAGGCCAGCACACGGGGGTTCCTGGTAACATTAGGAGGACTGCAAATATCAAAGCCACCAATCAAGGGGGCAAAGACTTGCCACCACGTATATTCAGAAGAACATACTGGCGGCGCTGGAAGCAATTTGAAGGGGAGGCCAGAGCTGATTTTGAGCAGAGGCAGTACGGTGTGCAAGCAACTGGCCTGGGAGTTAGAGGAGGACCTGGCGTCACGTGCCGGTCTGCCAAAGGTCAGCTGTATGACCTTGGGCAAGCTGTATGCCCTCTTTCGGGCTTCTGTTTTGGTATGTGCAAAATGACAAGAACAAAATATATGAATGCACTCATTCATTCATTCACCCAGCTAAGTATCACGAACACGTTGTGCCAGGCACTATGCTGGGCACAGAGAACAGTAAAGCGATAAAGAAAGATGGTCCTTGCTTTCATGGAGCTCACTGTCTAGTTCTGGTGGCAGAGAGAGAAATAACTTTTAGTGCAATGAGTGGGGGAGGGACAACGGTAGTTCACCAAACCGTTCCCACTGAGAGCGATGGAGTTCACCGGCGACCTCGGCGCGGCACATATAGCAGAGAAGTGGCTGCTGAAGTCAGAACGCAACGGGCTGGGGACTAAAGGAAGATGCTGGCAACAGACACTGTGTATGGGGTGTGGTTGGGACGAAACTGAAGGAGAAGGACGGGGCAGGAGCTGGAGTGAGTTTCAGGCCACTGGTCCTCTTTGTTTCTCAAACACTATTCAGACCACTCGAATAAGTGCGTTTCACTGCCCAAGGTGACAGCCTCGAAGGGGGCGGCAATTGATTTGATGCATAAGCCCTAGTACAACTGTGTAAAAAATCACACAGTAGCCACATTTCAAATGCTGAAAGGACATTAAGATCTGAAAATGACTATGGTGAGAATCTATGCGGTCTCCATCTGTGGATGTCTTTAAAAATATGAGCCGCTGCACGGGATGGACGGCTGAACAAGATGAACTCTAGCTGTCTGCTGCTGTCATGCTAACGACCCTGAGACTGGAGTGAGGAAGGGGAGAGCCCAGGGAGGCAGAAGCATGCTAGGAACCCGAAGCAACGCGGCGGCTTCTGGAAGGCAGGCTCCTACCTTGTGTCTTGCCCTCCCTTTCCTAGGAAAGACGGTGTAAATAAATGGAAGCCCACTCTGACTCCACAGCATTAGAGAGCCGCTAATGCTCAGGCTTGAACTTCCTAGATGTGTTATCAGGACGGCATTAGAGCCAACAAGTGACCACGGGGGATTCTATTGTTCTAAGAAAATGTAACAGTGGAGTTTCATTTCATAAAACAGCTAACATTTACAACTAGAATTTCTGGTCATCCTTACATCACCAGTTTAACACTAACAATTCGTTTAAAAGACAAATGCGGTATGTTTTTAATTTCCTAAAGGACTTGACTTTATTGCATGATCATTGAGGGGTTTCCAAAACACAGTCACATTCGTCTTTGTGGTCAGAACTCAGAGTTGCTGCGGTGAAGGCTTGGATTTATTTTTTCATTAGTGTTTCATCGATCGGACCAATTAGTCCGAGCAAGCCTGAAATTCCCAGGATTTTCTCAAACCCACATCTGTGCCTTTCTTAAGCTGCCGGCGACACCCGTGATGTAAATTCACCAATTACAGGACACGGGAGTGGGTGTGCATTGCAGCAGTGAAGCTGTGATTGGATCTGAAGTGTTTTGGGGACAAAAGATAAAATAATGTTTAGTCTCTGAATCACTCTTTAAAAAATCTCCCTTTCTTTTTTTTTTTTCAAATCACAAAATAGAGCAAATGAAATGTAAGCTTAACATATTTCATGTGTCTTTTTTTTCCTTGTAAGTTTTCTATGCTGCATTTACTCCCTCCTGCCAGGGAGACTTGAGAGTGTAGGGGCTACAGGCATACACTTAAGAGCCACAAAAAATACTGAATTGAAATCCTGATTCTTTCAGTTTTTAGTTCTATAAGCTATTGGCAAAGATTTTGAACCTCAGTTTTCTTAACTTGTAAAATACAAGTAGTAGGATCTAACAGAGGATTATTACAAGATTAAATGAGAAAATACAAGAAAGCAAACCAATATAGCAACTCACTCACAGTAAATACCCAATAAATGGTAAGAGTTTTTTGTTTGTTTTGTTTTAGGGTGTGCGTGTGTGCGTGTGTGTGTGTGTGTGTGTGTGTGTGTGTGTGTGTGTGTGTGTGTCTTTCTTGGCTTATTTCGGACATGTGCACAGCGTAATGAATATATTTTCAAACTGAGAAAAATCGGTAACAGAAATGACATTTGCACTTGGATCCCACAGCCTATAGGTGTTCAGTCCATGTCCATTTCAACATGATTTAAGGATATTTTTAACAGAAAGAGCTTCCCAGTCTCATCATGGTCTTGGGATGCTTACTTACACATTTTTCAGAATTTTGACAAAAAAACACAGAAATATATTATAAGTACAAACAGTTCAGTAAATGTATGTGTGCTGCTTTGAGCTTTTATTAACCTTGCCCTTGTGTTGCATTAGAAGCCCAACACTTTTTGATTTGCCCATCACAAGATGGAAAGCAGAATAGAGGAAAAAAAAATCTGCAGACTACTTACGAGTTAATATTTTAAGAATAAGGTGCTCTAGTGAGCAAAATAAAGATGAACACGTAGTCCAAGAATCAAGGGAAAGACTCAAGAGGCTCGCTCAGGGCGTCCCTACGATTTATTCGCATTCAACGTCTCCATCGAGTGAGCAAGAGGCCTGGTGGGCGGGGACTCGAGATAGGGCAGCTCACCTAGGGACCCCGCTGACTCACTTCTAAAGTCAGCCCCACCCCTGGCTGGCTCTAAACTCTTTGCTGGTAAAACACTTCTGGCAAGTCAAATGACCTTTCTGAGGCTCAGGATTTGCGGCTGTTGAACAGGGCTAATTTCCCCCATGGGCTGCAGTACGCAAATTCAATGGTTTAGTCTACACATAAAGCACCCGGGAGAGTGGCTCGGTCGTGGCAGGCGCTCGGGAAATTGTGGCTGGCCCTGCTGCTGTCATTTAGTTATGATAAGCGAAGAAATGAAAGATGTACTTATACGTTTACATGTCCCTTAAGAATGGCCAGATGGATTTTCACCAAATTTGGAGGTTATTTTGGGATGGCCCCACTTAATCTAAAACTATGTGGACCATACAAGATTCACTCGAGAAATTCTGATGGAGGGCTTCTAAGACGGCAACAGCCCTTTTCAGGCAGCTGAAACGGAGGTGCAGAAAGCTCGTGCGATGGCTAACTGAGAGAGGCCGGGGCAGCGAAAATAGGAATTTCAAAATCTGCGCTCCAAACTGAAAGGCACGGGACAGGTGCCCCCAATCGCAAGAGCAGGTTTGCGATGATGCTGCTTTTCACCGGGGCAGCTCCGGGTAGCACTTTCTAGGGTGAGAGGCAGCAATGCTCCGACGATGATTAGTCATTCTTTCCTTAAATACAGGAGAGGCCCGGAGACAGACATGAAAATGATCGTTCCCACCCCCTCTTCCCTCCCTTCTCCCAGAGCTCCCCAGCATGCCAGCCTCCCAGTCTCCCAGCAGTCCCCGCTCTGCTAGATCCTGCCCAGGAACCATTTTTAGAGGTTAAGAACTAGTGCAGTCTGTGTCTCCAGTGTTCAAAGGGTGTGTGTGTGAATTCACACACACAGGAACCCTCGATATGTGTTTTCTATTCTTACCCCACTGTCCCCTGCCAAAGCCCCTAAGGAACACTATCAGAGTGTGTATGGGTTATGTTCTAGAACACAGTGGGAATAATAAATAGAGACACACATACCTATAAAAATCCTAGGTTATACCAGGTTTGTGGGCTGACCCAGGAACCATATAACAAGGCAAATATAATTTCTATGAAAAAACAGAGTCAAAACCTATAGATCAGCTTTTAGAATGTGATCCACTTGCAGATGAGGCCTGAGAAATACTTCTTATAGACTTTTTACTCTGAAATAATTTTAGACTTGCAGAAAAGTTACAGAGGAGTACAGAATTCTCACTTGCCCGTCGTCCCACTTCCCCTAATGGTAACACTGTGCATAATCACAGCGTAATCATCAGGACCAGAAAATGAACACTGATAAAATACTACCGAGTCATCTACGGACATTATTTGAATTTCAGCAGTTTTCCCACTAATGTTTTATTTCTGGGTCAGGATTTATTTCCGGGCCAGGATTTATTTTCGGATCTGACTGCGGGTAGATGTCATTAGTCCCCAATCCGTGTCAGTTCCTCGGTCTTGCTCCTCTTTGATGACACCGACACTTCTGAAAAGCTCTGCTCTTTGTTTTGTTAGACTGCTCCTCAGTTTGGAGTTGTGCGAACTTCCGTAAGGGTGCCCCTGGCGTTGTGTATTTAAAAGGGACACCAGGGAAGCGATGTTTTGGTCTTTTCAGAGCAACGTATAAGGGGGTATCTGATTTCTATGTTTTATTACTGGTGATATTAACCACGATCAGTTGGAAAAGGTCGTATCTGCTACATTTTTCTACTATGAATTTATGCTCCCCAGTGTAACTAATAAATGCCTGTGGGTAGATGCTCTGAGGCTAGGCAATGGTGCTGTTTCACATGATATTGTCTCCCATTAATTTTAGATTCCCTCAATGGTTCTCACCTGATAATTACAAATGTGCTATTTGTCTAGTGGTGATTTTTTCTCTTTTCTGTTATTCTTTACATACTCATAAACTAGAATTATATTGTGAGGGACAGCTGCCCCTTCTGTCCTTTTAATTAATTAATTAATCTGTTTATTTATGTATCTGGGTTAGCATTGCATATTAATGGTCTTTGACTTATAACCCAATAGTATATTTCTTTCATTGTTCAAGTGGTTCCAGCTTTGGCAACTGGGTGCTCCTTCAGCTGGGCTCCTGTGTCTTTTCAATGTGGTTTCATATCTTTTTGAACTCCTTTTTGGAAGCATAAGATGTCCAAGACTCAGCTTGCATTGTCCCTTCTGACCCTCAATGTCAACCGCTTCTCCAAAAAGTCCCGGTTCCTTTTACCAGAGGATGGTGTTAAGGAACCAAGTTACGGGTGCTAAGTGCACTCATTGCTGTTGAGATATTGCTGCTTCCAGCTCCTCTCAATGGACGCAGCTAAGAAACACAGATGTGTACAGTCCCCCACATACACACACCTATGTTCCTATATCCCTCTACCTGTATGCGTTCGTATTGACCCTTCTAATTCCAATCCAGTATCACAGAATATATTCTACCCCCCTCACTTCTCTTGCATGTACGTATCCCTTTTTCCTCTCACAGTGAGAAACCAAGCTTTCGTGATCGACAATGTATTTACTTCTTTGTTCAGTTCTAGTATGGGCATCTATCAGAATGGCTGACCCACGCTCTTGTTTCCAGAAGAAACAAGTGTACAAACTGTATAGCACAATGTTCACACATGGTTCTTTTTGCAGTTAGCCTCAGTCAAAGTATTATTGTCCAGAGTAACAGGTTGCTCTCTTCTTCCCATACCCCCTCATTATAGTTATGCTATTCATTTGCAAGACATTTTACTTCATGTTTCATGGTCTGTATAACGTTCTGGGTTCCCCACATCTTGATTTTATGTATTTACTTACGGGGTGTGTGAAACAGGACAGCGTTGCTGAAAGTCAGAAGTACACAAAAAGGAGTTCTCGAAGAAGGGTCTCCCCCTCTGCACCCCTGCTCCTCCCTCCACTCTTCCCCCACTTTCACACTGAATTTCTACTCCGCTTCCCGTAGGTAACCAATCCCATTAGCTTTTGCTTTATCTTTCCCATAGCCTTTTGCAAA
The DNA here is from genome assembly GCF_019186645.2 of Phyllostomus hastatus. Classification (NCBI taxonomy): domain Eukaryota; kingdom Metazoa; phylum Chordata; class Mammalia; order Chiroptera; family Phyllostomidae; genus Phyllostomus; species Phyllostomus hastatus. The sequence goes on along the minus strand of NW_025334004.1, from coordinate 24,591,515 downwards.
ATCAAGTACATCTCTGTAGGATTTCCTTATATTTTTACATGAAGGACAGCATACGCCAGGTCAAGGCTTTTCAACCTGTGTGCCGCGGCACAAGAATTTTTAAAACATGTGATATCTGACTACTTAGTCAGCACTGACCTCCTTTCCCTTAGATTGTCAAATAAAAAAATGACAACAGCCAACACAACAGCAGCCATCCAACGTGAATGAATCAAAATTATACCAATTGTTAAAATCCGATTGGCAAAAAAATACATTTTCAGTGTGTCTCAAAATTTTAGTACTTAGTTTATATGGGCTATGAGAGGAAAAAGTAGAAATTCTCTGCTCTAGATATTCCTTTATACTTTATTTTTATCACTTAATATCTCCTGGAAATAAGAAATAATTTCATATCAGTTCATAGAGATCTTCCTCATTCTTCCTTCTTTCTTTCTTTCTTTCTTTCTTTCTCTCTCTTTACCTCTTTACAGATGCACTATCCTCCATTTGTGGATGACTATAAATTATTTCACCACTTCCCTATGTGCGGTCATTTCATTGTTTTCGACATCATGTGGTCACGCATGATGCTGAAACGGATAACCCATGCATCCGCGTCTTCGCGTTGCTGGGGGCGGTGTTCAGAACACAGTCCTGGAGGCGGGACTGCCGGGTGGAAAGGGCACGGGCGCAGTGCTGTCGGGTGTTGCCAGCCCCCTCCCGCAGGCCTGGAGCCGTCTGCATCCTCGCCGGCAACGAGCTGGCACCCTTTTCAATTTTCGCCAGCGTAATAGGTGAAGAAATGGTATGCTTCACCAACATAATAGGGGAGAGATGGTAAGTGAGAAATGGTATCGCAGGATTGTTTTCATTTGCATTTCTTAGAAATACTTTTAATGCAGATGGAAAAAGAAAATCGAGGGGCTGCTCCTGTGCGCAGCCAAGAGCTGCACGAAGAGCTGAAGTGGAACTCAGGAGTGTCCTGACAAGCCTGTAAGTCTCCTCAGGAGCCTCAGAGATGATGCTTCTAAAGTGTTGGGGAAAGCAGAAAGCATTAATACAAAGACTAAAGTGACCCACTGGAGGTATAAAGGGGAAGGGAATGCAACCTGTAATGCACAAGGCATAAGATGGGTTTAAAAAGACTGACTTGTTTTTACATGCAAGAGGAAAGGCTTGTAACAAATAATGCTTAAGAAGGAGAGACTCAGAGTGTTTGAAAAATCTCAGGCTTTAAAGAGCCATGGCAATCTAAAAGCCTGCAACAAAGGATAGAGAAGCCACGGAGCCCAGAAAGAATCAGACAAGGCTGTGAGTGGGGTGTCCAGAAAAGAGTCTCGTGACTCACACCCAGGCCACCAAGAAAAGTGGGAGGGGCTCTAATCTTGCTTAAAACACCAAGAATAAAGAAAAACCTATGAAACATCCCTTTTTAAGAAGAGGAAACAGGCTGGTCTTAGAAAGCATCAGACAATGATCTAATGAGTGACCAAACAGTCAAAGTAAGATTTTTATACATAAAAAAGGAACGAGAGACCCCAAACCATCTGTTAAACGTAGAGAAAAATCACATACTGGAAATGATTAATGTGGCTCGTGAGAAACTGGCTTCTGGGAGGGGGAGGAAATAAGAGCCTCCAGTTCCTAGTGAGCACTCAGCTGTTTTCACGACAGTCCAGTTTTCCATTCTATTTCATAGGCCAGATTGTAGGCCAGAGATCAAGGAGGCTTTCTAACTTTTAAAACCCGAGCAACATCTAGAATTAATCTATAGTTAGATCCATACAACAAGGACTTGGATGAAATGCAGTCAAATGATCATCTCACAGCTAGCTTCAGTCTTGAACTCTGGGAAGGAGGAGAAAGGGGACAACAGTTAAGCACACAGACTGAGTTCCTATGATGCTCCAGGCACCGCCTGGCCCCTGGAGATATAATGCAGATAAGGGGACACACTCTGCCCTTAGCCTGTCTGGGAAGAATGGAGACAATGTCATAAAAACTTTTATAGTAGTAAATAAAAAACAATGTAGTGGACTGAAGGTGGGTAGAGGAGAGGAGAGGACAAGTGTCACAGAGGAGGTGACCCTTGAATTAGCAATTCTATTGGTGGGGAAAAAAGGGGTGTGAGTATTGGTGTGGGGGGGAGGACATTCAGGCGGAGGAACGAGCACGTGCAAAGGGACAGAGGTACAGCGTACTCATAACAAGCAGCATGTTCAAGGTCACTCTGGAACCTAGCAGTGTGAGGCACATAATATCTCCCTTGCATCATCATCTTTGCAGGCAACACAAATGGGGCACGGGCATGAGAATGGAGTTTAGAAGAATAGGACTCCGCTCCAAAAAGGACCTTAAAGCATCAGAGAAATGAACGGAAACTAAGTTGTCCCTTCTCTTGTGCAAGAAAAAATTGGGCCTAAATACAACTGTGGAATGGCATGAAAGGTCAGGAAGGGATCAAGGAGTCCTACTGAACTGCACTCGGGAACGCAACCAGCAGGGCAGGGCGGTCAGTTCTAATCGACGGGTCAGGGCCGAGAAGCAAACAGTGAGAGAGTAAAGCCCCAGACGGCCCCTGGGTTCTAGCACGGGCCCGCCACACAGTCAACGGTGACTTCCGAGGAAGTCTCTTGGGGGAGCCTCCGTCTCCTCATCTGTAAAACCAAGGGGCAGAGCTCCTTCTCGAGCCCCTTTGTAGTGCAGGGCTCGGGAGCCAGGGGTGTCTGGGTGGTTTGAAGGGCATTCTCAGCGTGCCGGGGTGACCCCCGCTGGAAGATACGGCTCTCCCGAAGGGCAGGAGGGCTGGGAGTGCGGGGCTGAACCGCAGCTACAGGCTGGGCGGTGATGTCAAAGCGACCTCCGGCCACGTGGTGGGTTATTATAAGGAGCACAGTGAGCCGCTCGCTATTTCTGGAGGAGGAGAACGAGAGGAAAGCAAATAAAAGCAAATGGGGTGAAATTGCAGTGAAGACTGTTAAATAACAGAATAAATTAGTCCCGGAAGTTATGGGCCTGTCTTTTGGGAAAGTGTTTAGGAAGAGTCTGTCTGCCCCAGCTGACTCGGGACAGGGGCCCCAGCTGTGGCTGCAAGCAGCTGGGGAGCCAGATGTCGTTGCGTGCCCTTCTCACCCTGTGTTTCTGCGGCCATATAACATGGTGCATACGTAGAGTAAAACTGAATTATCCCATTTATACGCTTTAAATGTATCTATTAATATGGACAGCAGTTTCCTTTCCATTTTACCAGGAAAGTTTTGAATACAAATGTGCCTCGGCCTCTCCCATTGCAGCTCTACATTTGGAGCTAATTGCCACACAGGACACTTAAGGAGTCGTTTTTCATGATGATGGGGAGCAAGGGGACGGCGGGACGGCACAGCCACGTTATGGATTTGATGCTCCCGGCCTGGTGTGTTGAGTAAATGGGAATGGATGTATGGTCGCTGCATCCAGGCTTTTAGGGCCTGCGTGGCTCAGCTCGAATTGTGCCAGGTTCACGGGCAGGAATGCCTTTGTCCCTCCAGGCTTCTAGGCATTGCGCCCAGGGCCCAGGCGGCACCCCGCAAACCTCCGCCTTGCAGGGCCGAGGGCCGATTCCTCTCCCAGCTCTGGAGGAAGTGGACGAGCTCTCCCTGAGTTGTGACAGTGCTTTATCGTTGTGGCCGCTCTGAACGGACTGCCCACCAGGAGGGATGCGGGCCCAGTTTACCTGGGTTGTGCCCCTTTGCAAAGAATAAGGTAGATAAAAGGGGGTAAATCACTCACTTTTCAGAGGGCCATTGAGTCTTTGCCTAAAAGCCCTTAAGGAAAGATCATTCTGGCTTTGGGAGTTAATGTGATTACAATCGAGTGTTACCTTGGTAAATTGGAATTACAACAGGACTTCTTCCCTCACTGGGCCTTTCCTTAAGAATGGAGGAATATTCCAACTCAAAAACGGTAGGGGCCGGGGGCACCACGCGCAGTCAGCGGAAGGCTCTGCGAGGAGACCGCCCACCAGTAGCACACAGCCTGTTTACCGGCACTCGAGCGCACCCTGCCTGGACTCGCTTAAGGGGCACTGGCCCTTTGCTGTGGGTGTTTATGTGAGAAGGACTTCCCGGGGCCCTGGACCTACATTTTCTTTGCGTTTTTGTCAGTTTGCTGGTAAAGAGGAATGTTTTCTCAAGTCGCTCTCCTTATTGCACAGGTGGCAAACACAAGGCCCTCGGGCCGAACCCATCCCTCCACCTTGTTTTATCCGGCCCGGCACCTTGTTTCTACCCGGCGGCAGCGCCGAGCTCTCGCTTAACTGCTAAGGAGTAGTTACATGTATACAGTCCCAAGATTGCATTCAGTCCTTTGAAGGCAACCGCAGGGCTGACGCGGCCCCCGGTGAAAATGAGTTTGACACCCCTGCCTTGTTAGATCTAGGAGGTGAGTTCTTTTCTGTCTGCGATTTCTGGGCTCTGCTGGCGAGGTATGAAGTACAGCCTTCTGGTAAGAAGTGGGTTATCGCTATTTTCTTTCTCTGATTAGGTTTTGCACCATGGCATCACGTTGCGTGGCAGATTCAGGGTCCCCGGTTCTTCTCCCCGATCCGCTGTTCACCTCACCTCGAACACATGCATTCATTCTCTCCCTGCCTCCGGCCCTCCAGGTTTCTCGCTCACTCAGTGTGGGATAGAACTAGAGAATTTCTGTGGCCATTTCTAAAGCACCAAAAACTCTAAAATTCTCTGACATTCGGGATTAGCCTTCCGTTCTTGTTAAAAAGCAGGAGGTAGGCTTCTGCTAAATTCCTCTAAACCTTTGTAAACAGAACTATTTAATTCGTGACCAATTAAAAGTAAAATGTCTTCCTAATTGGCAATTTTATACATAGACCTTGGAGTCGGCTACTATAAGAAATCCTGGGGTTGAAGGGGGAGGAGGTTTAGCCTGTACATTTTATTCAGACCCACAAAAGTCTTATTTTGTTATTCTGTTGTGTCAAAGGCAGCTTGCTTATTCCAAACAAATCTCGGTTTTCCCCTTTGGCTTTGTGAATTGATTTGTGGAGGTGCTTACTTTTTCCCTATTTTTTTCCCTTTGACCGCGGTAATTATTTGCCAGTCAATCCTAGGAATACCTGGAAGGGTGGCAGGTGGGCAGAAGCAAAGGAAAGAAAAGAAAAATGCATCGGCCGTGCTTTCAGGGCTGCTGGTCTCATTTTTCATGTCCGTACGTTCTGACTTCTTATGTGAGACTGTTTCTAATTGCTCTACCTTGAAAGTATGTGAGTCAACTTTTGGGGTATTTCATTCACTTTTGCGGCATGTTAATCAGTCGCGTTCATTCTTCTTTAATTTTCTTATCCTTTCTTTTGCCCTTGTTTTCTTTACGTGGTAATCGATGACAAGAAGGTAAACTGTTAAACCTCAAGTGAGAGGGCACTGGCTGCGTCACTTCCCAGTGACACTGGCTGGTAGAAGGACAAACTGTGTCATCGCACAAAGCACGCAGCTAATGGTGTTTGACCATAACTCCCAAATCCCCCCTCCTCAAAAAAAAAAAAAAAGGATTTGAAAAGGGCACTGTGGCGTGAGATTTTCCTGGTGTTCAATTCCGGTGCCATCACTGAGTGACTAGGTGGCTGTCTGTGCAAGTTATCAAACTCCATGAGTTCATTCCCCGCCTGTGGAGGAAAGGGGAGGAGTGAAAGAACAGGGATGAACACGGAACAGGTTCCCAGTAAACGGTGTGTGTTAATGAGAACAGTGGCAACTGATACTTTTTATCTGCCAGAGACGTTTCGTGAGTGTCTGTCCTGAGTGTAACTAATATGGGGACATCTGTGTCATCTTTCACTAATGCTCTGATTTTCCATGAGCCTTAAGTCTGGGCAACTAAGTTCTCATAGATATTTTTTCAGCAAAGATACGATGTTGAGCTTGATCTTAGTCCCCGAGCTGTGCAGCCTGAATCCTACATGAAGGGTACAAACATAAAACCCAATTCATATGGAAGAAACGGGAAAGGGCGCTGCGGAAGAGGAGGTGGCAGGCACGAGGCTCTACCCGCAGGCAGCGAGCGGGAGGGTATTCCAGACACAGGGCACTCCGGCGAGCACGGCCGGCGGCACGGACACACCGGCGGAGGCGCGGGGAGGAACAGACACGTGGAGTCACAACCGAGCAGTGGTCACAAAGACAGCTACATTTCACCTAGTGGAATCAGCTTCCTTATTTCACAGATGAGGAAACCGAGGACCCAAGAGGTTAAACTAACCGCCCAAAGGCCCCAGGGTAAGGTGGCCAAGGACTCCGTGGGTGCTGTCCCCGAAGGCTGAAGAGAGGTCAGAGGAGGACCTCACACCCTGGGGTGAATGTCTGCTCTTCCTGCGGCAGGTGGTGATGTGTCAGGGCAGGTGTATCAGGGAGGGAGGGAGGCAGGGATTCGAGGAGGGCTGTGTTTTCCTCTCTTGGAAGCCCAGGCGAGGGGCAGCCTGGGCCTGAACAAAAAAGTGTGGGGGGGTGGCAAGGGTACCCCAAGGGTGTCTGCCCCACTGGCTCCAGGGTGGCACCTGTGGAGCCTCATAGTTCCTCTGGTGGAAAAGGGGAGGGAGAGAGAAGAAGAAGGAAACTAACTCCAAGGTTTCCAACTCGAGCCACTCTGAGATGGACTTTAAAAACAGGAAAGTCAGGGAGAAGAGTTGGCCTGGGGAGGAGGAAGGGCTCACCGAGGAGGGGGAAGGAAGGGGGAATCGATCCTTAAGGAGTAGCAAACCCATACCGTAGGATTTCACTTTTATCTGAAATCTAAAGAACAGTATACACAAAAACAGCCTGGCGGTTGCCAGAGCGGAGGAAGTTGGGGGACTGGGTGAAACACGTGAAGGAACTGAGACGCACAGGTCGGTGGTTACAGAATTGTCCTGGGACGTAAAGTCAGCACGGGAAATCGAGCCAGTACTACTGTGATCACCGTACGCGTAGTGCCAGGTGGGTGCCGGGAATATCGGGGGATCCCTTTGTAAAGCATATGATTGCCGAACCACCATGTCACACACCTGAAACCAATACAAAACCATATTGCATGTAAATGGTGATTGAAAAAAATGAAAAGAACTAAGGAGTAGCAAGTCCAGATTGAGGTGCCACTGTTCCACAGGCGAGAGGTGTGAGAGGTGTGGGCGGCGTGGCACAGAGCTGGGCGTCAGCTGCCGGGAAGCCCCCTCCGTGAGCCGACAGGGCATGACCCTAGCGGGGCCTCGGGGACGCCTCCTGTGTCACAGAGCAGGTGCGGTAGACGAGGCAGAGCGGTGCGGTGCTCCGCATCCACGATCTCTAAGTATAATTTAAGTGGGGACCTGATGTAGATTAAGGCACAGAGCACCAGAGCAGGGGAAGTTTCCAGAAGGTGGAGAGGCAAGAAGGGGACTATGGGAGTCAAACACCTCTGAGGCGATGATGAATGAGGACGGAGGGACGGGTGTTTTAATGACTGTGTTCATCACTTTGTTATCACCAAAGACGCGATGCCCAGCCACCGCTCGTCAGCTCCAGGGCCACCTCCCCCACAGCTTGGCCTGCTCTGCACCCAGAGCGCTCAGAGCAACGTGTAATTATGGGTCTATTTGCCTGACTATTTGTCTCGTGTTCATTTCCACAAAGGCTGTAAAGTGTGTGAGGGAAGGAACTCTGTGTTTTGCTCACTCCTTAATACCAGTGCCCGGAGGCCTCGCAGACACTTTTAAATGTTTCTCGAATGAATAAAGGTAGCAAATGAAGGCTCGCAGTAAATGTATTTCGGAGAGAAGATGAAATTATTTCCGACCTGATGTTAGGGACTCTTGAATAAGGTGTTTCTTCTTATCTGTGTGTTTTCCCAGGTGCTCCACCTAATTTTGTACTTTATTTTGCCGTGAAGTGCCCCCTTTATCTTTCTTCTGTGTGAAGCCACGCTGCTGGGTGTCGACAATATCTAGATTTGAGGTTAACGGGGAACTACCGTGCCAGGTTTCTACAATGACGTTTTGATACAATTCAGTAGCTTCATTTCTTGGTCTGGCCACCTCTAACAGAGAGAATGCAAAGATGAGGTCAATAGGTGTGTTTCTGCAGGTGGGGAGATACAGTGTAGGAGTTAGGGAAGGAAAACCAAGAGGCTCCAGTGGCTTCTGGAAAATGTAAATTAGCTTTAAAACAACTGGATTCTGGGGAAAGGGGACTGACCACTGAGAGCCAGCGGCCTGGAGCCTGCTCCCCGCCCACCTCAGAGGTTGCCAACCACCTGCCCCCCCCACCTGCCCCCACGCTGTGAGCTTCCTTTCACTCGCTTCCAAAATGGGGGCAATATGAACTATCTTTGTCTTCTGAACAGGCTGAGAAGATTGGGAACTAGTCTTTACTCATAACATTATTAAGATATTTTTAAAATATAAGGAGTGGTGCTAATTATTTTTCATCACTAACAACAATATATTAGAATTGAGTTCCTTAACTGGTCCTGGGCAGCTAGAAAGACAAGTGAAGGTACCACTTGGCAACAAGCTATTTGCCCTTCTGACCCCAACCCGGTGTGGCTCGACAGAATTTGTAGTAGAAATGTACAGTCAGGTTGGAGTGAAGTGCATCCTAGGGATCTAACCCAACTGCATCATTGGACACAGAGAAACTAGGACCCAGAGACCAGGGACTTGCCCTGGGTCACGCAGCTAGCAGGCGGCAGAGGCAGCTCTGGATTTCAGGACTTGTGCCTGCGAGTCCGCAGCTCACGCAGACCAGCCCGAGTCCCTTTCCTGTGGCCGCACACTCCTGCCTGCTGCTGTACACATGCTGAGTCACGGTTTCATTGGTGGGGGTGAAACTGGCATGCACATGTTTGCGTTTCCCGAAATTTCTGGAGTTAAATCACTGGGAATGATAAGTCGATCATTTTTGCCCCCTTGAGCCCAATGCTCAGCAGAATCCTTCAAGCCCTTCCTTACTAATTCTGCGTAGGAAGGTTTCTCAGGAATAAGAGTCATCTGGAGAGCTGCTGTATCTTTATCCAGAGAAGAGCAGCGATGCGGGACACTCTCACAGGCCAAGGACACAGGTGGCCCTCGGTTCGAATTCTGGTTCACTCACTCACTAGCTGTATTGGCCTTAGACAAGTCATTTATTCTCACTTGAGTTTCAGTTCCTTTTTTTATCTATAAAATTGGGATAATAGTAGTTCCTTTGCAAAGTCACTGAGAGTTAAACCAATGGGTGTATAAAGCACCTATCCGTATGTATATATATAAATCACGTAACATGTATACAAAGCTTCAATGTATATAAAGCCCAGGTGTATTTGAAGCATGTGATGTATATAAACATAGAGTGAATGTATATAAAGCCCAGAATTCCTAGTTCTCTTTCTCCCACCTCTGTTCATTTAATGAAACCAAACTTCTCTTACTGCCAGCACCACCCATGGCATCGTGGGCAGACTATCATTTGAAACATTTTACAACATTTCTGGATTTTTTCAAAATAATCTGGTTATTCTGCCAAAAGTTCTCAGCCTAAAGGGAAAAAAAATTCAAAACCTTAGACTTTCTACCAGTCCTCTCTTTGGTCGTGTTAGAGTAAATTGCACGCGGGGCAAGACGAGGGAGAACTCCCCCTTTGGACGAGGCGCACTGCTCCTTCTGGGCAGCGGGCATTCGGGCCACGGAAAACAGTTAATCTGCGTCTCATTAGTGAGAACCCACAAACTGTGAAAACTGTAACCCTTCGTCACCACACGGCAGGAGACACTACCATGTGCAGTGTATGGTTTCGAAGAGCTCTGTTTGCTTCGCCCACGTTTCATGTTAATGTCACTCGCACACCCGTGGGGACCGTGCTGTCCAAGGTGATCGGAGACATGCTCAGTTCTTTTGTGTTGTGCGGCAGCGTTACGCGATGCACCCTGTTTTCACGGGGACGCCGGTTTTCCAGCCGCTCTGAGGTCAGGAGGGAAGGTGTCGCCCAGTGCGCATGTGTCAACAGCAGAAACACCACATTAACCCCAGAGCGTCTGGCGCGGCTGGCAGTGGCTGCCTGCAGAAAGCGCAGGAATAAAGCAGCAGGTTTATGGCGTCGGGGAGTAGGAACCTAATTAGCCCAGCTCCGGGAATGCCAAAAAGCCTGTTTAATATCTTTTGCTTTTACTCTTCTAAGCCACCTAGAGGGAGAATTGCTCACAAACACCTAAATTCATTACATTAAAGACGACAAAAAATGATTAGTGCATGGGGTAATCTGAAGGACAAACCCGAAGTTCTTCTTTTGACCTCTGCCAAGATGAGAGCCATGCAGGGGACTTCACAAATTTTAGGCAGACACCAAAAGGGCCGTGTCCAATGATTGGTAAGTATTACTGAAATATTCGCTGGTGGGAAGAGAATAAAGGGCAAAGACAATGCCATAGTTTAAATAAAAAGAAATTACTGGCTGCTACTGAAAAGAGATGACCAAAATCAGCACATGAATGTTGCTGAATCGCTTATTTGTTAGTGGTACGATTCAGTTTCCGAGAGAATACCACCACACTCATGGATGCTTCCGTGTTCTCCATATCCGCAAATCCTCCTTCTTTTAAATGCTTTTATTCCCGGTAATGAAGAGTGCTTTAGGAAAAGCAGCACTAGACATTTAGAAAGCAACATTTCAAAAGAGGGCCTGATGAAAATTTTTGAGGTTGTGCAAAGTACTGCAAGAGAACCTTTAATCTAGTAATTAATGCTAATTAATCACTGAGCAGACATGCTAACAACACTTGGAGACGTATAGAGCCCGAGACTGGCCAAGAGAAGGCTCCTGGGGCTCTGTCTTCCACACCGTGGGGGCAGGGTCCGGAGTCCGTCCACGAAGCGCCCCCCAAACCTCTCACCCTGCACCAGCACTGGAGGCGGCTCTTCAGAGCACAGGGCTCCTGGGAGAGCATTGCGGGAAACGATGACTGGGGGCCGGCCCACTTGCTCACTGGTGTTTGCTGAGGCTCAGAGACGGAGTGTGGTTCCGTAAGGTCAGGCTTCACAGGTCTCCTGTGGTCATCCGCAAACGCATTGCTGGACTGCTTTCTACGTGTAGGGCCTTGTGGTAAGCTCAGACACACAGACGGTACGTTGTGATTGCTGTGTCCCCACCAAATGCCTTCATGAAGAGGGGGGGTGGTAAGATGATTTGCATACCGGTGTCAGAATTTGCTCTGTTCGGGGGAAACCTAGACATGACTGTTAGAAAGCGTCTCTCTATAGACATTGTCTTTTTTTCCCAATAAAGTTAAGAGTTTTTAAATTTTATTGTTTCCCACACCTCACTATAAGAAATTTCAAACATATACCTGAGTGGAAAGCATTTTACAATGGACGCCAGTATTCCCACCACCTGCATGCTACCACTAACATTTATTTTACTTGCTTTATGACATTTGTCCATCTACCTGTCCTACTCTCCACCCATCAATATACATTCCTACTGCTATAAGGACAGCTATAAAAATGTATTAATTTTTTTTAAAAGTATTTATTTATTTTTAGAGAGAGGGGAAGGGAAGAGGAGAAAGAGAGGGAGAGAAACATCAACGTGTGGTTGCCTCTCATGCATTTCCTCCCAGGAGATCTGGCCCACAACCTGGGCATTTCCCCTGACTGGGAATCAAACTGGCGACCCCTTGCTTAGCAGGCCTGCACTCAATCCACTGAACTACCCCAGCCAGGGCTTAACACATATTAGTTTTTATTAAACAAAAGACAAGGTCATTCTGAATTACGCACACAGATATTTACCATAGTTCAATCTATAGGCACTATAAAAAGTAGGTTAGCTCAAGGCTTTATCTGCTTGTATCAACCCTGTAGATTTTTCAGACTCCTCCAAATGTTTGACTTTGTGAAGACACGGCTGTGGATTACAGAGAAATAAGCTTTCTGCTACAGATCACCCAGAAGAATTTCCTGGGATGTCAGCAATGAGTCTTTTTTGTTGTTTTGCTCTATACTTCAGTATTTCCTAATTATTCCTTGAGTGTAGAAACATGAAGATTTCTATGTTTTTACAATTCCTTATTTGCAAAATGAGTTTTACAGCACAGCCTGACCATGAGGATCAAATGTGGAAAACCAGAAGATGCTTTGTAACCGTCAGTCACCGTAATGCGTTCGGAGTGAGACGCGGCTGAGGTAATGGTCCACACTGCTACTCGGCTCTTGCAAATCAGTCAAAAAGGTTTCAAAGGTTAAAGGGACAGAGTATTGGCAGATGCCTTCACTCAGCCCATCAGGACGTCATCTCGTCAAGGATCTAGAGCGACGCTGGTGTGTATCACACAGACTTGTTTTCATTAGTGAAGTGTTTGCCTTGGACAGCGTCCCAGCCTTAAAACAATACTTCCATTAGCTGGGCACAGCACCCGTAATTATTCATCTTATCTGCCCCGTGCCAAACTATTCTACTTCTGCATCCCATTTACATCGGTGGCTCTAAAAGTGGGGGGAGGAATTCGCTCGTTGTGTGCGAGGGTCCAGAGAACGTTGATTTCTTTGACGAAGTGCCCACAAGTGAACTTTGGGTAGAGATTCCTGCCTCAGAAATGACGAGTCTAAAGGTGATGGAAACCCTCTGTCCCCATGTGGGGAAAAACTCTGTTACAAGGGCATCTTAAGTTTGTAAGATATGAAGTAGCTTCTGTTTTTATCTCTGGTTGGATACAGATCAAGAAAGTGAAGATCAAGGTCAAGAGCCAAGAAACGATAAAATACGCAGGGAGGCGGGTTCATCATCGATTACTGCTATTGAAAACCTGACAGTTCTCCGGCGCTGTATTTTATGCGTAAGGAGGAAGTGAATAGAAAGATAGATTTGAAATTACCTTTACCCTCAAAAAGCATCCATTTCACTAAGAGGTGTTTAGAGAAAACAATTGGGAGAAAGAAAAATTAGAACTTGTAAGCAGATGAAATAGGATATGTGACCAGAGAGACATAAGCATGGTCTGTGATTCAATTACAAGCCACACTCAGCAGAGAACATGTCTGCACAGAGCATTGCTACAACACTGCAGCAGTGAGACGACCGCGGAGAGGACCCACTCAGTTAGTTGCCCCATCACTCAAAACATGCTTTTCGGGTAGGAAAGGGAGCGCTGGAGGGCGAGGCGGCTCTGCCTGTGTAAAGGAGCGGGGCCCTGGCCTGGGCACTGCCCCTGGCCAGTGCCGACAGCAAGAACACATTGCACTTTACTCACAAGGATGTGTTTGCGTCAAGCTGCCCTCCTCCCATGCCACCAAAACATTCCGATCGTGCAAGTCGGTTCCGTAATTTGGTCCCATATTTATCAAGCAAACTTCTCATCATATTTAAAATGCACCATCCTATGTGACGCACAGACCAGGAGAAAGGAGATGCCCCAAAGGGTCCAGAACTTGTGTGCCCTGCTAGTGAGATTTCTCATTGTCACAACAACAGACTCGGGGGAGGGGGGGCAGGCCTGGGTAGTGAGCACACATAGGAGGAGCCGACCCCAAAATGGAATTTATTTATAAAAAAATTGTATATTTATACTTGCATGTTTAAACTTCAGTCACCTTCAAAGTATTCTCCATTTGATGCAATACACCTGTCAAGACATTTTCCCCACTGCTCAAAACAGTTTTTCGACCGGTCAATTTTGATGACTTCTAGTGTTTCTGCCGTTTTTTGTTTCGCCTCTGCCACATCGGCAGAACGTTTCCTGTGGAGGCCTTTTTTCACCCAGGGGAAACCACAAGAAAAGGTGCTCAGGGAGAGATCAGGTGAATAGGGAACCAGCACGAGGGTCATGCTGTTTTGGGTCACAAACTGCTAAACAGTCAGTGCAGTGTGGGCAGGTGCGTCCGTAAGTCACCCATCATGAAGTGGGCAAATGCATTGGGTCTTCAACAAAAAATTCACTGAAGCTGACGGCAGCCTCTCACAACAACGCCAGCTGGTGCACTGATACAGATGGGCTCCTAGAACACTCACCTTGTGGTGGAAACCTGTGCTACAAGGGACCCGCCTTCCAGAAGCTAATTCTGTGTATTTTGGGGGAGGTCCCTTCTCATATATGTCTGTATCATATACAGACACACATTTGACATATATGTCTAAAAGAAACACTGGAAAATCTGAATTCATAGCAAAGCAGGTACCTAGATAGTTGGGTAAAAGTTTGTAGCCTAATAAAATTTTACCATACTCGAAATTAGAACCATGTACATACTTTTACTGTGCTGTTTGGTAGCATTGTTTGTGTCTTCTGTTAACTGCTGACGGCTCCTTACTCATCTTACCTGACTGCCCGGGGGGAGGGGCACCTGACGATCCTCGCGGCAGGCAAAGGAACACCGTCAGAACAGCAGCTCTGTTCCCTGCACACGGCTCAACGGCGATGGGTTTGGGCGCCCCCTGGAAAAGAGAACTCATGTTCAATTTGCATAATTGACAAGACACTGCTGCTTCCCTTGTCTCCCATCTGTGCTTCGGTCAACTAGCCTGCACCTCCCCAGCGGCTGGGGACACACCATGTACATTTTGAAAATAGTTTAATTAAATATTTTGTTGTGATATGCATCTTTCGTAGTGGTGGTCATTAACATTTAAAGGACATTTTTCTTGAGTTATGTATTAGTCCATATTTTTGCAATTGTTGAAAATTAGTCTTTGTGTTGTTCTATTTTTAGCTTGATTTTTCTTTAGTAGAGTTTTTTAAAAAGAAATTTTAGATTCACAGCAAAATTGAGAGGAAGGTGAGGAGATTTTCCATATGCCTACTGCCCCCACCACCTGCAGTATTCACAGTCTCTCCCATTATCAATATGTCCCACCAGAGAGATACATTGTTGCAATTGATGAAGCTGCACTGACACATCGTACTCACCCAGAGTCCAGTGTTTACATTAGGGTTCACTGTTGGTGGTTGGACAAATGCGTGATGACCTGTGTCCACCGCTCTAATATCATACAGAGTAGCTTCACTGCCCCTGGAATGCTCCGTGTCCCACCTATGCATCCCGCCCCCTCCCTCCACCCCAGAAACCACCGATCCTTTCCCTGTCTCCACAGTTTTGACATTCTTGGTGCAATATGGTAGTTTTGGCTATTTTGCTCAACAAATTGTGAGTGGGATATGGTTGACCTATCAAAGCAACATCTATGCAAAATTAAATAGAAGGAAATACACCACAGCTTTAGTTATTAAAACAAATGGTTAGTTTTCCTCACTGGAGACATTTGAACTTTTCAGGAGACACACACACGTATGTAGTCATTCACCTGGAGTATTTCAGAACACTACTATTTCCAGAAAGTTTAATGAGGCATTGAAGATAAAATATGTCCTCTTTCATGTAAAACCGAGACTGAAATTTCTGGTGACAATGGTTTTATGTGGTTATAAAGGGTTTCTCCTTTATGGCAACATAAATCTCGGGGCTTGAAACGATCCCCACGCAGACTCGTCGGGGGAGTCCCCGACGGAAAGGTGAGAGTGGCCGCTGTGCTGGACGTGAAGGGCGTGAGGCTCTCCCGAGGGAGCGCTGCAAGCCAGGTTGCGACTCTTGCATCGAGTTCCGTGATTTATGGTTTTACACCTTAAAGCTTATATTCAATTTAACAGACTGATTTTTAAAAATGTTAAGTCAAGATCAGCAAAAGTACACAGACATTCTCCAATGACGTAAATATTTGGAGAATAGGTTTGTCATATTCCAAGGCGAAAAGAAAAGATACTATGAATTCTTTTGAGCCATATTTCAAGGCTATTGAAATTTATTCTACATTAATAAATGCAAAGTATATGTAAAGGTCAATTGGTTAAAATACACCGAGAGAAAATAAAATAAATTCAGGTGTAAATGATGGTGATATATGAGAAATACCCAAATCCCTTTCACTATACCTAAAGAATAATCTATCATTTCTACCACTAGCCCAGGCTTTCTTTGCTGTTTTGATAAGCTCTGAATGCTGTAACTGGTAGAAATCACAATACCCGAAGTCGTGTTAAAATAATGGATTATGAAAATCAGACAGCTTTTAGGATTACAACAAAACAAAACAAACAAGCAGAAAAGGTTGAGAAACAGTAGTTGTTGGTTTAAAGGATTTAGGGAAAGCAAGAAACAGTCTGAGAGCCCAGGGGGAGGTTCTGTTGCCGGGACTGCTTTCTGCTGTCTCTGAGGCTCCCATGAGTAAACGCTGATGCCCACGGCACCACCCAAGGGAAAATAGAAAAACAGCCGTAAATTTCCGAAAATGAAAAAACAGACTTTTTGGCCAACCCAATACTCAGTACTTTAAACTTCCGAAATACAGCAACAGATAAACACAGTGCAGTGAAAGGTCTTCACTGTGCAAAAGGAATCATACTTAGACAAAGGTCACTTCTGTAAAAATCTTCCTAAAACCATGCTCTTGCTCTCAATTCTATTGTTATGCTACAGAAAACTTCAGAAATTTCTTTATATAGATAAGCCATATGAAAAGAGATTATAATTCTATTTTAAAATCGAATTGTCTTACAACCTTGTCTATTTTTGGCTATAAAATTTTCATAAGAGGATATTAGCAAAATGATGAATTATTCATTATATTTAAAATATTAGTGGCTAGCACAGCTCTTTGACACTTCTGGCAGGAATTCACATAATTAAGAGAATCATTTCCAAAGACTCTGTGGCAAATCTCACTTTCAATCAAGATTTTTGAATTAAAAAAACAAACGCTTTATAACACCTGCATTTTGCAACAAAAGAGCAGAAACCCATGGGTGATATTTCTGATACCTAGAGCTTTGTCAGTTGTTCAGGGATAAATACATAACATGAATCAAGAGCATTTCACAGTGACATACCATGTTTACTGAAGTGTGCAATTCATCATGCACTTTGCAGGGCTGCCTTTGAAAGAGATAAGGCACGGGTTTGTTTGCCCACGGCGCTTAGCAACTGTGATTGACTTCTGGGCGTTTTCTCATTTGTTGTACTGCAAGAAGCTGGTGTTAGGCCGAGCCAGAAAACGTCGCTGACAGTTACGTAATTAGCAGTCATTGTTTATTAAGCAGGCGGCGCTTTTACAAAAGATTTATTTTGTTCACGCCAGCGTTTTTAAAAGTACTCTACTCATGTTTGCTAGTTCTTGTTTTCGGAGGTAACCATTCTGTGGCAAACCCTTCCTCATGGTCAGCTATGAAAGACAAGAAAGTCACCAGATAAGCTCCTGGAACCCTAAGGGTTTTCAAGATTACAGTTCTTAAAAACCATAATGACATGTTCTGGAAGTGAGGTCACCATTCGGTCTGTCCTGGGCAGCCGCCGCGGTGAGAATCACTGCATGCTTGGAAGACACCAAGGGGAGAGCTGGCTGCTTGTTGCTTTCTCCACTGGCAGAGAGGGAGTGCGTGCGGGGGGCGGGGGTTCACCCCTACACTGAGGTCCTCACGCTCAGAAACCACGCTGAGATCCTCCACTGAAAACCATGAGCGCGGCAGCTGGGGGTCTGACAGAACTGCCTGATGTCCCCGGAACGGTCACTGCAACCTAAGTAGGGTTCAGCGCGACACTCCAGGCCTCAAAAGATAAATGTGGTGCTATTTCCTTTCTCAGAAACTTACTAGTTCCAACACAGGGCTGGCAAAAAGTACAAGGTTCCTTTAAAGACATCAAGTTTCTCTTTCTCCTTCGTCACTCATAAATGACATCCCCACTGTCTAGGAGATCCTTCTTGCAGGTCTCTAACTGTCCTAAAATAGCACACCCTCCAAGCCAACCCATCCAGAAAGCCTTCCCTGGTCCGAGGGAATTCGTCTTTCCCTCTATCCAGGGCCCAGCAGAAGTAAGGCCTGCTTGAGTGTGGTTGGGAGGGTGATAATATGGGTGTAATCATTTATAGTTTTAATTTGAACGTTTCACCTAAAAGGTCCTATGGCGTGCTTGGGTGTGATATTATCATGTTACAGAATTACATGCTTATGATTTTGTAATAAAATCAGGGGTGTTACTTGTGTTGGACTCTGTGGTTCTTTACCGGGACCTTTTATAGCCTTCTTCATTTCCTACTTGAATGACACTTGGGTAGATGCCCTGTCTTCCCACTGGAACATGCTGAGGGCGGGTCCCATGCCGTGTTCACCTCTACTGACCCTGCGCTCACTTTCTGCGTTTGAAATGCCCAAGCACGGTGCACGTGCCAGCTTTGGTGAACTTGTGTCTCCTGGTCTTTCACGTCGCCGTGTCGATGTCCATGCTGCAAGTCACTATGAGATGCCCGCTCCTCCAAGGAGGGTATCGTGTTGGATTCTCCTCTGCTTTTCCTATAGTATCTACCAGAGTGCATTTTGCTGGTGGTAAGTGAAAGAGTGAACAAAGGAATAAAGGAAATTGTTATGTGGTGAGATAACTGGTGGGCATCATTCAGTTTTACCCAAACGATGGATATTAAAGAAATAATAACACATTGAAATTATTAGCCAGCGTATTATTATCTAAAATATTGGCTAATGTTTACTGAGCAGTTATAGGTACCAAGCACTGTGCTGAGCATTTCACATGCATTATTGTGTTATATTTTTTTTAAATGGTGAGGAAACTGACATTCCCAGATATCAGACAGTACTCTCAGGGCAGTACCGCTAGCGAGGGGGAGACCCAGGGCAGGAACTCAGATCTGTGTGATTCTAGTATCTTGGTTCTTTTTTTTTTTTTTTTAAACAGACTTTGAAGAATCTATTTATTTATTTATTTACTTATTTATGTATTTATTTTTAGAGAGGGAAGGGGGGAGAGAGAGAAACATCAATGTGTGGTTGCTGGGGGTCATGGCCTGCAACCCACGCATGTACCCTGACTGGGAATCGAACTTGTGATGCTTTGGTTCGCAGCCCACGCTCAATCCACTGAGCTACGCCAGCCAGGGCCAGTATCTTGGTTCTTAACTGCTATATGGTACTGCTAAAAAGTATAGTTTAAGAAGACAAGGATTCTCCTTCTCTCAGCTCTGCTACCAATAGTAGGAACCAACTTAAGATATCCATTAGAAACATCATATGCATACACCTGCCCCATTTCCGACCAGGATTCAGAGCACCTGAGTTCTAGGGCCAGTGCAGCCACTGTTTGCTGCAATCCTGGGCATGTAATTAAGTCCATTTCCCCAACTGAAAAATGAACCAGTAGGCTGGATGCTTTTTAGGGTCCCTCGAACAGTCTGTGACTATGATTTACGGCCTCCTTCCAGAACGTGCGACATACCAAAATCTAATACTTTGTTTAAGTACAGTGAAATCTGCACTGTACTTGGTAATATTTTTCCCCTGTCCAGGTACTTTAAATGACACATCTAATTTTTAAAGCACACTATTATACCATATGATGAATACATCACATAAGACTAAATGGCCACCGTCGCATGCCAAAAACGCAATTAGAAAATTGAATCAAGGAATTAAGGATTAATGTGGATATGTTCTACCTGTCAGCAGTAATAAGCGTTTTGACAGGAGCGGAATGAAGTCTGACAGTGTGCGCAAATACGAATCTGATATGTGAGTGAAATATTAAAAATGCAAACAACTGCACATGAATCACTGTAACATTTCCCTACTAAAACATTTTTAATGCCATTCCTATCAAAACCCATCTATAAATAAAAACGAGTCTTTCTCAACAGCTTGCACAACTTGGTATTTGCAGTTTAATGAGTGTTTATATTGATACGGAGTTCAGTTTTTAGTCACATTAGTAAAGTAGAATTAATTGACTGAGCCTCGAATTAAGTCGGCCCGATGTCTGGGCTCACAGCTAAACAAGTGTGTTGATTCCGTGGGATCAACAAACATCAAGGTCCCGGATCTCAAAAACAAATCTTCTGAGTTCCATTTAGACTTGGGGAAAAAAGCGAAAATCATAGTCACTCCTTATTTACTATTTGCTTTTCGTGAAATGATAAATGGACAAATTAGCTGGCTTTACTTGCTAGGAAAAGAATTCATAGTAATAAAAGAAAGTAAGCCAATGGACCCTTTCAGAACAGGATTAAACTTACTTAGAAGCAAATTCAAAGAGAGGAACGTATTCCATGTGGGAACAGGAAAAGGAATGAAACGTAATATTCATAGAATCAGGGTGCTGCTTCTGAGATTCCAAGGGTACTCTAATTGCATGCTTAATGTTCGTATCGCATCAGGTATTTTACCTTTGTTGAGATGACTCCATGTTCAAACTCTGTTCAGAATCCCTCACCCCACACACATACACATCTTGAACAAGGTTTACAACTATAGTAAAATATTTTGTTTAACTGGGTTTTGCTGTGATTTTAATCCCATGGCACTGAGCTAGGAAGGCTGGATTGTGATAGCTAGAGTTTTGTTACCTATTTTTTCAAAGGTATTTAGGTCCTGGAAAATGAGGATATTATCTCTCTTTGAGATATATAATCATGCTTTGCCCTCAAGTTGGCCGATAAATGTGAATGTTAAAGGAGGTGACTTTGAACAGATTATCTTTAAAAGTTGATTCCTGATAGCATTTTTCAAAAATTTGAAATAGATTATCTATTGCATAATTGCCATAATTAGATTTTTAACAACCTGTACTTTTCTCAGTAGCTGAGTGCAAAAAGCAACCTCACCACTATGCATACATTATACATTAATTCCCAAACTGGGGCCACCTTTCTGACCTCAAGAGATCCTGCGAAGTGTGAGAGGCCGGTGTGCCTGCCAAACCAGCTGACTTCCCGTCTTGCCCGAGTCCAGTCCTGTACTTGCGTTCAGCCAGCCCTTCCGCCGAGACCACCTGCCCACGTCCACCGTTTCTGCACCATCAGGCTGAAAACTCACTGCCCGCAGGAAGGCTTCCCAGATCGTCCCAGGCCACGCCAGGACCTCCTCGCTCTGCTCTGTCTCAACAGTTAGGAGTGGCCCGTCTTTCCGACCATGACATTGGAAGGAAGTGCAGCGCAGTGATTTGGAGAGCAACTTACAGCAACCACGGCCCGGTTCACGGCCTGCCGTATCATCCCGGCGTGACCCGGTCAGACCACTTCACCCCCCTGTGTCTCCAGTTTCTCTTCTGTAAAGGAGGACTAACAACGCCTTCCTCGTGGTGCTGTCATGAGGGTTAAAGGAGTCAGTACAAACATATGCTGCTTCTGAGGTTCCAAAGGTGGTCCAGCTGCAAACTTAGTTTTCATATTGTATCGACTATTTAAAAATAGTATGTACTTACATGTATAAAGTGTGGCACATGATACTTGTTAAAAAAAATCAGCTATTATCCTTATGCCATTCTGTCCAATTCCCTTTGCTTTAGAATAGTTTTTTGTTCCATCTGAAGAATATACTCAACTCAAAGGCAAGCTATTTGAGGGCAAGGATGATATTTTTAAAACCTCTGTTAAGGGCATGAAATGCATTAATTAAGAAACTCGGCTTCCGGGAGAGAAGGTTGCTGGTGGCCTGTAGGGTGGAGGAAACCCGCTCCCTGTGCCCCAGCCCCCACGCAGGCCACACAGACACTACCACCGCGTGTCCGCCTCTTTCCCCCCTTCTGTTCCCTGCTTTTCCGGAGGAGCCTTGCCTTGACTTTGAGTGCTATGTGCCACACAGAGCAAACGCTCCATGGCACCTAGGTCCTGGGCGGATGGGTATTTGTCTTTTCCAAATCGAGCACCAGATACATCTCTACCGAAAGCTCAATGTACGATAGAGTGGATAGATATAAGAAAAGCAGGAAAGATAGGAAATCAAGATCTTGGTATTTATTCCCCAGGCGGGTCCATTCCAAAACACATTACTGTATGTCGTTAATGCAAAATGTGACCTTAGCGATGCAGCTGATAATCGATTCCGTTTGAAAGGTAAATGAGCTCAGCCCCCTGCTGGCCACGGGTGTGAAGTGCTCGCAGGGCGCAGTGCCTGCCCTGGTGCAGCTTCCTTCTGGGCAGGCTAGCTGATGGCTGGCTGACAAGTTAGAGCTCCATGGGCTCCCAGAGTAATAATGTGCAGGGCCCTGGGGCTGGGAGCGGAGGATGCAGAGAAGGTACCAGCAGTACCAGTTCTCTGGGGGAAGGACCTCACCTTGCTGAGGATGACCAGGAGTTCACTAGCAGAATGAGAAGCGAGGGAGATTTCCGGCAGAAGTTAAAGCATGAATGCAGAGGTGTAAAGGCACGTGGCTATTTGGAAATTTATTAGTTCATTGTGGATAGAGCCTAGGAAGTGTTCAGGTGACAGGGATGAAGATCGGCCCTAGAGGCATCCTGGGGCCCTCCACGAAATCCAGGTCCCCCTTCCCTGGGATGATTCCTGGGATTATCACTACCTGCTCGGAAAGGCTTGCGTTGGTGCTCGGAGGGAACCTGTCAAGTGCAGAGCACAGAGGGCCCCCCGCGCCGCCCCCGGGAACTGTCATCACAATGCGGTGCAAATCGCCCCACGTGGACCCCAGCCAGCCTTTCCCCATCAGGGACTCACAGGGCTCTTTTATTAAACTATTGGTCAAAGCTGTTACACCGAGTGAACATTAAATTAAAACATTTATTTCTGAAACTTCAATCATAAAGCTAAATCAAGAAGTACTGTGAAAACTGACTGTCAGCAGAAAGAATGAAAGTGCAGATATGGCAATATTCTTAATGAGGAATCAAATGTTAATAGATCCAGCATGGTAACTGACTTTCTACTATGATTATACCAATCATGGCCGATTATAAGTAACAAACCGCTGAATGAAAGAGCTTCTCTGACCTATTATAAGCGCATGGATGCAACTACCATGCGGTGAAACCTACCTGCATGTCTTAGACACAGAGTTATTCTGGATAACGGAGTTTTCCCAGAAAGCTGAACATTAACCCTTCTAAGACTAAGACATTGCAATGTCAGGATATTTTCAAATTAATGTGAAATCTCTTGAATATCAACTTCTCTGCTTCTCAAGCAGACTACGATATCCTAAACATCATTAAACAGTGTCCGAGTGTCCCACGATCATGATTGGGAGTATCTGTTTTCAGAGTGGGCTGAGGATACCTGGCCTTGTGGATGTACGTTTATTAGATAGATATATTATAGCTACAGCACTAGGGACTTCTTTTCTCTTTTTCTTTCTCGTTTCCTCTGGAGTCACCAATGCCAGCTTGCTTTCTCTTTATTTGTCTCTTCGTACAGAAGCAACTTAAAGATTTGCAGCTGCCAGCAGGTGACACGACAGCATTTCTGTAAAACCCACCGATGGTGCGAAGGTCAAGGTGACCTTCTTCTCATCCTCCCCAACAGCTTCGTCCCTGTTGCTGTCACGGCGGTGAGACGTGTCGGCATCATTCAAAGCCCTGCCCGGTCTCTCCATCACCAAGGCCATGGACCACAGACATCTTCTTGACAGTTCATACTGACCCTCCTATGTCCCTTGAAGTCTGTAGGCTGAGTAGCCTTTCCAAGGTCAAGAATTCTGACAATGACGTTTGGGAGTATTCTTGTTACAAAGTCTAGAAACAGTTCATCAGACCCAGATGACTTTACTGGATGCCAAGCAGGCTTGGGTTCCGATCTTATGGGGTCTTGGGTGCACTATTCAGCTTTTCCATGCCTCAGCTTTGTATGGGAAATAGAGTTTATGACGCCAACCTGGCAAGGTTATGAGGGGGGGTCGTAAAAGATAACATATGAATAAGGCACTTAATATAGTACCTGGCAAGAAGTAGGCGTCTCAGTGTTTATATTAGGTCAGGTCATTTGCAAATGTCATGTTTGTTAGTCAAAACCAACTAAGTATCAGCCATTTTCTCTGGTTCCAAAACAGAGGGGCCCCTTTCCCTCTGCTCTGGTGATTCACGGACGGGCAGTGAGAGAGGGTTATACAGCCCGATCTTGTCCCAGCTTTCATTCTCTCCGGCTTGGTTCCACAGTGTGGGACCGGCAGTCTAGTGTCTGTGCATCAGAGCTGGACCCCGGCTCCGAGTGTGCAGGGAAGACGACAGCTGATGCATACACGTGGCGGAAGGCCCCGGGTGAAAAGCCATTAAAAGAGATAAATACTCTGCTGAAGACGTCCTGCTTATACAGCGCAGAGGGAGCTGTCTGATGCATGCCGACGCTCAGGAAAGGTTCCTACGTGTGTTTCACGTGTCTCTGTGCTGCTGGGAAGACTCTTTGCCTGCTACCTTGTGCACCGTTATTGACTAGATAAAAATTCCCCTGACTTTATAATCAGGAGAATTAAAAGGTTGAAGGAGAGGAAGGAGGACGGTAGACAGAGGATGCTGTTAACGGGACTCCGGGTCCGCAGGCGGTCACCCCAGTTCTCTGGGACCCGCAGGGCAGACCAGCTGCCTCACCTCTGTCCCGCAACACGTGGGCTCCCCGTGGGACCAAACCCCACGGACGCACATTCCTCCAGGCCCTTTCCTTAAACGATTTGATTGTGTTAACTCAGTGACCTCACCAGAGCTCCCTTAAGAAAATGAAGAATGTCAAAGTGAATAAAATATTTCTTCAAATCTGTTTTTTCCCCCCAAATCTCCTTTGTCGGTGTGGCAAAAAATTAGTGGTCAGAGTCGGTGTAACGGTCCCTCCCCTGGCTTTGCTCACACTTCTTTACCAACTCCCTCCTGGTCTGACTCATCACGGGACTGTGTGCCCACTGAGCCCGCAGTCCATGGGCGTGGCCCACCGTCCATACCTGGCTCCTCGGGTTTCCTTTACGAGGGACGGTAGGCTAATTCACGGAGGCGGCGCACAAGGGAAGAGACTGAGTGCCAACCAGGAGACAGAGCTCGCTGCTTCCTCCCGTGCTCTCTGCAGGGGGTTAGACAGCATCCCCTAAAAGTTCACACACACCCAGAATGTACCCGTCTGTGGGGACAGGGCATTTGCAGATGTAACTGGTTGAGATCAAGTCATCCTGGACTAGGGTGGACCTTGTGTCCTTATACAGAGAAAGGCCATACGGAGGTGACACGCAGAAGAGAATGTCACGTGGAGACAGAAGCAGAGACAGGAGCGATGCAACCACACGCCAAGGAGTGCCGAGGTCTGGGGGCCACCTCCAGGAGCGGGGGCAGAAGTGGGGAACGAACTCTCCCTCAGGCCCTCCTGCAGACACCAACCCCGACAGAACCTTCGTCTCAGACGCCTGGCCTGCGGAACTGCGAGACGACAGATCTCTGTTGTGTTAAAGCCGCCGCGTCCACGACCATTTGTTACAGCCGCCCTAGGAAGCGAGCACAGTCCCCCTAGTCACCGTGTGACCTCCAATCAAACGGCCGGAGAGGACTGATGGGCTGCCCTGTTTTCTGTGGGTTTGGAAACGATCATGAAGTCTAATACTGAACTTGTGACTGATACCAACCCCTCAGGGCATTTACCCTAGTCTGGGGTCGTCCGAACTACTTTCCTTGAAGAAATAAGCCGCATATCACATGGCATGGCAAATGTCAGTGGGAAAGTTCACTTAGTTATGGGGGTTTTGTGATCGCTGTGAAATTGATGACATTCATAAAATGGGGAAGAGCCATGAAAACAGCTCCTTGGAATACAGACAGTGTCTGTGGCTGGGTGTCGGGTTTCCTAGGAAACAGATGCAGAGGCCCCAGGCCTGGTGGGCAGGTTTATTGGGAAGCGCCCTGGGGAGAACGTCTGGGAGAGGTGGGCAGAGAGAGGGGTTCATCTGCGGTGCAGTGAGCACAGAACCCTCTGTCTGTGTGGGGGGCTCCTTTAGAGTTGTACCGGATCGGGGCAACAGGCCATGCCCCTGAGTCCCCCAGTGCCTATAGGCTGTCCCCAGAGAGGTGCTGACACTGGGCGAGGCGGCTCCTCGCGGCAGAGGGAGAGTCCTGGAGAGGAACTCAACTGTGAACTGTGGAAACCCGAGGCTCCGTCCTGAGGGGGTACGGTACCCCAGCCCCACCACCGTACTCATCATTTAAATAAAAAATGTCCCTGTTAACGCCCTGGCTGGTTGGTGTGGCTCAGTGGGCTGAGTGCTGGCCTAAGAATCAAAGGGTCGCTGGTTTGAGTTCGACTCTCAGTCAGAGCACGTGCCTGGGTTGCGAGCCAGGTCCCCAGTAGGGGGCGCAAGAGAGGCAACCACACACTGATGTTTCTCTCCCTCTCTTTCTCCCTTCCTTCCCCTCTGCCTAAAAATAAATACATAAAATCTTTAACAAAGAAATGTCCTTGTTAGCTAAGAAAGTGACTCTGGCCAGACTCATATATAAGATGTTACAGTATCTGTAAGGTTATTAGACGACTATGCTTTCGTTTCTCGTGGGGTTTTACAGAGCTGCTGCATTATTGCCGGCAGTAATCTTTCCCTCAGATGCTTGCTCCTGTGGACCATGTCTTTCCTCTTTAATTTCCCTACCTTGGCTAGCAACTCTGATGGAGATTTTTCAGTTCAAAAAAAGGGCAGAAATTATGACCTCAGCACTAAGTTCACAGCTTGGTCAATAGTCTGAAGAACTGAGTAAGCACTGCTTATCCGTCACACTTATTTTTGAAACGACTCAATGTATCTTATTTTCTGTTGAGTCACGAAGCTTCCCGAGAAAGAGGCCATCCTTATTTCACAGTCGCGCACAGGGGAAGATGAGATAATTAATTGATATCACCGAGCTTTTGTGAAGAGTCAAAGGAATGGCAGAGAAGGGGCCAATGACTCCTGTTGGCCGGCGAAGGAAGCCACGTGCTCTTTTCGGCGGCACACTGCAGATTTACATGGGCGCTCTCTGACCATGGCACCTGCTATTCATCGAGCGCGTCTTAGTTACCGAGCGCGCCCGGGGCAGAGGAGACCACGGAACTCAACGGCAGTCACTGCACACTGTGCCGAACACCAACACGCGCTCCAGGCATTCGCAAAACCTTCGGAACCCAGAACGTGATACAGTCACACCGCGTTGTAAGAACAATAGCTACAGACACACTAAACCCTTTGGGGAGGCATGTTTCTTTCCGTGCCTTTAAGGCTGAGGTTGCGTCCCAGCACAGCGAGGCCAGAAGTCACACGCCGAGGTGGAATTCCCAACCCTGTGGATGGAGACCTGATAGAGGGCACCGGGGCGAGGGATGACGCACCGAAGAGGTAGCACTACAACACGGACGTCCAGCCAGGGAGAAAGAAAACGAGGATGATGCTTTCCCGCCACAGATTCCAAACCTAACACCAGCTACGTGTGTGCTGGCAGCCTCACTCCGTTCAAAGCGAGAAGGAACGGATCACATCACCTAACTTCACTTCCTGGTGGACAGTTTCGTGTCTCCGGCTCAAAAACAAAGCAGATATTCTGGTCTGGCTCTGACCTACAGAGAACCAGACAGGAATGTGATTTAAAAAAAAAAAAAAAAACCTCTCCGGAGCAAGACCGTGCTCTTTTAGAATGTATAATGCTGGACAAAGTAACTCGTTCATCCTAAGGATACTTTTTAAGCACGTGCTTGGAGTAGGGCCGTTTCAGTCATGAAGCATCAAGCACCGAGCAAGACAGACAGGCCCCTTCCCCTCAGAGAGCAGGAAAGGAGGACGAAAGAAAACCAGTAAATAGGTAACGTAACACCAAAGAAGGACGAGCGACAAGCAGGTACTGGAGCAGGTTAAGAGGGGTCGAGAGTGATGAGGGCTCCTATGTTTAAGTCAGAGCGGGTGAGCCTGTAAGCAGGACCGGAGTGCAGGCTGAGGCCACGTGGAGGTGCAGAGGTCAAGGAGGAGGCGCATGAAAGGCACCGTCCTCAGGGAGGACTGGGAAGGCCTGTTCGAGCACCAGCAAGAAGAGCAATGAATTGACCCAGGGCGATTCAGAATCTGTCCAAGTCGTGGACATTGGAATTAGAGCACAATTTTTATTTTCTAGCCTCATTTTGCTGCTTGGGTGTATGACTGGAGTAGAAAGAGAATCGGGCAAGTCAGGTGTGACCAACTTCAGAGAGGAGATGGCGTGAGAGAGACGGCGAGGTGCTTCAGGGTGTATACAAGAAAGCAAAGGGTTTCTGAAGTAGAGGCTAGAGTTAGCTAGCTAGCAACGCAGAGGGCAGGAGATGGAGAACAGGATGAGTAAAACCCAGGACCGGAGGCAACGGAGGAGCTGGGGAGGTAAAGACCCTGCTCCCAGGTCTGACAGCACCAGGGCTGCGGAAACCACCGCTTGAGGGAACCGCTCCGCAGGCCTCAATTAGAGCAAAAAGGTGAAGGGCATGTTCAAGCCCGCTGAAGAGGCTGCAGATACAGGGGTTTGCCTAATGGCACTGTGAGTTCCGAAGGCCAAGTGGAAGAGTTCCAGGGGCAAAAGCCAAGCCGGCAATCAGCTCACAAAAGGAGAGGCAGGGAGTGCGGTGGATGCAGCGAAAGGGTGCTGGTACTTAGGAAAGTGGGTTTCAGAAAGTGCAGAGAGAATGCAGGTATAATCTCCACACCAGAGGATCTGAGATAACAGGGCTCCCGGGGACGGGAAGGTTCAAACTGTGTGATCTACAACACAGTGAAGAGGGTGAAGAAGGAATTGTGTGTGGCCTCTAATGGATAACAGCACGGCAGCTTAAGTAGCAGGCCTACTGCGGGAGCAAGTCCTTGGAGTGGACCAAAAACGTGGGCAACGGAAGGACGGAACAGACAGCTGGCTCCTGAGAGCATAGTAACGGCGATTGATTTCACGTTAGCCAGAAAAATGGTCAGTTACAGGCAGGTCCATTATGGCGTGCGAGTGAAGTGCCCGGCCACTGGGCAGGGCACAGCCACAGAGAATTACTCCATAATAAACGTCTGCTCCCTAGCATCTCCACCGAGAACCTTCCAGATATTAACTACAAGAGCTGGAGGGCAGCTCACTGCTGCTTATGAGGTGGATCGTTCCATGACAGCTTTATAAGGCGCTTTGTATTGGAGTTCAAAGAGATTAAGATGCAGGAGTAAAATTACGCAGGCAGTTGGTATAGGACGGAGTTCACAAGCGTAGCCTCTGATCCAATGCTGCCGAGATTCAATTCTTAACTTTGCCACCTACTGTGTGAACTTGGGCACATTTCTGAACGCTCTGGCCTCAGTTTCCTCACCTGTAAAATGACAATGATTATAATATCCACTGCATCAAATCATTGGGAAGATAAAGTAAGTTGTTACTTTTAATGCATGTAAGATACTGCCCAGCCTAGGGCAAGTGTTCAGTAAATATTAGCTATTGTTATTTTGTTTCATCATTCTTTAATGGTCTGTTTAACTTACTATACACTTTTAGTATCACTACAAATTATTCTTATAACTTAGCCTATACCTTCTAATTTGTGATGGAATAGGCCAGGGGCTTCTGTGTGGCCCTGGCGTGACACAGACCTTGAGGACGCAGGTTCTACGTTCGGCACAAGCTGGTATGAATGGCAAAACTGAGTTCGAATCCTGACTCTGCCACTTACAGATTATGTGACTTGAGGCAACGAGACTCACGTTTCTGAGCCCCGGTTGCTTCAGCCATAAAAAGGGCACAATCATAGTGCCAGTAAGCCACAGGGTTTTGTGATGAGTGAACAGATAACTTATATAGAATACTTGGTATATGAGATGGTACAGGGTAAGCGCTCGGTAAATGACGGCTACATTATTATTTAGTCCTTTTCTCTTCCTGAATTACCTTTAGCTCGTCTGCTTATTATAACTGAACGCCATCAATTCTTAGTTTGCTGTTTCAATTTCCTTTTTTCACTTTTCTTATATGTCCTGAAAGAATTAAAAAAAATAAACAACCCTCACCGAAATGAAATACTGCATCATGAAAATACTAGTGATGGTCATTTTCCATTTAGAAGGGAATTACCTTGCTACTTAATCACATCTCTCACCCATAGACCTTTGTACATTGAAGCTATCTTTCATGTTCTTATCAGAGCCAGGGCAGGGGCGGCCAGGGGTCAGTGGTCAGTGGTCAGATGAGAGGCAGAGATGAAGCATCACAAAGGGAGGAATGTAAAGCAAGCAGGGACCGCGTAAGAAAAGGGAGTTGGAGGATGCATCAAGTCAGTCGTGGGTTTAGAAGTGATATCCTTAATAATAATAAACATTTTGTCAAGGACCTAACGTTTCCCTGGCCTGCGCAAGGGAAGTGGAAGAGTCAGGACTCGAACCCGGGACTTTCATGATTCTAATGCTTGGCTCTCTCCTCCTGTCCATGCTAGCGTCAGGAGTTATGATTGCCACGAGTGACAGCCAGATGCAGGGCCATTCCAAGTCCAAGGCTGAGAAGGCGGAGATTCTATGAGATGTGAAGGGATGAGACAAGAAGAAGAAGTCAAGTGATGAGGCAGCGGAGAAGGAACCTCCAGAGAGACGGAGGTTTTCTGTCACTCCTTCAGCACCGTACTCTGACTCCTGGGGACAGGAGCTGCTCTGCCCAACTGCGGTGGTGGAGGCAAGAGGTGGCGGGGAGCTCCTGACCGAGGCAAGGCTCACAGGGCAGACAGAAGCCATCCACACTAACCAGTTGTGAAAAATCCCACATTCTTCCCTAGTTTGTCCTGGCTCCCTGATAGCTCCATGACCCCGACTACAGTGTTATTTTAAAAAGGAGCATGCCCCCGTTGCATGGAACCTAAACATTTTTAAAAACAGAAATACAAACTAATTTCTCTAGTCCCCGGAGTGAGCTTGCATGATGGGGCGCGGTGTGTGTGGGTGGGGTGTGCGGGCAGTGGGCGGGTGGCTGGGTCCTGACTGCACTGCCCAGATGGGGCCAGAGTGCACTGTCCATCCAGCAGGCTGAACCTGTCAGGGAAAGGCAGACAGTCCAAGGGAGCTAGCCCCAGGAGCCAGGTAAGAAATCTGAGGACCCCTTCTGAGAAACCAGTTTGTACCTGAAAGATCCCAGGTGGCACCTGACAGCCCTGCCCCCGTGACCTTTTCAGGAACTTGACTTCATTAGCACATGAAAAATCACACCCAGGGGTGGAGATTTAACATTAAAATGAGACATGTGATGCATGCCTCAGCACATTCCAAGCATGTTTGGGAACTGCACATGCTTTCTTGGAAATCTGAGAACTCTCCACCTTTTCTTGGAAATCTCTGCCCTTGAACCTGCCCCACTGCCTCTCCCCACAGCCCTCTGAGACCTTCCTGATTCCCAGAGGCAGAGAGAGAGAAGGGACCTTTAGAGTGTGAGCTTGTACTTCTCCACGCTTTGGTCAAAGAATAAAGTTTCTGCCCTGGCTGGCATAGGTCAGTGGATTGAGCGCGGGCTGCAAATCAAAGTATCGCAGGTTCGATTCCCAGCCAGGGCACATGCCTGGGTTGCAGGCCACGGCCCCCAGCAACCGCACATTGATGTTTTTTCTCTCTCTCTCTTTCTCCCTTCCTTCTCTCTCTAAAAAAAAATAAAAAATAAATCTTAAAAGAAGTTTCTGATCTGTTCTACTGATTAAAAATAAACGAATTTCTCTAATTCTGGCAACCACACGGCCTCTAAAGTCACATTCCCTGTGACTTTAACATTTCATTCTCTATTTACTCCATGGAAAGGAAGTCAGGACATACTAATCTCTGTAAGTAGCTCCGTATTTTCTGAGATCACCTCCCAGGACTGTATGAATAAAATGAAATCACTCTTTGGAGGCAAATTTAATCACGCTGTTTTTCTTGCAGTGGGTTGTAAAGTGGCTTACTGCCCTCAGTTCATTGCAGGTAGTATAGTCATTTTAAAGTGCTTCTTCAGTGATAACAATCTCTATGGACCTGTTTTTTGGCACCTAACAGGCGACAAAAATCTTCAAAATATCACTTTAAAAAAATGCTGCCTGACTCTTGCTGGTAACTCTGTGGGGGTGTTGAGAAGAGTGTTTACTATCCAGACTTTACCAGTGACCAAACTGAGGCTCTGAGAGTTAGGAGTGTCGAAAACACAAAGTTGCTCTGTTTCATTGGCAGGTGCTAGATGTAAACACAGAAGCTCCAACCCCTGGACATGTCGTCATGGTACAGCTGTACATCTTCCTGGCTGGCTAGCTCTCCACCACCCCTCCCCGCTCCCCCGAGTGCCCTTTCTGCTGGAGGAGTTTTCTTATGAGAGCATGTGGGCTCTGGGCTTTATCTTGCCCATCCATTGGTATCCATCTGTGAGACAGCTCATTCCTGTTTGCCACAGAGGAGCGACGAGCCTGCTGACAGTTGTAGATCTCCGACAATTCTGCACGCTATTGATGTGTGATCGAGAGGTTGAAGGGAGACGTGTAAAAGAAAGGAAGAGGGGAGAACCACAAAGGAGCATCCTTTGTCTTTCACACTCCCCCCCCCACTCCCCTGTTACAAAGTTATTAATGACACGTGCAGGCGCCTCCCAGAGGCTGTTATTGAGCCACAGCATGAAAGGAAAATAAGGAAATATCAACGAACTAACCAGTGAGGGCGTGTTTCTTGGTGAATAAGGAGGAGGAGGGGGATTGTATTTAAGAAAATGACCCTGCTTGATGCTTCTCACAGAATACGCATGTGGGAAACCTGTGCAGGAACGTGGGAGCACAGACAAGACAGTGCATGTGGCTAAGTGTCAGCTCGCAGCCACAGATTAAGAAGGCAGATCCTGAACTCAGTCTTACAGTTTTCCGTCTGCCCCTCTTCATAGGAATTAGAGAAAAGCCCCCCAGGCCCTGAGGAGTGATGGACAGAAATTAGCTCACGTCGGAAGGGCTCATAGCTCGACTGGCCAAAGGCATGCTGCCCTCCACGAGAAATGACCAGGAAGCTTCGGTCGAGGTTCCCCAGGGGGAAGGGTTTCAAAACTGTGGAAACTTCTTCAATATGCTTCCCAGAGCTGCTGGTTCCACTTGAGACCATCAGTACAAAACAGCCCCACTTCTGGGCTTTCTATGTGCAAAGCAATAGATTTCCAGAGATGCAACAGTTCCTGACAGAGGGTCTGCATCTAATCTCACTCGAGTTTGAGGAATCCGTGAACACAAACACACCGTGAACTCTCACTGCCACAATTTATCCCACTCAAGCAGATGGCCAGACTAAAACCTCCGAAGCTTATTGCCGCGAAGTCTTGGTAACAAGACAGCCGTTCAATAAACGTTTATTGAGCATAGCCTAAGTGCAAGATACTGTAGCCAGGCCAGATTTCTTATTACTCAGTGTGCTGCTCCATATAATGAGAAGGCTGGGCCTGCTGAATTCCTAATGAAGAGGCGCTTCAACGCCTCCCTCGACCACTGGCAGCAACGCGTGGAACAAACAGGAGTGCGGTCTGGCTGTAACGCTCTAAGAATATCTCCACATATTCTTCGGTCGTTTGGCCAGATGAATGAGTTTTTGCTAAAAACCTTTTTGTTCCCTTGTGTATCCACACACCAAATATTTACCAAGAACCAACAATGCCCCGGCACAGCCCACACCCAGCTACAGCTGCAGGCTTTGGCGGTTTTAGGGTAGGAGAATTTTGTAGTAACAAAGGCTTATCTTGTTCCAGGTCTACCGAAGAAGTAACTGTAGCGAAGTCTGCTCTAGAACAGGGCCAGCCCCTAGACTAGGTGTTAGCGTAGACCAAGGTGAGTTCCTACTGAATAACTAAAACCATGGAGCCTTCCTCATGGAAAGTCCAGAAATAGTGGGCCTCAGGTGCATCTCTGTGTGTTGGTGAATGCCTGAGGAACTTTCCCCAGGGTAACTGACTTGACCAGAGGCTGAACCAGCCGCATCTTCGAGGGCCACCTAATGACTGTTTTCCTACTTGTGCTCTTAGGGAGCCCCCACAACCAGAAAGAAAAGAAAACCCAACTCCCCCTGGCCTCGCTGAAGTAAGTGGGTTCCTGGGCGGCATACGCGACAGGGTCTCGGGACAGGAAGGCGCAGGATGTGCCGAGGACACTGCTGCTAAGTGTCTTGCAAATGGCAGCACTTTATTTTCTAAATGTTTTTTGAAAAAAAAAAAAAAATTTAAAAAGGAAGCCCACGGACCTCCCCTGAAGGAAAGGCGGTGGAAATGGAAATCAACACAAACTGACCACACAACACAGCCTACACCTTCCTAAAATTCCCCTCCGTCCTCCTGTGTGTCTGTCTCACCGGCGACAGTCTCTCTGCGTGTTCTTCCCGATGAAAACCGCGCCCCGGCCAGGGCCAGGGTACCTTTCCACGCCGCTCCACCCGTCTTCCTCCGGACACCCCGGACATCCTCTATTTTGCTCTGCCAATTTTCTTTTCCTCGAGTAGGGAACACTTGTAGGGATAAACAACCTCGCTACAGCTCCGCTCCTCTCGTGCATCTCCCCCTCCAATGCCCTGTGGTGCATCCCTATCCCGCTCCAAATAGGCTAGACGTGGCCACCTGCTGCTTCGGGTCCTCACACAGCATTTGCAGAGGTAAGTGCTACAGTCTGCAGGGCAGCCTGCAGGGGAGGAGGCTGTAGGAGGATGCCCGCCCACCTGCAGAGGTTAGGACCCTTCATCCTCAATCCAAGGTCCTCTCCCCTACAGGCATGGCCAACACAACGCATGTACCTCTGGAGGTTTCTAATGACATGAGGAGTGTGGGGTGGGCTAGTAGTGGGAAGGCATCGTGTTTTTAAAAACAGGAGTTTAGCAACACTCCTCTGCATTTATTTGAAAACTCTTTGGTGTGTCCTACACGGGCTGGTAAGGACATACCTGCTTCAGTACTTGACTGGACTGTGGTGAGGCTGGCCAGCCTCAAAACTGACCACTGAGCTGGGCAGATTAGCAAGTCACTGCCCCACCGACAGATGCTGAAAGAGCAGGCAGATGTAGGGAGGTCAACAGAACGACTTGTGCAAAGAACAATGGAATGTAAAACGTCAGTAAAACCCGGAGAAATGAGAAAACACCGACAGAAACTGGTAGGCAGCTGCCGCCGTGCTAGGGGTCAGGTCGGAGAGAGCGGCAAACACTGGAACTGCAGCGACCCGTCTACTCAAACCTATCATCGCCACCGAAGTGCCCGTTGAGCGGACTAACCGACAAGCCACGAAGAAGCTGCACTTTAGTTCCGTGATTTCCATTTCCCACGGCGCCTCTGCCCTTGGCCACCACAGCTGCACAGCCTGCGGCCCGAGCCGTGTGCCAGGCTTGGAGTCTCCTGACGCACGCACTCTGGTCCACACGGGCAGGGGCCTGTGTCCCCGTCTCTGCCCTCCACGCGGGGGTGGGTGGGCCACTGCTGTTCCCTGTGGCCCACTGCTCCCCGGTGCTGAGCCAGAGGCAGCCCTGGTGGCACTGCCTTCCTCGCAGCCCCGTGGGAACATTCTTTCACTGTGATTTCACTGTGACCGCTGCTCGGGCCAGCCTGAGGTTCGTGTCTGGCCACCTGCATGCTCACTGAGTCCAGGGCAGTTCCCTGGTGTCACGGTCAGACAACTGCCTTTGCTCTTTTGTCATCTCTGACCTATGCCAACATGTGGCCCGTGGAAGCCACTGTTGACAGGGGAGCGCTCCTCCTTCTCTGACTTGCTGTCCATCCCAGGCAGCGCTTTGGTACAGCTGTTAGGGTGTCGTAAGAAAAGTGAAATCCACACCGCATGGTGCAATAGGTTCATGATGTGGTCATTCCTTTGGATAATTGTCAGCACTGACAGCTACTGAGGTCCTGCCTCTGACCTCAGAGGGCTTCGGATGGATGCTGAGAAACGTGGGAAAAGCAATCTCAGACAGCCCGAGGCCTGCCAGCATCCTGGCTAAACTGCCGTGTGTGTGCTTAGGTAACTGTTAATTGCAGGCACTAATCAAGCATATTTAAAATTTTAAAATCCCACAGCACGGGCCAACATTGTGAGTTTCCTCCTTCCTGAAACAGTTTGCAGGGGCGTGGCCTACGCAATCAGCGGCCGGGGCTGCGATACTTGGGCTCTTCATCATGGGTTCGTTGGTCCGGAGTGGCTTCCATCAAGCACTGGGTTGGAGTCATGCTAGGAGACTTTCAGACACCAGGGGCCCGAGAGGGCAGGGCACTGTTTGGGGCAGCTCTGGCATTGGGCATGTTCACGTTCTGTCACAGAGCACGAGACCAGGGCAGCCGTGACGCACAGCCTGGCCCAGGGTCACGGACCCCTCTGCTGCAGGGAATGCTCCCTTTGACAAGGTGCAGCTCCTTGATGGATGAGACCCGAACGGAGGGTGGCAGTGTCCAGCACTCACGTTCCCTGCGGCACGATACATAATCACCAAGATGTAGAAGCAACCCAAGTGCCCCTCAACAGACAAGTGGATAAAAACGCTGTCAATGGGAAAGTATTTGTTTTTCAGTGCTCTTTGTACTAGGTCGTATGGTAGTTTAATGAGTAACATGTTTCATGCTTGGATGCTCTGATCACTGAAATTACACACATACACAGACTGTTAACTTGGCCATAAAAAAGAGTGGAATCTTACCATTTGCGACAGCGTGGAGGGACGCAGGGGCTACTGTGCTCAGTGAAATCAGCCGGTCAGAGAGACACAAACACCATATGATCTAACTCATATGGAGAATCTCAAGAACAAAATAAGCAAATGGAATTGAAACAGACTCACAGACACAGAGAGTGGGCTGGTGGTTGCCAGAGGGGAGGGGCTTGCCAGGCTGGGTGAAAGGGGCGGAGGGATTAAGAAGGACAAACTGGTTGTTGGGAACAGTCATGGGAATGGAAGTATCCCACAGGGAATCCAGTCGGTGCTATAACTATGTTCAGTGCCAGGTGGGTACTGGAAACCTTGAGGGGAACACTATGTAAAGCATATTCCTGTCGAACCACTGAGCATACACCTGAAACCAATACATAGTAAAATTTAAAGAGAAAAGCAACAAGCTGCCAGAGGTCAGTTGCTAACTCACAACGATTCAAGGCCTTAGCATGTACTGCAGAGAGCACTTAGCGATTTCCCTGGAAAGACGGCTCTGTTTGCTTTCAGGACCCTGGCGAAGGCAGCATCACGGTTCTGGGGCCCCCAGGCAGTGGGGGTCCCTGCAGTAAGCACTGTGGGGAGGGCAGGACACGAGCAGCCGGAGGAGTCCGTCAATATATTCTGTGGAAGCAGAACTTACTGATCCATGCTGAGTGGATTTGCTGCGCATGAAGATGACATTTACTTACTTGTGACAGAACGAAATGATAGAGAGGAAGATGAGTATCAGTCGATGTCAAAAACCCAGCGACGTTCAGAGCGGGGAGCAGAGGGAGGGCTGCATCCCACCCAGGCCTTAAGAAGGGATGTGCATGAATAATAACAACAGAGCAGCCTGGACCTGGGCTGTGTTCACAGTCCCCTGGCACATGCGGAGTTTGGGCTGTGACAACAGGGTGAGAGCATCTTCTGGTTTCAACTCCTAGTAAACAACCTCACAGCCTCCTGGCCCACCCGGTCCTATTCCTCACTCTGCAGAGACGTTAGAATTTCAAGTATTTCCCAGAAACAGATTCTACCTTACCCATGAAAGAAGAGAGGGAGACAGAAACCTGCTTACGAGATGAAGCGATGGTGAGTGTTTAATTCAGAGTCCGGTGACCAGGGCCAGTGACAGGAGGTGGAGGAACGCGATCGACTTGGCACGTCTCTGGCAATCGCATCTGTGCTGGGTACTTTACGGAATAAAGTTTAATTTGGCATATAAATCACATGGGGGTGGGGTGCTGTCGAGAGAGACAGAAATACAAGGGGAAAACAACAGTATCTTCAAAGTATAAAAGAAAGGGCTTGAACTCGGTAGGATGTTGTGAAGATAATGACAGAAGGTTGAATCCGAGAGATCCTGGTGGTATAACGCTCAGGAATAAAGAATCACTTGAACAAAATTTTATTAGCAGTGAGGAAGACAGAAGAGTCAAGAAAACGTCCGAATGTAGCCAGCATATATTTTGAATGTCTAGACTCAGTAAGACTCAGACATACAGATCTGGTCAGAAAACTTCTGTCTGCATGGAAAACAGCAGTGAATACATTTTAGGTAGACAGTGATACTAGTAATTAAGGAAAAGAGTACAAGTCGGTAGGGGGGTAGGGGGGTAGGGGGGTAGGGGGGGTGGGGGGGGCGGGAGCAAAGCTGAAAGAAGAGATACTAAGCTTGTAAGTTTGATGTTGAACAGGCTGCTTTTGGGTGCCAAAGGGACCCTCGGGGGAGACTTCCAGCACACCGTTGGCTGGTGGGTTTGCAGATCAAGGGGACCGACATCGCAGGCACATGGAAGGAAGGCAGTTGACGTCGGATGAGAAGGAGGTCGCCGACAGAGCGCAGAGAGGGCCCAGGAAGGCGGCCCGAGGAACAGTGACATTTGACCCAAAGGATGAGCATCCAGCGAAAGACACGGCGACGGCGAGGATCGAGAAGGCAGATCACACCGGGATCACATGAAGTCACGTCATTGAAGGGAAGGGTGTTTTGTTTTCCGAAACTGTCTGTCTTCTCTGAATTCGCCTTCGCTGAATAACAAGCACCACGTGGGCAGGAACCACGGCTGCCTTGCCCACCTTCATCCACCTTGCCCTCCCAGTACGCCATCCGGCACAAGGGTGGTGCTGAATACGTTGTTTGGTAGTGACTTAATCCAGGAGCGCCCAGCAGGACAAGGGCACGCCACACACGAGTGGCAGGAGACAAGGACTGGGTGTGCCGGTGAGGACAGTTCCGGGGGCGTGGGGAAAAAACAATGTAAGTGGCCGATGGAAAGAAACACAGTATCGGGGCTTGAAAGCATCAGCAATATAAAAACTCTTACGAAGAGCAGAGCAAAGGCAGTTTCCAGTTTCCGGACAATAGCCCCCTTTTTTTTTTTTTTTTTTTTGACAACAGTTTCTGGAACTAAAAAGGAGTTGCCTTATATTAATTACTTCCCGATTGCCAGATAGCCAAGAAGATATACAGAATAAGCAGTTACAATAACAGTATTACAAATAAAAAGAACTGGGCATCCATCCATCAATATGACGCCGCGTCATTTTAAAATCCCAAGGCGAACAGGCTTCGAGGGTGGCTGAGGAAGGCGCCGGTTCGGGACCAACCACAGTGGCCTGGACCCGCGCGCCGAGGGGCCTCACGGGGCAGATGGAGACCTGGTTGGGAAAGCTTCGGCAGCTCACGTCTCTGGTTCTTACTCACAGAAACCGACACTCGAGAGTTAAGGATCAGCTGATTATTAAAAAAAATGAATCAAATAAATCTTGGACTTCAGCTTGGACTTAAGACAATTTGTTTCTAAACAAGCACTTAGAAGCCCTGGAAAGCAATAAAATGAGAAGCAATTTGCACAGACTAA
This sequence comes from Phyllostomus hastatus, assembly GCF_019186645.2. Taxonomy (NCBI): domain Eukaryota; kingdom Metazoa; phylum Chordata; class Mammalia; order Chiroptera; family Phyllostomidae; genus Phyllostomus; species Phyllostomus hastatus. Next base: position 24,552,320 of record NW_025334004.1, on the reverse strand, counting down.
TGGAGCAGCTGAAGGAGGAGGGGGTCGAGAATGCGAGCTGTGCGATGGGGGGAAAGTTCTGTTTGGGAATTTTGTTGTAAAGCAGCCTCTCCCTGATGATACATCACGGGCTAAGGGCAGCTAGAATTTTCTGTTGGGGCCACAATAACTTCAAGTTTGTGTGGCTACACATTAAAACAGAAAATAACACAACATAAAATCAAAGCCGTTTACAAGAGTGTTGTATTTTGGAAGGAGCCTACTTTACAGGGCCAAATATCTCTCCATTAAAAAGCAAAACAAAGCAAAACAGGAAAAAAAAACACACGATGTATGGGTAATTTAGCTGAGACATTTAGTGCTAAGTGCTAATTCAGCCCGGGAAACATCTTGGCAGTTTTTCCCTTCTTCCTTTTTCTATGAAGAGGTGGTTTTCTTTTCCTAGTTACACAGAAAAGGTAGGAGGAGGAAAACTAAGATTATTGCAGAGGGGCTTCTTTTTGCCTAAAATTACCCTGGTGAGCCTCTGGACTGTGATTCACTGAGCTGGTTTCTAGCGCGTATTTCCGGGGAGCATAATTAATTAGTCCCATTCTATATGTTTATGTAGGACGGTACTGAAGGTCCAAGGCATTAGCCTGCTGTCCTATTGATTCTCCTCCTGCCTGGCGATTTGGGATTGAAACGTGATTTTTCAAAGAATCATACGGCAGGAGATCGTTGATAAGATAAATTGTACAACATCTCTTTAGAGTTCTACCTTTTCTAGCCTTTTTGAAACAGGTGTAGGTCCAGAGGCTTTTACACACACACACACACACACACACACACACACACACACACACACACACAGATGAGTGTGTGGCTCTGTGGTGGTGTGATTCAACAGCAACTCATTTTTTCGGTATTCAAAATGCAATTCAAATACATAAGCAGAGTCATTGTATTTCTCTCATACAGCGAGCCTGTATTTTTCTACAGTGCAGGGTTCTCACGATGGAGGAGAAGGCTTTCGGCCCCCAGTCTTGCCTTGTGAGTCTTTATTCAATTTGCCATGAGAACGGGCTTCGCCTGAGGGGAATGGACTGTGGATGTCACACTATCATGGGACAACCTTGGGACTCATTTTCTGGTACCTGTTATTTGTTTGTTGATTTGTTCAGCGATTCCCACCTATTCATACCACGATTATGTAGGCAGAAAATTCTGGAAATGTGCTCAACAGATTTTCTTCTAGCCTGAGTATACACACATGCACAACAATTAATATCTATGTAAAGCTTTGCCATTTGAAAAGTCTTTGTTTTGTGTCATCATGGAATCGACCTAGCACAATAATTCTGGGAGGTACACCTATCTATCGTAGTTTTAATAGATGAAGAGATGGAGGTTTGACGTTAGCCTCAGATTTTAGACCTGCTAAGTGTAAAAGCTAGAACTCATAGCTGGGGTCTCATGACAAATGCATGGAGGGTGCCTGCTGTTGAAGCCAGACAGGAAGGCAGGCCGCGTAAAAAGGAGCAGTTTAGGCTGTGTAACCACACCAGAGTGGCCTCCTCTTTGTCCTCTTGCTAAGTTACCATCTTGGCCGAAGCCCTTCCTGAATCCTGCAGGTTAAGGCTCCACAGTGACTTCAGGGGCGTGCGAAAGAACGCTGCCCACATCACACTGAAGGAGGAAAGCACTGGCGGCCTAGTCCAGCCAGCCAGTCACTCTAAACACCGGGATCTCCACTTGGCTGGCAGCTCACTGTCACGTGTGTCTGTGTGCCTGGAAGGCTTCCTGCAAGTCAAAGACTTACTTTCAAAAATTAAACTCTGTATCTTGAATTTAATGAGATCTATTGGATAGGGTAAAATGATTCAAATGATTTAAATGAGCATGTACTCTTCAGCCAATGACAAGTTCTGAAAAATCTCTTTGGAAAGAATTTTTTTTTATTAAACACACACACACACACACACACACACACACACACATTTAAGGGTCAGGAACATGAAATGGAGTAAAAACAGCTCTTCAGTAAATGGTGTTGGGAGATCTGGACAAGTACATGCAAAACAACGAAACTAGATCACCAACTTACACCATACACCAGAATAAACTCAAGATGGGTAAAAGACTTAAATATAAGATGGGACACCACAAAAATCCTAGAGGAGAACACAGGCAGGAAAATTTCAGATATCCCATACAGCAATATTTTCACTGATATGTCCGTTAGGGCAAGGGAGATAAAGGAAAGAATAGACAAATGGGACTATGTCAAACTAAAAACCTTCTGCACAGCCAAAGAAAACATCAGCAAAATGGAAAGGGAACCAGCTGTATGGGAAAATATATTTGCAAATGAAATCTTAGACAAGGGTTTGATCTCCAAAGTATATAAAGAACTCACATGGCTCTACAGCAGGAAGACAAACGATCCAATTAAAAAATGGGCAAAGGACCTGAACAGACACTTCTCCAAGGAGGACATACAGAGGGCCCACAGACGCATGAAAAACACTCAGCAGCACTAGCCATCAGAGAGATGCAAATTAAAACCACAGTGAGACACCACTTCACACCCTGGTCAGAGTGGCCATCGTTAACAAATCAACAAACAAGTGCTGGAGAGGACGTGGAGAAAAGGGGACCCTAGTGCACTGCTGGTGGGCATGCAGACTGGTGCAGCCACCGTGAAAAACAGTATGGATTTCCTCAGAAAACTAAAAATGGAACTGCCTTTTGATCCAGTGATTCCACTGCTGGGATTATAACCTAAGAATCCCGAAACACCAACTTAAAAGAAGATATGCACCCCAATATTCATTGCAGCATTATTTACAATGGCCAAGTACTGGAAACTGCCTAAGTGCCCATCGGTAAATGAGTGGATCAGAAAACTGTGGTACACTTACACAATGGAATACTACGCAGCAGGGAGAAAGAAGGAGCTCCCACCATTCATGACTGCATGGAAGAAACTGTAGAGTATGATGCTAAGCGAAACAAGCCAGGCAGTGAGAGACAAATACCATATGATCTCACCTAGAAGTGGAACCTAATCAACAAAACAAACAAACAGGAAGAACAGAACCAGAGACATGCAAATAGAGAACAAACTGCCCGTGACCAGAGGGGTGGGGGAAGGAGGGTAACAGGGGAAAGAAGGGGAAGGGACAAGTCAAAGAACACGGCGGAGGACTCATGGGCACCGACAACGGGATGGGGACTGACTGTGGGGGGGCGGGGCAGGGGAGAGCAATGGCTGGGAAAGGTGGGACAACTGTAACTGAATGACAATTAAAAAAAGAAAAGCAAGATAAAACTAAAAATATATATATACATATATTTGAAGGAGGCAAGTTATCACTGCTGACCAAATCAACATCATGGTATTTTCCCCAATGTGGCTGATACTATGATGGACTTAAGTAGGATTTTAAAAAGTATTAACCGATTCACTAATTATACTTTCATATTTGCTCCCTAAACTAAGGTCTAACAATATTTAGAAGGCTGAATTAGATCATTCAGTTACTTGCTCTTACATTTATGTGATGTTCAGGGAATGAACTGGATTTTGACCGATATTAGTAAGTATTTTTTAATAAGATACAATTTTTCTCTTCTTTTCATAAAACAAAATATAACTGTGGCTTCCTGCCACCAAAATAACTCACTGTTGTGAGTCAAATGAAGAAAATAACTCTTAAAAGAGTCTCCTTTTCAGACTGCACTTGGTTGTCAGAGAGTATCGTTTTGTAGGTACAAGATGTTCTAAGAATGTCTGATTAAAGCTAATTAAGGGAGTAAGAAAAAAAATATACTTGCTAATGTCTGCTACAATTATGTTTTCTAAAAATAGATAAGCCACATTTCTCGTCAATACCTATTACTGTAATTTGTCTTGTAAGGATTTTTTAAAAAACTACACATTGTTCTTCAGACATCTATTATTTAGTAGCATTTTACAACTGCTGCTATTTGACGTATTAATGGCGATGAATTTTGTTGTGGAAATTTTAGAAATCAATTTAGAAAAGGTTATTGAGATGCTTTGTGATAATCCAAGACAAAAACAAGCTTGTTCCAGAAGAGGACCCGGCTCACCCAGCAGCTAGCCTGTTGCAATGGCACACAATGAGATTTCGGTGCTCCGCCAGGGATGCAATTCAGACCACTCTCAGTGAAAAAGCACAGCACTGGATTTTCAACAACTCACCTTCAGTTTTTGAAAAGAACACACATACTCTTTCAGTTTGATAAAAACCCAGAAATTATCTGAAAGGGAAGCTCCTTTTGGGCCTCATTCTCTAGGAAAGAGCGAAACAAGATGTCTAACTACACTGTAATTAAACAAACTATACGTGTAAGGGAAAGACACCCCTGCAGGGACGTCAGGGAACTGTCTCATTAGTTTAATTGAGATGACTTCAAGCAGGACGGGCAGAGAGCTCCGTGGGGGCTCTTCCAGAGGAAGACTCCGCGGGCGTGACAGAAGGCAGTCTGCTCGGGGTTCTCCTTCAGAGGGGAAAGACATCCTCATCCACTCCCTAACGCGCTCCTTCTGCACAGGGCTTCAATGAAAAAAGTCAGTGCTAACGGGACCAGCTCTTGGATACGTGAAGCAAAGGCAGGAGGAGTGGCTTACCCGAGACTTGAAATAAAAGAAAAACTGATTAGATGCAATGGGAAGGATGAGTAAGACTGAATGAAGTGAGGTGGGGAAACAGAGGAAGACAGGACAGGGTGACAGGCAAACAGAGCAGCTCGTGGAAACATCGGGACACTGAAAATACGGCCACTGAAAGAATTAGAGTAAGCTTATAAAGGAGGCTCCATGGGGAGGAGGAGAGAGGAAATGGGAAGTATGTGTGAGACTCTAGAAGTAGCGCAAGCCCCTGACAAGGACCTCTGACATAATATCATAGACTTTAGCTCAGCCATATTGATAATTACATTAAGTATAAATGACCTAAATATGTGAATTAAAAGGTGGGATTGTCATATTGGATAAAAAAAGCAAGACCTAATTATAGCTGTCCACAGAAACTCATTTTAAATATAAACATACAGATAGGATAAAAGTAAAATGATAAAAAAAAGATATTCCATGTGAGCTGTAATTAAAAGAAAGCTGAAGTGGCTATATTAATAGTGGAACGAGCAGACTGCAGACCAAAACAAAATGACCAGGAACAGCAAATGACATTTTACAGTGATAAAAAAGTCATTCCATCAAAATTACAAAACAATCCTAAATATGTAACATTTAGGAACAGGGCTTCAATGAAGCCACAACTGGTAACATTTAAAGGAGAAATAAATAAGACCACGATTTTAACTGGATATTGTAATACTCCGCTCTTAGTAAGAACACAGAACTAAGGAGAGATCAGTAGGATTCAGAACTGATGATGTACAAGACTTGAATAATATTATCAGTGAAATTGACCTAGTGGGCAATTCTAGAACTCTACACAAGAGCAGAATATACATTCCATTCTAGTGTTTATGGACCATCAATCAAGTTGGGTCGTATTCTGAGCCATAAAAGAAACCACAGCAAATTAAAAAGAAGGAAAATCATACATTATTCTCCGACAACAACAGAATTAGCTAGAAATAAATCACTGAAAGATATCTGAAAAATCCCCAAATACTTGGAACTTAAACAATATACTTCTAAATATCTCAAGGATCAAAGGGGAATTCACCAGGAAAATTAGAAAATGTTTTGAATTGAATGAAAATAAAAATGCAACATATCAAAATTTGTCCAACGTAGCTCAAGCAGTGTTTAAATGAAATTTGTACCTTCAATGGTATAGGTTTTGAATCAATATTCCAAGCTTCCCTCTTTTTTTTTTTTAAAGATTTATTATTTTTTGTTTTAGAGAGGGAAGGGAAGGAGAAAGAGAGAAAGAAACATCAATGTGCGGTTGCTGGTGGCCGTGGCCTGCAACCCAGGCATGAGTCCTGACTGGGAATCGAACCTGTGATGCTTTGGTTTCCAGCCCCCGCTCAATCCACTGAGCTACGCCAGCCAGGGCCAAGCTTCCCTCTTAAGACTTTAGAAAAGAAGTAGTAAATTAAACCAAAACAGATAGATGGAAATGATTAAGAGACAAATATCAATGACATACAAAACAATATAAATACCTAAAACCAAGTGCTGTTTCTTAAAAAACATAAAAAAATTGATAAATCTACAGGAAGGCTACCAAAAAAAGAGATATCATAACAGGAATGAAAGAGAAGACATCATTGTTGATTCCATAGACATTTGAAAAAAATAATAGGGAACATTAAGAAGACAATAAAAGAATACCAATGAACTTGACAACTTAGATAAAACGGAAAGTTCTTGAAAAAACAAAAACTACCAAAATTTATTCAAATAGAATTATCATATTTTTTGAACTATAAGAAGCACTCCGCCCCCCCCCCCCAAATTTAGGAGGAATAATAGTGGTTAATGCTGCTGTTGGGTTCTGTTTACATTTACGTTGGTGAAATATTATGTTATTTATGTTATGAAATATTTCAACACATTTTTTGCTTCAAATTTTTTTCCCTATTTTCCTCCTCTAAAACCTAGGTGTGTCTTATGGTTTGAAAAATAAGGTATATAGCCTGTACATCCTTATAAATTAGATTCTATTAAAGAATCAGTAAAAAACTGCCCCCCCAACACACACACACACACACACACACACACACACACACAGAAAAGCAACCCAGGGACCAAACAGGATAACGTTAGCTGGCAATTCCTGGAGAACACTTGAGAATGGTACAGTACCAATTCTGCACATCCTTCCCCAGAAACTGACCAGGAGGGGACATGTTCCCACCTGTCTTATGAGGCCAGCATCACTCTGATACCAGACTGCACAAAGACATGACAAATAATAAGAATTATAGACCAGTACACCAAATGAAGGTAGAGGCAAATAATAATAATAATAATAATAATATTAATAATAATCAACTTTGAAAAAACAGCAAATTGAATTCAGCGTATATAAAAAATATAATGTTGTAACTAAGTGTGGTTAATCGTCAAAAGGCACAGAGAGTTTAACACTGGAAAGTTGATCAACTTAATTCATCATTTCAACAAATGGAAAAAGTAAAACTATGAGATTATCTTTTAGAAATGCAGAAAAACATTGCCAAAGGTCAGCATCTAATCCTGACAAAAATTCTCAGCAAATCGAGAATAGATGGAAATTTCTTAAATCTGATAAAGAACATTTGAGAAAACCTAAGTTTAACACCATACTTAATGGTGAAAGGCTGAATCTTTTCCTCCTAAGATCTCAGATAAAGCAAGGATGTTGGCTCTTAACATTTCAATTCCATCCTGTGTGAAAAATCCTGATCGATGAAGTAAGACAAGGAAAGAAAGAAGTCATAAGATGGGGAAGAAAAAAGTAAAATTGTTTATTTGCAGATGATGTGATTTTCTATATAGAAAATCTTAAAGATTCTAAAAAAGGGTATTAAAATTAATAAGTTGTTTTTTTTGTTTCTGACAGTTTATTCCCATTCCCATTTCATCCCCTTCCACCCCCTCCCCCCAGCAACCGCCGCACTGCTGTCCATGTCCCCAGTCCTGTTTCCTTTTCTCTCTGTCCCTCCACCCTCTGACCTCCCCCCTTAGCTGTCATCTTGCTATCTATGAGTCTGTCTCTAAATTGAGATTAGCAAAATCACAGGATAAAAGGTCAATATACGACAATCAATCTTATTTTAGTGTTCAGTGACTACATAGAACTGAAAATTGAAACAAAAAGTGCCATTTACAGTAGCATTAAAAGTGAAATAAGGACAAAATTAACAAAGTATTTCCATACAGAACATTGCTGAGAGAAGTTAAAGATAATCTGAATAAATGGAGAGAGAGTATCCTGTAAGACAGAAGGCATAAAACTGTAAAGATGTCAACTCTCCCCATAGATTCAACTCAATTCCAATCATAATCTCAGCTGTGTGTTTTTAGAAATTAAACAGTTGATTCTATAATTTACATGAAAATGCAAAAGACCTAGAATAGCCAAAACAAATTGGAAAAAGAAGTATAAATTGTAGGATGCACACTACTTTATTTTGAGACTTACTATAAAGCCACAATAATCAAATCATTATGGGATTGGTATAAGCATAGACAAATATATCAATAAAACAGAATATAGTTAATCAGTAAACTATATATAGTCAATTGATCTGCAATAAAGCAGCCTAAGCAATTTGATGGGGGCATGGAAAGTACTGGAACAATTAAGTATTCATATGATTAAAAAAAAAAGAACTTGACCCTTGCTTCACAGGATATTAAGCAAAAATTAAAACAACCTCCCCCCAAACAAAATCTCTAACTGCAGTAAAGACTGAAATGTTTTTAAAAGACACAAGGAAAGGAACAGGCAAGCTACGGACTTGGAGGCAGTATCTGCAAAACACACACACGATAAAGAACTTGTATCCAAAATATATTCTTAGAAAATCTTACAATCCTACAACTTAAGAACAAGACAATCTACCCAACTGAAATTGGTCCAAAAAACTGGACACTTTACCAAAACAGTTACATAAATGACCAAGAAACAAATGGGAAAATGCTCGACAGCAGTAGTCATCAGGAAAACGCAGTATCGAGTCACAATAAGATACCCAATAGAATGGTTGCCATGAAAAGTGTTGTAATGTAGACCAATTGGAACTTCCACGGATTGCTGCTGGGAACGGGTAGTAGCACAGCCCCTTTGGAAACAGTGTGGATGAGTGTCTTGTAAAGGTAAACATATAAAATCTGCTGGCGCAGTACCACTCCTAAGTATTTACTCAGCAGAAATGAAAAGGTGTCGGCCAAAAGGAGCTACACACAAACCTCCTAGCAGCTTTACTCCAGAGCAGCTGCAGACTGGAAACTGAGTCCACAACCTGACGAATAAATTATGGAGTGTTGACACAAAGGATTTCTACTTATTTACAATTAAAAGGAAAGTTTCTTCCTAGCTCTGGTTTCAGGGTGCTACTATGAAAAATAGGTCATTTTAAGAACATTGATAATGTAATTTTTAACATGAAAATAACAAGTGAGCAACATTTTCCAAATAATGCCTTTCTCACAGTGGACTGTAGTCCACTTAAACTAGAGCTTGGAAACAAAACAAATTAAAAAAACAGGTGAGTGTTGTCATGTCATTTTATTGACATCCACTTCAGTCACTCATTGTTATTACTTAAGAGAAAGTAATACCTTAATAATACATACAGCAAGGTAAATATAAGACCGAATGATAAAACCTTCCCCACCCAGGAAATAAAAAATTTCCAATCTTCTCCACCGAGGGGGGGGGGAACCCCTCTCAAAACTACAGCACCTATAAATGTAAGATAAACCTTTAATTAACTTGGGAAATTAAAGGCAACTTTTATAAAGCAATCCTAGGAAGAGAACACGCTCAGAGGAGCTCATGAGCACGTAATAATAAGAAGAAGCTGTTTCAGGTATGTTACTGATTAGGCATGTGCACGCAGTTCAAATGAGGCCAAAACTAAAATATGTTACAGCTATTAACTGGATAAACAATGCAGTCAAAGCAGTACAGCCCCTGATTCTGCATTTTAGGTTTTCATGATAATTGCGTTCATATTGATTCTACAATGAGCACACTCGTAACTAAGAAGAGCCCACCGCTCTTACCGGCATGGCTGAGCTGCAGGTCTAAATGTTAGTAATATCCCGGTCAGTAGGCAATCATCTTCCAAATATATTTTTTAAAGATTTTTCTGGAATCTCAGCAAGAGGAACCCTTTTACTAAAAAAATAATTGTCAGATACTCGAAATTCAGGGCCCATGACACGGACTTAGAAATATGCACAACTGAGCGTGCCCTCTGGATTCCCAGAGTAAACACTTAATAAACAGGCAAATTCGTGGTGAGAGACTCAGAAAAACAAAACAAAATTGGGAGTGTTTTAAAATTTTAAGTTTTTCTTCTAAATGTTTGGCTCTGGTGCTTATAGAAAGAGACAGATAAACTAAAAGATAGTTTTTTAAATTTTTAATCTTGAGGGAAAACACAAATGCTAGGTGTAGTTGAATGTTTCCTTCCTGTGCACCAGAAAGTACAGACACCAACCCATTTACTTAACCCTCGGAGGACCCCTGGAAGACAGGTGGTCTGACGACCCCTCTCCTACACGCAGAGAGATGCGGGCGGGTCAGGAAGTTGTCCAGATGCGCACTGCTCGTAACAGGCAGAGCCGGGATTCAAACTTAGGCAGTCCGCTTCTGGAGTCTACTTTCTCAGCCATTACAAAAATACTGTGGAGCAAAACGTTTTATCTTCATCAATGAATTAAGTAACGTCTTTTATATTCAAGTTGGTCACTTTTAGAGATGACCCAGCTTCTTGGTCAAATGTGCCTTAAGAATTAAGAAACTTCATAGAATTAAAAAAAAAAAAAAAAAAACAACCCTGAGCACCTTCATTTATTCTGATAAATCTCAGTGGCTGGCTACGGTGGCGTGTATTCCATTCTCACCGGCCGCCCCTCCCTCCTGCATTCTATTAGTTTCCTACAGGAAACTGCGAGTTAATAGGAAAAAGCAGCGCTGGAACGGCCTCACATCCTATAGTTATTAATTAAAGCAAAAGCTGGTTCAGTAGCTGTGGATACTAAAAATAGAGAGTTAAACAAAGCTGACTGCCTCTTGAAATGAAATTTCAACTTCAATAGTCTGTCTAAAAAATTTATGCATTAAAATCCACATCTCCCCTTAAAGAAATTCCTCGCAAAAATTTTTAGTGAATAAAAGCAGCTCAACATTATCTGACCGTTCCTCCGCAAGACTTCAGAAGGGAGAGGAATCCGAGAGACACCAGAATAAATTACTCAAGTTTAAATAAGTTTTTTAAAAAGGCAGTTAGTCACGTCATTCTACTATATTGCCATCTACAGCTTATTACCCACAATCAATAAGGCAAGAAACTGTAGAAACTACCTTATTAATTTTATATAATAGTTAGTAAACTTTAAAATACCGTACCATAAAACTTTTAAGTGTTTCGGATGGTTTTAGATCACACTGGATAATTTATCTTCTTATGTGGCATAAAATAATAGCTAAGTGGATATCATGCTGAGAAAATGCATGTAACTTCTGAATGTGAAAATCCATTCCATTGCAGAGTCTATGTCTGTAAAAGTCTCTGACGGACATGCCAGCTGCGTCTTGGAGCCCGGGACTGCGGTGTGTATACCCCTCCTCCTGCTGCTGGAGCAACCAGGATCCTGGCAAGTGCAAGCTGCTTTTCAGTGCGGTCATGTTACTCAGAACTAAATTCCCTGATACTCTCTCAACACACCTCTTGCAAAGCAGAGGCAAGTAAGTGACGATGCCTGGGAGTGAACAGATGGAAAGAAAGGCGAGTAGTAAATGTTTGATTTAGAACAGCTAAAACGTGAATCGTAGGCAACCTGACCACTGCTTTATGCATTTATAAAATTTACAGAATTGTAAACGGTGAACACAGAGAGAGAGAATGCACCTGTTGAAGTACGTCTAGGATGTGAGGAGAGGCAAGAATCATGGCCTCGTTAAAAAAAAAAAAACGCAGCATCATGAAACCAACACAATTTGCTTTCAGAGGAGAGTGAGGCGTCCCAGAACAACCCTGCAATGTTGTTCCTGGGATTGGCACACTCCCTATAATCCGTGCACTAGGAAGGACTCACAGGATTGTAGATCAGGCTGATGGCATTGTTGGGCTGAATAACAAAGGAGCATCCTTTTCTTCAATTTGTGTGGAGATGGAGAATGTTTGGGTAGGGAAAGAGGACTCTTTTGAAAAGCACCTCCTAGATGTTCACGTATTTTCCTGGAGGCCCACTGTCCCGAGCTCCGTCTCACCACCCAATATGCACGTATAACACATACACAGAACTGGCAAACTTTTTAAAAAAAGATTTACCCTATACTTTGTTAGATTGACCTATAAACTAACCTACAGTTACACTAACCTTCTTTAAAATAAATTGAGATATGTTCCCAAGGAGCTGTAGAAAATAAATTCTTTGCATATTGAATGTTTTCAAGTCAACTCCTCTGTAAGTATGATGTTTCCCAACCAGATTGAGCGTGGGTGGGAGAGAGGAAACCTACCTCTACTACATAACATCACAACCCACTCAAAGGAGTGGGGCTTTCATTTTTTTTAAAGATTTTATTTATTTATTTTTAGAGAGGGAAGGGAGGGAGAAAGAGGGGGAGAGAGAAACATCAATGTGCGGTTGTTGGGGGTCATGGCCTGCAACCCAGGCATGTACCCTGACTGGGAATCGAACCTGTGACGCTTTGGTTCGCAGCCCGTGCTCAATTCACTGAGCTACACCAGCCAGGGCTGGGGCTTTCATTTTAAGGTCCCTGTGTTTGTGCTGTTTGTTTGTATGTCCTGAGGAGACAGGTATTAGTCATGTGGACAGTCAATTAAGTCTGAAAGGCAGAGCGTAACACAGGTGGAAGACCCTGTCTAAGGTTCAGACAAACTGGGATTCAGTCCCAGGCACCCTTTAGCTGCTCTGTGTCTTGGACAAGCTATTTAACTGCTCTGATGTCAGTTTTGTTCTTTCTACAGTAATGATAACAATGGTTCCTGTGAGAATTTAAAAAGATAATTATGTGACACGCTAGGTTCATCATTTCAGGTTGCTACAATGGAATACTGTAGGCCGGATGGCTTAAGGAACAGACACGTGTTTCTCCCAGTTCTGGGGGCTGGGAGCCCGAGACCAGGCTGCCATCAGGTTGGGGTCTTGGTGAGAGCCCTCTCCCTGGTCTGCAGAAGGCTGGTCTCTCCCTGCGTCATCATCATGTGGCGAGAGAGATCACTTGTCTCAAGTCTCTTCTCTTAAAGACCCTAATCCCGTTCACTCTACCCTTAAGACCTAATCACCTCCTGAAGGTCCGACCTTCCAATATCATCACCTTGGGGATTAGGGCTCAGGCGTGTGAACTTGATGGGAAGGGACACGAACGTTCAGCCACAGACCACGCCCCCCTCGGTACCTGGCACACAGTCAAAATGAGCTGTCATTACAGGGGCCTGACGCAGCCACTGAAGATGCACATCAATTATTAATTAACCCAAGCTCTTTGTCGTAGTTTATAACATCACATTGCATTTATACTTATTGTCAAGGCCACAGCCCCAGGTACAAAGGAGATGTCCATGACTGGAGACAAACACAGGATATAAAACTGGAATAAGTGAAGTTGTGCATACCAAAGTACACCTGCTCTGACTTTGTTCTTGGAAGAGGCTATTTAGATGTTAGTAATTACGGTTACCATTTCCATTAAAGGACAGAAAATACACACAGAAAAAAAGGGTCTCTCCTGAGAATCTCATTAGATTCAACCTGTAGTAAAGACTGTGCTTAATCAGAAAGGTATAGAAAAAGCTCATTCATTTAAAATGGAAAAATACACTATGATAAAATATTACGCGAAGTAAAGCTCCTTCCATCTTGCTGGCGGAAAGTGTACACCAGGGGAAACTGAAAACAGAATGAGATTCTATTTGTTCTCATTAACACTTTACATAGCGATGTTTTATCTGTAAGGTCACATAAAATCGTAGTCTGGGTAAAAATAGAATATTTGCACATGGTTCAGCAATGGGTTAATTTACTTCTTTCTTTAATGACTTTTGGTAGATTCCTGTGATTGCAATATATTATATCCTCAGGAAAAAAATAATGCACCATTTAAAAATATTAACATATAAATTTCATTGTGAGGGGATTAGGGCCAAAGTAATCCTGCCAAATTAATTTAGGTAAGTATACTAGGTAAATAAATCAGCATCCTTTTACTTCTAGAAAGCATTCCAAGCAATTTCAAGTCATTAAAAATACTTTTAGCTGCAACATTTTGCCTTTTAGTGCAGACTTAATGGTTCCATGACAGCGTTTCTACTGCTAGCGGGATGGCTTTCTGCCCTGAGAGCAGCGTTTTAGAAAACTACGAAGAAAACTAAAATCAGGAGTCATTTTTGAACAAGTCTTCTAAAACTGTTCAATCAAAAGTGACATAAATAGTCTTGGCTGATGTGGCTCCGTGCATTGAGCGCCAGCCTGGGAGCCGAAAGGTCGCGGGTTCCATTCTCCCGCGGGGCGCACGCCAAACCCCGGGTTGGGGGTGTGCGAGAGGCAGCCTGCTGATGCTTCTTCCTCACATCAGTGTTTTCCTCCCTCTCCTTTGCCCTCCCTCGCCCCCTCTAAAAATAAATAAAATATTTTTTAAAAATGACATAAACATTGTAAGCTCTTGTAAATTCTAAGTCATACATTGTTTTCCCCAAGCCTTTCGTGGGAGGGAAACCCTTCCTAACAGGATATAAAGGGCAGGTAACGACTTGCAAAGGAGCGAGGAGTCCCCTGGGAGCCTTTAGGAAGGGTTTTACCTGTCTGCGGGTTTACGAACTGGTCTTACAGGCTTGTCGCTTAATTTCCCTTCAGTCTGCGAATGTCTCACATAGATGGATGCCATTATGCTTCAAATCTATTTAGATTAAAAGCCAAGTCCCACAAAGCAAGAGACAGTCAATTATTTTCATTGTATGCTGTTATTATGAAATATTGCTGTTTTTAATATGTACTTCTTGAAAATGAGAATTGTTCCCCAACATATTTTAAAAGTGAACCTCAAGTGTCTGGATACCAGAAAGAAAATAATGTAATCTCAACGTGTAACCTCAAATGAATTATTTTTATAATGATTTTGTATTTTTTTCTACTGTTTTCTCTGGCAAAACATGATTTATTCTTTTTTCAATTTTCTGTGCTACCCATTGTGAGCCTTTGACAGCTAGTACACTTTCTCTTCATAGAAAAAATACGATACTTCCAAATTCTATAGGATAAAGATAGGTGGTTTCTCTTCGCCGGGCAGAATTAGACCGTAATCTGGAGCGGAAATGGCTACGATCACTCCCATGTCGAATATGATGCCCTTTAAATATCAACAAAACAGGCTCTTTAAAGCCTGTTGACAACACAAAGCTGAATTCATTGCTCACTGTCTCAGGGGAGACAGCCTGCTGAACACATTTTGGTGGTCTCTCAGAAGAGGGAGGGTGAAGACAATTTTTCAGTGGGAGTTGCAGGTGGAGGCTCTGGGGTAAGATGGGTGTTTTGTTAGGTGGGGGCTTGGCTGGCATTGGCTGAGGATTACTATATAGCAACTTAGGGTTATTGGCGGACAAAGTGAGGATTTCCAAGGGCATCTTGGAGGGAAAGTAGTCATCTGATGTTATCTACTGAGCAATTTAATATTCCTTTGAATGGATTTGCAAAAACGTTCCTGAAAGAAATCAGAAAATTATTTACAATTTTTAGCATCCTGGGCAGGAGTTTCTTGGAACAGCAACAATCACGCTGATGCAGGCAGGACAGCAGCAAAGTCGCATTAATGAAAACAGCTGTAGTCACACTAACGCAGACACTAATCTGTGCAATACAGATCATTTTGGTTCCCATCCACTCTCATCCATAAGCTCCATAATTAAGAGTTTGGAAAGTGAACAATGGCTAACCACATGATCAGCATGTCAAAGACAGTAATATTCCAACACCCGTATGCAAATACAGAATAGTTTGTTAAACACAATCAGAAGCACAATAACTCACTAACATTTCAGAGCCTTCTTCACCAAAATTTTATGTGTGTGTCTCTCTTACTGATCTTCACTTTCCTTCCCTCATTTGTGTCCTCTGCAGTGAAGAACCCCACGGCATCTATGGTTTTCCAAGTGGCCATAAAGGTTGCGATTCCTAGAGGGCTCATAACTCCTCACGATCAAAACGGGCAATCACAGTCAGACAAGCCTGAGGGTTTACTGCCTACCATTACCAGAGGTCCAAGCTACTCACTAATGGAGAACACTGGGCATTAAAGTGGGAGAGAAAGGGCTTATTTTTTCAGAGACAAGGGCCAGGATGGGCACGCCTCAGCTTCAGGTGCAGAAAATGGCCAGGGAGATAAAAAGTCGGCCAGCTCCACCAAGAGCAGCAAAATGGGGATGGGAACCTGCCGGAGACAGGTCTGGGGGAGCCAACGGCGTTTCAGGTGCATATTTAAAAGAGAATAAAAAGTCACTCTCTTAGTCTGCTCAGCTGCTGTGACAGAAAGACCACGGAGGAGGCAGCTTCGACGCCACCCGTTGTTTCTCACGCCCCGAAGGCTGGGAAAGCTGAGACTGGGGCATGCGCACAGCCCAGTTCTGATGAGGACCCTCCTCCTGGCTTGCAGGAGGCTGTCTGTCTCCTTGCTGCGTCCTGACAGGGCTG
Organism: Phyllostomus hastatus; assembly: GCF_019186645.2. Taxonomy (NCBI): domain Eukaryota; kingdom Metazoa; phylum Chordata; class Mammalia; order Chiroptera; family Phyllostomidae; genus Phyllostomus; species Phyllostomus hastatus. The sequence goes on along the minus strand of NW_025334004.1, from coordinate 24,535,984 downwards.
GGAGGACTGGGGCGGGGGGCAGGGCACCCTCTGATCTCTGGCCTCTTCTTCTTATTAGGGCATTGATCCCGTCATGAACTCAGGCTTGAATTCAATTCCTTTTTTTACTATTATTCTATTATAGTTGTCCCAATTTTCCTCCTTTGCCTTCCTCTGCCCAGCGTCAACCCCCACACTGCTGCCCGTGTCCATGGGTCATTCGTACATGTTCTTTGACTCGTCCCTTCCCCTTCTTTCCACCACTGTCTCCCTCCTGCCTCCCCTTTGGCCACTGTCAGTCTGTTCCATGTTTCTAGGACTCTAGTTCTGTTTTGCTCATTAGTGTATTTTGTTCATTAGATTTCCTCCCCTAAGTGAGATCATATATTATTTGTCTTTCACGGACTGGCTCATCTCACTTAGCATAATATTCTCCAGTTCCATCCATTTACACAGTGGAATACTCCACAGCAAAAAGAAGGAGTTCCTACCTCTTGTAACAACATGGATGGAATTCATTTCTTAAACTTAAGTCTAGATTATGGGCTGGGGACTTTTCTTCTCTTAGCACCAGACTCTTTACCAACAGAATGAAAATATCAGTACCTACTACCTTACAGGTTACTATAAGGATTAGGGATAAGGCACGTAACCTGCCTGATGGTATCTGGCATGAAGTAAGATCTTAGAAAATGGTACAATAGAAAGTTGCCACAGTGCAATCACTGGTGTCTGCTATAGACCGCATGTTTGTTTCCCCCCATTCACATGTTAATCCCAATGCCCGCTGTGTTAGGAGGAGGGGCCTTGGAGAGAGGATTGGCCACGTGGGTGAAGCCCTCATGAATGGGGTTAGTGCCCTTATAAAAGAGACCCCAGAGAGCTCTCTAGTCCCTTCTGCTATGTGAGGCCACTGTGAGAAGATGGCCATCTCTGAACCAGGAAGCAGGTGCTCAACACACATGGACTCTGCTTTCATCTTGACCTTGAACTTCCCAGCCACCAGAACCATGAGAAATACACTTCTGTTATCAGCCACTCAGTCTACAGTATTTTGTTACAGCAGCTGCAATGCACTAAGACAATGTTAAAAACATTTAACTGTGTATAATGTGAGGTTGAATTATTGTTAAGATTAACTAAACGACCAAGGTGAGTTTCCTCAGCGGGTCGTTTGGGGGTTCAGTGTCTATTTGATCCCAATTTCACTTACTGTGGGCTGACGCTCGGCATCACCAAAGTGACTACCACCAAGGTAGCTCTAGCCGAAAACCTGACAGGGACATTGGGACTTCTGGGACAGCGGCAGTGATTCCCAAAATCTGTTGGTTAGTTGATGCACAGTTTGCTGGCCTGATCGAGAGCCCCTGGGCTGGGAGAATGCTGAGACCGACTCCTGCCCTCCTGAGATAGGGTCATCCAAGTGTTTCTGGTCCAGCACCACCTTAGACCCCACTTCCCCCCTCTTCTTCCCCAGGAACTTTGAGTAAAGGGATGAGGTAGCTCACAGGGGCCACTTACCAATAGATCTGTGTTTGAGTTCAAGTTATTTCAATTTGCGTTATTGGCAGGTACTGTATTGCTTTACAATTAATGTTAAGTGTATTAAAATGAAATTCAATAAACATGTATTCAGTATATGCTATGTACAAAGCAAATAGCTATTATGAATGTAAAGATGAATAAGACAGAACTCTGACTTAAAAAAAGCTTATTATCCAGTGAGCAGAGAGATATTTAAATAAAACTGACGCCAGGTAAATAGTTCATTTTAACTGGATAGATCAGGAAACATTTCAGGGGGAAGGTGACATTGGAACCGAGACTTGAACGATGAGTTCAGTTTTCAATAGCTGCGAGACTGCAAGAACGGATGCCAGGACGAGGAGAGGCCGGGGTAAAGGTGCCGCTGATGCCCCCTAACAGGAGGTAACCGGCTCGGCTGGCAAACAGACCGGCTCTACGGCATTCTGGAGAGAACGCAGGGTCCTGCAATCCCGCACCAGCACGTGCGGCCGGGGTTCGGAGTGAGAGGACGCGAGCAGCTGTGCCAGCCAGCCGGGCAGCCAAAGGAAGGGCAGAGAGATTCGAAGCAGGGATTAGACACCTCTGGTAACAGGTGAGAGAGGGCAGAGTCCCAGCTGGGAATCTCAACTAAATTGGGAAAGGGAAAGATGCAACAGATTCCAGAAACAAATGTGGTAAGGAGGAAGAACATAGAGAAGGAGGGAGGGGAGCACACTGAAATATTTGTGGTATTTACCTAAGAGAATTTGTGATTGTTCCTGCCTCCGCCTGCAACACTCTTGCCTCTGGATCCGACCTTCTTAGTGAGGGGTTTCCTAACCTCCCTATTTTAAATTGCAACCCATCCTATCCCCTATCCTGAGTACTCCAGATCCCATGTTCCTGTTTTATTTTTGTTTGCTTGCTTATGTATTGTTACAAGACGTACCACGACCTAACAGGTATACCCACATGCACACATGTTTCTTATGTGTCTTCTGCTAGAATGTAAGTTTCAGGACACAGGACATTTTGCCCGTTTTGTTCACTCTGCTGTGAGTCCAGCGACCGGCCGGAAGGAAAATCGGCCCGAGGTGGCGGTGGGTATCTGCCCCCCACTGTACGTCCAGGTCTGTGAGCATCCACACTTGCCTGGGGAGGCTCTCAGGTGTAAAATTAAATAGCAAACGAAAGCATCATACAGGCCAAAAGAGAGAGCACAGAAGGAAGGGGAAAGGGTTACATGTTAGGGAGACTGAATGAATGAATGAACAAGTTTCCCAGGAATGATGCAAATGAATATAAGCTTGTTCCTGCCAATGATAGGAACTGAAAGGCAAGGTCTTATATTTCAGACTATGCCCTCGGTTTTTGTTTGTCCTACATAATGCTTTATTCCAAACATCGTTTATTTTCATTGTGTGATGTTTCTTGGGCTAACTATAATTTTGAGCATATATAGGAGCTAATCCACTTATCTGTGTTATGCAAATGGGGGAAGTAAGACATCATTCTGATCACCTCCGATTTTTGTTCCTAATAAGAATAAAAGCTGTGCATCCAATGTTGCTATTATAAAATTTACAATTTCATAATAAATCAGTTCAAATTATCAGCAAATTGCATCCAGGAGGTTCAGCCCCTTGCAAAGGACAAGTTCATTGTGTTGCACTATTCTAGAAATACCCTCTTTAGAGGACACCTGGCGAAACTGCTTAAGATTTACCTTCCTCTCTGTAATAAGGCTCAGAAGATTTTACCCAGATCACTGATAACAGCGAAAGCCTGGAATTACATAAGTTCTCGGCTTTCAACTTGGATAAGGTTAATTAAACTAGCATTTATTGAGTTCCTTTCATACCTCTATTTGTCAGATACTTTGCTAAGAGCTGAGAATTAAAAGATGTACAGAAAATGTGGCTCCTTCCCCCATGGACTTCAGGCTCTTAGTTGAGAAAGACACGTCAGATTAAAATACAATGTGAGCTTGTCTCCCCTCTGTTCCCTTTCTGAACAATTCCGTCCGAAAGCCATTAGGCGGGGCACGGTCAGGGGGGTGTCCAAACCAGGGGACGTCACAGTGTGCCAGAACAGAGTGTGGGAGCCCCCGTGGGGGGTGCCGAGAGCGTCCACACGGGAGCACAGCCTGGGGTAGAGCGGTCCCAAGCGGAGTGATGAAGTCATGTCCATGGGGAGGCAGCTCAGCACGGGGTGTCAGAGCCCTGGCGGGGTGGGGAGGGTATGGCCAGGTGTGGGGATTCAGAGCCTAAGCGGAATGAGAAGTATGTCCTAGAGTGGGGGAGGCACAGCTCCTTGTAGGGATGTGGAATTTGGATCCCGGAGCATGGGCACTGTAAGGAGGGAGTCCAGATGGGGGAACACTCTGGAATTTCGGTAGCAGGGTGAGAGGGCACCCACGTGGGGCAGGGACCAGCCCGGCGGGGCAGGGGGGTGGGGGTGGGGGAACTGAGTGACAGAGAAGGGCTTCTGCACTGGGGAGAAGACCACAGGCAAGATAGAGGCTGGATGCACAAGAAGGGGCTATTTTTGTGAAAAGGAAACCAATTAACGATAATGGAAACGGGTTCATCACCTGGTTGAGGAAAGGAGTTACAAATACGGAAAGAGAGAAGTGAACCCTGAGGTACTGGATTGGAAGTATAGCTGTTAATATAAATCTCATGGTTTTCAATATATCGATAGGAACATAAATTTATACGTAAACGTATATACACACAAACATGTTCCAGTTCTGTCTACCGAGAGGCCTGGGAGCGGCGCCTCTTCCACAGCGAGCGCACCCAACGCCAGATCCTGGCTTCTGCACGCCATGCTCCTCCCAACAGGAGCAGGACCCCTCGGAGCAAGGACCCCTCGGAGCAAGGACCGGGGCAGAGAAAGAGCAAGATGAGATGAGAACATCTTGTGCCGGAAAGCGAGGAAGTACACAAAGAGTACGGAGACTTAACCCAAAAACAGTAAAGTCACCTTAAAGAGGCTCTCAATGCCCAGATTTGGGGTAATTTGAGTATCAAAATAATAACTGCAGTGGGTTAGTACTGAGGGTATGAAATAGGAAACTGTGTTATATAAATAAGTAGATAATACATGGAAAGTTTGATGGCGGCTGTGAAGTTTACGTAGTTACAAAGCACCTTCTGTAAAATACTTATTATAAAGAGAAAGAGAGTAAGATTATCTGGGAGAAACCCTGCAGACACCCCCTGAACCAGACGGTTGAACGTGAATGCCATCGGGAAGGGGAGGGGCTGAGACTGTGCACATCTCAACGGGCTGCCACGAGAAGAACAGAATGTCAGGGTCACTGCTGCGATGTTGCTGCTGACGATTACGTTCCCTGAATGCGATCACGGGGACAGGTGGGGAAATCCAAATTGAGGGACATCCTGAAGTCCACCTAGAGCCTAGTAAAAAAATCGTTCCAAAGTGTCAAGTTCTCTAAAAGTCCAGGAAGAGGCTGAGAAACCGCTGCAGACTGGGGAAGACTAAATGCAACTCGTGGCTCGACACTGAACTCTTCTGCTTTCATTTTGCTCTAAATGATGGAGACAATTGATGAAACTTAAAGGAGGCCTGGGATTAGATGGCAGTAATATATCAATGTCAATTTCTCCATTTTTGATGGCTGTATTGTAGTGATGCAGGAGGCTGCTCTTAATTTTAGGAACTATATACACTGAGGTATGTCCCAGGAGAAACGGGGGTTTCTGGTGGCAATGGTACTCTGAAACAGTGCTAGAACAAAAAAATTCTCGACATGTACATTTCCCGTAGACTTATAATTTTTTTTTTAAAAAGTATCACGTGTCACTAGGGCTGAACTGTCTTGCACAACTCGAGTAGATCAGACACTTTTCTCAAATTCAGGCTGTCTACCCTCTTCAGAACTGACTCGCAAACTGTGTGAGGCGAACTTGCCTCGCTGGTCAGCACTAGCTCCACGCCAATATAATAATCAATTTCACTATGATTTTTGTCTCCCATCAACGAAGCATCTTTTTAAAAAACAACTTTATTGAGATATAATTCACGTACCACAAAATCCACCCATTTAAAATGCACGTGCACGGCGCAGGGGTTTTCAGTGTATTCACGGTTGTGCGACCGCCCTTGGAGTCTAATCTTAGCACATTTTGTCGCCTCCCCCCCAAATACCATCCCCAGCAGCAGCCAGTCCTCATTCCCACCCTTACAAATGTTATTTTTAAAACTTACTTCATTTTCTCTGAGATACAGTGGCCCATAAGAGGCGGTCAATACATATTTGATGAATGAGTGAATTGCCAGCTGAGTGATAGTACAGCCATTTATGAGCGGCATCTCTACCATTGTTTCCCATCTGCCACTTTCTCTATCCTCATTTACAAAAAGCAGTCTGCAAGCACCTTGTTCTGAAAAAGAGGCTTTCAGCTTATGGTAAGTTATTTTATAAAAACCCATGACAGTGATGTTATCTTTCGTGTGGTCTCGTGGAATACGGATGAGCGACGGTGACGTCAGTAGGTTTCGGAAAGCGCTGAGTCACTGTAACATAGGTGACAACAATCGGCATGATTGAACTCGTAACCTTGGCCCCAGTAGCAACCTACCATTAACTTGTATGATGACAGACTAGACAAAACTCCTCAAATGCAGGGTGACTATTACATGACTGAGTGGGAGACAAACAGAAGAAGGTATTTCCTCCAACATAACCTTATGACAAAAAAGTGCTGTGAGCACGGGCTATGCATAACCGTGCCATTGCGTTTTTAATCATCTATATTTTATTTTCATTGAGGCCCGACATCAAGGCCTTCTTTTCACAAGCAATGTAACGCAGAACTTGCAAAATTGGACGCTATTACTTCGTGGAAATGGTGAGAAAACATTTAAGCCTCCACTTTAAAGCATCTCCTCAAAATTTTAGTACTTATATGAATACAATAATTTATATCATTGTATTCTTCCAAATACTACTTACTTTTAAATGTTTGGCAGAAATAAGTCTCTCAGGAAATGGATTAATTAGCCACAGAAAATAGGTATGATCTCTAGAGAGAATAATTTTGGTATAAGTACGTTTCTGAAATTGAAAATTGATCCTTCAATTGTATTTTGAAGTATTTTGTAAGTGTGCTAGAAGACTATTTAAATTTCAGTTTATTAAACAGAGGCAATTATAATCTCAACCATTATTTAAAAACCTGTTATCTGAGAGAAGAAATGTATGCTAAAAAATACTGAAGCTAATAAAGAAGAAACCTAAACCAAAAACTTCCATTTTTTTCTTACAGAACTTTCAGTATTGTTTCCTTTACCAAAAAGAGCGCCTAGACTATGTGTGTATAACTATTGCTCCACAGCTTTTGTTCCTAGTAAAGTGCCATCATGTGGATGGAAGGCAGAACAATGATAAAGGCTACAAGGGAATTTAGTTTAGATATACACTGTTACACTTGCTGCATCCTGCGTGGATAGGGAAGGTTGCAACATTCTCAGTAGAAGGATTCGACGCTACACCTAATAGATGTTGGTAGTGCAGTGATTGCGGAATCTAGGAATTCATTTCAGAGGCCAGTGACACAGTGATTGCAGCTATTGTAGAGCTCAGATTACGGATGAATGATATGTCTAATTCTAGCAACACAAAAAGAAAATGAGCGCTGTTCTCTGGGCTCCATACTGTACAAAAGAAAGGTGGACACCGTTCCACAGAAAACTCCGCAGGAGAGGATAATAGCTAACTTCGACCAGGTGAGGATGCAGGACACTTGCAAATAGGCAGAGGTCCCAGTGATGATGAAGTTTCATTTGCATAACTTCTGATTACACATTCTGATTGTATGCGAAATGATTGGGCACATTATCAAAACAAATTGCGATCATCTGGGAAGCAGTGTGCTTGCTTGGATCTTTGGAATACATCGAAATGGAAATTGTGGCCTGCCCAGGTGATGACCCTAAGCAAACCAAAATCATTTCCAAGACTGGACCACAGGAAAAAGAGAATGTGACTGTTGGAGACGAGCCTGAGCTTTCCTGCTACTGCGATCAGTGGCAAGTACCAGAAATTCTGTAACCACTGAAGTCTGTTTCAGGAACGAAAAAAAAAAAAAACCCATGAAAGAAATTATCTGTCATTTTCCCAATAGGTACTTTGAGGGGTGAATCATATTCAGTAAAATTAGATTACCTTGGTCAGTTGATTTTGACCTAAGTCAAAAATGAAGACTGTTCTGTTAAGGAAATTGGGAAGGAATCTGAATATCTAGCAAGGGTAATTAACAGGGTGAAGGTTGAGGGGAAACAGATACAGCTGAGATCGCTGGTGAAGGTCGGACTAAGAACTGGTTTTGGGTGCTCTAGGACGGGTCCGAAATTCATCCATACAAAGCATGCCAGGTATCTTGGCCTGTTGTTTGAACTATAACAAATGAGTACATTATGTGGGACTTTTAGTGTATACATACATAGATATTAAGACAGAAAGAAACGTAAGGCAATGATTATGGAAAAAAGTCGGGATAGTGGTTACCTCTTGGAAGAACACATGGGGAGTTTCTTCTTCCCTGACCTGGGTAGTGGTGATACAGGTGTTTGCTTACCTAGACGATGGCTCTAAACTGCATACATGTTTCACACACTCTCCTGCACGAAGGCTACATTTCACAAACAGAATGAGAAAAGCACATGTCAGGTGATGATGGGTGTTACAAAGAAAAGCAGTGCAGGGGAAGGAGTGTGCAGACCCCAGGAAGGGGAAACACAGTTGCCAGTGGGCGGGCGTGGCAGGGGCTCACTGCAAAGGCAGCTCTTGAGGGAAGCCTTGCAGCAGGCGAAGGAGTGAGCTGTGTGGGGCTCCGGGGAGAAAAGATTCTCAGGAAGAGGCAACAAGAAGTAAAAGGCCAAAATTATGGTCTTCTATGGTGACCGGTAGTTGCCTGACAGATTTGTAGCTTCCACGGATGTCCTGGACTGCGTCTCGCAGATCACACGGACACTGAGTTTGGTGGGGAGACGGCAGCGTGAGAGAGAATGTGTCCCGCTGAAAACCCCCTAACATTCATTTTTTTTTAGTACTAACAGAATTTCTATGTGAAGTATGAAATATGTGTGAGGTGAGAAACTGAGAATAAAGAAAATAAGTGCCTCTCCATTTTTTCTACTTTGAACTTATTAAAATAAAGTAGTAGAATGTAGGAAAAAGAAAACACAGCTGCAATAGTAAATGAAACGTTACCTTAAGCATGGAATTTCTAAAAGATAGAACCACACTAGGTCTCTCTGATACCAATGTATTCTGTTATTTTTTTTTAAGTCAAGTGATAAGTTTTTACAGCTAAATGAGGCAGAGTATTTCATTTTCCCTTCCTCTTTCCACCTTCGCCCAGTTTAAACGATGTACCTCTGGTTGAACACATTTAATTGAGCTATTATTTTCCCCCGCTGTTGAAGAACAGTTAGCTAAAACACAATGGCAGGAGGAATGCCTGCAGAGGTGTCGGAGATCAGAAGGAAAGGGCCAACACCTGGGCCTTTCATATCTGCGAGGCTGCCACTGTCTCCAGGTCAGGCCCTCCCCGTGGCAGCGCTGGGGAGCAGAAATGGGACCGGTGGGTGGAGGTTACAGTGAGGAGTCAATCTGAAGTCAGGATGCTCCTTCACACAATAAGCGGGCTTTCTGGGCACTAAGGAGGCCGCTCTGAGAGTCACTGAACTCACCGTGAGGCAGAAGCTCGGTGACCGCCTGTCAGATGGTCCCGCTCTGGGTAGGTGACCTCTTAGAGCACACCTGCTACGGTCTTAAAATTAATTTGGAATGCACACAAGTGTACACACATATAAATGAAATATACTTTTGGAAAAAAATGAAAGCAAGGCGAATATTTAATGGAACTAAAAATACCTTTATCCTCTGGCTAGCAAGACTGTTTTACATCACATTTGAAGCAAGGTCTGCTTATTTTTTTATCTGCTGCGTAATTAATGCTCTTAATCCTTTTTCTGCATTATCCTTCGAACGTTGCTCATTTTAAAAAAAATAACCTCTTGGTTGTGTGTTTATTTTGGATACACTTTTCTGGATTTTAATCTTCAACGGTGCTGCAGCACTTAAACAAAACAGCAGATTTGCATTTGTTCTGACTTTTACTTCAAGGTACATTTTTTTTTTCACAGTCCTAGACATTTCGCCCTAGCTCGTAAGGTGGGAGGTGCCGACTAAAGCGAATGAGTAGGGCCGGGCAAAAGTAATGATGGAAAGACAGAAGGCAGGCAGAGAAATTTAAAAATAGGAGGAACTGACAAGGGCATTTCTCCCGGGATAAATCATTCACTCTTCGGGCACACTTGTTCTATTTTGGGAGACTTTGACCTCACCTTCCTCAGCTCTTTGGGGCCACTCTCCACGCACAGCTCGCACAGCTGAACCCGTAGCAGAAATCCCTGGTGCGGCACCTGGTGCGTGCGGTGCGGTGCGCGGAGCTCCCAGCGCTGCCGCCACCCGCACCTTCCAGCGCCCTGTCATTCATATGTGTGCACTCGTTTGGAGATGTGCCAGGAGAGGGAGTGATTCGGGCTTTTTCATGTTCCTTTGACAGATGTGATATTTTCAGGACTTAGAACACCAACATCTCGACAACTTTCATTTTCTTGTTCCTCAAGAGCTAAAGTTTTAGACCTGCTGTCCGATGCGACAAGTTTCCCCGTTTCTGCGCCTTCACGAGTTTAAGATTAGGTACCCACGAACACAGCCAGAAGCGTCACTGGGCCACCTGCAGGGATCTCACGACCAAACCCGCTAACCTCAGGAGGCTTTCTGCTCGCGGGGACTTCGGTGGACTCGCGGAAACGATTCGCTGAAGCTCTGGTTACCCGAAGGGCGGGGCAGGCACGGTGGAGAAGCAACCAGAACCGAAGCGCTGTCCTTCGTAGGCCCCTCCATGTCACAGCACGGGAAACACGGATGCTGGTGACTCCACCGCATCAGAAGTCACCACTTCAGAAAGCGTTTCGCAATACGGTGGTTCGGGAAATGAAAGAGCCTTGAAAGATGACCCTGCTCCCGACACAGGTATAAGTTCAGGTGCAAGTCTTCTGGCAGGCACTTCTGGGCAAGAGGGCAACTGCCCCCAGTGCGGCCCTTTGCCAGAGGCAGAAAGGCTCTGACAGCCCCGTGAGAGCAGCAGGCTGCTTGCAGGTCCAGGTGCGTCAGGTTCACGGTTTGTTTCACTGCTCCTCCTTAGGCCATCGCCAGATGCATTCAGCCTCCTATCGCTTTCCAGAGACCGGTTTCTCTGCCCAGCAGACACTGGTCCCATTTTTGTGGGTACAATTTTTATTCTTGTAATTAGTCGTGGGCATTACTAATTGCTTTTGTAATTGCCTGCTTGAGAATGCCAATAATCTCCTTGCCCCCACACAAGCATATGCCATTGGCTAATTAGACTTTCAAGTAGGCAACTGGAAATATAATTAGTCATTGGAGAGAATAATTAGTTGTACCATCAATTTTGCACCCATAAAGGAGGGAAGCTTTGGTTTAATTTGTAATTTGTAATGGTGAAATAAAAACTGGACTTGGGGCTTTAGAAAGAACTATGAATTTTACATAGAAGAAAATCCAAAATATATACCATTCAGGTGGGTGAAGATGAGACTTTTTTGAAAAGACATCACTGAATTAGTCTTCCAGTTTAAGAAACCATTCTGTATGGAAGTTCAGAGTTAACTCTGATAACCAGATGAGGCATTACTCCTAAGGTCAAAGGGCGTAGCTGTTACTCAAAACTCAGTATCAACTCAGCTCATGTGCTGACACAGAACTGGAAAACCATTATGATAAGTACATCCAATAAGCTATGTTTTTTTTAAAGATTTTATTTTTTAATTTATTTTTAGAGAGGGAGGGGAGGGAGATAGAGAGAGAAAAAAACATCAATGTGCGTGCGGTTGCTGGGGTCATGGCCTGCAACCTAGGCATGTACCCTGACTGGGAATCGAACCTGCGACACTTTGGTTTGCAGCTTGTGCTCAATCCACTGAGCTACACCACCCAGAGCCCAATAAGCTATATTTTTGGTAGGTGTATCTCACATCATCCAAGGGAAAATGTTACACGCTTGTATTAGTTCCTAAAGCTGCTGTAATAACAAGTGGATTGCTTAAATCAACAGAAAAAAAAATTCTTTTACGGTTCTGAAGGGCAGAACTTTCACACAGGTCGCACTGGGTCGCACTGGGTCCAACCAAGGTGCGGGCCAGGCTGCCTTCCCCCCAGAGACGTTAGGGGAGCACGTGGCTGTGTCACTCTGACCTCCGTCTCTGTGGCCCTGCTCTTTTTCCCTCTCCTTCAGTCATCACCTCTCCCTCTGCCTCTCTTGTAAGAGCGCTGGTGGGTGCATTCAGGTTCCGCCCAGATAACCCAGGATACACACCCGTCTCTGCACCCTTAACTTAATCACATGCACAAAGGCCCCTTTTCCAAATTAGGTAACATTCAGGATTTCCCGTGAGAATGGGAATTTGGGGTGGGTGGGGGGAGGGTCGTAGCCTACAACAGTATCTAAATAAAATAGGAGATTAGTTCATGTGTTCACAAAGAACCTCAAGCAACAACACTCTGGCTTATAAATAGTATGAGGTGGAATTTCTAAATATAATATTCCTCAATGTGGACTGCTATCAAGATAAGATGAGTAAAATCTAACAAATGTATTAGTAAGAGAAGAAGCTTCCCTAAAGCCAAAGAGCGTGGCTTCAGAGGTTTCAAACAATAAAATAGATATATATTTTCTAAGAGCCAAGCAAGTAAGAGATAATATTCTTGGAATTAGCTGCACCAGGTGGAAATGATGAGAGCTATGAGCATTAGTCCTTAGTGGACCGAATGGGTGAAGCTCAGCTACATATTGATGTTGCAAATCTCTACTCTCAAGAGCTTAGAAAGTACAATGAATTTACAGTCTTGGATATTATTCTTTCCTTAAAGAATGACCTTCAATTACAAACAGGGTACAAGACTATTGAGTACAAAGACACTTTCAAAATTACTAGCAGCTCACACATTGACTTTGCCATTGATTGATATGTTAAAGTAACAAATCCCAGGCTGGGGAACCACAGCAGAGCATGTATTAAATATCAATGGAGAGAATCGGTTAAAGAACTCTTGATATTTTCCACCTGAGCAAGGAATTAACTATGAACAAAAACAAAGGCTGTTATTTAAACACAGTCAGTAGCAGTGAACTAAAAACGGTGTTTTACTGTTTGGGACCTCACCTTGGCAATCTCCCCACTTCCAGATGAACTTAATATTCATTGTTCTCAAAATACTGCTGTCAGTCTGTCCATTTGAAAGTTTAACATGGAAGACACACAGTTTGAAAAGAGAGAGGGGATTTGAATGCAGACGGTAGGTTAAACGGATAAGCCGTAACCATGGCAACTTAATGTTAGAATCATCGACCAGAAGAGAGGATGGGGAGAGTCGGAGATCCGAAGGAAACCGTACTGAGTAGAAGGGTGTCCCTCCAGAATTCATCACGTCCACCTAGAACCTCAGAATGTGACCCTATTTGGGAAGAGGGTCTTTGCAAATGCAGTTGGTTAAGAGACGGTCATAGTGGATCGGGATGGTCCCTAAATCCAATGACTGCTGTCCTAAGAAGGCCATATGGAGACACACGGGGAGGAAGTGATTGTGATGACAAAGGCAGAGATGGGACCGATGCAGCTACAAATCAGGAAAGGCTGAGGAATGCCGGCAGCCAGCAGAAGCTAGGAGAGAGGCAAGGAAGGGTTCTTCTCCAGAGCCTTCAGAGGGACGCGGGCCCTGCAACACCTCGCTGTCAGACTTCTGGCCTGCAGAACTGTGAGAGAAATAAATCTCTATTGTGTTAAGCCACCCAGTCCATGGTAGTTTGTAATGGCAGCCCCGGGAAGCCGATACAAATGTTGGTCCCGGCAAGCGAGGTGCTGCTATGGCACACAGCTAAACTAAACGTCTGCAAGTGGGTTTGGTATTGCGCAGTGGGTAGAGGCTGGGAGAATCTGAGGCACATGACAGAAGCCCAAATTTTCTTGAAAAGGTTGATGGTAGAGATTTGGACATTGAAGGTAGATACATGAGAGACCAGAAAGAAGTACGGGGAGCTATGGAGAGTGCTCCTATGGTCTCAGAGAATAACTCACATTGTCGGTAACAGAACGTTGGGAAACTCTGTAATATTGTAAAGGTGCTTCCTGTAGGTCTCGGATGAAAACGAGGGACGTGTTATCGGAAACCACAGGGAAGGCCATCCTTGTTATACGGTGGCAGAAACCTTAGGTGAACAGAGTTGTACTGTTGGGTGGAAGGTAGAATGAGAAAATGATGAACTGGGTAATTAGCAGAATATGTTTCCAAGCAAAGCAGGGAAGGTATGGCCTGTTTTCTCCTTGCTGCCTTTTGGAAAATGTGAGAGGAAACAGATCACTCGAGGCACAAACAGTACTAAACAAACAAACAAACAAAAGACAGCTCGTGATAATCTGGAAACTCTCGGCCTGTCTGGACTGCAACCAATGAGAAAGCATGCTCTGGAGAGAAGGCAAAGATGGTAGACAGACCACATTCTGTTGCAGGGACTAGGGGAGTAACTCGAGGATCCGATGGAACTATTGCGGCAGAAGTCAGCAACAGAGACGAGCCTATCCAGGAAAGATCTACGGAGACCCCTTGTTTGATGGTGTGCACTCCCCTGCGCTGCAGGAGAGACCTACCAGATTTTGAGAACTTTATACGAAGAGAAACACTGCAGCTTGGACCGAAAGGAACAGAGACGAGATAAAATCGAGAGTGACGCGGGGGACAGAGCCGCAGTTGTAGGGGCCAGCGAGGGTGACCGCAGAAGATAGAGCACTGAGCCAAAGAGGGTTGTTCTCCGGCCCTGAAATCTAACAGAAACAGCTCTGCTGGGTTTCAGGGTTGTGTGAACCAATTAGCCACTTATTCCTCTCATCTTCTCCCTTTTGGAGTGGAGATGTCTATCCCATGTCTGTGTCACCACTGTATTTGGGAATTAGGTGACTTGCTTTCTACTTTCCCAGATCCACAGATGGGAAAGAGAAGATGGAGAGAAGTTTTCCCCAATTCCAAATTGTCTCCACGTCCTAACTTTTTTAGGAAGTTACGTTCTAATGCAGTCCACCTAAACTCTTTTCTGCTATGTAAATGTATTTAAGTATAAATAATTAAGCTGCAGTGATAGAACTTTGAAAAAAATAGAATTTATTTAAAATCTCTGCTATATTTAGCTTTCAAGCATCAACGATGTCAACTGTAGTACACATAGGACCTGAAAAGGAGACGGTGCAAGATGGAGATTCGCGGGAGGTGCCCCTAACTGGACATATTCTGAGTACTATTTGGCTTAAGATCCACCTGTTTTAGAGACCAGATACGTGGGTGATGTCATAGATACTCAATTACAAATATCACAGTCCAGAAAGCTAGATGCTTCCCACTGGCCTTGGTTGCGACCTCTAAGCAGACGACTCCCCAGTCTAAAGCTCTGCCTTAACTTTTCAGCTGAGCCACACCCCTCTCTCACTTCTCAGGGTGGACAGTATCGCTTGACCAGCCCACCAGGGACTCACAGTTAACATGTGCAAAATCGGACTCATCCCTAAATCTGCCCTTTCACCTTTCTGATTTCTGTTTCTACTAGATGCACCCTTAAACTTGCAGGTGTTAAGCTTAACTCTGAGAGCCTTCCCATTGACAAACAAAGGTGCAGGCAGGGGGGTGCCATCTGCCCTGGGTACCTGCAACCAAGAAGGCGTTGTCTGCAGAGATTTTAAGGACAATAATAAAACGGTCTGAATACTGGTTGGCTTTTTTTTTGTTACCATTTATTGGCAATTCTAAATGATGTCAATATCCCGCTGCATCCCACTTTGGTGCACCTTGCTGTCCCCATGCGGTCTTGACATTGAATTAGTTGCAAGGTTATGTCCTTTTATCCTGGGAAGCAGTCCTTTCTGTGCCCCTGGTTCACACTCTTATTGCCTATGATCATTCTGCACCTGACTTTTCTTTCTCTGATTCATCGTACACAGGCTACCAGATTAAAAAAAAAAAAAAAGAGCAAAACAGTTCCATACATTTCATTCCTCAGCTCATCGCCCTTTGCTTTAATGGCTTCCTGTTGCCAAAAGAATAAAGTTCACAACCCTTAGTTTGGTATTCAAGGCCTCGGTGGTCTGGCTCCATCTCCCCTCCCCTGCTTCTCTCCATTCAGTCTCCAGAGAGAATCGAATACTCTACTGTGGGCATTTGCTTTAATTCTGTGCCTTGGTTCATTCTTATTCTTTTCCTTTTTCACTTCACCTTTGCACAGTCTACTCATTCCTCTTCAAAGACCAACTCAGAGATACTTTCTGCATGAATATCTCCCTTATATGTCAATTGCCAAAAAGCTCTCTTCTCTGAATTCACCTCGTTACTTGGTCTTTTTTTTTTATGGCATTTGCTCTTTTATACTTTGTATAATATGAATTTTTTTTTTTTAGCTCTTGTAATAAAATGTAAGCTTTAACTAGCTTGGCAAACACTTGGCATTTAGTGATAACTCTAGTTATTGTCACTGGTGAACCCCTTGAAATTAGGGCCATATTCACTCCTATGAGGCTTCAGCGCCTACCCTAATTCTTCATATCAACTGGATATTAAGTAACTGCCTCTTGAAATGAAGGAAGGGTAATATGCTTCTTGTGATTATTGTTAAATATTCTGTTCTTTCTTTCCTCCTGTTCCTAATTCCCAAGGGAAGGCTTGTTCTGAACATTACTATCCATTCAATTGTGTTTTTGTTTTCCATCAAAATGACATGTTCTCAGAAAGTTATTTTTGTGTTCCGCAGGGCTTAAATAGGCACAGAATCCCCCAAACTTTCACTTCAAGGCAATAATCATTTTTTTCTCTTCTGAACTCTCAGCACATATTATCTATATTATTCATCTGGTTCTTCATCATATACATCTTTGTCACATGTCATATTTTTAACTCATGCTTTGTTCTTCCCAAGAGCTAGATATTTCTTCCTGACCACACTGAAAGTCTTTTGTGGATAAAGGCCTTGTAGTAAGCTCCATTTTCTCTGCCCCCAGCATGTAACATAGAGCTATTTTTATTTTTGTGGTTGAAAGAACTGTTTTTTTGCTGAAAGCAGCATGTTGGATAGAATTTTATATTAGATATCTCCTCCTTTCCTGTTAATAAACTAGAGTGAAATTTAAATTTGATAAAAACTACACTTAAAGTACATCAAATACCATGAAATTTACGTCCATTTATTTTTCCTAATGCTATAGAATTACTGATGATTTGGAGATTATAGGAAATATATTATTTGCTTCAGAAGAACTTTGCATTTCTTGATATAGCAATCTAAGTCACAATTCCTATTCTGAAATTAATCTTTGAAATTTAGAAAGATTTTTTGAAGAAAACTGGGGTGTATAAATAATTTTAATTTACTAGTTACTAGTAGAAAAACTAATAACAATTAAAAATAACATTTTAAATGTTTAGTAGAGGTGTCAGATACTTCATATCCATTAAATCCTTACATTTACACTATACAGTAACTATGATTACACTCCTTTGTCAGACTAGAAAATGCCATCTTAGTGATTAAGTTAGCACGGTGAGGGTCATACAGGGTCATACATATTCCCACAGAGGAACACGGGTTCAGTCTTGGTCTGTCTGACTATAAATGCTGTGCTTGAGTCTGTCGACCAGAAAAAGGATTGTTCCCTTCTCTACTGATAAATGCTTTTCCCAACAACATTTCATTCTGAACACTTTCAAGCATGAAGAAATGTTGGAATAATTGTATAATATCCACCATATACCTGTCATCCTAATTCTATAATTCTTACCATTTTGCTATCCTTGCTTTATCACAGCTTCATCACGGATCTATCCACTTGTCCATTTATCAGCCCATTTTTATGAGACATTACAAAACAAACTGCCAACATCCATATATTTTCTTGCTATAACTTCTAGCATGTGTTACTAATCAATGTTCAAGCTTGCTTGTTTTGAGGAGAATTTTAATTTGATCAGGTGGCACTTCTCTCGAGCACATAAACGCATTAGAAACATTTTTCTGAGCGTGGCAATTCAAATATCCAAACCTTCTCCGCCGTGTATTTCAGAATAGACGTCCGTGTCCCACGGAATGCGATGTGAAAGTGCTGGTTGCTACATTTCTTTAAAGGAGGCAGGTACTCTGTCAAGTGTGGCATTTGAAGCCGGTGGGCAGGAGTCTGGAAGTGACAGCTCCCTCCTGTTGTTTGGGCCCCTTTCTTTGATAAACACACATCCGGGAGGTAGTGGTGAGATGTCATCTCCTTTCCTGGGAATGCTACAGTCCAAGAGCCCAATTCATGTGTCCTCAAGTCTTCCTTTCTCCGTGACAATTACGCACACGTGCACGCTACCCCTGTGTCTTCTCCGCACTGCTGCGTGGGATAACTTACTGGCTTGGTGATATTTGCTAACGAAGCTATATTTAAGCTGCTTTTGGCCTCCTAAGGTCTCCTGAGGGTCGTCTTAGAGATTTGTGTTGGTGTCGAAATAAATAAGTGACTCGCGTATCCGTAAAGTTTTCTGTCAGCGCTCTTCCCTACCAGGACCTGGGTTTTTAGGAGTGTCTGTCTAATCACGGAGAATAACGGTGAGGCAGCGGTGAGAGACTGCTGTATCTCCGAAATGCGGCTGCTGATTATGCTCATCAGGATTCCCACGTAACTGACCTGCTCCAACACTAGCGCCAGCTGGGATGGGGCATTTGTCCAATTGTTATGCTCACTTAAGGGCTATGAAGGGCAAATCCGTAATTACTTTTTCCATAAATGGGCGACAGGGGACTATGAGTACCTGTGTAGCTCAGATTAGAGCATTCAGAGGCTCATTCTCCATTCCAAGCGTTCCCTTATACACGCTTGTCATTTCAGCCAAAGTTACCCAAAAAGTGTCACTTAGAGTATTCGTTCTCAATGATTAGAGACTCCAACAGTGGTTAGAGACTCAGCAGACTCAATAGGGATGCTTATTAAAATGAAGAATCCAGGACCTGACTGAGATCGGCTAAGTTAAACCACCAGAGGGGACCAGGCCTGAGAAGCTCCAGTTTAACAGGCACCTCCCAGGGGAGTTTGATTTCAGTGGCCTTTCAATGCCAGGCTGAACAGTGTGAACTTGACTAGTCGGTTCCACTGAGCCCTCTCGGAGGCTTGGATGAAGAGAATGACTGAACGACATGATAAAAATGGTGTTTCATATTTTCAGGAGGTTGTAAGGAGAAGCTGCTCTAACCAGAACAATGCAACAGTACCTTAATTACCCTAACTACCCATTGGCACACTCCAGTAACCAGCATGTTTCCTGAGGTGGGGAAGACCTGTTTTGAATACGTAGTGCACATGCACTGGCCTACGATCCCCAACCATTCTAAGAGTCAAGGCTGTCATATTCCTCCTGCCTTTGTGAAAGGAGATACTGTCCTGAAGAGATTTGGGGGCACATGTCTAAACAAAAGATGGAAGTCGAGGATGTACTGTGTCTTCTCAAATCCTCTATTCTTTCATATCTTGGTGCCTTAGTCCCCAGGCGTTGCTATGGTGCTAACTACTGCTGCAACTGTAGCAGCCAATCCCAGAATTCCATAATACAGTTAACTCTAATGTGGGCAGCACTTGTAGGGCGTGGCTTATCCCCTCTTCTGGGAGTCCTCACTCACACATCTGGCGAGGTGGTGCTGGCATTCAGCTGTCAGCACAGCATAGGCTGTGAGCAGGGGCCTCAGTTTCTGTCCATGTGTCTCTCCCTATACGTTAGGATGTAGGAGCTTCCTTACAGTACAGCAGCCTGGTTTCAAAAGCGCGTATTCCCAGGAACAGGATGTGGAAGCTTCCAGCCTCTCGAAGCATGAAGTGTACACCTGGAAAACTTGACTGCCATTTATTCTATTGGTCCGACGGTCACAGAGCCCACCCAGATTCAAGAGGAGGAAACCTAGACCCCACCTCTTGAGCAAAGGGGTGTCGAAGGAACCCAAGTCAACTTTAATCGACCAAAAAGATAAAATCATTGAGCAACTGTACGTTGTTATGAAAGCTTCTTTACCCTGACCCGGTTCATGTTCTCCCAGGGAGGCCAAATGGCACTTGCACAGTGATATATGATATCTAGCTACAGATGCTCCGCATCAGAATTAACTCATGCCTATGTAATTGGAGGCAAAGGTCTACTTTGGAGTAAAGCCTCAGAGACTGATTTGGGTAGTGAATTTACTTTATAGATAATACACTACTTACTCTTGAGTTATTTCATTAATTTTAAAGACGTGTTATCTTGTATTCATCATTAAGCTTGGTAACTGACTAAATCACAGGCTAATTGGCTATGCCATCAAGAAAGCATAAAGCTTATATTACTGCTTAAATGTTACCTCTAGCATACTGAAGTTCCTTCAATAAAAGAGTATTTGACTTTTTAACAGATTCACTTTCTCCTGCCAAATACTTTGCCTTAAGCAAATGATTGCACTGATTCCTCCAGATTCCTTATATATTTTGAAGTTCATGTACTACATTTGTCTTTGTAAGTTTAAATACTATAATAAGTTATACGTTGTTATAGAGCCTTGGTTTTATGTTTATTTTGTTACATGGGACTATAACTGAAAGCATATTAAAGTCTCTAAATACCCAGTCCACAAGAATAATCCCACACTATAAAATGATATTTAGCGGGTAAACATGTTCTGATGGGAGAGAAAATATTGTTAATACTGCTTCCTAAAGTTCAAGTCATCTACTGATAATAAAAAACTCTGCATGCAATGCTTTGAATCTAAAAAGAATACTATTTTATTTAGCTTTTATAAAGATAAAACTATTTTTAAAAAATCATACCAAGCAAGGCCTTTCTTTGGCCCTGGCTGGTGTAGCTCAGTGGATTGAGCGCGGGCTGCGAATCAAAGTGTCGCAGGTTTGATTCCCAGCCAGGGTACATGCCTGGGTTGCAGGCCATGACCCCCAGCAACCGCACATTGATGTTTCTCTCTCTCTCTCTATCTCCCTCCTTCCCTCTCTAAAGATAAATGAATAAAATCTTTAAAACAAAAATCATACCAAGCATTAAAAAAATTCAACATTTTTTAACTCATTTAAATTGCCTTGCAAGTAAGCTGGCAAGCTATGGTTGTATGTTTTAGAAGAAAAGTTTTGTGGAGGTAAATATTTTAGAAGTATGCACTTACAATTGCACTGGATATAATTTAGTTATGCTATATATAATGTTTTAAAAGGAGTTTTTAGTGGTCACCTCTCATCAAAAGTAGTTTATCATTGCTTCCTAAAGCGTAACCTTAAAAATTAACAGCTGATTATTCAAAACCTCAATGCTATTCATTTCTCAACTCATGTCTTGTGACTATTAGTCAACACCATAAAAATGCCATCCTCTCATTGAACTATTCTCAATGGGGGATTGGGGCTGGGAGAAGGAAAAGACAGCCTCGCACCAAAAGGATGACCTCATTTACTCCAAGCATAACTGAGTAGAAGATAAGAAAGTCAGAGTCAGAAGAGTTACCACTGCTACCTGATTTTGAAAAATAAAATAAGAAAAAAATCTGGGGCATTCTGTCAGGGGCAGCATTCATGTAATATTCACTATAGTGATGTGTCCACAAAAGATGAAGAGTAAGAATTTAATAGAGAAATCAAAAAAGCATGGTGTCGGACTGAACTCAAGTCGAAACATCCTGCTGGGAAGGAAGGAATGCTGGCTTACAGAGCAGTTCACTCAGATCTGAGTAGGCTCGTGGAATCTATCCTCCCCCGAGGTGGTTTTTCCAGCCTAGGTGACAGAGACCCTTGTAGGCTTACTTTCACCATTACCTGGAACGCTATGGAACCTCGCCCTAAACTATCCCGAGCTTTATTAAAATCTACGTCTGGAATTCGGCACAGCCAGGTGTCATCCTCGTGCATCCCGGCCTCACACCTGGGGCTGGGAAATGGCTGGTTATGCTGGAAGGAGTGCTGCTTGGGAGGCCATAGGGAGCCATCCCTGGCTCCTTGCACCTTGATGGCTCATGACCTGGGAGTGTAAGTGAAGACTTGCCCTTGGAACCTCAGGGTTAAGGGCAAGGACACGGGGTCCAAACCAGACATGAAAAGGTGGGGGCTCATGGATCCTGTGCATTCTCACAGAAGTCAAGCAAGAAAGACAGGCAGATAAGATAGAGAGAAAAAAAAAGTTAAACTTAGTGGGCGGGGGTGGGGGGTGGTGGAAATGTTATATTTAGTGATTCCTAAAGCCCCAAATTAACCTGAAAAGAAACTGGTTTCAAATTTCTGGTACTAATGTTGAGAATTCACAAATCAAAATATTTAGATATCTTGAATGAAACATTCCCCTTATCCAGACATCAGGTTCATCACCTCCACTATTACGATGAATAAAACGAGGGCTGACCACCCACGGCCTGTGGCCTGTGGCCTGTGTGCTGTGCAGGGCCCGGCACTGAAGGGGACTCACGCCCGGTCACCTGCTCTGCTGAAATTCTTGAAATTCCCCATTGTGAAATTTTCAATAACCTTTGAACAAGGGGCTCTATGCTTTCATTTGCACCCTAGATTATTATAGTTGGTCCTGGATAAAATCCATTATGACTGGATTATAGGTCAAAAGTGAGAGAGAACCAAACATTAAGCAACAATGGGGTGTCGGCTAGATTAAGACATACAGCATCTTAAAAATAGGCCTCTTTCCTGATGCCCCAACCTTCCCACGCAGTTACCCTTCTGTTCTCCTTGTACCCAGTCTCGATAGGAAGGACCAAGGTAGGAAGATTTTAACTCCTTCTGGACACATGAATTTTAAAGGCAACAGGTGAACCAACCTGATGAAGAAATTTAAAAGGAATGACTTCCTAATGGGGGACATTTCGGGGACATATTTCGGAGCTGGATTTTTCACCACCTTTCTATTCACACAAAACAGGTACCTGATTTACTTCTAATGCCCGGGCTGCGGACTATTAAAAAGAGCCACGGCCTCTGCTCCCCACCTTGTCCGCACTTCGCAGAGAAGAAGCCTCGCTTCAGCTGCGTGCCCACAGCGGTTTTCTTCGCTAAATCTTGCCTAATGGTTTCTG
This sequence comes from Phyllostomus hastatus, assembly GCF_019186645.2. Taxonomy (NCBI): domain Eukaryota; kingdom Metazoa; phylum Chordata; class Mammalia; order Chiroptera; family Phyllostomidae; genus Phyllostomus; species Phyllostomus hastatus. Next base: position 24,513,269 of record NW_025334004.1, on the reverse strand, counting down.
CCGGCTCTTTGTACAAAGAGGGTGGCAGCGAAACACTGTCTCCTTCTCAAATGCCAATTGAAACTGCCTACTGGCTACGGCTGATTTTTACCTCCATCACTAGCCGCCATCTCCGAGATGATTTCTCTTCCTGCTCTTTAGCCCACCCCCAAACCTCCTCTTTCGCGGCATAATGAGTCTCCACGCAGCTGAATCATGCAGGTCTGATTTCCTCTGCAGGAATGTCAGTCAAAGCGAGCAAAACGCACTCTCTGGCCTTGAGTGCTCTAAGCTGCTCTGAATCACACGTTTAGTTTTTGCCAAATGAAAAGCAATTTCACTTGCAAAAAAAATATCTGTGGGGATACTTACGGCTTTTAGCTCAGCTAGGGAAAATGTACCAGAATTGTCCAGGGAAAAAGGAGATTGGGTATGTGTGTATCAATTTTTTATAAAACACAGAAAAAAAAGAGCTAGAATTTACTCCTTTTGCTTTCAATTAAAATCTTTTCATGGCCCAAGTTTCATCTAACAGGTGCTAACTATTAGACTGATAAATTGTGTCTTCAAATGGGCCACGTCGATAAAGTGCATACTAAATGAGGTTCAAATTTTAGTAAGGGCCCTGGCTGGTGTAGCTCAGTGGATTGAGCGCGGGCTGCGAACCAAAGTGTCGCAGGTTCAATTCCCAGTCAGGGCACATGCCTGGGTTGCAGGCCATGACCCCAGCAACCGCACATTGATGTTTCTCTCTCTCTCTATCTCCCTCCCCTCCCTCTCTAAAAATAAATAAAAAATAAAATCTTAAAAAAAATTTTAGTAAGGGAGTAATGCAGTTAGAATCGGTTAGGGATGCTTTTGTGATTAGTTACCAAAATATTGAACAATAGGATATTTTCTCTACTTCTTGCTTCTAAGTACCAGGCATAAGTATAAAACTGACTTTATGAATACTGTATTCAATATTTTTGGTATTTTCTCTTCTCGACAAAGACGAGTTTTACAAAAAAGTTGTTAACCCCCTTTATCACCTTGGAACCCAGTTCCACAAACTGCAAGCTCTGTTTGTGTGTGCGTGGCTTGTCGTCTCCAGCCACAGAACACCTGTAACGATCAAAAGAGCTTTCATTCATGGGGGCTGTCTATCCCGACTTCGAAGGTGCACTGTAAGATGTGGTGGCCGTGTTCAGCATGCGCCAGCCTTCAGCAAATCCGAAGGCTGTAAACAATGGTTGTCTAGTGCAGTGGCAGCCCCATTAAGCTGTCTGAAACATCTCATCTTATTTTCCCCCAAGATTATTCTTATTACGAACAATTTTTTTTTTAGTGTAGAAAAGAACTGTGAAGGCGTAGGCATGTGAGATAAAGTTTCAGATTAGCCTCTTACAATAAAATGGAGCCTCCCAATGAAGTCATTGAGCTTCTGCACTGATTTACTACATCTGTGAACTTTTATGTTTTTAACTATTTAGAAAAGACAGGAAAGTAAATGATTTCTCTCCTGAAAAAAAAAAAAGCATGGAAAGAATAAAGGTGGCATATTAGATTCACAATATGCTGAAAACATAATAAAAGAACATCTTTTAAAAGTGTTGAGAGATGACGGGACCCGGAAGGATTAAGAGAGACTAGGAGTAAATCCTGGTTGCATCAGTAACCTTGGGAACGTCACTTAATCCTGGTCATTCTTGTATTTCTTTGTCTGTAAAACAGGAATGGTTTCTTATTGTAATGTTAGAGTGATGTACTTAATAAAAAATAGTAGATCTCATTTGCTACTGTGCTTAAATTTCTGTAAGATAGATGGCTTCCTAAAGAGTTAATATCACCTGCTTGATAAGATTAAAATTGGAAATTTTATATTTTTAGGTGAAACATTTTTAATATAGTATACTTTATTTACCTTGAAGTATACATTTTGTAAAGGTAGGGCACACATTTTTAAAACACCTGACTTGTAAATCAAGAATATTTTTCTGAACTGCTTTACATTATATTTTTCATATTTCACACCTACTGAACATGTAGGTATATAAAGAAAATTCACTAATAAACTCTTTTAAAGTCCAAGATCAACAACATTAATTTCAAGGTATTTTCAGTGGTTTTATTACGGTTTTGTTCAAACTCACTAATTAATGTCACCAGAAAGATCTCAAAGTACTTTTTTCCCAAAGTGTTGAAGCTAACCATTTAAAATAGGAATATAGTTTCCGTGGACTGCAGCTTACTTTTATACCAGAGTTTGCCTTATTGATTTCAAATATGTAATTTTCCCAGCTTCAATTATTGCATGTGTGAGTAATAGACATTTAATTTTTAATTTGTGGGAAGAACTATGCCTCATGCTCTTGCAATGCTCTAACTAGAAGAGGACTGATATTTATTTTGAATAAGTTCAATCAGTTAACGTCCTCACTGAGGACGTTATTTTCCATTCTTTCTGAAAACAGCTTTGAAAATATTCAGTATAAAATTGGACAACTCTGTATCACTGATTATATTTCTTTTGAGTTGTACCGCCATTCTCAAGTTACCTCCAGTTTTCATTGCTTAGTATGCCGTTTTGGCTTGCAGCATCGTTTTGAAGTTCCATGCACCACATGGAATTTATGAAACTTGTGTTTAAAATAGAAATTTAACATAAATCAGTGGGTTCATTAGATAGCATACATTTCTGGACTTTCTCACAAAGACTTCCCTTTAACTTTTTCAGTTAAAAAAACAACAAACCCTTCAAGGTAGTAAAAATCTACATCCAGGTTTCATGGAGTTTGGAGTTTTGAACACCTTCTTTAAGAAAAGAATACAAACTTCAGAATACAGTATTGAATCTCAGTCTTTGTAAGGGGCCTAGGCAAATGAGGGGCCTTTAGGTTTCAACTTTTTTATCTTCAGAGTCAAAGTTACGCCTAAGCTCCTCCAAGAATTAGTGTTTCCAAGAGTAGTTCTGCGATGATGGATGAAGAAAGCAAAAACTCTCCAAAGGAGAGTCTGAGGGGCAGCCAGGATTGAGACCCAAGATGATACACTATGCGAAACTGGCCAAGGAGAGTCAGAGTCGAGTGAGAGAGAGATCAGAGCAAAAAGAAACGTGGAGAAGGAGAACACAGAGAAACGAGAATGGTACATGTCTTGAAAGATGGTGCTGGTTGATGGGTGAAAGAAAAACAGATGAAGAAAATTCAAGGGAAGGGAATAATATGGACAAAAGCAGATGCAGGAATGAGCCTGGCACAGAGAAAGAACAAGCAGTTAAGAGATTAGGCTGATGAAAATAATGAGTGCTGCTAAGAAGCAATTTGGGTTTCATGTGGCGACCCATGGGGAATTCTCATAAACTTGTCATCACAGGGAGGAGGAGACTGAAAATGCGGTCTCTATAATAACAAGGCTGGTCATGCAGGATCGACGGGACAGGGAGCACAGCAGGGCAGAGAACTACCGAGGTCTTAACTGGAGACGAGATCAATGATGGCGGTGATGGGAATGGAGCAGTTGGAAGGGAAAGCCACAGTGTGGGGCAGGATAATGATGCTTATTTAGGGTGCACTGAATGAATGAGTGAATGAATGAATGATGACTATATCTGGGCCTTAGTTGTGAGCAAATTGTACTGTAATGATTTAAGACTACAGAGTTGGAGAAAAGGTATGGCAAGGGTACAAAATGCCCACGTTTCATAAATAAATGCATGGGAACAGTTTGAAGGGATTATTGAAGTACTAAGAAGAGAGAAAGTCTTGGGACACCATGAGTCATAAGATAAAGCAGTGGGCCATAAAACCTTCATAACAATTATCCTAAGCCCTTGCAATTGTGAAAGGCTTAACAGTCTAAAAAAATTAATTCTTATAATAACGCAGTGATGTAGAGAGAGCAAATGTTATTATCCACAATTCTTCTCTGAGTAAATTGCAGCTCAGAGTTTATGCGACTTCCCGAAGGTAACACAACTAGTAATTAGGAAAACCTGCACTCAAATCCAAGTCTTTTGACTCCAAATTTTGCTCATTAATTAAGGGCAATTTATATAATTCTAGAGAAGATTCAGTTCATAAAAGCGTAACAGTCTAAAGACTGGAAATGATTGGCAACATTTAAATATTTCAAAACAAAAATATAAGGGCAAACAGCATTTTCTTTTGGATGGTTCTAGATCTCCTACATTCACTCTATCCCTTTCCCAATGTAATGGAAAACCAAACCTTCCTTCATCGACACCGTGTACAATGCCGGGGCTTCACTGTACCAAACTTTTCTCAAAATGTGACTTCACATGCAAATTAAAACTCTAAGATATGTGTTTTCACCATTAGATTTCAAAGAGCAAAATGTTTACTGAAGTATTGGGTGGAGCTGCAGGAGGCAGCCCCTGTCACAACGGTTGGAGAGAGGCTGAGGTAGCAGTGCCTCTTCACAGGGGACATCTGGGATGCCTAGGGACACTTTCGGCTGTGACAACCAAGGCTTGTTACTAGGACCCAGGGGTCAGAGGCCAGGCTTGCTGCAGTGCACAGCCCTCCACAAAAACAGCCATCAGGCCCAGAATGTCCGCAGTGCCACCGTTGAGAGAGCCTGCTCTATGGAGATATTCGCTAACACTTGTCAAAATTACAAATACGTATTCTTATTGAACGAGTAAATGCTACTTCTATTTTTTCTAGATAATGATACATGTGCAAAATTCGTTCAGTCAACAAGTGTTCGTTGAATATTTACTCTAGGAGCATGCTTTCCGGCAAGGACCAGACCAAAGGAAAACCTGAGCCTCCTCGAGCTAACGTGCGTGTGCGAGGTGGGCGTGGGGCCTGCCGAAGAAACACAGGAGGAGGGTACATAGGATATTGGGTGATGAAAGGTGCTTTGCGGGGGGGGGGGTTAATAAGGACAGACAAACACGAATACTCATGGCAATGTTCTTAGAAATAGCTAAGGACTAGAAAAAGTCTGTACATCAGTGGGGCATTCGTTAAACGAATTAGAGTACCATGGAACACTATGCAGCCATTAAAAAGGTTAAGTCAGCAAGTGCAGATATGTAATTATCTACAAGGTGCAGGACAGAGAATCGATAAGGAAGCAGACACTAATGATAGACTGGTATAAAACATTTCTGTAGAGAAACACAAAAATCCTGAAAATAGTAGGAAAAGAAACAGGTGGCTAGGGGATCAAGGTGGGAAAATGGTTAATTTTCATTTTTACTATATCCTCTTTTGAATTTTGAATATGAATAACAGGCATTTAATGACTGCTAAGAATATCCAACATTTTTTCTAAAAGTATCTTCATGCTATGGAAGGTTGCATATGTACACTTACATACACATGCATCTATATACATATATGTATGCATATATTATCTATCTTTACACATGCATATATATACCCCCCCCCCACACACACACAGGAGTTTTTAAGATGATTTTTCAATGCTGAAACTCTTGTACCTAAAACAGTGCCTGACACAGTTGGAGATCAAATATTTGTTGAACTAATGAATAAGTGAGTTAATAAGTAGCTCTAGTTTCCTCCTATTTCTTTTCTGCCCAGACTGAGAGCCCCCTTTCTCTGCCTTTAGTCTGTTTCTCACACTTTGCTCCCCATGAGGCCACCAGAGGGATTCGTCCAGCAAACAAACGGATTGTGCTCTAAACCACCTGCGGGTCCTCCCCGCTTGCAGGGTGCAGGCCCTTGTTGGCATTTTCTCAGACCCCAGGCTGCAGCGGGGCCAGCCGCCCCCTCCTGACTCCCTTTCTGGAACGCCCTCTCTTCTCTAGAGGAACTCTTACTTCCCCCGGCCGCCCCCGCCCCCACCAAGCTCCTGCTCCAGTATCGCCCTCTCATTGAAGCAATCACTTCGCTTCTCAGATGATATTAGTCCCTCCATTCTCTCTGTTCCCAGAGAGTAAGTGCATCTCTTCACTACTACGACGTCATGCAGTCCAGTGTCTGCGTCTCTCCCTCAATAGACTACATGTGCCTCAGAGGCGAGCGCGTTTTATTCTTTCACACGCAGCCTGAGCAGAACGCCGGGCTATTCAATCCATATTTTGAGATGATGAAGGATTACATCAATTCATGGATGAACTTCAACCTTTCATAACAACTGCATACAGTAATAGGACTAAGATATAAACACAAAACAAAACAAAAAAACTCTCATTGATGAGAATGAGTACATTATATTTATTGTTTTATAATTTTCATTTTATACAAATTACTTAAACTTGCACAATCTACCTGAAATTTTATCCAATATTATATAAATGCCATAAAAATAAGAGTACATTTTAATAATAACTTTATATTTTAACTATTAGTGTTTCTACAAGCCTGATTTTTACTAGGTTGAGGAGTATTTCAATAATTTAAACAAAAGTGGGTAAAGATATTTAAACACAATTTAAAAGCCATAAACTTTCATTTTCTCAATCACTGAAAAAAAATTCCTAAGTTGTTAGAGAATGATTATTTTAATGATGAGCTTTTCACATTTAAATTTTTTCTGTAGTTAGACTCTGTCAATATAAATTACTGACAGTGACTTTCTAAAGGGTGTATTTGTTGTTACACTTTTATGTCGTATGTTTTTGAGAGGCGAGGCCTTAGGTGGGATGTAAAATCCCCTTCCCCCCAACTCATGTTACAATCTAGAGATATTAAATGGTAAGTTTCAGACTCCTAAGTTTGTCCTTAAAAAAGAATTGATGAGTCCTGCTTCCTTTCAGATGAGATTTATACCACTGTGTTGTTTCTCCTCACATGAGTGACTATCTTCTAACAAACCCTTAATCTTGAACTTTTCCTTATTACCTAGGAAGGACTGGACTTGCCACGTTCAATTCATCTGTCTTCTCTACGTGTTTTCAACCATCACGGATGAGGTCATACAAACCCTAGCAAGTCTGGGAAAAAACGAGGCGGCTTTCGGAACAGTCATCCATCACCGCAATCAGCCAGGAGGAATACAACTCCCACACTTAATGCCATGTCTACGGAGAGTTTTCAAAACAAGAAGGAAGAAGGAAGTTGGAGGTTTGATTTTTTTTTTTTTAATTCCTTTTTCCAAGGAGCAAGGTCCTTTCTTCTGACTGCTTCTCATATCCTCGTAGTGCTCAAAAACAGTTTAATGAATAAACGAATGCTGCCAGTGGTCAATTTCTTCCAGATACAGCTTGGACACTCTTCAATTCTTGTGGTCTCAGACCCTTCAAGGACAGTGTTCTCATGGAAGAGGGGAAAAAGAGCCCGCCGGGGCAAACTTCCCCCGACACCTCCTTCCCCTTAGGGAAGAGCAAACAGAGGGAGATGAAATGTTCATCACTGGGCCCCTACTTTGTTCCAGGCATTATGTTAGGCGTTTTACCTATTTTAGCTCATGTAATCCTTGCAGCGATCCTTGGGTAGCTATTATTGTGTCTGCATTTGTTTAAGAAAACAAAGTTCAAAGAATCCAATTAATTTGCCCAAGACAAACTAAGAGGAAAAGCTCAGATTTATACGGGGCCTGTTCTCTCTAAAGTTTATTCTAATACGACATTCTTTAAAAAAGGAAGGAAGGAAGGAAGGAAACAAGTAAATTCACCACCAACAAAACTTTGCTTTTATTTTGCTGTTCTTTTCATTGCAAGTCACCCCAATTCTTTTTTTGGAAATAGGAGGAAAGACAATAATAATGAAAAATCCTAATGCTGTCAATAAGGACACTGGCTTTTCAATCTGACTCGCCCAAATGCAGAATTTGATTCTCAGCCACGCTTAACAGGGGAAAATTATTTACGGTCTGCATGTCTCATCAACACATCTATATGGAACACCAGATGCTGCATCTTTTTTTTGAAATCAGGTCACATACTATTAATGAATGCGAGTTTCAGCTTAGGTCACCCAAGTCCGTGTGCCTTACCCACCTCTCGGACAGTTTTTCCAGGAGACCAGAAAGGGTGCCTACATGCAGGCAAACCTAGGGTAATTATTGACTGCTTTAATATGTGTTTTAACAGTATTTGTGGCCAATTTCAAGCAATTCAAATAATATGTTATCACAGAAAAAAAGTTTTTTTTAAATAAAACCACCCTTTTACCATCATTTTCGGTTTTCTTTTGAAATTGTGAATTGATTTTTTTAAAAAGCGTTCCAGTGGCACAATCTTTGAAACTCTCCCTGAACTAGGTCAGAGTCTTACTTCCCTAGTGCTGCTGTGGGGCATGAAAGGCTGACTGTACTTTCTCATGACTTTACTCCTCGGGGGACCTCCCATGGATCGTTTCTCTTGGTAAAAAAGAACCCATTGACTAAGCCTATCCCAAAGCTCTCAAACTGAGCTTTACATGGGGAAACAATGGCAAATTGAGTACAACTATTGACCAGCCTTCTGTAGTTAAAAATACAACAAACTATCTACCTTGTCTGATTGATTCTTGAATTACTGGTCAATTTCGCGCTCTGCTAGCATTCCTTACTCGTTGGTAACTTTCTAGGCAGAATGAACATTTAGGCCACTATCTTCTGTCTCTGTTACCTGTTACCCACTATACACATACACATGAACATACACATACACATATACAATGTATTTCCTATATTCAGAGCTAACAGGAAACTGTGATGTTACATATATTAAAAGACAAGTTTTTGCCCTGGCAGGTGTGGCTCAGTGCATTGAGTGCCAGCCTGCAAATGAAAGGGTCGCCTGTTGGATTCCCAGTCAGGACACATGCCTGGGTTGCAGACAGGTTCCCGGTAGGGGGTGCGCAAGAGGCAATCACACATTGAATCTCTCCCTCTCCTTCCCTTTGTCTCTCCCCATCCCTCTAAAAATAAATAAATAAAATCTTAAAAAAAATACATGTTTTGTTTTCCTTCAAAAAGGTGTTTAAAAATCAATGGCTTAACTCAACTGTGATAACTCAACATTTAACTTACATTTCTTTCAATCAAGAAAAATAGGGAATAATATGCCCTAATAAGTAATATAATTAAACTAAAAATTATTTTATTCAATATTAAAATCTTCTGGACATTATTTAGGAGTGTTTAAAAATAGTTCTGAGTTATTTATTTTAAAATTCAATATCAATGAAAAGTATAACAAATAAATGTTTTTTAAATTTATATATTGTTTTTTCATAAGGAGGAAAATGTCATGTAATTATACAAAAATATCTATGGGATAATATTGCATGTACTAGAGCAAAAATATTAAAATTAACTTTATCCCTCCTAAAATTTAATTGGTACTTGTAAAGTCAATAAAAAATTGGAAACAAAAGGCAAATATATTTAGTACAGATGCAGCCTTTACTTTTGTGAGGTGACCACAGCGATGAGCAGTGTTTCATGGAAGTTTAATGGAATAAATGATCTGTAATGATGTATATGGTAATAATTATATATAAATATTTCCCTTTAATGTGACTAAAATTCACATTTTTATTTCCGTAAATTTTCATCAGAACAATTTCATACGTCCCCATGTTTAGTGACTACATCATAAAATGCCTCAGCAATCGCCATCTGTACTTTTTTAGTACAGAGGAAGACATAATAATCAGACCCTAACCAATTAGAACGTCACTGTGGTGAAGCATAAAGCCGCGGTTCTCACTCACAGTTCTCCTTTCCTCTCCCAAATGTCACTGGTTACCCCCAAGGAGACATTCGACAGTGTTTGGAGACCTTTGTGGCTGTCACAGCTGGGGCTGGTATGCCACCCGCACCCGGTGGGTAGAGGCCAGGGAGGCCGCTCGACATTCTCACATTCACAGACCAGCCCCCGCCGCCCAACAAAAATCACCAGCCCAACTGTCAGCAGTGTCAAGTTGAGAAATCCTGGCTTCAAGATAAAGGTAAATCAAAACAGAAATGTATTTCAAAATGCCAATTTCCTCACGACAGGGCACATTCAGTCTAACACAGTGTAATGAGGGTGAACTTTCAAAATGGTGTGTCTGAGCTCAGCGTGTTTGTTCACCTCTGAGATGGGGGCGGTGTACACGCCTATCTCGCTGAGCTCAGGTGCAAACCAAACAGGGCGTTTTAAAACTGTAATACAAATATTTTGTACTTGATACTGTCACAATAACAAAAAAACCCTATGAAATAATGGTTTCTGCTACATGTATTCTACTTCATAATGTAGAAAAATGACCTAATTTATTTTTAGCATACTTATGTTAAACTTATAAGAATGGAAATATGAAAGGGTTTGTGGTTAAGTTAATCTGAAGGTTTTTATTGCTGATAATAATGTGTCACTGATAACATCAACCACCACCATCCACGTGTCTCATTTCACGTTCACGGCACCACAGGGGCAGGTATGACTGTCCCTACCTGTCTTCTAGGTGAAGAAGCGAAGCCAGAGGTGAACTGATTCAGCTAGCGTAGTACAAGGTTAAGTGGAAAGAGGGAGGCTCCCAGGCCTGCCCTTAGCCTTCGACGAAACTTACACATATTTGGTATCTCAACTTAATAAAGCATTAGAGACATCGTGTTTCTATGGAATTTCATTGGTAACGGTAGTCAGATGAAAGAGATGACCACCACGCATTTTGCTGAAAAGGTAGCTCTGTTCCCGGTAAGGACTCCTGCTCTGCAGGCCAAGGCCCAGTAGCACGGGGTGTATAGAGTTTTGGGAATGAGTCTAGGAATTCTGTTATCAGGCATGAGTTACAGATTAAATAAATAATACAGCCTGCTTATACATGTGTTACTGTTTTTCATATGTATGCATTTACACTGGAATAATTAAAAAACAAATTCATTTTTAAAAGCATTGTTAATTTTATTCTAGTCCTCAATAATTATTATATTGAATATTTTAGCTCAATAACTTTACTTTTCCCTTTCGTTGTCATTAATAAATTAATACTACTAATGTAGTTAAAGAACCTCCAGAAGAGAAAAGCAAAATGAACTTCTTTCCCTTTACAGGACAATCTTGGATTAAAAAACGGAATGGTATGCATGATTGAGAATTATTCACACATATCGCTTACATAAGTAAATGTTATTAGTACACTTAAAATTTATTATTAAATTATTTTTAAGGTTGTAAGACCCATGACTGAAACTATTTTAAGGTTAAAAGATGTAGATGTGCTCGTTGATAACGACGGGTCGGAATTACGAATTGTTTTGTACATACTCCCTTATCTACTGGTATGTCAGGTCATGTAGAAGTTTGCTATCTTTAGTCAGTGCACTCTTTATACTACAGGAATAATACTAGATATTAAATACAAAAGGCTGGACAGTATAAATGGGTACAAAATAATCGCTAACAGTAATCTATACTTCTTGTCTGCTTATGGAAAAAATGGACATTAATTGAGTACTCACTGTTTTTTATGTGCCTAATATAATGCCAGTTCTACTGAAGCTTCTTAGGAAGTAGACAGTTTACACCACACTGCATAGCCCCTGGCTATGTAACGTCTGTCTCTGTCCACTGCAGAGTAGAACGGCGTGGTGACAAGGATGTGCCTGCTCTTGTCATGTTGAACAAGAGCTCAGCAACACTCAATGTAATGGTCAATTCTTCGTTTTCACCTTTCATTTACTATCTGTATCCCTATCTCCACTAGAATATGAGCTGTTTGCAGATATCTACAAAATAATATACTGGTATTATTGATTGGTTGGGAATGCACTGAATCCATTAAGTTGGAAAGATCTGACATCTTGACTGTATTGCCTCTTTCTATGTGTGAATACAGACTATTTCTTCATTTAATTAGTTCATTTTATTTTGTTCCGTAAAATTTTGTTGTTTTTCTCATATAGATCTTTTACATATTTTGCTACATTTATATTAAGTATTCCATCTTGGGGGGAACTAGTGTAAATGTTATTGTGTTTTTAATTTCAAATTCCACTTGTTCATGGCTGGAATATAGGAAAGCAATAGACTTTTGAACATTACCCTTGCATCCTGCAATCTTATTAGTTTCAGGAAGGTTATTTTTGTCAATTCTTTTGGATTTTCCACATAGACATCATATCATCTGTGAACCAAGAGTTTTATTTTTTTCCTTCCCAATGTTTATACCTATTATTTTCTTTTGTCTTATCACATTAACTAGAGTACAATGCTAAAAAGGAGTGGTGAGAAGAGAATATCTTTGCCTTGTACCTGATCTTAATGGGAAAGCTTTGAGTTTCTCACCATTAAGCATGACGTTAGCTCTAGGTTTTTTGTAGATATTCTTTAGCGAGTTGAGAAAGTTCCCTGAGTTCTTCTGATATAACCACAAAAGCCTTTCATAGCTTCCTTGTCTTCTGCAGTCCCAGACCTGCCATCAAACATTTCTCTAAGGACCTCTGCTGGGAAAATGTATTTAAAGATCACATAAGATGTAATTATTGCTGCTAGGTTGATTATTGTTCTAGGAAGTTTTGGGCAACAGAACTCAGTGTCATGAATTGGATTCCTAAGAAAGTACATTCCCTGGGAGATGGAGTAAGAAGAAGTTTCTATGGACCCCCCCCCCAAAAAAAAAAGTGAAAGGAAAAGGAAGGAAGCCTGATTGGACAAAGGGAAAAGTTTAAGTTGTGACGCAGGCCTATGAGAAGGAGATCAGGAGCTAGGATGGTCTTCAACAATCAAGTTGGGCAGAACCAGGCATTTATTCTCCCTCAAAGACAAATCAAGGGTCATAACCTTGGGCAAGGCAGCTTTCTGCAATCCTTGAAAGGGCTGATGGCTAAAGAGAGCTAATAGCACTCCCAGAAGCTGGGGCAATGAGTCTTCAATGAAAGGGTATCTGTGTATTGTAGAATATGAGTATGTAACCATACTAAAATTTTTTTGAAGATGAAAAATATGCCATGAGTTCATATAAATACTGCCAATTCAAATTTAAGTTGTTTTACTTAACTTCTTTCCATTTTTGTATCTCTTTCCTGCTATACTGAAAACCTTGATGCCTAATGATATTAATAATTATCTGTATGCTATAATACAATTAAGTATAACATTACATATTATATCTGACAATACAATTAGCAAAAGTAAATTTACTTGTAGTTTTTTGTTTGTTTTAAGAGTATATCCAACTAAGAATACATAGTCAAATACAATATATTTAAAATCACCTGAAACATGCCCTCTGTGCATGGTTTTGCCACTGACTCAATTCTAATTTAAGTTAATGTGTTAATTCAGAAGTGGACTTTTTGGGAGCTTGTGGCCTTTCCCGTTTTTATTTATACTTCCCTTTATAATTATAACACATTAGTTTTATAATACATACGGTTCCAGGGTCAGATCTACATAATAAAGTGCACATAGAGAGGCCTACCAACCATTCTTGTTCCCTTCATGCTCTTCCCTTTTTAGCCTGAGGAATAACCCCTAAACAAAATATCAAACAAACAAACAAAAAACTGCCCTGGCCAGGTAGCTCGGTTAGTTGGCTGGAGCGCCATGCTATCATGCCAAGGTTGATAAGTTCAAGAATCAACCAATGAATGCATGGGTAAGTAAAACAACAAATTGATGTGTCTGTCTGTCTGTCTGTCTCTCTCTCAAATCAATAAATTAAAAAAAAATTTTATAGTATGTTATCTTTTTAGTTCTTGAAAGAAAATATGGGTGATTATTTATATTTATGACCTCCCCTTTCTTTGCAAATAGTAACATACTATTCATATTTTTTCCGCATTGCCACCTACACTTAGCAATACTGCCTGAGATCATTCCATAGCTTAACACAGACACATTTTTTAATGACAGCATAGTACAACATTGGCCACACTTTGTTCAACTAGTCCACTACTGATGGACATTTGGCCGGCTGCCAGTCATTTCTGTCATTACTAATAGTGCTGCAACAGCCCTCAACTTACATTGTACTTCTGACAGTGGGTTTGCGGGATCTAGTGGTCAGTGTACATGTAAACAGAGCAAAAATTCTTCTCCACAGCACTTGTACATTTTGTGTTCCCATCGGGTAATTAAAGTGTCTGTTTGACCACCATGTTGCTCTTAGAGTACTGTGTTAGCCGTCTGTTGCTATGGTAAGAACTCACCCCAGTGTAATAGGTTAAAACAACAGAATTTATCACCTTGCAGTGCTGGAACTGAAAAGTCAAACACACAGGACTCACCGGACGAAAATCAAGGTGTCAGCAGGACCGTCCTCCTTCCAGGACCTGCCTCCTTGTCTTTCCACTTTCTGGAAGCTGCCCCTATTCCTTGGCTCGTGGCCCTGTTTTCCCCAGCGCCAGCAACCACATTACCCTGACCTCCACATCTACCATGGTGTCTTCTCCTCTGCCTCTCCCGCCCCTTCTCCGCTGCTGAGGACCTCTGTGGTTATGTGAAACCTACCCAGATAAGCAAGGACAACTGACACACCTCACAATCCTTAACCACATCTGCAAAGTCTCTTTTTGCATTTGAAATTCTGAGGATTCGGATGGAGGAGACGCTTTTGAGGTTCCATTACTCTGCCTCCCAGAAGTATGTTGTCAGTCTTTTGGGTTTCTGAGAATCAAATTGATAAGGAATGCTAATCCCAGTAAATTGTAATCAGTACTTTTTTACCGTGAATCAGTTCGAACACACTGATGTCCTGTGCCTTTTGCATTTCTTTTCCTGTGAACTTTGTATATCTCTTCTTTAGTGTAGAGTTGTTGGTCTTTTTATTTCCCTTTAATTTTAAAAGCTGTTTTACATTTCAGAGATAGTAAAACTTGGTTCACGATATAAATTTCAAATATTTTCCACAGTTTTCATTTTCCTTTTTTAAATATTTGGCCATGGAACGTTTATTAGAAATTGTTATATGGGCAACTTTATTAGTATTTTCCCCTATTGCTTCTAGATTTTTGTCAGATTTAGAAAACTTTTGGCTACTCTGACTGTTACAGAGTAATTGTCCTTTGTTTTCTTCTGCTCACATAGTTTCTATATTTAAATTTTGGATTCTTTTAGCATAAAAATCTATTATATTTGAAACCGATGTTTTCTCTTTTTCCATACAGCTCCTCGGTTCCCGCCGCCACTTACTGAGAAGCTCATGCTTTCCCCGCGGATCCGTATGCGGCTGTTTTCACATACTAAACTCCCACACATAATTTGATGTGCATCTAAATTTTTCATTCTGCTTTATTTTAGATCTTTCTTTTAGACTTGTATGCCCTCTCATTAATATCATAATTACTTGTACTTGGCAAACATTCAAGTCGAAGTCAATAACTGAAATTATTTTACTATGTGCTCATATGTTTCCCCATTATAATTGGAGGTCGTTGGGTATTATATTATCCACTGTTATTCCCCAGTGTCTAGCTGTATACCTTGCCCATTGAGATTAATCAATAAATCATTATTAGAAATGTGTAAATAACAATACTGGGCAATATATCTCTGTCGGAATACTTTATGTTTAGGTAGCAATGTTGGGTTTGCCATCCAAGTGTAGGAAACCTTGTCTGGTCCGACAGGAACTCTGAGTCCTGGGCAGAGACGGTATTTCCTATCTCTGCTTTGTAAAGGAGGAACCCGAGGCTCAGAAGTGCTTGCGCTGCTTTCTGGAGGCCATGTGAATAAACAGTAGTATTGGAACTGGAATGACATCGTCTGACTCCGAATTTAATGTTCTTAACATTAGAGGTAAAATGACCCCATGCTTGGCCTGGATTTCATTCCTTCTTATTTTTCTTTCAATTCTAAAATAACATTTATCCAAGAGATGTACGAGGTCTAAACCTGATTAATAATGAGACGAACCAATTATCCTCCACTGAAAGCAATGCTCGGGAGCTGAAATAACATTTTCAAAAGGCCAATTTTTAAACGTTATTCTGAGAGATAATATTAATTACATGTCTGAGGATGATATTAGATAATGAAAAAACATAGTGAGGTTTTTGTTCAACATTTTTAGTGCTTAAATGTTTTTCATTATTTTTATACCTATTTTTTTACCTAAAGACTGTGAAGTCCAATTCTCAAAATGTATATATAAACGTGCATGTTCAGATCCTGCCCAAAGGCTAGACAGAAACGAAGCCCAAGAAATGGCCATGCTGTGTTTCTATACACAATTAACAGGAAAAAAAGTGAACAAGGAAAAAAATAGTTTTCCTGATTTTGGAATTCTTGGATCACTGTTTCTAGTGAGAAAGAAGAAAAGAAAATAGGTATGACAAAAAAACAAATGTTAAATGATTGTAACAATATAGTTGAAATCCTCTATGTTCTTACATTTAAAAAGGTGTAAGATCTGCTGGGCAAAGGTGCTCCTCTACCATGGCACTGTATGTATTTTAGTTTGCTTGACAATATATTAACTAACTGATTAATTTTAGAACATCAATTTTGAATTTGCGCTCTGTGGTTCATCTCAAAAGGGTCACTATAATAGTTGTAGTTCAAATCAGTTTCATTGTGATTATATTTAAAATCATAGATGCTAATAAATTGCCTTAAAATTTTTATAGTTACTCTATAGATCTATTACTTAAATGTGTATTAGCAAGCTAATATACATTTGTATTTAATAACTGAACGTTCCGAATCTAGATGCAATGCTCATTTCCAGAATTAAGGTTCCTGAGGGAGGAAACAATATTTCTGCTTGTGAAAGCTAAACATAATGCTGTATAATCGATTGGTTCACTTAAAGGCATCAACCATGCTCCCTTTGATGATAGATTAAGTAAATATGAGAGCAGACAGCAGCGACATTATGGGTTATTATACAGCATATTGTAGTAAGGATTATGAAAATTGGTCATGGTCTAGAGCAAGCAATATGGATGAAAAGGCTTTATGAGAAATGTATTTACAAAGAAATCGAGGGAAATATTTATATTAATTATAAAAGTGGTGAATAGTGATATATGGAGTCAATTAAAACCAAAATAGTTTTTTAAGGATTTTCCAGAAGCAGAAAACAGTTCCTGACCTTTAGAAAATTGCCAACATTTTCATACAGGCTTATTCTTTATGCAAAGAAAAATGTCCTGTTGCATGTGAAATGGAAAAAAGGAACAACAAACCTGAGTGAACAAGAAACTGTTACAACCCCTAACAGCTTTCAGCAGAAAGGCAAAAACGATGCAGGTGATGGCTAACACTAATGAGATGAGTTACGGATGAGCAGGATGAACTCTTGGCTTCCCTTGACTACACACAACAGCCTTGAAGCTCCGGACAGGCGAGAGCTCGCGCAGCCGGTGCAGCTTGCCCCGAGGTAGGTTTCTGTGTTAAACCACACGGGGAGACCAACGGTGACACTACACTGTGCGTGGCTCACAGGCTTGACTGACAAAGGGAGGAGGGGCAGCCACGGGGGAGTGGCTGCATGCAGAGGAGCTGTAAAGACCAGATAGCTGGCAAAGGCAGCCTTTCTCCCCTCTGATCTTACTATCCCCAACGGTGATCTGCACCAGTCCCCTTTCTCCCTGTCACTGTAAAGTAAAAAAAAAAAAAACAAAAAACCAAGGGTATGGCCAATACAACACAGAACGGGATCCTGTACTTGGGTGACATTCACTACGTATGCTTTGCTTAAAATCATCCCCTTAAAAAGCAGTTGGTGATCTTTCAAGTAATGTGAGTCTATCCCAATGTTACTACTGAATTACCCATCCAGTTTCCCCCGCTGCAGGAAGGGACCAACACCTGCATCTTGCTCCCCCTTTTTTTTTTTTCAAACAAAGCTGTGGTGAAATGAATTGGAACCGAAAGCTGCGATCAGTAGAGGGCGCTAGGACGGAAGGTACTTTGTTTCCTTCCCATCCAGGATAACTGTGCTCCTTATCAAAGCGAATTCCAACTCCTACTGCTCATTAAGGCTGTCATGTTTCTCACAGACTCATCTGCCTTATAATTGAAATTCTTATTTTAACAGCATTATCTTAATGTTATTGCTAGCTATGGAATGTCTTGTGAAGAGTGCAACATTAAAGTTAATTTGGCCCTACATCTCTGGTAATGGATACTGTCTGGAATATAATTAACTGTAGATACTCCAACGTGGACTGAAATATGTCACGGTTTCTTCCTCTATTATTGCAGTTTGTCTGAGGAGGCCCTTCCCGTGGTTGCTTATCATTTCTCGCATCTGACTAATCCCATTTTGCTCGTGGTCTTTTGCTGTTCGTGTGGCAAAAATCAGAACTCCCAATCATGTGAAGTTTCTTTTCATTTCTCTTTGTTTATTGTTAATTAAAGCTGGTTAGGCACTTCAGTGGAGCTCCCCAGGGAGAAAAATTAGATCAGTATTATAATAAGAATTAAGAAATTACTCCTAGAATTATAGCTAATGTGTAATTTAAAAATATAATATAGTAAATAAAAAAATAGATCAAATGACCTCAATTGTTCATTTAAGTAGCACTTTCCATTAAGCAAAATCTGCAGTTCTTATAATTTAATGTCTATACAATGCTACTAAAACAACTATATACATAATATGCTTAAAAAGTAAAATAATCTCACTTAATAAGCTTTTATTCCTGTTCAGGTATGATTTCCCATTGCTTATTGAATAAATGACTGGAAGAATATTCCTAGCAAATACTCCATATACTTTACATATAAGTGGGTCAAACCAAAAGACTAATACAACCTTACAGATAAATACTAGAAATTAACTTTTAAAAATTAAAGACTTTAAAAGTTACTTTCAATACTAAAGTGATAGAACAAGAACTCAAAGATTCAATTAAAACTTAATCTAGCCCTGGCTGGCATAGCTCAGTGGATTGAGCGCGGGCTTGCGAACCAAAGTGTCGCAGGTTCGATTCCCAGCCAGGGTACATTCCTGGGTTACAGGCCATAACCCCCAGCAACCGCACATTGATGTTTCTCTCTCTCTCTCTCTCTATCCCTCTCCCTTTCCTCTCCAAAAATAAATAAATAAAATTAAAAAAAAAAACAAAACAAAAAACTTAATCTTTGATGCCTGGGATCTGCTTCAAACTAATCACTGTAGGGCCGGGGTGTTGTGAGGACGACGGTGTTTGTAAATGAACCAAGATTATGAGTCACCAGTTGTTAAGGATGGGCAATATGATTGCTTCCTTTTTCCGTGTCCTTACATTTGGTTATTATAAAAGTTAAAAATTAGTATTTGACGTTAATATTTTATTTATTTAATGGAGTCAATTCATTAAAGAGGGCCTCATAAGGAGCTGGAAAATGCATTTCTGGATTCTTGTTTTATAGGCACAAATTAGATATCCTATGCTCTCTGCCTTTTATTTTATATTTCTCAGTTAATGTCCATGCATATATATCTATAAAAAATTAATATTTGAAGATATGCATGCCTATTAATGGGTAGACAAGTTCCACCTAATAGAAAAGAAATTTAGGCTCCCTCAAAACCAAATACAATGACAATTTCCACATACATATTAGAATGACAAAACAAAATACAAAAATATCAATAATACCCAGTGCTGGTGAAGATGCAAAGCAATCACAACTTTCATACATTGCTGATGGGAATACAAAATGATATGGCCACTTTGAAAAACTGTTCAAGTTAAACCTACTTTTACCGTATGACCTAGCAGTCTGATAAATATTCACCCAAGAGAAAACAGAAACATTTTCATAAAAGATCTGCATGCGAAAGAATGCAGGTGCATTCACAAGAGCTCCAGAATGAAAATCATCCAAATGTCTACCACCTGGTGATTGCATAAATCAATTATGATGCGCCCACACAGTGGAATGATACTCAGCAATAGAATATACTGCTGACACCGATAATCATTTGGACGGATCCTGAAAACACTGTGCCAAGTGAAAGAAGCAGGCATCAAAGGCCACACGGAGCATAGTTCCATGTACACAACTTTCTGGAAAAGGCAAAACTGTAGGCACAGCAATCAGATAAGTGGCGCTAGGGGTGTGGGCTGAGGGATGGGAGTGCCTGTGGAGGCACGTGAGGGAACTTCCTGCAGCGACCGACACATTCTGCATCTGGGCTGAGGGGTGTACGCTTCATGACTGTGTACAATGGATGGAGCAGGGGTGGGGGTTTCTATTTCTATAATCGGCCTTTCTCATTTTTCAAAGTTTCTTACAATCGGAATGTTTTAATTTTCTAATTGGGCAAAGAAACTAACATTTCTTAAGAATTAATAACTGCCCTGGCTGGGGTAGCTCAGTGGATTGAGCGCAGACCTGGCAACCAAAGGGTTGCCAGTTCAATTCCCAGTCGGGGCACATGCCTGGGTTGTGGGCCAAGTCCCCAGTGGGGGGCATGCGAGAGGCAACCACACATTGATGTTTCTCTCCCTCTCTCTCTTCTTCCCTTCCCCTCTCTAAAAATAAATAAATAAAGTCTTTATAAAAAGAATTAATAACTAATATATGACGACCAAATGGCCTGGACAATTCAAGAACACATAGTATACCACATAACACGTCAGTAATGCCAACCACATTTCTTTCAGTGTTTGATGAAACCTGTGCGTGTGCATTGATATACACATTTACGTGTGCATACACTCATGCTTCGTTCAGTACAGTGGACACTGACTGGAGGTGTTTTAGGGAATCAAGTTTTATGGTGGAAAGTGATCAGATATTAATGTAATTATAATAAAATGACTGTATTATTAATTATCCCCAAACTCAACTTCCTTTTGAGGAATCAAAAGCATTCTGGAATACCGTGGTGCTTCAGGTCTGCCATCGCATGCATCAGTTATTTATTCTAGTGCATGAGAGAACGCGGCGCAACAGAGCTAGTCTGAGCGAGAAAGAAGGAAGCAACAGCAGGAGGAGGGCATAATTAAAGGGTGAGGTAATTAATGGCAAGTCATTCTCCACGGGAGATTCTAAGATGCTCTACAGCGCTGACAACACTAGAAACATCTTTGTGTGGTCTGCAGCGCCTAGTATAATGCATCACTCATTTTCTTGTTATTTTTCTTTTAGGCCAAATAAATGAGGTCATCAAAATTTAATGCGCTTGGAATAAAATGTTACATGGAACTGCTTGGAATGCAATTTATATCAAGACAAAATTATTCTATTCTGAGAATGTACTTTTAAAAAATTCACAGAAACACAGACACAGAGGTCATAATGTATCATTTAAAAGAGAGGTTCAAGGACCACGTATATAATGCATACTTCAAAAATCCATATGATTTTGAAAGAGTGAATATTCTAATAAGTTATAAGCAAAACACTTGTGTAGGATATGTGTCTGGGTAGGGAGCAGACGTATGAGACATTTCTATACATTCCTCTTGATTTTGCTGTGAGCTTAAAACCACTCCAAAAAATAAAGGTTAAAAAATAAAATATGTAAGTTTAGTAATACTTAATGTTCACTTGCATATACTCACAGAGTACATAATCATTTGTACTTACTTTTTCCCTAGCAGATATATTTATATGTAAACACATTATATATATTTATATATAGATAAAACACTGACTGAATGATGTTTTACGATGTGATTATCAAAAGATTTTGCTGTTCACTCAAAATCATGCCTTTCTAAACAAAATTGGTTTTTGTTTATTTTTAGAAATTAAGTCCAAGACATTGTATGTGTATTTTAGTGCATTAAAGTAAAATAATGTTGCAAAATGGAATGATTAGAGCACAGATATACCTTATTCAGAAAAGCCAACAAATAAGGCTAAACCAGGGAGTCCTATCTACTTTATAACTCAAATCTCTAACAAGATCTCAAGCACTAAATTTTCCCCTCACTCCTAATTAAACTGTTATTCACAAGGGTAGAGACCGTGCTCCTGTATTAATTTCTGTATCCTCAATGCTCGACATATAGGAGGCAGACAGTAAGAGTTAGATTAGTATTTAAGTAGTGAATTAATTAACTAATTAATTAATCTCAACTCTATCCCCTGAGCTATTCATATTGTCAGCCTAGACCTTCGTCTTCACCATTGACCCTCAGCATCCCTTTAAAAGGAGTTCTCATATCGGTACCCTAGAATCTCTCCTTGACGACTCTCTTCCGTTATTCACCTTGCCAACATCTAACCTTGAGGAAACCCCACCGTCTGGTTCCCTCACTCCTGACTCTAGCTCTAAGGTCATCACGGTATAAAGTCGTCGTCCTTACTACACACCAAGTTTCTTTGGGTTTTCATTGCTGCTCAGAAATCCTTTTGTCACCTTAAGATAATCTTTTTCATTTATTTCTTCCTTTATTCATGCAGTCTCCCCGCGCCCCCCCCCCCACGCCCCCCAAGACTAGCAGAAATAGTTGAATTCTACCGAACAGGCAAGTTCTTCCGGGACAAGGAAACCGGAGGAACAAAGACAGGGAAGGGACAGCGGGTGGGGATCAGACGGTTGGCGGGAGACGGCAAGAGATGCTGGGACAGGAAGACAGGGACTGGGTCCCTGGAGGTCCCTTAGGCAGAGCAGTTTCAGATTTTACTGAAAGAGAAGGGGAACCATGGGGAAATTGGATATGGACAGATTTGCCCCCTAGAAGGATCTCTTTGGTAGCAACGTGGAAAATAGCCTGGAAGAGGGAGGGAGGTAAATAGCATCAGGAAGACCAGGAAGAAGGGTAATGTTAAACGTTTTGGGGGGGGGGGGCGGATCCTGAAGGCTTGACACAGAAGAGGAGGAGTGGGGATGAAGTGATGGATTTACACTATGTTTAAGCTGGAGAACTGACAGGGCTCCATGACTGATAGAAAATGCGAACAGAGGACAGACCCCCCAGTGCTCTGTCTGAAGCAGCTGTCACAGTCTCTCCAAGGAGGGTTTCACATCTCCTCTGTCATTCTTAAATCTCACTCTTGCACCCTCAGCTCAAGCGCTGCAGGTGACCTGACTTCAAATATTACCATAAAAAATGATAAAATTGTTAAAGGTAAACTGCTTTCACCTGGAAATCCTCTAAATGTTTATCTACCCATCATTTTCTTTTCTTGACTTTCCAAAATTAATCCTTTCTATTTTGTCTTTCCAAAAATTGTACTTGTTTCCTTGATCCTCTCTCTCCCTTCATGTACATTTCCCCCCTTCGCCATTTCTTCTTCCAAAGAAACTTCCTCTTGAACTGGTCAATTTCTTAAACTACCATCTCGTTTCCTTCCTTTTAACAATACCAATTTCCAAAAGTAGTCTACCCCTGCTGCTGATACTTCCTCATCTCCAACCCAGCCCTATTGCCTGGTTTCCATCATTCCATAGGAACCACTTCCTCCAAAGTCCCCAGGGACAACAAATTACCCAATGTCCCCTCGGGTCCCACAGTTCCTCTCCACCGACTGCTTAGGAAATGGACGCCATCTTTGCCACCTCATCCTGGAGCTTTCCTAGAATCTGCCTTTGCTGCTCTTTCTCTTCTCACGCTCCTGACTTCGAGTGCACACGAAGGGCTCCCAGCATTACAACCCCTTCCTCTCTTTGCCTCAGACTCTCTCTCGACATTCAGTCAGCTATTTCATTCTGTAAATTCTATCTCTTTGCAGTTTTCAAATGTGTTTGCTCCTTTACACTTTGACAGCCACTAGTGCAGGGGCTAACTTCCCAATTGTTTTTCAGTTATTCTTCAATACAATTGATGTTACAAAGTGCTGACAGTATAGTCTTTCTAAAAATCAAACCCAAAACTCTTTTGCTCAGAAGTCTTGCATGTGATCCTCAGCATCTCCTTAAGGATGACTTTCCTACTGTACTCCTGCGTCTTCTGCTTTGATGCCCGCAATTCCTCCCTCACTTAGGTGTTGTATGTAATCCTGTCTTTCCCTTGTTTCACATGTACAACACCTTCTGCTTCTCCCTTTGTTCACGCCGCCCTCTCAGCTTGGTGTGCCTCATACTACGTCTGCCTATGGATGTCTCACCTGTCTTTAAGGGCCAAGACCAACTACAATGTTTCAGGCAACGTTCCGCCATATCCTGAGTTTTAAGCTCCTTTCTTACTCTTCATTATGTTTATTGTCCTGTTAGCATTAATCACATATATTTTAGTAGAGTATTTTTACATCTTATCTCTTTTATTCATATATAAGTTTCTGGAAGAGATAGACAATGTCTTTCTATCTCCATCACCCACATGCTTTGCACATGGTCAGACTGGTAAATATTTGCTGACCTAATTTTTCATAGTATGTTCTTTCTAAGAGACTTTCCATTATGAAATATGAAAAAAATGATACTGGGTCATGTTTGCTTTGTCTCCTAAGATATATTAGGGATGGCAAAAGCCATGAATAGCAGCTTCTTCTTCATGAAAAATTCCACATAAACTTCACTTATATAATATTTAGTCTGCTATATTTTTATATGTCATTAATAGTTAATCCAGAGCCTTTCTTCATGAATCAAAAATTAAAAGAGGCTTACAATAAGTATGAACAAAATTTTAAGGTATAACTATAAACAAACACCTCTGGTAAAAAATGACCCTTAATTTAAAAAAAAATATTAAGACAAGGTCAAATTTCAGATTATATACCCTAACTTTCCACCTAGTTACTATTTTATTTTCTAAGTAAATTATGGGAACCTATGAAAATGTTTTACTTAGAGTTCACCGTTATTGGTTTCTTAGTTTCTACATTTAAAATACCTAACACGATACTTGCAATATCTGGGATTTCATTTGATAAGACTTCTGTTTGCTTCAACAGTATTTTACAGAATTCTTACAGTCAGTTATGTAATTGAGGTTATGAACCTGATATTATCCACTAATGCATACATTGGAAAGGAGTAGGAAATACGGGTTAAATTACTAACAAATGTTACATGAAATGTAAGCAAAAGCATATTACACAGAAACACAAATTTAATATAACAACAACATTCACAGGAAACTATAGCCTAATAAAAAATTTAATCAAAAATCATAAAATAACTATTATCCGCTGCTACCGCACAGGAAGTGCTCCAAGGCTTCTAAAGATCAGGAAAGGGGCCAAACAGTCTCGAACTACTTCTTGTTGTTGCTGCTGATTAACCAATATTAAGGCGCTGTTAGTTTTGTTAATATTCATGTTTAATGTTTATGTTAATATTAATAGTTTTGTTAGTAATAATATTAACATTAATATTTTAAAATATACCAGGGGTGCATGGTAAAAGTGTTCGACAGTACTCGACAACACCCTGCTGTGTCTCACAGTCTCGCGGAAGCACAGTCTGCATGTGCTGCTGAGCACATCAGCTCTGATGGGTCCAGTACATGTCGGTTTTAGCTGAGAGTAGGTGAAGGACAGGGGAGGGGTGAAAAGTTGAGGCTTTTTATTCAGTAAAAAAACCAAGAACATAAAAATTTTTAAAAATGTATAGGGAAGCATGCTCTAAACACTGGCCTTTGTAGCGTGCCCATGAGGTCTGATTCAGTGTTTTTTTTTTTTCAGAATAACCAAAAATGCTCTTCAGCATTAATTGTAATTGTACCTAGGTTTTTGAAGGAGCCTGTTTTTACATTCCTTGCTCTCCTTGAAGAAAAGCAAAATGTCAAAATAGCAAGTTAGTCACACGAGGGCATTTTTATAAAAGGGAATGAAATATTTCCACTCTATAGTGTTTCTTAATTTTCCTACTTAAACATCTTACTATACATAAAGTATAAATAAAACAGTAATAAACATACAAGTAAATTACTATGCCTCGAAAAGTGTTGATTAGCCACTAATTACAACCTGTGGCTTCTGCTTCTCTGGGGATTATTATTTTCAAAAACCATTTCATGTATTACTTCAGGGTTCTAATACCACATTTACTTGCACATAATGATTGCTGTTTCACCACACTGTTTCTGCATCTGCAATAAAAGGATATACTAACACTGTCATTACCACAAATCAAAAATACTGTGTTCTACAGTTCTCAACATTCAAAAATGAAACTATATAATTAAAATGCGACTCATCCACCTTTTATAGCCAACTTCATTAATATAGACGTGAATTGTTAATTAAGGGATATTGAGCGCTTCAGGGACCATAGAGAGCCTTTGTTTCTTCCATCATACCTGTATCTTTAATTTCTTTAGCTCCTCTCCGTCAGGGAAAGGCTGCCAGGTGAGCAGTGTGTCCCTCTTGCCTAGGCTAATAGATTCTCCAGTGGCTTTTGTTACAGCTCATGTCATACTATTAAAACTAGGTGCCTTCAAAATGGCATAATATATGTCGCTGAAGCTTGTCAACTCAAGATAATTAGACTCTGTTTGGCTTCACAAGCAGACGCAGATTAGAGAAGCAATATAAATACGCAAATCACCGAGGCCCCCTTTCGGCGGGGCCGTTCCTACCTCCAACGGCCCTCGGAGGAAGTCTGTTTGATCAGCTCCCACTTCCAGCGCTACGTCAACAGAAGCAAAGGGACGGCTGGCCATCTGCTGTCGCTCCCGGAGTAGTTGCTGCAGAGAGTTAAAAATGATTCCTTTTAAAATAGGTTTAAAATCCATTAATGTCAACAGTATCTGGTTGTATTTTGAACAAATGGCACTCTCGGAATTTAGAATTCATCTAATACACATATGCCCATTGAGATCGCTGGAAATGAAAATGGTTTCTCTCCACGGCCTGGGTTATATCACCATAGAGGCTTTAAATGTACGGCGCTTGCGGAGGGCTTCTTGCCGACCTCCATCCCACCCGCACACCTAACGAAATGTGCTCAAAAGCATTTTGAAAACATCAGTTGAAAGGTGTTACCTAACTAAGAAGTGCTATTGTTATAATGGCCATGCCCAGTTTTCCCACTCTAGCTCCTGCTTTTATATTAGCTGAAAGGGAGCAACAGTAAAAACGTTTAAGAAATGTCAATGAAAAGTTGTCAAAATTAATAGAGGTGAAAGGAGCATACACCTTGCAAGATTAAGTCTTGTAAGGTCGTCGAGATCCCCTATCAATTGCTAAGGAACCAGCAGTTGTTATGGGCAGCACTCACACCTGTATGCAAAGCCTCTCTGTTCATCATTTAAAATGAAGGGTGACTGGTATGTTGCAAGAACTTTGTGCCGGGGCTTCACCCCCAGGCATTTGTTTCTTGTTCCTTGTGCCTTTGGCCAAGCTAACATCAATAAACTAGCAAGTCCCAGCCACTTCCAAGATGATTTACATTTCTGCCTTTCCTTGTAATTACAATATTCATTAAGTTATGATAGGGAAAAAAATTGATGACCGGCACCAGATATTGCAAACCTTGCCCTTCTCATTCCATGCAGCTAATAAAAATATTATTAAATATTAAAAGTGGATGGGCAATGCAATTAAATACCCTTTCAAATGAGGAGAAAATTGTATCATTGAAGAAAGACAAATCCTTGAACACAATGAATGGTTTCATTACTCATTGAGATTATTTTAACTCAGTGGCATTAACTTAAAACATCCACTGGCCTGTAAATGTACATGTACATAGTACTGTGGTACATCATTCATAAAATTCCCTTTTAGATGACGAAGCAGCACAGGCTGACACCTGATGGCAGTTTATTATTTAACATTTTGTCCTGACACTTGTGACATAGTATTGATGCTGTTCGTGAAGTGTGCAGCTACAGTATCATTTCAGGCCTTGCTCTGTCATTATTAAAAAAAGAATGTCCATGTGCCAATATAAAACAGAAGTAATGCAACTATTATGGAGTAACGGTTTGTTCTTATAATGAACATACCTATATCTATATATGCTGTACCTATCTATATGTAATAGACATACTAAAAGATTTAAAGTAAAAATAAATGGGATCTAAACCACCAAATTATTTGCTTTAACATAAATTCAAAATGATAATAAAAACACAGCTGCTAGCAAATAGAATCTTGTTTGAGCCTCTCTCAGTAGGAGTGGCCAGTTGAATACCGAGTCTACACAAATGCAAACAATGTTACTTCAAATGCCAAGGGCACCAAGTGTAGGGAACACCATGCTCTTTGTGGTAAAAACATATACATATTCACCAACACACACATACACAAACATACACAAGTATGCAAAGTACCTTTGCTATAGCAATATGCAAATAGCCTTAAGAAAATTGCAAATTATAGTTTAGGTTTGAACACCAGTTTCTAACATTTGTATTAAAAAGTTTCTTTATTAATACTAGTTGTCCTTAGCTTACCAATGGTAGCTCACATAATTACATGATTTTTTGTGTGTCTAGTGTATATTTTAATATCAAGGACAATATTATAAATGTCAAATTACTCATCCCCTGTCATTACAATGCCATAACCATCCAGAATGCTCTATGTTTATGACTTTGGGGGCTTTCTTTTTAAAATTTTTTAATGTTGTTCAATTACAGTTGCCCCATTTTCCCCCATCGCTCTCCCCTGCCTTGCCCACCCCCGCCTCCCATGGGCAATCCTCCCCCTGTTGTCTTTGTCCAGGGGTCCTTTATGTATGTTCCTTAGCTTGACCCTCCCCCTTCTATAATTACATGATTTTTAACAAAATGAACAGCTTCCGTTTCCTCATCTTACCTTTCCCCTACATCTAAAAGGTCTACAAGATATAGCTAATGAAGAGTCAATCCCACAAACTGTAATATAAATCTACAAACATTCCATATTCACTATCTCTGACAAACAGAGTTTTCTGCAACATGATATATTATTGTGACCCCAACATTCACAATAAAGAAAAATCAGTGACAGTCATAATTTTTTGCTCAACTTTCTATTTATTAGTAGAAAACAAAAGTATTTTTAATGATTCCAGGTTGTCTTCTGAGCTTCAAGTTTCCATCACTTTTTAAGAATTGAATATCTACTATAGCACTCTTTGCAAAAAAGAAGGAAAAAAAAAACAATATTCTTGCCCAGGCCTGTAACACTACAGCTTGTAAACAAGACATGATAAAATACATGTAATTAGAGAAGAAAGTAGTATACAGTAAAGGACACGAGGCGGGAAATAGCTGAATGAACTCCTTCCAGGTTACTTAGCAGAGGGCCAGGACTCCGGCTGACATACTGACTTCCTGACTTCGGGAAAATAATGTAAACATTCTGACTGTGAAATGTAGGACGGGTAAATCACTTCCTCCTGAGACCCTCTTGCTTTGACGTGACGGCCTAAAATAATACAATGGGATAACATTACTTGCTTCTAATTTCCAGTCCTCGGTGTCCTCAACAATTATCCTCCCTCCTGCCAGTTACTTCCCAAATTATGCCCCCTCTGGGTCAAAACAAAGAAGAGGTAAATCGCAGGCTCGCAGCTGAAATTTGGCAAAATTTATGATAAATGCTGACAAACGATATAGCTATGCTTGAGTTAGAAGGACCTGTGCTTGAATACCAGTGTTTGCATGTACTAGTTGGTTCAGCTGAACTAAATTATCAAGACTTCTCTACGTCTTGGTGTTCCCCGTCTGTACAGTGGGGGCATTGACATCGTCTCTACCTATACCTCGCCAGTTTGTTTGGAGTCTCAGTTTCTCCACCCACTCTTTATTGGGCTGTAACCAAGTTACCTTTCAGGGCTTCCCACTGCTCATCCTTTCTCTCTATGAAAAGGAAACAGCAGCGACGTAAGGCTGGGACTAAAGAGAGGATGCCCTTGGACTGCTCACCACAGAGGCTGGCACGCAGCGAACGCTTGCTAACCGTTCACTGAGACAATTGCTATATTAAATTTCAGGCTCTGATTTTGTCTTTCAAAACAGCCCACTAATTACCACAGGCCCATTTGCCTGTGCACTAGTGGCACATTTTGCTCTACTGGTCTCCCTTTGAACAAATGTCGCAAATTCGCGTGACAGTTGGAAAATGTCATAATTGTGGTAAAATAAATTTAAATTTGGACGTGCTTTCTGCCATTTGCAACCAAGAGTGATAAGAACTCAACCTGAAAATTGGGAGAATGTAGAGTACTTTCTTAAGAACTTGCAAAAATAATTTATTTGATGATCATGATTTTTATATAAAATGAAGTTTAACACTTTGTACGTCCATAAGAAGTGCTATGACAGATGCTCTGTTTTCTAACTAATCTGCTCTTGCCAATTGTTCAGCAGAAAGACAAAGCCAAGCGAACAAATTGATCATAATACAATAGATCGTAAGCATGCTGCTGTAAATGTTGTGAGGAAATTTAAAAATTAAAGAGTTCTTTATATCACGCCTGTCGTCCATAACTGTTTTACTATTCAAAATCTCCTTCAAAACAGATCATGAAATTAAGAAGAATATATAAACCCATGCTTAACGATGGCAAACATTAATTCTATCGAATGTATACATATATAATTCTTCCACTCAATATTACTACTTTAAATATTGTAGCATTCACCATAATTCATATTCGCCGTATTGTTAGTACCCTGAAGACATACAACTCTCCAACAGACTTCAGGATAACAGCCTTTAGGACACACACACAACAAACCAGTAACTCACTCTGTTCCCGACTGCCTTCACATGTCCTTCCTCCTGTGCCTGCGTTCTGCCTTCTTTCTCCCACTTCCAGTGTCCTCTGCTCCACCCCAAGCTTGGAGTGACCATCCTTCTCATGAATCATTGACTCAGTGAGGAGGACACTATCTCTTTCTGTCTTCATGCTTCTCTGAAATCTTCTCTAATGCAAAAATCTATTTTTATTTATTTTTATTCCCTACAGCACTTAGTTGGCTGTCACAGTTTTCAATGAGTGAACAAGGAATGAGCGGATTAAAGGATCACATTTTGTACCGTCTAAGTGGGAGTGAAGACCAGGCAGGATAAAACTGGTTTTAATTACGAATTAGCCTTTAAAACTATTATGTGTCCTTGAATATTTTAGAGTTTTATAGCCTACCCTCCAAACTAAGTGGATATTGATTTTTTTAGAATGGGACAATTTTGTGAACCTGTATTTTAAGTCAACATCCAGTTCCATGCTGCTCCTCATCCACCTTATTGCGATACTGACAAGACCAGGAAACACTGCCATAGAGTCATAACACATTCACATTTTTAATAAAAATTATATTCCTAAGTTTCTGGAAAAGTATAAAAAGGGCAATCAAAAGGACTGATCATTAATCTTGAGCTTACATTATAAAATGAACCAAGTATTTGAGTGAGAGGTTAAGCAACACTTCATGAAAAGAATACTTCTCTTACTAACAAAATCACCCTTGACAGAGTAATGCAAGTAAACAATCAATTTTGTTCTTCTGGTGTTAGGATGGTGTGTGAAGAAGCAAAGAGAAGTGGCAACGTATTTGGCGTCATTTCACGAGGAAAGCATGCCGTTCTATCCTTTTAGAAAACTAAACCCGCAGGGCACAGTCCTCGAGCTCCTACTCAGAACACTGGGCACCGTCTGCTCCCAGGCCTCCAGTCTGAACGGGTTTCTGCAGGTGATACTAGAAGCTCCTGGGAGCAGCTAGCTGGTCATCTGTTTTGTTTAGGCCGCTTCGATGACTATTTTCCAGGCTACGTTTCATCAGGCTGGAGCTGCCCTGGACAGCGAGTGCTCTGGCAGGTCTGGGCAAACCTTCCGGAACGGGCTCACTGTTCTAGACGCCTTGAAGAACATTTGCGATTCTTGGGAAAAGGTCAAAATGTCAATAGTGACAGGAGTTTGGAAGAACGGTTCTGGGTAACATTGAGGGGCTCCAGACTTCAGCGGAGGAAGTAACTGCAGAGGCGGTGGACACGGCAAGAGAATGAGAATTAGCAGTGGTGACCGAACTGCCAGAACCCTCCATGGGAAGGAACAGATGAAGAGTCGTTCCTTAGGGATGAGCAAGAACGTGGTTTCCTGAAGTGGATGACACTCTTGGGGAGGATGCTGTGAAATGACTGTTGAAATGACAACACGTGTAGAATATGACATAAACTTAGTTGATAAAGCAGTGGCATGTTTTAAGAGTACTGACTCCATCTTTTAACAAAGTTCTACTATGGGTAAAATCATTCAGTGCAGCAAACATCAATGCTGTCTTATTTTTAAGAAGTTGCCATAGCCACCCCAATATCCCACCAGCACTATCCCGATCAGTCAGCAAATGTCAACATCGAGGCAAGACCTTCCAAGGGCAAAAAGACGATGACCCACTGAAGGCTCAGGTGATGGTTAGAACATTTTAGCAATAAAGGATTTTTAATTAAGTTCTGCACATTGTTTTTTTTAGACATAATGTTATTGCACACTTAATAGACTACAGTATAGTATAAATATAACTTTTATATATACTAAAAAACCAAAGACGTGTCACTCATTTTATTGTGGTATTCACTTTACCACAGTGGACCGGAAACCAACCTACGATATCTCCGAGGTATGCCTGTATTTATTTATGGAGCCTGGATTTGAACACAGCAAAGCCTTACCTATTTCTCAGTGGGCAAAACCAGAAGCTGTGTCAAGACATTGCAGAATTTTTTTTTGAAGGTTGCTCCAGGCAATTTAAAAATTAAAATTTGGATTTGTAATCCTTTCTTTGTGGACATAGATGGCATCACTGATTCAGACTTTGCCAAAGATGATCTCACTTCCGGAGGAAAGAAATCATACAGCGTGGATTCATCTAGAATAGTCAAAGACTCAGCCATTTCTGGACACAAGACCATGCTTTCCGGTGAGTGAGAGGAAGTACAACAGACCACTGTAGGGCAGCGTTTCATTGTGTTTGGTTTGCACTTACTGAAAGTGCCGCAAAAAGTCAAAAAATTAAATGTTTATTGCCAAAATTAAAGATTATACTGAGCACTTAAAACAATCATAATTAACAGTACACAGAAGTCTTGTTTGTTCAATATAGTCTTATATAAACAAATAGGTAAAAATATTACAGAAGAAATCACCGCAGGAAACATAAGGGGGTTGGGGAGGGGGGAGAGACAGTGGTGGGAGAGAGGGCTTCACAGCGACCCCAGACCTCTGGGGAAATGGGAGTTGACCTGAATCCTTGAATTCTCAGTCCGTATAGGCAGGCACACATCCCCGAAATCCAGAAGTTTAAAGTACAAAAGTGTATTTCTTGCTCATAGAAAATCTTCTCTAGGACCAAGGAACTCCCCATATGGCTACTCAGCAATCTAGATGCTCTGTCATCGTAATGCAAGGACTGTTTGAGTGTAGTAAGTGTGGGAAAGAAACGAGTGAATCCTGTCCTGGCCAGTGTCTGTCACACCGATGTTTCTCTCCCTTTCTTCCTCCCTTCCCTTTTCTCTAAAACAACAACAACAAAACAAAAAACTAGTGAATCCTGTATGGAATTTTTCATTCCTCAGACCAGAAGGGACATTTATCATTTTCCATGAGCCACACAGCCCACCCTAAATACACAAAGGCCAGAAACTGTGGGGTAACCCTGGAATATGGGGTACATGAAAGGAAGCCAGAAAAGAACATTTCAGGCAGAGGGAATAGCAAGCGCAGGGTTCCCGAGGCAAGTTGGAGCTGGAAGTTTTCAAGAAACAGAGAAATGGCTGAGCCTTATTCAGCAAGGCGGCAAGGAGCAGAACGGTCAAAGGTTAAGAGACATCGAAATAACACATATAAATTATCAGGCACCATGGGATCCAAATGAATCAGATTCATTATTTTTTAAAACATAATTTCTCTTTATATTGCTTAGAGAGTCCATTCCTATAATGTGAGAAGCAGTTTGGAACAAGCAGGCAAAAGAAACAGGCTTTACCATCCAAATAAACTTATTTAAGACATAACCCAGAAAACGGCAACAGCAGTTAATCGCAAATGCAATAAGTATCAAAAGGTCAATTTTGTATGTAACGTTCTTTAATACAAAAGGCCAGGTGGTTGTAATTTATCTGAACAAATCAAAATGAACAAAAGGATGAGTACTGAAAAGGTCATTTAAAAGCTACATCCCCAGAATGGATACTTAATATTACTCCTCAAAGAGCAAAATGGAAAGCTGGATAATTTCAAACTTTGAAACTTGAGCTAGGAAAAAAAAAATGTTTTTCCCACACAGAATACCCTCACAGTCCTACTGTGGAATATATTACTTTCCCAAGTTAGAGGTCTGAGTTGTAAGAAAAATCCACGCCCTGCTCTCAAGAAGAGCAAATTAATGTCGATGACATCCAAG
Source organism: Phyllostomus hastatus (assembly GCF_019186645.2). Taxonomy (NCBI): domain Eukaryota; kingdom Metazoa; phylum Chordata; class Mammalia; order Chiroptera; family Phyllostomidae; genus Phyllostomus; species Phyllostomus hastatus. Next base: position 24,479,288 of record NW_025334004.1, on the reverse strand, counting down.
AGGCGCACAATCCGATCAAGTCAACCTTGACGAGTGGAAATATAAAGGCAGCTGATTACAAAAGAAATGACACATCTGCTCTGGCGTGTGTGCCGGGAATTTACAACTGGAGGCTCGTCTCACAATAAAACTCAGATCCACCCTTCAGGAGTTTCTCCCTCTCTCCTTAAGAAGTAATTTACTAAAGAAAGGGTTTTTTTTTTCCCTCCCTGATTCTGGGAATCCATACAAAGCACAAGATCCATTTCTGAACCACAGTATGTGACCTCCTAGGTTCAGAAATTCTAAATGCAACATAATCCATTTAGCTTTTTCATTTAGTGTACGAGGAGTTCATGTTGATCATTTAGATAGTTTGTGACAATAATCTGGAAGTTCTTCAAGTACTTAAGTCCTTCTAGAGACATAAATGACTAAAAAACTGCCATTTTCATTGCAATCAATATTTTAAAACTATTTCTTCCCTTTACGGGAAATGTGATTATTTTGTTATTAGCTAACGGAGGCATTTTTCAGTTCAATGTTGAGAAACTCAAAAATGATTCTTTTCTGAAATGTTTCTTTGGGAAACAGAACATCTGTTAATTATAAACTTTCAAGTCTTTATTTGGAAGGTACTTGTGATGTCCATTGACTAATCCCTGTGATCAATTAATATTCACTGTTATTTTTCAATCTTTTGTGAAAGAAGAAAACTGTTTTTAATAACTAATTTCAATTTTTTAAAAAATATTTTAAATCTGAAGGGCAGTTGGAAAGCAGCATAGATCACTCCTGACTGATACAAATTGGCTTTCTTATATACTGGGAACAGTGTGTTAAATCACAAAAATCAGAATGTAAGAAAATCAATGGTCATAGCAGACTCATTGGAGTAACTCATTCTCGGAGCTGGAAGGAAACCTAGAGGTTACCTGGTTCAATTTTCCCATTAAAGCAGGGTCAAAAGTGCTAAGACTTTTCTGACAAATGGTGATTCGGCACCCTCGAATATATATAGCAAAAGGACTACTTTAACAAGGCAGTCTTTTTTCCCAGAGATTTATAACATTGTTAAAAAATTCAATATACTGAATGAAAACCTATTCGTGGGCTCTTTTTGGACCATTAAAATGAAATGGGACATTTCTTTTCTCATTTACTAAAATTCCTTTAACTATACATTATGTATCTGAATCTTTTCTCATGTCTTCAAATTAAACAGTTCCAGTATCTTGCACTGTTCATTCATTCTTTATGCAAATATCCTGGGAACGCTAGTGTTCTGAGAGCGAGACCACGCAGTGGCATTTAGGCGATAAGGCACGTTGTCCTGTCCTCAAGGAGGTGGCTCACGCAGTCTCACAAGCAGGACGGAGCTGTTTCTCCTGCCACATGGTTTTCGGCGTCCTTTCAGTGTCCCTCTCAGAATGTTTAATGAACACAATGATATCGACAAGATCTGACTAGTATCGAAGGTTGGAGAATTGTTTTTCTTCATGTATTCTAAATTAACATGCATTTTTGAAATAGGTTTTTTTTTTGTTTGTTTCATTTTTGAGACCACGCTGGTGTTGGCCCCAATCAACAATTCCAGGTCTTCCTCACGTGAACTTTGATCAAAACAAGTGTTCCCGGCTTCGCACTTCCTCGAGTGTTATTTTTTTAAATGTAAATGAAGAACTTCACACTGTATTCGTTCATAGTTCACGTTTGGTTGCTGTTGGAATTGTTTTTAGCTTCTTCTTCCTTGAGTGCAGACCTCTCTCGGACCCTCTGAACTTGCAGCTGACACGGCCACCTCTCCCCAGAGCGGCACTGGCGTTGAGCTCCCCTTCCGTCTCCTCGGCCAGGCCGATGCCACAGAAAGGAATAACGCCAGTGCGCTTCCTCACTTGCTAGTACTCGGGGGCAAAACACAGGATCCACCGAGAGAATGATTTTGCCTTTTACATTCCAGGACTTCCCCCGTACAGTGATGTGAAAAAACAGAACAGATAACGCATATGGGTTTTTAGTAACATTTGGTTTATTTTTATAGGCTACATCCACATATACACTTTGGGGGAAAACAGGCCTAAGATAGCCCCTAGCTAGCAGACTGGGAACACTTTATTTTCAAAGCTTGTGAAATCAACCTTTTTTATTGTAAAAATTCATCCAGAAAATACCCTCCCTAGACCTTCCCCTGAAGGAGTACTTCGGATCTGGTGGGAAGCAGAAAACCCCAACTCTGTGAATGAACGATGCCTCTGGCTGAGACTAAATAGGATAAGAATTATGAAAGAATAGTTTTTGGAATTTATTCAAAGAATTTTTAACTCACAAAGGCAAACTAATTTTATTTTGGGCTTTACTTATAATCTCATATTAAAAACAAATATAATCTTTTAAACATTAGTGATTCCCCCCCCAAAAAAAAATTCGACGGAGTAAGGAGACTTGATTCCATTTGAGCATTTCTATATTGTTGGAATTTTATTATTTATCTCTAAGTATTTTAGAATTTGATATAATTTATATTTTAGGTGGGAACTGAGACACCAGGGCGTGCAGCCACTCACATGGTTGACTGCAGGGGGTGAGATGCCCCATCCTATTGATGAATCGGGGTGCCTTCAACTCTGGTCCATGTCTCCTCCTCTTAGAAGCTAATCTGCCTGCAGATGATGTGAATCCTACTGTGGTCCTTCACCCCCTAACTTCGTATCTGGGAAGGCCTCCTCTGAGGAAATCGTGCCCCAGGTGAGCACTAGCCGTGGCAAGTGATGAAATCGGCCTAGTTCTGGAGCTCGTTATCAGCAACCTCGACGGGTTTATATGCCCAAAGCCATTTAATTGTTTAGTTCACATTTGTTTAGAATCCAGGCAGAGAAAAGAGTGCTAATGATCGCCTCCCCACTCAGAAACCACCAACAATAACTATACTATTACCCAGTGTCCATTTTTCTATCCAGTTCAAAAAAACGCACCAGATATTGTTGAATTCTTTGCTGAAGTCAAGCTACATTGTATCTGCAGGATATCTGTGCTGTATCAGCCAGGTTATCCTCACAAATAAAATATGAAAGCTCAGTCTTGGAGTCTTAACTCACTTGTGGCTTTAAACTTGAACACCATTGCTTTTACTTAATAAATGAATGAATAAGTGTTTAATTAGGATACCTAACTTTATTTTAGTATCTCTTGCCATTGGGTCAAATACAGCTTTTCTGTAAACACTTTGAAATCTACTTTGCTCAAGTCTTGGGTACGCATAAGCCTACCTCATTCCGTGTCCTTACTTTCATGCACTCTGAAATGACAAGGTCAATTTCCCTCTCTCAGGACTTCCACACCCCAGCCCGGGTGGGAGCTTTCTTCACCGTTCTCTCTACCTTCTGAGAGTTGAGCTGTCAGCAAAGCAGGCCAGGAACTGATTGTATCTGCGGCTTTCAGCAGAGAGTGCTTTCCCGCAGATGTCCAGATGGCTTCCATCCCCTCACACCCACTCCGCCTGGACTTGGTGCCAGGGTGGTCACCTGCCTTGGGACAAAGGCCGTTTATCACAGGTCACGCAGTTATGACTGCGCACACTTGCAGCTCCAGGGGCATGTTTTGGAATTGGATCAAGTGCAGTACTCATTAGAACAACACCAGATACCGTCTCTAAAAGGTAAGTAATCTGACTCGTGTACGTGTCTCCATTTACCGCACCCTTCCATGGCTGCTACCGTGGCTCCTGAGCACCAGTGCTCCGCCGTAGGACTATCACACGGCCAAGTCTCTCAGTGCTTGCAATGCTACCTCATTGTATTTTTCTCTTAATATAGGGCGAGTGACTTTCTTTGGTGACGAATGCACCCGTAGTCTATGATACCCCATCAGTCGTCAGGGAAATGGGAGTCCTCCACAATGAAGATGCTTTGCTGTATCTGCAGAGACTGGAGACTAGCCAGAAATGGGCCTGAGCGCATGTTTTCTAGATCACCACTCTATTTCAAATTGAGATTCAAAGTATGAAATGTGAACTTACATTGTAGAAGATTTTAATGACAAAATAAGTCAGCGATGCAAACGTGTGATCCGTCGTCAAATGAGTGGCATAAACAAATGCCATGATCGCAGAAAAAGACAGTTTCCACGGGCTGGACTGGTGCTAGAGGTCTAGGAAGTCTGTGAGACAAGACTGACCCTTCGAGGAAGTAAGTGCAGGGCTTGGACAAGCTGTATCATGTTGATTAAGTAACAGTTTGGGTCAGAATAATTATTTTATTTCACAACTCTGTTTTATGAGAATAAATAAAGCCCCTTTCCTTTCATTTACACATTCCTGTATATTACTTCTTTTCATTTGTCAAACTCTATATACATTGTTTTTCTTTCTTGTTCCTTTCACCTGGAGTCTCTCAAACTATCTCATCTGCCTTTTCTATTCCTTTTCAGGCACAGTAACCACCAAGTAAGTTTTTACTCTTCAAACATACTGGAAAAAGCTTGTGATATCGGTATTTGAAAAATAGTTGTATCAACTATTTCTTTGCCATAGGCTTTGCTCACCTAACACTGTGATATGTCGTATTTGGACATGCATGCTATACAAGTGAGTGACACGCCAACAAACACCAAAAGAATTCCACCACTGTAGTGTTAATTAAGGCTTTGTTAATGAAGAAACCACCTTATATCCATGGACAATTTGAAGGCCTCAAGAAAGAAAACCTCAAAAAATTAGTGGATTATTAGAAAGGGAATACATTTTTATAAATATTATTAAAATGAGTCTGAGAATTTAATTGGTCTCTGCTACTTTTCAATCAACTCTTCTTTCCATCACTCATAAAAGTAAAGGATGCAGTATAAATTATTAATCAACCCACTGAATGCTACAGTTTCAACACTGAGTAAACAATGATAATTTATTGAATTTTCCCAAATCATTGCCTACTTGCTTCAAAAAAATGAGGTGATTAACTAAGCAAATGTTACTCTAGTTTAAATGTTGTATTCAGCTCAAAAAGGAGACCAAATGCCATATTTTAATTCAAGTTAGAAGTTCCTGTAAAATCATCAGTGTAATTAATATATTCCATAGATGTTAGCAAATACACAGACCCAATAAGAGTTTAAATGCTACCCTTCAGCAATTCTCTCGCTAACATTTCAGCTTGAACTTACAATAACATTTATGGTAATTTGCCATATACTGCTGACTTAAACATTTAATTGGAAATGATGAAAACACACCTTCGGAGAACAATGAACCAAATCTGGCAAGATTTTCTTTAGTGCAAACAAACGAAGGAGACCAGGTAAAATGTCATGGGAAATAATGCCCTCTTACTATAAAAAGACCTCTTCACCCTTCCAAATCAATAGTAGTATAAAGAGGAAGAAATTATAAATTTTCAATGTGTATTTTATTATTGTCTATTCATATACCTTTCTATTCAAACAAGAATTATTTCAGTCATACAGTATCACACTTTGGAAAGTGACTGTGTCTTCCTAAGTACCTCGTGAGGTCAGGCTCCAACTTTCTCAGGGGACAAGTCCCAAAAACATACACGGGGTCTGTCCAGAAAAAGTCCGGCCATTGTTAAGATAAGAGAAAAGTCTGCATGGCACCGATGTGACCTGGCAGCCAAAGAGAGTGGCCTGGAATGTTCACGCCTGAACAATGACAACTTCACTGTACTAGTCAGTGGCAGAGGCAGATGCTGCCATTAACTGAGCATGTGTACTGTGTGGTTGTCACATTCAAAATGCGTGAACAAGTAGAGCAACGAATCTACATCAAAGCTTGAACATTTCTCCATAGAAACTATGTGGATGGTTCAGAGGGCCACGGCTATGGGTAACTGGTGATTGGCAGCTTCACCACGACAAGGCACCTGCTCGCGCATCCTGTCTCGTGCAGAGTGGTGAAACATCAGATCACCCAGGTGGCTCAGCACCCCCTACAGCCCTGATTTAGCACCCTGCAACTTCTGCTTTTTCCCCCCAAAACTAAAATCACCTTTGAAAGGGAAGAGATTTCTGACCGTAGATGAGATTCAGGAAAATACAAAGGGGCAGCTGATGGCGACTGGGAGAACTGTGTGAGGTCCCAAGTTGTCTCCTTTGGAGGGGACTGAGATGTCATTGTCCTGTGTACAATGTTTCCTATATCTTGTATCTTCTTCGATAAATGTCTCTATTTTTTACAGTACATGGCTGGATAGTACTGTGAAATACAGTACATACTTTCTGGACAGACCACATATGAAAATTGCTGAAGGGCAAAAAACAATTCTAGACAAGATTTCTACTTTCGTTCTTACTGCCTTTCTATTGCAGTATTGGCAACTCTGACCTATTCAAAATAAAAAGCTAGAGAACCCCAGGCTAATAGGTAAAGACTATTTTTATCCTCTAATTCCAACCCACAATCCCTTCCATCTTTAGAAATTATATAGCCTCCAAAATGTTTAGTTCCCTTTGCCACTCACTATTAGTATACTATGCTGAATAATTACAGCTTTATATTGACTTCATGGTATATGTAATTTAAATAACTTAAAAGATATTCGTAAGATAAACTGGTAATAAGAAAATAATCAAGGAATATTTTAAACTAATTAACACAAATTAAATTAGTGACAAACTTCAGTAACTATATTAAGAGAAGCCGATTGCTCTGGCCTTTTTGGAGAGCTACTTGCTAACAGATATCAAGAACATCAAAAGTGCACACATCCTTTGACTCAGTAATTTCACTTTATGACTCTCCGTTAATGAAATCATCAGACATAAAAGCCAGATTTATGAAGTCCTGCCAAAATATAACTCATAATGGTGAAAACTGGAAACAACTCGGTTAAACAAACCGCAGTGTCATAAAGGTAAAATATTACATGAGCATTAAAATTATGTTTTCAAAGAATTTTTAATGCCATTGGAAAATGTCAAGGATATAATTTCCCACAAAAATCAGAATAAAATATACTCACACATATATAAATCATATATAAAATTACATATGTAATAAAAATAAGATTTTGGATGATGTTTACTTTGAGTTGGGGGATGGAGAGAGATGGAATGGGGGAGAGGCAATAAAATTGATTTAATATTTTGCATTAAGTACAAAAGAAAAAGATCACTGTAACAAATAATCCCAAATATGTGTCTATTATTCTATATAATCTATACTTACATCTATACCTATATCACTATGCCCGACAGGAAATACAAGAAAGTTTTATCTTTAGAATATAAATTTTAATTCTTTTCAATTTATATTTTCCCAATTTTTTGATAGAAATTTTTATAACAGAGAGAGAAAAAGAATGTCAGTTATGATTTTGATGCCTCTGAACTGGTTGAACTGTAACCACTAAATATATGGTTTAGAAAACAAAAACAATAGAGGAATAAAGAAACAACTTTCGGTATTTTAGAAAGATGACATATCTGTGCCCATTATTTATATTACATACATATTACATAACACTACAGGATAAAAGTGGCAAGGATTAGTACTTGGCTGAGATAAAAGTATTAGTGAAGCAAGTTCTAGGAGAAATTCTGTATATAATTATAATTAAGATAATAGTCCATTATTTAATTATATGTAATAATTATATATAATAATCCATATTAATTAAAGAAAAACAGTCATTTTTAGTATTAATTATAATTATTTATATATACTCTTAATAAAATTTAGGAAATGTACATGCAGTCTCTCTAAAAAATAAATGAATACAGCATTGGAAGAATCTTTGTTAAATGGAAACATGCTTGATTACTGCTGTTAGAACTAGACAAAGTAGTTCCCTGTTTCAGCGGCCATCTGAATAGTTCAGAGGACAATTTAAATCCTCTGCTGTGTGTAGTTACTCTCATCAGAAATGATCTAGAATGATATAAATCCAGTCATCCAAAATTGCCTGGCACTGTAACAGACTTCAAATTGGCATACTTACCGATTTAGGCTGTAAAATTAGTTGAGATTAGGATTAAGGATACAGTGACAAAGTTTGCCACCTGGTGGTCAACAGGACACAAATCAGATGTCTTCACTTAGTATGTTTCTATGACAGTATTTTGAAATAGGTCTAAAAATGTGAGGACAATATTGGCACTAAATAAATTCTTGGATAAAATTAGAGCCGTGGCAGAGAAAAAGTATATTATGATGGGCTGAATATTGGCCCCCGACCCCCAAATACCCAAATTTCTGGAAACTCTGAAACTTTTTTTTTTATGGCAAAAGGGATTTCCCAGACCTTGACTAAATTAAGAATGTTGAGATGTGGAGATTTATCCTGGATTAGCTAGATAATCTCTAAACATAGTCACAGCGCCTCTATCCGAAGGAGGTGGAGGAAGACCGGACTATGGAGCAAGGCTAGGGCAGTGTGACTACTCAGCAGGAAGTGCCACTCCAGGCCGTGGAGATGGGGGACAGGGCCAGGAGCTGGGGAGCGCACGGCTGCAGCTACAGAAGCTGGAAAAGGCAAGAAAATGGATTGTTTCCTAGACTCTCTGGAGGGGGTGTGCCCTGACACCTTGACTTCTGTCCTATAAAACTGACTTTGGACTTGAATCATCTTTTTCTTACGATTCATAGCAGTTATTTAAACATTTTGCATCCTTTGTTGATAATATGTTCACAAATGCCTTCTCTCGTTACATGACCTATCTTTTCAGGCTCTTTTCAGCGTTGTTTGATTAGCTTTAATGTAATTGAATATTTCTGTCATTTCCTTAGTGTTATTTACTATTGAGTCCGAAGGAATTTTTCAACGGCAAAACACTCTAAGATACTGTCCTATAATTTCTTCAAATTAAAAATGCTTGTTTTTTTTTTTATTTTAAATGAAATTTGATTACCTTTAATCCATCTAAGATTAACATTTATGCAGGAACAAGTTGGGATCCTATTTCACTTTTTCCATATGGATAATCAATTGCCGTACCATCATTTATTAAATATTCTGTCCTTTTCCCAAAGTTATGCAAGTCCAGCCAAAAATAAAATTTCCATATATTTGTATACATTCACGTGGGGTCCATCTCTGGAGTTTTCATTCGATTCCATTAGGGATCTATCCTTAAATAAGCACCACAGTAAATTTTGGTATCTGGAGAGGCAATTCCCCCAAACCTTGTCATTTTTTCTACAGTACCTTGATTTTCTTTCTTTTATTTATTGAATATCAGTTTATTTTAAAATGTTTTCATAAACAAATGACTTTATTTTATATATTATATATGGGCATCTATGTTTACCTATAAGTTAACACATGTTTCATCTGTTCACTGAGAAGCCTAATACAATGAATACCTGCGAACCCATCACCCGACTCAAAACCCAGCACACTACTAAACCTGCATCCACCTACGTGCTCCTTCCCTATCTCGTTTCTCTGCAAGGGTAACCAGTACTGAAGTCACTTCTGTTCTTTTAGATGTTTAGGAAACATGTTCTCCAGCTGTGAAGAGCCCTTTACAACTAACGCCTTTTTTCACTTAAACTTATGTTTCTAACACATATCCATGTTGTTGTGCAAGGCCATAATTTATTTATTCCACATCCAATGATTTGCACTGACTCACATCATTTCCAACATGTGTGAGTTTTTTGCTGGCCCATTTATTTTATTCTTTTGATCTAATTATCTGTCCCTATCAAAAATATGATGCTTTCTCAATTACTTTAGCTTTATGGCCTGGTATCCTGAAAGGCAAGTAATCTAATCTTAGCCTTCTTTGTTAAGAGTGTCTTGCATACTCCTGATACTTTGTTCCATGCAGATCTTAAATTATTTTTTAATGGCCTATACAAAACCTGCTGCAATGAGAACTTCATTAAACCTATGTATCAATTCAAATGGAACTGGTAACTTTACTACACTGAATCTTTCCATCCTAAAGATATTTCTCTCCATTTCATTGGATCTGCATTAATGTTTCTCAATTAAACTTTATAAAATTTTAAAGTGTTATAACTTTATAACTTTTCTATGTAACATTTTTGTGCATATGTAAAACTGTCCCTAAGTTATATTTTTATTGCTACTATAAATATTTTAAAAATTACATTTACTATTTGTTATAATATGTATAGAAGTAGGAAATTTTGTTTTGTGTATTTAGTTTATTTCTGGTTACTTACTAACTTCTTAATATTTCTAATAACTTTTCCATACATACATTTAGATTGTCTATAAACAGAATTGCACAATTTTTAAACAATGAAACAAAGATGTATTTATTTGCTTGCTATCTATATATCTTTGAATTCTTTTCCTGAATTACTGAACTCACTAGAGGTACCAGTACAATCTCAAACAAAAGTGGGAGTAGAGGGCATCCTTCCCCTGCTGATGATTTTGAAAGCTGTGGTTTGCATATTTCTCCATATTTCTCCACTGAGTTCCATGTTTGCTGCATGTGGGATTTCTGTAGATACATTTTATCTGTTAAAGGAAATCTCTTTGTAATCCCAGCTTGTTAAAATTATTCTTTAAGTCATAAGTGATGTACAATTTTCTGTATCTGAGATAATCATATGACTTTCTTCTACAAATATCATAAACACAAATATTCAGAAGTTGAGCAGCTGACAAGTAATGAGAAGGAATAATGATGGAGGTGGTTAAAGAACCCGTGCACCCCAATGTTTGTAGCAGCACAATTTACAATGGCCAAGTGCTGGAAGCAACCTAAGTGCCCATCAGTAAGTGAGTGGATCAAAAAACTATGATACATTTACCCAGTGGAATACTATGCAGCAGAAAGGAAGAAGGAGCTCCTACCCTTCAGGACAGCACGGGTGGATCTGGAGAGCATTATGTTAAGTGAAATAAACCAGGGGGTGAAAGACAAATACCATATGATCTCACCTGTAAGTGGAACCTAATCAACAAAACAAACAAGCAAGCAAAATATAACCAGAGACATCGAAATAAAGAACAAACAGACAGTAACCAGAGGGGAGGTAGGAGTGGATAACAGGGGGAAAGGGGGGAAGGGTCGTCAAGGAACATGTATAAAGGACACAAGGACAAAGCCAAGGGGGGGGGTGGGATTAAGGGAGGGAGGTGGGGATGACTGGGGTGGGTGGGGAGTGGTGGGGGGAAAACAGAGACAATTGTTCTTGAACAACAATAAAATAAAGAGAGTGAGAAGAAAAAAAACCCCAAGAGAACTGGGGGGTGGGGGGGGGGAAAGGACCCAAACTGCACAAGGTGCGGAGGAAGAGGGAGCTTTTATAGGAGCAGATATACCCTGCTCCTGATTTGGTCTCTGACCTTTACCAGCACGTGTGACTCAATCAAAGTGCTTCTTATTCCTCTTGATATTGCCCTTTCCTGGTATTAGCAACAGTTTAAAAAAAATGTATCTGCTTTATGGAATTCATGCACCAGTGTTTTAGAACTTAGTTTGGCAACAGGTTCCATTTCTTAAGGATTTACTCTATTCCATAAATCATTTAAATTTTATTAGCCCTTTAATTTCTTGGCCCTGAACTGTTCTCTTATGCCTGATAACATCAGAGTTTAACAGGAAGGACTTGGCTCTCCCCTGACAACCATTTTTCACAAAGAGGAATCTAAACTTTCAGCAGGTTGTCACTGACACTGCTTGTGAGCTGTACTTCTCAGCCTGCAAGTAGCACTGGATGGTCCTTTCTCTGAAGCACAGGTGGCAAACACAAGGCCCGCGGGCCGAATCCGGCCTCCACCTTGTTTTATCCATCCCGGCACCTTGTTTCCACCGGGCGGCAGCGCCGAGCTCCTGCTTAACTGTTAAGGAGTAGTCACATTTATACAGTCCTAAAATTACATTCGGCCCTTTGAAGGCCACCGTGAGGCTGATGTGGCCCCCAGTGAAAATGACCTTGACTCCTCTGCTCTAAAGGATGCTTTTGTTGCCCATGTGATTTCTTGCCACTATAATTTTCTCATAAAAAAAAACAAAAACAAAAACAAAACACAAACAAGCAAACAACCACCAAAAGGAAAGCAGACCCCGCACAAACGAGACTGTGCCTTGGGTTTGCAGCTCTCTTCACATTGGGCAGCTGTGTGATGTTTATGTTTCTGGTCAGAATGTTCTTTTTATAACCTGTCACTTTCTGAGTGTTCCTCAGTCTATTTGTAACACGAGAACGCTACTGATGAATCACGTGGTTAAAGAGGAGCTCCGCTATCTCTAGTCGATGTCCACGAACTGCCAAATTCAATGACTAGCAGCCTAAGTGTAGCCCTTAGCACTTCTGCCAAATAGGAAAAGGTGTGGGAATATTGTGTGAAAAAGCCCCGATTTTTTCCCTTGTCCCTCTGTGTTAGCTGTCATACGCCAACCGTGTGAGCAGAAAGCACAATTCTGTGGCTGTGCACTGCGGAAGGGCTTTTTGACATAAGCTAATGGAAAAGAGCCCCGAATGGAATATTGCTGGTCATGGTAGTTCCTGGGTAGCTGCTCTCTGTCGCCTTCTTACATTGCTCCTGGGTACTAGTAATAACTACAGTATCTTTCAGATTCCACTGAATTCTATCAGCATGCCAGAGGCTAGGAGGCCCACCGTGCTGAGATGTGTGTATGACCTCTTCTCCTGTAAACTCTGGCCTGTATTCTACTTCAAGAACATTCAGAGCCACTAGAAGTCATAAAATTCCTGGTGACCCAAGTCCAGTACTTCATCTGAACATTTTGTACTCAATTTTCCCCATTAAAGTAGTTTGTTTTCATAGCATTTAACTAATTGAATTAATGTTAACCTGGTTTTGTTTCTTTTCTCTTTTCTTTTTTCTTTTCCCTTCTTTTCTCTTTTCTTCCCTCTTTCTGCCTCTCTCTTTCTTTTATACTTGTTATTCTAGTTGTATAATTAAGCTGGGTCCATTTCTCTGACTGTTTTGCAGCCAAATATACAGAAACTATGGAAATCTTGATAAAAAGTTAATTCTTGTTTCTCTATTACAAAGAGTCACTCAATTTCAGTGTGACAAAGAACATAAAATTCTCCGGCTGGAATTCTAAGCTCCACTCTGTGTTTCAGACAGAAAAGTGGGACAATTTAGAGTTCATCAGTTTCACTGCATTAGATTAGCTTCCATCACTGACTTGGCTGCACGGCCTCCATCCATTTTAATTCACAACCAAAAGGACGGCCAAGTCCAGGAGAATGGCAATGACACGGGCAAAGAAAGGCTTTGTCTCCTTAGCTATAAAAGAGGTTTTGCTTTGGGACCATTAAGACGGTACAAAAGTAAAGGCCCCTAACTCAAAGGAAGTTTCATACCCCATCACAGATAGATTCATAAAAGTGGATTGCAATGGGATTCTATTTCTAAAACGCTAAAATTTTTCATTAATTAATAGATACACGACAGGCTTGTATTGTAGAGTAGAGATCCCCGCTGCATGGCAGAATACCACCAGTCCCTCACATTCATTGTTCGCCATCCTGTCCCTTCAGAGATGCATAACGGGAATCAAGGCAAACGTAAACAACAGCCAAGGCAGGTCGTGCACACCGGCCAGAGGGTTCCGGGCTTTGAAGGAGAGGAAGGAAGGCGGAGACGGCGGGAGGGCACTGTCACGTAACCGACAGCTTCCAGAGGCAAAGAAAGAGAATACCGTTACACTTGACTGAGTGGAAAACAAGAACATTCTGGGAAAAGACAGCTACGATCCTAGAAAGACTGTGAGACAACAAGCCTCTGCACGTTTACAACTGGCACAGCGACTGAAGGAACGTGGGCTGGGCATTCTGTTGCGGGCCTGGGACTGTCGGGACGCTGGGGCTGCCAAACTGGGGCAGACGTGGGTCCTGCCTGTCAAGAGTTTTGAAACAAAACCCCGTTGTGACCTTCATTCTTCAACTATTGTTCTGTTAGTACTAGATCGCTGGAAGTATTTAGTCAACAAATTACTTATTATTTTAGGAAAGGAAAATGGCAAATAGAAGAAGTAGGGGTCAGAAACCAGTATTACGACCATTTTAGGACTCATCTTTAGCTTTTTAGAAACACTGGTAGTCATTTAACTTACACGCTGTATCTTCCAGGCAAGTGTCCTTTTACAAAATGTGCTTCCGTGGTAGAGCTATGGGGCTGGGGAGAGAAGTGTAAAAGCTGGCGAGGCTCAGGCTCCACCCCCACGAGATATAGCAAGCTTTCTTGTATTTATTTTACATTTAGGCTAATGAGTGATTTAGTGCTAACAAGAGTACTGAACTTTTTTTTAAAGGGGTAACCAACACTCTGTTGAGATACTGTAAGCCGTCCACTGGATACATTGATTGATATTTCCGGTCCAAGAAATTTGCTAAATCTCAGCCAATATTTGCCCAGATGAAATAGTGATGCCTTTATAGCTTTTAGGGTACTGGTAATGACCTGAATGTAAGTCCGGTTTAACTTACACCCACAGCAAGATGTCAAGAAAGAAATAGGTGTAAAAAATATTTTTAAATAAGCAGTTCCCTCTCCGCTATTTAAATAGCCACAGAAGCACTATTATATATCATGAAAGCAAAGGTTGACAATATGCCCTTATTTGAATAAAGACCTTTCCTTTTAACTCTGTTATGTAGAAAAAAATCCCATTAATTTGGGGAAGAATTTTCCACAGAAATTGAGCTTCAGTACAAAGTGGATCAAATTTCGATGGTTTTGCTACAAATGTGGCAACCTGAAGCAATAACGCCTTAATGAAGAGATGTATTGCATTTAAAAGAGGCTGGGAGAAAAACAAGAGACCCTGCCTTACTCAGGGATTATATCTATGGGTCAGATGATAATGGCCTAAGCTTTAGGCATATACTGAAAAATGAGTCAAAAAGTTCTTTCCTAAAATATCAACCTTTTCTACAACTACTATTTGGTTTTGGAACTATTTTCTATGTATTATTTATGTTGGCTCTTCCTAAGTTAAAAAAAATCCATCCCATGAATTTCTTATGGGGCTATTTTTTTTTTTAAGTGTTTAAAAAAATCTAACATCTGTTGTCAAGCAGAGCCTTCCGGGGCCCACTGGCTCATACACATGATAGAGCGGCCATCACCTGTGACGTATCTAGTGCAACACGTGCGCCAGGTTCACGGCTCCGGGCTGGGACTCACACGCTGTCAGCGCCATGTGGCTGTTTACTGTGCGAGTGCCTACACGGTTTTGCTCACCGGCCATCACTGCTGAACTCCTGCTTCGAGAGTCCGGGGATGGAAGCACAGTTCTGGGTGCAATGAGAGTCTCAAAGCACTGAGGCCCATCGGATTCCTATCAGCTGCACACAGTATTAATGAGAGTTCAGGTCCGTGTTGATAGCCAAAACTTTGCTCTACTGTAGTTGAGGGGAAGAGTGGTTTGTTTTTTTTTTAATTGTTCAGGAATGAGGAATTTCAATGATATGATTTCATACCATTCGAGGGAAGAGTCTCAGAGTTTACAAATCAAAGATGCTTCTTCGGTGAAGGTCGGTATTTTATATTCATCGTTCAGTAAGGTGCTTGGGTCACTTGTATTCCAAATGCTGTAGTCAGGGTTTCTATCAGTTCTCTCACATGTCTAGTAAAAAGTGGAAGAAAGGCCCTAGATGGTGTCGTGCAGTTGATTGGAGTGTCGTCTCATAAACTGAAAGGTCAGGGTTCGATTTCTGGTTGGGACACATGCCTGCGTTGTGGGTTCAGTCCCTGCAGAGGCGCGTACAAGAGGTACCCAAATCTGTTTCTCTCTCACGTCAATGTTTCTCTCCCTCTCTCTTCCCTCCTTCCCTCTCTCTAAAATCAGTAAGTATGTCCTCAGGTGAGGATAAAAAAAAAAAAAGGAAGAAGGTAATTTGGAGATTAAGCCCATGAGTGTGAAAACTGAATTAGAAAAGTCACTTGAAGTGAACTTAAAGTTAATTGCATATTTGGCCTGTGCTGGTTTGCGCAGTTGGCTTGAATACTATTCATTCTACAAATGCTCATTTAGCATCTGCTAATGTATCATGCAGGCACCGCGCTAGGTCCTAGAGATGAAAGATAAGTGGGGCGGAGCTTCTGCCATTCAGGCCTTACATTTCAGGAACACAATTTTGTTAGCGCTGCAAGAAATGCAGATGAATGAAGGTCGTTGGCAGCTCCAGCCAGAGCCCTCCCGTTCTCTGGTGAGGACAAAGGCACAGCTCTCATACTTGGAAACTGTGACTGAGGTTTTGAAATGGACATATCCCAGGGGTGTCCAACCTTTTGGCATCCTTGGGCAACACTAGAAGACTTGTCTTGGGCCACACGTTAAATACACTGTGACTCATAATCACACAAAAAATTTCATGATGTTTTAAGTAAATTTACGCTTTTGTGTTGAGCCACCATCCTGGGCTGCCTGCGACCCACAGACTATGGGTTAGATGCCACAAAACAAAGTCTGCGAGGGAGCGACGTCTTCTGCTGTAAAGGAGCTCCGTGCTGTGCCCTACGTCCTCCCCCTCTGAAGGCAAGGCTTTGTCGTTAACATTCAAACACTCGGTGGCAGGTTTTCTTTCCGTGGGGTGGCACGGCATTAATAATTCATAATTAACACAACAGCACTTCCTCCTGAGAAAAGAGAGCAAGTGCTATGCAAATGAAAGTTATGCAGAAAAACCCCAAAACAAAACCGTGATCTAATTACTGTTTTTCTCCTTGTGATGCCTTAAAAGAACAGCAGAAAGAGTAAACTACAAATACCGCTCTAATTTTTCCAAACTTCCAAAATAAACTATATGGAGTAACTGAATGTGCAAAAAAGTAAAAAAACTATGCCTCACATTTGGAAGTCGTTTATTTCTATTTGCAATAAAACTATGTATGTAGACCTTCATCATTGTGCAATTGGTATGTATAAAAATATTGCTTTGAGAAATGCTGAAAACCTAAGAAAGAAAAATGTTGATAGATTAAATGCAAAATATAATATAGCCATAATTGTTTGCGGGGGGGCTTAACAAAAGCATCAAAACATTATTCTAATATAAAAAAATACAGGCCTTAAAAAATCACCATTATATATGGATGATATTCAATGACAATAATAAATCAATTGCTGAAACTAGGGATATTTTGTAAAATGCTTTCATATTCAATAACAATCTCATATGTCTGCAAAGGCTATTTCTGAGTTAAAGGTATTGTATCACATGCAAATATAAGCTTTTCTTCCTTTAGAAGTGATTTTGGCATAAGGTGAATTATCTAAACAAACAGTTCCCAGCATTATGGACTCATGGAGCAGTGACGATGAAAGCACCGTATTTTAGCTATTTATGGAATGTTTATTATGTTCCAGAATTTTGCTAAGAGTCTTGATGCACTACCTATTTTTTATTTTAATACAACACATGAGGTGATTACTATTGGAAGTCACACTGCATGAGTGAGAAAATGACCCAGAGGTTATCTGACTGGCCCAGAGGTTCTTTGAATGACCCAGAGGTTAAATGACTGGCCCTCCATCACACACGTTGCAAGTGTCAAAGGTGAGATTTAAAAGAAATTTGGGTCACTGACAGAGGAGTTACAACTCTATATTGCTATGAAAGGATATTTTTAAAAACCCTAAATATCGCTATTTCACTATAACTTCATAGAAAACATCTTAATCACAACACAGAAAAAGCACAACATTTCATTGGAATTCATTCAGCTTTATGAAAAACTTCCTCTATTACCCTTATTTGTCTAGGTGTAGAGTGAAAATGTAGCCACAGACCAGGGCCCCACCACCACTTCATGACTGAGACTCACAGATGTGCTCCAAGTATTAGTTCTGTTGACTTATATCTACCCATTAAAAAACGTTGTAAAAGAAATAGCATTACAGAATATACTGTATTTTGTGATAGCAGCTATAATACAATAACATTGCTGGGGGAAAATGAGCAAGACGACTAACAGTTGTTAAATACTATTATATGCTAGCCACTTGGACATATGGCGTCTTACTCAATTTACCCAAACACTCTGATGCACAGACAGTCAGTCAAGCTTTTACAGGTGAGGAAATGAAGTCTCAGAGAGATTACGTAATTAACCCAAGGTCACGGAGAGAGTACATGATACAATTTTTCTCAGAGGAGTTTTACTTTGAAGCTTACATGCTAAGTTAAATTATACTGATGTAGGAACAACACCCAACCCTATTTGAAGGAAGGCTTACTAAGACTATTTCATCATATAAATATCCTGGCCCAAAAGTATAAAAGACAAA
Organism: Phyllostomus hastatus; assembly: GCF_019186645.2. NCBI lineage: Eukaryota > Metazoa > Chordata > Mammalia > Chiroptera > Phyllostomidae > Phyllostomus > Phyllostomus hastatus. The sequence continues at coordinate 24,461,102 of NW_025334004.1, read as the reverse complement.
AAAAAAATTAGAGATATAAAATTGTTTGGAGAAAGATCGAAACGAAAGCTGTCAATTTTGAAAGACAAGCACTTGCGATACGTTCTGCGGCGCACCTACAGACGGCACGCAGCCCTCCCAGCGGGCGGCAGGGAGCTCGGGACGTGTTCCCTGCGACGTCCACAGTCGCGTTGGAACCCATTCTAAAAATGCAGTTGTTTTGAAGGGCCCAAGATACATTATTTTCATAAAATATCTTATTTTTATATATAGTATATAAAGTGTACTAAGGAAACAGTATAGAAAGTTGTAGAAAGTTTAAGCCAAGTTGTAGAAAGTTTAAATTAAAAACCTGCAAATTAAAAATTTAAATTAAAAAAAAGCCCAATTTTACAGAAATTACCAGGCTTCTAAAAAAAACCTTTCCTCTCAATTATACTACTATATAATAATTAATATAAATTTACAATATCTAAATATAGATACAATTACCATGAACAGTATATGATATTATTCTTGGAAGAGCTTATGACACATTATTGGAGCGAACTGCATGTATCAAATGTCCAGGTCACTTTCTGGAACCGAACTGGACTGAGACAGGCAGCGGCCAATGGAAATCTCGGTAGGACTTGTTTATATTCTATGTCTGTGTTTACATGCTTATTAATATTCATGAATTTACAGTCAGTATTTTCAGGAACTCATAGTTATACAAATTTCAACCTTGGAATTGGGTTGCTAGGTTCTATAATTCTCTAGGGTCTATCTGGATCACAATTACTGCACTCTCTGGGTTTTTGGAGGTAACATAGGCTTGACTTTTCCAGTGCTACAATTTACTCATTACATAATCTTCGTCCAGTATTTGTATCGGTGAATGATCTAGTTAGTGGGCTTCTTGTCAGATTGAATGAGTAAATAAGTCAAACAGTATTTAACCTATTAGGCACACAACAAAATATTCTCCCTCCACCGTGCTTCCCGTACAGGACCTTTCCACGTAGAAAGCATGTTCACATTCATTGTGTCTGAGTAGCACTACAAAAACTCTGCAGGTGCAGAGGTGACAAGGCATAATTTCCTTACAGATAATAAAGTTAAGTCTCAGAGGGGTTAAATAATAATAAATTTGATGCTAGAAAAGGCTTCTTTATCATAAATAATTATATAAGTGACAGTGGCTTTCTTTTGCTTTGTCTTCAGGCTCAGAGTAAAATAATAGAAAAGATGTTTTATTTTTTTAAGATTTTATTTATTTATTTTTAGAGAGAGGGGAAGGGAGGAAGCAAGAGAGGGAGAGAAACACTGATGTGTGGTTGCCTCTCGTGCACCCCCAACTGTGGACCTGGCCCGCAACCCAGGCATGTGCCCTGACTGGAAATTGAGCCTGTGACCCTGGTCGCAGGCTGGTGCTCAAACCACTGAGCTATGCCAGCCAGGGCAAAAAGATGTTTTAATATGGATTAATACATGTTGATAAAGTATGTTTAAAATGTTGTTTGATTATTTGAAAACATAAGTGATATTAATATGTACCTAATAATAACCCTATGGGAAAAGGACTATGATAGTCCCTCATCCTTTTTTTACAGAAGAGGAAATTATGTCTCCTGAGAGGACAAATAACTGGAGACAGGGTTCCATACCAGCAATAGGCAGCATCAGGATTTGAATTCAAGTAATCGCTTTCCAGATTCTGTGCTCTTTTCTAACAGTGTTCCTGTGGTGACAGTTAAAGACAAATCTATTTCCTATTCCATTGATTTTTCTTAAGAAACAGCGCGGCATCCCAGTCTAAAGCTGCTTGCAGTCACCAGCACCAACTTTCTGTTCTGTCGGCGGAGACACCTCCACTGGTGGAGGCAGACAAACACAGGCTGGGGGAGCAGCTAGCCACTTCTCACGTAGGAACAACCCTCACCATGACATCTCCTGTTCCAGAGGGAGGACTCACTATAAAGCAGGCACCTTTCTATGTAGTTTTTAAGGAGTCACTCACCTGAGTCTCTCAACAACATGTGACGTATATGTTCTTATTTTTCCATTTAACAAGTTTAGGAGACAACGACGCAGAATCATAGAGTAGCTGGCCAAAATGCATGCCGGGACTAAGCCATGGAGCTAGAACGCAAGCCCTATATTTAATGTAATCCGTCCAGCTACCAAAGAGAACAGAAAGAAGACCCAGGAGACTGGTGTTCTCACAGCTGGAGTCCTTACTCCAGTGTTCGAGTCTTAGTCTAAAAACAGCATGACGAGGAAAGGCTGCGCACCAAGTTCACACCTGGTTTGATTGTGAATCCTTCACTCTTGAGCAGTACATTACATTTCAGGAGTAATTTACAGTAAGCTTTTCTGAAGCTAGAAACACCCAAATTTCTTCTTTTATGTCACCTTTCTCCTTAAATAGCACAAAAGAGTCACCAGGACAGTTTCTCAAAGGAGGTGGTGGGTGAGAAGTGTATTAAAATCACGTGACAGTATTTTTTTTTAGAGAATTCACACATTCGCCACATGGGGATGGGTGACGGTGAGGTAGGAGGTCAGAATGAGAAAAAGACCTGTGCGATCTGAAAAAATGCCCTTTATCCCCCTATAACGTGGTAACTGTTGCGTTGGCTTCTACCAACACAAACTCTCAACACGGTTCAATTTATTGATCTGGCACCGACACCACCGTCTGTCCTACAGAGGGAGACAGCACACAGGAGTAATTGAGACTGCACTGGAATTAAGAACAAACTGGCAGTAACCAGAAGGGAGGTAGGATGGGGTAATGCGGGGAAGAGTCTTCAGGAACATCTATAAAGGACCCATGGACAAAACCAAGGGGGTGGTGGGATCAAGGGTGGGAGGTGGGGACGGCTGGGGTGGGGGGAAAGTGGAGACAACCGTACTTGAACAACAATAAAAAAAAAGAATAAAAAAAGGCTGGTTGGGTTGAATACCAATTCTGCTACTCGTTGCGTGACCTTGGGTCAGTTGCTGAACCCTGTTGCCATCGGTTTACTTCCTCGTAGGATTATTATGAGAAATGAATGAGATAATGCCTGTGGAGTTCCTCAGCATGAATCGTGAATGGCAGCATTGGTACAGGTACTTAGTCTGCCCAACATTTAAGGTATGTAGAACAAGTACGTAAGATGAATTGTCAGAATTCATTTACCTTTTGTTTCTGCTTTCTTTAACGGAAACTACCACAGATATAGTAGGGGGAAAAACCCCATGAAAACCCAGAAAGATGTTCCGTCTTTCCACATACTGGACACGGATGTCCCCGTGGGCGCCTCCACGGAGCAGGTGCCGTGCATTACCCCCCACCCCACTCTGCCACTCTGCCGTTTGCCTCTTCCCCTTTTCCCCACCACTGTCCGTCATCCTCACTCTTCCTCCCTCCTTACAGGCTCCTTTCCCTTTGAGTTACCTTTGCCTTCTCTTCGCCTTCCTTTTTCTTAAGACTTTATTTTTTTTAGTTTTAGGGTCACGGAAAAATTGAAAGGATGGACAGAGATGTCCCACGTCCTCTCTGTCCCCAAACATGCAGCGCCTCCCTGTCAGCTCCCATCCGAGGGGTGCCTTTATCACAGCTGACGGGTCCACACTGACACACCCTGGCGCCTTTCTCTGTAATAATACACCCAACACGCCGTACGCACCGGCACGTTGTCAGAGGGGACACTCGGGATGCGCTGCCCTTCTCGCCTGCAGGGCGGTGCAAGTACACGCGCAGAGGAGGACACAGCCCTCCCTCTCTGACTCCAGGTCACATGTACCACAGTTTACCGTGCATAATGCGCACCCATTTTTTTGGCCCAAACTGTCAGAGAAAAAAAAAACATTTCCTTTCAATTTTTTAAATTCAATCATTTATTTATTTACATTTAAAACAAACCTGATTATCATATTCCGGGATATTATTTTGCATACGGATATTGTTATTGCTTTCTAGAGTTGCACTTTTAATGCATAAGCATAAATGAAAGAATTAAAAACATTTATGTAGAATTGGAATTAGTGCTACCCATGTATATAACGTGCATCCTTATTTTTCCCTGAAAAACTGGGGCCAAAAACGTGCCCATTGTACACGGCAAAATACAGTAATTAACCTGCCATTCTTTTCTCACCTGGAAAGTTAAACTGCAGTAGGATTATTTATTTAACTGAGTAAATAATTTTACTGGAATTTGCATAAACTGTCAAGCCAAGCTATTGTTTGATAACTACATAGTTCCTCAGAAATATTTTTGACTGCCTTCTTTAATAGGTCAGCCTGTGCTCCATGCTTAACAAAACGTACAACATTTTTAAGACTTTTTTTTTGTTCCAGCCACGATTACTTGGAAAACCTGCTTTCTCTATTGTTTGTGACAGTGACACAGCACAAGAACCTTTCCTTATCATCACTGTGGGGGGGTTCACATGCTAGACTGAGTTTTATCTGAGTTAAAAAATATCCTTCGGAAACTAAATGCACTGTTACGTTTCTGTTACTGGTCAATAATCACTGAACTGCATTTTCTTTCCAGAGATGGTTTCTTTCCAGAACGACTGACCAGCCACATTTTGCCCCGAGTTATGTAGGAACAGCCCCACAGGCTCTAGCATCCCCTTCCTTGCGGACAGCATCGCCAAAGGTGCCGCTCTGGAGACAGGGTACCAGGATCCTCACTCCCTGCTCATCAGCTTACTAGCGTTTCGACCTGAGGCAGGTTATTGAACCTCCCTGTGCCAGACTTTCCTCATCTATGAGAGGAGGAAAACCACCTGTCTCGAGAGGTGTTCATGGGAAGTAAATTGACTGATAAATGTAAAGCACTTACAAGACTGATGCACATAGTGGGCACTTGATAAATGTGCTATTACAGCATTATTGACAGCTAGCGGGTTTCCAGCCACGGTACGTATTAAAGTAGAAGTCCTTAGATTTTTTTTGCATTTTCCCATTCTTATTTGTGATAATAAAAATAGCCGTGGTGAATAAAATGGACAATGAACCTTGGAAGTTAGTGTGTCTAGAGGGATCTCGGTTCAAAGGACCTTGGTTACGGGTATTTCCAGGGGAACAAGCACTTAGGGTGAGACGGAGCTCCTAAAGAGTCTGGCTTGAGCAAGTCCACAATACGGCCCCGAAAAGAAAGTCACATTTGCAATCAGAAACTAATGAACAGTGTGCATTGTCTTCGGTTCCCACCAAATGTTAATATATTTTAATTTCCATGTTTTATTGCATTTTCAAGTCAGAGTAGGTCATCCCTGTGCCCAGGTGCATTTTCCTCTTTACGCTAAAAAAATCTGTACCTAGAGCTGAAATTTGTTGACTTAAAAGCATTCATTCATATAAATCATTAAATAAATGATTGGCATTATAGAACAAGTTCAGATTCAGGGGTGTTGTTATTTATAGGGCACGCATTTATGTTAGAACAAGTTCACATTTCAAGATACTTTCCCCCTCCTCATTCGAGTAACAGTTTTGATACGGGAGCCTTCACTCTATAAAATCAGTGTCAACAATCAGTAACTGGAACCCTATTTTTACATAGTATATCAAAATCTCCCCTAAACTTCCAGAATCCACAATGCAGTCATGTACAGGTGATGCAGGCGCAGTTCAAGGTGCCGTGTTCGACTCAGCTCAACCCAACGGACATTTGTTGAACACCTACTGTGTGTGTTGGCTCATCCTAGGGCGTGCGGACGGTACGGAAATAAGTGAGTAGCCCTTGTTCTCAAGGAACTTACAGACTAGCGGGGAGGAAGTACAAAGAAACGGACACCTGTTGTTACTGAAGTTTTACCGCAGAAACGGACTGCATTTGGTGAGATGGGGAAGCAACACTCCATGGCGTGGATGTGTTTAAATTGGGTTAGAGAGAGTGAGTTAGATTTTGTTGAACGGAGATGATTTAGGTCATTTTAAGGGACGTTAACAGCATATGCAAAACCACAGCAGTCTAGAAGTGTAGGCCATTTTTTGGAAAATGAGATTTCTGGTGCGGTTGGGATGTGTTACAGAAAACAATACAAGTATGATGGGTTAAGGTCGTATTTGAAAGCCCTTGCCTTCTAGGCTGAACAAGTTACACCTTCAAAGATCTCTTCTGCAGAAAGTCGGTAAGTGGCAAGTGAACAATGAAAGAGCTCACCGTAAGACTCCGAGCTCCTTGAGGGCTGGGGCAACATCTCACGCATCTTCGTATTTCTAGCACTTAGCCGGCTCATGGCTGGAGCTCCGTAAGGGTAATGAGCCAGTGATTAAGTAAAAGGAAATAACGAAGGATGAAGAGAGTATATCACCCAAGGGTAGCCTGAGCTTTTATTTCTCATAGTGACTTGAGGACCTAGGTTATCTAAATATCAGCTGATACGCCGCCCTCTGTTCATGCCTGGTCTTTTCTGCTGTGGTCAGGAGCCACGTTTACCCCTGCTGCTCACAGCCCATTCTGCAGGATTAATCCCCTGCCCTAATTAACTGGAAGGGGCCTAAGAAATTTGGGAGAACACACAGAATACTTGGTAAGCGTTACTGTCGCTGTCACAATGCATCGTTGTAATCGCCAAACATTTCTTTGCTTTCATTTTTGTACACATAGAAGTCCACTCACATGTCTAAGCTGGGTTGGAATGACTTCGAGTCTGGGCCACTCGCCCTGTGTCAGCTGGAATGCCTGCACGTAACCTTTTCATGTGGCCTGGACTTGTTACAGTGTGGCAGCTCCCAAGGGGAAGCAACCTGACGGAAAACGTCCAGAAAGCAAGCGTTTCAAGAACCAGGACCCCGAGGGAGAAGCGGCAAGGTTTTTTCTGAACCGGCCTTGAAAGGCAGACACACACCTGACAGCTGTCAGTGTGCTCTCCGTATCTCTGAGTCTGTTTCATTACGGTGTGTTTCTTTACATGGTTCATTAGATTCCACAAATACCGGAAATCCTATGGTATTTGTGGCTGGGAGAAAAAGTTGAAGGAATTAAGAAACAAACACACACCGCACAGCTATGACAACAGTAGGGTGATTACCAGCGGGAAGGAGGGGTGGGGCGGACTGAAGAGGCGAGAGGGGGGATTAACGCTGATGGAAGGAGACTGGATGTTGGGGTGGTGAACACACAAAACAATATACAGATGATATATTGTACAAATGCACCCTTGAAACCTATGTAAAGTCACACTGCAGAAGAGCATGTGCCATAGGAGATATCGTGACCATCATTAGAAAACAACATCTGTCACAGATGTTGACATTGGTTATGTTCGTTTGGCTTACTTACACTTTAGCTTCTATTTGGTTGCACACAGGTCTTGATCTTAACTATACTTGACTTAAAAATCACTGGTGCATGTGAACAGCCTCTCCTACCACTCCTTCACCTCCATCGCCGTTTCCTAGAAAATGCTGCCGCCGCTGAGACTCCCACGCCCAACTGGAACTGTGGTCCGGCGGCCTTGGCACGCCAGCTGTCACTGTGATCACTTCTGCTAAGGTTCCCAAGACGCTCATGGGACCAACGGTGTCCTAGCTCCCACTGTTCACTTGATAAAGACCTAAATGCCACATATAGTGCGACTTGAATCTTGGCACACGTTTTTCCGGGCGTTGTTAGATGCTACTGAGCCAAGAAAACGACAATTTCTTAATTTAATATAAATTATTTTATTCTTAGAAAAATCACTTCCCCTTTTAATAGTATCTACAGAAAATTCATGACAAAATTTTAAAGCTAAGTTATGAATGAACACGGCATTTAGCGTATATATACTTCTGTCATCCGCTAGCAGGGAATTTCTCTATTGTTTGTTGCTATCCTTCTAGGTACAGCGCCTCCAATATTGGTATGCGACAGGCAGCAACAGAAATGTGTCACAGTGAATGAATAAATCATTGCACTTATTACATATAGTGTTCTAATTCGTAGTAGGTTTTAAATGATTTGCGGGAAAGTGTCCATCTGGTAATGCTCTTCGCTGTTTTGAAGAGTTGTCTTGTGTTTATTCTTCATTCATGAAAATTATAAAGTATCTCAGACGTGAACTCATTATAACAAATGCACATGGCAAAGGAACAAAAATCAGTCCCCAGGTCACGGTAAGGGAAATTAAAGTCAAAGACATCCGAAATGTAGGCGAACCTGAAGGCGGTAACAGGGAACAGGGCATCTGACAAGAACAGTTCATCCCGCAAACCTGTAAGCCCCCACCAGGAAGAGAGTCTGTCTCTGGGTCCCAGAGTTAGGATCCGCGCTGGGAGGAGAGGAAAAGAAAGGCAGCAGATCTAGGCGGTTTCCTACTGCGGGTTCTGCATCCCTTAGTTTCACGTGTCTCAGTCTTAAGTGCCTGGTGTTGAGTGCTTAATTTCATTAGCTTTGTGCAACTTAGGGAGGAAATTGGAAACGTCACTCTTGTAAGTTTCCATCAGCGAATTAAACCTAACCTGGCCTTATTGTTAATGGCACTGCCATTATTGGCTCATTTGTCTTTCTCTCTAAGAGATCTAAGTCCCTTTATTGCAGAAATTACGTTTAATTGTGTTTTTCTAGATATCACCCAATGACTGGTATATAATCAGATCTTCAAAATACTAGTTCAATGGTGTAAACAATGCAACAGACATATGCATTTTTATACAGGCATGTAGCCTTACAATACAAGTCATTTAGTTATTTATTCAACAAATATTTAAGTGCAAGATACTAACCTACACAAACATAAATAAAAATGAGGGTACTGTACATTCATAATTGCATAGTTATTACAATAGAAGACTTAAGCTTCATTTGTAATTGTATGGTGTCATAAAACATATTTTGAAGAATAGTTATATGAGGAATTACTTAGGATATAAAGATGAAAACAGCGACATACTGATTCACACAGATAGCATAGTTTTAATATTCTTTGAAAAAAAAAACTGGTATATCATGGGATCACCAAGAGCACTGCCTAAATGAATAAAACAATACCTATGTACATCCATAGTCTTATACACTTACCCTACAGAAAACTCATTGTTTTTAATTCATTTATATGACAATGAAGGAATAAAAGGATATACTCTGAAATTTTAGCAGTGGCTGGCTCTGGAGCAAGGGGAGATTACGAATTTCTCTTTAAAGAATTCTATTTTCTAAATTTTCAAAGATGAACATGTGTTATTCTGATCATCAGGAGTAAGTCACTCTGTGAAGAAATCCACCGTTCCAGGCACTAGGGTACACAGAGATGACTAAGACATGATTCTTGTTCTCCAGGAAAACATGCCCGAACAGGGTAGTGATGTGCCCGTAAAACACCATGTGATAGGTGCCACGAGGGACAGATGTGTGATTTGCATGGAGCTCCAAGGCAGAGGGGTCATGCATCACATTTAGGATGATGATGAAAGACTTCTTGGAGAGGGGAAGCATTGTATTCAAATCCTAAGGAACTAGACAGATTAGGGCAGGGCAGTGAAGAGGCCAGAAGGTCTTCACATGTTTAAATGGGATTTTAGGATTTCATACTTTTAATGATATTTTACTTTTAATTTCATGGCTTTAGAAGGGCAGGACTCTATTATGTCTACTTCAATGTTTATAGACATAGAAGTAAGCTAATAAATAAATCGAAGTCAACGATAAGGACAGTGAGTTCTTTTCTTCATTGCCTTTCAAGGCAGGGGTTACATCACTCAGTTTGAAACTACCGTCCCGAATAAGGACTCTATACTCCGACTCTACAGGTGCCGTCCCAGACACCCGGTGGGCATCGCCACTGGGATGCCCGTGACACTTCGATGTCCACGTGCCTTCCTCAGCACTAGGCATCAGCACAAATTTCTGGGTAACTGCTTAGTGACGGAGAAGACCAGATTTGTTTTATTATCAAAGTTGGTAAAGAAAGTATTAACTGGACTGGAAATGGGAGTCCAGCGAGAAGTGGCAGGGTGCGTCCCCGAACTGACTGCTGAAACGAGGCGGGGTGGGAGGGAGGCAAGAACCACGAAAGCGTCACGCACCGATAGGTAAGACCACTTCATTCAACACCAGCACCAAACTTCAGCACGCATGAATATTCAGAAAGGGTGTTTTTTTTCTTTTCATTCTTCCTCTTTTTTCCTCAAATGAGGTAGTAACATTGGATCAAAAATAATGTAATAAATATGAAAATGGCCAATATAGCGAATTCAGTAAGTTGGAAACATTAATAACAAATGACTACACTAACTCTTTTCTTTAGTGATCAGTGTCTTACATGGAATGAATGTTTTCTAAAGTAGAGAATATTATTACTTTGAAAATCTAAAAGGCTTATGTTCTTAACTCCTCCATGTTCAGCTTACTTTGCCTAAATTAATACTATCGCTTCGGGTTATTTTTGTCCTCGTAATCATTTTCTTTGTACCCATCCAAATATGTTCCACCTTTATATATACTATTCTCTAAAATGCTGTAATTTAAGATTCATTATATGAGATTACAAATCTAGAATGGGAGGCGTTTCTGTAAGTAATTTCTAAAACCAGCGTGTTCTTTCCAAAGGAACAGAGCGTGTTGGAGAGAAAACAGGCTTTTGCAGGCAACTTCAAGTGGAACTCCAGGCCGGCAACTTTCTAGCTGCATGACCTGGGCACATCCCTCAGCCTCTGTGTGTACACACACACGCACACACACACAGGAATATTATTTAGCTGTAAAAACCAAACAGAAAATCCTACCATCTGTGACCACATGGATAGACCTTGTAGGCATTATCCTAAGTGAAATAATTCAGAAAAAGGCAAATAGGATATGACCTCACTTATATATGGAATCTAAAAGGAAAAAAAAAAACCCACTAACCTCAGAAGAAGAGGGAAGATGTATGGTTTACCAGAGGTGGGGATGGGGGAGGATGAACTGAAGGAAGGCAGCCAAACCTCCGGTGCTAGGACAAGTAAGTACCAGGTATAACACAACACATACATCACACCGCTGTAGGAGACGCAGGGACACTACGGAAGGCATAGGGCCTGAGAGGTCTCGTCACAAGGAGAAGTTTTGTCTTTTCTTTTTATCGCATCTGTGTGAGATGACGAGTATTAAAAACCTGTTATGGTAATCCTTTCACAAGATACGTAAGCCAAACCATTACGCTGCATACCTTAAACCTATATGATGATTATGTCAATATTTCTCAATAACATTAAAAAATAGAAGGACACTCTTTTATAGTCAAAACAAGGTCTCACTCTGTAATCACGGTGAAACACAGAAAAGTATTAAGCACTACACACTTAAGGAATAATATATAAGGTGCCCACAGAACGGAATAATTTTAAAGAGACTACTTGCTTATTAGGTAAGACAACAAAGTGCTGTTCCTGGTTCGGAGGGTGTTTGAGTCTCTGGGAATAAAGATATTACTCATACAAACTATCGTTCAATTTCCATTACCTAAAATATTATAAAACATTCTGGAATATTTTACATATAAGCATAAAAACACAACTTAAAACATCAAATAATGGTAAAAGAATCCACTGCCTTCTTTTTCACTGTAGGAAAATTGAAATAAGATAAATGAACCACAATGATCAGAATGAACTAGGCTCAGTGATCGCAGCAAATGTATCCTCATTTTCTTTCAATAGCAGTAAGGATAGCATACACACCAAATTCGGTAGATGGTATTAACAATTTAACTCTTCATCCTCCTAACAACCTTATGAGGATCCACTCTCATTTAGATGGATGTTATTTCCCCTTTTAATGATGAACAAACAGAGAGTGAGAGGGAAAGCTGGTAACATGTGCAGAGTTGAAAGGAAGTAAGGAGCTCAGCTAAAATTAATAACCCAGACTGTCTGGTTTCAGAGTCAGAGCTCTGAGCCACTCCGCCAGCATAATTCTTCTCAAATTATTCTATTTTTTTGCATGTATCACATATGAAAACTTTCAGAAGTATAACACGTTTCTAAATCAAAGGAAATGACAAGTTATGAAATTGGAGAACTGTTAAAAACACCTCTAAGTAATAACACTTCTTGTTCGCAGTTCTTATATTCAGGTGAGAATTCAGCTGAAAAACATAACAATGTATATATGAAGTTCAGAACATAATTACAGATGGGAATTAAATACCTGAAATTTTACCAAAGCTCTAGATGACAGAGCATTTGATAAAAACTGTCCTACAAGAATATCAATCTCACATGGCATATCCCTGAGATACCTTCGTGCCCCAGTGAATGTGTGGAGGGTTCAGTGCTAGGTAGAAGGTCTCCGGCCTATTGACATAAAGTACCGCTTTGGTGGAAAGCTTTTGCACTTGTGTTGTATCAATTAAAGAGTCACTGCAGTGCTCCAAGAAGAGATTCTTCTCATGAAAGAAAATGACAGGACTATGTCAGAAACACAGTGAACCTGAACCCAGGATGTCAGTTACAGAAGTGATACATGTTGCAGAGTTAGCATTGACCTTACCGGTAAGTCATACAAATATCTTATAGCTGTAATAAAATAACATATTGGTGTGATCTCAGTAAAGAAATCTAGTGTTTTCTGTAGCTAGATACACTCTAATGCAAGGGTGCCTTGCCACCCCCCGCATTTCTACACAACATATACTCTGCAGCCAACTATTACATTCCACCAACAAAAATGATAGAAACTGAAATTCAGATGTCAATTATGTGACATAAATATTGTTAAATAGGTTAGCGCAAATGTTCCTTAAGCCTTGGAGTAGTATTTCAATTTAATTAAAGTTGCTGAAGACTGTTTTTTTCTTTGGTACATGGCCAACCTACAATAGATACGTGGTGTCCCCTAGAACTTTCTGTGATGGTGGCAATAGTCTATGTTTGTGCTATTCTACACATTAACTACTAAATCCATGTGGCTATTGAGCACTTGATGTGAGACTAGTGTGATTAAGGAATGAGATTTCTAACAGCATTTAGTTTAAATTAATTAAAAATTAAATAGCCGAGCCCTGGCTGACGTAACTCAGCGGATTGAGTGCAGGCTGTGAACCAAAGTGTCGCAGGTTCGATTCCCAGTCAGGGTACATGCCTGGGTTGCAGGCCATGACCCCCAGCAACTGCACATTGATGTTTCTCTGTCTCTCTCTTTTTCCCTCCCTTCCCTCTCTAAAAATAAATAAATAAAATCTTAAAAAAAATTAAATAGCCGTATTGGACTGCTCAAATCTTATCTTTTCAATGAAGGCAGACCATGAGGCATAGCTATATAGAGCAGTGAGGCTGTTTTTCAGGTGTGTTGCCAATAATCTTCAGAGGTAGCTCCCAATAATAAGTTTCAGTTATATCTTAATTGCAGAACTACGGAAATGTAGAATTGTAAAAATAAAGATCTCTAAAGAAACCAACCCAACTCTCTATAAATGGGAGTTAAGGAAACCATAAATAACATAAAAAGCAACAATAAACCAGTCAAGTATGGTACAAAATTAATGAATATAAGTAAATTTTATCAATTAATCATAGTAGCCACCATATAAACAGTGCACACCAGTGGTTTCCAAACATTAGCTGTGCTTTAGAATCCTCTGGAACTTGGGAAGTTTCTTTGAAAACTACACAACTCCTTGCTCTGGCTGGTATGGCTCAGTGGATTGAGTAGCAGCCTGTGAACCAAAGGGTCGCTGGTTTGATTCCCAGTCTAGGGCACAGGCCTGGGTTGCAGGTCCCCAGTAGGGGGCGTGCAAGAGACAACCACATTTTGATGTTTCTCTCCCTCTCTTTCTCTCTCCCCGTCTCTAAAAATAAATAAATAAAATCTTAAAACAAAATAAAATAAAATGACACATTACCAGAACAGAATTTCTGAAGGCGAGGCTTAAGAATCTATACATTTTTTTGTCAGTGAGACTGTACAAACATTGTAAAATCTCTCTTACATGTGGAATCTGAAAAGAAAAGTATCAACTTCACAGAAGCAGAGAGTAGGAGGATGGTTGTCAGGGGGTGGGGAGAGGGAGAAATGGGAAGACGCCGTCCAAGGGCACGGACTGCTGCTCATAAAATGAGTAAGTTCTGGGGGTTTAATACACAGCATGGCGACTACAGTTAATAACGCTGTCCTGTGTACTTGAATTTTGCTAAGAGGGTAGATCTTAAGGGTTCTCACCACAAATAACAAAGTAACTTTGTGAAGCGGCAGAGGTGCCAGTCACTTGACTGTGGCAATCATTTTACAATGTATACATCTACTCAGCCGTCACACTGTATACTTCAAATACATGCAGCTCATTCGTGCATTATGCCCCAGTAATGCTGGGAGGGGGGCGCTATTCAGACCCAATAAACCAGGGAAAATATGTCCCCTTCGGCTCCACCCTCCTGACCTAAGCACTTCCCAAAGGCCCCACTTGCTAAAATCACACTGGGCATTAGGTTTTAACATGATTATTTTGGAGGGGCACATTTGGTGAATAGCAGGGGGAGCTCTTTTGCACATTGCAGTACATTTCACACCATTTCCGGCCTCTATTCACTCGACGCCAGTAGCATCAAGTTATCACAACCTGAACTGTAACCCGACGCTAGCAAACATCTACTAGGAGCCAAAATTGCACCCTGACCCCCATTCCGAGCCATTTCTGTAAGGCAAGATCATTTATTTAGTACTTAAAATACAGGCAATTATTTTTCACAAAAATATTACTTATTTGGCAATGGCAATGTACCTGAGGGTAAATTCCTGATGTATACCACAACATGGTTGCCTCGTGAGTTTCTCAGAAAGAAGCTAACACCCGCAGACTAGCCAAATGGCGCAACAAGAATTTGACTCAGTATTCCCTAGTAAACGCTTGCAGAGAGAAATGAAAATGTTGGATTAAAAATCTTGGCTACCTGTACTAAAATTTTTGTATTCATTTAAAATTATGAATATATACATGTTATACATTTAAAGTTTAAAAAAAAATTAAAGTATAGCATGAACTCAACTCATAGTCCAAAGGTAACAATTGTATATTTCTTGCCCAAATGTCATTGTACATAAACACAAAGATGTGTCCGTATTTTGTTTTCAAAGATCAAAAGGACATTGGCTGAGAGTGACAAGATCTAGTCTTGGCTAATTGTAAACTGGCTGGGTGCTCCTGGAGAGTCACTTATTTGCTCTGTGCCTCCGTTTCATCCAGGAAAATGCATATGACTAAGAGATCTGTGTCTTCACACTTCTACTGTGACCGTGACATATTTCTAATAGAAATAATGCCTCAATTCCTCCCCGCAATTCCTGCCCCAGCCCAAATCGGTAGTCTTTAGCTTCCTGTTAACTTTCATTTTAATACCGGTCACCACGACAGATGTATTGCTTCTTCTATAGCTGCATTCTCCAGATTAATGAGGAACCATGAGATGTTTGCCCATCTGGTCTTCGGATCCAGTAGCCAAATGACCAAGTACACATAACAACATTCCTTGGATACTGTTCCCAAGCTGAACCAATTTTAGCCATAGCTTTCACATTAAATAAACAAGAATTCAGAATTTAATATCTTATCACATGATTTTAAAATACGGAAAAACCTTTAGAAAGTGGAGTAGCCTGACACAGAGCAAGGCGACCTTAATTCTGTAGACGTCACCATTGGATACAATTACAGTGAGGCAAAGCAGCCACAGAAAATACCTATGAGTTGTTTGGATTCTAGTTCCAGGAGAGGAAAGGAGAAAAAAAATCTAATTATTTTCTATATCTAAAAATAAACCTTAAAATGTGAAAAGAACACAATTTTATATCAAATTATTCATGTGGTAATTGTCATATATTGAGAAGTGATTATAAACCTTGAGGACAAAAATAGACCAACTTGAAAAATGCATAAGTAGTTTATGTCTGAATTTTTTTTTTTACTGCAAAACATGAAATTGTTTCGAAGCCGTATGCTTATTTATACACGGTGACAGGACATAAAAATTAATAAGCAAAATAATGAGTCACTATCTTGAACAAAAACATTTTTCTTTCCATAGATGCATTACGCATAGAAAAGTAGAAATAGAAATGATAAAAAACCCACATGTTATCCTCATAAATTATAATTATTCACATCTAATTGGGATTTAAAATGGTGTAATGATTCACTGCCTGTCTCTGCCATGCCTTGCCACGGCGAGGCTGCTCCTGCTACCAAAACACAAGTGCGGGATGTTTGTGCCATGGAGACCACAGCACGGTCCAGGCTGTGAGTCTTGCTGCACGTCTGCTCGGGAGGTCAGCAAGTGCCGTAGCAATTAGCCACAGAAGCTGCCAAGGCCTAGAGTCATCCCTTTAGTGGGCAACACTGGCAAAGGAACCAGGAAGGTAAGCCCAATGAGAACAGGAGCTAGGGGAGGAGGCTGTGGTAAGAGGGCTGCCTTTACATGGGAATACTGTATAGTGCCGCAGACCCTCCCGAATGGACCTCAGGTAAGGAGGGAGCTGTGGGGAATGGTATGAAGCAGGCAGAGGGATCTGTCAACTGGCCAAGGCGGGTGCCAGGATTCCAAAGAAAGTGCCTATAATACATGGGGTAATACATGGAGCCACTGTCCAAAGTACCTTCAGCACTAGGCAATGCATGGCCCTACCCAGTTTTAGAGACCTGAATCCTAACGCAGATGAGTTTCAGCAGGTCTATTTCATGTATCCAAATCAGTTCAAATATTTTATTAATGCTCGGTTCTCACCTCCTTCCAAAAACTCTCGTAAGGATAAATGTCACTGAACTCTTCTTTTAAAACTCCAATACGATTTACTATCTCTAATGAACATATTTTTGCATGGTATGCCATTACAGGATGAAATACATCATATAATTGGCATACCACTCACTAGTTACTTTATTTATGTATGCCACCCTTTTCTAGCCCGATTGGCTCTTCTTGAAGAGGACATACTTTGTTCTACATTTTGAAACCCATCATGACTAGTGCTGCTGTAGTCATAATAGGAGCTACATATTCTTTCAATGCATTTAAATATATAAACAAATATAACTAATTATATTATCCATGCATAAGTATTACACTTGAAGTACACAAGTCAAATGTTACAAATCGCCAAGTTTATGTAGGGAGAGAGAGATCTAGATAGATAGATGGACAGACAGAGAGACAGACACAGGTAGATATACAGACAGAGGCAACACACACACCTAATGGTCAAGATCATTGGCTTCCAAGTTAGACTAACCCAGATCTGAGTCTTTGTTTTGCCTGGTTACTAGTTTATGACCCATACCAAGTTATCTAGTCTCTGAACCTCAGTTTATTCGTTGGTAAAATGAGACTAACAGTTCACAGGGTTGTGGTGTCAATTCAATAATATAATGTACATAAATCACTGTGTACAGGCCCGGACAGATACTGACAATGCACCAAAGAGACAACTGGTTTAAAAATCACACTAAATTTTAATTTATATTATAATAAAAATTTGAATCACATTTCAGAAGGCATAACAGTATTATTGCTTCACTTAACAGTTTCCATGTTTTATTATTTTATTGTTAACACAAATTAATCTAATTTTCACCAGCTAATGTCAAGGATATATCAATTGTTTTCTTTTTACTTTAGTTAGTTAAATAAGAGAATTTTCAGTAAAATTATTATCTTATTTGGGGCATCTTCTTTTATAATAAAAGATCAACTGTCCATCAAGTTAATAATTCTATCCTTAGAATGATCAGGTAGTTGAAATTTGTCTTCTATCATGTAAAAAACAACTATGTTTGAACCCAATTAAAAAATGGGCAAAGGACCTGAACAGACACTTCCCCAAGGAGGACATACAGAACACCCAGACACATATGAAAGGATGCTCAGCAGCACTAGCCGTCAGAGAGATGCAAAGTAAAACCACAATGAGATACCACTTCACATTGGTCAGAATGGGCATCATACACAAAGCAACAAACAACAAGTGTTGGAGAGGTTGTGGAGGAAAGGGAACCCTGGTGCACTGTTGGTGGGATTGCAGACTGGTGCAGCCACTGTGGAAAACAGTATGGAATTTCCTCAGAAAACTAAAAATGGATCTGCCTTTTGACCCAGTGATTCCACTGCTGGGATTATACCCTAGGAATACCGAAACACCAGTCCAAAAGAACCTATGCACCTCTATGTTCATAGCAGTGCTATTTACAATGGCCAGGTGCTGGAAACAGCCTAAGTGCCCATCAGTAAATGAGTGGATCAGAAAACGGTGGCACATTTACACAATGGATTACTATGCAGCAGAAAAAAGAAGGAACACCTACCCTTTGCAACAGCATGATAGAACTGGAGACTATGATGCCAAGTGAAATAAGCCAGGTGGTGAAAGACAAATACCATATGATCTCACCTAAAAGTGGAACCTAATCAACAAAACAAGCAAACAGGAAGAATAAAGCCAGAGACACAGAAATAAAGAACAAACTACCAGTGACCAGAGGGAGTGGGGAGAGGGATTATGGGGGGAAATAGGGGAAGAGTCATCAAGGACCATGTATAAAGGACACATAGACAAAGAAAAGGGGGTAGGATTGAGGGTGGGAGGCAGGGATGGGTGGGTGGGGGAGGAGTGTTGGGGGGAAAATGGAGACTTTACTTGAATAACAATAAAAAAATTTAAAGAAATTAAAAATTAAAAAGATAAAGGAATAAAAATACTACATTTGATGTTTTAAAATGTAGTTGGAGGGCTAGCATCTAAATTCATAAATCTGATGGTATTTCAAAATAAGTACTCTATCAAAAATCCTCAAAACGTATTTGTAAGGATGTGTGACTATTCAATATGCTTAGAAAGAAGGCTGATCCGTGTGTATGCCACACTTCCACCGACACAATGAGATGAAACTTCATTTTGATTGGATCATCACAGCAAAGTCCACGGACTGTATCACGGTTTATTATTAAAAAATCTAAATTACCTCTGATCATGTATTAAATTTGAAATTCTGGTGTGCCAGAAAACCATGTGGTTGGTGCAGAGTCTAATCTAATGTACGCAGACTTGAGTCTGTTGAAATCAATAAAAAGGAGCAGGTGAGCTACAGGGCCACGGCATCAAAAGCCATCTGCATGTGACCATTTCATTCTTGCTAGTGGAGCGTGTGCATTGAAGAAGCCTTTATCACACATCTTGCTGATATTACAGGAGAAATAAGTAAGTAGGCTCTTCAATGTGCATGTTATCAAATTGAACCATACTGGTTTAACTCATTTCTCACTCTCCTATATGACTTTTTTCAGGCAGTGCAGCACTAAATATGAGAAGAGCACTAAAATTGTACACTTAACACTAATTCAAAGTTTTCAGAACTTATTGAATGTCCAAGAGGGATAATTCTAAATGTTTATATAGAAAGAGTGTACAAGGATCATACATGTGTCTGGCAGTTTCTGGAGCTGGAATATAATGAAAATAATGGTCCAGGATCTGGGAAAGGACCTGAGGTAAGTTAACTCCTTTGTCCCTTTTCTCCTTCGACTAAAATACAGAAGTCCCCAGGATTTGCTAGGCCAGGCCTAGGCCAGGATTTCACATGCTGAGGATACAGAGGAATGGGCAGCTTCTGCCTCTCCAGGGCTCAGGTGAGCAGGACAACACTATAAACTGATGATAATAATAATATTGTTCCTTCCCTACCTTCTCATGCATCTAAATCTGTTCTCTTTCTCCTGAACCTTCAATCCACACTTCCCTGCTTTCATTGGCCTTTAACCCTCCTGAAGACACCTCCATCAATGCACACATGGGCATACATACCTAACATGTGTCCTTACATGTGTACACATACAAACAATCCATGTCCCGGAGCCACCCCCACATCCAGTAAAACTACATTTGTGCCTTCTCCCTTGCACAGGAAAGAACACTTGGAAGAGTTTTCTGTACTCATGTTCCTTGCTTTCTCACGTCTTACTTCCCTAACCTGCCTCCATCCCCACCTCGCCATCGACGCTGTCCCAGTCAAGGGTTTTTTCGTCAACTTGTTTGTTTCTTCCTCTGAGCCTTTCTCAGTCCTTACTTTGTCCTCTCAAAGCATCCTTAAAACGTGCTCTTCTTGGCACGGGATACAAGGATACTCTTCTGATTTGCCCCCCTGGTTGCTCTATCTTAATTCCTCCTTCACTTCAACCATCACCTTATGTGGAGACCTTCTACGACCACACTGCCCATCCCCCTCTCTCGCATAAAATGCGCTCTTGCCCTAAGAGGTTGGGGGAGGGGGGAACTGAGACTAGGTTGAGAATAAAATGAGTAATACTACTTAAAAGGTATAGTCCTCAAAGTATGAAATGTGTATGTATTTATTTGGTAAGAGATGTCATCAAGGGGAAGATATAATTACATCATTACGTAACTTCAGCGACATTTTGCATTATGTGTAGTTAGGAGAGATTACATGGGTCGATCCAGAGACTCTGGGAAGTGTGTACATACTGACAGCAAGACGTTGGGGTGTACACAGAGAAGATGGAAAAAGAGAGAGTGTTTAAAGCGAAGTTCTTTGTTGGTAGAAGTGCCACTCAGTAGGGGTGTTGTAAAATTTTTGCTGGGTGTGTGTTGCTGTGAGAATTGTTACAATGAATGGGAGAAATGACTGGGCTGCCATTTCAGGAGCAGAAGCTGGAGATTCTAAAGGTCCTTCAGTGCACAAGACACTTCCCCACCCCCCACCACAAACTTCTGATTCCTGCACGACATTCCAATGTCTTAGCAAGCAAGCATCCATCTGTTCATAATGAGCTGAACCCAACCCCTAACTGCATTTTCCTATAAATGCTACATGTGTTTTGAACAGTTGTTATTAGCAATGAATTTTTCAGGTATTCAGACCATGTATTTTAAGAGAAGACTGTTCTCTGCTTTGTTCCTAACTTTACCGTGAGTCATTCACTATTTCAGAAAATCGCATCACTGTACTGCGATCCTTCTCTTAACGGATGAGTCACCAATACCACAAGCCTGTACCTGTCGGCATCTGCAGCTGTCACCTTTGTTGCAATTCTACGAATAGATGAAAGCATCTGACTACATTATGTCTAACAGCACAGACATACACAAACATTTCTATTAAAATACATATTGATTTTTCATAAATTACCTTCCATTTATGTTTCTTTTACATTACAGCAGTTTGCTCTTTTCTGAAATCATGTATCTGTGTCAGTTATATTGGTAATAGGTTTCATTTCATGCTAATAAAGGGGCCATTTACAAAACATTTCCTATAATGGCATGAAGTTGAGAATCACCGGCTTGAATTTTGGGAAGGACGAGAGCGAAGTGAGCCAATAACGCCGTTGGAGATCAACAAATGCAGCAGAAGGTCTGGCTAATACCGAACAGTCAGAGAGGTGCTATTCCCAGTTCCCCTGGTCATGGAGGCCCTGACTTATGCTAATAGCCGCATAATGAGAAAACCCATGTGCAAGCAGAGAGTGTTTAGCAGCCTCGGTACATATGGTCAGGCTCATTTTCCCACTTAGTCGATGGTCTACGGAGGAATTTGGGGAGGAATTTTTGCGGTAGACGAAGGATAAAATTACAAGGTGAATGACTTCAGTTATAAACAAAAGAAAATGTTTAATTAAGCCTAACAGCTCAAAATGTTCCTGTTCTTTCCACTGACAATGGTTACTGTCAGTTTTCATTAATTCGCATTGCCTCATCACTTTAACTTTCAAACATTAATTTACGGAAAGAACTCTTTGGTTTGGATTGCCAGCAATCTGCAGCAGTCTGTGGCCTTAACTGCGCTCCTTATCTTGCTGCCACCTAAGTGGGCTAGGCTCGCCCAAAAGGTGAAACAGTAAGGCTCAACACAGTATGATGCAAGGTAAGAAAAGTGTTTACAAAATTGGTAAGACACAATTATTGTCAGGTGAGATAGGCCTCTTGGGTTCTACTTTATCCTCTAAAATTTTATTCATTACATCCCCTCAACTATTTTTCATGCCAATATTTAAAGAAAAAAACATAATTTGAATAATTTATTAATTAATAAGAAATACAAAAAGAAACTTTTGGCAACATTTGCTGCCAGAAGATGTTAGTTAAAGATATAATTCATGATCCACTCTTCTTTAAGCTGTATAGTAAATATTGGGTTGGCCAAAAAGTCCATGTGTTTTTTTCCCATAAGAGGCACATTTTTCATTTTTACCAATAACTTCATTGATTTGGATATTTTGATCACTATCTGATCGCTATCAATTTCAACTGGTCTACCTAAACGTGGAGCATCGTCCAGAGAGAAATCTCCAGCACAAAACTTCGCAAACCACTTTTGACACATTCGACCAGTCACAGCACTTTCTCCATACACTGTACAAATCTTTTTTGTGTGCTTCAGTTATATTTTTAGCTTTCTTGAGATAATAAAGCATAATATGCCAAAAGTGTTGCACATTTTCTTTCACCTTCAATATTAAAATGGCTACACAAAAATCCACCAATTTTAATGTTTTTTACATGCATGCTGTTATGACAGCTGACACAATACAATCTAACACAATTGTTTTGAATGAAGATAAAGACAACTAAGCCATAAAGAGCCATTTTACAGAAAAACCAAACAAACTTTTTGGCCAACCCAATACATTATCAACAATCTTTGAATAAAATAAAATAATGGCCTTGAAAATATATTCCTAGACTTCTTATTCATAAAGTAGCAACTAAAACTGTGTTAATATTTCCACGTCTTGTCCAATGCCATTACCCTTTGCTCTCGCTGTTCACTGTAGCGGAATAAACTAATACGTACTCAAATTTCGGAAGAACTTGGACAAGTAGTTCATCTCTGAGTCATGTGTCACCGGGGGAAACAGGGACTGACATTCCATTTCCAAGATGGCTTTTCAGTCACATATCTGCTATCTTGCTTCTGGGTGGCTCTCTTTCTCCCCCCATCTCTCTCTCCTTTCCCCTTCTCTCTCTCCTCCCCTCCCCCACTCTGTCCTCTTCCACCTGCATGCCTTGAGCTTCTCACAGCTTGGTGACCTTCAGGAAGAAAGATTTCCCTACATGGTAGCTGCTCACCCTGAGCAAACATCCTAAGAGCAAGAATTCTGACAAGTGGAAGCTGCCAATAGGTCAAGGCTGGGGCCTGGAACCTAGCACAGTGTCACTCCCACAGTGCACAGTTTAGACAAAACCATCATAGAGTCACCCTAAGTGGATGGGACACAATGTCCCCTTTCCTTCTGAGTAATGCCAAAGAATCTGCGGTCATCTTAAATTCACTGCATCTTGTTTGAAGCATTAATAGCAATAATTTCATTTTTGGCCAGTAGTTCCCATACTCAGCTGAACATAAACACCAACTACATGTAAGGCATCATGCCAAGAGCTATATCAAATACAGTCTCTTACTTCAAGGAATTAAAATTCCACCTAAAGAAATGACAAGTGCAACTATAAATATTTAAACAATACTTCTTCAGTAATAAACTAGTCAAGGAGAAAATGGGAGTGACAGGCATGAGAAACAGGCTTATTAGAAACCTGCAGATTTTCATTCCGTCCACAGAAGCCGTGCCACTCTCCTCCATGCAAATAACGAAAACAGTCCCTATTTTGACAAAATGTCAATAATGACTAAAATATTTCAGACTATAAATTGCATTCGGTTCTGAGGATAGAAACACATTTTCAGAGAACAATATGTTGGGATATTTCATTGTCTCGCTAGAGAAACCAGAGATAATCGTATTTAATATTAGTATTCAAGATACATTATCTAAACCCCCAAAATGCTGCACATAAAGAGATGTGATCATAGGCACATTTAAGATTGCTTTGTAGGTAGAACTCATAAATGATTTTGTTTGATAAACAGTACTGAAACAAACATTTGTTGAGTGTCTGTTATGTGCCAGGATGGTGTGCCGGATTATTTTGGAGACATAAAGATTTATCAAGACATCCTCTTTGCAAACAGAGAGGCTTACGGTATTAAGGGAAGAGACGAATAAACAGGCAGCCCTATAACAGAGTGACAAGTCCCGTGACAGGGGCAAGCGCCGGACCCAGGAAGTATGTATATATATAGCTCAGACGGCGGGCCGACATGCGGGGAGGATCCTCGGAGGGTCACGCCGACCTCACAGCCGAAGGTCCGTTAGAAGGTCCATGTTGCTGGTACTGGTGTGAGAATGGAGGCCATGTCTGAGTAAGGGAGGGGTCAGCAAACGTTCTAAACAGACGAGCAACAGCTGTGAAAGACCCAGAAAAGAAAAATCCTGCTGCATTCGGGGCAAAGCCAGTATGACTTGGGGGGAATGTGGGGAGGGTTTGGGGCAGAAAAACAAAGAGATAGGCCTCGCGGAGATAACTAGGATCGCATCACTCAACGCCTTTTATGAGATGCTAATGAGTGTGGATTTCACACTGAAAGCCACAAGGAGGCACATATGGAAAAAATAAATGAACATCGTAATTTCAGACGAATACTTACACGTGCATAGAAACATACATAAAAGCGTATCTGCAAACAGCCAGTATAACATTTTTGAAAAGTCACATATCAGAGCTCAAAAATAAAAGCACATGAAAGCTTTTAAATTTAATGCCATAAATCTGAAGGGTTTTATTTATAAGCCAAATGTGTTTTCCAGTTGCTTGTGTTTATTAGATTATTTATTGATTTAGAGTTCACACTTTTAGTGTTATAATTATTTCATGCAGTGACAAGTATAAACTATTATTTAAATGTGACTAACACAATAGCTTCTGCTCTAATTTTTAACTTGCAACTATATTACTACAATATTTAAAGTGGTAATCATAGACTTTCCATTTTACCAAATTGAAGGGAAATATGCTTGCATTATAAACTTATAATAATTCATCTGTAATAAGTGACTGATAGTCATTTAGAAAATAAGACAAATTCAGAAAAAGTCTATCATTATCAAAATAAAATTTAGGAAAACAAATAGAAAACATTCCTAATCTAATGGTCTTTAGGCTTAATAATACATCATGGCTTAGTTATAATATAACAATGTAAGATTACAAACAAATACTTAATCTTTATGTGCTGGAGGCCTCTTAGAATCAAGATGTCTAGAGGATAGCGTGCTCTCATTCTGATCCTTTACAATACATGGGACCCTGAGTGTACTGCTTCTCCAAGGTTTTGCCCTTTAAAAATCAATGACATTTCTGGCTGGCATAGCTCAGTGGATTGAGGGTGGACTGTGAACCAAAGTGTCACAGGTTCGATTCCCAGTCAGGGCACATGCCTGGGTTGCAGGCCACAGCCCCCAGCAACCGCACATTGATGTTTCTCTCTCTTTCTTTCTCCCTCCCTTCCCTCTCTAAAAATAATAAATAAATAATCTTAAAAAAAAATGACATTTCATTAGCAAATAACAGTAGTGATTATGCACATTTCCATTATTCTGGTCCTCCTAGATATTTCTTCCATTCTGCAAGCCATCTGACCACGTTCGCTTCCCCTGGCCAGGTACATTTCACAAACCGATGGAAAAAGTTTTTCATGTGTGGGAGATAAAACGTGCATCAGGACTTCTTACTGTCAGTGCCGGGATGTCCTGGGACTCTGCCTTTTAGCTCACATAACATCCAGGGAGTTATTTTTTTAATACTTGAGAATGATGAACGGTTTTACCCTCTCACATATATCATAAAAATACAAAATATAAATGCTCCAAATTTCCTTGGACATTAGTTAAAGGCAAAATGAACAAATCATCTCTGGCAGGGCGTTTTGGAGAGAGAAATGCCATCTTTAAAGCTATGAAAATATGCAAAATGACATAAAAGGCTAAAACTGCAAATGTTTACTGACAATTATTTAGGATTCTACTTTGTAGAACAAATTTATTAAAATCTACAACAAATTTGTTAAGATGGTCCCTGGGTGTCTAAAAAAAGTAAATTCTTACAACCTGTTTTATAAATCCTCTAAACAAGAAAACCATGGTTTTCTTAGTGACCACAAAGTAGATAACTCAAGAGTTCATCCCAAGCATATTTTTCCTGCTAATGTCATTTGGATGGCCAACTATAACCTCCATCTGCAGTATTTATATACTGCTGACATACAGAAGAAGGGTAAATTCAGAACTAACCAAAGATTGGTAAATGACAAGAGAACCAGACAAGTCAAAATAAATAAAGCAAACTGGCCAAAGGTATCACTTCACCTTCTCAAAAATCCCAACAGAATTGCATTTAATAATTCCTAGCAAGATGCTTATGTGAAGATCCCCCTATCTAATGTTTCATACTTTGTATGACTTCCGTGAATGCCTTGGTCATCTTTCCAAAGACATCTTTTCTTTTCATTCATGCTGAATTGGTAACCTCGATCCTCCCCTTCACAACCTGGTGGAAGCCAACAGCTGAAGTAAGGGCTGTCGTTAAGCGCTTTCCGTGGCAAGCCAGGAGAAGACTGCAGCCGACTCTCCTGCCTAGAACTAAGTACACTCATGGAGGCACACTGGGTATTCTTAGCGCATGCTCCACAAGGTCACATTATAAATATGCAGGATTGCACATTAGGAGACTTACTACACTGATTGGTCTAAAAAGCCTACGTATTGCAGAGAGAAATTATTTAGGTGGGAATTATCAACTAACTGAAAGGCATTAAAGGGCAGCGAGTTGATAAGGAAAACACCCAAAATCACTATACTGCACTATACTGAGCTCTTTCTCTTATGAAGTAGCACTTAGTGCTTTGAAAATGGCTGACTTCAGTATGCCATTTCGTTTCACTTGGCAAAGCAAAGCAAAATGATGGAGAAAATAAGATGAAACAACAATGCGATCCCTTTACATTCTATTTTCCTCTTTAGTTTCTTTAAAAACCCTTTTAAATCCACGTGGTCAATTCTGTTATTCAAGCGAATATCCGTACGTGTGTAAGTATGTACATTTATTGCGAGTTACCTTAATTGTTTTGCTTTGTCTATTTCATCCAGTATCAAATAATCTCTCCGATTTGATCCCTCTTTAATCATTAATATATAAGTCACAAGGAGCAGAGACAAGACAAACAAAGCCTCTATGACATGAACAAATAGCATGCAGACTGAACTACCAAGACGTTGGAACAATAATGTCCAATCGCATCTGCTCTGAGCACAATCAGGGTTCAAAGTCTTTGAACATATTGGGAAGAAGGACATTGAACTGATTTATTCTGCACGTGCGCCGCCTAAGTACCACAATAATGAAATCACGTTCACTTGGAAGAAAATTGTCCAGTGTTAAGTTGCCAATGGCCATGTTAATAAGGCTTCCTACGTAATTTGGCTGATAGAAGCTTCCAGCTCCAATGCTATTAATTTATTTAGTAATTCTAAAACTCACAAGTGAAGAAAGGAGAAGAGATAATTTCTAAAGAAATACAGATAATTCAGGGGGTCTATTGTTGTTCTTCATAACAATGGAGCTTTAAGTCCCATTCTCTAATTTACTGTCACTTTATCACTTTTATCTTCCACTTCAAGTCTGTTTCTTTTATTGGACTCTCTATTCAGCCGATAATTCATTTAGGCTTTTGAAGTTCCATGCCATAAAAATTCCATTTAACTGCTTCCTAAATGGTGGTTAATCTACACAAATTTTAAATTTGACCTTAATGGAACAGCTTACTCCTGAAGTTATTAGGACATTGGAAAACGGATCATGTCCTTAAAAGTGTACTTATTGCAAAGTTTATTTTTTATCATTCACAAAACTAATTTGGCACAGAGAGATGTTTGCAAAGTGCCTCCCTTCACAGTGAAATGCAGAGTCATTTTCCCATGTGAACTCCCCTACACAGCTCAGAATCTCACTCGGGCGTCAGATGAGGTGTCAAAGTGCTCTGTTAGCAAACTTATTCCCCAGATGTGGCCAGAGCAGGGACAGAAGCCCGCAGCGCTCTGACATACCTAACAATTCAATTACAGTTATCTTACGGTGCCATCACATATTTTTCTTCAACAATCAAACAACCTCAGCTGGAAACCTCTAGCAATAACATAAATAAAGGACCATCTGGCTGGAATAATTAAGGGAGGCTGGAAATAAAACATTAATTAGTGCAGAATTTCGAACGACCTTCAGAGGCCTTATTATAAAATTATATCCAAACAGGTAATCATTTATTTCATGTTGCTGTTAAGTGTAACTAGGCATGAATAAATACAAATACCACATTTTTACTCTTTGGGTGAGGACAATTGACTTGAAATGATAATGACATTATATTTCATTTAAATTAAGGCAACAAATAAATAAGTGAGACAAAAATAGTAATACTATGAACATGTAAAATTTGCATAGCTGAAACATAGAATTTTAACATTGAAAGGACCTTTGGAGATCTAACAGCTCCTCCATTTATAAGTGAGTGGATACAGGCTCCAGAAGGAGAAATGATTTTCCCAAGGTTACCCAAGTGGAGAGTGGGAGGTGCTGGAGGCAGGCGCGCCTGACTCGCACTCTAGAAAGACTCTGCACACTGACCATGAGAACTCACAGATGCGTGTTCGACACAAAGTGTGGCGGTTGCTATTTTGCCGCTTTACTGAATTGAGACAAAATTTCACCAAACCTGCTAATATACCAAATGACCAGGCCACGGAATGAGCAAATACCTGAAGAGGCAAACCACCTTCGAAGAGTCTGTGCCACAGATGCCTGGCTACCCACTCACAGAAAAACCCGCCCTCTTAGGGCACTTGATCACTGTCTCGCGCTAATGACAAGCAGCGGATGAAGACGTGCGTCAGGCCTGGGCCAATGTCTTTAAACAGCAGCTGTGCGTCCTCCACTGGCTATCCGCCATTATGCTCCAAAGACCGAGGGGACGAGGGAGCCACTGATGGGAGGGAGAGGGTCCTGAACTCACTTACTGGCAGGAATAGCTACATGAACTTGGTCCAGGATAGACACATCCATTCCTTGGGTTACTAAAATTTGTGATATTACATCATTTAACTAATAAAGGGTCCAAAGGAGACTGGATGGACACAAATTTTCGTGCAACAGCAGATGTTATTATAAAATATCAGTGTATAGTCTTAAAGAAACATGAGAACAAAATCATACTTATTTCTTAATGTCAGTATAAGTTTAAGACACTTGCAGTCAAGATCATTCCTTTTATATAAATCTCCTATAGCTTCTGATAGTCCCTGGGCTTAAGTGCATATACAGTGCAAGTTTTACTTATGTATTTTTGAGGGAGTTTAACCGTTCAATTACAGTTTCCTTTCAACATTATTTTGTATTTTCTTAGGTTTGAAAAAAACACACGAAGGAGGATAGAATGAGCTGGAGCATAGTACAGACAAAAGAACATGGGATCTGACGGTGGAGATCTGGTTTCAGGAACCAGCTTTGCCTTGAGGTTCCCAGGACTTGTGTGTGTGTGTGTGTGTGTGTGTGTGTGTGTGTGTTCACTGGTTTCACTCATCAGCTTTCTACTCCAAACACAATCGGGTCGGGGTGGCAAGGCATGAGTGGAACTTCAAGAACAACCACTCCAGGCTAACTCCACCCTGAATCAGTGCCAGAGACAATTAGAGGAAATGAAGCCACTAGATAAACCTCGGGAGCGTGTTCCCCATGTCGGCGGCTGTCAGGTCTCCCAGCAGGCAGGCACACTGCGGATTGGCCTGGTAGAATGGGGTTCTTTTCATCTTATTCGAGGCAAGAACTAAGTTTGGTTAAATGCCAAACTTCTTGCATTTCCTTAGCAATTAGTGGTGTTGAACACCTTTTCATGTACCTGCTGGCCTTCTGTACGACTTCTTTGGAAAAATGTCTATGCACGATCGCTTGCCAATTTTTAAATCAGATTATTTGTTTTGCTTTGTTTTTGCATTGTAAGTCCCTTATGCATTTTAGACATTTACCCCTCATCAGACATATGGTTTGCAAGTATTTTCTCTTACTCCACAGATTGCCTTTTCATTTTGTTGATTGTTTCCTTTGCTGTGCAAAAGAACTTTCTAGTCTGATATAGTCTCACTTGTTTATTTTTATTTTTGTTCTGTATGCTTTTGGTTCCTATCAAAAATATCAATGTCAAGGAGCTTTTTCCTCTACATTTTCTTCTAGGAGTTTCACAGTTCCAGGTCTAATATTCAAGTTTTTAATTCATTTTTATTTAGTTTTGGGAATGCTTTATAACAGGTGTTCATTTCATTCTTCTGCTTGTAAATATCCAGTTTTTCCAACATCATTTAGTGAAGAGAATATTCTTTCCTCGTTGCGCCCCGTGTGGGGCACAGGGGTCACGCCATTTTTGGTCACAGACTTCTGAACATTCAGTACAGGGTGGGCAGATGCACTCGTAGATCACCCATCATGAAATGGGCAAACACGTCTTCAAAAAAGATTTACTGAAGCCAAACGCAGCCTCTCACAATGACACCATCTGGCACACTGATACAGATGGGTTCCTAGAACGCTCACCTAGTGGGGAAAGCCTACACTACAAGGGGCCCATTCCCCAGAACATAATTCTAGCTTTTTGGGGGGTCTCCCCTCATACTCCTGCTCAGGAGACCAACACAGCTTAGCAAATTAATATACAGTTAAGTTGAAACCATATTTTGAAAAAAATGCTGTCATAACTCTGCGGGCAAAGAATAAAAAAATCTCATATATATTCTGCAATTATTATTTCTACTGATTTTTCAGTAGATTTGACTGCATTAACATATATACTTTTCTTTACCTAGTTACATTGGTTCATCTTCCAGAACAATACAAAACAACAGAGGTTGCAAGTAACTGCATTCTGTTCCTACCTTGAAAAGGAACATTTTTCAGCATTTCATCATATGACATGATGTGTACGTGTGCTTTAAATCACGTCAACGCCGAAACTGAAACGGGGAAGCCAGTGAAGAAAGTAGTTCAGGTTCAAGTCTAAGGCCTTGAACCTGCGGGGGAATAACCAACCTGAAGTGATGAGAATGGAAATCCTTGCTTTGCTCCTCTCTTAGAGGAAAAGTGTTCAGTCTTTCACCACTAAGCATGTGGGTGGCCATAGACTTCTGTAGATGGTCTTTATGATGCCGAGGTCATTTCCTTCTATTCCAAATCAATAAGTTTTTTACAAATCATGAATGAGTATATGTTTTGAATAGACTCTCTGTAACTTCTAGTCTTTTGCTGAGATCTCCTACCTTTCCATTTCTTCGGGAGAATGTGTATTTCATGGTTGAAGGTTTTCCGAATGGCTGCTTTAAAATTCTTGTTTGATAATTCCAACATCTGACTCCTGTTTGTTGGCGTAAGTTGACTGTCGCACGCGAGTTGTTACTTGCTTGGTTCTCTGTAAGAGGGGTGATTGTTTTTTTTTGCATCCTGGACATTTTGTTTATAACGTTAGGAGATGCTGGTTTCTGTGGAAATCTTTTATTTTAGCAGGATTTCACTCTCTTTTAGCTTTAGTACACAAATCTTAGCATACTTTTGTGGGTTGTAGTTCAAATAGCAGTCTAACATTCAGAGATTTTTGCAGTCTTACTTTGGTCTGTACGGTGTATTTGGAGGCTTTGGGGCTTCCCCTGGCACTGGCTAGTATTACCTGAAAGTCTCAGATCCTAGGGGACACAGAAGCTTCTAGAATTGGTCTTCCTGTTGTGATGGGGTCCCTTGGGTCCCTTTTACTGGTCATCTGCACCAAATGCTTTTTTTAAAATTTGTATTAAAGCAGAAAATATAGAAAAGTCCCTAAGTCATAAGTATACCACTCAACTGACTTTCAAGAAAAAATGACCGTATCGAGGATCCAGAGTAAGAAACCCTACCTTAGCCGTACCCCAGAAATCCCCTTTATACCACCTCCAGGAAATCCCACCCTCAAATGGGTAACTACTAATCTGACTTAACATGTGAATTAGTTCTGTCTTTTTTTTTAAGTTTAAATAAACTAACTCTGACAGTATTTATGTTTCTGAGTCTTGTCCCCCACCTTGGTGCTCATTATACTTGCAAAATTCACAAATTCATGTGCAGTGTTAAATGTAATCGTAGTGGTTCACTCATCTTCTTTCCTACGTGTGACGCTGTTGGAATATGCTATTATTAACTTTTTTAAAAGTCTAACTTTTGATGGGTCCCTGGTAACCTGAGTACCAGGTTCTGACTTTTGGCAATAACGCTCCTATGAGCTTTCTTGTATGTGTTTTCGGCAAGTCAACATACACGAACTGATACATTGGGTACATACCTGGGGGCGGACTCATCAGTCATAAGGCATGCATACCTTCAGCATTAACAGATACTGCCGAACAGGTGTCCTAAGGAGATACACCAATTTACACTCCGCACAGCACTGAATAAGAGTTTCAATTGCTACACCTCCTTGACAATTCTTGGTGCTGTCTACCTTTTTCATGTAAGCCATTTGGTACATGTGTAGTGTTATCTGTAGTTTTAGTTTGCATTTCTCTAATGATTAATTAAACTGAAAACTTTTACATATGCTTATGATGTTTGGATATCCTCTTTTGTTAAGTGGCCATTCAAATTTTTCTTTTTAACCCTCTGGCCCCTTTACCTATTGGGCAAACTGTCTTTTTAATTGTTTCGTGAAAAGTGTTTTATATACTCTGAATATGAGTCATTTGTCAGATTTATGCATTGAAAATATACACTCCCACTCTGTACCATATTTTTTTCACTCTCTTAATTTGCATTTTGATGAAGAGACATTATTAATCTCAATAATCTTAATATAGTCCAATTCATGACTTTCTTTTTATAAGGTTAGTGATTTTTATGTTTATGTAAGAAACAGTTGTCTACTCCAAGGTCATGAAATGATGTTTTAATAATCTTTTTTTTTAAATTTTGATGTATTTTATTCTACATTGCATCTATATTTTAAATCCTTGAGCATAATGATTACTATGCAGTAAAAAAAGTTTAAAATCTTTTAGATTAAGCATTTGTCTAAATTTTATTAAAGAGTAAAAAATGATGATGATTATCTAAAACACAATTTTACTTGAATCCTTTGGTTTATGTAGGACATAACTACATTAGGCTTAATGGACTACTAAATTATACAGATTTTTGACATCTTATTTGCTTACTGTGTGGTCATCAATTAAACTCATTGTTCCAGTATGAATTTTATTATCCATAAACTATTTTTACCAGAATCCAAATATAGCTATTACTATTCTTTGAAAAACCCTGGAAATAGGTCAGTGCCTAATATGGCTGATTGACTGCAAGTGCCATTACAGACACTAATGACTGCTACCGTGTAGCATGAAACAGAAAATCTGTTTCACTGCAATGACTTAGAAAACGGTAAGGGTAATTTGACAAAGACAATAAAAGTGCATAACAATCATGTCATATTGTCTATATCAAAAGTTGAAGTGCTGTAAGGTGTTTTATTGGATAACTTTAGTTTGGCTGATTTTTTTCTTAGACAGTAATTTTAATTTTCAGATCTTAACGTTATTAAGATTTCATTATCAAAACATGGCAGATCACATTAGCCCCACCCTCCTTTTCTGTGTTATAGTGATGATGACAGATTTGAGGATAATGAAAAATAATGCAGATTATAAAGGTAAATTTATATTATAATACAAATCTTTACCCATGGCTAATTCCAAATATACACCTTCTCTCACATCTAACAAGCAAGTATGAAAAGCTCAAGTTCTAAGGCATCCACAGTGTCAAAGTGCTCCAGGATCTCTACATTTAATTACCTCTAGAGCAGCGGTCCCCACCCCCTGCACTGGTCCTGGGCCTGTTAGGAACCAGGCGGCACAGCAGGGGGCAAGGCGGAGGGCTGGACTGCAGTGAGGCGGGACTGGTGTCCCTGCCACCGACGCGCCAGCCCATCCTGCTCGGCCCATGCGGGCCCACCTCTGCCGTGATGGCCCACGACTTCCAGAGCAGCCACCAGGGCTTCTCCTTTGGGCCCTGGAAGCTGATGGCTACCCAGACTCACACCATGAGGTCAGCAGATGTGGAGAAGTTAGCTAACGAAGGGCATCTGCCACCCCTCCCAGAAATGATGTTTGGAGACAACATTTTAAGAATCCAGCACTGTTCTCGCTTTGGGATCGAGTTCAATACTACAGGTGCTTTAAGATGCGTCAACAGCTACCAAGGAATGCTCAAAGCATCCTGTGCAGAAGAGGGGCAGGAAGGCAGGACGGAAGGTGAGCATCCCCAGGAGGTTAATAAACCACACGACTGGACCTCTATGACAGGTTGCAAGGGGACATGACTGGGAGAATCATTCAAGTTAAAGGCTGCACCTACAACAGATCATACAGATACAGAGAAGTTGAAAGCCAGAGGCCAGATTAAGTTTTTGAAGAAGTTCTCCTGTTTGAGGATGAACTTCGTGATCATGGAGCTTCAAAATTAGAGTAACGCCTTCCACCTTTTTGCTGCTTTGCAGTTTTTTTTTTGAAAATTGATGGAGTACCTATCAGAATGAATGACATGAGACTTCACTGCAAGGCCAACAAGACCTACATGTTACGAGAATATACATCACAAGACAGCAAAATGGCTAATTTAACACATGTTCCACCTTCCCTCTTCATGGAGTCCAGTGAAGTAGCCAAGTATTTACCAGTCAAGGAGGCAGTTTGTGAGAAGCTAATATTTCCAGAAAGAATTGACCATGACCCCACAGACTCACAAGAAAGTGCACCTGTGAAATAGAAAGGGATGTACCACATGCTCACTGTCGAATCTGATGGAGACCTTGGCTATGTGGATCGGGGTATTTCTATTATGAAAATTAACTGCCTTGTCTACGTGTGGATGTTCAGCAGCCTTAAAGGAAAAAAATCAAAGATTGCTGCAGGCAAAAATATAAATGAAGTCAAGGCGGAATATCCTGAGATCGCCACAAAAGCAATGAAAAGCCTGCTTCCACTTCCGACACCCCATCTTTGTGAAGCGGAGTTTTCTGCAGTGACAGCAACCAGGACAAGGTTACAGAGGAGAGTGGACACAAGCGACCCACTTCGGGCACCACTGTCTCCATCACTCCCAGATGGGACCGTCTGGTTGCAGGAAAATAGGCCCAGGGCTCCCACTGAATCTGCATTGTGGTGAGTTGTGTAACTATTTCCTTGTCTATTACAATGTAATAATAATAGAAATAAAGTGCACAATACGCATAATGCACTTGAATCATCCTGAAACGATCAGCTCCCCACCCTGGGTCCACAGAAAAAAACTGTCTTCCATGAAACCGGTCCCTGGTGCCAAAGAGGTTGGGGACTGCTATATTGAAACATGACAAAAACTGATTCAAGGACAGATGCTTAAGCAATATAGAGAACAAATATAAATGATCTGAGTTGAATTACTGTTAACTCTAAGTATGATAATTACCAGAACAGCTGATGTTTCAAATGAACCAGTGCTGCTTTGGCTCCTGAGCAACTTATAAAGTATAATTATTTCTACTCCTTATTCCCCACTGAAACAACAAATAGGGAAAAAAATTCATACCATAATTTATAGGTTACGTAAGTCATCGTGCTTAAGTTTTCCTTAAATATAATCAATATTTTCTTAATAAAACTAGTGTAAATGTGTGTGTGTGTCTCTCCGTAACTGATGAATAATACGTATATCCAGCCTAATTAAGAAAAGTGTAATACTGTTGGGTATCGAGTTTCAGGTCATTTGTAGTCTCAACTGGAATGGAGTTTCACCATGCAGTAGGACTTACTGATAAGATATGTGCTCTGCAAGGCAGGCTAGGGTGAATTCAGGAGCTGAGAGGGAAAGTATGGGGGTTGTGTCTTTATTCAAAGGGCAAGTTGGGGCTGCCTGAAGGGCTTTGATGTAGAGACACTGAAGTCTCCACTGGAGACACAAGAGGCTGTTCTTTGGGGAAGGAAACACAAGCATACAAGGGTACCCACCTCCCTCCCCCTCAGTATCCACATCTCAGGTTCTCTTGGGTTAACCTGCCCTCAGAAGCACAAATCAAGTCCTGGGAGGTCTGGGACATGGCAATTAACTGCTGAGCTTCAATTCTGGTACCACGAATTGGAAAATACTATGAATAGGAGAGTAAATGATTGTTAGAATATCAATCCAATAGGCAAAACTTTCATCAAATACTGAATGTACATGTAGTGATATTAGTTATAGATACATGGCATAGACGATTGTTTGAAGCGGACACCAAGTTCAACATTAGATCATGCTACATTTCCGCAATATTGTCACATTTTTGTGAGGCTGGACTTGGCGCAGTTGCTATGATAAAAAGCAAGACCACGTGAAAATCGAGATGGAACAGGAAGTTCGCACAGCACAGTCTGCACCAAGGCTGAAACGCTGTGCAGCGTCGGGCAAGTGACAGGGGTTACTTAAGAATGAAATAAAATATTTTTATTTTGTGTGTACTTTTTAAACAGCCAGTAAGTGATTAGGATGTAAATACTTGTTAAGTATGTTAATGCCCATGACTGAGAAAGTAAGGGTGCGGGTGCAGAAGAAGTTTTGGAACCGTATGTTTGGAAAATATAGCTCTCACAGAAGTATCCAAAGGCAAACTGCCTCCCCCTCTAAAAAAAAAAAAATCCCATTGAAGCACAGAATCCAGTCAATCTGAAGTGAATCAAAACAAAAGAGTCAGCTGCGGTAAAAGAAGGGCTCATGGGCATCAAATCCATCAAAACGTACACCTAATGACGACCAGCTCCCAGAACTCCCAGATGAGAATGTGGACCTCACAGACCAGGACAGTCGAAGGAACGTGCGAACAACCAAACTAAGAAGATGGGGGAGGAAAGCACTGATACCCTCTTTTTTTCAAAGCGTGGAGCCAACATTCTCTAAAACGAAAAACCAGCAGCGAAAAAAGCCATTTGATTCCAAATTCTTAACATTTTTCATACCCTCTAAATTTTATTTTAGAGGAATGTTTAGGAATTAATATCTCTTATGGTGCCAAATTGTGAAATACAAGGATGACTTTTACAGTAAGTTACAGTAAAATGGAATAAAATTATTTTTATTGCGGCAGCAGCCATATTTATCATAAATCTTTCTGCCTTTCGGTTGTCCTCCCTCCTTTCATCCCTCATCTTTTACACATAAATGGGCACGTAACCACAGACAAATGCCTGCGGAGATATTTCCCAGATGTTACGGATGACGGGTCTCTAGGGAGGGATATTGGTGTTCTTTTTTATCTCTTTTACTCTTACACTATTCCTTTCTGTTTGAATATTTTCAACGAACATCTGTAATATTTTTTGGCAACACTACTGACTTTTCTTGATTAATAAAAAGCAAAACCACAAGGAACAATGTCAAGATATTAATCACACTTAATTCTGGGTATGGAAATGACTGCTTCTTTGAACTTTTACTCTGTTTTTTAAAAATTTCCAAAACAAAGCCCTGGCTGGCGTAGCTCAGTGGATTGAGCTCGGGCTGTGAACCAAAGTGTCGCAGGTTCGATTCCCAGTCAGGGTACACGCTTGGGTTGCAGGCCATGACCCCCAGCAACCGCACATTGCTGTTTCTCTCTCTCTCTCTCTTTCTCCCTCCCTTCCCTCTCTGCAAATAAATAAATAAAATCTAAAACAAAAAATTTCCCAAAACAAAAAAATTCAGGCAATCCCCAACTTTGATCAGCTCAAGAAATTTACACTGACAACCCCATTTTCAAATCCATCCATAAATTTCTAGTTAAATTCTGATCATCGGCATCTACTGAAGACATTTGACTTAAAGAACAAAACTGTAGTGTGTCAAATATATTAATACTTTTTGTTCAATGCAATGCCCACTAAAGTGTAAAACATCACACAGGCCAGCCTTACACACTGACTGAATTGCTGCCCATGTTTGAGGCAGAGGATGTGATTTCGTTTCTGCCAGTCTGCACAGCTCCTTCCCCAACCTCCCTCTCCACACAGGATCACTCACGATAAATGCCGTATTGCAGATACCAATCGCTCGTTCATCACCCCCCACCCAGGCTACACCGTTTGGATACACCACAGTTTATTTACCCACTTACTTATCGATAGACAATTATGTGGTTTCCAATGTTTGGAGATGACAAAAAGAGCTCCCGTAAACACCCCTGATACCCTTGAACAGGTTTCTGTGTGAATATAGGTTTCCTCTCTCTAGGGTACATATGCAGAAGTAAGATTGCTGGATCATATGGTGAGTGTACATTTTGTACAGTAAGGGATTGTTCAGGTGTATCCTCAGGTTTGATTTTTTCCTTTCACATGAGACCTCTCTCTGTCACTTTCCTCTTCCCTTAAGGATACAGCCTTTAGAATTTCAATCAGTGAATAATCCGTGAGTGTCAGTCTCTCTCAGTCTTTAAACATGTTGATTTTGCCTCCATTCCACAAAGATATTTTTGCTGAGTGCAGTTTTAAATTAATTTATTTCTCAATTTTACAAGTTCTATTTGGTTATATTTCAAATCTGCTTGGATCATATATATACACACACACACATATACACACGCATACATATATGTGTGTGTATGTGTATGTATTTGTTTTTCCAAGATTTTTTTTGAAACTTTATTTCCTTCAACATAGTAAGCATAGCTGTTTCATAATATGCATCCAATTGTTCCTATATTTTAAATCTTCAGGCCTGTCCCACTCGTCTGTCATTTCTTTTGACTCTTGCTCGTGGAGCTGTACTTCCTACGTGCTTGGTTATCCTTGAGTACGGGCTTATGCTGGGAAATTCTTTCAAGCCTAGATGAGGGAGTGTTCGTGCCTTCATTGAAGAGTTCCTTCTTTGTCTGCCAGAAGCAACTTTAAACTAAGTTCAAGGTTCAAGGCATTTTCGGAGGATCATGTAGGGAACTAAGGGACAGCGTGCCATGACAAAATGATGGGAGTGCTGTCGTCCGAATTCCAACCTTCCCCTGAGTGTGCGTCCCTCTGAGGTTCCACCTCAGTCTGGTGAGCACTCGCTACCCGACTCCCCACGCTGGGTAGCAGTGCGCCTTCACTCGTATCCTCGTATACCTTATACTCTGCAGTCAACACACTACACGTCCACTTCGCCTTACGGACAAATGCCAAGAGCACAAAACACATTCAGTGGTCTTCTTACATCTCAATCTCCTTTTCTCTAGTTTTTTTTTCTTTTTTTTTTTTTTTTGCCTTGTAGTTACCGTCTACGGTGACAATGTATTTTTGATGATTTAAAAATTTTTAAAAAGTTTAATCCAGTATTTTAAAATCCCGTGGAAATGTTGCACTGATTAATGTATCCTGTCAACAGAAGCTACTGTATCGCTGGCCTTGATTTTGGGGATAAAACATTTCCCTAAATTACAAAATATAGTTTCAATTATATTAATCAATATTCATCACAAGCTATTTGTGTTTATATAAATTGGATGATAACTGATGGTATTTAATTAAAAACATTTAAAACTGTGCTTTTTGAAATTAATAAAAATACTGTAAATATGTCTTCCCTCATCCGATAAATATTTATATTAGAATACTGATTAACACCTGACAGACAGTGGGCTTAAATGCTTCATAAGCGCACCCACCTTGAGTACAACAAGAGCTAACCCTACTGAATAATACAGCCCTAGAGGCGTACACAGTAGCCCTTCTATAAGATACAATTTGTGTTTTCTAGAATATGCACCTCTGTTTTACTTTAAGTGCTATATTCTTTATAATATCCAACAAATGATACATGGGATAGAATATAAACAACCTAGTAAAAGTCAAACTAAAATTTCTCTTCAAATGAATTATGCATATTTTATAAACCCATAAATGCAACCTATAATTAAGTATTATACATTAGAAAGGAATTTTTCCAATTTCTTCTTATTCCTCTTCTTTATGTTACTTATATTAATCTGCTTATTTAACATCTCAATCTCATGGACAATTAAACAATACTCACAGCGGTGTACAAATGTCCAATCCAATCAGTTCCACCTTATTAATCTCTCCTTTCACTATTTCATTGTTTCATGAAACACACAGTAAAAAAGTCCTTTGGAAAGTACTGTGCTATTTGTAGAGAATGTATATTTTGAAACTCAACATTTATATATCATCTGTACATTTGATATTTTAAAACAAAGGTAAATGATTGTATTTCTTTTGTTCTGTATTCTTGGTAACCTTCATTAACTCAAAAATGTTACAATAAAAATAGTCTTCACTCTGTCACTGTGAATGCTGCTCAAGCATATCATCTAAATTTATATTTGAACTTTCTTAAAAATAGAATTACCCTTGGATTCTCTAATTCTGACATGCAATCCTCTGTAACAATAACTACTAATTAAACAACTGAAGTCCCTTGGCGAGGCCAGCACCGCTGTAGGAACTGCACACGCACCAACTTCCTGCCTGTTCCCGACAGCCCCACGCGCCAGGTGCACTGTTCTCTGCAGTCACAGGCGCGATGGCTGAGGCCCGGAGAAGTTCAGGAACATGACCGAGGTCTGAACTCAGACAGACTGGCTTCCAGCGGCCTTGCTATGCTAACTCTCTCTAATTCAAGGTTAATCATAACCAAAAGGAATTTACCTATAACAAATGAAATTATAAAAAGTTACAGCTATCATTAGGAAGAGTCCTGAGGAAAAGAAAAAAAACTCTTGATGAAGCTTTGGCTCATCGCTTCTGTAGAAATGAAATTACCGTTACCATGAGAAAACAGAAGTCTTGTAGGCACATAGATTCTACAATATGAAAAATTCTCCATTTGTTTATCACATTTGCGCAACTCGCTACCCACAGGTGGTTTGACTACAGGTTGGGAAGGCTGCACAGCGCACCTGGAAGCAGCACCCAGCAGCACCCAGCAGCACCCAGCAGCACAGCTTGTGGACTGAGGATGCCCTGGGTCTGCGTCCTGCTTTCTCCATCACTAGCTGTGTCATCTCAGGCAATTGCAAGACCTACAGAAGCTTGGTTTATAAAATGGGGACGATACTTTCATCTCCTCCCAAGTGCTACAGAAACCACGAACAGGCTCTTTTAGAAGGCGCTTAGCATAGAATCCAGCATAATAAAAAGGAGGAAGTTCATTCCTTCTTCCACTTCTGTCCACACGATCAGCCGCCTAACTGCTCACAGGACCGGCGCGCCCATGTCCTTTTGTCCCAGGAGCACAGGGAGGGCCATGGGTTGCACCCCAAGGACCTGTGCTCCTTACATCTCAGCTGAAAGTAGCCTGGCCTCCAGATCTGGCACCTGCAGCCGCTGCTCTGCAGAACCAGACGTTTGCCCGTCAGATCCACCCCTCTCTGCCTCATACCGTGGGCACCCCAATGTGAGATTCAACCCTTTGCTACCCCCAGCCCCACCCCACACTGCAATTTCCCTGTTCTCAGGCTCTGTGCCAAAACATGAACAAGAAAAATCAAGGAAAACAATCGCTCTTGTGCTGTGTAGGTGTAATAAAATACATTTATGTATATCTCTAAAGATAGAAAATAATCTTCTGTCTTCGAAAATGTAAGCTCCCAAAGGACTGACACAATTTTGATGATAATTATGAAACAGGGCTTTGCGATAAAAAATTTAATGTCTTAAAAAATTTCTAAATTAAACACTTGATTTATAGTTATAGCCTTTGTTAGCAGCTAGGGTAAGGCTCCTGCATAAGCAACAGAGTTTCCGTCTGTGGGCTCCACTGTGGCGTCCTGCAGCGCCTCCTGGCTGCCAGGGCACGCCCGTACACCCAGGCTGACCCATGTCAGATACTCGGTGGGCTCCCGTCTCAGTGGCAGGTGGCAGGCGGCAGGGACACTAACAAAACAGGGATGCTTGTGGAGGAAGATACACGTTTCTGGACTGAGTGAAGCCTTTATAACCTTACTGAAATGATATGCTTTAAAAACATTTTTGGAATTGTCACCAAACATAACTCATGTGAACCAGTGCCATGCGATTTTAACAATATTAGAAGAAATATTTCAACTTAACTTCTATATGTAAAGATACCTGTTTGCTATATGTTTTATATTAACTGTACAAGTACTTATGCATAAAGAGTAAACCCACATCATTCAAACAATTAAATATTAAAAATAATCCCCAGTAAAGTAAGTCAGACAAAAGCTTGAAGCATTTTTTTTCTATTTTGTCTGCTGAGATGTTAAGCTATTGAGAAATTCATTATTTCCAGTTAAAAATTCAAATTACATTTTTGAAATTGAATGCTGAGATAAACTAAAATATGTTGCTTAAACCTGTGAGCATTCTTGCTGAACTTAGCTAATCCTTTTAAGAACTTAGGTTTCCAAAATGGCAAAATAACTTCAAACTTCCAACAATGCAGAGTCTTCTATCTAGTGACAGTAATATATATTTTCCATATATTATGTATCTTTATGGATCTTTGATTATAATAAATACTCTAGTTACTGTCTATTCTCCATACCTTAGATGGCTGAAAATACAAATGCATGCTTTAAGTAATAACTATGAATCCACATCGCATATTTGGGCTACTAAATATAAGGTTATAATTAACTTTTGCCCAAAAGTACCCACACAAATGCAAAGCATTCATGATCCTTGTTATTTGTGCAACAAGGAGCTTTCAAAAATCAAAATTCTGACACAGAACTTCCTAGTTTAGACCTGCTTTTCAAATTCCCTCTTGGTACTACTTCTACTGGTCTTGAGGACTTTGGGGCAGCACATTCAGATTTCCAAACTATATATTTTGCTCTTTTCTACACTTCATTGTGGAAGGGTAGTTACAAGTAATGGAAGTTAATTGACACATACAACATTGCTAAACATATAGGAGCTAAAAGAGCCTGCTTTGAAGAATAGCACTGGATAGTGTAACTTTCAATGCAAACTGAGTCCTTAAAAAGTTTTAAAATATTATGGGGAAAAATTAAAGACCATTCGTGACATGCAGGCAGACTATAATTGGAAAGAGAGTTGCTCTTAAACAAAAAGCTTAGATTGGTTCCTATAAGCCAATAAAATGAAATTATCCCATGCAAATATTTGTGATCAGTATGTGCCCTACTCAGTGAAACAAGATCAACTACAGTAAACGAAAATGTCTTGGAAAAGGGTTAGATGACTGTGAGGAAGGGACAGGCTTGGCCGCGAGCCACTGAAGTGTTAGGAGCAGTGGAGTGACAGCAGTTAGAGCGGTGATTTAAAAAGACTAACCTGGAAGCAGTGAATATTTAAGTAATGTAGTAGTAACTTTGCGATTTTATAAAGACACGTAATTTTACACCAGTGCTATGCAGTCTTCCAATCCTCAATAAACATAAACAAATAAGAAAGGAACAGAAGAAAAGATATTGGAACTGAAGTAAAAAATCCTAGATTTAAATTCAAGTTGCGTGAGCTCAGGGCACTAACACCCCTGAACTAAATGTCCTAATCTGTAAAATGGGGGTAAAATTTTCTGCAGTATCTACCACATGGAACTGTTACCAGGATGAAAGGAAGTGCTGCTGTGAAAATAGGTTGTAAACTTCAAGCACCGTATGAATAAGAGATGATTACTGGATAAATAGAATGAGTGTTTGGTTATCACATACTTATCTTATAAAACTTCATATTCATTGCAAGTATAAACAGGAAGAAAATGTGAGTAGATCAGGGAAATCGAGAGTTCTACCTCAATCATGTCTTCATGGGTAGCAACAGAAAGAACAAACAACAATGCTGTTTTACTTAAGAGGTGAACCAAAAACTCAGAGCTGACTATATAAAATATAATTAAAGGTTAACAGTGACAAGTAATTGTCATCGTTGTATTGTAATATATACTTGCCTCCAAATCTAGAAAGTACTTAATAAACTTAAGGAAACAGGCTAAGATGAAAAGCAGATTGATTAATAAACAAATTGTTGAAAAATACAGATGAATCTCATTATTCTGACCTTGAGTAAAAAGTCATTGGGAAATGTCATCGCCACATTAATACAGTTAGCTGTGGAGGAAGACAATGTCCCTCACACTGTATCACGCATCACTGAACTGTAACAAATGCTGACAGGTAGAGAGCGTGTCTCCAAACATTATGACCATCTCAGTGACAGCTGAAGAAGAAAGCTCAGTACAACCAGCGTTTCATGTTTGCTACCCTACAGGCATGGATAGAAAATATGCAGTAAATTGATTTAAAGCATTTGGATAAACATCTTTAGTTCTGGCACTTTGGTGGGGGAAGGTGGGTGCATTTGTTCAGTCTCTGGCCACCAGCAGTTTATCTTCAGGTCCCATGCAGAGTACCACCAGGGACACATCTATTTTTAAAAAAGTGCTCAGTAACCTTGCTCCATTACAAAGCAATTCATGACAAGGGTTTTTTTGCAATAGCAATAATATTTGCATAATAACTGCAAGCCCAGAAAAAAATGCATGAAATGCTCCAACCATATTCCAAGAGTTTTATTTTTCATAAACTAAATTTTCCCAAATTGAACTTTAAAAGTCAGTCTTTATCTCTGAAATGTGTTACTTAAACATTCATTTTAATGGACTATAATATTCTCTTGTTGTACCTTGAAAATTAAAAGTAGATAAGAACATTTCTTAATGAATTTTTCTGATTGACTACGTTGTGCAGGAAGGGATATATTTTCAGTGTAGCGCTAAAGCGAGCCTGCAGTGCTCGTTAACGGTTTTGGCAGCTGTGCACTTAGTTCTACGAGTGCCATGCTGCAAATGCACATTTCTAGAATCAAATATGCAAAGCCAAACATGTGGAACTGCTATCTGAACTTTTGCCTCTCAATTACCGGGTCTGTGTGCAAAATATTTCTGAAAAGCACAGTGTCATGCATTTACAAAATGGCGATCCAAATCATCACTATCACTAATGCATTTCCATTTATTTCCAAACATCCCATGTCAGGAAACAGATCTTGGACTTTAACACATGAGGAGAATATGATA
Organism: Phyllostomus hastatus; assembly: GCF_019186645.2. NCBI lineage: Eukaryota > Metazoa > Chordata > Mammalia > Chiroptera > Phyllostomidae > Phyllostomus > Phyllostomus hastatus. The sequence goes on along the minus strand of NW_025334004.1, from coordinate 24,416,232 downwards.
AGCTCAGACAAAATCTCCTCCGTTTTCTCCTTTCTCTCCCTCCCTTTTTTGATCAAACTACGATGTATGCAGATTGCTTGCTAGCCTGGTAAAATCATGACACTTAAATTTTCCTTTAGAAGAATTAAGTTATATAGTAACTCAGTCTGTAGAATTTAAGATAAAAATTATTTAGAAACAGTAAGCCTAATACAAAAGAAGTGGACTTTTGATGAACGAGAGCCATTGATATTGCGCCCATGGGTTTTTGTGTATACATACTGAAAGACACATGACTAATATTTTATTATTCACCGCTCTAATATAAAAGATGGTTGAACTATAAAGATGAGAATAAATGGATTTAATCTATATAAAGGTATATCATTAAAATATTCTCTCTCACCTATATTATATATGCATATATACTCATATATATTTGTGATAAATATAAGTACAGAGCATTCCTATTATTATCGGTAGGTAAATGTGTACTTTCTTCAAGAGGTAAACCTACCCCATCATCAGACCCAGCACATCACTTGTAAGCAGGTAAAGCAAACTACTACCATCACAGCTGTGACGCGTGGAAATGGAACAGGTTTGTTGATTTCCTTCTCCATTTGACTTATTCCCCAATACAAACATAAACTATTATCAGTGTTACTAATGGCACTTATTATAACTCATATCTGTCTTCTAGTTAGAAGATCACAAAGAAAAAAACTAATGCATGACTGAAAGGCAGTGTTAGCTTCAGAACTGCGTTGAGACATTTAAGATCAGTGATTGACATATTAATGAAATTCTTAGCCCGTTCATGTAGCTTCACATTATACTGACATTTTGATTTCAAATTCTAATGATCAGTCTTTAGTGCTTCGTTATAATGAATTCTAACTCTTCAAACTGAGGGCAAACCGTAACACTTCCAGTGAATAAATCAACTTGTAAAATGCTGATTCATAAGTATAAAAAACTGAATAGTCACACTGCTATTTTCACATCTAAGAAGATACACGTGAAAGAAATGCTTATTGTGACAGCTAGATCTTGAAGGAAAAAAATAATAAATGGCCTTACCTACTCAATAAAATGAGTGTGGATGCAAGTATAAGTGCTTGAGGAAATGAAAAATCCCCGTTTTGCATAAAAATGAGCTCTTAACTATTTCCTAACTACTTTCTTAACTTATTAACCAAATAATAATTTACACCCCAAAATGAATAAAGTACTAAATGAAAGGTAGTACATCAGCTTTTCACAGCTACTTTTACTAGATAAAATGTAAGATTTTGAGTCTCATGGGGCCTCTGCTCAAAGTAGAAACATATTTCCTTTATGCTCCCATTGTCCTTTTTGGAAACAAGTAATACTACATAGATTATATTAACGTCTCATAGTTGACCCCTTTTAAAGTTAAAAAAAAAAAGAAAAAGAAAAGAAGGAAGAGAAATGTCTTTTCTAACACCCACAGTAACCGTAGATGAAGGTGACTAAAATACCAGAACGGTGTTGTTTAGGAGGGGTCTGGGACTGGGCGGGGCCGAACGGACCCACTGCCGTGCTGTATTTCTTTATACAAATGCAAGTGAATGGTGCTTCCACAGGAATCTTTATTCCGTGAAAATGCATCCAGGTGTACATTTCTGACTTATGTAATGTCCTGTATACAGATTCTACCTCAACAGGAAGCGTACCTAATAAAGAACTAATGAAGAAAAGATTGAAAAAAAAAATCAGAGCAAGAATTGCTAACCTTCCGTGACGAGAAACTTGAAAAGGGAAGATGGATGACTCAAGAAAGATGACATGTCACTGCAAGAACTCTGCTTTGATTGGGAGCCGTAAGTCACACGGTGACCTCTTTGAGGACTTAGAGAATTTCATGGAAATAAGATTGCTGAAGAATTGCTTTCTGGTAAGAAAATGCAAATTAAGACCCATCAGATTCACACTTTCTGAGATTGTTCATGTAACTCAGATTCGTTAAGCAAATTTATTGAAGCAAAGGTAAAATTTCCCCAACATAAAAATGAAAAGTCCCTAAAATCGCTGAAATTTAGCTTAAAATGCATATGATAACCTATCAATTATATAACATGTAATTTTAAGAGAAAATATTAGGTGATATTTTATTTAACATGTAATTCAAATGTGACATGTACATTTCTCTCTACATAAAATACTATATGTGTACATGTAGTATTTTACTTGTAATATACAATTCATATGTAATATTGCATACATCTCTCTATATAAACTTTATATGTACATCTACATGTACAATAGTATCTAGAATCTTGAGAGATTTCTTGTTTTATTGGGCTTAAGTATTTCTTCCTCTTCCAGGAAGAATTATAAATCACTGTCATATGAAAGTATAGTTTTATTCTTTGTGAACCAATAAAAGAAAATAAAAATGGTGTTATAGCTGATATAAATAGACCAAAACTATCCAGACTCTTACTGACCCAATGATATGTTCTAGAGCTTATTTCCTAGAAAGGCATGAGAACCTATTTATCTTGGGTAATTAAAATAGTTTGCATATATATAATCACATATGACCTGCAAAAAAGGTAAGATAATTAATAAGATAATTAAACCTTCACTATAAAACATGCTAATAATAAGTACGAGCAAAATATTTTATAGGACAAAACTGCTCACTTAACAGCAATCTCAGAATGGTTACAATGAAATGCCCACACCAATTTTGTTCCAATGTAAATTTTAGATATAATCATTAAAACTCTATCACTAAAATAAAGATGTATTGGAAATGTTTATAATATGATGTTGACTGAAACATAAACCTGTTAATAATCTGTTCAAATCAAAGTCACTTGGTTTTGAGCAGCTTCCTGGAATTCAAATGAAATTCAGATCAATTATATGTCCCCAAACCACATCTTTGCGCAATAAAATTTATGGACTGGTACATATTCAAATTTCTGTAATAGTCTAAAATGGCAAATGAGCTAATGTTTCTTAATGGGTCTCAGATAAACTACATTATAGAAAACTCATACTAGGATTCAGCAGCTAAATAAATTTCAAGAATATTGAATTTTTGGATTCCCAATAATCTAGTCATTTTCAGTGTTTCACTGTCAATAGGTCAGCTCACATTTGAAATTAATTTCTATTCCCTGAAAACAAGAAATTTCTCACATTTCTATCAATTCCATGATAGAAAAGTAATTATTTTTCTTGTAAGACTATCAAAATGCAGCTCTCAATAACACAGAATATTCTGAAAAAGCTCTTTAGATACTAATCATTTCATTCATTTTCTTAAAACAAACTGTGATATAAAGGAGAAAGAATCACCTTGTCTTTCTTTCTATCTCAGTTAGAATTACTGATCACAAATGTGCCTCTTACCACCCGGTCCTCTCCGCAAGCGTCCTGGGAGTATTCTTCCTACTCTCTTGATGTGAGCCGGATCATGCCACCTGCTTTGGTCAGTGAATGTGGCGATACACGCCATGTCCTGACAGATGGCTTGTCATCTCTGTTACTACTGCCCCTGCCCTCAGAAGAACAGCAGATCTTCTGACACAGGGAGTTACTCCCGCATTCAAGGTTTTCAGGTGAAAAGAATGGGGAAGAGACTCACAATCAACTTGCTGCCTGGAGCAGGGCCACATCTAACTGCCCCTGCCATCATATAACATCAAGTGGCTTTTGTTAGCTGCAACTGGGGACAAGAAAAAGTGGATTACTAGAAGTTGGGTGCTGTTACACTAAACTAAAATATACAGCATGGGCCTCAAGGCTCCCAGGTGAATAACAGGTCAATGTTATTGAAGACTGGAGAAAGGCAGCCCCTGTCATTCAATGTCAGATCAGGTGGTATATCTATGAACTTCTAACGCATCCTAAGCCATTTAATATGTAATCAATACGTGGCTGTGGACAACCAGTCTCAAAAGACAACAGTACTAAAGTGAAGAAGTTATTGTTGCTAACAACAAGAAGCTGAGGTTACAAAGAAGTGAGCTAAAAAAGTGGCTTGTTTTCAGGGAAAGATGAAAGAGAAAACAGAGCAGTCAGTGACTGGCTTTCCTGCTGTAAGGTCTGTGGCTAACTGAGTTGGTCTGAGCAAATCCATTCATTTGGACAAAATGTCACAAGAAGATAGATCAAACATATGATAACAAAGAAGCCTGATAAGCACAGAGTACTTGTAATTAGATGGAGGGGGAAGAGGAGAAGGGAGGCAGGGAAAAAGGGAGGGTTGGGGGGGCGGGGTATCAAGAGATCTCAGACACTGGCATTGCCTATAAGCAACTGTGAGTAGGCACACGGGGCTGACTGTAATCAAATACATAGACGGTAGCAACAAAGAACAAGGTCTGGGTGCGGCGAAAAGGGCCGCCATCCTGGACGAAGAGAGTATGACCGCTGGAGAAATCAAAGGACCATACTCAACACTCTTCGACGATAAACAGGAATGAAGCACTGACACGTGCTACAACGTGGATGAACGCTGAACGTAAGGCGAAGTGAGAGACACCAGCCGTGAAGGACCACGTGTGGTGGGACTTCATGTAAGTATCTGAGGTGTCCAAAATAGGTTAAGTTACTCCATAGAGACAAAAAAAAAAAAAAATAGGTGATTGCCTAGTGCTCGGCAGGAGAAAATGGGGAATGACTGCTAATGAATACGGGCTTTCCTTTTGGGATTGTAAAAACGATCTAAAACTGTGCTGAATATAAAGCAATGAACGGTATGTGTCAAATGGGTGAATTATACAGAATATGAGTTATGTGTAAAAAAAGTAGTTATTGAAAAAAAGGATTAAGTCAGCCTCCCAGACAGGAGACAGACTGAAAACATCTCCATGACCGAAGATGTCACTCTGGGGATATCTTCACACTTCTGCATAACTGTGGCTTTCTGAAAGACAATGACACCAGCTTCCTTGGCTAAGGGATGATTAAATAGCAAACAAATCTTGGAGCTTAAAGGTGGAGATCTCCAAGAAGATCTATGGACATATCAACCAGAGATAACTGTTTGCTTTCCACAGCAAAGATCCCTCTTCCCCAACCTGGTGGGGAGGGGCACAGGTGCCAGCTGCCCTACGGTAGGTCCAAGAGTCACCATTTCTCCTGTGGCACAACCCCCAGTGCAGTGCAGAGTCCATCCGGTCCTCACTGTGTCACCCTGTGGGAATACGAGGCACAGGGGAGTGATATGAGTTGCCATGTGAGCAAAGAATCTTGCCTCTGAATGAGAGTTCTTGAGATTCTATTAATGTATGTGTGTGCATATACACACATGTGCACGTGCATATATACCTATATGTGTGCACATGCATGTATATATGTGCATATATACATGCATGTGTGTATACGTGTATCCATGCAAGTATAGTAACACGTCAAACCCTTCTTGGTTTCAGATGCAACACCTAGATACCAATGAATGGAAGATGCTGCAATGCCCCTTCAGAGCCGACCACGCATGAAAAGGGAAATGGAAGGACTTCCCGGAGGGTAGAGCCAAACAACCACGAAGAACAGACCAGGGAGCTGCTCCCAGAAACCTAAGCAGAGATCTCCTACTCGCGGGGAAGGGGATGGTAAAACAGTTCACCACTAGGAGTCCGGGGAACCTCCACTCAGGGGCTGCTCTACGTTTACCCTCCTTCCCTTTCCAATGGAAGCGTTTGTTACGGTTTTCCTGTCCCGCTTCACCACTGCGTTTTGAGTGTGGGAGAAGAGGAGGCTGGATAACGGACACTTTCACTTCAGAGCTGCCCAACGATGAGATGAGACTTTTCGGTTCATTCCTGCAGGAGGAAGCTGAGCAGCAACTGCATTTTATGCACAAAGGGAAGGCATGATCACATGTGTGAGAAAATGGATCATAATAAATGTTATCATCACTCACAACAACTCCTCTTCTCCCTGCCCCACCGGGTAGGAGTATGATGTCTCTTTATATTTACTTATTGTACAGGCAATGGATTTATAACACAAATAGTAGAAAGCACAAGCAGAAAGAGATTATCTACCAAAGGAATGATAATTAGGCAACTAAAGGCTAACACACCCCAAGAAAGCCAAGTGCTAAAGCAAAGCACTTAAGACCAAGATGAAAACAGGGTGACACGGAAGATGCGAGCCTGTTCAGTATGGTGAACAAAAGCACAATCCGTATGCCGGGGCAGGCCCACTCATCTTGTTGGGATGCGTGTCCGCGTGCGATTAGTCTCCGCGCCTCCGTCCGAAAGAAGCGCTTGGACCTCTCTAATTATTTTTGTCTATGGCGGTAAATCACAGTGGTCGTTTGACAATCAGACTCCTTACAATTCAGATTCATTTTGAAGGCTAGCAGAGTCACTACTTTCCATTTAACCAGAACAACAATGGGTTCATTTATTTTGCTACAGTATAGTCTACACTGTGAATTTTGCAGCAGTAAACTGCTATATTAAAGCGTTTTGTTTTCTTTGTTTTTTTCAGAGAACCCACACAGAGTTGTGCCAGCTATCATTTAGTTTCACACGGACAATGATAAGCAGCAGCAAAGCCTGTTTGGCCTGTAGCCAAGTGGAGTTGTCTGATAAGACCACTACTGACCATGAAACCCTGACCTCTCTATGGGAAGGTTAACAGCCTCATCTCTGAATCACCACTCTGACATTTTTGATTCAAAAGACTTTGGGAAAAAAAAAAATTAAGCATCGCATACACAAATTTAATTCAAAACAATGTCATGAAAAAATTAAAATAAAAATTAATGACAGTTGTTGATATTTGCCAAAATATTGCCAAAAAGCCATGAGTAGTAGTATAATCTAGGCCCAGGACATATCTTAGACACTCAACTAATAAAGAAAACCAGGAAACTTCATTTACTTCATTTGTTTTCTGCAACCATTTTAAGTGTCTTTCTACAACAGGAATCTAAGGCCAGCTGTGTGAGTGATGGCCCTCTCGCACAGTGACCGTCAAGGGGCCAGCCACTGAAATATGGTTCCTAAGATAATTCAATGTGCTTTCTTTATTAAGCAAATGAGAATCCAATGCCAGGCAAGGATATAATGATAAAACACCGTGAATGAATATGATAATCCCAATAGTGATAGAGGTAGCCCTTTTCAAAGATAAGGACTTTTTGCTCAAGATTATTGCTCAAAGAGTAATTGATATTTAAACAGATTATTTAAATACTCCTCCAGCTTCACAGAACTAATAACCAGGGCACACAGTTATTTGATATTATTGGCAGAATTGGCAGAACTGAGCTTATGCTTTGTAAGTCACAAGCATGCTAATAATATTTAAAGATATTTTTATTTTTTTGGTATTGACCACCACCACTCATAGAGATAGGCTTTTTTCCTGGTATTTCTTATTTTGCCTGCCTTTCTCACAATAACTATGTTCAGTTGACTAAGAGCTGAACGGAGACACAACTTCTTTAGCACTTGATGTGAACGGTCTAATCATCTGAAAATGAGCTTCATGGGAAGTGCTACAAATGCAAGTGAATCACTTATTGTTGTTTTAAGTTTGCCTGAATTCTACACCCCGGAAGTCTGCAAAAATACCGTGGTGGCAAGCAGAAGTCAGTAATGGGCAACAGGGAAAAAGGCCTCCACCACTGGAACACCACCAGCAGGGACGGAAACTGGCTGTGCGGTTGACAGTGAAGAAACGCGTCACAAAACATGTTGCAAAACACTCCAGATGTCAACAACATTAAACCTTCAGACATCCAGATAATAATAAATGCAACAATGCACACAGAGTTCAATTCTCAACTTAATCCTGGTTGGGGCAGAATTCTGACACTATTCTCAGCTTCGCTGCAAATAAACATGAACATTCTTTAATGCCATGCATTCTGTTTTAAGGGTTTTACTGCCCACATAATTGCTCAGATCTCAGTTCCAGCTTAGTAAACAAAATGACTTCAAAGTAGATGGCCCATTAACAATAAACACTTTCTAAAATTCCACATTAAGTGGGAAAAGATGAATATGTATTATATGCTCTACCTAAATCACTTTTTTTAAAATCTGATGTTTTAAAACAGTATAATTTGTAAATTCTTCAGAGTAAAAGTATTTAAAAACTTTCCATTAGAACAATGAGCATAACAGGTGTTATCTATGAGTTACACTCCATTATTCTCTTTAAAATTGAGTCAGAATTAATGTGCTATATATTATTTTGGAGTATTATCTCAAGAATTTACCATAAGTCACAGTCATTGGAAAAATTATTTACATATGCTTATTAAGCAATTTTAGTTAATTATAATATCTTAAGAGGCTGTCTGAAATGAATAAACAAGAAGGGCAGTGATGGAAAGTTTTATACTCATACCCTGCTATGAGGAGAAAAACTGTCGGAAGCAGAGTGAAGCAAACTCTATCTGGCTTTATGCTGAGCAACAGCCAGGGCATTTCTTGGGGCTACTGGAAATACACATTCAGAAATCGATTAAGAAACATCTGAATTAAAGCATAATCAAATATACCTCAACAAAGAAACTCAGGACCAGAAGCCTTCACAAGTGAATTCTACCACACTTGAAAGAAAAGTTAATACTTTGCATTCTTAAACTATTTCAAAAAATGAATGAGGGAGGAATGCTTCCAAACTTCTTCTTCAAAGCCAGTGTTACCCTGATAACAAAACCAGACAAAAACATTACAAAAAAAAAAAAACAAATGAAAGGCCAGTATCCTTGATGAACACAGTTGCAAAAATTCTCAGCCAAATATCGGCAAACCAGATTCAACAACACAGGAGTGAGAAGACATACCATGACCAAGCGGGACTTATCCAGGGATGCAAGCGTGGTTCGACATCTGTAAATCAACCAACACGATCTATCGCAATAACAAAATAGAGGATAAAAATCACATTATCATCTCAAGAGACGTAGAAAAAATCATTACACAAAATTCAACATCCTTTTATGATCAAAACTCTCAACAAAATTGTCATAGAAGTAACATACCTCAACATAATAAAGGCTACAGATGACAAACCCTCGACTAATGTCATACACACCCGTGAGAGCTAAAACCCGAGTGCTTCCCCTCTGAGGCTCAGAAGACAAGGTGCCCGCTATCACCACTTCTATTCAACAAAGTATTGGAAGACCTAGTCACAACAGTCGTACCAGAAAAAGAAATAAAGGATAATGGGGACAAAAGGGAGAGGGACAAGCAAAAGAACACGAATAAAGGACTCATGGGCATGGAGAACGGGAAGGGATTGGCTGTGGGAGTGAGGGGGGCAGGGCAGGAGGCCGGACAACTATAACTGAACAACAATAAAAAAAAAATGTGTCCAAGTTGAAAAGGAAAAAGTAACAGTCTCACTGCTTTCAGATGACAAGATACAAATAACTGTAGAAAGATATATCCTGCTAATGGATTGGAAGGATTAATATTGTTAATGTCCTTACTACTTAGAACAATATACAGAATCAATGCACTACCTTTAAAATATCAATAGCATTCTTCTCGGTACTCAAACAACTAATTCTAAAATTTATACAGAACCACAAAAGACCATGAATAACCAATGAAACTTTTAGAAAGAAGAAAGTGCAAGGTATCATGCTCCTGGATGTCAAACTATACCACATGGTGACAATTATCAAAGCAATATGGTACTGGCATAAAAACAGATGTACAGATCAATGAAATATGAGAAAGAGCCCAGAAATAACACATCACTTATATGTTCAATTAATCTTAACAAAGAACGTAAGCATATACAAAGGGATAAATAAAGACTCTTCAATAAGTGTTAGAAAACTGGACAGACATGCAAAAAATTTAAACTGAACACATTTTGACACTATAAAAGATTAACTAAAAATGGTTCAGATCCCTAAAGTTAAGATGATAAACCATAAAACTCCAAAAGAAAATGCAGGCACTAAATTCTTTGACATCAGCCCTGGCAATATCATTTTGTGTATGTCTTCTCTGGCAAAGGCAACAACAAAAAAATAAACAAATTGAACTCCATAAAACTAAAATGTTTTTGCACAGCAAAGGAAACCATCAACGAAACACACAACCTACTGAACAGCAGAAGATATTCACCAATGATGCATCTCATAATGGGTTAATACCCCAAATTTATAAAGAGTTCATAAATTCAACACACACAAAAACTCCAGTTAAAAATGGCTAGAAGACCTGAATGTTTTTCCAAAGAGGATATGATATACAGATGGCAAACAGACATATAAAACGATACAAATTATCATTAATCATCAGGGAAATGCAAGTCAAAACCACCATGAGAAAACACCTCATGCATATCAGCATGGCTAGCATCAGAAAACAAAACAAAACAAACAAACAAAAAAACCCTCAATAAGCTGTGGCAAAAAACAACAACAACAACAACAACAACAACAACAACAAAACCCTCAACAAACCATGGCCAGGTGGCTCAGTTGGTTAGTGCATCCTACATACACCAAAAGGTTGTGGGTTCGATCCCTGGTCAGGGCACATACCCAGGTTGCAGTTCGATCCCCAGTCAGGGCTTGTTCAGGAGGCAACTGATCAATGTTTCTCTCTCACATCCATGTTTCTTTCTCTCTCTCTCCACCTTCCTTTCTTTCTAAACTCTCTCTAAACATATCCTTAGGTAAGGAGTCAAAAAAATCGACAAATAAGTCCGGGAACGATGTGGAGAAAAGAGAACCCGCCACACTGGTGGTGGGATGATACACTGCTATGACCAATGGAAAGCTGTATGGAGCTTCCTCAACAAATGAAAACCAGTGCTCCCGTACGACCCAGCATAATTCCACTTCTGGCCACTTATCTGAAGAAAACAAAAACACTAATTTGAAAAGATAATATGCACCCTTAGGTTCACTGCAGCATTATTTAGAATAGCTAAGATATACGAACAACCTGAGTGTCTATTGTAGGATAAATGGATAAAAAAAATGTGAGGGTGTGTGCGTATCATGTGTGTGTGTATATCACGTGTACATATATATCACATCATTTTATACAGAAAATATCTTATTTGTATATATCTCACATCCATATATACCTCACATCTTCTTTATATACATGAAATAAATATATGTCACATTCGTGTATATATGTCATATATACCTCTCAGTCATATAAATGTATGTATATAGAGAGACATATATCAAACCTTCACACACATATATGTATGTGTGTATATAATATGCACGCATATATACATGTATATAAATATTATGTGGAAATACTACTTGGTCATAAAAAAGAATGAAATCTTACCACTTGCAACAACACAGATGGACCTAGAGGGCATTATGCTAAGTGGAATAAGTCAGATAGAGATAGGCAAATACCATATGATTTCCTTATATGTGAAAAAAACAAAACAAGTGAAGAAACAAAACAGAAACAAACTAACAGATACAGAACACAAATTGATGGTCCTTGGATGGGAGGGAGTGGGGAATGGGCAAAAGAGTGGAAAGTAGTTAAGAAGTGCAAGTTGCCAGTTATAACAATAGCCACCGTAATATGAAGTACAGCATAGGGAATTTGGTCAGTAATACTGTAATTATATGGTGTCAGATGGGTACTAGACTTACCAGGGTGATCATAAGTTACATAAATTGTATGTCAACTGTAATTGGAAAATAAATTTGAAGTAAATCAACAATCAAACAGAAAAATGGACTAACATCATGAACAGTTTGCAGGAAAAAAAAAAGGCCATTAAGCATTGGAAAATATTCTTGACCTTCCCATTATTTAAGAAGCACAATTGAGAACCAGTCTGAAATACCATTTATCACTTATCAAATGGAAAAACACAAAGTGTAACAGCATACTCTTCATGCAATTGATGGGAAAATAAAGTGGCAAAACTACTTTGTGGTTAAAGCTATAAAATTACAAGTGTGATTGCCATTAAGCCAGCAATACCATTTGGAATTTATATTGTAGTTATACCTACAATACATAAAATATGGACTATATACAAAGTTTCAGAAACTAAAAACCAAAAAGCAATTGTTCATTTGCAGGGGCTCAATAAACTAGGGTAGGGTCAGAATCAGAAACCAGAATCTGCAGTGCAGATATTGAGATTATATTGCTAAATGACAACAATGATATGCATCAGAAGATACCTTATTTCTTCATTCTACGATGTGAATTTTTTCACATTTTAATATTTCTGACATTCACATACACTTTATAATCAATGCCATACTACACTTTAATTGCCAGCATTGTTTCTTTCTTCGTGATACATAAAAATGCCATGCATTACACTGCATAATATTACGGGTGTGAAAAAATAAGGAAATCTATTATTTTTGTGTAAGAAAATGAAGCAAATGGTATCGTATATTAGCGTTCGTGGATATTTGCATTAAAACCCCAGGAGGACGCGTTAAGGAATAACAGAGCGCTGCAGGCCCAGAGAGAAGGGGGAGAGACGGACATGGTTACGGCTCACGTAAAAACCCTCAACTTACAGATTTTTATTTTGTCCTAATTTTTGAACTACATAAATGTATTATTTATGTAAAAATTACATTCCATTAACATAACATATGCTGCAAAATCAGTTTTAAAATATTATTCTAAAGAGTCTACATTTGCTTTTTACTCATCATGTTACGCTCATCCTAGGGTAAAATCTGTGTTTGGTCCAGCATTGAGAAGCTGCTTTATATTTGGGATCCAAATTCTGGCAGAGGCATTTAGGGTTAGACCCAATCCCTGTAGACGTGACCAATGTGTCTTTATGGTCAATATGAATTGAAAATATCGCTGCCAATGGGATGTTGGCATTTTAAATCTTTAATAAAACAGAACGCTAGAACATGACTCGGGTAACTACACAGCCTATCTTTAATGGATATGCTTTGTTTTGTTTAATGCTTCTGTATCCAGATTATTAAATTCTCTTTCAATATTAATTTTTGGCATAACAAGGAGATGAAGCAATTAGAATGTGTTCGCTGTCTTGTGAACTTCGATATTAAGAAAGGACTTATAATATCCTTTTTCCTCTAGCTGAAATAATGCATATCACCAAGATTTAATAGCCTGCGCAAAGGGTCCTGGCCACTTACTATGTATGACAATAACCCCTGCCAGACGTGATTCCATGTACCCACACTCATAAAAAGTTATTCCACCGTTATCGTTAACTGCCAGCTTTCAGCATCAAAGTCACCTTCATTGGAAATCCAACAAACATTTATCTTAAGAAATACAAAAAGTAATTCTAAACAAAATAATGAGGCATATTAAGTAGAGTAACAACCAGATAAAGGATGACAGTATGAAAGCTGCCACCAAATATTTCTCTCATCAGGTAGCAGGACGCTGAAGGTTTTATAAAGGTTAAACAGAAACGAAATCACAGACACTGTGATTGTTACTTATTATGCATTATTCTCTTTGCAAGCACTTCCTGGAGGATTTATTTGGTTTTCACCATCCTAATTAACTTACTGTTATTAAAATACCTTCTAGTTGTTCACTAATGAGCAGGTAATTTGCTAATTAAAAGATGTAAGAAATGACTGTCTTAACAAAGTAAGGAAAAAAATGTGTTCCTGCATGAATCCAAAATCATACATTAATAGAGAATTTAAGTTAGTACATGGCTATAGTTTTGGATTAAAAATAGACTGTCGACAGGGACATCAAAGTGAAATGAATCTTAAAATGCTTGATCTTTACTAGGTTGTTGCCATGCACCGCATCCCTGAGCAATTCATTTGATACACACTTCCATTTAATATACATTTTCTTAAATGGAAAACAAATTTAATTAAGCAAATCCTAATTCTGAATTAACCTGTGAAACAAAAAGATGTTTTATCAGGAAAAAAATTATTCCAATACATCTCAAAGAATTATTGAAACCGAGTAATCCGTTTTACCACGCCTATTTTTAAAAAAGAGGATAGCAGTCTAAAACAGCATTACCTCTAATTCGTAAAGTGTTACAATTACTAAACCATGATCCCAGATAGTACAATCACCTAGCCGCATGACTTTCCAGCCACCACAAGATCCTACACTCAATCTCTTAAAACCCACGAATTTTCAAAGGTTTAAAATAAAACAAACAAGCAAGCAAAATATAACCAGAGACATTGAAATTAAGAACAAACTGACAGTGACCAGAGGGAAGGTGGGAGGGGACAATGGGGTGGGGAAGGGTTTTCAGGATCGTGTAGTGGGCAAAAGCAAAGGGGGTGGGATCAAGGGTGGGGAGTGGGGATGGCTGAGGTGGGGGGAGTGCTGGTGGGGAAATGGAGACAACTGTACTTGAACAACAATAAAATATATTAAAAAATGATAACGATGAAATGCAACATAGTTTTCTACCCAATACTGGGCAAGTGCAAAGCCAGGGGTGTTAAGCAAACAAGGCATTCCTGACAAGTACATTCTGCATGGCCTAGCTGACCGACAGGTACATGTACCATTTACCAAAACAGGACTTCAGCTGCCAGCAAATGAAATACGGGTCACCAACCAGTGTGCAATTAACCGGTTGCAAATGTGACGGCCTCAGTCCTCCGGCAGCCTCCGGGAGTCGGCGTCAGCGCCGCTGTGCGGGAGCCCTGCAGTCACAGCCAGACTGGACCTACCTCACTCGACCTGACCTTCACGTGAAATAGGAGAGGGAGCACAATACGGCAATAACATCATTATTTCTAAACACAGTATATGTAAAAAAAAAAAAAATGCAGTGTTCTAAGTACTTTGGCAGTTCCTCTTGTTCCAACTGATTGATAAAATAACCTACAATAGTCCACAGAGATTATAATTTAGCTCTTCCATGCTCCATTCAGATGCCTCAAATATTCATAATAGTCTCAACAGTATCATTTAGCAACACAATTGTCCTAAAATAATAGTGCATTTTAATTAGATTTTGCATTTCAAAGCATTTTCTATACAGAAAACAATTTTATGCAACTTATGTCAATACCTTAAGATAAAAGAATAGCCAAAGGTTATATGTAAATTAGTAATTATCTAAAGGAAGCAAAACTGATTTACTGTTTAATTCATGTTAGCTCATCTGTTAGGCAAATAACTGTTCTGAAAGTAATAAATTCTCCACATCTCTGTGAGATTTTTAGTCAGTGAGATAATACACAACTAGCTTTTAAGAAAAGTGAATTTTTCTCATTTTGTTTAGGAAACTGTAGGCCTTATATAGGATTGTTTAAACCATTATGTACGGTTTTTGAAAGTCAAAGATAATGTTCCCACAAGAAACCCAACTAGAGTCCACAGTGTCAGTGCTTCAGGATGTCTTAAGAGAAATAAGGAGTTAATATTTTTAGTGAAGCACCTTAAAAAATACACTAAGGAGAATCTTGCTGACCTGTATTTTCTTCAAATTAATATTATTCCACAGTAATAACTTGGCAATCTCAAGAAAAATACAATCTTATACCAATAGAAAAAATTCAGAGAATAATAATTAAAAATAACGATAGTCCAAAGGAAAATTTTCAGTATAAATAATGACTTCTGAATTTGTAATTATAAACTTATACACTCATATTTTATTTGAAAATACTATGTGTAGATTTTTAAATTTGGATTGTGCTGTACTTTAAATTATTAGCAGTTGGAGAGATTGTGTTTCAAAATCATTGTAAGTCCATTTCCTAAGCTAGGAATCAGGGCCAAGGTAAGTAATTACATACTGCTCTAAATGCACTGAGTGGGAGGCCAGCGACTGACTGCGTAAGTCTGCAACATACTTCAACACAACACTATGGTACAAATTTATAATTGCATAATATAATGACTATACAACTATGCAGTCTTTCTACACCAACATCAAAACTAATTATTTACATACAATGACTTTTTATATTTAAATGAAGGGAAAAGTAACAGAAGCCAAATTTTATTATTATTTTCCATTTATGCATCAGAATTCAAAGATTTCACAACATAATCTAAAGCAGCGTGCCAATATTTTAATTTAGCTCTCTAAGATTATAATGCAGCTTGTTGTGCCTTAAGTTTGTTACTGAGGTCCATCTAATCCTGTAGTTGTTTTGAAAACATACGCCTAATCTAATCACTTCTTCCCATATCCACCTGAGTCGCAATGAACTGAGCCATCGGTATCTGGAAAAGCACTACAGTGGGGTTGGTTTGCAAAATTACTCTCAGAAATTACATAGCTAGAACGGTGCCCTGGATTTCTTACAATAATCTCTCTGGAAGAATTCCTCAGTGCATGACTCCACTGTAGAAATAAATAGTAAAGAGGGAAAAAATATATAACAAATGGTCAGAATGTGATATATCACGAAAAGTATTAGTTTATTAATAGTTATAAAAATTTTTGACTCCTCATTAATAGTTATAAAATAGTTTAGGATAGTAACAATTTATAATCACAATAATTTATTAGAATTTAAAAGTTAAAATATTAAAATGTGCGCAATGGGAAGTACAGTATGCTACAATTAGTGTACGTAATGTGGACAAAGAACGTTATGTTCACATTTACTTGTGTATGTACAAAATAACTTCAAAAGAATACACACACACACACACACACACACACACACAATCCTGATAACGCTGATCAGCTCTGGGGAGGAGAGAGGTTAGTGACTAGGGAATGGGGTGTAAGCCTGCAATTTTGAAACACAGGTATGTCTCCTCCTGACAATAGCTATTAAAACAAAATGCAAACGAGCAGGAGGAACAAGCAGACTGCTGGATCTGATAGCGGTCTGCCCGTGATTATTCCCACTAGAGGGGAGAATGATTTCTAAAAATCTCTTCTACTGTGAGAATCAAGTTTTGTGCTATCCCATTACCAACGAAATGAAAAATACATCTAGAAAGAAAAGAGAGGGGGGAAATCACGCCTGCCCCTCGTTGTTCGAGGAACGAGAACAAAGGGTCATACGAAATGACTTCCGACGGGCTACGGGAATGAAGAATCCAGCTCTGATTGCCATCCCTGTTCGAAGCATTGGCCATAATGTAACAGTGAGTTTCAGACTCAGAATAATTTCTCTACTAAAGTAGCTAACATGTGCAATATTAGATGCTATGCGGATTCAATATCCTCTTAATTGGTTTACCTAAATGTCATGATTAAAGTATATGAGTCTTTTCAGTGAATGAACATAACCCAAACTAGATCATAATTATGCTGATATCAAAAGAATTTAAAAATAAATAAATACAGTACACAATGTAGCAAGAATACCAGGTAATTTCTAGATAATAACAGTACCTATCAAATGTCAATTCAGCATTACTTTTCAGTACAGCTGTGATTCTTGGAGATGAGAAAGGAAATACAATTCTTTCTCTTAAGGGAACATCAAAATCAACTGCAGTAGGCCATTCCAAATTATACTATTTTGAAATGTCCTCTTTGAGTGGGAATCCCTGCTACAGTGAACCACTACATCACCCACCACGGATGGTGGGTGAACATCTGGACACTTCACTCCATTATATATCTACCATTCCTTATAATATGGTCAAATTATTGAGAAACCAATTCTGTGGGATGCTAATATTATTGTGAAAGCACATTTATTCTGAAATAAAAGTACAAACTAAGCAATTAAGGTAACTATATACTGCACCTAATCTTTGGACAATTAATAACAATGCACTATAATAACTATGTTCATATCATAGCAAAATTATTTTATTTTGCTAGAAGCAATTTTTTCTTTCAAATTATAACCTGTAGGATATATTTTAAAAGCTCACACACAAAAAAAGAAATTTTAGCTCATAAGATTATACTTACTGCTTGATTCTGTATTAGAATTATATATCTATCTATATGCCCAAGTATTAACAGTATATAGCCAGCAAAAAAGGAGAGAGAGGGAGAGAGGGAGAGAGGGAGGCACAGTGTAGGGGGATGTTTTCACTTGGTGTCTATTACGAATACTGCTGAACCTTGCTGTACAGTATTTGTGTGGAACTAGGTTTTCATTTCTTTTCAGTATCTAGGAGTGAACTCCTGGGTTATAAGGAAACTTTAATCTTTTGACAAGTTGAAAGACTGTATTACAAGGTGGCTGTACCATTTTACATACCTGGTAACAATGTACAATAAATTAAATTTCTCCATATCATCACTTCATTTATTATTATCACTTATTACTGGTGATGATTAGTGATACTTATTAATGAATATTGATGACTAGTGATGGTGAATACTGGTGAATAACAACATGCATTATTATTGACCATAACCACCCTAACAGGTGCAAAGCAGTATTTCATTGTGTTTTTTTAAATTTGCATTTCCCTAATTCTTAATGTCACAGGGCATCTTTTCATGTGTTTAATGACCATGTATATATCTTATATTGAGAAATGTCCATTCATAATCCTTTGCCTCTTTGTTATTGCAATTTATCTTTTATTAGTGAATTGTAAGAATTCTTTATGTACTTAGATACAAGTCTCTCATCAGATATACGATTTGCAAAAATCCTTTATTCTTTACATTGTCTTCTCACTAGCTTGATGTTCTTTGATTTACAAAGGTTTTCAATTTCAGTGAATTCTAGTTTATTAACTTTTTTCTATTGTTTTAAAAGCAGGTATATTGTACCACAGTCTTTTATATGGTTTATTACTTATACACTTAAACTTTTTTCTATTGTTGTTGATGCTTTTGGTGTCTTAGAAGACTTTGCAAGGTCAGGACAATTTATTTCTGTGTTTTCCTCTAAGGATTTTATAGTTTATCTCTCACATGTAGGTTCATTTATCCTTATTGACTTAATTTTGGTGGGCAGGGTTGAGTTATGGGTCTCATTTCATTCCTTTGCATGAAGCTATCCAGTTGCCCAGCATCATTAGTTGAAAGAGTAATCTTTCCCCTTGGTTAAATCAATTGACTATAAATGTAAGAGTTTATCTCTGGACTCGCAATTCTGTTTATTAATCTATGCATCCATTCTTATGCCAGTAGCTCACCAAACTGATTGAGCTTTGTAGCAAGTTGAACATAGGAAGTCAGTCTTCCAGCTTTGTTTTTCTCTTTCAAGATTGTTTTGGCTACTCAGGGTCCTCTCCATTTTCCTTTTTTAAAATTTCTTTTTGTTTTAGTGTATTTTATTAATTATGCTATTACAGTTTTCCCACTTTTTCTCCCCTTTATCCCCCCTCTACCCTGCACACCCCCACTCTCCAGCATTCCCCACCCTCCTTAGTTCATGTCCATGGGTTGTACATGTAAGTTCTTTGGCTTCTCTGTTTCCTATACCATTCTTAACCTCTCCCCATCTATTTTATTCCTGCCAGTTATGCTTCTTATTACCTGTACCTCTCCCCCATTCTTCCCCTCTCCCTCCCAATTGAAAACTCTCCAGGTGATGTCCATTTCTCTGGTTCTGTTCCTATTCTAGTTGTTTGCTTAGTTGTTTTTTTCCCTTAGGTTCAACTGTTGATAGTTATGAGTTTGTTGTCATTTTACTGTTCATAGTTTTTGATCTTCTTCTATTTCTTAGGTAAGTCCCTTTAGCATTTCTTATAATAAGAGTTTAGTCAAAACTCCAGAAAAGGAGCTAAGCAACAAGGAGACAGACAAGCTATCTGATGCAGAGTTAACAACTCTGGTAATCAGGATGTTCACAGAACTGATTGAGCTCAGTTGCAAAATGAAGGAAGAAATGAGGGCTACTCAAAGTGAAATAAAGCAAAATATACAGGGGAACAACACTGAAGGAAAGGAAACTGGGACTCAAATCAACAGTTTGGAACAAAAGGAAGAAATAAACATCCAACCAGAACAGAATAAAGAAACAAGAATTCAAAAAAAATGAGGAGAGACTTAGGAACCTATGGGACAACTTTAAGGACTCAAACATATGAATCATAGGGGTGGTAGAAGGAGAAGAGGAAGAGTAAGAAATTGAAAACTTACTTGAACAAATAATGAAGGAAAACTTCCCCAATCTGGTGAAGGAAACAGACTTCTATTTTTCTTGTGAATTTTATGATCTACTCATCAATTTCTACAATGAAGCCAGTTGGCATTTGTATAGGGATCACACTGAATCTGCAGGTCAGTTTGGGAAGTGCCGCCATCTTGGTGAAGGAAGAGAGCCTCAGATCTCAGCTGCTTTGGCCTGGTGCGCAACCTCTGCGGCACAGAGCTGGGCAGGACTAGGGTCTAAACTCAGAAGTGCTGGATATACTGAGTTGAGAGGAAACAGGAAGAGAGCAGGTCACAGCTCAAATACTATAGCTTGACTTCTTTTTTTGAGATTTAGTAGATTGTCTTGGACAATTATTTTTACTGGTTATATATACTTAGAACAGATTCCAGAGATTTAAAATGAATGCTTGTATGTTTTAAAGATAATGTTCACTAATTACAGTTCTTCATCAGTTAGGCTGTAGGGGGAGAGAGCTCCTCTTGCTGCCATTGTGGAAGTCATCTCCCATTCTCTCTTAATCACACTTCCACCAAGCTCGTGCAGTCATCAGTCCACTAACGTTGCTCTGTCAGAGTCACTGATGTCTTTCAAGTGGTTAGACCCGATGGTCAATTTTCCATTATAATTTTACTTTACCTATCAGCAGCCTTTAAGACAGCTGATAACTCTTACCCTCTTCTACACAGTATGTCCTCAGCTTCCAGGAGTCTACATTCGCTTAGTTCTTCTCCAATTTCACAGGATTCTTTGCTGATTATTTGCCTTCCCTCTGACTTCCTGCAGCAGACTGGGTGATTTAAGCACGAGGCATTTATTTCTCATAGTTATGGAGGCTGGGAAGTCCCAAGATCAAGGTGTTGGCAGATGAGGTTCTTGGAAAGGGCCATCTTCCTGGCTTCCAGACAGCCACCATCTCTCTCTGTGCTCATATGACCTCTTCTTTGTGCATATGACCTCTTCTTTGTGTACTACCAGAGAAAAAGCATGGTGTCTCCTCTCCTTATAGGGGCATTAACCCTATCATATCATAACCCTACCGCCTTCATGGAAATCTAAATCGCTCCCAAAGGCTGCATTTACCAATAGCATCACATTGAGGTTTAGGGCATAAACCTATGAATGTGGGAGGAGACACAAACACTCAGTCCATAACATTAAATTGTAATGCCTTAGGGCTCCACCCTCTCGTCTTGAGGACATCATCCAGTCCCTTTGTTTTAAATGCCATCTGTACAGTGGGACTCCCAAATTTATCTCTCCTGGTGAGGTCTGCTTCCGCATGTCACGGCCAACTTCTGCCTCCTTGACTTGTCTAATTGGATGTCTAACACACGTCTCAAACTTAACATGCAAAAGCTGAACTCCTATCCCCAAACCAGTTTTACTTGCAGTCAGCTCCACCTCAGCGGATGCCAAATTTCTCTTTGCAGCTGCTGAGGCAAAACCTGGAGGTCATGCTTGGTTTAATTTGTTCTCATGCCTCCCCATCCATCTAATCCTGTTATTATTTTTAAAACATATTAACAACCTAATCACTTCTCGCCACAGTCACTGCCACCTCTTCATCTGAGCCATCGTTATCTTTCACCAAGTATGGTAGTAACAAACTCCGTGCTGGTTTCCCTGTGTCCTTGGTTACCTATGTATAGTCTATTCCCAACACAGCACACCACAATTATCAGTTTAAAATCAGGCCCTTAATCAAATTGCTTAATTCCTTGTTTGAAAACCCATCAGTGGTTTTCCATCTCTCTAAGAGTAGTAGCCAAAGCAGAGTTTCAATGCCAAAGGTGAATATGAGAATCGATTGTGGGCATCAAAAACAAACACATCAAGCTGAGGCTTAATTCCGATTTACAGGTCTGGTGGGGGTGCAACAGTGAAGGGGAACTCGGGGATATATAAATATACTTTTTAAGGCCCACAGGGGACTCTAAGGGCTTACTAGATTGAGAACCACTGTGTCAAAGCTGATATGGAGGAGAAGAATCATAGATACAGAGAAGCTGCTCTTAATAATATCAATGCATAATAAAATGTAAATCAGTCTTTATAGGACATAGCAACAACAATACAGGTTATACTGTTGAAGCTTGGAAAGGAAAAGGCAGTGGAGTGAGCACTTGGCGTGCCACCACTGACTTAGCACTGAAAACTTCATCAAGCAGGCCCGACCACGTTTTATTGATTATGAGACCCACTTCATTCTCACATTTTAATAGCCCTGAAATCTGATGTGTCTCACAATCGATGAAATTGTACAACCACTGCTGGCCAGATGGCCGTGGCACGGCTTGTGCAGACACAAACTCGATTATTCTAGTCAATGATACTACGTGAAGCAAAGAAAACACTTTTACCCGAGTCAAAAAGTGATTTATGAAAAGCTGGACTATGAATGTCAACAAGTTTTAGGAATGCCTTAACCAATATATTTGGCTTCAACTTTCCTTTCAATGTTCACATGTGAGTGATATAATAAAATCTGTATCTAAGAAATTCGCCAAAAGTCCTTTCAATAAGTATAAAATAAATATTCTTAGTGGTAAGAGAGTGCTGTGACATAACTTCATTGGCATTGCCTGTTCTTTCTATAACATCAAATAATGATCGACTGTGTCACAATATTAGATACAGTACAGCATATCCCCTCTACAACAAACAGATTCACACGGTTATATTACAAGTGCTCAATTATTGAATCGAACCTGTGGAAACTCAGGCTATTTTTGATGTTCTTTGCATGACTCGGAGAGCTTGAATTTCGGAATTTGACAGATTTAGTTTAAAAATCACAGCTCTTCTTCTACTAATTATAAGTGCTAAGACACTGCACTCAACTCTCCTCAAATTCCTTGTATAGCTTGAAGGGAAATAATATGTCTTTTATCATAAGGATTAAAAACTATTTTTGTAAAATGCCCAACTCCAAAACGTTAGATCATGTTTCCTCTACTTTCCTAAAATTTAGTTATTTGTTTGTGCTATAATTATGAAATAATACAATCATCCTTCTTTACTAAATACCAATCCCCCAAACCAGAGACAATCTTGGTGATTCTCTTAAAATTTCCATGTATATAATATGAGTGTGTGTTTGAGTTTGTGTATGATTTCGACAAATAGAAACATTCTAAAACTGTGCTGTCCCCAGTAAAAAAAACATATCTTTAACACCTGTGACCCCTTTAGGGCCATGACGACCATCTGATTTGTTCACTACTGTGTTCATCTAAAAACGTGCTTGGAACAAGAGAAGTTATTCAATATTTGGAGAATTAAGGAATAAATGTTTCATTTTATACATACTACCTCATTCCTAGTTTTCAGATATATAATATCCCTTTATAAGAAAACAGAGTTATTTCAAGAATAATTTTGAATGACATAAATTGTTTTGACATTCAGAAAAGCCCTGTATACAATATCTTTGTATAAATATATTTTGAAAAAGTAGGAAGGCATATATATATTTAGGATAGATTCCTAGAAATCTAATTGTTGAATCAGAGAGTTTCCCTTTTTTAATTTTGATAGATAATGCTCGGAGTAAACATCTTTTATTTTTGCTTGCCCAGTATAACTCTCCGTTGTTCTGAAAGCAAATTAAAATTTTACTTTGGAAAATTAGTCTTTTCTCACTCTCTCATCAATGTGGATTTTGTGGGGTTGAACCTACCCCTCAGCTCCAGAGTGCGTATCAGCATTGAAAATAGGATTGCCAAATTGAGCAAATACATAAGATACCAAGTTAAACTTGAATTATAGATAAAAAAATGAATATTTTCTTATGAAAACACATTATATACCTGTTCCTTAGAGGCATATATACACTGATACATTTGTGTGTGTTTCATATGTGAGATTTTGTGGTTAACCAAGATTAAAATACACTGAGAGGAAATTTCTTCATCTAAGTAAATAACTGGGTCTAAATGAAAGATAATGACATACAAATATAGTCTTTTTCATATTGTATTTATAGTAAAAACAATTCTACAAATTTTGTCTCTTTAGAAATTAATTCTATGTAGAATTATGCAACAGTTCACATTTACTCCCATTACTAACACAACTTCCAGAAAACTTTTGAATACACTCTCTCCCTGTAAATGACACCACAAGGTAAACTGAGGTGTTCCTTTGAGAGCTTTGTATGTGCGTGTGTATATTTCTGAAAATGTTTGAAAGCTATGAATTCCCTAAAGCTGGAGTTTATGGCTCTTTATGTCCATAGCATTGGTCAATCTTTCTGGAATACTGTAAGAGATTAATACATCTTTCCCTAACTGAGCAAAATGTAAGCATTATACATACAATAAGATACATGGGAACACATTTATGGGCAAGAATCAGTGAACTTTCACATGTTATGCTTCCATACATATTTGACTTTTCAATTCAAATTATTTTAAGTAGACTTTTTATGCTAATTTTTAAAACCATGATAATATAAATAGGCATGCTAAATATCCATAAAGTGAAAAAAATTAAAGCAATGGAATCATATTGTGCAATTCTGTAAGATAAAAATATAAGCGAAATAAGTTAATGGTGACGCCATTAACGGCAAAGATAAACATATATATCAGTGCATTATTTAACAATGGTTAAAAAAACTAAAAACTTCTTGCTTTTTGACAAATGAACATGTTTTGTGGAAAGCTTTATCTAGATACTAAAATGTTTAAACATTTTATAAAGTGAGATTCTTAAAGTACTGAGAAATTCTACAAGAAGTTTCATACATTACCTAATTAATTAATTGTAACATCTTCACCCCAAATAACATTGCTCATTAGTCTCTTCACTCTGCCCACTCCCTTCACCCTCCCTAAGCTGGGGGTCCAAGGAGGTAGAGCAACACACTTCTGAAAACATCGCTGCATTACATTAATAATATTTAGATAAGAACCCAATTACCACAAATTAAGCATCTCAGAGACTATTTTATCATTAACCCATGACATGTCCTTAGTAGAGTATAATTTAATATTACTACTTGTTCTCCGTTTTTGTGCCCATAAAACAGATACAGAAAAAAAGAACTGGTGCATTTGTCTCTAGACAATCCTACTGTTAGTTTATTATTTTTAGTTTTCGCTTACTGATTTTAACTCAAACTTCAGGGTCCTAATGCTAAACTCAAGTCTAGGTTTTACTCTGTGTGATACGGGATGTGCAGGAAATGTATAATACCCACTCAAAATTCAAATTCAGTTTAAAAATAAGGATTATAAAGCATGGCAATATTTTAAGAGACTCCTTTGAACCCATACTTGCTTTTAAAAAGTGTTTATGTAGTGTAACAATTATTGACCTAAAATTGAATATGCCATTAAAACTTGATGTTTTCATACCTCTGGAATAAGCAGAAACTATAAAAGGGAACTCAGCCTCTTAATGTATTACAATATTTCCACTGGTCAATATCCATTTATTGTTTCCATTAATTAATGTAGCCTCTCCCCCCAAATTTCATATTCTTTACAGAGTTATCAGAAAAATAAGTTTGTAACTCCTATATGAAGAGGTAATATTAAAATTGAAGTCCTTTGTAGTTTCCTTTTTGAGTTTTTAAGAGCCCCTGAATTCTCAGGGGTGTTATTCAAAAGGAATAACATTAATAATAGCCTTCTTATATTAAAATTATACCACGAAAAAGCATTTGTGTGTTTTTGAGGAGCCAAACTTCAAATAGTTTTAAAAAGCAATATGCCTGGTTTAATTAGCACAATATATTTTTTAAATGTCCAAAGGTTATTTTCACTTCAAGACAGTTCTTATATTTAGAAAAACAAGCAGCAGTAGTAGTTGCAGTAGTAGTACAATTCCTGGAATAAAATTACAGAAGTACTAAGGAGAAAAGTCCTTTAAATAATTTTCATTTACTGCTACAGACAAACTGCCATTCTACTAATAACCAGGGTCCTATGAGGTTTACAATAATTGGTGCATTAAGGTTTTAGAAAAAGTAGCATATCCACATTGTTTTAAAAAACTAGGATCTTTTCCTTTGGGGAATATTAGAGTTAATCTAATAGTTAAAACTGAATAAAGAAAAGATAAGGTAAAAACACATTTTGACTTCCATTTGCAAAAAGCCTACAACTAGGATTATCATATAAATTACAACGAGTATAGTTAAAAGTCTTTGGGCCTCCAAGATCAAAATGACGACCTTTTAATAACATAAAGTTATTATTTGACAAAGTTATTATCTGACCATACTATCAGATCTCTGTTAGTCATCAAAATAGTGTCATCTTTACTGTGGGCATCAACGCATAAACGATTTCCAACACATTCAGAATTTTGTACTTAAAGAATTTAATACAATTAAATTTCAGGAAATTCCTCACAGTATTTTTTAACATATTATATTGCAACATGGCATGAGTCTCAACAAGACAGATTTTTATAGATTTTGCATCTTAGTCAAAGTAGCAAATTAAATAAAAACATTATTATTATGTTCCTTAACAAAACCCCCCTGGATGAGTTCTGGAAAGGTGGGCACCATGCTGAGGGAACACCGAGAACACACAGTGATGTTCAGAAGCCCAGGCTAGCACTGGCCCAGGGGTTCCCTGATCTAGGTCCCTCCCTGTCTCTCCTGTGTTCATTCCATATTTGGAGAGATCTGGACTTTTAATCAAAAGATGAAGTCATATTTTTATTGTTAAATTCAAGTAGTATCAGCTGCCCAGAGCTTCTGATAATATGCAATAAACAACATTACTACCCTGCAGTGATATAATATTAAACAAAAGCAATTTGTCGTTTTGAGAAGTTTGAGTTTCGTAGGTAAATGAACTTTTCACATTAATTCTCTCAAATATTTAGTACTGTTTCTAAACTCTAGTAATTACATACAAACATTCCTAGAGTTCTAGAGACCTCTAACTGGAAATTATATAGTATAACTTTTCTCTTTTGAGAAAAAAAATTCAATTTAACCACTTACCCACATTCGGAAGCCAGTTAATGTCGGAGCTGGGTATTGATCTCCACACAATGCCATGATTACACAGGTGCATTTTATGAACTTTAGAAATCAGATATTTAAACGTGGCTAATCATAATGAAGTGGGAACCCAAGATCCCTAATTGATCCTGACTTATTTTCTAATGATTAGGGACATAAATGTCACTTACCTTTTCCCATTGTACAGAAGGCTGTCATTAACACTCTCTGCCTACCAATTAAGTTTCCCTTTGTGCACCTGTAATCTCACTTTAATAGATTGTCTAACATGTGTATTCATTCCTACTGTTTATCTCCACAGAGAAGTTTAGTGCTTGCCAAATATTTATGTATTTATATTAAATAAGCTCCTTTTCAATTGGATTACTTTTTTATCACGGGGTCATAACAAGTCAATTCTCATTGATACTGCACTGGCCGGATACAGAAACCAGAGAGGCGGAGAGGGTTAGGACGAATGAACGGCTGATTTGTGGGAGGGGTGTCAAGCCTGTAAATGTATTACAGGTGTGCACTGAGCTGTGATGGATGTTTGAAAACAAAAGAATAATGAACCCAGAACACAACTTCAGATACTCTGGATTGCTTTTAAACACCCTTAAATGTAACCTTTCAGCACGTGGGGGGAAAGGTAAGTCATTACAGCCCTGCTTTGTAGTGTTGCAGACTTACACATACACAGGAAGCGCAACAGCAAAGAAAAAACTAATATTAACACTAACAGAATGTAGTAGCAATAATGTTAAAACAGAAACTTACTTTTTTGTTACGTGAGGTATAGAATAGCAAATCTACTATACACTTACGCTCCTTAGATTATTATGGTTCATTGTTTCTTTCAATTAACTAATATATACAAAGTTAAGAAACTATCTAATTTATTTATATCACCAGTTGTTCTGGAAAAGTATTCTGCTTTTCATTAATTTTTAGATTACATGAAACATACATAATCAATTCTGATACACATGTATCAAATTGAGGTACACTTCGAACATACTTGCATTATCAGATAATCTTAAAATAGAAAAGATTTGATTATATAAAAAATAACAAAACTCTAAGATTAAAAACCAAAAATAAATGCTTGTCACTTAGAATTTTCTTTGAAACTGCAACAAAGACATTTATTAAAATAAATTATAGTTTTATAGTATAACTAATTACCTAAATAAAAGAGAATGCAGATTATTTTATCAACAGAATATTTCTATTCACTACTGATTCTAACACCGTTTAAAAAAATATTTTACAGCTAACCAATGCTTCTATACATACTGACCTAAAATGACTGTGGTAAAGTTTGTTCTGAAGCTTTAAAAACACTAGACTAATTTGTTCAATCCTAATAAATAACATTAGCCATGGCTGGTGTGGCTCAGGGGATTGGGCATCGTCCTGTGAAGCAAGAGGTTGCTGGGTAGATTCCAGGTCAGGGCACATGCCTGGGTTGCAGGCCAGGTCCCCAGTGGGGGGCATGTGAGAGGCAGCCGATCAATGTATCTCTGACACATTCCTGTTTCTCTCCCTCTCTTTCTCCCTCCCTTCCTCTCTAAAAATAAGTAAAACCATAAAACCCATAAGACCATAAAATCATAGATAGATAGATAGGTAGATAGATAGATAGATCTGAAAGCCTATATTTGAACGGAGACGTTCATTCAGCAGCAGAGATGCCCACGTTTGCTGGACCCCATAAACTAAAGAGTAAACACTGTCAGTGATACCTCTCTCCGCCGAGAAGCCCAGCATGTCTGCTTGATCTTCCAGACCACGGCCGCCACCAACAACAAGGATAAAAAACAACTGGAAAATAAAACACGAATAATCTTGGCTTAAAATATTGAATGTATGTAATAAAAATCTGTAGAGGATTTAAATACATGCACACGGTGAAGCCAAGGCAGGTTTACTGCTGTGAGTACACGAAACAGGATTTATTCCTGCAGTATCACTGATTAACTATTGTGTTATTTTCCATACGAACAGCTGTAAACCTACTTCTGCTCCACCCTATGTATATGGAAGTAATCACTTTGCCTTGGTAAATAATTCAAGCAAAAAAAGGATAAATTCGTGGTGAAATGTTTCCAAGTTAAAATGAAGTATACAGGTAGAAAAATTACTTACATTCCTTGCTACGATTTATAGTCCACCTTTCGGATTTTCTTTGTTAGAAGAAGCATAAATTTATAATTCTACTCATTTTATAAAGTCACAGAAATCTATTTAGAATCGCTGAGTTGTACTGGCAATCTTATCAATCCAAATAGCACGTGTTCACTCAGTTAATCTTCATGAGCAACTATTTGAGATAAGAGACTATCTCAGTGGTTCTCAACTGCAGACTGTAGATCCTCGTCCACCCCCGTGGGACATTGGTAATGTCGGGGGACATTTTTGATTACGACAGCTGGGAGGGATGCAACCTGCCTCTGGCGAGGAGAGCCAGGGGTGCTTCTGACCGCCCTGCAATGCACAGGCCTGCCCGCCATGACAAAGCACCATCTAGTCCAAATGTCAGCAGTGCTGAAGTTTAGAGGTCCTGGGCTATGCTAATGTTTAAAATAAGAAATGGTTCAGTTAAGTGTCTATACCTGTGGTCCACACACATTAGGTACGACACGCAATGAGCTACGATAATACCGGATACCTTGTGAGCAGTAATTTGAGACTGACAAGTCTCTAACAAATTTATGCGAATCTCATTAATCAATCCCCACCCTGTATCAATATTATTTTCTCTTCTTTTGTTCTGTGGTTAAAGATTAAGCTCTGAAAAAAAATCCAGAAGTGAGCAGACTTGAGTCGCTGCAAATTCACTGGTCACTGGTCACTATAAAAATCCTGGTCTTCGTCCTTAACTGACAACCCTTGCATTCATCAAGTGATTCACTCAAGAGCAGTGCAATTTCTGACACTTTCCATGTTTGTCAAGACCTTATTATGTTTTTCCTCCTTGCCACACTTGAAGAAACCTTAGAATGCCCTTCGATGGCCATGACAGAGGCAACTGTAACATGTTCCCTGCGTGCTGAACACAGTCCAGACGCTGTGCTAGGTTTACACTCACCGTTGAATTTAACTTCATAAGAAGAATTTGGATAGCGTGTATTACTCTTATTTCAGAAAAGAAGCATTCGATGCCCAGAGTTGAAAGTAAGCTGCTAATGGTCACACAGAAAGCTGGTGGTACTGTCGGAATTCAAACCCGGCTGTGTAAACCTCAAAAACTCTTTCCTCCCTATCTGCAGGGAGCCCTGAGCTTAGCCACCACCTTATGACGGTTACATTTCCACATCCGTTCCCTAATTCTTTCCCCATGACCAAAGGAAGTGGATGAAAAAATAAAAAAAAAAAAGAAAAGGAAAAAGCCTGTGACCCTGCCTGACCTTTCCAACCACTGAGGTACCCTTTTATTTTTTATATAATTATCTATTGCCCTAATGTTTACACACTTTCTATTTCATCTTAATTTAAATTTTCCAATGTGCTGAAGTCCCACATCTCCTGAAGAATAATAGCAATAACTCTGCTTTATTGGCCCTGTGGCTTCCTCTGTTTTCTGAGCTGGTCAGTGCACCCACCTCCATGTCTGTTTCCTCACGATCTAGTTTTATTTACCTCCTTGGGATCTGGCACCTGGCTTATATGCTAATCAAGTGTTACTATTAATAATGATCAATGTTCATATAATAGTCAACACTTTACAGGATACTGTTCTCACCACGACTTTCAAGGAAGTAGATACACTGCTCTTTTCTCAGTCAACCGACTTTCACCTCTCAGTCGGCAACACAACCATCCATTCCGTGCAACCTCTCCCGAACACTTCATTTCTTTGGTTTTCCTTCATCCTTCCCGACACATCACAGGGTCAGGGAAGGCGGGCTGCATTCCAGAGTTCCCCTTCTAAGTTACAAACCTTCTTTAAAAGTCAGTTCACAGCAACCATGCTGTCATCTTCTCAAATGTTACCTCACTCGGAATGCTTTTCAAATCTGCACCATTAGACAGACCTGCCAAAACGCGAGCATCTAAAGGAGTATTTAGTTCAAGCTCCCTCCGAGAGAGTAAGTTCTCAGCACAATTCCGGTCATGATCTGGCAACTAAGTAAACACCTGAGGCTGAAAGCTGCCTTATTACAAGTCATGGCACTCTATTTTTAGCTCGTTCAAACTATGAAAATATCCTCCTATTAAATTGTCTTTATCAATCAGTGCTGCTTCTGTTTTCTGGGTTCCACTGAGTCAGTCAGGTCCTTCTTCTGCGTGCTAAAACTCCTCTGCATACCTGAAGGAGCCTACAAGATGCCCTCCACTCCAGGAATTCTCAGTCGGGAGAGTTCTGCCCTCCAGGGGACATCTGGCAGGGTCTGGAGACATTGCTGGTTGTTACCACTTGTGGGGCAGGATGAAGGTAAATATCCCACAGTAATACACAGACCAGCTCCCTCGCCCCAAGAATTTTCCACAGTAACATGCTAATAGTGCTGGGAAATCCTGTTCTAGTCTGCATTGTTGCCACAGTGCTTAATCCATGTAACACTGTCACTATTGCAATAGGGTACGAAGAGCTGAGGCTTAGATATAGCCCAAGGATCTACTTATCTGAAATTCAGTCCCACCATTATGCCCTTAAGATTTTAACATTATAAACGTCACCTCAAACCTACTGTGTCCAAACTGAACTCCTGAATAACATTCATGAAAGTAAAAGCAATTAACCTCTCTTGAGTAATATGTACCAAGCACTATAATATAATTCCAAAATTCTTCCTTAGTTACCATAACCACACATGATATACTATAGGCACTGTTATATACCCTTTAGGTAAAATGCCTAAGTTAAAAAGCATTTAGTTGTGAGTTCTCCCCTTTCTCCCAACTTCTTTGTTTTGCCATTACTTTTAAGCTAAAACATAAAAAAGCACATGCAGTTTTATCATTCCTCATGCCCCGGAATCAGACACCAAATTTTGTAACTGTTCCTTTCAGAATATATGTAGTAGCAGACAATAGTATGTATAGCAAAATCCATTTACATTAAACAATTACATACAAATTAAGTAGCAAAATATACTTTTGTTTGACAATCTGTAATTTGTATTTCTCAGTCAAGAGAGTTACGAGATAGAAATTCAATTTAAGCTGGTGAAAACTTGCTGGATTTCTCCACGAGGAACTTAAAAAAGTCTTTCTGATTTAAATTTCATGACTCAAGTGAGGAGTGCCACTCTTATAATGATGCAGAAATCTAGTATGAAAAAATAATTTTCAGTTTTCACCATTTCCACCACTCCTCCGGAAGAGGAGAGAGATGCGTCAGGGCTTCGCAGCAATGCTCTCTAGGCTAATTCGCGCTAGAGTAGAGCTGGCGGGGATATGAATAAATCGGTTGGTAAAACCAATAAATAGTTTAAGAAAATATCCTAATAATCTCTAAAGAATATTTAAAACCCAGTGGCAAGTGGAAGCTGTCATTAAACTTTGTCCAAATGAATGGAACTGGTTCTTTCATTGATTTGAGAAGCTTATACTTTCTCCGACATTGAATGTCTTATTTGGCATTAGTAGGATTGCATATCAAGGTAATGCTTTATAAATGCTCTTAATGTGCAAAAAATGACATTGCAAATAAAAGTTGTAATTCTTTTTAAATATCTACATTTAAGATGAAAATAGGTTTATTAGGAGCACTTGCTTTATTTAAACAAACAAACAAACAAACAAACTGGTTTGACAGATTTATCCTGCGCAGTTGTGACGTTATGCTCATCCACTGGCGACAAATGGAAAACCCCAGGCCCCGCTGCCGGGCCCCGGAGACCCAGGCAGGACAGAGCTTCCAGGAGCCCGAACTCCTTGCTGGCGCAGAGGCCTGCACAGCGCTCTGCCCCTCCCACCGGCTTCTCCCTGCCCACCGGACTTCACGGGAGTGAGAGAAACACTCCCATCGCATCAAACAGATAGGGATGGGTTGATCTGTTCAGGTTAGCTTTTCCCTAATATGAGGCCAATGTCAAACGTTAGCATCCTATAACCTGCTATCATGGTCAGCTAATCGGAGAAAAATATTTCATCACTTTCTCCCAGATTTCTTTCTGTTATATTACACAGCAGTTTCCATTGCTCCTTGGTAGAAATGTGGGTACAGGGGGACAATTGGATATTCTTTTTAAAGAATGCTGTATTACAGAATCAGAAGGTCTGAAAGGTTCATTATCCTTCAGTAAAATCCCCCAATGGCAGTGAAACGGGAAAAAAGGAAAGAAAGGAAACATTAAAAAGCAAGTATCTGAGCTATGGGATTTTAAAATAAAACATGGGAACTTAGGGAGAGATATTTCAATAACTTGATTTTAACCCTCATAAAATGGTCAGTGTGGAAAGGATGCTCAAAATGAAAAAAATGTGGAACTCATTAGACATTTTCATTTAGAGAAAATTAAAGAGAATTCAATAAAAGCGCAGTGCAGTGCAGGTTACATTGGAAAGCAGGCCTCGGGTAGCAAAGAAAAACCCTCAAGTGGTAATCCACTTGGCCAAGTGCAAAAAGAGATAATATTGTCACTCTTTTATAGCAATTTGAGGTTAATTGATCATAAAAATCAAGTCTTAAACACATTTTTAAAAGACAATTTGGGCATATTAATCTTTTATTTCAACTAAAAATGTTACAAACTAGGGAACTGTGCGGAAGTACAGAGACATATTATTTTAAAAAGTAATTTATTTCATAGTACCTGCTATTCTGGAAACAATCTTTTAAAGATTCTAAAAATATGTTCCTAACACTTGAAGGATTTATTTAAAAAGTAAAATGTTAAAAGCAAATCACTAACTTAGAGCACAAAAACAAAAGAACAAACAAAGATACCCCTATATATTACAAACACAAATTTACCTGTTTCAGTGGTCAGATCGGCAAAGATGAAAAAAATGACAAAGTCTTGTGGGTGAAAGTGGAGACACAGTGTGTTCGTAGCATATATCGGTGCATGTTTGTTGAGGGTTACTAAGCAAGAATCGAGGCCAGCAGAACCAGCCTGGGGAACCTTTGCCGGCAGCGTGGAGGGTGCTGCAGGCCCTCCCCACCCTCCTTTCCACACATGTTGCAGGGTGACAGCTGCCCACTCTAGGGGCATGGGGGTGTGGAGTACTTTTGGCTTGGGAAAAGCGTTTTATCTTTTTTAAAGACTTTATTTATTTATTTCTAGAGAGAGGGAGAGACGCCTCAGTGTGTGATTGCCTCTCACGCCTGCACCTAGGGATGGGGCCCGCAACCCAGGCACGTGCCCTGGAGTGGGAACTGAACCAGTGACCCTTTGGTTCGCAGGCCGGCGCTCAATCCACTGAGTCACACCAGCCAGGGCGGGGGAAAAGCATTTTAAAGAAGATACTCCCACCCTGCTGGTAATAAAAACAGGAAAATAATAAAAATTAAAAAGTGACTCACAAAAAAATCAATTATACCTTAGGATGTACTATCAGTTAAGATGATTCCAAATACAACTAACAGAAAACTTAATGCAAAATACAATCAACAATACTGGGACTAAAGGGACTTAACATGCCATGCTATGGCCAGATTGTATTGCCCGTGTCCGTAAGCTGAAACCCATCACCCAGCATGACTGTGTTTGGAGGCAGGGCATTTAGGAGGTACTGAAGCGGCTCTGGAATGGGGACAGGCTGCAGGAATTTTGAGGGAGATGCTGGAAAACGCGAGACTGATGTGAAGAGACTGGGAAAGAAACGTGGACTTAAGAGGCGGTGCTGGTGAGAGGTCAGAAAGAAACAAGGAGAACTGTTTTCTTAGAGAATATATAAATAATCATGAACAGATTGTCGATACACATATAAAGTCAAAGGTCATCCTGGTGAGGTGGCAGGTGGAAATGCGGAACTGGTTATTGGGAACCGGAGGAAAGGCCATCCTTATTATAAAATGGCAAAGAACTTGGCTGGATTGCATTCTAGTGTTTGGCGGAAAGTAGAGCATGCAAGCCATGGAGTTGGATACCTAGCAAAAGAGATTTATAAGGAAAGGATTGAAAATGCGGCTTTGGCCCTCTTACCTGCTAATAGTATAATGCAAGCGGAGAGAGGTGAACGGAAGATGGAATTGTTAGGCGAAAAGGAACCAGAACTTGGAATTTGGGAACATTCTCAGTCCACCCATATCGAACAAACTGAGAAAGCTTGTTCTGAAGAGAACACTCGGGTTGTGGCTAAACAACCATTTGGTAAAGAAAGCCTGGGAGTGGCTCATGGATCTGATCAACCATTTTAGCAGAAGCAAGACACGGAGATGAGATAACAGGGGCACAGACACTGGCTGGTCTGAACTGAATGAACAGTAAAAGCAGGACGGACAGACGGATGAAGGAATGCTGTCGGACTTCCTGGATTCCACAGGACGGAGCCACAGGGGTGTGCAGCTGGGAACAGGCTTTAGAAAAAGGGGCGAATGACCCACACGTCATTAAGATATCACCAAGGCTCCTGCTCCCAGGCCCTGGGGGCAAGTCTAGTTTCTCCAAGGTTTTAAAGGGTGGAGCCTCTTTAGTTTGCGGGGACCAGAATGGCACCGCCCAGTGTTTGGGAGCCAGGCTGCAGCCCAGGACTTTAGGGTCAGGGCCACCTCACCAAACTGAAGGATCGGGGTTGCCCCACAGAGCTGTGGGGTGATGCTGACACCCACGTAGGCCTGGAGGCAGAGCGTTACATACACCAAAGAGGATTCCTCTCCAATCTTATGAGCTCATGGGATTTGCCTTGGTTTGGGACATGCTTACAGCCCATCATCCCTTTCCTCCTTCAGATTTCTCCCTTTGGAAATGCGAATGTATACACTATGTGTGTCCAGCCATTGTATTTTGGAAGCACATAACTTGTCTGGTTTCACAGGTTCATGGCTGGAAAGGAATTTTGCTTCATGATGAATCATACCTTGAGTTTCACCTAATTCTCATGTAGATGAGATTTAAATGAGACGTTGGACTCTAAGAGTTGATGCTGGAATGGGTTAAACGTTTTGGGGGCTGTTGGGACGGAATGAATGTAGTTCACATGCAAATAAGGACAAGATTCTGGAGGGCCAGAAGCAGAATGTTATAAGGTATGTTCCTCCTAAATTCATGTGTTGAAGCCAAAGTTCAGGTATAATTGTAGTTAGAGGGAGGAACTTTAGGATGTAATT
Source organism: Phyllostomus hastatus (assembly GCF_019186645.2). Lineage (NCBI taxonomy): Eukaryota > Metazoa > Chordata > Mammalia > Chiroptera > Phyllostomidae > Phyllostomus > Phyllostomus hastatus. The sequence continues at coordinate 24,380,097 of NW_025334004.1, read as the reverse complement.
GAAGTTAAATGAGCTCGTAAGGGTGGAGCCCAGAGCCAATAAAATTAGTGTCCTTATGAAAAGAGACCCCAAAGAGGCTGTGCGCTTTCTCCAAGCACACGCACCAAGGAAAAGCCGTGTGAACACACGGCCAGAAGGCAGCCTTCTGCAGGCCAAAAGGAGGGCTCTCTCCGGAAACCAACCGCACTGGCGCTCACAGCTCGGGGTGCCCCGCCTCCAGAACCGTGCGATTTAACAAAGTCTGTTGCTAAAGCCACGCAGTCTGTGGCATTTTGCGGGGCAGCCTGAGCAGACTCTGATGCTTCCAATGTACAGAGGAAGAAGGAAAAATAATGTCCAGGTTGGGTCTGATCAGGGCCCTGGCTACACTGGTCTCTGATGCTGGACTACATAGTCTGCTGCGCATCAGCCTTACTCTCAGGCTTGTTCGAACCAAGATGGAGGTGGCATGTCAGGACTCACATCATACAACATGACACGAGCCCACTCTTCCCCCATCGTTTGGCTACCTGAAAGCTGTGCACTCACAGGCTTCAGCCTAGGAAGCTGGTGAGGGACCAGGCTACCGAAAGTGGGAGGAGTTAAATGAAGGCTGGGAAGAATCCATAAATTCCACTTCAGGAATCATTTACGCAAAATGCATAGAAAAATACCCAAATGAACCTCCCCAGAACTGACTCGTCCCTGGCCAGTATGTCTCAGGTGATTGGAGCATTGTCCTGTATACCAAAAGGTAGCAGGTTCGATCCCCAGTTGGGTTGTTGATGGGAGGCAACCAATCAATAATTCTCTCTCACATCAATGTTTACCTCTCTCTTTCTCCTTTCTTCTCTCTCTAAAATAAACTTTAAAAAAAATACCCTCAAAGCCCTGGCTGGCGTAGCTCAGTGGACTGAGCGCGGGCTGCGAACCAAAGTGTCCCAGGTTCGATTCCCAGCCAGGGTACATTCCTGGGTTGCATGCCAGAACCCCCAGCAACTGCACATTGATGTTTCTCTCTCTCTCTCTCTCTCTCTCTCTCTCTCCCCCCCTTCCCTCTCTAAAAATAAATAAATAAAATCTTTAAAAAAATACCCTCAGATGAGAATTAAAATAATTTATTTAAACATAGAAGCAACTCTAAAGTCCACTGACAAATAAGAAACCATGGTATATGCATGCAATGTACTACATATTATTGGCCTTAAAAAAAAAGGAAATTGTGATATAGTTCAAAAATAAAATAACTCTATCAAGAAAAACAGAAAACCTGAAAGGGCATAATGAAATTTAATCGAAATTGAAAAGTCTACCCACAAACACAAATCAAATCATACAAAAACAAATTTAAAAGCCATACCAAATTCAGATGGTTTTACAGGTCAGTTCCACCGAGTCTTTAAGCAACAGACAAACCAGACAACCATTAAAATGTGTCCCTGGCCTCTGACAGCAGAGAGCGTTAAGCTAATCCATGGCTCCCACTCCTGCACTCTGAAAACCATCGCTGTGTTCACGCCGAGGCCACATTCCCCAAGGGCTATTGTCAGTCACTGACTGCGCATGGCAGCCATCACAAGGCAGGCCTGAGCCTGGGAGATACAGAACTCTCACGGGTGATTCGGCTCCAGGACTTACCACCGGTCTCGTCAAACTTTCTTTGACCTGCCCTGCCATTGCAAGCTCTTTCACTCAACTTCCCTCTCCTCCTACTTATTTTACAAAGGTCAGATCGACGTTGTGGTCTATAAGGTCCCTCACCTTCTCCCTTGCTCTTCCCCTTACAGGAGTTTCCCCTGACACATTTATCACACGTCTAATCCCATTTCGGTGTCTGGTTCTCTGAGGACGTGCGGTCTGGGAAATCAGGAGGTAAAATGAGGACTGGGAGCTGGCTCATTCATTACTTGGCAAGCTAGCAGAAAACCATCCATGTTGGTAGGTGGGGCACGGACGCAGAGAGAGCTGGAGGAAGGCTTCAGCTGCTCAGAGGTTTCTCCAGTGGTAACCTGGGGAAAACACCTTCAGAGGAGCGTTGTCTGGTTACTGCTATGCTGTGTTACCCCCTGCAGAGGGATAATGAGAGGCTGGAGGACATCAACATTACCAGCTGCACAGGAGCCTAGAGGGTGTCCTTTAGAGCTCCAAACGAGGCCCTTATCTCTGATGGTGGAAGAGCTAATAAGGATGAGCAGCAGGCTAACGATCTAACTGCTAGATCCGCTCTTTCACTCGACTCCCAAAGATGACAGACGCTCAGGCAAAGCAGTCCTCTGAAACCTGAGCCCTTGAAATATGGGACAGGAATATCTAGAACGGAATATCTAGACAGATCCTTCTGAGGAGCTTTGTTCTACAACTCCCTTGCTCTAGTAACAGAGCCAACAGAAGCTCCCATAACAAGCTGCCACTACCTCCTCTCTTGGTTGCCGGATTGATAACAACTATAATTAAACCAGCACGATCTATATTGGCCTGATAAGAATGGGAAGAAATGACCTACTAAAAGAGCTGCAGGAATTAGCTAGCGCGGGAATTAGCCAGAGGAGTATGACCACAACTGCATGTTAGTGGAATTTGATCAGGGTGGAAGGAATGTGAGATTGGGTAAGCAAAAATTCATGACTATTGGTGTGTATTCTCAGAACCACAGGAGATGCAATGCCCTAATGAGGACTCCAGGGGATAGGCACGCCTGTTGCTGGAGTGACTCTTAGGAGCCGGGAAAAAAGCAGTGGGCAATGCGGAGTGAAATGGAAATGCCTGAGTTGCCCCAGCACATGGAAGAGGACGGAAGAAAGCAGCTGACAGAGGGAATGTGCTGGGATGGAGGGGCGGAGATGATTAAAAATGCAAGGGCTCCCGAGGGGCACGACAGGTAGGCACGTTTAGGGTTATGTTAACTAAGAACTGAAGAAACAAGGGGCTGAGGGTGGTGGCCCCGGTAGGAAATCATGATCCTCACTCTGTGAGTCTGTTTCTATTTTGTTTGTTTATCGTGTTCATTAGATACTACCTACGAGTGGAATCCCATGGTACTTGTCTTTCTCTGACTGGCTTATTTCACGTAGCACAATGTACCCCAGCAGATTCAATAAAACATCATGATCTTCTGCTCAGTCCCAGGCTGAGCTAATTTGCAAATCCAGAAACCAGTGACTGAACATACATACGGCTGGGTCCGTAGAAGAAAGGACACCTTGCAACATCTTTAAGAGTTTATAAAATGATCCCCCAAGGGACCTGTGTGTGACTCTATACAAAGGGGCCTGTGCATATTTGGGCATATATACAGACACATGCATGGGTGTACTCACACAGTGCAAGAGGAATAGGTACATGGCTCGGTTACTATTAAACACGGGGTTACAGATGTCACAGACACCCAAGGACCAAAGTCTTCACCGTGGCGCTTTGAAAGAGCTGGGTGTCTTCCGGGACCAGGTAACAAATTCTGGCTAATTCTGGCTCACAGCATGCCAACAGTGCCTGTGGATGTACCTAGCGATAACTTTCCTGGTTCTCAAGTGTAGAATTAGAATTGATGTCCAAGTTAGTTACAATATCCCATACACTGCATCCCTGGCCTGTCTGATAAGACCTATCATAGTGGGAAAGACCAGGCAGCAACCTCTCAACTATCTTCCTTCTGGTCCAGCTGGTAAATCAGAAACATTACGTCACCCCAGTGGGCTAGTGAAAATCATTACCACCATTACGGACCTAAAAGGTGCAGGGGCAGCGGTCCCTGCTACCTCTCCATTTAATTTACCAGACTTCACTTCTTTTAAAATAAATAATTCAGACTTTTCAGATTCACACAGATTTACTTTCCTCTTTTGCATACCAGAAAAAGGAACTTATTTTTAAAATAACTTTTTAGTTTTCTAATCATTTACTCTATGATATCACAGGCTCTGCCAAATAATAACCAAATAAAATTCACAACAATAAAATGCTTTAATTCTCTATATGAGAGGACTGACACTTAGAGATGTTAGGTGACGCACTGATGATGGTTTAGAAAGCTAAGATCAGAGCCGGGCTGTGTCTATAAACAATCTCCCTGACACTGGCCTAATGATGCCCACCACCGGAGCTAGGCCCAACACAAGTAGACTTAAAAAGCGAGAGAGTTTGTGAAGTAGCTTCCATCGAACCGTGGCGGAACCAAAAAGCAGACACATTTACCTCTACTACTTGAATAACTTGGTTAGAAAAGGCAATAGCAGGAATGGTGGCCTGACTGAAAATCTCTTTGAAAATTTATCAGGCCCGCGGCCAGGTAGCTCAATTGGTTAGAGCATTGTCCTCCCAATAAGCCAAGGTTGCAGGTTCGATCCACAGTCAGGGCATATATAAGCATCAACCAATGAATGCATCAATAAATGAAACAACAAATCAGTGTCTCTCTCCCTCTCCTCCCCTTTCTTCCTCTCTCAAATCATTAAATTAAAATAAATAAATAAGATTTATCAATGGCCTTATTTAAGAAAACCAAATGAACTTCAAAATATCCTGTCCCTATTTTTCTTCATAATAAGGCAATTTTAATACTAATTTACATTTCAATACTGAAAGAGATTCAAATGACAAAAAAACCACCAAATACATTTTACCTCACATGACAACTAAAATTTTTCCACTTTGTTCATGGTGACAACTTAATAAATGAGACCATCTCTAAGGCGTGGTACGCATCAACGCCAGCTTTCTTTTCATCTAATGAAAGAACTATCGAACTTAAATATGCGCACAAATTCAAAAGCTTCAACTATAACTTTAAATATTTAAATAGTTTACGTACATATTCAGCATTGTGAATTTTCACACAGCTGAACTTTTTAGTATATATCCATCCACACCGTTCTGCACTAAACAGTTTTATTTTGATGCATTAAATAAGGCTCATTTGATTTTATCTTCTAATACTTTCCCAAAACATGTAATAATGTAATTAATGGCCTTAAAATCCATTTATATTCAGAAGTACAAAATCATAAAACATTAATTATATTTAAGATGTTTCCTCAAATTTCACTTTTAAGGGACAAACTTAAAGCATGAATAAAACTTTCACACATGTTAGAGATAAATGTTTATAGCACTAAATCCCAGAAATTACAACTTCTCTAGGCACACAGACGAACACAATTGTTCTCAGAGGAAAATGACCACCGTGGCAAAGGGGTTGACCACGGAAATGGATTAATTAATAAGCAGGGGACGTGTACATTTGAGAAACGAGTGTGAAAACTGAAGGGCTGTTCAGAGACAAGAGACTGGACTCCCTCCGTCTGGGCCCACAGGGATAAATTGAAAGAGAGATTGTAGGGACACAGATTTGAGTTCATCATGAAGCAAAATGAGCTATCTGAAAATAGAAAATGCTACCTCAAGAGACGGTACATTTCCTGTCCTTAAAGGCATTCAGGCATGTGCTAGATCAGGAGCTGGGCAAACTCTGTCGCAGGCAGTATCCTGCCCACCAGCTGTTTTTATAATAAAGCTTTATTGGAACATGGCCACTCCCATTGCTCTCCACACTGGCTGGGGCTGCTTTAGCCCTGCAGCTTCAGAGTTGCGTACGTGCAACAGAGACCGCAGAGGCCACGAGTCCTGAAATAGGTACTATCTGGCCCATCACAGTAAATGTGTGCTGACCTCTGTGGGGAAAGCATTAGAAATTCAGGTATTGTACGGGTGTCTGGACAAGGTCACCCCTGTCAGTAGGGGCTGCTTTGGCGTTTAGGAAAGTACTTGGCATATCGTGTGTCGGGTGGTGAAGGTTCATTACTGTACAAGGGGGTACAGCCAACTTGGTGAGTGAAGGTCAAAGTTCACACTGCTTTGTAAAGTTGTGTACTGTGATGGGGGACTATGTCTGCTGGGAGAAGGAGATGCATTTGTGTAATTGGCACGAAGGCACCCAGGGGACGCACATAAGCTGTCCACATCATAACCGTGTCAACAAAACTGGCGTTCCTTCCAACCCAGGTGATCTAAGATTCCGCGCAGCACCGAACCTGCGCTGCTCCCCCTAGCCCGGCGCTTCTCTACCCAGAGCCCGTGGAGAGGAAAGGAAATGTTCCTAGATAAGAGTTTTCACTTTGTGAGGAATGCTTCCAGCTCCACCCTCTCTTTCAGAAGGATACAGTGCAAATTAACATATTAAAAGTTCGGACAAGTGATGTCAGTTAAAAACAAATTAAAGTGCCCTAGTTAACTTGAGTATACACACTTTCCAAAGCTGTTTAATTATGAAACCATTTTTATAGACCTATTAATATCTCAAATAACAAACATCCTAGGGAAAGATGCTCCATTCAGTCATATTTTGTCCTTCCAGATTATAAACTCTTTGAGAACATAAATACATGTTTGTTCTTATCCCTCACAGATTTTAACACATTGCTAAGCACATATAATTTCCTAAGAAATCACTGAATTGATTTAACTCCAGAAGATGCACCTAATCAATATGGTGAATGTACTATTAATTTCATTAATTGAAAAAGAGTTTAATTACTTATGTGACAGAGGAACATGAAGTTATTCTCATTGCACTAAATCCATTAACAAATAGTACAACAGCAAAATAACCTTGCAATGTATATTTCAAATATGTGTCCTCTGTGGGATATATTTAAGCATGTAAAATTATTTATGATTTGTATGAATATATACTCATGTATATATATACTCATGTTATATATGATATAAGAATATCATATATAACACTTTATGGTATTTTAAGGTTAAAAATTTGAAAAATTACCTAACGGGCTGACAGAACAAATATCAAAATATAGGTTTAACAAATTCAAAGTCAATAAAAGCAAATTACCTGAAGAAGGTGACGAAAAACTGCACAAGATCCATGATTGTATTGTGTTGTGAAAATGCAATCTGAAAGATCAAAATAAAGGAAAGACTGAAACTTACTGCATTGATGTGGTGATATTTTAGGGCATTTCTAAGTACAATATTTTTAAATGATCAAGGTAATTGGATCACCATATTATAAATCATTTATGCTGCAATCAAAATTTTATCTAGAACACCTAATACATTAACTACTAACGATAACATGTGCCTGGGTTCTAAAATTAAGTGGTTTAAGAAAACGAACACAAAATTACTTCAGGAATGAGTGCTACAAGCTTCCCGTGAAATCCTAGGACATTAACATGCGCCTGACTAAATCGTACAGATAAGTTCCTTCATCCAACAATAATCACATTTTCTATTAACATAATGGATCACTGCAAAGTCAAGAGACCAATTAATGGTAAAATTTAGTCATATCCTCATTTGTCCCATGTTTTTAAAGAGCTCTCAAATAATTGATGAAATATGAATGTGAAAATACTGAGTTAGCGGAAACCAAAGCAACAGCGATGGCAATCGATTTCGTCCCTTCGAGCTTTAATGCAACTTTACACTGAATACGTGTCCAACACCTAAAACCTAAAATTAAGATATGCTGCATTTTATAAAATAATAACAATCAACGTTTTGAATTTATGATTCAACAAAAATGTTTCTACCACGTGAGTTTGGCTGGGGAAGTAGATTAATAGCGCCACAAATGATCAGAGTTCTGATTTGGATATTTCTTATTTGTTCTTATTCTGAAGGACAAGTTAGTATGTTGGTGCAAATGTCAGACTGCCATTAATAAATCCTGATGTATTTGAGATAAATAAAAATGAAAATGTAACGGGATGTGCTAAAATTATCAAGTTCATCTCACAAAGTAGAAGAGGTTTTTCAAACCGCTATTTAGGTCAGAATTCTGCTGAATGCTGACATAAAAGCATACTTAAATAATGGAGGTTGCCCTGGCTGGAGTAGCTCAGTGGATTGAGCGTGGGCTGCGAACCAAAGCATCGCAGGTTTGATTCCCAGTCAGGGCACAAGCCTGGGTTGCAGGCCACGGCTCCCAGCAACCGCACATTGATGTTTCTCTCTCTCCCTTTCTCCCTCCCTTCCCTCTCTAAAAATAAATAAATAAAATCTTTTAAAAAAATAATAATAATGGAGGTTATAATGGGAATCAGTCAGCTCAGAAACAATGGGCTGTGTTTCAGGTAAGCAATTCAAGATTGCATCAGGTTTTTATTTGTTAATTTTTTAAATAAATTAGAGCAAACTGGAGATTAAGTTACCTATTACTAGATGAGATCAACCATGATAATTTATCCCAATAAGCCTAAACTTCCTATAGAGAGTAACACATTGCCAATAGATATAATAATATGCATCATGCTTGATACAGTAATATTTTTAAAAATAGGGCTGAATGGAAAATGGATACTTTTTAAAGATAAAATCTATTTCTGGATAAAAACATGAGGAATAAACATACCAACCAATCCTTTATAAATACAACACAAATTACAATGGTTATAAATCCTTGAATATTGCTTATGAAAATTTAATGGGTTTAATTATTTTTAGAGCAGATAAATGCCTTAGTGAATGCACTCATAACTTTCCTCCTGGTTTAATGTAAAAACTTAACTGGTCTCCGGGCTTCCAATCTCACAACGCCCTGGTCACTCTTCATCCGGCTGACAACATGCTCTCTTTGAAGCTGAAGGAGGTTTCTGTAATTCCTGTTCACAGCCCTTCATCCCCCTGCTGAAATTTCCCCAGTGTTTCTCTATCACTTTTAGCCTGGGCTCCAACTTCCTTGCTATAGCAGAGAATGACCTTCAGAGTTGGCCCTTGTGTCTTTCTCTGCACATAGCCCTGACACTGCAGTCTGATCAAATAGCAGTTTTAGTAGTTTCCAATATTCGCCATTCATTACCACCCCCTGTTCTGGGTTAGCAGGAACCGTTCCCTCTTGCCCTAACACCTTCTCTTGGGGAATTTCAGTCCAAATGATTCATTGCCTGGCAGTTCAACTCTAGAGCCTGTCTATTTGGTGGCCTCAATTGCTACCGTATACTTCTACAACATTACTACTATATAAAAAAAAATCCTCTAACATTTGGAAACCATTTATTATTGCCCTGGCACTGGGCTGTTTTCCACATACTAATTTATTTAACCAACAAAATAACCACATCAAATAAGTAATGTGGAGACTTCCGGCCAAGAAGGAGGCATAGGTAGACACACTGTGCCTCCTCGCATAACCAAAAAGAGGACAACAACAATTTAAAAACAAGAAACAACCGGAACGGACAGAAAACTGAACTGTATGGAAGTCCGACAACCAAAGAGTTAAAGAAGACACATCCATCCAGACCGGTAGGAGGGGCGGAGACAGGCAGCCGGGCAGAGAGGACTCACCGCTAGGTGGCAGCTGGAGGGCCGGGGCACGCAAGGCTACAGCTGGCTGGCGCGGCAGCAGTGGGCGGACTGGCAAGGTGGCGGATTGTGGACAGGGCAGTCGCACAATCACGTGCAGATAAACCGGGAGAAACAACGGGGGAGCGGGACAGACCGCACAACCCAGGGTCCCAGCTCAGAAAAAATCAAGTCTCAAACCCCTGAGTGAAAACACCTGTGGGGGTTGAGGCAGCGGCGGGAGAAACTCCCAGCCTCACAGGAGAGTCGGGCTGGGGAGACCCACAGGGTGCGAGAACGCGCACCAGCCCACCCACCGGAAACCAGCACCAGACGGGCCCAGCTGGCTTGTGGGAAGTGGGGGAAGGGACTGAAACCCGGTGGAGAGCGGAACGGGCCACGTGGTTGCCCCTAGAACTCCTCCCCCACAAGTAGCGTCAGAACGCAGTGACGTAGGGATTACCCCGCCCTGGTGAACACCCAAGGCTCTGCCCCTCGTCCGCAACAGGCTCACAGAGACAAAATAAAAATGGCCCAAATGAAAGACCAGATCAAAGCTCCAGAAAAAATACAACTAAGTGACGAAGAGATTGCCAACCTATCAGATGCACAGTTCATATCGCTGGTAATCGGGATGCTTACAGAATTGGTTGAATATGATTGCAAATTAGATGAAAAAATGAAGGATATGCTAAGTGAAATAAAGGAAAATGTACGGGGAACCAATAGTGAAGAGAAGGAAACCGGGACTCAAATCAATGGTATGGACCAGAAAGAAAAAAGAAACATTCAACCAGAACAGAATGAAGAAACAAGAATTCAAAAAGATGAGGAGAGGCTTATGAACCTCCAGGACATCTTTAAACACTCCAACATCTGAATCATAGAGGTACCAGAAGGAGAAGAGGAAGAGGAAGAAATTGAAAACTTATTTGAACAAATAATGGAGAACTCCCCCAATCTAGCAGAGGAAATAGACTTCCAGGAATTTCAGGAAGCTCAGGGAGTCCCAAAGAAGTTGGATCCAAGGAGGAATACACGAACACATATCATAATTACATTAGCCAAGATTAAAATGAAGGAGAGAATCCTAGACGCAGCAAGAGAAAAGGGGACAGCTACCTACAAGGGAGTTCCCATAAGACTGTCAGCTGATTTCTCAAAAGAGACCTTACAGGCAAGAAGGGGCTACAAAGAAATATTCCAAGTCATAAAAGGCAAGAACCTACATCCAAGATTGCTCTATCCAGCAAAGCTTTCATTTAGAATGGAAGGGCAGATAAAGTGCTTCTCAGATAAGGTCAAGTTACAGGAGTTCATCACCACCAAGCCCTTATTATATGAAATGTTAAAGGAATTTATCTAAGAAAAAGAATATAAAAAATATGAACAGTAAAATGACAGCAAACTCACAATCATTAACAACCACACCTAAAACAAAAACAAGAGCAAACTAAGCAAACAACTAGAACAGGAACAGAAACAGAAACACAGAAATGGAGATCACAAGGAGGGTTAGCAGCAGGGGAATGGGAGGAGGAGAGAGGGGGAAAAGGTACAGAGAATAAGTAGCATAGATGGTAGGTAGAAAATAGACAGGGGGAGGGTAAGAATAGTATAGGAAATGTAGAAGCCAAAGAACTTTTATGTATGACCCACAGACATGAACTAAAACAGGGGAATGTGCAGGTGGGAGGGGAGTGAAGGGGAACATGAGACAAATGTAATAGCATAATCAATAAAATATTTTAAAAATAAAAATAAGCAATGCCATTAAGTCCATTTTATAGATAATGAAATAATGGTTCATAGGTTACCCCCGCAACAAGCAGCAAAACTAAAATGAAAATCAGTGTGTTATCTCTCTAGTTCTTATGTTGTACTCTTTCCTAAGACCTGTGGACCATTTATCAGTGTACTGTGATAATAGCTTATTTTTCTTTTCTCTTCATTTGACTTCAAGATGTTTGAAGTCAGGCATTCTCATGGTCAGCTATGCATTCCTAGCAACTAGAAAAGAACCTGGCATCTTGACTTATAAGTGTTTAAGAAATAAATTGCAGTAACTTCTAGAGATATATGTCTCAATGTTCTAAATAAAAAGGCTTTAAAAAAAGTTTCATTTTAACTAAAGGTCAAGCTATACAAGAAAATGAGAATTACTTTTATATCAAGATTATGTCAGTTAAAATAGATAAAACTTTATATCTACTTGTCCAGAGAATATATTACTTGAAGTTAAAGAATATTATTTTTTCAAAAATATTTTTGCTTGAAGCTATATTAGTTTTCCAAACATTTTTCAAAAAACACTTATAAGTCCTGGCTGGCATAGCTCAGTGGATTGAGCACAGGCTGCGAACCAAAGCGTCGCAGGTTCGATTCCCAGTCAGGCTATGACCCCCAGCAACTGCACATAGATGTTTCTCTCTCTCTCTCTATCTCCCTCCCTTCCCTCTCTAAAAGTAAATAAATAAAATCTTAAAAAAAACACTTGTAAATGCTAAAAAGTAAAATAAACCCTTTCAAATGGCAAAAAAATTGCATTTGCAATGCTACCTGTTCTTAATTATAGTATTAGCATATTTATGAGGTTTTGTGAAGAGCCTCAAGTTTCAATTCATTGATCAAAAACATATAAAAGCAAGAGTAATGGCTAAGATAAAAAGCTATATACCATTTATGCTTGTAAAACCATTTTTTATAAATTGTGATGTGTAATACAGATTGTAAGTATTAAAAGTTAAAGTTTTAGTTTAAGAGGATGTTTGGAAATATGGGAAAAAAATAGTCGATTAAGTCCAAGTGACAATTTTTAATGGATATAAGTTAAATATGCCAATAGTAACATGAAAGTTAGAATACAAAAGATGAGCTTAAGGGCATATACACTGATTTATGTCTGATATATTTTCAACATATATATTCACATAAACATAATAAATAATTTACACATACTTTCATTTTATTTTGGTTTCAATGGGTTTTACTTTAAGAATGTTAATATCTTGAAGGAGACAGACTTTGGGTCAAGATGGAGGCACAGGCAGATATGCTCTACTTCCTTGCACAACCGTAAGGACTGCAACTAACCTCAAAATGAAAAACACCCACATCTGTCAGAATACAGAACTGTATGGAAGTCTGACAAGCAATGATTTAAAGAAGACGTATTCACCCAGATGGGTAGGAAGAATGCAGATGGAGAGGCAGGGTGGAGAGGATATTGTGTGGCAGCAGTGAGCAGGTGGCAGTGGCAACGGTCAGAAGAATGGGCAGTCCCTCACCTGGGGAGGGAGCTCCAGGCCAGACCTCATAACCCAGGGTTCCAGTGCTGAGAATATAAATTCTCATAACTCCTGGCGGTAAAAATGAGTGGGGGTTGGGGTAGCAGAAGAAAGTGCCAGTCTCTCAGGAGAGTCCGTTTAAAGAGCTGGCAGGGTCCTAGAATGTACACAAACTCACCCACTCTAGGAACCACTGCTAGGACAATGGCTAGAGGGGCAACAGTCACATAAATGACTAAAAGCAGGGCAAGTGCCAAACAAGCCTCCAGCAATCAGGCAGCAGCATTGCTCCCTCTTTGACCTCTTCCCCATGTACAAAGCCACAAACCAGTGAAACGGGCTCTCCTCACCCTGGTGATTACCTAAAGCTCTACCCCATACAGCTCTACCCCATACCAGGTGTGCCAGGACAAGGAGTCAAAGCAGCTCTACCTAATACATAGAAACAAACACAGGGAGGCTGCCAAATTGAGGGGACAAAGAAATGTGGCTCAAATGAAAGAACAGAACAAAACCCCAGTGAAAGAACTAATAAGTAAATTGGAGACAGTCAACCTATCAGATTCAGGGTTTAAAACACTGGTGATCAGGATGCTTAGAGATCTCACTGAGTATGGCAAAAGCATAGGGGAAGAAATGAAGCTTAAACCAAGTGGTATAAAGTAAAACCCACAGGGAACCAACAGTGAAGGGAAGGAAGCCTGGGTTCAGATCAATAAACAGTCAACCAGAACAGAATGAAGAAACAAGAATTCAAAAAAACGAGGAGAGAATAAGAAGACTCTGGGGCATCTCCATGCCAATATCAGAATCATCGGGATGCCAGAAGAAGAAGAGAAAGAGAAAAAAAAAGAGAAAGATTTGAAGAAAATAATAAAAGAAAACTTCCTTAATTTGGTGAAGGAAATAGATATACCAGTCCAGAAGGCACAGAGAGTCCCAAACAAGTTGAACTCAAAGAGGACCACACCAACACACATCATAATTAAATGGCCAAAGATTAAAGATAAAGAGAGAATCTTAAAAACAGCAAGAGAAAAGGAGACAGTTACCTACAGAGGAGTTCCCATAAGCCTATCAGCTGATTTCTCAAAAGAGACCTTGCAGGCAAGAAGGGGCTGGAAAGATGTAGTCAAAGTCATGAAAGGCAAAGACCTACATACAAGATTGCTTTATCCAGCAAAGCTTTCATTTAGAATGGAAGGGCAGATAAAGTGCTTCCCAGACAAGATAAAACGAAAGGAGTTCATTATTGCCAAGCCCTTATGTGAAATGTTGAAGGGACTTATTTAAGAAAAAGAAGATTAAAACTATGAACATTAAATTGACAACAAACTCACAACTATCAACAACTGAAATTAAAAATAAAAACAAAAACAAACTAAGCAAACAAACAGAAGAAGAACAGAATCAGAGGTATGGAGACCACATGGAAGGTTATTAGCAGGGAGGGAGAAGAAGGAGAATGGGGGAAAAGGGACAAGGAAAGAGAAGCGTAACTGGTAGGTACAGAATAGAGGGATGTTAAAACAGTATAGGGAATGGAGAAGCCAAAGAATTCAGATGTACGACCCATGGACATGAACTAAGGGAGGGACTGCTTGCGGGAAGTGGGGTACTAGGCAGAGGTGGGTAAAGGAGGAAAATTGGTACAACTTTAATAGTATAATCAATAAAACATACTTTAAAAAAATGCAAGGCAACAGAAACTCAACATACAGTGACTAAACAGGAATTCCATGAAAACTTTCACTAAACTGTGGAGAATCTACCTGAAACTATTGAAAACTATTTTACAAATCTATTGAAAAATATAAAAAGTGCTGTTATACCAAAAAAAAAAAGGATTTTAATGTCTCTATTGATTTATATTGTTTACTACATTCTTTCAGTTAACCTCCTAGGAAATGGCTCAATTCAAATAAATCATGTATCCATATTTGAAATTGGTTCTTCAGATATTATGATATTATGTGAATGCATGACTTTATACTATTAATGTTTTAAATGAGTACTTAATATTTTTAAAGTCATTCAGTTGAGAGGGTTACTTAATTTGTAGTATAATTTTTATGTATACCCTTTTAATTTTGAATTTCAAGCAAATACATCACATGGAAAATCTGAGATGACTGCAATTTAAATAGCGATTTTTCTTTCTTGAAATGTTACCATTTCTTATATACTGTGGCAACACAATACTCAATACTCAAATATTTCATATTTGGAAAGATCACAACATTTGAAATACACTCACAATTACAAATCGATAATACCTTTACTGAAGTATAATGTAAACACAATTAAATTCTTTATAATGTATATTTTGTTGGATTTTGGCAATTTTTACAAAGCTATAACTGCAACCACATTGAAGATGCAGAACCGTTTCATCAGCTTAAAACGCCCTCCTTTGCCTCTCTGAAGCTGAACCTTCCACACACCCTGAACCTTCTATGTCCTTCCCATCACCATGGTTCTTCGTGTTTCCACAGCTTCATACAAATGCAGTCACAGGGCACACAATATTTCATGTTTGATTTCTTTCATTGAGCACAGCATGTTCAAGCTTGGTCCATGTCAGTGCTTGTATGAATATTTTTTATTGTTGAGTGTTACGACCTAGTATGGATATCGCACAATCTGCGTATCCATTCTTCAGTTCATATACACTCCTAAGTGTGATCATGCAATATTCACTGCTAGATTACTTTTCTAAAATTCTACATTTCCAACAATATCCATGGAGGTACAAGACCTGGTTAAACTGTTTTCCCATTAAAAAAGATAATAGAGATGACATAGAAATAAAATGGTTTGCTCTATGTTATATAAAAATCACAGAAGTCTACACAATCAAATGATTTCACGATGGCAAGTAAAATGTCTGTTTGGTTATAGGAATATTGAACAAGAATTCATTAAATTTTTAAAGAGTTTAATTAGATTTAGGAAAGAAATTAATCACTTTTTAAAAACTGCTACTATAAAGGATTGGGAGAACTTCTTTGGTGCTTAGATTTCATTTTACAAATGAAAGGTTAAATGGGTTCTTTATAAGCCATTCTCTTAGAAAACCATATCTTTTTAAGAAAATATAAGCCACCCTATCTAATTTCAACAATGTTATTGCTTATAAAAATAACATTTGTATTAATATTAAAATAAAGACCCAACAAACTTTTTCTGTTAAAGGCCTATGAATAATCTGTAAAGATTTTCAGCTTTGCAAACAGTACGGTCTCTGTTTCTTACTACTGAACTCTTACACTATATTATAAACTTGATATTACATTTTTCTTCACTTAATCTCTAGAACATCTGTACCTATCATAACCAATCTTATATTTTAGTTGTCATAAATCTTCTCATTTAGTTCTACAATAATATACTTAAGTATCAGTTAATATTTACCTCAAAGTTATATTCTGATTAGTATAATCAATGTATTAGTTTAGTAACTAACAAAATTGATTAGCAATATCAAATGCCACTTTTTAAATTTATGCAAACCTAGGTTTCATGGCAAAAAAGAACTGTACCTTAAAGGGAAAGGAAAAAGTATGTTTTAATATATATGTGATAAATTCCTCAAGCTTGTAACAATTTGGAAAACAACAACAATAATATGTGTCCTGTGGGGTAATTTGGGAAAAATATTTCACAAGGATGTCTTTATTAGCACCTTTGTGTTATAACCTTACTTTTCAAACAACATGCATGAGGTAAAACTTCCTCTTCATTTCAGTACCTACTCTAGTAGCTAACCACCTTATTTTGTGCTCAAAGGGCTCATCATACATGTTCAAGTTGCTAACACACTTGTAACACAACCGGTTATCAGTACAGGGATATCACCTAGTCTACTATGGAAATTAAAATTGCAAATTGAAGAATGCGTCCTGGCATTATTCTCATTATGACATCAGTTTGCAGACTGACAACAGAGAGTTGCCAAATCCCATCTACTCAGGGACAAGTAACTTAGATTCCAACTAATGGGATTTAAACAGGAATGTGTAAGGGTGGATGAGCAGCACCGCTGTAGAACACACAGTGCTTAAGCTCAACGCAATCTTTCTGTTTTTCAGGGTATTTGCGTTGCAGTTTTAGTAGTATTTTTCTTTTTTTAATCACCAAGATTCAATTGCATGGCATTACAAGCCATAAAGGATGTATTTATTAAAGAATTAATAAAGAACGGGTGCAAATCAACCTGCCAGCATGATTTTCTCAATTTAAAATAAAATCTCACTTTGAAAACTGAGGCAAATCAACCTACTTGCATGATTCCTAGTGTTCAAAAAGGGGAAAAAATGTCCTGCTTCACTACTAGATTATTGATGTACTTATCATACAACGAACCCTGTCACGTGCCTCACAGCCACAGCTGGGATTTTCAAGGATATCTGAATGCTGAAGCAGTGGGCAATCTAAAACATAAAATACCATATCAAGGACAATGAAGAAAACTGGTTTAACATTAGAACGATTTACATGAAATGGAAACTACTTCCTTAAATACGTAAATTAACTGAATAATATATCGAAACAGCAGACACTTTCCCTGGCCAAATTAAAGTCTGCTTGATGGTGTATAATCTCCCTGCTCTGGTAGGTGTAGTTTGTGTCTGCCAGGGAAAATAATTTTCTTGATTTCGAGAATTCCATTAGTAAGTGTAAGGTTTATCAAGCTCTAAGAAATAAGCTTTTACAATACATATAATCAGTAATAGGAAGCAAAAGAAAAAAATTAGTATAATACTTACAAAGAAGTCAAATAAAAATCCTCAACAAAGATGTTTATTTCTCAAGCATCCTCATAAACATTAAAAAAAATCGTGACCCTGGCTGGCGTAGCTCAGTGGATTGAGCGCGGGCTGCGAACCAAAGTGTCATAGGTTCGATTCCCAGCCAGGGTACATGCCTGGGTTGCAGGCCATGGCCCCCAGCAACTGCACATTGATGTTTCTCTCTCTCTCTCTCTCTCTCTCTTTCTCCCTCCCTTCCCTCTCTAAAAAATAAATAAAAATTAAAAAAATCTTGGAGCCAGTGAATTCGGGCAGCAGTGTTTTTAGAATCAGCTGTCATAATTTGCCCTTTAGCTCAGCAATCACTACAGTCTTTGCCCACTTACAGTTTTTATAGCACAAGGACTGCCTGTCTGTCATATAATTTGTACTAAAATGTTTTATAGAATAAGGCAATAATTAACTAAAAATAAATTTAAAACTTTAATGGATTGTAGAAAGGGATAAGAGTTAGGTAAAAATATATAAACATATTTGATAATACAACTTGTAATAAAACATACATTATTAAAGGGAAGCTACAACTATTTAATGAAAATGTAATATAAATATTAATATTGTCACTCAACATATTTTCTATGAAACAAAACCAATTTAATCAATATTCTACTTATTTTTATTTTTAGCTAAAGTCTAAAGATATAAATGTACACACTTAGAACATATACTTTATATGATATGTGTAATATTCCATAATTATTGATATATATACTTATAATATTCAGTTCACTAGTAGCAAAAAACATTTGAAATCGTTTTATGATGAGTGGAAAAAACAACTATGGGACATTACACAATAGAATGCCACTCGGCTATAGAAAAGAAACTTTTACCCTTTGCGACAGTCTGGATGGACCTGGAGACATGATGCTAGGTGAAATAAGCCAGAGAAAGGCGAATACCATGTGATTTCACGCACATGTGGAATCTGATGAAAAACTGAACTAACAAGGAACACAGGGCAGACTGGAGACCCAGAGCGGGACGACAGCGTGGGTGGGGGCACGGCTGGGGGGTGGAGGGACTGAGCAAAAGGGCAAAGGACTCACGGACATGGACCACAGGGTGGTGACTGCTGGGGACTAAATGGTAATGGAACAAAATACAATACAGATTAAATTTCTATTAATGAAACAGTTCACCTTTACATACTCAAGTTATAGTTCGACTACTTTTATTTCATCAACTGACTTTTCCAGAAAAATCTACTGTGCATCAATCAAAGTATGCAAGTGAGAGTAGTCCAAAGTCTCTAAGGAAAACAGTGCTTAGGGTGGGGCCAAGAGTCAGGTGGTCCTACAGGCACCCCAGAGGGGCTACTGCATGGGAGTCTGGTCTAAGGTAGCTTGGCAGTAGGTGGCTGAAAAAGATATTAATGGATTCACCAGATACATAAAAGAAAAAAGTGGAACGTAGTCAGTGCAGTCAATGAAATGTGTGTGCTCTGTGCCTGTCCACTCAGGCAGCAGTCCCCGACATTGTGGGCACCAGGGACTGGTTTCTCCATGGACGGGGACACTTAGGGGAGTAGAGACAGGATGCAGAGCTCCATGGCGGGGTTGGGGGGACGTTGGGGACCCCTGCACTAAGGAATAGATTGAAGCCAGCAATCAAAACCCAAGTCTGAAGTTCAAGCAAAATGCTGTAGGTGGTGCCATGCCCTGCAAAAAGCAGCTTTGGACCCGCAGGTGTACTGGAACCAACAAGCAAGGTCTGGGCTGGTAACACTGATTTATAAATGTATACAAAGTGACCGTGGGAGCCACGGTAGTAAAAGAGGCCAAAACAGAAAGCTGGTTGTCCGAGCGCAGAATGTCTCGAGTGCAGCCCTGAGGAACACAGGAAACTAAGGGGTGATAGAAGGAAGTAATTCGAAACGCAAAGAAAAGAAGGAGGAAGAGCAGGAGAATGAGGCGGCATGGGGACCAATAATGCTGTTCCCAGGTCAACTCAGACTGAAGCAAGAAACCAAACATGGTGTCTGTAAGGTCTCTACGCCCTGTGCCTTAGCAGTTTCAAAGGAGCTGCTTGGGTAGAACTGGGACTGCAGTAGCATGAGGAACACATTATAAATTCTCTGAGAATGTAGATGATAATTATGCATTTCCTCCTAATATGCAGTACAGTGCCTCAACATACTAGGCATACAATTAACATTTATTGACTTGAAGAAAATGGAAGTAAAAAAGAAACAAAACATCCCATTTTAATTCAGAAATACTCCTGGGGGTAAAAACCTTTCTTCGTGTGGGCATCTTGCCATTCTGTGATCACTTGGACAGGTCTATTAACCTATGTGTGCGGCAACAGAGAATTTCTCTTAAGTAGTAACATCCTCCCTTATGTCAATATTGATCTGGTGGATGACAGGCTTATTATGTTGCCTGTCAATTCAGAATATACAAAATTCCCCTTTTCTGTCAAATTTTTTAAAGAATTAACACAAGTTAGATGAAATTTCATAAAACTCTTTCCAAGCCAACTCTACAGCCAGATAATTGTCAAATTTTGTTTTCTAAAATGCACATGGGATGATTAACTCTGAACATACTTATCACTTGGGTCCAAGGAAGCTTCCCAGCCCCGTTCCATCCCTGCCTCCTACCACTCCTATCATTCCACACCATCCCCCACCCTGCCCCTCCAGCTGTCTGTCAGGCAACCTGTTTTCCAGATGTTAAAAAAATCCACATTCCAGCCCTGGCTGGCATAGCTCAGTGGATTGAGTGCAGGCTGCAAACCACAGTGTCGCAAGTTCGATTCCCAGTCAGGGTACATGCCTGGGTTGCAGGCCGTGACCCCCAGCAACTGCACATTGATGTTTCTCTCTCTCTCTCTCTCTCTCTCTATCTCCCTCCCTTCCCTCTCTAAAAATAAATAAATAAAATCTTTAAAAAAAAAAGTTTAAAAAAAATCTACATTCCTCCCTAACGAAAATTCTTCGTGACTTTGAAAACCTTCTCATGCATCATGTCCCTTTGCTGAACTCCTGTTCGTCCTTCAAAATCTTCCTTCAATTTACCTTTCTCCAAGAAGCTTTCCTCCTTCCACATCATCTCTGTAACAGTCACAGAGGTGGGAATATTATCCAGAGTCGCCAGTTCATAAATACCATTCACACCCATGTCAGCCCAAGTGAATGGCCCAAAATGACAGCATTTTATGAAGTGAACAAAACCAAAACAGGTGCTTGAAACTCAGTCTCAAGACTGAGAGGCTTTTTTTCCTTTTCTCTCCAGAATGACGAAATCAGGATCCAATAAACCCAACTACAGCAGAACAGGGTCAACGGGTGAAACTGAAACTGGAGACAGAGAAAGAACCACCACACTAACAAATCAGTAATTATTTGTATAACACACTATAGACAATGTAAAGGGATGAACGTTTAGGAAATATGCCCAGAGGAGGGGATGCCAAAATCTTGAAGTTCCAAAAGATCTTTCCTCTCGATGCCCTGTTTTCTAAGCCTATGATGGCCCTCTTTTACTTGAAAGCTCATTTAAAATTGGATTTCTTTATCTGCAACTGAAATAATGCTGCCAATACGTTTCATGGGGGCAAAGACTACTTTGCATACCATTTCTTCCTCTAGAGAAGTGTCCTGTATATGACTGAAGGTGTAGCCAAAAATTTATGTACAAGGTGTATCTGGATAAAGGCCAGCCATTGTGAATATAAAAAGAAAGGTTTGCGCCGCGTCAGTGGAAACTGTCAGCCAAGGAGAGTGGGCTGGGATGAGCCTGTGTGCACAATGACGACTTTACTGTACTAGTCAGTAGGGGTGGCAGATGCCATTGAGTGAGCACGTGTACCGTGTGGCCATCACATCCACAACAACTGAGCGAGCAGAGCAACCGATCTGCTTGTGTTAAGCTTGAATAGTCCTCTGTGGAAACTATTTGGCTGGAGGTATGGGCAACTGGTGATTTGGCAGCTTCATCACGACAATGCGCCCACTCATGCATCACATCTCATGCAGAGCTTTTTGGTACAACGTCAAATCACCCAGGTGACTCAGCCCCCCTACAGCCCAGATTTGACACCCTGTGAATTCTGGCTTTTCCCAAAACTGAAATCACCTTTGAAAGGGAAGAGATTTCAGAGCATCAGTGAGATTCAGGAAAATAGGATGGGGAAGCTGATGGCGATTTGAACTGTGTGAGGTCCCAAGGTGCCTACTTTGAAGGGGACTGAGGTGTTATTGTCCTATGTACAATGTTTCTTGTATCTTCTTCAATACCTGTCTCTAATTTTCATATTATCTGGCTGGATTCCTTGTGGAGAGACCTCATAAATGTTAAATTTCTGCCATTTCTGCAGAAAGAAAGCGCTATTTTGTATTAACATTTGATTGATGAAATACAAAAGATACCATTACTGTAATTTTTAATTTTGGTCAGTATCTGTAGAAATTGACATAGATCTATTATCATGCTAGAATGTTGTATCTCACGAGTAACATTACACAGAAATCGGATCAAGACAAATGAAAACTTCTATTTTCTCACATATCAAGAAAAACTTGTCCTTATTCAAGTAATACTTTTTAAATCGATCTCGTCAATCTCTTCAAGCATATCATGGAAACGCCCCAACCAACAGCGCTCAAAAGAACTGTGACGGAGAAAATTAAGTATGAAAATACTATTGACAGTAACTGAAGTGAAATTTATGTGAAATGTCTTGCTTACAAAAAGGATATGATACAAAGATTTTTTATGTAAACAACAAATAATTAAATATTTAAATCTTCATCCATATTTTATACTGCAGCATATTGAAAAAATTAAATTACAGTTTGAAAGGCTGAAATAACCTGAAGCAGTTTCTTGCAGCTATATACACAAAGGTCTCTCCCGTGTGGCAATGGTATTGAAGTGAATATAAAAATAAATTAAGTAAACATGGTCATGAAAATTTAAATGTTAATTTTGATCACAAACACTATTTTTGCTTGTTAGAAATTCATTGATAAAATTTTGGGAAAAGAAAACTGTGATATTTATTTTTGAAAAGAGCATTTTTGGTATTTCATGGTGTGATAGATCTTTTTCAGTAGGAATTAGGGTTTTTTTATACTTTTTTATTTCAGCCACTTTTTAAGATAACTGCTTCCATAGAGTGTAGTTTTGCAATTATTTATGAACAATTTCATTTATGGATTATAAATTTTCTCATAACTTGCCGCTTGTTGGAATCTGCAGTAGAATGTCTTTATGAAATCGAAAATGTATAGAAATATATCTGCAACCTAATTACCATTTATCTGAAAAGTACTTGGAAGCATAAATCTAAGATACTAAATTAAACAATTTACAAGTGAACATGAAACAACACATACAGTAGCAGTCCCCTCAGTTGTTGAAGAAACTTGTGGCTAACACAATTGTTCTATCTACTATCTAGACTCAATATTATGTGGAAAATTTCTATCTCCTCCCAAAATGGAATAACAGGGAATGGACTGAGCCTCATGTTTAAACAACCCCTGAAACAGAGAAAGTATCTGAAATACCTGTTTTCTTTCAGACACTGGCTATCAAGCAATGCAGAATAATCATTCCTGAGTGGGGCGGGGGCGGGGTGAGCCTTTCAATCCCTCGGATTATCATGGTTTTGAGGCGGCACCAAAAGGACAGTCAACACAGGTGCATTTCAGAAACGTTGCTGACTTGCGGAGGGGCAGCGGGGAATGTGGTGGGCTGAGGTGGCTAGCGGTTGCAGGACAGTGTACTGGAGAAGAGGGAACTTCCCAGCATGCTCCAGAGCTTTGCTAAGGGTCCCCTTGACCTTCAGGTGAATACTCCTTACTGGTCAAGGCACTACCTGAGGCTGGGGAAAGAATGATCACAAAGGAGCCGAGAGAAAAATTCTCAGAACTCACTTGGAGCTGGGAATAGTTTACAGTCCCACCAGTCAGAGTGCAAAACCTCATGATTCAATGGCCTAGAGCACCAAGAAGGCCATGCCCAGGGGAGAAATGAGCGCCCCTCAGATGTAAGCCTTGAAAAGGCCCAAACGTTTCCAAGTAAATTAACTCCATCCCAGAACAAGGCTAAAAATTATTTATCAATGTTAGTGACTCTCTGGCACCCAAAAAGGGGAAATTCTGCATGTCGGGCATCTGATCAAAATATAATCCATAAAGAAGAACAACATAAAACTATAGAAGGAAACTCAGAAATTGCACAGATGACAGAATTTTATAGACAAGGGCATTGAGTTACAATAACTGGAATACATATGTTCAAGAAGGCAGATAAAAGATGGAGCACATTAAGTAGATAGAGATAAAAAAGATATTTTAAAAAACTAATCAACATTCTACAGATAAAAAATATAATGTATGAGTTGAAAAATACACTGGATGAGATTATTATCAGATTAACACTAGTAAGGAAAGGTTAATGAAATTGAAGATATAGAAAAAATATGCAAAATGAAGACACAGAGAAAAATAATAAATTAAAAATGAGAACAGAGCACTAGTAAGCTAAGGAACAATTTCAAGCAGTCTAATATACATACAATTGGAATTCCTAAAGGAGCAGAGAGGAGAAAAAATTTTGAGACATATTGGCTAAAAGTTTTCCAAATTTGGTTAAAATTGTAATTTTATGTATTTATGAAGTTAAAAGAACTCATGCACACAAAAAATAAAGAAAACCACACCTATGCACACCATAATCAAAGTGGCCAAAATCAATAATAAAGAGAAAAAATTTTAATGTGAAAAGGGAAAACAGATCTATTATATACAAAGGAAAAACAAGGTTAAGAGCAGATATCTCATTAGAGACAATGCAAACTAAAAGACAGTGAAGAAACATCTTTGAAACAATTTTAAAAAGCTACAATTTAGAATTCCTTAATCCCCCCAAAAGAGTGAAATAAAGACCTTTTCAGAAATACGGGGCTGATGCAATTCAGAGCCTGCAGCTCTGCACTAGTGCCAAAGGGTGTCCACGAGGCAGTGGGATAATGACACTTGACAGAAATCTAGATCTACAGAGAGAGTAACTATTTTTAATATCTTTAAATATAGTTGACCATGTCAAAACAGCAAGTGTGGTATGGAATTTATAATATGTTAAGCAGTAAAATATATTCAACTATGGAGCAAAGACTGGAAGGAAACAAAAGCATACTGTCTTAAGGTTAATGTTTGAAAAATGAGCGATGTGATACTACTTGGAGGTAGGCCATGAGTTTAAAATGTCTATGATAAACCATAAAGTCACCACTAAAATAATTTAAGAAGTTTATAGAAAAGTAATATAGATTCTACACTAATTCTTTCAGAAAATTACAGAGAAAGGACTACTGCCCAACTCACTTTGTAAGGCCAACAGTACCATAATACCAAATCAAACAGGGTTACAACAGAAAACTACTGACTAATATTCCTCAGTTATACAGGTATAAAATTTCTTAACACAAATATTAAGAAATCAAAACCAATAATACATATGACCAAGCAGAACTTACTCTTGAATTAGCAGGGTTGGTTAAACATTCAAAAATCAATGAATGTAACTCAATTCTATCAGAAAATAAATCTCAATTGAAATAATTCTGTTTTATTTTTAATAATCGAAAGATTAGCATAGTTCTATAAAGAAACACCCATAGTCATCTATGAGTACCTCAGTGAAAATATTTCTCATGACTAATACAATGATTTTAATCAAAGAGTAGAAATTGAGCGCTATCTATCTTGACCATCCAAGTTGTTTTCCACACTTTATTACTCTGGGAGAGGGGAATATTTCAACTTTATTACACAAATTCTGGTTTGGCATCCAGAACATATTACTAGTATGTTCCCAAAAGAAAATCCAATTTAGAAAGTTAATTTCTAACCATTAAATATTCATAAGCATTCTAAAGTAACTATGTAATTTTCTTAAACATAAAATACAATGAGATAACCAAGAAAGAAAGGGCAGGAAACTATTAAATATATAACAACTGTATACATTTTATTTCCTATTTAATAAGCTCTATAGATTTTTTCAGTAAATCATGATTTTTAAAAATCACTCTATCCACAAATCACAGGGGCGTAAATATAAATAAAACATGCAAACATCTGTAGTCACAGATCTTAGGTTGTCATTTGTTAATATAAAAGAAAGAGGAATGAATGGCCTGTAAATTTTTAAAAGATTTTGAAACAGGCCCACCCCGCACAGGGCTTGGCACAGGCTACTCAACCAACTAACTGGAATCAATTCAAATGAAACAGTCATCAGAGAATGAATAAATGAACAAATCCCCAAGGTACAAAATGTAGACATTCCGCTCACAAAAAGCATAAATTAAGAACTCAAGCCTTGGACTTTTCAAGATAAAAGAACATCCTAAATATGTCCTAGTAATAAATCGGAAGTGTTAGCAGCCTATCACTAAACACAACAAGAAAAGAAACGGATGACGCAGAGCAGAGACAAAGCAGAGATGAAGATGTCAGCAGTAACAGGCAGTGGGTCTGGAAGAACTAACTGTTAAGGACTGCTCATGCTTAATTTTTAATGAAAATTTAAATTGCCTTCAGTATATAATAAAACAAAAATGAGATTACTAAACATAGCAAATACTTTCAAGTGGTATTATAGGAAAAGAATATCCATTTAACCCTCAGTTAAAGTACACAATTAATCAGAAAACCCCAAAATCTAGTTATTTTAAGTCTAATATTTTTAGAATATAATGTCATTAAAAATTATATTCTTTGGTTGATGCAATATTATTTTATGAATTTTTATGAAGATATTAATCATCACAAACATTCATGTGCCCTTTTATCATATTATTAAAAACACAGAAATCCAACTGTATCATCACTCTGAAAGAAACCACATTCTTTTTCTAATGAAAATACTCAAAATAGTCACTAGATTTAATACTATTTTAACACTTACCTGTATTTTAACGGGCCAGGAAAAGTTACTGACGTACACATAGAATGTAATGTTAGGATTGCTTCTAAAGTTAAATTTTTCATAGGAAAAACTATCTCTGTATTCCTTTATATTAGTCTTGGAAACTATGGGTGTTTCCTCCCCAGATATTGTTCCAGCTGAAAGGTAAATAACAATCACAAAATTAAATAATTCATAGGAGGAAACAGATCTTTATGAACTTAAGAATATATATGATACTTCTTTTTATAACTACGTATAAGAACATAATTATTAAAATAAACTCATGCTTACAACTTAGAGCAATGAAGGAGAAAAACAAGACTTGTCCTCAATATAATGAAATAGATTTAGGATAAAAATTATTTTTCAAAATCATACTACTGATGAAGTACCATGTTCTCGGCACTAGCTTAGAGACTTTTATTCTTTTTTAATGACAATTTTATTCCGGAGGTGTTCCAAGTTCCATTTCGAGTTTTCAAACTGGAACCTGAGTCTAGAAAAGATGCAAGCACGTGCCCCCAGCACACAGCTACTGCACGGGAAACTCCTCTTTGGAAATTGGGTGGATATGGCCCCAGAAACTGAGTTCCTTCTACTTACTTCTCCACGGAGCATTTCAAAATAAATCAGGCCATATTTTGCATGTCTCAATTAAATTAAAAAATGGGGAAAAATCAATTTCTTTGTCTTACCACAAGCTGAAATATCACTAATTTGAGTAAATTGTAAGGAGGCTATAATTTAAAACACGAGCTAAATGCTCAATCAGTTCAACAAATATCGGGTACTCAATAAATATTTAATGAAATTAACCAAATGAAACAAAGCATTTCTAACAATCTCACCAAGCCCTCCACTTAACAAAAAATAAAATTATGAAAATTATACACTGAACACCTGAATTAATTTCTAACTGATCATTATTCCAAAATTGCTGTGGATGCTTTTTAAAAATGCAGATTTTTTCCTGACCTACATCTCACAACCTGATAAATAAAAATTTCTGACATTTGGTTCTGGGTATCTGGGTTACAAGTAATTTCTTGCATACTAAAATCAGTATTCTAACGTGATTACAGCATTTTATATATTTTTATTGAAAAATCTTAAAACTTGTAGAGTTGGTTTATTGCACAGAAGTAATCTTCCAATTAACAATGCAAGTGATCATGAATCATTAATTAATGTAATTCACAGTGCCAAGATTTTACCACACGTTTGAACGATGTAACAAAATGTCCATATGTTTGCCTGAACTTCTCATTTTTATGCATGTTTTATAAGTGATGGAATGTCAAAGACCTAATCACTCCTGAACTCTTTCCATGATCCTACATATTTAAATAACATGACTTAATTTTCAGAAATCAAATAAAGAATACTCCTTTAAAAAAAGTTCCCAGTACTTTTATGCAACAGTGTATCTTTGACAGAAAATAGAAAGCAATAGAATTTCCTAATATGTAAATATATTAAAAAAGTGAACATAGTTTTTTACAATCCAACATATAGATTTTTACTTCTTCTTAGTTATGTTTTTAAAAAAGTCAGCAGTTTAATTTATGAAGCTTATTATGGAAGGCACACTAAGTATAGGTTTTGTTTTTCACTCTCTGGCGGCACCAAAGCTGACACAGATAGAGCGGGGACAGATTTCTAAATTGGAAAGTAACAGATAAGTTGTTAATTCATCAGCATTCACAGGAGAATTTCATTGTTTTATAGCAATATGAGGTTAATAATTAAATTTACAGTTTCAATAGTGAATCAAATCATTGATATTTTTAGTTATTTGAAATGTAATCTATCTTAATTAAAATCATAGCAATTCATGGCACTGCCATTTAAAAAAATTGTCATGTACCATATTTGTTCCCCATCTATTTTTAATAAAAGACAAAGCTAACAAAGTAATAAAGCTTCGTTAATAATGCTACTTATTATTTTTATCTGAAACAATACAATGCCAGGCACATCATATTTTTTAATTTCAATTATTTAAATTAATATTAAAAGGTCATCTCAGAACACCTTCCACATAGAAACTGACATGAAAGACACACGGCAACAAAATTCTCTTACCTGTTGAACCAACCGACCATGTAATGTTGAGATTAAAGTTGTTTGATGCATTAATCGAAATATCCAAATTTTTGTTTGACTACCAAGAAAAAAAATATGAAGGTTAAAAAACTGAATTATACTACATAGATATGATTAATGTTTTCATTATGTCCATGCTATATTTGTCAAATTCTGTACATTTATAATGACAACATTCAACTAAGTGTAGATGCCAATTATACTCTTTTAAATACTATAGATAGGTGATCGATTCCAAAGTAGATTTAAGATCCCCATTTATCTTCTCTGCTAAAATCTAACCTTCTGTATGTCAGCCAGAGGCTGCTATAATTCAATATCTGTATTTTAATTTTCTTCACTGATCTTCAGTTAATATTTAAATGGTACAGGTTTGGATGTGTTCAAAACTTTTACAGCAATAAAATATTATTTTGTTGAAAGGCTTTTTGTTAGGTGCATATTCTAGTATTATACACACTTTTTCTAGCTAAAAAAATGCTTAAACTGTGTACATGAAAGCATTCCGGTAACAATGATGAAACTTCTCGGGGAAGAAAAAGGAGACCATGTTGTTTAAACGTCTCTGAAGAGGAGCGCTGAGGAGTCCGTCAGGCAACCCGTTCTCTTCCTGTCGCTCACCGCAAACAAATGTCTGAGAAATTTCTTTAAATGTTTTTGTTATTATCTCATTCCAAGAGACGAGGAACAGAAAGTTCATATGACGGTAACTATTTAGTTCTGCAAAAACATACGGAAGGCTGCTCACGTTGGACGAGCTTAGCTTTGTGGACTGTGTTGTGCTGCTTTTAAAACACATAATGACTCGTACTAAAAGTTGTACTCATAGGCGAGACCTGGCTACTAGAAAATGTGTAAGTTCCTTAATACTACTACTTCTTTCTAAATTAGATAAAACAGGTAAGCCAATAGAAAGTACATCTCCAATTTTCCGAATGACTCAGAGAAAATGTCTGTAAGCAATTAAGCTCCCTATTTCCAATGTAATGGTCATAAGAGGACATAACTGAAATCTGGTGCCCTTTCTTGATGATGAAGAGTAGGAGCAAGGAGCCCCATAACAGGTAAAATCTGCTGGATGTGTGATAGTCATTCCACTTTAAAGATACATTAAGATCCATTTTTTAACCTCAAAATAATATCTACTCTTAATGATCACCATAGCCAGAAGGATAGCTGGGCCTGTATGAAGAGCTACTAATAATGTTCCACAACTACCACAGAGCATTCTCTTCCTAGTTTCCAGGAAGAAAACACGTGTGCAACAAGAGTGGTCATCTCCCAAGAACATGCAAAATTAAATGCATGATAATAAGATTGAATGCCATACAGATTTTTCAGGGTACTGCTCATCAATGCTGCAGAGATAGTATTTGAGTATTCAAACTAATCAAAGAAAATAAAGCCTGGGAGTTTAAATATATATAGTATTTCAGAAGGATTCTGCATTATCCCCCAGAGTCATAAGTGGCCATGACTGTAAGAAAGAAGTTAAGTTCTTCTTAACTTCAGTTCTATTCAGTTCTATTGATAAGCTGTTCAGATACCTTCCACAATATGCACCACAAAACTGTCCAACTTGGTGAAACCTTGCTACTTCTTTGATGATATGAGTGAAAGCAGTTGACGATGATTCAGGATAATGCCACTAATATGACCCTAGCAATAAACGCAAAATGCTTTTTTGTCCGCAGGCAGACAGATCTGCTCAAAATGTGATGGGGTGCAGGGCTGAGTGTGGTAAAAAACATCTGTTTCACCATCGTGTTACATTAAGGAAAACCCAGAAATAAAAAGAAGAAAAATCTCCGGTAACAAATATTGGCTTATGTCATCATAATGAACTAACCAGGCCTGAAAAACAATTATTCATTGGTTTCCATATCGCTCCATAGTCATTAAATCATGTTCGTGAGGCAGTGAAATGAATTAATGCAGAGTACGCACTGTTAAGTCAGACAGTCTTGGGTTCAAATGAGTTCTTTCACATACGTGTCGACTGATTCAGGGAAAACGAGTTGTCCTTCCTGAGAAACCAGTTTCCCCATCTCTAAAATAAGTATATGATGACCTCTCTAAAGAGTTTCTTGGGGATATCAAATAAGGTCAATTCTCAAAAAAACAGCACTGTTTCTGGCGACAGCGCTGATAATGGCAGCACTGTTGATATTCTTAGGTCTGGTGACAAAGGATGCCTTCTCTTTCTTCATCTTCCTCTTTCCCAGGGGACTCAGAGAGAGGGAATATTTGCCAGTGTCTGAGAAGCAGTTGGTTGCTTATTATTAATGAGGTATTTCATAAAATGGTTTAATTTTAAGAAAAACAAAACATGGTTGAAAAGGTGTACCCCTAAGAAAGCTTAAATCATCATTTTTATCTTGAATGCCCATCTTCATAATTGTTTGGGGTGGGGAAATTATGAAATGTGGGGAAATGCTGCTAAAAAGTCAAAAAAATTCCAATTGATATAGAAAATTATAACTCTTCTTTAGCCCTGGCTTGTGTGGCTCAGTGGATTGAGCACCAGCCCTCGAACAAAAGAGTCACTGGTTCGATTCCCAGTTAGGGCACATGCCTGGGTTGTGGGCCAGGTCCCCAGGAGGGGGTACGTGAGAGGCAACCACACACTGATGGTTCTCTCCTTCTCTTTCTCCCTCTCTTCCCCTCTGTCTAAAAACAAATAAATAAAATATTTTTTAAAAACTCTTCTCAAATGATTAGTTTATCTTCTACCAATTCCAAGTGCAGGCATTACTGAAATACAAGCCTTATAAAATGCATTTCAGGTCAAGAAAAAAATGCTGGACTGAAGGAAGTGATACTGTGATTACCGCAGTAAGTGCCAAAATTACTCATTTAGAACATTGTCGGTTACATGTAGATTAGTTAGACAAAATCATGTTAATAGGAAACTATTCCAGGCATTGTTGACATGAAAGCATAGGCTAGAAGTGATGTGTAATTGATGTAAATAAGATGCTTTTGTCAAAATGTAAAAAAATGCATAAATAATTAAGTCACCTAGTTTTTGTTATCTATTTTTGTAGGATGAGTAGGAAGCCCTGATCAATAATCCATATTAATTTCAGAGTTGTTTCCAAGTTAAATAAGTCTTTAACTATAAGTGATAATTACATAATTATAAATTATATATAATAATGTTATAAGCATCCTTCCTGGCATACTCTCAGGGTAGTTTAGCATCCTTTCAAATAAGGTTGTCCATGGCTTCCACCCACCCCCCCTTGGCTTGGGAGAGAGGTGGGTTTGGAGGGGGTGGGGAGAACATGCAGACAACTGTAATTGAACAACAGTAAAATAATTAAAAAAAAATATCGTAGTCCAGGCTATTGGCTTCCACTGGACAAAAGAGTAGAAAGTACAAATGGAAGTCAGGACACGTGGAAGCCCCCAAGGATGCTGAAAATCGAAGCAGGAGAGGACGGTCAAGAGAGAAGCAAACTAGAATTATCGCCAATCTGGACCTATGTGTAGGACACCATGGATAATCCTGGAAAGGATTATTCTTTTCACACCTACATTTTAAGTTCGATGAACTCTTCTATCCTGAAAGAACTCTACAAGTTTGGAAATTGCTACTAAACATTCAAGAAGCCAGTGGTAAAGAATAAAATTCTCACATATACTACAACAGGGGTCAACTTGGGAAACAGTAGGCTAAGTGAAATTAGCCAGACACAGAAAGACAAATACTGCATGATTACACAAACACCTAGAATACACAAATTCATAGAGACAGAATGTCAAATGAAGGTTACCAGAGGCTGGAGGGAGGGGAGCAATTGTGAGCCATTGCTTAATGGATACAGAGATTCTACTTGAAATAATGAAAAATTTTGGTAATGGATAGCAGTAATGGCTGTATAACACTGTAAGTGTACTTAATGCCATGAAATTTTACTTAACAGTAGTTAGGATGATAAATTTTATTTTATGTGTATATTTCCACAGTAGAAGAGAAGTCTATGGCAATTACAACACACTGATAAAAACTCTCTTATCATACTGATAAATGTAGTTTCTGACATATCATTAATATGTCAAAAAAACACACTGAAGATAGGATCATCCTTTGAAGAAACATCTTTTAAAATCCTTACTGAAAAGTTAAAACTTTAAATATATTCCCAAGAATAAAGGCATTCCTCAAACTCTAAAGGACAAGGAATCACGTCAACTAACCGTTCTACTTTTTTTGCAAGGAGGGATCCTATTTTACTAGAAAAGGAAAATCTAAGAAATCATATAACTTGTTAAGAAGCCTTATAAAATATTTTAGAGAAAAGAAGCTAGCAAATGCCAGTAAATATTTTGAGGTTTCACCGATTTCAAAAACTATTAAAATACATAATACGGGTTTAATATGATAGGCTACTATGTAATAAGACCACACCAGAATCAGAGAGAGCGCCATGGGCAAGATGACAGTCGGGCAGGAAGTCCAAGCCCTCACCCCCCTACAAAAACACCAATGATATATGGGCCAAAACACCCTCATGAGAGCACCAAGGTCCAGTTAAGAAGCAGCAGTACCAATGATGAATGCAAAATCGAAACCTGCCATGTTATAATGGGTAAGAGAAGCTGTTAGCCCCACAGAAGCCCCTCCCCCAGGCCAGCACCATCACCTGGGCCTGGAATTCTGCCCCCCCGCCCCAGGGGAAAGAAAAGAACGTGCCATATATCCAGCATCCTTGACCTTTCCTAGCACGACCCCCAGGACTTGTGTCTGCCTTACCTGGCCCAGAGCTCCGAGAGAACAAGCATGGCGTGGACATCTAATGGCAGTTATGAACCAGGAAAATAAGTGCGATAATTCTAAGAGGTAAACTTGCAATCAAACAAGACGAAAATACGTTGTGCCCCTTGCTATACACAGAATAGTCTAAGAAAAGTTAAATGATCTCCCCACCTGTTCTGGGTTTGCTATGAAGTTTATGGCAGTGTGGTGGCGGTCATCTTCCTGCAGCAAGCTGAAGGTAAACTGGTAGTCGATCAACAGGCTGTCTGCCGGGGGGAAAAAACACAATCCTGACATGTCATTTAAAAACTGCTTGACAAACCAAGTTATGCGAAAACATACCGTATGACAGCATCGAAGATGATTAGTGTTAATTATTAGTAGCCTAAGTCAGACTAGTGAATTACAAACCATTGGCATGAAGCTACAAAAAGCACAATATAGGTATGGAAGAAGTCCTAATTCTTTAAAAATCATATTTATTATTACTGTTCTCATGATAAAAATTCTACAAACACTGTAGGCATTCTGGAAACTCCATAACAGTAAGAATATAAAAAAAGGTCATCCATAATCTTATAACTAGAGAAAAATACAAAACATTTTGGTGCATTTTATTCCAGTTAAAATTTTGTAAGTAGAATGACAGATAGGTAGACATTTCAATCTCTTAATAAAATAAAAATTCTTCCAACACATGAATTTTAATAGCTAACTTATATTTCATCATGTACTACAATAAATTTACTTGTTCCTTTATTAGAGTGATACTTTTTACTTTTAGTAATTTTAAAATGACTCTGTGGTAAAAAGAAGATAAAAAATATGAACAGTAAAATGACAGCAAATTCACAATTATTAACAACCACACCTAAAGCAAAAACAAAAGCAAACTAAGCAAACAACTAGAACAGGAACAGAACCACAGAAATGGAGATCACATGGAGGGTTATCAACAGGGGAGTGGGAGGAGGAGAGAGGGGGAAAAGGTACAGAGAATAAGTAGCATACACGGTAGGTAGAAAATAGAGAGGGGGAGGGTAAGAATAGTATGGGAAATGTAGAAGCCAAAGAACTTATATGTGCAGGGGGGAGGGGAGTGAAGGGGGGAACTGGGACAACTGTAATAGCATAGTCAATAAAATATATTTTAAAAAATGACTGTGGTAAACATCATTCTACAGAAATGACTGCCATTTACAAGTGATTAAAAAAGAATACAGGGGCAAACAATTCATGTTCAGCTTTGACCACGTACAACGCTGAAACCCGGGTGAGACAGCTGAATGTTAAACCTCAAGTGCAGCCTCTCCTGTTACAGGAGGGCGAAGTATTCCCCGTGAGTACACTGCCACCTTCGGTGATTGCGGGGCAGGGAGCAGGGACAGGGGGTATAAAGGGATTAAATGGTAATGGGAAAAATAATATAATAAAAAATTGATTTAAGCTAAAAATAGAAAATAAAAAGACTGAATCTTGGTGGTGGATGCTCAGTGCAATATACAGATGATGTATCACAGAAACGCACACTTGAAACCTATATAATCTTATTAACTAATGTCACCCCAATACACTGAATTTAAAAAAGAAAACAAATACACTGCTACCTTGACAGAAAAATATTTCAAATTATTTTAAACAGAGATGACTTCTGCTTTTTTGGGTACATACCTTTCATGTTATGCCTTCAGCAATTAAACACTATTACAATAAAAAGTAAAGACAGGAATAGTATCACTGGATTTATTGTTAAAAGCACTAAGGCATCATTCCCTACACTGTTTCCTGTATACTTTACAAGATCCATCCTATGTATTTCTTATATAATTTAGTGTAAAGGCAACACTTTGTCTTCCTAAGAATTTATAGGCATCCTTACATGTGACAAGGAGAATGATGCAATAAGTCATATTTCCCATTTTCACCTGACTGCCGGGAAAATGCCGGGGTGAGCTCAATGGGCCTGTGTCCTTCTAGGCACTGGAGATACAACAATAAAAGATAAACTTTCTGTCCTCGTGCAAAGTATATTCTATTGGATGGACATCAAAACTTAATAAATGATTCAATTATATAAGGGATGATGAGTATTTTGGATAATAACAAATTAGTGAAAAGGAAACCACTATTGGAGTAAGAAGCACGCTTGCAATTTTGAGAAGGAACCTTTAAAAATCAAAGACAATAAGAGAATAAACTGTGAAGTTTAGTAGAAAAAAAAATATAACCCAGGCAGAGGGAACATGTACAAAAATCTCAAAGAAAGAACCAGCCTTAACTATGATTCTTTTAAGAAGAGGGGATGGAGGTGAGGGTACTAGCCGAAGCTGGGGGTCATGAGAAGACGTCAGACATGCACAATGTATTTGGAAGGTATGACAAACTGAATAAATGGGTGGAGCATCTGGAAGAAAGGTAAAGTTTTGTTTTTTTTTTTGACCCAAGACCAGGCATAACAGCAGCATTTGCTGAGATGGGTAGGTTTCACTTGATGGGAGTTGGGCAATAATTAGGAGCTTAGTTTTAAGGACGTTAACTTTGAGTTACTAATTGAATATGCAAGTGGTATGTTGAATAGAGTTCAAGGGCATGCCTAATCTGTAACAGTTTGTGAGTTATCAGCATATCAGATGGAACTTAAATCCCTGGAGCCGAGAAAGCTCCTGCTGTAGACAGAGAAGAGGCCCCAGGCTTGAGCCCTGAGGGGTAGCACTGTGAGCTCATCAGATCCTCAGGAGGAGCCCGCTGAGGACACGGAGAGGAAAAACTATGAGACAGGAATACGACCAGTATTTAGTGTTACGGGGGCCGAGTAAACAATGTTGCAAAGGGAGGAGTGATCGCCCACCAGTCAGCGGCAGCAGGCAGGGCTCAGACGCAGGGCTGCAGTATTGAGGAAAGGGGATATCTACTCAGAATGAAGGAAAAATAACCACGAGAAAAAGGAAACACTTTGAAACTGTTTTCAAGGACTTGTCTGCATAATTATCTTTACTTTTCCTAGCTTGAAACACAACATTAAGAAGTCGAGAGTAGAGAGCCCTTAGGAGGCAGGGAATGGGTGACTTGGGACCCTTGAGCGGCTCCGGCCACAGCGGCAGTGCCCCAGGCCCACGGACACTCTTCTGCCTTTCTGGACTCTACCCCTCTGCCACAATCATGTCCCACTGAATCCTTGGTGAGCCTCCATGCTTGATTTCTCTATTCTTAATTGATAGAGTGGGAGGCACAAGAACAGCACGATGGGTAGTATGGAGGATAACGACCAAACCTAATGGCGGCTGCGCTGAGTAAAATAAGCCTGGCCGAGAACAAAATGAGCAGGAGTATTGTTGCGCGTGGGTCACCGGCCAGCAGTGACCACGGAACGCTGCGGATGGCTCGACGATAAACACGCGAGAAAAAACACATGCACAGAGACAGACTAGTTTCTGTGGGGAAGTAGGGACGAAATGGCCACCCCCCGCAGTGGGGAGCGCGCCGATTTACAGTCCATACCTGCTCTTACTGGGATCATTCTGCATAATAATTCAGGTAAAGTACAGTACTCATTAGGGGGAAGTAAGGAACCATAGAAAACAAAGAACTCTGCTGGTCTATTGATTTGGGGTCAAAGAGCTATAAGACTGAGGAACAAACTAACTTCCTCCTAAGACCCTTCTCATTCAACTGAGAGCATTCTAAACAAAGAAGGTTTCACAGTAATTTACATGTTCTTTCTTAGGCCTGATCACCCCGGGGAATCCGCACTTCTCAGTACCGAGCTGCACCACCCTGTCATTGTTTCAGGCTTAGGTGGAGCAAGGGAACTGAGGCAACAGGGAGACAAGGAGGTTTTCTCCCAGACACTGAGAACTCAGGCTATGTCAGAGCCAAGGAGCGAGGGTCCATCACCCCCTTTTGCTGCAGCCCCCCAAGTCCTTCTTTTGGGGGGCCTCCCAAAGTGATCATGCGTGTCTTAGGTCGTTCCCCCCGTGGGGAATCTTACCCGTCTTTGGCTAACCGACCAAGCTTTTTGGGGTTCAGTTATGAATAAAGCAGCAGAATCAGCATTCCTGCCAGGGAGATAAGCTTTTGTCTCCTTGCTGGCTTACGGTTCCAAGGGTGTTCCCTTAGCCTTAGCCTAGGCGGGGGTTTCAGCTTCTGATACCAGTCAGGGCGGTTCCCAACAGAGTATTACTAAATTCAGGCAACTAATAGGAACACCACTTAGTGAATGTGAATTATTATTAATTGAAGAAAGTTTAGACTTCTACACAGAATGTTTTTCCTTTTAAAGCTGCTTGGAATTTCCTTTTAAACTCTTCCAGAAGCGAACTGCACAAGTTTCCACTTAACCAGGAGATGATGTATTTCTCCCCTCAATTTAAATAAAATGCTCATATATTTTTAGGAGTGTTACAAATGAATAATTAATTACCTGGGACTTAAAACATGTACCATATCACTCCGATTTACTCTGAACTTCTCAGCTAAATAGGGTACAGGACATAAAACATTAAAATTTAAAATGCGTCAGGTTTGTGCAAGTATACATATTTTGAAAATAAGTTTTTATACTGCTTTAATGAACCACTTTATTATTGTGATATAAAGAGGAAGACTGAGTATAAATCAACTAAATAACTTACGGTATTATTAATAAACACAGAGAAAAAGTAGCAGGAGGACTAAGTGTGATAAAGTGAGGTGAGCTTATTTTTAAATTGGGAAGAACAGCATGTTTTTATACTGATCCACATAAATAAGAATTTAGTAGAAGGAAAAGTTGATGAGATGGAAAAAAATTTAGAACAACACCCTAAAAGGTAGGAAGTAGGTAAAAGGCCATAACCTTGGAACTCAAGGGATGGCCCAATGGTGAGTTCCCTGGGTCTGAGGGGGTTTTCATTTGTTTTCACTTCCTGTATATCCCCACCAGGGAGTTCGAGCAGCTACAATCTGGAAATGCCAACGAATTCATACCCCGCAGGAGCCCTAAGAAAACTGGGGTGCTGACACTGGAGCGTGGAGCCCTGTAAACCTCACCCATCCTGCACCAAGGTCGGCAGAGGTGGAGCCTGCGGTGCCGCGGGAAACTCAGGGGAGTGTCAAGGCTTGTTCCAGCTCAGTGGTAAGCAGACACCCCTTAAGTTGCATTACATACACTACAAATGTATATGTACTGTAAATACGAAAGTATATATATATATACTATACTTTATATGAAAAGTATATGAGGCTGGAAAAAGTCCAGCCATTGCTAATACAACGAGAATGGTTTGTGCGACATCAATGTAACCTGGCAGTCAAGGAGAGTGGACTGCAATGCACATGCGTGAGCAATGATGACTTCACTGTACTAGTCCGTGGGGCAGGGAGATGCCATTGAGTGAGCATGTGTACTGTGTGGCCATCACATTCAATCTGCATCAAATTTTGCATTAAGCTTGAACATTTCCGCATTAAGCAGACATTATTCCGATGATTCAGAAGGCCACAGCTATGGGCACCTGGTGATGGGCAGCTTCCTCACAACAACTCGCCCACTCATGCATCATGTCTCATGCAGAGTTTTTGGCAAAACATCAAATCACCCAGGTGACTCAGCCCCCCTACAGACCAGATTTGGTGCCCTGTGACTTCTGGCTTTTCCCAAAACTAAAATCACCTTTGAAAGGGAAGAGATTTCAGACTGTTGATGAGATTCAGAAAAATAGGATGGGACAGCTAATGGTGATTGGGAGAACTGTGTGAGGTCTCAAGGTGCCTACTTTGAAGGGGGCTGAGACATCATTATCCTATGTACAATGTTTCTTGTATCTCCTCCAATAAATGTCTCTATTTTTCTTATTACATGGCTGGGTACCTTCTGGACAGACCTCGTATATGATACTTTTCAGCACAATTTAAATTTTCATAATTAATAAAGGATAAACTGTATTTTGTATGTTTAAATATATTATTGACTAGGAACAATTATTTAAGAACTTTAGGAATAGAAAGAAATGCTGAAACCATTTCAGCATTATAGAAACCATATAACACTATATAAACCAATCTTTTGATTTTACAGATCAAGCCCTAAAAGTTAGAACAACTGTAAATGATATAGGTAGCTCTTAAATATTTTGGCTAAGAATGAGCAAAGTATCTCTGATAATTCCAGGAAAATTAAAGGTTGGCAAATAATTTCCCAATAAAACCCAGTAAGTAGAATAAAACTGTTATTCTACTTATTTTAATTTTAATAAATTAAAATCCCTAAAAATATGGGTAAAATGAATATGAAAAAGAGCCACTTTTCTTTATACTTCTCTCGCTTTTTGATGGTAGACCTCAAGGTAAATATGAGGCTATTAATACATCTGGGTCCAAATCTCACAGATGAGACAAAGTCATCATCTATAAGAAAGGAAACAAAGAGAAAGGAGAAGCGGACACCTGTGTTAAGGCAGTTTTCCACTTGCATAGTGAGGAGAGACAAGAGAAAAATGTTCTGTCAACAGTACATTAAGTATACATATTTAATATGAGTAAAGTGTTTAGTCAGTTAAAATATCTGTGCATAATGCAGTATGCATTAATGGAAAAAGGAAATCTAAAAAAAGCCCCACAAAATTGAAGTTGGAAGATGAGATAACACTGAAGACAATAAAAGAGAGCAAAATAAGTAAAAATTGTAAAAAAACTGCAACAGAAACCAAAAAGTAATAATATAATGACAAAATTAAATACAATAACAGATTCCAAACATATAATGATTACAACATAGAACCGAACTACTTCTATGTAAGTCACATCTGAAGAAACATCTCATATTGGTCATAGATAAAAAACATTCAACAGGAATAAGAGACCTAGAAATTTTCCATGTATGCACGAGTAATATTGTAGCCAACATCATAACAAAATGAAAAGAAACACATAAAATAGATGTTAAATATATGATAGAAAGAAATCTGTTGAAGATTGAAACCTAAATCTATTAAAAGGAAATACCTTGTATAAAAGACAAAAGGAGTCCAGCATTATCAACAGCAGTCCAAAAGTAAACCCGAACATCCGTCCGTTGGCGGAAGGTCCGCAAAATGCAGTGTGCCCATACAATGAAATATCATTTAGCTGACTCCACTGTAAAGACGGGTGGAGTACTGTGCCTGCTGTAACACGACGAACCGTGAAAAGCAGCAGACAAACCCACAGAGAAAGAAGGTGCCAGGGGCTTGGGAAAGAGGGAAGGAAGAGTGGCTACTGCTGTTGTGGACTGGGTTTCTCTCAGGAGTGATAAAAATGTTCTACAATCAGATAGTGATGATGGTTAGACAACTTTGTGAGTGTACTAAAATTCACTGAACTGTGCACTTTGAAAGTGTGAGGTTTTTAGTATATGAATTGTATCACAATAAAGTGGTTATTTAAAAAATACTGTAGACATTCAGGCTCTTCCATGTGGGCATGTGCACACACACATTCACACAGAAAACTAGTTATTTATAAAGAAAAATTAGGCAAGATGGCAAGTGCCCCTAGGTAACAATATACAACCAAAGACACTACCAAAAGATGGGAGCAGTATCTATGTAGTATGTGTACTCGGCCATGCTGTCTACACAGAAAAACAACGTCATCATAGTCTCAGGTAAGAAAAAGTCCAAAAGTATACGATCTACATACTCATCCTGAAAACTAATCATTCATACACATACTACAACTGAGACACAAATTCAAATATGAAAATAGCATAACAAAAACATCTGGCAGTGAATATTTCAAGTTGGAATAAAAGAAAACAAAGCTATATTTTTATGTCTAAAATCAGAATGTTT
Organism: Phyllostomus hastatus; assembly: GCF_019186645.2. Taxonomy (NCBI): domain Eukaryota; kingdom Metazoa; phylum Chordata; class Mammalia; order Chiroptera; family Phyllostomidae; genus Phyllostomus; species Phyllostomus hastatus. The sequence continues at coordinate 24,339,111 of NW_025334004.1, read as the reverse complement.
ACCAAGTAATAAAGGACAATAAAAAAAGTTACTAAAATAAACAATTTCAGTGTGTAACCACATATGGTATAAAAATATTAACACCTACAGCTCTTATTTGGGGCCTATTTTATTATATTGGTGATAATGTTGATCTCGCCACACACACACACGCACACACACACACCACCTTAATTCCGATAACTGCACAGTTAGCCCTAATATCTTAGATCTCCAGAGCCCTTTCAGTATATATCCTTTCCTTGTAATAAAGCTGACCTGATAGTGGTTTGAGTCCTACAGTCTTTTCAGAAATTGAACACAAGATAAATAATGCACAGTTAAAGTGCATGTGATAGTTTGAATCAAGAATGATATCAAGAAAGATATTAAGGGAAAGACAATGAGGTAGGTCAAAAGTATTAAATGGATAGATTGCTACATGGAGCACAAAGCATTTCAGTGAAAGGCAGCAGAAAGGAGGGGTGAAAGAGATGGAATTCTTGAGCAGGTAAAGCAGAACCATCATATGCAATGTCAAAGGGAGCAAAGCAGCTGCTATTTCCACGCCCAGGTTGTAAGTTATTGACACTAGGAAAGAAAACACAGTCAACACTTCCCTTAGAGGATGGCCAGGTTTCAGAATAAGACAAGTTTCAGTTAAAATATAAGAAAGTTACCAAAAGAGAACAAGAATATACTTGGTAATTTAATTTGGAAAAAAAAAAAGTATTTTAAAGGAAAAGAAGAATAACAACCCAAAAGTGAATGAGCATACTTAGCTCTCAAATTTTGGTTTCTATATACCACTCTTTAATATAAGAAACCATAGCCTCTTGGAAAAAAAAAAAAGGTTGAGTCCATGACTAGGGCAGAAAAAGTACAAAAACAGTCTTTTAGTCCCAGAATATAAGGAAGTATTCAGAGAATTATGGAGTCATGGTCAGAAGGATACAGGGGCCAATTTGAGGAGGGACCCAATGGCTAAATCTAGAGCAACTTCAGCTATAAAAAAATAATGTTAATAACTTATTGTAAGCCATAAACTATATATCCATGAGTTCATACTGACACAACAAATGATTGCATAAGCGAATAAATGACGTAGAAGGGGCAAACGTGCCAGGATCCCAAATGAAATGAATCTTGATATGCGTATGAGTATGGTAGATCAATGGCACTGTTCATATAAATGTCAGGTCATTCGGGGAGCAGAATAATTATTACATAAATTTTTAATTATTTCATAAATTTTTATGTTGACTATTTTGAGAAAGAAACTGACATGTAATGATTTGCTTTTTCACCAGTTAATACTGTACTTTACTTTCAATTTACGATTGTCCACAATATTTAAGAAGATCTCAATTGTAATTGCAATTTCCCATTTTACCAATGGGGTTTTGTTATTCAGGTTAATTAACCTCAGTGAAAGTCAGTGGTACAAAGCGGGTAAAATTGCCTATCTCATAGGATTGCTCTGTGGATTAAACATAATTGTATTAGTGTGTATTTGCCTTAGAGAATACTCTCTCATAAAGTAAATGCAGTCCATACATGTTATTTCACTTTCTTTAGTCATTTTAAATGAAATCTAAAGATTTCAAAAGTCAAACAGGTTCTCATATGCATGTTTATCTACAGCTAGGTATCTTTTCATGAGTTCATGGTCATATTTTTAGAAAAGGATGCACATACACTTTGACTACATTAAGAATCCACATGTTTTAGACAATGGCCTACATATAAGTACAAGTATTTGCCAACTTAGACAATTGTTTAGTAAATGATAAAACTTATGTGAATATAGGTGACCTGTACATACATGTAGGAAAGATTAATACAAAACAGGACAATGATTTTCCAACAGGCTTATTCCAGTTCTGGCTCCTGGGTGGCTGGAGCTCCCCTGGCCACTCGGGATGCAAGATGCGACTCACACTGGACAGGATGCCCTTCTATCGCCGGGCCACTCACGCCTGCACCACAGCCACACTCACTCAGACTGGGGCGATGTAGGCTGGTGCCCACCTAACATACCCATGTGTGGGATGTGGGAGGAAACGGCAAGACCTCAAGAAAACCCATGCAGACATGGGGGAGTATGTCAACTCCACACAGGCAGTGGCCTCCACCAGGACTGGTTTTGTTGTTGTTGTTGTTTTCTGATTAACAGTATAAGAAAAATGTTGAACAAAATGACAATATTCAAGGACCTACCATATTTTAACATGTAGCTCCAGGAATATGCCTCAAAAAGTGAACAAGCATGGCCTCTTTCATACTCTATTGCCCTCACCAAGCTGTTTGGCACACTGCAAGCAGAGCGATTATTTTAAAATTAAAACCTAACATTTTACCCTCTTCCTGACACTTTCCAGTGGCTTCCCACTTTTCTTCCTATAAAGACCAAAATTCTTACGTGCCTATAAAAAGCAACACGTGACTTGGATCCCGCAGGTCTCACGCCCCGCATCTCTTGCCACTCTTCACCTAGTTCTATGTGTTGGAGAGCTTGTATCTCACAGGCCAGGATGCCCTTTCTGACTACAGGCCTTTACGCATGCCGTCCTGCTGATTCTGCTCCTCTCCATCCACACCATGCCCTTCCTCTATCAATTCACCTTTCACATCAACTCCCCTTCCTTTTCTTGCTTTACCCACTCTACTGCCTTATCCCACAGTTAGGCCACACTCTCTTGTAATATACTCCCAAAGCATCTACAATTCTCATTCACAGGTCCTATTATGACAATCATATCGAGGTGATTGTATAGACTTAATTATCTATTTTCACCAGTGGTTTATAAGTGTCAATGTAGCAGAACCTGTTTTGTTCACTATAATATCCCCAGAGTCCAGCAAAATAGTCAATGAATGTATGTTGAATAAGTAAACAGAAGTGGGTCAATTCCAACAACCCACACTCCTTCCAAGCTCTAACAGTGTAACTCTTCAGTAAGTAAATTAACGAGAAAAAGAATGTCACCCTTGTGAGTATTAAATGAATTAAATTGTTCTCACATAATAAATATCAATAAATACAAGTTTCCCTTGCTTGCTGAACACTACTATCCATACTTACAATTATTAACTCAGAATTCCTACTGCTCTGAACTGTGTGGCTCAGAGGGCTGGGCATTGTCCTGCAACCCGAAATGTCACCAGTTCAGTTCTGGTCGGGGCACATGCCTGGGCTACAGGCCAGGCACCCACTTGGGGGTGTGCGAGAGGCAGCCTACTGGAGTTTCTCTCACACGTGGATATGTCTCTCTCTCTTGCCCTCTCTCTAAAAATAAATAAATAAATATCTTTAAAAAGTAATTTTTACTAAGCTTGGAACACTTAGAAAAATTCCAAAGGTGAAATCTGTTGCAGGAATTTGGCAAGTTAAACATCTGTTAGATATATCACAGAAAAAAATGCAAAATCTTTACTATTTGCACTGAAAAATACTGATTTTATGGCCTAGAATACACACTTAAAACTCAGTGGGTCTTACTTTTTAATCTATGAATGAAAGAGGATGGATGAAGATCACCAATGCCCATTCACCCATGATTGTAATTACGAGTTTTCATATAATATGCCATGACCTCTTCGGAAGACACCGTCCTATGCTTCATAGTATCACCAACAGCTAAAACATTCCATTATTTTGCAATGATACAAGGGAAACTGCTCAGATACTATTTGAAGCAAATGTTACACAGACCAAGTTAAAAAACAAACCTTGAAACTCAGTTTTATTTAAATGAGTGGATGATGCTTAATGGTTTTCAATGATGGCTCATACTACATGTAAATAAGTTGAAAAATAAAACACTTGCCCAGACAGCCACAATGCATGCATACACATCTACTGATAGATAATGTGGATGGGCACCTCCATATGTTTACTGAGTGCCTGCCCAGCGACCACACAGTTTTCCAGCTGTGGGTTCCAACAATGGAAGGTCCTGGGTTCAGAGATGTTCATACTAGTGAGTAAAAAAAAATAGTAAAGTCACATTCAAGTAAACAAATAAACAAGTGAGGTAACTTTCTACTGTAAGTTAGGATGAAAAAAAAAAATACAGGCTACTGTGATACCCCGGGGGAGTCCATTTTACACTGCAGTGGATATTAGCTGGAGATGAAGTGCTTGAGGCAGAAAAATAATAAATGCAAAAGCTACAACCTAAGATAAAGCTCAGCACATTGAAGAATTAAGAACAAACTGACAGTAGCCAGAAGGGAGAGGGGAGGGGGCAATGGGGGAAAAGGGCGAAGGGTTTATGGGAACAACCATAAAGGACACATGGACGAAAACAAGGGGGTGTGGAAACAGGGGAGGCAGGTGGGGAAGGCTGGGGCGGTGGGGGGGGGGGGCAGAAAACTGTACTTGAACAAGAAAAATCAAAAGTATTCAATAAAAAAATGAATGAACATGTGAAGTCATTAACGGCTTTTTGAAAATAAAGTGAGTGCCATATAAATTCCCATATGTTTAGGAATCTAACCCTGGACTTGATTTGTTCATCGATTCCTTCTTTGGTTATGGGAACCAGTACGGTCAGAGTTACAGCGTCTCTGCAAACATACATCAGAGTGGGATTTCCCACTGTCCCTTCTTACATAATTGTACTGAATATTCTGAAAGTCTGTGACTTAAAATAAAGCTTAAGATAATTTATTCTAATGCATACCCTTTAAAAAACTGAACTGAATGGAATTCTAATTGAAACTGCATAAAATTTTTACATAAATTTTAGTAAGTATGTTTTTATGCGAAGACTCCTCACTTGAGAAAACTGTATGAATCTTTAATTGCTTAGCTTCTCTCTTCCATTTTCTTTAACAGGATGTTTTTATTTTATTCATCTACCAACAACTCTTGAGTTAAATATACTGCTGATTTCTGATGCTCTGGTTTGATCACCTGTGGTCAAGGAGGAGGGCTACAGGCCCAGACGGCCTGAGTGAGGACTGACTGCCACTCCGCAGCTGCGTGATCTTATACAAGTTAAACAAACCTTCCCAGCCTCTGTTCCCTCAAATACAAAATGGGGATAATAAGCGTATCCTCATTTGAGGATTAAATAAGCAAATACAAAGAAAAAGCACAGAACAGCCTGGCACAGTGAGTGCCCAGTAAAGGTGAAGCAGTATTTTCATTACTTAAAAAGTCAGATGGTTGTTTTCTTTCCTTTTTTTTTATTGTTTTTCAAGTTCAGTTGTCTCCACTTTCCCCCTACGACCTTCCCTTGTCCCACCCACTCCCACCTCCCACCCTGAATCCTACTACCCTGTGGCCTTGTCCATGGGTCCTGTATGCATGTTCCTTGACCACGCTTCCCCTAGTTTCCCCCATTACCCCTCTTCCCTCTCCCCTCCAGTCACTGTCAGCCTGTTCTCTATTTCAGTGTCTCTAGTTATATTTTGCTTGCTTGTTTGTTTTGTTGATTAGGTTCCACTTATAGGTGAGATCATGTGGTATTTATCTTTCTCCACCTGGCTTATTTCACTTGGCATAAAGCTCTCCAGTTCCATCCATGCTGTCGCAAAGAGCTGGAGTTCCTTCTCTCTACTGCATAGAATTCCATTGTGTAAACGTACCTCGTTTTTTTGTCCACTCATTTACTGATAGGCACTTGAGTTGCTTCCAACACTTGGCTATTGTAAATTGTGCTGCTATGAACATTGGGGTGCATAGGTTCTTTTGAATTGGTGTATCAGGATTCTTAGGGGATAATCCCAGCAGTGCAGCTGCTGAGTCAAAAGGCAGTTACATTTTTAGTTTTTTGAGGAAATTCCACACTGTTCTCCACAGTGGCTGCACCAGTCTGCATTCCCACCAACAGAGCACTAGGGTTCCCCTTCTCCACATCCTCGCCAGCACTTGTTTTTTGTTGATTTGTGATGGCCATTCTGACTGATGTGAAGTGGAACCTCATTGTGGTTTTACTTTGCATCTCTCTGATGGCTAGTGATGCTGAGCATCCTTTCATATGTCTCTGGGCCCTCTGTATGTCCTCCTTGGAGAAGGGTCTGTTCAGTTCCTTTGCCCATTTTTTAATTGGATTGTTTGTCTTCCTATTGTGTAGTCACATGAATTCTTGATACATTTTGGAGATCAACCCCCTGTCTGAGGTATCATTGACAAACATATTTTCCCATACGGTTGGTTCCCTTTTCATTTTGCTAATGTTTTCTATAGGCATGTAGAAGCTTTTTATTTTGATGCAGTCCCATTTGTTTATTTTTTCCTTTATGCCCATTGCTCTTGGGGACATATCAGTGAAAATATTGCTGCACAGAATACCTGAGAGTGTCCTCCCCATGTTCTCCTCTAGGACTTTTTTGGTATTGTGACTTATACTTAAGTCATTCATCCACCTTGAGTTTATTTTTGTGTATGGTGTAAGTTGCTGGTAGAGTTTCATTTATTTTGCAGGTAGCTGTCCAGATCTCTCAACGCCATTTGTTGAAGAGGCTATTTTTACCCCATTTTATGCTTCTGCCCCCTTTGTTGAATATTAACTGAACACAGAGACATGGGTTTATTTCTGGGCTCTCTACTCTGTTCCATTGATCTATGTGTCTGTTCTTATGCTCATACCAGGCTGTTTTGATTACAATGCACCATAATATAGTTTAATATCAGGTATCATGATCTCTCCTATTTTGTTCTTCTTTCTCAAAATTGCCAAATAAAATTTACATTTGGTTCCATATACATTTTTGGAATGTTTGTTCCATAACTATGAAATATGTCATCGGTATTTTAATATGGATTGTTTTCTAGTTTGTACAAAAACTGTGCTGTATTCGATAAATGATGGTAAATAATGAGTTACATATCTGTTAGGGGAAAAAAATGTTTCACAATAAGAATATTAGGTATGTTATAGATATGATTTATTTAGAAAGGCACACAGTGCCTTCATTAGCCCATTCGGCATCATTACAGGAGTAAGGAACCGTGAGGCCGTATTGAAGGTACACAAGCCCACACCTGGTCGTGTGGCTCAGGAGAGAAGTGCGTGCAGGGCGTGAGCCCCCACTCTTCCTCGCAGCTGAGAGCCTTTTCAGAGGGTGCCGACCGCACAGCGCCGCTTGGAAACCCTGGTCGGAGGTTTTCAGACATGTTTTACTTGTTTTTTTCTTTTTAATTATTTTTACAGCAAGTCTATGTTTTTTACATAACCAGAGAAATATAACAGATTCATCATAAAATACATGGTCAAATAAATTTTTTGTCTCTCTTCTAGATGAACTCCATATCCATTATTTTCTTTCAACTATTTTTAAGTTTCTCATAACTGTGCAGCATTAGCCTTCATTTCTGAATAGACAAAAATATTAAATAATTCTGAAATAAACATCTAAAATACTGGCATAAAGACTTGAGGGAATTTAATGAAAATAGAGATGAATCGAAGGAGAAGGTCAAAATGCCAACCACGTGGAGATCGTTCATGCTTTGTCAGATTACCCTCGATCCCACACGCCCTCGGTCTGTGAAACACAAGAGTTCAGGTTCTCGGTGCCCACTGAGCTCACTTGGCTCTTCCTGCCGATGGACCAGCCATTTCCGTTTAGGTAGCTATTTATATTCAATGGCTAGAAAGTCATATATAACATTCACTAAGAAAATACAATATATTTAGTTTAAAACAGAAAAGTACTTTTATTCTGTTTTAGAACAAAACATAGGACAATTACACTAAATATAATGTTAATTCAAGTTTTAGCTGCTTTATAGTTTTATATAGCATGGCATTTTGAGTAATGAGATTAACACAGGGGTTGGCAAAAGCAGGTGTATAGTTGTGAGCATGTGAAACACAATTTATTCTTATATTACTCTTTATTGACTAATTATAGTATTATTTATTTATATCACTTGTCTTCTTCTTATTATTCTTATTATATCATATCCTTACTTACTTATGCTTTATTGCTTAGGTAATGATGGCTGGTAATTTAACCTAAGTTTGCCCACCCCTGTATTTGTTTTAATTCACAGCTACAATAATGTTTATTAGAAATATTATCACTCACTTATCAAAAATAGAAAATTCAAATCCAGTAAATAACATTTATAAATATCTTTCAGTTCAAGATATAAACATTAATTAAATAAATCAATAATAATGAAAGGGTATACAGTGAGATAAATGGATAAATATTTCCATTTTTTACAAATATAAACTAAGATACAATAAGTAGTGGAGGTGATCACTGAATATAGAGTAATTAGTTCTTTATTCTTCAAAAGTCAGTGTACTATTATCACCACAAAATTGCACCCTTAACTCTAAATAGTAATAGAAGAAATTTTTTAAGAATACAGTAATCTTTCAAAGAGTGAAAGGTGAAATAAACCAAAATATGTTTGATTACTTGGAAATGTACTAAAGCACAATAATGAGCAGTTTGGTTTGCACAGAGTTAAAGAATTAAGATAGCCCTGGCTGGCATAGCTCAGTGGATTGAGTGCGGGCTGCGAACCAAAGCATCGCAGGTTCGATCCCCAGCCAGGCCACATGCCTGGGTTGCAGGCCATGGACCCCAGCAACCGCACATTGATGTTTCTCTCTCTCTCTTTCTCCCTCCCTTCCCTCTCTAAAAGTAAATAAATAAATCTTTTAAAAAATAAAATAAAATAAAGAAGAATTAAGATAGTTGTAGTGTAAAGCTGATGATTAGAGAAAGTGACTTCCTATACTCAGTTCTACACATTTCAAATGTATCAACTACATAACATTTTCATAGCCCAGTCTTTCATTTTGTGTTTAAGGTTTTCTTGTTACTACTGTTATTATAATTAAAAATAAAGTATCAAGGAAAAAAGGAACTACTTTGAGACTACTTTTTTCATATTTGGTGAGATAAATTGCATAATTCACTGTTGAAAACCATCAATCTAATGAGGTATCATTGCTCCTAACTTTCTTTTGTTTCCATGGGAGCAATGACAGATTTCTAACACACTCAGTTTCTGGTTTTAGGCTGACATTTGAAAGGCTGTCAAGACTGTCCAGGATACAATTGCTGGTCTGTATTACTGTCCATTAAGTTAACACCATATTGAACTCAATGGCTTTATGTTGCAGTGTAGGCCTGCATTTTAAATTTCACTCTAATCTTTAGAATCAGAAGAGTTTCCATTAACACTATTACAAGAACTACTGACCTTTTCTTTTTTTCAACACAATTTTTTTTCAAATGTCATTAAGCTCTAAAAGTCTCATAGCAAATGGCAAGACTGCCATCTAGCGCTTTACAACTATTCCTTTAGCATTTTTAAAAGAGGGACAGTCCTCTATAATGTAGAGATGAGCTCTACAATATGGTAGCCACTATCACATGTGACTATAGAGTGACTGACGTGACAAAGTTAACGTAAGATTGCTCTACCTATTGAATATACAAACTATATTTCAAACACTTAATTTGGAAAAAAACTGAAAGATAGCTCACAGGTGATTGTTACAAGGTTACATGTTAAAATGACATATTTTAGATACGTTGACATAAATAAAACGTAGTATTAAAACTAATTTCCCCTGTTTTCTTTTACTTTTTAATGCAGCTAGTAGCAATTTAAAGTTACATAGGTGGCTCACAATGTATTTACATTAGACTGCTCTGATCTAGAAGAAAAACAACCTTATTCTGTAACATAAAAGGCTTAAATATTAGTATATTTCCCATTTCTAAAAAATGGAATATACCATATTTTGCCATGTATAATACATACTTTTTGCCCACATTTTTGAGGAAAAATAAGGATGTGCGTTATACATGGGTAGCACTAATTCCATATCTATATAAATGTTTTTTAATTCTTTTATTTACACTTATGCATTAAAAATGTAACTCTAGAAAGCAATACTGATATTTGCATGCAAAGTACTAATTATTCATGACACAAAATTTCTTGTACCATATGTTCCAAAATAAATGCTAAAATTCCTTTATAATACAAAAAAAACAAGCATAGTCTTATGCACGTATACGGACAGCTGACCTTCAGCAAAGGTGCAAAAGCAATTCACTGGTTAAAAGACAGTGCATGAATAAATAGTATTAGAACATTTGGATGTCCAAATGGAGACAAAAAATTTGACTCATCCCTTAAAATGTATGCAAATATCAACTGAAAATGTAATATATACTTGAATGGAAAACCTAAAAATATAAAATTTCTAGAAGAAAATATAGGGGGAAATCCTTGTGACCTTAATTAGGCTAAGATTCCTAAAACAACAAATTGATAAATTGAATTTCATCTAAATTTAAAAATTCCATTTTAAAAAACTCTTAATAGAGTGAAAAGGCAAGCCCCAAACTAGGGAAAACATTTGCAAATCATATACCAGACAAAGGACTTGCATCTGAAATACATAAAGTACTTTGACAATTCAAAATGAAAACAACCAATGCAATTTTTAAAGCTGGGGCATGGACACTTAAATGCACTTCATCAAAAAAAATAAACACATGGAAAAATTCACATAAAAATGCTTACATCTTTAATCATTAGGGAATGCAAAGAACATGAGAATTAGATACCATTAAAACTCATACACTGCTAGTGGAAATGTAAAATGGTAAAACCATTTGGGAAAAATAGTTTGGTTGTTTCTTAAAAAGTTAAATACACATCTGCCATATGATCATTACCCAATGGAAGTGTCTTTCAACACAGAATCATTGCAGCTTTTTAATGATGACCAAAATTTTCCCCTTTAAAAAATCTATCACAAAATTTCAGTTGTTCTAAATTCAATCATAATGAAAGGATTACACTAAAATCCAGCTGAGTTTTATATCAAGTTCTATATTTTGTTCCATGTTCAGAATAACATTTATTGCTATTTTTCTATTCAGAGTAGAAAAAAATGCACCAAATAAAATTAAGAAAATACAGTGAGAAGACACTGCTTTTTTTTTAGCAATATATGCTACAAGATTTGCAAAAAATCAAAATGGTAACCTAATAATGATATCAAGTATTTAAGATAAAATTTATTATCTGCAAAATCACCTGAACTAATCATTCAAACCAGTTAATTAAAATGAAAAAATACAAATACTTACAATAACATGTTCCTCTAAGTGGATTACCAACATAACGATTTTCAGAGTCACATCTGTAGAAATAATAAACAAGAATAAAAATATATATAAATAAAAAATAAAAAAGACAACTAAGATGGATAGATTTTTAACTTGCTTTTAATGAATAAGCCCTGGAGAGCACAAAAGCAAATAATTTCCAAGCTAGGATGCAGAGGATGGAATCCCAGGTTATTGGGAGATTTCATGGTTATAGATGGAAAGATTATTTCACGAGAAAAAAAGGGACCAGCATTTAGGCCACCAAAGGTTGAGGACCTAGGTAACAAAGACTAGTCGTAGGAGAAAAGACACAAGGAGTACTTCAAGAGACTGAAGATCTACTTTGAACCATCCTCATCCCTGAAATGATTAAGGTACTACTGCCCTGAGGCTCAGGACTGAATTGAATTCTCTTTAGAAAAGCATTCCATGCAAAGTGTCAAAAGAACTATAAATAAATTTTGAAAATATGGTACCCAGTACAAAATAAAAAATAAGGAGACTTAGAAACTAACAAAAATAAACAAGAACAGGAACCAGCAGAAACAAAGAATCATATAAATATAGCCATGGAAATTCAGATATTCTCCAGGGAAAGACATATGCTTTAACATAACTATTTTTTATATGGTAGGACATAACTTTATCATAGTTTTAAATCTTGTCTGTTAAGACTTTAGTCTAAAAACTGGACACTATAAAACCAGTAAGATAAAGTTGTAATAACCAAAATTAAAAACTGAGTGAATGAGATTAACAGCCAGTTAGACACAGTGGGAAAGAGAAAAGTAAACTAAAAAACAAATGAGGACAAAGGTGAAAAATAGGAAAAAGATGTTATGTGCAGCAAGTGAAACAACAGAAGTTTTTTGGCTAGGTCAACGAAAACACTAACTGATTCAGCCAGTGGTTCTCAATAGAAATTAAATCTGTGGATAACAATTATTTACTCCATAATTATGGAGTTCTAATGGAACTTTCCAAAATGGGAGGGAGGATAATAGACATTCTGAATGCACAAGGCAACCCCATGAAACAAAAAATGATCCAAACCCTAGACAACTTTTGAATAACATGGCAAATGAATAACTTTCTGTTCATAATTATTTGAGTATAGAAACAACTTCCATTTTACATACAAGTTACAGAGTAAGTTTTGCATATTTATAAAACATACTGAATTTCCTAGCACTGCAACTAACATGTAACTTGAAAACAGACCATATAAAATCATGTTTAGAATGTAACAAAACATGTTCATCACTTCAGAAAACCTTATAAACAATAGCTTTGCTGTTCGTGATATATATAACACATTTGTCTGGGTGTATCACATGTCTAGAGAATATATAAGACTCCTTGTAAGAGAATAAGAACCAAATATTACTAGTAGTATCAACTTATGAACAGCACTGAATTTCATTAAAAATTAATTAAAATTGGTATATTATTCATGCCCTATGCATTTTTTAAAGTTTTGTAGCAGTACAATATAAAATCTATGTGGTAGACATTATACATTAAAATTTATTTTGGGGTACCAATCGTTTTTCAACCCGAGAGTCTGACAACACAACTCTACTGGCTCATACCCTGTACTTCCTTCTGTCTTAAGAAATAATACAGTTTCTACAGTCTTCCGAAATATCAGAAACTGCATATTATGCCTTGATACATGGTGGGGTTTCAAGAAAGAAAACACACTTTGTAACATTTAATCATATGTCAGTCTATATTTTAATTCAGGGAATTATTTAAACACAATTTATAAATAAAATTTAGACATGTTCCAAAAATAATACATTGTGTTTTTGTTAAAGTCCATAGATTGCTCCTCGAAAGTAAGCAGCTTTCATAGAAAATACTACTTCACTTATTATATATTTATCTAAGAGTTTGTATTTTCATTAAATTCATTGTTCAGGTATCATTTTTGAGTTCCCACAGTGTTTCAGGCCAGGGCCAGAGTGAGAACCTCCTTGGCAAGAGGAATAACTTGGTGTCCCTATACATGAATATTTGGATCCCAATACCGAAGCTCCACCCACTGTGTCTGCCATTCCCACCCTCGGCTTCTACCACAGGAAAAACATTCTTAAAAAAACTTCTCCCATTTCTGCATGAGCAACTGCTTGGTTTCATGGATGAAATTTAAAAAAAAAAAACAACTCTAAAAAAGGTGTGAACTCGACTATTCCTGGGTGGCCAGGAGCTTCACACTGGACTGACAGCGCACACTTAGCACCAGCTCATTCACCTCCTCAGCTGAACTCGGAAATTTCCTATTGGTTTCACCCCAGGTAAGCTGGGGCTCATGTCTCATCACTCCCTGAAAGCTCTTGTTCGTCTTTAGATCTTTAGCCACTTGGCTACCTTGTGTTTTTTTATTTTTTTATTTTTCTTTTTAAGAGCTGATATTTCAGCACTGACTACGTGCTCAGCACCTTACTACGCACTTTATATTGGCAAATCTAATCATCATAATAACCCTACAAAGTGATGGCTATTTAATATTTTTTACTGAGAAATACACTGATTCCCAGAGAATTCAAGTAATTTACTCAAGGTATACAATTAGAAAAGTGATCAGGACTATTTCTTTTTATGTATTCACACTACACGCAATTAACAATATGGTGCTTGATGTTAGCATTGCTGGGCTTCAAGAATTCAGACTGTTCTCTTGACTCTATGACATCTGTTAAAAATCTCATTACTAGATGGGGGAAACAGTTTTCACTGTGTTACCCCAAGTAAGGACGAGCATAAATTCTTAAGGGAGCACGCTGACAACACCTACGCTGACGCTAGCAGAACGCTCTAAACCAGGACTGTCCTGCTGGCTCCATGTTAACTGACCCCCTTTAGTGCAGCGAAGGGTTTAAGTCATCCCAGCTGCTGCCAGCGACCCACTCACGTCTACCTTCTCCTCCCCCCGCCCCCCCAGCAAAACATCCCTGAATTCTGCCAATAGCTCAAAGCTTTCGAACATACTCATGAATTTGTTCTTCGCCCAGCTTTTCTTTCTTTCATTGGAAAGGCAGAAGTGAAGCTCTTCCCAGCTCTCCACATCCTTGAGCAAACAATGGAAACGCTAAAACCACGTTCGTTTTTACCATTTGGCTTCACTGTTGACTATATTCTCCACCCAGAACAGTTTAGCTCCTCCTTCAAGCTCCAGCTTAAATGCCCTCTGCTCCAACTTCCCTTACCCCTCCCAGATAAATTCTTCACTCCCTTTTCAGAACCCCTTCAGTACTTTCTGCACTCCATTTCATTAAATAATACATTTATTGAACACTGACACTGTGCTACTAATGTAATAATCCCCAAAGAATTTCACTTTTATAAAGGATACAGGCAAGTACACAGCTAACACAAGGAAAAAATTAACAAACAGGAAAAGAAACAATTTCAGCTTGGGGAGGTTATGAAGATATCCAAGAATATGTGGTGTCTGACTACATACTTAAAGCTGAACGGAAATTATCCTGAGAGGAGGGAAGGGTTGATAAGTATCTCAAATCACTACGGAAAGAAATTAGTGTATTTTGACTACTGTCTACACTGCTATGTTGAAAGATACTTTCAGCAAAAACCACGTGCTATTTATCTTCATTACTAGTAGCACTCACTTAATCATTGTTTACTGACTTGAATGACTAGCTTTGCTTCCTAGCAAGAGCGTTTTCTCCTGGGTAAGCGCACCATAGGAAGTGATTGCTATAGGAATGATGGCCCTATCTTTCACTGGCCCACACTCAAAAGCTAAATAAATAGAACAAAAAAATAATGAATGTTATTCTATCTACAAAGTACTCTTTACAAATTAGTAGCCCAATTTTCCTTCTTCTTGCAAAAAAATCATAAATAAGAACTAGGGTAAATATACTTTCATCATTTAGAACTACATAATTTACCTTTTAGTATTTCATAGATATGTTAAACTCTGTAACTTTGTACATCTAAGTGCAATGAATTAAAATTCTGCCCTCTCATCTGGAAAAAAAAAATGTGTTACTAAAGTACCATATCACGTAAGAGACAATCATGTGGATGGCTATCTCATTTATGCAGAAGTACGTACAAATTAAAAATGTCAGCGCTCATCTTCATGATGGAGTCTCAGAACAAAAATAAAACATCTGTTGCTTATGACCAGGACCCGCTGTGTACTTCATAGTGGGGGTGGGGTGGAGGGCGACAGGAAAGCAAGGAGCAGTGCAAAAGGAAAACACAGGGCTCTTGTTAAAAATTTATTAAGAATTTCAAGATGGCGCTGGCACAGCGTTAGAGCAAGCGGGATGCCCTTGTAAGCCTGAAGTCCTATGTAGACGCAGACACCACACGCCCACAAAGTTGACCCTGCTCACGACAACCAGTACTGAGTGTTGCAAAATACTGCAGGCATCCTTCGGTCTTAGAGCAAAGTACTGTGATTTAATTCCATTGGTAATGAGACCAAAATAGCCCTCCTTAATAAGAATTTCCTGATAATATTATGCTCTGGCCTCATTTTTAAGTTCAGAAACTATGGAGAAGAAATAAAAATTAGTTCTACTTATCTTCTCTGAACTTGAAAACCTATGATACTTCAGGAACTAGTTAAAGATATAATCATCTAAATTGAAATGTTTAGGATAATTCTAGAGCAAAAAAAAATCATATTTCTTCTTGATAAACACACAATGATCATTTTCCATTTTTAACAGACTTCTTTAGATATAATTTTCACATATTTATAGTTTGGGAAAACATTTTACCAATTTTTGTAATTATAATTGTTATGGTTGACATTTATGGTTAGAGTATATTTATATCTAATATAAACATAAGTGTTTGCATATAAATAATTCAAAACTATAAAAATACTTTTAATATATGATGTATATGAATAAGAATGACAAGAAAAACATTCAAACAACATGAAACAACTGCTTCTTAAAGTTATTTTCAGGAGAGAAATAAATCTGGAGAATAACAGTTAAATTACAAAAAGACAGTGACTCATAAAACTAGCGACAGCAGAGGAACACCAAAGGCAGGTTCCTGTCTGCACACATAACAGAGAAAAAGAGGACAACTTAAGAAAACACTTAAAAGGCTTAAAGAACTACAAATACCAGAATTAATAGCAAAAGACTCAAAAGAAAGAAAGGCATAAAAACACTGGACTTGAATTATTTAACGAGACAGGAAGGGAAATTATACGGATGACAATACAGACTTGATATGGAACGTGAGTTTTCCAGAAAAAATAAGAATGTTTCTTCTTTTTCAAGATTTACAAAATACAAACATAATCTATGGCCCATATTTTAAGTCCTCCAGAAAACTGTTGTTTTAAAAGGCTTAACTTTTTATGAGAATTGACAGAACCCAAGTAAATGTAGTGTGCAGTGATACTGGTCACCTAACGAGCACAACACTACACTTAAAAAGGAAAACCTACAAATTCTGCGGTACAAATTCCTTCCAGAAAAGTTCTATAAAACCATTTTTACTTACAGTTGGCACTGATCACCTTTTATCCCTTTAGTTGTGCAGAAACATTTCCCCGTGTGCATGTGACAGATGTTAGCGTGGCCGCTGCAGGTACAAGCTGTGAAGTCAAAACCAAAACGACACTGAGTATTCTCCATCACCAGCATGCGCATCTCAGGGAAGGTTTCTGTATCGTGTTTTTATTCTGTGTTTTCCTCTCGCCATCCAAAAACTAGGGTTACCATCTAAGTTATTTTTAATTAAAGGGAGGTAAATTCACTTATTTAAAAATTATGAGAAACTCTTTCGGGTCCTGGCATATGTATGGACCTGAGTATTTATGTCTTTCATCTTTGGGCCTCCTTCCACTCGTACTTTGCATTATCTGCTCAATGAAACGAGTTGCACACAGCACAAGAGCTTTGGAGTCAAGCAGCTCAGTTTCAACACGGGCATCTATAATCGCTATATATGTGACACCGGCGACTTACTTAGCCTCTCTAGGCTTAGTTTCTTCATCTGTAAAAGGAAAGTAGTAACACTTAGCCCTCAGGTAACGTGTTCTAAAATACCTAACACATACCAAGCACTTGATAAATACATTTATTACTTCTATTACTCCCACTGCTGACGATAATAAAAATAGTAACGTATTGCATTAAAAAAGTATGTGTGTTTGCCCCAATAGTGTCCCTTCTAGCTTCTGAGATATTCTCCATTTTAGTTTCCCATAACTAATTGGAACACGTTATAATAAACACAGTTGATTGGGTTCATATGAACCTGTTGTATTTTCTTATTTTGAATTCCTCATTAGAGAGCAGCATTCTGATCATTTAGGACGCCAACCTCACACTTTATTGTGCCCAACACCCAAAGAACTGGTGGGTTCCGATTCTGCAAGTCCCCTCAGTTTCCTTGTGACGGCGCGATTCAAACACTGCCACCCGCGTTCTCTCCCTGTACAATCGATCACATGTCCGATCTTTTCACCTGCAGTATTTCTAGGCTCCAACTCCTTCCCCAGCCCCGAGACATATTCTACAGAGACAAGGCTGACCATATTACTAGCCCCTTTAAAACCTTTCATGAGAACTACTATGTCCCTGCACCCCACCAGCTAAGTAAAGCCATTCTGTGGATAAAAATAAAATAGTGTGGTCTTTTCCTGGTACACATACACATACAAAAATAAGCTGAGTCCCTGGTTTTGATCAAAGTATAGAGTATTCTAGAACACTTAAGTTTGTTGCTATTTGTTTATGATTATTTGCTTTAAAAATAGATAATTAATGTAAAGTAAATACACATACCCCTACACACACATAAAAATAAGTTGGTATTAAGTAGATTTTTAAGAACATGTTTTTTTTTCTGGAAGATATTTCTGCATAAAAGTACATGTTTCTTCATAAAGAATATTTAAATAAATCAGCATAAATTTCCTTTAGGTTTGTAGAATTAAGTATGAAAACACAACATGTGAGAATTATAGAAACAAATGGCAAGGGTTTAAACTCGAGGAATAAAAGAAACAATCCTCAAGTAACAGAGGGAGACTAAGATATATTGACACCATGCATGTAACTTTATAAACCGTGAATGAATATATACTATGATATATTTAATATTAACTTGCAGAGTATCATATTAATTCTGCCTTGTATTCAGAACTTCACTTCATTACTATTTTAAAACCTAGATAAACCCTTTATTTGTCCTTTATAGCAGTACTATAAATAGTTAACATGGTATAGTAGCTTTAATAATTTCTGAGATAAAAACAATTGTGTTGAAATACCTCTTAATGTAAGCTCAGTTTAAGAGAATTCCCTTGTGGTGCTGTACTTCAGGCTGAAATGGCTCAAAAGTGTCTGAAACTCAATTGTTTAAAATTTATACTTCATGACAGTGTTGAAATTATTCTGTTGTTGTCAGCGTTTGAGGTTATCTTTTCACGCTGAATAAGCAGCTAGGAAATTATCATGCGGTGGCCTTTGCCTGGCAAATTTTATATGACGATTTTATAGCCAAGGCATACACTAGAGGGACATTATGTGGTCACATGATATTTTTCCTCTATAATATAAAGCTGCAACATCAACGTATAGCCAAAATT
The DNA here is from genome assembly GCF_019186645.2 of Phyllostomus hastatus. NCBI lineage: Eukaryota > Metazoa > Chordata > Mammalia > Chiroptera > Phyllostomidae > Phyllostomus > Phyllostomus hastatus. Next base: position 24,320,417 of record NW_025334004.1, on the reverse strand, counting down.
AAAAAATAAAGAGAAAACATGACATGAGTTATTTAACACTAACCAAGTGCCGAAAGTTGAAGTCAAAGTTTCGTGTAAGTCAGGATGGAAAGGAGGACTCTGTGTCAATCAGAGTTAGGGAGGGGGATCTGGAGGAGGGGTGGGCAGGTGTAAGGAAGGTGCTGCCACAGCCGTGGCCACAGTCCCCAGCCCTCAAAGGTTCGAGGACTGTGTTTCTGGTAGTTGTGTGAGTCTCAGCCCACATACTGTGGGAGCAGTGGGTGGGATGAGCAGAGGAGGGCAAAGGGGGAAATTGGGACAACTGTAATAGAATAACAATAAAATGATTTAATAAAAGGCATCGAATAGGAAAAGCAGTAATCTGCACCTTCTAATACAGATCACCGAAGGTCATCCTGAAAGGCCCGACGGGGCCAGTGACAGAGCTGGCACAGCCTCAGTCCCCCTTGCCCTTGTGATTCCTGCTGTGAGGACAGAAAGGATGGGAAGGGCTTGAACAGGGGGCGTGAAGAACACACAGGGCGACTGGGCATCTGAGGGGACCACTTCTCCAAGGACAAGAAAGGATTTCAAAAAATTAGTACAGAAAGAGGACAAACTAGCTAAAAATATTATAGTAGCTAGGCAATAAAGTTTCTTTTTAATTATGCAGTTCTCCATGACTTAAAAAGGCTTTCTTGGTTTACTTAATATAATTAAGTTTATAGAAAATGCCATTCTGAACAGAATCCTTGATGAAGCATGACTTCATGGTTATACCATATAATAATACCTACATACAATTATGTAGTTATTCATTTAATGGGCTCTCTTGAAAATTTTTCAAATCTTGGGCTGGCTTTTCTTGGGCACACAGGATGATAATGGGTACTCAGATAAATGCAAACTTTCAATTTTACTCTGTCAAAACAACTAATAAAACCAAGATTTTCACATCAAGTGATTTTCATTTATCTGCATCTTTAGGTTATTTAGGTCAATGCCCCAGTTTGAGAGAACTAAACTTCTTACTTTTATATTTAAAAGTGTTCAAAATCATTTGCTTATAAATGTTCTGCTTCTTTGAACAATCTGCAATATGTGAGAAGACTTTAAAATGGAAAAAAATTCTACCATCCTAGTACAGAGCAAAGTTCATTTGGTTTTTTTTTTTTCACTACCCTCTAGTCTCAGAGAATATTTGTGTCATAACTTAGCATGTTTCTCTCTTTTTTTAACTTGATTATAGAGGGATGGAGAAAGAAAAGCACAGATTAGGAGAGCAAGGTGGGGAGGAAAGGAGGGGAGGAGAGAGGAGAGGGGAGAAGCAGGAGAGAGTGAGAGAGAGAGAGATCAATTTCTTGTTTCACTTATTTATGCATTCATTGGTTGATTCCTCTAATGTGTCCCGACTGGGGATTGAACCAGCAACCCTGGCATATCAGGATGACACTCTAACATACTGAGCTACCTGGGCCAAGTCCCTAGTGTGTTTTTTACTATTAAATACTGCTGTAAAAGTCTGCTATGGACAGATATTCTTAATATGCCAAAAAGACTATAATATAAGTTTTGTTGAGAAGAAACAAAGGTAAAAATATAGATCTGCCACTATGCTAAAAGAACACCTTTTATCCAAAAACTGAAAAAAAATAAGCTTCTTTATCACTGTTAAAAGAAAAAAATGAACTAAAAGATATAAATATAAAAGTAAAATCATGATATCAACTAAATCCACTGAACACCTTGTAATAAACTAATCAAGAGTAAGACCTCAATGAAGAAAACTTAGTCCCGTAGAGTGCAGAGTTTTAAATGTCTGTACATCTCATGATTCAGAGAAGTGTTTTCCTATATTACATGTTCTCTTATAAATGACTGATTAAAACACATCTATGTAAAGAAATAAAATTATTTTTAAGATTAATAATATAGCTTAGTTGTCTAACTTTTGGAACAAATTAAAATGAAAAATACACAATTCATGATAATCATGTAAAATTGAAGATCATAAATTGCTCTCAACTCCCAAGGGTCTACCCAGATCCTTCCAGCAGAATTAATCTGTCAGTGATTGTATCGTTCAATTTCTTTATCCCAATATTATAACACCTATACAGTGTATTCAGTCCATTTCCACAATTGTGGAATTCAAGGATAATCCTTCATTGCAAAGTACTGTAGTGCATTGAATATTGAGGCACTGCTGTATATTGATGATCTTTTCACTTAAAAACATAAAATAACAAAATACTAAGACTCTAATAGGTGAAGTCTAAATTTTGTGGATTCCACTCTGCCCGTCCCTACAGTATCAATTCATACTGGACCCAGAACCAAGCTGTGGCTTTCAGCTAAGGGCTACTGAATCTTCCCTGTCCGTACTAACGTACAATAACTTCTGCGTGAAGAGCTAAGAGCTCACATTTTCCTCCTCTTACTTGCAGCCCAATGATCGGTATTTTACCTGACTTCTTTGTATATTTGGGTCTGCAGGTAAATGAGGACAAAAGTGATACCCCCCCATGTAGTTATTGTGAAGCTCAGAGGAGATCATGAACATAAAGCTATGAATACGGTGCCTAGAAATCAGAAAACGTCAGACAAAACTTTGTTTCAACTGTCTCCAGTCAGCACCAAGCCTGCTGTTGTCTGAACAGTTTTGTTGACTGGAAGGCTGAGCCCATCCTTCCCCTTGGCTCAGCCCTGAATGCATGTCGGAGTCATTTGGGAAACCTCGGAACAGAACCAGTGCTCAAGAGTCACCCTACAGCCCCAACCCAGAAACTGACTTCATTATTTTAGGGGATGGCCCAGACATCCATGTTTGTTAAAAGACTTCCAGGTAGTTTCAATATGAAGATAGTGTTAACAATTTTATTTAGACCATGGTCAGGCCCAACTCTCCTCTTTAAAGAGTCCTCATCATTTCACAGCCAGCATCTGAGACCTCTCTGCGGGTGTTATCTAGGCAATCTCCATTTAGAAAAAGGAGAGACATAATCTAAGAGACAAAGACCAATCCAGAGATAAAAAAGATTACTATAAAATTACAACATAACAGGAAATTCTTTAAGGAAAGACCAAATTTTTTTAAAGTAGGAAAAAAGAAGTAGCAGAATAGAAAAATAGAGAACAGTAGGGTTTAGTGAATGAAAAGGTAAAGATAGTCACAGCACTTAAATGTTCTTATAATGTACTTCAATTCCTATTATGTGTGCCTAAATTACATATGATCTCACTTGATCCTTACAACACTCCAACGAAGTACTATCATCTGCCTTCACACATGAGGACCAGGAGGCACTGAGGGGTCAGGTTGATGAGCCAAGGTCATATATTTAAACGGTGGGAGAGCTGGGGTTTCAGCCCAGGACTGATTCCAAACCCATTCCCTTAAACCTCATGCTGCACTATCACTCTGTCACAAAAGAAATCTTACCTAAGGCATACAAAAACCCTTAATTATTTTATTTCTAAACTCAAAGTGATATGTTACTATTAAAAAAAACTAGCAGCAGTGGTTACTTTTGAACAGTGAGATTATAGGTCATTTTTAACTTTATCTTTATTCGATAAATTTTTTATAATAAACATGAATTCATCCTTGAAAAACAAGTACAATTTTTAAAGCAAGTATACCACAGAATTTTTATCATTTACATAGTTTCTAATGTATTACCTTCCAAAACTACTGACACAATGGAAAACTTTCTCTTTTTAAAGTATATTTTCCACACAAGGGTATCCTTGTCAATTTTCTTCTCTGTAGTTTAACACACACACACACACACACACACACACACACACACACACAGAAGAGAATGGGAAAATGATTACCCGTGCACTGCCCCCCGTTGGTGGGGTCCCCGTAGTACCCGGGCAGGCAGTCCTGACACTGCTTCCCCGTGGTGAGGTTTCTGCACTGCTCGCACACATCGTTATGGATGCAAGTGCTGTGCCCATTACACTGGCAAGCTAAAGAAAACAGCAGAAAAATACGTTACTAATATCTGTACAATAAAACCAAGTGTAACTACTATCAAGGCAAAGACTTTATTTTCATAATCGGCATGGTAGCAAAGTCCTAAGGACATTTTCCAAGTTCTTTTCATGTATAATATATGTGGCTCAAACTATCAGTGCAGGAGAATAAATACGATAAATTCTGTTTAGAAATTCTGCTTTATACACTATAAAATGCACAGGTTAGAGATAAATTGGAACATAAAAGTTACAGCTAAGCAGGGGATACGTTTTAACATATTCCTAAAAGATTCATGTGAATATTATGTCTATTAAATTACATAAACAAAAGACTAAATAATCCACCTCTGATTTAAAAAAGGTTAAAATTATATTTACACATAATAACAAAGGATTGGTAAATATAGAAAAGTGTGTGGCAATAGGTCCTTACTTCAAGAAAATATATGTTAAAATTCACAAAAATACTACTTTTAAATTAATTTGCATAAATGTTTATCTTCTTTGGGCAAGCGAAGCTTCAGGGCTTAATTGAAATTCTATGTGAATGTGAACTAACAGAATCAGATATTTAAGCACGATATTTTTGTGTCTTCATACTATGAGATGTATTATGTCTTCATATTAATATTATAATAGCATCCGACAATTCTCAGATTATGAGAAAGTTCATATATGAAATCTCGCATCTTTAGTATTTATTTGGGGCATAATACTGACCTAGTTTGGTAACCGTTTGTCCAAACATCATCCTCACTGTCACCTTCATAATCTTTTTCATCATTATTACAACTGAGATAGCATTTAACTGAGCTTTCTCTCACTCTGGCCAGAAATGCCAGTGTTCAGGAGATTCCGATGGTTTGTGGTAGGCATGTACTCTGATTGGTCAGTTTACACACAGCATCAGTCTTAAAATATTGTAAATACCACCCCACTGCCAGACAATATACTAGATGATATAATAACATGAATTATATCATTTAATCATCTCAGCAATTCTCTATGGAAAGTACTATTTTAGGACCATTTCTAAGATGAGGAAGCCTGGGCGGCTAAGCAACTACCCAGAGCCACACAGCTAATCAATAGCACAAAGAAATGCATAATCAGAATGTATGAGTCAAAAGACATGAAACACCATACCACAGACATGTGCAAAACTTGGATGTGAAAGGAAAATCCCAAGAGACTACCATAAGGTCATCCATATCAGTTAACATTGAAGGGTGAAGAAATACACCCACATAAAAAGTAAAAACCAAATACCTTTATCTGACAAAAATTTTCAGAGGCATACCTCTGTTGTAACACAGCATATAAATGACATGGAATCATCATGGAAAAATGTTAAATAATCTTCACCATTCTTTTAATAAAATTGAGAAAAGTTATAATTTTCAGCTTTTATTATCATTTATTACATTATGAAACGGGAAAATTTAATAACAAAGGAAAATGTTCATGACAAATTAAGTGAAATAAAGATAAAATATTACGTTTAGATAATCAAATTTTGTTTTTAAATATTTAACTATGCCTATGGAAAAGTTAATAATGGTTACCTTAGTGTAGTAAGTTTTTCTGTACCATCAATTTCCTACAATAAATTCATATTACTTTTAAAATAAGAAACAATAATGTTAACTTTAATTTTTTAACATGCTTGAAAGTTTAAGGCATTCTTTCATAAAAAATTTATGTGAAACCTAGTGCACAGTGAATTAAATAATGTTAGTTCAGTGGTGTAAAAACAGTTTATCGAGTGCTCACTCTATGTAAAGCATTATCTGAAATAAATCAGAATAAGAGATGGGTTGCTTTAGGTGTTTTGTGAACTTCATGGTTACATGTGTATATGCTTTAACTACTGAATAAGAGGGCTGAATTTAGCAATTGCATCTAATCCTCAAAGATTTCCATTGAAACAATAAGAAAACTTGCCAGCAACAACAAGAATTTAGTTATGGTGACAACCCCACAAATAAAACAAGAAAGTAGTAACCTGCAATACCTCTGGAAAAGAAAAGAGGACCCCTAGTGTAATGCCACTCAAAGCCCCCTTTCCCAAAGTGAGTTCTAAAGCCAGGTCTGGGCCACGTGACCATGAAGAAGCAAAGCATGTTACCTGCATGCTTCCATACACCTGCTGGACAGTGTGATACAAGGATGCCTAAAGTTTCATGTAGTGAATGCACCACAGAGAAAGCATGTATATTTTAGACTTATCTGCAAGCTAATTTTCCAGGAAAAAAAAAAAAAGAATGGTCATTGTCATAGCTGTAATTAACACAGCAGCAATGGCCAAGGAGAGGACAGGTTACAGAACACAGGACCCAGGAGACATACTCTCTGGCCTGCTCACACAAGGGAGCTATACTGAACCATATTTATAATATTTGAAACCTTCAGTTAGAGCCCCTATCTGTGAGAAAAGTACTAAACACATCACAAACCCAGAGAAGTAGAAAAGAACCTTAAGTACACTGAGGTATGTGTATACAAGAATAAAATCACTTGTGAGAACTTAAAACCTGCTCCAAGTATGTATGTATGTTGGGTGGAAACTGACATCATCCATATGGTAGAGAAACCTCACATCAAACAATGTAAAGCATGTTCTGTAAGCAAGGAAAGCCAGATGCACCTTGCAAAAGCAGTTGTAAATGGCTCCTTGAAATACTTCTACAACTCAGGTCACACAAATACGAGGTCTGTCCCAAAAAAGCGGAGCCATTGTTAATATAACGAAAACAATTTGCATGACATCAATGTAACCTTGCAGCCAAGGAGAGTGGGTTGGAATGCACGTGTGAACAATAATAATGTCACTATACTGGTCAGTGTGGGTTGTTGAGGCCATTGAGTGAACATGTGTACTGTGTGGCTGTCATGCTCAAAATGACCTAGTGAGTAGATCAACAAATCTGCATCAAATTTTGCATTAAGTTTAAATATTTCTCCACAAAAACTATTTGGATGATTCAGATGGCTTTCAGGGACAATGAGATGAGTGCAGTGTAAATAAAAGCATAGCGCAAGTGCCCCAAGATGGTCGAGAATCTGTTGAAAGTGATCCACATTTTGGAAGGCCTGCAACAAGCAGAACACCTGAGAATGTTGAACGTGCATGAGCTGCAATCAACAAAGATCGGCAAGTGACAGTGTGAGAACTAGAAGCTGATCTGGGGATTCCAAACATTACTGTTTCTGAGATTTTGACAAAGGATCCTGGCGTGCAATGTGGCATGGCAAAATTTGTTCTGCAGCTTCTGCTACCAGAGCAGAAGGAACATCGTGCTGCGGTTGCTAACTTGATTCAAACTGCTACCAATAAATCAGATTTCCTCAAGAAGGTCATAACTAGAGATGAATTGTGGGTCTACAGGATGATCCAGCAATAAAGGCCCAGTTGTCCCAATGGAAGTCACCTGGTTCTCCATGCCCAAAGAGAGTTCAGCAGAGTCATAGCAAGATGAAGACCACGTTAACTGTTTTTTGATTGGGAAAGTGTTGTCCATCATGAGTATACTCCTCTAGGCCAAACAAGTAATAAGGAGTACTACATCAATGCTGTTCATCAGTTGAAAGATGCAATACAATGAAAACAGCCACAGCTATGGGCAACTGGTGATTGGCAGCTTCATCATGACAATGTGCCTACTCATGCATCATGTCTTGTGCAGAATTTTTAATGAAATATCAAATAACCCAGGTGTCTCAGCCCCACTATAGCCCAGATTTGGTGCCCTAAGACTTCTCTTTTCCCAAAACTAAAATTCCCTTTGAAAGGGAAGAGATTTCAGACCATTGATTAGATTCAGGAAAATGCAACTGGGCAGCTGATTGCAGTTCTAACACAGGATTTTGAAGAGAGTTTTGAACACTGGAAGAGACACTGGGAGAACTGTGTGAGGTCCCAAGGTGCCTACTTTGAAGGGGACTGAGGTGTCATTGCCTTACATATAATGTTTCTTATATCTTCTTCCATAAATGTCTCTATTTTTTATATTCCTTGGCTGGATACTTTCCAGACAGACCTTGTATACTACAGAATAGAGAATTGGAAGACTTTTTCCTGTAAATAGCTCAATAATAACTATTTCAGGCTTTGTAGACGATACAATCTATGTTACAACTACTCACATTTGCCATTGCAGGCAAAAGCAACCATATAAAATAAGTAAACAATTGATAATAGCTGTAATCCTACAAAACATTGCTGACACAGATAAGCAATGGACTAGGTCTGACCTGCAGTCTCTGGTTTGCAAACCACTGACATAAAACACACAACTATAACTAACACTTCAAAATGAAAATTTATGAGTTATCATAAAGGAGAGTCAGGAGAAATGAAAGAGAAAAAAGGAGAATTACACCCCAAAATGGGAGTAAAAGGAAAATTAGAAGGCAATAAAAAATATTCAAAATAGTTAAAAACAAAACATTTTTAAACTATGCTTAAAAATAAAGGTATATATCAAAACATAGAAATTATAATAAAGAACTAATGAAAATTATGAAGTAGAAAAGTGTGATAACTACAATAAAAAATACACTAGGGGGATTCAACAGTAGACTTGAACTGACAGATGAATTAGCAGCCTTGAAGAGAGATCAAGAGAGATTATGTAAACTGAAGTACAGACAGAAAAAAGTGAAAAAAATTAATAGAGATTCAGATAAATGTGGGACACAGTTAAGTGTACCCCCACATGCATAATGGGAATGTTGGAAGGTTAGGGGGAAAAAAGGGGCTAAAATTTGAAGAAATAATTCCTTAAAACTTCTCAAAGTTGATAAAAATCGTTAATCTACATGTCCAAGAAGCTTAACAAACTCTAAATATGATAAATATGAAGAGATCAATAGACATATTACAATAAAAATGATAAAAGCCAAAGGCAAAAAGAAAATCTTGAAAGCAACAAGACAAAATATGACTCCTCACTTATAAAGAAGTCCAATGAGATTAACAACTGACTTTCACTCAGGAACAATGGAGGCCAGTAGGCAATGGGATAGTAATTCAAAGCTCTCCAAGAAAAACTATCAACCAAAAATTTTCTAACCAATAAACCTCTTTTCAAAAAATAATGTAAAATAAAGATATTAACAGATAAACAAAAGTTAAGAGAATTCATTGGCAGCAAATCCACCATACAAAAATTCTAACAATAGTTCCTCCAGATGAAAATACATAACCTCAGAGAGTAATTACTCTCCATATAATCAAAAAGAAAACACTGGTAATAGTAATTCTGTCATTATAAAAAAAGTAAAAATAATATTTTTTCTATCTTCTGTTATATAAGTTTTTAAATTTTATTTTAAAACATAGATGATGGTATAGCTGGGCATTTAAGATATAAAAATGTAATATACTTCCCAATGACAACAAAAAGAATAGAGTGGAAAAATCTATATTGAGATGAAGACATGACATGGTATTACTACATAGTAATTTAGATCCACAGGAACAAGACACGATATGGCATTACTAAATAGTGATTTAGATCCACAGGAACAAATGAAGAAAACCAGAAACAGTGAATACAAAGATTAATATGCCAAAAGCTATAAATACATACTTGCCCTCCTTTCTTCTCTCAGATCCTTTAAAAGACATAAAATTATATAAAAAAACTACAATTTATTGTTGATTTTGCAACATATAATATGTATAACAATACCACAAAAGAGGAAGAAAGAGAAAAGACCTATATAAATAAGTTAGATTCTTTCCATATACTAACCAGAATGAAGTTAGTATTAATCTGAGGCATATTTTAATAAAATGTAACATGGTAAACTCCACAGTAACCATTCAGAAAAATAACTCAAGAAATATAGTAAAAAATCACCAAATAAATCAAAATGTTACATTAGAAGAAAAGATTCACTTACTATAAAAAATTAATGAAGAAAAGAGGAACAAAACATCATGGGGCATATAGGGGAAAAATGAAAAGTAACACATAGATTCAACTATATAAATAATAATATTAAATCTGCATGGATGAAAATTCAATCAAAAGGCAGAGACTGGATAAAAATCAAAGATTTATGTATGTTATATCTACAAGAAACATATCTCAAGATACAAGTAGATTGAAAAATTAATGGATGGAAAAAGATATACTATTCAAACAGCAACCAACAGAATATTAGAATGGCTATACAAATATCAGATAAATAAACTTTTTAAAATGTTACTAGAGATAAACATCTTATAATTAAAAAAAGCAACCCATCAAGAAGATACAAAATTTGTAAACACATATATACCTAATAACAGAACATCTAACTACATGCAGCAAACACTGTCAGAAATTAAAATATCCAATTTAACATCAGCTGTTGGAGACTCCAATACCACACTTTTAATAATGAATAGAACAACTAGAAAGAAAATCATCAAGGGAACAGAAAACTTAAATAACACTATAAACCAAATCAAGGATACACTTTATATTATGTCATAAAACAAACACCAATAAATTTAAAAGGACTGAAGTCATATAGAGTGTGTTCTCTAACCACAATTGAATTAAATTAGAAATCAATAATTTGCCCAGAAAAAAAAACTTAGCAAACCACAAATATATTAAAATTAAACAACACATTCCCAAATAACCAGTGGCCCAAAAAATCAGAGGGAAATTAAAAATGTCAAGTAAATAAAAATAAAAACATAAAAATTTACAGAATGAAGCAAAAACACTGCTCAGAAAGAAATTTATGGTTGTACAAGCCTATACCAAAAAACAAAAAGAAGTCTCAAATCAACTTAACTCTACACCTTAAGAAACTAACAGATATATAGAACATTAAACTTAAAGCAAACAGAAAAAAAATATTAGTATGAAAATAGATGAAATGCAGAGTAGAAAAACAATATAAAATATCAATAAAGCCAAAAGTTTGTTCTTTGTAATGATCAATGAAATTGACAAAACTTTACTTACCAAATAAATAAATAAATAAAAGAGAGAAGACACAAATTATTAACATCAAGAATGAAAGAGAAGACACACTACTGACAAAGAGTGAGGGGAAGCATTACTGAAAAAAACCCCACTATAAACAACTCTATGACAATCTAGATAATTTAGGTAAAATGGGAAAATTCTTATAAAGTCACTAACAACCAAAACTGACTCAAGAATAGAATAGAAACTATAAATAAGTTGTATCAATAAGGAGATTGAGTTACTAATCAACAAGTTGTCAGAAAAGTATAACCCAAGATCAAGTGGCTTAAATAGTGAATTCTATCAAATGATTAAAGAAGAATGAACACTGATTATTCACAAACATTTCCAAAACAATCAAGCAAAGGAGATACTTCTTAACTCATACTATGAAGCCAATATTACCTGAACACAAAAAATAAGACAAAGTCATCACAAGAAAAGAAGATGACAGACTAATATCTTTTGTGATTACGGCTGTGAAAATCCTCAGCAGAACACTAGAAAACTGAATCAATTAGCATATAAAAAGGACTGTATACCATAACTAAGTGGAATTTATCCCAGGAATTCAAGATTCTTCAAACATATGAAAATTAATCAGGTAATACACCATACTGATACAGAAACAAAGGGAGAAAAATCCACAGGATCATCTCAATAAATGATAAATACTCAACATTAGGAATAGAAAAGAACTGTCTCAATTTGATAAAAGGCATGCATCAAAAATTCATAGCTAACATCATATTTAATGGTGAAAAACTGAAAGCTTTCCTTTTTATATCGGAATAAGTAAAAAATCTTGTCTCTTCTGTTCAACATTGTAGCAGAGGCAATAAAGGAAGAAAAAGAAATGAAAGAATTCAGATTTAAAAGAACATATGAAACTATTTGCAGATGATCTTACATATATAAAACTCTTAAGGAATCCATAAATAATTAATTAAGCTAATGAATGAGTTCAGAAATGTTGTAGGATAAAAGATCAATTACTAGAGAAAAATCAGTGTTATTCTTTTTCTGTACAGTTACAATGAACAATCCAAAAATAAAATTAAGAAAATAATACAACCTACAATAGCATCAGAAAAATATTAAATAATTAGGAATACATTTAACCAAAGAAATGGATGACTTGTACATTGAAAACTACAAAATATTGTTGAAATAAATTGATGGAAAGATATTCTGTATTAATGGATTGGGAGACCTAATATTATTAAGATACCAATTCATTCCAATTAATCTACAAATTTAATGTACTATCTATCAAATTCCAGCAGACTTTTTTTAATAGGAATAATTTCCTATTGTTACTCCTCTTGTCTAAGCAGATCCTAAAATTCATATTAAATCACAAAGGAGTCAGACTAGCCAAAACAATCTTGAAAAAGAACAGGAAAACTGAATGACTGAAATGTCCTGGTTTTAAAACATACTACAAAGATACAGTGATCAAACCAGTGTGGTATTGGCATAAGAATAGACATATAGATCACCGCAATAGAATTAGGTCCAGAAATAATCCCATAAATCTGAAGTCAACTGATTTTCAACAAGGATGCCAAGACCATTAAATGGGGAACATTAACTGCTTTAGCAGTAAATGGTGCTGGAATAACTTGATATGCACAGGCAAAAGAATGAATTTGAACACATACATCACACCATATATAGCAATAAACTAAATATGGACCGAAGACTTAAAGTAAGAGCTGAAATTATAAAACTGTTACCAGAAAAATATAGATGTAAATCTTCATTCCTTTGGATTACGTAACAGCTTCTTAGATCTGACACCCAAAGCACAAACAACCAACAGGAAAAAAAACCAGATACACTGGACATCATCAAAATAAAAAAAACAACAACTTTCCTGTCTCAAATGACAACGTAAAACCAGAAGAAACTAGAAGAAGTGATTAACAGAATTTAGCAAAACCAGATGATGTAGAATCATGAATAAAAATGCTTTAGTACAGTCAGCTTGGATGCTATGTTAAATACTAATAAACAAATGAAATGTAGATTTAAGAGAAAATTGGAAACACCTAAAGAAAGAATGAGTACATTGGAATACAGATCAAAGGAGGTGCAAGGAAAGAAAACATAGAAATGCCAGTCAGAAGTTAGGGACGCGGTGAAAAAGCCGAACAGTAGCGGAGTGAACTCCTGGAACAGAAAACAGTGACACGGGAGCAAGTGCCAAGGCTGAGGAGACAACGGCAGAAAACTTTACAAAAATGATGAAAAACATGAAGCCACAGAGTATAAAAGACAAAACTGATACTTAGGTGCATCATATTGAAATTACTAACATCCAAAAACTGAAAAGAAAAATCTATTTTAAAAAGTCCGAAGGAGGAAAAAGAACATACTGCTTTTAAAAGATAAACAACAGAGAAACTCTGAAGAGAAATGGAGGAAGCCAGAAGAAAAGAAAATTACATCTTTAAATTACTGAAAACTGTATCTGTCAACTTAGGATGCTATTTCCAGTAAAAAAAAAATTTGTCAAATATAGACACACATACACAATAAAAACCTTTTTCATAGACATGAAAGCAATAATTTAATGCCACAATGAGAAAATAAAAACACTGTATTTAAGTTAAAGTTCAACAAGCTAAAGATATATTATAGCAGAAGGAAATTCAGACCTATAGGGAAAAAACGACGATCACAGGAAATGGCCCATATACGGGTAAATAAAAATAATTTTTCTCTGCCCTGGTTTCTGTGGCTCAATGGATTGAGCACTGGCCTGCAAACCAAAGGGTCACCAGCTTGATTCCCAACCAAGGCACATGCCTGGGTTGTGGGCCAGGTCCCCAGTAGGGGGCGTGTGAGAGGCAACCACACATTGATGTTTCTCTCCCTCTTTCCTTCCCTTCCCCTCTGTCTAAAAAATTAAATAAAATATCTTTTAAAAAGTATTTTTTTCTTATCATTTTGTAAGAAAACTATTTAAAGCAAAAATAATAATGTATGGTTAATAACATATAAAAAAGTAAATTATATGGCAATAATTACACAAAGGACAGGAAGAAAACAAATAGAATTACACTGTTGTAATATTCTTACCTTATATATGAAGTAGAATAATACTGATTCAAGGTAGACTGTGATAAGATAAAGATGACTATTACAATCACTACAGCAGTCACTAAAAAAAACACAAAAGAGGTATAGCTAAAAATCCAACGAAAGTGATAAAAAAATGGACTTAAAAAACACTCAATTAATCCAAGAAAAGGCAAAAGGAGAAACAAAGAACAGAGGAAAAAAATAAAGAAAAAAATTTTAAACAAATACCATAATGGCATGACTTAATAATACTAATATTGTATTAAATCTGAATTGATTTCACACTCTGATAAAGGACAGAGATTGTCAAACTAGATTTAAAACAAACAAACAAAAAATACACAAGACCTATGTGCTGTTTTCAAGAGATTAACGGTAAATAAAAACACACTGACAGAAGACTTCCCCTGCTGCCCAGGAAGCATTAACCACTCGGATAAGTGACCTCTAGTGGTGACAAGCACACGGATGAAGCAGCCACTTTCGAATATCACAGGCAGCTCAGGAATGACACGCCCAGAGAAGGCAAACAAACTCTGACTACCTGGAAGAGATTAGAGGACGCAACCCAGCGAGGGAAACCCAAATAAGCGCCAGACGTCTCACTCAGTTGAGGAAACAAAGCTCAAAGTTCAGGGAGGTCACAGTGGCTGCCACTTGTGGAACAAAATACTACGGAAGAGAGGTTGCACAGCAGTCTGCAGAGAGGACCGAGTCTTTGACCAAATACTGAATTGAACGCAGTGCGAAACTCGGTGAACCTGGAGAAGGAGCCACCAGAAAACCCGCAGGTCAAGCAATGCCAGGACCTCACAGAGGACTGGGAATAGTCTGCATTCCCACTGGCCAAGGGGGAGAGATCTCCTAATCCAAAGGGCATTGTATAGAGCCCACAAAAAGGTACTCTTAGTGGGAATAAATTCTCACTGGACTCAGACTGCTATGTACAGGTCCTGACAAACCTTAAAAACAATTTTTTTTAAATTGATCATACAAATCCCACGTAACATAACTGCATGCCAGAATAAAGTGCAACACACTAAAAGAAATACAACAAAATTGAGTAATAAACTACAAAAATCACAATGCCTAGGATACCATACAAAGTAACTGAGCTGGAAATTCTGATCCATAATTAGTAGAAAAGATACATGTATCAGTAGAAACAGATGAAGAAATGGCACAAAAGATGGAATGAGCTGAGAAGGATTTTTAAAACAGCTATTAAAAGTATTATCCATATACTCAAGAATACAGAAAAAGAGAGAAATGGAAAATATCAAATAACTAAAATATGATTTCTAATGATGAACAATAAAATATGCAAAGTGAAAAATAAATTCACTGGGGAAAGAAAAGTCTTTTCATCAAATGGTGTCAGACACCTAGATACACTTGCAAAAGAATGAAGTCCCTTTCTGACAACACCTATAAAAGGTGATCAAAACAGATCCAAGACCCCAATGTAAAAGCTAAAACTATTAAACTTTTTTTATTTTTTAAATTGTTATGTATTGATTTTAGAGAGGAAGGAAGGAAGGAAGGCAAAGAGAGAAAGAGAGAGAAAGAAACATCAGTCTGTCATTCCACTTATTTGTGCATTCATTGGTTGCTTCTCATATGTGATCAAATCCACATCTTGGTGTATCAGGCCAATGCTCTAAGCAACTGAGCTACCTGGCCAGTGCGAAACCATTAAACCCTTAAAAGAAAAGACAGGCATAAATCTTTGGTATCTGATGTTATGCATGGTTTCACAGGAATGTCATCAGTAGCACAAGAAACAAACAAACAAAAAGTAGATAGGACAACAACAACATTAAAAGTGTCTGACTCAAACGACACTATCAAAAAAGTGAAAAGACAACCCACAGAATGGGAGGAAATATTTGCAAATCAATTTTTGATATGGGATTTGTATTCAGAATATATAAAGAATTCTTATAGTTCAATAACAAAAAGACAAATACCACAATTCGGCAATGGGCAAAGACTATGACAGACATTTCTCCAAAGAAGACACACAAGTGGCCAAAAGCACATACAAAAAATGTTCAGCATCATCAGCCAAGAAGAAATGGCAAATGAAAACCACAGGAGATACCACTTCACCATCTGGCAAAGCTGTGGAGTAACTGGAACCCTCGTGCACTGCTGGTGGGAACGCAAGACAACGCAGCAGCTTTCAGCCGGCCCGGCGGCTCCTCAGAAGGTCCAACCAAGTTCCCATTTAACCCAGATATTCCATCCCAAAGTACTGAAAACATGTCCACACATAAACTTGTACATAGATGTTCACAGAAGCATTATGCAAAAAGCAAAAAACCAGGAATGCCCTAATGTCCATGAAGTGCTGAATGGATAAGCAAAATGCGGTATCCTCCCATGACGGAAAATTACTTGTTAACAAGTCTACCGTGACATACTATGACATGAATAAACCATGAAAATGTTATGCATAGGGAAAGAAGCTAGTCACAAAAGACTACAATTGTATGATTCAATTTATATAAAATATCCAGAATAGGCAAACCCACAGAGACAGAAAGATTAGTGGTTGCCTGGGGCTGACAAGGGTAAGTGGGGGTTTAACATTCAGTGACTGCTAACAAGTATCTGGTTTCTGTTGGGGATGAAAAAATGTTTTTAAATTCACTGTAGTGTTGGCTGCATAATTCTGTGAATATAATAAAAACCACTGAATTATACACTTTAAATTTTTTAATTTATTGATATTTTGAGAGAGAGAGAGAGCGAGCACAGCATGGATTTGTTGGTCCAGTAGTTTCTGTATTCATTTGCCTCTTGTGTATGCCCTGGCTGGGGATCGAACCCACGACCTTGGAATATCAAGATGATGGCCCTACCAACTGAGCTACCCATCCAGAGCTGCTATACATTTAAATGAGTAAACTGTACGAAGTGATAGTCTTATGAGGAAATGAAGCTAGATTATAGTACTCAGTTATTTAATCAAACACTAATGATCACCTCTGGAGTGTGGCGGGGACCAGTACATACAATGGGATATTCCCTCTGATGATTAGGTATGTTGCGTGGCACAGCTGAGTTTAAAAAGAGATCATTCTGGATGAACCCAATCAGATGATCCCTTGCAAGGCATCGGAATCTACTTGAAGGAAGAGATTAAAAGGTGAGAGATGCCCTTTGAGTTTTGGGGACTCTACAGTACCAGCTGGAGATGAAGGGGGACGTC
The DNA here is from genome assembly GCF_019186645.2 of Phyllostomus hastatus. NCBI lineage: Eukaryota > Metazoa > Chordata > Mammalia > Chiroptera > Phyllostomidae > Phyllostomus > Phyllostomus hastatus. The sequence goes on along the minus strand of NW_025334004.1, from coordinate 24,303,167 downwards.
AGGGAAAGAATGTGAGTGTTCTTTAGAAGCTGAAGTGGTCGCAGCCAGCCAGCCAATGGGAAAACAGGCACCTCAGTCCCACAACTAAAAGGAACTGAATTCCACCCACAATATGAAGGAGCTTGGAAGCAGACCCTCCCCCAGAGCTTCCAAAGTAAACTCAGCCTGGCCGACACCTCGCGCTCAGCCTCTGGGACCTGGAGCACAGAAGCCAGCCAGGATCCGTTTAAGATTCAGATATGTTGTATGAGTCAACGGTTTGTTCTTTCTTGTTTTTATATGTATTTCAAAGGTCATGCAGCGGGTATGGTTTCACCCTGTGCCAGATCCCCTTGGTCCATCTGGTTTCAGAGCAACAAATCGCCGGCGTCACACCAAAAGCGAATTCTGACATAGTTTTTTTACTTTCCTGCTGCACAATTTTCAAGAGTGCGGGGGAAAGTTACTAATCAGACGTGCTGGCACAGCTCGGAAGTACAATACCCCAGAGGCACCAATCAGCCAATGGGGGACGAGAGTTTGTGCATAAATGCCGGATCCCCCTTGTGCCTTCATGAGTTTAACTCTGAGGAACCTTCCACATGGTTCTTCCTAGGTCCTTGGTGGGTCTGAGTCCACATTTCCCCGTGTAGGAGACACCTGAATAATGCACTTTGACGGGGTTTTTCTCTGTTCTCTGAAATTCTCTCCTATGTCAACGGTGTCTCCTAGGTTCACCTCCCAAATAAACGATCCTACCCAGTCCTGAGCCAGGCTGCTACCTGTTCTAGAACACTCTTTCCCCACATGTCCCCCGCATTTATTCCCTCATCTACATATTACTTGTCACCCCTCAGTGAGAGCTTCTCTTGCCACCCAATTTAAATAGCAAGCCTTACTTCCCCCTTCCTTGCCTTGTTTGTTTAATAGCACTCACCACCACCTAACTTACACGTATGTGTGTGTGTAACTAATTGTTAACTTCCATTAGAATACAGTTACTATGGATGCAATGATTTCAGTCTAATTTGTTCATTGGTATATGTCTAACATCTACAATACTCCTACACATAGTAGGCACTCAAAAATACATTGAATAAATTAATTTTTCAAGAAGGTTGATTTACTCAGTATTAGAGTAAATCAAGACTTCCTATGGGAGAGGACCTGAAAACTAGTAATTATTGACCTTCAACATTGAATGGTAGTGAATACCAATGGCAACTTTTCAAAACGAGGCCAGTGGACTTCATCATAGGAATTACAGAGAAAATTCCCATACTTAGTATGAATTTGACTGGACCCTCAGACTTACCTTTGAATTCTAAAACATTATAATACTAGGATAGAACACAGCTATAAGCCAACATTATTTCATCTAAACTATTGACATGAAACCCAATCTAATAATTATACGCAATGCATCTGGTTACTCTGTTTAATGATTCCAAACAGAATACCATCTATGCAACAGAAATGAGTATAGGGAAGAATATTTTTTTATCACTGAATTTTGAGCCTCATCTTCATTGTTATTTTTTTGTATATATTTATGACAAGAAAGGGAAAAAATATTTTTGGTTTTGAAATTGTTTGAACAATAATTTGATCGAAAAACAGAACTGTTGGAAAACCTGAAACTGTTTTCATCGCATTCTTATTACCTGGACACTGGATAAAGGACCACTCGTAGTTCTTTTCTTTGGGACAAAGGCTGGTGTCAAGAACCACCTCGTTGTTGTGCATTCCAACAAGCTTCAGGGGTCCTCGGGAAGACCCTTCGACGCAGTGTCCTCTCCCCGTATTGCTGGGGTCGTTGCACCAGCCGCACCCAGGCTGCTCCAGACACTGTCCGCAGGTTCTCAAGCCGGAGCAATTCTGGGCTGCAAGATCAGAGCATGAACAAGCACGTTATAGGACCTTACATTCAAACAGAACTGTAAGCTAATGGAAAAATAAACATGATCTGAAAAAGAGCCCAGAGAAGGTCATCTGTAGTTTAAACAGTCCTGTAACAACGTCTAACGAGCAACTACTTAGCCCAAAGAAAACATTCACCATGAGCAAAGAGGAGATAAAGGAGACTTGAGGTTAAAAATGTGTGGTGACTCTGATGCGGAGGAAAATGAAGTCAGAACTTAAAGCCTCTTGAACTCTGCCAGGATGAGGACCCTCCAGGAGCCTATTCAGGGTCCTGAGGCCCCCATTTCCCCTTGTCTGGGATGTAGAGCCTCATCAGCTGTTCCCGTACCTAGTGAGGGCCTTCAAGGAAAATCTGCTTCCGCTCAGCGTGCAGGTGATGCCTGTCCGTCCCCTGCGAGAGCCAAGCCACATCGGGACTGCCTCGCATGGACGATGCTCTCTCCAGGGGTCCGAGACACCAGTATTTGGCTACCGTGTGATGAGTGAACTGGATCTCACCCAGACAGCCCAGCTGAACGGGCACGTGGAACCCGGGTCCTCTGCCTCATTCAGGCAACCAGCAGCACAGGCTGACTCGGACTTGCAGGGCTGCAGAATCTATCACTCCGAGGCTCACTCACTGAAGCTCAACCTTTTTTGTTTAACTGACGTGTAACCTATGACCCTCAACAAAGCCTATCAAGACCGGGAAGCCTTTTCCAAGGATGAACTTACTAGATACTCTGCCACCCTGGTTTATAACAGTTCCTGCATATCTGACATTGGGCTGAGACTTTATTACATTTACTGAGATTTTGCTCAGTGGCAAACTCTACAGGTACACTTCGTCTTGGAAATTGTGTATCCACAGAAGACGGTGACACAGGGACAAGGCACCATGAACAATGACTTCTGGTCACACTTTTTCCCCAAGGGGGAAAAGAAGGAAGATTTCTGGCAGACTCAATTTCACTGCTGTGGGAGTAATAACTTAATTGCCACTCGGTGTTGTAGTGTCACTGGAAACAAAAACGCTCCTCAGACTGCTGCAGACAATGGCGCGAGCGTCTCAGTGAACATCAGGAATTCAATATGAATTCACAATTCACTGTGCGGGGGTAATAGGATATTGGGTTAAAGTACTCATCAATTACAATGTGATTTGTTGTTACGAATTTTTTGCATGCGAAGCATTTCAGAGATTGGATGTAAGAAGGTGGAAAATGAATACCGTCTCTTCTGTTTCTTTAATGATAAAATTAAAATATGAAGAATATTCTTTGAGTCATTAAACACAAGTGAGTAATGTTAACCCTGTGGAAAATTCATTCCTGAGCATTTAATGCTGACTCAAAAACTGACAGAGTCTAATGGTTTTCCTTTTTCTTACAGAAAACAATAATGACATGAAAGCTAAGTTATGGATGGTACAGAAGCTATGTATGAGCTACAAGAAACTAGAGCAATCATTTTTACTTTATTTTAGGCTTCTGAATGATTAAGTTGTAAATTCTTTACTACGGTTTTAATGCATAGAAACATTTGAAAAATCAATCTGTAAGAAATTATGTCATCAAATGATGACTGAAGATTTCCGGTTTCCAGGCCAGCAGGTAAGGAGCTTAGAAGTCTCCACTCCATCCTAACGAAAAGTGAAAAAGCAGCACAAACTCAAAGACCACCAATTCTTCTTAGACCCATCAGAGAAGTGAGGTCTCGGGGCACAACACTACCCTTCAACTTGCACAGACAGACAGGTGGACAGGGAGCATCTCAGTTTACCAAGGTTACCTCTGCGGGCACCAGGGCCAGGGTAAGCCATCCGAGCTGTCATTGATGCACTGCTGGAGGCTGACTGCGAGAATTCAAGTCTCCAGGGGACCCAGTCACAGGAGGGACCCACACCTCTGGGAGCTTTATCTCCAGGAGCTCTGCCAGGTCCCCCTGGGCAATATCCAAGAAAAAGCCCCCTGTGCTCCAAGCAGGGGGGAAAGGAAAAGGAATGACTTTAAGATATGCCAGAATATTCTGTTCTTCTGAACAAACCCTTGGAGAAACTATTTAAGAAAGTCTGACCAGCTGGGGTTTTATCAGATCCTACCTCACCCAATTACAGGGAAATACCCAACACTAGCATGGGACGGGAAAGAGAAATGCACAGACTCAGCTCCCCGCAGCAGCCATCCCATACCATCCAAGAGGGGGAAAATACCAGGGAGCTCGTGAAATTCACAGTATGGGGCAGAGGCCCACCGAAAGACTGAGACCTGATCACAGAACTATAAAATACTTCCCCTCCTTCACACCTTTCCACCACATCACTAAGGTCAACTTCCAGCACTTTCTGTGACCCGCATATCATATCTGGCTATCAAGAAAAAATTCCAAGGCATATGGAAAGGCAAAAAAACCCCACCAATTCAAGACACTGAACGAGCATCGGCCCAGACACGACAGGGATGCTGGAATTACCAGACCAGGAATTTAAAACAGCTCTGATGAACAGGCCGTGGGCTCTAATGGGTCAAGTCAACAGCATGCAAGAACAGATGGGCCAAGGAAGCAAAGTGACACGTAAGAAAATTGAGATGACCTTGGGTTTGGCGATACTTTAGTTATGACACCAAAGGCACAACCCATGAAAGAAAGAATTGATAAATAGAACTTCATTAAAATTCAAATGTATTCTTCTCTGCAAAAGGCACTGTTGAAGACATGAAAAGGCAAGGCATACACTGAGAGAAAATATTTGAAAAAGATACATCTGATACACAACTCTTAAAACTCAGTATAAGAAAACACAAAACCCATTTTAGAAAATGGGCTAAAGACACCTTGCCAAAAAAAGATACACAGATGGCGAGGATGAAGAGGAGCTGCACAACTTACGTCATCAGGGAACGCAAACTAAAACAACAGTGATACCACCAGGCACCTGTATGAAACGGCCAACACCCAGAACACTGACACCACCAAATGCTGGAGACCATGCGGAACTGGAGGGAAACACAGTAACCCCCAATCACTGGCAGTGGGAGTACAAAATGCAAGAACTTTTACAGGCAGTTCGGCCATTTCTACAAAATGAAACATACTTTACCATACTATCCAGCAATCACGCTCCTTGCTCTTCCCCACAGAAACTGAAAATGCACGTCCACATAAAGACCTGCACGTGGGTGTGGACAGCAGCTGTTCGCACAATTGCCAGAACTGGGAAGTGCCCAAGGTGTCCTTCAGTAGGTGGACGGATAAGTAAACTGTGGTACATCCAGACAAGGGAATACTATTCAGCTCTAAAAATAAATGACCTATCATGAAAAGACATTTAAAAACGTAAATATATATTACTAAGTGAAAGAAGCCAATTGAAAAAGGCTATATTCTGTATGATTCCAACTATATCACATTCTGAAAAAAGGCAAAACTATGGAGACAGTAAAGAAATAATAATAATGATTGCCAAGAATTAGGAGAAAGTGGGGGATGAAGAGGCAGGGCGCTGAGGACTTTCAGGGCCGTGGAACCACAGCGTATCATACTCTAATGATGGACACGCACCACTCTACATGTGTCGACCCCCACAGAATGGACCTCACCTAGGGCTACCCTTGATGTGAACCACAGCCTTGGGCGACAGCGGTGTGTCAGTGCGGGTAGCCAGTGCAGCTAATGCAGCACTCCGGTGGGGGTGCTGGCCACAGGGGAAGCTGTGCATGTGCGGGGGGAGGGGTGGGGTGGGCGGGGCAGAGGGTGTATGAGAAACCTGTTCCTTCCTCTCAATATTGCTGTGACTGCACCGAGTCCTAAAAATAAAACTTAATTAATTTAAACAAAAGATCACCTTCCCTAACTGTCAAGAAAAAAAAAGTTTAAATCAAGCATATACATAAACCTCTAAAATACTGGAAAAAATATAGATTTCTAGCCCTGGCTGGTGTAGCTCAGTGGATTGAGCACAGGCTGCGAACCAAAGCATCGCAGGTTCCATTCCCAGTCAGGGTACATGCCTGGGTTGCAGGCCACGGCCCCCAGCAACCGCACATTGATATTCTCTCTCTCTCTCTTTCTCCCTCCCTTCCCTCTCTAAAAATAAATAAATAAAATCTTTAAAAAATCTTTTAAAAAAAGGCCATTTTCATATTAAAAATATAGAGAGAGATTTCTGAGATGTATACTACATTCTTATGTTTCTTATTCCATTTTCACCATATCAATTTAATTACATTTTTATTTGAGCTTTTATATATTAAGAACTAAATCTTCCATTATTGCTTCAAATAATCCCCTTGGATTTCATTTTCACAAATAGAATATCCAGCTCCTTAAAATATATTAATTATTAATAATTCCAGTTATTAGCAAAGCTTTCTTAGAAACCATCAGGCAAAATTTGTCTTAAAATATATTTCTCCTCTTCAATTTGTGAATTTTAAGCATTACTATTACAATATAATAACTGGATAATACTGAAGAATATTGCAAACTCCCTATTTGTTTCTCATGTGCAAGGAAAAGTTGCCCTCAGGTTCCATTTACTGGAAAACCTCGGATGAGACAAAGTATAATGCCTCACTTCCCACGGGGATGCACAGGGCACAGAATTGTAAAAGCTGTGAGACAAAATCTTAGCAAAGAGATGGAAAATACAACTGAATTTGAAAAATACTGAGATATCTAGAAATCCTAACAACTGTTTACTCTCTGGATATATTAAATAGGAGAAAAAATAAGAAAGTAAAGAACATTTTTAAAAAGTGAAGAAACTACTCTTCAGATTGAAAACCAATGAGAGTCCCTTTTTAAAAATCCACATCAACTGCTGGAAAACAATTTAAACAAACTACAAAATTCTATTCCAACTGTAAAGAAAAATATCTTAAAAGCTCTCAAAGAAAGGGAAAAACTGTTCCCCAAAGAAATGAACATTAAATTGGCCCGAGAAGCTGATCCCCATCAAATGCTAGAAGTTCTAAGGAGAGAATTATTTAGAACTCCACATTCACGCCAATCTGTCATTCTATCAAAAATATTAATACACTTTTAGACATGCAGACACTCAAAAAGTGTACCAGCCACAGATGTATTTAGACAGAATTACTGAAGACTATTCTCCAAAAGATGAGCAGGTGAGAACGAAGAAATGAGATATAAGACAGATTTGGGAGTGGAGAAGACAATGTAGACCTAACTCGAAGCAATTTTTAGAAATTTCTTGAGAGTCGAAGAGCTTGGGTACTTCTCAAACTCCCTTTTCCCTACCTGTTAGCCTTTTCTATTGTAAAATATAACACACATACAGAGAGGTACACAAATTGTGATATAATATATAAATTACAATATAATACAATAAATTACTGTAAATAAATATTTTGCACCTGCACCCAGCCCAGAAGTGCACCCCTACCTCCTTTGCATCCTTTTCCCAGTCAGCACCCCCAATCTTCTCCCAGGAGTATCTGCTGACCTTCATAAGAGTAACTTTTTGCCTTACTCCAGAGCTAAATATTCATTGCTGCACCATATAATGCAGCTCTGACTACTTTTGTATTTCATGTCCGTAAGTGGAGTCATATAGGATGTAATCTTTTCTTTCTGGCTTCTTTCACTGAGTACAAATGGGGTTGGAAAGACAAACGTGACCATCGCAGCAAGACAGGCTGAGCACCCGTCTCCAGCACTGATACTCGACCTCCTGGGCAGCTGGCTCCTAGTTAGAAGATGTTTCCAGTGGTAGCGAGACCACGGTGTGCCTGCAGCAACCCCACTGCCGCACACGTGATCAACACATGTGATCAGACACACCACCGTTCCTTATCAAAGCTCCTGAGAAGGAACAGAGGCAGGGGGGCCAGCCTATGAGGTGTCCAGCCACACCCACCCCAGGAACACCTCTCACTGCATGCCGAGAGGCTATGAGAACAAAATGCACGCGGCAACCGCAGCCTGCACGCTCCAGCCTGTGCAGTGGCACTCCTCTGTCTCAGTCCTCACTGGCCACAGTGGTGCCCAGTAAGAAGCATATACGGGTTTGGCTGGATCCCTGGGGGAAAAGACATCCTCCTCAGGCAATGCAGGAAGGTATGAAAAAATCAGTGAGTCTCCACCAGCATTGTCTTAAGCTGATGGCCACCTCTGAATGAGGTCGCTCCTCCAAGCCAGAAGGGCTGGTAACTGGAAGACCATGTCGTCCGAGAGCCACTGGGTCCCAGCTCAAGCCACACAACAGTGGATTCACCACCAAAAAGACTCTCAGAATGATGGAGCTGCTCTTCAAGCAAGCAGCTCTTCATCTGGCAGGAAAACCCTGAGAGCGCAAGAGAAGAATGAAAGGAACACTACATGGCAGATCATGCACACTGCTGCGGGACAGTCACGATGTCCCACAATTGCGTGGTCAGTGCCGGCTCCGACAGAAGGAATGCGAGGAAGCCAATGGGCTCATGAGCAAGTCCAGGAGGAACTGAAGAAAGTGACAGGAACAGCTGTGTTATGGGCCCACACTACCAGGAAACCTGCACGTGGCCACTTCCAGGAGGGACGCCTCGACTAGCAAGGGCCTGACTGAGACAAGTGGCTTCTAACTTCTCCCAAGCAAAGGTGGCCACACGTGGTCTCCAGCTCCTACAAGACCACCAAGTGCAGTCAGTAGTAGTATGCAATTCCCTTGGCGGTGACATCCGGATGCAGCTTGTCTTTGCAAGAAAAGCCACTGTCAGAACCACATGGTGCCCAGGACCACCGATGCTGTTGGGTGTGTCCTCATCCTACAGTCCTTATAACACAGGACACCAAGGAGGGGGCGGGGCCTTCTCCTGAAACACGCCCACAGCAAGTCCAGAACTGCCCTGTCGACAGGACTCACCGCACGCGGCCCAGGCTGCATCCCGCCTTTGCAGCAGATGTGCCACCACCGACAGGACATTCGTGCCCCGAAATGTCACACTTGCATCTGATGATTTAAAAGGGCTTAATTTGAACTTAACCCTGAAGAAACAATTAGACAAATCTGGGTTGTGAAACTTACCAAACAACTGGTATAGGTTCTTAAAAAAAAAAATAATAATAATCACAGACAGGTAGGAAAGAGACCACCTGGGAAGTGGGCTAGATTAAAGGAGACCAAAGAAAGACAGCGAAGTGATCTGTGATCCTGGACGTGAGCCCTGTGGGGAAACGTTTGTCTGAAACACACAGAGTTCGGGGGAGGACAAATGTGGCAGAATGCTAATACGCAGAGTAAGATGCTACCTAGTGGAACTCAAAATGATGGCATAATATAAATCAGGAGCTGGCAGCATTACTAGGTGTCAAAACAAACTGTAATAGTATTTACTCGCGTCTCCTTTAACTTCCTCAAATGTTCCAGTCCCCTGTCCACCCCAGAAAGGGGCCGAGGCTGCGGTTCAATGCGGAGTCACTGCAGACAAATAAATACTCACGGGAGCAGGTGGCGGTCTGCCACTCCAGGCACTGCCCGTAGGGGAACGAGATGATGTACGCGTTGGAGTCCACGCAGCGCTTGGTGCTGCTGCACCACATGCACTCCATGCCGTTGCTGGTGCAGTTGGAGCAGGAGGCCCGCAGAGAGCACGGCGTTTTGCATATCCTCGCGCTCTGATTGGGGCTGACTGCAACGACCCACAGATACGAGTGTTTTATTTGTAAGTGCATTCTAACACAACTAAATGGACTGCATGGGCTTTGCCGTTTGGGGGATATTTCCATTAAGCCACGTGTGGGATAAAAATTAAAGCCCAGATGGCATGATGATATTAAAAATAAAGATGAGACGTAATACAATATATTACAGGACTGTACACTTAAAACCTATATAATTTTATTAGTCAATGCCACCCCCAATAAATTCAATATTAAAAAATAAAAATAAAGATGACATATCAATATTTCTTCAATTTATTATCACATTTAAAATTCATAATTTCTGAAAATGTTTAATCCTTTGCAAAGTACATAAAGGTGTATAAAGTTAAAACTATAACTCTGAATTGTAACACCTGACCTAGTGTTTCTACCTAATGGCTAGAACTCCGTATACGATCATTATTTACCTTCCTTGCCACAATCACATAAATGCTCCACACATTATCAAAGCAAACATCCTGTCAGTGAATATGTTACTTGTATAAATAATAAAAATAAAATAATTTACTATAAAATCTTTACATAGAATACAGTATTTATCACACGCATTAGGATGATTTTAAAAAATGTTGACAAGGAGCTGAGGAATTCAGAACCTTTGCGCATGGCTGCGGGGAATGTAAAACGGTGCGGCATCTATGGCGGCCAGGATGACAATTCCTCAAACACTAAACACAGAATTACCGGGTGAGAGAGAAATTCCACTTTCGGCCAAAGGCGTGAAAGCAGGAACCGGGACAGACATTGGTACACCAATATCCATAGCATCATCCTTCACAACAGCCAATAGGTAGAAGTAACCCAAGTGTCCGTCAATGAATGGAGAAATGGACAAACAAAATGTGGTATATCCATACAGTGGATAATCATTCAAAGTAAAAAAGAAGTAAAATCACGACACAGACGGACTTGGCTATATGGTACAACGTGGATGAGCTTTGAAGACATGATACTAGGGGAAGTAAGCAATCACAAAAGGACATACACCTTATGACCCCACATAGGAGGTGCCTGGAATAGTCAGACTCGTAGATACAGGAAGTCAAAGGTGGTTGCCAGCGGTAGGGGACCAGGGCGTGGGGAGTTACTGCTTAATGAGCACGGGGTTTCAGTTTGGGAAGATGAAAGGTTCCGGAGATAGCCAGTGTTGACAGATGCACAACAAGAGCATGCACTTAATGACACTGAACTCTACGTTGAAAAAGGGGTCTAGAAAGTCAATTATATCTTAATAAAACTGAAAAAAATGGGTTAAAATTGTACATTTTATGTTACATATATTACCACACAAGAAATGCAATATTGGTTTAAACAGAGAAAAGAATTCAATATCCTTTTCTCACTTCACTTAACAAAAACCTACTTCAATAGATGTAACAAAAATGTTTCTTTTTACTTTCCAGTTGTAGTATAGATATGCAAGATTAAATTGGTTTTAAATTAGCTAATAATCTTAAAGATAAATCTTTCTCCCAAAGACTATTATCATAAAAGTAAAAGACATTAAGAAATGAAGATATCTGAGTATACTATAATAACTATGACCATATGTTCAGAATGTCACTATTTCAACAACAACAAAAAAAACAGACTGTACATAAACGATGAAATGTATTCTTTCCACAAGTTAATGCCAGGGTCACTAATAGTCAGTGGGGAATGTGGGTCAATTTAAAAATCTCTGTGGGGAGCAGCATCATAAAAAGATGGCAGAAGTCACTACAGCCCCACAAACTGTCACACCCTGGAAGGGGTGGTGGAGAGACGGGTTGGAACCACGTCTCCAAGAAAGACCAGGCTGCAGAGCTACTTACCAATGGCTTTTTCACAGACAAGGCCGTCCACCATGGAGGTGCAAGGGTTGGCTTTCAAGCCGGCCACCGCGGCCCGCTCCAGGTAAGCGCAGAACCCAGAATCGTTCGGTTCACCCGGGAGCCACTGCAGTGTCGTGTTTGTAAATGAAGACATGTCTTCCCATCCCCAGTAGGATATATTGATCTTGCGCAAGCCCACCCAAGGTGACAGTTTCTGTCAACGACACCAAGAAGGGCGTTAGAGAATAGTTAGGTATAAAAATACTGTGTCGTATTCCTTAGCAACTGGTACATGATCATTAAAAATGACACTGGAAAACATACAGAACTGCCTTTCTAAGGGCCGCCACTGCCACGGCTGACCGACAATGACAGCTCATTCTGGAGAACAGTGGGGACGAGAACACTATTTTTAACTGCACTGTGTGTTCAGCTGCATGACTGGGGTTACTGGTTAGCCCTTGAGAACTTCAGTTTCCTCTTCTATTCAAAGGACATATAAACACCTATCTTATGAAGCCAGATCATTAAAAAATGTAACACATTCCCGCTGCAGTGACAGCCACCGCTGCTATGACTACTGGAACCACCAGCAGCGGTGGAATCGGTTACGGAGGAAGTGTCTACACAGAAGTTGCCGTAGATGGGCTGTGGGGACCCAGAAAACAGCATCGACAGGCGGTGCAGAGGGGCTGGGTGACAACTCTGTGACAGGTTCACGAAAGGACTGAGAATAACAGCGCCTCTCCTGGTCCCGACTCCTACTACTACATTAGGACTTACAGGTAATTGTAGGTAAATCAATGGCATCTATCTTCATTATCAAATAAATTTTTAAAAAAGAATGAAATCTTTGACTCTTGTGCCTGAAATTTAATCTGCGGAGGGTGGCAAATGTCCCAAAACTAAACATTCTTAGTGCTGTCTCTACTGTGTCCAAAGGAGGTGGCACGTAATATGGGATCTGTATTTACGTGCCTTATTTTAACCATTACTCAATTTTCAGATGTTTTTCTCGTGACAATCAAAAAATAATGATATATTCTTGGTCCAAGTTACTTTCTTTGCAAAACTCGATGAGACTATCTTTTTCTTTTCTTGTTTCTACTTCAGACTTATGCTCCTTTTTTGAGAGATTGTTATTTTTTTTCAAGCTTTCTTGAGAAATAATTGACAAGAAGTATACATATTTAAGGTGTACAAGGTGACATTTCGGTATTCCTGTGAAATTACTACCACAATCAAGCTGATTAACATAACGCAGCGCCTCATACAGTTATTTTTTTGTATGTGGTGATAACATTTAAAATATACTGTCTTGACAAACTTCTAATATACAAAACAGTATTAACTATAGTATCTATATTGCACATTAGATCTTCAAAACTTATTTATCCTGGATAACTGACACTTTGTCCCCTTTGACCTACATCCCCACATTCCCCCCAACCCCAGCCCCCAGCGCCGGGCCACCACTATCCTACTCTCTCTGCTTTTGTGAGTGCAACATTTTATAGACTCCACATATAAGTGAGATTATACACTATTTGTCTTTCTGTGTCTGGCTTATTTCAAATAGAATGAAGTCCTCCGAGTTCACCCATGTTGTTGCCCATGTCAAGCTGTCCTGCTTTTTAGGGCTGAGTAATATGCCATTGTATACCTCCCATTTTCTTTATCCGGTCATCCACTTTTTTTCTTTATCCGGAGGGAACCTCTGGTTGTTGCCTTGACCACTGTGAACGATGCTGCAATGAACATGAGGCTGGGCGGGGGGCAGATGTCTCTCCAAGGTGCTGATTTAATTCCCTTTAGATATCTATACCCAGAAGCAGAACTGCTGGATCATATGGTATTTTTAATGTTTTCAGGAACTGCCATACTGTTTTCCAAGTTGACTACACCAATTTGCCTTGCTACCAATAGTGTACGAGGGTTCCCTTTCTGCCACATCTTTGTCAAAACTTATTTCTTGTCTTTTTCATAACAGCCACTCCAACAGGTGTGAGGTGATATCCCAGTTGCTTTTAATTTGCATTTCCCTAGTGAATAGCGATGCTAAGCTTTCTAGCACATAGAATCACATGCCTGTTGACCATCCGTGTCTTCTTGGGAAAAACGTTCACTCATGTAATTTACCCTTTTCTTAACTGAGTTATCTTCCTTCCCATTGAGTTGAGTTCTTTATGTATTTTCAAAACTAACTCCTCATCAAAGTATGGTTTACAAACATTTTCTTCCATTCTGTAGGTTTCTTCTCCCCCTGTTGATGGTTTCCTTTGCTGTTGGGTTGACGCCATCCTATGTGTCTATTTTTACTCATGGTGACTGTGTTTTGGGAGTCATAACCAAGAAAACCATTGTCCTGGCCAGTGTCAAAGGATGTTCCCCATGTTTTCTTTTTATAATTTTGAAGCTTCAGGTGTTATATTTACATCCTTAACCAATTTTTATGTTTGTATGTGGTATGAGATAAGGATCCATTTCCATCCTTCTGCGTGAGGATATCCAGCAACTTTCGGAACAGATGTCCTTTCCCCATTGTGTGTTCTTGACGCCTCTGTCAAATATCGATTGATCGTAAAATGCATGGATTTTTCAGGCTCTTAGAACATGTCTTGGCGAAGATCTCTTTATGTTTAATATACGTGACAATCTTTGGAATTCAGGGATCTGGGGTGTCCAACCTTTGCTGTTTCTGGGCCACACTAGAAGAAGAAGAGTTGTCTTGGCCACACATTAAATTCACAAACATTAAGGAAAGCTGATGAGCAAAAAAAAGGTTTTAAGTAAATTTATGATTGTGTGTTGGGCCACATTCATAGCCATCCTGGGCCACATGTGACCCCTTGGCTGCAGCTTGGACACCCCCGAATTCTAGATATTCATTATTTCTGGGTTTTTATTTATTTTTTAAATTTTTACTGTATTTCTTAATTACCATTTAGTCCCCTTATACCTCCCCACCCCTCACAATCACCACACTGCTGCCCATGTCCATGAGTCCTTTTTCCTTTTTGTTTAATCCCTCGACCCCCTAACCTTCCCCACTTAGCTGTCACCCTGCCCTATGAGTCTGTTTCTATTTTGCTTGTTAGTTCAGTTTGTTCATTCAATTCTACATATGAGTAAATCATACAGTACTTGTCTTTCTTGGACTGGTTTATTTCACTTAGCATATTTCTTTAAATAAATTTCTGCTTCTTTCTCTTTTCTGTGCTTTCTGGAACCCCTATAATGCAATCATTGTTATTTATGGTCTATCATAAGTCACGTAAACTTTATTAACTCTTTTTCATTCTTTTTTCTTTTTTTCCTCTGGCTGAGTCATTTCAAATGATATGTCTGAGATCACTGATTCTTTCTACTGCTTGACAAGAGGCTGTTGTTGAAGCCCTTTATGGAATTGTATGGTTTGGTCATCATGTCCTTCAACTTCATAATTTCTGTTTCGTTCTTTTTTGTGGTTTCCGTGTCTTTGTTGAACTCAGTTTGTTCATGTGTTGTTTTCTAGTATTGTTCGGTTGTCTGTGTTCTCCTGTAGCTCACTGAGCGTCTTCTAGATGACTATTATGAATTCTCACTCAGGCGGTTTGTAGGTCTCCATCCCTTCAACCTTGGTCACTGGTGCTTTATATTATTCGTTCTGCAGTCTCGCGGTTCCCAGACTTTTCATCCTCCCTAGAGCCTGGTATTGGTGTCTGGGCACTAAAGGAACCAGTCCCCTCCTCCTGTCTTTACAGACTAGTTTCAACAGGGAAAGCCCTTCCCTGTCAGCCCACCCAGAGGTTCTGGCTGGCTGTTTGCTGGGCTCCGAGTGCACTTACTGCTAGAGTCCTTGGGTGGGCCGGCCTGCTGCCCACCTATTGCTGTCAGTGAGTGACCAGGCCCAGAACCTTGGTCCACAGGGACATACCTAGTGCTTGGGTCCAGAGGGTAAGGGGGGGAGGACCAGGCCCCTAGGTCTGCTGGAGCCTAGGGCCACAGGGGGTCATCCCGAAGGCTGGGTCCATGGGTACCAACTTGGAGCTTGAAGCCACAGAGGCCAGCTGGGCACGGGGGCATGCCTGGTACCCGGGTCCATGGGGACTGGCCCAGCCCCAGGGTACAGAGGGCTAGCCTAAAGCTGGTGTCCACAGCAAAGTCAGGTGCTCAGTTCACTCTTCCCTTTCGATGAGGGTGGTATTCACAGGTTTCACTGCCCTGTGCAGCCTTGAGGAAAGGATGATGGCAGGTAATATGGACCTGCCTTGTCTACCCTCTTCCTTGGGTCCTTTCTTATTTCTGGGTTCCTCGCAGGTGCTGTGATCTCTCACCTGGATGCCTCACTTCCTGTAAGAGTGTTTTTGTACACAGACAGCTAGCTGTTCAAATTGATGCTTCTCTGAGGGGATAATCCCTGTAAACTCCCCATCTATCTTCTCCCTCACATCATTCTTAAACACTTATACCTTAATATACATGACAATAATTTTCTTTTCTGAGTTACTAAGCTAATAAGATTATACTACAATGTTAAGTGGTTTGAAAACTCCACATCATGGAGTTTCTAAACTCCACTTTTTTTTTCCCTAAATTATGGACTATACCTCTCTGTTTGATTCTCTAACAAAATAGAAATAAGAGATACATATCCAGTATTTATTCTCGATATATTGCATGAATGGTCATAGAGAGCTTATAAAGGTGGCTGTAGACCCAGACATTTGTAAGAGTATAAATACACTTTAAAACAAATTTCAAAATGTTTACATAGTTAACACAACAAATATTCCTTAAATAAAATTAAAACAGGTA
The DNA here is from genome assembly GCF_019186645.2 of Phyllostomus hastatus. Taxonomy (NCBI): domain Eukaryota; kingdom Metazoa; phylum Chordata; class Mammalia; order Chiroptera; family Phyllostomidae; genus Phyllostomus; species Phyllostomus hastatus. The sequence goes on along the minus strand of NW_025334004.1, from coordinate 24,287,010 downwards.
TCTTCATCGTGACAGTAGACCTCATGTAACCTAGTGGAGTACTGTCCACATAGTAGGTAGTCAATAAATTCTGCTAAACAAAGTTCATTAGAACAGAGGTAGTTATTTCCCACCAGCCAGTTCCTGAGACAGAGATAGCACTTAATAAATAATGTTTCTAATTACAAATATTCACATGCTGCTATGCCTTGTGATCCTCATATCTTCCATATATTACTCTGAAAGATATTTTTATAACAAAAAAAGCTATAACTTTCTCACAGTTCTTGATAATAACAGCAGGAGTCAATCCAACATAGATATTTCAAATTAATGACTGCGCTTCCCTGTACAGCTACCCTGCCTCCACTTCCGAACTCTCCACAGTAGAGACAAGTCACTTAAAATGAAGTATGACTCCCTAACTCATCATGATAAGAACCTTCAAGGAAGAGGACAAGAACAGAAAAATGAAGCAGTTGATAAAACATTTAAAGTAACTATTACCCAGTAAATGGACTGGACAGGCAGTTGAAAATGGAAGATAAATTACTGTATTAAGAAAATTCACAGTCGCATACCATACATCATTGCAACGTTTCATTAGCCATTTCCGATAAGTAAATGGTCATTTGACCCAGGCTATCTCTTTCAAGTATATGAATTTGTTGATCTTTATTTGCCAAGGAAAGGTTATCTTAAGTTTACCCAACTGCAATAACTCAGAATATAATTTATTTTATATGAAGATACGCTTAATGGAATGTCACCTTGCAGAAGTTTCTACCTGTGAAATTTTGCTAAAGCTTAACTCTCTAATGAAAAAGAATATTCTTCACTCACAGGGCATGCTAATCCACAAACTATGAAATCTAAGTATATCATACATCCAAAATAATAGCCCATTCTTCATGACAAAAATAAGCAAGAAAAAAATGAACAACTAAATCAAGTATTCTTGAAATATGCAACTTCTAAAATAGCATATTTCAGGGTTACAGTGTAAGGAGTAAAAATAGTATTTTATAAACAATGAAAAAAGCAACAGAGTACTAATGCCAAATACTAGTAGTACTTTCTATAACTCCAAGGATGTAGACTGACCAATAATAAGCTCTTTCTAAGTGATACATATTCGGTAGAACTAATTTCCAAGTGTTCACTGGAAACTGTCTCTCAATTTTGTAATTAAAGAAATGAAGCTCCTGTGTTCACCTGGATATAAACAGAGCTTATGTTGTATGGTCCATGTGAATAAAAATAAAACTTTTCAAATAGACCTTGTCACGTTCTTCTGAACTATTAAAAATATCTAAAGGTCTGTCCTACAGGACGTGTACCCCTCCTACCGTATACATCTTATCCTTCAGCCAGAAGGCTGGTATCTCTCAAACAAACTCTGTTTAATCAATTATTTCGAAGTGAAATAAGTCAGACAGAGAAAGACACGTACTGTATGATCTCACTTATTGTGGAATCTTTAAAAAAGGAATGGGGACAACTATAATTGCACCACAATTTTTTAAAAAGAAAAACCCTAATTAGGTGTGTAAAAACAAAAAAGCTCATAGAGCCCTGGCTGGTGTAGCTCAGTGGATTGGGCGTGGGCTGCGAACCAAAGTGTCGCAGGTTCGATTCCCAGTCAGGGTACATGCCTGGGTTGCAGGCCACGGCCCCCAGCAACCACACACTGATGTCTCTCTCTCTCTCTCTCTCTCTCTCTCTCTCTCTCTCTCTCTCTCTTTCTCCTTCCCTTCCCTCTCTAAAAATAAATAAATAAAATCTTAAAAAAAAAAGAAAAGCTCATAGATACAGAGGAAAAAAAGACTGGTGGGTGCCACAGGTGGGGGCTGGGGGTGGGTGAAATGGGCAAAGGGGGTGAAAAGGTACAAACATCCAGTAATAACACTAGTCATGAGTTGGACAGCATGGTGGTCATATTTAAAAACACCGTATTGCATATTTGAAAGTTGTTGAAAGAGTAGATCTTAAAACTCATTACAAGAAAAAAACATTTTTTGTAAATATGTATAGCAACAGATCTTAACTAGATTTATTTGGTGGTAATTTTCCTCATATGTTGTATACCTGAAACTAATATAATGTTATATGTCAATTAGATCTCAATTTTTAAAAATGCCCTCAAAGTATTTCAAGTAAGTACATGAACTAAGGTATTTCAAAAGCAGATTTAGTAAATTATTTCCAAATCTCCTATTTAATGTATTCTTAGTGATTGACTGTAGTTTAACATCCCAAGAACGGAAAACAAATATTGTCAATTTCTCTTAGAAATTTCTTATAAAATGATATTGTGATATCATTTTCAAGAATTTGGTATTCATTTCCATCTTCTGTGGAAATATATTCCATAAAACAACTCTTAACAAAATTGAAACTGTTTCCAAGTACTGTATGTTACAATATCTTCCAGATGCTTTAAAAATTGGTTTTAGTCCTACTGATCACTAGTATATTATTTCAAGCAAGTCTATATCTAGAAGAATAACAGAATTCAAAAACTTACCTCACAGTGCATGCTCACACACACGTACAGAATGTGCACGTATACAAACGTAGTCAGTGTATTTGTCGGTCCAGTGTTTTTATTGAGAGGGATTGTTCAAGTACAAAGTAATAATACTCCAACACAAATTATTAAACCTTAGGCCATATTTTTAAGTCTAGTCACGTGAGGTGAGTTCTTTGTGAGACAATGCATTGGTTTACTGCACAAAATATGAGGAAACCACCTTAGAAAACCTTATTCCTAAACACACATACTGAATGAATCCTCCACCAGGTCACCTTTGAAATCAGTTCACTTTTACTTCCAAGATGTAGTGAAAATAATGTATTAAGATACAAAACAAGAATGAATCATTGCCAATAATTATAGGATCATCAGCATATTTCCGTAATATAAATAAGTATAGTTGTTACCTGCGTCGTATACTTTTGTATTTCATCCAGAACAAAGTCTACTTCTTTTGAGGTCCTTAATGAAGCAAGATTTCCATTAAGGCTGTAGCAATAAACTTTGGCGGTGTCATAGCTTTCTCTACTGGTGTTGATTTTGAGACAAGCATCCCCAATATGATTCCATCCTTCTCCACAAAGATGAGCTAGGGAAAAAATTACAATTTATTTTGAGATTACCAAAAAGCAAGTGTATTTTCACTTATTTCAGAATTCTAAATACAATTTCTGTATCTGTTTAAATAACTGAACAATAAAATATTTAAATATACCAACAAAGTATACTAAACAAAATTTACCTAATAGTTTAGTAGAGAAAGAGAACAGAAGATTTTGAATTCTTCCTTAATTCTTAATCTGTTAAAACGTGTTAGCTGTTTGCTAGACTTTCTTTGTAAATCTGCTGTGTTGGAATACGGTTCTCCACAAGTAAAATGCTTACTATGTATATATCCCAAAGTCAACTTACATAATAAAAGATCACTCCAAAACAAAAACAACCAACATATAACAAAAGCAATTTCAAAGTTATCCCTACAAGTGTAGCTAATTGTATTCCAAATCTAATTTCCACAGCCCGAGGTACACTATTAATATTTTGATATGTTTGGTTCTTTGATTCTTTAATTATAATTGTGGAGAGAGAACCCTCATTTCATTATATTTAGAGAAAAAGCTATAATCTTTGCTTTTTAATACTTATTTTTACACAGTTATTCAGGTCTTTCTAAAGTTTTAACACACTATTCAGTAATAGTGGCTTAACCTTAAAGTTTAAATTGAACCTAAAACAGGACCTAGTTCTAGAACACGGATTAATAAATATATTGCAAAGGCACGCACTAGAGTGCGCTAATGAACAATGCAATGTTTCATGAACGCGCTGTTCTGTAAGATTCGACTACATTTTAGTTTCCGCGTCACATTAAACACACCGGTGCCCCTGCCCCTGCAGCCTCGGATGCGGTAACGCAGTCTCTGCGGAACTGTTCGAAAGCACCTCTTCCTAAACATGTTAGCCTGAGACCCTTGTAACTCTTGACGACTCCACAGGTCTTTCCTTTACCCACTTCCAATTTGGTTTTGACCATATAAAAACTAAAGCTGATCATTTAAAGATGTATTTGTTTATTTAAAGTTGTAATGTAAAATTCAGACTGACAGTGGACAGAGGGTAGTGGGCTTGGGGAACTGGCTGAAGAGGTGGAGGGATTAAGAAGTGCCAAACGGTCGTCACAGCGAGGTGACAGACATGTGAAGCACAGCACAGGAACACAGTCGATAATACTGTGACAACCATGTACATGGCCAGTGAGGACCGGAACCAGCTGGGGCACCACTCTGTAAACTACAGGACCGTCCAGCTGTGTCTGAAACTAACACATGGTAATGCTGACTGCAAACCATAGTGAAAAAACTAAAAAAAAAAAAAAAAAAAGATAAATAGATAAATAAAACTCATTAGAAATACACTCCCCCAGCTTCTAGGATGTCCTGCCCTTTTATGCCGTAATTCAGGCCCAAAGGGGATGTGTCATCCAATTCTCTCCCTGAGAGAGAGTAGCTGACAGTTGCAATTAGGCCATTCGCATCAAACAATTCAGATGTACTGATAACGGAAGTGGGGAATGAGCCGATGAAACATTCGTTCATTGAAGATGCCAGGGTGTGGCTATTCAGTGTCCTCTGATCTTCTTTCCATGTTTCTATATATTTGAAATTGTTCATATAAAATGTTTGGGAAAAATATTACAAATTAAAATAAATAGCATATTTAGTTTTTTTTTTAAATGATAGTATCCAAAACAAAATAGTGAAAAGTGTATCACTATTTTACATCTGTGCGAACCTCTTTAATGGTGGATGAGTATAAGACAACTGTATTCTCTTATCTGCTTCTCCATTCAATGTATTGGAATCATACATTACATGGCCTTTGGAAAACGCTACAGTAATCCCATTACAGAATGAGAATTAAAAATGCAAATAATATCTTAGTATTATGAGTTTTGACCTCACGGACCCGTTAAAAGGGCCCATGAACAGGAGACTCTGTTTCTTTAATAACTGCTGTTGTATTAAATTGAGCACCAAGAATAGCACACAGTTCCTGGAACACAGTAAGCCCTCAATAAACCATAATTATCATCTAATAAGATTGCTTAAAACACCTTTGTTTTCATTTCTAGGCTACACACACAGCAACCTTCCTGTCTTCTAGAATTGGAAGTACCAAATGACTTCAAGGCTATAGTACAAAAATTCTATTAAATTAAGGATTTTTCTTACGTCATCAAATCAAAGAAGGGTTTAGGTGGGTTTTTTGTTTGTTTGTTTTTGGCCAATTCACCTTTTTTCCCCCCAAGGCCAAAAATATCCAATGACAAATTATACAAATAAAAACAAGTGCATGGGCCTTTGAAGCTAAACTAACTGAAACCACTGAACCAAATGTTTTGATGCTTGAGGCTTTTGTCCCTATTGGGTATCGACTCAGCTTTCAAGTTAAAAAGATAGCAGTAAATTTGCCAAATGAGTTGAGTGAGATAAATTCAAACTTCCAAATTTACATGAGACCAATTTAAAAAATGCAGTTCACGAATTTTCATGGACAAGTGCCACTGCTATAGACTGGGCTCCCCATTCCGACCATTCACCGCCTTGGGACGAGCTGGAAGAAAAACATACTATGGTGTAGTAAATATGAACACAGAACAAGCGAAGCTGGTATATAACACCACATTTTACGGTATTTGTTGTATTTTATTTTTTATTCTTCAAAATGTTAGGCTGTTCAAATGGAGCCATTATACTAGACCACAGTTTTTTCCTGGGCAGTGAGTAGGTAGGATCTACCAATATAACTTTATTGTTATTTCTCAAAACTTCCAATGGTAACCAAATCCCTTTCTTATTGAAGTAATCTTCCTTTAAATATACACATTCCTTTCAGTGAAATACTATTTTGGCCCAGGATTTACTATGTATTTTTAAAGAGATTTTGTATTTTTACTTATCAATAGGTTGATTTTAGAATTTAACGCTTAGAAATCAGTATTACTTTTGCCCTGGCTGGTGTGGCTCAGTGGATTCAGTGCCCGCCTGCGAACCAAAGGGTCGCCGGTTCCATTCCCAGTCAGGGCACATGCCTGAATTATGGGCCAGTTTTCCAGTAGGGGGCAGGAGAAAGGCAACCACACATTGATATTCTTCTCCCTCTCTTTCTCCCTCCCTTCCTCTCTCTCTAAAAATAAATAAATAAATAAATAAATAAAATCTTTAAGAAAAAGAAATCAATATTACTTTCAAGTTCAATGTCATCTCAGTACTGCTTCTCAAATCCTGCCCACTGAATTACTATTCTCTAATTTTCTCAAAGTTTGCACACATAAATATATCACAATATATTGTGAGCTTTAAAGGTTTGCTATGGCTGGGTAGCTCAGTTGGTTAGAGCATCATCCCAATACTTCAAGGTTGTGGGTTTGATCCCAGTCAGGGCACATACGAGCATCAACCAATGAACCAATGAATGCATAAATAAATGGAACAACAAATCAATCTCTCTCTCTCTCCCCCACCCCCATCCTGTTCCTCTCTCCCCCAAAATCAAGAAATAAAAATTAAAAAATAAATGAAAACTTTAAAGGTCAACATATAAACAAAATTCAAAATTCAAATAAACATTCCAACATCTCAGTAGCACTTATCAGGGCAATCTAAGTTTTATTTAATTACATGAACTTGTAAGAAAGACATGAATCCCATGATGGAATTTAATATATTTTAAAATTACATAGGCTTAGAAATTTTTTTTGCAAAGAAATAAAAAGACAAACAAAAAGCACGGGACACAGAAAGGCGTATAATCAAACAGAGAATACCCAGTCAACAGTCACTTCTATTACAATCACGCAATTCTGAGCAAGTCACTCAGCCAGTGTATCTCAGTTTATCTGTGTCACGGGAAGATGAAACTGGCTAATTATTTATATAACTTTTTCATTTACTGATTTTCCCTTTCAGATTTAAAAAGAATAGTGGTTCAGGTCTACTAAGAGGAGTGTGTGAACAATAAAAAAAATAAACTGAAATTGCTTTTTAAAGCGATCTTTGCTCTCATTGGCAGAATTTCGATTCTCATTAAATCATATAATATTTATTACAAGTGTTCCCATTTAGAATTTAAAAAGCAGTCGGGAAAATACAGTTCCCATAATTTAAAAAAAAAAGCACTTAAAAATCAAATCAAATATGTCAAAATGTTAACATCTGTTAAAATTTGGCTATCTGTAGGGGTGCTTATTACTTTCTATGTTAAGACATCAATTTTTAAAATTGGAAGGGGATTCTATCAAGTCAACAGGAGGAAAAATACAAGAAACCTAAGACATCTTAAAAGAAGTGCAAGCAAACATACAAATATCCTTGTGGAAGCAAAGCTGCCATTGTTTCAACAGTACCGGTTTATTTGCTCTTGATTTCATTTTGGAGAAGGGAACATTCTGCTAAAAGCTCTTTGCAATAACGCTGCCCATCTGTGGACTGGGGAGCTCGTTGAGCGAACTGACATTTTTACCTGGTAAAGCCTGGCACTCTTGTTGTCTCTGATCCCACTGGCAGTTCAAGTTCAGTGAGCAGGTTTTACAGCTGGTAAGTTTGTTACAAATCTGCTCATTTTTCACATAGCATTTGGTGTAGTTTTTCACAAACTAGAAAGTTAAAAGATAAAACGTTACTTTTCACCTTTGTACAGCAATGATTCTTAAACTTCAGCGTAAATAAATTACCTGGTGCCGTTGTAGATACAAATTCCTAACCCCAAGTTCAATTCTACTGAATCAGAATCTCTCTTTATTCATTAATTTAGTTACACTACAGTTCTTGGAATTGGAATATGTACATACTGGACAGTATGGGCAAATTACACAATTTGAAACAGAACCCATCTAATGAAAACATTTGCTATTGAATTGGGTAGCAGACTTCCAAGTCAACAAATAAAGCCAATGCACAAAGCCATCTCTCTTAATGATCACATGAAAGAATTCCAGTCATCATAAAACTATCATGCAAATCCCTGGAATGAAGTGGAAATGATAAGCAGTAAAAATTTAAGAGATGCTCTATCAGAATACAATAAATTTTTAAAATGAATTATTCTCTCAATAACTCAAACTAATTTTATTCCCACAGACATTAAATATTGGTTTTGGTTCATTGATGTTTCTCCTGTATTTATCACATTGCCTTTATCCAGGCTGCAAACAACCTGCAGAAGCTACTTTTTAAAAAAAATGTTATTGATTGATTTTTAGAGAAACATTGCTTTGTTGTTCCCCTTATTTATGCATTCACCGGTTGCTTCGTGTATGTGCCCTGACCAGGAATCGAACCCGCAATGTTGGCGTACTGAGAGGACAATGCTCTAACCAACAAACCTACCCAGCCAGAACTGTAGTATGTAACCGTGTTTCAATTAATTTCGGCACTAAGAGTTTAAAAGTTAAAAGAGAAAAACACAGGCAACATAGGAACTTTAGTGGCAGTCCCTACGTACACCGAGGTTCCCATATTTCACATACTATCAATATCTATGGCACAGCCTACCTCGTCAAAATTGGGTATTACATTCCTGGCTCAACTCTTCCTGGGACGCTTCTTTGCAGGAAAAGTCATGAAGGACGTCCTGCTACCTCCTGGGTCCCACTTCCCCCCAGTTTTCTCACTAAGGTATAAATGCTCGCCTCAGGCTTGCTCATATAAGGAAGCTAAACACTTCCTTTCAGTCAGTAAACTTAAAATTTAAAGTTTAGTAATAACTATCCCATGTAGAAAAACAGCTAAAGCAATCTTCATCCTCTTAGATACTTTTAAATATCCCCACCAAATATCTACTTGTCAACTCTTACATTTTCCTACACAAAACACATCGTAGCCCCCTTCAGTGAGGAGATGTTCATTCCTTTAGGGCAAATTACACAGACTATAAGGTAATGTAAAAAGTACACAGGTACTGGTGTTTGTCTTTATGCATCCAAAAATAGCAGCAAATACAATTTTTAAGATCTCACATTACTTTGTGACTCTTACTCAACCATCATATTTTCATTAGAAACATATTAATCTCCTTGTTATTTATTCTAATTCAGTTTTTGTTTTCATATAGCATATAAATCAGTATTAGTCTATATGATCATCGTAGTTCCCAACCCTCGCCAGCTAACAAGAGAAATAAATTTACTCGACTCTTTGGACAAATAGAATTACTGAGATGCCAAACATCATCTTAGAATGAGGGAAAGAATAACATACAAAAGCCGGATCTTAGAATAACAATGACATCATTACAGCCACCCTCCAAGTAACTAACTATACTGCTCTTCATTAATGACGGTACAGTCACTGACTGGTGCTGAACCAGGACAATAGATGAAACCATCTTTCATTTGCACGCCGGGCCAATTTAATCAATTATGGAAGAAAGCTGAGAGCTATTCTGAAACATGGCTGGCATTTTTTGGCCTCATGAAGCAGATGAACATTGTAAACAGACTACGAAGACTAACCATTACTGGTCTTCACTCTAACATAGAAGGGAATTTAAAATGAAAAGCTGGGAGAAGTAAGCAGGCTATTTGAACTATGAGAGCTCAATATTTGCAACTCGCAGTAAATATGATTAAATAATGAAATAGGGTATCAGTGGACATCATTTACACGGAAATCTCGTGGACCTTTCTGTACCCATTAGCATTTGGTTTAGCTTAATCACCAGACATCGCGATAAAACTGTCTGAAAGACACATTACATCAAAGTCTAAATTACAAGTGAGTACCATCTGCTCACTTACACCACCTCGCCCACTGCTTTCCTTGTTAACGCAGCATTAGCAAAAATAAAATAGAGAGCAAAAAAAGCACCTTATAAAATGAATACTTGATAGCAAATTGATATCCCACAACTTTTGGGATATGCATATTTTCACTTAGGGTCAATGTCCAGACACAGGTGAACTCAGGGTTATTCAACAAAGCTTCAAATAAAATCTGCTTGCAGTTTTTACCTACTGACATTCTCCATGTTAGTCCTTTATACTCCCTTATACCTCGTTCTACTTCCCTCCTCCTGTTTCCACATGACTCACCGCCATAACTCATGAGACGAACATTAATCCACCAAGCATGAAAAAGTACTTCAGATTTTCAAAGATGAGTCACGTCAGAGTAACATTCAAACAAATAAAATGGAAGTATGTATTGTTGTTAAAGTAACTTGCATCCCTAGAATGCATACAGGGTGGGGCACAAGTAGGTTTCCAGTTGCTTGTGTGGAAAATAGCACAGTCATTCATAAATAATAACACAAGAATAAACTCTGTTTTGCATACTCACACTGTAAACCTGCTTTTTGCCTGTATTTCAAAACCACTTGTATGAAAGCAAAAAGATTCAACTGATGAGTCAGTAACTAAAAATTGTCCTCCATTTTGAGTTTTGAATATTATTGTAGAATAGAATCATAAAACTTAATATTTTGAAATATGACTGGTTAGTGCAGAAAATTTTCAGATGACACAGAAGTTTTTTTTTTACTTATTTTCCAACCCCCTTTTCTTTACCTTTCATCTCTGCCTGCTATTTTGAAAAACAAACAGGCACTTTTGTTGATTAATAAAAATTTAGAGAAAAACAATGTATATTGTATTTAGTTGAAAATCAGTATGCATATTAGAAATTTAAGCTATAGCCCAACTGGGGAAACTTTAATCCTATTAAATACATTTTTTTAAATACTTTTTAAATTTTTATTTCGATTTGTTGACATCTAACACACAGGACATTTTCAGTACCCACTTAAAAGGTTAAATTTTGCGGCTCTTAATCAGTTTTCACCTGTCATGAATATTCATTTTATGATGTTTTCAAGCACCTACCTAAAGCAGGGTGCCTCGATCCCACCGCTACTGAGAATTCGAGCCAGATAACTGTCTGTGGGAGGTCTGCCCACGCACTGTGGGACGTTCAGCGGCATCCCTGTCCTCTACCGCCTAGATGCTACCGTCAGCCACACAGTCATGACAACCAGAAACGTCCACGCACATGGCCTAATGTCCCTCAGAGGACAACACTGCCTCCGGCTGAGAAGCACTGATCTCAGCACAGACGTTGAATAAAAGAGAAGCCGACACGGCCACGGCCTCGGGTTAAACTTTACACACAGGGTATGTAAATGACGTGCTAGACCACACCACCACTGACGAGATCTCCCTGGAAATGATTTCGATAAGTCCCTATAATCCTATTTCCATCAGCACTGGAGACAGCATTTTACAGCCATAAATCTTTTTATTTTAAATCAGCTTTGTAAGAATTTTCCCAATCTTGTCCATGAAAAGAAGCAAAAGTTACTGGACTCAAAATGGAACCCACACTGACAAATTTGAACAACAAATGGCGGACTGAACTGACAATGTACTAAGAGTGCGATGTAATAAGGGAATAAAACATTCCCTGCAAGTTTTCTAAATGCCTTGATGTGAGAAGGGCTATTTTTTGCAGCCCTACTACGTGCTAGGCCAGTGATTACACAGCAGCAACGTTAAGTCCATGACCGTGTACCCTCGAGTACTGACCACACTGCAGTTGCTGCTGGCCGACATGCACTTCTTGTCGTCACACCACTGACACCCGTTAGTGTTGGCCGTGCAGCTGGCACAGTCGGCGTATCTGTAACACCTGTCATCAGAAGCCACTGCAATGCGAACGGGGGAGAGAGACACATCAGAATGCGAGTGGAAATGTCACGCTTCTTGATTCACGCATTTTCAACATCTGTTTAAGAATCGCTCAGACATTTTTAAACCATAAATATGAGCATCAATATCAACATAAGTTCTTCAGTATGAAGTCAGCTTCGTGGTTAATTGTGTTTACAAGGTTTTAAATACGTCCTGCCTTCATCTTAATTACTGAATCTACACGATCTATAGCTATTTGAAATGTCCACATTATGGAGGAGGGAGAAAACACTCACAGGTAATTTTATGAACAAAATGTATTACTATATATCTAAAAGAAAACATTATTAATCATTGAAATTACAGAAATTGTTTTTAACTTCATGGTCTGGCTTGGCAATAATTCAGGAAGAAAAAAATAATACCAAGTGCATAATAAATTACTTCATTTTGTTTCTTTGAAGCATATAATATTTCTTAGAAAGAATTATTTGAAGTCATTTTTCACTCACATAGGAAAATAATTTTTATATATGATCATGTTATGTATAAAATATTGATATGTAATTTTACATGCAGAATTTTTAAAAGAAAACTAAAAATAGCTAATAAAGATATTAAATTATTAATTGCCGTCTAGTTCAAACATTAGATTCCTAATTAGAGGATTATAAATTTTTAATTTCTGAAAACTACAAAGGTAATTCTCACAAGCAGAATGCATTTCTACATCTAGCCAAGTAGAGAGGCTATGTGCCAGAGATGTGAGAAAGAAAAGAAAAAACAGCTTTTACCTGTTTTAGGAGGGCACTTTGCTCTAAGAATATTATTCGTATTCCCGGATTCCCAAGATTCACAGTAATTTTTATTCCAAATACATTTTATCCCTGGACCAGCATTTTTACAAAGTTCTTCATCTCTAAAAGCCTTGCAATTTGGAGGTTTGTATACAAGGATGTCATTAAGGAGTACACTAGAAAATCCTCCGAATATATACATGGACCTAATAAAAACAGAACAAGAATCTTAAAGAAACACTATTAACAAAAGTCTCTGTTGAGTGTATTACTTTTAAAAATGAATTTAAATATATATTTTACATTATTTTACCGAGGGAGGAAACAATGTTTTAGAAATAGATACTCGCTGTACATGTATTATAAGGTACACTGTAGAACTGCTATCTAAAATTGTGATTTTTAAATACAGACATAAAATTTAGAAATTAGATAAGGAGACCTTCTTACAGTATTTTACTATCCTCTTATAAAATTCACAAAAAGAGTAAAATAGTCAAAAAGATTTTCAAAATTTCAATTTATAAAGAAAATCCCAGACAATCACTGAATTGATTAGTATTCCCAATGCCAAAGATGAGTGACATGCCCTGACAGTAACACTGTTATCTCTAAAAATACTATTAATATAATAAATGGAAAAAGTCGGAAAACACTTCGATAATACCTTCTATTATTTAAGAGAAGTAAAATAGAAATCAACAAAACACAATTTGTCAACAGAGAAGCCTAAAGTTTATATATTTACACTCTGAATTTCATGTACTACTATTTTGAAAGCCAACTGATACCAATTACAGTTTCATTGTGGTTAACTTTTACCTGCTTTTAGTATTATATTGGAGAATGCTGACATAATTTGAGTAAAATGGAAATAAAATGAACGTATAAACATGGTCTTACGAATTATACATTTTAAGCTAATGAATGAGCTAGCATATTTTTACTATCGCTTGAGTCCATATTACCACATTTTTGCTACGGAAATAGAAAAATCATACAAACTTGTAAGAGGAAGGTAACTTAAAGATCACCCAGCCCAAATTCCCAGTGGATTTAAGGATATTCAAATCCAGAGGGGTTAAAAGACTTGTCAAAAAGCATGCATTTGTAATGACAACTGAAATGAATTCTCCTCACTACCCTTGCTCTCTTGGATAGAAACAGGAACTACTAGCCTTTCTATCACTTCAGTGTCATCTTTTTAAAGGAAGTCATTCACTATCTGGTCTCTGGAGAAAGGAAAAGAAGGCGGGACTGCCTTTCTTAAGTGTCTGAAGTTGCACCTCAGCACCTTTCCCTCGACGACCCCCTGCCCCTTAAACACATTTAAACACAGAAAGAATGGAGAATACGGTTAATGAGCCAAAAGGTACTCCACGGTACAGCAGGGATACATAAAATCAAATGCCATTAAGTACAAATGATAGTTCTGAAAGGATAACAGAATATGCAGAGAGTAAAACTGATAAATGTATTTCTTTTACCCATTAATGACAACTGCAGAGTGTCCAAATCTGTTGACGTCTCTATGAAGATTTGGTTTCGGTAATATTTTCCATTCATCACAAGCTAGGAAAAAAAAAAAGAGACCAGAAGAACAAAAAATTAAAATAAAAAATTAATACAAATACTAAAAAACAATCATTGGTCATATTAATGATATAATACATAAAGTCAGAAAGCCTTTCATTAATTTTTCATGACCTACAATTTAGGTTACTCAACTAGCATTATCTCTTAAATAGAAATGGCTTTTGCCTAAAATTCCCACAAATAAATTTATGTGTATGAGAATAAAGGAAATGAAAGAAAAGAAAATGGGTGTATTTTATATTAGAAAATAATCTTTTCTTCTTTTTTATCTTTATTATATTTTCCCATTACCATTTAGTCCCCTCATACCCCGGTACCCCCAGAAATCACCACACTGCTGTCCATGTCCATGAGTCCCTTCTCCTTTTTGCTCAGTCCCTCTACCCACTAATCTCCCCCCACCACTAACTGTCATCCATTCTCCATCTATGAATCTGTCCCTATTTTGCTTATTAGTTCAGTTTGTTCATTAGATTCCACATATGAGTGAAATCGCATGGTATTTGTCTTTCTCTGACTGGCTTATTTCACTTCGCATAAAGGAGGAGAGCTTAAGAAACATTTTTGGACAACAGGAAAATAATTTTAATGACATTATCTTTACCAAATAAACCAAGGTTCATATAGTGAAATAATATATGAACATCAATCCCAGGCAAATCTAGTAGAAAGTTAAATCGCTAAATCAAACTTTATATACATGCATACAAAATTAAGTAGAATATATAATTTTCAATGAAAGCATGTCTAAAAACAGAATTATCAAAATCAAAGATTTAGTATGGAATCCCAAAAGACTCTGAATACCCAGAGTAACCTCGCAAGAGAACAAAGCTGGAGTTGTCATGCTCCTTGATTTCAAACTATATCACAAACCAATAATAATCAAAACAGCATGGTACTGGCACAAATTCAGGCACACAGAATAGAAATGAAAAGAATATTTGGAAAATATTCTTGGAATTTATTCTTGGAAAAGAATAAAGAGGTCAGAAATAAACCTATGCTCATCCGTCAATTAATCTACAGCAAAAGAGGGAAGAATATACAATGAGGAAAAACAATCTCTTCAATAAATGATGTTGGGAACACTGGGTAGCTACATGAAAAAAAATGGATGACTCTTACAACATCTCTGAAAGTAAACTCAAAATGGATTAAATTATTAATGTAAGACCAGAAACCATAAAACTCCTAGAAAAAAAAAACTCTTTGGCATCAGCCTTAGCAATATTTTTCAGATCTGCTCCTCAGCTAAGAGCACCATAAGCAAAAATAAACAAATGAGACTACATAAAACTAAGAAGCTTCTGCACAGTGTAGGAAACCATCACCAAAGTGAGACAGTAATCTATTACATGGGAGAAGATATTTATAAATGACATATCTGATAAGAAGTTAGTATCAAAAATATACAAAGAATACATACAACTCAATATCAAAAAAAAAACAAATGACCCCATTAAAAATGGGCAGAAGATGTGAATAGATATTTTTCTGATAAAGACAGATGGCCAACTGATACATGAAGAGATGCTCAACACCTCTATTCATCACAGTAATGCAAGTCAATACCGCATAAGCTCTCCTCTCACACCTGTCAGAATGGCTATTAGCAAAAGACAGTAAATAACAAGTGTTGACAAAGATGTGGGCAAAGGGAAACCCTCGTGCAACACTGGTGAGGATGTAAATTGATGCAGCCACTATGAAAAGTAGTACAGGAGTTCCTCAAAAAGTTTAAAATAGAACTCCCATTTGATCCAGCTGCTCTACTTCTGGGCATTTATCTGAAGAAACAAAAACGCTAATTTGAGAAGATACATGTGCCTGTGGATTTATTGCAGTATTATTTACAACAGCCAAGATATGAAAACAATAGTCTACCAGCAGATGAGTATTTGCTAGTGTTTTGACAATGTTTTATCCATAGAAACACTTTTCACATAACACCTATGACTTTTCCAAGAGCCAATGCTCTGAAAATCACATTTTGGGAAATACTATTATTGATGGCTATGCATAGGGTTAAGTATGCCAATTTAACACGCTCAAGTTCATTGAAGAAATGTGTGTAGTACTATAAAACTTCCAAAGTGCTTTCATCTCCACCCCTTAAAGTAGTCTTTATAAGAATCCTGTGAGGTTGATTGAGTTGGTATTACCTCACGTTAAAAATATCTAACAATTCAACCCAGGACAAGTTAGGCAATTTCTGTAAGCCTATTCGATTACATTTGTTTTTTCTGAAAGTTATGTTTATGAATGTTTGCTATTATAAAACTAATTTGATGGAACTGCCCAAGTGTCCATCAGTAAATACAAGGATACAAAAACTGCGGTATATTTATACAATGGAATACAGTTACTTGGCTATTAAAAAGAAGGAAACCTTACTGTTTTCAACGGCATGGATGGATGGACCTGGAGAACATTACGCTAAGTGAAATAAGCCAGTCACAGAAAGACAAGTACCACATGATTTCACTCACACGTGGAGTCTAATGAACAAAATGAACTAACAAGTAAAACAAACAACTCATAGGGAGCAGGCTGACAGCAGGAGGGGGCTAAAGGAGTGGAGGGATTGCACAAAAGACAAAAAAGAAAAAAAAAGCCACGGACACGAACGACAGTGTGGTGACTCCTGGGAGAAGGGGGGACGGAGGGGGAGGGGGAGGGCACAGGGGAAACAAATGGTGGTGGACAGAGACTTGACTTTGGGCGGTGAACACACAGTGCACAGATGACGTGTTGTAGAATGGTGCACCTGAAACCTCTATCATTTTATTGGCCAGTGTCACCCCAATAAATTTAATAAAAAAGAACAAAAAAAAAGAATTGTAAAGCATTATTCGCATGTGGAGAGGAGGTGCGACCTGAAAAGGCCACAGACTTCGGCAAAGAGGTGACAAAGAATTCACTGGTTGGGAAGGACAGGTTTCAGACTTTCCGTACAATCTCCACACACACACACACACACACACACACACACACACACACACATGCCCCATGACTGCTGATTTGTAAACTGTGTGTTGGTTATAGGATTTCAGCAACAGAATTAGAAACCAGGATATGCTTCAGACAAAGAAAACAGAAGCGTCAGATGAAAGAGTAGGGCTTCAGAAAGTAGGACTTCCAGAAATCAGTTTATTATAAAAGTCTCCAAAGAAGAACCTTCAAGGTCATTTTTGGACATCCACAGTCCAGAAAAGAAAATGACCCAACAATCTGAGCCCACCTTGGAGGAAAAGGTAAGTAATTCGGCCCGACATCCAGTACAAGCCAGGCAGAAGGAAGAAAGGAAGGCAGATTTTCAAGATGAAAGGCATAAAATATACTGAGGAAAACTATCTAAGATGCGAGTTAGGAAAAAGAGCTAATAGAATAAAATGAGCATAACTACAAATTTTGCTTTTTAAGATTTCTTCTAACTGTATGAGATATTCTCCTTTAGGAAAAAGAAAATTTTCAGTACACAGAATAGTCTAAAGAATAGCATTACAAACGCATGTGCCACTACCCAGGTTTGTCAAAACCATTATTTTATCACATTTACTACAGTTGTTTAAGAAAAAATTACAGATAACATTTTCTTGTGTACCCACAAGAATATTTTATAATATCTTCCCTCTTCAAGTGCAACCACTGTCCTCTATTTGCTCATGAGTTTTTATATTTATGATACATGAATAGTATTTTGTATAGGTTCTAAAAATTTATATTAACACAAGTGACATATATATATATATACACAAAAAATGATATCCTTCTGCAACTCGCTTGGTTTATTCAACTCACTGAGTTTTGATTTTAGGTTTTTCTTTCTTTTTTGGACCATCGTAATCATTTTTAAGGGTGTAGTTCAGTGGCATTACAAACACTGAACATTACAAACTCGGGTATCGTCATAGTGTATCTCCAGAGCGTTCTTCATCTTGCTAGACTGAATCGGGGTGTCCACCCCACAGTCCGGGGGCCGTGTGCGGCCCAGGATGGCCATGAATGCAGCCCAACACTAAATTGTAAATTTACTTAAAACCTTTATTTTGTTCATCAGTTTTCATTAGTGTTTGTGTATTTAATGTGTGGCCCAAGACAAGTCGTCTTCTTCCAGTGTGCCCTAGAGTCACCAAAAGTTTGCACACCCTGAAATAATATTCCCCATTTCCCTCTCTCCCCAATAATTCTACATTATATCTAGGTTCCTCGCATAAGTGGAATCATATGGTTTTCCTCCTTTTGTGACTGGGCTATTTCATTTAGCACAGAGATTTTTCAACCAGTGTGAGCAAGAATTTTTAAAACATGCAAATACTGTTTAGCCAGGGGCACTGACCTCTTTCCCCTGAGACTGTCAAATAAAAAAATGACAACAGCCAACACAACAATAGCTACTTGGTGTGGGTGAATCAAAATGATACCTATTTTTGTCAGAACAGCAAAAACTATATGTATTTTAGTGTGTTGCAGAATTTTAGTAGTTACTTTATGTGTGTCATAAGATGAAAAGGGTTTCAAAAGAAAGAGGCAAGCAAAATATAACCGGAGATATTAAAATTAAGAACAATCTGACAGTAACCAGAGGAAAAGGCAGGAGGGGATAATAGGGCGAAGGGTTTTGGGAAACAACTATAAAGGACGCATGGATAAAACCAAGAGTGGGTGGAAGCGAGGGAGGGAGGTGGGTTTGGCTGGGCGTGGGGGGAGTGGGGCGGCGGTAAATGCAGACAACTGTAATTGAGTAACAATAAAATAATTTTTTGAAAAAATGAAAAAGGTTGAAAAATTGCTTATTTAACATAGTATCTTCAAGGTTCAGCCACGCTGTAGCATGTGTCAGAATTTCCTTCCTTTGTGAGTCTGAATAATACACACACACACACACACAGATATCAATATATATATAAGGATATATATCTATATCTATATATCTATATCTATCTACATAGATCTATATATCTATATATTTATATCTATATCTATAGATATCTGTAGATATACCTATCTATAGATATAGATATCTATAGGTATCTATAGATATGGATATCAATTCATCCATCAGTGGGCACTTGGGTTGCTTCCAATGTTGGCTACTGTGAAGAAGCTGCTATAAAAATGGGTTTACGAGTGACTGTTCCTGTCCTTCTCTGTTGTTTTGAGTGCATACCTGTAGTGGCATTTCTGGGTCATATGGTGATATTATGTGTGATATGTTGAGAAGCCTCCACACTCTTCCAAGCAGCTGTATGTAAATGCCAACCAGCAGTGCACAAGCGTTCCGAATTCTCCACGTCCTTACCCAAACTCATTTTCTATTTCTCGATCATAGCCATCCTACTGGGTGTGATGTAGCATCACATTGTGGGGTTGATCTGCATTTCCCTAGTAATTAGTCATGTTGAGCATCTGTGTATCTTTTGGGGAGAAATGTCTATTCAACAACCCATTTAAATGTATGCGTATATGTGGTGCTGTGCGTTCCTTTTAACCATGTTATACCATTGCTTTGTATGACTCTACTGTATCTATCCATTCATCTGGTAATGGTCATTCAGCCTTTTCTCAGACTTTTCCCACCACAAGTCATGTTGGTATGCTCACTGTTATTCACACATTCTTGTGCACATTTTGAGAGTTTCTCTAGGTAGATTTTTAAGAGTAAAATTACTTACTATGCTTAAGGAAAGGCACAATATCAGTTTCAATAGATTTTGACAATTTGCTCTCCTAAGTACTTTCACTGACTCAATACTCATACGAGCAGTACGCGATCGGTTTTCTTCTTTCATATTCTCTCCAACATGAATCTCTATCAGACGTTTTTTGTTTTTACCAATCTGATGAATGGTTTTATTTTATACATTTTCCGAGTTACTAGTGAGATCAAGCGCCTTTTCACCTCTACAGGTCTTCTGTAAAATCACAGTTCGAGTCTCATCCATTTTTCTAGTTGACTATTTTTCTTAATAATTCTTTATTAAAGATTCTGAATACCAACCCTCTGCTGGTCATATGAATTGCCATATCTTTTCCTTTGCTGTGATCTGTCTTTTCACTTAGTCATGCAATTTTTGTTTTACGAAAAAGTGCGTAGATTAACTTGGTCAAATTTTCGATTTGTTCTTTTTATTTTTAACAGAAGATTTTAAAGATAATCCCTCATTTTATTCTAAAAGATGTACAGCCCAGCCTTTACTGCTTTGATCTTTGGAACTTACTTTTACCTCTCTTGCAATGATCCAAGTTCAATTTTTCCCACACACCACATTTCGCAGATATTTCTCAGTATATTTCCAGATACCAGTTTTCCCCAGAACCATTTTGAACATTTATTCCTGACCCACTATTTGTGCCTTTTTAAATTTCTGTGCTGCTTTGGTTTGTTCTTATTTTGCTAGTTTTTAACTAAAAAAATTTAAAGGGTCTGGCACAATGAATGCCCCTGGGTTTTTTTGTTGTTGTTGTTTTGTTTTGTTTTTGTTTTTAATGAGCTGGTAATCTATACCAAATCTTTTATGACAAAATCATAAGCATGTAATTCTGTAACGTAACAATATCCCACTCAGGTACACCATGTGACACTTTAGGTGAAATGTTCAAATTGCTGTCCACCTCGTGCGGGACATTCACGTACCCTACCAACTGCACTCAGTGGCGTTACTTCTGCCAGACCCTGCATATGTGCAAAGTTTAAAAGTGAAACGACCCCACAAGGTTTATGATAAAAGGGCCTCTTGCCCTGTCTTCCCAGTGCCTATGCCACAATCACAGAAGTAAGCACTTTGAATTCCAAATAAAAAACTAGAGTTTGTTTGTACATTTACCTCCCTGCTCCCAGCGGCATACTTAGTTCTTAGCCTCAGACATCTCCGACCTCCTTCGTGCAGGTGTGCCCACACAGACTTCCCCCCTTCGTCCTCCCTGTGTACTTATATTTTTTTAGATAAATATTATGTGCTATTATTCACAGATAAGGCATGCAGCTTGCTCCGACTGCATTTTCATTCATGAACATTATTTTATTTTCCCCACAGATCGTTTTTCCACTTGGCTTTCTATATCTCTACTATTGATTCCTCCCCATCCACAGTGGAAATTTTTACACCTCTATTCCTGCCATGCCCTGCCATGGGTTTTCAAGTGACCATGTGTTCAGAGTTTGATGTCTAAGCTGGCTCTGTCCCCAGTAACTGTAAGAACGTGGAATGGAAGTGGTACCCCAGATCCAGCGTGAGCACAACCACGGTGCACAAGCAACACGCACAGACAGGTAGCTCATTCAGACCCCTGCATCCACCGCCGGTGCACCCGTGTTCATCCCTCATCTTACAGCTATGGCCACGTGGGGAATCGTCTCTGCCCAGATAACGAGAGGAAGGAAATATGTATGTGGCAGCTTGATGTGTGGGAACAGTCAAAAATAGACGTCACTTAGAAGACAGCCTCGCTCAGCGTGGCTCAGGAAAAAGTCACCCTGCCAACTGTGCCTCATTCACATTGTGGGGAAAGAGAAATGGCCCTAGAGCCAAGTGTGAAGGTAAATGGGCAAGTACAATAACCCAGAGTAGGAGATAACATCGTTTTTATTTACACATTTTGAGAGAGATGGGAAAGGAGGGAGAAAAAAAAGGGAGCAAAACATCAGTGTGTGGTTGCCTCTCCCATGCCCCCTACTGGGGACCTGGCCCGCAACCCAGGCATGTGCCCTAGACTGGGAATCAAAACAATGACCCGTTGGTTTGCAGGCAAGCAGGCACTCAATCCACTGAGCCACACCAGCCAGGGCAGGAGATAACATATTGATCAGGGGCTCGGATACCTAAGGGTGAGGGTCTGGGTCATGCCACCAGGTGAGCCAGAGGCCGGGAGAGGTCCTAGTTGATGGTAAGGGACGTTTAAAAAGAATAATGGAGGAAGCTTCCAGCCCTGAGACCAGCTGCAGAGCCAGAGCAATGAGCCAGGTTTTCCCCGGGGAGAAGGGCCGCTGGCATCCAAAAGGAGCTTTCAGCAAATATATTTGAAGAAGTGGACTGAGTGGCTCAAAGAATGAATTATATCGAACACGGAAATGTGCTGACTAAACCCACCTCCAGGGACTCTCACCGACGTCACTCAGCTACCGGCCCCTGCAGACACTGCTTTAGCTCTGGAGAGCCCCCTCACCCAAGGCCCTATGCTCCTGGGAGGGACCCTCCCACAAGGACAGTCCTGTTTCATCCCGTGAGTGACAACTCTGATGGGCACAGAGGCTGTTAGGTGGGCTTGACCTTTCCCTCTGCCCCATCCAGTCTCTCCCCCCGCCCCTTCCCAAGACCCTCATCAGCACCCTGGACACCAAACACCATCGCAGGGTTTGCTTTCCAGAGAGCCCGGGCTGTGACAGGGCTGTTCGTGGCCACCACATAACCTGACCCGTGCTGACTGATACAATACAATAAATGCAAATCTCCCTCCACGGTTTCTGAAAATAGCTGGCAAATTGTTCTCACTCGTAAAACTGTTTAGGATGAATAGAATTTCACTTTCAAGTTTATGAATAGCCAGCTGAGGTGAGCAATTTTTGCATCTACAGGCAGAGCATTTCATGCTTGCCGGTATTTGCCCACCTGCCAGGAATTTGCAGCAGAATGGGGACAGAAAGAGACAGGGGCAGTTGTTACAAACAGACTTTCCACTTATCCCTTCCAGCTTTTTCAATAACTACTAAACAGAAGGTTGGGCTAGATAAATTGTTGTTGAGTTTTCTCATTCTAGATCGGGATTCTCTCTAAAACTGGGATTGGTTTTCCTGTGAGCAGAATTTGTCGGTATCACATTAATATCATTTGCTTACATGCGGTCTATTCCCATGCTTACATTGTGAAGCCTCTTACATTATTAATCTGACTACAGTCAATAATTATGGGGGGGGGGGGGGGGTTGCCAAGAAGAAAATATATTTCCAGAGCACTTAAGTCATTACCACTTCATGAAAAGTTTAAGGCTAGACAAATCACAGCAAATCCACACAGCTCCCGACGTCACGAAAGCCGACAGAAACACCGTTCCGTAACAACAGGGAAGCTACACGCACGGGAATCAAGGACAAAGTAAAATGTACACTGTGGGGTACGGATGTGCTTTTAAAAACTGTGCTACAAGGTACTAAATGCTAATGTACAGGCTGCACGCTCAGTACGCATAAGGTGAAAAATGAGTTACTGTTTTCTCAAACCCAAAGTTCAGAAATCAGGAAACTGTGCTGTTGGGCTGCTGACCTAGTTCATGACCACATTAAGAACTTCTACTGGCATTTGGACACTGGTTTATCAATTACGCATAAGTAGTACAGGTGGAAAATGCACATTCATTTGCAAATTTTCCTACAAACAGTCATGAAAAATGTATATTTTCATGAAAATATACATTCGTAATGCTTGAAGGACACATTTTAAAAATTCCTTTAATTTTCCACCTGAAATCCTAGCTCATAAGTCAGTCTTAGTTGTATACTTGAAATATGCTAAAAAGAACACAAAGGTTGTATGGACCAGGCTCAAAAGTAGACGAATATAGAGAAAACCTCCCTTTAACCATTTGAATACCTTTGTAACAGAAACCAAATTTCTGGGTGTTGTCTAAAAACTTTTTTCCACTAGCTCTTCAATGATGGTGTTTCACCGGGTTCTTCCCCCACGAGGTCAAAACTTCCCAAACATTCTAAAAAGCACACACTTTTCTTAGTCACTGCATTCGCCCCGACAGCTGCTCTCAGAATGTTGTCCCTGGCATTCACCCAGTAAATATTTATTTAGTTTCTACTCTCTGCCAGGCAAAGCAGGTACTACTGTTTGACTCTCAATTAATTGAAATGATTTTATGGGGTTTTCAATAAGTAGTCTTCATGTAATTAATTATATTTATACATTTCTTGATAACGAATTGACTTCAGTAAACAGTCTTTGTGATAAATTATATTTATATATTCCCTGGTAATCAATCACACTTAAATTCCTAGAATAAATTCTACTTGGTCATAGTTTATGATACTCTTAAAACATTGTGTCAAAACTCATTTTGACTTTAAGGTGTTTCAATTCATAAAACTCTCTCGCTTGTAAATACTGACACCGCTAGTCAAATCGCCTTCTGAAACTTAACAGATATAAAAAACAACCTTACTGATTTCTTTTCTCCCCGCTCATCCCAGAAAACTAATTTCTATGACAATATTCACTTTCCACAGCCAAAGAGTTTCAAAGTATAAGTACATCTAGTCACATGAGATCAGCTCAGTAAGATACGCTTTTCCCATTGTATCTTCAGCCTCATTATACACTAGAAAGTTATCTTTGCCAGAAAGATCATTTTCATCTTGAATCAGGTGCAATAACAATACCACTAAACAATAACAAAAATCAATAGTTTTCATATTCAAAATCTGACTTCAAGCTAGATTTACACACTAGGACATTAAATAATATATCACAGTATCTATTGAAGTCGATCCAGTCTTACTCCCCAGCCATGGCTCTATTATCAAGTGCACTCAAGTCATTTCTTTTTTAACTGCAGATGCCCGGTGACTAATCTAAGAAAAATCAAATTACATAATTTTTTTCTCCTACAACCTTCAAAAGGGATGCCACGGCACGGCCATGTTTCAAAATCACCATCATGTGTCTCTGTATCTACCACAGATAATGAGAGCTCTGAAGGCAGGGTTATATCTCCAAAGATTAACGATACTGCTACTAAAATACTTGCAGTAAGGTTGAAATAGGGCATTTTTTAGCAATGAAAAAAATAGCATCAGCACAAATATTCCTATTTGTTTAAACACAATAGAACACAAGGCCAGCAGCAGAAGCGTTCAGGTACATTCCAGCTAGACATGCCATGAAAGACCTAGAGCACTGCACCAGCGAGGGAAATTAGCAAGGTGGCCTTTTTCCTTTTCAGAACAGATCTATTTTATGGTTGGTTCATTATGCAATGATCGTGTTTTATTTCCACGAAATATACTGCATAAGGAAAATAATTATTTTGCAAGGCATTTCCTGAAATATGAAAAATACTCTTCCAGGAAAATATTCCAACATTTGATGCTACAAAACAAAGAATAGATACAGATTTTAGGGGGAAATTTTTTTGGGAGCTGAACAGAAATAATCAACTGAGATAAAATTTAAAAAAGCATTTATCCTAGGTTGAATTGCATGGTTATATTATGTTTCTGTTGTTAGTGCTAACACAGAGCAAAAAAAAAAACAAAAAAAACCCAAAACAAAAACCTGTTAAAATACAAAGCTATTTAAAATATGTTATCCTTCCTTCAATCTAAACATTTCCTTGAAAAGTGAAACTGATGTTTGCTTTTATCTTTCCACACAATTAAGAAACATCATTAAACATAATGTGTCTGGCAATTTGTTGCCCAAATTAAGAACATATGTTGGACTCAACCCAACAGCACAGCACCTTTGAGTGGGAAGACTACGGCAAGAACTGGAAATTACAGAAGCTACCTCCACTGCTGACTGGCCCCAAAGCTTTAGGCAAGTTTCACCCTCTTCTGCTTCCTATTCTGGAATATAAGTTTATTAACAGCTCATTACAAGGTTGTTTGAGAGGTTACAGATATTGTATATAAAGCCCTAGCCCTTAGCATAGTACCCAGCTCTCAGAAGGCAGTGAAGAGTAATTAGAACAAAGATAATCTGATATTTCACTCCCCCCACCTCTCTGAAACTAACACCTCTAATTTTTTTTTACCTCAGTAAGTTTTTTTGGCACATAAACCCTAAAATATGATCATTGTGAACAATAGGCAAGAAATAAAAATAAATTCCCAATGTGAAAGCTCTAAAAAGATCTCAGTGCTAATTTCTTCATTAAAGTACAGAAAGTGGGCGCAAGGTTCTGGAAGAATCTTCTGCAAAAATGAGAAGTTCAAAATCTCTCACTTTATAGATGTTTAACAGTAACAACAACAACAAAATTCTACACTTTCCCAGAGTATTTTTTTTCTTATAAGAAAAACAGACAAAACTTTCATCTACCTCCACCTACTACCTACCTAGTAGGAACGAAACCTACTACCTCATCACCACAGGCGAAACAACAGGTGGACGCCCCCCTCTGGCAGTGAACACTCACGCACCAGCCGCCTTCAGCGCTTCATTGGATCCATTTTTTCTGGATCTCAGGCGCTGATTTACAAGCCTTCTAAGAGCCAAGACAATCCCATTTTCATCATGAATCATCACTTCCAATTATTCTTTCAAAAAGTAAATATGGAATTATGTAGGGCCCAAAGATCCTCAAGACAGTGAATTCTTATTAATGATGAGTCACAGACAGACACTCATAGCTCAGAGTTAAGATGCATGCTTAGCTTTATTACT
Organism: Phyllostomus hastatus; assembly: GCF_019186645.2. Classification (NCBI taxonomy): domain Eukaryota; kingdom Metazoa; phylum Chordata; class Mammalia; order Chiroptera; family Phyllostomidae; genus Phyllostomus; species Phyllostomus hastatus. Next base: position 24,260,526 of record NW_025334004.1, on the reverse strand, counting down.
AGGAATTTTCTTCCCGACAAATTTCTAATAGTATGAAGATCAAAGTGCTTACTAAGAGTCATAATTTTCTTTATATGCTACCACTTGAAATAATTTTCCTAAGTAGATTATGTGCCTTTTTGGTATTCAAAAGCAAGAGTATACTTCTTACATCTATTCAGCATATTATTCTTTGGTCTCTTTTATTTTTATTTATCAAAATGATTCCTAATAGCTTAAAATTGGTATATTACTTTATACCACCAATAAAAGGTGCTCTAAGTGCTCTAAAGTACTGCTAAATATATTTTAAATATCAGCCAGGTTTTATCTATATTATGATGTACAAAGAAAAATATTTTTATTATAATAGTCTATTGCATTGCTAAATTTAGTATTTCAATAAATATATTCATTTAATGTTCAGAAGTTGATAGGATTATAGGTAGCATAATTAAAATTAAATAAACTGTAACTATGCACCATGTTTTTGGTTCTCTGCAAAAGATTATTTTATCACTTCCATTCCTAGTTCTCAGTTTTCATTTTATCCCAAATCTTACTTCCTTTGCTCCACAACCAATACATTCCTTTCTCTAATTCCCTTAGTGTTCTATACCAAGTAAGTGTACCTGGGGAGTTTAATTTAAATGCATCTTTACTCATCCCCACTATATCTAATGTGCTTGTGTTACTACTTATAATTTACAAAATTTGATAGCCCTCTTGATCTACCCATTATCAAAACTCTTGGTAACAGACAAACAAAACAGACTGATATAGCGCCCACGTTGGGATAGCCTATACAAAAGCCTTTGAAAAGGACGTTCAAGCCCAGATTTCTCAGCGCCCCTGTCTCTACGACAAAGTCACCCCAGTTCATCACTGCTCCTGGACTTGTGCTACTACTATGCTGACTTTAGAGAGAATTCCATTCACAATCTGCCCCTGCATTTATCTCTCTAAACTGATACATACACATGCTGTCAAGTAATGTATGTGAGAATCTCTACATGAAAATTTTCTGATATTTCCTATTTTGTACAATCCTAACATAGATACATACCTATGTCATATGCCAGGAAATCGGCAGAAAAACATTTTGCACCGTTACTCAAGGAAGTGTCATTATGGGTATTTCCTCCAAAAATAAGCATAGCTCCATTGATAAGAACAGCTGAATGAAGGTATCTGGCAAACCCACTTTCTTTCAAAATAGTCCTACAGGATAAAATTTAAAAATGTATTACAAAAGATAAAAAGACCTCCCTAATTTTATATATATATATATATATATTATATAAAGGATCTAACTTGCATATAGAATTTTCCTTGGAATTGTGAAATAACATGCTTAATTTTCAACATAAACATCCTCTAAACTTCAATATTTTTAAAAATATATATTGTCTCTAAACTTCATATTTTTAGAAAAATATTTTCAGATTCATAGTACCTTAAAGTGCTTTGAGGAAACACAATATTAAACATAATGGTTAATGATTTTATAATAATTTATACTTTGAATTTTGTTTTTATTTATAAAAGTAGGAAATTATTATCCTTAAAACTAGAGGATCAATATCATCAGTTTTATGTATCAAAATAAATAAAAAGCTAGGTACAATAAATTTACTTGGAACTATATTCAGTTAAAACTACATAACTCATATGGATCCCATAAAACACTTTTTAACTTTTTAGGTATAATAAAACATACAGAAAAGTACACTAATCATAATTCTAAAATTCAGTGAATTCTCACAGGATGAACACAACTAAGTAATCAGCACTCGGATGTGAAAATAGATACTCTGCCACTATTCTGGTTTCAATAGCAAAGATTTGTCATTGCTGTCTTTGTACTTTACAAAATGGAATCACACAGTTTGTATTCATTTGTACATTCTGTTGCTCAAGAATGTCTGAGATGCATGCATATGTTGTGTATAACTAAACAACACAATGCATTTTTGAGAAACATTACAATATAAATATTCTTTTAATTAATTAAAGTGTATCTGAGAGAAAATGCTACCAATATATTCTCACAAATATATTTCACCTGAATAAAGAGATACATGATAACGGTGCATGACAGTGTGAATCAGTATTTTGTAAATATTCTAAATAAATCCCTGGTATGAACAAAGAATCAGAATATAAACACAGTATGTATAAAGTTAGTAAGGTATATAGTATCTCAAACACCATGGATTAGAATACCAATTAATGCTTCAAGAATATGGAGCTGACCTCCAGAATGGCAATACGAGGAGGAATTCAACAAATTTCTCCCCACAGAGCTATAACTGGTAAAAATTATTTTTTAAAAAATAATGATTTACTGTCTAAATATCTTTTACTAAGAGCAACCATAACCATTTACTCGAGAGTATCTGCTAAATTTTAGTAAGAACAGCAGCAGTCTGTGATATCTAACCCATTACCTGCCCTCATCCTTCACCTTCTCTACCTCCCCCCACCCTACGCCCAGTTCGGTAACACAGAAGTCACCCCAAGTAAGCATGCAAAGCCAAGAACAAGAGCTCCATCCTTCAACTCCTCGTCCAGGCCACTGAAGTCTAACCAGGAGCAGGAGACTGCCAAGACTTGCCACGCCCCCAGCTCTGGCTGGCAGAAGTTCTACTCAAGGAGAAAGCATGAGAAGTGTTAGAGCTCACCCTCTAACTCATAGGGTGGAAGCTAAATGCCAGGATCAGCTCAGAAGGCTAAGAGCACCAGGGCTGAATAGGCTTCACCTCACCTAACTTAATGGGCAGAGGTTCCTTGCCAAAAGAGGCAAGTTGCAAAGAACAAAGGCCACCAGCCCCACCCAGTACCATGCACATACAGCAGTGGTGTCGCTCCAAGAGGAGCGGGCTGCTAATTCCACCTACGATTCTAAACACAGAGGTTTCCCCCGTAGTGAGAGGTAGGCTAAGAAAGAAGAGTTCCAAAGCTCTTCCAAGGAAACTGCCTTTCTATGGAACAGAGGGTGGGAGACCTCAAGCCTTAAGGGAACTCTCAAAAAGATGGAGGTTTTGGTTGTAGGCAATTACGAGATGGCTGGTAGCTCCATGAGAACAAAAGCTCCAACAACGACCAGGTAAAAGTTTACCAGAAAGAGCCTGGAAAAAATAACAACTAAAAGCTGGAAAGGGGTCAGAAACTCAAAGACTGTCCTCAAAGACTTAGCCCGGAAAAAGGACTGAAATTGAATCCAATCTGACTGTGGAGCCACCTATGCCCCAAAGCATTATTGAAAATAATAGAGCAATCGGTCAGCAATTAGTGGAGGCCTGGTCATTGTGATACAAACACAGGCAGACAGCCTAACAGAGAGGTCAGAGGAAGAAGTCCCAAGAGCCCTGCTAAAATCACAGCCCTCCCAGGGCAATTGTGTGAGTCCCCAGACCGCCTCCTCTGAGGGGCAGCACTAGAGGATGCATTTGGAGGAGGAGAGACTTCACTAAAAGAGTTCTGCTATGTTACTAAACAAATAAAATTACAACGGTCCCAGAGAGCAGGGAAATCAGGATCTCCATTAAATGATGACATGCAACAAAGTAAGAAAGTGTGACCCTTGCGCAGGAAAAGAGAGAGAGACAACAGAACTGCCTTTGAGAGGGCCCAGGTGTTAGATGAGCAAGAGAGACTTCAAAGTGGCTACTATCTATACATGTTAGAAAAATGTTACAAGCACATTCACAAACTTAAAGAAAATGTCTGCCCAGCAGGTTACTACAGGTAGTTGTTTAGTCTTCAATCAAATTTTCCAATCCAGAGTGCTGGCAAAGGCATTCATATCATTACAAATCAAAGTGTGAATGCATATTTTTTCTCCTTCCTTTTCTTCATACAGTTGAAGAGCAACTGTTTTAAAACAGGACATATATAATTGGATTATTGGGCTTATAACATACAGAAAGAAATGTAATAATACACCAGGGGTGGGCAAAAGGGGGTTCACAGTTGTGGTGACCGTCTTTGCAGTTAATAAGGCTATTGAAATAATCATACCCTGCATGTCTGTTTCCATACGAACTGTAACCCTACTTTTGCCTACTCCTGTATTTGACAATAAGAACACAAAGGGAGGGACGGAAGTAAAGGTCCACTATAGTAAGAAAATGATGCCAAATAGTAACTCAAATCAAGAAAAACAAATGATTAAAAAAAGCACACAAAAATATTTAGTAGCGAGGTTGACATGACATACACATTTGTTCTCCTTTCTACTCTCGGTCTCTTTAAATGACTTAAAATTGTATAAACTAGTAGGCATAAAAATATATTGTTGAGTTTCAACATATATAGATGTTTTCTATGTATATATAATTATAACACCATGAGAGAAGAGAAAAGAAGAAATAGACTTTTATATAAGAGTCATGTTTCTCTATTTCACTGAAATCAAGTTAGTATAAATCTGAAGTACATTCTAAGTTAAGATATACATGTTAAGCTTTAGAACAACTGCTAAGGAAGTAACTAAAATAACTATTTTAAAATATTAAAAGAATTAAAATATACTAGAATATACTTACTAAAAGACTTCTGGACAACATGGAGGCACAAGTAGATATGCTTTGCTTCCTTGCACAACCAAAAGAAAGACAACAACAAATTTAAAACCAAAAAACAACAAGAACTGCCAGAATATGGACCTGAATATGGAAGTCCGACAACCAAGGAATTGAAAAAGAAACATTCACCCAGACTGGCAGGCAGGGCGAAGATGGCAGCTGGAGTGGAGAGGACACACAACAAGGTGGTGGCTAGAAGACCAGGCAGATGAGGCAGCAGCTGAACCAGGCAGTCCCACATTCACGTGTAGACAAGCCGGGAGAAACAACTAGGGAGCGAGACGGACCATGCAACCCAGGGTTCCAGCGAAGGAAATGAAGCTCAAACCTATCACTGTTAAAACTGTGGGGGTTGCAGCAGCAGGAGAGATTCAAAGCCTCACAGTAGAGTTCATTGGAGAGACCCACAGGATCCTAGAAGGTACCCAAACCCAGCCACCAGGGAATCAGCACCAGAAGGGCCCAATTTGCTTGTGGGTAGTGGAAGAAGTGACTGAAGGTGGGATGAGAGGCAAGTAAGTGGCATTGTTCCCTGTCTGACCCCTCCCCTACAACAGCACCAGGATGCAGGGTGGGTTGCCCCACCCTGGCAAATACCTAAGGCTCCACCCCTTACAAAGTAACAGGCATGCCCAGACAAATACAACCCAAATGAAGGAACAGATCAAAACTTCAGAAAAAGAACTAAATGACAAGGAGATAGCCAACCAGCAGATGCCGAGTTCAAAACACTGGTAATCAGGATGCTTACAGAAATGATTGAGTACAGACACAAAATAGAGGAAGAAGTGAAGGCTACGCAAAGTGAAATAAAGAAAAATATACAGGGAACCAACAGTGAAGGGATGGAAACTGGGACTCAAATCAACAATTTGGAAGAGAAGGAAGAAAGAAACATTCAAGCAGGACAGAATGAAGAAACAAGAATTCAGGAAAATGAGAAGATGCTTAGGAACCTCTGGGACAACTTTAAACGTTCCAACATCCAAATCATAGGGATGCCAGAAGGAGAAGAGGAAGAGCAAAAAATTGAAAACTCATTTGAACAAATAGTGAAGAACTTCCCCAATCTGGCAAAGGAAATAGACTTCTAGGAAGTGCAGGAAGCTCAGAGGGTCTCAAAAAAGTTGGACCCAAGGAGGACCACAGCAAGACACATCATAATTAAATTACCCAAGATTAAAAATAGGGAAAGAACCTTAAAAGCTACAAGAAAAAAGGAGACAGTTACCTACAAAGGAGTTCCCATAAGACTATCAACTGATTTCTCAAAAGAAACTTTGCAGGCAAGAAGGGGCTGGAAAGAAGTATTCCAAGTCATGAAAGGCAAGGGCTTACATCCAATATTACTCTATCCAGCAAAGCTATCATTTAGAATAAAAAGGCAGATAAAGTGCTTCCCAGATAAGATCAAGGTAAAGGAGTTTATCATCACCAAGCCCTTATTATATAAAATGTTGAAGAGACTTATCTAAGAAAAAGATCAAAACTATGAACAGTAATATGACAACAAACTCACAACTATCAACAACTGAACCTGAAAAAAAAAAAGGCAAAAACAGACTAAGTGAAGAACTAGAACAAGAACAGAATCATAGAAATGGAGATCACATGGAGGGTTATCAGTGGGGAGCGGGAGGGGTTGACTGAAGCTAAAGGTACAGGGAATGAGAAGCATATTGGATAGGTACAAAGTAGACAGTGAGAGGTTAAGGATAGTCTAGGAAACAGAGAAGCCAAAGTATTTAGATGTAAGACCCATGGACATGAACTAAGGGCGGCGGGTAATGCTGGTGGGAGGGAGGGTGCAGGGCAGAGGGGAATAGAGGGGAGGAAAAAATGAGACAAATGTAATATCATAATCAATAAAGTACACTTTTAAAAAATTTACTTAAAACCAAAAAGCAATAAAAAGGAATAGAGTAACAAAAAGATATGAAATATTTTAAAAATAGTAAAGTAGCAGATACATTTAACTATATCAAAAATAACATTAAAGATATTAAATATACTAAAAAGAATAAAGAAAATAATAAAGATTAGGACAGAAAATAACACACAATAGGCTAGAAAAACCAACAGAGAAAACTAATAAAGCCCAAAAGTTCTTTCTTTGAAAAGATCAAAATCTGACAAACTCTTAGCTGTAATGAACAAATAATTAATTACTAAATTCAAATGATTAACATAAAAATGAAAGAAAGAATGTGACTGTCATAGAGAAATATAACAGATTACAATGTAATAATAAACATAAGGTAAGTCTGTCATGGAATTTACAAACAACAGAACGACACGAACAGAGTCCCAAATACAAACTACCAAAACTGACACAGAAACAAGTAGAAAATCTGATCAGACCTATAACAAGAAATCTAATTAGAAATTTTAAAACTTTCCTCAAAGGAAAGTGAGGGCCACATGACTTCAGTGGTAAATTCTCCCAAGTATTTAAAGATGATTGGTATGAAGTCTTAACAAACTCCTCAAAAATATAAAATAGGATGGAACAGTACTCCCCAGAGAAAGACGTCACGAGAAAAGAACACTATATACCAATACATTTTTAAATATATATAAAAATGTAAATCTTTGTTGGACATAAAAATCTTCCACAAAATATTAAAAACTCAAAACCAGCAATATATAAAAGTATTATGTATCATGACCAAGTGGAATTTATCCCAGGTATGTATAGTTGGATCAATACCTAAAAATCAATTGATGCAATATGCCATATGAATAAAATAAAGGAAAAACAAAATAATCATTTTGATAGATGCAGAAAAAACTTGACAAAATCCAACACCCTTTCAGGGTAAGAAACACCCAACAAAACAGATGCAAAAGGGAATGTCTTCAACCTGATAAAGGCTGAATGTGTCCCACCACAAAAGGTGTACCCTGTACAAATCCCCGAAACAACCAAGGATTAATATTTTAAAAGTGTACACAAACAACTAATATGGCAGAATGGGCAGAAGATTTGAGCAGAATTTCAAAGAAGAAAGAAATATGAACAATAAACATGAAGACATTCTACCTCATTAGTAATCAGAAACATGCAAATTAAAACCAAAATAGAACATGATTTCACACCCATCTTATTGACAAAAATACTTTTAAAAACATCAAACAACAACAGATTTTGGCGAATTCGTAGAGGAATGGAAACTCCCACTCATCACTGGTAGAAATGTAAATTATAGTAATAATGACATTGGAGTACAGTTGGGTAAAATCGAGCAGGACTATCCGTATGACCAAACTTTGGCTCAGTAAATAGCTTAGAGAACTTGTATTATGAAACAACAGGAGACTGACTAAGAACACTTACACTAGAATTGTTCATAATAGCAAAAATGGAAACATAGATCCTTTAAAAAGAATCTATTGTCTGTTTGTTCCCACAGTAAAGGTCTGTCACACAGGACAATTCTGCCCCCAAATCCTGTCATACTTCCCTAACCCACTCACCCTTCCTCCCTCCTAAACGATCATTCCGTACTTGACCTTGCCAGACCTCAGTCTTCAAATAAATATCACCCATTCTCACTCTCCACTGACAATTTCAGTGAGAATTTCTTTTAAATCATGATTTTCACCAACTCCCCCTCATCAACCCATTTAGCTGCAACTGCATGCCTTTAACCTGCCTTCTCCCCTAATTCTGTCACTGGGTCTACACTCCTGCAGGGCTGGAGGCTCTGCTTTGCATTCACACGATCCCACTGCTACTTGTTAAGCATGACCTGCCAGCAAATTCTTCCCTCTCCTGCATCATTCTTAACATTTTATCTTTCCTACCAGCCAACAAGCTTCATTGCTTCTCCAAACTTAAAAAATGAAAAGGACCTCTCTTGTCCTCACCTCCCTGACCCTCCATTACCCTACTTCTCTCCTTCCCTCATCACTAAGCTGCCCAGAAAATGTCTGTACTTTGCTCCAGTTCCGCTTCTCCCAGCCTGGGTAGGCTCCATGGCAAACCGAATTTCCCTCTGCCATTCCACTGGCACTTCCCCTGTCGAGGTCCGCAAGAAACTCCAGTTTGCCAGACGCCACGGTCATTTCTCAATGCTCATACCACTCTGCCTATCCCCAGATTCTGACACACTTTCTCTCTCCTTTGAAACCCGCTCCTGGCTTCTGGGACACCACACTTACCTAGTTTTCATGCCAACGCATAAATCGCTTATTCTCAGTCTTTTTCTGATTGTTTACCCTTTTCTTCAAGCAGAAACGTAGTATCCAGATTCCCTGATTCCTATATCCAGCCACTTCGTTTACCTATCCACTAGGATGTGTAATACGTATCTCAAATTAAATATATCTAAAACTGAGCTTCTAAATCTTCCTTCACACCAGACCTACTCCTCTGACAAAATCCATCATCTCAATGAATGCCAGCTCCATGCATTCAGGTCTTCAAAAGCCTGATTCGACTTTCACTCATCCCCTCAGTCTAGCCAATCTGCTGGCCCTGCCTTGGAAATATATTCAGAATCCAACCAATTCTCCTCAATTGCACATTGCCTGCCCGGTCTCGGACACTATCACCTGTTTCTTAGATTATTGCATAGCCCCCTAAACAGCCCCCTTCCTTCTGCTCTTGTATCATAACCACAACACAGCAGCCACAGTGATACTGTGCACACCCAAGTCAGAGCATTTTACATCTCTGTTCCAAACCCTCCACGGGCTTCCCGTATCAGAATGAAAGTCAAAATCTCCATCAGTAAATGAGTGGATCAAAAACTATGGCACATTTACACAACGGAACACTACGCAGCATAAGGAAATGAGGAACTCCTATCCTTCGCAACAGCATGGATGGGTCTGGAGAGCATTATATTAAGTGAAATAAGCCAGGGGGTGAAAGACAAATACCATATGATCTCACCTGTAAGTGGAACCTAATCAACAAAACAAACAAGGAAGCAAAATATAACCAGAGACGTTGAAATACAGAACACACTGAGGATAGGGAGAGGGATTATGGGGAGTAGGGGAAGGGTCATCAAGGAATATATATAAAGGACACATGGACAAAGCCAAAGGGGGGTAGGATCAAGGGTGGGAGGTGGGGGTGGGTGGAGTGGCGGGGAGAAGTGGGGGAAAAATGGAGACAATTGTACTTGACAACAATTCAAAAACTAAGACAAAAAACAAAAAACCAAAAAACAAAAACAAAAAGAGAATAAAAGTCAAAATCTTTATAATGACCTCTGTGACTCTGTATGATAGATTACCCATTACCACCCTAAGGTCATTTTCTCCCACTTCGGCCAACCCACTCTGAGGCCCTCTGAACCCAGCTACACCGGGCCCCTCGGGTTATTCCCAACGACAAGCATGTTCCCATCTGGAGGCTTTCCCCAGCTTTGCCTCTGCCAGAACACCTGTCCCCGCTACTGACACGGCTCGCTCCCCAGTCCCCTTCAAATCTTCACTCAGATGTGTTGTCGGTGACATTTTCACAGATCACCCCATTTGCATGTAACAACCTAAAACTCCCTATCCTCTTTCCAGGCTTTCTTTTTCTCTCCATAGCACTTATTATCATCTTAAACACATTTGACATATTTCCATTGTCATTGTCTGTCTCTCCTTATTAAAATCTATCTCCAAAACATAAAGTTGATGTTTAAAAAAACTCTCTAAGGAAAGCATGCAATGTGAAACAACACCTGCAAAATTCAAAAACTGACAGACTGAATAGTTTGTTTGCACATACACAGAGAAGGGTAAAAAGCCTGCAATGAAAAGCAATGAAGCAATCCACACAATATTAATACAGTTACCTCTTTGGGGGGTAATGAAGGAAGAGCCAACGGGGGGCCCATGAGGGCTTCCTGGGGTACTGTACTGTCCTCTTTCTTAGCTCAGGTAGACAGGGTGTGTGCTTCATTATTGTTCTGAAACTACACATGCACACTTTCATACGGTCTTTTGTCCATAGGCAAAATGTCCCAAGTTTATAAAAAGCACTATGAGAAAGATAAGTACTATACAGCTCAAAATTACCTTAGAAGGTAACGCTATAGAAATAAATACTTCTTTAAATGATCAATGTGTGATTTTTGGCATTCCTAAATTCCAAATCTCATAACCCATGCTGTTTATGAAGATAACCATTTTTTTCCTATATAAATATTTAATAAATCCTCTGCTGCGCTAATTCTTTATGGTATGTATTTCTATTGTTTTCTGCATATACATGTACCATAAAATTTTAAGTTATCTGTCTTCTTTACTGAGAAAGTCTCAGGATTATTCCCAACGCAGTGTTTGATACAGAGTAAACAACTTTTTTGTTGAAAAGATTTCATACACTCGTTCTGCAGAGAAATAAGCAAGGATGAACACCATGCACAGTATGTTCTTCAGTATTTACTAAAATTTAAGCTAATTGGAAACATCTATAAAATTGTCCTATTGCACTTTCCAAAATCTCTGACAGCTAAGGTTTTAGAGAAATCACAAAAATTCAATAAAGTAATAAAATAGCTTTTGAATAATCTAATGTAAAAAACTCCATTATATCAAATTTAAGAAGCTAGAAAAATAATTTCATGTAATTATATGTAGCAGCATGATGAAAACATATTCTACGTGATTTCAAATATTTTTTAACATACAAAATTAAATAGGACCATAGAAGCATTATCATTACACTGACTACTCATCTTTTTAATGTATCTCAGAGTTGGGAATACAGTCCCTGGCTCATACATGTGTTAATTTTGGACATGTCCAAGATTAATGGCCAAAATGTCCAAGATTAATGGCCAAAATGTCCAAGATTAATGGCCAAAATGTCCAAAATTAACACATGTATAATCACAGCCATTAAGTTATAAATAATAATTTTTAATGTGTTCCTTATGTGTTGAAATTTATTCTGCTCTTTCACAGGTTAAAGGAACACAGCATAGAGGAAAGGATCTCAGCAACAGACAAAAATTCTGAGGTCTCCACTGGCAGAAAGGCCTTGATGTAGAAGAACTATGAAGATGTAGGGACCTCCTGTAAGCTTTCAAACATGCGAGAAAAGAATATTATGAGATACCTCATTTAACGAGGCTGAGAAATTAGACCACAATGCCCTGCTACCCACAATAAGAGCAGAGTTAAAGTCGCTTAGCAAAGGATGATACCAATTAATAAACCTTCCTAAGCATATGAAAGGACACCCAATAAATAGACGATGTTTGTTCTCTCTTACTCTTTAAATGTAAAGAAACCAGACTCAACTACTCCTGAAGTAGTGAGGAGGTGGCAATGGCTTTGGGTGTATCTGAACTTTTGTGTCTCAGTCATGGTCAACAATGGCCAGAAAATGAAATTCGGCAACTATATACTAAAAATTGACCCTCTTTTAGTTATTCTAATGATCATAAACTACCAGCATATAACATTAAACCTGATAAATCAAACACAGATTTCTATTTGTAAATATACTTTTATGAAATGTAACATATTTACCAAAAAGTATACAAATTTTAAGAGTATAGTTCAATGAAATCTCACAAAGTGAACGAATATGTGTAATCATTCCAGAAACTTCCCTGTTGCCCATCTCAATCACTACTTCACTCTTCCTAGCCTAAGCCTATTCCCTTCATCGTTTCAAAAACCATACACTAGGTCTTCCTGGTGCTAAACTTCATAAAAATGGAATCATACACTATATACAATTTTTTTGTCTGGCTTCCTTTGGTCAACATTATTTTGGAAGATACAACTGCATGGATACCTGCAGAGACAATTCTTTTTCTTTTTTTTTCTTTTTAAAAAGACTTTATTTTATTTTTAGAGAGAGGGAAAGGGAGGGAGAGAGGGAGAGAAACATCAATGTGTTGTTGCCTCTCATGTGCCCTCTACTGGGGCCATGGCCCACAACCCAGGCATGCGCCCTGACTGGGAATCGAACCAGCAACCCTTCAGATTGCAGGCCAGCACTCAATACACTGAGCCACACCAGCCAGGGCCAGTTCTTTCATTTTCATTATTGCATGGCATTCCATTGTTCAGAATACAACTAATTTACCCCATGGAACTGATGATGGGTATCTGATTTGTTTCAGTTACCAATATTACAAATAACACTGTGATGTGTTCTTTCATATGACTGTAGTACACACATACACACATCATTTGTTGATTATATAACTAGAATACCTATTACATAGGATACGTACATCACAAATGTGTGTGACAGTGTTCAAATTTAACAGACACTGTCAAAGGTTTTTCAGAGTGTGCTTCTACCATCTGTACACACTCGGATTAGCAGTCTTGTAAATTTGAGCCATTTGGTGGATGTGTAGTGGTACCTCTGTGCTGTCTTCCTTTAAATTGCTCTCATGACTAATGAGGTTGAATACCTTTTTAAATGTATTCTGGCCTTTTGGATATTCTTTGGTGTGAAGTCTCTATTCAAGTCTCTTGCCCATTTTCTAGAGTAATCTGACATTTTTCTGATTGATTTGATTGAATAGAGCACTTTTCTATATTTTTGGAATAGAGTTTTTTGTTGGCTTCATATGTTACAAAAATCACCCACAATGCAGCTTGCCTTTCACCTTCTTCATGATATTTTTAGATATACATAGCTGTTTACCATTGTTCATAGTAGCCTTTCATTATCTTTCTTCATAGTAGTATTTAAATCCTGAAGTCTTTCTTTACCAATGGATATGAAGATATTTGTCCCTGTTACCTTCCATAATATTTATTTTTTTACTTTCCCTATTTAGATCTCTAGTTGATCTGAAATTAGTTTTCATGTACGGCGTGAAGTAGGACCCAAACTTCATCTCACTGTACATCCAACTGGCCCAGAATACTTCATTAGGAGAGAAACAGCTCTGCAGAGCCAGCTCCGTCATAAACAAAGTGCTCGTGAGTGTGTAGGTCCCAGTATAAGACTGTGGAAGTCCTATTTGCTGCTTTGGTCTGTCTCCCTGTCTTTGCAACCAGCTTATTACTGGGGCTTTAAAGTCATGAGACCTGGTACAGAAATCTTCCAGCTTTGTTCTTCCATTGGTTCATTTTAGCAAAGGTTACTCCTTTGCGTTTTCATATAAATTTCAGAATAGGCATGTCAATTTATTACTGCAAATGTGTTAGGGGTTACATTGAATCTATAGCCCAGTTTAGGCAGAACAGACATCTCCACAACACTGAGTCATTCAATCCATCATCCTAAAGTATTCTCCACTTATTCAGATCTTTGATTTCTTAAAAAAAAAGGTTTTATAGTTTTCTAGGTAAAAACCCTGAATATGTCATTGCATTTACTCCTTAAGTTGTTGACGTTCTGATGGGGACATAAATTGTATTGCTTTTAAATTATCATTTTGTACCTGTTCCTGGTATACAGAATTATATTTGATTTTTTTATATTGACATTATATCTAGCAACCTACTGTCCATATATCTAGCAACCTACTGTCCATATATCTTTTATATTTTCCTATTTTATTTTACTTTAATTGCCTTATGGCACTGGCTAGAAATTCCAATACTATGTTGAATAGAAATGGTAATAGTGGGCACACTTATTCCTAAATTTAAAAAGGGGAATTTTTTCAATACTACACTACAATGTTTGCAGCAAAATGTTTCTGTTTGTAGCTTTTACCACATGAATACTTTGCTCCTGTTACTATTTAACTAGAGTTTTGATCACGAATAAATGTTAACTTTTATCTAAACTGCATCTTTTGAGAAGATCTTTTGGCTTTATTTCTTTATCCTCTTTATGTGTTAGTTAACATAATTTTATAAAATTTTAATTAACATTATATTCATAGAATGAACCAAAATTATTTATTATCCTTTTTATATACTGCTGGATTCACTGGGGGTTTTCTTTGTACCTATGTTAATGAAAAAGATAACAGTATAGTTTTCCTTACTTATAAAATGTCTTTCATATTTTTGCATCAAGGTTATGCTAGCCCCATAAATTTCAAGATAATTTTTTTTCTGTCCTCTAAAATTTTATGAAGGATTGGTGTTCTTTATTTTTAAGTATTTACTTCTTAAATGTTAAAGAAAATTCACCAGTAAAGTGATCTGGGCTTGGGGAGTTCGGTTTGTTTTATCTTGTGTAAGTTTGGTTTTTAGGGGGCAAGGGTTTCAATGACAGATTCTAGTTCTGTGATACAAGATTATTCAAGTTTTCTGTCTCTTCATGTATCGATTGTGATGTTTTGTTTTTTCTAGAAATTTGACATGGTTCATCTGATCTGTTAGACTTACTGTCATACAGCTGCTTATCATATGCTTTTTTTATCTTTTGATGTCTGCGGGGTCTTAAGTGACATCCTTCAGTGATGTCACTTTTCACCCTAGCATGTGTCATTTGAGTGAGATCTTTGTATCTAAGTCCAAGTAGGGGTTTATCTATTTATTACTCTCTACAAACAACCAACTTTGTTAATTTTTTGTTTCTATATTAATCATCTCTATCACATTTTCTATTTTGTTAATTTGTGCTCTTATCTCATATTCCTTTTCTTTTTCTTTATTTGCTTCATCATTTCTTTGAAATTAATCTGCCTTTCTTTTTCTAACTTCCTAAGGTTGTATTTAGACAACTGATTTTCAGGCTTTTATAAACCTTTTCAAATAAAGGCATTTAAAAGTATAAATGTCCCTGTTGGTGGCATCATACACATTTTGACGTGCCATCGTTCAGTATAAGATATACTCTAATTTTTAGTATAACTTCTTTGACCAAGTAGTTTTAAGTAACCTATTAATTCCAGGCACATAAAGTTTTTTCTAGTTACATTTTTGTTCAATTCACTGCGGTCCCTTACTTTGTATGATTTCACATGATTTTATTACTGTTAAATTTCTTGAGACTTGTATTAAACCCCAGCATACGGTAAATATTAGATAATGATCCTTGTATTTAAAAACAATGTACACATGGCAATCATAAGATAATATGCTCTCAAACACCAAAGAATACAAGATTATTAATTGTGCTATTCAAATCTTTTATTGTTTATTTACTGATTTTTCTTTTTCTCCTTATACTAGATTACCAAGACAACTGGGTTAAAAATATCCCACTATGAGTTCTCCCTTTTACTCTATCAGTTTTTGCCTTATTTAATACAGTGTCATGAATTACATGTAAATACAGAACTGTTCCATTTTCCAGGTTGGTGCCCGTCTTAAATTCTTCTTTGCCTGACAGTATAGCTATACCAACTTACTTTCGTTTTGTGATTGCATACTATATTTTTCTACCATCCTTTTACTTTCCACTCTTCTAAATATTTTTATAATGTTTGTATCTTTTCTAAGCAGTATGTGGCTAGGTTTTGTTTTTATACCCAATCAAAACCATTAGGTTTGTGCTGGAATGATTTAGTCTCTTACATTTAGTGTAATTGCAATATCGATCGCCTTACATTTGGTGGAATTACTGACATATTTGGAGTTACATATGCAACCTCACTACATCCTTGATACTCATCCCAACTTTACTTTGTCCCTTTCCCATCGCTCTCTTGTCTTCTTAAAAAGCCATGAAGTAGTATTCCCATTTTCCCCCATTACCTTGTGAGATACACGCTACTTTACTTCTATTTTTGTTATTACCTAATATTACAATTTAAATTTTTCATTGTTATCTACTATACATTAGTTCTTTTGTCAATTCTCACATAAGGACCCTCAGCATTTTTTAATACCCTTTAATCTCCTTCCTGATTTATCAGCTTTATTATCATGCATTTAAATTTATATTTAAGCCTCTATCACTATCATAGTTTCATGTAACAATCACTTAGATCCACCGCTTTAATGTCTGTAGTCCTTCCAGTACTTAGGGTCATTTTCTTTCTACTTCATTAGCATTTCCTTTATTTATTTCCTTTATTGCAGGTCTACTCTTGTCAAATTCTCTCAATTCTCCCTCTTCTAAAGTGTCCTTATTTTGTTTTTATATTTTAAGGATACTATAATTTTTTATTTATAGTCTTCTAATAAAGGGGGAAGCCCTAACTTGTTCAGCAGTATGCACAACAGACTTTACATTTCCACGGAACGGAATCAAACATGGACTGAGACCACGGAATATACACTAGAAATCAGCAAATGGTGGGGAAAAAGTGGGAGAAAGACAAAGAAATGAGGCCTTAACACACAAAACCTTTCACTGGGTCTGCTGACTGCAGCCAGAACCAGGGCCATATCACACAGCGGAGACAGGTCCCAGACCAGTAGAAAGAGAGCAGGGCTGAGGGTAGGAAGGGGTACAGTGCGGGTGAATTGCTCCTGGTACTTACATATAAAACCAGTTGGATCTATTTCTTAGAAGTAAACATGGAAGGACTTCATCATCACTTTACGAATCTGTCACTTTGCAATACCGACATCATCAGAAACACGGACAATGCACTCAGATTCAAATTTCAGTAGCAGGAAATAAGTATCAAAACATCATCCCTGGCCCTCAATAAAAACCTCTACCCCAACCAGTCCCTGCTGCTTGTCCCACCCCTGGCAACCTCTGGTGGCTACCACTTCCCTGGGGACGAGCCCCTCCCGTACCACGGGAGGGTGACACAGCCCTCCCTAAGGCCGGCAGGAGTGAAACAGGCCAAAGACTCAGCTGAAAATCTGTCCCCACTTCCTTTCATACCAGAAACTTCTTCAGGGATTTGGGTCTTTCAACAGGAAAAATAAGTAGCTTTTGCAGGGGAGGGGGAGGCAGGGATCCTTAAAAAGAAGAGGGAGTCATTCTGAAGACCCTTAAAACAGTCATCTCCTTCAAGTAGAGCAGTCCGCAGACTCACAAAGTGGCAAGCATGGCCAGGGTGTGGAGAGGCCTGGGAGGGGCGGGGGTCCTCTGGGCCTGTGCCCCGCAGGGCTGGAGGAGCTGGTGGGCGGTCAGGACACCATGTGCTCAGAAGTCCAGCCGGCCATCTCTCCTCCACAGGAAAGGCTGCCAAGCTGGGGTGTTCTGGTTTAAAAATTCCTGGTAGGGACAGGGAATGCTTGAAGGGAAATATTTTAAAAAATAGTGGAAATGGGGAAGGAGAATGACAGCTATTGTCCAAGAGCATTTGTGTAAAAATAAAATTCAAAAAAGAGAGAGAAAGAAAAAATAGTCTCTTAGACGGTTCTGAGCGTTCTAAGGATGGACTGAAAGAGGATGAGGTGATGGAGGAGGCAGTTTCATTGCCGGCTTGTCCCGCGGAGCTTGGCTGGCCCCCATCCGGAGTTTCCTCGTGCTCCCGCTCTGAGCTGGAGTCTGAGCTCCCAACTGAGGCAGATGCGATGCTGCCCTTGGCTTTGGTGAAGAGGCTGTTGTCTGAGGAGGGCTAGCTGGTCTGCCGCCGGGCACCAGACCCCGGCTTCTCTAGCGCACGGACTTGCTGTTCCAAAAGAACATTCAGGCCCCTTGAGGTCATCAGTCATCGGTATCTGGCCAGTGTGTGTGGTTTTTCCTTCTCATTACTGGATATACACTATGGCTTTGCCTAAGATTTGGGCCCAGGCTGCATTCGCTCCTTGGAGTGATGGGATCAGTCCTGCAAACTGTGAAACCTGGCTTTGATGTGGTCCCTACATGTTTGTCCCATCTCATTAGGATGAGCCCGTGAGTCAGCCGCAGACTGAAACCTCTGAAACCTCGGTTGCTCTTCGTTGCTCTCCGCCTTGCCTTCTCCTGATCTCTCCTTTCCTTCAGCCCTGGAAGCCGCTGCTGCAGCAGCGGTAGGGGAGGAGAAGGGTGGAGGGGAGGGAGAAGTCACCAACAACAAGTGAGCCCCCCCCACACACACACACTCACTCGCTTGCTCACTCACACACACACACACACACACACAACACAGGCGAGAACCACCTCCTCACTCTGGTTTTCATTTTTAAAGGATATTTCATTGGCTGCAAGATTTTAGGCTGACGGTCATTTTTTTTCAATCACTGAAAAGACACCACATCTTCTAGATCCATTTTTTTCAGTGAAGAAATCACTTGTCCGTCTTAGTGTCGCTTTAGTGTTTGTTGCTCCTTTAAAGGAAATACACCTTTCATCACCTCCGACTGCTTTAAAAGATTTCTCTTCCTGTTTGGGAGTTCATTTGCTTTCCTGTGATATTTCTAGGCATACGTTTCTTTGCACTTATCCTGCTTGGAGCTCATGGAATGTCTTCACTTCATGACTTGATGTCTTTTGTCACGTTTGAAAACTACCAGCAATTCGGGCTTGGAAAAGTGTGGTGCATTATTTCCTGCCTCTTCCTCCGGACTCCAGTTACAAGCCCGGCAGACCCCTTGCGCATGTCCCTTATGCCTCTTTCTGCTTTCGATTTTTATTTGTTTCCTTCTGTATTTCAGTAGGTGTTTCCCCTGACCTACCCGGCGTTTCATTAATTCTCTGCTTGGCTGTGTGAAAGCCGTCGAACGAATTCTTCACTCATTTCGTGTATTTTTCATTCCCATAATTTCCATTTGATTCTTTAGTAAAAGTTTCCAGTTGTCTGCTAACATTTTCTACCTTATATTTTAAGTCCTTCAACATAAAATTCTAATCACTTTAAAGCTCCCCAAAACACCATGGTCCTATACATATGTTTCTAACGGCTGTTGTTGTTTTTTTTTCCACATCTTATTTTTTCTAAGCCTTAAGGTTTTTTAGTTTTGTACCTGATTTTGTATATGATATACTGAAGAAATAAGTTGAGGTTCTATGCATTATTATCTCCCTGAAGTGAGGACTGACTTTGGCTCTGCCAACGCGTTAGGCTATGAGCAGATCACCATACCCCAGTGAGACGCCAGGACGATGCAGAGGTGAGCGTATCCTACAAACAGGCTTACAACTCCGGGGCCAGACTAGGTCCTTAAGGGTGTAGCCAGGTGCCTTGTCCTTGGCGCACTTGGAAATCCAACGTTGGTCCTTCACAGTGATCAACGAAAGCTCTGCTCAGCTTCTCAAGAGTTTTCAGGATTTATACTTGTCTTAAGAACAAAGGTTGCTCAAAATGCCACTCTTACTTCCCTTGGAATTCTACCTCTCCTCCATCTTGGCCCACAATGTCTCAGTTCCTCAGTAGTACACCGATGCCTTCAAAAGATGCAATTCCTAATTTTTTTCCCAGTGCAAATAACAGTCCAAATAACCCATTTTGCCAATGAAAAAGAATCCCTCCAAACACACATTTTCTAGTATCTCAACAAAGTAGCCTATTTACTAAATTATATCTATTAAAAAATAAAACCAGTTCTGATGTGGCAAAAATGTGAAATTAGTGTGTACAATGGACACATAACAGAAACACTTGAAAATAACATAACACTTGGCAAATAAAGCTGATACGTACTACAGTGCATACATAACAGCAAACTTCAAAAACAAACTTGCAAACAGCACCAAAACTTTAAGAAGGCTACAAATAGGAAAATACCATTTAAATGCTCACTGATAATTTTACAAATTTTTTTTAAATGCAGACCCCAGGACAACAGTAAAGTATCATAAGTATCTATAACATAGTTGGAATGAGGTGCTCAAGATACTTTCCAAATTATTTTATTAAATTCCCCTAAGGAACAGATAAACCATGTTATTTGTGCATGTGCTAAAATTGCCAAGATGACAATTAATATCCTTCTATGCCAAATTTCACTGTGGGTAATTTTCAGGTAATCACGTAAAATCTGAGCAAATTTCATTTCTCATGGTAGGCGACAACTAACTCTCTCGTAGTGACTTTATTCAAACACTGTCCGTGTCTCTCTTGTTCATCCATTTTTCTTAAGCTCCCTCCCTGAGCACCGCGGTGCCCGTGATCACTACTGGGAGCCCGGCCACGCGGAAGCACTGATCTCGGCCCCTCTGCCCTGATACAATGTCTGCAACACACATGCGACAAACACTACGTCAGGCAGGCTGACGGGGCCCCGCGCTGCACCGCAGTCCCGCCTTTTCTCAGGGCACAAAGTCGTGGAGGGAATGTTAGAAATACCAAAATAGGGAAAAAAAATGCAATGTATAACTTACATAAAACAAAAAGGGTAGTTTATTAATTTTAATATTTATAAAAATATGAAGAATAACACTGCATTTTATTAGACTAAAAATAATGAAAATGCACAAAATCACCCAAAGCCCTAATTCTTAAAAATTCCATCTTTCTTTCTTGAAATAAAGTAAAAATTGAAATATATATTTGAAAGTGAAGGAGGTATAACAAATCACAATTTGGCAGAAAACTCTATTTCATGTAACATAAAGGAATTTTGTGCCAAAAGTTTAAAAGAGTGTGTCGTGTCTTAAAACAACAAAGGAATCAGTTCCCAAGGTGATCTACGGATTTTAAAAAACTAACAACATTTCAAACATAAGGAGAACATGATGGTTATGAATTGGCACTTCACTAAACAGGAAACAGTGGCAAATGAACACATAAAAGATGCTTATTCACACTAGTCACCAGGGTATGTACATTAAAGTACCAGTAAAATATCACTCACACCCACTGCTTTGGGAAAACTAAAATATCCTCACAGTTACCGAGTGTCAGTGGGAACATGAAGAAACGGGACACTCAGACCCTGCTGGTGGAGAACACATCACCAGCCGCTTGGAAGAGCAGCTAGGCGACCTGGAGCAAACCTGAGGCTACGAACATCCTCATTTTTAGTGTACACCCTAGGGAAACTCTTGCATTTGTGCATGAGAAGACCAGCGCAAGACGGACAATGCGGCATTTTTACAACAAAATAGGAAAATCTAGCTAAATGTCACAAGCTTTGCATTTCACAGGAAATGAGAGGTTAACATGGAAGAAACATCTTTAAAATTTACAAATGACAATAACACAGGAGAGCAACAAAGAACAAATCCCAAGGCAGAGAATAGCGATCCTAAAAGTGTGGTAAGCAAAATTTCCTGCCTGAATCAAACATAACGTCAGCGCTGATGAGTACAAGTAACACAGAGTAAGTGTATCTGCAGGATCTGAAGCCGCTTTCAGGTCAATCATTTCCAGTAATGACGGCTACATAGGAAATCTATTAGTCTGAGCCTTCGCTACATAATATAATATCATTAGTTGAAATAAAGATGGGAAAAGGCCAAAAAAATTTGGCTTGTCCCAAATAAAGATGGGACAAGCATGTCTCACTGAAAATATTTAATAAGCACCACTATTACACAAACGTAAAATATACCAGTGCCAAATTTTTCTCAACATACTTCTGCTTCAACTACTCACCAAGTTTTAGTGTTAACTTCATACTTATAAAGATCATCTACCAATCCATACTTGTTGCCTGGTAATGCTTTATAGCCTCCGTGCACATAAATGGACTTTGTTATTTCATCATACACGCTGGTGTGGCCGTATCCGCCTTGAACAATAGCTCCTTTGGTTTCTGAAACAAGCCAAGTGTTGGATGCTGTAAGAGAAGGAAGATAAAACATGAACTTCAAGGAGTATTTAAAAACATAACTAATACCTCGCCAATCTACCAAGTTAATTCTAACACCACCTCTTTAGGAGCAAGGTATACCTAATGTTCATTTAGTCAGGGAAAGATTATTAAGTATGTGCTAGTTACTATGTTAGGTGCTAGAAGCTGAAGTCAAGTAAGACTTGTCTTTCTGTAGATGAAACTCTGAAACACGGAAAATACCAATTTTGTGTGTGCAAGAGGAAAAGGCAACCTTCATTCTTATATACATTTCTATATTTGTAAATAATTCTGAAAAAATGTAATAGTTGATGAGAGCCTACTATGTAACAGGCCCTGAGCTGGTCACTGATATACAAAGATAACAAAAAAGGTAGGGTGTCTGCCTTTAACTGTGTTTAGCACCAGGCTGGCGCTTTATCGCTTCAAACAGATATGGAATGACAAAAGGACTCTTGGGGCATCAGAAAAGATCAATGAATGGAGCAGAAATATGAGTCCACACCATCCTTGTCCTCTATGGGATTTCTAAATCGTATTTGATGAACAAAAATTATAACGCCATCTGCTATTCAAGACAATGATATTAAAAAGTGGGGAAAGAGAGGGAACCTAAATAAAAGCAACACTTCCATACTTCAAGTTTTAAAATGTTGATACTGGGAGATTATAATTAGTTACACATGTGTATTGTTTATACCCAGAGCAACCTCTGAGAAAACTATACAAAGATATCATACTCAAGAATATTGTAAGTTCATCAAGATGAAATTCTGACAGTTGCCTAGTAACCCACAAGAAGCAGGTAAACGGAACCAGAGGCACACGTGCACACACACACACACACACACACACACAAAACAGGAAACAAAACAAATAATAAAAGGGCAGATGTAGGCCCTAACATATCAAAGTTACTTTAAACATAAATGGTCCAGCTATATAACATTCTTGAAAGATAACGATAGAAACGGAGAACAGAGCTGTGAGTGTCAAGGGCAGAGAGAGGTGGGTACGGTTGAAAAGGGCAACGTGAAGCCCCTGGCCAGGTGCCCCAGTTGGTGGGAGCGCCATCCCATACACCAAACGGTTGTCAAAGCACACACCTAGGTTGCAGGTTCAATACCTGGTTGGGGCACATATAGGAGCCAATCGGTAAACGACATTTCTCTCTTTCTCTCCCTTCCTCTCTCTCTAAAATCAATAAAACGCTCTCGAGCTTTTAATTAAAAAAAAATAAAAAGAGCAATGTGAAGTGTCTTTGTGGTGATATCTTGACTACGGTGGTAGATACGTGAAACAATGTGCAAAAATGTGGATAGACTTAGACACAAATACACACTCACACACAAAGGAAACTGGAGCAATCTGAGTAAGACCATGAGACTGTATTGACACAAATATCTCGACTGTGAGACGCTGTATTTTTGCAAGATGGCACCACCAAGGAAAACTGCCTCCAGGGAACACAGGACCACTGTTAGCTCTCACAAGTCTACGTAAATTATCTCAAAAGTCAAAGTTTCATTTAGAAATGTGCACGCACCTTACTAGTAACAGGAAGTTCATCATGACACGGACCTAACATCAAGGTGTGTATTCCTAACCACTACAGCAGGAGTTCTCAAGGGTCGGTCACTGGCAGTTCAGCCAAGGAACCCACAGATGACATGCTAGTTTCAGACGAAAAATTAAGGAAATAATTTTGCCCAGTTGCAGGTGATGAACTTGAAATGTAAAATTATGATCCGCACTCTCACTATATTTTTATTACTTTTGCATTTGGAAATGTGTGCATGCTACAAGGTATCATTTTGGCTCCGTAAACATCGACCTTTTACTTGTCAACATACTTTGTCAATTCCTAGGATGACGGCAAAGAAGCTGTACTGCTTACATGACCGCTGACCCAATACAAGGAGAGCTGACTAAAGCTTTAGGTACCAGAATTATGAGCAAAAGCAATGACTGGCTGACACTAACAATAACAGTGAAGTCCCTCATTGATATTTCAACATCAAAGAGACAAGTACAGCACAGAGTATACCTCGCTTCACTGTAAGCAGTTACCTTAAAAGCAAAAACTAAAGACTAAGGAAGAAGTTTTGTTGCCTTTAGACTAGCTCCCAGTCAGCATAATAATATTAGTGTGAAATATAACTTTAGGTTGCATTAAAAATACTAATATCAACTCTACAACAAGGGAAAGGAATGGTGTCACAGCAGGTGACGCACCACGCTCTATTAAGTTCTCTTAGGTCTGAATGGGTCATTACTACGTATAGTTTGTCCAGAGAGGGTGACAAAGATGACAACGTGTATTTTATACTTACATAATCCTTCTAGTGAGTTATCAATGCTCAGCTGTGTGAGGCATCTGTGCCTCAGTTTCCCTATCTGTACAATGGGGTTAAAAGAGCATATATTTTGCATGATCACTTTGAACAAGAGTGAATATGTATAAAGTGCTTATGGCACCACCTAGCACAGAGTAAGGCCTCAGTAAATGTTAGCTGCTATTATTATTATTATTATTTATTAGAAAACATCCCTCACATCTTTAATGTCCGTGTTACTGTAAGGCATTATCAATAGGATACGGATAAAACCGGGCTACGTGAAGACTGAGGCCAGTAGGGAGGCTTGTCGAAAGAATCAAAAATAAATGGAAAATGACATATCTCGAAATGTTTGCAGGGCCAGGACGTGGACGAGCGGTTACATGCACGTGGAGAGTTCCATGTGGTCATGAAAAAGCAAGTACCGATTACAATGGCATGTTTCTCCCACATATAAATCCTTACGTGTTAAATACGTAAAGTGTTTAAACAGAACGGCTGCCTTCTAAGGGATGGGTACGTCCATCACCAAAAGAACGTTAAGCAGGGACAGAAAGATGAGAATTTTCTGCACCCTGAACGCGCATTTACTGACTTTTTAACATAACACATGTGTATTTTCAAATATATATATTTACGTAGCTTGTAAAGTTTTAAAAGCACATACTTTAATAATAAAAAAGATCATTTCATTCACCAAAACTATGAAGTCTTTTGTGGCATTTTCGTTGAGAAAATACAAACATGCATCTGATGTGAACAGCAGTCTTGGTCACACCGAGGTATTGATAGTGACTTATTAAAACATTTTACTTACTGCACTGAGATTGTTTTACTTTACCAAACTAGTCCTGTAAAGTTCTTCTTCACAAATGAAACTCCACAACAAATGCCAAGCCTAATATAGGCACAAGAAAAGTCTGTGTTTTATGATTCCTGGGGTTGAATTTTTTTTTAAAGATTTTGTTTATTTATTTTTAGAGAGGGAAGGGGGAGAGAGAGGGAGAGGGGGAGAGAGAGAGACAGACAGACAGACAGACATCAATGAGCGGTTGCTGGGGGCCGTGGCCTGCAACCCAGGCATGTGCCCTGACTGGAAATGGAACCTGAGAAACTTTGGTTCACAGCCCGCGCTCAATCCACTGAGCTACGCCAGCCAGGGCTGAATTATTTTTTAAGGGCGCTTTCTGCTACTGAAGATTCCTAATTCCCACCACCTCACCCCCCTGTCTGCAGGTCTCATTTTCAGACACCAATGTGCTGGAAAGCAGAGCTCCACTTACACCTGAAAGTCACCACAAGACCATGACAATGTGTGGTGTTCAAAGCTAAAGAGGGTCACATAGTGTCATCTACACTTAGAGAAGAAAAAAATTAACTTCCTTGAAAATCATATTGAATGGTTTTGAGTCCAAAGGAAAAAGGTAACATAAAATGACATTAATGATGATTTCCCAATATACCTCCCAAATTCTAAAAGCATGAAATATACTCAAGCAAACCATTAATATTATACAAACTTTGAGACTCACATTGAAATTCTTAGGAAGTTTATGAGGTATTGCAAACTTACAGTGAAATAAATTTCCCTCAGGACTAGCCCAGAAGGGTTTTATGGTCCAAGTTAGTAAAACCACCTGATAACTCCCCTTGGAGATACACAGATTCCCTAAAAGCCGTAATTCAAAGTATAGCAAAAAGGACAAACTGATGTCTTCTTTACTGCCAGAGCAAGTTCACGGGGATACCTATCATTTCATGTCAACTCTACATCCTACACAACCAAATACAGAAACATGCATCTACTTCCTCTATTTTTAGCACTTCATTTGCAAATAATTTCAAAGGTACAAACAACTTGCCAGAGTAGTCAGAGGATTCCCACACACCCATTACTCAGATTCACTGATTACTGCATATTAACATTTGCCCCATGTGCTTTACCAATCATTATACAAAATGTCTACATCATTCCTATTACCCATACGCATTGTAGCGTATACTTTAAAAACAGATTTTTTTTCACATAACCATATTACAGGTATCAGCATCAAGAAGACTTCACATGTATACAACACGTTAATACACACACACGCACACACATGCACACATTCAGCTTGTGAACAGAGCCAGTGGCGTCCTTCAGAGCTTCTGTCCAGTGCACAGCCCAGCGGGGGGCCACGCACAGCATTCAGCTGCCACGTTGCCTTCGCCTCCTTTAACTGGGAACAATGTTTCAACTTTTCTTTGCCTCTCAGGACACTGACATTTTTGAAGACTAAAGCTCTCCCCTTTAAAATTAAAGGTTCCCCCTTTGGGGTTTGCGTGAGATTGCGTGGTGATTAGACTTAGGCACGTGCTCCCACTTGGAATACTTGCGAGCCAGGGGTTGGCAACCCATGTCCACGGGCCAAACCCAGCCCGCCACTCCCTTCCCTAAGTAGAGACCTAGTGGCACGCAGGCATCTTCATCCGTACACACGTTAGCTGCAGCTTGCTTTCAAATCTCAAGGGCAGAATTGAGTAGAAGAAACAGAGACAGGATAATCTACGAAGCCTGAAGTATTTACTACCTGAGCCTTTATGGCAAAAAATTGCCAACCCAGCTACACACGGTGTTTCTTTCAGCAGTATCGTGTCCAGAGGCAAACCACGTCCAATTTTCCATGGCCTGTGACGTGGATTTTGGTCACCTGGACAAGGTACTGATGGATCTCTTCACCACGTAGTTACTGTTTTCCCCTTGCACCCTTAAATAATCCGTGGGGGAAACCCTTAAACACCATGCACATCTCATCGGAAATTCACCCCCACCCCTCCGACTTAGCACCCCCTGATGGTTCTTCCCCGAACCCATTTTTCAATACAGTTTCTAACTCCAACAATACCAGTCAGCATTCTGCGGAAGAATGAGAATTCTCCCCTCCTCTGTGTCTGTCTGCCCATTATCGGCAGGAGCTCACGAATCCTATTTTTCACTGCTTTGTAATTGATTACGGGACTTTCTTCAATTACTCTGATGGCCAGTGTCCTGGGCTTCACCGACAGGACCCCTCCAAGCCGATTCCCGTGTTTCTGCGTCAGGACCCATCTTCTCCCTGAGCACGTCCTTTGTTTGATAGCACAAGACGCTTTTTCATTTCCGCTTTCCTGCCACAGCCCCGCAGTCCGCCGTCCCTCCAGGGAGCCCTGCGTCCTTCTCGGGTGGATGCAGGTAGAAAGTGGATCTGGGAACACCGATGATCCGTGTGCTCACTAGTGGGGCGTCTCAGCTCCTCGGCCCTCCCAGAAGAACCTACGACCGTAACTACCCGCCTGTCTCTGAGACCATAGGCTCGCACTGACACCTCTGCGTCCAACTCCTGCAGGCAGAGCCCTTCCCTGCCTTCCCCATTTCAGATTCGTGTCGTGTCTCCCGGCTTCCACGCTGAGAAATGTAATCCCCAACGACATCAACACATTTACTCATTTTTTTTCAATCTAACAATACACATAAAATCATTTCAGAATTGCTTCACCAAAACCTTCAACGAACAAACCTAAGAGACTTACTTGCATTCCTTCCCCACATCCGCATCTAAACTGGGCCCTGACCAGTGTGGCTCAGCTGGTTGGAGGTCTCCACACACTGAAAGGTTGAGGGTCCAATGGGTTTGATTCCTGGTCAGGGCACATACCTAGCTTGTGGGTTCAATTCCCAGTTGGGGTGTGTATGGGAGGTAAACAGTCAATGTTTCTCTCTTACATCAGTGTATCTCTCTCTCTCAAGTCAATAAACATATATTTTAAAAAATAACCAAAAATTTTTAAAGAGTCACTTGGATATGTTATTTTTTCCTCCCTTCAGAATGAGTGTTATTTACTTGAAACATGGTTGGGTCCAATAAACCCATCTAATAATTACAGATAGAATATTCCATATTTAGTAAATGAGTCAATGTTCTCTTTGTTCTTTCAAAGACTTCTAAGAGAAAATGAAACATAAAACAACAGTCTTCGCACAGTCAGGCTTCCTAAGCATGAAAAGTAAAACTGCCTGCAACAGAACCTGACAGAGTGCCAGGAGGTAAGCGGCTTCCTCTGCTGCCACTGTGACCCGGGCCACAGCCCACGTGCTCCTTCTGCTTCTCCTCCCTCCCCACCCACCCTTTCCTTCCACTCTTCGTTTCTTTCTTTCTAACCGGGGCAGAACACGTAACACTGGTGAATGGGCAGGGGTGGGGTGGAGAGGAAAGATAGTATGGGGGGATAAGTGATCATGAAAAAAATGAAACAAAAAATAAATTTAAGAAAAAACACATAATGTGTATACTAGTCACCTATCGACACCTGCACCCTTGTTCTAGTCTTCGTTCTAAAGTTAAACCCGTGAAAGGTTCTCCATCAGTCTTTTACCTGAAGTGTCCCCATTCACCTTGACATTAGGTGGCGCTTATTCTATGGGAGAGGGTTTGGCAAATTACAGCCCATAGACCAAGTCCAGCCCATCAATAGTTCTGTAAATCACGCTTTAGTGAAACACAGCCACACGCATTCATGTGTGGGTTTTATATGGCTGCCTGTGTACGGCTTCAATGGCAGAGCTGAGCAGCGACCACAGACGCTGTATAGCGGACTAAATTATTTACTATCTAGACTTTTATCAAAAAAAAGTCTGCACATTTCTACTCGAGTAGATTTCTCAGGTAAGGCCAAATAGATACAGAATTATCTAAGTTTGGGCGTGTTCGAACCGCCGTTTCTATAGCCTTGACATTTGAAGGACAGTTGGGCAAGATACAAACCTTTAGCCTGTCCTTGCTTTCCTTCGGTGTCTTGAAAAATGTGTTCCATGTTTGACTAGATTTGTATGTTGCTTTCAAGAAATCTGATAGTAATCTAATCTCTTGCCCTTATAAAATGTTTCATCTTTCTGCCCGAAGAGACTGAGGATTTTATTTCTTTATTTTTTTCAATGCAATATTTTTATCAAGATCTCTCAAAACTGCTGCTGTGGGTGAATTGTGACAGGTACCCAATGTAACAACTCATAAACAGGAGCACGGGCGAGTGAGCTGGGAAGCATCGGACGATGAAATCGAGTGATGCAAAGGAGTTAATTGTGGCCCTGCGTAGCAACAAGGATGAGCCTCGGGAAAATAGTGAGTGAAATCAAAGAAAGCCTTAGAAAGCTGCATAAAACAATCTTTCCTTGTTTTAAAGTTCAAAAACAAGGAAAGAAAACAATATGTCACATAAGCATGCATGTCCATGTGGTCGAGCCATTTTTAAAAACCAATTCGTAATAAGAAATTCTGGACTTCAGAAGAGTGGGAGGGCAGAAAATCCTTTTAAAAATAGGAAAAAATGGTGAGCATGATTAGAAAGAGAAAATTCAAGGAATACAACAACTGGTTATGCCATTTCAAACAAAATCCACTCATCAAATAAGTTTTGGGGTCATTTCGTTAGTAAGGCATGATTACTTCTATGTTGATGACATAATAAACAAATAAAGTTATATAAATTATAAAGCAAAAAACTTTAAAAATATCCAATCAATGGTTATATATATATACATTTTTTTAATTTTAATTATTGTTCAAGTACAGTTTTCTGCCTTTTAACCCCATCCCAGCCCTCCCCCCAGCACTCCCCACCTCCCTCCCGTTTCCACTCCTCCTTGTTATTGTCTATGTGTCCTTTATACACTTGTTCCTGGAAACCCTTCCCCTTTCCCCTGAAATTCCCTCCCCTCTCCCCTGAAAGCATTATGCTAAGTGAAATAAGCCAGGCCAGATGGTGAAAGACAAATACCATATGATCTCACCTTTAACAGAACCTAAACAACAAAACAATCAAGCAAAATATAACCAAAGACACTGAAACTGAGAACAGGCTAACAGTGACTAGAGGGATTATATATATTTTTAAAGATTTTATTTTATTGTTTTTAGATGGAGGGGAAGAGAGGAGAAAGAGAGGGAGAGAAACATCAATGCGTGGTTGCCTCTCACACACACCCCCTACTGGGGACCTGGCCTGAACCCCAGGCATGTGCCCTGACTGGGAATTGAACCAGTGACCCTTTGGTTCACAGGCCAGCACTCAACCACTGAGCCACACCAATCAGGGCCAATGGTTATATTTTTTTAACAAACAGAAAGAAAAATATGTGTAAACAAGAGTGCTGTTTATAACAAAAAGTAACAATAGCTAATATTCTTGAAACATGTTGAGCAAATATATCAGTCTTAAACATCAAAAGAAAATAAAACGCTACAGGTGACCACACAGTATTAAAATCTATAAGTTCAAGAATAATAGCAGAACTGCTAAAAACCCTATTCCTTCCTCCACAAACATTTATCGAGCATTTAATGCACGGCGCTCTACCAGAAAGTACGCAAAGAGAGATACAGCAGGGTTCGTACTCTGAAGTTAACTTCTAAGAAAAAGAATATAAATACCAAGAGAAAGCCTATAAAAAGCAGTGTATGTCTCACAGTCATTTACAAATAAATACAGGAACCTAGAGAAGAATTAAACCACTTTCAGAAGATGAAAAGGCAGTAAATATAGTCGTACAGTAACAAGAGTCTTTTCACACTTACACTTTCATGAAGACTACCTCTACTTTCTTACTTAACCAAAAGTTTATGGAGCCTTTACTGCAAGCTAATCTCTATGTTACACGTTTTCCTGACTCTTCTAATAATTCTGTGTAGGAGCTGGTTGATTGCTGTCACCTCTAAGCACCTGACAATCATACGTCACTTTTAGAAGTTACACTCTAGAGTGCTCTCCTGAAAACTGTCCCTGTCACACGGATTTGTGTGTGCCCCGTACAAGCTGTTCTCTTCAGCACCATGTCGTTACGCATCAACACATGTTTCCACACACAGCTGAGCCTTGAACAACGCAGGCTTCAGGCGCCGACCCCTCACACAGTTGAAAATCCACGTATCACGTTTACCTTCCCCAAAACTTAATTACACCAGTTGTATCTAAGGAGGACTGGTTCCAGGCCCCCGGACAGAGACCAAACTCCATGAATGCTCATGTCCCCCAGGTACAATGGTGTAGATCAATGCCAGTCAGCCCTCCGCATCCACAGACCCCATGCACTGATAAAACACAGTACAGGTATCTATTGAGAAAAAAACAACAACAACAAAAAAAACAAAACCAAGCCTCCACGTAAGTACACGCGTGCAGGGCAAACTCATCTTGTTCAAAGGTCAACTGCAAATCAAGCACACTGAATGCACCAGGTCTCCAGCTAAAGAAAGGACTGATTTTGGAAACACAGCCCACAAGACTCATCATCTAACTGTGAATGTTGTAATTAATTAAGGAAATTTCAAAGACTATGTGTTGATTCACAGCCTGGGTAGTGAAGCTCCATCACCACTCTGCCGGTTGCCTTGATGAACGGGCCCTTTTTTTTTTTTGACTTAAGAATTTTTTTAATGCTTAGCAAATCAATGATAGGTGTTTAAAAAAAAACAAAGCAAAACAACAGCAAAAGTGAATACTTTTTTTCTGAAATTGCACCCCCAATCTTGTTCATTCTGGCTCTCAGTCTGAGTTCTGGTTACTCAAAACTTACTGGTCTTCCCCTTCTCCTTTCTTTTTTTTTTGGGGGGGGGGATTTTTTAAAATTTTATTGTAAGTATTATTGCACTACCATTTTCTATCTTTTACTCCCATCCCAGCCCACCCCCCCAGCCCTCCCCTCCTCCCTCCCGTTTCCACCTGCCCCTAGTTTTTCATCCATGTGTCCTTTATACTTGTTCCTGCAAACCCTTCCCCTTGCCCCCTGAAATTCCCCTGAAATTCCCTCTCCTTTCCCCTCTGAACTGTCAGTCTGTTCTCTGTTTCAGTGTCTTTGGTTATATTTTGCTTGTTTCTTTGTTCTGTTGTTTAGGTTCCTGACCCTTTGAAGGCTGCCTCCTCACGCCAGCCTCACTACTCGACTATCCTAAGGAAGGGTTAAGTGTTACCTGCACTTCCCCAAGTAAGATTCTTTCACTTGAACCCTTGCTTCATGGTCTGCCACTGTGCAGACCCTTTAAAAAGGTCCTGCATTTCCTGCCCGTTGCTGCTCACTGCTTTGCTCCCCTTATTAGAAGCAAGTTTCCTTGGGTTCCACTCCTCTCCCTCCCTCTTGCACCCAGCCCAGCCAGGCTCGCACCCACCCACCACTCAGACACTGTCCCTGTGAGGATCACCAGTGACCTGCGCTGTCAGAACTTCAACGGTCAAACCTTAGTCACCGTTGTACTTGACCTGCCAGCAGAGCAGCATTTGGCAGAGTGGATGGCTCTTCTTTTTAAAACCTATCTTCGCCCTGGCTGGCGTAACTCAGTGGATTGAGCTCGGCCTGCGAACCAAAGTGTCGCAGGTTCGATTCCCAGTCAGGGCACATGCCTGGGTTGCAGCCCATGACCCCCAGCAACCGCACATTGATGTTTCTCTCTCTCTCTCTCTTTCTACCTCCCTTCCCTCTCTAAAAATAAATAAATAAAATCTTTTAAAAAAAAAAACCTATCTTCACGTGGCTTCTAGTTCACCACACTCTTTCTTGCTTCTTTTCTTCTTCTTCCTTACCTCTTCCCACTGGAACACCCTAAGGCTCAATTCTTTTTGCTTTTTATCTACACCCATTTCCTTAGTGATCTGACCCAGGCTCATGGCCTTAAATGCTATGTAGATCCTCAAAACTCCCAGTTCGCATCTGCTGCCCACACCTCGCTCTAGGCCCCCAGACCCATTGCCCGCTTCACATTGCTGCTGCCGTGTCTAATGGATACCACATATAAATGTCCCAACTGAAATCTGGACCTTCACACGGCCCTCCCCTCAGACCCGCTTCAGGACTTCTTCATGTTGGTTGACGACAACTTCATCTCGCCAGTTGCTCAGGCCAAAGACCTTTCATCTCAGGTGCTACATTCAAACCCTCAGCAAATATTATTAGTTTCACTTTAAAAACATATGAAGCCAATGTACTGATCCTCATCATCTCCAAACACCACCGCTACCCTGGTGTAAGCCACCATCCTTGTTCAGATTACTGTGGCAGCCTCCTCACTGGCCTTCCTGCTTCCCTTCTTTCTCCCCGGAGTTTCCTCTCAGCACAGCAGCCAGGATGATTCATTTAAAAATTATGTCATTGCGCTGCCCAAAGCTTGCAACGTCTCGCCATTCCGTGCAGAGTGAAAAAACAAAAGCTAGCTAAAACCCTATGATCTCTCCCTTTATTACTTCTCTGACCTCCTCCACACTCCTGACTGCCCTTGAACATGCTCTGCATGTTCTTGGCTTTTTCATTAGCTGTTCCTACTTCTAGGGAACACTGCGGCCCCCGCCCCCTCCCCCGATTAGCTACATTAACCAGCCTCCAATTCTTTGATCAAAATTCACCTCCTCATTGAGGCTTCTCCTGGCCTTCTGGACCACCTCCACCCTCAGTATTCTCAATTTCCGTACCTTGCTCTATTTTTATAAAATATACTATCTTCTAATATATCATACACATGCATACCTATTACATTCACTATTGCTTATCTGCATCACCCCGTTAGAAATAAGTTCTGCAAAGGTAAAGGAAAATTCCTAATGCCGTATTTGCTGATACGCATTGATGGGCATTAATGCATATGCCTGGACCCAGGCAGAACCACAAAGGGTGCTCCTATAAGCCATTTGGAATTACTCCTTAGATCAATGGATGGTCTAAAACTCAGAAGCCAAACCTATACTCTAGTATCTCAAATTTGTTTTAATGTTAATTGGTAAGGCTCAGACTAAGATAATTAAAGTTAACTAGATGGTTCCTTTGCTTGAAATCCTATTATGACAAAAATCTCCAAGAGCATTCAGGGTAGTAAGCACTGGACCAGAAATACTTCCCAGTTATTTTCAGTATCATTCAAAGTTTAATAAGCAGTCATTTTGGAGTAAGTTCACTGAGAGCACTTTGTTTCTTTTTAAAATTTCTACGTAATGGTGAGGTTAATATCCTCAGAGCACAATTCAGGGTCAATGTTTACGTAGTCAAGTCCCCTGTTTTCATGAGTTAATCTGCTATGACGTGGGCTCTCCTTTCAGCTGCTCTCACCACACTGCTGGTTAAAAAGAGAGTCCATTCTTTAATTACACACACAAAAAATGCTCAGTTTTCTAGAAGCTTTAAACATGTAAGGATACTCAAAATAAACCCAACCTACATTTGGGCAGTTGCCACCATTAAAATCAGTTGGGGGGGGGGGGGGAGCTTTAACTGACATCGCAGTATAGTAATCCCACGATACACAGAAAAAAATCTTTTAAACTTTCCCTCTAGAGATAAGCCTTCCCTTATAACTCAGATGATAAATTATCCCATTACTTATGTTCAAAGCAGCCCTACTTAATATAGTGTCATTCCCTAAAGTAGCACTGCCTACGGGATATACAACTTCATTATTCTGACATCTTTAAACTATAATTACCCATCATTTTGTATACTCTTTTGTGTAAGAACTTTTCAAACTGAAGGTAACTACAGATTATTTTTTGATACCATACTTTCAACAATAAGCAGCAAATTCAAAATGTGTTAGGAGTAAATAATGTAGTACATTCATTTTATCATTAAAATATAATTTTACAGAAAAGTTGATGAGCTTTACTTTGCACTTAAATAATTCACAAAACGTAAAATCTACTCATAATTCATTTATTATTCTCATAAAACTCTTAAGTCATGTATTCTTCCCATTTCCATCTGAGACTACATTCGCAAGTGTGCCTGACAAGTAATGCCATTAATAAGACAAAAATCGAACCAAAAATACCCTGTTGATAAATTTACATAGAAATAGTATTTGGGTTATAGAATAAGCCAAAAGAAACTGTTCAGAAATAGTTTAAAATTGACCAAAGCTACCATTCACATTCTGTGATTCACAGTGTTCCAAAGGAAAACACCTACCAGCCGATGGACTTATCGTTCAACCCGCACCAATGATACCATTCATAGAAAATTAAAATCAATCTGCCGTGTCTTCCTGGTCACCCCTGGAAAGCGAAACTGCCACCATGTCTCATGGCTGCATGAGTCTCTCCTGCAAAAAAGGGTGGTATACGAAGAGGGAAATATATTCTGCGGAGTAGAAACTGCACTCAGTGGAAAGGCCGGGTAGGGAACACGTGTCTCGATCAGGGGGTGGGGGGACCGGAGACTTGGTTTCAATGGCCAGTACCGAAGGTGAGCCCACGTGGGTGACGGATCAGAGAACTTCTACACAAAGTCTGGATCCCTGAAGGGTTATCTCCTCAATGAAAAAGTGAGTTATTTTTTAAGCTGCTCTGCAGAAGCAGACAGAAAATGTGTTATTTCCACCTTGGCTCTATCTGAAGGGGGAAATAATGTTTCTTCTGAGAACTCTGGGTCATAGAGTCTGGGCCATGAATTCACTGCCTATACAGGATCCAAAGAAAAACCTCCCACGTGCCAACATTTTTAATAAATGGGGACCAGGGTGGCTAGGCCCCCAGCAGCACACACACACCCGCTCTTCCGAGCAGGACGCGGCTAGCGAAGACAGGAGGGCAAAACCCCGGAGCCCGTGTGTTCGAGTGCTGTCCGCCGCTGCTTTCTCATGGCAGCTGCAGGGCTGATCAGAGTGACAAAGACCACACTGGCCACAACGCCTAAAATATTTACTCTTGGGCCCTTTACAGAAAAGACTGCTGACCCCTAGAGTAAAATACTGATGGCGGTGCCAACGTGTCTGAAACGAGACGAGATGAGTTAAGACAGCGGAAAATGGCATCCTGTGAATTAGAGCTCGGGCGAGGACTAAAAGCACCGGTTAACGTCAGACGTAATTCAGCATTCGCGTTAGAACTTCGAGAGTCAAGATCTAGGGTTCGAGTACAAGCGTGGTGATAGTTGAATCCCCAATCTCCCATTCACCCCAGGGAAGACATATAAAGCAACAAGGAAAACATGGTGGGGGAGGGGGGAAGACAAATAAATTTCCAGAGAAACTAGGAATGAAAAAAAACCACAAATACCAAAGCGGCTGGGAATGTGCAAAAAGCAAATTAAAGTAAAAGGGCCCGAGAGAGGAAGCCCCCAGAATGCAGGAAGGAACATGAGACACCGGAGCCAGGGAGCATGGGAATTGCCACTCTCGTTCCCACGAAAACATGGGCCTGTCTCCTCTGAACATGAGGAGGCATGTGGTTATTCTGAAAGACAACGGAGTGACTATTAAAAATATAAAACATGTACAGAAAATGCACAAAACCCAGATGGGATCACAAAGCAAAACCCAACTCTCTGTTGCACACAAGAGATACACTTAAAAGGAAGTGGTTCTGAAAGGCCAACAACAAAGGGACGGGCAAAAGTCTGTGGGACGGGCAGGAAAACACTGACCGCCACCCCGGGAAAAAACAAAAACAAACAAGAGCCACAGTATTAATGTCAGACAAGACAGAAATCGGGTCAAAAAACATTAAACAAGCAAAGCACTTTATAACATTAAAAGATACCATTTGCAACAAAGATGAAACAATTATGAATACCCATAATAGTAACTTCCATAAAGCATAAAAGTTCCAGAATATATAAGGAGAAATAGGCAAAAATACACTAACATTTTTAGACTTTAACTTGCAGGCATGATAGATCCAAGACAAAAAAAAAAAAAGAAACAGAAGAACTAAGCAGTAAAATGAATCAAGTAGATTTGATCTACATACAGTATCTCAGACACCATACCTTAAAATCATAGGATTTGCCTCCTCTTTGAGTGTCTGTAGTTATGAAAATTAGGCCACAAAGAAAATCTCCATTAATTATAATATAGAGAAATTCCTTGGAACTGGAGAGTATTATGCTAAGTGAAATAAGCCAGTCGGAAAAAGACAAATACCATGTGATCTCACCTATAAGAGGCGTGTAATGAAGAGAACAAACTAACACACGAAACAGAACCAGAGGCACGGAAACATGGAACAGACGGACAGTGAACACAGGGGAGGGGAGAAGGGGAAGGGACTGGACAAGACACAGGTACGAATGGCCCATGGACAGCAGTGTGGGGACGGCCTGTGGGAGCGGCAGGTAGGATGGGCAGAGGAGGGCAAAGGGGGAAATTGGGACAACTGGAATAGAATAAGGATAAAAAACTGATTTAAAAAAATTATAAAATAGGGAAATAATACCTACGACATTCCCTGAACATTAGCATAAAACTAAAATCAATAACAAAATCAAACAAAACCTTTCTACATAGGACACCTGTACGTCAACTCTTGCTGAAACAACTGGGGCTCATCTGAAACATCAGGAGGACAGCCACACTCGCCCCCATGCCATCGCGAGTTTGTCACGACAGCAATGCCTGTAAGCAGGCTCACTCGACGCAGCACTGCTTATTAGCCATTCCTCCAAAATGTTCCTCCCCATCAGCAGGAAGTCTCTTTAGATTGCTTCGATGTTCTCCGTAAAATAACAAGTCAGCTCACCAGCTGGCGTTATGATGAAGAAGGGCGTGCTGCAAGTTCGAAGAGAGAGGAAAACGCGTGAAACCGTCACTGTGGAGAGCTGGGGGAGAGAGCGGTGACTGTGAACGGTACGCCTGGTGAGTTCGTGAGTAAGCACCAGGCAGTGTGAAGGCCCGAACGCAGGCCCGGGGCACTAAATGCTCGGGTCAGGCTGAGGGGTCACCAGAGTTTGGGTGCTGGAGGGAGCAGGCTGGACTCATCGGTGGCACGGGAGGCAAGAGAGGCGAAATGGAAATCATGGGCTTCGCTGCAAGTATGGCAACAGGCGAGAGTTACTCAAGTGGGATGAAAAACAAGATCTAGCCCTGGCTGGCACAGCTCAGTGGATTGAGCGCGGGCTGCGAACCAAAGCATCGCAGGTTCGGTTCCCAGTCAGGGCACATGCCTGGGTTGTAGGCCACGGCCCCCAGCAACTGCACATTGATGTTTCTCTCTCTCTCTTTCTCCCTCCCTTTCCTCTCTAAAAATAAATAAATAAAATCTTAAAAAAAAAAAGAAAAACAAGATCTGTGGAAGACATAAAAAACTGAGGAGTCAGGTATCAGAAGAGTGATTGAAGCAGATGCTGAAATCATAAAAACATTTGGGTAATACACGTGGGGCAGAGTGACAGTAAGCCAGAAGCTGTTTTCTTCAAGGGACAAAACACAGCGATCTGAGGAGCAACCGAAGACGAGGAGGATGAAAAACGGGGGTCAGAGTCTAATGACACACGATTCAAAGCCGAGCGACTCACAGAGGAAGGGATGGAAGGAGAGCGCAGCAAGAAGTGCTGAGGTCGCACATCCCGCTTCCAGCCCAGCTGCACGGGGGACAGGGAGAGGGACACAGACCACTTGAAAGGTCAGCAGGGGAACCAGCCGAGTAGCCAGAGGGGTGTCTTGCTTTGGGCACACGAGTGCGCTCCTACTGCTGCTGCATGGGACCTGCACAGGAGCCCCCTCACAAAGACCGCACGAGGGCCCTGCAGAGTTGTCCTGGGGGGGGGGGGGGGGGCGGGCAGTGACAGTGAGGTTTGCTTTTGTGAGCACGTAAAACGGAGTTTATTCTTGTATTATCATTTATTAATTATTCCACTTTTTCCATACAAACTGTAAACTTACTTTTGTCCCACCCTGTCTAGTTGTCTATACACAAAAAAAGGCTAAAACTTGAGCTCATAACACTGGAAAGAGCCAGAAATGGAGTACGTTCTCAAATCTAAGTAGTGACTATAAGTAGTGAGTATAAGGTACACCCAGGGTCTGGCAGAGGTAAGGCCTGCTTCAGTGTGGTTGCTAGGGTGACACTAAGGGTGCCATAACTTACAGTTTCAATTTGGGCATTTCACCTAAAATGTCATATGGTGTTCATGAGTGTGATATTGTTATGTTACAGAATGATATGCTTATGATTGTGTAATAAAAAGGGGCATTATTTGTGCCACACCCTGTATATTTGTAGATAAACTTTTTTAAACTACAACTGTTTGAAAATTTCATAAAAAAATATTTTTAAATAAAGCACCAGCAAAACAAAGAAGAGGATTTAAGAGGACAGCACAGGAAGTCGTGGGTAGATTGTCCCGGCCACCCCCTCACACCAGGTTAACAGTCTCTCGTAGCAGCTGAGTGACTGCCCTTTACAAGCTCCCTTTCAAAGAGCAACACGAACATGGAGATGTTGCAGCAAGATTAGGAACAGAACCCTGAAAAATGAAAAATCCTGACATCCTGGATTCCACAGTCAGGAGACTGGGTTAGTTTTGGCTTTTGGTCCATGAGTAAATTCCAAAGAAATAGCACCATCTATTGGAATGTCACGTATTTAAAAACATTCTCAACTCTCAGAAAATATGACTCAGATACTTAGTACTGTACCATTTCCCACATGTCGCTAAGAAGACACTTACATACAAAAGAACAAAATCTAACACAAAGCTAAAAAACACATTTGGAAGGATCAATTCTTGGCTTGTCATTCTTACTTAGTTCAAGTAACTGACCAAATCCTGACTAAACTCACTATATGAAGATTATATGAAACATAAAAATGTTCTCCGCCGAGAAAGGGAAGAGCCTACAGTTACATTTCTCAAAGCAACTCACAGATGTGGTACTCCTGGACGCTGCTCGTGTACCCGTACACGGCAGAGTAGCCAAATATTACGACCATGACCACATCCCTGCTGTCCAGCTCCATGATGTGCGCCGAGTGGCCCTCCACGGCGTACTGCTGCCCGTGCCCCAGCACCATGGGCGTCTTCGTGCTCCATGACTGGCTCTGGATGTGAAAGATCCACAGTTCGTCCGTGACGTTGCCGTCGTGAGTTTCGATTCTGCCTCCGTACATAAAGATGTTGTCCTGGAAGTTAAAAAAGCGCATGTCGATAAACAAAATAGCAAGGCATCTCCATTTCACAGGAAGGCTGAATTTCAACATCCAATTTCAGGAATCACAACATGCACCCGACATAATTCTTATTAGTAGAGTCTCAAATGGGAACACACGAGTAATGAAAAAGGATGCTTTTACTTACAAGACAGGGAGGGGAATCCATGCTTTCAAAAAGTTACCGTAAGACATTTTATTGAAAACAACTGCATTACGTAGTCAATTAACCGTATTTTTATTGTCCTACTTGCCGAGTGTCTGGTTGTCACATTTGAATGTTACCAGCTATGTGTGATGCTTTGTGCCATTCCTGACCATTCACTGCTTCCCTCAAGCACAGCTCACGAAAAGGTAGACCATGTTTGCATATGACATGGAGTACATTTTTATTACCACTTCCCTTGGCTCTCTCTGGGCAGACAGATACTTACAGCACTTATAAATTATACCAATAGCTTTAATCACATATGACTGAAGTGAATGCTACATACATGAGACAAGTCATTACTATTTGAACATCCTGGGAATAGAAAGGAGTCTCTTCAACCTAATAAAGATCACCTAAGAAAAACACAGACCTAACATCATACATAATGATGAAAAAGTGGGTGCTTCCCACGACAGTCAACCACAAGACTAAGATGC
This sequence comes from Phyllostomus hastatus, assembly GCF_019186645.2. Classification (NCBI taxonomy): domain Eukaryota; kingdom Metazoa; phylum Chordata; class Mammalia; order Chiroptera; family Phyllostomidae; genus Phyllostomus; species Phyllostomus hastatus. The sequence goes on along the minus strand of NW_025334004.1, from coordinate 24,219,602 downwards.
CCCCTTTTGCCACTTATAGTCCACACTGTACTCGAGGTTTCAGCCAGAGCACATTGGCCAAAACTGAATAAAGACAACAAGGCTGGAAAAGTAAAATACTGCTCTTCATAGAAGATCTGAAAGTATCTATAGACAATACTAAGAAATAAACAAAGAACAATTAGAGCTAATAAACGAGTTCTACCACACTGGAGAACACAAGGCCAACGTACAAAAATGAATTCTATTTCTATACACTTGCAATGAACAATCCAAAAATGACACCAAGTAAAACAATTCCATCTACAAATGCATCAAAAAATTGAACAGTTAGGAACAACTTTAACAAAAGAAATTCTACGCTTACTCTGAAGGCCACAGAACATTGCTGGAAGGAATCTGAACAGATCTGAACCAAGGGGGAGACCCCCGTGCCCCTGGGCCAGAAGACCTCCTGTCAGCAAGATAAGGCAGCGCTCTCCCAGCGGAACAAGAGTCCATGCAACTGGTATCGGGATCCCGGAGGACCTCTTTTTCAAGACTGACAAGGTGATTCCTAAACTCACATGGAATTGCAAGAGACCCAGAATACCCACACGACTTTGAAATAAATAAATAAAATTGGGGGGCTCACATTTCTCAATTTCAAAACGTACTACAAAGCCAAAGTAATCAAAACAGTGTGCTACTGGCATAAAGGCAGACACATAAATCAATAGGACAGGGAGTTCAGAAATAAATCCCTACCTCTACGGCCAATCGATATTTGACAAGAGTGTCAAAACCATTCAATGGAGAAAGAATAATCTCTTCAACGAACGGTGGTAAGAACCCTGAACAGTGACATGCAAAAGAATGAACTTGAAACTGCATACCATATAAAAAATTTAACTCAAAATGAATCAAAAGGCCTAAATCTAAGAGCCAAACTATATACTCTTAAAAGAAAACATGGGGTAAATCTTCATGACCTTGGTTTTGGCAATGGATTTTTAGACATGACACCATAATCACAAACAAGAAAAGAAAAAATGATAAGTTGCATTTCACCAAAATTAAAAAAAAACTTTTGTTTTTGTCTTTTAAAAGACGCCATTAAGAAAGTTAAAACTCACAAAATGAGAGAAAACACTTGCAAATAATAAAGGACTTGTATCTGGAATACATAAAGAACCCTTTACCTCTCAATAATAAAAAGACAAATAACCCAACTTAAAAAATAGGCAAAGGACTTGGATAGACATTTCTCCTATGAAAACACAGTCAGTCAATAAGCACATGAAATGATGCTCAGCATCATTAATCAACAGGAACACGATCAAAACACAACGAGATGCCACTTCACACCCACTGGGATGGCTACAATCCAAAAAACAGATACGAATGAGAGCTGGCGAGGATCCACAGGAATTGGGACCTTTGTAGATGGCAGGGGGCGGGGGGGGGGAGAGGTGCAGGGGAGGGGAGTGTCAAACAGGATGGCCAGTTTGGAAAACAGCAGCAGTTCCTCCACAAGTTAAATACGGTGTTACCGTTTGACCCTGCAAGTCCAATCCCACATACACACTCGAGAGAAATGAAAGCACATGTCCTCTCAAAAACTCACACGTAAATGTTTACAACGGCATTATTCTCAAGAGCCGAAAAGTGAATATAACCCAAAGGTCCATTGGCTGATGGAAAGATAAACAAACGGTAGTATATGTCCATACAACAGAATATTATTTAGCCATGAAATGAAGCACTGGCGCATGCTGCAACACGCCAGTCATCGGCCCATTGTACAGAGCTGTGTGTACACGAAATGTCCGGAGGAGACAAGGCTATGGAGACAGGAAGGAGGTTAAGGATTGCTTCAGGCTGGCAGGATGAGGAGGTTTGAGGTGATGGCTGAAGGATATAGGGTTTCTTTGCGAGGTGATAAAGATGTTCTAAACTTGATTGGACAACTCTGCAATTTTGCACAAATCTGCAAAAGATGGTTGCACAACTCTGAATACACTGGAAGCCACTGAATTATACAGATTTAGAATGAGTGAATTATACCATGTGTCAACTATATCTCAATAAATCTGTTACGAAAATGAAATAAATCACAAAGCTAAAAACCAATGCTATATGCAGGATCATGTGCCACAGAAATGTATTCTTGCAACCTATATGACCCTACCGACCAATGTCACCCCCACACACACAATAAATTTAATTTTAAAAACCTAGAAAACAGCCCTGGCTGGTGTGGCTCAGTGGATTGAGCGATGGCCTATGAACCAAAAGGTTGCAAGTTCAGTTCCCAGTCAGGGCACATGCCTGGGTTGCAGGCCAGGTTCCCAGTCAGGGGCATGTGAGAGGCAAACAAAAAATGATGTTTCTCTCCCTCTCTTTCTCCCTCTCTCTAAAAATAAATAAATAAAATCTTTAAAAAATAAAAATTAAAAAGAGTAAAAAAAATAAAATCTAAAAAATAGCCCTGACTGGTGTTTCTCAGTTGGGCATCATCCCACAAAGGAAAAGGTTCCCAATTTGATTCCTGGTCAGGGCACGTGCCTAAATCGTGGGTTGGTCCCCAGTGCGTTTGGGTATTTGTGAGAGGTAACCAATTGATGTCTCTCTCTCACATCGATGTTTTTCTCCTTCCTTTTCTCCCTCCCTTCCCCCAGTTTCTAGGAAAAATAAATAAAATCTTTAAAAAACAAAACTAAAACATATATACATACATTTTTACATGAAGATTTTTATTTCATTTTTAAAACGTGTATGCATAAAAATGGCAGTTTATTCTTTACATTACTCCTGTATTTTCCAATTTTTCGTAAATAAGCAGAGAAAACATATGAATCTGATTTGAAGGGTCTAGTCACAGATCACAAAATACATGAATTTTTGTTGGTTCAAAATAAAAACCAGTTAAGCAGCCTGTCCTTTAAATCATGAATCCCTCAAATACATAAAAGTAACTGCATACAGTGCAATCTCTATCAAAATCCAAAAACGTATCTGTAGAAATAGATCAACCATCCTAATAATTCACATGGAATCTTAGGGGACCGTGACGAGACCAAAGGAACTTGAAGCACAAGGCCGAGGCTGGGGGTCTCGCACGACCTCAGTTCAGAACCTACTGCCAGACGAGAATGATCAGAACGGGGTGGCACTCACGTAAACACAGCCATCGCAGCAACAGAGAGCTCAGAAACACACCTCACATATGTGGTCAACTGATTTCCAACACAGGCATCCTTCATTGGGGAAAAGACCGTCTTTTTAACAAAGACGCCAGGAAAATTGAATATCTTCATGTCAAAGAATGAAACTGGACCTTTGCCACAGACCAGGGTCAAAATTTACTCAATGCCATGGAACCTTCTTCTTATGTTTCCTTTTATGAGTCTTAAAGCATTCTTATTTTCAGGTCTTTCATCAATTTTGAGTAAACGTTGTTTACGGTACATGGCAAAGGTCCACGTTTATGACATTGGATTCGGCAATGATTTCTTGGATAGGACACCAAAAGCACAGATAACAACAACAAAAAACAGATAAGTTGTACTACGTCAAAATTGAAAACTTTTGTGCATCAGATAACACTATCAACAGAGTCCAAAAACAGCTCATGAAATGAGACAAATACTTGGAAATCACATATCCAACTAGGAGTTAATATCCAGAACACATTAAAAAACCCTCAAAATTCAATGACAAAAAAACAACCCAATTTTTAAAGCAGACAAAGGACTCGAATATGTACTTCTCCAGAGAAAGCGTCCAAAGAGCCAACAAGCACTTGGAAAGGCTTCAACATCCCTGATCACTATGGAAACACAAATCAAATCCGCAGCACAATGCCGCAGGGCGTGGGAAAACCGGAACCCCTGTGCCCTGCTGTGGGAATGGAAAACGGTACAGTCACTGCGGGAAACAATATGGAAACTCCCCAAACAGTAAAAATAGAATTATCATATAATCCAGCAATTCCACTTCTGGCTACCTACCCCAAAAATCCAGAGTAGGTGCAGGAACAGATAGGTGTGCACTCCTGCTCACAGCAGCCTGATTCACGACGGCCGACAAGGTAAAAGCAACCCATGTTTATCAACAGATAAATGGATAAACAAAATGCACTACATACATACAATGGATACTATTGCATACATACTATTATTACTCAGGCGTAAAAAGAAAGGAAATCTTGACACAGGCTCCAAGATGGATAAACACTGCGGACACTGCGCTAAGTGAAATAAGCCGGTCGGTAAAGGACAGATACTGTGTGAGCTCTCTCATATGAGGCTCCCAGAGCAGTCAAATTAATTCACAGGCGCCGCAGTGGAATGATGGGTACCAGGGCCTAGGGAAGCAGGGCATGGGGAATTGTTTAATGGCATAAAGTTTCAGCTTTAGGACAAAGATCCGGAGACAATGGTGGTAATGGCTGGACGATGATTCAAATATACGTAATGCCACTGAACTTGACCTTAAAATGGTTAAAGTGGTACATTTGATATTGTGTGTATTTTACCACAATTTGAAAAGTGACGACTGAACCCTATTACTTTTACTAAAATAGTATATGAGCCTGTGACATGTCAAATCATTATGGTCCTTATGATCTATTGTTCTCATGAGGTGTTTGAAATAAATCTGAGATTTAGTATTTTTCAGGCCTAAGGTGAACTGAAAAAAAAAAATTCAAATTTATAAGCAGGACCCATACCTGATACAGAGCCAGTGAGTGTCCATATCTCTGGAGAGGTCCCCTTGACGGAGTCCCCACGTTCCATATGTTGTTTTCTAAATTGTAACTAGGAACAAGAAAAAGAAGTAACTTCACAAGATTCCTGTTTGCTTTTTAAATTCGCAAACTCGTAAGTTCATGTACCATATTAGATATTTTTCACAAACAGATTTTATACCTACTCTAAATTAGGGTTCAATCACCTAAATGTGTAATGTGCATTAACTTGATGAGGCTGCTTACTACTGGAATTAATTTGCTCAACTGCTTTAATCATTTCAGCCAACTGCTGAACGAACGCAATAGTGAGATGGTCTGCATTTTTTAATTTTACAAAAAAGACAGAGAACAGACAGGTGTCAGAGGGGACGGGGGCCGGGTGAAATCGGTGAAGGGATTAAGGAAAACAAAAAATTCACAGACACGGGCAACAGTATGGTGACTGCCAGAGGGACGGCGGGGTGGGGGCAGGCGGAGGAGGGTGAACGGGGGGTAAATGGTGGTGGAAGGAGACTAGACTTTGGATGGGGCGCGCACGATGCAGCGCGCAGATGATGTGCTGCTGAACCGTGCGCTTGAAACCCATAGAACTTTACTGACCAGTGTAACCCCAGGAAATTCAACTAAAAAATAATAAAAATAATAAATAAACTGCACAAAAGCCAAAAAGAAAAGCCAGGTTTTTCTTTTGGAAATATACGGAAATTCTCTCCATTTTTACAAAAGCCACTGGCTTTATGCATTCATTTTCACTCTTTTACATGCACTTAGCTCAGCATTATATAAATTAACCAAGAAGTATCTATATCCTATGCACGAATACATCATGTTTACTGATCATCTGTGATTGTGTGAAATTAATCCAGCGAGACAGAAGCTTCTGTAACAATAAGGTACTATTGGACTATAGGGTAAAAATGAAAATGAATACTTGTTCTACTGGTCCAAAAACAGACACATGGAAACAGAGGTTCCAGACTGTGGATCTCAGCTGCTTAGCTAACAGAATTCCAGTTCAGCTGTCACCATCAGACTCGACCCTCAAGTCTCCTCAATTTGCCAGAAGAGGCCAAAGGAAGCCCCCAGCCAAGAACTGGCCAGGACCTTGCTTAAGAAGCTTCCTTTCCATTTTCACCTGCTCTCTTCTCTTTCCTCCTCCAGCTCATCAGGAAAGGCAAAGCGAGCTCCCTTCATACAAAAAAAAGGGAAGGTTACCAAAAACTGGTTTGAGCATTACGTTTAACTTGTTTCCTGCACTGCAGTTAGAAGATACATCTGCAGGATGCAAATATAAAGAACGATGATCAATCAGAACACACCTTCCACAGACTCACACTGCTACATCTACCTGCCTACCAGCACCCAACACACTGCTTTCCGCCAGGTTACCACAAATTAGGACTTGGGAGATCATTTCTGCAAAGGGCCAGAGAGGACACATCTCAGGCCTTGTGGGCCACGCTGATCTTTCGTATCTTTCTTTCTTTGTTCTTTCTAACTGCCCGTTAAACATGCAAAAACCATTTTACTTTATCTTCACAATCTTTTCACTTTAATTAATCACAGTTAATGAACGTCCTTTCAGTTTCCACGTTTAAAATTCATTTCTTCGGGTTCTTTTCATATCTTAGCAATTCATTTCAATCCCACCACCTCCTTTCAATTCTTTCTACTATATTTCATCTGTCATATATGGTTACAGAATTCTAACTGTTCCCTTAAGTACTTAGCTAAAACTCTTCCTCCTTCTCTACAGAATTTATTTAATACTTTAATTCTAGTCCTAGTCAGTCACAGTTTTAAAAGCAATCTCCTCTTATAAGCAGAATTTTTGAATGCCCAAAATTAATACGGCTAATATTTTTGGTATGTAGGGTTGCCAGGTAAAATTCAAGATGCCCAATTAAATCTGAATTTTAGACAAACAAATAATTTTCAGTATAGGTAGAACCATGCAATATTTGAGACAAAATTTAAAAAGAATATTGCAAGGGCCCAATTATACTAAAAAAAATTATTAGTCGTTTATCTGAAATTCAAGTTTTACTGGGTGTCCTGTGTATTTTATCTGCTCCCTCTGGCAACCCATTGGGTGCACACCATTATGGCAGGCTGTCCAGGGTCAGCTCTGATTGGCTGATGCCCAAGCTGCACCAGTTATATATTATGCATGTCACTCCCGAAAACAATATTGCTACTCAAATGATTCTTCCTATTTCCTCTTTTGCTCTTTACTACCAGGCATTCATAAAATACAATCACCAGCTGAAAGAAATCAGATAGAGCTGCCATCCATGGGATTCCCTCCATCATCCAATCCTGAGAGGACAATCTCTGCTGGGACAACGGCAAACGAATAATCTATTTTATCATACCGGCGCTGTTCTCCCAACAAGAGCTTGTAAAATAAGCCCAAAGTAAAAAAGTTCAGGTAAATTAATTTGCAGGACACACTGAAAGTGTTTCTATATAAGCAATTCTACTTCATTCTGGACAAAAATAAACTGTGGCAGGATTCAGAATGTCTAATACAGGCCTGGCCTCCCCTTACTTGAAGTTAGTATCTTCTTACTCAGAATTTATTAAAGGCACTCCAGAGAGGTTTTACAAAACAAACCTATATATTCACAATGACAAGTACTTAACTACTGAACTCACAGATTTTAAAATCAGTTCCATGTCACAAATAGACCCCATCACAAAGATCAACATCCATAAATTTGGACAGTAATAAAATAGGCATTTAGGATAGTCTTATCAACAACAACAACAACAATCAGCTTAAGTACTAAATTGTGAAGATCTGGGAAAGACACTTACTTCAGGACCATGTGGAAAGAACTGTAATTAAAACTGTATCCACCGATCACCCACATGAACTCCCCGTGTAAAACCGCCCTGTGGGAGGCCCGACCCACGGAGGGGCTGAAGGGCTTAACGTTCGGCAGAATCCAGTAAGGCTCCGTGGAAGGAACATTCAAAGAACAATCGGGACCTATTAAAAAAAAAAATCAAACAACACGACGCATTAAACAAAGAACTTTGGATTATAAAAACAGAGAATGCAGGGATGAAGAAAATGAGTGATTCAAGGCTCATCCTATTCATCAGTGCACATAATAAAGGGCCTGAACTACGACCTACCGGGAAAGTTCTCACAGGAAGTGTCACATCTAAGGGGGGACAAGTTAAATCCTCGATCAGACTCAGACTTGTTCACACGGACATCACCGTCTGGGAGAACCGTTTAAGTGAGACAACGTTTCTTGCTCACTTTCGGCCGCCGGGGCAGCACAATGGAAATGGATGCACGGGAATCCCCGCTCCGCACTCACTACACGTGGGACCTGAGCAAGTCAGTCTGCCTCCCGCATCACAGGCCTTCGTCTACAAGACGGAAATGACCATCTACTCTCCCAGGGTAACTACAGATATGCAATTTTTTTTAAGATTTTATTTTTTAAAATTTTTTAGAGAGGGAAGTGGGGGGAGAGAGGGAGGGGGGGAGAGAGAGAGAGAGAGAGAGAAACATCAATGTGCGGTTGCTGGGGGTCATGGCCTGCAACCCAGGCACGCACCCTGACTGAGAATCAAACCTGCGACACTTTGGTTCACAGCCCGCGCTCAGTCCACTGAGCTATGCCAGCCAGGGCTTACAAATATGCAATTTTTAAAAGACGGTGGAGATGAAAGCACTTGTAAAGTGTAAACCACTACACTTATATAAAAATAAAATCATCTTTTTTCTGAGCAGTATTAGGAATAACCAAAATTGGTATCAGTAGGGAAGGCTTATTAACCTCAAACAGAAAAATATATATATTATGTATCATAAACTTATATTAATTAGCGCAGGATAATTCCAATACTGTAAGTTGGAAACACCACCTCTTCCAATGCAAATGCATGACGTCACTCCGGAGTCTCGGTTCCCCATCTGTGAACTGTAGGAGAGGCCGGCCTCCATCAGTGTTCAGCTCAGTGACTTATTCCATTACCCAAGCCTAAGTGATGGAATAAATGCTCCTAAAGGGAATAGTTTTTCACCAAACTTAAAGGCTCACAAATCATTTTTAATTCTAATAAAGCTCAAGTATGCCCAAATAAAAACTAGATATAAACTCATGTTTAAAGTTCTTGTATAAATATAAAATCAACAATAAGTTTATAAATTATATGTACATATAAACAAACATAAAACCTATAAGCTTAGTGTTTGTTTATTAGGAGAGATGATGTCGTTTTGCTCCAACATCAGACTAAATCCTTGGTCTGAGGTTGGAAATGATAGTAATTCTCACAGCACCTTTTCCCACACAGGGTTAGGATGTCTGCATTATTTTGACAACATAATTTCCCCATCATGTTTCCTTCCTCTACCCTTTAAAAACCTTTTCAATTCATACATTATGCCATGCGGTCATTCGACCTTCACTTGCCACAAATGCATCGGTACACTCGATAACTTTCTTTTTAGCCTACAACAGGGAACACTGCTCTGTCCCAACTTACCGGTCAACACCAAGGCTGGTATTACAATCAAGTGGCATCGTTACTCAAATATGAGATCGTTTACTTGATCCTAAATTTGCTTACATCAAAAAATTTTACTTGAAATAAAGAACGAACTAAGAGTAACCGGAAGCGGGGAGAGGGCTAACAGGGGCAAGAAGGGGAGGGTGCGTCAAGGAACATGTACAAAGGACCCACGGACAAAGCCAAAGCGGGGAAGGATCCAGGGTAGGAGGCGGGGATGGGTGGGGAGGGGGAGAGTGGTGGAGGAAAAATGGAGACAACTGTACTTGCACAACAACAAAAAAACTTTAGGATTAGATTACCATTGAATCACAATATTTAAAAACTTCCAAACCAGCCCTAATTTGAGAAACATCAGCCTATGCATAGATTCCATCTGTTTACCTGTCCACTCACCCATGCACTCACTCACACACTCACTCATTCATTCATTCATCTTCCAAGTCCTTTCCAAACTTACATTCTATGAGTGTACTTTTCAGGTGCAACGGAGTAGCACCCTAAATTCTCTCTCTGATAATGACACAGTCTTTTAACTGGATATAAAAAACTTTTTTATTTTTGAGTGAAAAGATTCTGAATCATTTTGTGGTAACCAAAGAAATGAAAGGAACACAGGGATTTCAAAAAAATTTTTAACTACAATTCTGAATCACTTAGAACTCATTTAACTTGGGTTGACAAACGATAGCCCATGGGCAAAATCCAGCCCACACTCCCTGTTTTGGTAGCTAAAGTTTAATTAGAACACAGTGTGCTCATTCGTTTAAGAATTGTCTGTGGCGCTTTTGCAGGACACCAGCAGAGCTGAGTAGCTGCAACAGAGATCAGACTGTCAACACAGCTGAAACTCCTTACTACACGGCCCTTCGCACAAAAGTCTGCCCACCTCTAATCGAACTGACGAGAATGGGAGCAGGTGGGCATTATACATGACTAATATAGCTACTGCTACAGTTTTGTATTTGGTGTCCTAGAAAAGGAAATGTGGATTTATTGTAAATCATGCCAGTCAGGAGTGATAAAGCAAATAGGATGAAATGGTAATAATAGGTAAACTTCGTAAAGAACATTTGAATACGCATTGCTATTCTTATTTGTGCAACTTTTCTATAAGTTTGAAACTCTTTCTAAATAGGAAGTGAAAAAAGAGGCATCGTGCAAAGACACAGTTGTGTGCCGTCCGATAACGCCAGGGTACTACCTGGCAGAGCTGGACAGGGGTCAATGGCATGTAAAATTCTTTAGAGAGTCAGGGATATAGAAAATCTTCCCTAAAGCCAAATACTTCAGAGCAAGTTTGTGGAAGGCTGAGTAATGGCCCCCAAAAGACACCTAGGCCGTACCCAACGGAACCTTATCTGGCAGAAGGGGCCTTGAGACCAGAATAAACGCAGGGTCTGGAACTGGGGGCGTTTCTCCCGGATGATGGAAGGGGGACTCTACACGTAATCACAAGGGCCCTCTGCAGGGAGGGGGACTGGGCTCCAGAAGGAGCAGCAACGTGGCGAAGGAAGCAGGATGCTGCGCTGCAAGTCTCGGAGGCGGCGGAGGAAGGGAAAGGGAGCCGGGGGATGTCGGGCTGGCCGCCGGGGAAGCTGGGAAAGTCGGGGACGCGGGTCCTTCCTCGAGCCGCCGGAGGGCGTGCGGCCCTGACAACACCTGGATTTCGGCCCAGTGAAACTGCTCACCTCCGAAAGGTAAGTGTGTGGGAACGTGTGAGAGTACTTTGGGGAAACTAATACTAAAAGCTGATTTAATTCATTATTTTAAACGAAACATTATTTAATACAGAAAACAGGATGCTAGAGGGTTTTTTTAATTTGACTCTATAAGATATCTAATTTTTCTACACAGGAGAAAATAGCAGTCAAAATTCTTCCTATCTTAAGCCCTGGCTGGCGTAGCTCAGTGGATTGAGCGCGGGCTGGGAACCAAAGTGTTGCAGGTTCGATTCCCAGCCAGGGTACATTCCTGGGTTGCAAGCCATAACCCCCAGCAACCGCACATTGATGTTTCTCTCTCTCTCCCTCTCTCAAAATAAATAAAATCTTTAAAAATAAAAAAATTCTTCCTATCTTTGTCACTACCACATTTTATGTAACTTGCAGAAATTATCAGAAGGAATAGTCTGTAGCCAGCTATACAGATTGTTTTTATTTTACTCTGAATGAATACATTTATAAATAGAATGAAAGATTTATGAATAGAATTAAAACTTTAAAGAAAATTGAATGTCATCATTGGTAGCTTTCTGCATTATATAACTAAAATGATTTAAAACATAAATTTATAAAATGAATATTAATTTAAAACGCAGATAACTATAAAGAACAGTTTATATACACAAAGCCTTCGCCCTCCATTAAAACTCTGGCGTTGATATCTGCACTTAAGGCCTTCCAAGACTCCCTTTTCATAAAAGCACGTCCACGGAAAACCCTCCCCCATTGCCTGGTCTGGCCCCTGATCCGACAGCTCCACATAACTCTCCCTGCACGACCCCCAACAGTCGGTGCGGGACTCCCCACGACATGAGCAGGTCTCAGCTGTCTGGGAAAGGAAGCAATAAAATGATCCACATTACGGCGGCTTTTCATAAAGATTGAATGTGTTCCTTTTCCACAGGTTATGTGTAGTTTCATGACTCAACGAGCATGAATGAGTTCCTCGTGCTGCGACTTCAGGCATGAGTGACAGGCCGCTGAGAGACAGGTTTTTGAGGGGAAAAGCTGGTCTGGAATCGCAGTGTACAATAACGCGCTGATGGGTCTCCGACTTATTTCTCCAGCCCCACGACCTCTCTGGAATCCCAGATGGGAACTGAAACTACAGACGTGATGTCTCCACTGGGATGTCTAGCCATGTGCCTAGTGGCCACCTCGAACCTGCCGCGTCCAGAACCAAAGTCTTGCTGCTTCTCTCCCGGATCTGCTCCTTGGCCTGGGTGTCTCATCTCAGCAAAGGGCACTTCCTTCATCCAGTTGCTCAGGGCAAAGACCTCGGCTCTATTCTTGAGTTCTCTCTTCCTCCCACAGCCCGAACCCAACCCACCAATAAATCCCGGACAGATGTTCTTTAGACACGCAGGGATTCAGCCTCTCCAAGTGCCCGAACATGGGCGTGCTTTGGGGAAGCAGATGCTGCCCGCATCCCCTCCCCAGTCCCCCGGCCCCTCCTGACACAGCCCAGACCTCTGCACAGCGGACGGCTGCAGGCCCAGCACCCTGCTCCTGGCCAAGGTCAGCATCCACTGGGATGGGCTGGCGTCTGAGTATCCGCACCTTAAATGATAAATACTTTTCATTCTGTCACCTCAGCCTGACACCAGCCACTGATGTCTTCCTTTACAACAGACATCCTACTCCAAGCCAGCATCCACGCTCACCTGGACTCTTGCAACAGTCTCCGACCTGGTCGCCTCATTTCCACTCTTGCGCCCTTCCCGTCACGTTCAACTCTCCATGGTGCGACCAGAATAATTACAAATACAAATCTACACCTGTCATTCCTCTACTTGAAGCAGTTCGATCATTTCCCATCAGACTGACAATAAAACGAAAAATCCTAATACAGTCTACAACCCCTCCAGGATTTGCCTCAGGGTACACTTTGTGAATGAATGAATGAATGAATGAATGAATATAACCTTAGAGCTATAAAAGGTCAAAAGCATGAGCATACAGTCAAACAAAGCTTTCCTAGATATCAGCTGTAAAACCTTGGAGGAGTTACTTAACTTCTCTAAGCTCCAGTTTAACCATGGAGATTACAGCTAGAAGAACATAAGGATTCTGTGAATATAAAATGAGACTGTACTTAATACTACAATGAAAGCTTCATAATAGTAACTTTATTGTTATTAAGTCAATCTCCCCCTCCCCCCGTTCTATACACAAGGAGACTAAATATAATTAAGTCTGCAGGCAAAATAAGTTAATGAAGACTAGTGTTATCGGATATTATAAATATACACACCCAAAGAGAACAGTAAAAATTCAAGCAAAAAATGCCTATAATCACAAGTAAATCCAATTAGCAGATAATAGCAAAGGAAAAAAAAAAAACAAGAATAAAGTACTAAAATGTTTTTGGAAGTTTTTCCAAAGCAATCCCAGAACTACTGAATTGCATTTTCTTCCTTCCCAGGTATTGTAATAGTTTTGCCCTGAAAAGTGTTTCCTAAAGGAATCTATCTCTGATTTTATAATGGAAATCAGTACAAAAACATTTTTATTTCTTTTACACAAATTAAATTTATAAAATGACACTGTTTCCATAAAGAAGGATAAAAATTTAATGTCTTCAAGTGAGTGAGACAGCAATTCCCCGAAGGTGCCCCAAATTTATGAGCAGACTGATACATTAATGTCTGATATTACCAGAAAAACTGTAACTGTTATGTACAGAGACACAGCATGGAAAACCTGGCAGTAAAGTTTTATCTCCGCCAACAATGAAACGGTTGCATTGTCCCTTTTTGCTGGTTAATATTTTAACAGCGGGCTCTGATTCCTCAAAGCAAGAATGAGCCTGAGTGGAGCTTTCTTTATATAATTTAAAGCAAGAAAAGAACCCCAAAATAAGGGATTTTTCAGGGAGAAAAATCTTGCTCCAGAATTTTAGATGTTTTCAAATTTGTATTTATTTATGCATGTACTATTGTATTTTTCTCCACTACCATTGAGTCCCTTTACCCCCTCTCCCACCCCCACCCCGCATTCACCACACTGCTGTCTGCCCCCCCTCCCCCATGCCCTCCCCCCAGAGCGGTCGATCTGCTCTCGACCTAGACTCCTTCTTGATACAGTTCTGACTCATACCTGTAATTCATATTTCATCTATGCCATCATAAAAAATATTTATTTTCTATTAAGGCACGTATGTAAAAGGGCAAGTTTTATTTATTTTCTTTTAACATTATATATACGGCTAACTCTGAACTACATCAAATGCAGGCTGTGAGGCTGCATTTCCGTAAACAACTCTACCCTGTAGATCCACTTCTGTTATTTTAAACAACTCTAATAACAGGAAAAAGAGTTAGGTGTGCCTTCTAACTGTATCCCTAGGGTTATTTTATCAGTTAGATTTCTTTCGTTGTAGGCCACAGAAACTAATTTTGGCTAGGAAAGCTGGGAATTTACTGGAAAAAAAAAACATGGAGAAATCCAGAGAAGGCTACAAAGAGGCCAACAAATCATGTTCTGACTGGACAGGTGCCTGGCTATCTCCTCCGTCAACACTCCTCCCGGTGAGTGAAGGGCAATTTCCCAGCAGAAATTGGACTGCTAATAGGAAAGGGGAAATATGCTGAGAAAGGAGATTTTTAGAGCGGCACACGTAACTTCTACGTATCGTTTCGGAAACAGCCCTATGGTTCAGTGTGCGCTGAATCTGAGGTTCTCCGAAGACCGGCAACACGAGATGACACCAGTGCGAGAGTCCTCTCTGCTAACGTCGTCAGTAACATTTTGTTTTGTTTCCGTCTCCCAAGTATTCTAAACATTTTCTAGGTCATCAAACCAACCTGCAAAGGCCTGGTATGGATATTAGTGTATTTTTAAATGTCTGCCGTCAGCAGGTTTATAGAACAATGAATTGTGTGAGTGGCAAGCATCAGACTAGGTATGTCCCAAGAATACTTGGTTCTTAGAGTGTAGGCCAATGATGCCATTGCAGTCTGAAAAGAAGCTTCGGTCTATTAGCAAGGATCAGTGGTTTCCCACTTATCATTTTTGAGTTGCGGAAGGCTTGAAACAAAGCTTTCCAGACTTTGGTTCTGATTAGTTGGAACCGACAAACACACGGTTGGCTAGGATTGAGAGCAGGTTTTGCTTACCCTGCTTACCCAAGTCAGAGGCACCAACACAAGTGGTGGCGAGTGTTTCAGCCTCTGTGAGGAAGGAGCCTAGATGTCTACCACGGGATATTCCGTGAATTGTGCCGTGACCCACAGCTCTCATGCGCTGTCTTAAAGTAACTGACTATGTCCTATTACATGACTAACCCAGGAAAGACCACTTTTGGATAAAATATCCATGAGTCTGAGACAAAAGATTTTACATTTTTCTAAAATGAACCAAATTACCAAGTTCGTCCAACTGGAACGATGCCTTGGAGTTGAAGTGTGTCCTGGTAGCCAATACTGCCACCTGGTGGCGGATGTTAGAATCTGAGACCAAAAGTGCAGCAAACATCATAAATGGTCCAAGAACCAAAGGCTCAAACTCAATTGTTTCTCCCCATATTTAAAATTCTGATTTCTATGCCAAGCAAGTTACATAACTTATCGGACCACTAGTCTTCTCAAACACCTGTATTGTAAAGTCCAGGTATTAATACACTAACAATCTAATACAATTCTAATCCATTCATTCAATCAAAAATAAAATTTAAAAAACTGAGTGCCCACTACACATCGCGGGCACTACAGAAGGTGCTGGGGACACGAAGGTCATCAGGACAGTCATTTTAACTTCACGGAGCTTACAGGTCTGTAGGAAAGAGAGTCCAAAGAGCACACAAACACGAATGTGACCAGTGTTACACATGAATGAGGCAGGGCCCCCGGAGAGCATGTGACAGGGAGATCTGACCTTGGACCAGCGTGTCGACGCGGGGAGGCTGTTCTGGGAGGGGGTTCAGCCGTGAACAGGGCCTCGAGACAGTAAAGGACGGAGGGCATGCCGGACACTGCAGTACGTCCAAACACAGTGTGACTTTACGTGAAGAATCAGAGGCACCATACATACAACATGATCAAGTCACGCGACTTACATGCTCAGACACTGTCTCTCGCCCAGTGATTCAAAGGCTGAAAACTCTGATCCTTACAGGAGAACTGTGACTGGACCGGACTGAGGAGAAACACTGAAACTACAGCGCACACCCCGAAGACGTTGGAAGGGGCCGAACACCAGGGTTGAGCAGGAGCTCCTGGAACCAACGGGAGGGGCATGGGGGCAATCTCCAAATGGCTCGGTAACTACTGGCATATAAGACATGGCAACCTGTTTTTCATCCCTGCAGTACAGGGGAAAAATGCTCTGTTGTAATGGATTAAGAAAAAACTGTCCTGCAGGCCTGCTGGTTTGTCTTTTTAAGACTGTCTGTCTAATCTTACCAAACAGCTCACGCTGCAGAGTTTTTCTGAGCAGACAGGAGAGAACTACTGAGCCCATGTCTTGTCAATGATGGCAGCGATCTGTATTTTAAAATATTTTATTGAAATTGTATTTAAAAGGAAAGTGCTTTTCAACGTTGCCTTTTTTTTCTCCTTTGACTTACAGAAACTTATACAAATCTCACTACATGAGAAATGTCACAGGAGCACATGAGCCCACACAGGCCCCTATCATCCTTCAAGTAATTTGGTGGGTGTACATTATGACAGAACTTAAACGTCGTAAAAGAAATTTGTGTGCCTTTCAAAAATGCTGCATTTGGCATTTTCTATATTCTCAACTACTTTAGCTTTCGGTTTTTGTAAGTACCTTCTACAGGAAAAGGGGAACAATTGACTCTAATGGTGCTATCTATCCTTAAAATACACTCCTACGTAATTTGGAAAAATGCCTCAAATGGTAAAAAGATAAACGTAGACGGTTAAGGAAGAAAGAGTTCGCTGAGAAAGTTAGGGGGGGGCAGAGGGGGTATGGTGATGGCTGAGCAGAGTCCCAGGAGGCGCTCCCCAGGGAAAATAAACTGAGAAAACGGGGAGACAGGAAGATGCGGGGGGGGGGACCAGCACTTGAGAGGTGTTCAGGAAGGAAACTCAAGACTTAATATGAAGCTAAATTTTCCCCGTGTGTTCTCTTCATAAAATCTCAATTTCTAGACCCCAACACTTATTTTGCATTAATACTGGCACAGAACCAAACAGAATAACCAAAGTTAACCAACATAAGAGTACAAAATAGAGCGGAGGTAGCAACGACCTGTTATTTTTCAAGCCAAAGAAGCCAGCTCCCAGTAACACATCCCAGAAAACTGGCAGATTTGGGCGCTCGGAAAGATGTCCTCCTTAGCTCTCAGCTTCAAATATCTCCGGTTCTCTGATCATTTCCCAGACGTCCTAGAAACAAACCTTTTTGTTTTTCCCTCTGTGATTCCTCCACATTCCACATACCTGAAATGAAAACCTCATTTTCCCCCAACTATTTCAGTCACAACGCCAACCTCCTGGAAACCAGACTCAGGGATCCAGTCTGACGCTCAAAGGAACCCAGCAACAACACACCCTCTCGCCCGCCGAACACTGCCCCCTGGTGGACACATCCCACTAATTCAGGTCAGTTCTTCAGTTACGACGAATTAATAGTGGTGCAAAATGGGTATGATTCCTATAATATTTTACAACCTATTTAAAAATGTGTCTATATAGAAAACTATTCACAGTATCACTTTGTTTTTCCTTCCCCATTTCCATTTGCTTATAAGAATCAGGAATTTTTATGATTTGAGCTTATAAGAATCAGGAATTTTTATGATTGGAGGCATTACTAAGGAGAATAATAAAATGCGAAAGGCCGGAAAAACAACAGATATTATTTTAAACCAGCTCTACAGGACGAAAACCCCAGAAAATAAAACATCTCAAAGGATGAACAAGAGGACAGAACGAGAAAACACAGATATGTTCATAGAGAACAGTATACACAGATGTTTCCCTTTTGTTTTCAAGAATGTGGAAATAAAATGAAGATGAACAGCAGTGTGGAAATCACTGCGTGTGTAAGCTATACGTGTATTTCCCAGCCCTTAAGTATATTCTTGATATGCCATGTTCTCCTTAGAAAATAACATTATTTTAGTTTCAAGATGGAAATGAAAAAAAGAAAGATACTTCAAGGCACTTTTTAGGAGAAGAAAGGTCACAAATTATTAGAATAGCCACTTAATAAAAGACAGGGCCCTATAATTAAAGAACATTGAGAAATTTCTTCCTGTCGTAATCATACCAGGTAATCAAGTTCAATTCAGTAAGTAATCACTGGTATTTTACGTGGCTGGAGTAACTAACCCTTTAATGAGATAACATGGGTTGAAGATGGGCATAATTTTCACAAAGCCTAAAACCACGCCTTGAAGTAAGTACTCAGCATACTCAGTAGCACATTTTTTAAAAAATGATCTTCAGAATGATGAACAGAACTAGGAGGATCACATTCCCTTTGGTTTTTACTTAGGTCTCATAGCAAGGATTGTGACAGCTATATTAGAGTAACACGTGGGCATGTCACTGACTAATATGTGTTTCCTAAGTCAAAGCTCCCTCCATCAACAGGATTAATATATCTGCACAAACTAAGTTCTTGATTTGTAAATATAATCGGCACAAAGTAGGCTGTGGATGGGTAAGTACATGGAAAACAGATCTCTCTTCATTTAATTCTACAATGACAAAATTTATGATTTTATACCCAATATTTAAATAAACTAAAACTCTTCAATGTAGTCTAAAAGTAATCTTTAATGACAGATATTTATAGAAAACTGTTCAGAAATCCTTCCTCAGAAATTTTTTGCACTAAGTAGCTGAAATACTTTTTAAATATGCTATGATCTTTTACAAAGAGCCACTAGAGGGCGGTGTTTCCTAAGAAATGTTTAAAATAGGCATCTATTTTTGCAATAAACAATTTACCTATCATAAATCAAATTTGAACACACCATGTGTTCATTTCAGTCAAGTCATCAGATCTGTGGAGATTAATAATGATCACACAGCTACAATTTAAAGAGCTTCATATATAACTTCCCTGATTCTCAAAAAAGTAAGTGTAGAGGCAAAATCTACACCAATTGTTTTGAAGAAGCAAACTATGAAGAAGCTGATTTTTGTTAACTGAACATTCTAAAAACCTATTAAGAAGTTGATTGTTAACTGAACATCCTAAAAACAAAGCAAAGGACCGAGATTTGGGTGTTGCAAACTTTAGCAAAACGGATGAGGGCAGATCTGTATTCGTCTCTCAGATACGTGAACCAGCTTCAAACTGGGTGACATCATCCATGCGGGCTCACCTTGCCAACTGTCGTTGCAGACACAGGACTTCTCCCCGGTGAGGTCGCAGTAACCGTGGTCGGGGCTGCCGCAATTGGCTTTACAGTACGGGATGTCACACGCCTCGCCCTTCCAGTACTTATCACACTCACAGTACACTTGGCCTGGAGCGGAGGCGCTGGTTGTACACTTTCCGTGGCCAGAGCAGTTGTTGGGGCAAGAGTTGATTCTGTAAAATGCCGTGCACAGACATTCAAATTCAACATAACTGAACAAGAACTCTGATCGGTATTTTTGTCAGCTTTACAATTTTATGTCGTCTTCAGTCCCTCATTCACTAACAGTTTCACAATGTGACTTCAACTTTCTACTCTGTGCCCTCTTACCCCGAATGCAGCCCAGTTCTATTTGTTTGCAACTGGCCTTAGTTCATCCAATGAGTTTGCCTGGCTACCGGGACTCCAAGCTCGGCCTCTGCAGGATACACGCAGCTCCCAGCACGATGCTCTGTAACGACTTTAGCACCCAAATAATCTGAATGTACATTTTACAGGAAAAAATTAAATCCATGAATGCCTGAAACTGCATGAGAAGCCAAGCTATAACTTGTTTTATAATATTTAAATAGCAGGCTACCATCTATACGCTGTTATATAAAAATGAAATGTTTGTCGAATATTATTTTAAGGCCCTTCAACCAACTCGTATATTCTACTGTAATTTATTCTCCCTTGCATACATACTTGAGACAAATACATTCTGTAATAAACTTCTGGGTGCAAGGTATTTAGAATGTTTTATTCCTGATGAAAACTCTCTGGTTATCATTTTCTACACTCCTAAAAAAGGGGGGAAACATGATTTCCTCTGCACCATTCCCATGAGAGCACCTGAAAGCATCTCTGGCTACTTTACTTTGCCCTTGGACTTTCAGATTTAGAAAAGAAATTATATAAATGTCAGACAAACAATAGATTTGCAATAAATAGTACTTATAATATTTATAAATAGTACTTATAAATATTATTTTTGGTTTAGAGAAGACAGTGATATAACCACTTACCTTGTCTCCTAAAGCCTCAATTTTCTCATGAGTAAAATGGGGAAAATTCCTACTCGACAGAATTGCCAAGACGAGGGTCAAAGAGCGTAACAGGCACAGAGCGCCCCCTGCCGTCTGGGGCCCAGAGGACCGTCGGCCGCAGCCCCTCGGAGCACCTAGGGCTGACGCTCCCCGCAGTCCCGCACAGGCTGCTGCGAGCCAGCTGCACCAGTTTGCATTGGTTTACGTAATCATTTAGCGACAGTTTCAAATTTCGTAATTAATTTGCAACCAAACGTGCTACTGCCATGTCCTGAGACTTAGAATTTATCCTAATGCAAGCTTAGACAGTATTTTGAGGCATGTTATTAACGTTTTAGGTCACGGAGAGACCCCATATGTTTTGAAATTTGACACCCTAGCCCGTTCCTTGTATATAAGATATTTACACAAACAATTAACTCTTTTAAGCAAAATTATAAAAATCATTACACTACGAAATTGAACAACAACAAAAATACTCACGAGTAAAAAATGTTGAAACCAGTTAGGTTATACGCAGCGTCACTGAAGAAGTGTAACAGGGCGTAGCCGGACGTGGTAACGACCTCGGGCACACTCTCGTTTCCCCGAACTTCGGGGACGATCAAGCCGCTGCAAGAGAGCAAGGCGGGCGCCGAGCGGGTTAACCTACACGGGACAGCTCCTCCCGTCCCGTTTGCTAAGCACAGGCCTGTCGGGATCACTCAGCACCTGCATGGGGACGGGCAGCTAGCCGGAGAACAGAGCTAACACGGGTCTCCGTCCGTTTCTCTCCAGGTGGGCCCTTCCGCGGAGGCCACGTGGGCTCACACCCGCTCTGACGCCCCCACTCTCCGTGTTCCTCCCTCCCCCCGCCGTCGGGGCAGCAACGCCCCATTTCTCCGCTGGTCCTGCTGTCCACCTTCGCCTAACACCCTAGGGTGGTCTTCCACTTACCTCCGTACACAAACCTTCCCTTAAAGCCACCTCGGCCCTCTAACAAGTGACTTCGCGCCTCCCTCCTTCCCCCTGGTGGCACATTCTGTGACGCTAGAAGAACACCCCGCACCAGCTAAGTGACTACGTGGCGTCTCAGCAAAAGTTGTTCATTTCTGATACCAACCCACGGGTTTTAGGTCACCTAAAAATGTATACTTCTTACATGTCTTTCAAGTTTTGCTCACTTACACAAATTGTATTAACACAGAACTATTCCAAAATGTATCGCATTATCCACTTTACACTATAGGCACAAAAATAAATAAATACATAACTTGGGGGGTATATAAAATGTGCAAAAGGAAAAATTTAAGTTAATAACAGGTACTTCTCCCCTTTTTAAGCCTATTTGCTCATGGAGAAAAACTGCACGTCTTCACTTACACCACAACCGTCTCTGGAAACCCATGAAAGCACGCACTCTGAGGATAAAAGGGTGCCGCTAACAACAACCCGCACCTCTCAAAGTGGTCGTTCCCTCACTTCCTGTTAAACCTGTGTCCAGGCACCACTGGGAACTAAGTTCCCTGATTCGGGGCATGTTGGAGAGAACAGATAAAATATTATAGTCGACTTATTTGGCAAACATAGTCTCACAAACAAACAAAAAGTAATCAACTCTTGATGCGTTGATAATAATTATTACATCTACCAGTAGCTCATGTGCGTGAAGGGCCAAAAGATTTTAAAAGGAGATTGTCCACGGAATTCAAATTCCGTAACACCAGCCTTAGCTGCACATGTATAGTTTTCACTGGAGAGGGATTATATCAAAATGAGTGCTTTGCTCAAAACAATATTCCCAAACCTTTATAATAAAAAGTTAATCTCTCTGAAACGGATATGTAAAAAGATTTGCTTGGTTGTTTGTCCATCAGTATTTTAAAAGCATCAAATAAGCAAGGGTTCCCGCCTCTTGTATGCCACACCACGCAGTCTGCACCAAACGACTCCGCCGCTGACGTCAGCCAGAAAAATGACAGATCACACAAAAACGAACAGACCCGCCTGCACGCACTGGAGAGCTGAGAGGACGGTGGAGCGCCCAGGCACCCAGGCCCTTTCTCCTCGGAGACACTCGCTGATTTAACAGCTGGAGGTGAGGTCGGAAGGGCTGAGGAGCTGGGCTGTGGCACAGAGCTAGGGAAACAAAGTGTGGGAGCCTGGACCCTCACTTTCATCTGGGATGCCCCCCAAAGAACGGATGTAAATGTGATCTGGTAAAAGACGGGGCCCTTTGGGACTGCTCTGCAGCTTGGGTGGCCATCACCTCGACAATGAGCTTGGAATTAGCTCACTGTGGACCGCAGCATCCCGGGCTCCCCCTGTAGGAACACAGTATCTTCCTCGGGCTCGAATGATTGCTACATACGATTTTACAGACATGAGGCCCAGCACACTATAACACTGAATACCTTACACGTCTCCCATCCCATCCGTTCTCCACAATCTAAAAAGTCTTGCCTGCAAAGTCTACTTTCTTGAGTGAGGGACACAGGAAAGCAGTACTACAGGGACTAAGGGATCACAGGAGCCGAGCTCATATTCTAACGCCACCCCTTGCCAGCCGGGTGACTTGGGGCCCCTCACATAGCAACGGTAGTGCCTGACTAACAGGTCACCGTCCTCACAGTCATGTGCATTAAATGTGCATTAAAGGAGTCCATGTACGTAAAGAATGTTTGCACACTGCCTGCCGTCTAACGTGCACTCAGCAGATATTCCGGACTGGACTACTGTTGGCTGAGTAATCTAGCTCCTGCCCACTCCTTTATACTTCCTGCGATCAAGTTACTCATCACTACTTATCGCCATCTATCATCCCAAGATATACCGTTCTTTTCATACATCTGTGCCTTTTTAGACATATGTTTTTCTCTATGGAAATACCCTATCTGGTCCTCCTCAGTCTTGGCCTATCCTCCTACTCATGATGAAACTCACCACGAAGAAGTAGTGACTTCCCCTGAAATCATACAGTACTCCTTCCAAAACCTGGTCATAACACTTACTGTGCTGTGTAAAAAAAAAATCTGTTTATAAGCTGACACCAGTGGCAAACTACCATGCAGTCATATACCCTCCAAATCCTTGGAATTTCCCCAGGGACAGGAGCGGCTCTGTTATTTACCCGTGGGCCCTGACAGTTTTCGGTGATGAGATGACTCACAGCGGGTCCCTGTGTGGCCCAGGCTAACGAGATGACTCAGGATGGGAGCCTGCCGCTCCAGGAAGACCAACCGTGTGATGCAACGGGCTGGGGCTTCGAGCCCAAGAGCTCAATCTGACTTCCAGAGACAGCTCGGGGGGCAGTGAGCCTGAGTTCAGTCTTGTGGCCAACGGTTCGATCCATCGCGCCCACATAACGACACCCCAGGAAAAACTCTGGACACCTGTAGCTCAGGTGAGCTTCCCGGCTGGTGACACACATTCGTGTCCCGGGAGGGTGACACGTCCTGAGGACCCAGGTGTTTTGTTTATCCTCCTCCCAGACCTCTCCGGATGTGCCTCTTCACTTGGCTGGTTGCGATTTTTATCCTCCATGATAATATTGTAATGATATGTATATATAGTGCTTTCCTGAGTTCTGGGAGTCGTTCTACCAAATTATTGAACCTCAGGGGAGAGTGGGCACCCCTAAATTTGTAGCCAGCTGGTCAGACGTGCAAGCAACCCGGGAACCCCTGAACCAGCAGCTGGTGTCTGAACTAAGGGCAGTTTCATGAAGGGCTGTAACGTAACCTATCGAGTCTGGCTCAACTCCAGGCGGTCGGCAGCTGAAGTCATGCAGAGGTGTCCAACCTTTTGGCATCTCTGGGCCACGGGGGAAGAAGAAGAGTTATGACACGTAGCCACAAAAAGATCTCGTAATGTTTTAAGTAAATTTACAGTTTTGCGTGGGGCTGAGTTCAGAGCCAACTGCAGGACGCAGGTTGGACCCCCTGGACCTTCCTTCCCAGCATACCCTCCGAGCCTACGACAGCCTCTGGAGTTGAGTAGGTTATCAAACGTTTGTCGAGTAGCAAGTACTTACACCACTGGAATAATTCGGACAATTAGATTCTGAATTCTCAGCTACATAAAAGACAGTTTAGCTTGTACGTCAGTCCTAAGCTGACTCTACCATCTATCATATGCAAACTTAATTTATCTGAGTCTCTACTTTCTCAGCTGTAAAACGGGGGTAACAGTAATTCTTCCACAAGATGCCCATCACGTGGCATTTAAACTGCCTCCCACGGTGCTTAGCGCCAAGTGGGCATTCAACAAGCGTAACATTTTTCATCTCCCTCAGGACTGCTCCCAGGGACACTTGCCAGTGAGGACCCACTGTCCCATCTTCCCAGGCAATCAGTCAGTCCCATCCTGCCACCTCACAAAGGGTTCCTCCAGGGTCAAGAAAGGGCAGGTAAGAGTGTTAACGAATCACTATCAACTAAAGCTGGAGAAACAAGTGGAAAGACGCACATCTAGATGATGGTCGGTGAACAGCGTCATACAAATAGAGCAGTGACGGCAGAACAACGTCTCAGTTGCTACAAATAAGCGGGTGAAGCCAGGACCTCAGCTAGCTAACTGTCAGGATGAGTTGCCTTACATTGTAATTACTCACAAGGCTACTCTGCTTTCCATCTACCGTCCTGTGAGGAAGGGCCATTCGTGGCTACGTTTTATGTAATTTTCAAACAACTTGAAACTTAAGCTCCACAAGTATTTGAGCAAAAGCAATGGCACACAAGTGCCCAAGCTCCAAGGAGTTACTCTGAAGTCATCATTTAGAAGTACAAGTCTTACATGTTTGTCCAAAAAAAAAATAACGATTCACATGCCTGATAAACTATTTGCAACAGAAATAGTAAAATGAAAATGAAAAATCTCGAAGGAGACAATAGCCTTTGATCTATGCTTAAGTTTCTAACAACGATTTAACCTAGAAGAGATACTGTGTGTAATTAACACAACGAAGGAGTAACGCAGTGCGTGACTCTGGAGAAGGATCACGTTAGTCAACTTACACACAGAAACCAGTGCTGTTCACGATTTTTCCTGTGCCTAACATATTTTCTCCTACTTGTGAAACATTCTATAATAATTTGTACATGCAAACATAAAGATTTTTAAATTGATACTAAAATTTTTGTGATTTTAAAATTAAGTCTGACTACTAAGAAAATGTTTGGAAGCAACCACAATTCCTAAATTCTGAGAACTGATGGGCACACCTCCTTTATTAAACCATTAAATAAAGCATAACTTAACCTTGTGACAAAAATTTAAAATGTTATCATTTTGCTAAAATAAAAAGGCAACTATTGATACATATATATTTATTTTTTGTCAGCTAGAACTCACATTAATCTGTCCAAACAGTTCTGAAAATACCATTGAGTCACTTGAAAAGAAGATACTATATGAGGCAAAATCAAGGACAGTCAGTAAGAACTCTCCATTTCTGATATAAGACTTAACTTGTCTTTGCTACATCAATACCGACATTATTATATGTACAGCTAAGTTGATGGTCAATATCTCTGCAAATTTATTTTGAAGTACAGATCAGTATATATTTAAAATTCATAAATTATACATGGCTACATTTCTACAACTGTAAGTTCATCGATGAAACATGAACACTCACCTCAGCACGGCTATTAAAGGTGCATAGATTGAATCCCCGTCATAAACATACATGTGATCCCAGCTACATTCCGTAGCAAAATGGTTGAATCTTAATCTTAACACGGCATTTGGACTAAAAAAAAAACCAAAATATTTTAAAACTAATATGTAGTATGCAAAGCACAGTCTGAAGAAATTTTGGGTATTTTACTAAAACCTATTTACAGATAATTTAGCTATAAATCCCTAAGTCACCAGCGTAAAAGGTTGATAAGCAGTCACATCTGATTTGTAAAACAAAGACACACAACTTCAAAATCTATTAACAGGCCATATGTACGTATCATCATTTCCTAAAAACTCAGCCACAGGAAATGTTATCTATCTATCTCTTGATTAAGGTGGAGGTTACGTAGATTGTATATATTATTGAAACCTTATTGAACTACATACTTAATATGGATGCATTTTATTATACACAAATTGTACTTGAATAAAGTTGAATTTTAAAATTCAACACTCAAGAAGCAACTATTCATATTTCTATACCATCCTTAACTAGAGGTCTGAATAAGGTCTTCTGAGTTTAATTGAAAGTTAATAATATGATATACTATTAATGAATAAACAAAATGAGACCATAGATACACAAGGAATTAATAACTTTTAAGTCCTAAAAACTTTTTAAATAACCCTCAAAATACCAGTTTTCTAAATACACCCTTTAAAAATCATAAAATTTTTCAACCAATTCATATCAATTATTTTATAATCTGTTTACAATGTTTAAATAAAGTCAGTCTCAAGCCCCTATTACTAAAAAAATACCTATAAAAGGATAATTCATTCTTTTCTATTAAATGTTTTTTAAATACCCGAGAACTAAAATGCTGAATAATAGGAACCAATGGCATAATCCAGGATGGACTATTTTTGGAACCTTCAAATTCCACAACAAGAAGTTTAAAGGAAGCCAAAAATGCCCACTTGATTTAATGCCACACTAACATAACTAAAAAATAAAATATATTAAACTATTATTACAAGAGATTGGGTATTGTAGTTTATATTAAACATGAAATCTAAGAGTTGTAAATCCCATAAAAGTATCGTGAATGTTCTTCTAACAAAAAGCAATTAAATAAACTACAATTATAAAGTTGTTATACCTTACTGCTATAACATTGATAGGATCATCTTTTTTATCATTTCAGAATAAAACAAGTATACCCAAATCGTATACTTACTAGCCTTCAATTAGCCATGTACATTTAGTTTTATACTTATAGTTAATTGGACCATCTGTTAAATATCCAGAAGGTTCTGTTAACCTAGAAAACAAAACCATGAAAATAATTACCTTAAAGCAACTAAGACACATAGTAGCAGAAGAAAATTTAAGAGACATTAGAACAAAGGAATGGGACTAGCAATTTACAAAAAAAAATAAAAGGTTGTTTACAACTTAGAACATTTTTCAAATTGCCACGTATCTCCCACATCAGAAAAGAATTTTATTTTGGATTGCTTAAAACCTTGATGTATTAAGACTGTTTTATTTTACATAGTGGGAAAATACACTGAAAGGCTGAATATTGTATTGATGGGTTGAAGGCTGATACAAAATAGATCAAGTTAAACTTCTCCTGCACAAAGTGAGGCCGAGGCAAAGGAAGGGAGACCAAGCACACCCTGGAGAATGCGGATCTGTGGAATGCAGACACAGTGTGCATGCCTACGACCCTCAGAGCCGCACATGGGCAGCTGTGTGTGTGTTCCTCTCCACCAGCATGGCCAAGGCAGCTGTCACCGGACTTACCGGGTTTGGCTACCTGTTTTTAGTATCATTTTCTCTTATCTACACAACTTTCAAAATTTAAAAATATTTAAAACAGGATCCCAGTCCAGTTCATTTTGTTCTCCTTAGCTCCAGCCCAATTATTTTATCAACAAAAGACCATATTTTAAATACTTAAACTGGCTTCCCATTTAGCCTTTATGTATTTACATATGATACAAACACATATGCACATCAGAGTTTGGCAGTCTTTGTATATTCACACATACACACATGTGTACACACGTACATACACACACAGATATCAGGGTCATTATCGAGTCTCAGA
This sequence comes from Phyllostomus hastatus, assembly GCF_019186645.2. Taxonomy (NCBI): domain Eukaryota; kingdom Metazoa; phylum Chordata; class Mammalia; order Chiroptera; family Phyllostomidae; genus Phyllostomus; species Phyllostomus hastatus. The sequence goes on along the minus strand of NW_025334004.1, from coordinate 24,191,535 downwards.
TGAAATTAAATTGTCCTGATGTGATAGAGTCCTAAAATCATTAGGATAAAAAAGTATCTTCTACCCAAATCAGGGTTGACAGAAAGGTCAGTCGATATGAAAGTGATTTGTAAGTCTTTCATAATCCCTGCCAATTTACTTTATGCAACAAAAGAGCTAATTCACGGTTGGAAAAGGTTTTGAAGAGGAAAAGGCAAATTTCAATGTTTTCAAATTAATGTAGTAATAAATTGAGCATTTTCTACATGCCAGGCATTACTGTAAGCACAAAATGTGTTACCTCCTTTAAAAATCCCTGAAACCGTTCGAAATAGTTAAGCAGTTATTAATCCCATCTGGAAGATGAGAAAACAAAAGCCCAGTTAAATAACAGGTTGAATAACTTGTCCTGATTTTTCACTTCCAATAGTACCAGATGAGGTAATTCAGACAAACCCGCCACTGAGGACAACTTAAAACGCTAAGGAACAATTTTAAAATCTAAAAAGCATGCTGTAAGTAACAAAACGCTAAGATCTGCCAAGGCAAGATCAAGAAGTCGCAAATTCCAGGCATTCAGAGCTGCTTTTGCTCTGGAGAGATCTGTCCGGTTGGAAGACTGGGCCAAAGGCTGAGAGTGCTTTTGGCAGCCTCGGCGAGGGAGGGGGCAAAACAAAGGTAGGGGCTCCAATAAACAACAAGGCACTTTGGACCGGGACAGAGTGACTTGTTCTCGGGGTAATGGCGCGCCTGAAGCAAGCTAGCCCTTCCCTGGATGAGTCGTTGGGGTGACAGCGAACCCCAAGACTCACGACTGGCTTCCGGCGACAGAACCACCGGCGTGCTCCAGTGCCTAACAGGAGAGACAAACAAAATACTCTCTAAAGAGAGACAACATCATCCTAGGTCTCAAATTATCTCTACCTGTAATTTTTTAAATTACAGTGTCGAGCATGATCAAAACTAATTAGTCAGAGGAAGATACTGACGACAACACTGTAAGAACCAACAGACGACAGGACGAAACCTAAAGATACTCCAATTACGGAGATCGCCAGACGCATCCTATCATACAAACAGGCCTTACTAAGTTCACAGAGACGAAAGACAATTTTAAACGGGGGCAGTTAATGGAAAACTTCAAACAGCAACAGAGAGCATTTGAAAAAAAAAAATCATGGAAATTCTAGTACTAAAAACTACCATAACCTAATTAATTCAATGGGCAGGTTCAACACCACATCCAACACAGCCAGAACGGAGTGAGAGCCCTGTATGCGAAGTCCATAAGAATATCAAAACCACAGCAGGGTGACTGAGGATTCCACCCACTGGGTGTGGGTCACTCCTCCGCCAGGTAAAATCCCCGCCACCGGCTGATTGTAGCTGAGCGCAGGGGAAATGCGCAGCCCCCGTGCGGAAGAACACAACCGCCGATGTCAGTTACGGTCTTACAACCAATTATAGAGACCAGGATCCCAGCAGCTTTGCGCAGTTTCTATTTGCTTTCTGCATGTATGTCTTCTCTCTCCACATTTTTGTTTTACACACAAGTTGTTCTAACTTCGCAACGTAGACTTTGGATAATGGGATAATCAGGGTGACTGTGGCCGTGTATGAAGATTAATTAATATAACCAGAGAGAGATTAATGACTCTTGGAGCTGCGTGTTTCTCCATTTTGGACACCCGGCAAAAGTGTATCTTCTTAGGTCGAAATACAGATCTGTTTGGATGTGCGGGAGTTCACCTGTGTTTACAGGGAAACACACAGGAGCTGGATAACCAAAGGGTAGATGGTGCCAGTCCCCCACTGCCTCTCACCGCAAAATTCACAGGACTGGCCTACTCCGTGAAAATCGATCCGGGTCCTTTATGTCTCTTTGCTCTGCCGGATCGCATGGTGCGAAGCTGGCAGGCTTCGTGGGCAGAGTGCGCTGTGGACGCAGAGCCTGCGGGAGCTAAGAGTTTTGCTTCCCCGTTCCCGTGCACTAACGATCTCCTGCAGCTTGCTGGCTTCTCCGGCGCTGGGCGCCTGCAGTACATCACGGCCGGTAGCACCCAGCCACTAACAGCTGCCCCGGCACTTTCCCTGAGGCCTTTAGCAGAATACTGCCCCACGAACAGCTTTTCCCAGCATCCTATCAGGTAACCATGGCAAGTTCCAAGGGGCAGATGTCAAGGAAGTCCCATCAGTGCAGGATTTCGGCAATTTTCCTGCCCTTTGGTAAGCCCCAGCCACGCCAGGGCCTCCCAACAAGGCCTGGATGTCAGGCGCGGAGGAGGGGGCCCTCACGGGCTCCGTCTCAGCACAAGGGCTTGGCTGCTTACAGCTCACGGCTCATGCGCAGCCAAAAGGGGCTGCTTCTCCTATCTGCCACTGCCATATTTTCCCAAGCTCTCTTCACTTCTTACCAGCCAAGTGCTCATTATTCCAATCCCTGTTAGAGTCAATCATTTCTTACATTGAATTTTTCCTCTTAAGTGCCTCCCTTTCCTGATGTGACCCAAACCCATCAATAATAATAATAATAAAGGACATGCAAAATAACATCACCGCAGCATATCAGTGTGCACCCCATAGAATGGTGAAGATTTAAAAGACTGACTGATAAAATATTGGCGAGGATGTGCAGAAAACGAATTCTCACAGGAAGAAGTCAGTAGGACGCCTTTAGAGAGTAATTTAGTATTAACCGGCATCCTTGAAAACAGACAGATCTTAGGGAGAGGCCGACAGCCTTGGGAGCTACACCACATCCTCCCAGACCCCCTTATCATTTCCACATGCCGCCCCACACTGCGGGTGCGGACAGGGTGGTAATAACCCACAGCATGCTATTTATAGCATCCCAGTGACTAAGGCTTCCACGGGGACACCAGTGGAAGGTGACGCGCTGACTAATGCAGTCGGCTTGTGCCATACCTCTACCCAGTGTTTGAGCAATAACTGGCGGAGCACGGGTAATTGTGAGGACTGTGGAGCCGGCTGGTCGCTGTGAAAAGCCACCGACGCGCTGAAGAAAGAGGACTGCAGCAGAGCGTCTCTGGTGGGAGACAATCCCCGTGACCAGCTTTCCCCTATCACACTCAACTCCCCGGCCACCAGTTCGAGACATGGCGTGAAAGCCAGGGCACTCTGTAACATTGCGAGAGACTCTCTACTCCTGAGGAGGGGAGGGGAGGCTGAACAACAGGCCCGGGACCAGAATGTCAGAGGAGCAGAATTACAGGAAAAGTTCCATTCACGGCTCTGCCAACAGCACTTCAGTACTGAAGGCGGTGCCCCCCACGAGGAGGTGGAGCCCGATACCCAGGAGGGTGCTGGCTGGGTGGATGCCCTGGACAACCTTGAACCCCCAGATGTTTTTGGACACTTTGGGCCTGTGAAAGTGTTTCTGAAGCCAGTTCTGACAGTAAGAAAAATAAAGCCCGCCCTCTTTAACATGAATACCTTTGTTAAATGAAGCTATAGCAACAAGTGGCACCAGAAATGATTAAATCAATTCAATCAACGGCAAGCGGCTTCGGTCATCATGCATCCAAAAGTCACGCGAACAGTGGCGGCCCCACACCCAGCAACCTCACACCGAACAAGATAAATTAAAAATCCCCAAATGTCTGAAAAATGAGCAATAGACTTTTAAGTCACAAGGACAATTAGGAAGTATTTTGAATTGAATACCAAAACCACAGCATATCAGAATTTATAAGATGAAGCTAAACCAGTGTTCGGAGAGAAATTTATAGTTCTAAATGTGTATGCTAGAATGCTGATAATCAACTACAGCTCAAGAAGCTAGAAAAAGAACAATAAATTAAACAGCAAGAAAGCATAAGGAAATAATAAAAACAGGAATCTCTGAAATAGAAAAGTCATATAGTAAAGAAAATTTATAGAACCAAAAGTTGGCTTTATAAAGACTAATAAAATTAGTAACCCCCTAGCAAAACTGATCAAGAGAAACAGGAAAAAAATATTAATTACCGTTATCAAAAAGGAAAGGAGGAACCTCACTACCGATGCTACAGAAATCATATGGCATTAAGAACAACTTCATACCAATGAACCTGACATTTTAGATGAAATGCAAAAGTTATTTTTAAAGTACAACTTGACAAAACCAATACAAGAAAAAATAAAGATGACAAATATCCCTCATACAAAAATCCTAAACAAAATATTATCAAATTTAATCTGGTGTAGATATTAAAAATGTCTATGAAAAGAATAAGATGTAACAGTATTCCTGGAAGAAGAGCTGGAGGTTCATGAAACAGCCTGATAGCTTTGGGGAACTGCAAGCGATTCAGTGGCTCAATGAGCGATGTCTAAAGACAAGACTAGAAAAAGCAATCTACACGACAGTGGCTGTAAGAATGGAGAAGGTGAACTTCACAGTTATTCAGACTGATTCAAGGAAGGAACCCATACATTTAATTGCTCTAATCCCTTGAGCAACTGAAATTCACCTTTTTCTTTTTGCATTTAATTCACAAAATCACCTGCTGATACATTACAAAACCACGCCACAGCTAAAATGAAACACCTTCAGGAGAAAGAAAGCAGCCAGACAGAAGGCATTCCACAAGAACCCAGAAAGGCAAGGTGTGAGCAACCCCTGCTGCCTGCAGCACAAAGTTAGAGTAAAAGCAAGCAATAGACACACCGAGCGCCTGGGAGAAAAATGTGGAGAACAAGATTCTTTGAAGAATTAGGACATTAAAAAGCTACCCAGTGCTCCAGCCTGGGAATTTGGAAAGCCACATGCATGTCCAGGGCAGGCTGTGTGCTCAGAAGAGACTGTCACCTACAGCTAATTTTTAGACTCAAGAGCAAGAAGGAAGTGAGGGCTAAGGCAGAGTCGTACGCAAACAGCATGGCTAAGCATTAAAGGAATACCACCTCAGAGTCCATCTGCAAAGCCTGGGAGACTTCTTTGTTTTTTTTTTCTTGGCTCCAGCATTCAAGGAAATTTATTAAAACCCCACCTGGCCACAGGCTTAGGGGACAGAGACTTTAGAGACCACGCACAACAAAGAATCCAGTCACTACAAAACCAGTTTAGAAAAGTCACCGAACAAACACGCAACTACATAAGCCACAAAAATGAACCCTCAGGAGGGGGAGGAATCTGTTTTCTGGAGTTATCGCATTATCATAATCAAACGTCCAGTCTTCAACCAAAAAGTGGCAAAGCATGCAAAGACACAAGCACATATGGCCCATTCACAGAAGAGAACATAAACGGTCCCTGAGGAAACACAGGCTTTGGACTTGCTAGACAGACTGACTCAACTATTTTAAATAAGCTAAAGAGCGGAAGAAAACCAGGAAAATATCTCAATGGATAAAGAAAACATCAATAAACATTTAAAAGCTTCCTTATCACAATCTCAAAGTCATTATTACTTCCATCCTCTCAAAAAGCAGGTAACACAGGGAGGAATCTTGTATGAAAGTTTCCTCTGGTTCTAAGGCTGAGTGTAGATCCCTCAGTAAAGTGTATCCAGAAATCCTTCTCTGGAAGTTTCTAACTTACAGTTGCAACAAACCCTTAAAGTCAAAATAGTGTTAATATAAATTGTAAAGAATCCCAAATCAGGATTGAACCTAATGATACAAACGATCCGGCATAATAAATTCAGACTGTGTGATAATAGTTTAGACACTGGGGTGTCCAGCACATGGCCTATGGCCCGCCTGCAGAGCAGGATGGCTGAGAATGCAGCCCAACACAAAATTCTAACTTTACTTAAAACATTATGACATCTTTTGTGTGTGATTACATGTTGCAATGCATTTCCTATGTGGCCCAAGACAACTCTTCTTCTTCCAGTGTGGCCCAGAGATGCCAAAAGGTTGGACACCCCCGGTTAGAGCCTCGGGGACTTAATATTTTTAAAACTTCTAACTTGTCCCATGACCCTACACGGCTACTTCTATTGCAACATCTATGGTGCAAGAGTATCAGTGTAACATATTCAAAAAGCACCTTAACACACAGTCATGAGATAAATAGCTCTTTTTCTCTGGAAATTTGAGGACAGGCAGCCCTGCTCTGCAAGTATCAGCTTCTCAATACAATCTAACCCACCTTCCTCGCAGGGAATTCATGCCCCAAACCCAGGACACTGCCTCCCTGCTCTCTGAAACCTTCTCATTCTCCACCGCTGCACCTTCTCAGACGGATTCATTCCTCTCCTACGTTTCTCAGCTCCTCACCCTGACTTGAAAACATAGTGGGTTGGCCAAAAAGTCTGTTGCATTTTTTCCATACTATGGTTCCAGTAGTACTTAGCTGTCTTTAACTTCATTCACTGTAACAATTCCGTTACATTGTATTGTGACAGCTGTCATATAGTGCCCATTTTTAAAAAAACTTATCACAACCAGTGCATTTTTGGTGCAGCCATTTTAATATTGAAGGTGGAAGAAAATATGTAACAGTTTTGGAATATTATGATTTATTATTACAAGTAAAAATGCAACTGAACACAAAAAAAAAAGATTCACACAGGGAATCTTTTCACACAGTGTGTGGAGAAGGTGCTGTGACTGATCAAACATGTCAAGAGTGGTTTGCGAAGTTTCCTGGTACTATTGACACTTTGGCCGAATGATTCTTTGCTGTGGGGCTGTCTTATGCATTGGGAGATGTTCAGCCGCACCCCTGGCCTCTTCCCACTGGAAGCCAATAGCAGGAGACAGCCGACATACTCAAAATATCCAAATCAACAAAGTTGTTGGTGAAAATGAAAAATGTGTCTTTTATTTTACAAGAAAAAACGTAACAGACTTTTTGGCCAACCCTCCTCCAAAGAGACATATACACTAGGAGCGACCCCCATAACTCTGCTCTTCGTCTGTAAGAGGCGAGGTGAAGAAACTGCTACGATCCCCCACCCAGGCTGCACAGCAGGAGGAGCCTTGAAACCACCCACTCTGCCCCGCCCCCATGACTTCAGGGCAACGTGCACACAGACAAGACAAAACTCTACTCACCACAGCCCCTGAATCCCTTCTCCACCTTCACCCCCCATCCCTAACCTAAAGCCCCTACCAGGACCCTCCCTTTGCCTGCACTTCCTGCGGGGGGGCCTTCCTCCTGGCCATAGCCTCTTCTAGAAGCTTGGGGATGGGGAGGATTGACACCAAGCGAGGTGAAAGGGATGGAAAATTCCATTCTTTCTCACCACCCGGACACAGGAGTAAGGGGAGAAAGCCCCTGCCACTTCGACAGCCACAGCGATTGTCACTTTGTGATGGCCAGGTCTCTTCAACATCAACGCCCTTCACTTGCGTGCGGCTCCGCCCAAGCACTCCCCGCCACAGACAATCTGGACCTGTTCCTCTTCGCAAATGCAGAAGTCTCACGCCTCAGCATCACACTCTGGCCACAAACACCTGGTTTTCCATCTTTTCTTTCCTCCTTACCTTCCAACGGTGTAGAGGTCTCCAGAAGTTAGGGAACAGATAGCTCCGCTGCCCGAAAGGTAAGATGGGCCTCCATGTGGCTACTATTTCTAATGTTGTCTCTACCATGCGGTCCAAGGTTCAAACCATTAACTGTTCTGTTTTTTAATTTGGGGGCACTCCCGTCCTTGAGGTGAGAACCACATTGACGTGTTAATCCCAAACAGGACCACATGAACTGCAGCCCGCCGCCTGACTGTGTCAATGACGAGTTAGTGGGACACGGCTGCACCCGTCTGCTGACACGTGTCTGAGACCGCTGACGAGCTGTAAGAACAGAGCGGAGCAGTAGCACCGGAGAGCACCTGGCCCGCACACCCTAAAACAGCTACTGCCGGGCCCTTCGCGGAACGAGTCTGCCAGTGCCCGCCTCGCTGTCTGCCCCACGCCCTCGTGTCCTCCTGCTGAAACGGCCGCTGGGGAGCGCCCGATTGGACAAGCATGCGGGGGTGCTGACGCCCCGGGAGGGACCACTACCAAGCGCAGGAACCCCCCCGCACAGACAAGAAACAGAACGTAAACCAGCCAAAGCGCTGTTCTGTAATCCCGGCCATAAACACAAAATTCAGTTAAGACATTCTAGAAATAAGAAAATCCCATTGTTTTTATGGGACCAAGTCTCTGAAACACTAAATCCTGCTCCTCAGTGACTACAGGTCCAGGGCGGCACAAGCACTCCACAAGGGGAAGTCGGATCCACGTGGGGCTGGCTTTGCGCGCCTTCCTTACATGCGGTCTTTTTAAAAAGTGGTCTTAATTAAAATATTATTTAATAGTGCATTGATTTCTTTTTCAACAAAAAGGATGAAGAGGACTTCTGGAGTATATTCAGTGGAATTAACTTTTCCGTGTCTGTACACCGATAAGTTACTGCATTGCCTTGTGCTAGAATATTATGACTTATTATTACAAGTAAAAACGCAACTGAATGCAAAGAAAAAAGATTCACACAGTACACAGAGAAGGTGATGTGACTAATCGAATGTGTCGAGCAGTTTGCGAAGTCTCCTGGTACTACTGACACTTTGGCCAAATAATTCTCGGCCGTGGGGCTGTCTTCTGCATTGGGAGATGTTTGGCAGCAGCCCTGGCCTCGGTTCTCGTCTGCTTCGCCATCTCTTTCTGCATGCCCCACTCCCCGTTCTGCAGCCTCTGTCCACCGGACCCCACGTTTTTCTAGCTGTACACACCCAACGACCATTATTTGGGTTTCGTCCCTCTGACACAGTGGTTCTTATCATTTTGAGATGAGATCACTTTTGAAAATCTTTTAAAAGCTATATCCTCCTGCCTACAAAAATTCATACACATAGCCCAGGCTGGTGTGGCTCAGTGGATTGAGAGCTGGCCTGAGAACTGAAGGGTCTCCGGTTCGATTCCCAGTCAGGGCACGTGCCTGAGTTTCGGGCCAGGTCTCTGGTGGGGGAGTGTGAAAGAGGCAGCCACACATTGATGATTTCTTCCCCCTCTTTCTCCCTCCCTTCCCTTCTCTCTAAAAATAAATCAATAACATCTTTTTTAAAAATTCATACATCAGGTTCGATTCCCAGTCAGGGCACATGCCTGGGTTGCAGGCCATGGCCCCCAGCAACCGCACATTGATGTTTCTCTCTCTCTTTCTCCCTCCTTTCCCTCTCTAAAAATAAATTAATAAAATCTTTAAAAAAAAATTCATACACACAGTATTTTATACACAAATCTGAGAATTCATGAACCACTCACAGCCCACCCAGGAACCTGACATTAAATGTTCCCATTACATTATGCATGCAAACGCTCAACAAGCTTGCAGAAAAATAAAGTCCTGCTACATGCTAGAGAACTATTTGAAAAGTTTAGACTTTTCTTTTGGTACCTTTGTGTACTGTAAAATGCACCCGTTCGTGTCAGCTTTGCAAAGGACAAGTGAGAACTCTGTCGAACATTCTCTTTCCACTGAAGAATGAAAAAGACATGAACTGAGAAACTGAAAGTAAAAGGCAATACTCAGAGGAGCTGCAAGAATCTCAGCTTGGACACTCAGCAGGCGTGTCAGTCAACTTCCCCAAGTCTCCACAACAGTACTTATTTCAGAAGAATGTTTTAACAAAAAATGAGATAGAACTTAATGCTCAGTAAGGGAGCAAAGCCAATCGGTGTGGAGCTCACGGGACGTTGGCAGAAACAGATCTCAAACACCTATCAGTTTGATACCAAAGCTCATCCACTAAGTCACCCCTACGCTATCCGGAAATCCAGAAGATTGTGAGTTTGTAACAAAGAAGACACCTCTGAACGAAGAGTAAAAGATGGCTTGATGCACGAAAAGGGCCAGACAGACATGATTTGGCAACTCATCTGTCACTTAGTAGCTATCGTACTGTGCATAAATAATTGCTTCGGGTCTTTCATGACCTATCCCCACTGTAAAATGAGAAAAACAATATCCACCTCACAAGATGTTCATCAGCAATAAAAAAAAAAAGACAATATATGTAAAAGCTTTTTTCCACCACATTATAATAATTCTCTCAATTCAAAATCTCAGTTTTGAAATACTAGCTTTAATACCATTAATATTATTCTTACATGAAATAATAACTTCTATTCTCTAGAAAAAATCCATTATCGGCGTAATTACATTGTCAAAAGGAGTACAAATGCACCCTTGGATTAAACTTAGTACATCTAAATACGGAAAATGCGCTTCGATTTTCTATTTTTTATGAGACATAGGAAATCCACGTGAGAGTTTCTAATTTTCTAAATGCTCCTATTTTACCTATAAAAATAATGAGCATTTTCTTCTCCCCACTGGGGAAGAAGGTGGGGGTGGAGCCCCTTTGTCCATTCCTGCCTGCGCTACTCGAGTATCAGGCAAAGACCACCCCGGGCCCCTCGCCACTTGGGGTGCGGCAGCTGCTGGGAGGACATAGGGCCTGGACCATCTCTGCCCTGCACTAAGCAAATGACAGCAGACTCAGCCCCCCTCAGCCTCCTGACTAGAGAATGGAAGAAACATCTCAAATTAATTATCTAAGCTTTCCATCTTAAGAAACTAGATTAAGAAAAGCAAATTAAAACCAAAGGAAGCAGCAATCAATGCAACTGAAAACAACAACAACAAAAATAGCAGGAATCAATGAAACCAAACACATATTCTTGAAAAGATCGATAACAAGTGTCTAGCCAGAATAAGCAAGGAAAAAGGAAGAAAGCATAAACTATCAATAACAGGAATGGAAGAAAGGTTATCGCTGAAGACCCCACAGACTTTAAAAGGACAGTGAGGAAATATCATGGGCAATTATATGCCCATTAGTTTAAAAACTTAGATGAAATGAACAAATTCTCTGTAAGACACAATCTACCAAAACTCACTCAAAAGGAAACAGATAAAATGAATATACATACATCTATAACAAAGGTTGAGTTCATAGTTACAAGCCTTCCCACAACGCAAACGCCAGGCCAGGGCTGGCATTACTGATGGATTTACCAAATATTTAAGAAAAAAAATGTAATACCAATTCTACATAAATTGTTACAGAAATCAGAAAAGAGAGCACTTCCTAACTCATTTAATGAGTTAACTGAAGACACTGCAAGAAAAGAAAATGACAGAGCAATCTCTCTCACAAACATAGAAGCAAAAATCCTCAACAAAATATTAGCAGACCAAATCCAACAATATATAAAAAATGTAATATATTGTGACCGAGTGGGATTCATCCCAGGAATGTAAGGCTGATTCAATATTTGAAAAATCAATCAATTTAATTCACCAACATCCACAAACTAAAGAAGAAAAACCAAATGACCACCTCAAGAGCTACACACACACACACACACACACACACACACACAAATGTGATAAAATTCAACATCCATACATAATGAATTCTCGAAATTAGGAATAGTAGGGAACTTCCTTAACCTAATAAACGGCATTTACAAAAAAGCCTGCAACTAGTATGACACTTAATCCTTAAAGACTGAGTGTTTTCCATCTTGTGTTGGGAACAGGCAAGGATATCCACTCCCATTCGCTTGTTCAACATCAGGCTGAAAGTCCTAGCCAGTGCAATAGTGCAAGAAGAGAAGTAAAGTGCATGTAGTTGGAAAGAAAGAAGTAAAACTGTCTCGACTCACAGAAAACATAAGTGTCTGTACAGGAAGCCCTGGAGTCTACAGACAAAGCTGCTGAAACTAAGCGGGTTTAGCAACATCGTAGGATACAAGGTCAGCATACAAAAATCAATTTTATTTCTACATAATGAGAAGCAACAATTGGAAACAAATCCAGAGAAACACTATCAATTACAACAGCATCAAAGGGCAAAACTATCTAGGTATAAATCTAACAAAACATACGTGGGATCGCTGTCTGAAAACCACAAAACTGTGATGCGGGCAACCAGCGGAACCCTAAATAAACACATACATCGTGGTGATGGACTGCAAAGCTCTTGAGTCAACACAGCCTCAGTCAAAATCCCAAACAAACTATATTTTTTTTTAGAAATTGATAAACTGAATATAAATTTCATGTGGAAAAGTGCTTCAACTAGAATAACCAAATGCATTTTCCAAAAAAATTGTGTTGAAAGCATCTCACTATCAATTTCAAGATTATACAGATACGGTAGTCTAAAAAGAAATTTCCAAAAGGGTAGATGCATGGATCAAAGGGACAGAAACAGATATGAAGGTAGAGATATCAATTAATTTTCAACAAAGGTGTGAAGGTGTGAGTGAAAAAAGTATAGTCTTTTTAACAAATGGTCATTTCATAATGAAAAAGGGGTCAGCCCTCAAGAGGATATAATATAAAATGTCATGCATCTAGTAACAGCTTCAAAATACATGGAGCAAAAACAGGTCAAGGCTACAGAGAAAAGTATATAAATACAACATTATAACTGAAGATTCCAATACCCTTCTCTTAATACCTGACAGAAGTAGAAAGAAAACTAGAAAAGTACTGGAAAACTCGCACAACCAACTTGACCTAGCTGAAATTTACAGCACATTCTCCCCATCAATAGCACAGCACACGTACTTTTCACAAGCACAAGGGTGTTTATCAAGACGAACAGTATTCTGGCTAATAAACTTTAACAGAGTCTAATCATATAGCCCTGCACATATTAAAGAAATTGAATGTATAGACATACATATTAAATAAATCAAATTTACATTAAATAAATGGAATTTGAAGTTAAAGAAAATTGCAGGTCTGAAGGGCCTCACTGGTGAGTTCTACCAAACACAAAATGAAGAAATACTGCCAATTCTACACAAACTTCTCCAGCAAACTGAGCAGGAAGGCACCAGCTCATTCTATGAGGCCAGTATGCCCTGACTAAAACAGGACAAAGATGCTACAAGAACAGTGCACACCAATATTCTTCATGAACATACATGTGTAAATAACTTCATGAACAAAACTGTAAACAAAATTTTAACAGAACAATCCAAACAATATTATCTATAAATATACATATATATGTGCAGGAAAATGATATTTTTTTTGTTTCAATGTCTGATTATTTGTTGTGATTATATATATGTATTTAAGTACATATGTTTTATATATATATATATGATGGGGTTAAGCTCAGGAATATAAGGTTGGTATAACATTCAAAAATTAAGTAATGTAATATGTCCTGTTAACATACTTAAAAAAGAAAAATGACATAATCCTAACAAACACCAAAGAAAATAACAAATGCATTATCTATCTCTAATAAAACTCCCAGCAAATTAGAAAGAGAAGGAAACTTCCTCAATGTAACAAAGAAAGATTTACAAAAAACTTACAGATTACTTACCTAATGGTTAAAGATTAAACATTTTCTCCCAAAATCAGGAACAAGACATGGCTGACCACTCTCACCAGCCATATACATCATTGTAAAGGAGGTTGTAGCCAGTGAAATAAGGCAAGAAAAAAGAAATAAAAGGCACCCAGATTGCAAAGAAAGGATTAAGGGTCTCTTAATTTGCTGACAACATAATCCGCTATATCAAAATTATAAGGTATCGCTCTGGCTAGTGTGGCTCAGTGGATTGAGCACCAGCCTGTAAACCAAAGGGTCACTGGTTCGATTTCCAGTCAGGGCACATGCCTGGGTTGCAGGCCAGGTTCCCAGTAGGGGGCATGTGAGAAGCAACCACACGTTGATACTTCCCTTTCTTTCTCTCTCCTTTCCCCTCTTTAAAAATAAATTAAAAATCTTTTTAAAAAACCATAAGGTATCTACAAAAATCTACTCCAACTAATGAGTTCAGCAAGATTGAAGGATACAATATTAATATACAAAAATCAGCTATATTTCCATATAATCACAACAAATAATCAGACATTGAAAAACTAAAGAAAATAAATATCATTTACAACAGCTTCATAAATATACTTAGGGAAAAGTCTGACAAAAAAGTTGTAAGACTTGTTCAGTGAAATTTTTTAAATATTGCTGAGATTAAAGAAGGCCTTGAAAAATGGAGAGATATACCATATTCATGAATCAGAAAACTCAATTTTGATAAGGTGTCAACTGTCCCCCAAACTGACCTATGGATTCAACACAATCCCAAATAAAATCCCAGCAACATTTTTCTAGATACTAACAAGCTGATTCTGAAATTCATACTAGAATGCAAAGGAATTGAGTAGCCAAAATAACTGAAAAAGAACAAAACTGAAGCACTGACACTCAGTGAATTGAAGACGTAGAAAGCTTCAATAATCAAACTAGTCCCAAAATGGACACAGAAACATATGCACAACTGATTTCAACATCAGTACACAGCCACCTTAGCAGAGAAAGAAGTTTTTTCAATGAGTGGCCCTGAAACAATTTAATATCTATATGCAGAAACAATGAATTAAGATCTATATCTCTCACCACATGCAGAAATTAACTCAAAATGGACTATAAACCTAAATGCAAAATCCAAAACTACAAAACTTCTAGAAAACAATAATCAAAGAAAATATTTGGTTTAGGCAAAGTTTCATAGGTATCACAACAAAAGCACAATCCATGAAAGAAAAAATGATAAAGTGGAATTCATCAAATTTAAAACTTCTGTTCTTTGAAACCACTGTTAAGAGAATGAACAGACAAGCCCCAGTCTAGGAGAAAATATTTCCAAATGATATATCTGATAAGGAAATAGTACCTAGAATGGATAAAGAACTCACAAGAAGAAATATAAAAAATAAGAATATAAAAAATGTGCAAACACTTAAAGTAGATACCTCACATGTCACTTGCTGTAGAGTAAGTAAGCACATGACAAGATGCTCAACAACATTAGTCATTAGGGAAATGCAAATTAAAACCACAATGAGATACCACTACATGCTTAGTATAACCATTGAAATTTAAAAGACTTACTATATCTAGTGCCTGAGGATGTGAATTAACTAGAACATTCACACTCTGTTGGTGGGAATGGAAATGATACAATTGCCTTTGAAAATAGTTTGTCAGTTTGTTAAAAAGTTACACATGATTCCAGCATAGGATCCAGCCATTCCACTCAGATGACTCAAGAGAAACGTCCATACAAAGGTTTCTACTACCAGCAGCTTCCAGAAAAGCCAAACATTGGAAACAATCTAAATATCCATCACAGCGTGAATAATAAATAAATTGTGGTGTATCCATACATTGGAATACTACTCAAGAATTAAAAAGAATAAACTTCTGATACACCAGTAATGAATCTTGAGATAAATATGCTGTGTGAAAAGAAGCCAGACAAAAAGGAATATATAAAGTATGATTCCATTCATAGAAAAATTCTAGAAAATTCCAACAAGCCTATAGTGACAGAAAGCAGCTCAGCAGTTTCCCGGGGACAGGGAGAAACAGCAGGAAAGAAAGGGTTTGGGGTGTAATGGATATTTTTAGAATCTTCATTGTGGTGTCATTTTCAGAGGTGTGTACATGTCAAAACTTTCCAAATTATACAGTTTATTGCATCTCAATGATACCTCAAAGAGCTCTTAAAATAAAGGATCGAAAAAGAAAAGAAAAATAATTTAAAGGAGAAGTAACAATTGCAATTAAATAATTCGTTTTGAACATACTAAAAAGAAAAAAGCTGTGCTGTAAGAGTACATAATTAGGGAAAACACAGCCTGAAGTCAGAAAAGCCTCCTTGGTATAAGCTAAGATTTGAAGGATGTCTTGTAATTAGCTACACACACACACACACACACACACACACACACACACACACACAGAAAAAAAAACACCCACCCAGATAGGAAAGCAGGGTTCAGAGAGAAGAAACAGCACTGTGCGAAAACGCTCCGACACTGACAGGGAACTTGGAGTTCCCTGCAGAAAAAAAGGAAGGGAGGGTCTAATCCGCTACAAGGGCCAAACCAGGCAGACACGTGGTCTTGAGAAACATGCTACAAGTAACTTCACCAATTCAGGATCTTAGAAACATTCCATTTAAACTGTTTGAATGGCTCTACTATGTGATTTTTTAAGAATTACAAAGAAGGTGTGGGTGTAAATGACATATTACGATTTGGTTTGAAATAAAGAAGACCAGGGGACAGGGAACATTCAATTTAACTTTATACTTACTGACAGTTTTCCTACTATTAATAACAAGGATTCCAAACACATGTGTGTATATGTATATGTATATACATACTAGTAACTTAAGAAAAACATTTGCACATTTAACGCTACCCCATTTTGTTTTTTATAGCAACCTCATTCCTAATACATCTTCCGTTTGCTGTCCCTAGAAATAAATACTTCCATTATAAATGTGTGCAATTCAGTATCTATATTTGCCTAACCTATGAAGTTAAAAAATCTATATATATTGAGCATGTAGTAAGATTTAATAGGTGATTTTAGAAGATGTTCAATAAATGTTTAATAACAAATTTACATTTACAAATTATTCATAATATAATGATATTTTCCAATCTAAGAGCATTATTTAGGTTATTCTGTTTACCTGACAGAAATTAGAAGTCATAGGTTCCTAAGTCACATTAGCAAGAAAATGGACTTGTGAACACAATATATAAATGTATGTACATATAAATCTCAACCATTCTAAAAAAAATTCTCAACAACCAGCTTCTAAAAAAGAATGCTACTTACTCAAATAGATTTTATAGCAAAATGCTTCCTAGCCTAATGTTATACTAAGCTATCCAAGTATAAATACCATTTGAATTAGCATACATCATAAGCTCCATGATTGTGTTTCAAACTGGCACTGGCCTATTCTGAACCTCAGCCCTAAATCTTTCAGGACTGCTGTAGCTGAAGATCAGTATTCATTTTGTTTTACCTATGTGAGGAGTGGCTTCTAATTCTGAGTGCTTTATTCTTTTCAAGTGGAAACACAGAGAAGGCTGGAATCAGCGCTAAGAGAACTGAAGTACCACTTTTAATATCACATTTGCTTCTGTGTCCCCCCCTACCCTGCCACCCCCCCCACCAACCATCAATCTTCCATTCTAAAGAAGCATCTGAAGCACATTCCCTAGTGAAATCCCTATAGTAGAGGGGGAAGCTAAGTTACCATGGAACCAGCCAATTAATTTTGACACCTGCTTACCGAGATTGATCATTTTTATGTCTGTTTGTGAGTTTGCTATCCTCCAGTTTTGTCAAAGATTTCCAAGATAATTAATGAAGTGAGAATTTCCAGTTAAAGTCTTTCCCACTGTGTTATGACTTCAAGCCACCATCCTCAAATAAATCTTTCTTAGTTTAGCATGTACTTTACTAGGGAGAATTTTCTCCTAAATTGATTCGTCCCTTTAATGTTAAATATCATGTTTTCTTTACCCCTAAGAGCATATATAACAAAACACAAAGTTGTACCAGTTATATTCATTCTAATTAATAGCCTGTATTCTGCAGAGATATGAAATGCATTCTACTTATCAATAGAATACAATGAATCACAGGAAATTACAGCTTCCAAGGAAATGAGGAACATTCAATGGATGGCTAGCTCAGGGTTTATTGTTATTTAACTATATCTATATTTAAAAAGCTATTCCTCTTTTACTCATTGATGTGTTGTGCTTATGAACACCACTTCTCTGCCATTTAAGCTAGTTTTAACTTGATCTGTGGTGCTTCCTACCAACTGGGACAACATCTGCTCGCGAGGCTACAAGCTGCTGATGGCGCTGATTCGTGAGTCCACGACTATACAATGTGGACAGGGGCTCCTCCGGACTGTAGCAATTTTGTCTGAAGACAGATGGAGCAAAGCCACCCACACAAAGGCCAACATTCCCTAAATTACACAGGAATCAGGCTATCTTCCTATGGATGTACAAAAAGATGGAAAAATGGAGATGGCTTTTTTCATTGTTGGTGCCCAATTTACATGTTCAAAATCTCTCCTGCTAGGTGGGGAGGCTGGCTGCCATACTCATAGCAAAAGTTTAAGAACACTGAAGGAGAAAAAAAAAACAAAGGCTAACTGCCCTGGCCGGGTAGCTCAGCTGGTTAAAGCATCATCCTGATTTGCCAAAGTTGCAGGCTCAGTGGATGGTCAGGGCACAGACAAGAATCAACAAATGGGTGCACAGACTAAGTGGAACAACAAATTGATATCTCTCTCTCTCTCTAAAATCAATTTTTAAAAAGGCTAACAAGCACAATACAATATGCTATCTTTCCTCATCTTGAAGCCCTTTTTAAAATTGTAATTAGCACCTGTCCCAAATTTTAAATATATATTAAAAAAACATAGTGTTATACTAATTTGTGAAAGTGCAAAGCAAGGACACATTTCAACCTATTGCTACAAATGAATTTCATAAAATGTCATCTTGAGATTTCACTTCCCAAAACCTACTGTAAATTAATGTAAATAGTAGGATCTACCTAAAATTAAAAGGTGCCATTTTTTTTAAAAAATACATTTTTATAATGAGTTTTCAGGCCACCGTTTTAATCAGCAACAGTGAAATAAATAATAAATAAATAAATAAATGCTGAGTTTAGAACTCCAGGAAATTTTTCTATGACACATTAATAAAGTGAGCCATACCCCACCTTTGCCTTGGCACCCAAGAGACATTTCACTGAGATTGTGCTATCATCCTCACCATAAATGTTAGCCATCTACATACTGTCATTTCAGAGCCACAAACCAGCCAGAAAACTTGATGTTAAGTATCTGGAAAGCTCCGAGGTTGACTGACTCGCTGACTTCACTGCAAGCTGTCAAGTAGCAGCTACCTTAATGTCCTCCACGATCTGATTTTAGGGTCCCCGACCTTCACCCATTTCTCCTCCTGTCGGGCAGGCATGCAATCAACCTCATCCAATAGGGAGAGAGCATCTCCACTGCTGTCAAGCACAGTCGTTCGGGCCTGGAGCTTCAGAAAAACCAGAGCGACGCTCTGACACAACAGCTGGCGGGGAACTAACCAGTGAGGACACCCCATTATCTTCACCACGTCAGAGACTCCGGGTCTTTCCTCCTCTCACCCGCCCCCGAGTCACGCTCGCAGTTCTCAGTTCGCGCTCGCCCTCCCAAATGCAATACAGTCAGTATATTGGCTGAAAGTAAACATTGTGGAGTTAGGCTGGCTGCCGTGGAATCACGCATCTATCTGCCCTTCTCCTGTGCAGTCTCGGGCAAATGACTTAAATTCGTTGCCTTGACTTTTCCCTCTGTACATGCATTATAAGATTCCCAGTACCTCACAGAGTGGTGGTGAGGACAAATGAGATAACCCACGCTGGCGCTTAGGGCGGTGTTTCCCACACAGCGAGCCCATTATAAATTTTACTTATGATCATTATTATTACTAAATGAAGTGTTAGCAGTGGTTACCTGTAGAGAGAGAGATGGGGGGGGTGCTATTGGGAGACCATAACTTTTAACCTTTACACCTCCGTATCGTTCCGAACGTTCCACAGTGCCCAAGTACTTCATGAATTACTTGCATAATTTTTAATTAAAAATAGTGTCCTGACAAAATGGTGTTTGACACCGTAACTGAATGTGCAAATGCTGACGAGCGGGGGACCAGAAGTCGCTGCGGACATCTGGACCCCTGGGAAGGGCTCAGCGGCCAGAGCGGTCCGCGCTCCCCGCGGGGCGGAGGTCCCGAGGCCCGGGGGCGGGAGCGGGCAGCGGGTCCGCTCCCGGGCCGGGGACCCGAGCCCGCGGGGGAGGAGGGAGGCCGCAACGGGTGCGAAGCAGGGCTGAGGTTCGGGGTCTGGCAAGGCACTTACTTGAACCTGCCCTGGCAGTGCTGGCACTGGTCCCCCACCCAGCCCGGGTCGCAGACGCAGGTGGAGTTGACACAGCGGCCGGAGAAGCAGGAGCCGGTCCTCTCGCACGGCTTGGACTGGGACACCTGCGCGTAGAGCGCCAGGTAGAGGAAGCCATAGCACAGCAGCCAGTTGTTTCCGTCCGGCAGCCAGGAGGAGGCGCCCCCGCCGCCCGCCGGCCGAGCCCTCCAGGGCGCCGGGGCCGCCGGCCGCGGGGGGCCAGTGCGGGCCGGGGCCCCCGGCTCCATCTTCCCCTGGGCCCCTGCCCGGCGGGGCTGCGCTCGCGGGCACGGACAGGGATGCTCCGCAGGGGAAATCCGGCCGGAGGAAACCGTGCCCCCGCCGCCGCTTCTGCCGCTCCTCACCGCCGCCTGCCCCAGTCCCGCTGTCGGGTCAGGAGGGACAGATCCCAACCGCGGTCGCCTCCGCTCGGCTCCCTCCAGGCGTACTCGGGCATCGCCTCTCCGTCTCCTGACCTTGTCCTCTGCGGGCCGAGCCCAACGCGGCGGCGCCCCGGGCCGGACTGGAGGCGGGGAGCGGGCAGTGCCGGCTGCGCTGGGCGCTCCGGAGGGGACCTGCGGGAGGGGACCTGCTGGAGGGGGAGGGGACCCCGCGCGCGGCCCCGCCTCGACCGCGGCTCGCGCCAACTGCCTCGGCTCGCAGCCCCGCGCGCCCGGGAGGGCGGGGACCAGCTGGAGCCCCGAGGTGGGCGCGCCCAATGTGGGAGGGAGGATTCGGAAAACCGGGCTCCGCGTCGCACAGCCCGGCCCGCGGCCGGCCGCCCCCCAGCAGCCCTTTTCTCTCCGGCGCCGCCAGCCAGCCACCCGAGCGGCGGCGCGAGCTGGCGGCGTGCGGGGCTGCCTCCGCGCCTCTCGCCGGCCCGCGCTCCCCCTACAGGCCCAGCGCGTGGTTTCGCCCCGCCTTCACGCGGACCCGGGACTCCCCCGCGCGCGCCCACCCGCCCGGCCCGGGAGCCGAGGGGTGGCCGGCCCCCCAGGTGCGGCCCGCGTGCCCGCGGTGCCCTTGCCCGCCGCGCGCCGGGCCCCCCACTCGCCCCACGCGCCTGCGGAGCCCCACAAACGAGGGAGCAGGTCGGGACCGGCTTCGCAGCTTCAGCAAAAATGAAGCCCTTCGCGTCCGCCGTCTACAGCTGCAAAAGTGCAGTGCTTTTTTTCCTGGCGCTTCCCCTTCCTCCGCCCCATCCTCCTGCCTGTTTCTTCTTCTTCTCCTTTTTTTTTTTTTTTTCTTGAAAGAGAGAAACTCCAACAACACACGAAGAGCTGAGCATGTGCAGCAGGCAAAAGTCTTAAAGGCACCGCAGTCAGAGCACGTTGTGGGGTCCGAAATAGCTGGAAGGGGCGGGGGTTGGGAGCTGCGAGGATCCGGGACTGTCTCCGCTGAGGGACTTCTCCAAAGGGGGAGCAATTTCTTCCACCTTTGGGTGGAAATAATGGCTCCCCCCCCCCCCGGCCCCCACTAGATCTGCGTGGTTCAGAGCGCCCGGCGCCCCACCCCTTGCCAGCGCTGCCTCGGAACCCCAGGTATCTCCTTTTCTGTTTCTCAGTGTTTCTTCTTCAGGCTGGGACAGTGTTCTTTCTGCCTTGAAAAATATTGCAACATCGGAGCTTTTTTTTTTTTAGACGAGCAGAAAGGATGCCCAAAATGAGCCGTTTTCCTTCCAAAGCAGCAATCTTTTCCTCCTTCAGATGACTTTCCAAGATTTATTGGCGTATGCTGGGATGTTTGCTTTGTACTTGGTGCCTTCTCGAAACGGGCTGTTTGAACCCTGGAGAAAGAAAGCCGAACTACAAATTGCAGCCCTGTATCCTGGAGTTGCAGCAAGGTTACTGATCCCCACCCAAGAGAAGGGCAGATGGTATGAAAAGAAACCGAAATCTACCCAAGGCATTTCTGACAGCAAAGGGAGGAAAGTTTTCGTTGCCACCACACAGTCTTAGTATTCTTGTTAAGATTAGTCCCATGTTTATTTGGGGCACGAGGCACCCACGTCATCTCTTGTAATCTCTGTGATCCCCACTTTGCAGAGGAAATCCTCCATTAACCCCATTTTACAGATGAGGAGAGACGCTCAGCAAGGTTTAAGATTGGTTGATGGCCGACCTGGAGTAAGCAGTGCAGCGAGCTGGAAACCAAGTCCTCTCCCTTCCCTGCCTTTCCCCACCACTCACCAGGCTGTTTGGCTCCTATTAGCAGATACTTTGTTCTACTTTGGTGGATAAAATTCAAGTGTTGGCTTTGTGTGAAAATACCTCAGCAGGGACCTGAGGAACACAAGGCTCAGAAAGAGGTGACTTCTTAGAAAGTTTTTTTTAAAAAGGAAAACAATGGTTTTTATCTATAAAACCAAAAAAAATCACAATGCTCCCCTAGTACCAATATTAGAAATGTCATCCTCAAACCTTAAAAATTAGGACAGCCTCATCTTCCCGTTGCATAGTTTCTAGATCAGGAGGCTCCTTAGAGACCCCGGAGGGTAGAAGGAGGAAACACTGTGCCTACATTCAAAGGAAGAGGCGGTTCTGGATCACACCTTTTCGTTCCCACGCCTGTAGAATCTAGACCTCTGTCTCTAGCACTAGCCATGCATGAACGACCTCTGCCGCCTTCTCCATCCTTTGCCTGGGCCAGCCAAAGTTTCAAGTCAGCCACGTTTGCTCACATCTGATGCAGAGTCGGTTTCAGACGGTAGACGGTGGGAAGCATCCGAGCCTTTGACACCATCACTGAACGTGCAGGCAGTTCAAACGGTCCAGTGCAGCCCCTTTAACAAGACAGATCACTGCTCAGCCACGGGCTGACTGCAGCCTATATTCCGGCTAAGGATGTGCCCATTAAAATACATCTCTTTTAATCTTCTAACCACTATAATCAGCTCAGTGCTTGGTGTTGTACTGAAGAACAGGCAGCCCCGTGGGCCTCCTCTCACTGTAGCCTTTTGAATCACATTGACTGTACTAAACACACGTAAAATCATTCTCATTAGGATCTCAGAACTTCCACTTGCCCTATGTCCCACTTTTCTTGGAAATTCTTTTGGTCAGCATTCAGTGAGTGACTATTATGAATTCAAGGAAGAGAACACAAAGACGAATAAAACCAAGGTCTGTCCCTGGATACACGGATCTTCTATTAAGCTCACTAGACTGGAAGTCCCTTTCACAGCCGAGTGTCACATAGTGAACAGATGCAGACTCAAAAAACTTAAATGATTTTACAATGGTCGCACAAAAACTCGGTGACGAAGCTCGCCTAGAATCTTGACGAAGGTTCCAGTATCTTCTATGATCGGGAAATTTTAAAACTCCAACATGTTATCTCTGTCTTCCAGAGAAGTAGAGTCAGCATCTAGCAGTGCCATAGAGCACTACGATAATTCATAGTATGGGCAATCGCAGTCATAAATCCAACGGAAATGTGGAAGTTTACTCCAAAGACTCGGTGAGGGGAGAGCCAGCTCCTCTAAAGTGGGATGGAACTATTAAGATTGGATTACCTATTAATATGTATCCAAGGGGAAAGGTTGGAAAAATACATTTGTTCTCTCCACAGTTGGCCTTATAGCAAGACCTTGAGCTATTTTGGGTGGTGTGTTTCATTTCCATTCATACCCCTTAACAATGATACTATAATATGGTGGACAGAAATTTAAAGCTTCCCATTGCCAAATTGTTTGAAGGAAATTCAAAGGACTTTTTGTTAAAGAACAGAAATGATAGGTCCACTGACCTCTTGACTGCTACTCAAAATATAAGAGATCCTATTGGGCCCAAGAAACCAAAACATCCCCTTCTCAGTCACTTGTCTGAAAAATGATGGCAGCTCTGGTTACTTGCTCACCATCTGACTTCTACGAGGTTTCTGGAACCAGCCAAGATCATGAGAGCTCAGAATCAAGGCAGTCTTTCTGTGACATTGATAAAGCACGGATAGTCTGTGAGATTACACAGTAAAGACAAAAAATCAACTTTATTTTTTAATTGAATCTATTGGCATGACATTGGTTTGCAAAACCACACAGGTTTCAAGTGTCCTACTCAATAAAATATCATCTGCATCCTGCATCCTGCACCCACACCCCCATGCAAAATTTCTGTCCATCTGCACTCCCAACCCCCTGCTTGGCCCCCTCCGCCTAGCCCCTACCCCCTTTCCCTCTGCCTATCATCACACTGTTTTCTGTTTCTACGTGTTAATGTGTATGTTCTTTGGCTAATCCCTTCCCCTTCTTTCATCCCGTCCCCCCAACCCTTTGACAGCAGCCAGTCTGTTCTATGTAGTTATGCCTCTGCTTCTATTAAGAAAAAGTCCATGTTCGATGCTCATTATAAAAGTACAGATGAAATTAAACATGTTCATATGGTGATAATCTGAAACACCGCCCTGCCTCCCACCCCAGAT
Organism: Phyllostomus hastatus; assembly: GCF_019186645.2. Classification (NCBI taxonomy): domain Eukaryota; kingdom Metazoa; phylum Chordata; class Mammalia; order Chiroptera; family Phyllostomidae; genus Phyllostomus; species Phyllostomus hastatus. The sequence goes on along the minus strand of NW_025334004.1, from coordinate 24,167,377 downwards.
CTGACACTGCCTTCCCTTACACCCATGCTTTCCTTCCACTGGCTTCCCTTGCTGTCACACTTGCAAACACACACATACTCTTTGATCCTGCCAATTTTTCTACTTAACACATTTCAAACATATTGTTATAAGTAAATCCAAGGAAATAAATCCAAAGAGTCTAAATTCACAATGCTGGGCTAATACATCTTCCTGAACTGGGAAATAAAATGAGCATCCTTAAACCTTCATCCTAAATACTCAGACTTGTTACCCCTCTCCAAAAAAAAAAAAACAAAGCAAATAAACAAAACAAAAAAAAAAAACCAGTTGATTGCTAGTAGCCAATTGCAGAAATTTGACTTTCATGAAACTTAATTCAATAAAAAACATGAGCTAGGACTTCCTGCTGAACATATGGGCTAAGTATGTGCACTGACCTCTGCTCTAAACTCTACTAACATGACAGGAAAGAATTTTTTTTAATGGTAAGGTATAAACTCACAATGACAAGGAAAATGAGGAAAAAAAACAACTAGTAGATGAGAGGGGTCAATGCACTCGCAAGGGTCAGTGCGCCGGAAGGAGGAGAGAACATGGAGACACGGTCGTTAACACATGTGCACATGCTTGCGTGATGAGTAACAATAACAAGCCTCGGGGAAACCTCAGGACTCAGAGGCAAGAGACGCCGTGGAGAGTAGAGCTGGGACCCTAACACGAAAACAAAGAGAATGGTTGAGGGCAATATAAGGACTCATGCCTCCTCCCCACTTTTTTACCCCAAGCAGCTAAAGACTGCCCTTGACCCCACCCTGACAGGTTTAATCTCTTGAGAAAATGAATCAGAGAGTCTCCAGACTTAGAGCCCCAGGCATGATCAAAGGAGGGAACGAGATATACAACTGAAAATGGAGAGATTAAGTGGAAAATCTTTACATTGAATGGCAAAATTTTCCTGTCTCCTTTTCCTACCTATTCTCAGAACAGGTACAGCCAACTGAACTCCCCCCGCCCCAGGCAGAAAACGGAAGGACGATCATCTCCAAAAGTAAATAATCCCAGAGGAAGGTTGCTGTCACTGGGAGTCTCCCAACGAAAGGGACCACATCTGGTCAGGCTGCCAGTCAGTAAGCCTCGCCCAATCACTTATTTTTAATGACTCCCTTTTAAATACAAGCAATAAATGCTCATTAGACATGAAAGATAGAAACAAAAACAGAGAAAAGGAAATGAGAGGAAATATAGTCAAGTGATGAAGATTTTGCAGACATGCAACAAGAACTGGATACTCTTTAAAAAACAAAGAACAAAGGACAAAAACAATAAAAATAGGGTCAACAAAATTAAAATGCAAAAAAAAGTTTAAAAAATAAAGAATAGGAAATATAGAAATAAGAGTGAAAAAACAAAATTTCTCCTCTCATCGGAGAGGGGAAAACTAAGAAAATAAGAAGATTCATTAATGAATGTTCATAACAGACACCATTTTAAATTAAGCATTTATAATGTGTGTACATTTATTAATGGGATAGCACATTAATACACCACTCCTGTGTAGAGCAGACAAAATTGCTTTGTAACAATTTCTCCAACCTAAGAAAATTTCCCAGAACTAAACTGAGCCTCCAGATGAAGGGCCCACTACAGCCTAAAACACTGAGTTAAAAAAGACTCACAGCCCTGGCTGGTAGCTCAGTGGATTGAACACGGGCTGTGAACCAAAGTGTCCCAGGTTCGATTCCCAGTCAGGGTACATGCTTGGGTTGCAGGCCATGACCCCCAGCAACCGCACATTGATGTTTCTCTCTCTCTCTCTTTCTCCCTCCCTTCTCTCTCTAAAAATAAACAAACAAAATCTTTAAAAAAAAGGACTCACAAATAGAGGGGGAGACAGGGCAAATGCAATAGGCTGGAAGTAAGAATAATGCTAAAATTCTCAACAGCAAACCTAGATGCTAAAATGAGTAGAGATATAGGGAGAATTATTTTGAACATAGAATTCTATACCCAGCCAAGCTGTCAATCAAGTGTCAGAATAAGGACATTTTCAGATACACGAGCATTCATAAACATGTAGTTCCTTTTTAAAGATTCTCCTGGAGAATGGAATAAAGGGAGAGGAGACTGAGCATAAGACAACTGTGAAGAGATACCCTAGGATGACAGAGCAGCCAGTCCCACAGAGGGCCAGGGAGAGAGTCGTCAAGGGAAACAGCGGGTATGAGTGCTTGCAACTGTTTGAGCTTTCGGAAGAACTACTAGTGATATGTGACAGATTTGAAGTGTGCGGGGGGAACATGGAATAGGCGCACAGAAATCTAAGTAAATGAACAAAATGAAGCAATTGTTCACTAGAAAAGAAAAAGAAAGGAAACTGATGCAAGATGGTTCAGCAGCAATACATAGTCATAATAATGTGAATGCGATTGATTTAACGCGCAATTTTAATGTCCCTATTAAAGAGACGAGAGAGGTGTAAAGATGGATAGTGCTAAATTCCCCACTCTTTAATAAGAAGTAATTGCACATCCCAAACTGATAAATCCAGAAATAGCACTAGAAGTATACTACACTGAAGAAAAGAGTTGAAGGTGGTTTTCTTTTAGAGTGTAGGGAGGAGGGTCAAAAATACAGCATTTTATTATTTGGTTTTTGGTACTCTTTGAAAATTAAAATTTACTTGTAAAAAAAAGCCCCCAAAATAATAAATAAAATTATGGCTTTATTGTATAAAATAAAGAAGGTGGTGTATGGCCTAAGACTCATAGAAACATGAGTTTGATTGATTGATTGATTGATTGTTTGATTTTTAGAGAGAGGGAAGGAGAAAAAGAGGGAGAGAAACAGTGGTGTGCAAGAGAATCGCTGTGCAAGAGAAGCGATGTGCAAGAGAGATGCTGTGCACATTGATGTGTGTCCTCCCGCTCACCCCCAGCCGGGAACCTGGCCTGCAATCCAGGAACATGCCTTCACCAGGAATCAAACCAGCAACCTTTTGATCTACAGGCCGGTCCTTGATCCACTGAGCCACACCAGCCAGGGCAAGTTGGGTTTCTAATTCTTCCACCTTTATACTAGTTACCTTTGTATGAGCCATTAACCTCTGTGCCGCAGTTCTCTCACCTATAAGACAGGAATAGTCTTACAGGTAAGAAAACTGAATCTTATAGGTGAGAAAATAGTCTTACAGGTAAGATGAGGGTCCAAACAATAATGTGCAAAAGCACCTCGTAAATAGTAAAGCACTATGCAAGCTTTGATTTAATTTTCAATGTAAAACAATTACTCTTAGGAACAATTCATTCTAGTCCCGTGTAAGGGAAAGGATTTTTGAAAGGGATTTGGGTTGATACAAAACACAAACACAAAATACAAAAACTCAGAGAAACAGGCAGGGCTGTAAGAAAGCCATGTTATTTTAAAGACAGATCTAGTCCACTTTGCCAAGGAGCTGCTGGGACCCAGAAAGTGAAGTGTCATCCAAATTCACAGCCGGGGCCAGTGGCCGAGCTAAATCTAAAACCCTAGTTCTCCCGAAATGCAACCCAGTTCTGGTTTTTGGTTTTTGTCTTATATCTTATAGTTCAGGCTAATAAGGAAACTTCTCAAGTGAACTAAAGTCATCCCTGCCTCGCTCCAGAAAGGCCTTCCAAAGCTCAGTAAAGATGGTGACTTGTCTAGTGTCACACAAATTACTGACAGCAGAGGCAACGCTAAGCCTCACAAAAGGCAGGAGCCAAAGAATGAACCTTACACCCGGAACGTGGAACCAAGTGAAAGCTGGCCCGCGCAGCTAAAGGCAGAGGTTACAGGCCCAGGTCAGGACCGGCCACACACACATTGTCAATAAATATCAGTTGACTGGCCAACTAGAGCTCCTGCCGAAGTATGGAGAGAAAAGCCAGGAAGGAAATAGGCAGACTTTCAAAAAAAGACAATTTGACAGGCCAAGGCAGCCGCAAAATTCTTCTGGAAAATGGAGATGTAAGGATTGGCTTTACTAAACGGGAGAAGGATGGGAGCAAGAGAGAAGAAAAGCAGAGGAAGAAAGGGCATGGCCCATGATTGACAACATGTGTCGAGAAAGAGTGCTAAATCTGGAGCGCTCCCAGCCATTGCAAAACATCTAACAGGCTCCCCTGTCCTTTCCTCCCTGGGATAATGTTGAAAGAAGTGAGGACAAAGGGAAGATAAAAAGCTCCGGGACCTTTTCTCCCTTCCATACCCAGCATATCATTTGCTGGTACTTTCCTCGAAGGGAGGAGGAAAACACTCTTAAGATACAGCGGTCAATAAAAATGAACAGAAGTTCAGTTTGAATCCAGTGACGAAAAAGGGAAATAGCACTCTTTTCTATTCAGAAGCCACGATTTTTGCCCAACAGATCATTCTAATTTCTCAAGATGACTCCTAATAGTCACTGCACTATGCTGCATCATCTTACATCTAAAGAACCAGCGTTCGGAAGGTTCATACACTGAAAGGGCGCCATCAAACACAGAGAAACACTTGTGATTATGAGTGACAGAAAGGATTATGTCTGGAAAAAACCCAACGACTGCTGCAGTCGAACTTCTAACAGATTGCCCACGTGTGGATAAACCAGGTAGAATTTCTGTAAACCTTGAGTTAAGTAGAGGTTCCTTTCATGCTCCTGCTGTTTAAAGAAAGAGTGAGTCGCCTAAGAAAAACAGGAAGTACTTAAAAAAAAAACAAAGGCTCCCAAGCGAAATAAACAATTTCATAAGAACAATAACACACTAGCTTTGAGAAGCTGTGTGAGGTCCTGACACAGGAAAATATGTTTATGTTTACAAGGAAAAGAGCACAAAAAAGAATTATGGACCCTCTGACGAGGGAGGACTGAGCCGTCAGGATGCCGCGAACAGATCTCGGAGACAAAGAAGAACCACAGAAAAGCACACATATAAAAAAAAAAAAAGAAAAGAAAAAATATCTGACAAATGATAGCCAGGCCCCACAAATCCCGATAACACGACATTCTGCTTATTAAAAACATCAGTCTTGGAAGACTCCAGGCACAGTAATTTTGAAAATGTACACAAATAAATTAAAACCAGCCTTATGATTCTTCTTTTTGTGAGTCCCTCACGCATACCCCTCCCCAAAGCTGAAGTGAAATCTCAAATTAAGCAAACAAACAAACAAAGTCAACAGGAACACTGCCGTTTGGAAGCGAGAGCCCTAAGTTTTCCTTTTTTTTTTTTAAATTAGAACATAGCTGGAAAGTCTTCCTGCACGTGAAGAGGACATAGGTTTTTCTAGGAAAATTGGTTCGACAGTAAGCAGAGAACACATTAACATCTACGACCAGGAAGTATGTGAAAGAGTTTCATTTATTAAATCATCTAAACCACTCGGTAGCAGACATTGTCGGACACGTGTCATGGCCGTGTTCTTCATCAGCGGACACAGCCCTCTGGTTTGCGGGGCTGACATAGGAAAGTGCCTGGAAAGCTGACAAAGCACCAGGAGACCCAGCCCCCAGAACTCAGCAGTGCGCCTCACCTACCCCTCGGTCCCTTCCTTTGTAGAACAGCAAAAATATTGGCCCTCCCTGATCATTGCCGGCGGGATCAAAATTCCAAACAAGATGTCAGAGTGGTTTAAAAGCTGTGAAGCTCTATTTGACGGTGCCTGCTTCTCTTCCTTCCTAAAGAACACCACTCTGGGACCCAGCGGGGCCGTGTGACAGCAGAGAGCCAGAGAGTAAGCTCAGTAATCCCTCTGCATCTTGACGCCCCCAGGCCTGAGACTCAGGTGGCAGCCACCTCACAGCCCATCGCCTTATGCCCAGGTGAGGTAAGTGACCACACGTACGGAGTGACTGCAGCCACCACTGGAAGGCTCCAGAGAACAAAGCACACCACTCACACGCTCCAGCTATAATAACTTAAAACTCCAGCTCGGCGATTTTGTCCTTTAGCTTAACGATTTGGGTGGCACTTGCTCTGTTGCAAATGCCATTGAAACGCTTAGTCTGACCAGTCATGATTAACCTCTTAGCATGAACAACTTTTACCACTTCCTGAGAATACTCTTGATAAGGAATAAAAGAAAAGTATAAAGCTGCACCATCCCCATTGCCCCCCCACCCAGAACACACAGCCCATACACATACTGCAAACGTTCTTACCGGTTGGCCTGATCAAAGAAACATGACTGTGAGAAGTTACTAGCCCCTTTTATAACTTTAATATAACATCGCATCCACGGAGGGAGGGTTTATATTTTCAGATAGAAGACCAGTGAGGGTACAGACACAAAGGAATTAAGTACTAATGGTGGGGTTTTGGATTGAGTGGCTCCTGGATGGAAGATTTGACTTCAAGTCAACCAGGATGGGAGGTATGGTACCTCCTGCCAAGTGGAAGCCAGGCCAGCAGTGGGATTTTGGCACGCCGGACTACAGGATGAGTGAATGTAAGGTCGGAATTAGAATGAAAGGGTAGGTCTTCACTGGGGAACACGCTCCCCAGGTTGAAGTCTGGCAAGGATCCTCAGCAACAGTCCTGACTCCTTTTAATGGCTGGGAGGATGCTTGAGGAAACGCCAGTCTCTGCGGTTACCCCAAATCTCTTCTGCATAAATAATAACATCATTACCGACAGATTCTTGGCTCAGTCCATTTTCTTTTAAACATGCAGACTAGTCAGAATGAAATATTTATTAGGGAAAGTTTGGAAAGGGTGAAACTGGAAATGATCACTCAAATGAAGAAAAAAGTCAGCTTCATTAGAAGGGGAAAAATATGGGCATTCTGAGCTAGCCAGACACCCAAAATATGTATGAATAAACAACGGGGCAGCAATATTGAGTTGGTGCGATGGCTTCGAAGTTGGTGCAATGACTCAGGGGGAACCATCAAAGAAGAGGGTGCCAGCCCCCGCCCGGCATGTGCTCAGAAGTCTTGTAGATGTCTGCCAGTCCCGGCGGGTTGACAATGTTGTATCAGGTGGGGACATTTCCTCTGGCTTGTGATACGTATGTGCCCTCAAGCCTTAGCACTTGCTGGCGCTCATTATTTTTCATCTAACCCTGTTGTTGCAAATGCTCTCCTCATTCATATGAATGCCTGATCTGTCTAAACCATCCTAAACTATCTGCAGTAATTATCCTATGATTAAATGTCTAAAGTTAATTGCTTGCTTTAAAAAAATCTCTTTTATTAGTTTAACATTTTTTCTGCTTTTTCATTTTATCAAGTGGCCTTTTAGTCCTTAATTATTAAAAAATATAAATAAAAGTGTCCAATTACCCTTTTCTTTAACTTTTATTCTTTTATAGCTCTAATCAGATTTCTACCCCCGCCCAGCCCCCAACTAAAAAGTCCTAACTCATTCACTGTTGGGTTCTATCTTGCTACACTGGCTGTAATTATTTTAGCTGCCCTTGTCTAAATTATTTTTATCTAGCTCAGTCATTTTTGAGATGAGGGAGATAAAATGGAACAGGCCATTGTAAATTAGGATGTGCACTTTGGAAAAATGAACCTAAGTTTATCACAATATTTTACAACCCTTTTAAACTGCAATGGTTTCTTATTCACTTATTTGATTACCACTGCTCTTTAAGACGTGTTCTTTGGTCTATTTGTGACGATGTCTGCATACTTTCCCAAAAAGGGTTAGAACTAACTAAATACCCACGAGGCTATTATTTAAATTATTTCTTTCCAAGATGCATTAGAATCATAGTATCTCAAGACACATTTCTTCCGTCGGTGTGTTCATTTACTTGGTTTGGAAAAATGTCTAGATACTTCTAGATTTCCGTGATGGCGGATTTTGAATAATCCACTGCTTCTTTACCATCTGCATGAGATAATCATGAAGACAGATGAGTCCTTAACATGGAGAGAAAATGATCCTTTCCCTGTCTTCCACCGATAAGCCTACTCACACAGCCATGTTTGGTACATAGGATTCTGCTCTCCTCAGCTGCTGATAATTACCAGAGACAAGCACCAACTTGGGGGTGCCAGGGCCTTTACAAAGGGACTTGGCACAAAAGCACTAATCAAACAGGAACGTACTGGGGCCATTAAATTCTCCCTTTGGGGGGTTCATATTAGAACTATAGCAAGAATTAAGCAAGTGAGAGTAGAAACGAAAGTTGAACATTTGTGCAGAAAGAGATTGACCATTGGGAAGAGGAAGGACAAAAAAAAAGGTGTAACTCAACTCATGAGAAGGTCAAAATTATAAGGAAGAAAAATTACAGATAAGTTGCCAGTGTGACACCGAAAATGATAGAGTAGAAGATGAAGAGACTTTTCTCCACCAGCAATTAGACAAAGAACAAAAGCAGGCATACAGAGAACTGTTGAGTCATGCTGCTCACTGAACGGCAGCGTGATGAGCCGTAGACTCCTGCTGCTCCGGATGCTAAGGCTGCCTTGGGTTCAGGATGGTCGTTGAGTTCCAGTCTCCATGGTTTCCATCCACAGATGTCCATGAGATTCTATTCTGGAAATGTATTTATACAATAATTCCATTACTGGAGCTGGCTTGAGTGTCTGTGATCCTAGAAACCCCGAGAGCCTGATGGTGCTCACGCTGATCTATTTTTCAGCTCAGGTCACCTTCCACACAAGCACTTTTTTCCAGATTATGCCACCTCTCCTTGCCTTGGGCTCCCACCCCCAAGATTATATCAAACATCTTAATATAATAGCATCTACACCATTTCACATTATATGGTCTCCTTTTCTAAACAGCGGGCCTACAGAAGGCAGAGACAACCCTATTATAGTGCTGGAAAACGGTTGGCACTTGAAAAATATCTGTGAACTAAAGCCTATAATTTATACTTTGATATACACTCTCTCCTCCAGATTATCAATGAATGTATTAAACTTAGAAGTGAACGTGAGAACATAAGCAATCCAATTTTAAAATGGGCAAAAACTTGAATAGATGCTTCATCAATGAGAGTATCCAAATGGCCGATCTAGGGTAGCTATAATTTTCCAAGGATATGGAGCAACTTGGAACTTTCATATGTTGCTGATGAGACTGTAAATTGGAATAACAGTTGGTTAAATACATACATACATACACGTACACTTACTAATTATGATATGTCCATGCCACAGAACATTAGAAATCGATGAAAAAAAATCAACGATGGTGTATCCAACACCCTGGATGACTCCCACTGATATAAGACTGAGCAAAAGAAGCCAGGCGCAGCAGGCTCCATATTGTACTATTCCTTTTCAGTAAAGTGAAAGAATGGGCAAAATAACAAACGATGATAGACATTGAGTCATTGTCGCCTCAGGGTGGGAAGGGCTACCGGGAAGCCCCGGAGTGCTGGAAACGGCCTATAACTGGGTCTGAGTGGCGGTTACAGAGAAGTGTGTGAATGTAAAATTTCATCGAGTGGTATATTTCAGATTTGAGCACTCTACGGGTTGTAGGTTATATACCTCAATAAAGAGGGGGAAAAGTGAGCACTGGGAAGCAGAAAGATATAAGCTTCCCTAGGAAATGTACTCTTTGCTAGTATGCTTTGTAGATTTAGTACATGTACTCATTTTTAAAACTTACAGAGCACGTTTTGCTCAAAAACTGCACCACCCCTTACACGAGATAGCATAGTATGTCGGAAAGCTTTGAGGTCAGAAGACCTGAGTTCCCCTAGCTAGTAAACCTGATCAAGGTAATGAACCTGAACTTCAGCTTTCTTCACTCTTAATTCCCTGAGAAGTAATGAGAGGAGATAATAAGTAAGGCAGATAGAGTGCTGAAGAGGAAAAGAAATCAAGAAACAGCCATGGGAAGATCAAGAGCATGAGGGAATTGCGATTTTAAATAGAGCAGTCAGGGAAGTGCCCACTTAGTCTAAGTTTTCATCCTCAATGGGCTGCCCCAGAGGGAGGAAGCAAAATGCTGCACTATGACTTATCAGCATGTCCCACGTGTGGAGCTGCTCCCATGGCCCTCATTCACGGAATAGACTCATCAGCTCTGTAGCCCCCAGGTCTCGGTCTTCCCCGCCTGAATCTCCCCACCCGTAAACTCAGTCCTGTCTCGCACACCAGACAGAAAGTATTTGAGGAGCCTCAGCCCTTCAGGGGGTAACCCAGGAAGGTTATTTAAGCTGACTTAAAAAGCAGTGTCTCAGCAGTGATCGCTGGGCTCCCACATTGAGGTGGCCCTTCATCTCACCCATCCTGCCACGCCAAGATTAGACCCAACCAGCTCCTTCCCAGATGTGGTCAACTGATGGCTCACTGCAATGTCCAATTAGTGCATAGAACGTGTGTATTTCAGATTCAGGTCCAAGGTCACGGAGAGTTGAGTTTGCTGAGACTCTGCTTCCCAACCTGAACTCCCACAGATGCCAACATCTTGGTTAGGTTTCCCCACTGTAACTACTAGGATCTGTGGCAAAGATTTCTCTGTCAAAGGTTTTCCTGACAGGTGAACCCTTGAGCCTCGGCTTGGGTGTGCATCCCAGGCGGCATTCCGAGCGCCCCCTTCCGTCGGTGCCTGGCGAGGCCAGGTCGAACCGCTCCTCCCAACAGGCGCTAGTCCTCTAGATGCTCTCATTCTCCTTTTTAGTACTCATGACTAATAATAATCATCATCATTTAAGACACTGTCTAATTTTTCCTGCTTTCAAAGATTTTTAAAAATCAACTACCTGCCAAGAATAACAAAGAATGAAGAAAAGTTTTCTTTTTTGTGGAAAAAAAAAGTGAATGTTTTCAATGTTGGCTAAAATATCAATAGATTCGTCTTAGACGTAAGGAGTTGGATGGAAACGGTTTCTTGACTTTTCTCTTGAAAAAGGAGGGGGGAGTTTACTTGTGAAGTAGATTTTGACCCATATTCAGGAATGTTTAAAAGTCAAAATTTAGCACGGACACTCCTATATGATCAAAAGGCATCTTGGGATTAAAAGAATCTCTCAATTTTATTTGGACTCTGAATGGTACACAGGTGAGTATTCAGCCATTCCGGCGTCTTTTCAAGTATGTTATATTTAGATTTCTATCTTCTGATATCATAGTTAAAAACATCTTTGACCCAAAAATGCATTCTTTAAATGCCACTTAAATTCACATTTTTGAAGAGCATTAATAAATACGATGTACTTATCATAGATTCTTTAATCTTGCTACATATTGGCAGCTCTTTGCATATGGGGCAAACCTGTGGCATGAGATGCCATTTAGAAAGAATCTTTAGGACTGTGCAATGGATCGATGGTCCACTTTGGCCTCCGCATCCAAGATCTTCGCTGCTCTGTCAACGCAGAGAACATTTTCCAGCCATATAGGAGCTGTGTCAGGGCTTGGCTAAAAGCAACATTTTAGATCAACTACAATAAACAGTAAGAATCTTTTTGTTATACTAAAAATAGAGAAAACCGGAACTATTTCAATGAATTTCATAAAAAATCTCCAGATGTGAATTGGACTTCAGTAGATAGTCTGTTCCTAATTTTAAGGGATTTGATTTGTTTTGCTTGTTTGACGGCAGAAACACATCTCCCCTGGCAATCAGGACTGATATTTTCCTAAACTATATTTTTCCTTAATTTTTCCTGTAAAGCAAAAACTATTTTAATTGACATTTATCACAAGACAGAATAAGAATCATTTCAGTTCTAGCATTTTGGAAGAAACACTTCCCATCTGTTTCAATAACCCGACTGGCTAATTACATTGCCAAGAATAACTTGTCACAAACAGAAAGACTGTTCTTTGGAGGAAAACTCTTGCTGCTTTATCTTACATTGCACACGGCCTGATGAGCAATTTATGGGAAACTTATGATACTAACTTGTGCCATGGATTTATTCCATGAATTAGATTCCAAAAGGAGTCACGGAACGCAGGTTAATCATTTACATCGCTTTAAAAACAGGGGACGGAGGACCTTGGTTGGTTCCCGGAGCGCCAGAGAAGTTGCATCAGTCGCATCCTGCTTTGGAGGTGTAGGCCGCTGCAGCACGAGCGGCTCAGCCTAACAAGAAGACCGACACAGGAAGCGTGCTGCAGCGCCATCAGCACCCTCCATGATGGCAGCACCGGGGGCGGGGCGGGGCGGGGCGGGGGTTGGGGACCGGGTGGCAGTGAAGGCTGTGGGTGGCCTGGCTGTGAATCCCAGCCTGAGCACTCACTCGACACGTGGTGTGAATTTTTGGCATCTTGGATTCCTCATCTGTGAAACAGGTAGGTTAATAATAGTAACTACCACATGGAGTTGTTGTTGAGAATTACATTAGCCAACACATTTAAAGCTCGGTGACTATTAGTTATGAATAGGAACAATGTTATCGCTGTTATTGTTAATATACTCCTTTGAGTGTTACATTTTCTGGTCTCCCAGATCCCTGGGGAGGGTTATTCCTTCAGCTTTCATTACCACTGTGGTTCTCCACTCCGGCTGCACATTAGAATCACCTAGAAACAGGAGAGAGAGAGAGGGAGACAGAGAGAGAGAGAAGGAGAGAGAGAGAGAAATAAAGCAATGCCCACGATCCACCAGGAAGACATTCTAAATTAACCGGCCTTGGATAAGGCCCAAGCGCCCATTTAGGTAAGTTCCCCAGAAGATTCCTAATGGACGGCGGGGGCTGAGAACTGAGAACTGCCGAACGCTGGATCTGAGCACAGAGAGCTGGAAGGCAGCTGGGAGCGAATCTCGGGGCGCGCAGGCACGCACACTGGTCCCAGAAAGGCAGGCGGAAGGACATGCCGAAGACCCGCAGAGTAAGACCAGCCCAGGTGGGAACACCCTGCCGGCTCTGCCCTGGAAGATTCAGGCTGAGGGCTCGCCTCTCCAGAGCTCAGTCCAGCATCATTATTTCTTGATGGGACCCTATGATTAGGCTTGAAAACCAGGTCTCCTGTGACCTGCACCTTTTCCTCTGCCTCCAACTGCACTCTTTTACCTGTTGAGGCCCCGATTTATTTATTTTTTTAATTGATTTTAGAGAGAGAGGAAGGAGGGGGAGAGGGAGAGAGAAAGAGAAACATCGACTTATTCTACTTATTTATACATTCACTGGTTGATCCTTTTTTTTTTAATCTTTACCCAAGGATATGCTTATTTATTTTAGAGAGAGAGAGAGAAATATCAATGTGAGACAGAAACATCGACCGGTTGTCTCCCCTATGTGCCCCAACGGAGGATCAGACGTGCAGCCTAGGACTGTGCCCTGACCAGGGATCAAACCTGCAACCTTTGGTGTATGGGACCGCACTTCAACCAACTAAGCTATCCGGCCAGGGCACTGGGTGATTCCTATATGTGCCCTGACCGGGGATTGAACCCACAACCTTGGTATAGGTATCAGGATGACAATCTAACCTAACTGAGCACCCAGCCAGGGCCTGGTGCCCTCATTTAAAAAGCATCAGAAGACTTCTTTGGAGAGTCCATTTGTAAATTCCACAAGGAGCTCTATTTCTTTAGTGGTAACTCACACCTCAGACCAATGGGCTACGGTTACCGTGATGAATGGTTTCAGCTCAGGACACTCTTAACTGGTAAATAGATGTGTTTGTTCTTTAGAAGGAATAAGACGCTCCAAACCTTGAGGATGAACTAGGTGGTTGTTCTCGTTTTGTAATAGCTTCAAAAGCTCACTTTACTCTTAACTAAAAAAGAGAGGGAGCAGGGAGGAGGATAAGCATAATACTCACATTCAAAGGGCCAGAGAAATGGGCCACGTGGAAGAGGCAGAAAAATTGTCCTTCACATCTGGTACTCTGCAAAAATGTGCGATTCTGAGCGGTCTTATCCTTTCCTTTCTGTCTTCACGCCACACGTTCATTAAAGAAAAAATGTTTAAAAGTTGTAAAAAGCACAAAAAGAGGGGTTAAAAATAACTCATAATTCCAATACTCCTTCATTTTTTTATTTTTAGCACATATAGGGAAGAATGAAAGTCTACCTTCCTCCATCTCTCCAAATGTAAACTTTCCCCCAAATATTTTCTATTTATATATTTCATACACACATCTCAGCATTGTCTCATGCTACGTGCTTTAGGGAGATTGTTTAATTGCCACAAGAACCCTCAGAGGTAGATACTATTAAAATCTCCCTCCCCTTACTCCCATTTTGAAGGTGAGAGAACAGAGCCCCAGATAATTCACTTTACCCAAATTCACCTCTAACTTGTTCTTCCTCTACCAAAACATTCATAGAGTCCCCACTATGAGCCGAACACTATGCCTGGGCACAGGGGGTGTCAGAGCGACCCAGGCACACGTAGCCGAGACCTACCTCTCCCTCAGGCGGCTGTGGTCCACACTGCTGCCCTCTCTCACCCGGAGTGTGACAACAGTGTGTGACTGGCCTTCCCGCCGCACTCTGGCTTCCTTGCAGTCTAGTCCAAACTCAGGAATGACGTCCCTCCTCCACTCAAATACCTTCCGTGCTCCTCGTGTTGCTCAGAGTAAAAGCTGAAGCCCTCACCGGCGTTGCCTGGTCCTCTGCCACTCTCCGCCTCATGCTCCGCTCTCATCGCCCTGGCTTCCTGGCTGTTTCTTGAACGTGCCGGTCATGCTCCTTTCTCAGGGCCTGCAGGGCCTTTGCGCTCCCTGTCGCCTGGGCCTGCGATGTCCTTACTCCAGAAATGCACCCGGCTTCCTTCCACACCCCCTTGAAGACTTGGCTCAAATGTCAGCTTTGCAAGGGCCACCCAATTGATGATGATGCAATATCTGCCTTACCCCATGCTCTTCACTTCATTCTCACTTTATATAGGCACTGTATAACTTATTTTGCTTCTTTTCTCTCTTTGGAATGTAAGCGTTATGAGAGCAGGCATTTTTTCCTGTTTCAATAACTGCTGTGTGTAAAATGGCCGTTCTGCTCTTTGCTAACCTTCATTCATTTAACTTAGCACTGCAGCTGCACCAAGCATTGCCCTAGCAAAACCCACTCACTACTCCTCTTCTACGAACATCAGCTTATGTAACGATCACAATGACTCTGCAAGGTAGGCATTGTTGCTGTCCCTGTTTTAAAGATGAGGAATCTGAGGCCCAGAAAGATTACGTTAACTCGGCCAAGGTCACACAGAGAGCAGTGGCAGAACCGGGATTCAGAGCCGGGCAGTATGGGTCCAGGGCCCATGCTGACGCCCAGTCCACTCTGCTGCACCGTTTCACACCCACGCTCTCCAGGGAGCGTCCGCATAATCCAGGGCTTGAGACATGAGCTGCTCCCCTCATTGTACAGCGACCACGTTCTCTGAACCCAGTTTATGAATGGACAAGTTCACTGTGATAAAGCTGGAAGATAATGAAGGAGCAAAATGGTAATAAAGGTAGCAACTTTACTGCAATTTTCTGAAATGCTCATTAAGTAAAATTCTCACAGATTATTTTCCTATGCTTGTAAGGTTTATAGGGTCTAAGAGATGTCCTCTTTCATCAACACATCTTATTTGTGAGGCAAAGAAAACTGCGGTTCGGAACTATAAACGCTTTATGTCCAGTGTCAAAAGTGCCTCATTAGGCCCTGACCAGTGTGGCCAGTTGGTTGGGTGTTGTCTCACAAAGTGAAAGGTTACCGGTTCAATTCCTTGTCTAGGCACATACCTGGGTAGAGGGTTCCGTCCAGTTAGGGCACATACTAAGGCAACCACTCGATGTTTCTCTCTCACATCGATGTTTCTCTCCCTCTCTTTCTCACTCCCTTTCCCTCTCTCTAAAAATAAAGAAATAAAATCGACATCAGTAGGCCTCAGTAGTTGACTTTGAAACGAAGTGGAAATCACTGTTTAATGATACGGTGCAGGGACCAAAGACTGAATTTACTGCCCAAGAACTGAACAAAGTATCTCAATGATGGTACAGATTATGCTGAGAACTTTCTATTTAAACAACATGACATGGTACAAGAGACGCAGAATGTTATATTTTACTTTTGGTATTTCGAGCTAAGCCAAGGCTAATGAGCATACAATCTAGGTTTCGGTCCATCAGCTCTGAAGTCTTTTAGCTCTGACACGTTCCTTTGGTTGATTTTTCCCTTTGTTAGAGAGGACTAGCAGTCGCAGACTGTAATGGAAATACATTTAAGAAATTCACTGCACATTGGCAGCATCTCCTGCTTTTCTTACAAATTTTAATCTGTGATAGAAACCGTGTTAACATATGTAAAAGGAAACTTTAAATTAAAAAATTCACATACTGTCAAACACAATAGTTCTCATTGTTCTCTGTATCTGTCTAATTTTTGTCTGTAAGCCCACACCTTTTTTAATCAATAAACTTACACGTAAAGGAAGAAGTGGGTCACTCACACAGTTAAGTTACTCCCACACTCCTTCCAGGTGGGAAACTACCTCTGCATTGTAGCTGTGGCTCTATTGTCGGAATTGCCAGCCTCAGTATTTCGTTGTAGCAGCTACTGCCATTCATTCAACATTAGGCATGTGTGCTAGATGCTTTCCGCGTACTACTTCTGTTTTTCCTGGAAATCATGACAGAAGGCGTGAGCGGCAATGATCAGAGTTTGCGCCCTATCATGTGGGGACAACGATAGCATCGACCTCCCGGGTTCGTAGAAAGGACTCATTGAGACAGCGTGTACAGGGCACATGGCAGCTGGCTGTTTTATTACCACTGCCCACTTTTCAGATGATGAAACAGAGGCTCTGAAATGTTAACTAACTCGGTCACGTGGTTTGTGGGCTTTCATTTTTCACACAAGCCACCTGAGCTAGTGCTTAGGACAATGCATAATTATGCTTATTGGACCACATATGTATTTTCAATCTCTTGGGGAGCATGATAAAAAGTTCAGTTCCTTGGGCCCTTCCTCAAACGGACTCGATGAGAAACTCGGAAAGCAGAGAACAGGAATACGCATTTTAGAAACTCACTCGGTGTTTCCAGGCACTAAAATTAAGAGCCTCTGATATTCCGCTTCCAAACTCGCCAGCCAGCCTCCTGGGCTGTTGCCCAAGTTTCCCCCTCTTTGAAATGGGAATAACATTACTGCCCCTCAAGCTCGCTGGAAGGATTAAAACAGCGTGCAGGAAAGTGCTCTGCAAACTCTTAAAGCATGATTGTTTCTCTCCATGTCAGTCAAGCCCTTGTCAAACAGGGCAGGACAACGTCCAGCATCACCAGATAAATACCACTGTCCCAGACACAGTTAACACTAGGCCTAATAGGATCACAAATAAAGTTGTACTTCATTTGGTTTCTCCCATTAGTTAACACTTAGCCCTACACATATGGAGACTCTTCCAAAGACTTGATGTCCTTCCTTCCAGAGACCACTGCCACGGTCTTCCCAGACAAAACTGGATATCACCATCCTCTGATTTAAATACTGTTCTTCACGGTTCTTTCCTCGCCTGTTCCAGCAGAATTGCAGTTCCGTTCATCCATGGGTGACGAGGAAGCCGGCAGTGTGCTTTGTACTCCAGGTTTTATACCCTGAGCTATTCAAGTGTGTCTGCCGTTTTCTCTTCCAGGTGTATGACGATGAGTTAGATCAGCACATAATCAAACCAGCCTACTTGGCTAACGTTCTTCTTCATAGAGTGGTTATTAGGGAAGGGAATGTGAGCAGCGTGCAAAACAAAAAAGGAAAGAGAAGAAAAAGTTCAGAAGCCACAAGCATAAGGAGTAACGTGCGAGCCCCGGGAGGACTGGACCGAGGTCCCTATAAAACGGCAATAATGGCGTGTCCTAATGAGAAACATCCTGCGTTGTTTTCTTCCTGTTCTCTCCCACGAAGCGAGGCTCTGCATGAGAACTCCTCACGAAGAGAGTGGAAAATTTTTAGCTGAAAGAATGTGGGTTTCCATCGGCCTGCAGGGAAACGTTCAGGCCGTCGGGACTCTGAATGTCTGCTCTCCTGCAACCACGTGCTGGAGAGTCAAAGGAGATCCGTCCTTTCCTCTTCGACTAGTTTCTCCTTCGCTCTGTTCCTGGGAGTTTTGTTGGAGCTACCAGTTCTGGTTCTGAATTCCCTAACTCCGAGGCCACAGGGATCATGTGACCCAGACCTGGCCAATACACGTTCTGCCCTGGGATTCCTTTTAATGTGGCAGCGACGGGAGAAGGAGCCTTGTGTTTTGGGTCACAGAGTTGGAAAGGTGAGACTTAAGTGATATTGTTCGTTATCCTCACCACCATGGAGAGAAAGCCTATCTGCAGAAACAGAGAATAAAGCCTTGTATTTATTATTCAGGAGAGTTGGGAGTGAGAGGAGAGAATCTGCTCCCTGGTCCCTCCGTGACCCAGTGCCTTTCTGATACGCTCCCTTTGGAAACTTGCTGTGGCTTTACATTTATCTGAATCAGCTGTCCGTCATTTGCAAGCCGAAGTTCTCACTGAGCACCACCGCGCCCTGCCCCGCCCCCGGGGTCCTCGCACGGCACCTGGACGCACAGCACTCCTCGTTTCCAGACTCCTTCTGTGGTAAGTCGTCCCTGCTCATGTCTCGTCTCAGTGAACTTCCTTTAGGAAATAGCACGGAAAGGCTAGCGAACAATCCCCTTGAGGTTGCCCTTGACTCATCCTGGCTGAATGCTCTACTTTTCCTGGTTATCTCACATCTTAGTACTGCTACTGCTAATAATAATAACAGTTGCAACTACAACAGCTACTGTTTATTGAGTGGCAGGTACTGTGCTAAGCACATGCATGCATTAACTTGCAACAACCTCACTGTTTTTATAGGTAAGTAAACTGAGATGGGGTGGTAGGAGGAAGAGGAGACTCTTAACCCAAAGAAACAATTCCCAACAGTCTAACTCTTTATGGCTGTAGCTGAAGGTTATCTGCCCGCCCGTTCTAAACCAATGTCTGCCATCCATATTCCAGAGAGTCCCCATGCATCCCTAGTCGGGGATGTAGGGTGGGCAGGGGTGGCCAGAGAGCCCCATGATTTTTCTTTTTATTAGGAGACTTCATGGCTAACAGGGGCCAGAGTTCATCACTTGCCAGACAGGAAAAAAGGTTAGATACTATCTGTTCAAAACAAGAAAGAAGCAGGCTGGAAGCTAAGGAAACCTGGCCAGAAGAGACTGGGGCAGGAAAATGCTCATCAGCTATCACCCACACAGTGCATGCACGACTGAGGAACTCCCCAGATGAAAGGGATCGATGGCGTTGGGCATGTGGCTCAGGAAGAGGAGCCCGTGTGTTCTGGACAAGCCCCTTCCAAGGTTGAACCTGGCTAAGCTTAGGAGCAGGAGAGGCTCTACCGCAAAGTTTCTTCTCCCCTAATCTTCCCTTCCTCCTTCCCTTCTTCCTTCCTTCCTTCCTTCCCTCCTTCCTTCCTTCCTTCCTTCCTTCCTCCTTTCCTTCCTTCCTTCCTATGCTGAGACAGATAGCTTGTCTTTTCTTTCTTTACTAGATGTTTAGTGAACCTCTATTAAAAATTAAGAGAAGGTTCCTGCCCTTGGGACACTATTATTCACAGGAAAACCAGGCAAGAGGTCTAGCAAGAACAACAGAGAATGGACTGTGTGGTGATATTGCAGAAAGAACATAGGTTTAGGAGCCAAATAGCTTTAGCTCAGAATCATGACCCCGCCTCCTACTGTAGATAGGATCTTGGACAAGTTTATTTAACCATATGTGCCTGCATTTGCTCATCTGTAAAATAAGGATAATAATTATGTCTATTTAATACAGTTATCTGGATGATTAAGCGAGGTATATAGTCTATGTAAAACACTTGGCATGGTATCTGGCAAATACTAAGTGTTCAATAAATGTTTCTGCTACTTCTCTGCAAGTGTTAGTCCTGACGAGGCAAGCTGGTGACTCAGCTCTGTTCCGTTTCTGACTTCATGCAACGAGCATGAGGAAGAACAGAGTGTCCTGGTAGTCAGTTCGGGAAAAATCAAAGCATGTAAGACCCGGTCCCTATCATCAAACAATGTGCAAACGAGCAAAAGAACAAAGAGATGCATAGGAAACTATGTCTATTTAAATACTTAAAAAGTGTGGTTCAAATAATAAATGTCCCCTGAGAACCAGAGTGGTCAGAAAATGTTTCCTGGGAGGGGCGGACTTGGAAGCAGGTTTTGAACGAGAGACGAGATGTGATGAACAGAAGGCAGGTGTCCAAGGTGGGAAGGGGCGTGAGTATGCACTTTTCTGAGAAGGGAGTTGAACAACCTGGCTAGGGTTTGCTTCCTGCTGGGAAGTTGTAGATGCGAGGGTTGGAACGGCTCACTGGGTGCTGCACACCAGGCTGGGAGTGGAACTCAATCCTGAATCCAGTGAGTAGCTCTGGAGTTGGTAGGTTGGAGAAAGGCACAGTTTGTGTGCTGTGTCAGGAACACGGATTTCTCCACGTATGCAGGGTAAACAGCATGTCGGGGCAAATGCCAAGGGGTGGCGGTGGGGAGTCACAGAATTTTGGTAACTGCAGTTGTCCATACGTGGGGCAGTGGGACCCGAATAAGGCTGCGGCAGTGAGGAAGGAAAGGAAGCTGACCGTCACAGACATTTGGAAAAGTATCCTTTTAATTGTGATAAAATACACATAGCATTTTACCATCTTAATCCTTTCCAAGCATCCAGTCCAGTAGTGTTAGCTCATTTGCATTGCTGTGTAACTTATCTCCAGAATAGTTCATCTTGCAGAACACAAACTCTGCCCATTAAACCACGACTCCCCGTTGCCCCCTCCCACAGCCCCTGGCAACCACCACCCTACTTTCTCTACAACAGACATTTTATATCATTTAGAACTCTTTCGGTTTCCAGAGCAAAAGTACTTCAGGTAACATGCAAAGGGGGTCAGGAGGGATTTGCGGTGGCTTCACAACGCAGGACCATGGCGCTGCCCGGGAGGAATGCATCTGGGCCTCGGAACTGGCTGGACCTGAACCGGAAAGGTGTCCTGCTTCCCTGAATCTGTGTCTGCTTCTCTCCGCTGCTTCCTCCTTTCTGCTCAGGCTGTCTTCCTCAGCTTCTCTCTCCATTTTGCAGAACATTGCTTCCCTGGAACTGTGAGTTCAGATGTCACTGTTCTAGCCACATGCAGAGACTAAATGGCTGTTTCTGAATCTCAATTTCAAACTCCCGCAAGAGAGTAATAGAGAGAGAAAAGGAAAGAGAGCATGAGCATTTGATTGGCCCAGTTTGTGACAATTGTCCACCACTGTTCCAATCAGCTATTGCCCCTGAAAAAGTCATATTGTACAAATATGGCTTTTAGGTTTCAGGAGAGGATGGTGGTATTTGGGAACTGGGCAGACACTGTCAAAGGTGTCTACTGTAGCCTTGACCTGTGGGGCTCAGTGGGTTGGGTGTCCTCCCACAAGGTGAAAGGTCATTAGTTCGATTTCCGGTCAGGACACATCCTTGGGCTGCAGGCCAGGTCCCCATCTGGGGGCTTCTGGGAGGCAACTGATCAGTGTTTCTCTCATACATTGATATTTCTCTCCTCTCTTTCTCTCTCCCTTCCCCTCTCTCTAAAAATAAATCAGTAGCCCCGGCTGGTGTAGCTCAGTGGATTAAGTGCAGGCCTGTGGACCAAAGGGTCTCAGGTTCGATTCCCAGTCAGGGCACATGCCTGGGTTGCAGGCCAGGTTCCCCGTGGGGGACATGTATGAGGCAACCACACATTGATGTTCCTCTCCCTCTCTTTCTCCCTCCCTTCCCCTCCATCCAGAAATAAATAAAATCTTTAAAAATAAATCAATAAAAATAAATCAATAAAATCTATTTTTTAAAGTGCCTACTACATGTTTCAGGAAAAAATAATATGCCTTGATAGCTGATGTTGGAACACTGCAGTAGAGGACGGCCGGGACTACTAGAGAGGAGGAACAGGCAGAGGTGCTTCCTGGAGATGCTCACGACCCCATTGGGAAGACGAGTTACACGAGAAGACTCCGACTCAGAGGGGGCGGGAAAGAACTCACCCCTTTCCTAAAGCAGCCGCTCTTGCTGTGCTCTTCTGAAGGGGCTGCTATTAACCTCATACATTGAATAAGATATTACTGGACTGGGAAAAGGCAGCAAAAAACATCATTTACGCTCTTTCACGAGAAACAGAAGAGAGAGCACGTTCACCTCTAGCGTCACTGCAAAAGGAAATTGGATGCGTCTCGGGCTGCAGCCTAAAGGTCAAGAGTTACTGGTTCTAATTTATGAAGCAGCCCCCAAGGTCAGAGTAGTTTCAGCGGTCTTTTTATAGCCAGGTTTCCTGGGAGATTTCTGCAAAGACAGTTTGTTTCTACTACCAAGGTGAACAAAAGACAAAAAAATAGAAAGGTAGAGTTCAGAGAGACCCACAAATTTAAAATAAAATTCAAATCCAATCAGTCTCTGCCAAATCCTGAGAATGTCCTACAAACCATTCCAGACTTCGTTGTCAGCAGACCGGTAACTCCAACTACACTTAAAATGCAATAAACAGAATTAAACACGGGATTCAAAAAGATGAAATGATAGAGTCACAAAGCTACTGGAGATTTCTTCTCTTCAAAACATTCAAGCCCCAGCTTCTTTAAATGTACTTTTACCTGAAAATGTCAAGAGATCAGTTGACTTCTTTGAGAATACATATTCTGCTTTAGATAAAAAGCTGAATTATATTTCAGTGAATTACATTTCAACTCGTTTCTTGAGCCATCAGTTACCAGAAACCCTTTTAATGAAAGCTTCGAGGGCTGTCTGCCCATTATGCTGCTCAGGGGTCTGAGTCAGCAAGTCCATTCAGATTTAAAAATTTAACTGGCCCTCATCCAACCTTTAATCAGAAGCTAATGCACTTTTCCAACCTAAGTCTTTTGCATTCACTATCTGGAGAGGATGTTGGGTAAAACATCCTTGGGAAATTGCTGGTTCAGTATGCAAACAGCCACCACAGTTGTTTCGTAGTAATAGTGTGCGAATGTGTGCACGTGTGTGTTTTTTCTGAAAGGAATGACCTACAGAAGGTTCTCCCCGTCACGGAGCATTAGCGCACCTTTGTAAGGCCGGCCTCGCCACAAATGCTTTCTTCCCTGCACGGAGGATGGAGGGGGTAGAGGCACTCTCTTCTTCCCTGTCTCCCAGTCGGTGGGCAGAATTAACTACTGAATGGGCTTGAGTTAGGCGGCGGGCGCAGGTTTGGCAAAAATCTAAGTTCCTTCCCTAGAAGACCTTTGCAATAAGGCTAGAAGTTGAATATGGAATACTGGAGGGCAATATTCCATAGAAGGGCAAGAAGTTGAGTATGGAATTCTCTGAGCTTAAACTGATCACAGACGAGAGAAAACTTGGAAGTGTTGCTACCTCGGGGTCGCATTCAATGAATCGGAAAAGGTAACTGGAGAGAGCCCTGGCAGAATGACTTCCCCGAGCATGGAAGAAGTGTTCTCACGAAGGATCTGTCTCTCCCCTTCCGTTCACTGAAAGACTCGAACACAAGCCTGAGTGCTTTGAAGAGCATGCCTGGGCACTTGTCTCAATACCTGTGCCAGGTGAGATTCTATGGGAAAGCCTCCATCCTGCACAGATGCAGGGGCCAAAGAGGTCATCACTGCTCACTTGAGTCAAGCTGGTTCTCATCATAAAGGAGAAAATCTTTGCAATAGACTCTCAATGACCTGATTCGAGACACGGCGTTCTTTGCAGCTTCTTTTGCTTTATTTTTATGCTGGGTAAAGTCAGCCTATTCTTTTAACTGCCTGGATTGTGTTTTTTGTTCCTTAGTCCATGACTTCCTTGTTACGAGTGGGCACAGAACCTCACAGATCAGCCTATTGCAATCAATCCAGTGAACTCTTTACATACATAGAGAGAAAAATCTCAGTTTCACAGGACTCAATATTCCTTTGCACGTAAGCCAAAGGCCACAACACATACAAGACATTTATACTGGAGAAGCACGGCTGTCATGAATAGACAGGTACTAGCATAGCCAAGGACTAGAGGAAATTGGGTGTGCATGACTTACACAAAAATTGCACAAATGATCATTGGATTCAAAACAGGGATGCAGTCAAACCAGGGAGCTTGTAAAGAGCAAGACTTATCCGAAGAGCCCAGCTTTCTCATTTCTCTCTTATGATCGATCATCGGCTTTGGAGCTATAGCCGTGGATGCTTCTGGGACTGTCAGCAGTACTTACTACTCCAGCGTGCAGGCTGCCCTTCCCGAGGACAGTCAGCAGAAAACACGGCTGACTTCTGAAGGGAGGAAGGCTGGCCACACGAAGGAGATGGGCTCTGTTTCTGAGCCTGCACAAAACCAACTCCGTGGATGTAGTGGATGTAACAAACTCAGTCGTGCTCATTCGGCGCGGTGCCCTAAGCCTACCTTTTGGAGAATGTTTACATGCCCAAAACACAATTCTAGAACATCCCACGTTTAAGCCCTCTCTGCATTCCAGGGGAGGTTTGGTTGGCGTTGGCCGCAGTAGAGAAATGCTATGGTTCCCAAGTGCGAATTCTTTTCACAGCGTGTCAAAGACGATCAGTTTCTAGGATGACTATTGTGAACTAACTAGGCCTTTCCTTTTCCAGGGGGGCTTGACCAAAGCTAGGATGAAGGGCACAGGGAGCATGACCCAGCAGGAGGAAGCAGAAAATGGCATTTGTTTATTTGGTCTAGGATGATCTGAAGACAAGAGGCAGTCCCTGCACACAAGCCCCCGGTCAGTCCTGCTGGTCAGGAGAGGAGGGAGATCGTGCGTGTAAAGTGACAGGGGAGGGGGGGAACCACGGGAGGAGCCCAGCTCGGGAGCAGCCCTGTGGAAGCCTTTTATAGGGCGCCGATAGCCTCAGGCGCAGCCAGGGAGAGAGAGTCAAGGCAAGCACCAGGCTCATGCTGTAGCATGGCCTCTCTAGTGTAGCTCCTGTGCTCTTCTCTGCGTGTGCTCCTTCGCTGGAAGAATTTGCAGAATTTAGAGAAACAGCAAAGGAAACCGTGTTTGACATGGTATAGTGGCCCTGGCCCTTGTCTGCTAGCCCTACCTCATCCTGACACACGTTCCTTCCTCTGAAAAGACTCCGCTGCCACGTCAGGGACAGGCAGGTGACTCGCACTGAATTAATCCTAGGGTCCCAGTCCCTGGTCGCTGAGGCCCCACCCACCCTGACCTCTCTGTGATAAGGTTACGTGAGCCAATATGCTTTCCTTCTTGACTCAGGTTGGTTTGAATTGAGTGTCTGTCGAGTACAATCAAAGAGTTCTAAATAACATATGTGGTAATATTTTTCTTTTTCTCTCCCACTAAAAATGTTGTGCTTATAAACACACAACCAAATACTCAGCATGTATACCACTAGGATTAAATAAAACGGTTACCTCTATATCTGGCCCTTTACTATAGGGGCTCAGCCCACACAGAGAGTCAAGAGTGGGGGCCCAGGGAGAGTGAGAGAAGGTATGATTATCTCCCACAAGCTCTGCTATTTGTTCTGGAGCCCCAGAAGGCAGAGGCAGGATTTAAATTTGCTCCTCTGGGTCTTCTTGTAGCTGCTCTGGGCATAAAACCATAGCTGCAGGCCAGGCTACCCCCGTGGAGACGTTTGGTGTGGCTGGGGAGTCGCTTTGAAGGAGAAAAGAGAGCGATGGAACACTACATATCTGCGTGTACTTCCTCTGTGAAAGGCACTGCTGGGTGCTGTGATATCTACTGGTGGGCAAAGCACGGTCCCACTCCCTGGAGACCACATTCTGTCTGGGGAGATAAGACATGCACACTCACACACGATTACCCAATAAAAGGAAGCAAACACTAAAGATCAGTCGATGGATTAGACAGGAAATGCTGCATGATTTCAGAAGCAGCACAGATCACTGCAAGCTGGTATTGTATTAGTTCTTTGGTGCAAAGAGGCTCTGGCCAACTTCACTCGAAACAGGGACACGGTGAAAGAGCAGTTGCCAGGACTGAAGGAAAAGTTGCACAGCAGACCCCCAGGAGGACAAGAACTCGAGCAGTTGCAGCAGACCCGTTTGGTGCCATCGCAACGGCGCAGCTGAGGACGAGCGCTTGGGCCAGCAGGGAGGCGGTGAGACGGAAGGGGGCGAGGGGAGATGCAGTTCCGAGTTCTCCTGTCCTCCAAACCTGGCAGAACACTTCTTTTCACTCTCAGACACCAGACAAGACAGCTGGCCAGATGTAACTGATTGAAGAACCTGAGAAACTGGGGAACGATTTCTATATATTAAGGGCAAAAATATCATAGCAGAATCTCAGTCATAAAAAAAGAATTCTCCAGACTCAGATGAAAGAGCGCTACAAATTTCAACCACTTCAGAACCAAGGCTACCCGTCTCCACGGTGGTGATGCCCAGGGGGCGCTCTGCACCGGGGAGCCTGACTCAGCAATCGGTGTGCACAAGGGCGCACTGGCCGTGCGGCTTTATTGAGCACTATTGACAAAACCAGGCATTCGTGACCTCGAATGACAAAATCCCAATTAGCTCGTGTCTCCTAATGACCTTCCACGGGGCTTCCAGCCCTGGTGAGACCAGCATACACTGGGACCCAGAGGGAACTCCACTGAGAGTCAGACACTGCGAGCCGCCCAAACGCTGCGAAGGGTTCCATCCCGGAGCAAACCGTGCAAGCGTCTGACAGTGAACTGTCCTTTACGGGAGAGAAGCCATTTCATTTTTTACATGGGTGATTTGAAAGGAGTCTTATGACCATAGGTCGGGCAGTTCAGGGGTGGGCGTGGAATTACAAAGCTGATAACAGCGGAAGCGGCAACCACGGCCGGCCCCTTCCGCTCAGCCACGTGGGAGGCCAGAGGAGTCTAGCAAAGACTCCTCGTGAGCCTTGTCTTCCCATCACTAGCAGTGATGGTCATTCTTTCTATTAAGAGGGAAATCGGATTCTCCCCAACTTCCTATTTGCACGTTTCTCTAAAGATGCTCCAGAGGGGTCAGCTTGGGCAGAGTTCTTGCCCTCTCTTTCCCCACCAACTCACCGGTTTTGTCTACAGTGAGTGATGCCATTGTTTGCTTAGGAAGGAGCACCTGGGCCCCTGGGGCTGGTGCCATTCAAGCTCTGCTTTTAGGAGGAACCTCAGCCAACCTTCCCCTCCACTGCTTGTAGTCAGGGGCTGCGCGGTGGGAGAGGCACCGAATGTCCAGCTCTGCCAGCGACGGGTGGTCAGTCTGTCCCTTGCAGTATTAGGAAGCCCATGGCAGCCACACACTTGAACCACAACCCCGGTACACCTGATGTCTCCTCCTCATCTGTTGGACTTGTACCTGCATCTCAGCTGTCTCAGAAGTCAAAGCAGAAAGTGGGGAGTGGGTATCCCAGAGCCCCAGTAGTCCTTGTGACCTTTTACAGAGGTCAGAGAGGTTTATCCATGGTGTTCACCACTCTCGGTAATCATGCTACTACTGTACATTTGTATGGAACT
Source organism: Phyllostomus hastatus (assembly GCF_019186645.2). Classification (NCBI taxonomy): domain Eukaryota; kingdom Metazoa; phylum Chordata; class Mammalia; order Chiroptera; family Phyllostomidae; genus Phyllostomus; species Phyllostomus hastatus. Next base: position 24,140,041 of record NW_025334004.1, on the reverse strand, counting down.
TTCCAGCATCGTGTCTGTGTTTCACAAGGTCCTAGCAGGTGGATAGAGCAGGTATTATTTTAGTTCTACAGATTAGAAAATTAAGATTGAAAGAAGCTGAGTGAATCCCCCAAGGTTATTCAGGTACCAAGTTCTAGAGGAATAGGTGGTTGGGATGCAGCTTTATAACACAGAGTTAGAGTCACGTGGATTTGAGTTCTGGTCCCAGCACAGCCGTTGGGAAGCTAATCAAGTTCTCCTCATTTTCCTTTCCCTTCCTGGAAGAGGGATAAGAGAATGCTGAGGATTTCAGGAGATGATGCAAAGCCGCTAACAAAGTGTATGTTAAACATTCAGTAAGTTCCAGCTTTTTATTATTCAGACTCAGCTGAATAAGTAATTTTTTTACTAACCTAGGTTTGATACAAATCAACCTATTAACAACCAATGGAATAATTTTAAAGTAACTAAAAACACTGATTTTTTAATCAAATATTTTCAACCTATTGTCTACTATAAGTTCCTTCTGAACAGAGGCAAAAGTTTTGCTCTACTTTTTAGTAGTATTTTCTGTACCATATAATACGAAGTGTAAACTGGTAAAATCCCCTTAAATTTTGAGCAATTTATATCAAGAATCAGAAAATGTTCATATCCTTTGACTAGGTAATTCCACTTCTGGGAAATGATTTAAAATATATAAAAAGCCATTACACACACACACACACACACACACATAAGCACACACACAAAGATGTTTATCACAGAAGTATTCAAAATGATAAAATAACCAAAATGCCTGGCAATAAGTCTATCATGTAGAGTGTGTTTCAGTCGCAAAAACAGAAAGCAATTCTATCTTCAGGGAAAAAAAAAACACATGTATTAGAAACATTGGGAAGATTCTTAAACTAGTGACATCAAGAAGCTGAGAGCCAGAATAACTCCAGGAATCTCAGTATGATGGCTTCACGGACAGTCTTTGTGGGGGAGGGGTATTACTGGTGCTAGATGACTCAGGCTCAGTCATCTGCTCCCCAACCAGACTTCGAGTGGGGTGACATGCCACACTCAGGGCTCCTTCTGGAGAGCTTGTCTGCCTGACCTGACCGGGGTCACCTGCTCTCCTCTTGGGGAGGCACCGTGGGGAGCCAAGCACTGCGGTCAACAGTCTCACCCAGATTCCGTGCAAACGGGCAGTGGCATTTCCTCAAAGAAGCGGGAGATGCTGAGCAGGAAAGAAGAACACGTGTGCACGGTCAAATGACCAGACAAATTATTTTATATCAGTGGGAGAGTATATCGTTATCTGAAGAATAGCAACGATAGCGACCACATAAAATGTTTATAGTGTAATTTTAAATAAAAATGTGGAATGTTCTCATGTGGGGGGTGGGGGTAGGGGGAGTACTATTGTAACCATGAAGGAAAAAAGATATTGGGGGAAGATTGGAAGGAAGTTCGCCAAGATCCTTGAGAATGGCTGTGTTTCGGTCTGACCTAGGCCCACCCAGTCGGGATACCTGTCTCCTGGGCTAAAACCAGAGAGAGGGTGGGGGGCGGCAGGAGTGGCCTCCAGTCACCATAGAGTGTAGCTCCAGAAGACAGAGCAGCTAGAGCGGAGGAGGAGCATTAACCATCCAGCCCCATAAGCCAGCTCAGGTCCTAGGACTGGAATGGAAACAAAGCCCAAGGTCAAGGGCTGAGAACAAGTTGGAGAAGGGGGAGGGTCGATGACTTTGGACTAACAGGTCTGAATTGCCCAAACTTTCCCTTTCTGGGGTTGCCTTGACCTAAGGAAAAGGTGTAAATTTGAAGGAGATAGTGGGGGAGAGGGAAAGTGAGTGATTTTCTGCCATTCTTTCAAACCTTTTGTGATGGTTTTAAAATTTTATGTGAAGAAGGGGAATGGACAGAAAGCACATTACAGTTCGGAAATGCTGATCCATTCTATTTATTTTCTTCTGAAATGTCTATGGTGGCAGTGCCTCTATTAGCTCAGTGAAGGAAGCTTTAAACTTGGGATGTGAGAAGTCTATTAAAACTCAATGGCTGTCAGTATTCCTGCATTGTAAAATTTTACTCATTGGACTAACAAGTTACCTAGCTTTATCCGAATCTCAGAAAGCAATCTTTCTATTCTTCTATAACTTAATGACCCAGGAGGAGAAATTCTGCTTCTGCCTAAATGCAATGGCTTCGCAACAGTTTCTCCGCTAGGTTCAGAAATCTGTTTGTTTTTATAACTCCGCAAAGACTCAGGGATGATAATGCCGCCTGGAGCGTTCTTTAAAGTTTATGCAATTTTCCTCTTGAGAGGATGAGGACAAGTAAACTGTGAGTAACAAATTATTGTTCCCAAAGAGAAGGTCTTCTTCACAAAACAAAGGAAAAAGGTGGGGCGGGGGGGGGGGGCATCAGAATTTGGTATGTCTGGTTGGGAATAGAGCATCCCTCTTTTCTCTCTCTGGAACAAACAAACAAAAAACCCCATATCAGTCCTGGTGTCTTGCAAAGAAACTTCAAAGTTTCTGGAAGGGGAAAATATACAATCCAGAGAGAGAAAATATTCATGATTAGGTATAGGTTTCTGAGAACCTTAAAAAAGTTATATATATATACACACATATGTACATATGTATATAATTTTCTGACTGCTGACAGTCACATTTTGAAATACACATTCTTTACAGCAAGAAAAAAAAAAAAGCCTGTATTTTACAAGAAGGCCGCCAGCCTGCTGAACAGAGCCATTTAACACGTCCATGAGGAAAGGATACGTCCTAACTCAAATGAACTTCCAAAGTCGTAGCATAAACCTTCCTTTGATTTAAAACTGCGTCCTCTATTCTTTGACATGCCCTTCAACCACACACAAGAAAAATTGTTCTTTTAACAAAACCTTACAAAATGTGAGGAGAATACCCAGAAACACAGGCTACGCGAGAGAAAGGAAGACCCAGCGCGCACGGAACCCTCCGCCCAGCTGGCCGCGTCCCAGGAGGGGCCCCCCTGCCCCTGCAATCATCTCCAAGGCCGTCATCTCTTTGTGATGAAAGCTGAACATCTTAAAATCCCAACCAAAACGTTCCAAGGAAAATTAATTTGTTAAATTAGAGGGGAAGAAACCACCGCAGCTTGTCATCTGCTATAATGAATGCCGTAACGCGGGGCCTACGTGATAGGCTGTAGACTTAAATATGCAAATATACCCACTGGGTTTTGAATTGGACTTTGATACTAGTTGAACTTTCTTCTCTAAACATGAATGGGGGAAAACATGTCTACAGCCAGACCACCCTGAACGCGCTGGATCTCGTCAGATAAAAGTGAATGGGAAAAATATGACACTTTTTTCTCCCCTGCTCACAAGCCATGACCACAAGTCTGGGTATGTAACCACTCCCTCACACACCTTTGTGAAGGCTCCAGCTGCCCTTTGAACTTGCTCTAGGACCTCATTCTGCCCCGGTCCCTGCACGAACATCTAGGCAGGCCCGACTTTTCTAGGTGTTCTCGGGTAATTAAGAGAATTCTCTGATTCCTTCAAGCTTCAAAACATGGTCTTGGTTTAATAATGAACACATCCAGTCCTAGTGTAATTGAAACATAAATCGCTTTTATATTAAAATAATAACATTAAATTTTTAGTTGGAAAAGGACTCTTTCGACCTGCCCCCATCCCACGACTGTGTCCAGGGAGAGTCCTGCAGCTGAAGAAGGAGGGAAGCTTCTGGTCCTTTTTCCCCAGCCCAGGTCTCTCCTCCTCCTCTCACCGTCTCTGTAACCCAAGGCTTAAAGGACAGTGAGGAGTAGGGCTAAAGGGAGCAGGAAGGTTCTTACAAGCCTCACATCCTGGTGGAGATTTAGTATCTGTGTGATCTCAGTCTTGGCTTGTGTTTAAAGCTGACTGGTTGTGTGTGTGTGGGGGGGGGGGGGGGTTGGGTTGTCATAATTCCTAGAAACACCGCCAGCCCCCATCACTGGGGATCTTTCCTGTCATTCATTGTCTCTACAGGGTGAATGAGTCCAGACCCAATGAACTACTTGCTAGTTCTTCAGCCCAGAATGACCTCCAGCTTCTCTCTGCTGCTGGGTGTTGGTTGGTTTCTCCAGGGACATCTCTAGGACAAGTTGTAAGGCAACACTTAAGGGCCCTGCAGTGCATGCAGGTGACCTTGACCCTACCATGCAAGCAGCCAGCCCTCCTGTGCCCCCACTTTGGCTGAGTCAGAACCCAGAGCATGATACTCCCTGAGCAACAGTGTTTCCTTAGTTGGCTCTAGAGGGCTCTGTTAGGGCCCTTCCTAAATGTTCTTGAAGGGAAGAGGCCGCCCCTGTCTTATCTGCATGGAGGGAGGGGTGGGATTTATTCACACCACACCAATACCCCTCTTCTCCTGAATTCTAACTTCCACCCCGTATACTCTTATCAAGTGTAGAATACTCAAGGAGTTGTAAAAGTAATTTTCCCCTATCTCACTCCACTGCTCACACACATTTTTTAAAAAATCCCCTCTGGTGGTCTAGCACTTCTTTTAGAATCTATAATTTTCATTGTCTTTGGCCTTAGACAAAATTTCCATTTTAATATCTGATATTGATGTCCACACAATAGTCTAGTTCAATCCTAAGACTTCAGAGGCGGCTGCAGATATATGTCAGGTATTGGATGCTCCGGATTTTAATAAAAGCTACAGATACTCAGTGTATTACCCTAAAGGTAATACAACTGTGAGCGATTATAAATTCAATAATGCGAAAGAAAACTATCAGGAAGACAATGCCTACAAGCTACTTATGGTTTCTACTAATGTCCTTCCGGCGAGCCGGTAACAAAGGAAATATGCTGAGAATGTGTTCGCCGCAGAAATGCTACAGTTTTATCAAATAGCCATTGTCTTCATGCCTGCTTATCTTTTTAACACCGTATTTGCTGCCTCCCCAGAAACAGCCTTGTCAATTACATGGTCTTCCATTCACACTTACGTCAAGGCCGAGAGTAAACTGTTCCAAAGCACAATGCAACAGCCTGTTTCTTTTCAAGCAAAGCAAATAGGGCCATCGTTGTCAATCCTTTCTTTCTTTCTTTTTTTTTTTTTTCTTGAAAAGTGGCGGGATAAGAATTAAGCTAAAGAGAGAAGCACGAAGAAACATTTTCTTCCAGTAGGCTGAACGGCACTATCTTAACAATACACTTCCCGATGAGTAAGCAGTGAGTTCTTTTGTTTACTGAAGTACCTCAATCAATTTTTCTCTTAATGACTTTCATCACCACTAGCTACGCCACGCTGAAGGACATTTCAGTCCTGAATCTTATCTTTCCTCGTGTCCTTTATTGTTCAGAGCGAGCACACGCCGTGGTCATGTGATATTCCTTATTAGCTGTAACTGAAGCTTAACGGACACAATTAATGGGTTATTCCAACCCTCTCTTTAGTTCCTCAGTTCCTTGTATTCTTAAAGAGATGAATTCTAATAGTGGCATTATCAGATTCTAAATACATTAGAGACCTATTAGAAGAATGAAGTGCCCCATATGACTTATCAGGTAGCTCATTGTATCATAGGAAGAGAATAAATGTCTATCCAGAGGATTATTGTTAGATTCCCCCTTGGAGGCTAGGAAGCTGCATTCCGACATCCTCCCAAACCCTTTCCTAACTACCCCAGGGTGGCAAGCCACTTACCTTCCCAGTAACGTCACCTACAAAATGACCCCAGCAGAAAATGTCTAGCCCGATAACTTCCCAAGTCAGTGACGCCTCTCCAGACTTTACCTTCAATGCTACACTATATCCCTAGCATTTACCTGGGGCTTAAAAAAAACAACCACCCAAATGTATGGTGCAATTATGGGTCATTTTTATTTTCCTCCTTTATTTACCTACTATTTTATTTCCTAAGGTTTCTACAATGAACGGGAATTATTGTTATAATAAGGAAAAAGCTATTAAAAAGAACAAACAAAAGAAAAAGTAACAAAATTACATTTTCGTGCCTTACACATCCCCAGGCCTTATCCAGTTATGTTTTAAAATTCAAAACAACCTGAAGTGTAGAGACCACTGCAGTACATTTAAGAAATGGAATTATGAGAGTCCAGGTGTAGGTAGCACTGTATCAGGTTTTAATAACGTGCCGGGAACATCTATATGTGGAAAAAGCATAGGAGCCAAAAATAGAAAGACAAATCCCTTGCTATCCTGGTTCCCAATGCGCCGGACAGTGATGAGGAAACCAGGGTTCCACTCGGCTGGGTTCAGCCAACACTGACTGAGTCCATGGCATTGGAGAAAGGAGACGAATGCGGGGGTCATGGCTCAGTAGACATGTGAACAACTCCGAAACCAGTCAGACTGGCGAACGTGCTAAACGGAGGCAGAAACGAGAGCCTGGAAAACACTCGTGAATTCTGAGTGAGGGGAGCAGAGCCTCATGTGTGTGCGTGTGTGTGCGTGTGCTGTGCTGCGTTTGCATTCTGGGGGGATCTGTGATCATGAACGAGTTATTTAGCCTCTCTGGCCATCTGTTTTCCCAGCTGAAAAACTAAAGAGATTGCCTTTTAAAATTTCTAATCACATCAGCTGTAAAATTCTAGGAGTCCGTGATTTTACGTTATAATGAGGATGAGGCTCCTCTGACTAGCTCTCCTTTTAACTTCTCTTCCTGGTCCCCAGACACTCACCACTCACCACTGTCGGGCCACACCTCCATGCTAGCTCAGCGGAGGCTCCGGTTGAACCTCTCCCTCTCTTCACATTTCTTTCCGACTGTAGAACTGTGGAAGCCCCCACCCTGCAGATTGGAAACCTAGTATTTGACCTGGGTATCTGCGACAAAGCAGAATTTGGTTCAGAGCTTCCCTTTCTTTGTGTCTCTTTAAGGGTTATTGATGAAATGCTAGGTGGGGCAGGAGGGCAATATAAAATTGGGTTAAATACGCTGTTGTAATGAACTGGTTCGGGCTGTCGTTCTAATTTAAAGGCATGCAGCGGGCTTGTACTTTCTTTTTAGCAATAGTGATTTTTCAAGGTTCTGTAAATCTCACACATTAACCTTGAAGCCACATGCTTTTCTGACATTCTTTGAATTCTTTAAATAGATCTGGGGGGTTGGATTCAGGGCTGGCTTTTGTTAACATTACACTCTCTGCAAAAAAAAAAAAAAAAAGGCCACTTAGCTTTCTTTTTAAAGAGCACGGTTACTGGATCCATTCAAAGGGAAAATCATGTAGCCTGCGTTTGATGATCCTCTCATGTCAAATACTAGAACGAGTTATATAGATAGATATAGATATAGATCTAGATATAGATAGATATATAGATATAGATATGGATCCTAATGCTGAAAGGGTAACTATTGACTAGAATATAAAGGGAAAAGGAAGCTAAAACAGGGTTTCTCAATGTTGGCACTATTGGTATTTGGGGCTGGGTAATTCTTTGTTATGGGGGTGCTTTGTAGAATGCTTAACACCATCCCTGCACTCCACCCACTGAACACCAGCAGTATCCCACCGACTCCCACCCCCACTGTGACAGCCAAAAATGTCTCCAAGCACTGCACTGTCCCCTGGAGTCCAATGCACCCCCCCCCCCCACTAAGGACCACTGAGCTGGCGTGACTCCGTCTGACAAGGCGCCAGTCTCTACTCACAGGTCCGTTCCCTTCTATTCTCGGAGGTGAGAGCAAGACGCCTGCACTTCAACCTGCACAGGCTGAGATTTCGCAGGAAGCAAATTCCATTCCTGTGCCTCCCCCTCTGTCACCAGGGGTAGTCATAACGGGTGATCCCTTCACGGAAATGACTAGAAAGGAGGCTACTGGCCCGAAGTCAGGATTAGAGCTTTGTTTGCCTCGACAGGGTACCTTTGTACAACTCTCGCCTTCTCTCTCGAGACTAACGTGGTATTAGTGGTGGGGGGATTGCAGTGTACGGCTCCAGGAACTTAAAAATATAAGTGCCTCAGGAGTTAAATCCAGAAGTCCATCTTTGTATGCACTGAGGGGAGATGTGCAAAGAAACCCTCAAGCAGCGATCCTCACACCGCAGCGTGTCTAGAAATCCTCTAGCAGGTTGTGGAAAATACAGATTCCTGGGCCCTGCCAGCAGAGCTCCCAAGCTGCCAGGTCTGGAGAAAGCCCAAGCATCTGCGTTGTTAATATTCATCCAAATGATCCAGATGCATATGGTCCACAAACTTCTCTTTGAAAAATCCTGCCTGGAAGATGGAGAGTAGCTGCCAGGTTTTGAGTACAACCCGGTGAGAGGCATTGCCGAGTGTTAAGGAAGGGTAAGTCCACCTGTATGGTAAAAAAAATAAATAAAAGAACCAGCTCTAATCATGCCAAGGAGCATTCCGTGGGCCAGAGGGACAGTGCTCATCGAAGGTCCAAGCAGTTGTGTCCCTGCCCAAGGGCCCAGCCTGTCCCTTTCTAAGGCAGCTGGTGTCCCCCTTGAGAAGGAAGCTCCCGTTACCTTCCCTTGGGGTATGTCCTGTGGCACCTCTCCTCCCTGTAGGTTCATAAACTGATATTCTAACTGGGTGTCTCTATACGTACAATTGTGAGCCTGGGTAATAAGCACGCTTTCCAGAAAAAAAAAAAACAAAGGCTCACGCCTCAGCATGCTGACAAAGCTCGGTCTCTAAGGCTGTGGTCAGCCCTAGGACTGTGGTCAATTACAAAGGTAAGACCAGTGGTGTGTGGGTAAATTTTTAACAGCACTTTGGGGTGGGAATCGACACCTGGATTTGTAGCGGTGGGCCACCTCCACGGTGCAAATACTCGCACTTGTACCTTGGCCGGTGTCAAGCCACCAGCCAGAGTCGGTCCACGCGGAGCTGGGGAGAGAGCACGCGGGTATAAAGCACTGTCCCCACACATCCACAGCGCGTGTAAGTCATCTCAAGGCACAGCCAGCAGAACAATGATGAGTGTGGGGAGAGTGTGGAGCAATTGTTGCTTTTGTCTTATTTTCATTTATTGTATTTACTATTATTATACATTTATGTATACAACTTAATTTTAAATAATAGCTGTTTTTAACACCCAGTCTACAAAATTTCTAAAAATTTAACAATGGGTCCCCAAGAGCTGGTACAAGCTTGCTCCAGCCCACCGCTGGAGGACCAACCAGTCTCTGGGGACTAGTGTGGGTGAATGTCACCTTCCCCAGATGACCCCTTTGTTGCAAATGTGCATATTCTATAGAGTTTCTATGCGGACACAGAACAGGGTCCGTCTTACTACCCCCTTGAGCTTAGAAATAATCCACGTGGTCTCGTGAATCCCTTAGATGTGTCTAACGTTTTTCTAGTGTCCAAAGAGCTGCCGTGGACATAATTTCAGCTGACTTTTACAACCGCCTCATGAACTCTGTATAAGAGATAGTTCCCTTGTTTTACAGTGGAAGAAACTAAACGGAGAACGACTAAACCACTTGCTCACAGTTAACCACGTCATACGCAGCAGAGCAGAGAAACAAGGAAATTGCCATTTATTGAAAGTCACCTGTGGACCAGGTGTGGCCGTCTGGTCCAATCCTCAAAGCAGCCTATGAAGTAGATGTGACTGGGCCTCTTTTAAATGTGAGGAAACTGAACTCAATGAGACTAGGCAACTTGTTCAAGATCATGTCCGTGGTAAGTCTAAGTCAGGACCAACTACACAGTGCTTCTCAAACTCTAACGCATGCCAGAACAACAGGAGGGCCTGCTAAAAAACATACAGATTCCCCTGGCTGGTGTAGCTCAGTGGATTGAGCGTGGGCTGTGAACCAAAGTGTCGCAGGTTTGATTCCCAGCCAGGGCACATGCCTGGGTTGCTGGCCATGGCCCCCAGCAACAGCACATTGATGTCTCTCTCTCTCTCTCTCTCTCTCTCTCCCCCCCTTCCCTCTCTAAAAATAAATAAATAAATCTTAAAAAAAAAAAAGTACAGATTCCAGGGCCCCACACCTAGCGATTCTGGTTCAGGATTCTGGTTCCGTGGGCTCAGGGTCAGACCCAAGAATCAGCATTTCTAACAAGCTCCGCGGGAATCTCCATGATGCTGGTCTGGGCACCACTGTGAATACCCCTCAGCTGTGCCCTGCAGCCGACCCATGGCTTCCTGGGGTTCTGGTTCCCAGGTTTGCTCTCTGTCACTGCAACACACTGCAGTGGGGGTTCTGACTCCTACACTAACCCTACAAAAGGGGGCGCTGTGTGAATATTTGTAAATATGCAAATTAACGTTTAATCGGTTGACATAACACGGTGGTTCTGAGCTTTTGTGTAGACTGATATTATGTAGAAATTTTAATTGACATGAAAACCAGTCAACGAAGACATTTTCGAAGGGTCTTGTTGTTGTTTATTGTTAATGTTCTGGACATTTGCCAAAATAAAACTTTTAAGACAATTTTGTCAATAGTCTATGTAGGGAAAGAAAAGGTACATATGTGTTACGGAACCTCTGGCATCGTATATGGCAAAATAAGCTCCCAAAACTTGCATTTTCAAATCTCACTTTTGCTTCAGGGAAAAGTGACTTCTTTTTTTTTTAAGATTTTATTTATTTATTTTTAGAGAGGGAAGGGAGGGAGAGAGAGAGAAACATCACTGTGCAGTTGCTGGGGGTTATGGCCTGCAACCCAGGCATGTGCCCTGACTGGGAATCGAACTTGTGACACTTTGGTTTGCAGCCCAAGCTCAACCCACTGAGCTACGCCAGCCAGGGCTGAAAAATTACTTCTTATTCAGCTGATATTTATACTTGGAAGATCTGCATGAAGGCCATACTTAATGATAACATTAATTATAATGTTCATGAGACAGCTTTCCATAAGGCCCTCAGCTGTGGTCATGTGATCTCTCTGCCAGTGTGGGCTCAAGTTAGAGATGGAATGGTCAGCCCCATCTCAGAGGTGACAAGCCTGTGATTCCGCAAAGACCTTGGGTATCCTGCTGAAGGTCATTCGTACTTAACTGTAAAGACAGAATCGGAACCTAGGCCCTGGGACTCCTAGCTCAGGGTAGCCCCAGCTACACAAACCCTCTTCAATTCAACAGAGCAAGAGTCTGCACACGAAGGTCGGAAACCACGCAAGCAAACCAGTGTGGTTACTTGGTAACGCCGCTGATGAAAGGACAGCAGAAGAGGACAAACTATTGGCTGAAATTAAACCACGGGCTTGAATTACTCATTTCTCTTTATTTCCCATTACCTTGGGAAAATATGAGTTCGCCTTTGTTCTTTATGGCTTTTCAAATCTGACCTAGAAGATCCTACCAGAGCTTCTGAAAATGGATGTTTTATTAAAATAGCTTAAGCTTAATATATCGTATTTGCCATGAACATTCAGGAGGCAATTCATTTTCAAATACTAAGGGCCCCATGAGTGCTCACTTGATTAAAATCATAAGTTAATTATCTTCAATGGCAATGTATGACTGGGGGAGATCTATTTAAAGTTGTTGCCCCAACCCCCACTGTTCTTCCCTTTGCCACCCTTTTAAAATACCAAGAATTCCTAGTGAGTAGTCAGCGTGCCCTGCTCAGGCACAGCGCATCAACTTACCGGAGCTCCCCAAAATGTTCATTTCACGGATGACTGAAAATACTGGTGCTTATTGTCTTGCGGGTACCTTACCCTTTCCAAATGATGAGCGGCTTTATGAGTTGAGGAACTTGGATACTTTTTATGGTTCACCTCTCCGCTGTTATTAGAAAGCCTGAGGAACTTCCAAGGAGTTCCAGTGCCCAGGCTTTCTACTGCTGGGAAGTCTCCCTACTTATCAGGAGCCTGGGCAGGAAGAACCTAAGAGCCCGTCCGCAGGTGGAGTATCGAGTGTGAATCTGGGAGGAGGAGGCTGAGTTCTCGGGCTCTGGTGAAGATCTCTCTCAGTTCCTGCCTCTCGTTCACTTTGGGCGATGCTTACGGCTGGATGGTGGAGACGCTGGAAGTTGCAGTCCTGCCTTTGGAAGCACCAGGTTTGATGGCTGTCTTGACCAGCACCCTGCATGGCATTACTTCATGTCTCCATTCTACAATGTATATATCAGCGATAGAAGTAGCAGGCAGCATTTGGAGAAGTGGTCATAGCTACTATGTTTGCAGGGGCCCGAAGAGGGAGGCTAGCCACTCTGCTATGTGCTTGTTGTTTCTTGGTGGTGCTCATTCCTTTCTGATAGCTCTGAGGACTCGATGCAATTACACAGCAAAGCCCTTGGCACAGCCCTTGGCAGGTAGTGAGCGCTCGGAAAACGGTGCCTTTCATTATAATCCTGGGAGTAGAGCCACGACCTGCAATCCTCCCCTTCCCCGTTGTCACAGCCAGAAGGCCGACCAATACCCAAGGTGCATTCTCACGGGCCTATGCAGACCAAATGCCTCAGTCTTGGGAAGTTCCTCTAGTACGTGCACGAGGTCCTGTGAACTTTGGCCGAGTTATTACGGAGCAATTACCAAGGGGATAAAGCAGTTCCTAGAGGGGGAGATCCTTTAAGTCACCCACTAACCTCCACCGATGTACATTTCTTCACCCAGCTTCCCTTCAAGTGGCCCAGCCAGGGAGGCCCGTCATCCAGCCTCCCTCTCTCCGTCGGAAGCTGTGGGTGCCAGGGAGGGGAGGGGAGGGGAGGGGCACAGAAGACTGCAGATTTGCCAGCCCTGGGCAGGAACCCATTTTATTTCATCCAGAGGGCTGCTTCCACCAGGCTTTTCAGCTGGGCAAAGATAAAGGCATAAAGCCTTGTCTCCAGGATTAAAACTAGGTTAGTCTGCACGCTTTTCATCAGAATAAGGTTTCCTTCTAAAAGGTTAAAAAGCAACTCTATTACTGTTGGCAGTGAGAGAGAGTGAGAGCAAGAGAGAGAGAGGAGACAGGGAGACACAGAGAGGGACAGGCAGGTGGGAGGGGACGGGAGGGAGAACATGAGCGTGCCCTGCAATGAACACTGCGAATTTAAGCATTCTTTCACAATCCAGTTCCACATCCAATTACCAAGTAAGGAGAAGTCAGACTGTCCGAGTTCTTTCCCTCTGGGAGCATCTCGTTCCCTCTCTCTGCTGGGCAGAGTGTCTTCCAGAGAGGATGATGCAGCACTGCAAACGGCCCAAGGGACTGCTCTGCTGAAGCTAAATCAAAGTCACTGCCTCTGTCTGACGGCTACTTGGCCGTCTTTGTGAAAGGAGCTCATAGCAGTGGACACTCAGCTCCCCGGTTCCTGCTAGCCCGAGCCCACTGACCAAGTCGGGGTAAGCTGGCCACTGTGCCATGGGCACTGAAGTGACCGGTGAATCCTGATAGACGTTGCCAGACCTGGAGGGGCAGAGCTCCTGACCGCACACTCTGGACGGGACCCAGGGGCTGACCCGCCCAGGCTGCAGAGTGAGCTGGAGGAGTTGGTTGCTCGGGAGTATTAGACCGCCTAAGTTACCGCCCACAGGAGGCCCCAGAATGGGTACTTCCAATCATGCAGCTACACCGACAGGTAAGAGCAGATGAGCCAACACTCTTGCTCTCTTCCTATGGTAATACAATTTAAATAATTTTATCTCAGAATGGACTGCAGGTTATATACAATCATCTCAAAGAATACGTCTGATATATATAAACCGAATTTAAATTACTGGCTTATGCAGTCATACAGTGAACAAATAACTAAGTAATATAATTTAAACATTAAAATAAACATGAATTACAGCAAGGGCTCCAAAGGAAATGAAGCAGAAAGAGAGAGGGAGTAACTGGGAGCCATCACTCAGGGCAGGGCGAGGAGAAGACATCGGATTGTGGAGGACGCTGTGGGGAGGGAGCTCAGTAAAGTGGTGGGCTAGCTGGTGGGAGGACTCAGAGGCGGAGAAGGGCATGGTTTGTTAAGGACCAGCGAAAAGGGTCCGTGGTGGCTCGCATGTGGCAGTCAGGAGGAGGGGGTTGAGACAGAAGAAACACACAATGAGACAGGGTTGAGGGGGGAGGGGTCAGGGCACGCAAGTCCACCAGACCACAGCGAGAATGGACGGAAGGTGACCTCGACCAAGGGAAGAACTTCCCAAAGTTTGAGCTGTTCAAACAGAATGGGCTGCCTTGGTGGGCAGAGAAGCCCCCATTCCTGCAGCTCCTCTCTGCAGTTCCCGAACTCGTGACAAGCTGGATTCTTGGGGTCTAGGGTTTGGCATCACAATTATCCTCATCACACGTTGTCTTGTTGGATTCCACCCCTCCCTCCAGCCGGAGGAGCTTTGGCACACACACCTCCAGTGTTCTCATCTGAAAGCCGTGGATGGACATTGCCAAAATGGGGCTGAGGGCCTGGCCATCCCCAGCTGGCCATCCCCAGCTGGTCACTACAGCTGCCCTCCGACGGAGGCTACAGGCCATTCCCGGGGATGTAATACAGGGCGTCCCGGCCTTCGATGGGCAGTCGATGACTTCACGGCGTCTCCCATTCCTGAGGACGCATGAGGTCTGTGTGGATACGTTACAGAGGAGAGCACACATTCCCGGGTTAGTGGGTACTTAGGAAAACTTGTCTTTTCTTTTTTTCTTTTGCCATATCCTGAGACATCACACAATTCGGGGCATTGAACTACTCACTGCATGCACATACATTGTATCACTTAATCCCGTAAGAACTAAATGCAATAGGTACTATCATCCCCATGTAACAACAGGAGAGCAAAATGAAACGCAAGCAGATGAGCACACGCGCCCCGCCCCCAGCAGCGTCTCGCTATCGCACTGTGCGTGAGTCCCTTTCTTCTGGACCTGTGCTGAGGGGACGCCTGTGCCAGCCCCGCAGGGCCCCAGGTCAGAGGAACCTGTCTTCACAAAGAGTCAGGACGTATATCTGGGGAAAGCAAATTTCTTTTTTCAGCACTATTTAAGTAAGACAACTTTTGTGACAAGGGGCCGCTATCCAATCTCTTTATGCCAACAAAACACTTCTGAGAATGCCCAGTACGCCTGGCGTCCTTTCAGCCGTGCTTCCTCATCTGGGCTCGGGGGAGACGTGGTGAAATCCACGAAGCCCCCCATCCACTCATCATCCAGGGAGAGAGGTGTGTGGCAACCTCTGTGCACTGGGCCCCTTGGGGTCCCTCAATTGATTTTTGCTACAATTGAAATGTCCCTATTGAAGGAAGGAAAAAAAATCCTAGCATTTTGCAGAAACACTTAACGTTAAGCACTGAAGCACAGCAGGAAAACCCGTTCTTTGCGGAAAACACAGAGCAGCCAACAGCCGATCAGTACGCGTGCACCCGAGCCTCCTCCGGTTCCCCTGCGGGGAACCACCGGGAGGGAGCTGGGGGCATTCGGTACCTGTTCTCCTCAGTGCTGCGGATGCTTAGGACTTTGTTTTATTTACAGAATCAGAGAAATGGGATTCACTGCAAAATAAAACATGTTAACGTTTTTTTCAACGATCTCCTGAAGATACAAAAGGACAAGAGAAGGAAGCTGCTATGTGTGCCCAACAAGACCCGCGCGGGCCCACAACGGCGTTGACAGCGCCCCGCTTCGGAGGGGCGCGGCACTGCAGCGCAGGGCTCTCGCTGCCCCTACAGAAGAGGCCCACGTGGAAGAGTGGAAGACCCAGGAAAATAAGGGCCTGGGCAAAAGGTCTTACAATCTCCTCCTCTCACGTGAGCTATGCCAGATGAGGAACGGGCGCTTCTCTGTGACTCTCTCAAAGCGTCCTCCTCAGATCACCTGCATCAGATCGACAACAGGCGGCGCAAGGGGCGACACACAGGTTTAAGGTGAGGAAGCCTGGGCTCCAGCCCAGCCCACTGAATGACACTCTCTGAGGTCGAAACCCAGGAACGTGCTTTATTTGATAAGTGACCCGTGTGATCTTTAGACGTACCTAAGTCCGAGGACCGTCGGGATTGCTTTCTTGAATGGGCATTTTGCCTATTTTTCTTTAACTAGTATAAACAACGGCTATCAGGCAGTGCTCACTTCATCCGCATCAACATTCCTGGCACTTCTGGTTATACGTTTACCTATTTGACCCTTATGCCAACCTTACCGTGCAGGACACGAATCCCCACGTTTTAGGGGAGTGAACAAAAGCACTGAGAGGTTGAGTAGCGGACCCAGTGTCACATAGCCAGGCTTGAAATCCAGGCAGAGTCTCACTTCAGCGTCCACACTCCAAACCCCAGACAGCGGATTTCATAATAAAACCTTGGCTTCTTAGAATGTGGCCACACTCCCCATGCCCATTCCTCTAGCAGAAGCCTCCTCCTCCGACCCTAGCATTCCTGCCTCTGTGCACACCTTCCGTATGCCCATGAGGAAGAACAGCTGCTCCTACTGTGTGTGACAGGAGAGATGGGGACACAGGCAGCGGCGAAGCTGCAGGCTTGCCTCTCAGCCACACCCCTGACGCCGCGACATAGACCACCTGTGAGCACTGGCATTCAAACCGCAGCTCTTAGGTTAACAAAAGTAGCAGTAGCCCATAAAATGCACTCGCATTGAATTTACCAGTCAATCAAACTGAAAATTCATGCCAGATTTTTGAGACATGAGGCCTAAAGACATGAGTGCATTAGACAAGGTCCTCGCGTGCACTCATGGGAGCAGCTCGGAGGCAAAGGCTGGCCCAGGCCACGTGCCAGTGACCTCCTCGCTCAGGACCAAGCCTGTCATCATGTCCCGCAATGCCCAGGACAGCGTAAACGCTTGATAGGTGTTTGTTGAATGAATGAATGAATGCTGTGTGGCCACATGTC
Source organism: Phyllostomus hastatus (assembly GCF_019186645.2). Taxonomy (NCBI): domain Eukaryota; kingdom Metazoa; phylum Chordata; class Mammalia; order Chiroptera; family Phyllostomidae; genus Phyllostomus; species Phyllostomus hastatus. The sequence continues at coordinate 24,123,327 of NW_025334004.1, read as the reverse complement.
AGGTCCTGTTATTAGTAGAAATGTCAATGCCCAGGGAGCAAGTTTAGTCTCCTTCCCAAGCCAGTGGTCTGGCCATGCTATGGGGTGGGGCAGGGGGTCACACCTTTGCTTGGCCATTGGGAATGTGCTGACTCACCTGATGCAGCCTCATGCACGTCGTGCTTTTACCTGGAGCAGACCACAAACCCTTGAGTTGTCTGGTCCATCCTACCATAGTGCTGGGAATCGGGCATTATTATCACCTTCGTTGTGTGTGCGAATCCAGGAGAACTGAAGGAAGGTTAGGGACTTACCCAAGCTCACTACCTGTGAACCACTCCCCCAACCTCAGAGGCGGGCTCCCTAACTCAGAGACTGGCTCTGTTCTGTCCCGGGGTCCTTCCTGCTTTCTTTGACTTGAATGCCATTTGCTCCAGTGCCCACCGGTGAGCCCTGGTCACTTATGCATTTCCTGGTATCTGGTAGCTTTCAATCCCCACCAAGTACATTTCCAGTGTGACAATTACTCCATCAGCCGCTCCAAGCAGGAGGACTTAAAAGAAGGGCCACTATTTTCCACGAGTACAATTATTGATGTGCACAGATAATTGTGCAGTAATCGGCTAATGGAGAGTGCAATCGGCCGCATGTGGGCATAATTAGCCACTTGCCCCTCATCTGGAGGGTATAATTATCAAAGCAGGCAATTTTATATCTGTGGATAATTGTACATGCAGAAGAGAATGATGGGTAGGATATCTAGTCCTTAATTACTTCTCATGTCACTATTTCTAGAAAAGCCTTTTAAGGTAAAGGTAACCTCCTGATTTCAACTGTCTGCTCGGATCAGCCGTCAGGTCCGGGTGTGGGGTGAGGCGGAGAGCAGAGCCGAGGACAGAACGAGCCAGGATCCGGGGTGCCAGGCGGAAATCTGATCCCTCTGCGCCAGCAAAACCCCAGCAACCAATTACCCTGGACATTCCGCACAGGCCCACCTAGTGGTCAGCCATCTGCCTCCACAGATGATGAGGCTCAATTTTTATCCCTCTCCACTATTGTGTATCCTTCTTATTTTAGCCGTTTTAACGTTTTCCTCATTTCGTGGCTTTATAATCTCAGAAACGCCAGTTGGCTTGGCACAGTAAGTGATTCTGTTCACCGCTGGAAGTGGGTCATTTAACGTGCTTTAACAATACCTTTAACTAGTCATTCATCTGGGGATGCACATAGAAGCATAAATTGGGAACATGTTTCTTTGTGGTTTTTCTGAAACCGTCGATGGCAGAGATTTCACAGCCTCTGCTGTGCCTCCTGCATTCTGGTTGAAACAGCTCTGCAAAACTTTTCCCACTCTCCTACTCAATCACACAAAAATACACTTGCGAACAGCCGATCCTAAAAATACATGTCACATGCAAGCACAAGGGAAATTATTTCTTAACGTGAATTGACTCTTTAGGAATATGCAAGCTGAGTAATTTTTTTAAAAAAGAAACCCCAGATCTCCTATTTTACCACCCTTCATCTCCATCACAATATTTTCTTTGGGGGGCGGGCAGTCGGCAGTGGTTGGGTACTGGCTTTTGGGCATGAAAAAAATACCTGTGATCCAGGCTGGCCTCTGCCACTTGCCAGATATGTGACCTTGGATAAAGCATTTAAACTCTCTGACTCAGTTTCCTCATCCGTAAAATGGGTTGCTCTGAAGATTAAATTGAATGCATGTAGAGTCCTTCACACAATGCTAGGCCCACTGTTAGGGCTCAAATAAGTGTCCCCAATAGTAAGAGCCTCATCTACAGCATCCTGTCTCTGTGCCAGTCACGTGACACTATGTATTACCCGTGGACAGGCCTTGCTTCCCCCCTAAGCGGACAGGAATGCCGTCTTACTCCCTCTGTAACCCACACAGCGTCATGCCCATAGGAGAGGCTCAGTGACTGGCAATGAATGAGGGCCCACAATACTACATGACACCCCACTCTGATATCCGCTGACCTCCAGCGCAATGTCATACTGCCTTCGATACCTTCCAGACCTGGCCCGTCAACTCCGTCCTCCACCCCTTCCTCCACGGTCACTCTCACAGACATGAGGTCCTCTCTAACCTCCGTCCTCATGACCTCTGCCGTCGCCCTACTCCGGCCGCTCCTGAGATGTCATCGTCTCTCAGACCTGAGGCGCCTCAGGATCCTGAGTTTTCCTTAACCTTGATTTCACCCTCCTGACCTTGCACCTTCCTGGGGACCAACTGCGCGCATCTCTTCTCAGCTCTTCTTTCAGTAACTTCACACTGATAGCTTGAAACCAGTCCTGGCGGGAGGGTTCGCACCATGAAAATTAGCAAATGCTGCAAATCGAGGCTTGCCCCCACCCCTAGGAGAACCAGTTGTTAGCCATCGTTCAGTACAACACTGCCTGTGTTTGCAGAGATCTATATTATAAGCCTGGACCCTTTCACACCTACTCCCCATCACCCCCTACTGATTTCATTTATCTTCCCATTTTTACCCCAAAGTCAGCTCTCACAACAGAACACGTAATATTACCCTTCTGGTCTCTACTTATGGGTAACCTGAGCGTTCTCCTTTCCTGACCCTATCTATTCCCCCTGTTATCCATCTCTCCCTGACTCCTAATGCGCTCCCCACGGCTGATATTCTTAACCTTCAGCTCCTGATGCCTGTATAATAGGCGATGTTTTAAATACCATTGGCTACTGTCTGTCTGTATTTAATGTTCTGATAGTCATGTTATCTCTTTAAGAGAGGGAGGGAGGGAGGGAGAGAGAGAAAGAGAGAGAGAGAGACCATACGCAGGTCTTTTAATGGCTTGCCCATCAGCCCCTTCAGAATTCTTTAACCCAGTTTTAATACTAATGTAGCCCTGCAGGCAGTGACTTCCATGTGACATTTGATGCTTTTTAGACTCACTTCAAAAATGGAATTCTTTATTGTGCATCACCGCACAACTCTCTTAAGGCGCCTCAGCCTCCAAGTGTTTACCAAAACTGACAGAGCTCTTTCCTGGAAGAAGCAAATCATAAATATTGCCTTTTTGAAAATTAAAAATCTACAGTGAGGCGCTCGCCACAACAGTGATGTATCTCAAGGTTGCTGAAATGCTGTACCCGCAGCGGACACGCTCAGGGCTCCCCTGCTGAATGTTCACTGAACCCACGCCTGGCCCGGAGGGGGCCTGAGGGAGGAGGAAGGTCAGAGGGAGGCAGGACGGGGAAGATGTGGGATGAAACGAAAAAGAATGACGACCAAGGGCCTGCAGCACAGCTCTGCGTGACTGTGCTCACGTGGCCAGGGGAGAGCCTGCAGACTGGGCTGCGTGCATTTGGCCTGCACAGTCCTTTGGAAATCTGAGAGATTTTACACAAAAGTTGAGATTTCTGGCTTTTCCCGAGACACCGTCAGTATTGGCCCTACCCGGCCGGCACATCTCCATGGGAACACAATTGTCTGGAAATGAGGAGCAGCTGCCCCTCTGAAACAGACACGCACTCTCCAGCTGGAAGCTGCCCGCACCCCCTCCCGCCCACCCGTAATTGTTTTATATCCAGCCAGAATCGCTCATTTATGTTGTCAGCGGGGCCTCTGCAGGCATCTGAGTCGGTGACTTTGACCCTGAAGGAGGCCCTGCAGCTCACCCACATCTAAAACCTTCCCCAAAGTGATGGTTTATAGAATATGGTGGAAGCTCAGTCTTTTTATGCATCTCTGAACCTTCCTCAGTGTCTTAGACAGAGTACGTGCTGGGTTCACGAGAATTAGCTTGACTAAACATCTGAGTGACACAGGCCCTCGGTGGCCTCGCTAAAACTCAGGCAAGCTGGTGCTGCCGGGACGTGAGCCGCAGAATGTCACTCACCACACACCAGGCTTTGTTCTCTGGGCAGGGCAGGGGCGGCCCTTCTGGGTGTGTGTGTGTGTGTGTGTGTAGGACACACAGTTCAAACCCGAACCCGTGGCTGAGGGAAGCTCCTTTTATCGCACAAATGTATTACTGGGTCAGGATTTCAGTGCTTAGTAAAAGGACCCGAGCCCTAATTAGCTGTTCGATCCATGGTTTTCCACTGTGGGCACGTTTCCTCATCAGAAAAGCCAGGGGTGCCAGGGGTTCAGGGTGTTGGGGCGGGGGGGGAGAGTTGCATGCTGGCTTCCTTCCGCAGTGGGGCTGGTAGAACTTGAATCAATCCCAGCACCTTCACGGTGAGTGTCTTCATCACTGAGCTTGTTAAATGACTTTAATTTTTTACATGCCTACATTCCAATGACAATAATCAACTTTGTGTTTCTGATGTAGAAGTCAGCGGGAGACTGTAAGAATGCTACTGGGTCCCCATCCTGACTTGTTCTTTACAGAATCTGGCTGCGGTGGGCTAGGGCTCTGTGACTGACAGCTCATCTTCCCGCGCCGGCACCTTCGGCCCAGACAGAGGACGAGCAAAAATCCTGCGCAGAGATTAACGAAGACTTGGGTTACACAGCCTTCAAAGCATCTGCCCGCTCGGAAAGTCACGCACTAACCCTCATACTAATTAGAGCAGAACGAAATGGGTGCCTTCTCCTTTTGGTAGAAAATTAAAAACCAAGAAACTGTTTCCCCCCTCTTTCGATGTAACCTGACACCACGATGCATACCAAGCATCTCCGTATTGAAATGAAGGATAAAGAAAACTGCCAAGGTGCTAATGGAATTCACATCTCCTCTTCTCCCAGAAACCAGAAAAAAAAAAAAAAAACAGAACAAAGTAGTTCTTAGGATCTAAAGAACCCAAATGGACCCCTTCTCAAATGAAAATCCTTTTTTAAACATCAGTAACTGTTGCAAGTCAGAGCTGATGCTTAGCGTTGCCATGTACAAAATGTTCCTGTGGAGGAAGTTCCCCAAAAGCAAGCAAGAATACGATCTTAGCAAAAAACGTGTTTACCCCATAACCAGTGACACAAAATCTGTGCGGGTTTAATTAAAGACTGCTAGCAGCACAGATATCAAGTCTCAACAAATGAGCAAAGATGAAGACAGGGATGGCACATTCAGACAACCTCAAAGCTCTTGAATCACGGGAGCGACATAAGTCTACTTTTAAAATTGTGTTACATTGTTGCAACACAAACCTATCACTCTTCGATCAATCTTCAAGAGCAGCCACTACTTGTCAAGTACCTATTTCACGCCAGATGCTATTCTCAACACTCCTTATAGAGTCTGCTCCTCACTGCAAGCCTTCTGTGTTCCATCATTGGGATTTGAATCCAGGTCTAACTAATCCAAAACCTATGCTTTAAATAATGACATGCATTTATGCAAGATTATGAATTTGACAATAAACACAGCTTTGACTGCATCTTATACTGTCCTTGTTATTTTCCAAATAGTTTATTACAGTTTTTATGCCTTCCTTTTCAGACATATTTCTTAAGGTCTTAAATTTTTTTAATGAATAATTGGACGTTGTTATTCTGTCATTATTAGATGTTGTTGGTTATCATATTCATCTTGACTATTTCCTTCTACTTCTGAATATTGCCTGTCAAAATCTGCTTTTTGTAGTTAGACATTCTGCCACTTCTGTTTCATTCTGTATGGGAAAATTAATGGATGGGAATAGGTAATTAGGAGACAATGGAAGAACGTGAGGTTTAAACTGACTAAACAATGAAGAGCACAGTGGTGTTTGTGTTGATAAAGAAATGTGCAAAATAAAAGGTTTTAGAGGAAGTTAGCATGGCAAGATTTTAAGAGTTCCCAGGTTTTCAAGTGTTTCTTAACAGCTCTTTATAAAAATACAAATGCATTTTATTTAATTATTCATGTGCTTAATTGTGAAAAGCAACTCATGTTTCTCCAGTATAACACCTAATAGATCCCATATAAAACCCTTAAAAGAGCAATTGATGAGTCAGTGACATTCATCTCAAGGCCATTGCTTAATTGTACTTTTCTGTATATTTTTGGTACTTGTCTGTTCTCTTCTCTGTCCACTTCCCCAGTGAGCAATTTAAGGAAAGCTACCGTGTTTGTTTACTTATCTCAACCTCCCCTGTGCCCGCCACAATGCCTAACCCGGAACCGACACCTAGTGAAGTCTCACTGAATGGATATGGACATTGCCTAGATATCCTTACTGAACACTGGATTGGATCCCAAGAACTACCACTGGCCCGTGTCCAGCACAACTTTCCCAGCCCTTCCGAACCCTAAGTGTTAAGCCAAGGGGCGCCCTCACCTGGATGTGCGTCAGTTTCCCTACCCCTGGCCTGACTGACTTCCAGCCTCCTCCTCTCCTCCATCAGTGTCTTAGCAAGCCCCGTGAGCATCTGCATGAATGATGATACCGAATGTCCAGCCACACTGAAGACAGCCTAGATAAGGAGATGCCTCAGCACTGGGAAGGGGGCAACGTGAGAAGCACCAAGTCAAGCTGGGGAGACAGGCAGGGGGCAGTCCATGAAAAACAGAACTTGAAAAATTCCCTCTAATTTGCCAATGAGGTTGGCGGTCATTAGCAAATGGAAGTGAGAAAATGGAGACAGAGGGTACCCAGGTTTGCTAAAAATCCTGAGAGAGAGAGAGAGAGAGAGAGAGAGAGAGAGAGAGAGAGAGAGAGAGAGAGAGAGAGAGAGAGAGAGAGAGGATAGTGCCTAGTGCCAAAACCAGCATCAAGGAAGATTTTGTTTCGGCTTTTGTCCCTTTGTTTTAAATTCTTGGTAACAGTGCAGAGACAAAAATCTAGAGAAAAAGCCAAAACCGAGCTCCTCGCCCTCAGAACTCACGTTGAAAGGAGGCCATAATCATTTAAAGAGAGCTGTAAGTCAGCCATGGCGTAACCTTCAAAGATGACAAGGAACCAGGAGAAGACGCAGAGGCCTCAGCGGACGTGGCTGTGCAACTGAATGCCATTCTGACAGTTCCTTTCTTGGAGGCACATTTGAGATGATCTGAGTTGTCATCTCCTCTAGGAAGAGTTCACTTTAATTATACAAATACTGAATATTGTTCAAGGATAAAAATGGTAAAGAGTTTGCTTTGATGTCTTCAGCCTTCCAACGCTATTATGTGAGATCCTCACCGGAGAAGCAGTGAGGAGTATGGAAATCAGGGGCCGGCCGCATAAATGAGGAACTGTGAATGTTAATGGTGCAGTCTCACCATGAACCTTTTAAAGGGCCAATGGAGAGTCTTTATTATTTCAAATATCACAGCTCTGAGGGCTCCCTGAGGGGAAGAGTGATAAATATTGATAAAATGCCTATAAAGACAGCAAGGCGAAAATAAGCCTAAAGTTTGACTTGGCTCTTTTAAAAGCTGCCTAACCTTTCATTTAATTGCCTTTTCGCAGCCAACCAGAAATCAGATCTGAATGCAAAATGTGCTGGTCGCTCCCGAACGTGCCCAGAAACATCGGCTGTAAGGGCGTTTAAAGTGCAACTGCTTTGCTCTCCATTGAGTGCAACCGACTGGGGAAACATCGAATTTCAGTCTGCGGCTGGACTGTGGCGGTGTGTCTCTGTGCCGGGTCGGGGTGGGGGTGGAGGGCAGTCCGAAGGGGTGCAGCTGGGTGACGAGCTGCCTGGAACAGTGGAAAGAGCAAGGTGTGCATTTAACCCCAGCCGTTCCATCGTGTAGCTGAGTGAGCCTGCTGACGTCACCAGATCTTTCCCCAACCTCGTTCTTCTCGTCTGTTAAATGGTTCTATGTTAGTATTTAACCTAGAGACCTACAGTTGGGGTTAATAGTCACAAGTCATTCATTCAACAAGCATTTATTGAGCGATACAGCAGTGAACGAAGCAGGCCGATATTTTAGTGCAGGAAGACAGGCAACAGAGAAAAACGAGTCAGTCCCTCACAAGTGAGGTGAGAAGGAGGGACTGAAGGAGGTGTCGCTGGCTGAGTTGCTCCCATACGGCGGTGGCAACGTGTCCCATCCCGCAGGCTCTTACTGCAATGGGACTCGGACCCTTCTCCAATGAAGAGTCGGGTTATTTGTTTCCTCCCCTTGAAACTAGATGGTGTTCCGGGAGATTTCAACCAATAGAGTGCACACAACAGTGAGGCTATGTGAATTCCAAGGCTAGAGCATATGAGATAATGCAGCTTCCACCTTCGTTGCTGGGATATTCATTCACCCGTGAAGCCTCAGCCACCGTAGAAGCAGCCCAGTGCCCTGAGGCCAGCACGCTGCGAGACAGTTCAGACCACATGGAGGGGCCACGTGGAGGGCCCCAAGACTAGAGAGAAATGCAGCCAGCTCTTGCATTGTTCTGGTTCTAGCCACCCTCTGACTACAACCACGCAAGAGATCCAGAAGCCAGAGCACCCCACCCCCAGCTGAGCCCTTCTAGAATCCGTGGCCCTCAGAGAGCAGGAGAAATAAAATGTTTGATGATGTTTTACCCCACTGGGTAAAGTCTGGGGGGAGATTTGTTACACGGCAATAGATAACCTAAAAGCAGACATATATAATAATGGTATAAGAAGGAACTACTTCTATAAAGGTATAGAAAGCACCTTTTACATAAGGGAAAGAGTGAAGACTTCACTGAGACATTTGACCAGTGAACGTGGGGAGAAAGGGTATGACTGAAAATACATGAGAGTCGGAGGGGAGATTCCCTGGGCAAAGAGCGTGCCTGATGTACCCAAGGGACATCAAGAGCCCTGAGTGTGCCTGGAGCAGGTGCGGGAGGGAGAGCCAGGAACCACAGTGCGGTCAAAGACCAGGTACACTGAGGTCTTGCAGGCCATTGTGATGACCAGTGTTTATTCTGAGTTGAGAAGCTACTGGATGGTCTTCATCAGAGCAATGACAGGATGTGATGTGTGTTTTAATAGGGACACTCTGGACGCTCTGCAAACACCCGCATCTTGATTACTACTTTCATTACAGCGTCTCTAGAATAAGCAAAGGTCAGTTGAGTATGGTTAACTAATTTATCCTAATTCCCTAAGTTACTAATGGCAGAGATGGGATGTGAGCCCACGTCACCTTTTTCAAGTCCCAAGGGAAAGTGTTGCAGAAAATTAACACCCTTCCATGACTTTGGGGCTGGAAGCTGCCATGCCCTGAGTTCCTGTGCTGACCCCTTTTGCAGGTGAGGGAAAGCATAGCACGTATAATAGTCACAAGCTTGGGATTCAGGAGCCGGCCCAAGTTCAAGTCCTGGCCTTACCACCCTTGAGCTATGTGACACTGGGTGAGTTACTTAACCTCACCTGCAAAATGGGGATAGTTGCAGGTGCCCTGAAAGGATCTGATGGGCGTAAACGGACAAGCGTCTCAGGCCCTCAGCCCAGCGCCTAGCGCGCTAAGTGCTCGATCACATCACTTTGACCATAAGCACAGGTATCCAGGGTCCCCAGATTTTCCCTCCCTCAACTCTGCACTCCAAAAAATCACCACCCTCCCTTCATCAAACCCCTATCCCCTGCCACCTCCACCTGTATTCTTTTCCTTTTTGGATTGATAGCACCTTCCCTTGTGCTGCCCTGGGTGGGACTCCTATCTCATACTTCGTGCTGAGGAATTCTACTTCACCCCTCCCTGTGATTTCTAACTTCTCTGCCTGACCACCTCGCCGAAACTGCCTAGGATCCAAGGGGACCTTAGGGACCTAGGCTACACCTTCCAGATTCTCCTTCTGCCCGTTCACACTGACAATGCTCTCCCTGTGTCCACTCTCCTCTGCCTCTGGTCCCCTTTCTCGTCTTCCTGGATGCCCCCAGAGCCTGGTCCCTGGTCCTCTTCTCTGTTACGCTAGAGGGTTTCGAACATCCCCGCTCATCAAATTCCCCACACGCTGGGCTCCGAGTTCATCAGAGTCTCCGCTTCTCAGCACCTTGACCTTGGCCTCCCGGCAGTCCCATCTCAGGCACCACAGTGGCCTTGTTCTCGCGGTTCCTCTGAGCTGCTTCGCCCCTGTGGTTGTGTTAGTCCACCTGGGCTGCCAGAACACAATACCATGGACTAGACAGATGTCTCACAAACAACAGAAACGTACTCCTCACAATTCTAGACGCGAAGATGTCGAAGATCAAGGTATCTTCTGAGAGCTGCAGACAACTGTCGTCTCACTGAGTCTTAACGTGGCGGAAGGGGCGAGGGAGCTCTCTGGAGTCCCCTTTTTAAGGGTGCCAATCCATTCATGACCTAATCACCTCCCAAATGCCTCACTTCCAGATCCCATCGCATTGGGGATTAGACTTCCTGGGGGGGACACACGGAGTCTGTAGCAGCGGATCACGGGTGGAGGGAGGAGCACGGCCTGAGAGTCCAAAACCCTGACATTGCTGCTAATGGACTCGGTGACTTGAGAAAGTCACTCTTCCTTTCAGAGTCTCAGTTTTCTTCACTGAGGATACGGGAGCTGGGACCTCGATCTCAGAGCCCGAGTCCAGGCTTACCTGTGTGACCTTGAGCGAATCATCTCGCCTTTCTGGGCCTTCTTTCCTTATCTGTAAATGGAGGAGCCTGGAGTGGGATGGTCTTGAATGGCTCCTACAAGCATGAAAACTTTCTGTTCTCCCAGACTGAAGTCCTAACTGGAATCCGCTCTCTTCCCTCCTGGCCTCCCGCTCCCTCACTCCAGCTGGAACAGTGTTTTGTTCTCATCGTGGTCCACAGCCTTCCTCTCCGGCCTTCCCGCCCTCCCCCCACCCCGCCGTGCTGAACCCTACCACCCATTGGCAGTTTCCCGGGCACCCACGCCCTCTTCCCCTCTGCTTTTGCTCTCGCTATAACCTCAGTGTGGGGACCGTGCCCTCCCACACGGCTGTGAGTCCTCCTTTGTAATGCAGATCAGGACCACCTCCCTGGAAGTGTCTCTTGGCACCCTCGTCCCGCTGCCACCTTCTAGCCATCTCCATGGCTCCCTCTGTTTATCTCCATCACGGCCCTTGTGCCACGAGATTGTCTACTCAGCTTTGAGGCCTGGCATGGCCCCACTTGTTTCATATTCCCACGGCTCTTACCACAGGGCACGTGGCACAGGGCACTGGGTGACCTGCTGCGTGTGAATGACAAGACCCGGCACACCCACCAGGGCGCCTGTGCCAGCGGGCCATGCGTTTGCGTTCTCAGAAAAGGCCAAACTTAGAATATCTGTTCTCTTGTTTCAAAGGCAAATTCTTTTCTTTCTTTTTCCTTCCATTTTATGTTTTATTGATGGTGACATAGAGTAAAAATCTAATATACATTAATTACCCACGGCCCCTTATAAATATTTTAAGTTCCTTTACACAAGCACAAACACAATGCAGTCATGCTAGAAACTAAAATTTCAGAAGACAGTTTTAAAAATAAAATATATTAGGCCTGGCCGGGTGGCTCACTTGGTTGGAGCATCATCCTGATACACCAAGGTTGTGGGTTTGAAACCCGGCCAGGGCACATGCAGGAGTCAACCGATGAGTTCATGAACAAGTGGAACAATAAATCAATGTTTCTCTCTCTCTCTAAAAATCAATTGTAAAAAATTTAAAAAATGCCTTAAAGATATAATCAGATATTAAGATGGGTTTTAACTCTGACTTTAAATATTCTCATTACAATCAAGTTCAGACCTTTACCAAGAAGTTGACCAATCTGGGGACCCTCCTGAAGATTTATTTTCCTATGATTAAAGTGGCACAGACTTTCAGTGAGCCCTCTCCCTTGGAACACCTAACCAGGATAGCACGCTCTGCGGCTCCAGTGCTGAACCCGCCTTCCCTCCCGCACCAGCCCTTGTTTGTACCCTGTCTTTAAAGATGCCTTATCTTCCGAAGGTGCAGACCTCAGAACCACCTCCGACCTCCGCCATTGTCCCCGTCTCATTCTGTGTTTCCTCCTCCTTGCTGGTTTCCGAATGGGTCCCCAGCTCTCCTCCATCACACATGATTATACCTTGCAGATCAGTCTTCCAAAAGTCCGATCCTCGTGGTGTCATTCTTCTTTTTAAAAAGTCTTCACTGCCTGCTGAAGAAGATTGAGACTCCTCCAGCTCTCATTCCAGCCTTTATGACCTCATTCTAACTGCACTTTCCTAGATCGATGGCCCATCAGTGAGAGGCAAAAACCATTGTCTTCAAAGGTGAGGAGGGACTTCAGCTGGGTCATGAAAGATGGATGGAATTCAGATTGGTCTTGTGGTCAGAGCTACAAAGGTGTGAAGAATCTTTTTTTCCCCCAGTGTTCAGTTTCCTTTAATGACCCCATCTCCCTGAAGGACAGGTGTAGGAAGCTAGGCAATGGCAAAAGATGTTTGCTTGAAGATCTTGCCCTGGTTGAAGGCTTTGCCCACAGGCTGGAAGGCCCCTCCCAGCAAAAGTCCTCAGCATCTGGCTCTCCTTGCTGGCGGGATGCAGTTTTCGCCACCTATAGAAACCTGAGTCCACCCGCCAACCTAGACTTGGCGGGAAGGCAAGTTCCTGGCCTTGGAAGACTCAGAGTCCAGACATGGAGCTGCTGCTGTGGGTTCCAAAGAGGAGGACACTGGCAAAGTCCTTCTTCTGCAGTTTGTCCAATTTCTGCAACATTCCAGCAATGAGGTTGCAACTCACGAAGGTCTGGGTGAGCTCTGTGGGGAAGCCATCCTTATCACAATGCCCCCAAAAGTATGGCAGCACCACAGAGAATGTGCCCTCATGGAGTACGTGCACTGAAACTCATTCGACACAAAGGTACTCCTGGGCAGGTGAGCAGAGGCCTCCTTGGCCTCGGGCTCAGCAGCCAGCACCTGCTCACATCTGTCTGTCTCCTCGGGAGTGGGAGCCGAAGACGTGAAGATTCTTCATCACACTTCTGTCGCTTATCATTTGGCTGACCTGGACAGCCACTTCACTTCATTTCCCAAGGTTCTATCAGGACAGAAGAGCAGAGAAAAGCTCCCATTTGATAATATCTTTGCTTTCATGAAACTCCTTTCTTTGATCAACCAAGCCTAATAGGATATACAGTAGGGTACAGTTTACTTGCTTATTTGTTTGTTTTCTCCCTGGAGACATTCCCTGTACAGGTGATAACAGAAAATCTCCTTGGAGAAAATCTTCTTTGCCTCGATAAGGAGTTTCCTGGGGGTTCTGTGGCTTACAAAAATGCAGGCCAGTAGGGACCTACTACCCTAGGTTAAGGTTACATAATGTTATATTTTTGTCTCTCGATATGAGTTGCTTCCAGCTATAAAGAACTTGGGGAAAAGGGAAGTATACTTATTTTTTTAAAAAAAATACAGGCACTATTATGACTTGAATTGTGTCCTCCCAAAAGATATGTTGAAATCCTAACATCCAGTACCTCAGAATGTGACCTTATTTGGAAATAGGGTCATTGCAGATGTAATTAGTTAAAATGAGGTCAGCCTGGAGTAGGGCCGGCCCTTCATCCAATATAATTGGTGTCTTTATATGAAGCGGAGGAGAGGCCCAGAGACTCACGCATACCGGGGGAGAACACCGTGAGATGATGGTGGTGGAGACCAAAGCGCTGCAAGCCAAGAAATTCCGAGGATTGCTGGCAAACCCCCAGAAGCTAGGGAGGGGCAAGGAAGAATTCTCCTCCACAGATTTCAGGGGCAGCATGGCGCTGCCGACACCTTGACTTTGAACTTCTGGCCTCCAGAACGGTGTGAGAATACATGCCAGTTGTTTTCAGCCACCCACATGTGTGGTATTTTGCTACGGCAACCCTACAGGCCCTCTGGAAGTCAAGGAACCCAGCTCTGCTCCCTAGATTGTAAACACTCCCTGTAGAGTCGATGAAAGTAAAAATATCCCTGAAATAAAATACCTTGAAGAAAGAGTGTCAGGAACGGCGATCCAGCTCTCCCACAGCTCTGAAAGTGGGCTGGGGCTGGCCCCACACGTGGCTTGGTCTGCAGACTCCTCTGTCTTCAGAAACTGCAGCACAGCCAAGGTCTTCGGGAGCAAAGGGCGGACCATGGGTATGGGAACGAAAAAGGACTGTTACCCGGGACTAACAATCAGCCGGCGCTCTCTACAGCTCTGTCAGTTGTGTGTGGCTGATTATTTAATGCCCATGTGATGCCAACATTGAAATATTTTGATATCATGCCTGCTGCATCCTGGAAGTTAAACACACGGCCCAGCTGCGGCCTCAGCAGATACCTGGCCTGCCAAGGGCACCACTGTTGTGTGCACAGATCTAAGCGGGACCAGGTTTCCAAAGTGACATCACGCAGATGACAATGGCTCCGGTTCTTTCTTTCCCTGATATTCACAAACAAGACCAATGCCTCACAGAGCAAGTAAGTTCCTAGATTGAGAAAAGGAAGTTTTCAAGATGATATTGGACTTCTGCTGAGGGAGGAAAGTGGGAATTCACACAATGGATTAGAAACATAAAAGATTTTATTCCATGTGTACCCCAAGTGGAAAAAGGAGGTCGTAATGGCAGACACGGGACACGGCGAACAATTGCACTACCTCTGTGCCCGGCTGTGAAGGACGAAGCGTTACAGCAATGAGAGATGAGAGAGTCTATTATTGGAAGGTTCCAAAGAGATTTTCTGAGACCTGTGGTCCAGGTTGTTGAACCAAATCTCTGAATGGACTTCAAATAAAATCTCCTTTCTACAGAAGCGAAGCTATTACTCAGAATCAGCCAAGAGCAAAAGAGCCACATTTCAGTAATGGCCTCTGGTCAGCCGTTCCCATGCCGAACCGATTTCAGAAACACCTTCATTTTCTCTGCAGCGGCTTGTTATCAGCTATACGTTCTGCTTGGAAAAGGCCAAGTGACGCTCACACTCGCACATTGCATGGATGCAACGTGGATGCAAGATGCAATAGCCCGCTCTCCCGCGAGTGAAACAGACAAGCGAGCAAAAACAGTGAAAGGAGTCGTTTGCACCTCTCCAATACTCAAGGTGGGCGCAGCAGTGCTTTGCTACTCGTGCCACCTGCCTCGGCCGTGTTCTCGGTGGAACCTGTTGAGACGATGACCCTGTGGATTTCCTGTGTTAAAGTCGGAGCTGCGTGTGCATGTAACAATATACACTCAGTCAGTGCTCAGATGTTATTGGCTGTTGATGTTATTGAATGGACAAAGGGGGGTTTCAGTGCGCTCTTAGAACCCTAAGGGTGGTGGGAACAAACGTGATGTTCCTGTGCACAAGCCAAGATCATAACTCGGGATGGTGTCTACTGCGAAGAGTCACGGGCTGGAAATCAGAATCCTGTGACGACCACCTGGTGATTTACGCTCCATTTCTTTGCCACGTGTCCCTGTTTAAGTCACCGATGATCTGAGTTTCCCCATCTCTTTCATGAACACAGCGGCCCTTCTTATCTCCAGGGGTACTGAAAGCCTTAATGAGTTACTGTCTCCTACGTGAATGTGAAATAAAGGTGCAAAAAAAGTTAACTGAATACGAAGGAAAGAAGGATTATTACCACCCGTCCTATTTCCTTGGGTAGTTAGTACTAAGGAAGAAAGTATGTTTTTGGTACATATGATTCTTATTTTCTTATTCACCCCTTTTTCATATTCCTCCTTTTCTTTTCTCTGGATCTCTTTTACGTGAATACACACATAAGGTTGTACAATTTTTTTTTTCCTTTTTGGCAGGGACTCATACAGACCCCTTCAGGGCAAAACCACAGGAGACCAGATTTGCTCATCCTTTGCTTTCTAGAGGAAAGGTACTGCATTAGCTACTATGGACGGTAGCTACTAAGGCACAAAATGACTTCGAGCATCACTTTGCCTTCAGGGAGTCTAAAACTCCTGAGGGCACGTAAGGGCATAAGGCATGAACACAAATAACAAAATCAAGCAGGTATTTTAGGAAGTGCCAAAAAGATTCGTGAAACCAAGTCTATGGACTTTTCGGAAAAAGGAAAGCTCTTCTTGAAAACCGAGCTACCTTTTCTTAAAAGCTAGATGCAGAATTCGACCGGGGAAGACGCGTGCAGGACATTCCAGGGAAAGGTAACGGTGCGCGTGAAGGCGCGTGGGGGCGGCCGGCGTGCGTGATTTCCCGTGGTGACAACCGGGAGTCCGATTTGGTTTCAAAGTGGTTGTCTGTGGTGGGTTAGGAGCACACTAGCCCTGAAAGCCATTTAGGGTTTGATCAAAGAGGGCCTTACTATCAGGCAAAGGTTTAAACAGTCCTTTCCAATATTTTTTTAAAAACTTTACAAAAAATTATTATAAAGTGGGAGCTGAGCTGTCTGGCTGAAGAGCTGTCTCCTGTTACATTCACATACTCTGGTGCCTTTGGGGAGCTCCACGGGAGCTTTAGGGCTCTACAGAGTACTCTGCATTTTGCAAGCGGCTACGGTCAGCCATGAAATGTTTCTAAGCACATAGGCGACAAAATTAGAAGAGAATATTCTGAACACACATTTGGCAACACTGTTGAATTAACTGTCAGGGGGGCACACTAGAGGCAGGAAAACAAAACAGAAATGTGCTGGTAGAACATTTGGCACCTAGTAAGCGCTCCGTAAATACCATATTTTTCAGACTATAAGATGCACTTCTCCCCGCCAAATTCGGGAAGAATAATGGTTGTTAATGCTGCTGTTGAGTCCTGCTTACATTTACATTGGTGAAATATTATGTTATTTATGTTATTAAATATTTTACCACATTTTTTTTTGCTTCAAAAATTTTTTTCTTATTTTCCTCCTCTAAATCCTAGGTGCATCTTATGGTCTGAAAAATACGGCATTTGCTGAAGGATCGCATGAATGAATGATAATAGCAGGGCAGGAAATATAGAAAGATATTGTCAAGGAATAATTTGCTGATCGATTATGGGAGAGAAGGGAGAGGTTGTGGTGAAAAAGTTCAAGGTTTCAAGTCTGGGCTCCTGAGCGGAGTGTGGCAGCACTGACAGGAAATGGGAAAGCTCAAGCGGAACTGGTGGGCGAGACTGGGTCTCAGCTATTTAGCAGGTTAAATGCATTAGAGAGACACTCGGTTGGCAATGCCCAAGGACATTTGGGAATGGGAGGCTGCGGCTTAAGAGAAAAGTCAGCTGCATCGACATAGATGCAATAATGTAATAAAGATATATGCGCGGACAAGATGTCTTAGAGAAGTCCAAGAGGTGAGGACAATTCTGGGAAATGAGGACAGCGGCATGATGGGAGGAGGAAAGGAAACGAAAAAGATAATGGTGTGGCCAGAGAGAGAAAAGAAACCACCGTCACGTCACGTCATAAAAACCAAGGGAGGAATGCTCGAAAGGAGGGAATGGTCAGTCAGACGCTCCAAGAGTCTAAAAAGGAAGAGAACCAAGAAAAGGCCACTGTACTCGGGACCTGTCACCCTCGGAAAGAAATGTCAAGCAGTGAGAAAGGAGGCCTGATGACTCTGGATTCAGGAATTCACGCAGGGGGCGGAAATGGAAATAATGAGCTAGGTCAGGCTTCCCAGAATTCCAGCAATAGAAGGAACAGGGGAATCAGACAGGAACTAGATTACGAGAAACATTTTTCTTTGCTTTTTAAGACCTGGAAGAATCTCAAGCATGTTTACAGGCAAAGGGGAAAGGACTGATGGATGGGAAACGGACAGTGAAAAAAAAAATTACAGTCCTGTTAAATTTTCTGAGTGATGAAAGCCATACTTGGAGATACAGTAAGTGAAAACAGAATGGCTTAAACATGAGCGTGTCTTTTAATTGGCCAAGTGTTGCCTGTAAGGCTGCAGCTTAAGAAACTCCATGAACTAGGCATTACTCGGAGAAATGCTCAGGTGGACCCAATTTGTCATCTGGCAGGAGACGAAGCAGCAGCTCTCGCAGTTGGCACTCGCAGTTGGCACGGAAAACACAGGTGCTCACCACCTTGAGACGCCGTTACGAGCCACCGCGGCAATAGGCTGCTTGTGCAAACACTTGCGTATACTGAGCTGCAATGCGAACATTTGCAGACTCTGCATAAAGCAGTTAAAACTCAGTCCTTGCCAAGGAGAGCCTAAGTAGACATGAGAACCAAACGTAACGTGGTGCCCCCTGAGTTGCTGGGACAGGAAAAGGACATTAGGTAACAACCAAGAAAATGTGGTTGGACTTAAGTCCATAAAGGATGGACTTCAGTTAGTAATAATGTACCAATGTTGGTTCATTGTTACAAGTGTACATACTTATACGTTAAGATGTTAATAACCGTGGACACTGGGTGTAGGATATATTGGAACTCTGTGCTGTCTTCTCAATTTCTCTGTAAATCTAAAACTGTTCTAAAGAATAAAGTCTACAGGAAAAAAACCAAACAAACAAAAGCAAAACTCAATCCTAGCCTCAGGGAAACCACACCTTACCTCTAGCCATTTTCAATCTACGAGACATGCGGGGGTGTCCAGCCTTCCAGTGTCTCCGGGACACCCGGGAAGAAGAAGAGTTGTTTTGGGCCGCACATTAAATACACCAACACTAATGAAAACTGATGAGCAAAACAAAGGTTTTAAGTAAATTTACGATTTTGTGTTGGGCCACATTCAGAGCCATTCTGGCCACAGGCGGCCCACGGGTGGCGGGTAGGACACCCCAGTTAGAGCACAGATGTGTGGGTTGCCTGGAAACGAGTGAGGGTTTACTATCGACATACACGGACACACACTAGTAGGGTGTGCTCATCCTGACACGACACGTACTTCTCTGCCTAGGGATTTCGTGTGTGTGTGTGTTCCGCTAAGGTCTGACTACACATGCTGTTTGGGCTACTGGAAAATGCAGGGTCCTATTCGGGGCCTGCTTCTGCCGACAGCGACAGAGCACACACTCAGTGCAGCAACAGAGAACCTGGGCCCTGGGTCAATGCTCAGGTTCAAGTCCTGCCTCCACCACCGGTTGGCTAGGAAG
This sequence comes from Phyllostomus hastatus, assembly GCF_019186645.2. Classification (NCBI taxonomy): domain Eukaryota; kingdom Metazoa; phylum Chordata; class Mammalia; order Chiroptera; family Phyllostomidae; genus Phyllostomus; species Phyllostomus hastatus. The sequence continues at coordinate 24,104,522 of NW_025334004.1, read as the reverse complement.
TCCGGCCAGGGGCGCACGGCCTCTCTGCGTCTGTTCCCCACCCAGATGAGGAAGACGACAATGGAGCCTGCTTCAGAGGGTTGCAGTGAGGGTTAGATGAGTGTAGACATATTTTCTAAAACGACTAAAATCAGCCTCTGGGGAAACATGGTTAACCTAAACGAAAGGTATTACTTTGTTAGGTTTAAGCCCAGATCAATGTGATCTGCTAAAAATTCCCAATATAAACTGCATCTGTTGGTTCAATGAACAAATTTAATTACAAAAGCCTTCAAGCAAGGATAGTCTACAAATTTCGTGTGGTGTTAATGAATGTCAGAATCAACTTTAAATCTGATCCACTTCCTCCCCCAGTGCAAAGATCCACCGGTGTCCCGGGCCTTCAGGTGTCGGGGTTAGCACCTGCAGAGCCAAAGGGACTGGCCCGCTCCTTCTTTAACTCTGAGAGGCCCCTCCGTGGAGTGGGAAGACTTAGTTCATCCTGTGCTAAGCCACGTTCCATAGTAATGCTCCTTCAGTGAGTCAATGCAGACTTTATTAAAATTTAAATTTTTAACATAAAAATGCTTTGAAAACAGTCTGTTTTATGGTTCGGAATCTTTATTTGATTAGTGGCATGGTTGGTTCTAGCAGATATTCTAAAAAAATTTTTTTTCAATGTATTTAGTATGCACAGAAATCTTCCCTCCATCCCCAATGTGTACGGTGTGAGAAGGGAGGCAGGAAAAACGGTCCTTTCTCTCCCGGTGACTAGCCCATTACTTCAGTATCAATTATGGCATGATCAATTCCCCCCACTGGTTCACTCTGTTACCTCTATTTATATTAGATTACTGTGTGCATTTCAGTCTATTTCCGGACTTGGCGTCTGCCTCATTGGTCTGGCGGTTTATTCCTGTAACCAGTCCTGATTTCATTACTGTCACTTCATAATACATTTTCATATTTTGTGTTTTCTGTTTTTGATTTAACATTTGCATTAACATTTGATGTAACATTTCCTGGAGTAGGGGTCCTTTGTTGCACAACACAGGGAAGGGTTGAGAATGATGGAAACGGGTCAAGAGGGCATTTTAAATCTCTTAGAGCACCGAGTGTCTCTCTAACAGAGTGGCTTTTTGCTTTTCCATCTAAGACAGTGGTGGTTTTGGAGAGTGAGTAGTAAGAAGTCTGAGTGTTCTGCCAATGAACTTCTTGCTTGCTCTTCTCCTTCTGTCTTCATTGTGTCTTAAATATATTCAAGTTGAGCCTCAAACTTCGCTGAGCCAAACATAGTTTGGGGGAACCAGGCAACCATTCCTGCTAAGCTCAGCTCCTGCCATTTCTTCAAATCTCCTCTTGATTCTACTCACAGTCCTGTTTACCCAGAAAGGATCAGATAAGACGTCTCTATAAATTTTATTTCCTAGACATATACATGAGTGCACATAATATCCATTTTCTCTGATGTTGTTTTTCTAAAAATAGGTCACTGAGGTTATTGTTTTGTTTCCCTCTCCCCCCCCCCATCAGTTTTTCATGAAGAGTTAGTTACCTGCAATAGCGGGTGTGGCTCAGTGGATTGAGTGCCGGCCTGAGAACCAGACTCACGGGTTCAATTCCCAGTCAGGGCACATGCCTGGGTTGTGAGCCCAGGTCCCCAGTAGGAGGTATGTGAGAGGCAACCACATATTGATGTTTCTCTTTCTCTCTTTCACCCTCCCTTCACCTCTCTCTAAAAAAAATAAATAAATAAAATCTTTAAAAAAAGGTTAGGTACCTTTTCATTGAAGTTAGTATACTAATTAATATTTTCATTTTTACCATCAATTTTTAGCTCTTTTAGTTTGTTCAGTGAAAGGTTTCCATACATTTCCACTTCCAACAGAGAAGAGGAAGAGGCAGACATCACAACATAATCGGAATAGGCTCTGAAGACACAGAGCCTGGAGGGAGGAAGAGAGGGAGGGAGGGAGCAGGGGAGGGAAAGAGAGAAGGAGGGAGAAAGGGAGGGAGGGGAGGAAAGAAGGTATATACGGCTTCTCTGTTGGACTGGTGGGGTGTCAAATGCTTCCAGGCTGTCAGCGGGTCTGACCACCGCAGGAAGGTGAACTTCCCATCTGCTCTCTCCTTCCAGCCCTGCGTCCCACTTGCAGGGAGAGGATGACTTCCCAGCCCTCTGTGCGCCACATTCTGATGGTTGAGAATGAGAAAGAGAGACTTGGCAAAGATGGAAAGGCCCATGGCCCCTGGAGTCAGAGGGCCTCACCAAAACTGTCAAGAAGGACTGAGTGACTCGTGGGTCCTCCAAGGAACCGGTCTCTGGGCAGAGGCGACGACAGCCCTTCCTCAAAGCCTGGCTCCATGTCACTGTGACTGCTCTGCAGAGGACAGGCCCGGAAGGTGGCCCAACTCCAGTGGCAATGAATGGATGTGGAAGAAGCAGCCCCATGGAGCCAGAAGAGTAGACCCAGAGTTTCCCCATGAGTTGGCAGCTCGGAAGCTGCTTCTTACAGGAAGCCCTCTCTGACCCCTGGGCTGAACCAGGCAACCCTGAGTTCCTACAGCCAGGGGTCCCTCCACCCCAGTGTGGCTCAAGCTTCATCGGGCACATCTGTCCCATCCCTCCTCTGTGCTTCGCGGGCACAGACTATGTCTGTGTCCCCTCAAGAACTCTCAACCTAGGTCCAGTGACCCTACCATGCACTGCTCAGGCTGAGAGGGGTCTGTTTCCTTCTAATTTCTCCTATTCCACGCTGGGTACACACTGTCTTAACGCATTACACTTGGGTGTTGCTGTCAGCAAGATAGAAATGGTCGGTGTGCCCTGGAAAATATTATGAAGGAGCAAAACATTAACAGTTTGCTACTGACAAGCAATCAAAAGATAAGACTGATCAGAAAAAAAATTTGTTAGAAGCCCTTTATTAGAAGAGCCAATTAGATCTACGAGGCATGAGAGACCAGTAGCCTGATGACAAGAAGTGAAAGCTGGTCAATAAGAATTAGTCAGTAAAAGTATGATTTCAATCCTGGGGTTAGAGAAATGAGTAATTTGAAAGAAGCACAGCATCAGCTACACTGAATATGTTTTTTTTTTTCCGGGAATAAGAAAGAAACCAGAGACTATTCCACAGATACGCCATGATTGGAGCTTTTAAACACACTGCTTCCAAAATGAAGAGTAAGGCAGAAATGAAGGCTTGAGAAGCAAAATATGAGACCCGAGAAACCATAATCAACGACTTCTCCGAAAATTTCAACACCGCAGCAAACTCTCTGTTTTCGCCCATGGCCAAAAAAATCTCCCTATTTGGGCTTGGGAACATTTGTATGGCATATGACTTGGAAGTTACACTGGCTATAGCGGTATAAGTGCAAGAGTTGACAAAAAAATTTTTGAAAGGAAAAGAACAGATTGATTCTACCAGATTCATGCAGGAATAAAAATATAAAGGCCAGTGCTTTGGGTGTCTCCATACAGAGGTTCATCTTGTGCAGGAAGAGGTGACCAATTTTCACAGACGTAGGATCCACAGCCAGAGCGTCCAGTCTCTCGCACAGGTGCGGGCGGGCAGAGCTCCCAGACACGCCCCAGGTCTCTCCCTCGCCCCCAAGGAGAGGTGCTAACTGGCCCGACCGGCCACTGTCCCTGTACCCAACCGGTTCGGACACTGACTGTGTGAGTCCTGCTCTGCAGCTCGGAGTTTCCCTGATTTCCTGTCGGAAGCACGAAGCTCGGACCCGGGCCGAGCACACAGTGTTCAACTGGCCACCTGGGCTTCCAGAAAATCGTCCTTCCAAGAGAATGGACACGGGTGCCCAACGCTTTGCTGGGGCTCTTTGTCTTTGGGGACTAGGAGACTCCGAAGACGGCCAGAGGAAAGAAAGAAAATCTGTGGAGCTGAAATCAGCGGCAGTTAAAGACCTGCAAGACATGAAGCAGGAAGCAGCTGCTCCAGCAGCAGCCCCTGGAGTGAGCTGAGCAAATGCCACCTGGCTGCTGGCACGTTTGTACGTCACTCTGCTGGAGCCCCTGCCCTGATCCTGACTCGTTGGTGCCCTGCTCCTGGGGTGTGGGTAAGATCAAAGGAGATGATGCACTTAAAGCACCGAATAATAGCCCTGGCACAGAAAAGGCACCCAGCGAAGAGGTAAGAATCATGGCATATTCTGCAGCCATTAGGATACATCTTAAAAATGAGGTTAGCCCTGGCTGGCATAGCTTGGTGGATTGAGCTCGGGCTGCGAACCAAAGCATCGCAGGTTCGATTCCCAGTCAGGGCACATGCCTGGTTTGCAGGCCACGGCCCCCAGCAACCACACATTGATGTTTCTCTCTCTTTCTCCCTCCCTTCCCTCTCTAAAAATAAATAAATAAATTCTTTTTTTAAAAGTCTTAAAAAAATGAGGATAAATCTTAAAAACCTAGTTGAGTGAAAAAAGAAAGAGACAGATATATAACACAGTACCATTGTATAGACTGATGATACCAGTTTGCACAGTCTGTAAGAACACATACAAATAAATTAGCACCCCGCCAACATGCTAGAATAATTACCTATGGGGGAGGAGCAGGATGGGGGAGTGATCAGTGAGGAAACAGAAACGGGAGATAAATACTCAAAACCAGAGCAGGCACGGAAGACCGTCACAATGAAAATGGGGCAGGATCAGAGAAGTGTAATTTACTCCACTCCCTGCATCTGAGGTTAAAAATAAAAAGATAATAATAGTTATTATTAATAACCCTAGACCTTCGCCAGCTTTTCAACTGCGAACTGTTGGAATATCCTTCAGATGGCCCCCTCCTGGTCTTGCGCGGGCAGGGGAGCCCTTTTCTCCAGCTTTCTGGCTGATTTAACACACCAGGGAACCAGTATACAAAAAGGCCCGCGGCTTTCCTGTGTAGCCATTCCGGACTTCAGAGCTAAATTCCCGTCGGTTCTACACATGTGATTTCATCTAAGAAACCGGAGCCAGGTTGGAAACGGACACAGAAAGAAAGGTGATTTATTATATTGTTATTCTCCCTTACAAGCGTGGGGTCGGCTGCCTCTTTTTGTCTATTGGTTTAAGGCAAGAACGACGTACCATGGTCATCATTATCAGGTCCCTTCACAGGCACGCTCTGGCCACGTGGTTGCAGCAGCCTCGCGCCCTCCCCCTCCCTATGCACAGGGAGTCGTCGTGGCGACTGGGCGGTGCGAACTCTCGCCCTTCGCTGGGCTAGTGCTGGCACAGCAGAAAAGAGAGGATCGAAAAATGTTTGGATTTCAAAGGTAACGGAAGGAAGCTGGAAAACAACTGCTCGCTAAGCCCGCGAGGTTTGGTGAAGACAGGTGCAGAGTTGCATTTTCCCGCTGACCGCTGAAAGAGTGCGGCTAGGATGGAGCCTTTTTCCTCCCTTTTCAAGGTGAGCACCACGCGTTAGCACGATCGGTGCTCTCGGGAAAGCAAGACAAATGGATCTCGGGGGTTAGGTTTGTGCTTCCACTATCCGTTCTAGGACTGAAAATATGTTCCCGCACCACGTTTTCTGCTTGTGCCGACCATACTCACTTCTGCGAACTACTGCATGTTCGCAGTGGCACTGGTTTCATGACTAAGGCAAACTCGGTCTTAGCAGCTGATGAAGGACCCTATCCTGCCATCTGCAACAGGGCTGGCCACTGTCTCCCTGGAGAGACATCTCACTGCCTGGGTTTCATGACAAAGTCCTGTCCCTATTTTGTCTTCGAGGGACTCTCTCTTGAATGGCTCATTCTGTTCGACTTTCTCCTCCCACCTGGCAAATCAGTGACATTCGCCTGTTGTCAGTCCATGTGCAGACATAGCACCAGAATCTGGGAGGGAGCAGAGCTTGAAGACAGAACAGCACCTTGTCCCATTGCTTTGGGCTCAGTCACAGTATCTCGTGTGACCTGGATAATACGTAACATTCGGGGAGGATACAAAGTCCTCTGAAGGGCGTGTGAGCTGTTCAGGAAGTCTAAGAAACTTTGCTCTACCTGTAGGTATTTTTAACGGTTTAATTCCCAGGCAGGAATCAGCCCACTATCTCTGCTGTGGGTAGGTCTCTCTTCTCCTTACTCCTTCCTCACTGGTCTCTGTCATTATTACACCTTTAACTTTTCCTTCTGTGCAAACACTCCCAGGTCCCCAGTCCAGAGGCTTTTTGCTTTTCGTCAGTGAGTGTCTTCTGCAAGCATCTGTCTGGAAACTAAAACGTGGGTTCTAGGGTCAGACTGCCTGGGTTCATATCTTAGCTCTGCACCGGTCAGCTGGTGTAACCTTAGGCAAACTACTTAATGTATCTGTTCTCCATGCCATCATCTGGAAGACAGGGACATGGCACCTACCTCGGGGGGGGGGGGGCTGCTGTGAGATTAAATGGGGGTAACACGGCACTGGCATGCAGTAAGTGCTCAATAAGTACTTATTGCTTTCCTGGCCTTCAGCCTGGAATAGTGCACATGCCCAACAAATCTTGCAAATAATTTCAAGTGGTTTCTGAACCCACTCTTTGGAAGAGCACCCACAAACTCAAGTTCTCCAGGTCCAGCAATCACCTCTGTTTCTATCTGACTAGGCCCCTGGGCAGCACTGAGTGGTCTCTCCTTCCAGAAATATGCTTGGTCCTTGGACCCTCAGGAGGCCGCTCTCCCAGGGCTTTCCTCCTACCGGCTCTGGTTTAGGATGACTGAGGGCTCAGCTTCCCCACCTACCCTCTCCGAGAATGGTGGCCTGGTCCCACAGTGTTAGACCCCCGTCATACCCTGAAGACTGTCAGCTCATCAGCCCCCGTCTCTCCTTGAGACTCGCCCACCTGCCGACTGGAGCGAACAGTTGGCAAACCAGCCTAGGCACAAAGGAGTCTTCATCTCCTTGGGAATCCCAAACCTGCCTCGCACCCAGTCTCACCCCTGCCGGACACCCTTCCGAAAGAGGAAGGAACCCACGGCGGGAGTGCAGTCAGTAGGTGTGTGGGGCTAGGATTGGAGCTGTGCCCTGGGAAAGGTGAGCAGTGGGCACACACCAGTTCTCTCGGCAAGGACTGGGGTGGGGAGGAAGGGCGCCTTGGTGCCAGTGGCCAAACTCAAGGCACGTGAGACCGGCAAGGTTAGGAGACAGCGACCAAGTTCAGGGCAAACAACAGGGAGTGTTCTGAGGCCCCCAAAGCACGTGCATGTTGCTGCCTGTCACTGCACAGGTGTGGGAGAAATAAGACTCTTTTGCAAGAGAGAGTTTTGGGGGAAGCCAAATCACAGTTAGAATGCAACGTCGCAGAAAAGAGGAGAGTCATCACAGGTGCTTATAACCAGGCATCATTTTCCCATCCTCTACATTCTCATGGTCCTATACAGATATAGATTCCTTTCCACTCACTAAAATGATAAGCTATCTCAAACATGCAGAAATTTATAGACTAACGTTGTAGATATCCTCATACCTACCACCCGGCTTTAACGTGTGCACCTTTTCAGTGGCACCTGCTATGTTGTCCTTTTACACACTTTATTTTCTTTTCTTGCATTATAGAAAAGTGCCTAGGGCGGCAGCTCACTCTTCTCTTTGTATCTGAGAAGCCCTTTACACTGCGTTTTACATACATCAGGTCCCTAATATTTGCTGAATTGAACTGTGTTCCTGAAAGGCCTGGGAGACCTTCAGGAAAAAGAAAAGCGTGGCAAGCAGCATAAACTCTTCTTACAGATTGGAGAGGCTGCAGCTATGTTTAAGGTATATTCATTCAGAAAGAACCCCTGGGAAGGAAAGGACAGTGGCTGTGTCCGTAGCATATGACAATAAAAACTTGTTTCATTGGCTAACATCCTCGGCTCATGTTTCTGATTCCGGAACCAAAGCCGCCATGACAGCCAACCCAAATCCAAGCTTTTCCTATAGGCAATCCATTTCTGTGCCCTCCTGCACACTGAACTCATTTCATTGTTTAGCAGGTTGATGATTAAACAACATTTATGCCCTTGGTCAAGTCCCAGTTTCTTTGACTTCTGCCGTAATGCGTGCCTTTGGCCACAAATCCAGGCAAGTACTGCCAGATGTATTAGAATCCCTACCATATCCCTCCGTAACACAGAGCTGCATCAATGACTTACCAGAACTCCCAGGATTGCCACTAGAATGGACTGGACACCACAGGAAAGGCCTTGGAGTGTATCGGCAAGTTCTCTCATAGCGCTGTTAAGCTCCCCTTGGCTGCTGGGGCGTCGTGTTGCTCCAGGGACAACACCGTGGCCTCAGGGGACCTGGACTGGCTCCCAGAGAGGCGGCCACATGCAACAGTGACTCGGAATCACTCAGACAGCAGGTGCTCTGGCTGCAGGGCCACAGGAGCTTCATCGTGTGAAGCTCAGCCTCTGCTGGCTCGTGTCCACAGTATACCCCTGGATGCCCTTTGATGTACGGGCAAGCTTCCCCCAGGCCCCGCAGCGCTGCCGGGCCGACTTCCTGGGCCCCACCCTGCACGTGGACTTCACGGGCCACAGGTGGGTGCTGGAGGCCTGGATGCATGGTTGCGATGTCAACAACGAGGAGCTCCTCCCCCTCTCCTGTGCATTGTCATTGGCCCCCATCAGCTGTGCTTGGAGGCTAAGGAGCACGGGCGATTACAGAAGTATCGGCCTGTTGTGCTCACCAACCATCAGGTGGGCCGGGCGCCATTGGAAGAGCAGGTCTTGCCCAAGGAGGACAAGCTCGGCCTGCACCCTGATGAAGCCAGGGTGAGACCCTGAGCCCTGGCGGACTGTTGGCCTGGGCTTCGGCTGTGGGCGTGAGTCGGCCTCAAATGTGGAGTGGCCGAAAGAAATCAGGTGCAGAGTGTTCCCTCGCTGGGTTTTCAAATTAGGGGCCTTTCTCCCACCCACTTCGTTCCCTGTTAGCTGGAGCTAATCCCCAGCCTTCTTGGTCCAGGACTTGGGGAGAGCGGAGAGGCCAAGGCTGACTCCTGTGCATCGCCACTGGAGTTAGTAATGACCCTCACACATGAGCAGGCCCCTTTCCGTGGGCCTCACGGTCCCCCTGCCTGCGTGTCACCTTTGCCAGGTGACTCTCAAGCTCTCTTGAGAGTCCTTTTAAACTTTGAGCTTGAATGTTTATACTCTCATTTCCATAAGTAATATGTTTGCTTTAATTTTAACATTATTTTGACATTATCATCTCAAAGGAAACTGGAGAAATAACAGCGGCATCCTGTGTGCCCTTCACCCAGCTTCCCCAGGTGGCGACGCTTTACAGAAGCAAAACTAAACTGGGAGAGGGACACTGGCATGACTGTGGGTGTCACAGGGAAACTTTTGGCAAAAAAAAACCCCTGCTTTTACCATGTACGTGTGGACAGTGATGTTAAAGGGACTCGGAGGGATAAAGGACTGTCTGATCTGGAAACCGCTGTGCAGCCAGGGCCTCCGGGTTGTGCTGTGCTCTGGGAGCCCTGAGAACACAGAAGGCAATGGGAAGGAATAGAAGTGCACGTGGCTGGTACCCAGCCAGGTTAGAGTAATCACCCTTTTCCAATGGAAACATTAGAGGGATGAGGCTAACCCTGTCACCTCACCAAGGTAGCCTGAGACTGGTTAATAAAACAAGCCGATGAACAACCACTATCAGCAGCAGCAACAGCAATGGTAGTGGCAGCTGGGCTGGGTGGCTCAGTTGGTTGGAGTGCCGCCCCATAAGCCAAAAGGTTGTGGGTTCGATCCCTGGTCAAGGCACATACAGGAGGCGACCAATCGATGTTTCTTTATCACATCAATGTTTCTCTCTCTCTCTTCCCTTCCTCTCTCACTAAAACTCAACAAACATATCCTCAAGGGAAGATTTTAAAGATGGTAGTGGCAGCCTCCTTAGTTAGGGTGACAATGGCCATCTGGTTTGTCCTGGGTGGGCCTGGTTTATACCTGTTTATATCTAGTTTATACCCGATCAGTCAATGTCTCTGAATCATTTTGGCACTTGTCTTTCGCTCTCTGAAGCATCTGGGTCCAGGTGGTAAATGACATAGTCACCCTATTAACAGCCCCCCACCTAAACTTTTTTACATCACATGACTACCTTATGTGGATGGGACTTCCATTATTTTTATTTGTGCAGTGTCCTGACAAAGGAATTCAATAAGACTCCCTGCTTTGTCATAGGAAGCCACACTAAGCATCACAAACAAGTCTCCATTTTTGGCAGGCTTTCTGAACATAACACAAACCGCAATAAATCCATTCACCCAGGTGCCGCCATCACAAATTGTGGCGACACAATGTGGCTTCCTTTCCTCGGGGAAGGCGTAAGCCATCACAAAACGATAGGAACCAAAATGTAAATTACACAGTACAAATGTTCAACATTGAAAGCCCAGGACTGTGCTTCCTGCATTGAAGTCAAAACCAGCTTAAATTTCAAAAGCGACAACAAAAATCCAGGATGGCTTTTTTTGTAGACAGGATCTCTCCCTCTTGCTTTTATTTCATCTGCATCAGCCCCCAGAAAAAAAACCCACAACATTAGAATAATAATGAGTAGTTATAACTATATTTTCAGCCCAGCAATTTCAGCCCCGTTCTCAGCAGTAACATTTCATTAGAATCAAACATTTCCTCGATGATTTAAAAACACAATGGAAATCTGGCACTTTGGGAGCTCATGTGAATACAGCTTTAACTTCTTATTTTCCAAAGAAAAATGAGATTTAACATAAAAAAACGAAAGCAATGTCCCTGAGAGTTCTTTAAAAAAAATAAAAAGGAAACTCAACCTGCTGTACACATTAAATAATTCAAATCAATGATCCTTTTAAGCCCTCAGCAATGCATGAACCAATGGGGGAAAGCAATCTAATACTTCATGCATTTAGGGAATTGCATTAGAAAGACTTTTAGTCCGCTCCTGCTTTTATAAATGCAAATATATGCAGAGCAGACAGACGAGGATCTGTACAATTTAGCAGTGATCAAAACTTGTAATTTTTGAAAATGGGACAGATGTCCAGACTCGTTATATTAAGATGCTTCTTATTGAAAAAGAAACCAAACAAACAATCCAATTCCACCTCCTCCTTAAAGAGGACACAAATAAACAACACCACCACAAATTAGAATAAGCTGTATGTCAGCTTCTTTCTTTCATAGATTCCTAAAGTTGAAAGGCAGCTTAGGATAGTGGAATAAATATTTCTTGTATGTGCCACTGCATTTTCCTGTCCCCAAAACACAGAAATGAGGGGACGTTTCCTCATCATTTCCCCATCACAGGTTAAAGGTTAACTTGGCGATTAGCTGGATCTGTGGTTCTGTGTAGTACTCTCTCCTCGAGTTACAGACAAAAAAAAGCAGCCAGACAATCTGCTTTAAACAGTCAATAAATATGTGTGGAAAGAATGCTGTCTTCGTTCACTCAGACTTGTCGAGGGCCCGCTATCTTCTCATACTCGGAACAGCAGGACTCCCAAGGTTTATCTGATGACCCTGAGTGTCTACTATGCGCCAGGCACTGGGGAAATAAGGAAGCAAACTTAGTATCTACTCTCAAAGAACCCACAGTCTGGTGGGGAAGACAAATAAATGCGTAAGTCAGGTGGGGTGCTAAGGATGGCAGTGAGTGTATGCAGGAATGGATGGATGCATGGCAACTGAGGTGAGGATGGATTATTCTGACCGGGCCATCAAAAAAGACGTCGTTGCCCTGGCCGGTGTGGCTCAGTCCCATACACCAAAATGTCATGGGTCGGTTTCCCCATCAGGGCACATGCCTAGGTTGTGGGTTCAGTCTACGGTTGGGGCACATACAAGAGACAACTGACCAATGTTTCTCTCTCATGTCGATATTTCTCTCCCTCTCTCAATCAATCAGCATGTCCTAGGGTGAGAATTTAAAAAAACACAACTTCATTACCATAAACTTTGAGTCTTGAAAAATTGCTGGTGGACAAGGTTGAAAAGCCACCTAGTGAGCAAAGGGGAAGCAAGTACAGAGGCACAGACAGGCCACTGGCAGAGTGGCCGGCACTGAGATGGCATGCGTTCAATCAGATCTTCATGCAAGAATGTCTATATGCCGGGCAGGGTGGGAGGTGCCCAAAATATGGTCCCTGTCACACTGTATAATATAGATGCTAAGGATTTAAACGGAGTGATGTCACCATCAGCTGCATTTCAGAACAGCCCCTCTAAGGGTGAGGTGGGGCATGATGACGCCAGGACGAGACTGGAGGTGTGGAAGCCGAGTTATGGCCGCTGCAATAACGCAGGTAAGGGACGATAGACCCAACCAAGCTTACCCACCATGCGGCCTCTGCTTCATTGTCACACAGCTCCTATGGTCATAGGGTCCATCCTCATTCTGGGCTGGAACCAGCCTCACTCTAACTTGCTATTTTGGGGCCTAGCTCTGCCCTCTGGAGAAATTCAGACGTGAGGAGTCTGAAATGCCGGGTCTGTGTTCATGTGCAATTGCCATCAGTGAAATTCAGATAAATTATTTATATTCTTCTAACAACAAAATAAGCAGCAAAGGCATACATTCCAAATGCTCCTTAAATCTCTTGCCTTAAGCGTTTACTTACAGGAACAGAGGTAAAGGAGGGAAGGTGCTTTTTACAAATCTTATTTTTTAAAACTCGAGCTTCACAGATGTTTGCTAGGTTTTGAAGTCTGTCTTCGCTTTACTTTATAAATGAACCCCTCTTCTGGCTTTTTAGTTGCAGCAAACAGGGGAATGTTTGTCTTCATTCAAGAGAATGGCCATTCTGAGGCACCCAGGCCTCTGCTCAGTGGCCAGTATTTCCCATGACCGAGAGGCAGGACAGCGGGAGAGGTCAGTTGTTAGTGGTTCAACACCCCGGCTCTCTGCTTTCACTTCAGAAATTCTACCCTCTGAACCTACCCCTCTGGGCCTACGACTCTAGGAATCTTGTTGGGAGTTTTAGAAATAGCCCTCCGGCCCAGTCCAATCTGCAGCGCCAGAGCAAGATGGTGGACAGAGGCATCTGTCCCCACCACCGCGGACCCTGGTCAACCAGATGTCTGGTGTGTGGCAATAGCGCTTTCCTATTCAGGGAGGCCAGGGATTAATAACACGCTCCTGAGCTTTGTTCAGGAAACAATAACTAGCATTTTTATGATAAAAGCTTTCAATCATATGTGAAAGAGTAAAATGAACTCATATGCTCTTCTTTGAGATTCGACATCGACATTTTGCCACACTTCTTCCTCTATCCTCTGCTTCCACTTTCTTCCTCACACCCTCCCCCCTTCCTTCCTTCCTCTTTCCTTGCTGTAGTATTTTTAAGCAAATCTCTTACATCATGTTGCTCTACTCCTACATTTCATAGTAACACTAAAAAAAATGGTATTTTCTTATATAACCACAATACCAATATCATACCTGACCAAATTAATAATTATTCTCTAACATCATCTAATATCTCGTTCCCAGCAAAGTTTTAGAACTCTTAAGGCTTCTTTATACTCAGCTTAAATTTTCATCCTATTACTATACATTATACCCCCAGGTATCATACTAAATAATTAAATCTCCTTTTCTAGTATTTACACATTTTAGGTATCTGTATACACTTGTCTTGTTTTGCCTTAGTCTTTGCTCGGCTGAGCTATGCGTATTTAATTCTTTCAAGCTTTCTTTATTAATCAGTGCCATCAGTCCCTTAATCATTGTGGAGCTTTTCTTTGAACGTCGTCCAGCTGGTTTCCATAAGCCCGGCGACAAGCAGCCAGCAGCAGATGCGTTGTTCCCAGGGCCGTCTCCCTGTACCGTCTCTGAATGCTCAGCCCCAAACCACAGCAGCCTGACTCTCTGTCACATTATAACAGAAACAAATGTCTTGTTTTCTGCTTTTATTTCCAGTTATGTTTTTGGCTTTCCAGCATGTGTCTCATTCCCCCCACAGACATCTGTGCTTCGGATCACTCTGGTCCAGATGTAAGAAAAGCAGCCTTTTGGAACCAGAGGCCCAGCTCTGCCACTCTGGCTGTGTGACTCTAGGCAAGTCACCTAGCACTCAAGGCCACTTCGTTCTTCACCAAAATAAGGTGGAGACCGATCCTCCCTACTTCATAGGATCGTTGGCGGGTCAAGGGAGGTGATGGAAATGAAAGGGTTTACACACGTTAATGGGATGTGTGTGTCTACTAAGAATACTGTAGTACACTTCATATATGAAAGATGGATATCTACATTCCCTAAAGATTTGTCTCCTCTTTGCATCAATAAATGGACGGTTGCATCATTTAATTACCTTTGCTGTCAGGAAACTTTTTTCATTCAGCTCAATTCTTCCTACCAAAATAATTTCTCACAAAACATTTTTGAAATGTATACTTTGAATCCATAAACCCTGAAAATTTCAGATTCATTCTTCTCTTACATTTAAATCAGGTATGTGGCATTTGCTTCTGTTTACTATTTGCCAAGTTCGAAGAATCATGTTAAACACTTTACCTGAATGACTTAATTTAGACTTCATAATTTTATGAAGTAGGCACTATTATTATCCCTGCTTTACAAATGAGGAAACTGGGACTTAGGAGAGTTAATTATCTTGCCTGAGGTTAACAGCTGATGACAAGCAGAACTTGGAAAATCTACAACTCCAGAGCCCATGCCCTTGACCACGGGCATGATCGAACATTTGAATAATGATTGGGAACCCCTAGCTAGAGATTAAATTCAACAAACCTACTATATCCTGGACACTTTGGAGAGGTGAAAATGCATCGTTCTTTCTAGGAGACTGATTGGTTGGTTGCAGAGGAATTCAAGGTTGTAAAAAGACAGTAGAATAAATATCGTGGCCCTCTTTATCACAGGCAGCTACCCCAGCTACCCCAACAGTCGAGAAAATGCTATTCATACCAACATTCAGATTCTTTCAAGAAAAACGATTTGATGGCTACGGCTAACCATGTTTTCCTACAATTCCCTGGCCCTCAACTATCTCATAAATCACTGAATACCATCAATTTTCCTTTTAATCAGTCCGTTCAAATATCTATTGTCTGATAACACTCTAGTTGAGAGGGTATTTTTTTACTACCTGAATCCCAGAATACTGCACCAAGCTGTTTTCCCCGGGCTCTCTGCCCTGTATTTCTGCCTCTTCAGTTCTTGCCACACAACTGCCAGATAGTAATTAATGTCCTAAAACGCTTCCATAGGAAACATTACTGAATTCTGGCTTTCAAGGTTCCACACGAGGCAACGCCAATCTGCCTTTACAACCACACGCTGACACGAGGGCTCCTCTCCACCCAGGTGTCCGCCTCCTCTTCCCTGACCCCATGCCTGCACACTGCTGCCTGGGTCAGACAGAGCTCTCCTCCACACCTGAGGCTCTTTCCTCTCTTAAGTCTTTCAATATTACCTACCGTTCAAGGTCCTCCACCTCAATGCAGGTGTCCTGGTCCCTGGGCCCTCCCTCCTCTGGTCTCAGGAGCTCAACAGAAGCTTGTGGAAATTAGTAATTGCTCCACTAAACACCACTGGCATTTTTGGCAATGCCACTCACCACACGTAGGTACTGTCTTGTACCACTACTTCACTTTTTTACATGTTCTTTCCTTGAGTCCCGACCTGAAGTATGTGAAAGCTTCTGGAAGGCTGGACTGTGTCTTCCAGACTTGGTCTGCATCCGTTGTTTCCCCGCACCAAGGCGTCTCTGACAATTGACTCATTTGCAATCAAATCACCCAGTTACTCATCCCCTTTAGATCAGGTAGCCAATTGTGTGGGCCAAAAGATTATGAATGACTTAAGGTATCTGACCTTGACCTGTCTGTCCTTCCTAATGCATTCATTTGGAGTTGGGGAAGTTACTTTTCTATGCCCTAATTGTCTCACCCGTAATGGAAGAATTAAGTCAAATGTCAAAGCACCTTGAATATATGAATGCTAATTTATTGAATGCTTTGCCATTAGCCAATGGATCAACAGAGTATTTCCTAAGGACGTAAAATTAGCTATAATGTTATGGTGTTGCAACTCATTTTAACTACATTTTGGGTACACAGAGTTCTATTTCTAATGAAAACAGTGGACAAAATAACCACAAAACCCTCACAACTATACGTGCTGAGAAAAATATTAAAGCATTATTTAAGTTTATGCTTCTACTTGGGATGAAAGCTTCGAGACAATGCCGATATCCCCCTAACAGCAAGGAAAAGCTGGGCCACTTCTTGAGGCCATCAAAGAGCTGAGGGTGCGAGGTAGAACAGACTCAGGAAACATGAAGTGTTTCATTTCTGGCACAGTACAGAAGCAAGAGGCAGTCATCATAAAAGCAGGTGAGATGAAAAAACAGATATTGTAGAGAATTCTTTTTTTTTAAGATTTTATTTCTTTTTAGACAGAAGGGAAAGGAAGGAGAAAAAAAAGAGGGAAACATCAATGTGTGGCTGCCTCTCACTCACTCACTCCTAGGGACCTGGCCTGCAACCCAGGCATATGCCCTGATCTGGGAATCGAACCTGCGACCCTTTGGTTCACAGGCTGGCACTCAATCCACTGAGCCACACCAGTCAGGGCAGATATTTTAAAGAATTCTTAGAGGCCAAGAATGACAGGTCAGAAATTCTGAAAACCCCACACAGAAATGAAGCCACTTCCTAGTTTGTAGGCCTAGGAATATATAAGGAACAGATATTTATTTCTTTAACATTTTGATTAAAATGAAAAAAAAAAAAGTTGGTACTTAAATACTAGACTCTTGGGAGAAAACTAATTTGTTTCTGGATGAGTCTTAAAATTTTGAGAGCCTCTTGATCAGTTTTAGCTGATTATGAGAGCTATGAATAATATCTTAAACAAATTTTAAATATTCATAGTCATAAATCTGACAACTGTAAAAGGTGAAGAATTATTGAAATTAGTTAGCCAATTCAGTTAGCAAGAATAAAAAAATGTAACTGAAAGTGAAAAAAGAGAAAGGCCATGAAAATACTTCTACCAAGTATTTCCTGCATAAATAACTCATACAAATGTATCAAGAAACCGTAAGACATTTATTTACATAAATGGACAAAATACATGCAAATTACACAAAAGCAAAGCAGAGCAATTTTAAACTCTCTGACACTTACTGAATTAGCAACAACGACATATCATACCCCCACCCGAACTGTAAACTTTCAGTGAACTGATAAAACTCAAATAGTGACAGTCAAATGTTACAGCGCTTTGGGAAAGCAATAAGGCCAACATATTAAGAACCATAAAATTGTTCATATATCCCACTTAATAGTCTCACTCTCAGGAATTCATCCCAATAAAATGGAAAATAACTTGTGTTCAGTAATAAGGAAATAGTTTAAATAAACTGAATATGAAGTAATATAATTAAAATAATAATTATCAAACTAATTACATCAGAAAAAGCCAATTAAAAAACATAGGTGTCTTAAGACCATAATTATGTAAACAAAAGGAAAATATTACTACAAAAGTAAAGTTCTGAAGTCACTGTACCAGGATGGTGAGGATTATGGGTAATTTTTCCATTTGGGAAAATTTTTTTCAGTGTCCTCAGGGCAAAAAGAGAATATACATAGCAAGAATTTCAGCAATAAAAAGAAAAAGATTTGGCTACTATTTTAAAAAGTCACTTGTCTAGTCAAATAATCTCTACTCTTCTCCATTAATACATTATTTACGTCAATTTTTTAAGTTGCGATGTCAAGTAGAAATGCCCCAGTTGTTTTCTACGACCTAAATACCCCTCTGTTTGGACTTTGGCTGGCGATGCATGAAGACACGCTCCACCCTGCACAATTGCAGGGCACAAGCAGCCACTACCGCCACTTTGGGTTGGCATAGCCTGCAGGGCAGCAGCTGTGAACAAGGGAAATTGTAAACTTCGAAATTTCAACTTGGTTTGGCATTTGATGTTAATCCCTCAAGATGCCAAACTCTTTCCCTTATCCTTTCCTGTGTCATACTAAGAATTGCTTTCAGCATTTTCTCTTTGAATATGTTGCCAATGGGACGAAAATGCTCTACTGAAGCATGTAACTTTCTATACTGAGTAAACCATAAATAAAATCATGTTGGTTTTCATAGTAATGTTTTTTCAAGGTAGGGATTGCAAGGAGACAACCAGCTAAAAGAAATGTAGTTCATGAAAATCTAAAAGCTCCTATGTTATGAAAATGTTAATGATTCTTCCTTTCGAAACTACATTTATTGAATAAAGGAAGGACAAACATGTCTACAGACAGGATGATGCACAACAGATCACTTTCCCATAACAAAAATATGAAGCACTCACTACATATGAAATTTACCATTTTGTAATGTGACTATGCTTTCAAAATTATGTTAACCAGGAAGAGAAAATGTTCAGTAGGCCATCTGAATGAAAATGTTGGAGATGAACTGTTTTTAAACATTTAGAGATGAAAAGATCAGCTGGAAATGCACAGGGGCGATCTCAGAGTCTATAAATATCCTTTGAAAGAGCAAACCAAAAATCAATGCCCTAAAAAAGGTAAAATAAATACTAAAGAATAAAGAAATGTTTAATTGAAGACACATTCTTTAGCTTACTTGTAAAAAATTGTTATTTAGCAACTTGGTACAGGGTGGTTGACAGTGTGGAAAATATTTGAAGATCTCATAGCTGCCGAAATACAAGCCACTGGGCCGTCCTTTGCACTAACGGTAGAGGTGCACTAAGTCTTGCATTTTACACCCCTTTAGTGGTAACAGCAAAAGTTTGGTTCAATTAAAAATATTTATTATACAAGTTTATTAGTGTGCAAGATCTAAACAAACACAGCTATTACCAAAGGAATGCAGCCGTATCAAAGAAATGTTCTTAATAACCACAAACTCTCCAAAACACAAGGAGTTAAATAACAGCCTTTTCAAATATATTGAAGTTAAAGAATTTCAATAAAACAGAGCTACCAGACAGCCAGAATAAAGGCAAAGTAACACTAATTTACATTAACTTTTTTGAGGCCGAAGAAACACGTAGCTCATATGTCTTTTTACTTTGATTAGAAAATGTGTTCAGCTTTTTCACAGGAAAAGACTTTGAAGCAAGATCAAAATGAGCAAGTAGTTTTTCCCGTATCCAATCTAACAACATAATAATATCCTAAAAGAACACTCCACAGTACGCTGAAGAGCTGAACAACTGCAAGGCTATTCGCAATGTGCAGCAGATAAACTGTGCACTGCAGAAACGGTAAATGATGGGCATTTTTCTTCATGCAAAAAAAAAAGGAGTAGCTATTTGTCCTTTGCCAGTAGCTTGTGTACACAGGATTTGACTGTCCACTGAGAAATGAGGACCCACGCCCATCTTAACACGTCTTAATTACATCGTCTTCTCCCTTCTTCTCATTTAGAGTTATATATTCACAGCTCAGAACGTGGTCATTAGACTCCTCGGGTTTCGGTTTTTTAAGTGCCAGCTCGGCTGGGAGCAGGGACGAGCAGTGCTCCAGGGACTGCGCGATGGCATCGATTGTCCACCTGTCCTCGGGAAGCGCGTGCTCCTCCAGCGTGAACGGCCCCTGCTTGGTCCGGGTCAGTTCCAGCACATTGGCGCAGGACGAGAGCGCTACGGCAGCACAGGTGAAAAGGAAACCCACACGATAAATGACTCGGTATACAGCAGTTTGTAATTTGTCAAATGACAGAGGAACCTGATTCAGACCTCTCAAAATCACTCCAAATGTAACACTGCAATAATTCAATACGAGAACCAAGAGCCTTGAGATTAAGAAATGATTAAAGAGCAAAATAGTATTTAATAACTCACCTTATGAGCTGCTTTCAAGTCTACAAGGAACTCACACACACTTTTTCATTTACCTCCCAAAGCAACCCCACGAGGTAACCATTACTCCCACTTGGCAGCTGAGCTAATGTGACCCGTGCAGTGTCACGACTGCCAGCCAGTGCTGGGGCCAGGGCTGCAGCTCTCTGGCTCGTGGTCAGACCACGGCTTCCAGTTTTTAAAAGATTTGACTCGTACCAATGAAAGTAACTTTTGGAAAGAAAAATCTCTTTTTTCTGACCCCTACTTTGGTACACATATTTTGTGCTTGAGAAAAATGTCGGTCCTCCCTTCATTACTCCCAGGTTCGTCTCCTGTTCCTCTCCCCGCTCTCCCACGGCGAGCCTTCCACGGCAGCTGCTGACGCTGGCAACTGTCTGCCGCAAACCTGCGATGCTTCCGCAGCTGCAGGCGGCAGGAGCGCCCCTCGCGAGGCCAGTGCTCAGAGCTGTGACAAGGAGCCAATTCCCTCTTCTCATCAAAAAAAGGAGTAGGACTCTCTAAATAATAACTCGTAATTCATCTTTACGCTTACCTTTGCCAATGTCACTGACCAAGCTTCTGATATAAAAGCCTCCTCCGCATTCAACATCTGGAACGTGAACAATGACAGGGTGAACTGCCAACCTCCCATGAAATCCACTTTACATAGAAATGGTGCCTCTAAACAAATGTGAAAATGCACTATGCAAACAATCGGGTGATAAAATATTTATGCGCTACAACATAAATTATTCATCCCGCAGCATATGTGTTTGTGAGACTGAAAAGCCAGAGCACGGGCAAAGCAAACAACAGAGGCTCGCGAACACATTCTGAATGAACTGGCAAGTCCTGCCCCTCCGACACTTCCGCCTTGCTCGTTTAGGAGTTTTTAATCGGAAATCTCATCTTTGCTCTCGTGAGCTGAAGATCTAAAAAGGTTATTTTCAAATTTTGACACCTTACTCATTTAATGGGTTTTAAGTGGCTAGGCATCTCAGGTTTGCTATCATGAGCTGTAGATTTTTAAAAATACTTCCAGATTTGTACACTCAACCAATACAAGCAAAAAACCCTTTTGGGGGACAGGAATTACGTTTGAGGTAATATACTTCATGGAGAGCTCAGCAGACTTAAATGTTCTCTTAGAAATATTCCTAAGGAAATCATAAAGTAAGTAAAATTGCACCATGTTCCAAAAGGAAACGCGTTGCTGAACGTCTCCTTCCCAAAGCGTGGCGCACGTTTATTGGTGAGCGCAGGGCCCCTGGGTTACGTCCGTTCACCCAGAGGACACCCGGACTCTCTGCACAAAGGACTACACCCGGCCGTTTCTGCTCATATCATACACATGAAGGCATTTAAGGGAATCGATGAAAACTTACTACCTGGGGATTTTAATAGTTTTTTTTTTCTTCCATCAGCTCTGGGGCGGGGCCACAGCTGAGACAGGAAATGAACACCAGGATCAAACAGAGGCCGACACTCAGGCACTCTACCTGACTCGGGTGAAAAGACCACTCTTTTGGCCTATCACACCTTCCAGTGAGCAAAATAAAGTATTTGCCGATTAAATAAGATGCAATCGGAAAAATCCCAGTGTTTCTTACTTTGATAGGTAATATCTACTGTGCCAATCCAGCTGCTGCGTTTTCATGGAATGGGACAAAATATGTTTTATTGTGTTTCTCTCCTTATTTGTCAAACTTTTTAGAACCAGGAAACTAAAGAAAAGGAGTGACTTCTTTTTTTTTCAACTGTATAAAAACCATACTCTACAGGAACTTTATATACATTAGATAATATGCCAAAGGAACAAAGTTTAGCAGAAAAGGTTTGGGGAAACATGAAATTAAGAGAGGATCAGCCTAAGGAAGCCTAAGGACTCAGAGGAACTACAGCTCTTGTATGTCTGAGGCTTCAGCGACTACTTTTTGTAGGTAGGTCATAAAATTTCCAAACAACCAAAACAAAATTTTTGGCTTTTAAATTTGGATGAATTCATATTGATAACCTGAACTAAAATTTACACGATATCCATGCATACATTTCTGCCTTATGCACTATTTCCATATTTTCATGATCCTTAACACTAACTTGCAGGTAACAAAGAAGGCTGGGGAAAAAGAATCACTCCACTCCTAGACTTCTTATCCAAAAAGACAAAAAAATGCTTTGTTTTAAGAATACAAAGCAGTATGAATTTTAAAACTGAATGTGAACTACCAGATACAAGCCAAAATGAGGGAACAAGTATCCATAAGATAATAAAATACAAAATTTTTTAAAATATATACTCCTTACCCACTTTTCTCCATTGAGGCCTAAGGTATAAAACCTCAGCCTGTTTAGAAAGGCGTGTCCGAACCTCCAGCTGGAGGTATTCTCATTCAATGTGTTACCAGAAAGTAGTAACAAAGCCAACCTTCCCTTAAATATGAATTTTAAAACTCTCTAAGAGAGCCATTAAAACTATACATACGTAGCCAAATACAAAACTAAAGGCACCTTGTAAACACAAACGATTTTGAGTTTCTCCGCCTCACCTAATGTAAAAAACGGTGGCTGGAATCTCTGCAGGGAGAGGCTGTACACAGTGACTGGCCTGGCGGGCTTTGCTTCCACTGCTTCACCTCTCTTCATCAAGGTTGAAAGTCTCTGTCCATCTTTCTTTAACGCAGAATAGCTTACAAGATCAGAGAGGGGGAGAAGAATTAAGGAAGAACGGCAGAATGATTCCAGGTTGCAGCAAGGAAGCGACGACCACCCGCCCTTCTCATGGCAAATCCTTCTAAAAAATGCGTGAGTTGCTCCTTTGAACCTGCTCCACAGTGGCGCCAGGAACCGAGTTCCTAAGCACCTCTGAGCGCACAGAGCTCAGTCTGGCCCTGAGGAGCCATCCTGTCAATTTTACTCTTTGACTGTCTGTCTCCCTAGAGGTGGCTATTCGTGTCTTCAGTGGACCACACCCTGGGTTAAGGGCCCAGGGCCTCTGGTCATGAGGATCTCGGCTGTAGCTCCTTGAGACAACTTCCGCTCTAATAATATTCATTTTCATTGAAAAGTTACCAAAGTGATTGTGAAAAGCAAATAAGCAAATAATCTACTCAGCAGATCTTAGCTTCATGTGATAAAATTTTATTAGACCACAACATCCTTGGAACAATCACAGAGAAAATTCTAAAACAGTTCTTATAAATAAGTAAAAATGTTTCATTTATTTTAACACTAATGATCCAAAATCATGTTTATTCATCTCCTGCTAAAATTTTTAAACCTTTACCTTGGAGGCAACAATTTGAAGAGACGCTTTCCCATAGCTATTTCAGTATAAAAAAAACCAATATTTTTATAAACAAAATAAATACTACATTTAAAAAGAGTTGTCAGTAACTTATCCTGACCCAACATATAGACATTCAGTCATCTTTTAAAAAATGTGCATGAAAATCTGCTTGAAATAGTAATGTGCATGAAAAAATGTGGTAAATCCATTTTATTATGCTTTTAATAAGTTATTAACTCTCATCTGATTCAGAGAATTGTGAAGCCTAAGATTCTGATCCCAAAAGGAATGGTCTCAAGACCGGAAAGGAAGGACCAACTAACTGGACTCCGAATCACAACGTGGACACCTGCACCGGGCTGGACTGGGTCCTGCAGAGCATTCTGGGAAGTGCCACCGTTATGCTTCCAAACTGCCCTGGTCTGTAGACAGAATCGGAAAAACGGGTGAACACAGAAGAGCAGAGATACCAGGCTGTGGCGATGTCCCGGCACAGAGGACATCACATCGCTGCCTCCGGGAGAGTGTCGGAAGCCTGGCATCCCGTCCAAATCGGGCTCATCTTTACCTGATCATTCGCTAGGTCAAATTTAAAACCTGCCTCACCTTACATAAAAAGGAGGCATTTCCTTCATTAAAGCGATACTATCTGCTGGAAAATAAAATTAAACATTTAGTCAAATTCGATACTTAAACTTACAGGGGAGGCACCTGCATTATATTCCCAGTGAATTTCTGTAAAATGCCTTCAATATCTTCTTGTGTTATTTTATCTGCCAAAAATGAACAAAAAAAAGTGACACTCAAACAACCACAGAAGTACATGTATTTAATAATATACAGACATTCATGAGATAAAAGGAGCACTCAGTCTTATCTTGTCTAACATTAAGACCAAATTTCCTCTGCTTCCATTTTTTCTCCAATAAAAGTGATTCAATTCTCTGCATTGAGGTCCATGAAATCCTGTTGCATTTAGTTGATTCTTACTAATGGCCTTTAGAAGACCGTAGAAGATGCTGCATTAGCCACAGAAATGGTCCTGCAGGCATCAAAAATGAAGTGAACAGAGAGTAGGAAAAAACCCGTAAGTTATTCTCTAAGCTTCTCCAGGCATCAAATATAAATAACTTAATGCAGTATTGAAGGTGATCAAGTATTAAACACATTTAAAATTTTACTGAAGAGGTTTCAAAACTTTTCTATGGTACAGTATAAATGTGACACATTCACACTGAATTTTGTCCCCAAGTACAGCTGCATTCATCTGTACCCCCTCACTGTTCTTGCAGTTTTCCTGTTCTTTTAAATGAACACACTCCACTGGATGTCTTTTGCCTCAAAAATAAGCCAGAGCAAAAAGATAATATACATAGCAAGAATTTTAGCATGATTACTAAACATTTTGTAAATAATGATTTTAGACAATTTGAATGAAGACATAAATACAGCTTTCAGTATCTGTCACTTAGTCATTTTCAACTTATTTGATACTCTTTCAAGCAAAATAATGCTATATTAACGTACAGTTCTACGATTTTCTGCAACTGAAAATTACAACACACTGAAATTTGATATTTGGGATTTTTCATACTCACAGACAACTATACATATTTCACATTCAATAACTAAATTATAGAAATACTCTATAATTTAGGTCATATAAATGGAAAGATGTCACAGTGCTGCTTTTTCACTTTGTATGAAGTTTATTTAAACTTCTTTTTTTAAAGATTTTACTTATTTATTTTTAGAGAGGGAAGGGAGGGAGAAAGAGAGAGAGAGAGAAACATCAATGTGCGGTTGCTGGGGGCTGTGGCCTACTACCCAGGCATGTGGCCTGACTGGGAACCGAACCTACGACACTTTGGTTCGCAGCCCACGCTCAATCCACTGAGCAACGCCAGCCAGGGCTTAAACTTCTTTTTCTGATATGTACATGTTATATTTGATTTATTTGGACAATATTAACAAAAAATGATGTTTCCAATTACTGTTCTAACATCAGAATAAAAATTAAAGGACAGCAGGGAATACTGTGTCCAGATTTCAATATCAACACAGCAAGACAGCCTTACCCTCACTGTGACCTTGATCCTTGCAAGCTGAAAGGGAACAAAAGACCAGAATCCACTACAGCCTCAAACAGAGAAGAGCTGCAGAAGT
Organism: Phyllostomus hastatus; assembly: GCF_019186645.2. NCBI lineage: Eukaryota > Metazoa > Chordata > Mammalia > Chiroptera > Phyllostomidae > Phyllostomus > Phyllostomus hastatus. The sequence goes on along the minus strand of NW_025334004.1, from coordinate 24,079,296 downwards.
GAAAAGAATTTCTCCAGCACCTAGCTGCTCCAGAAAGGCGGACCTCAGAAGGCTGTTCTGTTCACACTGTTTTTCAAACAGATACAGCTCATGATGCAGAGGAGGATCCTCTCATGAAAAATGTTACCCCACTGTAACATTAAAACATAATTACTGGTGGCACCTCAGTTATGCAAAACTTCCAAATCTAGGCACCATCCTGGCAACAGCCAAAAGAAATGTCATTGTTGATAAAACGTCGATAGTTCACAATCTGGCAACACGTTTTAGAAGTGAGACCAAACAGCCTTCTCCCGCCAGGCCGCTCTCTCCACTGACACCCCTGCCTGCGTCTCCTTTGTGCTGCTTCGACAGCTCTTTCACTGGCACCAACCGCGCCCCCCCCCAAGATGGCAAGACGTGCTCTTTCGAGTTCTACTTCCGCCCCAGTGGCTCTTTCCCTGACTTAACATCTCAGGGGTTTATGGGTTGTGCTGTTCGTTCTGCAATTAATCACACACATTTTAACAATGAAATCCTGAGCTCCTTAAAGGCAAAGACAGCTCTTCTTCTTCTATCACATCCACAACTGCGGTGGCACTCAAGGCGGTCCTGCTGAATCCAATTTGCTGCGGAATAACCGACCTCAAGGTCTAACGGGCAGTAGAAGTGACCTGGCCCGTCAGTCACCTGATAGGTGAACCACCAAACAACAAGCCTACGCAGAAAGTTATTTTACAATAAAAGTAAAATAATAAATGTTATCAATGAGAATTATATTCACCACTCTATGAGTATGTAGTGAGCATGCTGGCTAGATTTAAACATGTTATTAGCTCAATCCAAATAATAATAGTTGTCCCTATAAGAATAAAGATTTTACCTCCCTAGGATTTAAGAAGAAAGAGAGTAACATCTCCGAAGCGAATATACCCCATAACCAGCCCAAAGAAGTGCAACTGGTAAGAGAGACAGGTGTGATACAAGTACCATAGGATTTGGGTAATTATTCTTGGTTTACTAGCAAATTAATAAATCACCAAGACAACAGTATTCACTTGAAATTAATTTTATAAAGTCGTTCTCAAAAAATTTAATTTATACAAGATCACGTTACACATCATTCCTTGCTTAAAACTGACTGACTCTTCCGGTGAACTCCCACGATAGTTGGTGCTTAACTACGCAGGAGAAACCATACGACGGCATTACAAACCATGCTCACCCACGGTGGAGTGCGGTGACCGGACGGGCCCTGCCACCACAAGCAGCCGTTAAATTGGAAAACATGCAATAAACACGAGACAGGCTACAGGCAGCAATCGCTGCAGCAGCCCCTGAGCGAAGGGAAAGGACCACGGCGGAGCCCCAGTCGCTCGCTTTGGCTTGGAGGAGCTTTCTGAGCGGCGGTGCAGGGCGGGGAGCCCAAACAAAGCACCGCATCCCACTGAACAGAAATCAGACTTGGGGCAGCAGCAGCAGCTAGAAGGTGAGAGAACCACACAGATGCCCACAGGGCTCCAGTTGAGACCTGGCTCAATTCCAAGCTGTACATATATACACTGAGCTGCCACAAAATTAACCAAAGAACCGGCACCAAAGATGTTTCAACTCCAACCATCTGGAATGGAGCTCTGATGCATACCTGAGGCATTCAACAGAGACCCCAGAGAAGTCTTGCTCAGGAACAGTGCTAATCTAGACCTGGAAAACAGTCTACTTTAGACCCACCCTAATGAGAAATCTACACAAAAGTGACTAGAATTAATAAGTGAGTTTAGCACAGTTAAAGGCAAAAGACCAATATACAAAAATCAACTCCATTTCTATATACTAGAAATGAACTTATCAGAAATTAAAAATTTTAAAAATCCCATTTAAACAGCAGCAAAGTGTGCTATTATAAGTATCAAAAGAAGTTAAAGATCTGTATACTGAAAACTACAAAAATATAGCTCTCTTTTCGCAACTTTAAGTTTGATAGTATTTCAAACTAAAAAGAACAGGCATGAAAAATTATTATAAACAGCTTTATAACCATAAGCTTGAAAATTTAGATAAAATGAACAAGGGGAAAAATTATCAAGAGTGACACGAGATTAAAAAAAGTAAGTTCCACAGTAAATAATCCAACTCATGATTACACACCTTCCTAACAAAGCACAAAGTCCAAATGTCTATTAGCAAATTCTACCAAACATGAGGGAAAAAAGGATGCTGATCTGACACCAATTCTGCCAAAGAATAGAAAACAGAGAATGTTCCCCAACCCACTTTATAAGGTCAGCATAACCTTGATATCAAAACCACTCCAAAACAGTCAAGGGCATTATATGTAGAAAGAATAATTACAGCGTAATCTTCACTCAGAGACGAAGATGAAAAAATCCTAAACTAAATATTAGCAAACTAAATCCAATGATTTATATAAAGGATAGCATACCATAATCGACTTAGGCTTATTCCAGAAAAGTACAGTTTGTTTAATATTTAAGTAAGGAGAAAAATCAATAGATACAGAATAAACGTGTGATAAAAATTCAATGTCTGCTCATGATAAAAAGACAACAGCAGCAAACTGGGCAGAGAAGGCAATATCCTTACTTTGATAAAACTCGGAAGAAAAAGTCTGTAGAAACAGGAAGGAAGACTTGTTCTTTCAGACAGCAGGCCTCACTCTAAAACTACAACAGTTACAATAGTTCGGTCTCACCACAAGGACAGAGAGACAGACCCACATAACAAAACAGGTTCCAGACAAACTCACGTCTGTCCAGGGCTTGACTTGTGATCAAGGACTGGATAAATTGGACAAAATTAAACCTAAGAACTTCTTAGATAGAAAAAAGACAAGCCACAGAGTAGGAGAAAATATCCTCAACACATAACAACCAGAAAAAGAGAACAAACATATCCAGAGCATATTAACATCTTTATACAAATCAATATTTTTACAAAAAAGAAAAGGCAACTCAATAGGGAAAGGAAAAACTCAAAATCAAAAAAATGAGCGAGGGACCTGGACAATACACAACAGAAGATAGCTAAGGAGCCAAAAAACATGAATCAAGTGCTGAATTTCATTAATAACCTAATTAAAACCACAATGAAATACCACTATGCATTTCCAGAACAGCCATAATTAAAAACACTGTTGCCACATGTTGCCAAGGGTGCAGCAGAACACATTTATTGCTGGTGGAAATGCAAAAAAAAAAAAAAAAGTTATACAAACACTTTAAAAACTACTAATTTCTAGTGCAGTAACATATATACTTATGCTATGACTTGGCAATGACACTTGGATATACTATATCCAAGAGAAACAAGTTCATATCTCTACCGAAAAGACATACCAAATACACAGAGCAGCCTTACTCATAAAACTGCAAACTGGAGTCAGCCCAAAAGTAGTCTGTCAACAATAGTGTATGTGTGTGAATACACACACACACACACACACACACACCCCATTCATATATATGTATTTTTTTCACTCAATATGGTACATTCTCACAACAGCATAATACACAGCAATAAAGAAAGGCCAAAATACTGATACGTGTAACACAATAGATGCCTCTCACACAGATGAACAGACGAACTGTGTGTGCCTGTGGGAGACACAGAAACATACTGTTTCACTGCATTTCTACCAACTTCAAAAACCGGCTAACCCGCACTGCCGCACTCACCGCACTACTGTCACCACACTCACTGCACTACTGTCACCGCACTCACTGCACTACTGTCACCGCACTCACTGCACTACTGTCACCGCACTCACCGCACTACTGTCACCGCACTCACCGCACTACTGTCACCGCACTCACTGCACTACTGTCACCGCAGCGCTGGAAGTCAGAACCGCCGTCTCCGGAGCAGAGACTGGAAAGGGCGTTCGGGGGTTTCCAGGAACCTTCTGTGCCGTGACTAGGTGGTAGTTTGCCTTGGGATAGTTCACAGAGCTGCGGATGTACGTTTTCTCCACTTGTCTTCATTTGTGTAATACTTCATAATGAAGCGGTTTAAATACAAACAAGAGGCACCATAAGGTAATGGATACCCAGCTACACATGAGCCCCCGACGTGTCCTCTATTTGTTCAAATCACAATTTGAAACTCTGTTCAACTTCTCGACTTCCACCAGGGAGTGTGGGCAACCAGGCCGGAGTCCAAGAGAAGCCACTCCCATTGACATTAGAACATCCATTCGAGAGACCTCGGTGGAACCCTGTCTTGGGACTAAGGAGCAGGCGGTGTTGAGGACAGAGGGTTAGCACGAGCGACCACTTTCCTTTTTCCTTTCCTGCCTCCCAATAAAAAAGCCACAGGAGAGAGGAAGATCTGCTCCCATCTCAGGAGCAGCCAGGCCTTCCCAGAAGCCTGGCCCACATCGAAGGCGGCCCAGAAAGTCACGGTCCTAGTGTCCTGGGCCCAGTGGAGGACAGACGGGCACAGTGAAGACACGGCCCCGACAGACACTAGCAACTGCCCCCGAGCCTCAACCCCTTCATGCCGCACAGACGCGGACAAGGGAAGTGCAGCAGGGCAGGAAGGCGCTTTGCCCTTCCTGCGAGTCTCCGGCAGTCGTCCTATCCAGAAAGCCTCTGTCTCCTGTCTAATCGATTCACGGAGTGAGTGTCTTATTCCACAGGCCACACACTGTCCTACAAACCAAAAAGACAGTGAGGACCAAGGGGGACGTGGTCTCAGCCCCACCATTCAGGGACTGAAACGCAAACACACAGTTAGACACGGGGAAAACCACTACTCGGGAGTAACAGACGGTGTTATGAAGGAGAATAAAAGGAAGGGACCTGTCAATAAGGTTGGGTTTTTAATTCCACTGAGCCGGACTCGTTTCCTCACTCCTCTGAGCTACCTCTCCGCCACCTGACCCAATGGCTAACGGCAGTGTCTGTCTCGGTAGAACAAAACGACTTAGGAGCATGCACTGGCCACTCACTGCACACTGCCTCGGCTGCTGCACCCATTTCCCAGTGGTCCTCATCGGGTCGATGACGGACGGCATTGTTCATTCCTACGATGATGTAAGGGCTGGGGCCGGACACCTGTCCTTGGCAGGTGGCACAGCACAGTGACTTGTCCTGTATGCTGTGTGACTTTGGATGTCTGCCGGATACTTACCTGGGTGAAAGTCTGTTTATAACCACCTGAAGCTAGAACCTAACTCCATTTTCCATTTAAACACAAAGTGTTTTTTTGCACTTTTTCCATATACTGAATTTTCCAGTACTAAGTCATACAACACACGTCTGAACAGTCTGCATTTGTACTTGTGACATTTACAATGGTTTATGAATAAGTGTAAACATCTCACTACTCCATTAAGACTTCCAGTATAGTAATATCTGTGCATTTACATACTGATGTGCCATTTTTATTATCACTTTTATTCCTTCTTTACATTCCATGTACTGTATATTAGTGATTTTTTAAAAAAACATGTAGGTAGGTTAGAGTATCTTTGAATTTTATTTGGGGAGTAAAGAAGGCATTAGAAAATACTGGTTATAGGTCTCAGTTTTTGGGTCCCAGAGGGTAGAGAACCTAGGTCCTAGCTCTCCGTTAGACAGAAGTTCTATAAGGACACAGGCTGGGTTTTACACTTATTTAACTTCCCTGTGGTACCTGCTATAGCAAATAATAAACATTTGCTGATTTACTGAAATCACATAGAGAAGTCATAACAATCAGCAAAATTCTTTGACCTCTCACCTTCTGGAACTACAAATACCATTCGATAAACTGTAGGGAGCTCTCCTCTTTTAAGGCTTAAAGAACCTCAGTTTCTCCACAACTTACTCCAACATTTTAATGAGATAATTTTAACAAATGATGCGTTCTCTAAGACAAGTAAATAAGGCTACACATCACACAACAGAGTAGGCTTCCAAATTCCAAAGTGCCCCAGGGCAGGAAGGAAGGGCACGTTCAAGCATTTCCACCACCCTGACCCTCGTCTAGAATCCCCTACTCAACGAACTGCACCACCGCGTAACCGGCTTTAAAACCCCAGACTCAGGTCATGGCGGACAACGTCCTCTCCCTCACTGCGCCATCCAACCAGCGAGTCTCACCAAGTCTGCCTCTCCGCCACCCTTCTACCTGCACACGTGCCGACACCGTACACTTTAGTGCACTCTGGGAGTCGGATAGTCTCCTGCCACCCTGTGCTTCTTCACTCTTAAACACCTTCTGGCTGGAGATTACAGTTGCGTTTCCATTAAGTGAGGGTCGCCTACATGTTTCCTAATAAAAATAGTATCAAGAATAAGTCAACACTTATTTTTAAAACGACTCAAAATAAATCAGCGATTTCTCTTCGGATGATGTTGTTTGATTAATCAAGAAAAACAGTAAACTACATGTAAATAAATATTAGCAGGCCGAGTGAAGCCACTGTGAAGGACGATGAAATGGCTAGTCTCAGTGCGGGGGCAACACAAAGTGTGTAAGGAGGTCACGCAGCACGAAAGCACGGGGAGGCCGGGTGCTGGACCGTCTGCAGCTAAGGCCAGAAGTGATCCCACGAAACACGGGCAGAACAGCAACAAGCAGACAGAAAACCTACACACAGTTCACAGTCGGTGACGTGATAATGCAGGTGAACTGACTGTACAAGCCTGCTTCATTATAAATAGCATGAGCACTGGGAGAGTTGCTAGGAGACCATTTCATTTATCTATCCTTTCTTAACATAGTAAAAAATAAATAAATAAAAGGAGTAGTAGAAAAACTAAGATTCTGCTTTATTTCCAGAGAAATAGCTTTCCCTTGGCCATACCTTTTTACGTACTCCAATAGCAAAGAGACATGATTAGTTTTAAACATTAAACCTGGTACATTTATTTCAGCAGCTAAGAAGTGATTCTAAAATAAATAAATGAATAAACAAACAATTGCAAGACACGGGTAAAATCTAACAAGAGAGTTTCTCTGTTTCTCATTTACTAGGAAAAAAATGTCCTAAATCCCAGCCACAAATGCCTTTTGGAAAGGGAATTATTTGAAAGAATTCTGAACACTATAAAAACTGACTATAGCAAAAGAGGCAATTACAATGAAACTTTATTAACAAACTCATACCAGATAAACAACGTGATAGATCATTTATGGTCTTATTAAAGTAAAAAATGTCCTGAAAACTAAAAGCACTAGTAGTATCAGGGCAGGGAACTCACAGAATCTTTCCCTAAATGTCAAAAGAGAGCACTTTAGACGAACTTCGTACCGTAAGGTTTCTCTTCCGTCACTTTCCCCGTCGAGTCCAGCGTGTCGGTAGCTTTCCCCAGCTCTCCGATGGCGATGTACCTCTGGAGGAAGAGCAACAAGGGAGAGACACAGGCCGCAGGTGAGGAAGAGCCGTTGTGCAGGTCCTGAGAGTCACACAGAGTTTTACGGGCACCACCCACGCGGCACAGGATGGAGGCGAACAGACAGCAGGCACTCGGTTCGTTTGTGGTCGGGGGGAGCACGTGTGTAAACTGGAGAACGTGCCCAAACTCCCACAGCAGCCAAAGGTAGCCGTGGCTTGTAGACACACTGTTACTGCAAACACCTCTCTAAAACCAGCTCTGATTCTGCAGGGAAATGTTCCCATGTACTTACGGATGGGGAGCACGGCACAATAGGCCTACGCATGGCCATCGCCAGACTCAACAATCTCACCACAGGTACAGTTAAGTGTTGATTTCAAAATAAGTCAGCTTACTACTTCTTTTGTGAGAGACCAAGACAAGTCTTTGTTAATTTGATTATGCATTTAAACAAAAGCTAAATATGTAGTTCTCTGAAGGGAAAAGAACTCATCATTATTCCTAAATAAAGAACTGGATCACTCTCAGTTAACTGAGGTGTGTTTCACTACTCATTCCAGGGCACACTGTACTACAATTTCTTGATATTCCTTTCATCGGGTCAAATTCAATTTTAAGTGGAGCATCACATGAAATACTGTGACAAATGCAAGGAATAGAATTCCCATTAAATAGCCTCTGTAGCTGGGTGGGCAATTTTTTAAAAAGGAAGTTCACATATAGTTTATTAATAACAAGCTTATTATGCTAGTCCAGGGACCAGAGACAAAAATGCGGAAAAAAAAAAATTAAAACTTCAAATTCTCATAAGCAAGCACACATTTCATATCCGCCTCAGTGCCCTTTTATGAAATCACCTTCTATTATGTTGCTCAGATTTTTTTTTTTTTTACAAACACAATACGGAAGGGAATGTTCCAATGCACTTCCATTAACTTTAAACGTTTTTCATTAATCTTGACAGAAGTCACCCAGAATGCCCCACTCCTGCTCCTGTTTTTGGAACAATCGACCTTGGTGAAGCGGACCTCGGGGAGAAGCGCCGCGGGCGTGTGGGCAGAGCACAGACTCCAGGGTCTGTGAACCCTCGCTCCACACCGGGGCGGAGAGGGTTACGTCAGTCTCCCCCGTTGGCGCCTTGTGCCCTTTGCCTTAGAATGGGGACAACAGCAGTGCCTCCTGAAAAGGGGCAGAGTTTACAACACCGGTACCTGGCCCTGGTAAGCAATAAAAAACAATACTATTATTGGTATATTAAAAAAAACAAAAACAAAAAGTAAAGTGATTCACACTAACAGCGGTTCGAGTGACTCATCTGGTTACAATGAATTCCCATAAGAAACAGTAAAGCAACGGTGCTCTGATTTTTGTCTTAACAATCTGTCTAGTTGCATAAGAAAAGCACGATGCAATCACGAAGTATATTGTGTCCAGATATTTGTGCTATTCTGCTATATAACACGTTTTAAAGAGGAATCTTTCCAAGTATGCAATCAAGGCTTGTTAGTCTCTGGACTACAGGTGTCCTGGCCTTGGGCCCCCTCTCTTCCCTGAGGCCCAAACCTCCTTCAAAGCTGCCTGTTAACCCATCCCATCTTCGGACCCCGCTGCATAGTTAAGGGTAGGTGCTCAACACCAGTTTCTTACAAAAAAGAATGAAGGCCTATTATCAAACCCACATTATATGTTCACTCATTCACTAGTATATTCATTCGATCGCATTCCTTAAGGACTGTGAATATACAAAGTATTATTTTACATGCTCTTTTTAAAATTTTTCTAAAGATTTTATTTACTTATTTTTAGAGAGGGGAAAGAAGGGAGAAAGAGAGGGAAACATCAATGTACAGTTGCCTCTAGGGAGCCCCCTACTGGGGATCTGGCCTGCAACCCAGGCATGTGCCCTGACTGGGAATTGAAACAGCAGCCCTTTGGTTTGCAGGCTGGCGCTCAATCCACTGAGCCATGCCAGCCAGGGCTACATGCTTTTGATACAAAGGCATGCACTAAAGAGTCCCCTGCCTCTAGAAGGTTACAGTGTGACAGGATAAGACATCAATAAAGGTAACCTGCAGAGGGGGCAGCGTGAAGGTGATAACAGATAACAATGCCTCTTCCCAGTGGTTTATCCCACTGAGCTCTCACGTCATATTGCGTGGCATGTGATTACCTGCAGATGTTCATTATTTTCCAAGTACATTTTACACACTGATCCTTATCTTGCCATATTATAAACTCTGTTACATTGGATTTTGCATTGTTGTTCTCGTTTTCCATCTAGTTTCTTACTAGATGGAAAAGTTCCATCTCCATGCTAGAGAAGTTCCTACACGTACAATTCTTCATACTTCCCCATAGTTTTGGACCTCCACATTGTACCTGCCAAGTTTCAAGTCATTCTAGACTCTGCCGTTACGCTGAATCTGGCCACACGCTGGATTCTTGTTAGGGAAAATAATACCGAAACCAGCAGTTCGCAAACACTGTAGTTTCAGAACCCTGTCAACACCTGGAAGTTATTGAGAAACCCTGGCACAATTTCTTTTTTCATATGAATTCTTTAATATTTACTCTATTGCATATTAAAACTGAAAAATGTGAAAACACTAATACACACACACATTCGTTTAGCCGTCAGAGCCATGATATCTTTGCTCATCAGGTAACCTCTGGAAAACTCCACTGAGTACAAGATTGCGAGTGAAATAGCAAAGGCTACGGCAATAGTTTTGACTTTGAAAGGCCCCCTAAAAAGCCCCCGGAGCCCCCGGACTGCACTGTGTGAACCACTGGTCGAAGTCAGTGATTTTCAGCCTTTTTTTTACCTCATGGCACACAAAAACCAATTACCAGCACTCTGCAGCACACCAAAAGAAATATACTTTTTGCCAATCTGACATTAAAAAAATAGGTGTAACTTTGGTTCATTCACACCAAGCAAATATTGTTTGTGTTGGCTGTTGTAATTTTTTTTATCTGACAGTCTGAGGGGAAAGAGTTCAGTGTCCCTGACTAAATAGTTAGGTGCTGCATGTTTTAAAAGTCTTGTGGCACATTAGTTGAAAATCGCTGGTCTAAGTCATACCTGATTTCCAGCTATCCCTTGTCTTGGTGCCTTGCTAGGCACCAATTATCTTCCAATTATGCTCAATAACCCACAAACTACTTAGGAAACTCTACCCAGAGAGTTAAGCCTTCAGCTGACACAAAGCCTTACTACCGAAGAGTCATGAGACAGAGGAAAACAGACATGGGAATTTATACGCACAATCCCACCATTTTATCCTATGGGGTGTAAAGTATTTTCACTGGCCAAAATTCTACCAGGGTTTTAGAGTTGTTTATGTCCCATGATGTATACCTGGAAATTATGAATTCTCTTAATGAATTCATGACAACATAATTCCACTGCCACAAAACGAACGGAGGTCCTGTAGAATTTTTAAAGAAGTTTCCATTGAACTGTATGTTGGGACTTGTGGTTTCTCGCTGGTACTAATATTACTGTATTCTCTACTTCCCTCATCCTCAACTCCCTGAATGCCACCGGACAACTTTAAGAACAAACTGCCTTCTGTACTCTCCTGGAGAAAACAAAATGTTTGCATTACAGAAAGTGTACATAATTATTTCCATCTCAACTAGGCACTGCTTTTTCTGGTTTGATTTTGAAAGCTTGTGATTCAGTTTCACAAACAAAGGGATATTATTTAGAATGAGGAAGAACATTAAAAAAAAACAACTACCAAACCGAAAACATGTGGCGTTGAATGTCTTCATTAAAAGAATAGTTTTGTACAGTTCATAAGTACAAGTCCTTCAAAATTTTCAACATAGTACATATGAAATGTATGAACAGTAAGAGGATGTAAAGAAAAGGCACAAATGGCAGTAACCTCTGGAGAAAGTGCATTAGATATGCTCAAATCTGGGAGCGTTGGCTACATTTCACGGGAGCATTATTCAAGTCACACTTCAGAGTTGACACTGACTGGTTACCCTGAAAATACCACTGCACACTTGGGGTACACTTGGGGTACATTACTGCCCTTTGAGCACATCTAAGGTGAAAAGGTCTGTGTACCTAAACAATAAGACTTGCTCAACTATTGGAGGGGATACAAAGCTGCTTCCGGAGCAAATGCTGGCTTTGCTTACAGGTACTACTGTACTACGGTGTATCTCCACACAGATATGGGAGCAGCCTTCTATCTGGAAGATGGGAGGTCAAGTCTTTACATGGCCTCAGTGATTTCATAATAGGACAGCAACCCTTCCATCTGCTCATCTGATCTCTAAAACATGCAGAAGTAACCAACTTTAATCAGCAATATAGAAAGCAAATAAAGATAATATTCCAAAACCTCTTCAAAGTCTGTTACTTCCAAGTATATCTGCCATCCAGCTTCTGCCCAGTGAGTGGCTCACGGTAAGTGTAACTTAGGGAAGACAGTCGAGGACTATGCACCCCTGCCTTCTTCCAGGGAATCTACTCTCCAAGGTAGGCCAAAGGGACACACTGCCTAACTTCTCTCACGAGCATTTTACTTAAATTACATTTTATGCAGATGTCCATCTGTTGCAAAACTATTTTTGAGAACCACCACCTATCTGTCACTCAATATGTCTTGCTCTAAAAACTTTCTTTCTGACTTGAATGTCCAGAGAAACTCTCTCCCTTGGAGAACTGGCATGCCTCCTGTTTCTGATGAGTACCATGTTTTGCCCAGGCTACCAGAAATCACAGATAGAAGTGAAAGGAATGAAATTAGATGGATTCAAGATTTCCGACAAGTGTCTACGAGACATCATTTAGAGAGATCCAAGAGGCATGGAATTCAGGGGAGAGATTTGGGGATGGATGAAATACTTGGAAATAGTAACAACAGCATTTTCTGAGCAACTTTGGTATACAAGGCACCGTACAGAAAACTTACATGCTTTCTATACACATTATCCATGTAATCCCCAAGGATAATGCAGTGAAAAAAATAAATGGCAAGAGAAATAGCAAACAAAGGAAAAATAAAAAGATAGAAAGAACTCATGGAAATGGACAGCAGTGTGGTCACTGTAGGGGAAGCAAAGGTGGGTGGAGGTGGAAGAAGGCACAGGGGGATAAATGGTGATGGGAAAAAATTAATTTAAAATAATAGTAATTAAGTAAATAAAGAGAAGTATGATCATTGGTAGAGCAAAACGTTCCATAAGATAGAAGAGGAAGCAAACGAAGACAAAGAAAGGCTCCTTTCTTAAATCTCACCTGATCTGAAAGGGAAGAAGTGGGGAAAAAGGACTTGCACAGTCTGAGTAGTCTCTGGTCTTCACAACGGACATAAAATAACCTGAAGGCCTACCGATTTTATGGAAAAGGTCAGCACCCCACCCCTTACTTTGAAGTGGTTGCGTGAAGCAGCATGATGCTGAAGATTCTAGGGATGTTTCTTGGTTCAACAGAGAAGAGTGTTAGGCCATGTTCAATGGGCAGTGTCTCTACTAAGGGCCGAATGGTGAGGAAAGGGTGGACTGTGATATTGCTGAAACATGCACACCAAGTATCTGCCATCCCAGAATGAAACATTTCTGCTCTTCAGCTAACTCCACCCTACACATACTGTAAGTCTAATTTTCTGTGATGCAAATAAAAATGTATCTGTAAGAGTAGGAAGTGGAAGAAGAGTAAACACTAGGTCTAACACTGGGTCTGCGCCCAGTTAGGAGGCTGCAGGCAACACACACACACACACACACACACAGAGAAAAATATCATCAGTGCATTGTACATAGGGTTAAAATTGTGTAATAAAATGTTTTTATGCATGTATGTGATGTAGGATCATGATGTAAAATGAATTTGTTACTCTGGGTCTTGGTCAAAAAGTTTTGAAAGCCACTAAATAAGAGGATCTCTAAGATTCCTTCCAATGCTAAAAACAAGATCTATTTTTAAAAATTTAACTACTTTTGACTTGGCTGGTGTGTCTCAGTAGATTGAGTGCTGACCTGTGAACCAAAGGGTCACTGGTTTGATTCCCAGTCAGGACACATGCCTGGGTTGCAGGCCAGGTCCCCAGTAGGGGGGCACATGAGAAGCATCTACACACATGTTTCTCTCCCTTTCTTTCTCCCTCCCTTCCCTTCTGTCTAAAAATAAAATAAATGAAATATTTTTTAAAAATTTAACTACTTTTGAGAAAAATATAATCTTCAACAGTTAAAAGTGAAATTTAAATAATTTAATTTTTCAACAAATACATAATCTAAAATTAAAAGTACAAAAAATACAAATAGCTAATGAGGTAATAATCCTATTTTTGAAAGGTGAAGCACCCAAGAACTAGGTTCTTGTAATAAGATGCATCTAGGATCTTCTGTTTAAGTTACTGAGGATTAGTGATTTCACTATATGACATTCAGCTTTCCTAGAGGAACACGAAATGGTTTGTGACAAATAAAGCTTAAGCCAGAGCCAACAATGTATTTACATTTCCAGTCATCACGTTTCTGAAAATATGCCTGGAATTTGCATGTCAAACCTCCCAATAACATACAGTGTGTATTGTGTGCATTTCTGGTTGAGGGTGGAGGGATGGATAATAAATATTCCAATGAACTCAAAATACTGTATCTTGGGAAAACCCAAACGAATTCCTTAATGTAACCGTATTTTTTTTGTTATTATAAAAGTCATTTGTTCATTGTAAAGATTTTGGGAAATACAAAACCATGTTAAAAAAAGAAAATAAAAATCATCCATTATCCTATATCAAAATTACTATTAACTTATATTTTGGAGTTAACAAACAAATATTAAGCGACAGGCAAAAAAACATGTATCAGAAACAGATTCTAAACTCCATGTGCCTATATTTAAACATAATGTATAAGTTTACTGTAAAACAGTCAAATTCATGCATTCTAACACAATTTTTATATTCTGTGACTTTTTAACAGCATTGTGAAGATTGCAGAGCAAGACACGCTGAAATTATTCTTCCATTTATCTAAGGCATTAAGAGCTGTTCCAACCAAAAGACACAGGTTTTATGTCAGCTGATCACTAAAATGTAACATCAAAGGCAGTATGTTCTCCAGGGCTTTTTAAGAAAAGCTTATGCAGATTGTTAGTGAACAAAAATGGGGTTCAGCTGCCCGCTGCCACTAAAAGGCAAACTCTAGAGGCAGAGGCTGGTGAGAAAGGAAAGAGGTTTTTATTTGGATGTTGAATGACCTGGGGGAATGGGAGACTCCCGGTCTCAAAGCTCAGCTCCTCTGCAAACCCACAGAAAACCCGGCATCCTCAGCAAGACCAAAGCAAAAGGCAATGCTCAAGAGTTCCCATTACATTTTAAAGTGCTGTCCTTTGGAGCTCAAGGTGGCTGCTAAGCGGTCATGCAGGAAGCTTAACTTGCTCCCAGCTGCCGTCCAGCCCAGGCTCCCTCCCACAGGCTGCGTATGGAGCTGGTGCCACCATCGGCCATGCAGTTTCTAGGCCCACAAGGTCCGGTGCTCCCAGGCCACAAAGCACATGAATGCACTGGCAAATACGCCACCAAGTCAGCAAGCGAGAGAGACTCCCTCCTGGAGGCCATGGGCCATGTGACTTGGCAGTCACATGGTCCATGGAGAGGACAGGCCAGTGCACTTTCGGGTGCAGGTCCCGAGCAGCAAACAATGAGAGGGAGTGTTTGTTCATTCCCCTGGATTCATACTAGCTTTGAGTATGGGACAGGCCAGGTGCTTTCTCAGAACCACCAATTAACTTCCCAAACCTTCGTGCCCTCCAGTGAGTCCACTTCCCAATCCATCCCTTCTCTCCCTGGGGTAGACTGGCAGGCCTCTCTGGTCTAGCACCTCCCCCTGCCCACTTTAACTTCTACCTCGCACGTGCCTGCCTTCCCCTGTTCCCACCCCGAATCTGACACTGGAAGCGGGTAGGAGAGCTTTTTCCCTTTTAGTGTCTTGTTAGCCTTGCACATGCTCAGTGTAAGGACTTCCTCCGGCTGCCATCTTGCCTAGGGTGTGGGGCAGACTCCCTGGCGCTGTCAGCTCTGCACTTCCCACACCCCACACCCTAGTTCTGATAAGGAGCAAGTGGCTCACACTCAGAGCCCGCCTGCAGAGAGCAACCAAAGCAACAGCCTAAGTAAAGGAACCCTGGGAACCCCACAGCCTTTGCGGCAGAGCCAAGGACCGCCTCAGCGGGAAGGGCAGGGCACCTGCAGCCAGGACCAGGCCCTCTGCATAGGGGCAGAGTGCCCGAAGACATGAGCTAAATTCAGCGCGGCCTCATAGATGCACACACAAGTGCAGAGAAACTCAATGTGCTGGCCACGGCCCTGGGGCAGCTTGCAAAGGTATTGTCTGGCCACATGCTGCGGCTCCCAGGTGCCATTCCCAGGGCCTGGCTCCGTCTCCCCCAGTGACCCCTCCCGGTCCCTGCCCTCAGCCCACTGCCAGCAGTCCCGGGAGGCTGCCCATGGGCATCAAGACCACCACCACTCAAGTGTGGTCCAAGGTCTAATATCCACGACAAGATGAACTTCAGAAAATGAGGGTGTTTAAAACTTATGCAGCAATCTGACACTGCCATAACATTTTAATTATATTTCATAAAAGTCATCAGTCTGCAATGAACTAAAAAAAAAACAATTGATGGTCTTTGACCAAATTTTTTTAAAGAAACAATTTAAACAAAATCACTTTACCAGCTATTTATATCCCATTCACAGCAACAGTTTTAAAACAAAAAGTTTAGTCCAGGGACTTGCTGAAATTCTTGTCTACCTAACGACATATGAATTTCCCTCCCACAGGCATTTGCACTGGTCCCCAGGCCCAACTATGATAACCTAGTCACTAATTAGGATACAGACGTCATTATCTCTTAGAGCTGGGAGAGACCCTAGGGAGGATCAAATCACGTCTCCTAAGGAAACACGGAAAGGCCCAGAAAGGTTAACCGCTTTGACGTCTTGCTTCAGCGCCCCTTCACCCTGCCGTTCCCCCCTGCAGGCGGCTCACTGAGCGCCCGAAGCAAGCCACAGGTGTCGGGCCGCCCGCTTTCTGCATAAGCTCTCCTCTCTCTCCTTCCCAGAGCCTCAAAAAGTGCTCACCACCTTAAAGAAGCCCAGTTCTTTTCTTTAGCAAACATTTGCAACCATGAAGAAAGCATGTCTTTCGCTGAAAAGTGCATGTTTTACAAAATGGTATTGTTTCTATAAAAAATCCAAGGTTTAACAAAATCTGCCAATAGAATTTATGATCTATAAGTTCCCTTTCATCCAAGAAATATAATTACAGAAAAAGCCAGATATAATTTTTTAAAATTTGGGGCACAGCAGAGGTTTTGTTTCTATAAGTCAATTTTGCCTTTCAATCTTGAATTCTGAATTTAGTTTCAAAATTTGAATTCTCAGATATCATTAATTATAGATATTGTGGTGAACACTCAGAATTGACACTCTTGCAAATTCATATAGTTTATTTTTAATTGATAAAATCCAACACATGGTCATTAAGAAAAATATTCAAGAAAAAAAAAAAGAAACACAGAACTATTTCTGTATTCTTACCTTGGACCCTGACAACATACTGGTCAACATTTTTGTTCCCCTTCCAATTCCAACCACTACAAATCAAAGAAAGAAACATTATGACACTCCATTTTGAAAAGTAGGTTTTTAAAATATCTACATATTCTGATCGTAATTCCCTGGCACCTGCTCCGTCGAGTTGGAAAGAGTGTGTATGTAGCACAATCTGAGGGCTCCGCTACTCTCATCTGTTGGACTTGTCTTGCAACCAAGAAATTCTGACAAGGAATGGGAGAGAGATTTTTTTTTTCTTCCCCAAAGGACAAATCATGATAGAAACTTCAACCTGGTCATTTAGACAATAAAAAGTTTTAGAAAAACCTTAAAGGACTAACTGGAATTTGATATGGGCACCAGTGAAAAGTACATGGTGTCATTAACCATGGTCTGATGGTCTCCTGACAGTTTGTTATTAAACAAAGCAAAAGCCATCATCATAGCTAATGAACCATTTACAGATGATTATCGCCCAGCAGTACACAGTCAAGAAAGCAGCAAGGTAACAAGCCAGCCCAACACAGAGCAGACCGCGTGGGGGACGCGCGCCCGGAGAAGGCGCCCACGCGGACCACACTTACAGCACGGCGGTGGCCCACCCGTCCCTTCCACGCCCACCACCGCCTCACTGTATGGTGGCACGTTCCACCAGTTGAGGGTGAGGAGACATAATCATTTCTTCACTAAATAGCAAGTTAACTGTTGTAAGAATTGGAGTCTTTTCTTATCAGTGGATACAATTTTGTAGAAGAACACAACATAGCCACCACAGTTCGAAATCAGAGGCAAGGAGGAGGCGTGACTGGCAAGCTCAGCTGTCAGGGATGCCTGCAGCAGTCACCGCTCACCGGGCTCCCCGTTCACCAAACCCCACGGCAAATGTCCTCCATTCACTAGCTCGTTCCATCCTTGCGGCAGCCCTTAAAGGTAACGCAACGATCCCTGCTTTATGGATAAGAACATTCAAACACAGACTAAGAACTCTGCCTAGCACCTCACAACTAGTGTATGGTCAAATGAAAATTTAAACCAGACCATCTAAGAGCAGACCCTCCCCTTCTCACCCTCCCTGCCACCTTACTCACCTAGGCTTTCTTCCCACTGCCTGCCCCCGGCCTAAATCTGCCTGGACCGCTGCAAACCTGACTTCCCTACAACCAACGCATTCCTCTACCAGTTGATACCATTTCTGAAAATGTATACTGTACACTACAACACGCCCCCGCCCCCAATTTTCACTAGGGCCCCAATGCCTACAGCACCGATTCCTTTGTAAGGCATTCAAAGTCCACCCTTCGAAACCCAGCCCAAATCGCAACTCCTTTATTAAGTCCACCCCAAACCCCCTAAGCTGCTGTGGTAACAGTCATGTTAATTTAGGGACGAAAATAAAACACCGTCTGCCCCCGGAATGCTCTGTGCTGAGCACAGCACTCTTCAAATGACAGCTGCTGCCGCGGAGGCAGACACTCGGTATGACAACAGCGAAGACTCAGCACAGTCTCACTCCACTCAGGGGTCCCCGACCAATGGCCCTGGAGCAGCCATTCTGCACGCATACGGCCCCAGGAAGACCTCGAATGGGGCAGCGCATTTTCTGACTCTGGAAAAACGTGCAACCTCACAGGGAAAACACAATGCAGACGAGAGGAATCACGGGTGCTCAAAAACAAAAGCTGCCTGAAAGAATGCGTGGATAACACTAATAACAACGCGACAGCTTGTAGTTAGTGTGTCGTCGTGTCGACAGGAGCAGAGAGAGCAGCTGCTGCCGGAGGTAAGGAGGGAGCGCGTAAAGGACTAAAGAGACCAGAGAGCCCTTCACTCAAGCACTTCACACAGTCTCAGGTAGGCCCTGAAGGACGTACGGCGTTGGAACACAGCGGAGACAGAAGCGTGTTCTCGGGACACAAGCATGTTCTCAGATACAAGGATGAGCACAGTGGCTTTTTCCATCAGAGCGTGGGGGCGGGGGAGTGTCTTAAGAGCAGGCTGGCATGTTTAGCTTTGTCATGGTTGAAATGCTGAACTCATTTCCCTGCCAGTTCAGTCATCCAGAATAATAAAATCTAAAACAAGAGAGCATCTTAGAGTTATCCAGCTTAACTCTCTCTCTCATTTGTACCCAAGAAAACCGAGGCCCATTGAAGCCCAGTGATCAGTGAATCAAGCAGAACTCCAGGAAGACCAGCACAGAAGTGGCACGCAGAAAAACTACCTGGAGTTGAAACCCAGCCAATGAGCAGCTTTCATTCAAGGGACAGTTTAGTGGACAAACATTCTACTCAACTTTTTCCCATTCGAGCAATCAAAATTTTACTGGGTGCTTGCTGTTTAGGTATAGAAACGAGTAAGACCTGGATCCAGCCCCGTGAGTTACACAAACAAGGAACAGCATGAACTTTCACGTTAGCAACAAAAAGAAGCAAGTAGGCAGGCATCACATGCAGGAAACAGCATCTCAGCTGAACCTGGAAAGGCCAGTAGGATTTCGACAATTAAAGGAGACAGAAATGGGAAGTTTATGTGAAAACACAGCATTGGCAAAGATACAACAGTTTGAAAAAATTGTGGCAAATTAAGAGAATAAATGAATAACAGGGTTTTCCAAGGACTGTCTCACAAGTATTGCTTTGTCTGTCTCCCAAATTTTCTGTGCTCAAGTGTTTCTTTGTAAAAACAGAAACCCCCCCCCACTATTTCCAAACCTGTTCAAATGGCCTCGTATTCTATTCTCAAATCATAAAGATAGATTTTATATACAACAAGAGCCACTTTAGGACAGGAAAGGGTATTACACATGCAATTCTAAAGCTTTTTGCAATTGGAAGTGCCTACTACCATTTATTTAATTCTATGATGCCCTTGCAATCATCTTAAAAGATCTGTATTTTTCCACTTCTAAGAATTTATCTTAATAATCAAAGAAAAAATTTTATTCGTAAAGATGCTCCTCACAAAAATGAGTTCTACTAACAAAATTCTGGCAACTCCGATGACTTCAAATAGGGAAACAGTTAAATAAGTTGCACTTTACCCACATGACAACACCTTACACTGCCATTACTGCTCCAAACAATGCTCACTTCCTCTCAGCACTGCTTCTGCCGTATCCCACAGGTTTTGTATGCTGCACTTCCGTTTCATTTGCATTTTCTGATTTCTCTCTGATTTCTTCTCGGGCCCATTGGTTGTTCCGAAGTGTGCTGTTTCATTTCCACATATTTGTGAATTCCCACCTCTCCTCCTGTTTCTGATTTCTATTTTCATATCACAGTGGTCACAGAAGACACTGGATATAATATCAACCCTTGAAGTTGTATATACAACTATTATTTTTCAATTTTTCCTTAATAAAGTGAAAAAGTTTACAAAGAGTTTTTTTAAATAACATGATAAAATGCTTATGTAATTATGTAAGTAAAAAAGGATGCAAATGTACATGCAGTAAAACAGCTCAACTTAAAAAATTTGCATAGATAAAAAGCTAGGAGGAAATATGGCAAAAATATTAATAATTATCACTAGAATGTAGAAAATGAATTAACTTATTTTCAACTTTGTGGTTTAAATATTTCCTAATTTCTACACTGTGATTTTATAATCTCTAAAGTTAAAAATAATAATATTTAAAGTGATACATAAAAAATTAGTTTCCAGTTTAAGTGATTTATAATAAATGGGTGTACTGGTTTACCAACTTAGTAGTAAAACAACACGAACTCACTGTCCCACAGTTCTGGAGGTCCGATGTGTGAGGAGGGCTTTAGTACACTAAAAATCAAGGTGTCCGCAGTCAAGGCATCAGTGTGGCTGCATTCCTTTGGGTGGCCCAGGGAGACCCTTTCTCTGGACCCTTCCCAGGGAGGGTCCTTACCCCCTCCAGCTTCCAGCAGGCACTCGCACTGCTTGGCTTGTGACCCTCTTTCATATTCAAAGCCAGCAAGTGATCACTTCAACCTCTGCTTCCATTGCCACATCCCTCTCCTCTGCCTCCTCTTTCGCTTTTAAACTGACAACAGAATAGAAACAGAGGCTTGGATACATGCAACAGACCGACAGCTGTCGGGGGGTGGGGGGGGGGAGGAGGGAGGGACCGGGTGGAAGAAGGTGAAGGGACCAGCCAAAGAGCACGTGTGCACGGCCCACAGACACAGACTGCAGTGCGGTGATGGCCAGAGGGGAGGGGTGTGGGCAGGGCTGGGTGGGGGCTGGCGGGGGGTGGGGGGGGGTGTGGAAATGGGGACATCTATAATAGTGTCAACAATAAAAATAAAGTTAAAAAAATCATTTGTGATTATACTGGGCCCACTTAGGCATTCCAAGAGAATCTCTTCATCTTAGAGTCAGCTGATCAGCCATGGAATCAGATTAATTCCATCTGTAATTGTAACTCCCCGTTGTGATGTAACCTAATCAGATATATATCGAAATATATATATAATAGTTTAATAGAGCTACAAACCTGAATTTCAGATTGTCTTAAATTGTCAACTAAATTTTTAAATTTGTACCATTAATATAACAATCAAAAAAGCAAAGCAGTCTAAAATGGTAAAAGTATATTTTGTCACACAGGTCCAGTTTTTATTTTTTTAAAAATGGCTTTTATAAAGTGCTCACAGGGTACAGTATACATCTCTACATTACAGGTGTCTCATAAGCTACTCCGATAGCCTTCTGAGTCATGGTGGACACCGCCCTTTCCAAGAGACGAGGAAACTGACGCCCACGGGGGTTCTGGGACTGGCCCGGGGTATGTGCAGTCAGCACGCAGAGCAGCCGGGGCACAAACCCATGTGAGCCTAGAGCCCAAAACCAACTTCTCCTAAGTCTGCAGAAATATTTAGATAACAAACACTCCTTGTGCTATGACACGACCACTGGCCTGCAATGACAGGGGAATGCTGCAGATGGCTCGTCAAAACACAAGAAAAACATACACAGAGACAACCAGGTCCTGTGGGGAAATAGGGACGGAACGGCCACCCTCTCTAGTGGGGAGCGCCCTGTTCTCCCACCCGAGCAGGCTTTTATTGGGTTCTTTTACACAGGAATTCAGGTAAAGCTCATTAATCATTGCCAGGAAGTGAGGATCAAACAATAGATAACAAAGAACTCTGAGGGCCTATTTTGAGTCAGGGTCAAATAGCTAAAGAGCTGTAAAAGTTTGAGGAATAAACTTACTTCTTGCTTGGACCCTTATCATTCCATTGAGAGCATTCTAAACAAAGCAGGTTTCACAGTAATTTACATGTTCTTTCTTAGGCCTGATCACCCGGGGAACCCACCCTTTCCAGCACAGAGCTGCACCACCCTGTCATTGCTTCAGGCTTAGGTGGAGCAAGGGAACTAAGGCAGCCAAGAGATTAGGAGATTTTCTCGCAGACAATGAGGACTCAGGCTTTGTCAAAGCCAAGGGTCAAGGGTCCATCATCCCCTTTTGCTGTACCCTACAAAGTCCTTCCTTGGGGGCCTCCCACGTGATCGTGCCTGTCTTAAGTCATTCCCCTCTTGGGGAATCTTACCTGTCATTGGCTAACTGACCAAGCATTGGGGGCCAAGCAGGGTGAAGTAAACGGAGCAGAAGTGGCACTCCTGCCAGGGAGATAAGCTTTTGTCTCCTTGCTGGCTTACAGTCCAAATTCGTTCCCTCAGCCTTAGCCTTGGCAGGGGTTACAGCTTCTGAAACCAGGCAGGGCGGTTCCCAACAGTGCTGTGACTACATGCCTTTTTTGTTGTTGTTTAACTTTATTTCTCACTGGAAACTTTATTCAGCAGTTTTAGAATAAATAAATCTGACATATTAATATATTATATCATCATAAAAGTCCCCGTGTGCTCCAATATAAAAAAGTGTGCAAATGAAAAATTATTTCCAATGCAACCACTTCCAAACATACAAATCTCAGCTGAACGCCCCCCTTCGTAATACTAAACTGGAAACTTCGACAAGATCCCTAAATTTTAGTGCTGACAATAAACTTACTTCACTCACTGCCTTGAATATCACTACACACTGATGACTAAGAACCACCAGAAATCAATGCAGTTGGTCTGTTTAGAAACAAGCAGCAGATGCTCCCCGCTCCCCTCCGTACTGACGGTGGTGTACCTGGGAAACAGTGGGGCAGGGTGGTGATGGCAAGCCAGCTGCAACCCAGGGAGCTGGGAATGATAGGAACAGCAAAGCCACACCAGGAACCAATCGCAGAGAATGCTGGGAGTTTGGAATGATAGGAACAGCAAAGCCACACGGGGGATCGATGGCGGAGAACGCTGAGCCTGACTGCTACTCCCTGCAGTGGGTAGGGGTGGGGAGAAGGGAACAAAGACAGGTGCGCCTGGTATCTGCCGTCCCAGATCCGGGCAATGGCTTTGAAACTGAGCAGACCCAGTTCAAATCCTGACTTTGCCACTCACTACCCATGACAATGCACACATCACTTTGTCTCTGGGTCTTTGTTTCTTTTGTAAAACTGGGATAATAAAACCTACCCTTAGGGTAGGTTTAATAATGGTTAAAGTACGTAATTTATGAATGTCCTAAGCACAATGTAAGAGTTTCATAAATGGTTATCATTAGTTACGGTAAAAAATAGTAACATTACTGGTCAGAATTTGCCTATTCAAGTTCTCTAATTCAAGAAAATTTATTTCCTTGTGTTTGCTTCTATTTTAACCTCATAGTTAAGATATTTTTGCCAACATGAATTAGATAATATCTATAATATTAAAAATGCAAATTCATACCTTGTTTTTAATTTTCCCGAAAAATATAATTTTCCCCACTAATTTTATCCTTCTAAATAAGCACTCATTTCATCTGAATCACTTAAGTCAGGCTTGTTGTTTGTTTGTATCTAAGCTTAGCGCTAATGAAATGTATTGGATACCGTAGCACACTCACAAACCATGAGTCACAACCCATTAGTGCACCGTGAAATCAATTTGGTGGATTTTGATCAGCATTAAAAAAAAAATAGAATAGAATAAAGCATGAAACACCAGAGCATGTGAAAATGTAAGTATTGTTCCATAAACATTGTTTCTAGTGAGAAAGGGGGAGAGAAGGGGGATCCCCATGTACCTATTACTGTGACAATGAATGTAGTTACAGGGAAGTCTGTAAAACATCTCTAGCCTGTTGATACACACTTTAGCAGTCTATAAAGATAGACTCCAGAACCTCTACCTGATGCCAAAAACAAATGGGTGGCATAAAAAAGGATAAATGATTGTTCTCTCCTCAATCAGTTCTACCTATCTTCCTCCACAAGCAATAAAATGCTCAACTAATATGTCTCCAGGAGAAAGTGACTTCCTCTCAGAAACTACAAGGTTCACCTTCTCAAGAAAGCTGATCTCAGAGATTGGATTCTATATAGCCCCCCACCAAAAAAGGCACCATATACCCTCATTGGGAGTCCCCAAGTCCACTCCATGTTGGAAGATTCATACATGCAAAGATTTACTACAATGATAGCGAACTTAGACAATGTATCAGAAAGGGAAAAGACACTGGAGAAATCCATTCCCGGGCTTCCTTATTCTCTACCCCCTCTCTCTTATGAGGGAGGGGCGGGGGACACTTGAGGATGCTCCTTTCCCCAACAATGAAAAAAGCAATAATGTAGGCAATGTTCCTGCTCAGGGAAGCCCAGCAGAAACTCAGCACCCTAAGTTTTTACTGCGGGGAGATGACAGGGATGGTCCCTCGGGCATCCTCTGCTTGCAGGGTGGGGGACAAAATTCTGCACTTCAAGCAGAAAAGCAGGTAGGTGTTCGGCGTGAACACATCGCTCACACCGTCGAGGCAGAATAAACCACCCCTATCAGACAGAAGGGTGGAAAAGCTCACGGGTGCCCAGTGGCCAGCGAAGGGCAAGCCTTGTTAGCAGACTTTCTAAAAAGAGCAATTTGGGGCCTGCTGTGTCAACGCTTTCCTACACAGATGCAAAGGCTTTCTCACACACAGGTCCTATCCACACACGAAAGAGGCTATTTCCAACGGCCTTGTATACCTCACGCCATTTCAAGGCTTCTTTACAAAATGGCACTATAAACCCAGTGGACCCGAAAGATCCCAAAGTTGGCTGAAAATGTCAAGGCTCTGTCTTATCTTTATCTTATCTGTTCTCAAGCAGTATTTCCTTCTGCTATGAAGTGACAGTTACACTAAGCTCCCGTTCACATCTCTTACCCAGAACTCCTCGGGCCGCGCTGTCTAGAGTTCCTCCGTGCCCGATTTTCAAAGTCTGCTTTTTCCTCTTGGTCCATTCTGAAGAAGGCATTCCAGCTTCTGTAGAGTAATTGGGATGAAAAAGGTAATTACCAAGACCAAGAAGAATGAAGTAGGATCTTAATAAATATGGGGGGCGGGGAGATGGAGTATTTAAAACAAATGAAAACTCTCATACAAACGTAACATATTTAGATTGTGACAACATTACTAGCAAAGAACACAGTTAAAAATGTACAGATACTCTCTAAATTACAAAAAAATAGTATTCAAAAATGAGTCATCCAGAAAGTACAATTCCTTTTCTCATCATAAAAAAGTAGCATTTAGGAACAGTAGATAAATGTGCATGCCAACCCATAAAAATCTGGTGAGCTGCTGGTAGTAGTGGGCTGTCAGACACAGAATGACAAAAAGCAGGTAATTTTCACATAGGCAGCTACTTTTAAAATGTCTTTCCTTTCATTTCTAAGCATCCTTTGCTTCCTAGTCCTCTTCCCCAGCACGGCCCCACCCCTGCCCCCACCCACCCCCGTATTTAATGCTGGGAGACTGCATCTCCAGCCAGGCTACTTCCGAAAACACTATGTTCCCAAACTATCTGCATTCTTTGTCCTTCTCTTCCAATCAAAGCTCCCAGTGCCTTAAAGAGGCTAACCACCACAGAAGATTATGTAGGAAGTAGGTAACAGTTAAGCTGCTTCTTAACCTCTGAAGCATTTAGATTTAAAAAAAAAAAAAAGAAAGAAAGAAAAGGAAAAAGGAGGATGCCAACCCAGCCTATCTCATATTCCTATTGCAAAGACAAACTGACAAGTTATCTGGAAGTGCTTTGGAAATGACAAAACACTCTAAGAGTAGGTAGCAGTTGTTGTTATTATTATGGCATATACAACGATATCGAAAGAATATTGGCTACTGGACTTCAGATAAGAAAAGGGAGGAGCAGAAACAGCTGTTTTGACCCCAGCCTGTCAAACCTGCCTTGCCACTACTGACATTAAGAAGATAGAAGACACAGCAAAAGAAAATGAAAAGAGGGGACAGAGAGAAGAAAAGGAGGAAAGCAAAGCAATTGTGGAAAATCCAGAATAAATGCCCACCCTCCCCCCACCCCCCAAAAATAAACGGTGCTGGGTTGCTCAGCCTCGCCACACAATGACCACCCTACTGAGACAGAACCAGTGTCTGGAACCCAGTCCCAGTGTCACTCTCTGAGTACGAGATCACCCGCTGGGAAGGGCACGGCTGCTTTAGTGTAAACCTGTAAGGCCTCAGCCTGGGCCTCAGCCTGGACCTGGGCCTCAACCTGTCCTTTCACTTGCAACCCGTCATGCATCTCTCATCCTTGAGTTCATAGAAGCCTTTTAGGGAACTGTCTGTATTTTCAACTTGACATTCCTTGGAGTAGGAAGGCCTCTAGGTCTACTGTCTTCTCTTTGTGTCCAAATTTACGTCTTTGAAGTTCACAAACATACTGCCCCCTCTGCTATATTGGAGTTTGGCTCTTCCCACTGGTGCTGTGCACAAATGAATATTCAGTAAGTCTTTTCTAGCTATAAAATTCTGGTGTTTCAGGCCTTGAAAGATTCAAACCAAGAAGAGCAGGGATTTCAGTGTGGCATGAATCAGTGTAAGGAAAGGCAAGAAATGTGAGTACACAGGGGCCGTGACCACTGAGCATGGCCGTCGAACCTGGCTGGCATTGGAATACGGTGCCCTGGAATCCGCATCTTTAAGAACCTTCCTAGGCACTGATCACAGCCAGTCAGAAAGGCATTCGGGAAGGCTTGGTCTAGCAAATACAAACACAGAGCAGGTCAACTACAGGCAACGGTAGAAATGGAGAGCAGCAATGAGACTGTCCATGTTTGACAGTCACACAGAGGAGATGCAACAGTAACCAAATCAACAGTTCTTAGCACAACAGATGGTTACACTGAGGAAAATGCAACCCCAATGAGGCCAACAAGATTCTGGTGGAATTTTGTTGGGAACGGGATGGGGGTTGTGGCTACACCCGAATTTCCACAGTGGAGGTCAATCTGAGTGGTTCCCAGAAGGTGGCCCAGCAGTGCCCTGAAACAGTGTTTTAACCAAGTTTCAAGAAGAAACTTCAGTGCTGGAGGCAGATTAACCAGAGCCAGGATATGGCTTTGATCCTATCAGAAACCTGTCTGAGACAAAGAACGGTAATCATTATTGAGGAACAAAACAGCCTTCATTCAGTTTAGCTAACAAGTCAGGCCAAATGAAAGCCGCCATTCTGCTGAAAGGAAACCACTCTTGTCGACACCACAGGACTTGTCCCTGATGCGATTCCTTCGTTTACGATCTCCTCTACCACCCATCCCTACACAGGAAAATTTGACAGAAGAATGAGTAGCTATAAAACGGGAATTAAACATCTGCAGGAGCACACCTGTTGCCAATAAACATTTTAATCTGTATTGTGTATGTTTTGAATAACAAATTCTTATCAGAATGATTTGTTTTCAAATTTTTTTAAAAAGTGCAAAGTTTGCCAGGGGCTCCTAAACAATGTAAGACAGTTCCTGCACTGGTTTAACGGAAAGACACGCCAGGGCCACATTCTGGAGGGCTTTCCACATGCAGCTAAATAGTTTACCACCAGAAATTACTAGGCTACCGGCTCGCTTAAGAAATGAGATGGTATCTTTCATCTTCACTATACTGTACTATCCCAAAACGTATAGGCTAGTACAGATCTGGTTTATTGTAAGTGTCCAATACTAAGGTTCCTTGATGCCACTGTCTGAAATGATCTACTAGGCAGATGAATGGAGAGAATCTTCAGGCTTTGCTAATTCTCTTCCAGCGTATGTGACGAAACCAACAAAAAGAACGCTCTTAGAGAAGTGACCAAGTTATATTCAGTGTTCTCCAAAATGTGGTCCAAAGACTACTGACATCAGAATTATGTGGAGCAATGGTTTAAAAGTACGGTTTCCTAAAAATACCCCAAACGCTCAGAATTGCAATCTCTGGGAGCACAAGGGTTAGGACTTTGCACTTGTACTAGGGACTCTAAGTAATTCTTATCCTTCTATGTGAAAACCACTGTATTAAATTTTCGTTAACAAAACAATATCTGCACTTCCAACATATTTTTAATGCAGCTTTGGGGGTACAGAGACAGTACTTCCTCTGAGTGGGGTTCACCGACGGGAGCCAAAGAGCTCCTCTAGGGTCAGATTACAAAAAAGTTGGTCTGCAAGTTCAAGAGCTGAGGTTTATTTGTGTGTGCGTGGGTTTTGATTTGCTTTGCTCCCCTGAGAGCGCCAGCTGCCAACTAGGCTACAGGAGTTCACGTCAGGGCGAGTCCAAGCCCGCGATGCCCCAGATTTCTGTCCAGATCTAAGGCAGTGGTCCTCTGCCCTTTCCCTTCCTTTTATCTCTTGAGTCATGAACGCGCAAAAAAGCCCAGGGTGCTCTCTGCGGCTTCCGCTCTCGCGGCGACCGTCTCGGCCCGGTCCCCACCCGGGCTGCAGTACCTGCCAGCAGCTTCTCCTTCAGCCGATTCAGCAGCTCGGCTGAAGTGGGCCCTTTGGGCTTATGCACGGCGAACACGCCGCTCAGGGACAGCAGCTTAGTAGCCAAAGCGGCCTTGGAAACCATGGCTTCGGATCCGGTCCCGGCCGTCGCTGGCGAGGTGGCGGCTGTTGCTGCAGCTGTTTCTGCAGTTTCAGGGACCAGGACTGTGTCTGCCACCAGAGACGACGACGACGGCACCGCCGCCGCCGACTCTGCAGCTGCCATGCTTTTCAAACCCGAAACGGTTTGCGTCCGTAGTCGCACGCTGATGACGCAACAAAAAATGCGCCCGACCTCCCTTCTTTCCCAGACTTCGAAGCAGTGCCCTTGCAGATAGAGTTGCAAGGGCTTGTGGGAATTGTAGTCCATGACCTCTGCTGGCTGACAGGTGGCCATGCGCTCTGATGGAGCAAGTGGTTTTTCTCCTATAAGCTTGTTTGCTTCTTAGGCAGTGTGAGTTCGGCACCGCGGGTATAATTTAGAATTTCAAATCCTAAGCTGCCGAACTGGAACACTAAATCTGTGTGTATTTTCGGGGGGGAAATCTCTTCACATGCCACTTGCTCACCGCCCTTGCAGAACTAGTAATACCCAGCGTCCAAGAATAGAAAACTTAAAATTCTGACTTTTGCTGCGGGAACCATGGCTCCCTGGCTTTATTCAATGTATTGTGCTCTTGGATTTACAGTTCAGAATTAAGATACACCTGCCTATTAGCTCTATTAGAGGAAGGAACCAATTTACTTCGTTCATTGTTGTATCATCGGTAAGTGCCCCACACGTAGTAGGCCCTTAAATAACGATTTGGAAATGAATGAATGGATCCTAGTTCTTCAAATTTCCCAAAGAAACGTCTAGGCCCAGCTAATACTAAATCACGTGGGCTTATTTTAATGCCCCTCCGGCATTCCATCCACCTTCCAACTACCACAAGCCACATGTAATTCTTAATCATTCCAAGATTTTTAATTTTAACTCTTCTGTGGATTGCATTCCTTGGTAACACATCGCGTAGGTACCCAAAGGCATTGCTGCAATGCATAAAATTAAACTTTACTTTCCATGGGAGGCCTCTCTAGAAGATATTCACTCCCCAGCACAATTCAGGAACATCGTTCTGGTCCTGGCACGAGGCAGAGTGGAAAAACATTCTCCATTTTACTTCTGCTGCAGATGCACTAAAGCACACCATGAGTATGGTCAGACAGATTCAGTTTGTCTTCATTGTTTTCCCAAGTTTCTTTGCAGCTACCCTTCCTCCTCCTCATCCTCTCACACATTCACCTCTAATATCCCAATGATGCCTCTTAGCTGCTCAGATTCACCAATTAGGGGACCCTATCTGAAGTCCAACAAACACACGGAAGAACCGTATTTTAAAGATGGTGTTTATTTCTTCCTATATGTTCACCATTCCCCATTTCAATCAGATCACCAGAGATCACCAGGCTCTCATTAAACTTCTGGGGTGCACAACAATACAAAGGTACTTAAAAACCCAGAACCGTATGCTTATAAATGGTGAAAATGGTAAATTTTATGTTATGCATATTGTACCACAAAGAGAAAGGTTGAAAACAATCTTTGGGAAGTTTTTGCAGGGTGGAAAGCTGAATTTTTTTTAAAAAAAATCACTCTTGTGGTCTATTATAAAAGCCTAAGCTAAGGGAAAACATTATGCATGGGCAGGGCAGAGGGTGGGGGCGGGAGAGCGGTGCCCTGGAGGCCAAGAGAGAAGAGAATTATTTTGAGAATAAGGAGAAAGAAAAATGGACAGGTCCCAGGATTAGTAGGTACTTGCGCCTACTTCAAGATTTCCCAGGAGGGTAGCATGACTTCAGGTGGGATGGCTGCACCCTAGGGATCCAAGCACCCTTTACCTTCAGCAAAGGTTCCTGTTCTCTCCTCACGATATAGAAGCAGGGAGCCAGGAACTGTCAGAGGAAGTTTAAAGGAGACTTCAGCAATGATGACTTGGAGCTTAGAGAGCCTTTACCCAGTGTCTAGACATCAGTAAGCTTCCCTAATTCCATTGTGACTCCGCGGTGGGGGGAGTGGAGGGAGGGCAGAACTAAGGGTGAAAAATAATAGTACCATTTGAATCTAGCACAAGCCCAGTGCAGAATCAGAGTTAACGTGATGAAAAGAAAACAAAGAAATGGATGTTTCTCACATATTTTTATTTCTGGAATGCTAGGGAATGGCAAGATTAATTCTACTCTGCTGTCGAGTCTGGATTCTTGGCATCAAAGCACCAACCTCTAATTTGCCGAAGTAACTGACATCTCCGACATTGGACAAGTCTTGAATGTACAGGTTCCCTTACCTAATATATGCACGAGTTAGGCTTCTTTGGTTGGGAGTGACAGAATTGGATGCATACCAGCTTAGGGTTTTCAAAAAGATATTTCTAAATGATTCATCAGAAGTATGCTGGAAAATTATGCAGAACCTGGGAAGTTCTCTATTATCCTCTCTCTCTTTCTCCACCCACGTTCTCCTCGTATGCTCCCCTCTTACGTCTTCTTCATTCTTCTCTTCTGATTTGAGCAGGCCTTTTTTTCTTCTCTTCGTTCCACACTCATGGTTTAAGCCATCCCGTTTTGGTCCAATTCCAAACACATTCAGGATGAAGTCACTCCTGGCCACCTATGAAACGTAGCTTCCTTCCTTTCATCTCTCAGCCACCGTAGTTTCCTCCCTCACTTTCTTGCTTGATTTTTCTCAATGGCATATTTCATCAGACGTGCAACGTATTTACTCATTTTGTCTAATGTCTTATTTCGCCCATCAGAAAGTAAGCTCCATGAGGAATTTTTGTATGTTTCATCTACTGCCTGGAAGAGTGCCAGAGATAGCTCTCAATAAATAATTGTTAAACAAGTGAATGAATTGACATGGCAGCTCCAGCAGAAACCATGTAGACCAGGGGTGTCGAACTCATTTTCACCGCAGCTGATTTTCACATCAGCCTCATGGTTGCCTTCAAAGGGACAAATGTAATTTTAGGACTGTATACATGTAACTTGCTCCTTAACTGTTAAGGAGTTGAAATTACATTTGGGCCTTTGAAGCTTTGAAGGGAACCATGAGCCCAATGTGGCCCCTGGTGAAAATGAGTTTGACGCTCCTGATGCAGATACAGCAGACTTGATGCCAGTTCCCAGAAAAGTCGAGTACTGTACGTGCAAAATAATAGATGTATATTCCAAGTGTACCTTACCTCATGTGGCCTCAAATGCTTTTATCTCTATTTTATATGTTTGGAACTGAGACAAAGCAAGAATAAGATTACCTAATGCCATATTACAAAATTCCAACTTTCTAGACCAACTTCCATACTGTCCTTGACTACCCATGTGCCTCGAACAAGACTCAAAAATTGATATGACTTTCAGGCTTTATTCCAGATTTGCCACTGGCTCCTCCATGGTTGCATTCCTGGGGCACTTACTGGATCCTTGCCATAGGCATATGCTTGGGCAAGTGATGCTTTACAAATTCTCCAGCTGCTGCTCATCTGTGCAATTTCCCATAGATGGTAGAATCATCAAAAATAGTGCTTCATCCCTGGCTGGCGTAGCTCAGTGGATTGAGCATGGGATGTGAACCAAAGCATCGCAGGTTCAATTCCCAGTCAGGGCACATGCCTGGGTTGCAGGCCATGACCCCCGGCAACCGCACATTGATGTCTCTCTCTCTCTCTCTCTCTTTCTCCCTCCCTTCCCTCTCTAAAAATAAATAAATAAATTCTTTTAAAAAAAAGAAAGAAAATAGTGCTTCATGAGAACTTACAGACCATATAATCTGCATCCCTTACTTTAAAACTGAAGCACATAAAAAGGTGTTTCTTATAAGAAGAGAATACTACAGATGCTCGGTCTATACCATGAACTTAGAAAGACATATATATATTTTTAGTTCAGAGAAAAGATGGGCATGTTGCATTGTGTGACATTTGAAAGAACTGGAAATCTCTCAAAAAGTTTGCCGCCATTATGAATGATCTTAACAGGGAAGGTAATTACAGAAACCAGTGGCTGCATTGGGATTTCTGCTCTGAGCTTATATACCTAACAGAAAGAGGTCATGGTTTTTATAGAGGCAGACTTCTATGAAAGTTTTCTTTCTAAGGCATAAATGGTTTTAATATTTTGACTTTTGACCATATAGTTATTTTGTAAATAGGAAAAATGGTAGCAATGAAATCATGTTTTTAATTGAGCAAAGAATGTTTTTAAAGGTCACATAGATCATGAAACACTAATACTAGAAAGTGTCACAAATATGTAGGAATAAGGCCAGAAAAGCTGAAGTCCAAATGATCTGGGAATAGGAAAAACAAATCCCAGAGACCATAAAAGAAAATAAAAAGGAACTTTTAAAGAAGATCAAGGGAAAGATCGATTTACTGCTTGAGGCCAATAGGATGGCAAAGCCCAAGCGAAACACCTACTTTGCCGGACATCTCTGTGGAGGAGACTGATTTTTGGATGAAAATGGGAGCAGGAAACAATCGATAAGAAGACAATGATGTCCACAAGGGGTGAGAAGATTGAATGAATTGAGGTTAGATTTCCTAGTTCAAAAATTTGTATCTTGGGGTGTCAGGAGAAGGGAGGTACGAGAACTTACAGAAGAGATTGCTTAAGGGAAGGCTTTCATTGACTATTCTCGTATATATGCTGTGTGCTGGCACTTTACAGCTCCCTAGAATTTCTAGAGTGACTCTCAAGCTGTGCTTGTGGGTAAAATAAAGTGTAGGCTGCGTACCAGAACTTACAGCTAGCTCTAAGGCAGCTATTATTATTACTTATCATTATCACCATCGCCATCCCCATTTACAGAGGAGGAAAGTGAAACTCAGTGAGGTGAAGTCACTTAACCAAGGGCACACAGCTAGCATACAGTGAGTGAATGAATGGGTTAGGGTCTCCAAGACCAGCTTCAGACTGGATGCGCTAGAAGGACTCACAGGATTCAGAAAAGCTGTCATACTCACGGGTACAGTGGATTGCAGTGAAAGAGTACGGATCAAAAGCAGCAGAAGGAAAAGGTACCCGGGAGGGAGGTGCCAGGAGAAACCACACCCAAGCTTCCAGAGTGATCCCCTCTTAGTGGAGTCACAAGGACAGCACTCGACGTTTCCAGTGAAGCAATGGGGCAGTACGTGTGAAGGGAAGTTCACCTGATCCTTGCCGTGCAAGGTTTTTGCTGGAGATCAGTCACACAGGCGTACAGCTCCTCGATGACTAACCTACTCAGTCTCCAGCCCCCCAGACCTCAAACCAATACCACATGGCCCAGAGCATCAGGCCCCGGAAAGCAGATATTTACCCTAAGTCATCTCGTTCGTATAAACTATCCCCTCTGACTCATAAAGTGTAGTGGAGGCCTCAGATTTACTGAAACATTCTTAGCAGGCAGGATATGCCTGGGGTTCAGAGCTTATCTCCCAGGAATCAGTCAAGGGCTAGTCTTTTCTTTGGAATGTGCAGAATTAGTACAGTAACTCATCTAACCCACACGGAACTCATCCAACAGCCCTAAGAAGTATCAGTGGCATGTAAAAATGAGGAAATTGCAGCTTAAATGGATAAGCAACTTACTGCAAATCCGACAACGAAGTGGTAGTTAGACTTAGTAGAATCCAGGTTCCCCTGACTCCCAAGTCTATGATCTTAACCAGTACTCAGTAACCACTAACCAATACAAATAGACTAGAGAGTGAAGTTGAGTTCAAATGAATTTTTACAGAAATTAACATTAAGTCCAAGATTACAGGTGGTGCTAAAAGCCAAGTTCCGAAGGTGAGTCACAGAAAACAAGCTTTGGAATTAACCTAAAGGAAAACGCTTGGGGGATTTCCGTCTGCATGGAACCTCACAGGAGCACAGTATAAACTGGCCACCAGAGCAGTTACTGCAGTTTGGAAGCAATAACACAATGATTACGTCTTGAGCAGCAACTTACAACTCTTTTCATCTCCAGGCATACATAAACTCATTACTAAAATTCTGTGGCACACCCAAAAAATATATCTTTTGCTGATCTGACCCAAAAAAAGGTATAGTTTTGATTCTTTTGCACCAGACAGCTATTGTTGTGTTGGCTGTTGTCCTTTTTTTAATTTGACAGTCTCAGGGAAAAGAGGTCAGTGCCCCTGACTAAACAGTCAGGTATTGCATGTTTTAAAAATGCTCGCGGCACACCCGTGGAAGGTGCTGGTCTAGAGTGAGGTAGGTGTTAGCAGGTCCCGATAATCGGGCCGACTCGAGACAATACTTCACACTCAGCTCTTTCCTGTCTCAAAGATTCCTGGTCCTCTCTCCTCGGTTCCTTAACAAGCTATCTGATGAACTATCCCCAAGGAGGTATGATGTTAAATCAAATAAAACTACCACTTTTGTAGTAAAAAAAAAATTGCCTATCAGCAATTCCCATCTCATACTAACACCTGATAATAGTTAGTCACATCTCTAGGCATCACATCTCTAGGAGTTGGTTTTGGCGAAGGAATCTGAGAGACAGCAGTCCAGATTAGGAAACAGAGATCTTGTGAACATGGAAACATTCTGATTCTTGCCAAATCACACCATACCCATCCTCCATTTTCTTGACAGCTGTTCCATTAAGCCATGCCAATACTCCTTTATGCTATTGTCAACTCAGATCCATTCAAATAAATTAACGCTCCCATCTTAGCCGACTCCTTTGGCAGAAAGAGCTAGTTCACCTGCCAACGCATTAGCTGGCTCACATGACCTCTCTATCAAAAAGGCAAAATTTCACATTAATAAGCAAAAAGAAGTAGTATGCCCCCCCCAAGTAGGAGTTCAAGTTAGATAAATGTAAATATTTTATAGAAGAAAGAAGTAGAAAAGAGGGGCCACGATGCAGAAAGACCTGAGATGACAGAAATATTTTCCAGTGTACAAAACATGAACTAGACATTTTTGTTTGTTTGTTTAGATCCATAAGAGATCCCTGTAGCCCTGGCTGGTGTGGGTCAGCAGATTGAGTGCCGACCTGTGAACCAAAGGATCGCTGGTTCAATTCCCAGTCAGGGCACATGCCTGGGTTGCAGGCCCGCTCTCCAGTAGGGGGCACACAAGAGGCAACCACACATTGATGTTTCATCTCCCTCTCTCCCTCCTTTCCCCTCTCTCTAAAAATAATTAAATGAAATATTTTTAAAATATTAAGACAAAAAAAAATAGAGATCCCTGTAATTACTCCTGAGCTCTCATAACATCATTCAAAGGGCATAGTGATCCCCTACAATGTACACAATATTATCAAGGTATCTTAAGGATACTTAATACATTTTCAGATCAAACCTCTACACAATTATAAATACTGAGTTTTTATTAAATAACATCAATAATGTATTTATATTTTTTAATTTTTAAAAAGATTTTATTTATTTATTTTTGGAGAGGGAAGGGAGGGAGAAAGAGAGAGACAGAAATATCAATGTGCGGTTGCTGGGGGCCGTGGCCTGCAACCCAGGCATGTGCCCTGACTGGGAATCGAACCTGCGATACTTTGGTTCGAAGCCCGCACTCAGTCCACTGAGCTACGCCAGCCAGGGCAATAATATATTTATATTTTAATGTAAACTAAATATATGTGATCATACATATTAAGTGACTTACAAATACAGTAAAACAGACAGCTCTGGGATTGGTCAACTTTCTCTAACACTTCTAAAGTAACACTTCTAAAGTAACATTCATTGGTACAACAAATATTTATTATGCATCTGCTTGGGATAGATGCATGAACTAACGTCATATTTACTACTACTGCAAATAAAATCATTTAAAAACAGCTGGAGAAAGTATCATCAATATCAGTTTTTAAGTAGGCTCCGAGGGTTTGACATATTTAAAATATTCACATTCCAGAGATAATGTACAAATTGTCTTCATTGATTAATCTATGCTATCATAAGCTGGGGAAATGTCCTGTGACTTCAGGGTTTTTTTTTTTAAACATTTAATAATGATCTCCACTTGAGGAAGAGTTTAAGGCTGGGCTCAGAGACGCAGGTGATGGATGTTTCCCATTACCAGGTTGAATGAAAAGCCTCTTCTTAAGCATGCACTGCGCCTAGAGGCTAGCAGAGGAAAATGGCTTTACTTACAGCTGCCATTTGTTATCCCAAAAGTCCCGAATGCCTCGGCCTTTCCTACTACTACTTAATTGAATTTGGAAAAGCATTATCTGCCTTTTAAGTATTTTGCAGGTTTTTAAATGTAAGATGGATTTGGGGGGAAGGTGGGGGCTGGACAAGGTTTGGATACATTTCTCCTAATCTGTGATTTGGTATCTATTGTACAATTTAAAAGTAATCTGAATGTTTTGGCCAAGTGAGAGAACGAAAATGTGTTCTTATTTTTGCAGCCAAGGCATACCTGCATGTGTATCTTGATGATGCAGATGTGTCTTGCCTCCAAAATTCCTTCATTCATGTGGTTAACCTTAAGTTGGAGAAACAGTTCAGAAAAGGCAAAGCCTGAGTATGAAATCCTAAAATTACTTTTTACTATATAACATTGAATAACATATATTTGTATAATGTA
Source organism: Phyllostomus hastatus (assembly GCF_019186645.2). Classification (NCBI taxonomy): domain Eukaryota; kingdom Metazoa; phylum Chordata; class Mammalia; order Chiroptera; family Phyllostomidae; genus Phyllostomus; species Phyllostomus hastatus. The sequence continues at coordinate 24,041,996 of NW_025334004.1, read as the reverse complement.
TTTTATTACTCTGTTGACTTTATAATAGGAATCTCAAAAGTTCTGAACTGTATTCACATATTACATCTACAATATTTTTTTTTCTTTTCTTCCTCTTTTTTTTTCCCTATTCTACTCTTCTACTTTGACCAAGTACAAATTAACCATCAATGCCCTGGTCATTCTCCCCCAGAATAAAATTTTCCTCTGCTTCACAGAGTTTCTGAAAGGAAAGAAAACAATTCTCTCTTAGTTCAGTTAAGATCCTAACTCAAACTCAATGTTGCTGGGCCTTTATCCGTTTCTTAAACTGTACAACGGGAACTTCAAGTTCACATCTGGTTTGTGAGCGGACCATGACGCCTCGGTCACTGGCTGAACTGAATTATTTTAGTTTATCCAGCTAAAGGTTATAGCCCACCTGTAGGGGAGGAAAAAGTTTTTCTTAACCCTCTTAGGGTCCCTGGCTGGGTATGAAAATTAAACTGACAAAGACAAATTAATGGGAGAAAAGCTTACAGATTTTAGGGATTTTTTTTTACATGTGCATGGGGGCTGTCACAAGAGAATGAAGACCCAAAGTGACCAGAGCAGGAAGCTTTTCTACCTTTCAGACAAAGAAACAATAAATTTGTGATGAACTGACAAGACACAGTGATTTGGGCTAGAGGTTATACGAATGGTGAGGAAGTAGCTAGGATGAGAAAGCTTAGTTTGACAAGGTTTGTTTGTATAGATTTCTCAGTTCCAAATTCTCCTCTCTGGTGATAAGGTTTCTTCTCCTGCAGGTACAGGAGGGCACCTTTCACCCTGGAGATTTATCTTCTGCTTTCAGGGAGAAGGAGATTGGTGGGGGTGGGTATCCAAGTGACCTTCCTTCTCTACCATTCTCAGATACCGAGGTGCCATATTTTGGGGTAGCATGTCCTGAACCCCATCACACCCAACAAATTTATCTTTCATAATAACTATTCCGGGGTGGGGGGCATCTCCCTGTCTACCTCTCTTTAATATATTTAGCTTTTAGAATGATATCGAGATCCTGCTACCAATACCAAAATATAAACATTCTATATTTTATCAGAAAGCCAGGGTACTTATGGTATTCATTAAGCTGCCAATCCGTATAATTCATCAAATAGACAAGCAAACCCCTATATGAAATTTTAGCCTTGTTTTATTTCAGAGTTTAAAACAAGCCATCTTATTTTATTAAATACATGTATCTAATGCTTACATATTTCTTGTCCGTAATTCTATTTTCTGATTACCATGAAGGCACATTTATTTCACACGCCAGCAGATAGCAGATACGGATGCCGGGCAAGCATTCTTAGACACGGTGTCATTTTATTGAGAGATACTTTCTTGTCTGATAAATGGCTTTGAAAGCAGCTACATAGCCTGGCCCCTTCCTCATCTCCCCCCGCCTCTCAGAACTTGTCAGCGCACCTTTGTAACCTGCCTGAAGAGAATTATAATCTGTCGTGTGACTTTGCCAGCCATTCATCTTCCTCCCGTTTACGGGACTGAAAGAAGAAATCCCCAGAGCAAGCTCTCTCTTGGCCTCTCAGTCATCCCCCTGGCTCCTCTCCTCGCAGAGAGGAGAACAGCCTTGTGCTCTCCCGGCGGGCCTCCGGGGGCAAGGCCAGCCCCGCAACACAAGTCCTCGGATTTTTCCGTGAAGGATGAATGCTTGTCACACCCCCCAACAGAAAACCAACCCTACCAACTCCAGTGAAAGTGTCACTATAAGCAGAAGATGTCTGAAAATAAGGGAATGACACAGGCAATTGAAATCTGAACTAGATTAGCATTCAGGGTGTGGGGAAAGAGCTCTTCTAAAAGCTTTCGTAAAATAACGTTCTCTTCCAGCAGCCGCCGCCTTTTATCACCAGTTGGATAACCGACTCCGTAAATGCATGACTTCCTTTAGAAGTCGTGAATAAGCCCATCCTGATGCCTGGGCACATAAACCGTCCAGGATGTCTTTCTCAGGTACCAAGTTCAATGTCTCTATTCTGCCCACAGCAGAGCCCTGAGATCGTCGGATAGCCTTGTATCATTTCCTGAAATACTCACCAAGGTCGGGGAAAGAACACGACTCTCGAGCAGCATTTACCCACCGGCCCTGGTCTGCAGATCAGGCTTGGTAAATGCTACCACTTACCAGTACACAAATGGCACCGTTTGAAAGTATCTTCAACGTCCATCCCATAATCAAAGTTACTAATAGGTTCACATTTAATTCTTTTTTCACCAAGAAATATAGATTAAAACTCAGAAGAGACTCTTGCCTCATGCATCACTGGTCACAAATGGTTTCACTGAATGTTCACCTAATGCCCTTTGCTCCAGGCAGGTGCCGGAGGAGCTGTGGGGAGGATGGTGTCCCGTGAGTGGCCTGTGCTCTCGCAGCGACAGGCCAGGAAGCAGTAAGCAGTTTATCAGTGCAGGAAAGAGAAAAGATCTATTCTGGGTATCTTGGTGGTGTTCCTGGAAAATCATATTGATATCTTGTTGACATGATTTAAATGCACATAAGTGTATTCAGAATGACCTAAACCAGTGCTTCTAAAACTATTTGTGAGGAAGGACCAGTTTTTTTTAAATGGCTCGTCCATGTAGACTGATACTTCTATAAAATATAATAAAATGAACTAGGAAAATCAAATTTTTTAAATCCCGAAGTATGCCATATATGATTAATATTTGTTATATTATATATCATATTTCAATATGTTTCATTTATTATTACTACTCTCTCCAATTGCTAGGAACGTTTCTAAGTGCTTACTCTCAATGTCTGCATTCGTCTCCTCACAGACTTGTAAGACATAGTGTACCCACCAGCCCTGGTCTGCAGATCAGGCTTTAAGTAGCACGGATCTACACCATAGTCTTTTGTGCTTTGTATAACCTAAGGCCTTTATGCTGCCTTCGTGAATTGTAATCAAAGCGAGGCACACAGTTTCGCAGAGGCCTTCCCTTGTTAGTGCGGTGATAAATATTTCACAGCCGAGTGCTCATCTTTTCCTTTCTTCAGACAGAATATTATTGTGGGATGAACATTGGCTTTGGATCCAACCAAATCCAGGTTCCAATCCCAGACCTGTCACCTACCAGCTGTGTGACCTTTGGCAAGGTAATTAACTACTCTAAGTTTTTTGCCGTCTGTAAAATGGGATGGTCAAATGACTTCCTCTCAAGATTGTGATGAAGATTAAATACAACGTATAAAATGCATCTAGTTACGGCTGCTGTGGCTCAGTGGATTGAACACCAGCCTACTATCTGGAAGGTCGTTGGTTCAATTCCCTATCAGGGCACACGCCTGGGTTGTGGGCCAGGTCCTAAGCTGGGAGTGTGTGAGAGGCAACCGACCGATCTTTTCTCTCAAACATGTTTCCCTCCCTGTCTTTCTTGTTCCCTCCGCCTCTCTCTAAAAATAAGTAAATATAATCTTTTTAAAAATGCATCTAGAGCCCTGGCTGGCGTAGCTCAGTGGATTGAGTGCGGGCTGGGAACCAAAGTGTCCCAGGTTCGATTCCCAGCCAGGGTACATGCCTGGGTTGCAGGCCATAACCCCCAGCAACCACACATTGATGTTCCTCTCTCTCTCTCTCTCTCTCTCTCTCTCTCTCTCTCTCTCTCTCTCCCTCCCTTCCCTCTCTAAAAATAAATAAAATATTAAAAAAAATAAAACTTGATTTAAAAAAATGCATCTAGAATGAACTACCGTAAATGTGCAGTGCAGGGAGCTATCATTATAAAAGGTACCTTATTAACTAGGACCTCCTTGGAGGCAGGTCGTGGGGGTAAAGCAAAACAACAACAACAACAACAACAACAACAAAAGCATCTATTGTACATGCCCCAGCTCCTAGCTTAGTACCGGCAACAAATGCTTATGGCATAACATAGAAAGGAGAAGGAAAGGGAGGTGGGAACACAGAAGAAGAGAAGAAGAAAGCATGGGTGAAAGGCAATGCCAGCAGTATTAAAGCAAGGCTTTTCTCCCTTTAATGAGTTTCAGAAAGGGTTTCATTACAGCTTGCAGAAATTGGAATGGATGCGACGCAAATTCCTTGGTTAGCTGCCAGCGAGGGTTCAGAGCAGGGTCACTGTCTTTCATTTGGCACTGGACACCCACTCTGGCTAATCCACACTGCAGTCATTGAACAATCTGTCAGTCAGTGGTCCTTACTGAGCGATATACCCAGCATCGTGCTGGGCATGCAGATGCGACACGGCTTTGGGACACATCTCTTTCAATGGGGTGGGAGGAGGGATAATAAAGATAATGTCACTTCATGGCATCATGAAAACTAGGCATTATCCATAGCTTTGGAAAGAGAAATGGTTAGCAGTCTTTCTTTAATGAACACATTTTTAGAAAGCACATCAGTGGTTTCTAATGTGTTGCTGGAGTTGAGTAGCACTATTCAGAAGGTTGATCTAGTGCAGCGGAGCTTGCTTTGCAGGCAGAAGTGGCCGTGGAGGCTCAGGGAGGTTATTTCTGTGACCTGCCGCCACTCAGGACCGCTGACCGATGCTGCAGAGGACTGTTGCACTTTGCAGGTGATGCCCATTATTTTGTTGTGTGTTCTTGGAACAATGTTTCTTCTAAAAGGTTAACTGGCCACAGCTGCGATAGGACACGACCTTCGTCTTTGGCCTTTTGTGATTACAGTGATAAAACCTGTGACTGGATATTAGTGTTCAATGATTCATTTTAAGACTACGGCTCTTTCTTTGCTCTTCTCTGCTAAGGAAGAACTGCCGTTGAAGGAACTATATTTTGTTCTTCCAAGGGAAGAACCATCATTTTCAATATTTCCTGGAAGTGTAGAACACAGCATTCTTTTTCTTGTACTTACAAAAAATGCCTTTCTGTGATCGTTTAAAGTACTCCACTTGGTACTTCCAGGAAGAGAAAGACCTCAGTTTTTACTGAGGCTAACATAAAATATTCACCTATCAGCAATACTACAATGCACTACGCCATGAGAATACTTAATATGGTAATTAGTTCCCTGGATAGAATTGATAATGGCCATTTTTTCTAAATTAATTCTCTTTTATTTCTAGAAATGAGTAAAAGAAAATACTGTATGTAGGCTACCAGGGCACTAAGGAATCTGTCTCCTACAAGGAATTCTAATTTTCATCACGCTGAGTTTACAAAGTCCTTTCGTTTCCTGTAACTTTGATTTTCAAGCAAAATAACAAGTTTCCAGTTGGATAAATCGTTGTAAACTAAATTCAAGTGACTTAGTCCCAGAAGCTGACAAATGTAAAGGTATTTAATAAAGGCCTTTTCCCCTCTGATGCATTAAACATTTGTAAGCATCAGAATTCTGCGTGTATAATTAGTGATTTGCAGTGTAATGTCTCCTCTTGAATACCTGCGCAGTGCAGCCCGTTACGACAAGACAACAGGCAGAGCCTGACATGAGAAGAATCACACCACCCAGGTGAAAATGAGCGAAATAACATTTTACTGTTCTTTGATTTCCTCCTAGCTCAGTGGGGCTTTGATTCCTGCTTTACATGTCTAAGATTTATTATCATTCTATTTGCAATAAAAACATGCTCATTTTCCAAGTAGTGATACCCTAATTAAGAATTAAGGAAGAAATTACTGTAACGCAGTGGAATGCAGAGCTTTAAGAGCTTTCAAAAAATTACCAATATAAAAAATTGGTTATTTAGGGCCGACGATGGATGTCCTTTGGTTCTGGCAACATATAAGACAGAGAAATCACTCCTATAGTTATCTTCCTTTGTCAGAGATAAGCGAAGATGAAGATTAGGACCTATCTTGGCATGTGTACGCACCAGTCATAGTGAGTCATTTATGAAAAACTTGGAGGGGAATTTGGCTCTGTACTGGAACTGTGATGAGTCCCAGCTGGGTCCCTTAAATCACCTTGGGAAGCAGTGCCCTATGTTTCACACCATCTCCCAATTTTTTAATGCCATCTGGAGGCTTAGATCACACCCTCTGGATATGTCTCCACCCTCTGGATATTCTCTCCTGAACTTTGGTCCTGATTTAAGCCTTCAGAAATGAGACACATTCATCTGAGACATGAGCTGGGCTGTTTCATTATCCCACTGAGCTGCAATGCCACAGAGGGTCTATTTTCATACTTTGGTTCCCTTACAATCTCTGCATGCAAGGCCCTGGGAGCCCCGCATGCCTTCAGCCACAGGTGCTACTCACTCCCTCCCAAGCTTTTCTCACTTAAAGATTTTATTGATTTCCTTTTTTAGAGAGAGGGAAAAGGAGGGAGAACGAGAGGGAGAGAAACATGAGTGTGTGAGAGATACATGGTTGCCTCTCGCACACCCCCAACTGGGGACTTGGCCTGCAACCCAGGCGTGGGCCCTGACTGGGAATCGATCAAACCGATGACCTTTTGGTTTGCAGGCCAGGGCTCTATCAGTGGAGCCACACCGGCCAGGGCTCTTTGGATTCTCATTTATACGAAGGTTCAAGTAACTGATAACAACCGACCACAAGGGTTCTCACCCCGGGGTGCACATCAGAATCACTTAGTAGAAGCCCATAAGCATCCCTGATTAAGAATTGCTGACCTTCCAGTGCATCTGCATTTTAATAGCTTCGAAACCTGCAACTAAAGCCACTCTGATCAGCGGAAGAATGTTAAGCAGCTAGGAAAGAGAACTGCAGAAAGCCGAGAACTCCCAGGATGTAGTGGGTGAAAGGCTTTGGCTGCACACTCCTTGCCTGTAACAAGTACATTTTTTAAACAATATTAAAAATGTTTATAAAGGTTTTTCTGACCAAAAAAGCATGTGTCCTATATGGAAAACATGAAAAAAATATAACAAAAATGAAAACTGTAAGACAGACCTGTTAACCTTTTGACTGATTTGCTTGCATTTGTAGGCAATTATTTTTATTTTTAATTTTATGCTTCAACGACAGTTTATATGCAACATGATTTTGTATTATTTTCAGGTGTACAGAGGAGTGGTTAGACTTTACAAAGGGATCCCCTGATATTTCAAGTACCCACTTGGCACCATACATAGTTATTACAAGGTGATTATTTTTATTTTTTTTACAGTATTGGCCTTATTTTTTTATATTCTTTCCTACCAATAAACATGTCATTTTGTTCTATGAGTGCAGAGTCTATATCTTATTTTTCTCTGTCTCTGTCTCTCTCTCTCTCACACACACACACACACACACACACGCGCGCGCGAGTGCCTCTAATGTTTTATGTGTTCAATAAACTTGTACAGACTGAGTGAATCTGGTGACCCATTTTGGACTCCTTTCTGGGCATTCACAGAAACACAGTATCAGGGATTATGATTTCTATACCTTGCATTTTCAACTAGCTTCAAAAGATAATTTTTTTAGGATTGTGTAAAAATATAAAATGGAATTCTTAAATACAATTTGAATAGCTCTTTGCTCTTTCAAAATAACTCAGTGGTGACTTTTAAGTTAATAAAAATCTGTCTTCTGTTCTGGCTGAGTAGCTCAGTTGGTTAGAGTGTCATCTGGATTTGCCAAGGTTGTGGGTTTCATCCCCAGTCAGGGCACATGCAAGAAACAACCAATGGATGCAACAAATCTCAATATCTCTCTCTCTCTCTCTCTCTCTCTCTCTCTCTCTCTCTCTCTCTCCCTCCTCCTCACTGCACAAGGTCAATTTTACAAAGAAAAAATGTATCACGTTTAATGCCCTTCAGCAGCTGCAACAATCAGGATTAGATTCAGTTGCAAATATCAGTAATTCCAAATAATAGCGACTTAAACAAGAAGCAGCTCAGACATAGCGTAGTGTGGGCCACAGGCTCCCTGTTTAACCGGAGACTAAAGCTCCTTCTTTCTTTTTGGTCCCTCATCTTTTGTGTGTAGCTTCTCTCCTTCATGTCTCCTCTTGGTCACATATGACCACCCATGACATCCACATCCCCGGCAAGAAATAAAGAAAGCAGAAAAGGGAAAAGAGCATCCTGTCTGAGCTCATGTCCTTGACAGAGCAGTCCCAGAAGACGCACCCATCAATTTCCGTTTACAGCTCACTCGAGCCCTAGCTTTAAGGGAGGCTGGGGACTGTGTGGTCATTTGCGACTAAGAATGTAATCAGTGTTCTACTAATAAGAAAAAATGGGGCAACAGATGTTGTACGGGCAGCTAGCAGTCTCTCCTTCCTCAGCAATGTCTGTGATGTCATTTAACAGTTAAGATGCTTTGGGCTACAAAAAACATACCTGACACTAAGTGGCTTACACAGTAAATTCTATCCTACAAACTAAGTCGGGGGAGTTCAGACTTGGTTCAGAATGTTATCAAGGCCCCTTTAATCTTCCCCCTGTGCCATTCATAAGATACTAACAATATCCTTCTTTATGGTCAAAAGATGGCTGTATCATGTCTCATGTTACAATATCCAAACCTGAGAAAGGACAAGTTCTCCTTTGCTCCCTTCGGGGAGGAACCTTTAAGTTGACTCACTGGGCGTCCCTGCCCGGGTCCGAAATCAATGATTAGTGAGAGTAATGGAATTAAACCAATTGGCTTAGACAGATACATCAGATTTCCTCCTGGGGCTGAGTATGTTGGAAGGTCAATACTTGTACAAACTTAGGGCTCCACCCCCAAGGAAGAAAGGAGGCACAGCAGCCAGGGCGGTGGGCTCTGGAGGGATCAGCATTTGTGTCTGCCACACTTACGCTGTTTTGCAGAACACAGCGATTCACACCCGTTCTCTGAGCATTACATACTTAGGAAACTCTGGGATACCTCACTCGTTACTTAAGCATTTTCTTTCAAAAGGGCAAAATACAAGCCTGAGGTCAGACAGTGAATCATTGATGTCGACAGACAGGCACAGACGTTTCTATTTCTACACTCGTAGAGAAATAAAAGGAAAGCCACCTTCTGATGGCTAATGTCAGTGCTCATTAAGTGTCAGACTTTTAGCACTGCAATGGCATTGAGGGGAAGGGGATAAAATAGTCCCAATAATTCTAAAATTCAAATAACATGAAATAATTTGCATTTCTTTCACATAAATGAAAATACATTTATATTGGTTGTTCCACTTAAACTGCTAAGGACATTAACTGGTTAATGTAAAGTTATCCTTTATCCCTCCCCTAATAATAACACTGTTTCTATGCCCCCACCCCGCCCGACCCAGATAAACCAACCCAACCTTGGATGTTGAAGTTTTGCATTTTCTTAGTTCCGAGAAGAAATATTTGACCTACATTCTCAAAACTCAGGTCCGTAGGGGTTTGAGACATGGACATCCTAGATTAGGAAAAGGAATATTTCTGGGGGTTCAGGGAGAAACAAGGGAACCCACATGGGAGAGTTAAATTCCTTGAGACTGAGTCGGTGGGAGGAGGATGGTGTGTTCAAATGGTTATGCGATACACCACCCAGCATTCTGGAGGTGCTGCTCATCCATCTGATGGAACACCAGTGTGGATGCCGCTGTGGAGACTGATCCTCTACACTGTGGATTGAGAGCAGGCTCTGGCCAATAGATTTCTGTGGTTTCACCCCAAACACCGGTGTCTGGTAGCAGATCAAGTAGTTGAAGAAGCATCAGAAAGATGGTGATTATCATGAAATCAGGGCCCTCCTTATTTTCCTAGAAACAAGCACGTTCTTGGACTCTTATGATCCAATGGGGACAGGGAGTCTCTAAGTGGCGAGGACCGGTAGTGTTTATCCTATATTCATCCGTTCTTACCGATGAAACCGCGATACTATCAGAGGCACTGTAGCTGCCTTACAGCTTCCTTTCCTGGTCTTTCTCACATATGTGACCAATCGGTATATAAAGAAGTCAAGAAGTACTTTTGAAAAAGTTCCTTTGCTCTTGGGACTTCCCCTTCTTCCTGGCAGATATGAAGAAATCACATCTGGCCCTGGCCGGTGTGGCTCTGTTGGTTGGAGCGTCATCCCAGAACCGAAGGGTTGCCAGTTCAATTCCCAGTCTGGGCACATACAGGAGGCAACTGATCGACGTTTCTCTCTCCCATCAATGTTTCTCTCCCTCCCTTCCCTTCTCCTTTCCTCTCTCTCTAAAAGCAATGAAAACATTTCCTTGGGTGAGGATTAAAAAGAAAACAACAAGGAATCACATCTGAAGATCCAACCGCCATCTTTTAACTGGTGCAGTAGAAATCACTCATTGAAGGATGCAGAACAGAAATACAGGAAGGGCCTTGGTTTCTGGTGACTTCCTACAGCATCTGTACCAGCTCAGGGCTGCCTCCATCAGAATCCTACAGGAGAAATTAATCTTTATCTATGTTAGCCTTGTCGCTGGGTCTCATGGGCAGGAGTGGTAACCTCCTAGCCATATAACTGTCACAATAACCTTGGAAGTATTTTCATGACTGATCCCATTTGTTTTACAGGATGGGGGACTGATAGACCATAGAGTCAGAATTCAAACACTTTTGTCTAGCTCTAAAGCACTTACTTTTAATTATCAGGCTATCTGGTACATTGAGCTGGGACAGACCAGCTTAGACAGGGGTAGGAGCGGGAGAGGGGCAGTGCAACAGACCAGAGCCCGGACCAGGGAACCAGAAGCCAGTGGGCAGGACACTGGGAGGAGTGCTTGTGTGTACGAAGCCCGAGAAATACAGTCACACTGATGAGTGCTGCCCCATCTGCTTTCTAGACCTGATCGTTGCACTTGAAGTATTTCCGAGCTGGAAACCTGAAGCCAAAATTAGAAATATGCCTAGTAGTCAACTAATTGAGTTAATGTAGGTGCCAATCCTGATAAGTCGAATCCCAGAGAAGAAATTTTGATTCAAATTAACTAGTTTAATTGTCTGCGAAATCCAAATTGACCAAATAATTGCAAGTTAATCCTTTCATTTATTGCTGTGTAGATTCGCCTACCCTGATTGGAAATGTGCTATTTGTATCCTCGGAGTTCTTGCCTCTCTGTAACAGGTATGGCTCCCGCACTAGTGTGGAGTCCAAATGTCAGGGGACATTTAGCAATGTCTGGAGACATTTCGGGTTGTCACGACTGGGTGATGTTATCGGCATCTGAGTGGGCAGAGGCCAGGGAAGCTGCCAAATGCCCTGCAGTGCACAGGACACGGCGCTACAGCAAAGGGCTGGCCAGGCTGCCGTGTCCACTGAGCTGGCATTGAGAAACTATGCTCTAGGCAAACAGTTCTTAGTGAAGGCAGAATTAGGCACTCAGACCTGATAATGACAGTCCAATCAGTTAGTTCAGGCTCCACAGAAATATTTATCAAATTAAGCAGCTAATTGATCAGGCTTTATTTCCCTTTTTCCGTTGCAGAGGCAGCCCAAAGTTAGCTGAGAGGCTTCTAAAATCCTTCTCCCTTTCTGTTGCAAGGCTTTGTGTTTACTGGAAGGACATTAAGTGGCTTTGCTTTTGAAGTCCATTTATTACTTCTAAATCTAGTGCAGTCTATTTAGTCTTTCTTAATGCTGTCTAGTGAAACATTAATGAGGAACTCACGCACCGTCATAGAATTTGTCTGATTATCTCATTAATTTTTAATGAGCTTGCTGCTTACACTTCAGGATAACATAACAGAAATTGGATAATGTGAGCCTTTCTGGGTGGAGTGCCCCTAAATTTGGCTCTAAATTATTAAGCATGTAGGCTGAGGACATTAAAGAGGTTTTTGCCCCATAAATTTACCTAAATCTTTAACTGCATCATTTCATCAGTGTATTCTGTTCCCAGAAATTTCTTTGAATCAATAATTGTACCTGAAAACATCCCATTTTCTTCAGAGTGAAGTTGTCAGAATTCAAAATCTGAGAAATTAAACTCCATCGTAAGATCCAAGCTTGAGCCTATCATTAACAAGCATTATGATCACATCAGTGTCTTAAGAAGAAAAGTAACTCATTATTTTAAATATCAATTTGTGGCTTCTGGAACCCAGAATATATCTTTAATTCAATCTATTTCTGTACCTAGATCATCTAAGTTTATTACACATTGTTTGAAAATTCTCATCTTATGGATTTGGGGCATAAAATTTCATTAATATTCTACTAGTTTTGCAGCTATTGAATAATCTGAGTCCCGTGGTAGTGATGACTATAAGATTATTCAGCCAATAAAAGTTTATTTTATGATTGGAAACATCTCAGAACAATAAAGATTAAGTTAGTTGTTCTGGTCAATACACCTAGAACTTTTACATCCCAGCCCTTTCCTAAGAGTGGTGGCAATGATTTCTTTCCAATAAGCAAGGATAGTAACACAATTCAGACTGTAAAGGTTATGAAGACTCGTATGTAATCCTGACTCTATGAGTCCTAAGCACCCTGTGCCAAAAAACAACAACAAACTAATTTCTGTCAATTTATGGGAGCTATAAATCAATTCAGGCTGTGTTCAGGTGCTAGGCATAGAATCATTATAAAATATCACAAGAGAGGCATTCTACCGAGTTAATCAGCTGTGGCGCAACAACCCAGGAGGACAGTGAGAGTGACCGATACTTCCCAGCCTCTGCTAACGCAGCCATCACTTCTTGCAGTCAAAGTCCACTGGTCTGGCGGAAAGCTGGAGCGATAAAGGTACAGGGAGTGCTTTGCACACCACTTTGCCTCATGGCATTCGTGAAGTTGCAAAAAAGGAGGCAGTCAAGCGGGTCATTTTGGTCATGCAGATCAAACTATTGGAATTCCAGGGGGCCAAATAGTCATACCGTTTTTGCTGCATCCGCTGTGACATAGACACAGAAGTCAAACGGAGATCTACATATGATTTTACTTTGCTAGTCAAGGCTGGACTAGAATAAGCTGCTTGAACCTATGACAAAGCCAGACTTCCTGCTCTTTCCTGAGATGCCCTCTGCAGGGTGGGGCGGCCCTGGCGCTCGTCACCTGAAGTGAAGAACGTGTGTGTCCTTTGGACGGGCTAGCTGAGGAAAGATGGATGTCGGCAGCTTAACATCCTTCTAAAAACCCCGCCACGGGAAGAAGCCAGCAAAAGAGAAAGGGCAGAAACTTCCATCAATACTTCCAAGAGCCCAGACATTCCCACTTCGTGAGTCAAGGCTGGAAAGCCAGGAGAAGGAGAAAATGACCCTCAGCTACCCCAAAACCCTCATCGCTTTGCAAAAGGGACTTCATTTGTCAGTGTTTACTGGTCAGTCTTTAAGTATGGAAACAGCAACAGTCTTTATCCTTAAAACGGACTTCGCTTGGAAGGTCGTTTGAAATACATGATTGCATTGATGGCTCAGACAGTATTGGAAAAAATATTCAACTTCATCAATCTGTGCTTTGGTTTTGTAGGCATGACTCGATTTTATTAACTTGAATTATTGAGTACATCTGCAGTGTCTCTTGCCTTTGACGACAAGGTTAAGATTAAACACTGAAATAATCGTGGGGGAAAGGAAGCTTGGAAATCCTTTTGAACAGTGTGGTTCTCAACTCTGGCTGCACCTTAGAATCACCCGATGCGCTTTAAAAAATATGAATAATGGGTCTAAGATGTGGTTCTGACATCAGTATTTGTAGAGTCCCCATCAGGGCCTCCTAATGTGTAAAAGGATCTCTCCCTCTGACAGATGCAGCCCCTAGCCAAGGGCCGTGCTTGGGCTGCGCTCCCCGCGCCGCCACTTCTCAGCGGGGCTTTCTCATCAGCATGAATCACACAAGTGCTCGCAGTGGCCCTGCTCCATAGATGCGGAGTGTGAAGCCCTGAGACGCTGAGTAAGTCTGGAGAGAGAAGGGCAACTGGATTGAATAGAGACATGGAAATACTGAATAAGAAGCAACAAACCAGGGCCTGGGGTGTGGGTGTTTATCCTGAAAAACTTCACTCTCTGGGTCTCTGTGCTCTCCTTCCTAAAAAGTGTCGTGGGAGTGTCTGAGCCTCTGTGCTAGCTCTAGGGAACACTGGAGCTAATCGTGTTCAATCTCATCCGAGCACCAATGTGGGGAGTATATTAGGTTAAGAACTAGTTTTGTAGTTCCAGAGGCAGTGGTAAACCAGCTTTTCCTTCCCAAATAAGTGGCCTTATGTTTAAAGACGCGGATGCACAGTGTAAGAATAAAAGCAAAGTGAGCTTTATTACAGACCCTCATCCCCCAAAGACCCAGTGGGGAAGAAAGGAGAGGATTCCCGGCCAGTGAGGAGCTTTAAGGAGGACAGAATCTCACCCCTCCTGGCAGGAAGTCGGGCCTTGCTCAAGATGGTGAGTGTGTGTGGGGGCGGGGGGGCGGTCCTGCTTCTTCAGGGGTCCATGGGGACACTGGCTCCTTCTTTGCTCAAGCGGAGTGGGAACAGAACTTCATTCCTTTGGCAGACTTTAGCAAACACAGTACTGGACATTGGACCGCTGCTTAACCAGTGGTTCTCAAGTGTTAGCGTGTGTCATCAGAATGATTTAAAGGGGGTGTCAAAAGCCAGACTGCTGACCTCCGAGCCTCAGAGTTTCTGATTAAGTGGGTCTAAGAGGGAGCCTGAGAATTCGCTATTTTTGCTGGTCCGGGGACAGCACTTTGAGAACCGCTGCTTTAGACAACCTCAGAGCCGCCACGGTCTCCTCTAATAAAGTGGTTGCAATGCCTTTGGAACGCTAATACCCTTCTGAAAAGTTCGGAATCCACTTGTGCGTTTTGTGAAAGATACGCCTCCACTTTAGATTTTATCAGGATTAATACACGGTGTTGTTAACCAAAGATACATTTGTCATTCCATTAAGCTACAAATACAAAAGAGAAAACCCCCACAAAAGTTGACCTTCAATTTGACAGGTTCATAGCGCAGATAAAGATCACATTGAGATTTACTTCTGTGGATCTTCTCTGATAGTTTTAAAAGATCCATATGGTGGCTATTAGTATTGAGATATATGCCCCTTTCTCCACTTACAGTCAAGAGACTATTGAAATTTTTGCTGTTATAAATAATGCCTCAATGAACAAATGTAAGCATAATATTTTCCCCAGGCTTTCGGGTTGCAAATACAGCTCCGTGTCATACCGAGTGAAATTATACTTCGTGCATACACTGCGTTAGCCTGGGTTCTCTGGAGAAACAGGACCAGTGGGATGTAAAGGGAGATTTTTTACGAGGACCTGGCTCAGGCAACAGCGGAGACGGCAAAGTCCCGCAGTCTGCTGCTGCAAATGGAAGGCCCAGGAAGGTCAGTGGTGCGAGTCCATCAGCGTGCAAAGGCTTGGAAACCCAGGAGCTGGTGATGGAACTAACTCCCAGTCCGAGGGCAGGAAAAGAGGAACGTAATGTCCCAGCTCAAGCAATGATGCAGAAAAGGGGGGCGCGTTCCTCCCAACCTCTGGCTTTTGTTCTGTTTGGTCCTCAACAGGTTGGATGATACGCAGGCACACTGGGGAGGGCAATCTACCTTAGTCTAACTTCACGAGGGTCCAGAGGCGATACACCTGTGTAGCTCACCTCATGGTGTCTGTCATATGATCAGGGCACCTGCTTGTACTTTTTAATATGAAGAATAGTCATTGGACATGATGTTGGTGTTGGTCTGCTCTGTGAGTGTTTTCCCTGTACTCAGGCTACTTGAGAAATCCAGTCATCAGACACTTGCTTGGAAAGAATGCAATAAGCTGGAGGTGTGGGGGTGGGAGACAGGAGATTTACAGTTCGGACAAGGGGTGGCGTCCGCCCAGGACTATGATAAGGAGGCAATTACAAAGGCCCCACTGGTGATCAGCGCTCCCACGGCACTGCTGCCATTGTCTCTGACAAGACAGTTGTACATCCCCGGCTGACCAGACCCTCCCCCATCCCAATGATTTAGGCGCATATTCATATTCTCAGTCTGATTAATATCTATTCTTACTGCCATGGGAACCACTGGGTCCTGTTAAGATACTTACTCATCTCTGCTCTGCCCTATTAGGAATTCATTTGTAGTTTCAACTCAGAGAAGGCAACGTCATGGCTGTGATTTTGAGAGAAGCAGCGACAGCCACACTAAAGGTACTTTGTATTCCTTCCATTTCTTTGCCATCAAAAGAGCAGAGACAGCATGTTCTGATGGATCAGAAGGAAGGGGAGTACCGGTCCCCCAGCAAAGGGGCTGCCTTGGTGGGACGGGGCACGGCAAACGCTCCGGAAGGTGGGGAGGTGACAGGGAGTCGCCAAGGAAAAGAGAGTGAAGGGAGAGTGAAAGCCAGCCTTGACTTGTAATTTTCTCCTGGAGCCAGTTCCGACAGCATCCTTCTGGCTCATCACAAAGAACAGTCAGTAAAAACTGAGATGACAATGATTATTTTTTTTCTTGTAAAGCTGGGCTCCCTTTGAGACAGAATATTAATGGCAAAAGGCTCCATATCTCATTACCAAGCCCCGTGGGCATGTAGTACCCAGAAAAGGTAAATATTTGAATAGATGACGATAATTTGTATGATAATTGGTAGTTAGCGTTCCACATGCATTTCCATTGTGCATTTTATTTTAAACCAGTGCTTCTGAGTGAGATTTGCAATCATGATAAACATATATATATGTTCTGAATTCTGAACGCAGGATGCAAAGATCGGTCAGCCCAAACATGCCTTCAGACACACACAGCCTCCTTATTGATTGACCCAGGATGGGGAAAACAGTGTCTTCGGTTCTTTTCCTCCTCTCCTTCAGTTCATTGAGTAAATATAGATTGAGGCTTACACCAGCTTTTCTCAAATTTTTGCTCGAAGGTGAACCCAAGGTCACCTTCATTGCTATCCAACTCATTGTTTTAGAAAACTTTCCCCAGTTTTCTGTTTGAACATCTGTCTTTGGAGGAGCCTTAACCTCCCTGACTTCTAATTAGCTTTTCTTCAATAACGAGAGTTCAGTGGGAAGCACAGGGTCAGAGAGGTTGCCTGGGGCATGCAGGTTGCAGAAGTAACAGTTCTCTTCCTCGGAAGAAATCCTGGGGGTTAATACTGTTGTCTTTCAGGTGTTTTGGGGAACCACGCCTCCCGAAGAAGGGAGAGATCTATAGGAGTGGACACAACCCCAGATGGGCCATCGGTGGGTTCCTGTGGATGCAGGCACCTACGGCCTCACAGATCTGTCTGCATGACAACTCTTCTTTTTTTTTAAGATTTTATTTATTTATTTTGAGAGAGAGAGAGAGAGAGAAACATCAATGTGCGGTTGCTGGGGGCCGTAGCCTGCAACCCAGGCATGTGCCCTGACTGGGAATCAAACCTGCGACACTTTGGTTCTCAGCCCGTGCTCAATCCACTGAGCTACACCAGCCAGGGCTAGACAACTCTTACGAGATGAGTCCTTTTACACGGACTCTCCGGAGACAGCCAGTCAGCGATCCTTCCAAATCCCTGCAGTCAGTGCGTTGCTGGGCCAGGTGCTTTTCCATTAGGTGGGGAACCATGCCCCCAGAGGAAAGGGAGTCTTCCACTCGTTTGGACGTGGGGTAAGGGTGAGTGGGGGAAGGTGCACTCTCTCAAAAGTCTTCATTCCCAAGAAATTGATTGCTCCATGTTCCCGTTGCTGAAAGACCCAGTCAAGTGATTTTTAAGAATGAAAATCAAGCCCTGGCTGGCATAGCTCAGTGGATTGAGCTCAGGCTTCAAACCAAAGTATTGCAGGTTCGATTCCCAGCCAGGACACATGCCTGGGTTGCAGGCCACGGCCCCCAGCAACCGAATATTCATATTTTTCTCTCTCTCTCCTTCTCCCTCCCCTCCCTCTCTAAAAATAAAAAAAAGAAAGAAAATTAGTCTATTCGCAAAGATAAATGTATCTGTTCATTTAGTCAACAAATATTTACATGGTGTCAGTGTGTGTATGCCAGGAAAAGATAGTAGGTATAAAGAATAACTAATTCTCATAGAGCTCACATTCCCGTGACTAAGATGAATAATAAGATAATAAGCAGACAAACCCAGCAGTTTCCAATAGTGGTAGGTTTTGGGTTTTACTTTTTTAAGGAGATGAACAGGATAATTGGAGGGAAACTGGGGAAGAAAACTTTATCCAGGGTGATGCAAAGGTGTCCAACCGGCAGCCCCCAGGCCACAAGCAGCCCAGGATGGCTGTGAATGCAGCCCAACACGAAAATGGTAACTTTACTCAAAACATTATGAGGTTTTTTTTGTGTGTTTACATGTCGCAGTGTATTTGATGTGTGGCCCAAGAAAACTCTTCTCCTTCCAGGGTGGCCCAGAGAGGCCCAAAGGCTGGACACCCCTGGGGCGAGGGCTTCCCAGAGGTGGTGTCTTTGTTGGAACTGGAAAGGCGAGAAGGAGGCGTTCTCAACTGAAGGAGGAGTGTTCCGTGCAGAGGGGCCATCAAGAGCGCGGATCTGGAAGCCAGAAAGAGCAGGAGCGGAATTTTTGGACATTGGAGGGCCGGCGTGTCTGACTGAACGTGAGATGAGAACAGAGAGGTGGGCGGGGGCTTTGTTGTTAAGACCTTAAGACCCTGCTCAAGAACCTGGGTTTTTCCCAGGCACGAGGAGCCAGCGGGGATTTCAGCCATTGAGTCACATGGTCTTACTGGAAGGTGATCTGCCCGATAAATGTATCCATTGACCAAAACCTTGTTTTTTAAAAGTCATTTACAATGTTTAGAGCAACACAGAATGTGTCCTACTAACCCATTTTTTGTAGCATTTCAAACTGAGTACAATAGCGACAACAGCTTGTGAAGGGTCTTGTGATGCTCTTTATACGGTGGGTTTTGTTTTGTCCCCAAAGCAGCACATTAGGGAATGGTCAGCTGGTTGGTCCCTCTGGGTTGCAGAGTGGGTTCGTCTTCTGGGAGTGCATTTACTATTTATATGTATCAACTACAGCCAACACCTTCACATTTTAGCTAGGAATGTTTATGTTTGTACTGCTTTCTAGTTCTTTTTAACGTCATTTTGAAAGTATAATTTTTTGTTTTTCTAATGTTTGAACACTTTCAAGATGCTTTCTCCATATTTTCAAGGAACAAATCAATGTTTGTTATTTTTAGCTATTCGTAGCTTGAATTTATTATGTGAATGTGATTGGTCTTGTCACTTTCTGATTCATTTCTTGATTTAGCCTTTTTAAGATTTTTAACCCTTTTTAAAATTCTTTCTTTACTATAAAATTTCGTTTTTATGGTTTGGGTAACTCAGGTTTGAAATATTAACCATACAGGACATTATGCTAACCCCTTCTGGGCTTTCATCCACTGAGTTGAATAATTTTCCTTTTTCAGGTTGAAAAAAAAAAGACTTTCTGCAAACTGCTACCGAGTTTATGTATACAGTTTTTCTTGGTTAGAAATAAAAACTTTAGCACTTAATACATGGCAGGATTGTACAATCCACTTCGCATTTGTTTGGGACTCTTTAATTTAATGCTAACTTCATGCTTGCACGTAAAAATATTGAATTAATTTTTTTAAAAAACAAGTTTTTTGATAAATCAATACATTCAATACATTTGGAGACGTCTTCACCTGGCAAATTATCATTGTGAGCATTGATTTTCTGTAAACTGGCATTTGGCAAATTGATTTTAAGATAATTCACCCAAAAGTGATTCAATTTCCCTTAAAGAGGAAAAAACACTGACATAAATGTGGAAAATGTACATTGAATCCAAACCTCTACCTTTTGAGTCAAACACAACCTGCTTAGAGAAATCAATTGGTAACTTTTTAAAGGTTTTTATCATCAGAGTTACAGAAAACCTTGAAGTTCACTTGCAACCACACATCCCTTTACATGTGGTTTTATCACACTTATAAAATGGCATTATTTTCTGCTACACTTTCAGGGCAGACTTTCCAAATGCTTGCCTTTCATAAATAATTCTTTACGAGGATGAAAATTCAATTACTAAGGAGAATAGACAGCTTCAATACAACAGAGACGTGCATTCATTAGTGCTACTCATTAAATGTCTTCCTGGATTTTTTCCTGCTATACTACCGGATGACTACCCAAAATGATGTTACAATTGTGGGATTTTATGACTTAAAAGTAATTTAAAAATCAATCCCCTTTGCCATTTACGCTAAAAAAAAAAAAACACAAAAAAAACAACAACCCTCACTTTCTTTGCATTGTTTTGAAATGTGGTCAAAAGAAAAAAGGCTTCCTTGACCCCAGCAGTCTCCAAGTCAGAGTTCATACCTTCCTCTCAAGTTCCGTTTTATGAGGATGGAGGATATTTTTGGTATGTGCCTTTTCCCTTTTCCCCTCTCCCTTTCTGAAGCAATGCTACAGAGCTGCTTTTGAACTTTCGTCCGCTTTCTGTTCTGTATCGTGTTCAGATCTCTCAATCTTTTCTTGGTCTTGTCTTTATTTCTCTTTTTCTTACTGTTCAAAGGGCAGTGTGAACATGAAAATGAGTATTTTTTTTTAAAAAAAGGATGAGCTATATCAATTCTGCAGAGGAAGCGAATGTGCTTGGATTCCCCGCCCAGGGTGAAGCAGAAGGACACACATCTTCATTACAGATACGTTTGCTTAGAAGGCAAGCATTTCCTTTAAATGGGTGACTTCAAATTTCTCACTATTGTCTTTACAATATTATTTGGGCAATACAGGGTTTCTGTTGTTGTTGTTTTCCCCAAAGGAATATATTGGTTCAATGGTCAGCTAAGTACTGGCCTCCCTAAGGATGGCTCTGCCTTAATCCCTGGAGCCTGAGGATTTGAACCTCAGAGGGCAGAGGGATTTTCCAGGTGTGATGAAGGTAAGGCGTTAGAGATGGGGAGATCATTGGGATCATCTGTGTGGGCCCAATGTGATCACAAGGATCCTTACAAAAGGAAGACTGAACTCCAAGGAGGAACTGTGACATGTAAGCAGAGGTTGGAGTGACGATGTTTCTGGAAGGAGGCCATGAACCAAGGAATGCAAATGGCTTTTAGTAACTAGGGAAGTCAAGAAAGAAGATTCCCCCCAGGACCTCCAGGAGAAATGCGGCCCTGTGGGCCCGTTAGCTACTTCTGACCTCCAGACTATGAGATAAAAACTTTGTGTGTTTTCAAGCCCCAGAAAACAAATACAAATGGAACATAAAAGGGACTTTCACATTGGAATTCTTTTAAACAGGTAAGGTTTCTTTCAAGAAATAGTTTTATTTTATCGTTATTTTGAGGACATAAAATCAACTCCTCCATAGTCATTCCTTGTCATTTCTCTTCCGTTTGAGAATTTTGGGTCCCAAAGGAAAGGTACAACCTTCAGACAACTGAGCAAAGTTATGTGTACTCTGAAAAGGTGCCCAAGCTGGAACCCCGGGCTCAGAGCTCAAGTTTATCCAAGGCCCAGGGCTTCAGGTAATGGCGGGTCTGAGAGCTCAAAGTACATCATTAGGCTGTTTTCTCTCCTCATCTCTCCCACAAGCTGTCTTTCCTGTGTCAGGCATAATGGCCACAGAGACACATCAATCCAAGACACATCTATGTAATTCAGGAGCCTTTGGAGGAAGGGGAACTCAGGGTAACGTGGCAGAAAGGTCAGGAGGACTCTTAGTTATGTGACCCAGCTCGAATCACACAAGCTGGATCCAATCACAGGAGCCAGGGCGATGCTGCACTCTGATTGGCTAGTCTGGGCGAGGTACCTGCACTACCCCTGCATCAGGGAGTCAGGTCACGCAACAAAACCTCACAGAAACAAGAGTGTTAAAAGTTATTTATCCCTGAAATGCAGAGATTTTAAAAACACATGTACTTTGGGAGGGGGAGAGAGAGGGAAAGAAGAAGCTTTGAATTCTCATGACTTTCCAGTTCTCAGAGGCAAGCCTCCATGAGACCTAGCTACGTTGCCTGCTCTTGCTTCCCACGGCCTGCTCTGTTCGGCTTCCAATAAACTTTGCCCTTTCCCTGAGTTCACAGTATATTCTTGGCATTCAAATGATTCCTGAGGAAGGAAGATCAGAATAATGCATCCTCAGTGAGCTGATGCACAAGGTAATGTTTTGTTGACGGCAGGGCAACACGGTCATGCGTTGTTTAACGATTAGGGTGCGTTCTGAGAAGTGCATCGTGAGGTGATTCTGTCATTGCGTGGACACCACAGAGTGCACTCACACAAACCTGGACGTTATAGCCTCCTATACCTTGAGACTTAGCATCATCCTCTGAGTTTAGGTCCAACCCCCAGATGCCTGCTTCTGGCCCTTGCTCCCTGTCTCCAGCTATTTCCTGGTCCCATATCTTTACCCTCCCTGTTCATGTGAAGATAAAGGGAAACAGAGGGAAGGGAAGGGAGTCTGTGTGCATGGGTATACACATGTGTGCGTGTGTGCAGAGGCAGCAGCACAGCGGCATCTGGCCTGCCCGTTCCTGCAGACAGCTGGCCGGGCCTCCTCCGTCATTTAAACCACCCAGAGCCAGCAGGAAATCCAACATTGCAGTGGAGCCCAGCCTTTTCTTCCAGCATTGCAAACGTTTTGCTCTTAATTCATTATCATTTTATAGGACCACCCTTGTATATGTGTTCCGTCTTTGACCAAAACGTCATAATGAGGCACATGACTGTAGCATTATTGACACCTGCAGTGGGATCTTTCCCCCACAATAGCCCCTTGATTTTCTCTGGTTTCCCACTCTCGGTCCCTGTGTATGGAGGGGCCTGGCCAAATCCAAGTGCAGGGCTGTGGTACATGACTCGGGCCTTGCCAATTTTACTTCCCACCCCCTTGGCCACAATCCTGGGGTGGGCCTTAGCCTGGGATTTTTGTAGTAACCGTTGAGGGTGATATTTTCCTGGCTGACCTTGAAGCTGTGAGGATATGGGGGCTGCCGGAACCCATCTTACCACCATGAAGAAAAGCCTGCCTGGGAATGAAGGGAAGTGGGTGAAGAAAGGGAGAGAGTAAGACCCTCCTGGAACCTTGACGATGTGGTTTGAGCTCTTGGATGTAGCTGTGCTTAACCGACTCCCCAACTTTTCCACTACGCCAACCAACAAGTCCCCCTGGTTACTTGCGTTAGGTAGAGTTAGGTTGATGTTACTTACCACAGAAAACATTCTGATCCGTATTTTAACCTACTCATGTATATTTTGGCCATGATCTCAGTTACATTTGCATCAGTGATTTATTGCAGTGCCACAGATCATCCCGAAATGCAGTGTCTTAAAACAGCGATGATTTTTAATTTTTTGTGAATTCGTGGGTTTGGTGAGTGAGTGTTCTGTGCGTCCCATGTCGGTTTACCCATGCAGGTGCGTTCCATGTGGTTGTCCTCCTCAGGGAGGCTGGATGGGGCTTCTCTCTGTGGCAGTTTCAGGACCAAGCCCCCATGTACGAAGCATGTCAAGCTTCTGTTTGTATCACATGTGTAGGTGGCCCACTGGCCAAAGCAAATCTTGTGACTAAGACCAGACTCCTTTAAGGGACCAAAATAGCATGGCTATCAGGATGATTCATTGACAGGACATTAATGTAACAATTTGCCAAAGCCCTGCAAGTTTCAGAGCACTTTTCAGGTACATTAGCTTATCTGAGCACCAAATTATCCTGTAAAATTCTCAAAACCAGTATCATTATGGTATTAGTCAGTGTCTAGTCAGGAGATAGAAACACCATGAGAAATTTGGACAGGAAAAAATAAAGGTAATGTCAAGAATTATTACCTCATAATTAGGGAATTAGCATCTAGGAGGAGATAAAGAAGAACTCTGAAAAATAACCCCGGGAGTCAGAGAGAGTGCCCAAGGAAAGAAAAAGCTTGGAAGGGAGGCTGGGATTCAGAACTCGTGGTGGGGCGGGGACCGATGCCTGCTGCCCACTGGATGGTGGAGAAGTTCGCTGGGTTGCTCCAAGCTGGAGCTGGTTACCAGCCGTGGGGCTGAGGCTGGTGAGCCAGGAACCACGGGACTCTCAACACAGTACCAGCAAAACCTGCAGGAGTCTGAGTGCCCCTGGCTGTCCTACGTGCATGCATGCCATTGGCAGCCATGCCACAGGAGCAAGAAGAAAAGACTGGGCCAGGAAGAGAAGCTGATGCCCACTCAGTGTCCCTACAGCACTCTGTGCTGACAAAGTGTTATGCTGTGCCAGCTGGCAAAGGAGAAATATGTTGTCATTCTGAGTCCAGCTCCAGGCTTACCAAGCATGGCAACGAAGGGTAGAGTTGGAGCTGAATGATAGTCACACACTGATAACTGGCATGATTATCTGTGTTTTACAAATGAGAGAACCGTGGTTCACAGAGGTTGATTGATGAGCCGCTCGTCACCTGCTCACAAGTGGCAGGGTTTCAGGTGCTCAGGAACTCGGTTCTGAATGCCCCTTTCTTCTCCTTTAACCATGGCAGCTCAGGTAGACTGGATGGAGCACCAGACCTGGGTCTGCGTTCTACCATGTACTCACTCTGAGACCTTGGGCAACTCGCTTAAGTACTCTGAGCCTCAGTTTTCTCCGCTGTGAAACGAGGGTAATAGTCCCCAACTCACAGGGTTAGAATAGGAATTGAAGAGGGTAATGGTCTATGAAAGCACTATGTAAACTCGAGCGGATATTACAAAAGTAAGGTTTCTTTCTTAAGGATTATACAGGCTCTCCATTTACTGCTTACCCACTGGAAATCTTTATTAACTCCTTAGCACCTCATAGTTTATGAAAAATGGCCTCTATTACGGGGAGTCACTGCCATTCAGGCATCAAATGGGGAAACTTCTAAATGGGGAAACGCAGGGCATGTGGGCACAGTCCGGTGTGGAGGAGATTGACAGAGTTCTTCGGACCAGTAATCTCTGAGTCACAATTATTTTTGCCAAATATTTCTTTCAAGTCATTTTGGGAAATGGCTCACTGCCTCTCTCTATTGTATTAAATCTGAAGAACCTCATTAAGTCGAACTATCAGTGTGCATTGTCAGCAGGCAGAAAGTGGAGAAAATCCTCTTTTGGTGTTGGATCGCGAAAACCTTTCTAACAAACCCAAGACAAACACGTTTCCCTCCTACTGCCCATTCATGCAAGATTAACTATTGTGTCTGTTCACAATATTCAATCATCATTTCTTGCCCGAAGAGCTGCGTGGATTAGGAAATGGAGACCAGCAGGCTCCGGCGTGGTTTGCTCCATTCTCAGCACTAGAAATATGACTTAATAAACTGCAGTGAGATCATTGACACAATCTGTAGGAAGAGAAGAGGCAGCTAATGCTCTCTCGCTCCAAAATAAAGAAAAGAGTAGGAGACATTGACATTTATTTTCCACTCTTCAGTCCCCAGTCCAGGCTGCGCCTCTTGTCTTGTTGTTCTACGCGACATTATTTGCAGTCCTGTCCAGCAAACACCCGGGCTTCCCTTCCTGCATTTACTGGCTACGTTGATGGTCCCCACTACTAATAAGCTGTTGAACACGCGGGAAGGGAAGCACACAATTTCGGACGCTCAGTGCAACTTATGAAAATGTCCTTTTCCACGTGGTGTTCAGAGAAGTGTTGCCTCACTAAAGTGGGACCGCTCTCTGAGCATCTGAGGGCCTCATTCGGCATCTGGGGCACAGAGGCACACGACAGAGGCCTTTGGCTTCAGGTCCTGGCCTGCGTCGCGCGTGAAACAGTCTTCCAAGGACTCAGAAGGAGGTCCTAAACTTCCTGATGCTGTTTGAAAGGAACTGGCTTAGTGCTACAATGCTGAATCAAGATTTGAAAAAAAAAAAAAAAAAGTCTTCCTCCCTCATTATAGAAGTGATAAATGGTCATCACAGATTATTTTGAGAATAAAGGAATGAGTAAGATAAAAATCACCCACAGATTCAAATTCTAGATGTCATCACTGTTTAACATTCTGGTTTATTTTCTTTCCACTGTCTCTCTCTCTCTCCATCCATGCCCCATCCCTTCCTTTATCTTTCTGTCTCTCTGATTAGGATCATGCAATACACTACTTAGTATTTAGCTCTCTCACAAAACGTATTTTAAATATTTTTATTTGTCATATAGTTCTTGAAAGTAACATTTTAATGAATGCATCATGTTTCACTATGTATGTGTGTATACATGTGCTCCCCAAGTGTGTCTATACACAGATGCAGACACATATTTGTGTGCCCACACACAGCTAAATGCACTGCTTACCGTAGTAAGGGAGACAGATGCTGGTCAGCCACCTTCTCATCAAGCAGGACAGATGGATGCTGTTACGCAGGGTTTTGGGGAAGTGTGAAGTTCAGGGATTGGCAGCTTTTCAGGGGCAAAATAGGTGGACATCAACTCTAGACCTGTGGGTATTCTAGCGAGACTGCTGTTGATTGGCTGGCAGTGAGAAGCATATTTATTGGACCGACTGGCTGACTTTGGGACATAAGAGACTGTCGGCCGTTGGTGGGTTTGCCAAAGTGTTCATGGAAACAAGTTGTACCGACTGGTAGAAAGGAGTTAAAACTGGTTACAGTGGTACTCGTCACCACGATTACCAAACACTCAGCATTTTCCTAGGACTATGTGAAATGTTTGTATTCTCAATGCCATAATGTGTCGATTATTTACAGTTTTCCTACTATCGTGAATCAGGCTGCAGACCCATTCCCGGGCGTTACGGCGCCCCTCTGATGCGGCTTTGGCTCAAGGACTCTGCACGGGCCTTGCCAAACTGTCTCAGAACTGCGCCGCAGTCTCAGGCTCTTTCACTCAACCGCCTTCCTTCCTGCTTTCCTTCAACCGCGGGCAGATCGATAGCGCAGTCTGACGGACCTCCAAGTTCTCCCCGGCTCTCTCCTGCTTCACAGACATTTCCCCTAATGAATTACTGGCGTGTCTAATCCCATTTTGGCACAAGCTTCTTGGAGGACCCGGACTGACACAGTGCTAATGAGAGTGGTCTGAGAAAGCTGTCACCCGGGAGGCAAAGAAGATGCCTTTTTCATTGACAAGTGGGGCATGGACAGTCAGTGTCGCAAGACAGCAGCCCAGTTATTGAAAATGGCACTTGTGGTGGCCTGGAAAAAGGTGCTGGGAGAAGGACTGGATTTTGAGACCGATGGACGCAGGGGATTGGAATGCTGGACTAGAAAAGCCAGAGTTCATTGTCTAGGGGCACGTTGTCAGGACTCGGGACTTCACACCTCTAGAGGAAAACACACTATTTTTCTTTCCTCTCAGACCTCACTCACAACACTTGTGACGCCATGTGTGTAGGTTTTCCATACAAAGCAATTCTACCACAGCAGCCGGGTGTCCTACAATTTGATTTGGCTGACGCTCTCTACCTGGAGTCAGCCTGAGATCCCACAAGCTAAGGGCTCAGTCCCATGACACCACCTCCCTGTAGACATCAACCATCAAGGGCCAGCTTGCCACTTGGACTTTTGAAAACTTGGCTATATATTGGGGGTCCCACAACCCCCTCCTTGTGTTTGGTAATTTGCTAGGATGGCTCACAGATTTCAGGGAAACACTTATATCCATGGGTTTATCACATGATAGAAAATACAAACGAACAGCCAGATGAAGAAGTACATAGGGCAAGGTCAGGAAGGGCCCCGCGCACAGGAGCTCCTGTCCCTGTGGAGCTGGGGTGCACCCCCGCCCCCAGCACATGCATCTGTTCACCAATGCAGGAGGACTTTTATAAGGGCTTCATCGTGCAAGCATGGTCAATATTCCTGCAAACATTTCACATAGCTTTAATCATTTAATGCAATTGTAATGTAAAAATACAAACGTTGTGATTACTTGTGTTGCCATTTATGGCTACAACTGTGGTCTGTCTCGGAGAGGAGCTGCTTTCCTCTTATCGAGGTGCTTCTGGCGCTTTTGGACAACAGTATTCACGTGGTGCAGTAACCGTGGCAACGTGCACATGTGTAAATGCACTACTTCCTCGTGTAAACATACCTCGAAAGGACACTGCTGTGGAAAGTGCACAGAAAATGACCCGATGGCTTCCACCTGTGGTGCCAAGCTGGCAGCTACAGGAAGTGCATGGAATTATGGCCTTTGGGTCCGACAGATTAATGAGGATTCAAATCACAGCCCCCACCCCCTTACTAGCTGTATAGTCTTAAGAAAGTCCTTTACTTCTGTGATTCTCAGAGTCCTCATCTGTAAAGTAGAAGATAGCATCTAGTTTGCAGGCTTATTCAAAGACTGCGTGAGATAAAGTCTGTGATAAAACACCTAAAGCCATATCTGGTGCACTGTAGACAGGCAACAGATGTTTCTTTTCTTTCTGAGAAAACATTAATGGACACTTTATAGGTGAAAACAAAGAAAAATAAAACTATTAGTAAATATTTACTGAGCATCTGCTATCACGGACTCCAACGCGAACCACGGACACTGGAGAGGCCGGGTGACCTTCGGTGAGTCGCTTAACCTCCTTATGTTTGTCTCCTTCCTCATCTGCAAAGTGAGGATAACAATGATAGTAACAATCTCAGAGAGTTGTTCTGAAAATTAGATAATGTGGAATATACGACGTGCTTCAAATAATGCCACGCTTCCACAAGCACGTAGGGTTGGCTGCTTGATACGTGTTGTATTTATTTGATCAAGACGCTCCATGGAGCCTAGATGAGACGCTGTGATGGCTTATCCCTCTGCCGTCCAGGAAAGCGTGGTCTTCAGTGGGAGAAGCCCGCTAGTGGGACCACGTGTGCGCCATCCCTTCAGGTTGCCAGGAAGGGTCTCTTTGATGACCAGTCGTGACAGGGAAACTATCGGGATACGTAAAGCCCCGAGGTACCGAAGGCACCACGGTAGCAAAGCAGCTGGTGTTTCCTCTACACTCCCTTTGCCATTGGATTGTGCTGAGGTCCTGGCTGCGGGAGAGCCAGGTCTTGCAGTTCCCACAGCTCCAGGAGAGAAAAACGAGGGAGGGGTACTCCCGAAGGTGCATCAATACAATTAGTGTAAAGGCAACAAAACGGGACTAATTAAGTGTCACAAACAGCGAGGGGAATATGAACACAGTGAATCGTGATTACACCCGAGACGGATTGCTGCACAGCTGCCGGATTCCACCTTGGCTTTGTTGGCATAAGAAATTTTAGTGTCAAAGAGCCGGCACATCAACACCCAACATCATTAATTAGTATTGGCTAAGTGTCCGAAGTCTGTTGGGTACTGCAGAGCGAAAACAATTCCTAGCGTTAAGATGGAAAGAGGACGGAGAGAAAAGGTTACTCATCTTTTCACGTTCGTTTCCCCCAGGGAGGGGAGCAGTGGGGGAATCCGTGGATTTGCATAGGCCTGTAGGGGGGTTCTTACCGGGGAGCGGAAACGATCGCCAGCGTGGAGATGCAGCTAACTCTGACTGAGCTCTCGCTGCACGCCAGGTGCTGTCCTCCTCCTCTCCACATTTAATACAGGCAGTTAATCCTCACTCCCTAATGAGTGGGGCTCGCATTGATTAAGCACTTAGTAAGCCTCTGGCACCATTCTATGTTCTTTTGTACACACTCTCATTAAATCCTTAAACGGTCATGTTTTTTTTCAGCTGAAGAAAAACAAATTCGGAAAATGTAAGTCATTTGCTGAGGTCTCAGCACCGACAAGTTGCAGATTCGTGGTACCAACTCAGTTTTGCCTGACCCCCAAAAGTCATACTATTTTTTTTAACCACACTGCATTCTTCTGATAATGTTACAGAACAAGCCTCAAAGTTGAAACAGTAGATACCTTTTGTGAACGTTAACTTTGTGTCCAGAGAATATCCCTTTCCTCCCGGGAAGGGCTCATTCCAGCCATGGAGGAGCTACCTTCTGTATCCAGATCCTGCCTCATCTGACCTTGAACCTTCCCTTAAACCAGCTTCGTTCTCAAGCTACCTCAAGTTGAGTTTCTGACACTTGCATCTAATGTATCCCAGTTCAACCACCACACGATTCTAATGATGGGGCTGGGCATTAATTCACTCCTGGTGTATCACAGAGTGATGGACAGACCACTGTGCACGTGATGTGACTGCAGCGAGCTGGACCTTTGTCTGTGAAGGACGGAAACCAGTCTCTCTGCTCTCTAGTTACACCTTTTCTGAGGGAAGCACCATTTGACCTGTAGCATAAGGAAACCTTATAAGTACACCAGAAGGTTACAGGTTCAATTCCTGGTCAGGGCTCATACCTAGGTTGTGGGTTTGATTCCTAGTCAGGATGCATATGTGAGGCAACCAATACAATTGACAACCAATCAATGTTTTTCTCTCTCCCTTTCTCTCTCTTGAAAATCAATAAATGTATCATTGGGTGAGGATTAAAAAACAACAACAACAACAACAAAGAAAATCTATTGTGTCATATGTTAAACTGGGATAGAAGAGTCATTTATTTTCATTCAATAAAGACCAGTCAGATGCCTCATCTCTTTCACTCTCAAGCACAGGCATACTCAAAATTGTAAATTGTTAAATTTAATTGTTAAGTAACTGGGGCTGTAGGGGGAGTGGGCTGGGGGAGAATGTTCTAAAAAGCAGGACGTCTTTGAAGTCAAGGAATTACGCTGAGGAGAAGAGAAGAAGACACAGGTGCAAAAAGATAAGCACTGACACAATTGGCAGGGCCACTCCACGTCTTAGCTACTGTTCGGTTGTGTTCCAAAAGTCCATTGTAAAACTGACGGCATAAAACTTGGACTATTTTGCCCTGGCTGGTGTGGCTCAGTGGACTGAGTGCTGGCCTGCAAACCAAAGGGTCGCCAGTCTGATTGCCAGTCAGGGCACAGGCCTGGGTTGTGGGCAGGGTCCCCAGTAGGAGGTGAGCGAGAGGCAACCACACATTGATGTTTCTCTCCCTCACTTTCTCCCTCCCTGCCCCATTGTACCTCTCTAAAAATAAATAAATAAATAAATGAATGAATGAATGAATAAATAAATAAATAAAATCTTTTTAAAAAAAAGTTTAAAAAGAAAAAAAAACAGAAAATAAAAAAATATTTAAAAACTTGGAATATTTTCCCATAGGGAGAATGTTATGTAAGGCCCTGCTACTCAGGGTATTATCTATAAAAAACTATTCAATGCTGTAATATCACAGAGTGTTCCAAAGTCCTCAGCCTCCAAGGCCTTTGCCAGTCTGGTCCCTGTCCTCCTTGTCAATCTCTCAACGCCCCTCCTTACTTGGTCCAGTGATGCTGTCTCACCGGCCTCCAGTGCTCCCGTCTGCCACAAGTCTTTCATCCTCCCGGGCCCCTCCCCCAGACGGCTCTCTCCCGCCCTCCTCTGCCTTGCACCCTCACTAACCCTTCGTCCTCCTTCTGGGTCCAGCTTAAATAGGACTTGCTCACGAGGTTTTCTGAAACTCAGACCAAATAGATCTTTCCTCCAAACTCCGCTGCCACATCTCCCGGCGTGTCCCTTGCAGTCCTTGCTGCACCAGGAGGGATTTATTTCACGTCTGTCTCCCATCTCTGAGCCTGTGTCCTCATCTGTAGGTGGAGAGTGCACCACACAAGGTTGTTATGAGGACAGAAGGGAAGGATGCAAGCAAAGAGCCTGGCACAAGGCAGATTCTCCAACCACGTGAGCCCCCGGCCCGGGACAGGACCGGAAGTGCTGGGGGTCACGTTCCGCCTTGTCCTTCGCTTAGAAGTGCCTGCCTGAGGTTGCTGCTGAAGTTTCTCTGTTTCCTGGGCGATGCTGAGCAGTTGCTGAGCAGTTGCTGCCCAGCGGAGGCTGCCCGGGAAAAGCCCACGAGCATCTCTTCTGGTCACAGGCAAGCAGACGTGGGCACCCAGCAGCCCATGGAGCCGATTTGGGTCAGCAAGCCCTGGCTCGCCGCTCACATTCAGGCCGAACAGGAAGAAGTGCAGGCAGCATCTTTAAATGAAAACCATTAAAAACAAGCAAAGCACACGCACACACACACACTTGAGGAAGATGAAATGACCAGGTTTTGACGGTCTTGGAAATGGATTAGCCATAACAATGAACCTACAAATAACCCACATCATGTGTAGTCTTTGCAGGCGAGAGGGAGAGTCCGTATGTGTGGGTCTGTGTGTCTGTCTGCTGTGTGCATGCGTGTGCCTGCACGTCCAGCAGAACTCTTAGATGCCCTAAAATGGTCATCTGGGCAGGTCCCCCTGGGCTAGCCATCCTTGAAATGCACGGATCTTCCTCCTCCTTCCTGCTGAGGCTCTGCAGCTGACAAGACGCTGTCAGACTGAATTAGTGACTCTGTAAACCCAGTTTCCATGGCTAAATGACTGGGACAAAAAAAAAATCTCCGAAGTTTCTTACATCCTGGGAGGCTTTTTCCGAAATATTTATTACCAGAAGGCAACATGGTAAGCCCAAGGGTTTGGAGATCTGGGTCGAAGGCCCAGAAGGAAGCCATTACTGGCCAGCTGAGTAGTCTGGAGTCTCTCCCTCTAAATGTCTCTTAGCCTCTTCCTTTTATTTGCAAAAAGTAGCTTAAAGAGCCCTGTCTACCTCATAGGATGATGGCAAGGAGCCACGGAGTAATCAGTGTCTCAGCCCCTGAAAAAATGACAAACAACTGGGATTGTTTTTCAAACATTGTTCCAATTTATCTTTCTTACCCTTGAAGCCTTTTGGAAAGCTCTCTAAGAGTCTGTGACCTGGTAATCAACTTGTATTTATTTGTGGGGAAGCTTCTGTAAATCAAAGGCATAAAAAGGGACTCGGCTAAGGAAAGCATTTCCGCTGCTCCCTGGGAAGACGGATTTCAGGCCCCGGAAAGGGAGCGGGGAGTCGGAGAAGAGCTCTTGAGCCTGTTTGCTTCCCTAAATGGCCCACGTTTGTTCGGGCGCAGTGATGGGAGTCTCCGAGCCATCCTCCAGCCGATCACTTATGTCCAGCAGGCTGGCAATTTGCACTTGTTCCAGGGAGTTCTGTTGTTTTCATACCTGAAAGATTCCCCTGGTGCCTGTAAGAATGGTATTTCCATCTAGCAATTGACATGGCCTTGTACAGAAATAAAGTCCCCGTTGCAGCTCCTGCAAAGAAAGGGAGCTGGATTGACAGGGAACTGTGTGAGCTAAGGAAGCCTGTGCCTCGTCTCTGAAACGGAGCCCTTTATAGTATTTCCCGCATGTCTGCCGCCCTCCATACAGGATCACCAGAGCACCCCCTGAAAACACAGATGCCTGAACCCCGCCCAAGGCACACTGAGTCCCAGGGAAGAGACTGGGAGGGGGGCGGTCTGTGTTTTTAGCAAACCCCCCAGGTGGCTGAGTTGCCCAGTGAGGCCGAAGAAACAGTGGACAGGAGCCTCCCCTTGGATGGTTAGCGCTCAAAGCACCCTTGGTGATTGCTTGGTGGAACCCAGGGCTGAACCTGCAGGGGGCCGGTGACTGACCGCTTGGCCTCCTGCAAGCCCGTGCTCCTTAAATATGTACTCCGCACCTGCTTTGAGGAGAAACACCTGGTGTGAAGCGGGGAAGACTTGTTTTTGCTGCCTGCAGCAAATGCGCTCTTGACCCAAACTCGCAAGTGGTGTTGCCCTGCAGTGAGGTATTGTCCGATTCCATTCACAGGGACTGTCCGTAATAGACGGATCTGTGAAGACAGGGGGCAGATTTGTGGTTGGGGGTCAGAGTGGGGGGATTGAGGGTGGCCGCTAAGGGGACTGGATTTTTGGGGGGTGGGTAATGAAAATGTTCTGAAGTTGATTGTGCAGATGGTGGCCCAGCTGAATAGACTGAAAACTGTTGAACTGTACACTTTACTTTTAAAAAACATTTTATTTATTTAGAGGGAAGGGAGGGAGAGAGAGAGGGAGAGAAACATCAGTGTGTGTTTGCCTCTCATGTACCCCCAACGGGGGACCTGGCCCGCAAGCCAGGCACATGCCCTGACTAGGAATCAAATAGGTGACCCTTTGGTTCCCAGGCCAGCACTCAGTCCACTGAGCCACACCAGCCAGGCTGAACTGTATACTTTAAATGGGGGAATTATATGGTATGTGAATGACATCTTAAGAAAACGGTTCTTTAAAATAAAAAAAACAGCCAAGTTTTACTCTGAAAAACCAAAACCCTGTGGTTAACCACGCCCATTGATCCTTAGAAGGCAGCTGAGCAACATCTGTTGATATTGGGGGAGGCAGAGACCCCTTCCCAGAGATTCAATAAACCGTGTGTGGGGCCCCGATGTCTGTATTTGGGACGAGTGTGTCTAGCGATTCTCATGTAGGCCATATACACGCATGTAATTGGAAACCATTATAAAATGGTCTGTTTCAGAGACGATTTTCCTCTATCACTATCTGCTAGACCCGGTGCAATTCTGTATTTTACAGGTGAAATCAGTTCTCCTCTCAAACCTGATTTTGGGAGCTTACCTAAGCCGAGTCTCAGGGGAAGGAGGTAAAATGAGGATTGAAGGCTTTACTGGCCTTCTTGGAGACACTTCCTTGGAGACACTTTGGTGCCCAGTTTTATGAGAGTTCTTCAGCCGTTGGAGCCTACGGTAGGACCAGGTCATTATGTAATCACGGGCTGCCTGAGATTTCCTGGCATTGGGGAAAGAGTGAAGGCTCTGGCTGCCTGAGTTCAAATAAGGTCTACATTTAAGGACTGTTACTTTAGCTCTCAGCCTGTAGGGCTGGACTATCAGGGCCTTGGTCTTAGAATGACTCTGACTCTGAAGAGTGAATGAAATAAACACTAGAGCGAACCTGGCGCATACTCCCTGCTCAGTAAAAAGTAGCAACTATTACTGCTATTTAATGCCTCATTTCATGTATGTTACATTTCCTGTTTGGATTCTGAACTCCTTTGAGGACAGTCATTTAATTCCTACACAGCCCTTCACACAGCGTCTCATGTGCAAAGGCCCGGAGGGAGTGGAGGCTTGTGGAGGACACCCACGTGCCACCTGCTCAGGCTCCTCTTTCCCGGAAGCTCTCCTGACCCCACCGTCCTTCCGCAAGGTCACAGAATTGGGCTCCCAACAGCTTCTATACCAGTGTGACCTCACTCCCACTTGCCCCCTTCTCAGCCACAATGGGTTGCGCTAGGGGAGGACACCCAACCCGGCCTTGGCCCATGAGCCCCTTTCCTGGGAATTTGTCATTGGACCCTAGGGATTCCTGCCTGCGTCTCCAGGCCCCTTGGAAAGAAGATGCAAACCTAACAAAGTATGCAGCTATTTTCTAGTAGAAGCATAAAAACAAGGTCTGGCAGCAAGGCACAGGCTTAAAACGGACGCTTTTGTGTTCCGCTGTAGTTGTGTGATTTGAAGTGTACTCGTGTGGTGTGATTCTGGCAGCCATGCATAATGCTTCTAAAGAATCTTTTAAAGCATTAAAAAATGTCCCTATTATAACATTAAGGCAAAACAGATAAAAAAACCAAAATTATGTAGTTTCCAAAGAGTTAAAATATATACATATATGCATCAAATACTGAAAAATACATAAAAATGTCAGTAGTGATAAAGGGGTTGCAGATGGTTTTATCTGATTTTTTAGCCACCTTCTGACTTTTCAGGAAAAGTCTATATGCAGGGGGGAAACTAGGGGGAAATCTAGGGCAGACTAGAATGTTATCTTCTCCTTTCTCTTAAAAAAAATTAAGCTCCACCGGCCTCCACTTTCTCAGAATTCTAACTATGTTGATATCTGATAAGGAAATCTGCACCCAGCTGTGAGTAACTTACTAGGTCTCTAAGGGCGTTATCAGAAATCAGCTTCCAGAGAGAGGCACGGTGGCTTCCAGAGCTAAGCTAAGCAGTTCCACCTTTAAATCAGCAATCAATAGTAATTTCCCAATTTGCAGAAGTCATCGTAGATAGAAATTTCTAAAATTAAGTTTATTTTTCAACGTCTCAAGGAGAACCTTGTAGCATGAACATTAGCATTAATGGAGAGCTTTATAAATATGGGAACAACACTGCTCCATCTTCTAGAGAGTCTGATTTAATTGGTCTTTCGTGGGTTGTGAACAGCTATAGCTTTATTTCCATTTTAAATAATTCTCATCTTTAGCCAGGGTTCAGAACCACTGACCTAGTGTATCTGATTACATGTGAAGTTCTATATTCAGTTATTTTGTTGTTAGAAGCTTAGTATATCCATATTTCTTAGGACTTTAGAAGCAGCGTCAGGATTTCCAAATGCCCCACTAAATGGAACGAATTTGGAAACTATCAGCTGAATTCGCCGACCAACGGAAAAGAGACTGTTTGGAGACATCGCCCTCCAGTGGCAACACTGGGTAATTGCTTAGCCAAGCCATGGTTCTCCCTTCCCATTGATGGTTTCTCTACACGCAGGCCCAAAGGCTGCTCTGACGCTGTCTTGGCAGAGCCTCCCAGGGAGTCTGCATCCCTTTCAGCCAATGGTTGGCTGGGCGTGGGCCTGCCCTTTGAAAGCTCCTTTGAGTTTGCCCTTTTCTGACATGTCAGCAGCAGACTTGGAACCGTAAACTGGGACAAAGTTTGCAGACTGGCTCGTAGCTGTCAGGATCACTGTTGTAGATAAAAGCTGCAGGGTTGCTTACTGCCACTGGAATGCTGACCTGCGCTAGAATTACTCCTGCGACTTCACAGGAAAGCATTACGTCAATAGTCACAGGGCATGGGAAGGAGGGAAAGTACACGTATGTAGCAAACTCTTAAGAAGATTTAAAGCAGTTTAGCTTTCTCCCTTGTGTAGGGGCAGAAGTCTGAAGCAGCTGGGGTAGGCTGTGGGGAGTGGCGGCGGAGGGAAGAAGTGCCACCAGGCTGGACAGGGCCAGCTGAGAGCTGGGGCCTGGAGCCAGAGCATGCGGAGGGACCAATCCCTGTGACGTACAAACTCTCTTGTGCACCAGAGCCACCTGAGAAGAAGCACGTCTGGAAAGCTTCCGCCGAGGCCCGTTCCCACCGGCAGTGACTCCATCAGCCCGTGAATCTGAGGGGATTTTAAGAAGCAGCTAAAGGGTCCCATGATTCAGCTGGTGCCTACCTGGTTCCAGGCGTGATGCTACGACGTTATTCCCCCATTCAGTCCTCACGGCGACCCTCTGAGGTGGATGGGACCATTCCCATTTGACAGATGAGAACACCGAGGCTCAGGGCGATGGTGGTAGGTGCCTGAAGCCTCGCGGCTGGGCCAGTGAGGAGGGCGCCTGGACTGCAATGCCAGGTGGGGTTAGTGCAGGGAGCTGATCACCGCAAGGAGCCAAAGCCTTAATTACTAGGCCCAGTGTCAGGGGTCAGAGCAGGACTAGACTAAGTAAATGGGTGTGTGAGCTGAGTCCACACAGCTCCTGGGGGTCCTTCTGTTGTCCTTGAGGACAGGCCTGGTCCCAGCACCCAGGAGGGTGCCAAACCCAAGCTGGTGGTGGAGAAAACACTGGTTAAAAGCTGGGGATGTAGGGAGGAGGGAAGCAGAGGGCAGAGGGCAGAGGGAGGAAACCGAGGCAGGGCCTGGGACCCAGGCGGAGGGCCGCGGAGACCTCAGCGGAAGGAGGGGGGGAGGGAGGCCTGGGGCGGATGGGGACTGGGGGTGGAGGGGGGGCCGGCTCCTCTGCGCCCTCCCGCAGTCTTTCTCCCTGAGCTCCGTTCTTTCTTCTGGATTTTTTATATGCCTCTCTTACTTCTGTACACCCTTCCTTCCAGTTGCTCCTCTTCCCTGTGGGAGGAGGGGTTTGTCTTCCCTCGGCCTGTCCCCTACCCCTCCCAGGGTGTAGAGGAGAACAGTCGATTATTTCAGTGAAGGAACAATCAGATCCGTCTGCAGTCAACACCCGCTCCACCTTCCCTCCCCCAGCTACCTCCTCCCCAGCCGGCCCCTCCCGCGGGGCTGAGATCATCCTGCCCCGCCCAGAGCTGCCTGCAATTCCCTGCAGCCACTGCACTTACCAGCGTCTCATGTTTAATGCAAGCGCACGCCCAAGACAGGAAAGCTTTCAAGATACAGCTTAAGATACATAAACGCTGCCCTTTGCAGAGCAAACAGAAGTGTATGGGATGGATGTGGGTTTTCCTATTTTACGATAATTGTATTCTCACCTGTACAGATTTAAGCAAACCAGGGCCGTCTGAGGAAAGGAAAAATCTATACATGAGGACCTCAGCGCCCTAGCGAGTCCTAGGTCACCTCCACGTTTTGAGTCTCCCGGTAATTTTCAAACAAAGAAAGGCCAAAATCAGGTCATAAAAACTGTGGTTGATTGTAAACGCGTACCCTCATCAAGTTAATATTTGTAACACAAAAGATACTGCGATGTAATTGTTCTACGTTAATTACAGCATAGTAAGAAGCTATAATTCACAGTTCACCCAGCATAGGTCATGGGGCACAGGTGTAAAGCAATATTTTCAAAGCTCCTTTCAATCAGGTCAGCCTATGATTCCTTTGGAAATAACATTAAAATGTCTAAAATTAAAGTCTGTTGTGTGGCCGTGGGTGGGCTAATAATATTGATGACCGTGGAGATTTCCCTCCTGCGAATGAGGGCACTCTTGTTCCTGAGTGAGTTCTACTGCTGCTCCCACTCTGCCGCTCCTTCGGAATATTCCTGTGGTGTAGCCACGTCCTGGCCTGCCTTAGGGAGCTCAGGTTGGAAGGGCTTTAAACAGACAGAGCACACGTGTAGTCCAGCAGCCCTCCTCGCCCCCGGGGCCCAAGGCTGCATGCCAGGGTAATGCGCGGCTGCAGAACTCGTTTTTTTCAATGGCCCTGGTGCTGCTGGGAGAAAGTGCTGACCCCAGGGCTGCAGCAGGCAGGGCGGGAGATGAGCCTGGAGCAGCAGGCAGAGCCAGAAAGGAAGGGATGCACAAACACTAATGAGCAAAGTCCCTAGTGGATGGGCAAGAGTCAGGGGGCCCGGAAGCTGCCTGAAAGAGCTCCCAATGGCCACAGCTAGAACCTGCGAGCAACCAAACCTGTGAAGCATTGGATCAGAATCCAGAGCATAAAATAAAAATCTGTGAGTCAATATTCATAACAAAGGCTTCCATAAATAAATGAGAAGGGAGACACAAATCTTCCTTGCAGATTCTTCCTTCTTTCGTTCCTTCCTCTTTCCTTTTTTCTCTCTTTTCTTCCTTTTGTCAGACTAATTTTTGGAGACAGTCTGTCACGAACATAGCGTGTAACTCTCCGAGTGTCAAGTGAGGGCTGCACGTAGTGACGCGCTTCCAACGACGACGGTGTGGAAGGAGGTGGGGCGTGATTTTCTTGTGGGAATAGAGCCAAAGGGAGATAAAATCTAACGCTGGATCAGGCCAAAAGTATCCAGGCATCCTTACCTGAGGCTGGGTTTAATGCATTTGCTCACGTGACCGGAAGTGGCGGTGGCAGAGTTCCCGGCTGGTTTAACGAAAGGTGTGCTCCGTGGAGACGGCAGAACTTTCTGGTGCAACGCATGAAGCTAAGTCAAAGACGCGGGCAGATGGGAATTCGGATTTATATGGAGCGCAAATACCCAACCATACGACGGGGGCCCGATGACCATCTCTCCTCTAAGGTGTTAAAAAATACATTAATGACGAGGGCACCAGCATCCTTGCAAAGTTCTGTGGTGGCTTTCTGCCCCAAGCTGCGGTTCGTAACGGAAGATGAGGCCACTGACAGGGATCCCACCAGGAAAACGGAAAATGCATTGCAGAGATTTCAGCGGAGGGAACTTAGCACGAGTTGCTTACACCATTGCCATCGTTGGAGGCTGAATGAGGGAGAAGGCCATTCGCTGAGGTCATCCAGAGATGGTATCCCATGAAGCAGCTGCCACTGGGGTCGAGAGAACAAGCAAGAGGCTGGGGTGACACCCAGAAGCCTGGGGCTCAGGCCTCCGAGAAGGACTCCTGCCCGCCTGCCGCTGTGCCTTCCAAGAGGCTGCACAGGCTGGTTGCGGGAAGGCTTCCAGACTGCAGAGGCTGAGACCAGCTGGGGAGAGCCCATCGCTGAGTTGGTGTGCCGGGAACAGCAAGCCAGCTCAAGAAGGAAGCGCCTTCTCCCTTCTTCCTGCTTCCCCTTCCCCTGGAAACCCTTCTGGACAGGACCTAGGGGCTACTGGTTAGAAAAGGAGACACCTAGTTTGTGGAATCCTAGCTCAATATGACACAGCAGAATCTAGAAGCGTGGATTCGGAGCTGAGGGACCGTAGCTTAGCAACCTGCACAGAACTCGCTTTGTCCCATCCACCTCCAAAGCTAGCCTCTCTAAGACAGGCGCTTTCTCGAACTCCCCTCTCCTTGCCATGGCTAGACGGGGTTTTAGTCAATACGGGTTGCATTTACTACTAAATTTACTAAATTTTGTAAATACAGCATGATGGATGAAGTTACTGTAAGCCCCGAGACAGTACAATCCACCCTAAGCATTGAGGAACACAGCACCTACCTAATTAGAATGCTCCACGTATCTAGCTGGAACGTTTTTTTTTTCTTTCTTCACTCTGAGAGGATCATTTTGTGCAATGTCATGCCAGGGGAGCAGGGCCTTGCCTTTCGAACAAGTGGTAGCCTCTTGCTGTGATGAACAGAGGTACCGAGGAAGGGCAGCTTAACTGGCCTATAAAATAACGTTTAAAAAACCACGGTGAGAGGCAGGGATCAGCTCCCATGGTGACGGGGATTTCTGAAGCGTCTGCACATAAAAAAAACATAAGGCAAGGCCTGAGAAACTTGCGAGGACCGGCTAAAAATAACCCAAGCGCCAGA
The DNA here is from genome assembly GCF_019186645.2 of Phyllostomus hastatus. Lineage (NCBI taxonomy): Eukaryota > Metazoa > Chordata > Mammalia > Chiroptera > Phyllostomidae > Phyllostomus > Phyllostomus hastatus. The sequence goes on along the minus strand of NW_025334004.1, from coordinate 24,001,485 downwards.
AGAAAAAGCTCAGAATTTACATCTCGCCAGCATTTTTCTTAACCCGAAAAGGCTGAGAGGGAGAATTTCTGGTCTAAGAGTTAATGGTATTAGGTGAGTGATTGATCACACAGCTCCTGGAGGAAGGGCCCCAATACAGTAGTCTCGTATCAGCAACTACAGCGATGGCAGGTTTGTAATGAGGACAAAGAGCTGTTCTTCAGGGCCTCGAGATGGTGTTGCTCCCGAAACGCTCAGCCCGGAATTATCCATGTCAAATGAATGACACTTCCCTAGTCGTTTTCTTTCTGCTGAAATAAAGACGGTAATAAATGAGCTCCACTGCTTGGCAGGAGATAGATCAGCTTTTCCTTTGAAATACTCAGAACTTAATATCAAGGATATTATAGGCCACGCATGAAAAGACTCCAACTGTTAAGAACTGTGCAAAATTATTTTTATTGCAATGTTAAAGTCCAAAAAAAAAAAAAACCCCAGAAATTGCTACGCACATTCGCATTTACAACCTTTATTGTTTTCAGGAAATGGTTTTGAACCCGAATTCCAGGGAACCGTGTGTTCTTGCCAACAGCATTTTCAGGGAAAGATTTATGCGAAGCTATACCCCATCCAATCATGTCTTTAAAAAGTGGGTCTTTAAAAAATAAAGTGGGGCTTGTTTCTATCAAGGAGGCCAAGAAACAAGGATGTGGGGTTATATATATATCCTAAAAGCCTACATTTTATTCTCCACTTCCATGTCTGTCAGAGCCCCACACCAGCACGACTTGAGGAGAAGATGGTCTATTTTCGAATCATTTCTAAAACAGGATGGAAGATCACGGGACACTCAAGTCGTGGAGGCCGCCGAGAAGATTGCAGAACCATAAAAATCTCCACGACGTGCTACGTGGTTGATAAGAGCAACAGGATAAAGAGATTTAAGAAGGGAGGCGTGTTTTGAACACGGAAGAATGATGCTTAAGGACTGGCTAATTTGTTGTCCTCTAGAAACCGTCCCCGTGGTTCTCGTGGGAAGCCTGATCAATTAAAATCCTACATGCTATTCTACTTGTGAGAAAGACGAGGAATTCATTTCTCGTGTTATTACATAAATGAATCTCATCTTCAGGGCTTTGAAATATATCTTTATCCGGGCGGTAGTGAATTTGTGTGCCGTCTCATCTTTCTGCATTACGGTGAAATTGATTTTATGATTCTGTCCTCATAAATTACAGGCCTGAGGCTGTGACAGACTTCGGGGAGCTTTGTCTCTGTGTTCCTGAGTTTCATCGGCTGGGCAGGTCACTTGTTTTGTTGTTGTTGTTGTTGTTGTTGTTGTTGTTTTCCTGAACCACATCTAGCCCTTCGAGCTTGCAGTTCTGGTTCCAGTTCTGAAGCTAAACATGCAGTTTGAAAACAAATGGTCCATTAGGCCCAGGATGTGTTCATGGCTTGTGTGCATCCTCTGCACTGAGTATTATCCCTGAGGCCTTTAGCGTGTCATCGGAATTAAACATTTTGTTAAGAATGAATAGAACGATCACCGTGCAACTGAACGCATATTAACATGGGTCCCATTATGAAACGAATAGCAATAACACTGGAAGCATGTCTTCCTTCTCTCCTCACCCTCCCTCCTCGATGAGAGCCAAGTAACCCATAACAGTACTCGCATTTCTGACAGTCCTACTGGGTCCTACTTACATGTCAGGCTTTGGTTCCTCAGTCCAGAGAATTATGACCTTCATACCCCGTCTTTAAAAGGGAAGGGAAGCTCTGTTGGTTCCTTGGCTAGTCTAATTAGAGGGAAGAGTAGGGTCATCATATAAAACTATAAAGCCTGCCGGATTTCTGTCAGTCCTCAGACTTACCCTTGAGAGGTCGGGTTGTTCCTTAGGGCTACCTCAAAAATACGGAGGGTAAAGGAAGGGAAACAGAAGTCAGGTCTCTTCTTCTTGCTCCCTGGCAGGTGTGACCCGCCCCCAGCCTGACCCCAGGCTTAAATTCTGGGAGTGGGTGGGAGTTCTGGGATGAGAAGCCAGGGGAGGCTTACGCAACCCAACTCTCCCACACAACCAGCACGTGGCTGCGGAGTCCAAGGCTCCCCTTGCCATCAACCCCAGCTGAGTCTCCCTTCATTGGGTACGCAGCCACCTTGTGCCCCGACCCAGGCGAGAATAAAGGTGGTCACAGGAGCGCTGAGTTAAAGCAGGAGGGAAAACCAAATGTTACCCCTAATGTTCAGGTCATTTTTTTCAAAGCCTACTTAAATCTTTTGGTTTTAATATTTCAATGGGCGTTTTGCCTTTTTTAGGCAATCATTCTAGAAGGAGATCATTTAAATCAGTAGTTAATTACTGTCCATCCTCTGAGAAAACACGGGCCACAGAGCCCAACTGTTTGGCCCGGTGCTTTACGCCAACCTCAGAGCGAAGGTGAAACAGTCAGCGTGGCAAATGTAATAGGATACAGAAGAGGTTCCCACCCTTTTGCCAAGGTGACTTTGTGGTGATGACCTCTCAGGCCACCCGGCATTTCTGTACAAGGAACGGAGTTCAGTCAGGACTGGAGTTGCAGCTTCTCCTTTCGGACGCTCTGCAGCCCTCCCTGGTCCTCCCTGTGCCCTCACTCCTGTGGGTGCTGTCCTCGCACGGTGCTCACCCACGTGCAGGGGGACATGTTGGTGTGTGCGCGCCGGGCCCTCCCGGAGACTCCTGGGGTCAGAACTTGCTTCTCACTGTTCTCCAGCACCTTAACACCTGGTTCACGCAGTTCCCAAACATAGTTGTTGAATAAGCCAAATTATCGTGTCACCTTGTGTTTGGATGACATATGTGTGTCCTATTTCTAGAGCACACACCACAGTCAAACCACAAGTAGTGAGTGTCCCTGGAACCAGCCTCGACCAATCTCCCAGACAAGGCTGCACAGTGGGCCGGATCAAGGCGTCAGCCAGCCCCCCATGAGCTGGGCCCACAGGCAACAACTTCCCTCACTGGCTCAAGACCAACTAAAACCTACCCCATATCTTTCAGGGATCCTTCAAATGCACGAAGTACGTATGTTTGCCTGATTGTTTCTTGAGGAAGCGTTATGGCTTTTACTCGAGCGTTACTCTGAACAAAATTTCAACCTTAACAACTTTATGTTAATTCTTTAGGTTCCCTTGAGATCATTAGTTTTTGCAGGTGATATATTCTTAATTACCAGCAGTCGGAGCCAGATGTTTGGACTGGGGATCTGATTATGCATTCCTTCCTAAAACGCAGTTTCCTCTTCATGCCGCTCTGTGTCGCCCAAACCTCACCTCCCTGCATCTGCATCCTCTCAACCTGCTCGCCTCTGTTCCCGTGTGAAGCAGTTTTCGTTGACAGTGGCCGAGAAGAGGCATGGGCAGGTGGGGTTAGTAAGCAGACTTCTCTTTCCGGCTGTGCCGTGTGGTGCGTGTTTCTTACAGTCTTCAGTTAATAGGGTTTGGCAAATACTCGAGTGAGTGGAATGAGCCTGGAGTCTGGTTTGAAATGCCAGTTAAACGGTTTTTATATGTGTTATAAATATATAAGAAATAATGCTTACGCTGAATTGTTTTTCTAAGATTTGTACAAACATTCCTTGCTAAGGGAAGTGGTTATTAAGGGGGGAGGTGGCTGATATTCCAATACACACACGGCTCACTGTGGGGGCGGGGTCTCAAACTGCACACCCCCCTCCACAAATACCTGACAGACTCTTGTTCCTTCCGGGCAATCAACGCTGTGGCGACCTGTCAATTGCTGAGTCATACTTTTTGTGGGCTAGGAGTTACTGTTTCTGACTTCTCAGGGAATGACATGTTTCCAATGAGAATTCTACAAGAACACCAGACATTGTTTGCATGACATGATTTATTTTTGGATTATCCCTCTTAGTCCTGCATGCATTGTTAGCAGAAAAAGTTGGGCTTGATCACAACCTCCTTGGACGAGCCCGCAGGTACAGAGCGGCTGTCCGCGGAGTTTCTCCACAGACGGCCCGAGGACTCCAGGCCTCGGTAACACTGTCAGAAACCCACGCGACGACGTTCAAGAGAAAGATTTACCAAATGTCGTTTGTTTAATGTAAACAAGGCCATAGGCAAACAGAGGATTACAGTAACACTATTTTACAGGGCCCGGAAATATGATTATCTACCGTGTGCGGGCACGCAGAGTGTCACAGTGACATGCGTATTCTGATTCATTGTGCAACCCCAAATATGATTACCATGTATTCTGTGGTTTTAGCATTTCACTGTAACTTCTGTCAATACTTAAGAACTTCATAATTAAATGGTAATTGTATATTAATGCAATAATTTATGGAAACATGTTACCATGGATTATGAAGGTAATTCTGTAATTTGTGCCCTGTAAAATTAAGTGTAACAATCTTTACACTAGCAACAGTGTAAGCAAGCTAGGGATTTTGGTCCTTTTATATATATATATATATACACACACACACACACACACACACACACACACATATATACACATGTGCACACAAAATGATGTACAATTAAACCAAAAAGCTGTGAAGCCCCTCATGGCTTCCATATTGCACCGACACGAGAACATTCCACAGTGATAATGTGAGTACTACAATGATAACTGGCTGAGGACACATCTGAGTTCTATCAAGTAAAGACTGTGGCTCATTACTAAAAATAACCCCAAAGATTGCACTGTTAGAGAGAAAGATGAAAAACAAAATGTGAATACTATTTATACCAACGTGAAGCAAGGCTACCACTGAGTTTGGAATTTGCTTGGGACAATCAATTGCTAAGATGGTACCTTCTACCCAACACAGTGCACCTTGGTCACTGTCTTGCAAATGCCAAGCCACAGAAATATTCAGCTTCTGAAAGACAGAAAAAGACGAACAATGTAGTACAATGTTTCACTAACAAATCCAACTCACTGTGAGAACTTGTGCTGGCTCTAGGTCTGAACTATATACATGGATAAAAGAAAGGAAGAGAGAGAGGGAGGGAGGGAGGGAGGGAGAGAGAGAAACTGAGAAGAGAAACAAAATATACCTTAAGCTTTAGTTGATTACAAATCAAAGTTATTCCAATAACTTAGAAAAACATGTTTTAAGAGGCAGCATACACACAAAAAATGAGTTAAAGCTTTTCTGAGCTTGGTTTCATAGATTAGCTATAGGGTCCCTCTGCGAAATCAAAGATAAAATAGTATTTGGTTTGGGAGGTCACATCGTTGCTGTTACACCTATTGAACACTATGAAAGCATTAAGAAACATCTAATATCTTTTAATGCCGTATTTCAGATACGCCTACATCAGAATGGCCTATAACTAGACCCCAAACTGAAGCTGTTGTAGGGTTCCTTGCATGGACTGATGAGAACATACAGCAAACCTAACGCTTTCCCTTCACTAAAAATCATTTAAAGGAAAGCACGCACAAAGTAACTATCTCCCACTTTTGTTTTTCCATCTTTTCAGTTTAGTGAATATCTTAGAAGGAGCTAACAAAGATTTGCCTTAAATTAGGAATTTAGTCTTTTCGTTGTTAACAATGGTTAAGTGTTCTAGAGCCAAGAATATTCACAATCGTTTGATATTTTGTTCTTAATAAATAGCAAAAACTAACTATAAAATGAATCAGAAAAAACGAATCCGACACAAGGAGCAGTAGGTATACGACGTGCGTGTGTGCACATGCCCACTCACGCCCGCACACCGCAGCTGCGCAAACACGCTGCGTCGGCCGGCTGCTCGGAGGGGCAGCGACGGTGCCTCCGCTGCCGGAGGGTTGACGGCCTGCTCGCCCACGTAGCAGGAAATAGACAAGAGGAAAGTGCTGCTGCTTAGCATTTCGGCTACAAAGAGGAAGCGCGAGCATGGGAACGATGTAGGAGAGTGGAAGCATCGCGTGCAGGAGGAGCGGAGAGTGGATTGGCAAACGCCAGTTCGGAAATCAGCCCGTGCGCGCTGTGCACGCCCCTGCTACACGCCCATCCACGCGCACCCCCAAAAATCTACCCAAATTCCCTCACACGTAAACAGGACACGCTGGTTCGTCTGCTTGTTTTAAACCTGCCTTTAAAATAATTTAAAACAAAAGACCGAACAAAACTTTTTTTCAGAAATGTAAACATTAGGGAGGCCATTGGCATTTCGGTCGCTGCCTAAGAGTTATCACCGGTCAGTCCCCGCACAGATGCTACCGCATGTTCAGTGAGAAAAGTCGAATCACTGAGCAAGTTTATGAAACGACTTTCAACGAGGAGAGGAAGAAAAGGTTCTCAACCCAATACATGTTAATTAGCGTTAAGACGATACTATTTTAGCAAGCACTACCGATGGTGAGCCCAGATTCAACGTTACTGCACGAATGCCAGGGTTTAAATAAACTGGGACCTGTACATGAAAATTAATCACTCCACGGCTATGTGCACAAGAGTAAAAGAACATTTCTTTAAAAATATACATATATTAATTAAGAATTTTATCATCGTATTAAATTGTTACTCTTAGAAAAGTTGAAGAAAGTCAATGGTTCTCTACACATCCGTCTCCCTATTATCAACTCATTTGATGGTCCCTGAATTACACATATTTTTTCATTTACAGTTTTTCATATTTTGTTTGGTAAGAATGCTGACCTTAAAAAGTTATAAAATTAGGTTTTTTTTTGCTACTTGTTAATCCAAAAGAATGTAAGCGCCTGAGCCCCAGAGAATGTCAAAAGGCCTTGCTACCTTAAAGGATATGAAAATAACAGAAATATCAAAGTCATGACATCAGAAATTCTGCAGCTTTTCACACAGGCATTGGAAATGCTCATTTCCTGAAGTTCCTTTGATTGTGTCCTGGATTCAAGGACGTGCAAGTTTATACATAGAACCTTTATGATAAAGCCAACGAAAGCAATATTGTACAGCATTTTACTGAAACTGTCCACTCAGCAGGCTCGGGATGGTTCTGTCCAGTTTACAGCAACACTTCAGTTAAAAAGGCTTCTTATCCTCTCTGCAGTGGGTGGAACCGAGTCTTTCTGGGGAAATGCACACGACAGTTCTGTTCCCTTAGTCACCTGAGAGGCGCTGTTCAGGGCGCGGAGGAAGCGTGGTATTTCACAAACGCGATGGCGGCCAGCTCCTTACAGAACTCCTCCAGCACGATCACGCCCTCCAGCAAGGTGATGTGGTCGATCCTGGTCAGGGACAAGCAGGCAACAACACATCGTCAGTTCAAGGTGCCAGCAGACTGCCACGGGCAGGCGGAATTTTTAGGTTAAAAATAAAATGTAAAACGCTGACTTACATAGGACCTTCAGGCTCCAAACCAAGTAATCGCTTTCGGACTAGCAGAAGCTTGGGAGTGAAGTCCTGAATGCGCTGGATTCTGACCATCAGGTCTCCGACAACCTGCACCCCAGAGACAGAAGGGACCTCAAGTCAGCTATGTGGTGATTTTCAGGATGAAACCAACCAACCAACAAACATTTCCTTTCCTTAAATGAAGAATGTCACCTTTTACTCTTAACTGTCTTTGACAAAGAACTCATATCTATTCCTTAGAATACAAAAGTTATACATATATCTTTAAAAGAATGAATTTGTTTCTCCACATTTTACAGTCAAATGATTACTTCTAAATGGTTGATATATAATATTTTTCTGTACATGACACTGATTACATGCAATGGCATTAGGATGTTAACTGGACAGGTTTACCAATTCTAAGGAACGTCACAAAAGCAGGAACTCACCCTGACGATCACAGAGAAGAGGGATCTACAGCCAGAAGCGAGGTTCACGTAAGGGTCCAGAAGGTACTCGTGTACATGCGGGTGAGGGAAGAGGGAGAGTCTGGAGAGTACCGACGTCACCTGCAAGTTCACGTCGTACGGCTGTGGAGAGGTCAGAAACAAAGACGTCGCTGACGCACTTACAACGTACGCACCTGGGCAGTTACTTTACCATGTTAACTTGTCTTTTCAAGAGAGGAAAACCTACCATTTTATTCCTCCCTCCTCCTGCTCTTCTGCAATGAAAGTACCTGTGACCACATTGTAGTGGTTCTCACCATCTCAGTCAAAGTGCACGTAACATAGTCCTCAACGTATTTTTTTTTAAAAAGCATGCATAGAAACATATAGAAAAAAACAAATACAGAACACAGCCAGAAACTCTCTGTTTTATGCAGGTTGTTTGAATTAGTGAAATGGTTCAAGACGTCATCACAACCCACCAAAGTGTCATGAGTGATATTAATTACAAACAGAGGACAAGACACATTAAGTGTACGGCCAAAGACAGAAGGGAAGGCATTAAAATCTTTCAAAACATAGTAGTCTAGTTTCAGAAATAACATTCCTTATCTCTCATTCAACTACCACCGATTACCGATGCAATCAAGTCACAGAAACTTGACAACAGAAGGCCAGTTCTTGGCGGCAGAAACGACTAACGTGCTCCAAGGGAGCGGGAAGAGTCAGAATGGTGACTGTGTACAGGGCCCACCCACCTCTTTCCCCGCAAGAGCGTCACCTTGCCCAACATAACTGTGCGTCTGTGCAGAGTTCCTCATACTTTATTTTCTGTTGTCATCTCTCAATTTTACTAGAGTTCTAGTCTTGTAATATTTACCCTTCAAAGAAAGTAGCTTGGCGGTGCTTTACGGAGACTGTGAAAAGCCAAGCAAAAGACATGCTATACAAACAGGGTTATGACTGCGCCCGGCGCTTCCGACAGAAACCGCCCATCCATCCCTTTCCACGGAGGACCCTGAGGGGTGGAAATGGCACTGACCGGGGAGAACTGGGGGGAACTGGGGAGAAGGCTCAGAAGGACCTAGGGGGCTGGACAGGCGGGAACCCGTGCTGCAGCATCGGGAGGGGAAGAGCGATTCTAGGCCAATCCCCTGTTAGCCATGGAATTGGAGTGATTTACTCTCCTTTGCTGAGCAGCAAAGGAGAAGCCACTGATCGTACTGACTGCTGATTAAAAAGGCAATATTTGCCTTCAGAGGACAACAAATGCTTCCGCGTGTGCCGGAAGATAGCAAGGATCCTGTTGTATGGACAAAAACTCAAGTCCCGTGTCACAAGGGCACGCTTAGTCATGTTCGCTCACCACCAGATTCAGGGACACAGACTTCCTGGAAGAAGAAAACCTATTTCTAACTCATCCAGAAGCCAGCCCTTCAACGAAGTAAGTGCAGGGAGACCCCAGTCCTGCTGAAAGGCAGTTCGAAGAGCCTGTCCTCCTATCTCACAACGTTTGCGACAGAAGAGCCCTTTTCAAGACTCAATTCATAACAAACGGTGAGTTCACTTTTAGGCACAAAGGAAACGTTAAAAAAAATCTTTAAGAAGAATACATTAGTGTAAAAATGTGGTCAAAATCACTTAAAAGAACTTAATTTACAGAATTGCAAGTGACTTCATTTCAGGCAGCTGAGATTTTTTAGGTCTAAATTATGCCATTTGCAGGTGCTTAAATAAATAAATAAATAAATAAATAATTTGGCTTTAAGTAAGCACACTGTCACTTTAACTTTTATTTTCTCTATGTGGTGTTACTTTGGTTTTTAGTTTTATTTGAATAGGAAATCTGTATTCTGTTGCTTAAGAAATTTAAGACTGACATAGTTTTTTTTTTTTATCCTCACCTGAGGACTTTTTTTCATTGCTTTGAGAGAGAGAAGAAGGGAGAGAGAGAAACATCGACTGGTTGCCTCCAGCACCGGCCTGGATGGGGACCACACCCACCTGGACTGGAGTCCGAACCCGAAACAGCTATGTGCCTTGACTGGGAACTGGACCCGCAACCCTTCAGTTCTGGGACAATGCTCCAACCAACTAAACCACACCAGTTCAGGCCAGATTATTTTTTGATGTGAAAATGAAAATACATTTCAGCTAGAGAGAAACTGTGCCGCCATACTCTAAATGGTCTCTACTTCACATTGATAATAACTTGAAAACAAGCTGGCCTTTTTTGATGTTTTTTTTTTATAATAATCTATTATTTTGGACCCTTTTATTTTGTACTTTATAGAGTATTTACCTGAAATAAAAGCTAACTCGATTTTTCTGACGTGTCAAATGGACCCACTTTTGACTGAGCTTACACTAAATACAAAGTCTGAATTTTAGGACCATAAACATTGACTTAACAGCATACCGATATCACCAACAAGCTAAGTCTCACCGCTTCTACTAAAGGCCAAATATGCAGACACTCAAAGTAGTAAGATTTAAGTGAAATTTTAAAAAATCTCAGCAACTTGATAGTCTCTGAAATTTCCAATACCTGCATTTAACAAGATTTTGTATTTTGTAAGGTATTTTAAATTAGTATTTTCATTTAATTCTTACAAGCAAACCTAAGTAGCAGGTTAGGGCAAGTAACAGCAACTTCATTTTAGCCATAAGAAAATGCAACAAGGGGCTAAGTGAGTCACCCAAGGTCAAACTCTCCATCCATGGCAAGGGCAGGACAAGAACTTGGCCTCCTGCACTTGTCTGGGATCATCTACGCCCTGCTCTGGACCTTAGCCCTTGTCCACAGTGAACATGTAATCCCGGCATGGTCACCCCGACCTTTTCGGGGTACACACTAAGAAGAAGCATGAGCTGGGCTTAAGTGCTTGTGTTGGGTGTAAAACAAACAAGGAAACACTGGAAGTGTAGCACATGCTGTTAAGAGGTTAAAAGAAAAAAAGCACTTACTCTTTCTCTTTACGGACTACTTCAGAAACAGTACTGACTAACGTCTAACCTTGTGGAATACTTCTTAAGTGATAATTTCTTTATTTGGCTTTCTGGTTATTGAAGATGGCCTACTTGCATAGTACATTTCTCCGCACCCCCCTCCCAAAAAAAACCCACCTTTATTTTTTATTTTACTTATTATGCTATTACAGTTGTTCCATTTTCTCCCCTTTATTCCCCTCTGCCCTGTACACTCCCACCCACGTTCCCCCTCCTTTAGTTCATGTCCATGGGTCATACATATAAGTTCTTTGGCTTCTCCATTTCCTCTACTATTCTTACCCTCCCCCTGTCTATCTTCTACCTACCATTTATGCTACTAATTCTCTGTACCTTTTCCCCCTCTCTCCTCCTCCCACTCCCCCACTGATAACCCTCCATGTGATCTCCATTTCTGTGATTCTGTTCCTGTTCTAGTTGTTTGCTTAGTTTGTTTTCATTTTATGTTTGGTTGTTAATAACTGTGAGTTTGTTATCATTTTACTGTTCATATTTTTTATCTTCTTTTTCTCAGATAAGTCCCTTTAACATTTTATACAATAAGGGCTTGGTGATGATGAACTCCTTTAACTTGACTTTACCTGGGAAGCACTTTATCTGCCCTTCCTCTTTAAATGAAAGCTTTGCTGGATAGAGTAATCTTGGGTGTAGGTCCTGGCCTTTCATGACTTGGAATACTTCTTTCCAGCCCCTTCTTGCCTGCAAGATTTCTTTTGAGAAATCAGCTGATAGTCTTATGGGCACTCATTTGTAAGTAACTGTCTCCTTTTCTCTCATTGCTTTTAAGATTCTCTCCTTATCTTTAACCTTGGCTAATGTAATTATGGTGTGCCTTGGTATATTCCTCCTTGGGTCCAACTTCTCTGGGACTCTCTGAGCTTCCTGGATTTCCCGGAAGTCTATTTCCTTTGCCAGATTGGGGGAGTTGTCCTTCATTATTTGTTCAAATAAGTTGTCAATTTCTTGGTCTTCCTCTTCTCCTTCTGGTACCCCTATGATACGGATGTTGGAGTGTTTAAAGATGTCCTGGATGTTTCTAAGCCTCTCCTCATTTTTTTGAATTCTTGTTTCTTCATTCTGTTCTGGTTCAATGTTTCTTTCTTCCTTCTGGTCCACACCATTGATTTGAGTCCTGGTTTCCTTCCCTTTACCGTCGGTTCCCTGTACATTTTCCTTTATTTCACTTATCATGGCCTTCATTTTTTATCTAATTTACAACCATATTCACCAATTATGTGAGCATCCTTATTACCAGTGTTTTGAACTGTGCATCTGATAGGCTGGTGATCTCTTCGTCACTTAGTTGTATTTATTCTAGAGCTTTGATCTGTTCTTTCATTTGGGCCATTTTTATTTTGTCTCAGTGCTCCTGTTATGTATGAGGGGCAGAGCCTTGGGTGTTCACCAGGGAGGGGTAACCCACATCACTGCATCATGGTGCTGTTTGTGGGGCAGGGGTCCGAGAGGGAACAATGGCTCTTGCTCCACTCTCTGCCAGTTTTCAGTCACTCCCAGCGCTACCCACAATCAAAGTGGGCCCTTCTCGCACTGATTCCTGGGTGGGTGGGTTTGTGTACGTTCTAGGAGCCTGTGAGTCTCTCCAACAAACTCTCCTGTGAGGCTGGAGTTTCTCCCGCTGCCACGTCAACCTCCATAGGTGTTTTCAATCGGAGATTTGAGGCTATTTCCCTGCGCTGGGACCCCAGGTTGTGCAGTCCGCCCTGCTCCCCAGTTGTTCCTCCCGGTTTATCTGCACTAGGATGTGGGACCGCCCAGTCTGCAATGCGTCGCTAGCCACCACCTTGCCAGCCAGCTGCAGCCTTGCCCACCCTGATCCTTCACTGCCCCTTTGCCACAAGTCCTCTCCGCCCGGCTCCGCCCCTCCTACTGGTCTGAGTGAGTGTTTCTTCTTTAACTCCTTGGTTGTTGGACATCCACACAGATCGATTTTCTGGCAGTTCTGGTTGTTTTTATTTTTAAATTTGTTGTTGTCCTCCTTTTGATTGTGCAAAGGAGGCACAGTGTGTCTACCTACACCTCCATCTTGGCCAGAAATCAATACATTTCTTTTATAATTCCCTAAGCTCACGTAAACCTTAACTAAATGCTAAAAAAGACCAAGTGCTTTAATGTACAATTTTAAGTCAATTCCACATTGGTTAACATGGCTTCTGTTTGGAGACAAGCACCACGCCAGGTTCTCTCACATCAGGTGCATCCCCCGTGTGCACGGCATCTCCAAGCTCTGCCGCCCCTTTGCTCACTTCTCAGTGAGGTGCGGGGTGAGGGAGAGACTCTGTGATCCCAAATTCCGCTCCCGCCAGTCAGTGGGACGCACACAGCAACACGCAGCTGCTGGTGAGCTACCCACCCTGCAGTAAGTAGAGTTACCTTTTTCAATTTACCCCATCCCCTGTGAAAATGAGTGTCACTCACAAGTTCTTTGTCTGTAGGAGCATGCTGACGTCATACTGTTCTGAACTGGGCCTTACAAGGCAGACTCCATCTCTATTTGTACTAACACTACTGACTGTATTAAAAGGCTTTCTAAGTCAGGTATAAAAGAAAAGCACTCTAATCTCCTCCAAACACAATGAAGATACGAAGACAACGGCCTATAATGAGAACTAAAACATACAATTCTGTAACAACCATCAGGCCAAATAAATGCTTTTAACATAACGAATGCATTGGAAACACCTGTTGTTGACAACCAAACTTGATGAAAATGTCATCTAGTGGAAAAACTAAGAAAACCATAAAACTACTTTACTAAAGATGTAAAGGAAGACCTGAGATGAACCCGTGATGAATGGTAACAAAATAATATGAAAATAAGTCTCTTAACACATTACCTGGTCAAGGATTCTTCCCATTCTGTCAAATAGAACTTTCAAAAAATGACCTTCAAAGAAAGCGGCTTCCAAGTTGCACTTTTCCAACGCTTTTGGAGAGCCAGGCCACTCCCATCTTAAGCAGATGGCACAGTAGTCCCGGAACTGGGGAAAAAGCATTGAGATCATCAGAGAACTAACCAAAACCAAATTGAGATGAGAGAGAAATGACTTCCTCAAACAGGAAAGTAGAAATTCCTCTGAATGCCGAGTGAGTGTCTGTTCCGTGGGAGGTGCCATGGGAGAGAAGAAATGACTCAGATGACAGCCTGAACCAGACGCAGAAAGTAAAGTGATAATCACCGATGGAAAAATAGGCATATTCTAGGTTTACCAAAGTACCCCTTTAACTACTGTGCTTGTGCTCTTTCCGAGCAGAGGAATGTAACCCTTTCCTTATTTTCATTACGCACTTAAGAGAAGACTTAAAGGCATGGTAGGCTCTAGCTGCACTTGCCACTCTGTCCTGCTGCTACCTGTAGCAGAGGGACAGACGCACGGCACCTGAGGAGGCACGCCTGGCGTCCCCACAGCGTGTCTGCACCGGGCACGCTGCCCCGGCAGGATGCAGTGGTGCGGCTCCGACTGTGCTCCGCAAGCTGCTGCCACCGCGAGGAGCGCAGGAACTGAGGGCGAGCACCGAGACACCTTTACTGCAGCTTAACTGAGCCAATTTTACATCCCCTGAACCTAACAGAATAATCAGGGCCTGTAATTTGTGTTTTTTTCTTTGCATTTTACTAGTAATGCAATTTTTTAAAAAATCCTCACCCAAGGATATGTTTATTGATTTGAGAGAGAGAGGAAGGGAGGGGGGAGGAAAGGGAGAGAGACGCCAATTCCTGCACCCCTCCCCACAAGCCATCCCCAGTAGGCACCCCAAGGGGGGATCAGACCCGCAACCTAGGCAAGCGCCCGGACCAGGGATAGAACCCACACCCTTCCTGGTGGACAGGACGACTCTCCAGCCAGCTGAGCCACCTGGCCGGGGCTCTAGGAAATCATTTGTGTTGTAGTTTACAAAAGTGCTGGTCTCTGAGGTTGGAAATAATAAAAAACTAGTCCTTCAAACTACACCGAGTTTATCACTGGAATAAACAATAGGAATTATTACAAGCACAAGAATATCTCATCATAAAAAATTTTAAAAGTCTTCCCGCCAGGTAATTTACTTGAATTGGAGTAAAAGAAATTTACAGCGAAGCTTTCTTCCTTATTCTTTCCCCTTTCAGGTTCTCCTCAATAAAGCGAAATTACTTTGGCCTCTCTAATTTGGAAATTACTTGAAATTACAACAAAACATATTCTTACCATAAAGCACTAACTTCATCTTTTTAAGAAAAACAAGCATATTTAAAATGATAAATAAGCCAACTTCTTCAATATATTGTGTTTTATACTATTTAGCTTTCAATAGACAATTTTCTTTATAAAACCACATCCTAATATTTAGTAAAACATTTTCTGATTAACACTTCTGAAATTGTGACCTAGAATGTAATAGTTTAAAAAATAAGAATAAAACTTTACAGAAAGAATAAAAGCAGTTTAAAAATGCTGTTGGTAGTACTGAATTGATATTACTTTATTGCCTTTATTGTTACATGAAAGCACATTACTCTAGTTATTTATGGAGTAATGTGGACTTGAAGTCAGGCTGGAATCATTATGAATTAACTGTGCACACAAACAAGTTAATTATCTATAATAGCACACTTAAATCCCAGACATGGGAATGAAAATTCTACACACATTTTTCTAATTTGAGACATTTCAAAGCTTGGAGTTTTGTAAAAATGGAAATGCTACAGAGTAAAGAAGACTGAGGGAAGGACATCTGATTTAAGAACCAAGGAGAGACTGCGGGTTGTAAGCCAGAATGCAGGGCGGGGTGGGGACAGCGTGATGCAGGACAGCATCTGAAGGTCACTGGGGTGGGAGACGGTGCTGCAGAGGAGGAAGGAGGAGAAGGGAGAAGCGCCTAGGAATGGGAGCAAGGGCGGTGGTGGGCGGAGTCATGTAGCGATCTTGGTTTGGACTAGCAGGGGAACGGTTTTGGAGAGACATAATGTCAACTACAGAAAGAAAGGACAGGGAAGCAAGACGGGGAGGGGAGAAAGGGGAAGAGGAAGAGGGAGCATTAAAGAAATCTTGAGACAGAGACACAGTCGGTGAAAGGCAAAGGAAGGTCACGAGCAGAGAGTTCAAGTGTGAGAGTGGAGTTCAGGTGTTGCAGAGAAGGGGAGACCTCTGGAGAAATGCCCGTGGGCGATGTGACGAGGTGTGTGCATGCATCCTCATTAGATTTCATCTCAAAAAATTCGTGCACTCACCTGCCTGTGAGCGTCTCGGAGGTAGGTATCGTACCCAGTGCCCTCAACGTGGTAGGATGATTTTGCTTCATCCGGTACCAGACAGAGAAAACTTAAAGGAAAGAGCCATCATCAATGACATAAATACTCCCACAATTCAATATCTTTATATGTATTACAATATCTAGCAATATCTTTAGTCAACTATTAATGCAAGTGGAAATTTGAACAATAAAATTCTATGTTCTTAAGCTTAACTTTAATCAGTCTTACTGATGAAATACTCTTTCATTAAAGGTTTTATTTAAAAAATTCCTCATTTCACTTAAAAAGGAAGTAAGCCTAAAATGACTTTGTTTTTACAGCCCAATGACAGAGTGCCATGGTATTTGTTAATGTCAGGACACTGGCTTTTAAGTAAGTGAATTTAAGATTTTTATGCATCCTAATTTCACATCTTGATTAACATGCAATTTTCTCTAGTCATCTGATAAAACCAGGCACATCAGTAATAGCTTTGACAAGCAAGAAAAATAAAATTGTCACTGAAAGAGCACTTAAAAAAAATCCTGAAAACACGAACTAATGAAAAGGAATATCTGGTATGCTTAGCATAAACGAACACAAGTCAATAAGTACAATTTGTCAAACTGTTGATTCTCAGTGCTGTTCTGCAGTGTTGGGAGTTACTTCAAATTATTTACATATAAAAAGTAGGGTACTTTGAAGGTCACAGTTGTCCCTTCTTTTTATTTCTATATTAAGTGGAGCCTTTCTCTGCCCCAGGCTTTCCTTTGCTACATAAGCATGACAAAAAGCTGACATAATCTTTAGATTAAGTAAGAGAAGACTGAGTTCATAATGTATCTCTGTAACAATCTAAGAGCAGAGCTATTATTTGTTACAAAGACAAGTAAAAGAGACGTAAGTGAAATTTATACAGCGACTCACCTGTTTACAATTTTGTGGACTTCCGTTTTCCCATCATTTTTGGGGTGGTCTGGAGTAGCAGGAGGTGAAGAACCCAGCCACTCTTGGTTTGACAAGGTGTTATCTGGTGAAATGTCAGTAAATAATGGATCTTCTTCCAGATCTCTAAGTTCAATTTAATGACGTATAAAAAAAATTTATTATATTTTCTAAACCGAAAGATTCTCTGCTGTGTTCTTAGAAATAATTTTATTCTTACATTATTTTGTTTTTAAAAATTAAGAAATATATATTTTAAAGAGAAATTAACATTTTACACTAACAGCAAACTCAAGGATATAGTGATTTTGTTAGATTTAATAAACAGACAATACCACTTGTAATTTAAAGGGACGGTGATATCAAGACATCTAAGTTTTATTTTTAAAAAACTTTAAAAACTGTTGAGGTTTTTTTACAAATGAAGGAGAGAAATGAGAGAAAATCACGATTGCACGTGAAATGCTGAGCTCGCGGGGACGGATGGACACTTACACTGCGCCCGCGATCAGCCCGTTCTCCGCCACGTCTTTATCTTCCGGGCACGCGGGTTTGTATTCCGTGTAGTTTCTTTCTTCCAGATTCCTTAGGACCAGGTTGTAAAGAATGTGCTCGTTGGGCTTTTGTAAAAGATGTTCAAACATCCTCAGTGTCATGATGCTTATCTGAAACCAAAAACGACAGAAGCTAACTGAAAAATGTCTCTAAATACTCCATTCTTCTCACCGCCCTGTGAGTCGTCTTGGCCATTTTAAAAGCCACATACAAAGAGGCTGCACTCAACGCATCACAAGTATATTAAAATCAGCATTTCAAAGACTCGAAGTCCAATTATAAATAACTGCATGGCTTACCTCATCAGATATGTGATCACAATGTTCAATTAACCTATGTCTTAAAGGATGCCTATTAATCTCTGCCAGGGTTTCTGGTTCCCTCTGCTCTCCAAGGATGAAAAACACCGTTTCTTGGAGCAAAACGTCGGAGGTCACTTGCCGAACAATGCGATGGAGCATTGCCGTTGATGTCAGAATACCCATCTCAGAGCTGGCAAAACAAACAGGTAATTAGTGGGCAAAAATAACACGAACACAGAGATTTTCTTTTTTTTTTTTTAAGCAAAGAGGCCACTCACGTTTGCATTAACTGAGGTTCCATTACACCAATAAAAAATCTTTCATGAACGGCTTTGGCGAGAGCAACAGCAGTAGTCTGGAATACAGTACAAGCATCGTTATCTTTTTTTGATGGAACAGAGATTAATTTGTAACCTCAATAAATCAGTCTGCATCCTCCATCTGAGTTAATGTGTGAAACAAACTTGCCTACTGACTGTCTCACTTGATGGTATATGACCATTAGTTATTGAGTTCTTTACATTTTATCTAAATTTCCAAGACAGGATAAAAATATTATCCTTGTCCTTGGATATACCCTTAAATATGTCTTTGATAGACAGGATAAAAATATTAGCCCAATCACTTCATGGTAGTAACGTCTTTCCAAAGAGGAGAAAAGAAGGAAGACTGATGTTATCTTATGAAGAGTCGTTCTTATATTAAAGAAACATAAAGGCAGGATTTGAATTGTAATTTATTCTCGAGTTGTAACACACACAAATATACACACATACACACTTCTTTTGTTTATTCGGTTTAAGTATTTATTTTACTAACTGTGCTATCTTAAGACAATCAAGATATATTTGGGGATATAAACTGAGGATTCGAATTTCACTTAACAGACACTTACATTTTTAAAGGATCAATAAAAAATTAAAATATTCAAACCTTTTGTGCTTCCTTTATGAGTTGATCACAATAATCAAACCAGGAAAGAAATGAAATTAAGGCTCGTTTTCCTGGAAACGCCGAAGCATCTTCTTTATGACTGTATGAGTCCAAACTGTAGGATACAGAAGAGATGCTCAGGCCAAAGTTACCCAAAGACGTTAATCCAATTCAGCACACCAGAAAAATGAAGGCACTCGAATGAACTCACACAGCAGGACACATTTACACGGGCAAAGCAGCATGACTACCGGAAGAGGGTTTTATAGAAGAAATCCAAAGATCAGAGAAAACCTTTTAAATAGAAGTTGTAAATAATTTTTATTCATTACGTGTGAAGAGGGGGACCAAAGCAGAATGGAGCTACAGGAGAAAATCCATGAAACAGCTCCTCCTGCTTCTGCCATAAACTCCACCAAGCAACAGGAAGGAAGAGCCGGAGGTTCTCAGTGTTGGGGAGGAGGACAGGAGGGTAAGGGAGGGTCTGCCAAAGGGGACGGCTGGCCTGCTTCTCTTCCCGCCTTGAAGTTAACGAGTGGGTCTGCCCACAGACGTGGACGGAATACAGGGAGAGAAAAAACAAGTGAAAACCAAAGAAGGGTCAAAGACACACGGAAAAACAGTAACGAGTTATGACATCAAAATATTAGACTGTTTGTGGGTGGTGGGATTACGGGTGATCTTATTTATGCTGCTTTATATTCTACTTTTTAGCAACTTGTGAGTGTCTTACAACAACCATCTCTTCCTATGAGAATCAGGGCGGGCAGGGAGGAGGGCAGCCCATGAAACAGGCAAGACTGCCCCAGGGGCCATGGAACTTATTTATAAACAAGGAGATAACTTCTTTTAGGATTTAAAAAAAAAACAGATAAAGTTATCGAACTTAATGTGATTAAGGTCTTAAATGACCATTATAATGAACAAAGGACATGTAGCTTCCCCACAGCGGCCAGACTGCTCCCACACCCACTCATTACCACTAATTGATAGCAACTATAAAACGGCCCTCACAGAATCAGCCCACTTAATGATCACTAGTAACTCTGACATTGTTCAGAACAAAAGGGGCTACCATTGCAAAAATACTGGGCCCGGCACAAATAACGCCCCTGTTTTATTACAAAAGCTTTTCTTACAAAATCATCAGCATGTAATTCTGTAACATCACACTATCATACTCAGACACACCACATGACATTTCAGGTGAAATGTTCAAATTAAAACCATAAGTTATTACGCCCATATTATTAGGGTGTATGTGTGTATATATTTATATGTAAATTATCACACCCTGCCAACCCCACTCAAGCAGGCCTTACTTCCGCCGGACCCTGCAGAAATGGACATAAGGTGCAGGCGTAAGAAGTCACTTGTGCGGAATAACACGACGAGCGGTGCTTACCCCCAGTTAATCGCCTCCACCGTTTCAATATCCAAGGGGTCCACTGACTGAGGTAGGGCCTTGTACAGGGAGGCAAGCCGGTCGGTCAGTAGTTCGCACAGGCAAGTGCTCTGCGTGAGGCACTTGGCGGCCGCGGGCTCGGGCAGGCTCACCAGCAACATCAGGCCCTCGCAGGCCTTCACGGCTATCCGGCCGTCCTGCGGGCGACACCACACCCCTCAGTCCTCAGATCAGACAGCCTGGGGCTGCGTGAGAACACGCCACTTTAAAGGATTTCATGCTTTACACTAAAATAAGAACCGATTTTTTTTTTCTATTTTAAACACATCTAACTGATCATACTGGGGGGCGGGGGGGTGAAAGATGACCACTCACAGGACTTCTCGTGAGGTTCAGCAAAGAATTCACTAAGTTGTAGTCCTGGTTTGGGCGGACGACGGAGGCCTCTGGCAGGGAAGCGACGCTGAGACTCTCCAAGCTCGAGGACAGGTCGTCGGGCTGAGCAGCAGGCCCGTCCTCGGGCCCCGTGGGCTCCGAGCCTGCGGGCTCCGTCCCCGCGGCGCCAGGCGGCTCCCCCGGCCCGCAGGGCTGTCCTGTGTCTGCGGACAAGGGGTCCGGACCCTTTAGAGCGTCTTCTGAAATCACACTCGGTGCTCCCTTGGAAGCCAGTGACTTCAGCTTATTCTGAAAAGGAATACATTTTGTAAGAGCCACATCAAAAGCTTTCTAAAACAGAAATAGCATTTTAATGGATTTTTCTATAATTTCCGTATTTTTGGGTATAATGCGCACTTTTTGCCCAAATCTTTGAGGGGCAAATAAGGATGCGCATTATACATGTGCAGTGCCTGAAATACCTTGTATCTTTCTTGTGTTTTGTAATTATTTGTTATATAAAATTTCTTGTTCTGTAAGTTCAAAAGTAAAGGCTAAAATCCTTTATAACACAAAAACCAAGTATCTAAATATAAATAAATGAATGAATGAAAAACTTGAAACGAAATTTTTTGTCCTGAAAGTCTGGGCCAAAAACGTGGCTGCACACGGTACGCAGAAGGGCACCGCACCCGGCAAACCATGACGGCGACATTCAGTGTTTAGCCCGCACAGCGACAGACACCAGTGCTTGGACAAACGCAAATTCTCACACTTTACCAAGCCGTTTCAGATATTTTTAAAACTGCAGAGGCACTTCTGATACACATCACACTACCTACAAAATGCTTCCCGCTGACCCTGAGCAAGGGACCATGTCAGTGACCGCTACTGGACTTCTGCAAAAAACAACTGTCGTAAATGGGAAGAAAGGGTTCTGGAGGTTTCAACTGCAGATAAGTTTCTCACCAATGGACTACTAAGATTATATGGGCTCGATGTTGATTCTCCTAAGATAACTTTTCTAAGATGATTTTTCTAAGTTTTTTTTTCCTTACAATCCTGCTTTATATAAAAAGTAAGATTTGCTTGAAATGTGGGCCCCTCCCCCTACCATACCCAAACACAAAGAGAATCTTAACTGAAGCAAATTATTAGTTTCAAGGCAAAAGTATCTTGCTTTCCATTCGAAGTTAAGAGCAAAAATCAAATCACACATATTAGTTTGAACTCATCATAAACCGGCTTCTCCACAGAGCCTACCGCAGTGTTTTGCCCATCACAGAAGCATATTGAATGAGTTCAAAGTTCTACTTCCCAAGTCATTTTATCGTTATTATAAATCCCTTTTATTACTGTTAAAAGTACAGCATGGACGACTCGTCTTGAGAATTGAGCTCATCATACGTATGTTAGAAGGAAACAATCCTACGGAACTAAATAAACACTCCAAACAATATCCCAATTTCCTATAAAATCGGTGCAGATTCTAGTGTTTATGAATGTAAAACATTTACTTTATCAAACTACTAATAACAGCTGGGAGTGGTATCTCAGATAAGGATGGCAGGGGACAGAATAATCTTAGAACAGCACTCCTTAAACGGATGGTTCTCAAGGTGTGGCTCCAGACCGGTCATCCAGCCCTACTGTGGGGCCTGATGAAACGGCAGACTCCTGGGACCCACTCAGACCCACCAAAAGGGGATCTCTGGCGGTGGGGCCAAGGAATCTGCCTTCTTAAAAAGCTCCTTAGGTGATGAGAAACTGCTGCCTTCACTCTTGCACTTTGTTTCTTACTGAAACTAGTTCCCTTCTCCTTTGGGGAGCTCATTGGTAACCACAGCACATTTGTACACATAGCCCCTGAATCCCTCAAACCCAGGCTTCGCTCCCAAACCGCTGATTTGCAACACCGAATGCCTGCTAATTATTCCCAGGAGGATATCATGACGGTTCAAAGCATCCAGAGCCAAAATACCATCTTCCCCTCTAAATAAGCTTCCTCGGGGCTCCCTTCTTTTCATTAGCGGCAGCCTTAGTGGCTCGGGAGTGCAAGCATCCACCCTCCTGTCTCCTGCTTCCAGCCCGAGACCACACAGGGTCTACCTCCACGTTCTTCTGAACACATTCACTTCCCTCCAACCCAACGCTTCCAACCTAGGTATTGTCCTTTTACTTCTTGTCTAGGTTCTCCCCCAGCCTCCAAGCTGGTTTCCCTGCTTTTCTCTCTCCTCTCAAAGGAGTCCACTGTATAAGACGCTGCCACCAATTTACCGGTAACTTCTCAAGGCACGGGTTCCACCATGTAATAATATCCTTGTCCAAAAATCGTCAATAGCTCCCCAACAACCGCAAATTCTCCATCCTGCCATTCGAAGCCTTTGACAGTTGCTGGTCTGCCTGTCCAGGCGCCCCTCTGACCACCTATCCTAATCATACTGTTTCCTGAACACTCCATCAACTTTTGTCTTCATTCCTTTACTTACGTTCACCCACTCTCATCTAAACATGTCGAAGCTCATATCAAAGATAACCTCTTCTATGAAGTCTTTCCTACTAACCTAGAGCGGTTGGGATCTCTTCACCCTGTAAATACTTAAGGAGCACTTGTTCTGTATTTTTCTTATGAACGCACCTTACTCTACCTTAGACTATGTATTGTATCTGAATATTCATCTCACCTTCGTCACCAGCCTATAAACTCCCTCAGGGCAAAGACAGTTTCTAGCTCATTTACCATATGCGTTTAACCCATGTATGTGTGTGCTAATATAAATCTAATATAGACCAGATTTCAGGGGTACATGCTTGAGAACTGAAAAGCACTTTTGTGACTATACTTACAAGTGATAAAGCTGCATTTCTCTAAAGATTCATTCATTTAAGTGTTAATTGCACAGTTACTATGCACCGTGCTCAGTACTAGAGAATCTACAGGGACCGAAAGATGAATAGAACTGAGTCTTTGTCCTCAAGGGGCTCACTACCAGCAGGAGAAAGTGAAATGCATATAAAAACTCTGATACCAGGAAACTGTAATAACTGACATTGAAAGTATATAAACAGTCAATTCGCATAACAGTTTGAACATAAACATACTTTGAAGACTGATACCTATACCATACCTCCAGAAAAAAATTCACCAAATAGGGATCTTCTTTCAGTTTTGCACACACAATACAGAGAAACTGAATTTCTTCATTTTCCGTTGGTGTTGCAAGGACTTCACCACATAGCCGAATTAATTTCTGCCAAAAATTTTTCCAAAAATGTTTTAATTTCGGTTAATTTTTTACAAGTATATAAACAGCCATCTATTTACCTTAAGGATATTGAAAATTTTCAAATAATACAAATAGCTTGCATTATTCAGCTATAACACTATTTACAATCACCAATATCAAAGTAAGTTTATTAGTAGTAAATTTTTCAAATACATTACCCTAAGAAATTATTGCGGTATATAAAAAACTCTCCTTGAGTTGTTATGGAGATAAGTTGAAGGGAAAATTAATGTATAAAATTTTAAAAGAAATATAAAGACATGAAGTACATTTAATACAATGCCAGCTCAAAATTTCCCAGTTTGCATGTTACTTTTAGAGCAACTTCCTGTACTGTTTTCACTCTCAGAAAAATTATACTAAGTAATGTCGGTACCAGAGGAAATCAGACCGATGCGTCAGCGGGAGGGAGCCCCCTACCTGCACGGGCCTGTGCACGTTGATGTGCGGGAGCAGCGGCTGCCTGATCCTCCCCAGGAGCTTGGTGTAGAACCCCAGCACCTGCTGTTTCATTCCCGGGGGACACTGGGCACGGGAGGGGAGGGGGGCGGGCAAGGAGAGAACAGACAATACAAACACACTTACTCAAGAGCTTAAAACACAGGAGAGACAATGGATGGGACTGTATTCCACCCTCAGAGTCCATGCCATTAGCCAAGATAAAATTCTCAATCCATTATTGACGGGTACTCCAGGAATAAAGTGACATCTGGGACTACAACGTGGCATATGGGACCATATGGTGAGAACACGCTGTTCGGATTGGAGTTTGGTTCAGGCAACGCCAGCCTGCTTATATTGTCAGTGCTAAGGTAACGTGAAACTATTATAGTTAACTCGGTGGCAAAGCCTAGCCAGAACCCTGTAACTCACACAAATGACAGGTAATCGTGAACTTTCCAGCACATACATGCAGGAGTAACTGAAACCTAACACACATATGTAAATTAAAGGATTCCTATGGTATAAACATCTATGATGTAGCCCAACAAGGTTTTAAATTAGCTGCAAAATTATTTACATTATGATTGTAGGCAATTAATATGTAATAAAGAAGTTTGTATAATATGCTACTTGTTTCAAATATTTGCTTAAAAGTAGATAAACCTGATGATTACTCACACTGTGAATTAAGAGCGTATGAATTAATGCTGTATGTTCTATAGTTAACCCATTTAAACTGCCTCAGAACGAAAATAGTCACAAAATGAGTAGCATTTCCAAGGCATCACCATACACATGCTATCTGAAAGTAGTATAAACTATAATCTTAAGCACAGTATTTTCTAAGATAGCAAATACCTTACATTATTTAGCTAAAACACTAATAGAAACAATCACCTGTGTCAGAATAAACTTACTAGTAGTACAATTACTAATGTTTGCTCAAAAATCAATTAACAGTTACTCAACTTAGTGTTACGTGCAATCCCACTCTCCAAAGGACAGGAGAAAAGAAGGTGAGGAGGGACATGGAGGTATTAGGGGAAAAGAGGGCATTAGGGAGATGCGTTGCCTAGAAAATGTAAGTTGAATGAGTGCAACTTAAGATGAATTGGTATTATAGATTCGTTAAAAGGAAATTGTCTTTAAACTATTATTTGGAACTCTATTTGGTGGCTAAACATAATCTATCAGTTTGGTTTTTTCTCCCAGTTTGACTTTCACATGTGTTACAGAAATTCACGGAACAGAACCACAGAGTTGCAGAGTTGAGGAGGGCACACGGTGATCCCCTCCTTGTTTTTAAAAAGAGGAAGATTAACCAGTGAGCCTTGCAGAAGGTCACGGTAGGTAAGTGACAGAGGCACGCCTCCTAACCGGAACCCCTAGTTCTTCCCCTGCCCTCACAGCAGTGCCTGCTTTGAAACCCGTCTCTGTAAGAAATGTGCAAGTTTTGTGACACAGAATATTGTTTATACAACGCCAGCTTTGCAAAGACTCCTCAAGATTCACGAGGCCTACACACTTGAATGGCCTCCACCTACTAGTTGAGTTCATGTCAGAATAATCAGTGACATTCCCTTTCAGGATTATGAAAAATAACTCCCATTTTCGCAACCCAATTCCATGGGGTTCCCCCTCATTTCCTTTGATTCTGAGCACATGATTATTGTCACAAATGTTTCCACTGTGACTCCAAGCAGCCTAAGTTGTTGTCTCGAGTATTTGGGAGTTTTGCCATCTCCATGGAAAGTATGTTCACATGGGCCGTGCAATTTTCTTTTTCCCACAAAGCTGGCTGCGATCCTGCCATGCTTAACACATACCTCTGTGATCCAGTTTAGTGCTTGGCAGCATCTCTCTCTCTCTAAGACATGATGAACACATGCATTACGTGCCCAAGAACGGGATGTGGATGAGAAACTTACATCAGCTTTCCCTAAGGTATATAACGTTTCCAAGATCTTGTGATGAAGCAAGTATTCCATACACGGCCCCGTCTCCCCAAACTCTCGTTCCTTCTCTTCTTGCACCAATATATCTAACATCTGGTCCAGATGAGACGGAATATTCGTGTCTGTCACTGGGGCTTTGTCATCTAAACAATAAAAAACGTGCATCAAACATTCCGACGTTTTTAAACTGCATGTTTAAACTAAATGTTTCATTAAATATTTTCTGAAACATTAAACTGCACACTTTAAACTGCATTAGGTTTAGCTGTATGTGAAACAGTTTATTCTTCTATTATCATTTACTAATTACTGTACTATTTTCCATCCCTGACAGAATTGAAGTCCTGGCTCCTGTAAGCTGCCTTTAGGTCTCTGTGCCTTGGCACGTGCCATTTCCTCCCTCGCCACCTCCCAGCCTCCTGCTCGGCTTTTAAAGCCCAGGTCAAACGCCGCCTCCTCCTGTTTCTCCCTCCTTTGTCCTCTTTCTGTGCCTGACATAAACTTATTTGTCCCCTGCTTTATTGTAGTGTGCACCCTCGTTTCTGCTACCAGATTGCTAAAAATCAAGAAGCGAGAATATAAAGCCTTTCTTTAAAGCACTTCCTTAAAGCCACTGAGTGGCTAAAACAAGCCATTAGGAAAGGCAGCTCCTCTCAAAACCCTTTTCTGTACATCTGCTGCCTCATATCCACAGAAAGCTAGAATTACATTTAAAGGGATATATATAGACCTATATAGATTTTTATTCATTGCACAAATATAAAGGATTTTTTCTTCTCCGACAAATCACCCGTGACCCCATCAGCTTGCCAAACCAACCACTGTCATTTTCTTGTTCATGCCTCCTTCCAGTTAAGCGACATGTGTCCGCTCTGCACACCCACCAGTGTTCACCTACATGTTCCCCAAGGGAGCCCACAGCGCTAGGGAGTGACGCTGCCGACTTTCCCTACTGCAGAGGCTGCCAAACTTGACCCCAGGACAAATCCGGCCTCGCTGTCTGCTTTGATAAAGCTGAACTGGAACAAAGGTATGCTTCCTTTGTTCCACTGTTCCTTTGTATACCACTGACGGCTAGTGTGCATCACAACCACAGAACAGAGCAGCCGCAACAGAGAGCAGATGGCCTACATCTGGCCCTTTACAGGAAAGGTTTGCCAACCCTTGACCTACTTCATTCGTGTTTCCCCATATTCACTCTCCATCCTTCCTACTCTGAGAAAAACAGAAAAACAGAAACAACCAGAAGATGACTTCTGAAGACCCCCCGATACCACATCTACCCACTTCCTGCATTTATACCCAGATGGTCTTCCTACTTTCTACCTTCTTTTTATCGAGAAACTGTCCACAGGCCTATTTAAGGCTCAGCCCCCGCCTGGGCAGTAGATCCCCTCCCCCCTCGCCCACTGAGGGATATTGCTCAGAAATGATCCCATCCGACTCTTGTCCCTCCTTCCCCTCCCTACTAGATCATTCCCATCACATTATAAATTGCAGTATCTTCCACCTTTAAAAAAATAACCCTCTTTTGATGCCACGTCTCCCTCTGGTGGTGGCCCCATTTCTCAGCTCCCCTTTATACCAACACTCCCCGAGAGAGCAACCTACCTAACTCTGGGGACCCAGGCTGTCTGGGTGTCCCGTGCCATAGTGCTCATCACCCTAACCCCTGAACACTGGGCCCTAGGGCTTGGTTGGGGGACACCCTCTCTCTTCCATCTCCCTTACCCCTAGACAATCTCATCGGGTCCCATGACTCTCAGTATCTCTGGTCTGGACCCCTACCCTAACTTCCAGAAGCCCACTGCCAACTGTCTACTTGACACATCCCACTGGACAGATAATGAGCATCTCAAACGTAATTGTGTTGAAAAGTCTCTTTCAAACCCGCTCCTCCTGCAGTCTCCTCACTCTCAGCACCACCCTAGTGGTCCCTGTGAAACAGACTCTGCTGCACCTCTGCTCAAAACCCTCCTGTGGCCTCCCGCCTTAGAGCATAAGCCAAGGCCCTTACCATGGCTTATGAGGTCCCGTGTGTGTCTGCACCCTCTGCCTGTGCACTGTCGCTGCCCACCACCCTTCTCCTCCTTCGCTTTCACCCTGGGCACCCCGCCTTCCTTACAGTTCCAGGACTCTGCCAAGGGCCTTCCTGTTCCAGGCTCCAGCCCCCGGGTCTGCGCACCGCACCGGAACCTCTTCCTGGCACCTCTCCCCACCCCCACACTGGCTTCCTCTCCCCCTCAGGCTGCAGCGCAGATGTCCCCTGGGGCAGTGAGGGTTTCTCTACCCTAACACAGCTGCCTGCCTGCCCCAGCAACCACTTCTATCTGCTCAGCCTGCTTCACTCTCTCTCCAACACTTCTCCTCGGACACACTATATGTATTTGTCTATTGATTGTTTGCTTCCCCCCCCCACCCCCCACCCCGATCAGCACGTTAGCTGTTACGATCTTGTCTGTTTGATGGTTCTGCCCCCCAGCGCCCGGAACTGTGCCTACACATAGCAGGTGCTCAAGGGGCATGTATTTTCAATGAATCTAAAAGGGGAATTAAAAGTACATTGTTTATGCATTTAAATATAAAATAACTTTAAAAACTAATAATCTGAAATACATTTTGGTTTTCACAAATTTTCTGTTTATTAACATCATCGTTGCTTCTTACCCGAAGTCTCTATGTAGTAGTGGGTAATAGCCTTCCAGTGATAAACGAAATCTTCTTGTAAAGGGAGAGAAGGTGCCAGCTGCACAAACACACACAAAAAGACCACAATTAAGAAAATGGCGTTAAAGTTTCCCCTGGAGTACTACTCTGTATTTGTCTACTAATCATAAAAATAATGGGTGAGCTTTCATTTGCTCCTATGTCGGGTATCAAAGAGAAACAAAATGAGGCAAATCCAAGAGAGTAAAAATGATTTATTAAGAAAGTGGAAAAACACATTCATCAACATTATTATTCAACGACAGGGTCGTTGTGTTCCCTTCCCCTGGAACTAGTAACTCCATACGGCTTCAGACAGAGTTAAAGGAAAACGCACACTACCCTGTTAGGAGAGTATCAGTAGAACGGAAGGATCGATAACCAGGGATCTTTGTACCTAGGACTTTGACATGAAAACAGTAAAAAGCTGCTACGTAGTCAGCTACACGTCACCACGACTCGAACGCACACCAGAGTCAACCCCGAGATCAGATTAAAGCCGTCCCTCCTTTCAGGGACGTCCAGATGACATTTCTTTTTTAAGCCTAGATTAGGCAGAGCGTATTTTCAGCAAAATAACCATGTGAACCAGACACTGCCAATTTCAAGTCCACAAAGTCAAAAAACGTTGGACATTTTAGCTTTGAAATTTACTTCAGAAGTTTTAAGACCCAAATTATATCCCTTCAGCAAACCTCCAAGTATTTCAAATGTGTGTTACAACGGACAGAAAAGACTTGGTGCACCTTCAACAACATTTTCCTTTGGGGCTGGAGGGGGGAGAGAAAAAAGAGAGAGGGAGAGAGACAGAAGAGAGAGAGGTGAGGGGGGTACCGTAGTATGGTTAGTAAATTTGGGTGAGGAAGTGCAGAGTGACCCAGCTTACTTAAAAACAGACAGGTTTCTATTCTGGAAGCCTGGACTCGGGCGGAGGAATCTTCCCACTCCGTGCACCCTTCCTACGCAGGTGACCCGAGAGGTCATGTTACTACTGGGCACTCCTTCCTACCCGTTCCCTTCTGATCCGCTGGTGTCCCCAGCAGAGAACGCAAAGTTCCAAACCTGTGAAAACAACTTCCGAACTGCTGGGCAAATTATAAACACTGGTTTCAGTCCAGAAGATGAAATGGAGTTAGGGAAAAAAAGGCCCTGGAAATTTTTCAGCAATCGCCATCTTCCGTACTCGCCTATTCATTCCACTCTGAACAACGCTGGATTTAGAGAACGTAAATATTCATCTCATTTTCAAGTAGAATGTTAGGAAAATTTTTAAAAACACTTTAAAATCTTTAATGAAGGAGTTAAAACCTTTGGGATCACTATACTTCAAGAACATGGGGAGAGAAATTACTTCTGGGACATTGAGAAAAAAACTAGAAAGAAAAATAAAAATGGAAGTGTTAATTTGGGAAAATAATCTTCCTGAAATTTTTAGATTAAAAAAATATGTTTTAATCAGCGGCTTGTTTTTAGAATTTTCTTCTGAACATAAAACTTCTCATTTTTTTAGTCCTGTTTATTTATACACAGACACACACACACACATATGCCAGTTTTAAGTATAGTTAAATGTATTAACAATTGGGACAAACCCAAATGAAATTTGGTGTTTAAAAAAATATATGTGTTGTGATTTGTTGACTTTTTCTGAGGGAACCTCCTGGGTATGTAAGATCATAGCATCCTCATTCCAAATTACTTTACCCGTGGGACTTAACCCCATTTCCTGGGGTAAGTCACTAAATCAGAGGACTTACAGGATTTGTGCGAGGACCTTAGTTACTACAGTCAAATTCAAAGGAGGATGTTGTTGCTTACTTATGAACACCTCTCTCCCAGGAGATTGATTTAGAGAAAAAAGCCTATTTAAGTAGCTGGTGAAACAGTTCTAAATTACTCATAACTTAGTAACAGTCTTATTGAAACATGAATAAATTTCCTTATTTATGGAAAACTTCCTTGTAAACTTGCCCCTTTCATTACTAATTCTAATGTGCAAATTTACCTGCTTTATCTTTGCATAAAAACACGTATACTCTGGGTTAAAAAGAAGGCAGAGATGTGTGAATGAGTATGAGGGGATTCTAAATTAACTTTTCCAATACAGAGAATAAATTTTTGAGAATACAGGCGATCACTATCTCAACCAAAACCTGACCAAAAATGCCTGACTCGTCCGCGGCTTTCTCCGGGAGGCCTCGCCAGACTTCCAGACTTCCAGCCTAGGACGGTCTCTTCCGCACGTGGGGTGCACCCTCCGCCAGTCTGCTGCCTCTCCCCTGGCGCTCACCCCGTGTTTGCATCTGTGGCATTAGCCACCTTCGACAGTCTAGACTGTCAGCTCCGCGAGTGCTGGCACTGTGCCGTCGTTTTCATCCCCGAATCCAGTTTCCGACTCGGCGATGGCGCACAGTAACCGCGCGATAACATTTACCGAGTGAATAAGCGAATGGCGCAGCAGTTGCCACCACTGAGTAAGTCGTTACGTGTCAGGCGGTGTGCTACAAAGTCCACACTTACTGTGCGGTCTTAGATTCTCACGATAAACTCCTACTACTCCCGGACAAACTCCTGCAGAGACCCAACGCCAGCTCACTGACCTGCCCAAGGAAATACCGCTTGTGGCTGTCAGCCTGGGCTGTCTTCCTCCAAGATGCCTGCCGGCCACACAAAGTATCTGAGCTGATAATCCACAAGAGAACTAGTGTTCTCAGAGACACATCTGCTTACTGTCACACACGCATCACGCACCAGTCCAATCTCTGAACAAGAGAGATCCATGAAGATCCATGCCCAGATCTTTTAAAATGCTTCTTCCTCGCCCCTACTTCTCTCATGCCCTTCCTCTCTCCTCTGCCTCCCAAGTCCAGCTCCAGTCACGCTTCCTTCTTCCAGGAGCCTTTCCCTGCTCCTCCAACCCTCGGTGCCCGCCCCGTGCGTCCTTCAGAGCTCGCAGGCTGAACAGCTGTCCAAATAATGACAATGGTAAACATTTACTGAGCTCTTCAGGTACATTACCTCATTTACATTTTCAAAACAATTCTCGGAGAGAGGGACTGGAACCCTTTTCTGTCTGGCTGGAAGGGCTAAGCCGCACTCTTGTGTGCCGCTCTCCCTTAACTCGTGTATTTATTTGTTTTGTCTCCCAAATTAAACTGTCAACTTGGTGGGCAAGGACGCGGGCACGCCTTGTGTCTCTCGCCGGAGCCATGCCTTCGCGGCTGGCTCATTAAACACATGCGTGCTGAATGTCCAAAGGACTGAAGGCAGAAATCACTTGTTGGAAAAGAATACACTTAGGAAAACATGACATACGTTTGATTTGAGGTTTTCACTCCCTGGACAGAGTCGTTTTTAAAAGAGCTGCTGGGCCCCCCAAAGCATCATTAACTCAACGATCGTATCACATTCTGCAAGATGACGGCCCTGACACTGTCCTTTATCCTCCTGGAACACGTCTGCCCTTGGAAAGGATGGAACTGGCTGGAAGTGAAAAGGCACCGGTCCCTGGCAGATTACCTAGCGCAGACCAGGCGCCCCACAAATACTGAATTGTACTGACTGGGAGGTATTTTATCAACGCTTTGGAGAATTCATTCTAAGGCGATCCAGTCCAATCTCTGAACAAGAGAGGCCCGATTTCAGATTGGTGACATGTGGCAACAAAACAGACTCATCTCATAATGCCTGCTGGCCCATTGTTCCTATGCTGAAGGAAGACTGTCATTTCTGAAAAGAAAGGCAAGAATTACAAGATTTGCTTTTGATCAAGGTGTGAATTTCTCTCTTAAGCTCAAAATGCAGCCTCAGCTTAATAACACATTTTCAAATACTAATCTTTGAAACTATCTTAGTTTCTTTTTCTTTCTTGTAAGTAGTTAATGGGGAGTGAGGAGAAACCATTCATTAAACAATAAGGAACTTTTGTTTCTTACAACAAAAGGTTCAATAAGGAACCTTTAAACCTCTCATTTAAATGAATATGTATCTGGTCAACCCTAAAAAGCCACTTGAGGGCTGATCCAATTGAATAAAGAAACCTAAATGTAATAATATCAAAACAGGAAAAGATTAGCATCATAAATGGCACAATTGAAAAAGGTCATGTACAATCCTGATAATTATGTCAACTGTGATACTGTATCAGAAAATACTAGCTGAGCATACAAGTTAAAAGGAGCACAAAGAAAAGCTAATGAGAACTGAAGAATGGCGAGTTTACAAAAAAAAAAAAATGTTGAGCCGATAAACAGAAATGAGTAAATGGAAACCACTCTTGGGCCAGGAAAAAATATTCCTCAAGTACCACAAAGATGGCTTACTTATCATTAGGTATTGGTTCATTCCCCAGAGATAGTTAAAAGGAAAAGAAAAACAGTATACCAAATTTTTTTCATGAGCTTTAACCTCCTATTGGGAACTGGGTATCGCAGCTGAAACATCAACCCTAAGCCAATGAAAACAATGTGTTTCTAAATTCAATGTGTTAGTTCTGAGGACCAAGTGAATATAATCCACTCTAACTTGCTCTCTGGCCTCAGCAAAGTAGAGAACCTGGATACTGCAGAACCCGACTCAGACAATTTACAAGGATGACTTGGCAGGTGCTGGCACAATTATAAAAGGATAATGAGGACAGAAAACACAGGCCTCAGGGACACAAATGAGCCATCTTTTTCAAAGCAGTTATCGCTATAAATATGAGCCTCGTAGGGAAAGGATATAAATGATGTAGTAAATTTTTACTCCCAACTATCCCCATATGAAGCTGTAGTCAATGTTTAGCATTAAATGATTGTCGGTGTTTTAAGTTAAGGAATAACGAAAAATGGAAATGTCATCGTTTTTACAAATATTAGCTCTTTTAACAGAAAGATGCTGCACGTTGATGGTGTAAAAGCAAGAAAGGACTAATGACAGTTGTCTCGGAGTCTAAAACTGTCACCTCCCTCCTGTAATACTGCCCTTCATTCATGAACACGTCCTTTCTTGAGCTGGTTGGTCCACATGCTTTCTCGAGAACCTGTAGTGAAGCTACAGCTATTTAAAACCATTTCCCACCTGTCAGTTACAATAGATCTACGAAAGTTTGTTTTCGTTACTGAATTTTATTAAAAATTCACCTTATTTTTATTATCTGGTAATAAAAGCTGTTGCCCTGTAATTGTTTTTTTTTAAGCTGTGTGGATTTTAATGTGCTATATCACACAATCTGCACACAGAAAGGAAAATGACATTTTAAAATTTAGCCCAGTACTAGTTCACAGGATGCACTTTTCAGTGTGGGCAAGTCTCCCGGAGCAAAGCAACTCCAGTCAAGGAGCCAGAGCTCTTATTCAAACAGCGGCAAGACACGTCTAGCTCCTTCTCCTGGGTTAGTCTCCAGGACATTTGAACGATGCTTGTCCACCACGGGGTCTCGCATCCTCAAAGGAGGGGACCATGGCAGGATCAACCCAGAAGGTCCCGGAAGAGGAGGCAGGAAAGGAAACAGATGGCCGGGTGCCTCGTGAGGGCCCGGGCTGCCTCAACCCCCCACGCGGGGACCCTGCAAACTCCTGTGTCACATCCATCGATCAGGTCCAGCCCCAGGCCCGCGACAGCAGAAGCTGCCGAGATCATGGCCCGGGGTCCGGTGGGCTGCGTCCCCGCCAGAGTCGCCCCAAGGTAGGACACCTGGCCGCTTACCCACCCCCCAAAACAAAACAAAACTGAGCAGTGCTGGGCCGTTTCTTTTGTCTTGCTCAAGGCTGACCACTTCTTGCCGGGGAAAGTTGACGGTCATGGAACCGGGGGGCGCTCCACGGGGCTCCGCCAGGTGCTCCCCGGCTGCCCAGTCCCCATCGGGGGAATCGGGAGACCTCCGACCCCGCCGGCAGGGCCGATCGTCCCCGGGCACCCCTGCCCACCCTCCCGAGGAGGGGACGCAGCCCCGCCGACCCCCGGCAGGAGCGAGAGGAAGGGCCCCGCTCCGAGCCCGGCCCCAGGCCCCGGCGCCCCGACGACCCCGCGGCGCCCGCCCTGGGCCTCGCCCCTGCGGGAAAGGGGGCCGCCGCGGACCGGGCCGAGGCCGGCAGGGAGCGTAGGCCGCCGCCAGGCCCGGCCTGCCGTGCGCCCGCGGCCTTACCGCCTCCACGGCGTGCTGCAGGATGGAGGTGAACTTGGAGAACATCTTGTCCCGGGACTGCAGCAGCCTCTCCCGGGACGATCTAGAGAGCTCCTCGATCCGTCGCCGCCGCCCCTGCTGCGGCTGCCGGGGCCGCTCCAGAGTGAAGGCCGGTGCGGGGCGCGGGGGACGAGCGGAAGGCCGAGGCAGGCCGGGCCCGCCGCTTCAGGTAGTGGGCGCGGGCGGAGCGGCGGCTCCGGCGGGCGCTGGGACGTGGCGGGCGGCGGGGAGGGCTTTCCGCGCGGACTCCGGCCCGCGACGCTCCGGCGGCGGCGGCGGCGGCGGCGGCAGCGGCTCCGGCTGGGACACGGTGGCAGCCCGGCTCGGGCTCCTTCCGCCTGCTCTGCCCGCCGCGGCCTGCAGGGGGCGCCGTCGCGGCCCGGGGAGGTCCCGGCCAGGCCTGCCCTGCGGCGGGTGGCAGGACGCCGCGGGGGCAGGACCAGCGCAGAGAGGCGCGGCCGCAGCCCGGTGCCAGAGCTCGGAGTGAGCTAGGCCACCGCCCTCTCCTGGCCTCTGGGCGCCTCTGACACGCTCGTCCTTAACGTTTTTAAAACTCAGCTGGTCTCACAGTTGTGTTGCCAGTGGAAGTCACAGGCGGATTTTGTAGGGAAGCATAGCCATATATGTACATGATAACCTGAGTTCGTCTTTTAAGGGCAGATTTGGGAAAACGGTAAGAAAAAGCACAGTATTAAGGCAAAGTGCACCGTGGATTTAAATGCTAAAAATGAGAATCAGCTAGTGCTGGTGAAATGGCTTTGCAAATTGTAAAATGTGTTATTATTAATTATTCAACTTTAAAATAGGAAGCCCCAAATAGACAAATAGCAAGAAGGGTCAGTTGATAATTTGTTACCTGTGTTATACATAGATGCAATAAATTCAGTATAGCATTTTCTATTCAGTTCATCGCATGGCACTGGAAAACATTAGTGAGGGAAAGAATCGGAAGGGATTCTAGGAAATGCACGGGACAGACAAGTGGAGCTACAACATAAGCACTGGAATGGAGGCGTCTTAAAATATTATGCAACAGTATGTATTAGTCAAGGCTTGCAGAAACGCAATTCGGGCTGGTGAAATTTAGGGTGAGTTGATAGAAATGATGAAAATGTGTGTATCCTGGAGAAATTTGTGTTTGTTTTTGCTAGTACTGGCATTTTGTTAAAAGGACCATTAAGTTCTTGATAAGATGAGGGTGGAGTACGTTTTGCACAATCAGTGATGAAAATAAGCATTTGCCGTTGAACGGAGAAAAGGCACAGAAGGCCGTGCAGAGTGTGAGAGACACTCTGCCAAGCTGGGGCGCCCGGGCTGAAATCCCAGCTGTGCCACTCACTGTGGCAAGTTACCTAACCACTATATGTTGTAGTTTCCTCATCACTAACACTGGGGAGAACACCACCAGGTAGTGTGGGACTTTATTAACATACGTAAAACACGTTAGCAGTCCCTAGTCTGTAGTAAGCAATACACAGCCATTTGTGCTAGCATTGTGTTATTATTAGCAATAGTAGTATTTAACAACAACAAAAAAATAGGGCCAGAAATCAAGGTTTAAGGAGACTTTCTTGTTTCTTTCTCCTTCCTTCCTTCCTCCCTCCCTTCCTCCTTCTTTCCTTCCTTCCTTCCTTCCCTTTCTTTCTCCCTCCCTCCTTTCCTCCCTCCTTTTCCTCCCTCCCTCTTTCTTTCTTTCCCTCCCTCCCTCCCTTCCTTCCTTCCTTTCTTTTCTTTCTTTCCTTCTCTTTCTTTCTCCCTCCCTCCTTTCCTCCCTCCTTTTCCTTCCTCCCTCCCTCCCTTCCTTCCTTCCTTCCGTCTTTCTTTCTTCAAATTTGTATTAAGAATTATCATCAAATTCCACTCACTGGGTCAGAGACCCTTAGGTTGTTAGCAAAACACTTCCCCTCATGTAGCACATTACCTACACTTGTGAGTTCATCGACCACCAACGATCTCAACTCCAAGCTCTAACAATGTGCATAAAAAAGAGGCTTGAACTAGTCTTTTCTTCTTTTCTCCTCTGTTCATGTTATTGTGTCCTTGCATGATGGATAGACTTGACCTTAATTTTCTGTGCGCTGGCCCCTAGACTGCTGGGGTCATCTTCCGTTGTTTGCTAAAACCTGACATGTGCTCCTAGCCACATTTTGGCTAATTGTACCTGCTTCAACCCACAGTCCATAATGGCTATTATTATTATTATTCACACAGTTTAAGATGGCTAGTCATATTACTAACCGTAATTATTTTCCTGACCTAACGGTCCTACATTTATATGGTATTTTGCATTTTCATAATGCCTTACAACCACTTACTGGATGGGGAGGTCTGTGTAAAACAGACTTAAGAGTTGTTTGCCTTTGATGATGCCTTTGTATACTTATTATAAACACAATAAAATATGTGATTTACTTTAGATTAATAGCGGTATTTAGGATGATGATTCATCTACCTGATATCTGGATTCCAAGACATACCAGCTGAACGAGACTTGTGCTTGAGCAGACAGTCTTACCTCCCCTTCTCACCCTGGAATGCCTGTGGGACGCTGGGGTTATCACCTGCCTTACACATGGGCAGAGTTGAACCTGCCTCAACAGCATGTGATCTGAGAACGCATAACAGAGGCTTCTCCTGGCCTCCAAACCCATGTATATGGTGGCCTGGAAGTCCTCAGTTGGAGTTCTATTTCTTCATTCCTTTGGCTTAAGCCACATAAGAAATTCTGTTCCTGCTGAAACTAAAATACTCTTGGGAAAGATAACAAACACATTAAACACTCTATCATTCATTACACCTCAGGGTGGATGAATTTCTTAAATTCTTTTCTGAGTGAAGTTTAATTGGTGAGGGCACAGAAAGAAAAAAAAAACAATCCATAAAACTGAAACTTGGGATGGGGCTGAAAACAGAAACAGAAAGAAGAAGAGGAAATGGAGTTAGATGATGTTACTTCCAAAGTTTGACAGACTTCTGGTTGGATAAGTGGATTGAATTTAGTAATATTCCCTCCCCAACTGCCATTAAAATTAAGGAGAAATTTTTCAAGATATAGACTCAAAAAGACAAATAAATTAAGAGAGGAGATAACAGCAACAAAACTTTGAGAACTGCAAAGTTTTTGTCAAGGAGGTAACGGATGGAGCTGACCTAAAAAAAAAAAGAAGAAGAAGAAGAAGAAGCTGAATCCTAAGGTAAAAAGTAAGATAACCAAGAACCAGAGTGGTACATTAATACTTTCAGAGAACCTCTCAATGGCCCAGGAACTGGTGGCACTGGGTACTCTGAAAGTGCAAATAAAAGTGGGACCGAAAAATAGCAGATCGAATTGGAAGTTTGTTTGGACCCTTCCCCACTCCACAAGGTTGGTTGCTTGGCTACCTGCCCCTTTCCCTCCCTGGTATAAGATTAGAGACATTCCTGGAAAAGACAGCAGCTCCATAAGAGGGCAGGGCAGAGACGAGGATTACGGGAAAATAAACCTTGTAACTATTGAGAGACGTGTCCCCAAGCCTCATCCTCCTCTTGGCTCAGAACGTAGGCATCAGGCTGACCTGATCTCTGCAGGTAGGAAACTGGAAGAGTCCTCTCTGGAACAGCTAACGGTCCGGAAGAACCGACCTAAACACCCTGCGGAGGAAACCCAGGCAGGGCCGCAGCGCAGCCCTCCGCTGGCAAGCTCCACCCCTGTGCTCAGGGCCTCAGAGAGCTTTTTCACGTGTCTCTTTTAAATAGGGTCAGACAGCCTGGGGTCATCAACAATTTGAGGGAAGCTTGTAACGTTAATGATGGGGACTAAAAGAAAAAAAAAAAACAGGACAGAAAGAAACTTGGAGGAGACAGTTGCTTGCATTGAACAGGTAGGGAGAGATGGGGAAGAAAAAGAAAAAAAAACACTATTATTAATATTCTCAGAGAAACATTAATAAATAAAAGAAGAAATAAATAAAATATTTGAAAGAAATAAAAGAAGATACTACATCGGTAAAACGTGAATGGTATATTATTTTTTAAACACACCATTAGAGAGCATTTAGAAAGCAAGAATATTATAACAGAAATTGAAAAACAACATGAAAAGTACGGAAAACAAACGTGAAAAAATTTCCCGAAGACTAGAGCAAAAATGATGATACGGTGATGAAAAATGGGGGGCAGGGTTTGGATCTGTAGGGAATAAAGAGAAGAAATCATTGAACTAATAATTTCATATAATTGTATAGGTCTGAAAGACATGAGTATCCAAATTGAGAGAGTTCATTAAATATCAGAGCAGTGAATGAAAACAGACTCACACTAGTGGCCATTACTGTGAAATTCCAGAGCATCGGGTTCAAAGAAAGATCTTATAAAACTTGTAATGCCAGAGGAAAAATAAAAGAAAGCAAGTTCACACAAAGACTCAAAATTATAATATTACACTTAAAAATGTTCTTATCCTCACTTGAGGACACGTTCATTGATTTTAGAGAGAGGCAGAGGGGGCAGGAGAGAAACCCTGAAGCAAGAGGGAAACATTGATCGGTGGCCCCTCATATGTGCTGCCGTGTCAGGGGACCAAACCCACAACCCAGACGTGTGCCCTGATGCGAGAAACCGAACCCACGACCTTCTGGTTTATAGGACCACCCAGCAACCAACCAAGCCACACCAGCTAGGGCATGACATTACACTTTTCGACAACAATGTGGAAAGCAAGAAGATATTGGGGCAATGCCTTCAAAATTCTGAGGTAAAATAATTTCAATCTAGAATTCTACCAGGGGGACCTCCCCCAAAAAACAAAATTGTCTTCTGGAGGGTGGGCCCCTTGTAGTACAGGATTCCACCGCTAGGAGAGTGTTTCAGGAACCCATCTGTATCAGTGTACCAGCTGGTGTTGTTGTGAGAGGCTGCGTTTGGCTTCTGTGAATTTTGTTTTTGAAGACTCAACGCATTTGTCCATTTCATGATGGGTGATTTACAAGTGCACCTGTCCACACTGCGCTGAGTGTTCAGCAGTTTTTGACCAAAAGCAGCATGACCTCCATGCCCCATCCTCCCTATTCACCCAATCTCAACTGAGCAACTTTATTTTTTGTTTCCCTGGATCAAAAAATGTCCACAAAGGGTACATTTTGTCAATGTGCAAGAGGTGAAGCAAAAAAAACAGCAGAAGCACTAAAAGGCCTCACCATCGATGAGTTCAACAACTGTTTTGAACAGTGGAAAAAAACGTCTCAGTAAGTGTATTGCATCAAATGAAGGGCACTTTGAAGGTGACCGAAGTTTAAACATGTTAGAATAAGTCCACAATTTTTTAAGTAAATCCTGGGGTGTTGGGGGGGGGTCCTCCCTCTTAGACTAAGGAACTGTCAATTAAGTGTGAGGGTGAAATAACTCACTTCCGATGTGCAAGGTGTACCAGAAAGGGGACTCGAAGGAAATTCCTAGGATGCTGAGGAAGCGGAACCCCGGGAGGACAACCATGCGTCAGGCTGTGGCGGCAGGCCCACCAGCCCAGACTGGAGCAGGTTCAGGAGAGATTTCCTCGAGACAAAACTGATGGATGGAATATCTATGAGTTCGAGCAGATTTACAATAGAGAAATAGAGTTTGATGTTGGATTAGGGATAGATACAAAGAAAACTAAGCAAGGAAAGAAATCAAGATGGTTATTCACACGAAGAAAAATAGAATACTGTGCAGGAACAAGAAATCATAGTCTGCATAGCTCAACTGTGCATAGTGTTGACATCACCATAATAAGGTAAACACTGATCCGATTAAAGTTGTGATCCTGCTGCACCGGGGAGACGAAAAGGGAGGTGTGTGGGGGAGATGGGGAGGGGTGCGTGCGTGAGAGAGAGAAAGCTAAATCCTCTGCAGTGAAGAAACCTTAGATATTGCGTGAAACAGAAATGTCGAGAAGTAACACATGTATTATTTAAAGAAAGGGAGTAACACCACTCCAAGTGCTGGGACAGGTTGCCTTTGTGGAGCAGAACATTAAGAGTTATGGAGGAAGAATGGGGCTTTCACAACCCACCTTGTAAAGCCTCTTGACTAAACTGTGTGCTGGTGTAACTCGTGTCCCCAGAGCTTGTCTGGCAAGGGGAGAAACTAGAGGCAAGAACCCATTTTTGGTGCTTTATAAAAAGGTCAGACAAGAGATTACAAAGGCCAGTACTATAAGAATGGGGAGGAGAGAGTAGACTGGAAAGATGAGGTGAAATCCATCAAGTTTTGTAAGTGATTAAACGTAAAGAGTGAGGCAGAAGCAGCCAACAGGTGGCTGGAGTTTCTACCTTGGATAAGGGTAGGTGAAGATTTCATTTATTAAGATAGGGAACATGGAGATGTAGAGACATAATGAGATGAGTATGTATTTTTGTTGTTGTTCAGTGTGATTTACCTGTATGACGACATCTTCGGGAATATGTCCGGTGTGGGTCGGAGTTTGGATCAGTAAGTCAGGAGAGACCTCTGGCCTGGAAATAAAGACACGAGAGTCATCTCTTAAAAATGTTCATTGATTATATAATTGTCTGAACACTGTGCTGCACAGCTGAAACTAATATACAATGATATCAAATGGCAACTGTAACTGAAAACTAAAATGTAGAAGAGATGGCCATGGAGACAGAGGAGTGAGTGAGACCGGTCAGAGAGAGGGTGTGGTGGGAGGAGAAAGGACAGGAACGAGCTGGAGGACGCCCTGGATGTGAGGACTGGGGCGCGGAAGAGGAATCCACTGAAAAGGAGCAAAGAGGAAGGGAAGCACCGTGAGGAAGTTCAGGGAGGAGAGAGTTTCTGAGTTTGGGAGGGGGCTCCAGATAACATGGTGAGTCGCCATGAGCTACCAGCTTCATCCCTCGAACTCAAGTCTGCTGCCGCTGCCACGGAAACAAGAGGGAGGCCCGTAGACCTCAGAAACTCCTGTAAAAACTGACAACTCCGGGGCAAGCACAGCAGACCCCTCTGGGGCTCGGAGCCACCTGCCCTCGGCCCACTTCTGACTGCAGCTGCAGTGGGCGGGTCCGAGCACGTGCGGGCTGACCTCACGGAGACCGCCTCTCGCTTCAGCCTCGTGCTGTCCTCTTTGGAGTTCCTGCCGCTGAAAATTCCGTGTGGGAGAGCCCACGCTTTCCAAAAGCTCATGAGGATAAAACCCACGGGGATGGCTCTTTGCCAATGGAGGGTGGAATCTGGTGGATGCATACTTTAGTGGCCTGTCTCTCTGGTGGGGAGCAATGTTAGGACAGGTTCTGGACACTTCTCAGGATGTTCCAGTGGGCTCAAGGGCCCCAGGACCACAGTGGTGACCTCACTTGCCCCGTTAATGCCTTCCTCCATTGGTACGCTCCCGACTTCCTCACTTCCCGGGATTTGAAGTGAACTGCTGGGAGTCAAGTCTTTGTCTCAGACCCTACCGTCAAGGAAACCCATTGTGTGGGAGTTAGAGTGGAAGCGGACCCGAGGGGAAGGCCACGGGCCACAGGTTGGGTGGAGAGGTAGGGAGATACACCTCCGCCCTCCAGGCTGGAAGTCACAATAAAGGGAAAAAATCCTGAAAACCAGCAGTGCTGTAGTTGGTCCAGCTGCCTATGACAAAATAATCCTAAATAATAGTGGCTTCAAGTCTGCCTGGTAGGCAGGTGGAACGATACAGTGGCCCTGGCCCTGACATATGTACTTATGTCCCCTCCCCGTCTCACAGCAGTGCTAGAAGTCCAGTTACCAATGGGGCGGCTGGGGCGGGGGAATGGCAGCAGGAGGAAGCAAGGGGAAGGAGAGTACCTTTTACATTTGTTAATCCCCTTTAACTGCTCCTTTCTGAAAGTTCCTCACTTCTGCTAAAATTCCATTGGCCAAAATTTGCATAACTACACCCAGTGGCTGGAAAAGAAAGGGGAAGTGTAGCATTTAATTCTGAGTAACTACCAGAAAAATAAAAGTTCTAAGTAAAACTTTCAGGTTCAGTACAATTTTTTTTCTTAATCCAATGGAATGTTGGAAAAAAAGGAAATATATGTAAAAAAGAAGCATGAGAGCCCTGGCTGGCATAGCTCAGTGGACTGAGTGTGGACTGCGTGCGAACCAGGCATTGCAGGTTCAATTCCCAGTCAGGGCACATGCCTAGGTTGCAGGCCATGGCCCCCAGCAACCACACACTGATGTTTCTCTGTCTCTCTGTCTCTCTGTCTCTCTCTCTCCCTTCCCTCTCTAAAAATAAATAAATAAAATCTTAAAAAAATAAATAAAATACCAAAAAAAAGCATGAAAAATAGAAAATATAAAATAGCTCTTCCAGTTAATGATACCAAATGCAAATGGGCTAAACTTACCAATGAAGAACCAGAGATGCATACATTAAATTTTTAAAAATATCTAGTACCATATTTTCTAGAAAGGGCACATTTACAACAGCGGAAGAGAAGGGCTGTAATAAAAGGGTAGAAAAGAAAATACACCAGGCACATGTGAGTCAAAGGAACACCGAGGTAACAATTACAGTAGACAAATATAATTGGTCTGTATTTGCTGCTCTGCCCCTGGGCTGTATGAGCAGGCAGCCGCATGTCATGTCACCGGGTAAAACATCACCCTTAAATGATGACCCACTTTAGGAACACGATTCACATGGAAACAGCAGAGAATTTCTTCTGCCTCACGAATGAAGAGAGCATGTTTTATGACAGGGTCAGCTGTGTGAAAAACTGAATCTTGCGTATCTGCAGAGGAAAACCATTCAGATGAAATAGAGCAGACAATGTCACAATGCCAGGCCGCAGAATAGAATGTTTAGGAACCAGAGGCCAGTCTAACTGTCCTGTCCCGTCCCACCTTCTAATCCCCGGAAAGCCATGCATCCAACATGTAACCAATATAAAAAGTGATTAATGAGATCATTTACATTCCTTTTTTTAAAATGCCAAGCCTTTCACACATGGTGCGGACTTCTCAGTTGGGACTGGCTGTGATTCAAGGACTTGGTAGCCACTTGTGGTTATTGAGGAGCTTAAGGAACTGGGAGCCCATGGTCAAGGGGGATCCTTCAGGAGGACACGGGAGTCTGAGGGTGGTGGCAGGACTCGGAGTGGGAAGGACATGGAAGCCAGGTGCTAAGCCACAGGGAGGGGGATAACAGTGACCAGGGAGTATACAGGAGGAGTGGAGGTTGGCATTGCCGTGTGGCTTAAAGCTAAAAGGAGTAGGAATTTCTACAAAAGGGTGAAAAGCAAGGCCTGGGTTGGGGACAGAGGAGGTCACTGATCTGTAAGGTCATCTCGTTAACAGACCTCAGTCTATAGATGAGGAAACCGAGGCCAGAGAGCGAGGCAGCCCACCTCCAGCACGTGCCCCAGTGATCCCCGCCGTCCGGTAGTCACACCCTCGCGTACTCCTCTCCCGCAGTGCGCCAGGGTTGGTTCCCGTGGACAACGGAG
The DNA here is from genome assembly GCF_019186645.2 of Phyllostomus hastatus. NCBI lineage: Eukaryota > Metazoa > Chordata > Mammalia > Chiroptera > Phyllostomidae > Phyllostomus > Phyllostomus hastatus. The sequence goes on along the minus strand of NW_025334004.1, from coordinate 23,957,003 downwards.
TGCAGAGACGCGACGTTGCTTCTGAGATCCCGTGAGAAGGGTTATCGCAGCTCCTGTCCAGCCGCTCTCCCACTTTGGAGGAAGCCCGCCCCCATATCATGAGCAACCCTGTGGAGAAGCCCACGTGGTGAGGAACTGAGCCTCCTGCCAGCAGCCCTGGGAGCGAGCTTAGAAGCAGATCCCCCAGCCCCAGTCGAGCCTTCAGATGACTGCAGCTCGAGCTGAGGTCTGCACTGTGATCTCCTGAGAATCTCCGAGCCAGAGCCAGTTAAACTACTCTTAAATCCCTGACCCCGAGGAACTGGGAGATAATGCATGTTTGTTGTTTTAAGCCACTACGTTTGAGGTCCTTTCCTAAGCAGCAATGCACAAATAATACTGAGAGTTTTTTGTAACTTACTCAAAGACCCAAAGCCAGTTGGTGGCTGGTTTCCAATGAGAACAGAGGGCTCCTGGCTCTCAATGCTCTATTAGGCCGCACTGTATTCTGGTTTATCTTGGACTTCATTTGTATTGGACACGCGTGCATTCAGGAGGTGTTAGTAACTACCTAAACATGTTTAATGGATCGTAATTCTGTTTTTTTCACAGGCAAAATAAAGCAAAAACTGGACCATTGTTCCTCGCAGAATAAGATTCAGTGAGGTCAATATTTACTTTGTCCTCTCCGTGTAGTAATGCATACATAAGCATTTCCAAAGTGGGCTTCTATCTTTGTGCCACAATTTCTGGAAGGATAGAGATGACTAATTTAATTTTGTGCGATAGCTTAGGGATAAAACCAGAAATGTAATTTCTTCTTGACTACTTTCAATGCCTTGACAAGAATGGCACCGAGGACCCAGCATTAGTTACATTGTTTAAATACTCCAACCATCCTGACCTAGGAAGGTGAATCAATGGCAGGATCTAGTGTCTTCGTTTCTGTCTGCTGTCTCTAAATGTAACGTTCAGAGAAGGGCAGGTTGCCAGAAAGGCACTTTGTGGCTCTTATGTCCCTGCCGTGGCGTCTGCCATTTAGATGCACGAGACTATTACGTCAGAGTTTTGTGTGACCTTTTGACTTAGTTTGGGTCTCGGTTTTTAAAAATGTAATTGTACAATATTCTTTTTTCTCTCCCCTTTCTTAAGAAGTGCAGGGTGGAGAGGAGGGAAGGGGCGGGGGAATGGGACAGCTGTAATAGCACAATCAATAAAATATATTTTTAAAAAAAGAATATAGCTAGAAAAGTAGGGGGGAAGTAGAAAAGTAGGCTTGGGTTTCCATAGAACATGGATATTTTTAATAATTGATCTCAAGTGTGTTCAAGACTCCAGTTCTATTAACTCCCACACAATTTCAAATGTATTTCCAATTATTCCTCATAACAATCACGAAGTTAATTTGCTGTCATATAGTCCCAGCAATTGGGAGATTCTTGAATGTTTTCATGTTTTTTTCTCACTGTGCTTGAAAAAAAATAGATTTGCCAATTATTCCCTCGTATCACTTATTCTCTTGAGAGTCATAGAAAGATCACTTTTACTCCTCTGACATGTTCGTGCTCAGCTGGTTATAACCCAGCTAATTATGTGTGGCCTGGGCTAGCTTGAAATAAAATGCTATTTCATATTTTATATTTAATAAGTTAGTGTAGTTGGAATTTTGTTTTATAAAAACTCAGCGTAGTTTTGTGTAATCAGCAAAAATAAGAAAACAGGCCTGGCCGGGTGGCTCAGTTGGTTGAGCATCGTCCCCTAAACTAAAAGGTTGCGGGTCCCACTCCTGGTCAGGTCACCTACCCAGGGGGCTGTTTTGACCCCTGATCTGGGCACGTATGGAAGGCAGCTGATCAAAGTTTCTCTCTCACATTGATGCTTTTTTCACTCTCTCTCTCTCTCTCCCTAAAATCAATAAACATATCTTCAGGGGAGGATTAACAAATAAATAAGAAAACGAAAGTGTGTCATTACTTGCTGATGGTACTAATTTTTCCACTTGTGTTCTCTTTCTTTAGAAAACTCAGATGTTCCTAATGAAACTTATTTATAAATTCCTTTGATTTTGATGACCCGATACCTGATTTTTAGTAAGAATTCATTCATTCATTCATTCATTCATTCGACATTTATGGAGTACTTAAATGTGCCAGGTTCTTTTATTTGGGCTGGGATTCCGGGATGGAATAGACATGCAAAGTCTCTGTTTTCCTGGCACTTGTGTTGCAGTGGCTGAAGAGTGATGGAAAGCAAATAAACAAAATAGGTATATAATACGTGATTACATGCTAGGAAGAAAAAAATAAAGCAGGTTAAAAGGAGAGAGAGTGAGAGATCCGTATGGGGAGTGCGATCAAGATACATGTACGTCTGGGGCAAAGGCACTCCAGAGAAAAAGACAAGTGCAAAAGCAAGCAAACTGCACCTAGTGCGTCAGGAAATAGCCAGGAGGCTTGTGTGGCCGTAGCAGAGCCAGCAAAGAGATGAGACCCATGGGGAACTCAGGGCCAGATCTCGTACAGGCCAGGGTGAGGAGTTTAGTTTTAATGTGCTCACTCCCAGCTGCTCCGTGAAGGGCCTGTAGGAGTGGAACTGTGGAAGCAAGAAGGCCGGTTAGGAGACTGTGTTGGTCTGGGTCCTCCGAAAAGCCACCCAGAGGTAAGACGTGCTGAGCGACTGGTGCAGAGGAACATCTGTGTGGGAACATGGAGAAGGTGCCAGAGTAGGCTCTGAGAGTCTTCAGACTGGAACACAGATCCGGCCCAGGTAAAGGAGAGAAAGGGGACCAGAGCATTGGATGGGAGAGTACAACTGCCATGCAGGTCTGTGAAAGTTTGGCAAGGCCCGTGGGGAGCCCTTGAGCCGAAGTCACCCACCAGAGGAGTCCCGCATCTCCCAGAAATGGGCCTGCCCAGGTGTTCTTAGCTGTGTGGTTATCAGCTAAGCAGACCTCAGGAAGCGTGGCCTCAGGGTGAACACAGGGGCGGATTCCAGGTGGCAGCAGCTGGGGCCACCAGTCAGCTGTGCTCCCTCCCTGGGAGATCTGAGAGGCTTGTTCCCATGGTGATCACAGAGACTCTTGCCATAATCCAGGTAAGAGAGACCATGGGGGCTCGGGTTAAGGAAGTCGGTGAAGTTTGACCTATGTATTCATCTGGATGTATTTTGAAGATTAATTTGACCTCTTTTGCCAAGAGATGATACCAAGGAGCAGGGAAAAGATGCCTCCATGGATTTGTGTTCTGGGTATCAGAAGAGCAGAGTTGCCATTTGATGAGATGTGGAAGACTGTGGGAGCCTCGACTGATGGGAATCAGTTCATCTGCTCCTTTTTAGTTTGAGATGTTGAGTAGACCACCGAGTAGAGACATTGAGAAGGCCGCTGAATACACAAGCCTGTTCAATGGAGCACTCCAAACTGGAAGTATACATTTGGAAATCATCAACATGTGGACAGCAGGTGAAGTCATGGGCCTAGATTAGTTTACCTAAAGACTGTATATAGATGGGGGAAGAAGAGGTTCAAGGTGTAACAGGAAGAAGGGAAGAACCCCACAAAAAGACGAAGAAAAAGCAGCCAGTAGGAGGTGGGAGACTCATTAAGGAGTAGTATCCCAGAAGCCAAGTGAAAAAAAGTTTTCTAGAAGGAAAATTCAGTTTTCTCCTTCTCTGACCTTGATACCTGGTAAATGAAAGTTCTATGAAGTATTGGCATCTTGCTAAGTAGACTTATTATGTAATGAAGAAGAAAGCAAAACCTGTCTCCACGATTTGCTGTGTGTTCTCGGGCAAGTGTCTTACCCTCTCCTTGCTTCTGCTTCGTTATGGCTACAATGTGGGTTATCGAGTCAAGAGGACTGAGTGAGTTATCAGTGGTAAACGACTACCGGTACAGTGTGTGACACATGAAAACTGTTCAATATATGTTACGGGTTATTACATAAGAAACACTGTAATTAGGGCCCTGGCTGGCATAGCTCAATGGATTGAGTGCGGGCTGGGAACCAAAGCATCGCAGGTTCAATTCCCAGTCAGGACACAGGCGGGTTGCAGGCCATGGCCCCCAGCAACCACACATTGATGTTTCTCTCTCTCTCTCTTTCTCCCTCCCTTCCCTCTCTAAAATAAATAAATAAATAAAAATAAAATCTTAAAAAAAAGAAACACTGTAATTAACAATCTGTTCTACTGTCTCTCATGTTGTCTAATGAATGGTAGCAGCTAGGGAGTAAAGGTTTAATGTAGATCCTTCCAGATATTATTTTGCTGACTGGGATCCTGATATACTTGTTTTTCTTTCCATTTCTCTTTCATATTTATTTTCTCTTCTATATTTTGAAATAAAAGTATAAAAATATATACAATTTAAAAAAATATATACAATTCCTTACATTTAAAGTTTTTAAAGCAGTTACCAGTGAGTCTTCTTTAAGTGCACTGCTGGCCAGACAAATAAATTGATCGAATAGTGCTTCTTAAGCCTTTTTTTGGGTAACTGATTTCTTTGGGAATAGGTGAAAGAGAGCTTTCCCCTCAAAAATTGACATGAAACACATGCACACAGTTTTGGTTTTAAGTGTGTAGAGGGAGTTTGCAGGTCTCTGAAGCCGACCCATGAGTCTCCCAGGCAGCCATGAAGCCAGGCCTTGAACTGACGGCAAAATCTACATTCTTATTAGTTTGATTTCTTTCTCATTGTTTTGTGGATCCTCTTAGCAAGATCTCAAAACATCATGAATTTTAAGCCACTCAGATATTTCTAGTTTAAACTACAAGGAACTTCCCTTAGAGAAACTTCTAAGTCAGTTCAGTTGGGGGAAAAAATGTGTATACAGGGCATGTGACCCGGGCCATCAGGGCCCTGATCTTAGAAGGGTCCCACACTTAAGTTAATGCTATGCTGTTATCATTTGAAATTCTTAATCATTTTTTAATGAGAGGCTCCACGATTTCATATTGCATGGTGCCCTGCAGATTACACAGACACAGACACACACACACACACACACACACACACACACACACAAATGTACAGCTGAAGTTCACTAGAACTTTTCTTTCAAAACATTTAAATAACAGAGAAATATTGACTTCTGGTCAAGATGGGGGTGTAGGTAAACATAGCTCGCCTCCTTGCACAACCACAGCAAAAACAACTAGCCTAGAAAACGACTATCACCCAGAATCATCAGAAGACAGAGCTGTATGGAAGTCTGACAACCAAGGAATGAAAGAAGTCGCATTCACCCAGATGGGTAGGAGAGGCGGAGAGGAGAAGAGGTGCAGAGGTGTGGAGACACGGCATGGGCGGTCCGACCCGTGTGGTGCAGGGATACCTCAGGAGCAAGGGATCCCAGCCCCACACCAGGCACCCCCAGCCCAGGGTTCCAGTGCTAGGAAGATAAGTCTCCATAACTTCTGGATATAAAAAAAACTGGCGGTTGGGGTGGTGGAAGACACTCTGGGATCCTCTTAAAGGGCCTGCAATGGACTCAGGACTTACACAGACTCACTCCCTCTGGGCTTCAGCGCTGAGGCAGCAGCTGAGAGGGCAGCAGTGGCATACGGGGAGAAACTGAAGTGTCTGGCATCAGGGCGAGCACTGGGGGAAAGCTTCCTCCTGGACAAAACTCCAGAGGCCAGGCAATGGCATTGTCCTCTCTCTGAACCCTCCTGCACACAGAACCACGGACTGCAGTACCACATCAGAGACCCCATCAACATGGTACACACTGATTGCCCCACCCTGGTCATTACCTAAACCTCTGCCCCATCCAACTTACCAGTGCCTTTTCTATAGCAGGCCACGCTACTAAGACAGGGAGTCAAAGCAGCTCTACCTAACACAGAGAAACAAACACAGGGAGGCTGCCAAAATGAGGAGACAAAGAAATATGGCCCAATTGAATGAACACAGCAGAACTCCATAAGAACTAAACAAAACGGAGATAAACAATCTACAGATGCAGAGTTCAAAATACTGGTTATTAGGATGCTCAAGGAACTCATTGGGTACTACAACAACATTAAAAAGACCCAGGAATAAATGAAGCTTACACTAAATGAAATAAAGAAAAATTTACAGGGAATCAACAGTGGAACAGATGAAGCTGAGAATCAAATCAATGATTTGGAACATAAGGGAGAGAAAAACATTCCATCAGAACAGCAAGAGGAAAAAAGAATTAATAAAATAGGGTAAGTTAAGGAGGCTGTGGGACAACTTCAAATGTACCAATATTCGAATCATAGGGGTGCCAGAGGAGAAGAGAAAGCGAGAAATAGAAAGCTTATTAGAAAAAATAATGAGAGCAAATTTTCCTAATTTGGTGAAGAAAGCAGACATAAAGTTCAGAAAGCACAGAGAGTCCCACAAAGAGGACCACACCAAGATGCATCATAATTAAAGTGCCAAAGGTTAAAGATAAAGAGAGAATCTCAAAAGCAGCAAGAGAAAAGCAGATTGATACTTACAAAGGAGTTCCCATAAGACTGTCAGCTGATTACTCAAAGAAACTTTGCGGGCTAGAAGGGACTGTCAAGAAGTATTCAAAGTGATGAAAAGCAAGGACCCACAACCTAGATAACTCTATCCAGCAAAGCTACCATTTCGAATAGAAGGGCAGATAAAGTACTTCCCAAGGGAGGTAAAACTAAGGGAGTTCATCATCACCAAGCCATATTATATGAAATGTTAAAGGGACTTATTTAAGAAAAAGAAGATCAAAACAATAAACAATAAAATGGCAATAAATTCACAGCTATCAACAAGTGAATCTAAAAAAATGAACTAATCAAACAAGCAGAACAAAAACAGAATCATAGATATAGAGATCATTTGGAGAGCTATCAGCTGGGAGGGGAAAGAGGGAAAATGGGGAAAAGGGCAGGGATTAAGAAGTACACGTTGGTAGGTACAGAATAGACAGAGGGATGTTAAGAGCAGAATGAGAAATGGAGTAGCCGAAAAATTTCTATGCCTGACCCATGGACATGAACTAAGGGGGGGATTGCCAGAGGGAATGGGGGGTACCAAGTGGAGGCAGGCAAAGAAGGAAAAATTGGGACAACTGTAATAGCATAATCAATAAAATATATTTTAAAAAAGAAATATTAAGAACAGTAAAAAAAATACCAAAAAGCTCTCTGGAAATAAAGCATTTCCCAATATGTCTTTCCAAGGTAATATTTTTATGTAAATGATGTGTTCTCATTAGTTTTTACCTCCTTGAAGGAATGTATTATTTAATTTTATCTGCTATTATAATTTTGACATTTACTTAATAAATCCAAAGGTAAGATGTGATATGTAATAAAATTATGATAAACATTATGAAAAGATCGAAAAGATGGACAAACCCACCTTTTATATAGAATATAGAGAAGCTCTATATTCTAGGCCCAGTGAACCACTGCAGCAAGGGAAAGATTTCGATGTTGATGGTGAGCTGGTGCTCGGGCAGGGCGGTGCAGGGCGGCGCAAGGAGGGCCGGGCTGAGAGACGTGAATGTTCCCGTGTGCCATCCTAAGATACTTCTCTGCCTTCTCCAGAGGCCAGTGAGCGGCCATTGAAAGGTTTTAAGCAACGTATGATCAACAATATTATCTCCATTTTTAAGGGTTACCAGGTTTAGCAAATAAACTACAGGCTTCCCAATTAGATTTGAATTTCAGATAAACAATGAATAATTTTTCTGTGTCGATGTGTGTCATATGCAATACTTGGGACCAACTTACACTACAAAAATATTGGTTGTTAACTGAGAGCGATTTTAAGTGTATTTTATCTGGCAACCCTACCATTTTTTTAAATCTAGTAACTAACTTTCCCCTTCCTCCCTGCCGCTCTCCCTCCCTCACTCCCCATATTTCTGTGTTTCCTTCTTTCTTTTCACATTCAGTATTGTTTTGTATTAGTTTCAGGTGTACCGCTGAAACTACCAAGCGTTTCCCCTGATCCCTGATATCTCCAGTGCCCACCTGGCACAAAACACAGTTATTACACTGTTATTGACTACATTCCCTATGCTGTACATTAGATCCCTGTGACTATTTTGTAACCAGCAATCTGTACTTTGCTTAATACAATGCTCGATAAAGACATTTTAACAGTGCCGCTTGGCTTTTATTGCCACCTGTAGGTGGCAGTCTAATCAAATAATTTCAGGACAGCTGCTCAGCAAATCCAAGTTTAATACTGTATTATTTATCATGTAGTGTTTAAGAAGCCTATTAATATTTTTGAAATATTTTAAATAATTCTAATTTTATATAAATGAAGTTTTCACAAAAGAGAGATAAATCCTGACGTTGTTCGAAACTAAATATAATTCAGTCCTTACCTTTCCACAGCCTCCCATCAAACAGATTTGAAGCCCCATGTGGTCAATTCTAGTAGGCAACAGTGCCTTATATACTTTTAATGGTATTTTAAGAAATTTGTAGTTTTTCGTGATATTGTAAATAGGATTTTTCCTTATATTTTTTAGCAGACTCCTTCTGATGTGTAAGATAGCTATTGATTTATATATGTTTATTTTGTTTTAGACCATAGTCTACAGTTTACATAGTATTACTATAAATACTCTTGGATTTATAATAGACAATTAGTTATCTGCAAATAATATACTTTTCTCTCTTTTAAAAAAATAAATCTCTTTCTACTTTAAAATCTAAATATAATTCTATTAAATGTAAGTATTAAGAAGAAAAAGAAATAATTACATTGATACCCTTAAAAAACTATTTTTTCTAGTATGAGATTTTGTGTTCACTCAAAACTATGATCAGGATAATAATTTAATTCTGTAATGCAAAGATGCAGCCCTGGCCTTGCAATCGTATTCACACACGAGTGACATGACTTAGAACGATGTAAAAACAGGAGCCCAGGTATCCATCACATCCACACTCGTGGACTCCAACCCCTGTCCACGCTGCCAAGAAGGCCTGTTCATTTCACAGAGGTCCATTTTCTTAGGAAGTCAAAGGACAAACATCCCATGAAATTCAACATAGCCCGTAAGTGACTTATTCCTTTGTTACATTCTATTCTGTATAATAAAAAAATAAATACAATTTCTTTTGAATTTCAATGTGAGAGCCTTTGATTATTTTTTTAAATTTTATTTATTTTATTTTTAGAGAGGGAAGGGAGGGAGAAAGAGAGAGAGAGAGAAACATCAATGTGCGGTTGCTGGGGGCCGTAGCCTGCAACCCAGGCATGTGCCCTGACTGGGAATCGAACCTGTGATACTTTGGTTCACAGCCCGCGCTCAATCCACTGAGCTATGCCAGCCAGGGCTTTGATTATTTTTTTAACAGAAAAGTGACATGACTTTCTGGTTGCTGCCATTACTCATTGTCTCCTGAGCTGTGGCGGGCGGTGTTCTCAGCACCGAGAGCCTAGGACAGAGTCCCTTTCCGTTTGGAACGTTGTGAAAACACCTGAGAATGAGAGTCCGTGAAACCATGAGTTTTGAAGGTAGCACCTTTAGGTACTTTACTTCACAGGTATTTTAATGTGTGTTGATGTGTAAGCTGTAAAACAGAATCGAAGTTTAAATATTTATCTGAGAAGTAAACTTTGCACTAGGTGGCACTGTTGGGTAACATGCTATTTAAGTTGAACTTGACTAGCTCTTGGTTTTCTTGTTCTTTGCTGTATTCCAGTAATTTTTCCACAAATATAAAATCTATTAAGTATTTTTATGATTATTAAGGTAATCTATTCTCTTGATAAAAATACTGAAAAATACAGAAAAATAGAAAAAGAAAAATCATCTACAATTTTATATTTAGATAGCTTACAAAAGTTTTTTCTCTGTGGTCTAGGGAGCTCTGAATAAGGCATAAATTTTGGAGTCAAACAAACCTGGGTTCAAAATCCCCACCACTTATTTGGTGCAGCTCAGGGCAAAAATCTCAATCTCCTTGAGTTTTAATGTTCATTTTTTTTAATGTTTAAAAACATCTTCTCTTCTCACCTCCACTGCACTCCTCTGCCCGCTTGAATTTGGCATCTGTCCCCATTGTCCAGAAACGGCTCTCGTTAAGGTCACGAATGCCCTGTACATTGTCATATTCACGGCACCTGGTCCTGTCTTCTTCTCCTGCTGCCTCTCAGTGGCAGTGTTGTCCTGCGCCCGATGGTCGTGGTGCTTGATAGCTGTCGTGTGCATCTTCTTCCAACTCCAGGTTCAGTGAAGACGTGTTGGTAACTTGAAATTAGCCAAGCTGAGAGTACTTATACCACGGAAATCAGCAAATGCTACAAGTCAGCCTCTTCCCCACCACGGCCATTTGTCAAACATTTACTCACACAGTGTTGGGAATGGGTGTCCATTTTTTCCTTTACAGAACTCTTTTTCTTAAAAAAAAAAAACTCTCTTCTGGTTGTTCTCCCATCTTCTCTTCCATAGGCTCTTCCTCCACACTGCTACATGTTAGCCCTCCTCAGGGGTCAACCCTGGGCCATTTCTTCTTCCTTTTGTATACTAGCTTCAAAAACAACATCACTAATTTCCATGTATTTAAATATGACCACTATGCCGATGGATCTGAGATTTGTATCTGCAGCCAGATCTCCCCTCTAAGATCCAAACTCAAAGGTCAAACCAATTATTTCAACTTGTACTGGATGTCTCTCACAGACGTTTCAAACGGAAACAAAGTTGCGGGTTTCACCCTACAAACTTTTCCCTCTCTTCCCTTCTCCAGCCCGACATCCTCCAGCCAAAAACCTAAGCATCGCCGATGGTTCTTTCCTGTCCTTCACCTTCACGCCCAATCCAGCAACAAATCCTGTCAACTAGCCCTTCAAAATACGTTTGGACTCTTATTTTTATTTTCCGTTTCTATCGCCATCACCGCTGGGGCTAACATGATCTCTCAGCTCGATTACTGCAACAGCCTCCAAACGGATCTGTGGACCTCGGGTCTCCCTCCCCTCCTACCCATCTCCATGTAGTGGCTGAGAAGTGATCATAGACTGTAAATCTGGTCACATCATTTGCCTGCTTCAAATCTTAAATGGCCTCTCATTACCTTTAATTTGATAAAATTTCAGGGTTTGATCTGGTTCCTGCTTATCTGTCCAGCTTGAAGTGTGTGTGTGATCATCCAAGTTCATTTATGTTCTGCTCAAGCCCACGTGGTAGCGATCTAGTCCATGAACACTCCCTCCAAGCCCAGGCTCCCTCCTCCCCACCCCCACATAGAGCTTTTGTGTATGCACCCCGTCCGAAGAGATCTTTTCCTTGCTCTTTTCGAGGTTAGCTCCTTCTCTTCCTTTCATGATCAAATCAATTAAAATCTACCTTTTCATTATTCTTGATTCACACACTGGCACTCAATCCACTGAGCCACACCAGCCAGGGCTCATCCTTTTCATTATTCTTTATCTCAGCCCCTTGTTTATTCCCTGGCTGAATGAATGAATGAATCTATAAATAAGGATTTATTTTATAGGAATAAATAGTGATCAAAGTATTACACAGTTCTTAGCAGAAGGTCTGATACAGCAGGTTTGTTAAATAACTGGCAAATTGGGGGTGGGGACAACTAAGTGAAATGAATGTTTAGCATTCTAGAGTTCTTGAATAAAGACTGGTGTGCTGACGGTGGCAGTAGCAAAAGTCAGGACACTCTCACTGGCTACTTTCGCAGAGGGGTAGCTTTACCTGAGCAGAACACCCAGAATACTTATGCTCCGACTCACTAAGTCTGTGCTAGTAAGACAAAGAGCAAGAATACTGGTAGGAATTGAAATACTTATGGGAACCAAAACAGGACGAGAGAGAAAAGCAGCAGCAAAACTATTAGGCCATGAACGCTTTTGTTTCTCCCTGAACAAACACGTGTTTTAAGAGCCTATTTGGGTTTTGACAATTCAGTAAGTTAGACCGTGATGCTAATAATGCTCTGGTTATAGAGACTTAGTCACTTAGTTTGCTATCAGAGAACTCTGCAATTTTCATCTAATGTTAGAAAGGCAGCTTGTTGCCCTGGCTGGTGTGGCTCAGTGGATTGAGCACCAGCCTGTGAACTAAAGGACCACTGATCTGATTCCCAGTCAGGGTGCTTACCTGGGTTGCAGGCCAGGTCCCCAGTAGAGCCAGGGGTGCTCAAGAGGCAGCCACACATTGATATTTCTCTCCCTCTCTTTCTCCCTCCTTTCCCTCTCTCTAAAAATAAATAAGTACAATTTTTTTAAAAAATGCAGCTTGTTGCCCTGTTCAGTGTGGGCCAGTTGGTTGGAGCATCGTCCTGTGCACTGAAGGGTCGCACATTCGATCCTCCCTCGGGGTGTGTATGGGAGGCAGCCAGTTGATGTTTCTCTATCACATTGATGTTTTCCTCTCCCTCTCTCTGCCCCTTCTCCCCCTCTCTCTAAAATCAATGAGCGTGTCCTCGAGTGAGGATAAAAAAATGCAGCTTGTTCATCGTTAGAGCGCCCAGTGAAAGTGCAAGGATGGAGATGCATTTACTTCTTAAAAAAGCAAACAGCAAAGTGCCCAGAGAGTAACATCAACTTACTATGTATACTAGAGTGCCTTCAAGTAAGGTGAAATTTAAAATAACATTATAAATAATACACGCAAATAACATTTAAAATAGCAGTATGAATAACATGTAAAATAACGTAGTACTTGAATGAGATTTTAAAACTATGGAAGGAAAGCAATGTTTTCAAATACTTGTCGGTTGTGTCTCATGACAGGTGATTCTGGTGCCACTAACGGCCATTAGCCACTGACACTGTGGCTCTTCTGGAGTCACGAGAGGTGGGTGCACAAGGCACCCCCCCACCAGGCAATTGCGTACCGACTACTTCTCTTCTCACCACCTCTTCATCCTCATCCTCGGTGGCCTCTGGCTCTCCTCTTCCTTTAGGGATCAGAGCAGAATTTTGCTCACTCTACGCTCTCTTAACCGCGCACCCTGCCCTGTGCAATGTGACCTTTCCAGGTTCAGGGGACACCCACAGGCTTGGTCCGAGCACACAGGTCACCAAATACGGGAAAGTGAGACTCGAGAGGAGAAAGAAAGCTTTGACCCACTTCATCTTTTTTCCTACAGAAAGTTTCACTTCCTTCGGAGCCGCCACCTCTGTGTTTGGGGTTCGCATTGCTTACGCTCAAGGACCTTGTTTGTTGCACAACTTACATCAAAACTCGCCCCTCAGAAGGTGCCTATGAAGGTGAAATGAGATGACGCGTGTGAAGTGCGTGGCACCAGCATGAGTTGTGTGGTGTCAGCTAGTGCCACTGATTAAGGAAAGAACGAATCATTGACGATTCCACTGTAGTCCAAGAAGAATTGCTACTTGCTTCGCATTTTGGCACTTGTGAGCCCGCAGGAAATGCACCTGAAAAAAATCAGTGTCACGCAGCCCAGGAGGCGAGGCTTCTGTGGTCCTGCTGTGGTCCAGGTGCGTGTCCTGGAACCAAATGCAGCATGGCACGCTGGCACAGTCCGGCCAAAACTGGCACCGAACACTGCACCAAGGGCTGGAGACAAAAAGACCAACGAGGCCCCACTTCTGCTCTTAAGCAACCCATTTTGCTTGATGGGGGTGTGGTAGAGGGGAGAAACCGATCAGGAAGGAGGTCATTTCAACTCAAGGTGGTGCTCGGACTCTGTTACAGAGCCGCGAATGGAGTTGGAGGAGGAAGGAGAAGGGAGAAGGAGAGAAGCTTCCAGAAAGAGGAGAAGACTCCAAGAAGATGAGAAGGAGTCAGCTACGAAAATAAGGAAGGAATGAGCATTCCAGGCACATGAAACCATGATTTATTTGCAGGAAGTACAAGTAGTATTATTGAAATGTAGTATGTTTATGTTTTTGTGGATGTGTTCCGGTGATGAATGGGAGGGGGAAGGTAAAGAGTAACAAGTTTGGAAAGATGGTGACAGCCGAAGATGAATTATTAATGACGTGGTATTAGTATTTCTGTGGTGAGAGCAGAAGTACTGTAATGGAAAGAGGACTGAAGATAACCTACCTGGACTTATGAAGAAATCCTATGTAAGAAGAGGTCTCAGCTTCGACAAGTAGTCTTTTGACAAGTATTACAAGCCAGGTTCTGACCTCTACTTCTAGGTGGAGTCTGTAGTAGGTCCCGGCAGGTCAGTGCTTTTGCTGTAAAAACTAGGGATAAGGAGGATAGGTCACAAAATTCATAGTTTAAAAGACATCCAGGGGCTGTGGAAACAGTGAGTGCTGTACGAACTAAAACTCCAGAGAGGGAAGAAGAGGCCTTCTCGGGCGAGCTGACAATCTCTGACCATGTTTTTTCCCTGGAGGTAGTTGCTGGTTCTTATAAAAGTCAGGCCTGGCCTAGGAAGAGGCGCCATTCTAGGGAAAAGAGAAACAAGCGGAACTTCTGGTGGTCGTGTGCGGCTGGCTCGACAGATTGCAAACTAGTAGAGAACCAAACACGAAGAGCATCTGCTGATTCCCGGGCGATGCAGGACACCAGGGACGTGGCTCGGAGCTTCGAAAAGGCAGGGGAAATGTCCCAGCTGCACAGCCCTTGGAAGACAAGCTGCCCCGGGAGGAGTGGTCCTGCCGCAAACAGCCAGTGACTCCCCCAGGGCGTTCGCCAAATATTGAAACTGCAGGGGTCAGAGGACAAAAAGCTGAACTCGAAGGCTCTGAGAGGCAGGACGGACTCTGAAGCGAAGAAAAGACAGAGATCAGCAGGCTGTCACTGAAAAGCCAGGAGGGCCACGCCTGAGACCTGGGGACAAGTAGGAATCCTCATTTGGGTTGAGGTGACGACCTGCCTACTTGATGGAAGATTTCATCTGCAGCTTCTGGATTCTTCTGTGTGTGCTGTCTGGCCTGTCATCAAAATTCCAAAATGTATGAAGACACAGGAAACTGTGGCCAATAACCAAGAGGGAAAAACAGACCATACAAGCAGAGTCACAGATTGTTACATTCTAGAGTTAACCAAGAGGGACTTCATCAGAAAGTAAGAACCGTGTGCGTGAGCTTAACAGACAAGACACAGAGAAGGCCGAGTTCATGAATGTGAGGACAGGTCAACAGAAATTGTCCAAACTGAAACAGAAAAAATTAAGGAAGAAGAAGAACAGCGTGCAAGAGACAGATGGAACATGGTCTAAAAGCAATCTAACATATTTATAACTCGAGAGAGTGAGAATTCAGAATGGATCAGAAGAAACACATGACGATATTAACCCAACGATTTTCAAAAGACCACCAAGCTCCAAGCAGGGTGAAATAACAGAAAACCACACATTGATACATCCTAGCCAAACTGTCGAAAACTAAAGATAAAGGCAAACCTTAAAATAGACAGGAAGGAAGACATTCTACTTTTAAAGAACAACAGTAAGAGTAATTGCAGTCTTTTCAACAGAAGCTGTGGAAGAGGGGATGGGATAACACCTTTATTGCTGAAGGAAAAATGTTATAAAAGATGTTACTGATGACTTTGCCAGCACCGAACATGGACTTGTTGTCCACCTCCTCATCTCCACCACCGCTTAATGGGGTCCTTCAGGACACTCTTCGGCACGCGGGGTTGCTTGACCTCACACCACCTCGGTATTGCACAATGTGGGGCTTCACAGCTGTGTGGCTTACAGACCACCTGTGCCAGGTTAGGCAACCCGCAGCCTTATTCTCCCGTTTGAGAGGGTTTGACTCCGCAGCCACCTGCAGCATCGATGTAATCTTCTCATCTGCACTTGACATCGCTTTGACCCCATTAGCAGGAGCTCTCTGCCTGTCTATTAGAAATATTGCTTGTATTAGAAGCGCCTATTCTAATTTTTGTAGCTTAATATTGAGTCTTGGTGCTTAGGGACATTTCTTTACGCCACTGTAAACATCAGGACATCAGATTTGGGGTTTAGTCCCCGATTATGGACCGGGTCATTTTTCTTCATGTCATGTGGGAATCCCCTACACTCGCAGAGTGGAGATGGATGGAGCAGCTCGGTCCTGTATGCGGCAGCGCCAGCATCGGACCGCAGGCTCCTTTGGAGTGAGTGAGCGTATCTGAACAGTGGCTGAGAGGGTTTGTAAAATGCGTGTCTCCAATACTCCCATAGGTTCAGCATAAATGAAACGGAACAGCTAGAGTTCCTGCAGTTACTGTGCACATTCTGGCCCCTGTGGTGCTTGCAAGGGGCATCCGGTATTTATTGGATGCCTCGCCTCTCTCCTGGGAATACGGAGACACCAGCCAGCAGCATCTGAGTGGTCCGTGATGCTTAGAATGAGCCAGTTGCCACTCCCCATCCCTCAAATGTTCCATTAACATCAAGATCTTTTCCTCTCAGGTTGCTTGAATACCTGGTGTTTCTTGTTTGTTTTGTTTTGTTTTGAGGTCACAGGTTCCTGGGGTGGGTGCCTTTGGACAGCTAG
Organism: Phyllostomus hastatus; assembly: GCF_019186645.2. Classification (NCBI taxonomy): domain Eukaryota; kingdom Metazoa; phylum Chordata; class Mammalia; order Chiroptera; family Phyllostomidae; genus Phyllostomus; species Phyllostomus hastatus. The sequence continues at coordinate 23,940,622 of NW_025334004.1, read as the reverse complement.
TACTTTCTCTCTGTCTCCTGTGGGGAGGAGAATCTGTCCTTACCTCTGCCTTAACTCCCTTGTACTGATTTCCTCTAAAGAGCCTACCTCTGAAATATTTAACAGCCTTAGAATCTATATACGTACACATGAAATATTTAACACGTCCATTCTGCTCTACCAAACCCTCTCACTGGCCCTTGTTTCTAGATTAGACGCCTTTCAAGTGTCGCATTCTGGCCTGGCTCTGGGCTCGATTACTCATTCCTGTGTTGTGACTCTATCTCTCCATTTTCAGTCCAATTTTCCTCTCAATTTCCCCCAAGTTACTGCCAACTTCTACGTGACTTTTCCAACATGCTGCATGACCTGCCTCTAGCACCCCCCCGCTTCACACGAACAGTTTCACTGTGGTAAGGCTCCCACATAATAAGTAAAGCACTTACTATTTCCTGAAGGATAGAATAGAACCATTCAAAACAGAACTCCTAAGAAGCGAACGAGCAAACACAGCAGTGAGCTCCAGTCCAAACATGAGATCACGTAAATCTCTCAGCTATTGGCACAGTTAGGAGGTTGAGACGAACGGAACACAGGTCTCAAACAGGAGTGGTGGACAATTAGGTGGGTGTCTAAAAGCATTAGTTCAGAAGCTCCCTAAATGAAAAACAGGTCCCTAATGGGGACATAAAGGGATAGGAGCCACACAACATGCCCCCTGCCCCCTATTAACCGAGTAAAAGCTACCGTTTGTTCAATGGTCTATATTAAAAAGCTCTCTCGTATACATTATTGTACTATGCCTCCCAAAAGCCTTGTCAGGTAGATACTATTTTTATTATGTGCATTTTGAGCTCAGAAAAACAGTAATTTTATGAAGGATTTACCGTATGCTACAACATGTGATAATGCATCTAACATTCATTATATCATTGAATCCATAAAAGCTCCCAAAGAGGAAGCGGCTCCTTTTCAGATGAGGATACTTTGGGTTTATAGAGGCCGTGCCTAAGGATGCAGGAGTAGCACGTGAGAAAGCTAGGATTTAAACACACTAAGCTCTCAATCATAAAGTTTGGAAGTTAAATGACTTGTCCAAGGTCTCCCAGCGAGGAAGTTTGGAATTGAGCCCAGGGCTTATGGTGATGTATTGTTCACTTTTAAAAATGACCTTATTCACATAGCGTACAATCCATCTATTTAAAACATAATATTTAATGGCTTTTAGTATATTTGCAGAATTGTGAATCTGTGGTGTGGTCAGCTCAGGCTGCCACAACAAAGTACCACGGACTGGATTGCTTAAACTAGAAACATTATTATTTCACAGCTCTCGAGGCTGGAAGTGCAAGATCAAGTTACCATGGCGGGCTCCTGCCGAGAGTCCTCTTTTTGTCTGAGGACTCTTTGGGGGTGGTGTTCTCGCTGTGCCCTCACAGGTTAATGGGGAGAGAGACAGCGAGCGAGCGAGCCACCTCGTGTCTCTAGTTCCGTGATGAAGGCCCAGCACTAACAACTGCATCTAAATGAATTATCTCCCGAAGGCCCCATATCCAAACATCATTACACTGGGGAGTAAGACTTTACCATAAATTTTGGGGGACACAATTCAGTTCAAGGCACCTCTCTCCCCAGGTCAAAGGCACCACGGGGACTAACAGTGTCCTCTGGATGCTTGGCCTGGGTCAGGCCCTCACTGCAGTCAGCTGTGGCTGTAGCAGAGACTGCCATGTAACTGTTGTTGCGTGCCTTAAAGAGTTCCCTTGAAAACATGTGTTAAGTTTTACTAGGGGTGGGGGGTGAAGTGTACCTTTTTACTATGGCAGTATTTTAGCCTCCCTCTTAAGGTGTGACCCCAATGGGGTTTCCACTAAAGACCTTAACCAATGAATCTCCACTGTGATAAACCAATGAATCTCCACTGTGCCTAGCCACAACACAAATATCTCCCAGCTCTGTGTGATCCATACGTACTGGTCAGCTTTCAGCTTGTTGTTCCTTTTATCAACACTGTGGAGCTTCCTCCTCTTCATGTGCAGCCCAGTGCTCAGTAACGGCTCAGCACAGTCACTGTAGTCCTGGGGCTCTCTCTCTCCCCAGTCCCTGCCACCTCACAACTTGGTACTTTGCCCCACAACTTTCAGCCGCTTCAGATGCCCAGGCTGGTGATCTTTGTGTCCTAAATCTTTTTGCTGGTAGAAGGTCTGTCCTCAATGTTCATGAAAACACAGTGTCTGTGTAACACAGTAAAACGAGGTAGGCCTGTGGAGGCTAATCAGAATTCCATTGTCTTCTGGCTTTCATCATTCCCTTCAAGAAGTCCATTGTCATTTTGATGTTTCTTTCTATGTTGTATTATTTCTCTTTGACTGCTTTTTGGGTCTTTTTGTCTTTAGGGTTGTTCAATTTCAATACACTGTGTCCAGGTCTAGATTTCTTTTTATTCATCTCCTTTTTATTTCTTTAAAAAGGAAATATGCTATGTTTTCTTTTTCTATAGATTTATGTTTTTCTGTAAAAAAAATTCTCAGCTGTTATTTCTTCAGATGTCTGTCCTCTTTGTTTTACATTCTCTCTTGAGAATTCTGTTATTCATACATTAGACCTTCTCATCCTATTTTCCATATATCTTAGCCTCTCTTCGGTATTATCCATCTTCTAATATTTTATTGCTGTATTCTTTTAAAAAAAGATTTTATTTATTATTTTATTTTTAGAGAGGGAAGGGAGAGAGAAAGAGAGAGAGAGAGAGAGAAACATCAATGTGCAGTTGCTGGGGGCCGTGGCCTGCAACCCAGGCATGTGCCCTGACTGGGAATCGAACCTGCGATGCTTTGGTTCACAGCCCACGCTCAATCCACTGAGCTACACTAGCCAGAGCTGTTGCTGAATTCTTAGTAATTTGTAACATTTATCTTCCATTTCACTAATTTTTCTTTGGTTCCAACTTATTTTGTTTCACATACCCTTTAATTTTTTAGAAAAATTTAGCAGTTGATAATTTAAATTTCTACTTGATTCTTATTGAAACTTACTTGGTCATTTTCAATAGTTTCTTATTGATTCATTTTCATGATGTGTATCTTCTTTTTCTTTATTTCTTATATATTTCCTCTCTTATAGTTGTTACTTAGAAATTACAGTATTTGAAGTACTTAGTACCTATATCTGTTTGGTGGTGTTTTTTCTGACTCCAAGTGGCTAGTTTCCTTGTTTATTTGGTAATCTTTGGTAATGACCTTATTTTGGGTTGACCATCTGTCAAAATCTGGAGAATGATATCGGGGATGCTTTCATCAAAACAAAACTCTTGTTTGCTTCTCTTGGGAGGCAGGGATCTACTTACCTGGGGCCGTCTTACTGCCCTTCAGTGTCCTGAGTTAATGAAGAGTCTTGAGTTGGGCTTCCCCACCTTGTATATTGTCTGACTTCCCTAGCAAAGTGTACCTGTCATAAGGACAGGGACTTTACCTAACTCGTGTGTCATGCCTTTCTCATTGCCTGTTACATGGCAGGTAGTATAAAGGTGTTTGCTGAAAAGTTATTGAGTAGTTGAGTATGCATATATTTTTTTACTTGAAGTTATATAGAAAACAGAATTATTCTCATGTAATTTATGAGAAGTTTAGGTTCAGCATGAGAAGTGATAGCGAGTCAGCAGTTGAAGAGCTGTGGGAATAAGAATCCATATTCAATCATTTAAAAATCAATAAAGCACAGAAAACACTATTCATGTACTAAGTTTCCCTCCATTAAAGGCTGAAAGGGTATTTTTGGCAAGAGACAAAGAGTAACATATCTTTTTTAAAAAAATACAGATTGGAATTTGTTTTTTCCCTTTGGTTTATGTAAACTCCTTTTAATATAATTTCAACCAATAAACTATACTTTATTTTCTGATGTTAAAAAGTTGCACTTAACATTTCTTTTAAAATTTCTTGCACCTTAAGTTTGCTTTTACAATGATTTGTAAAGTATTTTCAGTTATTTTAGGTGAGCAATTTGTTAGGATACTCAAGCCACTAAAAGAAACTCAGTGACCATGTGGTTGGGAGAATTCGTTTCAGATATTTGTGAGGAGGAGATTCGGGGATGATGTGATTGACCCTAAAAGGCATTTCAAAGTATCATAAGTTCAAAATATGAGCAAACTGCATATATTTTAAAAAAATCTGAACTGATACTTAACCTGGCAAAAAGTAAAGTTAAATTCATATGGAAGCCTTTCTTTCACTGAAATGATATTTGACAATAAACCTACCATTTTCCAGCCTCCCGGTCAATCAGGTACTGAATCAGGTACCTGTGTGCCTAAGAGTATTGTCTAAGGTGTCTTATTTCATACTTAAAATTATGTATGAGTATATTTTATAAGCATCTGTAGAGTCTATTACGGGCATCTTAAGGATAAGAGTAGGATCTACTCACTATTCGGCTTTTCCATTATATCTATAGTTCTGGAACAAGGTTATAGGGCCAGAATGATTGTGGCAGTTAGAGAAAAGGACTGGGTGTCAATTACAAAGATGAAAGGGTAAAAGTCAAAGGACACAGCATTCTGGGACATCTCTATCTTATCAGTGTCGGGTCTGGTCTAACACATCTTCTATAATATACTTTCATAACAAATTCAACTCAACGAGACCATACACGTCTCTGATTTTAAGGTGCTTACAATTAGTTGGGGAGACAGGAAACGTCACATAAGCGTAACAACACAAACTATTAAACAGCAACACGAAACAGTAAATCCAGTAAAAATAAATGGTTCTGAAAGTATAGGCTACAGGAGTTGAGAGGATGAAGAGATTAACACGGGTTAAGGTGTCTGGCAAACATTTCATGGGGAGGTAGTATGTAAGTCAATTCAGCTGAGGAGGAGGGCGTTTGAAAGGAGCATCGAGAATCAGGGAGACTGGGTGTTATGATGTTATTGTGGAACGGGGGCAAGTATTCTATCTGCAGCAGAGTGTTGGCTTAGGGGAGTGGGTAGACACGATGCTTTCTGCATCATTTGCAGAAAGCCTTACAGTCCCTGTAGACATTGAGCTCCATAGAGACGTGGGCAATGCCTATCTTGTTCACCACTATAACTCTGGTACCTACCACAGAGGCTGGTCCATAGTCTATATTCAGTAGAATTCTGTTGACTCAGTTCATGGAGTGCATGAAGACACTCTGAAATGTTGAGGCTCTATCTGGAGATTAGTGGGGATTCACTGGAGGCTTTGGAGCATGAAGAAATCATGTTATAAATCGTGATTTATAAAAACCATGTTCGAGGCCATGGGCAGAGCAAAGCGGAATGGGTAAAGGCTGGAGGTAGGGAGAGCAGTGAGGCTGGTCATGGAATCACCCTTTGGGTAAGAAGGGTTAATCGCGGACTGAGGATAGTGGGAAAGAAGACTTGTTTGGAGACGGAAGCAAGTGGCACATTTTCTACCTAGAGGACGATGAAAGGGCTATTATCAAGATGGATGAATAATGACTTGATTTGTGTAGTTAGTAGTGGAATTTGAAAATTTCTACTCTCACCACTTATCTTCTTCCCACTTGTCTTTTTCCTAGTATTTCCTTGCCCACACGATCTCTTGACTGGGCTTTCTTTAATGATGCTCAATTTTCCACCAATTTTTTTTCTAGAGCTGTTATGTTCACCCATTCTCTGAATACTCCCAGTTTGTCAGACCCATTACACAATTCCCATCACATCACGGTGGACTTGGGAAGTGCCCACATATCCAACAACCAGAGCCCCTACTATGAGAGTGTGCAGAGGAACAGAAGACAGGGAAGGGAGTGAGTATGAATTCCTGGCGCTTGGGATTTTCCCACCAGTCCTAGAAGCCCAAGGTACTACACCTTTTCTCCTCCGAGCGTAGAATCCCCCTTCTCCATGTTAGAACTTCTGGATCTGGCTTTTGTGCTGTTGCTTACTAGCATCAGGCTCCAGTTGATAAAACTCAAGGGCAGGCGGAGATTGTTCCTGTCTTACCTCCTTTTTACTCTAATATATAGGGAAAGTGGGTGTGGGTAGAGGGTTCACCGTACTCTCCAGCCCAGCGCAGCTCTGACACTTCCTAATTGATACAGTGAATTAAATGTGTCTTACAGAGGTTAGTTGTTAACTCAAGACACTGTGCTGGGCCAGCCCGGCGCTGCAGGACTTACCTCAAATGTGGCTAGAAGAAAATCCCGCACCATCCTGCCCCATCCCACCCCACTCTCTTTGAAGGGGGTCATTGGTTCCTAATTTTGCTTTGACAGGCCTGCCCAACGCGCGAGGCCTTCTCCCCACTCAAGGCCAAGTCCCCCAGGCAGCAGAGGTCTTCCCTTCCTTTCAGGGGCGTCATTCACGAGAAGGAACAGGACAGCTTTCTGGCTTTCTTTCTCGGGGACCAAGCAGGAGGCTGGAACGCCACTACTAACAGCAACACTATTATTATTAGTTAATATTTAAATTAAGAAGTCCGGGGAGGAGGAGGCGAACACCCTTATTGCACTCCTCACCGAGCTCCGGGGACAAAAGCCCCGCCTGGCGTCACGGCAGAGCGGACAGCGTGTCCCCAGCGGCCCCAGGACCCGGTGGGCGGGCCAGGCTGGCGGGGGAGGCGGGGAGGCGGGCCCCGCCCTGCTCCGGCCGCTCGCTGTCAGTGTTGCCGCGCCCCGTGGCGGGTCCCCTTGGCCGCTGCGTCCCCAGGCGGCCAGGTGTCCAGCGAGAGGCATCCCCCAGCCTGCGAGCCGCCTTCCCACGGGCGGGCGCGTGTGCGCGCGCGGGTGTGCATTTCGGGGATATTTTCCTCCCCACGCCCTGCCGGGTTTCTCCTCTGTGCTCCCTGCCTCGGCTCCTGCTGCCTGAACCATGTCTACAAGGGGTGAGTAGAGACCAGGTGGGCACCTTCCACGGACCCTGTGCCCAGGGCCCAGTGGGGCAGGGCGCAGACCAGGGCGGACCAGGCAGGTGCGGAGGGCAGGAGGCTGCGAGAGCCACGCCAGCCCCAACCCGGCCAGAAACTTTGACATCTGATCCCTGGGCTCCGGGCGGCTGCGGAGGTGCACGGAAGCCCTTGCCCTTGACCTTGACCCCCGGATGTGGGCAAGGCCTGAGGGCCAAGGTCCGCCCTTGCTTGGCTCACCTGTACCAACTGCAGGTCGGAGCTCGGAGGGCGTGGGGGATGGGCTCGCTGCTCTTGTCCTGCTGGGGAGCCGCCTGAAGGGCTGGCCTGGAGGGAAGAAGAGGTATTTTTTTTTTTTTCCTCCTTTCTTGTTACCATTTTGCAGCTCCGTTATGGAAGGGATCCAGGGCTTGATGCAGTAAGATTTAAAGCTGCAGTGCTTATACCCCGTAAAAAAAGTAAATTCCCTACCTGTACTCCTCTTTGCACGACTCCCCTCCTCTCCCCCCCCCCCCCCGCCCCAGGCCCCGATTTTCTTCCCCGAGTGAAACAATTATTGCAGGTGAAACCGGGTGAAAGAAAACAATCCGAATATCTCTTCAGGCGAGAGGGAAGAGAATCTATGTCTCGCCATCTGGAGACAGTGGCGATGCTGGGAGAGTGGGTTAGTCACAGCTCAGGGGCTGCTGCTAGGAGCGAAATGTTCAAGGGATCAAGTCCCCGTGCAGCTCGCCAGCAATTCCGGCGGAGTGGCTCGCTGTGCCGTGAGCATTTTAAAGAGAATATTGATTATTTTTAGGAGCTGTATTTGAAAGCAATAAGTACCACCCCTTGGATACTCTGAAGCATGTAGGAGGAGATGCGGAGTTTGTTTGTTTGTTTAAACTATGAAGGGTTAACCCTGCTTTTGGGGGGGGGGGTTTGGGGAGTTTAGGAATTTAACAACGTGTGCTGGATAGTTGAGTGCTGTTTTTCAGGGTTCATGCCGGAGCACGAAACGGAGTCATTTCTAGCCAGAATTTAAATTTCATTTTAAGGAAACTGGTCTTTATTGATCTGGCGATATGGTCAGTCAGTTCCACACCTGGATATGGAGCAGGAAGGGCTGGATGGAATGACAGAATGTACATTTGTAGGTGTGGGACGTGGAGTCCTGAGATACTGTCTGCCTAATGACACCTAATAATCTGTGCAAGTTAGAGAAAGAAAAAAAAAAACCCACATGGAACAGATATGAGTCTAGGGAACTGGGTGTGTGTACAGGATCTTCTGAGTGACTCCAGCTGTTCAGTCTCCGAGCTGTGTTATAAGACCAGGGCTTTTGGACTCGACCTCTGTCCTGAGTACCACAAGGAACAAGGCGGGAGGTGGGGGTGTGGGGGGGGGGGGAAATGTCTCTCCTAGGCTGTAAAGCTCTGTGGTCTGAGTTTACTTCTGATCCAGCTTCTCACTGCACAAACCCTTAGGACAGGACCTTGCACACCATAGGAGCCAAGGAACCACTGGGAACCTTGATACGTCCTAGGAAGCATTAGGTTCATTAGGTAACCCCTGCCCCAGTTTCACCGTGTCTCTGGCCCCACCTTATACGGGGTCTCCGTGTTTATCTGAGGACATGGGTGAAGATGGACCCAGTGATGCAGAGGGCGAGAGCTCTGGACTGAAGCTGAGTTCTCAAATATTTCTTCTTGAACCTGGTTTTAAACAGGATGATTTGGGGTCAGACATAGGCATTTTACTCAGCTGTTGGGCTCCCCTTCAAACCCCATGTTGATAATGAGCACTGAACTGTCTAAAGTCTAACTGATTTTGCAAGGGTGGGGGGGGGGGACCCATGGCAATAGACATCAGTTACTGATGCTTTGTATATGTCAGACACTTGACATGCAGCATTTTATCTTCATAATAACGGAGTGAAGCAGATTCTGTGCTTACCTCCCCATTCTACAGATGAAGGAACTGAGGTTTCAGGGATTGTGTGATCTTCCTGAGAAAAGTGGCAGGTCCTGATGGCCTCCCAGGTGTGTCTGACTTCTGATCACATCCACTTTGTCTTACTGCCTCTCTGTGATCAGTCCTTTAACAGTCTGGTAAACATCACAATCCTCGACTTACTAAGAAGAGAGAGCGAACGCCTTGTACTTGAGATTTAAAGGAAATGGCCTTCGTAAGGAATCTGGAATTTCCAATACATTTAGAAGTGTCTTCGTGGACATTTATTTGGGAGTGAGGAAAGGGGAGAGGGAATGAGTGGGGATAGGGGCTCCCCGTCCTTTCTGTGGCCGCGACTGCAGGACCAAGGGCGGTGGCTGGGCACCGTTGGCCTCGGATGTCCTGACTTTGGCACGAGCAGTTTCCGCTGCAGACCAAGCTGAGTCCCAGGCTGTTCCACGGAAGGCAGAGGGGGTGACGGCTGCCATCGGCTCGGTAGAGCAGCAGCAAAGCCCTCCGCTGAGAATGGCTCTCTCAAACGGTTGGGGCGCAGAGGGACTATGGGAACCAGAGCTACACTCGTTTTTTGCTGACTTCTTCAGCTTCCACGTTTACAGAAGAGTTCAACAAAGATGTATGTGCTAACGATGAAGGGGGGGGCACTGTTCCGTTTCTTCTTCTCTCTCTCGCTTCCGGTAACCTGTTGCATCACTGCCTGTATCAGTTTCTCTCCTGGTGATGATGTGCAGATGAAGGCACCTGGGGTTCTTATCTGCTGTCATCTGGGGGCCATTCTTCTGGCCTGTCTCGGCTACAGGTTTTCCTCGCTTGGAGTTACAGAACCCTCGAGCCCTTTATCAAACTGAAAAGAGGTGTTTGATGGCCAAGTTTAGTCATCGTTCATTATCTAGTCATAATTTGGTGTTTAAAAGGATCAAAACAGCAACCCACTACACTTCCTGGAAGTCCTTTTTCACATTGAAAATAAATGGATCCCAATTCCATAAACGTATTTTTTTTTTCTGTAGAGGAAATAGTTTTTGACATCAGTATTTCACGTGTGGGAGAATCATGGTTCAGAAAAGACTTTCAGAAGGTTGACTTGCTCCCACACTGTATGTGTGAACAGCTTTACATTTTTTAAAAAAATTTGAGACCTCCCATAAAGAAGCTTGAGTCGGTCATCCTTCTCAGGTCATGCCTCGATGTCCCCATCAGTTCATCAGAGCCCTCTTGTTTAATGTATTTATTGGTATATTTTTATCCCTACCCCCCAATCCCATTCCCTTTTCCCATAGGCAATGCTTCTAATGCGTCTGATACATGTGTCCCTGAATTTGCAGTAAAATCAATTCTCAGACCAGTTCTTATATTTAAAGCTGTCAGAGGCAAGTCGTTTGTGTGTGTGTGTGTGTGTATGTGTGTGTCTGTGTTTCAAGGATTGATCAAAATCTTGTTTGAGTAACTTGTATGAATATATATATTTCTGGTCTTATTTGGAAGTTCACATCACTTAGTGCAACAGCACACCTTATTTATTAGGGACTAGGTATACAAAATGAGAAATGGTTAGTCCCATGCCCAGAGGGACTCACACTGAGGTGTGTACACGCACGTGTGTGTAAAGTTATATGCACGGCTGATAATGATGATCACATAGGAATGATAAACTGGTGTGGGAGGGTCAACTCGCTGTGACTGAAGATAACAGGAACAGCTTCGCTTCACAGAGAGGACGAAATCTGAGCGGGGTCTCGAAGGACGAGTAGGAATTTGGCAGGCAGGGTAGTGAGAGATGCATGTGCCTGTCAGCAGGCGTGGAAGTGCAGGCTGTGTGGGGAGGGAGGAGCCTGCGATGGGGATGGAGAGGGGACAGGACTGGCAGTGAGGGAGGAAAGAAGACTGAGGAAGACGAGGGAATGATGTATGAAACCAGTAACCCTTTACGTCAAAGGCGTTTCTTAAACTGAGAGCACAGAGGTAAAGAAGGGAAGCGAGAGGTCTGTTCTCAGCACATGCAGAATAGCTCGCCCCTGGCTGTTCAACCACCCACGGTGTTAGAGATGGTATTTTATTGCCAAATTATATTACAGTGAGTTGCATTTTATCCTGACCACAATTCTCATTTCAGTAGAAATCTTGTCCAAAGCCCTCTCTTGGGTTCCTTTTAATAGGGCAGATTAGGCTATCTGAGCCTTACCTGTAGTTCGTACCTGACTCCAGAGCATCCCAGCACCAAGAACGCTGGCACGCAGCGGGACCCAATGCACAAGAGCCCAGCGACAGGTCTGCTCACAGCCGGGGAGGGAGCGAGGCCATTTCTCCAGGAAGAAGCGTGCATTTGTCACTCATCATATTTTTCCATGCACATTATTAGTCCCTGCAGTGCTAGAGAGCAAAGAAACTGCACTAAAGCGTAGAGCCCTTTAAGATGAAAGATGAAATGTTTTAAAATTTATAATCGGAGATGGTAAATTAGTCCTCCTCGTCCTTTATGGGAGAAACATTTCTTTTTCATGAGCCTGTGGTTTCAAGTTCTTCACAAACTTAACTCATATGAGCATTCCTCGACATAGGGAGGACGAGTCACCTGATACCGTGTGACATTGTGTTGCTCCAGCCCCAAGATGCTACTTGTTAAGACTTGAACTGTACTTCACCTGTGGCTGCCATTGTCCGCTTAGTCACCGGTTTCCAATACTCTTAGGTAGAAAAGGAAAAAGCAAGACAGTGGTCAGCATTTTACCCTAGTCAAAGCAACAGCCTCTGAGATTCACATCCATCCAGCCAGCTAGCCAGCCATCCAGCCATCCTTCCCGTAGAAATCTATTCAGCCCCCCTAGAATTCATAATCAAATACGCGTCATCGAAAACACAGCTGTCTGTCTACACTCGTTAAACTTTATAACATCACTAGGAACTGACAGCATGTTGCCTAGACCGGTAGAGTGGCATTGTTCTCTCCCCAAATGCGCAGCCCTAGCCATATGTAGCAGCTCGTGCCATAAGGAAGCTATTTTGTTCGCTTTCCTGAAGCGATTCTTGGGAAGCATTTGGAAGTTTTATTTTCTTCTCCTGCAGCCCATCTTGTCCACTCATTGTGGTGACAGCATGGCAAGGCTAAAGAAAGCATCCATGACTCCGCCCCACGCATAGAGCAAGCCCTGTGTTTCCTGCAGGCCCAATGGCGGTGCATGCCCTAGAGTTAGGGTTATTCTTCGCTGCCTTTGGGAATATCTCATGGTCTAGAATACAAGTGTCATCGTTCTGTCAGGTAACAGGCTGGGGCCCAAACCAACTCACCCACAAAATGGAAGGGAAACTGTTTTCAAGGAGAGTGGGAAGGAGGCAAGAGAGGGGTTGATGCAGATTAAATAAAGCGATTAAAAATAGAAGATAGAGAGATTAGATTTGAGGATTGCTTCAGTGTTTGCTGGTATAAATTGTTACCATTCTTCTTTATTGACAATGGAATAGAAACTGGTGGAGATATAAAAGGGATTTCACAGTGAAGAAAACACATACTTTCTTTTCCCCCTTCCCCTGAGAACAGCTAGAAATGCCAACCATTTATCCGAAAATTTCCTGATAGCAAGAAGACGGGGTGATGCACAGCGGTCAACTCTTTCCATCTGGTAACCTTCCTCTCTGGTTTTCAGTCAGCGACTGTGCATTGAACCTCTCTGTCCGAGAGGAGCCAGACTTATTCCAAATCCATTCCTGGGCTGCTGGTGTTAATGGATTAATTAATGAAGTCATTTAACAAATATTTACTGAGCACTCAGGGGTGAGGATTGTCATGATTTTGGGGTGGAGAAATATATTAACAGGTGTTAGAATTTGTGATTGATCGCTGGGGTTTGGGGCTGATCACCACTTATTGCTCACATTTGAATATATATTTTATATGTACCATGCAAGCTATTATCCACATGGGATACTTCTGTCTAGGGGGACAAGTGCTAAACCTGATGGCAGATGGGGATAACAGGTGTGTCGTAGGGATCCCCAGGTAAACTGGGGCTGTGGGCTCCTGATTGGTGGGGGCTCTAGCCAGTGTGTGTTTTGGCGTCAGTACATTCCTTTGCCTCAAGAGGAAGAATTCTGGTCACACTCTGAATATCTGCCTATAGTATTAGCTGCATCATGTATGAATTATCTAAATACATGAGAATTTAACTTAAATACTGGGCCGGCTATTTCCTGCCCTCTAACCCCACACATATTTCTAGGCAATTTCCTCTCATGGGAAGTTGGTGTGTTCTGGTGTAATTACCATTATAGACTAACAATAACATTTAGTGCAAAGTCAAACCCAAATGAATTTTTGGAATTTGTTTTGGTAGTTTCCTTCTATTGGGATAAATTATCTAGAGGAAAACTATCTTGGGAAGAAAATGTTTAGTGCTTTTGGTCCCTCCACAGTCATTTTCAATGAGGGGCTCGCTCTCTCCTAGTTAATTCGGTATCAAAGCCGCTTTGAAACGTGTGGGTTCACTCACCTGTGCCGACTCTTGGATTCACTACCTCCTTAGTGACTTTCTGCCGACGTGTTTGAGATTTATTTCCCCAGCCCATTTTATTATCTTATTGAGAAAATTATCTAATATGCATTTACTGCTCTATGGAAATTGTCCACATTTTGTTTCATAATAATTGGGTGGATAAGACATTATTTAGTAGATATATTTATAAGATCTTTTGTGTTATTGGGCCCTGCATTAGAATAGAATTGAAAGCAGAAATTGTGGGTCAGGCACTAAAAATTACTTGCTGATTGCTTAGAGATCATATGATTTGGGTCCTTTGTTAGATAAATTCTTAGGCTCACAAGAGGAAGCGCTGTCCGTGCATAATTATTGTTATTCACATTTCATAAATTAAAGTTCTTTGTTTTGTACAGTGTGTTCTTTATCCACCTCTTTAACATTGGTACATATGAGAATAGTATTGGGTGGTGCATATATAACCATCCATTGGATGGTATTAGAGTCAATTAACAAATAGTTTGCCTTGAAGAAAATATCCTGTAATATGATTTGCTTAAAACTGTGTCCAAGGTCTTCAGTTGTGCTTTTTCCCTCAACTTACTGAGAATTCATTTGAAAAACATGTCCACAAGAGGGTAGCCACTGGAGAACTGAATGGTAACAATGAAAGGAAATGAGGACAATGAAGTAAACAGCTATTTCTGGCTTTCAGCTCCAAATGGGCATGAACAGAAGGAGAGGGGTCCCAGGGTCGGGGGGAAGGAGGCGGGGGAGCCATAATTTTTAAATGTTACAAAAGAAATGTAGAGAAGACGTTAGATTGGAAATCCTCGAATGGATTCTAGGGAAATCTGTGTTGTTCTGTGTTAAACAAGGGGATCTTTATTTTGATTCACTTAAGCTTTTGGGCAAGTAGTGAGCATGAGGTTCAGTGATGGTTCAGTTTTATCAACAATTCCTTCATCGTTGTTTATTTTAGGGGACTCTATTCTGGTTAGACACTTTATATAAATTGTAGAATTGTAGTTATAAATAATGCACTCATCTACCCTGTTACTCAGTAAGTGTTAGCTGAACACCTACTAAGTGCTCAAGTTGTTCTAGATACCGAGGTGAGACAGCCACTGAGCAGACGTGGCAGGTGGTGATGAAGTGTTATGCAGAGAATAGAGAAGAGCAAGTAGGAGAGAGAATGTTGGGGAGATGAGAGGGTAGGGATGGTTTTATTTTATGTGGGGTGATGAGGGAAGGCCTCTTTGATAAAGTAACTTTGGAGCAGAAATCCAAAGGAAATAAGGAGTTCATGGGGGTTCCGGTAGAAGGGTTTTCTAAGCTGTGAGATAAGCAGTCGGAGATCTCGAGGTCTGTCATGCTAGTGTGGCTGGACCAGAGAGTGCAGAGGAGAGGGATGGAGCTGAAGTCAGAGAGATTGTGGGAGGGGGTAGCCAAACTGGTCCTTGTAGACCACTAAGGGCACTTGAGTGTCCCTCTGGGTGAGACTGAGTGCGATAGGAAACCCTAGGATAGTTCTGAGCAGAGTTGTGACGTGAGTTGATGTGGTGTAAAAGGATGGCTTCACCAACAATACGGAAAGTAGATGGTAGTAAGCGAGGGTAGATGCAGGGTAGAAAGCAAGGGAAGACCAGTCAGGAGGCTATTATAATGGTCAAAGCAAGAGAAGACGGCAGCGTAGACCAGGCGATAGGAGAACAGCAGGTGAGAAGTCATTAGATTCTTCCAATATTTCTAAGGAACTATTTCTAAGGAAGTATTTATAGGACTTGCTGATGGATTGG
This sequence comes from Phyllostomus hastatus, assembly GCF_019186645.2. Lineage (NCBI taxonomy): Eukaryota > Metazoa > Chordata > Mammalia > Chiroptera > Phyllostomidae > Phyllostomus > Phyllostomus hastatus. The sequence goes on along the minus strand of NW_025334004.1, from coordinate 23,925,529 downwards.
AAGTGTGGAGTAAAAGAAAGAGGAGAATTGTGGATAACTCCATTTTTTTTTAGCAAATGAGAGAATAGCGTGTCATTTTCTGGGACGAGGAAGAGTGTAGCAGGAGAAGGTTTGGGGCATGCAGGAGTCAAACATTGTGGATTTTAAGTTTGAGATGTCTCTTAGGCATTCTATTATGAAGATATTTGTAATGCCCATTTTACAGATAGAGAAAACAAGGCACAGCAAAGTAAAGAACCGTGCCTGAGATTATCTCGTTCACAGGTGGCAATCACAAGCCCCGCGGGCTGAACCCGTTCTCCACCTTGCTTTCTACCCGCAGCAGTGCCGAGCTCTCGCTTGACTGTTAAGGAGTAGTTACATGGATACAGACCTAAAATTACACTCAGCCCTTAAAGGCAGCCATGAGGCTGATATGGCCCCTGGTGAAAATGAGTTTGACACTCCTGAAGCAAATAAGTGGTGGATCAGGATTTAAATTCAGGTCATGCTAATGCCGGAGTACGTTTTACCCATCACAATGCTGCCTCTTTATATTAGGCGGAAACGCATGCCAGAAAATAATCTATCTGGTTTTCATTTCTTAATTATTTATGATTTCCCATTATGTGAGATAATTCTCTGCATTTTTAAACATGGCTTATGTTTAAAGGGGGAAAAAGCCTGTCATCACATTATTCCAAAGTGTACCATTTATCAACAATATCGTTGTTAGCATTGCAAAAACACCACTGAAACATGAAGAAGCATATTCCATGGGTATAGCATTCACTCGTTCATTCATTCATCTGATGAAATCACAGAGTTCTTGCTCTGAGCCAGGCTTGGGGAGAGGGGGGATATTCATGCCTCTACTTACAGAACCCCCAGACTAATGCAGGTAAGAGACCTGTGTACAGAATTTGTAACACATTGTGACCTGATGTGATGGTGGCACGTACAAGGTGTTGCAGGGGCGCAGAGGAAGGGCCCTGGGACATCCTGATTGGGGGGATGTGGGACCAAAGCAAGTGATATCGGAATGGGGCCCTGAAGAGTGAGTGCAACTTGTCAGATGGAGAAGTGGTGGAAAGGATTCCAAACACAGGACACAGCATGTTTTTAAAATTTTAAAATGATAATTAAGCATATTAAACACTAGGAATTAAGACATTTGAAGTTAAACATAAGATGCATGAATCGAGGAAAATTTTTAAATTGCATTGAGAGACATGAAAGATTTAAGCCATTGGAGAGACCCACTATGCTCTTGGATGAGATGACACACTATTGCAAAAATGTTCATTTTCTTGAAATATCTCTATATAAGAAATAAAGTTCCAATTAAAATGTCAACAGAATCTTCTTTTAGAGACATGGAGAAATGATACTATTATTAATTTTGTAAAACAACATAAGTGAAATTCTGAAAAAGAAGAGTAGTTTAGTGAGAGTAGCCCTGTGGAACATTAAAACACAATGAAACTGTTTTGCCGGGGCCTCTGATCCTCTCCAGCCCCCCAGACCCAGCTCCCCCTCCTGTCCTGGTCAGGAATCTCTCTGAACTACTTTGGCCAGAGGGTCTTTACCATAGCACAGCTGATACGAAGGTGTAATTTAGAAAACTAATAAAAAGCTAAAAAGCAAAAAGTTTATTTTCAAGCCTAAGAGCTACAATCTTACTGCCCAGGGAAACGTTATTTTTTCTTATCCTCACCCATGGACATATTTTTTTTCATCGCTTTTAGAGAGAGGGGGAAGGGGGAGAAACATCGATGCAAGAGAGAAGCATTAATAGGCTGCCTCCTGCACACCCCCGGACTAGGGATCGCACGTGCCCCTACCGGGATTCGATCCCACAACCTTTCAGCCACGAGATGACACTCTGACCAACGGAGTCACACTGGTTTAGATCAGGGAAACTCTTTTGATATAAAAGAGGAAAATACATATATAGTTATACCCAAGCTGAACAATTTAAATAATATAAATGAAAAGTGAAAGTTCTCTATCCCGCAAAGTAACAAATATTCTCGGTTTTTTGAGATTCACTTCAAGAGAAAAGTTATGGATATGCAAAGACACTAAAACTGATCCATTAATTACCTATAAAACTACTACCTACCTACCTACTTATTTTTTAAAAAACATTGCCTTTTTTACATTATATATCTTGAGCTCTTTCCATAGTAGTGTATACAGAAATAGCTCTTTTTTTTATGACTGCACAGTGTTCACGCATATGGTCACACCAGACCTGATTGAATAGCCCTTTGTTGATAGATACTTTGTTTGCTTTTGTAGTCAGTGCTGCACCGAACATCTTTGTGCTGAGGTTTTTAGGACGCAGCCACAGGTATTGGACGGTATCTCGCAATGAGGTTTTGCTGATGGCTCAGAGAAAACGGTAAGGGAACACGGTAAGGGAATGGGGACCATGTCAAACACCCGCCGTGGCTGGCTTGCCCTGACCCCTCCTGCGCTCCCTCCTGCCGCACCCCATGCGGTCTCTGCCCAGCCAGGACCGGCTTATTTCTGCGGCACCAGAAAATGTTACAGAAGTTTGTTTCATTCTTGTCCACAGGACAGACCCCTTCTAGCCCAAAGAACAAAAAGAATACTTATCTTCTCTCACTTCCTCTCAAGCCAACCTCATTGCCTGTTATGCGATTCATTTTCTCTAGATGGATCCATCGTTTTTAGGACAAGATAGTAACAAAACAAGCAGGTGCTGATGTATTTCCCAAAGCTTGGATTATTTATTCTTCTTCGTGGCCCCTTGTTACCCACAGTTAGAAAAAACAACGCCTGAAAATTCATTCTTTTTTAGGTTGAGAACAAATGACCCCATTTTAAAATAAGCAAAACGGCAGGCGCTGCGCAGGGTGGGGAGAGCTGGACGCGTTGGGATTCCGGAGCGGGGGCCTGGAGCGTCACCGCCCCAGCGGCGTGGGCGTGGGCGCACCGCACGCCCCGACCCTCCTCCCGGAGTCCCGTTCCCAGCCCCAACTAGTCCCGGATGGCCACTTTCGCTTCTGCGAGATACGATTCCTGGTTTACTAGCAGACCTGGAACCATTGCCTAGAAACCCGTGTTGGCTTTGCTGTCCTCCAGCCAACGAAAATGAAACTACGTCTTGAGTGGGTTGCAGTGTACCATTTCTAATGATGTTTATAACATTTTCTGGTTGAGGACCGCAAAGCTAAACCTAAGAGTGGGCCCCCTTGGCTCTTAGAAAGGATCAAATGATGTCCATTATGTTTGTTGGATTAATTTATTGAGAAGCATTGACTGATAAGGCTTACTATAAGAATATCAACTCTAACTTATGAAAATTTAAATACCAACTTTCGTATGGAGGAAAAAAGGACTAGGAAAATGTTGGCATCTTTGTTTTTTTCCATGTCTCTTCCTGTTGTTTCTGGTAACAAACAAAAATATCTAGCGTTTGTTCAGCAAAGAGGAAATGCAAAGGCAAGAAATGGGGATTATCTACCTGAGCGTTCATTCAGAGAAGCACTGTGTACCTGAGACAGCTCTTGACCTTGTAGGGAAGCATCCGTGACTTAATGTTTTTCCGTCTCTGCCTTTTAATGGATTTGGTAGTGAAGTCAGGTTCTCCATCGAGTACTTCAGTCTGTGGAATCTGATGGTCAAATTAGACAACATCTTTCTCAACTAAGAAAAGGAAGTATTGATCGATAAGTCAGGGAAAAGGCTCTTAGGTACACATTGGCTATTTTTATAGTAAACACAATGGTTTCCACTTTTGTATTATTTATTGCAGAATAAAATGGTCTGCAAGACATTGATGGTGGCATGCTAAATGCCATCTAAAAATGTGACTTTAATGACAGCACAATTTTTTAAAAATTATTTTACTGTCTTATTGACTAGGTTACATGAAAGGGGTGACAACTAGTTGAAATTGATTTCATTAGGAGAATGTCAGAGGGAAGATGTTTTGTAGGAAACTGTTGTCACATGCAATATCCTTTAAAAATTCAGTGGAATGCTTTTGGAGGTTATGATTATTGATGACGTAGAGCTATGGCAGAAGGGATGTACCCTGTCTACCCTTGGGTTTGTACAAAACATTATCAATAACATTTTCACATTCCTAATCTGACTCTTTTCAAATTTATTTCCTAGTCTTTCCCTGGGTGTTGTGTTCTGCTTAAACTACATTACACATACATGTGCTCCTGTTACGAATAATGTCGACATTTACTTCTCTATAGCAATGTTGGTGATGGTTTCATAAGGTCATGACCAATGACGGAGAACCTGGTGGGAATTGTCTGACAGGCTTGACTTTACTTGGGGAGCTTCATTCATGGCTACTGTGCTACCCGAGTAGTAGGAACAACAGCGGAGTAAAACCCATCTGTCCTGTGTCTAGTACATCCATTTCACAGATACTTACTCAGCACCTATTGTTTTAGGAGCAGTGGCTGCAGCAGTGTCTATGACAGAGGTTGCATTTTGAGTTATTTATGTAAAAGTTATATTTATGAAATATAAGCAAATAAAATATATAGCATCTCAGATGGTGATGAGCGGTCTGAAGAGACGAAGCAGGGGTGGGTGGGGGGTGGAGAGTGGGAGATGGACAATCAGGGACGGCTTCGTGGCCAAGATGACATTTAGACAAAGAGAAGGAGGAGGGAAAACAAATCGTGCAAGGATCTGAGGTAGGGAATTCTTCTTTAGAGGGAACAGCCATTGCCACCTGAGTCGGGAATGTGCTTGGACTCTTTCAGGCACAGTGAGGCTGGTGGGAGGGGCCGGAGGGAGGGCAGAGGGGCTGGGAGGTCTGGGGGAACGGGGGTCGGTCCTGTGCTGTCTTCTGAACCCACAGAAGGACGTCAGCTTTTACTCTGAGTGAGATGGGAACCCCTGGAGGGTGCTGAGCAGAGGAACACACTTTTGTTAAATGTGGACCTGAACTGAATATACCTTTAAAGAAAACAAGAGAAGCCCTGATCTATGGCTTTGGCTTGTTTGGTTATATAGCCTTCGGTGGTCCTTGGGTTTTGTGGGGGTGTAGGGCCAGAACTAGGGTGAGGGGAGTGGGGCGTGCCCTGGAGAGTGACGCCTCCTTCACTTTTGCACCGTCAGCACCTCACTCCCCTCGCCCCATCACCCCAGTGCTGCCCTGCATGTATGTGTGTGTGTGTGTGTTCGTTGTTTTAATTTGCGAATAACCGTATGAATTGAATTTGGTTCTGGCTCCCGTTTACCACTCACAGCTAGCAAACAAGCTGTGTGCACTGTCCCACAGATCACTTACGTTGTTGGGACAAGAAAGAAGCGAATGTAGCCGACAGCGCGTGGGTGGTCGTCGCCCGACGTTTGGCACAGAGCACTTGATGTCCTCCAGAAGAATAACTACGAGAGGAAGGCAAACCCCTTCCTTCTGTGAGTGCAGAAAGGAAAAGCTGTAAAACTAGATAACCACCCCGTAAATGGTGTGGCGGGGCTCAGAAATCAAGATGCCTGATGATAAATCATTATATTTTCAGCCTACCCATGGATTTTGGAATGCTCCATCAATTAAAATTTTAATTCTGGTATGTTTTTTGGAGATAGCGACCAATCGCCCTAGGACAGAGATTACGTGCAGGTGGGACGGCTGTCAGAAATCTCAGCTGCCATCCTTGCCTGCTCTTCTGTGATAGGCGCCAGGACAGTTCAATTGTTTTGAAAGCAGATAAAACGGAAGGAAGAGATGAATTCATTGGCCGTACATACACATTGAACAGAGCGCGAGACAGGCACCCTCGGCCCTTACGACCTCCGAAGGCCTGGGGCTATATTAAAACATGCAGAGATAACGTTTTCATTGTTGTCTTTGCGTCTGTCTCTGTACGTCTGACAGTAGAAGCACAATTTCGGAATTGAATTGCACTTTTTTTCTGGATCACATTTGTATAGGTTGCATATTGTGAGCTGGTCACATCTATTTTCAGGTATGTGTGCTTTTTCAGAACTGAAAAATGATACACATCAATGATAGCTGCAAAAATAGACCACGTCTTCAAACTTAGCTCATGATTCCTGTTGCATTGAAAATTATTCAAGCACAGGACTTCACATGATTTATCATTTCTTCCTCATCGTTTTGGCAATTCAGCAGTTCAAGTGTGATATTATGTCTAATAAAGTGTGATCAATGTCTAGTAATGCCGTTTAAGTAATTAATTTCAGGTAATGCTCTTCCGTAATTTCAACAATGTAAAGAAAGCACTCAGAATTGTCAACTGGGTCATTTGTACAAATGGGCACCTGTCATCAGTATCATTCACATCCCCTTTTCACTCCGTGCTGTGAATCCCCGCTTGCTGACTTTCCACAGGTCGGCCTTGGCCGTGTGGCTCCCTTATCAGCAAGCTTCCATGACGCCCCGTGCCCCTTGCATTACCTTCAGATTCCTCCACCATTGCATTCAAGTTTCCTTTTGTAGATAAGTACCAGGGTGTATTTTTTTTCTTTTTTATTGAATTGATTGGGGTGACATTGGCTAATATAATGATATAGGTTTTAAGTGTACAACTCTGTAGCATGTCGTCTGTGTGTTGTATTGTGTGTTCACCACACGACAAGTCAAGTCTCCTTCCGTCACCATTTATCCCCTTTTACCCTCCTCTGCCTCTCCCATCCCCCGTTTCCCTCTAACACCAGGCTGTTTTCAATTCTTTGGGACGGAAGCGGCGAATGCGTTGGCTGTGCACACACGTTGAGCAGAGAGGAGAGACAGGCGCGCCCACAGCAGAAATGACTTCTGAATTAACTAATTCTCTGCAGCTGGATTGCGTGGCTGCCACGGTTCCCCATACAAAACACTTCCATGACCCTCCCCCGCCACGCTGCCTCCATCGCTGTGAATCGCCTTCAGATTCCTCTCACGTGGTTGTCAAAGCCTCTTAGGACCTGGATGGTTCACTTCACCTCTCCGAAACCTTTGCTTACAGCTGTGTTTTCTACCGTTTCCACTCGGAATACCCTTCTCTTCATGAATTTCTGACAAGATGCTGTCTATTTTTTAAGGCCCATCATATGTGCTATAATGATTTTTATTTTATTTATTTATTTACTTACTTATTTACTTATTTATGTATTTATTCCCATCCCTTTCCTCTAATCTGTATGACCATTTGTCTCACATATTGTTTCTGTAAATGCTTGAGTCTCTTTCTGGGCTCTCTACGTTACTGTGTCATTTACAATCCATTCACTGTAAGCCATGATGACTTTTGAGAGAGAGAAAGAGGGGACCTGCTTGTTTTCGGAGTCTCTTGAGTAATAGTAATCTTCTTTGCAGTATAGAGACTTAGGTGCTTTCTAAATTGCATCCCTTGTACTTAGCAGGCAACCACTTTTTTAAGCTACCATTCGTTGATTCCTCTCTGTGTGCCGGGCCATGAGAGGCAATATAGCATGGTAGTGAGAGTGGAGGCCCGGCCCTCCCGGGCTCAAACCCCAGCACTGCCACTTACTGCTGGGCAACTGTGGGCCAGAAGCGCCCTCACGTCTCTGCGCCTGTTTCCTCACCAGTAGCAAGTGCCTCATAGGGTTGCTGAGGAATTACGCGTGGTCATACTGTGCTTGGCAATAACAAACACCCAATTAATATTAGCAATTACTGCTTACAAACATTATATTTTATCCTAACAAAACTCTATTTTGAAGATGAGGCGAGTAAGACTTGGGGCGGTTAAGCAACTTGCCCGAGGTCACACAGCTAGGAAACGGCAGAGCTGAGGTTCAGACCTCGGCTGTCGGACTGCACTGTGTGTCTTGTCCTTTAACAGAAATTTAGCACGGTGCTGTGTACCCACCAGGAGCTTAATAAATATTTCTCGAGTTGAAATTATGAAACAACAAAACATAACAAAAAAAAGAGCATGAGTTTTTGAGTTAAGATTTCGCCTCTGCCTCTTACTGGTTATGTGAACTTCAGGACGCGAATCTTCCTCGCCTCAGACCCTCCTCCTCTGTGCAAGGGCGACAGTACTAACTCTGTCCCCGAGTCTGGGGAGGGCGTGTGCAGATCAAGTGAGCTAGTCGGTGTCCACTGCCTCCCGTCGGGAAAGTGCTGGGTGAGTGCGAGTCCTTTCCCTCACTTTATTACTTGTTGGTTAATTAGTATCATTATATGAGTCAAATTAAAATACTGTGAGAGCCCTGACCAGCGTGGCTCAGATGGTTGAACATCATACTGCAAAGCAAAAGGTCGTGGGTTCGATTCCCGGTCAGGGCACGTGCCTGAGTTGCAGGCCCGGGCCCTGTTTGGGGTGCATGCAGGAGGCAACTGATCGGTGTTTCCCTCCCACATCAATGTTTCTCTCCCTCTCTTTCTCCTTCCCTACCCCTCTCTCTAAAAATAAATAAATCTTCAAAAAATTTTTGAAAAATACTGTGAGAGTTAGGATTCTGATTAAAGCAGTCGCACCAGTTTTTCAAAGAAGAAAATGCTGGTCATTGTTATTCTATAATGGCCGTGAAACCTGAGGGAGGCTGCCGCATGTGAGTTAGTGGCGTGGTTTAGAATTTTGAAAATATCCCTTGTGTGTTGCCTGAAGTTATATCGATCAAAGACTGGCTTGTGTTAACCAGCATCCTCTTTCACAATGCAGGGTCATGGAAAGGTCTTATAAATGATTTCATTTAATGACTGTTTTTCTTTTGACTTGACTTAAATCAGCCAGCATTGAGGAGAAAGGAGGTTTGGTTTGGAGGAGGAAGCTGGAGGGCAAAGCAGCTTTTAAGCTGCAGGGATAGGCCTAAGCAGGAATGAAGTAGCACACCGGAGCGTGTGCCCGGGGCCCCCTAAGGGAGGTGAGAGAGAGCCGACAGTCAGAGCAGCCCCCAGATCGGATCGCTAACCCTTAACTGACATCTGACTGCAACTCTGAGCTTCTTCCCCAGCCTGATCCCATGGCACAAATCCATCTAACGGAAAAAGCTCCTTCCTGTGACGGGGCCACAAAGTTTGTGATTAAAAGATACCGCTTTCACCTTGACTGATGTGGCTCAGTTGGGTCTTGTCCCACAAAACAAAAGGTCATTAGTTCAATTCCAGGCCCGAGCCCATGCCTGCATTGCAGGTTCGGTCCCCAGTCCGGGCACATGCAAGAGGCAACTGCTCGATGTTTCTCTCCCTCTCTCCTTCCTTTGTCCTCTCCCTAAAAATAAATACATAAAACCTTTGAAAAGGAAAACAGACACTGCTTTCTAAAAACTTATAGCAACATGAAGTTCCTGATCAGTGGACACCTTAGTCTAGACTTCAGTTTCCTTCTCAGCAGGGGAAGAGTTTGGGTGGTTTCTTCTTCTTTCTCCTAGGAATCAGCCCGCTTTGCGGCAATTCTGCTGTATTATATCCATCTTTGACTTTCATTCAGTGTCTTCTGACGTAACACGTCAAGTGCTGGCCTTGACGATCCAGTGGAGTGAGCGTTCCCTTCTGCCCGACGTGCCTGCAGGTCGAAGAACGGGGAGGCCTGTGCCCAGCTCTCTTTGAGTACTTGATCTGGCTGCATCGATCTGGTTGAGATGCCAGGACTGGGAAGCCAAAGTGCAGTTCGTTGACATAATAAGCCTCGAAGTAACCATTTTTACAAATGCCAATAATTTACTATTCTCTCTCTCTCTCTCTCTTTTAAAGCATAGGAAAAATCAGCCTGCTCGCACAGATGCATGCCTAATTCTTTGTTTGCTCTTGTGTGCCTGTAAGTCCCTAGTCATCAACCACAGGGGTAGATGGGAGGAGCTTCAGCTCTCCTGGGGCCTGTTCCATCACCACCATCACCCTTACCTAACACCCTTGATGTACTGTTAGGGGCCACGGCAGGCAGGGACTTCCAATCTGGCCTCATTCCCTATTCATTCAACTGACACTAGTGATAAACACAGATTTACAAGAGCATAAGGAAAATACATAAAAGCCTAGAAGTAAAATGGATCAGTTTAGGAGCAGGATGTCACTGAACTAAATGAGCTGGCCCTTGGTCAGATATACTCTTAGAGGTGGTCAGGATCAGGCAGGATCAGGGAGTTAATAATAACGCTGGAGAGTGAAATCGATGAGACCCTTGGTTTAGATGCTGTCTGATGCTGAAGCCCTCTACGTGAATTTTATGAAAAGAGGGACTGAAGGAATGATCAGAAAGAACACATTCTATTTTTCCTCTGCTTTTAGTATATGTTGAACATTGCACAAAAGGGCATGATTGTTTATCACCCATTTCCTTTGAAAAAGGTTCTAAAACGGGAGTCATCTCTATGTTTGAGGATACGGGTAGGTTCTCAAGTGAGGTTCCTTCTAAACGTAAAGGTAAATGGGATTTCCGGGCTCTATCCAGACACCTGCAAACCCAGGCTGGCATTTCATGCGACAGCTGTATAAAGGCAAGTGCAAGCCCAGTCCCCCCCCCCAGGACCCACCAGCCAGCAAGCACAAATGAGGGCAGATTTATGTAAGTACCCCGAATTTTGCTGGCTCAGGAGCCCTCACATGAAAAATTAGAAGAACTCAGCATTTTCCCCTCTGGAAGTCTCTGCCCCACCTTTTCTGGCAGAACCAAGGAAGTGTCTCGTACGTGCCGTGAATAATTTCGCATGTTCTAGTATAAGCTCCTGATCACTTGTCACTGCACTCAATTTACAGCTGGCCCTTGAAACAATGTGAGAGTTAGGGGCACCGACCCTCTGTGTAGTTGAAAATCTGTGTATAACTTTTGAGTCACCCCAAAACTTTGCTACTCATAGCCTGCTGTTGACCCAAAGTCTTGCCTATGACATAAACAGTCAATGAACATATTGGGTATGTTAAGTGTATTATATGCTGTATTCTTACAATAAATCAAGCTCGAGAAAAGGAAATGTTACTAAAATCATGAGGGAGAAAAAATACATACACCGTATGTATGTGCTGAAAAGAACCTGTCCCAAAACTGGACCCATGCGGCTCAAACCCATGCTGTTCAAGGATCAACAGTACTTTTGAGACACCACTCACAAAATACCACCCCAAAGCTTGAAGCCAAGTGCTTTACAAATGTCACTTTGTCTCTGAAAGAACGAATCCTCGCAGCTACTAGACGGGGTAGCATTAGTTAGCATATCCGTTTTATAGATGCAGAAACAGAGGCACTGGGGTTGTAGACTTACAGGGCTATTAAGTGGCATTTCTCAGAATCACTCATTTAACTGATGCAACAGGTACTTTTTGTGCGCCGGCCGTCTCTGAGGTGCTGTTCCAGTGCTGGGCGGTGGCCGTGAACAGCACGGTTAGGGGCTTCTGTTCTCAGGTTTGTAATCCTCGGGGGGCCGAGGGAGATGGAGACTGACAAAGACACAAAAAAGATAATTTCAAATAGTGGTAGAGACTATGATGAAAGGAAACCACGGTGAGGTGAAAGAGAGTGACTGGAGTGTGGGCGGGCCTCTCTGGTGCTGGGGAAGCCGTTTGGAGAAGGCACCTACCTTTGGGCTGAGATCAGAATGAAAAGGGGAGCCAGCCCCCGAAAGATCGTGAGAACCAGTGTGACAGGCAGAGGGGACAGCAACCGGGGAGGTCCTGAGCAGAGAGGAGCTGGGTGTGTTTCGGCGGGGTCTGTGTGGCCAGAAGGAAACTGGAGAGGAAACTGGAGGGAGGCCGGCCGGGCTAGGTCGGGTCTCGTGTGCTGTGGTCACAGAGCCTGATTTTGTCCGGACAGAAATAAAAGCCCCTTGGAGGGGAGGGGGTTTCAGGGGCTCAAAGTCACTGAATCAGGAAGAGGTTTTGTTTCGTTGCTGTTTTTTTCTCACATTCAACTCGCTGCTCTGGATGTTTTACGGGTGGAAGCAGGTGATACAGAGTGTGCAGAACATGGTATTCTTGTTTTGCTTTGCTTGTAAATGGTTGGAAATAAACTCATAAAATGCAGTGATGAGACACAAGATACTGTGTCTCTCCACATTTTCTGTGTGTTTGGAATGAAAGACAGTTGTTCGTCATTAGAGTTCTTAAGCACTTGGCAATTAACTGATTTTTGTAATATTTAAAATTAAATAAACACAGCCTTGGCTGGTGTACCTCAGTGGATTGAGTGTGGGCTGCGAACCGAAGGGTCGCTGGTTCGATTCTTGGTCAGGGCACATGCCTGGGTTGCAGGCCAGGTCCCCAGTGGGGGCCATGTGAAAGGCAACCAACCACACATGATATTTCTCCTCCTCTCTTTCTCCTTCCCTTCCCCTCTCCCTAAAAATAAATTTAAAAATAAAAAAAAATTTAAATGAACACAGCAATGATAAAATATTCAGCAGGCTTCAAAAAACACTCAGTAGAAGGGTTTTAAGCAGGGGCATGATGCAATTTGACTCACATCTTAAAGCTTCACCTTGGCTGCTTTGTAGGTTGCCTGTTACAGGGAGGCAGGAGAGACGTCAGCGGGGACAGTGGGGGAGCCTTCTCTGTGATGTAGGGGAGGAGGGTGGTGGCTTGGAGGGGGTTGGGGCAGTGGAGGGAAGGCAAGCAGGCAGACTCACAGAGCGTGTTGGAGAGGGAGTTGACAGGGAATTGCTGATGGGGTGGAGTTAGACCCAGAGGGAGAGGGCACCTGGGGAGAGGACGGGTGTGGTTCTGTTTAGGGAGAGAGGGAGATAGACAGAACAGGTTTTGGAGCAGGACCAGCATCCTGAATTTGGTTGGAATGTATTAATTTGAGATGCCTCTGAGACGTGCAGGAGGGTGGTCAGGCAGGCAGCTGGACCTGTGTGTATCTCAGGGGAGGGTCCGAGGAGAGCTTTAAATGGAGGATTTGTCAGCATGAAGCTTGGGGACATTGCCCAGGATAAGAAGATGGAGAAGAGGCTGGCATTCTCTAGAACAATGCTGCTCAAAGCTGGTCCACGGCCTGGTGCCCTCCCGCATCCCCTGTTAACGGTCCCCAGTGCAATAAACAACATAATTGAGAGTAAGGTTTTGGAACTTTTATAGCAAGCGTGGTATTCTCTACGCTTTTTGATTTCATTGTTCCATAATCCACTTTTATTGCATCTTATAATAGTAGCGTTCCGCAGTGGGTTGTAAATTAAATAAAAAGACACCTGGGCTCCGGCCAGTGTGGCTCAGTTGGCTGGAGCGTCCTCCTGCAGACTGAAAGGTTGTAGGTGCGCTCTGTGGTCAGGGCACAGACCCAGGTCCTAGGTTCGATCCCTGGTTGGGGTGTGAAGGCAACCAATTGATGTTTCTCACATTGAGGCTTCTCTCTTTTCCTCCCCCTTCCTCTTTCTCTAAAAGCAATGAAAATCTGTCCTCTGGTGAGGAGTGAATGAATGAATGTGTGAATGAATGAAAAAATACCTGACCCTTCTCCCCAGATAGGTGAGGAACACTGCTCTGAAGTTTGGAGGTTGACCATAGAAGGAAGAGATAGAAACGGAGCCTGAGAATCATTGGCCCGTGAGGTAGAAGGGAAACCTTGACTCTCTTTGATTCGAACCCAGTCGGCCTGACTCCAAAGCACAGCCGCTTCCCTGCGATTCCATGCCGCCCTCCTCCCCAGGCAGTGACCGCAAGGAGGCCGAGACATGGCCCTGGGGGATCCCGTCACGGAACATGTTTCTGTGCCCCAGGAGCGTCTCTTGGTTTCCTAAAGGACCCAGTTTGGTTGCCCGTAGGGGCTGCGTCTCTGATAATCCTTATGGAACTGAAAAGAGTCCTCCCCAGCTTCTTGTCTCAGTTTGCCACGTGAGTCCCCGGAGGAACCCTATTCCTACTTTAGGTTTTTATATTTTATAAAGTCCCTGCAGAAAGCATCAGCCCCTCCTTCCATGGAGGTCTTTGCCCGTCCGGCAGGGCTGAGAAAGGGACGGTCCTGCCTCCATCGCCCAGGGTCTCGCATCCTTCCTGCGGATCAGCCCACACGAACCAGAGTCCGCGCCCTGCAGCAGGAGGCGGAGGCAGCTGGCAGCCTGGCTCAGCCAGGCCTGCCCTTTCACACCAGCGCCAGGGTTTTAACGTATCGTTTAAGCGTGTCTTCAACTATCAGTTAGCTCCCTGGGATAGTTTTCGTAAACGGCTAATTTGATTTTTAGAAGGTTGAGAATTCCCCATGCTTGGGAAAAAGAGAAAAATAAAGAGAAGACAACTAAAAAATTATCTTACCACTTGCAGCAATTGAAAATTGAGTGTAAAAGCATTATTTTGCAGGAAACTCCAAGATGGAAATGTCTAATTTATGCGAGAAACCTGGCCGTGTATTTGAGTTTGGCAGCGTGAACTTTAAACAGTACACGTGGTTCCACTATTGACCTTTAGTTTTGCAGAGCTCTAAAGCATTTGACGCCTTTAATAGCTAATTGAACCATGCAGATGGAGGATATTTCCATACAGACCCCCAGGACCTGGAGTCTATAACCCTCAGACTGTCTAAGTTTCATTGCCACTAAATCAAAGCCGATGGAATATAAATTCTTAGTTCTAGAAGCTGTTTTAAATCTTCATTTTTAAGCAATGTTACTTTCAAGTTGCCTTTTTCCTAGTTGCTTTAAATTTGCTTTAACCACATTACTGTTACTACCTACATCCTCACTTATAGTGATAGTGATAATAATTTTAAAAGTATACTACTTCTTGGTAGCAGTAGTAATTGTAGTAATTACAAAAATGAACATTCATTGAGGTGTTATGTGCCAAGCAATGTTCTAAAGTTTTTACACAGATTAACTGATTCACAATCCTTAACATTTGATATGTCTTAGATATGTCTTTGAGCTGCTATAGCAAAATACTAGACACACTGGGCAGTTTATAATCTGAAATTTATTGCTCACAACTCTGGAGGCTGGGAAGTCCCGGATCAAGGCACTGTCACTGGTCACGTTTTGGTTAAGCATCCTCTTCCTGGTTCGTCGCTGGCACTTTCTGTCTCTGTCCTCACGTGGTGGGAGGGAGCTCTGTGGGGTGTCTTTTATAAGGGCGCTAATCCTATTCTCGAGGGCTCCACCCTCACGACCCATCGCCCCCAAAACTCCACCTACCAATATTATCATCTGTGGGGGTTAGAGTTTTAACATATAAATTTGGTGGGGACACAAACATTCAGACCATAGCAAAATCGATATAATATTATGCCCCCATTCAGAAGATGAGGAAACTGAGGCACAGGGAAGCTAAGTAACTGGCTCAAAGCCACTGACAGGAAGAGATTCTCTTTTTTTTTCTTATTCAACTTGCTGGACTGGATGTTTTACTTGTGGGAGCGGGTGATATGTAGCATGAAGAATATGATACTTTTGTTTTGTTTGCTTATAAATGGCTGGAAATAAACTCAAGTAATGCAGTTATGGGACACAAAAGTAAATTGTATATCTCTGCTTTGTTGTGGGGGGAGGGGAACCAGAGATAGTTGTTAGTTGTTGGGCTCCTTAAGTATTTTGCAACAAATGACTTTTATAATATTTAAAATTAAGTTAGCATGGCAACTGTAAAATATTCAGGGGGGGGTTCAAAAACAGTGGAGCCTTTATTTTATAATGCAAGATATAAAAATTGAGTACTTTTCTATTTGTCTTAGAGCATTCGTATTTTATAAGAACGGAATCGGCTTGAGATAAGCTAGCTTTCTGACAACATTAGTGAAATCTGTGAAAATTAAGGGTAGAAGCAATCTGCTTTGCCCTAACAGTAACCCTAAGTGTCCTTGATAAACATGGAAAGTCTACAAGTTATGAGTAGGTTGTGGTTTGTGTGTTTGACAAAAAAAGGTAATTTTTCCTACTTATGTTTGGTTACAGTTTTCTATAGACAACTTTCATGTCTATAAAAACCTCTACAGGATTCTTTTCATGGCCACACAATATTTCAATGAACGAACACATCGTAATATAAAGACATACTGCCGACTCGTTTCCCTGAGAAGCTGTATCATTTTAAATTCTCCCTAACGATTTATAGTAATGGCCTCACAGTCTCTGGATTTTAACTGAAAAGAACCTGTCAGTTATTTGTGAATATATGAATCTTATTTGAACTTACGTGACCTTGCTTAGGAGTGATTTTGACTTTGCCTGGCAGGTTTTTGTTTTTTTGTTTTTTTTTTTCTTGTGGTGGGGGGATGAGGTGGGGGACAGGAGCAGGTGCTTCCATTTCTTTCCCAGAAGATATTAACTGTTTTTCCGATGCATTGTATGTTGTACATATCCCTTCCCAGTTATTGACTGCTCTTTTGATTTTATATCTAGTGCTCTTTTATTATTTTAAAGGATTTACATTAAGGATAAACTTATGGAGGTACTGTCTAGTAGATTTCTTTGGGGGCCATGGAGAGGAGTAAGCTCCTGCTAAGTGGCTTCCAAAGTGCTGCGCCGGCATCTTTCCCGATTTGCAGTGTGTACATCTCCTCGGAAAAGCAGAACCTTTCCTTATTTCCCAGGTCTGTTTCCCTACGAGCTCTGCCCAAGGGACTGTCCACTTCTGATTGAGGCGGCACTACTTTTCATGTCAGTTCAGGTTTGAGCCTGTAGCCAGCTCCTTCCCATCACCACAATTTTCCATTTGAATAAGTTCCCGGGGAGGATGTGTAGGAAGCGGGATTTAATCATGCCCAGATTTCCTCCTGGGTAGAATAAGAAACCTTCCCAGGGAAGTGCCAAAGTCCCCTAGGATTACTTATTTCTAGGCAGTCCCAGGCAAAGCGACAACAAATTTCCCTGTGAAAATGTAGGAAAGGGGCAAAGCCTCTGAGAAAATCTGTGGCTGTCCATTGATGTGGGTGTTCCTGCTTTTCTTACATGCAGCAGGAACTACATGTATGAAAAGCTTAATGTGTCTATTTTAAAAGGAGTTTGTAGTTATTAATAACTAACAAAATGGGCATCATTAATACATTGAGCTACCTACTAGCATTTGCAGATGGTTAAGAATCATATAAATGTGTACTAAGCTACCTAATACATTGTTACAGTCTCTTCACTTATTGCTTAGAAACACTGTTAAGTCATTTGGTGACCATTCTTTCTGTGTCCTATAACGACACATTGTGGGCTCAGATTCGGACTTTGAAAATTGGTGCTAACAGGTTCGTTGTTACTTTAGACATGGCTGTCTTTATCCTCGCTGGAAATGGGAGTCCATCCATTGTCCTCAAAGCAAGTGAAATTCTTGCTTCGTTTGACTTCATTTTTTCCAATAGAAATACACCTGAGCAGGAGAATACCTTGGTTGAGCTTCCTTGGGCCTGCTCGGCCTGATCGGTTTATTTCCCAGTGCTGGAGCGCGGACCAACGCTGCCCCACTGAGCCGGCATCTGACCATCTGGACGGAAGTGGGAAATCACCGTATCCCGTAGAGTCATGTTTTTGATGGCAAAAATGGCGTTACTGTGCCCATTTGTTATTCAGATTATTTTCCCCTTGATTCAGTGGTTTAAAGAATTGAAAAATTATGGTAAAAAGTAATGTGTGTATAATGTAAAAAAAAATCAAACACTATTAAACGGTATAAAGAAAGAAAAAAAGATTAAAAAATCTTCTGTAAAAAGAAAAAAAAATTCTGCCCCAATTGTTCTATATATCAGAAATCACTGCTATTTAATTTTTTTTATTTTATTTTTTAATTATGGTTGACGTTCAATACTATTAGTATTGGTTTCAGGTATACAATGTACAGGTTAGACAACCATATAACATGCAAAGTGTCCTCCTGATATTTCCAGTACCCGCCTGGCACTGTATATAGTTATCACAGTATTATTGTCTATGTTCCCTATTTTGTCCACATTGGTACATTTTAACAAGGATGTCCTACCAGCGTTGAACAAATGACTTTGTTTTTCTAGGTGTCTCAAATTTCTCTTATCTCCACTCTGGAAACGATAATGCTGTGGTTTTTTTCTTATTGAGACATAATTCACATACCATACCTTCACCCTTTCAAAATGTACAGTTAAGTGGTCTTTAGTAAAATCACAAGAGTGTGCAACTTCATTTTTTTAGTAAAATATTTTAACACCTACAGAAGCGGATGGAAGAGCAGAGTGAACATCCACGTACCTGTCATCCGGGAAGAACAGCTACGGAGCCTTTCCTACTGAAATGGTTCTGAGACTGAACTAAAGTCAGGGAAACATTAGACTTTGAGAAGTGCGTGACCTTGGAAAATACTAAAATTTTGTGTAGAAATGCAAGTGAAAATCATTCCATCTTCACCACTATCTCCTATAACCATAATCTTCACGTCTATTGGAGTGTTCTCCGTATTGTGGAGCAACAAGTTGGGAGATTTCTGTACCAGGTGGCTTTGCACAGTGTTTAGTTTCGTTAGTGTATTACCTTGACGTGTGAGATAAAAACTCTTGAAAAAATTTACTGAGATCTTCACCTCTTGATCATGAAATCTTAAACATCTTCCTTCAGTGAGGATAGGGGTTTAGCAGGATATGAACACGCCCACTTACAGGGTCAGGATTAGGGGCTGGGGGAAGGTTAGGTTTAGGACAAGCGGTGTTTGGAGTCAGAACTGCTGTGGTGTTGAAACCAGGAAGTCAGGAGACACTGAGGGTGACGCAATCTCAATGATCAAGATAGAAGAGAGCCTCGAGTTCACCAGGTGAGAAGGCTGGGGAAAGAGTGTCTCTCGAACTCTGGTCAGAGACGTGCTTTTTCTCTCTCACTCCTTGTTTCGTGCTGATGCGAGCTGCCACAGATAAATCTGCAACCTGCCAACATGCCTTCTTCTTCCAGAGTTTCTAGAATAGTCTGTTCAGCAACATGTATTTTGAAACTATTTTCCAGATAGATATATTCAAAGTATTATTACATGAAAAGTTGGCATTCTAAAAGTGCAAAGCTGTAAGTAGAGTGGTATTTCTATCTATATGTTGGTCCCCAGGTTCAAGGGCATTTTATGTCTGTGTAGGGCACTCTGGCATGGGTATTGCTCATCACAGTGTCTTCTCAGTATTGTCCCGGTGCATATTTAGACAGCTGTCACTGCATGTACCGTATTTATATTTTTCCCAGCACAAATATGTCCTTTATTTTTTAAACAATGTTAATGAATATACAGTTAATGAATATATATAATTGTGGCTTTTATTACTTTTTAAGCAGGGACTGAAACGGTACCTTAGGATTGTTGTTTTCTCTTTTTTTAATATAAATCACAAAGATTGTTTCTTTTTTTAAAGATCAACATTTTCTTTTTTTTAATATTTTATTTATTTATTTTTAGAGAGGGAAGGGAGGGAGAAAGAGAGAGAGAGAAACATCAATGTGCGGTTGCTGGGGGCCGTGGCCTGCAACCCAGGCATGTGCCCTGATTGGGAATCGAACCTGCGATGCTTTGGTTTGCAGCCCGCGCTCAATCCACTGAGCTACGCCAGCCAGGGCTTTTTTTTTTTTTTTTTTTTAGGATTGTTGTTTTCTAATATACAGCCCCATCCACCTGCACACTCATCTAGTTCTTTCTCTGTTTGGCTTGGCTTGATAATCAAACCCCAAATGGCGATGAGGGTTCAGTCACTATGTCCCATTGGATACATTCTCATTGATGAGATTGTTGCTCAGCGCTGCTAGCTCTATATTTTATCTCATGTGCTAGGAACAGGCTATTCTTCACACATGATGGATGGTATCATTGTGGACTTCAAAATCTTTGCCTTCCGGTTCCGGGGGGCACGTTAAGATTAGGAAAATGGTCCTAGAAAAACACCACCACCTTCCTGTCAAAATTTTTTTTGCGGAAATTCTTGCTCTTTTCGTGAATAAATTATATAAAAACGTTCCTTGGCCAGCAAATTTAGATGTCACAATGCTCCACAAATGGTGAGGCGGGGAGAGCCACCCACCCTCCATGGCAAAGAATGAGGGGTTAGGGACTTTGGGACTAATACAGAGATTTATGACTGAGCACCCAAATTCCTTCACCTGGTCTCCTTGGCGACGGAGACTCTCAGACTATGTAGTGATATTTGACTATTGGATTCCTGTCCAGGTTTCATAAATACAACTCGGACTCAGCCAAAACAGCAGTTTTACCGAAACATTTTTTATTCTAAGGCCAATTATTGATATGTATGAATAGTATAGAAATTTAAATTTTTTAAAAAAGCAAAGTGAAAAAGTATTTGTCTTTGTCTATATGTAAGAGAAATGAAGAACAGTGCTGAATTGGCTCGAAAGGTGACAAAATGAGTCATCTTGGATGGGGAAATCCTTACCCTTTGGACTGACATCCTTCCGTGTTGCTCCAGACACAAACCTGCCTTTCTCCCGCACGCCGCTCGCCCCCCATGAAACCCACTGTGGGAAGTAACGGAGGGCCGGAGTCAGCTTGCTGGATGGCGAACTTCTTGAGCGCAGGGATGCGACGGTTGTACCTTATCTTTGTGAACCTTTGCAGTACCCAGAACTGAACTGTGTGCCGGGTAGGAGAAAAAAAATCCCAAGTTGTATTCGCTAACTTGCTGCATTTCATGCGGTCTTGTCGGCTGCTTTAAGTCCTTCCCAGGGCCAGCATAGATGGCACGTCCTCACTTAAAAGCTATTGTAGCCAAGAACTTCCTTAACCTCTGCAGTGTGTTTACTTAATTATTAGCTGTTCACTAAGTTTTTCCTAAGGGAAAGACGTTATGTTGGGCACGTGGGAGACATACTAACGAGAACTTACCCTCGGGAAACTTTGTGTCATTTAACTATGAAGAGAAGATTTAAGCCTTTTGAAAAATTCAATAGTCCCTGTAAAATAACCTAGTGAGGATTTGATGCCGTGATAAGTCAAGTGACCGACAGGAAAGCACAGAAAGTCTCTTTCCTCCCAAAGAGAGTGGGGTTGGGTCTCGGTGGTTGGAAGTATTTGGAAAACAGGGGTGTGAGGAGGGCCTCCCAGCCAAGGCGAGTGAGGGTAACAGAGTAGGGTAGTCCGGAGAGTGGAGGAGCTGTCTGGGAGAAGCGAATGAAAGCCAATTTGACCAGAAAGGAGCTGTTGGGAGAATCATAGATAAGGTTGGAAATATGGGTGAGGAGCATACTTTGGAGGGCCATGAGTGTAAGGTTATGTAATTTGGACTTTGCGGTGCAAACTGAAAACCATGTGGAAGGTTTTTGATCAAGGGAATGACCTCATCTGAGTGGTATTTTAGGGAGATTTGGTGGGGAGCCAGGTACAGGGTGAATTAGATTAGGTGGCAGAGGGCTGGGGAAGGGATCTGAGGCAGGAAGACTATTACAGTGAACCGAATCTACCTATTAAAGTCCCAAGATCCTAAAATAAAGAGTCAGTGATGAACATACAAAGAACGAGGTGCCAAAAAGCATTTACTAGAACAAGGCAGCTGCAGGGACAATGTTTCTGATACAGGTGCTATTTGGCAGAAGTACCTGGTCAGTTACAAGTTGGGTACAAACGAGTCCTTTATCTAATTATAAGAAGACCGAATTTGGGTATTGCAAATCAATTCTCCCATGAGCCACTAGTGTTCCTTAGGTACAGAAGAAAATGGGTTATGACTTCTCTAAGGGTTTATCTCAGCAGGTTCCAGTTCGATACATAAATAAATAACTCCAGCCCAGCATGCTACAAGAAGGGTGACTGCTAAATTGCTTAGTATGGCTGATTAAATTAATCACAGAGACTGAACCTCAGATCTTCAAAGACCATGTTTTCACTTGGGATACAGCAGCGCACTGGCTGAGTCACATGAAATTAAACTACATTAGTAGCGAGTTACAATATTTTTGTTCTAAAGGGCAAATTTTTTTAATTCGCTTTGTATTGCGTGACAGTTCAGTCCAAGGGCTGAGAAACGTTGCGGTTTTCCACGTCGCCCTTGTTTAGGCTGTTCTTTCCTCTCTTCCCTACCCCAGCCAGTCCAATCACCCAATGCACACCGTACCTGGCACCCCACCAAGTCTCCCTAAAATGCCACTGAGATTGTATCACTTCCTTGTGCAAAAAACTATCCAAATGGTTTTGTTTACACAGCAAAGTCCAAACTCTGTCTAACCTTAAACTCACAGGCCTGCACCGTAGATCCTAATCCACTTTCAGGATTCATAATATGGAATCAGTGATTCCAGCAGTGATGACCTATAACTATATTTAATTATAATAAATACAATGATTATAGTTCTACTAAATGAACACAATAGTGTAGACTAGAGAATCTGAACATTAAACTAGGTTTATATCACCCGAGGCTTAATTGGAGCCCAAGTCAATATAAAAAATTCACTTTCATATTTTGAGTATTTAATTTTTAGATTTTTTGTTTAAGTATTTGTCATAAATATTTGTCATATATATTTTTATATACCGAAGTAATCAACAGAGTTGTTCTTTTCAGTGACCATGACTTTTTAGAAAATTTTATTTATTAATATCTTGCTCTTTTCTAAAAGCGATCTAAGCTAGTTTATAATGATGTATTAAATATACCAAGGTAGCATGTTTTCAGGTAGGCAGGAGAGAAGAAAACACAAGTGTGGACATGTATGACCCAGGGTCAGGCAGGGATTTCTTAGCTATGACATCAAAAGTAACCAAGGAAAAATAAATAAAATAGACTTAATCAAGATTAAAATATTTTATGTTTCAAAGGGCATTATCATGAAAGTGAAAATGTAACTCGAATGGGAGAAAAGGTATGCAAATCACATGTCTGGTAGGGGCCTATCAGGCAGAATATATAAGGAACACTTATAATCCAAACAAGAAAAAACAAATAACCTAATTTAAAAACATACAACATGTTAGAGTAGAGCTTTCCTCAAAGAAGATATACAAATGGCCAATAAATGCAGGAAAAGATGCTTTCTATCAGTAATCATTAGGGAAATGGGAATCAAAACTACAACATACCACTGCATATCCACTCCGATGCTTATAATAAAAAAGACCAATAACAAGTGTCAGTAAAGATAATGAAAAATCGAACACTAATGCATTGCTAGTGGAAATGTAAAGTGATACAGCCACTTTGAAGAACAGCTTGGCAGTTTCTCAAAAAGTTAAGTACAGAAATACCATACAACCCAGCAATTCTGCTCCCAGCTCTGTAACAAAGAGGACTGAGCATTCCTTTACGGATGCCCACGTAAAACGTGCACACAGGTGTTTATAAGAGCCAAAAGGGGCAAACAACTGAACTGCACATTAACTGGCAAATAGATACATAAAACATAGTGTATCCATACAATGGGGTAGTTTCCAGCAATAAAAACAATGAACTCCTGGTTCATGCTGCAACATGGATGAAATTAGAAAACATGTTACATGAAAGAAACCAGACACAAAAGCTCACCTATTGCGTGACTCCATGTATATGAAATATCCAAGATGGGTAAATTCACAGAGACTGGTTGCTAGAGCCCAGGGGGCAGGGAGACGTGGGGAATGACTGCTAATGATACAGGGTTTCTTTTTGGATGACAAATACTCAGGAGTTAGATAGTGGTGATGATTGGACGACTTTTTAAATACACTAAAAACCGCTGAATTGCACACTTTAAAGGGATGAATTATGGAATGTGCGTTATATCTCAAAACCAAAGTAAGTGAGAAAATATTATAAATAAGCATAGAAATAAAATGGACCTAGGTGCAAAACTATTATCCTGTAAAGGCCCACACATTTGCTGCTGGAGGTGAATTTAGCTCTAATTTGTGTAATTTATGGATTAGCGACATAATCCATAGTGTCATTAGTCCAGTGGCTCAGGGTTTTATCCCAGGGACTGATCCTAGTTTGCTCAGTCATTTCACGCTAGGTCGAATTTTGTATGTTAATAGCAGAAACAGCCCTCCAGCTATTTATATTCCACATTTTCCTTCAAGAAATGCATTCTTTGTGTACACATCATTTAATAAAGGAAACCTATTCCAGTTGTATGAACAGTAAAGCAGTTTTTGAATGAAGAATGAAACCCATTGAATTAAGCTGGTTCATTGGTATGAAAGGTTACTGATATAATAATACTTCTATTTTTCCAATGTTTATATTCGAGTGTAGTGGCTGAAAGAGTGAGGAAACATTTTTTTAATTGACTTATAATTTTACCCAATGACTTTGCTGACCAAGCTGATGAACATAGCTGTTTTTACTAGCAGAACGGTAGACCAGAAGGCAAAACAATGAGGGAGTTTTGCATAGCAAACTTCCGTTCCACCAAAATGTTGTCTTTTTCCTATTTCTCGTAACACTGGAGTACGGTCTCATTTTCTCTGGTATGAGTTTAATGCAGTCAGTTTTATCAAACTTTTTTTTAATGACCTGTAATCTTTGACCCCTGTTTAGGAAATTCTTCCTTACCCTGACTGAGGTCACTAAAGCTATTCTGTATTCTCTTCTAAAAGTTTTACAGATTTTCTTTTCCTATTAAGATTTTTAATCCATTTGGAATTTTTGTGTGTCTATATTGTAAAGTAGGCATCTAGTTCCCACCCATCCCCCTCCACACACACACACAGCCAACCAATTGACAGGAGCCCATTTTATTTAACTTTGGGAAAATCCTCAACTTGCGGAGGATAGAAAATCGTTTTGCATTTGTTTTAGATATTTGACGGGGTTCAGGGCACGCTACTTCAAAATATTGCACCTTGACATGCTGACTGTTTTACGTTGAAGGAATTTGAGATATATCAGGTGCAGGAAGGACTTCCTGAAGTTCCTTTGAAGCAGTCATTCCTAAGACATGCGCATGAGAGGTGCCCTTCCTGGACCTGGAAGAAAGCAGCGTCCTTACTCCAAGACGAAGAGCAGCGAGAGGAATCTGCAGAAGCAGGCCCTGCCCGTTCCCCCAGTTTCCCACGCTCGTTAGTTTGCTTTGGCAGGTGACACCATGCGTTTATATTAGTACCTGGTAGCCTTACCTTCGAAAACGTGTCAAGGAAACGTGTCAAGGACACGACACTGGCCTGTCGGTTGGTTTATGCCCTGGGGCCTGTCAGCCTTCCAGAGGGCGGTACAGACCTTTGACGATGGCATTTTGAGATTCTGTAGAACTTTCTGGCTGCTTTATTGCTATTCTTTAAATGAATTCCTATTTAACATTGTTTCTGCAAGGTAGACAGAGCTGAATTGCTATAGCCCACAAAAACTTTTTGCCCACAGACGGAATAAAACATTTTTGTGAAAACTGCAGTTAATAGCTTTCCCATAGAACTGTCACAGTAACAACAAATCTGTAAGCCTAGTTCCCAAAACTTTTTACAAACCATACCCTTATTTTCTTCAGAGGTATAAAACATAGTACCGTATTTATTGTACGGATGGTTAGCATTAAAAACAACAACAACAACAACAACAAAACCCAGGTCTGTAGTCTCTATGAATGGGCATGGATGTGTTTCTAGGATGTTTTTCCTGCTTTGGTTCTGCTTCCTACCTGCTCTGCTGCAGGAAACGTCCTTGTCCTCAGGGCTCTGGCCTGTTCTTGCTGGGACATCCATAGTGTGCTTCGCTAGTGGTGGAACTCGTTAGTACGAGACGATGTGCTTTTTGAATTCTGCAGTTATAATACTGGAGATTTTAAAAATACATTCCCGAATGCTAATTTTGGAGTGAAGCCCTGGAGCTTGTTGAAGAAGCTTTCTTCTCCTTCTCCTTTTTAAAAATAGCATTGAGTTATTTTGTGTGGCTGGAGGTGGAAGGAGAGAAAAGAGAAACAGAATTTTACTCAGGGCGTATGTAAAAATAGGAAAATGTGAGGCGTGTTTTGACTTAATATGCTTTACTTTGCAGTCAGAGACTACGCAGGCTCCCTTGGCGGCAGGCGTGTCTGGTGGCTAATCCCCGCCGTGGTTCGGGAGCACACGGAGGCCCACCTGCCCGTCTCCCCTGGCCTCCCAGGCCGCTTGGCATCTCTCCTTAGGGTTGGGCAGTGCGGTGAGGGCCTGGCCCTCGGGGGTCTTTGTAAAAGGGGCCTGCTGTGCTCATGGAGGGAAGGCAGGACTTCTTGGAGCTCCCTGGGCCTTGTTCATTAATACGCTGGGACTACTCTTCGCCTTGGAAGGCCTTGAAAGAGTCAAGTACAATAGAGATGCCCTTCCGTGTATTTCCAAAGCATGAAGGGAAGGAGAAGGGACTGGGAAGACAGAAGGTCAAGCCCGTGTCTACTGCCAAAGGCAGCTTGGCTTGTTTTGTCCCTGGGCAGAAGCAGGAGGGGGCCGAGTTTCTCCCGGTTTAAGAATTCCTTGTTCTGCGAGGAAGATAATGAGGGTGGGGACAGCTCCGGTTTGAGGGGCTTTATCTGCAGGCTCAGACCTCCATAGACACGCCCCTTGGGTCCTCGCTGAGGCCCAGAGAAATTAGGTAATGTACACGTACTCACGTGGCTGGGGAGTGGCCGAGCGAGGACCCACGGGGAGTCTCTTGTGCAGGGCTCTCCCGCTGCACAATAGTAAATAATGTGTGGTTTAAATACAATCGTGATCCTTCCAGATGTGAAATGAGGGAGTCACTTTTCTAAAAAGTGAATAAAATGCCAGAGGCCTCTCATGACCCTCCTACAATGACCAAAATGAATACAGGCCGAGGTTTAATTTTACTCCTTAATGAAGGAGCCACGCAGATGCTATAGCCAGTTCGGAAGAGAGTTGAAGACCAGACACAATTCCAGATCAGGGATGGTGACATGAATATGTAAATAGATGCAGAGATTGTATGTCTCTCAGCCACCTACACTAGAAAGAGATGCACAATTCCCCAAAGACAATGAACGGGGCTAGAATCAGATCACCCTCAAGTGTGGCTCCTGTGTAGACAATCTCCTGTCCCTGTCATGGTATGTCCCTCCTGGGCCCCACAGCATTCTCCTGTCCACGGTGGCTCAGGTCCTCTCCAGAGCCTGCCTCCTCCCAAGTATTCCTGTCCTTCGAATTCGTCACTTTCTCTTCATCACCAAATTTGGTCAGACACTTAGCAAATCACGTTAGGGTAAGTACTCGTTTGCTCCACAGAGACGTGTCATGCTGCTCTGTGGCCGCGCACGGTGCTGGGTGCTAGAGGTGCAACCGCTTGGGTGGGAATCCACGGTCGGCTGTTGGGGGCCGTTGGGTAAATACTCCTTATGGTGCAATGCGGCCGAGGCACAGACTCTGTGCGGCGACTACAGCAGGGGGAGGGATAAGCTCAGCTTGGGCTGGGTCTTGAAGCGTGAGTCAGATTTCGCTGATGGGAAAAGGGAAAAAGGAGCAATCCAGGTGCTGAGCCCCTCGGCCTCCACCGGCCAGCTGGTGACGGGCGGCTCACAGCCCCTCCGCTCTGCCAGGGCAAGGGCTACGAATCTTCTGCGTGGGGAGGTCTCGCTGGGCACCAGGCAGGTTGCGGTAAGTGAAATGATTTGGGATAGAAGAAATGCCAGGAAAGCAAGTTTCTCCACCCCCCCCAGTCCCTTAAAATGTGTGTACGTATGTGCGTATGTGTGTAAATATAAGGTGAAGCTGAGGAAATGGTGACTATTTGTTTGGGGGGGTTTACTTTAGGGTAAGTTTAGATCTCCAGAATTTTATAAGAAAAAAATATGGCTGGACATAGGAATCTGACTATATTTTATTACATTATTTCTAAGGGTGTTTAGTTATCCTCTAGGGCCATTGGTTCATTCCCCGAGGACCTCCCTCCAGACTGATCTCTCTGCCTAAGGCAGGGGGACATCACGTGGGCACCTCCACGGCGGCGTCCACCAGCCATCGGCCCAGGAACAGTGACAGTGTGTATTCCCGAGGTCCGCAGATTCCCCCAGGCGGCCTCCACTCCCCAGAGGTGAAGGTCACCTGGGAGGCAGTTACTGCTAAGTAAGGAAGCTGTCTCAGAAGAGATCAGCCAGTAACGTGCTTGGAAAAGAACACAGCTAATCCCCATTGCCACGGCACCAGACTTCGCAAAGCTACCCGATCTATTAATACAGTGTGGCAATCCTCGCTACCCTAACCCAGCACAATTTCCAGTGACCCCCCAGGCAGCCTGTGATAGAGTAACTGACTCCTGGTGCGAGCCGGATTTCCCAGGTGGGCTGACCCTGGCTCCGAACCCTTGAGGAGCCGAGTAGGGACTGGGGTCTCAGACATTCTGTTCGGTTTTAAGCCTCTGCTGGAAAAGGTTTGCGTTTAGACCCTCATTGGTTGTCCTTGCTTGTTTGTTTGCATAGCTGGGGTTGTACAGATTGAAGACAAGTGGCTGGCACGTGTATCGACAGGGGTGGGAGGGGCTGCTCGGTGGTTCACGTTGTGTGGAAAGTAGATTTGGTTGTCGTATTTCTTTAAGATTGAAGTCGCCATGCTTCCTGTTTCTGATTCCAATGCGTTTCCCCCAGTCTGGCTACCCTCCATAAGGACCTGGGGAAAAGGGGTCGGCAAAGAGGTTTTAGGATGAGTAGGCTGTGATGCAGACGCCACCAGAAGTCTGACTCTCTGCCCTTGCTCATTGGCTGGAGTGGCCTTGGGGGCCCTGGCAGTCCTGTGAAAATATATTACTTAAGAAAAGCAAATTGGACGTTTTGTGTGGACTTTTCATAGACACTTGTTCATGGCTTAGGCTATAAGATTAATTGTAGAGAATTATTCTGAAGAGATGGCAGAGAACGCAGGTATGTCGATCACAGAATGGAGATCCTGGAGGGGTTTAGCTATTGGGTAATGAGGTTGGCACGAGGCCCCCAGAATGCTAACGCAGGGCACCCCGGGCTTCATTCAGCCAGAGCGGGTGGCACAGAGCGGCCGTGGTTGTCCCGCAGTGGTGGCAGCAGCACAAACGCAGATGTCAGCCCTGCAGTTTGCTGTGGTCTGCCCTGCCCCACACGAAGGCTGACATGAACGAGCGTGCTTCTAGCTGCAACGCCTGGAATTAAACTGCTTGCCTGACTCGGGCCATGAGGAGGCTGGTCATGTCTCACGGCGGGAGGGGGGCCAGGTCAGTGACCTTGGCGTAGCGCTTGCAGCCAGCACCACGAAGACATGTGGTGACGTGGAAAGACTGGACCTGGCATCAGGCTCAAGCCTCACTGTGGACATGTAACCAACTGAGTGGCCTTGCCCCAGGTCCCGCAGGTCCCGTGAGACCAAAGATGCTGCGTCTCAGTGTGGTCTCAGGCTCAGCTGAGACCATTTATGTAAACTGCCCAGCATAGTATCTCAGGCACAGTACGCAGTAAAAAAAAAAAATGTTTATTACCCTGCTTATGCAGAAAACAGATATTTAATTTTCTAACTCTGTGAAACTATAGCCAACATGAATCCGGTCATTTAACACAGGGAGACCAACGGCCCTTTTTGTGGGGGAGGCATGGAAGACACTGGCTTCAATTCACATCACGCTCCCTACTCTTCATTACATGCCGGGCCGTTCTTTTCATTACATGCCAAGTCTGCCGTGTGATGGTTGGTCACTGTCATATAGCAATATATGCACGTGGACAAAAGTTCAAACAGTACAAAAAACGGACAAAATCAGCTTCCTGTGACCCCACTTGTCCTCAGAGGTAGCCAATATGAACTCTATCTTATGTTGCAAGAAGTTTTTCTTACACGTGTGCACGTAGGTATCTTGTTCTTGACACCAACGAGAGCAGCCCCCCCCCCCACTCTTTTGTCTCTTGCTTTTTTCCTTCAACTTAACATCACATTGATAATGGGTAATGCAAAAGCTAGAATATTGGGAAGACCTGGGACAAAAATGGGATGAGAAGTAATGGTTCAAGGCAAGGAATGAATACTGTTACGAATCTAGGACTTGAGCACCTTTAAAGCTGCAAGGGGTTTAATTATATCCCTTTGGCTTCCGTCTGATTCCCTCTGGAAGGCCTTCTGGGTTAATTACGGGTCCCTGGGCCACCTGGCAGACGCAGCCACCGCACTGCTGCTCCGCAGAGGTAATTAATCACCTCGTCTGAATCGGGAGCGAATGCTCCGTTCTTTGTCCTCGTTACCAGGAGCTTGAGGAGAAGGAACTTTTCTTACAAGATGGAACCACGTGTGATTTCTCTTTAGACCATACAGCAGGCCATAATAGAGATGTTTCCATGTTGTGCTTCGTATCCCAAACAGAGGGGAAAAGTATGCGTGTGGGGGCGGGACAAGTAGAAAATTATGTAACCTTTGGGGGTCATCTATCGATAATTTGGAAATTTTATTCAAAGGGACACTATGGGCCTACTTATCTTCCCTCTTTCCAGCTTCTTGCCTTTTAAAATATAATGGAGTCATAGTTGCAAGAGATGTCAGTGGTTATCTACCTCTGTGGTACTAAGCTGGAGGCAATTTTCTCCCCCAGGGCTCGTCAGACAGTGCCTGAAGACATTGCTGGTTGTCACGGCTGTGGAACTGCTTGCTTCGAGTAGACAGGGGCCAGAGGTATAGCTTAACACCCTACAACGCACAGACATCCACAGCGAAGCACTGTCTGGCCCCAAAGTCAAAGGTTCTGAGGCGGAGGAAGCCTAACTGATTGATCTAGTTCAGCACTCTCTCTGATTTCAATTTTGTTGTTAGTGGGGTTTTTTTACTTTTTAAAAATTGGAGTATAATTGGCATATAATGTATGACTCTCAGAGTATAACACAATTTAATATCTGTATGTATTGCAAAATGATTACTACCATAAGTCTAGTTAATGTCTCTCATCATACACAGGTACAATTTTTTGTCTTGTATTGAGGGTTCTTAAGATCAACTTTTATCAACTATGCAACACAGTATTATTAACTATGCTCCCCATGCTCACATTCCATTCCATGACTTAATATTTTGTAACTGGAAGTTTCTACTTTTTGACCATCTCTCCCCATTTCTCCTACCCCCACCTCTGGCAACCGCCGATCTGTTCTCTGTATCTATGAACTTGGTTTATTTTGCTTTGTTGTTGTTTTTAAATTCCATATATAAGTGAGAAGAGATAGTATTTGTCTTTCTCTGTCTGACTTATTTCTCTTATCATCATGTCCTCTAGGACCCTTCATATTGTTGCAAATGGCAAGATTTCATTCTTTTCATGGCTGAATAATATTCCATTTCACACCATATATTTTTTTTAGCCATTCATCCATCAATCAACACTTAGGCTGTTTCTCTACCTTGGCCATTGTAGATAATGCTGCGATGAACATGGGCGTACATACACCTTCCAAACTGGTGTCTTCATTTTCTTTGGCTAACTACCCAGAGATGCAATTGCTGGGCCATATGGTAGTTCTATTTTTAATTTTTTGCGGACCCTCCATACTGTTTTCCACAGTGGCTTCACCCATCTGCATTCCTACCAAGAATGCACAGGGTTCCTTTTTCCCCACATCCTGACTGCTTGTTTTGTCTTGTCTGTTTGAGAATAGCCATGATAACAGGTGTGAGGTGATCTCTCACTGTGGTGCAGATGGACATTTCCCTGATGATTAGTGATGTTGGGCATCTTTTCATGTGTCTGTTGGCCACATGTACGTCCTCTTTGGGAAAATGTCCATTCAGATCCTCTGCCCATTTTTTAATTGGATTATTTATTTTGTTTTGTTTTTTTCTATTGAGTTATATTAGTTTTCTGTTTATATGGAAAATAATATAATAAATGATACAAGAATAAACTGTTTTGCATATTCATAACTGCAAGCCTACTTTTTAAAGACGATTTAACTTATTTATTTTTAGAGAGGGGGAAGGGAGGGAGAAAGAGAGGGAGAGAAACAGCAATATGAGAGAGAAATATTTATTGGTGGCCTCTCGTAGGTACCCCAACCCAGGACTGAACCTCCAAGCCAGGACTGAACCCACAACCCAGGCATATGCCCTAACCAGGAATCAAAGAAGTGACATTTTGCTTTGTGGGGCAACACCCAACCGAGCCATACCAGTGAGGGCTGTGGACCTACTTTTGTCCGCCCCTGTATATATTTTGGATGTTAACCCCTTATCAGATATGTTTTGCAAATATTTTCTCCCATGCACTAGGTTGCCTTTTCATTTTGTTGATGGTTTCCTGTGCTCTGCAGAATCAATTTTGTTGTTTTTGTATATTTCTTAGGACAGCAAATAGCCATTTTAGCTGTAAGAGTCTCAGAATCTTTTTATATCAGTAGATAAAGCAAAGCAGTTTGCTTCCTCTTGCAAACATCGATGGCAAGAATTACCCCGCCGGCAAATCATTCACAGAGGAGGCCTCTCATTTGCTGTAATGTCCCCGCCCCAGGTCATATACTAGAATGAGATACTATGATGTGTCAGCAGCAGCGACCTGAGCAGAAATTTGGCACCATTGTATACCTGGCTTCACAATAACTATGACTTCCATAACGGCTCTGTGCCCTGGAAGTTTCCATGAATGGAACTTGTCATTTCTCCTGTATTTTCCCACTGCTCCTGTTGGTGAGCAGTTCCAACCAGCCTGAGCAATTACAGGAGAAATTGATACGTAACTGGCATCTGCAGAAACAGCTAGTGTGTGATGAGCTCCATGTTGAAGACCTGCATAAAAACCACTCAGGGAGAGGATCATTTGTTCTTGAAGTTTTAAGCGACTCAATTTCCCCTTGGATTCCCAAATCATCGATATAATTTTCAACAGGAGAACTCTAATTTGGAAAGTTTACATGATCTTAACTGTAGTGTGTATGTCCAAGATAAAGTTCATTAAACAGAGGAAAAATGATTATCTTTAAGAAAACATTCCTTATAAGTTCAGGAGGTAGTGGTCCCCACATAAGGAAATCAGAACATAGTTACCTTGGCATGTTTTTTTTTGGGGGGGGCTGTGGAGAGTTTTTTTTTTCCCTCTCTCTTTCTGCTAATTTTAGGCCCCTATCTGGGAAAAGCCATTAAAAGTCACACATATCTCCCTAACTTACTTAATTACTGTAGCCGAAGAGTGGCAGCCAGAACTGGAGAAACACAGTTCTCACCCTGGCCGTAGAAGAGAGAAGGATCACACCCAGTGATGACAAAGTGTTCTGTGTCATCTCTGCTTCCCACTGGGTCGCCGCTCGCCTGGCGCAGGGGACTGCAGAAGGCAGCGACCCCGGGACAGGAGTAGTGACTCCTGGGGTGGAGGAAAACGCATGTCTGACAGCACCAGAGAGGTTTTCTGCTTCATTCTCACACTGTCCTTTTGTGGAAACACCTGATTTTTGGGTGGCAAATGGATGGAAAAGTGGGGGCAGACAGAACCTCTATCACCTGGCTCCCGTCTCTGTACCTAACCCTTGGGACTGGTTTGATTGCCCCTACCCGTGCACCCAACTCAGGAGTAATGTCAAGGACGATCTGTAACATGTTCACTTTATTTATGTTCCTTGCCACATTGTATTTCTGTTAACATGTATGCAAATGAATGAATTCAGAAATACAATATTTGGTCAAAAACAAAACTAGTGTTCCTAAGAAATGTTTTCCTTCCGATGTATGTACTTCAATTTTAAGCCTGAAAACCCCCAAACTCTGAGCATTAAATATGTAATTGTGTGTTTCTCACAGAAGGGAAAGGTCACAGTGCAGGCGGAGATCGGGAAGAGCATGGTTTTACCCACTGGGCTGAGTGAGGGCAAGTTGACCGCGACGTTAGCTTGGATTGCTTATCAGGGAGGAGGCATTGCTAGGAAATACATGTCTTTTACGGAATGTGAGTTGTTGTTTTTCTTTTCGTTTTACTAAATGTGTTTTTAGTAGGAAAAGAGCAGAAGATTCCCAAATTCCCAGGCTTATCCTTTTCTTGCAACTGATTTTACTTGGAAAGAATTGAAGGAAGAGGGCTGGACACTAACCCTAGGTGTGTTTGGGAAAATTAATGGTATTTGGCTAGCTAATTAGGAGGAAAGGGCAATGCTCCCTAGTAGAGCGACTAAGATGACTGGAATGTTCATTCTTGGCTCTCTCTGCAACTCCCTTGGCCCTTAGCCTATCTAAGAAATCTTTTTGACTTTTCTCCTGCATCAAATAAGAAAGCCTGTGCTTCCACGAAAGTCAGTACATTTATTAAGAAAAGTGTTAACCATAAGTAACTTCTCAAAGTACTGAAATGTTAGAGGTGGCCTCAGCTTTGTTTTTTTTTTAAAGATTTTATTTATTTATTTTTAGAGAGGAAAGGGAGGGAGATAGATAGAGAGAGAGAGAAACATCAATGTGCGGTTGCGGGGGGGTCATGGCCTGCAACCCAGTCAGGGAATCGAACCTGCGACACTAGCTTTGTTTTTCTCTGTGAGGTTTTCTTTTGTTATCTTTCCTTTCTCCTTCATTCTTTAGGAATTATCAGAGGTTGGCTTGGGAATCTCTTCTGCCTTTATGGCATAATAGGAGAATAGAGAAGGAGGGACGGGGGAAGAGCAGAGAAAGGAGTCTGAAGTTCTGTTTCTTTTTTTTTTTAATTTACAATCCTTCTTCTATATATTATAAAAACATAATGCAGGGACAATTTAGTTACTTCTTATTACAGAGAGCATATAATTGCCTTAAGGCTTTCTTGTAGTTTTCGGAATCTGTAAATAGTTTGCATCCAGTCCTCTACTATTGGCATCTGTGCAGCACGCACCCAAAGAAGCTAAGTCTGGTGGCTCCGAGTGGGCGTGTAATCCCAAGATAAACCGAAGGTGTGTTTTACACTCTCCTGTGGAGCTGCCTGCTTGGGTTCGGGGTCGGAGGGGGGCACAGCCACCGCAGTTGGACACAGCCAGCTGTGACTTGGGCATCTTTGGCAACATGAGTCACAAGGACACCAGACCTCCAGGGTTCCCAAACCTCTTTCAAGTGCAGCCTGCATGTTAAGACACCAGGATCACTGGCTTCTATCAATGCTGGTTGCAAACAGCTTCTTTTTTTTTTTTTTTTGAATGACTGTGTTTGGCTAGGGCCCCAGAAGAGTGACAGCAGAAAAAGCCCCTGACTCCAGGTTCAAGACCTCTGTTCTGGGCTCAGTGGGATCCGCGTCTGATCTGCCGCGAGTCGCTGGGCCTCAGTGGACTTGTCTTTTTTTCGGCGATGAGAGGTGATGTGAAGTCGGAGGTGCCAAATGGATGATTTCATGATCTAAATGAAGTTAATTCAAAAACCAGCCCCAACCCTGTGATTAATAAACAGGAAGAGAAGGCACTCAGTCCCAGGCTAAACAATATTGGATGGCCATGTCAGAGAATGTTCTTTCGGGAAGAATGTTCTAGAAAGTAAAATGTTTGTGAAGGCTGACTAAGACATGTTTTTGATGTTCCTCTCACAGCGTTTCTGGGAGATAGTTTTTCAAGTCCAAGTTGGTGGGCAGACCCTTGTAAGTGCGGCCCCTCCCTGGTACAGAAAGCAGATAACACACAGTAGGTCCCTTGTTTGTTTCATTTGAGCCCCTTTTAGCTGTCACTCAATCTGCTGTGTGTATTTTTGGGCGCGCAGACCCATTGTTCTCTGCAATAGTGACATTTATCAATTACTGTTGTTTGTGTTCCGAGAAAGATGTGTGTGACTTCCCCGCTGTTTTTAATATTCGATTACTGGAAGGAATGGAGTTTTCTTAAAATCAGCCCTTTGAAGAGAAACAATCCTGTTGAATGAAGCTGGCCGATTGTAATAGGAAGCAAGTTATAGCTCCCTGAAAGTTATTTAGTGTTACCAAAAAAAAAACCAACCCCAAAACCCAAACCTAACACAAATGAAAAGGCTATGCTTTCTCTAAGTAAATGCCAGCGGTCAGAAATGTGGGGTTAGAAGCCTTATAATTAATTCCCTTCCCTGGGTAAGAAAAACATGGAGGGATGGCTTCTTGGCAATCCCTGCCTTCTATTTCCCTTCCCCTGCATCTTGCACTTAGATGTTCTTTCTCTCGGATGTGTCGCTTATCGCCAGATCTTATTATTGCGTACTTAAACACCACTGCCCTTTGGGGACACGGCTGCCTCGTTTCTTCACAACAGAAGGCAGGGAATTTGGTGCGATCCCAGGTATGCCATCTGAATGGGGGCGGTCCCGTGCTGGTTCCCGGGCAGAGACTCAGCCTTGGGCTTCCGCCATCCCTGGCAGGTGACACATGTGCCCCAGCATGAGGCCCAAACAGGAGGCGTCGGCTTCCTCCTTCCCAGGCATTTTCCTCTACCAGGAAGTCTGCTCCAGCTTCTCCTCCTTATTAAATCCCGACTCGGTGTCAGGATGCTCTGTCCAAGGTGTGCCGGGGAAATAACAGGGCTAGGAGATGTGTGTCTCGTTACCAGATGGAACTTAGGGAAAGGCGGCAACCCACTGCCTTAGGGCTTGATTCTCAGTAGGTGAGAAGTACCAATGAAAATATCACCGATCATTTTCCTGAGCAGATTCAACCTCATTCTGAAAAGCCCAAAATGTTCTCATGCCGCAGACCAATCTGCACCAGGTTGTCCCGTATTGCACTAAAACTTTTCACTAGTAGCCTCAGAGTGGGCACTGTCATCTACCTAGATTTCGTCCACTCAGCACGTGAG
The DNA here is from genome assembly GCF_019186645.2 of Phyllostomus hastatus. NCBI lineage: Eukaryota > Metazoa > Chordata > Mammalia > Chiroptera > Phyllostomidae > Phyllostomus > Phyllostomus hastatus. The sequence continues at coordinate 23,889,151 of NW_025334004.1, read as the reverse complement.
TCTCACTGTGTGCTTACAGGAAAGTGGACAACCAAACCGAGAAAGCCAGCGTGACCCTGGGAGCACGGTGAATAGAAAGTAGCCTGCAGCCTTTTCTTTTCCAATCTCCTGTCTTAGGCATGTGTTATGCTGGTTTGAAAACCATCTTTTACCTCCACACTGTGATTTTTAGGTCTTAGGAAGGAACTGTTATCGCTTTTAATGATAGCATTAATATGCTTTGTGTTGCAAACATGTCTCTCTCGTTCTGAAGTGTCTGCTGAATGTCTGGGGTGTGTTCCTTCAGCTCCACTCTTCATCCTGCTTTGGGCTCCAGGAGCCTGACCTCCACGCTGGGCCAGTGCCCCCCGGCTTCTGCTGTGAGTCGGGCCCTGGCAGGAGATCTGGGAGAGGGAGGAGAGTGTGTTTGGGGCGTGGAACCCCTGCCTCTTTCCCCACCAGGTCACCAATGGTTGTCTCTCCCTCCATCAAAGGCCCCGGTTCCTATCAGGTAGCCCTCTCTGTTGACCTACCCACCTCAGACTCCACCGTCTCCTGCACCCCTCGCTCCTTCGGGGCTGGAGCAGGAACGGCCCTCCTCTGTGGCCACCACCACTGTGCCTGTCCCTGGCAGGTCCGCCTGAATCCTCCCCTCACCTTGGTAAACATACCCTTTTTGGAGCTCATCAAACAACTCAGTTCAACGTCCGATCTGGCTCCTGCCTAGACGCTGACTGACGTGCAAGTCTAGCAAGAGGGCTGGGCATGCCTGGTGCTGGCATGGTACATGTGACTGTGAGACTTGGGGCTGTCCTAGCCTTACACTGGGCTTCTTCACCAGTCTCCACGCTGTCACCATGGAAACTGAACAGCAAAAGACAGGGACCATACCCAGTTCCTGTAAAAGCCATCGTGCAGCAACAAAAGAGCTTGTGGTTAAGTGGAAGTGGGATGACTACAAACAGGACAATCAGCAGAAGAAAATGACCCCCAGTGTAAACACACTTCCAGTGGGAGGCTGGACAACAGCGCACATCATCTTGCTTATGACAAGCAGCGATAAGAGGGCTTTAGTCACTGTTGTTCTTGTGACGGATGAAAATGTAGGGTCTCAGACAGAGGCACCATATAGGGGCTATAGACACCCCCACCCTCAGATCTCCTACCAGGGCCCCCCACGGATCCAGCTCAAAGCAGAAGCCACCAAGGCAGCTGTAGCGATCAGGCTTACTACCCTCTGACTGTTACAATCAAACCAGCTCACCGTTGGCTGCCCGAGTGAACATCCTCCTCTTTCTTTTAGGATGGAATGCTGTTGAGTGGAGACTTACAGACACTTTGGTGGGGGTGGGATGGGCTACTTCTCTCTTCCCTTCTGTGCCCTAGAAAACGCATCTGCATCGTGGGAGACAGAGCAATGATATTTTGGGTTTCTTGTAGGGAAGTTCTGAGAATTGGAACCGTTGCCTAAGAACATGAGTAGTATCTGCTGTGTGGTCCAGAGTTGAACATGGGCAGTGGGACCATTCTGTGGCCAGTGCACAGAGACTAGAAGGTACATGTGACGGAGGACAGAGGAGGTGTCAGGAAGTGCCAGTAGGCAGAGTGGCAGGGTCCTCCAGGGAGGGCTCTGTTCGCCACCAGGTAGGGTAAGAAATAAACCTGTGTGTGTGTGTGTGTGTGTGTGTGTGTGTGTGTGTGTGTACACATCTTATGGATATACGACCTTGAGCATGAATATTAGGGCTCCTGCTAGGGCTTTGAAAGGGGTCCCTGCAAGTGAGATTCCCTGAAGTTTACACACTATTACCTTCCTGGAAATCCACTTCTGTTCATTATGCTGGGAAGGCTGTCTACCACCTTACTCAAGCATGAAGAAACTGACCCCGGGCCTTACTATTACCTAGAAGTGGCTTTTAGCATAGGTACCTTTTATTCCTTCAGTTTCTTTTTTTCCCTTCCCTTCCTTTTCCAGTTGCAGGAAGAAAATAAGTGCCTCCTTTTTAAAGTACTTAATTCATCTGCTGTTCTTTTATTCTCTTGTTGCTGTCATTGTTGCATTCTTTCCACTTTTTGCCTCCACCCTCTTTTGACCTTTTCCTTAATCAGAAACTCACTATTTGTTTTCATGGGTGTTGCTCTTGCCTCCAGTTATCAGCTCCCTCTGGTTTGGGGATCCTGAGAAAGGAGGGTCCCTCGCTTTTCCCTCACTCCTGGCGAGAGGGTTGTGGCTAAGAGTCTGGAGAAGGACTTGACAGGTAGGAGGAAGCACTTTCAGGATCTTACCTGCTGTTGTTTTGTTTTGTTTTGTTTTGTTTTGTTTTGTTTTGGGTGAAGAGGTTTTGTGATGACCTCAGAGGGTGTAGCCGCTTTGCGGTCACGTGACAGCCTTGGAACGGAGCCTGTTTCCCAGCCTGCCAGCAGCTGGATCACTTTCTCTGGAGATGGCTCAGTGTGCATTTCACCCTCCCCTCCTTCTCATGGGGCTTTCTTTTTAGATGTTTCTTTTTAAAAATTGATTTTGAGAGAGAGAGAGAGAGGAAGGGGCGAAGTGGGAGGCGGAGAGAAAGAGAGATTTGTTGCTCCACTTATTTATGCATTCATTGGGTGATTCTTGTACGTGTCCTGACCAGGGATCAAACCCGCAACCTTGGTGTATTGGGCTGGCGCTCTAACCAGCTGAGATACTTGGCCAGGGCCTGGATTTCCTGTTAAATGCCCTTTTCCTTGTGGCTAGAGAAGATTTTCCTAAGGTTTCCCATCGCCAAGACTGTTGGGTTGTACAGGTTTGGTCTGCATCTCCACAGGAAAACAATTAAAGACCTGCTACTAAAACAGGCTTTGAAAACCCGATTCATAAAGTAGCTTAGGAAGAACGTGGGAAGCTCTGTAATTCGTTTCCAATGACTAGTATTCAGGAAGCCCAAGGCAATGGGACTGATCCCTTAGTAACTCTGCCATTGAGAACAGAACCAAACCCAAACCCGAACTGCAGACCGTTGGGGTGGGAAGGCCTCTGCCCACACTGCCCACGTGGGAGCCACTGGCCGCGTGTGGCTGCCGAGCGCTTGTTGGAAGGAAAATATTTTTGATATATTGGGTTCAATAAAATCATTATTATAATTAATTCCACCTGCTTCCTCTTACTTTTTAACTGTGGTTCCTGAGAACATTTGAGTGACATGTATGGCCCCCATTATATTTCCATTGACGGCGCGGGCCTCTCATATGCCACTCTGTACGCCAGCCAGTGTATTAATGACGTCTCACGGGCTTCCTGGTAGTCAAGGGAGAGGCTGTTTTGGTTTCCCACAGAATTGGGCAGGGTTTTTAATTTTTTTTTTTAAGTTTGACGAAACTCTGAAACATAATGAATCAGTGCAGCAGACCATTCCCTTTCTAGTGAATGCGAGTGAGGATAATGAAATCCCTCGGGGGACCTTGTAAATCAAACCACGGAACAAGGCCTCTGCCTTTAGGAAAACATTTCCCCCAAAGGTTATCTCCAGTCACCCTGCGTCTCCCCATCCTAATCCAGCGGTTGCCTCGGATGTCTTTAGCCTCGGGATTCATCACGTCGGTGTCGAGAGAAAAATTGTTGTCTCTCCTCCTTGCAGCTCCAAGCTCTGTTTGGTACACTCCCTCCAGGAAAAAATTAGGGAATGGGATTTGAATTTCCTGTTGTTTGTGCCTCCATATTGGAATGTGCATGGAGTTGTGTCTTAGGGTCAACTTTGGTGCCATCGTTGCCAGTGACATTTGTGAGACCAGCTCATAGTTTAGGATTTATTTGTTGTGAAGGGTGTGCCACAGAACTTGGACGGTTGATCGATGACAGAGCTGGTACAGCTACTGCTAATACAATGTCGTCTGTGTAGCTTAGATGATAGAATACACCTTGTAAACAAACAACCTAAAGTCTGCCCTGGAGAGAGGGCCTGTACCTAAATCGATTCAATTCCCGAAGGCTTCCTAACCCTTTGAACTTTGCTGTCCTTGCTTGTGCGTGGTTAGTTTTCCTATCTCTTTATCTAGATGTTCAACGTATTCTGGCTGATCGTCAGATTCTGAGGGTGACATCTAGAAGGAGTGTATTCTTGCACTTGAGAATTGGGTTTGAAGATCTGAGTTTGACTTACGATTTTTATAGGGATCTAGTCCTTTATACTGTGGTAAGCATGATGATTGTCTTGGATCAGGTGTTTCAGGGTAAGCCTGACCTGTTGGCTCTTTGTCTTGGGAAATAACCCAATGAAATATATTGACAATTTGATTCACATCCCCACCCCACTACCCACAGCCCACCTTTGCATTGCAGTCTTCTGCACAGAAAACAAGGTATTTCATGCATTCTCAAACTCTTCATTATGACTTTCCATGTTGAGGCTACCTGCAAACAATGAAATGATATCTTAAGCCCTGGCTGGTGTAGCTCAGTGGATTGAGCTCGGGCTGCAAACCAAAGTGTCGCAGGTTCGATTCCCAGTCAGGGCACATGCCTGGGTTGTAGGCCATGACCCCCAGCAACCACACATTGATGTTTCTCTCTCTCTCTCTCCCTCCCTCCCTTCCTTCTCTAAAATAAATAAATAAATAAAACCTTTTTAAAAAAAAGAAATGATATCTTAAATAACTTCTTTTGGAAGAGATGTTGTTTTTATTTTCGTGCTCTCTTCTACCTTAGCGTGGCACTAAATTTTAGAGAGATGGCTTTTGTTTTTGTGGCGTCATGGTGCATAGCCTTTCCCATCAAGGGTCTGAGTGCATTTCTGTGGCATGAATGGCTCCTCACATTGTCTATCTGTCCCATTTCCCATCTGTGTTTGCTTATCTCCAAACCATTTCCAGTTCCCTTCCGCACCCTCCTTCATCAGGTTCAGCCTCTGCAAACGTTTTTCAGAACATTCCCTCCGGTTTCCACTATTCGTGGTCTTCTCCTAATTTGCATCCTGCCCACCGCCAGTGACCTGTCCCCTCACGGGCCACGGCTGGATCCTCATGGGCATGCACTTTTGACTTTGGCATGTAGGATGATGGCCAGCAAGTATACCTGTTGTATTTGTATCCTAATCTTAAGTCATTGCTAATAAATTACATTTTAGGAATTGCTTTAAAACACAGCTCAGACTGGTTGGTTCTAGTTAAATCAGAATTCTGCCTGTTGCTTTGTTTTGGCACTTAAAAAATTCCTATGCTCTTGCCTGGAAGGTCCTTGAGCGTGAGCACAAACACCCCTCCATCTGAGATGTAGAACATGAAGTACATTTCTGCCTGGAGGTCATGGCATGGAACAGACGCTTCTCAGCCCTTTCTTGGAGCTGATTCTGCACGTATTTCATTTAAGAACTAGACCTGCTGCTCAGAAGGGGAATTCAAACTTGTATTTCTTACAGCCCCACCCTATTGTTTAAGGTACTTCGGTGAACTTGGAAATCTCTGGCACAACTACCCAATCCTTTGAAAAAGTCCTCAGAGTGGTATACACGAAAGGAATTATAAAGCAGCTTTCCACTTCAGCTTATGAACTATTCATGAGTGTGTCTTTGAAAATCAGAATTCACCGATGTTGGACTGAAATCCTTTGGACCCAACAATCCACTAAATCTTTATCCTGTAACCAAGTGTACTTTCACATTCTCAAGCTTGCCAGGAAAAAAAAAAAAAAAACACTGGACACCACTCAGAAAAGGAGACTGATTTGCCCTGCTCGTTTTCTTAATCTTCTGCCCCTCAAAATAACCAAAGGCAGGTTTTGCCTGTAGTCACTGTAACAAAAATGATATGAAAACTGAGCTAAAACCAGTTTAAGGGAAACTTAAAACTAGGCACTAGGGAACCCCTGCCAATGTGCAGTGCGCATGTTCAGTTTGAGTTCAAGAGCCGGCCAAAGCCGATTTGTACATAATCCCCATTTATGAAAAGATTCTACTGAGAAGCACTATATAGTTACTTTTTCAGTTTATGTGGCTTAAGTTCTTGTTACTCCAAGGTACCTCACCGATGTTATGAGTGTGTGTGTGTGTGTGTGTGTGTGTGTGTGTGGCAGGAAGTGAGAGAGAGAGAATTTGTTGAAACCACTAAGTAACTGGAAGAGCCAAGTGGCAGAAATGCCAGGTAAGTCGCAGGTGGCCGGTGGCAGCCTGGATGTAGGCAGAGGGTCTCCTGGCCAGAGAGTGAGCACGGTATTCAAAAGTCGTCCCTTGCTGATCTAACTACACCAATAGGAAGTGATTTGTTTTTATGAAAGCATAGTTCAGTATCTTTTTTTGTGCATCTCTAGGCATGTAGTGTACACTTTGCATACTATTTCTACCGAGAATCCACAGATTTTTCCAGGGATGAAGATTTAGTGAGTACAGCAGTCAAACTCATTCTAGTGAGAAGGTAAGAGGCTTCATGTGAGAAACCAGTTCTCCAGTAGGGGGTGGTGATGGACTGTGCCCTCGTGGCTGGAAATCTCCTGAGCTCTGTTCACGTGAGCAGCCCGATACACACCATTTTAACTGAGTGTCTTATTCTCACAGAACATACTATAAACTAGGACCAAATTCAAAGAGCACGTATAGAATGTGCAGCGTATAAAGTATAGACCAGGCACTTTGGAGGCAATGAAGGTGACGGAACCCTAAACTGCGTAGGTGCTTCTCAGGGCAGTATTCTTATAGTCTACTGCACGGGCTTGAGAGGCAGACAGTTTGTGCCGGGACCCAGGTGCTGCCGCGGAGGGGATGCGACCTTAGGGGAAGTTGTTCCATCTTTCTCAGTCTTTGCTTTCTCGGCTATGAAACAGGTTCAGTAATACCTACCGCTTCTTCCAGTATTACTCAAAACACTGAGCTGTTGGAAGACACACACCGAGACAGGTACTCCTCCAAGGCGAATGTGCTATGGTCAGGTCAGATGAACTGTGGGAGCAGCGAAGGGCAGAGGAGGAATTCAGACTGGGGCTAGGAGGGTGGCTTGGAGGAGGAGGTGGCCTTCGAGCTGAGTGTTGGAGGTGAGTGTTGGAGGTGAGTGAATTGTGATCAGCGTGTGGGGGGGTGTCTGTGAGGGGATCGGAAGGGCAGTCCAGGCTGGAGAAACACAGGTCATTTTTATTTTGTCTCTTTATTCCGAAGGTTGTGAAACTCATACTATTTCACAAAGTTTATTCTATGCACTACAACTGTTAAGTTTTACTCAGCACAAATTATATGTAGAATTTTCCTATGAGGGGTTTATAAATGTCTGAATTAGTTCATCTGAACACCCCCAAATTTCACAATTAAAATCAGTGAATGGTTATCGGACATCATTTTTATTTTTCAAAATCAACAAACGAAGTCATTGTTTAAATAGTTTCCCTCTTAAGAATGAATGGCTTGCGAACTCCTGAGTGCCTAGTAAGGAAGGCTGTGTTTTCATTGGTGGAGCTGACGTGTCATTCATACGAACACTTCTAGTATATTGAGTATCATGCCATTTTAAAGTGTTTTTATTCTTTCTTGTATATTGTTCAAAGAGTAGTCATGACAGACCATTGGTTAAAGATAAAAATATTTAAAAATTTACGTTAAAATACAAGTATATCATTCTTATCATTAAAATTTTTTAAATTCTTTGACATCTTACGCTCAAGTTGAGCTTCACCAGATTTAAGTTTCACCCATTGAACCAAAATTCTTCCATACCTCATTGGAATGTCTATGGTATTTCAATAACCAGTGTATCAGAAAGATTACCTATGAATGATAACCTGCAATTTATCTTTTTGTTGTTAGCAATAAAATCTCTCCTCACATTGTGGTATTTAGAAGAAATGCTTGAATGTAGAAGACTGAAATCTTATTTTTTTTAGCTTACCATTCAAAAAGAAAAAATAAAAATAATAAAAATTAACCAATTAAATCTTTAAGCTCAACATACTAAAATTCTAAGCATCTGATCATATTGCCATCATGCAAAGTTAAAATTCAGTGTATATTCTTTACTCTGGAGGTGTTTGAAGAGTTCTAAAATAAAAACTTAGCAAAATAGTACAATGAACCTCACATAGCCATCACCCGGTTTCAGCAATTATCAACACTCTGCCATTCTTGTTTCGTTCAAGTGTCTACTCCCTCTATGACTATTTTTGACAGTTATTTTTCAAGGTATAATTGGCATACATTGAAATGTCCAGATGCTGGCCATATAATTTTTACAAATAAACACCTCCACGGAACCCGTGCTGTCTCACAATATCGAACATTGCCACATCCCAGACACCCCCCTATGCCCCTTGTCAGTGAACTCTCTTACCTGAGACCGCCACAGCTCCAGTTGGATTCGTCTGCTCTAGGACTTCACATGAATGGCCTCATACGTCAGGGACTCTGCTGTGCGAGGCTTCCTTGGCTCAGTGTAAGGTCTTCGAGATTCATCGACGTCGTGGTGTGTAGAAGTGGTTCGGCCCTTTTTATTGCTAAGTAGTGCATTGTGTCACTGTGCCACAATTTTCTTATCTACACTATTGATGGATATTCGACTTGTTGATAATCTTTGCTAATATAAGTAAAGCTGCTATGAACATTTATTGAAAAGTCTGTTTGTGGCTTTGTGTTTTTATTGCGCTTAGATAAATATCTAGAAGTGAAATTATGAGGTCAAAGGATAGGTGTATGTTAGGTTTATAGTAACATGCCGACCTTTTTCTGAAAAACTTGCCCCATGTTATATTCTTACTAACAATGGGTTCAAGTTCTGATTATTTCACACTCTCACCTGCATTTAGTATTTTCGTTTGGTGAAGTGACATCTTACTGTGATTTTAATTTGTATTTTCTTGGTGTCTAATTATTTAAGAATTTTTTCATGTGCTTCGTGGCCATTTGTATATCTTTCTTTGTTAAGTGATTAGACTTTTAGGGAAGGAATTATTATTTTGTGCATTAAATCTGTCTTGCTACAAGATAATATTCAAGCATTATCAAGTATCTTCAAGAAAGGGCCTTTTTCGAAAGAAAAAAAATTTCTTGCTCAAAACTATGTTACTTTTTAGTTTGTTTCAGATTTGGATTATGATTTTCTTAATATAGGTTTTTAATTTACATGAAACTTTTAATTTCAATTGAATATTTTTTGGCTAAGCAAAATGCATGTATTAATAGCATCACTAAGATCTTCCGTCCTCATCATCATACTGACCTGTGGAAGGAAACCTACTTCCTTGCACGTGTTTTCTTGGGACGCTCGGGCAGAGCTGTGGTTTGGACTCACCGGTTTCTGGATGGTACACAGCTGTCACTGTGGGATTCTATCCGTGCCCTGCCCCCCACGATTTTGTCATTTTTTTAAATACTTTTTTCAGCCCTCATCTGAGGATGTGTTTTTTAAAAGATTTTTATTTATTTATTTTTAGAGAGGGAAGGGAGGGAGAAAGAGAGAGAGAAACATCAATGTGCGGTTGCTGGGGGCCATGGCCTGCAACCCAGGCATGTGCCCTGACTGGGAATCGAACCTGCGATGCTTTGGTTCGCAGCCCGCGCTCTATCCACTGAGCTACGCCAGCCAGGGCTTATCATTTTATTCCTAAAGTAATTCTATATTTTCTTGGTATCTACAGATCTATAGCTTTCTGTTTGATGGGTAGTTTTTTGTTCTGTTTTAGTCAGTCTTTAAATAACTTTTTTAAGTAAGGGACTTGGGGGGGTGGGTCAAAGGAACCCTCGCATGCCTGAAAATGTCTTATTTTGCCCACGTGCTCCATCATGACCTGGCATAGATACCCGCAGTCAAAGCTGGGTTTTCCTTACAACTTGAAAGGCTTCGCTTGGCTGTCTTCTGACCTCCAGAGTGGCTGCCAATCCAACAGCAGTTTTCTTGGTGACCTGGTTTGGTCTCCGATAGCTTTGGGGATCTTCTCCCCAACTCCGAGTTCTGAAATTCCACCGGGATATGTCTTCCTGTTTGTTTGGGTTTTTTTCTTCATCCTATTCAGCTCCTGGTTTGCCCTTTTGGTATGAAAACCTGTGTTTTCCTTCGGCTCTGGGGAATGTTCTTTTCTTATTTCCCCTTTACTTTCTCTCTTGTCTTTCTGCAGTGGACACTGGACATTGTCCGTGTCTCCCAATTCTCCTTTCATATTTTCTGTCTCTTTTTTATTTTGCTCTACCTTCTTGAAGATTTCCTTGGCACTGTCTTCTTAGCCTACTTATTGAATTTATTTTCTTTTCACGATCATTTGTAATTTCCCCAACTTACCTTGTCTCTGGTTGCTTCTTTAATGTTTCCCATTTTTATTTCATGGATACAATGTATTCTCAAATATCTTAGAGCGTATGAACTGGATTTGCATTTTTATTTAGGTATTTTATTGTTGACTGAATTGTTTGTTTTCTCTAGAATCGTGTGCTTACATTTTCATCTTGGTCCTGTTTTGTGCTGTTTGTTTTCCTTAAATGTCTAGTGATTCTCAGTATTTCTTCACACGTGTTAATGAATTAATAGAGGGATTACTGAGGAGATTTCTGTTTGAGAGATTAAGTTTTCCTTCTGTTTCCTTGCTGGTATTGTTCTGCATGCATAGGAGGTCTCTAAAATACAATCATCAGCCCTGGCTGGTGTAGCTTAGTGAGTTGAGTGCCCACCTACAAACAAAAAGGTCACTGGTTCGATTCCCAGTCAGAGCACATGCCTAGCTGGCAGGTCAGGTCCCCAGTATGGGGCACGCATGAAGCAACCACACATTGATGTTTCTCTCCCTCTCTTTCTCCCTCTTTTCCCTCTCTATAAATAAATAAATAAAATCTTTAATAAAATAAAATACAATCATCAATACATTTAATAATACATTGATCCAAAGCATTTTTTTTACCTCCAAACAGTTAGTATATATCAAATGAAATGGCAAAGTAATCTTTTAAAATCACAAGCAAGGAATTTTATATTCATATGAAAAGGTCTTGAGGGCTAAGTTTAAAAACTGATGATGTAAAGAATAGCTAAAGCACTGACACTGAAATTAATTAAGGCACTCTAATTAATGAGGTGTGCTAGACTGAAGGATGCAGTTTCCTTTTCAGTAGTGAATGTCGGTCTTACTTGGGTCTTGCTCTGCTCCTGCTGTTTCCCGGTTTGGATGCCCACGAACACATCGTGTCTACATCATTGTTAGTGGGGTGTGCAGGCACCCTGCGTGAAGCCGGCACCTCCCGACACGTTTGCCCGGTGCTGGTTCCCCTCCCTCCCACTCTGTGACATTCGCTGGGGCTGCTGCCCGGGGCTGAGTGGGCCCGCGGGCCGGCTCCTACCTCCGGGCTGTCCTGCTGCCCAGGCCAGCTGTCCGGTTAGCCAGAGCCAGCTCCCAGGACTCGTCACCTCACAGCTCAGGAGCATTTGCCCCAGGACACAAGAGGCCCTGGGGCTGCCAGATTCCAGCCCTCCACTGCAGTTTGTACTTTTTAGTAACTTCATATCTCTGGCTCAGACTGTTTTATAAGTGCCACTTAATTTTTTTTTTAATCCACCTCAGAGTGACCTTCCATGAGCTCGTGATGAGTGGGGGCGGGGAAGAAGCTAGGACGTGCTGGTGTACAGTGAGCCTGAGGATTGCTTTTCTCTGCTGCCACAGGCCAGAAAAAAGAAGGTCCCTTTTCCCTGTCCCTTCTAGAGTGCTCCGAATCCTGGGTCCGAGAGAGCCAGAGCATTGTGAGTTCTCGTCCTTACTGAACGCAGACTGGATGAGAGGGCTTCGGCACAGCCCTTGGGCTCAGTGATAGTGGACGAAAGATCCGCTTGGCCTCTGTCATGGGCTGCACTGTGTCCTCCCGACACTCCTGTGTTGAAGCCCTACCCCCTAGTACCTCGGAACATGACCAAACGGAGATGCAACCTTTAAAGATGTAATTCAGTTAGAATGGGGTCCTTAGGGTGGGCCCTAATGTGATATGACTGGTGTCTTTGGAAGAAGAGAAAATTTGGGCACAGCCGGGAGAGAAACACTAGACGTGTGCACACACAGGGGGACGACCGTGTGGGGGTAAGAAGAAGGCGGCCACCTGCAAGCCAAGGAGCGAGGTCTCAGAAGCCAACTCTGCTGGCAGCTTGACCTTGGACTTCCAGCCTCCAGAACTGTGAGATAACACACTTCCGTGGTTTAAGCCCATCTGGTCTGTGGTGTTCTGTTGTGGCAGCTCTGGAAAACTCATACAGAATCTTGAGTCGACACGTTCTGATTCTTCCCCGGCTGCCCTCAGGGACAGAGGAGGGGGGCCTTCCCTGGGGCCCGGGCGAGGAGCCCGATGGATGGATGGATCACTTGTTCTAACACCTGTCTTTGACTTTCGCACACTGGTGCTATCAAGGAAAAACTTTGACTGATCTAGCTGACTTCTTGGTTAATTGACATCAAACTTGGGCAGAGACCTAGTGAGGGAAATCTGAGAGACTGCAATGAGGGAAATTTCACAATATGCGAGAATAATATTGTGTGGGACGTTAGCTCAAGATGGGCCGATAAGCACCGGTTGTCATAAGTCCAGGCAATAGAAATCTGGAAGTTCTGGTTTGTAAGGAATTCCGGCACCCCAGTAAGCTGTTGACTTCTGAGAGTGAAATTTGAAGTCCCTGGGTTTGGTGGCACAAACACGCATGGAGACCCTTCTTTCCCTTTTGGATACTCCCCCAATCTCTTCCGTGTTAGCATCAGCATTTCCAGCAGCAGAATTTCTTTTTTTTTTTTTAAGATTCTATTTATTTATTTTTAGAGAGGGAAGGGAGGGAGAAAGAGAGAGAGAGAGAAACATCAATGTGTGGTTGCTGGGGGCCGTGGCCTGCAACCCAGGCATGTGCCCTGGCTGGGAATCAAACCTGCGATGCTTTGGTTCGCAGCCCGTGCTCAGTCCACTGAGCTACACCAGCCAGGGAAGAATTTCTTAATTTGAAAACCTGGAATCCTGATGGATCTAGTTCTGTCCTCAGTCTCGGGTTTTTGACTCTACGTAGTCAATTCACTCTCTCTGGCTCTGTTTTCCTTTCCTAAAAGGGACTCAGTGACTGCTCCCTGTGTCACAGGGATAGGATTTTGATGTCATAGGCATCGATTTGTAGAAGGAGAGTGAACCTCAAAAATGCCATGTCTCCCATTCAATTTGGCCTCGAGAAAGTGATGTAGCCTCTCTGAGCATGAGTTCCTTCATCTATAAAATAGGGATAGTAATACCTACTCCAAGGGGTGTTGTGAGTATTCATCGAGAACACACAGAAAGCGCCTTGAGTCAGTCCTTGCATATTTTAAGAGCCCCGTAAGCGTTAGCAGTTGATGAGGATCGTGATGCAGGCATGTTTGAATCGTTGACATTACTAACGAGAGATGGCTTCTATGCTTTGGATGCCCTCTTGAAGGCTGATTCTGTCCCGTAAAAGGACAGTCTGCTTTAAGACTCAGATTCGTTGAAACTAACACGAAGGCTAATGGAAAGGGTATAGGTTTTAGGATAATGTATGGAGATGTAGCCATGGAATGAGGTCTCATTCTTTGGACCTATAATGTATTCCACAAAGCAGCCTTTCTCCAGCTTTATTATGCACATATATTCCCCGGAGATCTTATTAAAATCCAGATTCCTGTTCGGTAGGTAGGCCTGTGGGATGAGGGCCAGGATTCTGCACTTCTAACAAGTTCCTAGGTTGCGGCCATGCAGCTGCCCCACGTCCGCCCTGGGCAGCGAGGCCCTCGAGTAGCTGGTGGGGCTGACCTCGATCCCAGTTTGTTTGTGAATTCTGCTTCCACCCACGGACTGTTATTTTCTGCAGGTTTACATTCAACTGCAGAACAATTTCATTTTCGTATTCCATCTTAAATTGGCAGAGCTCTTGCTACTTTCCTGTCCTTGGCTTCTCTGTCTCATACTTAAATAAGGTTTTTTGTGGTTTTTTTAAAGATGAATAACAACAATGATGGCAACTAATATTTATGCAGAGATTACTATATACTGGGAGCTGCTAGCTTAAATTCTTACAACCCCCTTAAGGTAAATGTTATAATTATGCCCATCTCATAGGTGAGAAAATAGGCACATACAGTTAAAAACAAGTTGTTCAGATCATTCAACTAGTTCTTGGCAACCAGGATCATTTGAAGAGTTTATTTACAGGAGCCTTTGGAACCTGGAGACCCCAGGCATAGCTGGAATAGTCCACTCCCATGTATGAGGTTGAGTTCCTCCCATTTTGACGTCATCACATTTTACAGAATGCAGAGCCCACCTTCCGGGAGCCAGCAGCTATAGTGTTCATCCGGAATGAAATCCGACTAACTGCACGGCCAGGCCCTCAGTGATGACACCTGGAGTGGCACCTGGACCTGCACCCCACACAGTGTGCTGAGGTGTGGTTTGCTGAATGAAACTTCAAGAGCGGAGCTTATAAGGGTAAACAGCAGATGGATCCTGTCTAATGTCCACATCCTTTCTTTTGATTGCAAATTCAACCAGATATTTTTCTATTGGTTTACATTGAATTTTAGAAAATTTTCTTTTTTTTTTGCCTTAAATGGGCAAGGCTCCTGCTACTTCTCTGCCTCCTAGACTCTCTGTCGAGTACTTTTAAAATGTGTGAATTGATAACAAGGAGAAAAAGAGCAGCAGCAGCCCCAGTACCTGCCAGGTGGTTTCGTGGTCAGCGCTGGTGAGAGCCACAGTGGAGGCCCCCGAGCACTTCCACGGAGGAGGACTGGGCGCGTGTGCCCCTCGGGACGTGCACTTGGCCTTGTGGGGAAAGGCTGTGCCCTGGAGCGCTGTGACCGGTTGCAACCCTGCGCTGGCCACACTCATTCACTCTGGACCTGGAGCTTAGTCACTAACTCTCACTTCATTATCCACCTTGCTGAAAGGAAAGAATTGGACAGGATGGGAAGTTTTCGAAGTGTGTGTTTGCTTTTAGCTACGGAATCCTTTTTTCAAATAAAGGCTCATCTGGAAACCCCCTAAAATAAAACATAAGCTGCAATTCTCTGAGGGGGGGGGGTAGTTGGGTGTCGCCAAGAGCCAGCTCTCTGCCCCGATCCCTCACCGGTCCCTGAGAAACCTCATCCCTCTGTCTGCGTGCTCGAGGACCAGGGCACTAGGTCTGAAGGCTTCCTCTAGCTTCCACACTGTCTTTGCTGATCTGCTCAAGGGGTGACAGGGCCATTGTTTGGGAGAGGTATTTCACTGCTAAAGATGGTTTTGTTCTTGACCTGGGGGCTGGCTATTGGGAACCCTAATGAAGTTAGTCATACGTAATTGCTGTGGTCATACGTTACTCTGGAGCCAACTGGTAATTAATGTGGAAATTAGAAGAATTTGGAGTATACTAAATTGTTATGATTTAACACCCTTGCCCTGCTACAGTCATCAGTATTTAGACTTTTTGCAAAAAGCATTAGTATTGGGTACACTCTGACTTTTTGTTCTGCTAAACTCGTGTTTACTAGTAAACTCCAAGGGCACAGAGATGTCTTTGGCGTCTTTGATTTAATGATTTGCTGTGAGCTGTTTTCCTATTCTTGAGGGAGTTTTAGCATCCTGGGCATGGTCTCTGATTCGGTCTGCTTGTGCCCATGTCCCAGCTGTATCTCTTGTTAGTGGGGTGACCTTGGGCAATTTCTTTAACCTCAGTCTGCCTCAGTTGCCTCATCTTTAAGATGGAAGTGATAGTGGTACCCATCTCAGGGGTTATAAGAAATCAGGGAGGGAATCTTTCTTCAATGCCTATGGAGAATGCACCCTCAGTAAATGTGTGCTAAGAATAATGATGAGGCTGTTCTAGTTTATGAGGCTGAGCTATACAGGAACTATGTGTACTAGGTGTTGGAATTACCTTAGTAAAGTCCATAAAATTTCATTTCTGATTACAAAAATAATTCCCTGGGATCCACTAGGAAATCACAGGCAGAAACTGGATCTAATAGCTCAGAGGTAGTTGTGTGCTACAAAGGCCACCATCAAGAGTGCCTTCTTTTTACGTGTGTGGGGAACTGCAAGTTGTTTTAGTTCCTGAAATTGATCTTTCGTACGGCATCGCATAGCTGAGCTTGGGCCGGGGCCAAGTATCCGGGCTCATGACGGAATACCATTGGAACACAAGTTCAAGGGAGATGACAAATCAGTACTTCACTTTTTCCCGTGCCTTTCTCGTTAGGGTCTGGGCTCCTCTTCTTCATGGAATATGACCTTTTCAGAAATTTTGTTTTCCCTTCTCCCAATAGAATCATTTTTCTTATGGAATTCAATTTGTTTGAAGTTTCTGTCACTTCTGCTTAGTTTAAATGATGAGGCCAGGGCCCTGCGCGTGTTTGGTGACTGATGTCTGCTATTTCCACTCTCAGCCTCGCCATAAATCTCACCAGGGCAGGCTGTGTCTCCTTTTCTGTGATGGCGAAGCAGGCCTCGGCCAGGTCTTTCAACTTGGTGTGTTGTGAGATGTGCCGTGTGCCTAGAACATGGGACATCTAGGTTACTGGGGTGTGGCAGCGTCTCGGGGACCACACCTACTCGCGGACAGAGCCCAGTGCAGCGGCCTGTCACGCCCACCCCAACAGCAGAACCAAATGTTGCCGGGAAGAATTGTCCTCCGTATACATTCTATGTGGTCTTTAAGCAGGAGAGACAGACGCTTCAAGCAAATTGAATTCTGTGAGAAAAATGATTCTATTGGGAAAGATGAAAACTCAATTTCTTTAAAGGTCCTATTCAATGAGGAAGAAGTACCTAGACCCCCAACTAGAAATCCCCTACATTCCTCTGGCTTTAAGATTTCTCACCTTGGACACTGTGAAATAAATGCTCTCTAAAATTCCTTCTGGCTCCCCTCCCCTGGAGCACTGTTCTCCAAATTCTGGTTTGTGGTAAGTTAATATTTTTGCTGCCGTTGGGGGTTTTACTGGTCAAATAAATTTGGAAAGTGCTTCTTATGTTATTCTTTTAAAGTAACAAGGTATGCACGCATTTTCATGTCTCTGAGAAGACCACAGTTAAGAAACCCATTTAACGATGCTTCAAGCATTTCTCAAATACAGGTGAATGTGCAATTGAAAACATTTTTAAAAATATATTATTTTTTCTGGCTGACAGTTTCTTTCTTGGGCAGAGTTCCGAGGTGCATGGTTCTGTAAAGCCTTCTCCAGGTTCCCAAGGTGGACTGAGTCGTGTCAGGTGAAGAACACACAGCAGAATCCCTGATTCACCAATGGCATTGTAGGAGTATCACTGCCTCCGACTAGGAAACAGTTGTACGCTTTAGACAGTTTTGGTTCAAGTGGTTGGTTTCTGCATTCTTATAAATGGCCAAGCTAATTATCTCTGGCTCAACTACCAAGTCAAACTTGGGGGACCGCGGCTAGGAAGGAAGCACTTCATTGGCTAACTGTTCAGAAGGGCAGTTTCAGTATTGGATGGCCTCCCTCACGCCTCCCCTCCAGGCTGCCTGGCCTTGTAAAAGGCAAGAAACGGGCGCAAGTTGCTTGTAAACTAATTCTGAATTAGCCCCAGAAAATAGCTCCAGTGCTACTTGAGGTTTCCTCTTCCCCCTCTCCTTTCAAATCAGGTATGAATCGTAATCTGAGATTCAAGGGAGTAGGAAAAACTGGCGCCCCTTACATTCAAAACGAAAGCTAATGGGAATTTAAAAAAAAAAAGATGCAACTATAAAAGACTTCTGTTCCACCCTTATGTTAAGGATCCCGAGACGCTAACAAAAAACATTAGGACCAAAATAGGGAATTACTGTCATGAGAATGCTAGGCATTAGGCATAATCAGACGATTTCAATAGATGCAGCAGGCCGTTGGCAGCAGCGAGCATCTGACAGCTCTGCAGATGCCAAGCATTTTATCAATGAGAGCTCCAGCTGTGATCCTGTGTCTGGCGCCTGGAGCTTCAGCCAAGTCAGGAGGACGTTATCAGGGGCAGAACCTTCCAGGCAGGGGCCCAGACTAGGGAAAGGGAGGGTGGGGTGACCCATGAGTCTGGCTGTCCCCAGAGCCATTTCAAAACAGAACAAAACCAAAAAGCCACCTAGACAGGAAGAGAGTAAGCTGGGAATGTTCAGTTAATCAAACTTTACATTTCAGCAATGTGGTTGCATAGTCTTTCAATAGGGAGATTGTCAGCATGCTGGCTGGTGTGGCTCAGTGGACTGAGCACCAGCCTCTGAACTGAAAGGGTCACGGGTTTGATTCCCAGTCAGGGCACATGCCTGAGTTATGGGCCAGGTCCCAGGTTGGGGGCGTGTGAGAGGCAACGAGTCAATGTATCTCTTGCACAGTGATGTTTCTTTATTTCTCCCTCCCTTCTCCTCTCTCTAAAGGTAAATAAATAAAATCTTTTGAGAGAGAGAGAGAGAGATTGTATGTTTGTCTCTGAGGTGTATGTCTGTATTGCAGGAATTTAATGATCACACTTAAAACAATTACGCCAGTTTCTGTCTACTCTTAGCCAATGCACGTGTCTAATGCTGGGAATTTTTGCCCCAAATACCTTTCCCCCATTTAAACTGTGACTTAAAAATGTTTGCAATTTGCAGAAACCCCTGTGTGCAAAAGTAACTGGGAGAAAAATTGGACTGTGGGTGGCGGGTGATCCCACCCCCATGTCAGGGCATTCCTGACTTAAGGGAAAAAATGCCTCTTTCCTGAGCCTTTCCGGCTGAGGTCATTGTTTTCAGACAGCCGGTCCCTGATGTTAAAAGGGCTCCAAGTCCATGGCTTGTCTCGTAGCAGCATTTTTTCAGGAGCAACATCGAAAGCACCATGAACAGTCAGGCTGACACTGAAAGATGCCTCCCCGACTTAACAGCATTTTTATTAAATCCTAGTATTTAAAAAAGTCATAAAAAGCCCATCTGGTGAGATGATAATTCACTAAGCGGAAAGAGGAGGCAGAAGACTTGGGGAGATGGAACCTTTTCTTTCTTTGTTTCATGTGTTTGAGTTACTGTGAAATGACAGTGACCCACGTCTGGGTTCTAGACGGCGCAGAGCAGGGGAAAACCAGAGGAACATTCTGGACGGGTTTTGATCGTGGCTTCCCAGGAAGGACCGTTTTCTGCTGGTGTGTCAGGAACTGATGATGGGTTCTTAGGAGGGGTCCTTAAGATTGGTAGGAGACAGAGTGGGGAAGAGAATGAGGGTTTGAGGATTCTGTATGTGAGGAAGGAGCTAGACTCAGGCAGGAAACTCCTCATTCTTCCTGAGCTGCTGTGGCACACCCTCTGGGTGGCACACCCCTTGTGGGAGTCTAACTCAGCCCACAAGCTCCCGGGAGGAGAGCCAGGGCCCAGCCAAGCCTCCGCTTTGAGGGGTGGATGCTGTCCTACCGTGCACGAGCCACCTAGGGAAGAAACCCTGAAATCTCAGAGTTGTGTGCATGTCAGTGACCCGGGAACCAGCTGAGCTCATGGACCGCCATCCCGTCGTCGGAGACGACCCAGGTTTGACTGTCCATTGTGTAAACTTGCGTTTGTGCCATCTGGCAGGGACCATGTCTTTAAAGATGGAGAGAGCTGCGGGGACTTTCCTATTGGTTAAATTAATTCTGTGCTTGTTATAGTATGTTAACACTGTAGCATATTTATGTGCATGCTACATATTTGTATAAAATCATATCTTATATATCCACATACTTACAGATGTCATGCATATTATGGGATTTTGAAATTGACACGCCTGTTCTGTTGCAGGAGTTGAGCTACATTGAATTGAATGTAGGTGGGTTGGTCTGTGGGAGCACTCGGAAAGGGGCCCTCGGTGACTGTGGGGGAAACACTTGCGATCCCATTTCTGTTCACGTGCTCTTTTTCTGCCACACCCCTCTCCCGGTTTCCATGACATCACCTGGGTTCACACAGCTTTGCAATGAATTCCTTCGTTCCCCTTTATGACGCAGTGTAAGTCTCCTCGGGCGGGGCATGCTGGGTGCTTTGTTTGATTTTGGATGCTGCCCCTAGAATGCGTCCCCTACCATTGTGCTTGGTGGGCAGGTCCATTCCCTGGTGAGGCTGGCTGGCCTCGGGAGTGGCCCGGCGCCTCCTGCTCGGATCCCCAGGGACCGGCAGCCAACACCACAGCCTCAGAGGCAGCACAACACAGTAATCTTGCTGGCTGCTGCATTGAAACCGGCAGACTGTGGCCATTCATGCTGTTGCTTTTGATACTAGACCCCTAAAGATGAGAGATTGTAACTTATTTTGGTTTCTGGAGAGTATGCTGGTGGGTAATTCCAAGTCAGGCCGACGCGCTTTGTACCCTCCCGCCTTCACTTCCGAGCGCCTGCTGTTCTCGGTTTACCAGGACCTCCAGCCAGTGAGCTCAGGTCCGCCGTCCCGCCCAGCACAGCCGGGACCGGGAGCCTCAGCGTGCCGTGCTTCACGTGTACGCACTTGTTGGGAGGTGCAGAGGAGCTGGAGGCTGGCCTGCTCCGTAACTGATGAGTAATTCCTGTGGCTTCTCGTGCCGTAACATTTTCTCCTGAAAACGGACACTATTTTAAAAGACGGTGCTGTTTGAAAACTCCGGAAACATGCTTTCGTCTTCATTGATCCACCTTAGTCATTGACTGGGATGTCAAAAGTTGACAAACATCAGAATAATAAAATTTAAAGCCCACCGTGGCCGGGTGTGGGCAGTGAGCCAAGGACTCTGCCCCAACTTCCCCCTCCCCCGTTCTTTCCCAGGGGTGACGCCACTGATCTTTACAGAAGGCCTCTGGACTGGTGGACACTCTCTGGGCTCTCCTCGGGGACAGAATCTGAATTGTTATGGCAACACTGTGCATATTAATTAGTATTGCTGTGTTACTGATATTTGGAGTTTGGAAACTGGGATACAGTGGCGTTCACTAACTGAAAAGGGTCTTAGAGATAAAATTAGAGTATCTAAAGATGTGCGTTTCTATTTGAATAAACGTGAAGCCCTCTGCTTTTCCTTCCACTATAAAAAGAGTGGGTTTTCGTTTCCATTTCCAGGAAAGATAGGGCAGAGTTTGGAAAATCTTATATGACAGAGAGATGATAAGTGAGCAGAGTAAATCATATATCTAGTGTGTCTATACTAATATGTACACGATAGTTAGTGGTCAAAGTGGAAAGACAAGAAATTTCGCCTCTTTTCTCTGTTTTTCACGATTCCATGGTATATTTTTAAGGTGTTTGAAGTCTTTCCACTTGCTGCCAGCTGGAACCCACAGAAAGCGCATGCCCGGAACACTCAACAGCTGACTTGAATCTCAGTCATCATGAAATTGGAAGTTGGCAAATTATTCCGAGATTTAAAAACAGGCACACCTTTTGTTCGAAACTTAAAGGGGTTTATTCTGCATTGTTTTAAAAGTGCTCTCCGTAGGGAATATTGACCAGATATTTTAATTATCTTTTTTTAAAAATAGGAGGCTACTTGGAAAGGATATATAATAAGTTTGACCATGCTTAAATTTTGTGTCTCATTCTCATAGCTGGGTCCCTGATACTTGAAAGCAACAAAGCTTTCACTGGCTCAAGGGTCCCTGTTTAATCACAAAGAGTGCCTCCTCCGGCCCTTCCTATCCTGGCACACAGAGGCAGGGGCCAGTTAGATGGCTGTTGGTGTAAGACTTCCATTCAGAGATCTGCTACCTGCTGCCCGAGAGGGCGTGCTTAGGGCCAGCGTTTGCGTGCAATTAATGAATCAAGGCATATGAGATCCCCAGCCTTCTCCTTCATATTAAAGTCTAACTGCTGACATGTACTTCTGCATCATCGATCTACTTTAAAGGCGGGAGTGATAGTTAGGGTATTCATTCAGAATATTGGAATTTAGCAAGACTTGCCTCTAAAGGCCACGCGTTTCCAAACCGGGGCGGGGCAGGGTAAGTGCAACACGCTGATCAGCGCTTTATAGGTTTCATGTGAGAGAGTAGAATGCTGGACAGGTTTTTCCGCTTTAGCAGGCAGTCACAGCTGCCACTGCAAATGAGTTCTGCCAAGGTCAGCGACCAGTGGGTCAATTAGAGCATGACATTGCAGGGACACGCCTGAGGGCCACTGAGCATCGGGTGTGAGTGGAACGGTCAACAGAACGGGCCTTTGGAGGGTCTGTCCGAGTCTCCCCTCTCCCACAGTGAACGTTCACAGGTCCCTGCCCCCTCCCTGCCTGTGACCCACCAGGGTTCCTTGGAGATCTGAAGGAAATAGAAACTCCCCAGGCCTGGAGCCACCCTCCTTTGTAATGGGGTGGGAACCATACTGACGTGTGAATAGGAGTGGTTTAGAGACTTGGACGAGGTGGGGTACACAGTGCTCTTGGGGAGCACACCTGTGTTAACTATTTTAAAATGGTTTAAATGGCGTTTTCTCACCACGTTTCCTATATAAGGTGTTTCTGGCTGTGTGAACACTCACATGCACACCTGTACGAATCTAACGAATTTAATTAGCCATTTTTACTTCAGGGCTCTTGACATCACCCACGTCTTTTTTATTTTTATTATTATTTTTGTTTGTTTGTTTTACCTTAAAGTCACTTTCACTGCCATAGTCTGCCTCTAATTGGCAGCTTCCTCAGGAAGGGTGTGCTGATGTGTCTAGAGCCCTCCGTGGACTTGGCATTGGAGCCGTTCATCCGCGTTCTGTCTGTGATCGTTAATTTGCTAAGCACCTTTCAGCAGGTGGCAGGCACTGAGCTAGGTTCCATATGGAATAAATCTCTGTTGTTGGGAATCTATAATCTTGCAAGGACCAGTGGCATGGACGTGCCAAAGATGTGCCGGGCAACTCCCCGACGTGAAAAATCAGTAAGGGCCTGGCTAGGGTGGAGAACGCAGGGGTGGGGATACCAGACAGGAGAGGTTGCAGCCGCCTCAGGAGGGTGGGACGCTGGCCAGGGAAGACCT
The DNA here is from genome assembly GCF_019186645.2 of Phyllostomus hastatus. NCBI lineage: Eukaryota > Metazoa > Chordata > Mammalia > Chiroptera > Phyllostomidae > Phyllostomus > Phyllostomus hastatus. The sequence goes on along the minus strand of NW_025334004.1, from coordinate 23,866,310 downwards.
GGGGACTCCTGGGGCATAGGTGGCCCCACCGGCTTCAAGGGGCACTCGCTGACCACAGGTCACTTGGAAGCAGCGTGGGGGCAGGGTGCCTGTGGTCCTCAGGAACCGTCTCTGCCCCTCCTCCCTGACAGAGCCACGTGGGTTGGGGATTTATTTTCCCCTGGCTAAAGTGACTGTTCTTTGGTGAATGTCAAAGTTATTTTCTTCTAATGAAAGTGGATAATTGTAGACTTTCAGAAGGAAAGCATGTTCCTTCCAAACACAATGTTAAGCTCTTGAGCCCTAGAGACAGAGCTTTGCTTCGCATCTCAGCTGTGGTACCTACTCGCCATGTAACCTTGGGTGAGGGCCTTGACTGCCCTAAGCCTCAGTTTCCACATCTGTAGAATGGAGCTAGTAGCACTGCCTGCTTTATACGGCCATGAGGGGTCAAGGAGGATGTCTCTAACGCCCGTGGCACAGCGCCTCACAGGCAGTAATGAATGGCTTATTATAATTAGCAATTATCGTTCTACTTGAGAAATCCAGATGTTTCCTAATTATTTAGATGGTCATATAGTGCTTAGGATCCAAGGCCTGGATTCTAGTTTGGTGGTTTTATTTTAATGTGTATATTTTTAAAATTTTTTTACTATACAAATAATGGAAGAAGAAGCTTTTTAAAAAAAATTATTTTATTATTGCTCAGTTACAGTTGTCTGCATTTACCCTCTCCACTTTCCCCAACCCCAGCCAAACCCACCTCCCTCCCTTGCTCCCACCCCCACCCTCGGTTTTGTGCACGTGTCCTTCACAGTAGCTCCTGAAAACCCTTCCCCCATCATCCCCCCCACCTCCCCTCTGGTTACTGTCAGGCTGTTCTTCATGTCAATGTCTCTGGTTGTATTTTGCTTGCTTTTTCTTTGAAGAAGCTTTTACTGTAAAAATTTCAAACAATGTATGAAAGGGAAAACACTCCCCTTGACCACCATTCAAATCTAGGGAGTAACTACTCCCATTGGTTTTATTTCCACTGGTGGGATGTATGTTCCTAGTTTTAGAAGTCAAATGGTGTCTTCTCCCAGGAGCAGGAGACCGAGGAGTAAGAGCCAAGGATTCCGGAGTTTTTTTTGTCCTGACTTCCCGTGAGGACTGAAACTGTGGCATTTCTGTCATAGAATGTGGCTTCTCTAAGTGGGGCTTTTTACCTTCTTATCTTTCATGACTGAATGAACTTGCCGTCTATTGATATTAATATTTCTAATTTGATCTGTTTGGGGAAAATAATTAATAGTGCTCAAGAGAGATCTTGTAAGCTGACTCTGGTAAACAAGAGTCAGCAAACGTTTTCTGTAAAAAGCCAGATGGTAAAATCCTGGTATTACAGGATATATGATTCTGCGTTACCACTACTTCTGTTCCTCCCTCCCTCCCTCTCTTTCTAATTCTTTAAAAATAAAAACAAACAAGCAAACAAAACAAGCCCATTCTTAGCTTGGCATAAGACAAAAATGAGTGTGGAATGAATGGTCAGAAAAAAAATGGTTCAAATGCTTGAGATGACTATTTCCTCTTCCTGGTTAATTATCCACCAGACCGTAGGCCACAGGACGGAAGAAACGGTCCAACCCGTTCATCACTGTGTATCAATATCTTCCTAGTACAGTGCCTGACACATAGCAGCCACTCGATAGAGACGGATTTGAATGAAAAGGAAAAGTCAAATAGTGTTGTAAGGCTTATTTAGAAATTGAGAAGTTCCTTGACCCATCTTCCCTCACTCCGAAGTGCAACTCTTTGTTCATCTGTTTCAGTGGTTTCTTCTGATACCCAGGACATTGTGGCTTTTTATTTTTCATTTTTTTAAAGACTTTAGTGAATTATTTTTAGAGAGGGGAAGGGAGGGAGAGAGGGAGAGAAGCACCAATGTGTGGTTGCCTCTCATGTGCCCCCTGCTGGGGACCTGGTCCCGCAACCCAGGCATGTGCCCTGACTGGGAATTGAACCAGTGACCTTTGGTTTGCAACCCACTGAGCCACAGGAGCCAGGGCACATTATGGTTTTTAAAGATTTAAAGTGCACTTCTATCTAGACTTTGCACTTTAGACATTATCTATTGTGAAGAATGTTGAAGAGTCACATCCTGACCGTTTGCAGTAAATCCATAGATAATGCCTACAATGAGGAAAAAATATCAAGAGATGGCCATACACGCCTCTCATTCAGACAGAGGGATTTACCCCTCGTAAGTGCCCGGACATCCGCTGAAAAGAGTTGAAAGAGGTTGCTTCCTCTCTCGTATCCCCTCTCCACATTCAGGGAAAGGGACCAGAGATCTCCCAGGTTGTCCCAGCACCTCCTGTCCTCTTCCGCCAGTGACATCGAGGGTTGGTGTCCCAACAGAGGGAAGAAGGGGAGGGAAGACGGAAGCTTTGCTCTTCTTGATAAAGACTGTCGGCCCGCCCCCCTGGTCACCATCCTACCCTTCACCTCCGCCTTCGGCAGCACCTAGAGCCTCCCCACGCCTTGTCCCACTTTCCCCAGGTGAAATTTCCCCTCCGGGCTAAATTTCCGCTTTTTTCCTCTTTGCTTTTGTCATTTGTTCCCTTTCCAGCTTCCAAAACGGTGTTGACATCTCTCTTGCTCTCTCTGGGGTTTTGTTCAGGCACAGAGAGAAACACGTGTTCACGGTGCCGTGTCTCATGAGAAGCTCGAAGTTTCTGTAGATCTTGGCACTCAATTACTGTCTTATTCTCTAATTATGCCACATTTTATTTTATCCCCTACAACAGAATTGTAAGTTCGTTGCTGTTAGAAACTAGGATTTTTATATCCTTCAGAGATGTCAGTAACGAGCACATGGTGACTAGTTTTTTCTGATATAGGGCTGACAAGGGACAATTATGTACATTATCTTTTAGACTATAGTTCCCTAAAAGGCACATCACTAAAAAAAAAAATATTGCAACTTTTCAGTTTAAGATTCCAAAAAGCATTTTAGTGGTATCTTCAGACAGGGTACTCTTGTATTGATTAGCTATTGCTGCTTCATAAACCATTCCAAAATTCAGGAGCTTAAAGCAATGATCATTTATCACTTTCCATGAGTCTGCAGGGTACTCTGCAGGGGGTCAGCTGCTTTAGGCTGAATCAGGGGGCGGCTTGCTTGGCTTCCTCGCATTCGGGGACGGCCCTGCTCCGCACCTCTCCCACCCTCCTCCTGGGACCGGCGGGCCACCCCAGCCATGTCCTCATCACTGGGAAGCGGAAGGACAGCAGATGAAGCAGAACCACACACGACTTCTTGGGGACAAGGCACAAAACTTCCACACGGTCACTCCCTCTTCTCACAGAGGCCAGAGCAAGTCACATGGCGAGCCCCAGTCTCAAAGTGGGAGGGCACGGTCAAGTCGCATGGCTGAGGGCTTGGACACAAGGAGGGGGGTGTAAATTAGGGCCACTGATGTCATCGGCCATGCACTGTATGTGGTGGCAGTAGCACTGGCATGAATACTTCCTGAGACTCACTGGAGGAAACGTCTTATGTCCAGTCAACCTGACAGTTTTCTTTCTTGATTAAACAACTAAAAGACAGTCCTGACCCTCAGGGACCTTACTAACCATACCTGAGGAAATGGCCTCGGGTGAAACCAACAAACAGATGTTTATAGAGCAAAAAGCTAAGGAACAGAAGATTTGAACACTTTGTGCGACCAGCCTAAAGCTAACCTATTCTGTAAAGAGCCAGATGGTGAGTATTTTAGCTTTTGTGAGCCAGGTGGTCTCTGTCGTGACTGTTCCCTGTGGTCACAGCACAGAAGTGGCCATAGATGATACATAAATGGATAGGTGTGACTGTCTCCCATTAACACCTCATTTGTAAAACCAGACAAAAGATGAGTTTATAGACCACTAGCCTAGACTGTTGAACAAAATAAGTCAGCTAGTGAAGACTTTTTGAAGAAGAAACAATGGTTTCAAGGGCAATAAAGATTCGTTTAGCTTATTAACAAGATGTGGTTTAGAGGTGAAGTCGGAAAAGTGCTTGGTCATTCCATAGATAACTTTTTCCAGGGGGTCAGCGTGGCTGAGTTGGAATGAAAACACACGGCTTTTCAAAAGCGTTGTTTGCTACAGATTCCGTCTGCTTCTGAAAGCCGGTTTGAAAACGTGTTCGCTGTGAACGTTAATGCTTCTGTTTAGCTGGAGAATGAGAGAGATAGGTTTAGAAATGAAATGAAAGAAATAACCTAATTAAAATGATTTGATTTTATGCCACTTGAAAATTTTTATTTGACTGGCGTGACCTAGATTTGTACAAAGGAACTAACAGAATTAGTAAGGGTGATTTATTTTTAACTATTAAGAAACAATATGCAGGATTAAATGGGTATTTTTCCACCTCAGTTGTGTTCCACTTAGATTTTACTTAGAAATATTCATGTTTCCCCCCATATTTGAAGGGGGAAAAAAGCTCAGAATACTGTTAGAAAATAAAGGAGTGTTTTTTTTTTTTTGCTGGAAATCTTTTTTTTAATTGACTTTAGGGAGAGGCTAAGGAAGGGAGAGAAACAGTGATTGGTTTATGCACCTCAACCACAACTCTGACATGTGCCCTGACCGGGAATTGAACCTGCAACCTTTTGGTTCATGGGCCAATGCTAAACGAACTGAGCCACACCGGACAGGGCTTGCTTAAAAATGTTAATGCCTGTTTATTCAATTACTGTCAGCTGGTCATCAGTAGCCATGGCTTTGACAAATTTCTTCTGATTAAATCCAGATCCTGAAGAGTTGGGAGTGTGGCTTTAGGAAAGGCAGAAATGAGGAATGTCCCTTGGATAAGGGCCTTAATTCTATGAAAAAGTTTTCTAAAGCTTCAGCCTTTTCCCGAGGGTCTCTTGGTTTTTGTCTCCTGGGGGAGATGCCAGAATAGACACAAAATGGGGGAGGGGTGGGTCGGAAGGGTGTTGTTTTTCTTCCCTCCTTTCACTGTTACTTTCCTGGGGAAGGAATGCAGCAAGGGAAAAGATCACTGCGCGTCTCCCCTCGCGGCGCTCAGGGGCCAGCCGCCGCTCCGGGCCAGCAGACCGCAGTGTGTTGGGTTGGGGGGGGGGTTCCCGGAGAGAGGGAACCAGGCACCTCAGAAGTGAGGAGATTTTTCTCAAGGTAACCATACTCCGTCCTGATTTCACTGTAACTACATATAATTAAAATAAAACTGCACCATGAAAGCGCTTAGAAGCCTCCATTCCTAGTCATTATACCCAAGGTCAGCAATAAAGTTCAAAGGAATTCTTGGGAGGTTTTGAGAATGCAATACTTTGAAATGCCCTGTGTTTCTTGGAAAAACACCATTTTCCCAGGTAACATAATCACACAAATCCACGCTCACTGCTACTGATTATCGTCCATTTTCTTTTGATTTTTTTAATAGACATGTTTTCTTCTTTTCTTGGGAAGTTCTCTTTCCTCTATTTTGATTAATTTCTTTCCTTACTGTCGTGCGTGGCATTTTGCTCCCGCAAAACAGGTTGAGCCCCTAATCCCCTGCGCCGGTGAATGTGACCTCATTCGGATACGGGGTCCTTGCAGATGCTCAAGTTAAGATAAGGTCATTGACAGGAGCCCTCATTCAATATGACTGGAGTCTTTATAAGAAAGTGGAAACCCAGATGCAGAGACAGACACGGACAGGGGAAAAGATGTGGAGATTCAGGGGGAGGACGAGCTACAAGCCAAGGAACACCTGAGGCCCCCAGGGGCTGCGGGGAGGCCTGGAGAAGACTCGCCCTCCCAGCTCTCAGGAGGAGCCGACCCTGCTGACACCTTGCCCTCTGACCTCTGGCCTCCAGAACTGGGAGGGGTTGCATTTCCGCTGTTTAAGCAAAGTGATTGGTGGCACTGTGTTAAGGCAGCCCTAGGAAACGCAAGCGGGTATGAAGTCATCGTAAGCATTCAGGGAGATAATGTGTGTAAATGAATGTGGAGACCAGTGTCTGCCCCGTAGTGTTATTTTATTACAGTGTAGGTTTCAGCCTGGCAGTCACCAGCGTGGGGCCATCTACCTATAATGACAGCTCTTCAATGGCTGCGGGTCCCTGGGTGCCCTGGGACGCGGGGAGCAGGTAGTTATCGGCAAGCAGATGAACAGGACTCGCCACCGTCACGTGACAGCCGCGGAAAAAGCCGCGTGTGCTCGGAGCAAGAGAGCCCCAGAGAGGGATTAAGTCAAGGATCTGCCAGGAAACTTCCTGAGATCCAGCCTCGCAGTAAACTTGCTGATGTTCTGTCTCTTTACGAGGAAGAACATTTTATTTTTAGTCTCTTTATGACTCTCAGAGCCTTCGCATGAATTTCTGGTTTTGAAGGTTTCAACAACTTATTGCTGTTCTGTGTCCTTCACTTCCACAGTAACATTAAGAAAAACAGTGATGAAGATAGCTAAAACTTCCGAGTGCTTGTTATGTGGCATGTACATGTCTCGTCTTTGATGGCCTCAGCTGCTCTTTTATTGTCCCATTTCACAAAGGAGAAAGCTGTAGCTCAGAGAACTGTGTCGCCCAGTATCGTGGCAAATGCAGACCTTGAATCCGAGTCTAATTGCAAAGTTTATTCTCTCACTACGTCTCAAGTCCCTGGACATAAAATGACTAAGAATACGAGCAGGTTTGTATAGTTAAAATGTACATTTAAAATAGCAACTACTCAGCTTATTTTTAAGGGTTGAAAGCAAAGGTGTATGCAGAGGTTCTTCATAAGTCGTGGTTTGCTCACCAGCTAACCTGCTTCGTCTTTTCGATTTTTTTCCCTCTGAATACATTTGCCTCAATTTTTGCCTACAATTCCTCTTTTTTTTCCATAAAAATGTAAAAGCAACTCTAGGAATTTGATCTTTAATGGCAGCAACAAATGAAAAAGAACCAAATAAGTACTAAACACCTACTGTTGGCCAGTCATAGTGGTTAGGGAAACAGTCACTATGTCCCTGCTCTCTGGTGCTCGTTACATGTTTTTGGGAAGACAGACTTCATTCAGGTAACTGTGTGATTACAGCCCATGGCACTGGGAGAAAATGGAGAGTGTAAGAATCCAGTGTACATAGGGGCACCCTGGAAGGCCTCACGGGGGAAGTGACATTTAAGTTGGGGCCCAGCTGTCAAGTAGGAGTGAACATGACAGTGGTGGGAGCCACACAGCCCACCTGGCAGAGGGAAGAGTGTGTACGAGGACCCTGACGCACGCGAGAGCCAAGTGCGGCCGCTGTGACCAGAGGGTGGTGACTGGGGACAAAGGCGTCGAGAGACGAGGACGAGGATGCTTATTCGTGCAGAGCGTGGTTAGAGGCCTGGATTGGGCGAAGACCGAACACTGAGGGGTTGTTGCACAAATTTTCGTGGTAACGATTTCCTCAATAAAAAGTGATTACAAGGGAATCTGAATGGCCTGGTGGTATCGGTGGAAAGATTTTTCAAACAGAGAAATTAAAAGGAATAGGATTCAGAAAGAAGGTCATTTGATTTGCAACAAAGAAGCCAGAGCACTTCAGTGCAGAAAGGAAGGAGTTTTCAACAAAGGGTGTTGGAGCCACGGGCTGTCCGTCTCACACCATTGACAAGCACTAAATAGAGGTGGAACATGAAAAATAAAGCAATTCACTTCTGGGATAAAACACAGGAGAGGATCTTCATAACCATAGGTTAAACAAAGGTTTTCTCTAGAAGAACCAAAAGCAAGTACTTGCCGTGGAAGAAAAAAGTTGCTAAATTGGATTTTATGAAAATTAGGGATTGTTCACTAGAAGACATCAGGAAGAAAATGAAAAGGCAAGCCACCATCTGAGAGAAGGTAGTTGCATTATGTTTATCTGAAAAGTACTCAGATCTAATGTAGTTGGTCAGTAAGAACTCCTACAGATCAATAAAAAAAGGCCAATTTTCCATACCTCACAAAGCCATACACTTCCCAAAAGAGGATGTCCCACCTTGCCAATAAGCATATTAAAAAGTCTCACCCTCATTAGTCATCATCAAAATGCAAGTTAAAATCCCAGTGAGATTTTATGAACCATTATTCATCTGTCAAGAATGGCCAAATTAAAAGGACGGATAACACTAATTATGGCAAGGATGTAGAACAACTGGAAATTCACCATGCCATATACTCGAGATTTGTGAACTTGACTGCATGTAAGACTTATTTCAATTAAAAATTTAATATTAAAATTATTGCAGTAGGTTTGAATGGCACAGGAGTAAGTTTTGCTAAACCAGAGTTAGAAAGGGCACATGTGGTGTGATCTAAACTACATAAACAATTTCATCTGAAAAAAACGAAAGAAAACACAAGAAAGAATTAACAGTGTTTTCCAGATGATAGGCTTGTGTTATTTCCATTTCTTTATCGTTTTCAGCGTTCCCCAAATTTTCTCTAATGAAGCGCGTTACTTCCATCTCAGAAAACGAAATGGAAGAAACTATGGCTAAAAAGATATTTGACATACCTTGACCCTCAATGAGGAATCAAGTCTGAAAATTTAGGGATCAAGTAGCAATTCAGAGAAGGGCAACTACAGGGGCGTGCGAGTCAGGGAGGGCCTCCCCCAGCGGTGACCCGAAGAGGCTGGCCTCTGGGGTAGGCTGTGGCTGGAGGCAGGGATGGCGGTCGGGCAGTCAACCTCGAGCGATGCTTCCCTGGGCCTGTGTTCCTCAGCCCGCCTTTGCTCCTGTTCACTTCTTAGATTCCTGTGGTCCTTCAAGCGGGTCATTTTTCTTCAACTCTCACTTGGTCATTTTTAAAGCCATTTGTAACTCTTATTCTTCAAAAGCTCTTTTGCCCACCCTTTGACATTTTTCAGGCATTACCATTTGCTCCGGTTCTGTATTGTGAGGCTACCTCCCCCACTCCCCGTGTCTCCGTATGCCAACGGGAGTCCAAAAATTAATTGTGCTGAGCCATTCTCTCCTCCTGAAAAATAAATAAATAAAGGAATCTCTCCCCCTCTCTCTCTCACACACCACACACACACACACACACACACACACCACCACCACCACCACCAGCTGATCCATCTGTCTTGTTGAAGACATCCACCACCCACTGCATCCTGGTACAGGCTATTTTTGTTTGCTTTATCTTGAGAGCTCCTATATTGAAAGCCTTTAAAAATTACTTTGGTTTCCATCAGAAAAGAAAAAGCAAAGCACTTTGTTCTCCTATTTTATATTTATGACAGAGCCGTATGCAGAGAAATGCTCAATAAATGCTGATTGAATTGCCTTTATACAGATCACGGTTTGTGCCACATTCGGGTTGTGCCGCGGACATTTTTACTAACGGGTGCACATTTGTAATTACGAAGTAGATTGTGGAAGGGGTAATATTCTTTAGAGTCCAATTTTTTCTTCTGAATCTGTTCTCTGCAAACTTGTCTCCTCTTAGGTGAGTCTTTAATTACTGCATTTTCAAATTCTCTGTGATGAATTGAAGCCTTCTGTAAGTGATTTTTTTTCCAACTGCCTTTCTTCTTGGCAGGGTAAATAATAGCATTATGCTGTGTTACTGGAAAGTTTAATCAATAAAATGTACGTGTCTTTAATTAGAATGCCAGGAAGAACTGCTGAGCTGGACCATTTAGTTAATGCAGAAAGCTGAGAAGTTCAAGTATTTATGTGCAGAGGGTCAGTTTGAATAAACTGAGTCTAGATGGGTAATTTTAATATTTTTCCCAGACAAGCTAAATGCAGTATTTACTTGAAGGCCCAATCTTCATAAATATTGTTGAAGCACCTCCCCTGAGCAGACACAAAAAGGAGCTCACCTTTGCTTTCGAGAAGTTCGTGGTCCAGTGATTTGTCTCCTCTCTCATCCACTCCTGTGGCTCCAGCCCATACTTGGTGGGTATCTGTCTTCAACTTTGACTTTCCCCCTGAGATCCAGAGCAACCTCACAGCTGTCTGCTGGACACAGCTCCATGGATGCTCTGATGACATCTGAAACCTGTTATCACATCTAGAATTAGTGTACCATCACCTCTCTCCACCAGACTCTTTTCCCTGTGGTCTTGTCTCAGGGGCTCTGCTCTGTCCATCCCAAAGACTGCCGGCCCGGGCTAGCCCCCACAGCACAGCCTGCCCCGGTCAGTGCTCAGGGACATCACGCTGCTCTGCTTTGAGACGCCAAAAGTAGGTATCGCGGCTGTTCTCATTTCCAAAAGCTCATAGAAGGGGTGTCTACCGTGGGGTCATTACACTCAGGTTATGCTTTATAGCATATTGGACAGAAGTGATGATTTCTGCGTTGGGGGAAATGAGAGAGGCAAAACGTAATGGGGATGCATGGATGCATCTCAAAAACGTGCTGATCAAAGGAAGCAGGAGACAAAAGAGTACGCACTGGATAGTTCTACTGATACGGAGTTCTAGAACGTGCAGCAGTGGTGGCAGGGATCAGAGCAGTGCGCGCCTCTGCTGTGGGGCTGGGGGTTGGCTGCCCGGGAGGGAGCACAGGAACTCTCTGCGGTGACGGAAGTGGCCTCTGTCACCACCCAGGCGTGCGTTGCCTGGGCAAATGCGTTCATCAAAACTCATTGAATTGTAAACCTAAGATGTATGCTTTTCACTCCATGTAAATTATACCCTAATTTCATAAAAAAAACCACCAAAATTAAGGGGAACAACTGCAAAGTAATATGGATAATTGTATCCTGGTACTGACTAAAGATAAATAGATATAATATAGGTACACACAGAATAATAGAGTGGAGAAAGGACAGGCTCCTGTATTTGTGGCCAGGCAGAAAAGGGCTACAATTTGCTGCTGGCAGTGCTGGTAGGCAGCATCCTACACTCAGTTGTGTGGGAACACACGGCCACTTTTGCAGCGGTCTATAACAAAGGTGCCATCATTAAAACCCAATTTTACAAATGAGAAGGTATGGATCTTTTCTGTGAAACCTTCCCATGCTTCTCATCCCTCAGCCCACTGCCTCCCTCTAGTACCTGAAATAAATCACAGCCGTTCCGTTTAAGCTCGGTGGGTGGGAGGGTTTACACCACGGGTTTGCCGTAACTAAAACACTAGGCCCCAGACTGGTGGGACCTTCATAGCAGGCCTGCGAACATGTTTTGTTTTGTTTGGGGTTTTGGTGTTGGGTAGGGATATGGAGAGATGTTTGTTTGTTTGTTTTTAAATTAGTTGCAAATGTTTCAAACTGGGGAGATTTCACATGAAATTCTGAACATCTGGTCATACTTGGCTGGCACCCCCAAACAGCAGCACTTGCCCGGAGCTGCGTGGTGCTTCTCCTTTAAGTGGAGCACACGCCCTACCGCTCGCGGGATCCAGGGACCAACCTACTGCCTCAGTTGCTGTTTTGATTTCTATTTTTTGCCCTGTGAGTATTTGAATTCGCAGAGTTTGGATTAATATTTATAGCGCCCTCCCATGTCCTGGGAACTACCACAGGCTTCAGTAGATATGAAATACATGTACTATCGCTGTGTCGGTTTTACAGAGGAGGTAGCCAAGGTTTCAGTGGGTGAAGAACTCACGTCGGTGCCCAGGAGTGAGTAGCAAACCCAGGACTTGAATAAGGTTCTCAGACTCCAGAGCCCGTGCGTGCTTACGCACCACATCGTTCTTCTCCGTGTGTTTTCACCCTTGGCTTCGTCCATTACTTAGTATTTCTCTCTGGTCGGTTGTGTTTTTGTTGGTTTCCTTATGATTCATCTTGATAGGATAATCCCTGGTCTCCACGCTCTCTTGATTTTGCATCCCCAGTGGTAAATGAATAAATAAATAAATGGACTTTATGTCTATTATTTATGGATCGATAATACACTGGCACTGTATTAACATGATGTACGCATTTAAAACATACACATTTAAAATCTTAAAGAAGAATACTTTTTTCTTCACATTTTTTTCTTGTTGTTCAAGTACAGTTGTCTCCATTCTTCCCCCACCACTCTCTCCCACCCCAGCCATCCCTACTTCCCACCCTCGATCCTGCCCCCCTTTGGTTTTGTCCATGTATCTTTTAAAGAACAAGATTTTATATTTATGAGCTAGAATTTTCTTTCAACACTGCAATAGATTATTTTTAAGGTATTGAATACCCTATTTTGGCAACCGGCAGATGAAATGATGCCTGAACAATGATTCTGCTGGAAAGCATCTTTTATGTCAGACTCCTGGTTTTGTATCCAATAAATTGTCCCTTCCAGAAAAAGAATGCAGTAGAAAGTCACCGGGTCAGTCCAGACTATGGAAAGACAAGATAAAGTTCTCCCTGGTTAAAAAAAGAGATGTAGCTGCATTTAAAACACTGTGTCTGAACACATTCTACAGACTTGAACTTCAGACTAGCCAAAGGCGTCTTTTGTTCCCATGAAAACCCTGGGCTTGCCTTTGGGGAGTTTTGGTTCTCTTCAAACATCTAATTCTGCAGGTTTAGTTTCTAGGGCAGCGATGTCCCCCCATCTCAGTTTCTCGGTCTGAGGTGTGGGGGTTCTGTGTGGAGTGTACCACCGAGTCATTGCACCGGACTGCACCGCGATAAACAGATCTGTGGTTACAAAGTGCTGGGATGAAGTCAAGTGCGGGGAGAGGCTGTGAATAATGAATCAGTGTGAAGTGCATTGGTGGGACCATCCCAAGAGTTTCCCCAGAGTCCTGCCACTCTTAGGAAGGAATGGCAACGAGCAGACTGTTCAGAGGCATGTTTTGCGCTTACTCAAAGGTAATGCCACATTATTCCTCCAAAGAGAGTTGTTCGGTTACATGTGGGTGCATAGGTTCTTCCTTCCAAGGCTCATCTGTGCTCCCTGACCTCTCCCGCCGTGGTCATGGGTGATCCGAGGAAAGCTTTCTGCGGGAGCGTCTCCTTCTGGGTTTTCTTTTCCGCCTTACCCTAATCCCCTTATTTTCTTAGCAAGCGTTTTTTCTTCAAGATCCAGATCAAACAGCGTATTGTCCATAATCCCACCTGCACCAGGCTGACTCAATCTTTCTCTCTCGTGCCCTTTCGTGATATCAGACCATGGCCCTGAGAGCGTGGTGTGGGGAGGGGGGCACATTTCACATACCCCCCTGTGGACTCCCTAGAGGGCAAAACCTGTTTCATGTGCCATTGTTAGGAATGTAATAGGAAATACATGGAATTGTCCAGGTAAGGCGTGCAATGCAAGCCACTTCTCATGCATGCTGAGACGCATTTCCTTTCACATCCAGGATTTCTAACCCAACCCCCCCACCTCTCACTGCTGTAACTGTGCACTGGGGGGGTAGTTAGCGAGCTGCACTGCAGTTGGGCGTACCCTGCCAGAGTCGCCCGCTAATTCACGGGCTCTCGAGGGCGCCTAGTTTATTCATCATGAAGGCAGCTAACACCTGGCCTGTCTTATCGTCGGCGCTCAGTAAATGTTTGTTCACTGAAGACAGCTCTCTTAAACAAAGCGCAGAGAAAACCCCTGACGCTGCTTTTACCCAGATCTCCTGTTATATTCCTTTTCTACCTTACATATTTCTTGTGACCGCAAACTCCCGAAAGTGCCCCTTTGAAATCAAAGTTGAAGCTCGGAGATTAATGATCTCAAGAAAAGACACGGGTGAGCAAGAGGCCCTGACTGTGTCACACTCAGGAAATAGATTATTTGGGCGTTTGACATTTTCTAGTCAATTGACAATAAACATGAGGTCTGAGTCGGGGCTCCTCTGTGTTGAGATGGATCGATTACACATCCTTTCCCCTGGGCCATGGGAAACGCTTCCTCTGCATTTCTACCCCTGGGAGGCGGCGGAGGGGAGCTGGAGCAGGCAGGCGCCCTGCACCTGCTCCGAGGCCAGCACCTTTGTCAGCAGAGGTGGGAGAAATGCTGACGCAGGGGTTTCTGGTCGCTACTCAGCTGTCCGTCCCACTGGCAAGATTGGCCTGTCTCCTAATGACCAACCACTGGGGCAGCTTCCTGTGGCCACAGCTGGCCTGGCCTCTCAGGCACGTGCCTGTCACTCAGTGCCTTCCAGTTCAGTGGCACTTGGATACTAAGCTCTGGCCAGCAGGAGGATCATTGCATTCTACAGCTGTGTAGGTGGGAATGGTTCTCAGACCAGTTGGTATAGAATGCATACATTTTCCTCTTCTGTTAGAGCAGTTCCTAGTGACTGAAGTGTGTTTTGTCTTTGATAGCGGACTCTTAGCCGAATATTGGGTACTCATAGTTCACAGTCACTTCTTAATGAGAATCGTCAAATTCTCGTTATGAGGCGTTGAGCACCTAGTGTGGGTAGAGCCCAGTGTGAAGGGAGCAGGCAAGACTCCCACCCTCCAGAAGCCTGTCAGCCAGCAGGGGGAATGAGACAGTCTCCAGGTAACCGTACGACAAGGCAGGATAGAATGAATGCCACGGTAGAGCTGCTGTTTGGGGACAAGACAGGAAAAAAGTGATTCCAGAGGGAGTGACTCTGGACACCTTGAAGGAGGAGTAGCTGTGCAGCTGAGCAACATTTTGAAGGAGGGGTGGATTTTTCAGAAGGATCAAATGGGAGAAGATGAAGAATTTCAGGAAAAGTGAACCCAGGAGGGATTAAGGATGGGGAGGTGTGGGGTGTGCTCAGGGTGCAGAGAGGGTTCGGCTGCCAGGGTGGGGGGCGGGGGGGAGGTGACACAGCCTGGCGAGCTGTGACGTGTGGTCAGTAGCAGTGCTCTGCCTCGATGGGACAGGTTCATGGGGCAGCCTTGTCTAACGTACTCGGTTTGAGCTTGTTGGGGGTGGGCAGCTGGTGCCTGTGATCCTCCCCCAGCAAATTCCCATCTGCATCTGCGGCTGCTCCCCTGAAGACATTCCAAGCGTGGCTCCCATTGCCATTTGGAAATCTCGCCTATGGAGAGTATTGTCAGAGGGTAACCTGAGACCCTTGCTGTCTGTTAAACTAATTATGCTTTGGTCCTCAGAGTGCCTTGGTGCTCTCAATCCTGGCTGCTCAGCAGATTTCATGTAGTATCTGAATTATTAATGGCGATGATATGGAAGAGGGGCTTGGCTGCCCGCTCCATTTTGAGCAGGTCCTGGGCGGGTGGCGTTATGGAAAGAGAGGCAGCTGCTTGCA
This sequence comes from Phyllostomus hastatus, assembly GCF_019186645.2. NCBI lineage: Eukaryota > Metazoa > Chordata > Mammalia > Chiroptera > Phyllostomidae > Phyllostomus > Phyllostomus hastatus. The sequence continues at coordinate 23,851,223 of NW_025334004.1, read as the reverse complement.
GAGTGATGGATGGAGCAGGCCTTCCGGAGGAGCCCTACCCTGATGGGAGCCTGTGCCACTGTGCTCAGAGAATCACCGCCTGCTTCGGAGGGACGGGTAAGACCCCTCAAGCGTTGGGCTTTGTGGAGGAGAGGCCCTGGGTTGACGGTGCAGGTGAAGAGCACGGAACGTAAGCCTTGCTGGCAGCAGGGAGCAGGCGTAGCTGCTGGAGCAGGAGCACCTCCCATGGGCCAGGCAACCTGGTCAGGACGTCCCATTGCGCCCTCCCACGTAAAACACGGCTGTTTCTCCACGCAGTCTGTTCTTCTCAGCAGCAAAAGTCATCCTGAGTATCGTGAGCTGTCGCAGATGTTTTTGACGGGCTTGCTGGGTTCTTTGCTCATTTCTGATTAAAATAAGAACTGAAAAGCAAGTAGCCCCATAGTCCCTGAGGCAGCCACTGGTGATAAATTCAGACCATTTCCTTAGAAAACTAAATCTCATAAAGATTCAAATGATAGAGGTGGTGATTTTTCTTTCTTAATTTTTTTTTAAACAAGAGGCAGGTAGATCTTAGCAGGTGATTTAAAGGGGGGAGAATGACATTCGGCTGATTAAGAAAAAAAAGACCCAAATCATTACATAGAATAAAATCAAAGAAAAGTCAGAATTCATTTGTGGAGAATTTCAGCGGGGATTGATCTGTGACTGGGGAATTAAGAGCGTAATTAAGGTGTCGTCCATCCCCTGAGCACTGTGTAGCCCCCAAATGCCTGGCTCTGAGGTTGGGGTTCATTTTCTTATTGAGCTTCCACGGTATGCAGGGGCAGAGGGCTCAGGGCCTCTCGATGTGGGTTGAAGTCCTTTGGTGAATTTGCCTGATGATGGTTTCTTTTCACTGTGTTTTCATAGAAGAGCTTGTTGTGGTGCAGTGGAACCGTTTCTGATAGAATATGCAAGCCGGCGAAACCTTGGGTGAAAGTTAAGCATTTGTAGCCAGCATTGGCTTTGAAGCGTAGTGGACTGTGATACCCTGTTGTATAGCCACATAAACTGTCACAAAAACCACCGCTCTGCTTTCTAAGTGCTGCGACTGTACTTTCACGTGGGCTGTGGCAAGAGGCGGCTGTTCACGCAGGAGTGGGAGAAATGGGTCCCGCGGTGCTTCTCTAGGGGTCTTCTCCATCCTGTGTGTTCACGGCCGCAGTGCTAACAGTCAGGCAGACAGCGCTGAAAGTATAGTGTTAAGATTGGAGGCTTGGTCTCTGCTGGATGGCGACCCTGAACTTTGTGGAGGGGAAGAGTTTAAGAACTGCAGGCGCCCTGGAAAGTGGAACTCAGTTCACGGGCGCCCATGGTCACTGCTGGCTCCTACCCCCAAGCACCCAGCATCTGAACCCTTAACTCTGCCCACCGCCTGAGAAAGGAGTCAGCCCCTTGCATTTACCTGCAGTCAGATTGTCTTTAAAAGCAAGCAGACCTCTGCTATCTCATCAGCCTTCTTTTATAGTTCGTATTTAGTATACTCTATCCTGAGCTAAAAATCGTAACTTATACTAAGCTTACATATAATTCTTTTATTGAAGGTGAATTTACATTTATACAATTACTCCTTAACCGTATATATGGACCTATAAACTTGTCCAATAATGTGGGGGTGGCCTGAATAAGTGCCGCTGGTGTGGGGGCTAAGCGCTGAGGCAGAGTCGGTGCTATAAAGTTCATTTCAGTGGCCGTGCCGGGACAGTTTAGTGGGCAGTGTAGGGACCGAGAAGGCAGAACGGCACAGTCGTGGAACGGTCACACTTTGTCGTGTTCAGAAGATTCTGGATTTAAAGAAAATGATCATCTTCTCTGTCTAAGTTCTGTGTCTGTGTGTTGTTGGTGTGTACCAGAGCCTGTGTCTACAGTGTCTGCATCCAGCTTTTTTATATAAACACATGTATGTGCTTCCCAGACAAGCCAGGTGAACAAATACGCAGAGAGAATTGCTCCTGTTCTCACTCTGCAAAGAGCAGAGCTGTAGGAAGCTAACCACAGGAAGAAGGAATTAATCGTGTAGGGCAGAGGTTCCCATACTACAAGGTTTATTGTAGTGTTCCCACACTAGAATGTTCACAGAAACATTCTGAAAGAACCTAGTGGGTCTGCGATGGGCCTCAGGCACCTGTATTTTAAACAAATTGATTTAGAAACCATACTTTGGGAAATGTCGGTAAGATGCCTTCCATTGTGTATCCTAAGGCTCTTCAAAGCAGACACCCAAGAAATAGGACACTTGTAGAGTATTTTCCCTGCTTTGTAAACTAGTTTCAGGGGACAACATTCAAAGGATTGTTTCTGGGGGCAGTGTTGGTACAGGGCTTCATTCCTAAAATTTGAGGACAGAAGTTTCACCACGTGACTAAGGTGAAATATGGGACAGCTCCCATAGTTCCCCTGTCTCCAGCTCCACCCGAGGCTGACGCCTCTGGGACAGAGCGTGCCCCCTCCATTCCCGCTGTGCTTCCCATTGAGCTAGGATCATTCTAGCAAATTTGAAGTCTCTGGTTCTTGACCTCTGTTGTTGAACGCTGCCTTAAAGATTAGGAGCTAGCAACAATCGAAGTAGGCTGTCCCTTCTCTTCTTCATCTGTCTACAGTAGTCTGTCCTTGGGCCCCACTCCTCAAAGAATCTCATTTGAGGGTCTGAGGTAGCCCCTCTGATTTTGTATTTTTCCAAAATTCTATAGAAGATTCTTATGTGCCACAATATTTGGGAACCACTAGACTAGGCTGTCTTAGAAGGCCTTCCCAGCTCTATAATTTTATTCTGCTTAAAATATGTAAGGATTTTAATGAAAAGAAAATTTATTAGACTATGGGGGAAAATGAGGGAAGATGTACAAGGAATAAGAAGCATAAATGGTAGGTACACATTAGACAGGGGGAGGTTAAGAATAGTATAGGAAATGGAGAAGCCAAAAAACTTATATGTATGACCCATGCACATGAACTAAGAGGGGGGAGAATGCTGGTGGGGGGCGGGGTACAGCATGGAGGGGAATAGAGGGGAGAAAAAATGGGACAACTGTAATAGCATAATCAATTAAATACATAAATAAACTTTAAAAAAGAATACAATAGCCAACGACAGGAAAAGGAGTATGGGTTTATTTGCCAGGACTTGGGACTGCTGTGTGGCTATAGACTGTCCCATACTGTACTTGACCTTACTGAGTGGATGTCAGAGGGTAAATGCTTATTACCAGGGCTGACCTTTGTATACCAGCACCCTAATCTTGTGAGGGTCCTGATTGCTTGTAAATTTGTGAAACACAGTTACCTATATGGTAATTCTCTCTCCATCATGTGATTCTGCTAGAGCCTTCAATAGCAGGAAACCACAAAACAACATTAAAGAATATCTTTAGTGTTGGATTAATGGAATGAGGCAGAAAGATGTTCACGGCATGAGAGGGAGGGGTTTCCTTCTAGACAATGGGAAGGATTGGTCACCGTGGCTGGGAGCTGGATTTGTTGCTGAGGAACAACAGTTGAAGCTGAAGAACTTGGAGGTCTTGGCTCTGTGAGATCTGAAAAGAAGCTTCAACACGTGAGAACTTGGACTTACTCTCCCAGCTATATTGATGTGCACTTTCAATTTATAGCATCTAGTCCTGATCGTAGTACTCTTACCTGCTAGGAACATTTGCAGGTGAGTTCTTTCAGATGCTGCACATAATATCCTTTCTCTCGCTCTGGATTTCAATCTGATATTTGAATGTGCATTCATGTCTCAGACTGGTGCAGCCTTGGGCTCCCCGTAGCAGCTGTTTTTATGCCCGATCACCTTCGTGTAGGGAGCCCTAAGCTCTTGAGGGTAATCACTTAAATACATCTCCCTTAATCTTCTTTGCTGGGCAGTGAGAAAAGGAACAGTAAGGAGTCTGGAGAGCTGTGGGGGAGCTCAGCTGCTCGGCATCCTGGTGTCCATTCCTCATTTCTCTGTAACCCATGCCAAGATGCCTTCCTTGCTTGGTTTGAAGTGCCTGGGGAAATTGTGCGGCTCTGAGAAAAGCAAAGTTGCCTCCTCTGAGACCACCGGCATCAGGGGCTCCTGCAGAAGGAGGCTGGTTGTTGAGGATGTGAGCATCCCTGGGAGCCCCCGCTCCTCGCACAGGCGTGCCACCATCACCCACCTGTTGTATCTGCACCCCGATGCCTGCGGCACGTCTGGGCACTTGGCTAGCAACTTTGATCTTCTGGGTGAGTGAGAGAGCCCGCCTTGGACTCTTTGTGCGTTCTCATTGGCTTAGTAATAAAATGCTGTCGAATTCTTCCTCCAAACTGTGTTCTTCAAAGGAAACACTATTGTTAATATATAATGAGTGGCAAGGGTGGGAGGAATTTAGCTATAGAGCTAAATTCTGAGGGTATTTTTGTCCATGGTTTTGTAAGCTTGACAACAAATGTGTCTCTTTCCAAACTTAGTACTAATAATTGTCAAAATAGGAAGTGTGACAGAAAAGAAAGATCTCTATCAGTAGATGCTGTTCTTTTATGTGATAAAGGATGAATGGGATAGAGATATTCAGGGCAGCAGAAGGACATGAGTAAAGAATGACCTCAGTCAAGGCCAGGTCTAAATTGTGTCCCTGCCTACGGAAGGCCCGTCTTATGAACTATTTCAAAAGAAAGGGTTTATAATATTGAAAGAACTTGCTGAGGCTTCTTTTCAAAGAAGCTCATTGAAACGTGGTCACTCATCCGTCTGCCTGGGAAAGAAGTGGGGAGAGCCCCGTCTGAGGGCAGATCAATTGCACCTGGGAGTTTTTGGGCTCTGACGTTGGAATGGTACCTTTATTCGTGATGGTGACACCTACCCAGCTGCTCCCTTCTTGTCCAAATCAGTGCCAAAATGAATACAGAAGGCAGAAGGTTATTATTACACGTGGTTCCTACGAACATGTGAAGATGAATCAGTTGAGCCAGAAAGCAGAATATATGCCACCTTTGACAGCTGGAAAGGAGGGCAGGGCTGGATTAAGGTTAGGCAAGGTGAGGTCATGAACCTATACTGGGGTGCTTTGTTTTGTTTTGTTTTGGGACAGTTAATTTTTCACAGCTGTATTGAGATATAATTCCCATACCATACAATTCACCCATGTGAAGTCTGTAACTCAGTGGTTTCTATATAGTCACTGGTATGTTCAACCATCACTATAGAGAATTTTACAATATGTTTATGGTCTCAGAAAGATACCCTGCACCCTGTAGCTATTACCCCACCCCCACCCCAACCTCTCCATGCCCACCCTCAGCCTTAGGAAACTACTAATCTATTTTCGGTCTTTAAAGATTTCCCTATTCTAGACATTTCATACGAGTGAAATCATATAAGAAGAGATGGTCATTTGTGTCTGGCTTCTTTCCATTGGCATGTTTTCTAGGCTCACTTACATTATAGCATGTATCACTATTTCATTCCTTATTACAATGGAGTAATATTCCATTGCATGGATAGACCACATTTTGTTTACCCATTCATCGGTTGATGAACTGTTTCTACCTTTTGGCTGTTGTGACTGTTGCTGCCGTGAACATTCATATGCAATTTTTTGTGTGGACATATGTTTTCAGTTCTCTTGGGTACGTACCTAGGAGTGGAATTTCTGGGTTACGTGGTAACTCTAATGTTTATCCTTGTGGAGAAGACCCAGACTGTTTTCCAAAGTGGCTACACCATTTTACATTCCCACCAGCAGTGTATAAAGGTTCCAGCATCTCCACATCCTTGTCAACACTTGTTATCATCTGACTTTTCTATTCCAGCCCTCCTAGTGGGTATGAAATAGTGTTTCATATATGGCTACACTGAGCTTTGACTGGAACAGGGAGGGGCTGGCAGGCAGAGCAGTGCTAAGGCAGGACAGGATGGCAGTCTGGCAGAGCCAATGTTGGCAGTTTCTTGGCTCTCCCACTCTCCAACAGTCTCTACTTCATACTTTTCAGGGGAGCAAAGAGCAGTGATGCAGAGGACATGGCATCTTCCCCTGGCCCTCACGTAAGCTACCCTGGAAGAGCCTTATTCAGTCAGAACCAGCTTGTCATGCCTATTGCACGTGAGGGCACCTCTTTCAAATATCAATTTTGTATGCTGGCAGACACCTAAAATTCCTTTATTGAGGAAAAAAGGTTATTGCACAATTAGCGATAAAAACTAAGCCTTTGATTTCTCCTGCAGCTATTGTGAATGAGTTCGGTGCTTCTACTGAATACTCCTATTGAAAGAGATCAAATCAAACTCTTTGGAATGAGCTGTTGATGCTCCTGAAAGAGATAAGGGCTGCCAGCAGGAGAGAGCAGGAAGTCAGGGAGGAGGAGCAGGTAAATAGTGGCTGAATGAGGGTGTGCTGGACAATGGCTTGTCAGTAGCTTCAATCACTAGAGAACAAGAGAATGAGCAGTTCAAAGCGAGCCCGGGTAAAGGAGCGGGCAACCATTCCCGAGATATCCATATCTTAGTGGAGGCAGACAATGAAATCTGGGGGATTATTTCAGTGTGTCGCTTTGGGGTTGGACCTTCCAGACTTTTAAGTCCCAGCTCTTCTACTTAATAAATGTAATATCTCCAGGTCACAGTTTCCCTATCTCTAAGGTGTGCAAAGGAATGCACACCTCATATGATTGCTATGAGCCTAAGCCATAGTTTTCGTGAGGTCCCTGGATGCACAAACAATTTGAATTGCTTCAAATCAGTGTGTTAACAACCCAATCCTGCCCAGTTATGGGAAAGAGTGATTGTTCACCTGACTCCCCTCCTAGACTTGAACTGGCTCCTTGGCCCTCAGACAGCCCCGCTGACAGGAGCCCTAGAGCTGCTCAGGGCATCTGGTCAACCTGCTGCCCAACACAGGAGAGATGTGGGGGATCACGAGAGAGAGCTCTAAAGAGGAGGCTGGGGTATCTTGTCCAGACAGCACTGCTGGCCCCAGCTGGTCCTAAAAAAGGGACTTAGGTAGTTTTGAGGAAGGTGTGGTCAGGGGCAGAGGCCCCGCTTGCCAAGGTCTAAGGGAAGTATTGATTATGAATATTAAATAACAACATGCATATCAATATGAAAAGTGTGTGCTATGGCAGCACACACATCCACTAAATTTTAGCTCCAAGAAAAACAATAGGCCTGGCCAGGTAGCTCCGTTGGTTAGAGCATCATCTTGATACACAAAGGTTGTGGGTTTGATCCCCAGTCTGGCACATACAAGAATCCACCACTGAATGCACTCCCCGCCCTCCTTTCTCTCTCTCAAAACAGAAACAAGAAAATAATTTATTATTTTTTTAAAAATAATTATTTCTATTGTTTGCCTTCCTCTGCCGTGACACAATAGAGGTCCAGTTTTTGTGCCGCTGGGCCCAGGACTGTAAACACAGCACAGGAAGTGGGATGCCCAGGAAGTCACTCTGTGTGCTCAGAGCATCCTGTTTAGGACAGGTGCTTGGACGACGCGCACCCTCCTGCAGCCGTGCGTGTTCCTGTGCTAGCGAAGCTCCTGAGTACTCGGGAGCAGCTCCTGGCAGGACACTCGGGGTTATTTGGCAAAGGCCTCCTGCAGCTGCCAGAAAGACCTCAAGATGCTGCAGCTTCCTGTTGTTGTCTGGGGCTCAGCTCCCGTTTGAGCTGTGCGGGGCTCCGTTGCTTTTCCAAGTGCCCCTCGGTGTGTGTCTCCTTTGTCATGCTCAAGACAGCCCTGGGGAATGGATAGGGTAGGAGTGGGGTTTCCACATTTCAGAGCAAAAAAAAAGGAATTGGCAAGAAACTGGGACAGGAGATGAAGTAAATGTATCAGTGAACATAAAAAATAGTTTCTGTACATGGATGGAACTCTCTCTGATTTTGGGCGAGGACCGTTCTAGAACAACCCTCATTCACCGAGGGCCTGCTATGCCACGTGCTTTCTAATTTTCCCCATTTATTGTTCCTAATAACAAAGCAAGTAAAACTTGCTTTTAATTCTCCTTTTACAAATGAGGAAGCAGAGGCCTCGGCAGTTAAGAAACCTGCCAAAAGTCATACAGGTAGTGAGTGGGAAGGCTGGATTTGGACCCAGGTTGGCCTGACCCCCAAGTTCATGGTCTTAACCGTGATGCTGTATGGCCTCACCTAAGGACAAGTCATCTGTGAGACCTGCTGAGCATGGGCACATGTGCATTTGTAAATAGTAGTGCTAATTAAGCACTTTAGCTAATCGCATTTGAAAATTTGCTTATATAAAATAAATTGTTTCCTGGCCGATGTGGCTCAGTAGATTGAGTGCCAGCTTGTGAACTGAAAGGTCACCGGTTCAATTCCCAGTCAGGGCACCACAGGGGAGTTGGGGGCATGTGAGAGGCAACCAATTGATGTATCTCTGACACACTGATGTTTCTTTCCCTCTCTTTCTCCCTCCCTTCCCCTCTCTCTAAAAGTGAATAAATAAAATCTTTTAAAAGATAAAATAAAATAAATGGTTTGTGCCAGGAAAATAAGCAACCATTTCTTTTCCCTAGTTCATAAATGTAAGTATCTGCACAGGGTGTTCTCCTGGCCCAGCTTAGAGTAAGATTCTGAGTCTGTGTTTCTTTCTGTCCTTCTTAGCTTTCGATTCTAGTACAAATGAAAGAGCATATTTAGGGCAATGTCCTTCTTGACAAACAAACAAGAAGAAACTGGCACTGTTGTCAAAAGCCCTAAGGATATCTGGAAAGGGTTCAGTGATTATGTTGTCAGCTGAGTTCAAATCCCAAAGCAGAACGTCCTACACGAGGGACCAGGGACCCCAGGAGACTTGGCAGTGCCCTCCCTGGAAGGGCAGGGTGTATTCCTGAAGATAGAAGGGTGATGGTGCTCTCGTGCAAGCACCCGCTGTTCAGGACACCCCTCGGGGTTGTCTTCACCTGGGATGGTCTCCCGAGACCCAAGTACTCAGATTTACCATATAGCTGAGAGAACAAGAGAACCTCATGGGGTTTATACATTGTTGTTTCTTTTTAAAACGTTTATTTATTGATTTTTAGAGAGAGAGAGAGAGAGAGAGAGAGAGGAAAGAGAAAGAGAGAGAGAGGAAGGAGAAAGAGAGAGGGGAAAGAGAGATTGTTTTGTTGTTCCGCTTAGTTACACATTCATTTGTTGATTCTTGTACGTGCTCTGACTGAGGATCGAACCTGCAACCTTGGTGTATCGGGATGATGTTGAGCTATCCAGCCAGGGCTACATTGTTGTTTGAAGTTCAGTCAACCTGTTTTGTTGTATGTTCAGAACATGTAACACTGTAATCCTATAACTTTCCTTTTTATGTTCCTTTTTATCCCATTTGCTATCACGAATCCCAGCCCCGTAGATCAGACACGAATATCAAAGGGCCAGGAAGGTCTTGGACACTGTGGGCCAAAGGCCAAGATGGACTCTATTGTCCACGGTTTGGTGAGCCTGCTCCTCGAGACTCTATGGAGCTGCCCTATCACGTCTTCCTGGTGGTGTTGAGGGGCTATGGTGGGAAAACGCCTTTAACGCTTTGTAAACCTCAGACTCGGCGCGAAGGGTTTGACCCGGCCGTGAAGAGTGTGCATCCCGGGGAGATGTGGCACGGAGGGGTGTCTGGCTCTCCTGACTGGCGGCTTGGAGTGGTGGCTGTTCTGAGCACAGAGGAGTCACAGGGACCGGGGGCTCGCAGGGAGACGCACTCCCCTGGCCTCTGCTCCTCCAGCGTGCCAGGCCGCCATCACCACGTCCACTGTGCCGCCGGAACGTGGTCCTCAAAACAGGGGTGTCACTTTGACTCTTATCCTAGGGAGGATGGAGATGACAGGTGGCGGACAGTTCCTTCTAAGTCTGGGGAAGACAGAGGAGAGAGATTTGAGATGTCAGCTGTGCGGTCAAGCATTAGAGAGTTTGCATTTTTCTTTGACTTGTAGATGTCAGTAACCCCTATTCACTTCCCAAGGTTTCCTATGACACTCGTTTGATCACATTTCCCAGAAACGTAGTTTTAAGCCCTCGATGGCCAGGCCCTGTCTTTGTATCACGTGCATGAACCCACACCAGACTTCTCGGTCACCCTGGGCCCTCCCTGTACCTAGGTGCTGTGCTGCTGCCTAGCGCACCCCTCCCGGTTCCTCGAACAGCATTCAGCTGAAGCTTTTCCTCCTCTGGCCAGGCTCATCCCACATCCTGGCCCCCCTGCTCTGTGCTTCACAGCATCCTGCACACAGCGCTTTAGAGTGGCCTGTGGCTAAGCCCCTCTCAGTACACTGCCAGTTCCTCCCTGAGGGTCCAGAGGGGGTCATGTTTTTGTTCCATTGTGGTGGCCGGTGTGGAAATAGGCTGTAAGTGTGTGAGTTCATGAATGAGGGGATGTTTGCAGGAATCGAATCACTATGTTAGAATACAACGGACATAAAATTGTCTCCCTGTCTTCAAGTAGCCTGAGGCTTGGAGAAGCAGTGTGGTGTAGTGGGTGAACTCAGTACTGTGCGGTCAGACTACCCTACCAAGTTCAAGGTTCAGCACCGCCCTTTTTAGATGTGTCGCCAGAACACTTGACTTAGTAGCTCTGAGCCTCAGGTTCATCACATGTAAAATGCAGATGATACTGCCTACGTTGTGGTAATATAACGAGGACTAAAAGAAAGTATAAATGTAAAACAAGAAAATAAACTAGCATTTAGTAGGTTCTTGATAAATATTTCCCTCTTTTCCTCTTCTTCTCCCCACCCCAAACGTGCAAGAAGCTAAATACATGGTTAAGTAATAAATACACATCAGTTTTCCAAGGAAGAAAAGGTGACTTGGGCCTGGTATAGTGAGGGAGAGAGAAAGTAGGACTTGAGCTGGAAAACAGATCAGATTTACCCAAAATATGAGCTAAAGGAAAATGGCTCAATGATATGGGCACGGGCAGAAAAAAAGCAGAAGACGGGCATTTTTCATCCGGTCCCACTGCCTGCGTCTGCCGGGTCCAGCCTTGTTTTGTTTTGCTTCTTTGTTTGTATTTATTTATTTTTCAGGCCCAGAATGTGCACAGGTAACTGTTTTCCCAGGAAATGTTCCCATCCAATTTACTTACTTCCTTGGGTAACTGTATATGCTGAAATACCCCATTAGTTTTAATTAGGTGTGCTTAAAAGCTAATCTTATTTCAAGTCAGAGGGGAAGGCGGACTTAGTTTATTGTTTGGCATTGTTTTTATCCTGGCTTTAAAATTTTTGATTCTTAGTAAGAGCGGCTTACCTTCACAGAAACCCCTGATTTAGCACCATTTGATCCTACGGGTGCTGGGGTAGGACCCGGGGCTTATGATTCGAGACTCCTGTTTACTCAGTGCCTTGGCTGTGAGTCTGGAATGGCCCTGGGCTGGGGGATGCTGGCTGCCCAGGGGCAGGGGGCGGAGCCTGTGTGCAGTTCGTGGAGATGGAGAGGTACCCAGGAGAGTGGTGGCGCTTTCCCAAGGCTCCAACACAAGCCTTCACAAGGCTCCACACCCAGCATGCCTTGCACGGGTGTCCTACTCTCCACCTACGGACTGTATGCAGCCCAGGATGGCTATGAATGCGGCCCAATACAAAATCGTCAATTTACTTAAAATCTTTTTTTGGCTCATCCATTTTCATTAGTGTTTGTGTATTGAATGTGCGGCCCCTTAAGAGCTGTTACGACAGCTCTTCTTCTTCCAGTGTGGCCCAGAGACCCTGAAAGAGTGGACACCCCTGCTAGAGAAACCCTTCATAGGATCAGAGTTCATGGGACCTTCAAATTTAAATGTCTCCGAACTCTGCATGGCTTATGGGATGCATTAGAATTCTAGATGTTTCTTAAAGATAGAAACAAAAGTTCGATACCTTTCCACAGGGAGTGAGTGGGGAGTGGGAAACTGAGGCCCAGAAAAGTAAAATGACTTTTCTAAGCTCTCTCATATAAACTGGAGGTGGAATTTGTTGAAGAACTAGCCTTCTTTCTTCCTGTTTAACAAGGCAGAAGAGAAGACTGGAGGATTGTAAAAAAATGTTTGTTTTTAAGTGTGCGATTCAGCTCAGCTTGAATTTGCCTGTGAAACCTCTCCAGACCTTAGCTCCTTAGGGGCCTTCCGAACACCACACAGACACCCGCCCCAGACCTTTTCCTCCGCCCCGTTTGTCTGCACGGCTCTCCCTACCACGTAGTAAGTCTTTTTTTAAATGTTTATAGCAGCTTTACTTATAATATCCCATAACTGAAAACAACTCAAAGGTCCAACAAGTGAATGGATAAATGGAGTTCCATCCACAGGGTGTAATCCTATTCAATAAACAAGAGCAATGTGCCGATACACACCACGTGAATTACTCTCAAAACATTATGTTCAGCAGGACAGCAGTCTCAACGGGCTTGGTTTCTCCAGGGTATAGCACAGTGCGTGGTAAATAAAGGTACTTCATACTGTTTCAAAATTAAGATTATAATTCACATGCTGTAAAAATATACTACTTTCACACGTGCAGTCCTGTGGGGTTTTTAGTACATTCACAAAGCTGTACCACAACCATCACCACTGTGTAATTCTAAAGCGTTTTTATCACCCCTGGAAGCAGCCGTGAGCTCTCAGCAGTCACGCCCCAGCCCCTGGCGACTACTGATCTACTTTCTGTCCCTACGGATTTGCTTATTCTGGGCATTTCGTATAATTGGAATCACACAACATGTGGCCTTTTGAGACTGGCTTCTTTCACGGAGCATGATGTCGTTACGGTTCATCTGCGTCGTAGCATGTGTTACTACTCCGTTCCTTCTCATGGCTGAACACTGTCCCACTTCCTGGACAGACCTCATTCTGTGTCTCCTGCACCAGCCGATGGGCCTTCGGGTTGTTTCTGCTCTGCGGGCCGTATGAACAACGCTGCTCAGAGCTCTGCGTGGACTTCCGTTTCCAGTTCTCTTGGGTCTATACCCAGGAATGGGGTTGCCGGGTCATGTGGCAACTCTATGTTTCACTTTTGGAGGACCTTAAAAATCACTTCCCCGGCGACTACCTTATTTTGCATTAACATTGCACTTAATGCAATTTTAAATTAAGTCAAAGCTATTCCCCGAAAGTGAAATAACCAGTTTTCATTAAAATGAAAAATCCCAAATGTACATTCAGATCTATTTGCATCCTGTATCTTAATCTTCAAAATGCCTTATTTCCCTACAATGTAAAGGTCTGCAGACACGTTACGTAGAGGAAGGTACGACCTTTACTGAGACCTTGGTTAGCTGGTTTCTTCATTCCCGCTGCAGGTGCCTCATTATAGCCCCCAAGTCGTGTCTGGTTGCTGGGTAGAGATCTTTTCTCACCCACGTTCCAGAGCCACAGACAGTGACTGAAATGGATCAGAGGACCCGAGGTGTTCTGACCCACAGCACCCAGAAAAATCCAGCTCACAAGGGTTCACATCCAGTTCAGGGGACAGGGGAAAGTCTCAGGACATAAAGTGGGTCCCCACGGAGCGAAGATGGGCTTGCGGAGGAGAAGCGAATGACCGGGGCCGCCGCCAGGACCCAGCCCTCTCGTGTTCTGTCGCTCCTGCTCCAGATCATTCTGTAAGGTCATTGCTGACCTCACTAGAATATTTTGGGGTGTTTAACTTTTGCTCTCCTTGTAGAACAAAGCCCAGTTCTGTTTCATATCACTGTTTTCCCTGAAGTGCTATCATGTGATTCCAGTAGGTAGCTGGATATGTTCATCTGTTATCTTTTCCTCGGGCCAGACGCGTCCTTGAAGGGCACGGTCCAACCCTGTAACCACTTGGTCGCCAGCTCTGCTGCAGGGAAACTGACTACTTTAGTAAATAACTGCCGAATTGAGTTTTTGACATCATCAGTTGCTCCAACATTATCATTGATGGAAATACTCTGTGCTGTTACTTTGTGCAGTGATACTTTAAATGAGCTTGATCTAGTACATATCATGGTTCAATTGGTCTATTTGAAGAGTTCAAAGAGAATACAGGCAGCTACTTTCAACACATTTGTTGGTTAGTTTCTTTAGATACCCGGAGTGGCCTAACATTCATTTTCTATCTGTAGCAGCTAATGAAAAGATGCTAAACCCAACCAACATTTTGGAACTCGTGCTGCCTTTGGGGAGGGCCACATTCTGCTTGAAGGTTTCCTCTCTCTCTTTGGCTAAATGACAAGCCTTCCTTCCTTCAAACCGGTATATCAATTTCTCAATATCTCTGACTCCAGTCCCCTCCCACCTCCTTTCAGAGTTGTTTATGTATTTGTGCTATCTGCCCTACTGGAATGTAAACTTATTGAAGGCTTGACCAGGGCATCTTCGCCCTGTGTACCATTGGGAGCCCCCTAGATGTGAAGTTTTATGTTTTCCAGATGCTCAGTAAATATTTATAGTTAATGAATCAGCAGACATGTATTTCTCTTTACTCTTCCCTGATTTTGCCCATGTTGCTTTTAATTGTGTGATGTTATGGCTTAACGCTGTTTTGTGGCTTAGTTGCTTCTGTCTGTGTGCAAATTTAATAGCCGCTGAAGCATATTGGTGGATGCTTAGCACTCTTAGTGTGTTTTATTCGGGAAGGGAAAATATAGTGTACAATCCACATCCAAAACCAAGGAGAATTTAGGTTCTAAATATTTCCCTTCCTGTCTTCTCTCTAATTTTCCCAAACCCCAACACATCCAATATGTATGCAAAGTGTTTTTTTTTTTTATCTTGCTGGGGAATAGTGAGAAGGAAGGAAGGGAATCAAACCACCTTCTATGCCTCTTTCAAAAATATACCCAACTTGGTGCAGAGTGTATAGTACTAGCCCAAACTTTAGTTGAATTGCAGCAATGTATAACTGGTTAAAAATGTATAAGGAGAGCCCAGGTACATATGTAAATACGATGGAATATTATTATAAAATGACTCATTTCTATAGAGCTTGGTAAATGTCAGGAACCACATCCTTACCCATAAAGCATCACTGCAGGCTTAAAAGATGCCTGGGGGCATATCCGTCTCTGCGGCAGTTGTTAGTTCTGGCCTCTGTGACCTGTTAATTCAAGTGGACTCACTTACAGATTTTAAAGGAGGAAGCACTTTAGCACAGAGTGTGTGCAAGCAAATTCCATTGTGTCTGTGCAATCAAAAGATTTGATTAATTATTGATTCTCTTGAGAAAAAATAATGTGTTCTGTCTGGAAAGCATGGTGTTCTCTTTAGAATCTGCCTCTGCAATCTACAGTAGAAGACGACTATTTGAAAGGTATCAGCGGACAGAGACAGATTTTTTCCTTCTTTTTAAGCGTAAAAAATGAGTGACTGAGATTCTCTTCTGTGTGGTGCTTCCCCTCAGAAGAAGACCCTGAGACGAGAATTCAAGGGCACGTCATTTATTTGATCCCAGGAAGCACTGAGAAGGGGATGAAGCTGGTAACAGGTGAATTAGCAAGCCAGTTACCAGGGTGGGCCGCCCAAGCTCAAGGGACTGTGTACAGCAGGGGTATCCCAGCCAAGGAACCAGGAGGCGGGGGTATCTGTCTACCACCTGCCCCGTCTGCCCCTGGTGGGAAGCTGCTTCCAGCTGCATTCACTCGCTCATTGTGATGTTTCTAGTTAACCAGCTTGCTGCTCAGGCATCCTGGTGTCCGTGTGGAGGTGAATGCCAAGGAGATATGAACGATCGAAGGGGGAGGAACATACACACAGTACACAAGCACGCTGGGAGCTCTCCTAGGAACCCGGGAAATGCCGGACGGCCAGCCGGGCCTCAGGAAGCCTAGAATTCCGGGCCGCTCCAGGACCGCCAGGGCAGGGTTGGGGAATGTCCCATTGTCCTCCCTTCCAGTTGGCCTCCTCTGACACTCTACCCCTTGGAACTCTGGTATCTGCCTGTCTCTGCAAGACTGCCCCCAGGCTGGCCTGACTTGATCTTTTTAATATGTATAGGTCCCTGCCACCGACTGGGACTTTTCTCTGTGTCTTTTAGTGTAAAGTCCCAGGCACGAAAACCTAACTGGCCCAGCCCATCTTTTCCAAGATAGGATATGAATGATGATAGGATATAAAATATAAACCCTCTGCTCTGATGTATGGTCTCCTCCGGTCCCCCGAGTCTACTAACAATTCGGTCAGCCGTAGCCAAGGGGAGAAGTCATATGGCTCAGCGCCCACTCAGAAGAGGGGCAGATGGTGTCAGAAGAAGGATGGAGGGGACAAGGTACCCCCAAGGCCTACCGTTACACCTGGCCAAGACTCTGTGTTGATAAATAAGTCTTGTCACGAAGAATTCCAAGGCATTTTTATAAATGTGAAGGCTAAATAACTAGAAAGAAAAAATAAAACCCTCTGTAGCTATCCTTAGGACCAGCGTAACATCCTTTTTGCATTCAGCAACCTCTCTGGAGGAGAGATGCTATGGAAATCCTAGACATAAATAAATGAGCAACAATTTTGGCTCTTGCACTAAGAATCTGAATATAATCAATACAAAGGGAAAAGGGTGTCATCTCCCTTTTCTTAAAGAAACCCCGGAGATACAGTTGCCTTGTGATACCCTTTGCTCGCCCAAGTCCAAGGAACAGGAGTTGAAGCATGAAAGCAGTATCATCTCTCTAAGGCTTAGAGTCTAAGCAGAGATGAAGCGACCGGGTGACGTGATTCGAGACCGTCTGTGACATGTGTAGAGTGAGCACCCTGGACAGCCCGGCGCGCACCACTCGTCCTGCGGTGAAATCAGGGGCTGCAGCTCTCTCGTGCTTCTCTCCTGCCCACCTCCTGGTTTTCGTTGGTAAAATGTTGTTTTCTTCTTGTTCCCCACTTTCTTTGTTCCCAACATTGCCATTCTCTCCCATCCCCCTAAGGCGGCAGTTGAGATACCCATTTCATAGTTCATAGAATTCACGGCTTCTTACTTGTCCTTTTGCTACAATGGTTGCACGCCTGAGTTTATTTTGTCTTATCTCTTAATGGGCTAGATGTTGCTGTCATGATTTCCTATGGAGGGTTCGTGGTGTCGTATTCCTGAGCACCTTTTGGGTTGTGTGGTTTGCCATCGCCTTTACGTCTGATCAGCATTTGGGCTGGGTGTCAGGTTCCTGGGACACGTGCTTCCATTCCCTCAAGGCTTCCGGGTATGGCTGCACTGTCTTCTGTGCCTCAGGGTCGCCGTTCACGAGTCTGAAGTCAGCCTGAGTTTGTTTGTTTGTTTTCTTTTTACAGGTGGTAGATCTTTTCCGTCTGGATATATAGAGAGCATGGCGTCCTTTGGAATTCCAAAGCTTACGCTGGAACTTAGAGCTGGCATTCTGTATCCGATTTTGCCAAAGTACTATCTATCCCTACACTCTTTAAATCTACAAGTTGAAACCTATCTTCATTTCAGGGAAATTCACGTGTATTAGATCTTTGAGTACTTCTTCTGTCTCTTAGGTTCTTTGTGTCTAGGACATGAGTTATTTTGCGTTCCTTTTCTTTTTTTTTTTTCTCTCCTCGGTGTCTTTCATTATTTTAGGCCCTTCCCTCTGCATTCATTGAGATTATCTCAAACTTCGTTCCGTATTAGGGATTAGATCGTTCCTGTGTCTGTTCTGTTCTTAGATGTTTCAGTTATTACTATTGTAACCGTCTTGTTCTCGGCTTTTCTGTCTTATTTCGCTAACCTTCTTCTTCATCGCATTCTGTTGTGTCATTACCTCACCCCCGGACTCTTTGATTTCATCACTAACTGAGCATTCTGCGTCTCTGGCTCCTCCCTTTCACTGTAGTCACCGCACAGAAGCCCAAAAGACCCTGCGGACATGACAGTCAGAGCCTGAGACTCTCCCTGGGTCTTCCCACCTCGCTCACAGTAAAAGCCAAGGTTTTGCGATGAATGACCCTCAGGGCCCGACCCTCCTCACCTCTCTCAGCCACTCCTGCCCTCACATGCCTCGGCCCGTTGGCCTTCTCACTGCCTGGAGAAGACCCCAGGGGAGCTCCCACCTCAGGGTCTTCGCTCTGATTGTCACTCTGTCTCGGACCCTCTTGCCTCAGATACCCACACGGCTTCTTCTCCCCCTGCCTTCAGGTGTACTCGCCTGGCACCCCAGTCACTCACTTCGAACCACGCTCCTCCCCCAACGCTCTCTGTGCCCCCCTCCGCACGGACTCTTCTTCCCAGGGCCCATTTACCACTTTCTATCTGACTTTGTTGTAAAGTGATGAAGCAGTGAGCAACTGAATAATACCAGGCATCATTACCCTTCCTCGCACCCCTTCTTGGCGCCAGGCACTTTGATTTCATACAGAGTGTCTCTCATCCTCGCCCCATTCGGGGTCCACAGTTTACAGGGCCCAGCGCAAGAGAAAATGGGGGCGCCTTATTCGATCAAAGTGCAGGGATGAAGCACCATTAAAGGTGCTAAAATATAAAGTTGTCGTCCTAAATCATGTTTTAAATTATTAACATGATGGTTAAAATATTAACAAATTATTGCATGTTTACACTGTGCGGGGCCCTATTTAAATAAAATATAAAATTATTCAACTCACATGTAGGATCACTGAGATATTACACAGCGTATGTTTCAGAGATCGTAGGTACACACGTGTTTCATTCTCTACCACGTCCTTCCAACACTGTACCTTTGGCTTCCTGACGAGGGAGGAAGGAAGGACTGGCAGGAAAAGGGAAGTGGGTTTCCCTACCTTTTCCTTTCCTCTGTATCATCATTTTTAGTGGAAGTAGTTGGGTAATACAGGAAGTAGCGTGGGTGAGGGAAGGTATCATATACTTCCTCAGTTGTTCGTGTTTCCTGGAACACCGCTGGCTCCTTTGTGCATTCGAAGCAAACGTTCTGTTTGAAGGAGACGGACCTGTCATCACCCCTGTTTATTCAGTCGCAGGTGGAAAACCCTCACCTTTGAGTCTCCCTGAACTCCCACGCATCGTGGGTCCCCTGGAATTCTGTGCTCACGGGGCATCACAAACACTGTACGTGCATGGGCAGCAGGAATAACTTACAGCAGGACACACGTGTTGCACGTATCTTGTCCCCATTGTCCCATTGGCCTTCACATACAAGACACAAGTTCGAAGATAAAATTATTACAGATTTCAATGTGTCAACAGCGAAGCACTAAACCGAATGGAGGGCCCTTCCAAGCACCTGGCCCCGTGCAACCACACAGGGTGCTTGACCGTGAAGCCAGCCTTGTCCGCAACACAACCTCCCAAGTGGAACACACCGTTACCGTTCACAGATGAGACTGCTGAAACACACACCCAGGAAAAACAGACTGCCCCAGGGCCCCCAACCTGAGGCCAAGCCGGAATTCAGATGTTGCTCGTGCCTGACCTGGCTGCCTGTGGGGCCAGGTGGCAAATGGACTAACCACTAGGTGGGAGGTAAGACACTGGGCTTTTGACCTACTTCTAAGTAACTGTGTGACCTTGGATAAGTCTGCCTTAGGACTTTAGTTTCCATGTTACACGTGCATAAAATCAGTGCCCATTTTCTCATACAGGGTATAGTTTTTCACAAACCAGACTAGAGTTTCGTTTGCATGATCCCTTTTCTCTTTGTACAAAGAACTAGGAAAAGTCACTGAGGCATGTGGTGGTGACAATGACACCTTCCTGTGGAAGCAAACGCGGTAATGGCTATGCATGTGAATGCAGCCTTTGGCCTGTCCCTCAGATGATGGCTGAAGTGTCCGAGGAAAACGAGAGAGACCTTATTTTCTGGGAGAGTGCCGGGGCATAATCAGCGTTGTAAGGCTGAATGAGGAGAGCAAGTGAAGGCTTTGTAAACCTTGCAAAATGCTGGGACTGTCCCCAACCCCCAAAAAAATTTTTTTAAAGATTTTATTTATTTATTTTTAGAGAGGGAAGGGAGGGAGAAAGGGAGAGAGAGAAACATCAATGTGCGGTTGCTGGGGGTCATGGCCTGCAACCCAGGCATGTGCCCTGACTAGGAATCAAACCTGCGACACTTTGGTTTGCAGCCCACGCTCAATCCACTGAGCTATGCCAGCCAGGGCTCCCCCCGAAAAATTTAATTGTCCCTCTACATAGACCAGAGGAATGGTACTCCTTGAGAAGGATTAGTCACGATGGATGATTGGCACATGTCTTAGAAGACTTGATACGGGGGCCTAGGGACACCGCCTTCTCCTGTCCGGCCAGCAATGAGCCCAGCAGGCCAAGACGATGCTGTCCACCTGGCAGGCCTTTTATAAGAAGTCCAAGAACTAACGAAGGACGAGGAACCTGGAGAGAAGATTGTTTTGCATCGATATGGCAAAAATGCAACACTTCCAATGTGCCAGGTCCCTTGGAAATACTAATGAAGTCAATGTACTGAGTGCATCTTGACTCAAATAGTGAGTGTGTGTGGTTGGGGAAGGGGAAGGGGAGGCCCTTTCAGGACCTTGGGAGATGGGAAGGCTCAACAAAGCAAAAGGGGGGGGGGGCGTCTGTGGCTTTAAATTCTAATAAAGCAGACTCTGCTTGTGTGTTAAGTCTAATAATATTGCCTCATCCAGTTGTTACAAGGATTAAACGAGGCAATAAAGGTGAAGAGACTAGCGTGGTGGCTGACATGTAATGAGCCCTCTGTACGTGATGACAGAGTGGTAGTAAGAGGACTTCATAAAGCGGCTTCTTCGGCTTCCTTTCTCTCCAAGGTGAACTGTTTATTGGTTTGCATCTGAGCAAATGTTTTCAAGCAACCACTACATTGATTTATACACGTGACTGAATGTATTTTTAATTTGATTAAGTCAGGTTCTCAAATCAGTCTGTTTGACAATAAAAATGAGTACTTGTCTAATGTTTTGACTTACTATGGTAAGCTGGAGACATTAATTCCTTAGTAGTCATCAAATATTGCATTCCTTCTTTGTGTCTATTATTATGTGATAGAGATATTCACACGTGATACCTTCCTCCAGAGAGCCCACAATCTCTTGCAAAAATAGATGTGCACACCGTTCATTGCTGTATCTTCTTAGCCTTCATTAGTTCTTGGCCTTTTCAAGGTCAGTAAATAGCATCATCATCTTGGCCTGTTGGGCTCATCCTTGGCGGGGCAGTAAAGAACATCGGTGACATTTAAATGCCAGAAGGATGGGTGTGTTGTGAGGGAAGGCACGGCATTTCTAGATGACAGAAAGTGACCATTTTTCTATTCTGATAACTGTATTTCTACATAGAAAATATTTTAAAAGGATAAAGCTAATAGTACACTTTTAAAAAATGGCCTTTTCCAAAATCTTTCAGAGCTATTTCTGTACTTATGAACTTCTCCTGTACCTGAAATTAGGCTAAAGTTGGTGGAACTTTCGTTACTATCGAAAGTTTCTTTGAATGCTGATTAATAGGTTCCAATATACTTGTAAGAAAACGGCTTGTTTTATGTGCTATACTTTCCAACCTTAAGTGGGTTATTTATAGGGAACATTCAATGTACCTCGGTAAAGTTTTGTCATTCTCTCAAGCTGCAACCTATTACTCAGAAGTGACTTCTGAGAAGGACCATGGTGGAGTTTTGGACACAAATCTAAAATAATTCTATTATATTTTAGGAACTCATGGAAAAGAACTTTGCTGGACATTGATTCTGTGCAATTCATGTGGAAAAAATCCTAAGAATTCTCGGTTCAGGACCAGAGAGTTAGCAGGATCAAGCGGGCTCAGACATTTCACTTTGTCCCAGACTGCAGGCAACTCGGGAACCATCACTTCCAGTAAACTTCAGTAAGACCGCAGTGACTGTCAGGATGTTTGTAAATCTCACGTTCATTCACCTCCTGTTTCTCGGGCCAGTGGTCCTCAGTCACTTAAGCCGGCTGCAGTGCACACTTCGTCTCCAGAGACTCCGAGGCATCAGACCTTGGCTGGGGGCCAGGGGTCTGCACTGAAAGCCCCCCTAGCGTTTCCATCCCTGGAGGTCTGCAGACTGTGCTCTGGGGAGTCCAGAGGAGGGTGAAACCATTCTTGCCTTCGCAGAGCTCACAGCCTAGTTGTGGACCCGAAGCTGTTGCTACAGGAGGATAAACCAGTCGGCCCTCGCCGCTTAACCTGCTGTTTGTGAGATGTGTGTGGCTGTCATTTTATTCTCTTACCCAGAGAAATATTTAGATAGACTAAAAGCGTAGACGCTTCCTGGGCCTGTTAGAAACTGGACATGCGCACACCGACACAACTCAGTGTGGAGGGAGGAGGTGATGTCACTGGAGACAGATCATGGTGGACTTTGGAACTGATAGTCAGGGTTAAGACTAACCACACCACTGCTAAGGCTCACCCTCCTCAGCATGGCCTTCCGTGCTCCCCGTGACCACCACCCCGGCTTTAGCTTGACCTCCTCCCTGTATGCCAGGAACAATGAGCTGCTTGATGCCGTCTCATCCCATGACATCCACTCGGAGTGATCATCCCCCCTTTCTAGCTCGGCAGCCCTACTCATCCTCCCCTGCTGGAGGCCTCTCCTGGCTTCCTGTCGGGCTCCGCGCCTTCCTAATTTCCTTCTTCTGTCTTAGCCCCTTCCTAATTTCCTTGAGAATATTTGCACGTATGCATTCCCTGCACTTGATGGTAAGCCAGTCCAGGGCACTGCTTTCTTCTTGTTTTATTTTTAAAGAATAGATTTTTTCAAAAAGATTGTATTTACTTAGTTTTAGAGGTGGGGGAAGGAAAGAGAAAGAGAGGGACAGAAACTTTTGCTTCTCTCACGCTCCCCACTGGGTACCTGGCCCGCAACCCAGGCACATGCCCCGACTGGGACCAGAACCAGCAACCTTCCAGTCCTCAGGCCAGCGCTCAGTCAGCTGAGCCACACCAGCCAGGCCTCTTCTTGTTTTTTAAGCTGCCAACCCAGAACTTGGCATATAGTGGATGCTCCACAAATGTCCCCGTGAGATTGATCTATGTAAAGATTAAACAGAAAGCAAACAAGGAACTCATTCTTGAGTTTGCTTTTAGCTGACTTCTGCTGGAAAGGATGTGGAGGGCTGTTTTGCCAATGAGTCCAAAGGTGTGGAAGGATGATACCCGGAAACCTGGGGTCCTTGGCCCAGAGGGGGATCCCGAACTTGCTGCCCTACAGGTGCACAAGCAGTAGGCCATCCCTGGCTCCGGGGAAGAGGCAGAGCCCCGAGGAAGTGGGCTCCGTCAGGTTGCTTGTTTTCAGGTTGTAACGTTTCTCTCTTCCTTGGCAGGGCTTCCAGTGAAATGACGTACTCTTGGAGTCTCGCCAAGAGTGGCTGTATGCTCACCGAGCTTTTCTCTCTGACAAAATGGTTTCTGTCCTCAGGTCACTTGTGGACAACCATTGCTTCATCTTGTGAGTGACTGAAAAGGCGTGAGTCAGCTTGGGAAATAAAACAACAAGTAAATCAGGAGTCGGTGTTTGTATTATGGTTTTATCTCATCCGAGTGGAATGAGATTAAGTTCTTTGGAAATCCTCTCTAAGAAATAAGAATGAAGTGTCCTGCCATCTTATGAACTGTAAATTTCTCCTTGTTTCTTTGATTTATGGCGCTGGGCCCCATGTAGCTTTAACTGTAAAGTAGGAAATATCTACGCTGCTTCTGAAGGCTCTGAACCATTCGGCCCCAGGCGAGGAGACGCAAACAATTTGGTTTTACTCTCCCGCATTCCAAAAATAACTTCAGTAATACCCTCTTTGGTTATCTTGAAAGTGCAGAGTGGATGCTTTTATCCTAAAGTAGCAGTGTCTGATTGTCGGGGGAACTTTAGCCAGATGACTGTTATTTAGCAACTAAACGCTGGTGACTCATTCACTCTGACTGTGGCACAGGAAAATTCTTTCCATGGAAAACACAGGAGGGGGGAAACCTCGCCGAGCCTCTATGTAGTATTTTCCTTTAGAAAAGGCTGCTCTAGAAATGAATAGGCACCAGCTGTTACTCCGCCTGCTTAGGCTCCAGAGCTGCCAGAGGGCCTTGGTAAACCAGGGGTTCTGGTAATTGAGCCACAAAGGTACACAGGTAGATGCAGAATTGTACTAAGGAGCCTGTTTAGTTAATACACTTAAATCTCAGGATGCAAAATCGCCATCCCGAGTGAAAGAGAGATTGAACTAATCTCATGTGTGATTGGGTTCGGGGTAGAAACCTAATGGCATTTTACTGTCACATTCCATTAGTGACAGAGGGAGAGGGAGGGAGGGAGGGAGAGAAGGGAGGCTGGAACACTGTCCCCTTGGCTTTGAGCTGAATGACACGACCTCCTTGGAGAGAAGTGCCTAAGTGAGGTGCTAATCTATATATGCAGCAAAAAAATACAGTCAAATCAATTTACCCTCTAGGCTCACAGAACCAAACTCACTCGGGCTCTCTGCGGTTAATTTTGCTGGTCAGCACCTCCTAAGGGCTCTGAGGGTGATTAGGAGTGGGAGCAGCCGACAAGTGCTGTTTCGGCCGTGAAGATTTGGGCATGGGAAGGGCTGGCCCCCTCCGTACCCCTCGCCCTGCCCATCCCTCTGGGCAGGAGGCTGGCTGTGTTGCTGTCAGGCTTGGCTCCCGCTTATGAATGGGGGGTAGAGAGGCTGCGTGAAGGCTCTCCAGTGCTTCTGGCCCAGCTGGCTGCTGCCTTCGGAAAAAAACACGGCCCCGCAGGGCTGCAGGGGAGGCAGGGAGTCGTGTGGGTGAAGTATGTGTCATAGCAAAGACGACCCAGGGGTTGGAGTGGACTTAGCCCTTCCTTACAAGCTGAGACACCCAAGCTATTAATAGTAAAGCCCTGAGTCACAGATGTAGGAATGTCACAGCTGCTTGAGAACTGCTACTGTTACCCATCAGAAAACCCCAGTAAAGGTCTGGCCGGGGCCCCTGCCAATGTAATTTCAGCCATACACACAACCTCCAAGTCAAAGATGAGGCAGGTGGATTGACTTCATTCTTTTCTGTTACCCTGGCTCTCTAAGCCCCAACACGTTACAATATTTGCAGTAAACACAGGCTAATACTGGCTGCGCGTTGTGGTTGGGAAAGATGTGTTGGCCATCTGCTGCTCTTCCGAGCGGTGCTGCGTCTGTCTTTTTGTCTCTGGCTCATCACATTGTCCCCACACGGTGGATGTATATGATGTGTGGTGGGGACAGAACAAACCGGCTGGGGTCTGCGCGCTGGGGAGGCAGGTGGTGCAGCGGGGTGGGCGTCGGCGTCCAGGACCCGGCAGTCCCCTGCTCTCAGGAGAGCGACCTGTGACCCTGTGGGTGGGACAGCAGAAGTCTTGTCGGAGCCACTGCTGCTGCTGCTGCTGAGGTCAGGCTCAGGCTGGGGAGGGGTGGCGGCGTGACCGCCCCTCCCTTGGTAGCTAGGGTTCCTTCCGCACATATACGCACCCAGGGGGTTTGCCTAAAATCCCAGATGAAGCAGAGAGAAGGTGGGGGTCAGAATCCTACCCAACTGGGTAAGTCAGACTTTCACTTTGATCTGAGCGAGGAATTGAATCCTGAAAAGATCCCCTCCCCGGCTGTCTCTCCGCGTCCCAGTCCCCACCCCACCGCCGGCCCCGCCCCCGTGCAGGTGAACGGGGGCGGGGAGCAGCCGGCCAAACCGAAAGCCATTATTTATTTTTCATTACAGCTGAGCCGCCAGGACCTTAGAAGTTGAAGAAAAATGCACTTAAAGGAGCCACTAGCATCACATTTCGACTGAGGCTCATTTTTATTTCTTCAGTGTGTCTGGAAGAGGCTGTAGAGAGAATGAAAGCAGCAGCAATAGGAAGCTAACAAGCTAACAATTGACTGGTTTTCCTGATCCGAACAGTCGCCGGCTGGTTCTGGCCCCGGCTCTTCTGGCAATCATTTATCAGACCCGGGGCGGGGCAGGGGCTCGGGCTCGGGGGCATTTCGTCGCCCGTGTTCCCGGGGCCTCGCGCGAGGAATGCAAGGTGGTGTCAATGACCAGAGATTAGGGCAGTGGAATTTTGCATTTGTCACAGCGGCAGCTGTAGCGAGTGGTTTCGACCTAAGGGCAGAGTCCCCGAGCAGGGCGCGGCCACCGCTCGGTGGCGATCGCTGGGGCGGGCACCGGAGCTCGGCCCTCGGAGCTGGGGGCGGGATTTTAGAAAGAAGTCCCGGACTTGGCGAGTGGATGCCCGGGCTTTTCCTCGCAGCCTCTGCAGCCGCCCATCTGCCTGCCCGGGCGCACTCGCACTCCTAGACTTCATTCCTCTTTCCTTCAGTGCTGCTCGCCAGAGGACCCGGTTGCCATGGTGAAGGAGAAAGGTAATTATAAATATCGATCACTGTGCATGGTTGCAGAAGTTGGTGCCGCGGGGCTCGGCTACCTAATGGGCGATGATCAATGGAAAGCCAGGCAGACATGTTCTTGGTGCGAGAATCACTGTATTGTGAAGCCTCGCTTGCCGTGGACCGAGGCTTCATTAAGAACATTTAGTTTAGCCACCGCGTCTGAAACGCATCCTATTTCTGGAGCGTTTGCACAGCTGAGCCTGCTGGTTGTGTGCCTGTTTGAATTGTTATTGCATTTGGAATTTCTGGTTGTGTTTGAGACTTGCCTATCTGCCTTCATCCTAGCCTTCAGTCCCTACCCCCACCCCCTGCCCGCTCATCCCCACCCAAATCAATGAGTTCATTAGCATGTGTAAGGAAGGGGCCCTGCTGCTAGGTTTGTGCTGTTGGGGACCCACGGAGCCTGGGGAGGACCGGCCGAAAGGACAAGGGACTGTTTTCAAGGTGTCAGGTGTGCTGCTTTAATAACCTGGCATTTCACTCCTAATCACTCATCCAAGCATCATCTGAAAGGGTGCGGTAGCGTCTAAGGTGGCAAATTTGGACGCCAGATCGCCTCTGGAGGAGCACGTCGGTGAGGAGAGAGGGCGGGGCGCTCTGCACAGGTGCACAGTATCTGTGCCCTGGGCGTGGTCCTGAAATGTAGGTGAAATCTTTCCGAATTGAGTTACAGTTTAAATGATTATTTCCTCCAGGAAAGGCAAAGAACACAGCAACGCTTGGTTTTAATTGTCAAAGTAACATACAAACCCATCTCCTGTGAAGAAAGTGAAATGTTCCAGGAAAATAAAGAGAACTGAAAGCTCTTCACCCCTACCAGTGGGCCCCCATCCCCCCCCCCCCAGGCAAGGTTGTTACCATGTGCATCTTTGTAGACAGGACAGGGGTGGGTGGGTGGATGGATAGATAGAAGTATGAAAATGGGATTATTTTAGGATCACTTTTTCTGAGACTTAATTTTTTCCTCTTGCAGTATGTCTTAGGGACCTTCACCATATGATTTTATA
This sequence comes from Phyllostomus hastatus, assembly GCF_019186645.2. Taxonomy (NCBI): domain Eukaryota; kingdom Metazoa; phylum Chordata; class Mammalia; order Chiroptera; family Phyllostomidae; genus Phyllostomus; species Phyllostomus hastatus. The sequence continues at coordinate 23,823,982 of NW_025334004.1, read as the reverse complement.
ATGTGAGTGACCAGCCTTTACTTTGGCTGTTTCTAAGCTCAGTTTTATTCTGCCACATTTTCCTAGGGCGGGACATAGCTTTCTCCATGGACAGGGCTGTGGGCTCCTTTAGGGCTGTCTTGAACCATTTCAATGATTTATCTTTGTCTCCTTTCTCTGAAAGCCCCTCCAGGGAATAGCTTTCAGGTGAACACACTGAACTCAAACTGATCCTTGCTGCTGGCAACTCCGTTCGGTTGTGCTGTACTAGCGGGTGGACGAAGGATAGGGACATGCGGGTGAACAGTGGCTACACCTTAGGACAAAGAGAGCATGGTTCTGCTCCCTCCATTCTGCTCTCCAGCATCTTTACCAATCACTTGCTTTCGCTGTGGTCTTTCCCTGAGGAAGTGACAACTGAGTGAAATGATTTGGTGCCTAACAAGGTGCTTGTGATAATGTTTCCTCTCCCGTTCGGGTGCTTCCAGAAACCCTCAGGGTAACAAATACAGATGTTGGCATTTAATAAAGGTCAGGGCTCTTCATTTCTACCCTGCCCCGCCCCCCACTAGAACGAGCTGGTCCTGACCTGTGTTGCTAATGGATTTGAGTTTGTTTTTCCAATAGGAGTAAGTTGTGAGTGATGGGGAAGAGGAGTCCAGTCCCCGCGGGGCCCGGAAGCCCCAGCCTTGCTGTGTGGTGTACGCCTTATCGATCAGCAGTCCCCAAGCAGCAGCTCTCCTTGAAGCCCTCGCAGACTTCTGAAGTCTCAGGTTGCCCGGGTTCAGGGAGCCTGGGCTCAGTTTTGCCTTACAACTCGGTAGCCACTTTCTAACTGGAACACTCTGGACGGGCCACCCAGAGGTCCCATACTAGCATTATCTTAGCCACCGATTAGAGGCTGTTGCTTTTTTATTTCGAGGCCTGTGTGCGTCCACGCTGCTGCCTCCCAGCGCTCTGATCGCAGCGGCCTCAGCCAACAGGAGAGAAAGGCAGGGTTTTGTTTTTGTTTTTGTTTTTGTTTCTGTTTTTGGCAGATACACAAGAGCTGCCATGGAAAGAAAGGAACCTCATCATAGCTTTTACAGTGAGAAGGGCACCGGGGGGCGTGTGGTACAGACGTGCCTCCTAGAGGTGAGGAGACAGGGGTTCAGGAAGGGGAAGTAAACCGCTCAGGGACACACAGGAGGAGATACTGGACCCGGTGCTCCTCCCGTGCTCCAGCGAAGGTGCCCGTGCATCATCGACTGCACACGCCAGGGGTGGTGACGTCCCCTGGCCCCGCCACTCGGTGGGGAGCCCCGGAGAAGCAGCACTGTACCTCCATCTCTGACTTCCTGTGCACAGCCTAGGGTCTGCCCCGTCGCGTGGCCTCACGCAGCTGAAACCAGGTTGGCCTGTCCTCAGAGCTGGCGCTAGAACCTGTGTCTTCTCGATGCTGAGACCTTCCCAGTCCTCTCCTTTTCCTCTTGCTCCAGAGAAGCCTGGCCCCTTCCTCCAGGCGCTGGCGCGGGTCGCCCTCAAGCAGGCTCCAATGAGGGCAGCATCCGTCCTGAGCGTGTGGAAGGACCCGCCCAGACCCGTGTTGTGCTCACCGGCGAAACGTGCTGTCACTCACACTGCTGGTGCCGTCGTTTTCTCTCCTGGACAGAGTGTCCGCATAGCTGTCTGGTGTGGGGTTAACGCCGACTGCAGGGGAAGCCTGCTGGCGGGTCACATCTCGGCTCGTGTGGGGTGGCATTGGCTGACATCTTTGACCCTCGTCACCTTGTGTGCTCCTAACCAGGCACCCGGTCGCTTCCAGTGGCCAACACTTATCGATCAGGAATCTTGATGAAATGGTTGCTTCTCAGATGTGCTCAAGGGCACCGTGTCCTTGCTGGATCCTGTAACAAAGAAGCAGGAGAGATTTTTTGTGGGTTTATCCGTCAATAGCTATCTTCCTGCATACACTCTCAGCAGCCTAAGCCTCAGAGGTCCACTCTACTCATTTAAAAGCTGTAATTGTCTCATTTCATGTGTTCCAGGGCAACTTTAAAAAACTTACACTGAAGGGATTTATTATCTCTTTTTGTTAGAGGAAACAAAAATAAATACTAGAGACTAAGTTATATAAACACTCACCTAATTTAAATAATAAAGATGCTTTTGGCTTATAAGCCATGTGAGAGAAGAAGAATTCAGTAGTGAGGGAGACACATCAAGGTGAATAGTTTTACCTTTGGGTACTTCATGGTTTGTTTTGTTTTGTCTCCTGGAAGCTTTCTGCCACTGTTGGATGGTCCAACTTGCTTTTAGGGTAGAGTGGGGCCCAATAAAACTCATTCCAGTCCACCCTCAAAGAAGACATGTTCCAGGCCCCGGCTGGCATAGCTCAGTGGATTGAGCACAGGCTGTGAACCAAAGCATCTCAGGTTCGATTCCCAGTCAGGACACATGCCTGGGTTGCAGGCCATGGCCCCCAGCAACCGCACATTGATGTCTCTCTCTCTCTCTCTCTCTCTCTCTCTCTCTCTCTCTTTCTCCCTCCCTTCCCTCTCTAAAAAATAAATTAAAAAAAAAGTTAAAACAAAAAAAGAAGACGTGTTCCCCCTCCACCTGACGTTCAGGTGCACGGGACATACACACACACACACACGGCAGTCTTGGTTCTTGGCGGCTTCTGAGAGCAGTGGTGTGCTGTGTCACCAACGTGTCCTACAGACCGGCACCAAAGTAATCCTCTTAGGACTTCGATGTCATCATATTTCCAGCTCAAAAACCTAAATGAGTGACAAGGGTAAAGTTCAAGGCTTCCTGCTAATTAGCGAGGGTTCTCCCCGAGTTCTTAAATTACCTCCTCCCCATGCCTCTCTAAGCCAATCTTGTTTTTTTTTTTAAATGTTATTTTTAAATCTGCTGGTTATTGAATACATACTAAGGGGCAGGCTTTGTGTTGAGAGCTTTACAGACATGGCCTCTAGTCTTTAACCCACGAAGGTGGCTGTATTACTCTCTCTCTTTTTTGAAGATTTTATTTATTTATTTTTAGGGAGAGGGGAAGGAAGGGAGAAAGAGAGGGCGAGAAACATGGATCACTTGCCTCTCTCACATCCCCTGACTGGGGACTGACCCTGCAACCCAGGCATGTGCCCCGACCCGGAATCAAACCTGTGACCTCTCACTGCAGGATGATGCCCAACCAACTGAACCACGCCTGTTGGGCATATTCCTCCCTTTTAAGAGATAAGAAGAAGAGGCTCACGGGAGTTGAGAAACTCTCCAGAACTCACTTCACTAGAAACGAGAAGAGCTGATTTTCTAACCGAGCCTGTCCAGCTCCAAAACCCATGCTAATTGTACCTGTGCCACCCCCCCACCCCACCCCCCATTTTCCTGTTTGAGTAATCATGGAGGGTTTTTCCCTCTCTAACCTCGGTCATGGTGTCCCTCCGGCCTCGTGAGAAATATATATTCCTCTTTCCTGTGCTTTTCAGAGACCTAACGCAAGTCTTGCTTCCTTATAATGCTCGTCCCAGGCCCATCCCTTCTGCACATTCCTCTGGAGTTACTCCGCGCACCTAAGCAAACAGCAGAGAAATTAAACAACACCTCAGTCACCTGTGCGGCTTAAGAAAGCGCGCTGTCTCCCCTCCAGCATCTGTTGACTCAATGCATGGTCTTGTAAAGCAACCTTTGGAGGTGTGGAGTGTCGTGGCCTCTATGGGGATCCCCTCCCCCAATCCCATCCCTTCCAAAACTCACACCCACACAGACACGACCCAGTCGGGCGTGTGCGCGCCACCTAAGGTGATGGAAGCCGGTTTCTGTTCTATCCTGGGGGAGCCTGAGGACAGTAGGTCTTTCTGCGCGGTGTGACAGCCCCTCCCACGCCCCAGCCGCATTTCAGAGCCCCTGGTCCGTGCGTGGCAGCCACCCCTGGAGTCGGTTTTCCGGCCCTGCCCCACAGGTTGAGCTCAACGCCCCACCCCTACCTGCTCCTGGAATACTCTAGGTTCTTCATTTTTTCCTTAACCTGCAAAGCCCTGAGCTTTTCAAGGGGACACCAACGACAAGGACATGTTTTAACTAATGTCCAAATGGCAGCTACTCATTAAAGGAGGCGCCCTGATGCTCCAGGCTTCGCAATAAGTTGTTTTTGATCAGCAGTGGCTGGTGCCCAATGTCATAACAACTTCCTTGCCCCCTGCTGCTTACTCACTGATGTCAAAAATGTGTACCCAGAAAGAAAAAAAAAGACTTCATTTCCACAGAGGTAAGGCTGAATGTGTAAATTAATCGAGAGAAGGAGCACATAGACTTTAAATGTACCCAAAACTCTTGAGAGCAATGTTTGATGAGGAGTGAACTCCAGGACATGGAGACCAGGAGCGGCTCCCGGACTTTGGGAGGAGGCCCTGCCTCTTACCTCTCCAGTCACCTGCCCTGGTGACCAGGAAGGAAGAAGCAACCCGTGCTGCCTCACTGCAACCCTCTTTTAAAGAACAAATTGGCCTTTCCATGTTCTTGCACAAAAAAATATCCTAAGGGAGACTTACCCTCCCTAGAGGGATATCCTGGCATCACTTTGAGGAGGGGACCCTCTGTGTCATCATTTTTCACAGCCCTGGGGGCCGGGAAGGAGGATCCTGATTGCTTGGCTGTCATCTGCCCAGGTCAGAATGCTGAGTGTTTTCCTGAGCCAGTGCTAGAGAGCCAGAGGGCTTTCCAGAAGGTCCGAGAGCAGTGAGCAGTGCAGGGTTTCTTCCCATTGTGGCTGGACCCAGTCTGGGTGCACCGCAGTGCCAACCAGCCCAGCTTCCTATTTCACTGTGTGTGGGTCTGAGGGTGACTCACACCGAGAGGCCTGTTTATCCCGAACTGGCAGGAGCTGTGAATTCAAGGGCAAACAGTGGGAAGGATGAATGTTTGTATGCATGACCTCTTTTCTCCGACACATTGTATCTGCGTTCACACTAACATGATTGATGCCATTATGGCCCAGTGTGCCCTGGGGGACACCGGGGTGAGTGTGTGTCCCATTGCCATCGAACAGGCTGACTTGCTTGGCTACTTGGGCTTAACCGTGAGGAAGCTGGCTTTCTTCATACTTCCGGGGACATTAGCCTGCTGGGTGGTGGTTCAGTCAGAAGGCATCGGAACCACGCGGAGGGCTTGCGAGAACTTGGATTTCTGAGCCCTGCTCCCGGAGTTTCTGGCTCAGTCGGGCTGGGGAGGGGCCCGAGGTTTTGCATTTCTAGCAATCAGTCCCTGGTGATGTTGATGCTTCTGGCCCAGGGGCCACACTTTGACCCTGTCCGCATACTCCCTGGTCTCTGGGGGTAAAGTGATCATCCCTCCAGGCCAATGAGTGAGAACTTTGATATAAACAGCCTCTCCATTCCCTTTCGCTAACCTGATCTTGCTTACGGTGCACAGATGCCTAAGCAAAGGCAAAGGGCGTCCTGCTCACTCTGACTCCTGCGCAGCATTGAGTGAGGCCAGAGTCCACAATGAAACAGACCTGTGAGGTCCGAACGGCCAAGGCACTGCTGTGGGTATACGACCCCGGGTGTGCAGAGGGTGGGCAGGGCAGGTGCAGGAGGGAGTTGCAAGGCACCTTTTCCTGGGAATGAGTCAGGGCTCAGCTTGGCGTGGAGAAGGCAGCACCCATTTGGAGTCAAAGCATGGGTGAGTATCGCTCCTAATTCTTGCAGGGTTAGGTGAGCATCTTTATTTGAGTTCACAGAGCCCTTTGGAATCATTTTATGAAAGAGAATCGAATCTTGGCTGGTGTGGCTCAGTGAACCAAGTGCCAACCTCTGAACCTGAAAGTCACCAGTTCGATTCCCAGTCAGGTCACACGCCTGAGTTGTGGGCCAGATCCCCAGTAGGGGGCGCTCGAGAGACAACAGATCAACGTTCCTCGCACACATCGACGTTTCCCTCCCTCTAAATAAATAAATAAATAAATAAAACCTCTACAAAAGAGAGAGAATAGGTATCATGGCTCACTAACTCCACAACTGTGTCTTTACTTTTTGGGAAGCTAAAATATATTATTAAAACCTGAAGTGTTTTTTCCACTCCCACTCTGTCCAGTCTGTGTTCTAGCTGTCTATATTCTTTCTGTTCTTGTTCATTGTCTGGAACGCTGGGAAGGGAGGAGTTTCAGAAACATTAGGAAAAGCAGGGAATGATAGGAAAAGGTAGCGAGGTTACTTTACGGCAGAGGGTCTGATGAGAAAAGGGAGAGGTGTCTGTGCACCTCGGAGAATCGGCAGGGCTGCGGGCTCCCAGGCCCACGGAGAGACCTCTGAGGGACACGTGGGCTGGATGAGTGTCTGCTGCCCTGCTGGGCCGCCACTGAGGGTCAGAGTATCTGGGCCACCGCTGGGGATGGCACCTACTAGACCAGAGTCCAGTTATGCCATTCTTGCTCACCTGGAAAACACCGAGAGTGTGTGTGAAGGCTCCAGCCTGAACCTGTGAACCACACCAGTGGGCCTTCTGATCCCATCACAAAGGTTTTGAGGTGTGCTCTCTGCAAGACGTTTTGGGGAGAAGCTGGTACACTGAGAAGTTTCTACCTTCAGTAGGCTAATGCATCAGCCAGTGTTGGGAAGCTGACTGAGAATACAAATGGGGGGACAGAGGGGATACAATGAAGATAAACAATATTCAGCAGGGATTCAAAGGAAGAGTTAGTGCTTCAAGGAATTTTTAAAAGGGGGGTTTTATAGAACAGGGAGCATTCCAAGTGGCTTTGAGAGACTAAGTTTCTTACGGGAAGGAACGGTGTGTGGGTCAGCCTGCATCCGTACCACACTGTCTGCTGCACATTCTGCGAGCGCTGAATGAACTCGTAAGTGAACTTTTGGTGTGTGTGGGTGAGGGAGATGGTTATCCTTCAGGCTGATTCAGAACCTAATAAGAAGTAGGCAATCTAGATATAGAAACAAAATAAAACACAGTTCTTGTCCTCACATTCCAGCAAGGAACACAGGTTCATAAATAAGTGATTATGGTACGAAGTGAAAGGTGTTCAACAGAGAACTGTTAAAGTAACATGAAACCACAGTGCAGGGAGTGATTAATTCTGCCACAAGGTCATGGCGGTCCAGGCTTGGAGGGACGAATAGGAGTGCAGCAAGTGGGTAAAGAGAAAATTAGAAAAAGGTGGTCAAACAGGCAAAAGGCAGCGAAGCGCAACCCGGGCCTGAGGCAGGGGAGCCAGCCGGGTCTGGCAGGGGCTGCCGTGGGTCCCGTAGCCCAGCAATGGACCTCGGGAAGGGCGAGCAGAGGGCCCCGAGGGTCAGGGAGGGTTGCACGTGGTTGGAACTGGAGGCCGTCCCTACCGATGCCTCCAAGAATGAGGCGGGTGACCTGAATGGGTGGACGCAGGCCAACGGGCCAGACCTCCTAGTTTTTAAGAGCTACTGGAAATAGGGATTAGTGTGTCAATCTCCAGATGCTAACAATTGTTAACAAATGATTCAACTTTGTCTTCAAAAAATAATCTTTGTGTGGGCCAAACAAAGCATGTCTGTGGGCAGGAGTCAGCCAAAAGGCCTCTTCCAGATGTGGCCTGGGGCTTCCCACAGGGCTCGCCAGACCTGCCCGCAGCAAGAAACACAAGTTTTCGCTCAACAGGGCTCACGGCTGGTGCACGTATGCCCATAAATGGCGGAAATAAAAGCCACAGGGAACAATGCTGATCTTTACGCTCTGCTACGTTCCACTCTCTTTTTTCCCATCATGCTGGTCGTGATTCATGGATCTCATTTCGTGTTTCAGTGGGTCAACACCTGAAGTTTGAAGACCACTGGTTGACAGCATCTACACTCAAGTTTTATTGGATGAAAACAGAGTAAGGTCCATTGCTGAGCAACCACGTCTCCATCCTGTATGCCTTTATGATGAAGCTCACTAGGCCCGTGAGGCTGAGTTGGGTTTCTGCACTTGCGACTGGAGACGTTTTAACAAAATAATTTCAAAATCCTTTCTTGATGACTTCATCCTCAGCCGAAGTCGGCCAGGATTCGGTGCCATCTTTTTGGGTGCTGGAGGCAGTTAGGGACTGACCTGGCTGCTACATTCAGAGTGAAATGCTGCTCGGTTGAAGTCCAGCACAAAGTCCCAAGGGAACCCCCCTCAGGCCTCCTCAGTTCTAAGTTTGGTACTTCTGGACCTACTTTTTCACGCGGAAGAACTTTTCCCTGCTATCTGCGTCACTACTCCCAGACACGGTGCTCACCTGGTCCCCTTGCTTTTGCACCAAAGCTAAGGAAAGAAAGACAAGTTCAGGGCTTGGACAGCCTGTCACGTAGCACCTCACCCATCATTAGTGCAACAGCTCTTTGCCTCCGTCTGTTAGACTTCATGTGCTTATAGCTTTTGCTTTTGACATAGCAGAGCATTTCCAGCACTATTATAATGTGGGGGCTTTGGAGAGAGGCCACACCTCCGTCGGGAATGTCAGAGGCCAGCTGTGACAGCCAGCCTCCAGTGTGGCAGGAAAGGCATGGCCATTCTTTGGCTTCAGGGCGCGTCTGCCATCGTCTCTGTCTCGAGTCAGAAGCACCCCTGCTACGTGCAGCAGGGCTCAGAAAGAGCTTGGGCTTTTGGAACGAGAGCCCAAGAGGGGCTTGTCACCATCGGAAGGAGCTGCCATGATGAGAGACCCCCTAGGGAGGGGCTGTGCCAGCATGGAAACCACGGGACCACAAGGAGGCAGTACTGATATGGTGGGTTTGCATAGTAAGTAGGCAAGGAAGCCAGCTCCTAAACATGAGTGAAGCAACAAGGCCAGACAGTGAGCGGCAGCTTGTTGGGGCAGAGAGTAGCCGATACAGTGCCTTTGGGGATGGGGGACCAGTATAGTACAAGACGACCAGGGGCAGTGTTTGCAGACAAGATGGGAAGCCCTCTTTTTACAGGGCCTGGGGGCGGTCCCCTCCCAGGCACCGTGTGCAGGGGAGCAGCACCTCGGGGTTGTGCAGCCGTGGCCTGCGCACCCTTGCCCAGAAGCATGAGCTGCCGGGGAGCTGGGGTTGGTACCAGAGGAACCACCTCTCTGCCCCTTCCCAGAGGACAGAGAGCCAAGCTCTTACCCAGTGGGAGATTCAGTTCTCTTCCTCGGTGAAAACAGAACTGAGAATACCCACTTTTCTCTCCAGGTGGGGAGGTTTGATAAGTTATCTAATAAGTTTAAGCATTGAAAAAAATTATTGATAGATCTACATGAAAAAAACATAGATTGTCCCTCAGAAACTAGGCAAGTGGGAAAAAAGGAAATGATTTCATCTAGGAGGAGGGGAAAAAAAACATTGCATACGAGAGGGACTGTATCCTCAGGATGGACTACAGTCTAGCAGAACAGTAACAACATCCACACAGTGCCAACACTGAGCGCAGTAACCACAGAGTACAGTGTAGCCGTATTAGTAAGGGCAGTGTTCAAAGGTAATGGCTGAGTTGCATGCAGTGTTAAGAAACATAGCTAGAAGACTGGAAAAAGCACTGAAAGTTGAACACACCTGCCTGTTGGGATAGGGAATGAGGGGCAGGCAATTGGCATCATGCATCATAAGCATATTAGCTTTTTATGTATATAAGCCTATTTAAAACTTTTTAAGAGAATCCAGAGCTGTTACACTATATTAAATATACAGTATATATATTTACAATATATCACTCACAAAATATAATTCCAAATTATGAGACACATGAAAATAAAAAAACCAGGAAAATGCAAACCTTACTAAAGAGAAAAGGCAATTCTTAAAGGTTGATGCTTGCATAAGCCAGATGTTGGAATGATCAGATATGGATTTTAAAATGACTAGTATAGCTGTGTTCAGAAATGGGAAGGAAACATGACCAGAATGAGCTAACAAATAAGAAATCTCAGCCAAGAAATAGAATCATGTGAAGTTACAGAACTGAAATTATGAAAAAAGAACCATCAGGAAATTATAGAAGTGATGTATGAAATGAAATGTCTGAGATGAAAAAAATTACTGGCAGTTTAACAGAAGGCTCGAGAAATCATCAGTGAACTTGAAGACAGATCAGCAGAAATTATTCAGTTTGAAGAACAGAAAAAATAAAAATTTAAAAAATGAACAGAGCCTCAATATCTGTGGGACAATAGCAAAAAAGTTTAACATGGTTAATTGGAGTAGAAAAATATATGACTCAAAAGACTTTAATATATAGATTTAAGAATCTTACTGCAAAGAAAACCACACGTAGGCACATCATCATCAAATTATTTAAAAAATAAAAGTAAGGGGAAAATCTTACGAGAGAAAAAAGGCGTTACATGCAAGGGAACAAGAATACAAATGACTTATCCTCAGAAGCAATGGTGGCCAGAAAACAATGGAAGAGCGTCTTTGGGACACTCAAACTGTCAAGCCAGACTGCTGTATTCAGTGAAAATACTGTATTTGGCCGGGTATAATGCATTCCTATGTATACTGTGCACCCACGTTTTTGACCCAAACTTTCAGGAAAAAAACTTTTGTTTTAACTTTTTTAAAGATTTTATTTATTTATTTTTAGAGAGGGGAAGGAAGGGAGGAAGAGAGAGAGAGAAACATCAATGTGTGGTTGCCTCTCAGCATGGCCCGCACTGTGGACCTGGCCCGCAACCCAGGCATGTGTCCTGACTTGGGAATCAAACCTGTGACTTTTTGGTTCGCAGCCTGCACTCAATCCACTGAGCTACTCCAGCCAGGGCTGTTTTAACTTTTTAATTCAATTTGTATTTATTTATATTTTGAAACAAAACTAATTATAATATTCCAGGGTATTATTTTGTATATAGATATTGTCATAGCTTTCTAGAGTTATACTTTTAAGGCATAGTATAAATAAAATAATTAAAAACATTTATATAGCCCTGGCTGGTGTGGCTAGTGGATTGAGTGTTGGCCTGCTAACCAAAGAGTTTCAGGTTCGATTCCCAGTCTAGGGTACATGCCTGGGTTGTGGGCCAAGTCCCCAGTAGGGGGCACATGAGAGGCAATCGTACATCAATGTTTCTCTCCCTCTTTCTTCTTCCCTTCCCCTCTCTCTAAATATAAATAACTAAAATCCAAAAAAACCCCACTTATATAGATACAGAATTAGTACTACCCATGTATAATGCTCATCCTTGTTTTTCCCTCAAAAACTTGGGCAAAAAAGTGTACATTGTAAGTGGCAAAATATGGTATAAAGCATTTAGAAAAATCCTTCAAACTTCAAGAAGTAAATAAAATACTTCTGTTTTTTTAAACACATCAGAGAAACTGTCAAGATTAATAATTTATCTAAAGGTAAATTTTTTATTAGTTTCTCAAACTTTGGTAAAAATAAAGACACATGGGAGAAAAACCATACGCTCTTCATATCTTTATTGTCGGGATTAGTTTCAACGAGATAATATGTGTAAAACCTTCCAGGATGGCTCCTGCCATACAGCAGGTGCTCAATAAATGTTAACTGAAGGTCAGTTGGTCGGGAGAGTTTATTAAAGTAGTAGGGTGGGTAGGCGCAGAGCCCAAGCCAAGGGAACAGCTGACAATTCTTTGCAGAGACAGTGAGGCTCCGATATAGGCGGTGAGAAGCGTTAAAGTTGTGACTGATGGAGAGGCGGTGTCAAACAGCCTGTAGCGAGGATTTTCAGCAGAGACAAATTCAGAGCCTGAACTTGTGAAGCCTGGAATTTTCCATCTCTTTCTCATTTGTTGCTTGTGGCACAGTTGTTAACCCATTTGCCTTGGTGGCTTTGTAAAATTAGCCCTTAAGCCTTCAGGAGTTTATACTTTTGCCTGAAAAACAACTTGCATTTATGAGTGGGAGCTCTGTAACCGAACTGCCTGGGTTCAAATCCCAGCTCTACTGCCTGCTAATTATGTGACCTTGGCCAAATTACTTAACCTCCCTGTGTCTCAATGTCCTCACCAGAAACTAAGGACATTAACAGTACCAATTTCATAGGACTGTTGTGAAAACTAAATCAATCAATACATGTGAAGCATTTAAAACAATACCTGGCACATAGCAAGCACTCAGTAATTGTTTGTTCTTGCTGCTACTATTATTACTCCTCTTGGCTGAGTAAAACCAGGGCAGCGTGTTCATTGACGTGGAGTGATCAGATCAGCTTCGGGACCCAGGCAATGAAATAGGGCTGGGATAGGTGAGCTGAGGAACCAGGGAAGGCCACCGTTTCTGCTGGGCAGTCTCTTTGCAGCTTACCTCAAGCAAGCAAGACTTTGTAAAGCTTTGGCATGCCACGCTACTTCTGGACCACAGGAGTGGCTTCTGTGGCCGGTAATTCCTGCTCTCCGGTGATAGAACCCAAGGAAGGCTGCCTGCTGGGTTCTGGGTGCCCACATCCCCTTGGCAAGTGAGCTGATGACTCGAGTTGATCTTTATGCTGTGGAATGGAATGAGAGGTCTAATAATGATTTGGTGGAGGAGCGCGTGGCCCTTTTAAGAACGGTTGTTTTAAAGTGTCTGAGAGTGGAAGTCAGGTGTGCTTGGGATTCTGACCGGAGGGACCTGTCCACCCACTCCGCGGCAGTGCATCATCATGTCACACTCTGGGGACACCACACACTCTGGGGAGCCTTTTCCAAGGCTCTGGTGCCACCCCAACTCCTCCCACAGCTGGAAATTGTATTTCGCTGTATGGTTCTCATTCGGAGAAGTTTAGCCAGGGTTGACGTGAGATGCACCCATCTGTAAGCTCATCCCTTCAGCTTTTGTTCTTCTTTTTCTTTCTGGGTCAGAAATGTAAGCAATTGCTTTATCTTCTGTCATTAGTTGAGTTTATTGCCATCATCAAAATTACCTATTTGCAGCTACTGTTGGTGAACCCAAGGTATTCCACCAACTTTCAATATCACCCAAAGGCTGCTGCCGTGGAAGAGGGACAGAAAACCAAGGTAGCAAATAAATGAACATACTGAACACACGTTTATGGAGCACAGACCTTGTGCCAGAGGCTGTGCCAGACCCTGGGACGCTAATGCAATGACCCTGTGGCGGAGAACCTAGGATGCTGAGCTGGTGATACAAGGATTAAAGAGAGTGGACAGAGATGAAGGTGGGGAGGCAGGAAGACTGCCTTGAGTATGGCAGTTCAGGGAGAGACCGGAAGGAGAGGGACCCAGCCTTGCAAAGAGCTGGGAGACAGCCTTCTGGGAGAAGGGCACGTGCGCAGACCCTGAAGCCGCAGAGCCGGAGCTCGGGAGCCACGTGCAGAGGGCGGGAGAAGAGCCTGCGGAGGCGGGCGAGCTCTGTGGCCACAGTAGGACACCTTGGAGAGTGAGATGAGAGCCGCCTGGAGGGCTGCACTTGTGACATGATCTGCTTGGGTTATGTCCTGAAAAGGTCATTCTGAATGCTGCGTGGCAAAGAGATTGAACAAAGGAGTCAAAGACCCACAGGGCTTGAAGGCACAGACTCCGTGCCCTCCTCCTGACTGTCCCCTAAACCCTCCCTCCCACCCTGCTTGGTGAGGGAGCACGCACAGGCAGTGCCTGCTTCTGCGTTTCCGGCAAATCCCTGGTGCTGGTACTGGTGTTGACGCAGCTCTGGGTGAGCTGTGTTTGTGAGAACTCCCACGGGAGCTGGGAGCTGCGTCTGACGGTGCCTTTCAGGGTTTTTTTTATTTGTCTTTTTATGGGCTCTTTCCCAACAGAGGAGCAGAGATGAAATGATAATGAGGACATTTGTCAGGGTAGAGAAATGTTGGTGAAAACAAATACATACCTTCATGGGAGGAGTTCCTGTGTTAGTGAGGAGTTAGGAGTAGCAGGCAATGGTGGCACCGTGCCTGGGCTAACCCCCTTCACGGGGCCCTAACAGACTGTGACCCTGTCTCTTAACTTGTATGTGCATAAATGGCTCCCCTGGAACCACGGTCCCTCCAACTCCTGGAGCCAGGACGGAGGTGACCCCTGAGCAGTCCCTAAAGGTGTGGCGCTCTGCCAGCACGGTCCAGACTGAAGCCACTGCCCAGTCCTCTGACTCGACCCATTTCTAAAGGAAATTGCTGTGCAGGGACAATTTGAGATCCCTGGGTGACCTTACAAAGCTGTATCAAATTTCCGAAGGGATTTTGTTATCCTTCAGAAATTCCTGCTCATACAGGTTAGTGACAGTCTCTGCTGACCTTCAGCTGACACGGGCATCTGTGTGCCGGGCTGGTGCTGTCAGGGCCCCCAGGAGGAAATGACCTGGCGTTGTCTCCACATCCACCCTGCGCAGTAGAACCTGTATTCGTAGCGTCTCTACCGTCTCAGGCAGGTGGAGGCACGTGGCAGGGGAGGTGGGGCCAGGAATCTGGCCTCCTAACTCCTAATCCGAGATCCTTTCTAATTACAGTTTTGGAGGAGAGGTGGGTCTTTGTACAAATGACTGTCCTCCAAAGCCCAATTAGTAAGTGCTGTCAGAGAGAGGTGAGGGGAGGTCAGAGAAAGGCGAGGGGAGGTTCGTTAGCAAGTGCGTTGGAGAGTGGCCACACCTTGAGTGGCACCCCAGCCTCCAGGTGTGGCTAAGGAGTCACTCTTTCAGAAGGAAGAGGAGAAGGCGCCACGCCGAATTTAAATCCCTTTCTAAAAGTAACCTTTATATAGAGAAGGCAGGTGTAACACATCAGGGCAAACGCATCACGTGATTACCAAGGAGGAAATTTCAGTCTGAATTATTGTAACCCTAGCACCTCTGTGCTTTGGGAGAATCAGATTAACTGGATTTGAGCCTGGGCTATTTCTATAATCAGGAGCCCGGCTGACCGATGGCTGACAGTGTCTTTTATATTTGGAGGAATAGTGAAGACCTATCGCGTTGTCTCAGAAAAGGTAGAGCGGGCCTAGGGACATCATGCGAGTGGACAGCCGCAGGTGGCGGGGAAGCCACGACAGAGCCGTCCTGTGCCCACCTGCTGGGAGTGTTTGCATTAAGGCAGCCCTGTGCTTCATGCCCAGTGGTAATTCCGCTTACCAAACCGATGTGGTCTAGGAAAATTAGGTCGTGGGAGCAATTACAGAGAGGAAGCGTGTTGGACAACTAATGACAGGGCAGCAGTGTGTAGCTTCTAGGAACTACCACTTGCCACAGCAGGAAATGGACTTTTTAGGTAAACTGCAAATTAAGCACGCTCTGCATTTATTTAAGCTCTGGAGTTTCTCGTTTCCTAGGCCCCTAACTAGTGCCATTCTAGCACAAAGAGAGGAGGGAGGAGGTGGAGAGAAGCAGTGGGAGCGGAGCGCATACCACTCCGGGACGTGTGCACAATTAAGTGGGAACCAGTGGGGCAGAAGCAGAGAAAACAGTCTAGGTAATGAAGCAGTCACTCTGAAGCGCAGACTCCCGGGAGAACACGCGGAAACCAGCCCCACCAGAGGAATACCGCTCTGGGACTGCACATCCACGCCAGGCCTCCGCTCTGGGGGAGGGCGGAGGGCCCTGTTCACAGAGGGCCGCGTTTCCTTGCTGTATCGCTCTTCCCATAAACTGCCGCAGCCTGGAACAATTTCTTTTGAGATTTGAAGTGGTATTTCCCATCGGCTTATTTACTGGCAGGTGCTACCTTTGGGATTGTGACGCAGCTGAGTGCTCACCACTTCTGAGCTGGGGTCACCAGAATGCAGTCGGTGCATTGCACTAGCTTGATTTCCTTCTGAGCTGGACACAGCCTTCCTGCAGAAATCCCCTACACGAGGCTCCAGATCACGGCCTCTGGGGTCAGAGGACTTCTTAACTGTGTGATCTTAAACAAGCTGTCCAGCTTGGTCTTGGGGGCCTCCTCTGTGGTGCAGGAATAATAAGACAGCACCCCCATAAGGCATTTGTGAGGATTGTCTGTGATTGCAGGTGTGAATTAGTGACTGCAGTGCTTGGAACATAATAAATGTCCAACAAGTTCTACCTGTTATAATAATACAATGGAGTTATTCATCGAGATATCTTCAGTTCAGCTTCACGTGGGCGATGCCCCAGAAGCGGTTTTGGGTAACCATATTTTCTCTGACCCACACATTGAACTGAGAAGTACAGAGTGACAATGTAATATATTTGATCTGTGAAATCAGAAGTATCCCAGGAATTTGGAGGAATTGACCACTGGGCTCGCAGTTCTGTAAGGCCAGGACTGATGCATTGAGAAACGAAAGCAGAGTGAACACAAAACAAGAGAAAATGAAGTGCTGGGTGACAGTGCAGGTATTTAGTGCTGAAGGATTTACGGGAAAATGAGACACTGGATCAATAGACGCCACAGTGAACACTTCGGAGCAGAGCCAGGTCGGGCCCTGGGAATCTGGAGTCAGGTTTGATTTGGACAGATGAGGAGAGGAGAGGCCATTCCAAGCGACGCCTGCACAGGGGGAGGGGTGGGTGAGGAACCTGGGGAAATGAGGATCGCAGACCGGGGAGTGGTCAGAAGACCCAGCCATGGAGAGATTTGCATATGAACGTGACAGTAGAGTATGTGAGTGCGCTTTCCTTGGGGCGGGGCAGCCTGCGTGTAACACCACTTAGCACAGTGGTGAGCACTCAGCAAGTGCGGTTCTTAGGTGTCCGCACAGCCAGCAGGGGCTGTGTTACTGAAGTCTCCAAGGCGAGGCAGAGAACGTCAGACTTGATGTGCTGGGGTCGGGAGAGTTACCAGAAAATTCTCGTTATTGTTTTTATTTTAACAAAGTTTATTTCTGGAATAGTTTTAGATTTCTAGAATATATTTGAAAAGATAGTGCAGTTTTCTATGTATTATACCTAACAACCAGAATCCCATACTAGTAACAGCTTGCAGGAACATAATACTTTTTTTTTATAATGTATGACCCAATATTGATACACAGGGTCTGGCCAAAGGAAGGCCTGCATGAGCGTGGTTGGTAGGGTAATAATGTGGGTGTAATAATTTATAGTTTTAATTTGAACATTTCACCTCAAGTGTCACATGGTGTGCCTGAGTGTGATATTGTTATGTTATGGAGTCACATGCTTATTTTTATTTTGTAATAAGAGTTTGTAATTAAAAAGGGGCGTTATTTGTGCCACCCCTGTATTATCGAGTCCATACTTGATTCATATTTCCTTAGTTTTATCGGATGTCCCTCTTTCGTTCTGGGGTCCCTTCCAGGATACCACATTACATTTAGTCATCACGTCATCTTAGGCTCCTCTTGACTGTGACAAGAGGACTGCCCTCCTTGTTTTGGATGACCTTGGCAATTTTGAAGAGTACTGGTCCAGTTTTTGTAGGATGTCCCTCACTTTGGGAATTTTCTCATGATCAGACTAGGGTTCTGGATTTCTATGGAAGAAAGATCACAGAGGCAAAGAGCCAACGTTCATTATATGCTATCAAAGGTATATGCTGTCAGTGTGACCGACCATCACTGTTGAAGCTGACCTTGACCACCTTGCTGAGGTAGTGTTGGTCAGATCTGTCCAGCACAAAGTTAGCTTTCCCTTGTTTCTATACCGTCCTCTTTGGAGAGGAGTCACTGGGTGCAGCCCGCACTGGACGGGTGGGGAGACGAAGGAGCCAGGGAGTAGGAAACGCAGCAGCCCAAGGAAAAGGAGTGGAGGGCTAGACTCCTGTGGTGAGAGGAGGGGTGACTAAGGAGTGTGAGAGCAAAGTTTAGTGGGAGATGAAGAAGAGGGCAGAATCCAGGGTGACAGCTAGGTTCCAGGCGTCACTGATTAGGGGATTGTTTGGGTGTGGCGAGCACCGCGTTAGTTTACTGTCAATTCTGCACTTCTTGGCTGTGTCACCTGGGCTGAATCACTCTGTTCCTCTGAGTTGCAGTTGCCCCTTTGTAAAAGGAGGTTAGCGGTCCTGTTCTTCCCACCCCGAGGAGCTCTCGTGAGAGTAAAACGAGATGATGCAGATGTATCACGCACACGGCTCGGGCGTGGTTTCAAAGGCTGAGTGAAGCAGCGATGATGCTATTGAGAGAGAAGGGCACTTGGGAAGAGGCATTTGATACCTGGGGGATTCTGAGTATTTCAGGGAACCTGGGGCAAGTTGTAATTCACACGGAGTAGTCATGGGTTTGTGACAGTCACCTGCTAAGAAGATGCATTTCAAGCATGCCTTCTCAGATGTTCTGTTTCTGCTGGTCTAGCCCCAGGGGTTGTCACTGCAATGGAAGTAGCTCGGGCAAGAGGACGCTGGTTCGGGACTAGGAAGAAGGGCTCTGCTGAATCTCTGTGACCTTCCTCTTGGGGGCACCGAAGGTTTCTGGGATTTCCTTAATGGTCTGACTCCCCCAGTCTCATCACCGGAGACATCGAATAGGCATTTCAAAAGTAATGCATCCAAAATGAAACTTTGGTTCCTGTTGGGCACCGGAGGTTCGGTGGGATATGACCATTTCTCTTGACTGTGAAAGACAGTGTGAAACTTCCCAGCCTTGTCAGAGGCTGTTTTCCCTGAGTGGGCGGAGTCCCTGCAAACTGGATGTGAGGCAGTGGAGGAATTGCTTTACCTTTTCAGACAAATACACTGCTGGCTCTCCCCACATTATTTCCTCGTTATTCAGGAAGTGTCCAGCCACGCTTCTGGTTTTTCGTTGTTACTACTGTTGTGTTAGCAGTGCACTGAGGAGCCGTGGAGGGCGTTAACCGCGTCTGCCCCAGCGCCGGGAGGCCCGAGTGCCCGGCCAGTCGCTCACTGGTGACTCTGGGTAAGGAAGATAAGTTCTTTGCTCCTCATTTTCCTTCTCAGTAGAATAAGCAGGGACCACCCGGGCTCTGAAAGATGGAGAGATTAAGTAAAAATGAGCGGTAGAGCCAGCTGGCAAATAAGAGGAACGTGGAATTAATGTCGCCGCTATACTGCAACTGACTCGGCATATTTCAAAAATGTAGAATTGAGCCAAGGAACATACTTTTGGTAGAAACCAAACTGCCAAACGCTGTTATGTAAATTGAACCTCTTTATTAATCTTTGAAAAGGAGAGAGAGTCTTTTGTCTACACCAATCTGATTGGGATGAAATAAACACTGAGTCTCTGTCGGCCTTTGGGCTCTGTCATTCTCGGGTAAGAACAGCCCGATTCTTCTCAGGCAGGGTGTTCTGACGTGTGTCTGCCTGGGTTGACGGGACGACGGAGAGGTGGGCGAATGCGGCAGAGTCTCTGCTCATCTCGGAGTGAGAGCGAAAGTTCGTCTCTGGGCCTGGAGGACTTCACAGTGTCAAATGTGTCTCCAGAGGGAAATGCTTGCAAAACGCAGATGCCGAGCCCAGTTCTGACCTTTGCAGCCGGTGCCAGCAGTGGCCCTGGCACCTTCGTTCAGACAAGGGAAAGAGCCAAGGAGTGAAACGATATTTTCCTTTCCTCATCATTACTCAGCATGGGCCGCTTGCTTAGCTATAAAAAATTCGAGTGTTGAGAGAAACGGCAGTGCTAGTGCTTATCCGAAAAGGCATTCTCCCTT
Organism: Phyllostomus hastatus; assembly: GCF_019186645.2. Lineage (NCBI taxonomy): Eukaryota > Metazoa > Chordata > Mammalia > Chiroptera > Phyllostomidae > Phyllostomus > Phyllostomus hastatus. Next base: position 23,804,569 of record NW_025334004.1, on the reverse strand, counting down.
GTCATCCGGAGTCCTGCTGTGTGCAGCATTGTTTCCAGAGAGGCTGGTCTCGTGGATTCCTCTCTCACCCCCACTCTTGTCTGCAGCTTGCTCTCAGCCATATTGTCTGAATTCTAAAGGAAAATCGTTCCTAAAGTCTAGCATGCCCAAGAATCACCCAAGGAACTCACTGACACAGTACATCTCCAGCTCCATTTGGTGGGGCTGAGGTGCCTGCATTTTCCTGTGTGGCCAGCACACGGGCTCTGTTTGCTGGGATAGGCAGAGCCACCTGGAGGATTACACGTGGGTGCCATGCCCAGCTGCGTGACTGTTGCACACACTGTGTCTGCTCCCTTTGTAAGCCGAGCCCTAGCTGCCACTTTTAGAACTGCCCTTGAGCTTGACCTCCGCTAAATAAATTACTGCCTGACTTATAACAGTCATCACCCGACTTACAACAATTTTCTGATTTAGTCACATAGGATGGCAGGAGCACGAACTTGGGAGTCAGAAAGACCTGGCCGTAGATCTTTGAGCTTACTGTTACTTGGGCAGGCTGTTCACCTTCTCTGAGGCTCTATTTTCTCATCTGTCAAATGGGAATAATATTACCCACTTCACAGGGAGCGGGGTGGTAGGAGAGGAGAGGGAGGGAGAGAGATGAGGAGAGACAGGACGTAATGAAATGACTTCTGTGTAAGCACCTAACACTGTGCCTGGTATTTAGTAGATGCTCAGTAAATAGTAGTTTCCTCCATTCTTATAGGAAGCAGGAATTAACTTTTTTTTAAAATAGAAAAATTTATTGTGGTGATAACTACAATGTAACTATGTGGGGCTTTTTTGCCTTTGATCTTTATTTATTAATCAATTAATTTATTATTTTTAATAGATTTTATTTATTTATCTTTAAAGGGGAAGGGAAGTAGAGAGGGAGAGAAACATCAACGTATGGTTGCCTCTCAAGCGCCCCCTGCTGGGAACTGGCCTGCAACCCAGGCACGTGCCCTGACTGGGAATCTAACAGCGACCCTTTGGTTCATAGGCCCGCGCTCAGTCCACTGAGCTACACCAGCCAGGGATATTTATTTATTTTTAATTATTTTATTGTTGTTCAATTACAGTTGTCCACATTTTTCCCCCACCACTCCCCCCCACCCCAGCCAAACCCACCTCCCTCCCTTGCTTCCCCCCTCCCCCTTGGTTTTGTCCAAGTGTCCTTTATAGTTGTTCCTGAAAACCCTTCCCCCATCGTTCCCTCCTGCTCCCCTCTGGCTGTTGTTATATTGTTCTTAATTTCAGTGTCTCCGATTATATGTTGCTTGCCTTTTTCTTTTGTTGATTATGTTGCAGTTAAAGGTGAGATCATGTGGTATTTGCCCCTTACCACCTGGCTTACCTCACTTAGCATAACGCTCTCCAGTTCCATCCATGCTGTCGCAAAGGGTAGGAGCTCCTTCTTTCTCTCTGCTGTGTAGTGTTCCATTGTATAAATGTACCATAGTTTTTTGATCCACTCGTTTACTGATGGGCACTTAGGTTACTTCCAGCTCTTGGCCATTGTGAATTGTGCAGACGCAGGAATTAACTTAAAAGAGACACTCACATATTCTCCACTAGCACTTGAAGCACACGTTGTTAGCAGAAACTTTTTTTTAATGTCCAGATGACATTAAAAATCAGTGGTTGTGTAGAGATCTCGAAAGGATGCTTCTCCTTAACCCCTTCAGATCACCCTGGCTTCTGTTGCAGACACGGGCTCCCAAGAGAGGCCCCGGCGGGCAGATAAGGAAATGCAGGTGTAAGGCAATGTCGGTACTTTTGCCGGACACTCCCGGGGTCCAGCGCAGAGAATTCGGATCAGGTGTTCAGCACAAAACAACACCTGTTCCTCCTCTCAATCTCACAAGAAGAACCTTGTTTCTGAGAATTTAGCTGATAATGGACTATTTGGACTGTCTTGTTCAAGCTCTTTCCAGGCGGAATGAGAACATGACCGTGGCCTGAGGGGAACAAGGAGCTATTATGCTTGCAGTGGACGCGAGCTCCTGGCTATAGGTGCTTTTCCAAGTTCAGTTTCAGGAATATCTGCCCACATCTCCCCCTCGTCCAATTCAGTTTTACTGTGTGAGAAAAAAAAAATCGTCTTTGTTCTTTGTGGAGGTTGATTCATTTTAGGTTCATTGTTCTTGTCCCACATCACACTCAAGCAGCTACTTATATAAAACATTTGGTATGGCACACGGTTCAGATCAGAAAAGGAACTTAGTAGCAAAAGGGGCCTCTGCCTTCTCTAGCTGGAGAAACGGCAGGGTGAATGAGGACCCGTGGCTAAATCAAGGCCACAGGTGTTCTCTCGCTGATGGCTCTCTGCGGTTTGTAGAGAGGAGGCTGTACATTGTATGGGCCCCCCGCCCCTCCCCCACAGGGCACCAGCAGTGCTGTCTGCCAGCCACTCTGGGAACTGAGAAGCCAGTCTCTGCAGCCCCATCCATGATTTCAGGGCCTGCAAAGACCTTCGGAATCACCTGGCCCAGCCCCCTTTGTTTTGCAGGAGAGGAAACTGAGGTTCAGAGAAGGCCACGTGGTTACCGATTTTTTTTAAACTACTGCCTGCAATGTTTGTATCAGGAACTGTGCACATAGTAGGAGTCTCATAACACGCCTGTAGAAGATTAAACAAGTTGCCAAAGTAATGTCAGGACTGTCTCGGGTGCAGTAGATGAGAAGCTAGATGAGAAGCTAGCCAGCATGTACCAAGTAAATAAACATTTACTGAGTCCTTTGGCGCGTGAACATTCTTCTGTGTTCTGAGGAGCTGGGTGAAGGATGGAAAAGTACAAATGGGCAGAAAAAACATGAATGTAAGCAATGGTCCCCATCCTCAAGGAATTTACAGTGTGTGAATTTAAAGACCTATTACAAAACATTGAACTGAACAAGATCATGTATTGAATGACCTGGTTACATCGACCTAGAGAAGTTTGGGAGGAAGGCAGAGCTGCTGGGTGCGGTGGGAAGCAGCCCTGTGTTTTCCCTACAGGACCATTAAAGCCACAGCTTTATTTAAGGTGTGCATCCTCGTGGTTCCGGCATGGGGGCAGGGGCTCAGTGCATACTCAGGGATTCATGCACGGCTCATTTGATACCAGAATTACACGGATATTTATGCACGTGCATGACGACCTCTTTCATAGGACTTCCTCCTGCTCACGTAGGTCTTTCCTTTTCCTTCCAGTGGCACACCCTCAGGACCCTCACCACCCGGCCGAGAAGCCTGTCATTCACTGCCACAAGTGCGGGGAACCGTGCAAGGGCGAAGTGCTGCGGGTCCAGACCAAACATTTCCACATCAAATGTTTCACCTGCAAAGGTATGGTGCCTCCTTCCTGGCTTAGTGGCATGTCACTAGCAGGGCCTGCCTGGGGTCCTGCCCCGCCCCCGAACTCTACACCAAGTCACCGGATGATAACCGCACATGCTCAGAAGCCCAGGAATCACTTACCTTCCCTAGGCAGGGATTGGATTAGACTCAAGGGGGAAACCGAGTCACCCCAACACCCAAAGGCCGGATAACAGGCCTTTGAGTGTTTACTGAAGTTCCTGGTCCTGGGACAGGGGACAATTGTAGAGGCACAGTGAAAATGCAGTTCTGCATTTTGTACTTTTTATATCTTTTCCTATGAAATGAGGGACTGCTACCACAATGTAAATTTGTCCCAGAAGCTATTACCTATAGGAGGGGCTGGAAAGCTTGTAAGATTGGGGTGCCCTGTGGAGCATGGGGTGTGTGTGTGTGTTGAGAAGAATCAAGCAAGAACACTTGGAAGGCCTCCAAGCAGAAAAGTCCCTCCCATCCAGGAAGCTACCAGTTGGAGGTTGATTTCCATTAACAAGCCTCCCTTGTGGGGCTTATGGCTGTCGGAATCTTGATATCAAATATGCTGACCTGTCATGCACAGAGCCACGGCCAGGCTGAGTGGGGAAGAAGGGGGCATAGTTCTTTGTGCTTATTTGAGAAATAGGCCATGAGCTGAGGGCATGTCTGAGTGGCTTAGGTTAGGGCTGAAGGATGTAGGAGGAGAGGTAGAGCAGGGACAAGACCATGATCCTGCTCTGCGGCATCACTCTGTGCTCTGCACGTGGTACCCACCCTGATCCCTGGAAACCAGAATTCATTTCAGGTCTCTAGGGGCACAAAGGCTCCCCCTTGCCATCTTCAGCCATCCATCCATCCACGGTGGGGAGCTGTCGGGTAGGCTCCAGGCAGCCTAGAGACTCTCAAATACGTGAAGAAAGGAGGGGCGGGGCTTTTCTGACGTCCACAGCTGTCTCTTTCATTGAGCATCAGCTTTTCAGGAGAAAGTGCGCTATGGTTCGGGTGAGAAGGTGCAAGGGGAAAAGGGGCATGAGCCTGACTCCCACTGAGCGTGACGAAGATTACCAAAGGCTGTCATGTGCATGCTAGAGGGTCTTTAATCCTCCTGAAACCCCTGAGTAAGGATGAAAAATCCCCAGTTCTCAGACCACCCATGTCGGTGGCCAGGCAGCATCAGTGCCACACCCAGCGTGCAGACCCTGCTGCAATGCTGTGTGGCTTGGGTCCAGCCACCGCCTCGAAGCAACTCTGTGACCTCAGGCGCGTTCCCTGTGTCTCGGTGGCTCCCTGTCCTACTCTGTAAAATAAAAAGACTAGACCGTGTGATACTTCCGCGACCCAGTCTGAGGTTTGCCGGCTCCGTATACACAGCACCGTCCTGTGTGTAAGGGAGAGCCCGGAGACCCCGGATCACAGCCCCTTGGGGAGCATGTCAGGGCACAAATGTTTTCTGGTTACAACCAGTTTATCTACCTTGGAGTCGAGCATTGTATTTTGTTTTAGTTTTTGCTCATAAATTTCCTGAGACAGGTCTCCAGGGGTAAATTTGGTAGGAAGTAAATAAAATCCGGGAATGATTGCAGCCCTCCGTGCATTTTGTATTTGTCACTGGAAGCACGAAGCATTAGTCCCGAGTCTGGGTAGTCCCTGTTCGGTACGTCAAGGTGTTTGTTTGCCCCTGTGGGGTAGGTGCTTCCTTGCTTTTTATTCTTCTAGCTTCAATGTAAGGATCGAGTGTAAGTTGTTTATGTTGGAGAGTTGTGCTATATCCTTTGTGTCATGTCAATGTGTTTCTGAAAAGTTGAATTTTTGTATAAATTGCATTGTATTTTGAGAGCACTTGCTATCTGTAAGAATTGTTTTTAATTTAACACAACTTTACTAAAATAAACGCCATCTATTCTTATAAATTTCGGTTTTCTCATACTGAATCTGTCCACATCTGCTGTCTTGTGTCTCCAACTTTCTGGGGTCTTCCTTTTCTTTCATATCCAAAGAAAGTGGCTTAAGTTCTTCCTGCCTTATATTCTAGCAAGTTTATGCCTTTTCCCCAAGATCCTAGAGCCCTGTTGTCCAATAGAAATATGATATGAACCACATTGTACATTTTCTAATAGCTATATTAAAAATGTAAAAAGGTCCATTTTCAGAATACATCGTACTTATCCCCATATACCCAAAATATTTTTTCAACATGCAATCAGTATAAGAATTATTGGGATATTTGATACTCTTTATCATTTTTTCATACTAGCTTAACAGCACACCTTAATTTGCACTAGTCACGTTTCAAAGCTTGATGGGCCTAGCTTGTCAACAAGATTTATCAGGAGCTTACTATGACGTATGTCCTCAGATTGTAACTAGACAGAAACGCGATCTTCTGAGAAGAAAGACTGTGAGTAAAGCTATGTATCATTGATTACGGAGCTACACGCCTGTCTGGCAGATACAACAGATAAGAGAACCGTGCCGAAGCCTCTTCCCAGGCAGCTCTTGGTTAAAATGTTACCACCACTTAGTATTTTTACGCTGGATTCGGCCCTTAGCGTTGTCATCTGGGCTCGCATGGGCCAACCAGATGTGGGTGGGGGCTTAAGTAGAAGACTAATAAAACTCCAATAATACAAAAGTAGTTTTTTTATATCCCCTAAGAGCTGAGCTTTTAATACCCATTCAGGGAATCTTAGTCATTTGAAAGTTGGTTAAAAGGGCAGCATTAATAAGGATGCAAGAAGAAATCGGTGTGATGGAAGTGTGCTCCTTTCTCACAACAAATGAGAAACCACTTTATACCATCTTTTGTAATCCTGAGTATTTTATGTTTTGACTGTTGTACCAGGTTAAAGTGTTGTCTAGTCAAGTAAATATAATTTTGATTTTCTTAAATAGTTAAGGTTTTGAATTCCTAACTGGAACAGGATAAGGGCTCATAAATTCTCCAAGATGCACCACTGAACAATCTCTGCTCTTGTTGGCAGATAATTGTCCATGTATCTCTTGTGAACAGAGGTGCCGGTAACTTTTTTGTTCTGAATTATCTTTTCAGAATAAGGCAGAGTAAGGCTGTTTGCTGTGATGATATTTCTCACTAACTCGGAGGGCTGACGTGTTTGCTGTCTAGTATTATAAAGAAAACATCTCTCTCTGGAGCAAAGGTGGGACAGGTCTGCTTGCAGCCCATTATGAATGATGGGGTGTCCTGAGCGTGGGGTAGCTGGGCTGTGACAGAAACCCACTGCAAGGGGAGCCTCTAGCCACACCTGATTCTCTTCCCTCTGAGGGTGTTTGGGGGACACGGGCAACCGGTCAGAACTATGAAGCTCATGCCGCGTGCTGTGCTGTGATTGATAAACTCTTGCGCTTCTGACCCAGGGGTTTCGTGTCTTCAGCCAGCATCCATAAAGCTAGGGCCGGCTAACGTGTTAGTTGGTTCTTTATAGCACTCGACCACTCCGAGTTCAGGTCCACGAAAGCTTATTTCTTAAGAAAGCAAATGTGGAAGTTCTCCTAACTTGATCAACAAAGAACACATTTTCTGCAAAAATGATCTGTACAACAAAGGTTATGGGAGAGTTGACCCTACAGAGGAGGGAGGACAGCTGAGTTTTTTGCAAGCACCTTTAAAGCGAGCATTTAACCAGTCGTATTGCTGGAGGTCTCTTTCATCGTCTGGCCCCGGACCCTCCAAGTGCCCCACACTCAGACCTCACCTCTCTCTACGTCCACTTCCTGGTGACCTCATCCAGTCTCGTGGCGAGGTGCCACCTGTACAGATCTCTCCCTCTCCCCTGACATCCAGGCTGGCGTGTTCCAGGGCCTTCCCTGCCTCTCCAGTCAGCACTTCAAACCAAACCCCTGCTTACCAGCAGCACCATCCCCGCCCCTAAACTACTTCTTCTGCGTCTTCTAATCTGAGCAGTTATCAAGACTGTTTTTCCAGTTGTTCGGGCTAAAAAAAATCTCAAAGTCATTCTTAACCCCTCCTTTTCTCTCCCATGCCACAAGTAATCCACCAGCAAATCTTGTCAGCCTCGTAATACGCACAACATCTTGTCCGCTTCATAATAGGTACACTTGTCACGGACCCCGAGAAAATCGCCCTGCCCCTCGAGCCACCATCCTGACCTGCCTGGTTTCATAGTTTCGTTAAGTCTCTCTGTGCCTGCCTCTTCTTCCCCCTGCAGTTTGTCCTCAGTGCAGTAGCCAGGGCGTTCCTTTTAAAGAGCCGTGTCCTGTCACCTTTCCAAAGAATGTTCTAGGCTTTCAGAGTGAAATCCAAAGACCTCACTTTGACCTTCAAGGCTCCTCCCTCCTAGTACTCTCCCACCTCCTCTCCTGTGGTTTTCTGCCCGGCCGGCCGGCTCTGCTGAGCTGCACTGGCCTGCTTAATCGATCTCAAACAAACCGAGCACCAAACATCCTCAGGGACTTTGTACTCACTGTTCCTTTCGTCTGGCAAGGTTTTTTTCTGGATATGTGCCTGATGTTCTCCCCCACTTCCTCTGGGCCTCTGCTCAAATGTCACTCATCAGAGAGGTCGTCCTTGACACAATCTGCTATGTACGGCTGTGTATATGTGCATCTGTGTGCGTATGTATATGTATTTGTATACCACTTAAGTACAGTGTGGTTGGTTGGTTTATCGCCCGTCTCTCTGCACTAGAGTGCAGGCATCGATGGGGCAGGAGGTTTGTGACAGGCCTGGGAAAAAGCTGAGCTTGCAGTAGGCATTCAATAGTATTTGTTGAATGAATGAATGAATGAATGAATGACATGGTTATCATCGAGTGATGTACTGATTATAGATTTTTATTGCCAAAATATTAAATCCAGGTCACTAAGGCTTGATTTCAATCAATGTCTTTTTAAAAATATTTTTTAAATGTTTTAAATTTATTTTTCAATGAGTTGACATATGTTAGTTTCAGATATATACATAGTGATTAGACATTTATATAACTTGCAAAGTGATCACCCTGATGTCTTTTTAAGTGTGGGACAGAGGAAATTGGTTTTTTAAAATTATTGTTTTTACATTAAAAACATTTTTAAATTTATTTTCAAATTACAGTTGGCATACAGTATTACATGTTTCAAGTGTATAACATAGGGATTAAATATTTATATACCTTACAGAGTGATCACTCTGATGTATTTTTTAGTTTGAGAAGAAGAAATTGGTTTTTGTGTTTCCTGAACAAAGCATCTCTCACACAATGAAAAAAAATATGTTGTTTTTTTTCTTTTTAAATGAAATTTATTGGACTGACATTGGTTAATGAGATCTATAGGTTTCAAGTGTACATTTCTATGACACGTGATCTGTATGTTGCACTGCGTGCCCCCAACCCACAGTCAGATCATCTCCTGTCAACGTACATTGGGCCCCTCCACCCTTTCCCACCCACCGCCTCCGTGACCACCATACCGTTGTCTGTCTGTGTCGCTGAGTTTCAGTTTTATATCCCACAGATAAGTGAAATCATATGGTACTTAGCTTTTTTTGGCTGACTTATTTTACTTAGCATAATGTTCTCAAGGTCCGTTGAGAAATGGAAATATTGAAAATGGCAGCATTTGATCTTTTCTATGGCTGAGTACTATCCCATTGCATACATGTACCACATCTCCTTTATTCAGTCCTCTATTTTTTTTAATTTCTCTGATTTCATGAAACATAAGGTCTTGATAATGAAGAAAGAACAGCTTTCTCGCCCAGGGCCTTGGTCAGGCAATGGTGTCAAAGCTCACACTTAACAACACTATTTCGTATTTATTTCTACTGACTCTCTATAGGGGAAGTGGCACTGAAGTTTTGATTGATGGTGGTGGTATACATTTGCCTTTTTAAATAATTGTATTTCATAAAAATGAGCTTTAAAAAATACATTAAGAGACAGTGACCAGAGGGGAGGGGGGAGGGGGATAACGGGGGAAAGAAGGGGAAGGGAGGGAACAGGAGGGGGAAATGGGGACAACTGTAACTGAACAGCAATAAAAAAATATTAAGGGAATAGAATAGATATATTAAGACTGTAGGAAAGAAAATAGTGAAGGTGGAACATATGTGGAATTGGAAGTTTGGGTGACACGTGTCCTGATCGTGTGCTTGCCTTGGCATCAGAAGTGACCAGGCTGTTTTTGGTGTGGTCTTGGGATGCGTCCGGAACCTGTCCCAACTGTGACATCCACTGGAAAGGAGAAGACTACGCTTGGTGAGGTTTGTCTGCCGCTAATGTGCTTGGACTCGTGGCGCTTTGGCTGTGGTTTGAGAAGTGTCCTGTAAGAATCGACTCGGCCTTCGTCATTTTTTCCCCTTTCCTTTAATCCGAGAAGGGGTTTTGATGGTGTCTAGGGAGGCGATGTCCACCCAGTGAGAGCCAGAGGGCAGAAGTGGGATTCCTTTTGGAACCCTTCCTTGGTTGCTAAGATCAACCAAGACACAGGTGGAGGTCAACAGTCTAACACCTTTGTCCACGTTGGAGCCATGGCTACTCGAGGAGCCATTCTTCGTGATGGGAGCGGCATTTGTGAGGTGCCTTCCTGTGTCCGTCTCTGGTACACACGGACTGTCCCTCAGCCTTTCCTTCCAGACGCCCCTCAGTGTCCCCTCATCTGCCCTGACAGGCCTGTGTGGGGCTGGGGGGTGGGTCCCCCTTGCCCTCCAGGAAAGAGTATTTACAATGTACCAGAGAACCAGTGACACCCTTTCTGCTATGCCTGGAAGCTTCTAGAACTTTCTGTTTCTCTTTATTCTCTTTACGAGTACCAGAACCTTTAGTGAGAAGTGAGGAGAACCTCAGTAGACATGATATATCCGGAGATACCACGGGCGTGGTTTGCAAGCTCCCTGCAGAGGGTTACAAACTCCTTGGAGCAGAGTTTCTGAAGTGGGGTCTGAGAAGCAGCCACCCCAGCATGACCCAGATGTTGGTCATCGGACCAATTCCTGGCCTCGCCCCAGTCTCACTGAGTAGCGTCTGAATCGTTGGAGCCTAGCATTTTTATGAACGCCTCTAAGTATTGGGCTCATCAGATTTGAGAACCACTTAAACTGGTGGATATAAGGCTTAAATTGGTGTGTGGTGGGGTGGCCTATGAAACTCCCAGGAACTGGGCTTTTCTGTAAAACAGCTTCATTCAATGTAGAATTTAGGTATGAAACATTCAGCTAAAGAGTAGATACAAAAGCCCTGGCTGGTGTAGCTCAGTGGATTGAGCGTGGGCTGGGAACCAAAGTGTCCCAGGTTCGATTCCCAGCCAGGGTACATTCCTGGGTTGCAGGCCATAACCCCCAGCAACCGCACATTGATGTTTCTCTCTCTCTCTCTCTCTCTCTCTCTCTCTCTCCCTCTCCCTCTCCCTCTCCCTCTCTCCCTCCCTTCCCTCTCTAAAAATAAATAAATAAAATCTTAAAAAAAAATAAAGAGTAGATACAAAAATACACTCTAAACATTCCTGACTAGTATTAACATGGAGATGAGAGGTCACAGTATGCAGCGATGTCCTGTGAATTCTGAATGGGACGGAAGAAGAGAGGGTATAGGACCCTCTATCATACAGTTTTCCTGCACCCACAGGTTCAAAGCGATATGCCACGGCTGAATGATTGTGTTCCCCTCCCAAATTCACATGTTGGAACCCAGTCCCCAGTGTGGTGGTGTTTGGCTGTGGGGCCTTTGGGAGACGATTAGGTCAGGAGGAAGGAGTCCTTACAAAGGGGATCAGTGCCCTAACGAAAGAGCCCAAAGAGCTCCCTTACTGTTTGTGCCACATGAGGACCCAGAGGGAAGACGGCCATGTGTGAACCAAGCAGCGAGCGGGCCCTTACCAGACCCGGAATCTGCAGGCACCTTGATCTTGGACTTCCCAGCCTCCAGAATTGTGTAGGATACATTTCTGTTGTGGATAAGCCGCCCAGTTTTGCTACAGAAGCCTGAATGGTCTAAGACAGGATATTCATCAGACATTCAAATAATCACACAAGTGTGATGTACTAACTGGGATTTGTGCGAGACAGGGAACATGAAGGGAGCTGCGTGAGCAGAAACGTGAGCTCGCCCCAGGAGGGGCATGGTGTCCTTGTGTGGGGGGAGGGGCAGGTGGTCCCGAAAGGCTCCCCCGACCCCTACCCCTCCGGGAAGAGATGTTTGAGCCAACAGATAAAGGGTGACAGAAAATACAACAACCACTTAATTCCATCTAGTAAAAAAAAGCCAACTAAGTGGACTCCGTGATTCCAAAAAGCAGATTTGCATTCTTTTTTTAAAACTAAAAGTAACTTAATTTTTGCATACATCAACCTGAAAATAATATCCATCCTTAATGGCCTTTACATGTTTACCATGTGAAATGTTTAGAGAGCATCTATCACGAATGCATTCGTCCACACTAGGCTGTGGAGGGTCAAGGGCATAGGTGACACGGCTCCGACCCCTGAAGACCATGTGATCTGGTGACAAGTCGTGTGCTTCCTAGTGGGCCGTGACTGGTGGCAGGACAGGCGCAGGTGAGTGGCCAGAGGCTTCAGAGATCACCTAGAGCTCCGTGGTCGGGGGGTGTTGCCCAGGAGGGGACAAGATATGATAAAGCGCGGGTGCTCCAGAGAGCTTACTAAACTTCCCAGGGCTGGACAGGGGCAGAGCGCTGGCTGTGGCCAGGGGTCGGGGCTGCGGTCAGGGGTCGGGGCTATCTTGCTGAAGGCGGTGGATGGCAAAGACAGGGGTGTGTGTGTGGCCAGAGTGCACCCTGGCCTTCCCTTGGGCCAGACACCAATGGAACCGTGATGTTCCCACTGTCATTTGAAAGATGGCTTTTTAAACATTAATTACGGTATCTTTATACCTTCTCAAAAATGGAACTAGCATTATATGTTATTTATAGCCACATCGATTTAAAAAGACTTTGAACATTGGGTGTCTATGGAAATTTTTAAAAGTCAGATCATGTATACTCTTCCCCAAGGTAGTGCCGCATCGGCAGAAGTCCTCACGTGGAACAGTCTAGCGCAGACTGCGGCCACTCAGCAGCAGCGGGAGTCTTAATTAACCATGTGCTGGGGGGTGTACAAAATGTTACCTTTGGGCAGATTTTAAAAATCCCTTGGCCTCTGTAACGTTCGAATCCATCCAGAGAGCCCATGAACCTTCCAATTATTTTTAAAGCGTTTATCTAAAACTATTAGAAAATTCAGGCTACAACTTCTAATGTCAATGAGTTGCAATATATATTTTTTTAATTATTCTTTAAGGTGGGGTTCTGGGAAGGGGTTTGGGGACAACATCCTGTCTTTCCATTTTTGCCGTCTTGGGGGCTGTGCAAGGTTTACCAAGTCGGGGGCGTTCCACGCGCATTTCTGAAATGCACGGATCTTTATGGAGTAAGGTGGGTGAAAATTGGAGGTTGAATTCACAGACATGGGTTTTCTGCCTTTAGATATTTTTTAAAAGTAAAATTATATCATCTGATGTATATGCTATAAGAGCTAACTCTATGCGTGTGTCTCACTTCCAACATGGGACTTTAGAAAGTGGTAAAATGATGAATTTGGTGTTCTTCTCATTGTAATATCATCCCTGTGGTTTGACCTAAATATATAGGTCAGAAAAGTAACATTATCCCCTTGTGCATATCCGAAAGGGTAAACACACTTGCCATCCTGGATAGAAAAGCCATTTATTCCATCATAAATGTTTCCTAACCACAAAATGGGCACAGCCTCTCTCAGGAGACTGTCCTCACTTTTGTCCTCTCGAGGATTATGTCTGTAAGTTTATCTAACCTACATCTCTTGGTACATGTAAACTTTTCCTCATTGTCTCCTCCCTAGATGGAAAAGAGCTGATTATTGATTTCCTTAAGATAACCCACCATACGCTTGAACACTTTCATTCCCCTGACCTGTTTTTCTTCGCCGTAATCCCACTTCCATCTACTTTTTGTTTTTTTAAGCGCTCTCTCTTGGCGCTTTAATTATTCCTGTTGCTACCCTGTGATCCCATTCCAGTTTCTTTCCATACAGCGCTTAACCAGCTGCATTCTATGCTCTGTATGTAATCAGGACCTTCTTGGTTTTGTTAAAATACAAAGTGCAGAGCACTGTCCGACCCTACACTGCGTAGCACCTGTGAACTAAAATGGTCTCCTGAGTTGCTGAGTTGCAGTCACAGTGGCTAAGGAAGTTCAGTGTTAAAACCCTGGAGAAGTTGGGAGGGGCTGGAGTTATTACCTTGGCACCACTACCTGGATGCCAGTTAGGCACTTTCAGAAGCAAAGACAGGGTTACTGGTTCAAAGTCATGCTGGAATGCCCTTTCCTTGTGCTGTGCCAACGGAGCTTGGCTCCACCCACACCGTCCAGACGCCAGCCTGATTTAAAGCAATATGGGATCTGGAGAGAGGGACAATAATTTGCCATCTCTTTAACTATTGTGGAAGACATAAAGCAGCATAAGACGTTGCCTCTGCCTTTAATAAACGTGCATTGAGACAAGGAGAAAATCAGTGGCTGTATAAGATATAATACAAGATAGCATATATTCACTATGAGTCAAGTGTCAGTAATTGTTCCCAGCCCAGAGGAATCGGAGCTGGGGGGAACGGGAGGGAGCTGTCGGTTTCCTCAGGAGGCCACACCTGAGTGAAGCCAGGGAGGCTGGGTGGGGTTGGCGCCGGCAGGAGGTGAGAGGAGGTGTCCGTCGGGCGGGGCGTGGGAGGGTCAGGGTGACAGGAGTAGTGCACTAGTGTTCAGGAAGAGTGACAAGAACATTTGGGAGACCCAGGGTCTTGTATGCAAGTCCAAGCCTTTGGCAGAGCGGAGCAGGCGAACCACCTGATAAAAGGGGTCTCTTATTTGGAGGGTGCAGGGGAGGTTGGGCGGGAGAGCCCAGTAGGACAGTGAATGGATGCCCCCGCTAACTGCTTTGTGCGGTTTCTGATAAAAATAGCAATGCATTTGTGCTTCCCTCTGTTTTCTCCAGGCTCAGCTTATAGACGCCCATGAAGCTCTCGTGGAGGCTATCTCCACGTGGCGCCTAGAAGTTCAGAAAAGGCGAAGATGCAGGACCCAGATCTTTCTGGGGGCTGAAAGGGGGCAGGGGATTGGAGAGAATATGGATCTTGATAAAATGTACCTATGGGGCCAAAATTCAAACGCGTGGGCTCGTCTGAGATAGGCTTGCCTGGGTACTCAAGGTCCCAGGGAGGGTCCCGAGGGTGGCCAGACTTCGGGTCTCCCTCGTGCCCGTGTGCCTGGTGCGCCACACTACTGTAGCACCCTGTGACTGCATGGAAGACTTCAATGCCTGCGTTTGTGTTATGGGCCAAATCTTAAAAGGCAAAAAAACAAAACAAAAACAGGTATATTGAGAGATATTATTCTGGGTGATATCTTTGTTGTTTTAGCCGGTTATAATTGACATTGTTTGCGCATGAAGCTTCACTAGTGTTGAAAACACACTTAGTACGTAGTCAAAGATTTTATTAATAAAAGAGGTGCCAAAACAATTCCCTTCCAACCAATTCTCTTCACTTACTCTTGTAAATCCGAACTCTGAATTAAATACAAGCTTTGCTTTGGGGGCCCATTTTTGCCATCTGGTTGGACTTCTAAGTATCTCCTTTCCCAGAAATGATTGTTGATTTTTATGGACATTTAGAAGTTAATGTGAAAAACTATTTCAATATGTTTTTTTGAGGGTTAGTGTTTGCTTCCAGGATGATGCATTAGCAAATAGTTATTTCTGGTGGGAAGCTGCCCCCTCACATTATTGTTTATGAGCCTCCGTCCGGCTATTTTGAGCTCTGGGCTGCAGCATCTAGTTCTTTGAGCTTCCGTGCTTGATACTTTTAAACATACTGCTCTGGCTTTCCGAGCGAAGACTGGTTTGATGACACCCTACACAGCAGTGGGATTTTTTGATGGTTTGGGAAGACACTGTGTCAAAGTCTACCTTTGTATTTTTTTATGAAGAAAAGGCTTGAGAAAATAGAGTGACATCTTAGGTGAAATAAAATACTTTCAAAGTTTAGTTGGAGTCGAGGATGGAGGACTAGGATGGGAAGTGTTTGGTGGCCACAGTGCCAATCTGCCAGGGAGCGTTTCCGAGTTTCAGTTTCACACCTGGGTCTGCCCTGCGCCCAGTTGCAGTGCGTGGGGGCTGGGAGGCGGCGGGATGGTGCTGGCCCAGGCAGGGTGGAGCAGGGTCTTGACCTGGCCGTGGAGCAAGTAGCCCTTCTAGAGCACGTGACCCTTATCACCAGAAAGGAGCAGGAAGAATCCAGGTTGCAGCCCTGAGGGGCTTCTACTTCCCCGGAGCAAGTTCAGAAGGACTCCTTTTGCCTGTGATGGGCAGGGGGCCCGGCCAAAACCCCAGTGCTTGCTCTGGAAACGAGAAGAAAGGACCCACCTAAGGCTCCTGACCCCCAACTAAAATTCTTGTGTTGCTCAAAACTGAATTGGAAACATCGATCATGTTCACGTCAATTTCATAAACCTGTGTGAACAGAAAGGGCTGCACGAAGGTGTCCTAAGGAAGCAACAAGTACAAGAAATCTCTAAAACTTTAGAAGTTGTTTTGGAACTGTCTCAATAATCTGTATTAGCATAATGACTACCCAGTTGCTTATAGATCTTTTTATAAAAGATCTGTGCATTTTTAAACTTACCGGAGCTGGTTAGAGGAGAGGTTAAAGGGAATTACCAGTAGTCCCAATGCATTATTCTTTGCACCTCTCGTGACTTGGAGAAACACCAGGGTTTGGAAGAGCAGATGAGTCGTCCTAACTACTGATGTCACTGAAGGTTGAACTCCAGGGGAACCTGTCGAGTTTGAGGCCCCATTCAACTTGATTCAAAAAGTGCGTTCCCAGTATTCCCTTAGATACCACAGTTGAAGGTTCCTGAAGAAGAGTTCAAAGAAGTGAAGAAGAGGACTCTTGCCCAGAAAGTGCTTTGTCATCTTGAGGGAAAATAAGATATGTACATAGAAGAACGTTGAAGAAAAGTCTCTAGGGTATTCTGCGACAGGCTCCCCTCCCCCCAGGATGGGGCTCACTGCTGTGGGAGGAATCTGCAGTCGGAATGAGGTCCTTCTGTCCGTGCACTCCCTCAACCCATGGGACCCGTCTGGTAAGGAGGAAGCAGGTGTGAGAGCAGTGGGGACACCGGCAGGTTGGAGAAGGCGGCAGGTGGTGTGTGCGCTCTTTTCAGGTAACGTGATCACAGCAGTGTTCATAGGATGGTCATGTGTGGGTGTGATGGACGCAGGCCATCATCTTGGGTTAACTGATTGTACATTGCAAAGAAGGAGGTCGTAGCTGTGGAGTGTTGATCTGAACAAAGACTGATGAATCCACAGTGGAAAGCTTGTTTGTAGGTTCTTTGTCACTTTGACTGTCTGCAATAGTTTGCAATTAGTGCTCTGGCCGGTGTGGTGGCTCAAGTGGTTGGAGCATTGTGCCATAGACCAAAAGGTTGCAGGTTCAATTCCTGGTCAGGACACATACCCAAGTTGTGGGTTTGATCCCCAGTCAGGGTGCGTGCAAGAGGCAACCAATTACTATTTCCCTCTCATATTGATGTTTGTTCTCTCTCTCTCTCTCTCTCTCTTTCTCTCTCTCAAAGCAATGAAAACAATGTCCTCAGGTGGTGAGGATTAAAAAATTTTGCAATTAGTAAACACTGATAGCTGAGGGTGGGGAAGTAGTTACCTCACAAAGGATCTTACTGTAATCAACACTAGTTCATCTGGATGCGTTAGTGAGTCATGGGAACTAGAGGAATCCTGGAAGAGTTCTAGTAGGTCCTTAGGCAAGCAGTGGAGTGATGGAATTCACCTCCTTCATACCCCAACTAGTGTCTATCTCATCTGCTTGTACAAATAATCAAGAAGAATCCTGGATTCTTGGCCTAAGGCCCTTAATCACATGGGCATCCCACAACCTTGGGATTTGGGGGGTTAAGATCAGAGGTTTCCAGCTTTGGCCGTTGCTCCCCAGTCCTTTGGCAGCAGGCAACTTGACTGTCAGGCTTTGGTTTTGGACAAGTTCCTGCTGCCTCCTCTGGTCTTGTCTGAACACGTCGACCAGACCCAAGCCCCTGGCATCCTGGGACCTGCTTCTCTGCCCGTCTGCATAATCCGAAGCTGCACAGGGTTGAAAGAGACACCAAAGTCCAGACGCAGCAGAGCACCCCCTTTGCATGAGCCGAGGTCCCGAACAGTAGTTTTATCTTGGGCAAGTTCCCTTTTTTTTCCTCTTTTCCCTGTTCGTTTTTATTATCTCATGTTCTATAATAGATAAATGATTGGCTTCTCCTATTTACCGCATAACAAGAAAGCTATGGGAAAGTATTTCCAGAGTGTGAAAAAATAGATGTTGGACGTTTTCACTACTGCTTTTCGTGGAGTGGGAATTTATTACTCAGCTCAGTAACAATCTTGGCTCAAACAAAGCAGTTGTGTGGGCAAGCAGTGGGTACCTTTCCTAAATAGCACTGCCAGGGACAGCTTTGTTCGTATCTGAGACAGCATGAACCAAGGGTATCTTTCCATCAAAGACTGTTTGATTATCTCGGAATCTCAGGCATAACACAAAAGTCATTGAGACCTGGCCAATGGATTTTACTGGTATGAGATATTGCATAGCTCCCAAAGGATAGGAAACAAAAAGGGGAGGGAGGCAAGAGAGAGATCGGAGCCCCATAATAAATAGCTCTTTGTACCAGTCCCCGCCCCTGAGCCCAAACCACTGAGATCATAGAGTAAGTGAATGGCATGCGGAGGGCGGACGGTGACCAGAGGTGCACTTGTCTCTCCACAGTGTGTGGCTGCGACCTGGCGCAAGGCGGCTTCTTCATAAAGAACGGGGAGTACCTGTGCACGCTGGACTACCAGAGGATGTACGGGACACGCTGCCACGGCTGCGGGGAGTTCGTGGAAGGAGAGGTGGTGACCGCCCTGGGCAAGACCTACCATCCCAACTGCTTTGCTTGTACCATCTGCAAGTAAGTGAGGGACTCCCAGCTGAGAAGTGCGCGGGGTTCTGCGGCCACGGCTTGGCACACACCCCTTGAGTCTCGAGTCGTGCCTAGTCTTGAAATATTTCTCTTCTGATGTGTCCTTAGAATTCTTTATTTTTCTACTGTATTATCCATCTTGGCCCAAAAAAGGTAATTTATGATGCCTCTACTAAACAATAGGACTCATTTTGAGGGGCTTGAAACCCAGCCTGAAAGCCCTCTAGGTCTCAAGCCATTCTGAGCAATGACACGCTGGGAAGAGACGACGTAACTGACTCGAAAGGTAAAGCATATTTGGAAGCAGACGTTCGTATGCGCGTGCGTGTGGGTGTGCATGCGCATGTCTGTGAAGGAGCCCCATTTACTCTAGGGCAAGCGTGGGCGGACTGTGCTCCACATTAGACCTGATACCTGTTTTTGTTAAATAAAGTTTTATTGGAACACAGCCACACCCATTTATGAATTGTCTGTGGCTGCTTTCAAACTACAGTGACAGAGTCGCGTAGTTGTGACAAAAACCACACCATCCACAGAGTGTAAACAAACCTCTGTGAGCTGGTATTTTAGGAGAAAAGTTTGCAGACACCCGTTACCTGCACATCTCTCGTCCCCCAGGGTACGTCTTCACAGACCGAGTCGGTGAAAAGGATCTGTCAGACGCAAGGGAACTGTGCAGCGTGAGCGGAGAAGTGTGCTTTTGATGTCTTGCCGTGAACGCGGCACGTTGTAGAACTTAAGGGGGGCTTGACTTCTGTAAGGGTGAGATTCACAACCAGGGCCGGCTGCTCTGTTGACCTCTTCTGATTGGACAGCCCCGTGACTGTCAGAATGGTGGCGATGTTGTCGTTCCCTGTGGCTGTGCTTTCTGAAAACTCCCATGCGGAGAAGGTGTTTGGTTTGGTTTCTCAGCGTTTCACATTTGTGAGCCAGAAAGATGTACACTCTAGGGAGGTAAATTTAATTGTATGTAATTAATTAACAAGATAATCCTGACAGATGAATCATAATAATATTTAAACAAAATATTCATAATAAAATTATTTTAATAATTTTATAATGATTAGCCCATTTCTCAATACATTTTTAAAAAATGATAATTAAAATTTTTGGATTAATGAGCTGAAAATCGTTGTGTATTTAATCAAAGGCAAAGTTTCCTCTTGGCCCCTCCCTGTCCAGGTGGCAGCCCACAGGCTGCGTGACAGCCCAGGGCTGGCGTTCCAGAGCTCCAAGCTGCAGTCCTGCCTCCCAGGCTGACTTGAGACTTGTGTGAATTAGCTCTTCCAAAGGGGTTGCCTCGTCTGTAACATGAGAGGCTGTGGTAGGTGTGAATGATTCACCAAATCTGGATGATCACTGCAATCTCCTTATGGAGGGTCTCTTTAAAAATGCCCATTTCTAGTCTTCCAAAAACAAAACAAAACAAAACCCCTCTCATTCTTAGTTAGCTGTTTCTGGAGGGTCCCCAAGTATGATGTGACTCAGCCAGTTGGAAGGCTCTGATCCAGATAAACTCTAACAGCCCCCCCGATCCTGGCCCTGAGACATCATTGTTTTGGTTGGTAAGGATGGGTGGACATTTATTAGCAATAACCACATCCCTGGGCATTTGAACCAGCAAAGAGGTGCTCACTATTGCTGCTGCTACTGCTGAGCCACAGTATTTCTACCTGAGTCTACAAATGCATGCACACGGGATTTAATTCATTTCACCTCCCTAGCAATTCTGTGAATCGGGAATTGGTATCCCTATTAATGAATGACTCTGAGTCTCAATGTTTAAGGGACTTTCCCAGCTTAATGTTGCAAGGCTGAGATTTAAACTCAGGTTTCTCACTCTACATCCAGTTCCCTTTCTATTGCAAACGTGCAAATAACAGAACACAGTGGACCCACACGGGCAGAGGACATAGGGTAGGGGGAAAGAACCTCAACAGGGTCATTTATGAAATGATAAAACTTAAAGTCCAGAAGATCTGGTCCCATGTTCAGAACTGGACTCCAGCTTGGTGCATAGTAGGTCTGTACAGGATCCAAGTTTATTTAAAGCTTATATATTTATAAACTTAGATATTTATATAAGCTTAGATCAGAGGCAGGGCCTGGACGAGGGTGAGGCAATGAGGCTAATAGAGGCACAATTTAAAGGAGTGCCCACACTCAGGGTCGTGCAGCGCAGGGTCAGCTCCTGAGAGTCAGGGCCTCCTTAAATGTTGTGCTCTAGGCACATTGCTGGCCTCACCCCACTCCCAGCCCCGACGGAGGCCATGAACCTGTGCTTGTGCTGTGGGCCCTCAGCTCTGACGCCCTCCTCACCGAGCAGTCTGGGGGCTCTTTTGGGTTTGGTGAGTGGGATCCAGTAGTCCCCCTGGCAGCCAGGAGAGTGGGGATCTGATTACTAAAGACAGTATGTTCTGGGCTGGTGGGCATGACCCGCAGCTGCCAGTGGCCTGGCCTCCCTAGCTGACCAATCCAGGCAAGTCACTGGGCCTCTCTGGGCCTTCTCTGAGCAATGGAAAGGAACACTGCGGCACCTCCACTCAGCGTTTCTAAAATGTGGGGATATGAGCATCCACAACTCTCCTCGATGCCTAGCACCAGCCACATGCGTGGAGCTGTCCTTAGTCCACGTGTACTTCTTGTATGTGTATTACAGTTGATTACCACTGCAGGGCAGCGGAAGGGCAAGGTAAGGGGGGATAGCAACTGTGAAAGTAAAACTCGGGTCAAGAGGCTGACTGCGTCTGACTTAAAGAACCGCTCAGACTCAGAGTGTGGGGATGCTTTGCTCGTGAGTTTCCCGTTTCCAGCCGACACCATCACGCATTTGAAAACTCAGGTGTGCGAACATTATTGGCCAACTGCCCAAGTGCAAGCAAGCAGGCATGGAAACTCATGTGGCTATTAATTAATGACTTTTTAAAAATGCTATCTGCCTGCTGAACTAGAGAAGAAAGCGATAACATACACGCAGAAGGCAGTATTTTTGGCAAAATGCGCTGTTACTAATGAACGTCTCATGCGAAAGGAATTTCTCTTTCCGAAGAGAAGCTGATAGTAGTTTTCAAGCAGATATTTATAGCGTTGTCACTTTTCTCCAGAAGAGACTGGGTCCCCGCCCCGCACTCTGTTACATTCAGGTCACCCATTCCAATGTCCTGGACTAAGTCTAATCCAGCATCATTTATCACATAGGTCTTGGGAACTGAACGAGTTAACGCTTGACTTGTAACCAGTTCCCTTGGGAGGGGCCTTAAGCCTGACTAAGAATTTATGGCATTTACAATGTTTCTTCATGAAGGACTTTCCATTTGGAAAACGGAAAATTTTACTGTGTGCGCCCCGTGAGGGACTCGCTGGAGCAGCCCCCACCAGTGAGGAGAGGGGAACCACCCCCTTTCACTCTCCGGGTGCCCGTGGAAGCCGTGCGTCCCCCCTTCCCAAGCTGAGGCATGTTGGTTTGCCTGGGCCATAGCCAGCTGGCTGGCCTGGGGAAGGTGGCATTTCAGATGTTTTGGCTGGTGCTCCTCCAAGAAGTGAATTGGCACCGGAGGGCAGCCAGCAGGAGGAATAAGGAACTGGCATGAAATTGCTGGAATAACCACAGAGCAATGTCTTTCTGTCTCCAGGCGCCCCTTTCCTCCCGGAGACCGCGTCACGTTCAATGGGAGAGACTGCCTTTGTCAACTCTGTGCCCAGCCGATGTCGTCCAGCCCTAAGGAAGCCTCCTGCTCCAGCAGTAAGTGCCCGGCTCCCTCGTAGGGAGCTCCTACGACAGGAGCTCCTCGTAGCCCCCAGGTCGCTTAGGCAGGCGCCTTCCTTTCCGTGAAAGTCAGTTAGCGGAGGCCAAGGGTAATGCTATCTAAGGCATCCCCAGTTGTAAAACGTGCCGCCTTGATTAAAACCCATGCAATAAAGAGCATCTCCCTTATTGCAAAGAGACAAATAGAATTGGACGCTAAACTGTGCCTCTTGACAGTAAATGAGGGACAAAGAATTATAAAACTTTACATTAGAAATGCCGTCTCTAGTCACGGAGGCTGAGACATGGGAGCATCGGGTAGTAATGTGATCGGTATCTCTGTGTGTTAAAAGACTGTCCCCACGGTGCCTAGGACACATGAGATGATTTATACTTTCCCTTAAGTGTTTCTTTTCTCTTTCTTACCCTTAAACAGTCTTTATTCACTGAAAGGGGTTCTGACCCTGAGCCTTTGGACAGGTAATTTGCTGAGTACCGACAATGTGCACTGTTCACGCTAGCGACACAGGCGTGGGCAGAACCAAGTCAGCGTCCTCCAGAAGCTTACTTTCTGGTGGCGGCAGGTAGACGAGAAATGCATCCACAAACGTATCTCATATGTGGAGAAAATTAAAGCAGGAGGGGGAAGGCCGAAGGGGCCGCATTTATAGGGCTCAGTCAAGGCGACACCCGAGGAGAGAGCTGGAAAAAGCAGGGCCATGCTAAGTGGTGGCATTTGTCACTGTTCATGAAGGTCTTGTCTGACCCGTGGGAGTCCAGAGAACACCAGCCTCCCCCGAATAAAAGAGTAATGGGCAATCACACTATTTTTTCTTAGGAAGTAACAGTGAGTGGGCCAGTTAACCTTTAAGTGAGATGTATTCTGGACTCTGGGCACCAAACAAGGACACTTGACCTCCATCTCTTTCCCACGGTTTCGGAAGTGGGCAAGGGGTTTGCTTAGGTGTTGGTGGATTTTGCCAGTCCTTGGGAGACCTGGGGGGAAAAAAATTATGCCCTGCTGGTCTGAGCCCATGAGAATGAGATAAGCTACTTCTGCTCCGGAGGAATTCTGCACAGTTTGTAACAGTGATTCCAAATCTTCCTGTTCAAGTAGAAGAATCTTGCTGCCTGTTAAAAATAGGAATGTTCTGACCAAGGCATTTGCATAGAAATTGGATTTTGACCATGGGGAGGAAAGAAGAAAATGAATGTTAGGGCATGTTATTCAATAAAACTGGACCCTTAGCACGAGCACATATATGCCCTGCTGACAAATAACGGTGGCCTGGGTCGGACGATGGCTGAAAAGTGCTGTAGTCCTAGACGCCTACTAGG
This sequence comes from Phyllostomus hastatus, assembly GCF_019186645.2. NCBI lineage: Eukaryota > Metazoa > Chordata > Mammalia > Chiroptera > Phyllostomidae > Phyllostomus > Phyllostomus hastatus. The sequence continues at coordinate 23,781,107 of NW_025334004.1, read as the reverse complement.
GTTTCGAGTCCTTCACTGTCCTTACCTCTTCTACCCCAAGCAGGCCACGCCAGGAGAGGGCGACAGCAGTAGAAGAGCATCGTGCCCTCGGCCTGTAAGAGGAGGAATGGCTGTGTCCTCGGATTCTGTGGAGTCCTTCAGTCCACTGATCATTCTTGATGGGTGGGGAAGTTGAGGCCCGCGGGCAGGCTCCAGTACCCAAGCAGTAAGGTCGGGCCAGGGGCAGGTCTTGGGGCTCCCGGTTCGGAGCTCTGTCTTTAGTTTCATCTGATATTCCTCATTGTTTGGATTAGGAAACAAAAGTAGGATTTTCTTTTTTTTTTAAGAACTGGCAGGAAAATCAACCTGCACTGTTTATTTCTTTTTTAAAGATTTTATTCATTTATTTTTAGAGAGAGGAGAAGGGAGGGAGAAAGAGAGGGAGAGGGAAACGTCAATGTGTGGTTGCCTCTTGCACACCCCCGACTGGGGACCTGACCCTCCACCCAGGCAGGTGCCCTGACATGCAAAGGAACTGAACCCGCGACCTTTCCGTTTGCAGGCCAGCACTCAGTCCACCGAGCCACACCTGCCAGGGAGTAGGATGTTTTTAAAGGCTTCCAGTCCTCTCCACCCATGCAATTTGGGAACCTGTTGCCTAGTCACAGCTCTACCAAAATGGTTATTCCAATTTTTACTCAACGTGTATTTCGTCTCTACTTTTATATGGCATACGGCTTATGTAAATAAAAAAGAAACAAAAGTTTTAGCTGTAAAAATGCATCATCCTCCAGTTCACTACGTCTCTAATGGCAGATGCAATGCTTATTACTTGTGAGCATGTTGTTAGCACAAATCACAGTTTCTCCCTTGCTCCCGATGGATGACAGCCCAGTTCCATGCAACCGCCTTGGTCAGTTCATTGTTATTTTCGACGAGTCCTTGTCTATTTAGGTAAGCACTCCAATAGCACTGATGGGGCCCGTGGGCGTGGGCGTCTGCTGAAGAGCGAGCTCGGCCGTGTGGGTGCACACATGCAAAACGCCCAGACGAGGCAGGCACGTGGGTACCCGAGCAGGGGAGTTTTCAGCCAGTGTCTGCAATTCAGTGGAACATAATTAGGGAACATTTGGCCGTTGTTGGTAATTCTTGAAGAACTGCTTTGTACAGTATTTTAAAACTATCCTGATGTGACTTTGATTCTTTTTGTATTGAACTTGGCAAAGCTTTCTGAATAAAAGCAAAAAACAAATGAAAGTCTTCTTTGATAATGATCACAGAGCTGGTGAGAGATAACAGAGAGCCGGTCCTCGTTTTCCTTTGAAATGTTCTCTGGAAAACGGGCACGGTTTTATGTCCCATACTGGGGCCGGTTTCCCATAACCACCGACTAGCAGGTAAAGACAGCGTGAGAGGGAGAGGAGAAGTGGAGAGAGGTCCGCAGAAGCCCAGCGATCTGTGCGGAATGGTCTCGGTGCGAGCTTCCTAGACGGCAGTGTGGCTCCCGAGTCTGCGCTCAGGGGCCGCCCTGTCTGCACGGCTCTCACACAGAGGCGGCTCCCGCGGGGTCTCCGGCGCTCGGCTCTGTGCGTCCTTCCACCTTACAGCCATTCTTCTAACCTTCCCAGCTCTTTTCTTTTCTCTTCCCCCCTTTCACAGTTTTATTTTATTTTATTTAAATTTGTTTTTCGTGTTCCAAGTTTTTTTTCATTGTGGTTCAAGGACAGTTGTCTCCATTTTTCCCCCACCCGTCCCCCACACCACCCATCCCTAACTCCCACCCTCGATCCTCCCCCTCTTTGGCTTTGTTCAAGTGTCCTTTATACGTGTTCCTTGATGACACCCCTCCCCGTGACCCCCTCCCCCTCCTCTCTGTTCACTGTTCACATAGTTGTTTCTGTGTAGCAGGCGCTGTGTAACTGGTCTAAAATTTTCAACACGTTTAAGCTTCATTGCTCTGCACTGGTATGAAAACTCTCCCCTTTTCACAGATGAAGAAACAGAAGGTCACGGAGGTTAGATGATTTGCACATGTGTGCACAGACACTGAGAGGCAGAGCTGGGACACAAATCCCAGCTGTCTGCCTCCAGATGCCATCACCCTTCCTGATGGTGATCTGACAATGTAGGCGTTGCTCTCTGGTTTTCAAAGCTGGGAGTTCTGAGCCTCGGAGCAGCGGGATCCGAGGCCTGGGCTGCGCTTTTCCACATGTCCTGCCTCCAAGGGCTGTGCACTTCCTAGCTGCCACAGTCGCCTCCCTGTTAGAGCAAGGTATGGTGAATGGAAACTGTCAGGAAGTTTTTCTTTTCTTTTTTTTTTTTAAGATTTTATTTATTTATTTTTAGAGAGGGAAGGGAGGGAGATAGAGAGAGAGAAACATCAATGTGCGGTTGCTGGGGGTCATGGCCTGCACCCCAGGCATGTACCCTGACTGGGAATCGAACCTGCCACACTTTGGTCCGTAGCCCGAGCTCAATCCACTGAGCTACGCCAGCCAGGGCTAAGGAAGTTTTTCATAGAAACAAACAACTTCAGTTCAGGATAATTGTCCCCGGATTGATTAAAACTTGCTGTCTAATGCAATTTGTACTCAATAAGCAATAACTATTTTGTAACATGGATATGATAGTAAGTTACCTCAGAGGGTTGTAATGGACATCAATTAGATTGCTTTAACTATTAAAAAAATCAGAGGCCCTGGCTGGGTAGCTCAGTTAGTTAGAGTGTCATCCTAACACACCAAGGTTGTGAGTTCGATCTCTGGTCAGGGCACATACAAGTAGCAACCAAGGAGTGCGTGGATGGGTGGAACAGGAGATCGGGGTTTCCCTCTTCCTTCCCTTCTCTCTCTAAAAATCAATGAATACAATTTTAAAAAATCAATTGCTTATGTCTAGCTGACCCATACTTTGGAAATAAAATGTATGTCCGGGAGGCATTATGCTCTACCAGAAGGTTACATACACTCCTCTAAAGCTTAATTCCACTCCTTTCTCCATGAATTTGCCCTTGAGCGAGGGACTGGATCCCCACGGGTTAAGGAGCGGTGTGAGGGGGAGTCCGTGTGTGGCAACCTAGAGTGTGGGGAGTTGGGTTTGGATTGGCATTTCCCACGTGACTCCGGCCTGTTTCAGGCACCTGCACAGCAGTGGGCTACAGCCTGCAATCACCCTTTCCCTTGCAAAGGGCGTCTGGCTAGTGTCTGGCTGTGCGTGGGTTGGGTGGGTTGATGCAAGGCACACACCCATACCTACGTACATCCAAACCTACCTTCTTCTCTCTCCCCTCTCTGGACGGCACCGCCATTATTCTTACTGCCTCTGGATCTCCTGCAGGTATCGGGACAAATTTAAGTCATTTCAGATAGAGTCACGTGCCTGTGTTCAAAGGGGAGGAAGAATTTTTCACTTAATTTTACTTTTCTATTTGGTGCAATAGCTTTGAATATTTACAAGGTAATTTTTGTTTTACCTTTATGTTCTCTCTCTCTCAAAAAAAAAATCATTTGCCAGTTGAGTGGGACTTGTCTGCCAAGACACCTAACAATAAACAGGTGGAGTGGTAATGATCTGATGCTGGCGTCTGACTGCCTGGGTCAGGTCCCAGCTCTGCCACTGACTGGCGGTCTCTTTCTCGCTGCATCCTCTACTTCCTCATCTGTGAAATGGGATGGCGATAGGTACCTGCCTTGTAGGACTAAATGAGTCAACGCATGCAAGTGCTGTACACTTATAAAACAATAACTTGCTGCTCAGGCACTGATTTCTGAATTTTTCTGTGGACAGTCCCTACTTTTTGTGACTCTGCTCTTTTCTCCCTCCTATTAATCGTAGCTGTCTCTTTCTGCTCATGTGATACTCTTCTGCCAATATAAAAGCCAATGGAGGTCGGAACACATCCACCCGCCATGGATGGCTGGAGTTTGACTTATGTGATATGTTTGATGGCAGGGTCTCCAAAAACAGACCGCCCCCCCCTCCTTTAGACACAGTCTTCCTGTAGGACAGGATGGCGGGGGTGGGGGGGTGCTGGTAGGGTGCTGCTAAGGAGTTTGCATGTGTTCTGGACAGGTTGGGGGCTGGTTCTAATTCCACGTCTCCCACTTCCAGGCTGTGTAGCCTTAAGAACTCAATCTCTCTATGCTCCTCGTTCTTTGTCTGTAAGATGGGAAGCAATAATAGTTTCTTCTCAGTGGGTTGTGTGGATTCATATAAACAAAGTGCTTAAAAGTCATGACAGCTAGCAAGCACATCTATATATTAGCCATGGTTCTCTAAGGAAGTGACAAGACTGGAACTTGAGCTTGGAGATATTTTGAATCAGCGAGGAATGAAGGGAGAGGGTACGGCACAGTGGTTTAGAATCTGGGCCTACCTTTCAGAGTGCCAGGGTCAAGCCCTAGTCCTCCCTCATGAGCCGTGCAGCCTCGGGCCTGGTGTTCGAAGTCTCACCACCTCAGCGTCCTCAACTAAAAATTGGAAAATAGTTACATCCAAGGGCCTGTTTTGAGAATTAAATGAGACACTGCGTGGGAGGGGAGGGGAGGATAAACGTGGAGAGGATACTTGGAAAAGCAGTGCAGGGGGAACCCCCAACAGGACAGAGGCTTTGTCATTCTGCATCCTGAGAAGTGAAATCGGAAAGAGGGTGATGGGGCCAGGTCTCAGGGGGCCCTGTCGAGCTGCTGGGGATAGTTTTTGGAGGGTGACCAGATGAAAACAGCGTTCTAGAAAGATGAAGGTGGTGATGGCGACCGCGGTGTGCAAAAGTAGTGATCGTCAGTGATCGAGGTTAGGGAGCACAGATGAGGAAGACGGATGAAAGACCACGTCAGAAAAAGCTTAGGGATGCTGTGTGTGCCTTCAGCGCACATTTCTGTGAGCACCTGCTGTGTTCCAAGCAGCGGCCAGATCCTTTATTACACACTTAATAGACAGCTACAGACACATTGCACTTAACCGTTTCGGTGTGCCCACCTCCACCACCGAGACAATGAACTCACTGGATGTAAAGACCCTGCTGTCTCTCTCTCTTTGACAAGCTCTGGCACATAGAGCTCTAGACCAGCATTCTGGAAGTCGAATCAAAGCCATCTCAACATGGCTAATAATAGTCTTCTAAAACATGTTTAAGAGCTCATTGTAAAAAAAAAATACAAAGATGACAGAAAAGTACAAAGAAGGAGCTAAAAATCCCTCAAATGTCATCACCAAAGCTCACCTTGATCAACATGTTGGTGCACACTCTTCTGGATTTTGCTCGAAGTGCTACAGAAGTGTATACAATTTTACACAAATTCTTCCTAGTGCATTTTGCTCACCTGTCCCCTTGTCAAAAATCATGCATTATTCCGGGTGTCCCACAAAAGGCCGAAAGCCTGGAATCTGCGGAGGCCCCACTGGCGACAGGGCCCGCGCCGCGCCTTGCACTCCCAGTGCGGCGGCTGTTCCCACGGGTCAGCGCTCCGTGGGCTTCTCTCTGACCTGACTGCGGACTGCTCCACGGCGAGGGCTGTGTTTCTCTTGGATAGTGCTGTGTGCGCAGCAAGTGCACAAATGTTCATTTAGTGAGTGAGCTGATGCCATCCCCAGGAAGCCTTTGGGGACATCGACCCCAGCTCCCAGCTCCAGGACGTGGAGGTCTGACCGCCGCCTGAATGACGGTTCCTCTTGTGGTTCTGTCACATTGCACAGGGACAGACAGCGTCAGTACACGGGAGGAAAGGTGGAATGGCATGCTTCAACTTTTATTTTTTCTCATCTTACGTATAAGCATTTTCCCTTGTGTCATGAAAGGGAAGGTGGTTATTGCTTCAGATAAATTTGTTGGTGACAGAATCACAAGTGTTTTTCTTTAAAGCAGAAATGTCAGGGAATGTATTTCCCCACCTCTGAGTATGAGGCTGGAGGGAGTCCTCGCCTCTCTGGGCACGGAGGGTGCCAGCCCCTGGCGTGGCGGCTCCAGTGTTGCTCTGTGAGGTTGGAGTGGGGTTTAGAATTTGCAGAGTAGGGGGGATAAATGGTAATGGGGAAAATATGTTAAAAAATAAATTAAAAAATAAAAATAAAAGAATTTACATAGTAGGCAGAGGATTATTGCACACAGACAAGTTATGTTGCAAAAGGAACATTTATATTCAGATTTTTCAGATTGAAATCCACACCAATTACAAGTCAGACATCAAGATCCCAGAGCATCGGTTTTCCCAGAAGTGTTATCAGCGGATGAAAAGTTAATGGCATTTTGTTATTTGCTATTTCATCTCATTAGAAATGCCTCTTTCGTATTGAGGCCCACACCTTCTAATAACTTATCAGTGAAACTGGAATTTTAACGATCAGAACAGACGTCATCCCCGTTTACTTTTAATTTTTCAGTGGCAGTAAAGATTTAGCAGCTCGCAAGACTGCCGTGTACGCCTGTAGTGGGATACTCCTATAGAGTGTGTCCCAGAGGGGATGCTGAGAAATTGCTCTTAGGACTTCTCTCCAGCAGGGAGGGAAGGAGTGGCTAGGAGACAGGAAGGAAAGGAAATTATTTTTACTATATGAAAAAAAATTTGTAACTCTGTGTATGCATTACCTATTTAAAACCAAAGTACTTGTCTTTTACTGCCTGGCTTGTTTCGCTTAGCATAATGTTTTCCAGCTCCATCCACGCTGTTGCAAAGGGTAGGAGCTCCTTCTTTCTTTCTGCTGCATAGAATTCCATTGTGTAAATGTACCATAGTTTTTTGATCCATTCATTTACTGATGGGCATCTTGGTTGCTTCCAGCATCTAGCTATTGTAAATTGTGCTGCTATGAACATTGGGATGCATAGGTTCTTTTGAATTGGTGTTTTAGTATTCTTCTAAATAACAAAACAAAGAAACAAGCAAAATATAACCAAAGACACTGAAATAGAGGACAGGCTGATGGTGACCGGAGGGGAGAGAAGAGGGAATTTAAGGGGGACAGTGGGAAGGGTTCACAGGAACAAACTTAAAGGACACATGGTCATAGACTAAGGGGAGGGTGGTAATGGGAGGGAAGTGGGGAGGGTGGGAGGGGGGACTGGATTGGGAGTAAAAAGGAGAAAACTGTATTTGAACAATGATTAAAAAATAAAAATAAATTTAAAAAAAACCCAAAGTACTAAATAACAACATAATGTTAATTTTACAAAACAAAAGGCCCGTTCATTCCAGACTGAAGGTTCAGGGCAATTGCCCTTGCTATGGCCTTCAGCCATATTCGTGTTAAGCGGCTGGTCACATAACGAAAGTACAAAACTGACACCTCCCCCTTCTTTCCTTCTTCCTATCTTTGGAATGGAGTGAATGAGCTGATGTTTGCTAATGCCTACCAAAACTGAGAAACTGACGCAGAGTTCAAGCCTGATTTCCCCTCTGGCAAGAGCCCGGGTATGCTGGGTGACCATAGCGGTTAAAGATTAATTATGAAACTCTTCGCTCGGTTAAAGTTCACAACTAAAGAAATTGGTGCAAGAACAAATCTTCTTTGTCACAGTTTTTTTGAAATTGAGGTAAAGTTCACATAACATAAAATGAACCACTTTAAAGTGAACATTTCAGTACATTCATAGCGTTGTATGTACAACCACCACCTCTGCCTAGTTCCAAAGCATTTTCATCACCCCAAAGAAAGCCCCGTGCCCACTAAACATCCACTCCCTCTTTCTCCCAGCCCTGACAACTACCAGCCTGCCTTCTATGTATTTACCTATTCTGGATACGTCCTATAGATGGAATCATACATGTGTGGCTTTTTATTTCTGGCATCTTCCATGTAGCGTCATGTTCTCTAGGTTCATCCAGGCTGTGGCATTTATCAGTATGTCCTTTTTATTGCTGAATAATATTCCACTGTACCAGTAGACCACAGTGTATCCATTCATCTGTTCATCGACATTTAGTTCATTTCCCCCATGCAGCTTCTGCGAATAGCGCCTCTGTGAACACGCTTGTACAAGTATTTGTTTCAGTCTCTGTTTGGGAGTCTTGGTACAGTGTTAAGGGCGGTTTGCTAAGGACTATCCCAAATCTTAAAGGCAGTGAACCCCAACTTTCTGAACCTAGAACTGCTGGGCCCGTGTCTGCTGGTGTTCACAGAGTGCCAGGCCGAGGCGTGGGTGCCACCGAATGCCCCCAGGTGGCTGCAGGTAGCAGCCTTCACCTGGGGCGCCCATCTCTCTTCCCCCCTTGTTTGCTCACTCTCCCACTCTTCCTTGCTCTTCACATCCCTTTTCCTCCTTCACTCTGGCCATAAGTTGAGTAGGGGACCACGTGAGCACAGCCTACTGGTGGAAGAAATTCTTACCCAACTTTTCCAAACATTGTCCAGAAACGGATCAAAAGGGCTCAGGACTCAGGCTTTGAGCTTAGGACTCAACAGTACGGTCTTCCTGCAGAAGTACGTGTAACAATTGCCCTTTTGAGGAGTGGCTCAGGTACATAACAATGTTTGCCAGGCGTGTCTGGATTACACATTGTGAGCAGAAACGAGAAGTGCTCCAAGCCCACAGAGAAGTGCTGGACGAACCATGTGCTACGTGGGTGGTTGCTTGCCCTGTCCTGGGAGAAGCCCCATGGCAAGAACACCTTGCCCACTGAGGTTACGGCTGGAACTTATCACCCATGCAGGTTGAAAATCAATGTCCTTGAGACCTTAGGCCTTTCTGAGGGCATCTCGTGACTGGGTGGTGCTTGGCTTTGTTTTCATAGCTTCCCGTCTTTCTCTTGCTGCCCTGGTGGCATTTTCAGTCAAAAGAGAATCGTACGTCTAATCTTGGGACAATCCCTGGGATGTCTGCGTCATCAGAAATGATGCTGAGCAGCCACAGTGGACAGATGCAGACCGGCCGTGCAGGGGAAGGGCCAGCAAAGCAATGGTCCTCTGGGCCTGCCCACCAGCTGGGCTTTCGGAATTGTTAGCTGGGAATTTTGAAGTTGTGAGTGTACTTGTTAAGATAATGGTTTATTCCATCCATTTGCCTCTTCTTTTAGTCATAGTTCTGAAAGCATGCGTGTGAACACACACAGAGTTCTCTGATAGGACCTGAAACCTGAAAATTGGAGCAGGTGACCAAATAGCGTTAAGGTTTTAAGCCAATACTATTTATTTCCCATCAAAGACTCTCCATTGCATCCCAATGAAATACAGGCTTGTTATTATTTTCATTTGTTGTTCAGGGAAATGGAAAAGACGCCGATTAAGAGATTCTTTTGCAAGGCAGTAGATATTGTCTTTAAGCAGATACTGAAGTTCTCAGCTCCTAACCAGTTTTCAGCATCCTTTTTAAAGTACATGTTCTGCTCCATACATGTCTACTCTCAATGCGTGGCATCCTTGCTGTGTATAAGTTACCCGTATCGTTTGCCCTGCTGCAGGCAAGCCTCCCCCGGCCCATCAGACTCAGCTGCCGCCTTCACGCCGTGGTGCTGTGGCACGTTTGTGGGCCAGGCAGAGCCACCCTCCAAGGGCAATTAGCAGAGCCTCAGGCAATCGGGAGTCTCAGACTCTCCATTCTACTGCTTTTGGGTGGGTACCAAGTCTATGTCTTTGATGTTCACCCTCATGCCTAGCAGCATTAGCCATGGGGATTCCTGCTTAATAACTTCATAATCAATTAGGAAGAGAGGAAAGGCGAGTAGCCTGGCTCCTTTTCACTTCCCGTTCAGACTGTAGTCGTGAACATGGGGAAGAAAAACACACCGTTCCAGGCCAAGGGAGAGAGCGTCTTAACCTTGAAAATCCCTAATACTCCTAACGGAATTTTGTGAGCCCCGGTTTAGGGGTCAGAATGGGACATTTCCAATGTGTAAATGGTCTACACTTACAAAAATCACAACCAAAGTAACGGAAATTCTGTAAATAGGCAGGATGTCCACTTAACTGAAGTTCTATGCATATATATATATATATATACACTCTCTCGAAAAGGAGGAAAGGTAGGATCTTTGCCACACATGAAATTACCGAGGACTTGGGGAATGGCCATCTCGGGGCCTCCCCTGCACTGCCCCGGGGAAGGCTGGTCCCTCGTTGCTATTGCAGCCCATGCAGACTTTGTTGTCTGTCGTGCAGTGTTTGTGTTCCAAAGACAACAAGGACCTGCCTTAAAATAGCAGGTCAGAGGCCGCCTGGCTCTGCAGTGTGTGCATCGTGACCGCCAGGACAGCAAAGGGAGCAACTGACTTAAGCAGGGCCGGGGTGATTCTGGAGAGTCTGGTTCAAAGTTACATAGTCAGCAGCCCACAGCCCTGTTAGAATAATTCCAGGCCACTGTCAGTGGATTTGAGAGGTAAACTATTGGTAGCATGGAGACCCCTTTTGCCACAGAGTGGCAACTACAGCCTGTACGAGAACGTGCTGACCCCTCCTCCTGCCCCCGCCCTCAGTATTTGTCTTGTGATGTCACACTGCTGTTTTGGTTAATAGCAGCATCGGATTTCAGAAGTTTAAAAAAAGTCCCTTTAAAAACTAACTCTTGGAAAGTGCTTAGCCCAGCGTATTAGCAGTTTCACATTCTTTTTGTCCTTGACCTATTCTTTCTTTCCGGTTTTATTTTCCTACCTTTTCTCATGGGGACCCCACACTTGGGTATTGGCTGAGGCATGCCAAAAAAGAAATGTGTGGGCGTATTTCAGTGACTTGGTTTAAAGTTCCTTTATTAAGAATGGACTGTGGCCAGGCCCTATTTGTGAACTCACACGTGTCTGGTCTGGAACTGACAACATTGAAGGGCCCGCGCGGAGGGGAAAGAAAGTCAACATTCAACCAGATCCACTGGTCAGATCAACCTTCTCATCACTACTCGATGATGTGGTCTCTTGGCCAAGGAGAGGTTTTTAAATACCCAAATCCTTTAAACCTTAAAGAGTTTAAAATTCTAGGCCCATTCTTATAAAAAATAACGTAAGGATTTTTGTTTAATCCATAGTTTGCAAACTGAAAGGCCCACAAAAATGGCCAGGCTGGTCACCTGGGTGCACGCAGTCAGTGCAAGCGTGACGGCAGGTGGCAGCTGACACGCAGACACTGTGGGGCCATGGAAACGCTGGCAGGCGAAAACTGTCTGTCCTGAGGAAGTAGGCGGCCACCGTGTGCCCCCAAACAGCAATCCCCAGGAAGGGATCCATGTGTCCGAGGCTAATCTGACACGTGTTGAAGGCTTGCGTTTAAGGCAGCTTGGTAACCTAAGGGAATCTGACCCACGTTCAGGTCACGCTCCCCTGTGTCCCTTCTTTCTCTCTCTTTTGGACAGGGCATCTGTTCTCTAGGGTTCTAGCTTCACCATCTTATCACACAAGATAACACGCAATCCAGGTCCTCTCGAAACAGTGGAATGGCAAGACACGATGTCATTACATTCAGGACCTCAGCTTAGCCAAACCATGGAACTGAAATTTGTTCTTTTGCTTTCCTTAAAGCTCCCTAGATTGAGTCCTAGCCAGGCATAGAGTGTGTTGAGTTAATAGGCTATTAAAAGGACACCGCTTGAATATTTTATAGGGTCTCCAAAGTCTTACTCCACTTTCTATTAATAACCTAAATCTGAAATGAATTCATTTCTATTTATTTTTCATTCACGTGTATAGCTATGAACTTTTGTGCTAATCTTTGCTCATGACAAATAGATTTTCTTTTTTATTGTTATTTGTAAAAAAGGATTTCAGGGAAAGCTTGAACTTTCTGGAACTTATATGAGCAACAATTTTAGTACTGAATCTTGATTTTTTTTATTCTGAAATTTTTAAATTTTCCAGTAAAGGAAGGAAATGCTCAACTGATTCAAAAATCTCTATGGACATTTTCTTTTAACATCTTAGTATCTCAGAAAGCATCGATTAAAAAAGGGAAGTCCCTCTCTGGTTCCTTTTATGATTTACATTATTTTCATAATAACGCTCCAGCTGTATAGTTTTACCTTTCACTGAGCCTCATGCCCAAGTTCCATCACAGCTGTTTTTGCCCTTTGACAGCAGAAGAGCCAATAACCAGGGAAGCAAGCCCAAGAATAGAGGTTTAAGCCCATGGAAGCCTGGAAGCTGTAGTGGCCTGGGTTCAAGTGCACCAGAGAACGGAAGCTTCCCACTCTGCGGTTAACTGGACACTGTGGATCTGCGTGGCCTGGGCACAGCCCGGTCCACCCTGAGCTTTAGTTCCCAAGTACAAAAGGAGGCGTTTACATCCAATGGTCTTCAGGGTCTCCCTGGCCCTCAAGTGGCCTGTGATCTGTAGAACACGAGTAATCACTGCCCTTCCAGCTTAGCGGGAGCCCGAAGAGTGGACTGAGATGAGGGAAGTGCGAGACCTTTCCAAAGTTAAAAGCAGAGTAGTAACAATCGTAATGACATTCATATGATGATGATTGTGGAACCAGGGAAAGCAAAACGCCCTCCCTAGAGGCTGACAGTGGGCTGTGGTTACGTGTGAGGGGAGAGGAAACGTACGTTGTGTGGGGTTATTACAACCGTGAGAGGAGCAGACCTTGAGTGCTTGCCGTGTGCCTGACACTCGGCTTGGGGATTTCACACGTTCTCTCCAATCCGCACAACAGCCCCGGAAGGAAGGTGTTGTTAACCTGCCCATTTTACAGATGGGGAAACTGAATTCCAGGTGCTGCCCATCTTGCCCGCGGTTCCTTGGTTCAGTGTCAGAGCTGGAATTGGACGCCAGGTTTCTTTGCCTCCAAAGCCTTTCATCGCAGTTGGTGTGTAGAATTGGAGGACAATCAGTGTATAGAATGGGCCGAAACGAGGAAGAATCTTATTCTCTCCTGTTGCTGCTTTTATTATCCTCCTTCAAAGCTCCCTTTCCTACCCTTCATATTATCTTAGGTGGGTCCCATAGCCTTCTGGTGTCTTGCAGCTCTTAGAAGTCCAGTCTAGTGAGACACTGTATTCTCATGTCTGTTTCAGAGCTGCACCCTGTTCCCAGCTCAGGCCCAACCCAAACTGGAGACCTGCCGTGTGGAGGGGGCCCAGTCTTTTCTTGGATCCTTTCTTTACCACCTTCCTATCCAGCTTGTGGCCCCTTAGGGGTCCAGGCCAGGAGGAGGGGGTTTAAGGTAGAAGGGGAAAGGTGTAACTTTGTCATCAATGGGTTTCTCTTTCAGCTAACACAGGCTGTCTTTTTTTTTTTAATGGGGCACATTTTGAATTCCTTGACAAAGGCAAGCAGTTTCTGGTGGCCCTGCTGTTGCAAATCCCCTGTCCCCTTCCCAGCGTCAGGCCCTGCTCCCTCCTGGTCTCCTCATAGCCAGGCACCTTTCTCAGGTGTTCATGCAGGATGCTCGGGTGTGGGTACCAGTCACGGGACCCAGCGGCATCGCCAGGGAGCCAGACAGCGGAAGCGCACACCTTTCCCACTTCTGTCTTCTCCTTAGCCTGCCGGCCGGGGAGTCTCCTGCGGCTTTCTGACTTGCGGATCTCCCAGATTCAGCAGGCTCCGGATTTTTGATTCGTGAAAGCTTCCCAGCTCCAGGACACTCCCATCAGTCTGTCCCAGGAATCTAACATCAAGCTTCTCTGGGATCCCAGGGCAGCCCTAGGGCCTGAGCGTCCCTGTTTAGTAAACCTCTAGGTGAAGAGCAGGAGGCCAGTCTCCCCGTCTCTCGGGGTCCTCTGATCCCTTCACGCAGAGGGGAGGAAACACCGCCGTGCTCCTGCTGTGTGGACAGCTCCCTGCTGCCTCCCCTCTGTGCCCTTTCCATCTCTGACCTCCGAGGTGGGTGGGCAGTAGCGGCTGAGAGTGCCCAAGTGGGTTCTACTCTCTTTCGGTGAGTCCGGCAGGGATATTCCCAGCGTCCTTCTTTGGAAGATTGACTATGTAGCACCATTTCCGGCTCTCAGGCCATAGCCCAAAATTCCAAGATGCTAGGAAAAGTCTCCTTTCCTATTCTGGCAGCTTTGATCACAGCCGGGTAGCTGCTCTGAAGGATGATTTCCACCTTCACTCGTGGTTCTAGGTATGAGTGAAGCACGCAGGCCTGGGAAGATGGAGATGCATGGGAATTTAGTAACCACACGGGACCTTCCCCAGAGTTCCAGGTCCCCAGCCACCTTCTCCAGAGAGACAGCTTCGTAGAAGAAGACAGCTTTTGGGCCCTTACTCTTCCCAGATGGGAAATTCTAAGAAGGCAGTAATAGTTCTCAAGGAACACAGAGGTATTCAGGTGGACGGGACCTAAGTGCCGCCCAACCGATGACATCTTTCTTAACTTGGAAACCCTGGTTTCCTTCCCGAGGACCATGTGTCACTTTCTTCAGCTTAAATAATTTGGAAGCCCATGAATCCATGGCTCTATGCAAAAAAAAAAAAAAAAGAATCATTCAAAGGAGACAGGCAGAGTCCCTGTGACCAGGGCTCTTTATTGCTTTCAGACAGAATGATAGACACATGCAGCCAGGCGTGCACGGGGCTGTTGGTTTGACTCCACTCCTCGTGTTGAGAACGAGAGGCTGGGGGTGGAGCGTCGAAGGCTGCGGTTGGCTTTTTCTTTTCTCACATTTGGTGACTCTCTGTCCTTTGCCAGCGAAGTTGATTTCCTTGACGCTTGCCCCACAGTCACCTCTTTCTGACTTCAGTGATAATTCCAGTGCCAATCACCAGCTTTCTATATTTACCAGCAGCTGCTTCAGTGGTGTGGAAACAATGTTCTCAACAGCTGAAAACATGAAGACGGAGAGTGGGATGTGTTGTCCTGAACAAAGGGGCTCAGCCGGAGTGAGCACGGAAGGGGTGAACGGTCCAGCCGAGTCTTTTTGTCTCTGCAGCTCTTTTCCCCTTGCCCCAGAACGTCAGGCGTAAGTGGAGAGTATGGTTTTGTCCGGAGAGGAGTGAGTGGGCAGCCCCTGTGGAACGCACCGGAATACTTTGCATCAGCTGGTGTGGGCCAGCACACTCCATTCTAGGAGGTGGTCTTTGCTGATTTGCTGGATTTGCGTTTTAAGATTTGGGGTGCAGAGGCCCATCACAGTCTCTCCTTCCAGCCCAGCCTCACCTGCTGGCTGGCTCTAGGTGGTCGCCATTCAGTGAATGCTTCTCTCTAAACCATCATCAAAATCAGTTACGGAACAGCTGCCCTCCGGGGACACTGCAGGGCCCGGAGGATCGGAGAAGTCCAGGTCACCACCCATGCGTCCAAAGCTTCCCGACTGCCAGGCACTGTGACTAAATGACTGTGGAGAATAAATGGTAGCACATCTGTAATGCCCTCACACGGTGCCCGGTCCATCAGAAGCCCTCCGTGCAGAACGACCAGAGAGGCTGTTGCTGCCCTCCGACTGTCTCAGCTGCTGTCAGAGCTCTGGGGCATCTGGGCATATGGGTGCTTGCGGAGAGAGCAAGGCTTTGCGTCAGGAAACCTGGTCTTTCGCCCCAGTCCCGCCCCTTCCAAGGGAAGGGGAACCGCACTGAATGCCCAGCATGGGCCAGGTGTCTGAGTGCTAGCGAAGCACTTTACGGCGCAGGGTCTCTCCTCTCACAGCAGTCTAGGAAGTAGGTCAGCGTTTCACAGATGAGCAAGTGCGAGTCCAGAGAGAGTGATTTACCCAAGTTAGCATCCAGATCTTCCCAACCCCATAGCCCACATCCTCACTGTCCACGCGCCTTCCATCTCCCCAGACCTCACCTTGGTGCGGGGGAGGCCTCACATAGCTCTGCAAGCCACTCAGGGCCCAGCTGTCTGCAGGTGCAGAGTTGAAAGCCATCTCTCAAGTTTATTTTCTACTTCAAAATATTTTACCAACTACCATCTTCCTTGTTATTTTAAATTTTTACTGCCACCTACTGGTCATGCTGTAATCAGACTCATAAAGAAAAATTTTTGAGTTTCGAGTTGGATTAAAATCTGTCAATTCATTTCACATACACACAAGGTTCCAACCTTTAAAACGTATACTTATGAACGCATGTTATGGTCTTCCATTTTATCTTTAAAGTAAACTACTAGATGTGAGATCCCATCTAGTTGGGATTGTTGGTGAGATGCTGGGATGCACATAAACCCCAGCTTTAAAAAATATATGTGTAAATACTTTATGAGCATATGATACACACTCAGCTTATTATGGGCTATACATGAAGCAATTCAAATCTATAATATTTTTAACTTATATAGAAGATGTTTTCAACTTTATAAATATTTATTTACTCATTTATTTACATTCATATGGCAAAAAATATTAAACAGCACAGAGGATGTGAAGTAAAAAGTAAAGTCCTCTTTCACAGAGGGAGGTATCTTCAGAGTTCTTTTTTTTTTTCTTATCCTCACCCCACGGACGTTTTTGTCATTGCCTTTAGAGAGAGGAAGAGAGAAACACCAGTAGGTCTCCTCCTACACGCCCAGCCAAGGATCATAGGCACCTGGACTGGCTGGGGATTGAACCTACAATCTTTCGGTTACAGGACAGTGCTCCAACCAATGAGTCGCTCCAGCCAGAGCAGAATTCTTACGTTTTTCTTTTAAAGAAATGTTCCGTTCATACACAAGCATGCGCAAACACACATATACTTGGACATCTTTCCATGTCCACAAACAAATCTACCTCATTCTTTTTAACAGCACATAGTTTTCCATTATCAACTATAGTAAACTAATTTACTAGTCCCTCATTAAGGTTTGTATAGGCTATTTTCAGCTGAGTTACAAAAATGCTTTGGGGGATGCATGTATATTCTTCAGGGAACACACATACATACACACACTTTTACAAACTTCATTTGTAGAATAAAATCTTAGATGTGAAATTGCTAGGTCTAAACTCATGTTAATACCCACTGACCAGAGGTCACCAGAAACCATCTGTAGTTTAAAAAAAAGAAAAATCCGGTTGCCTTAGGTAAGGGCGGCCACCAGCCCCTGTGTGTGGTGCCTGGGGGCGCTGCCGTAGGGCCCGGGCTTGTGCGGGTGACGTTAGGGAGGGCTCCAGGTGGCGGGAGCAGCTCTGGCCTGGGCGTTGTCGAGAAGCGGGGGCAGGTCGGTTTTTCTAAGAGGAGAAAATTAAAGTGGGTTGGAAGTATCATTAGTAAATGAGTTGCCGTCACGGATGTGGTCAGAAGACCACATTTTGGGTTCCCAGTGGCCTGGTGTGGACATTGCTTTATTCCGCGAGTGCTTTCTACGATCAGCTGGGGACGACAGTGCTTTCTTCCACTTCCTTGGGTACACCAGTTTTAGACATTTGTAGATGTTTAAGTGGCCTTTTAAAAGGCTGCAGTGCCCTGACTCCTGTGACTCAGTGGGTTGGGCATTATTCCGCAAACCAAAAAGTCTCTAGTTCGATTCCCAGTCAGGGCACATGGCCAGGTTACAGTTGCAGGCCAGGTCCCTACCGATCAATGTTTCTCTTGTACATCGATGTTTCTCTCTGTCTCTTTCTTCCTCTCTTCCCCTCTCTCTCAAAATAAATAAATAAAATATTGAAGAAAAACAAAGGTGGCACCACTTAAGGTTCTTCTGGACTCTTTTAAAGGCTCAATTTCCCTAAACATGATTTTATAATCAGAATAACAATGGAAATTACAATAAGAGCAAATGTTTATAGAGCCACTTTGTGCATGCTAGCCACTACGCTGAAGCCATGAGTTCAGGGGTCCCCAGCCCCTGGGCCATGGGCCAGTACCAGTCTGCGACCTGGTAGGAGCCAGACCGCACAGTGGAAGGTGAGCGGCAGGTGAGCGAGCAAAGCTTCGCCTGTATTTACAGCCGCTCCCCATTGCTCACCTTTCTGCCTGAGCCCCGCCTCCTATCACACGTGGCATTAGATGCTCATAGGAGCTTGAACCCTTCTGTGAACTGCGCATGCAAGGGATCTAGGTCGTGGGCTCCTTACGAGAACCTAACACCCGATGGCCTGAGCTGGAGCTGAGGTGACAATGCTAATGCTGGGGATCGGCTGCAAACACAGATGATCATTAGCAGAGAGGTTGGGCTGCCTACAGACCAGGATAAATTAATGGCTTGCAGACTCATTCCGAAACCTGTCCGTGAGTGGCAAGTGACAATTAAGCTGCATCTGGTGGCAGGCTATAAATCCACACCTCCCCCCTGACCCCCGGTTGAACACTTGTCTTCCATGAAACCGGTCCCTGGTGCCAAAAGGGTTGGGGAACGCTGCATTGATCCACTGAATCCTCAGCGGAGCTTGAGCATAGCACTAATAGCATCCCGGCTTCCAGATGAGGAAACAGAAAGCAGGAGAACCAGCCTGGACCACGTGACTAGCCAGCAGGGACCTGAGCTGGACTCAGAGCTGGCTGCTTCCGGGGCCCACGCCCTTTACTGTGAAGAAGCGCTGTCTCCTTTATCTGACTCATGGGAGTCTGCCCAGGAGAATTTAAAGCTACGGAGTGAAGAGCCATTTAACTGATGATGACACATCTCAGAAGGTCTGGTTTAGGGTGGCAAGAAGCAGAGTCCTGTTTCCAAGGATGGGAGTTGTGAGTCGAGGTCCAGGGGTCCCATGTATCATGTCAAGCGAGGTGTCCGGCTTGAGGGGCCCCACAACTCTCCTGTCCCCACTGAATAAAGGCGCGTGGGAGCCCTCCGAAAGTCACGGCCAAGACACTGTAATTAAATACTCTCCGGGCCAGCTGGAGCACGCAGGGTGTTGAAATGACCTCCAAGGAAACAGACAGACAAAGGACCTCCATCCCCCCTGGATCGACCGTGGTCCAGAAAGTGGCTGCTGTGTGCGGCTGGGGCCTGTGGGGCCCTTCGTCTCCGTGCAGGGAGAGGAAGCGGAGTGGAATGGCACTTAAGTAAACATTGACTGAGTGTGAGATCAGGGCACACAGGGGTTCCGAGCTGGCCCGTGGGCTTGCCTTCAGCAAACGAATATGCAGTAACCGCTGGCTGCTGCTTTCTTCCAGACTGTGCTGGCTGCGGAAGAGACATCAAAAACGGGCAGGCGCTGCTGGCACTGGAGAAGCAGTGGCACCTGGGGTGCTTTAAATGCAAAGCCTGCGGGAAGGTGCTCACCGGGGAGTATATCAGCAAGTAAGTGAGGCTGGGGCCCGGGGAGCCCCTCTAGCTTCCTCTCTGGGGACCCCTCTCGAATCCATCAGATACAATGAGAGACACTCACACCCCACGATCCATAGGAGCTTTTGGCTCTAAAACTCATGCAAAGATTTATTCTCCTACATTTGCCATAGTTTGCCCACTATAAATGCAATGAGATGTTAATCATTGCTTAATTTAACAATTAACAAAGCTGATGCCATATGTTGTAACCAATGGAGCATTCAGTAATTTCACCTTCGCTAAATTTTTCCCCCTATTTGGCACTAGCAAACCTTTGTCCTCCTTCCAGGTCTTGAATATATTTTTAGACCACCCCCCAACCAAAAAAAAAAAAAGGGAAAACCACACAGGCCCTAGGCACTGAGCCCATTAGGGCCGATAAACAAAATAGCTCATCAGGGACTGGGTTTGTGTGAGACTCTCACGCTGGGGTGGATAATAGCTAGAGTAGATGAAACATGTGGGATTTTTTTTGCCTTTGTTTTTGTTTGTTTTTTGTTTTTTTTAATGAGGCCTGGAGAAGCTAGTTCAATGGTTACCTTTTGAGTTAAGGAAGAAAGAATGAGCATGGGGTGGAGGACAGTGGCAATGAGGGGAAAATTTCCCCTGTCTACCTTTTTTTGTGCTTCAAAAAATGTCTTCCAACCTGTCTATATATCAGCTAGTCAAAAAAAAATTAAATGAATTTAACTTAAGAATATAGCTAGTCTGGGCCCCACCTTGCAAAAATCTGCTTCTGGAGCTCTGGGGAGAAGCCGGCACCCCTGGGCAACACCCCACAGTGATACGGTCGCATGGCAAAGTGAGAACAGCAGCTCACACCGAAGGCTGGAGTGGTGCTCTTTAACTTTTCCAGCAGTCGCACGCAGTGATATTTCCACGGTGCGCTGAGACAAGGGAAGGAGCACTTCTCACTTGCGTGAGAAGGCTGGGCCCCTCAGTCCGCTGCTGGCTGAGCACAAGGCGGGATGGGGCGGGGAAGGCGGCGTCAGGGCCTCCCCGGAGAAAGAGGAACGTGAGGCCACGCCTGAAGCCCACGTGGCCCGGTGGCAGAGCAGAACGACGCCCCGTTTTTGTTAGCGAGGGCTCCCGACATCCAGGGCATCGGCCCTGGCTGCCTGCCCTTCGGTGATTTGGCTCTCACTTCTGTGGGGCCCGGAGAACCACAGCGCTGTCTGGGGGTTGTTTGGTTTCGTGGGTTTTGCTCGTGTCGGACCGGATCTCCAGGCACAGGGAGGCTGGTGGGAGGGAAACCCGTCCGTCCACTCGTATCTATGAAAAGGGCTCAGAGAAGTTGGCTTCGGTGGCGCCCCCGCCCCAGCCTGCTCTGGGGTGCTGAGCACGCTTTTGTCTTGCAGGGATGGCGCTCCGTACTGCGAAAAGGACTACCAGGGGCTCTTCGGGGTGAAATGTGAAGCCTGCCACCAGTTCATCACAGGCAAAGTCTTGGAGGTAAGTGCCGGACGGGCCCCCCTCAAAGCCACCCTCATGTTCCTCAGAGGCCCTCAGAAACACGTGAGTCTCTTTTTCCATTTTTTTCTCGCCTGTGGAGCAAAGAAAGTACTTGCAGGTGACCGATCTCTTGGAGAAAATTAACGCGTTGCGCTGTCTTCACAGGCAGTTTCTGCTGACAGTGCGTGTGGAAATTAGAATGGTGGACAATTTGAAGGGAAAAGAAAGAATAATAATGGGGTTCTTAGGAATTACGTGGAAGGGAAGGGTTATATTAGACTGTGTTTAGAAGTCACAAAAGGAGAAATGAAGAGCATGTTAGAGCCACATGCCTTCATGTGCACAGAAGTACACGTGTGCACATGAGTACTCCCATGTGTGCGTGCAGGAGAGCACAGGTGCGTGTATACTCGAGACTGTGTGATGTGTGTGCTCTTGCACGTCCCTGTGCACATGTGAGTGTGTACAGTCTCAGGGAGCAGAGGCTTAGAACACAAGCTAAGAAAAGAAAGGGTGGTGCCAGGTGAAGGCGGGGACTTCTCCGCCCTGAGAAATCCACATCCTGTGTGGCCCAGAACACCCTGTGGCCCAGGCCCAGGCTGAGCTGAAGCCAGTCAAGTTCAGGTATGACTGGCTCACGCCAGTGAGCTCAGTTCCTGCTTTCTCAGCATGGCCCCACCAGCCTCTGGCTCTGGGCTGAGCCAGGCTCCTCTTGAGTGCAAGGCTATCTGAGGAATTATTGGACCAGGGTTCAGAGAGAGAGTCACTGCCTCACATCTCCCAGGCCCCTGCGCTGTTGACCAACGCTGATGGAACAGGCAAAGATGGCCCCAGCACTGGGCTGCCTCTCGGGATGGAAAATGCATACTGAGCAGAGATGGGTCGGGACACCCAGCAGCTGGGAAGGCGACCCACTGGTCCTGCAGCTTGTCACATCTCTGGGGTAGACACCAGGGCTCTGAACCCACATTTGCACTTTCCTGCAAGGCAAGTTTCAGAGACACGGGACATAAATCCGAGAGGCCCCCGGGGTGTCTCTGCGCAGGTTCCGTGGGATTTCACAGCAAGGCCCAACGTGGCCTTCCCCACCCCACAGCAAGCTCTGAGATGCCTTCGGCCTGTAAAACACGGACGGGCCAGCGCTGGCTCTGAGCTGGGAGCTAGTGCAGCGACTTGGATTTGGGAGACGGGGGTTGTCAATACAGCTGCCTCTTACCCAGGGGGCGGGTGTGCCAGGAACGGGGAGCAGCCTCTGCAGAGGCTCAGAGGTGAAGGCAAGCAAGCACAGCACATGCAAGAAGGAAAAAGTCCAGCGGGTGGGCATGCAGGTGTGAGGAGCAGGGCAGGGCCGCGTGAGGACCCCGGAGGTCCCGTTCAGGAGTGCGGGCTCTATCCTAAGGGGAGTGGGAAGCTAGCGGGAGCTTCATGCGGTGGGCTCAGATTTTTGTCTGAAGAATGGATGGTTGTACTCAAATACAAGTACACCCGTGGTCAGAGCAGCTCATTCACAGCCGCCAGGTGGAAACAACCCGGATGTCTGTGGATGAATGGATGAACACAATGTAGCATCACATGTACAAACAACAGAATATTAATAGGAAGGTATTCTGACCCAGGCTACCGCAAGGATGAATCTTAAAAACATGCTAAGTGGGAGAAGCTAGTCATAAAAGGCCTCATACTGTACGATCCCATTAAGAGGAAATAGAAATCCATAGAGACGGAAAGCTGATTGGTGGTCGTCTAGAGATGGGGGAGGGGACATGGGGAGGCATCGTTTATTGATACCCAATTGAGGTGATGAAAGTATTTCGGAACTAGATGGAGGTGGTGGATGCACAGATTGTGAATATCCTAAATGCCATAAATTGTTCCCCTTAAAATGGATAATTTTGTGTTATGGGAATTTTACCACTAATTTTGTTTTTAACGGACGGAGAAGGGATGAGAGTGGAGACAGGGCAGCCAGTTAGGACGTGCGTGCAGAGCGCTGGACGTGAGCAGCGGTGGGCTTGGCTGCAGTGAGACCTGAGAAGAGGACCCCAGGCCTCACACGCACCGCTGGGGTGGGGGCAGAGTCTTTGTGACCTTCTGATAAAGCTTCATCGGCAGCCTGGGTGTGCATCAGGCCCGGGTTTTGGCCCAGGGTGAAGCACATGGCCGGGAAAGCTACTGGGGAAAATGTACGTGACCCACCCAAAGGGCAGCTTGAAGTCCGGCAGTCATATCACAAGATTGAAGGCTCAGTGGCGGGGGCTCCCTGCCTGTCCCCTGAGTGTGTCCCTCATCTGCCACGGAGCCTCCACACGGTCCCCTCAAGCAGGAGGCTAAAGGGGGCCGAGAGCATCCCCAAGGCTGATCTGCCACCTAGGACTGAAGTGAACCTGCTGAGTTGGGAGCAGGGGAAATTTCATCTTAACACAATATCAGGAAACCATCAGAGCCATTCCCCAGATGTTGGGCTGCAGGAAGGGAGGCAGGATGGTACTGGACACGGCCCCCGGACTGGAGACAGCCGTGCCTGCAGGAGGCGCGGAGCGAGACAGCCGTCCCCTCAGTCCACGTGTGGGACTATGGTGCCACAGTGAGCGGGGGAGGCAGAGGGCTGGGGCCGCGGGTGCTGGTCACCTTCAGATTTCCTTCAGCAGCTTTGGGAGGGAATATCTAAAACGAAACTAGAGCCAAGAATATGCCGTTTTAAAGAAACATCTGCTTGCTTTGGGGGGGCCCGAGAGTTGCTGTGTTTTCCGCG
Organism: Phyllostomus hastatus; assembly: GCF_019186645.2. Lineage (NCBI taxonomy): Eukaryota > Metazoa > Chordata > Mammalia > Chiroptera > Phyllostomidae > Phyllostomus > Phyllostomus hastatus. Next base: position 23,757,885 of record NW_025334004.1, on the reverse strand, counting down.
GCTGCCAGGGCCCCTCGCTGCCTTGGCTTCAGGGCTCACCGGGGGCCGTTTGCAGGAGTGAAGGCTTGGACGCTCTCCACGGGCTGCCTTCAGGGGCTGCAGGACCCATTTGCTGTGGGGGGCCGGGTAGGCTGGAGCTCCGCCCAGTGGGTGTGCTGCCCTCCTCAGGTGGGTGTGGGATCTAGAAGAACACCCTGCGTGGGCAGCACACGGACAGGTCGTGCCGGCTCGTGGGCCAGTGTGGCTCGGTTACCCACACAGTCAGGACTGGTGACACTGGGGCCCCACCTCTCACTACCTTTTATTCACTAACCCTGCAGTTAGCCAGACATTATAGTGGTGGACTTATTGTAAACACTGTGATTCTTCCTTTTTGTTTTTATTTTCCCCAAATTTTGTTAATGTGGTAAAATACACATAACATAAAATGTACCGCTAACCATTTTCAGTGCACAGGTCAGTGTTTTAAAGGCATTCATCACGTTGTATGCCCATCACCGCCATCGCCCCCACGGACTTCCACCTCTTGTGAACATGAACCTTTGTGGTCGCTGATTAACTGCCCACTCCCCTCTCCCCTCAGCCGCTGGCGATGGCCATTCTGCTTCTGTCTCCGTGAAGTGGACTACTCTAAGTATTGTATATGAGTGGAAACATACAGTATTTGTTTTTGTTTGGGGGATTTTTTTTGTGTGTATGTGGTTGCATTATTTCACTATGTCCTCAAAGTTTATCCATGTTGTAGTACTTGTCAACATCTCCTTCCTGCTTCTAAGGCCAAGTACTATTCCATTGCATGGGTGTACCGCATTTTGCTCATCCGTTCTGTGATCCTTAAGGTTTTTGTTTTCCTGACTGATTTTTGCATAGAGATTGAAAATGCGTTACTTTCTTGTGTCTGCTCTTAAAACATCAGAAAGTTATCCTTCCATAGCTCTGGAGGCCAGAACTGTGCAAAGCCGAGGAGGTGGCAGGCTAATGCTCCCTCCAAAGGCTCTGAAGGAGCATGCTTCCTTCCATCCTCTAGCTTCTGGTGGCCTCGGCTGCGTAACCCCATCCTCTAGGGACACTTGTCATTGGATTTAGGTCTCACCCAGACCTTCCAGGATGAGCTGCTCAAGATCCTTAATGTAATTCCATCTGCAAGGACCCTGTTTCCAAACATTCACAGGTTTTAAACATGTGACGTGGACATATCTTTTGGGGGGCCACCATCCAACCCACGCCAGTAAACCGGTAACTTACACAGGTGTGACCCCAGTGAGGGCTGGAACTCCCGTGTGGATTTAATTGAACCCTTTCTGAGCACTGGAGGTGCCCTGAGGCCACTTTTCTGGCTGTGGTTTCACCTGAGATGCCCCTGGGCCCCTGAGGGAGCTGTGAGAGGAGCGAGTTCCCTGGGCGATGATTAGGAGGCTCCAGGCTCGGCTGTGTCACCAGTTCCTGAGTAACTTTGGACAGGCTGTCCAGCCTCTTTGAGACGATCTTCAGTTCACAGGCAAAGGGAGTGTCCTGTGACCCCTGAGACCCTGCCCCAATCTAAAATTACATTTCCCCCATTATTCCCTAAGAGTCATAACCTCCACCCATCACATCAGCTTGAAGGGGTGGGCAGGAGAGCCTTCATGTGTTTCAATGGAGAGGGCTCCGGCGGGTAGGGGATCAGAGGTGTGCTCTTGGCTCTGGAACTCGCAGCTGTGTGGCCTTGGGTGACTCTCTCAACTTCTCTGAGCCCCAGTTTGTCCTTAAATACAAGCCTTAAAAATATGTGTGTCAGTCTGATCCATGGACCACTTGACTCCTCAGGCCTCTGAGGATGTGAGTTCCGTGGTTCTCGCATGCTGGCGTGTCTAAGGGATCAGAGCCGCCAGTTCTTGGTCCAGAGGTTGTCTGGAAACTGGTGTGTACCACTCAGCACACAGCATACACTCAACTCAAAGATGTATGTATCCTTAGCTTGCTTTCAGTTTTATTTTTGACAACAACATTCTCTTTTTAGAGAGCGCTTGCTATAAATGGCACATTTTTCAAAGCTTATGCTAATTGCCTTATAAATTCAGGAGTGTTCTGAAGTTGTTTACAGCCTGCCTCCTAATTAAGAAGCCTAGAAGCAAAATAGTGTGAGATGCCGGAGCCTGCCCACAGCCTTCTAGCCCTTTCTCCACCTCTGCCCTCTCCTCCAAAGCAACCTTCCTCCTGCCTTCCTCCCCGCCCCCTCCCCCCTTCTGCTTCTGCAGCCTAATGGCAGGGGAAGCACCTGAGGCTGCAGACGTAGGTCGCAGGTGTCAGTGACATTGCAGGGCATCCCTTTTATATGAATTTCCTTCCATCTTCGGTGGGCGGTCCTCAGAGATCTCCGATTCCAGGACACTGCTCTCCCTGGGTGCAGTTGTGTCCTGCCAGCCTCCTGAAGAAAGAAGACAGCAGTGAATCGGTTCCAAAAGGAAGGCAGCACAGAAAAATAAAGCGAATGTCAAGCTGGAAACTTGTCCCGCATCCCCCCCTCACTCTTGGGCTGTTCCGTCATCTGACCGAGGGTGGACTTCTCTTAGCCTCTCTGCTCTCTTGCACAATTCGCTTTCCCCAGGGGCGCTGTGTTTACGCAGCTCTCCGCCGATTCCTCTAGACAAATGTTCCCATCCACGGGCTCCCCTGGGAGCCCAGCTCCCTCTGCGGGCGGGGCCTTCTGAGCACGCACCTGCCACACCCAACGCTGGAGCTTTCTGGTGCGAGTTCTTCTCTCAGAGACAAAGGACCGCTGTTCCGTCTGCACTCTTGGCTGGAGGAGGAAGGAGGGCTCTGCTTTTCTTGCTCGGGTCTCACAGGCTCCTTCTTTCCCTTCTTCCTCAAGTCACCACACCCAGGAAATCGAGCTCCGGACTTTTCAAAAAGGCTGGTGGCACATGTCTTTATGTGCCACGCGTGCTCTCCGGGGAGGAATGTGTAATGATGTCAGTAACAGCTTGTATACCGCACAGCGTAGGAGAGGGGCCCCCCAACACAGCCCATGGCAAATCCTCCAGCCCACTTCATGCCCTTCCATCCCTACCTACGGGCGTGGCACCGTCCAGTCTTTGTCTGTTAACTTGGAGACAGGGACGAAAGGACAGGATTTAGACTCACTTGAGACACCCCCTGCTGATCTCCTGTAGGGCAGGAAATAGAATCGCAACATGATGCAGCCAGATCCTTGTCCTTGGTTCTCTGAAGGTGGCTTTGTTTTACTTTTGGACTAAGACTGCTCTTTTATAAAGCCCAGGGACAAAAGCTTATGCTATTCCCATGAAACTAACTCGTGGTATAAATTGGAGGCCCTTGTCTCCTTCCTTCCTTTTCCTGCGGGTATTTTAAGCATGTTATGTTGTAATACCCATAGGCAGAGAGCCGGTCTTGCTTTATCGAATGAGAAAAGCCGTGGGTTACCCCACGGCACCTGCATGGCACATAGTCTCTCTGTCACCATCGAAGATATGATTTGCCAAAGACAGGCTGCTGACAACTCCCCCTTTCTTGTTTTGTGCGTGTCATATACGTGCAGAGCAAGGAGGATGACCCATGTTTGTGAAGAAAACTAATTGCATCCCTGTCAATCTCACTGTACTCAGAGGAGTTCGTGCCTTCTTCCACCCAGCTGTGGGTGTTTCTGATGGTCCAGGAAGGGAAGAGAATCAAGTAACCTTAGCATGGGTCGAGGTGGGCTGTGTCCTGGTGGGCAGTGAGCCACCACAATGTCCTGCTCGGCTATATTTTTAATGTTTGCAAGTATTCTCAGAAATATTGAATTCTCACAACAGGCAGTTACGACCTACCCCATTTGCCATTTACAGACGAGGCTGCCAAGTGCCAGAGACTCGGGGGCTGATTAGTCACAGACACACGGTGAGAAGCCAGGTCTCTCGGTTCGCAGGACATAGGAACACACACTCACACACACACACACACACACACACACACACACTGCTCCCTGATCCACTTGGCAGAAATTGTCACAGAAAACGAGTAATTAATGTGCCTCCCCAAATAACTTGCTGAAGGACCCAAATTCACCATTCCTGGTGACGTGGAGAAAGCCTCCCTCATTAGTGGCCCCATCAGTTCTATTTTTAGGACAATAAACATTTGCTGCTTGTTTGATTTACTTCTCACCAGTGGCCCTGCAGGTAGAATCTGTTGTATTTCCAAGCAGTTGCCCCTCCTACTGTTTTTTTTTAAGTTTTTTTAATTGTATTATTGATTTTAGAAAGAGAAAGGAAAGGAGAGAGAAAAAAACATCAATTTGTTGTTCCACTTAGTTAAGCATTCGTTGGTTGATTCTTGTATGTGTCCTGACTGGAGATCGAACCTGCAACCCTGGGGCATCAGGATGACACTCTAACCATCTGAGCTACCTGGCCAGGGCCCTTCCCGTTGTGGGCATTTAAAGTTAATTGTATCTCACGGCCACAGGTTGTCATTGCACAGAACTGTGCCCTTGATCATACAGTTTGACTTGATTAAAATCTTCCCAGTGTGGGAAAGCAAGCTCAAGTTTAAATTGCATGTACAGTTTATGATATGTTGGTGGCAACATCTTATTTGCGAAGAATAACCTGGTGGTAATACTCCTTCCATCCCCTCCATCACTGACAGATTGGGAATTGGCCCAGCAGGGCATAAGCCCCGTTGACATGGAAAATCTATCTGATTCACCCAATGTTATCCACTTTCTCCTACATTAATGAGAAGGGGAAATGAGTTGCCAAGGTAACAGAAGACTCTGTACACAAGCAGTGAAGATTCAATATTTATGAAAAAAAAATCACCCCATTTCCTGCCAGCCCAAATGGAAAAGCTTCCTTCTCCAGAAACTACATTTTAAAAATAATCATATTTTGAGTGAAAAAGATGTTTTGTTTTTTGGTGTTCTTTAACTTCAGAGGGTTTTGCTTATTGCTGGTGACATGTGAGTGTAGGGGGGTGGGGGGAACAGCTGAACTTAGGGTGGAATGTGACTCTTCCAGAAAAATCAGCAAGGAGGGCTGAGCACGTGCTGGTGGCTGAACCCTGGGTGCTGCTGAAGGAAATGTAAGATTTAGGGCTTGCTCTCGGGTAGATAATGCAGGTAATATGGTATGCAAGTCTGAAACTACACCCCCTGCAGTGTTCAGGGGACCCCTCCCCCCCCCCGCCCCTTCCAGGCCTCATGAGTGCCCAAAGCTATTGTGGCAATTTCTGTCTGAGGGTGATTCTCAGTGGTGGTACTGAACTTTAGAAATAAGCAGGACCCAAGAGCAGAGAGACTGCCTGCCTAGACAAATTACACCCCCCCCTCCCCCCAGCACAGCGGAGGGATGGATCTCCCAATCTGGCCACTGCTCTGGGCTCAGAAGAGATGACCCTTCAGAGTTGTCCTCCCTGCTCTGCAGGCCCCACACCCTGGGCCCCAGAAGGGCTCACGAGCCTTCTTGTTTATGGATGCAGGGTGCCAACCCTTCTCCTTCCCGCCGTGCGCCACCCGCTCCCCTTCCTGCCTCTGTCCGCGTCTTCCTTTCCCACTGCAACCCTGGAAGAAATGATTATATCCCTTCTTCTTCGTGATCAAGTCCAAGATGCCCCACCTGCTCTACAGAGGTGACCTTCAGTGAATTCCAAGACAGTATTCATGGTTTCTTGCCAAAGGTCATCGGTAGTTCGAATGCCAAACAAAGGACACACACAGTAAAGGCCCTGGGTTCAAGAGGTTATTGTTAGTTATGAGAAAAGAGGTTGGCTTTGGACCTGGAGGAATGGGTAGTTACAGGCAGGTGAAGGTGGGGAATTCATCCTCGTTTGCTGCTGTTATCGAAGTCTTAGCTCGCCTTTTCCCTCCCTCGTTTGTTTCCTTGATCTGAAACACGTGACTCGTTTTCCCCTTTGGTTTCACTGCATGCTTGTAATGTGCTGTTCTCCGTTTCAAATCATTTTTGTAAGTAGTCAGGTTGTAAATTTTAAAAATTAAAAAAGTATATACATCTTTCCATTACAGACCAGCAAGATTTTAGTTTAATTTTAAAGTGGATGGGCTTTCGTGGCCTCACCTGGGTCCAGTCTCCATCTGAAAGTTTGTTTCAATTAGAAAATGCTTGCCTTCCACTTGGATCTGCCTGCCTGGCCAGTGACAGATGGGGACAGAGATGCATGGCTCAGAGCCGGCCTTCCTCCTAGAATCTAGGCTGTGCCGCTGGTGGGCATTAGGACCACCCTGTGGGTCTGACGCAGTCTTCTCCCGCTTCTGGATTCGTGCCCACTCACACTAAAGGAGGTCGTCTCTGGCTGCCTCTGTTCTATTTTGTTCTAGTCTTTTTGCTCATGTAGCTTCTTTCAGTGTGCATTTAAATTGAGGGACGCATTGACAAATGGCACCATCCAAAGGTCACCAGGACAACTTCTGTTCTGGGCACAGCTTTCTCCAGGTAAAGAGGTAGGACGGCCCCCGGGGCCCGGGAGGTGATCCGTGCTCCAGGCGGATGGGAGCTTTGGGTCCCAGTGTCCGTCAGCGCGCTGCAGCCCTGCGGCCAGTCCTGCTGGGGACCGGCCTCCTCCCCTCTTGTTTTCCACCTGAGTGTGCTGGCTTCCTGGACCTCACGGCCTCCCACCTTGGAGGGATGTTATGCCAGTTCCAGCAGATGGACCTTCATAGAGTGGGCCAGCTGGTCGGGGGAGTGACGGTCTGAGCTGGTGCCCTTCCAGCCCAGCGGAAATGACCGGGTGCAGTAATTCCAACCCTGTAAGGACACTTCACGGTAGCCTGTCACATGAAAACTGTCTACACACCATTCTCATGGTCCTGCAGCAAACCTCAAAGCTGTAGGCCCCTTAGAAATACAGAATCTGGAATGTGGGAGCTTGAAGTGGCCTTAGGTGAGGTGGGAGGGAGAGTGGTGAGCAGAAACAACGGATGCAACCAGACACCCCAGCATTCGGTCCCCGCATCTATATTTGGAGCTGAGCCGCGGTCAGCAGGTTGTCTGAACACTCTGAGCCTCGGGGCCCCCCTCTGTGACATGTGGACAATAATACGCACCTCTGGACAACTTAAATGAGGTACATGAATCCGGGACAGTGCCTGACATAGAGTGTCAAAAACACTTTTTCCTATTCCCTTCATTTATAAAAGAAGAAGTGGATTTTGTCAAAAGCCCACTATTCCAAACTTTCTGTCCGAACGAAGGAGTCAGGCCCGCCTTCATCAGCTTGCTCCCTCACCTCTCTGGCGTGGCTGCCCGTGATTGTTTCAGACGCACAAGTTAGCAGTCGTGTTAATAGTCATGTTGATTCTCTGGTTGAAAATTTAACCACTTCAATCACTCACCTTTGGAGATTCACATGCTTTTATGCCCATGAATTCAATCTACCATTGCTTCAGCAAGAATTTTCTTTTACTTTTCCCCAGGCCTCTGGCAGCTGCTACATAAAGATGTGTCCACAAATGATTATTTTCCCCATTGTGCATTTTTGCCTTGTCCTGGCGCCAGAATTCTTAAAGATTCCACATACTGTTTGGGCATAAATTCTCATCACCCTGTAAATACCTGCTCCTTTGACTCATGTGGGAAGTACATACCCCCGAGCCTTTCTGCTCGTGCTCATCTTGGTGCGTTGACCCGAGTATGACCTGTGCCAGTTTGAACCCTGGAGAATTTGTGCTGTTCTGTTTGATGTAATGCCCCCACATTTGCCAGGTGGGGCCTTGCGAGTGGAAGGTGATGATGAAGGTCTCTTGGCTTCTGTGGACTGAGAAAGTTCCTGTATCGGCTCCCTGATATAGCCTGAGTCCCTCTGGCCCAGATGATAACCATCTTCCCCTTTGATTAGTGCGAACTGTGTGTGCCTACCTTGCAGCTCACCTGGGCGAAGTGTGATCCAGTGGCCTTCAGTAAGTTTACAGAGCTGTGCCACCGCCGTCACATCCCACCTTTAGAACAACTCCATCCCCTCAAACAGAAGTCCGTGCCCATCCTTTGATTCTTTGCTCTCCACCTTCTTTCCCCAAGTCACGTGCGTATGGACGTTCGGGGTCAGAAGGACTAGGAAGGCCTCTCGTGGAAGCCCACCGAGGCCCGACCCAGCAGGCAAGTTTCTTAGACCTCTTGACTCCACCTGGCGGCGATTTAGGGCTCTTGTCGTTGAGAAACTCACACAGCTGGGGATTTGTTTGGTAAATTTGAACCTGAACCGTCTTCTTTCTCCCCATCCTGGGAGACGTAGAGGTGGTTCAAGAAATCAAATCTGAGAGAGGAGCCAACGCTCCAAACGTCGGAGGGAGGGCCGAGGATCAAGTCTGGGCAGCAGTGAGCTCAATTCTAGCCGTGTGACGGGGGGCCTGTTGACGTCCCCTGCACTCCTCCAGCAAACAGCAGACTGCCCGCTAGGGTCCCAGACAGGAGGCCGAGCTCTGGGTTACAGGGGTAAAGGTCCAGTCCCCAAGTGCCAGGGTTCCACAGTCCAAGGCTGGGCTCCTGAAACCACTGTGCGTGCGCATCACTCCAGTATCTTGTTTAAAGTATGGATTCCTGGGCCTCACCCAGAGATTCGGAGTCAGGGGTCCCAGTGGACCCTGGGAATCTGCATTTAATGTGCTCCCCTCCTCTGGGTGATTCTGGGGTGGGGCTGGGGCCTGCGGGAGCCAACAGATTACACTTGGAGGAACGGGCCCTGCTGGAGTCTGGCAAAGGCCCATTCATGGAGGCTTTTGACTCCTTGGAGGAAAAATACACTAGAAATTTGGCTAGAAATTACACTAGAAATTCCTCCTGTAATTATTCTGATGTGCAATCCAGCAGCTTCCTCTTCCTTTTAGAAGCAACACTTTGTTGTTCAAAAGCAAATAAAACCCTTACATTGCCTCAGCAATATTCGGGATCGCTTCCAAACCAGTTTGGAAAGATGACACACACACAAAGGGTCTTTTCATGAGCTGGTCTTTAGGGGCAAATAAGTAATCTCCGTGAAAAATGTCCTTAAATCACTTTGCTCTCATTAAAATTTGCGACAGCTGTAACAGAATCTCTCCCTAGTCCTGTGAAAGGGGCACATAGGAAAGGTGCTGAGCTGTCACGGTAGAAGGTTCTGGCTCCTTCTCTCCATTCACATGTATGAACAGCCTGGGACTTCACCTTTGGTCGCTGGTTCATCTGGGACTTCTGCAGGATCGTTTAGCTGCAAGTGAGGGAATGTGTCTGCAGTGTCTGGAATGTGGGTATCTAATAATTTTTTTTCCTGTAATCAAAGAGCAGAATACAAAATGTGCCAATGGTATCAATCACGGAAGCTTGATACTTAGTCTTTTGGGGGGTCACGTTTTCTTAAAAAATGATGAACACGAATATTGTGGAGAACGAATTCCATTGTGGAGTCGCACTCCGGTTTATCACAGGTGCGGGAAGAGCTCCCCAGCGGGTCCCTGGAAGGCGGTGGCTGGGAGAAGCTGCCAGCTCCCCGACAGCGGTGCTCAGTCGCACACCTTTCCATCACCTCGAATCCCAGAAAGAGACTTAAAAAGCAAAAGACAGGTGTGTCCGTTCAAGCTTCTGCCTTGGGGACAATTACTGCCTGAGTCCTGTTGCAGACAACTGCGAGTGCAGGTGAAAAATGGTACTTTCCCCACCTGCGTTTAAAACAGGAAACCTACCCCCCTCCTTTCTGGTAACATGGACTAGCCCATAGTAGTTGCTGGTGCTTTCGCTAGTTAGTAAGTGCAGGAAGGAGAGGGAGGCGGGAGGGCGCCTGTCCCTCTCTGCTCTTTCTTTCTGGTGTGTGTGTGTGTGTCTGCGGAGAGGCACGTATTCTCTCCCAGCAGCAGAGAGGACCGCGTGTGTAACCCTGGTGGGCAGGGAGCCCCCATCGGCCGGGCTGAGGTCCGGCTTTTTCAAGCCTCTTGCCGGTGTTCTGAGTTTGCAGCCTTGAGGAGTTCGCCAAGGAACAGAAGTAGGAGGAGGAAGCCCTGGCATCAGGTAAAGCAGGCGCTGCGTGAGGCGCCTTTGCTTTGCAGGAGGACGTGAAACTCCCGGCTCCCTTGGCGACCTCGGAGCCCCCAGGGCCCTCCAGAGGTGGTCTGCCGGATGCTGGCGACAGAAGCCCCTTGCACTGGCCTGAGATAGATTTGACTTAAACTTTCTGTTTTTCTTAGGCTACACCATGAACTATGGAGCATGTTTTTCATTGGTACGGTACTGGAGTGAAGAGCAGGTACTGGAGTGAAGAGCAGGTACTGGAGTGAAGAGCAGGAAAGGCGGGTGGCTTGACTGAGAATTACAGTTTAGAGACCTTTTAAACGCTGTGTTTCTTCAGGCTGCTGTCCCCGAGATTGAAGGGAGAGTATGGTTTCAAGATTTGTTTTGTCTGTGGTTTGTGGAGCTCTGTGGAATTTATATTCGAAATGAAAGGACTTTAGAGTCATTTTAGGGGATTTGGTGGGAAAAGTAGCCTGGGGAATTGAGCAGATTTATCTGCTACTCTAAATGTGTGGGATTTTATTTCTTTCTTTAGGAAGTTCCCCATGAATGAAAATGAGGAAGCGAAACTTTCAGGTGTTATTCATATTTTACAGCTACAGGTTGAAAGAGGCTGGTTGTTGCTTCTTTTACCATCTTTGGGCAGGAAATGAGAGAAATCTAGAGAGACGTACTTGCCTTGAAAGGAAAACTAGTTTTTCTAAAAACCTAGTTATTAATCAAACACGCTTCAAAGTTTATTTTTTAGGAAAAAAAAACATTTTAAAGCATGCTGTGCTAGCACTAAAGAAAGCGTGAGACAAGAAACATCCTCTCAGCTGTGAAAGAAAGAGGTTTATGATTTGGGAAAGTTGAAAAAACAAAACGAGTAACCAAAAACCAGCAGGGAGGGCGGCCGCCGTGGCCACAGCCGCTCCGTCTGGGGTTGGGGGTTTAAGAGCCTGTCTAGCCCTATTCTCTGAGGCAGTCTCCTGGGGAATGTTAAGAGCATGTGAAGTTATTTAGATTATCCCAACAGGTTCTGACAAGTAAGTGAACATAACTAATTAAAATGTAATTGTTGCCATTCTATAGTGGATCAAAAGACTTGTTGAGTCAAGATCTCCTTACAGAATAGGTGAATTTGCCACGGCTCATTGGTATACATCACCTCCAAGTCGGCTTTTTAAAGGCTGAGCGTGGTGGGGCCTTGCCCAGCGGCTCCTTCTGTAGCGCTCTGAATGCGAGTTTTAACCAAATGCTCTCACGTGGGTCACTCAGGCACGTTTCGCTTGTCAATGACTTGAGCGCACCAGCGGCTCATCCAGCTGGCCCAAGGACTGCCATATCACAACAACCGAGTGGCAGGTTTTTTCCCTCCGACCCAATTTAAAAGGATGCAAAGTCCCAAACTCTCAATACTTGCTCCCAACTCTGCAGATGGACCATCACGATTTTGCCTCCTCCGGGCCAGGGATTCGCAATGTTGGCACGGCTGACATTTTGGATGGGGTGTTGTCTTGGGGGGCGCCGGTCCTGCGGGATGTTTGCCAGCACCCCCAGCCTCCGCCCACTAGATGACAGTGGCACCCCCTCCCCAGTTATGATGACCCAAAATGTCTCCAGGTGTTTCCAAATGTTCCCTCTGGGGCAGAGTCACTCCCCCGCTCCCTGGTTGAGAACCAGTGCTGGAAACAAAGAAACCACTTTGGAAGCCTCACCACGCAGGGGAGGAAGGGGGGGCGGGGGCAGGGAGGGGGTGAAGGCTGGACCCCAAGGGAGGACTGTTGAGTCAAAGAACCGCCACAGGACAGCTGGGTTGCCGTGACCATTTTGGTGTTTGTTTTGTTTTGTTTTGATTGAAATCCCATCTTGGGCTTGGTGGGGAGCAGGGGTTAAGCACTGTTCTGGATGTACCTTCTGCCCCCGCCCCGCCCCCGTCCCGCCCCCACCCCCCGCAGAGTCCCTCACGGGCCTTACTGGACACGGTGCCACGGATAGCCATCAACCTTCTTTCTCTAAGTTGAATCCTATCTTAAATGCATCCCAGGAATGTACTATTTTTTTTAATCTCACATACTAGCCCATTTTATAAAGCAAATAATTACCCACACCTTATCAAGTCTATAAATATAGGTTTTTTGATATGTGGGCTTTGCGTAAATCTGGGCACACCCATTTAATTTTTTTTTCCCCTTCTGGAACCTGCTGCTGAATGCTTTCATTTCTTTTTTCCTCCCCCCCACCCCGTACCAATGGGTCTCCAGCTTTCTGATTTCCTAGGAACTGGGTCTCATTTGCCAGTGGAATAGAACAGTGCCAGCCTGTTTCCAATTCACAGACAGCAGTAAAGACGACAGCTGGACACTTTTCCCACCTACACGCTTTCCTACACCTTTAGCGTCTGCTGGTGCTGCTGCACTCTCAGAGGTTAACAGACTACAAAACGAATAAAGTCGTGGTGAGCAAACTGGTGTGAAACACCTGGAACAGCCAGTTTGGCTTAGTTCCACTTCTTTTGGTGGCCTGTGCTCCAAAGTGTGGCTATAAATTTCATAAGTATACGTTCAGGACCTCATAAAACAGTCCTCCCTTACAAACAAGTCATCCACGTTACGTTTTCATGGTGTTTCTCCAGGAACATGGTACCTTGTCCTAAGCGCCGTGACTTTCAGGAGCTGCCGTTCTCCGAGGGTTCTTCCTGAGCCCAGTTTGGACGGGAGGGGCCCCTTGGCTTTGCCTGAATATTTTGGGGAACGCCTCTACTTGTTGGGGTCCACTGTTGGCGACAGGGTTGGACTGGCGCATGGCGCTCTCAGAGAGTAATGTTTTCTCTCTTGGGGAAGCAAACCCCCCTTTGACCTCTCTCTGGAGCTCCCAGCACATCGTACACCATGTGCTCTCCTAGAAGCATTTCCTCCTTGTTAAAATCTACCCCTCACTTAGTAGATGTAGGACCCATAAGTGCAAAAAGGGCAATAGTACGTTAGATCTAGTTTATCCCCCGGATGCAGCACAGCACCTGCCCACATTGGTTGCTCAGTAGTTAACATCAGTGATTCCCACCAGGGGTGTCCAAACTTTTGGCATCTCCGGGCGACACTGGAAGAAGAGTTGTCTTGGGCCACACATTAAATACGTGTGACACGTAATCACACAAAAAATCCCATAATGTTTTAAGTCAATTTAGGATTCTGTATTGGGCCTCATTCCCAGCCATCATCGGCTGCATGCAGCTCGTGGGCCGCGCCTTGGACACCCCTGCATAGGAAGACCACCTGAGAGCTCGGTCTGCAAGGAGCTCACATTCTGCCACCCACGCCCTGTCCACATAGTCCATTCTGTGTACTTTTGTCCCCCAACAGGAGAAATCCAGTCGTTATTCCAGCAGCTTTTAGTGCTTGAGGGATTCCGACCAGAGGAATCTTGTGAGGATGCAGGAAAAGGGGGTCTGTGGTTTAGAGAATTTGGAGAGGAAGAGCTTTCTAAATACCTCTTCTCAAAGCCCAGAAATGTAAGTCCTGCTGTTGTACCAACCCTAGAATTGGACCAAAAGGCAAAGCTTTCCCAACCTCTTTAATTAAGAAAAAAAAAAAAGTATCCAGTCAAAAGAAAGAACTTGTAGAGCACGAAGAACAAATAGGCCGTATTTACTCTACAGATGAAGTCTTAGTGTTGGGAGTGTCTTCCTGGGAAATCAGAAGGGTGCTGGCCCGCAGAGCCCAGCATCCGGAACCAGGTGTCAGGCCCCGGGCATCCAGAGGAGGAGACAGCTGGAGCCGGGAACTCTCCTGGAGCCGGCAGGACAGAAAGTGCTGTAGTGTGAGAGAGAGAGAGGCTGAGGCTCCCAGACGCGCACCCCCCACCACCATTTTCCAAGCACAGTCCCTGGTGGGAGGCTCCGTGAGCAAGAATGAGTCTTGCCAGGCCTTCAGCTGCAGAGGCTTCAGGGTTTCCGGTGTGGCCTTTGGGAGGCGGGGCAGGGGGGTGCACCCCTAATAAATGGGGAGGGCAACGGCTGCTGCCCAGCGCAGGAAGCTTTTGGCAAATGCAGGTCTGAGTCCTCCTCGGCATTGCTGGTTCACATCAAGGTTTTTTCTCTTTTCTGTTTTTGCTCATAAACAGTAGATGAATCAGGCATGTTTGCTTACACTTGGGACAGCTTTTATCTTTCCTTACCGCTAAATAATAATTTTGTTAGTTTGTCTCAGCTCTCTGCAGCTGGCTCCTTGCATCCGTGCTTATACCTGTGCACCTTGTCCAAATAAACATACTTGAAAAGGTAGAGAAATGGGTCTTGCCAAGTTTAGAACATCCTCTGACAGAGTTTAAGCCCAGCTTTCTGCTTTGTTTTGGCAGCTTGTTTAGGATGCAGCGTGTATCTGGTTCTGGCGACAGATTAAAGAAGGTGTTTGTTCTTACATAACAAAGTTTAGGGACTAACGACTGGGTGGGGGGTGTGGATTTTCAGTCTTCCTTTGTGTTTTTTAAAGCGTAAGACAAAAATATGTGCTTGACTGGGTTTTTGTTTTGACTTTAAACCTCAGAATTGGAAACACCTTATCTTGGCTGACACAGCCCTCTGTGGTTAAGCTCCTGCTGCCCACCCCTCCCCCTAACCCTAGCACCACCGGCATCTCTCCCCTCATTGGCTGCAGCCCCACTGGCCTTCCTCTGTGCCGCAAACACCCTTTCTGCTGTCCTGGCATCCTCACCAGCCAGCCGGTCTGTTACTCCTTGGAGAGCCTCCCCATCACCCCAGCTGAAGTTGCCTCCAGCTACCCAACCTCCAGGTCATCTTCTGTGTTGTGGCTCTGTTTTATTTTCCTCATGGCACTCCCTCCCCCTGCCACTTCTCCCCCACCCTCCACCCCCGCAACTCCCTGACCCACTCAAGTTTTTGTGTGCGTGCCTGTTTTCAGCCACTTGTTGCTCGTGGGTTAACTTCATGACAGGGGCTGCCATATCCCCAGCACCTAAAACATGATCTCAATAAATGGATGTGTGGATGGATGGATGCGAAAGGAGGGAGGGAGGGAGCGTGAGCTGTCTGCCTAGTAAACGCCTACTCCCCTTCAAGTCCAAGTGCTCCTCTTCCGTGATGCCCCCCTGACTCCCCGAGCAGGAGTGTCACGCAGTAGTGTCAGTCAGTTTTCTCCCCCAGCCCCCCTCACGTGGCCCATGACACCAGCCGTCTTACCCTGTTGCAGCAGCCGTCTTACCCTGTTGCAGTCTCGTGCTTCTGCATCAGCCACCCGCTGCAGGGGAAGCTTCTTTTTTTCTTTTCTTATGATTTTATTAATTTATTTTTAGAGAAGGAAAGGGGGGGAGAGAGAGAGGGAGGGGGGGAGAGAGAGGGGGGGGAGAGAGAGAGAGAGAGAGAGAGGGAGAGAGAGGGAGACATCAATGTGTGGTTGCTGGGAGCCAGGGCCTGCAACCTAGGCATGTGCCCTGACTGGGAATTGAACCTGGGATGCCTGGTTCGCAGCCCGCACTCTATCCACTGAGCTACGCCAGCCAGGGCAGGGGAAAGCTTCTTGAGGGCAGGAATATCTAATACAGGGTGATTCTGGTTGTCATGATCGTTGGTTCTTACTGCCTTAACACTTTATAGACCTATCTCTTTGTTCTGAAAATGAGACAACCGTGGCACAGAGCAGCTTGCGGGAAGGCACACAGGTGATGACCGTCGGGACAGGATTTGAAGTCCCGGATGTCTGACTTCCAAGCCCGTGTTCCGTGGCCTCTTTCTTCCCCTTCTCAGGTGACTCACAGGCCCGCCATGGGCTTGGCCCAAATGAATGAAACCTAAGACCTCACCTCCTCCCTCTCTCCCTTCTATGTTGCTTGTAAATGTTTATAACATCTGTAATATTCTATAAATATTATAAATATGAGCTTATTAATTTATCTCTAAAGACACTAGCCAATATATTTTCAGTCACTTTTTTTTAACTGACAGGGTTTAATGGATTGTTTAAACTCCTATTTTTATGATGTAAGCAAATCTATGAGTAGAAAGTTCAGCTGCTGCTGTTAAGTGACGTGTGTGTCCTTTCACTGAGGTGGTCCCGCCGGGCAGCCTAGGAACCAGTTCTCCTGTCTTTAGTTTCTGCAGAGAAAAACATCCTAGCAGCCACAGGTAGACATTTCAAGTGGAAAAGACTAAAACTTCAAAAAGTCTTAGCATTTCACCTGTATTTTTGACCACGTGCTTCTAACCCCCTGCACCTCCTCGGCACGAGCGTCTGTGAGTTGGGCCCCGGGCTGTTCCACTGGTGAAGCAGACAGCCAAGCTCCGAAGCCCTTGCCGACCCATCAGTGGGATGCTCTAGGCCAACGGCAAGAGCGTGAAACTGCTGACTCCACACAGAGCGGAGGGGAGGTTGTCGACTGTGCGTTCGCCCAGAGGGTTCCGCCTCCGCCCCGTGCCCTTGCAGTGGCGTCTCCAAGTAGGAGAACCAGGCAGCCGGTGGTGGCGTCAGATGCGGGCCCCTCGTTGTCTGACAAGCCCTGATGACAGCTCCTACTTGACAGAGTCTGCAGCCTGGTCTGGCGGGTCCGTCAGAGCATTCCTGGGCACGTGGCCAAGTTTCACCCAGGTTTGGGGCCAACCCAGCCTGTTCCCACTTTCCTCGGTGGGAGGCATGGCAGGCAGGAAGGCGGTGTCCACGCGCTATGTGTGGATGTGAGGAAACTCCGGAGGCCCCCAGCACTGGTAGTATGATCGCTGAGAAGTGCTCAGTGGTGGCTCGTGTAAGGGGTCTGGAAGGATCTGGGCGTGAAGCTGAACATGTCTTCAGCTCCTCTGTCCTTCGCAGAGGACACACCACTCCCCAGCCCTTTAACCCTCCTGACCAAGGTTGGAGGGACTTGGCCATTTTGACACAACTTCTCAAATGGCAGAACCGCTTGAGATGGACTTGCTAATAAATGTCTTAGGATGGGCAGTGTAACCTGCTATGCAAATGAGAGTATTGGCAAGGAGTGTGGCTAATTGTTCACTCTTGCCACTCCCAGCCCAGAGCTATCTGGCAATGGCGGATCTTGCCTAATGTGAATCACACCAGAAGCTACAGCTCAGCTGCTGCCCAGGCCTGGCCGTGCCTCAACCAGAAATAGCTCTTCTCTGGTTTTCTGCATTAAAGGTAATTCCTGCTCGAGACTCCGAGGACTATCGCAGCAGGAAAGTTCCATAAATTTAATTTAGTCTGACCTTCTTCAAGTCGAGGCTGTTGAGAGCCAGAAAACAGAAGGCACAGCCTCTTGATGGGAGAACCCAAAGGCAATGTCAAGAGCAGTTCAGAGCTCCACCACCCCTACAGCCCCCAGGATGTCCCGTTCAACTGCTTCTCTGCTCATTATACAAAGAAAAGTTATCTCCAAAAGGTTGGGAATATTACAGCCATCATGTGGAAGCAAGATGTTCGGGAATTGAGTGAATTTCTCTGAGGCGTTCAGAGGGTATTCAAGAAGGTTCCACTCCAGTTTGAGTGCCTTCCCTTTCCCAGGCCATGAGGTCCCGTCTTCACACCCCGAAATCTCCCGAGCTCCCACCTGCTTCCAGGAAGGTAGCTAATGGTTGCCCAGCGACCCCCTGCCACTGTCCAAGCAGACAGTTTCTCCAGATCTCCTTTACAAAGTCATGCGTGCACACCGTAAAGAAATACATGAATAAACAAATAGGTACATCACATACAATCACACAGAGCAGAGGGCAGCGAACTCTTTTCTGTAGCAGGCCAGACAGTAAATATTTTCCAGCTTCATGCCATGCTCTTTCTGTCTCAACTATTGACTCTGCTATTGTAGAGCCGGAGCAGCCATTGGCTCCATGTCAACAGATGGATGTGACTGTGTTTCAATAAAACTTTATTTATAAAAGCAGGTTGTGGGCCAGGTTTGGCCCATGGACTGCAGTTTGCCAGCCCTGGTATAATGTAAACATTTCACTTACTCCACTCCCCAGAGGTAGCTATTTGGAGAGTCCTGTCTGTATTCTCCCTGGCATGTATAGAGGTGCTAGCAATGTGGAGTTTAGTCACATGAGTTTTGTCACACAGAATGTATAGTTCTGTATCTTGTTTTTCTCCTGTTTCCTTCTCACAGACACACGTGGGTCTCTGTTCTCTCCTGTACAAACGGGACTGTGTTGTGCATATTGTTTTGCAGTTTCCTTTTCTTCTCTTGGCAGTGACTCAATGTCACTGCTTATAGACTTATGACTTTTTAATAATGGCTACATAGCGGCTTCATTCTTTACTTGCCATCAAGAAACTATACCTGATACAAAAGGATAGCTATAAATGTAAATGACTACCAGGTGACCGTCAGAGTTGATGTCATTCACTCCATGTGTTCCCATATGTCTGCGTAGCACTCCCTGTTGGCCTTTCTTTATAAAGGGGGGACCGTCTCAGCTTAACTTATTCCCAGCTGGGCATTGCACACAAGTGGCAAGTTACAATTTTGCATGATCTTGAAGGGTCCAGAGCAAACTGTAGGGTTATCATCATGGTTGAGGAGATGTTTGTGAAATCTTGGAAATTCCAAGTTTTCTGCAAAGCTGTAGAACGTGCATCATGGTGAACAAGGATAGACCCCACACCACACGCTGGGCCCTCCCTTTAAATTCATGCATTTGGAGAGGCCCTGTGTTAGTTTCCTAGGGCTCTGTAACAAAATAGGAATTTGGTGGCGTAAAGCAACAAAGGTTTACACTCTCACAGCTCTGGGGTCCAGACAACAGCAACCAGGGTGCAACGGGGTTGGTGCCTTCCAGAAGCTCTCGCGGAGAACCCATCCCATGCTGTCTTCTAGCTTCAGATGGCTGCTGGCCACGCTGGGGGTTCCTTGGCTTGGGGACGTGTCAGCCCTGCCTGCCTGTCTTCACACGGCCTTGCTCTCTGCGTCTCTGCATCGACTTCCCCCTCTCTCAGGAGGACTTCTTTCTCATGGGATTTAGGACCCACCCTCATCCAACATGACTTTATCTCAAAATCCTTTCGTGAGTCACATCTGTAAAGACCAAGGGGTACATACGGAGGTTCCAGGTGGCCTTATCTTCCGGGGCCATGATTCAACTCCCTTCATGTCCCCCGTCTAAAACTCAGTGCCCTTCTTTCTCAGGCTTCTCCTTTCTGCGAGGAAAGGGGGAGGGCTTCACCCTGGGAGCCCCAGGAAGGGCATCTGCACCCCCACCATTTGCAAGTCCAAGATCAGAAGCAGAAAAGCACCGGCCAGAAGGGCCAGAAGCGCAGAGCTTCTGGGTGTTTTCTCACCGAGTTCCTCAACGTGAGACACTACTGAGGAAAGTGCTTTGGTACCAGGAGTGCCTGGTACTTTGATTGCCAGCCCTGGGAGTTCCCAGTTCAGTCCGTGCCTACGGAGTGGCAGCTGTCCCCAGTGTTAGCCAACACCCACGGCTGAGTGTTGTTTGACCAGATGATGCAGTGTGAGGCTCGCTCGGATAACCAATGCCATGCACTCGAATAGTTTCTCAGGGGAAATTGTGTTACTGCAAAAACAAAGGATGGCGGTTGAGTATTTGATTTATTTTTAATAGTTGGAGGAAACTGCTGTTATTTGTGTTGCACAGGGTACTTGGAGGCAAGAAGGTTTTAGTGTTTTAAACTGGGGAATGCCTGTCCACTTCAGACTTCGAGACAGCGCCTGTAGTGACAAGTGACAGAAACTGACCTCAAACCAGCTGTACTAGCAGGGCTGCTATAACAAAGCACCCGAAGTTGGTGGCTTTGAAACATCGGAAATCTGTTCTCTCGATGTTCTGGAGGCTGGAGGGCTGAAACAGAGGCGTTGGCAGGGCCAGGCTGTGTCTGAGGCCCCTGGAGCGGGGTGTGTTCCTTTAGGCCTCTTTCAATGTCTGGTGGCCCCAGGCATTCCTGTGGCCACATAACTCCATTCTCTGCCTCCTTGTCACTTGGCATGTTCTCCTTGGCTTTCTTCTTCTTATGAGGACACCAGTCATATTGGACTCAGGGCCCAACCTTCTCCAGTATGCCCTCATCTTAACTGGTTATATCGACAGTGCTATTGCCAAATGAGGTCACCTTCTGAAGTAGTGGGGGTGAAACGTCAACCATATCTTTTATGGGACCCAGTTCAACCTGTAACACCAGCTGAAGAAGAATGGGACTAACATCACCAAACTGCTGCAGGGGACAGGGGTGACTGAAGCCAGGGCCTCAGGTGTCATTAGCGTGCCCTCAGCTCTGTTGGCTCCTTGGTGTGTGTGTGCATCTCCCCACGTGAAAAGGGTGAAGCCACAGAAGTCCCGGGGAGGAGCCCGCTGCAGTGTGGTCCCCTGTCCAGAGGTGACAGGCTGGAGGCAGGTCATAGAGAGAATGGCAGCTCCAGTGTTTGGATTTGGGGGAGGATGACGCTTCCCCAAAAAGCAGGGTAGCCATGACATGCTCACTGGGGGGCTTGTGAGCTTGGTCTAGCCACAGCCACGCACTGCTTTGAGATGACCCTGGTCTGGTTATTAATGTTTTCCATCCCCTGTGCATGAACCCGCACTAACCCCATTTCCGGTCTGGGAGATGGCCTCAGACCTGGTATCAGATTTCTCATTTCTCTGAAAGGTCAGCGCCTCTGCATTCAGGCAGAAGGCACAGGGAAATAGCAGTGGAATCTTTACTCCTGAAGGATGCGGTGGTGGTAGGTAGCAACGGCAGGTGCTTTTTGCCTCTCGTTTTGGTTTTTGAACTAAAGCTTTCAAACTTCTAAACAGACTCACACTAGTACAGAAACCGCTAGTACAGAAACCGTCTGAGACTCTGCCCGGTGGCCTGGGGGAAGTCTGCTTCCTGTCCTTTGAAAGGCTGTTCTCTATGTGTTCTCCTACGCTCACTGCTAGCAGAGCTTCTCTCCCATTGCAGCCGTAAAGATTAATTCAGGGGAATGACTGCATGAACTATAGAAACAGCTCATAATTCAGAATGCTCGTCCCACTTCTTAATGATGTTTGCCTGTCGCTAATATAGAAAAAATCACTTTATTCTCGGAGTCTTCCATGGGCAGCATAGAAAAAGCCACCTGGGAAAAACAGTCTACAGATAATTTAAGGAGAGATACCCATACAGCCTGAGAGCTGGATGGTGATGCCTTGAGTACAGTCATTTCGGGGATGACATCATTGGGAAACTTTTAAGGCTTGTGATATTGTCAAGGGTCTCCGTCTTGGAAATTTGAAACATGGCCCAAACTTGCCGGACACTAATCCTTGCTTTCTCTTTGGTAAGGGGTATGTTTCTTGGTGGCATTGAGATCATCACCTTTCGTGGGAAAATCAATTACTTCTATCTATGAGTTCCGGACTAGACAGGAAGTACCGAGAGCCCGCTTGGGGGTTCGTCTGTTCTTGATTAATTGGGACACCCTTTGCTCTCATCAGCCACTGCAATTAGCGAGGAACTTTTTTCCCCATATTTTATTTATTTGTAGAGAGAGGGGGCAGGAGGGAGAAAGAGAGGGAAAGAAACATCGATGTGTGAAACACCAGTTGGTTGCTTCTCATACGCTCCTGGGCACCTGGCCCGCGACCCAGACATGTGCCGTGACTGGGAATGGGAGGGGCAGCATTTTCGTTTGCAGGCCGGCACTCAGCCCACCGAGCCAGGGCAGCGAGGGCAGGAGGGACTTTAAATTCATGTGCACTCTAAGCACACTAATGCCGCAGGCCGTGTCGGACTTTCCTGGTTGGCCCTTGAAGGTTAGGAGGGCACACTGTGCCACGGCTGTGATGTGTAGTGTAAACCAGCTCGGGGTTAAATTGAGTGTGAAATCATTCCTGTCAGACGTTGCCCGCCAGTGGGTCTTCTGTGCGTGGTCGCTATTTCGCTTGATTTAAGAGGTGGCAGAACGCTGGCCGTGAGGGAAACACAGCTAATTCCTTCCTGTTCCGAGCATGGGGTCGTGTGGCAGGGACATTGGAAACACATTTGTCTCCTAAGATAGCTGCTCTCCTGCAACGAAGAACCGATATTCTTTTCTCTCTCTGTCCCCTCTTGAAACTTTGTTCTCCAGGTTCATCTCATCTATCAGTTAAGTGTACAAGGGGTGAGAAATGAACTTGCAGCTGATCATTGTACGTGAAATTATAGGACAAATCCCTGAAGATAGAGAAGTGGCTAGTTTTCTGGGTCTGCTTTTGTTTGCTGGGGAGAGAGAGGGGTATCCTCTCAATTACGGTGCGAGCAATAGTCTTGAATTTTTGTTCACAGAGCCATGAAAGGAAGATCCTGCTTACCTTTCTAATCCCAGATTACAGGCTCGTTTTCCACAAAGTCTTCTCTGGCCCCTTGACTCGTAGTTAACCCCCGTTCCCTCCCCTTGACCCGGAAGCAGTCTTTCAGTCAGTGGACACTTGTGGAGCACTTACTATTTGCACAGTTTGGGGAAGCAAAGACGCTCCTGCCTAAGGGCCTTTGGGCTCAGGCAGACGGACCTCTGGCCCCAGGAGCACACGGCATGGCATTAGCACACATGAGGTATCCAGCATTGCATTCATTTGAAACACATTTTCTTTTTCTAGATCACCAATTCTGGCCTCTAAATTGATTTGAGAGAGAGAGAGAGAGAGAGAAGTAAGGAGAAAGAGAGAGAGAAACATCAATTTGTTGTTCTGCTTATTTACGCATTCATTAGTTGTACTTGTATGTGCCCCGACTAGAGATGGAACCCACGACCTTAGCGTATCCAGAGGACGCTCTAACCAGCTGAGCCACCCAGCCAGGGCGAATGCCGCCTTTGTGCACAGGGGAAAACAGTCTTTTGCTTGGTCTCCTGCCTTTAATAGATTCATTACTTTTGACTCAAGTCACCCCAGGGCATCTTGTGCTCACCACGGCTGGCCTGCAGCAAGGCAGTGAGTGGGAGCAGCTCCACTGTCCTAATTAGACAGAAGGTAATTGACTTGCGCTGGGTGGGGGTTGCCTGCACCAGCCTTTCTGCTCCAGGAAGATGCTGGGAGAGCATCTGTCCACCTGAGACACTTCGTTGATAAGAAAGTGGCACCACCGTGTTCAGGTTTGAGAGAGTAGCAGAGGGACACGTGCTTGGTCCAGCAGGAAGGGGAGGCCCTTCAACGTTAGGATGCTCCGAGCAGCTGGAAGGGAACGTTGGAGAATACTGACAGTGGGTTTTTCGGCCGAGACTCGGGGGTATTGTTGGCAGATGACTCTCTTGTTGCATATGGAAAGAACTAGGATTACTTTTTGACAGGAAATGCACTGGGAGCAAAATTACAAGAAGTAGGACTGTTCTAGAAACAGGTGAGGGGGGTAGAAAAAGAATTTTCAAAAGGAAAACATAGCTCAGAATAAAATAAAATCCCAGTGTGGGATTTGCTGATAGCGCTTGCTCTCAAAAACTTATTCTGCCATTTCTCTGCTGCACTACAGTTTTTCTCAGCACTGCACTTCCGTATTTTGGGTCTACTAGTTTGGTGTATCACTCATTCTTTAAACAAGAATTTAACATTTCATGCTGGCTGATTGGATAGTTATAGTTATAATACATAATTATAAAAGATACAGTCCCTGCCTTAATGGAACTTAATAGTTGGTGGAAATCATGAGACATAACTACCTCTAAGTTCAAAGCACTCGGTGAGTGGAATGAATAAAGGTCTCAAGGATGCGGGGGCGGAGGGGGACTGTATTCCGGTGACACTGGTGAGAAAAGGTCCCCAGAGAAGGCAGCGTTTGGACCAACCTTGGGGCATTGGTATTTCATTATATAAAAGAAACTATTTTTACAAAAATATGTAAGATGTGCCCAACACTCATTGGACTCTGGAATACAAGAAGGAGTAAGACAGCATTTGTGCCTCCAAGAAGTTAAAGTCTAGTGAGAAAAGCTGTGAAGTAGCCAGCAGCTATAATATGGTTTATTTCATTAGATAGATGGTGTCTGCTTTATGCAAAAAGCGTGTGTTCGGGGCAAGACATGAGTGCCATCTGAAGGGAATGCTGAAGCCTGGGCAGCTGGAGGAGCTCGTCTGGTCCAGGAGTTCAAGGTCTGAGCTGCACCTAGAGGTCCCCTGAGGAGTTCGTTAAAGGGGTTGATCCCCAGGCCTTTTCCCCAACCTATGCCACCTTCACTAGGGGCCCCTAGAAGTTTTTGAGCTGGATAGGTGGATTGAGACCAGCAATGCCAGAGTCAGGAAGTTCAGCTTTTGTCAGGAGGCAATGGAATGACATTCAAGATTTCTTATCCAGAAAGGGTCTTGATGCTGGTGGTGTTTAACAAAAACCAACCTGGTGGTCAAATGTCCTGAGCTGGCTAAAGGGCCCAAAGCCAGGGTGCTGGGCAGTGGGGAGCGATGACTGACCCAAGAGGTACCATGACCAGCATCTCTGTGCAGAGTGGCCACCTACTCGGGCAACTGGGCTTTTCCCGTCTGTCTGTTGCCAGAGGAGCTGGCCGGCTTCCGCTGAGTTCAGGGGACTTTGCTAAGGAGGACTTGGGTGCCTTGACCTCCAGCTTCAGGCCAGTCTGCTGTCCTGAGGCACAATGCAGGCTTGACCTTGGCTCTGGGGGCACAGTCTGTACTTGGAAGGTGACAGAGCTGTAGCGCTCCCCAAAGGGAGCCTAGATTTCACAAAAATCACTGGTCGATATATGTGGCTCAGTCCTGTGGGTCTCAGGGTCCAGCCACGGCAGGGTCACTGGTTCCCTTCTCACAGGGCCCCTTGTCACAGGGGTGTGACCGGCGGGAGGTGCAGCAGGTGCAGCTGGCACGGTGCCACCTGCACAGCACTCCCTCTCATCTTGGCAGCAGGCCCCAGGCCTGCCCCTGCAGAGGACTCCAGGGGACTTGGGGCAGGGCAAGCACCCACCCAGCATGTGGAGTCTGGAATGTAAACCCGCGTGTCTCTCTCTGCAGGCCACAGGAAGGTTCTGGTCATCATCCAAGGCACAGGCCTTGCCTCTGGTGGGCTCTAACTTGGGGTGTTGCCAAGCCTGGGGGTCCCGAATTCTTTCATACATCTCCCCTCCTCCTCAGAATTTGCTTTTCACTCTGTTTTTCCTTCCTACTGACAGTAAGGACTAATTCTCAGTGATGGCTAAGAGCATCCCTCCCCTGCTGTTCCCAGTGAAACCAGAGTCCGGGCTCTGCAGCCTCTGGGCTGGAGGGCGTAGCTGCTAAAGGGGCTGAAGTCCAGCCACAGTGGGACAGGAAATCAGACAAGGATGTTTTTAAAAGCAAGCTGTGTTTTTCTGACTGCTCCGGCATTGGCTCCCGCCCCAAAGACTCCTCTGACTCTGGGGAAGAAATAATATTTGTTGTCTGATAGTGTGCTCTATGGGCAGCCCAGAGCTGGACCGTCTGTAAAAGAGTCGATAAGTCAGAGCAAAGGTTTTGGTGGAAATAACTCGGAAGGGATTGTCCAAGACTACAAAGGAAGGCGTGGGCTATGCCCAAGGTCCCTTGTCTACCCAACACCCCCGAAGTCCTCTGAGAGTCATTTTAGAATAGAAACACTGAGGAAGGAAAAGAGTGGAGTAGGGTGGGGAAATGTTTATAATTTTTGGAGAAGAATAGAAAGCCCAGAACTGGATTCTAATTTAGAGACAGCGGCTTGGTGAAGAAAAGCAGTTGACAAACTGGAATTTCACTGAATTGGGATGACGTATTTGCTGTGCACTGTATAACAAGTTTCAGTGTTTTTAATTAAAAAAAAAAACAACCCTGCCTTTTGCATGTTCCCTACAAGCTGAAAGTCATCACTAAGATAGTAAAGAAAGGGGACCTGTCACGTGATCTGATCCTGCCGTATTCCTCCCTCACCCTCACCCCATGCACTTGACTGTGCCGTTTGCCACCCCTGCCCCGGACATGGGTACTGACCACTGATCCCCCTGAAGCGGCAGACAGGAGAGACCCGCTGGACCGCTCGCGGTGGTACAATCCTGACTCCAGCACGCTCTCGCTTTGGGAAGGAGACCAGGAATGAGATCATGAATAACAAGAAACTTCACATGTTTGTTCTTCCACAAGATACAAAAATTATCCAATTGGGATTAGGTTTCAAGAGTGTCGAACTTGAAGGCAAATATTTATCTGCCGGTGTTGAGAAAGGAAAGAAGAGAAACCCTTGGGCTGGGCCGCAGGGTGGCGTCCGAGTCGGGGAAGCCTGTGCTACGAAGCCAGAAGCGCGGCGCAGTTTCTCCTTGTTCCTCCGTGGAGCTACGCGGAGAGTTCTGACCACAGGCACCGCAACGGGGGACTTGGCATTCTCCGGGTTCCCATTCCTCTGGATTCCGAGGCCTCTTCCTTTCATGTCCAACTTCCTGAACGGACCTCTTTAAAATTCCTTTCCGAGTGGAAGCATTTGAAAAGAAAACCGCCTGGCTTAGAGTCATCCAGTGTTTTGCAACCTAGTTCATCCTCTCCTTTCATCGTATTACTCAAAGTGAGTTCGTATATAATTAACATGTCATTTACCTCCACAGCCATCTTGCTAGCTAGGCAGAGCCAATACTTACTTTTATGGAACGTACGAGTCTTTTCAGAACAGACAGAGGACTGGGGGAAATGGACAGCTGGGGCCCGGTATAGCCGATCCATCTGGAAATTCAGTACAAGGTTCAATCGAATAGATTTCTTAAACATCACTTTTTTGCCATTCCTGACATGGCACATCCAGAAACTGGGGCGACCTAGGAACATGTCTGAAATGGGCCAGTTGACCCCTCCTCCAGAGACCCCAGGACCTGGGGTTCTTTTCTTACCAACAGTTTCATATTATTGTCGCCTCCAGTGAGCTGTGCAAGGAAGGCCTCACAGAGCGCCTTTGCATTTCACCTGAGTGGTTACTTCTGCACTTTTTCACAAGTTATGGAAGAAGGGGACATGGAAAG
Source organism: Phyllostomus hastatus (assembly GCF_019186645.2). NCBI lineage: Eukaryota > Metazoa > Chordata > Mammalia > Chiroptera > Phyllostomidae > Phyllostomus > Phyllostomus hastatus. The sequence goes on along the minus strand of NW_025334004.1, from coordinate 23,731,045 downwards.
AACACTTATTTCCAAGCTGTCCAAGCTACCAAAGTCATTTCCAGCCTTTCTAACCCTTGACATGTAGCAGGATATGGAAGGAGGGGGGAAGAATGGACTTCACAAAAAACCCTAGATTTGAACACCAGCTCTGTAACTTCAAAGACTTTTCTTAGCCCCTAAATAAGCATAAGAATAAGAGAATAAGCATAAGAATAATCTACCCCACAAAGCATTGGGCAGATTAAATGTGGATGCGCTTTCTAAACATTCCACTAGAGAGCAAAGGCGAAGGGCATTATTAACCATAAAAACAACAGATAAGAAATGTTTAAGCTCAATCATGAGGGGGAAAAAATCATATCTTTTAGTAGCCATTGAAGTTCTCAATCCTCCAAACCCAATTCTTTTTCACCATTTCCAGTGGGCCTTGGACCTGCCACTCTCAAGGCTTCATGGCAGAGCATCCTGCAAAGCAATGCAGGCGATGCCAGCTGCAGCCTGCTGATGCTGAGTCCATTTAGGAATTAAACATGAGGGCGATTTGCATCCCACCCACGTTTCCCCCATCCGTTCAAAGGATGCTACCAATGGGAGGACGGAAGGACGAGGATGAAAGGAGGATTGAAAATTGCTCAGTGGCCCTCGGGAGGTCCTGGAATAATGGATACCTGATGGGATTAAACTACAGAGCCTTTACTTAGAGACCATTTTATTTAAAAAAAAAAAAAAAGTCGTTCACTTCACAGAGGTTAGGAAAACACTTTGGGGAATCCATTTGGCAAAGCGCTCTTAATTTGATTCTTCTTATTTAAGTCCTTCAAATCCCTCTCAGATTAAAATCATAATAAAAGGCAAAATCCACTGTGGCCAACTGTTTGGCAGTAGCTGTGAAGCTGAACGTACCCGATGCCCTTGCCGTGCACCGTCCACTCCGGTGTATAGCCGCCGCCAGCGAACTGTGTGTGTGCTTCACCGAGAGGCAGGGGCAGAGCTTTCACAGCGGTGCTGTTCGCAGCAGCCGGCGTTTTAAAGCTACCAAGAGGTTCAAGACCGGAACAGATAAATAAAATGTAGTGTATTTACACAAAGGAATACTACATGATTATAATATAATGAAGAACCACTACTCACAGCATCATGGGTAATTCTTAGTGTCAAGTAATGGAAGCCAGATAGTTTTGCTTCTGGGTTTGTGAACTTCCAAACCAGGTAGAACTGGCAGTGGAGTTAGGAGTCAGCGTAGGGATTAGAAGACAGAGAGACTAAGAGGGAATGAGGGGTGCGGATAACGTTCCGTTTCTTGATTTGGGTGCTAGCTATAGCACCATATAGCACATGGTGCATGTATGAACATTCATGTTAGGGTACACTTAGGATGTGCGCATTTTTCTCAGTGTATATTACCCTTCAATGAAGTTTAGTTAAAAGGAAAAATAAAGGCATACCTCTTTCCTCCTACAAAGAGGGAAAAAAAATTGTATTGAAAACTTCCTACCTACCTTGTGAAGGGAAGCAGTCTGAAATAATATGTAAAATGCATGCCATTTTTTATTGTGTATTTATTAATTTGGGGGGAGGAGGGAGAGAGAAAGAAACACCGATTTCCTGTTCCACTCATTTATGTACTCACTGGTTGACTCTTGGATGTGCCCTGACCGGGGACCAAGCCCACAACCCTGGCGTATGGGGCTGACTGACGCTCCAACCAACTGGGCCTCCCAGCCAGCGCCCGCATGGCATTTTTTGATGAAAAGAAAGGAAAAAAGCCAAACTGTTGAACAGGCTCCAAGAACCACAAACAGAATACGTGATCAGGGAATACCAAAGTCAGCTAAAACCCATAATACAAAGGACGCTGTATTTCTTCATAACAGGAGGGAAGGACAGGATGATGTTATCTGGACTATTTAATCAGTGCCTGGTTTCACGGGAGTGTGCTGGGTTCCCGGACCTCTTTACAGGCATCGAGGGTCCCACTGTCCACTACCGTGAAGAGTACCCGTGTCAAGAAACAGCATTTGGGACGGTTGTCTTTAAGGGTGAGGCCTTATTTACTGAGGTTGTTAAAATAACCTTGGATCATACCATTTTCATAGTGGAGGACAGGAGAAATAGTGAAAGTAAAGTTTTTGTTAAGGACTTAGAAAAGTATCTCCTCTTTCTTTAGCGCTAGCAAATTGTAAACTATGAAGGCCCTTGCTTTGTCCACTAGACGTTTCCTTGAATTCTCAGAGGAAAAAAGCAGCTGAAGGATGGCACTGTGATGCTGTGGGAGAGACCTGCTCCGCAGGGCAGGTCTCACTCAGCCGGGGCCTCCCTCCTGAGCTGAGCTGCGCAAGGTTGGGCAGGACCGGGGGTGTGAGTCCGGTCTGCAGCTGGACGGACCTGAGTTCCGATTACAGCTCCACCCCCACCAACACCCTCGCTCAGTAACCTGGGGTGATTTCTTCATCTCTTTCCTGGTAAACGGGCATCGTGCCTACCTCCCAGTGTTGCAGGGAGGCAGGTGGGTTGTGGTCCGGGCAGCGCTTAGCAGACTGTCTGGGAGCAAGTAAGTACTGGAAATAGAGCTGGCTTTGTCCTTTACTTCTAATGGTTGCTCATGGATTCAGAGGCTTGGGGATAAGGGTTTCTGTTGGCCTGTTAATTCACTGGACATTTCTGAGAACTCGCTCTGTGGAAAGCGAGAGAAAGCCTGGAGTTGAGGAGACAAGGGGTGGCCCGTGTCTTTAAAGGGACGTTGAACCTCCTGTGAAAGAGGAAGCGAGCTCACCTGCATTGGCTGGCATCGCTACTTTGCTACCAACTTACCTGTGATTAATCGTCGTAACAATCCTACATGGCACATTTTCTTTCTTTTTTAATAACCCATATTTGTTTACTTAACCTTTTTAAAAAATTTAAACTGTAGCCTATCGTTTAGGAAATGAATACGTATAATGAATTTTAATTATGTTTTTTGAAGACAACATTCAAAATCACTTAAGCCTTGTTGAGTACCTGGTATCTATACCTATGTATAAATGATTCTTTCTTTTCCTTTAGGACTGTGTTTTATTAACTCTGAGAACACATCTAATGCCAACAATAAGATGCCTTTGAGAGTTCATATTGTATGTTGAGCAATTCATGCAAACCCCAGGTTCTCTTGGTTCCAAAGCCCATCTCTTCCCACCTGTCTTGCGCGGGGTTGGGGGGCGGGGCGTAGACAGGCAGTCCAGCCAGAGTCACAGGAGAGACAGGACCAGCAGAGGTGCGGGAGCTCCAGGGAGAAGAGGGGCGTTTCCAGTGCAGAGATCCATCTCGATCGCTTTCAGATGTGTGTTTTGCCTTTCATGTCGTTATCTGTTCTGCCTTGAGAACTGGCAGAATATCCAAGGTACATGTTAATGAAATGTCTCTTCTGTATCGTCTTAGCCTCATCTTGTTACGTCATGAGGAAGTGTTTTCCTAGTTGCCTGAATTCTCTGAAACAAGAGAGGCAATGTGTGTGGTGTGGTGATGTTTGTATGGGAGAGTTGAATTTGTGTCCAAAGACCTGGGACCTCTCCTGGTTCTGACACTCAGCTGTGTGACCTCGGTCTTAGCGCAGCCGGTCATTCAGCCTCTTGAGCCTCGGTGTGATCAGTGTAAAGAAGAAAGACGTCACCCGTTTCAGAGGGCCAGAGAGGAATCCAATGAAACGTTGCGTGAGGATCCAGCAGCTGCACTAGGTTGGTGTGGCCCTCCAGGTTCCCACTTCATCTTCTCGCAGGGCCCCGGGCAGGTCACCGAATCCCCCTGCAGCCCGGTTTGTCCTGCACAAACAGAACAGCAATTCCTCTGGAGGCAAAGGAATGACTTTTTTAGATTGTCCTGTCTCTTCATTGAGGAATATTTTACATACCATAAAATTCACTCATTGTAAGAAAGTAAGCTCAATACAGTAGGTTACTAAACTATTTTTAAAATCCCTTTAGAAAGTTCCAAATCTTCAGGTAATTACTAACAGTACGATATTACATGTCTATATCTAGCTTTCTGCGTATGCAGATATACTTTGTTCTGGAAAAAGAATTCATATTTTTCAACAGCTTCCCAAAGGAGTCTGGACCCCAGAAGGAATAAATGTGTGAACACCCCAATGTGTCATTGCGGATGAAGAATGGCAGTGTTCCTCTGGTCTTCTTGGTCAGGCCTCCCTTTCTCTTTGTCCCTTTTCCCTCCCTTCCCTCCTCCCTCCCTCCCTGTCTTCCAGTCTTCCTTCCTTTTCATTGTGATGCCCCTTCCTTGAGGAACGTTTTACAGACCATAAAACTCATTCATTGTAAGTGTACCATTTGGTGCTTTTCATCACACGTACACGTTGTGCAGCCATCAGCACAGGCAGTTTGGGTATTTTCAGTCCCCCCATTTGACCAGCTGTTCGATCCTCCCCCAAATCCTATTCCCGGCCCCCTTCCCAGTTACCACTGATCCACTTTATGTCTCTTGAGTTTTGCCCTTTCTAGAAACTTTGTATAATGGAGTAAAAATATGTAGTCTCTTGCGTCTTCCTTCTCTTACTTACCGTAATGCTGTTGGCGTCTGTCTGTGTTGCGGCTTGGACCGGCGGTTTGTCCGTTCTCCCTTACCGCTCGGCAGCACGCCATTGTTTTGAGCGCTCCACACTGCATCGGTTCGCCAGCCGAGAGTCATCTGGACCGTCTCCAGTTCGAGGCTGAGGGAGGACTCTGCCGTGAGCTCCTGCATAAACGTCTTTGGGTGGATACGTGTTATTTCTTTTAGTCCGGTACCTGGGAGTGGGACTGTGGGATCCTCTGGTAAATTTACATTCAGTTTTTTGAGAAACTGCCACAGAGGTTGCCAGAGTAGCCGTGTCATTTTTACATTCTCACCAACATGTTCCACTATCTCCACACCCTCAGCACTCGGTATGGTCCGTCTTTATTGAATTATCATCATCGTAGTCGGTGTATAGTGTTATTTCACCGTGGTTTTAACTTTATTCCCCTAATGACGAATGGTGTTTAAAATATTTTCATGTGTTTATTTGGCATTTGTGTATCTTCTTGGGTGAAGCGTTATTTAAATCTTTGTCTAGTTTTGAGTCACTCGGTCTCATATTGTTGAGTCGTAATGGTTCTTTATGTATTCTGGAAACTAGTCCTTTTTAGAAATGTGATTTGCAGTCTGTGGCAGGTCTTTCAAAGAGAGTGAGTCTTTGACCTTGGTCAGTTTTCCTCTCATGGGCTGTGCTTTTGTGTCACACCTGAGAAATCTTTGCCCACACCAAGGTCACATACACTTTCTGCTAGGTTTTTGTCTAGATGTTTTATGGCTTTAGCATTTATATTTAAGTCTGTAACCCATTTTAAGTTAATTTTGTGTATGGTGTGAGGTAGGATGCAATTGGACATGTATATCCAATGGTCCCATCATCCTTGTTGGAAAGACTGTTCCTTCCCTATCAGATTGCCTTGGCAGTTCATTGAAAATCAATTGGCCATAAGTCTGTGGGTTTATTCTGGAACTCTGTTCTGTTTCATTAACCTATGTGTCCCTCTCGATGCCAAAATCATGCTGTTTTGATCACGTGTAGCTTTAGAGCAAGTTTTGAAATCAGGTAGTTGAAGTCCACCAACTTTATCCTATTCTTTTTTAAACAATTTACTCTCCTAGGTCATTTGCATTGCTATATAAATTTAGGATCAGCTTGTCAATTTCTACAAACAATCTTTCTCGGATTTTTTTTTCCACGTTTTTTTTATTGTTCAAGAACAGTTGTCTCCATTTTCTGCCCTCCCACTCCCCCCCACCCTAGCTTCCCCCCCACTTGCTCCTACCCCCCTTTGGTTTTGTCCATGTGTCCTTTATACGTGTTCCTGAAAACCATTCCCCCTTTTCAGCCCATTATCCCCTCCCACCTCCCCTCTGGTTACTGTCAGTTTATTCATAATTTCAATGTCTCTGGTAATATTTTGCCTGCTTGTTTGTTTTGTTGATTGGCTTCCACTTATAGGTGAGATCATATGGTATTTTGATAGAGATCGCATTGAGTCTATAGGTCAGTTTAAAGAGACTGGCTGGGTCTTTTAGGAATGCACACATTTACAGATGACATTTATGTAGCACTGTTAAATTGCAAAGACTGCTTTCAAGTTTTTGCACTTAATTCCTTGGAAGGAGATGGGAATGCCGTAGTCACCTACAAGAAACCATTATGCATTTACGCTGGAATGTTGCTGCTTTTTTCATTCGTTACCGCCTATTAAAAGAAGGGAATTGGTGCTCTGCTTTTTCTGTTCTGAGCAGCAGGTTACAGGGAACCAGAGCAATGGAAGGCAATGGAGTGTTCTCTCAGCGCCATTCTGTGCATCTGCACCAGGGCAGATGAGCTGCCCCTCGCCTCTGGCCTGGCCCACACATTTGGAGCAAGGCTGCAGGTGTTGAGACGGAGGGGCCTGCAGGATGCTCTCATCTGTGCAGGCTGGCTTTGCACAGACTTGTGTAGAGCCCTCTGGGCTTTGTGAGAGCTGTCTGAGCAGACTGACTTACTCACCTTTGTCCAGAATACACACTGAGGGCCGAGGCACACCCTCATTATCCTGCCTGCTCAGGATGCTGCATCAGGAGAAAAGCTGCCTGGAACAGGTGAGGGTTTGGCTTGGAGAGCCAGCCAGTCCAGGCGCCTGAGAGCCTCTCCCACTTCAGGGGGAAAAACAGCGAATGCTAAGCAGGCTGAGTCAGCCCCACAGTGCCTTTCTACAGGAGGGAAGAGGGAACTTGCGTGATTCTGCCTCTCCCTTCCCACCCATGCACCTGCCACATAAGCAGGGCATCCTTGTCCCTCCCTTTGGTTTCCTCACCTACAGTCATCTCTGGGGTTTGGATACCACCCAGACTGGTGCTTCCCCTGTTCATGATGATCTACATAGACTCATCTCAGTTCTTATAAAATAAAAGAAGAAGCTAACTTCTGGGCCCCACCTAAGGGTCAGTGAACCCATTCTTTTTAAAGGCTCTTGGGTGTTGCTTATGCACAGTCAAGCTTGAAAACTCCTGATCTAGGCCAACACGCTAAGCTCCAATAGTCTGCACATCCTTAGTCTGAAATCACAATCAGCCAGAGCTGTGTTTGTACATCTCAGGGACAAGAAAGCAATTTATTGATTCCTTTGAATATTCTAAGCACCGTGACTGAATCAAGTTAGATCTTTAAAAAAAGAAAAAGAAAAACACGACAAACCCAGACCTTAGCAGTTTAACTTCCCCTATGGAAATGACTTCATTCAGTTGTCTTTCTGTGCCACAGGACACCCTTGGTTCTTCTCAAGGGTCTGTATAAGGAACAACTCTTCGGGCACGTCCATCCGTCTGCTCAGTTAGTGTAGAAGATGTTTTTCTGTGGAGGAGCTGAGCAGATGATCAGACGGGCATGTTTCCTGTCTGAGGACAGGGTCTGTGATTACAGTTCTCTTCCTGGCCTCCGAGTGGCCTAGTCCAGGAGGCAGGGGGCTTAGCCAGGACACCAGAATCCTGGGTGTCAGACGCTACGGCATCATTAATTAAACTCCCTTCCCTGCCACCAAGAGCGGCCTTTCTCTGCCCAAATTGCTTTTCTGTTGAGGTGTGGAATTTGACACAGAATCATAGAATTTTTGCAGCTGAATGGGACTGGAGATCGCCTGGTCCCACCCTTCACTTTTTTTTTACCGATGAAGGGCCCAGGGCTGGAGAGAGTAAGGAGTGACGTAATTGAGGTCTCCTGGGTAACAAATTGAGTAATGATACCAAACCATTTGATTCCAAAGATTATAGCCCTTTCCAGTGGCACCCTGCCTCTCCCCCACCATCCACACGGAGTTCGGGACTCCTTTTTGCTCTTTTAGACCATGGGTCTCATCAAAAATGTGGTGCCTTGTGCCAAATCCTGCTTCACAGTCGGCAGGATTTACCGAGCCAGTATTCTGGACTGTATGCTAAAGTTCACAATTCAATTTAGAGATTAACCAAACAGTGATAATAACCACACACGACTGACTTAGCACATTAAAGGCAAGCAATGTTTAGCGCTTTGAATGTGTAGGCAGGTGTCTTACAAAACTCAGCTAAATAAGCCAGTTGTTTATTGTCCATGGAGTTCCGTGCCAGCCAGAATGTAGACTTTCAGCATGTGCTTTTTGAGTATGTGAAAATGAAGTTGTAATTTTTTTAAATAGCAGGGTACGGAGACAGATGGAGCGCAGTGATGCGGAGCTCTGGCAGGCCCCGGCAGCACATCTGGCTCGAGCGCAGCTGGAATTGCAGGGGGCAGGCCTGGGGCCAGGTACCGGGTAACCAGGGCTTATGAGACCACCTGTCCCAACAAAACCCACTCTGTGCTTTAAACGTTCGGAACCACAGCCTTCTCTCCCCCACGAGTTGCATGCTCATTTCGGTTCTCACATGGCACCACTTAATCTTTTCTTTTGCTCATAATCTGAAACACTTTCCCTTTCTTCTAAGAATGACTCCCATTTAAATAATATTTACCCACGGTGCCTGTGACCCCATGTCTGCGTTCAGCTCTGATGCATTTCCTGGCCCCACACCCAGGGCTTGTCTGTGAACCGTCGTGGGGGCCTGTGTAAAAAGAAATGAAACCAGGGGAGAGGCGTGGGAAAGACTGGCTCACACATGCATGGGGAGGGCTCCTTTATTTTTGAGGACCTGACCGTGTGGCCCCCGGGCCCCCACTGTTACAAAAACAGAGGCATTTGACTGGCTGTGAAACTGCCCTGTGATTCTAGCTCACTGGATTTCTTGACGCGTTCAGCATCACGGGACGAAGCGCATGCACGGGTCCAGGCTGATGCCCTTGGTGGTGTTTCTTAGCAGTGTTTTTGCTACTGATTTATAGAGCAAAGCCCTGTCACTTGGGGCCTTGATGTGTCTTCCATCCATCTGGTCTGACAGTTCCTATTACACAGTTACTCTCTGCGCCTGTCATTGGGAAAGGGGGACATCCAGAGAGACAGCCACCAGCATCCTAAACCACGCAAATGAGCCTTCATGTGAGTGGCCCTGGTACCCTCTTGGTGCGGAGGGTGATTGTGTTGTTATTCCTGTTACTATTATTATTTGCGGTGTGTCACGCCATTTTCAAAATGTCATTTGATCACTTACCCTGACAACATCACTGTGAGGCAGGCATAGCAGTTGAGTTCTGTATAGAAATTTATTCGTTGTGGTACCGGCTAAGAGCATGTGCTCTAGGGCCGGACTGCCTGGGTTTGCGTCCTGGGCCTGCCACTCCCTGGTTATGGACAAATTACTCAACGTCCCCAAGCCTCAGTTTCCTCATCTGTAAAATAGAGAATAATAGTCCCTACCTCATTAGGTTATTATGGAACAAGTGGCTAAATTTTATGAAGTATATAAAACAATGGCTGGCACAGAATAATCATGGTAAAACATTCACTTGGGTTGGCCAAAGAGTTCTTTTGGGTTTTTTTCCCCCCTATAACATGGCTCTAGTAGCACCCATCTGTCTTTAATTTCATTTGAAACAGTTTTGTTAGATTGTATTGTGATAGCTATCATTAGCATGCATTAAAAAAATGCTTGTCAAAACTGGTGAATATTTATGTAACCAGTTTAATAATGAAGGTGGAAGAAAATAAGTGACATTTTTGACATATTATGTTGTATTATATCAAGAAAGGTAAGACTGCAACTGAAACACACAAAAAAACAAAAGATTTGTACAGTGTATGGAGAAGGTGCTATGACTGATCGAATGTGTCAAAAGTGGTTTGTGAAGTTTTACGCTGGAGATTTCTCGCTAGACGATGCTCCACAGTCAGGTAGACGAGTTGGAGTTTGACAGCAATCAAGTCGAGACTTTAGTTGAGAACAATCAATGTTATACCACATGGAAGATACCCAACATACTCAAAATATTCAAATCAATACAGCTATCGGTGAAAATGAAAAATCTGTCTTTTCTGTTATGGGAAAAAATCACACAAACTTTTTGGCCAACCGGTATTATCAACATCATCATCTCCACGTTGCCATCCAGGTCCCAAGAGGTTCTTTGTTGAGAATCATATTTCTAGTGCAGGCGTGAAAACTCAAACACAGTGTCATGACTCCAAGAGACGTGGACTTTTCTCCCTCCTGGTCTTTATTTTCTTACTACACAGCAACACAAAACTGCATCCTTGTTGTAAAGGAACAAAACAGTGCAGATGCACACAGAGGACATTGCTGGGATCTGACCCTTAACCCCTCCCTCTCTCTGCGGAGGTATTCGCAACAAGCTGACAGGTGTGCATTCTCCTGTTGCCCCTCCGTGCAGGGCGCAAGTATAAAATTGACATACATACACAGGTGTGTTCTCTCTGACACATTGATAATAACTGTACCTGAGTCATAGGTCTGGTGAGGGGGTGCTTGGCAATATGCTGTTCATCTCATCAGCTCCACGAGGTAAGTGCAATTCTACCCCTTGTACAGATGTGGAAGCTGAAGGTCTGAGAGAGTCCCTGCATCACCCGACCACGTGCTGCGGATACTGGACTGAATGTAGTCAGACTGACTACTCTTTATGTGACTGCGCCATAGACATTCCGTTTCCGCGTGACTCTTTCTCTTAGGCCTATCAGTTTGAACTCTCTCCATGCAAGGATATAACGTTCACTTCATTCTTTTAATGGCTACATAAGGTCGGTGTTTTATCTAACCACTTGCTTATTTAGGTTGTTTTCTGTTTGTCATTTACTATTGTATATAGTACAGTGCCAAACATCTTCAACACCTAACACTTTCGGGAACACGTGTGGGCATTTCTGTAGGGTAGCTTTTAGAAGCGGAGTTTGCCTGTCAGGGAGGATGTCCATACTACATTTTTATAAGTATTGCCAAAGTCGCCTTCCAAAAAGAATTCTACTCACCAGCAGTGTTGTGAGAATGTTTGTGTTCTCACACTAGTGATTTTTTTTTCAATCTTTGCCAATGTGACAAAGAAAAATATGTTTTTCTAAATTGTATTTCCCTGATGCCTTTTGGGGTCATCCACATTTCCTCTGGAAATTGTCTTTTGCTTATATTGCTGTTTATTTTTCCTTGTAGGTGCTCTTTATATATTCGATGATACTCTTTAGTCTGAAGGGCATGGCAAATATTTTCTCCCCATCTGTTACTTCTCTCTCTAAGAGGAAAATCCATTGTTCTCACCATTAATTGAATGATCCACTCTTTCAGCTCCTTTGAAATCCCACCTGTATTTTAATTCTCCTGTTACACGCTGGTTGTTTTCTCTTCCTGCACCAGAATTACAGCACTTCAGCTATTTCAGCCTTAGAATAACATTTTATGTTGGAAAGGCAAAAATCCCCTTTCATTGCTGCTCTCTTTTGCATAAAAAAAATGCCTTTGTATTAGTGAGCATTTTTTCCTCCCCTGTGAACTTACAGAGTTGGCTTGTCGAGTTCTCGAGAGGAAACTCCTGTGTGTACTCTAACTTAGAATGCACTGCATTCGTAGGTTCATCTTAGATAAATTGACATCTTGACATTTACTTCTCCCATCCAGAAGTACTCTGTCTCTATTTAAGTCTTTTATGCTCATAAGTTAAATTCTATGGTTTTCTTTATACAAACCTTACACTGAAAGGTTTGTTGCTGTTACAAATGAGGTCCTGGTTTCCCATTACATTGACTTAATTTGTATTGCTAGTGGATAGGAAAATTGCTGGTTTTTATGTGTTAATTATTTCATCTAGCTACTTGGCTGAACTCTTTTATTAGTGACCTTTACACTTATTTCTTTTTCTTGACTTATCACATTGGCTTGGACTAAAACAATGTAGGAAACACTGGTTAAAGTATACATCTTTGTCTCGTTCCTGTCTTTAATAAGAAAGCTTCTAATGTTGTGCCACCAAATATAGAAACCCTTTGTCAGCTTGAAGAAATTCCTTTCTATTCCTGGCTTACTGAGGAGTGTGCTTTTTCACTACATCAGATTCCTCTTAAGGGGCCTGAATTCTTTTCCTCACATTTCCCTGGAGAATCCAGAGATTGTCCCTCCCAGGACCCATAGCACTGACCTCCCGGCTGAGCCTCCCTGGGTTATAACTGAGTAGGTGATACCACCCTCCTCCTGCACTCACAGTGGACCCTGGATGGCCTGAGGAAAGGCGCCCCTTTGTGTTGACATTTTCTACCCTCCCCTCACCGCCCAGGAAATAAACTTAATTAAACATACTGTGTGGACAAGAACCATGGTACTACTTCTGGAATTTTCTGGCAAACCCCACTGAAAAGATTTTTTTTTCCTGGCTCCTAGTTTTAAATAACTTCCATTTTTCCCCCCCCCACTTGGTTCTCTTGAGTAGCTGAGCACCGTGTCACATTCTGGTTGCTACGTGGCTTTCGGACTTTCTCGAGGAGCACGTGAGAAAGGAGTCGCTCTGGCCTCTCTGACTTCCTGTTGAGCTTCCAGGCAGGACCAGGGTGCAGCCACTCCTAATGCTAGGCTCTCGGCACTGCCTTTCCCCTGGTTAAAGCAAAAGAAATGTCGTTCTAGTTTATTGATAAAGTGACTTAATTGCAGAGTGTGCATTTGATCGTTTGTAGGTAGCACGGTTTTTGTTGTCCACAAAAAGATTTCATTTTGCAGGCGTGTATTTGGAGCATGACTCTAATGTGACTCGGCACCTGTCTAGAGAATTGTCACTGTGTCCAGTGACATTTCGCCTTGGGGAAGTCAGTACCTGCTGTGATGGCAGCTGTCATATTTAGGACTATGGAATGCCCAGGGATAATGCAGAACCATCTCAGTAAAGTGCCTTCTTCAGAAAACAATTAATACAAGATTTTGGCAAAAGATTGTAAGCAGCACAAGAGAGCATTTGGGCTCCTTCTGAGAGAGAAGCAGTCGATAATGACTTTTACTGTGGTTTTTCTCAGCTCGATATAAGCTGGGCAGATTTTATTATTTTCAGACTATTTGGCTAAGAAAGCAAGAACCTGCTAATAGAATCCTTTCCTTTTATTGCCTTAGTACAAACCAACGTTAGCCTCCAGCATTCATTCGATGTTACTGTTTTTGAGATGGGTTTTTTTGGGGGGAGATGGAGTGGACTGATCTCATGCATGAGTTGTGTAACTGGCAGCCATCCAGGAGAGCCCAAGCCAGGAGAGAACCGGAAGCCAAAAACCCCAAGAGGCAAGTCGCCCCATCACGTCAGGCACAAGGAGCTGGTTTTGAGCCCCTCCCAGTTCCGATGGGATTGGCTTCAGCTTCTAAGTCTGTTGGTGAAGGAGGTTTGGTCACCTGCACAGTTATTTTTCCTTTCTCACCATCCTCTTTTCCTCCAAATCCCCAAGTCCAAAAAAGAGGCCGCGTTTAGTGACCAGGAGTAGACTCAATGTCCTTTACCTCTTCTCTTCCAGGCAGGTGACAAGCACTACCACCCCAGCTGTGCACGATGCAGCAGATGCAACCAGATGTTCACAGAAGGAGAGGAAATGTATCTTCAAGGTAAGCTGGGCTCAGGAGCCCCGCAAGTTCCCCCCACCAGGGGGGGAAAACCCGTGCTGTTTGTTTGTTGAGTTGTTTTTAGAGAAGGAGGCATTTCATTAGCTGCAAGGCCACCCAGGTCCAAAATGAGTTTGGCCAAACAGTTACCTCATCGGTTAGTATTAATCAGCCAAGCAATGGACATGCTGGCAATGGGCCCTGAGGCTGTTAACAAACGTGTTGCTGCTGGAATGAATGAATAGGACTAGGTGTTTGGGCTATGGATATAAGCAAGAGTAAAGATCACACCTCCCCCCAGCCATCTCCAGCAACCTGCTAGGGAAGCTGAAAGATCAAAGAGAGAAAGCATTTCTAGAAATGCTACTGACCAGACAACTACTTCTTCTTTTCCCCTTTCACTCTCCTGCCAGAAGGATTGTTCTGAGGCCCCCCAGGCTGCTGCTGCCCTGGCTTCCAGGGGGAAGAAAACCTCATCTTTCGTGAATTGCCTCACAGTTACATTTCATCACATTAAGATGCCATAGCTCTCATACTGAAGGAGAGGGACAGAACACGCCCTAAGTCCCTGAAAGAGAAATGAGACGTTTCTGGTGGGATTATCAGGAGGCCATTGGATTTTTTTTTTTATTGAAAATGATTTTGGGAAATGTTTCCAGTGTACAGCTATCACTAGTTTTTATCTCCTCCAAACTTCCGTAGCTTCTGTAGGGGAAGATTCTCTTCCATCAAACAGTACCATCTGTGGGAGCATTTTGCTATTTTTGGCTGTAAAAGAGTCATTAAATAGACAAGGACTTATCAGTAAATTTAGCAAGAACTGTAAGAGCTATTGCTCATTCAATTTTGGTAATGACTGGGTTTCATCTGCTTTTGCATGTCATGTCTTCATGTCTCTTTGCACGTAACACTGTGTATTTTTAATGAATGGTTTGCTTTGCTCCTAGGGGTTTTTTTACACAGCTACAGAAATCGCTCTGGAATATTCAAGCAAAGCTTAGGTCCCCTAAGCTAAGGGGACTTAGCTACAGGCCCCTTAAAAAAGCTAACTGTATTAGAAATTAACATCCCAAACATCCTTTTAACGGTAGGATGATCACTCTGAAATATTATGATTTTTAAAAATCACTGAATATTAAAGGGCCCAAATAAAGGCAAGTGACAACCCAAATCCATGGTCTCCTCTGGGCATGGTGTGACATTTCCCTGAACACAGGCAGGAAATCTGCAATGGCAATAGGCAGGTGTCACCATGCACTTCCGGAATGGCACAGATTTATTCTTTACTTGGCCTCTGGGCTTCATTTTAGATTTTAGTGCCTCAGTGACAACATTCAGAAACAAAGACGCCAGAGTGCCGGTCAGCCCCGAGTCTGCTAGGAGCTGAGACGGGGGTCTGGAAGCTGAGACGCGGAGTGATCTCCAGCTGTGCGCAAACACAGCACATTCACACGGCAGATAACCAGCTGCCTGTTAAAGATGGGCGGCGTTCAGAATTCTGGGGATTGTTGCGAATCTCCTCCTGGGCCTTGGGACTCTTTGCTTGCCCTCATGGCACATTCTTGAAGAATGAGCACTTTCGTCTTCCTCGGCATCTGATGCGCCGTCTGTGTCACATACCCATGTGCCTGACCTCTGGAGAACAATGCGACACTGCGCGAACCCAGTGTTCTGGCCAGCGGCCTCTGATCAATAGAACATTCACGGCGAACGTAGCTCCTGGGCCCAGCGCTGACCCCGTGGCCCCCGGCTCTCCGCGGGAAGAGGGTTTCTGGTGCCTGGCAGCCGGCCCCGGAGTAATGTTAGTGCTGAAGGGTCTATGGGTCTGTCTGGTTCGTGCATGTTGGATTGTCGTCTTCTTCTTCTTTTCTAGCCCTGGGTCAGGCCAGATGGAAATGATTGTTAAATAGGGGTTACAGTAGTATTCTGATGCGAAATGTATTTTCCTTGTCATCGTTTAATGCTATTTTAGCTCGATGGTATAAAATAATACAAGAATTACTTTAATTTGGTGTCTTTTCAAGCACACACAGATTGCTGTTTAAAGAGATGAGATTATCTACATTTCAATAATGAAATGTAGAAAGTCTGGTGTTCCTAGAGACTCATTAAATTTACAGTGTATCATTTACTCACTGCTTTCAACTTAGTAACTTTACTTACTTAAATCTTTTTAAGTGCTCCCCCTGGTTCTCCTGCCCATCCCCACATTTGAACATATCCTTACGTATAGGTCTTAGCCATAATTTTATAAATGCCATATATATCTGAGCATATAAAATTATGTAGGTGGGTTTGCGTTTCTACAAGATAAGCGCTCTCTGCGGGATGTGAATGTTCTGCTCGGTTCTGGGACCGTCCGTGAAAACACCTTGTACTCTGAGGAAGTGAAGGCACGGACCCAGACAGAACCAGAAAATGACACCCAAGTGGTAGCTTCCCTAGTTTAAGGTGAAGACTTTTTAAAGTTAATTAAAAGGTTGAAAGATAAAGGAAACTTTTGGATTTGTACCTTGCAACCTTTCTACTGGTTTGTCTGATATCCCAGAGCTGGGTAGATGACCATGTATGTAGCTGGATCAACAAAACAATGCAGTGAGCGTTGCCTCTGAATATAGACTGTTTATCTGTTTTGCCTTTATTTCCCTCATCTAAACCGCTTGGTTGTTTTGATGTTCTGTACACACGGCTGACAGCTTATTGTTCTGAAATTAAATGCAGCTTATAGTAAGATGCAGACATTACTTTTAAAAGATAATGATATGGTTAGAAAAAAATACCCAGTCACTAACTAAATATCCCTGAAATCAAAGCACTCTGGTGCCCAGTTAGTGGTCTCTGTGGTCGAGAATTACGACCTTCAGGAAGCAAGCTCAGACTGGAGTTTGGAGGGTCTGGCTCACGTGGCCACAGGGTTCCCACACTCCCTGGTGCTGGGGAAATGGGGTTCTGAACCCTTCCCAGAAGTTCTAACATGGCTTTGTTCCACTGCCCCAGCTCTGAGCATGCGCTGTGTCTTTCCAGGTTCCACCGTTTGGCATCCAGACTGTAAGCAATCCACCAAGACGGAGGAAAAGCTGCGGGTAAGGAAATAATTAGAGACGTGGTGGCAGGTGCATTTGCAGGCCATATGTTTCACAGTGACTCATTCTCGGGGCTGGAATTTGGGCAAAATTACTTTTCCATGACTTTTTTTCCTTTATAGCAGACCATGCTGAAAGGCCATTTGGCCAGGGGAGGAGGTGCCCTCCTACCTTAAATTGATTACAGTTTTTGTTCCAAACGCTTGTGTTGGACAAAGTAAGCCTTGCCTCGCTGGTCAGATTGTTAGGAATGCGTTCAAGAGAAACGTCAAACCATACAGATGTGAAAAAAATGATTCATGAAGTTCTCGGTCCAACATCTGGCAAGGCCTCACCAGACATTTTTATACTCAGTCTGTAATGCAACCCAGCAACCCGGCGCTCAGCTCTTGGAGCGTTCTGCTGCCCTCTCCTGTCCAAACTCTCCGAGGAGCCTCCCTGTCCAAAAGCTGGTGATTTGGGGAAACAGTGATGAGCCCCGACATGTCAGTGTGAACAGGCAGGCTGCGTGGTTTTAGAACTTAACTCTTACATGGCATCGGAGTGTTTCAGCGGCTCTCCTGGGCCCTGGAGCACACGGGCAAAAGGATAGACCCTCCTTCTCCCTGACTCGTAAAGCCTTCTGGTCTTCGTCAATTCTCAGAACGCCACCCGAGGACCAGAAGTTACCGGCTTCAGAAGCCATGTGTGTGCACAGCTGTAAGCCATTAGCACGATCTGCATCCTGATCAGGCCTCTCCAGGTTTCCACCTGGGCCGGACAGTATTTTTCAGGGAGATACTCAGACTGGGTCCAGACCATCGTCTCTCTGCTTAGCTCACCTAGTGGTACCCTTGGGCAAACTGGAGTTGGAGGATCATCCACGTGGAAGCTCAGGGGAGAGAATGGACTGGGTTTATCTGAAAGGCCAGACTTAGAGTGTGGTCTCCTTTCTCCGCGGTCTGCCATGAACAGGCATAAGAAGCTATGTCTGTAACCCTAGTAGCAGTATATTTTAAGTGGGGGAAAAAAAACAGTTTTTCTCAGAATAATTGGGTGAAGACAAGACAAACTGAAAAAGAATTCACCCCCCCCAGTGTGAGGATGGGTGGGTTTCTGCATGCACGTAGAGCACCAACTTGAGCACAGGTGTGTAGCCCTCAGGTCCATCAGCTGGGCGGGCACGTGCTGGAATAGTCACCTTGTCCGGGCTCCAGATTCTTGAGGAACCACGAATGCTTCGAATATGGGTTCTCTTTATAAGTTACAAGAACGTGAAAGAGAGTGCTTATTGTCACTTTATCATAAGAATGTAAGATTCACAATAGCGGGGACACTGCCCAGGAAAAGCACCCGAGTAGCCCATGGTTCGCACCGTCTTTGAGTCATCGTGGTCATTTCCTCCCCTGTGAGGTCTTCTGGGAGACGAAGACAAGAACGCAAACAGGGCCAGACTGCCTGGAATGTGGTAAGGAAGGATTGCTTGAGTTTGCAGATGGTGTTCCTAAAATGATTTAAAAAAAAAATTAACAATTTTAATGGCGTCTTCATGGAACTCTCTGGATAAGCTTATGAAAATAACTAGTGAAATTCTTACACTCATTCTAGCCCAGAGGAGCTATTGTTTTTTTTTCTTCCTGTGGTGGAGCTTACCAGAGAATTCCAAAGCTCTTCCGAAGCCCGTGTTTACCACTTGGGAGGTCAGGCCCGCCCTGGGCTCACCCACCGTTGGGAAGTCAGTAGTGAGAATTATGTCCCTCCGAGGGGAAGGGGTCCCGATGTGCCCCGAGTGGGGTACGTGCTGACATGGTGAGATTTAAAGGGGAATTGGTTTTTGAATAAGAGAATAAATCTTGTGCTCTCTTAAGGGCGTGTCTACCGATCCCAAATCTTGAGCCAAGATTTTCAGGCCTTTCACCGGGTGTCACATTAGTGCAGTTACCATAGCAAAATGAAAATGTTTTAAGGCTCTCTCAGCAGCACCACTGAGTAATCCACATTCTTGGTATTTGAGAACTCACGGGGTGTTTGTAACAACAGATTCTTAAAGGAACATCTCTCAGTGGCTTCACTGGCTTCTTACTCTCCATCTGGAATATCTAAGCCAAAATAAGGGGAAGGGGGCCGCAGAGGGGTTGGGATGTAGGTGACTATACTACCTGCTTTTAAACATGGGCCCCCGAACACCTTCATCCACACACATCACCCATAGCAATGACGCTTGGTGTTCACCATCAAATTAGTTTTACTGAAGGATTTTTTAATAGTGTTTCTGAATCGAGTTTCTTTCTGTGTTCATCCTTTCCTTTTTTCATGTTTCACGGCAGCCACCAAACATTCAGCATTCTTCCTCCGATTTCTTTTATCCCAAAAGTCTGATCCGACGCACAGGACGGTCTCCGTCACTGCAGGTTGGCGCTGTGTCTAGGCTGGGGCCCGGCGCGCTGTCCTGGGCCCCGGCTTCTGTCGCTTTCCCTCCCTGCGCTGCTTTTCCCACCTAACTTCTCTGGCGCCTGCTTCTCACCCACAGAGTGCGTCTCACCTTCTGATCGTGGCTGCTTTCTTCTCTAATCAACGATTCCATTTAGAGCAGTGGCTAAAGCATCGTCTTGATTCGAACAAACGCATTAGAAGCTACGCTTTTGGTCCTGTGTTCACACGTTTGTTTGTTCACTGAACAGATAACTTGCCAAGCACCCACCCAGGTGTCCTGTGGGCTGGAAGCCGTAGACGCAGACTAGTAGGGGAGAGAGGATAGATAGAGAAGTAATTATGAAATAGCATAGAAACATATCACAGGAAATGGATCACATAGATCAAGAAATGTCAGCTGAGCAAAAGGGTCTCCAGGGGGCACTTTCTGGAAGCTGGTGTAGATTCAAACGTGTGCAGGTGATGAGACAGGGGTGGTCTGAAGGGAACGGCAAAGGCAGGGCACTGGGAAAAGCTTGGGTAGGGAGCGATTTGCCTGAAGAAGGAGCAGTGAAGCAGGAAAGGAAACAAATGAAAGTGGGCACCTATTCTTCAGAGGCGGAGAGGTTTACTTACTCTGTTACTTGCCCTTTCTGAGAATTCCCAGGGAGAGCTATCCTTATTCCCATTTTACAGATGGACAGACTGAGACCTATCCCTGTGAGGTAACTTCCCCAGAATTCCACCACTGATAAGTCAGTGGAGCAGCTGGGATTGCAACCCATGTCTCTGTGAGCCCATAACTCTTCTTTCCACTGTTGCACAAGGGGAGAGAGAGAGCAAGCCAGGAAGACAGAAAGGGAAGCGCGTTAAACCCTGGCGCAGTCACATGGTGTTCGAGGAAAGAGCAGCGCGGCCTGCCGCGTGTCCGACAGAAGCAGGATGCACTCCCAGCCAGACCTCCGGGTGGGCGGCGAGGCAGGAGGCTGCGTCCCTGGCACAGACTGGGCCTTCTCCCAGGGTCTCTGAGACTCCGCTGAAACCTCCGCCTGCTAAATGACAGAGTGACTTTCCGCAACCCCATCTTTGCCTCGATGAAACCCATTGTGTGGCTCTGCCGACCGGTCAAGATTTCAACCCAGCCCTTCAGTCTGGGCTCTGTGCCTACGCCTTTTCTCTGGGCCTGCCAGATGACACTGAGGCCGAGGAGAGTTTTGGTTTCAACTTCTCTTCCTCATGAGTTGAATCCCAATTAGACATATAGCGTTTAGAGTGGAAAAAAATGTTTAGACATCAACCCCCTACGTGTCTTCATCTCTAGAATGAAGTCAGCCCAAGGCTACGCAGGTCATGAGCAGCAAGACTTAACTGCAGATTCCGGCCTTGGGTGTGTTGCTTTGGCCCGTGATACTGGACTGAATTCCAACTCGTGTTTGTCATACGATTTTCATTCTATCTTAAAGCTTTAGCTCCAGCTGTGGGGTTTTCTCATGAAGTGAAATTATAGTCTCGCGAATCCAGAGGAGCAGCCAAAGATCGTCCCCGCTGCAAATGAGTATTGCCCGGAATTAGTACCTCTACTTAGCAAAACTAGTACCTCTAGTTTTCCCCCCGTAGTACACTTTATAACTCAAGCAGTGCTCTGTTTTACTAGCCTAAGGCTATAACCAAGTGACGCATTTCCATGATGTGAAGAAAAAGGCCACCATCATGTGTGGAATATTTTGGTTTGCTCCAGACCCTTAAATTTAAGAGATGCGGAGTGTCTCAAGAAGTGGTGGGTTAGGACACAGAAATCTGCCTTTCATAGCTTCTCTCTTCCTACCCTATTATTCAAAGGGACATCTGGTCCCCATGATCCAGCCATAAATAGCCAGGAAGTCAGCCATCACAGAAAGTCTCCATCACAGAAAGCTGTGAACAGCTAGGGGTTGGCAGAGAAAACCAACCAGTGGACAAGGGCCCCTTCACCCACGGGCATTGAAGGACAGTTCACCAAAACATTTAACAAGCCCAGAAACTCCACAGCAATTTTCAGGTTACACAGATATATTTTTCTTTTTAAAATATGGTGTCCTAACATAGCAGCCCGTTTCACCCACTAGTATCAGACGCCTTCGGTTATTCGATCAACTGGCTGTGCTTCTTGCAGGGATATTCAGCACTTTGTGCCCCAGAAATCAGCCCTGGTTTTGCTGTGGGGGAAAGCCAGATTTATAGGAGGAAAATCATTGTCCTAAAACCACTCCTTCTTTCCTCTTGCTGCATTGCAGATAAAAAGCAATGATGAAAATAAAATTACCTAAGAAAACCATGTTCTAGTTTTACTTACTTGGAAGAGTTTTGTGTGAATAGCAAGTTGTGTCTACAGGTAACACTCAGGCTAAGTGTTTGTAACTCCTCTTGTCATTCATTACAGACAAGGCACGTGCTATTCCCAGGACCAAGCTGGTAATGATCCGAGTGGATCACCTGTGTTCACCCTAATCGGGGGCTTCTCTGCTGTGCCTTTCGCAGGCTAGAGCATAAAAGGGCTCCTGTACAAACTGGATATGAGATTTTTGTTCTTTTTGGAACTAACATTCACCTATTATTACATATGCGCTTACAAACCTGTAATACAGGGCTGGGCAAAAGTAGGTTTATAGTTGTGAGTATGCGAAACAGCGTTCTTCTTGTACTATTATTTATTATTGTATTATTTTCCATACGAACAACTGTAAGCCTATTTTCTAACCCCTGTATACAAAATACCATGTGTATATATATTTTTAAAGGAGGCAATTAGGGCCTTATATATGTCTAGAACAAGGAAATAATATTGATTTTTTTTTTATTAAGGTTGCTACAGTCCATACTGCTATATATTCTCAGCTTCCCCTTTGTTCGAATATTTTATCCTTTTTGGTCTTTACAGTCCTTCAGGATGTGTAGGTGTTAAGGTTTATACCAGAGAGACCCGGAGGCCTCTCGGCCATCCTGAAAGCTGAAGGTGTTGGTGAAACTCTCCAGGGAAAAGAGGCTGCGCCCCTGAGCCGCTCCTGCTTCCTCTCAAATGCAGATCCCCTTTCCAGAGTAGTGGAGTTCACCCTCGCTTGACCTCGGAGTGAACAGTCCATGCATGCAGATTTTAAAAGTATTCCTCCTTCTGCAGCTTCTGTCGCCCCGTTGTCTAGTGAACTCCAACAGAAACCCGAGGCAGGTACCGTCCACCGCAGCAGCACTCCGTAGCAGGTGTCCGTCCCCTTATATCAGTGGCTGTCCCCTAGGAGCTGTCCCATCTGGTGGTAGCCAGTTGCCTGCAGTTGCCCCCCCTTCTTAGAGCATGGCTTCAGATGAATGCAAATTAGATGGACGTAGTTGTGGCGCCTGGCTCCTGCTGAGGGGGGGCGGGGGGCGCGGGGCAGCCTCCCCTTCTAAGGAGGGACCAGGCGTGCATGGTGGCGCATAATTGAAAGGAAATGGAAAATGTCGTTTCTCCGCTTACTCGCCAGGTAGAGTTCTGGTAAGTTTTGGGGAGTTTTTTGTTTGTTTGATTTTAATGGTCAGTATTTGAAGAATGACAGGAGCTGGGGTAGAGACATAAGAATTCTTCCATGTAATTGTCACTTTGTGACTGTGCCTTCTGAATAGCGGGACAGAGGGACCGTGTCAAGGCCTCGGGGGAGGCAGCTGAAAGGCCGTTAGAAGGCTTTTTAAAAATATTTCACATAGACAACAAAGAGTCATGCATTTTCAATCATCTGGTATTAGTAACCAAATGCCATTTTTTCTCCTTCCCACTGAAATGAACCACTTAGTGTTCTGGCGAGACCTCTCTTTGTTGTTTTTGTTTGTTTGTTTGTTTGTGAAAATAAGAAACTTTATTGAAATCAAAAGCCAGTGGCTGACAGTGGGCTGAGGAGATAAATGTAGGTCGTATGGACCCCTTCCTCACGAGAGATTGAGTGGGGGCAGCCCCCTTCAACTAGAAGATTCTCTCTGAAGGCCCCTTTCCTCCTGTTGCTAAATTCGGATTAGATTGTTTGACTAATCTTATTGGCAAAGTGCATGGAAAGATCACGGTCTATTATCCTTTCCATATCTTTGTGCCTTCTCCACCTTTCCCTCTGCCTCCCCGTTGTTTCTGGTTCTCTTTTTTGGCAAAGAACTGAATTTTTTCAACTGCGCTTTCAAGTTGGTTTTTTTTTTCTGCAAAGCTAAACGAAAGGAGCTTAAAGGGCAGTAGGTCACATATGTCTTCAGCAGCTCAGACCCAGGTCCTTGTTCCCTTTCTCTGGAACACAGAAGTGGACGTGTTTTTAAGGAGAAATGTTTGAAATCATCTTCGTTTGTGATATAGGCAAGAGAGTCATTTTGTTCATCATAATTCTCACCGAGGGTTCCAGAAACAAAGGTTGTTGACATATTGAATCATTGAATTCATGTACTCATTACTGGGTCCACTGTTGTTAGCCTGGCTATCGAGCCTGAATGGGTCAACATACTCATTTAGGTTGCATAATGGTTCATAAGGCTTATCTGCAGAGATAGAGGTCATGTGAAAATGTTGTCACAGCCCAGTGGGGTGACATGGAATTAAGTTCGTGGTAATGAAGGGATTTGAAAGAGGGAAAGTATGTCAGTAATTGTGCTTTTGAGGTTGAGATGGTTTGGTTTGAGTGGATTTGAGCTACTCTGTCGGAAGACAGGCTGGGCTTTTTGAAGATGATTAAGTGATAGAGACCCTCAGCAAGGCATGTATTGATTAGGAAGAAAGCCCTGGCTGGTGTGGCTCAATTGGTTGGAGTGTTGACCTGTAAACCTAAAGGTTGTGGGTTCGATTCCCAGTCAGGGCACATACCCAGGTTGCAGGTTTGATCCCTGGTCAGGCACATATGAGAAAGCAACCAATCAGTGTTTCTCTCTCTCTCTCTCTTTCCCTCTCTTTCCCTTCCTCTCTCTCTAAAATCAATGAAAAGTGTTCTCAGGGAGGATTAAAAAAATTAAATTAGGAGGAAAAATACAGCTAGAAGAATAAAAAGGGGTCTTTTAATAATAAGATGTTTATTTAAAATTCAACATGTTAAAATTCTAAGTGTTTAGAACTGAAATGTGAGATTCCCAATATTTAACTAAAATGGTAGCTCAGTTTTCAAAAGTATTTTTACTAGCTTCATAAGGGAGAGGCCACTCCAGTCTCTCCCAGTAGAGCGCATGCACTTTGGGAGCCGTGAGGGAATGTGACAGAAAGCAGATGACCCACGGGTGCTGGGTAAGCCTTGGGCACGGGTCAGGAGGCAGCAAACCAGGACCGGTCCTGGCGGCTGTGTGAGGTCCTCCCCGCCCAGCACAGAGGGGCCCTAGTTAATTACTAACGCTGAGACCAAAGCAGGAAGTCTCTGTCTCGGGAGGATACAGAATCACTTCCCAATGACATTCTCAAGAAGGGAAAGGACATCTGTTAACCCCAGGGGGCACTGCTGCCCTGTGTGCTGTGACAGATAACCTATCTGAGTTCCAATGCAGAGGGGGAGGGCTCCTAGGTGTGGTGGCGGTCTGGAACTCTAGGGAAGTCTAATCTAGTTCTAGGCAGCTCACCTTTGAAAGGCCTGTCCTCTCGTGAGGAGTAAAACAGGGCCGGTACCGTCCCTCTGTGTCTGAGATAACTGGCTAAGAAATCCAGTCTCATGTCCAATATCTGAAAAAATACTGGGTGCTGGCGCTGTGCCCAGCAGGGTACTAGAAGCTTTGTATGTATTGTCTCATTTCTCCCTATGAACGAAATAGGGGCTGTTAGCACCCTTTCCTCCAGTCTATAAAGGGAGAAACTGAAGCCCAAGGAAGTCCAAAGAGAAAAGAGAGAAAGAGAGGAAAGGAGAAGAAAAATCTCCTGCAACATCACACAACCAGGAGAGCCGAGATTTGAACCAAGTTATTTGACTCCAAAGACGACCTTTTAACCTCACTATATCATATTATACAGAGTTGTGTTTTATCCCATTATTTCACTTTAGACAGGAAACAGAGAAGGGTTATTGCAGGAAGATAGGCGAGCAGGAATATAATACAGCCACAAACAATGTACCCACGGAAGTGAATTTTACAGGAAGGTTAGGAGATCAGAATGAAGCCGGAGCAAACAATGGTGACACAAGGAATGAAAGAGCAGCGTTTGAATCTCCACGAGGCACCTTCAGCATTTCTTAAATACTGCTACATAATCTGAAGATGCATGTGGCCAAGTGAGCGATCTCTCTAACAAGAGCCAGAGCGTCAGTGGATTTGCTGAACATCAACTTGACCTTGAAAACTACTGAACTCTAAAATTCTAAAGTTTGTATTTTGGAATCAGAATCTGGGGCAGGGGTATACACGTTGGAAGTGATTCTGATCTGAAAACCGTTAAACTTTAAAATTTAAAGAGTCAAATGGGACTTGACAAAATTTCAGATTGTTCGACAGCTCTTAAAGCCTTTCACCCAATAATACTAGTAAATGAACCAGATAAAATGCTTCTGAGAAAGCCGGCACAAGTCACCGGACCCTCTGATGGGTGAAGAAGGAAGGAAGAGAGAGACTGAGCCGAAACGGGCTGGTCCAGCCAAGGGGCCTGTTCTTCGGTGGGGCTGTTTGTCCCTGGAACAGACCATTAACCCCTTCTGAAGCATGCTGGTGTTCTCCAGCCATGTCCCCGTGAGCACGCAGAGCACACGAGAGGACAAATCGCTCCATGGCGATCCCCAGGTGCCTCGTTACAGGAAAGGCCGGCAGTGTCCCTGGCCCACCTTTGGCAGAAAGTCGGGATGAGTAACGTGAGAGAGACCCCAAAGCTCAGCCTGCACTTGGTTACTCACACGCTGCGCCGGCTGCTTGTTAATGAAAACAGGCCTCTGTCTTAGCAACGCCAGTAACTGAAGACATCTGACTGTCCCCCATCCTCGCCTACCCCACCCTGGCACGGCAAGCAAGCCTGGGGTGCGTACCCCGCCCAACAACACAGCTAGTGCGGGGTTCTCACCCCACCCCAACAACACAGTCAGCTAATGCGGGGTTCTCACCCCACCCCAACAACACATGAGCAAGTGTGTGGTTCTTATAGAGCTAATGGCAAGTGTTTTGAGTTTGCAGGCACTCTTTTCTGCTACTTGATCTCAGTGTTTTCCCTCGTTCCCACCTCATTTGTCCCTGAGCCATGTTGTCGGGAAATAAATGGTCGCAGGCACCTTATGCTGTGGGGGAGATGTTAGTGCTGGAAGAAGTAAAGAGCTCGGGCTCTGTCTCTGGGGTTCAGGTCCTGGTCCTGGCCCGCCCGTGTGGCTCGGAGCACAGGGCCATTGGGAGGATTAGATGGGGCTGTGCCTGGGCAGGGCCGGCGGCAGCCTGCCGTGTAGTGAACGGGCAATGCATACCGGCTGCCACTAGCATCCCTGCGTTGTTGCTCAAGAGGCTTTGTTCTGACGTTGGGATTGGCACATGGGAGCTCCCGGTCGTTTGAAGCTGCGGACTGCCTGCAGTTAATTAGTGTCCCCCAGGGGTGCCTGTTGGCTCATCTTCGCTAAGGGGTGGCATCTCCTTTTGAAGGAAGGCCACACTTTGTGTCATTTCTATGTTTTGATCAAGAAAGGGATTGAGAAATTGGACTTTTTGAGTGGTGGTGTTATGTGAATCCTTTCTTTTTCAATATACTCAGAACTAGGATGAGCTGGAGAATTGTAACGCTAGGAGGAAGGGCCTGTACGCAGCAGGTCTCGGGGAGGAGGGGTGGATGCCAGGAGCCCGGCACCGGTCCACGTGCACACAGTGTAAGGTCCCCAAGACTGTCCAGCTCAGAATTGCAGACACCAGAGACGCTGGCCGAGATGATTAATCTTACTGTTAGCGTGCGTCTAGTCACTGCCAGCCTTGACCTGGCCCGGTGGGTTGGCTTTCGTTGTTTCGGATGTGAATTAGCGATGCAACATCCTTGTTTTTAGAAGTTCTTTTGGCTCAGCAGCATTCACATTCAAGGCGCTAAATATCAGAAACAGTACCAATGGGGAAAAGGCCCTTCTCCTGAAGTAGAACTACAGAAGTTCCTTTCTCCAAGGAAGAGCTGTGCGGGGGAGCTAGTCCTCTGACACCACCTGGGCCTTTGGCTTTCTCCGCAGAACATCCCTCCTGCTCCTATAACCACAGGGCTCTCTCAGCAGATGTGGCAAAGTCCAGTATTGTTTTGTCTTTCTCATCCTCCCTAGTGGTTGACCAGTATTTAAACCTTATTTAAATGACTCTGTGTGGTCAGCCTCAAACCATGTAATTAATATGAGTCAGGTGTCCACAAACTGAGTATTTGTTTACACTGATAAATTCTAGCTCCTTCCTTCAACAAATATGCACGTCTTCTTTGGGCATGTACCATGAAAAATAAACCCTATGAGGGCAGAGATTATAACCACAGTTAATGAGAGAGATAGACTTCATGCAAGAAAACCAATAAACATGAAATTAGAAATTTTACTCATGATGGAGAAAATAAGAAAATCTGGGAGAAAATAATTAGAGAAACCAACTCCAGATTGGGAGATCAGGGAAGGCTTCTTTGAGGAGGTGACATTTAAGCTGCAACTGTAGAAGGAAAAAAATCAACTGAGAAAGACTGAGGATCGGGGCCTTACAGACAGAGGGGGCAGCAGGCATAAGCGCCCAGACGCAGGGCCATGCATGTGTTCAGGAGTCGTGGTGGCTCGTGAGTGACAGTCGGAGGGGAAGGCAGGGCTGGAACCCCGAGGCCCTGGGAGTTGGGGTTTTTGTTCTAAGTGGACAGTGAAGCCAAAGCAGGATGGTGGCAGTGCCAATGATGTTCTTCAAAGAGCTCTCTGTGCACGGGGCGCAGAGTGGATGTGAAGAGGGCAGGAATGAAGGCAGGAAGCCCACAGAGGAGGGGACCTGGTGGCAGTGGGGACACAGAGACTGCGCCTGGTAGTTGTGGCGATGCAGAAAGAAATGTGCATGAAGGCAGAGCCAGGTCTCAAAGGGGACAAGGACGTGAAGGTGTAAAAAGAAAAGCCCCAACCACATTCTTAAGGCTGACCGAGCTAGTTCTCATTTACCTTTCTCTCTGGCTTCTATCATCCCTTATTCAGAAAAGTCACAAATCTCTCCTTTATTAACCAGCTTAGTTTTTAGCAGAGCTTAGGGAGGCAGGCCAGCCTCGAATCTGCAACCATGGTCTGAGATCTTACTAGTCACTGTTTATCTTACAGCCCACCAGGACTTCCTCGGAAAGCATTTACTCCAGACCAGGCTCCAGTATCCCCGGGTCCCCGGGGCACACTATCTATGTAAGTATCTACTTGTGGAAGAGGTGCTTCTGGGACCAGCAAAGTAGCACTAGTGGAGTGGATAACCCGAAATAGAATAATGCAAAACGACTTCTATTTCTGGTCTGAGGTCTGGTTTTCACTTTTGTCGATGGGCCCTCTCCATCATGCTCTCGTTCAGGCACTTAAACCCATCTGTGAATGTAAGCATCAGGGGGGCGATCAAGTACATGCCCCGTGAGATGCAGTAACACAAGGCAGGACTGAAGAAATTGTTGCACCTAGCTTGCATACAGGTAGTTAGGGGTTGATTGTACACTTTATAATGCTGACACTGGATGTTCTTAAAGCCTGCCACAAAGCTATTTAAATATTTAGTTTATTAAATATGCAGTTCTTGTTTTTAGCCATCTAGGAGGATTTTTTGACCACCTCTTTGGGTTTTCCTTCTCTGGAATAAATTTAGGGAATTACCCTGAAGGTGTACAAGCTTGATGAATGCTACATAGACTTTTTCCCAAGCTTTAGGTGATATATTTTTTTAAAGTCATTAATATGTGGTATTAATGGGCCACTTTCTAGAGAGTCCAACAGTGCTAAGCAAAGTGTTTGGGTTTTATTTTTAAGGTTGTCACTTTTTTAAAGCAAGTAAGGAAAGGCACAGACAGTAAGTCCCTGAAGGTGAGATGGCAGAATAACTTGGCTCTCTACTCTTTGCCAGGCAAAAGTGGACAACGAAATCCTGGATTACAAGGATTTAGCGGCCATTCCCAAGGTCAAGGCAATTTATGACATTGAACGCCCAGACCTTATTACCTACGAGCCTTTCTACACTTCGGGCTATGACGACAAACAGGAGAGACAGAGCCTGGGAGAGGTAAGAAGTTCCTAGAAGCTGTGAGTCGTGCAGCCACTTACTTCTCTCTTGTCACATGCGTGAGAACTACTGACGGGAGTCCAGGTGAGTCAGAGGGTCCCTTGAGTTGCACACTGTTTGCAGCCTTTCCTGCCAGGTGCTTGGAGGGGCTCCACACCCTGCCCCTGCCCTCGGGAGGTCACCGAGAGGAAGGAGAGCAGGCCAGCCGCACAGAAAACAGCAGTGAAGGGCGAATACCAGTTTGTCCCAGGTGCAGGAGAGTGGAGGTGGCGTGCTGAGAAGGAAGCCATGGTTGTCAGGGGAGAGTCTGTGAGCTGTGCAGAAGGAATCGGGGGGTGGAGGGGAGGGTCTGCTGGGGGTGGGGGGTCTTGGTCTTAGAGCAAGCGGAACTATAGTAGGGATCATGAGGACAGAGAGCACACCACTGAAATTTTGATAGCCGCAGTTTTTAGCTTAGTAAGATACTTAGAATGTGCAAAAATAGGTGGGGAAATGGAGAGAATGGTGTCACAGTGGAGTACCGTGCGTGAGCCAGGGTTCTGGAATCGACTTACCTGGCTTAACCTGGGGACTCCACCTGCTGCTTGAATGACTCTGTGTGACAGCCATTCTGGTGCTAGTTTCCTCATCTGTAAAACAGGATAATGACCAAATCGTCTTCATAGGCTGAGACAGTAAGGATCAAATCAAGTATCAATTAATTATTTTATATATATGTAAGTATCTAGATATAAATTTATATAATATACCTAGATAACTTATTATCTAGTAAAGCTGATGGATGTGAACTCATGTATTCGAGCAGCTAGCAGAGAGCCAGAATTGTGGTGAAGGGTCAGCAAACGGCAGCTATTCCCGCTGTCGGTGCCGGTCCCCTTGGGGTTTGTCGGTGCTCTTGCGCCCGACCCTCCTGCAGCGGGGCCAGGGCCTCTGCGTCTGAGGGGTCTCCTCGTCCCCTTTCAGGGTGGGGAGTTGCCTGCTGTCGCTTCCTGCTCGGGTCCCCTGGGCTCTTTCCCCCTGGCCTAAATTATTTTTCCCCTCTAAATTCTTCCCCTCTTACATTTTAATTGGAATCACCTGTAGACTAACTTGAGCCCACTCAGAGATATGTCACTCAGGCAATGGTCTGAAATCAGCTGTTCAACCAGAGTTAAAACAGACTGCAAACTACAGAATGTCACACCATGCTTTGAGATCTTAGATGAAGAAAAGGCATGAAAATATGTTGATTCTGTTTCATTTGTTCACAGTTATATATAATATTTACTTTACATTTATTTGTAGGTGTAACTTTTTTTTTTTTTTAATTTTCCGATCTGGGTTTTTTACTCCAGAGAATAGCTCTGCATTGCAATGGTCCATTGGGCTGTGAAGAGATATCTGTTTTCATGTACTGCCACCTGCTGGTCGCATTGCTGTAGCTGCATCTGCGGCTGCTCAAATGCAGGTCTACTGGCCTGAGTTACTGGGTTGCTATCGGACTCTGCAGAGTTGAATAGGGGAAAAGGGGAAAGGGAGGTTCCTGAGCCAGGTGCACAGGGGCTGATCCTGGAGCAAGTGGATGACAATTTTCTAGTGTTAAAGTCATACAAGCAAGGGGAGAGTGTACGGGGTTTGGGGTTGTACCTTTCTGTGTTTCCCGGGGGCTGCATTTGGGGCAGTAAAATGTAAGAACGCAAGAGCTTGTGCTTTGAATGGAACATTTCTGGGTTTGAAACCGGTCTGATATTGATTTGCTTACCATAAGACTCTGGGAAAAATCACATATTTCAGCCTCCTTATTTGTAAACTCAAGATGGTAATAACATCTTAGAGGTTTTCTGTAAGAATTAAGTAAAACATTGAGATTACAACAGCAATACCTGGCACATAATTAGAGCGCGACAAAAATGCTGGCTGCTGTCATAGCCAGCATTGTTATTGTCGTAACGGGGAGGGGTCCCCCGATCAGAAATCAGGCATGTTAATGAACTCTTCCTGGCACGTGGATCTGCTAACAGAAAACTTTGTTTTCCTAAGCTATTTGACTATGTATTCCTTTTGTTACTAACGCTTTTCTCATGGGATCCTCATTAACATTGCCACGTTAGAAACACCGCAACTTGGAACTCTGTGTGCCCTCAGAAAGCAGGAGTGGGGTGGCTCCAGAAGCCGCTCAGCAGGGGCAGGCCTGGCTCCTGCCCCAGGGAGCCCCTGAGGCAGCCGCAGCAACAGGCAGGTCACAGGGCTTGAGGAAGCCTGGAGCACCAGCAAGTTTGGAGGATGGGGCAAATTCTGAAACAAGGAAATCCACCACAGGGCATGTTCTTCAGGATGCTTTGTTTGCTTCATTTGTAGTTAAAGTCGTTTTGCACTTTCATTGTAAACATTCCATTCTTTTACTTAGGAAATCTCGGTTGAGCCCTTCCAGTACACCAGGAGCGGCTGTAGTCCCTGGGAACACTTAGCTGCAGCTGAGTGGAGTCCTCACCCTCCTGGAACGTACAGGGGGGGCAGGCGGACAGACACGCCGTCTCGTTTCACAGGGCGATGGCGCTATGAGGAAACGGAACAGTAGGGAGAAGGCTTGCTGCTGTAAACAGGAGAGTCACAGAAGGCACCACGTGGTGGTGCATTTCATAGAGACCTCCCTGCAGATGGGGCGTGAGCCCGGCTGGCAGAGGGGACAGAGAGGACACATGGCCCATGGCCCACGGGTGGCCCCTGGGAAGCCTGTGTACCTGGAAGGCTGGCAGCCTGCAGGTGAAAGGTGGTGAGGCTGGCAGGGCCGCCAGGACAGGGTGCCACAGACCCGGGCGCTGCAGGCCTGTTGTAGTCATCAGACTGTTTCATGTGATGGCTGTGGTTATAACTTAGTCAAGGATCGATCGTGTTTGCAAAATGCAGCATTTGGGCAGACACTGGAACTCCTAAGTAGTAAACAGCATAGTTGGACATACTAGAGGACATAATTCTGATCTGTCTAGTTCACTCACCTAGAGCATCACAGCCATGTATCAGAACCCCTGGTTCTCAGGCAGCGACATGCGCCCGGTCACCCAGGAGCTCCGTCCGTGTGTGCCCATCTGAGCCCCGCTCTCAGGTTCCGCATCAGGGCACAGGCAGGGGGTGCTGGCCTGCGGAGGTTCAGTAATGTCTCCAGGTGATGCTGAGAAACACCAGTAATCACAACTGATAGACAAATACACATTGTGATTTTAAATTCTCTTTTATTCTTCTAGTCTCCAAGGACTTTGTCTCCTACCCCATCAGCAGAAGTAAGTACTGTTTTTGAAAATTATAATAAGTAGAACTGGGGAGTCACTTGGATCTTTCCTAGACTGGGCTTTTGGAGGAAGGACAGTAACTAAAAGAACAGAAAAGCTGTGTGCAAGACCAGGATGAATGTAGGACTCCTCACATGTAAGATGTGACCGTCAGACACAGCAGGAAATTCCTCTTTCAGTGGAGTCCGGGGGGGGTACAAACAGCCAGACCCGGTCTGAGTCCTGTATGTAATTGATTTGGATTAGTATTCTGGTAATTACACTGGAAGCTGTGAAGAACTTCCACTATTGACCAGTGGCAAGATTCGGGCACGTTAGTTGGGGACTTTTTGTTTCGTTGTTGCTTTCATTGGATTATTGTTCCAGCAAGCTGGGATCAGACCCAGGCCTCTTTGCCATTTGCTGCCCACTTTCACACAGCCACGGTTCCCGAGGTTTTAAAATAGTCCCCTTTCACACTTGCTTCCAAACGCACATTGTGTTAGCCAAGACCTCAGTGGTCAACAAATGCCTAAAATGTAAACCATTCTAGTACTCTCCTAAATCTTACATATTATGTTTACATGTGATTTTTTTGTATTGAATACCTAACGTATTTTCTAGATTTGGACCCAGGAGACATGCCAGTGGTGTTATTACATTCCATTGAATTGATGCTTGTCCTAATTTACTTAGATCCCAATTCATTAAGCATGTAATGCAAAGCTTTGTCCTCATGCGTGGTGGCATTATTTATATCTTTGAATAAATTTTTCCATTTAAAGATCACTTTTTATTAATTCCTTGGAACATATTTCCCAAAGTGGGAAGTAGCATTCCTTCCCAGGTTTGAGGCCACCCCCAGCTTGTTCACCAGGAAAACCAGCTTAAAATGTCACCAGGTCAATGTCATGGGGATTAAGCGGGCTCTGCCTGTACAAGCTACGCATGTGCACACGGGTCTCTTACCTGCTCGGAACCTTCCGAGACATTCCTCATTTGTGGGAAAGGGAGGTAAGAGCACGCATCCTACCTTCCTTACCATGCAGATCTGATGAAGCAACATAGGTGAACGCACTTTATAAAACCCAAACGCCCCATATAAACATAGTCATCGGGGTTATTCCCTCTTACCCCAGAGCTCTATCAACATTGGAGTGTATAATTTTTCCATGTTAAAATTTCGGTAAAAGCAAGTGCTAGATAGAGGTCTTGAACAAGATGCACTGACCACAGAGTGCTCCTTTGCACAATATCTAAGGAGTGTGGCCCTAAAATGTGATCACAAATGAGCAGGTGGGCATGACAGCCCCCGGGTGACTTCCGTGGAACTCACTATCACTCAAACGCGATGATAGCTTTTGTGCTCACACTTTGCCTCATTGCGTTTCCAGGGGTACCAGGACGTGCGGGACCGGGTGATCCACCGGTCCACCAGCCAGGGCTCCATCAGCTCCCCCGTGTACAGCCGCCACAGCTACACTCCAACCACATCCCGCTCTCCGCAGCACTTCCACAGACCTGGTAAGGGCCACTGCCCCTGGCTTCGCTCTGCAGGGCGGCCTGTGTTTCTGGGAGGCATCTCCCCCAGCCCTGAGAGCTGGCTGCCTAATACATACGTACCCCTCCTGCAGGAAAGGAAAAAACAAAGAAAACTCATAACGAACTACAGTTTGTGTTATATACCTCTTCTTGAAACAGTTATTTTATGCTTATATTCATTATGATTTCTTAAATGATGACATTTTGACAGGGAATGACTAGAAACAAAGGTTTGCGGGGGTTGTTCTTTGTTTGTTTTTTGGTTTTGAACAAAATCTCATCACTTTTAGACTTAAAACGAAGGTCTCCAAAAGAAAATAGTTTGATATGTGTTTTAGGCATGCCAGCATTGTCTAGAGACCCAGTATTCGCCCCTGGTTGACGGTCCGGTGCGTTTCCCTTACCCAGGCCGGTGGTGGTAGCCAGCACACCAGGTTAAGCTCGTCCTGGAATAAAGTATGGTACACAAGCTCAGGGTGTTTGTAACTTTCAAGACCCATTCCAACCCTGAGACTTTGGATCAGGTTTGGGATACATAAAATCATCAGAGAGGTGCTGTGGTAGAGAGTGTGAACTAGTAGTGAACTTCAGTGGACCTGTTCTGTGTGGAATTTGGTCCCTATTTGTGGGTGTCTCATACGTGGAGTCACAAAGGAAAGGGGAGTCCCAGCACAGACCCAGAATTCCCTGGGAAATGGATTCACAAAGGAAGACTTGGGCCCTTTAACCTAACTCAGTGGAAATAGCGTACACCTATGAAAACTTCATTTTAAGCTCCTTGCTTCTACCCAGGCTGATGAGAACACACCCACTTATTTGCTAACTTACTTTACAAAGTAAAACCAAAAGAAATGAATAAAATGGTAAAGGGCTGCAAATATTTTCTTTAAAGCCATAGATTTAATGCTCATAGAGGATTGAATTTTTACTATTTGATCTTTTAATAATGTCTACTTTTCTCTGGGCTCATAAATATTTACTCAGTATTTGTTGAGTTACACTTTCATTTTAGAGTTAGTGAGAATGTTCAGGAAATGGATTCCTTTTTCTTTTTATGCACAACTGTATTTCATTCGTGCCCTGGACCCGGGTCTGGATTTAAGTCCTTGTCTATTTTGGGTGACGAGAAATCCTTTATGCTGCCAGCCCTGTGTTTGGGCACGTCCCTGAGGTCACTGAGACCCCAGCCACGGCCTTGTCAGAATGACCTGGGTTTGCCGGGAAATTGTCCCCGAGACCTCTGAACGGTGAGGGCATGGCAGTCGGGGACAGTGTCTTCCTGGGCGGTCCTGTCCCAGCTGAGCACCGGGAAGTTCCGTCCATCCCAGTTGAGGTTCTCCCGTCAGTAACCTTAGAGATTCCTTGTTCTAAGCATCCTTCCTCCTCTTGCTCCACAGCATGCTACAGATGCACACGATGCCAATTAGTGGGGTTTATAAATATTTTTTGAGGACTACACCTGTGAAGTGAAGCTGGCGGGGTTCTGATAGCCTAGTTGTGGTCTGTAGAGAGCACCCCAAATTTCCCACTCCATGAGTTCTAGACACCAGGTGGTAATGCGCTTCCCCGGGCCTGGGTTGTTAGCTTTAATGTGCAGTCTCCTTCCGAGAGAACGGTGCTGCCACCACCCAGGTCTCAGGGCGACAAGCAGCTCTTTGACACCAGGGAACACAAAGAGGGTTGGGTTTTTTGTTGTTGTTCTATGTAAGCAAAATAAAATTAAACTTCCAGTGGGAGAAGTTTGCAGCTTACAAAAAAGAATCTGACCCTTACCTCTAAGTCCTTCTTTTCAAGGTTCTTAAAATGACCATCATTTTTTTTTACATGTGTTTCAGAGGGTTCTGGTTTGTCGGTCGCTTTTTAAAAACAGCTGTCTTTGAGTGACAAGGATATCCCCGGCACTGGCTGACCGGTAGCTGGTGTCCTTCTGACAAAGGGTGTCCTGGTGGCCTTTCCTTCTCGCTAAAGCCATTTATTCTCAGCGAGTGACTCTGTACTGACCTGAACCTCTGTGTTTGCAAACTCTCCCCACTTGGCCTAACCCTGCGCAGGTGCATTCTTAACCCTTCTGCCTTCCTCCGTTTTCAGACTCCTGATTAACCGTCTTTATTTTTCCCGCTTTGTTTGGAACGATGCCGTGGTCCCTGCTCCCGTGTTAATTTCTGTTCTTCTTTTCTGTCTCCACCCCGCCCCGCCCCCGACTCCCTGCCGCACAGAGCTGCTGTCTCCTGGTGTGCAGAGGTTGTCCCACCTGCGCACCAGCAGCCTCAGCTCCGCCCACAGCGACTCCCGCCCCAACTCCCCCTTCCGACACCACTTCATCCCCCATGTCAAAGGTAAGGAGGCAGGCTTCTCCAGGCAGCACCCCGCATAGTGGAGATTTATTAGCACCCCGGGAAGGCTAATAAGGTGTATCTCCAAGAGTCAGCTCCGAGCTTTCGACCTCTCCGCATGCCTGCGTGTGCCATGACTGTACCGAGCGGTGACTTAGAACTGACGGGGCCTCTCTCGTTAGGAGACACGTGTCATTTCTAAGGGCTCTCGCTGAAGAAACAGGAAGTATGTCTCAGACCGTGAGACTTGCCATCGACTCCTCGGAAAAATATATATTATTATTTTGTGTTTCTGTGTGTCAACAGCAAAATATAATATATAGCTGGGTATTTGCCTGGTTTTAATATGTGATGTGACTCAGCAAAACCCAACAGTATTTAGCAATAGCTATTCACAAATTGCCTTACTGGTGAAGCCTCTTAACCACTTGACAACATTAAAACGTTGGGACCGTATGAGAAAGCTCTCTGGACATGTAACTTAAAGCTCTCGGTTTGAGCTGAGGTAGTCATCTCCTCTGAACTGGTCCCGATTCCCTGCCCCACAGCTCTGCCCGTTCCCTGGGTGGCACGCCCACTCTCCCCTTCATTGGCCAGCACGCCTCTGGGTGTCGGGGAAGCCCAGAGCCCCAAAGGGGTAGGAAGTAAATGAAGTAAGTGTGCGCTCCCAGAAGGATGTTAGCTTTTTCCGCAGTCTCCATGTGAACCAAATGAACCCATGAAAGTAGCTGAAAAGGGAGGGACAGGCAAGCGCAGATGTCGTCAGGGCTCTTAAGCCAGTCCTTGAGGACTCGAACCCTGAGTTCCAAGCACTCACATGACTAGCAACTCCATCCTGTGGCCTAAACGCCGTTGTTGCATCTGGAAGATCACTTGCAGTCTACCCAAGCTATTTGCTCACTTGGATTTTTGAGCAACTGAATACAGATGCGTTGTGCTGATGAGCATGCAGTCATTTCATGTGTGCTATTTTGGCCTTTCCTGTGCTGGGAAAATGATATTGCTGACATGCTTATTGAAGACACGCTATTTCCATGAGCAAAGAGATCAGTCTTTTTTGGTAGATGCAGCACTTTCTAAAATTCTTGACAGATCATTTAAAGTGATTATTGCTAGTGAGTGTTTTGGAGGAAAAAAACCCTTTATCTAGATGTCAACATGATGACTTAGACAACGTTTATAAAACTGTATGACATATTGAAAAAAACCTTCAGAGGTATATTTTAAAGAGACTTTAATACAGAAGCCCTTGGCCAAATCAAAATTTTGCTTGCTTGTTTCTAATATACAAGAGAAAATACATTGTTAATCCATGAAAGGTCAACTGCCACGTTTGGTTGGGCTTCATCTTTCAGAAGACATACCATTTTGTTGAAAGAAAACTGTCACATGCCCTGTAAAGTTATACAAAGTTTGTGCAAATAACAGATCACAAGAACATCAAGACTTACCATACCTTATGTCAATGAGCCACCTTATGGAGAGATGGATGGGACACCCACGTGGACACTAGAGTCCTGGGTTTGAGTACCATCTCTGCCACTTGCTAGCTGTGGGACCCTGCATTGTTGACGCAACTCTGGGAGTGTCACCTCATCAGGGTGCTCTTAAAGCGCTTCCCATCATCCCATTTGCTCATTGCAGCATCCCTGCAAAGTAGGCCCCAGTAGGCCCAGGTGGAGGCAAAGGGGTGAGGCTCAGGTCCAGCCACCCAGCCGAGGGCTCGCAGCCAGGAAGTGGCACCTGCAGGACCAGACCCCAGGCCTGCCCACCCCTCGTGCAGATTCTGTGTGTGCTTTTCAGTACAAAATATACATGGAGTGTGAGTTTCCAAAGCAAACTTTTATTTTCCACCTCTTTTTCACTAGAAAATTGCATTCTTATGGAGGGTAAGACAAACAGCTACTTCAGTCAAGTAAATGACAAAATTAACAATTTCTTACTTTTCAAAAGAAGTATCAGATAGTTATAAACATTACGGCACCTCTGTGTGCCTCAGTGGCGCTTCATTTAAAAAACATGGATATACTTGGTTTTCTGTTTTCAGTCTGAATTTGAAGTTTTTGCCTCAAATATTATGGATTTAAATTATAAAAAACAATTAGGCCAAGAGGGATTGAACTTATACTTAAAAACCATTTAATAATCTCTTTCCCCTTTTCTTTTCACTGGAGGTACACCTAGAGTTTGTTCGCATGAAATAGTTCATATGCCTCAGACAGAAAATACAATGCACATCATAGCATATGCTTAGTTTTAAAGTCACATGAGCTTTCTGCTAAACTACAACTTGAATCATGGAGAATTTGCGTATTAACCATGTTGCTTTAAAAGCCTAATGTCATTGAATGGCTAAATGCTGGTTCTCCAAAGAATGTTGTCTTGGTTATTGTGAAAAACGTGCACCCATTTACGAGGCAGGCAGACCTCTCCAGCGTTTGGAAGTTTCAGAATGGAGGGAACTTACAGCCATTTGAGGAACACACGGGCAGAGTACCCCAGGTTTCCCGTGGCCCTTCCCTAACCCTAACACGAACAATTGCTCTTTATCTTGGAGCTGGTGTTGTGGTCTCAGGGCACCTTTTGAAACAAGTGTAAGCTGGAGGGCTCGAGGCCCCCCCCACCCTCCCCGGGTGGGATGACCATCTCAGGAAGGCGGAGCTAGAAGTGTGAGGCCCTTGCCTCTCTGCAGCCCAAAGCCCAGCCTCCCACTGCCCCAGCCCACTTCCTGGTCCTTGTTTCTCGTGCACGTGGCCTGTCCTCAGGGTCGGCGGAGCTGAGGGTGCCTGCATGGGTGTGAGGCTGAGATGCACATCACGGGCTGGCTCTGTCTCCTCGCCTTCCCCACCCATTTTCTGTGACGTCTGCCTTGTTTTCGAGTGCGTCTTGATTTCTGTCTTCCGACCTTCCTTGCGGCTTCATCCTTCATTGACACGTTGTTGCTGCTGGACCGTTCGGGCGAGTGCATGCCTGGAGACTTGGAAGAACTACTTCCACTTTGTCTTGGGATCTGTTTGTGCTGTGCTTTCTGAGTTTCTCTTCCCTCCCCTCTGAAATACTGTTAGACATCACATTCTGTGTCCATGAAGTATAAATCAAACGAGTTGCTGTGGTTCAGATAAGTATTTGACACTCACTGAGGGAAACCATGGCGCTTATGGAAGCTTGATTTTTTTTTTAAAGATTTATTTATTTACTTATTTATTAGAGGGGAAGGGAGGGAGAAAGAGAGGGAGAGAAACATCCTTGTGCAAGAGAAACATCATCGGTTGCCTCTCACGTGCCCCCAAACCGGGGACCTGACCCGCATCCCAGGCATGTGCCCTGACTGGGAATCAAACCTGCCACCCTTCAGTCTACAGGGCAATGTCCAACCCACTGAGCCACACCGGCCAGGGCCACGTATGGAAGCTTTAGACAAGAACTAGCAATCTTGAGACTCTGTCATGAAATTCCAGAGGCTGCCAATTCCAAGGTCCCCTCAAAATGTTCATTTGTATTTTGGAATGTGAGCAATTGGAGCCCAGAAAGCTAAGCTCCAGCAGGTTCCCACAGGAGACGCAAGCGCAGCCGTTCCCACTGAGTCCCTGTCTTAGAATCTGTCACTTAGACACACAGGCCACCAAAAAGAAGAGTGAAAGTGAAGACAGAGCTTTTGAGTTTGTTAAGTAAATACAGTGAGAATTCTGCGCGTGAATGATCTTCCAGGGACTGAAAACGGGCTTATTAGATTGATGTAGGAGGAGCTACAACTGAAAGCCAAAAGAAATATACATATACATATATAAAATTTTTAATATGGTAGCGTCTCATCACAATAGCTAAGATCACTAACAACTTAGAGCGAACCAGTATGAGAGTTTATTTAATGGAACAAAATGACTATGAGTGTGGGGCACAATATTATATGATACACGCTGTCACATTATTTGTCAGCAATGTCTTAAGTCTGGGCGGGTAGATGATGATGGTGATACCTTCCATACAGGCTATTTCATCTGATGCCTCATGCATGACTTTACCTAAGTAACGAACTCAGCACAAAAGCAACCTCTTAGGGCCCTCATCGGTTCTTTCTTCCCAGGATAGAGTTAAAAGTTTTTACCACTTGAAGTATTTAAGTTAGCAAGTTTGGAAACCGGTGTTACTTTGAGAATTTTTCTTTTTCTTTGAAAAATGTCAAAATTTTGTAATGCCTTTTTGATGTTTCAAGGGCTAAGAGTATGGTACCTGGCAGCATTATGTATTGTCCCCAGACCTTATTCCCAATGAGCCCTAGCGACACGTGGAAATCAGACTGTGCAGAATCACTTAGGCAGGCACGTGGTTGAGTCACTCTTTACCGAGCATTTTAAAATGTTCTGTGGGTGGTTTTAAATGATGATAGAGTCAAGTCTACTTGCAAAGGCTTGGACATACTAGTGCCTTGTCTAGGAACTGGAAATGTCAATGGTTGCTGAAGCTATGCAGCCAAATAAAGAACCACGCCCAGCCGGGGCCATGGGAAGTCAGAGAGCTGCCCACTGCATCCTGACGTGATGGGCTTCTACCTCCAGGCACCGACAGAGCACCTTAATGATAGATTTTT
Source organism: Phyllostomus hastatus (assembly GCF_019186645.2). Lineage (NCBI taxonomy): Eukaryota > Metazoa > Chordata > Mammalia > Chiroptera > Phyllostomidae > Phyllostomus > Phyllostomus hastatus. Next base: position 23,690,214 of record NW_025334004.1, on the reverse strand, counting down.
AACACCTGGGCAAGTGCCAGTTCCAGCAACCTTCAACCTTTGTGTCCCATGTACGCAGACATTTGTATGTGTGCATGACACTGGCTAATAATTATCTTCTCATTGGACATTATAACCAAAACCCGTGCAGACATTGCCCCGAAATACCAGACTTGGACAAGTACAGGGGCGTCCGCGGTGGAGGGTGCAGGGCAGGAGCAGCGGGGCCAGGAGCAGCCAGTGCCCCGAGTCAGCGAAAGAGTCTTCAGAGGACAAGCCCAAAGGAGGGCAAGAAAGTTGAGTCTGTCTAGAACTTCTTTGGGGAATAGCCCACAAGAGTTACTTTGTTTTTCAGTTATGGGTTGCTCTTCTGAGTAATTCCTAGTGTTTATAGGAGGAAAGGATTCTTCTGAAATGGAACAATTAAGTCAGGGTTATTGAGGAGCGACTCCAATAGGAAAGCTATAAAAATGGGGTGGGACTGTGAGCCCATTGCTGCCTGTAATTAGGAGAAAGCGGGCGGTTAACCCTCAGTGACGCTGACTGCGTTAGGCCGTTAATAGCTGCGGGATTCATTCGTCGGCCTCCTTCATTACTCACTACCAGGCATTTACCAGGCATTTACCAGGCACTCAACCTTGGCCAGGCGCTATGCCGAGCACACGGGCATGAATGAGACCTTGTTCTAATCCTTCCTTAGATTTAAAATAGGATTTTCTTCTAAACGTAAACCATATTCTTCCTCCCCCTTCTTGCCTGTACCTGTGTTAATTATACTCATTTTTTTTAGACATGAACTGGTTACTTCTCTTTAGGAGAGTGATGGTGAATGAGAGAACATTTTTTGAAATGAACTTTTTAACAGATCAGCAGTTTGGAGTGAAGCCTCGTAACTTTTAGGAGCTACTATCTGACTTAAGTAAGGAAGTCTATACTACACTGGGAGCCAGATGCAAAGGTGACTTGAGGAAAAAAAGACAAAAGTTTCAGAATGTGAAAACCAAAAACCTCGAATATATATTTGAGCCAGTTAACAAATTCATGTCTTATACCTGAAATATCTTACTGCCTATCTGGTGTAGATCTGTGATCTAGTTACCTAAAAATATACATATTTAGAAATTAAAATGTTATGAAACATATTATTTTAAAACTCCAGTAGTTGACATATTTCATTTTTTGCTGGCCACATATAGAACAGTTTAACCTACATAAAGAAATTGACTCTGGTACATCTAAAACTAATGTGATGTTATATGCCAATTATATCTCATTTAAAAAAAACAGAGTGGAAAAAATTGGCTCATACTCTATTTTTTGAAAATCTATAATTTATTTAAAATTGTCCCCACTAACAAACACATAAATTGGTCTTTATCAAAATTTAAAACTTGTGCTTCAAAGGATACTATCAAGAAAGTTAAAGACAACCCACAGAATGGGAGAAAATCTTTGCAAGTCATATAACTGATCAGGGACTGGTGGCCAAAATATGTAAAGAACACCTACAACTCAATCATAACAGTAATTGCACTACTAATCATTAACGTCTGATAGTCCTACATCTCTGGTGTGTTCTTGGGGCAGGCGTTTGCTCAAACGTGGGGGAGGGGGCCATTTAGAGCCGTAGCGGATCTCTTTCCAGCTCCTCCCCATTCCAGTGCACCCCTGCAGTTCTCAGGGTCAGAAGGGAGGGATGGTGGCTTGGTGGCACCCAAGGCTATGACAGCCAAGCCCCAGCAATCCTCTCTTCCAGAAACACCATGCTCTCCAGCCACAGTGGCCAGTCCTGCCGTCCCCACTCACCACGGCCCTTTCACCCCTCCTTCCTTACGGTGTTCCATCCCTTTGGAACCTGAGCCCACCACCCACCTGGCGAGCTTACTCTTCCATGCCCTGCTCAGTTCTAATAGCTCTCTGTAGCTTCCCTGAAGAATTGATGGTGCACACCTTTATCTGATGCCTTAATTTGTATGTGTCTTAAGTCTGTCTCCTTAGGTAGACCCTTGAGGGCAGATACTAAACCTCATCTACTTATCCTCGATTACAACTCAGGGCCCAGCATAGCAGGTGGTCAGTAAATGTTGCACTGGTGCAATTGTTAGGCTGGGGGGAGCGTCATCTTTGAAGAGCAAAATGGAAAGAGGTGTACATGGCCCCACGGTACCTAGGAGAAAGGGGTCTGAGCCATCTGGTGTGTTTCCAAGTGAGGAAACCGAACATAATGCTGCAATGAAGGCATCCTGTGTTGCTAAGGGGAAGGACTGGGCGACCACACCGGTTCCCAGACTCAGCCTTCCATTCAAAGAAATGCGTTCCAATCACCAGCCTCTGCCATCATGCCTGGATTGTATTTGGGTTTGCATAGCCCAGTCTTTCACATGCTTGGGATTTTAACCATCTAACAGCTGATCCCCAAATCATTAGCGAGTGCCTTTCCATTCCTCTTAACGAACTTCCCATCTGACCTGCGTGCTGCCTGCTCACAGCCCCCCACCACATGCCATTGGAATGACGCATCTTACTGCTGGCTGCTTGAACCTCGTTATCTGAGCTCAGATCTCTCGGAAAACTAAACCCTATATCACCTTTGCGAGCCAAGTTGATAAGTTGAGTTTGTTTCTTTTGGTCCTCTTCTTTAATGTACCTCCTCCCCGTTTGTTGTTTTGAATTTTTATTAGCACGCTTTGTTTTCTTTATTGCTGTCCCTCCTCTCATTTTGTTTTCTCCATTCTTCTCATTGGAGGCAACGAGCCGTCCAGCGGCCGGAACTCCCCTCTCCCCCACCGGCCAGACAGCCGCCCTCTAACTCCAACTTACGTTCAGGCCCCTAAACATTTCCATGTTCCAGGTAGGAGCTGACACGGTCTATGTCATGGTGTCCTGTCACAGTGTAGAATGTAGCCTCGTCATCTCTGTCTCGTCTCCATTTCTCATGCTTTTCAAATTGGGATGCACACCGTTGACAAACCCTAAATTGCAGGATCCGACCTAGGGGGACTTTGAAAAATTTTGTATGTGAAATGCCAGGATTGTATTGACAGCTTAAGTTTTCAAAAAAAAATCTTTTGAAGGGGCGTGAGAGGCAGAGAGTGAAGGAATGAGGGTGGGGTTGTTTTGTTCATGCTAAAATTTTGATTTTACCTTTAAATCAGTGGCTTCTAAGATATCACGCTGTGGTTGGTGTCATTGACTAATGATCCCAGTGGCCATCAGCTACCTTTTCATTCTAAAGATTGAACCACAGCGTCCCTCCAGAGTAGTTTTATTTTTCCTGTTTGCCTCCAACATAGAGATTCTTTCCATGGACTGTTCAGAGCAGTGCAGACTGGAGTTGGTTGAGTGGTCTTTCTGCAGTGCAATACTAACCAAGCAACCCCGGAGCCCACAAAGATATCTTGCAATTTAGGCTTGGTGCTGCCAGCTTCACGCTGCAGTCACAGGCATTTGCTGTCACAGCACAAATAGTCATTTGCCAGCTGGAACTGGAAAAATCAGAACCCATCAATACATAACGTTCAGGGTCAGCTCAATTCGTAAAGACATGATTGGCCATCAGAAGTCACATATTGTTTTTCCACGGGAAGTCCATTGTTTTGCTCCTTTTAGCTGCTGAAACCATTTTAATCAATAACCCACTATGTTAATGTTAGAATACATATTTGGAATCTGTCATTATTTTTTTTCCTTTTGCATTCCAAACCGACCTCATAAAACAGAGGAAACTTCAATGAGATTCATGCCACTCAGATAGGAAAAAGTTTCACTGAACCTTGAACATCAGGGTTACACAGCTGAGCCCCCTCAGTGGGTGAGGAACGCCCCACCGAGATGCAGTGCCCACGGTTCTGCAGCAACAGCCGCTGGATTTCCTGAGTATTTGCACTCGCAGTGAAATGGTAGCACAATCAAATGGGGCCCTGTGTAAATATGTGAATAATATTTGGCATCTCAGTACTTTTCTTTATTTTTTAAAAAAAATTGGCCTGTAGAAATTAGGATTTTGTCAAACATCCTGGTAGCACAACAGACGAGCCTTGCACGTAAAAAGTGTTTCTGTGTTTTAAATAAATACTCTTAATTTGACTACATTGCTTCCTACTGTTCCACTCATTAGTTGAAAAGCAAATTGAGCCACTAGTATCTACTGGGAGCTCAATTTCTAGACAATAGCAATTTGGGGATTTCCCCCAAACTGGTTATGTCTTCCTCACCGTAGAGTACCGCCACTGCTTGCATCTCCTCCCGTTCAGTCCCACTTTTAGTGAAGTGTGTATTTGAAATAAATGGCTCATGAATTAACGACATCTCTATATATCCTACGATGTATTACAAAGGAGTTCACATCACCTGTCTATAGCAATTCGCTCATTCCCGTAATCTCTTCTCCCAGTAACTCGCTCTTTGTAATACAAAAGTCGACCTTCTGGGTTATTTTTGTTCAAGAGTCTTCAGTTGGTTTGCCTCTTGGTTGATCTGTTTTTCCCATCGCTGAACCGGTTCCCATAATCACACACCTTTGCTTTTCATTTCCACAGATCAAGGGATCAACATTTACCGAAAACCACCCATCTACAAACAGCATGGTAAAACCCGCTTTCCCTCGAGTTTGCTTTTGAGTAGCCGCGTCGGCTGAACTTGTCTTTGCTGTCCTCTGAAAGGCTTATCTGGGGCTGCTTTTGAGACTCAAACTGGGGCGCCCGGCAAATTATGCCTTGACGTTCTCCCGAGATGCAAATACTGTGAAATTGGTGTCCCTAGACGCAGGACACTTGCTTGGTCAGGAAGCTCCCAGCCCATCTCTGAGCCCAGTGAACCATGTGTCATTCCGTTCATTGAGAAGGGAAAGTGAGGGCCTCACCATGATTCACAAACAGCCTAACGAGACTGTTTTTTTTTCCTTTGCCGTTATATAATTTTACCAACCTCTATACCAATTGGATCAGCTTACAATTGGTTTAGTTAAAACTAGTGAAAGCCAGCCACCTGGAAAAATCAATTTGACTAAGCCGGCATCGGCGTGGCTGTTCAGTTCCCTAGTTTCTTATGGCACCCGAAGACATCTATGCCCTGGCGATGGCGTGGATGGAACCCACGCCAACGCAGAGGTCCTGGCCCTCGTCCCGTCTGGTCACCTAAGTGGCTCTGTGATTTAGCTTGTCGTGCGCACAATTTCTCTGACCTTCAGTTTTCTCACCTGCAAAACCAGTGAGTTAGGCTGGTTTGTGCCTGAGATTCCTGCAAACAAAGAACCACTGATGTGGATTTCTAATTGTGTTCTCCTTTTCTGGGGTTATGGAATTTTGAAACCCAGGAAGTCACATTATGACCTGTAAATTACATTTCCCTCCACCATCATTAGGTCTCTAAAGATCTATCTGCCCTAAATCTTGGTGAATGGGCAGAGAAAACCAGGACGGGTCCTCAGGTGATTTCAGAAAATTATACACAAGTTGCGCCTGGAAATTTGAAGGCTGCCTTTAAAATGCAGTTGACATTAACAGGTCCTTAAGGATCAGGATGATGTGAAAAGCAAATAAAGTTAAAAAAGCACAGGAAAAACATTTAGGCCAGCATTCTAGGGGAAAAGAGACACTGTATGCATTGTAATGGTTGTGGAACTATAACTTTCTTCCTCATTTGTTATTTATTTATTTTTTAATTTTACACCATGTGCTTGCTTTTTAAGTTTGTTAACATTGTTTTTGTTTGTTTTTTATGGTTTAATGTCTTCTCACCCACTCATTAACATGTGAATGTTTACTGACTTCACCAATTCTAATGAGTAAGTACTGTTTGAAGTCATGCTTTTAATTTTTTTAACTTAAGAATAAGATTCCCAGAGTTTGATTTCTCAGTGTAGAGACTCTTTTAAATACTAAAATCTCTAGGCCCTGCCTCTCTAAACAAAAATAATCAAACAATTACGACTAAAGATTGGATAATGTTAGGTCATTTGTTTGGAAGGGATTAATTGGCTTCCTGAAATTCACTCTGACTTCGACTCTTTCCTTTCTTTCAGACTGTGCTCGCTCATTAAGACTAGCACATCCAAAGCATCACTTCCCAAGGGCTGTTCTGCAAAACAGGGCTCTGTGTACCCTGATGCATTTGGGAAAATGCTCGATTTAAATGAAGTCACACTTTATTGTTTATTTTATTTTATTTTTTAGTAGCGCAGAACTCAATCCTTAATACACTAACCCATGTTGTTCTTCTCTAAGAAGAGGATACGTTGTGCAGTATTTTCTCATGAGATTAATGATTCAGAGAAACCTGTTCCAAACCAGGCTAAGACCTCATTCCTTATTATGACAAAGGACGACCTTGGTCAAGTCACTTAGGCAGATTGTGACCTGGAAGTTTTCTATAGGATCCTGAAAATTCTTTTCAGGTTTAAAAATCTGGGAACCCAGGGAGGAGGGAAGTTTGATTTAAGGCATTATAAATACATTTGGAAATGTTTACTAACATCCCAGGTCCCTTGGCAGAATTAGCCAGAATTAGGATCTGACGGTTTATTCCGGTCTGCTCTGCTCCGTCTCTGAGTTTAGGCTCGGGGCTCTGAGCCGACGACTCCTCCTCTGGCAGCTCGCCATGCACCAACTCGGCTGCTGGTATGGCGTTTGTTGATTTAAAGTCGGATGACATGCTCCTGTGTGCAGACCCTTGAACAAAACCAAGAGTAGGTATAGGAAGCATAAGTCACAATGCTAAATTCCTGCACGCTGAAAGTGAATTTTCCCATTTCCATTTCTCCTAGAACTCAAGGATATATATAATATATAAGGACTAATATATATAATATATACGTAGACTAATATATTTGTGGCTAAAAAGCGAAGAGACAAAGCCAGTCAGCCCTCTTATGATTAACAGTCAAAAGACAGTGTTGTGCGTTTTAACTTAGCTCTTTCATCTCAAGTTACTAATTCAAACATCTAATTGCTTTAGGAATTTGTCCAATAGAAATCTCTAGGATGATGGAGATGTTCTATAACCATGTTATCTAATACATGTGACCACAGAGCCCTTAACACATGCAACTGAGGAACTGATTTTTAGCTGAATAACTTTCTTCATCTAATCTCATTCATTTAAATTTAAACAGCCACATGTAGCTAGCACCAGACAGCGTAGCTCCAGAACAGATACCAAACAGATGTAAATAAAACGAAGCATTGTTTCCGATGCAGCGTTAGGAAAATGAGTTGAGCTGCCCCTGGGCACCACTGAGGGACTGGGCAGCCGACAATGGCAAGAACAAGACGATGTGAGTGGGTTACCCCCGGGGCCTTGCAGACCGGTGGCTAAGCTCCCCCTGGTTCCACCTAGATGCAGCTGCCTTGGCAGCCCAGAGCAAGTCTTCAGAAGACATCATCAAGTTTTCCAAGTTCCCAGCAGCCCAGGCTCCAGACCCCAGCGAGATCCCAAAGATTGAGACGGACCACTGGCCCGGTCCCCCCTCACTTGCCGCCGTAGGTATGCGACTGTTACAGCTAAGCCGAGTGGACGGATGGCTAGGAGATCTCAAAATGCCACGCTTAAAAATATGCAGGAAAATGAGTCCTCTCATAAAGGTTTTTATGAAAAAATATGACCAAGAGGTAGAATAGTGGGAAGAACTAATGTGGTATTAATGTGTGTGCAAAATGTCTCCACATTACAAATGCCCGATCACCAGAGCGTGCTCTAACCCAGTCACCAAGGTGCAGAACTGGTCTAAAACAGATGACACGTGTAGACCCTCGGAGCTGTTCCTGCGAAATCGGGAACGCTTCCGAACACCATTGAATCAGAGCCTCTCGGCAAGAACATTGTTCTATATAATTAGACATTAGTGGGTGAATTAACCGAGTTATCCCCAGACGCGTGTCTTCTTTCATTTAAATGTGTTTTAGACTATTTCTGATTGTAATTACAGTTCTCTTAACAACCGGTCCTAACACGGAAGCACTTTCACTTCTCGCACGAGATCAGGTTCTCCATTTCTAAGAAGGGCCATCACAGAGCAGTGCATGTTCGGAAATGTTACTCGTGTAAAGTTCTGTGATTTTTACATCTCTCATTTCCACGATTCTGTGCTAAAATGTCCCATTTGAGCTGTTTCATCCTTTGCTTCGAACCACATATTTATGCTTTAGAATTGTGTCTATGTCTTTACTGTTTTGTCAGCTATGAAATCACTTGGCCTAAAAACTGGTATTAGCAAACTCCAGCGCTAATACTGGAAACTTAGCGAGCTGGCTTTACAAACATGTGACTGCCTTATCACATTTCTGTTAATAACATAAAAGGCCTTCAATTTTCCAAAAGTTCCAAAAATTTTTTTCATCATGCTATTTTCTATCCATTTATTTTTGGAATAACTTTTATAAGCAATATAAGTAGATTTTAAAGCAACTTATATGTATATAAATTCTTGAAGGAAAAATCCATCTCTTGGGTCCATTACCCACAAGTGTTCTCTACGTGACATTGACTTGAGATATATCTAACTCTTGCAAACTTGTGTTTATTCATTTTTGTTAGTATAAAGAGAGAACATTCACCTTGACGTTTACGATTTTAGGGGCTACGAATCGATCATCAGCTTTTCTCTGCCAGGCAGTTGGTGGGGCCTTTGGGGCCCCGTGTCAGTCACTGGCTTAGCAGGGGCACCACAGTAGCCAGGCCCAAAGGGGGTTAAGACAATTAACATTTTGTTGTGGAAACCCTTGGGTTCCCACATGAAGACAATTTCAGGTCCGTTAATCAAAATAAGAGAAACTGAGACTGTGCAAGTTTATTTTGATTAGATTAGCAAGCTTTCCTGTTTCCTCCCACGGCCAGATTAATTCAAGCGATTGAGGAAAAACAGTAATTATCTTAATTTTCCAACCATCTAGACAGATTCTTCCTTTCCGCCCCCTGTCTCTCCTGTACCAGGAAGCTTAAACATTATACATGACTCGCTAGACTGTGCCAAAGCAACTTTTCAGCTATATTGCTGTATTGAGAGTTTTTATTAGTAGAACACTTTTTTGTGATCATTTTTCAGAGGGCTGAGAAAAAGGAAGCATCAGAGACCCATCCCTTAGGAGGAAAATAAAAAGTATACTTGTTCATGGGTTTATTAAGGGTAAAAAATAGGGTAATATTATGGCAAGCCTATATATTCAGCAGAAGAGAAAACTATAAGATTTTAACACTTGTCATAAAAAAGTGACCATTTAAAGGTATGTGGATGAATTTGGATTTCTCTCTCCTTGAAGACGGACCTTAGGGGCAGCACAATAGCAGTGAGTGTAGAAGCCCCTGCCGCTGGCTACAGAGCTCTGGCCGGGGTTCGGTGGGATGCCTTAGCCCCAACCGCAGGGCGAACCCGAGTCTTCACTGAGCCGACCAATTATTGGGAGAACGAAATCTGTGCCTCCCTGGGGCACACATTCTACTGGCTTGTCAAGCAGACTGCTGCCTCGAGAAACCAGCCAGGGTGCTGAATTAGTGGTAGGCTCCTTTTTTCCCTTGTGCTGTTCATTAATAGTCAGGACCACCGCTGACCTTGACAGCCTGGTAGTTGAGCACAGGTGCCCTAGTCCCGCACGATCCCCTTGCCATGCGGCTAACGTGAGGAGTTGTCTTTGCTGTGGAATTAGGAGCTGACACGAGACGCCGATCTAGCGGCAGAGAGGAAGACGACGAGGAACTCCTGAGACGCCGGCAGCTGCAAGAAGAGCAACTGATGAAGGTTTGTCCTTGAACTCCTTCCCTGCAGTCTTCAACTCTGTTCTGTTCAGTCCCTATTTCTGGAATGGTTACTATGGGTGAGCCACCAAGGCGAGCAAGAAGTGGTCCCAGCACTCGAGGGCGTGCTCGTAGAGATTGTAATGTGACAGAGCACTTAGTGGGTTCGGGAAGAGAGGGCCTGGAGGCTGGAAGTCAGAGGGACGGGTGCTGTTGGACCCTGCGCGGGGCATGCGTGGTGCGCGTGTTGAAGGAATGCCGAAGAGCTGGTAGAACCAAGGTGCACATCCGGAGGTTCGGCGCCTCCCTTCCCTCGGGCAGGCTCCCCTGAAGGAACCCCCGTGGAACCGAGCCCTTCTCCAAGTCTTTCCTCGGGACTCGTAGGAGTGTGTGTGTGTGTCTGGGCCAGGTGAGAAGGGGGAGAGGAGACTGCCACGAAGAAGCCCCCATTGTCTCCCCCAGCTGCAGCGTGGGCCTGCAGCACTGCAGGAGACCCATCGGAGGAAAGGCAGTCATAGCCTGGGTTAGAGGGACCGGGGATTACAAACCCTCCCACCAGTTAGGAACTGATGAATCCTTTCAAGTGACGTTGTCCAAAGACACCTAATCGCATTGGAAACTCACATGATGTCAGTTATACCAAGTCATAGGATACCCAGTTGCATTTCTAGTATGATCCCAATTTTGTATAATATGTGTGTGAAAAGTACTGAATGGACATAAAACAGAATGTGAATGGGTATCTCCGAGTGGGGGATTATGGGTTACTCTTCTTCTGAGTTCACTAAAATTTGCAGTGTTGTTAAACAAATCAATGTAATTTCTTTTTAAAGTCTACCGTCCCCAGTCTCCCCTCCCTACATCAAAAATCCACACACACCCACACATGCCCCCGGAGCCCACCCGCTGGCACTTTGGGGGACGGCCGGGGAGGGAGAACATTCTTCCGGCGTGGAGCCCTGCTCAGGGAAGTGCAGCCTGGACACTGGAAGGGCTGCAGGATTCGAGGTCCAGAACCTGGCCGAGCTCTTGAGGAGCCACGGGCCCTGGGACTACGTACATCCAGGCTTCACCGGAGTCCTTGCAAGACCCTCTAAAAAGGAATGACATTTTTCATGAAAGTAACTGCAGGCTTCCCTCCCATGTATCTTTTCCCTGTGAATAGCTCAACTCGGGCCTGGGGCAGCTGATTCTGAAAGAAGAGATGGAGAGGGAGAAGGAGAGAGAGAGCCGGGAGCGGTCGTCTCTGTCCACCAGTCGCTATGATTCTCCCATCAACTCAGGTGAGCAGGAGACCCACCGCCTTCCCCGAGCCGAGACCAGCCACCTGCCTGTGAGGGGCCGGCTCCGACTGCTCCAGGAGAGGAAGAGACATTTCCTGCGGGACCCACAGAGCGTTCCCCAGGGAAGGGAATGTGGGAAACCCGCTTCATGTCGCTGTAGCGCACAAGCGTGTCCCGATTCTTCCCCAAGTGTGTGTTTTCTTCCTGCTGCAAATGGGGGAGCTCTTCGAGGACCCCGAGGACACAGGGGTCAGGTTAGAACAGTCGTCTCAGAGGGAGAGGCACAGGAAATCCTTAGAATAGGATGTTTGTGGACCATCAAGAGTACCAACAACATTTTGTCAGCGCTGTAATTTTACTTAATATATTCAGTACACACACAGAAGACTAACAGGGCTGCTTTGGACACTTCTGAAGGAGATTACCGACACACTGGGCCAAAACAGTTTATGAGGATGTTTCCCCCTGCTTCTATTTGTCAAAAGCTAATTCTCTTAACCCACACGACGTCTTCTCCCATGTTCTGAGCTAGCGCCTCCTTTTCTCTCCTGAGGGTTCTTTAAAAATATGTTCAGTGTTTACTACAGGTAAGCATTTTTGCTAAATATTATCTCACACATTCTTCACAACAGGCCAGTGAAGTCGATGATGTTATTATTATCCTCATTTTGCAGCTCAGGTGTGGGAAGTTTAAGTAACTTACCCAGGGTCACATCACCAATAACTAGCAAAACTCGTATTTAGGAATCCAAGTATCATAACCCCAGACCACACAGTCTTAACTGGCTGCCCTGCTACCTCTCCTAGACGCCTCCCTGGCATTGACCTTGGATTAGGTGGTTTACTACTCTTTGGAGTTCCATCTGACTCTGTGCTTATGTTCTATAAGAATATGTAGCACTGTCCCTACATGGGTCAAGAAATGGGGCCTTAACAAGATGCAATGCCGTGCTCCGAGACGCAGAGGGGTTAAGTCACAAGCCAGAATTCGTGGCCAGGTCTGCGTGCCCCACAGCCCAGCAGGTTATGAGGCATCCATGCTGTTGGCGGGACAGCCTATCCCAGGCCTCCCAGGAGTCCAGCGGTGGCAGGCCAGTAGGTCTCGATAACGTTCACGGTTGACTTTTGGGTGAGTGGCTGCTGCCATATCAGCTGAGGCACAGGCTCATTCATCCAAGTGGCCCTGGGCTCAAGTCAGTGCTCAGCTGTTTACAGGCGTGGCACCCTTGGGCCAGCTACTCAGCGTTGTGAGCTCCTGTTTCTTCTCCCGCAAAATGGAAATAATAACAGCATCATCAGGGTTGTATCGAGGATTCAGATACACCTTCCCCACCCCTCCGAGGTCATATCACCGCCCATTCATTCCCCGAATCACCCACTGTGGTGGCATTTTGTGAACATTTGAACCCAACAGTATTTGGATTAATTTTTCTTTCTAAATCTTATATTCCACAAGGGAGAAGATACACTGTCAATTTCACTAAAGAATGGGACTTCCTCTTTCCTAACCATTGCTTTTTTACCTTTTTCCCATCTAGCGTCCCATGTACTGTCATCTAAAACCTCATCTCTCCCGGGCTATGGAAGAAACGGGCTTCACCGGGTAAGATTTGGCAGTCTGTTGTTTCTGAGTTTATTCCCACTTCAGCCCTGGCTGCAGCGCTGACGTGCTGCTCTGACTGCGCCGGACGTGATGCCGCCTGACTGTGTCTGGCGCACTGCTCTCCGAGCCCGTGCACAATGGAACTGTGGTCTCCTGGTCTCCTGGGGAATCACTCTGAGTTACGGGCAAAATGAGCGTTTCTATTGAAAGAAAGAGAAATGGACTTTGGATAAAAGAATAGCCTGTGTGAGTTTACGGGAAGACTAGATTAAGTAATAGGGTGGCAGATAATTCTACAGTCAAGCAGAAAGTAATTAGTTAAGCCTTGATCTTTGCTGTAAAAGAAATATAGGAACGTTTTTGGCACCTGCCCCCCGACAAAACATGGGATAAATGTTTTATTCCGTGTTGAAACTATGGAGAGACGTCTAACTAATGTGGAGAGATGTCTTGTTATTTATTAGCAAGAGGTGCTTGCTGGCCAAAGACCTACTGAGTGGTGGCATTGAATGTACTACCGCAGACAAAGAGATTTCGCAGAAGTAGAAGAAGAAAGAGGGAAGAAAAATGATGGGGGCCCAGGACTTCAACTTGGGAAGAATCCTTAGGTTTTGTAAATTCTTTCAACCTTTTCACCTGTCTCCCAGACAAACGGTGGGGAGGAGATTTTTTAATACTGTGGTTCTTTTCTCATTTCAGCCCGTTTCTACAGACTTCGCTCAGTACAACAGCTACGGGGACGTCAGCGGAGGCATGCGAGGTGAGGGTCCCCCGCGCGCACTGCTGGCCGGCTGTGGCGGAGGTTGAGCAGAGGCTGCGTGATGCCAAGGGCATTGGGTGGGCTCATGGCGCTCTGGAGTGGGGCCACACCCGCCCTCTGCAGGCTAACGGGGCATCTGTTCAAATCTCAAGGGATCTCTAGGGAAATGAGACTGTGAGAAGCGAGTTTGTAGGAATGAATTCATTGCTCCTACTCTCTGCTGAGCACTTTGTTAGATGCCCGGAGGTGCAGCGAGGGTTGGCCCCTGTCTTCAGAAAGCACACAGCCCAGGGAGAGTGAGGGAGAGGCTCCGTGGGGTAAATGCGATGGTTGGAGATGCCGAGAGAAGACAGAAGCACCTTCCAGGTGGAGGGGGAACGTCCACGAGAGAAAGACACTTTCTAACTGATAACTGACACCTGGGCAGGGGGAGAACTGGGTCACGGGGCAGTGTTTGGGCCAGTGCAGAAGGATACAGGCTCTCCATTAGCGTGTCTGTGATTCTCTGTGGTCTTTCCCTTCCGATGTTTTCTCTTCTCTTTGCAGACTACCAGGTATGGGACCCTGTCTTCCTGGAGTCGGCCACACCAGCAGGACAGGCGTTTTCCAGCCCAGATGTGTGTTGCTGCCCCGGGGCAGGGTTTCAGTTGGGATGAGGCTGATTTGGGTTGACCCGTGTGGTCATTAGTCCGTAGCCGTGAGGAGCTGTGGGAGCGGGCATGCCCACGCACGGGTCGGGCTGTCCCTGCAGGCCATGGGGACGTGGCACAAACCAGGCCAGGCGTCCGAGCACTCTTGCTCTGGCCTTGAAAAGTGCCCTCTGCGGGGGTGTAGACCAGCACCAAGGGCCCCCCCCCCCACATGTACAGTTTATTTTCTTTTAATGATAATGACTCGGTGCGTGAAGTCCCCCCTCCTTTGCCTGGTCCCACGTGAAAACAAACTACTGTCTTGGCCAAAAAGAAAGAGATGCGTTGGTACCGCTCCTTCTTTTCTACAACCTAAACCTGGTAAAATTATGATGGGAGAATGATAAAAGGAAAACTATGCAAAGAAACATAAAATAAAAATAAGGAATGGACGATTATAAACTTGATCTTTTTTTTTTTATGTACCACATACCTTCATAGTCAGAGCCCACATTCAGGGATTAGTCAACATAGTTAAGCCAGCCTACTTCCCCCAGTATTTGTGCCCTGACTCAATAAGGATCTCCTTCGGAAAAAAGCCATAGTAATTAAGGTGTGCACCTATAAAATGGTGGAGAGGACCTGAGACCCGAACAGGAAGACTTGGGAGCCCACGGGGCTCTCCCTCCAGCCCCCACGCTGCCCCGCGCTCCCCCCTGAGCCAGTCTTTGTGTTGCAGACCCTCCCGGATGGCCACATGCCCGGCATGAGAATGGACCGAGGAGTGTCTATGCCCAACATGTTGGAACCAAAGGCAAGTGCAGCTGCTCTCTCTCCTCTCATACAGGGATGACGAGCTGGGACATAACCCTGGAAGAGATTTGATTTTCTGTCTTCTCACCAGCCTCAGTGTTGAGGCTCCCTCGGCTCTAGGCTGGCACTTTTGGCAAGCTACCTTGCCATCTGGCTCTTTTCATCACACCGAGTCAGCAGGAGTGAGCCCTCACTGAGTGCGATGCCCTGTGCTCACAGGAAGGACCGTCACGTCTTCTGGGACCTCAGTATGAACAGGCCCCTGCCCTGAGCTCTACAAGGCATGCCCAGTGCAGAGGGGCGCCACTGCAGAGAGGGTGACCAGTATGTCCCAGTTTGCCCAGGCCTTTCCCAGTTTTAGCACTGGAAGTCTGGCGTCCCAGGACCCTCCCCTTCCTCGGGCAAACTGGGATGGTTGGTTGCCCTAGCTCCAGCACGTCCTGTGCCTCCAGAGGCATCCACGGGCCATGCGCCCTGGTGACCCTGACTGGGACTTACTTAAGTGTGTCATCCACCAGAAGCACTGCTCCTGGGCCTGCCTGGCTCCATGGATCCCTGAGCCAGGCATGGAACGAGGTTGCTGAAGTACATGTAAAGGTCTCCTACTGTATCAGACATGTACCTGCAATTTCAGTTCTCTCCTAGTTTGGACTCCCATCCCCAAGACATGGAAAACTTGTATTTTTTTAAAGATTTTATTCATTTATTTTTAGAGAGGGAAGGGAGGGAGATAGAGAGAGAGAGAGAAACATCAATGTGCGGTTGCTGGGGGTCATGGCCTGCAACCCAGGCATGTACCCTGGCTGGGAATCGAACCTGTAACACTTTGGTTTGCAGCCCACGCTCAATCCACTGAGCTACGCCAGCCAGGGTGGAAAACTTGTATTCTTTCACACAACAGAACCCTCCAGAGGCACAGTGCTGCGTGAGACCCCGCTGGTCAGCGGGGATGTGTCAGAACTCGTCCCCGCACCCTGGGGCCTCCGATGCTCTCATTATGATCTGAGGAGGCCCACCTTGGGGGCACTAGATGTCAGGCAGACCCTGCTAGTTAACGAAGCGGGCAGCAGTGTTCCTGAAGAGGTGTTTGTCTTTCCTTCGCAGATATTCCCATATGAGATGCTCAAGGTGACCAACAGAGGGCGCAACAAAATCCTGAGAGACGTGGACAGAACGAGGCTGGAGGTAAATAGACAAATAAATAAAAATCTAGCCCCAACGGCAGCTCCCACTGCATTTCCCCCAGCTTTCCCCTAAGAAATGTTTTCATGCAGGCAGAAGAATGAAAAGGATCACCCTCATATCGTAGGTAGAACCTAGGGATAACTTTGGAGAAAACCCATATTTACACTTAAAAGATCAGCATTAAGTAAAATCCAGAAGAACCACCAGGAGACCCGGTATGACTTTGGTCATTTTCTTTGGGAATTCAGTGTTGCCATACGTCCAGCTGGTGGCACAGAAGGGACCGTCCATCTCTCTTCAGACAGCCGCAGCCCCTGTCTTCCCCCAGCCTCGGCTGAGTCTGTTGAGAGAGGGGCGGGAGCGCCCAGGAGAGAGGCTTGGACTGAACAGGTTTCTCTCTTGGCTGCTTGCACATTCCTTGTTGCAAGGTATTCTGGGTACGCATACCCAAGACCTCCTTAGACCTGGAAGACTTGATCTTTGTATTTTTCCATCTGAATGATTTTAATTAAGAAAAGCCCTGGCTGCCAGCCTCAGAAAGAATCATTTTTTTCCCTGATGAAAGGCAGCGCCTTTGTGTGCAAGGTCAGCCTAGCACAAAGAATCAAGTCTCCGGTATCCTAAGAGAACTTTTCTAGGAGGGACCACAGGTGGAATGCCCTGCAGCAGACCTGTGGCGGAGCCAGCAGGAAGCCTGGGGCTCTCCCCAAGGGCCGCTTTGGAAGTCTCTCTCTGGCTTTCTTATTGCTGTGGTCCATTTTCTCTGCATCTTTCTGAACATCTCAAGATCTTTGAAGCAGAGTCACCTCCAGCATAATAAATCACCTCCCTATGTCTCACCACCATTCAGTGCCATTCTAATAATTGTTAGTACTCCACCAGCTCTTTGTTTGGTGGAGAGGGCATTCACCTGGCCTAGCCAGGTAAGGAATAACGAGGTGCAGTGCCTGCTAACAAGCCTCAGAGGTAAACTGCTTCCCGCCATTCTGCCTTGCTGTTCAAGGTGATTACTTGTAAAGGGAGCGCAACCCTCAAGGCCACGGGCATGGACAGCAGGACTGACCGCAGTTCTTTTGTCCCTCCGCAGCGCCACCTAGCGCCAGAAGTGTTCCGGGAGATCTTTGGAATGTCCATCCAGGAGTTCGACAAGTTACCTCTTTGGAGACGCAATGAAATGAAGAAAAAAGCAAAACTCTTCTAAGTCCCACACGTAGACAGCAATCAGAAAAAAGGACTAAATGGCAGTGACACGTAGGATGTTGTGTTAAGGCCCAAACCTGATTGGAGAATTTGCAAACTACTGTTCCCTCGGCAACAACAAAAAAGGGAGAAATCCGATTAAAACACCCACGAGCCCAACATTGGGCCAACCAATGGCGACAAGCTTGCCAAGGAGCAAGTAGAAATGTCTGTGTCCCCACATGCGACAGTAGTGTTCGCAGGTGACCCTTTCTCGTCACCTGATGCACACAACAGGAGCTCCTCCTTTTGTTTCTTTTTAACTGTTGTCCGACGATAGTGCCGACTGTATGGACCAGAGCCAGCAAGTGCCCTTAGGATGCCGCATGGGAAAAACAGCCGTCGTAACTCCAAAGTATGAGTATATTTATTATGTAGCAGACTGGCTAAGAAGGAAGAGCCCGAGGGACACGTGCATGTGGTAGCAGCCTTTTGCACAGGCCTTTGCTCCTGGCCTCGCGTAGCTCTGTGCTCCCGTAGGGTGGGAATCGCAGCCTGGGAACTCCGTGGCTCCGCATGAGCGGGCTGAGTAGCAGCTGGAGTTATTCTCAACAATCTCCTTGTTCTCTGCTGTTAGCCAGGACCTGGTTCACAAGTCACTTAGCTATTGGTTGGGTTTTTTTTTTTTTTTTTTTGTCAAAAGTTTTTTCGAGAGAAAAAAGAAGGAAAAGGAATGAAAGGAAAAGCTGCCTTCATTCCTTTTCTGCTTCAGATAATGCAATTCCCTTCCCTCCCCACCAGGGGCCGGAGCGGCTTCTCAGCCCCCCCCTTTACACAGACAGGAAAGGGGAGCAAAGGTCTCCAGACTGGCACGGCATGCTGTTAGGTGGTTTTCGCCCAGGGGCCAGGGCACTCTCGTCAAAAAGAAGCTCTGTGTCCCACCAGTGCAAGTCCTATGCTCTGCTTTGCATCTGGCATCCCCTGCACTGAGTCATGCCCATGCTGGGTTCGGGTTCTTTTTTCCAGACATTTTCATCAGTGGGCTGAGGAAAGGCATGGTTTTCTGTTTTAAAACTGCAACTCCAGGGTTGATTGCCTGAAAGTGGTTTAATTTGGCCTTTTCTGCTTCTCTTCTTGCCTAGCATGGTTGGCTCCATGGTGCGTGTGCGCATGCCCATGCATCTGACCTACTAACTTAGTCTGCAAACGGCTCTGGGAGCCTGTGGAGCTGGGAGACCAGCTGTTCCTTGTCTGAATGAAGCCAGACTAGAGTGCAGTTTTGCTCCTTTGTACCCATCAGTTGCCTCTTGCTTCACTCAGTATTTCTGCTGCCCCATCTTCTCTCTGTCCTCACCCCATTGGCAGCCTATGTGTCCCAGTCCCTGCTTTGCTCTGGCAAAGTGTGAGGGGCGGTGACCACGGTGTGTTCCCCGAGTTTCCCTGCCACCATCAGCAACGGGGGTCCCAGCGCTAGGCTGGTGGGGAGACTTTCTGCCATTGTGGGGTCAAAAAAAGACCCTCAGTGTTTTCACTGGTTGATGATTATACCCCATGCACATGCAGATCGGATGCCCATGTCAGAAAAACTGCAGTGGTGGTTAAAACACTTAGCCCAAAACCTGTTCCCACTAACACAACATTGCTCTCCTTGTATCTTTTCAATTTGTTTCTGCAGCCATCTTAGAAGGGAGAAGAGCTTCTTGCCATGTCAAGTGCATTGGGAAATGTAAACTATGCCGTGCAAATATGCACTGCCTGAAAATGCCAGTAGCCTCCTGTTTGCAGGCAGAGCAGTGCTATGCTCTGCAGTGGGGGCAGTGAACCCCAATATAGAGTGGGCTCCCCAACCCAACTCCCCAGCAGAAGGCTCCGGCTGGAGGGATGGCTGCAGAGGAGGCAACCTGCCTCTCCCAACTGCCAGGTCCAGTAGCTGGGCCACCACACACTCCCCGCTCTGTTCAATGGGGCTCGGCAAGCTTGTTCTCAAAGCATCCAGGCCGCTGTACCAGGGATCCGTGTTTTCTGCTTGAACCCCACCCCAAACTGCACATAAAAATTCCAGGTGTGAACCCAGTCAAATGGACAGGGATTGTTCACTGTAGGGATGGAATTATATGCCTGGCAAACTTCCCTGGTGCAGACACAAGGGCTACATGTGTAAGTGTTGGGCTTCCGTCCCATCCTGCCAGCACGCTGCTCGTGTGGCGTAACAGAAGCCCGTACGGCACTGTGAAAGGCACTGCTTCCTTTCAGGCTTCTTCCAGAAGAGCCAGGGTACCGGCCTGTCTTCCCGCGTGATTTGTGATGGGACACAAAGGGCGTTTGGAAGCGTGTCCAGCTGGCCACGCGTCCACAGCGTGGTTTGGGTTCAGGAGGGAATGTTCGTAATGTGACTTCTTTGACAACGCGAAACATACTGCCTGTTCTCTGCAACCTTGAACAGGGAAGCTGGAGTGAATGGGTGATATGGTGCAAAAACAAAGTTGTTTTTATCCGTCCTGTCCTCTAGCCTCCCCCACCCCCCTTCTCCCAGTGCCGTTGTTCCTGGGCCGAGTCTCCTCTTTGGAGCCAGGCCTGGGGCAGCCCACGCTCTCTCTCCATCTGGTTATGTCCGTCAGCTCCACTGGCGGGGCCTTTGCTGGGAATGTTTATAAAACTTTCACCTAATTTCTTTACACTTGAAAGCGAACACCTTTTTCTAAAGAACTGCTTCTCAGATGATTACATAAACTATATATATATATGCTTTTGCTAGTTTAAACAACTCAAACCATTTTGACTAAATAGGTTTTTCTAAAAACTCTTCTAAGCCAACTCGGTGGCCGAAACCCCCCTGCGTGTGCGTGTCGAAGGCACAGGGGGCCCCTCCAGGCCTCCGGCCCCCCGGGGGCTGTCGCCGTGCCTGTCCTGAGTGACGGCTGGAGGAAACTGGCCTCCGCGTCCCCAGCCCCTCCGTGTCCTCTGAGGCAGCCGCAGTTTTCACAAATCACTCCTCTGCGTTTCCGGCCACTGTGTAACCAGTGCTTCCTAAGCTGGCCTTGATTTTATCTGATTTTTAAAAATGATTTTTCTTTGACCCACCGAGTGTTTGTCCGTATGCCCTAAAACTCACTCATTAGTCCTCTGTGTTGAAGAACATTCTATTCAGGAGAAAAAAAAAAGGTTATTTTGGACTGGAGGTTTGTGATGACTCCACCTCACAGGGATGATGTACATCAGGGGAAGCACCCACCTGTGTTACAATGAAAAGAATGAGAAACTTCTACTTTGGCATTTAAAAAAGACAAAAAAAACAAAAACACTGTCTTTCCCGTGGCTGCCCGGGGAACTAGGGAGATGGTGACTGATACCCTTTGCATATGGATTTCTGGGTTTTTGTCTGGGCAAGCTGTATTCACGGCGAGCTCAAACAGAAAGGGGGAGGTGGACAGTTGAAGCTGAAAGAAACTTCCTGAACAATTTTTTGTGTGCGCGGCAAAATTAAATGCAACATGTGCTGACACTTCACGTAATTGAGTGGCAATTGTTATCATTAAATAACATTCTCCCCCAGTGTGTCTCTCCCGAGAGTGAAGACCCCAGGTTACTTTCTGAGCCCGTTCACCAAAGGTAGAAGGAGACCATACTGTGTACACCAGCGTTCAAAACGGCGGTGAGCCGCTTATCATTGTGTATGCATCCGTCTCTTCACCCTGCAGGAGAGAGAACGGATGTCCTCAAAATCGGTGTTCCTGGGGGTTTTATGTACAGACCCACCCGGTAACGAACACGTGCCGTTTCTGTGAGTTGCCGGCAACCCCGCGTCGAAGCTCTCCCAGTTCTTTCCATCTCCGTTGGGTTTATGGAATTTCTTTTCAAGTGTTAGAAGGTCCACTGTTCTCCCTGCCCTCCCTCCCCTTTTCAGAACTATGAAAGCAAATATGTGGAAGAACTGCTGTGTCAAAGATGTGTCGTGTCCCCCGTGAAAGTGAGTGGGTGTCCGTCTGCACCCTGAGTACCGCGTGCCGGTCTGCAGAGGTGGCCAGTGGCCGCGTCGCTGTGCTTACGATTCCAACCTCCTCCACGCTCCCGTTGCCACAGCACTCGCCCCTCTGCGCTGTACCCTGGGTCTCCGTTGTACTCACGACTCAGTGAATAAAGTGCGTGCTTTATTCGTAGGTGCCTCCACGTCGTGTTTGCTTTCTCATTGCCTTGCTCCCTCTAAAGAGTAGTCCCATTCGTAGAAACTCCAGCCTAACCTCCAATAACCAAAACGAAATCAGAATCAAACCAAAGCTTTAGGGATACATTTTCATCGCATAGGCAGGCTGGCTGGTGAGGGAAACGCAACCAAATAGGGTATACCAGGACTGTCCAGCTGTTTGGACCATTGCGACCAGGTTGACTAAACAAGAACCATGTTTAATCGAGCTGTTGCACTGGCTGGTGTTTGATTTTGTTTGTGACATAAGCTCATCTTTCAGGCAAGGCTGATGATTTGTGGGGGTTAGAGGGAAAAAGCTTCTGAACTGTCAGGCGTGAGGGCCACATGGCTTAAGAAGCTCAGCTGCAATGGGAGGAAAACACCTGTCCAGTCTTCGCCCTCCCCTGCAGCACCAAATTCAAAGTGAAGGAACCCTGCGTTCTGATTTCTTTGCTCTTCACGGCCAGGACCTCTGCACTCCAGGTGGCCTCTGCTCGTGCTGTTCTGCAGTGGGTCTCTGCGTCCACGGGGGCTGCTGTTGCAGAATACCACCAACGGCGGGGCAGGGGGAGGGGTTGAACAATAAACACATATTCCTTACAGTTCTGGGGGCTGGGAGGTCCATGGTCAAGGCGCTGGCGGGTCAGGTGCCTGGCGAGAGCCTGCTGGGTTTGTAGACGCTGTCCCATGAGCTCACAGGGTGGGCAACGAAAGGAAGCAAGCGCTCTGCCATCTCTTCTCACGAGGGACTGCCCCCTCCTAAGGGCGCTATCCCCCAGAACCTCACTGCCTTCCCCTTGAGCATGAGGGTGAGCCATGAATTTGGGGGACACACACACACCATCCACGACCCCCATCCGGGGCCAGTGGCACTCGCATTCAGCAGACCCTCGCCTGGCAGTTGGAAAGAGGTTCTCGAGAGAGAGTTGCCTCGTTCCATTCACTGCTGTAAAAAGCAGGCCAGGAAGCCCCAGCTGGGGGTCTGTGTCTTGTCAGCGTCTGCCTCTCCCCACACCAGTGTCACCAGTTCAGTCCCTAATGACCACGGCCAGTGTCTCCTTCAGTCCCTCTGTCACGCTGCCTGTGGCATCTGCCCCCGTTGCCCCGCCGTGCTGCCGGCTGTCCACGACTCCCAGCCTCGCTCCGGTGGTCAGCCCTCGCACGGCAAGTCCAACCGACCGGGCTGGGGATCCAAGGCCCTTCGCAGCTGACCTTTGCCCTGCCCGCTGCTCAGCACCCCCTCCCAAAATGCCCCGCCTTCGAATCTCTCAGCTCTTCCAAACCACACCACGGCCTCACCGCCTCCGCAGCTCTGCCCGTGGCCTTTCTTCTCTACGGTGTCCAACTCTTCCAGGAGGTGGAGGGCGGAGAGCCTCTGGCCCCAGGGAGAGGAGGTAATGGAACCTCCGTGCTGGAAATCCGTTGCCCGGAGCGCCCTGGAGTTGTCATGTGAATTTCCCATGGGCTCCATTGCCGAAATCAAAGACAAGCCCAAGGTCACACCCTGTCTATGATGGGCCCAACCCAACCTGCCGGGTAAATTCTTTGCGTGCCTGGAGTTGAACATCTCGTTTGACACTCACCAGCGCTGCAGAGCCCTGCTGGCTTGGCGTGTGTTTCTGCTCCTCAGTCGAGATCTCTAGTGGTGAGGCCTCGCCGTTCAGCGCCTGGCTCTGGGCTGCCAGCATCCCCTGCAACACAGGCCCTCGGAGCACCACCCCGCAGGCAAGGAAACCGAAGCTCGGAGGCTGAGTAAACAAACACACCTGCCTGGTTACTCAGTCAGTGAGGCCCAGAGCTGGGATCACCCAGACCCGTCCCCCATCAAATCCCGTCCTGTTTCCCTCCGAGTCCCACAGCCCATGACCTTCCGAAGGCGAGGACTGTGTCTCCCACACACTAAACCTCCCAGGGGCACTGCGCAAAGGGGTTCTCTGGGGAGACTGGCCAGTTCCTTTCAGTCTGTCTGTGCGCCCCATCAAGACCCCCAAGGCGGGGGTGCTCACGGGCTGTGTGTCTTAAGACCAATTGTTGAGCCTCTCTATGCCTCAGTTTGTTCAACTGCAAAATCGACAAAATAATAATATCCATCAGAACATTGTTGCTTAATTATTATAGCATGTGGCCGAGCACAGTGCAATACCCAGCATGAAGTAATTGCTCCAGAAACTTTAGTGATTTTTAGCCAGAGTAATTAGCCACATGGACTCGAAGAACCCCCTAAACTCTCTGAGCCTCAGTTTCCTCATCAGTCCTTTAGGAGAGGATGCGGCTCTGCCTCTCTGGTAGTGTAGTGAGGCCAAGTGAGGGCAGGGAGCCTGCTTAGACACAGGAAGTGTTACATTAACAGAAGGTGTTGGGTCAGGAGGACTTCTTGGTGCTGTTGTAAGTAGTTTAATCATTGATAACTTTAATTTCTCTTCTGGGCTTTTTGTCCCCTTTACGCCTCGTGAGTCCTCCAATGCGAAACAAGCTCTTTTCTTTCACATGCTTCAGGAATACCCCTCTCTTTGTCCAGGAGAGTCTGAGATGAGGTCCCCAAAGATATGCTACCGAATGGTAATAGTAACAAAGTACCACGCGGCTGTGGGGTGCAGGGTACGGTACCAAACTGCCCGGGTCTGGAGTCCGGCCCCACCAATAATTAGCTGAGTGACCAGTGACAGTATAACTTTTCTAAGGCTCAATTTCCACTTCTGTAAAATAATAATAATAATAATAATAATAATAATAATAATACCTACCTCAAAGGGTTATTGTGAGACTCGTGTAGAACAAGACCCAGCATGATATAAAATAAAGCCCTCAAACATTAGCTTTTATTAACAAAGTTGCTGTCATGTCATAAGGACTTTACTATCTGCCGAGTCCTGCGCTCAGTAGGTGACATGGTTGATCTCACACAGCTCCGTACACCACCCCTCCCCGCCGCCTGCATCTCCCCAGTTCCAAGCTCAGCATGTTGGGCAAATATCATGCAGGCACTGTGGCCAGCCAGGGTGGCAGGCTGCTGTACCCAGAAACAGCCCGAGGAGCCAGCGTGGGGCTCGGCTCTTCCCAAGGGGTTTTTAGAGTGGGCGACTGGTGTGTCCTGGGTGGTAACGACCCCCCTGGCCTATGCAAGGGGTGCTCAGGACCCCCAGCTGCCGAGGAGCTGAGATGCATTCCCTTGAAAGATGGCTTTGCCTCCAGAAAGGGCTTTATAATTGTCTGACTCACTTCAAAGCCATCCAAGGCAGCAGAGGCTGAGCCGCCAGTCCTTGTAGTATTTGGGGACATTTCCTAGGCTCCAGAAAGCCACCAGTCCCGCTCAGCCCCTCCTGCCCACGGCTGGGAGGGGCTCCTCCTCCCCACGGAGCCAAGCAGCCTGGCCCTGGGCGTGTCACCAGCCTGGCCCTGCTGGACGGGGCCTATTGTTGGCCGGAAAACCCTGGGAAGGGTGGGGACGCTAGGCTGGCAGCTTTTGAGAAAGCCCAGCATGGTGAAGACCAGCGCCCACAGCTTCTGGGAATCCCAACCCCCACCTCGAGGACCTGTTTCCATGCCCTAAACTCCCTTCTCCCCGCTATTGAGCCAGCACTCCGATACAATGCGCCCCTTCACTCCCACAGTGCCAGGAGCTCAGCTCAGGAGAGGGCCCAAGCAGGTCAGGGCTCTGGCGGAGGGTGTAACATGACCACATTTATTTTACTTTCCAGTCTCAGCTGGATGAAAGTGCTCTCCGGGGCCTGCCATTGTGCCCAGCACAATAGCAGCCCCTGGAGAGGTCTCTCTGTATGTATTTGCGCTGTCCGCCTGCTGTGGCCTCTTAACTCAGCCCTTCCCCTTACATAAAAAGGAAAGTTGGCTTGGGAAACCCGCCAATGCAGAGGCTGGTTCCACCTTGCCCTTAGCATGGTGCGCCCGTGGGCCCTCCCAAACGTCCTGAGGGGCCTGGGAGAGGGGGCGGGGGGGGGGGGGGGAGGCAGAGCCTCTCTGCTCCCAGACCCAGAGCTCGGGAATCAGGCTCCAGGGCCCGCGAGTCCACAGGGTAAGCGGGTGGATGACCACGGGGTGATGGCAGCAGCTGACACTGTCTGAGGCGCCCCGGGGTGCCAGGGGCTGGACTAAGTACCCTGCGTGGATTACTTCGTTTACCCTGGGGGAAGCCAGGACCAGGAGGGGCCCACCGAAAGGGAAGTGGGATGGCAGCCCCTCCCACCTAGTCCAAAAGCCACATTTCTGCTAACATTGTCACAGCTCTCGGGAGTCTCCATAGTAAAACGTGGTTGTCTAATGATTTGCTGAAAGACTCATCTTTGCAAAGACGAAGACCAGCCTTTCTCAGCAAAGTGGAGCCTGGTCACAGGTAACGTCTCGTTCGAACATGGCCGGATGCTGGCACAGGGCATATCAATTCTTTTATTTCTGCGATTATCTCAACTATATGCTTCTTAAGGAAAAGCTAGAAAATGTGGGTAGCAGGTACATTCCCATCAGCCTGGACTCCCCTGGGTTCTGTTTTGTTTTTTAAATAGAACAAATACTCCTGTCCTCCAAAAAAAAAAAAAAAAGGTATTTCAGGCAAGTTCGAGCCAGTTGCTGGTATTCACAAATCATTATTGTAACCAGATGGCTGCTGTGAATGTGCCGCTTTCACAAGCAACCCGGGTAGGTGGTGTCATCCTCGGTGCACAGATCAGGGCCGTCTGGAGCCACGATGTGGACCCAGGGGTGACAGCGGAGCTGACACTGCAGTCCACAGGAGATTCCGATTGGGTGGGTCTGGAGTGGGGACCGCAAAGCTGTATATGAAAGCTGGGAAGCTTCCCGGTGATTCCGATGATCAACCAGGTTTGGGACCCTCTGCCCCCACAGTGAGTGACGTCTGGCCCAGAGCGGAGCTGGCCTGTGAGTTACCAGGCACCCTTCGCCAGGCTTTGCCCCTCACTGTCACCCCCATCCATGGGACTGGAATCAGACAAGGCCCAAGAAGTCTCCAGAGGCCTCCCCAGGAAATCACCGGCATCTTCCTCAGCTCGGCCGGGCGTCCAGCCCTCTGAGCAGATTCCATTCAGATGTCGCCTCACTGGCGAGGAGGTTGTCATCCCCAGGCACAGAGAGAAGCCTGAGAGGGGAGAAGCTGTCGGGCGCCCAGTGGCTTCGAGGGAAAACAGTGCGCCAACATCCCTTCTCCTTTTTCTCCACTCACTGCCTTGAGAAGCCTCCACAGATTGAAGAAAATGGCCTAGAAATCCTGCTATTAAACCAGACAGTTTATTTTTCTCCCCAGTGTGCTCACTGTTTCTTGGGTCTACTGTTTGCTCGGACACTGAGTGTTAAAAACTCCAGTCCTAAGCTTTCTACGCAGACGGTCAGCCCAGGGGAAGGTGGTAGCTGCCTTCAGGGCCTGGCGGAGGGAGAGTGACATCAGGGAGCCAGGAGCTGTGACCGCAGACTGTTCTTGAACATAAAAGTGGTTGTTTTTATTCACATGAGTTTTATTCACATGTGTTTTTATTCACTGAGTTCACATGGCAGCATCTGCAGGGGGTTGAAACAGTGTCACCACCGATGGGTGTGTCCACCCAGAACCTCAGGATGCAGCCTCGTTAGGAGTAACGAACCCCTTGCAGGTTGTGGTGAGGGGTGGGGAGCGCACCTAGAGGGAAAACTGGAGAGAAGTAGCCCAAAAATTTGGCCTCATCTTTTCAGATCTGGCTCCACTCTCATTCAAGGTGGAAAGTGGTCTTCCATTTTTACAGCTCACACATTATTCCTCCATCCATGGCTCCTTCCCACCAGAATGCCTTTCTGATTGTACAGACATCCTGGTGGAGCATGTTGTGGTCCTGGTTGCTGGGTAATGTGGTGTAATTCTCTCTTACAACCCTGGTGTAAGAGGGTCACATAGGATGAAATAGCTTTGGAGATCTGGGCCACACGGAGGCATTCAAGTGTCTGGTGCATAGTAGGTGCACTGTGCACAGTAGGTGCACAGCTACAGTCAGGGCTTGTTTGACGTCTAGAAATGATTTTTTTCCTAGTTGTGCAAGTTTTCCTCAGTTCTCAATGGGATAAGCAGTCCTCAAGCCATGCTAACATCTCATGTTTAAATTTCAGCAACGTGTTTTTGGCATCTGAAGTTAAGAGCATGATGCTTGGTGTTGAGGGACGTGTAACTATGAATAAAACAAACGGCAGGGACTAGGGTGAGGCCGGGAGGGGTTGGGGCCTCACGGTGTACACAGAGCTCACTCTCGGGGTCACGTGACTGCCAAACCCAAGAAAACACTACCCTGCCCTCCACCAGCTTCGCTAAGGCCAGAGGGCAGTGTAGATAAGGGTGTCATACATTAGATTTGGGGCCTGAGCAGATGAAAAAGTTCACACGATAAATAAATAAATAAAGCAAACCAAAGGCCTACAAGTAAGCCCTTACCCTACACAATTTCTAGAAGAAAATACAGAACATTTTCGTGACCTGGAGTTAGGCAGAGTTCTTAGATACAATATCAAAAGCATGATCCGTACGATTTCCTAAAGTGATAAATTGGTCTTCATTGAAATTAAGAACTGCTCTTTGAAAGACACCATAAAGAAAATGAAACAGCAAAGCTTCAGTTGAGAGAGAGGAAAAGAAACACTTGCAAAGCCCAGATCTGATGAAGGACTGGAACCCAGCCTGTCACGTGAAGGGTTCTCCAGGACAAAGAGCCGCCGAGGATGTAGGGAGACTGGGACTCTCCTCCCAGGCTGGAGGGGCGCAGAACGATGCAGCCACTTTGGGGAACAGTTTGACGGTTTCTTATGAAGTCAAACATCCATTCATCACAGGGCCCTGCAACCCCACGCCTCGGGATTTATCCGAGGGAAACCAAAACCTTCGGCTCTGCGAAAACCGACCTGTGAATGTTTATGTTGACTTTATTCACCTTGCTCAAAACTGAAGACTTTCACCATGGCTGGCACAGTTCAGTGGATTGAGCGCGGGTTGCGAACCAGGAATCGCAGGTTCAACTCCCAGTCAGGGCACATGCCTAGGTTGCAGGCCATGGCCCCCAGCAACCGCACACTGATGTTTCTCTCTCTCTCTCTCTCTCTCTCTCTCTCTCTCTCTCTCTCTCTCTCTCACTCTCTCCCTCTCTCTTTCTCTCTCCCTTCCTTCTCTAAAAATAAATAAATAAAATCTTTTAAAAAAAATTTTTTTAAAAACCAAAAAACTAAAAACATCCCAAACGTTGTTTATGGGGAATGGATAAACAAACTGCAGTTCGTGCATCCAGCGGAATCGCACTCAGCAGCAAAAGGGATGAGCTATTGCAACTGTTGCAATCACAAGGGTGAAGCTCAAGAGCACTGTGCTAAGTGGAGGAAAAGCCAGAATCAAAAAGCTACATCATGGAGAATTAGATGGATATGATATTCTGGAAAAGGCAAGATGTAAAGGGAGAGAAACCCACAAATCAGAGGTTTCTAGAAGCTATGGGTGGGGGAGGGTTGACTACAAAGGGGCACATGGAAATTGTAGGTGTGTTGAAATGTCTGTGTCTTAATTATGGTGGAAAGTGTGCGACTGTAAACATTTGCCAAAACTCACAGAACTGTGCACCAAAATAAAAAATTGTTTAAAAAATATAAACAGGCTTATCCAACCCATTTTTATTGGCAATCGTAGTGTATTGGGATCTGTGAGATGTATAAAGGCAAGGTGATATGTCTCCAGTCTCCAGAGGCTTACGGCCTTGCTATAAAGTAGCCACTATCCTAAGCACTTGAGATAAATGGGGAGCAAACAGGCATTAATCAAATAATCCTACAAATATAAACAGAGGGTTATAAGTGTCCAAAGAATCAATGACCTGGTTGATTCTGGAATTTCAGCAAAGCCCTTCTGGGAATGCTCCTACCTGAGTTGCCGCTGGACTGGACAGGGGCGGCCGTGATGGAGGATGGAGGAGTTGAGGGCAGTGCAAAGGATCGCTGGTACTTTTCTGGATTGTGCAAGGGGCTAGGTGGTAGAACCTGGAGTGTAGTTTGGAGGAAGAGCAGGTTTGGGGCAGAGAGATCATGAGTTAAATATGTGAACAAGAGTTAAATCAGAGAGAGTAGCACCTGCTTAAGGGCACAACTATGCAGGGAACTCAACAGAAAGGATCACACGCATCCCCACAAAAACCTGCACGTGAGTGTTCAGAGGAGCAGTATTCACAACAGACCAAACATGGAAACAACTCAGATAGCCATCAATTGAATGGATAAGTAAAATATGATATAGCCTTACAATGCAATATTATTTGGCAGTAGAACGTAATGCAGGCATCATGCTAAGTGAAAGAAGCCAGACACAAAAAGAACACTGAAATGGAATGGTCTTTGGAAATATTGTATCATTCCATTCACATGACATTTCCAAATAGGCAAATCTCTAAAGTCTGAAAATAAACCAGTGGCTGCTAAGGCTGGGGGCATAGGGCAAAATGGGGCGACCACTAGTGGGTATGAGGTTTTCTTTAAGGGTGATGAAGATGTTCTGAATTTAATTGTGGGGATGGTTGTACAACT
Organism: Phyllostomus hastatus; assembly: GCF_019186645.2. Lineage (NCBI taxonomy): Eukaryota > Metazoa > Chordata > Mammalia > Chiroptera > Phyllostomidae > Phyllostomus > Phyllostomus hastatus. Next base: position 23,660,330 of record NW_025334004.1, on the reverse strand, counting down.
TTGTTACTGTATTAAAGTCATTAGTTTGTGCTCCACCTGTTCCTCTACCCCTCCAAGACTAGAGCACTCACTCAGTGCCAGATATGACCCTACGTTTCTGCGTGCTTCACCCTTCAGGATCCTCACTACGTGTTTATGAAGTCGGTGTTACCGTCCCATTTTTCAGATGTAGCATCATGCCCAGTGCCACACAGACCATGCACGGTGGAGCTAGGCTTCTAACCAGACTCTCCAACTTTTCAGTCTGAAGGACACCTTGAACCAAGACGTGACCCTGCTCGGGAAGTTCTTTCTCGCAGCTTCCCAAGCTGTCCCACTTTTACTGGGTTCGCCAAAAGGTTTGTTTGTTTTTTCCCATGTGACGGCTCCAGTAGCCCTTAGTTGTGTTTAACTTCATCCCAAACAATTTTGTTAGATTGTACTGTGACAGCTGTCATATCAGCGTGCATTTAAAAATAACTTATCAAAATTGGTGAATTTTTATGTAGCCATTTTAATATTGAAGATGGAAGAAAATCAGCAACATTTTCAGCCTATTATGCTTTATTATTTCAAGAAAGGTAAAAATGCAACTGAAATGCAAAAAAGATTTGTGCAGTGTATGGAGAAGGTGCTGTGACTGATCGAATGTGTACAAAGTGGTTTGCGAAGTTCCTTGCTGGAGCTGTCTCGCAGGACTGTGCCCCATGGTCGGGTGGAGCAGCTGAAGTTGATAGCGATCAGATTGAGACATTAATGGAGAACAATCAACATTCCACCACGTGCGAGACAGCCGACATACTCAAAATATCCAAATCAATAAAGTTATTGGTGAACATAAAAAAATGCGTCTTTTGCAGAAAAAAAACTAAACAAACTTTTTGGCCAACCCAACACAACCCTGGAAGAGACCCACCGATTGGCTAAACCATGGATTCTGGGACACCACTTTGGCGTCTGCAGTTGTGAGCTGAATTAACCAAAGACAGCTGTGCGGGAGCATATGAACCCCACCGAAAGCCCTCAGGTCAATGGGCAGATCAAAGAACAAACCCACAGGTCGAACACACTTGCAAGGTCCCTCTCTGAACAGCCAAGCCGCCTCATCTGTCTGCATAAACAGGTTACTCTTTTTCTGAGGAAACCGCTCCTCATGTGCAGCAACTTAAAAAAGATGCTTGCTCCTTGCCATCCGGGACCTGCTTGTTCTCGGCTCCAAACCCTACTCCCCAATCCCTTCTGTGCTGGGACCATCTGTAAACATTGCTTGAATTACACTAAAAATTCTAATCGAGTGACACCGACCGAGATGCCCAAACACCGTGTGATTGTAGTGGCCTGCTTTCAAACGCCCTGCCCTGCGAGAGGTTCCTCTCTGGATGAGTCCCATTTGCATTCTCTCAGTTGTTTCTGCCAGAAAAAACCGTGGCTTCGTGAGGCTGGTTCCAGAAAGGCAGCTGGGGAGCTGCGTCGCAAGGATTCTCCTCTCTCTCCTCCCATCTCCGTCCCTTGGCCTCCCTGCCCCTGAAGTATTTTGACCGTGAAAGAAAAACAAGTACAACCCCGTGACCCATCAGGAGCCCTGAAGGGAGCTCACTGTGACACAGTGTTCAAAATGCTCAGAGACCCGTCGTGACCCCGGAGAGTCTCACCTTGCAGTTGTTGTTCCAGAATTTACCGGCGTGGAATTTCAGATGTCGAAAGAAGGCGCGGCCATCAGCAGAGAAGGGAAACACCATTTCCGCGGGCTGGGCTGGCTAGCTGGGGAAGGGCAGCTTCCTTACTCCTTGGCTCCTCCATTTGTGATCCGGGACCAGCGCCATCAGCATCGCCTGGGAGCTTGTCAGAAATGCAGAGTCTCCGGCCCCACCCCAGCCCGTCTGCATCCGAATCTGAGTGTTAACCAGAGCCCCAGGTGAGTCCTGTACACGAACATTCACGAAGCGCTGGCTCAGTAGACTGGGCTCCTTTGCCAGTGACAGTAGTTTCTCGTTTCCCCTTCGAGGCTGGAAATCCTTTAGGGCTTTGTGCAATTTGTTACCCAGTAAAGCACCTGGCACCGTGCTTCGCATCAGATGCACAGAGCGGGGGGCGGTGGAGACCCGAGTGGGCGGGTGGTTGAAGTGATAGCACCGACTCCGGTCCTGGGCACCGAGGAGAACCCTTCTGCGCGCAGTAACCGCGGGAACGACTTCTTCACCTGCAGCCGCAGCGACCATCATCGCATCTAACGTCTGTCGTGAACTTACGTACCAGACGCCGAGTTACGTCGTTTATGTACTTCACGTGGTCCTCACAACAATTTATGGGGCGCGTGTAACTTGTATTCCTCTTGGACCAAGGGGGAGACCGAGGTATAGGGAGGTTAAGGGAGCTGCCCAAGGTGACCCAGCTAGAAAGAGGCGGAGGGGAGCATCTAACCGGAACCTGCATTCCAATGTTTCTCAACTTCTTCACTATCGCCTCCCTCTAGGAGCCTTTTGAGACGTTTTGTCCTGTGATATTGTGATTTCTAATAAATATATAGTTGGTCTTCATCCCTTTTCTGGAGCAGGGCTGCTAAAACCCTTGGAATTTTCGAAGTGATGAGAGCAATACAGGTGTCGTGATATTCACAACAAACCCCTTTCGATCACACCTGGATTTATGCTAATGGGACTTTTGGAAACCCCGAACTTTGGGGGCTGGTTGCCAAGGGAAGCAACGATGTGATTGGAGGATTGGAACTTCCCACGCCACACCCTGACCTCCAGGGAAGAAAGAGGGGCTAGAGGTCGGATCTGTCACCAGTGGCTGATGATTTAATCAGTCGAGCCTATGCAATGAAGCCCCCAAAGAACCCGAGAGGAGAGGACTTGGAGAGCTTCTGGGTCGGCGAACACCGGAGACTGGGAGAGAGCACTGTGCTCAGAGTTGGCCTGGAAACTCTGCGCCCTTTCTGCATACCTGGCCCTGGGCCTCTCTTGCTCCTGGCTGTCCCTGAGCTATGTCCTTTTGTAATAAACCCACAATCCAGTAAGTGAAATGTTTTGAGCTCTGTGAGCTACTCTAGCAAATTAATCGAACCTGAGGAAGGGGGCGTTGGAAGCTGATGTATAGCCGGTAGGTCAGAAGCACAGGTGATATAACCTGGACTTGTGACTGGCACGTGGGGTGGGGTGGGGTCGGGTGGGGTAGGCAGTTGTGTCCTTAGGACTGAGCCCTTAACCTGTGGGATCCAACACTATCTCCAGGTAGACAGTGTCAGAATCGAGTTAAATGGTAGGACCCACAGCTGGTGTTGGGGAATTGTTTGGGGATGTGGGGGAAATCCCACACAGGTAATTGGTGGCCAGGATCTTACCACCGCCCCCCCCCCCCCATGAAATGTTATTGCCACAGATACACTGTATGCTTGTTTATCTAATGTACCTACAGGGGTGGGTGTGTGTGTGCGTGTTTACACCCTGTATGCAGGATTGTGGCCCCCTCGGGGGTGCGCTCGCCCCCGTGGAGAATGCCCATTCTTTCATGGGTGGCTTGTGGACACGCGCTGTGTGGAGTCTGTCCGCATGGTGACGATCCTGAAGTGGGGTCCTGGGAAGGCCGTATTTGAGCAGAACAGCAGCACCAGGGACCTTGGCCAGAGGCAGCAGCATTTCCCCGCTGGGAGGAGACTCGAAGACCCCATTTACCCTCCGCACAATTACTGCTGCCACTGCTGTCCTTGGGGCTCCAGGCCACCTACCCTATGCCTCAGCACCTCTGTTTCCCACTGGAAGTTGGCACTTTTAAAGGGAAAACTTGCTGAGCGTCTAAGGGTTGGCAGATCGGAGAGCTGGAAAGAGCACGCAGGACCTGTTGGGGAAGGCTCTCAGTTCAGGGTTGTGGAGATGGACCTGCACCCTACCAATGACCTTCCCTTCCACTCCTGCCTGCCCCAGGGGCTGCTAGAGCCAGGGCCCCAACAGTGCCCACCCACTTCTTCTTGAGTACCAATAACATGTTTCTATAAGACTGGGCCGGTCCCTGAATAGTTTCTTCCAGTTTCCACCCTGGCCCCAGTCAATTACTTGGGGAAAAGGTGACTTAAAAGTCCACTCCATCCAGCCAGCCACTGGAAAGGGGTCCAATAAGAGTGCCCCAAGGAGCGGGAAGAAGTCGTAGCAGGTGTGTCCATCAGGAGACTCTGCATGTCCACCCCCCAGGAATGAGAGCATAGGCTCAGCTGTGTTTGGGGGGAGTAGGGTGAAGAGGCTGAGCTGCCCTGGCCTGGTGCAGGGCCAGGCAGCCCCACGGGGCCTCGGGGAGTGAGCTGACCGGCAGCTCAGCACCGCGGAAGCACCTGCTGCTGAGAAGCGGTGACTCAGCATGAGTGGGTGCAGGTTCTGGGGACCCACAACAAGTCTGCAAACCCAGACACAAGGTTGGCCAGCCCGAATGGCCACTGAGAGGCTTACACTGAATTCCTGCTCACATGACCTTATGTTTTATTTGAGGAGAGAAGACCTAAAAGATGGCCATTATTTTCTGTTATTAAATGAGAAATGAGTCTTCCAAGAGTGTTACAGGATTTCAAGAGCTCTTTCAATCTTTCAGTCCTTCAATCCTTTCAAGACAAGACATCCTAGGAAGACCTGATGGAGGAGGAAGTCTTCCAAGCTGAGTCCAACAGACCAGCCGGGACCCTGCCGGGGGTGGGGAAGGGTGTCCCTGGAGGGGAAAAGCCGGAAGTGCTCTCTGCCTCCAGGAACGAATGAATGGTTCCTGTCACGGAGCTGTCCTTGTCTGGGGACTGCGGAACCTGTGGGACTGCCATTTCTGGTCTGGCTGCATATCTGCCTGAGCCCATCGGAAAAGTGATGATCCTAGCAATCACCGGAAGAGTCAGCAGAAACAATCAAGGAAGTGAATGCAAGATCAAGGCCCTGGCAGCTGCCCACCCAGACTCTGGAATTCAGGCAAACTTCAGCAGCGCCGTGTGACTTACTCAGGATGACATGGGGTCAGGACTCCCCGGGGGGGGGGGGGCAGCCTGGAGGAGAAACAGATGGAAGGAGAGCTCTCACTGGAGACCACGCCTGGCCGCTGGTGCCACCGCCAGCTGCTGGTCCCCGGGCCAGGCGCTGGCCTCTCTCTGGGTTCCTGAATCCTTAATCAGGTCACCCGGTTGGACTTGCTGTGGATTCCAAGTTTCCCAACAGTTCTGAGATGTTCTACATCGATAGGCTGAGAATCGTGGCAGGAAATGGGAGGCAAAGGGCCTGGAGGTGGACCAGGGCGTGGGTTTGGCCAAGACAAAATGGGAACAGAAAAACAAACAAAAAAGAGGATGCGCTTGCCCCCAGAGTTACAGAACCTCTGATCTCGGTGGGAAGATGCCTGGAGAAGATGTCCTTCACTTCCCTAGCCCCAACTTTCTGGAGAGAAGACCCAACGGAGAGTTTGGGAATCCTACCTGTACAGAAGAGTGGATGTGTGATTTCAGGTGATGAGGGAGGGTCAATCCCTCATCTCTCTGGACAGCAGGGGAGTCACACCAGAATCTGGAGGGGGTGGGGAGGGGTGTGCTTTATCGAAGCATCCAGTGCACTTTAAAGAGAATGGGTGGGGACCCAGCTAGCACCACGGAGCTTTGAGAAAGAGCGTAGCCTTTGCACACAGAGCCAGGAAACCCAGCAGCCCCGCCCACCTATGGTTCCTGGGACCCGGGAGGCCCGGACACCCAGGGCCCAGAGAGGACGCCTGCAGGAGCCCCCCACCCACCGCATGACCTGGGCAAGCGCACGTGCTCCTGGCGTCCCCGACCTCTCTGTGTGCAACGAGGGGTCCCATGTCCACAACTTCCGAAACTGACGTCCTTGGACTCTTCGATGCTCAGTTACTTAGGTCTTCAGAAAGTTACCTTTCACTTACTCATAGGCGTATTTTAAAGGAACTTCATAAAAAATAAGTAGCCCTTTTACGTAAACTAAATCATTATAGGAATATTGACCGAAGTAGACGAGGAGTGTTTTTCCAAGCTGAAAATTTCCCAGAGGTGCAGCTGAAAACCACCTTATCCACCCCCGTCTGGAGGCCTGTATATAACCCTCCACTGTCCCGCTGTGTCTGGGGACACGAGCAGGGAAGGGCACCAGGACACCTAGAGAATAACGCCAATGTTTCTTCTCTCCGTCGTCACCTGCCGTGGACCCTCACACAGAGCCCAGCGCAGGGAGGCGCCCGGGGGGCCCCCTCCTGTGGCTGCCTCACTTGCCCCTCTCCCCCAACTCCTCTCTCGTTCTCCCAGCCTTGGTTTTCTTGCTTTCGTTGAGCCAACCAGTCCTAGGCTTCAGCATTCTGGAGTATTTCCACCAGCCGGCCGAGAGGCTCAGTCATCCGGGTGCTTAAGGAGCACGTCAGACTCAGAGATTCCAGGCCTCAGTTTCCTCAGTCAGACGGGACTGAGCCCTGGCCAGGGGCCCCCTCTGCATAACATAGACACACTCGTGTAGCAGCCACTCATACTCAGGAAATGTCAACTTTGTGCCAGGTTGACTTCAGGGTCCTAAGAAGGAAGGAACCCCACTGGGATGGGTATCATTTTTTAAAAGAAAATACCAAGTGTTGGTGAGACCGCGGAGGGATTGGAACCCCGTGCAGTGCTGGTGGGAATGTGAAACAGTGGACCTGCCGTGGAAAACGTTTTTGGCGGTTCCTCAGACAGCTCAACATAGAATTACCGTATGAGTCAGCAGTCAGCCTCGTCGGTGTGTCCCCCGGACAGCTGAAAGCAGGGACTTGAACACATATTTCAACACCAGTGCTCATAACAGCATTACTCCCAACAGCCAGAGGATGGAAATAACCCAAATGTCCCCTGACTGATGCCTGGATAAATGCAACGTGGCCTATACACACAATGGAATATTGTTCGGCCTTAAACGGGGATGGAGTTCTGACACAGGCTACAGCATGGATGAAGCTTGAAGACATTAAGGCTGAGTAAAATAAGCCAGACACAAAAGGACACGTATGGTTCCACTCACAGGAGGTACCCAGAGTAGCCAAGTTCATAGAAACCACAGGTAGTTGCTAGGGGCTCGGAGGCGGGGAGAGTGGGGTTCCTCATTTAATGGGTGCAGAGTGTCTGTCCAAGAGGATGAACAAGTTCTGGAGACAGATGATGGTGGCGGTGGCCCAACTACATGCATGTACTTCACGCAGCAGAACGGAGCACTGAGAAATGGTTAATACAGTCAACATCGTGTTGTATTTTATCACAATAAAAAAAGATTTAATTCATCCCTTCGAGGCTTGGTTCAAATGCCAGCTTCTGTTTCATTCAGCCCCAAGGCCCAACCAGGCCTCATATGTCCTTCAGGAATTATTGGTTTCATCGATCGGAACCAGCAAAGACATTGTGTGTGTGTGTGTGAGAGACAGAAAATGGAAGTCATTCATTTAGTCATTCGACAGGCATGAGGAGCACCCACCCTGTGCTGGGTGCCACACTGAACACCATGTTAAACAGAGGACTAACTCAGTGCCACATAGAGACCTGTGAGCTTGCGCTCACAGTAGCATCACGCTGTGGAGGAAGCAGAGGGAGGCAGAGGGTGCAGGGGGTAGCATCACACGCTGTGGAGGAAGCAGAGGGTGCGGGGGCGGGGGGGGGGGCTGTCCCCCAAGGGGTGGCTTTGGAGCCGGCTGCTGGGGAGTGGGCAGAGGTGAAGGAGAGAATAGTTGTGGGGGTGGCTTTGACAAGACATATTTACAAAAGAGAGGCTGGGTGGGATGTCAGGTCCAAGTGCCCCTCGCGTGGCTTGGCCTGCGCAGCAGTGACCTCAGGCAACTACTGAGCAGAGTCCCCCCACGTGTGAAATGAGGGGAGAAAGAGTTCTCTGCTGGCCGCCTGGATCGTTGTGAGAATTAAACAGGATTCAGTTTGTCAAGCAACTGCCTCTCCGCGGGCGCCCTGCCCCGTTAAGTTAGCTGGAGAAACCCCCTTGTGGTCGAAAAATCCTCCCTGGTGCTGAGAACCGGTTCGAAGTTACTGGAGACGGAGGCCTTCTGCAGTTCACGGCTGTGGGGCCTGACGCCTTCACCCACACAGCCAGAGGGCTGGTGCACCCCACGCCCCTGAGCTCGGTGGAAACGCCGACCACCTAGACCACAGGGTGGGGGTGCTCGGTTCAGTTTCAGGACCGCCTGCAGCAGCGCAGGCCATTTCCGGGGCCTGCGGGTCTGGGCTGGGGTCAGCCGTGCCAGCAGAAGCTTGAGAACGACCTCAAAACCCGATCCTCTCATCCCAGAGGCCAGACACTCGGTGACATAGAATCTGAATGTGAGCTGCCCTTGGTGGAAACTGCAAAGCAACTAAAGACACAGGATTAAACAGCACCCAGGTTTTGGGAAGGAGGGTGTGGGGGGCGGGGGAGCAGCGCTGAGTTTTCCGGGGGCCAAGGATTCCTCCTGATGATTTTAAGTCGAGTTTCGGTTTCCATCTCGGACCGGGCAACAAAATCCCATTTTAAATTCACTCTGCCCACATTTCTGATTGATTCACGTTTGTCTAGAGGCTCTGGGATTTGCCAAATCTCCATCAATAAACTAGAGAGGATTTAGGAAGAAGCAATTCAAGGGCTGGAGCCAGCGGGGGACGTGGGAGAGGGACCGGCATGGTGGAGACAGGAGCCTCCCCCCCAGCCTGCAGAGGAAGTGCTTACAGAGACGGCCACCAGAGGACCCACTAGGGTGCAGCCCTGTCCAGCTAGAGCCCCGGGAAAGCTGGACCCGAGCAGTGTGACAAAGCACAGGGTTTGGGATCAGGAAACCCAATTTTTGAGTTCTTGTTCTGCAAGAGAGGCTGCTTGGATGGAGATCATTTAATCCCTACCTTTTGCTCTTAGCGACGACCTCAGACCTCAGTCAGAGCCAGCCCTGCCCTTGCCCTCTCTGGAAGGGTCAGCTCAAACAAAGCCCCAGCTGAGTGGGGCTGGACCTTCTGAGTCACCTCACCCTGCTGGCCCCTGCTCACAGCCGGAGCTGGGATCTGGCCAAGAGTGACCAGTCACCAGACTCGAGGCTGCGCAATCAGATTCTGAGAATTTGAAAGGAAACTAGAGATGCACCGATAGTGATCTCGGGGACACTAGATTGGAGTGTGGGCACCACGTGGGGCCACTGGCAAGATGAGGAAAAGGGAGGGAGGAGGAGAGAGAGAGAAAGAAAACACAAAACTACAAGAGCTCCCTCTGTGCTGACCTGGTTCCTCAGTCCCTTGCACGAGGTCCTCTCCACGCTGTCTCCTGTCCTCGATCCCTGAGCTGAAAGCCCTCGAGCCACGCTCTCCACCTTTTCCACTTCTTGAACCCTCACCGGCCCCACCCACTGGGAACGGTGGCAGAGAATTGAAATAATGGACGGGGCCCTAACCCCTTGGTGGCACCCTGGGCCCTTCTCGTCCCTCCCCCGCCAGGAAGCATCCTAACCTGCTGCCATGTCTCCATGTCCAACTCAGGGATGTTCCCCTCTTTCCTGTTTGTTGTCCCCCCGGCCCCACCTAACTCCCACAGCCGTCCCTTGCGAGCAGGGCCTTGCTCATGCCCTGTGAGCCCGACCTGGTGACGCCTGACGCCCAACAGGGCCTCGAGAAATACCTGAGGACCCACCGTGCGTATGGGCGGTGGTGACCCTCTCCCCTCGGTCACCCATGCCGCTGCACACTGCAGGGCCCCAGGGTCCACCCCAGCTGCTTCTCCCTGGGCTGGTGCCGCTGCGTCCTCCACTCCACCCTCCACTCTGCCTCTTCGGGAGCCCTGAGGCAGCTCTTTTTTTCAATGCTGCCCAATCCCCTCGGCTTTCAAATCACTCAGTGTTCCGAGCTCTTGAGCAGGTGAGTGCCCACCTCTCCAACCCCACTGCCTCTACTCCTGGCTTCTCCGTTTTGGCTTCAGAAGTACAGAAATGTTTGGCCCTGAAATGGCTCGCCTCCCCGCCATGGACCCTGCTGTCCTTTCTGCTTGGAGAGCTGCACTCACACCACCACCCCCCTCACCAGTTGTCACTCAGGTTTTAACACTCAGCTTAGCCAGCACCTCGTCTAGAAAGCAGACTTACAGGGCTCCTCCAGCCTGGTTCCGGACCCTCCGCCGGGTTTCCAGGCTCCCTTGTGCGCTTCCGTCCCAGCAGAGCACCTCCCTGGCTGTGTTGCAGCCGCTCCCTTGTCTGCGGGCTCCGCAGGCAGGACCGGGCAGCCTGGCACTTCCCGTGAACCCCAGGAGAGTTCGGGGAGCAGCAGACCTCGATGCAGTGCCTGCTCTGTTCTTTGCCTGCTGTGTGACTTTGGACAAGTTGTTTCACCTCTGGACACCCCGGGTTCTTCTGCCAGATGCTCGAGTAATAATAGTCTGCATTACAGGAGTGTCAGGAAAATTAAAGGCATTGCTCGTAAGGCCCTCGCCATGCCCGGTTTGTGGGGAGGGCTCCCTGGATGTTAGCTGCTAACAATAACAAAGAAAAATATTTCTAAGACTGCTAGGGCAAAGGTCTCCAAACATCAGGGCTAAATCTGCTGTTCCAAGAAGAACTGAGAAGTCTTTTGGAAAACAACAGCAAAAAATAACAAATCTCCCTTCTCTGTTTCTTCAAGGAAGCTGGGGAAGGCTTATTGAACAATCAAGGGGCCTGCACAAACCATGATTGAGTTAAAAGTGAAAATCAAAAAGTTTCAGGGCAAACCTGGATTTCCTTTGGGGGCAGATGGAGGGGCCTGGCCATCTTGAGACACTGGAGGGACAGATGGCAGAAGATGGACAGAATGTGGCATTGGGTGGCAGGGGCGTGGGGTGGAGTTAGAGGCACCGCTGAGCTCCCTACCACGCAGGGCGGTCGGCTGCTGCACTGCCCAGGAACCGGAGCTGCGAGACACTTGTCCAGGTGGCACTAGAAATTCTAACCCTTCTCCGGACAGCCTGGGACAACGGCGCCCCAAGCTGGGCATTAAGTAGACGTTTCACACGTCCTCGTGTGTGCGAGGCAGGGGCTGCTGGGAAAGGTTGCAAGAGGGTAGGAACGATTCCCAAAGAATTGGGGCAGGTGTGGGGACAGGGCTCCGTTGTCCCCACATTTCCCCCGGCCTCTCCTCAAGGAAGACCAAGGGCAAAGCACGCAGGCCCCGAGGGGGCAAGCGGGAGGCGCTCTAGGCACATCTCCGCCTCCCCGCTCAGCCTCAGTCTCCTCCTCCGTGCAGTGGGTTGGCATCCCTGCAGTTGGTAGGCCCGCCCGAGCCGCCGCTCGCCGGAGCCTCCCCCTAGGGTGTGCGCACGTCCCGGTCTAGTTCCCTCCCGCCGCCGCAGGAGCCCGAACGCGAAGGCGCTGCCTAGCGGCAGGGAGGGGAGCGAGCGTGGGTACGCACGGACTTGTGTGGCGGCAGTTCCCCGGTGGGGGCGGCACGTCGGGCGCGGACCAGGTCCCGGAGGCTGGAGCGCAGCAGCCTCTCCTGGAGGTCCGGCCGCGAGCGTGACATCACGGGGAGGGGCCAGCGCGGCGCCCCCGGCGCAGAGCCGTGCCCTGAGAGCGCAGCGCCGGAGCAGAGCGGCGAGGAGCGAACGCGAGCTGAGGCCCCGATGGAGCGGTACAAAGGTAAGGGCACGGGTTCCCCGCCGCGAGCACCCACTTTCTTCCCGCCCCGCAAAGAGCCCGGAAGAGTTAGGGATGGCGCGGCTGTCTTCTCGTGCGCCTCACGTCCTGCTGGGATTCAGGTGCGCACAGCTGCCTGCCCCGCTCCGCCCAGACCGGGACCAAAGACCGGAGCCTCAGCTTCGTCGCGGGTGGGTAAATGAGCTCCTAGGTGGTGGCTATGGCCCGGACCCTTTGATCTTCCCAGGGCGCGAAGGGCTGGGGTCGGCATGGCGGAGCCTCTCACCTGTTGGTGGAGAAATCGTGCGCGTGGCGACCCACCCCCCAATTCTGGGCCGTCTGGGAAAGATGTTGGGGCCCGAGGAGGCCCAGAGTGAAGTCGGAACTGTGATGGTGCGGCTTCGGGGCAAAGGGGCGAGTTATTGGCTCGTTTCAACCGGCGCCAGCGGGAGTGGAAGGATTCCTGCAGACCCGGGGAAACAGCCTGAGCGGGGATGCGCTTTGGCGTTGGGGTGGGCGCGCAGCCCCACTCCCACCTAGGTCAGGCCGCCGCAGTCGTCCCGCTGCTCCTGAAACCGTCCCTCTCCGAGCTGCTCTCTCCCTCGCCCCACCCCTCCAAGAGGGGAGGGTGCAGGGATGGCGCGGGCGGGCGGGGGCGCGTGAACCGCGTGCCCCGCAGGTGGAGCTCGTGGAGGCGCCTGGAGCCCAGGGCTTAGCCCAGTGAGCCGCTGGGCAAGTTTTGGGTTTGGCCCGGGCCGGGGATCTCGGCCAAACCTTGGTGGGCGGGCCGACCGGCCCGGGTTATGCCTCGCGCCCAGCTCGCACCCGTGCTCGGAGCCCCGGGGCTGCAGTGTGGAAGCCTCGGATTGTAGACCTTTGGAAAAAGGAGTTTCAGGAGCTGCCCCTCAAACGGGACGCTGCGGGTGCCTTCTATCCACACCCCCGCCCTTTCTTTTGGGAAAGCCTCTTGCACTTTCTTGTCCTGGCCTGGTCCCTGCCAAACCTGACAGAGGAAATACCGTTACTATATTTATGTTCCCCGGGGAGAGAAGAAGAAAAGCGAGCGCTCCGATTCCCAGGGAGTCTCACTCCCAGTCGTTTGTTTTCAGAAACGGACAGTGAGGAAACTTGAGGGACTGGCTTCAGTTCCCTAAACTGGCCGCGTCTCTGGATTTTCCCACTGCTCTTTCTCCTCTGAGTCACCTGGTTATGCTTGAGGGCGAAACACCTAAATTCTAGGCAGGGCTTCAGGTGTGAAGGGAAGGGCTTTGCCAGGAGCAGGAAGCCAGCTGGGGCTGCAGGGTTAAATTAGTTGGCAACTCGCTGTGTCTTTCTGTGAACCATCCCTGGAGCTCCCCCACGTTTCCAAGCGGGTGGGGGTTTTGTCTCAAATTCTGTTGAGACCAAGTCAGTGTTGTGCCTGCATCCCTGCATGCGCCCTTAAGTCATCTTAAGAGACTGGAGGAAGCCACAGTCCCTCTCGTAAAATGGCAGGTTGCTGCTGGCTCCCTGATTCCGTCCCCTCTGCCCTGTGGGAGGGACCCGCACAGGGAATTCAGGACTTGAGTTGCCCTACAGAGGGGAAGTGTTCGCCCCGGCATTCCTTCCAGCCCAGGGGCTGCCACTCCTGAATTGTTGTAGCTCCAGGTTGCAAGCTACTTCCTCAAAATCTTTCTAAATTAGGGCAAATTCGGGGTCTGCTTTCCCAATGCCCAGTTCTTATCAGAAGGTTTTTGTATTAATAGTTTTTGACTTGGCCCTTGACCTGAGAAAGGCTTCTTCCTTTTCCTCTTGAGAACTTAAACTCCTCCTCCCCTGGACATTAGGGGCATTTTGCCCACTAAGGAAACTTCATTTCCAGTTCCCGAGAGTGTCGATGTTTTTGTAACACATGTCTCTGCCTCATCACTTTGCAATAAATCGGACACAGAGTGATAAGTAGATACATTGGACAATTATCTGAATGGCAGAGGCTAATCTTGCTCATCTTTTACTGTTGGACTCTGGGGAAAGGTCAAATCTCAAGGGCAAATGCTACCAGTGTGTTTACTGTACCTTTCAGCGGAGGAATTGAGGGTTCCCCCAACCTCCTTGTAAAATTCCCCGTTCTCTAGAGAAGCAGATGAGCTGTGCTTTAAACACTCAGTGAACTAAAATGTTGTTCTGTGCAAAATAAAGCGTGTTGGGCCCCATCTTCAACTAATCGGCCAAGAATCTTGTCTCTTCCTGCTTGTCAGAGATTGAGGCCCCACCCCTTTTCAAGGTAAGCTTGAGTAATTACGGGATGAGGGTTAGTGTTTTCAACCACAGAGTTAAGTAAAAAAAGCAAAGACCTTCTCTGGCTATCAGACATAAGAAGAATTCCAGTTGGTGATAGTGTTTTGAAAATGTGTTATTTAAGCACCTCATTCTGTGTTCCTAAACTCCCAATTTTGAGCTCTCCCCTCTCCCACATGAATAGAATGCTTCATCACTGTCTCCAGAGTCTCAAAATGTTTCCTCTAATTTGTAAATCTTATCAAGCAGTTGATGTTGGAGAAGTTATTTTCCATGTTCCCCAGCATGTTACATGTTGCACACCCTCCAAAACTAGCTATCCTTTGTGGGCGCTGGCCTGGATTTCCACTGTTCTGTAGGACGCGTCTGGAGCTAAAGAATACTGGGAACATCACCCAGTGTCTAGTGCAGAAATATTTCCAGACTTTGTCCCTATTCTTTCTACGCTCTTCTGCTAGACAGCCATGGCTTCTCGAGCAAAAACAAGGGTGGAGTGTCTTCCCAGAGGGACGGAGCTTTTATGAGAGCTGTCATTAAAAGTGATGGTGGAGCCCTGGCTGGTGTGGCTCAGTGCATTGAGCACCAGCCTGCGAACCAAAGGGTCGCCAGTTCGATTCCCAGTCAGGGCACATGCCTGGGTTGTGAGCCAGGTCCCCAGTGGGGGATGTGTGAGAGGTAACCACGCATTGATGCTTGTCTCCCTCTTTCTCCTTTCCTTCCCCTCTCTCTAAAAATAAATATATTTTTTAAAAAAGTGATGGTGGCATTGCTCTCTTGTCTGTGATCTCCTCGGGGTTGCATAAGCAGAGCTGAGTTCCACGGGGAGCCTTGGAAAGCTTCCCGCCCTTGCGCGTTCACAACTGGTGCCTCTCCTGAGGGCGTCCTCGCGTGGCTGCCTGAGCCCATTGGCCCAACTCGCCGCGCGGTCACGGATTCTGGTTCCTGCCGCTCTTCCAGCTGGCGAGTGCGTCTCGGGCCAAAAGTGACTGACCTACTGGGGCTCGCACTTGGAGCGTCCGCACCACAGCTTCCTGAAATTGCGTCACGCTTGCATCCCAACAGGCGCCGTAGAGATAGTCGCCTGAATTTGGGTCACCGTGGGGGCCAGTGTAACCATTCTCCTGTGTGGTTTTGGTTTCTGAGTTGGAGCACCTGACTCCCAGGAGAGGGCACTGTTTAGGGCATGGCAAGGGAGAGAGAGGCGAGCTGGGAAGAGGCAAGCCAGTAAAAATACCTGAAGCTTACTTGGGACTCCTGAAATCTGTGGTCAGGAAGGGCTGGAACAGATAAAACTAATTAAAAGAGATGGGCTGGTTAATCATACTCATTGTACCTTCAGAGGAATCCTCTGTTCTGTTCTATTTCCATGCCTAGGAGCCCAGGGTTTTCCCTGTTGAGGTTCTAGTGGTGCTTAACCTTAGCCACACCTGGGGCTCGCAGGGGCGCTGTAAACAGCGTGGGTGTACAGGCTCCACCTGAGACGTTCTGAGTTAATGGGTCTAAGGGTGTGGCTTTGGCGTTGTTGTTCATAAAGGTGTCCATGTGATTTTAATGTGTAGCCAAAGTTGAGACCACTGGGAAAAAGAGATAATTACAGAACTTCTCACCTGGAAAATTAAAGCAAGCGGGGGCGGGGGGGGGGATGCAGTGGATCCCCGCCCCCATACTCGCGTGGTGTGCTTCACCCAAATCGTGTGATCCTCGCGGAAATCATGTCATTCACCTTGCGCTATTACAGGCTTTACAAGGCTGTGGGAACACTGCTTGAAAACAATCTCAATGTAACGCTTCGGGATCCTGAGCTCAGGGTTTGCTCATGGCTGTATCTGACCTTGAGCCCTTCTGACTTTGAAGCTCTTTGTGTGGGAGCCCTCGAGGCTTTGGCAGAGACAGAACTATGGAGAGGTCACCTTTGGAGCTGGATGACCAGGCAGGGTGGGGGGGATTCTGCTCTGAGCCCTTCCCCTCTTCTGAAGGGGTAGGAGCTCTGGGAACTGGGCCGGTTCCCAGCACAATGAAAGGGCCAGGAGGGGCCAAGGAGCTTCAAAGCTTAGGCAGCTGTGCCAGTTTTCTTCCAAATCCCTTTAATGATGGGAAATGTTTCTCCCAAGACCTCTGTCATTCGGAGAAGGGAGACTTTTCCCCAAGCCAAAGGAGGATGGCACGTCTGCCCAGAGCACAGGCTGAGCCGTGGGGGGAGCGGTCAAGTGCAATGAAGCTTAGGAAGCAGGAGAACCACTTGTTCTGCTTCCTTGGGCCGGTCGCTGAGCTCCCCAGGCCTCAGTCTCCCCACCTAGAGAACAGCCTCCAGTGTTTGCCTGCTTGAGTTTCTAAGCACTCGGTGCTGGCTGCTCTGTGGTCGCTGAGGAATCTTGGGAGGGAGGAGGCCGCCTTGAGGGGGAGAGGGGACTGAGGGAGGGAATGCGGGCAGCCCAACAAAGGTCAGTTTAGAGTTGCGACTCTTATAAACAAAGCCAGCTTCCCGTGGAGAGCAGAGAGCAGCGGACCTGGTGGGAAGGAGAATGCCATTGGCCGTGTTGGGAATGTGTCTCTCGAGGACTTCTGGGCGGCGGCGCCTTCACAGGTGGTTAGTGGCGCCCCGGCCACCTTTTGGAACACTCCGAGAGAGAGAGAGAGAGACAGAGAGACAGAGAGACAGAGAGACAGAGACGGACCAACCGAGGCCTAAGGAGATGAGAACTCAGAAAGGCAGAAACAGGATATGCAGTCCCTGACCCTTGAGTTTCTAAAGGGTGGAATTCCTAACAGCAGCAGGGCTTGGTTAGAAAGAAGTGCTCAAAGCCATTTCAGACCCTTTCCTCGTCTCTCCAGTCTTCAGGAGCAAGCCCCCATGCCGCCTCTTCCAAGAAGCCTCCCCTGAGTTTCCCCGTGTTCCCTCTTTTAGGTAGAGCCTTATCAGGGGCCTGTCCCATCGTAGGTATTTAACAAGTATTTGTTGAATTAACGCCACATTGTCTTCTGTGTTTATGTGTCTGTTTCCCCTGTTAGACTGAGCCCCTTCAAGGCAGGGGTCTCCTCTTTCTCCCCTGGGCCATGCCTGGGGAAGGAGGGAAGGAATTACAGGCAGTGGTACCATGCTCTGGCCCTGGACAGCAGAGGGGAATGAAGTACAGTCTCAAAGCCACGTTCAGAGACGGAGGTGCGTGCTTGCAGGGGCCGCCCCGCGCTTTCCCGACTTGAGCCTTATTTCTGTCTGTTCCAGCACAGGGGTGTTGCTGCCTGGTGGTACAGAGAAGGATGCTGCAGGTTTCTGCTTGTGAGTATGAGCCTGTCTGTGCCCTCTGCAGCAGCGCACCTGGCCTCCAGGGCTCCCGAGGGCACAGACCTGGCCGTGCCCAGGCTCTGGATGGAAGGCTGAGGGACCTCGTGGAGCTGGGTGCCGGCCTGGGCACTCCGGGGCTCGGGGTTCTAATCCAGCCTTTGCCACTAACTCGCTGCGCGACCTTGGGCAAGTCAATTAATGTCTCTGGGTTTGTTTCCTCACCTGTGCAAATGAGGATAATGGTTACTAACCTGCATCACTGGCTGCTTGGTGGCATACTTCCCAAGAGCTACCGGAATATCCTGTGGGTAAAGACAATGTTAAGTTAATTCAGGGAAGCAGGTACACTGAAACCTCTGTGACATGGTTCTGACCCCTCCCGTTTCGGCCTTCTTGGGGGTGGGGGTCCTCCCCGTTACCCTGGGCACCAGCTGTGGCCATCACGTGCTTTTCAAAGCTACTGGGAGCTGAGCTGGGGGTGCTCAGCCCTGTTCCCAGACAACCCTGCTTCTCGGAGACAGCGTGTGTGTGTGTGTGTGTGTGATTCCCCTTCCTCTCGATGTCGGCTGGGAAGGAGGGGGGCGAGGAAGTGCTCGTTCTCAGGCCTTATCTGTGGACCTCCACCCTGGCCCTGGCTGACTTTCCTCTGATGTCCCAGGAAGTTCCTGCAGGAGAGAGCCTGACAGTCGAACAAGAACCTCAAGCTCTTGACTAATTTTCTGTCGCTTGACTCTCCTCCCCCGTTAGCTTCCAAACCAACCAACCGAAAATCCCATTGCGAGGGAGGAGTAGGAAGAACATACAGAAACAGTGGGAGCCCTGCACGCATTGCCCCAACCCGGGGTCTCTGTGGCTGTTACATATTAGTGGGGAGTGGGGAGGGGCGCCGGCAGGAACAGAAGCTCTGCTGTTTGCTAAGCAGACCCCCTAGTTCTCTCCTCACTCCCTTGAGCCTCTCCCAGGGGCTTCAAAGACAGCTGCTCTGAGCAGGGGCTCAACCCCAGCACACGGTGCAGGTTGGCCTTGTGCTGGCAATGAAACCGAGAAAGGGGCATCAGCGGGGAGCTCAGCCTGTGCAACCTGCCTGCTGCTCCCGGGCAGGAATCTCAGAGGTAGCTTTTCCCAGGAGAGCGGCCAGCCTGCCATCCTGGGTTGCCCAGGGCTTGCCTGGTTGTCCCACGGACAGTCCCGCGTCCCAGGAGACCCCTCAGTCCTGGGCAGAGATGTTTGGCCACCGTATTCCCAAGCCTCAGTTTTATCAAAAGGCCCTAGAGGAAGAATTTGGTTTCTCCACAGCCAAGGTGAACTGGAGCCAATCATGTCATCTCTTTTGACAAGAAAGCACAAAGCCCCAGACTGAGGCACGAGCAGTTGGTAACTAACCACGAGTGATACACACCAGCGTGTTAAGTGACAAAAAGCCAGACTCAAAAGTCTACACACTGCATGGTTCCATTTATGAGACTTTTGGGGGAAAGCCAAACCACAGGGAAAGAACCCAGGCCAGTAGTGGCTGAGGCTGGGGCTGGGGGACGGGGTCAGCCACAAAGGGCCACGAGGAAAACTTTGGGGCAGATAGAAATCTTTATTTTTCGGCTCCTCATGGTGGTAGTGGTGACAGAGCCCTGGGTTTTTAGGAAAACTCAGAACCGTGCAGTTAACAGGGCGTCTTTGTTTCCGTGTGTACATTGCAACTCCAAGAAAGCTGGGTCTGAAACAAACCCCAGCAGTTGGCGAGGCTGGGGTTGAAGGTAAAGACTCCGCCAAGCGTACGGGTGGCCGTCAGGGGCTGTACGCAGGGTCTGAGGCCTCGGGGTGCTCGTGCCTGCAGTGATCTGGGGGAGCAGCCGGAGAGGGTGAAGAATTTTGGTATAAAACAAAAAGGCTGCCTGATGGCTTTTTGGATGCACAGACTTCTCCGTCAGGCCCACCCGGGGTGATGATGGTGGTGGAAGCTCCCAGTCCACTCAGAGAAGAGGACGGTGTTCTTAAAACCCAGGCAGCCGACGAGCCAGGAGGGTCCGGGCTCCCTGAAGCCTGCGCCCCAGGCCCCGCCCTGGGAACTCCACTTCTTCACACACGTGCATCTGATGTATTGACTTTGGCTGCCTTTGTGCGCGCCGTTGTGTTTTTTTTCTTTTCCGCCAATAAAGTTATTGAATTGAAATTGAATGCCCGAGTCTGCACCATCATTTTTCCTGGCAGACTCTTGGTGTTCGGCAGTCCCGCTTGTCTATGCTAGCTAGTAGCCAGGATTGGTCGAAGGACCCGTGATTTAGCAAAATAACGCACCCAGCAGTACCACGTGGCGCGAGGAATCAGCCCTCCTGATTCCAGGCAGTGCTGCGAGGGCGGAGTCACCGGGCCTGGCCGCACCAGTCCCGGACCTGGGGCCTGGAGTCCCAAGGGAATGAAGGGGCAGCGGACTGGTGGTCCTAGTGGAATCTGAAGATCTCAGTGATTTCCATTAAAACCCCCCCCACCCCCACCGTGGAATGGGCAGGTTTTCCAGGTGAACTGTGATTGGCTCAGTGACTCCGAGTGCTGGATTTGTCTTCCCATCTTGCTCCATTCCGTGCATGAGGACCATAGAGGCCCATCCTGCTTTCAGTCATGAAGGACACAGAGCTTCACAGGTGCAACTCCTCTTAACAGCCAATGCGTCCAAGCCGCCAGTCACTCACAAAGGCGGGTCTGTTTCACCCCTTCTGGGGTGTTCAGGGACATCCGCAGAATCGTACTGTAGCTGGTGCAGCCCTCAGTTCCGATTGTCTCAGCTTCATGCCGGGACCATGGGGCTGGGAGGGGAGGCAAGACACGTTCTTCTGGTGCATGCTGGAAGTGAAACTTCCCTGGTGCTCAGCCAGGCCTGCCTTGGGGATGGGCCCCCTAGGAAGGGCCGGGCTTGGGCCAGCCCGAGGACCCCTTCTCGTTTAAAAGCAAGGACAGGAGGGCTGCAGAGGAGACGCTGAGCGGGCGTCGGTGGGGAAATTCCAGGTGCTTTTGTACCTGCACGGCCACGGGTTGACACCGTCTCCCCAGGGCCACCTTGGCGCGCGGGCCTCCTTTCAGGTCTGGGGGCCGTCTCCGCCTTCCTGCCCCGCCACCAAGTGGGACTCCTGCCACTTCCTTCCCTCCTCCACCTCCTTGTTCCTCCCCCAGTTTTTACACAACAGGATTGATTCATGTTAACTGTATTCAAGTCCCCAGATGGGGGGAGGAAAAAAAGATTGTGTTGAATGAGCTTATTGTTTGGAGATTTCACTGACTCCTTTTATTTAATACCCACAGCCCTAGAACATATTGAGCTGATTTACGAAAATTCAAATGTGGCCCTTGTGGAAGGAGCGCCGCTTGGGTGCTCCGAGTCCCTGCCGTCGGGGCTGGAACCTAAGTGGGGGCAAGTTTGCCTGGGGCATCTCATCTCCGTTGTTAGGGGTGCAGAGTCTCCTTGGCAGACATTCCCAGTTACAGTCCCGGGACGGTCACCACCCTACAGACCTTACATCGTCAGGCCCTTTGTGGAATCCCCTTCTAGTGTGTTTTTTGAACAAGTAAAGATGGTGGACACCAGCAGTCGGTGCCACGGTTGACAGAGGCAAGTGTCAACCGCACACCTCCGCCTGACGGACGGTCTCACGCAGCCGGTCCACGACAGGCAGGGTGGAGTCGGACTGCATGCCGTTTAGCATGGGTTTTTTTGGGGGGGGCGGGGGGCTGCAGTCCATGTTGCTCTATTTGTGGCTGAGGGTCACAGTGGGTGTGGTGGGCGGGTGTGGCTGTCTGGATGGCTGGGACAGCTCCAGGTGCCTGGGGCCTGGGCAATGTCCTGAGAGAGAGCTGCAGGTCCTTGAGGGAGGTGGGAGGGGCTTGGGCCTCACCGGACACAGTGGGAGCCTGTCTGTGGTTCAAGTCCGTAACATCCTAGACGCCCCAGAGGTTAGCCTGGGGCAAAGCAGAGGCAGGGTTGCTGACCAGACCATCACCCAGTGGGAGTGCCCTGGGGGCGCACAGGGTCGCACTTGCTCCTGCCCGTGCAGAGTTCTCCTTCCTCCTCCTCCTCCTCTTCCCCTATCCCTCCTGCTCTATCGTTCACTTAGTCTCCCCTCTAGATTTTTGCTCACTTTCTCTTTTTTTTTCCTGCCAATTCTGGTCATGTCTCTTGGGTCTTGAATCTAGAAAAGGCCCCCCTCACTGCCCCAAGAACTTGAGGCCAGAAAGACCCAAAGAGCTCTAGAGAGTCTCCCCTTGGCCCCAGGTCCCTGGTGGCCCCGGGCTCTCGTGTCTAGTAGCCATGGCTTGTGTCCCAGGCTCCCCCAGGAGGAGCGGATGACCTCAGAGTCGGGGTGGGGAACGTGGGGGTTGCTCTTGGCCAGACGAAGAGCATCTCATTCTCTCCTGGAAGGGGAGGCCTGAGTGAAAATCTGCTTGGCGTGGGCCCTGCTGCCTCGTCAGGCCCTAGAAAGCGCCACTGCGCACGGCCTGCTGCACAGAAGGCTCCCTTCCCCGGCCCCCACAGCCCACACCGTTCGCTCACGTGGAGACCTGGCCCGCCGTCCAAGCTGGCCCAGAGCGGGTTAGTGGTGCCGTTACCAGCGTTCCCAGGAAAGAGTTCCTCTCCTCTCTCGGAGTCCTCACATAGCCCCGCGCCCTGCTGACCTCCGAAGGGGGGAAGCATAGCCCTGGCCCTGCATGGGCCCCTCCCCCAGCCGTTCCCCCCCCCCGCCCCCCCTCCCTGGAAAGGAGCCCCGGAGGAGGGCCTGGCATCTGCGCAAGGGGAGCATGAGAACGTGCCACAGTTTGGATAAAAGTTCCAAACATGAAGGCTCAACATGGACTAAAATAATTTTTCCCATTGACCTCCCGGCCCCTCCGTGGGCAGGCGTCCATCCCCCGCCCATCCGATGTGGGTTTGGTGCGTGTAACTGTAAACAGTTCAGGCTGCGAGCGGATCTCCTCCAAGGGTTATGGGATCCAGGTGTCAGGCCCAGCTTGCCATGCACTGCTTCCCTTGAGAGTGGGAAAGGCTGGTTTGTTCTCAGAGGGAGAAGTCAGGCTGTTGCTTTTGAGATCAAATCCTTCTGAAGCATGACTCCCTCCCGCGCCCTCACCCCCGGGTCCCCACTCAGGGCTGGAGGAGACTGGGGAGGCTCTAATTCATTAGCAAATCTCTTAGCATGGAGCGGGGCGGGGCGGGGGGTTGCTTCTCTGACCCCTGAGGGAGGGCCCCAAGGCTCTCAAGGGTGCAGGGAGGCGCTGAGCTGTTGATGTTGGCGCCAAGGGCAGGCCAGCAGCCCACATCCTCTGTGTGAGAACTCTCCAAGGAGGCTGTGAGCTCCTCGAGAGCCCACTACTCAGGGCGAGGGCGTGGACTCTGGCCCATGTCAGCCTCCACAGCTGGACTTCTGACTCAGGCCCGAGCCTCCGGTCCTCAGCAGGAAGGCTCAAGGGTGTGGAGGTGGCTTTGGGCGATCACCTCCCTTTCCCTAGCAGCACAATAGGGAGTCGTCTCCCGAGAGCAGTCACGGGGATTGTGTGGGAAAATGCCTTCAGCAGTTCGGAAGGATATGGCGGGGCACCGATCTTCGGGGGTCTGGGTTCTCCCCATTTTTGCATCCTCGCAGCCCTAAACACATGTAGCTGGTGGGGCTATGATGAAGGGGCTAATAAATAAGTACATTCACTTCACAGGTGCTGGGCATGACTGGCATGTGCACGTATGCATGCATGCCTGGTCTGTATGCACATCCATGTGTGTGTTTTGGCGATGAGGAATCATCAGCCCATTTTCTTAAAATCTGCTAAAGCTGTTTACCTAGCGCCCTTAACGGACTGAAGTCCTGCAACAAGACTTACTTTTCTGCCCTGGGGAGGCTGAGGCAGCGTGGAGGGAGGGGAGAATGCCAGGTTCTGTGGCTGTGGGTGCAGTGACGTAACCGATTACTAGCTTATCTGCCTTGACATCTGATCCCCTGAAGTCGAACTTCTTACTACACCTTGCACAGCGCCCCCCCGCCCCATGCCTTCCTACTTGGCTGCCTTGTGTCTCTGCCTATAGATTCTCTTGCTGGAAGACATAAAGGCGATCACGTAGCTTGGAGCAACGTGTTTTCTACAAATGGCTTTTCTCCCCTTTAAAAACACGACCATTATTGAGTGTGAAAATGGGTTAGCTTCAGGAGGAAGCAGCTGGTGGAGCCTTGGGTAAGATTCCTCTGCGTCACCAATGACTTTATTCGGTGCGTTTCCAGCACAAGCACACTGGGCAGCTGGGAAGCTGCGTGGCCGAGAATTTGCATCCAGCAGGAGCAGCGGCGGCAGCGGCGGGGGCGTCCAGCTGAGGCCAGGAAGGGAAGTCCCCATTTCCCTTGGGACAGTGCACACTTGTCCAGTGGATGTCTCTCATCCACCTCGGTAGCTTAACTTGGATGCTCTTGCATCCTTCTCTTTCTAGAGTAGTCTGTCTGTGGGTTTCTCTAAGACTTGGGTGTACTACTTCTACAGCGAAGGTGAGCCCCTATTTCTGAAGGCCCTGAACAGGGCCCTCTTCCTTGGATGCCAGCGGTATCTAGAGCAGCTCACTGGGGCCGCAGGAAGGGCTGTGTGCCGGGGACAGTCGGAGCCCCTCCCGTACATGGCTCCTTCCTCACTTCCATCTGTGCCCCAACCGCACGGGGTTCCTTGTGTTTGCCCAAATTGGGCTTTTGAATGTACTGCTCCATTGGCCTGGAATGTTCTCCCCTCGGGGCGGCCTGCCAAGCTCGTCTGTCAAGGCTCACCCAGCCTTGACAGCCTGACGCCCCCCCGAGCCCCAAAGCCCTTGATCCTTCGCTCTACCTTGCACGGCCCTCCCTGGTCATGGTCACTGTGTCCATGGTATAGTTGATGGAAAGTCTCTGTTCCCAGGAGGCTGTGAGCTCCTCGAGAGCCAAAAGCCATTGTTCCTCTTTGCGTCCCTGGCACCTGACCCCATGCAATTGTGTGACTGAGAAATGGTTGCTGTCCTCACGTTTTTCTTAGAGTTTGACTACAGCAAAGGTAAGGGCTTCTGTTCATGACGGGACACCCTGGACAAAATTACCACGCAGCTGTCAAAAAGGAGAGAGATTTACAATGTCTAAAACCTGCAAGGGATTAACACGGAGAATATACAAGGAACTCCTGCAAACCAACCAGAAGATAGATGTCTCCACAGAAAAGGAGATGAGGAAAGGATATGAGTGGAGTTTACAGAGGAAGGGGCCCCCGGAAAGCTAACGAGTCCCTGAAGAAATGCTTGGACTCCTTTCATTGTTTTTTTTTCTTTGTATTTCATTTATCTAGTTTTTAGAGAGTGGACGGGAGGGAGAAAGAGGGAGAGAAACATTGATCGGTTGCCTCTCAGGGACACGGCCCCCACAACCCAGGCATGTGCCCTGACTAGGAATCGAACCAGCAACCCTTTGGTTTGCGGCATGGCACTCAACCCACTGAGCCACACCAGGCAGGGTGCTTGGGCTCCTTTAGTCATCAGAGACAAGCCAGCCTGAGCCAGCAACCAGCCAGCTAAGAGAAGTGAGAGGCTACGAGATGCCAGGTGTTCTCAGAACACAGAAGTGTCTGCATGGGCCCACACAGGGTGGGTTCAAGCACAATTCTCGCAGCACCATCTGCGGGGGAGGAAAGTGGGAAGCCGTCCGATCTCACCTGAGGGAGCGGACAGGTGAGCTGCGGCGGCAGATGCACATCCTGGAGAATCATGCAACAGAAAGAAGCAATGGATTAGATGTCATCCAGCCCCATCGATGGCTTTTTACAACATAGTGCTGACTGAAGGCAAGAAGCAGAAGAGGATATTGGACAATAGCATTTACAGCTATTAAAAATTCAAAGAGCAATGCACATTAAGCAGAAACAAACAAAAAGGGGCATATTAGAAAGGTCCTGTCTGTTGGGGGCAGGGGATGGGCTATGGGCATGAAGGGCAATTTGTAAGAGTTTGCTTACAGTCTGCCGTTTACACCAGAAGCCTGCCCATCTGACCTGCCGCAGTTTCAGGCAGAGTGAGGGCCTCAGAGGAAGCTGGGGCAGCGTACTGTGGGAATGTGGGGGTGGGGTGGGAACGTTCTCCCTGCACTGCTGTGGGGGGAGTGTGCGGGGACGCCATTTTCCTTTTTATTGACTGCTGGGATGTCCAAGACTCTTGGCCCATGGTGTCGTGGTAATAGACCACCTTTACGTCTGCCTCCAAAGTGTGTGTTTTGTTGAGCTGCAGTGGTGATTAGCAGTCCACCATCCTCATGAGGAGAGGGGATGCTTATAACCCACCCTTGGCTCGGATAAGCCCAGGATGGGAGAGCTGGCGCCTAATAGTTGTGTATTTTTTCAGTCCTGCCCAGCCACTCTGAGCACTGGAAGTCATCTTTGGGCCCACATTGCTAAGTACAGGTCGTGGCCAAGAGCTGACATCCATACGTGTATTGGGTTGAATAGAGGGCATCAGAGTTGAATTCTTTCAGTACCTGATTGGTTGGACGCAAAGTTGTTACTCTGTGCACAAGGGAATGTTTGCTCCTCTCCACCGGAGAGTTGGGAGTGTTCACTCAAAACTGGTGCATCCAAACAAGATAAACAGCTTCTCCCTGCCTGCCCCAGCCCGGGTCTGCTTGTGCTGGACAGAGTTGGTCCCTAACAATTCTTGTTCCATCTCTGTTTCTATTTTAAATAATAGTAGTTTTCCTCTGTTATCTCCTAAGTCCTTTTGAGACTCAAAGGTGTGTCTGGTAAAGAGCCACTTGGATCAGGGAGGCCACCGCCTGCTTGTTTGCTCTGCCCAGCGGCGTGCTCTGCGAGGCTTCCCCGGGCCCAGGAGGCGGGGCCCAGCTTCTTGTGAGCGTGAGCGGGAGAGTGAACTCTTTGGGGTGTGGCTTAGCAGGGGGGCTGCAACTCCCACTGTGTAAAACTCGAGGTTTTCAGAAAATGGAAAAAACCTGAGGTTGGCTCTGCTGGTTTTCCCGTCGTTCTTTCTCGTGCTCTGGAAGTCGCTTATCAGCATTTTTCTTCTAGCCATTCTTCATCTGAGCTCCCCACTTACTGACAGTGTTCGGGCCTGCGCACCTCTCTGCGCCTGCATTCCCAGGTCCCGGTCCCCTGGAATGCTCACGCCTCAGTGGTGGAACAGTAAAGATCTTCATTTTCGTTTTCTTAAGTGCCAGTGTCCACCCCAAGGTGCTTTCCAGTTCGAGGGGTTTGCAGTTTGCTGATGTCCTTAAACTGTCACTTTGCACGGCAGAGTTTCCGGGTATTCACACGGGAGGCGTTTTCCGAGCTTCCCTGTGTGCCCGCTGCTGTCTGGGTGCTGGGACGCATCTGGGCACAGTATTCCTGGGACTCCTGTCGCAGAGGAGGTCCCATTCTAGGGCAGAAGCGCAGCCCATGAGCAAGCACACACAGTTCTGAGAAAGAATCCTTGCAGAGAGTAGTGACTAACACAATAAAGGCAAACAGGGTGTTGTAAGAGTCTTTGGGAACGGTAGGGGTGGCATTGCCATCATGAGCCGGGTGGTCATGGAGAGTCTCTCTGAGCAGGTGATGTTGGAGTTGAGAGCTAAGTGAGGAGGAAGAGCCTGCCAGGTGGAGGGAACAGCAAGAGCAGAGGCTCTGAGGCCATCACGAGCTACAGTGGTGTGGGTGCAGGGGGCAGAGGTGGCCTCACAATGAGGAGGCTGCACAGGGGTGAGGGGGAGAGTGGGGCCAGGCAAGGAGCTCGGGGCTCACTCTGACAGCACTTCTGAAGCAGTGAGATTTAGCTTCCCAGCCACCCAGTCCAGTGGCTGCTGGATTCCAGGCAGCCTTCTTGTCTGCAGGAAAAATCCAAGCACATCCTAAAAGACTGTTCTCCTTCATACTTTTCCAAAGAGTTTGAGGTGCCACAGACCTATTGAACTTTTCCACACTTTACCGAAGGGGCTTCTGAGGGTGAGGTTGGGCGTGGAGTAAGCCACAGGCCGACAGCCTCTTGGGGCAAGTGTAGGACAGTTGCTTGAGATTCCGGAGTGGTGGTCCCGGGTCCTTTTCACCAGGCAGAGCCAGGGAAGGAAGGCAGCTATTTGATCCCTGAGCCAACCCACATCAGTGAAATGCCTGTCCCTTTAAGAGGCATTGAATGCTATACCATTGTACCAAAGGCAATGTACCATTGTAGGGAATATAATAATGGTTCAAAGTTGCAGGGTTTATGCAGGCTTGGTTCATATCCAGCTTGGACACTTTTGACCTTGGGCAATTACTTTCTCTGAGCCTCAGGTTCTTGAAAGGGGCCAGTTGCACTCTCCCTTGGAGGCTTGTAAGGACTGAGTGAAATCTTGTACCTGGAGAGCTTTTCAGTGGGTTCAGCATGTGATCAGAGCCCCCAGTGCCAGACATTAGTGGTGGGTGGTTGGGCTGACTCTGCCATGAGCTGCTGTGTTTACCTGTGAGGCCCAAGGTCTTCTATCTCAGTCGGGCTGCCTTGCCGGCTACGTGGGGAGGGGAAGCCGATTCAAGAAGGAGCCATGCATATGAGGACAACATGCCTCCTGGGTCCGCCGTCCCCAGGCCCGTTTTCCCCGTCTGTAATAACATCTCCTGCTCATGTCGCCTGTCAGGGGCGTGTTGGGGAGATCAGTGAAGAACTACTCATAAAAGAGTTCTTGAAAACTAGGAATGAACACCTCTGCAAGAGGACTGTTTCAGTGTTGGATGGGGACTTGCAGTGCCAGGCGAAGGGAAGTCCACAGGGCCGTCTCAGTCACGGCTGATTTGTTCCTAGTTCTCAACCCAGCACTACCTCTGTGTGTGGGAGAACCCCCCCACTGCCAACCCTGGCTTTCTGCATCTTCCCCGCTCTCCAGATGCCGCCACCTTCTTGATATCAAGCAGAACATCAAGAATCAAGAATGATTATTAAAAACAATGACTAATACTAGTACCTCTTCATTTTATTCCAACACATTTCCATTTTTTTCCTTCACAAACATCTCAGCAAGATGTGTCAGAAGTCGTGTGATGGGGTAACCGAGGGCCTGAGCCTTTAATTAATTGCTTGATTAATTTTATTGAGATGGCATGGGTTCCTAGGGTCATATAGGTTTCAGGTGTACATGTCTGTGGTCCAAGATCTGAAGATTGTGCTGTGTGCCCACCACTCGAAGTCAAATCGTCTTCTATGCCCATGTAATCGGCCCTCTTTACCTTCTGATCCTTTAAACTTAACTGTCACACAAGGGCTGATGAGGAAGCTATTTCTGTTGGGTTGGCCAAAAAAAAGAAGTCTGTATGGTTTTTTCAATAAAATAAAAGACACATTTTTTATTTTCACCAATAACTTTATTGATTTGGATATTTTGAGTATGTTGGCTGTCTCCCACTTGGTACAATGTTGATTGTTCTCAATGTCTCGATTTGATCGCTGTCAACTTCAACTGGTCTGCCATGGAGCATGGTCCAGTGAGAAATGTCCAGCACGAAACTTTGCAAAGCACTTTTGACACATTTGATCAGTCATAGCACCTTCTCCGTGCACTGCACAAGTTTTTTTTAGCATTTCAGTTGCATTTTTACCTTTCTTGAAATAAGGTATAATAGGTCAACAATGTTGTGTATCTTCTTCCGTTTTTAATATTAAAATGACTACACAAAAACTCACCGATTTTGATTTTTTTTAAATGCACACTGAAATGACAGCCATCATGGTACAATCTAATCTAATTGTTTTGAAAAAAGTTAAAGACAACTAAGTGCTACTAGGGCCATCTTATGGGGAAAAAAACCAAATGAACATTTTGGCCAACCCAGTATCAGAAGATGGAGTTTCAGACTCCCAGCGGGGTCAAAGCCTTGCTGCCCACCTCTGACAGTGACCGTGGTCACAGGTCGGCAGCAGTATCCCACCCTGGGCGTTTTATTCTCACCATCTCATTTAGTCCTTAGAGACTCTGGAGAGGTGGTGGTGAGAACCAGAAGCACCAACTCTCACCCTCCACCAGGTCCCTGTGGTCTCCCTGGGGTAGCAGGACACTCTGCTAGGGAGTGTCCTGATGGGAAAAGCATCTTAGAATCTTTCCGTCACGGCCTTGGCATTGCTTCATTGGAGACGTCCCCTGGAATGCAGGGGCTGGTTCCCCTGAGATTGGCTGAGCTCAGAATGTTACTGAAAGGCTTCCCAAAGCTTTCCTAACAGTCACTTTCATTTCATTCCAGGCCGGCAGAATCGTGACTGTGCGTGGGGGTGGGGAGGCAGGAATCAGCCATAAATATCATCATCCTTATTCTGTGAGTGGAGAAAACTGAGGCCAGAGGCAGCCCAAGCAACACCTCACAGCCAGTCCAGCTTCCTAAGGCTCTAGAGCACATTCTGCCGCCTGGCATAGCCCAGTCGAGTTAGACCTGATCACCATCCTCAAATGGCTTTAAACTTGACCTACAGCGTCATTTGAATCTCATGTGAGATGGGATGTTGAGTCCATTCGCTGCAGTCCCGCCATCTTGGTGTGATTCCCCAACATTGCTAACAGCTGAGGCCTGGCTGTCTCCGAGGAGCTCCTTGGCCTGATGAAATAACCTTTTCTGAAAGGGCGCTTCTCTCCGTGCCTGGGCTCCAGGTGTCCTAGCCCCCTGTTGTGTCCCCAGCTGGCCCAGCCAGGCCTTAGCTGATGTTGTCTATGACACGCAATATGCTCCCATCCCCTTGTGCTTGCCACTCACACCCACCTTCACCCACCGCTCCCTCCTCCAGGAAGCCAGCTTTCGTTGGTTGCATGTGGCCCTGGCTGCTCATACTTCACATGGGACCCAGGCAGTACACCTGTGTTTGGGTCTCTGTTCCCTGTAGCTGTCTTATCCTCATGGCTAGTTTTATAGCCCCTAAAATGCACCGAAGAGTGTGCGGCACACAGGTGGGTATTTACCTTGTTCCTGGTAATTCCCTGGAGTTTCTGTTCAGTTTCCCATCTGCCTCCTTCAACCAGACCTTGAGCTTCCCAAAGTCCCTGCTGAGTGTGGACCCGGCACTGCTGTGTGCATGTGGTGGTCGAGAGGCGAGGCATGGATGGTCCTTGGCTATATAGACATGGTATGCATGACCTGGCCCTTCTCCCGGGGGGCCTGGAGGTAGGTGTTTAACCAGCATGCAGGAAGCCTTGTTTGCTGACATGCACCCATGATGCCTTGCATGCTGTGTGATTAGCGAGGCTATCATGAACTCTGGCTTGGCGAGGCAAAGGTGAGCATTTCCTCCACTTCTTACAGTTTGGAATAGATAAGTGAGGATGTTCTTGCTTGGAAAATAAGTCTCACCGTAGGCGATATTCAGCCACACGCCATTGGAGCCCGACAGCTGTCTCTTGTTTGTTGGCAAATGTTCCCGGTGATGAATGTCCCCCATCCACGTTCACAGCCATCCCTAAATGGAGGCTTTGGACAAGTGTGGGGGGAACAATGGCTCTTCTCAGAGAGCTCTCAGCAGATGCTCCCAATGAAGTTGGTTCATCACTTGGAGCTAGGTCAAGGCCACAGACAAGATGCCATTGATTCAGCCAGGAAGGCCCCAGACAGCCGCGGAGATAGGCCAACGGCAGCAAGAAGTAGAGAAAAGGGTGGCTTCTGAACAGTGCCCTGAAGGACCAGAGGGAATGGTTCCACCTCTCAGTACTGTCTTCTAGAAGTTGACTTATGGGATGATGGCCCTTCCTTTTGACACATTTGCAAAACCCTTTGCAATCTTACCAGAGGTGTCCAACCTATAGCCTGTAGGCCGCATGCAGCCCAGGAGGGCTGTGAATGTGGCCCGACACAAAATCGTAAATTTACTTAAAACATTATGAGACTTGTTCTGTGATTATGTGTTGCGATGTATTTAACCTGTGGCCCAAGACAACTCTTCTTCTTCCAGTGTGGCCCAGAGACACCAAAACGTTGGACACCCCTGCTCTATGGGATCGTTGGGTTTTGGAGGGCCTGGTCCTCCTAGGCAGAGTGTGTTCCCACGTCCACTGTTGTTGAATGGATGAGGGTTCTGGGGCTAAGAGAGAGGAAGGGCTAGACCCAGGACCTGAACATGGCCCTGGCCTCCTGGCCTGAATGTGTCTGCTTCATTGTTCCCGTCACCAGGTAGGAGAGGATGATGGATTCAACGCTGGGGAGTTTCGTAAAGCCACCGAGGGCTTCTGTCCCCAGAGTGGGGCTGTATGGAGCTGGGAGTCGTGGCTCAGTGCCCTCAGCCCCAGGCTAGGCGGTCCGGCCCTACTTCCAGCAAGTTCTGCAAGTTCCGCTTACATCCCTCCTTCCTGGTTGTGTCTCCTCTGACTTTCTAGGACAAAGGTCGAAGGTCAGGTTTCCAAGATGGTAGGGCCCCACCTAGCCAATTCAGTTTTTCTTTCTCCCTTTAGTTTTGTCCTTGCTGTGCCCTCCTCGACCCCCTCACCCCACGCCCCCTGGAAGTATTTTACATCATTTAAAATAGAATAAACAACAGCTACACATTTGAAATTGCTGCTTTACAGCAAAAGTCATATGTGTTTATTATAAAATATGCCTAAGTAGCAAAAATTTATAGCATGGAATGTGAAAATCCTTAGAATTCCACCCTCCATGATAACATCAGTCAAGGATATATTCGTGCAAACATTTTCCCTCCTCTCTGCAGTAATCCTAACTCCCTTTCCTCCCCTTTCTCTCTTCTCCCCTCCCCTCCTCTCCTCCTCCTGCCCCAGCTGCTTCCTTCTCCCTTCTCCCTCCCTCCCTTCCTTTCCTTCTCTTCATCCTTTCTCTCCCCTCCCCTCTTCTCGCGTCCCTTCCGCTCTTTACACCTTCATGGTGTCAAGTTTTAAAATCCAAAAGGGCCCGGTAAAAAGGAAGCCCCTCTCCAGCCCCTATTCACTCTCCTTTGCTCCAGTTTATGCTGTCGACACCAAAAAAAGAAACCATGTATCAGCAGCACCGTGCATGTAATTTCCCCTTTTTGACTCCAATGGAGCATGCTCACTGGCCACCTTGTTCTTGACTGGTAAGTTCAGGTTGTCTCCTGGTGCTCCTTTCCGATCGCTCTGCTACATTCTCGGCAGTGGTGCTCAGTATCTCCTCTATGTAGAGATGGTGTAATTTATGGAATTGAACTGGCATTTACGTTTTCCCCAATCTTTTGCTATAACAGACAACGCCACCTTGCATGGCGGTCACTTCAGACACATGAAAAAATTCCGTGGCAGGAAATCTCAGGGGTGGACCTGCTGGGGTAACGGATGTGAGCACTTAGACTTTCAGGATTGCCGAATGCCCTTCTGGGAAGCTGTGTCTTTGTTACTCTGGTCAGCAGAATGTCAAGAGTATCTGTTTCCGTGTAGTCTCGTCAGCACAGCCTGTTAGTGCATTTGTTGTAAGCAAAGTCGAACACTGTTTCATATCTATAAAAGCTGTGTGAGTGTATGTATATGTGTATGTGTGTGTATAGTGTTCACACGCATTACCCATTTTTCTATTGGATTGTTGGTCTTTTAAAATTAATTTCATAGGGGCTTTTTATCTGTAAAGGAAATTAACCCTCTGGGGATGAATTGCAAATCCGCCCCCACTCTGGTTTCTTATCTGGTGACTTGTTTTTATGTTTACTCTTCCAAAGTAGGATTGCGTGTGTGTGTGTGTGTGTGTGAGATCAAATTTATCTCCTTTTATGACTCAAGATTTTGCTGATGCTTAGGAAGTCTTTCCCTAAAATTATACTAAAAAAAATCTTTTTCTTTTTTTAAAACAGCTTTATCAAGATACCATTCACATGCCATACGGTTCATTCAAAGTGTGCAGTTCAGTGTTAAGTATAGCCACAGATATGTGAGACTATGACCATGCCAATTTTAGAAGATTTTCACCGCCTCAGAAAGATGCCCCGCACCCTTGAGCGATCACTCCTTGTCCTGTATTCCCACCCTGTCCCCAGCCCAAGCAGCCACTAATGTCCTTTCCGCCCCTATGCATTGCCCTCCTACGAACTTTCGTCTGGGTGAAATTACATAATATCCAGACTCTCGTGACCGGTTTCTTTATTGGCATGTGTTTGAGGGTTAGTCTAAGTTGTAGCAAGTCACCAATACTTCATTTCTTTTTATGGCCAAAGAGTGTTCCACGGCATGTATAAGGACAGATATAATATACTTTGTTTATGCATTCATCTGTTGCTGGACATTTGTGTTGTTTCCGCTTTTGGCTATCGCGAGTAAGGATGCTATAAACATTTACATACAAGTTTTGGGGACAACATGTTTTTGTTTCTCATGGTTGTATGCCTAGGAGTTCTGGGTCACGAGGTAACTCTGCGTTTACTCATTTGAGGAACTGCTAGATGGTGTTCCAAAGCAACTGCCCCATAGTACATCCCCACTGGCTGTGTTTTCTTCTAGTACATTTGTGATCTTTGTTTCATGTTTTAAGTTTTCGAACAACCTGACATTCTTCATAAGGTATGATGACACAGGGGTCTGTGTATTTTTCCATATGGTTGCATCATTGCACCATCAGTTGTTTTCAATGATCTATTTTTTCTCAATGTCTGTTTCATAAATGAAATCACTGTATATACTAGAACCTATTCCGTACATTCTAGTATTTTTCCTTGACTTTTTTTGTTCATTGATATACTATTACGACACTGGTTTAATCTGTGTAACATTGTGACATGTTCCCTCCCTCTTAATTTCTTTTTTTTAAGATTTTATTTATTTATTTTTAGAGAGGGAAGGAAGGGAGAGAGAGAGAGAGACATCAATGTGTGGTTGCTGGGGGTCATGGCCTGCAACCCAGGCATGTACCCTGACTGGGAATCAAACCTGCGATACTTTGGTTTGCAGCCCGCGCTCAATCCACTGAGCTACGCCAGCCAGGCACCTCACTCTTAATTTCTAAAAAACGTACTCATCACTAGCATTTATTAAACCTCATCTGCATATAGTGTGGAGTTGGAGATCAGGCCAATCAAATGTAACCTTGTTCCTGCCATCTAGAAACTTGTAGCAAAAAAAAATTCTCATGGCCATGCCTCCGGAAAAACACCCTACATAAATCATCTTGTTTAACCTCACAATTCTGTGAGGGTAGAGTTTTTCGTTTCCATTGTAGACATGAGGACACCAAGGCTCGGAGACAGACAATCCCGAGACAGGAGACAGACAGGGTTGTCTTTCAAAAGTTCTGGGCTCTCGGGTGCCTTGTGGAGAAAATGTCCAGGGCACCATGGTGGGAAATTCCACTTAGGGTGTCCCCTGGACCTGGTGTGTGCCCCCCAGTAGCAGGACGACCTAGATAAGTGAGTCTTCTGAGGAGAGCCCCGCCTCTTGGAATGGAAGCCTGGTGAACGTAAATTCAGTCTAACTTGTCGCTGAGACCCCGGACAGCGGGGCAGTGAAGTCTTTGGCTCCATTCTCTTCCCCGATTGTGTAACTGAAACCCCTGCCAGGAATGGAGTTCTGTTGCTTTTTTTGTTTCCCCAGCTTGCAAAAAGATAGCAAAAGAATTTGCCACATAAAACATACAAAGCCCCAACCAGTGAAATCATCATCTCTTCCCAA
Source organism: Phyllostomus hastatus (assembly GCF_019186645.2). NCBI lineage: Eukaryota > Metazoa > Chordata > Mammalia > Chiroptera > Phyllostomidae > Phyllostomus > Phyllostomus hastatus. Next base: position 23,625,614 of record NW_025334004.1, on the reverse strand, counting down.
GCAGACGCTCCGGTGACCTTGGCCGTTTCCACTCTCCGGGGAGTTGTAAGGCAGAGGAACTGACTGGCTCAAGGAAGAGACCTGCTTAACTGTCGCTTCCTCAGACTCCATCCAGCTCTTGGGCTTTGGGGGTTACGGCATGGAGGGAGCATCATGTGACCTCCCTGGAAGCGTTCACTTAGAGGAATGTGGGAATAAACCCCCTGGAGCAAGAAATGTCAGAAGGCCTTTGCTGGGAAACGGCAGTGACAGTGTGATCCAAGTTGCCTCGGTATTTTAGAGCTTCCACTAAAGGACAACATGTCTGTCTGTCTTTTCCTTTTTCTGTCATCCCCCAAAGGCATTTGTTTTATGGGAGAATTTTCCCAATGTTTTAACTGTTCCACTGGGTGAAAGGTGACTGTTCTTTATTTTTTTATCGTGGGGAAGTAGGATATTTAGGCCGGGTCAGTGTGACCTGCTTTTGAAGATCCTGGTTTTGCTGACTTAGTCTGCCACCGCTGCAGAGGGGCTATTAGAGGTGATATCTGAGGCCTGTCCAGAAAAATTCCAGCCATTGTTAATGCAACGAGACCAGTTAGCGCAACATCGATATGACCTGGCCGCCAAGGAGAGTGGACTGGGATGCGCATGCATGAACAACGATGACTTCACTGTACTAGTCAGTGGGGGCAGTAGACACAGTTGAGTGAGCACGTGTACTGTGTGGCCGTCACATTCAAAATGACAGAGTGAGTAGAGCAATGAATCTGCATTCAGGTTGGCAGTAAGTTTGAGCATTCCTCCATGGAAACTATTCAGGCGATTCAGAAGGCCACAGCTATGGGCAACTGGTGATTGGCAGCTTCATTGCAACAGTGCACCAGCTCGACACTTCTACTCATGCATCACCTCTCCTGCAGTGTTTTGGCAAAACATCAGATCACCCAGGTGACTCAGCCCCTCTACAGCCCAGATTTGGCACCCTGTGGCTTCCGGCTTTTCCCAAAATTAAAATCACCTCTGAAGGGGAGGAGACTTCAGACTGTTGGTGAGATTCAGGAAAATATGACAGGGCAGCTGATGGTGATTGGGAGAATTGTGTGAGGTCCCAAGGTGCCTACTTGGAAGGAGACTAAGGCATCCTTGTCCTATGTACAATGTTTCTTGTATCTTGTATCTTCTTCAATAAATGTCTCTGTTTTTCATATTACATGTCTGGATACCCTCTGGACAGATCATTCACACATATATGTATGGTGTATACACTATATATGGTATATGCACTATATATACACACATATACACATGTATATATGTATATGTAATCTGGTATAGTTGGTGTAGCCTCTTCTTCATCTGGTGATGCACTAGGGCCAGATGCTTTCTTATGGGTAGTGGGCGGTCTGGGGCTCTCTGGCCCAGATCCCCCTAGTGATGGCCCATGATGTGCTCTTGGCCTTCTACGGTGGCCAGAACATCCATGAAGACCTGGACACTGAGCTGCTTCCTCCATGGGTCCTCTTGAGGGGCTTCTTAGACCGTAGGGTCTCAGGAAACTGGAACGAGAGCCATTCTTCTCTTCCTCCAGGTCCTTACCTTTGGTCTTCTTGGGCTAATTTCAGGAATCATTTTAGCTGCAGAGGTTTTTCATAATCTGAAAGGGGATACATGTGCAGGAAAAGCGAGACACCATTGCTTTATGAAGGAAGACCAGTTCTCCTGTAGAAACTGGTCCCATCATATTAGAATACTCACTTACATTCTAAATCTCCTGGCTTCTTGGTTTATAATGAAGACAACGGCAGCACTTTTAATACTAGTTCATAGACAGCGTCTCAGCTTGTCCTGCAAAGGTGCTGATTTGAGGGTGCGTTCCAGCCTCGTCTGTATTCCAGCCTGGTGTCTGCAAGGGTACCGGGTGGTGAGGGTTAATAAAGTAACAGAAGCTTCAGTGGTATGAGATGGCCTCACACCTGACTGACCGAAAACTCCGGCCAATTTCCTGTGTCAATACCAAGCTAATGCTTACTTTAGAATCGTGTTTAGCATTAAAACAAGAAAGAGTTAGACGTAGCTGTCTTGGGACTTCCCGAAATAATGCCCAGAAGAATGCTTCTTCAAGTTCCTTGCTGGCGGAGCAATCCACAATCCACATGCAGGTGGCGGACAGCCTGGTGGTTTGGCCCTCGGCCTGAGGGCCTTTTCTCTTGACTTAGGCCCTGCTTTTGCAGGAGTAGCCCTTCTTGCCCAAGAGGCTTCCTGGCTAAAAAGGACACAGCACATTGGAGGGGCGACACCAGCGATAAGTCCAGCAAAACCAGTTACTTGTGAAGCAGCTTCTGAGAGATCCCGCGGAAAACACATTTGAGCCCTCTACAGAGTCCCTCAGATGTGGGGAAGACTCGCAGTGTCCCTTTGAAATGCCACCTATGGGATACTCTGCCCACGCCTCTCAGGACAGTAGGTACTCCTTTCTCTGTGCCCCCCCACCCCAGCCCTTGGTTCCCCACTCGCTGAACTGAAATGAAAGCATCTTAGGGTAGAAATGCACCTTGCTCATTTGTGTATCTAGAAGAGTATGGGAGCTCACACTGGGGAAAACCATTCTCTCCGTTAACTGCTCTTTTGCCGAGACCTTGGTTCTGCAGGCAGCACTGACCACTGATGTCACGGTGACCGCACACACCCTTGATTAAATACTTATGACATGTGGTACGGTGTCTACGATACAGCAAACGGTCAATAGATGTTTGTGTCCTTCCCCTGTGCCGCTCCCCCATACCTTAATGGGCACAGTGATGGCCTCTTTCCGGGAAGCATGTTGGACTTCACCCAGACTGATCCAGTTTATAGACTGTGCTTTGGGACACATTTACTCCTTGCCTTGCGACTGGCCTCTTGGGAGAGAGAGTCTTAGGAAAGGAATGTGTCTGCTAGGGATTTCAGAAAATCTGAAAGTGTTCCATCTGCTACATGTGTGTGATAACTCTTCACGTGCTAGTTAAGGTGAAATTTGCAGCATCTCACAAATGGTTGTCCTGAGGAGTTCTTAGACTTAGGAAGTCTGGGTGTTGGGGGAGGGGTAGGAGGAAGGCATGTAAGTGTGAGTTAGTGAACTGCGGGCCAAAGGAGGTGTTTTATGTGTGTATTATGACCTTGACTCGTATCATGCCCCTGGCGATATTTGGAAACACGGAGGGAAGGCAGGTGGAGGATGTGCCGAGCCCAGTCCACGGGGACCTCTCCGCCAGCTCACCCCCATTCCTCCTGCCTCGTGGCGCTGTGGGTGGTGACTCCTAGGGAGGCCCGAAAGCTCCAATGGTTTCCCAGTCTTCGGCTGATTCTGCCTGGGTGGTCTTTTATTCTTTCCATGTTTCCCTAGTCTTCAGTCTTCCGTGTTTCTCTGTCTTGGATAGTGCTGAGGTGGTTGTGTGTTTTTAAGTGAGTGTCGACACTTCTGGATAGAACAAGTTCAGCCACTGCCTTATCGGGGTCTGAGTCTGCAGTGTCGTTGCAGCCCATGTGATTGCTTCAAGATGCTCTCCCTTGTGGTTTGTGAGTTAGGTAATTGCTGCAATCCTTTTCAAAGAGGAGCAGTGATTGTGTGGAGGTTCTTCAGTCCTGAGTAAGGGAAACTGAATACCGTCTACCCTAGGATTAAAGAAATGCACGTGTCTGAGGGGCAATGAAGGCTGCCTACATGCAAGTCAGATGCTACCCCAGCAGCGGCGTCGGTATCAGAGTTTCGTTCTATCATTTAGGTGGCATTTATTCCTTCTCTTTGCCTCTAAGTTGCAAGTCCTTACGTGCAGATATATGGTTTCATTTCTTTCTCTATTGCACTCTCTACCCCGGCCCCACCTCCACCTCCACCTCCACCACATCCAAGTGCAAGGCCTGGTGCATGGTCGGCGCTCCATCGGTGCTGGCTTATTTTACAGGTCCGAGTGCTTACACTCTGGTGAGTGCACATGACCCTGGCTCTGGGAGATCGCCCGATGTCTCGAACAAAGTTTAGTGTGTGTGGCTCCTTTAAGAGGGTGATTTTGCGGGGGGCGGGGTGGAGAGGAACAATACAAGTGGGCGTGGTGTGCTTTGTTGGCTCAAACCCAATGAAACATTTTTATGTTTGTTCCCAATTAGGCTCTTATGGGACTGGCCAGTGGCCTCCAAGCCAGGGATGGTTTTGACAGGTGGGCCTTTGCAATTGAGTTGACAGCAGGGAGTACCAAGTTTGAGCTCCAACTCAGCAAAATGTCCCTTCAAACACAGAGTTCCGTTGTCATCAGTACCCGTGCGTCATCAAACATCGCACTCAGTGATTGCATTTTGAATTTCGTCAGTAGGAAGTGTGTGTGCCGTGTCTTCCACTTGTCATAGTGGTAGCTGCAGAGTCCCCTCAAGTCTGTGCTAGAACCCTGGGCCTGCAAACCGCTGTAAAGGGCGGCCAGCGGTTCCTTTAGGGTTTGCGTCCGTGTGACTAGTGCGGCAGCGACTCCACTGTGGACGACGATATGTCAACAGCCGGGAGTGGTTGTGCGCCAAAAGACCTTTCTTCATGAACACTGTGCAACTTACATTTCACATCATCGTCACGTGTCATGAAGTGTTATTCTTTTGAACATTTAAAAATAGAGACGTGCCCTGACTGGTGTGGCTCAACTGGTCGGGTGTTGTCCCGAAAAGCTAAAGGTCACCGGTGTGGTTCCCGGTCAGGGCACAAGCCTGGGTCACAAGGTTCAGTCACCAGTCAGGGCACGTGCAATAGGCAACCGATCGATGTTTCTCGCATTGACGTTTCTCTCCCTGTCTTTCTCCCCACCCTTCCCTTCTCTCTAAAAATAAACAAATAAAGTCTTTTGAAAAATACAATAAAAATGCAGAAGCTGTTCTTAGCTCAGGGGACACACGAAAACAGCTGGAGCGTTCGGTGTGGCCCGTGGCCCACAGATGGCTGGCCCCCGTTCCAGAGGAAGAGGCAGTGGTCCTCCCCGATGCCCAACCTGACCAGGTGCGCTCCAGATGCCCCAGCGAGCCTGAAGCGACGCTAGGCCAGGTAGTGTCTGGTGTAGTGACAAACACCCTTCCCAGCACAGCCATGAGGCGTGTTCCGGTTCCCAGATGCCACCCCTCGGCGCTGAGGAGTTCAGCGCCCCTCCCTTGGCCGCCCTGCCTGCACCCCCAGCGCCCTCTATCCCACAGACCCAGTTCCCTGAAATCTGTCTAGGAAAGAGTTTCTTCAGGGTGCAACGTCAGCCCTGGGCCCCTTCCAGCTCCTACTTGGCAGGTCTTTCCGAGGATGGAGAAGCTGAAACAGCTGCCTGGTGTTTTCCTCCTCCTTCTAGAATCATCCAGCGAGGGGTGAGTTCAGGACTCTGGCAGCTCCTGTGTAAATGCTGAGCGTTAGACCAATCTGGGAACAAACCCGGCTGCTCCCGACCAGTGAGAACAGCCTCCCCGCCGCCGGGGCTCCCGGCGTCTGCCCTCATCTTGAGGCCAGGCCTGGGGAAGGGGAACCTCCCGAGGGTCTTCAGAGACCCCCTGAGATTCCACCTCGCTCAGCTGGGTGTCTGCGAAGACGCTGCGGGGCAGAGCGTGCATCTGCAGCTCCTTGAACAAGACCACTGTCCCGACGGTCGGGCCCGTTGCCCCTGGCGCTGGTGTTCCGTGCCAGAGGCTTAGCCAGCTGTTTGTCTCCCAGAGAGAGTTTCCAAACCCACTTTTTCCCTTTCTGCTTGAATGAGCAAGTTTCAGAAAAATCCAGTGATAATGCGCAGGCGTTTCAAATCCGTAACTTTTGCTGGGATGTTTAGGGTCCCGTTGCCTAGGAGATGGAAGGGGTGGGCATGCCAAGGTCTGTGAAATAACCGACGACATGGCCCAGCCCAGAGTGCCGAGGCAGCAGCGAGAGCAGCCAGAGCGGACTGGGCTCAGGAGTCCGTGGGAGACGGTTTTCATCAGTGGGACTGCGTCCCGTTACTCTTTGTCACGGCACAGAAGCTCCACGCGGGCAGGGGCTCCTGCCTTTGGGGGCTCCTGCAAACACGAGGCAGATGTGCTCCTGGGGTCCCAGTCAGTGTGTCTGTCCAGGTCTCGCTGATGTTACCAGGGGGAGGGGGTGGTTGGCAGGTAACCATAGAGACAAAGGCCTGGAGAAGTCTGAGCGTGAGACCAGGTGGGGAGGCAGAACCCTGAAGGCCTGGTCTTTGTCTGCCCATCCCTGTCCTCTCTGCCGGCCACCAAGTAAATGTCCCATGTCATCATTTCAGGGTAGCCTGCGGGGCACGGGGACTTTAAAGTGGTAGGATTAAAAATTAAAAAAAAAAAAAATAAGGGGAGGAAGCGTTAATGAGATTTTCCTTATTACTATGCAATTTTTGTAATGTAGGTTTTGCCAAATAACAACTATGTTGTACTTTTAAACAGAAGATACATTTTTATACATGGATTGCCTCCATTCGGTGGAGTATTAGATGGCTGTTAAAAAGACTGAGACTCCCACACATTGCCCCAAGTGGCTCTCCAAGGGACATGGGCAAGTGAAAACAGCAACGTTCTTAGTGCTGTATACAGTGTGAGCTTACTAGAATACAAGCGTTTTCTCTGTATTTTTCTGCACCTGCTTTTACGTAGAATACTATGCATTGGAAATTCCTGGTCGGATACACAGCCCATTGGCAGGAGTTGCCGTAGAGGCAGCTGGTGTGGGGTTCTGAGATGAGAGAGAAGCTCTTCAGTGCCTGCATGTTTGAGAGAGAGAGAGATTTTTTTCATTACATATGTGTGTATACACATTCTATTTTCCAGTACAAGTTTAAATTAATGAAAATAGAAAGTACACAAAAGAAGTCATTGAGAAGATACTTGGCATCATGAAAGCTTCTGGAATTGGTCACCCTCGGCCTGTCCGGGGCCTTGAGATATGTAGAAAAAAGTAAAAGAAAACTCTGGGTTATTTCAGGGGTGCTGCCTCCTGCTGCTGGCACCCTGCCCAGCCCGATACCCCATCCCTGGTCTGAGCCACAGATCCCGGGGCACACAGTGGCAAGCCAGCCCAGGGCTGGGGCTCCATGATCACGGAGGGAAAGCCCGGGAACCCTCTGGAGGGCAGAAAGGCTCCTCCTGCTTCTGGGCTGGGAGGGAGGCCCCGCTTGGTGGCCCAGGTGACTGTCCCGGCACCAAGGGACAAGACCGGCGGTCATTCTAGGGGTTAAACTCTTCGGCCATCCCGAGATACTGCATAGCATCCCTCCCCGAGCTCAAGGGGAGAATCTTAGTTTGGAACAAATGAGTCAACAATGTTGCTGTTTCATCCAAGGGAAAAACCTTTGTTGTTGCTGTCTGTGCAAGATGGGACTTGCCAGAGAAGTTAATGTAGCGAGTCTCGTGGGAAGAGACATTCCATTCTGCCTTCTTTCCCTGATAAAGTACAGTAGAACTCACCCACATGACCCACACACGGGAATCCTACTTAATTCACTAGGTTTATGAGCTGTAATGGGGGCCTCCCCCCACACCCCCCTCTCCCCCTCCCCAGAATAATCTTCCCTCTGCTCTTGTGCTGTTAACGAAGGAAAAGAGAGGAAAGAAACACAGAGAACTTTCTGTGGCCCAAATTCTGACCTCAGTAAATCGGCCCCGTCCCCCCACAGGCCCCACCGAGGAGGGCTCTCACCCCACTGGTCTGCCTTCTTCAGAACCAGCCTTCAGAACTCACTGGCCCACACCAGAGAGAGGTCTTGGTTCCGTGGTCTTCCTGATCCCGGCTGAGCTGAATGTCCTCCTCCCCACGTGGGGGCAAATTCCTGCCCCTCCCCTCCAGCTTTTCCTCTTCAGCACAAACCCAGCTGGCCTTCCCCTTGGAGCACTGAGTGTGTCCGCAGGCAGGCAGAGAGGAGTTTTCGGCGATACTCAGGCTGCTCTGCCCAGTAGCAGGTGGGGAGAGATGAGAGAGGGGGAGCCAGCTCAGCGCGGCCCCTGCCAGGCCCGCAGGGAGCGTCCTGTCCATGGGGCCCCGCGGGAGACCCTGCAGACCGTAGCCCATCCCGGGAGTACCTCCCAGGGTTCCTGCAGTCCTGGAAAGTGTAAATCAGCCCTGGCTGGCGTAGCTCAGTGGATTGAGCGGGGGCTGCGAACCAAAGCATCGCAGGTTCGATTCCCAGTCAGGGCACATGCCTGGGTTGCAGGCCATGACCCCCAGCAACCACACATTGATGTTTTTTTCTCTCTCTCTCTCTCTGTCTCCCTCCCTTCCCTCTCTAAAAATAAATAAATAAAATCTTTAAAAAAAAGTGTAAATCAGTTCAGAATGGCCTTGCTGCACCCAAGTGCTAATGGCTGCAGAAGGCACTTTGTGGGGAGCAGGACTTGAACTAGGCTTTAACAGAGAGAAATGAGTCACAGAGAAAGAGAAAGAAGAGTTAATTCCAGCTGGAGGGAAATAACCAGTAAAAGCTTAGAAGTGGGGAGATGGCCATACCGGAGGAGGACGGTGTTTTTGGCAAGCACAGTGACTTCCGCTGGTCAGGTATAGAAGGGGGCCGTGGGTCCCCTCCCCCACAGTTTCACTCCGCATCGATGTGTTAAGTGAAAGCGCATCTCAGGTCAAGTTCAGCTGCACCCTACCACACATCTGTGAGCAAACTGGTGCAAGAACAGCCTTCGCCTGTTCCCCAGGCCTGACGGTGCCCCGGCTCCCCGGCGCTCAGGTGCTCTGCCCCACAGGCCCCCTGCATGAGGCTGGTGCACGGAAATGCTGGTGGCTGGATCTAGCTACCCCAGTGGGTCAGGCAACAGAAGCTTCCAATAACATTGCTGCAGGCCTGGGGTGTGATCCTGAATGGCACAGGCCGCTGGCCTTACCTAGATTCTTACATCTGTTCATTCGAGGGTGGAGGTGCCAGCGCAGAATTTCCAGCCATTCATTTCGGCAATAAAACAGTTTTAGCATCCATAAAAATATCTGAAGCCTGGTAGTAGCCGCCTCTGGGGTGCCGGCTTCCGACGGGAGTCTTTCCACTGGTCAGCAGTCACTGGTGTGTGTAATCTGATGATGGTGTTTTAGACACCAGTTCCCACCCTGGGGAGGGGTTGACTTTACATTAACCTAGGTGCATGTATTATGTATCATGCTACTCAAAGAAGAGTATGAAAGTAAAGTATAGGCAATATTACAGTTAACATGCGAGGGCCCTCACAGGCCTGAGAGTAGCTGTAGTTGGAGTTTGGATAAACTCCTTGTGAGATTAATCCTTCTGATTTTCTATTAGTGCTGAGGGAGCCAAGCGCTCACCCTGCTGGGCGGTGGCATGTCCACCCTTGCCGTTACCGCCCTCCGAATCCAGCCTCTGGGCGGGAGGCGCCAAGGTAACCGAAGGATATGGTGTGAGTTGTGTTGGGTGTGGTCGTTGGTTTGAATGAATGTAAAAAGTTTGTATCTGATAGGCACAGGGAGGTGTGCACGCCTGTCGCGGCACTTGAACACACATTGCATTTTAAATGGGTTGGTTCTGAGCACTTAAGCAGAAGCGGGGTACAGAGATGAACTAGGAATGGCAAAAGGTTCAGCACCAATGAGCCTAGTAATGGATTCACGGGAGGGTTCATTTCCCCAGTCTCTACTTTGTAGGTTTGAAGTTTTTCATTTTAACGTTTCTCATTAAAAGTTTTTCAAAATCAGCAGTGACTTTTTTTTCACACCCCGCCAAGGCAACCGCCGTCAGGAGGAACACCTATAGTTGTCGGCTGTAATCAGTTTTCCTGAAAGATGGGCTTTTGTCCCTTGTCCACCTGTGCTGGGGTTCTGAACCAGCACCGCAGCGACTGAGCCGTCACTGCCGGTGAAGCACGTCCTCTAACCTCGGAGAGCAGCGTTTCACTGACTCATGCCTGGCGGCCATCTGTGGAACCTCCGGCTCCTTATCTCTGCTCCCCCAATGGAGTAGTTAATGGAGTAGTTCTCGAGTCCATGCAGTTCATTACCCCAAATGCCACGCTTCGGAGCAGCCTGCAAGGGTGGGAAGAATCAGCTTTCTGTTTGGACTCCGTGTGTGTGTGTGTGTGTGTGTGTGTGTGTGTGTGTGTGCATGCATCCATTCGAGCCGTCAGCTGCTGCTGGCGATGTTGCAAAACATTATCCCACAGTCGGAGAAGGGTGGAGAGCAGTCTTTCTTCCACCCCCTCTGCCCGCCTCTGCCTCCTTGCCAGCGACCAGGAAGGCTCCGGGAGAACCTGAAATAAACTTGCAAGTTCAAGCAGAGCCTTCATTCCTTTCTCCCTGACAATTAGCAGGGATTAACTGGAGGCTGCATTCTGGGGTGGCCTCTGGCCTTCTGTTATCTGCTGCCTGGGGGACTGGCCACATGATTGGTCAGCTTTCTGCTGCTCTGCAAGCAGCCCTTTTCACATTTAGCTCTTGCCCGCAGCCACATCCTGTCTGGTGCGGGGCCGTCTGTGCTGGAGTGGGGAGGGGTGTGTGATGGGGCAGCCACTCTAGACAGATGGACAGAACCGCTGAGTAATTTTCCCCTGGCATTTTGGAGATGGAAAGGCACCCCGAAATCGACTCTCTGGAACACGTTCTCAGAGAGCGTGAGGTTGGCCAGATAGGGATCTTAAGTCCCAAGTGTCCCTCTGCAAACAGCTGACGAGGCTTTGCCCTGGGTACAGACGGGCTGTTTCCAGACAGGTGTCTTCTCGCCTTCAGTCAAGGCGAGAAGACTCCTGTTACACAGAAGAGATGGGAAGTCACCCAAACTTCTGTTTTCTCTCTGGCTCAGCCAGAAAGTGACGTGTGGGCTGTCACCTCCCACGCACTTTGGGCCTGATTCACGGATGTGGTGTGGCCCGGCCGTCCTAGGGCCCAGCTCGGCCCTGCCACGAAGTGCCCCTACGGAACACCTCTGGGGACGCCTGGTTCTGTCCACCGTGAGACCCAGCTCTCACAGCTCACCATCCAGGACAGGCTCGTCCCTCCTGCAGAACTGGTGGTGTGTTTCCTTCGATCGGATACGAGTAGTCACCTCCCCCGTTTCCCGGGACCACCCTGAAAGGCAGAGCTCATGTTTCGTATTCTTTGCAACTTCAGGTTTGGGGTATTTTTCCTTTCTCCTTCTTTCTGCCTGGACGTTGATTTTCCGTTTCCATTTTCAGACATCCTGTAGGACATGCACAGGGCACACGTAGGTTGTGCCCTGTTCAGGGGCAGTGAGTGGTCCTGGGCTCCCTAGATCATTGCTTCGTCCCCTGGTTCTCGGCTTCCTCTTGATAGGACCCGTCCCAGGCCTGCCTCAGGCATGTCTTTCATGAGGACCAGCATACTCGGCCTTATTGCACTTCACAGGTATTGTGTTTTTTTGTTAGATTTTGTGTGTTTTGTTTTTTTTTTTACAAATAAAAGGCAGGACCCTCCACCAACCAAAAGATTATGACTCACGTTACTGCAATGTTCACCTTATGGCGGTGGCCTGCAGACAGCCCTGCAAGGTCTCTGAGGTTGACATGTATGGTCATGGCCGCTTTTCAATGGGGATGCGTCGTGAGAAATGCGTCATCGGGCGGCTTGGTTGTTGTGCGAGTGTCAGGGAGAGTGCTTACACAGAGCAGAGCTCTGGCTGCTGCGCCGGGGCCGCCAGCCCGTGCAGCACGCTACTGTTCAGAACAACAGAGATTATATCGAACACCGAGGGAAACGATGCAGTCAAGAGCTAGGGTAAACACGGCGCCTGAGGCTGCTGCCGTCACACGCCTCCCAGCAAACTTTACGAGTAGAAATAGTGCGCTGTAAAAGACAACAATAAAAAGTCCAGTCGATACATAAAGCAGTCATATAGTCATTTATTATCAGGATCAACCCTTACGTGTTGTACATAATTGTATGTGCTGTACTTTTACACGACTGGCAGCTCAGTAGTTTTGTGTACACTGGCATCACCACAAACAGGTGAGCAATGAGCTGTGCTTTATGGGACTACAGCTATGATGTCACTGGCCAACAGGAATTTCTCAGCTCCATGATGATCTTATGGGACCACCCTCACGTATGCCGCCTGTTCTTGACCAAAACATCAATTTATGCAGCGCGTGACTGCACTCACTGTATTGCGGTGATCTGCAGCCAACCCTGTGATATCTCCAGGGTGTGCCTCTATCTGTGAATTCCCCCTTTTGGCTAAGAGTTGGCATCTTGACACTGGGGAGTGAGACCCGCGGCTCTTGACTGTAATTAATACGTTTGCCCCCTAAACACTCCTGCTGGGAACACACTTAACCTCTGTCATCAGCCTCAGCCCCCAAAGATACAGGTAGTTACACATGCATGATGAGCACCTGGAAAATCGAGGCTGCTCAAAGAAAAGCTGCCCCTTACATTGAGGGGAGTGCCTGCATTAGGAGCTCCGTGGAGGCAGCTGTGGGGGATGCGGGCTGGTTCCGTAGAAGATATTGTGGATGGTTTTCTACATTGCACGGAGATTATGTCTCTCAAACTAGATCCTAGATAGTATTGTTTTTCTATGCGTTCTTTATGGTGATTTAAAATTTTATATTTTCATTTGGTAATCATTTTTTTTTTTAATCTCGAGCCCGTTCTGGATCATCTGGGATGGCCGCCTGAGGGCTCAGCGTTTGAAGCCTCATTTACATCCACTGTCAGGCCGGTGCCCAGAGGTCCCCAGAGATACTAGTGCTGACCGGACTCCCTGGGGACGCCCCACAAGGGCGTGCTTGGGGGTTCCTGGATTGTGTGCTAGCTCGGGAATGGGAGAGAACACTGTGCATGCCCAGACACTTCTGCACGTGTTAGTTGTTTAGCTCTGCATGGTTGTGTTACTGAGAGTCACGCAGGGCTTGGAGAAGTCAGGAGCTTTCTTTGCCAGAGTGATCACAGTGATTTAGTGGTTGTGTAGACTGAGAAAGAGGGGAGGGAATTCCTTTCTATTGAAAACCCTCAGCATTGAAGTCCCGACTTCAGGCCACGGGCCTTGTAAAATACGGCCTGTGAGGAGTTGCTGAATGGTAAGTAGGATTCAGCAAACAACCGCCAGTGCTCAGCCTCTGAGCTGTGAACTTGAGTTTGTGGCTGGGCTGGAGCTGAGATGGGCGTCAGGTTGCTGGTCTCCCACACGCCACCAGCAGCTAACTCTTCAGTAATTCTGCTGTCACCATCATTCCTCCGCTCGGGGCCATCTGCGACTTCCCGTTACCCACTGGCTGGCTTCACCTGGCTGGCAGGGCCCTCCGCCTACTGGCTCACCAGTGGAAGCTGCATCTCACTGTCCGCCTGCCTGAAGCATGCGCTCCAGCCCCTCCCTCCTCTCAGCAGCCCCCAGAGTCCTTACCGTCCATGCCAGCACCTCGAATGCTGCCTGTGCACCATCTCCTGCTTATTCACGCCCTCCAAAGCCAAGCCCAGACTCCGTTTTGCCTTCCTGATCACCCCAGTCACCTGTCACACTCCTCCTCCTCCCTCTGTAGACTAGCAATCATGTAGACTTAATATGTTCTTACTCGAGTCACGGGGTAGTGAGTTGGGTGGTTTTGTCCCATCTTCTGGATTGTGAGCTCTCAGATGGATAGCAGGGTTCACTTGCCTTCCTGATGTGGCTTCGTCTCCTCCTGAAATGCCCTTCACAGTCCCTGTGTCCATTCATTCACTCATTGGCTCATTCATTCATACATACACACATACATACATACATTTGTTTAACAAACTTGTATTGAGCAGCTGCTGTGAGCCAGCCACCAAACTAGGCACTGTGAATAAGTGGTCATCAAGAGAGATGAAAAAGGAGTGTTTCTCATGAAGCTTGTGGGCGGGGTCTCAGGGGACGTGGAGGAAGGAGAGGCGCACCCACTGGCTGCATGACTTACTGTTTCTCTTGAACCAGTGGTTTAGCAAACATAGGTGCCAAGACCCCGGTTCTTAATCCCGTCTGCTCAGTTGCATCACTGATTAACCCCCAGATGTTTGGACCTGACAAGAGAGAATCTGATCAATTTGGTCTGGAGCATGGGTGCTGCAAACAAAACTCGTGGTCCTAGGGGTAGCAGGAGGACCAAAAGGGGGCCCCGTCCTGACCCTCTGTAGCCAGCCTGCGAGTCAGTGAGCTCAGCCCCTCGTAGCTGAGGCGAGGGGGCCTGGCTCAGTGCTGGGGCCGCAGGTGAGAGCTTGGAACACGGGATTGATTTGTTTGGGCCTCCAGGGCCCCGCTGTGGGTTGGACTGCATCCCCCCCAAAGATATGCTCAAGCCCCAACCCCTGGGAGGTTTTCTTATTTGGAACGAGGATCTTTGTAGGTGTAAGTCAGTGACGTTGTCCCGAGAGGGTGGGTTAGGGTGGGCCCTTAGCCAATAAGGAGGAGGCCACCTAAAAAAATAAATAAATGAACATAAAAGCAAGATACCAGTTTTCACCTATCACGTTGGTCAAGATTACAAGGATCATACCATGCATTGGTTAGTGAGTGGAGAAAGGAAAGTGTAAGCTGGACCCATGGTTTGGAATGGAGTAAAGGTGGATTTGGAAGAATTTAGTTAAGTTCTTAAAAACGTTCATAACCTTTGATGCAGTCATTCCGTTTTTAAGAAAATATTCAGGAAGGCTCATAACAAGGTATGTTCTACAAGCTCTTCACAACATTGTCTCAGTAAAAATATCAGGAAATGGCCAATAACCAGGGTTTGGTATATGCATTTGTACCATAAAATAAGGGTGTGGCGTGTTCATGTGCTGAAACATTCTGCTATCATTACACATGATATAAATGTATATTTATTGACTTGGAGACAGGTTCACGAAATAATAGTAAAAACACCACCCAGGCAGCACATAGAATTTGATTTCATTGTTTTTAAAATTATATCATTCACTTATCTGTGTGTGTGTGTGTGTGTGTGTGTATACACACACTCATATATATATATATATATATATATATATATATATATATATATATATACACACTCATATATAAAAGTTAAAAAGTGTGAAAGGAAAAACAAACAGGGCAGTTTGGATGCAGACGCACAGGGAGAATGCCACGGGATGAGAGGCAGAGGTTGGACCAAGGCCAAGGTAGGCCAAGTGTGGCCAGGCACCACCAGAAGCTAAAAGGGAGGGAGGGAGGGAGAGGAGGGGAGGGGAGGGAAGGAAAGGAAGGAAGGAAGGACGGAAGGAAGGAAGGAAGGGTTCTTCCCCAGGTACTTCCAAGGCACCATGGCCCCGTCAGCACCTGATTTTGGACGTCTGGCCTCTGGGCCTGGGAGAGAAGACATCCCCGTTGATTGAAACCACTCTGTCCGCAGTGTGGTGTTACGGCCACCCTGGGGCGGTCGTACAGCCGCGCCCCCCCCAGGGCTGCCCACAGGGAGAGTGACGCGGCCCTCCCCTGCCCTGGGCAGCCGGGCCTAGAGCAGCAGTGCTCGACCTCTTTCATCTCGCGGCACACACGCACTAATTACCGACATTCTGGGGCACGCCGGTTGAAAATCACCGGTCTCGAGGCCGTCCGCCTCGGCTGTCTCAGCTGTGACTTTCCTGAGGTTTGCACGGAGCAGCAGCCTGCACGGGAGAATGTCCACGAGGCAGAAGGGACCCAAAGAACAAAACTCGACAGCTTGGCCGTCACCCCCTACCTTCTCATTAGCCCCACGGCAGCAGCTGCTGCCCAGAGGGGGCCTCGCTCTCAGGCCGGCGGCACAGGCAGGCTCCTGCCTGGGGGAAAGGCACGGCCTGCGGGACCCTGGCTCGAATCCTGCGTCCCGTGAGCTGTGTGGCCTTGGGGAAGGCACTCGCTCTTTCAGACACCTCAGTCTCCCCATCTGTAAAATGGGGCTAATGATGTATTTCATACAGGGCTGTCGTGAAGATTCAATACTGGGGGTAGAATACCGTGGCACAGCAGGTCCTGTGACAGCACCGTCACTTCAGTGGTATGAACAGAACAGCCTGAATGTTGGGGACAGAAGCCACCTGGCCTGACTGGGGTGGCGGGGAGGCCTCCCCAAGGAGCCAGGCCAAAGATCGGGGCTTTGATTTGAGCTCTGCCAGTGGTCACCCTCTGTAACCTTAGGAAAGTGACCTCACCCACGTCCTCAGCGTGAAGACTGGTTCCTAACACTCCGTTTTGTGAGGTTGGGGAGGATCAAGTGACATGAACTACATGAGGCAAGTGCCCAGCCAGTGCCTCCCCCTCAGTGGGCGTTAGTTCGAGGCCCCTTTGGCAAATCCTGAGCTGTAAGAGGACAGACAGGACCAGGGCTCAGGCCCCGAGCAGGGGCTCCACCTCGTCCCTACGGCTGGGGGGCCCGGGGCTCTGACCGGGGAACAGCACAGCGAACAGCTGGGGCCATGTAGTATCACTGCTGCAGGCCCCACGCGGCATGGGAAGCCAGTGGGCTCAAGGACCTTCTAAGAGATGCAGCTTGGACTGTTTTCGTTTTTTTTTTTTAACTTGGAATTTCTGAGTCTGGCCCATACCCCAAGAGTTGCCCTACCCCGACTCCCAGAAACCCGAGTCCCCAGGTCTGCACCTGTGCTGGAGCCCGTGCCTGCCAGGCAGCTCCCGGTGCGCAAGCGGCTGGGAGCCCGCTGACCCCGGGGGAGGGCAGCCTGGGCGCGCATCTCCCCTGGGCTCCCTGCAGCTGTCCCGCCGGCACCTGTCACACTCCTTCCTGCCCGGACGCCCTGGGCCCACCACCCGCTCAGCTTCCCGTGAACATTGTTCACGGTTGTTTACGGCAAACCTGGAGGGCCTGTTTCACCAGAGTGGATGTTTCCGAATTCAGAAGTTTTTCTCCTGGCTGATTTTAAAACTAATCGGATTCTTATAATCCAGTGGAAAATCGGACCTTTTCCAACCAGGTTCACCTTCTGTGAGCCTGTTCCTCCCTAAGCTGCGTACGGACGTTCTGTTCTTGTTCCCTGAGTGTTTGTGTTCCCGGGGCGGCCACACTGTATCGCCACAAACTAGGGGGCTTGAAACAACAAAAACTTATTTTCTCACCTTCCTGGAGGCCAGGAGTCCAAAATCAAGGTGGTGGCAGGGCCGTGCTCCCTCTGGTGACTCTAGGGGAGTGTCCTTCCCTGCCTCTTCAAATTTGGTGGCACCTGGTGTCCCTTGGCTGTGGCAGCATTAACTGCACTCTCTGTCTCTGTCTCCACATGGTCTGTCCCCTTGTTTCTGTATCTCAAAGCTCCCTGTCCTTTCTCTTGGACACCAGTCACTGGATTGAGGGCCCAGCTAAATCCAGCATAATCTCCTTTTGAGGTCCTTCACCTAATGACACCAGCCAAGACCCAGTTCCAAGTGAGGTGACATCACACGTGCCAGGGGTTAGGACGTGGCCATGCTTTGGAGGGGCCGCTATTCAGCCCACCACAGGGCATACTGACATGTATTGAACAATGTGTTGCATCCGGTGTTTTTCACACGTTCTTCCCTTTCATCCTCACACCAACCCACGAAATAGGTGTGATTTCTTCCCACTTCTATAGGCGGGAACACCAAGGGTCACAAAGGTTATCGGACTGGCTGAAATTCCCACAGCTTGTTAGCGCAGTCCCTGAATTCACAGCCGGCTCCTCCCACTGCACTGGGGTCATCCTCCGTCGTGAGAAGGGAAGAACTGGACGGCTGCCAGGATAAAGTCACTGTAGAAGAAACATACAGGGTTCTCTGTCACCATGCATGCATGGAAAATTGCAGAATACTGGGACGTGAGACTACCAGGAATTTTTTATTGATCACCTAAAAGGTGCAGAAAAGCTAACATAACTAGAGTGAGAGATTGTGCAACGAGGCATGGTGACGTACACCCCAGGAGGGCCATACCCATTTCCTTTAGGGGTTGAATCTAGGGCCCAACACATAGTAGGTGGTCCATTCAGTGGCGAGGAAATGAATGCTCGAAGGCACGAAGCTGTGAGAAGCACCTGGCAGAGTCGGCCTGAGGCAACACCCCGCTGTAAGATGCAGCCTCGGTCTGGCCAACGAGAGGTCGAGATGGTTCCATCACGTCGGGGACTCTTTGCACAGAGACGTCCTAGCTTCTGCATTCAGATGTCACACGTCATGTGGGAGTGGTGTTCGCAAGGGCATACTGTCCTCAGGCTTTCAGTTTCACGTGTGGCCGAGCTCCTTGAGGGGAGGAGTCTGTGTGAAAAGTCAGGCGCCAGGGTTTGAGGAGGCATCTTCATTGTCTCGTTGGCGTTTAGGGACGGCGATCAGCTGAGACATCGCAGTGACGCTGTAGGACTCCACTCCTTCCCTGACATTCTTTGGCTGGGCTCCTCTCCTACCGCTCGGCCCCGTGATTTCTCAGGAATAGAATACGCGTAGATGGGAGGAAGTGCTGTACTGGTGCAGAAATCGTGCTTGGAAAAGAAAACGCGTGTTCAAAGTCCTGAGAACTTCTGAGCCTCCGCACCCAAGAGACCGTCCAGATCTGTGGGGTTTTGAACCATGTTTGTTGGAATAAGTTCGGCGTAGAAAAGCCCACAGGAGGTCTAAGGTTTCACGACAACAGGAGTGAATGTCTCCATTCCCAACCCGTGAAATTGTTCTGGCCTTTTTCTAAATGTGCTTCAGTTTGAGCAGGATGTCTCCTTGGTTTGCCAAAGCTCCATGCATTGGGGTTCTCCAGAGAAACAAAACCCAGGGGATATCTTCGTTCATCCACTGTCCATCCATCTGTCCATCCATCCCTCCGTTGATCCAGTCATCCATCCATTTATCTATCGAAAAATATTTATTATAAAGAATTGGCTCATGAAATTATGGAGGCCCATGGCCTAGTCAGGTTGACACCTAAAATTAATCACCATACTCCATTTCTGTGGCATTCATTCATTCTTAGCTGTGGCAAGGTGGCAGTGTCGTATATGTGACCCTTTCTGCTGTCCTTGGCAGAGGTGTCCTCAGTTGAAACAGTGTCATAGGAGCCAAGGCCGAAATCTAAAACAGAAGCCAGTAAGACAGGATTTTTTTAGTCTTCTAAATTTCCATTGACCTCCTTTGCCCAGTGCCCTGACCATGCCAGTACCATTTTTTTAATAAAGGAAAGAAAAGATGAATGTGTTATGTCATTATAGTGCAAGGAGAACTGTTCTGGTTTCTTTGACCAGGTCAACACTTAGTCACAAGATCACTTGTTGGAAACCTGTTTGTCATAGCCAGGGGACAGCATTGATTAAAACATCACACGCCCACCTCCTCTTTTACCTTTCCACTAACAGATACAACTTCAGAAATCCTCTCTCACTGAGTAGACCTGCTGTGCGGGGTGCCAGGAAAGTCGATTCATTTCGGGAGGACTTGGGCGAATCCCTCCAGCGGTATCTGCCCGCGGATGCTCAGTCACCCGCCTGCCCACCTGTTCCCACTTCCCACTGGCTGTGATGAGAAGCCCAAGGCGCTTTTATACGTGGTGCTCACCAAACACATTTGCACGGTGGATTATTTTTTATTAGC
This sequence comes from Phyllostomus hastatus, assembly GCF_019186645.2. Taxonomy (NCBI): domain Eukaryota; kingdom Metazoa; phylum Chordata; class Mammalia; order Chiroptera; family Phyllostomidae; genus Phyllostomus; species Phyllostomus hastatus. The sequence continues at coordinate 23,606,163 of NW_025334004.1, read as the reverse complement.
TCATTTTATGAGAAGGCATTTAGTCTATTTAAAACCAGAAGTCATTTTGGACCCAGTAATAAAGCTGGGACACCGACTGCAGTGTGACACTCATGCCTAACCAATACTGCATTCCCCAAATAGTGCAAGATGTGTCGGTCCCCTTGTCAAATGTCTGGGCGATGTATCACCCAGCAGAGACTTTACTACAGCAGTGGTCTCTCCGCCTGTTGTGAGTTCAGTATTTCCTAAGGCTTTTGTTATTATTGTTTTTTGCTCTTCCTGTTCTCACAGGATGTGATTTGGTCACTGGCAACTTATATGAGAAAGCAGGGTTGAACCAGACTAGCAGAGTTCTTCTGTATTTGTGTATAGATCCAGGCAGACAAAACTCCCTTAGATTTGCCTTCTCCGCTAGGCTGTACATTTAAATGACTCTGTGTGTGTGTGTGTGTGTGTGTGTGTGTGTGTGTGTGTGTGTGTGTGTGTTTCACTACGTGGACTTGAAAGGAGGAATCTCAGGGGAGGCCAGCCCAGGTGATGGTGGGAGGGATCAGAGTGATCTGAACTCACATCTGGGTTAACTGGCTGTGTGACTTGGGGCAAGTGACTTAACCTCCTGTGTCTGCGCCTTCACAGGGTCATTGTATTTGCCAGAGAGCGTTGTCGAAAGAGCTCGGCGTGATAAGCTTTGTCAGTCATTTGGCTGACTTTATTCTTTTGGAGGGGGGGGGAGTTTTTTCTTTTTTAAATGCTTATTGATTTTAGAAAGAGGAGAAGGGAAGGGGAGAGAGAGGGAGAGAAACATCAATCAGTTGCCTTTCTTATGTGCCCTGACCCAGGGACCAAGTCCGCAGCCCAGGCATGTGCCCTGACCGGGCACAGAACCCGCGACCTTTCGGTTTGCAGGCCAGCGCTCCAGCCAACCAAGGGACACCAGCCAGGGCCGGCTGCATTCTGTAAAAAAGCAGTTTTCCTTCTTCTTACTTGTATTCTTTATCTTCTACTGGTTTATTATTAATATCTTGTGTTATTTATTGAACTGCCATTCTAGCTTTATGGTTTATTCAGTAGAAAATGGCCCATTATAAAACTATTAATCCTTGCTGCTGAATTTAGAGTTTATTGTATTTTTGCTGTACTTTGTGCCAAGTTCAGTACAATGGTGAGGCCAAAGAAGACGCCTTCATTCCCAGGTTTTTCTAATTAAGCCTCACTTCTGAGTAAGCAGCTCCTGAACCGAGGGTAGGATTTCTCTGGAAACGCTGGACGGGGTCCCGAGAACCAGTTTTGAGTGGAAAGGACAGATACTCAGAGCCGTGGGCTGAAAGAGGGGGGTCCTCCACATGGGCCCAGCACTGCCTTCATTAGTCAGACCGGTGCACCCTTGCCCAGGGCCGGGTACCTCCCCGGTGCTCAGGAGGTGCCCAGCCAGGTGCAGGAGGGGAGGCCTAAAGGAACTCCAAGCCCCGCCCACCACTTGCACTGTGGGAATCGGTCATGGGGTTTGAGACAGACACTCTCTCAGCATTTCTGTGACTTGAAAACATTAGACATGAATCTACTGTCCAAAGAAGCTTAATGCAGCGCAGGCAGCCCCCTCCCTGTGGAAAATCACCGTGACTAGAGGGAGAAGAGCTGACTGAGGAATGATGACAAGGCACATCCTCAACCTAGTGGCACCACCGTGGAGGGGAGAGGATAAAGGAAACTACTACGTCACATACAAGTAGAACTGGAACATGCACCCGGGCTGGCGTGGCTCAGTGGATTGAGTGCTGGCCTGTGAACCGGAAGGTCGCAGGTTCGATTCCTGGTCAGGGCACATGCCTGGGTTGTGGGCCAGGTCCCCAGTTGGGGGCATGTGAGACAACCAGCCGATGTTCCTCTTGCACATGTTTCTCTCCCTCTCTTTCTCCTTCCCCTCCCCTCTTTCTAAAATTAAATAAATAAAATCTTGTGAAAAATAATAAAAAAGGATGCAACGTGCGTTCTTATCTTACGAATTCAAGAAATGCGTGCAAATTAGAAATGGAAACAGGGATCTGCCTAATTGTGTTCGCCACTGCGTTGCCTGGCCTGGCCCTGGCAGAGAGTAGGTGTTATGCACTCGCCTTTAAAGAGACCACTGGTGTACAGCCAGCCCCCGGGAGATACTTGCTAACCAGTTGGTGTGGGTAGACAGTGCCAGGGTGGGCGGGAGAGGAAATGATGACCATGACTAGCAGTATTCTTAAAGCATGGTTTGAGGGTCAAGGGGATAATAGGTGAGAGACTGCGGCGTGCATGGGTGTCGTGTTAGAGAACTTGGTTATGCTGAGAAAAGGGGGCTGCAGACAATTCCAGGGTGTTTGAGGCTGGGTGGGGGTGGGGGTGGGGCACGGAGCTGGAGACATTGAAGCAGAGAGAGGAGGCAGAGAGGGGAGAGGGGAAGCCAAGGAGTGCCTTTGACGTGGGCCAGGGAGGGAGAGGGAGATTTGAAGAGGCAGCCAAAAGCAAATTAAAAAATGTTCCCCTAGACTGCAGTGCACTGGGAGGGTCGGAAATCGTACATCAGCAGCTTCTTTTGATAAATTTGGCTGAAACATTAAACAAAAACAATGATCCAACTCGAAAGCCTGTGATACCGTTATGCTGTTTATATAACAGGGCTTTGAGGGTTCAGTTCAGAATGTTTCTGCGTTGAATAAGCGGCTCCCTGTTCGCGCAGACGAGGCCCAGCCTGCACTGAGCAAGCAGATCGTCTTCATCCGGGTCACAGCCATTTTCCGGAGAAGAGACCTTCCCTCTGCTCGGCCCTTCACGCCTTGGCTACTGGTGACCGATGCTTTAGAGGGCCTTGCCTTTTCCGAGCCCTTGTCCCCTGCTCTCATTCAAGGATGACCCCCGCTCCCTCCTCTCTAGGATATGAAACTTCTTGAGTTGGGATTTAGAAAGCCTTGGGCAGATACGGGAGATTTGGCTTTACACAAACTGACCGTGTAACCTTGGCGAAGTCCTTTCCTCTCTGTCTGAACATCGTTTGGTTTTCCGCAGACAGATGACGTTTTACACACGGTTGTAAATGCTCCGAGTCTATGATACATGTTTCAGGCCAGTGCTGTCCGATCAAAATATAAAGCAAAACATGTATGTACTTTTAAAGTACATTTAAAATTTTTTAACTTTAAAAAAAAAACGGTGAAGTTAGTTTTAAGAACATATTGTGTTTATCTCGATAACATCCTACATCCCGCCATTTCGATATATCATCAATGCCTTTAAAAACTGTTCAGTTATTGTACATTCTTTGAAACGCCGTCTGTAGGCTCACAGCTGACCCCAGTCATACCAGCCACATCTCACGTACTGGAAGCCACATGTGGCTGGTGGCCAGAGAATTAGACCGTACCACTGTCAGCCATCAGGCACTAAGTGAGCCGCCAGCAGAAGCCCAGTTAATTTGTGGAGGGTCTTTTAAAGACCCCTGCGCCAGCAGCCCTGTGAATATCTTAGCAGTTTTGCATTGACTCCTTAAAAGCCTAACGTGAATTCGCCGCCATCCACGAGGTCTCTTTTAAACCCTGGAAAATTGAAAGTCATGTCTGAGGCAGAAGAAGGAAAAAAGTCCTCCAAATCCCTGGATAGGCCCACAATCACCTCAATTCCAAAACCCTAAAACCGGAAGTTTTTTTGGAAGGCTGGTACAAATTCATTTGGAGGCATCGGAAGTGAAGTGGTTTATAATCCATCGGCCTCACTGGCGTGAGGGTTTGTGTGGTTTGCTGCAGACACAGTAATGTGTTTTGTTCATGAGCGTTTCCCTAGACCTTGCCGGGGCGGGGCGGGGCGGGGCGGGGGGCGGTGTGCACCGGGTCCTTGGTCTAGAACATGAACTACACTGCACTTCAGGACACCTCTGGCTCGAGAGGTTTCAGGCAAGACAGCATGGGCCTGCTGTAGTGTTTCTCGGTCTTTTTGATTGGGCCCATGGTAAGAGGTGTGTTTTACAGACGTATCCCAGGACACACACACCCCACTTAAAGGTTTGTTGAAAAATCACATTCTTTACTGGATGCAGAGCATTCCGACATTTTCTACTACTTTTTTTTTTGCCTTTTTTTTTTAAATGAGTAAGGTAGTCTTTTTCATTATAGACCCTTGCTTACTCATGATTTTTTTTAAGATTTTATTTATTTATTTTTAGGGAGGGAAGGGAGGAAGAGAGAGAGAGAGAGAGAGAGAGAGAGAGAAACATCAATGTGCGGTTGCTGGGGGTTATGGCCTGCAACTCAGGAATGTACCCTGGCTGGGAATCGAACCTGGGACACTGCCTTTTTTTAATACTAAAGTTTTTTAGACTACTGGCGCTAACTCACTGAGTTGCCAGCACCACCCACGAAAGGGTCAAGGCCACAGTTTCAAAAGTCCTCCTGTGGGCCCCGAATTAGGGACCAGAGAGCACAGCCCGAGGAATCCATCCCTACGCTTGCTCGTCCACTGTGGTTTAAACAGCCAAGGCCCCTGTGCCGGTTCACCATTGTCAGCAGTTTTTCTGGTGCTCTGGTCGCCCTGTAAGACGTCTAAGAAAATTACCTGGCCTCATACGCTTTGTGCTCGGGCCATTGAAGATGACTATTGGGCCAGCTGATGGCGTTAGGAAGTGGAAGGGTGCCTTGTAAAGGGATGGTTTGCAACCATCCCTTGTAAAGGGATGGAGCCATCATGTGTTCAGCCTTTACTTCCACATTAATAAAGACTTTTTGTCATCGGTGACCAAATCCCAGCTTATGTGAACAAGGGGATTTATCGGAAGTACAGTGTGAGCTTCAGGCATGGCTGGACCTAGGGACTGCAGCAGTGTGGGTAGGGCTCTGTCTCTCTCTCCTGCTGTCAGCTCCGCTCCCTTCTGACCACTGGCTTCATTCTCAGCCTGGAAAGGGAGGACGGGCACCACAGTCCCAGTATTCATCCTCATGGCTTGGGATCCAACGAAAAGGGAGACCTCTTCCTCCTGGAGCCCACGGAGCAAATCCTTGGGGGGTTGTGGCCTTGCCGGAACTCATCCCCGAGGCCCAGAGGATCACCAGTCCTTGGCTCCTTCCGCACCTCCTGTGGCTAAGGGGGTTCAGCTGGATCTACGGCATGTGGAATGGGTCTTCCCGTTACCAAAAGGAAGGAGAATGAGTGCTAAGTAGACCAAAGTAATTCATTTCTATTCATGATTGATTGTAGCTCCTGCAGGGTCCCTGAAGGGACCATCTCAGGTTGACGGTGTTCACATCAAGGCATTCTACATGGCTCTTGGCCTGGTTATCAGTCCGTGTCCAGTAGAGACGTTCTGATCAGCAGACCAGGAGTAGTCCAGCTCAACAGCCTTGCAGAACTGCCGGCTTTCTTAACACTGCTCCTCCGTGTGGGCACTTTTGCTTCTCCACTCTTCCTAAAATTTAGAACCACTTTAGGCAGGAGAACAAAGGGTCCACCTCAAAGGGTCTTGTCCTGCAACTGATCGTGCCTCCCCATTTCTTCAGCAGCCTTGTCCTCTGGGTCTGGCACCCTCGCCACGGCTGTTTCGCTCTCTGAGCCAAGAGCTGCAGCTTCCACCCTTGACAGTCGCACCGGCTGCCCTGGGGGGACTGTCTGGAAACCCATCAGCACTGCCTGGAAGGTCTTTGCTCAGAGCCTTTGGTTTCCCCAGTTGCTGTGCCCGGCTCTGCGCCTCCTCTGCACCTGCTCCTTGAGCCGTTGGAATTCGCCCTTCAGGGCCCACTCCTGTCTCATTCCTCGGGCTGGCAGAAGTCTGTCTCCACTGCCCTCTGCCTGCTTGTCCTCTGCCTTCGCCCTCGGCCTTGGCGACATTTTATTCCAGGCTTCCCAAGGTGCTTTTAGAATGTTTTTGACTTCTGTCTCTGGACAGTCTGTTTTAATAAGTAATTTACTAAGGTAAAGTAGTCCCGGATGAATGGAACGGACTCTAGACTTGGGCCAGAAGGGCCTGTTGATTCTGAGCACTGATATTTCCAGGGCGACCCTCCTTCAGCCTCAGCTCTGCCCTCTGCCAAATGGGACGATAATACCGACCTCACGAGGGGGACGGGATTGTGTGTGCAGACTGCCTGACCCGGAGTCCAGGGCTGAAACGTGCGCTGTGGTAGCTCACTCTCTTTGTAAGCAAAAAGAGACCCAGCACAATCTAGCTTCATCAAAACGTGGGATGTCTTGGCCACACGTAAGTAGGTGGTGTAGGGGAAGGCCAGTTTGAGCTGGGGCTAAGTCCAGGGGCTGAAATCTTGTCAGGAATCTCCAGACTTTGTTTGTCTTCTCCTTCCCAGGCATGGCCTCAGCGAGCTGACATTCTAGCAGCTCAGAGACCAGGGGAAAGGAGACTTCCCAGTAGTTCCAGGCAGAGTCTCAGGGCTGATGCTTATTGGCTTGGCTCAGGTCAAGAGGCCATCCCTAAGCCAATCACTGTGGCTGGGGGGAATAAAGCACTCTGATTGGCTAGAAACAAGGTCGTATGGCTGCCCATCCAGTCGGGAGTGGGGTTCTAGTCCCACCCAAACCATAAATACCTATTGGGTAAAGGGAATTCCCAAGGAAAAATGGGGTGCAAATAAAAAGGGCAAGTGGGTCCTGGGGAAAGGGAAAAAGCAACAGTTAACCTCAGCACACTCTCATGCGTTGGTTATCCCTTCGGAGGCAACGTTTTTGATGGCACTGTCCTCTTTGCCCGAAGGCACACCGCCTGGGTCTGCAGCTAAGGCAGGAGGACTGCGGGGCTGTGGGTATGGGGGTTTAGACGGGGGGGGAGGGAGGAAAGAGGCCAGAGGACCTGGTAGCTACACCAATCCTAGGAAGTAGCTACTGATATTAACCCCATTTTACAAATGAGGAAACAAAGGCTCAGAGAGGTTAATTAAGCTCCCCAAAGCCACACAGACAGTATGTGGTGAAAGGCAAGAGTGAACCAAGATTTGGAACTAAGGTTTGGGCAGCTTGAATCTGTGACCTGGTTTAGTGGGGAAGGGCATGAAAGATACCACTCCATCTGGACGAGGAACCCAGGGGACCCAGGATAAGACACACATGACCCTCCTCCCGCCCCAGGACACTCCAGCAGTTCAGGGGAGCATGACAGCAGGGGTGATGCACTCCAGGTTCCAGGAGCTGGCAGGATCCAGGCCAGACAGACACAGAGGCTTGGGAGGCCGGGAGACCTCAGTTCCCCAGCCCAGCATCCTCAGAGGCCTGAGGAAGGGCTCTGTATCGGGCTGAGGGTCAGCCTCCTGCCTGCTGACTGCAGAGTCCAGGTGCTGGTGGTTTTGCATTGGTGGGGCCGATTTTGGCCTTCTGGGGTGCAGAGGCCGTGACAGAAGGAAAAAGCCCCCACCAGCACATTGGTCCTGTGGCGCAACATTCCTTTTGCCAAATGTTGGCAAGAAACAAGAACTCTGAATGGGACGGTCAGTTTTGTTCTGTCTGTACATCTCTCATTTGTGTCCTTTTTCTCTGATACTAGTAGCAAGTGCTTCGGTTCAATCCCACATTTGTAGCCAACACCAAAAGCATTGGGCAGCCAAAAGCCACGGCAGCAGTGTCTGTCCTCCATGTGATAACTCACGGCTCTTCTGGGCTGAGGAATATGGAGGGAGTAAAGAAGGAAGGAAACATTTCCCATCACTCCCCCACGGAGAGAGAACCACTGTTGTTTTCCAGCCTGCCTTTTTTTTTCTTCCTATCACACGGTACTTCCCAAACTTCCCACGTGAATTTGAGTGACCCCGGCAGCCATGGTTTGTGCCCGTTGCATGATTGCTGTGCAGGGAGCCACCCAGCCAAACTTTTGTGCCTCCCACCCTCAGAACTGGCCTCTGTCTGAGCCTCAGCGAGGCCTCTCTTCCGGCAGATTGCCTTTAAGGAATGTCTTCGGTGGGCTGGGACAACAAAGGCTTCCTGGGGTTAAGCCTCTTTGGCCCAGACCCTGGTGACTGCTGGAACCTGGGGTGTCGCCCCTGCCCTCACGGGCCCCCTGCGCTGCTGGAGTGCCTTGGGGGTCGAACTTGCCTGACTCTGGTTACTGACCCAGAGAGGCGCAGCTGCCTCTATGCACTGCCCACCTGCCTCCATGCCCTGCCCACCTGCATCCTTGAGAAAGTCCCCCCAGAGCATCGCCCAGGGGTGAGATGCCTCATGTGCTCCCAGCCCCAGCAGCTGCCAAGAGCAGCCTCTGGACAGTCATTCCAGAAATGTTAACTGGCCCACAGAGGGACTGGGATGGTGACCAGGGACTAGGGAACCCTTTGCCCGGGCCTGCTAGACAAAGCAGCCTGGACACTTTTATAGTAGAGGGAGTTTTCATTAGGCCGTGTGTGTGTGTGTGTGTGTGTGTGTGTGTGTGTGAGAGAGTGAGAGAGAGAGAACGCCTTATATACAGCAGATAGTGAGTTTCCATAGTGGGGGGAACGAAACCAGAAGATGCAGTCCCTACCTGCACAGAGCGTTTGATTTCATTGGAGATAGAGGATTTGCATGCATGGGACAAACAGAAAACAGTAAAGATGAGAGAATCACCCAACGACAGCCCACGCGCTGTGGGGCCGGAGAGATGGGTGGTGCCTCTGGGCACACTAAGGCAGAGTGGAGGTGGCCCTGGGCATGCCTGGGGCCCTTCAGCCTCACTGTACTGGCTTTGACCTCCTGGGCTGTTGCTGTGCGAAGTTCCAAAGGGCCCTCTCTGAGCAGCGCTGGCTCCAGCTGGCTCCGTAGCTGGGTTGGAATTCTGCTCTCGGTCGGGGAGGTTCGTTCCGTCTGAGAGGTCAGCAGTGAGCAGCTCGAGTTGTTTTTCCAGTAGTGCGAGCAGCAGCAAAGCATCTGTCTCAGCTCTCGGCCCGCACGGCTCATCTGGGCATGCAGAGGGTGGCCTGTTGTTGGGGAAAGTTCTCAGTGATGAGACTCCAAGATAGGGGAGGAAAAGCAGAGCTTGCACAGAGGATGCCCAGCTGGCCTGAAGGTCATGTGCGCGGGGAGCAGCGTCCTCACAGAGCGAGTGAGTGCAGCAAAAACCCTCCCCCACTGGCGCCAGTTCTGGGAGGTGGAGATGAAGAAAAACTCCTGGAGTATTCATCCTGCAGAAAGTTATTTACGTTTCTGGCTCGGTCTCCTGGCGTTCACGCAGGCGGGCCCAGCGACAGCCATCCGGGTAGCCTGAGAACGTTTTGGGTGCCGATCGTCAGTGATGGGCACTTCCTCTTGTTCAGGCAAGACAGAGAACCGAGTTGGGTGATGTTCAGAGGTATAGACATCTTGGCTCTTGCCATCCACACCCTTAACTGTCCAGAAGGGAAAGGACTTCAGGGGGGGAAAATGTATTGTCAGGTGTATCTGACTGTGTATACCAGCCGTGAACTCAGAAAGCTGTACGTGTAAAATCAGAATTGAATCACATAGAAGCACTAGAGAAGTGTTTTTTTATAAAGTAAGAAGGCTTTTCATGAAGCAATAATCACACCTCCATTTATCTCAGTGGTTCACGACCTTGACTGCACATTAGAATGGCCTAGAAGCTTTGAAGATTCCTGCGGCCCGGACCACACCCAGAGCAATTCCACAGGAAGTCTGGGGTGCAACAAAGCGTTAGGAATTTCTTAAAGCTCCCTGCTCATTCCCATGTGCAGCCACCGCTGAGAATCAGTGCTTTCCCTTTGTTGCAGGACCCTGAGGGGTCACCCAGTAAGTGTCCCAAGGCAGGCATGCGTTTCGAAGTCAGCAGCGGGTGCCTCCAGGAGCAGGAGCCACTGGGTCTGGACGTGGGAAGCCGCTGTGCAGAAGCGCCCTGCAGAGGAAGTGTATGGAGGCTTCTGCATTCACATGTGGAATACTATACAGCAGTTAAAAGGAAACCACTTACACATGCAGCTACGTGGGTAAATCCCAAAGGCCTTATGCTAAGCATCAGGAGTCAGACTCCAAAGGGTCTACACGTTGCCAGGGCCTGGGACTGTGGTAGGGGTCCCCTGCAAGAGGGTACGAAGGAGTTTTGGGGGGCGATAGAAATGTTTAGTGTTTTGGTTGTGGTGATCATCTCCACAGCTGAGTATGTCTGTCAAAACACTAGATCCGTACCGTAAAAGCAGAGGCTGTTACTGTATAGAAATTATACCTTTAATTTCTTCTTATTTAAAAACACCCCACTTCCTGGTTACTGACGAATGAACGAGTAGGATGAGGTCTGTCCGTGCGGTGGAACATGAATCTGCCATCGGACGGAACAAGGCACTGACAGGTGCCACTGCGTGGACGCGCCTCGAAAACGCCGTGCTGAGCGGGGGAAGCCACACACAGGAGGCCACGTAGTGTGCCATCCCGTGTGTATGAAATGTGCGAACTGCGAATCCGTAAGGACAGAAAACAGAGTTGCGGTTGCCGCAAGTCTGGGGGAGGAGGGGATGGGGGACAGCCGCCTAATGAGTTCTGTTTCGGGTGACACAAGAGTTCTGGAACTCGATAGAGGTGGCGATGGTTGCGTGACTATGCAAATGTACTTAGTGCCGCCCGATGGGAAACTTGGAAGTGGTTAAAATGGTCAAGTTCATGCTACGTGTGTATTAAGGCGGTAAAAGAAAAAGGAAAGACCCCGCTCCCTATTAACACGCCAGGCACACGGCAGGTACTTGGTCAAGGCTGGCCCGGATTTGGGATTCTCTCTGTGATCCGGAGAAATCTACGTGGCAAATGTCGCCCGTATTCTGATGCTTGTCACAGGAACTGTTACCAGGCTCCTGACTGTGGTTGGTCCCCAGTGGTTCGTGCCTGTGGACGGTCTACCCAACCGGTTGGTCTTAGGCACTGGGCGGGGGAGGGGGGAGGAGGGGTGCGGCAGGGGCTGCATTTCTTTATACTTAAAGAACAGTTTGGCCTCGTTTCATGTCTGGAGGGAAAGTCAGACTCAATCTCGGGTCTTCGGCAGAGGCAGCTGAATAAATGAAAATGTGCGCATAACTCAGCAGGGGCACCGTGGAGGGCGGCTCTGTCGGCATGCTGGGGAGACATTCAGGGTTGGGAACCCGGTGACCGTAAAGCAAGCCAGCCTCAAGATGAGAAAAGCCAGGGGAGGAGGTCATCTGGAGGCAGAGCTTGGCCAAGGCCAAGGGCAGTGAATCGAGCAGTTGAACCGCTCAGCTCTGCGTGGGCCTTGGAAGCCCCCGAACAACAATCTTATTGATGGTCCGTCAGGCCCTGAGCAGGCAACTCTGAACTTTAACAGAGCCAGGATGCAAAGCCCACACAAGGGCCTACAGTTTCCAGCGTGAACAACACACTTATTTTTTTCCTCCCTCCGCTGGAAGACGAGGAAGAGACCAAGACGAGAAGGCTGGGGGTGGGGTGGGGAAGGGGACGAGCGCATTCCAGAGCCTCAGTGCAACAGCCACATTCCTGGGAGGGACCGCCCGCCCCTCGGAGCTCTGAGGGCTGACAAATGTCACCGGGGTTGGCGTAAATCGGGGCTTCGCTTTTGTTGATTGTTATTTCCAAGAGCCCGTAGCCCGGACCCAAGAGGGTGTGATGACGACAGGGTCGCTGGTCCCTGTGGTGCTCAGCACCCTGTCGGATGCACAAACCTGCCGAGGCCGACCCTTGACCAGAGAGAGCGCCTGCCTACCTGAGATACGGACTCGGCTCACACGGAGATGACCGTGAACAAGCGGCTTTGACAGTGAGGAACTCAAGGAGGCAAAAGACAGCAAGAGAGCTGAACGCTGTTGGGCATGCACAGCTTTGTGGAGAAGGGACCTGGATGCACCCTGAAGGGTGATGCAGATCTAGAGAGGAGAGGAAATGATACCCCGGGCTTGGTGGCCCTCTGGTTCCTGGCACTGAGTGTCTTCAACCCTGTGGATTACTGTTCCCCTAGCGCAGCCACTTTACAGGAAAAGGAGGGTGTCTGCTTTCTCAGAGCCTCCCCCCACACTCATCCGCCTGGTGCCTCACCTCCCCGGTGGCAGGGGACCACAGCTGCCCAGTTCGTGGCAGTGTCCCCAGGCCTGTGTATGATGGTGTTCTGCCTCTCTCAGTCACCCCAGGCATCTCCTACAGTCCCTACATCTAATGGAAGTAACAGTGGGTCCCACTGGCTCTCCCAGTCCTATCTGGAGGCCAGCCCCCGCTCCCCGTCTCCCCTGCCCTGCGGACCCTGGTGGAAGGGGAACCAGATGCCATACTCCAGATAAACCTCCCAAGAGATGGCAGGCAGTGTGTACCTTGGACTTGGGTGTACTTGGATTTGAGCCCCAGTGCCACGACGAGCTGTGGACGTGACCAAGTTGGGTTGTTGTTGGGCCTCAGCAGTCCGTTTCCATGCTGTGCACTGGCAGGGTGGTTGGTGGAACTGGAGGTGGTGGAGGTACAGCATCCTACATGGTCCCCGGCTGCTGTCACTAGGTCACACCCTCACCGTTTTCAGCTGCACTAATGCAGTCACCTCACTGGCCTCCCCGCCTTCCCTCCTCGTTCCCTGGTCCCCTCCCATCATCCTCCTTGTTTGCAGAGTGGTTCTCCTTCTAGCCTGCTCGGAGAACAGTGTTAGGTGGCCTTCTCCACGGCGTTGCCCAGAGGCCCACAGGATAAGATCCTCTCCAGCAAAACAAAGCCCCTGTGAACTGCCCAGGGGATCTGATCCCACAGGCGTGGCCTCAGAGACCACGTTCTCCCCTTTGAGGCCCACCCCACCCTGCCCCAACACCCTTTGTGACCTGGAGACACAGAACCCCTTGCGGTTTCCCAAAACCTGGTGCGCTTTTTGCTTTTGAGTCTTCTGAGCCTCTCGTTCCCTTTTCCTGAAGTGCTTCTGGCTCTTTCTGGTGAGCTCCTATTCACTCCTCAAAGGCCTGCTTATAAATTAAATTCCTCTCCCTGATAACCCCGAAGTTTGTTTGTCTGTGGCACATTCCTCATCCTTGGAGACATTCCTGAATTGCCTCTGTTCTCCCCCTGCACATTCCCTGTCCCCAGACACGGGGCCCCTGAAGGGCCAGGGACCCCGTCCGGGTGACCGCGGTCGCCCCAGGCCCAGGCCCAGACCTCTTCACCCTCTGGCTTAGGACACATTTGCTGATGTGACGATAAACAAAGGCTGTTTTCCAGGAATCGGGCAGCTTTTGGGAATAGCTGAGGATGTGGAAGTGAAGAGACACTTTCAATTTTAGTGGGTTTTTTTTTGGAAGCAACAACAGTAGAACAGCTTCAAGTTCAGAAGGTCAGGAAAAATGCAGTGGAGACCCTATTTGCCTTGCCAGGGCCTTTCACTTTTCCTTGTCCCCACTGCAGTCAAGTTCAAGGCTCACGGTCATTTTTCTCAGCTTTTTCCCTTGTTTTCCCTGGTTTGATGTCTTTAAGCTCAACAGGAAACTCATGACTAGCAGTGTACAACCAAACCAAACACTACCCTAAGGCCTTACCATACTGCCTCCTCTTCCCAGAAGCCTTCTGGGCCTAGAGTCATGTTTTCGTCTGATCTCTATCACACTGGAAGCTGGTATCTATCACCTGCCTGACTCTTGGATTCTGGGTGCTGTGCCTTGGTCTGTAAAGTGCTTTACCTGTGCAGGTCTCGTCCTGCTAACGAGCTTGCAGAAGGCAGGAGCCGTGCTGTCCTGAGTCTGCTTTTTAACTTTCCAGTAAGTTCAGGCTGAGGGCGCAGCCAAAGGCTAGGCACACCTGACTGACTTATTAGTGAACTGTGGTCCCCTTTCAAAAACGACTCCATGAAGAGTCTAATAGTTTAAAGTAAACTGGGCAAAAGCTATGGGCTTCTTGGAAAATTCCTATGGCATTCTCACCAAAACCCGAGGAAGGGGCAAGAGACGTGGTGCTTCCCCGAGCAGAACCACCCAAACTCAGCTCCTTTCTTGCCTCACCTAGGCTATCACTTACCATCTACTTATCTCTTTTTAGACAGAGATGAGGGCCACCTTTCATCCACTTCCAGGCACCTGGGCCAGTGTTTGTCCTGTGCAGCAACTGGGCCGCTGGCTGCATTTTAGCAATGATGGGAAAAAGCACTATTTAGACCCTCAAGTAGCTGGTTGCCATTAATGAGCATGTTCTGAAGAGCCAGCCCGGCAGCGACACCCAGAATGACAAACCCAGCGGCAAACGCAGCGTCCCGTTCCTAGTAGAGATTTAGGCCACTCACAAGAATAATGACAACAGTACTCGTGACTGCCCCGTTCCTAGGCTGCTGCCCTCTGCACTAGCATTTCTGCAGGGTGGTCCCAGCTGGAGACTGCGGGCATTTCTATGGTGGTGGTCCTCGGGAGATGTATTTGATAGCTGGACCCGTGGGACCAGGCACTTCTTGGGAGTGATGCTGGTCTTGGTGGCCATTGCAGCGACTCAGTGACTGAAGAAACTCAGGGAAAGGTTTTACTGGCTGAAGCATGGTTTTTGATGGGTCATCCATATTTCTGCAAAATAGGATGATCACTGTTTCATCTCCTTGGGGTGATTCTCTGTTTCCCCATCCTTGGGGACAGAATGAACAACTGGTCAACCATAGCACTTCTTTTGATGGAGGTGGACTTGATCTGTGCTCCAATGTCCAAGACACTGAGCTGTTCTGATTGGCCTTTACCAAGGGGGAAAATTCTGTTTCTAGACTTTCGTGGCCTATGGGCTGGCTTGGGCCAGCTTGGTCACGGTCACTCCAGCAAATGGTAGACCTGCATCTCTGGTCAAGGTTGTTCACCTCAAAACCGAGGGCCCATTTTCCTCTCCCTGAGACCCGACACCGGGCCTCTGCATTTTGGCTGGGGCTTCCCACGTGCTGCCAGGCCTCACCCCAAGCCCCTCCCCTCGTGACCAGAAGGTTCACAGTGGGATGGGGCAGGGTCTGGAGGGGTGTCTGAGCTAGGCCTTCGGAGAGAAAGCAGCCTCTGTAAAGGTTTGTTGTGTCCTCTGTCCCTAGCCCTGGAGCAGCTGCTGACCGAGCTGGAAGACTTCCTCAAGGTCCTCGACCAGGAGAAGCTGAGCAGCGCCGCCGTGGTGAAGAAGAGCGGCCTGGCCGAGCTCCTCCGCCTTTACATCAAAAGCAGCAGTGAGTGCGGCCCGGGGCCCTGAGGGAGGTGCCTGTGGGCCCGGGCGGATGGTTGTATTGACGAGGGCCACCGTAGGGAGTTTCACTGACCACGTGGCTTAAACGACAGACACTGATTGTCTTCAAGTTCTAGAGACCGCACATCTGAGATGGACATGTCTCAGGTTTGGTTCTTTTGGAGGACTCTGTCCTTGGTTCGTAGGTGGCCGTCTGCTCCCTGGGTCTCTATACGGTCTTCTCTCTGTGCCCGCCTGCGTCCAGAGCTCCCCTTCGTGTGAGGACATAGAACACACTGGGTCAGCCCACTCCCGTGGCCTCATTTATTGTTAATCACCCCTTTAAAGACCCACCCCCCTCTCCAAACATACTCATGCTCGGAGCTACTGAGGGCTAGGATTTAACACGTGAGTTCTGGGGGAACACAGGTCAGCCCATAGCCATGGCGAAGGGCAGATGTGACTTGAATCGGAGCCCGGAAATCTCTGACTGTTCAACGCATCAGCCCATGAGTGAGGTTCTAAACAGCGTTCCCAGCGCACTTTTCCTTACCAGATGCAAGTAGGGAAGGGCTGATAAACTGTTACAATCAGTGGCTGAGGCCTGACTGAGCACTTCCCACTTGCACACGTTATGAACTTGTTTCATCCTCAAGATCGCCCTGGGAAGGCCGGTGCTGTTAGGACAGAGGAGGAAACGGAGGCCTGGAGAGTTTAAATAACTTGCCCAGGGCCCACAGTCTGAGAGAAAAATGGGAAAAATACAGTTTGAAAAACTTGTAAATTGCAGAATGCAGAGTTCATAGTTTTTTTTCTTTTCTATTGAGGTAGGTTTTGTCTACAAGCGAGGACACAGATCTTGAGGACTCGATTCAGTTGAGTTTTGTCCATGGTGTATTACCTGTGTCCCTAGCACCCAAAACAAGACACAGAACATTCCTGTCACCCCAGAAAGTCCTCTCTTGCCCCTTCCCAGTGAGTGCCTCCCCACCCCCACGCCACGACGACCAGCGTCCCGTCTCTCCCGCCGTAGATTAGCGCTGCCCGTCCTTGAGCTCCCCGCAAATGGAACTGCACGGCGTGGACATTGTATCTCCGGCCTCTCTCGCTCAGGAGGTTCGTCCACGCCGTGGGGTGTGTCAGGAGTCCCTCCCTTTGTTTTGCTGAGTAGCGTTTCACTCTGAGGACATGCCCCAGTCCACTCGCTTGTCAAGGGACATTCAGATCTTTCATACATTGGGACTAGTATGAATCGGGCTGCTTTGAATGCTCTTGGGAAGTCTTCTTGTGAACACGGTTTCATTTCCAGCACATTCAGATTTTCTTTTTTTTTTTTTTAAGAAAAGCCTTCTCGTGAAGTCATAACAGTTTAGTTGAGGTTATTTCTATGCCGGATGTTAGGATTGGAAATGACGTCTGGGGACAGGAAGGGACCGGAAGAGGGCATGCGGTCCATCTGCCTCTCGGCAGGGGCAGCCCGCACCGGTGCCAGGGCAGGGGAGCGCACCTGCTCCGGCCGTCACACCCGGGCAGCCCTCTGCTTCGTCCAGTGCGAAGCTGCCAGGCCGCATTCCAAGGCCCCCCTTCCTTTTCTTTGTTGCCAGTGGAACTAGTTTCTGTTCTCTGAGTAACAGAGACGTCGTAGTAAAGCTGAACATGTTGCTGCAGGCCCGCGGCCTTCTCTTCTGGTGACGTAATCGTAATCCCGGCTCTCAGCCTTTCATCAGGGGCGTTTGCCTGGAGTCCCTCCGGCTCCAGGCCACCCCCTGGTTCCCAGGCTCCTCCCGCCTTTGTAGTGAGCGTCTGCCGGCCTGCCCGTGAGTGCCGGTCAGCAGCACATCAAAGGTGGGAACGGCAGGTAGGAAAGCCACATTACAGAGCAGGTAGGTTAGAGAGGGATGACTCATCCCCGAGAAGATGCAGCAGTAGGTCCTTTAAACAGCACGCTCTCTCACTGGCCGGTTGCCTGGCGCTCTGACCTGAGCATACTCAGTGATAAGGAGCCTCTGTCGGGAACTGGAAAACACCTCCATAATGAGGTGGGAACCGTGGTTCTTGGTTCCAACCACTGTCTCAGGGCCGCCCGTGTGGGGTCCCCTTTTTGACTGCACATGCTGTGTCCCTTGCTGCAGGATGACCTTTGCTTCACCCTTGATCTTTGTGTGCTCTGCTCTCACAACACCAGGTCTTCCCGCCCCGGGCCTCCGCAGTGTGCAGAGCTGCAGGGGGCCGCAGGAGGCTGCTGAGAGCCAGACACGGGCTTCTCGCTGTGTCGCCCCCAGAGCTCCTCCCAGACTTCTCAGAATAAACATGCACAGCCAATATGAGGCCTGTGGCCGTCACCTCTGTGCTTAAGGTTGACAGTCAAGTTATTAATAGCCACCGTTTGAGAACTTCCGGTCCCCTGGGTGCACCCTTTTGACAGCAGAGTGGTTGTAACAGCAGCTAACATTTTTTTGTGCGCTTACCTGCCCTAGCGTTGTATTTAATGTATGAAATGACATGGATTGTGTCATCTAATGCTCATCCCAAGTCAGTGAGGACGTCGTTGTTATCCCCACCTAAACCACAAGGGCACCGAGGTTGGGAAGGTGGCTTGCTTGAGGCCCATGGCCGTGGGGGCCGCAGCCAGGGCTTGGGCAGGGCACCTAACTAGCACGCTCTCTGGAGCTCTGACATTTCAGAATGATCTCCACCACCCAGGACAGCATCCAGAGCCCCCTGGAATCAAAGCGTCCGTCTTCCTCTCAGCCTCACTTGTATCCAGAGAATGAGCTCAGCCCCACAACACTTGTAGGTAGAGGCAGGCTGAGCCTTTGGACACAGCCTGTGGGCTACCCTGGCTGAGCTCTCACCTCTCTCACGCCTTTGGGGCAGAATGTGAGTGTGTGTGGCCAGGAAGGGGGTGGTTTACACTTTTCAAATGGAATTTTCTACTTGGGTTTTTCCATCTTTTGTTTTCTTACCGTAACACAAATTTTTTTTTTTATGAACTTTTCTTTCTGTCCAGTTGGTGAGGTCTCCTTATCGGGGGCCCGGCCTGCTGTCTGTTCCTGCCTTGACCAGTGAAGGCCCCATTCCCCTTCCTCCCAGGATCCCGTTCAGGGGCTGTCGGCAAGTTTCAGCGGCTGCCCCTCTGATAGGAAGGGCTTCGGAACTTCTGTCTGTCCAGCCGGAGCAAGGAGGGCCCACATCTCTCCTCCCCACCCTTCACCCAGTTCTCTGCGGGCATGTTCCTTCCCCCAGAGCTCACACGCGTGCGCAGGGCCAGAGCAGCGCTCCCTTCCGACCACTCCTTTGGTTTTGGTTATTTCCATGCACCCGTGTAGCTCTTCTGTTTGCGTCTGCTACACCCCCGCCCCCCAACCGCTGGGTTCATGAAGGCAGAGACAACGTCTATTTTGTTCTCTGCAGTATCCCCAGCACCTAGTAAAGTGCAGGTGCTCATTGCGCATCTGAAAATGCGTGAGAGAGTTCTACCCCCACGGCTGCTGCTTCCCAGCCATGGACAGCTCAGCAGCCTCCCCTTTGAGAGCCAAGTTCCCTGGGCTTTTCCCATGATTGCAGGTGGTCCTGGGAGCCTCCTACTTACCAACCTGGATGGCACTGGATTAATAACTCCCTCAGTCAGCCGTGGCCTGCCGGGTGCCCAAGATGGGAGAGACAGCCCTGGGGGAGCCCAGTGTGAGTTTTCTCTGTAACTTAACAAATCTTCCTCTTGGAAGGAAGCACCTGCTTAGAATTCCAACAGTTTAAACAGTAACAATATCTTCTCACACCGCCCCCCCCCACCGCCATTTTTTCATATGGGAGTGTGGGCTTTGTCAACAGTAAGAAATAAATGTAAAGTGAACATTAGACATGATTTTCGTTCCTTAGATTCCTTTTTTGATCTTTATCAGGGTCATCTGATTATTCCTCTGTAGTTGTGGCTTGCCTCTGGATTCTGCGTGACGTTATTGTTACGTTTGTGATTGCTGCGCGTGTGTGTGTTTGCATGTGTTGACAGTTCACATACTTTTTCTGCTTTGCTCTTCTGAAATGCAATCCTTTCATTTAACCGCAAGCCTTGGCTATCTCCATAAACAGCAGATACAGATATTTTATTTTTCACAGTTGCATAGTGGCCACAGAGCGATGAGCAATATCGTTCCATCATTCTCGTATTAGTGAGCATTTAAGTTTTGTTCTTTTAAGCAACCTCATACAATGTTGAAATGGATAGCTTCAAACAAAATGGCGTTTACATGCTGGAGTATGTCTTCAGGAGGAATTTCTGGCATTGGAAATGCTGGGTCAAAGAATAGGAACGCTTAACATTAAATTATCCTCCAAAATCCCTTCCAGAATGGCTGCGCCCACACACACACTCCTCAGTGATCCGGTCACTGTTCCCCGAGACACGCCGTTACGTGCGCTGACATGCCATGGCTGGTCTCACCGCTTTCCTCTCATTGAGACTGGGAGCTGGTTCCCTGTTTAGGCTGTCATTTTCTATCTTTGTTAGTTATGCGGGTACCTTACTTTTTCAGATTTCCTAGTGTTTGACTCTTGAATACTTAACAGGTAGAAGCAGGCAATATTTCATCACAGTTGTTTTCCGTCCTGTGCAGACAAGGAGACCAAAGCCACGCAGGTTAGGTGTTTTGCCCAGAATCGCACGATTGTGGCAGAACTTGGCCCAGACCCCCAGATTCTGGCTCCCCCTGCAGAGCACTTTCCCCTGGCACATGCTCCAGAGAAGGTACGGGCACAGCTGCTCTGGATCTCAGTAGGTGGACATGTGCCTGCTGTGGCTGTGTTTGGACCTCGTGGTTCCCCCCGTGAACTGCTGCAGCCCTTGGTAGAGGGGGATGTTCTGACTGGTCCTGGCAGGGCTGGGCACTGAGCTGGCGGTCCGTGGGCTGAAGGCGCAGGACAGATCCAGCTATATCCTCCTCCTGTTCCTCTCGGTTCTTAGGGCTCTGTTTTTGCAGGCCTGTTGGCTCGAGTCTAAGCGGTCTGTGGCGAGGAACTGACTGGCACGAAACTGCCTCCTGTGCGAGGGGTTTGAATTGGGTTCTTTGGCTCGGTAACAAGGTCTCCAACCACTGGAATTTATCAGCCACAGGTTTCTAGGAAATGCAAGTTAAGGGCCACAAAAGAAATGCAGGAGTATTTGTAAGAGGAGAAACACTAGGATGAGCTTTCTCTGCAGGCTTCTGAAGAAAGGGTCCTTGGGGATCAGAAACTGAGCAAGTGTTAGGAGACTAGCCTTTCTCTGCCCAGGCAGGCAATGGGAAAGTGGCAACCTGCACAGAAACTATTCCAAAAGAGAATGATTACATTGCTACAAAGTAAAACCTACACAGGGCAGGTGGCTGAAAGTGCTGTAGCTCCAATTTCCCCTAAACCAAGAGCTCATGATTTGGATTCTTCAGGCCCCCACTACAGCACCCCACCTAGAGAACTGGGAGCTAAATTTTCAAATCCTCAGTATGACCTATCTTATACAGACATTGCTCTGATTAGCCCATGCAAGTAATTCAGACTAGAGTGAGAGTGACTGATAGAAAATAGTTTACAATTTAAATGAAATGCTAGGAAACCTAGAGAAATCTCTGATTGGTGGAATATGAGGCAAATCTTTGAGGTATGGGTGCCTTTCCCCTTAAGGCTTCTGTACCCTAACAGTAAACTAATAGTCAACAATGTTGGCTGCAGGGACTGGCTGCCTGGGTAACTTGCCATTTCTGTTTTTGGATATCTGTCAACTCTTCTGTGTTGGACTCTTTCCATCAACTCAGAGTGTTGTGTGTCTTTCCTGGAACCCGAGCAGGTGACCACATCTCTAGGGGACACCGTTTCTCTCTGGAAGCCCTTTTCCTTTGTGGACTCACACGACACTGTCTTCCCTCCTCCCTCTGCAGGTTCCGATGAGGAGTACATTTACATGAACAAAGTGACGGTCCACAAGGAACAGAATGCTGAGCCCCAGGACAAAGGTATGGGTGCTGGGGCTGCTGGTGGCCTGGCTAGTCCCCAGGGGAGGGGAAGGTACGAGCCGTGGTCCTGTCCCACCCTACCTTCCGCCCAGCCAGCACCACAGACAGGCCCGGTGTGGAGGTATTTTTGGAAGTCACATTTTGGTTGATGGTATTTTGGGTTGACGTATTTTGAGATGTTTCACTGGGCCACCTCCTTGCCTCTTAAAGGTCTCGCATCCCCTTGCTGGATAAGGAATCTGTTCCTAAGATCTCTCAGCTTTCCCCGGCCTCATCCCAGGAACAGGAAGTCATAATTCAAATGTTTTAAGAAAGCAGCTGTGGAGGGTGCTGATCCCACAGTGCCCACTTTATGTCCTTTGATAGAAGGCTGGATATTACGTGTGTGTTTGGGGACCCTGGGCATCAGGGGGTATGGTGATGTCAGCAACTGCCTTACTATTAAAGGTTTTTTCAAAAGGGCTCTTTTTGGCAGAATGTTTTATCTTCCATTGGAAGAACACAGTGTGTCTTCCACACTGTCTTAGCCTCCACCCTGGTATATTCGCTAGTTTTCCCTGAAAACCTTCAGGACTGGGGCTGGCAGAGCCCAGGGAGATGCCAAGGACTGCAGGGCTGCCTACTTGTAGAAAAGGGACAGTTAGAAGCCCCGTCTCTCAGCTGTCTGTTCCTCAAATGCAAAGGCTTAGAGAGAGGTGGAGACACAGCTTCCTAAAACCCTCAGTCCTATTCAAAGCTTGGTTTCAAACCATTAGCCACCAAAGCTCGGAGGTCAGATCTCCATGAGCCTGTCTGTCCCAGGGGCCTGCGCCGCCAACCAAAGTGGTCAGGCATGGAAGAGCCTTTGGTGCCTTTTCCTTAAAAGTGCACGGGGGGTTGGTGGTCAAGTTCTTCACTGTGGCTTTTCCACCTCCGTCCCCACGGCCAAGCCTGGGGCTCAGCAGATCCCATCCGCATGGAAGCAGCCACAGTGCCTGGAGCCGCTGGCCTTCCGGCTAAACTGCGGGAAGGAATGAGCAGTAATCACAGGGTCAGAGCTGAGAGTGGCTTAATATAGTGACCACAGGGCACCTCCTCTGCTCCCCGAAGCCCTGTGGCTAGGCCATTTTTGACACGGGGCAGGTGGAGGAGAGGGTGCGGAGCCTGCCAGAAACCCAGGCCAGCCCCTTCTGCTGAGAAATCTGTGGTGGAGGCACCACTGCACCCTATTCTCGGAGGAAAAAACCATGTTGGCTGCAGGGACTGGCCGCCTGGGTAATTAACACCTGCCCAAATAGAACGCGGGCACCCGTGACCAGACATTCCTGGGTAATGAGAGCCTGCTGTGAGGCTGGGCGCCCCTCACCGAAGCCTTCTCCCGCTTGCTGCCCACAGAGCCGGAGGAGCAGAACCCACTGACCAACGGGGAGCCCCGCCAGCACTCCACGGCCCCGCAGAAGAGTCTTCCGGACCTCCCGCCCCCCAAGATCGTAAGTGTGGGTCCAGGACCCCTGATTTCCCCACCATGAACTTCCAGTTGCTTTCACAGGTTATCAGTCCACCAAGTGCCTGGCCTTTTCTGAGTGCCTACTGTGTGTCGGGCATGGAGCAAGGCGCTGGGAGAGGCAGAGCAAAAGGAAGCCTGTCTGCAGATGACATTATTGGCTCAGGGCCTCAGTGCTAGGGGGCTAAAGGTAACAGAAGTGGGAGATGAGGAGCAGCACCGTTAGCAAGTGCCACGATGTGTCCGAGCCACGACAGGCCCTTCACCCGGCACCATGTGGGGCCATGTCTGGAATGGCCGCCAACTCGGGCCACGGTGAACTTTTAGAATTGTCAGTCACAGCACACTGCACTTCCTGCTGGGAACCTGCCAGGAGCAGGAGCTCTCATCAAACTTAGGAAAAAACATCCACGCTTCTTAACACGGCCCCAGGGCGTACCTGGAGTGGCCCAGCTGCACCTCCGGCCTCCGGGCAGGTGCTCCTCCCGGCCTCCCTTCTGTTGCTGGACCGCGCCACCTGCTCGGCCTTGCCGCAGGGGCTCGGCACTTCCTGGGCCGGGGTCCTCAGTGGCTGCTGCCTCCTCGTCTCTCAGACAGACTTCCCCCGACCTGCCTACGCCAGGCATCCCACGTCCATCCCGCCCCAGGGACTGCCTGTCCCACTGTCCAGTTACCACCTCCATGGCACTTGCCACCACGGAGGACATGCTCTTGTGTGTTATTTGTCTCCTAGGCCAGATATAAGCTTTCTAGGACAGGGACTGTGTCTCTTGTTTAGTGCCTAATGGTCTGTATCTGCATAGGGAGCCACACACATGTGGATGGGTGGAAGGAAGGAAGGAAGGAAAAGAGGAAAGAAGGGAGGGAGGGAGGGAGGGAGGGAGGAGGGAGGGAAGTGGGGAGGGAGGAAGGGAGGGAGGATAATGGATGGATTTATGGAATCACAGGCCTGGGTTCAGAGCCCAGCTCTGCCAGGTACTAACTCTTTGACATTGAGCAAGTTACTAAGGCCTCTGGCTCTTGTTTCCTGGTATTTAAATGAAAGGAATGTGACCATCTCTCCAAAAAAAGCGTTTATTCAGTGAGCTAAGGCTGTACGTTAGTGTTCAGAGCAGTAAGGAGTAGTGTTACGTTTTATGGGCGAGGAGCCTGGAATCAGCGGGTTTACACGTCTGAATGTCACACAGCCTCCAAGGTGGCAGAGCCAGCATTTGAACCCGGGTTCTTTCTTCTAAAGGATCAGGGTGGCGGGCTCCCTCACAAGGTAGGAGGTGAGAGTGGGAAGGGCTTCTGTGGGGCAGGGGTTCCGGGGGGTCAGCACTAGCAGGAAACCGTGCGACTCCATGGGTGCTGAGTTCCCACCAAGCCATCCATCACCGAGGTCTGTGGGCTGAGGTCACCTCGGAGGCGATCTCCACCCCAGTCCAGCCCCCCTCCATTCCTGTCTTCCTGAGGGGCAGCAGGCGTGCTCAAGCTGCCCTCCTGTGGCCACACTGGGGGAACCTGGAGTGCCCGGGACCACCCCCCACCGCACGAGGCCCCTTGAGTTGGGTGACGGCAGGTAGAGACTCTCCATCTCAGGCCGGGTGTGACTGGTGGGCTGAGCCCGAGTCCCTGGGTGTCCCCGCTATGCTGACAACTCTGGTGGGAGCCACACTGTGAGCTGCCCCCAGGCATGGTCCTCCCCACCGCCCGTCAGGGGGTGCCCATGTTTGCCAGTTTTTCATGTGAAGAGACAGCACTCGGGGAGGTCACACAGCTGGGCCCCATCCCTGCCCTGGGCGGCGATTTGAACGCAGGTTCCCGCTGTCCGGGCCTCTCTGCAGCTTCCGGACTGAAGCTGGCCTTTTTAGCAGAGGGAAGGCATTAGTGCCGCTCCTTCCAGAAAGCTCCCCGTCGCTCTCTGCCCAGCACTCGGGGAAGATGGCACATGCCCTCCGCTCCCTGCAACTGCTGCTGGCTGCAGCCCCGCGGGAGATGCTGCAGGTTCTGGTGTGTCCCTGCGCCCACTCGCTGGGTGGTCTCAGGGGAGAGGTGGCCCCTCCGAGCCTGGGCAGGGGAATTCAGCATCTAACTTCTGACCCAGGGCTTTTGGCTTTTGGGCAGTGGAAGTGCCATTGCTGGCCCCGCCTGGGGCAGCAGCTTGCGGGGCCACACCTGGTTGGAGGGTTCACTCCCCGGACGGAGTCTCATCTCACAGGCAGCGAGTGCCGTGTGGGCTGGCTCACCCTGGAAACCTGCGCTCACACACGGGCGGGGTGCTGAGAGGCCCAGGGTCTGGGGAGGGGCTGTGGTCACACACCTGTGAGGTCCCATGAGTCCCAGTAGCCCTGGAGCTCCTGGCACTGGCTTTTACTCTTCCTTCCCCGGCCGTCCCCTGGGCCGTGGGTCCAGGCCCGGGGCTGGCCAGGAGGGGCAGAGACCCCGGATTACGCGGCCACCCTCTTTTTTACTCCACATCCAGAAGCTCCCTGGGGTGGGGCTGGATGCCCAGGACAGAACTAGGAGGAACCGTGAAAAGGGAGTTTTAATCAGCATCCCTGGTCCTTCTCAGCAGAGACATTCCACACGGAGGGAAGACTGTAAAGTCAGCCGCTTTGCTGGAAATCTCCCCTGGGCCTGGAGTCTGTCCACAGGAACAACTACCGCGGGGATTGTGTTACTCTTGGGTGGTGAGCGTGTCCCCGGCTCCAGCACCGGGGTTGTCTCCAGCACTGGCAGAGCCTCTCCTGGCCCGCAGCGGCCCTGCCTCTCACATCCCAGCCCCGGGGCCTGGGCAGCAGCAGCAGTTCAGGAGTGTGAGTTCGAAGTGGCCCTCTCCCGACGTAGAAAGCCACAACCCTCCCCACCCTGACCCCAGAGCTTCAGGTGCCATGGTGGCTGGTCTGCCTGAATGACCAGCCCCAGGCTTGCTAGTGGCCGTGGCAGAAGCTGGATGTCTGCCTGGAGTCCTCCGTGTCTCTGCCTGGGTCAGGAGTGTGGCCTCTGTCCCAGGCTCAGGATGTCCTGATTCTGTCTCTCATGGCTCGGGTCGCCCTCCATTCCTCCCCCCACCCCCCCAGAGTCCGTGGACAGCAGACCTGACCAGCAGTGGAAGGGTCAGCCAGGGGTTTGGGGCCACTCCGTGGGTGTGGCCGGTGACTCAGACAGCTGTGGCACTTCCAGGCCGCTGACGGCACAGCCAGGTGCTGTGGTCACTCAGCAGAAACAGATGTTTGCTGGCACTGTTGATGCTCCTGGCTCGCACGGCTGTCTCCACCCCATGTCCCCTTAGAGCCCCAAACACGCATTGCTGCTGGTTTTAAGTGAGTTGCTCTGTGTGTGTCGGGGTGGGGAGGGGGGGCGCTGGGGGGAGACAGGGGGAGCAGCTTCCTGCACAAAGGACATCGTCTTGTCCAGTCTGGGGACCCCTGCCCAGGAACCTTCCGCAGTGCACCCTGGGGCAAGTTGCTCAGACCTGCGGGGCTGCCTTAGGTCACCTGGGCCACCCCTTCCGCCCCCATCTAAGTCAGAATTAGCAAACGCCAGCCCCCTGGCCAAATCCACAGCCGCCCACTTTCTTTGTAAGGCCAGTTTTTTTCCTGGAACACGGTCACACTTACTGAGTTTGTGTCATCTCTGGATACTTTTGCACTGTGTCAGCTGACTTGAGTAGCCAAGATCGTTGACCTTGTGCAGCCTGTAGATCCCGAAAGTATTCACTGTTTGGCCCTTGACTGAAGGAGCCTGCCGACCTCTGACCAGGCCTGCCGGGCTGGGTGGCGTTCTCTCCTCTCGCTGCCTGTGACCCTTCAGAAAGTTATTTCAGGTTCAGAAATCACATCTCTTCTGTATCTGCATCTCAGATGCATAATCATCCCTGCTGTAATGATGATGATTAAGGTAGAAGTTCTTCATTCTTAGCCCTGAGAAGTGAGGATCTCTCGCCCCTTTGACCGCTGATCTAGGCCATTGTCTCTGTGTGTAATAATGTGACTGTCTTTGGAACTGCGTAAGTTATTTTATCTTCTAACTGGACCCCGGGCCTTGTCTTTTGCCTGGCCGGGTTAAGACCAGAGACTGCCTTCTCTAAAGAGGCAGAGCTCGGTGGAAGTCTGGTCAAACCCAGCGTCTCCTGTCTCCCCAGGGAACCTCTGTTCCTCTGCCATCAAACGTGTGCGTGGGCAGCTTTTCTCCCTCTGCATGGTATTTTTACATATTACTGTTTAGGTTAGTGGAAGCTGTTACTTACTGAGTATTTAATAATGCTGAGGCCAGTTGAATCCTCACAACAAGCACCTCGGAAAGGTGTTCCTACTCTCTTTCCCCGTTTTGCAGTGGAAGGACTGATACCCAGAGAGGTCAAGTCAGTTGCCCAGAGTCACACAGCTCAACTGTGCCAGTGTCAGGATTCAAACCCCAGGTGCGGAGGTCGGATTCCTACCACTGCCCTATTTATACTGCCTCTCTATATATGTCTATTTACAGGTGATTTTACAGTGAGAGGCTTGGACAGATACTCCCTGGTGCCCAACCCCCTGTCCCCAGCAGGGCAGTTGGGCCCTCGTGGTGGTAACGCCAGGACGAGCTCCCTTTGTTCTGGCCCCATCGCAGGGGGCGGTCTGCTGCCAGACCTTGGAGCTCTGAGCCCCTCTCCAGATGGGATCCACCCCCTCACCACGAGAAGGGCCCCGGCACCACTCAGTGGGAGTGGAGGCTGGAGCGGGAGGCCCGGCTAGCTCAGGAAGCGTGGTGGGCCCCAGGACCCACGTGCAGAGACCTTGCTCCTGCCCAGGGGAGAGGACATTGTCCCCTCAGAGAAGCTGGCTCTCACAGAACCACAGCTGCGTCTCTTGAGCAGCCGCTTCTCAGGCTGACCGAGGGGCAGAGACATCTGGCCAGGCTCCTGGCAGCAAAGGTACAGGGCCAGCCACTAGCAGCTACCGATGACGTACACCGTGTGCAAGGCACCGGCCGCAAGGAAGGAGCGTGGCCAGAGGTGCACCTGCAGCCGAGCCTCTGCAGCAGCTGGTCTGCTCAGGAAATGAACAGATTATTCTGTTCCCTCCTGCGTGCTGGGTGTCACACCTGCTGGGGTGCAGGCTGTTCACAGCCTGCCTGTGGGACTCACATCAGCTTTCTTGATGTGAGGCCAGATAATGTTAAAAGCGTCCCATGTGAGACCCAGCTTGTGGCCTGTCCTCTCCCGCCCCTTTCCTGTGGTCCTGTCTCCGTTTGGCAGGCAGCAAGCCGGGAACCGGGCTCCTGCAGACTCCTGGGTTACAGAGACCCCAGACAGTGACGACCACCGCCTCCTTGTATCTGATATGGGCGAGGCCCTGCAAAAACCCTATTGCGTTTTCTCTTACTGAATCCTCAGACGACCCCAGTACTATTCTTATTTTTTTTTACAGAGATGGGGAGTGGGGCCCTGAGAGGCTGTCACAGACCTGCAGTTAAATATACAGAGTCCTAAAGCCTGGGCTCAAACCCAGTTACATTCCCTCCGGAGTCCCTGCAAGTGGACTTCCGATGCCCGGCCGCACAGGACTGGGCCCGGGGAGCACGGTGTTGGTGCAGCAGCTGCAGCATTACTCTGCCCCGCAGGAAGCTGGGAGGGGAGACTCTCGCAGCCTGTGCTAAGTACCATTCCACAGGGACCTGGGGACCGGAGCCCAGGCTGGCTGTCTGGGCCCTGTGGGGGTCCTTCCTTTGGCTGCCTCCTCTTTGAGGTGCCCCCCTTTACCTCAAGGGCCTTCCTCTGCTGTCACTTGGAACTTCCCCACAGGCCCAGGCCTGCCCCTGGGGTGGACTTCTCAAAACCAGGAGTGGAAAGGCACTTCAGGCCATTTCCGAGCTCAGCTCATTATGAATATTCCCTCGGACCCCCGCAAGGAGTTCATGGTTCAGACAGAACTGGAGACTCATGTGGGTGGGTGCTTCTCCGTTTATGACCTGTCACAGCGGCTGTCATGCAACCAGCTCGCTCTTGTGTCTCCCCTGCATTGCTTGGAAGATTAGCTTCATAGTCTGGTGCCCGTTTGACAAGTGGAATAATGGAGGAACAGGGATGGTTTCACGCTCCGTGCTTTGCAACAGTTGAATATGTTTTTTATTCTATTTAAATTGTGCTCGTCCCACCCCCGTGCCACACTAGAACCTAGGGTTGTCTTTGAGACTCAGCTCGAAGGGCCTGTCGTCTGAGCATCCTTCCTTGGTCCTAAATGTTCCTCACACCCTCCTGGTTCCCACAGAACTTTGACCTTGACCTTGTCTATTATAGCATTATTCACGATGCACTTGATCAGGAGCCGTGAATGTTCAGTGGCTAGTTACCGTATTTTGCCATGTATAATGCACACTTTTTTTGCCCCAATTTTTGAGGGAAAAATAGGGATGCACATCATATATGGGCACAATGAGTACATACCATGGGTGTAATAATGGGTATGATAATCCCATCGATAATGCGCATAAAAACTTGGGTGTGCATTATACATGGCAAAATACAGCTGAGTCTTTCTTAGCACCGACCGTCTGGATGCGTCCTTCGCAGCTGGTATGCGGGAGCCATCCAGTAGTTGCTGAATGAATGATTGAGCTTATGATGGTAAAAGTGTCTAAAGCCTTAGAGACCTGTTCATCTTCCCCCAGGCGCCTCTGATTAGCCCTTGCCTTTTCAGAAAGCGTATTCTATTTCAAAGCCATGACAGCCACGCCAGCAGCCCGACACTGTCTAGACTTGGTGTGTGTTCTGTGTCACTGGCGTGACGGTATTTGGTGTGTGTGTTGGGAATCCGAGCCCCATGTTGCAGGGGAGAAAGCCGAGGCTCCAGGAAGTTAAGGACCACGCCCTCAGCCCTTCGAGGGGTGCAGTGCGGACACCGTAGGCGGGGCCCCAGTGCTCCGTGTCCTCCCTCCCAGCTAGCTGCCAGTCCCGCTGGGCGTGTTTTCCTCTGGACTTCCTCCTCCTCCTACCCAAAGGGCTAATTCCAAGTTGTTGCCAGTGCATCGTATCTAAAGAATGTTTGTTTCATTTGTTCATACCACAGAGTCCAGAACGGAAACAGCTCTCCATCCCAAAGACCGAGTCTCCGGAGGGTTACTACGAAGAGGCCGAGCCATATGATGTGTCCCTCAACGGTACATGCCGGGGCCAGGGCTGGGGCTCGGAGGGGGCCCGAGCACTTCCCGCAGAGGTGCTGGTGCTGGAAGCAGACTGGCAGCCGGGACTGCTGTTACCAGCGAGCGTTGGCCAAGCTGAGAATTGGCCACAGAGCACTGAGCTTCCTGTTCTGCTGGGGAGCTGAGACCTACCGCAGACCCAGCCCGCCTGCAAGGAGGGGTCGGTCTGGTCCACAGGAGCTGGCTTATGTGCCTGATTCTCCCTGTGTTCCCGCCTGGGTGTGGCTGGATTGGGCACAGAAATGTGTCAGGACACAGGTGTGCTGCCGAAGGGGCCCCAGGCCCTCAGGAGCCAGGGCAATGTGGCCAGGCCGAGCCCGAGCCCAGTCCCCAGGGCTCTCTCACTGGACCAGGAGTTACTGGCTGGCCCCTACGTGCCAAGCACACTTCCAGGAGTCGGGAACTCGGGGGGCCAGACAGCTCAGCAGGAAGACAAGAAAGAAGCATGGGGTGTGTTGGGAGATGATGAAAATGGAAAGCAGCGGAGGCTGGGGTTTCAGCGGGAGGGGGCTGTGATGCTTTAGACAGGGAAGGCCTCTCTGATCGCATGACGGGCAGTGAAGTGGGAAGTGGATGGGGCAGAAAACGGCCGGAAAAGCTTTCCTGACAGCACAGCACGTGCAAAGGCCCTGAGGCAGGGGAGCTCTTGGCATGTCTGAGGACTAGCAAGGAGGCCCGAGGAGCAGGAGCAGGTGAGGTGGGGGGCGGGGAGAAGCGGGGGGTGGGGACGCCAGAGTCAGCGGCAGACCATGGTGAGGACTGACTTCTCTCCGAATGAGACTGGAGGGTCACTCAGCAGCTGATCTGGGTGTTTGAAGGCTCGTCTGTGCTATGGGGCGGGGCTCCCACTGGGGCCGTCTGTCCTTGGCCAGTGGTTCTCAGCTTGAGGGAGTCACATCAGCAATGTTCTAGGCGTAGGAACTCTTTAACCTGGAAAGGCCCCAAAGGTTCTGGAAGAAGGAGATGGTCGTGACCTCCTCTAGGCCGCCGGACTCTGGTCCTCCCACTGTCCCCTTCTTACCTCCTTCCCTTTCCTTCCTCTGTAAGGGGAAGGTCTTTGGACGCATGGAGCCATGTGCAGATGTGCAAGACAAGGGTCCGTCCCTGCTGAGGGGACGAACTGACAGGGGCGTTGTTGGTTCCATAGAGAGTGGGACCGGGACCGGGGGTGGGACGGGACCTGTCGCTTGGAGGCAGGTCAGAGGAGCCTTCTCTGCCTTCAAACTTCACCTGCTGCCCTCGGCCCAAGGAACTGCGTGGGAGGTAAGGACCTGTTTTGGTCCGAGGTTATTTTCTGCTAAGAAGCTGGCTTGGTGGGCAGAGGTCACTTGGCTTGAATTCACTGAGTATATGAGATGTTTTGGGGTCGCCAGCCAGGCTGTGATTTCAGGGCAAAGCTGAGGGTGTGGCAGCTGTCTGGCCGTGTCTGGAAGGAGGAAGAAGTGACTCACCGTGGTGGGCACCTCACCTCCATAGCACCTGAAGCGCAGGGCGCTCTCTCAGGTGTGGCCTGTGCCAGCTGGGGCCTGCCTCCCAGACGCTCCCTGGAGCCTCTCTGTGGGGCAGACACCACGTCCCGACACAAACAAGTGCTCGGAAGGACCTACTGCTTGGTGTCCGTCTCTGGACTGCGAATGCATACCGGGTGTCGTCCCCAAGGCAGCAAGGGGGTGAGAAGATGCCAGATTGCCTCTCCTCTCCTGCCAGGACAAGGACCAGGGGGGATGGGGGGAGAGCTGGCCACACCTCCCACGCAGAGGTGGCTTTCCTTGTGATAGGAGCCAGCCCGCTCTCAGCTCCTGTCTGTCGTCCCCACACCTGTTTGAACAGTGAGACGTACAGGTCACGAGAGGAGCAGCGGTCGTTGGCCCGCTGTGATTTTGCTGACTTCCCGCCAAGGACCCCTGTCTTGATTTCTCGTCCTGCTGTGTCAGCACCGTCCCCACACTGCCGCCCGGGGTCAGAGTCCTCTCTCCCAGTAAAACTTCCGGAAGCACCCTGATGGCCCAGGCAGCGGATAAGAGTGTCTGACCCGCTTGCCCAAGACCTCAGCTCCTTCTCTGATGATGTCTGCTGCTGGGGCGACAGCTGCTCTGGCAGGTCACCCCCTTTCAGTTCATGGGAACGCAGTACCAGTCTGCTTCCCATGCACGGGCAGCTCAGCGTGGTGCTACTGGCCTGCAGGTGGTGCGGGCGCCCAGGCTCCTTCCAGCGTGGGCTCGGCCACCCTCTGAGGCCACAGAATCCTCTGTGAAGAGAGAGCAGAGAACTCCTGTGTGCTTCTTACATGCGACAGCCACAAGCGACATGCACCCACCTGCACGCCACTGGGGCGAGTCGTCACGTGGTCGTCTCTGCATGCGAAGGGGCTGGGACGTGAAGTCCTCGGCCGGGCGGGGCCTCTCCGGACAAGCCCGCGCCTCCAGCGGGAAAGCACTAACACCTGGCGGTGGGCAGCCACTCCTCCTCACCTGGGTGCCTCCCGGTGTCTCTCTCCTGGGGCTGTCCCCTTCGTCTTGTGTCTAGCTTGCCTTTGTCTGTGCTTCTGGATTCCACACAGGTCCTTCTGGCAGAGGTCTCCCCACTGGAGTCCCCAGATGGGTGCAGGTGCCCGAAGGAGTCATTTACGCCACCATCACCTTGGGTACTGCTGGTCCCCAGAGCTGCAATGCCCGTGACTCTGCGCCTGCTGCCTGGCTCTCAGGAACGGGGCGCATGTCCCAAGCGTGGCCACTGCTCTCTTCCTGTCCTCCTGCCTGGCTCCTGCATGCCATGTGTCACCCTGCCACACCCCCCGCCTGCGGCGTCCAATCACGAGGCTGAAGGAACTCACTGTTGCTTGGTGGCTCTGTCCCCTGTGCCCGAGGTCAGGTTACAGCACACAGTGGGGACTGCAGACGTGGGGACCGAGTTACTTGTCATCCCTGCCTTTCACCTCTGTTCACTCCGCGACCCCTAGAAGCCACGTTTCTGCTGTAAAAATGCCCCCCATTCACGGCAGTGCTGTGATTGCTTTCAGGGAGAAATAAAGTTAATACACTTGCCCTAAATTTCCTCCAAGCTGCTCCGGGAAGAAATCGATGGGCTGTTTCTTCCCAGTCAGCTTCCCCTCGGCCCTGGAGGGGGCCGGGCAGGTGCTGGATTTCTCCTCGGAACAAACACGTGGGGCAGCCCCAGAAGCGCAGAACAGCAAGGGGCTGGGCCGCTTTCCTCACACCGAACCCCGTAGCCTCCCACATTAATTTTTTCGGATTTTGTTTATTTATTTTTAGAGGGGAAGGGAGGGAGAGAAACATCAGTGCGTGGTTGCCTCTGGCACGCCCCCTACCAGGGAACCTGGCCTGAAACCCAGTCATGTGTCCTGACTGGGAATCGAACCAGCGACCCTTCAGTTTGCAGGCCTGCGCTCAATCCACTGAGCCACACCAGCCAGGGCCCACATTAATTTTTGTTACCGAAGGAGAAGGTGTCCCAGTGACATTGCCTCTCTCTTCTTACTTCACTTCCTGTACAGGTGACAACAGTCCTGACAGTGAGGCCTTTTCAAAATATATGCCCCCGCCACCTCAGATCAACTACTCTGAATTCTCCCTGCTGGCGTTCGGTCCCGATCCACGCCCCTCTTACAATGTCAAGTGCGCCTTCTCGCTCCCCGTCACAGTCCCCAAGTGCGCTGAGCTCCAGAACAGTCTTCAGACTTCCCACTGATGGTCGCTGCGTGTGCAGCTCGAACCATACTCTCCCCCATCCTCTCCTGCTGACTGCTAGATTGCTTGAGTGAATATCTTAATGCATGTAACCTTCCCCCCTTCCTTCCTTTTTGAGAAGCTAGTTTCCGAAGATAAACTGCCAGGACCGGGATTACTGGGTCGAAGGGCATGGGTGTTTTTACGGCCCTTGAATCAACAGGCTGCCAGACTCTTTCCTGAGGGCCTCGTGTTCACTGCCGTGACCGCCAGCAGTAGGAGAGTTCAGGGCCCCCCGCTGGGCAGCGCCGCTGTTTCCAGCCTTTGCTTACTTGACAGGTACAAAATTTAGAAGCATGGAAACAACCTAGAGCACATTTTCATTGGCACCGTAGCTCAAATAACTGTGGCAGTGGCTTCGTTCCATTTCCTATATTCAAATTCAAAGGTGGCTGTTTTCTTGGGATGCAGATACAGGAACCTAGCCATGCAGGTAACAGAAGGAAGGGAAGTCAGGGGCCCAAGACATGTTTCTTTCCTGAAGGGTGTCATGGGGGAGGAGAGAGGATTCACCTGCCCTGACTCCAGGAGACAGAACATGTCTGTAGAAGTCATAGGGAAGTAGATGATGGGCCCGCTTTCTCACTGTCAGGTCTGCTAAGTAATGGAAGCAATTGTATGGTAGTGAGCTCCCTGTCCATTCAGGAATTCAAGGAGAGGCTGGAGCAGCATCAAGGTTACAATAGACAGGATTCCTGTGCTGGGCCGTGGTTTGGACCAGGGATCCTGGTGTTCTCTGTGTTCTGCTTCTTGGGGTTTTTTTTTTTTTTTTTTTTTATTGAAACTTCCTTTTCTCTTCACCTAGTTTTTGTTTCAGCCTCCAGTAATGCCTGGAGAACAGAACAGGTCTTGCAGGGTAGAGGGGGCAGGCACTGAGGCATGTGGGGTGTGCCTAGATTTGGGTCCCGTTTGTGCCTGGTGAGTCTTGGGAGTCTTTGGAACAGAAAGCAGACTTGAGGTTGGCCCGTCGCCCAGGGGTGGAGGAAGCGTGTGAGCTGGGGGACAGGCAGGGGGCGCAGAGCTCGGGCAGGGAGGTTTTTGGTGGGAGGGAAAGAGAACGAGCGCAGTCCGTGGAGCCTGGAGATGGATTTTTTTAAAGGTTATGACTAGGAGGGGGGCACCGAGGAATGAATGGCAAGACGGCCCCTGCCCCCGAAAGCCATTTCCTGCCATGGTTTATTTTGCCTTTGATTTCCCTGGAGCCACACCCCCACCCGACTCCTAGCACAGACCCAGGGGTGGACCAGGCCCAGCCGGGCAGGCGGCTGGCCACGTGCCTGGCTCTGGGCTCAGATGGTGACCCCTTCCCTCTGGCCGCCTAGAATGACCGAGCGCCAGGCTCAGGAAGACCCTCACCCCACCGCTCATCCTTCCAGCGAAGAAGCAGAGGCCCCGAGCGGGGACCTGGCCTTCCCCAGAGCCAGCAGTCAGTCCGTCAGAGGGCAGTGTCTTCTCGGGTGTCTCTGGAATCGGAGATGACAGGATTAGAGGAGGAAAAGGGAAAGACTTCTGGTTTTAAGTTATTGGTGTATGTGGCCAGAGACAGTGATATCCCAGAAGCTTTGCTGAGAGGGGTGACATCCCAGAAGCTTTGCCTGGGTCTGTGGTCGGCAGCTGCGGGGCTGGTTCAAGGTCATAGAGAGGAAGGTGGATGGGGCCTGGGGGCCAGTGGCTGCTCCTGCCTGCTGCCTGCTCCCCTCCCTTCTGAACAGACGAGCATGTTCGGGAGCATCCGCTGCCCTGCCCTGCCCTGCCCGGCAGGGACACGGGGATGTGACCAAGCGGGTCTGCCTTGCAGAGGACGGCGAGGCCGTGAGCAGCTCCTACGAGTCCTACGACGAGGACGAGAGCAGCAAGGGCAAGTCGGCCCCCCACCAGTGGCCGTCTCCCGAGGCCAGCATCGAGCTCATGCGTGACGCCCGCATCTGCGCCTTCCTGTGGC
The DNA here is from genome assembly GCF_019186645.2 of Phyllostomus hastatus. Lineage (NCBI taxonomy): Eukaryota > Metazoa > Chordata > Mammalia > Chiroptera > Phyllostomidae > Phyllostomus > Phyllostomus hastatus. The sequence goes on along the minus strand of NW_025334004.1, from coordinate 23,570,796 downwards.
GCAAGAAGTGGCTGGGGCAGTGGGCCAAGCAGCTCTGCGTCATCAAGGACACCAGACTCCTGGTCAGTTGGTCTCTTGTCGTGTTCTGGTCTCTTTTTTTGGCGGGGGGGGGGGGAGGGGAGGGGGGCAGGGAGCGAGGGGGGAGGAGGGGATGGTCCCTAATACCAGGTGGTTAGATCCTTTTATATCAGATTTCCATCGCTCCCTAACTCTGAAATTGTATGTACAATTCTGCAGGCGTGAACGAATATTCTTTTTTTTTTTAATTTGTTTTCTATGGTTTATTGCCTCCCAAATTAATTAAATCTAAATCTGATCAACCTTCTAGGAATGTGCCTTTTCTGAACTAGAAAAGTCTAGTTGTTTTCCTTAGACTCTCAGAGGGGGACTGTGGTAACCACCTCCCCTCCATCCCTTCCCATGCCACCCCCCTTTTTCCCAGGGGCCTTCTTGTCGCCTGGTCTGAGAGCCTGTTCTTGCTCCCATCCAGGCCACTGGAGGTTGTGGGTGGAGCCCCCTGCCCCGCCCCAGCTCTGACTGCTGTCTTCATGCGGCGTGAACTCCCAGGTTAGGGGTCTTCTCCGAAGTCACAATAACATTTGCATTACTGAGCCTAAGACCCGTAAAGTTCTGACCACTGCCCTGTTTCCTGTTGTTTTAAGTTAAATTCACAGTCGTATGTCCTGCTCAGAGTGGCATGGCACCCTTGTAAGCGCCCTTCCTTCCCTGGTTACAGGGTGCCCTGCTCTGTGCAGGTGGTCCCCCAGGTGATCCTGTGAGGACCCCCCTTGTCCACCTGAGAAGCCGAGGGGTACGATATTTTCTCCAGTAGGAGAAGAAAGTCCCCTCCTTTCTTTGCTGACGACATCATCTCCCTAACTAAGCAGAGGATAATTCCAGTCCTAATTCCCTACGGACCCCCTCCTGGGGGGAGCTGAGCAAGAAATGAGGTGGGGAGGAGAGATGGGACAAGCGTGTTCCACCCCAGACGCATGAGTGTCGCCCCCGGAGGACACGTCTCAGCAGCCAGCCCAGGCCTGCAGTGAGATGAGAGCTGCCCAGAGAAGCAGGTCCTGGGCATCAGTCCCGGCTGAGGCCGGAGAGGAGGAAGCTGGCGGGGCTCGGAGACAGCCTGCCTGGTCTGACGCTGAGACCGAGCTGCCGATGTCGGAGGTCACGGTTCTGCACTGGCACTGGGGCGTCCGGCCCTTTGGTTCTGCTGGGCGGAGCCCGGCTCCCAGGGGGTCCTGCCATGGATCCTGGCAAGGCCTGGCACCCCTGCAACGCAACCTCTCGTCTCTCTCCCTCCAGTGTTACAAATCCTCCAAGGACCACAGCCCCCAGCTGGACGTGAACCTGCTGGGCAGCAGCGTCGTCCACAAGGAGAAGCAGGTGCGGAAGAAGGAGCACAAGCTGAAGATCACGCCGATGAACGCCGACGTCATCGTCCTGGGCCTGCAGAGCAAGGACCAGGCCGAGCAGTGGCTCCGGGTGAGGAGGGGGCCCCCAGGCGGCTGGGAGGCGGACCTGCTTCCCGCCAGGGCTCCCGGGGTCACAGGGTTGGAGGTGGGGGGGGGGGCTGCAGTTCTGGCTCCCCGGCTTCCCCCAACAGGGATGGATGCCGTCGAGGGTCAGGGTCTGCGATCCGGTTCCCAGAGCCTCCTGCCTTCTGAGCGGCAGCCGTCAGTCTCAGGGAGGTGGGCCGCAGACCCCGCTGCCGCTGCGAGTCCTTCTCGGTCTCCTGGACTTCCGGCTCTGGTTGAAATCGTTTTGTTTTCTGTCTTCTCATGAGCATCACCAGCCTCCTTATTAAAGAACAGACGTGGCTGCCACTTGTTAAGTACCTGCGCCATGGGCCATGCACTTCTCACAAATGTGACCCACTCAACCACGTGTAGGGCACTGAGTCACGTGGATGTCCCCATGTTGGAACGGAGAATAGGGCTAAGAGGGAGGAGGGGCCGATGAAGGTCAGCTGGTGAGTGAGTGGCAGCATCAGGATTCAAACCTAGACCCCTCCGACCGCAGGCCGGTGTTCTGCCTGCACAAACCCTGCCGTGGCCCCCGAAACGAAGCACCTGGGAGGGGCCCGCCTGCCCTGTGTTAAAGATGAGCTTGACAATTCCAGAAGGTGTAAAGTTTGCGCCAAGAAGGGGCCCACAGTTGCAGAGGGATCTCCAAACCCAGCAGGCCCCCTGGGAGGCCGGAGAGAGCCCGAGAGGCCCCCTCCCCACCCTTCCTGCCCCTCCTCCCTCTCCTCCTTCACAGCCACGTGGACGAGTTTTCAGTGCAGGAGCGTCACACCTGCCTCCCTCTGCCATCCCTGCACGTGCACACACGCTTGCATTGTGTGAGTGCCTGCAGACACACACATTCGCATGCACACACGTGCATGTGCACACACACACACACAGATATTGACCTGGACACACGCATGCACACCTGTGTGCCCACACACTGCTCTTCCCCCAGCTCCCAGTGCCGCTCTTCTGAGCGCTTGGGCCCATTTCCCGCCCCCCTCCCCGACTCCAGCCTCTCTCCCCAACTCCCACACCCTCATCCTGAGCCCCATGCTGCCCCCCAGTTTTGCTGGCGGTGTAAAGACAAAAGCACTTTGAGGAGACGCAGCCCGTCCATCAGCCTTCACAGAGAGGCCCTTGCCTCCCTGGTTCGGTAGAGGTGGACTTGGCCGTGAGGGCCTGGCTCCTGAGAGTCTGGACACACTTGCAGCCAGGTGGTTAGCCTCTCCCGTGGGGTCTGGACCAGACGCACCTGTTTGGTCAGATCTGCCTGCCTGCCTGCCTGCCCTGGGCCTCCATGTCCCAGCTCTGCACAATAACACCTGTGCCCACGGGACGGGACAGGTATATATGGCAGCAAATGGGAGATGGTGCGTGTGGGACAAGAGTCCCAGAAAAGGAAGGCACAACTCTCCCAGAGAAGTGGAATCCCCACGCCTTGGAGCCCAGATGCCTGGCCCAGCACGCTCCCCTGGGCAGGCCCCCGCTGGGAGGGTGGCAGTGAACGGGCCTCCTGTTCTGGGCACTCACGCACCAGACCTCACCGCGGCCCCTGGCACAGGCTCGGCCCGGCGCCCTGCAGGTGTGGTGACCGAGGCTCAGACCCAAGGCGTGTCTCAGGAATGAGAAATGCCTTCAGTTTCTCCTTCCCCAGGGCTGTTTTTCCTTTTGTTCTTTGGCTTTTCTGATTTTAACCCCTTTCCATGAACTGCTCTATGTGGAGCCTATAAAAGGAGGGTCTTTGAAATCACTCTTGCTAAGTCTGCATCTCCAAGGGCTTCTGGCTGGACACTGGAGTGTGTTGGTGGCTACCCTGGGCTGTTACTCTCTGGGACTCGCCCAGGTGGCCTCTGGCTTGGAGCACAGGGGTGCTGCTTAGCACGGCCAGAGCCACCTCTGACCTGCGTGTCCCCAGCCTCGGCCCGCAGGGCTGAGGGCTGTCTGCTCTGGCCACCGCCGGGCTTGGTTGTAAAAGCCCCCCGCCAGCCTGTCGATCCCCAGAGCATGTGGCGGCCTGTAGGAGAGAGGGGGGCTAGGGAACAAGCCCATCCCAAAGCCACATGCGGGCCAGGTGTTGGGGGCAGGTGCCTCTCCTCTCTCACCTCTGCCCACTCTCCTGACCTCGAGGGGCCCAGCCTCAGTGAGTTTCGGCCGGGCCGAAGGGCCCCGGGGGCCCAGGCCTCTGCTGACGGCTCTCCTCTCGCCTCAGGTCATCCAGGAGGTGAGCGGCCTGCCTTTCGAAGGGGCGTCTGAGGGAAACGCGTACGGCCCCGACGCCCAGCGCCTGAACTGTCAGAAGGTGAGTTCCTGCTCTGCCCTGGTGTGTGTGTGGGGGGAGGGGGGGGTCAGTTTGAGGCCCTGTTTTCTCCATGAGAATTAAAAGTATAAAACTGGGAGCTTTGTTCTCACATTTCAGCCCAATTAATGAGAAAGGCTATAAGGGCAGGGGCCCCCCAGCTTGCTGGAAAACTAATGAAGGTGACACAGACCGGAAACGCAGTCTCGCTGGGTCGCGGGGGGGGGGGGGGGGCCGGGGGGGGTGCTTTGCTGGGGCAGAGGCACTCTGCCCTCCGTCCTCAGCAGGGAGAGTTATTCTTCCCGGCGCCTTCCTCCCGCTCACTCCCCCGTGGAGGTCCCAGGGCTGGGGGACCCTCTGGGTGTAGACCTGCACCAAAGGGCTCGTTTGGGTGGAGTTTTTGGGCCCCTGCGCAAGGGTCCAAGTCGAGGAAGTCGGGCTGGGTGCCGACCGAGGGGCAGGCCACCCCGTGGGTGGCATTCCACATCCCTGGGTACCTCCTGGGTAGCTGCAGGTAGGTAGGTAGGTAGGTGCCCTGAAGCCTGGGTGTGCTCCGAGCAGCCTGGGGGTCGCTGTATCTCACCTTGGGGTCCCCACCCCTGATGAGGGGGACAGTAGAGGGTACACAGAGGGCTTGAGCAGGGAGGAGGCCCTTGGCTCTTCAGGAAGGCACAGGCCACCCCGTGGAGGGGCACCATGAGTGGCTGAGGAAGGGCTGTGGGGGTTGCCTCTCATGGTTCGGTCATTGACAAGAAACTCAAATCAGAATGGGCGTGGGTTTTCTCCACGTTGGGATGAGAGAGACAAGAGTGTTCCCTGGGCGGGCACATCAGCGCTTGGTCCTGTCGGAAGGCCAGTCCCATGGGTGGGGGTCCCATGGGTGGGGGTCCCATGGCTTACTTTGCAGAGTCTGGAGTAAGCACTCTGGGTCAGGGGACCCTCAGGGATGGAGTGTGAAGGCAGGTCCCCCAGAGGGCCCAGGGGGAAGCCCAGCCCATGTCCCACCAGTGACCTGGCTCCAGGGTGACCCCTAGAGTAATCTATTGTGTTCTCTTAGATTGTGGTCTCCGAGGTCACCATTCCCAGATAAAATCTCCCACCAGTCTCTCTCCCCCACAGCCAGACGCAACTGAGAAGTACCTGTCAGCCCCGGAGTATGGCGGCTCCGTAGATGGCCACCCCGAGGTCCCGGAGACCAAAGATGGTACCAACGCTACTGGCTTTCGGCCCAGGCTGGGGAGGGGAGGGCACCCAGGCTGTGAGACTCGGCTGCGTGGCTCCACCCGGTGGGATTTGACAGCTAATTCCAACCCACCTACCTCCAATTTATAAACTACTTGGGAATACTTTACAGCTGCCAGGTCTAGGGAGAAGGGACAGGTGGCCGACCTGAAGTTCCATGACCTGCGGGGGGGGCAGAACAAGCATCTCCCTTCTGGCTTGCTCGCCCCATTTTAAGAGTCTTGGAGCCCACACAGCCTGTAAAGTTTCTCTAGTGCCGACACATTCTGCAGGAGAAGCTGGTGTGCCCCCTTGAGTGTGCAAATCCAGACACAGCCGACCCTGGGCTGTGGACCCTGTTTGGGGGGAGGAGGAGTCTGTGTGTGGGTGTGTGCACCTGCATCACACACGTGTGTGCAGGGAGCGGCAGGTGCAGTGGGAAGGGGCTTCTGTTTCGTTGCCTCTATCGTAAGGACACGTGGGTAAGCCGCGTGCGATGCTGACGGCGCTCCCTCTCATCTTGACAGTCAAGAAGAAATGTTCTCCTGGCCTCAAGCTGAGCAACCTGATGAACCTGGGCAGGAAGAAGTCTGCCTTGCTGGAGCCTCCAGAGAGGTCCCTCGAAACATCCAGTGAGAGTCGGAACCGCCCCCCGGACCGCGGGACGTGTCCACTGGGCTGCAGCCCGTCTCCGGGAGGGCAGTGCAGAGAAGACAGTGGAGACAGGGGGTTTAGGTCTCGCTGTAACCATTTGCAGGAGTGGGGAGCCTGTGGCTCGGGCTCTGTTTATCTTCACCGCCAGTGGTCCTTTAGGTGTAACCAGACTGTCCCTGGCTGCGGTGCCAGATCTCCTGTGCAGGTGAAGGGTGCTTGACTGCCGTCCTGATGGTCTTTAAAAAATATGTGCATTTGATCCATATTTATGAAGCCTGACAGGCACATGTTACGGAAAGGGGACCGAGCAGATGGAGGACACAGTCCTGAGAACTTACAGCTCAGGAGAGATGGTAGCTTTACATCCATGACCACGTACCTGCTGTCTTAGCAGCTGTTAAGGACTCAGGGGCAGAAAGGACCTTTCCCACTCTGTAGACAGAGATGCTGCCTGGGCCTGGGCCTTGACGAACCAGTAGGGGCTAAATGGGCTGGGATGGCCCCCGGGGGCAGGAGCGAAGACTGAGATGCAGACAGGCGAGACGCACTCAGGGGCTGACAGAGGCCCACATTGCTGGGACAGAGGGTGCGTATGGGTGCTGGTGGGCTCTTAGAGGTCACCGCTACTGCCCTCACTCGGCCTTGAGGAGACCGAGGCCAGGAAAGAGAAAGAGAGACCTTGACCAGAAAGTGTCTTGGGTGAGCCCGCGTGCTGGTGTTCAACCAGGGGCACAGTGCTGTAGCTCTCCCTGGGACCCGGAGGCCATTCCCATCCACTTCCGGCCTCTTACTCACGGAACCACGTCCCAGTGGGTTCATCTCCTGAGCCCCAGTTTGTTCTGTGTTCTGAGGCTGGCCGGGGTGGAAGGGGGAGGCAGCAGACTTTAGAGCCCGCGGCTCCTCCAGCCAAGGCCCCCGGTGGCCTCAGGCCATGATTTCAGGCATGGGAGCCTGGTTCCCGTGAGTCAGTCACTTCAGGAGACGTGGCTGGGTTATTGCTGCAAGTGACTAAGTGGCAGCACATGCCCCTGTCCCCTGTGGCTGGGGGAGGGCCGGCAGGAGCACAGATGCTCTGCTTCCCAGGAATCGGCGTCAGTGCTCACGCCTCTCTCAGCCCCGAGTTCTGGGTGCACACCTCCCCTGGTCCAGAGAATTGTGATGGGCAGGTGGGGGGCCTGCCCAGATGGGCCAGAGGTCCCAGGTCCCGGCCTCCCACCCTCCCACTCTGCTACCGTGTTGGGATGTTCGCGTGGCTCCGAGAAATTCACGATCCCAACTGTGTGGTCAGCCCCGGGTGGGTGGGAAGGCGGCCGTGCATGTTGACCCGGCTGCATGAGCCAACCTATCCCGGGTAAGGTTCCGAGCAACCAACCGCCAAGCCCACAGGGTGGAGAAGGAGCCCACGCTGTAAGGCAGTGCCCCTGGGAAGGTGAGCAGCACCGAGGGAGGGTCCGAAAGACTGGCTCTTCCTCGCCTTTGCAGCCCCAGGGACAAGGCTGCGCTTGACACCTGGTGTCAGCTCCCCAAATGTTCATCTCAGGGCAGGGCTGAACGCAGCACGTGCAGCCACGTGGGAACAGGGGAGGGTTGCCACGTGCGTGTGCCCCCGGCAACCCGTGTGCTGCCCGGAAGGGCGGCTCCCTGGTGGAGAAGCTGCAGGACACAGGCCCTGGTCGCTGGACGTGAACGTGCCAAGTTCTTGCCCTGGAGAAGCATTTGGTTCAGTTGGCGAGGTTGATGTGGGGGCAGAGAGTTTCACTGTTTCCAAACCAAGTGTTCGGAAGGAAGGCAGAGCAGGGAGGGCAGGATCCAGGGAGGGCCGAGGCCAAGTGCATCTGGGAGGCTGGGGAGCCACTGGCCCAGTGGAGGAAGACTTTGCAGGCTGAGATGGAGTGTTCCGAGGATGGCAGGGTGGATGGAGCTGGGCAGCTAAGGCTGTGGAGGCAAGGGGACTGCACCTGCAGTGAGGAGACCCTGCCTGGGGCGAGCCTCCTGCACGTGGCCCATGTGACCGGAGGTGGGCTGCTGCAGGCTGGGCGCCCAGAGCGGTGGAGATGAGGTCTGGGGCAGCTGGTCCTCTGTCCTGTACACGTACAGATGGGCCTGGGGGAGGTCAAGAGGCAACTGACTTCCCTTGGACACACCTTTCCCCAGGAGGGCGATGCTGCTCCACTTCGGGGGTCTCTCAGCATGAAGGAGGGGGAAAGAATATGCTATGGGATTCACAGCCTCTGTGAGTTTCAGGTCTTGGAACAGATTCTGGGGGAAGTGCTAGGAGGCCCAGAGGTGGGGCAGCCACCCAGACCTTCCTGCAGCCGCATCCTCCCCTGCAGGTTACCTGAACGTGCTGGTCAACAGCCAGTGGAAGTCCCGCTGGTGCTCCGTCAGGGACAGTCACCTGCACTTCTACCAGGACCGGAACCGGAGCAAGGTGGCCCAGCAGCCCCTGAGCCTGGTGGGCTGTGAGGTGGTCCCAGACCCGAGCCCGGACCACCTGTACTCCTTCCGCATCCTCCACAACGGCGAGGAGCTGGCCAAGCTGGAGGTACCGTGGGCCCGGGGGTGGCAGGCACGCACGGGGCTGCCAGCAGGCCTGGACTGTTTTTTATTTCCTTTGTTTTGTTTGCCTGAGATTGTTTGCTTTCTCAAAAATTTCCATTCCCTTTCTGACCTCAGGGCGGTTGTGTTATAGGAGTGGACAATGAGCAACTTCCTGTACTTAGGGCAGAAGGGGTATTTATAACTCTGAGCCACTGGAAAACCTTCTGGGGATTCACAGTGGGTTTGATTTAGTTTGTGTACCACCAGGTGCAGCCTGGCATGTAAAAATGATGCCTGTTAGGGCTTATCTGGGGGGGAAGAATCAGGCTTGTGATACAATTACATTTCTCCCACTCCCCACCCTGTCTAATGTGATGTCACATTTGCAAAAATAAAAGGTGGCACAATGCCTTGCACTGAGCTGGGCAGGTCGGAGCCAGAGTTCACACGCCCAGAAGCGCGTGCTTCCCATTCACTCCGGTTCTGCCACCCGGTCCTTTATCCAGGCGGCTTCATCCAAACGTTGCTTCAATACTGCCCTCTAGCGGCCAAGAGATCCATACCCGAGTTGCTTCTCAGGGACGCGAGTTTGTACATCTCTGTCCAGTTAACGAGTTATCTACTCAGTGCAATAACACATGAACAAGAGAGATATGTTCCCTACCCTCATGGAACTTACATTCTAGTATGCAAGTAAGATGTTATTTAATTAATCACCTTGATTCCTTAGTAACCGTTTCTAGAAAGTGGTGGGAGGGAAGGGGGGTTGCTCCTAAGAGCGATGGGAGACCCACTGGGTTTCAAGGGGCGGTGGCATGCTCAGATTTGGATTTTGAGGTGCTCCATCCACCCGCTGTGGGGAGTGGATGGAAAGGGGACAAGGAGGAACATAATGAGACCCAGTAGGAAGCTGTTCCAGTGGCCCAGGGCAGACAGAGTGGGAACAGACACTGGGATGCCCAGGGAACACTGTACTTGAGACACCCACGTGAAAATAAAGGGGGAAGGGGCCAGCTAAGCGTCAGCCTCAGCGCATAGCTGCCTCCCTGGTTCAGAGGCCACAGCACTAAGGTGGTGGAGCTGGGTTGTGCGATGCCCAGGTGGTGGCTGTTTCTCGTCACGAAAACAAACCTGGTTTTTGTGGAATTCCCAGCTTTTTCTCGTTATCGAGGCAAGAGACAACACTGGGATTTTAATAGAAATAACCAGGGGATGTACTTGATCGGAGCGCACTGTGCCCTGGGGGATGCCCAAGCCCCAGTGTTGCTGGCCTTTAGTTCACGGTTTATCAGATTCGTGCTAAATGTAAGGTACTTAAGACATCTGGACTGTTGAACCTATCAACACAAATGAAGTTCAATGTTATTTCTTAGCAAGGCATCCAGGCAGTCTTGTATGGACGGCTGAGGGTGATGCACCAACATGTCCCAGTTCAAAGAGTAGAGGTGTCCACCTAAAATACATGCAATGTTAATAATTCTCTCCTGGCCCAATTAGCCTTCTAGAAATGCATGCATATAAGTCACACGTGACGCCTAGGACAAACGTCCACAGCATCAGTGATGTGGCATCAAGGTATCACCAGTGGCAGATGTTATTTGGGGTCCCTCGTGGAAGAGAGGGAGCATGGTCCTGGCTCTCTGAGGCCTTGTCCAGGGTGGGCAGCAGGACTAGGGGCGCTGTTCCCGCCCAGGGGTGGCAGGAAGGGGTGGCGGGCTGTGCACCGGGCGGCACACCGCAGCCCCGCTCACGCCCCTCCCTGCCTCCCCCCAGGCCAAGTCTTCTGAGGAAATGGGCCACTGGCTGGGCCTGCTGCTCTCCGAGTCAGGCTCCAAGACAGACCCGGAGGAATTCACCTACGACTATGTGGACGCAGACAGGGTTTCCTGTATCGTGAGTGCGGCCAAAAGCTCTCTGCTGTGAGTACCGTGGGCCCTCTGCTCCGCACCCTGCCACGCACAGTCAGGCTTCTAACGCCAGGCCCAGCTGGCCTCTGGTGGCCAGCTGAGCACTCGGGGTCCGCCTGGTGGCCAAAGGGCCACGAGCTGGGCCAGGCCCTGAGCAGCCGCAGCATTCGGCTTAGGTCGGATCGCCTCCCTCCTTACAGCAGCGTCGGCACGTCTCCTGACCCGCCATGGCCCTTGCTGTCGGCTGGGCACATTCCCAAGGACCCTTCTCTGGGTGCACCCTGGAACGGGCAGGGCAGAAGTGCTACCTCCCGCTTTCCAGATGAGCAGACGGGCTCAGTGGGGGAGGAGAGGGCTAGAGCAGGTGGCTGAGGGGCCACCCCTCTGGGGGGACATGAAGCAGGCCCTTTCCTTCTGCACAAAATGGGGCAAGTCTCCGGTCCGTGCTGCCCCATGGGAATCATGAAGATGGAATGAGAAAGGGCTTTGTTGTCGTTGAAGGAGACCCTAAAATGGAGTCCGAAGATGGCAAAAGGATGCTGTGGGGGTGGGGGGTGGTGCTGAAGAAAGGGAAGTTTGGAACCGAGGGCTCCAGTACCGAGGCCCCAGGAGGAGAGGCGGGAGCTGCCCCTGCTGAGCAGCGAGTGAGCGTTCAGAGGAGGCCGGAGCGAGGCCCCAGGGCTCCCGCCCTGCCTTCAGCTTGCTCGGGGCCTCTCGTCCTGAGCTCGCTGAGGCAGACGGCTTTCACCACCCCATCCTCAGCGCTCCTCTCTGTGTCGTGCTGTGTGTCTTCCAGACTGATGCAGAGGAAGTTCTCGGAGCCGAACACGTACATCGACGGGCTGCCCAGCAAAGACCGCCAGGACCTGCTGTATGACGACGTGGAGATGTCAGAGCTGACGGCCGCGGTGAGGATGCGCGTGGGGGCGGCCGGTCCTCCTGCTGCCTGATCTCAGTGCCGGGTCACGTTGGCCCTGAGAGGAGTGGATTCCCAGTCACCTACAGGGCCATGAGTGCGGAAATCTAGGGGCAACCAGTCACCTTTGGTACTGGGCTGGGCAGTCCGCCTGGCCCGGAACTCGTCTGGGTGAACCAGCGGGTTACCTGCCCCAGTCAGGGCCAGGGTGGGGGTGGGGGTGTGCTGTCAGGACTGGCCGCTGAGCAGGTGGGAGCATCGCACTGGCGGGAGGTTCCACGGATCAGACGCTGGATGCTGTGCAGTGCTGGGGCTGCTGTGCATTATCTCATTTAATCCTAACCCTTTTGGAGGGAACTACTGTCACGCTGTCCTCTCACAGATGAGGAAATGAGGTTCAGGAAAGTTAGTGCTATGGCCTGGGTCTCCCACCTTTTGAGTGGCTGATCCAGAACTTGAACCCTGACCTCACCTCCTAACTCCAGCTCAACAAGGGCCTTCCCTGAGGGAGGGTCCCTGCCCACTCCACCCAGGGAGGGCACAGGAAAGCCAAGGCAGGGTGGGTGCTGCCCCTCCGGCCAGGCTGCAGAGGCGATGGTGACAGCCCCCCGCCTCTTCCCACTGCAGGGAGACCCCGAGGAAGCCACCCCTGCCACTGAGGCTCCAAGCGAGCACACCCCTGACCACGTGTACCTGGACCTCACGCCGGTCAAGTCCTTCCTGCACAGCCCGGCAGGCGCCCAGACCCGGGTGTGTTCCCCCACCCCGCCCTGCCCGGACCCTCCTGCCGAGCCTCTCCCTGCAGACCCGGGCCCCGCAGCGGACGAGCCTCTCGTCAAGTCCGCAGAGACCCCCGAGTTGCAGGTACAGGTCGCCCCCCAGCTGGTGAGCCGGCCCCACCTCTCCAGGCCCCTGAGCCAGCTGAGTCGTGTTTGCTTTCTGCAAAAGCAGGTGCAGCAGGAGAGTCCAGAGCCCGAGGAGGCTTCACAGAGAATCACCACAGTCAAAATCCAGACCGAACAGCAAAAAATCTCCTTCCCACCGAGCTGCCCTGACACTTTGGCTGCCTCCCCAGCCGGGGCCAGCGCACCTGTGAAGGACAAGTTGAAGGTGACCCCTGCAGGTACCTGTGCTGGATAAGAGATGTCTTGGGAATAGCTCAGAGAGGGGAAGGGACTCGCCCCAGGTCACACAGTGAGGAAGGTGTGGGCCCCGTCTCCTTTCCCGCCCCTGCTCGGCTGGCCAGGCGTCCGGCTCGGACTTCCTGCCAGAGCTCCGGGTTCCCTCTGGGCCTGTGCACTGGGCTGGGGTCAGCCCTCGTGTTCCAGCCTGGCTGACCCGGGGACTGCCCTCTCCGGGTTTGCAGAGATCAAACTTGGCAAGAACCGGACAGAAGCCGAGGTGAAGCGGTACACAGAGGAGAAGGAGAGGCTGGAGAAGCAGAAGGAAGAGATCCGGGGGCACCTGGCTCAGCTCCGGAAGGAGAAGCGGGAGCTGAGAGAGACCCTGGTCAAGTGCACAGGTGAGGGGCCGTCCGGGGGAGGAGCCTGGACCCCGGCCCGCAGTCCGAGGCCTTGCCGACCTCCAGCACAGGTGCATGGTCCCCCTCAAAGTCCCCTGCCTCCTGTCTGAAAGGTCACTGTCTTGTGCACAGAGACCCTGACCTCTGGGACAGGAGGTCGCTTTAAAAGCTGGCTAGAGGAGGACACCTCTGAAAGTTGCAGTTTGTTCGACCTTAAGCATTTTATTTTCACTTAAATCAAATGTATACTCCTTGGTCCATCTTTGGACAGAGTGCCTCTTCCTGAGGTCCCATGTCATCGTTCCTGCATTAACGACACGGGTCCTGCATCATCCTTAATTCCCAGCCTTCAAAGACTTAGGACGCTTGCAAAGGAATCTGAGTCCCTCTAGATTCTTTTCCAGATCATCCTCGTATCACCCGTCAGCCATTTCCTAGCAGCTTGCTTTTTAAAGGACCCGACTGACTTAATTCCCCTTCCACCCTGGCTGGTGCTCAGTGGACTGAGTGCGGACCTGCAAACCAAAGGGTCGGCGGTTCAATTCCCAGTCAGGGCACATGCCTGGGTTGTTGGCCAGATCCCAGGTTGAGGGTGTGCAAGAGGCAACCACATATTAATGTTTCTCTCCCTCTCTTTCTCCCTCCCTCCCCTCTCTAAAAATAAATAAATAAAATCTTTAAAAAATTTTCCCCTGTAGATAAGGGAGTCCTGTCCAGCCTGGAGCAGAAGCTGAAGGAAATTGACGAGCAGTGCAGGGTGGAGGAGAGAAGGCGCGTGGACCTCGAGCTCAGCATCGTGCAAGTGAAGGACAACCTGAAGAAGGCCGAGGCCGGGCCTGTGACACTGGGCACCACAGTGGACACCACCCACCTGGAGAACGTGAGCCCCCAAGTGAGTGCCAGGAGCCACGGTTCCCCTGAGCCGTTGGACTGGAGTCGGGGAGGAGCGGGAGGGGGGGGGGGGTCATGTCCCCCTCCCCCTGGCACAGGCCTTACTCTCTCCTGTCACCACAGCCCAAAGCTGCCGCCCCTGCCCCAGAGTGTACCCCGGTCAACTCTGCAACGGCGCTTAAGAACAGACCTCTTTCCGTCATGGTCACGGGCAAAGGCACAGTCCTCCAGAAAGCCAAGGTAAGTGGACACTCCTGGCCTTCTTCATGACCACCATGGACGGCAGAATAGTCACTAAGTTGGGGCCCCTCCTATGACCGGGGTGGCCCTTCCTGCCTTGGCCACCACTCAGCAGAAGGTTGCCTCGGGCTTCCACTCTGCCTTTGGCTCAGTCTCTGGCTACCCCCCGTCAGCCTGAGGGCACGAATCCCTGAACTACCCTCCGCCCGGTCATCCATAGGTTCCGGGGACCTGGGGGACAGCTACAGCTCAGGGACAGACTAGAACCGGACAGTTTTCAGATCACAAAGTCAATGACCCTAAGGGCCTGCTGCCGTGAAAACTTGACCCAACCCAGGCAGGCGACGACGTGAGCTGCCTGAAGCCTCCCAGCCAGCAGGTGACAAAAGGCTCGGGAAGGCGTCAGTGTGGAATGGATGCCACGACTGGGTTTTCCCGAGGGTGCACAAAAGTGTTGTTAATCCCTGACACATTCGTGCACTAAGGGACGCGCCCAGAGCCACCTGTGCCCTTGGCAGACTCGGCTCCTTATTTCTCTCCTGCTTGCCTGCTGGGGGTATTTTGGGGCGCCTGCAGCAATGGTGACTAAGCCTTGAGTGCAGGGGAGCCTTGCCCGGCGCACCTTCCTGGGCCACAGCCCCCCAGGCTCTCCCTGGGTGCCCCACAGCGTGATGAACGCACGGGGTAGGGAACGTAATCGTTCTCTCTCCCCCCCAGTTTCTATGCATAGGGGCACTGCTGCAGCGGATAACTAACTTTCTTCTTTGTTGGGGGGGTGGGCGCTGGTATTTGAATGGCACCCTAGGAATGGGAGAAGAAAGGAACAAGTTAGGATACAAGCTTTCTCTAAAGACTCTGCTGTCAGTGTGGACCTTGGGGACAATCCGGCTTCGCTCACGTCTTCGTGTAAGCAGCGGCTCTGGGACAGGGTGAGTCTGTGCGCAAGGAAACAGCAGGACGGGGGGCGCTGCGCCTGGACAGCGTCAGCCAGGAGGCGGCTCTGGCCCTTTTCGCAGCGAAAGAAAGTTCGACGAAAAGAGCGTCGTGAACGTAGCATCGACACCATCTGTGGCGTGCTTTTTGAGACATGCTAACAGGAGACAATTTGGGGGACCAAGCTGAAGCACTGTCCCCACTAAATTAAGGACTTTTTAAAGCGACGCTGTATTATATAAATCCTGTAATTTAGAACAGAGGAGTTGTCTGTTGAGATTTAACTGACGTTTTATTATCACCGTGGAAAAAAAGATTCCCTTGTGTTTACAGATTCGGTCCTGTGGCCAGGTCATTCTGAAGAGAAGAGTTATTTAATATAATGCTCTCGTAGTCCCCGTTTTTTAAGTTGTGCTTCTTGCCCAGGCCCCTTCTGAGAAGAAAAAAAAAAGTGGTTTTTGTTTGGGGTGGTCTCCCTGTTCTCGCACAATGGGCAGCGCTGCCCCCTCCTGTCTCGGAGGGCGTTGCGTTATTTGTGTGACGCTGGTTGACACATTTCCCCTGCCGTCCGCCTCGCCCCGGGGCTGTGGCCCAGAGTCCTCGGACACTGGCTCCTGAGAACGGAAGGCCTTTCCATTCCCGTCTTTCTTCTAATCCCAGGGCATTTACGTCCTTTGTCATAAGCACTTGGTGTCCTTGGACCCAGTGGTGAGTTACATTTTTTGTAAAGGAATAAAATGTTCATTGTATTTTGGGGTTGTCTTGTAGTTCCTGGGGTGCCTCGGGGCAGCGCTCGACGACTCCTGCTTTAAGCGGGGGACATCCTGGCTACGTACGCACCGAACTTCAAAATACGTGCAACAAAAACTGTAGAACCACAGCGTGGGGTCGTAGCCGGAGATGTTAAGTCTCTTTAAATCAAGTAGTATGGAATTGTCGTATAACGGTGCCGAATGCACTAGAAACACCTGCAGAAACTGGTCATACAAGTGACTGAAAGTCATTACTCCTAGCAGGTAAACACATTCCTACATAATTCTTGGGGAAAGAAACTGGTGCTTAGAAAGTTGCCCTAAATAGTAATTAAGAAAATTCCTAGCATACATGTGCTTATTTTTACAATGACAAAACTTGCCACTATTTTCTGTTAAGACTTTTTCATTATGCCCCAAAATAAGATTTGAGGGGTTTTTTTGCATTTTTCTTTTGGGGTTTTGGTATCAGAGCTATGCCAACTTTATAAAACGGAGAGTGCACATTCCTCAAACTGCTACGTTAGCAGCATTTACCGGTAACGTACAAAATCCCGGCGGCATGGGTGCTCCGGGCTCCCGTCAGCTCTGCCCTGACTGACCCCTCAGCGTGTCTTTCGTTGCATCCATGTTCTCCGTGAGCCAGGTTTGGGGTTTGCCATTTTTTTAAATAAGCACATTCACACTGTGTTTGAAGGTCATGACCAGACGTGTTGACCCAAGGAATCAAGGTGGTTCCACCACTGCAAATATACTAACAAGTAACTTACCATATAAACAGGTTAAATGTGAAAAGCATCATCTCAAAGGAAACACAACACAGATCTCAACACTCCTAATCAACAATCTTTGTGATCTAGGAATAGAAGCATTCTTACTTACCCTTAGAAAGTAACCCACAGAAAATAATACCTAATGGTGAAAATGTCCCTTCATGTCCACATACACACCATTGCTATTAGTTTTTAACACATTATTCTGCAGGCCCCAAATAATGCAAAATGACAAGAAAAATTAGTATAAAACCCCAAAAGGAAGAGAAAACTGTCATTATTTGTAAATGATATTCTTCTAGAAAAGTGAAAGAATCAAATATTTGTACAAGTGTGCTCAGCAAGTTGGCTGGAATGAGGGTCATTCAGAGAAAATAAACGATTTATGGCTTACGGGCAATGTTTTAAATTTCCAATATAATTAAAAGCCAATTTCTTTTCAAAGAAAGAAGGCAACTTGAGTTCCCTTTGCTGCTCCTGAGACATTGAAAGGATTCAACTATTCGGTGGTGCCTTTGCTAGAAAAGGTAAAAAAAAATAAAAAATAAAAAATAATTCAAGAGCTAGGATCTCAGACTAGAAACAGTAAGCCTTTAATATGTAACCCAGAGTTTTGGGTTTGTTTTTTTTTAAGTCCAAGCAGTTCAAATGGGGCATCCAAATAGCCTTGAACCAGACAACCCATGCTACAAAATGGTGAAACTGCTGTGCATTTGAAAGACAGCGGATGAATGTAGCTTCTCCAACCTCCCCTATCAGCACCTGCTGGGCAGACGTGTGGCCTTGCTCTGATGTGGCCTTCCGCCAAGCCCAGCTTGTTAATGTCAGCAATGAAACTATCCTGGAACCCAAAGGACTGGAGTGACCGTCTTGGCACAGCAGACATTTTATTTCCAACATCTGACACCACGGTGATAACCTCTTTCAGGTGCGTTCCCAGCACCTGAAATCTTGACGTTCTGGCAGCTAAGGGGTAGCCTGAGCATTTGCATATAAAGCATGACATTAGCTATATTCCAGAGAAAGGCTATGATAAAGTGACTGGGTTTAGGGCAGAGCGCGACGACAGTTTCTACTGAAAACTACAAGCGGGAAGAACTGGCTCCTGCAGACGGCAGGGGTGGGGGAGGCCGGGTTTGCCAGAGCGCTTTCCGACCGACGCCTCTTGGCCAGATCGATACAGATACTTCCGTTCAATAAATACCCAACATCATTTCTTGACATCCTTTAAAAACCACACATACAAAAGCAAAACAAGGCCCTAGATTGTTTAAAACAATAAAATCCCTCTAAAGTGTCTTTCTCCTCTATTTGCTGAGTTTAAGAATGCGATCGCTCCTTGCCCTGCTAAAAGGAGAGTAAGCAAAGCACTCCGTAAACACCCCATGATTCAGCCCTCCTGAGCAAACTCTGAAGGAACCCCTCACCCCGCCCTCCGCCCTCCGAGAGGAGGAGGCCCGGTACCCAGGCCAGCTGCACACGGCCCCTCCCCCGCCGTCAAGCACGCTGGTGGATCACAGTCACATTCCAGTCTGGGCCTTTTCAGAGTCTCCCCCCCGACACAGACCCCGTGGGCACAAATCACAAATGCCGCTCCAGTTCCTCTTCAAACCAAAACCACGGACGCCTCTAGGACATCTTTAGGGAAGGATGTGTGAAAAGGTCCACACTTTCTCCGTCTTGAAATGCCATCGCCATGTCCCTCTAGTCACTGCCTCCTTGTGAGTGTCACTGTCCCGACAACATTCTACGGGCCATCTGTTAGATGGGCTTCACACAGGCCCTCCAAAGTCTCCAGGTTCCTTTGTTTCTCCTCAGGGGGCAGGTGGCCGGGGACAAGCTCAACAGGGCACAGCTGGGCACAGAAAGGAAACATTCACTCACATGTCAGGAGTGTTCAACATCGTCAGTAGGGGGCGAAGCCAACTGCTACCGTGTCCCTAAGCAGCACAGTCTACAGCGGGGACGTCTCTTCTCCCTGGGTGAGGGAAGTGGGCGGAAGGGTCTGGGGCAGAGCGGGACGTGGGTGCTCACAGGACCCCACGAGATGGGCCGCTGCATTGAGGACCGGCGTCCGTTCAGCGTCCCGCGCGGCCAGGCCTCCTCCGGGGGTGCTGGGTGGGGCCCGGCCGCTGCTGTCCTGCAGGCTGGCGGCGGCGGGAGCCCCGTGGCTGGAGGGCATCTCCTCTCACGGCTCCTGGGAAAGAAGCGAACTGTGAGGACGTGAGGTGTGGCCGAGTCCTCTCACCCAATCAGCAGCCACATGGGGGCCTGCACGTCTTGCTCTTACTCCACAACCCAAGGGAAAGATGCCGGTCAAAGGCCCCTTCAGGTC
The DNA here is from genome assembly GCF_019186645.2 of Phyllostomus hastatus. Lineage (NCBI taxonomy): Eukaryota > Metazoa > Chordata > Mammalia > Chiroptera > Phyllostomidae > Phyllostomus > Phyllostomus hastatus. The sequence continues at coordinate 23,552,295 of NW_025334004.1, read as the reverse complement.
CACTCCCCGGCCTCCAGGAGGCCCACCTCTGCCAGCGACTGAGCACCCGAGGCTCCAGTGGGGATCGTGGTTGCGGCGTTCTAACTTAAATTCGACAACAGGCCCCAGGTGGGCCCGGGGCTCCGCCCAGCAATCATCCTCTACAACCGTAGTCTGGTCTGCCTCTCTCCTCCAGCCTCCTGCACCACCTCCCCACCCTCACTCTCAGCGGGTTCCTCCCGCCTCACCAAGCAAGTGGGAACACTCAGAACAAAACTCCCACTGGCTTCCACACATCTACCCGCCCCCCTGCCTCTGGGCCCACACCCTGTCGCCCAGTCCCTCTGGCTGCACCGTGCTCCTAACCGAGACCTCGCTCGGAGCCTTCCTCCCAGTCTCCACTGTTTTGCTCACGTGCGGAGCATCATCCAATCTACTACACGTTCTACCTATTTACTGTCTGGCTCCCCCACGTGCACGGAAGCTCCACGAGGGCAAAGATTCTGACCCTCTCGCTCACTGCTAGGATCCCCGCACCCAGAACAATGCCTGGGATGTAGGAGGCCCCCGCTACGTGTTTCTTGCGTGACCAGATGATGCTCTGATTCCTCCCACGGAGCCAAAGCCCTAGAGCCTGCCTTCAGCTGAGTTCCCTGGGCTCGGCCACCTGTCCCCCCGCCCCCCCGGCTCACAGGGGCAGAGCAAGGGCCCCACTCACGGTTCTCGCAGTGGGGGCCCTCCCAACCATCTCGGCACGTGCAGAGGTAACTCCCGTTGCGCAGGACGCAGGTGCCCTCATTCATGCAGGGGCTGGGTTTGCAGAGGTTGATGGGCCGCTTGGCTTCTACAAGAAAGGGCCCGGTGGGTGCAGGCTGGGTCAGCCTCAAAGAACCCCTCCTCTAAGGAAGCCCCCGTATAGCTGTGAGGCCCCAAAGGTAGGGTCTTACCCATCCTAGTGCTGCTGTGGGCCCTGAAGCCACAGGCTAGCACTGGAAGGTGCTCTGCACTGCCTGGCCAGATCAAAGAGCTAACTCCCACCCAGCTGTCCTACACGCATGCAGAGACTTTCTCCCGGAGGCGCCAGGCTCCCAGCACCGCTTCCACAGGACGGCCACATGCCTTAGAACAGGCGGGAAGGATGTCATGGCAACAGGAGGCCTTGGAGCCAGGCTGACCTGGCTGTGTTGGCTCCTTGTCCTGGCATTCACTGTCAGGGTCAGTGTCAACCTTGAGGGATGTGTTGGTATCCTAGTGATCAGAGAGAAGTCTTCTGTTTAAATGGAGTGCATACACTCTCAAGTTTGGGGAGGAGTAGCTGTGTTAAATTTTCTGGAGCCTGAACGTCAAAATAGGGTGGCTGCGCCTACCACAGGATGTCACGTGAACTTGGGATTTAGCTCAGAACCTGGCACGTGGAAAGCGCCCAGTAGCCAGGAAGAGCTGTGCCCCTTGCAAAGATGTATGTGAAGGTTCAGGCTGAGATGTGCCGCCTTGGAGGCAGCCTGAAGGGTGTGGATTCCCCCACTCACCTCCACAGAGCCACTTGATGAGCGTGTCCTGGTGAAACCTCAGGTCCGCGTAGGCCGCCACATGGATCAGGGAATCCCGGGGACCCGCGAGCCTCCGCAGAGTGTCCCTCAGCACCGGCCCCACGCCCACCACCAGGACGGACACACCGTTGTTCCTCAGCTTCTGGGCGGGGACGGCTGCGTCCTCCGCCCCCCGCCCACCTGTGAGCATCACCACAGCCTTGGGGACGCCGGGCCGGGCGCCCCTCTGGACGGTCATCACCTTGTCATAGATGTGCAGCAAGGCTGTGCCTGCCGAGCCCGCCCCACCCAGGTAGGGGGCCTGGCTCGTGGCTCGCAGCACGGCAGGACGGGTGACGTGGGTGTCCAGCCCGAAAACCGTCTGGACCTGGCGGCCGTATACCACCAGGCCGATCTGTGTCACGTCGGGGTTCACGTCAAACTGGAGGGCGCAGCTTCTCACGAAGCTCTGCATCTGGGCGAAATTCTCAGGCCCCACGGAGGCCGAGGCGTCCAGCATGAAGACCAGGTCCAGCGACTGCGCCTGGCAGCCTGCGGAAGCAAGCAGAGCGGCCTCAGGGCCAGGCTCTGCCAGGCGGAGCCCCTCCTCTAGACCAGGCCAGCAGGGTGGCGACAGCAGTCTGCTGTCTGTCCACCGCAGTGGCTGCCCGCCACCTTCTGCTGGAATATCAGCGGGACGTGGGAATGCCTGGCTAGACCAACTTCTCGGCCTCCCTGGCAGCTAGGTGTGGCCGTGCGTCTAATTTCTACCTGATAGGATATGATTGGGAGTAATGGTGCAATTTCCAAGTTATATCCTCAAAAGGAAGCTGCTTGCCTTCCACTTCCCCTCCCCCTCTCACCCCTTCCTGCTGAGAAAGTGACCTTGGACCTGGAGGCGGACCAACAAGGTAGCCAAGCCGGCCTACTGGCCCAGGCCACTCACCTGTGAATGGTTATGAGCGAAATAAATGTCTATCACGTGTAAGCCATTGAGCTCCGAGGACCCTTTGTGAGAGCAACCTCACCTGTACCCTCCTCCGCCCCATCACTGAGCACCCTCCGTGTGCCATGCACTGTCTACAGGATACTAAATGCCTGCCACAGGTGGGCTGACAGGCCGTGGGGACACAGGCGTGAATCCCACGTAGAATGACAAGTTATATGAGCAGCCGTGAGGGGAAAAGCAGGGCACTCCAAGAGGCACCCGCAGGAGCAACGTGCGTGGGTTGGGAGGCGTGGTCAGGACTTCTCCGAGGAGGTGGAGTCAGTCTGAGATGGAGGGTGGGGAGACGGGGAGGGGCCCTGGGGTGCCCCCTACCCCACACAGGAGCAGCAGAGAGATGGGCAGGGACCAGACCGCAGGGAGCTCTCCGAAACCAGCAGGAGTTTGGGTTGCATTCCAAATGCAGAGGGGAACCACTGGAAACGTTTAAGTACAGAGTAAGGGGATCTGATTTATAGCTTGTTAAAAACCACTCTAGCCCAAGGAAGGCCTGAGACGCTGTCACGGCCAAGAGGAGTTTAAGGAGACAGTGACTAAATGTAATGTGGTGTCCTGGAGGGAATCCTTAGGACCAAAAAAGAACATTAGATTAAAACTAAGGAAATCGGAATAATGTATAGACTTTAATAATGCATCACCATCGCTTCCCTAATTGTGACAAATGCACCTTGTTAACATTGTACAAGAGGGACAGAGGGTGTGGAGCATATGAGAACTCTATCACTGCTACAGGTTTTCTGTAAGTCGAAAACTCTTTTTAAAAAACCTACTCTGGCTGCCACGGGGAGCCTAGACCGGAGGGGCAAGAAGGAAGGTCTCACCAGAGAGACCTCTGGGGCCGAGGAGCTGAATTCCACACGCGGCTGCCTCCTGCCACGGCTGAGGGAGAAATCGAGGGCCCCGTCCAGGACATGTTTCAGCTCCCACGTCTCACACCTCGGACCACGCCCTGCCCACCAACAGGAATGTCAGCTCCCAGGGGGCAGCGTTCTCCGGACCACCCGCCCCCTGCAATGGGGGGGGTCACAGAATCAACTTCATGGGTCAAGCAGCCCAATGGGAAATATTAGAGCACATTTCAGGTAGACAGGACAAGTACTGTTCCACGAAATGATCGTTTCAATTGTGTATGCGTGTGCATGTGAGTGCGTGTGCATGGTAGGAATACACCCACCTCCCGTGGAAGCAGCTGGAAGGCTGCTCTTCTATGGCATGCTTTGTAGATTCCAAGCTCCTTGTTAATAATAATAATAATGAATGAATGCAAACAATGACAAATAGCAACGCCTACTATTTTCTGAGTGCCTACTCTGTGGACGTGGCTTGTCTTACTTAATCCTCACAAAACCCCTCCAGAAGGTGCTATGATTGGCCCCATTTTATCAACCAGTAAACTGAGAAGTTATTCATGTGGCTAATACATTAAAGTGGTTCCAGCCCATAGGCACAGGCCTTGGTAGAAAAAAGGGAAGGGCCTGCCCCTGACCGAGGGCCCGGGGTCAGGCTGAGAGGTTGCTCCACAGCGGGCGCGGGCACGGGCACGTGGGTCTCACCTGGCCGCGGCCGGCTGCACAGCTTCCCCTGCAGCTCTGGGATTTGGTCGAAGAGGTCCTGTGGCTCGGCGTAGACCATGACGTGCTCCGGGCTGCCCGTGATCTCCTCCAGCTCTGCCCGCACGGCCTCACTGCCCACGCCCAGCAGGAGCAGCTCTTGGGCCCTCGCGTGACGCGCCGGACCGGCCACCTCGTCCTCGGAGCGTGACTCCGTGAGCAGGACCACCACTCGGCGAGGACGGTCCTGGCCCGTCCTGCGGGCGCTCCCAAAGCCGCGCTCTGCCGCCTGCCGCAGGGCACTGCCTGTGAGGGTGGCCCCTCCGCTGAAGGGGATGGCGTCCAGGCTCCTGACCAGGTGGGGCACGTCCTGGTACTCGCCCACGGGCACTGCCACCTCCAGCTCCTGGCTGTACCGGGCCACACCCACGCGGGCCCGCGCGTCCTCATTGAGCGACGCCTGCACAAACCGCCTCACGAAGGCCTTGGCCTGCAGGAAGCCCTCCAGCGTGGTGCCCGCCGAGCTGGCCAGCAGGAAGAGGACGTCGATTCTGCATTCCAGGCTTAGCGTCGGGGCTGCAGAGTCACAGCGGCCGTCACATCGCGGCCGCCTGGAGCAGGCCGGTCACCGCCCCACCCAGGAGGCCCCAGCACCCCACCGGGCAGGAGAAACCCCTGTCCCCAGAGGGAGACGGGGTGGAGGGACCAAGGGCACATCACAGAGCGCTTCCTCCTGGCTCTAGCCAAGGGTCTCCACCCAACCACTGTGTGAAAACCACAGTCTGTGCTGTAACTCCCCCCCCACCACCCACCGTGATGGCTGGTGCTTCTTGGGTCCTGTCTGAGAAACCGAGAAGACACGCTCCGATGGGAAAACAGAGGGTTCCTGGCTCTGCCTTTTCACACTGAGATCTATGATCCACCCGGAATCGATTTCCGTGGGGCTTGTAGGGCAGAAGGTCAAGACTGGTTTCTCCCACGCACATCTCCGATTGACCCAGCACTACATTTTTGTAAAAGTTATTAAACAAACCCCTACTATGTATCAGGCACTGTGCTAAGCACTTTAACCTACAGAGTGGGGCAAAAGCAGGTTCACAGTTGTTCGAATGGAAAATAATACAATAATTAATAACTAACACCAGGATAAACGTTTTGTTTTGCGTACTCAACACTGTAAACCTACTTTTGCCCCACCCTGTACGAAATCTGATTTCAAGCTCCCAACAAACCTATGGAGGGAAGCCCATTACAGGCCCCATTTCATACCTCTAAAACCAAAAAGGGCTGAGGCTCCTGCTCCTAGCAAAGGGGACAAGCGGCTCTGCCCAGAGCCAGGACCCCGAGTTGGGCCGGCCCCAGCCTGCAGCTGGGCTCAGCGGCACTCAAAGGTCAGGCGGTGGCCATTCTTAAGCGCATAAGCCACTGTCTTGCCTGGAGCCTCACCAGCTGAGCTGTTTACTCACGGAGCACTCAGAGGCCGTATCGCAGGAGACATCACAGCAGTGGCGGACTTGGTTAGCAGGTGGCTCTAAACCTCCAGGGCCCGTTTCTACCCAGTAGCTTGAGGGGGGAGAGGTGAGACAGGGGGAGCCTGGACACCACCGCTCCCCAGTGGTCCCCAACGGTCCATCTTAGAAGCGCGTCCACACGTACCGCAGGTAGCTTCCCCTCTGAAGGCCGGCGGGCAGAGGCAGTGGTACCTGTCCAGTCCTTCTGGAACACACGTGCCTCCGTTCCGGCAAGGCTGGGAGTCACAGGGGCCTGTGAGAGAGATGCCCATGAACAGCCTGGCACGCCAGCCCCCAGGCATGAGTCCAGCAGCCCCCCTGTCTCACCACAGTGCAACACCCCCACCCCCAGGGACCACGAAGAAACTACTGGGTTGGCCAAAAAGCTTGTTTAGTTTTTTTCTGTACAATGGCTCTCGTAGCACTTACTTGTCTTTAAGTTTATTTGAAACAATTTGGTTAGATTGCATTGTGATAGCTGTCATATCAGCATGCATTTAAAAGCTTATCAACACTGGTGAATTTTTGTGCAGCCATTTTTACATTGAAGATGGAACAAGATGCACAACATTTTTGGCACAGTGTGCTTAATTATTTCAGGGAAGTAAAAACGCAACTGAAACACACACAAAAGAAATTGCGCAGTGTATGGAGAAGGTGCTGTGACTGATCGAATGTGTCAGAAATGGTTTGCAAAGTTCCTTGGTACTACTGACATTTTGGCCAACTAATTCTTTGCTGTGGGGCCATCTGATGCATTGGAAGATGTTTAGCAGCACCCCTGGCCTCTACCCACTAGAAGCCAATAGCAGGAGATAATGGCCATATTTAAAGTATCCAAATAAAGTTATTGGTGAAAATGAAAAATGTGTTTTTATTTTATGGGAAAAAGCTAAACGGACTTTTTGGCCACCCCAATAGCTGCAACAACGTACAGCAAAGGGGGGAAGGAGAGGAGGTAGGTACAGGAGGGGGGTGTGGGTGGTAGAGGACACTCAGTGGTGAGCTCCGGGCTCACCTGGGGATGTGCCCGTGGGACCTGGACTGTTAGGGACTGAACTGTGTCCCCCGCCCCAAATTCCTATGTAGAAGTCCTAACCCTCGATACCTTAGAACATAACAGTGTTTGGACAGAGGGCTTTTAAAGAGGAAATTAAGGCTAAATGAGGTCATAGGGTGGGTCCCAATCCAATATGATTGGTGTCCTTAGAAGAAGAGGAGACACCGGGGACATGCACAGAGCAAAGGCCATGTGAGGACACAATGACAAAATTATCATCTGCAAGCCAAGTAGAGAGGGATCAGAAGACACCAAACTTGCTGGCACCTTGATCTTGGACTTGCCGCCTCCAGAACTGTGAGAAAATACATTTCTGTTGTTGAAGCCACCGGTCTGCCCTATTCTGTCATTGCAGCCCTAGCAGACTGCACAACATTCCCTGGTGGCCCACGGCTGCAAAGGAGGCCCGGGGGAGCCCCAGGTGGCCATCGTGATTAACCAGAGCTGGACCTGAGCTTGACAAGGACGAAGGTCTCGGTGACATGAATCCAAGAGCGTGGGCGTCCTAAGACTCAGGAAACACTGTGGTGCAGGTGGTGCTGTTTCTCAGGTTCACCCATAACTGTCAACAGCCTCTGTGGGCTGGCACAGCAGGACAGAGAGCCTTTGGACCCTGGAGTTAATGAACATGGCCTCCTCCACCTACTCAGGCACCTTCATGAGCGCCCCGCCCCCAGTTCTAGTAACCTCCTCTAGAAAGGGGTGAAACTGAACTCGCTCCACAGCGCGAGTGTGAGGACGGCGTGAACCAATCCAGGGAAAGTCTGAGAACAGCCTGGCACGAGCCAACACTCCACACCAGACAAAAGACGAGCCGAGTCCCACGGCCCGGACAGAGCAGGAGAATCCAGGGGGCAGCCTGTACCTGGGCAGATGGTCCTGTAGCAGGTGGCGGGGTGGGTTAAGAACACTTTCCTCCAGCTGCCATTGAAGGAAACAAACGGAGAAATCAGAGTAGTAACAGGAGGGCAGAAACTGGGAGGGTTATTTAAAACACAAAGCTGATAGCAAATTCCAGTGCAGAAGCTGGCCAAGAAAGACTTCCTTGTTTTCTTTCCAGATTCTGCCCCAGCTTTTATCTGCATATAGAGAAGGGAATGTATCAATCTACCCAGAGGAAACAAAAAAATAAAAAGACAATGTAAGGTGGCCATCGTGTCAGAAGTTAGAGACACCTGTGTTCAAAACTCTTAACGGCGAGAACAGCTTTCCATTACAAGTTACTTCCTGGGGCCGGCACAAGGCAGGGGGCAGGGGGTGGGAAACCAGGAATTAGGCAACTGGATTCTGGCTGTGTGACCCTAGGCAAGTTATTTTCCTTCTCTGGTCTTTGGTACCTCCTTGTACAGAGTAACTCTTACTGTAGTTTTCAGCTGCGTTCCCTGGGGCCTCGATGGACGGAAGGAGCCTGAGTGGCCAGGGTGCCAGGCCACCCCAGTGCCACAGCCCCACCCCTTTACCCCAAATGTCATCTTTCTGGTCTGCTCAAGTGTCTGTCTGAGGCGGAGCAGCTCAAGATTTTCCAACCACTGGAAAACCACTTGATGACGTCTGGGGTCTGCTCGAGTGCTGACACTCTGTGATAACACAGGGGCCACCTTTCCTCTGGTGGCTTCCGTGCTCCAGATGTCCCCATGGTTACCTCGAATCCACCTGGAGAGAGCTATCCCCACCTTCCAGAAGCAGACATGGGCTCAGAGGGCTGGATTAGGGTGCTCGAAGTCACGCAATTACTAGAACACAGCAGAGGTGGGACCCGAACTCCACCATCCAACTCCAAAGCCCCTGCCCTCAGCTGCCTCCTAGTTTATTTTATAGGTTCATTTTCTCGACTGCTGCCTCCTGCCACTGGAGTGTCAGCTTGCGAGCTGAGGGCAGATGTTGCTGAGCTGTTCATGCTGATTCCCAGGGACCTGGGACAGTGCCGGCAACTCAGGAGGCCGCGGTGAGTATTTCTTGAATGAGGGAACCGACGAAGAGCTTATTCTATGCAGGCCTTCTTGTGGGAGCCTCCAGCATTAGTGCACTGTTCATCCCAGGGAGGACAGGCCCCGTCCTGGCACCTCTCAGGGTGGTCACTGGTCCTCCTGTCCAATGGCCCCTCTTGACCTGGGGCATCCTGGGGGCAGCGACTGTGCCTGCTCCTCTCTGCACGCTGCGTGGCTCAGGACAGCACCTGGAACTCGGTCACTGGAGAACAAAGAGGTGCCTCCTTTCACAGGAAACCTCAGGAGCTGAAGGGAGCCTCCACGGGCTCTGAGGTGGCATGAGGCCCGCTTCCTCTGAACCACGAGTGGGGCACGGTCCTGCCCTGCCAAGGCCGCCTTTGGGCCCTGCATCGGCCCAGCAGGGCCCTCAGGCTGTTCGGCCAGCCCATCCCATTGCTGTGCACGATCTGATCTCATTGGAGGGCGCGCAAAGGGGCCAAGATGCAGCTGGGTCATACGCCACGCTGGCCCTCCAGGCAGGGCGAGAGGCCGGCTCACCGGTGCCGGCCAGGCACTGGGCTGCATAAAGTGTCTGGATAAAGTGTCAAAGGACAGTCCAGGGACGTGCAAGGAGCAGGCTGCTGGCTGGGCAGCAGGCACTCTGGAATGCCAGAGCTCCAGTCCTGAAGATTCCAGCATCACCATGTCCTCCCCACTGAAATCCATCCAAGGTCTTAAGCCTATTGCCTCACTTAGCCCCCAGAAGTATGGAAACTGGTGCTCCGAGGAACCATCCCACGTGCAGAGCGCTGCCCTGCAGGACAGCTCTTGGCTCACTCACCAGCCTCCAGCACGGCCGTGCCCTGGCCACCCCTCCCTACACCCAGGGAGCTCTGTCCCTGGCTCCCTCCCAGGACTCCTCCAAGCCCTGCAGCTCCTGAGTGCTCAGCCTTGGGAATCTCCGCCCCCAACCAGGCCATGCCCTCGGGCCCTGACCCCAGACCACACGGACACACCTGGAGAAGGGACAGAGTGCGGCCAGCACACCATCGGTCCCCCGAGATCCTCTCCAGCACATGGCGTTGCCGACAAGCTCCCTGACCGTCTCCAGCGTCTTGCGCTCACAGGGGTGAGGCTGGACCTTGCAGTCTGTGTCGACAGCACACGCCCAACGGAGAAGACAGGGTTACACCTCCTTCCCCCACTGTGGTACCTCCACCCCCACCCCTGGGCCCAGCACACCGGGGAGGGGCTGCGCTCTGCTCCTTACTGGGTGGCCCATCTCTGGGCATCTCCTCTGTACAGGCCCTGCCCTGCATAGCTTTTACATCATGTTCCCACATGTATGTTTCCTATAACATGCTTCACTTGCTCCGGTGGACCCTGACGAAGACAACTACAAACGCAGCTGAAGTGCCATGTGCTGACCACAGCAGGGGACAGGCACAGGGGCCCCACGTGCTCCCAAGTCCTGGGCCCCTTTACCCCATGGAGAGAAGCTCAGGGTTCCAGCTGAGCAACCCGCAGGGCCTGACACAGGGAGGCAGAACACAGCAGAGGGCCCCAGGGCCGAAGCTGGTGGGCCCCGGTCTCTCACCACCCTTCCTGGGGAGGATCCCGAGTCCTGACCTCACACTTGGGGAACCCTCACCCCACACCCCACTTCCACGAGGGCAAGCCCGCGCCTCCCCAGGCTGGAAGGCCTACCTGGAGAGGCGAAGGTGCAGATGTCGGAGCTGCTGAGGGTGCTGAAGAGGCCGTTGGTGGCGTCCTCCACCTGCTCAGCCATCAGCACGTGCTGCTCCCTGGGCTCACTGGCCAGCGTGTGCAGCTCCTCCCACCTGTGCCCCAGGTGCCAGCAGAGACATTACATTGTCTTGTCACTCCAAACCCACCTTCCTCCTGCCCCGCCCATCTTCCAGAACATGGGCTCCTTGTGGATGGCAACACCACCCCCGAGGATCCAGAAGCCACTTGGCTGCAAACTCAGCCAACCAGGGTGCAGGTGAGGCCCGGAAGCGAACCGCAGGACGACCTCAAGGATGCGCAGCTGTGGGTCATAATGTGTGCATGCCACAGCCCGCGGACCTCCCTGCAGGAGAGCCTCATACTCCAATTTCACACATGCTCCCAATAGATTTCATTGTCTGGTCTTGTAGCCCACAGCTGGGGAGAAGAACCGAATCAGAAACGAAGTGAAGGAAAATGGTTCCAGGCAGGAAAACAGCAAAAAAGAATAGCTAGTAATAGCAAAAACTAAGGCAGAATGATGAACAGTGAACTTAAGGACTCAAAGGCCAGCGACGGGAAGCCATCTGAGAGAGGAGCCAGCACACTCTGACAGCCAGGGGGCGCCGTTCAGTGCCCAGGACAAAGTGGTGGGCAGCACGAGGACCCAGGGCATGACGAAAAGGTGAGATGAGGTGGAGGAACCTCTTTTTAAGAAGACAGGGCAGTCAGGAATGCGCTTAGAATCCCACCCATCAAAAATTCATCATAATAGGCCAAGGTTCAGCAATATGGCAGAAATTTCACTTCTTTCTAGAACTGACTTCCCTGTTCTCTGACGCCACAGAACCCTGACATTTCTCCCAGGACCCAGCACGGGGCCTGGGACACAGACGCGACTCTCAGCTCCCGGCTCACGTCCACCCTCTCAGGGGGCAGCTCTGCCTGGCCCCGCCCGGCAACAGGCTTTCCTACAAGCTCCCTGGTAAGGCCCACGCTCGGCCAGAGAGGAGAGCCACCTGGGAAGGGGCTCCATAAATGCTGGAAGGGCGGAAAAGTCACACAGGGCCTCCCGCAGCCAGTCACCCCGAGGCCCAGGCCTCGGGAGTGGGTGTGTGACGCAGCCTAACCAGAACACTTTCTTGGATTATTCAACTGGAAACTGGGGACATGAGTCTTTTCTCCCCGGGGCACCGTGGGGAAGCTGGGAGCTGGGCACTGCCTGCAGCTGCCGTCCCAGCTCCCAGAGACGCAGGAGGGGACAGGATCTCGATGGCATTCAAGGCCCTGGCTCCTCCTGCTCACCAGGAGGGACCCCTGACCCACCCCGTACAGTTAGAGGAGTCCATGAATTTCCCATTTCCACCCAAATAAATTCAAGCCGAGTTTCAGGCACTTCAAACCAAACATTCAGACTGAAGACAGTGCAAGCTCTCAGACTTCCAGACTCGGAGCGACCTGTGCCCCAGCAGCAGCACAACAAGTGAAGAGAAACCAGGTCCTGGGGGAACCAGCACGGTGTTTCTACCCCACCCCCACCCCCGTCCCCCAACCCCCCTGTGGCTGTGAGTCCCCCAGCCACACCTCGATCCCCAGGCCGGCCCACACCCAGCGCTGGCCCAGAGTGCCCGAGTCTCTTACCTGGGAAAGCGGACCCCCACGGCAAACACAGTGACACCTCTTTCCTGCAGCTGCTTGGCGGGCAGCGCCACGTGCCCTTGGGACCTCCCGTCCGTGACGATGATGAGCACCTGGGGCACGGAGGCATTCCTGCCCCCAGGGAAGCCTTTGTGCAGAAAGTACTTCAGAGCGAGGCCCGTCTCTGTGCGCCCTCCTCTGAGCTCACCCAGGAGGGAGAAACAAAGGGAGAGTTAGCGATCCAGAGAGGGGAAGCCGGAGACGGCTTGAAACAATGGCCTCCTCCTTCGTTAGTAGTGCCGGCCATGGCCTCCTGGCGGAGACGCAGAGTGACAGTTCCACCAGCAGAGATGCAACTTTCTCACCCTCAAAACTACAACAATGGAGAAGAGAAATGAACTTTTCCTGAGATCTTAAGATGCACTCCACACAGCGCTGTTGTTTAGGGAAGAATGTCATTCTTTGCAACTTCCCCAGGGACGGCTCCGGCTCCGGGCTGACAACCACCGCTGTCCCTCTGACACCTGCCTCTCATGTCCCCACCCCCGTGTCACCCCCTTCCTGTTGTGGCTCCACACCCCCCTGGGGTAAGAAAGCAGATAACAGAGCCTAGTGAGAATCTGAGAGAGTGAATGACAGGGTCCTTTCTGTTGTCAGGCCTGCCCGGCCCACTTCCAAGTTCAGGGTCAGGTGGTGGGAGGCTGGACTGTTTGGCTGCCTCCAGATCAGGGTGGGTTACAATGGTCCCATCTCATTGGGAAGCTAAGATTCTGTAACCTTAGAGCCCAGTTATAGGGACTGTTGTGAGCTTGGAATCCCAGCGAAGAATCTCTGCTAAATCTCATGAGAGGGGGCTCCTGCAGGTCCTCGGAGGGAGGCCTGTGGCTCTCAGCATCAACCGGGCAGAAAAGAGTGACGCAGTACAGTGGGTTTTAGCCCAACTTCCAGGGGATGGTAACACATCCACGCACAAGCGAGGAACTCTATGCACAGAGAAAACCTGTTAAGTCAGCACTGCAAAATGCTGACTCATCACAAACTGCAGATTGGTGGGGAGGCAAGGTTACACTCATTACAGTCCGAGTATCAGTCAAGGCAACACCTGCCTTGGATTCAGCCCTCATAGAGGAACCTAAAGCCATTCTTCTAACGTGAAAATATCCAACGGACACGAGGCATGAGCACTGTCTTTGTATGTGTTTGTATGTGCATGTATAAATGTGTATGTGTGTCTATGTAACACAAAGTGTCGGTTTCTCATGCAAGTCTCCGTGGTCTTCCGTGGTCAAACCAGGCCCCTGTCCAGGTTTGCTCTCCTCCGAGCAGCTACTCCAGGACCTAGGATCCATTCGTGCTGTGGTCCCACCTCCCTCTCAGTCCTCAAAGTCCTCTCCACCCAGCACAGAGGTGAGGGGAGAGCATGGAAGCATTAGCCTGGGGAGCATGGATGGGCCAGGACTAGACGAGTCTTCGCTTTCACTGCTTCCTGTCGTCCGTGAGCTCTTAAAGGGCAAATCTCTTTGTGGTGCTCCACGAGTGAATGAGTGTCAACCACAGTGGACGACTCTTAGTCTTCTTTGGATCAGGATCTGTGTCAATTAAAAAGCCGCTAACTCTTCTCAGCCCACTGGTGTTTACTGTGGACCCTCGAGATGGGAGGTAGACTAGGTGAAGGGGAGGCCAGGACGCGAAGGAAAGTTCAGACCAGGGGTGGTCAGACCTGAGCTGAAACCCAGGCAAGCTGATCGCAGAGCCAATGGTCTTTCCTCTCTGGGGGTTGGCAAATTACAGCCTCTGGGCCAAACCTGGCCCTCTACCCATTTTTGTAAATAAAATTTTGGGTGGGGGAACAGCCATGCCCATTTACTCATGTACTGTCTGTGCAGAGACCCTATGGCCCGCACAGCTTGAAATATTTACTCTTTGGTTTTTTAACTGAAGAAGTTTGCTGACACCTTCTCCTTACTGCTCTATCCAAATGGTCATAAAACACTTGTCACCAAGAGCCAAGGTGCCCCAGTGACCACAGAGCTCCCCGGGCCTTCACGTGCGTCCCTGGCAATGTACCATGAGCTCCCGGCTGTGGTTAGAGAGAAATTAAACATCAAGGATGTGAGAGTCCAGGCCCCCAACTCCACTGGCCAGCCAGGTGTCCACCCCTCATATCACTCAGCACACAAATGCCTGGACCACCCACCCTCTCCACCTCTGCGCCCTCAACAGCCTTTCCCATTGGAACGTGTCTGGCTTCCGACCCAGGTCAGGTGAGAGATTCCTAATGGCTCTGAACTCTGGGAAATTCAAAGAAACCCTGCTGCCTGCACTGTCCTTACCCCGAGGAGCATCTCCATCCCCGTGTCTGTTCTGAGCTCAGAGTGGCTCCAGCTAGAGCGTCTAAGGCCAGAGTCTCGCCAAGATTTTACCATTTTCTTTCATGAGACTAAAATAGGTTGAAAGTGAATGTTCACTGATCGACTACTGTCTGGGGGAGTTCTGATGGCAAAGTACGGGCTTTTATTTTGGTGGGGGCGGGGGCTAGAAGCTGGACATCTGGCTGTCGTTGCAGTCAAGTGATCAAGAACAAGGGCTCGAAGTGAGTGGGACTCAAACATTACTCCTGTGATCTGTTAGCCAGGTAAACTTGGGGAGGTTCCCTAACCTGAGACTCAGTTCCCTTCCCTGTTAAAGCAGAAACAGTAATAGTATTGTTTGAGGATTAATGCTGTGCCCTGCACCCCAAAACCTAGTGACCACTCTCCATCGGTGTTGATGACCACAGTGACCCAACCAGCAGCTTGTTCCAAGAAGTCTTTTACGGTTGTCTCAAATCCCAGTGAGTATACAAGTCGACCCCTCAGGAGGTATCACAACGTAGATTCTTAGATCCTATCCTCAGAGAGTCCAAATGGTAGGTTTTTGACCGAGTCTGAGAATCTTCATTTTTTCAAAACCAACCTTCCTTCTCCCACTTATTCTGATGCAGGTCATCCCTGGAACAGACTCTGAAAAACTATTTCATAAGAAAATTCACTGTGGGTATAGAAATGTTGATTACAGTCTTTTCCTTTTTTTTTTTTTTTTAAGCAATCAACAGAAGTCCTGGAATCAATGCAAATGATGTCCTTTTAGAACGATTTAATACATGGTGATGGTTCAATTCATTGGATTATTATATAACCACTAAACAGGATCAACATAAAAATACAGCTTTATGCAGAAATACAGACCAAATAATGTTCAGTTAAAAGGAGCCAAGTGCTTTATAACTATTCTAAAAGCTATGTTTAAATGTTAATGAGGTTTGAGATGGGCAGAGAACACTCTAAGAGGCTTTGTGCTAAGGTAAAGTGGTGAGTGCCATCTCTGTAGAGCTACCTAAATACAGTAAAACTCTGATAAAGCTGTGGCCCGGGTCCCAAAACATCCCATCACAAAACCCAGAGTTGCCTTACTGGGAGGTTGATGAAATGACAGAGTGAGCCTGCCCAGCAGGCTGGCCAGAAGTCCTGGGCCTTCAGAGCCAATCGCTGGCCATGTTTTATCTTATTGTATGTTATCCCCGGGTACACTATGGAAGGGCTTGGTTGTGCTGTTTTTTAAGCTCCTATTGCAAGGTAGCAATGGGGTGATTGTCGGGGTGGTTTCTCAGCCACCTCAAAACGCACTTGCAGGAAATCGCCTTGGTCTAGAAAGGCCAGAGTTCTGGGTTTTAGGTAAACCTGTTCCGACTGGGTCAGCATTTCAAACTTCACTGCAGAGACAGGGAACAGAGCCCCGAGAGGCTACCATGCCCATTCGGCCAGCATCCCTCTGTTCTGATGAGTAACAGCATCTCCGTGTTTCGCGTCCTCAGTGACCCCACAAGTGTGGCCAGAGCGTGAGTCATTGCCACCTTGCCCTGTTTGTTGTTTCTCATGGTTATCCCGGGACACACAGTGCTAACCCCACACATCCCCCTGACGGAGCTGACCTCCTCCTCCAGACACATGACGAGGCTCCATTCTCCACCCCCACTGTGCTCCTCAGGCACTGTCCTACCATGGCTCTGTGGTCCATGTCTTGAAGAATGTCTCTCTAGCCCCTGGTAATGACTTTCAGCATAGCTGAGAAAGAGGCTCCACCAACTCTTTAGGTGGGCGGGGGAGGGGAGGCAGAGGTGGGAGAGGACAGCTGGGCGGGGCCTCCTGGACGAGCAGCATGACTCTGGTCCAGGCCAAGTCTCCGGCTCCTTCACCACCTCAGCATCCTCCCTCCACAAAATAAAGAGCTGGAATAGATGCTACATGACCTCTGGAGTGCCTTTGGAGCCAATTTGCTGCAGTGAGCTCAGTTTTTCAGAAGAGAGCAGGGTCGAGTCATTCAAGTCAAAGTCATCCAAACAGTTTTAGACTTTCAGTCCTGAACAGACCTACAGGCTACTTTTCCCCCCTGCAAATGTTAGTGAACATATAATGGGTAAACAGTTTATAGGATAACCAAATATTATATTGATAATATAATTAACATAACATTCACCCCTTTAGAGTATACAATCCAGTTTTTAGTATATAGTCACAGAATTATGCAACCATCACCATTAACTAAGTCTAAAACATTTTCATCACCCCCAAAAGAAGCCCTATACTCACCAGCAGTCACCCTCCTCCCCCCTCCCTGCAGCCCCTGGCAATGACTAATCTACTTTCTGTTCCCACAGGTTTACCTGTTTCAGACATTCATGTAAATGAAATTATACAGTTTGTAAATTGCGTCTGCTCCTTTCACTTGGCATAACGTTCTCAAGGTTCACCCATGTCGTAGCATGAATCACATCATCGTGACCGTCACCACAGCTGAGAAAGAGGCTTGGCCAACTACTCAGGGGGTGGGGGGGGGGGAGGGGACGGAGAGGTGGGAAAGGGCGGCTGGGTGGGGCCTATTGGACGAGCAGTGTGACTCTGGTCACGCTGAATAACATTCAATTGGACGAATACACCACGTTGTCTGTTTACCCATGACACTTTTGCGTTACTTCCATTTTTTGGCCATATAAACAATGCGCTGTGAACATTAGGGCAGATGATTTTGTGCGGGCATACGTTTTCAATTTCCTTGACGTGCTGTTGCAAGGGTCACGTGGTAACTCTATGTTTAACATTTTGAGAAACTGCCCAACTGTTTTTCAATGTGGCCACACCATTTTATAATCCCACCAACTGTATTTGAGTTCCACATCCCTGTCAACACTTGTTACTGTCTGTCTTTTATGTTAGCCTTCCCCGTGAGCGTGAAGTGGTATTTCATTATGGTTTTGATTTGCATTTCCTCAGTGACTAATGATGTTGCATATCTGTTCATGTGCTTATTGGCCCTTTATATACCTTCTCTTTAGAAATGTCTTTTTATAAGATTTCTTTTGGGGATGATGAAAATGTTCTGAAATTACATGATAGTAATAGTTGCATAACTCTGAAAACATACTCAGAACCACCAACTTGTACACATTAAATATGTGAACTTTATGAGAAGGGGGTTCCCCTTACCCACTGGGCACAGCTGGCATTCCAGACCCCCAGCCCTCTCTGGGAGGCCAAGAGCAGGGCCAAACCCTCCCAGAGTGATGTTAAGAGCAGCTAGCTGCATCCCAACCAGGGCAGTGTCGGAGCATACGTACTTGAACACCATCTTCTTGAGTTCTGTCTTCACTTCCTGTTGGGTTGACAAGGCGTCCAAGGGGAATTCCAGCCACGGAGTGGAGCTGAACTGGACTGCTCCCACCCTGACCTGCAGGAGGAGACAGAGGGCCCAGGGGCTGAGCACAGGGTGAAGTCGCAGGCATTCCAAGAGGCTTGAAGATGGGGCTAGAATGGGTAATGACCGTGCCTCCAGCCCACGCAAATAATTCCCGTGCCAGAGCTCTCCCTGGTCTCCCTGAGGAGCGGTTCCAAAGACTAGGAGAAGAATCTGGAAGGAAACCGTCTAACCTGCCTGTGTTCTGCACTGACAACCACCGATTCAATCTTCCTGACCCCCGTTCAGGCATTTCACTCACGTACGTGTGCCTGCCAGGTGCAGTAAACCATCTTACGTGATCTCACCTTATTTCACTTAACCCGCAGGGGCACTCATCAGGCCCACGGGACTGCTGGAGAAACTACAATGCAGAGAGGACACGGCTCTGGCCCAGAGCGAGGAAGAGAGGGAGCCGGCCCACTGCACTTTGTGCCTGTGATCTTCACGAGGCTCAGCCCCGCTGCTTGCCTTCTCGGCCGCCAGCACAGGCCTTCAGCAAAATGCTTGCTGACCCGGTCAAGGGTGTCACAGGAGCTAAGCACAGCCACCCCACCCCCCACTGGCTCATCACTAACCACAGCCACCGCTCACCCACCCTGGGTTGCGGAGGGGGTCAGCCCTTCCAAGCCCGTTCCTGCTGTGCTAGGGAAAGGCCAGCTCTCTGGACCAGAGTCAAGCTGGGGGACAATCAGCACCCTAGCCAGAGACAAGCAATAAAGGAGCTAAAGTTCCCTTGCTGGAAAGGGAGAGAGGGTCACTGGGAATTCCAAAGAGAGTTTGCATCCAAATTGAGGAGGTCGTAGGAGAAAACCCAGTGCCTTGCAGGAGTGGAGAAGGTCAACTGGGTGAAATCATTCTCTGGACCCTTAAGTCACTAGTGTATCTCAAGGAGAGAAGGCTATAAACAGTCAGGTTTCCTCTCAAGGGTCCAATCCCTTAACCTAACCATTGGCTCTCTAACACCCCTGGAGAAACTACAATCTCGGTTACTAGTCTCATAACCATCTCTGACTCTGGCCAAGACTGCAAATGAGCTGAGTGACTCATGCTTCAGCAGTGATGCCGCCTTTTGCTCGCTAATTGACTTCCTTCGCCCCCAACGCGGATGCCTTAACAGGCCTGGTGCCCAGGAGGAGATCAAACCACCCACCCACCACACCAGGTGGGTGGTGTCTGCTCCTGGAGAGCACAGCTCAGTGGACTTTCCTCCCGGGAGGTTCTGAGGACGAGCCACTGGGCATCCTAAGCAGGGAGACATCTCGGGTGGCCGTGGTGGGGGGAGACGGGCCCTGGGAAGTGGATCAGGGAGAAGCTCACAAAAAAAACGTCCGGGAGGTGATGCTTTTGAAATCTCCCTTGAATTTAGCCAGTGATGCAGGGGGCATCTGAAACCAGCGGGGTGGGGGGGGTGGGGCGGCGGGGAACATGGTCTGGTTACTGAGTGATTTGGGAACAACTGGGTCAGCCTGAAGAAGGATGAAGGATCAAGTGCAAATGGATTCAAGATTTAAATGCGAAAAATATAACCATGGAAGTTCTCGAAGAAAACCTGGGAGAGTTCCTCTAAAACTTCAGAGTGGAAAAGACCAATGACTAGAAATCCAGACATCATAAAGGAAAGATCGATAAATCGACTACACGAGGAAAACTTCTGCACAGCAACCCCTCCCGTGACCCAGCCAAACACTGAAGACAAAATGGAAATGTTATTTGCAACTCACGTGAGAGATGAAGGGTTAGTTTCCCCAAAATATGAAAAGCGTCTAGGAATTGGTGTGTAAAAGGCCAACAATCCAACAACAAAAGGGCAAAGAATATGAACAGAGATCACGACAGGAAATACAAACAGTTCTTTGACACCCAAACAGGTGTTTGAGGGCCCCACACTGAGACACAGCAATAAGCCAGATACAATGTTTGCAGGGAGGAACCAGCATTCTCAAACTTCAATGGTGAGAACGTAAATGTTCAAGCATCCATGGGAGCAGTTTGTCAGTGCTTACTGAAAATTACAAATGCATAACACTCTTGGGAATGTATCCTACAGATATACTTCCACATGTGGGAAATGACATATTTACAAGCTTACAGTATATTTGTAATAGCAAATGCCCACCAGTAGGGGGCTGTTTAATTAAACAATGGTAAATCCTTACACTGAACCAATAATCAGCTATAAAATACATATGTATGTGAATACCTACATTACCTAGATACAGAAAGGCTTCCAAGACCATGTGCAGAGAATAAGAACAGGAAGAGAACAGTGCGTATCACCTACTCCTCTCTTTATAAAAAGGGGGGAAAGGAGGATATATACTCATGTTTCTTGCATTTGCCCGAAGTGACGCTATAAGAATGCTCAAGAAAGCAGGTAGGGAGACTGGGCAAACTGAAACTGTGCGGGTAGAAGGGATAGTTTTTACTACATGTCTTTTTATTGAACCATGTAAATGAATTCCTTACTTAAAAAAAAAAAAAAAAACCCTCCCTGGAGACCAACAGCTGGGTGGACTTACTTGAATGAAGCAGGAAGGATACAACTTCAAAACAAAACGAGATACCAACAGTTTGAGTCAGTAGTTAAGGCGTTTAATTTAATTGGCGGTTTGGGAGCGAAAGAGTTGTCTTTTATCTTTCATCTTCAGTTTACTGTGTGCTGAGAAGCCAGCCCGCCCAGACTTCTCACCCCACGGTAATCACCCTGCTGAATCACTCACTACACAGCCAGGAAGTGCACCTCTCAGCTGGCTTTTTTTTTTTTTTAACTTCTCAGCTTTTTAAGTGTTGAGAGAAAGACTTCAAACACCTGAAATCCACTTAACCGCTTCAACAGCAGAGCATCCATAAAAGCCTTAATGTATAGCTACTTGAAAATTTCCTCCTGAACACTGAAGCTACAGAAAGTAAAATCTCTTGTGCATGGAGAGAACGCAGAAAAATGCAGCAGCGAGAACATAAAACCTGGAGCCACAAATCAGGTGGAAGCATCTGAAATCGCCCTGATGCAAAACAAAACAAAACAAAACACCCTTTGCCAGAATTCCAGCGAGTCTGACAGAGCCCCAGGCAGGAGGTCAGGGGCTCACTCACTCACTCACGGAAAGAGACACCCGACTCCTTTGCTCAGTGTCTTGCTGTGAGAAAGCCCTTCTTGGGCCAAGCCCACATGGATCTCCTTACACACCCAGCTTCTGCCCTCTTAAGAGAATGGAGCCACTCTGTACCTAATCAGGTTCCCTCATTTATGGAAATTTCCAGGTCTCTCCCTGTCCCCCTCCTTGCTGTGGGCACTGTCTGGGCTGCCAGTACTAACCTAAGAATGCCACTCACTGTCTAGGTGTGGCAACGCTGAGATCAAATGTCCTGAACTCTGGCGCCCTGTCGGCTAGGGACAGCTACTCTCAACAGCACCAGCCATGAAGTCTTTTTGTCATAGTTTTTTGAGTCTTTTTGAGGATTCTGAATTCCATCAGCACTCCCATTTACACACACACACACTCTCTCTCTCTCTCACACCCAGACACACAACGCCATGTGATGGGTAGGGACAAATGACCTAATGAAACAGATCCTGCGCTGAAAGTCAAGAGCCCCCGTTCCTCCACACTTAGCTCACTTCTGAGATTGCTGTGTGACCCTAGGCAGTCACTTAGCCACTCTGAGCCTATTTCCTCTTCTGTAAACATCCTCTAATTATCCACACAGTTCTTCTCTCCCAACCTGCCTTCCCCTGGGACCTCTCGGTCACTCACTTCAGGACGTACTCCATCAATGCCAAGGTCAAGAGTGTTGGATCTTTATGGCTATTCCTCCATGAATAACTAGTAGAATTGTATAGGGAATCGTTTCCTTTTAAAAGCTCAGCCCTGCGTGAGAGAGGATGGAGACCGAGCAGTCTTTGGCCCTGGCCCTTTTGGAGTCTGCGATGGGCTGACTTCATGGTTGGAACTTCTGTGCTGCTCTGATGCAGTGTCCTCAAACAGCTGTGCGAGACTGCCGGAGGTCCAGGGCGATGAGCTCGCTCTCCCCAAATGACATGCCTATTCTGGAGAAAATCTGGTCCTTGTAAAAGGCCATTTTTGCTCCTAAACCCCAGTGGTTTCCCTAGGGTTTACCCAGGAATGTGATCTGGGAAGATCATCTATGGGAGTATGTATATTTAGAATAAAGTGCTGGGTGATGGACACTGTCAGGTCCCCCTGGAGAGGCTCACACCCCCACCCATTCCTGTAGACTGGCCAGCAGAACGGGTCACCAGACTTCGGTGTTTGCTAATCCAGTTAAGTGAAAAATGGCGGATCAGCGGGAGATGTGCTATTCCACTGAGCGAGGTCGTTGGGCATCTTTTCATATGCCCAAGGCCAACTTGTGCTTTGTTTTCTGGGATTTGTCTGTCTGTGTTCACCACCCATTTTTCTACTGAGTTTTTCCAAAGCGGCCCTTCTTTGAGCCACAAGAGCCACAGCTAGCACACTCCGAGGATATTTAAAACCTCCTCTCTGGAGCCAGGAAGAATAAACCCCCTGGCTGCATTCCCTCGGGCAGGAGTAGCGCCTTTCGCATGAACAGAGAGGGTAGAACCTGTGCTTCGTACTGAGATTCTAGTCGTAGGAGGTAGTTACACTCTTTCCCCCGCCACTGTGGTGCAAACACAACATCTTTCTAGTGAGAAACCAAATCAGGGTGCCCACTACCACCCCGTGAACGTGAATGAGTACTGCTTCCGGTCCGGCCAGACAATCTCTCCCTTTGAACTCCTGTGATTGGATAAGGAACTGTCATGTGACCTGCACCTGCCCAGTCAGAGTCCTCGCTGGGACTTCCGCCAGCAGCAGGGAAAGAAGGCCACTTTCTTTCTGCTGGTGTCCCTGGCTTGAAGGACAACGCGGGGCAACTGTGCTGCGTGTGGAAAACCTGCCTGGAAAGGCAGCCAACTGTGGAAAGCAAACCTGAGAGAAGAAACAGAGGGACTGAGCGCTTGGATCCCACCGAGCTTGGTCTCCCCACTCCCACAAGCCAGGACATGCCCTCTTCTGCTTAGCATTGGATTTCTATCACTTGCAACCAAAGACACTCCGCCTACAGACACTGGAAGACTTGTACTCACTCTGTCGGGGCTGATGTCCAGAGCGTCACAGACCGTGATGGCAAAGTGCTTGGCCCTTTCGAAGCTCCCTTTCCCGATGCTGTGAGAGCCATCCATCAGAAACAGGACGTCCACCGCAGCCGAGTACCACGTAACTAGGGGAGCGGGGACAGATGCGTGACAATCAGCTTCCTTGCCGTGGGGTCCCAAGAGGGTCTCACTCCCTGAGCAGAGAGGAGGCAGGAGCGACCCTGTGGTGGCTCAGCTGCTGCTCCTCTGAGGTCCGAGAAGGAAGTCACACTGGGCAAGGTCAGGGCCGGGGGCCCTTCTGTGAAAGTCTGTACTAATGCAAGGGGCCTAACTCAACACCGCCGACGGAGCCGCGTGACAGGAGGGGCTGCTGGGCCAGGGAGCGGTGTGAACAGCCCTGGTCCCTGCCCTCGGGGGCCACAGTCTAGTCTGGGACACAACCAGGCACCCTGGTGCCAGAGGTCACATCACCCAGGAGTTCAGGTAATAACACCCGGCACTGACTGTGTCTTTCCCATGTGCCAGGTGCCACTCTGAACGCTGTATATGCACCAAATAGCTTCATTCTCACATGCGCCCTTAGATGACTATTGTTTGAAGTTTTTTAACAGTTTTATTCCATCATCATCATCTCAGTCCATTTTGGAACGTTTTCCATCACCTCATAAAGACACCCTGTATCATTTAGCTGTCAGCCCCGCAGCCCGGCACCCCCACCCCTAAGTAGATTTAGGAGGTTTATTCCCACTGGAGAGCTGAGGAAGGCAGGGCGCAGGGCAATTCGGTAACATTCCTAAGGACTGAGTGCTGGGAAGCGGTGCAGCCGGGACCCAAGTCCAGGCTGTGTGGCTCCAGAGTTCAAAGCTCGAATTGCCACGAAGACGCAGGACATCGGAAGTCAGAGGAGCAGCGGTGACACAGCACCACCCAGAAGGCAGCGAAGGAAGGCAGTTTCGCCAGAGAGGGAAGAGCGGGATGTGCAGGGCCCTGGAATGGGCTGCCGCGGCTTGAGGGCTTGAGCGTGGGGAAGGAAGGCCGAGCAGGGCGGGAGGGGAAGGAATACAGCCGCAGACGAGGCTGGTTGGGTGGACAGACAGTGGTCGCCAACAGAAGACCTGGAAGCACAGGCCAAGGAACCTGGCGACAGGTGAAATCAGTCCTTCAGGGAAAGACAAAGACCCTGCGACTTCACTTACGTGTAGCATCTAGAACAAAATAAGTGAACAAACCGAAGAGAAACAGGCCCACAGACAGAGAACAGACTGGCCGTTGCCAGAGTGGAGGAGGGGTGGGGGACTGGGCGAAACTTGGGAAGCGACTGAGAAGCGCAGACCAGCAGTCACAGGGCAGTCCTGGGGTGTGACGGAGCACAGCGCAGAGAAGGGAGCCGATGACACTGTGACAACTGTGCACCGCACCGGGGGCCCACTGGAAATATCAGGGATCACCTCAGAAAGTACGTGATCAATTGTCTAGCCACTAGGCCGTACGCCTGAAGCCAAAAGCAAGACAATATTTAGAGTAAACTGTAATTGAAACATGAAAAATAAATTTTAAAAACGGTTTCAGAAACTTGGTATCAGAGATTTCCACGGACGGGTATTCACTCAGGAGAAGAACATGGTCGGGCCCGTTTTGCGAGACCGGCTCTGGCCGCAGCGGAAAAGGAAGGCAGGCGTGGGGTGGAGACTGTCTGGAGGAACACGGCTTCCCGTGGGTCGGTCACAAAGAGGCTGCAGTGGGCATTTAGAGGGTTGGCTAAAGCATGCACTTACGTTTGCTGGCGGCCGAGATCTTCCCAGCCGTCTCCCTGCTGACATGGACCTCCTGCAGGGGGAGGGAGTGGGGCGCTGGGAGAGAAGACACCAGAAGCAGTCATTACTGGAGACGGAGCGGGAGGAGTCCCAGTCTCTGCGTTAGGTGATGGGGAAAGCAGGTAATAAGAAGGGAGACAGGCATGTGGAGGAGCCTAATGACACTGTAGCTCAAAAATTACTAGATGGATAGCATAAAGGAACCCCCCAATTACCCCTCTCAGATCAGGTACCTTTGTGTTTGAAGAGAAAGATTAAAAACTACACACAGAGGGGTGATGAGGAGCCAAATGAGTTTTACCCTTGGTCCGCCATAATAACCGGGTTCTCTGCTGAAGGCCAGAGAGATGAACCTTGGACGTGAGCAGAGAACTCAGGAGAAAGGGAGCTCACAGAAAAGCACAATGATGAAATGCTGCAACTCCAACAATAAGATACCATTGTAAATGTGAAATTTCTAAATTTAAATGTAACTGGGAAAGCTTAATTCAGGAAAAATTTCCAGTGGTGGCACTGTAAGTAGGTACAACCCTTTTGGAAAGTTTTTTTTCTTTTAAATATATTTTATTGATTATGCTATTACAGTTGTTTCATTTTCCCCCATTTACTCCCCTCCGTCCTGCACACCCCCTCCCACCCGCATTCCCTCCCTTCAGTTCATGTCCATGTGTCGTACATATAAGTTCTTTGGCTTCTACATTTCCTGTACTATTCTTATCCTTCCCCTGTCTATTTTCTACCTACCGTGTATGCTACTTATTCTCTGTACCTTCTCCCTCTCTCCCCTTCCCACAACCCCACTGATACCCTCCATGTGATCTCCATCTCTGTGATTGTTTCTGTTCTAGTTGTTTGCTTAGTTTGTTTGTTTGTTTGTTTGTTTGTTTTAGGTTTGGTTGTCAATAGTTGTGAGTTGTCATTTTACTGTTCATATTTTTGATCTTCTTTTTCTTAGATAAGTCCCTTTAACATTTCATATAATAAGGGCTTGGTGATGAGGAACTCCTTTAACTTGACCTTATCTGAGAAGCACTTTATCTGCCTTTCTATTATAAATGATAGCTTTGCTGTATTGAATCATCTCAGATGTAGGTCATTGCCTTTCATGACTTGGAATACTTCTTTCCAGCCCCTTCTTGCCTGAAAGATTTCTTCTGAGAAATCAGTTGATAGTCTAATAGGAACTCCTTTGTAGGTAACTGTCTCCTTTTCTCTTGCTACTTTTAAGATTCTCTCCTTCTCTTTCATCTTTGGTAATGTAATTATGATGTGCCTTGGTGTGTTCCTCCTTGGGTCCAACTTCTTTGGGACTCTCTGAGCTTCCTGGACTTCCTGGAAGTCTATTTCCTTTGCCAGATTGGGGAAGTTCTCCTTCATTATTTGTTCAAATGAGTTTTCAATTTCTTGCTCTTCCTCTTCTCCTTCTGGTACCCCTATAACTCAGATGTTGGAACATTTAAAGATGTCCTGGAAGTTCCTAAGCTTCTCTTCCTTTTTTTGAATTCTTGTTTCTTCATTCTTTTCTGATTGGATGTTTCTTCCTTCTGGTCCACTCCATTGATCTGAGTCCCAGTTTCCCTCCCATCACTATTGGTTCCCTGTACATCTTCCTTTATTTCACTTAGCATAGCCTTCATTTTTTCACCTAATTTGTGACCAAATTCAACCAATTCTATGAGCATCCTGATTACCAGTGTTTTGAACTGTGCATCTGATAGGTTGGCTGTCTCTTCGTCACTTAGTGTATTTTTTCTGGGTCTTTGATCTGGTCTTTCATTTGGGGCATTTTTTTTTTTTGTCTTGACGCACCTGTTACATATGAGGGGCGGAGCCTTAGGTGTTTGCCAGGGCGGGGTAACCCACATCGCTGTGTTCTGACGCTGTATGTGGGGGAGGGGTCCAAGAGGGAACAATACCCCTTGCTCCACCCTCTGCCGGATTTCAATCACTTCCCCCACCACCCACCAGCAAAGTGGGCCCTTCTGGTGCTGATTCCCGGGTGAGTGGGCTTGTGTATGTTCTAGGACCCTGTGGGGCTATCCAACGAACTCTCCTGTGAGGCTGGGAGTTTCTCCCACTGCCGCCTCAACCCCCACAGGTGTTTTCAGTCAGAGGTTTGAGGCTTTATTTCCCTGCACTGGGACCCTGGGTTGCATGGTTTGTCTCGCTCCCTAGTTGTTCCTCCTGGTGTATCTGCACTAGAATGTGGGACCATCTGCTCCACCAGCCACCACCTCACCGCAAGTCCTCTCCACCCGGCTGCCCAAGTCCACCCCTCCTACCGGTCTGGGTGAGTGTTTCTTCTTTAACTCCTTGGTTGTCGGACTTCTATACAGATTGATTTCCTGGCAGTTCTGGTTGTTTTTTGTTTTTAAATTGGTTGCTGTCCTTCTTTTGGTTGTGCAAGGAGGCACTGTGTGTCTACCTACGCCTCCATCTTGCCCGGCAGTCCTCTTTTGGAAAGTCATGTGGCCAAATACATTAAGCACCATAAAAATGCGTTCACTCTTTGACCGAGTGGTGTCCCACCTGGGAACAAGGCTTTGGAGAAGGAAAAGTGTGCACTGAGACACTGCCTTCCACATTACTTGTGACAGAGGGATTCTGGAGGTAACAAATGCCCAAAGGGGCAGGTCTAGGAGTGAATGCCGACATGTTCGTTCAATGCCATTAACGCGAACAAGGGCTAATACGTTTGAGGGTAGGAAGTTCGTGGATGGTTTTCATTCTTTTATATGATACCTGGTAAACCTGCAAAACGGTGTATGAGAGCAATCGGTAACAACTTAACAAAATCAAGTTTGAGAGCAATGAGGGCGTCACTTAGGGAGGTAATCTGAAAAGTCGACTGCACGCGGTCCGTGTCTGGCGACAGGGTGCTCTGTGCACAGGGCGAGGTCTGGTGCGTTAGCACAGAGGAAACCAAGCTGGGGTGCACAGGGCCCAGGAGCAGACTGGGCCACAGGGGGGCAGAGGAAGGGCCACGAGTGTGGGCCGCTGCTGGGGACAGAGGTGAAGGAGAGGTTGCCAAGGACCGGGTGCGGGGGGGACAACTGTACAATGCAGGGAAGTTGGGCTCACGGGGGTTCACACCTGCCAAAGAAGTGGTCAGGAGGGAGGCACTGAAAGATGGCGCCAGGTTCTGGGTGGGGGGGTGCCCCTTGTTTGTGGCTCCTTCTGGGCTCCTCTCCTTTTCCTGCTCCCCAGGGTAAAAAAAACTAAACTGGTTTCTCGTCCTCCCCCCACCCCGCCACCTCCCCACTGTAATCTTCGAGCTGTTTCTCCTGACCTGATATGCCCTCCCTCCATCTCCGCTCACAGGGAAGACAGTTCTAGGCCAATCAATATGCTGACCCAGCACTTAGCTCCATAGTGCAAAGCTGTCCGGCAAGTACCTTCCAGGAGGTCTAAGACAGCGTGCCGTGGTCCCTGCTGTTCTGCCACCAGAGGCAGAAATAAGACATAAACTATAAATACATGCAGTAGACTGAATTAAAGGAGCGAAAATCATCCACTTCCACCGTAAATGGCAGATGTTGGCACAGAGGCAGGATAACACTTCCTACCCCCTCCACCCCCAAAAAAGAACACAAAAATCACTCAATAATTCAGCAAGTTGTCATCCTAGCAAAGAGGCTTTCTGCTGCACTGCATTCAGATGTCAAAACCTTGCCAACTTGTGGGGCCCCGCTACCTCCCATCCCATAAGGGGGTGACACTGCCATGGCCCTTCCGCCCCAGAAGCTCCCGGGGCAGGAACACCTCCGCCTGTCCTCCGCAGGGCCTCGCCCAGCTCTCTGCACACAGCAGGCGGGCACCAAGGTTTCCTGAACGAGCCCATGAATTCCTGGCAAAGGGCCCAGGAGCTGAGGAATCTCTAACGCCCTACAAGAAAACACTGCTCCTTTCTAAAGCTCTTACCAGCAAACCCTCCAGCTAGAGACAGGCCAGCTGTCTCCCCAGATGGGAGCGACAGGACTGCCGTGACCGGAGACCACTTACTAAAGATGTCACTCAGCTAATGAGCCTCTGTGCCGTGCGCTCAGCTGCCACAGCAGGTGTCGGGCTTCTGGGGAGCCCTCCTGGTGCCTGGATGACGCTTCCCCTGCTCGCCTCTGAAATGACCTCAGGACTCTGCAGAGGAGGCCCCTGGCAGAGGGAGCCAGTGAACGGATGGTCGCTCTTTTAGCCTCTGAAGACCACCTGCCTAGGCACCAGAACTTGGATCTCCTTGCAGGGGTAGGGGGTGCTAAGGAGAGTCACTAATCTACTGAAACCCTTTCACTGCAGCCAAGGCTCGAAGAGAGAATTCCTGCACCTTCTTATCTGTCCCACAGGAGACCAGAGTGGTGGTGCCAGCCTGGGAATCAGGAGACTTGCGTTTTCATTTCAGCTCTGTTATCAATAACTGTGTGACCCTGGACAAGTCACACAGCCTCTCTGTGCCTTCCCTGCCTCATCTGTACAACTCAGGACGGTTAGCTCAAGGGTTCTGTGACATGGTCAGGACCACAAAGGAGAAGTTCTGGGATGAGCTGGAGCAGGACTTCGCTGTGCCTGGGCCTCCGGGCACCACGTTCAGGCCCTGGAGCCAAACACGTCTCATCTCTCCCCAGTGTCCTGACCATGAAGTGACTGTGTTACACTGTCACCTGCATGGGTTAGAGGGGGCACAGGTGAGCGGAGCAACCATCCCTGTTCTTCCAACCTCTCTTACCTCCCCCAGGCTCCGGGGAACAGGCAGATGGTGACAGCAGCCAGCTCAGCAGAGACAGTGCACCTGCTCACTGAGACATAGACCAGGGAGGAAGTGAGTGCAGGAGAGCAGCTCAGACAGCAGGAAGCTCCCGAGCTAGACTCAGACAGCTGGCCGCCCTGGCCATGAGAATCTCAAACCACACCTATTCCTTCCTACTCGTGTCTCACTGAAGCTAGAACTTGGGAAGGACGAAGTGGGAAGATCGGCTTTGTGAGCACCGAGCACATGCCAGGCCCAGTGCTAGGCGCTGAGATCACACAGGAGCGAACGAAGAAAATGCAGAGTCTCTTTCTCACGGAGCTTGTATCCGGTGGAGAAGATGGACTCTCATTTTTAAAAATTCACCTGGAAATAAAGTCCTAGCTGTGTTAAGTGCTCCATAGCCGAGGGTCCAAGGCCCCAGGAGGTTTTAACAGGGGCACCTGGCCTGATCTGGGGGTGCAGGAGGAAACACGCTGGGTGCTGAAGGATGAGCAGGAGATTACCAGAGTGGCAGTGTTGGGGTAAGGCAGCGATCCGGGGAGGGGGGCCGCCATAACTGGGAATTTCTAGGGCAGGAGGGAGAAAGGGTGCTGGGCAGGAAGGGACAGGGGCTGCAGCAGAGAGCGTGCGGAGGGGCCACCAGAGAG
The DNA here is from genome assembly GCF_019186645.2 of Phyllostomus hastatus. Taxonomy (NCBI): domain Eukaryota; kingdom Metazoa; phylum Chordata; class Mammalia; order Chiroptera; family Phyllostomidae; genus Phyllostomus; species Phyllostomus hastatus. The sequence continues at coordinate 23,522,273 of NW_025334004.1, read as the reverse complement.
GACTAATGGTGGCTGTGGGGCCAGATCAGGCAGGGCCTCTAAGAGCTGTGGGACATTCCTTAAAAGTGGCAGGCAGGGGGTGGGATTGGGGAGGGATCCAGACAGACAGGATCGGACTTGCACTCTGACATAGGTGCTGCGTGGAGAAGGGGCCGGAGGAGACCCAGAGAGACCAGTCAGGAGGCTACCTCAGTGGTCCGGGCGTGAGATGGTGGGGCTCAGACCCCGCAGGGGGCTGTGGAGTGGACAGACTCAGAGGCAGGCAAGAGACTTGCGGATGTTAAGAGTGACAGGATGTGAGAAAAACCAACCCCCTCAGCACCTCACCGCCCGCCCCCCAGCACAAATGGCTTACCTCCAGCAAACAGGAAGACGCAGACGGCTTCCAGCAACAGCACAGAGGGCATGTTGATGGGACTACAGCACCAGGACAAGAAAAAAAGCAACAGCAAAGATCTCTGTGAGCTCCCCGAGTCACACATCCAAACGAGATGACCATACCCAGCCTCTCCAAGGTACCAGTGCCACCCTAGGGACCCTCCTCACCATAATGACTGCAGTAGCCTGGAGGAAACCCAGATTCCTAAAAGCCGCAGGAGACTTGACTCCAGTGACTTTGATTGTAAAGGACAGTCTAATGTCTTCCCCGGACACCCCAAGCCCCTCCCCCGCAGCTCCTCCCCAGACCCGGGCAAGGAGCAAGCCCTGAGTCTAGACTAGAATTAAGAGACAGGGTCCTGGCTTGAAGATTTGATTTCAAAACCTTTGTTTTATGAAACCTAGCAAAGTCACCACGCCTGCACTTTCTAAATTATTTATAAACAGCAATGTGACTGAGGAAGAAACAAATTTTCTAAGTTTTTTTATTGCCTAAGAATGTTTATAGTATGGGTAAAATTCAGTCCCATGGAGCCTGGCCATTTATCAGTTTCCCAGGGAAGGGTCAGTGTGAAAAGTGGGAGCTTTTAATAAGAAACTGACTGTAACTTTGATTCCTTAAGGGCACACACCTGAGGTGCCCTTCTGCCGTTAGCTGCCAGGCCTAGGAGGTGTATCCTTATCCCTTCAGTCACAAAGATCTGATGCACGATTCAGACGACCTTGGGTTTTAGCAAGTGCACAAGTAGTGTAAGAACTGAAAGTTTGTACAGAGTGAAATTTAGACTTTTCCCCCAGTATCATTTAGCAGGGGAGTATCTAAAATTATCTCGACAGTAGAGTCTAGAAATCCTACTTTTTGCCGTGAGGGATCCAATGTATACAGGATCTCACCCTGCACTTTCTCTGCATTGAACTTGCCCTGTAAGAAAAGCCATGTCCCCTGTAGGTCCTACTAGAGTTTCCTTCCGTTAAACACCTAACACTGACGCCCATGTAAGAGAAATCTTGGAAGAGAAAAACCCCAGGCAGAGATTTGGAAAGGGAAATGGGGGTCTGGGGAACCCCACATTCTAGAGACGAAGGCAGAGAGAGAAGGCCAGCCACTTCATGTGGCACCCAAGGGTGCAATGAGAAACTCACTTCACCCTGATGCGCCCCACTCAAAGTCCCTTCAACATCTTACATAGGTGCCACTCTCCTGCATCTAAGATGCTGGGTAACAGGGCAGGAACCCCAAGTCTTCCTCTAGGTCTCCTGGGCCTTTCAACCTGCCCTCCCTGCCTCTCCCCCAAGGGACACTGGTTAACTGAAATACACGCTGGAGCCTCCTGGTCATCTCCAGCAGCAGACCGAACTGCCTCTGAGTTACCCTGCACTAAAGTGAGCTCTCCCACAAACTCCCACTTGCCCAACCTCCCAGCTGCATGAACAAAACAACTCCGATTTCAGAGGACTCGCTGCGCAGGCTGAGAGGCGTGGCTGCCTTGAAAAACCAGCCACCCAGAAAATGTAGATCCTTCTGTGGAAAGGTTTAAAATGACCCAACTCTTGTTCATCAAGCTGCGATGGCCAGACCTCACTTGGAATTACTGGAAATGAGAATGAACAGAGGGGCTGTGCTATGGGGTTAGCACTAGCCCCACCCCATCCCCCACCTGCAATCCCACCCAGCGGGAGCAGGAACTGGGGAATGAACGGGAAGGAGAGGGTGGCAGCCTGGCGGGAAAGAGGACACTTGGAGGGAATGATCCACACTCCAGCTCGGGAGATGAACAGGTCACTGCGGCTCGGAAGACGGAGGGTCCTGCACGCTGGACCCTCCATGCCACTTCTGGAGCCCAAGCCAGCTCAGAGCCTGAGCCACCGCTCGGAGCGTCACCCACACTGAGATGGCACCCCTGTAAGTGACTACCTGGCAGGCAGGGGCCACCCCTGGCCCGTGGTGACGCAGAGCCTGCACCCTGAATCCAGAAGCACCCGCTTCTCGTCTGATGCAGTGTGACCCTGACTTATAAAACCAGGGAGGAGGTTGTTCCAGATGCTGCTCAAGTGTCTGCTGGTTCTAAAAACCCCACTGAATCTCCCCTCCCTCCTGGACCTATGGTGGTCAGACCTTACTCAACTGTCTAGTCAGCTCATTGGACTTCAGAACATTTCCGAGACCCATGAAGTCAAACATCCCAACCAGCTGAGATAATCTTTGTGCATCAGGTGACTAAGAGGCTCATCCTCACCTAATCTACATGGAAATCGGAGATTCAATATCTCGAGAGTGGGGCAGCCGGGAAGAGAAAGGTGGGCAGAGAGCCTACTGGGCGCTCCTGCTAGCTTCCAGCTGGGTGCGCGTCAATGAGGCACTTCCCTTTCCCCCAGGGACACATTTTCTCTCCTCTTACTCTACAAAACAGATGCAGGACAAGTCCCCACCTGTCACCAGGCAGCCAGGCGACAGCCAGGCCTGGGGACAAGGGGCCGTGCGGGGCAAAGGTAAAAGGCTTCTCAACGCTGTGTAGTCCTTGAGTCCAGGATGATTTCCTGGGTCACCGCTTCTGATCTTAGGCACATGCAGGACTCGGAGGCTCAGAGCTGTTCATTTTTTTTTTTTATAAAACCAGGGTTCTTGCAGCCTCCCCTGGCTGCCATGAGGACAAGGTGGAAGGAGGTCTGGAAGGTTCCTGCCGCCCCTCTGCCACGAAACAAACCTAAGCCACGCTGTTTTACTCTAGTATGTGTCCTTGCTTGTCCAGGCAAATGTTCCTAACTCTCCGCTCATTAAAATAAAGCCTACGCTGGGCATCTGCAAATCAATGGGAAAGTCAAAGGCTTCCTCGTGAGGGTTTGGGTGGGACGATGCTGGCTCTGGGACCTCAGCAGCCCGCGCCTCCCCTGTCCCCAGTGCAGCCCTGTGCTCAGTCACCTTGCCCACACTGCACCAGAGGTGTCTGCTGGGTAAGCGAAGCACCACATCGCCTGCCGCCCATCACGGGCGGGATACTTCCAGATCAACCTTTGTGCTCACTCCATTCTTTTTTGTGCCCCAGAAAAGGAGGAGGAGGCTATTTCGATGCTGGTGCAGTATGAACAGTACTCTTCCCTCACCGTTCCCACCCAGTCGTTTCAAATACTCAGCTTATTCTCTCTCCCCTCCTCACACAGCAAAACTCTCTTGAAACACTAATTTGACATTCTAAATACAACCCTGTATCTAAAAACTTTTAAATTTTTTTAACGATTGTCTTTATTTACTTTTAGCGAAAGGGGAAGGAAGGGAGAGAGAGGGGGAGAGAAACATCAGTTGGTTGCCTCTGCATGCGCCCTGACGGGGGATCAAGCCAGCGACCTTTCCACTTTGCAGGACAGCACCTTGCCAACGGAGCCACACCAGTCGGGCCTCTAAAAACTCTTTTAAAAGAATGGAATCCAACAGCTACTACCAACAGGCTGCCGGGCTCCAAACTTCTGTGTCTTCTCTTTCCTAATCCTCACGGTCAGACAGTGAGAGTATACTCCCGTTTTACAGATGAGAAAACTGAGGCATAGAACAGTTAAGGGTTTTGCCCCAGGTTATACACTAATAAGAGACTCAGACTTTATTCCGGCCTCTGGGTGATCTGTTCAATCCATTACCTTCCTGAGTCTGGGGAATCAATCAGGATGGAGAACCAGAAGTGTAATTAAAAGTCTGCCACCCTGCATCCCGCCCTGTGGCAGTTTCCCACCCAGCTAACAACCTGCCAGCAACCCCCACGCTGGCGCGCAGGGGCAGATTTCCAGAGCTCTGTTACAAAGTAGCCAGGAGTAGTCTGCAGCCCGGGGGCGCTGGGCACAGACCATTCACTCCCAGGTACACCTTGTTAAGCCTTTTCCATTACAAAATGCATGTACCATCGCAGTTGTTCTTGCCTGTTCCATTACTCATGCTAATCCCACGCATATTCCTGGCTCCTGCGACTCTCACACATGGATTTAGGTGCCCCCCACCCCCCAATCTCTGCAAATCCTGGTTCCCCGCAGCACTGGTGGCATTTGGGGACAGTGGGTGAGTGGGATTTGCCGCCGGGCACCACAAAACACTGCACTCTGGGATTACACTTCCCAGGGCAGAGGAAGAAACCAAGGCCAGAACAAGTCTGCCTTGGAAAAGCAGGGCGGACTGGAGATAGCGAAAGGCAGTTTTGCAGGACAATGGCCGCCCTCTCCCCTATGATCAGAAATGAAGTAAGTGCAGGGTGAGAAAAAAAAAAACCACTTCCACCTCCTTACAAAATGCAATTCCTACCCCAAATATTAGATTAGCGCTTGGCAACCTCCTTTCAATGGGCCAGGATGGAAACCTGAGCCCTTTCCCTGAACAGGCAGCGCCTGAACAGGAAGACTAGAATCAGCGGTAGCAGTTTCCGGCCAGGCAGCCGGACAAGCATCTTTCCTGTCCAGGGAAGTCTAGGGAGGTGAACAGCATGTTTCTAGTTGGATGAGGCAGGGAAAGCATTTTAAAAGCAGCTCAGGGGACAGTCCGCTCCCCCTAAAAGAATCACACATTTTCAGAACCCCTGAGTGAGACAACCAGTCAGCACCAGGGACAATGTGCTGTTTGACTTCCCTGATGGTTGGGGCGAGAGCTGAGCTGAGCAGACAGGCGGGGGAGCCTCCCATACTCCCCCCACCTGCTAAGAGATCATTTTCAGCCAGAAGAGATTGTAATGTCAGTTTTGATGATCTCTGAAAGTGCTTTAAGTTGCACAAGACCCGAATTCACTGCCTCGGGACTCTGGGAAGCACACACACAGGACAGGAAGTCCAGAGCCTGAATTCCAGCCCCGCTCTGCTTGTAGCCAGCTGAGCGACTCTGCAAGCAAGAGCTTCCCCTACCTCCATTCATTCCGCCGCCAAATGGGAAGAATCTCAGTTTCACAAACTCACGCAGTGTTGTAAACATTCTACAAAACAGTGTGTGACCTTCCCTCCTTTCGGTAAAGCACTTTCTAAATGCACGATGGTGAAACATGATGATCCTATATATGTTAATGTCGTGTAACAACAGTCACAACTCCAAGGGTAGGCGTGACCATTTCCGTTTTTACACACGGAAACGGCCTTGGAGGAGTTGGGGCCCGAGGTCCCAGAGCCAGTGAACCACAGTCTCGGGGTCAAGCCCAGGTCTCCTGATGGTGGACGGCTCGGCTGTGACAAGAAGCGTGCAGTACAGAGAGGGCACACAGAGGGCACTAATGGAATATGAGGAGCCGGAGCATGAGCCACGCTGGTACATTTCTTCACTTCAGTCTCTCCATGTCCTCCTCTCAAAAAATGGGGGTGGCATCGCCTGTTCTGTTAGCCTGGGAAGGTTTTTGCCGGGATCACCTGAGACCACAGTGCACCAGCCCCCTGGGCCAGGGCAGAGTTTCCTCAGTGGAGGCCAGGCAGGCCCTGTTCAAGAGGAGGGGCTTGGGGTCAGGAAAGGGAGTGGGGACTCTAAGATAGTCATCACATCCAGGGAAGCCCTGCAAGTAGCTCTGCAGGTGGAAAAGTGAGCAGTCCTGAGCTGTCTAGAAGACAAAGGGGGAAGCTAAAGGAAGAACTTCAGGTGCACTCAGCTGTCCCAGGGGGTGGGCACGGGGTGATGCTGCAGCGGGCGTGTTGCACGGACAGACGCTCCCCTGTGCAGGGTCCCCCCGTGACCCCCCCATAGTCTTGTAGGTGATGAGAGGGCTTCTTAAAAAATATCATTGTAGCCATCTGAAACTAATATTGAACGCAAAGTGTAATAGAAAAAAATATACAAAAAATAGCTATTCTGTTACAGTCTTCCCAATTAAAACCATTATTTTTTTTTTTTTACTGATATGTGAAATACAAGAGTTTGAGGACCACTGTTCTAAAACACTTCTTAGGGTTCCTGACACTGCCATTGATCTAATTACATGAAGTTTCATTTATTCAGTGAAAACTAGTAAGCACCTACCCCGTGCCCAGCCCCTCCCTGGTGCTGGGGATGCAGTGACAATGCTCTGTAGGATGCAAACCTGGCGGGGACATTCTTAACACAAGGCTTTTGCACTTCAACCAGCAGTTTATCCCCACCCAACGTCACCACTTGCCAATTAACGACTGTGGCCTACATGAAGCTCGTGAAAAACCCAGGAGTCCGGGCTCCTGGCAGGCTTTCCCATTTGCCCCGGGGCAGTCTTCCACCCTCTCTGGGCCTCAGTTTCCTTATCTGTAAAGACACGGGGTATCTGACTATGATTCATGCCAGGGGACCCGAGTCTGTTGTGGGTAGGGGGCATGGCAGCTACTCCAAGCTCCGGATGGCAGACCCAAAGCCAGATTCAAAGAAAACAGGTCGCATAGATGGTTTTCTGTCAGACAGACAGGTACAATGAAGGAGACATTCCCCGCTCACCCCGGGGCGTGCCTGGGGACCCACTCTGGGAAGTTCTTACTTATACAATCAAGAAGTGGCTCTGAGCGGGATTTCTACAAGAGAAGAGAGTGGGCCTTAGCCCACCCAAAAAAGTGCTCAGTGGCGCTTTGTTACCCCATCAGCCAAGAAGAGCAGGCTGCGGGTCGCTGGGAGCCAGCAGCCTTTCCAAACACACTCCCTCGGCCACTGCCAACGGCAGGGCCGCCTCTCACTCTTCTGACTTGTTGCTTCTCTCTTCTCAATGAACTCACATTTCTGAGTACAACGTCACACTGGAAGCCACACAGAGCTTGAATTTTTAGACTTCAATGTATAAAACACTCAGGGGCGGGGGGAGTCCAGGGTTCTAGTTTGTTTGTTTGTTTTTAACTAAATGGCTTTATAATTTGAAAATTGTAAGGTTCCAGTTATTCACTTCCAAGACACCAAACACACCGCATGGTGTCCCCACTGAAAGGCCCCACTTAGCTGGACAGCCATCAATTCCACAATGACAGGGCAGCAAGGCGCCCTCTCCCCTTTGCTTCCGCCTGGGTGTCCACCATGTTTTAAATAGAGGCCTCTTGGCAAGTTTAAAAGTGCAACTTGGAGCTACTCCCATTTACCTCCATTCCAGCAGGTGGCCAAGAGCCAGGCCCTGGGCTGGAAAGGAGCAGAAAGGAGGGTTGGATCCGGTGGGGGGCGGGGGGTGTACCCAGCTTGGGAAATCACCGTGTTCAAGCCCCCTGGACTTCCCATGGCCCAAGAGCAAGTCTCTCCCGCAGCGGGCCCATCTTGGGCTCTGCTTGCAGAGACTTCCGTGGGGGACCCTGGGCTGCCTGGGAAAAACTGCACTGGAGTAACTGTAACACCTGCAGATGCTCCATAATGCGGGAGGGGGTTGCGTGGCTTGGGCAGGTTCCCAAGCCCTGATTCAGAACACAAACTCCTTCTGTGACTGTGCCGTGCAGCTCAGGTTTAATATGTAAGTTCCCTCCTCCAAACGCAACCACCGAGCCCCTGTCCCCTTACCTGCGGTTCTTGCCCCTCAGCCCGACGCTCCAGTGCCAGCGACTCAAGGGAGGGGTCGCTGAGGGACCCTCTGCGCTCCCCCTCCCAAGACCGAGGCCAGTTCTCCCCAATGCAGCCGGGGAGCCCGGAGGAGGCGGGCGCTTGGGGCGTTCTTCCCCGGGACACTGTCTGCCCGGAGAGGAGAGGCGCGCGGGCCTCCCGGCCGCGCTCAGGTGAGCACAGACAATGCCAAACAAAGCCCGCAATGTCGCTGCATCCACGCGGAGCCGCAGGGTCTCCGTGCTTCGGGTAGGAGCGATTGGAGGCCGGACCCGCTGGTCCCCTTGGCGCGCGTGTAAGTAACCCGCGCCCCTTCCAAGCACGCTAGCGGGGTCCTGGGCGCTAGGGCTCCTGCGGCAGGCAGACAACTCTGGGCTCTGACTCCCGGGGAGAAACACGACGAGAAGCGCACGGCGGGACCCGGACGCCGGGCAGCTCTGCCGGCCGGGGGTGCGCGCGGCTTGGGCCAGGGGGCGCTGCTGGTCCGCGGAGGGGCACCCGGGGTGGGAGCCACAAGGAACACCTGTATTTCTCAGCGAGGAAAGGCGGAGAACGTGGCGTGGAAGGTGCAACAGGCGCTTCTGTGAACCCCGCCTGCATCGCCTCCCGTGTTTTAACAAGGAGTTGGCCGAGGTTGGCAAATAAACGAAGGTACTTACTCCTGTGCGGGGTCCCAGGCTCTAAGCGATGCAGCAGGGAGAGCTGTGCTACGCACTGTCGACTCCGCAGGATTTATTGCTCAGACTCAGGCGAGAATGTTGACTTTGGCATCGTTTCTGTTTGTCGTGGAGACTGTCATTTGTGTACCTGGCTGTCCTATCATTGGAACTGCGCGGTAATTAGCGGGCCTTTTAGCCAACATCCCTGTTTAAGCCTAGACGGTGCCCGACTTTTAACACTCAAACGCCACCATGCAAAATCGCACAATGGCTCCTACATAATAAGCACTCCATAAACGGTGGCTGTAATTGAGTAATCTGTAGTTTCATACTCATCAAAAAAGTGCCATTGCATAATGTGTGCTCATTGGAAAAAAAAACAAAACCAGTAAGCAAGTTGAAAAACCACACCCATTCCACCGCCCAACGATAATCACTGTTACTATTATGGTGCATATTCTTCCAGCGTCTACTCATATAAAATGTACATTCTTTCAAATTCATTCCACACAGACTGTCTCTCCTAAGCGGCTTTGTACTTCCCTCTCGAGCACCTTTCTGTGTGTTAGCACCTCTGGTTCCCACGTGCTCAATCTGCTGTTGTCAAACATTAACTTCTACTTTTAATCACGCAATTAGGCATGTGTGCTTTCTACTCAATTACTCAAACTGCAAGAGGATAAGTTTGTTGTCTGTTGGGTACATGCAGTTTAAGGCGTTTGACATGTGTTATTAAGTTGCCCTCCAGGAAGAGTGCCGCTTCCTTTCCCCTGTGCCCTTCCTATTATTCTTGCGAGTGTCCATCTGCTAGTAATGGTTTTCTTGTTTTTACACCTTTCCTTGTAAAAGAATTTCGAAAAATGTTTCTTTTCCGCCTGTGGTTCTCAGTTGGTTTCCAAACCTTCCCGCGTTGCCAGAGCAGTTTCGGTGAGGCAGGAGCGCCTGTGCCAGGGAGCTTGCCCGCGGGCTCAGTGCTGGGGAGCGGTGGGGGAGCGGTGGGGAGCGGTGGGGAGCGGTGGGGAGCGGTGGGGGGCGTGGGGCGAGCAGGCAAGATTTCTCCCTCTGATGGCCCTGTCCCATACAAATGTAATGTAAGCTACTTGGGTGGTTTTAAATGTTCTAGCAGCCCCATTTGAAAAGCAAAAAAAAAAAAGTGGATTTAGTTTTAATATTAACCCCGTTGAACCCCAATACCTCAATGTGTAAACACTATAGAGGTATTTTATAACCTTTGAATTCCATTGTAATTTACATTTACCGCCCAATTCCGTTTGCACTAGCTACAGTTCAGTGTTGGGCAGCCACATGCTGGTGGCGACAGATTGATTGTGCTGCTGTAGGCAGGAGCAGGGCTGTAAGAGCAGCAGCCCTGGAGTCCCATAGTGGGGAGATTTCACAGCCCACCTGGTATGATTGGCTGTTAACATTTCTCTTCACAACTTTGCCTAATCAGGTCTACCTTAGGGAAGCCAGATATCGATGCTAGATGTTTCTGACAGCTTGACATCTTCCACCAGTGGAAAATTAAATTTTCATTCCATGGTTAATGAGTAAAGATGAAACTCTAAATACTGGTGGCAAGACCTGGGGCTTCAACCTCCATGTCAAAGAATCATCCACCTGCCCCAGGGGCCCATCAGGGCTTTCTGTCCAGTGTGCACGTGGGGAGGCGGGAAAGGTGGGCTCTGGAGGGTGGCGTGTGGGAGGAGACCACCAGGGGTGGAGGCTTTTTATCTGGAGAAGACGGGCAGCTACGATTATCATCCACGGCAACCCCTCCTTTGTGAGCATTTGTGGAAATCTAAAAAATAAAGCCACCGTGAAGCATCTGTACCTCCAAAGGCTGGTGCTGTGAACCCATCGCTTCCCAAGACTTGCCTTACTCATCTTTGCAGCCCCAGTGTCTATCTAGTCACTCTGCATAGTAAGTGCTCCTGTACAATGTGGCTCCTTCATGAACTTCCCCGGACGGCCAGTCTCAGTGGTAAACACACAAGATATGAAGGTGACTCTGAATTCCACATAAGCTGAGATGACAGCACACAGGGGCACACAGCAGGAAACAGCGTGGAGTGGAAGGACCACCGCTTCAGAGACAAGGGGGCCTGGGGGGCCCCGGTCAGCTCTCTTGACTCTGGCTTCACGGCAGAGAAGAGATGCTTAATTTTCGAATGCTCGATTTCCTGGCCTATATAACGTTCAAGGTTGTTGGCTACAATGGTTCCCAACTCCGTGGAAGCCCCATTCAAATTGTTTGCATCCAGTCCCCCAAATGATGAAGGCCCAAAGGGAGTGCAAAATAGAGGTGCCAAAGTCGTGGGTTTCCAGAACCCTCTTGTTGAGAAAGGAACAGGAAACAATGAACCACAGGTGGCAAAGAAACCACCCAGAGGAAACAAAGGGCCTGATTCTAAAGTGCTCCAGATTAAGCCAGAGCCAAAACTGGGGACGTGGGTATGGGAGGGAGGACAGAAGGGGCACCGACACAAGGGACAGAAATACTGCCATCTCAAAGCTGAAGCCCCTTTGGTGTGGGCTTGGCACCAATTTGTCTAAGGGGTAAAGCATGCATCCCAACTCCTTTAAACAGAATAATTACGCACCAGATCTTACTGGATGTGCTGTGGGAAAATGTGAGGCTTTCTGGCTGAATCAAGGAAACATGGAATGTCTTACCCAAGGCAAAGACTTGGGTACCATGTTAGTCATTCAATCAAAACCCAAAACTGCATAGGCACTCTACTTCAAACTGTTGACACTACCACATTTTGTATCTTTCGTTTTCACACATATGCATGCCTTAGCATATGCCCTCGTTGAATGTATTTTGAGGAGAATCTGGGTGCACCCTTGCAGGAGGCAGAGTAGGCTTCTGCCTGACTTACAGTAAACCTCACAGCCCATCTCACTTCCTGGAAGTCTCATATCACGAGAGGTGGGCACACTCTGGCTGGTGTGGCTCAGTGGGTTGAGGGCCGGCCTGTGAACCAAAGGGTTGCTGGTTCGATTCCCAGTCAGGGCACATGCCTGGGTTGTGGGCCAGGTCCCTGTTTGGGGGCATGCAGGAGGCAACCCAGCAATGTTTTATCTCCTTCTCCCTCCCTTCCCCTCTTAAAAAAATAAATAAAACCTTTAAAAAAAAGAGATGGGCACCTCCTCATCAAGCAGTTATCACCTCAAGGTCTCAACGTAAAAGAAAGCACAGGAAAAGGGATGAGGCCGGGCAGCTAAAGCCTTAGATGAAATCAATTTTAGGAGGTTACTGGAGAGCTCATGCCAAGAATCAAGAACCTTCCTGGGGAAGTCAGACCGCAGTGCCCAGCCAGTGAGGTGAACGAGGTTCTGAGGTCCGGGGCAGCAGAGGAAGTGTGCTCTCTCCCTGTGAGCCTCCCTCGGCTGTCACCCCCAGCAGGCGGGCAGCGGTCCCGCTGGAACTGAACCTCACTTTGATGCGGGCCAGCAAAACCGTCCTGCCCCTCTTTGTTAACTCAGGTTTGGAGCCACGGGCTGCCCTCCAATGGCTTTCATCTGGGAAAACAAAACAGGCCCTGAGAGTCCTTTATGTTTCAGGAGTAAGCACTGCGTGGGTGCCGGGCTGGCTACAGAACCACCTGCATGGGTGAGCAGCCCAGGTGTCCCTCTGGCTCATCCCCAGGAGCTCCGTCTGCCAAACCCAGGCAGCAGTTGTGCCGGTGGCGAGCCCACCGGGGACACAAGTGGTCCATCAGTCACTCTGGGCTGCCGGCCTCCCAGGAGCTCGCCTGTCAGTGAGTTCAATCCTCCCCCGGAATTGGGCGGTGTGGGGCCCCGCTGGTAAGGACCCGCATGTTACTGGTTTTCCTGAGTACATATTGTGTAGCAGGAGAGCATGACCGCACAGTATCCATCACCCTCACACACTTTTCAGCCTTTTCCATTTCTAGCTGCACCAACAAAAGAACTCTGCCAAAAGAAAAGGCACGGCGGTTGCCTTTCCCATCAACTCCTGTTCACTGTTTAACCCGGGACAGGACTACCCCCCGGCACAAGGAAACTTATTTGTCTCGTACTTACACGGCCTCTACTAGGGAGTAATCTATTCATTTGGCTTTTTGTTTCCAGCCTTATCTAATTATCGATGACTGCACCAGGTATTATGAGGGACTGGCAGGTATGACGGCTGTACGTCCTGTCGAACAATCAACACAGCGCCTACCACACTGTCAGGCACGTGGCTGGAGTTCACTAAATATTTGTGGAATGAATGTTAATTAACAGAGGAAAGTCTTAAATCTACTCAGAAATAAAGACCTGGCAGTCTGGTATTTTAGTATGTGGAATTAATCTAGGAGACATTTAACCCTTCTCCCTCTTTGAAAGACCAGTGCTATGGATTCTCTTTGTTCTTCTTGGGAACAAGACATATAAACGAACCACCAAATAACAGTAAACTCCATTGAATAAAACTGTTTGTATTCAAATTCCCAGTACCATATAATGCCTTGGAGTAGGAGGAACTCTGACTTAGGTTTTTTATGTGTTCTTTGACTTGCTTCCCTAATGTTCCAGAATAAAAAGGCAAATTTTGTGATTCTGTGGTTTTCCTCTGCATTTTCACTGCGGCTGGAATTGGACAGAGAATGAGCCACCTAAGCACCCAGTGCTCCCAGAATGGGCAAATAAGGGAAGGGAGCGAAACGCTGGCAATGAGAACAGGAGGAACCTGGCTGCAAAGTGAGAGAGTTTTATTGGGCAAAGCAGTGTAAACTTTTATGTAATGTGAGCACACCAATGTTTGAGCAACTCTTTACACGAGGAAGTTCCCAGCCACTCGAGCAGGCGAGCTGACGCACATTATCAGTAGGAACAGCAACAACAACAAAGCCTTTTACGTTTCTCCTTTGAGTTGGTGAAAACATCTCCTTAGGTTGTCACAGGACAGGCTGGTACTTAAAATTATGGAAAAATTCCCAGACAGAAACGTAGGGGCTGGCAGAATAGGTCAGCTGGCCTGTAACTGTGCACGTGTGAGTTCAGGAAAATTGAGTATTACATGCTTCAAGAAAAATATGTGCTCTTATTTAAGTTTTTAACTTAAATTGTTAACTATTTGTGCTTCAGAAAATGGCAAATTGGATGGCGAATTCTATCTATAATAAAAATCTAAGTAGTTACACATCTGGAAAGGTGGGGATGGCAAGGGCAGACAGAGAAAGTTCCTTCCCCAGCTGGAGTGGTCCAGAGCCCAAGGTCAGACTCTGTGCCCAAGGACAGACTCTCTGCCGAAGGACAGACTCTTTGGCCAAGGACAGACTGTCTGCCCAAGGTCAGACTCCGTGCCCAAAGGCCAAAGGAAAGGTGAGCCCAGTCAGGATGGAGAGCACGAGGCGGACGACCTCCTCGTGCCCAGGAATGAGGAGCCGAGACCGGAGCAACAGCAAACCAAAGAACATTTATTGCGGGCAAGAGGCGGGCGAGGACAGGGAGAGCAGGGCATATTTTATTGTGCAACATTACAAACATACATAGAAGTCCCCAAAATAATAAAGCTCGTGTATCTATCACCTATATTTATCCATTATTAACACGGAGTCCTATTTTCTTCAGTACTTTTACACAATAAAAAGTTATATATACAGTAGAAAGCCCCTATGTACCCCTTCCTGGTATTCCCATGAATTCGGTTATGAATCTTTCATGCCAGGCTTATGTATTTGGAAGAACTTAGAGGAAGAAAACAAAACTACCCACCCCAACAGAAGAGCAGTGAGCGAATGAAGTGGAGGCACGGAGGTCCTGAAAGGAAACGCGGACGAAGAGGAAGAGCCCCAACAGGCGGAACCACGAGACGCCGTCCTCTCCCGCCGGGTCTCGCCCGCACTGCGCCCTCTCCCCCGAGTGTCTATCTCCAGCAGCCTGTGTCTGAAAGAGAAAAGTCAACGCTCGTTACGCCGCACACAAAACTCAGTCACCGTGGCTCTTCACTGCTATCTTAAGTGTCAATGCAAGCAAGCCATTTACTTTTGACTGCAATTCCGAATGAAATCAGAGCTGCCAGTGAAAAATCGCCACCACCGTGGCAGTGCTGTTGTGTTCAGTACAGCGGCTGGAACGCCCCTTCGCAAATATGAAACACAGCTCCTTCAAATATACAATTAGTTCATGTTAACTTGTATGCTGAAGTAGTTACTTATCCCTTTTGAGCAAAAGGTTACAGAGGTTTATGTTCTCACCAACACATCACTCCCAGTAGAGCAATTTTATAATTACTAACAAATTTCTCCCGAGATGATGAAACAAATTTAAAACATATTTTCTCTCTCTAGGTAGAAGAACTTAAAGTACTAAATAGCCAACTAAATTTCCACTGGAACAAAGAAAATATGCTTAAGTACCCCCATACGCAATCTTTTCTAATAACATAACCCCTTAGTTTCACAGCCTTCAGAACTGTGCTAAAAAGATACTGCAGCACAGCAGGCAGGTAAGCAGCAGGGGGCAGTAGAGAGAGCTCAGCTTTTCCCGTCTGTGTGTGTGATTTTGGGCCGCCATTCAACCTCTCTGAGCCTCAGCCTCCTCACCTATAAAATGGAGTGGTACTTTCTTCTCAAGGGTATTGTGAAGGTGAACTATGCGACTAGATGTAAAAGTTCTTTTAAAATAAGGCACTGCCCAAAAATAAAGTATTATTACACTGTACTCAAATGCAGACAAATATGTATATATTACCAAAGTAGGGGGAAAGCCAGTTCAACTACTATGCTTTAAATCAAGTGTTTTTTCTTAAGCTTCAGTCTATTCAGAAACAACAGAAAATATAGGTTTCATCTGAAGATGTGTGTGTAAGTACTCCCACCATCTTTACAAAAAGAGGCCTATCACACAGATAAAAAGTAAAACCACACACAAGTTAACTTGACTGGCGCTAGCAGTAAAGTCCAGAAGTTCTGCCACTGCGTGTTCCTCAGTCTATGAAACAGATTATACAAAATCTGTGAAATCTATGAAATAGGCTATACAAAGTAAAATAAAGAAAAATACACAGGGAACCAACAGTGAAGGGAAGGAAACCAGGACTCAAATCAACAATTTAGGATAAAAGGAAGAAACAAACATCCAACTGGAACAGAAGGAAGAAATAAGAATTCAAACTAATGGGGAGAGCCTGAGGAACCTCTGGGACAACTTCAAATGTTCCAACATCTAAATCACAGGGGTGCCAGAAGGAGAAGAAAAAGACCAAGAAACTGAAAACTTATTTGAACATTAATAATGAAAGAGAACTTCCCCAATCTGGCAAAGAAACTAGATATGCAAGCCGAGAACATTCAGAATCTCAAAGAAGTTGGATCCAAACAGAAACACACCAAGGTATATCATAATCAATCACATTACCTAAGATTAAAGATAAGAATCTTAAAAGCAGTCAGAGAAAAGGACACAGTTACTACAAAGGAGTTCCCATAAGACTCTCAGCTGATTACTCCAAAGAATCCTTACAGGCAAGAAGGGGCTGGAAAGAAGTATTCCAAGTCATGAAAGGCAAGGACCTACATCCAAGATAACTCAATCCAGCAAAGCTATCATTTAGAATGGAAGGGCAGATGCAGTACTTCCCAGATAAGGCCAAGTTAAAGGAGTTCATCATCACCAAGCCCTTATTATATGAAATATGAAAGGGACTTATCTAAGGAAAAGAAGATTAAAAAATATGAGCAGTAAAATGACAACACACTCACAACTATCAACACCTGAACCTAAAAACAAAAACTAAGCAAAGAACTAAAACAGGAACAGGATCACAGAAATGGAGATCACATGGAGGGAGAGGGGGAGAATGGAGGAAAAAGGCAGAGGGAATAAGAAGCATAGTTGGTAGGTACGAAATAGACAGGAGGAGGTTAAGAATCGTATAAGAAATGGAGAAGCCAAAGAACTTACATGTACGACCCGTGGATGTGAACTAAGGGGAGTGGGGGGAATGCTTGAGGGAGGGGAGTGCAGGATGGAGGGGAGAAAAGGGAGAAAAGAATGGGACAACTGTAATAGCATAATCAATAAAATATTCTAACAAAAATAAAAAGCACTTGCTAAATGTAAACTATAAATAAAAATAGATTAGCAAATGTAAAAAAAAATAATAAACTAGAACTTGTAAAGGAAATAAATCATGAGAATCAACACTTTTGATCCTGCACTCATCAGTCATACTGAGAACCCATTCACCTGAGAACTCATCATGCTTGCTCAGGAGCAGAAACAGAACAGTGGACCCCGCAGGTCCCGACCTGAGGCTCTCATGACGCAGAGACCCGCAGAGAGACCAGCACGAGCTGCTTGCAAAAGGTCTGATGTAGCTGCACGCAGTAAGTCAGAGCCCTTTCCTCCTGGCTGGAATTCTACTGACTCAGAGTGATAAAGGCTTCATTTTGATCAGAAGTTCTAACTGGCCACTTATCGATCATGAAGTACAGTAACTTCTGAAGGCCATCTTAGAACAAAGGATCCCAGACAGTAACAGGGGACTGACTAGCAGGGGACAATTACAGAGGAACTAGTGTTTCAAAACTCACCAATATTGTCTTTTAACCACAACAACCACCAGAGGCAACAGAAGAGAGTATGTTTTGTTTTGAAACTCAACACACCATCAGCGCAGCTTCTCTTCCACTCTCGACCCCACAGATCCTCCTCACAACACGTGCTCAGCGCTGTCACAGCTGTGGGCCCAAGCGAGAGTCAGTCTCACGCCTGGACACGAGGGATTCAGGCTAACTCCACCTCACGACGACCTCCACCAGCCCCTCCACACATCAACATCCACCACCGCCACGGAGCGGCGGCTGCACCCGGATCCACCCTGGACTCAGGCTCGTTCGTAGCGTTGGAGGAAATAAGACTCGGGGAGACGGCAGAAACGTCACAACCAGACCGCAGAACATCGGCCACAAAAGAAAACACAGTCTCACAGAGAGACGTGTTCTACTCCATTAGCTCGACCCTGAGAACATGACTGCAAATGCCCTACTGCATTTCGGGGGCAACAGAAGCGGCAAAACTAATTAAATGTTACTTACTTAACTTTTTAACAGTTTTTTCATTTCAATAAATTTATTTTGATTGGTTGGATTGTCTAAGAGGAAGAGAAGAATCTGTTCATGTTTCTCAACCTATGGATGAAGAAAGAGTAGTATTATTTAAGTTCTCAAAAAATGTGAGCAGGATAATGTCACTTAAAGGAAAGTGAACGCACCTGTTTCTGTAATTCTGAGCAGCAGCAATTCGTCCTGTTCGTCTTTTCTAAAGGCAAATACAGAAAGCCATGAGGTTACACATGCATGATACAAACAACAAAAGTCGTGGGGTCGGAACACCTGCAGGCCTGCCCCTCGGCCACGGGTTCCGACCACAAAGGACCTGATCAATTACCTGTTCATCTGGGCCTTCACGTCATCCGTCCCTGTGTCCTGGATTTGACTAAGTCAATGCCCATATGTCTAACGTTTTAGGTCTTCGGCCTACCACATATGCGATCCCTCTTTCTGGTCGAGAGCAGGCCTGCCAAACCATTACCTTACGAAACGTAACATCCACTCTCAAAAGTATGGGTTTTCCTCACTTTGACCAGGATCAAAAGTAATTTGGAAGTAACTTGGAATGCCTGACATTTCTGAAGTTCCTGGTACCAATTCTACTGACAGTGCTGCTGAGCCTGATCTAAGGCAAGTCTGGACTGGGAGGCCTGCTTCCATCCAGAAGGTTCCTCTGAGGCAGCAGCAGGAACGGGGGCCCTGCCACTGGATTTGTAAAGGAGGAGGATGACAGGAGTGTGGCCACCGGGAGGAAGGAAAGATCAGGTCAACTAAAATGACAACATCCATTCTTAATTGCAGTTACACTTATGATTGAGTTTGGAACAAATACCTTTATCTAAAGCATTTTGCTGTTTAGATGTGGTGTTTTTTGCCAGACCACACATCACCAGCTTATCGGTCACCCTGACGGCCCCGTTCTCAGAGCATTTCTCCACCGACACGGTGTGGACATTCTCGGTGATTCCTTTCACACAGAGCAGCACGTTCTGATTCAACATGAAACTTTTTAGCAGCTCTATTACTAAATGAGAACAGCTTCCATTCAATTCCCTTAGCCCTGGGGAAAAAATAAATATCAGAGTTAACCTTCAAGTCCCTTAAAAAAGGTAATATTTAGATAAATTATCTAAGGATAGTAAGAGAAAGGCTCTCCGATTTTAGCTAGGTTTAAGTATGCTTTGATGTACTACTGCTGTTGTTGCATTAGGGGAAAAAAACCTTATTTAATAAACATTCATTGATCCCTATTATGTGTCAAGCACTAATCTAGGCCTACAGAGCCAAAACAGAAAAATGGTTGCCTTCAGGGAAAAGAAAGCAATAATAATATTCCAACTCTCCGGGTCAAAAACAAAGCAGACTCTGAGGCAATCAGTGTGTTATTATCTGTGGGCACCTTTGGGTAAAGAAATCAGGAGTAAGAGTAAAACTCTACTTTAATACTTTAGTTCACTTCATATATATTCCAACCGAAGAGTTGAATACATACAGATAATAACATGTACAATAAGGTTGCCAAAAACAGTGTCATCTGAATGTTGCCAGTCTCTAATGACCGAGTGGTGACAGAGATGAAAGACCTCCATATGAGTGGCCAGACGACCCCTGGTCGTCCTTGCCCTGACACTCACTAGTTTCGCAAGCTAGGGAGAAACAATTTCTGAACCTTGATGTTCTGAAACTATCTGTAAAGATGGACCAACTGAATATCATTTTGTGAGAATGAAAAAAAGGAAAAAAAGATATTTCTTTGTAAACCCTACTTGGTATTTAGAAATCCGGGCAGCTCTACTTGACATATCCATTTGATTTCGACTTAGAGCTATACAACAAACAGGAAAAGACAAATGCAAAACAACAGCCCAGAGACCCCCAAACTGGAAAGTGGCTGCACTGTCTACCTTCAAACGAACACTTCATGATTTGGAAAGGCAGCTGCAGGTGGCTGGCGGGGATGGGCTGCACTCTGCACAGAGGCAGCGTTTCGATGTTTCCGTAGTCTGCGTAGATCACCTTCACCTCGGTCTCCGAGGCCGCCAGCACGACAGCACGGTACCAGAAGTCGTCACCTGGAAACACAGCGGGATCTCAGGTAAGAAGCTACATCCAGCGGCCCCGCCCTCTCTGGAGATGGTTATTCACGGTTACATTTCCATCCCTCACAAACTCACCCCAAGACATCTGATTTCAGGCCAAAACATCCAGATTAAATATAAGCATCACCTCTACTTTTTTCAGACCCTACTAAAAAGACAATCACAGGATCAAAATAAAAATGACATAAAACCACAAGGACAGAGAACAAGAGGAGACAATGGGATATGGGAAGCTAGAAAGAAAGCAGATGCATGAATGGAAATGACTGAGCAGAGCTCAACCAAAGCTGGCCACAGGGAAGCTAAAAAGCACCCCAGCTTGCACCTCAAATGCCCAGGCAACCGAGTTCAGAAATTGGTGCTCACCATTCAAAAGAAGGAGTAAAGATGGAGCTGAACATGAGGAATGGGTATCGGAAGCAGTTACCCCCCAAGCATCCGAACAGACTTTAGTTTATAAGCACATTTACACTCATTTTTAAAGTTGCTAAAGAGAATGATCAGTTTTACATTCATATGTTTTAGTGAAGTTCAGAATGCCCTCTCCCTTTCCAGGCAACTGCTCCTACTCCTCCAGAGAGGATGAGCCGGGCCAACTCTGCCCTGGGGACCACCTGGCTGAGCAGAGGAGGGAGGTGACCAATGACACCTTCAGACAAGCTAGGCACTCCCGGCAGGCGACCACCATCCCAGGCAAAAGCTCTTCATGATACGACCACCAGGAGTCCCCTAAAACTGCAGTGTGATCACTCTCTAGTGAAGGCCAGCAGTGCACAAGCTCTGGCCATGCAGAAGGAAGTTTCCAGTGAACTCCGTGGCGCCCCGTGTTACATGGGATCACCAAATATTTGAGGAAAGCTCCTTACATGGAAGGAGTTAATGAATAGGGACTCAAGGAAACAGAGACAAAGGAAGGAGGGAGAAGACTGTGAAAATTTAAAGGAATGATACTAACATCCTTTGAGAAATGCCTTCAATCTTGAAACACGACCAAGACAGTATGAAAGACACACAGTTGAGATAACAAACAAACCAGCTATTGAAACTAAAAATGCGGTATCAAAAAGGAAATAAGAAAAGTTAGAAAACAGAATTAAGGAAATCTCTTGCAAAACATTAAAAAGATGAAACAGAAAAGAGAAAATTTGGCATAAGAATCCATGTCCAACATTAAGATACTTCAAGTTCCTAAAAGAACAGAAAATGAAACAAAGAAATAAAAGATAACTCAGGCAAATTTCTCAAAACTGAAGCTCATGCAATTCTAAATTTAATGGCCCACCTAATACTGAAGTCACATAAAATTCAAAACAAAGGATAAAGAGATTAAAATTCCAGAAAGAAAAAGAATATGAACAACATCTACCTCTTCCCCAGCAACACCAACAGCTGAAAGACAATAAAAGCAATGCCTTCAAAATTATGAGGGAAAGATGATCTCCAGCCTAGAATTCTATCCACTAACTATTCCAAGTAAGCAATCCACTAACTAGTAGGGTAGAATAAATACTTTTTCAAACACAGGCATTAATAGAAAGTTCATCTTACACATGTACCTGTTCTCGGCTTCTGGAGAACGGGATATACTCAAATCTTAGAGCTAATCAAAAGTAAGGGATCCAGAAAGCAAGGTGAGATGAGGGAGGGAGGACTCTGGCTAACGGGGTGGGAGGGCGAGAAATCCAAGAAACAAAGGTGGGTGGTACTGAAACAACCCCCGCCGTGATGGGGAGGGAGAAGTCCAGGATGGCAGCTCGGGTCTGGAGAGGGGCAGGTAAGAAGGCTGAAGATGCCTCCAATACAACAGAAGATGACAAAAGCACATTAAGTGTTTGCTGAATTTACACTGACGCAGGGAACAGGAGATGATTAGTGAAAGTATACAGAACACTAGTGACAACAAAAAGGCTGCAAAAGAAAAATGTAATTACAGTATACTGTATGGCTAGGCTATGAATGGTGTTCACACAATTCTAATAAAGTAATACGGAACACTTAACCTAACCAAAAATTATGACACATTGCTACTGGGAAGAAAAGGAAGAAAAGTGCCAATCCAGTTGTCACATAAAAGAAAGACAGAACTAAGTACAATACATTTAATTTTACTGAACTGGGGTGATAAGCAGAATACATTTTAAAACCGTAAATCCACATTTAAAAGGGAACGTTACTGGGGCGGCAGACCGGAAGCAGGGGCGACACAGCCCTCTCACAGACTCCGGGCACGTGCACACTTCTCTAAGACGGCCGGAGAGCAACACGCTCCCAGGACTTAGGAGACGATTTATGGCCCTTGGCCCCAGAAGTCTATTCCTGACAGTTCAGCCTATGGTATTTATAGTTACCCAACTTCTACCCCAAAATTCACTACCAGTGTTGTTTACATTAGCAAAGGAAACTGTTAACGTGGACTGGTAAACGACAGGTGGATAACGTGCGCCCAGTCCAGTACGCCCAACTCCCCAGGGCACTTCATTCTTGTTTTTAGCACACTAATAGGGTTCCACAAGTGGTCTGCAACCCCTCTGCATGCACACGAACATCAGCGATCCACCGCACAGAGTGCTGTAACCTCGAGCTGGTCGTCCACCTAGGAGTACTGACGGATCTGCACATTCCCACCTGTACCCCTGCCTTTTAAACATCATCTGCGGTTATGGCAGAGAAAAACTGAACTGAACCCGTGACCTTGTCTCTAACTTCTCTCTCTAACCAAATGAAACATGCGTCTAAATTAGCGTGGTCCATATAAACTCTTGCAAAAGAGAACAGAAAATTGTCTTCCCTTTGACATCCTCCCTAAAGGAACCTCACCTGTGTATCGGGCGCAGCACGCGTCTCCCACGCGCGGGCTGTAGAGCGGCCGGCTCGTCTGAGCACTATTGCAGAGTTCTGACAGCTCCACTGTCAACGCACACAGTTTCTCCTGGTCTTCTAAAACATATAAACACGATCTCTCGTGAATATCTTCAACACTACTATTTAAATATAGTGTACATGTTTACATTTGTCAAAATTCAAAAGAATGTCAAATCTAATTACTAAAAAAAAAAGCCTGTCTGTACTAGAACATATACTTAAAGAATAAATAAAACCACAATTGGCTCTTGCATGCTGAAGGGGTGCAGTACAGGGAGGGGGCAAGAAGGAAGCCTCTGGCGGGCTGACTTGTTGACTGGGGTTGTTACGCTAGTGACATTCACTATGAAAAGTTAATAAGCTGCATTTTTGTAAGTGTTTGGTGTACTTCTCACTGAGTGAGCTATATAGGCATACCTAGTTTTACTACACTTCGGATAGTGCACTTTTTACAAATTGAAAGTAAGACCTTCCATCAGCAAAAAGATTACCCCTCACTGCAGGCTCAGATGATGGTTAGCATTTTTCAGCAATAACGTATTTTTCAATTAGGATGTGTACGCTGTCTTATTAGAAATAATGCTATTGCACACTTAAAGACTACAGTAAAGTGTAAACATTATTTCTGTATGCACTGGGGAGCAAAACCTCGTGGGACTCGCTTTACTGTGATATTCACCTGACTGCAGTGGTCTGGAGCTGAACCGCGTTCCCTCTGAGCTGTGCCTATGACTGTCTTAACGTGCCTGCAAGCTGTTCTGATTGGCCACCACCCAACCTGCACTGACTCACCTTCTGTACTAGAAGGATAAACTCAAGTGAAGAGAAGACTTAATTGTACACTTCCGTGAAACAAAAAAGAAAAATTAAAAATATTTATATACTACTCCTCTTCATGATTAGGTCCAGTGTAAAACATTTCTCTAACTTTCTAAAGATACAGTAACACTACAGTCACAAATTACAAAGTATCCTTCCAATATAATAAAGTTTTGGTTCAAATCTCTTAAATGGTTAAAGAAGGTTAACTTAGTAAAGACAATTCAATGTAAACAGAATACATTTTTAAACAGAGAGTAATGCAGTACTTAGGGACATTGTTTTGTTATAAGAAGCTGTAGATTAGCACGATTAGGTTGAAGAGCTGCTGAATGCAGGGCATGCGACTCATGTGTACACTTGTGTTTTCACAAGCAAATTTTTAAGTCTTTTTATTGATTCAAGAGAGAGAGACATCGATTTGTTGTTCCACTTATCTATGCCTTCACTGGCTGATTCTTGTACTCGCCCTGACTGGCGACCGAACCCACAGCCTCGGCACATGGGGTGGCGGTCTGACCAACTGAGCTGCCAGCCAGCACTGTAAGCAAATTTGTCTGCAGTGTTCAAGGTCAGTTCTTCCTTAAAACCTTGAGTGAGACAAAATCATCACCCTCCTCCTCTCCCTGATTCCTAATGAGTTCAGATAAGCACTTTCATTTTACAATTAAAAAGATTAGTGGCAGCCCTGGCTGGCATAGCTCAGTGGATTGAGCGCGGGCTGGGAACCAAAGTGTCCCAGGTTCGATTCCCAGCCAGGGTACATTCCTGGGTTGCAGGCCATAATCCCCAGCAACCGCACATTGATGTTTCTCTCTCTCTCTCTCTCTCTCTCTCTATCTCCCTCCCTTCCCTCTCTAAAAATAAATAAATAAAATATTAAAAAAAAAAAGATTAGTGGCTATCATCAATGAATCAGCAAACACGTGCTGGTGAAAATGTGGGGAAAAGAGAACTCTAGTTCACTGTGGTGGGAATGAAGACTGGTGCAGCTACAGTATGGAATTTCCTCAAAAAAGTAAAAACGGAACTGCCTTTTGAGCCAGCGATTCCACTTCTTGGAATACATCCTAAGAATCTCGAAACACCAATTCAAAAGAATGCATGCATTCCTGCGTTCACAGCAGTGTTATTTACAATAGCCAAGATCTGCAAACAGCCTAGGTGCCTGTCAGTAAATGAGTGGATAAAAAAGCTGTGGTACATTTACACAATGGAATACTACACAGCAGTGAAAGAGGAGGAACTCTTACCTTTTGGGACACCACAGATGGACCCAAAGACTATCATGCTAAGCGAAATGAGCCAGTCAGTGAAAGACAAATACCGTATGATCTCACTTATGTGTGGAATCTAATGAACAAAATAAACTAACACACACAGCAGAAGCAGAAGCAGATACATGCAACAGACTGACAGCTGTCAGAGGGGAGAGGGGAACAGGGACTGGATGAAAGGATTAGCACAAGAGCACATATGCATGACCCCTGGACATGGGCAGCAGCGTGGGAAATGCCTTGGGGGGAAGAAATAGGCACACAGAAAAAATGGAGATAATTGTAATAACATTAACAATAAAATATAAGTTAAAAAAAGATGATCAAAAATAGGCCTCAAATTTTAATGTCTTACCTGGCATCTCATTTGGTAGAGCATAAAATAGGTTTGGGTTTATAATCTCTAGTATGCTTGCTGGTACAGTTTTACTGACGGGCAGCTCAATCGTCCTCCACTGCTCCGCTGCGGGGACGGCTGCAAACACAGCAGACACCGGGTGTCCGTGAGAGAGAGAGCCACCTCAGGGCTCCTTCCCAGTAACACATCTAGTCACTCATTTCTCCATCAGCCGCAGAGTATCAGCATGCCCAAATTCCCAAAAGGAAAATCTCTATTTTCACAAAACAATCTATTCTATTTGAGTGATTCTGTGGGCATTACAAAAGAGTCCAACCTGTAATGAGAATCCTTGAACTATTGCAGTCTTGTGATAGTTCTGTAATATGTTTACACTTCTGTAGTACATTTAATATAACTCTTAAATGTAGTCAAACATTAAGGTGTACATAGCTGTATGATGCAAGTTTACCTGATAAGTAACATTAAAAATGAGTACAATGTTTAATAAAACCATGTTTCAATAAGTTAATATTAAGTTAGCTTTAACAGTCTATTATTAATCTATTTCCACAAAGCATATTTCTACAGGAAAATTGTGTCATTCAGAATAGAAAATGTTTTAAAGCCTACAAAGGCAAAGGATAACATACATTTAAATAACAGATAAATGGCTTAAAAGTGTTACCTTGATGTCCCGGGTTGTCAATTTGAAGGTCATGGTTGTTGACGGGTCTGTTTTCTGAGGAGTCTTTCTGTGAGCTGGCTTTTAAAACCAGGTGCTCCTCAATCAGCACATCGCTGATTATTCTGGGGTAACAAGTGGAGAGGTCGGAGAGCTCGATCCCCGCCCCGCTGTCAGTGACCTCAAACACGTGCGCTTGGAGTCTCACCCCGGTCACACACATCTGAAACCGTGCTATGGCTTCCTTAGTCCAGTGCTGGTTTCCAGGCTGTATATCTGGCAAGTAAGAACAGCATTAAACGGCACCCTGTGCCCAAGCTGTACAGTCTTTTTGCGTCAATAGTTTCCAGGCCCTGGTCCTTGCCAAGCACATTATTAGATCAGCAACACTGAGTATCCTTCTCCACACTCAGGTCTGCATCCACGCCCTTCATTCCCGAGGTACCAATAATGCATCTGCAAATACATTGATCAGGATCTTTCCTTACCTTCCCCACTAGTGTATCTGCACCTGACATTTTCCCAACAGGCAAAAATAGAAATAATATTTCTTTTACAAGCCACCTTTGTGTTCTGTTACATACGCAAGCATGAGTGACCAATTATGCTGGTCACTCAACCACACAATTGCACCTTTGTGGACAGTCTTCTAATCATAATTTTAAATTGTCACTTTAGCCCTGGCCAGTGTGGCTCAGTTGGTTGGGCATCATCCTGCAAACTGAAAGGTTGCAGGTTCGATTTCTGGTCAGAGCACATGCCTGGGTTATGGGTTCAGTCCCCAGTTGGGGTGTGTGCAGGGGCAACTGGTCAATGTTTCCCTCTCACATCTATGTTTTTCTCCCTTTCTTTCTCCCTCCCTTCCCCTCTCCCTAGAATTGATAAAAGAAAAAAAAATTTTAATGTCATTTTACTTAGCCAAAAATTATTTTTCATGGACAACTGTGACTTATACACTTATTTGTAACAGTAATTCTCAAACTTCCGAGTGTGCATATGCATCTCCCAGAGGGCTTCTTGAAACAGGTGCTACAGCCCCACCAAGTTTTCAGGTTAGCAGCAGGCCTTGGATGGGGACTGAGAATCTGCATTTTTATCAAGTCCTCGTGTTGCCACTACCAGTTTGGGGACCACATATTAAGGATCACTGACATAAAACATGGTCATTAAAACTACAACCTGAAATGTACTTAGTGCAAAACAAGTAGGAAGAAAACAGATAGGCAAAAGAACACTGAAAAGTGTCTGTTTCCCGACATGACCACCGTTAACATTCTGGTATCCAACCTTCCAGTTTTTATGGAAACACACACTTGCACAGATAGTCTCATATTTCCTTTGTAAAGAAATTTTAATAACAGTAGTAGCTATTATGGGTGAATACCAGGCACTGTTAAGAGCTTTTTATATTTTTAGCTCTTTGTTTCTTCACGGCTCTTTGAGGTCGGTACTGTTATTTCGCAGATAGGAAACAGAAAACACAGCAAGTTTAAGTACTTTGCCGGAGGCCTCTCAGCTAACAGGGATCAGAGCAGGTTCCAGAGTCTGTCCGCTCAGTCACAGTGCTCTCCGGCTTCTCTTTTATAACTTGCCTTCCTCAAGTAAATCAGGAACAGGTCTTCATATCGATGACACACATTTAACATCGCTCTTAATGCCACAGAATGACAGCAAAGAGTTAAACAGAGTGCCAGGCCCTGTTCTGAACATTTCCCTTAATCCTCACAGCAACCCCATGCTACCACTGTCCATTATCTGGAGTGTCATTTAACCCTTCTTCTCTTACTGATGATGTAGCTTGATTTGCTATTATTAACAGCAAGTAACAGCAAATCAACCCATATTTGCTGTTAATAATAGCAAATATACTATTTGCTATCACTATTACTATTTGCTATTAATTACTCCATTAATAAGTTTCCTTGTAGGTGAACTTTGTGAAATTCCACAATTATTTCTCTGGGATAAATTGTTAGAAGCAATATGCCTTCATGAGAAAACACCGGTGTTCACTCCCATCACAAGTATGGGGAAGCAGCTGCTTCCCCACTCTGACATCGACAGTAGGTCTGGCCGGTATCTTTACAAAAACACTTTGAAATTTTATACTACAACACAGGATCTTCTAACTTACACAAAATATTAAAACTTCACAAAATATTAAAACTACAGATAGTAATACTTAGACATTTATGCACTCTGAGTACTAGAAGACAGTAAAGAATATTTCTTATTCTGTATCATACCTACTAACCAACACTGTATCCCTTGAAATGGGAGTTTTAAAAATTCCGATGGGATCATTCGGAGTTCATCTGCAGTAACTTCCTCGATGTTTCCATAATCCACAAAATGCACTTTAACGTTTCCGTTTGGCATGATCTCCTTGACTAGCGCGCGATACCAGTTCCCGTCACCTAGATTTAACACAGAGTTCATAACATGGAATATTCCCTTCTGTTAACACCGGAAATTTTATCTTAAAAAGACATCATTTGTCTAGGAGCTAATAAATCTGCACTCTTCCACGGATGATGCCTTTTAGTTTTTCATTCACAAGTCCCTAAAAGAAGAGCACTCAAAATCAGTTTTTAGAATATCTCCAAAATGTTTACAGTGCCACACTTTTACATCTGATATAAATTAAAGATTTCATGCTCCACCTATCCTTGAACAAGCAGAACGTGAAGGTAAGACAGTCAACTTGAACGTGTTTGTCAATCTGAAAGACTTCTAACACTCTCACCACTGTGGACAGATCGTTTTACTCATTCCTTGGTAAAATAATATAAAAAATAAATAGTAGAAAACATTTTGCAATGAAATTAAATTTATTTTCAAAATAAATCTGTACACAGTGACCAGAAGCAACAATAAATCTTCAGTCAAGAGATCTTCCACTATTTAACTTATTCCAATGTTATCAGAAATTCTGGAAAGAAAAGCATTTAACAAAGTTGAACAAAGTTTAGGTATGAAAGTATCATTTGGAGGTTTGTTGTTACAAAGAGAAGAAAAAAACATCATCTTAAGCATTCATTTAATATCAAGTGTGAAAAATAATTGCTTCAACATCAGGAAGGAAATAAACATTAAAAATAAGGGTTGATAAAACCTATATAATTTTATTGACCAGTGTCACCCCCATAAATGCAATAAAAATTGAAATGAAAAAATAAGGGCTGAATGTCAAGAAATAGAAGGTGTTCTGGTAGGGTCAGGATCGCACCACCAGCCACTCACCTGCAAAAAATGCACAACAGGGCTGCCCTATTTCTGCCTTAAAGTCTTTAGACAACTTCTGCTGACAAAATTCTGCCAGCAATTTGTTCAAATCGTTGAGTTTCTTTAAAGCTAAAAATACAATACACATATAACATTTAATATTAAAAAAACACACAGAACATAGACTTTTCTTTAAAGCTAGAAAATGTTTCAATCATAAAATCTCAGGTACATCCCCAAACAACTATTAAGTATGCCAAATGCTTTTCCCTTGTCCTTATTAAAAAGTTGAGCAGCCCTGGCTGGTTTGGCTCAATAGATTGAGTGTTGGCCTGTGAATCAAAGGGTCGCCGTTTCATTCCCAGTCAGGGCACATGCCTAGGTTGTAAGCCAGGTCCCCAGTAGGGGGTACATGGGAGGTAACCACACACTAATGTTTCTCTCCCTCTCTCTCCTTTTCCCTCTCTCTAAAAATAAATAAGTAAAATCTTTAATAAAATGTCAAAAACAATTGGGCAAATAAGCCACTGTTCAGTTAATACTCCCAGTAAACCCCCACCAATGACTTGCGGGGCACAGTGACATGACTGTGGCATTGTTATCAGGAGACCAGAGCATGTGCTTTGCATCCAGACAAGGAAACAGTGTACAGACCTGTGCAGAAAGGAAGGTTGCACACACGCTGCCCTGAAGCAATACGCACAGTACTACTCAACGGATGGCACAGATAACGCCTGCTAAGGAAACTCGGGGAGGTGAGCTCCGTGTGCCAAAAGGTGCATACAGAACTTTGAAGTACGACATGGTTGAGAGAAAAGGAGAGGGTGTTCCAGAAGGAAGAAATGGCTCTGAGGTCAAGTACAGAATTAAGCAGCCAAAACACCTGATGAGTCTCTCAGTGGTAACAAGTATACCAATATTACGTGAGATGTTAACCATACAGGAAACTGGGTAAGGGGAATACAGAAACTCTCTGTAGCATCTTTGCAACTTTTCTGTAAATCTCAAATTATTCCGAAAGAGAGAGTGTAGTCTGGCAAAGCAGAGAGGTTGGAAGGTGAACCACTGAGAAAAATAGCAGAGATGGGTTTGAAGACACAGGGAACCACAGAGAACTTCAAAAAAGGCTAAGTAAAAAGGTCTGAACACAAAAGAAGGAAAAGAAAAACAAGTGTCATTTAAATATGTAGCAAAGATCCATGAACAGAAATGAAAATTAATTATAACAAGTTAGAATTGTCACCTTTCAGAGGAGCCAAAATAAGAAAGTCAGGGCACACTATTAGAAACAGTGTGTGTGTGTGGGGGGGGTTTCCAGACAAGATGGAGGCGTAGGTGGATGTGCTTCACTTCCTTGCATGGCCAAAAAAGGGTAACATGCAATTTAAAAACAAAAAACAGCCACAACTGCCAGAAAAACTGCATGGAAGTTTGACAACCAAGGAGTTAAAGAAGAAACATTCATACAGACCAGTAGGAGGGGCGGAGAGGACTCGCAGCCAGGTGGCGGCTAGAGGGCCCGGCGAGGGGGTGGGGGGGCACGGTGGCAGCTAGCAGAGCAGGCAGCCCAACATCTGTGTGCAGAGGAACCAGGAGGAACAACTGGGGAGCAGGACAGACTCCACAGCCCATGGTCCCAGTGCAGGGAAATAAAGTCTCAAAACCCCTGACTGTAAAACCCTTGGGGGTTGTGGCGGCGGGAAAAATTCCAGTCTCATAGAAGAGTCCATTGGAGAGACCCACAGGATCCTAGAATGTACACAAACCCACCCACCTGGGAATCAGCACCTGAAGGGCAAAATCCACTTGTGGGAAGCAGGGGAAGTGACTGAAAGTAGGACCAGAGCCAAGAAGCGGCACTGTTCCCTCTCTCATCCCTCCCCATGTATTCAGCCATGTGGGCGGCCCCACTCTGGCAAATACCTAAGGCTCCACCCCTTACAATGTAACAGGTGCACCCCAAAAAAGAAATATGGCCCAAATGAAAGAACAGATCAAAACTCCAAAAAAAGAACTAAGTAACAAAAAGATAGATAACCGATCAGAAACAAAGTTCAAAACACTGGTAATCAGGATGCTCACAGAAATGGCTGAATATGGTTGCAAAATACAGGAAGAAATGAAGGTTTCACAAAGTAAAATAAAGAAAAATATACAGGGAACCAACAGTGAAGGCAAGGAAACTGGGACTCAAATCAATTTGGAACAAAAGGAAAAAAATAAACATCCAACTGGAACAGAATGAAGAAACAAGAATTCAAAACAATGAGGAGAGACTGAGGAACCTCTGGGACAATTTTAAAAGTTCTAACATCTGAATCATAGGGGTGCCAGAAGGAGAAGAGGAAGACCAAGAAACTGGAAACTTATTTGAACATTAATAATGGAAGAGAACTTCCCCAATCTGGCAAAGAAACTAGACATGCAAGCCTAGAACATTCAGAATCTCAAAGAAGTTGGATCCAAACAGAAACACACCAAGGTACATCATAATCACATTACCTAAGATTAAAGATAAGAATCTTCAAAGCAATGAGAGAAAAGGACACAGTTACTACAAAGGAGTTCCCATAAGACTCTCAGCTGATTTCTCCAAAGAATCCTTACAGGCAAGAAGGGGCTGGAAAGAAGTATTCAAAGTCATGAAAGGCAATGACCTACAACCAAGATGACTCAATCCAGCAAAGCTCTCATTTAGGATGGAAGGGCAGATACAGTGCTTCCCAGATAAGGTCAAGTTAAAGGAGTTCATCATCCCTAAGCCCTTGTTATACGAAATGTTAAAGGGACTTATCTAAGAAAAAGAAGAAGATAAAAAACTATGAACAGTAAAATGACAACAAACTCACAACAATCAACAGCTGAACCTAAAAAACAAAACCTAAGCAAAGAACTAAAACAGGAACAGAATCACAGAAATGGAGATCACATGAAGGGTTATCAGTGGCGAGGGGGAGGGAGGAAATGGGGGAAAAGGTGCAGGGAATAAGAAGCATAAATGGTAGGCAAAAATAGACAGGAGGCTTAGAATAGTATAGGAAATGGAGAAGCCAAAGAACCTGTATGTACAACCCATGGATGTGAACTAAGGGGGTCGGGGGGAATGCTGGAGGGAGGAAGGTGCAGGACAGGGGGATAAAGAGAAAAAACTGGGACAACTGTAATAGCATAATCAACAAAATATAGTTAAAAAGAAACAGTGTGGGCAAGGCACTCCTATACACTGTTGTGAAAATTAGCTTGGTCAACCTCTTGAAGAGCTCTCTCTCAAAAGCACAAGCAAACACATCCTCTGACTTAAAAATTAACTTTAGGAGTCTATCCTATGGATATGCTCTCAAAATGAAATTACAGAGTACAAGCATTGTTTTACTAATAAAAGTTGGAAATACTAGTCCTTGGAAACACTAATAAAGCTTGGAAATGCAGTTATCCCACCTAGGTTAATTAAATTAGGGTAAATCTGCACAGTGGAATACCACGTAGCCATGAAAAAAAGTAGAGACAACAGCAATACGTCATCTTGGACTGGATCCTAGAAAAGCCCATTGGTGAAAATGGAAAAGGACATCTCGTGAAATCTAAATCAAGTCTGGAGTTTCGTTCATAGTGATGCACCGATGTTGGTCTTAGTTGTAACAGGTGTGCAATCATGTCAGATGTTAACCACAGAGGAAGCTGGGTGCATGGAGCTCAGGGCCTCTTTGTACCATCTTTGGAACTTTTCTGTAAATCTCTAATTATTCCGAAATAGAAAATGTATTAAAAAAGAATAGCGAAAACACTATGTAAACTGATGTCTAAGATAGAATGGGAGAAAAAAGCAAACTGCAAAAATTATATACAGATAATCCTACTTTGCCGTCTATGCCTGCATACAAAGGAATACATACGCATAGCTATGTAAGCCTATGTATAGAGTATGTACTTCTGAAAAGCTATTTAGAAAACTTCGAAGAGGAAATAGGAAACTTACTTTCTACTGTATATTCTTTTGCAAGTTTTAAAAAAGACATCATGTATTTATTTTTTAGAGAGAGGGGAAATGGAAGGAGAAAGAGAGGGGGAGAAACACTGATCAGGTGCCTCTCTCGTGCCCCCATCCGGGGACCTGCCTGGCAACCTAAGCATGCGCCCTGACCAGGAACTGAACAAATGACCTTTGGGTTTGCAGGATGACACCCAACCCACTGAGCTACACCAGTTGGGACTCTTTTGTAACTTTATAATTTTATACCATATGCTTATAAATCACCCATGGAAATCAATTATAAACAACTAAAAAAAATTGAATTGTATCTTATATGGTAGAGTGTCCTATTTACCAGATGATTCTAAGTGACGAGATAACAAATCTCACAAACTGGAAGCCAGACAGGAGCCTAGTTATCTAGTTTAGCACCCTCAATGACAGAGAGAAAAACCAAGGTTCAGCAAAGTTAAAACCGATAATGCTCATTGAAATGGCTCATATGAAAAAGAAAACAGTGTTTGTGAGCTTGTGGAGCAACTAGAACACTGAAATTAACAACTGTCACATTCGCTTTGGAAAACTGGCATTCATTGAGGAAAGCTGAGAATACACATACCCTTTTAAGATGTGGCCAGTAACTTCCTTCCCAAGCACATAATCAATGGGAACATGTACACACATGCACTAAACTGTTCCAGAGTGCTCACACCACCCTCAGTCCATAGCTCAAAACCAGAAACACCCCGAACGCCCACAGTAGAAACAAACAACACACCGCAGTACATGCACACAATCAGCACTATGCAGCATCGACAACACAAGCAATGGTTCCATGTGAAAAATAATGGCCCAGTCTGAACACAATGGAAAACAAGCAGCAAGGCACTGAAGAGTACATGGTGTACAATTCCAGTTTTATAAAGTTCAAAACCAGAAAAAACTAATCCATGCAAGTAGAAAGCAGGATAGTATTTACTTTTGAAAGAGAGAAAGGGTAGTGACAGGAAGAGACATAAAGGAAACTTCCAGGTGACTGGTAAGTTTAATTTCTCGGCCTACATGTTGGTTATTCAAGTGTTTTGTGTCCATTTATGTCACACTTTTATTTGTACACTTAGTTATATGTATGCCGTATTTCAATGAAATCAACTATTTAATTTTCAAAACTGAATTTAGGAGACCTGACCAGCGTGGCTCAGTGGATTGGGCATCATCCCACACAGTGAAAGGCTGCGGGTTCAACTCCCAGTCAGGGCACATGCCCGGGTTGTAGGCCAGGTTCCAAGTTCGGGCCACGCAAGAGGCACCCTGTCAATGTTTGTTACACCTTAGTGTTTCCCTCCCTTCCCCTCTCTCTGAATAGAAATAAAAATCTTTTTTGAAAAAACTGAACTTAGGAGACATTCTATAAAATCTAAACTGGTTTACCTATAAGGAGAGACGGGCTTAACATGGGATAAAAGGATTAAATATAGCCAAATCTTTCTTAAATGTATAAATACTCATTCGGCCCTTCTTGGAAAGTACTTGGAAAGACAGTATCCCTCAGTAAATTCATCTTGAGTTATTATCTACGCCAGTGTATTTGTAAAAAATATATACGAGGGCAAGAGTTAACTTACCGTCCTCTTCGAGCACATGACAATAGAACTCCCCAGGACTGTATAGCATACAGACCACCACATCTACTGTCTGGTTCACAGCAAGTCCAGCCCATGTCCATGCCGGTGGACTTAGTTTGGCTTCTACATCCAAGGGAACTGTGAGAATAAATGGACATTTCGTAAAAACAAATGGCGTTAGAAATATGCTTTGGAAGAACTGAATTTTCATGATTTTCTTAGTGAATTTATAAGAAAGTTTACCAGTATTCCCATTAACTATTACTACCCTCAGTGAATTTCACATTTCAAATTCATTCACATTTGTGACTGATTTTCAGCTACCAGTGACCTATAAAACTCTCAACAAATTTTCAGTTCCCAAACATACTGTTACATGTATTTGGATGAATTATTGATTTTTTCTAAGATTTTATTTATTTATTGAGAAGGGAGAGAAAAAGAGGAGGGAAGCAGCAACCGGTTGCCTCTCACAGGCCCCCAACCAGGGACCTGGCACGCAACCCAGGCATGTGCCTTGACAGGGAATTGAACCAGCGACCATTCAGCTCACAGGCCAGCACTCAATCCACTGCGCCACACCAGCCAGGGCCAACTGCTCGATTTAGAAAGACAACAGGTACTCGACATAATCCTCTTTGAAAGTCTGAGAACTCACACCTCGAGGAAACCACCCGACCTCCAGCGTCAACACTGTCTGGCTGGCACATCACTCACCACTGGCTTCTTTCGCGTCACTGGGTTTCTCCGTCACTGTCCCCTTTCCCCAGACGGCAAAGCCTGCATCTGTGAGAACTTGCGCCACGCTGACGTTAGGTGTCTCGGACTTGTCTGTAAGCTCCACTAGAGAGCTGTTTTCCAACTTGTCCACCACTT
Source organism: Phyllostomus hastatus (assembly GCF_019186645.2). Lineage (NCBI taxonomy): Eukaryota > Metazoa > Chordata > Mammalia > Chiroptera > Phyllostomidae > Phyllostomus > Phyllostomus hastatus. The sequence continues at coordinate 23,486,913 of NW_025334004.1, read as the reverse complement.
TCACCGTGATCATTTGGTTCTGTACCACTTTTTTCATCAGACAAATAGCTTCTGGAGTCCAGATTCCTAATGATGGCTTCACTCCTAACAAAGAATTTTTTAAGGGAGGTTAAAAAATATTTCTTACAGTACACATTTAGAAATTCCATTTCTGATTTCCACAAAGGTAAACTTAAGTAATCTGTGACAAACACTGGAACCAAAAAGCTCCATCTGAGCAGAAGGATTTGCTAAACACGAAAGTAAAGGCAAAATTACACAGAAAAAGCCTGTAAAAAGCTTCCATATGTCTATGTAAAAAAAAAATTCCATTGATAAGAAATGTTCAGCAAAGCCAGTCCACGGAGACGGAAGGACTAACAGCCTGGCGAGGGGGCTCAGCGATAAACAGCATGAGAGGTCTCATCTGGGTGACAGCAGCGCTGTGAAAGGTACTAAAAAATTATTTAATTATACACCTCAGACGGTGAATTTTGGGGCCTATGTAAATTAAGTCTTAATAACATTGTTAAGAAAATCATAAACAGGAGCACAAAGCAATCCAGAAGCAGCAGCGGTCCCTCACGTCAGGGTCTGACACACCTGCACGGGAACCCGGCTTCTGCCTAGTTCATAGAACGGAAGAGCCGAGTGACCTACAAAAAAGTATTTGGCTGCACTGGTAATACAGCAAATTAAAATAACTTCATGCTCAGCTTATTAAAATTGGCCAAGGTAAAATAATATGGAAATACTGGGCTGGTCAAAAAGTTTGTTTAGTTTTTTTTGTAAAATCACAGACACATTTTTCACTTTCATGAGTAACTAATGATTTAGCTGTTTTAAGTATGTTGGTTATCTCCCGGGTGGTATAACACTGATTGTTCTCAATTAATGTCTCGATTTGATCGCTGTCAACTTCAACTGGTCTGTCTGACTGTGGAGCATCGTCCAGCGAGCAATCTCCAGCACGAAACTTTGCAAGCCACTTAGATTTGACGCGTTCAGTTCATCACAGGACCTTCTCCATACGCTGCACAAATATTTTCTTTTGCATTTCAGTTGCTTTTACCTTTCTTGAAATAATAAAGCATAATATGCCAATGTTGCTTATTTTCTTCCATCTGCAGTATTAAAATGGCCACAGAAAAATTCACCAATTTTGTTAAGATTTTTAGAAAAGGCACACTGATATGACAGCTGTCACAATACAATCTAACAAAATTTTTTCAAATAAAGTTAAGGACAACTAAGTAGTACTAGAGCCATCTTACAGGAAAAAAACAAATGAACTTTTTGGCCAACCCAGTATCTACCTGGTGTACCAGTGTGTGAAGGAATTGACCGCCTCCTACTTTTCTGGCAGATGTGTCTACCAGTTCAACCCCTCGGGAAGAACAACCACAAACATGAAAAGAAGCATACCCACTGACACCTCTATTTCTCCTAAGGGCCAGTTTTGCAATTTATCTATACCTTGCAACCTAGCTTAAGTAAATGATCTTGGGTAGGTTGTAAAATGTAGTTAAAAGAACATCGTTAATAGTGAAAACCTGGAAGTATCTAGTTAAATCAGGGTACATTTAAATGAAGGTGGTAGAGGCCAATTACTGACATAGGAGGAAGACCCCCCCACCACACGTGGGACAAGTTACACAAATAACAATTTCTAAGCACACGCTGCAACGTTCCTATTGCTTTTACAAGTGCTTTCCTTCTACTTCATGTAGTTAATAGGCATCTATGATATTAATGACGCAGGCTCCATAAGCAGCAAAAAAAAAAAAACCCATTTCATAACATTAAATTTTGTTTTATTACAGCTAGTGTTTCTTAAATGTTCTATTAAGAAATTATTTTTATACAAAGCTAAGTTATGTCTGAACATAGTCCTTTATCTTATCAGTAGTTTAATTTAAATTCTAATACTGCCACTCCAGGTTTTAGTAGCTTAAGAATACTGGGATCGTAAAACTCTCCTACCTGCCAGCACACACTTTATTGCTTGCATGGGCAATTCCAACAACTTCGGAGTTATGGAACACAATCTTTTCAAACTAAGGATTTCAAAGTTTCCGTAATCTACATATCCAACCAGCACAGATTCTTCAGAAGCATAGGCCAAAACGGAGGCACGGTACCACTGATCGTCCTCTGAAAAAAGGAGACTCGGTCTCAAATGATTTTCCCATGTAGCTGGAAACAAAACTTTCCTTCCCAAATTTAGAAATGGTCATTTGTAGATTTTAATATTGAGCTTAATGATTATTCACATTGCTACCTCTGCTTAATGGAAGCCTTCAACTCCTATGGTAGCGCCTTTATTCTTACCTTACTGACCACTCATGCCATATGCTGTCATTATTTATTTCCATGCCTTGTCTGCCTAGGAGACAGCTCATTATGACACAGAACATGTTTTGGTCATGTCAACCCACTAGGTCTTGTTCACTGCATGGACATTGGCTCAGGCATCAGGCAGAGCTAACGTTAGAGTACCTGGCAGAGAGTGAACCAGACCCCGCCAACTGAGCCACCTCTTTGTGGAGGCCTACTGCTGTCTCCCCTTCCGTGAGGCCACTGGACCTCCCATCAGCAAAGAATAACAGACCCGAGTCACCCAAGGCCAGGCCTGTGCCGTCACCGAGGCCCTCTGGCCGCCCCAAAGAAGGCTGGTGAAGACACGAGCTCCCTCCCCCGCCGCACCTTCACACGCTGGTGGTAACAGAATTATCTGTACCAGTCTCCTAAAACCGCAGGGCTGACAGAACAAGAGAACCTCCTTTACCCACGCCTCACCACACACTCACGGGCCCTGTTCCCTGACACACTTTGATTTAGTTTAACTGGACATACTTAAGAACATAATTGGTGCACTTTAATACTCCAGTTTCAAATAGAGCCATCCTGTGCAAACTGAAGATTCGATCTCACCCACAGGTACTTAACAATGAGTAAAGAACTGAGTAACACTGTCTTCCCTCACCCGAGAACTGAGCGCAGCAGATGTCGCCGATGGCCGGGTAAAAATCTGAGCGAGGGGACATCTGGCCGCAGTGCTCGCGAAGGGATGCCTGCAGCTCAGCGAGCTTATCTGCAGACACAGACCACTTCTTAGATGAGAGAAATACACACCTACACGACATCCTCATTTTTGCACGTTGAATCTCTTGAAGTATGTTATCTCGAGAGCACAGATTGAGAAAATTTACTTACAGCCACTTTGTAGTTTCTGACAAAAGAAGTCTTCCGGAGTCTGAATGTGGGAAACCACACCACAGAACTCATCACCTACGTTCAAAGTTAACACTTTGGGGATCAAGTCTCTTCTGTCTACAACAATTTTGTTTTCAGCTGTCATTTTTCCAACATCTTCAGGCTCACCTCATCAGAAAACAGAAAAATAAATCATTTTGGCTTCATTAATCCAATTTTCCAGCTGTTCAGGCCCACCCGTGCTTTCCACACGTCTAGGCCTTAACAGGTGCTGTTCTCTCCCCGCCCCCTTGCCCAAGCACTCCCAGCCGCCAGCAGCCTGATAATCCCCTGCTCAGCGTGGTGTCACTCTGAAACGGTTCCTCTCCAAGTCTGGATCAGGAGCCTTTCCCCGGCGCCCCCTGCACCCACACGTCCTTATTCACGCCGTGTCTGTGACAGTACCACACACCTCCACAGTGCAGTAGTGAAGCAGGTATTGCTCAGTGATTTCTGTTCCTTCCGCCGATACCTCTGCACCGTTACTGACTGCCTCCCAGAAGCCTTTGCTCTGCTGATGCTCTGGCAACAGTTCCCCCACGCCCTTCCCACCCTGCCCATCACAGCTTCTCGCGTGATATCATAGGCCCCTCACTGTTCTTCCTCACTCCACACTCTCCCCAAGATACCACCAACACTTCTGGTTTCGACCATGACTGCTATCAGACCACGGAGTGTTTGGTTTTTCTCCACTGACGGAAAAGTACTACTGAAAGCTTTTCAGCGGAGTTGTCACACCAAGATTTGTGTTTTAGGGATGTCACGTAGGCAGTAATGTAAGAATACAGACAGGAGACAAAAAAAATTAAAATCAAAGGGTTGTTGCAATTGTCTTGAATGTTAAGGATTCCTGAACTGAAAAAAAAAAAGTAGTAATAGGAAAAGAAAGAAAAAATACATATAAAAAGGACACAGGATGAAGAATCAATAAAGACTTCACAAGTAATCAGAGCAAGAGATGGGAGGTGAAGGAGAAGACAGATTCACAGGTAAATTAAGTTTGTTTAAGTGACCGGATGAGCCCAATCACGGAATCGTTACTCTGGAGATCAGCTCTGGAGGAATGAGCAGAGACAAGGAAGCATGTCTTCACTGAAGGCACAGTCATGCTAGCACTTACATGCATGACCCATGGACATGAACTAAGGGGGGGGGGTTGCTGGAGGGAATGGGGGTACCAGGTGGAGGAGGGCAAAGGGGAAAACTGGGACAGCTGTAAGAGCATAATCAATAAAATAGATTTAAAAAATAATTCAGGTGAGTTGTGTGCTTCACAACAACATTTCAGTCAACGACAGACGCATGTACAGCAGTGGTCCTGTGAGATTATAATGAAGCTGAAACATCCCTGTGACATTGTGACATCGCAGCACGAGGCGCTGCTCCCGAGTCTGTGGTGGCGCTGCCGGAAACACACCTATGAGGTGCCGGCACAGCACATACGAGGGCAGTGCAGGCTACACCAGCTCGGTGTGCGAAGTGCACTGCACCATGTCTGCACGAGGACAACATCACCTGACGACACATTTCTCAGAACACCCCCGTCGTTAAGCAGCACACAACGGGACCTGGTAAACGAGCAAAGTAAAGGAGAAGCAGCCTCCAGGAAAGGACACAGCAGACCAGGCAATGAGAAAACGAAGTGATCAGAGCAAAACTTCTGGGTTCTCATTCAACCAAATGAAAAGGAAACACATGCAAATAAAAACTTAAAAAGAAACACCATCCTACTACAACAGGATGTTACAGCCTTGTTTACCATTGCTGGAACACCCAAATAAGAAAAACAAATTAAACTAAGGAAACGTTAGCTAAAAATCCCTCAACCCAAAGCGTTACTAGATATTTAGTACTTTGTTAACCTCTGATAATTATCATGTCAAGGATTAATCTGAAAGATAGGGAAGAATTAGGCAGGGGAGACTGAAAATACAAATAAGGTACTACTAAATACAAAATGCCACCTTTCATGAATAAAGTTTATAGAATGATTAGCATTTCCATTAATCTGACACTGACAGCTCCGTTTTTCTGTCTAGTAGAGGAGACACTCTTTGATAACTAAGTTACGACGCTGTCCACTACTAATGTGTATACTCACTTTGATCTGCACGTGGCTTCTCAGGATTCTGTCCCTCAGGTATTAAGCCATATCCCATTTCCACAAGCACATGGTCTAAGAGTTTCCCTACAAGTGATTAAGAAAACAGATCTACATTGACATATATACTAAATATTAGGGAAAGAATAAATACAAATGAGTCATAATTACATGATTTAGAGATTATAGCTATTAAAACCCTAGCATATTGCTTACTAGTTCATTTTCCACATACAAAATATGTTTTAGTGATGCTCAGCTTTAAAAATTGAGGCAAAATTCCCAGCATCACTTGAAAGAAAATTTAATGAAAAGATACCACTTCAAAATTGTGATTGCCAAGAAAGATTTAGCAGCTCCACACTGGCGTGCTCAGGAAGACAGCGCTGATGGGGAAACAATGACTTGAACACACAAGACTGCCACTGCTCAGACACGGAGTACGGCTGACACAAGGGCCAGCCAGCACTGCCAGTGCTCTGAGGTCATAATAAACATACACAGCAATGAAACGAAGCACAGATTTTTATACTTAATTTCACAACAGGATTAACTGCATTTTCTACCAAGTTACCAACCAACCCTGAGCCTCTAGAAGTAGCAGAGTGAGACCCTGGAGACTGAGAGGCAACCACAGGCACACCAGGAAGAAGGGCCCCTTTCAACCAGACACACGGCCAGAGTGGCAGAGCAGGATCCCGAAGTGCTTCCGCTTCCACAACCTGAACACTGGGTACTTACTACAGTCTTGATACTAATGACACACAGTTCTGAGAAGGTTGTTCCAAGAAAAAACAATGGTGATGAAAATGAATGAATTCACAGTGAGATTTCTGACAAGGAGTGGGAATCAGGAGGAGATATTATATTATGGCCATATTAAAAGGATAATACAGTTATCCCATATGAAGTCTAGATCTAGCCTTTTAATCCACTCAGTTCCGTGAATCCGTGCCATGTCTGTGACAAACTGCCAACTGCAAGAGCAGGGCCAAGGCCGTGTCTTCAGTCACAGCCTGAATGACCCCAGAGCAGGGCTCACTTCATGTTTCTATGCCTTCTCTGAACAACAGGAAGATACTAAAGAACATATTTAGCACTCCCTCCGTTTAAAAAGAAAGAGGCAGATCTTACCGGAACTGGGCAGCACGACATCCACGGCAAATGTAGCCACTTCTTCTTTCAGGATGTCAGCGATTTTTACAGAGCAGTACTGCTCCATCAGCAGTGACTTAATAGTTTTGATACAGTCATTGCTCCAATTTCCCTCTGCTGGGACCACACCAGCCACAAAGCATTTTATGGCCTGAAAAATTTTGCACAATTTACTAAAAAAAAATCAGTTTTTGAAAATGACATTTTCTAATTAATCATGTGATGATTTTATAAGAGAATGTGCTTCCTGCAGAAAAATTATCAAAACTCTTCAAAAGTAGTAACCAAATAAACAATTTTATGTGTAATTATTTTTGTTTGGGTACTCTCTTCACAATGCTTTGACTTCTGGGACTTGAAGCTTGAGAAGTTGATAAAAGGATAATCATTATCCCTCAATTATGCATCAATTCAGGTCACTTTCAAACAGTGTAATAAACAGAAAAATGATTATTTTTAAAGAGTAGATTGATAAAATGTGCCTAAAAATGCTAATAGTTCCTCTCACCTGAGGTAGTACTTAAAGAAGCCACGAAAACCAGTGAGTGTTTATGTGTAAAAGGATATGCCAACAGGTACTAATGGCAGGATCGAACAAGCAAATACTACATTCATCAAAACATTAAACACAGCTCCTTTGGGATCCTATTAGGAATTTACAAAGTAAAAGAGACTCACACAAGGAGGAAACAAATCAATGTTTTTGTTTAGTTGCTGAATTCTGTTTACTGGAATTATTTCTTCATTTCCATAATCAATATATAAGACTTGTGCCTTCTTCTGTACTAAATCGACGGCTTGTATTATTACTCTGTTCCAGGACTGAAATAAAATAAAAATGGTACTCTACTTCAAAACAGCATTCCACAATCTTAGGTTTAAAAATCCTCAACCAATACACAGAGCATGCAAAGGAAAGGCAATAGCCTGGTTACTCGGATATTCCCTATTAGGGCGTTCAATTAACAAGTTAACATAATTTCTAATAATCTTGCTAAGAAACAGCTAAAATTGTCTAATTAGGCCACTTTAATATCCATAAATATTGCCAAGCTATTCTAACCCAGCAGACTCGATGACACACTGCTGGCTCAGCGACACAATTAAGCACAAGCTCTGAGACTAGCAATCTGTCTGCAACCAGCTCTCGAGCAGCCTATAAACAGAGCTGGATGGGGAGAGCGAGCCCAGGGAGGAAGTAACCCCACAGAGCCTGGAATGCGGCCAGAGGAAGAAAAACAGAGGTCTGCCCAGTCTCGCCTTTAAGCCATCTCCTGCATCATTAAAAGCTCTGGTGTCAAGTTGACAGGACCGAAGTAAAGTAAAACATCTTATTAAATAATTCATCTCAACAGAGGTTACCTGGTCAACAGTGTACTTGGCAACGCAAACTTCCCCCTTAACAGGAATATAGTCGTCCTCATGCACCGTGTTTGCATAGGTTTCCTTTAAGCTCGCAGAGAGTCGGTTCATGTACTCTAAAACTTCTGAAGAATACAACTGCACATAAAAGTCACCTGGGTGTTTGAATTCAGTAACTGTACCCTTTCAAAAACAGAAAAGACGCAGTAATTCACTGGGAACACAAGCAAATGTGAATTTATTAAAGCTTTATGACTAAAATACAGGAAGTGTTGCAGTTTTTGCAATTTGTATCAATTTCATCGGATGATATTTTGTAGCTACCTTATGCATTCAAAATAGAAAAGGAAATAAAATCTATAGTTCTTTGGATCTCTGCCTGTGAAAATTAAACAATAAATACCTTTATTTCCATGGTTTTCCTGAGTTGTAGACTTCTCAAATCAGAAAACATTATTTTATCAGCACAAATGGCTATTTCTTTAGTAACTCCAAGTGGATAGTTACTCTGGTTTAAAAAAAACACACACACACACACAAATGAGTTACATGCAAGCACATGTTTCAGTGAGACTGTGGCCATTATCTACTGGAATCAAGGTCAAAGTGGCCTGGCTTTTAGGCCTGAATAAGAGGACAGCACACACCTTCAGGAGTCCCTAAAACTCACTGTCCACAGGCCATGTGCAGAGCGCGGGGCTCACCCACAAACTGTGCCGGGATGATGAAGAGAGTGTTGAGTTTCTTAAAAGGGGCAGGGTGCTTTAAGTTTGTACCTGGTAACATTTTTGGAGGAATAACTATTCAAGGCAGACTATACATATGTTTCTGACAGGGACTGAGAATTCATGGATCATTACATTTCAGCATGGCAGTCCCTGCTTGGAGACTGCCTTTCTGGCCCCTCACCCAGAGGACTTGGCCCTAAGGACAGGGGAGCAGCCATCCTGCCATGGAGTAATACCCACTCCCGCCCCCCTGCACAGAATAAAACTCCCAGGAACCCCTGAGACGTGCACAATCAATTTTTTTTAAAGTACCAGCCAGACAAGGCTACAAGTGATCTATAAATGAGCCGTACATAACCTACGGTCTTCAGATTACGAATGATTTAGCCCACACAGCTGTCTAAACAGGAGCACGCAGTTAACAGAAAACATGCCCACCAAAGAACAGGGCCGCATTAGAACCCAGTGCACGAGGCCGGAGCACGTGCACTGCAGGGTGGCCAGGATAGAGGACTCTCTCCAGTCCCTGCGGTTTCACGCTGAGAAGAAGGCTGTGCGTGACCCCTTCTCAGTGACCCCGGCGGTCACCAAACCAATCGCTAGGGTGTATGGATTTACTCAGCAAGATACCTTTGTTCTTACATAAACACTGGCGAAATGTAGAAATAAGTCTGTATCATACCTCATTTTTCACTTCCATGTTCTTTGTTTCAAAAGGTGATTTATCTTTAAATTTGTGGAAACTGAAATAAAGCAATTGATTATAATGTTTATAGTACAGAGCCAATCAAGAGTAAGGGCCACAATTATGTTAAATTCAATTCTCAACCAACAAAATGCAGAAAAACAGCTTCTTCCAGACAGAATCGCCCTAGTGCAACATGAAATAACCCAGCCCCGTCTACGGGACGGCCTGCCCTGCGCACAGGAGCGCTCCTTCCGAAAGCTGCTCAGGGCAGGGAGAGGGCCCCAGTCTCCAAGCCTCGGTTTTCTTCTCTAACGGAGGTACCCCTGCCTCACCTAGCGGTAGTTCTGAGGATGAAAGGAGGTTATAAATGTGGAACTGTCTGGTAAACTGGTAAATCGCACACAAGTAAGATACATGTATTTCAAAATCATAACCCAAGAAGCACTGTGAGAGTTCTACCTTAGTAAGCTTTAGTTAGGCATATATAATTAAACGGGCTTTTTAAAGCTCCAATCATTAAAAAAGTCACTTAAGGTTTTAACTCTCAATATGTGCAACCTAATAAAATTGTATTCATGAAAACTTTTAAGTTTGTAGAGCTGTTGATCACTTCAGATTTGCACACTTCATGTTATACCTCAATAAATAAGTACATAGTAACTTCTACAGAGTCATGGCCTGCTTACTTGATTTAATCTCTATACTACCATAAAAGTTGTTTTAAATATTCTCTAGCGAATAAAACACACACACTTACTTGTGCTGCACAGGTTTGCACACGATGCTGTGTGCTGGCCAGTCTCTCCTCTGGCACGCTACGGAACAATAGTACGTCTGCTTGCATTGTGAACACCTCAGCGACCCTACAGAACACAGCCCATATAACATTTTATTCCAAATATCTGTTGCCCAGAGTAGGACGTTTTCAAAGACCAGACATACCAAACAGCATTCTACAATTACATCAAGGATACTTGAAGAGGCTGATGCTGTTTATAATTGTTACAATTAAACTTTCAAAGCTCTCCCAAGACGCAGATGGAAACGAGAGGGAGGGCAGACTGCGCACATGACTGACGCAGAGCCCACAGCACATGCTATGAAAGGAACAGCCGAAGGAGACAAAATCTGCGGCAGATTTCTGCGAACACAGACTTGTGCGGGCAGACTCTCTTACCCTGTGATGTTAAAAAAAATACAAAACAAAAACCAATGAACAGAATCACAACTAGAAAAACCCAGGAAGTTGTTGAGATAAAGTATTTTTTAAAATCCTATCAGTATTCATGCTGAAAAATAACAAATTATCTAAAAAAAAAAAAAAAAAACCCACAACAAAACCAAGCTGGCCTCAAATGCCTCCACTCTTAAAAGAAATAGGGCTGAAAAAGAGGCACTAAATATCCAAATAGCCAGTAAGCACATGAAAAACTGCCCTAGATCATTGAGTATGAAGGAAATGCAAATTAAAGCCACAATGGGACACCACTGCACACCCACAAGAAGGGCTAAAATTAAAAAGACTGAAAACCCCGAATGTAGACAAAGATGTGAAGGAACCAAAATTCATTACCAATGAAAATGTAAAATGAGACTGCTTTCAAAAATGGTTTGATTGTTTCTTACAAAGCTAAACATATACCTACCCTTTTGGCTCATCAATTCTCCTCCTAGGTATGTACCCAAGAGAAATGAAACTCATACAAAAATATGCACAGAGCTCTACTCGTAACAGTCAAAAAACAGACATAGCGAAAGGTTCCAACAAAAGGACAATAAACAAATTGTGGTAGCTCGGGCCAGCTGGTACAGATGGTTAGAGTGTTGTCCCAATATGCCAAAGTTGCAGGTTTGATCTCCGGTCAGGCGCATACAAGAAACAACCAATGAATGCATAAATAAGTGGAACAACAAATCAAAGTTTCTCTCTCTCAAAAAAACAAGCAAGCAAGCAAACAAAAACACAACAGATCATGGTACAATCGTACAATGGAATACTGCTCAGCGACAAACACAAAAATTATTAATGTACATCTAACAGCATGGATGAATTTCAAAAATATCGTTCTAAATGAAAAAAGCTTTATACAAAAGAGTCCATACTGTATGATTCCATTTATATGACATTCTGGCAAAATAATGTATGATGAAAGAAAAAAAAAAAAAACAGTGGTTACCTCTGGGGAGCGAGCTGAGTGAAAAGGGGCATGAGGAAACTTTCTGAAAGGAAGGAAACATTCTATATCTTGATATGGGTGTGAGTTTCTACATTTCAATGCATGGAAGATTTATCTCAAAAAACTATAAAAAATAGTCAGGTAAAGAAGCAGTAAGAGCGGGAAAGGAGAGACAAACAAATGGCAGTATGCTGATAGCTGGGCACATGATGTATGCACACCATACTATTCCGTTTATACTCCATACAGTGTAAATGTCCTGTAAAATGTGTTTCGGATGTGCAGAGGAACGATTAACACAACTGAGAGCAACGTGCTTACCAAAGAGGCCACAGCGATGGCAAGTAGTCGACCGAAAAGGAGGTCCTAAGGAGTTGAAGAGTGCTGGATTATTTATGGACAGGGAATTCTGACCCAACTTGTGTATTTTTTTTGACTTTGCAGGAGACACACTATTGCTAGGCTTCTATTAAGAAAAGAGAATAGCAATATTAAAACTTGGTAATACCATTTTAAAAAACACTAGCTTTGGAATTTCCTCTTCTGGGAAGATAAAGATCTACATTTCCCTCTTCTTCCCACAAATACAACGGAAAACCCTGGACTCATGGGTAAAACAAACACATGCCGACTCTGAAAGAAGGCAGTGGACAGGCTAGGAACCCTGAGACCACAGAAGAACATGGCGATGAGTTCCCAAGTTCTCTTTTCGCCTCCTGTGTCCCAGACTTATGGGAAAGTCAGCCACCCAGAAACACCCCAAGGTGAAGACATAAGAGCCCCAACCAAAAGCTCGCTCTCGCTAGGCAAAAGATCAGGAAATGGGCTGCCCAGCGAGACAGAAAACTTTTACCCGTAACTACGGTTCTCTAGGCCAACACCGCAGGAAAAACCGTGGCCCCACGTCCACCAGCAAAGGTAGAGCGGGGGGCTGAGACTCCCCGCTTCACCAGGCTGTGCGGAGCTGCCCACCCTCCCACTGGGAGGTACAGGGAAAGCCAACGGAGCAGGAAGCCCACGCTTCATCACTGCAGGGTTTCCCTCAGGAGGTCACATGGGAGCCCGGACTTCCATGTGGCAGTAACGAGTGTCACCCCCACACCCCCAAGCCGCCACCACTGGGTGGTGTTAGAGGACACTTAGGGGATAGTCAGGACATTTCTGCCACCCTTCAACAGTACTGAGTGACTCCAAACCCTCCCACCTCCACACCCCCCTCTAGCCCGCCAACTCTCGCCCCACCTTCCCCCACCCTCACCCCACAGTGGATGGGTGAGCACACCCCCTCGGTGCCAACAGAGGCTGAGAGGGAGCCTGGACACCCACTCCCACCTGGCAGCACCCCTCTCCTGATGGAGCAGTGTCAGGGGAAGTTGGCTAAAAGAGAAATTTAAATAACATACAGAGTTTCATAACATAATATCCAAAATGTCTCAGTTTCAATAGAAAAAACTGTCATACTAAAGCCCAGGAAAACCGTAAGTGAATAAAAAAACGAAAAGATGCCGACATCAAGATGACAGATGTTAAGTTTATCCAACAAAAATTTTAAAGCAGCCATCAATACTTCAACGAGCAATTATGGACATGCTTGAAACAAAGGATGAGTGAGTCTCAGCAAAGAAATATTACATATAAGGAAGAACCAAATGAAAGTTTTAAAACTGAAAAGTACAACAGCAGAAACACATCAGGGGGCTCGACAACAGAAATGGAGGGAAAAGAGGAAAGAAATAGTGAACTTGAAGATCAAACTATAAAACTTGCCTAATCTGAACAAGGGGAAGCAAAGAGAGTGGGGAAAATATGAATGAGCAGAGCCTTAGGGCCCTATGCGACTGTAAGAAAAAGTCTAACATTCGTGTCTTCAAAGAGGCTCAGAAGAAAAGGAGAAAGAAGGCAGGGCTAAAGAAGTACTCATATAATGACCAAAGCTTCCAAAATTTGGGTAAATCTACAAATTTAAGATGAGCAAACCTCAAAGAGAATAAACTCAAAGAGCTACACACCAAGACACACCTTAGTCTAATTTCTTAAAGCTAAAGACAACAAAAAAGCTTAAATGCAGAGAGAGAAATGACATCTTACACAGAGGGGAAAAAGAATTCCACAGAGAACAGATTTTTCATCAAACACCGCAGAAGGAAGTGGCACGGCAGTTTTTAAGCGCTGAAAGTGAGGAACTGTTAACTAAGAAACTTATCCAGGAAAATTTATTTCAAAAAATAAAGAGAAAATCAAGACATTCTCAAATAAAACAAAGAGATTTTTGTCACCCAGCAGATCTATCCTAAAAGAATGGTTAAAGGAATTTCTCTAAATGTAAAGGGAATGATAAAGGAAGAACTATTGGGACAAAAGATTTGTGTACAGGACTTATAGGCTGAAAACTGCAAAGTGAAAGAAATTCTAAATAAATGGAGAGACAGATTTGTCTCCATGGATTATAAGATTCCACAGAGTAAAGATATAAATAATCTTCAAATTGATACATATGTTTAAAACAATTCCTAGCAAAACCTCAGCAAGATATTTTGTAGACCTAGACAAGATTATTCTAAAAATGTGTACCAGTAGGCAAAAGAAATAGACTAGCCAAGACAATTTTGAAAAAAATCAAAATAAACTGGGAAGAACAACTCTACCCAACTTCAAGACTTATTATGTACGTAGCTCCAGTACCACTTGGTCTTGTGGAAGAATAGGCCCCTAAAGCAACAGAAAAGAACAGAGAATCCATCCAGAAGAGGCCTACACAAACACAACCAACTACTTTTTGAGAAGTGCAAAAGCAATGCAGTGGAAGATAGAGTATTTTCAACAAATGCTGCTGAAGCAGCTGGACACCCCTAGGCTGAATGAATGAATGAATGAATAAATAAATAAGTCAACCTCAACCTAAGTCTTGTAAGTTAAGATTAACTCAAAGTAGACCACAAATTTAAATGTAAAACTTAAACCTTTTGGAAGAAACCTCAATTTTTTTCTGCATCTAAAGTAGAATTCTTAGACCTGACCCAAAATGACTCCAAAAGCACAATCCATCTCTGGAAGCGCTGACCAGGACTTCACTGAAATTAAACAACCCTGGTGTGCTAAACACCCCAGAACAAGAATGAGAAGACAAGCCACAGACTTGGAGAAAATATTTCTGAATCATGTATTTAACAAAGAACTAGAATCTGGACTACATAAATAATGTTCAAACCTCAGCAGTAAAAAAGTAAACAATACAAACAAGAAAATGGAAAAAAGGCATGAAACATTTCACCAAAACGGATACCCAGATGGGCAAAAAAGCACATGGAAGGATGTTTATCATTAGCCATTGGGGAGACACAAATTAAAACCACAATGAGCTATCACCACACACCTGTGAGAATGGAGAAACTAAAAATACTGACACCAGCAAATGCTGTTGAAGAGGCTAGATGCAGAAACACTAGACCACTCACACATCCTCAGTGGGAATGTAAGGGAGTAGGCAGCTTCTTGAAAAACCAACTACGCAACTACTATATTTCCCAGAAATTGCACCCCTGGGAATTTATCCTAGAGGAAAAAAAATCCTTATGTTCACATAAAACCCTGCACACAAACAGCAGTTTTGGTTGCATTATTATCTCAAAACTGGAAACAATTCAGATGTACGTAGTTCGATGCAAGAAGGGTTGAACATGCCATGGATTATAACTCATCAATAAAAAGAATCAAACTACCGATATAGCCAACAACCTAGACGAATCCCCGCAGAATTGTACACTGAGTGAAAACATCCAATCCCCAACTGATTCCATTTATGTAACATCCTAGAAATGACAACATTTTGGAAATGTGGGTTAGATAGATTACTGGCTGCCGGGGTGAAGGAAGGAAGGAAGGAAGGATGGCCATAAAAAAGGCACACGGGGGCTCCTCGCAGTAATGGCAATGCTCTGTGTTTTGAGTATCGATGTCAATGTTCCAGCTGGGATACGTTATACTACAGCTCTGCAGCCTGTTAACCCTCGGGTGAGACCGGGTGAAGGCTACACAGGACCTCCATTATTCTTGTAATTACACATCAATCTACAATTACTGAAAAAGAAAAGGCTGATTTTTTTTTTACAAAGTACTAGGTTAAAGAAAAGGAAGTTAGACCTTAAAAACTCCTGAATATTGAATAATTCTTTATTAATGTAATACATAAGCATGTTTAGAATCTGTCACCCAACAAAAACACCAAATAGAAAAAAAAACCATAACTTACACTATTTGCTTCTTTGGGTGGTGAATTATTCCCAACATTTAATGGTGATACTGACTTTCCTGGGGAGGAAAAATATAAAGCCTGATAAAATCTGAATATTAATTTATTCCCAATAATGTAAAATACCACAATTGGGTAACATTCAAATAATAAAGCTATACTGTAATAGTCTCAAAGCTACACTATCAATATTTGTCCGAAATTTCCTTGACTACTCCTCCTCTCATTGTGAACTTTTCTCCATTTGCTAAGGGAATGATTCTCAGACTTCCTGGACTCAGAACACATTTACATTCTTAGAAATCACTAAGGACCACAAAGAGCTTTTGTTTACGTGGTTTATTTTATCAATATATACTCTTATTAGAAAGTAAGACTATGAATTAGAAATTTCAACTAAGAACTTAAAAATATTTACTTTAAAAACTACAAATGCATTACAGGTTGACATAGTTTTTTAGAAAAAAAAAAAACAAAAACAAAAATTATATTTTCCAAAGGGAGAAACACTGTAGGAAGAGCGGCACCTGCTTTTTACATTTTTGCTCATCTCTCTGGCTTAATCAGTGACAGCTGGATCTGCCTATCTGCCTTCCCAGCAGCCTGTTGTAACACGCTGCTTGGACTGAAGTACCTGAAGAAACTCTGGCCTCACACAGATAAGTGGTCGCAAAAAAGAAGTATTTAATGGTCTTCTTAGATGACCGTGAATATTTTCTTTTAATTTCACACCAAAACTCAAGCGGCATTTTAAGGGTTAGTTGCGATGTGGCATCTAAAATCATATCAGTGAACATTTCACACTTGCATCAGAATCCACTGATTTATCTCGCACTTGGAAAGCATTGTACCCATGCAGGGCAAAGCAACATCATGCACTGGGCGTTCGGGAAAGACTGAAAAACTCTGAGTTTCACAGATCTTTCAAAAGCGGACATATTTCATTACACCACGTCAAAAAAAGTGTTGATGCCACCACACCTCTCACCAAAAAAGCCTTGTAAGTACGGGAAAGCTGTCAAGCTCAGAGGGATAGATACAGGCTTCCTACAATTTTCACTTTTGCTTGAAAACTTGAATTTTAGCTTTAGCAACAACATACGGTCAGCTCTTTTCCTTGAAGTGACAGGCTCAGTTCATTTTTGAGAAAATGCGAGATATCTAAGTCTGAATAATCAGTTTGTCATTCTTTTCAAGTAAAAATGACATTCCCTCCACTATTGAAAAGGTTTTCATTCACCCCACTATTCAATCGCACATGTGCTTTCCACACTCAATATGCAACAAGAGTGAGGAGGGTAACACCCAGTCTGTCACACAAAATACTAAAAAATACCTGTAGACAAGGTCAAGAGTCATTAACAATTCATCCTGCTTCATCAAGGATATTTGTAAGTAAAACTGTCATCCCTGGTTTTGTCTTACTTACAAGTGGATGGCCACGGAAAACTCAATGAGCACTAGCCCAGGCTGGTGTCTCTGCCCAAAGTTGAGCTAATAAAATGCCAACAGTTTACCCACCTTTGTTTTTGCACATCAGTGTAAAGTCAGCACAACCATTATAAAATGGCAGATAGTCTTTTAACCTTAGTAGAGAAACAGATTTGACCTGTCAGCGAACCCCAGGAGCCCAAGGACCACACTCTGAGAACTATATCACCATAATGTTAAAAGGCCGCATTTCATATAGGTTCAAAGATGCTAATTTCCACCAGGGTCCAGCCTTCTTAAATAGTAAGTTTTCAGAATTAGGATTAAAGAACAATTTTTAAAGTAAAATGAATCAAGTTAATGTCTTAGAAATCTCTTTGTAAGCTATTACATGCATAAAGCCATCACAGAACTACATTTTTAAAACATGGCCAATCTTAGAACACCCATAAAAAGTCAAAAGTGTTTGCTTTCTACATTCCCAGACTGAATAGCTCTCTGTGGTGGAACAATCTCGTCTGCAGACATTCTCTCCCCAGAAACCCTTCCTTTGATCAATCCAGCTAAAGGTGGCTAGGTGGTATCTGGTTTTCCCTTCTAAATCAGTATTTCAATGCAAACACTGCATGGTAGCCACCTGACTATTGTGTTAATAGCCCACTGACATATATATACACGTGTGTTTGTATATATACATATTTGTGAAAAGTCAAACCATCAAAACAAGTCGTGTTAAGCCTGTGGTTTAAACTCACCTGCCGACAATGGCTTCCTGTCTCCTTCAGATCCAACTGCTTCCCCACTGATGCTATGAGGGTTTGAGGATGCTGCATTGTCTTCCTGACTAGCCAAATACTGTCTGGTTTGCTCACAAAACAAAAAATTGCTTTTTTTATTTCCATTCTCTGGGCTTTTCAGCCGGAAATTTGGGTGGTTAGAATGTCCTCCAGGACTTCTTGAAGAATCATGTGGTAGAAGCTTGCTTTCATTTTTCTCAAAATTAAACGGCTCTGTCATTTTACAAGTAGATGCCTCCAAATTATTTCTTGACATCACATTAAGTGGCAATTTAACATTCACAGAAGTCTAAGGGAAGAAGTATATGTAAAAGGCAACGTTTAGTTATGAAAGTAGAAGCACTGGAGACCCACGTAACAGATAATTCTCGTGAACAATGCTAAAGCAGGTGCAACTGTGACGTCAAAGCCTGGCCTACAGGCACAGAAAGAAAACGCTACTATCAGTAAGTACAAATTCCAGGTTTAACAGGCCTCAACAAGATGGCCGAAGACTAACTCCGGACATCAAAAGGGCAACCTCAGAGCTCCACACCATCCCTTCCTTTTAAAAGCTTTGGAGACCAGGGGCCACTAAGCCGTGGAGGCGCAGTCCAAGACACTTTGAGGAGCGCCAAGGCCGGTCAGGGCTCCCAGCACCCACCGGCACCGACAGTGCCCTGCTCAGGCCCCCAGGGGCAGTGGAATGGATCTGCAGGCTCACTCAGCGCAGGAGACCCTACTCCAGGGCTGCCGTAGCCGCAGCCATCCCAGTCCCCAGCCCCTTTGGGTCCCTGAGTCGCGCTGCCTTGCCTTGCCGCCCGCCTCCTCTGCCTGTCATGCTGGAGCATCTGAGCTCGCTGCCTACGCGAATGGATTACAAGGGCCAGAAGCTAGCTGAACAGATGTTTCAGGGAATTATTCTTTTCTCAGAATAGTTGGATTTATCTATGGGTACTACCCGAACAGTTTGGGTGAACAGTCTAAATATTTAGGGCTGGATTTGCTTCTTTGTGTCTACTGACACTTTCTCCACAGACCCTCTGTCACTGGACCAAGTGGTAACCCCTTCAAGACTCAGGCACAGAAGAAAGCAGGGGGAAGAAAAATTAAGAGGCATGCTAAAAATAACTGGCGTTTTCATGATTCAGCTTTACTGCTGCACCTGCTTTTGGATCATGGGAGACAAGCTAAGTTTTCACACCCAAAACATGAGCTAATAACCACCTATGCTCTCACAGGACAGATGAGTATAGGTTTTGTTCTCTTTGTCTCTCCCTTCTCAGTTGGGCTTTGATTTACACATGCTTCAGACTGCTTCGTAACCTTTCTCTGAAATGGAGAACAGAAAACACATGTAAAATTTCTTTCAGGTCTACAAAAATAATGAATACCTGTATATGCCCCATTAATGGTTGTACAATTTAACTTATCAAAGTTTATAATTCATTATTAGCTAAGCTGTTTTAATATTTTCAATGAAAACTCATAGTGCAAAAACACCCTTTGAAACAAAGGAATTGAAAAAGACTTTCATATTTTAAAAGAAATAGCTTTAGCCTATACCCTGCAACTTAATGGTGAGATGTAACAGAGGTTACTATTTAAGTGGGCTCATCGCCTACCCTTCTGGCCTCTCAGAATCCCCCGCCCTCTCGTACCTGATGCTCCGCACATCCGTCCTTGGGTATGCTGACCCCCACCGGGCTGGCCAAAAAGTCATCATGTTTTTTCCATTTGATGCCTCTAGTGCTGCTCGGTGGTCTTTAACTTCATTCAAAACAATTTTGTTAGATTGTGTATTGTGACAGCTGTCATATCGGTGTGCATTTTTAAAAAAACTTAACAAAATTGCTGGGTTTATGTGCAGCTATTTTGATATGGAAGATGGAAGAAGATACACAACACATTTTTGGCATATTATGCTTTATTATTTCAAGAAAAGTCAAAATGTAACTGAAACAAAAAAAAGATTTGAGCAGTATATAGAGGAGCTGCTGTGATTGATTGAATGTGTCAGAAGTGGTCTGCAGAGTGTCTTGGTACTACTGACATTTTGGCCAAATGATTCTTTGCCGTGGTGCCGTCTTATGCATTTGAAGATGTTCAGCACCACCCCTGGCCTCTACCGCTAGAAGCCAATAGCAGGAGATAGCTGACATACTCAGAATATCCAAATCAATAAAGTTACTGGTAAAAATGAAAAATGTATCTTTTTATGTTATGGGAAAAAATGTTAACAGACTTTTTGGCGCACCCAAATGCCATCCAGAATACCCTTGCCCTCATCTGCCTGGTAAATGCTTTCCTTCCTTGTCATCCTTCAGTTTTCCTCAGCTGTCCCCTATTTCTTGCGTTTTCCCCAAAACCTTTGCTTTGAGAAACTTCCCTAAATGTTAATTTCCATCTGCTGCTTTTAAAGCACTTATCTATCTGCGCTTTTCTCTGAAAATAAGGCACATATGTGTACATTGTTGCAAAGTGCATCTGAGAAACCTCTTTCCAGAAATTATGCTGTGCGTTACTACCCTCTTAATTCTAAAAACACTCAGTGTCCTGCCCAGGGGATGTAATAAAAGCAGACAAACAACTCTTTTTGAAGCAGTGACCTACAGCTTTGTCTACACACTGCATGCAAAACTTTTGCCCACCTTCCCAAAACTGTTCAGGAAAAAAAAAAAGTCACAGAGACCTGAAACGAGCAAGAGTCACATCTAAGTATTACTCTTTGTTTAACATTGTTGTGAGTAGAAGACAAATGGCAGAAAAATTCTCCCGCTTGGTGTCCTGAAACTTTCATCTCATTTTCTGCTTTAAATTAGGCGTCACTTAATCCAGTGACAATCTAGAAAATAATGAAATAACAAAAAGGTGTATACACAGGCACACTCAGTGGTGGGGAAACTCGCAGTGGATCAGATCCTGGGAAGATCCCTAACAGTAGACCTGAAGAGGGACAGCTCCAGTGGGAGACCCTGCACAGCCAGGGAGAACACACCTGTAGCAATAAGCACACCTGAACTGGAGGATCAGACGGAGAACTATTCAATATGATGTAGGCTGCAGTAAGAAAAGACAACAGTTCTGTGAAATTACAAAAGGAAAATAACCTCTAGGGGAATTGGGTCGGGTTTCACATACTGGGTAACTCTAGACTCTACACAATATAAAGAATGTGCATTAAAATATCAAGGTAACTACCAGAAGAATAAAATAGAATGCATAATTATAAAAATAGAGCAAAAACAAAACCTCAATCCAACAGAAAAAAAAATTCAAGCACAGTAAACAGAAACATGAAATGAGATGACAGAACCAAGCCCAAATAATTAAGTATCAATGATTTACTCTCAACACAGGAAACAAGACCCAGAATAAAAACATCCACCTTGATGTTATGTGCTTAAAGGCATAAATAAAACAAAATTATATGGAAAGGTTGCAAATAAAAGGGCTAAAACATGTGCTACACAAATAACCAAAATAAAGGTGGAATGCTCTTATTAATAAAACAGAACTAAAGAGTTCAAAGAAATCTCTGACTCATAATAATGAAGAAGAAATTCAGTCTGCAATGATAAGGACATTAGTCAAACAAACAAAAAACCGTGCTAAATATTCTAGAAACAATCAACTTGATCCACCAGGGACCAATACAACCAAGAACACTCACTTTTCTGATACTGAGCGTATACTGGACTACAGGCCACCCCGATTAACTAAAAAAACAAAAACAAAAACAAAAACACCTAGTACCATACAGACCTTGTTTACTCCTCACACTACACACAAATGTACATCTCAGATTTTGCTTCCCAGACCATCAGTCTGCAATTAGTTCATGAAAGGGTGAAAAGTTTTTGTTTTCTCATTTTAGTCTAAAAGTTCTAAAATAGCACCAAGGGAATGACAGCAAACATGATAGGTACAGTTAAAAACTTACAAAAACCACTAACAGGTCCAGGCAGTAAGTATTAACACAAAGATGATAAATTTGATACCTTTTAAATAGTGAAAACATCCAGCTGCTGGAGCACACACTGTGGCTGAATGGCCCCCATGCCCTCCTCTACCTCTGAGCTGCCAGTGTGGGTGAAACAGTATTGTCCATGTTCGAAGTTCTCCTGTGTGAGCCTTCTCAGAAAGCTCTGTCCTTTTCTGTTGGGAACCGCCCTGCCTGGTTTCAGAAGCTGTAACCCCCCGCCGCACCCCCCCCCCCCAAGGCTAAGGCTGAGGGAGTGACCTTGGACAGTAAGCCACCAACGAGACAAAAGCTTATCTCCCTGGCAGAAGCACTGCTTCTGCTCCTTTTATTTCATTCATAACTGAACCCCAGTGCTTGGTCGGTTAGCCAATGATGGGTAAGATCCCCTAAGGGGGGAATGACCTAAGACAGACATGATCACATGGGAGGCCCCCAAGAAAGAACTTTGGGGGCTACAGCAAAAGGGGGTGATGGACTCTCGCTCCTTGGCTTTGACATAGCCTGAGTCCTCATAGTCTGGGAGAAAATCTCCTCATCTCTTGGCTGCCTTACTTCCCTTGCTCCACCTAAGCCTGAAATAATGACAGGGTGGTGCAACCCTGTGCTGGAAAGGGCGGGTTCCCCAGGTGATCAGGCCTAAGAAAGAATATGTAAAATCCTGTGAAACCTGCTTTGTTTAGAATGCTTTCAATTAACTGATAAGGGTCCAAGCAAGAAGTAAGTTTGTTCCTCAAAGTTTTACAGCTCTTTAGCTATCTGACCCTGACTCAAAATAGGCCCTTAGAGTTCTTTGTTATCTATTGCTTGATCCTTACTTCCTGGCAATGATTAATGAGCTTTACCTGAATTCCTGTGTAAATGAACCCAATAAAAGCCCGTTGAGGAACAGGCTCCTGGTCCTTCTCCTTTGAGAGATTGGCCACCTTTCCTCCCAAAGCAGATCATGTCTTGGTAGACTTATTCTCATCCATGGCAGATGGGGGGCTCTGCAGACAAAGCTCCCCCACACTTTTCTGATAAAGAGAAATTTGGCTGGCAGGGTCCTTCACCCCTTTCTTTCTGCAGCATGGACTGAAGATCTGTCACCCATGTTGCAATGAGAAAGCAATAAACATAAGAAATCACAGGAAATGACAACAAGAACCTGCTGTCCTGGTGGTATCCTTGAGTCCTCACTCCAGCCCTGATCTTCAGATTGCTATCGGCAGCCCAGTAGATATAAACACCAATAAAGAAGCAGAGGACACGAATAGGATGCACAGAGGACGAAGACTGATAAGCAAAAGGGGGAAAACATTCGAGCTTATTTGTAATTAAAAAATTTTGAAGTGAAGTAACTATAAATTACTTTCTACGTGGCATGGGTGCAATGAAAAAGAACAATAATTTCTGAAGGGGATATATAATTTATATGCCCTTTCTGGGAAACAATTTAGTAATAAATATATATACATACTGGGTTGGCCGAAAGTCTGGTTTCTTTCCTCATAAAAGACATTTTTCCTTTTCACCAATAACTTTATTGATTTGGATATTTTGAGTTTATCAGCTATCTCCCACTATTGGCTTTTAGTGGGTAGAGGCCAGGGGTGCTGCTGAACATCTTCCAATGCATAAGACAGCCCCACGGCAAAGAATTATTTGGCCAAAGTGTCAGTAGTACCAAGAAACTTCGCAAACTACTTCACAAACTACGTTCCATCAGTCACAGCCCTCTTTCCCTACACTGCACAAATCTTTTTGTGTGTTGCAGGGGCATTTTTACCTTTCTTGAAATAACAAAGCACACTATACCAAAAATGTTTGTATCTTCTTCCATCTTCGATATTAAAATAGCTGCATATAAATTCCCCAATTTTTATAAGTTTCTTAAAAATGCACACTGATATGACAGCTGTCACAATACAATCTTAACAAAATTGTTTCGAATGAAGTTAAAGACACTTAAGTGCTACCAGAGCCATCTTACAGAAAAAACAAAACAAACTTTCTGGCCAACCCATTATGTATCTAAGGAGTCTTTAAAAATGTCACTAGCCCACCCTACTTCTGAAAATCATCCCATTAAAAGAATCCTGAACATCAACAAAATCCTGTCTTTACAGATGTCCATTTAAAATGACCAAAAAGCTCTGGTCAGTTTGATTCAGTGGATTGAGCGCCTGTTCGAGTCCCGGTCAGGGGACATGCCTGGGTGTAAGTAAATACATAATTTTTTTTAAATGGCCAAAATAATTTAGGTAAAAAAGTTAACTGTGATGCTTCTACTAGATAGAATACTACACTACCAGTTAAAGCCCTATTTTTTAAAACATTGTAAAATATCTGTTAGAATAGCAAATGAAAAATCAGAAAAAAGGACCCTGTATATTCAATAAAACTATAACTTCAAAAAAAGAACAAAACTCCATTTAAAAAGATGAATGAAGTACATTAAAATTTAAATAACAATGTGTTCTGGCATAGGTAGTTTGAAAAGGGAATCTTTTTTATTGTCTTTTTTATATTCCAAACTACAGTTAACAATGAATTACTTTTACAGAAAGAGCATTGTAAAGATTAAAATATCACTGCATATAATTAAATTAAGCCTGTTTTCCTGATGTGTGGCTACTTACTATAAAACCAGGTAAAGGGCCACAGTGATACTTAAACCACAAAACAAGAGTACAGTCATCTTCTCAAGTGGGATACTTAAAATGCGCACATAACCCCAGAGAGAGCCTATCCCGACTGTATTTGTTATGCTGACAGTCAATCCATAGCGGATTGGCATCTTACTACCCCATTTCAGTCACCTATAAACACTTATGTCTGTCTTCCAGATTATTTTAGCTAGTTCAAATGCAGGAACTACGTAAGTCTTATTTTCTAACAGTTAACAAACAAAATAACCCTCTGATTGATTACTCACAGCATCTACCATGGTACTTTGTACAATGAGAGATTCAAAAGATACTTGTACGATACAACCATTTAAAAGGAACTACGGAGCTGTTTTCATGACAACTTGGACAGGAAAAACGAAATGCCCTGTTTGAAACTACATCTGGCAGTCTTAAATGCAGAGCTACACCATGCCATGAGGTTCACTGAAATTTAATAGCAAAAGTTCATGCTTTACATTAACTCTTCAAAATCCAAAAATTAGTTAATGTATTTGACTGCAGGGAACAACAACAACAGAATCAGTCTTTGACCCACTATAAAAAGTTTAAGCAGCAAATAAGGATTTAAGCTTAAAAGAAGCTCCACCTACTGTGGAGAGCTGAGGTAGAAGGACTCCCCACTGGCCTCTGCCTATTCAGGAATTCTCTAGGTATCTACAGATACCTAGATCCGGTCTATAACTAGAAGCTTCATACATGTTCTTTCATTTTGAACACCCAACTGTATCGCATTATTCTTTAAAAGATGGTTCTCTCTCCCACCAACTGGCTCCTCTTGCTGTCCTGTGACCACAACCTTTCAAACATCTGAGTTAGCCATCATGTCCCCTCTCCTCCAGGTCCTTCGCCTGCTGATAGAGCACACCTTCCAGACTCCTCACAATTCTGGACTTGCTCTAGTTCAGAAACCCTCACCTCGACAGGAATCCCCTAACTGAGCACAGGATTCCAAACATAGGCCAACAGCCAGTTGGCCAACAGAACAGAAGAAACACAATATCCCTGATTTGAACACTTCTCCAATTAGGCACCAGCTTTTGATTCAAGTAGCCAGGACTACTGTGAATACACATAAAATACACAGCCACCTAAAATCAGTTGGAATTTATTGTTTTTTTACACTGTGTATTTATCACGATAAATTGCCTTTTTTCTTTTTTGTGTTGGGCTGCAGACTCTGGTATACAGGCACAGAGTGGTACCAAATATTTGCAGATGGGTCATGATCCCTCATGGGCTAAACTTACCCAATTTTAAAACAAGCAGTTTCCCCCATATGCAATCCAGAATTTTTACATGCTACTGGTGATGAGTAAAAATGTATTTGTGATCATCCTCAAATCCACAGTTACGTGTTTGCTTAGCTAACATGAGGTTAACTAGAGGGGTACACAATTTGTGTGTTAAAGTAATCACTGAAGTAGTGAAATGGCAGTAGGCTACAAGCAACTAACTCACAGCTCCAGCTGTAAGACAAAAGACAAAAAAACGTAAGATGAAACCCAGGCCTACGCCCTTTGTTTGTATTGCCCTTTGGTTCTGTGCTTCCTGCTTTGACCCCTACAAGATCTGAAGCTCCCTCAAGGCAAATCCTTTGTTTTTTGTTGCTGTTGTTGCTTCTTTTATCTTGGTTTTACTCCCTTGGAATCCTGCTCCTCCTTACTTGTGGAGGGTAGGGGCATCCCAGAATACACTAACAGTGAGCTTTCTCCTTTCCTTCCTAGAGATCACAACCTCACAGTGGCTAACCCCATAATGAGTTAACTCTTTTAATACAAAAAAAAAAAAAAGCATGCAGCAATTACTTAACTGTAACTTTTTTTCTTCTCTAAAGGTTGCTTTTGACTTCCTGGTAACCCTTACAGAGAGAATGACTACTCAAAGAAAACAGTTTAACAGTTTTAAAGCCTTGAAACTCGATGAATCAGCAGAACCTGAGCTTTAAAGTTGGTCAGACCCAGGTCTGAAGAGTCTCATGGTCCTCACTTAGCTGTGCCATCCCAATGAAATCACTTCATCTCTCTAGGATTCCGTGGCTGTAAAATGTGAACAACAGTAGCAACTTCCTTATCGTTCCTAATCGTGAGCATTAAACTCAAGACTGTATGTAAACAATTTAGCGCAGGTATTATTTCTAATACTTTACTTTTATATACCACTCCCACATATAAAGAATTTCTTCCACTCATATGGGAGTGGTGTGCACAATTTAAGATGGAAATACTTTGAAAATTAAAATATTCCTATTCCTTTATTCCTACAGATGAAGGAAGGAGACCTGAAAAGGCGAATACAGGAAGGAACTTGCTTCCAGCACACCCACCCCCCGTCCACCATCTGCACCTTACACAGCTGAAATAAAAAAAAAAAATCCAGGTCAGACTCGTAGGGCATGCGATTTTGCACTCAGAAGTAGCTCAACGGGGGAACCAGAAGCATCTTCCAGTAAACTGCAGAAGCCAACAGGGCAAGCACATTTACAGCAGGCGCCGATGGCCGAAAAGCGACTGGTACACAGCAGCCATGCTATAAACACTTGTTGAATAAACCCGAGTTGGTTTGCCCATGTCTAAGCCAACGCTGTGGTGCATCTTCCTTTCCTGTAGGAGGCGGGGGGGGGGTGTCTACTTTTGTTATTGTTTGCACCGTAGCTTTGAGTTCATCAAAGGCAATGAATCCAAAATCCACTTTCTTCTGGAGAGAAGGGGGAAAAGGTCCCCTAACGGAATGTGAGCTGACCTTCACCTTTTGGAGAATCGCACCCGGAAGTGCTGTTTCCCAAAACCTACTGCCGGGGCCTTCGCTTGCCCAGGGGCTCAATTCCTCTCCTCGCTCCTTTCCCCAAGATGTATCCTCCCCACACCCAAACCTCCAACCCCTGACCTGCCCTTCCCAGCCGAGGCACCAAGGCCTCTCTCACCCTTCCGCCCTCTACTTCTACGCCCTGGTACCTGCTCAACGCCTGACCTCAACGCCCGATCTCAACGTCCAGCGCCCAACGTCCGGCTTCCCAAAGACCAAAGCCCCACAGCCCACACACCTTCGTTTCCCCTGTGCCTCGGGCCCCTGACCTGGAAAGACACAAAAGGGCCACTGACCCCGACTCCTCTCTGAAGTCCAGCCGTCCTGGCGTCGGCCCGCTCCTAGGAGCCCCGCCGCCCGGCCGTGCTTCAAGGGCGCTCAGCTCGCCGCCAAAGCCCAGCCCGGCGCCTGCGCAGTCTGCACCCACGTGGGCCCCCAGTCACCCACACACGCCCTCCTCCAGTGTCAGAAGCGGAAGCGTCATCGGGGCCTTGGTGGTGCGGCTCTGCTCCTGCAGAGCTCCAAAGCGACGGCCTCAGGGAGTTCCTCCGCAGGCTCAGAGAGTTCCCCCGCGGAAACTGTGCTAGCTCATTCTAGGAAGGCATCCTGGAAGGGCAAATTTTGAGCTTAAGTTGGCAAACCTGTCCGTGCCAAAGTTCCTTGGGTGGTATTAACCACTTCAAGTCTTACAAGATTTTTAAAATTAACCACTGTTTCTACCTGGTCTTGGAAACTAAACACATGTGATCACATATTTTGTTGTTGTTGTTACCCAAATAAAATATTTTTTAAAGTTTAAAACTATGGACTTTTCAAACAAGTTCCAAGAAAACCTGGTACCTCATGGACCCAGTATCAACATTAGGTATTCACAGTTTTGTCCGCTTCTACCCTCCCCCATGGTTTTGAAACAAATTCTGACTTTTTAAAAAAATTTACTGATTTTTTGAGGGGGGGCATGGAGAGAAAAAAAAAAAGCATCGATTTGTTGTCCCATTTATTTATGCATCCGTTGGTTGATTGTCTTGTATGTGCCCTGACCAGGGATCAACCAAACTTGCCATATGGAGGTGGATACTCTAACCAACTGAGCTATCCAACCAGGACTTGCTTCTTTTCAAGATATTTAATTTTTTTGAACAGCATTAAATTTACAAAGTAAATTGAGAAAACAGTACAGAGTTACCACAAAAGCCACACTCGCTTTCCCATATTACTAAAGTTAAATTAGCAGGATATATTGTTAAAATTAAGCAACCAATATTGATGCATTACTACTCAAGTCCACAGTTACGTCGATTTCATTGGTTTTTATGTGGTGTCATTTTTCTGAGTCAGGATCCCATTCAGGAGACTACATTACATTTAGTTGTGGTTTCTTAGGCTCTTCTTGGCTATGGCAGTTACTTATACTGTCTCTGTGCTGGATGACCTTGATAGCTTGCAGGAGTACCGCGAGGCACTTAGTAGGATGCCTTATTGTTGGAATTTGATGTTTTTCTTGTGAAAATACTGGAGTTAGGTGTCATTAGAAGAAAGACTACAGAGGTAAAGTGCCATTGGTATTGCATCATATCAAGTGCACGTCCTTTGAACATGATTTATAACAATGGTGTCTTCCATGAACACCTAGCAAGAGTTTTGTCAGGTGTCTCTATTATAGTTTCTCTTTCTCCCCTCCTTTTCCATATTACACACTTTAGAAGGAAGTCATTCGAGCAGTCTACAAGTAAGAGAGAGATGTTAGATTTCCACTCTATTTATGCAGAGTACCTACATAAATTATTTGTGAATCATTTGCATGGAGATTTGTCTCTTCTCCATTTCCTAACATATTCAATCATCTTTATATGTATTAGCATGACATTTATTTTATATCTTGGTTAATAATTCACCATGACATTATTTTCCTTCTTAATTTTTTCCAACTGTTGTCATTGGGAGCTCTTTCATTTAGCTCTTGTCTCCTTTGACATACTTCCATCAATGTTTGGTTGTTTTTATTTTATTTTTTGAACACTGTCTGAGACTGTGTCTGTTTCCATCTATACATATTTAAATATGTATACTTAGAAGACTATGACTTTTATAAAACATCACCAAAATTTATCACACCTATAAAAATAATTTTTTAATATCGTACAATTAGTTTTACAATTTTCAGATGGTCTCATATTTTTAATAGTTGATATGTTAAAATCAGGCTCCATACAAGATCCTATGTTTATGTTATGTATTTTTTTAAATATACTTTATTGATTATGCTGTTACAGTTGTTCCATTTTTTCTCCCCTTTATCCCCCTCCATTCTGCACACCCCTCCATCCAGCATTTCCCCCTGCCCCCCTTAGTTCTGGTCCATGGGTTGTACATGTAAGTTATTTGGTTTCTCCATTTCCTATACTATTCTTAACATCCGCCAGCCTATTTTGTGCTTACCAATTATGCTTCTTATTCTTTGTACCTTCCACCCCCCCCAATTCTTCGTCCTCCCTCTCCCCACTGAAACCCCTCCATGTGATTTCCATTTCTGTGATTCTCTTCCTGTTCTAGTTGTTTGCTTAGTTTTTATTTTCTAGGTTTAGTTGCTGATAGTTGTGAATTCATTGTCATTTTACTATTCATAGTCTTGAATCTTCTTTTTCTTAGGTAAGTCCCTTTAACATTTCACTTAAGAGCTTTGTGACAATGAACTCCTCTAACTTGACCTTATCTGGGAAGCACTTCATCTGCCCTTTCATTCTAAATGATAGCTTTGCTGGATAGAGTCATCTTGGACGTAGGTCCTTGCCTTTCATGACTGGGAATACTTCTTTGCAGCCCCTTCTTGCCTGTAAGGTTTCTCTTGAGAAGTTCTCCTTCATTATGTTTTCAAATAAGTTTTCAATCTCTTGCTCTTCCTCTTCTCTTTTTGGCACCCCTATGATTCTGATGTTGGAATGTTTAAAGTTGTCCTGGAGGTTCCTAAGCCTCTCCTCATTTTTTCAAATTCTTGTTTCTTCATTCTGTTCCAGTTGAATGTTTATTTCTTCCTTCTCCTCCAAACCATTGATTTGAGTTCTGGTTTTCTTCCCTTCACTGTTGGTTCCCTGTACATTTTCCTTTATTTCACTTTTTCCTCTATTTTGCGACCATACTGAACCATTTGTGTGAGCATCCTGATTACCAGCATTTTGAACTCTGCATCTGATAGGTTTGCTATCTTTTCATTGCTTAGTTGTATTTTTCTGGAGCTTTGATCTCTTCTTTCATTTGGGCCATATATATATGTATACACACACACACACACACACATATATACATACATATATATATATACATATATATATATACATATATATATTATTTTTTTTTTTGTCCCTGTGAGCCTGTTACATAGTAAAGGGCAGAGCCTTCGGTGTTCACCAGGGTGGGGCAACCCACCTGGCTGAGTTGTGCTGCTGTATGTGGGGGAGGGGTCCGAGAGGGAACAGTACCACTTGCCCCGCTCTTGGTCGGCTTTCAATTACTTCCACTGCTACCCACAAGCAAATTTTGCCCTTTTAGGTGTTAATTCCCAGGTGGGTGGTTTTGTGTACATTCTAGGACCCAGTGAACTCTCCTGTGAGGCTGGAGGCCTCAACCCCACAGGTTTTTTCAGGTAGAGGTTTTGAGGCTTTATTTCCCTGCATGGAACCCTGGGTTGTGCAGTCTGTTTTGCTCCCCAGTTGTTCCTCCTGGTCTATCTGCACATGAATGTGGGACTGCCCACTATGCCAGCCACCACCTCACCTGGTCCATCAACTGCTGCCCTGCTGCGAGTCCTCTCTGCCCAGTTGCCTGTCTCCGCCCCTCCTTCTGGCCTGGATGAATATTTCTTCTTTACTTCTTGGTCATCGGACTTTCATACAGTTTGATTTTCTGGCACTTCTGGTTTTTTTGGTTTTTAAATTTGTTGTTAAATTTGTCCTTCTTTTGGTTGTGCAAGGAGGGGAAGTGTATCTCTCTAGGCCTCCATCTTGGCCGGAAGTCTGCATTATGTATTTTAAAAAGAGATTTATCTTTGAATTCACCTTTGAGATTTACCTTTAATTATCTTACTCTACTCTATACTTACTCTACTCACTCTATAGTGAGGTAACTAGTTTTTCTGACATTGGATTTTGTTGATTGCATCCCCTCTGGCAAGAGTACTTCATAGATGGTATTGTAATCCTCTATTGTAGCAATTTTTTCAACCTTTTTCATCTCATGGAACAAATAAACTAATTACTAAAGTTCTGCAGCACACGAAGAAATACATATATTTTTGCCTATCTGACTAAAATATAGGTATAATTTTGATTCATTCATACCAGACAGCAATTTTTGTGTTCCTTGTTGTCATTTTTCAATTTGACCATGTAAGTGAAAAGAGATCAGTGCCCCTGACTAGTCAGGTATTCCATGTTTTAAAAATTCTTGTGGCGCACCAGTGTGCCATGGCATGTGGGTTGAAAAATCGCTGCTCTATTGCATCACATCAGAAGATGCTTAATATCTAATTGTTCTCTTTGGAAAATATTAAAGTTTTTCTAGCAGTTTCAAGTGTTGTCAATCCCAACCATCCACTATCAAGTTTCCCATCAGCTTTTCACCTAGTTATTATAGACTCACTGCTGATCATTACCTAAATCCATTATTTCATCAAGATTTGCAAAATGGTAATAGTTTCTCTTCTGCATGTGGTACCTGGAAATCTATAAAGAACTTTCCCACATCAACTGTTCAGATTCATTTTGCAACAGGGAAGGTAGGATGCTTAATTCTTTTGTTTTCAGATTGTGGTGATTCCTTAGTGTCCTCCAGAGGTGACCAATGATGTTTTGGAAAATCAGCACATTTATTGATTTTAACATACTAGATATGTCCTAATTGATTGCTGTTGTTATTTTTAAATGAGAAAATTGTCTCTGAACTGTGGAAGCACCTTTAAATTGCCTCTTTGGGGTTTTTTTTTTTTTTTTTGACCCAACTCCTATTTTCTTGGTTTTCTTCTTTCTTTTCTGGTACAACCAACATGATCTAGGCTTTCTTGTATATTTTTTGTCCCACACTTAGAATCAGCTCTTGAGCTCTAACAGGAGCCCAGGTGAATCTTTTTGTGAGAAATTATATTTAGAGATGATAGTCTGGAGCATTGAATTGACCACTGTACTCAGCCTTTTCAGTGTATAGACTTTTTTTTTTAATGACAAAAATGCCCCACATGTTTATACAGATATTTCTAAATTCAAATTTGGAATTGTGGGGTTTGTTTTTACTTAATTTGATTTTATATTTGTATCTCATTTCCCCAGTACTGAAAATTTTGGTTTCTGGAAGGCATAATTACTTATATGTTTTATACTAATATAATATATATTTCAGAAATAAAAATATGAAAGTTATTACTGGCAATGAGTACTATAAAAAGATTAAAGCTTCTTCAGTTTTTCCCCTTGGAATAATATTTCTCACTCAGAATAGTTGGTCAACTACAAAAGTGTTTTAATGCAGTATCTTCATTGAAGGAGGGTGGTGCCATTTCCCGTTTAAAAGGAAAGAGGAAGAGAGTTACATAACTTTTTTTTTAACATGATTTCTTTATTTTCTCTCTTTCCCTCCCTCTCTTTATTTTGCCAGCAGTTAGTAACAAAGCTGAACAGAATGGTAGGAACTTGGGTTGCTGAACTGAACTCAAGCGGTTCACTGCTTGGTATAATCTATTTGAAAAAAAAAAAAAAAACAGGACAACCATCACAAAGTCGTTTTATTTGCTAGCAGCAAGTAAAGGAACTGGGATTCGTATACAAAGCTGTGCCTGCTCAAAAGGAAGGCTTAGCCGTTCCTTACATATACTATTTCATCACCCACATATTAATTTCTTCTTTGCAGTTGCCTACTTTCATCTAGTTAAGCTCCTATCAGCTCATCCTGTTTACAGCTACATCTATAAAAACTGCGCTATATTTGAACATTTAGCAAGAAATGACATTTAGCACTGTCCAGACCTTGAGACCTTCGTCCTTTCGTAACAGTTTTGCTTGACAAACACGTGTATTGACCACTGTCAGAATTCACTGTTTTCACTCATGAGCTGTGCATAAGAAGCCCTAAACCAGAAAAACATTACTTCACCGGCCAGAGTAGGTTTGTGACATCTCCACAAACTGGAACTGCTCACCTGACTTCTTCAGACCTAAATAGGCCACTGTATTCCATACACTTCCCCCAAAGCCCATCACTTTTTCGTTGCTAATTATCCAGCAACTCCTGCATGTCAAAACCCATGCTGCCTGCTGGGATACCCGGTGCTCAAGCAGCTTACAGTCGGTGCCAGACGCGAACGCACCAGCAGTTTATTATCAAACAATGGTAGAAGGTGCCGCGCTGTGCACAGGAACGTGGTATCACGGAAACCCCCAGAGACTCGACAGAGAATGAATTGTCAGAGGACAGCTAGGCTACTCCTGATGACTCCGCCTACGTCAGGTGTAAGGTTTGCGCATCACAGCTGGGAAGTCGGAATTTCGAATTCTCTTTTATTGCTTTATGCTCCTGACTAATACAAGGGAGGGCCAAGGGTGAGGAGTATTACATCCAATGGGCGCATCCTACAGGAAGAAGTAATTCGCTTGGCTCCTTAGGAACGCGAGAGGTAGGACGGGACTAGATACAGCAGAACCGGCTTCACCCGGGCGTGGGTGCCCTGAAAGCCAGGTTGGCGACTCTGGGACTGAAGGCGGCGCTTGGCCGGCCGCCCCCTGCAGGCAGGTTACATTGGCCCCAAAGAGCGTGTGTCACACCGGCCGCACCGCGCTGATTGGCTCCCCCAGGGAGCCCCGCCCCTTCAGCTGTAGCAGGGCCGGTTTCAGCATCGCCGCCATCTTTGTTGATGTGTCAGCTCAGCGGGTCTTTGGGGAAGCTGCAGGCGGGGAGAGTGCGGTGTCCGCCCTTTTTCCCCATCGCCGGCCCCCGCAGCTCCTCGTCTGCTGCACCCCGCAATGGAGAAGTTGGTCCGTAAGCTGGAGCTCTGCCGGCCGCGTTAGGGGTACGGCGTGAGGCTCGCAAAAGTGGGGTGAGTGCCCGAGGGGCGCCCGGGGCAGACCGGGGAGTCGTGGTGGCGGTGCGGCGGGGCTGCCCCTCTTGCACGCTGTCCTGCAAATGCCCGGGTTGGCCCCGTCTGATAGAAGGCGGGCTCTGGGGGACGGAGTTTGTGGTCCCTCTCCCTCCCTCCCTCTGGCCCTCGGTCCCGGGCTGCCAGGGTCACGCGGTTAGAGGGGTTGTCGGGGGTCGTGGGGCCCGCGCCTCCTGAGCGGTGCTGGAGAGTGGCGGAATTTGGGCTGATTGGCCTCCCAGTGCGAACTGCAGCTCAGCCCCGCCTGCTCGCCGATCTTTCCAACACTCAGTCGCCTATTTCTTTTATCTTGTGCTCAAGTTGACTGTGTTTTTGTGTGTGTGTTTTATGTTTACTGTTGTGGCCACTTTCTGCGCTCCTCTGAACACTGCCATTACTGTGATTTTAAGTAACTCAGAGACAATTGTTTGGGATTGTGACCGTGAGAGATGTGGTCTTTGTTTTTATGTTGCCTTTCTTCCAAAGATATCAAGACATGTGATAAACCTTGGCTGGTAGGGAGGATATTTCACATTTGTGTTTCTACCCAACGTGTAAAAAAAAATGGTAAAGCTCCTTCAACAGGTCCCATAGTAGCAATCCTGGGGAACAGTGCAGGTGTGGTTATAGCTCAGCTGTTAACAGTTTAGTAAGTTCAGCTAATAGTCACATCTTGATTTTGTTTTGAGGAGAGAGGCCGGTCTTTGGAGTCGTAACATAAGTGTTAGAAACTGCCTCTTCCACTTGATAGTCTACTTAGCTTGGGAATAAGATAGTACAGTAAAGATACGCCACACTGTCCCAGGCATTTCGGCAGTTTTCTCTGTGCTTGTGTCACGTTCCCTTGATACCCAGTTTTTTTATTTCGCCCAAAATGGTAGGGCGGGAGTTTTTCCCAGGAAAATGTGCAGTCAGTGGAACAATGTTTCAGGAGATGTGCTGGTAGTCATTCGAGGGGGTGGGGAAAGGTCTATTAAGTGTCTAGGTATGCTAGTGGGTGTAGCCTTCCCAACTGCTAACTACACCTTCATATTTGCAGTGTTGATCTTGTGGGAAAGATTAAGGTTCTAAAGACATTGAGAGTGAAACTGGAGTATCTGCTTGTGTATCAAGTTTACTGTTCTGTCTGTACAGCTACTTTTCAATTCTTTATTCACCATTATACAAGTAGAAAACAGTTATGATTGGCCACATTCTTTTTTCCCTTTATGATCTTTTCATGTTGTTTAAAATTCAGTGATGATTTTGGGTAATTTCCAAATCTTGCAGAAGTTAAAGAATTAAAACTCCTTTTGACATTGTAATAGGCAAACATGTATAATTACTGAAGAATCTACCTGGAAATTCCCTGTTTGTATTTATATTGTTTTTATTCCTTGGAAATGTATGGATTGTGTTTATATTTTATTTTTAAGACCGTGTCTAATTCAGAATACCTGCATATAAACTTGAAGGTTTCTTTAAATAGTGGAGATTCCAGAGACTTACTTATTGCTAACACAAAAGGACTGGTGTAGCACAGTGACCCATCTATAACCTTTTATTCATTCACCCATAAACTCATGAGTTGCTCTTTGATGCTACATAATGACAGCATGATTCTTAAGAACATCTCTTTACACTGCATTCTGACATCGTGGAGATAAAACAGTGCAGCATCTCACTCTTTAGGGAGAGATGATAGGGCAGAGCAGCCTTATTTATAGACTTAGAAAAATCATCTTTGCCTTTGAAAAATAACTAGTATTCTGCTCTAGTTTTTCAAATCCATCAAATAGTTTCATGTTAAAGAATCCTTAGCCTTAAGTTCTGTTATTTTTTTCTTTGAATAAAATTTAGATTTTTCTGTTATTATCTCTAGCTTTAATTCACTAAAGTCAATTCTCAGATTTCTCATAAACATGACAGTGAGCTTACAGTACTGTGAATGATATATTTAATACTCCTTTCAGGGCAACCGTGGGAGCATAAATAATTAAAATTTACAAGTAAACCTCTAATCTTATCATATTATTTCAGATTTGTCCTTTGAACTTTTCTCTCAGTTGCTGAGATTTTAAATCTCTATTTGGGCTAAGAAGTAAACAAAAGGAAAAATATTAGGGTGAAAGGGCAACAGATACATAGTGGAAATTAAACCTAGCAGAGGAAAGTATGGGTTGGATTGTGAATGTATTTGTCATTAAGAGATGCGAACTGATAGTCTCCTGCAGGGATGTTTATGTAGTGAGTGCTAATGAGTAATTTGATTTTTTGGTAGACTGCATCCTACCAAGCCCAGGCCAAAGGTAGTTTCAAATTTAAACATTAATCAGAACTCCTTAATGTAAGTCAGACTTACAAGTCCCGCCCCACTCTTTTTTTGTTCTTGTTGTTGAGATTATTAGCCTTCCTTTTTGTATAGGGAACTGTAGGTCAAATTTTTTTCCTTTTAATTTTCATATTTGGGGGGGAAATGAGCAGAAAATACTTTGTTTTCTTAGACTCGTTAAAATTCAAATTGTGAACTCTATACAACTAGCTTCAAACTAAGGTTTCTATAGTAATAACTTTGTGCTTTAAAAGTTATTAGAGATACATAAAATTGCAGGGACCTAAGACACCAAGCTGATAATACAACATATAACTTCATCATGTGATACGTGTTGTGGCCCCTTACCCTCTTCATCCTGGAATCTTGATGGACCATAATTTCTGTTTCTCCTGTTATTCTGTCGCAGGATTTGGTCCTATTTTGCGAGAGATCCTGCTGTAATGATTGCTTCGAGTCTTCGTAGTGTCTTTGTGTGTGTGTGTGTGATATAATGCACATACTGAAAAATTCACTCTGCCCAGTAGGTGCAAAGATTAACAACCCTCTATAGGTATAATTGACCTCAGGCTCACAAAACATACATTTTAAACTGGTGACTAAAGGCAACTTTTAGAGTACAATGATTATATTTCATGTAAAGGAAATTCAATATATTAAATTTTACCCAAAAGCTTAAT
This sequence comes from Phyllostomus hastatus, assembly GCF_019186645.2. Taxonomy (NCBI): domain Eukaryota; kingdom Metazoa; phylum Chordata; class Mammalia; order Chiroptera; family Phyllostomidae; genus Phyllostomus; species Phyllostomus hastatus. The sequence continues at coordinate 23,449,448 of NW_025334004.1, read as the reverse complement.
TAGAATCTGACTGCTTTACAAATATTTCTTTCTTTTGATCATACTAATCTATACTTCTTTGAAGTAGGCCAGCTCAGTTTTTAATTTTAAAAGAAGAATTTGATTTGCATAAATTCACCTTCTGTGAACTTTACAGTGTCAGATATTTTACCTTGTGAAACAAGGTTTTCATGTTTTTTACATGGGTTCTTTTCTGTCCTGTTATTTTATTCTCTTTTTAAAAACTTTATCCAGGGAAGCATTTGTATTTTAAAGTTAAATTAAAATTCATTTACCCAGGGATTGAGATCAGACTGTTGGACTGTGGATGATTTTTTATTCACTGTATTGCTTCTGATTTTAATTGCCACATCAGAACCTTGTTAGAACTCCTCAGAAAGTTATTTATTTGATTATGCTGCTTTCAAAGTGTATTTGGAGACACTGTAAAAAACCCTTTTGATGTATTTGTCCTTCAAAAGATGGTAAACCATTAAATTGAAAAACAGGAATGCTCTCACAGGCTTTACTTGCTTATCTTAATGTAAATTTTGTGAAAAGTATGCCCTTGTAGTATTTGAGATGTAAATGGTACAGTTTATAATTTAAAAATTAGTGGTTTTTGTAAATAATATTTATACTGAACTGAGATTTTTCTATTGGACTTAAAACACACTTGTACAGATACACTGACAGATCTTCAAATTAAAGTACTAGAAGCACAAAGAAGAAAAGATTTGACATAGAGCTTCTATGTATTGGCCCGCTATATCAGAATGTAAACTCCATAAAAGAAGGCTTATTTATTGCTTTGCTCCCAAAACGTAGATCAGTGCCTGCACATAATATATGCTCAATACATTTTTGGCAAATGAGTTAATATCTAGTTTGGGAATGTATTTCTGACTTTGTCACGTTTGTATGAAGTCTGGTACCAAAATCTGTGTGTTGGATTCATTTGTATTTGCAATTTGTTGAATAAGCTTAAGTTTTTTGTTGTTTATAATGCTAATTTACTGGGAAAACAAAGCTGTTAAAGACAGTGTTTTCATTTATATGGCTCTTGTGTGGAAATAATTTTGTAGGAATGTGAGTTCTTCCTTAAGAAATAAAATCCAAGGTGGATAATGGTTGGCTTTAGACAAATAAAAAATGTTTCTTGACCAGTTGCCTACAGCTGATGAGCTCCAGTCAGAGCGAAACCAGTTCTCACTGCACTGAAACAGTTGAGAGGTGCGAACTGGTCCTGTAGTACTGGGTCAGAAACACACTGCTGTGGGTGGGGGGGGGTGCTGAATTAAGAGGATTTTGTGGCTGTGCTAACTTTTAAATACAGTGTTTTCCCCTAATGAGTTGTAGTTGCTGAAAGTCAAGTAATCTATGTTATTTTCTAAAGCAAAAGATATATATTATAATCTATAATTGTAATCACTATATCTATATGTTAATTTATACAAGCACTTATTAAAACAATCTTGTAAACAGGTGTCTAGTTTTACATCCTCCCTCTTTAATTTACTTCTAGATTGTTCCATCCTCAGTAGCTTTGATGGCAACCCTCCCTCCCCCAACCCCCAAATCTTGGACAGCAGCCAAATTGGCCTACATCAGCACTGCCAAGTGGAGGCCAGCGAGACTCAGCTGTTTTTCCCCTAGTTGACCATGGACATGGTCAAGCTCATTGTATCGTTATTCCATCTTTGGTGATGGCTTTGTATGTATATGTACATGGATCTTTATTAACCCCTCTCCTTTTTCGTTTGCCTCCACTTTTGGTTAAGCATCAGAAAACAAAGTTTGAAAGCTAACTGGTTATCAGATGCCATTTTATATGAAGACTTTTTCAAAGGTCATGGCATAGTACTGAGCAACAGTATATAGGAAGTACTTGTCTTTTGAGGTTACACTAAGCGTTCTGTAATTTATAGGAGGATAATAGTAAAACGTCTAAGCTGAGGCAATTATGAAAGCAGGTGTTTTTTTTAACCTAGATGAATATCTAGCAGATTGAGACAAAGTTTTGTTGTTCCCTGTGGTCTTGCACATTGTGAGTCTCGTTGCAACCTGGTTCCCATCCGCTAAATGCTGTTCGGGCCCCCAGACTATCGTGCAAACCCCGTGGGTCCCACCCTCATTGAAAACTACTGAACAGCATTCGCAAGAATGAGGGTAAATGTGGTAGAGGATATATTTGTTAGATTTATTTACCTATTTATTGTTACTGTTGTTTGAGATTTAAGAAGTGTGAATCAGTTTTGAGTGAAGTTCCTCCTCCCAGGTACACAGATCATTTAAAAGAAATGTCACAAGGAAGGCTGTGGCTCTGCTTGAGGAGGATAAATGCAATATGCTTTCATTTATGTGAGATAATTTCTGTGCTGTGATGACGGAAAAATGGAGGAAGATGCAGCGTTAGAGTCATTCCTTTAAATGTAATTGTGCTCTGGAGAAAAGAGAGGGAAGGCCGTTCTGGTGGGAGGAGCAAAGCCATGGAGAGTAGACTGGTCAGGGCAGGGTCACAGTAGAGGGTAGGGAAGTACTAGGGTTTTAGAGATGGGCTGAGAGATGACCTTGGAAAAGTAGGACAGCTGGTCTGCTGGAGGAATCACAACCCTGAGGTTTGGACATGAAACGTGTGTTGTTGCCTCTCCTTCCTGGGTCTCTAGTCACACCGTGTGACATGCTCCAATCTTCCCTCTGAACTGCGGTCCCTTAATAATGTCTTGGTTTGATGTCATAACCTTTCTGCCACTTTTGATTACTAAAAAAAACTTACTGCAGAAATTAAAACACATTTCAGTAATTTAAAAAACAAAAATGAGCCACAAAAGCCAAACACATTTTTCTCCCCGAAGAGAAGTGGAAGCTTTTAGTTCCCAGCGGCTTGGCTTGAAGAACAGGTGTAATCTGGCTCTAAAATACGTTCCCTGTCCTTTCTCTAGCTAGCCCTTTCGGAGTGGGGGGGTGGGGGGAAAGACCAGTCCATGGGACAGAGCTCTCATTGCCTGAACCTCTAAAGGGGGAAGAGATAGCCCTGGCCTCACTCGAATTCATCCGGTTGCACTTGATGGTGGGGTCTGTGGGAGGGTCTGTGTGTGGGTATATTTAGGGGCAATGTTGTTGTTTCCTGGCCCCTTCTGCAGTCGGGGACCCACTTCATAGGGCCCTTCTATTGCCTTTCTGCAGAGCCAATGATATTGAAAATCTCCATTCCTTCTTTGGATGGGATGACACTTGCCCTAGTGTTGTCTCCAGCCACTTGTCCTTTAATTAACCTTGATCCTCTAGTTGGAGCTGTAGGAAGACAGAAGGGAGGAATGGAGTGAGGTTGAACAATTCAAGTGTCCCAGTTATGGAGTGATCAAGCCTGGATTGGGGTGCAGGTGGGGCCGATGACAGCAGAAAGGAGAAAGTGTTAGAAGAGGACGAAGGAAAGGAAGGGGTCGTGACTGAGAAAAACAGCACCATGGACAGAAAAGATTAGCTGGGGGTGTTCAATCATTGGAGGTACTTACGGTTTTAGATATAGCCATTTTGAGTGTGAGGTTATGGTGGAACATTCCATGGAAAGTCCTGTACTCAGGTGGAGATTTTAATGCCAGATACAGAGTGAAAAGGAATGTATGGATACTTCATTAACTCAAGAACACAGGACTGAAAATGATGCGGGCATCGACTGTGAGTTGTTAGTTCAAGTTACTGGAGTGGGTGAACCGAGGGAGGGAAAACAAAGTCGAGGACTGGAACCCTGGAGAATGTGACAACGGGACGAGAGGATACGACTAATGCCTTGCTTAGTGCTTTTATTTTATTGACAAAGCTTGACACACAGTGGAGATTCATGAAGTTCTCAAATGACTGAGTTTCTTCTCACTCTGTGTATTCTGGAGAGTCACAGTGCCTGTATAGACTTACTCTGTAAGCTTCCTTGCCTGCAGCCCATTACATTTTGGTCAGCCCTGAGTTCTACCTGGGTCAGTAAAGGATGGACTGGTTACGATGTTTAAAACTACTTCCTTTGTTAGCTTTTAATGTCTAAATTAAAAGTTCAAGTTCAACAGCCACACATTCTCAAGTTATATCCTAAAGTGAGTTACATTAAGTTAATGGAAGGTAATATAGGTATATAGAGAGTTTGAGAATGATTTTACTTTCTCCTAGATTTTGGAATACAGCATACTTGTGAGGTCTTAATTATGAACTTACTGCATTTATTTATATTGTCTAAATCAAACTTTATTACAAGTGTGGACTTTGCCTTAGTTGCAACATATACAGGAAAAGAATGAAAATTTCCATTTGATTACTTGGAAATATATTTTACAGTTAGGTAATTCTCAGTATTAAGGCCAATGTCAATATTAGTTGATACCTCAAAGGACAATCTAAATTAAAAGGCTGAGTATTTGACAAGTAAACTGGTCTTCTTTTCCTTTCTTAGTATTATTCTTCCTGTTTTCTGCATCCCTAGAATAATATTCCTCAAGTACTAGTTATATCATGTCACACTGTGTTTTAATTCGACAAACATTTGAGAACCCACTCTACGCTACAAGTACTATAGGTTGATCAGGTATGTACAAGTCAGTCCTGATTGGCTGTTCTTAACCAGATTCACTCCGTCTGTCATCCTGAGCGTCCCGCCTGGTCATCTTCTCCCCGCCTCGGGCCACCGCCTCTGCCACAGACCAAAGCGGACATGTATCTTTCTGTTTATTCAAAACTTTAATCTTTCTGCTTGGTTTTTCATAAGTTCACCTTCCATCTGGAGTTATTTCCTTCCTAGTTTTGCCAAAACTGTGATCTTACATTTTCACTCAACTTGATATGACTCTAGTAATTCATCTGCTCTGTTGGTATCTGACAAAAGAAGTTAACAGTTCCCTCTTTTTTAAATAAAGATTGCTGGAATGTTTTAAATTTATCTGTCCTAGGATAATTTTGAAGTTGTTATTTTCAGGAAATAGCTGGAATAGTAACCCTCATATATAGCATACAAATGTATTATAACATGGTTGAGGTTAGTTTTGTGAACGCTGCTTTTACAAAATGTAGGCGGTGCATATGGCCTCTGTTTGTGTTGCACTGAGAATTTCTTATTCTTGATGAATGTGCTTAGAAATCACCACGGTACTTCCTGGATCCCAGCCTGGATGGAAAACGAGTTTCTGCCAGGGATCCTTTATACTGTAACTTTTTTTCAGTTCCACTTTAGGTGTTTGGGCTGTAGGTAACTGTACTTGGTTATTGTTTCGTTTTCCTTCTCAGCAAATTTTTGACATTGGTAATACTTTTTTTTTTTAATTGAATCTATTGGAGTTACATTGGTTAATAAAATTATGTAGGTTGAAGGTGTACAGTTCTATAATACATCATCTGTATATTGTATTGTGTGTTCACCACCCCAAGTAGTAACGTGTCTTGTTTTATTCCTTTGTTTTGCAACTCCTCTTCTGGTGTTTTCACTGCTGTCTGACTTCCCCAGTATTTTCGTACAGATTCTTGAGATGCTCCTTTTCCTCTTGTGGAGCTGAAGGAATTCGAAACAATTCCTTGGCACTAATCTTCCAATTACTAGTCTTATCCTGTACCCACATTTTATGGGGGTAGCTGAGGAATGCCAGCATGCAGCCTGAAGCAGGCTGAGCCGAAGGAGGACAGAGGACGAGACTCTGTGGTGCCCCAGTGGTTGTGGCACGCTTGGACGGGTGTCCTGTTCCCCCCCCCCCAGAATGGCTTTTAAAAGAATAATTAGTGGTCAGTTTGTGGCCTTCGTGTGTACGTATGGGGTCTTGGTTTTCAAAAACTCCTTTTTAAATTTGGGTGTTTTGACTTTCTTAGATGTAAGACGAAGATCAGGAGCGGATTGGAAGGAGCGCGGCTACATCGGTGCCAGGCAGCATGTCGGAGACGGAGCACGCGGCCCGCGCGGCCCCCGCGCCCTCCGATGGAAGGACTGGGGAAGCGTCTGCCCCGAGGGGAGACGCCTGCCGCCCGTTTTCTGGTGGCGGAGGCAGCGGCTTAGAAAACGAGTCCGAACCGTCCTCATTAGCCTTGGATAAAACTTCATGTCGGGCCGATGAGCACAATAATCAGACTGAAGCACAGGAAAATTATGTACCAGATCATGGTGGAGGTGAGCATTCCCGTGGTAAAACGGACGCATGCCTGGAACATTCTGAACAAACGCCTGATTTTCCTGGAGGAGATTTTACAAAGCAAATTTCTAAACCAAGCGAAACAGAACAGACAGTAACTCAGATACTGGCAGAATTAGCATCTCCTACCTTTACCGCGGCAGCTGGTCATAAGACTTACTCAGAAAGTCCCTATGACACAGACTGCACCAAGAAACTTATTTCAGAAATAAGGAATGTCTCAGCATCAGAGGATTTGTTGGAAGAAATAGAATCTGAGCTCTTATCTACAGATTTTGCGGAGCATCGAGTACCAAATGGAATGAACAAGGGAGAACATGCATTAATTATGTTTGAAAAGTGTGTGCAAGATAAGTATTTGCAACAGGAACACACCATAAAGAAGTAAGTTTCTTATTCTCGCGGGTGACTTTTTTCCATAGGGAGTAAAGATGGCATTCTTTAAAGGAAGATATCATCTTGTCCACTTTTAGTTCCACAGCAGAGCCACGCACTTCGTGGTTAGTCAACAAATATGTATTTACTCAATAATCAAGCAGATGTCCAGTTTGTCTAGTTATTTAATTTATGTCTGTTTTTTTAGAATATGGTATTTTATTTTCATTATCTTAGAAATAACAGGTATACATCAGTGTTTTTATATGGGGTGGGCACAAGGTTTATGGTTGTAATATGAATAAGTAATATAATACTAAGTAATAATACAAGAATAAACTCTGTATGTTGTGTATGTACAACTATAAACCTACTTTTGCCCACCTCTGTATATATTATATACCTGTGTCATACATCAGCTTATGTAAACATATGTATATATAAAGTCAGTATTTGGAATATGATTCAAAAGTTATGTTCTGTTTTATATGTTTTAATATATAAACCTAACAGGATATTTTATTAAATAGTATACATGTATTAAAGATCTAGAAATATTTATGAAAGACAACTAAAATTTTTCAGTTTTGAAAAAATATAGAGCATCTTGTCAAAATACTCTACAAAACTAAGTAATTCAGCTCAGGCTGATGTGGTTCAATGGACTGAGTGCCAGCCTGTGACCTGAAAGGTCACAGGTTCAATTCCCAGTCAGGGCACGCGCCTGGGCACGTGCCAGATCCCCATTTGGGAGCATGTGAGAGGCAACCAGTCGATGTTTTTCTAGCACATCAGTGTTTTTTTCTCTTTCTTCCTCCCTTCCACTCTCTCTAAAAATAAAAAAAAAATCTTTTTTTAAAAATCCTAAGTATTTCCAAAGGAAATGAGAAGTCATAAAATTCAAAATAATTTTTCTAAAATCCCCATTGTAAATTCATTGGTTTAAAAAATTAAAATTGAGCTAACAGAAGAATTTATCACTCGGTAAATAATAGTCTAGTTCTTTTTAGACTTCTTGTATTTGTGGGGTTAATTTTTATTTTAACGCGTTTAATTTCACTTTATCTTTTCCTAATAGTGTTATATCACCCTGTGCTTTCATTCTGGGTTCATGGAAGTGGTGCCTGTGTAAAGGTGCTACTTTATAGCCTTTAAGAAAGGAAAACCTGCCAGCCTTCCCTAAAATACAGGCTGAGTCTCTTTTTAAGACGTGACCCTTGAATGGGAGGTGTGTCTGTGTAGAGAAAGAAGGGGAGGAAGTTTACATACCAGAGGGGGATGACAGAAGAAAATGTAGCTTAATTCAAAGACTGCTGGACATGTAATTGGTCTTTAATCATAACTTGCTTCCAGTCTTGACTATTTCAGATTATCTTGCTCACTGGATCAGTCTTTCCCAAACCAGCTCACCTTCATTGGTTCATCCAATGAACTTTAATCTTTTAGCATCCAGAGCCCCTCTTTTTTATTATTTTTTAATTTTTATTTCAAATTGTGATAAAATGCACAACACAAAATTTACCATCTTAACCATTTTAAGTATACAGTTTAGTAGTGTTAAGTATGTTACATTCACATTGTCATGCAGCTGAATTCCTTTGCTTACTCATCCTGCAAATCTGAAACTCTGTACCCATTAAACAGCTCTTATTTCCCCCTGCTCTCTGCCCCCAGCAAACACCATTCTACAGTGGACCCTTGGGTTCGAACTATGTGGATCGTCCACTTTTACATGGATTTGTATCTAAATATATACATACAGTACTATGAATGTATTTTTTCTTTCTGTGATTTTCTTAACGTTTTTTCTCTAGCTTTATTGTAAGATTGCAGTACATAATACATATATATATCTGTTAATTTACTGCGTATGTTATCGATAAGGCTTCCTGTCGACAGCAGGCTATTAGTAAAGCTTTTGGGGAGTCAGAAGTTACACATAGATTTTCGACTGCCCCGGGGGGGTGGATATGTGTGCCCCATCCCCCATGTTGTTCAAGGGTCAACTATACTTTGTTTATAAGAGTTTGACTCCTCTTGATAACTTGATATAAGTGAAATCATACAGTAATTTGCCTTTTTGTGACCAGCTTATTTCACTTAGCAGGTGTCTTCGAGGTCCATTCATGCTGTAGCATGTGTGAGAATTTTCTTCCTTTTGAAGGCTGAACTCTATTCTGTTGTATGTAATAGGCCGCATTTTGTTTATCCATTCATCCATCAGTGGACATTTGGGTCACTTCCACCTTTTGGCTATTGTGAATAATGCTGCTGTGAATATGAATGTACAAATCTGTTGAGACTCCAAGGTCCTTTTGCTAGAACACTGCCCCAAATTAATGGCCGCTATGCCCACTCACATTGTTCCTGGAACTCTGCTATTACGAATAAACTGTATGACTTTGTACTTGAACTCAGTGTTTCTGCTGTTCTTGCCTTTTAGCGTAACTACCTCATTTTCCTGCTGTTCTTTTAGACCTTCCCTTTGAGATTATCGCTTATGCCTCTTCCCACTTTTTTTAGATCTGGACCTTTTTTTTTAATGTTTTTTTTTTAAGTGTATACTTTTTAAAAATTTTTAAAGATTTTATTTAATTATTTTTAGAGAGGGAAGGGAGGGAGATATATAGAGAGAGACATCAATGTGCGGTTGCTGGGGGTTGTGGCCTGCAACCCAGGCATGTACCCTGGCTGGGAATCGAACCTGGGACACTTTGGTTCCCAACCCTCGCTCAATCCACTGAGCTACTCCAGCCAGGGCTAGATCTGGACTCTTAATCACTTTCACGCCTCTCTTGTAAATGATAAGATTTACTTTTAATAATAATAGCAACAAACACACACTGTTGATTATGTGCCTGGTACTTTATGTATATCAACTCATAGAATCCTCACAATAACCCTATTTGGCATGAACGATTATTATTTTGTAGATGAGGTGCCTGAAGCACAAAGAGATTAAGCACTTGTTCAAGGTCACATTCCTATAAATGGTAAAGTTAGAATCTGAGCCTAGTTAGTCTGGTTTCAGAGGACTTTTCATTTGGTATCTGAAATGAACTAGTTACAAGTTACTAGTTTTTTACTTTATATTCTGAATGTTTTCAGGTAAGTTTCATTCCTCTTTTTTACTGTGTCCTGTCTGACCAGTAGCAGCACGGCAGATGGGGCAAGCACGGTCCTGGTCAGAACCCTAGAGTGGGAAGGGCCCACTGCCGTTGGCGAGCTCTTTTTCATTGGTTAAGTCAACCTCTCTGAGTCAAAGATTTTTCTTCTGTGTGAGTGGATGATACTTACCTGATGACATTGTTTTGTGTACATTAAGGCATTATGAAAATGTCAGATATTGTCATTTTTAAATCTAGGTTAATCTTTTGTTACACACATGATAATTTTAATTCCAAAGGAAAAACTTCATGACTCAGGTTAGGTCTAAAACTGCGTTTCAGTTCCTTTGGCCTAAATTTTCATGAATGCATCTATAGCCACATGTCTTTGTTTATTATATCCACTCCCCCATTTTCTCATACTAACATTATTTTCCAAGGTCCCAACCAGAATTCTTAATTAACGACAGTTTGCGAATAGGGTGTGCATTTGGCATGTAAGAATAATTTTAGTTTCCCCCTCCTAAATTGTTTACTTGTGATTCTTGTGCTTCTGCAACAAATTGAGTGCACACCTTATGTAAATAATCTAAGTTAAACCATCATGACAAAAAAGGCTTGAATAAACTTGCGCGCTACACTTTTCTCTTTCCCAAATGTCTGTAGGCCTTGCTTCCTCGCTGTAGCCCTGTGGTCCTTAGAGAGGTCAACCCCAACTACCTTACCTGAAATCACAGCGCAGGTTACTTACTCTCTGTTCTTTTGCCCTCCTTTAGTTTTGCTAATAGGACTTACCTACTACCTGGCATTTTGTTATGCACCTATTTGTTTTTTATTTTAATATTTTCCCTTAGAATGTGGGCAGGGACAATTTGCTGACATACTTTTAACATGCAGAATAATACAGATACATTGTAGGTTCCCAGTAAGCATTCGTTGAATGAATAAGAGATCTTCAAAGTAGAAGATGTAAAGGCCTGGGCTGTAGAAATTAGACATGGGCTCAAATCTCAGGTCAGCCACTTACTAGCTCTATGAACTAGAACAAGTGCTAGGCTTCAGGATTTTTTTATTCATGAAAAAAGAATTATTTACATAGATGACTATTAAATGAAATAATGCACTTAGAGCTAAACTTAAATAGTAATTGTGCAATAAATTCTAAGTAACAACTGTTACTATTAATAATCCTAAAATATCAGCTGTTGACCTTTAGCATCTTACCTTATTGTAGGTAATTTTTAAGGTTTTATTTTACACTTTTCTAGGGGCACAAAATGAAACTTCTGCTTAAGCTTTTGTTATTTTACATGGACTACTCTTTTCTAACTATTAAAGTATCATTAAAATATTTTCAAAACCTAAAGCAAGATTCCTCGCCCTCAGCACTGTTGACGTTGGGGGGAGGTCATTCCTTGGCGGCGGTGGGGCTGGCCTGGACACTGTAAGATGTTCAGCAGCATCCCTGGCCTCCACCCCCAAGAAGCCACTGGCAAATGCCACCCCTGTTGTGGCAACCAGAAATGTCTTTAGACAAATGCCTGGAGGGACCACATTTTCTGGTTCAGAACTGCTGACCTGAAGAGGTTCAGGTGCCGAAGGGGTAAGGTACATATTTGAGGTGTCCAAGGAAATAAACTTAAAAGATTATGGGGTTCTTTCTGTATCTGAGTATATTCACTTGATTTGAAATATACAGATTTCTAGGAAAATGTTAATTGCCAGACTGGCCAGAGAAATTTTTTTCCAAGTGTAATGTGTCATTACAAAAGTGTTACTTAGAAGTGTCAATTTATTAATTATAGGTATCTATACCTAATCTGCAGACAGATTATATTCCATATCTCCTTTTTAAATTATGTTTTATTTATACTACTCTTTTCATAATTAGGTTAATTAAAGAAAATAAGAAACATCAGGAGCTCATCTTAGATATATGTTCAGAAAAAGACAATTTAAGAGAAGAACTGAAAAAAAGAACAGAAACAGAGAAACAGCATATGAACACAATCAAAAAGGTAAAAAGATAAACTGAAATCTTTAAAAACTATACTTCAGTTTACAAAATAAATTCCTGAAAATTTGTGTATGAATAAAAGTTTTATATATTTTAAATTAGAGGGTTGCTTGGTATGTAAAGGATTCTCTTGTATGAAGTTGGAATCATTATTTTTATATGATATTTGTGATTGTATTCTATACATGGTAGAAATCTGAGAAGAAAAGACAATTTGGCAATCAAATATACCATTTTTTGCCAATTAAGAGAAGAAACAACATATACCTAAAAACGTATACGTGACATTAGAATATTTTTAAACTTACAGTTTAATATGAACTACACTGTGAAGACTGGCCATCCTAATTCAGGTTTTATCTGGTTAATTGCCTTCCCCAGCCTTGTCTTCCCGTGCCTCTCCTTTTTCTTCATTTTCCTTCCTTTTTGGGTATATATATAGGAGTGTCTATTTACCCGGAAATATCTATTTAAGTCTTCTCATTTTTTGTTTACTTTTTTAATTGTTGCGTTGTGAAAGTTCTTTTTATATTATAGAGTTTAAATCTGTATGTGTGATTTATAAATAGCATCTTTTGTGTTTGGTGGTCTCACTTTCTTGATAGTATACACTAAAGCACAAATGTTTTAAATTTTGATGATGTCAGTTCATCTATTTCTTTTATTGCTTGTGCAGTTGGCATCATATAAAAGACTCCATTGCCAAATCTAAGGCCATGAGGATGATCTTGTTTTTTCTCTTAAGACATTTTAATTTGGTTTTTATTTATATTCAGGTCTTGGTTCATTCTGAGTTAATTTTTTTATATGGTATGAGGGTTCAACCTCATTGTTTTGTATATGGCTATCCAGTTGTGCCAGAACCATTGTTGAAAAGACTGTTCTTCCCCTGTTGAATAGTCTTGGCAATCTTGTGGAAAATCAGGTGATAAATGGTTTTTTCTCTGGAGTCTCAGTTCTGTTTCGCTGATCTGTGTGTCTGTCATTGTACCAGGACCACACTGTCTTATTTCCTCTTGTTTCATAGTAAGTTTGAAAACTGGGAAGTGTGAGTTCTTGGATTTTGTTCTTCTTTTTAAGACTTTCTTCTTTTTAAGACGGGCTATTATCAGTTCCCTGTATTTCCCTGCAAATTTTACTGTCAGTTTGTCATTATACAGTGAAGCCATCTGGGTTTTTGTTAGACATTGCACTGAATTGGTAGACTCATTTGGAGAGTATTGCCGTCTTAGGAGGAGCAAGTCTTCCAGTTTGTAAATGGAATTATTTCCTTAATTTCAATTTCAGATTGTTAATTTTAAGTGTGTAGAAATAGTTCATTTTTTAAATTATATTTTGTAACTTTGCTGAACTCATTTTCTAAGTATAAGACCCTACCATCTGCAAATAGAGAGCTCTACTTCGTCCTTTCTAATATGGGTGCTTTTTATTCCATTTCCTGCCTCACTGCTCTGGCTGGACCCTCCAGTGAAAGGGTGACTAGAAGTGGCAGGTGTGGGTATCCTCTTACCCTGTTCTCAGAGAGAAAGCGTTCAGCTTTTCACCATTAAGTGCAGTGTCAGCTGTGGGTTTTTTACAGACGCTTTTTACCAGCTGTTTGTTGAGTTTTTATTTGAAAGAGTGTTGCATTTTATCAGATGCTTTTCTGCATCTATTGACGTGATCAAATGGTTTTTGTTCTGTTGATATGGTGTACTACATTAATTGATTTTTGGATGTTAAACCAGCCTAGGCATGCTAGAATAAATCCCTTTTGGTCATGGTGAATAATTCTTTTTATATATTGCTGGATTGGTTTGTTAGTATTTCGTTGATAATTTTTCTATCTATATTTACAAGACCTACTGGTCTTATAGGTTTTTTGTCTTGTGATGTCTTTGTTTGGCTTTGGTGTCTGGGTAGTACTGACCTCACAGAATGAGTTGGAAAGTGCTCCTTCTTTTAGGGGGAAGAGTTTGTGAAGCATTGGTATCAATTCATTAAATGTTTGATACAATTTATCTGTAGTCACTTTGGTCTGAATTTTTCTTCGTGTGTAGTTTTTATTTTTATTTTTGATGACTAATTCAGTGTCTTATAGATTTATTCAGATTTTCTATTTCTCCTTCAGCCAGTTTTACTAGAAATTGTTCACTTCATCTAAGTTAAATTGTTCTTAGTATTTGTTAATAATTCTTTTTATTTCTACAAGCTCAGTATGTCTCTTTCATTTAGATTCTATTGATCAATCTAGCTAATGGTTTGTCAGTTTTGTTTGTCTTTTCAAAGAACCATTTTTTTTGTTGATTTTTCTCTTTTCTATTCTGTATTTTATTAATTCCTTCTCTAATTTCATTGTTTTCTTCTTTTTATTGGGTTTAGGTTTAGTTTCCTCTTCTTTTTGCAGGGTCTTAAGATGGAAGTTTAAGGTTACTGATTTGTGCTATTTTTTGTTTTTTCATACAGGTACTTACAGGTATAAATTTCCCTCAAAGGACTGCTTTAGATACAGCCTATGTGATTTCTCCCATTGGTTATTTAGGTGTTGTTTATTTTTTACTAGTTGTAAATTTTTCAAATTTCTTCTCTGTTACTGAGTTCTAATTTCATTCCGTTATGGTTGGAGAAGATACTTGATATAATTTCAACATTTTAAATGTATTGATTTGTTTTGTGACCTAGCATGTGTTTCATCCTGGAGGATATTCCATGTGCACTTGAGGGGGATGTATGTTCTGCTGTTGCTGGGGGAACGTTAGGTCTAGTTGTTCTGTCGTCTTGTTCAAGTCCCCTGTGTTCTCGTTAACCTTTTGTCTCAGTTACTGAGAGTGAGATGTTGACTTCTTCAGCTGCTGTAGAATTGTCTGTTTCCTTTTCCATTTCTGTCAGCTTTTACTTCACATATTTTCATGCTGTGTAACTCAGTGCACGTATATTTGTGATTCCATCTTTCTGCTGTATTGACCCTTTTATTGTTACAAAATTTCCTTCGTTATCTCTAGTAAAATTTTTTATTTTAGCCTATTTTGTCTGATGTTAGTGTAGCTACTCTTACTTATGATTGCTGTTGGTGTGATACGTCTTTTCCCATCCTTTTACTTTCAGTCTATTTATTCTTTGAATCTCAAGCATCTCTTGTAGACAGCATATTTTGGATCTCTTTTTTTATTATGTTTCATGTTTTTGTGACCCTATTTATTCATTACTGCTTTCTTTGCATTGAGCATGAAATGCCACTGAATTGTTGAGTTGTTTCCATAGAAACTACTCTAGAGCTTACCATCCATCTTACCAGAATATGCTTTAGTTGATACTATCGTAATTCTAAGGAGATATAGCAACATTGCTAACATTTACTTTTTGAAGTATATTCATCACATTCTTTGTGCTTATTTACATTATTTATGTTTATTTGAGGTATTGGTGGTCTGTTTGGTACAGCTATAAAAATAATCTGGAAATAATTTTCTTTACAGTTAGAATCAAGAATAGAAGAACTTAATAAAGAACTTAAAGCTTCCAAAGATAAATTAATAGCTCAAGACATAGCTGCTAAAAATGCAGTGCAACAGTTACACAAGGAGATGGCCCATCGGATGGAACAGGTATTTTTCAGCTCATTATCATTATTCACTTTCTGATGATTCTTTCTTGTTTATTAAAATAAACTAACCTTGTTAGATGATTTTGGACATCGGTGTTGTATTAGGAATGGGTAATTTTATTTTTATAAAAATTAACTTCTTAAAATGCTAAAGCAATACATAAAAAACATGCTACCTACAAAAAATAATAAGGAAATGTGTAGGATAAAAAATGCAAGTCCCCCTTCATCTGTACTTCTTTCTTCCTGCTCCCAATTCGTTTACCTTCCATTCCTTGTTCCATAGCTAACAATGGATGTTTCGGTTCTGTGTATTATCATACACGCATATACAGGGTCTGTCCAGAAAAAGTCCAGCCATTGTTAATATAACGAGAACGGTTTGCACAACATCAGTGTAACCTGGCAGCCGAGGAAACTGGACTGGAATGTGTGTGGGTGAACCATGACGACTTCACTGCACTAGTTAGTGGGGGCGAGTACACACCATTGAGCGAGCATGTGGACCGTGTGGCCATGGCATTCAAAATGACTGAGTAGAGCAGTGAATCTGCATCAAATGTTGCATTAAGCTTTAAAATTCTTCTGTGGAAACTATTTGGATGATTCAGAAGGCCGCAGCTATGAGCTACTGGTGATTGGCAGCTTCATCATGACGACATGCCTGCTCGTGCATCATGTCTCATGCAGAGTTTTTTGACAAAATATCTCAAAGGTGACTCAGCTCCATTACAGCCCAGATTTGGTGCCCTGTGATTTTTTCACCTTTGAAGGGGAAGAGATTTCAGAATGTCAGTGAGATTTAGGGAAATATGATGGGGCAGCCGGTGGTGGCTGGGAGAACTGTGTAAAGTCTCAATGTGCCTGCATGGAAGGGGACTGAAGCATCATTGTCCTACGTGCAATGTTTCTTGTGTCTTCTGTCTCCTTTAATAAATGTCTCTCTTTTTCACAGTATGGGCCTGGATACTTTCTGGACAGACCTGGTACATTGCACATGTTCATACACTTTTCCCTCTACTTGAGTGTAACTTATTAATGCACATCCTTTTTTTCCCCTACTTAATATACCTCCTAACTTTAGCTGCCTGTTGAATCCTGTTATCATCTTCATGCTTTATCTTCATTAAAGTAAATGATAAACATCTTAAACTGGTTAAATCCAAAATTTTTACTGGCTCCTCTTCCTTTACCTGTGCCATCATTGGACTGACGCAGTACTCTCAACAGTCCGGCGAGCTGGGCGCTGCCATCACTTGGGGTGGGACCTAGAAACCTGAACTCTCTGCACCCAGGTTGTTCCCTGGAAGCCGATCCATGAAAGAGTCTCCGAGTCACAAGGTGTTTGGTGCACGTTTCCGACTGCAGTCAGGGACCTCGTCTGTTTACCTCATTCGGTGTGATTGTCCTTTTTCTGCTGCTTCCAGCCTCGGTGCCGCTTCTGTGGGGCCACCCTTGATCTTACTGAGACACATTTACCAAAAGGTCCAGGTTTATAAATCTTTCTCTGGCTTCCCATTGCCTGCAGGGAGAATCTCAAATAATTAGCATGACCAGATAATTCTTTTTCCTTTCAGAATCTAATCTTAACCTCTCTTTGTTTTATAACTGTTAATACTTCCTCCTCATCATTCATGCCCTGTCTGACCAGGGACCAAACCTGCAACCGAGGTGTGTGCCCTGATCAGGTGTCGAACTTGCAGTCTTTCACCTTGTGGGATGACACCCGGCCATCTGAGCCACACCAACCAGGGTGATATTTATTTGTTTATTGTATTGTTTATCTATAATTTTGATTTTTTTCTCTTTAAAATTCCATGACACAGGTCCTGGGAATGTTGTTCAAAAACCAAAGTATACATTCATAATATTATAGAAAAATATACTTTTTTCAGTTATTTTTATTTGAAAAATAGTTTTTATTAATGCTAGATGTTTTTTTTCAAAGGCCAATAAGAAATGTGAAGAGGCTCGCCAGGAAAAAGAAGCAATGGTAATGAAGTACGTAAGGGGTGAGAAAGAATCTTTAGACCTCCGAAAGGAAAAAGAGATACTTGAGAGAAAGCTTAGAGATGCAAACAAAGAATCAGAGAAGAACACTAACAAAATTAAACAGCTTTCTCAGGAGAAAGGACGGTTGCACCAGCTGTACGAAACAAAGGTATGACTTGTGCGATTTTTATCTCATTTGAAATTTATTGTTTGCTTTTTCTTATTGAATCAAATAATCATAACTTACTGTGATGAACCACTATTAAACATGAAGTTGTTTACCTCACCTTCTAAGTATGTGAATGCTGAAGTAATTCCAATGTCTTGTTACCTGTCTGCAGAAAATGTTACTGGAAAAAGATGAGAAATTGATGTGTTATTTATTAGGTAACTTTTGATCTTTAAAAAAAAATTTATTAAATCTATCTTGAAGAAATAAGGTTTGTACTTCGAAGGAAGGTTTTATTTTGGCAAGATATATACATAGTATATATTTTGTTTTAATAAGCATAATTTGACCAGAATCCTAATGTAGCACTTATTATAAAACAGAGTTAATATTTTTCTTGTAAAATAAAACATGTTCTTAGATGCTTTCCAAGGAGATTTAATTACTGAGCTATTCAGAGCCCTTGCATTAAGAAGTCACCGCAAGGCATGGTCTCATTTCCAGCAGATTATCATTTCTCGGTGATGAATGTTATTTTTTATTCATTGTCTTTTAGTTCAGAAATGTTGTCCTTGTTCTCAGGAATTCTGGCAAAAACCAAGTTAATTTGTGTTTTATCTTAAGGCCAGCTAGTTGAGAAGAAAAAAGGTATGCTTGTATTTGCAACATGTCTAATTTGTTAAAATATAGTATGTTAATTATGCCTGTTAATTGGATTTAGGATTTTGCTGCCATCTTATGATTTGCACTTTAAATCAGTTTTATGGCTTATAGGCCATTACGTGCCAGCTCCTGGAGTATAGCATTATGGTCTTACTTTGAGGAGATAAAAGGATACACGAATAATTAGATGATTGTTAAATGAGAAATATGACTGAGTGTTATTATTTTAGGAAGCTGAAACTGCTAGACTCAGCAGAGAAATAGACAAATTAAAGGAAGATATCAATTCTCACATCATTAAAGTAAAATGGGCACAAAACAAATTAAAAGTGGAAATGGATTCACACAAGGTGAGTACTGTATTGCAGTGTAAAAATCACTAGAATCAGTTTTAAAAGCAAATGCGGTAATAGTTAATGAGGCACAATAATTCAGTGATACGTGTAGGATAGCTTGGGACTGCATATTTGCTGATTGTGAAAAGCTATTTCCTTGAGTGATTTACACATTAAATTGGATAGCATGTTAAATTTTATTATTCATTGTTTGCAACCCCCAAATTGACTTTTTTCTTTAAGCATTTTTTGGTATACTATACTGTATATTAAGCATTGTCAGAAATGTGAGGGAAAGAGGAGAACCTGTAGGTTATCCAAATTGAAAGTATATTCTGGAAATTTTTAAAAACATCACTAATGCTAAGATTCTTATAGCCAAGAAATATAAATTTTTATGTAAATATAACAAATATATAAAGAATAACTTACCTGCTTATTATGAATAGAATTCTATTGGTATTGTGCTTAATGAGTACAACTTCATCAACAAAGTAGTGTAATGAAAAGTGATCGTACAGGCTGCCGCCCGATGCCTGGGACGTGGCAGGTGCCCAGGGAACACGCAGGGAAGGACTCTGTGGGTGAAACGCAGTCCGTGTCCCACCTAAAACTCACGTAACGTGACTCTCGCTTCTACCCAGTCATTTATTTAGGAAGCATTTTTTAGGCCAAGAGGAATCTCTCAATCGCTATTTTTTGAGTGAGTGAAGTGGGTACCTCCTATGTGCCAGACTCTGTTTCAGTTCTTGATTATATAGAAGTTGGGGGGAAAAGATAAAGTCCCTTTCTTTCTGTCCTATTGTTGAAGTAATAGTGTGATATTTAAAAAAAAAAAAAAGGATAAAACAAGCCTTGATGCAGTAGCTCCGTAGGCTGGCGCGTCATCCCAGTGTGGCAGGGCTGCGGGCCGGGTCCCTGGGCGGGGCACGGACAGGGCATGGCCAGCGAGTACAGGAGTAAGTGGAGCAACAAATTAATGTTTTTCCTTCTTTCTCTCTCTCTCTCAAATCAATAAATTTAAAAAATTTTTGAAAACAATATTTGAAAAAGTCTCCAAATGTTTATATTTTAAAAGTAATCCTGAGTTTTAATGTCAAATTATTATTGAAAGACCAGCAGCTGAAAGTACATAACTAAGTACTTAATTGTATGACAGATTTATACAAAAACAGAATGACACATGAAAAGCAGTGTGTGAAAGGTACATGCAGTTTAGACGGTTCAAGGGATGAAGAGAAAGGTGTCCCGAGTGGAGGAGCATTAAGGAAAAAGGGAAATGACTATTTGGTATTTGGGAAGACCACCTTAACTAGAACAGAAGATTTGTATATTAGGTATTCCTTTACTCATTCATCAAATACTACTTGAACCATTAATACGTGGCAAGTTCTGAGCCAGGTGTTGCCCAGAAACTCTGTCCTCAGTGGGGAAAACACATAAGTCCAGTGTACCAGCCGTTACAGTATAAGGATGCTCTGAACTCTACCAATGGGAAGGCAGAATAATAGCATTTATCCCTTTCTAAAGGGAAGTTACTAGGAGGAGATGATTCTCATTTGAAAGTCACATGATAGCCAATACCATGGGGCTCGATGGTACCCTGAAGGACTCTGGAGAAAGAGCTCAGGGCAGGGATGTATCTTGGAAAACTGCCACAGGAAGTTGAAAGCCAGCCACAGAGCCAAGGAAGGCAGAGGGACAAAACAGCATACTGTCTTGTAATGGGAACAGAGGAGGATATTCAGAGAGTCGGGAGTGGTCGGAGCTGGAGCAAAGTCAATAGTAAGGAACAACAAAAAAAGTCATTGAATTTTTGTGAGAGGGTAACCTTCAGAATTGCAATTTTAGGAGAGTGATTAGGAATAGAAACCAAATTGCAGTATGAATCTATAAAAAAGCAGTTTTTGAAGAGATACCACAGCCATAAACCAAGGAATTTTTTTTAATGTATGTGTGCAAAGAACTGGTTAATATTTGCTCTTCTTGTTACTTAGGAAATTCTAGTGATTTGCTGAAATCCTATCAAATTTAACTTTATTTCGTGGCTTTTAGTTCTTCAGCCCCTCAGTGGCAGTGCTGAGACAAGAACTGGCCCCTCCCTGGTCATTGTTCTTACCGTTCATCACATCGTTCTACCCAAGTTTGTCACTGTCTTTTTGCCCATGCAGGAAACCAAAGATAAACTCAAAGAGACAACAACAAAGTTAACCCAAGCAAAGGAAGAAGCAGATCAGATTCGAAAAAATTGTCAGGATATGATAAAAACATACCAGGTATGCTTAACTTTTCAAATAGATTAGTAACAACATTATGCCAAATCAGCACTCCTGTTTCATTAAATTTGTGAATCTGTAACATTCAAAGTGTGGAATATATTTGGTGGGGCAGTTACATAAAATACAGGTTATTTCCTGTGTTCAACTACTTGTAACTTATATAGAAATCTCATTAGAGAAGTTTTTAACCAAATAAAAACACTAGAAAATATTAGAAGTATGAATAGTACATGTATATAAATGTCTAAGTTAAAAATAAAACCACTCTGTATTATGTTACATATTTTAAGTCTTGCAAAATTGACATATTTAAAATCTTTCAAGGCAGTCATTTTTACATAAGTAAGCTATGTGTTTCTTAATTAGTACAGTTAATTGCCAAAGCTGCTTTCACTTTTCAAAGTATAAAACTTTAAAAATTAAGTCATACTTTTTCATTTCTTTTCCATTAGGAGTCAGAAGAAATTAAATCAAATGAGCTTGATGCCAAGCTTAGAGTCACAAAAGGAGAACTTGAAAAGCAAATGCAAGAAAAATCTGACCAGCTCGAAGTGAGTCATTTTGTTCCTGGTACGCCCTAGAGCGTGTGATAAATACAGAAGAGAGAAATTACGAGAACTTACTGTCATCTGCTTTTAAAGCCTTTTGGGAGGAGCAGGATCTCCCAAAGTTTAGCTTTCTACATAATGATTTGTGTTTTCTTTTAAACTTTCTAAAAGATGCATCATGCCAAAATAAAGGAACTGGAAGACCTGAAGAGGACATTTAAGGAGGGCATGGATGAGCTACGGACACTGAGAACAAAGGTAATTGAATCTCTAGTCATGACTCAAAGATGGGTCAATATTTTTAATTTTGAACTCCTCATCTTTAAAATGTTGAGGAAAGGGTATTTATTTAGAAAATCTCCAAAATAAGTCCTGGCCACGTGGCTCAGTTGTTTGGAGCTTCGTCTCGTAAACCAAAAGGTTGCAGGCTCAGTCCCAGCCAGGGCACACACATACCCAGGTGGTGGGTTCAGGCCCGGTTGGGGCACATACGGAAGATAGCCAGTCAGTGTTTCTCTCTCACACCCATGTTTCCCCCTCTCTTGCCTCCTCTCTCTCTCAGATCAGTAAACATGTCCTCAGGTGTGGATTGAAAAAATAAATAAATAAAAATAGAAATTTCCCAAAAGAAAAGGACTCATAGGAGTAGAATATCAGTTTCCTAGCAATAAAACTGACTCTCTTATTGAAATGGAAATGTCTTCCACTTCAGCTCCTTTGAAGTGTTTGGCAAACATGCCTGTTTTATAACACATTTGCTGTGTCTTTTGGGCCTCTCACCCAAAGGCAGTGTTATCAGCAAATTCATTGGAAAGAGAGTTGGACTTGAGAACTGTAAGGTCCCTTTTAATATGACTGTGAAATGTTATCATTGCATATCATTCATTTATTTAGAAACAGGCTTTCAACTACTTTTAAGTAGCTATTTAGTAATTTTCAAAGTCTTTCCCATATATACTTTTTATTTTTTATTTTTTATTATTGTTGTTCAAATACACTTGTCTCCATTTTCACCCCATCATGCCCTCCCTGTCCCCCCATTCCCACATCCCACCCTCAGACCCGCTCCCCTTTGGCTTTGTCCATGTGTCCTTTATACAGGTTCCTTGATGGCCCTTCCCCTATTTTCCCCCGTTACCCCTCTCCCGCTCCTCTCTGGTTACTGTCAGTTTGTTCTTTATTTCAATGTCCCTGGTTGTATTTTGCTTGCCTGTTTGTTTTCACCCATGAATACCACTGCTGGGATTATACCCTAAGGATCCTGAAACACCAATTCAGAAGGACCTATGTACCCCAATGTTCATAGCAGCACAATTTACAATAGCCAAGCCTCAAAACAGCCTGGGTGCCCACCAGTAAATGAGTGGATTAAAAAACTGGTCCATTTACCCAATGCAGTACTATGCAGCAAAAAGAAAGAAGGAACTTCCTACTCTTCATGACTGCGTGGATGGAACTGGAGAGCTTTATGCTGAGTGAAGTAAGCCAGGCAGTGAAAAACAAATATCACGTGATCTCACCCCTAAGTGGAACCTAATCAACAAAACAAACAAGTGAAATACAACCACATACACTTCTATTTGTTTTCCATGCCAGTTCGTTGAGGTAGGGACGGTATAGCCTCTTTTCGGGTGAAGAAATGGGGACTCGACAAAAATAAAATGGCATACTAAAACTCCCAAGACTAAATCCGGAAATCTGAGATGGAAATCCAGGACTATTTACTCCCCATTATGTTTTCTTCACATTAATTACCGTAACACTGCTTCAGAGTTCAGCTTAGACTTTTAATATACAAGGTTCAGCACAAATAATACCCCCTTTTTATTATAAAATCATAAGCATGTAATTCTGTAACATAACAATATCTGTCATACTCAAGCACACCATGTGACCTTTTAGGTGAAATGTTCAAATTGCTGTCTTGTGCAAGACATTCACGTACCCCACCAACCACACTCAAGCAGACCTTACTTCTGCTGGACCCTGGATAATCACTACCTGAAATAGTTAATAAGGAACGAGAAAAGACTGTTTGTGGTTTAACTTGGTTATGATTTGTGATAGGTGAAATGTCTAGAAGATGAACGATTACGAACAGAAGATGAATTGTCAAAATATAAGGAAATTATTAATCGCCAAAAAGCTGAAATCCAGAGCTTACTGGACAAAGTGAAAATTGCGGATCAGCTACAGGAGCAGCATCAAAGGTAGAAACCGAGCAACTTCTGTTCGTGCTGATCAACAGGCTTTTAAATTCTACCTCAGGTTTCTGTCTTTAAGTGCAGTGATTTCATTAAGAATAATTTTATAATTTTACTGGCTAAAAATTTTTAAATTTCTTTCTATATTTGAGCCTTTTTGGATTATCTTTAAACTTCCCATCATGGCTTCTAAAAATCAAAGTTTATATTCCCTAAACATTGGCAGTAGCAATTTCTAAGACAATGGATTTTGGTTTCTTGATCCATTCCTTACCTTTCGAATTGTTAGTTATGCACAGTACTTCAAATTTCCCTCTAAAAGGTAGATGTGCGTCTATAGTCATATCTTTGTGTGTATAGAGCTTGCAGTCATGCTCTGAAATTACCCCTTGGATTCTTACAAAACCCTAGCTAAAGTCCACTCATGATGCTTCCTGGCAGAGCATGGATGCAGGTTGAATCCAAGTACTTTTCATACCCTACTGATACCCAGGCTGCCGAGTGTTGCTAAAAAAAAATCTCACTGTCATCCAGAGTGGTGCCGCTATAAATTCATGGTTAGCAACCTCAACTGGGAATATTAATACATCTTTAACCCTATCATACATCCTTAGAAACCTCTCCCTTGTCTTCTTAGCATCTCTACCAAACCTTATTGCTTTCTGTACACTTCTTCTGTTTCTTCTCACCTTACTGTTTGCTGCAGGAGATTATCTCTTCACAGAAAAAAATGGGAGCCATCAGTTGGCAGTTCTCACTGCCAGTCCTGTGAACCTCTTGCTCTCAGTCCTGTGAACCTTCCTGCATCCACAGCCGTTCGTCTTACTTCTCCTTCTGCTGATGGAAGACATGCGTCTGTTCCTCTGGGAGTCGAATCGTTCTCTACTCCAGCTGTGGGTCCTCTGCTCTCTTGCCTTCTCAGGGCCTTAGTTGATTATTTCTTTATCCTTTGTCTCTGACCTCTTTCTACTGACTGTGTTTTCCTTCTGCATTTACATATTATTACATCTTACAGACCGCAAGGTCCAATGACCTCCCTACCATGCTCCTTTCCTTCACAACCCACACATCTTTATAAAGGCATCTCTACTCGTCCTTTCTTTCTTTCCTTCTTTTTTCTTTTAACCGTCTCCATTTCATTCTGGTTTCTAGTTTCTACCCCAGTATTCCACTAAAAACTGCTGATGCCTCCTTAAATCCAGTAGACACTTGGTCAGACTAAGCTTTGCTTGAGTTGTCAGTATTAATACCACTGAGCCCATTAGCTTTCTTGACGAGCCTCTGGCTTCATTTTGTCCAAGTGCTCCTGGTCTTCCTCCCCACTTTCTGGCCACGCTTTTTCTCATCTCCTTGGCAGTCTTTTCATTCTGTCGTAAAACTCTTTTGTCCGTATTTTATTACCCTGGGTGATCCTACTTATTCTTACAGTATTTGCAGGACCTTCAAATCATTTTCAGCCCATTTTGCTGAGCTCTAGACACAAAAAGTATCAAAAGCACCTGAAACTTTAATTAATGTCCAAAACTGACCATCTTTCCCGTTCACCACTGCGGCTTTCTGATGTTCCTGAGTTGAGACATGAGTAGCGTCCATGTGGTTTTCCAGCCCAGGAACCTGGGGGACACCAGGTTCTCTCTCTCCTCCCCTTCCCCTCACATGTCTAGCCAGTCACACGTATTATCAATGCTGACTCTTCAATGCCTGTCAAGTCTGTTTACTTTTTATATTCCTGTGGCTGCTCCCTTTGTCCAAGCCATTATCCGCTCTCACCTGGAAGACTGCCATGCTTTCTAAACTTTCCTCCCACCCTTCACTTCTCTTGAATGCATTTCCCACACTGTGGTTAACATAAACTTTTTAAAAAGGAAATTTTCTCAAAACATGTCAGCGATTTCCCATTGCCTCCAGGGTTGCCTAGTCACACAGGGGTGTCCATCCTTTTGGCGTCTCTGGGCCACTCTGGAAGAAGCAGCGTTGAAGCTGTTTTCAGGGGTGAAGACACCCCTGGAGATGCCTTAACTCGGCCTGAAAGGTCTTCAGTGCCTGTCGGTTGCTCGTCCCTCCATGCCTTCTCCTCTTCCACTCCGGTGTTCCCGCCCTCCTGTGTGCCAGGCCCCGTGCGAGGCCCCCGGATCCAGGGCAGTCCTTATCTCCGTCAGAGTCCCACCTCCGTTCGTGCGGACCATCGACCGCTCGTTCCCTCGTTCCTTTCTCAGCTTCATTCAGCACGCAGCTCCCTCTGCCTGGGACAGCTGTGGTTCTGCTGCTCATTCCTATTTTTCCTTTGGGTCAGAAATCAGCACACTGTGGCCCGCAAGCCAAATCCAGCCCGCTGCCTCTTTCGGTCTATTCCAGTTTTGTGGAATGCTCATCCCTTTGCGTTTTGTCCATGGCTGCTTTCGAACAGCAGTGGCAGAATGGAACAGTGCAACGAAGACCATATGCCCCAGAAGCCTAAGGCCTTTACTGTCTGCGCCTTTCACAGGGAAAGGTCGCTACCCTGCTTTAAGTGTCAGTTCAAGCATCACTTGCACTGGGTGGATGACCCGCTTGGTGCTTTCTCATCAATGTATTATCACACTCAGACAGCTTCCCCGCTTGATAAAAGACTCTGGAAGCAGGGGCCCCCTTCGGTCTTGCTCACTTACATTTCCAGCTCTTAGTTCCTAGCATGTATTGTATTTGTCATTCACAAATGATTACATATACTAATAAAAGTATCTCTATAAAGTACTTCCTTCAATGAAAATTCCCAAACCATTAATTTAATGTCTTTTAATGGTTTCATTTTTTCTTAAATATAAACTTTGTTTTTTAGAGGTAAACAAGAAATTGAAAATTTGAAGGAAGAAGTGGACAGTCTTAATTCTTTGATTAATGACCTACAAAAAGACATCGAAGGCAGTAGGAAAAGAGAATCTGAGCTACTACTATTTACAGAAAAGCTCACTAGTAAGAATGCACAACTTCAGTCTGAATCCAATTCTTTGCAGTCACAATTCGATAAACTTGCCTGTAGTGAAAGTCAGTTACAAAGCCAATGTGAACAAATGAAGCAGACCAGTGTTAATTTGGTGAGTATAATTGTACATTGAACACTTAAAGCAACGTAGCAAGAAGCACAGCTTGGTTTCCCTAACAGTGTAAACCTAGCAGTGGTTGAACTAAGCTCTTGTTTGCCCGCACCGACTTTCTTGTCATTTCAAATGCTGTAGAAATGTCAGTTTTCCTTTCAACTCTCATAATTTATAATAAAATGTTTCCCTAAAATGGTTATGAAGAAATACTTCACTTTTGGAAACAGGAAAATCAGGGTTTTTGTCATTCTTCACTGGAATTACTATATATTTTTTAAAAGTACTTTACATTTTTATATCTTGGTAGTTTAAAAGTGATTTAATACTTTCAAGCTATGAGAGTGATTTCAAGTTACTTGTAAAAATGATTCGAGGCTGTAGTTGAGAAATGCAGAGACCTATAGCACGCGTGGGTTTGCATGTGTAGAATGGCAAACGTGTTAATGTGTCCCCCTCCCCGCTACATGAAGAATTCAAGGAGCTCAGTGAAGGAAACCTGGTAAGGAGTGACGATAGCGGAATGTACTGTTAAAGACCTTGTATTTTTGACGTTTTAAACTGAGAAATGATAGATACATGTACGTCATTTATTAAAATGGGTGTTTTTTGTTTTACCTTAATTTGATATTTAGGAAAGTAGGTTGTTGAAAGAAGAGCAACTGCGAAATGAGGAAGTCCAGACTCTGCAAGCTGAACTCGCTGGTAAGCGAGCCGAGGCTGACGCACTGAGCACCCAGGTCGAAGAGCTGAAAGATGAACTGGTGACGCAGAGGCGGAAGTACGCCTCTAGTGTCAAGGACCTTACCAAGCAACTCCAGCAAGGTACGAGATTCCTTCACACTTAGACCTCGAATGGTTTTGTGTGTGTGTGTCTTTTAATCATTAGGATCTGTAGAAAAAATATTTTTACATCAGATCCTACATTGATTAGAGCCTTGTCTTCTTTTTAATGTATTCATGTTCATAAACCAAATTGCTAAACCTCTTGCAGTAACATGAATAATCTGGAGCATCTTCCATGCTAAAGCACATTCACTTGTGGGACTACAAAGTGTAAGAGTTGGAAAAGCACTTTAGGGCAGTAGTATATCAATGTTTTTGATCAGATACTCCTATTAGTAAAAATTATTTAAGCATTTTTCTCCATATACATGTTTATAAATTTTAAACATGTATTATTCTATGTATTTTAGAAAACATAAGAAAAATAGACATTTTAAAAGAGATTACCTGGCTGGCATAGCTCAGTGGATTGAGCGCAGGCTGCCAACCAAAGCATTTCAGGTTTGATTCCCAGTCAGGGCCCACGCCTGGGTTGCAGGCCATGTCTCCAGTGGGGGCCACGCGAGAGGCAACCACACATTGATGTTTCTCTCTCTTTCTCCCTCCCTTCCCCTCTCTAAAAATAAATAAATAGAATCTTAAAAAAAAAAAAGATCAGATTCAGTATCAATAGAAGTTGTGGTATTTTCTCCCTGCGCGTGTCTATGAATAGTTTTGTGTGGCATCTGTGGTGCCTGCACCCCACCTGGGAGACCTGTAACTTGGAGATCATTGAGACTGAGCCTTTCCTGTTGTAGGGAACAGACCCAGAGCGGTTATAGATTAACCAGACACAGTGATGAACAGCCAGAACTGAAGCCCAGATTTCTTTCATTTAAAAAGTCACACAATTAGTGGGAGTCTGTGCTATGTGCTTGGATACAATGATGAATAAGATGTATTCTGACTTCCTATTCTCTATTTCCCTCTGCTTTATTTGTGTCAAAATATGATAAAACATAGTAATTAAAGAGACAGCATTTACTTAATATATTCAGATATTTGCCATAAGAATTCAGTTTGTTTTTATGGATGTAATTGAAGGGAAATTTCTGGTGCTCCTCTACATCTTTCAGGACTCCAGAAGTTACGCTCAGCATACCTAAGCGATGCTGGCCAGTGTAGTTGTTATCACAGTGTCGTTTCTGTATATTTTGTGTTTGACCTGTACATTCCTAGATGTCATTTTATATGAATGACCCCTGCAGCCTTCCTGTTTAAAGTATGTGTTCAAGAAATTTCTCTTGCTGCTTCTGCCATTTTTGCCTAAGTGATTTTAGCAAGTAAAGTCAGAGGTCTCGGGGACAAATGGTAATGATAATTTTCACGAGCAGTCCATTTCTTTTTTGTGTAGCACGGAGAAAATTAGATCAGATCGAGAACGGAAGCTATGACAAGGAAGTGAGCAGCATGGGAAGTCGTTCGAGTTCATCAGGTAAAAGAAATGAATGGTTTGTTAGTTGATGATTGATTTAAAAAGAAGTAGCATTTTTTGTTTTAAAAGGTATTGAAGTGTTTTTCATCTTCAATTTTAAAAGTGATAATTGTACATAGTGAAAAAAATATTGCCAGTTAAATGTTTAAGTTCTAATCATTACCCAGGGTTTCAAATTTGTCAGTTTATCATGTGGTTCTTCTTCTTCTTCATTCTGGAATTTAAAGCTCTTTTTAGTTAAAGTATAGTTGACATTCAATATTACATTAATTTCAGGTGTATGTCACGTGGTTTTATATTTCCCTATCTCTCCTTTTTTCTTACCTACTTTTTCTGTATTCTGTGTAACAATTTCCTCTTCCATTTTTAAATTCAGATTTTGTATCCATCCATACAGAGAATTGCTGTAGTATAGTTCTCTCTTTTTCTTTTACTTTTATGTTACTTTTAACACCTGATTACTAATGAAATGGCTATCATTATATATCAGATTTTTAAATGTATATACATATATGTATTTTTAAATGTTAGCTTTTCTCGTGGTAAATATGCCTATAGTCTAAAGCAAAAATGAATAGAGTATAAAATTATGATTGATAACATTTTGAAAATAGCAAAATATTAGTATATTTATCAATTTTGGAATGCCAGAATGCTTGAAACATATTGTTTGCACTGCAGAATTCATGTGAGCTGTTGTAATTCCCATTTTAGAGGGTGTTTCCATGACTTGACCAAAGTCCACACCTCTGCGCGGCACGGCTCCCCAGAGCTGTGCGCTAAGGGAAATTGTTTGGTAGAAGGAACGTGGGTTTTAAATTACACATAAGTGTTTAGATCTCAGCTCTGTCATTTAGTAGTTCCTGATGTCAGATAAGATACATAACTTGTCTTAACTCTACAGAATGGGGTGAGCAAAAAAAAAAAGCCATGTTTATAGGGTAAAAAGGTCAAACATTCTTTTCAACTGATGTTGATAAAAATAATAGCTAACATTTACTTAGAGCTTATTGTATGCATGGTTGTAAGTATTTCACATGTATTATCTCATTTTTAGATGAAGAATCTTAAAGGCACAGAGAGTTAAATAACTTGTCCGAAGTCTTGCAGCCAGAAAGTGGATTTGAACCCAGGGAGAGCTGGCTCCCGAGCTGAACCCACTTGGCTGTATTCTATCTACTCTCTGTCTGTGTCTGTCAGCCCGTCTCTTTTCTTGGTTTAATTTTAGTCTGTCTTCAGACTTGTTACTTCTTTTTCTTGAGTTTCTTTTTCTCTGTTGACACTTCCTCTTCCTGAAGGGCATAGTAGATTTTTTGTACCTCTGTTATCATTGTACTCAGAAATAAGAACTCAGGCCAGGTATTACCTGTGTCCTTTGCCCAGCTCCGTTAGGCTGAGTATTTGAAAATAATACTATAGGAAATAATATGGGATTAGAGATAACTAGACCAGGTACAATATCTAAACTTTTTTTTTTTTGTCACTAGGGTCCATTAATGCCCGAAGCAGTGCAGAAGATCGGTCTCCGGAAAATACCGGGTCATCGGTGGCCGTGGACAACTTCCCAGAAGTGGACAAAGCCATGCTGATTGAGAGGATAGTGAGGCTTCAGAAAGCACATGCCCGCAAACATGAAAAGATAGAATTTATGGAGGATCACATCAAACAATTGGTGGAAGAAATTCGGAAAAAAACAAAGTATGTATTACTATGGTAATACAATCTGTGTTCAGAATTATTCAGGTAGTCAAGTTACTGTTTTTGAATTAATCATATCAAGATTCTATCTTTTAAAAGATAATTCTTAGTTATAGTCATTCAATTCCCAATCTTTCGTTGATCACTTATGTTCTAGGTTTAGGAATAGAAAGATGAAAAAAAAACAGATATTTCCTTTAAGGTGATAATAGAGTGCAGTGGACATTAGTTTCTTCTAAAGTTGTTAGTTTATTAATCCTCTCAGGAAAAAATCTGCATAGTCACTGCAGAAAGTCACCGAAGAATCTATTTCTTCTGCTGTCCAGCCTCCAGCTGCTTTTGCCAGCACCAGCATTGGCCTTCGCAGCCCCCTGAGTTCCTTCATTCTGTTCTCGCCTCCCTTCTCTGGCTGCTTCTCAGACAGGCCATGTCTTGCAAGTCTGTGTTTGGGTTCGTCTTTTGCATAATCCAAGGAACTGCAAATCACGCCAGCGCCACTTTTCCTGCCACCACCAGAATGGGTTCTGAATCCAAGCACAAAGGTTACATCTGGCCTGGTCTTACACATTTTGGCTAGCTTTTCTCGAATTTCTATCTGAGGTACTGTTGCCCTCCCAGTGTGAAGGGCGTCGGTGACCTTGATTTCCCTGAAGTAGTCTGCCGGTCATGGACTTCCTGCCCCAGATGGTTCCTGTCGTTCATGGTGGTGGCTGATCAACATGATGCATTGTTTTAACATACCAAAATAACTTTGGACTTAAGAAGATAGTGCTCTACTTAGGTTTTTGTTTTTATGACTGCAATTGTAAGAGATACATAGTGTTGTGGATTCTCTCTCGTGTTGGGTGGAACAAGGTGGGGTAATCTGTTGGGCACCTACAGTACAGGCCCAGTGCCTGTTGACTTAATAATAGATCATTGATTCCTGACATCTACTCAGGGAGAGAATGAGTTCTCTAACTTGGCGGATAAGTTACCAGGGCTCAGGTCAAATTACTAAGTGTTCTAGAATCACCACTTACTTTGTGAGTGACAGTCTGAGAGTGGGGAACCGCACTCAGCCCCGACACCTGGCGCCCCAGAGCCTGTGCTGTGTGCCAGAGTCCTCCCTCGAGCACCACATTTGTTTAAGAGGTTTTTTGTATTGCAGTCTTTCCCCATGACCTTTTCATTTTTATTTTGAAATAATTTTAGACTTAGAGAAAAGGTTGCCCATGATTTATTTTTAAAAGAAAAAGCTCCAAGTTTAATAACATGAAAATTGAAAATATTAACTGAAATGGGAGCAGAAAACTGCTTAAATATTCTTACCAAAGTAATAAAAATAGAAAAGCAGTGTTTAGATATCTTTAGAAAACCATCTGAATAAGGAAAATTTATTTCCTAATATAGTTCTGTTATTAACCTAATAGGTATTTATGCTAATCTAATTATCTCTGTGCTTATGATTAATCAATTCTTATAAATTCCAGCCTTTTTAATTCTGCAGGTACGTAACTGATGGCGCTGTTTTATTTTGCAGAATAATTCAGAGTTACATTTTGCGGGAAGAAGCAGGCACCCTTTCTTCGGAGGCATCCGACTTTAACAAAGTCCACTTGAGCAGACGGGGCGGCATCATGGCGTCTCTGTACACGTCCCATCCGGCTGACAGTGGGTTGACCCTGGAGCTGTCTTTGGAGATCAACCGGAAATTACAGGCTGTTTTGGAGGATACGTTACTAAAAAATATTACTTTGAAGGTATTTGTATTTCTCATTCACTAATCCACCAGCAAACATGGCAAAATGGTGCCTCTTTCCTAGTTTGATCCAGCACATAGGTGGACTGTTTCTGTAATGCAGGACAACCATTTTACCTAGGTATGAAGTTTTTTTCTCTTTCTGAAAAGCACAACTTTTCAAGCTAGCAATGAAAGAAATAGTAAAAAAATTAGCTAGCTATATTTTTATTTTTTATTTTTCAATTATAGTTTACATTGAGTATTATTTTGTATTATTGGGTTGGCCAAAAGGTTTGTTTTTTTCTGTAAGATGTCTCTAGTCGTGCTTAGTTGTTCTTAACTTCATTCAAAAACAATTTTGTTAGGTTGTATTGTGACAGCTGTCGTATCGGCATGCATTTTAAAAACACCAGAATTGGTGAATTTTTGTGTAGCCATTGTAATATTGAAGTTGGAAGAAGATAAGCAACATTTTTGGCATATTATGCTTTATTATTTCAAGAAAGATACAAACATAATTGAAACGCACAAAAAAGATTTATGCAGTGTATGGGGAAAGTGCTGTGACTGATCTAAAGTGCCAAAAGTGGTTTGTGAAGTTCCGTGCTGGAGATGTCTCACTGGACAACGCTCCACAGTTGGGTGGACCAACTGAAGTCGACAGAGATCAAATCGAGACATTGATGGAGAACAATCAACGTTGTACCACGTGCGAGATAGCCTACGTACTCAGTGTTCGATCAAGTTATTGGTGAAAATGAAAAATGTGTCTTATTTCATGGAAAAAACTAAATGAGCTTTTTGGCCAACCCAATTTCAGATGTACAGCACAGTGGTTAGACGGTCATATACTTCACAACCAGTTTCTCCTGATATTCCCAGCACCCACCTGGCACTGTACAGAGTTATTCAATATTATTGATGACATTCCCTAAGCTGTACTTTACATCCCCATGACCATTCGTAACTGCCAATTTGTGCTTCTTAATCCCTTCACCTTTTTAACCCAGTCTACCAACCACTGGCGACCATCAGTCTATTCTGTGTGTCTGTGAGTCTGTTTCAGTTTTGTTTGTTCGTTTATTTCGTTCTTTAGATTCCACATATAAGTGAAATCATATGGTATTGATCTTTCTCTGACTGACTAATTTCACTTAGCATAATGCCCTCTAGGTCCATCCATGTTGTTGCAAATGGTAAGATTTCATTTTTTTTTATGGCCAAGTAGTATCCCATTGTATTTATGTACCATGGCTTTTTTATCCAATCATCTGGTGATGGGCCAGTTTAGCTGTTGGATAGACACTAATGTGAGTTGTTTGCTTTGCAGTGGGTGGCCTTCGAGATGTACTATAATAAGTTAAAATTGATTACTGAGGTATTTTTTAAGGTCGAGGTATTTATGTTTTAATGTATTTTCTAGCTTCACTTTATTGTTTGCAGCTATCATCTGATCTGTTCTACTTGTGCTGTGTTTGGGCCTTGATAGTTAGTCATGGATTTTAAGAATAATTTTTTAAATTTAGTAATAATTTAATGCAATAAAATTTGTTGTAGCTTTAGTGAAAAGACTAAGTATTACTCTGAAATATGTAGGAATTCTTTACTGAAAATAACCATATGCCTAGTTTATTTCACGTGACATTTAAAACTAACCACTCAGCTTCAAAATTTAGGCAAAAGTATTTCAAGTGGCATCTTTTTTTACTTATTATACTTAGTAGTTCTGTTCCCTTTGCTTTTTTCACATGCTTAAAGGAAAATTTACAAACACTTGGAACAGAAATAGAGCGCCTTATTAAACACCAGCATGAACTAGAACAGCGGACGAAGAAAACCTAACAAAACTGTCGCTCAGCAAAGAGACAAGAACCACACGAGGAGGAGCTGGCGCCCCTGCCCAGTACTGCTGGAAACCCCCCTGCTGTGTGTCAGCCAGTAAAAATTCCATTGTTTCTTCTGTATTGAAAAGTATCCTTTCACAGTAGGGATGCACCGCGGTGTATGCTGGAAGAGTGCAGACTCAGTGAAGTTTGTTTTTGTATAGTGACAGCCCATCATCAAACCAGAACAACCTGGTTTAATTTGCTGGTAGCCATGTGAAGTGCTCGACATTACAAGGGCTTTTGAAAACCCCTTCTTCATATTTCTTCCCTTTAAAACACCTAATGTGAAAAATGATTCAGCTTTTTAAAATTATGCATGAAAGGACGAGGGGTTAATCTTCCAGTAATATGCTATTTCTCCAACTTAAAAAAAATACTAAAAAATAAAAATTTTTGTTTTGGCATTCCCATGTAACATTTGGTTGTGTTTTAGGGATTGTTGCCAGCAATCCTTAAATCTTTTAATTTGAATGTAAGCGAGTAGGAGAGCTAGCTTGTGGTGACGAGCAAGGACCAGACATCGTATGTACCTTATCAGGGTAGGTGCATTTTTTTCACATTTAAATTGTTTAATAGTTGAATTTTTAAAATCTTCAGTTACATAAAATGTGATTTTAAGTAACATGCTCATTTAGAAAATTCCTGTGGACTTCAGTTATATTTTAAAATGTGAAATGGATTAGTTATTAAAACAGATGAAGAATGAATTTTTTGAAACCGAAATACTGTAGTTTTACTGAGATCAAGTGTAAAGATAGACGTTTAAAGTATCTGTGCAGAGCCTGCTCCCAGGAGACGCACCCATTTCTGTCCTGTCCAAACGCCCACCCTGTGCTGTTGATGTCGTGACGTGTTCTAGTGGAGTGATACATGGTCCCCAAATGTGATGTTTCCACATATTATTTAAAACTCAAAATAACTGCATCTCTGGAACCAAAGGAATTTTAGAGCCAAATGTATGTAACCTGTTGAGTTTTTACACTATTTATTTAAGATGTGGCAGCTTAAATGTTGCCAGTCATAGTATCAGTATTTCTTTGTCATTGAAATTTTTCTCGCTTCTTGTGATTTCTCACCTGTTAGAATGTCTGTGTGTGGTTTGTCCCACAGTTCATTCTGTGTTCGGCTTGCAGCAAGCCTCACCTCGTTTCGGGTGTTTGCGTTCTCTTTTCTCCCCTTCTGTGAGCGGTGAGCGTCTGGGCGGCGGCGGGTTAAAGGCTCGTGCGGCCGGCGAAGTCGGGCTCACGGTGGCCGCGCCCCTTGGAAGTGCTTCAGCCTCGTTTAGGTCACCGTCATTTAAAGAGATAATTTACTAAAGATTAGATGATTCTTTGTGTTTCTTTTGGTATATTGTGTTATATATTGTCATCCAGAAACAAAATCTTTTTACTTCAAAGTGGAAATACAAGTTTAGAAATGTTTTATTTTTCAAATAGCTGTAAAAAGTTTGTCCTAACCACAATACTTCTTGTTTTTTATACTAATAGTAACTTATCAAAACAATGGAAATAGGAGGGTTAGTGCAATCAAATCTGAATTATTTTTATCATTTGCTCCTAGACATACTGTTGATGTTCTAAAGACTGCTGAGAGTAGCCAACATAACTGTTCTTACAGCTTCTTCCGTGATACAAATTCCAACACTACAATCTTTTTTCTTCTAAGACAAAAAATATCAATGGAGACCAAATAGTGATCAGATCTAGTGTCCTATGTCTATATACTTTTAAAAATATGTGTACACATTTATTACATAGGATATTGAAACATTCCAATGTTGACATTTGTACCACCATTCATTTGGAGAAGCTTAACTTTGAAACAGTTTTACAAGAAGGCTATTATAAACCATATTTTGACTTATTGCTACCCCCCCCAACAAACGTAAGAAACTATGGAAAACTTTTTAAGAAAACACTTTATTTTTCTTTTGTTCTTTAGTTTCTACTGTATCCTTTTGTATGAATCAGGACTGAGCGAAGGGTACAGAGACGCGCACGCGTGAGCGCTCTGTGTCTGCACTGGTCACAGACCGCCCTGCCGCAGGGGGCGAGAGGGCCTCCTGCCCGACCTGCATGGGACACGCGGAGGCAAGAGCGGGGTGTCGGGACCAGGAAAGTGGTCTGGAGAAGCCTCAGCTCTGGGGGGGAGATTTGTTTCGAATGTTCATTATGAATCGTACACGTCGAAGGCTCTTCTGGTTTCTTTGAGCAGGAAATGATTTTTTGTGTGTGTGGGTGTATTTGTATACACTTCACCGGGTTTCATTTTTAAAGTGAGTATGTACTGTGATCCTCGTTTTCTGTGCCACTTCAAACGTGAGCCTCTTTTAACGAGTGAAAATAGTGGGTCTGAGCAGAATGGGGAGTTTGAACTTCGGTATTTTCCTTTTAACTTTCTTCATCACCACTTAAAACGATTTATCTTGAAATTAAATTTTATCAGGCTACCGATATGTTATTTATTCAGTGAACAAACACACTGAAAACCTACTGTTGCCAGGCACCATACCGTGATTGTATTGGTAGACAGGCCAGACTGAGCAGTTCCGGACCTCCTAGGGCCGGTGGTCTAGTGAAGATATCCAGGAGCAAGCGGGGGCAGCTCTCTGAGCCGCCGCAGCTCACAGCCAGCCTCCCTGGGAAGGGGTCAATCCACCTGTGTGCGCAGGTGGCCCGGAAGTCCCACTCTGGCCTGCAGCTTTGGGAAGTGAGTCCTTACTGAGCTACACCGAGAGCACATTGCTGTTTTCTTGGCACTTAACACACTTTTCCACACTTTTGTCACAGTTTGATGTTTCATTACTCCTTGAGAAAAACGGGGGGGAAATCCAAAGACCATAAAATGGCATTCCATTTTTGCCATTTTAGTAAATAATGAATGCCTACGCGATGCTTGTGAAGATGACCTAATCGTGCTGTTGTGTGTGTTTCCAAATTTTGTTTTACAGTATGTTATTTTTGAAAGATTTTTACATATAAATTAGACCAATATTTACGATTAGAAGAAAAAATTAGAAACCATTAATATTATCAATGTTACATATGCTACCCTGGTGAGAATGTTTTTATCAATCATGTTGTTTTCCTGTATGGTTACTTTGCCTTATGAATGTTGACTCCTGTAGCTAATTTTTTTACATAACTTTCTTATTTTAAAATGAAACAACTCTTTTGTGACACTAAGATTGTTAATTTTGAACACCAGTTGGTGGCACTAGAAACCTAAACATTTGTCAAGGCTGAGCAAGAGAAAGTAAATTGAAAAAGTATCCAAATTATCAAGAATTGTCAGGAAAATAAATGAAAAGTATAATAGTATGTTCAGGTTGTATTTTCTTCTGGAATGAAATCCTTTCTTAAAACTGCAGTGTGGCTGTCCATTTAGACTGAGGATGAAACTGTTTATCTTCCAAAGTTCATATATATATGTGTGTGTGTGTGTGTGCGCGCGCGCACACTTACACGCGCATTGTACAGATAATCTTTAACTTGATTACACTGTTCATTTTGTAAATAAGAGAAATCTATGTATATATTGTACTTATTAAATAGGTAATGCCTGTTTACCAAGTTGCAATGTCGTCTTTGATTATTTATTAATATACACCACCCCCTCAACAAACTGATTCATCAGACTGTTGGTAAGG
Source organism: Phyllostomus hastatus (assembly GCF_019186645.2). Lineage (NCBI taxonomy): Eukaryota > Metazoa > Chordata > Mammalia > Chiroptera > Phyllostomidae > Phyllostomus > Phyllostomus hastatus. The sequence goes on along the minus strand of NW_025334004.1, from coordinate 23,411,749 downwards.
CCAATTCAAAATCCTTGGATTACTTTTTGAAACCAGACTAGAAATTTTTGCTTCCCACATGTGTCTTTTTAAAAAAAAATTATTTATTTATTGTCTTTTTAATCACCATTTATCTCCCTTATACCCTCCTCCACCTCCAACTTCCCCCTGCCCCCTGCAATCACTGCACTATTGTCCTTGTCCATGAGTCCTTTTCTTCCTCTAGCCCTCTGACCCCCGACCCCTCCCCCCACCACAGCTGTGCACCTGCTCTCTATGCGTCTGTCTCTGTTTTGCTTGGTTGTTCAGTTTGTTCATTAGATTCCACATATGAGTGAAGTCATACGCGATGTGTCTTTCTGTGACTGGCTTATTTCGCTTGGTGTAATGTTCTCCATGTCCATCCATGCTGTTGCAAAGGGTAAACTTCATCTTTTTTTTCCCACGGCCAAGTAGTATTCCATTGTACTAATGTACCACAGCTGTTTTATCCACTCATCTACCAATGGATAGACGCTTGGGCTGCTTCCAGATCTTGGCTTTGTAAGGAATGCTGCATTGAATGCAGGGGTGCTTGTGTTCTTTCAAATTAGTGTCTACTCACTTTGGACTTTGTTTATTGTTCCTTTTCAAGTTCCTTTGAGTATAAAGCTAGATTGTTTATTTGAGCTTTTTGCTGTTTCTTGAGATAGGCCTGTAATTATATGAATTTTCCTCTTAGGATTGCTTTCACTGTGTCCCATAGATTTTTGGTGGTTGTGTTCTCATTTTCATTTGCCTCAAGGTATCTTTCGATTTCTTCCTTGATCTCATTGTTAACCCATTCATTATTTAATAACATGTTACTTAGCTTCCATGTCTTTTGTGTAATTTTTAGTTTTCTTCTTGTGATTGATTTCTAGTTTTATGGCATTATGGTCAGAAGATGCTTGATATGATTTCTGTCTTCAATTTATTGAGACTTGTTATGCTATGTCTTTTAATTGGAACATTCTAGCTATTTGCATTGAAAGTGATTATTGATAGATATGTATGTATTATCATTTTGCTATTTTACTTATTAACTATTTTTCTCTGTTTCTTCTTCCCCCTTCCCTCCTTCTCCCCCTCCTCTATTTTCTCCATCTCCTTATTCTCTTGCTGCTGCTTCTCCTTCTTCTCCTTCCCTTCGCAAGCCTTTTAACATTTGTTGCAATACTGGTTTGGTGGTAACAAACTCCTTTAGCTTTTTCTTGTCTGGGCAGCTCTTTATCTGCCCTTTGATTCTAAATGAGAGCTTTGCTATGTAAAGTAGCCTTGTTTGTAGGTCCTTGCTTTTCATCACTTTGAGTATTTCTTGCCAGTCACTTCTGGTCTGCAAAGTTTATGTTCGGAAATCAGCTGACAGTCGTACGGGAGCTTCCTTGTAGGTAAGAAACTGCTCTTCTCTTGCTGCTTTTAACATTCTCTCTTTGTCTTTAACCTTCAGCATTTTAATTATGTGTCTCGGGTGTGCCTCTTTGGGTTCATCTTGTTTCGGACTCTCTGTGCTTCCTGGTCTTGCCTGTCTGTTGCCTTCACCTGGTTAGGAGAGTTTTTCATCATCATTTTCTCACACAGGTTTTCAATTCTTTGCTTTCTCTCTTCTCCTCCTGGCCCCCCTGTGATGCAAATGTCGGTGTGCTTGAAGTTGTCCCAGAGGCTCCTAAAACTATCCTCGTTTTTTTATTCTTTTTTCTTTTTGCTGTTCTGATTAGTTCTATTCTGTTGTCTTATCTTCCACATGTCTGATTGGATCATTAGCCTCATCTACTCCATTGTTGATTCCCTGTAATGTATTCTTCATTTCAGTTAATGTAGTCTTCATGTCTGACCTTTTCAATGTTTTCTAGTTGTTTTTAATTTCCAATTTCTCGGTTGAAATTCTGAGTTCATTTACTCTTCCCCTAAGTTCATTGAGCATCGTAATAACCAGTGTTTTGACCTCTTCATCTAGTAGGTTGTTTGCCTCCATTTTTTTCTTCTTCTGAAGTTCTGCTCCATTTGGGAGATGTTTCTTTGGCTCTTCCTTTGGCAGGCTCTCTGTGTTTGTTCCTGTGTATTAGGTAGATCTGCTATCTCTCCCCAAGTTGGTAGAGTGGCCTTACCTAGTAGGTGTTCTGTAGGGTCCTTTGGCACAGCCACCCACTCACTCAAGCTAGGCATTCCTAGTGTGCTCACCCACCCCATATGGGCTGTGTACACGCTTGTGTTGTAGTTGAGCCTTGATTGCTGTTGGCACTTCAATAGGAGAGATTTACCCCTAGGCCGATTGGCTGCAAAGACTGGCCTCAACCACCATGGAGAATGCACTATGCATGGAGCCCACCCCACAGAACAGGACTGACTTCAGCGGGCTCTGGTGCCTGCTGAGGTTGTCCCTTGCGGAGGGGGCTGGATGGTGCCTTGGCATAGTCTGAGTCTGTTCACTGGGTGTGCTGGATCTGGGGCGTCCCAGGAAATGCAGGCCAAGGTCAGCCACCATTTGCGCCCTGCTCAAGGCCACCCAGCGTGAGCTCCAGAGTGATCTGCAGACGGCTGCTGCTTGTGCTGAGCTTAGAGGTGCCCAGGAGAGGCCAATTTGCAAACCAAAGCCGGCTGCTGCTGCTGCTGCTGCTGCTGCTGCTGGGCCTGGAGCCACTTTGTGAGAGAAGTAGGGGGCACACCAAGGCCAGATGCTGCTTTTTTGAGAGCCAAGTTAGGCTGTTCATGTGGAAAAGCCACTACACAGCTTGCGTGAGCCTTCAAGTTGGGTGGGTCAGGGTCTCGGAATCACCAGGGTGGGTGACTGGCGTGAGCCAGGCTGATGGAGATTCAGAGCTGGCATCTGCCTGCCACGTCTGTGGGGAAAGGGTGTGGGGAGGGGGGTGTCTCACAAAAGAAACACTGGTTGGTGTCTGCCAGCATTTCTGCCCGGCAGAAAGCTGCCCTTCAGCTCTTGCCTTGATTCCAGACACTTCAGTTCCTCCCTGTACGTCCCTGATGCCTTTCAAGCCGCTGCCCCAGTGCTGGAGCTCAGAGCGAGGGAGGCTGAGTAGGTTCATGCATGGGCCCTTTAAGAGGAACACTTGGGACTCCGGCGCCCCTTGGTCTCACTCAGCCACAACCTCTGCTGGCTTTTACAGCCAGAAGTTGTGGGGACTTCTCTTCCTGACACTGGGATCCTGGGCTGGAGGGCCTGGTGTGGGGCTGGGACCCTCACTCCTCAGGAGAAACCTTTGCAGACAAGATTTCCCTCCCAATTTTCACCCTCCACACATGGGGGTGAGATCAGCTCATTTCACATCTCCTCCTGCCAGTATCCGTGTGGCTTCTTTGTATCCTTATGTAGGCCTTCCATTCAGCTATGATGACTGCTCTTAAGCTATGATTTTGATGTGGTTGTGAGAGGTCCCAAGTACCATATTCACCTGCACTGCTTCCTTTTTTAAAGATTTTATCAATTTATTTAAGGGGTGGGGGTGTATGGAGAGTCAAACACTGAAGTCCTGGCTCAGGTACCTTAACGTAAATGTGGGGCGATGGGGAAGAGGGGCCGGGGTTTGTGGAGGGGTGAAAGGGCTGTTCCAGTTTTTAAAAGAGTATAGTCATGGATTATGCAATTTAAAGTTGAACTGTATGAAAGATAAAAAAGCCAGTCTATCTTAGGAAAGAGTTACTCAGTTATACTAAAATGTTTTTATAGATGATGAACCTCTGTTTTAGGTGCTCATGAACAGATAAACATGAGGCATAGAGCACTGTAGGCTGTGAAAATGAGAAGCAGATATTTTACCAGGGTTTTTTTTTGTTTGTTTGTTTGTTTTGTGGAGGGGAGAAGTAGAGCCGGGTAAGGACCAAGTTCGAGTCAAGGTGAAGTCTGCAGGGATGGGCGTTTTAGCTCAGGGCCAGGCTGCTCACTGCCTGACACAGCTCTGCACGTGGCCCGTCCCACAGGGACACTGGTTCTCAGTGGAAGAAAAGCAGCTACACATCCGGCGTGGTGTGTCCTGTGAAGGCGCTAGTATTATGTGCTTTAGGAGTTTACCCAATGCTAGCTAGATTTACCTAAAAAGCACAGTAACATTTAGGAGCTACTCTGATCAGAAATCAAACACAGTGCACTGCCTTGCTTTTCTATTTTAAGAGTGTTTATCTTCCCTTTGGAGTGATGAGGAACACATCTGAATGGTAAACATACACAGGCAGGGATGGGGACAATACTAACAGCTCGGAGGGAGGCTCAGACAGCCCTGAGCTGCGGGGAACACACACAAAGTCTCCTCCAGGCAGGAGCTTCCGGCTCGGGGTTCATTGAGCTGGAATATGGACCCAGTTTGGCGATACCTCTCAGCTGTCTCCCAGAAGTCAAAAGTTTTAACACCTCAGTGCTTGGGTTAAAGTCCTGTTTGGGTTCTTTTTCTTTACGCTCGTACTGATGAGCCAAGAAGACTAATGACCTATTAAAGATGTGTGTGTGAGTATGTGTGATTTAACAAACTCCTAGTTGGAGACTTGGTGCCTCTCTTGTTTTCCTCTTTCTGACTGTCTTTTGACTAAGCTCTTTTAATAACTGCAGTCAGAAAAGAACAGAAGTAGAATCGGTCCTTTTGTTCCCTCCTCAGCTCAGTCTAAGTTTGATGGGGGAACTCATGGGTAGTTGATCACCGACATAGTTTCCTGGACAGTCTGGACAATGAATAGGTCCAGAAGCTTAAGAATGGCCTGTGGGTGCCCCTTTCCGTGCTGCCCTGCTGGGGCTGGAACAGAGCACCCCTCATCCCCCGCTTCCTGCCCGATCTCCATCTAAGGCAACCAGAGAACCCTAAGGGCTGGAAAGGGGTCTGGATGTGAACTTGGACGTCCCCTCCCGCCACTGACTCTGGCACATTGGACATGTCGCTTCGCCTTTTTGAGCTTCTCATCTGCCAAATGGGGGTGATAAGACCTGCCTGGCAGAGCCCTTCTGAGGTCTGCATGGGAGGATGCGTGGGGAGGAGCGTTGTGAACCCAAAAGCTTTGAGAGATGGCCATGTAGGCTAAAACTTTAAAAATAAAGGGGTAATGTCTACTTTAGAAATACTACTATTAAAAATGTGGAAGAATACATATATATGGATTTTTTAAAAAGCTGCTTTTAGCCCTGGCTGGCATAGCTCAGTGGATTGAGCGCGGGCTGCGAACCAGGCATCGCAGGTTTGATTCCCAGTCAGAGCACGTGCCTGGGTTGCAGGCCATGACCCCCAGCAACCACACATTGATGTTTCTCTCTCTCTCTCTTTATCCCTCCCTTCCCTCTCTGAAAATAGATAAATAAAATTCTTAACAATATATATATTTTAAAAAGCTGCTTTAATAGATGAGCCTGTACAACAAAGTGAAAAAATACTGTTATGTATACATCCATATGTATATGTAAAGAAAAAGTTCTGAATGGTACATATCAGCCTTAACCCCAGTTTCCCTTGAGGAGAAGTGTAGTTTTTCATATTTTACTTTATATTCTCCTGTTTCTAAAACATTTTTCAATGAGTACATACTATGTTTGCTATAACTATTGTTATTTTAAGATTTTATTCTAAGAATTGTATCATGTGCCTGCCTGGCACTTTAAGAATGCACAGTAGAAGAAAGGGGGGGTGTGCGTTAGTATGTATATATTTGTATTTGTTATCTGAGAGGACCTGATTGTTCCGTTTTCACATTCTCTGGAAAGAGATTGAGGTGCAAAGAGGCAGGCAGTGAGGCGTGTTGCCAGAAAGGAACAGCATCCATTAGCGCAGCGTCCCGGAGGAGACGCGTCGTCCAATGCCCGTTTCAGAGCTGTGTATCCATTCGGACAGCTGCTGAGCGGACGCCTGCAGCCTCCTCCCACTTCCGAAGGCGGGACGGTGGGTGCAGCAGCTGTATTATGAGAATAAACGCACTTGAAGAATGAAATGCCCTTTGTGCTCGCCGCTCTGTTTCAGCTCAACCCATCCTCCCGTGCCCAGCGCCGAGGGGTCCGCAGGGGGCGTGTTTAGATGGCTGGACCTTTTAAATGAGTCTGTGTTGGACATTCTCACACGGATTCTGTCCTGAGGGCCTGGTGCCGTTGTGAACATACTGTGGGTGGTGTGCCCCTCTGTGGGAACGGGGGAGAAAAAGCACTATAGGCATCGGGAGGTGTTCACATGAATTGCATCCCAGCCTCCTGGGTGAGGTCCAAATGGTGCTGTTGTGTGTCCTGCCGCACTTGCGCAGGATGCCTGCAGGGGTGTGCCGATAAAGACGGGGAGGCGGACAGGTAGCTGGCCCCTAAGCACGTGTTGCCCTGGCCCCGTGGTTGGCTCTCATTCCCTAAGTTTAAGCTGCTCTACGGTGCTTTCAGAGGAATAGAGATAACTGAAGCACCGCTTCTACATCAACTGACTAGTATGTGGATACAACTCAGGCTCTGTTTGCGGCCCCTAAGCCTTGTCCATTATGCTAAGCAAGAGATACATGTAAGATAATTTTTTTAATCCTTCCCTAGATTTTCTACCTGCTTTAGATTAAATATTTTTGTGTGAGGCGATTATATCTCCATTATGGGTTTATGAGTGCTGCCTCTTTTTAAAATGCTTTAATGGTTTCTCTAGGGTTTACAAAATATCTTTGTGCATCATCAGCGTGCAGGGGCCTTATGGATCTTCTGTGACGGACCCACATTCAGTGAAGCAAGCGTCTTTTCTACAAAAGGTGGTGTGTTTTTTTTTTTTTCTTCTTCCTGCTTTAGAGTTGGATGAAGAAAAGCAAAGACCACAGGCCCACCAGAACCCCAGAGGGTAAGGCCCACGGGAGTGGAAGGGACTTAAGAAGTTTCCGAACAGCAGCCAGGATGTGGGCAGCCTCGAGTGTTGTACACAGTAAACTGAGACCTGGGTTTGCCAGGAAGGCGGCCTTGATAGGCCAGGCAAAGGGCTCATTCATGTTCATATATTGACCATCTGGCCATGATATTAAAAAAATTATTGAAGTATAGTAATATGCTCAGAAAAATGCACATATCTTAAGCATAAAGCTTAATAAGTTGTCACAAACTAAACACAGATGTGGAATCAACACCCCTTGCTTGCTTCCTCCTAACTGGACCCTGGGGAAACGCCCCGAACCCTCCGCACGCTCTCAGTCCTCACCTGTCCCCAAAGGGAGACTGTTACCCCAACTTCCAGCAGCGTTCGCTTATTCTACCTGATCTTTGGTACTCAATATAAAGGGACTTGCACAGTACATGTTCTTTTGTAAGAATCATCCATACTGTTGAGTATAGTCAAAGGTCATTTATTCCCTTTGCTGTCTAGTATTGCATGGTGCTAATATATCACATGTTATCCATCCTACTATTAGTGGGCTTTGGGGGAGTTTCCAGTCTGGGGCTGCTACGAAGAAAACTGCTGTAACATTCTTGCACTTGTCTATTGCAAAACAAATGGATGCATTTTTATTGCACAGGTATCCAACGGTAGAATTGTTGGCTCAGAAGGGGTGTGCATGTTTAGCTTTAGCAGACACTACCAAATAGTTTTCCACAGTGGGTGTGCCATTTTCACACCCACCAGCTGTGTATGAGATGAGAGCTCCAGTCACTTTATATCCTGGCAAACACTTACTTGCCACGGACTTCACTTTTTAAAGGGGACCCCGAAAATATGTGGGCTATTCAGAGTGGGTGACAGGGAGGATGGAGACTGAAAACCATACTTTTAAGAAATTATTGAAAAATAAAAGTTGGTTTTTTAGCCTGGAAAGAGAAGACCCTGGGGACATAGGAGCAACTATGTCCAGAGAATGAAAGAGTTGCCAGCTAGAGAAGGACCAGCTTGATCTCAGGGCCCAGCAATAGCGGCACTCCCACTAGGCTCAGGGACCCACCCAGGCCCAGGCCCTGCTGCAGGTGAAGACGGCGCAGGAAGGCAGCACAGAACATCCCCCCGCACCCCGCCCCTTCCCCACTGCAAAGACTCTGATGTCCACTCCTTCATTCACTCGTGGGACAAATATTTCTCAAGTGCCCACCGAATGCCTGACTCTGATCTGGACAGGGAGATACTACAGTGAGTGGACAGGCCTTCTCTGCCAGTGGGTAGACCTTCTAATCTGGTTGGGAGGGGGTGAGGAGCAAAGAGGGAACAAGACAATTTTTGAGTATGCAAGAGCTTTGAAGCCACATATATCTGGGTTCAGATTCTTAATGTGGTGAGTTTGGACTTGGGACCTATATCGACCCTCTTTGAGTCTCATATCTGCAAAATCACCCACCGCAAGTTTGTTGTGAGAATGAAAGGGGTTTATTGTATAAAGCATACAGCACAGGGCCTGCTAGGCTGAGCAAACTTGCAAGGTGTTGTTACTACTATGAAATAATCAGTGACATGTTCCTTCCAACATACCCACAGAAGTCTACGTGCCTCCTGTGTTTCAAACTGCATTTCAATTTCTGTCTGATTATTTATTTAGCCCAATAGAGAGGAAATATTGCCTAAATTGGTTACTCTGTATAAATCACTTATAATAGTGGTTGGCAAATATTAAGTGCTAAATGCATTTATTAAATGAATAAATATAAATGAACGAATGAATTCTACTTTGAATATAGTTCAGTGAAGCCTCTTCATATCAGGGAACCCTCGTATAATCTTCCCTGTCTTTCCCAAACAGGCATATGTTTATAATCATGCCCACTGTACTTTAATTCATTCAACAAATGTTTACTGAGCACCTGGTTGCATTGTTCTAGGTGCTATGAATGCCTGCAGCAAACATTTTTAGTAGAGATTAAAATAATTGCATGAAGCAAGTAACCTCAGGTTAAGGGTAACATCAAAATAATTTGAGAAATTATTTTGAAGTATTTTGCCTTAAAGAGAGGAATTTCTTTTCAGGTTAGTTGGCAAACACGTGGTCAGCCCGTGCCGAGTATAGGGCTCTCCTGAGCTGTGTTCGGTTACCACGGTACCAAGATATTGCGAGTGCTGAACGTCCGGTGTTTGTCCACAATGGAAGTGGCACACGCTGTACTTGGGGGTGGAAATGAGCAGAAATGAGGCCGGAATGCAGACAGGGCAGCAAACAAGATGATAACAAAGCGATGCGGGCTAGACTCCGGGGACCTGTGGGGCAGCAAGAGACTCAGCCTGGTGAGCAAGTGGACCAGGACATCAGAGGAAGTGACTTAACTTGGGCCTGGAGAGCAAGTGCAAACCCATCTGACCATCTTTCTCCGAGCAGTCTTTCACCTCATCCTTGTTCCCAGGGCCGTGATGAGACTTCAGGCAACTCTGGGCAGAAAATGAGTTAAATGGAGACCTGTCATGAGGAGTTATAGTGGTTAGTGTGGTCTCAAAGAAATGACATGGCGTGGAGGCAGGTAGAACAAGGCCTTCTGAGGAGACATCCGCTGTCAGGCGGAGCAAACTGCGGCCAACTCAACAGACACAGTGCACCAGGGCACACAGCTCCTCGAAGGGACTCATGGGAAACCAGATTGTCAGTGGTGTTGATCATGGCCTTGAACAGGTAAATTCTGATAAAATCAGTAAATATGACAGCACTAGCAGAACAGATGCTTCCCCAACAATGAATGGACAGGGAGCAATTTCACACTTAACCTATCTTTTCTGAGGACTGAGTAAGAGCAGAGGCAATTTCTCTTCTCCGTGGCACCAGTCCACTGCTGTATTCATGAAAATGGCAGATGCTCGCTATGACTCAGGTGGTGTCTGAGATGAGTTATGCTAACTCATTTGATTCTTGCAAAAACCCCATTTTAGAATAAGCTAAGTGAAGCTAAGCAACGTGTTTGAGGTCACCCGACTAGTAAGTGGCAAAGTCAGAATTTACACCAAGGTCATCAGCCTTTAGAGCTTCTGTTCTCAGCCAGACCACCACATTCTTAAGTCCGCAGGAGCCCCAGCCCTAGCACAATCCAGTCCTGGTCACCACTTATCCAGTAAAGGAATGAGTTCTGTTATTCTTAGCTACAGTTTGTCTGAGAATTTGCAAGACCAAATACCAAATTACACAGTGCCCAAGAAAAATGAACACAGGCACATAAACAATATCACAATAGAAGTCTGTCCTGGTCTCATTTTCCCTGGGTAGTTCAGATGAATTTGTGCAGCCCGAGATACATTTTACTCTACCAGTCGTTGAAAAAGAAAGTACCATGCCTGGATTATTATAACATACAAAAAGGACCAGTATTGCTTGCCAGGGTGTCAGAGTCTCTAGGAACACTTTTGGCTTTTTGCCTAGCAGAGTATAGATAGGGCTGGCTCTGGCTTCGGGAAAGACAAAGAACCTCCCTGGAAGTGACCTGCCTTATAATAAGTAGCCATGTTGGAGCTGAAAGGAAGCAGAGCGTTGTCATGCATTTTGGTGTGTCACGCATTTGCATTTTTTAGCAAAAAACAGCATTGTCTCAGGACTCCTTGAGATTATATTTTTAAATACATCTTCTACTTATAAATACATTTTTATATTTAAACAATTTTTGTTTCCTGTGCTGAAAAGCTCCCTGGGCAGAAATTTTGCTACAAATCTAACGATACATAAAAGATTTTTGCATGAACTGTTTTGGTTGATTGATTTTTCAAGAGCCCATGAAAAAGCTCTCTGAGCTCCAACATTCAGGGTGTGGAAAAAGGGTAGTTTGTCAGTTAAAATTCCACCACATATTGTATAAAAATAAAAATTAAAAAATAAAGATATTTCCCAGACAGACCCAAGATTTCAAGGCCAGGTACAGTTGCTGACATTGACATTTCTTACTCTAATCCAATTAATTGACTTGAATCAAAAGTCTGTTGCTAAAGATACACAGAAGATGCAAAGAAATATTCAAGTAGGGATCTACAAAATTAATCATATGGGTGCAACCCATTGCTGCCTTGTACATAATCATTAACAACAAAAACAAAACAACTTCAACCTACACAAGTACGAGATGTGCCCCTTAATATTACTAATTTTTTAAAATATATTTTATTGATTATGCTATTACAGTTGCCACATTTTCTCCCCTTCACTCCCCTCCGCCCTGCACACCCCCTCCCACCCACCTTTAGTTCATGTCCATGGGTCATACATATAAGTTCTTTAGCTTCTGCATTTCCTATACTATTCTTAACCTCCACCTGTCTATTTTCTACCTCCCATCTATGTGACTTATTCTCTGTATCTTTTCCCCCTCTCTGCTCCTCCCACTCCCCTGCTGCTAACCCTCCATGTGATCTCCATTTCTGTGGTTCTGTTCCTGTTCTAGTTGTTTGCTTAGTTTGCTTTTGTTTTTGTTTTAGGTGTGGTTGTTAATAATTGTGAGTTTGCTATTGTTTTACTGTTCATATTTTTTATCTTCTTTTTCTTAGATAAGTTCCTTTAACATTTCATATAATAAGGGCTTGGTGATGATGAATTCCTTTAACTTGGCCTTATCTGAGAAGCACTTTATCTACCCTTCCATTTTAAATGAAAGCTTTGCTGGATAGAGCAATCTTGGATGTAGGTCCTTGCCTTTCATGACTTTGAATACTTTGTGGCCCCTTCTTGCCTGTAAGGTCTCTTTTAAGAAATCGGCTGACAGTCTTATGGGAACATCTTTGTAGGTAACTATTTCTTTTTCTCTTGCTGTTTCTAGGATTCTCTCCTTTATTTTAATCTTGGGTAATGTAATTATGATGTGCCTTGGTGTGTTCCTCCTTGGATCCAACTTCTTTGGGACTCTCTGAGCTTCCTGGACTTCCTGGAAGTCTATTTTTTTCCCCAGAATGGGGAAGTTCTCCTTTATTATTTGTTCAAATAACTTTCCCACTGGTTGGATGTTTCTTTCTTCTTTCTGGTCCACACTGTTGATTTGAGTCCCAGTTTCCTTCCCATCACTATTGGTTCTCTGTACATTTTCCTTTATTTTGCTTAGCATAGCCTTCGTTTTTCCATCTAATTTACAACCAAATTCAACCAATTCTGTGAGCATCTTGATTACCAGTGTTTTGAACCATGCATCTGGTTGGCTATCTCTTCGTCGCTTAGTTGTATTTTTTCTGGAGCTTTGATCTGTTCTTCCTTTTGGGCTTTTTTTTTTTTTTTTTTTTTTTTTGGTCTTGTCACGCCTGTGCCTGTTACGTAGTGAGGGGCAGAGCCTTAGGTGTTCGCCAGGGCAGGGCAACCCAGTCCCTGGGTTGTGACGCTGTATGTGGGGGAGGGGCCCAAGAGGGAATAGTGCCACTTGCTCCACCCTCTGCCGGATTTCAGTCACTTCCCCCACTACCCACAGGCAAAGCGGTCCCTTCTGGTGCTGATTCCCAGGTGGGTGGGCTTGTGTACGTTCTAGGACCCTGTGGGGCTCTCCAATGAACTCTCCTGTGAGGCTGGGAGTTTCTCCCACTGCCGCCTCAACCCCCACAGGTGTTTTCGATTGGAGGTTTGAGACTTTATTTCCCCGTGCTGGGACCCTGGGTTGTGTGGTCTGTCTCACTCCCCAGTTGTTCCTCCCGATTTATCTGTGCTCGAATGTGGGACCACCACAATGCACCTCCTCGCAGGGTCCGCCAGCCACCACCTAGCTCACCCTGGTCCTCCAGCCGCTCCTCACTGTGAGTCCTCTCCGCCCGGCTGCCCGACTCCACCCCTCCTACCGGTCTGGGTGAGTGTGTCTTCTTTACCCCCTTGGTTGTTAGACTTCCATACAGCTCAATTTTCTATCAGTTCTAGTTGTTCTTTGTTTTTGAATTGTTGTCCTTCTTTTGGTTATGTGAGGAGGCACAGTGTGTCTACCTACGCCTCCATCTTGGCTAGAAGCCTAATGTTACTAATTTTGCCATTCTCATGACTCTCCCCTCAGCAGAAGGTACTTTTCTCTAAATGAAAACTCATTTAAAAAGATGTAAGATGCACCCTGGGATAACAAGAACATCTAACAGAGTTAGCAACACGTAGCCCTAAAACCTCAAATGGCTTTAAAATTTGAAAGGCACAAAACTAAATGATTTTGTTCATGTCAGATCATTAAAAAATCATCGTATCCTTGTTGAAAATTTGGATATTGAACTCTTATTTTTATGCTGTCACTTTTGCTTCAGATTTTGTTTCAGCATATTTATTTATTTATTTTTAGTTTTGTCAAAAAGATATTCAGCAACTAAAAAAGCTAGGTTCCTAATTTGTTCGATTGCCTATAAGGGGCTCAGTGTCTGATTTTGGATCTGGGCTCCTTTGACCTTACACTGTCTGCCATGGACACTTTCTTCCTCCAGAGTGGTTCTGGGAAATCTCAACCAAGGCTTTCTCGTCTGGAATGAGCTGCGAGTGTTTCACCTTGCCATCCACTGCCGGGCCTCTCCTTGGGTGCTAAGAAGCCTTTGACATGTGTGATAGGCAATGCAAATATGACAACCATCTCCTAGAATAGGGCTGTGTTTTGTTTTGTTTTGTTTTTATGATAAAAGATCTTATATTCATTGGCTGTGATGAACTTGGCCTATTAACCAGGCAATTTGGCCAACCAGAAAAATTAGGTAAGAGAACTCTTGTACCATCAAAAAAGTCCAACAGCGGGGATATGACACGAACTTGAAGGAAGCTGCGGTGAAACGGTTAGAACGTCCAGTACCGAATCAGACCACCTGGGTTTATCACTTGATCAAACTGGTTGACGTTTTTGGGCTTCGATTTCCTCAGAAGCAAAAGGGTGGCGAGAGTAGATGCTTTCCTTGTGTTGTTGCAGGAGCCCAGTGAGGTAATGACCGCAGGGCACATGGAGAACTCGGTCACAGAGTGTGAGCACTGAACACGTGGTGGCTATTGCCATGGCAGAGAGTTCAGAACACTGACATTGTACGTGGCTCTTCCAGGCTTGAGGCCAGCGCAAGGTCATAGGCACTCAGCAAAAGACTGCAGTCATGCAAACAGCATGATGTAATTGCAGACTTGGCTGGATCACTATAAAAGAATTCCCAAAGCAGTGCAGCCGGTAAAGGCACAGTCGTGGAGATATTGTGGAACTCCTGGTCTCCAGGGGTAAAGATAGCAGGATTTGTGCATGCATCTGTGCCTGTGTGTGTGTGTTATTGTACTGTGGATCACGGCATTACAAAGGAACAAGCTGTTGCCTGCCAGAAGTTATCAGGTAAAAAGTTCATGGTAAAATTGCTCGATCGTCAGCCAACGCACTGGCACAAACCCAGAGTCAGTTCTCATTGAATGGATCTCTGATGAGCCTCAGGAGGGATTTTCCAAAATGTGTGTGAGTTAGAAAGGTAATTCACGAAAATCGTGCAGATGAGTCCTCCCTGATGTAGAAATTCCTAGCATGTCCTGTGGAACCTCAGTCTAGGCTCTAAATGCCACTAGGTGGCAGAGGAATGTTATGAAACCAGCCACTCATTAGGGAGCATCTAAGATGTGATTACGGGAGTGTCTCCCTTTCCTTCTCATCACTGGGTGCTCTGTCTGCAGGGTCCTCAGACACCTTTGCTGGAATGTAGGCCATGAGTCCTTGTCTTTCTACCACTCAGCCCCCAGAGGAGTGTGTGGTCTTGGATGGCAGGCTCTAACATAATCTAGCTCAAATCCCTAAATAAAAAATATCCAAAGCTTTCCAATCTTGAAAATTATATTTTCACTTCTCCTAGAGTTGGACATTTGGAAAGAAGGGCAATGTTCTAGCAGGTGCCTTGAGGGCGCTTGTTGGAGAAAAGGAGCCCAGTGCCTGGTGATACCATCTTTTTTTTTTTTTAAGATTTTATTTATTCATTTTTAGAGAGGGAAAGGAGGGAGAAAGAGAGAGAGAGAGAGGAACATCAATGTGCAGTTGCTGGGGGCCGTGGCCTGCAACCCAGGTATGTGCCCTGACTGGGAATCGAACCTGTGATACTTTGGTTCGCAGCCCATGCTCAATCCACTGAGCTACGCCAGCCAGGACTAATACCATCTTTATTCCTCACATCAGGCAGATCCATGTCCCACCCTTCCCACTCACTCTAAGGAGGGCCAAACAACTCTACTGCTGCCAATATCTTTAACTTCTTATTCTGAGAAATCTTTTTTTTTTTAATATTGAACATAGTTTCTAACATTCTAAAATTTGAGAGGCTAGTTTGAACTAAGCTTGAGTGATTTACTCAATGGGTCCTATTTTCCATTTTTGTAAAGGTAAGTTTTTGAGTCTGAGCTGGACAGTGGCCTTTTTATCTCTGAGCTCTAGCTCAGGCGTATTCTATCTGGAAAGGGTTCAGGATAAGTTTGATCAAGCAGCCTTGTAAGCAAAGAGGAAATGCCCTCTTGGAAAAAGAGCTGCTTTAATGTCATGTTACCACCCCATGACACAGAAATCCAGAAGGTTCTGCTTTATGATTTAGATTTTTATGAAATTCAATATAATTTGCTAACAATAACAAAACTTTCCCTCCATCATTTATAGCCACCCAATTAATTGTTCCAATTTCTGGAGGAAAAAACAATCAAGGTAATTAATTGAGGTCCTTGGTTTAAGAATGGAGTCCTCTCCTTCCATTCCATGTCAGGTGCTGACTGGAGATTGGAGTAGAGCCAGCTGAGATGACAGCAAGGGTGTGTGGCCTGAAAAGGATCTGTGTAAAGGGACATCATGAAGACCCGAGAGTCTGGAAGGACACCTTATTGATGTGACAGGGAGCTGGGTTTGGGGGTGGCAACTCAGAGAGCACCAGACACCTTTCCTCCTACCTGTGCCCTAAGCCACCGTTAATTCACAGCCCTCTGTGTGCCCCAGGTCTGCACCGTGTCTCCAGCACTGATGGAGGCCTGTCGTCTCCCCGATGAGCCACCAGCCTTGGGTGTTAGCTGAGACGCTGGCAAAGCCTTTTCTATCCATCCAGCCCCTCTGCAAGTGATTGCCACAGCGGCCATATGTTCCTTCTGTGCGTGGAGCTTTGCAGCACAGGATCTGTGTTCTTGGCTTTGGGAAGAAAGGGGGAGAGAAAACCCAGCTTTCAAGTGAAGGGCACATTAAATTCAGGGGCTTCCAAATTAAGTCAATACAATCATTTCCTTCTTTAAAGAAACCCTACACCTCCCCACGCCCGGCAAGTGGGGAGCTGGGTGTTGAGTTCTTCTTGCTCCCTATAAAGGGTTATTGGCAACGCAGCCATCTATGAATCAAAGGAAGCCGAAAGCGAGCCTGCCCACGGTCAGGGGCGGCTGGGAGGCGGAGAGCCAAAGCTTTGGAGAACTAACTAAAAGGCAGGGCAGGGAGGGGGGTGCTGCACCCTCATCTGTGAGCTGTCTCATCTCTTTGTCCGAGTGTCTGGGCAGGACTTTGAAAGGGGCCTAGAAGCGGCGAGCAACTGGAAATACCTGCCCTCAGGAGCCTCCAGCCACTTCATGCTGCTGTGTCTGCGAGTCCCCCTCACTTCCCAGACCATCGCTCCCAGACTCCCACAGCCCGAACCCCGCCCTCCTTTTTCCTTCCAGAGCCCCCACTTCACCTCCATCAGCGCCCCTGCTCACCCTGCCTCGGCCTTTGGCCCCAGGTCCCTCGGGACCCGCAGGAGGGGCTGGCCAGGCTGCCTCCTGCCCTGGGGTCCTCGATTCTTCCCAATGGTTTTCTCTCCGGACAGGAAAAACTGCACTCATCTCTCTCTCTCTCGTTTCTAGATCTTTTCTGGTTTGATACTTGGAAAATTTTTTCTCAAGGAGCTATTTCCATTTGGTGTAGGATAATATTTGCCTTTGCAACTAGGTTCTTTTCTGGAGCTTTGATAACCATCCTGGGCTGTATCTAAAAATGTGCAGACTCCTTCGTAATGGTGAGAGAAAGATACGATTTTTCTTTTTTAAGGGCTCTGTTGTGCTGCATTGGGGACCAGTAAGTCCTCCTCCTGGGGTGACCGTTGAGAAGACAGACAGCCACCCAGCCCCCAGGGGGCCTCACAGCAGACTTAAACCTGCCTTTACTTCGAGGGTCGCCAGAACGGAGGGGAGGGTTGCATTCTGGACAGCCTGGCACATCTCACACTTGTGTGTCCCCATCGCCCCTGTGACACAGACTGGGAGGGACGTAACTTCTCCCCTTGAAGATCACAGATTTGAGGTCGGCCTTTGCCGGCCCGGCTGGAATGCTTGCTGGTTGTGTGTGTCTGAGAAGGATCTAATGATCATCCTGACAACTCCAGTGGTAGTAACAAGGAGGGTACAAGGGGTGTTTTTAATGAATCTAGTTCAGATGTACCCCTTAAATTAATGAACGGGAACCCAAATTCTCAAGAACACTTGGTGGTGGTCTTGGAGCTGGGCAAGGTGCAAAATCCTCATCCAGGGCGGTCCTCAGCCAGAGCCAGGCTAGACAACCCAGAAAGTGACCTCCCCACAGTGGCTGCACGCATGGATTATGTCATTGTCACTTTCAGCAGTTACTATTTTAGCCAGGTAGCGTCTGATCTCTGCCTGCTGGGAAAGTCAGCCGCCCTCCCGCCCCCTTCCCTCCTCCCCCCCTCCCTCCTCAGCAGTGACAAATGCGGTTCTAGCCCGTTCAGCAGGGGGAGTGTTCTGCCCAGAATAGAACTTGGCTCTCGGGCCACCGGTTCCAGAGCCGGCTTCGAGACTGAGGGGCTCTTGTTCTCCGTGTGCTTTGAGAAATTTCCGCGGAGGTCAGGCCCAGCTGGGACACCGTGAGCTTTCCCCAGAGGGAAAGGGGAAATGGGCTCGTAATGCAAATCATGGCTCACACCCAAGTTTAAGTTCCCTTTCAGAATGCAAAGCAGAGCGACACTGCTCCAGCCACTCAGAGAGCAGCCGGGAGTGGGAGTGGGAGTGGGGAAAGCGTTAACAGTAGAAGTAAAATCTTGGCTCCCTCTGAGTGAGCAGTCGCTTCTGGCTGGGGCCAGAGTGGGGGTGTGGAGCGTGGGGGGAGGGGCCGTGCACTTTAATTACCCTCAAAGGAAACAAGTCTGGGTCAGAGGGCTGTTTTAATTGGATTGAGGTCTCCCTGAAAAGTCCAGTTTTTCTCACAATCTTTGTCATTCTGTGTGTGTGTTGCTCAAATAGAAAATGTAAATATTGCATAAATAAGAACAGAGAAAGAGGGGTGTTTTGGCTTTCCTGTGGGAACAGGGGACCCTGAATTGTTTTCCAGTGCTGTCCAGGATCAAAGGAACATTTTCCTGTAAGTACTAATTGAACCAAAAGTCACCTGAGATGAAAGGAACATTGTAATTTGTGACTGTGTGTGGAACCCCTGGGGATATGAACGGCGATGAAGCAGTAAGTGACTCAGAGACCTGCTCTGCATTCACAGTTATAAGGCACGGTTCGTTTTGACTTTTTCCCCCCTCCTGTGTAAATTGTTGTACTTGATTAAAGGATTTTCAAACTGGGACCTGTGGCCTACAGACCACTCCGCCCCGTACTGAGTGTTCACCTGTCTGAGCCTGTACGAGTTTGTTCAGGCCACCATGACAAGTGCCACAGCTTGGGTGGCTTCAACAACAGAAATGTATTTTCTCACAGTCCTGGAGGCCAGGAGTCACAGATCAAGGTGTTGGTAGTTGTTATTGTTGTTGTTGTTTTCCCACTGAGGTCTTTCTCCTGGGCTTACAGATGGCCACCTGCTTGCCTGGTCCTCTCTGTGTACGAATGGGACTGATCTCACTTTCTCCCTCCCCCATGCCTGCCCCCTCTCTCTTCCTCTGAGTGTGTGTGTGTCCTCCTACCTTCTTATAAAGACACCAATCATATTGGAATAAGATCACCCGAATGACCTCATTTTACCTTAATTACCTCTCTGCAGACTCCGCAAACACAGTCCCACTCTGAGGTCCTGGGGGCTAGGGCTTCAACACGTGAGCCTTGGGGGACACAATTCAGCCCATAACGCTTCTTAGTAAAACTGAAATAACACGCGCCCTCCTTTCCTGTTTGCAGGCTCCAGTGAGATAAAGTCAGAAGAGGGGCTTTGGAGGGCGGCAAATGCTGTACAAAGGCAAGCTGTTATCCTACAGGGGTGGGGGAGGCGGCTGGAGCAGTGTGCTTTATGGGTCTGTGTGAAAGTCACATTCTCTGCGTGCACCGAAGTTTTGAGGTCAAGTTCCCCACGAAAAGATGAGTTTGCAGAGGTGCTACTAGGGATCATGCTTTCTTGAGAATTTGAGCCTGGAGTGCTATTGCAAATCATTTGTTCATTTATTTATCCACCGCCATTGACCTCACCCCTGCTCTACTGGCCACTGGGCCAGTGCGATCCGTTACCTACCGAAGATGCAAAATGGCAAGTTGGCTGCATGAATTCAACGGAAAATTTCAGTAAGCAGAAGACGACTCTGAATTGGTCTTCCTACACAGCTTGCAGGGAGCTTCACCAAAAATATTTCGTGCCTTCAATAACTTCCCCTGCCACTTCCTTCCCCAATCACAGAAGGCTGTTCCCCGGGTCTAGAGGTTCAGATGAATTTGCAGGCCACTCTGGGTTTGGAACTGGGGCCACGCAGGCTGAAAAAAAAAAAACCCTCAGGTTCTTTCATTCTAAGAGACTGGATATCTGACAGAGCAGAGATTTTCAGCATGCTTCATCTCAGGGCACATGTAAATCAATCACTAAAATTCTGCAGCACACCAAAAATATATTTTTGGCCTATCTGACAAAAAAAAATAGGTATACTTTTTATCCATTCACACCAGAAGGCTATTGTTGTGTTGGCTGTTGTCCTTTTTTCATTTGACAGTCTGGGGGAAAAGAGGTTAGCGCCCCTGACTAAACAGTCAGGTATTGCATGCTTTAAAAATCCCGGTGGTACACCAGGGTGCCACGGGACGCAGGTCGAAAATCGCTGTGATAAAGTTAGGCACATCTGGATTCTCTGAAAAAAAACAAGGACCAGTTACACACACACACACACAACCACACACAACCGCACAGGGGTGCACAGAGGCTAGAAGAGCTTGTACCTGTCCTTGCATAAAGAAAGCAGTGTCATTTTTTTTACTGTTAGGGATTCCCTTAGTTCATAGAAGGTAAAATCATAGCATCACAGACCTTTGATCTCTCTCTAGAGTTTGGAAACTTTAAAGCTGAATGAGGAGTATAATGCCCCCATCTCCTAGTTCAGCCAAGGGAACCCCTTCTCTGTCAGGTTATACGTCGTATGTTGGGGTGTGGGCCAGGTGGGCAATGTGGACATACCCTCCTCGGGGACCCAAGAGCAAAGTGGTGGCACCTTGAGTTCTTTCTAGTGCTGAGTCCTCACTTTGAAATCTCGGTGTACAGGAGTGCCAAGAAGGAAAAAGTTCACAGTCACCAAACAAATACTGCAATACACTGTGACAGAAACTAGCCTGAAGGACTAAGATAGGAAGGGAAATCGGGGAAGTACAGCTTGCTACATTGCAAAACAAAGCAAACTCTAGTGGGAAGAAGACAGACCTCAGGAATTTCACTTTTTACCTCGGACCAAAAGACTATTTTGTAGCTCAGCAACTCCTGTGTTTTAGACTTCAATCTTGCCTTATTTCCAAAACGGGAGTGGGAATGACGAAGCCAAAAATATCAAACAGCCTTAGACCCTTGGGTAAAAACATTAGCAGCCACAGAGGACAGAGCTCATCACCTCCCCCACCCTTCACATTTCATTATAAGAGGAAAACCACAGGCTGAACCTAGCAAAGGCTGTTATATTTAACCCACAAGTTTCGTGTGCTTACTCGTGGTTTTTGAGTCTCGGCAGCTCAGAACTAATGTAAGATGAGGCTATTTAATACGCCGTGTGGAAGGAGGAAACAAAAATACATTTTCAGTCTCTTGTACTAAACAGCAGCTTGATTCCATTAAATCTATTTAATTTACTGTTTCCAGGCTCGAGGGAATCATTGCCACGTGACATTTATCTATGAACACTTAGAGTGAAAGCAGTCAACATCTTCAGGCAGGGCTCCTCACGGCACACAGCAGAGCCCGAGTCTGTTCCCTCAAAGCAGAAAGGGTGCTCTGAAAAACAAGTGTACGAAGTGTATTGGATGGCTTCGAGAATCCCAGGAGGGCTGGGGAAGGAAGCCAGGAGGCTCTGCAGCCAGCGACAGTCCCTGAAATCAATTCTGTGGCAGGCAGTGTTCCAGCGCCTTCTCTCTGGGTGAAGAGACCGCAGCGGGCCCTGGGACCCCTCCCCATGTCGGACGGACTAGCCAGCGTGCCTGCACATCCTAACCAGGCTCCTCTGGTCCTCGGGTTGTTCTTCCTTCTCCAGACATCTCTGTGTGCATCTCCCTTTGCCTCTTTCGGGAAACCCTATTGTGTCCAACAGAAGGGGCTCACGCTCCCCAGTGCTAACCCCCAGCTGCTGTTGCTCAGGATGGGGTCATTCTGTCCACGGTGGCCCCCAGGGCTTCAGCCTGATGGTCAGTGATGTTTGAAGAGGTGGTCCAGACCCCATGCTGACAGTCCTCCAGGCTGGGTCTCCTTATTCCCAATTCTGCCACAGGCACGGCTGGCATCCCTGATTCTTTGACTCCCTCCCCTGTGAGAGCAAGGTCACAAAGTCACGCATACCTGCAAAGGAGGGACAGGTATTAAGCCTCAAGGGGTAGTATAGTGTAGACTCAGATCAAGACAGAAAATTCCCACATTCATGACAAGGCTCTTTTCCTTCAGGGACAGTGAGCCTTATTTTTACGCCGAGTGGTCACCCTGGAGTCCCCCAAGTACTCAAGGGCCCCCAGTACCCTCTGTTGGCTGTTCCAGTTGACACCCCTGGAAAGGGCTCCTGGCTGACCATTCATGGAAATGACTCTTCCGTTCTTTAGTTCTTCTCCATCATCCTCTCGCGGGTGGGGGTGGTGCAGGGCCTGGCGCCACTTCTTCCCATTACTGTGTCGTGTGTCATCCTCCACGTGTTGGCGATGCAAGGTCGTATACTGAACATGCAACACGATGGAACAACCAGCTTCAGGATTAACTGTGCCCATTTTTGCTCAGCTGTGAGCTCATCGGGAAGAAATGAGAGGCATTTTTTTTTTTCCTTCTTCTGCCAAGAAGGAGCCGGGTTCTGTGTCCTGGTTATCTGGACTTCTCCTGTCTCAGGGGAGACTTCCTACCTTTCTTTCCAACAGTTGAGGTTTCGGCAGGAGACGGGACTCAGTCTGGTGGAATGATGAGGGCTCTGCGGGTTAAAGTGAAAGGTGACACCATGGGTGAAGGCTGGTCACTTGGAGGCCAGCGAAGGGTCAGGTACTGATGTGAAGGGCCCTACCACTCAGCATGAACTCCTGGCCGGCCCCTGGACCGGGCTGGCCTGGGCTCACAGAGCCAGTGAGGCTGTGTCAGATGGAACCACAGCACTGGACAGATGGTGGTGGACCGCACCCCCGGTATGAAGGTGATGTAAGGCAAGCCCACTGAGCAGTGGCCCCTGAATTAGAGAATTGTTTAGGGCATTGCTACATCCCCAGCGTGCTGGACAGCCCAAGAGTGGGGATGGGAGCCCCAAAACACAAAATAGACATTGGATTTCTCCCTCACCCTCAAAAAATCTTATTTTGGAATAATTTTAGATTTACAGAAACATCGCAATGATAGTACAGAAAATTCATGTCTACCCCTCACCCAGCATGCCTCATCGTGAATATGTTACATTTTCATGGTCCATTTTTCAAAACTCGGGGACCTTCATGGGTTCATTGTAACTAAACTCCAAACTTCATTTGGATGCCACCAGTTTCCCCCACTAATGTCCTCTTTCTGTTCCAGGATCTAATCCAGGGTACCACGTTGCATTTAGCCCTCTTGTCTCCCCAGGATCCTCTATTCTGTGATGGCTTCTTGGCCTCCCCTAGTGTCTCATGACCCTGACAGTCTTAAAGAGCCCTGGCCAGCTATCCTATAGGATGTCTCCCCAACTGGGTTTGTCAAATATTTTTTTTCTCATGATTAGGCTGGGGATATGGGATTTGGGGAAGAATACACAAAGGTGTCTCCGATCACATCACATCATCACATCATATCCGAGAGTCCACGGCACCCACATGACATCGTCGATCATGTCAGCCCCCCTCACCTGGTGAAGGCGGTGTCCGCCAGCTTTCGCCACTGTAAAGCTACTCTTTCCATTTCCCTAGTCAACCCTTCAGGAGCCATCCGACGCTTTTTAAAATCTGCAACAGGAAAATAAAAATGTGTGATGCTACTTGCAACCGAGTGTGACGGAACACTTCTTGCTTATCATATTTATATTTGCACAAGGGTTTTCTTGAAGCCCTTTGCCTCAACCAAAAGTAGCAACTCTAATGGTAGGAATTTCAGGCTCTGTGACAGTTGGGTGTGGGCGTGTGGGCGTGTGGGCTGGGGCGATAAATGCAAGCCACATTCTCAGTCCTGCCTCTCAGGCAGTGCCCCGCTCCCCTGCCTATATATAGGGCCAGAGCACAGGGTAGGGAGTCTGTTCGTAAAATCTTGGTACAGACTTGGAACCTTAACATACCTACACACGAACGAAGGCCATCCCACCACTTCTTTTATGACACAGGGTGTGAATGCGGATTTGGAAGGGGTGATGATTGTTTGCTTACCCAGGACAAGTGAAGCATCTTTGGTTGAGAGTGTAGAGAGAAAGATGGCTTTCTTTCCGTTTCAAATCTGCTGCATTCCCAAAGAGACAGTCATTCCATTTCACCTTTGGAATCAGAAGCTGCACGAGGATGGATATGAACACAAGTATGGAGCCCCCAACCCAGTGTGCACACTCACCGCCTAAAAACACGCCACCTCCAACGTCCTGGTGCCACCAGTTTCGGCTCCAGGTGTCCCTGTGAACATCTCTCATTTTCCCAACTGCTTCTGATGACCCCGGGAGTTATGGGTTTTCAGGCTTAAAGCTTTAGACAGAATGTACCTCTGTGGTTGGACTTAGCAGAAAGGCTATGAATCATTCAGAATATCTAAAATGACAGAGCAGTTATTGGAACACTGCAGACATTGTTTATTGGGCTTCTGACTTGTAGAGCAGCAAGGAATTCAGCAACAGATTCAGAGTAATAAAGCATGGTGATGTTTATTCACACATTGTGCTGTTGAAATTAAAATTTAGTTCTGTAAGTCTTGGACTTGGGTCCTTAACAGAAATCATCCCATAATATCCTTTCGACGTGGGCGGTGCGAAAGCAGTTCTGCAGAAGGTCAGAGTGAAGCATAGATTTGATGGAAGTCTTCTGGAGAGGAGGAGGAGAGTAAGAAGGGCCCTTGTGGTGGGGCGGGGAGGGTGCTGGTTTCTGAGTGCAGGCAAACCCAGCTAAGCTCTCTGGGGCCTCCTCAAGATCAAGGCTGAAGATTACTTTCCACATCCGCCTCCACCTGGCTCTGTTTCGACCTTTTCTTTTTTGTTCTACACCTTTTGCTAGAAGGAGGACTGCTGGGCAGAGGGTCAGAACAAGATTCTGCTTCTGCCCCTGAGATGCTCCCCATTTAGAGAGGGCGGTGCCAGGGCAAGGGTGACGCGGGACAGGCAGATGAACAGCTGAGCAATTGAATCTGTGGCCAGAGTTACCTGGGTGTTGAGGTGGGGGGTGAGGGGAGGGAAGGAAATTCTGGGCAGAGGCGAAGGGGGCTCAAAGGCCCAGAGACAGGTTGGGAGAATTGCAGGCAGCTAACCCAACCAACCTTCCTGGAAATAGTGATGAGCGTTGCTTCTCTTGAAGAAAAAGGATATAATGACATAATGATTAAACTTCATTTGGTAAAATAACCACGTCACGGCGCTAAGAAAGTTTGGGGAAAGGGCGATGGGGGGAGGAAGGGAGATCCGGAAGCTACTTTAAAACACGATGCTTTAGGCATAAGAATTGTTAAATGGATAAACAGAGCTGAATATTCAATCAAAGCATTTAAGTACTTAATAGATCTTGAAGGAACCAATGGGGGAAGATCTGGATTATTCAAAAAGTAGTGGAAACCTTGCTTATTTGTAAAAGGTTGACAATACCATCTCGCTTGATGCATTAGAACATATTTCAGATGGATTAGCATAGAAGTAAAACACAAAGCCTGTTAAAAGCAGAAGAACATATCAAAACTGAGCTTTCTAAATATTGATACCACATCAATAGAATAAATTATTATGAAAAAGAATGAGATTTCTCAATGAAGTAAAAGAAGCGCTTGAGGATCTAAAGAAACGTTAAAAAACAAAAAGGCAAATGACACACTGGCAAAATATTTTAACACTGTGCTAAAGAGCTAACATCCTTATTGTACAAGCAAACCTTGTAAAATACTAAGAAAAGAGTGCACTGGGGAAATAGGCAGAGACTTGAACAGCTGTGCAGACACCCAGTAAATGTGAAGGAATGTTCAGCTTTAGAGATAGAGAAAGAATGCACAATAAAATGAAAAGATAGCATATTTCACATATCAAAGAGGCGAAGACTTTTTTTCAAAGGGACTTTGGCAAGGCCAGGGCCAACGTGAGCCTGAGGGAGTCACAGTGTTGGCACCGAGCGGCTGCAGGCGCTGCAGGGGGAGACTGCGGGCCGAGTCTGCTGTCACGCTGCCCTTCTGCCTGGGCTGCAGGAATGGGCTGATCCTCAAGGAGGGACAGTGCTGCCTCCATTTCTCCTGTGACACCTGCCCCGACACGCACAATGTCCCCCGCAAGTGTACAGATCGGAAGTATCCAAAGCCCAAAGAAGTGGATGATGTGGTTGGGGGAGCAGGTGCCCGGGAGGGAGACGGTTGACCCCACCACAGAGCCAGGTCCCAAATGGGAACATTCTTGTGCCTATTTCGTGCTGTTTCAGACCCGCTCTGCAGCCCAGCCAATGACCACCTTCTACAAGTGCTGCAATGCCCCGGGTAGATGAGGCTGCTGCAAGTAGGGCCAGGCTGGCCCTGCTGCGACAGTATCTGTTTACCTGTTTCCCCAGAGGGGACTCTCAGCTGGGAGCGAGCACTGTGCATCCTGAAGACCTTCGCTGGCGTGGCAGAAAACTAACCTTTTTAGAGTTGTTGGCCAGGGTGCCAAGAAATGGGTAGCCCCTCTGCCATTCGGTGCGTGAACTCATGAATGTCCACTGGGATTTTGTGTGTGGCGAGGATTACCTACAACTCAGTACACTCCATGTACAGTCCTGTTCGTTCATCTCTTATACTGATTGGGCAATTGACACTCTTTTACCATCAACTGACACTCTTAAATATTTACATTGTTTGCACACTAATAAAGTAAAACTTACTGTTTAGTATATTAGTTCTTCCTAAAAATTTAACTGTTCATTGCAAACTTATTTAATCAAAATGTATTCTGAATATTTAATTAAAGTGAAAAGTTCAATATTGACTTCTTAGTGTTTTAAATGACTTAAGAAGTAGGTGTCAAACCACAAATCATGATTCCAAAGTTAACTACACTGGTTACAGAATGACTAATAATATGGACTTAAATTTCTTTATTATTTCTACTCTTGCTTCTTAGGATTACAGTAAATTTATTAAATGCTAAAAAGAAAAGGAGGGAATCTGGCAACTTGTACCAGGAACCTTGAAAATCTGTTCATTACATTTGATCTCAAATTCCACCATTAGGAATCTATCTGAAGGCTAGAACTTTGAACATAACCACCTCATTTTTTAAAGCAAACTTTTCATAAATGTATGCTAACCATGAAAAACCCACGACATTATAACCGATTCTCTCCTCTTTGATGTCATTTTACAATATTGTACAGAGACAGGGTCTGTGGTCAGATCACTCAGTCACTCATGCTGTGACAACAGCCAAGTTACTTAACCTCTCTGAACCTCCGCTTCTTCATCTTTAAATGATAGTTTGCTGTTTGGTTGGTTCCCTAAGGACTGGTGGGCACTTATAACTACTCAACAGATAGTGGAGGCATTGCCCTCGTCATGCCGTTCCAGCCCCTCCAAATGCCTTTGCTGGTGTGAGCTGAATGCACAAGTCAACCACCAGCATGGTTTAGGAATCTGGCAAGAATAGGAATACAGCAGGAAAGAGAACGATTTTGGGAAATTCTAAGGATTTTGGCTATTGTAGAACAAAAGCATGTGGGCTCTGTGGAGAGCAAACCAGTTCAAATGCTCCCATGACAAAAGGTCACAGAGTCCAGCAGGATTCCTGGGAGTTGGGCATTGATAAGCCTAGACAAAAAGGCAAGCAGTTGGCTACACCAGTTTTCAGGACACATCTGTCTTGAAGAAAACCACTCCTTAAAAATATTGCTTCACTTGAACCTGAAGAAAATTGTCCTGGGGTCCTACCATGGGACTGTCAATAGTGTCTTACTGAGACATCGTTTGTGTCACCGTAAATGTCCACCAGTGTCTCTGTCAGGAAAAACTGGTTGGAGGCTTGGTTCCCAGGACGACTGCTGGGTGGGATGAAGTCCGGCTCCGGCCCAGATTCCCCTTAAAGAAATGGAATCAGCCTTCCTGGAAACTAGGGAACACTGACCGCCCTGTGCCGGGAACCGGGAACTGGGAACCAGGGGGCATCTCTGGCTCCGGCCGGACCAGACGAAAGGGCAGGATGATGGTGATTCAGGCAAAGTCCTGCCCCTGAGACCCGGCCTGTAAAACTTGCAAGCCGGACCCACTGTATCTGCGAATTCCTGGGCTTTGTATTCTCACGGTCCCTTCGGCCTCTGGTCCCTGTCCCTCGTGCTGCCCCCGCTGGACCCATACCAGCCTGGCCAGAAACTCAAACCTTCAGTGATTTTTACAAGTAATTCACCCAGACCAGCGCTTCACCAGTTTAGCTCTCTTCACTCAGGGGCAATTTTGCCTCCTGGGGGACATTGGGCAGCACTGAGGACAATTTGGGGTTGTCACCCTGGGAGGACGGGTGCTAGTGGCAGCTAGTGGGTAAAGCCCAGGGATGCTACAGTGCACAGGACAGGCTCCATGACGAAGAATTATCCGGCCCCAAATGTCAGTAGTGTTGACATGGAGAAACTGCCTTAACTGAAAAGGTGGAGGGTACTGGGCAGGCGACACGGTACAGCGCACGGGTTTCTGCCATTTCTGTGACTTCCTTCTCTTCTCTCCCAATCTCTCTCCTCCCACCCCTACTTCTCAGGACGAAAACAAATTCCCATCCCTGTCTCAGGGTTCACGGTTGAGCAATCGCCGTTTGTAATAGAGAATGCCTTCAGGGTCTCATCCCTCTACCAAGCAGCTTGTCAAATTATTTCTCCCAGACCTAGTGCTGTCCCAGTGAGGGACTCTGGTAAAGGACATTCCCACAGCTGTGGCACGCACGTGTAAAGGAACTGTTTACCTGAGAAACGGAAGAGGCTTAGACCCTCACCAATGCCCACCAGGTCCGAGGGCCGGGGCTGGAGAGGAGGGCGCATGTCGGGTGGCGCGGGCAGGCCAGGAAGGGGGGGAAGCATTGAGATTTCGCCAGCTCTGTAGACTCTTTGGGGAGCAGTTATCGCCAGCACGTGGAGTGGACCGTGGTGCCGGGCAGAAGTAGGGACCCCAGGGCTGCTTGCTTGGCGGACGGTTGCATCAGGCAGAGCAGGTGTGCGTTGCTGTAAACAAGAGTGGGGGTCTCTGGCATGTAGGTGAAGACCACTGCCCAAGGACCTGTGGTGCTGCCTATGTCCTGTCTTCTCTCCCCAACTCCCACCAAGCTCTCTGCCGAAGCTGTTGGACCTCTGACCTAGCAAAACGAAACTAGAGTGAACCTCTTTCCTTGCGTGAAAAACTCAGACGGGGCCCCATCATTCTGACACGTCGCATCTCCACTCCCAACAGGTCATCCCTCTCTCCCTGCAAGGCTAGCTCAGACACAGTGCACAGACACAGAGGACGTTTGCAGACACAGACTCTGCAGTCCTAAAGAAGGGCACCCACAGGAGGAATCCAGAAAATATGCAGAATAAACGACGAAATAAACTCAGTGCAAAAAAAGGAAGGAAGAAAGGAAGAAAAGTTCTGATCTGTGTTCTCAGTGAGACCCAGGAGGACACCGAGCTGGGGAAGCAGGGAGAACATTCCAAGGAAGGGACATCTGAGAGCAGGAGAGGCAGCTGGGAGACGAACAATGTGACTGCCAAATCGCAAACCCCTGTGGGGACACTGGACGCCACAGAAATGGAAATCAGGGACGGAGAACACAGGATTGAGACATTCTCCCAGAGCCCAGAGGAAAAAATCAAAAAGAGATTATGCGGCAAGTTGAATAACAATAAATATTATTCTGAAAGGGGCTGGGGAATGGAAGAGATGAAGTAGAAGCACGAGATTAAACTGCCGTAGCGTGAGGGGAATGAGGGTCTTCCTAGAAAGGATGAACTCGGCCCTTACGAGGAAGGTACAGCATGTCCCTGCAACAGGCAGAAATTGGCCTCTGAACGCAGGACTCAGCACAGAGTGAGGCTAGCCTAGGCCTGGCCCACTCTGGCTGACAGCAACGTTTGCAGAGTGTCCACAGAGCCCACACTTAACCTGCAAGAGTTGTTGAATCTGGGGCTTTAGGAAGACAATGAGAAAGATCTGATGAGAATTACCACAATGAATTAAAGAATAATTTCCACTGTGCGCTCACATTTACTGTTCATAGGTAACTCTGCCCTTCTGATGTAGATGACTATTATGTTAGTTTCCTGGGCATGGGGAGGGGCGGGGAGAAGGGGTAGGGAAGACCCTCAGATTCACGTGGCTGAGAAAATAGTGCTTCTTTTGTCTTGGCCCAGGTTCCTCTGCCTGTGTTCGGGCATGGCTGCATCCCTTCTGCAGGTCCCGTGTTGATCTGAGAGCCACGGTTGTCCTCACCAGTCTCAGTTCCCACTGGTGGCCTTGTTCAGCGTTCTTCAGTGCCGTCTTCTCGCCAGGCCTGTGCTGCACCTGTCTGCCTGTTCCTGTTCCCTTCCGCCCATGCGTGTGCTCTTGGGGCTCTGTCCCGTGTTTGCCGGCTCTAGGGTACAATGTTTAGCTCTTTATAACGTGCATAAAGTATGCCAATGGAAGGAGCCATCTACACTGTTTGGAAAATAAATCCGTAACTGGAATCTGAGGTGCAGATGTACCCCCAGGTGGCAGAGGCCACGGTACTCCCCATGCAACACTCTAAAACACCCTCTCCGCGGCTGCAGCCCAGGGGCGCCCAGTGAGGGACTCACGTCTGCTCTCGGTGGACACAGAAGGGCTGCTCAGTGCTGCCCCTGCAGCCGAGGCTTCACACCAGCCCCCTGAGAACACGCTCCAGGGTGACGGAGGTGGCCCCCTGCTCAAGAGTTCTGAAGTGAACAAATGCGGACCGAGCTGATGGGGAGAGGTCATCCGCAGAAGATGGAAAACGCACTCTGTCCCTGCCTGCTTTTTCGGACCCAGAGAACTCCAGTAGCTTTGAAGTCCTGAGTGAGAAATGAGAAGGACTTGGAAGCCCAAATAATGCTGGAAGGTTTTCAGAAGAAGAGATTATGTAGATAGCATGGAATACCTCCTACTTTTGTTTTTGATGTTGAAGAACAATTTTTATTCTTCTGCACTGTTTATATATATATTTTTAACCAAGCACACATATTCTTTTTCTACATTTTTAAGCAGATTTAAACAAATAAAAATAAAACAAAGAGAGATTGCTGGGCAGGAACAAAATGAGTGCTAAGCTCAGACGAGGAGGCTAGGAGTCCTATAGATCCCCGAGTCTACCGAAGCCCGAGGTGAGTGGCACATTAATGGGGAAGTAGGAGCTGGGCTGGTGAGACCAAGAGAATGTGGGGTGGAGAGAGTTCTGGCCTGAAACCCTGAGATGCCCAAGTGAGCCTGATTTAGCTCACATCGCCTGTCTCCTTACAAGACCACATGCGGCGGTAGGTCACCACAGCGATGTCTGTGGATTCTTCCTCTCTGCTCTTGGTAGTATCCTCCCCCAGTGACTCTGGGTTTGGCCATACGACTTGCTTTGGCCAATGGCATATCAGCAAACACGGTATAAAAAGCTTGAAAGGCGCTTGTGCACTGAGTTTTCCCCTTTGAGAATGTTGTCTCCATCCGAAGAAACCCAGGCTCCCCTGTTAGGGACACGTGACCCAGCTGACAGCCAACACCACCTTCCAGACATGCACGTGAGGTCATATCAGATCACCCACCCCCAGCTGAACTGCCACGTACATGACTTCAGCAGCGCGAGTGACTCTGGGAAAGACCAATGGGGGAACCCCAGCTCAGCCCAGCCCAAACTGCCAACTCATAGAATCCTGAGCAAATAAAAGGGTTATTGTTTCAAGTTCCTAAGGTTCAAGTGATTTACGATGTGACCATATGTCAGAAGTTTTTTTACATTTGCATCCAGCACTTTAATCTGCACGGTGATCAATAAATAAATTCTTCAATAGCTTTTATTTAAAGAGGTTCAGAATAAGAGAATGAAAAATATTATGGAATAGTTAAGAATAGGCATTTAATCTCTCTGTGACTCAAGTTTTTTTTTTCTTCTAGATTAGAGATCTTTTACCACCAGGTTTAGGTGAAAATGGGTGATGTTGGTGAATTCTGTTTTTTTTTTCTCTAATTGCATCAGGAGATCAGAAATGCATTTTCAACATTCAAAGGAGAGAAGTCTCCCCAGTGTCCTCCTTACTGTCTCATCTCCAATAAGATGGTTTGAGGACTTTAGGGAGAAGCCTGGGTGCCCGCTGAACTACTAAAGGGTTCATGTCACAAGAGGCCCAGGCCACTGGGCTGGTCCCTGCTTGGGAGCCTGCCAGAGAGTGCTGGTGTGAGGCACTTGGCAAAGCACATTGCTAGATGCCACCAATGAACTTGCATGTGTCTTCTTCCCTTCCCGTGGAGAGGAAAGGAGGAAAACCATGCCTTATGGATAGAACAGCTACTGAATTTCACGAGAATAAGGAGAGCTTTGTAATTTCAAAATACTGTCTTGGGTAACTCTCAAACAAACGGGCTGTCTTACAGCTCTGTGTTTGCAATTATCCAAGCAATTCACTAATGTCATCAAACTCTGTTAACTAGACCCTCTTTGCTCAGAGTGATGTATTTAATGAACCATTTCTTATCTCTTCTCCATGGAGAAATCAACCTGGTTGCGTTTCAGTTGCCAGGTTTCTCAAAAGTGGGGGACCTATTTGCACCCAAGAAATGCAGTGCATGCACGGACCTGTCTTAACCTTTAAGAAAGGTTAACCTTTTCTTCTTTCCTGTAGCGTTGCCCACAGCAGGAGCAGTGGCAGTAGTCTGAGGTGGTTTATTATGCAGGTGCTGCTTCTAGAAATCTTTCAACAGCTGTTACTATGCCAAGGACAAAGCCCCAAGACAGGTTTCTCTGGGGTACCCTTGAATGGCTTCCCAGATGGAACACCTCTTTAGGGGCATCCTAGGGGGG
Organism: Phyllostomus hastatus; assembly: GCF_019186645.2. Classification (NCBI taxonomy): domain Eukaryota; kingdom Metazoa; phylum Chordata; class Mammalia; order Chiroptera; family Phyllostomidae; genus Phyllostomus; species Phyllostomus hastatus. The sequence continues at coordinate 23,379,437 of NW_025334004.1, read as the reverse complement.
CTGTCTGGGTGTCTGCTCTCAGTGAGCCGAAGAATTTTTGGACACATCACACTTTCCCATGATTGGGCATCAAAAACTTGAGCTTCAGCACCTCTGGAGGTTCAGTATTGAGATGGCCCCTCCATCATGAGTATCTTTGAGTATTATACATCATTTCCAACTATCTAGTTCTTTGATAAGGAGTCAGTCAGAAAAGCTGCCTGTTATGAATAATCCGGTTTTCTAGGTATAGTAAGTGACCATATATAAAGTCTCTGGTCAAGCACATGAGTTTTGTACATAGGTACATATTTACAAAGAAATAAAGTCAAATAAAAAAAGACAAGAAGAAAAAAACTAAATGCAAATACAACAAATTAACCCAACTTTATTAAAAGGAATAATACCACCCTGTGGAATAGGGGTGGGTGGGGGAGGGGGTACCAATTCCAGTAATTTTTGAACATAGCACTTTAACGGTATACCCTCAGTCCCGGAGAAGATAAAAACGAGATTCAATGTCACCAATTAAAAAGAAGAAAAGAAAAAAGAGCTGGTAATGAATCCTGAACTCTTTTTTCAGTAGGTTTGTTTTGTGTGTGTGGTGACAGGGGTGTTTAGAAGTGAGCAAATGGGCGGGTAAATGTGCGAGTGTCTGGGGAGCCAGCGGCCTCACTGTGGAGGGAGCGATGCACACACAGGGAATGGAGGGAATCCAGGAGGAACCGCGTGAGGCTGGTCTGGAATCAGAACTCTGTGAAGCTCATGACTTCTACTCTTAGCCCCCGAGCTTAAGTTTCACTTGCTGATCTCTCGTCCCCATGTCTTGGTCCATCCTGTTCCAGTCACAGAGAATTTCCTTCCCGTCAGTTCAGTGGGTTCGAATCCTACCTCTTCTCCACAAAGTCTTCTATCCTCTCTCTCCATGGAAGGAAGCGATTTCTCCTTCTCTGCACTTTTATAGTTCTGTAACTAAAATTTATTAAACGTACATCCATGTTTACCTTAGAATAACGTTATCTACAGGACTCCTGCCTTACCCACTACAGCACTTTTTGATGAAAGACCAATATCTGATTCTTCTTTGTTTCTCATAGGATGCCAAGAAACTCCACATGGCTTGTTCGATGAAAAAAAGAAGGCATTATTTTAATAAGATGATTTTGCAAAAAATCTGAAAATCTAAATGCACTTGTACAAAAGAGGGAAGGTGTGTCCTGGTGATAAAGCTTTATTGAACAGGCTCACTGTGGATCAAGAGTGTGATGTGGCCTTCAGAAAGCTAGTGAGGTTGTAGGATATATTAGTAGAGGTATGGTACTTAGAACAAGGGAGGCGGTCGGGCCACTCTATTTGGCTTTCAGCGGACTATTGTCTGATATTTGATTTTTTTGGTGCTGTGTTGTGTTCAGATATTTTTGGCCATGGTTTAAGAGCATTGTGAGCAGCATGCATTGTGAGCAGAATGGAATTAATGAGATTATTTGACTGGAACTGAGACTCTTGAGGAGGGTGCACACAAATTGTCTTCAAGTATCTGAAAAGATGCTGTATGAAAGAGGGACCTGATTTATTTCATGAGACCCTGGGCAACAGATACAGCATCAGATTTGATGGAGATTGGCCACAGGGAGGTTTTTGTCCCAACATAAGGAAGGGCTTCCTGACAAATAGAATGATCTAACTTGGAAGAGGTGATTTAAAGACAGGTATTAACTTTCTCTTTGTCAACATTCTGGAAGAGCTGGTCAGCCATGTGGTACTGGGTGGGGTCCAGTGGGATCACTTCTAGATACTTTCCACTCTAGTTTCTTCTGACTGTAAGATGCTCATTAAGAAGACCCAAGAAACACTTAATGAACAAAACAGTGTGTGATTGAATGCTAAACCGTGGTGCATAGCCTGTGCGTACAAGAGGGGCCAGGAAGGAAGCAGTAGCGTCCTTGGACTGGCTTCATGGAGGAGGCGGTAGGATGCAGGGGGGGCGAGGGATGGGACCTTTTGGCTGAAGGTCTAGCCCAAGCAGAGGGAAGGTTTGGGCGCAGCCGTGAGGCAGAGCTGGGAACTCAGGCTGAGAAACGATGCTCTACAGAAATGTGGGGTCAAATTGTGCTTTGAAAGTTTATCAGAGGAATTAAGGCAAAAAAAAAAAATGCCCCTGGATTTGACGCTCTAGTTCTTATTTCTGTCAATCACTTGCTGAGTGACCAGGAGCAAATCACCTTTTCTGGACCTTCACTTCGCCACTGTGCAAATAAGGAGACTGGATGGAATGGTTGAAATTCCTTTCCTCTACAAGGCTCTGCCTCTTGGAGATAAACTGTTGGCTGCCATAGTAGATTCATGAGCAGACGAGGGGTATGAGAGAAGTATTTTAGGAAGATTAATTTAACATTCAGGGCAGATGGAAGGCAGAAAAGAGTGAAGGTAGGAAGAACAGCTGAGAGGCAATTCCAGTGACTGTTTCCCAGAACAATGTCATTCAACTTTAATATTGTTTACCCAAGAGTTTGATGCCATAAGTGTCAGGAAGCATGAAGTTCGGTCCCCCCTGTAAGACAACTTGGTTTCTGGGTCAAATTAATTTCCTGTTCCCTTGAGTAATTAAAAAAAATGCAGTGCTGATACAATCACACAAAACGCTGCAAACAAGGACCTCAGTCTGATGAACATTTCTTTTTCGGATCCTTTCCTGAGAGTAGGTTGAGTGATGGCTTACTTTGCGGAGTGTTTCTCTGTTACTAACAGTCAGCACCACCCACAGAAATCCCGAGACACAGGAACTTTTGCACGTCGTGTTTTCCCCAGCTGTTGGGAGGAGATGGCCTAATCCAAACCTGGCTGACCATAAAGTTAGGAATATTGACCTCTTCTCCCTGTCCTTTTTGTGACAGTTTGCTCTGGTTCTTAAAATAAAATGCTTTCCCTAGCGTGCCGAATGCCCATGGATGCTTCTGGGAGGCGGCGACTCCTTCCCAGGCCTCTGGTTTGCAGCTGGCCAGACTGAGGGGGACGGGAAGTCCTGGCCACCTTACGGTGACTGCAGCTGGCAGGGGCTGCGGGTGAGAGGGAAGGGGACTTTTTGATCGCCATAAGCGGATGCTTCGATGAGCTAGAAACACTAATTAGAGAGCCATGAGGTTGCCGGTCAGTGGCTGGAATGTCTTCAGAGAGTGGCCTGACCGTGATGTTATATGGCGGGTGCTGCCCAGTGACTAGTCGGAGAAGCGCGAGAAGCTGCAGTCTACAAATCTCAGCTCACAGCGGACCCCACACACGAGGGAGTAAATACAAGATGGTCCGAATGAACTGAGGGCAGGGAGAGGCTGGGTGGGCCGCTGGGAACGCCTGTTTGCTGGTTCCTTCTGAAGGGTTATCAGTCACCCCCGAATCCTTCCTCTACCTTTCTTTCTTTTCTGCCTTCCCCCCCCCCCCCGCCCCCGCCTTCATCCATTGCCTACACAGAACACAAGTCTGGGAAAAGGAGAATTTGGGGAAAAAAGAAAAGTGGGGTTGAGGGATGACGAGCCCTTCCAATTCGTTCAATTTCTTGCTTGCATCAAGCCAAGACTTAGTGGGTAACATCAATGTGAGTTGTGGGTTCGTACACTGTTGATCGCTTTGGGCACGATGTACCCTCTTTTTTCTTTTCTTCCTATTGCCAAAGTGTGGTCTGCGTGAACCAGTGCTGGTCTGTGCGGTGTTTTTGTTTTGTATTTGCTATTTTAATACTCCTTGATGAGATAACCACAGAGATTAGGATAAAGCCTTTAAACACTTACATAATGCTTAGGCATTATTATGACAACAAGCACATTTTTATTGTGTTTTACCCCTGTGTTGGATCCCAGTGGATTAGAAACTTAGAAATGGTCCTTTACCACCGGTAGTTTGAGGAGCGCTGCTCGGTGCTCCTTCCCCTTCCTCGACGAAACAGCCCCTCGGGGCCTGTGGCTCGCAGCTCCAGGGAAACACAACTCTGAGGGTCTGACTGTCGGGGCTTCGTCTGACCAGCAGGTGATTTGAGGGTGGTGTTCTGGTCTTTCCTGTGTCAAGGCAGACTCCAGAAAGAGAGCTGCCACATGTCAGCCTTGTTTGGTATCTGCCTAAGTCTCTGGCGGTGGGAGAACAGAAAGACAGTGCGTACTTGTTGAATAAAGCTGTTACGTTGCATTAGTGGTAAGAAAAATGAGAGAAAATGTGCAGGTCAGGGTTTGGCCGCAGCGTGTCGGTGGCCTCCTGCCCCTCCGTGTGTTCCTGCTCTTCCTGTGCCCATCTGCAGGTCACCCTCTGGGGCCACAAACATGGACCGGAAATGGCTCTACTTCTGGACTTAAATATACACCCAAATTTCAAAATAACTGGGATCCGTAAGGAGTATTTAAAGGAAGCTAAACTCTTGGTAGGCAAATCACACGGTCTTGTTTATCTGTTAATTTTCTCTAAATTTTTCTTTTTGGGTGACGGGAGGCAAGTATTCTCGAGTAAATGTATACCCGTGGTACCCACAAGTGGCACAGGACCGATTTCCTTGTGCTGCTGCACAGCAACAGCCCCCAGCAGCCTGGGCAGGAACCGCAGCCCAGGAGAGCTCCCAGGGGCCTCAGCCCTGAGCTGCCCCGGAGCCTCTGATCTCACAGCAGAGGGACTGAGATGCAGGGAGAGTAGGTGACTTGCCTTTCTGGTCATAAATTGTAATCATTTTCAAGGATTTACGATGCAGACACAACTGACTTTGAGCCAGTGTTTGACAGTACACACTCTCGCCACTGAAACGAACTCAGCTGCAAAGGAAAACCTCAAAGATTTGACATTTATTCAGGCCAGAGGTAGCCCAGTACCTCCGTTTGAAGGGTGTGCGTTTCAACCTGAGGGGGAGCTTATCGTGCGAAGCAACGAGCTAAGGGTCAGGAACCTATGACCTGGAGGGCGTACTGGCAGTTATAAAAAGGTTCAAGGCCAACCGGAAATTGTTTGCTGAGTCCATGTTTATTCCGTGTGAATGCAATATACCATGAAGAGTCCTCATACTCTTCAGAGTGGCCCACGTTTGAATCTTTCTGACAGCCCCAGTGCAGTTTCATAGCTGCAGCACTATTGACATGCCTTTGCAATTTTTTAAAAATGTACTACCATTTACACTAAATATTATTTTGTGTTAGTTGCAAGTGTACAACATAGTGGTTAGATGATCATATACTTACAGCGTTTCCCTTGATATTTCCAGTACAATAATATCGACTCCGTTTCCGGTGCTGACTTCACATCCCCATGACTGTTGGTAACCACGAACCGTACTTCTCATCCCTTCGCCGTTTCCACCCAGTCTAGGACGGGGCAGCTCTTTGTTGAGGGGCCTGTTCCGTGCATCGCAGGATGGTTAGCAGATCTCTGGCCTTACCCACTAGATGCCTGTCCCACGCCCCCCGTTGTGACAACTGAAAATATCTACAGACGTTGCCAAATGTCCCTTGAGGGCAAACCCGCACCTGGTTGAGAACCACCGCTGCTGTGGGAAGGCTACTTAGAGTCGTGGTCGAGTTAAAAACTTACTGGTGGGCTCGACATCATTAGTCTTTAGGGAAACGCAAACCAAAGCCACAGCGAGATATGGCCTCACACCTAAAGCATGGTTGCGATGGAAAAAAAAGGTGACAATACCAAGTGCTGACGGGGAAGCAGAGAAACTGGAAGTCTTATATGCGGCTGGGAGAGATGCAAAATAGTCCAGCTACTTTGGAAAGCAGTTTGGCAGAGTCTTCTAAAATTAAAAATACACTAATTATACGACCCGGCAGTACGGCCCACAAGTATTTAGGCGAGTGAATAAAAACCTGTGTGGGAATGTTTATAGAAGCTTTAATTAATAGTAATTGTCAAAAAAGCAGAAACCCAAATGTCCTTCAACTTTTAAGTCTGGATAAATACTTTCTCTGGCACATCTATACACCGGAGCACTACTCAGCAACAATAAATAATAAACTACTGATACACGCAACCACGTGGGTGAATCTCAAATACATTGTGCTGAGTGAAGGAAGCCAGATTCAAAGGCTACAGGGCAGGTGAGACCATGGACAGGACATCCTGGGAAAGGTAACCACGTCCCTACAGAAAATAGGCTCGTGGTTGCTAGAAGCTGGAGGTGAGGGAGGAGGGTCGCCTACAAAGGGCGCAGGGGGACTTTGGAGGTGATGAAACTCTTTGATCTCTTGATTGTGGTTGTGGTTACACAGCTGTGTGCATTTGTCAACACTCGCAGGACTGTCGGCTCACAGGGTGTATTTTCCTGTAGGCAATACATAGGACTACCGTGTGTATTAATTTTAACACGTGAAGAAAGTGAGCCAGTGTTATGAGTATTAAGTAGGCAAAAAAAAAAAAAAGCAACAGCAGAAACAACAACAGAGATCTCGATTTTTTCCAAACCAAAAACCTCACACTGTTCTTAGTAAAACTGGCTAGAAGACAAACATTCATTTTGTTTCCATAGCAAAGGCCCACGTTGTGATTTGATACTCCCCCTCCCGGGTGCACCAAATGGCCCAGACTTTATATACATACCGAAAGGAGGCCGTTCTTGCCTTGCAGGTAAAACAAACCTTCGGCATTAAGCTCTTCCTTAGGAACTAGCCTTGGATAGGCCAGGTGGGGCTCCTTTCAGTCCAAGTCTTTGTTCACGCTTCTCCTGAAAACATCCAATGCCCTTCAGTCTCCTAATCTCAACCCTGCCATTTCCCACCTCGTCACTGAAGTCATTTTTAAAGTACCCGAGGCTGTGCTCTTCTCTCCCTTTTCTGAACTCCTGCAGTATTTACTGCAGGCATCCTTGAGCAGACACGTTCCACCTCGTCCTCCTTAAGCCTGCTTATTTTTTAATTTTATGCAAAAATATGCATGTCTTGTAGTCACACGCTCTTAGAAACGTCTCTGGGGTGGGAACTGCCCCTTGCATTTCTTTGTATCATAGGGGTCTCGCACAGGGTGGGTGTTTGAGAAGGGGTTCCTGATGGCGAGGAACGTGATAGTATGAGGGCACTGGGCGGTCCAGTCCCTTTATGGTTCGAGCCTATGCTTTCGCCTACAGTGTTTAAAAAGGCTACATTTGGGTGGAAGAGGAGTGGAACGTGGATCTAGAAGGACAGAAGGAGAATATCCATCATTCCTCCCAATCACCTCAGAAAGTGTGAGGAAGTTATGTAGATGAGAAATCAAGAATGATCATTGCTAAGTGTACTCGCCTTGAAATAGGAGAGTGTGTTTCAGGCCCCACTAAGTCATCTTTAGGGCTGGGCGTACAGCTCCCCGGAGGGAATATTTTAGCCTGCATCCCCTACCGAGCTGCCAAGAATAATGATTTGAGGTGTGACACTAAGGGCTTCTCCCAGAAGTCTGTCCTCAAGGTCAAGGGGACCATCTGGGACTGAAAGGAGAGATCCCCGACAGGCAGGAAGGGCTGAGCGAGGCGGAGCTCACTGGGGGACCGATGGCATCTGGTCCCTGGTTTGAATCTCTTCCCCTTATCCTCACTGTTCTCCATTTCATTTTTAAAACACGAATGCAGAGAAAACATTAGTAAAACAAACTGTAATGAGAAGTTGCAATAAAAGATGACCTGCAAAAAATGTTTTCAGCGTAGTAAAAAATGGCAGTCCTCCAAGGGTCAAGAGAAGGCCGTCTGCCAAAGTGAAAAGCCTAGAAGAAAACAAGAGACCTCGGGTATTAAAGCAAGAAATCAAGAAGGATTCTTTTCTGGAGAAACTTATAGAGGGCCAGGTAAAAGTCCAGTCAAGACCTAGCAGTGACGCCCTGTCTGGGTGGCTCAGTTGGTTAGAGCATCATCCTGATATGCCAAGGTTGAGGGTTTGATCCCCAGTCACAGCACATTCAAGAATCAACAAATGAGACAAATGAGTATATATATGAGTGGATCTCTCTCTTTCTCTCTCTCTCTCTCTCACATGCACGCACGCACACACACACACACACTAAAAGACCAAAAAGCCCTAGCAGAAGGCTTGGTCCAAAGCTCGCCTTGCCCTTTGGTTTCGGCCCCAGGTGTGCATCTGAGCCTGGAAGTACGCACAGAGGTTGCATTCAGGTGCTTTGCCTGCAAGCCAAAGATCAGCAAAGCTCAGCTGAAAGTGTCCTCAGCCCTCTCCCACTCTTCCCAAGCTCCTGTGCTCCTAGCTAGGGCAGATCAAGTCCACCAGAAACCATGCAAACACAGGACAGACCCTCCATGTTTCCAATGGGCAGTGTGTGTTGTCTTTTCTGACTTCCACTAAACCCCCCATGGCCTGGGTCAGAAGTTGGGGGATCAAATAAAAAGATTACAGAAGGAATTGCAGAATGTTACCTAGAAGGCCAGTTTAAAGTTCAACACCTATAAACATTTATTTTATGCCTGTTTCTTCTGGTATAATTCCACAGAAGTCAAGTGTATCAAAACACAGGGCCCGTCTTTCCTCCAAAGTGGAAGACGTGCTGAAGATGTTTTCTTGGAGCAAGATGGGGTAAGTCTGTCCTCTTGAGTTCCGACTCTCACCACATTTGAAAACAACCAAGTGACGTATTGGAACCCAAGTTCGTAGACCCCACATTTACTGCTTCCTAATAGATAATGTGGAAGGATTGTGGCTTCAGAGTACATGTTTTGGAAATTATGGAAATAAGTATATTTATACAATGGATTCTGAAAACCTTTTAAAAACAAACTCCCGTGTTTAAATCATGGATCTTCAGGCTGTGAAAAAGTTGTTATGCTCTAGTATGTCAGTTTCCATTCACCAGTGTGAGGTCTTAAAAAAATATTGCCTCGCAATGAAATAATGAGAGAAAGCCACACACACACTAGTAAGATTAAATGAGCCCTCCCTCTAGACTACTACCCTGCATAATTTAAGAGATGGAAAAAGAATCTCTCTCAGTGTAGGGAAATTATAAACTATGACGGCATGAGGATAGAAAACTGAAACAAGCCCTAACGTAAGTAAGCTGGAGCTCTATAAAAAGGGAAGAACCTAAGTATTTACTTTCTTCTACCTCAATAAACTTTGTGGGATGAGGGCCGGAAGCATTTGATTCTCGGTGGGGAAAAAGTACTTTCATCTTCAAAGCACTTTCATCGGAATAAAAGAGCTCCATGAAGTAAAAACGACAGTTTTTACTAGGCTGATGAGGACCCATTGCAATTTGTAAAAAAAATGGTGTGTTTTTTTATTTGATAGGTCACAGGTCTTCAGGATACCCTTAAAGGGGCAGCTGAGTGCTTTTAATGTCTTTCTTTCATCCGTAATGATCATTGCTTTAATCTTTCATTATCTATTAGAAACACTTTCCCTGTGGGAATTGTCTTTTTTTTCCCCAATAATTTCTTTAAACTAAGTGGTCGTGGAGACTTTGTGAGCTGTAGGATGCCAGATCTCAAAACGTATTGGCTGTAGGGATGGGACTCGTCAAGGAATCTGCCTGAAGGACCCATGGACATGGGCAGCAGGGTGGCGGTGGACCGTGGGAGTGGGGTGAGGGGTGGGCTGGGTGGAGGAGGGCAAAAGGGGAAAAATTGGGACAACTGTAATAGAATAACAATAAAATATTTAATTAAAACATATTGGCTGGAAAATAGCAAACTGCAGGTTAATACCTACAATCCGATGCCTGTAACGTTTTAGCAGGAACAGATCTGTGATGTGTCTACGTGCTTCCATGTGGCACAGGCAGAAAAGCTTGGGGAGGGTGCATGCTAAACTCCCGACAGAGGTTGCCTCTGGGGAGGGAAAGGGGACGATGATCCCGGGCAGGAAACCAAAGAGCTTCCACTTCTTCTTTATTTTTAAAAGATCTTGAACTATGGCCAAATGTTAACATTGACCAATTCTAGTAGGTGGTGGTATAGGTAGATATCCATTCCCAATTACTTTGATGTTTCTACTCTTTTAAATTTCTGTTTAATGAAACGTAACATTTTAAGCAAAAGGAAAACCCCAAAGAGCTCAATGGATGTGCTGAAGCAGCTGTTATCATTGGAGGGAAATAAGTCTAAACGGAAACAATAGAAAATCACATCGGACCGTTTGTGTAAGGTCCTTCTGTTGAATCCTTGGGTGAGGATGAGTCAGACTTCTCCAGCAGAACTGCCGGTGCTGCTGTTGATGCCTCCTGGGCGCCGCCCCATGGGCCAGGTTTCCCCTTGTATTGCTGTTGTGCCCCCTCTTCTCTCGACAGCCCCCCCTCGTGATTTCTGTGTAATCGTAGTCAAAAATATTGTACTGCACTACCACCCAAGACTGGAGCATGCAGACTAAATATAGCGTCGGGGGGCGGTTACAAGTAAGGGTCTATCCTATTCGGTCAATTTAGCTGGATTTAGCTGAACTTGCTAATTAGGCCTCTATTCTTTTAAAAAAAATGTATTGTTACCATTTAGTCCTCTCATGCCCCCCTCCCCGCCGCAGTCACCACACTGTTGTCCATGTCCATGAGTCCTTTTCCCTAGGCCTTTATTCCGACATTGAATTTCTCCCTCCTGCTCCCGTCTGCAGTCTAAGCGAGGACTCGCTCAGCTCTCCTGGTCGCTGCACAGGCGAGAGCCCCTGCCTGGCGAGATCCTAGCCCCAGCGGTTATCACACACTCTGGTCTCCCACTCACAGCCATCTGACTGCATTCAGCCTCCCGAGTTCTGAGCACCAGTCTCTCAGCTGCTGCTCCCGGTTTTGAAGCTTGCATCCCATTGTGCCTGAGTTAGTTCATGTATTTAACTGGAAACGACTCATCCTATCTCACGGGTATCTGGCAGAGGGGTTTTTCGAGTCTTCACATATTTCAGGGGAGGTTTACAATAAAACAACAAATACGTTGGAAATTTCAAAAGTCTAGACTTTTCTAGAGAGAAAAAGAAAATAGAAATACAGAGGATTAGATACCTGAGGCTATTGGGTGGCCAAAAAAAATCAATTTTAATCTCTTTTTTAAAAGTTACTTTTCCAGCCCAGGCTGGCGTAGCTCAGTGGATTGAGCGGGGGCTGTGAACCAAAGTGTCGCGGGTTCAATTCCCAGCCAGGGTACATGCCTGGATTGCAGGCCATGACCCCCAGCAACTGCACATTGATGTTTCTCTCTCTCTTTCTCCCTCCCTTCCCTCTCTAAAAATAAATAAATAAAAATCTTTTTTTAAAAAAGCTACTTTTCCCCTACTTCTTTCCTGGGTTTGTCCAAGTATTTTAGTCGTGTGACATGATCATAGAGTATAGAGCAGTGTAGGCATTGGGCCCCAAACTCTCCTCACAGAGCCTCTGGGTCTCAGTCCCCTCATAGAGAAGACGAAAATGACAATGCAGACATTGTTCTTTAAATATAAAATTTGTTTTTAAAAAGTCTCAGCTCCTCACAGCCTATCAAACCAAGCACCCAGAATTATCCACCTACCCAGCAACAGTAGTCACCAATCAGAAGAAATTCTGGTGCCACAGGGACGCGCAAAATCTCTGACTCTGGGACCTCAGTTCAGCTGCTCTGGGAAACTTCTTTTGAAATGAACTTTTCAAGCATGAGATTGGTGTTTGGACTGGATGACGGTGAAAGTCCTTTCGACGCTGGGAGCCCATGATTCTATGAATATAAATTGTTTGCTAGAAAGGAATTAACATGTCCGGTTAAATTTGCACCCGTTTATACAGAGTCACCAGACTTGACAGAAGTCCCAGCTAGTTTACTGACTTGTTTAAGAAAAAAGAAAGGAAGAAACAGGTCTTGCAGCAACAGGGCTGGATTGCTTCGTGGACAAACTTCTCTGCAGCATGGCACACCGCAAAAGGCGTTGAGGAGGCCCCTGCGCACGGGCCCCTCCCAGCAGCGCTTGTCTCCTCTTCTTCCAAGTCTGACACTGGCCGTGCAGTTTGTGAAGTGTCTTCTCTTCGGGGATCTCGGGAATCCTCTCTGGGGTGTCAGGGCAGATGCATTTTAGGGGAGGGGAGCTGCCATCACTGGAGTTCCTGCAGTAAAGCCCTGGGAACTGTGTGGTCCAGACAGTGCATTTTCAAAATGACATTTAAGGAGCAAGTAGGTAATGAGAAAACAATTCTTATTTGCAATGAAAGCTACTGCTTGTGGCCTTGATGACTGCAGTTCTCACTAGATAGTTCAAAGACATTCAAGTGAGGTTAAAATAAGACGATCAACTAAATGCCAGAAAGAAAATCCTGGCTGATGTCTTGGGACTGATGTTATTGTTTCCCATAGAAATTCATGGACGTTGAGTTGATTTTTCACCAAGAAAATAGTAGCTCACTCTATATTCTAGGTGTGTATTCAAAACAGGATTATACAAGAGAATTTGAGCAATTGGATCACATGCTGCACATTTTAACACTTGATTGCATATGGTATGTTTTCCTTTCATTATTCTTTTGAGTGCAATCAGACTAACTTTTTGGAGGTGTTTTTGTACTTCAGTATTTAGCACAGGCATATAGATAGGCCACCCTTAACAACTGGCTTTTCAGAAATGCTTTATGTTCATTTCTGGTGATTGTCAATTAGCCAGGACGCTACTCTCCTCCCACCAGGTGGTTGTTGATGACACGGAATCCTGTGTACCAGGTGCAGCTATTTAAGGTCTCACGCTCAATTGAATCCAACAGCTTACTGTGTCCTGGGGTCCTAAATCAGGGGAAATCATGAGAAAATGCTGGGGCAGTTAAGATCATGGAAGTGAGTTACATTGGGTACGGCTCAGAAAGAAAAGCACATAACCCATCACGTATGAGAAAAAATAAAGTCATGGCCTGAAAAGGAAACTGGGTGAAAACAGAAGACACCACTAAGGTTTAAAATGTGATCTTCAATCAACATATGCAGATGGACCCTTAGAGCTTGCACATTTGCACGTCCTGAGTATCTATAGTTACTGGGGACATCATGGCATAGTGTTGACCAGGGAGAACGGGGCCACTGACTGAACTGCAACCTTCCTTCTCCAGCTCCAGGCTGATCTGGAAAGTTACTCTCCTGACCTGGACCCAAGCTGCCACCACCCATCCGACAAAGCGTGGTGAGGATCAGAGAGTCTTGCGGGGGAGGGGGTTCTCCCACTTCAGTATCCGGAAAAGGGCATTCACGTCCTAGGTAGGGGACAGTCTGGAGCATTACACGTGAGTGGATAACAGCGGGGCTCTGAAGGAGAGTGCTGGGACTCCTAAAGCCGTTTCCCTGCTCTGTATTCAGGGGCAAGTTATTTGACCTTCCTAAGCCTCGGTTTTCTCATCGGTAAAATGCGGATAGTACAGTACTGGTCTCTCAGGGTTCTCTCGGGTCCAGTGATGTAATCCGTAAGAGCATCTGGCAGAGCTGCTAGAGCGCCAAGGAAAATAAGAAGTGCAACAAAAACTAGCTGTCTTTTCAAAGCATTCTCCTATGTCATGCGTCATTTCTGAGATATCCTATTTTTGCTATTCCTACTCTAGGACAGGTCCAAAACGAGAGAGAGAGAGAGAGAGAGAGAGAGAAAGGGAGAGAGAGAGAGATGGGGTGGGGGGGGAGACAGGGAGAGAGTGCGAGCATAGCTATAGCTATTAACGTGAACGGGTTGCCCACAGGGGTGGAGCTCCTGTGGGTCAGAACTGCTTCTGCTGAGGCCACGACTCTCCATTTCCTGGCGACTTGCCACAGACTCCAACCCTGTCTTCCTCAGCGGAGGTGGAGTCATGAATTTGGATGCAATTAACATCTCCGGCTGTCACTCGCTTTTCCTATTGTTTATGGTATTCTCTTGTCTAATGACTACGTGCCCGGGACGCCTATTTTTACCAAACATTTAAGGCCTGACAGATGACAGCTCTTGGGTTATATAATTGTTCACTGAAAATCAGATTCTCAACAGGTAGCTGTTAAAAGCCGAGGGGAGACTGCCTTGTTAGGGGGGGTCACCCGATAATAGTGATTATTTTGACAAAGCTGGACAATGGTCTGACGGAGGGGAACAGAAAATGTCCGGTCAACCCCAGTGCTCTCAGGCACAGGAACTGAAAGAGCCGTACACTGTGCAACGGACCGACCATGGTGGTGCCAGCACTCCTCCCGCACCCTGCCCGCACCCTGTTCCGAAACCCAGCGACCTTCTTGGAAGTGGGTGGATTTACCAGCTATTTCTGGCAGCAGGCCCGGTTCTCAGGCTCTTTATTCTACCGGGGGCACTTCTAAAGTAAGAAATATGTTGTCTGCCTGATACCAAAGGCATTCTTGCAGTGATGTGGAGGACAGTCCTGCCGACGGGACAGCAAACTGAAACTACAAAGAAGAGAGCTTAATCTTCGCCTAGCTGTTCTCGGGCGCCTCGCCTAGCTGTTCTTGGGCGCCTCGCCTAGCTGTTCTCAGGCGCCTCGCCTAGCTGTTCTTGGGCGCCTCACCTAGCTCGAGGCTGATGTACCACCTTTTCCTAGAATGAGGAAGGACACACACATTGTGAGTAGTACACACACATCATGCATATGCATGATATGCCTGTATATTTCAGAACACCGGAACCTATACTCTACTCACCTGTTATTATATAATGTAGGAATTGGCTATAAGGAAGAAATGTTTGTCCCTGAAGACACAGGAAATACTGTTATTTGAAAAAAGCCTAAGGAAAACCATAACAATTATTTGTCCCTTCCCTGCTATTATTTTCTTACTTGTTTTGTTGCACTTTGACTATTAATTTATCCTCAGAGGTAGGCCAAAATTCCCATATCTCTGTGTCTAGCCCAATGCTGGACCACAAATCTATTTTCTTAGCTGTGTGGTGGGCATCTGTCTCTGGTCGTCCACATCAAATTCGAGAACCTCAAACCACACATGTGACTCTGTGTACTTGAACTTCCCCCCGACCAAACCTGCTACTAGTTTTGCCTGCCTTTCTGCAATGTATGGGCTTCTCTCCTCATCTTGCCTCACTCAGCTAGTCTCCCTGCTCCGTTTCTTCTTCCTCCGTTCCTCCATCAGTCCATCCTGCCTGTTCTCGGGGAGGGCGTGTGATGGAACCAAGTGTGACTCGGTTGTTCTTGTACTAAAAACCTTCAGGGACTCTCTCTGCCCTTCAGAATGAGCTCCAGAATTCCTTCTCGCTAAGATGTACGAACTCCTTCCCGACCTAGCTCTTGCCGTGTGTCAGGCACCTTGACCCCCTGGGCGGGCCTGGCAGCCTTCTGCTCCAGCCGCGCGCGTGTCCTGCCGTCTTTGAAACCCAGCCTGTTCTCTCTTGCCTTCGTGCCTTTGGAAGGTTCTCTCCTCTGCCTGGAATGCCCTTTTCATCTTGGCAAAAGTTACTCATCGGCCAGGTGCCAGCTTACTGGCCACCTTGTAAGTGACGCTCTCCCTGACTGTCCCAGCCCATTTCAGAATCTGTTCCCTCTTTGGGGATCTCATGGTAAACCCCAAAGAATTCATTTAGAGACTTGCACTGGCTGCTTCCTCCACCAGGCTGTGAGCTCTCGGGGCGTGGGTTGTCTGCTGTGTGTTCCCATGACCTAAGGTGCCATCTGTCTTCTAGTGGAGATAAAATGTTATCAGGATAGAAAAATATCAATTAGCCAATCAACTTCGATCTCTTTAAAACTCCTTAGAGCCCTGGCCAGGGTGGCTCAGTTGGTTGGAGCATAATCCCATAACTACCCAAAGGTGGCAGGTTGGGTTCCTGGGCAGGGTACATTGCCTGGGTTGTCGGTTTGGTCCGCAGTCAGGGTGATTACGAGGGGCAACCAACTGATATTTCTCTTTTTCCCTCTCTCCTTCCCTTCCCCTCTCTCTAAAATTAATAAGCATGTCCTCGGGTAAGGATTTCAAAAATAAATAAATAAAATTCCTAAAATTACCAGGTTCACCTCCAAGGAGGAACCAAACTTTCAGAAACACATTCATGGTTCAAAGTAGGGTTGTTCCAGTTAATCACAACTAGAAAAAAAATCTTAGCTATTATACCCCGTTCAACCAGCAGCCTTTGTAAATTTAACACTCATGATTAAGAGACATAAAATTACTCCTCCAAACTCACGTGGGGCCACAGAAAGCATTAGAATCCATGCTGGTCTTAATTGCTAGTTCAGGGTCCTTTTTGCCTCCATTGGGAACATCCAGAACAGGAATTACTTGTAATACTCTTGTGTCATGGATTTAACCTGCCCTATGGATGTGGGCAACCCTACAGGTCAAACTGCTAGTTCATATAAATAAATATGGAAACAAAAACTGTTGTACTGGACCCCTAGGCAGTACATCAGGTTGAAAGCGAGCAGCTAAAAACGTCAGCAGCTCTGCCGAGGAGGGGTGCCGGATATCTTAGAAAAGGAGGAGAAGCAGGTAGTGAGACAGATTTGCAGCATGCTCGGGTTGAGATCATTGAACCGAACTTTGGGCTGCCTTTTTAAAAACTGCAAGAACCCTTTGGGTTTAAACTCTGCCTGGGAGGCCCCTGTGGCCAGCCTGCCCCTCGGGATTCCGTGCTCTTCCTCTGAGCAGGCCAGGCTCTGGGGGTCTCACAGCCTTCTGAGAGCCACACCCAGATCCTCCCAAAAGATAAGGGACAAGCAAAGATGAAACAAGACAATTTCATCTTCGCCCAACCTTGAAAAAAGCCATTGTATTAGAATTTGAGAGTATACATTTATTAATTTGCCAGATTAGCTGGAGGTGTACTAAGGGTTAAGCCCTGTCACTCCCACTTCGCAGATGAGGAAGTGAGGCTTGACGAGGTGAATCATTGGCCACGGGCCACAGATCAAGTGACAGAAACCCTGGAACCCAGGGCTGAGAGCATCGTAGCCACTCTGCCCTGCTGCTCCACGCACAGTGGTAGAAAGAAACACTTGGGACTTTTCATTGTGGCTGAATTAATTTGCCTGTGCCAGAGAAGTGGAACCCAGTCTCATCATGAGTGGTAGGGAGGGTTTTCTGGAACGCAAGGCAGAGAGTTGGTTCCAGCTCTGGCTGAGATCTAGGAGCAAATTTTCAGTGGGCATTTTGGTGAGACTTTGAGGGAAAGTACAGGGTTTATGAGGTGTGGCCACTGAGTTCTGTACTCGACATACAGCCATAGCACCTCTGAGAAGGACAACCCCCTATACCGGACACTACAGAGCTCCATGCACTTGAGACAGCCCATGTCAACGTGACTTAGTTGTTTGTTCCAGGAACCCTTCCCTCAGGAGCGACAAGACTGTAAACCAATACATAACTACACGGCTCGCTTTATAAAATCCCTGCAGATCAGTTTACCTGAGGCGAGAGGCAAACGGCTTGCTGGCTAAACAACAGCTGGCCTGTTAAGACTTGCTCCAAGACCCGAGCCCTGCTGCGCCCACTGATCCTACACTCTTGTGCTCCACGCTCTGCCCCATGTCAGTCAGTGCCGCCTTGAATGATGGGCCACCCATCACCTGTGACCAGCTCTTAAAACCCTTAAGGATCCATTTTGACTTCTCCTTCTGAGACACTGCTAAGTAAGTTCTAACACATCGGGCTTTGCCGCATCAAGTGGCCAGGTGACCTTTTTGGGAATACAGTACTAGGGACTTTCCGTCCCATTGTATCGATGTGGAAACGGAGGTTCAGCGATCAAGCAACTGCCCTGTTCAGCAACACAAACCAGTAAATCTGGCAGAACCACATTCAGATCTGGAGGTCTGCTCTCCGAGAGCAGGTTGCCATGGTAGCCTCAGCTTTCTCAGCTGTAAAATGAGGGAACCGCATTGGCTCCCGAAGACTAAGATTCTTCCTTGCTTGCTTATAACTTCGATAAAAATAAATTTAACTATTTTTGAAGCCAGAATAAATTTTCTTCTCTTCCTCTTTTGCTGAAATATTTCCCCAACTTTTGTTTTATGTGTTTTTTGTCTCTCTGAATAAATTGTAAGCCTAGTAGAAAAAAAAAATCCTATCATATATTTTATTGTGGTAAATGACATAAAACAAACCATTTTAACCATGTTAAAGTGCGTAATTCACTGGAATTCCGTACATTCCAAAAGCTTTTGCAATGGTCACCACTCTCCAGTTCCAGAACAAGGGCATCATCCCAAAAGGCAACCTCATTTCCATGAAGCGTTCTCCATCACCCCCTCCTCCCAGCCCCTGGCAACCAACGTTCTGTATCCTGTCTACAGATTTACCTGTTCTGGATATTTCATGTAATGAAATCATGTCACACCTGTCTCTTATGTCTGTGTATTTCCCCTTAGCACGATGTTGTCAAGGTCCCTTCAGATTTTGTGTTTTGTAACATTCGTGGTGTATGTTTGACAAGCCAAATACATGAATTACTACGGCTGGGAGTGTTTCTCGTGCGAGGAGAGGAGAAGTGGTCCTCAAGGGTAACAATGTGAAGGGAAACCCTCCACATCCCTTGGCCACTTGACCTAAGGAGAGCTCTCCATCACTTTCCCCCGGGCCCTGGGCTGAGCCTGACGACCAGTGTGTGCAGGAAGGGCGAGGCGCCGGTCATCCGGCTTTGCGGGGCCTTCGCTGGCCCACCTGGCCTTTTCCTTGCGTGGGGCACCCGCCCCGCTCTCCCCCCTACACACACACACACCCATATCTGTGAAAACATTGTGGCCGCTGTCAGGTGAAGTGGAGCAACAGGTGAGGGCTCAGCTGGGGTCCAGCGTGCCCTCAGGACGGTGCATGCCCAATTTCACCAGATTCAATGGAGAGAGCCTGCAGGCGGTTTGTCTGTCCATGCCCAGTGGGAGCTGCCGCTCTCTTCTCATGCGAACCAAAGTCGGCCTTTCCCCGGTGATGGTGGAGCTCACGCACGCCCCTGAGGCTGTGTCAGGCCAGCCGCCATGCTGGTGGGTGAATCTCTCAGAGCTACTTAGATTGAAAAGGGCACTCTTCACGGACCCTTCAGATAAGTGCCCAGAGGAAGCATCTACTACAACACACCCAGAATCCTCTCCTGTCTGGCTCCAAAAAACATCAAAGAAAAGAAAGGCCGCGCCTGATACTGACAAATCTGAATCACGGTTTTGATGCCAGAGACGAATATCAATCTTTTCTCCAGTGACAGCGTCACACTTAGAAAATTCGCTTCGTCATTTCTTTTCCCAGTTTATGTCAAATTGAAAACTGATGCTTGATGCATGTACTAGTGGGAAGTTTTATGTCTTTTCCTCAGAGGATTTTTTTTTCTCCCAGCCCCCCTGGCCCCGAGTTATGGGATGTAAAAGTACAAAAAGAAGAGCCAAAAAATGTCACTACGTTTCCTCCAGTCAACCGTTAAGATAAATACAAAAGGTCACAAGGAGTTCAGAAATGTTTATCATATAAATACTGCATAGGAAATCATAAGTTGAGATAAATGTCACAGAAGCCGCGGAAACATATGACCACAATCAATTTATCAGGCCTTAAAATACAGAAGCTCTCCAGGGTACTAAAATTGCTGTGAAATGATAAAACATTAGCTTTTCTTTTTTTTTCAAATATGGCAGTGTCTAAGGCAGGAGTGTCGAACCAGGGGTCACTACACCCCTTGAAAATGACTGTGGACATCCTTCATGTATGTGCATCTTTCTGGAGTGAAGACCATGATATTTTTCTTTCTCCCTCTGTTGTCTTTTGTAATCTTCCTGGGTTGGTGGCCCAAGAATAAGAAGATTCTTCGCTCTAAGATGTGGTTGGGCAGCAGTGATTTTAAAGGCCTAATCCTGAGATTCTCTGAAATCAGCCATGTATCCATCAAGGAGATTTTCTTAGCTGATCTATTGCCCCTGACAAGCAACAGACTGGCTGGATGAGAGACTGGCTCTTGTGGATTGTTTCCAAAACTATTGCCCACCAATTACTATCACGTCTTTGGCCCATTGTTAATGTCAACTACCAGCATGCAGCTTAGATATTCCAAAATCTCCCTGCAATTGCCACTGATTTAAACAGTGTGTACTCCCCATTTTACAGTATTTATTGAATAATATTATTTGTGCATTAGTGGAGGGAACATGTTTTGTAGGCTTAAAATGTGTTTCCTTGTCTGTCCTAAACAGTAGATGACACCGTACAAGGGAACATTCTGTCAGGTCCACAGCCTCTCATCCTCAACGCCCAAATCCAGAAGGCTCTGAAGATAGAGTTTTTCCATAACCCGTGTGAGAGTAAACGTGACCCGACGTGAACTCATTTGGCAGCAAAACCTTTCCTGCACGGTGTGAGGCTATTTATAGTCGTTTTTTATCCACTCAGTACAAATAATCATATATTTCACTGCAGAGGCATTAATGTTTGATTATGGAATGCGACTTGAATCCTATTTAGGGTGTTGCCTTCCTAAAACCCCCCCCAAATTCTGAGTTCCAAAATACAACCAGCTCCACAGGGCCTCAGATACAAAGCTACGGGCCTATGCCATCCCTTTAGTGCATATATACATAATATAGTATAATATTTACTTGGACATTTTCAATACGTGGGTATGTGGGTTTATGTGTATGGGTCTGTGGTCACTCTTAAAATGCGTTCCTCATCTCTCCAAACTGCACTGAGATACAGTAAGTTATTTCTGATGTCTCATAAATGCACTTTAAAAAGCACTTGTTCTCTCTCTCTCTACCAATGCTTTGACAGTGCAGGTGGAGAAAATGTAAGCAAGGGAGGCTGCATGCCTGCGAGGACTGTGTCAGTCTTGTTCTGGACTCTATAGAACAGTGCAGAACTCAGCAACACGCACCGAGAGTTCAAACTCATCTGATGCACAAATCAGAGAAAGAACCATTTGAATGGCTAGCTAGACATATGTTCAACATATTTAAGGAAAAACACCATATTATTAAGTGAAATAGAAAATGATGCTATTTCTGTTACCAAGATCAACAGAAATTCCGGGGTCCCCGTAATGTAGAAACAGAACCAAGGGCTTTTCCATGGGGAACATGCTTTCCTTTCAGTGTTGTGGGGAAGACACCAAAATTCCCTCCCCACTCCCGCCCTCCGTGAACTCAGCAGTAATGGGTGAGAACAGAGCTTGCCTTCCTCCTAAAGAGACAGCCAGGTCAGCGAGACTTGGCTGTGACCTGCTCCGGTGCCCTGGCTTCTGCAATAAAAAGGATGCATTTGTTGGGGGTGGGGCAGTGGCCATCGGGGACAGAAACAGGAGAGACGGAGACAAACGCTGGCAGTGCCCGCCCAAGCCCTACTTAGGGAAGAAAGGGGAGTAGATCTTAAAGCCAGCAGACTCCCAGCATTCCAGCCCATGGGAGAAATGGTTGCATCGATAAATCTTAGCCTGATGTCCTTAATGTTAAGTTCTGCAGCCAGCTTCTCTTGGTCTGACCCTATGCTCACTAAGCAACCTTTTGATTATAACTCTTTTCCCTGGGTGTAGAGAGAGAATACCTGATCTTGCTCAAGGGGGTGTAATAGGCCTTGTGACAGCTACGTTGTAAAATTATTAAACTGGCTTTCTGATGTTATATATTGGTCTCAGGAGCTGACCCAGGGCAAATGCACCCTTGCCAAATAGGTTTCTGAGTGTTCTAGGTTTCCTGCCATACCTCCCATGGGCATCTCCTCCCATCAGCCTCTGCCTAGCCCCCCACCTTCCCAGTCTGAAGCCTCAACACTGAGTTTCTTATAAACAGTAATTCCCATGAGAAAATACGGTATTTAAAATGGATTCTGCAATCTTGGGTACATACGTAGATAAGTTGAAAGGGAATACCAGCTAAAGTCCTAATGCTTTGTCCAAAGGTGCGAATCCACCGAACTTCCCTTGAGACAGCTCAAGAGTCACTGTGAACTTGATTCCTTAGGTCAAGGTGGGAAGAGAAGGATCATGAATCTGCTTTAGGTGGAGGAGACCTGAGTGAGGAGCACAGGCTGCGATGTCTGTCTGCTCTAGAGAAGATTTTTATGGAGACGTTGTCATTTCTTACAGTATAGGAATGCAGGAACACGATTTAAAACTGGAATCTGTATGTCAATTAAATGGACTCCAGTTCTCCCCGCTGTGTTAACTGTTGAAGTCCAGGGAGAAAACATGGAGTGGGGAAAGGGGCTTTTTCTCTTGCAGCACCCAGGAAGAAAATGGCTATAGATCTCTGAGTTGGAGAAGAGAGAATTTCCTTTGAGACAGAATAAGTGATAAATAAATCAGGTATTTTACATGTTGGCAACTGAACCTAGAGACAAGACTATGTAGCCGTCATTTAATAATTTTAGTGAAATGCCTATTTTTAAAGAACAATGACATACGTTTTCATACAGTATATACCGCCTTCATGCTCGTTTAATTTATGTTGCTCGCACATAATTCCAGCCATTGTTGTGCCGTTCCTAGTTCCCAACGTTTCTTAGAGATGTTTGGGAAACAGTCCTATTGTTCCCGTGACACTACCAAAGCTTGTCCCGGATGTATTGCAATTTGGGGCTTAGCACCTTTCTTAAACTATTCTTAGTGTCTGGTAGTTAAAAGCTGAATTTTGAAGGAAGTGGAGCCTTGCATCGCATCTTGCAGTGAACTGCTCTGGCCAGGCCTGTTATCACTACGTGCTCGGATTGTTGCAGAGGCCAGAGGACCTGGTTCTCTGGCTCTAGAATCCAGTCAATGAATATTCAGAGCACATGCATTGTGCTAGGCAACGTGCTGGGTAGCAGAGAGTCGAAGATTAAAAAGGTAAAGCCTTGCCCTGGCTGGTGTAGCTTGGTAGGTGGAAGTGTCGTTCCGTGCACTGGAAGGTTGCAGGATCGATGCCCAGTCAGGGCACATGCCTGGGATGCAGGTTTGGTCCCTGGTCGGGGTGCTTATGGGAGGCAACCAATCAATATTTCTCTCTCTCTCTCTCTCTCTCCCTCCCTCCCTCTTCCTCTCTCTGCAAAATCAACAAATGTATCCTCAAGCCAGGATTGAAAAAAAAGATAAGGCCTTTATCCTAAAGGAGCTTCTGGCCTGGTGGGGAACAGACAAGTAGCATGAATAAGAGAAGGACTTCAGAGTCAGGCACCTTGACTTGCTCAAGGCTGCTCACCTGTTGCCTTGAACAAACCACCTGAACTCACAGGCCTTACCTCCATAGGGGCATGGCCTCCAGGCGTTTGCCAGGCCCTCAGCCTTATGAACTCAGAAACCTGCTGGGTAAGGATGCATTTCTCAGGGTCAGCTCCCGAGGCTGATACACACAAACCAGAAAGCCAGTTTAATAATGAGCTCATATCTATTATATGAGGTTACATAAATCTTAGTTTTTTTTATTTGTACCATGTGATTACTGAATTTACTTAACTCAGAATTATTTTGAAGGTTAAGATACTACATCCATCTATCCTGCTTTCTGATCTTTCTAAAACACGGTTTCTATCATGGCGCTCCTGCTCAAAAATCTCCCTGGTTTTAGAAAGGTTAGAGTTCAGCACTTTTGCGTTAAGCTTCGGATCTATACCCAAATCACTTTTCCAGTTTCATTTTCTGCTTACTCTAGCAACACAAACCGTCTGCAAGTGGCTGTTCATTACCTAGAAATTCACCTTGACTACCTGTACCTCCTCTATGCTTTCGTCTTCTCCCCCTTAAAACTTCTCAAGGAAAGGCCTTTCATGCCATTTTATCTCCTCATCCAAAACCCACATCGTCATCAAGCTTCAGATGACGCCGCTCTGCCGTCCACTCCGTCCTCTGAACGCTAGCGCCGAAATGTCAACACAGTGACCACATGGCTCATGGCCGCCGACCACTTGAAAGGTGGCGAGTCCCGGTGGAGGCGGGCTCTAAGTGTAAGGCCCGTACCAGATGTCAGATGTTTAGTATTTGGAGGGAAAAAAGTGAAGAATCTCTTAAGTAATGTTTTACATCAATTACCGGTTGAAAGGATAACGCTGATCTCATCTGTGTATTTTTTACTCTTTAAAAATAATGTGGCCACTAAAGAATGTAAAATTAAATACATAGCTTACATTGGATTCCCACCAGCCAGCACTGGTCCAGAGCCCTTACTTGTGGTCCACGTGTCTGGCACTCAACCACACCTGCCTTGTTCTTCGTCACTTTCCACGTGCGGATGTGTGATCCCCGCAGCCAGGTTGTGAGTGCCTTGGGGACAGGTTCAGAGTCATGGACAGGTTGTCTCCCATATGACACACTCAGCACACAGCACCGCCGATCTTTTAACAACAGTCAAGCCATGAATCACACCTTGAAGACGAATCACAGACATCTCCCAAATAGTTAATTAAGCTCTCTTTTGTGTCTTCTGAGCACATCTAATGTGAAAACAGTTTATTTTTGTCCGTACAGGTAAATGGACGCTCAAAAGATTTGAGGAGAGTCATAAACGTTTGTCCTTTGCAGGGGGGGTTCTAGTGGTGGCCTGGTTTGGGTAACAATTGTATTGCCTGTTTCGTCCAGCACTTGCCAGGGTGCTTTCTGCAGCACGGTGGGGACTTACTAATTTTCAGGTTACACTTTGTCATTTTGTACAACATTTTTTTTCATATCTTCAGACTTTTGTGGCTCTGGCGATACTGCAAACATTGGCAGCCCAGTTCCAGAAAGGACAATGTGTGGATGCCAGCAGCCCGGGCGTCACCCCCACTGCTGCACTGTGCTGTGTTTTGTCCTAGTCTCCGTGGAGCGGGGAGCCCTGTAACTGGGATGCACACAAAGCTGAGGAGGGGGCACTGCTTTTCATGTGTATCATCGGCAGGAGTTTTATACAGAGAATAGCGTGTCAGTCATCAGTGTGCACATTCTACTGAGATCAGTCAAGAGTCTGTAAAAATTAGTAAGCAGAACCCTCATTGGAAATGGGGTCGGGAGGCTAGGAGAGGACTCTCAGGCTTGTGTCACTCCGCACACCCCACCGACCCCAACAGGAAGCAATACACCTTGCACCTCCCGCAGGAAGTGATACGCTTCTACCTCTGCGGTGGGAGGAAAAGATTCGTCCTTGTCTGGTAACAGCTCAGTTGGGGCGGTGGGAGACTGCCGTAACTCAGCCAAAGAAAAGTCACCGTACTTCGAGCTTTCAGTTTCCCCCAACGGACTCTGTTTGTGACAGTCCTTCCCAAGTCTGTAAAAGAGCAATCCTCTCCTTTGTTTCTCTGCTCTTGCATGTGGTTTAGACCCCATGTCCTGAATTGCAACTGTCTTGTTGTTCGCAAATAAACACACACTGTTGGAGAAATATCTGGCTATTTGTCTAACCTCAACACAAAACAGCAAGAGGACATGGGGTAGCTATAATGGAAACATTTGCTGATAGGATGGACTATTAAGTGGTAGACCAGGTCTTTAAATCTCATATTGAATTTCATCAGTCTCTGTGGTCTGCATTGATCTAGGTCAGCGATTTTTATTCAGTGTGCCGTGGTACACTGGTGTGCAGCTAGAATTTTTAAAACATGCAATACCTGACTATTTAGTCAGGGGTAGTGATCTCTTTTCCCCTAGATTGTCAAGTAAAAAAAAATGACAATAGCCAACACAACAGTAGCTGTCCTGTGTGAATGAATCAAAATTTTACCTATTTCTTTTGTCAGATTGGCAAAAAATATATTTTAGTGTGCCATAGAATTTTAGACATTAGTTTATGGGTGCCATGATGTGAAAAAGGTTGAAAATCACTGATCTATGTATACAGCCTTGTTTAAGGATGGGGGTATCGTTTACTAGACGTATCAAAATCCTGCCCATGATGAAGAATCTGGAATTTTTCTGGGTGACTCAGTTTTACTCAAGAATGCCTATTTTAGGGGAAACCGCCCCCCCCACATTATTTTAGAATTGATCATAGACTCATTTAAACACAAGGAATTCTTTTAGAAGAGCATCTTACTAAAATGTAAATTTTATTGCCTTTATAAAAATCCCTGGAGTGCAGAAAATGTCATTGAAACACCTATTAATGTTCACTCTTGAAAAGCATTTTTAAATAAGGACCTCAAGGCTTTATTTGGTGAGTTCCTGTCGTTAACATAACAGATACTTCAAGTCGGTAAAATTCCCACAGACTTGTCACTGTTTATTAAGTTGGGAACGAAGAAACCCAACACCCTGCAAGCTACAAAAGAGAGGTAAGCAAAAATACAAACTCCCATCACCCTCAGCACTTTTCATCTCTGAATTGCTGTTCTAAGAAAAAGAGAACAATCTAGATAGTTGCTTTTAGCATTTACAACTCCATGCAAAATTGGGGAGTCGAGTAACTTTTAAAATTGGTTTACTTTCCTCAAAGTGGCCGCGGGTTAAGAATCATTAAACAAGCACTTTTGCTTAGCACACTGCGAACAGGTCTTTTAATCTAATGTCGGGGGAGAAGATTATTTTATTTATTCAGCTGTGGTTTCTGTGGAATTTTAAATGTAATTTTTAAAAGAGGACTGTTTATTTGGATGCATGGAGTATTATATATATATTTTTGCTACTTTTGGTTGTTCTTTTCACTTTAAAAAAATCCCATAGGGATTTTGGTGGGTGGAGTTGCAAGGAAAGGGGAAAAAAAGGTAAGAAGTATCCCAAATGATAGACTTTGCAATGCAATAAACTCCTGTCAGAGCATCCTAAAGGTATTTACAAAGGCTACCACTGATCCACCTTTCTGGGAAGTGAATCTGAATGACCGGGAAACCGACTGGTTTCCCCAAGGTCACTGGGCACTGTGGCAAATACGTTTAGAGCAGAGCCCTCACTCAGTCTTTGGGCCATCTGCTTGCCCAAGTTTTCTGCTCTCCTAGAGTTTTACCCATAATTCCCACAAATCAGCTAGCCTAATAATGACTAGGAAAACTAATTTACAAATAGTTAACGGTAGAACAGCTAATCTTATCTCTGCAATCAGGACACTGAAAGACTGACAAGGTCATGCTGTTATGAACTGAAAAATCAAGAGAAACAAAAAGAAAGCCTGTTAAGGGAGCCCCACACCCCAAATCTTAAATTCCATGCGAAGGTCTTTTATAGGAAAAGTACAAAGAATAGTTTAAATTTTTTTTTCTGCTCATAATTATGAGAGCAATACTGAAATTCTTAGGAAGAAATCCAAATGTAAGACATTTCGAATGCATCCTAGGTTAAGGTTTGTGTGATGCATAGGAAGAAAGCAGTGTGGTCTTGCTAACGAACAGCTCTGAGCTAGGGAATGTGGGAAGAGAGGAAAATAGAAATGGTAAGCTTGGAGAGATGTTGCAAATCAAGAGCTTTAGCAAACTGTTCACGGGAAATTGATGCTGCTCTGATCCGAAAAGGTGTTTGGGGATGTTTCCACTTCATTCAAGAACTGTACAAGTGCTCAAGGGAAGGGCTAGTGAACACGGTGGGTCCGCCTCGAGGACTGGTTTCAGGTACAGAAGGTAGAGGTAACGTCCCGAGGGATCTTTGCCCAACCTTCAAGTGAAGGCCAAGGTTGAAAGGAGGTAGACGGTTAATCTCCAGTGCCTTCTTGGGCGATGCTCACATTATTACAAAGATCATGTGAGCTCCTCTCAGGGCTGTTGCTTTTCCAGTCTGCATTCAAGCAACTGGTTTGGAAACCTAGTCACTGTCCCAGCAAGTGTGCCAACCTTTGGGCTCAGAAACTATCTCCCTCCTCCCCCCCAAAAAAGGGTAAAAAGATGATTGATAAGGAAAATTAGTCCACAAAATGTTTATTTATAGTATGAATATCTTCTGATTACACGATCAGGGCTATTTAGTGGAGACTCTTTAGATGAGAGCAGAGTAAAAGAGGGAATTTCAGGAGAGGTTCATTCCTCTGAAAGTAGTTCAATGGAGTTTGCTTAAAAATCATTGCAATGTAGCAGTGCAATCTGGGACACACTGAATCACAAGTGACAAGATGCAGGAGCAATATTCTAGATGGAAATTTAGTATGGAGGTTGTGTGTGAAGGGGAAGAAAGAGAAATTAATTTAATTCTACTTGCTGATGTGACTGTAGCACAACTATTTTTAGGTATAATCCAAACAGTGCATATCTTCTCCATTTTGATTAGTAGCAAATTGGCAGGGAGTCAAAAGAATTAGTATTTCTCAGCACATTATGCCAGAAATGTACAAATAAAACTAAATTATCTGTGCCAATGTGTTCAATTTGAATTACTGCTAAGGTTTTTATTTATTTGTTTTCCTTCCAAAGAACAAACGTGTCCAGCTTTGTTAAAAACATTCTTTAAGGCCCTTTTCAAATGGCAGCAAAACTTAATAGAATACTTTTCCTTCAGACCCTTGGTTAGAAGCTCTTGCTAAAAAAACATAAATGTTAATATCATCCTGATACTTTGGGTGCAGAATTTCCGCCTGGCAATTTTACATGTTCCCGGAGGAAGTCGGCACATTCAACAAAATGCAAAATTAAAATAAGCTAGGAAAATGTGCTTAACGAGGAAAGGTCTCACAATAGCCTCTCAGAAGTTATTAATACTTCCAGTTCCTAAGAAAGCAGGGAGTGAAAAAAAAAATAAGCTCTATTTGCAAAGTGTTACATAGGCAAGTTCACGGAGGGATGAAGCTAGATGTGATGCTAATTCCACATTTCTGCATTGGAAGGAGAATTTGCAGATGCTGGACGATCCGGTCGCACACTAGAGACCTTTACAGCCTGCAACCCAAACCTGACTTCCAAGGGGGCAGACCAATGAATCTCGGTCACATTGAAGTCCACTGCTGTAATTTTAGTGTTCATGCCTTAGGTACGCACAAAGCCCCGGTTAGGTAAGGTGGATTTTCTGCATATTCCGTGCCCTCCACCTGTCACTTCTGCTCTGCGTTATTTTACCAGATTAAATAGGACGGACATGTTCCTCCCACTGCCTTAGCTATCAGGAGGGGCAGCCCAGCCTGCCACAGTTCTACTGTGAACTAATGTCTGTCTTCTCCGAAAACAACAGAAAGTAGTTTTCATGGGTAGCTGGGATCACGGACACAGTCTGTTTCTGAGTCCTTTTAATCCTCAGTTAGACACTTTGGGGATCACAGAAAAAATCTTTTTCTAGTTTTTACCAATAAGTATAACTTGTTCCCCAGAGTATAGTAGTTTCTTCTAATTCACTAAAGTCTTTAGAGCTATCTGCTAGGTAGTTGTTATATGTATTTGTTACTGATGTTTAAAGGACTTTCATAATTTTAAGACCTGAGGTTTGATGGGCCTATATATATATATATATGTTTTGGGTTGGGAAAATTTCTTTTTCTTTAAATATAAAGACATCTATACAAAACAAGTAGATAATAAGGAAACTGAGAAGGGGAAGCATTAACTTGGTACTTCGGTATTCTTCAGATGCAACTCTAGACATTTAATCTATTAATTGTGTAGTATAACTTAAAATAAAGAGAAACAAAACACCTAACAAAAGGTATCTCACATACTCGTGGTGGGGGAAGGGAGGACAGAAATGACTATGTTTAGTCCCTAGGGGAAAGGACAGTGAGGTTTCATCCTGACAGTGATTCTGCATTCTCCAAAACAAGCTTCTTTAAGTATTTACCCTTGTATTTTTAATTAAAGAAGTTTTGCCGTCCCCCACCTTTTTTTCTTCTTCTGGAGGAGGGGGTTAAACTTCATAGCAGTTGGTATTGAAACTGCTACTGTTCATGCAACTCTGGCTAGTCTCCAAAAGATCTACATCATTGACCTTTCTCCGAAGACTGTCCCTTAGTCTTTATAATATCCCATTGCAAAAGAGGATAATCAGAATTGATTTTCCTTAGTGGAAAATTGTTAGTTCATGTTAAAGCTCAGGACGAGCCCAAACTTTATACTGTTTACTTTGGTTTCTTTATTGGATGATCATGAAATGAAAAGCTGGTTTAAAAATGTGAAGATAAATACTTATACCAACTTATTTTGGAGAATGTAGAATTAATCCCAGGATAAAATTTCACTACACTTTCTATAGGAAGTAATTCCATGAAAACTACCCTATCCACTGGGTGTCATACTTTTGTTAGTTAAGTTTAACAATTTCACTTTTGCTTTTACCAGTACCTGCCCACCCCAAACTTCTGTTGAAATGGTTTGTTGAATTACATAAGAGAAAAAAAATATTTACTTAAAAGCGCTCATAAATTTTTGCTTAGCCATAAAAACATGTTTCATTCTAAACGGCTCCTAGAAGAATGTGCCATACGGATCATCTGCAGGCTATGATTTTTCTAACGGAAAACAAAAAGCTGTGCAAGCCACTCACCCATTCCAAGCAGGCAGAACGTTCAACAAGTTAGTCTTTCCTACGTTTCCGTGCAAAGTTGCAGCTGAGTTACCTCGTTTGGTCACTTTTTTTTGGCAGATACACAATTCCAAATGTTAGTTCTTAAGTCAGATGCAGCACGTGGGATCTGGAAAACACCTACCAGGAGTCTAGAATACCTTCCAGCCAGCTGTGAAAATTTAGGGCGAGCCTGCAGCCCTCGGTAGGTGCATGCCTTATTTGGTTTAGAGGCATTTTGCTATGTTATTGAGTCATGAAAAGCTATTAAAAGAGCTCTATGGGAAACCTATATTTTGAACAAAGCTAACTTTCTTTTCCATTATCACTGACCCCTTACAGACACACGGTACATAACCATGATTGTGCTCCATTGGTATTTATTGCACATAGACCAATTCCTCACACAGTAGTTAGTTGCACCGGAGTATAAATACTTGGTAAAACACACAGAGGAAATAGAATTTACACGCAAGTGCTTGGTTTTACCAGCAGATTCACATGGGCACTTGGACATAAAAAAATAATAAAAAAATCCTCAAGATAATTGTATTTATAATATGGATACAGTTACAGTACCATGATAAAAGAGTATAAAAAGGCATTTTCCCAATAAATCATTAGCTCAATAAAATAATAGACAACAGAAGTAGAGTTTGAATTTTATTTTAGTTTCTAAGATCTTCCCCCCCACCCCATTAAAAAATATTTTAATCTCTTTTTGTGCGAGTAACGCGTTCTGTGGACTTTACAATCCCTAACACTGTGCAAAAATGGCATGTTGACCCACTCCTTTTCATTTTTGTTTTTGTTTTTTACCCACATGTGCAGTAATCTGAACTGAAACCTCTTTTTTTTTTTTCTTTTCCTGTTCTGTCTTCAATGGACAGAGTCACATGTCACAGAGGCTCAGTGCCTGGTCCTTCCAACTAGTACTGATGCATAAATAAGCTGTTTAATATAAACAAGTCTCTCTGTCTGGCTGTGCAATGTGCACAGTGTGAGGTAGAAACCCCTCCGCCCGGCCACCTAGGCACGTGGGAACAGCGGGCTTGCCCTACAGAAGGAAAGCAAGGTGAGGCTTGCGGCAAGAACAGCTTACGCTTTCTCGAAACGTTAGTTTTGCATGCATCCTTTCCCTTTGCTCTAAGGACAGGAGAAATCATTCCTCGGGAATTAAACTGAAGTTTCTCCGGAAAGCAAAAGGAAACACGTCCTGACAAATTGTCACAGCCCCTCTCTCTCCAGTGGACGGCTCCTATTCTCGGGAAGGGGAGGGAAGCCAAGTTGACTGACTTGTGTCCCCTAATGCTTCTCCCTTCCCCTACTCGGTCCTCATAGAAAGTGTCAACTGGAAAAAAAAAAAAATCTAAAGATGCAGCACACGCACACACAAAAGAAGCCCCGAACCACAAACAGGAAAAAGAACCCAGGAAAAATTAGCAAGCCATTTTCCCACCCCTCCCAAAACTTTCCTTTCTGTGCAACGTTCCGTGGCTTTTCTGTTTGTCTTGGATGATTCAGATGAGGTTCGTGGGCTTTGAGTTCACCTGCTTTAGGTCTTGAGTAAACACGTATCTCTTTCCCCTGGGAAGTCATTCAGGGGCTCCAGGACATTCTTCATCCCAGCACGCAGAGTCCTCGCCCCGGGCCCTGCGCGCCCCGGCAGAGAGATGGGGAGGAGGCGCCGGGCCCTACACCTTGGATTCCGAGGCGCAGTCGGGGCGGCTCGGCTCGTCCAGGCTCGAGTCGCTGTCCGCCGCCGCCCCGCCGTTGCAACCCGCCCAGGGCTCCAGCAGGCGAACGGGCGGCGCGGCCCCGACGTCGTCATCCTCCTCCTCGTCGTCGGAGGCGGCCCCGGGAGACGGCGGCGGCCGGGAGACGGCCAGGCAGCCCGAGGGGCGCTGCCGGTCGCCGCCGGCCGTGCGGCTCGGGCAGGCGGCCCGGCGCGCACAGCACAGCAGGCGCTGGAAAGCCTTGCGGAAGTCGGGGCTGCGGCAGTAGATGATGGGGTTGAAGGCCGAGTTGGCGTAGCCCAGCCAGTTGAAGAAGACGAAGAGGCGGTCCGGCACCAGGTCCCGGTGGAAGGCCTTCACCACGTTGGCCAGGAAGAAGGGCAGCCAGCAGAGCGTGAACACGCCCATGATGATACCCAGGGTCTTGAGCGCCTTCTGCTCGCGCAGGGCCACCAGGCGCGAGGGCCGCCGTTTGCTGGTGCGCCCGTTGGCCAGAGGGTCGGTGGCGGGTTGCGGGGACTCCGGAGAAGGCGCGGGAGAGGCGGGTCGCGAGGGGCCGCCGAGGAAGCGGCGCTCGCAGCTGTCAATTTTCTTCACCTGCTTCTGGGCCTCGCGGAACACCCGCAGGTACACGAAAGCCATGATGCACAGGGGCACGTAGAAGGAGACCACGGACGAGGCAATGGCGTAGGCCCGGTTAGTGACGAAATCGCAGCACTTGGGGTCGTTGTAGCAGCGGCGCGCCTCGTCGCCCTCAGCCCGCCACCAGTGCATGAGGATCGGCAGGAAAGACACCAGGGCCGAGATGGCCCACACGGTGCACACGAGGGCCCGCGCCCGCGCGCGGGTCAGCAAGCTCTGGTAGCGGAACGGAGACGTGATGGCGAGGTAGCGGTCCAGGGCGATGACACACAGGGTCTCGATGCTGGCCGTCACACACAGCACGTCCACCGAGGTCCAGAGCTCGCAGAAGAAGGAGCCGTACTCCCACCGGCCCCACACGACGATGGTAGCCCCGAAAGGCACCACCAGCAGCCCCATGACTAGGTCGGCGCTGGCCAGGGACATGATGAAGAGGTTGGTGAGCGTCTGCAGCCGCGGCGTCTTGGCGATGGCCAGGATCACCAGCACGTTGCCCACCACGATGAGCAGAACGATGAGTGCCATCAGTAGGCCCATGCCGGCCGTCCACTGCTGCGACAGTTGCGCAGGGCCCTCGCTGATTGGGGGCAGCAGAGAGGTGGGCGGCGATGCAGGCACCAGCAGTCTCGCCGCGGTGGCCGCGCCGTCGGGGAGAGGTGCAGCAGATGACAGGTTGCAGGGCTCGGAGGCGCCCAGGGAGAGCGCCCCCGCGCCCATGCCGAGCTGCGGAGGCCGGGGGCGGGGGGTGTGGCGGGGTTGGGCAGTGTTTGGGGAACACCCCAGAGGTCTCGGTAGCTGCGCGCGTGGAGGGAGGTCCCGGCCAGGTCAGGGCAGCCACGGTGCGGAGCCCGAGGCTGGGCGCCAGGCACCTTTTCTGCGGGAGCTGAGTTCTGTCGTCTCCGCCGCCGCCGCCGCCGCTGTTGCTGGAGCCGCTGCCGCTGCCGAAACAGCCGCCGGGACCTCAGCATGTTTCTGAGCGCGCAGAGCCGGCAGTCCAGGCACCCAACACCCACCCCACCCCATCCCCACTCCCCCAAGCCAACCCCCGGGGCTTAGCGTCAGGCTCCTGCAGCCAATCCCGGCGAAGGCACGCCCCTAGCTGGTTTCCCCCCTCCTACCCTCTAACTCCTCGCATCCTCCTCGCACCCTCAGTTCAGAGGCGCTAGGGAGTCCGCGGTAGGTCTTCCAGCCAGCAACTCTCCGGCCCCTGCCGTTGCCCGTGTGCGCACCCCTTCCTGCTCCCGCTGGTTCCAGCGCCCTGTTTCCCCAAGTTCTGTATGGCATCGGCTCTCACTCGTGTCCCTGCCCGCTCCTGAGGCTCCCACTCTCTCTAGTTCCGTTCCCTTCCGCACTTTTGCTTCCTGCGTTCAGCTCCCTCCTGCGCCCCCGCTCCCCTGCACCCCGCGTACCTTCAGTGCCCACATTTCCTGCAGAGGGGAGTCCGTGCTTCCTTTCGAGGAGGGGGGACCTCCGTTCCCTAAGCTCCTAGAGCCTCGCCTGACCGCTGCGTTTGGAAGACTTTGGCTGAGAGATTGTTTCTCGGATCGAGCGGATCGAGCAGCCTAGCAGAGCTCGTGTAATAATACCCTTTCCCGGTGAAGAGGAGGTCCAGTCAGCCTGCGTCCTGCCAGCTCCGGGGATCAAAAGCGAGTGTTAGAGGTTAGAGGAAACTTTCCAGCCGGGAGCCTTGCTAAGCAAACCGCGCGTCTTGTCAGGAACGCTCTCGGGCGCTATGATTGCAAGGAGCTTCCGTGCCAGAGTAGTAGATGCAGAAAGGAAGCTAAGATTAGTGCATCTGACAGCTAATGCCAGGTCCAGGTGGAAAAACACACTGCCCAGTCCCAGAGAGTGAATACGAGCATGATGCAACCGTGTGTGCCGACACTACGAAGGCAGTGGCTTAAGGAAACACAAATGTTTAACCGTAAAGGACACTGTCACGAAGAACGAACACATTGAATTACATTTCAGACTTCACATTTAGTAACAACACCTGTACTTTTGTGTTTTAATACTCACGGGGTCTTGTAATTTGCGTTCGGCCAGTACAAACAAAACTCGTCGTTTTGGTCGACATCATAAGGAACTGAGATTTCAGATTTCTTGGTGTGCTTGGCTGTTCTCTCCTTGGCCCAAATTCTCAGATTCTCAAAACTCTAGGAATAGTTTTGAAGGGGTGAGAGGAGAAAATATGCGAGTACTCAGGAGGATTAAAATCAGACAACAGTTAAAATTGTAGCCGTGGTTTTTGAGCTGGCAAAGGAACTGGTGTGGAGTTTGTGAGTTCTGTGCTCAGTAGTCCGTGGATCTACATGTAGGGCCAGCAGGAACATACATCACCTCAGGAATGCAAGCCCCCTGTCAGATTAAGCCGTGGTAAGGTCCTCAGATCGGCCTCGGACATAAAAAGCCTTTAATTGAATCCCGAGAAGGTAACAGCTTTCTCATAAACCACATGAGGATCCGTGAAAATGTTATGTAATGCTCACACACCTTTCTAGCAACTGGACCCGAGTCATTCTTACCTTGCGGGGAGACTGACTTCCACAGCAACCCAAGCCAAGAGCTCAGAGCAATTCTTACTGCTTATTAAGTCAAGCAGTTTTAACAACCTTCTCTTACATCAAAACATACAAATTTGCTTTTGGCCCAAACTGGATACACAGAGCTTTACAAGAGGGGAGGGTGGTTTATTTGTTTATTCACCTTTGCCCTGTGATTTGTCAGCTTAGTTCTGACAACTTGGGGAGGCTGAGGGGGAGGGGCAAGGAAAGGATTGGGGCTAGCAAGAGGGGAGGAACAGGGCCTGCCCCCTTCATTCCGTGTTAGCTCTGGAGAACCTCAGTGACCCAAGTCCTGGCAAACCTGTCTTCCCTGGGGCTTCTTTCTGTCCCCAGCTCCCGCCCTTGCGCCTCAAGGGGCAGTCACAAAATAGCTAAGGGATGGGAAAGAGTTGAACTTGACATTGCCCAGGAAAGGGGTTCTGAGTGCTGGGCTGCGGGGTGAGGTGTAGGGCATGTGGGGAGGAGGCTTCCTATCCAGCGCCATCTTGCTGTCAGGTGGGGTTACTGGAACAGTCCGTGCCAAGGTGAAGTGCCCTGAGGGGCCGAGGGAGTGCAGTTGGGTCAGCCATAAAGCCAGAGCTGGGTTGTGGAGGTTCAGGGCAGAAGCCTGGATGCCAGTACCTTTACCACATGTATTAATATGTGTTGGTGTACATTATGTATACATACATGTATTTGTGTACGTAGGGACATGTACAAACACACCATGTATGGGGGCATGAGATTTGAATGGTCAAAAAACTCTCCAGAGTCTTTCCCCCTCCTCATTTAAAGAGACGTCAAGCTTCTCTGAATTTCTGGATAATAAGTTCATTAAACTGTAATAGAAAACAGAAGGTTATTTTAATAGGAGTTCCACCAGAGGGCTGCAGGCATGAGGGATCTCAGGATTCTTGGGGTTTTCCCTCAGAGGTATTCATGGAAAAGTTGGGAAGAGTCCAGATTCAACTACAGTTAGATTTCTTTTAAAATAAGATGTCCTCGGGTCTTTTTAAAAATTCCTACATTTCATGGCACATTTTGGGGGAGGCTTTTCTAGTTAACACTTTTTGTCCTTCAATACGGATACAAGATCACGAAGGAAAGGCTCAATATACCCACTTATACAGGTATTACATGTTGCAGGTTCAAAATGAATAATTTCTTCATTTCCCCATTCCCACCTGCAACTGTTAAAATGAATCACTTTTTAGGAACCCACAGATTTGACAGTATTTGAGAAAATAACGGAAAGCTCCAACAATAAATGCTAATCAGTACACTTGGGAGCCAGTGGGCTTCTCCCTCAGTATTTCCTGCCACCAGCTCTACCCTTCCCATCCCATTACCGTCGTGTTGCACCTGAACTTGGCATGGGTTCTCTGCGACCTCCCAGCCTCCAGTCCTCTCTACTGCACCCAGTGTGGCATACCATTGCCAAATTAATATTTCTAAAGTGCTGCTTTGATCAAGATGCCTTTCTGTTCAAAAACCTTACCTTCTTAATTCGGCATTCAAAGCTTTCCACAATCCGTTTCTAAGTAGCCTTTCCAGCACGGTCTTATACTTGAACTCTCCATGCTGCTCTAACAATCCTGTATTGCTTTTCTTTTGTGGATCTAAACTCTTTTTTTTATTTTGCATCTGTACTCTCCTTGGATTCCTTCCACCAAGATTCCCCTCCTTCACCTCTGTCTCAATGGATTCAGCCCTTAATATCCAGCTGATATCTTTTTTAAAATTTTTTGTCTTCTTTGCCCACCATCACTCTGGGAATGATTTCTCCTTTTTCTACCTACAGTAGTTAATCTGATAATTGCATTTCACATGTTAATGAACAATATTTTGTCTTTTGACATCTCTCATGTTGTAATTTAATTTGTATATATGTATTTTTTCCTTCTCATATGAATTGTAAGCTCACCGACAGCCAGGACTATCCTATACATTTTTACATTTCCCATGTTTATTAATAGTTACTTAATATTAATTAAAATTAAGCTTCATTTCATACATACTTAATGTTTAACATTAAAATAGTCTCATATTTACCCATATAAACAACTATTGAGTGGTTTTGGAGTTATAATCCTTCCTCATGCTTAGAATTTACAGTAATAACTCATTCCTATAGCCTAGTTAATATTTTCATATAAGCATCTCAAAATAATTTGCAAATGCAAGATAGGCTCATGAGATGAATGAATTTATATTATGCCTGCTCATGAATGAATGAATGAATGAATGAATGAAGTAGGACACAGGAAAGAGGTTTTCCAAAAGTGCCATGCATGCCCACATCTGTTAAAATCACTACCCAATCTTAACAAATATTCAAGCCAAATGACTTTTTTTTTAGCCTTCATTCATGACACTATATATTCTATATATTCAGGCATTTCTGCCCTGGGAGAATAGCTGATGACTTGAATGTGGTTTCACTTTCTGGATTAAATTAGAGGTCCGCCCAGTAGTGGCTTAAACACATCCAACCCGCCTGTGGTTGTAAGTCATGAACTTGATGAAGACATTTCCATTCTTGAGTTGACCTTGCTAAAAAATGAGATCAAAAAGAAAAAGGAGGAGCCCAACTGGACAACTGCCGGGAGGTAGGCCAGAGGAAATCTAAGGGGGGAATTTCCAAGTATAGCCCCAAGCAATGCATCAAATCAGTAAGTTACCTAAATTTGCCTTGAGGCTGGCTCATGGGGGTGGGATTTGTTAGAGCTCAAGAGGCTGTTTCTGAGTAAAAATAGACAACTTTTCAAGTAAAGCAAACCTACTGCTGAAACAGTCACTCGGAGCTAAGTAACCAAAGAACAGCCCATACCCGTGGCTGGCACTTAAGGTCATTTGCTGGTTCTGTAGCCACCATTTCCACAGGAACAAGCGACTCCATCCATTGTGATAAGAATGAACACAGAGCACAGGGCATAAGGCTAGCAAAGCGTGGACTGTTAGGAAAATTCAAAAGCTCTCCTCTCTCCCACTGACTTTCTCTTTGCCTCCTCCTCTTCTTCAGTGAGTACATTGAACAACACTAGAGCCAATAATAATATTTTTCAAAATTGGCAAGTATTGGAAAGTGTTCAGGCCCGAGAGGCAGAAGATCAAGGGTTGTGTCCTGGCTTTTTCTCTCTGCAGTTTGACCTTCAGCAGCGACTTCTACTTTCAGATTGGACTCCTCATTCGCTCCGACTGAGTTATGCCTGAATTAAATGAGATAGTGTGTGTGAAAGCTTCTCGAAGTCTCCTATAGCACCATATACTTGTAAGGCATCAAATGTCTTATCCAATCAACACGATATTTCAAACCATGAAAGGGGCCAGGATTTGCTTGTACAAGAAGAGTCAATTCACTTAAATAAGCTTGTCTTTAATAGGTTGAACTCCTTTCTTTCTCACACAAGATATTAATATGACACAGAGGCTGGATAACAGTGAACTATTTTGAAAGGCTTTTACCTTTGGCAAATCCCATTTTTAAGAAGGGCCCCCCTCCTGTTCTTTTTTTGAATAGTATTTGTTTATGTGATTCTGTGAAATAAATTCCTTTAAAGTATTTCAGTGGTGAAATAGTATCAGCAGATAAAGATTTTTTTTTCCCCTCAAGTCAACTGTTTAGTGCCATGACTAGTAACTTAAAACAAAAGGAAGGCAATGCAATAGAAAACTTAAGCCACCTTTCAAAAATTCTGTTCTTATTCAGTTGTATCATGAATAAAAGTGGACCGATCATCAGCTGAATCTTCCCTTAAAGCGACAGAGGCAACACAGGTGTTGTCACTGCCTGTGCAGGGTGTTCGGCTAAGAGCTGGCCTTCGGTGTGCTGTAGTTCAAGGCTGTAGTGACATCGAGCTGTGCTAATTACCGACAACGCTAGATTTTATTTTAACAGTTTTGCTGTCTGCCAGATAAAACCCTTATGTTGTGAAAAGCTAAGGAGTTTGTAGCAACAAGAATCCCTCCGGCTCTTGTTTCAAGTTTCTGCAGAGTAGGAATGAGGGCTTTTCAACATTTGAGCTCCCACTTATTCTGGCCATGTCCTTGGTACTTCATCAATTCCTGTGCAATAGAGGAACCACTTAAAACCTTGTGCCCAGTAGATTCTCTGCAATAAAAGAAGACATTGTGTTTTCCATTCATCCATGGAAGGTGGCATCTGGGGCCTGCAGCTGAATGGAACTGCCAACACGAACCAGGAGGGGAAGCTGGCCGGGCACTCTGCCTCTGGGAGACAGAACATGCCTTTTACATTTCCTTCTTTTCACTCATTACTTTGATTAGACTGAACGGGTATCTTCTCTTGTGTCTCTCCACTTGTTCGTATTGTATAGATTTCACTGTTTTTCACTTTTTATTTCCCGGCTATATTAAAGCTCATCCAGGCCCACCCAGTGACAAGAGGTCCCGGAAGGGCAGAGTCTGAAGACACTGATGAGACAGTCTTGCTGCTACTTTGGTTTTGATAAACACTGTGGTCAGTCTTCTTGCTTTGAAAATAAATATCATACCTTTGACATGGCATTTATTTTCCATAATGTCTCAGCTTTGCAGGGCCTTGAATAAAACCTGTGAGAGACCTTTTGCCTATGATAGCTCTCAGTTTCCTGAGCGTTATCCCTTAATTAAATGTCAAGGGGGCGACAACCTTCTTTGTAGACTTTTTCTAAACATAAATTACTTTTCACACTGGTGGAGAAACGGTTGGGGTTTTTTTCTTCCCATTTTAATATGGAGAAACTGAAGCAGGAGAGAGACGTGCTTCAGTTTTCAAGGAAAGGGAGTTAGTTCTTGACTGTCCAGCCTCCTGGGCTAACCTTTAATGATGAGGACCTGCACCCTTAACAGATTTTCGGCCCACCTTTTACTACTTGTCAGCATAACTTAATTGCATGATATATTTGGGGGCTTGGGCAGGTCATGGAGTAATTTCTGTGTGTGTGTGTGTGTGTGATTTTTTTTTTAGAATTTTTTAAGATTTTATTTATTTTTAGAGAGGGAAGGGAGGGAGAAAGAGAGAGAGAGAGAAACATCAATGTGCAGTTGCTGGGGGCCGTGGCTTGCAACCCAGGCATGTGCCCTGACTGGGAATCGAACATGCGACACTTTGGTTCGCAGCCCGCGCTCAATCCACTGAGCTGTGCCAGCCAGGGCTGAAAACTGATTTTATTTAAGTTATCTCCGTGATATTTTTCAATGACTATGGACCTTCCTGGGGAAAGTGAAGTGATCCTCTCAAACCAGCCTCTCTCAGGCTGGGAGGATTCAGGAGTTTACTAGATCATCAAAAAAGACAATAATAATCCAATTTCATACTTCAGAACTGTCTCAATAAAATATTGAGTGTTTTATAGTGGAAGACATTTTTTACACATCACACAAAGCCCAAAATCTTTAGTTGATACACATGACTACTACACACTGATTTAAATTCAAGATACAAATAATGAACTTGAACAAGATCACAGGTAGATAAAAACTATTTTTCATTTAGTATACATTTCTAACAAAGTTATATATGCCCCAAAGCTTTTACGCATTTCTCTACCCCACAGTGGTCTCCAAGGGAGCCCGGGGGGCTGCAGGTTTGGCCTCGACTCACTTGGAAGCCAACATAACTCACCTCATTCCTCCCCGTGAACCAGGAAAGGAAGCTCTGCAGGAACAGGTGCCTGTCCAGCAGCAGCTCCGCAATTTCCGCTGGAACGGGGTTCTGCGGGGGATCAGGAAAGGGCGTGACTGCTCAGCGTGAGGAGCTGAGCAGGTCACATGAAGCTGCTGCATGGTCCCCCAGCTCCTCTCCCTTCCATTCTCTATTTTTTCCTCTCTTCTTCCTTGTCATTCTCTGCTCTTTCCTGTCTCTCTTCTTGGCTGTTTTTCTTGGGCCTCACACCTCTTTGTTTTCATGTTTTCCAAAGTGACTTCCAAAAATACAGCTGTGGTGTTCAGTCCTTTGTAATTGCTGAAAGTTCCAAAAAATTAAAATCAAAGAGACGCCCCTTAGCACACGGAGGCAAATGTTTTCACCAGCCGTGTGCTCCTCCAGAACTCATGACCAAGTTTTTCTACTGAGCAGAAGAGGCGTCTGCATCCCCTGGGTCCTGTCCTAAGGTGGCCTCTGGGTTGGAGCAGAGTCCGGCAGGACAAAGGTGGGGCGCCTCGGGTCTCACCTTTGCCCCTGCAACGGAGCTGGGTACCCTCTGGTCTCCACAGATGCTGGAAACCAGCCCAGATGCCGGAATCCAGCCCAGATGCCCCTTTAGGGCTGAGCTTGGGACCACAGGCAATTTCCTAAAGTCAAGTTATCCAGTTTAGTTGTGACAGTGGCTTTAGCGACCAATGAAGACTAAAGGTTAGCAATTCTGAATAAAATGTTCTCCTGGCTGGTCCGTTGCGAAGAGACCAAAGCCATTTGGGGATCGGCGACAGGGAAGGGCTTTGAGGCCTCCCCACAATCCACCTGCCTGGATCACTGGTTCTTCCTTCTTGGGGCAAAGTTTGTTTATCTCACAGTTCTGTAGATCAGGAGTCTGGAAGGCACTGGCTGGGCCCTCTGGTCAGTGTCTTTTGTGCAGCTGAAACCCAGGTGTCAGCTGGCATTCAGGTTCTTCTTCCAAGCTCACTATAGTTCTTGGCAGAATGCATTTGCTGTGGTTGTAGGACGGAGGTCCCTGTTCCTTGTGCTGCCTGTCACCAGAGGCCACTCTATTTCTGGAGGCCACCTGCATTCTTTCCCACGTGATCATCCCCATCGTCAGACTGGTAACAGTGCCTTGCGGCCTCCTCATGCTTGACTCTCTGATTCTGTCTCCTCCTCTGGAGCAGTCTTTCAAGTCAGTAGCTCTGAGCAAGTGAACAGATTCTGTCACGAAATGTTTAAATATAGTTGGAGCTAGAAGAATGATCATATTTAGCTATACAAATGAAATTCTCATTGTTGCTACATTTCTACGCAGCTTTCCAAAAGTGCCACATAAATCTAACTCTGAATGCCAAAAGGACTCCAGAGAAAAACCAAGTAATTCAGTAATTTAAAAAAAAAGTCTGTAACTGGAAAAAATTTTCACTCTTATTGAGAATCAAAGACCCCACAATTGTGACGACCTCGGGAATTTCATTTAAGAGCCCAAATGAAGCTGTTTGGAAGCCTGAAACAGAAAGTGAAAAGGCAAGCTCTCCCAGCTTTGTCACTTCACACCCTACCCACCACATGTGGTTCCAGACCAGGTACTTAAGTCACATATACACGGAGCTTTGAGGCTCTCAGAAAAGCCTAGAAAACGCCCTCAAATGGTATTGACACAGTCCTGAAAATATTTTATTTTCTTATCTGAAAATGTCTAAAAGTAATGATTTTACTGTGATTTGTCACCATTCCATCCCACTCCCTCATTTTCCTCTCCCTTGCTGCCAACCACTCTGCAAAGACATTTTTGACATTTTCCCCCATCTAATTAATAGAGATTATATGGTTTCCATGGGTCTGCCTTGAGGACAGTGATCTAGGTTTAAAAGATTTCTGCACATATATACTCATGTACGGTTTTCGTAAGAACTCATCTGGGGTATGACTTAAATAAAAGTGATTTATTAAGCAATTAAAAAACTCATAATTAACCTTGCAAAAAAAATCAGTATTTTTAGAGCATTACCAGTATTGGTATAAGATTTCGAAAATACCCTTGGCTTATGTGTTTTTGTTTCATGTGCTTTCTATTACATAATTTAAAATTATGGCCCTTTAGCAAGATCACATGAATATTAGTAACCAGTTTTCACATTTACCTCGCTCTCTAGACCATACTACTTACGAAGGCAGGCTCTGGAGCCAGACTGCCTGCGTTAAAATCCAGGTTCTGCCAGTTAGTACCTGGGTGACTGGGTGACTCACTCTGTTATTTGACTATCTCTGGCCTCCATTTCCGCATCGGTGAAAGGGAATTCAGTCATCGGGGCTTTCCTCCTTGTGTAAACGTCATGGGGTGCACGTACACAAACCCAGACGCTAGAGCCTGCTCCTGGAATTGTGTGTGCGATACTGTCACGCAACGCTCAGCGCAGTGGGTTTGTTTACATCAGCATCACTGCAAAGCCGTGCGTAACACGTTGCGCTGGGACGTGGCGTGGGCTGTGACGTCAGCACGCAATGCGAGTTGCTCAGCTCCTTGATACAGCTGGTCCTTGAATCAGTGCGTTCCCATCAATGTTTCTCAGCAATGAAATTGATAAGAAAATAAAAATTGATTCCTGGCCGGGCCACGGCCCGTGCGGAGTTTGTGAGCCCTCCCAGAGTCGGGGCGGGTTTTCTCTCGGACTGCGTTTCCTCCCATATCCCGAAGATGTGCAGGTGAGGTGAATCGGCGTGTCTGGAATCAACGTGCCAGCCCCACTGGGTGTGGGTGTGGGCGTGGGTGTGAGTGGCCCTGCGATAGACGGGTGTCCTGTCCAGGGTGGGTCCCAACTTGCACCCTGAGCTGCCAGGGGAGGTTCCCGCCACCCAGGAGCCAGAACTCTGTGGGTGAGAATCATTATCTCTCTTGTTTGCATTCATCTTTCTTGAATGTATGTATAGCTCACATTCACTTCAGTGTTTAATATTAGAAGTGTTT
This sequence comes from Phyllostomus hastatus, assembly GCF_019186645.2. Lineage (NCBI taxonomy): Eukaryota > Metazoa > Chordata > Mammalia > Chiroptera > Phyllostomidae > Phyllostomus > Phyllostomus hastatus. Next base: position 23,335,761 of record NW_025334004.1, on the reverse strand, counting down.
TTGGCTCTTTATTTTGAAGTTTGGTGATGCTTTTGTGACCAGAAATACATCGTAGGAACTTAACTCTTGTCTATACCCCTTAGTCTATGGTACATGGTACATTTGTTTTGTTACAAATTGTTTGGCTTCAAGGCTCAGTTTCCAAGGACCTGCCAACAACACTGGCTGAGGACTTACTGTAGTTTTATAGGTCCACTGTCACATATGGGGCCCATCACTGACCGAAGTGTTATCTGGTGCCTGACTATAATCGTCATCCCTACTTCAGAGATGTTTGGGAAGACTCCTTAAGATAAGGCATATAAAGTATTTGGCATACTGACTGGTTTATTGTAAGTACTTAATAAACACTAGCCCTTCTTCTTTTCTGTTTTTAACACCACCACCACCACCACCACCACCACCACCACTGATGGGGGCATAAAGCAGAAAACACCTTCATGCTAAACAAAACCAAATGTGGCAAAGGAGCCAGCCTCCCATCAGCAGAAGTGAACCGACTGACGGAATGTTCTCTTTAAACAGTGAGAGGACGTAGTAAAGAATCTCATCTGGTAAGTACTTTCTGGATTTCAAAGGCAAGTTTATTCTTCTGTGGTCATTTAATTTGATTTTCATTCTGTTTGGGGAACTAGCATTTCCCAAATTAATGTTACATCATAGAAAGATCATTCCGGAGAGTTCTACCCTGTGTATAACCGTGCCCCAAACGAATGGACAACAACGGCCAAAGCCCCACTGGGCTCTTCATCGAGAAGCTTGTTTACCAGCTATAATTGATCCAAGCTGCTTCTATGGTATAAATTCATAACATCTCCAGGAGGCCGGAAGAGTCCCTTGGGACCTGCTTTGTGTCGATGCGGCACAGCACTCAAGTTCTCCTGAGTGCCAGAGTCTGACCACTTCACCCCTGAGAGCAGAGAGGAAAGGAGCAGACAACAAAGGAACTTTCCCCAAGTCCCTGGGAGAGTCTTTGAGACCCTAACTTGGAACTATTCGTTGTACTCCAGAAGCAGCTTTAATGTCTTGTTTGCCTGGTTCCTGTCCTTTTGTAACAGATGATGAGGTTTTTAGAGCGAAGGGATGAGGGCCATGCAGGGGGCAGAGGGAGCGTTTGGAAACTTCCTACTAGAGAAGGAAAAAGAGAAAGCGGGAGGCCATTCACTGCAGAGACAGAGTGTTCTGTACCTCGCAGTCACTCGTGGCCCCCTGCCGCTAAGAAATGGGTTGACTGTGTTCACGGTCCTCTGCTTGAGAGTATGGAGTGTATATTTTAGATACATTTTCATTAAAAAGTAGTGGTGTGAAAATTTGGGAACTTGTTATTTTTCTGGACATGTCTATTATTTCGAAAGTGAATGTATATGGACTCTCCCATTCTCCAGTAGTGCTGCACCAATGAGGTGTGAATTAGCTGGTTTCTTCTGCGGGCCGTGAGGTGAGGATCTGTTCTAGCCTCTCCCCTTGGCTTGTAGCCGGCTGTCTTCCCCGCTCTGCGTATCTGCTTGTGTGCCCAGATTCTTTCTTTTTATAACGACACTAGTCATATTGGGTCAGGACCTGCCTTAATGCCCTCCTTTTATCTTGATGGCTTCTGTAAAGACCCTGTCTCCAAATAAGGTCACATTCTGAGGTGCTGAGGGTTAGGACCCCAACATATATGTTTGAGAGGGACACATTTCAACCCATGACAAGGTGTCACTCCGTGTAAGGAAGCTTGCCCCCTTGTGTGCATTTTTTAGTCACCTGCAGCTCACACCTGCTGCCTTGTGTCTTCTGAGACAGAGGGCGGGCATCCAACTTTGCTTATCGCACACTGAAGATGACCTGCCGCATAAATGGCATCTGGACCCTGGTGAGGATGGTCAGGTTTGTTGTAGGTTGCAGACTGTCACAGCCGTGAACACCACAGGCTGCTTGTGGCCAGGTCAGGTTCCCCTGTGTGCCGAGTACGTAGCCTGGGTCTTAGCATGGGGTTGGGAGAAGGGGCACTTGTGTGAGGCCTGTCTCGGTTAGGTATGTGCGTGACGTAGGGATAAATAGACTGCTTTTCAAAAAATAATTATTATTATTTGTTTTAATTCCCACCTGAGGACACGTTCATTGATTTTTAGAGAGAGGAGAAGAGAGAGGGAGAGGTTGCCTCCCATACACATCCCAAGTGGGTATCGAACCTGCAACCTAGGTGTGTGCCCTGAACGGGAATTGAACCAGCGACCTTTTGGTGCTCTGGATGACACTTTAACCAACGGAGTCACTCCAGCCAAGGGCAAATATACTGCTTTTTTATAGTTTTTCATTACAAACCAAGGAACTCCACTGTCTTTTTGCAAATGGAATAGGAAAGTCCAGGTTCACTTTAATAGTTCAAATGCAAGGAGAAAAATGTGCCAGTGAACTTGGTTGTTGCGTAGATCACTTTGTGGCAATTGTGTGGCATAATCAGAGCTTCTCGTCACAGCTTCCAGGGGCCTGCTATTCTTCCTGAACTAGAATTGGTGTAACAGACAGAATAACTGGGCAGGAGAGGTATAACAAACCTTTATAACTTAAGAACAAAGCTGGCCTTTGAGGTAAGATAAGACCAGGTACTCGCTCGCACAGAATCCATTGCAAAACAGGATTTTTGTGACCTTGAAGTAATGATTTTGGTTGAGATGGTAACTCAGACCCTAAAGTATTGGCTCTCAGAAGTTTGACTAAGAAGTCACTCCCTCAGTATACAGAGTTAGGTTTACTACAGAGTCTGAAGCTCATGAACGGCCTAATTGTGTGTATCCTTAAGTTGTATGTCTAATTATCCTTTACGGATACTGATGACAGAACTAATAATGCTTTAACCTCTACATGGCCATGGACCACATGAACCGGATTCTTATGCCAAAACAAACAAACAAACGAACAAAAATCCCCTCCAAAGCCCACCTGATTAAGGTCCAAGAACTCAGGCTCATGACCTGTCTTGCCATGTGATATTAAGAATGGCTCTCGGACTCACAGACACAGAGAGAGGGGAGGGGCTTGGGGGACGGGGTGAAAGAGGTGAAGGGATTCCGAAGGACAAATTGGTAATGACAGAGTAGTCCTGAGGATGTAAAGTACAGCATAGCGAATGTAGTAAATAGTATTGTAATAAATCTGTATGGAGCCAGATGGGTGCTGGGAATGCCAGAGGCAGCACCGTGTAAAGTGTAAGATTGTCTAACCACTATGCTGTACACCTGAGACCAGTACAAAATAAACTGAATGTAAACTGTAATTTTTTTAAAAAATGGCTCTCAGCTGCGGATGCCTCTGCGATGGCAGCAGAACGTGGGAAAAATCCGAGACTCTGTCTTCGTATGGCATTCTCGGGGTGGTGGTGCCAGCTCCTTACAGATCCGCAATGCGTGTGCTGTGGAGATGTGTATGAAACTAGATCTTAAAAAATGTCACATCTAAATGTTTCCAGTGGTGGGGTTGGTTCAGTAGAACAACCTTATGTAAGACGGTACTTGAAAAGCTTAGATCTGTGCGTCGGAGTACTATTTAGTCATCTGTTTGTGCAGCTATATTTTTAACTTAATTTATGATGAGCAAATACATTTTTTTTTCATTTTTTGAGCTCCCAAGCTGTGTTTCCATACTTCAGTTTATTTCCCTCTCAATTTCCTTCAGGACACATTACAAAGAACTTTCTTTGGAAATGTCATAATGCTTCCCTGAAAGCAGGCGGCGTCCTCAGGGAGCACCGAACCAAACGGCCAAAATGAAAGACTGGAAACGGAAGCAGGGGACCCGCGTGCTCTTTCCAACGCCGTGCGGTAGAAGCCCAGGCCTATGTCCCAGTCTCTTTGTTTTTCCCTTTTTATCGGTTCTTTTTCTTTTTATTGAAAACATTGTCTGTGGTCACGTAAAACCTCTGGCAACACTTCTGACTGACAAAGAATCTCTCAGTTGTTGCCAGTGGAAGTATCATGACTGTCACAGTGTTAAGAGTAATATACAGCCCTGGCTGGTGTGGCTCAGTGGATTGAGCACAGGCCTGTGAACCAAAGGGTCACTGGTTTGATTCCTAGGCAGGGCACATGCCTGGGTTGCAGGCCAGGTCCTCAGCGGGGGGCATGAAAGAGGCAACCACACACTGATGTTTCTCTCTCTCTCTCTTTCTCCCTCTCTTCCCCTCTGTCTAAAAATAAATAAATAAAATCTTTTAAAAAAAGAGTAATACACAGCTTTAATAACCCACTTGCCGTGGGATCTAGAATAGTAAGTCTACGTGAAAGATGCAGACCCTGTCCTCAAGAAGTTTATATCTGGACAGTTTCTTCTTTTAACTTCATTGAAGAATAATTGACAAGTACAATTTTGTGTCTTTAACACATACAACGTGGTCATTTCATATACATATACATTGGTAGAATGATCACCAAGATCAATATAGTTAATGCATCCATCACTCATACAGTTAGCATCGTTAGCTTTTTTGGTATGTGAGTGAGAATGCTTAAGATCTACTCTCAGCAACTTTCGAGTATACAATACATTATTAACTGGAATCACTGTGCTGTACGCATCAGCTCCGCAGAGCTTATTTTCCTTGTAACCGAAAGCGTGTACCTTTTCATTACTCCATTTCTGCCTTCCTTCAGCCTCTGGCAACCGCCCTTTTATTCTCTGCGCCCATGAAATGGGTTTTTGCTTTTGTTTCATTTTTAGATTCTGCATAGAAGTGACGGCACACCGTGTTTGTCTTTCTCTGACTGGCTTACTTCACTTAGCCTAGTGCACTCCAAATGCATCCGTGTTGTTGCCAGTGGCAGAATTCCCTCCTTCTCATGGCTGAGTAACAGTCCATTGTATAAATGCACCACATTTTCTTTACTCATGTGGACACTTAGGTCGTTTCCGTGTCCTGGCTGTTGTGAACAGTGCTGCCGTGAACACGGGCGCACAGTCTGTTCGAGGCCCTGGTTTTAGTTCCTTCGGATACATCCCCAGAGGTGGAATTGCTGGATCATATGGCAGTTTGATTTTTAATTGTTTTGAGGAGTCTCCATACTGTTTTCCACAGCGGCTGCCCCAGCTTACATTTCTGTCAGCAGGGCACGGGGTCCCCTTTTCTGCACATCCTCCCGGACACTTGTAAAATCTCATCTTTCTGATACTGGCCGTTCTAACAGGTGTGAGGGGGCACCTCATTGTGGTTTTCCTCTGCGCGTTTTCCTGACGATTAGAGGCGGCTGTCGCATTCTTTCCAAACCCGCGACTCATCACCAGCCACGATGCTAAGGGTGTCCTCTATAACATCTCATGACTCTTCACGATGGTCTTGTCAGGTATTATTTTTACTTTGAAAAGGAAGAATGTGAGGCTTAGAGAAGTGCAGTGATTTGCCCAAAGTTGCACAACTAGTAAAGAGCAGAGCGGGACACCCGGCCCAGGTCGGTGTGACTCCCAGGTCGGTGTGACTCCCAGGTGGGGGCTCTTCAGCACTCCGGAGTAAGGCCTCGATTCACTTTCCTCTTGTTCTGAAATGGCGCATTTTTTTTAAAAACCAAGATCCAGATTCAATTGATATAAAAAAGATTAAGCCAATCCTATACAATCACATCATATGAATTTTTCTAGTCTTGTCTTCCTTTATAAGGATGTTTTCCATGAGTGCTCGGGGCCAGTCCTCCACGGGTTACCAAATTCTGCCTACTTGGCATTTCCTCCCTTCTCCGGGCACCAGGTCAAGTCTGCCTCCCCGCTTTCTGCACAGTCAACAGTTCTGCCCGCTGGACGCCTTCAGGACTGCGTTCCAACTTTCTGCGACCCCCACCCGGGGGCCACACCACCAGGAACAGCGTTGGCGAGAACGGAGCGTGTTCCCAGGGCACCCTCTTCTCGCTCGAGGCCCCCAGAGCACGCCGGCCTCTCGTATTCAGAGCTCGTCAAGCCCACGTCCTGCGTGAATCCTGTGTCTCCTGAATTCTGTAAGGCATAAGACAGACTCTTCAGACGATTCTTTTAAAGCGCCCTGCTAGGTTCAAGAGGACGGGGAGGAGTCACAGCACACCCTCAGCTCTGCAAAGAACCCGGGAAGGCCACCCAGGCCTCCTGTAAGGACCCGCCCCCCCCCCCCCCCCCATGAGGCTCCGACCCTGGGCTCTGTCGGGCCGCCCTCCTCAGAGTCTGCCCCTCTCTCTAGAATGTGTGGGCCCCTCACACTCCGTGTTCTCGGCACTGGGGGCTCAGCTCTGACCGAGGCATCAGAGGAGTCCTACTTTAGCACCCTGTTCTGTGTAGATTTGGGAGTTTTTGGCACACCGTTGTAATTAGAACTGTGGTGGAGGCAGATGGAGGGGGAGGGGCGGCTTTGAAGAGAGTGCAGAGAAATGAGGTGGCCGAAGGTGGGGAGCACCACCAGCCTTTAAGGGGACAAGGGGAAGAGTAAACCCCATATGCTGAGCTGAGATCCTGGGAGGCCAGAGAAGACCTAGGTGACAGGGCTACCGAGGAAATAAAGAGTTTCAAGAAAGGGGTTGATATAAAGGACCAAACTCCCTGCTATTTAAAGAGCTCCTAGAAATCAAGAATGAAAAGCTAGTGGCTCAACAGGAAATGGGCAAGGACCATGAACAGAGAACAACAAAGAAAGACAAATGGCCCTTGAACACCTGAGAAGATGCTCAACCTCACTCGCAGTGAGGGAACCTCAGGGGAAAACTACCCGAGATCCACCTCTCACCTCTGAGGCTGTCGGACATTTTGACCTTACGTGGTGTTGGCAAAATTTTAATTTCAGGGCATGTGCTGCTGAAGCAAGCACGGTAATTCTATGTTTAACTAATATTTTTTAAAAAACCTGTAGACTGAGGACCCGGAATCTATATCCTGGCCTGACTCTTCCCAGCTATCTGCTTCCAACCTCCTCTGACATACTGGCAGCTCACAGTGACCGTGTCCAGATCTGAAGCTGTTCCTCTCCACTCCCCCCAGACTCCTCCTCCTCCTCCTCCTCCAGTCTTTTCATCCCAGGAACCGGCCCCACCGTCCCCGCAGGTGCTCAGCTGAGGGCCCTGGGACTCGTCCTCACTTCCTCTCTCCGACTGTGCCCACAGCCAGTTCGTCAGCGAGCGCGTCCACTCTGCATCTCCCGCACTGTCTCCCACGGCGGCTGCTGTGGTCTAAGCCAGCCTCGCCTCTCTTCCAGGGCTCTGGAGCAGACCCCCTTGACTTTCACTCTCGCCCCTGGAGCCCTGTGCCCACTCTGTAGCCGAGGTCATCTTCTAAAAAACGCACCCATGATCGCTGAGCCCTCCCACTTCAAGCCTCTGATTGGTTTCTCATTGCAATCAGAAATAAAACCCAACTGGCTTCCGTGGCCTGAGGCCTACAGGACTCTGGGTGCTGGCTCCCTCTCCTTGCCCCTCCCTTGCTTCCTGTGCTATACCACACAGGCCCTTTGTTCTGGAGCAGGTACCTGCTACAGGGCCTCTGAACTCGCTGGCCCCTCTGTCAGGAACTGTGTGGCAAGTTACTTCTCACCATGGAGGCTTCCCCTCAAATGTCACCTTAGGGAGGCCTTACCCGGTCACCCCCTCCCCCAGACTCAGCCAGCCTCTGTGCAGTGTTGCTCTGTCTTGGCCTGGGTCTTCCAGGGACATGGGCATGATAGCCTGGGAACACATCCTGGATCAGTGGCGTGCGGAGGGCCCATTCTCGCACACCTGCTGAGCAGGCTTGCTCTCAGCCGGATGATCCAGAACAGCTGGGGTGGGTTGGTGGCGCGAACTCCCCATGAAAAGTGCGAAGGGAGCTGCTCAAACCACCTGAGAAGTCCTGACCTCACGCGGGTGGTGCCTCGGCAGAGGCATGCGTTACCGGTGCCCGAAGGTCAGGGACGGAGCCACCGCCAAAGGGCACTGCTGAGCCGCCTGCTCTGTGTAGCCATCTCTGGGCTATAAGTTGGTCTTTTCTCTGCAAAGTAAGTGGGACCCTTTTCCTGTGCCTGTGCAATCTTTCGATCCACTCCATTGTGTCAAAGGCCTACCAGCCAGATTCTTGCTGTTCTAAATCACAGCCTTCTCCTTGCCCCACTCAATTCCCACTTTGCATGAGGGACCTGGAGCTTTGGAGTGCCTACGTCTCCCATCTACTAGCCGTGTGACCTTGGGCAAGTTGTCGCGCATCTTAAATCTTTCAGCTCTACATCCGAAAAGTGAGCAGAACCTCTGCGACTACACAGGGTTGTTGTGAGGATGAGAGGAGGCCGTGCCCAGGACACTGGACTTTCCACGGCTCCCCATTGCCCTCCTGATTAGGTCTGACATTCAGGCCCCCACCCCATGTTCCCCCATAGCTCCCCAGGATCCCACAGGCCCCACCCTCCCCAGAATGCCAGGTCTTGCACCTTTGCACAAACCTTCCACTGCTTATGGCAGTCTGTTTTCCCCTTGTGCTTTTTCTGTTTTCTGTTCAAAAACAACACGAAATGCATTGATTTTATACTTAGGGAAAACCCGCACCATTAACGTTATGAATACCCACCTGCCGCCTGTGGTTGGGCAGGCCTTTCAACCACCCCCAGGTTTTTAAAGCCTCTCCAGTATTGGACCTTGAAGTATACAAAGTCAAGTATGTATGGGGACAAAATACAAATATGCAACCAACTGTTATAGAAATTAAAAAATGTAAACTCTTCTGAGGACAGATTTGCATTTTTTTTTTACTCATCTGGGCATTTCCACCCTAGTGACTGTGACTGCCAAGCCGCCTTGCCCTTGGTTTCAGTAAATATTTGTGCAATTGAATTGTTAACCACTGCGTGTAAGAACAAGCAGGTCTCACACACTGTGCCTCTTATGAATAGAATAAAAATAACCCATGGAATTCAGCAGATTAACTGATACAAGGTTTTGTTCTCTCGCCTAGAGAGAGGGCCATAAAGAGATCATTGAGGAGCTTTTCATTTGCGAAGCCAGCGTTCACTGCCGCTTGAGTGGATGAATGGTAGCAGCGGTTATAATGATGTATCAGACTTCGTCCATCTTCTGCTTTTTCACCCGTGAAACAGACTTGAAACACTTTACAAGGGTCAGGTCCCGAGAGGGGAGGAGGTGCCGCCCTCTCTCCTGGGCTCACAGAACAGTGACTGTGAGGAAATGCTCATTCCGGGGCTGTCTTCACCCTAAGGGTTGCCTTCAACGTTCACCCTCCTGAGGGGGATGGCAGTTTCCCTGCCTCTCACCTTATTTGGTGGGAGCGGTTGAATGATGAAGAGACAAACTCCTCCTTACACGTTTTTGATTCCTGTGTGCAGTTAATAAAAGTGAGCTAAGTATTGTTGTTTTAATCTTACTGATTAGACCGGAAAGCTGAGTAAGACACATTATCTGCTGTTTACTTGATCATCTGTCTAAATGTTTCATTTTCTTGAGCCAAAAATTCTGGTTCCCTCTTTATTGATTGTGGTCTTCATTAAGCAGCCTCCTCTGAGCACCTTCCTGTTGGGAAGTCTGCAAATTAGATGAGTTCTGATCCCAAAGGAACTTGTGACTTAACCCAGCGTAAAGGCTGATGTTTCTCAATGGGGGCAGTTCTGCCCCCCTGCAGGACACGTGGTGATGTCCGAAGACATTTTTGGTTGGCATAACTGCAATGAGGGGGTACTCCTGGCATCTAGTGGGTAGAGGCCAACCTTGCTGCTAACCATCCTATAACACATAAACAGTCCCATAGCAAAGAATTGCCTGGCCCAAACTTTCAACAGTGCTGAGGTTGAGAAACCCTGGTGAAGCCATATAGACTTAAATGGACAAATAGATTAAAAGTAGTGACAGATGAAGAAATACCCATGTGCTATATAGACACGAGATTGGAGGGCAGGGGACAACTTGGTGCCTGTCACCATAGCCCCAGTGGCAGAGCTAAGGACCTTTCTGCCACTATGGGAGTAGACTTCGTGAGAGGGATAAACGGGGTGCAGGGGATCCTTAGGGAGCCCAGCGACCTTCAGGACAGAGCCTGATGAGTTAAAATCACTCTGATGTTCATCACTGAGGCCTGCGTCTGATAAAAAGGCCAGGCATTGAGGAAACCATCACAACTAACAAGCCCTTTACATCGGGGGAGGACGGGACTTTGCTCTGTGATTACCGCATTACTCACCAAGGCCAGAAACTACTTAAAGTTCACAATCATATCAATGCAAAGACCAAAAAAGAGGAACCATTCAGCCAGCTCAAAGAAATTATTGCATAATTTCCTTGTGTGTGGTTCTGGCTAAAAATAACCTTTAATCCTCATCAAGAGTAAACTGTCAAAGAGAATTAGGAAGCGAGGTTACAGGGTGGGGCAGAGAGAGCAATTCATCAAGGAAGAAATGGCTCATTATATTTTATGATTAAAATATCAGAAAGACTGGAGAAAATGCAGGACAAAGGGAATATGGACTGTGATGGGGGAGGAGGTGAGTGGGGAAGTATTTGCATGTGTGTGTTTTAGGGTCAGGAGGCACAGGATTCCCACCTGGGGTGGAGGTGGCTGGCAACCGTGTCTTAACTGTTGGGCCACTGGGTGTTCTTTTGTCACCAGTTGTGGGCAGTCTGTCTCGGCTTTGACCACTCGCAGAGAGAGAGGGTAAACCACAGGCTCTGTGCCTGTTGGGCCATGAAACCAAACGGGAAAGGCCGACCTTAGGCTGAGCCCCAAAGCCATTGTCCCCTTGGCGTTACCACAACACAGACTGGGAACAAGAGCAGACATGTTCCTCATAGGGTGACCACTGCACAAGCTGTAAGGGAGTAAGGAGGGACAGCATGTGTGAAACAAAGGCTTTTTGACCTTTTGGGTGAATTTTAGCTTTCAGCCAGCTGGTAGTCACTTCCTGTTTGCCATGGCATTATAAAGTCCATAAAGCAAAAACCCAATGGAGGTGGTGCTATGAATGTGCCCTCAATTCTTAGTATAAGGACTCAAATATAGGCAAATTTTCAAGGATGGAGATGTCCTGTCTCATTGGCCTTCCAGCCTTGTAATTTGGGACAAGATTTACTGCTCCAGAGGCGATTAATAGACATACCTCCAGTATGTCTACCTCATTGTATGTCTACAGTGCTTTGAAAGATCCTTGAGGAGAATTGAACTTCTTCATTTTCGCAGATGTGGCCTCCAGCCCAGGGCCTGGCAAAAGTGTGTGCATTCAATTAATGTTGGTTGAATGGATGACTGGAAATGAAGGGATGAGTGGGTGGGCAGGGAGGTGAGTGGGTGGGCAGACTGATGAATGAATGCATGGATGGATGGATGGATGAATGGGTGGATGGATGAAGAAACGGACAGACCAGTAAGTTTCTCCACTTTCGAGGTCTTACAAGCCATGGCGCCCTTGTGTTTTAACTGTTACACACATGCACAGTATTATCATTAACTCCCAGATGTCCATGTGTTTCGTTGATAAGGACAGTGGAATTAGACAGAAAAAGAGTTCTGTGCTTCGCTGATGCCACATGTGAAAAGCTCTTTGCCAAACGCATTGCTTATCACCTGAAAACTCCTCTTCTTGATATCTTATTCCATTTATAGATTCTAGCTCTACGGTGTGAGATCTTATTTCCTGAATTAAAATGTGATAAGAGACCTTTCAGTTCCCAGAGTCTCTCCTCTGTCTGTAGGTCGGAAGTTATTGGCCAGAGTCCCGGCATCTCCCATGAGCTACTGCATGCTTCTGATGACCAGACCTCCTTGGCCTTCAGACCAAACGATGTCATATTCTTTATGGCGCATTTTTCTAACATTTGATGTACATCAACACATTTACACACATCTTTATAAGGAGGTATATTTAAAGTTTCACGAGTTACAGAGGGGTTGGGCATATAGCAGACTTTTAGTAAATGCTGAATAAAAATCCATAAGGAAGAAAAAACCCACAGGTGTTTGGTAAGAGATGCCATTCCCAGCTGTCTCTGCATTATTTCAGATTATGCGACTTTGAGCCTGACTGTTGGCAATTCAGCGAGAGTAACTGTACCAAAGCAGGTGGCTCCTGCCTTTCTTACAGAGCCCATGCCTCGTCTCCAGAGATAATAGCTTCTGTGGCTTGAGGCTTTACAAGGAGCCAGCTTCCCCCCACAGGCCGTCTTTGCTTCAGGCGAGGGAGGGCGGGCTGTTTACTTCATGCTTCTTCACTGCCAGTCCCCGTGGAGAAAACCTAGGAGTCACGTTCACGTTCAGCCGCTGAGTGGGCTGAACCAGAGCCATCCGTGTTATTCTCTTTTATCCAGTATGTATGTTTGGGGCAGCCAGGGTGTATTTGAAAAAGAAATACTAAGAAATGTTAGAAAAAATTATGGCGTCACAACTTAATATTTAAGTTTTTTATCCATTTTGAGTTTATTTTTGTGTATAGTGTAAGTTGGTAGTCAAGTTTCATATGTGTGTGTGTGTGTGTGTGTGTGTGTGTGCGTGTGTGTGTGTGGCTGTCCAGATCTCCCAACACCATTTGCTGAAGAGGCTATTTTTACTCCTTCTACACTCCTGCCCCCTTTGTCGAATATTAATTGGCCACAGAGACATGGGCTTATTTCTGGGCTCTCTGTTCTGTTCCATTGATCTATGTGTTTGTTCTTACACCAGCACCAGGCTGTTTTCATCTCAGTGGCCTTGTGATACAGTTTGGTATCAGGTATTGTGATCTCTCCTACCTGCTCTTCTTTCTCAAAATTGCTGAAAGATAAGACAACTACCATATGATCTCACCTGTAAGGGGAACCTAGTCAACAAAACAAACAAGGGAGCAAAATAGAACCAGAGACATGTAAATAAAGAAGAAACGGACAGTAACTAGAGAGGAGGGGGAGGGACATAACGGGGAAAGAAAGGGAAGGGTCGCCAAGGAACGTGTATAAAGGACCCGTGGACAGAGTCAACGAGGGAGGGTAGGATGGGTAAGGCAGGGGGGAATAGTGGGAAAATGGGAACAAGTGTAACTGAACAATAAAAAATAATTTTAAAAAATTTTAAAAATTGCATGAACATCACCCCCAGTTCAACATGAAGCCGCGATTTATTGGTCATTTTAGTTTGTATTTTGTGTGTTTGCCATGGACTTAGTCCTACCTACTTCAGCTTTTTTTGAATGAGAATTTCAAACCACATGGAAACTCTGGTGCCATTTTTTGAAAAAAAAAAAACAAAAAACAAACAAAAAGTGGAGCACCGTCCTCGTGTGTTTTAATCATTAGTAACACTGAAATTGATTTTCATGTAATTGTGAGTTATAATGACTTTCACCTACTTGGATTTTGTTAGCAGTTTTGGCGTGAACTGGCGAGAGCTAAAATATCATTCAGCTTTGGGAAAAATTTCCCTGGTGTAGATTTGAAACGTTCTGGAGGCTTGAGATTTGAAAGTCATCATTATAAAACATTACCATCAATCAAATTACCGAGACCACAGTGTTCCATTCCAGGCTTGCAGAAATCATCCCATCAATTCTAATCTGGCCATCGTCACTGGGGTAGACAGAGAATCAATCAAATCAACAAGTATTTATGCAGGACTTAACGCACTTAGCACGGGTCCAGGGTGCTCCTTGGAAGTGGAGCAGGAGAATGTGGAAGACGTGCAGACGCATTCCTTCATCATGTGAAAAAGGGAGAAAATGGCAATTGTTTCCTCCAAATGCTAACGGTCTGCCTTGATCATTAGCTCTGAATAGCTGCATGATTTTGGGTTACAGGTTGAAAATGTTGTAACTGCTTTGTCCTTTGAACACGCAATGAGTTATTTGGAGGAGAAATAGCCCACAAATGTATCACACCGCTCTGGTGTGTTCGCTTTACAATTGCTGCTGCTTTTGGCAGCATCGCAAGGACCCTGCATCCTGTTGGCTGCAGAGCACAACGGTACAGAGAGCGCTCCAAGGGACTTACTTCCTCCCTGGCATCCCCGCTGCTGAGCAAGTGGGCGAGTGACCAGTCGGGCCCTGCTTGCCAGTTGGTAGTGTGCCATCTCTCAGGCCCACAGGGCCGACCAGCAGACAGATAGATAGACTCTGATGTTCTGTCTATATTCCTGGAAAATGGGGACGCGGCCAGGTTATATAATAATCCAACTTTAAGAGAAGTCCAGACCCTTTTCTAATAAATAAAGCCACAGCTGGGAAGCACAGGGATTTTCTCTCCCTGTATGCCAAGTTAGGGATGCATTTTAAAGCACCTATGATTTTTCTAACAGCTTCATGGACATGGAATTCACATGGCATATAATTCACCTCTTACAAGTGCACAGTTCAACGAGTTTTCACAAATTTATACCGTTGTGCAACCGTCGCTGTAATTCAGATTTGGAACACCTCCAACACCCCAGAAAGTTCCCTCAGGCCAGTTTGCAGCCAGTCCCTGCTCAGGCCCAGGCAGCCGCCGTCTGCCTTTTGTCTAGAAATTTCATGTAAATGGAATCATGCACTTTGTTGTCTTTTGGGTCTGGCTTCTTTCACTTACCATAATGTTTTCCGAGGTTTTTTCATGTTCTTTCATGTATCAGTAATGTGTTCCTTTTAATCTCTGAGTAGCGTTCCATCATGTAGATGGGCCATTTTGTTAATAATCCCTTCATTAGTTGATGGACATTGAGATCTTTTTCCGGTTTTTGCCGTAATACCCACTCTGTCACTGATAACTTTAAGTAAGGCATGACGCTAGTTTTGAAATGGCAACTTAATCCACTCCCAATTTTGTGTTATTATTCACGGTCACTGCACCAATTCTGAAATCTCCTTATATCAGATGCATGTCATATGAAGTACATTGGAAAGTAGGAAGTTATCAAGTGGATATTTTGTCCAATTAAGCCTTCATGTAGGCTACATGAACCAGATTTTATAGGCTTGAAATGAGCCAAGTCTCCCCAAAAGTAAGAGAAATTTGCCCGCAGACATTCTTACTCCCCCTTACCAAACTTGGTTTCCTACTCTCCGAGAACTTCCTTACGCTAGCCACCCTGACCTCCACTCGTTCGTGCATTCGGCGACTCACTCACCCCTGTCCGTTGCACAGATATTTGGTGAGCATTTGCTCTCTGTTAAGGCAGAGTGCTAGGTGCTTAAAGAAGGAATCAAACATGAAGATTGTAATCAGTCTGCACAGGCATCTGACTCAGTTTTTTTAACATTTTTGACATGGTAAATGTACATTTTACCTGTATGTTTATAACTGAGGCAAAAGTTCCATAAAAATGATACTTAACATTACCACATGGGATGCACACTATATTATTTTCTGTCTCATTTTGAAGAAATAATTGATCGCAACCCACTCAACAAATTTTACCAACACTAGTGGGTTGCATTTTGCAATTTTAAAAAAATGTCACTCAACTATTAACACTTTGGGATTAAGGAGGAACAGGGAAAGGGGACAGATATGGGAGCTGACCTGGGGGTGGACAGAATAGCGGAGAGGAGGGGCAAGGCCCTTCTTAGCGACACAGACGCTGCTCTGGGCACGTGTTAGTGTCACTTCCACCAGGGCTTGGACCACAGTCGCCCTAGTGGCAAATCCTGTGTATTGAAGAAGCCAGACCCCCGTGGCTCAGCCGAGGTGGTGGCTCGAGGGGGGGTTCTTAGAGGGATTTTCCTTCCTTCCCAGCTGATAGCGCCAGCCCACCTTCACAAAGCAAATGTGCCTCACTTGTTCTAAGTGCATTGTCCTTGGATTTGCTAATACTTCCCTTAGAGCAACTAACACTCACAAGAACTGAACAGATTTTATGGTCTCTCTGGAGAACCAGACACTTTGCTGTATTTCCTCTCTGAATCAATAATTATTTTCGGCTTGTTTTTCTTTCCTCTCGGCCCAGCAAAATAGACTAACAAAATAGAAACAGACTCAGAGATACAGAGAACAGACTGACAGCTGTCAGAAGGGAGGGGAGTTGGGGGCTGGGTGAAAAAGGTGAAGGAATTAAGCAAAAATCACACATACAAATAAACTTAGAGACACAGACAACAGTGTGACGATTGCCAGAGGGAGTGGAGGGTGGGGGAGATAGAAGAGGGTGACAGCGAGATGAAACGGTGACGGAAGGAGACGTGACTTGGGGTGGTGAGCACACAATACAATGTACAGATGATGTACTACAGAATTGTACATCTGAAACCTGCATACTTTTAGTAACCAATGTCATGCAACTGAATTCAATTATTAAAATAAACAAACAAAATTCTTTCTCGAGCCTGTATTCTCTCAGCTGTTTTTAATGAAATGACTGAAATGGAGCACTGTGACAGAGTTTTGTCTTTCAGTCATTGCCACCGAAAACCCTTCTCTGGTGGTGCTTCTCTCCTTCCCTGAAGCTGGAGGGCGTCAAGCGCTGTGGCCTAGGTGGCTTTATATAGGCAGGGAGGGCTTTTTAAAAAGCATTTCTTGAGAGTTTATTATTGACTAAGCACTTTATATACTTTGTCCCATTTAGTTCTCGAAATGAGCCAATATAGTAGACACCCTACTCCCCATTTTCCAGAATATAAAATGGGGCTCAGAGAGGTTAGCTAACTGACCCAAGGTCACAAAGCTATTAGTGGTGGAGCTGAAATTCCAACTCAGGTTTTCTGATGCCTTTGAGAAATGGCATAAAGTACGTGTAGTTGGCAGTGCTGCTTCAGCAAACATTAATCGAGACCCTATTATGCACAGACATAACCCCCATCCCGAAGAGCTCATGGCATTGTGCAGTGTGACTTGGAAACAGAATGGCCTGGCAGCTGTGGGGAATCGGTTTCGATGGTCAGTGGGAGATAAGCTGAGGAGCTGGAGGTTGGTTCCGTAGGCAGTGGGGAGCCCTCGGAGGTTTCTGAGCAGGGGAGTCACTTGGCAGATGCGGGCTCCATCTGGCAGCAGCGGCAGCAGATGAGAGGTGTCGGGCATCGGGCGCAGGAAGCCGGCAGTGGGAAGGCAGGGAAGAATGTTGTGAATGTGGAAAGGGGCGTGGCCAGACTTGATGGCTGATTCTGTGCAGGCATCAAAGTATCACTTTTTTTTTCTTCCAGACATCATGACTGACCACAGGGACCCCTTCCCTGGTCCATTCGAGATAACCCTTTTGGAAAAGGTCCCCAGCTCCTTGTTGCTCCTGAATTCTGCTTCTGGGAGAAGCCCTATTCCTTTTCATCTCTGGTTGCAGCCGGATTTGGTCTATTTCCTTGGGTGTCCTAGACTCATTAGTGTGTGTGACAAGTCTAACTGATCTGGACCGAGACACAGTAATTCACATGTTCCCCAGTTGCATTCAAGTGACTGGGGAGCCTGTGATTATCATCTCATCGGTCCAAGTTCAATGGTGCGGGCAGTTGTGTGTTCCCATTCCTGCACTGGGTTCCCCCACCTGCCGCTGCTCCCCACAGAGGTTAGCTTTCAAACATTGTGAGTGGAGCCTACACATCGTGGCTTCCCATTTGCAAATCTTCCTCTACCTTCATACTTTCTTCCTCCAAGCACAGAATCTTGTGTTTCAAAAAGACAGGGCTGGAACTGGGACCATCCATCACTTTGACCTTGGTCCTTTCTGTCCTGCTCTCTATTTGGCTACTCATCCCTTCCTGCCACGGTTGCTTCTCAGTCATTTACTGTCCTCCTGCTTGATCTGTGTGAAAGAGGTGAACTAGACACCGCAGCCCATGATTAGGAAGGTTGGGACTTTCAAGTTAAAAAATTAGGAAACAGCCCTGGTAGTCTGGGCCAGCTCTGCCTCTGAGAAATGGCATAGAGAACCTGTTATTCTTCAATAAACTTTCAAACCAACGCAAGAAACTGGGAAAAGGCAGGACTGGTGAGGCAACATGGAGTTCACTGGCTATGGCACCTGGGGAAGCTGATTTAATGGTCTCTGAACTTTAGGTTCCTCGTCTGTGGAACGGGTTTAGAATCGCAGCTGCCTCCTAGAGTGGGTGCCACGGCTGAATGAGCTAACAACATGTGTAGCTGGCACAGGCTGGCCATATCCTTACTTTCTTGTCCCCTATTCGCACTCAGAATAGTCCCTCACTATTGCCTCCTTGGTCCCTTACTTCCTCTGAGACAGAATGGCGCAGTGGTGAAGAATGTGGCCTCCAGGGTCAGACTTTCAGGGTTTGGAACCTGGCCCTGCTTACTGGTTCCATGTGGCTTTGGGCAGGTTGACAAGAAGTGACTCAGTCTGCCCATAGACAACGTGGGGCCCTTTGGAGCTTTAGGTGAGCTAGCTGATCTTGATCACTCCTTGAGTCTCAAGCATCTTAGGAGCCTCCAGTTGGTTTGGAAAGCAGGCCTTTGCTCACCTTCCCTTTTCTTTCCTTCTCTCCGAGGAAAGAGCTGACACAACTTGGAATTCAAAAACAGTGATATCTGTCATCAGTCTTAGATTCTACGTGGCTTCTGAGAAAAGTCTTCAGCTTTAGCTCCTCTTCTCTATGGCGTTAAGCTTTCTGAACAGGCTAGTTCCCTTAGTGGAAAAAAGTTAGGTAACCACATTTTTTAAATTCTAAAAAATTGTGGTAAAATATATATGACATAAAATTTTCCATTTGAGCCCTGGCTGGGTGGTTCAGTCGATTGGAGTGTTGTCCCATACACCAAAATGTTGTGGGTTCAATCCCCAGCCAGGGCACATGTAGGAGGCAACCGATTAATGCTTCTCTCCAGCATCAATCAGTGTATCTCTCTCCCTCTCCCTCCCTCCCTCCCTCCCTCCCTCCCTCCCTCCCTCTCTCTCTCTCTGTTTCGAATCAATAAACATGTCCTCAGTGAGGATTTAAAAGGAAGATGAAATTTGCTATTTCAGTGGCATTAGGTACTTTCACAGTGTTGTACAACCATCACCATCACCCATTTCCAGAACTTCTCATCCTGTAAATTGAAACTCTGCACCTCTTAAATAACAACTCCCCACCCTGTCACCCTGCAGCCCTGAAACCGCCACCCTACTTTGTCTCTATGAATTTCACTACCCTAAGCAGCTCATAAGATCAGAATTGTACGTACCTGTCCTTTTTTGTCTGTCTTTTTTCACTAGGTGCACTGTTCTCAAGGTTCAGCCATGTTGTAGCATGTATGAGAATTTCATTGCTGTTTAAGGATGAATAATATTCACTGCATGGATATACTGCCTTCTGTTTATCCATTCACGTGCTGATGGACATTTGGGCTGCTTCCGCAATCTGGCTACAGTGGTTAGTGCTGCTGGGAACGTTGGTGCCAAATATCTGTTCAGGTTGCTTAGGTTGTGATAGGTAACACATCACATAAAGTCTGCCACCTTAACCATTTTTCAGTGCAGAGTTCAGTAGTTAAGCACATTCAAAGAGTTGAATGTTAAGCACATTCAAATCGCTATGAAAAAGATTCCCTAATTTTTTTACCTTGCAAATCCGAAACTCTATGCCTGTTCAACAACAGCTCCTTCAGTCCCTGGTAACCACCATTCTGCTTTCTGTTTCTATGAACTTGACTTCCTTCGATAATTCATGTGAGTGGAATCATACAGTGTTTGTGTCTTTGTGACTGGCTTATTTCACTTAGCATACTGTTCTTAGGGTTCATCCATATTGTAGCAGATGACAGGATTTCCTTCCTTTCTTAAGGTCGAGTAGTGTTCCATTGTGTATATATCACTTTCTGTTTATCCATTTATCTGTTGGTGAATATTCGGGTTGCTTCCACCTCTTAGCTATTGTGAGTCGTAATTCTTCTGGGTATATAATTCTTCTGGGTTCTATTTTTAATTTTTTGAGGAGACTCCAGACACCGTTTTCCATAGTCTCTGCACCATTTTACAATTCCACCCATAGTGCACGAGTGTTTCAATTTCTCTGCATCCTTCCAGACACTTGTAATAATTTTTATAGTATCCGTCCTAGTGGTGGTAACTCATTGTAGTTTTGATTTGCATTTATCTGATGATCAGTGATATTGAATTTTTTTTTCACATGCTTGTTGACCATTTGTATATCATATTTGGAGAAATGTTTGTTCAAGTCTTTTGCTTAATTTTGAATCAGGTCATTTGATTTTTTTGGTCATTGAGTATAGGAATTCTTTACATATTTTGGACATTGTCCTCTCACTGGATATCTGATTTGTAAATATTTTCTCCCATTCTGTAGGTTGCCTTTTTACTCTCTTGCTTGTGTCTTTTAATGCACAAAAGTTTTTGAGTTTGGTAGAGTCCCATTTGTCTATTTTTTTTGCTAAGTAATTTCATTTTAAAACAAAAAGATGTATAGTTATTTTTCACATGTACACATTATATTCGAAATAACTTTTAAAATGTAAGGCCAATGAAATGAATCAATGATAATAATAGGAAGTCACAACACCTCCATGTCTTTTCATTTGGTTTAAGAGGAAAAACGGTCATAGTGTTCATTTTAGAAACTGGGACTAGCAGTGCCGGGGCCAAGTGCGATCTCTGTAGGCCGTCTGGGTTCTGGTCCGCGCCTTCCCAGTTGTGTGACCGGAAGAGTTTACCCAGTTTTCTAAGCCTTGATTCCTCATCTTTAAAATGGGATACCAACAGCGTATGTTATCATGGGAGCGAGATGAGCTAGTGTTTGTAAAGTGCGCGAGAGCTCAGTCACCCAAGGCCATTGTTCTTCTGATCCCATCCTGACCAGCGTTCCCTACTGCTCCAGACGTTTTCGTAAAAAGGCACGCTGGCAAAACTATAGAGACAGTAAAACATCAGAGGTGCCAATGGTTCAAGGAAGGGGTGGGGGTGAATAGGGCAACAAAGCTGTTCTGTACGATAATGCTGGGTACATGACATTATGCATTTGTTAAAACCCATGGAACGTACAACACAGAAAGGGAACTGCAGTGTAAACTATGGACTCCCGTTGATAACGTCTTCATATCGGTTCATCAGTTGGAGCACACGTGTGTTCCTGCGCAGTGAGTGGTGCAGGACGCTAACAACGGAAGGTGCTTTGTGTGATGGGCGAGGGGTTATGTGACAAGTTTCTGTGCTTTCTGTACTCAGTTTTTCTGTAAACCTAAAACTGCTCTAATCAGTAAAGTCTATTCAGTTTTTAAAGGCATGGTAACAAATTGAATACAATGTGCCATTCCCCCATTTTTGGGAAATACATCCTCCAAGTGTACTAGCCCATAGGGGTTGTTTTGAATTTTCTTGTCACCTGACTGTCCACCTCCCCATTTTACTAGGTTTCTCTCCTAAGGCGCCACCTAATGGGAAGGGGATTTTGATTGACTTTGTCTTTGCCATCTGACAAAGAAAGATGGGACTCGCCTCTCCTTTGGGAGTGCACCGCTGGTATCCGGGCACTTTCCCGCCTCTCATTTCTTAGGAACCAATGTGAGCAGTCCTTTAGCAGATGCTCCATCCAGAGATGAAGGGGCTGACATGAATATTTATGACTTACTCTTGGTTTACATTTCAGACAGACAGATGCGTCTGTAACAAGTTCCTCTCCTAATCACGAGACATCATCTCTTAATAGCTGCACTCAAGTCACCCGTAACATACAAATAATTGTTAACGTCCCATGTTTCACAGGGGTGTTTGGGTCCCACCTAAGCTGATGCTCCAGATTCTCTTACACGCTGCGCTGTTCAGCTTCTGACATTCTGACTAATCTCAAAGTAATACGATTACCATTTTCCTGTCTGAACAAAATGAAATGATGGGAGAATCTATTTGCTTCTAACACCAGGGAGACCAGTTAAGAGCACATTCATATAAAAATACCCTAGATCAAGCAAGTTTGCCTTGCACAGATCAGTATTCAGCCTTTGGAACGGAAGTGCAGCCATAGGCTTATGAATTGTTCCGAGCATTGAACGAGCCCCTAACACATCAGCACTGAGCGGGGCCTTTTGAACATGATAGCTGCACCACCCTGAAAGACATCTAGTTGAAGGCAGATAATATCAAGTGAAGAATACTCTCAGGTGTTTGAGAAATGGGAATAATAAACAATGTGCTGTGAGATGGCTGAGAAGCTTTGGCATTCATTGTCCTCCAGGTGCTAAGCATGGCTGTGACTGTGCACCTGCCATGCAACCTCCTTCAGAGTTGCTCGCCATCCACAGCCCTCTGGCCACAGCTGATGGGGCCACAGGGGCTCCTGACCTCAGAGAACAAATGCTGAAGGAAGGGGCAGAGGAGCGGGAGTCTGCTGGGGGCCCCTGGAGCCCTGCGGTCCTGTGAAGATGAGGCTTGGGCATGTTTCATGGAAGCCAGCCGCCTGGGTTGTGGGGAGAAGAAGGGGGAGGTATTATTGAATGGGCACCAGTTTCTCTTTGGGATGATAAGGAATTCTGGAAAAGCATCATGGTGATGGTTGCACAGCATTGTGAATGTACTTAATGTCCTTGAACTGTACACTAAAGAATGATGAAAGTGCTACATTTCATGTTCTGTATGTTTGTCCGGAGTACAAACCAACCAACGGCAGTGGGGAGCAGATTCCTTTCCCTCCCTCCACTGTTTTATCATGGTCACTGCGCATCCGGCAGATGCCACCTGCTGCTTCCTCATCAGGAAGGTCAGTGCGACTGCGTGCAGCTGAGACTTGGCAGCCTGCTGGGAGTGAGCTAATTGTCGACTGACCTTTGGAGCAACCAGAGTGTTTTTCAAGACCCTTTGGAGTCCAGGGCTCAGACAGTGGGCAAATGAAGGCTGATTTTGTGCTTATTCCCTGGAACTACCCTCCTGGAGCACACGGGCCTGAATCCCAGACAGGCTGCCCTCTGGAAACAGCTTCCTAGCTCAGCGGGGCTGTCGTTGTTTCTCACTGTGATAGTAACTCCACCTCACGGAACACAGAGATCCCCCTCAGCTTATTGAAAGGAAATTAGAAGGGATCTTTGTCAAGATTTATGACAATGGAAAGTTGAAAACCATGTCAATGTCTAAGGTAGAGAATTAGTTTAATAATGGTATATGATAAAATATTATGTGGCTATTAAAAATCCCCCTTCTAAGGATGTCTAATGATGTGGGGAAATGCTCACAATATAATATTATGTGAAAAAGCAGGACTGGGTATTCACCAGGGTTCCAGTTTTGCTCTGACCACATCTGCATAGAAAACTTCTGTGAGGAAAAATTCTGAAATGTTACACTGATTAGTCCAGAGTAGAAAACTATAGGTAATTTTATTTTTTTCTTCATTCTTTCCATTTTTTTTGCTTAATATGTTATTTTATATCCAGGAAAATAAAGTGTTATTAATGTTTTTTTATTAAAGAAGGGGAGGTGGGTTGGTTTTGGTATAGAGAAGAAGTCTAGCATAGCACGGCTGGGAGAGTGGTTTAAAGGCCAAGGAGCCCTTGGCCCTTCACCTTGGCCTGGGTCTGTAGCTGTCCCGTGTTAAGAGTCTCTCTGAGCAGCAGCTTCCGGCCCCTTATTCCTCTTGGAGACCTCAGCGCGGTGCATCATTCGTTCTGTTCGCCAAAGATTGGAGGTGGAAACACAGCTACCAGCTTCTTTCGCTAGAGCCTGTGTCCTGGGTTTAATCGTTCACTGTCGTATTTGTACGTTTTCTCTATGTGAAGTTTTCAGTGCCTGTCTACTGCCCCTCGTCCAGTCCGAGATCGCAGAGGCCCGCGCTCTGCTCCACAGCAGCGCCCACCCCCACCAGTGCTCCTCAGTTCCCCATCGCTTCCTCAGACAGATGAGCGTTGCATGCCTGGCATTCCAGCGCTTGTTTATAATCTGCAAGACGGTTATTAGGGGGAACTTTGAATTTATCCTGGTTTGAGTTTTGCGGAAAGGAATAAATTACTCTTCTTCCCCAATAAAATATGTTCCCGGTTTGCTATTGTGTGGGATAGTTCAACTACAAACAAAATAAAAGCTAGTGGCATGCTTCCGGGTGTAGCATCACAGGCATTATTACAGAAGGAGAATTAAATCCAAAAGTCATTACAGGTGGTATTTCATACCACTTATTGCCATTTTTGTGCTGAAGGAGCACAGGACTTCAGATTCCGTGGCAGCTGTTATATTTATGCTTCATAAATATGAGCTATGTCATTGGCGTAGGCAGCTTCTCTTTTGGAATATTTAGAATTTTTAGTATGATTTGTGTGTTTTTTTGCACTACATGGAGCAATGTGGGATTATGCAACACTTTTGAACTAAAAATTGTCAAAATCTATAACTGTGAAGTATAATACATGCTTAGAATGACTCTGGGGAATATTGTGGTTTTTGGTTTTGTTTTAAAAATAATAATTTCAGTTTTTGGGGGGCACTCTTTCAAAAAGCTACCACATCTAGGCAAAAGCACCATATTCTTTGAAAACTTTGGAAGCAAATCACTTTCCTTAGCTAACATGGAAACAACCAGGCCATTAAAATAATCATGTACTTTGAAAACGAAGACTCCGTGAGATTGAAATGCAGGAAGCTCCCGCAGAGCCACTGAGAAGAGCAAAATCTGAAAGCGAAAATGAATCTAGAATGCTTGCTGGAAAGAGCGGCCGGCTTCCTCCAATTCAGTCTCACCGGCACAACGCACCCGTGCGTCTTGTTTGACATTGTTGAATATTAAGACTGTTTGGACACAATTATGGCTATTGTTGGTCACAGTTCTGGCGTGACATTAAACTAACAACATGCTGGGCTGTCATTGTCTCAAGGTCAAGTTTAGACTACACCAAAGAACTTAGTTACAGCTCAGTGAATGACGAGACACAAGTACAAGATCAAGACCGTTTGCTCCAGTGATGGAACCACCTCCATTGTATTAATAAGAACATAATTTCTAATTAAAGTAACATTTTATGCAGAAGTGGGGAATAAATCCAAATATTTAAAAACTTAAAAGTATACCCAGTTGGGAGAGGCCGCAAAATTCTGACAAGTGGTGCTCTGTCTTCTGGAGGGAAATCCCCAAAGGCACAGAAAACATCTACCCTTCAAATGGCAAACTCTTGCCCATCCCTGAACTGCCTAGAAGAACTCGAATGAGGGGCCTTGTCCATAATAAGCAGTTATCAGAGCAAACCGCATTTGACCGATTTTTAGGGCAGGACAGACTTCTGTTTACTGAATGTCTGCTTTTCTTACTATCTCACAGTGACCCCCAGAAGCCCCCAAGGCACCTGACTTCATTCGCAGCTCAGAAATGTGTGATACACCCACGTTCCCTTTCTGACTCTGAACATCTCGGGGTCCCTGTCTCTCTCAGGTGTGTGGGGTCCCCACACATATATATGTACTAAATTTGATCATTTTTCTCTTGCTGAAAAAAAATGGCAAACTCCTTGACTAATGTTAAAAGTGCATCCTAGAGGCTGCCCAAGGACGTTAGTTACAAAGAAACGCGTGCATAAAGTCTTAGGAGCGTAATCTACCTGGTTATAAACATCAGCTGTTTAGTCGACTTTTGTTCATTGACTTTTATGTTGTTAAAAACACTAAATATTTATGACAGCATTTAATAAGACAGTGTTAATTAATAGATTTTAGTTGACATGCCAAATCCTCCTCTAAGGATGAGAAGGAGAAATAGTGTAGGGAAGGTAGCGTATGATTGTTGTTTTTACTTTAGTGAGATATGATTCACACATCATGCAATTCACACATTTAAAATGTTCAATTCAGTGACTTTTAGTGTATTCGCAGAACTGTGCAACCATCACCACAATCAATTATTAGAATATTCTCACCAGCCCTCAAAAAATCCTGTATCTCTTAGTTGTTGTTACTCCCTAATCTCCTCTCCCTCTCCCCGTCACCTCCAGCCTTAAGCAACCACTGATCTTCTTTCTACCAATTTCCCTCTTCTGGATATTTCATATGAATGGAAATAATATAATACGTGGCCCTTTGTGTCGGCTTCTTTGCAGTTGGCATTATGTTTTCAAGGTTCATCCGTGTGGTAGCATGTATCAGCACTTCATTTCTTTTTGTGCCAAATAATACTCCATTGTGTGGGTATATCACATTTCATTTATCAACATGTTCATCTGTTAATAGACATGCCGGTTGTTTCCACCTTTTGACCACTATGAATAATGCTGCTATGAACATTTACATCCAAATCATTCTGTGGAAATACGTTTTTAACTTTCTTGGTATATACCTAGGAGTGGAATGGCTAGGTCATATGGTAACTTTGTCTTTAACCTTTTGATTAAGAGTAGCTTATAATTGTGGCATTAAGTTTTAAATATTTGATCCAGCATATATCTATATATAAGTCAAGCACATAACCCTTAGACCCCTCGTTGCAACTATAGTTCAGTCTATTAAAGCAGTTGCTCAGGCACTCCTTAGACATACCGGTCTCTCATTGCTCAGTGCCAGTTTCTTCTGTTGATCTGGACTTAAGTATGTGACACTTCTCTTCAAAATAATGTAACATGACATCTTGGAAATTATCTTGCTTACTGTAGTAGCAATCCCGAGAGAAGGGGAGACAAAGTTAAAGAGTTAGATAGAGACACTGAGATGCCAAGCTGCTTCGAACAATGTCATAGCAAGTCTCTGGTGCCCCGAAGTGAGATCTGAGGCCACCTGAGCACCCCACCTGGACCTAAAAGGGGAGGTACATGGTTATCTTTTAACTTATTATGAGAAGGAGCCTTCTCTTCATGGGCATAGGCCCCTCCCATTTTCCCTTCCTAAGAATATTGACAGTGTTTTCAGTCATGAGTGTGTGTGTGTGTATGAACCAATTAACTTGAAAATAGGTGTGACTTCTCTCCTTAGGTAGGTCAGTGTGAACATTTTCCCAAACAAGGAGTTCTGCAGTTTTCAGGAAAATGGCCGTGTGAGTGGCCCCGGTACCTTTGGGGAAATTTTAAATAAATACTGTTCATTAGTTCTAGGATACCACTCTAGGATTTTTCCCTGTGAAAACCTTTAATTCCTCTTAAAACTTTTTACCTGAAAACTTTATGTGAAGGTTTAACTTTCTGTCAGTCTTGGCATTTTATTGATCTCTTTATTTCATTCATTTATTCAAAGCCATTCATTTATTGAAAGCCGGTGGGGGTTTACAGGAGTAGTAGAGAGATCAAGATAGGAGTGGAGGGGTGGACACACGTGGCTCTTACAGGGCTCTGCAGGTTTGATAGTAAGGAGTTCCATTCTATGATCAGTGGGAAGCCACAGATGAATTTCAAGGGAGGAAGTGATATGGTATGTTTAAAGAAGATACCTCTGGAGTTTTGGAAATGTAGGGCCAATCCAGAAAAGAGATGATGGTGGGTTGGATTGAAGAAGTGATAGAGAATCAAGCATTATTCCCAGGTTTCCAGTTCAGGCTACCGGGTGGATGGTGGTGCCCATGACATCTAGGATCCTTGTAAGACATCCAAATGGGGGTAGCGAGTGAGCACTGTGCATGCTGGGGAGAGCTCAAGGGTGGGGCTCAGGCTGGAGAGATAATTTCAGGCCCCTGTAGGCAATGGATGATACAGGTGTGGGCTTAGTAATGTCCCCTTGGGAGAGAATGTGGAGGGAGGGGAGGGGAGGGCTCAAGACCCAGTCCTGGCAGACACTGAGAGGCTGGACAGAGGAAGAAGCTCTTGCAAAGGAGTGTCAAGAGAGCCAGACACAGAGTAGAAGGGAAATCATGGATGTGACTGCCGCAGGAACCAAAAAGAAGAGTGTATTGAGAGGAAGGGAGGGAATAAGAAGCTGGAGTCCTTAACCAGAGCAATTGAAGTGGAATGATGGGGAGATAAGATCAAAAGTTGGATTATGGTGGGTTAAGGAGGGAAAGGGAGACGGATCTAGTGGGTGTGTGGACAATTCCTTTGAGAAGTTTGGGCGAGAGAAGGAGCAGAGGAATGGGGAGGTACCTGGAGGTGGACAAAAGGGGAGGTTTCCTTTAAGATTAGAGATATGAGCGGACTTGTTCACTAAAGAGGATGAATGAGAGAGAGGGAGGGAGGGAGAGTTCTGGTGAACTGCTTTTATATTTTAAAATATGTATGAGGCAAGATTAGCAGTTGAGAGCTGGGGTGTGGAAAGAGCAGAGGAGAAGATATTTGAGAATAGTATCCTATTCAGTGGGAAAGTACACTTACTAGGGAGAGAAGGAATTGGAACATCAGGCTCTGTTGAGGACCACTTGAGATCATTCATTTTAAGTGAAACCAAATTATCCAATGATTGTGAGATAATTTTCGGGGGTGAGAACTCTTCCAATTCTCTTTCAGGTAATTAAGGAGAAAACCTCCATGTTGTGTGAACCCATCTGTAGTGCATGTCTACCTCCCATTAATGTCCTTTTTCAGTCGGGAGAGCTATTTCAGACTGGGAGCGTTCCATCTGACATTACATCAAGCAGGGGTTGAATAATGCTGCTTTGCTTTCATTGTACTTAATTTTTTATGATGGTGGTTCTGTCAAGCAAAACTGGTTTTCCATTTATGTTGGTGATATGCAATTTTCTTTTAAAGTAGAAATATTTGAGTTTAAAAAGTGAGGTGATATACAGAAAAGTCTGTGGTAAGTGAGTCTAGGGAGTAGGGGACGCGATCCAAATGGTGACAGAAGCATGAGAAAGACGAGAACAGGGAAACACAGTGTCCTCTCCTGTTGCCCGACCGGATTCTCACCAGAGTGGCAGCTGGCTTCTTCCACTCCTATCAGGTCATGTTTTGGAGATGGGTCTCAGAGTCCCCAGAGTGGGTTGGGCCGCACTGCGGGATGGAAACCACGCAGATGAGCTGATAGCCAAACATTCCAGGAACCACCCCACACAGGCCAACCTAATGGCAAGTATGTGTAAGTTAGCAGGATGACGGGGACAGCCCAGGACAGGAGAGCAGATGGCTGTCCCTCATGGTGCTGTGCTCGCCCCCTCCACTCTCCACGCCAGCTGTCGCCTCTTGCTACAGAGTCCTTCCATCGCTCTGCAGCATCACATTCTGCTTCAGGTCTGTTCTCACAGCACTTAGCGTCAGCTGCCTGCCTTGCTGAGCACGACAGAACACAGGGGAGGCGGAGGGACGCATTCCCCACCAGTCTAACTTCAGCACTGGCCCTTGGCCTTGGTGAGGACGGGAGCACACCGCTGAACGAGTCAGAGGCTCTGGGGTTTTCCCAGGCAGAGGTACCTTAAGGGAACATACATTTCCTACACGGAGGGTATGCCCTTCCTGATAGAAGAATAGTCTCCCGTAGGGTAACCAACTCTTCCCAAGTTGCTTGGGAATGCCCTGGTTTTCAAACTGAAAGTTCCTAGGACATCCTAGGAATTCCCTCATCCCTGAGCGAACCAGGATGGTTGGTCATCCTATTCTGGGTGGTGTTTCTCTTGGACACTAAAGAATATTTGGATGGCGGTGTCCAGAGATCTGTGTTTTGACAAAGTCAAAGGGAATTAAGTGATCTCCTCATTCAGATTTAGGCCACAGTGAAAATATTAAAACCATGCTGTTTTTGTTAATACAAGTTATGTAATGCATTACAAGAAGGGTTTGTTGCATCAGCAGTGGCTTTAATTGCACTGAGCCAGGAAGACCAGCAAAGAACCATTCTTTAAGGCATGTTTATAAAACCTGCTATGTTCATAGTGAAACATAAACCCCAAACAGCTTCACACAGGTGGCATTGATCCCATGGTGTGCCTGTCTGCAAAACAGGCCATGTTTACCCAAAACACTTGGGATTTGCATTGTGTGTTACCTTAAAGTAATGCTAGCTACTAGATGAACAGTTCCAAAATGTATAACTGCTCCACCCAATAGAAATGAACTTCTCATTAACATAGTCCAAAGACAGATGTTCCTGATTGGTTGGTAATTCTCTTCCAAGCAGTGACTCAAGGACTCATGCTTCTTCCATTTTGTGGTATATCCACTATGTGTCTTCTAATGTTGTCGTGATTATTAGTGTCGGACCAATGGAAAGATAAAGACCATAGAGTCCCATGAATGGGGTGTTTAGGGGACAGCAAGCGTGGATGTGACATACATTATCTATTCTCATTCCATTGGCCAGATCTCAGGCACAGGCCACACCCAACTGCAAGATGGTCTGGGAAAGGCTGTCCGGGGGAGGGGGGGGGTCCCACCTGCGGGCCCCCCGCCCCAGCTGCCATGGATGAGAATAAGTCTACCAAGACATAGATCTGCTTGGGGAGGAAAGGTGGCCAATCTCTCAAAGGAGAAGGGCTAGGACCTTTTTCTTCAGTGGGTTTTTACTGGGTTCAATTTGCACAGGAATACAGGTGAAGCTCATCAATCATTGTCAGGCAGTAAGGGTCAAACAATAGATGACATACAAAGAACTCTGAGGGCTTATTCCAAGTCAGGGTCAGTTAGCTAAAGGGCTCCAAAAATTTGGGAAACAATCTCATTTCATGCTTGAACCCTTATCAGAAAATTGAGGGCATTCTTAGCAAAACAAATTTCACAGGATTTTATGTATTCTTTCTTAGGCCTGATTGCTCCGGGGAACCCGCCC
Source organism: Phyllostomus hastatus (assembly GCF_019186645.2). NCBI lineage: Eukaryota > Metazoa > Chordata > Mammalia > Chiroptera > Phyllostomidae > Phyllostomus > Phyllostomus hastatus. Next base: position 23,305,359 of record NW_025334004.1, on the reverse strand, counting down.
TTTCCAGCACAGGGCTGCACCACCCTCTGTCATCGTTTCAGGCTTAAGTCAGGCAGGGGGAGTAAGGCAGCCAAGATATTAGGAGACTACTCTCAGACAGAATGAGGACTCAGGTTAGGTCAAAGCTGAGGGGTGAGGGTCCATCACTCCCTTTTCCTATAGCCCCCCAAGTCCTTCCCTGAGGGCCCCTTCGTGACTGTGCCTGTCTTAGGTCGTCCCTTCCTTGAGGAATCTTACCCATCATTGGCTAACCAGTCATCTGCTCAGGCCCAAGCAGGGTGAAGTAAAAGGGGGTAGGGGCAGCGCCCCTGCCGGGAAAATAAGCTCTGTCTCCCTAGCGGCTTACGGTCCCAAGGTCTCTCACTCAGCCTTAGCCATGGGGGGCGTTACAGCTTCTGAAACTAGGCAGGGCGGTTCCCAATAAGGCTGTCTAGCTATGACCAGGAAGAAGAGAAAATGGGTTTGGTGAAAGGGAGCAACCTTTGTCACAGAGAAGTGTTCTGTGTCTTTCTCACTGTACACCAGGGGCAGATTTAATCCTGAATGCAAAAACCCTGGGAGAGCAGACACAATGGGGTTGAATTCCGCTTCTCTTCCTTTTTGGAAATATACTCCATCCTCACACTTGAGTTGTCACACTTTTTTCTTTACAGCTATAGTTCATTTGGGTCACATACAGAGTCAATTTCTTAATGAGCCACCTCAAACTCTTTAGGAAAGGAGGTGAGGTCATAATTATAAACAAGTATATTTATCACACATGAAGGATCTTTTTGGTTGAAAAGGGCTGGAAAGTTTCTCTCCTCTTAAGGCTAACTTCCTAAGACTCATGGAGGCCTGCATTAGTTTCCTTTTATGGTAATCAATTACCACAAACTTAGTGGCTTAAAACAACACATGTTTATTATCTCAGGGTTCTGGAGGGCAGATGTCCAAAATCAGTCTTAAGGTGTCGGCAGAGCTGCGTTTCTTACGGAAGCTCTAGCCAAGGACCCATTTCCCGGGCGTTGCCAGCACCTAGAGTCTGCCTGCATTCCTTGGCTCATGGCCTCACATCGTAGTGACCTCTGCGTCTGCCAGTACATCTCCCCCTCTCTCTGGCTCTCCTGCCTTGCTGTGACGAGGGCCCTTCTAATCACTTTGGGCCCACTTAGATCATCCGATATAATCTCTCCATCTCAATTCCTCCGTTTAGTTCCACGAGTCAAGTCCCTTTGTAAGGTAACACGTTAAAGGTCCCAAGGACTAGGATGTGGGCATTTTGGGGTGGGTGGGGAGCCATGATTCAGCCTACTATGAGATCCTGTGCCTCTACTTTGAGCGACAATCAGCAAGTCTCAGCACACATGAAGAGGAGGAATAGGTGTGATTGTACCACGGTCCGACCGCAGTGGGATGGGGTAGGGAGCCATCTGTGGGGCACTAGAGGAACCAAATGATCAGGAATTATAGCAACCCTGAAATAGTGGTGTCAGCACACAATGGGAGAGGAAACGTTAAAACAGGCAAACACACAAGTGATAACCTGTAAATACCTTCGTGGGAGTTCCTGGATGTGTGGGAGGAAGCCCATCAGGGTCTTTGAGTAAAAGTAAAAGGAGAGAAGGATAGAAGTGGTTTTTGTGGACTTGACTCGGAGATAGATTTAAAAAAAAAAGATTCCTAAAGCTGATCGGAGAATTGACACAGGCCACGAGAAGGAACAGCGTGAGACTTCAGCTCTCCCTGTTGTGCACGAGGCCTCAGGGCTGAAACGGGCTGTCTGACAGTTCTCGTTGGGCTTCGCTATCAGTTTAGTCTTCCCTGAGGTTCAGGAAAGCATTTTGGGGAACCAGCGGACACCATCAGACTCCAGTTCTGGCCAGTAAAGAGAAATTAGGTCCGTGAAAATGAACATAATCTTGGGGGAAAGAGACCATGGGGTGTCCTGCATGTACCCAGATGATTTTATGTGAGGACTGGGGAGAGAAGGAGGAAAATTATATTTGTTCCAAGTACTTGGCATTTTAAAACAATGCAAAAATTCTATGAAGTAGGTAAATGTATTAGTTACCTATTGCTGTGTAGCAAATCACCCCCCCGAAAGTTAGTGGCTTAAAGCAATAATGATCATCTATGATCATCATCCCTTATGGTCCTAAGAGTTGACTGGGCTTACGCAGGGGCGTCCAACCTGTGGCCCGTGGGCCACTTACGGCACAGGATGGCTGTGAATGTGGCCCAACACAAAATTGTAAATTTACTTAAAACATTATGAGATTTTTTTGTGATTACGTGTCACAATGTATTTAATGTACGGTCCAAGACAACTCTTCTTCCAGTGTGGCCCAGAGACACCGAAAGTTTGAATACCTGTGATCTAGGCGTTCTGGCCTGGCAGACTGTAGCTGGGGCAGAAACTATCCTGAAGGCTTCTTCTCACCTGTCTCCGAGGCCTGGGGACACTCGAACACCAAGAAACTAAAAAAGCTAGTAACTTCCAGAAAGCCAAAGTGGGGCTCCCATACAAAAATATAGGACACTTAGTTAAAATTTAAATTTCAGAGAAGCAACAAATAGCCTTTTAGTGTAGGTGTGTCCCATGCAATATTTGAGATGTACACTAAAAAACTGTTACCTTTCTGAAATGCAAATGTAACTGGTTTTTCTGTTTTTACTTGCTAAATCTGGCAACCTGATTTCAAAGGCACGTGTTCTGAGAGTGAGCCAGGCGGTGGGAGTCCTTTGCTGTGTGTGGCTCAGTCTCAGAAGTTGCATAGCATTGTTCTGCACGACCTGAGAGGAGGTGTCGGCATCACGTTGTAAGAAGATGCAGGGATGGAGCACACACGTGCAGTTACTGGTGCGGCCCTCTTTGGGAAGTACAGCCTTTAGAGTAGCCCTCTTTGTGCAGGTTAGGGACCTTAGGTACCAGGATCTTCAATGGCTTCGTGAGGCGGGATTGCCATTAAGTGGTAGAGCCATGGCCGTCAGGATCCAAAATCTATTTTTGAACTCATGATAGCCAAGGACAGGAAAAGTTTTGCAGTTAAAACACACAATGTAGTGTTTAGGGAAGCAGATTTCCCAGAGATCAGAGGAGAGATAGGCCAGATGTCATGGTCAGAGACTTTCCAATGAATGTTGTCTCGAGAGACTTGGGATGCTCAGAAATGTCACTCTCAATCTGCAGTCACAAGTGGTCCTCCCGCAGAAGAAAAGGAAAGGGAGCTAGTAAAACCTGAGGCTATACAGGAAGTCCTCTGATATTCTCAGAGCTTAAAAGGACAGGAACAAAAATGGGAAGGAAGAGCACTTAACCAAGGACAAAGAGAAATCAGCGGCGGAGAATTGTAGGAATAGCAGCAGGAAGCGTTACGCCCCAAATGGTTTCAGGGAAAACGTTCTGGAAACGAGGGCTACTACTTCAGGTCAATATGGCAACACTTATGGATCAGAGAAAGGAAGAAACTCTTCCAAGACAGTGACCTTGCCATGAAAACAGCTTCTGGAACATGGGAGATGATCAATATGTATTGGTTCGATGCAAGACGGAATGAGCAAGTGTGTTCAGGAGGGAAATGAAGTTATGCCAGGATTGGCTGCAGTGAAAAAGCACTGAGATCTTTTAAAAGTGGCTTCTGCTGCTGAAAATCTACTAAGAGGTAGGATGCTAAGAGTAGAGACTATAAAAGAAAAAAAGGAGGGAGGGGAAATGAGCACACATCAGTGTAATGTCTAGAAGGAATAATTAATCACAACTAAAATAAGTCAGTTAGTAAAAATTAGGACCACTATCCATTGCATAATAGGCAAAAGAAGTTTTGGTTTAGAAGTGTTTTGATTTGAAATGGTTAAAATGTAAAACAAAGACATTTGTTTTAAAGGATTGTCCTGATTTAGTATAATTTAAAAAATCTAATTCTGTATTTTCTTGCTAGAAAAAAAAATTAGCTCGATTTCTTTCCAGAGAAGTAGTACCAAATGTAACTTTTGCTCAGATCTGTTAGGTTTCAGTGGAATTCTCCAATGTAAAAAGGTTGCAGTTTTAAAAGTTGTTGACAAATGTGATTTCTGACTAATTAATCAATAAAATGCTTCGTATTTTTATCTATAGACTGTATAAATAAATCCTGGCATTTTCCATTAAGCCCTTGTGAGATTTGAGCTTAACACACCTGCAGTTGAAACCATTTTAGCTGAATTTGGCATTCCTAAATCTGTTGATAGACACCAAAAGTAAAAGACGCAGATGCATTTGTTCAGTCATTGTTTTTTTAATTCCTAGCATGTGCAGGCCCTTTTCTGGGCACTGGAGACAGAGCAATGTGTAGGATAGGCCCTGGTAAATAGTAGTCAATGAAATAAAAAAACACTAATAGATTCCATGAAAAATCATGGAATCACGATTCTGGTCACTGGTCAATTGTAAGGCGGTTGTTTCTGCATCTTGTCTCCGTCCCAAAGCCAGCAGGCAGCCACTTAAGAAGACGAGATGAATGTGAAGTGAGGAGGGAAGACAAGCTGGGAGCTGCAAGGGTGAGCTGGAACCCGACTGGTTTCTTCACGCCTTCAAGCCTGCAGCCTGCCTTCGGGCATGGGGTTAAATGTGCACCTGGCCAGGAGCGGGAGTTGCTGAAGGGAGACATCCTGTGGGAACTGCCGTTGCGATGGCTCGGCTGCTGGCCAACGAAATGGGCCAGCCGAGGAGCGTCAAAGCGAGCGAGCTGCAGTAGCACCTGGTGCCCTGCATCGACCTTCCTAGCAAAAGAAAAAAAAAATGCTGCAGCTTCATTTCTGCCGCCACATCTCGTTCTCACGCACAGCGATGGGTCAGGCTAACCTGGAACTATTCATGGAGGGGAATTCTGAGAAACGGAGTTCCAGCTCAGCTGAGCTGACACAATACAATACAAACCCACCCCAGATGGTTCCAGGAACAGCGAGATGACCGGGATGGCTCACCTTGACCCTCATCTTTGCTCGTGCCTTGCCTTCTAAGCAAAGGCTTTTTTAATACTGGAGCCTGCTCTCACTGGCTCAAACTCAACATCGCTAGTCCCTCTCTAATTTCTCTACTGTCCATACCCCTCATCACCTTCTTTTACATTGTTTTATTAATTATTGTGTTTACTGCTTGCTGTTTGTTTCTTATCAGTAGAATTGAAGCTCCACAAGAACATGTTTTTCCATTTTGTTACATCATGCGTCCCAAACACCCTGAACAGCCCCGTCACAAAGATGGCACTTGATACATGCTGTTGAAGGAAAGAGAACGATTAAGGGTGTCAGAGGTCAGTCTGGAAAAGTCGGCAGTGGCCAGGGCAAGTAGCATGCATCTTACTTCATATGTGTTCTGCCGGGCACTTCTGAAAGCTCTCTTTGGCAGTGTGTGTTGAGGGGTGGGCGTGAGGGATGTGGGAGGAGGGGTGAGCCTGGAAGCAGGAAGACCAGGTAGGAAGAGGTGGCAGTTGTCCAATCGGGATGTGAGTGGCTTAGACCGTGGCGGCTGCAGAGAAGTGGAGGCAGGTGGTCAGATTCAAGATACATTCTGACGGTAGGGCTATCTGCACTTGCCAATGGGTTGGACATAAACGATGAGGGCAGCTCAGAGTTCCCTCCTGAGCTGCTGAGTAAATGGGGGGAGGTGGGGCGTTCGCAGACATGCAGACTGGGAGAGGAGCAGGCTTGAGGAAAGAAACCAAGACTTTCATATATTCACTCAACCAGTATTTGCTGAGTCCCTACTAGGTGCTGCACACTGTGCCAAGTCTTAGGGCTGCAACAGTGAACAAACTGGGCTAAGCCCTTGCTCTCTGGGAGCTTACATTCTAGCGGGAGGAAAAAACAATAAACAGGAAAGTCAGTAAGACCACAGTGAAGAGGAGATAGGCGGTAGGGGATACAAAAGGGAGTAGGGAGTGTGAAAGGCTGCAATTTAAAATGAAGTGGTCAAGGAGGGCCTCTGTAACCAGGGGCCTTTGATAAAGACTTGGAGGGGGGTAGAGAGGAAGCCATGAGGACAGCTAGGCAAGAACTTTCCAGACAGATGGAATCACGTGTTTTCCTAAAGGCGGAGGCTGTCCGCCATGTTTGGAAAACAGCACAGAGATCAGTGTGGCAGGAGGGAGAGCAGTGAGAGAGGAGCACAGGGAAGTGACAAGCTGGGGGTATAGATCAGACCACTTCACAGACTTGTGTTTGGCATGAGACAAGAGGTTCAAGACACCCACTGGACATGCTGGTGGAGATGTCAGGGGGAAGTCGGGTATGAGTCTGGAGCTCAGAGGAGAAACCATGGCTGGATTTGGGTGCTGTCAGTGCACAACAGTGTTCAATGTCACGGGGCTAGGTAAGGTCAACCAGGGAAGCATCATAGGCAGACAAGAGCAAATAAAAGGCAGCAAAAATCCAAGAAGAAAGTGTCGTACACAGACATAAGCCATCTGCAGTTATTTCTGGTTCTGCATCATTCACACTGGGGGGCCACTACTGAGAACAACGCTTGATCTAATTCATATACAGTGCTCTGAGAGCTCATAATAAAAGAAATTCAAAATGCATATTATATATGTGTACATCTTGTAGTTCTTTGTAAGAAAAGCTGTGAATATAAGCGGTGTGCTGTGGAAAGATGTAGGTGACAGGACCCCAAGGGACCGAAGGTTCTCAGCTATAGATTCATAATGTCTAATCTTTGCTCCTGGGACCATACATAAGCTGCTGTGGCAGAGGATGGTGCTTTGTGCAATAAGGCCAGTTAAGGTCATAGTTGGCTTGAAGCTTTTGCTAAAAAATTACTCTTGCCTGTCCACAGATGGTCAGATGTTCTGGTAAACCAGCTCTCCAGGATAGAATGGGGTGGGAGGAGGTGGGTTGCAATGCTTGCCGATTTCTGCAGTGTAAATACTCTCACCAAGCCAATTTCAAGTAACCAGTGATTAAACAACTGGCTCTCAAAATGCCTGCAGATTTCCTGAATACGTGACAGCTAGTTCTAACAGACCAATCTTTCATTCTCCATAGCCTATAGCTAGGTTTTACTTTTAAAGCCCCGATTCTTGTGGCTTCCTAGGTTTTCTCCACTTCCTGTATCCACACCTGTAGTTCACGTTGGCGGTGGCCGGGCACCCAGCACAGTTTGGTTTACCTCTGGAAGGAGCTCCTTCTCTCTTACAGTCACTAGTAGCCATGGCCCCAAGAAGACATCAGCAAGTGTTCTCTGAATTGAGCTGCTGTCTTTATCTTTTCCTACCGCAGGATTCTTGCCTGACTTGGGGCGAGCCATATATCCATGCACATATGACTCTTTCCACATTATTACATTATTTTAAGACCTTCTATGAGGAGGGCCCTGAACTTGATGGTGAAGATACAAAGGGCAAAAATCTGCCCTCCTGGGTTTTATAGGAGAGTTGAGAAAAATTGAAAGGATACCTAAGAAGGTAGTGGTGGTGGTTTTTATTTTAAAAATTTTTTTTAACATTTTATTTATTTTTAGAGAGAGGGTAAGGGAAGGAGAAAGAGAGGGAGAGAAACATCAATATGTGGTTTCCTCCTGCACGCCCCCAGCTGGGGACCTGGCTTGCAACCCAGGCATGTGCCCTGACTGGGAATCGAATCCACAACCCTCTGGTTCACAGGCTGGCATTCAATCCACTGAGCCACACAAGCCAGGGCTGTTACTATTATTTTTAGAGTCAGCAGAGACATGAGTGCACAGAGGGGAAACTCGGGCAAGCTTTCATGGGCCGGGGCAGGGGGGGAGGGCAGGAATCTGCTAACACACAAACTGCATGCAAAGCTGGGGACTGGGATTCCATTTGCTTTTCTCATTTTCATTTACCACCTTGCATCAGAGAAAACACCATTTCCCAAAATACATTGATGATCAGCAAAATGCTGTAGACCTCAGGATTTTCACCTTGGGACAAAGACAGACAGTATATATTTACTTATTTACATCTGTGCGCTGCTCTCCCCATCCCTACCCACAATTCCACCCCATTTCTAAAAATCATATATGGGAAATTCAGCATCCTATGTGACTCATTGCTACTTAGGGGTGGGAAAGGGACTCTTTACTAAGCTGATTCACTACGTTTAGAACCCAGTGATCTTTCTCTCCTATGTATACTGTGTTTGGAGACATGAGTCCAGTTCAGTTAGTTGGTCAGTGTGTTCCCCATTGGTCACTGCAACCTCCGTTTTTCATGCTCACCAGCAGACCTGCCATGAAGCATCTCAGATGGGTCACGTGGCTGGGAGGAGAAGCCGGACACAGCCACACCAAAGCACCATCCCACCAGCTCTCCAGGACAGGAGGCATTTTGTGGTCAATGGAAGATGCAGACATGCCCCGCTATCCTTTCCATACATGTGATGGTGATTTGGGAGCTGGGGGCAGTACACAGACTAGCAGACATCCAGACCATGAGGCTCTTCTCACTGGTGACATTTGTGCTGCATTCTTTGTTGCCCCTGGTGTGCATTGCAACACTCAGACTGGTGGGTCTGGGAACCAAGTGGCTGACTGGGAAGCCTCAAGAGGCAGCAAATACAGATTCATCTTCAGGCCCCCCGGTTGCCCTGAAACTTGCTAAACTGACATTTGCAAGCCAAGAGCAGCAACTTTCCATGGCTCAAGTCTGGAAAAGGCTATGAAACCACATGGGTCAGAAAACCAACGGTGTTTTTTGCTATTTTGCCTGGACTACCAGGGGTAAAAGTCCAAAATTCCAGATGTGAAGCAGCTGGGTAAAGCGCGTCCAGAAATCTGCATAGCAGCTTGAGGAAGGCAGCTTCCTGCGGGCTGCTGCTTTTTTTTTTTTCCAAAGCGAGTATTTTATTAATTCTTTTTATTTTTTTTATATTGACATTTTACTTTTAGTTGCAAAGTTCAATTTATTTATTTTTATTTATTGTGATGATTTTGGTTAATAAAATTATATAGGTTACAATTCTAGTCATATAGTACACCACCTGTATATTGTGGGTTCAATACCTCAATCGAGTCTCCTTCCATCTTCCTTTCAAAAACACACCATTGACTTCCTTCTCTTCTCTCTCTATTTTTTTCCTAAAGCTTATCTGAACTTCTAGACTTACTTGTTTAGAAAGAAATACAGAGTAAAAAATTGGCATCTGCTGTTTTGTTTTCTCAATTTTTTTGTCCACTGACTCATGATTTTTTAAAAAAAATGTCAATTTCAATCAATTTCAATTCCACAGAACAAAAATAGAGAATTTATAGGCAGCTATTGGAAACAAAGGGACCATCTGGTTTTTTATGTAATTTTTCTCAGAAATTGTCCTCTCCAAGTGCTGAAACCATTCATTTTTCTTTATTGCACCATGGCAAATATTCCTATTTTTTCATAGAGCCACAGAACTGAACTTAGGTGGGTTTCTTTGAAAATGCCCCTTTTTTCTAGGGTGGGTGGGCTTCCGGACCAGAGGTCTATGGGTAATCTGTCTCTTGTGGGGAGAGGGCTGTTGTTATGGGAAGCAGCCCAGGCGTTTGGTGGAGTTCACCCAACCCTGGTTATTCTGGTTCATTTGTCATTTTATAGTGACAGTTTTCAGTTTCATCCAGGAATGTCCATGGAGGTTTTACGACATTGGGACTAGAACTCAGTCATGTGCTCATAGCTTCCACAGACTAAAGATTTACTCTCTGCAGAGTCAGAGGTGGCTCTATCAGTTTAGCAAAATCTTATGTAGCCCATGTGACAGCAACCAGGTGTCTCTAGACCTTCCAGCCTTTCTTTCAGTGCGATGCTCAAGGGCCCGTGGCCCCACCCCACACTCGGGAACCACCTCGCGTCCACTCCAGGGTTTCTCTGGGTTCCTGCTGCAGTGTTGCATTCTCCCCAGGCCATTTCTCAGGGGCTCGTGCAGACTTTCCTTTCAGCAGCTGGCCTCCCTGGACCCTGCTCTCCTCTCTGCCCCTCTCTCTCTCGGATCCCCCTGAATGTCGAATGGCGGATTGTGGCGAGGTCCTTACATGATTCACCAGAGGCCTTAAACCTTATCCAAAAGGACATGGTAGAGCAGGTGGGTTGTGGAGGAGGACCTGATCACATCTGTGCTTCGGGGAAGTGACTACCAATGTTAAGGTGGTGGGGGTTGGATAACATGGAGAGTGGGGGCTGGATCAAGAGGCATCAGGAGGGTCTGCCCTGGAGCCTGGATGAATGTGCAGCCACAGAAGGAGGGGGATCAGCCCACCGTCCAAGCTGGGGTGACCACGGCCCTCACAATGACCTCGATGGCCTGCCCCTCTAGGCTCCCAGGACCTTCTGGTTTCATTTCCTCCTGTCTCCCCCGTGCTCATTCAGCTGCAGACATGCGGTTTCTTTCAACTTCAAACACCGGCCATGTTCAGGTGTGAGGTCTTCTCTCTGAGCTTAGACGCTTCTCCCCAGCCACTTGAGTGGTGTGCTTTCCCACCTCTGAATCTTTGTCCCAATGTCATCTTCTTGCCGAGGGCCACCTACCCACCTTCTCCTACACGTCCCATGTCCCTTATCTCGATTCATTTTTTCCATAGTGAATAATACTTTCTAATATACTACATGTTTTTTACTTATTTATAATGTTTTTTAATTAAATTTTTTATCCTTACCTGAGGACATTTTTCATTGCTTTTAGAGAAAGGGGTGGGAACAGAGAAACATGGATGAGAGAGAGAAGCATCAATCAGTTGCCTCCTATATGTGCCTGGACCAGGGACTGAACCCACAACCTAAGTATGTGCCCAGAATTGAACCCGCAACCTTTGGATTATGGAATGATGCTCCAAACATTTATTATGTTTTATTGTCCAGCTGTCCTCCCTAGAATGTCTGCCCCATGAAGACAAAGATTTTTGTCTGGCTTGCCTGCTGCTGCATCTCCTCAGCTGGCACAGAGCAAGTGCTCATTAAGTGTTTGTTTAGTGGCAAGGGTGACATGGACAAAGAACAAGACGGCATGGGCAGGAGGAGTAGGTAGGGCTGGTCTACAATGTTTGGTCTTAGGTGCTGGGGGGAGGCTAGGTGATGTCCTCCAGGCAACTGGGAATGTGCTACTGGAATGGGGGAGCCAGGTTTGGGAGCTGTTCAGACGGGGGAGGGCTGTCAAAGGAGAGAGAGAGAGAGAGAGGAGAAAGGAAGGCAGCTTATGCTCGAGGGCAATGAGTGCATTTGCATGGGTCCAAGACACCAGCGGAGGGACAGGGTAGAAACTGGGAATGTCAAGGTTTGTAAATCAGGGGAGAAAGTTGCAAGGGGTAAGTATATAGTCTAATGTGACTCAGAACAGAGACTTCAAAGAGATTTTGGAGGAGGTTGGTGCAAGAAAAGCCATTTGGCTTAGGTGACTAAGGAGTCATTGGTGGTGTTTCCATGAGAAATTTTAGTTGAGTGGCATAGACAGGGACCAGTCACGCTGTCCAGTATGATGGCCACATGTGACTGTCAGGTACCTGAAATCAGTCAAGTTCATATTGAGAGGTGTTCCAAGTGCAAAAAACACACTGGACTATGAAGATTTAGAAAAGTCAGGGGAAAAAAGATTGCAACATGTCTTATTCATAGTTTTTATATTAGTCACGTGTTGAAATGATATTTTCATTTCAAATTATTAGGAATATGGTATGTTAAATAAAGTATGTTTTTAAAAGCAGTTGCAACTATTTTTTAGGTTTTTACTCTTTTGAGATGATTACCAGATACTTTCAAGTTACACATGTGGCTCACATCGTAATTCTATTGAACACAACTGGGCTGGTCTGCTGGGGTGAAAATTCAACGGCAAGGACGAAGCTGCCTTTCCTCCCTCCCTCCCTCCTCCCTCCCTCCCTCCCTCCCTCCTTCCCTCCTTCCCTCCTCCCTACCTCCCTCCTCCCTTCCTTCCTTCCTTTCTCTCTTTCTCCTTTTCTTCCCTCCTTCCCTCATTCCTTTTCTCCTTCTTCCTCTTCTTCTCCTCTTTCCCTTCTTCTTCTCCCTTCTTCCTTCTCTTTCTCCAGTTCCTCTCTCTTTTTACAAGCTACCATTATGTAGGAATTACCATAATACTGTACCCTTTTAGCAGCTACAGTATTTTTTGAAGGGGCACCTTACTAGTTGAACCTCCTTTCTTAATGAAAATAGATGCTTTTTATAATATCAAATCATTACATAGCTTTAGAATTTAGTTGCCTAAAACCATATTACAGTCAGTGATACATAGCCCATTAGCTATACTGAGCTCTTAGGCTCCCTGGGAGAAAAACAAATGGCATATACTTGGGGTTTCTTCTACTCTAAGCAGTAAATAAGTGAAAGCATTGGAAGAAACCACCCACGTGAAATCCTGGAATTGTAATTACCCAACCCTCCAATTTGGTAAACAGAAGTTTACCAAATTTACCAAGTTTATTATATTCTTATAATATAAGCATCTCCCCAAAATGGTCCCTGTCGGTAGGAGGTGCTGAGACAGAGGGCTGCATGGGTCCAGGACAAAGACTTCACTGATGCAGACACTTGAACCATGGCTTGAGAAGGAAATTCCCAGTGTTCATCTTGGCCGGGATTGGGAATTGTTCTTGGGTGCTGTGAGGTCAGCCTCTAGTCTTTATGTATTTGCTCGTAGTGCAATGAAGTTGCTTACTTCTTAGAAAAATAAAAAGACAATAAAATAAGTTGCTTCTATTCCCTTCTGGTTTCTATGAAAAAAATAAAATCCAGCATTAAAATTCAGTGCTCTGTGGCTATGGGGCTGTCCTTCCCGGAGGAGCAGGGAACTTTGGGGCTAGAAAGGACCCATGAAGCAATCATTTCTCTGTGCGAGGGAAAGTCCAGTGGCCCCGTGACCACTCACCTTGCCCATCAGCAGGGGAGCTGAGCGTCCTGCTACTGACTGCTGTTCTCTGTCCTCCACCTCTCCTTCCACAGGGACCTCTGTTGGCACCAGGGCTGCCAAGATGCTCCTCCACCATAGTGGTATTTTTTAAAAAATTTAATGAAAGGAAAGTGGTTCTTTCCTCAAATGTTTACTTAGGAACTTGGGGTTGAAGTGGACACCGCTGGTAACCATTAGTATTTTCTAATCAAGGAACAGTAAACGTAAAACCAAGACTAATTGATGCCGTCTTAGCTTTGTAAGGCTCGAATCTTGCTCGAAGGACAAGGGAGGGATTATGAAAGGTCCCCGTGAAATAATCTCTTTTCTAAAAAGGAGAAAACCATTTTGCACCCAGAATCCTAGCATAGAAGTGGGACACGCCGCAGCATGGACAACGTCCCGTTCCAAGTGAGCCGGACGGAGTAGAGACTGAGGCTCTCATGGGCTATGAACACCTCTGCGGCCACTTCAGTGTGTTGGGGTCCTTGGATGCAGACCTTAAGATGGAGATTTACATGCAACTGACTTATTAAAGAAGTCTTCCCAGCAACAGGGGGAGACAGACAAGGAGGGGGGCAAGCCAAGTACACGTGTGCTCTCCGGTCAAGCCCAGCCTCAGCTTGCTCTCACAGGGGAGCCCCGAAATGCCAACTACAGCTCAGTTAGTCCGCCCCCGAGGCAGGAGAGCTCGCCGTTCACCCCCTGCACCAGTCAGTCATTGCTCAAGGGCCAGCCTGACCAAGGTGAGCTCTGTGAGTGCGGGCACCCAGGGTTGTCTTTTAGAGGGAGTCAGGGGTACAGGCCGGAAGGAGCACTCCGGGCCAGGGGATGGACACACGAATCAGGAAGGGGGATGAGGAGGCTCAGAGTCTGCTGCGCTGCCATTTGGGCCTGGACAGAACCTTGACCTCGTTTGCTCTCTATTTCTGTCCTCCAGGATGCCTTACCCTGACGCCTGGATTGGGATCTGGAGCAGACATTTGTTCTTTGGGGTTGCCCAAATTCCAGTCCCCCTTTCCTTTGACAATAGTAATTTAATTACTGTTAATTTAGCATTACTAAAGTAATAGTAATTTCAGGAAATCATTCTTCTTAGTCCATATCTTTTGGCAGATATGACTGACCCAGACCCCGGGGTTGGGCACACGCCCAGGGCCAAGACAGCCAGCACACGCCTTTCCCTCCGTGCAGCGATTGGTTCAGGGACGGGGCCTCTGTCAGGAGTTGGACACAGTGACTAGAAATGACTCCGGCAGTTTTTAAACAGAACGATAGTAATGCAGGGGAACATGCTCCCAAAACCACTGGAAGGGCTGGAGGAGCAGGCTCTGGCTGGGTCTCCAGAAAAGGTTCCTTTTGCCCACCAGGAATCAAGCAAGAAGTTGGAGGGGGAGGAGCTCCCCCAAATCCAGAACCATCGTGTTTAAGAGTGTACCCAACCACTGCAATCCACGCCTCAGAAGCCCCCCAACACCGGTGAAGCTAGAAAGTGAACATTAGAACAACAGTCCTTGGCCAGGAGTCACGGCACGAGGAGCAAGAGCATGGCACCTCTCCCCTGCTGTCTCCCAGATCTCAGCTAGCACATCTGATGAGCAGCAGCTAATTTGCATCCAGAACCGGAGCTGAGTGGGAGGCTGGGGATGTAGATTTTTGTTTTGCAGCCTTTGCAGCACAGGGAGGAGTCCCAGAAGGGTCAGAATGGGCTCTGAGGGCTAATGCACCATGACCCTGCAGATGGGCACGTAGTCCAGCCCAAGCAACAAGAGTTGGGACTTTGCTTTGGCCAATGAGAGGGAAGAGAAGCTCTCTGTTTCCTGCTGCATCTGAACAGGAGAACAGGTAGGCATGGAGCTGTAGGAAACCATCCTGATGTCATATAAGGTCTGATAATGAAGCCAGTTCATAGTGCAGAACAGAGCCAGTTTGAGAGATCTAAAAAACCCTGGTCTTGATGACGCAATTTGAAGACCTGGAGAGGGAAGGTGGCTTATTCAAGGTCACAGAGGAGGGAGGGGTGCAGCTGGCTCTAGAACACCAGCTTCCTGACACCCAGTGCAGGCTTTCTCATCATGCGGTGCTTGGCCTCCACTAGGAGCCTGTATCCCGCTCCACGCCCCCCCCGCCCCGCACTCCTCCCAGCGGCTGGCAGGGGTTCCAGCTCCTATTCACTAAGGGAGCTGATTGGCCTGACCCCTCCGAGCAAGCGGAGCTGCCTGAAGAGGGGCCTTAGCAGAAAAGCACTCAGAACACATTTCCTGGCAGACGCGGTGGAGCCCGGGTGTGTATGAATAACTCATAACTGGAGCCTGCCTAGTGAGGAGCTCAGAGCTGGCTCTGCAAACACCCTAGGGGTTCTCTCCGAGTGGCACACTGAAATGTGGCCACACCGGTTTGGGCTATTTTAAGCTTCGGAAACCAAAGGAGGTAAGGCGGGGTGAACCTGAGGTCTCTCAGGAAAGATGAGTTCCAGGCCGGCTTTCTCTGTCCTCCAAGGTCACCTTGGGCTCTACCCTGTCACCTGTGACCTTGCTTTCCTCTTCCCTCTTGTCCCTGGAAGGATGGGAAGGAAGGACCCTTGGAAGCTCAGGGGAGGTGAGCAGAGAGGGAGCAGGAGTGGGGGCGGGAGCGGAGCGCCAGGTGCAGAGGAGCTCAGTGAGACAAGAGAGGTGGGCGGAGCTGTTGTCCGCCCTCAGACCCTGAGGGCTTCCCCTCACACTTGTTTTTTTACATTGATTGCATTTGGTCCTCACTACAACCCTTAGGGCAGTGTAACTGTCACCTCTGTTTGTCACAGGAGGAAATAGAGGCTCACAGGAAGCTGCTTGCCCGAGGACCAGGGTGACCCAGCAGTATGGGGATTTGAAGTCAGGTGGGTCTGCACTCCTGATCACTATGCTCCGTGGCCTCAGAATCCTCCAACAGTCAGAGTTCCCCTCACCACACGCGTGCTCCTTTCCCGTCCCACAGCTCGGGAAGTTCCGTTTCACGAGCCCCGTTTTCCGGATGGGGACACTGGAGCCCGAGAGCTTCGGAAACCTGCCCGGGGACATGCGGTCATGCTCGGTGTGCAGGACTGGACCCAGCTGCCCGCTCTCTGGTCCAGGGTTTTACCGCAATACCACGCACAGGCTTTAGTTCTAAAACAGCTTCACAGGCTTTGGTAGGACACCCACTTCAATCCCTCCGCATGCTGCACTGAGGAAACAGAGGTTCTAAAAGACTGGGTGACCTGCCCAAGGTCGCACAGCTAATGGCTCGTTGGGCTAGAACCCAGACTCTGGGCTCTCTGGGTGTCTGTAAGCAAATTCTTATCTCCTGACACGCGTCATAGTTTCAGGGATGTTGTAGCTGCATTTCTAGCTCATCTTCACCGGGCAGCGCCTTCTGCCCCTGGGCCTCGAGGTTTCTGTCCCGGTTCACCTGTGCCAAGGGGCCCGGGATCTGTGACCGCACAGAGAGGCGATGGAGTCGGGGCCTCTGTGAGTAGGACTGAGCTCGCCGGCAACAAAGGGTTGACACCCATGATCTTTGTCATTGCGGTCCTGAGCACAGTGACACCTCTTTGTGTTTTCCTCATATACACATGGTGACAGGTAGGAGGGGACCGGGAAAGTAAGCAGCAGGAGAGACAGAAAGTCTAGAGTCTGGGAATTAATCGGTATTTGATGTGATTTGGCAATTTTTGAAGTGTTTTAGATGACCAGTTTTTTTCCTAAATTTTATTTTTAATTGTGGTAAAATAGATGACACAGTCATAGATAATGTGACAAGTGTGGCAGAAAGCCACATTTTAGTTCCTCGATTCATTCCTCCTTTTCTGAAACCAACAAATACAAGTGGTGACCGAGCTCCACTGTGCCAGGCGTTAGAGAGGCAGGTGCTGAGGACCCAGAAATGAACCAAACAGGGTGCCTGCCCTCCCAGGGCCCACAGTCTAGGGAGACACAAACGCAGGGTGTGCAGGTCGGAAACCGTGGCTACAATACTCTGACCTGGGCAGGGTCAGTTTGAGGACAAAGTGCGTGGCCGTCAGTATTTCCTTGGGGCGGGGAGGGCGTGTGAGATGCTTGAATTTCAGGAAGGTCTAGGAGGCTACACAGGTTGGGGGGTGTCTTGGGCAAAAAAAAAAATGGCTTGTATAAAGGCCTACACAAGGAGTAAGTGACGGCGGGGGGTGGGGGGTGCTGCAGGTGGTGGTGGCAGGGGGGCGGGGGTGCGGGAGTTGTTGGGGAGGGAGGGATGAAGCTGCAGGGTTTGGCAGGTTTGGTTTCGAAGAGCCCTGTGTGTTATGGAAGGAATTTAAATTGTCTCCTGGAGGCAAGGAAAAGCTGTCGAAGAGGTCCAGCTGGAATGTGACATGACAGGGTTTCTATTTTAGAAAGTCACTCTGGCTGCTCTGGGGGGGTGGATGGATGGTTAGCGAGACCTGGCCCCCAAGTCACCCCGGGGAGGGGGTCCGTGGTCCAAACGAGGATCAGAACTGCACCGGGCGTCTGCACTGCGGCCCCCAGATGCAGGCGGAGAGGAGAGGCCGTGTGTGCACCGAAGTAGAAGAAAATAAAGGACTCGAGAATAAATCCTAATTTTTTTTTTAGCTGTGTGATTGGGTGGCTATTATGCTAAAAAAGAAAAGGGAAGGGTCTCTTAAGAAAATTTAAAAAAATAATAAATTGTTATGCAGGATGTTAGGAAAATAGAGAAAATGAAAAAAAAAAAAAAAGAGCCCAGTAATCCCATTATCATAGCACAACCTGTGTGCATATTTTGATTTATTCCCTTCCAATATTTCCCCCCTCGTTTGTAACCCAAAGTCAGTTTCATAGATGACAGTTTTTCTTTTCTTTTCTTACATGATACGAATATTTTATTTGTTTAAAAATGATTGTGACATGCAATATTATATTAGCTTTAGGTATATGATCATTTTCTTGAGTGTGGGACGGCTGAAACACTTCTCCTTCAAGCCTGTGAAGGACACACCTTGAGACCCATTGCTGGAGGCCCCCCTGCGTTTCCTGTTTTAAGCCGGGGCCAAATCGCTTGCCTGTCTACGGGCCCAAGTCACTCTGTGTGAGGACTCAATCCCTAGCGGTTTACGGTTCTGTGCTTTGGTACATCCCATTACTTACTCCCTTCTGCCTCCCCGCCAACCATTAAGATGATCGGGATGATGAAATACCTCATGCCTTTGTGTCCCGGGAAATTCAGCCTGACATGCCAAGAAATGACAACGTTCAAGTAAATCCTTGCTGTGGCTTGTGATGCCCGCATGTTGGAGAAGTCACCACGGAGAGCATAGGTTTTTCATTTCCCAGGACATTCTCTGGGCACAGTTCGGCTTCCAGACTTGCTCCACAGGGAGCGTCCAGCTTAGAAAATAAAAAGTAACTGATGAGAAGTCTCCGGAAAAGTTGTCCTGGCTCTAGCTGGCTCTGGTGGGTCAGAAAAATTTGCTCTTGGCAAGCTCTGGGTTTAGCACAGGCATGGGGGGAAAGCTGTAGCCTTCTTTGGGGAAGGTATTATGCAGGGTGTCAGCAGCCTTGGCTTTGAATGAGAGGCCTCGGGGGAACAACCAGACAGTGGCCTTATTCTGTGTTATCGGGCTGAAGGGCGATCTTGTGCACAGTAGACATTCAGTGGAGAGAGGCGAGCTTGGACGGGGAGCCAAATCCTTTTGTGAACCTGGAACACAGATGTGGTTTCAGTGCAGCTTGGCAAACATGAGGTCACTGGATTCATTCCTTGGATTCTCCCTGCCCTCCATGGCCACCAGAACCTTCCCTCTCCTGGGCAGCCGGGAGGAAATTTGACTATCAATGAATCCAGGGCTGGAGGGGGCTTAAACGTAGGAGATGGAGAGTGTGGCCCTGGGAGGGTGCTGAGGACCAAACAGCAGCAGCTGGAACCGTTTTTATCTCTCACATGCCCTTGTGCGGGGAGAGCAGGATGGAGTCCAGCGGTATGTTCTCTGGGGCTCTGCCCAGGCTAATTTTACATGACAATGGCTGCTCTATGCTCTTTCACGGAGCATTCTAATAACTTTGCAGGCCCCATGTGACCTGGTGGCCAGAGCTGGAAAAGGCTCCCTGTTGGACTTCCGGCCCAGTCCAGCAACAGGCAGGGGACAGAGGCCGGGAGTTACCCAGGCGGCCAGACAAGCATCACCCCCGGCTGCCCCCGCTGTTCTTGCAGAAGAGGACCTCCGTCGGTCACAGGATCGCCTGTCCCGGGAATGGTAGGTCACTGGTCACTGTCCCTGACCACCAGGCTCATTCGTACAGGCCGGAATGAAGGTTGGACTTGAACTCCATATGGGCCACTGAGAGATTTTGCAAGACACTGTGTCAGAGAATTTATGTGGTGTGCTGCAGGCCTGCCCCTTCCCACTCTGCCCACATGAAAATGCCAGGCGCAGCCAGAAAGAAAAAGATGCCCCCCCAGGCGCTGGTGTGAGGTCAGACCAGGCTACGGAGCGGGGTTAGTGGTAGACCCAGTTGCAAGCTGCTTTGGAAATTAATTTACTGGTCTCTTTAAAAATCAAGAAAACCAAATCACTTAAAAATATTATATTACAATAACTTAAAAAACAGTAAGTCACTGATCAAAGAATTGCGACATAAACAAAGAAAAATGTAAGCACTCTGTTCTTTCGTGAGCAATAAAGGCCCGGATGGGGAAATGCCAGGGGCTGTGACCCGTGGTGCGCACTCGTTCCTCCGATCTCCTTTCCATTTGCACACAAAGGGGAGGTTCTTGCTGTCAAGTGCCCTTCACGAAAAGATAGAACTCAGTGAAACACATGAGCTCTAATTATTATTATTTAGTTTGTTCTTTCCATCAAAATAGCTCTTAAAGGGTCTCCGTGTGACTTAATCTCTTATGTCCACATGCAGCCTGGAGAGCCTGCTCAGGCCCCACATCCACACCCAGGGCGTGAGGTGTGGGCAGGACTCGCTCCAAGCTCAGGGAGGCAGTCTCTGTTGATCCCATGGAACCCTCCACACACAGGGGCCCTGGGCTTCCTTTGTCGAAGCTCGTGGTCCCTGAAGGCAGAGACGGAGCCGAAGAGAACCTTCCTAAACTCTTTTGATAGCAGCTGCCACAACCAAATTGAATCTGTACACGCACACGGATGGGAAGAGGGGGCGGGATGGGGAGCTTGAAATTGATTAGATCAAGTAGTTGGGAAGGTGCAGCTCCCTCTCCCCACCCAAATTTTTGTTTCCAGAAGGGAAAGAGGAGCAATATGGACCAAAATTGGAATACTAGTCACCCACCACAACCTTAGCAGCAGCCTCCTCCATTCCCCCCAACTCGAGATGCTGCTGCTTATCTGTTGTCACTGGGCCATCCATCCCCCACTCAGGTGCTCTTTTTTGATCTGAACTCCTTTTTTCCCTGTTTGAGCACATGGTATACATCCCACTGAAAACCCTGGTCTTTTTAATGTGTATTCTAAGAAGACCAAAGCTCTTCAAATAGTTTTGGACTCGTAATGACCCAAGGGTACTGAATGGATAGAAGCCTGCAGTATTAGAATCATGCACCAGAGCTGAAGTTGGTGCCAGCAAGCACATGCAACCAAAAGTTCTTCCCTTTCCATCTCAGTAAAATTGCCTTTTCCCAAGATCCCAAGAAGTGGGCTTTTGACTAGAGTCAGTTTACATTGCTTTCAATCATTCCATACCCAATAATTACTGACTGCTTCCTGTGCTGATTGACATCAGCACGCATACACACACACGCACACACACACTCTTCCAGGAGTGGTATGAAGAGGAAGAAACCTACTACTGACATGCCTGGAATAAATTGAGAGTCACCTCCCACCCCCATCCTCTGTGATGCCCAATGTAGCATCGCATGCAGCCCCATTCTTGGAGCTCCATGAAACTGTACCATAGGCATCAGTACCTGAGCTCACTTGAGTAGGCTCGTGTTCCGTGCAATCAGGCACCAAACAAAAACACTTAGCCTCTTCTTCTGTTGTGTTTGTTTAGCTCTGCACTCTTGCTAGGCTACAAGAAAGGTGTTCATCCTTTTCCCAGTTCTGTTCCCAGCTAGGTGGCACAAAGGAAGTGCTCCTTGTATATTTTTAGTCCATGAGCTCATGGATTGTCACCTCAGGCTCCGCCATTGAAATGACCAGCTAACTCTGGGTCTGCTTCTATCAGGTCTGATCTCAGTTGATTTCTCCAGTCCCTCTCCTGGCCCAGCTGCTGCTCCTAACTCCAACTGCAGCTGACCCATCATGATGTTTTCAACCTCTTCTCCATCACAACCTTTTTGTTTCAGCTTTGACCACTAACTGACTGATTCTGTCCTGATTTATTAGTTCCAATTCTTGAGAGGGAGAGTAATAGGAAGAGAGAGTAAACCAGTGATCCAGGTCATCTGTTTGTACCAGGTCAGAGGTCATGAGCCAACCAGGAGATGGATGGTCCTTGAGCCTGATGTCCACTTTGCTCATCAGCTGAGGTGGAGGACAGATCAAGTGCTAACTAGCTCGAAACACAGGGGCCTAGGCCACAGGGTCAGTGGACAAGGTAGTTTCTCGGGGAATGGAGTAAAAGGCAGTTTTTGACTTCTCTTGCAAAATAAAATGAACTTCATGAAGAGTTTATTATCGACAGAGAGATGACTTAAAGGCAGATCAATGCAAATGAATACAGAATCTGGTCTTGTTGTCCATCTAGCAACCCTTTCTCGTTTCTTTGAAGAGACATCTCCTCTGGCCACAGCAGCATTCAGGTGACTCAGGATAGGCTAGTTATTAAATCTCAACTCCCTAGCTGGAGTGAGTTGGTCAGGGGTGGGCACAGGACACAAACAAATCCATGAGCTCTTTCTTGAAACTTTTAGCAATGAATCTGGAGGAGAGCATTCCTTTTTCCTTGTCTCTGATTATGCTGGGTTATGAGGCTGGACTGCCAGCAGCTGTGTGCTCGATCACGTGGAGGGGGAAAAAAAAGTCAGAAGTGGGGAAAAGACGCTGAGGCAGGGAGAGTCATTCTTGACGGTCCTTACTCCTAACAATCTTAAGATGAATCCCATCCTTGTTCTGTTTTTTGTTCTTCCCATTTTTCAGTTCAGAAGTCCAATAAATTCTGCCTCCCTTCCTCCTTTCTCTCACCGCTTAAGCTAATTAAGTGGGCTTTTTCTCTTTTGCAACCAAGATAGTCCTGAATTAAAACAAATGCTAAATTTGGTCATTTAAACTAAATAAACATTTGTTAAATGAGCAAAATTCTGAAAATTATGTAAGTTCCAAGGGAAGAGAGAGCAAAGTTAAAAAAAAAAATCCAAATTGCCTTTGTTAATCAAGGTAAAGCATTTTGAGGTAAAACATTTCTGAATTTAGTACCTAATCCATAACAAACCCCATCCTTGAGATGTGAACTTTCTTCTCCTTCTTCTTTTTTCCCTTTTTATTTTTGAGAGCAAAGCACATGTTTTCCCCTGCGTCAGCAAGCAGGGCAAACACTGAGTTGAAGGCAACCAAAGGACATGAACTTGAACTAAAGTTTGAAAATATAGACTGTCCTAGATAGAATCTCAAGATTAGGAGACATTTTGATATAGAGCCGAACGTAAGTCTTTTCTCTTCCAAAGAACCAGTTACCCTTTGTTCTGGAAGCAGAAAGGAATAGTCTACATTTCCCAGAGTGAAAAAAAAATTAAGGCTCCAATTGAGCAAAAAACATAGTTTTCCCAAGGCTTATTTTGGTTCTTTATCTTGGGTCAGGGAAGACATTAGACCTTGGAAGGCACATTTTTAAGGGTGAAAGTGTCTCCAGGGATGGTACCTGTAGGCTTTACTTGGAGTTTTCTAGACTCCATCTAGACTCCGTCAGTGACCACTGATGGCTGTGGGTTAACTTGTGGTCCAGTGGCACTTGGAATGGTCACGTGCAAAAGAGTGAAACAGGAAGCACAGAAAAGAGCCCAGCCACGGTCTCTGCACAGGTCCTATGACGAGACGAAGGGGATTCTAAGTGCTGACCCTGCTCTGGATCTTCAGAAGAAGGCCCAAGAGAGCAGGATAGCAGAGGGTCGGCCCCAGCCTCACCTGGAAAGTCAGCGGAGAGCTGAATGGAACTTGAGAGAGCGCATCTGAGTCACTGCCCTTATTTCACAATAGGGCGCAGTGCGACTTGGAAAGCAGAAGTGTTTTACCCATGGCTTTGTGGTCACTGTGTTAGTCCAGTTCTCTAATAAGCAGACACCAAGATAGAATTCAACATGTAGGGATTCTATTAGAAAAAAATACCCGAGTGTGGGAAATGAGGAAGGAGCGGGAGAAGACCACACCGTGAGTCTGATCTGAGCAGAAGGTTGAGCAGGAACATGTTAGATTGCTGTGCACTCCAAGGAAGGTTTGGCAAGGCTGGGGGTGGGTTGTCCTCCAGCCAGAGTTGGCTGAGAGAGGAGCCTTGTGTTTCCTAGGAAGGGAACTCCCTTATAATCCTACCATGCCATTTACTGGCCAGGAGAAACCCATGGGATCCAGGGGATATGTGGCTTCCATACAAGGGGCAGCAGCTGGGGCCCTTGGTTGATTACGCTCCCTGTGGTTGGAGGTCTACTGACTCATCCCCATAGCCAACTCAACGCAGGTGATCTCGGAGTCACACTGGTACTCATCCCAGTCTTCCTCCACTGTCCACTCTAAATTTCTCTCGCCCTCAGCTCCACTGCAGCAGGTCTTGGTGTCTCACGTGGCGGTAGAGCCAAGCCTTCCTTCCTGGGGGCGTCTGAACGCTCGGTAACTTGCCCTTTTCAGGTTGGGGTTACTGCTCATAGTCACAGAGAGGCGAGGGAGAATCAACCAGGAGGACCAGGTGGATCAACTGGATTCGCACATAATTTTTCTCTGCCTTTATCGTGTCAAACACCATCTCTGTGTTTTCTGGGTTATCAAGGTCAAAAGCCCCTGCCAATTTAATGATTTTTCTCCTTGCCTGCTGACCCTTGGGCACAAGCAGTTCAAAGTATGCTGTTGGCAGCTGTAGATTATAGTCCAGTGGGCCCCGTGCTGTGCCCTCTGCCATGAGTGAGCTCCTCTGGGAGACCAGGACTTTCAGCCAGGCAGAGTCCAGTGTTGGAGGGACAGGAGTCACAGGATGCCCAGAGAGTTGCTGGGAGTAATGATAAGTGCAGCCACTGTTGGCTTCCACCCCTTGGTTTCCAAAATCATGTGTCCTTCCTCCTGGAGACAAAGTGCCATAAAGGTGCCTCTGGCTTAAACACACGGCATTTGGGAAAATGCGCCCCATCATTTCTGAGCATGTCCTCTGGGATGGGACTTCAGCTGCACCTTTGGAAGGCTGTTTCTGCCTCCTGGGAGGTAGACCGTTCACCAGGTCTACCTGATGAATACAAATCACCGGGTCAGCTGTCCAAGCAGATGTCCTGTTCCTGGAGAGTGGCATGCCTGTCCCTCCATCTTGCCGGTACCCTGCCCCCAACTTTCAAGAGTGATTTGCTTGACTTCAGGGAAGGTGTTATATTAGCTGTAATTTACTTTAAACTACTCTATCATGTGCAGTATGGTAGTACAAGGGTATTAGTGTTAAACTCTGGGAAGCTAGTCAACATTCAGAGCACATGAACTAGGAACCCACAGTCTAGGGATGGTCCATTTGCATGCGAAAACTCTAAACGTCACTACAGGCCTCCCACTATCATGCCGGCTGACCTCCAGACCCCTTTTCTGCCCTCCACACTGCTGTATATGGGCCTTTAGGACCTGCATTCACATGGCCCCCTTGCCTCCTCCTTCCTGAAGGATTCAGCCAGTGGGAGGCACAGCAGGAGGCTGGAGGCTGGAAGGGGAGAGAGAGGCTGTGGTATTTATCCTTCCTCCCCACCTACAACCCAAGCAAGCCCTTTGGGGCTGCCCTCTGGCAGTGGGTGCATTCTTCTACTGAAGGCTGCAGCTGCTGTTGGGGAACCTTCTGCTTCAGCTACAGCTTCCTGCAGGTTCTTGGAGGACAGTAGCCAAGCCTGTCACCATGGCTAGCCCTGGGTGCAGCACCATCCTTTGTGAGTTCCTCTTAACCCTGACCGTGCCTGGGCATTTGCCCCTTCCTCAAACCTTCCTCCACTGCCTCCTTTGAACATGCTGTCTGTTTTCTGCTAGGACTTTGACAGGTAAAAATACTCTTATGTCCAATCAATACCAAAGAGTTTACTAATTGGCATAAGGATTTTTAGATGTAATTTTTATATTGGTAAAATAAGCAATGTTCAAGCTATGTGAATTGATTGGTTAGAAATGGTGTAGAGGCACCTCTGCCCTTGCTTAGATAAAAACCCAGCAAGTTCAGCCCTGGCTGGTGTAGCTCAGTAGATTGAGCACGGGCTGCAAACCAAAGCATCACAGGTTCAATTCCCAGTCAGGGCACATGCCTGGGTTGCAGGCCATGGCCCCCAGCAATGGCACATTGATGTTTCTCTCTCTCTCTCTTTCTCCCTCCCTTCCCTCTCTCTAAAACAAAAACAAAAACAAACAAACAAACAAAAAACCCAGCAAGTTCAACAGCCTATTCTTTTTGGATTGCCTTTTGAACCTAAGATCCAATTCAGTTGTTTGGCCTCTAATATAGGAATCTTGATGATGCCTAAGCAGGTGGCCGAAACTTGCCAGGAGAGTAGTTCTGCATTTGCCTCAAGGGCGCCCAAGGACAGGGTGCAGGGATGGTGTGGGAGCACATTGATCCATCACCAGGCATTCGCTCTACAGTTTAGGGAACCAGAGAAATAAGAAATGACACAGTCCCTTCCCTGGAGAGTTCACTCCCTGGTTGGGGGCTGATGACCATCGTGGGCAGCCATGGGAAACAGCAATGAACTAGCTCACCGGGGTGGGATAGCTCTGGGAAAGCAGGGGCACACAGAATGGTCATTCAGATGGTGGTTAAACGTCTACTCCAGACTCACAGGCCTGGTTCAAATCCCAGCACTCCTCCGGCAAGCCACCTACGCTTTCTAAGCCTCACTCTGCCTAACCACACAGGAAGAATAACTGCCTCTTACATACACTGAAAATTAAATAAGATCTTGCCTGCTAAAATGCTTTGTGTAGAGCTGGACAACATGGTAAAGGCCCTCTCGGCTAATTAATATGAATGAATGAATTTATTTAATAATCAAAAAAGAGAGGGAGGGGTTCTGTAAGCATACACCTCGCTCCTTGATCGAGTGTTCCAGTGCATATGGTACTCCACGGGAGTCCACCAGGCAGTGGAGTAACCTTGAAGAATGCTAATTAAATGACTGAAATGGCTTGCCAAGTAAACATAATCTTAAAACAGGATTAGTCAAGGGTCAGCTAATTATGGTGGATTACATGGCCACTGCTTTGTCAGGGCTGACTGAGTGTCACACAGTATCTGGGGAGTAGTGGTCACCTGCTTTCCCCACACACTTCCCCTGCGGCCTGTCAATCAGCCTGTCAGTCAGCTTGTCAATCAGCTGCAAACGCAAGCGCAGAGCTAGAAGTGACCAAGAAGTCTGTTTTCCGAGTTGTCTGTAGAGCAACTGCCACACAGCTATGTAGAAATATACTAATTGTTCTTAAGGTTTCTGTTTGCCCATCTCTTCACCAGCTTCACAAACACCCAAGGTCACATGTAGTTCTGGACCCGTCTATTATAATACGACTCCGGGGCAGTTGTGTTATCAGGAGGCCATCGTGCACCGTTCTCCCTGTGTTCTTCATGAGTTCATTAAAAAGGCAGTCACCAGGGTACCCGCACTAAGGGAACCAGAAAGAGAACGCCTGCCTGCCTAGTCCAGGGACAAACATTTCCATATCAGGAAAATGGGGTCAAGAGTTCCAGAAGCCTGAGGATGTAACTGACTCAAAGGCCAATATGTCTTGAGAAGATGTTCTCACCAGAGAACAAAGCCTCCATCTGGTGTCAGCACTACAAGAAACCCCACGGTTCAGAATCGATTACAAATTCAGGATATGAAACAATTGAACTTCGGTGTGGTTAGGCCCAGAGTCTGACCATGAATACAGAGAAGGAACTTACAGCTCTCTCAGCACCTGTAACGGTGACAAGCCTGTGGCCCTTTAAACCCACCTACAAACCGACACTGACTTAACAAAGAAATAAGAATGAAATTTACTGTGGAGAGAAATTCCATCTCTGGATTTGTCCGGAGAGCTTCCAGACTTAACCTTCCACTTCTGAGAAAAGTTTTTACTTAGAATGGTCTAGCTGTTTCTAGTCATTAGCATTGCAATTTCCCCTAGGAGTCCTGTTTTCTCAGTTACCTGGAATAGTGGTAACTTAAAAAAAATCAATGTACAATAATTAGTTCACATCCATTAGGATGGCTACTGTAAAAAAACAGAGAATAACAAGTGTCTGTGAGGATGGGGAGATGTCAGAATTCTTGTTGGGACTGTAAAATGATTTAGCTGCTGTGGAAACCAGTGTGAGCGTCCTCCATAAACTAAAAATAGAACCACCGTGTGGCCTAGGAATTCTACTTCTGGGTACATACCCTAAAGAATTGAAAGCCGGTTCTCAAAGAGATATTTGCATGCCCCTGTTCATAGCAGCACCATTCACAATCGTTAAAATGCGAAAGCAACCCATATGTCCATCATCGGATGAAAGGATAAACAAAACATGGTGCATACATGTGATGGGACATAGCTCAGCTTTAAAAAGAAAGGAACCGTGACATGCTACAATATGGATGAGCCCTGAGGACATTACGCTAAGTGAAATAAATCAGTCACCAAAAGACATATACTGTATGATTCTACTTATATGAAGTATCTAGAGTAGTCAAAATTGTGAAGATAAAAAGTAGAATGCTTGTTGCCAGGGCCCAAGAGAGAGGAGAGAGAAAAGTTACTGTTCAGTGGGTATACAGTCTATTTGAGATGAAAAAGTTCTGGAGTTCTGTTTTACCGCAGTGTGAACAGACCTAACACCACTGAACTGTCCACTTCAAAATGGTTAATACATTTTATGTTGTGTGTGTTTTTTCCTCTTTTTAATATATTTTATTGATTATACTAGTACAGTGGTCCCATTTCCCCCCTTTATTCCCCTCTGCCCTATACCCCCTCCCATCTCCATTCCCCTCCCCCCTTAGTTCATGTCCATGGGTCGTACATGTAAGTTCTTTGGCTTCTACATTTTCTATACTCTTCTTAACCTCAATGTAATAGATGCCTCAAAAAGCTAAGATAAATTGATGGATGAAGAAATGGATAGATAGGTGATAAAGCCACTATAATAAAATGTTAATTGTAAAATCCAGGTGATGGGTATATAGGTATTTTTTGTAAAACTTCTCCAACTATTTTGTATGTTTGAAATTTTTTATAAGGAAATATTGGAAAAGAATGAAAAAATCAATGAGTAATTAAAATTTATGTACATTCACTCTACGTATGATACATATACTATATATATGTAGCTAATATTTTTAATTGTGGCACATTTTTCTTAAAAATAATTAAACCTCTCTGAAAGAGTAGACTATTACAAAAATAAAAGAGGGACTCTGTATGACATAAATTTGCTTAACATTTTTTCATCAGATAACACAAACACATTGGTTTTTAGAAAGTCAGTTAGGGTTAAAAAGGCCCTTAGAGTGAATACTCACTGACTTGGGTTCAAGTCTCTGCACCCCCAGTCCAGCTCCCCAGAGCTAAGTGGGTTTCCTCACTTCTGGTTTTTTCTTGTGGTTATTTCCCTATCTTTAACTAAAATGCCTACATCAAAATTTCTCTATCAACTTTAGACACTGTCTGTTGACTTCCTGCCCTGAGAGACGGGGACTTGGCTCCCGCACAGGATCTCCATTCCCCAGCCCCCACCCGCTCCGCCCCCTGCACCACTACCTCCCTCCTCTTCTTCCTCCCCTGCCAGTTGCATCCCCCCTCGGGCCCTCCTCCGGTTAGCTCCGAAACTTCAAATGTATACCTAGGCCTCCATTTCTTGTGCCATCAGCCTCCCCTATTGTCTCTTGAGAGTCTGTAAGGTGGACTTTTTATGTTCCCATCCCCCCATTCTGCTCCTCCCTCTCACCTTCCATGCCTCAGATCGTTCACCACGCCTTTACTCTTGTATCATTACATCACTTTGAGTGGGTTAACCAAAACCCAAACCCCGCAACAACTCCATGTTGAAAGTTGCTTCCAACTGGTGAAGAAGCACACTGCTAAGAATGTAGTAGGCACTTTACGAACACCTGGGCAGTTGGGTGGTGGTCGTGTTTGCCAACACTGAGCTCATAAAACAGAGGCCTCACCATAGCCTCCTTACCCCTGGGAGGCAGACAGCCAGTTCTTCATGATCCAGACAAAAGGCAGTTCACAAACTTCTTTCTGTGTTATTTGAACATCTACTCCGCATCCTTTCAGGGTTCTGAAAGGTCTGTATAACTGCATTAGGTTTTTGAAAGTGAGATTAAATAAATCAAAGGAAGATAGAACCATCATGGACTATTAGAGCAACTGGGCAAGTTTGAGGGAGGTCCTCAGTTTGTCTGAGCTGTCCCTCAAACTGTTTCATTGTGTCTTTATGAGAGACCTAGAGCGATCTGGACAGACTGAGGCACGAGCCCCGTAGTACATTACTCCTGAAACTGCAGCCCCATTTCATCCTGCCATGAATTTACGTCACGCACGTGCTGATGCTGTCACTAAGTTATGTATAGCTCGAATCCAGGGATTCAAGGGTTTCAAGTATCTATGTCTTCCCCTCCCCCCTTCTTCATTCTCTTACTGTCGCTACGCTAGAGCCTGAGTCTCCTGGAATGCAGGCAAGTTCTCTCTACGACCTTGCTTGATGATGTCAAACCCACCGTGTTGATCCGGGAGCTGTTTTTTCAGGAGCAGGTTGTTTATGATGGTTCCTGACATGCACCAGCCTCCCTGCGCCATTTGCCCCCAGGACACTGCAAGCTGCTCGTCCCAGCATTCCCTGTAATGTTCACATGATGTGACGGCCTCAGATTGCCGTCCGACATGGTGAATGAGCTAGGGAATACCTCCTCTTTTCCATATTTGACCAAAGGAGCAAGTCCAGGGCAATTCCACACCTATCTCTAGGCATGCAAGTTTGCTGACCTTTCTAAGGCGTGCATTGACCGCTGTTGATTCCAAGTCTAGAATTCTGGCCTCTGTCTACCCCCAATAGTATCCACCTCTGAATCCCCGGAAGCTGTGAATGTTATTGAACAAGCCACAGGGGTCTTTCAAATGTAGTTTAAGGTTGAAAACTTTGACATAGGGAGATTTTTCTGGATTATTCAGGTAAATACAATCTAATCACATGAATCCTTAAAAATGGGCACCTTTCCTGACTCTGGAGGGAATGAGACTTTGGCAGGAAAGGGTCAGATTGACGCACCGTGGGAAGGACTCAGCCAGCTACTGCCGGCTTCCCAGATGGATGGAGGCCATGAGCCAAGGAGTGTGGTGGCTTCCAAACGTTGGAGAAGGCATGGAAATGGCTTCTCCCCTGGAGTCTGCAGAAAAGAACACAGGTCTGCCAGCACCTTGAATTCAGTGTGACCTGTTTGGGACTTCTGACCTACAGAACTATAAGATAAGTGAGTGTTGTTTTAAATGACTCAGTTTATTTTCATTTGTTTTAGCAGCATTAGACAGTACCCTGCCCTAGTCCAGATTAGCATGCCCTCAAAATACATGAGTGTAACCACCTCTTCGTAATGACTAGGTGCTTGGGAGTGGTTTGTAAGTCGTGTATGGAGCAGTCTCAGTCATCCCGGCCTCTTGCAAAATATGCTGTGGACGTAACTGAGTTTTTCTGAGCAGCTGAGGACTTATTCACTTAGGATGTGAAGCATTTTTTATTTTAAACATTTTGTAAGATAATATTTTTAACTTTTAGGAAGCTTGAATTTCAATATTTTAAACGAAACATTCAAGTTTAACACTTTAACCTGTAGAAAGATGAAATCCTTTATAATCCTATACATTTATACACACATACACATATGTACACATACACACATATACAAAATCTCCATATATATTCCTTCATATATAGGTACACATACATATATATTCCTTTCTATTTAAATGAAATACATTAAACTTCATTTAACATTTTCATGATGTATGGTATTTGTTAACGTTAAGTATTAATTATTAGCCAGTATATAGCATTGCCTTTGGGGATGACTAAGTACTGGAAAACGTCCCTATGTTGCCGACTTTCTGGAATGATCCTACTATTAGATATGCTGCCTTACTTTCCCTGTCCCTGTCAGATTGCCTTTCCCGATTTTCAGCTCAGCTACCGCCGTCGCTGTGGCTGTCCGCCCGCCTGGCTTCCCAGTGAAGGGCCCCAGCCGCTGTGCGACAGGGCATCATCCTAAGCCATGTATTTGCCTTGAGTACATTTTTACAAGTAATTTTCAGTTTCCTGTTTGTTCCCTTTCAACCCTGACAAAACTCTTTGGCACAGTTCTTGAGTTGGTTGTATCATCCTACGGGGCCGCCGGCCTGGTGAGAGTCGGTGACCGAGGCCCGGAAGGTTCACTGGCGCTGGAGCCGAGCAGCAGGTCTGCAGCAGGGCTACCGAGGACACTCAGAATCCCTCAGGCCTCCCTCTGGTCTTCAGCCTGGTGCATCTACCATCTTGCTTTAGACATTAGCTGCAAAGCCTCCGTCTCTCCTAAAAAGGCCTTTAAATGAGATTAGAAACAAGCCGGTGTGATTATGATCTCCCCCCTCAAAATAATGCTTCCTTTCTAAACCCAGTCTCAGAAAATCTAGCCCAATACATGCCTCCAAACTCCAGCCGCAACCATCTGAGATATGAGATGTTCCGTTTTTTAGCGGTCTGGCTGCCGAAGTCACCACTGGCTCCACTGACTGATACAGGAGGCCTTTCAGGACGTGACGTGGCTGGAACCCGTTTTGTACATGAGGCCCGCCCGGGGTCTTGGCCCTGAACCTCAGACCTATTTGATTAACTGAGATGCCCCTATTCTTATGGGTCACTGTTAATACAAAGAGCCGTCAACAAGCTATCCGAGGGCAACTTAGGCCTAGAGAGTGTGGTTGTGCATGTGTGTGCTCATGGGCACATGTTTCTGTGTATGAGTGTGTGACTCAGTGTCAGTGTAAGCTGTGTGGGGTCGTGTGTGTGCATGTGTGTATGGCATATATGCATGTTTTCATGCATGCAATCAAGAGAAGAGATAGACGCACAGAAGGAAGAGAGAGCCAACAAAAAGGGCGGAGAAGTAGGGACTTACAAGGACAGAGAGAGTGAGTGAGTGAGTGAGAGAAGCAAGGGGATACAAGTGACCCGGCAAAGGCAGAGAACAAGATACAGAAAAGAATCAACTAGAGGTGCTAGTCCTGTGTCATTTCCAGGGTTAAGAATTCCATTGTGTGAATGTGCCATAGTTTTTTGATCAGTAAATGAATGGATCAAAAAACTGTGGTACACTTACACAATGGAATTCTACGCAGCAGAGAGAAAAAAGGAGCTCCTACCCTTTGCGACAACATGGATGGAACTGGAGAGCACTATGCTAAGTGAAATAAGCCAGTTGATGAGGGACAAATACCACATGATCTCACCTTTAACTGGAATCTAATCAACAAAAGAAAAAAAGCAAACAAAATATAACCAGAGACATTGAAATTAAGAACAATCTAACAATAGCCAGAGGGGAGGGATGAGGGGACTGTAGGGAGAAGGTTTTCAGGAACTACTAAAAAGGACACATGGACAAAACCAAGAGGGAGGGTGGAAGCAAGATAGGGAGGTGCGATTTGGCTGGGCTGGGGGGCGGGGTGGGGAGAAAATGCAGACAAATGTAATTGAACAACAATATAAATAGATAGATAGATAGATAGATAGATAGATAGATAGATAGATTGAAATGACCCTGAGGGGAGGGTGGCAGACTCCAAAGCTCTCGGAAGAGCAATGTCATTCCCCTGCCATTTGTCTGCCTCCTTGTGACACTGTTGCTGTCTTCATATGCTGGCTGTTCTTGCCACCCAGGTCCACTCCCACGGGAGACACTGCTGCCCAGTCATACCTAAAATCTCAGTGTGGAGCCCATGGTTTCATTTTTTCCTAGGACTTAGCAACGTCAAACACAGGAAGTCATACTTGCCCTCCGCCCCAGCAAGGCCGGCAGTGGCCGCCCCAGCCCGGGGGGGCGCTCCCAGGCTACACAGGCGAGGCCGGGCCTGTGGGGCTGAGGCGGCAGGAGTCTTTGTCTGAGACCGAAACGAAAGCCCAGTTGGGCGCCTGGCCCTGAGCTGTGAAGCGGGAGAGAAATTGACTGGGAAGGCATGTGACCCTGCAGGGGCCTTCTCAAGCCTGTGGGGCAGACCATCTGCTTGGGGACTCAGGAGGGACGAAGGCCCAGCGCTGTCACAGGTCACTGTGCCAGTTGGAAGTGAGGGTCTCCCGTTTAGGCCTGGGTGTTTTTCATGCACTGAAGGAGGAGTTGCCTGGGTCAGTGGCTTCCCGATGCCTCTGGGGATTCCCCGGCGCTCCCTCAGGGTCTGTGGGCAGTGGTGGGCAAGTGAGCAGGGTGTCAGATCTCTCCCCTGCACCGACCTAGGTCAAGTTTACACTTCTGTGTGAGGGCTGCTAAGCAAAAACAAGTGTGAAGTCCATTTTGCCACCCTGAGATGGATGATGTCACCATCCCAACTCCTATGACTCACCTTCCTACTACCAAGGGAAAGCAAGTGGGTGGGGGACACTTTTGGGACCCTGAGACAGAATTGGCAGTGAACTTTGGCAAGGGGAACAGACTCGCTTATTCACTTGATTAGGGAGTTAGACTCTTCTTGGCTGGTCCCCAATGCAGGAAATGCACCCATAGAAGCTGATTCCTTGGGACTAAGGCACAGCTGGACACCCGCTGGAGGAGGTTAAAGGCTGTGCCCCCACCCCGAAGGGCACAGTCTTGGGGCTTTGGAATTTCTGGGCAGGGCAAACCTTTAGTCTACAGAGTATCAGGCCATACACAAACAGAGAAGTGATTTCCTTGAAGTCATTGCTACCTGAACGATTACAAATTCCACAGAACCCCGAGGGGAGACCCAGATGAGATGACTCATCTGGTGAGAAGGCAGGGTGCCAGCTCCGTCAGATGTCGCAGGCTGAGCTGTACTGCCAGCAGACTGTTTTGTGTGCGAGGCCTCCCAGCTGGTCCAGCCCAGCTCTGCCCTTCCACATCTCGCCGTGACCCACCCACTTTGTCAACAAGCAGACATTATCCCTGAGGGTATGTCATTTAGGCGTCTGTCACTTCTGGGCTCCGGAACTTCCCCTCTCATGTCACAAGTGGATTGGCCACCCACTGCATGTTCTGGAAGGATCAGAAAGCAGACAACCGATGGAAAAACCAACCCTCCCCGTTGGATTCTCTCTGGGCTTTTTTGCTGGGCTGGGGAGCTACCTGTTTTGCTGGAGGGGGTGGGGTGAAGCATTCACCACCAGGCTGAAAAATGACCAACCACTCAAAAGCCAGGTGGATAAATCTGCCAAATCAGTGAAATGGCACCCTGCGCCATTCGCAGGGTGCAGCAAACACAGATGTACAAAGCAGGATGGTAATTACATCTCAGAAGAAGATGCTAAATATTTAAATGCATGCCTGCTGCTGATTCTTATTAGAGGGAATTTTTGACATTGGGTTGTACAGGCAGAGAGCTTGTGTTCTGAGTTATGTTTTCCTCTCTCTTAAAAAGTGCTGTGTCCATATTTTCCCATGTAGCAGGTTAATAGCTCCGTCCCCCTTATGTAAATCATCGGCTGCCTCCAACCTCAGCCTTAGCTCTCGCGCTGGAACGCTCATTGCGGCAGCTGTCTCTTTGCTAGGGAAATCTCTTCACAATTGGACCACAGTTTATTTCTGTTTCCAGGGGCAACCACTTCAGATCGCTAGCACGTGGGTGGTTTGCACACATGAGTCATGCAGATGCGATGTCGCCCCTGAAGAGCCAGCCACATCCTTTTACCAGGTGAGGAGCTTCACCTCCAAGCTCTGGGCCAGGAAGATTAGCCCTGCCACTGCAGGGGTCACAAAGCCACTCAAAGGCCAGTGTGGCCACCACAGGGAAATGCTCTAGTGGCCCTCATGTCTCAGCGCACAGCTCAGCTTTACCTGACTCTACCCTTGCTTAGCCTTCCTTCTCTCACCCCTTTAGGGGTTTTCCAGAAAGGCACTCCTTCCAGAAATGACATGCCTCAAATTCCATCTCGGGCTCTGCTTTTGGAACCTGAACTAAGACAGTGAGTCTCTATATCCATGGCCCTGAAGAGCCTGGCATGCCAAGGGCTTACCTAGTGTCCTAGGCAGCTGCCTCAAGCCAGACTGGTTCCTCTAGTCCCCTTTAGAATGTTGCCTGGGCAACAGAGGGTGATCACAGTGACTCCACTCCAGCACGGAGCAGGGGACAGCAGATCGCATCACCAGAAAGTGCTCAGCCAGTTGACTTCCACTTCAGTAGATGGACTCTTTCCTGGAGGCATCCACAAGGCCAAGTGTTTCGGATCTGAAGCCCACAGGCCTATGGAGATGGACAGAGATGAACCCCGATGCTCTCTTGCAGACACCTGAAGGGCTGCTGTGAATGGCATCTCCCATACCAGGCTCCAATTGTGTCTTAGTCCCTTTGGTCTGCGCTAACAATGCCATAGACTGTGTGGGTTATAAACAACAGAAGGTCATTTCTCACCATTCCGGATGCTGGGAAGTCCACAGGCAAAGTGCTAGCAGAATCTGTGTCTGGTGAAGTTTGTAGATGGCCATCTTCTCACATGGCAGAAGGGACCGGAGAACTCTGTGGGGTCTCTTTTAGAAGGGCACTAATGCACAATTTAGATGGAGCCATTCACAAGGGCTCCATCCTCATGACCTAACCACCTCCCAAGGGCCCCACCTCCAAATACCACCCCATTGGAATTTACGTTTCAACATAGGAATTTGGGGGGACATCAGCATTCACTCTCTCGCAGGCTGTCACCTGAAATTCCACTACTAGTTAGTTCTTCATGTTGAGTTAGTTTGTTCCAGAGTCCAGTGGAACAGTTGGTCCAGGCAGCTTAGGATGGCAGACGGAGGCCAGTCTCTCCTCTCTCTCCACATTCTCGCCCACCGTGGCTCTGCCCACTGTGTGTCGTCTGTCTTGTCCCCTCCCTTCAGGTTCCCCTTTCGCTTTCTAGGATGTTAACCTTTGCTTTTCCCCCCAAGCCCATCTTGTTCATTGCTCTCATTATGTGAGCAGCAGGAGGCCCAGACGTGGGTTTGGGGGAATCTGCTGGGTACTTCTGGGCCAGGCCAATGGGGATCCGATGTGTCGGGGTGGAAACAGAGGTCACTGGAGGAAGGATAGTGAACGGTTTCTAAACGACAGGACACTTCCTATACAGGTTTGTTTGTTTTTCTTCCTGTCCAGTCAGGGCTGTTACCCTTTATTTCTCAGATTTTATGTGTTTGGACCCTTGAAGGAGTAGAATGCAACTCAGCTCAACAAATCCAGCAGAATTTGCTGGAACCCCTCACTTCCAGGGTGTCGTTGAAAGGGTCATGAATGGCACCTGCCCTCAAGCTGTCGATGGGCTGGGCAAAAGGACACAGATGGTAAACTGAGGATTCTTCCCAAGTCACATTTAGCCTGGTGACTCAGCCTCAGTAAAAGCTCTCACTGAGCAGAAAGGGGGTCTCCAGGATCTATCCACTTGTTAAAATGGGGCTCTTGTGCTCTGGTTTTGATGACCGATGTTTCTCCCGTAGAGAGTGTCTCCGCATTTCAGGACATTGAGCAAGCCTGCGCCCACGCACCACATGCTAGGCACTCCCCCTCAGCCTGTTGTTTCAGCAGCCCTTCACAAGGTCCTCGCACATTTCAGTGTGCTTCCTAGGGAGGGGTGCTGCCTGAGGGAACCACTGGACCCTGGGGCAGGCACAGCTCCTTCCCCATGGGTAGCTCTCCAAAGCACATGACCCTGGGAACTGCCCCACGATGCTTACATCCCAAAGTCAGAAAATGAAAAAGAGGGGATCAGATATGATGCAGTGAGGGCTCAGGGAGCAGCAGGGCAGACTGGAGGTGTGACCTGGAGGAGGAGGGCGTGGCCTGATGAAGAAGGCCACTGGGAATAAGGACGTATCAGCCCAGGCCTGGGAGCCGCAGAGGAGAAGGGCCAGCGAGGGTGCTGCAGGAGCGTCAGCCAGGTCCAAGGGCAGGACCCTGCTGAGGGGCCCCCATTGTAATCGGAACTGTCTTCTGCCTCTGCTCCCCTTCTCACTCTCCACCTGGCAGGTGAGTGGGGAGAGAGGAAAGATCAGAAGAATCATTCCCCCAGCCCCATCAGGTTTCCTGATCAAAAAATAATTCCACAGTGGAGAAGAAGGGAGAACATTCTGTTGGCCAGGTCAGGTCTGTGCGTGGGTCCCCAGGGCACTGAAGGATGTGGAAAGTGCTGAGCGGCTGCTGGAGCTTGCGCCCAGCTGCAGGCGAAGGCTACCCTCACTACATACAATTCAGAAATGCAAAGTATAAATTGTGTTTAGATCACAATCCAATGTCACGAGTTTATAAGCAGGTTTTATGTAGATTAAGTTCAGAATGATTGTCCTAACCCCACCCTACTGTGCTCCTCCACATGGAAACATGACCAGCTTGCTTAGTAGGCTGCAGAGACTTTGGCAATGACACAGCTTTTAGAATCACCCCCCACCCCCGGCCCCTAATCCAGTGCCAGCTTCTGTAATTAACATATTGTCGTCAACCAGAACGTCTGCCCGAGCTGAAAATGCAACGTGTAATTTATTGTGACCGGTTTTCATTGAATGAAATAGAAAAAAAGTAAATTAGCCACAAATTTAGAGAGATGGCACATGGTGAGAGGCTTGATGGAGACCGCGCGATGGGCAGTGAGAGAAAAGGCCAGCTCCCGGAAACACACGGGGAAAACTTACTTCCTGTGACGCTCCCCCAAATCCCGTGAGCATAAGAAATGCTGGCGTGAGCTTCGGGGGTGCAAGGACTGGTGGTTCTAGCATGTCTAGGGGAGAAAGAAATGACACAGCGAAGACTCTGAGATGCTCAGGGCTGAAAAGGGCTACGTTAACGACAGGCGCTCAGCAAGGAGCTGTCTGTGGTCCATGCACATGACTTTCCAGGGGGCTGGGAGGCAAGACCCACTGGGAGGTTAGACCTTCGAGGCCTGGCCAGTGTGATGATGACGTCTTCGTCAGCTCAGGCAGCTACAGCGAAATACCACAGACCAGGTGGCTTAAGCAACACACATTTATTTCTCTCAGTCCTGGAGGCAGGCAAGTCCAAGATCAAGGTGCCAGCAGATGTGCGTCTTGGCGTGGGCCCTCTTTCTAGCTTGCAGACAGCCAGCTTCTCGCTGTGTTCTCACAGGGTGGAAAGAGGAAGCTCTGGTGTCTCTCCCTGTCCTTATCAGGCCGCCAGTCCGACTGTGGGGGCTGGCTCCCACGACCTCCTCTAAACCTGACTTCCTCCAAAAGGCCCCACCTCCACATACCAACGTACTGGGGGGTCAGGGCTTCACTATAGGAATTTGTATGCGTTGTGGGGCAGGGGTGGGCAGAAAAATTCAGTCTGTGGAAACTTTCCTGGGGGGCACAGATAACGGACCTCCTGTCGGATGTTCTCCGTATTCCACTTGGTGGAGAACACGGGTGGTGAGGAGGCTAAGGCTGAGCCATCACCTTTCACACACTCCAGGCTTTCGGGAAACAAGGTGGGAGGAAGGAAAACGCCCAAACTGGGGCGTGATCCAGGCGGGCTTTCAAATACTGTCTGCCGGGGCGAGTGTGTCTGGTCTGTATGTATCTCGTTCCAAAAATGATTTAAGGTGGCTTGCAAAGATAAAAAACATTAGAAGTCAGTGAGAGAGATGAGGTAAAAAGACAACGAAAATAGGGACAAGATGCAGGGCCAAGCCTTAAAATAGAAGGGAAATTAAAGCTATTTTGCTTCAGCAGGGAAAAGTGCCATGTTTTCTGGGAAGCCAGCGGCATTCTGTTCCGTCTCTTTTAAATTAAGAGTAAGCAGTGTGAGTCTGGATTTAGGGACCTGCATTTTGATGAGTTTGTTCAGTTTTCATTTTGTTTGGTTCCCTGACCTTAAATCTCCATTTCAATGAGAAAATCAGGCTCCATCACAGGCTGTTGACAGTTTTCTTGTAAGTGCCTTCCTCTGGGAGTTTTTGGGTGAGGAACTGGGCCACTCCTAAGGGTAGCAGAGGAGGTCAGAGGTTAAGAAGGAGTCGGAAGGACTGTACAATACAGGAACTCAGAAACGAAAATTCTGGAAGGAACATTCATTTCACCTCTTGCATTTAGATGGCTCAGGATTTAATTATTTTCCAAGAGGAAGTAAGACGAGGCAGGCCACCTCCACGGGAGCTAGAAGCTCCACAAATAAAACAGGATTATCTGAATAATTGACTTGACTTTTTGCTTTGGCTGTGTAGGCACAGCGAAGCTGGGTAGTGTTTATTCAATTCTGGGATATTTTTATTTGGTGGAACAAAGGCTATCTTTTTTTTTTAACCTCAAGACTTGTTTGCTAAGATTATCTTTATTTAAATGCTCCGTATTAATAAGCAACAGCTCTGTAGTCTCACACAGAAGTTATTTTTAGCCTCCAGAATTTAAAAGCAAAACAAATAAGAAACAAGGACGTTACAAAAGTTTATCAGTACTGTCTAATGATCCCTCATTATCTACAGGATCAAGTTCAATTTCTTAGCCACAGATGAAAAGATTTGCTGTATTCTGACTCTTCGAATTTGGTACCTCATATTTTCTCCAGAAACTTTCCCCCAAAGGGATCCTTGGCTCCATTTAAAAGTCCTTGGTGTCTTAGATCCAGGCCCTGGCCCTCAGGCCCCCAGTCAGCCGGCGGAGGCTGGGGGTGGGGGTGTGTGAGGTGGCAGGAAGAACCAGAGAAACAGCAGCGCCTCTCCCTGCTCCTCTGCTGGGAGCAGTTAGAACCACTTGGGAGGTTTTAGGTCGTCACTTGAGCTGAACTGTATCCTCCCCAACCCTCCCAAACCAAAATTCATGCATCAGAGCCCTAACCCCCAGTACCTAGGAGTGTACAGTATTTGGAGACAGATCTTTAAAGAGGGTATTAAACTAAAATGAGGTCCTTAGGTCCAATCCCATATGAACTGTGTCCTTAGAAGAGCAGATTGGGACGCACAGAAAGTGACATGGCCGCACATACGGAGGTAAGACCATGGGAGGTCACAATGAGAAGTGAGGTCTCAGGAGAAACCAGACCCGCTGACACCTTGATCTTGGACTTCCAGCCTCCAGAACCGTGAGAAAATAAATGTCTGGCGTTTAAGCCACACAGTCTGTGGTATTTCGCTGTGGTATTATCTAAGCTGACTAATATAGGCGTCCCCCACAAAGACTTGCTTTTCAGCTGAAGTTCATTGTAATTATCCTTCCTCTCAAATCATCGTAATTATTTTCTGCACCAATTTGAAAATGAAGCCTGAGGCTTTGATATTATTTTATTTAACTGTGTTTTTTTCTCTCCAGTTCTTCATTCAGCCATCAGCCACGTCTTTCCCGGGCACTAGGATGTCCTGTCCTCAAGCAGGGGGTGTGCCAGCCTCCAGTTCAGCTGGGCGTCCGCCGCAGAGCCAGAGAAAGCTGGCCCCCCGCAGGGCCTAGCAAATGCAATGAGTTCCTTTTTGGAAAAGTCATCCTTTTTCTGATTCTTATTAAAGTAACTGGAATTACTAAAGAATTTAGAAAATACATAGAAAAAGTACGACTGTGAAATAAAAATCACACATAAATGCCACTACTTGGGAAAAACTACTGTTAACGTTTTAAAGAATTTTTTTTCCAGTTTAAGAAACAGAGACTGGGAATACTTATGTTGTGACGTAGCTGTTTAGAGGAATTTTCAATGCTGTGACAATATTTTATTGTCTGGATTTACTCTATCTATCTACCTAGCTATCTGTTTTACCATTCACCTATTACTGGATGTCTGACTTCTCCCAGTGATGATGATGAGGAAGGAGAAGAAGAAGGAGGAGGAGCGGGGGGAGGGGAGGAGAATAGCTTGGCTTATTAATACTCCAAATGAATCTTTGTTCAGGCTTCTGCTAATTTCCTTCTGATGGATTCCAGGGAGGGAACCACAGGCTCATGGGAGATGAACTTTACAGTTCTTAATCGATGTAACCAAACTGCTACCCTGGGGCGGTCGCACAAACCAGAGGTGGTTTGAGTTATAACAATCAGGTACATGCCACGAGCCCTTGCAGGGCTGAGATGTGATAACACGAAACTTAAAAAAAGAGGAAAAATCTGTTCAAGGGAGTCAGAAACCCCCTACATAATACCAGGAAGTTGAGTACAAAATGTTCAACTTCTTGTTATTGCACCTTCATTATGACATTATTAAGTGTTATCATCATTAAGCTTATCATAATGAAGATGCAATACTGAAAAATCCAGTGTTTTTTTTTAAGTCTAGAATTTTCAATCTAGAACAAAAGGTAAAAGGAATTTTAGAAGCCCCCTACCAACTTTACAGATGACAAAATTGCAGGCCCGGGGAGTGGATTTCTGAAGGTCGCGCAGTTGCTAGTCAAACACCTGGCGTCGGCATTCACGTCTCCTGAGGACCAGTCACAGAAATTCCTCTCAGCAGATTCAAGTTCGGGCAGCACACAGAACTAAGGATGTGACTTATTCTGAAGCGTTTCTATCAGAGCTATCCCTAACTCAGCTGCTTTCCCAATACCTTCTCTTAATGGGTTAATTAGGAGAACAGTGGTTTTACAAAGAGGATTCTGAAATAACGAACGTTCCCAAGTAAAAGGCAGAGTTGGGAATGAAAATCACCCACCATAGGAGCTACCATGGCTTGCCCGCAGAGGAAAATGAATACTTAATTCTTTTTCTTTTTTTTATTTTATTTTAATCATTGTTCAAATACAGTTTTCTCCTTTTTACTCCCAATCCAATCCCCCCTCCCACCCCTCTCCACTTCCCTCCCATTACCACCCTCCCCTTAGTTTATGACCATGTGTCCTTTAAGTTTGTTGCTGTGAACCCTTCCCACTGTCCCCTTAAATTCCCTCTACTCTCTTCTGTGGGCACTGTCAGCCTGGCCTCTATTTCAGTGTCTTTGGTTATATTTTGCTTGTTTCTTTGTTTTGTTGTTTAGGTTCCTGTTAAAGGTGAGATCATATG
The DNA here is from genome assembly GCF_019186645.2 of Phyllostomus hastatus. Classification (NCBI taxonomy): domain Eukaryota; kingdom Metazoa; phylum Chordata; class Mammalia; order Chiroptera; family Phyllostomidae; genus Phyllostomus; species Phyllostomus hastatus. The sequence continues at coordinate 23,263,245 of NW_025334004.1, read as the reverse complement.
GTATTTGTCTTTCACTGCCTGGCTTGTTTCACTTAGCATAATGTTTTCCAGCTCCATCCACACTGTTGCAAAGGGTAGGAGCTCCTTCTTTCTTTCTGCTGCATAGAATTCCATTGTGTAAATGTACCATAGTTTTTGGATCCATTCATTTACTGATGGGCATCTTGGTTGCTTCCAGCATCTAGCTATTGTAAATTGTGCTGCTATGAACATTGGGATGCATAGGTTCTTTTGAATTGGTGTTTTAGTATTCTTAGGATAGAGTCCCAGCAGTGGAATTGCAGGGTCAAAAGGCAGATCCATTTTTAGTTTTCTGAGGAAGTGCCATACTGCTTTCGAAGCTCTTGACAGGCTGGTGAAAGCCCTGTGCTCCCCCCCCCCCCCTTCTCAGAGCTCCTGGGATGGACAACGAGTGAGAAGTAACCGATTGCTCTTGCCTATCCTGCAACCTGAGAAAAACGGATTGGATATCCAAGTAAGGCGGGGAAGGCGAAATCTTGGTCTTCCTTGTTTGAATTTAGAGACTTAGAAATAATTCCAAGAAAACTAAGTTTTATATCAGCACAATCCAATAGAATGTCATGCGAGTCATAAATGTAATTTTAAATTTACTGGATGTCATTAAAAAAGTAAAAATTAATTTTTTGTAATATATTTTCTTTAACCCAGTACATCCCAAACATTATCATTTCAACACCTAACCGATATAAACATTATTGAGCTATTTGGCATTTCATGTCATACTATCTGTGAAATCCAGTGTGCATTTATTTACTTCCCTAACCCATCTCAGTTTGAACTAGCCGCGTTTCAAGTGCTCAGCAGCCACTGGTGGTAAGTGGCTCCCACACGACAGCAGAGCCGTGTACAGAACAGTTCAGTCTCCAGTGGGGCCGTGGCTGTGAGTTTTGTCACTGAAGTAAAAGAGGTGTCTTAAAATAAAAAAGGATGATATGATCGTTTTTATCTTCTTAAACTGTCTAGCAGGCAATGTGCATAAGTTGTTATTAAGAAGTGGGTATGGGGGAAAGAGAGAAGTTAATCAAAGTTCATCAGTTTCAGCTGGGCAAATTTTGCACACTTGGCTGAAGCTTGAATTCCTGTCCCCGAGCCCAAAAGTTCATCTACTGATGACCTTGCAGCAGCCACCCAGAAGGCCACGCAGCCCTCTCTGCCTTTAATCACACCCACAGAAACCCTGAGGATTTTCCAGGGAGAGGAGTATCGGGGCTGGTCTCGGACAGGATGCCGCAATTGCCAGGATGTTTTTCTTATCAAGGACTCACAGTCAGAAAAAGAAAGTGTCCCTGTCCAGGGAGGGTGTCTTTTATGTGCTGCTCCGTTTCTCTTTCAGCTGAAGGGAGTTCCTGGGAAAGATGAATGCCAATGGAAGCGGAAATTCTTGGCAATGAGAAAAAACACTGCCCAGTGCAGACACAGGCCCCACCCGAGCAAGGGTCTCAGCTTCCAAGCATTCAGTAAGTGTCCAGGCCCGGCTGCACAAGGGCGGGTCCCGGGAGGACTGGCCCGGCCAGGGAGGCTGTTCCCTTCACTTGCTCACCCATGGGCCAGGGCTGCCTGGAGAGCGGTGGGGTCCCCAGAGCTGCCCTTGCTGGTTTGGACCAGGGATAACCAGGAAGGCCAGAGGGACCTCGATCCTCTTGGATTCTGCAAGTGAGGAAGCCTTGAAGCCAGGACCCAGGGAGCTCGGAGATGCCTGGAGAGCCCCATGCCCAAGAGAAGGGTCCAGAGAGGCAGAAGGCCTTGCCCAGGTCACACAGCTGCTTAACAGCCGAGCCCGGGGATGAAACGTGGCTCTCTGCCTGGCGGCCCAGGTGGCGTGCCTTCAAATCCATGCAGCGCCTGCACGTGGAAGCAGAACCTTTCCTGTGGTTTGCTGCGGAAGCGTCACTGCGTATTTGTGGTTGTTGGGAGTGGGGGCTTCTAGAGAGGGAGGGCTGCGGTGGGGGAGGGCTGCGGTGGGGGAGGGCTGCGGTGAGGGAGGGCTGCGGTGAGGGAGGGCTGCGGTGAGGGAGGGCCCCACCCAGCAGGTGACACGTGAGCACAGCCTCCCTGGATATGGAGTGTTTAGGCAAACTCCTTGCTTGTCTGGACTCTCAGAACAACAGTAGTAATAATAATAATGAATAATAATAGTAATAATAATAATAAATGCATTTAGAATGCTTACTCTCCACCCTTCAAAGTTCTTATGTTCATGAAACTCAATTTAATCTCCATAATCCCATGAGACAGGTGCATTATTAACCCCATTTTACAGAGTAGAAAACCGAGGCAGAAACAAGTGAAGTGAGTCAGCCTGAGATCACACAGTTAATAGCTCAGGGGGGCAGGTTGACTCCAGAGCCCACCCCTTTCTCCTCTGGCCCTAGAAGGGGGTGATCTCCAACCAAGATCTCTTAGTGTAACAGGGTGCAGCCAAGAGGGGAGCCCCAAATAGGGATTTGTAATAGGGTCCAGAAAAGCTTGGAGATCATTGGCTCCACACCACAGGGCCACACCTGCCCAGAATGCTGGCAGCTGTGGCCAATTGCGAGAGGAGCCGGAAATGGGGCTGCAGAGGAAGATTAGCGCTGGGATTTAAACGGAGGCACAGTAGCCATTGGGGGGGTCTCTCTTTTTGAGACCACGTGTCTGTTTAGCACCACGTGGCTTTGGCGTCTTGGTTGGGTCCATGAGGCTCGGGTGAGAGTCAAGACCACGAGGCTTTGGAAGTGCTCCCTTTTGCCACGTGGAGGGTGCCGGGAGGACTGTGTGCACTTGGGAACTTTAGTTTGTGTTATTTCAAATAAATAATAAATTCCTTTTCACTGATCTCTGGTATTGAGACATCTTTCCTCAGGCAGCAGGCAAAACGAACCCAACCCAAATAGGCGGGGAGGAACCCCCTGTAGACTGTAACATTAGGTCCTTCCGAGCTACGACAAGGCAAGTGGAGAGGAAGCGTTTCCGAGCTGAGTGTTGCCCGAAGCTCAGGATTTACCTGGGCAGGTTGCTCTCGGTGCTTCGGTGTTTCCATTTTTCTATCTCCAAAATCAAGTGACTCCATGCTGTCCAAACATCTGTTGTTTCTGAAGCATCCTGTGGAACTTTGCAGAGGACACATAAACGTGGCATCTGTCCCCACAAGCTAGGCCTAAGAAACAGATCTCCGCTTTGGGCAGAAAGAAGCCGGCCCATTAAGAAGGCAGGCAGGATGGGAAACCACCAAGGAAGGGGCTGTACAGCGAATGCCCACGGCGGTCAGTCCCATGGGGCAGCAGGGGCCGGCAAGCCTTGCCTAGCGGCTTGGGGAGGGGGAAGGTTCTCGACTGCCAGGAGGATATGAGTAGAAGGAAGGGTGTCACAGCTGGGGACAGCACAGTAGGGTGGCGGGCGGGGGGACCATGCAAGATGAGTTTGTTTATCCAGACAACCCTATTCCGAAGTCTGTTCCTAGAGACCTCAAGGTTAACAAGTACAAAACTGCCCCCCAGTCCTGATCGTCTGCTCTGTTTTAGGGGCTAAGAAACTACAGAATCAACAACACCAGCAAATCCCAAAGTAAATCCAGCTGGTGTGGCGACGCAGCTGATTTGACTTCCAGTCGCAGTGCCTCCCTGGACGCCCGTCAGCTCGGCCAGGTGGGAAAGCCCCCTGGACGGCGAGAGGGATCCATCTCCGCGGCAGAGGAGGGGAGCCGGGGGTCGGAGCCCCGCCAGGTGAGCTCTGCACACCTCGTTATTTATACTGAGTGCGTGACCTTGGGTACAGCTTGCCTTTGTGTGGGTGTGTTTTATTTTTTTCAATTAGTTTATTTTCAATATTATCTTGTATTGGTTTCAGATGTCCAGCTTAGTGGCTGGACAATCATATACCTTACAAAGTGCTCCCCCCTGGAATTCCAGTGCCCACCTGGCACCGTACATAGTTATCACTGTACTATTGACTGTATTTCCTATGCTGGAACTAACACCCCGGTGACTATATTGGGTACAGCTTGTCTTCATCTTAGCTTCTCCATTCTGTACATGGAGGAGGCCTTGTAAGGTAAGGCCTCCTGCCTCCCAAGGTGTTCAGGGACCAGCTGAGCCAGCCGGAGCGTAGCAGACACTGTCGCTGCTGCACCCAGACCTCCTACGGGTCTGTGTGCCTGCCCCCCAGTTTCTGAGTGCTTTGCTTCCAGAGGCTCCCACCTGACCCCTCCTTTGGGGATGGTCTTTAGGCCACTGATGCTGCTTCTCCTCCCCCCGCCCCCACCCTACTTCTCACTGAGGCACCTCCACTGTAAATCACTCACCCATAAATCGCCTTCCGGGAAACCCAGCTGAAAACAGTTTACAAAAGCATTTTGAAAATTTGCAAATGAAACATGCTTGTATGGAATTACCATTTGAAGTCACTGCAGGACTGACTGTACAGATCCTACATCTATGAATTATGGGGTTCGGGACAGAACAAGAGGTCAAAAGGAGAGCTAAAGCGAGCTGTTCAGGAACTTAACCACAATCGGCCTCCATGACTAGCGCACTCCCAGCTTTGGGAGAGCCGCCTCGTCACCGAATCAACTGGGAGCCTTCATCTCCCAGGGTCTCTGGGGGCCTCCACCACTGCTCAGGCTGCACTGTGCTCCACCCAGGGGTCTTCAGCTTATTCCCACTGCACTGCCTACGTGACCTTTCTCAGGGCTCCGGGAGAAAGCCGAAGTCCTGAGGCTAGGCCAGGGGCCCAGGCGAGAGTCAGTTCTAAGAGCTGAGTGCAGAAGGCTCATGCTTTCAGAAATTGTCAAGGGGGCAAATCATGAACCCACATTTTTGATCAACAAAACTTAAATAGAAACTAAGGCCATTTGTTACATCACCAGATTTAGTATTTTTAACGAGAAACACGCATGCTTTAAAAATAGGTCCTCAAAATTCAAAGTCCTGTTTTGATCTCCCTCATCCAGCTGATGATTTCCATGTTTTAGTGACGCCCATGGGAGCCCAGGGATGGGGTGGACCCATCACCATGTTCAGACCCTCCGTTTTCTTCTTCCTCACGTAGTGGGCACCTTTCAACTCCCTTTTGAAACCAGGTCCCTTTAAGACATCAGTAAATAATCAAACTCACCTATGAGGCCCAGCTGCCTTGTTTTCTAATGTTCGATTGTCTACACCCTGTCCTGTGTACTTCTCGTGCTGACCACCAGAGAATCAATGCGTGTGCTTGCAGATCTGTGCACTGCAGTTCTTTAAATCATGTGTGTCCAGCCTGCCCCTCCCACCCGACTTTCAAAAAGTAGGATAGGCTTCATCTGGAACTGGACTCAATCAAGGGTTGAAAGAGGAATGGGGGTAACACGGGGGGAGGCAGGAGGGCCGACCTACCTGAGACTGGGAGGGAAACCAGAGAGCTATTTAGTTCAGTGGTCCTCAGTCTTGATAGGGCAACAGCTTGGGGATCTGAATGCACACGGGTGTAGAGAACCAGAACCCCCACGCCCTCCACCCCAGCCCAGCCAGGAGAGCCCCCAGCAGTGGAGAGGCCTCGCCCAAGATTTTGCTGGTCCCAGGAAGTGGGTAGGACACAGGGAATCCAGAACTCAGCATGATAGAGGTCTCAGCATTATGGGGGACAGTGAGTGAATGGGCAGAAGAGAACAAGCAGGAAACCTGATACACAGTTCTGTTGGAGGTTAGCCCTTAGGTGTGGAAGAGCAAAGCATGGATACCAGCCTAGGAGATGGGCCATTGGCGTGAGTTCAGACTGGGAGCTAAATCCCTCCTGGCTTCTGAAGACCAGACCAGGACTGAGCCTTTCTGAGGGAGCCAGGCGGGGATTGAACGGATCCACACTCGAACCCAGGTCTCCTGAGTTTGGCTCAGTGGCTCCATTAAATGAGGCTCCCCAGGACCAAATACCAGAAAATAACTAGTTCCGATCTGCTACCCAGTCAGCCTCCGATCTGAGACCGGAAGGTGTTTGTTACACGGGTTCTTTCTGGGGGTGCAGAAAGAGGAGAAATGGCCTGGGTGTTTGTGGAACATTTACTGAGCACAAAGCTGGTATCGGAGTACAAAACACTCAACCAGGGCACGTTAAATCAACAGGTCACTTATTGATAAGTCAAAAATCTTTTTCCAGTCGAACACATCAAACCACGTGAATGCGAATTTCCAGATCTCTAGGTTCTGCTGGAATTTTGTCGTAGCAAATATTGACTGACGTTGGTGGGCTCCTGGCAGGGTCTCGCCAGTGTTTGGTTCTTGGGAAACTCGGACAGGTGCTAGTGGGAAGAGACGATCATAGGGAGTCAGGAGGCCCCAGTGGACTCTGTCCTCGGATGACCCTCTTCGACTCACTGCCACAGCCTCCTCCCAGTTTCCTCCTCAATGGGTTGAGGGTGTTGACCTAGAAGATCTCCAAGATCCTTTCTAGCTCTAAAAATGCTGATTTTATGACAAACAGAGGCACCATGGATAAAATCATCTGATCTTAATTTGGACTTAAAATCATTCTGATAAATGTTTTCAGGCTTGAGAGGTGGCCAAAGGTGCATCTGCCAGATCCAAATTGACCTCTTCCAAGCCCCACGTCTGCACAAGGCGCGTGGCTGTGGGGAGCCATCGGGAGTGTCCGGGTTGGGCAGATGGTGCAGCCTTTGGTGCCACTGACAAGAAAAGTTGGCCCGTATCTGGCTGGATCTCGCAGTAAAGAACATATCCTGTGTTTTATTTCCCTTCTGAGCTGGATGGGGCTCAGAGCAAACACAGACTGGAAACTCCAAGTGAGAACACAAAACAAGTATTTTAACAGTCAGTCTGTCAAAAACAATAAAACTCCTCTGAGGGATGCTCCAGACCCCGAACCGCACTGGCCCGGGCCCGAGTCTGAGTCTGAGCTGTCACATGGACTCTGAGGCCCTGCTCAGAGACATCAGGGAAGGGCAGGACCAGGCTACGTGGGACCTATCTTGCAGAGAGACTGGTCTCTAGCAGTGTCTGATCAATATCTGCTGCTCTCCTTTTTTTTTTTTTTTTTAAAGGAGGTAGGGTGAAGAAATGTTTTTCTCATAGGGGAGCATCAAAGCAGCCGTGATAGTGGGTGGCCATCCTTTTGTTGAGCCTTTGACAGACAGTCTAGTGTGATTATAAAGAGAAACCTGCTTTAAGAAAACTGTTCACAAAATAAAGAATAAAAGGAAATTTTCCTCTCTCCTAAAGGGTGTACTGTGAGTTCATTTACGTAGGGTGAGGTTTCCCAACAGGCTGCTCAAGGCAGAAAGGAAGCCCATCATCTGCCTGAGTGTGGCAAGCGGCAGTTGGAGGTGACTGGCTCCTTTCCACACACCCTACCCCTTTGCTGTGCCTCCTGTGTACGTGTGCACTTGCGACACGGGAGGAGACTTCTTCCGGTCGTGAGAAGGTCATCCAGTGCACAGAATGTCCTGGAGCTACAAGTGGGCTCACGGCAACACGTGGACACGTCATTCAACATACCTCTCATCCCACAGTGATGGCGGTGAAGAGTGACCCAGATATTTCAAAATCACAGAGTCCAAAAATAATTTATATCAAGCTCACGTGTGATTGTCTCGTATTGTGTCTAGAGTCCTATGCTAGAGTCATGTATTTTTAGAATGGGAAGATTGTTCCCTTCCTTTAAAAATTTTTTGATTAAAAACTAACAAATTTACCTTTTTAACAGTTTTTTTAAGGCTGAATAATATTCCATTGTGCATATATACCACATTTGGTTTCTCCATTCATCTGTTGAGGAAAATTCAGGTTGTTTCCACCTCCCGGCTACTATAAATAATGCTGTGGTCAATGTGGGTGTGCAAATATCTCTTCAAGATCCTGTTCTTCTTTTGGATAATTACTAACAAGTGGAATTGCTGGGTCATATGGTAGTTCTTAATTTTTGAGGAACCTTCATACTGGTTTTCATAGAGCTGTGCCAGTTATTTACACTCCCACTGACAGTGCTTGAGGGTTCCCTTTTCTGTGTATCATCACCAACATTTATTTTTTGTCTTTTCAATAAGAGCCATTCTAACAGGTGGGAGGTGATGTCTCACTGTGGTTTTGATCTGCATTTTCCTGACGACTGGTGACGTTGAACACCTTTTCTTGTACCTGGTGACCATTGGTTCGTCTTCTTGGGGAAAAAGTCCACATCTCTGCCCATTTTTTAATCAGCTTGTTTTTGGTCTTTCTTGCTATTGAGTTGCATAAGTTATTTATATATTTTGGATATGAATGCTTTATCAAGTATATAATGTACAAATATTTTTTCCCATTGTGTAGGCTGCCTTTTAATTTGGTTGATGCTTTTATTATTTTTTTTCTTTGCAAAAGTTTTGTAGTTTGATGTAGTCCCTCTTGTTTATTTTTGCTTTCATTGCCTTTGCTTTTGTTACCAAATCCAAAAAATCATTGCCAAGATTCACACCAAGGAGCTTTATTGCCTATGTTTTCTTCTAGGAGTTTTATGGTTTGGGATCTGCTGTCCAAGTCTTTATTTGGGGTTAATTTTGTGAATGGTGTAAGATAGTGGTCTGGTTGCATTCCCTTGCATGTGGCTGTCCAGTTTTCTAATGCCATTTGCTGAAGAGACTATGTTTTCCCCATTGTATATTCTTGGCTCCTTTGTCATAAACTAATTGACCATATTTGCGTGGGTTTATTTCTGGGCTCTGTAGTCTGTTCCATTGCTCTTTGCATCTGATTTTCTGCCAGTACGTCACTGTTCTGGGTATTATGGCTTTGTAATATAGTTGAAAATCAGGAAGTAGGATGCCTTCAACTTTGTTCTTCTTTCTCAAGATTGCTTTAGTTATGCAAAGTATTTTGTGGTTTCATAAAAGTGTTGTTTTTTTTCTCTTTCTGTGGAAAATGCCTTTGGAATTTTGATAGGGATTGCATTGAATCTATAGGTTACTTCAGGCATTTTAACAATATTTATTGTTCCAATTTATGAGCATGAAATATCTTTCCATTTCTTTGTGCCTTCTTCAGTTTCTTTTATCAGTGTCTTACAGTTTTCAGTGATAAAATGTACCTCCTTGATTAAATTTATTCCCAGATATTTTTAAAGTATAATTGTAAATGGGATTTTTAAAAACATTCTCTTTCTGAAAGTTTATTATGCATACATAGAAACACAAGTGACTTTTGTGTATTGATTTTGTATCCTGCAACTTCACTGTATTTATTAGCTACAAGTTTTTTTTAATGGCATCTTTAGCATTTTCTAACTATGATACCATGCCATCTGCAAATAGAGACGGTTTCTAAAGACTTCTTTCCTTTTGACTTGTCTACCTTTTATTGTCTTTCTTGCCTACTTGCTCTGGCTGGACCTTCCAGTACTATGTTAAATGGAAGTGGCAACAGTGGGCATCCTTGTCTTTTTCCTGATCTTAGAAGAAGAGCGCTCAGCTTCTCATCATTGACTATAACATTACTTATGGGGTTGTTATATATGGCCTTCATGTTAAGGTATATTTCTTCTATACCCACTTTGTCAAGAGTTTTTATTATAATCTTTTTTTATCTTAATATACAAAGATGAATCTGTAGTTGGGGAGGGATTCAGAAAAAATCTCTTGGCATCATAAAAGTAGATGACTGTGGTTTTTCCCTTGGTGGATAAGGCAACAGCAGCTCGGGAACCCTTACTCATAGAGATAGGGTCCTGGTGGAGAGGGGCCAAGAAAAAAGGGACCAAGGAGAAAGGACATGGAGAGCCCTGGCTGGTGTGGCTCAGTGGATTGAGCACTGGCCTGTGAACCAAAGGGTCACCGGTTCAATTCCCAGTCAGGGCACATGCCTGGGCTGCGGGCATGAGAGGCAACCACACATGGATGTTTCTTTCCCTCTCTTTCTCCCTGTCTTTCTCTAAAAATAAATTAATTAAAAATAAAAAAAAAAAGGACATGGAGAGAGCCTTAATGATGAGAATGGATATTTTGGGGGAAGTGATTCCTGATGTTGAATCATTGCCAGTTCTGTTCTTCAGTCCATGAGCTTCAAACCCTTGGTAAAGATACACTGTTGCATCCATGGTGCTGTTGGTGGGGAGTGTGGGCGGGAGGAGCAGTGGGGGCTAATGTGGGGCAGGAACAGGAGAGCAGCTGCAGGGAGAGGCCAAGAGCCAGAGTGGGAATAGGGGCGACGGTGCAAGTGAGAGCCGTGGGAGAGCCAGGAAGCCGGGAGACTGGCCCCCGCACTGTAGCGGGGGGAGCGTTGTGTTCCGTCATTACAGGAGAACAGGGTTCAGGAAGGCTAAAGGGGACACTGTCTCTGCCCCTAAAGGTGGCAACAACCTAGTTAGGGAGAGAAAATGTGTACACACACGTGTACACATGCACCGGAAATTACCTGGTGTCTAAGGCAGCAAATGTGAAAATGCCCATTTATGGAGCAGGAAGGACAGGAAGTGCTCTGAGAGTTCAGAATGTAGAGAGATTCCTTTGGCTAGAGTCGGTGGCGCTGCTGGGAAATGTTTAACAACTATCTTCCTGGGAAGAAAATGAAAGCTCCACTTTCCGTGGTGTAAATGGAGTACTTCCACCACAGTGGTGCAAGATGCTATAAATAAACCCAAGCGTAGATTATAGTCAAATGTATTGTAACAGTTCGGAAGGGGTAAGTTCTGAGCCTTTACTACCTTTATCTCTAATACAGTTTATTTCAATGTAAGGTTGTAACCTTTCATTGTAAGTTATATAATATGATTTTTAATAATGTCTGTTTTCAATAACCAGCTCTCAAAATTCCTGAAAAATGACCAATTTGCTTTTTGGAGCTGGTGTGAGCCAACTTGAGCACACCACAGGCTGGAGTGTCAGGACAGGCTTTCTGAAGAGGGTGGGACTAAAGCTGGGCTTTGGAGGATGGGTAGGAGTTTGACAGGCTATGCAGAAGGCATTCGGGGCAAGGTAAGAATGTGGCACAGATGTGACCAGTAAAGCAGGTGGCATGAGTAAAAATAGGTTAAGAAATTACTTTTTTAACAAGAACAATCAAAAAGGAAGAAAAAAACAAATAGGTATTAAATATTCATAACATACACAATGCATACAAGGCACCAGATAGTCATATTAAATATGCATGAGTTATATGAGGCATTCGGTATTTACAAGGTCTTAATATAGCCATACATTGCTGTTATCCACTATGGTTCCATGTGTCCCCAGGCAGAAAAAAAAATCACACTGCTCAGCAGGGTAATTGACAAGCTGTAGCTGTGGCCGTGAGAACTTGAGCCCGCACGTTCTCCGTGGAGCAAGTGAGTGTTATCGGTGCAGGTGCCTTCGGCCTGTGAGTCCCTTTGCTCAGGCCCCAACTCTGGTCCCCAGAATCAAACCATCAGTCAGGAAGGCTGATGTGGCCGAGAGAGAAACTGGACATGTGAAAATGCTGCCTAATCAGGGCTCGGGTACTCAGGTAGTGTGGTCCTTTGCCCCACTTGTACCCTGTGCATCTCTTTCCTCTTCTTTCTCCATTTTTTAATTGGTTTAGAAACTATATTAATGTTTTAGTCCATTTGAGCTGCTATAACAGAGTATCTTAGACTAGGCGGCTTAGAAACAACAGAAATGTATTTCTCACAGCTCTGGGGACTGGGAAGTCCAAGATCAAGGTGCTGCCGGGTGTCTGATGAGGTCCCACTTCCTTGTTTATAGATGACTCTTGTCTCTCTGTGTCCTCACATGGTGGAAGGAGCAAGAGAGCTCTCTGGGGTCTCTTATAAGAACAATCATTAACCCCCTTCATGAGGTTTCACCCTCATGACCTAACCACCTCCCAAGGCCTCACCTCCTAATCAATACTATCTCATTAGGGATTAGGTTTCAACTTAAGACTTTGGTGGGGGTGGTCAGACACATTCAGTGTAGAGCAATTAATTATCTATGGCTGTGTGAAAAAAAATTACTTCCAAACCAGTGGCTTGAAATAAAAAAGGTTCATTCTCTTATAATTTCTGCGGGCTGGGAATGTGGCCTGTCACAAGCTGTGATCAAGGTGTTGGCCGGCCTGCAGGCCTCTCGAGGCTGACTGGGGGAGGTGCTGCTTCTCAGCTCACTTCTGTGGGCTTGGCAGGATCCTCCAGCTTCTCATGGGCTGCTGGCCAGAGGTCTCCCTCAGTTCTTGGCCACACGGGCCTCTCCATAAGGCAGGTTACCACACGGCAGCGAGGGAGTGAGAACACGAGAGAGAGGGTAGCAAGACAGAGCCAGAGTCCTTTCATAGCCTGATCTCAGGAGTGACAGCCCATCACTTTTGCCAGATTCCTTAGAAGTAAGTCACTAGGTCCAGTCACTACTCAAGAAAAGTGTGAAGACCAGGACGCAGGAAGCACTGCGACTGACTGCCTTAGGAGCTGCCTACCACCTGACGTTCTGTGACTTCCGATTTAGCCAGCCTAGAAGTCGACGTGGAGGCTGCCACTGCATCAAGGCAATTCCCACACCACAGCCTCCACAGTCTTCATCCCTCTAGTCCCATCCAGACTTCGGTCTCCTGTTTCCCCTCCTGGTCAGCACAGTGTTGCGGCTCTAATTCCAAGCCGGTTGCCCTAACCCAGGGCTGGGAGAGGAAAAGGGACCCGGAGGCTAGATGTATTGGCTGGGGTCTCAGATGATAAACATTACAAGACACGAGCATGCTGTGTGAGGTTTTCTTCTCTCATGCTCTTGAACTCGAATGCACTTAAAGCAATTTGCTCGCGGCAACTCTGTGTATGTGTACAGATAGAGTTTTTGGTAATCTCTGCACCTTGCAATCATAATGGCTTAGAACAAGAAGCAGAGGTCAGGTTTCAGCTGGAAAAGGGCTGGCTGGGTGTGGTGGGATGGCTGTGGGACACATTGTTCCCTGCCTCCACGTTGGCAGGTTCACACAGAGGAATCGGCAGCATTGTTCCAAAGGAGAGGGAGGCTAAAAGAATGTTCAGATTCAGTGCGATGGCACGGGGCTCTGGCTCGTGTTTGCAGAGTTTTTTAAATACAAGTATTTCCTCTTGTAGCAGGACAAATAGCTCCTCATGCAAATTATGATGAAAACTTGAAAGATTGTCCTTAAAATAGTGCTCAGAAACCCCTGCCACTCTGCAGCTGATCTCCTGATGAAGGCAGCTGACCACCTGTGTTCACCTGGGCCCAACAACTGCAGGTTCACAATGTGTAGTTCAAGAGGGTTTCGAGCTGGAAAGAACCTTACAGATGACCTAAACACACGCCTTTGGCAGAAGCAATGGCGCAGAGAATCCCTCCTGTCTGCCTAGAACCTTCTTGGTCTTCCCTCCAAACCAGGTGACCCAAGGGCTCTCTGCTCTCCACTTCCCTCCCTACTTGCTTCTCTACTGTCTTCTTTTTAAATATCCATTCTTTTCTGTATAATCTCAGTCCCTACAGCACCTATAATTTAGGTTGTGGGCACCACTAGGATGTATCCATCCATCCATCCCATATTTATCACGCAAACTGCGGTGGGTCTGCCACTATGAACTATGGCTGTGGAGATTATTAGGGCAAGATCCTTGCTGTCAATGAATGTACAGTCTAATCCGAGAGACAAAACTTGCATGCGAGTAACTAGACTCCAACCACTCCTTCAATGGGGTACAGACTAGCTCCCCATCTGGCAAATTGGAGAATTTAAAAAAAAATTGTTTTAGCAGAGGACATGGTTAGCCTTACAAGTAAAAGTTAGCGAAACATGTATTTGTTAACCACACATCCTGAATTTTTCAAAATCTCTCTGATTTAAAAGATTCCATTGCCTCTTCAGTTGACGTGTCCTGACTGCTGGTCGGGAAACACTGAGTGCCGTGCAGTCTGGTGGTCTGCACCCAGTCCATGTTCTCTGCCACCTGCCGCCTCTGCCTCAGACGGAGTCATTGTTATTGCAAAGGCTCTGTCCTTGGAAGGGTAACACCCTCAGCCCTCTATCAGCTACATCTTCATCAACCACGTGGAGCCCCACTTAGGACGGGAGGCTGCAGAGGGAGCAGTGGGCTGTGGAGCTGAATGGGAGGCTGCATCTCATGACTACCATGAGCATGCGCACCAAGCGCACCATGCTTGGGGGATGAACCACTGGCACTTGCAGCAAGTATTGGGGACGAGTGGGAAGATACCCTGGGCAGTGGGGCGGAATTGGAGAGATTCTCCCAGCCAGTTCGTCACTTTACCCAGTGTCAGCTCACCAGGCAGGAACTCCCTGGCTGGGGCCCAGAGCCCCAAACTTTTGCAAGCAGAGTTTTGAAAGTCTTTGCATTTCAGTTTTATAAGTCAAGGGAGCCCTGTTCTCACTTTCCCCCAAAGCCGAGAGGGGACAACAAGACAACAGAGCCTTTCAGATTAGTGCAAACACCTTTACCCTGTGCATGGGGGCTGCTGGCTTTCCTGAGCGGCAGGCGTTCGCTCAGCCAGGGACAGACTCAGTTAGTGATTAGGGAGCGGGTCAGGGGGTGGCCTCGGGGCATCCGGGGTCTTACCCAGCCTGGTAGCCCTGACACATGTCCCTGTGCTGTTCCGGATGTCCGATGCCCCCCACCAAAAGAATTTACCTTGCTGCTGTTTCAACTCCAGTTGTCAAGGTAATTTTAAAAGATGTTATATAATGTACATCTGAAGTGAATATATTAACATGGAGTAGATTTGTTAAAAACAGACGTCTCCCCTCTATAAAACTTATTTTGTTCATTCAGACATTTTCGAGCACCTACTGTGTACTAAACACTAAAGGGGCCGAGAAACCCAGTCACTGGGATGAGGCATGACGTAGCGGCCTTCTGGGAAAGTTGTGCTTCCTCCCTGCTCAGGAGTTTCCTGTTGAGACCTGAAATGTACTCTCTCAGCCAAGTTCAACATGAGCTTCCCCGTGAGCACCCTTCAAATCCACAAAAAGGACTCTAAGGCATTTTCCCAAGGCTCTTGTTGATGGACATTTTCTGGAATAAGGTTCAGAAAACCGCTCTTTGATCAGTGTTTTGACTTCAGGTATATGACCGATTGCCTTTTGCAGCGGTGCTTCAAGAACTTGGCAGGAAGAACTTGGCAGGCTCACGCCCTCAGCCCGCACTCCGCCCGGATTACAGGGAAGACCTCAGAGCGAGGCCCAGAGGCGCTCCCGGGCCTCTTCCAGGTTGGACAGTGAGTTGGGATGCCTGAGCAGTGCCGGTGTGTACCGTCTCAGGCTGGAAGAGACCTCAGATACCTACCTATCTCGTGTCAGGGTCCTCACTTTCCAGATGAGGAAAGCGAGCCCTGGAGTGCGTTATTGATTGTCCCACATCAGGGAATCCTGGATTCCTGGAGTGGGAAGGTGCCTTTAGCCTTGCGTTTGCTGGTTTCCTCTCTAACTCGGAGGAAACAACACTTTCCACGTGCTCTTTGCCAGTTGAGCTCCGAGTCTCCACTCGAAAACGTTGGGTAATAGGGAGTGATGATTGTTTCTGGCCACTCTGTTTACAGCTGTGACTGATGGTTGTCCAGCTCTTCCCTATAATCGGAGGGAACCTGATTCCCTGCCGCATCCACTGGCGACCTTTCAGAACCCCCAGAACAAAATCAGAGCCTTCTGCATCCCGGGAGAGTGTCTCTCCCCACGGATCTTCGCACCCAACTAGACCATTCAGCTCGCCCTGCCTTAGTTTTCCAGAAGGGTGAGGTCCATACCGACTGACTTGCTTAGTGTGGCTTATTTAATTTGCTTTGATTTATAAATGACAACTGTCCCTTTCTCTAAGTCCCAACCACCTCCCCGCTCCTTTGCAGATGCGGAAGGCTCTCATTAGAACTTCAATGAGTTCAGCGCTGGCTTTAAAATCAGGGTGGCAGAGAAAGCGTGAGCGTGCTCCCCCCCACAAGGCTGCTTAAATGTAATCATAGATCTGTCACAAAATATGCAGGCTTATGAGGGGTTGTCAAAGTCATTCCTGAAGTAGGAGATGGTTGGTGGAAAAATTTTTTTCTTGAAGTGAACGGAAAAGCAACAAAGACAAAATCAGGGATTGAGCGGTTTTATGAAAGTTTTGCAGAGCTGCAATGCTGCAAACTTTGCCTCGATTAATGCTAATGCCAGGGGGTCCTGAAAAAGAGAAAAATGACATTCCAAGTTGCATGTGTAATTGGTTTTGACATTTCCATTCTATGCGGTTTTTATTCTCTTAACCTGGCGAGGAAGCAGAAGTTTTGATTCTCTAAACCCAGAGAAAGTGTTCATTTTCAGCCGTCCACACTCCAGCCTGGGGTTCTGATAGGGAGTAGACCCAAGGGCAGGCACCACATAAACACTCAGGTTTCCTTAAGCCGTGGCCTGGTCCAGTGGTTCCAGTTATTAGGTTGCGTTCCACACCATGGTTCAAGGGGGTTTATAGACTCTTAAGCATTTCTTTAAAAAGGCTTTAAAAAATATTAAAGCTACTTGCATTTGCGTATCGACACGAAGAATTCAGATCCTCTGGGTTCCGTAGATGGGATCAAGGAGCGTGTTCTAGTTTTTTTCATTTGGCGGGCAGCCTCTTTGTGGTCCTGTGGACCCACCTCCTAATCCTAAATGGGCTCCTCTCTGGTTGCTTCAGGGGCCAGTATCGACATGGCCCCAGGTCACACGGCCTTTGGAGGAGCAATTTTAAGAAAGACATGCGATGACTAGGCCTGGTGCGGGGCTTCCTTGTGGCTGTCGGGCCTCTCCGTGCGTGCGGCCTCCTCACACCGCCGCTCCCTTCTCATCCTCTGAGGCGGACACACCCAAGCACCCCGCTGATTTCTAAGCCTCCTGCAACTCTTGAGCATCCGTGAGGTTTCAGAGTTCTTCCCAGTGTCCGCTGCGCTGTCCACTTTCTCACCCGCCCTGCCCTGAATGGGAACTGCATCAGCAGAAAGAGTCACAGGCCCTCGAACTGAACTGTCCCTATGGCACAGTTCCATCTTCTAGTTCTCCAGGGAACTTCCCCTTCCCCTGTCTTCCTCACACACCCAGGCTCAGTGAGGGCCTCGCGCTCAGCCGCAGCCGCAGTGCCCTGCTTGGGGAGACAGCTTCACGAGAAGCCGCTTACCCTTTCCTCCACGGGACAAAGCAGTTCCACCCTTGAAAAGTCCCCGTGATTGTAGTGAGGCTCATGCACAAGCGCTTCAGAGATCAGTTTTCAAATGAAATATAAGTACTTTTTCCAGGGCCCTGCCCTAATTGCGGACGAGAGCAGTGTGATTGAAGTTGGTTTTAAAAACTAGGTTGATGGTGCTTCCAATTAAATTACATTGTCCTTGCGCATGCGAGAGAAAGGGACATCAAAGAGAAAATCCATTTGGCCGGCACACAGACATGAGCGCCGGGCGCAGACACCGAAGACACCTGGCCTTTTCTGGAGCCTGCTGTTTGCTTCTTAGGTGAGGACAGTGAGCAGCGTGAATGGAGCTGGGTGTGGCTTTGCCTGTGCTCTGGCTGGGCCGTGAGCCTGTTATTAAACCCTATTTCCAGGGAGAACAGGTGTATTGATTGTCCTGTCTGTTACTCTTTAAAAATTCTTTCTTGTATCTTAATAAAGAAAAACCATCTTTCAGATAACAAGCCAAGCCCAACCCGAATGCTCGGGAAGTCGGGGTCAGGCAATTTTAAGAAGGGAATGCCCTTCCCTTACTTTCAACCAGGAGAAACAGAAGACTGCTTAGTCGAGGGAGGTCTTTTGACAGTTTGTTCAAATGGAAAAATAGCAAATGTTTGTAATGAATATGCCACTTGTCTTTTTTATGGACTTTGAGGTGTTTTGAATTTGTTCTCATATGTAATTTTAACACTACCTCCTGAGATCTTTTTATACTTTGATTTATGTCTATTTAAAATGTGTCAGATTCTAAATTGACGCCTTGGTAAAAAAAGGGGTTCGTCACCCACTGTGAAGCAGTGCAGGCGGCTCTGGAGTTACAGGGACCCCAGGTTGAGCCTTGGCTCCACAGGACTGTCTGGGTGACCTCGGGCACATCATTTAAGCGCCCCTTGGTTCCGTTTCCTCTTCGGTAAATGGGATAATGACAGTCCTCGCTTCCTGGTGCTGTTGTGAAGATAAGATAGCACGGTTAGCACGGCCGCTTCCACCAGGGTTGGACACACGCGCAAAGAGCATTAGCCGGTGTCCAGGGATTTCTGGGAACAGTGACAGGGGGTCTCTTCATTAGCAAGTGCCTCCATCTGCAGAGATCCCCACCCTCCACCACCCTTCCTAGGAGGAAACGAGACAGCGAGGACACCCTCTGTGTGCCCAGGTTTAAGCCCTAAGTAAATACCAGATTTAATCTCATGGGAAACAAGCGCATTTTGTTATGGGCACAAAAACATTTTATCAGTGTTCAGACAAAGTAAACAGCAGATGAAAGGATGTCGCTCTCCCAATTTTTCTAACATGTAGGGCCAGGAAGCGGCAGTGTGAGTTTCTCAGCAGCCTCGGGGGCACAATACATAAGACCATCAGGGTTTCACTGCACAGTGAGGGCCCAGCACGGGCCTTTCTGGGTGCCGGGGTCCTAAGCCCCGTTCTGCCGTTAACAATGGGACTGTGGGTGAGTCACAGGCTCCCTGGGCTGGATTTCCCTGAGGATGCGAAGGATCAGCTAGTCGGTCCCCAGAGGCCTGTGACCTTCTGAGTCCTCCAGTCGGCTCTTGCCGGCTGTCCTCTCCCACTGCGGGAGATGGTAAAGGCATTTTATGACAGCAGCAGGACCATCGAGTCAAACCTACCTTACAGCAGGGCCCACGGCAGGATGTGCTTTTCCTCCGCCCAGCGGCAAGACCCCCATGTGACTGAGCTCTGAGGTGACACGCAGTGGCAGCCACCTCCTATCACGGGGATTTGTTTGGGGATGCTCCTTCAGGGCCGCTGCCTAGTATCAGGTGGGTGGGAGCCGTCCGTGGTTAAACGGGGGTGGGGGGCAGGCCCTCCGTTTGGAGAAGAAACGATGTCTGTGGAGAGGTTTACCCAGATGGCCCCCAGGGCTTACCCGGTGCCTCTTCAGACCAGCAGGAGCTCTTCCCAGGGAGCTTCAGGGCCTTCCTTATTTAGTTCCACACTGCACGTCCTCGTCTCCGCGTGGCCGGCGGGCCAGCTGTCTCCAGGTGGGCGTGCACGCTGCTGTTTCACCCCCACGTGGGTTTCTTTGACACAGTCGTGCGCACTCCCTTTGAAAACACAGCCCACTGGCTCCCCCCCCCCCGCCCCACCGGGAAAATCCGACGCAGGTCGCTGTTGCTTTTAGAGGAGGAAGCTGTCTTTTGCTGGGAAATGGGCCACCCCTTCAGTCGTGCGTCAGGTTTAACTGCTCATAATTCGTGCAGTCAGACATATTGCAGAGGGACACATGAGCAGAACACAAGCTTGGAAACAGACCGCGAGAACTAACACAAAGAATGCGTGTTCCCCCCGATTTGGTCCCCACGCATGCTGCTTCCTTCCCCTGGCTCGCCGGCCACCATGACACCTGTGGTGAGGAAGCCACAGGAAGCTCAGGCACTGTCGCCGTGATGGGCTTGCTTTCCACAAAATGGGTGATGCTCTTGCTGTTCTCTCAGTTGTCATTGTATTTGCTGCTCTACATAAAGACTGGAGTTCAAAGAAGGATGGGTGTTTGTAATCCACCACTTACTGAAAGCAAAGGCTGTGTTATCGAACCCAAGTTTGTGTGTCTGGCGCTTTAAAAGGCTAAAACTGAAAACATCAGAGTTTGGAGTGAGGTTTATTGATCACGAAGATGAGAGACCTGACTCTGGCTGGGTAGCTCAGTTGCCCGCCCCCCCCCCCCACCCCCCAGCCCCGTCACCCTTATGCCAAGGTTGCAGGTTTGATCCCCAGTCAGGGCACATGCAAGACTCACCCAATGAATGCATCAATAAGTGGAACAACAGATCAATGTTACTCTCCCCCTACAAATAAAGAAAGAAAGAAAGAAGAGGGAGAAGATGGGAGACCTAATGGTACCTCAAAACCATCTTGCTCATTGAACTAGATTAAGGGTTTTTAAGGGGTCAGAGGGAACAGGTGGGCAGAAGTCCTGGGGGGCAAGGTTCAATTGCAGGACCTTGGCGCTTGGCCATTCATGGTAAAGGGTATTAATACCGGATCTTCCTGGACAATAGACCTTTTGCTTCTGAAAGGGTTCCAGGGTTCAACCTCTGGTCTTGTCCTGGTACTTTGGTTTCATTTGTATGGGGGAAAGGGGAGGGGTGAGCCTTTGGTTCCAGGGCAGCTGGAGGTCACAGTTCTACACATGCTTTGGCTGCATGACTTGGTCTGCTGTCTCTGAAAGGCGGCTTAGTGTCTTATTCAACGGGATAGGACCTTTTCGAGCTGGTTTTGTGCCGAGTTAGGTCTGTATTGACGCCACATTAAATGTGCAGTTTACAAGCCGCACACTTGTATGTAAACTGTCTCAATAGTTCAACTTAAGCTGTTTTGACTTGACAATAGTGTGAAAGTGAAAAGCATTCAGTGGGAACCATACTCGGAATTCTGATCTTTTCCGGGGCTACCCAATTGTAGGACCCTACTCTCACGCGATGCTGGGCCGGAGCCACAGCTCCCAGCCGGGCGGCCACGGGGACACACAACCAACACCCTCCGGTGCGCGCTCCACGTTCGCTGACTTTGCCCGAGGGAAGACTGAGGAGAGTGTCCTGAGCATGTGTAAGGGCGGCTAGGCAAACTACAGTGTCTGGTAGGCTAGGTGCATTAAATGCAATTTCGACTTAATGACATTTTCAAGCTACAGAGTGTTTACTGGGACGTGACCCCCTTGTAAGTGGAGGAGCATCTGTACTGGGCGAGAGTGAATGCAGGGGGATGGTAAGAGAGAAAACACTGAACTTGGTAACTGCGACAAAGCATTCAAGAATCAATGAGCCTTCGGCCCAGGCCTGACGCTGTCCATGGAGCGTGTGGCCTTGGCCTTCAGACTCACCTTCCCAGCCTTTTCAAGGACAGTGACTTTTTATAAAGTACCATACTTTTCAGACTGTAAGATGCATGTTCCCCCCAAACTTGGGAGGAAGATGGGGGTGCATCTTATAGTCTGAATGTAGCTTTACATTTACATTGGTGAAACATTATGATGTTATTTGTGTTATTAAATATTTCACCACATTTTTGCTTTGAATTTTTTTTTCTATTTTCCTCCTCTAAAACCTAGGTGCATCTTATGGCCCGAAAAATACAGTAGGTTGCTTCCATACTAACACTTTTGCGGGACTAAGGCGGAAGGGACTCTGAGGCCTGCTTTTCTTTTTCCTTCCTCCTCCTTTCTTTCTTTTTTTAAAAACTAGAACTTCCGCCCTGGCTGGCGTAGCTCAGTGAATTGAGCACGGGCTGTGAACCAAAGCATCGCAGGTTCGATTCCCAGTCAGGGCACATGCCTGGGTTGCAGGCCACGGCCCCCAGCAACTGCACATTGATGTTTTTCTCTCTTTCTCTCTCTTTCTCCCTCCCTTCCCTCTCTAAAAATAAATAGATAAAATCTTTAAAAAACCAACTAGAACTTCCTACCTGTATTAGTTTTTTGTTGTAATAAATTACCACCAACCCAGTGGCTTAAAACAATGTAAATGGGTTATCTCACAGGCCTAGAGGTCGGAAGCCAAATGTCTCAGGGAGCTAAAGTGGTGTCAGCGGCCGGCCTGCCTTCCGCCTGGAGCTCCAGGAAAGAACGTGTCCTCGCCCTAGCCCCCGTTCCAAAGGCCACCCTCTTCCCTGGTGGCATGTTCACAGGCTCCAGGGTTAGGATGCGACCATCTGCGGGGGTGGGGGCATTATTCTGTCTGATTGCTGCATGTTGTGGGGTGGGGGGTGGAGGGTGGCGGGGACAGGGCAGTGGCTGTCCGTGGTGGTGAGGTTCCTGTCACTCTCCTTCATCTGCCGGAATAAGCTAGGAGTCCAGAACTTCTGGAATGGATTCAGACCAAACCTGTCATTCTGGCTTCTTTCTCCCAGAACCACAGAGCTCACTGTGCATTTGACCAAAACACGCACTCGACTGACATGGCAGAGACCGGCGTATATCAATATTTAAAACAGTTCTCCAGCACGTTTAACAAATGTCAAGGCACCCGGAAGACAAAAGGAAAAGATTTTCAGTTTAACTCAGCTCTTGCCCTCCCTGGTAGGCAGGTCTTTCAGGTGAGAGTTTAGGGAGGGGGTTGTGGCTGCAGTAGAAGCCGTGGACAACCCCAGCATGCTTTCCAAGGGAGTAAATGGAGTTTCTCCCCAGGTGGCAATTACTCTGGCCCTGCCCTTATTTGCCACCGTCTGCCGCTGTTGTTACCCTGCAGGAAATCAAGTCCGATGTTTCTTTAAGCAGAGACCTTGATGCATTTACTCCTTCAAACAAATAGCCGCCACTGCTGGAGAGAGCAAGGGCAATAGCAATGTTCCTATGCCTCTGGGACAATTTACATTTTTAGAGAAAGTGTTTGGTGGGGGGAACCTCAAGTTATTTTTTAAAAAAATGCCTTCCCTTTCCCCTTGCATCAGCATGACAATCTCCAAAAGAATATTCTAAAAGAAGGAGGTAGGAGAGATAAATACTTCTGAAACTTCCTCCAGGCCTCCCTCCCTTTCCTGAGGGCCAGCCACCCACCGCCAGTGAGATTATGTAATCACGGTGGAGGCTCGCTAATTGTCCCCGGGCAGACCTATTCTGTGTCCTTGTTTTAATCTTTAATCTGGTTGACCATATGTCGTCTCTAAAGGATTAGTTAATGAAAGGACCTTATTTTCAGAACAAGCTGGATTCACATTAGCAATATTCCAGAAAAAGATGAGAAAAAAAAACAAGTAGGCTTGTCAACTGCGGAAGTCTGAAAAATGCTTGATAATGTTTTTTATAAATTAAAAAAATTTAAAAATTAATCTGGTCTGGGAAGAGAATACAGAATTTACTCCAAATTCAGGAGTATTTTAACTTACAAATTTAACCCATTGTGAAACAAATACAATTTTTTCAAAGAACGTGATTATCTAGTGGCAATAATAAAAGCAGTGCCCATGGTAGGCTTGGGACACCTCTAAACCAGTCTTGCTTTATTGTTATTTTTTAAAACAATGGTAAATATTTGCATAGAGTTATTTTAAATAGAGTCTGTAGTTGTTTCCTGAGGCTGAGGTAGCTAAGTGCCACAGACTTGGTGGCTTAGAACAACAGAAATGTTTCTGTCACTGACCTGAGGCTATGAGTGTGAACACCACACATCGACAGGGCCACACCTCCTGTGAAGCTCCAGGCGATTGTTCACTTCTTTCTCCTAGCTTCTGGGGGCTTCTGGAAATCTTTGGTATTCTTTCGCTCCCACCCCCCCACCCCCCCATTAATATATCCTTTACTAACTCGTTTAAGGTCAGCATTTTTAATTGAATTTATCAGGGTAACATTGGTTGATAAACCACACAGGTTTCAGGTACACCATTCTACCACACACACTGCACCCTGCGCTCATCACCCAAAGTCAAGTCTCTTCCCACCCCATTCATCCCCCCTTTGCCCTCCTCCTTCCACCCGCCTTTCCCTCTGGCTACCACCATGCTGTTGTCTGTCTCTGTGTGTCATAAATATAATTTATTTATTTTTGCCTAATCTTGTATCTCTCAGTCTTTGCCTCTGTCTTTGTATAGTCTTCTCCCTCTGTGTGTCTCTGTGTCTTCACACGGCCTCCTCACATGTGTGTCTCTGTCCAAATTTCCCTCTTTTTATAAGGACACTGGTCATTGGTTTAGGACCACCCTAATGCATTATGACATCATCTTAATTCATTATATTTGCAAAAACCCTATTTCCAAGTAAGGTCATATCTGAAGTTCCAGGTGGCCATGAATTTGCAGAGATGCTGTTCAGCCCGGTACAGTTACCATTTCACTGGCTCAGCTTCTCCATCCATAAAATGGGAATCGCATCACTTGCTCATGTTTGGTTTTAGTGTAGTGGGTAAGTTATGAGTCATTCTTCAGTAAGGCTTTTGAGCCTTACTCCTGAGATCTAGTAAGAATGGAATTATTCTTATGCAAACTGAAAATTATTAAGCAAGGAACTCTTTTTTGTTTGTTTTTCCTGTAATCTCTTTAGACTAGCATTTCCTGGAACACACAGGGGGAAACATCTATTTAATAATCAGGCCTATGTGTCCAGTAAAAATAATGAAACTAGAGACGCAGTTGCTGTGGTCTGACTGTTTGGGTCCTGATGCACACGCGCACCCCCCGCAAATTCATCTATTGAAATTCTAACCCCCAATGGGAGTGGTAGGAGGTGGGGCCTTAGGTGGATGCTTAGAGCGTGATGGTGCAGCCCTCACCAATGGGATTAGTCCCCTTGTGAAAGAGACCCCAGGGCAATAGCTCCACCTCTCCACCACTCGAGGATCCGGGGAGAAACTGGCATTCCACAACCCTGAAGGGGGTTTTCACTGGCCTTTGACTGTGCTGGCACCTTGATCTTGGACTTTCAGCCTCCAGAACATTGAAAAAGAAACTCATGTTGTCCAGCCTGTGATACTGTCTTATAGCAGCCTGAACAGGCTAAAACCGTAAGTAAAAACCTTGTCTCCAAGTCTTTGTCCTTTACGTGTGCACCAGGAGCCACTGAACCCTGCATGAGTCTTTGCATGCGGGGCGGCTGTTTTGGGATTTCTACCGTGCAGCCTGACTTTTCATTAGTGGTTGGATAAAAGCCTCCTTTTCTTTGATATTAAAAGACCCAGGATGCAGATGACAGCTAGTGGTGGTGGCGGGGGTGGTGGTCGGGCCAGTTATGGGGTGGAGGGACTGAGCAAAAAGGAGAAAGGACTCATGGACATGGACAACAGTGTGGTGATTGCTGGGGGGAGGGTGGTATAAGGGGACTAAATGGTAATGGAAATAAAATACAATAAAGATTAAATAAAAATAAATAAATAGAAGACCCAGGATGACTTTAGAGATGGCTGCAAAGGACAACCATAAAGGATGTGAGGGTCTCATGAATGCATGGCAGGGAATGGAGGCCCTCGCCTGGAGCACAACACAGGCATCCATTACACTAAAATCGCCATCCCGGAGGAGGAGACTGACTTCCGGAAGGACTGTGCGGAACTCTGCTGATGTGTTCCCTCATACAAATGGCAAAATTATAAAAAAAAAGCAACCAGTTAAAGCCTCTGAAAATGGTCCTGAGATCAAGCAGTGAGGAAAACTCTACAAAAAATTGATAAAAAGTTGAGAGCCCGTGGCATTTGAAACAGGATTGCGCTCTCCCTCATCCCTCCAGCTCAGCAAGGTGAGGCCCCCACTCCTGACTGGCAGCTGAGAACAAAGGACTCCCTCACCCTCAGCTCCCAATAGGGGGTCCTTCTTCCCCAGAGGAACGGGACTTCAGTGTTCCCCCAACTACCTGTTGCTGAGGCTTAGCTGTGGGCAAGTGTGGTTGGGAGGTGGGGGCTCCCTTCTGCCCCACGCTAGCTGATGGAGTGAAGACTCTATCTTGGGTAAAGTGCACTGGGAACCCTGGGCCTCCCTACCTACCCCTGCCCTGGCTGATGGGGCGGTAGCTCCTTGCTGGGAGAGGCAAGCCAGGAGGACCTCAGTCTGCAGCCTCCCCACCTTGCCTTGTGCAGCTGGCAACCAGAACAGGGATGTGGCTCAGAGAGAAGCTGGCCAGTGTGCCTTTCCCAGTTCCAGAGCCCTCAGTCCAAGCAGGATGTAAAAACAGCTCCTAATCGCTCCTCAAAGGAATTGATTTCATTTACAACAGAGAGTGAAAGAGTCCAAATGCAAGGGCACTCTCAACAGCGGTGGAGGTTGTGGTTAAAGGCAGTGGAGAGGTGATTTGTGGATTTAATGGACAAGCCTGGATTTTTAAAAAAAATTTAGCCTGGGCTGTATGTAGGCTGGTTAGTTTTCAGGAGAGAACTGAGGAATTAGACAGCTGGGAGAAGCTCACCTGAGGTCAGGACAAATTTCAAACACCTAAGAAACTATTCCTTCAAAGGAGCCACAATTTGATTGGGTTCCTTTGTAGAGTAATTTATTCCCTGGGGTACTTGACAATAGAGCAATCAGCTGGAAGTTAGTACCATTTTTTAGCTGGTTGTCATTAGTGGAAGAGGAAGAAACCCCTAATCACAGTCAACCCAGGGTGACTATAGGCAAACCCCCCCCAACACACACACAAAACTGTGCCTCTTTGAGAAACAACATCAGAGGCTTAAGTCTGTATGTGCATGTGTGACTTCAATAAAATAATAACAGCCAATCACTAAAATTCAGGAAATAAGTGGAGTGCCAGTATCCAGAGTTGCTACAATGTTATCTAAAATGTTCATTTCCCAGCAAAAGGAATGCAGTGAAACAGGGAAGTATGGCCCATACCCCAGGAAATAAGTAGGCAACAGAAACTGTCTGTGAGAGCAGCCAGATGTTGAATTTAACTAAGACAAGACTTCAAAATAGCCACTGTAAATATTTTTACAGAAGCATGGTTAAAGGACTAAAGGAAGGTATGATGACAATATTGCATTAAATAGAGAATGTCGATGAAGAGAGAAAATTATAAAAAAGCAAATGGAAGTTCTGGAGTTTAAAAATACAATAATTGAAAATAAAATATTTCAAGATAATGCGAAGACAAACCACTGACTGGGAGCAAATATTTGCAGAAGACACCTCTGATAAAGCGCTATTGTCTAAGAACACAAGTAGAAGAAAATGAGCACCCCGATTTTAAAAAGGGTAAAACATCTGAACAGTCACCTCACCAAAGAAGAAATGCAGATGGTAAATAAGCATATGAAAATATGCTTATCATCACATGCCACCAGGGAAATGCAAATTAAAAGAACACAATACCACTACACAACTATTAGAATGGCCAAAATCTAGAACACCAATAACACCAAATGCTGATGAAGAGGTGGAGCAATAGGAACTCTCATTCATTGCTAGTGGGAATGCAAAATGGTACAGACACTTTGGAAGACAGTCTGGCAGTTCCTTACATAACTAAACATACTCTTGCCATATGATCCAGCAATTGCACTCCTTGCTATTTACCCAAATGTGTTGAAACCTTATGTCTATTTAAAAACCTGCACACAAATGTTTATAGTAGGTTTATTCACAATTGCCCACATTTGGAAGCAAACAAGATGTCCTTCAGTAGGTGAATGGATAAACGGTGAAACATCTAGACAACAGAATAGTATTTGTCACTGAAACAAATGGGGTATCAAACCATAAAAAGACATGGAAAAATTTTAAACTAAACCATTCAGAAAGGCTATATACTGTGTGATTCCAACCATATGACATTCTGGAAAAGAGAAAATCATAGAGACAGTGAAAAGATAAGCCATTCCCAAGGGTTAGGCAGGAGAAAAGAATGAATAGGCAGATCAGAGAAAGCTTTAGAGAAGTATTATTTTGTGTGATACTATAATGTGGATACATATTATTATGCCTTTGTACATACCTATAGGAGGTACACCACCAAGAGTGAACCTAGTGTCAGCTATGGACTCGGGTGATGATGATGTGTTAATGTAGGTTCATTGGTTGTAGCAAATGTACACACTCAGTAGAGGATGCTGGTAGTTGGTGAGGCTGTACTTGTGTTGGGACGGGATATATGGGCACTGCCTGTACTCTCTGGCCAATTTTCCTGTGAATTTAAAACTTCTCTAAAGAGTCATTTATAAAATCAACTAGCAGAAGAAAAAATGAGTGAACTTCAAGATAAATTAATATAAATTATGCCAACTGAAGTACAGATAGAAAAAAGAATGTAA
The DNA here is from genome assembly GCF_019186645.2 of Phyllostomus hastatus. Classification (NCBI taxonomy): domain Eukaryota; kingdom Metazoa; phylum Chordata; class Mammalia; order Chiroptera; family Phyllostomidae; genus Phyllostomus; species Phyllostomus hastatus. Next base: position 23,235,457 of record NW_025334004.1, on the reverse strand, counting down.
AAAATAAACAGAGCTTCTGAGAAAGAGGAGACACTGTCAATTACATCAACATACATCATAGGACACTGGAAGTGGAGGAGAGAAAGCAGAAAAAAATAACACTAAATAGAAACCAAATTTATTGAAAAACAATAACCTATACATCCAGGAAATTCAATGAACTCTAAATAGTATAAATGCAAAGAGATCCACAAATGGACACATCATGATAAAAATGATGAATGTCAAAGACAAGATAAAATCTTAAAAGCAGCAAGAGAAAAATAACTTGTAACATACCAGGGTATTCTCATAAGATTAACAGCCAACTTCTCAAAAGAAACAATTGAGGCCAAAGACAGTGGAATAACATTCAAAGTACTCAACAACCAACACTACCAACCAGACAGTTGATAGTATAGACTCCATAAGTTAAAGGGCACAGTTCACAATGAGACTGATCTCAGGTCAACTGGCCACGTGCCCAGGGGGTTTCTGTGATCCTTTTGTGTTTAATAATTCACAGAACTCAGGAAAACATTATACTTACAATGAAATTTAGCATGAGGTCAGGGAGGATCCTAAATACAGAGGTTCACTGACTTCTCCCCATGGAGTATGTCACCCTCCTGGCACACTGAGTTGTATATTACCCAGGAAGCTCCACCAGTTATGTCCAGAGTTTGTAGTAGGATTTCATTACATAGGCATGGTTTATTTAACATTGGCCATATGGTTGAGCTCTATCTCTATCTCTCCCCTTCTCTCTCTTCCCATCCCTGGAGGTCAGGAGGATAGGCTGATATGTGGCTCAAATTTCCAGCTCTCTAATCACATGGTTGGTCTTTACAGCATGACCAACCCCATCCTAATGCTACCTAATGGCTCTCTGTGAGTCACCTTATTAGCATAATAAAATTAAGTGAGATCCAAGGGGTTTATAAATAGCAAAGTCACTTCAGGAATTCCAAGGGTTTTGGAAACTCCGTGGTAGGAACTTTGGGTAATGACCAGACAAATTCGTTACACAAAACTCTATGGCATGTCATTCTTTTTATGTGTTGCTAGATTTAGTTTCCTATTATTTTTGTTAAGAGGTATTAATTTGTAGTTTTCTTGTGATGTCTTTGTCTTGTTTTGGCATCAGGTTCCTGGAGTGAGTTGGGAAGCATCCTACTTTTTGAGAGAGTTTTGTGAAGAATTGGTATTAATTCCTCTTTAAACATTTGGTAGAATTTATTAGTGAAACCATTTGTTACTGGGATTTTTATTTTTGTGGAGGAAGTTTTTAAATTACTAGTTCAATCTACTTATTTTTAAAAATACGTTAACATTTTCTCATTCTTACCAAGTCAGTTTCAATCATTTTTGTTTTTGTAGAAATTTTTCCATTTCATCTATTTATTCAAAATCATTTTTATTTCTGTAAGTTCAGTAATAATGTTTCCTCTTTCATTTCTGCTTCTCCGTAGCATTGTTCTGAGGATGGGAGTGAGGATAGTGCCTTGCTTTCTCTGGACAGAACTCCTGCTTTGTGAGTGTGACACTGGGCAGGAGCAACGGCCTCTGGTTGTTTTGGCTTGTGTTTTCTGCAATGGAACCTCTGCCCTATGAGCGAGGTGAGATAAGGGTGTCCGGGGCCCCAGTATTCTTGGCCTGTGACCTCTTGGCTGTGGGCACCTGGAATTTAGCCTGTTCAACACAACAGGGTGCAAGGGAGAATGAGAGTCCTGGCAGCGTGCCCTCCTGAGGAACTGCTGTAGCTCTTCACTGGGAAGGGAGAGGGAATCTAGTCTTCTTGGCCACACCCACCTACCTGCAGGAAAGCCTGTTGTACTGATGGGGGCAGAGGGACCAAGGGAGTGGGTCCTGGCTCCAGGGCCAGATTCTCAAGGTTTTCATAGCCTATCTTGAGTGAATGTTTCTTCATTTGCTCTATGCCCTTGGGACAGTGAACAATTTATAAATAATTTTCATCAGTTATGGTTGTTCACGGGAAAGCGGGTCCTCCAAGCCCCTCATGTGATGGTCTGGAAGCAACACTTATTCTCTGGCATTAGTTTCTCCCCCCACAGAATGCGTTCGTAACTCTTGGCTTTCTAACTTTGGGTGGCCACGAACAGTTGAGGGAGGGCCGACAGAGGACAGCAGCCTGAGAAAAGGGACTTAGAAGGCATAGAGGCGAGGAATTAACATTGAAGAAAATGTTAACATATGAAATGGTTAAATCTGATTAGAGCAGGTTAAGGTTATGAAGAGCTAGGATACGTGCTCACTGAGCAACAAATGGAAAGCTTACATGCAGCACAAGGGTCATAGATTAGACGCAAGAAACAATCCCTTTGCCAGGCTGTTCAATAATAGGATGCACTGCGAGTGAAGGATGCAGAACAGCACTTTAAAACACGCTAGATCCTTTCGATGGCTGAGCTCCTGTGAGTAAAATGCAGCTTCTCTATCAGCTTATTTGTTACAGAATTTGGCACTTTATTAACATAAATTATTAAGATAAACTTCAGTTTTGTCGCTTTCACCTTGCACCAGAGCTAAATGCCCAAAAAAACACTTTAAAGTAACAGCAAGGTGCAAGTAAACCAAACAAGGTTCTGGGCCCTGCGGATGTTTATTTTGCTCTTCCTCCAGGAAGGCAAACCAACAAAAGCAGCTGTCTTCCCACTCGACTCTCCCCAAGGCTGGCTTAGGTGTGCTGCTGCCCGGACTGGGTAAACAGCCTCATTGCTCGCAGTGCGTGGATTCTTCGGGCACATCGGTTTCCTGAACATGGACAAGCTATTGTTTTTCCCTTTTCAGGATGCGGAGATAAACTATACTTCAAATATTTATCCTCCATATCTGGCTTATTCCAATAAGGTTGTGGTGTCGCTTCCAATGAAATGCCAAATCCAGAACAATTTCAGCTTAAAGAGATAGTTATTATTTAAGGAGCTTCTTCTTTTCAAATTAAAATCTTAAAAATATTAGGGGACATAAACGCTCTCATCGCCAGCAGGATTGCAGAGGTTGGCCTTTCCCAGGGGCCCCGTTCTTCTCATGGCAGTGCAGTGACTTCCTCAGCGAGAGAAAGTAACCACAGATACTGTGATACTTTCAGCTTCTCTTAGCAACAGAATTAAAATATGCTGGACCTATATTTAAATTGTGATTTGCAAAGTATGATCGAAGTTGCTACTCATGAAAATTGTGATCTAAGATGGACTAGAATTTGAATTTTGGGACAAAAGGGGACATTAGAAGCTACAGCTGGTCAAATGTACAAATTGTGCACGCTAAATTATGTCTGTATGCCAATATCTATTTATGTTGTATATAGACTGATGGGTTGATGCCTATAGTAACTGAGTTGAAGCAGTCCTGTTCATTTGGGGGATTTCTACCCCTGGGAAGATAATGAGCCAGCATTGACCACTGGTGAGGGGTTGCTCCACAGACTGAAGGGTGAATTTCAGATTTGCCGGAGTTTGGAAATTCATCTGCCTGTCATTTCAGTTTTCCAAGTTCCTTGATTTTATCTGCTCCTTAACAGCTGACAAGATAAGAATTGAGCACAGATATCACCAATATCTAGATGTATTCCATGTGTGATGAGTCAAATTACATAATAAAGAACAATATACTCTTTAGAAAGCTTTAAGATCAAGGCCACGCATCTGTAAACTAGCACAGTGATGAGTGGGAGAGCCCATGGTTTTTTATAAACACTTTAATAGAGTTCAAAAATATTCTCGGTAAGGTTTTATATACATAAAGGATATCTGAAATCTTTTTTTTTTTTGTGGTATATTCATAAAGAAAAAAAGGCATGGGGGATAAATATTCCATTTTTTCCTTCTCAAGATCCTTTTCTTAGAAGTGTCTTTCCTAGTTAGGAATTAAAAGATGTAATCGAATTGAAGATTGGAGTTATACAAAATTATTATTTTTTTATTATTTTAATCATTGTTCAAGTACAGTTTTCTCCCTTTTACTCCCATTCCAGCCCACCCACCCATCCCTCCCCACTTCCCTCCCATTACCACCCTCCCCCTAGTTTTTGTCCATGTGTCCTTTAAATTTGTTCCTGTAAACCCTTCCCATTCTCCCCTGAAATTCCCTCTTCTCTCCCCTGTGGTCCCTGTCAGCCTGTCCTCTATTTCAGTGTCTTTGACTATATTTTGCTTGTTTCTTTGTTTTGTTGTTTAGGTTCCTGTTAAAGGTGAGATCATATGGTATTTGTCTTTCACTGCCTGGCTTATTTCGCTTAGCATAATGCTTTCCAGCTCCATCCATCCTGTTGCAAAGGGTAGGAGCTCCTTCTTTCTTTCTGCTGCATAGAATTCCATTGTGTTGATGTACCATGTCTTTTTGATCCATTCATTTACTGATGGGCACCTAAGTTGCTTCCAGCACTTAGCTACTGTAAATTGTGCTGCTATGAACATCGAGGTGCAAAGGTTCTTTTGGATTGGTGTTTTAGTGTTCTTAGGATATAGTCCCAGTAGTGGAATTGCTGAGTCAAAAGGCAGATCCATTTTTAGTTTTCTGAGGAAGTTCCATATTGTTTTCCATAGTGGTTGTACCAGTCTGCAGTCCCACCAACAGTGCACTAGGGACCCCTTTTCTCCACAACCTCTCCAACACTTGTTGTTTGTTGCTTTGTTTATGATGGCCATTCTGACCGGTGTGAAGTGGTATCTCATTGTGGTTTTAATTTGCATCTCTCTAATAGCTAGCGATATTGAACATTGTTTCATGTGTCTTTGGATCCTCTGTATGTCCTCCTTGGAGAAGTGTCTATTCAAGTCCTTTGTCCATTTTTTAATTGGATTCCTTGTCTTCTTAGAGTGGAGTCGTGTATGTTCTTTATATATTTTGGAGATTAAACCCTTGTCTGAGGTATCATTGGCAAATATGCTTTCCCATACAGTTGATTCTCTTTTTGTTTTGATACTATTTTCTTTAACTGTGCAGAAGCTTTTTATTTTGATGAGGTCCCATTTGTTTATTCTTTCCTTTATGTCCCTTGCTCTAGGGGACATGTCAGTGAAGAAGTTTCTGCATGAAATATCTGAGGTTTTCCTACCTACATTCTCTAGGGCTTTAATGGTGTCACAGTTTATATTATGTCTTTTGTCCACCCTGAATTTATTTTTATATAAGGTGTAAGTTGGTGCTCTAATTTCATTTTTTTCTGCACATAGCTGTCCAGTTCTCTCAACACCATTTGTTGAAGAGGGTATTTTTACTCCATTTTATGTTGCTGCCTCCTTTGTCAAATATTAATTGACCATAGAGACTTGGGTTTATTTCTGGGCTCTCTGTTCTGTTCCATTGGTCCATGTGCCTGTTTTTATGCCAGTACCAGGCTGTTTTGATTACAGTGGCCTTGTAGTATAGTTTAGTGTCAGGTATTGTGATCCCTCCTACTTTTACTCTTCTTTCTCAAAATTGCAGCAGCTATTCGGGGTCGTTTATGGTTCCATATAAATTTTTGAAGTGTTTGTTCTATGTCTGTGAAATAAGCCATTGGTACTTTAATAGGTATTGCATTGAATGTGTAAATTGCTTTGGGTAGTATGGACATTTTGATGATATTAATTCTTCCAATCCATGAACACAGTATGTGTTTCCATTTGTTTGTGTCTTCCTTGATTTCTTTCCTCAGTGTTATGTAGTTTTCTGAATACAGGTCTTTTACCTCTTTGGTTAAGTTTATTTCTAGGTATTTTATTTTTCTTTTTGCTATTCCAAATGGGATTTTTTTCTTTACACAAAATTATTTACCCTAACAAGGTTGGACTCGATTAGCTAAGTGTTTTAAATACTTTTCTGAGTCTTATTAAAAATCTGTGAACTTAACCAATATTTCTGTTGGTTTCTAATGTGTTTCATTCTAAAAAATGTTACAAAGTCCGAAGGAGTAAATGACAAATTATTATTTTGAAGTGAAACTGAACAATGGTTTTTCCATATATATCCCAGACCTCAGAATCTCAGAATGGTGCAGAACCTGAGGTCGTCTGGTTCCGGCTCCCACTCACTGTGATACACACGCGGATCAATCACGTCACCACCTCTCTTCGGAGACACCCGCGGGCAGAGAACTCAGGGCTTAGTGTGTGGAGCGCTTACTAGTTGCTAGTCGCAGCGCCATGTGCTTTTCTCACATTCTCATGAAACGACCCAGGAGGTGTTAATACTCAGTGTTCAGAGGTGAGAAACTCAAGGGGGTGGAGTAACTCGCTCTCTCGAGGGCCTTCTGTCCTCAAGTGGTGGCGTCAGCTCAGCTGGCACGGAATTGGGGTTTGGGATATGCTATTTTGCTGGGTGACAAATTTACTATCATTTGACATGATTTTATATATTCTAAGACAACCAGCATAGGCTCCCACAACAAACATTCACTTATTCAACACAGTCTGTTCCTCTTTACTCTTCTGGTTCCCTGTTCCCAGCACACAGCATGCAATGCCATTGTGGGAAATAAATAATCTCTTTTGCTTTCGTATGCTCTAAAAAAAAAAAGTCACAGTATGCATTGGTAAAAAATCAAACAAGTATATATAGTGAGTAAAGGCCAGTCCCTCCCTACCCCCCATTTTCACATCTGCAGTTATTAGGTATTTGTTGTATATTTCCACAGATTGATTTTGTGCACAATTTCAGTTACTACAGTTTAAATCAACACAACTCCAAGTTCAGCAGCCACAGGATATTAACTTAGAAGCAATTACCTAAGTACGATTTCACTGTTAGCTCTTCAGCCCACAATCACTATGTGGTAACAGGTCGTGTGACCCACGATCAGCCAACAAGTAATGTCACCCCTCTCAAAGTCTGTTGGTGACAGGTTACTGCAGGTTACTCAGTGCAAATTGTGTAGCTGTGCTGCCTTCTTGTGTCCCACTTAGTGATAGAGCTGTGACAATTTTACAAAAACTGATCATCAAAAGAGGAAATTGGCCTACAAGACAAAAAGTACAGCAAAGAAATGGAAAGTGAAAACACTGGAAGGGAAATTTGCATGGGATGCAAACAGAGTTGCAGAGAAAACAGCCGACCATGAGTGTCTGGTGGACTCCAGGTACGCGAGCAGAGTAACTTAGTGAAGGTGATCTCACTCACGCACATCAGCAAAGTGGCTGTGATAAAAATGACGATGCTATCCTAGAGGAAGTGACTCTGGCAAAAAAAATGTCACCCTAAAGGAGCTCTCGGAAATACAGCATGACACTGAAAGCACAAGGATGAAAAGGTTGGTGGATCCAAACTCAGAAGCATGACAGTGTGCCAGGGCAGAGAAAAGATGCTTGCTCTGTGTCATGAATTGTATGAGACAAGCAAGCTTTGTTCAAACACTCTTGGTGAGTTTTCTCACAATGATGTGAAAATTTTAATTCTCAGTATCTGTAATGTTTTAAATTACAGTGTACTATATATTAGCTTTACTTTCTCACTTTCCATACATTTACAATTGACACCGAATTTTTAATACTTTAACAAAACATCTTTAAAGGCCATGGAATAATCCCATCATCCCCACTGACTAAGATTGCTTCTCCAGCGATTCCCCTCGCACAGTCATTTTTATGGTCTTTTACTGTGGGAAGCGGGGACCATCTGTGTGTGTGTGTGTGTGTGTGTGTGTGTGTGTGTGTGTGTGTGTGTAAACAAATATGCACAGGTTAGAGGTGTTTTATTTTTAAACTGGAAGTTTGTATCTTTTGACCCTCTTCACCCATTTTGGGCGTCTCCCTGACCTCTGGCAACCACCAGTCTGTTCTCTGTGTCTATGAGCTCCTAGTTTTTTTAGACCCCCACCCCCAACCCTACAGGCTCCTTCATTTCTTCCAGCATTTTAGTGTATTTATCACATTGTCATGAATTCCTCTGCAAGGCTGTGCACAGTGTTGAGTAGAGGCCTCCTTTTTTCTTTTCAAATATTCTTGTTTACTGAATAGAGTACCTTTCCAAATGTATTTAGAAAAATCTATTGTAATTATGATGGCATTTCATTTGGAATTATTTGCTTGGGAGCTGTTTTGTTTTGTTTTGTTTTTTTAAACCAAGTATGATGCTCACTGCTCCAGAAGTTCCAACGAGAAATCATGGCTTTCAGGTTCGTAAGCAGTAAAATCATCTCCAGAAACATGGCTTTAGAGAGAAAATATTTAATGTTCCACGAAAAAGTGTACAAAGCCTTAGAAAAGAGTGAGTAGGTTTCAGCGTACAGTATGAGCACACTCTTGCTTCCCGGCGCCCCACGTCCTGACTTCCTTAGATTCGGCAGGAAAGCCACCGCGCACTAATCCCAAACAGTCTTCTGTTAACGCACCATTGAGAAAGTCACAGAAAATAGTCCAGAAATAAATGTAGAAATACAGCATTGTATAAAAATATATTAATCTGTCTACAGGAAACGCTTAAAAATACAAATCAAATAAATTGTTTTTAGAGCTAGACCATGTCTAGAAATATCAATATATATCCTTGTAAATTGGATTTTCATTGCATCTTTTTCATATTTGGAGAAAAACACAACCAAACCTTTGGAAGGACAGGCATGAAGTCAGCACAGCAGACCAACTCTAGTCTCAGAAGTAAAACCACAACCTTATCAACACAAAAGAATTTGTCTTTAACATTTGACAAATTTATGAACTGTTAACAATTTGAAATCATATAAATGCACGTCACACACAAAACTTTGTCCATAACCCACATGTAAAGTAATGACAAACAACTAAAATATTTCGAAACCAGCTCTGCATGGGTCCTAACAGTGAGAATTAAAAATTTTTTTATATTAACCTACCTAAAATAAAATTAGGAAGGAATACTTCCAAACAGAGAGAAATTGATTTCAAAGTCACATAAGGTATTTTTCTCTTCCCTTGCAGTCTGGTACTAGGAATTTTAGAAAAAAAATGTACCCCAACAAAATCATTGTGCTGTGTCTGGCATGGGAGCAATCAGACTTCCTGAGCCAAACCGCCACAGGCGCCACTGTTGTTGGGGAGAGCCTGCGGCGCGAGAGGCAGTGGTGGTACACGGTTTTTACAGATACATTTGGATGATGAACATCAGAGGCACACGGGAACAAAACATTTCGGCCACACCAGTGAGCAGTGCTGATACGGTAATGGACACAATGAATGCCGCGTGCAACACTCACAGAACGAACATGTTTCTGGCGGGACTAAAAATAATGACTACAAATTCTAAAAACAGCAGATGGTTCTGTGGCAGAGTCCTACGTTTTCAGGAAAGAACATTCTATTTTCACTCTCCAGTACCATAACTTATCAACTGATGTTTTATCCTGTGCACCTTAACATTCTCCCGAGCACACCACATTAGAGTAAGAATCGTAAATCTGTTTAACCCGGGTGTATTAAATCGGAGAGCTAATTTTTTTCTCTACTTCTCAGTATTACGAAGCCTCATCTTCCTTTATTTCACATATATGTAATGAAATGTATTAAGAACAAAAGGTCTTATTTTCTATTTGTCCAGTTTCAAGTTTTCCACATTAAAAAAATCTGACAATTTTGCTTAACTGTGTATTACTGAGGAACGCCCAGGATGTAAGTCGCTGCTTAGAGGAAGGAACTCCTGCCGCGCCCTGACAGCTATAAAACTCTCTGGGTGCTTGTGCCGGGCTTTGCAGTGTGTGGTTGCTGGCAAAGGCTGGGAAGCGTATTTGGAAATACTTCATTCTTTTTTTCTGGTTGTGGAGGTTTCAATGGAATGAAACATCCTTTGGTCGTACACTTGAGAACGACATGCCAGCAAAGAGAGACACACCAAGCAATGAATAACTAGCAAACATTCCACAACAAGCGTCTAGGGTTTTGACTTTCCAACTCTAAGCTTGCAGTCAAAGCAAATCAGCAGTGGAAGGGGCGCAGTCGGAGGGGCTGCCAAGCGCCACCTCCAGCCCATCACCCAGGCTCCCTGCAGCCAGAGCTGCAGAAAGCCCGCAGCGCCAGCCCCTCCGGCAGTCCTGTGTGTGGAAGGGCCAGGCCTGGCGGACAGGGAGCACATGCCAGCAGATGAGCCGAGACTCTCTGACTTTTAACACCACTGTTTATATTACCCTATTGCAAGGAATCCGAAAATGCAAACTTTTAATTCAGGCCAAAAGAGTGACTTATGGTGAATGTGAATTCTTTATTGAAATGATGTTATGTGAGTGCTACTTCTAAAGTACATTATCATTACCCTTTAGGTTGGTGTGCAATTCCGTATGCATTTCAGAAATGAGATTTTAAAACAAAACTAACGGATTTTAATATTACTTAAATTACAAAACTAACAATGAAAAGATGTTCACAGTCCAGTGGTATACAGTATTTGGTTTCACTCCTTCTAAGAGTAGCTAAAGCTGGAATAACAGGTTGACCTGGGGAACATTTTACTATAATAGCATTGCATATACAGGGTCTCGCACAAATAACACCCCTTTTTATTACAGAATCTCTTATTACAAAATCCTAAGCATGGAATTCTGTAACATATTATCACACTCAAGCACACCATAGGACATTTTAGGTGAAATGTCCAAATTAAAACTATGAATAATGACACCCATATCATTACCCTACCGACCACACTCACAGGCATGACTTCTGCCGGACCCTGCATTTGAGTCACCGCTGGGTCTTACGTGTGTTAACAGACTGGCCAAATACTATGTTTCTAGAGCTCACTTGCCCTATTAAAACAAAGTTTTCTTACATATAGAGGAGTTTGGGGCGTTTGAGTCAGTTCAGTGCTGAGAGCACAGTTAAACTTTATGGTAAGGTCTATTTATGACTGCCTGTTGAAGACCAATTAAAATAGCATTGTTGGAACCAATACTAAAAAGCTATTTAATTCATTAATACATCCATCTGCCAAGAAAAACTCTGGATAACATCTGAATTTAAGAAAGAATGGTACAGAAAATCTTTTGGGAAACAACAATTACACAGACTGTTTCAAACCCTGACAGATAAGAGTGTAGAATGAAAAATCCAAAAAGCTAATATAATTAAACGGATTTAAATTTCAAAGCCAGTTATCACTAGGGCTTTCTGGGTTCCCCGGGGCTGTTCAGTTACTATACGTAACCACGGAGGGCGGGTCTGGAGGAAACTGCCCTGCGAGGCGGACAGCAGGGCAGATGGGCACGTGGGACCTGTGCGCTTCTGCGACTGCCTCCGACTCACTGCTCCGCTCCCTCACCAGGGAAATGCGGAGAAATGGTGCCTCCCTCCTAGGGTGGCTGTGAGAGTTCATTAAGGAGTTAATACATGTAAAGCACGTAGGAAAGTGCCAGCAAGTAGGAAGCACCCAGTGAACTTAGCTATCATCCTTATCGTTTTTATTGAAATACTGCAAAGGCTTAAAAGAGCATTCACAAAAGGAAGTCAGTCCTCTTAATTTCTCAGGTTGTTTTCACTCTAGTTCTAAGAGAAGCGCAAGGCGGGAGGAGACCTACGATCAAAGACTCAAAGACACGATCCATCCATCACTCGCTGCCCTCCAGTCATTCAGCAGCACTGGCCGAACCACTGCCCGCGCCGGACGCCGCTCCAGCAGCAGGCGGGCTTATGCTGGGAGCTCTGATCCTGGCAGGGCGGTGGCATTCCAAAGCCGTTTCCTACTCTGCAGAATGGATGTAGCAGCTACTTGTCTAATTCATCGGGTTATCCCGAAGCTCAAATGAGGCAAGATGCGTAAAAGTACTCCGAAGCTTTTGTAAAGCACCATCAGAGTGTGGTTTGGAGTGAGGATGTCTAGACCCTCTCGAAGGAAGCTTATTGCTCGTAGTTGTAGAAGGTCTACAAAACATTTTAAAACTAGAACTGCAAGTATACTTTTTTGTAAGTATGTATCACTCATAAAACAGTAATATGCTTTACTATATGCTTTATAAAACCGTATTTCTTCTATTGAATCCCAGCTCCGTGGAGAACATTAACGTATCAAACAGCAGATAGAGAAACAGCTTCCTTTAGAAACTGTGGTTGCAGAGATGTCAAGCCATGTGGTTATGGTCATAAATTATCATCAACTAAGCCAATGATTAGCATTTTCATTGATTACTAAATGCTTCACAAACACTATTTCATGGCATCCGTACAGCAGCCCCATTTTACACGGTTAGAACCCTCAGGACGGCCCAGTCCGCCCTCAGCCACCACATTCCATCACACAATAAAAACCCCAGGAGCAGCAGCAGCCATAAACATCTCTATCTTCACCAAAGCACACACTTAAAACTGGTAGAGCTAAGAGCTCTAAACTATGTTTTGATCTTTGGTAGTAAAAGTGACTTTAGAAAAGTTATTATATAATAAGTGCTTACTATTCAGTTCATTGAAACTTGTTAAAAAATTTCCTGTTGGTTTTTCAAAAATAACACATCACTCACTGAAAAAAGAATAAAGCAGAATTAAAATAAAAATATTCGTAATTCCACCGTTCAGGAGAAGCACCGTTGACGCAGCCCTTCTGCATGTACTTTGATGCAGTTGTGAACGATGGAGCTTAGCTGGTTCCTGATAACTGCCCTTAAAAACGACGCCGGGTACAACAGCCAGACCAAACTTGCTGTAAATGGCAGATATAAACCAACAGTAAATTCTGTACAAGCAGAAAAATATTACAGAGACAGTATTATCAACATCTTCCCAAATTTTTCAACTATAGAGAAACAAGCAGAGAGTAACTTATTTCAGTGGTGTTAGCTCAAAAAAGCTTATTGGCCATAAGAGAAACTTGTGTGAGAAATTCCTGAGTTGATCTTTGTATCTATGTATGTACACACACACACTCACCCACACATAATAAATCCCCCTTTTTAGCTGTAAGATTTATAGCTTTCTACAGGCCTGATAACAAATATATTAGAACATTAAGGAGAAAACTGTTTTTTTTTAGTCACTGAACTTTGCCAAAGTTACACTTATGGGTTATTAAACTGTAAAGTATTCCCTTGTGCACAGTTGTTAAATACTTGCTTGAGACAGCATATTCAAGATAAGTAAAATTCTTTTCAGGGATCATATCAATCCAGAGCATAAGTGCAGAAAGAAAAATTGTGGAATGGTATCACCGAGAGTGGCAGAAAGAATAGTGACAAAGCAGTAACATATAATTTAGGGCAAGGATTGTAGGTATTACATCCAAGCGTCTGTAATGCCACACTCCTGGCACTTTGATTAGGCAACTTACTCTACTATTATTGGGTATCATAATTTATGCACGGAAAATAGCGAAAGTTAAAAATACAGACGTTCCTATGGAAAACAGAAGGCAGACAGGATCAAGAAATTTTTAAAAGTAATCTTTCTTGTACTTCCTCTTATGTAACAGATATGTTAGTCATAAATTCCAGGAACCTATTTATATTGCTTTAGTATAATTTACAAAAAGTTACACTAATTACATAAATAATATTCCGACTGTAGAAAACAATGCAGACTGGCGGGTGGGTAAGAGTAGGAACATAAAACGCCGCCCAGACCTCGGTGGCAAACACGAGGCCCGCGGGCCGAATGCGGCCTCCGCCTCGTTTCTGCCTGGAGGGGCACTGAGCTCTCGCTTCACTGCAAGGAGCAGTCACATGTACACAGTCCTAAGGTCACATTCGGCCCTCTGAAGGCAACCGTGAGGCCGATGGTGGCCCCGGGTGGAAATGAGTTTGACACCCCTGGTCCAGACAAAGGAAACATTAACAGATTCTAAGAAATATTTTCGGATTTTTAAAAATGCTCACCACCGGTGTCTTTGTGGACAATGTTGAAAAATTAATTATCGGAATTATCTGAATTAGCAAGTTAAAATTTTATAAACTCCTTTAGAGAGGGAAACTGTTTATGTCCTTACACAGGAAAAGATAAAGCCAAAATATTCTCATCCTGACCAGTTTGAAATGAGAAGTATAATCGAAAGTTATTAGAAAAATGACTATGGCCTATTTGCCATAAAAGAGAATATTAATGTTGTAAGTAATTTTATTACAAAACTTTTTTTTTGGAGAGAAAAGGCTTATGAGGTAATTACATATCATTTTAAACAGAATTCTCTACATTATACCTCTCTTTCGATAGCTTGAGCAGGTTACAATTTAGTCGAAAGTCATGATCTGCGCATTTCTGGGCTTCAGAGATGTAGGCGACCTGAATGAAAGAGGGAGTACGTACAAAACTGTGTTTCAGAACATGTAAGAAAACAGGCAGGTGATGGTGCTTAAAAGATTATACTCCCAACTTACTGCTTTGGAAGGGGGAAGGCATGTGCCACATTATCTATATTTACTGAATATGGTTCACCTGATTTTTTTTTTAAAAACCTTGTAAGCCGATTAAATCACAAACATGTTGAATCAGTTTTAGTAAAAACAAGACTCGGCTTTTAAATAGTTATATAGGGAAATTATAATAAAAACTTTCAACATATCTGGGGCTAAAAAAACCCCAATGTTATCAAATCCCTGTATATTTCAGCCTTAATATTTTAAAGAGTAACACATTAGGGTATTCTATACGTATCAATAGCATAAAAGTGCAACACAATGAAATGTTCAATTGAAAGGTTTAAAAGTGATTTAAAAAAAACATATCACAATAAATGGTCGTAACTTAAATTCTGATTATGGGAATCAAAAATACCAAAATCCAACAAATCTGCATTTAATGCTTATGAGTGAAATGTAAATTTCTGAAACACACATGCCCACTGACACCAGACTGAGCTGCCATGGTTCTTTGTCATCAGTTTATCCCAGTACCGCGTCCCCAAGTCCCTCGGTCCTCGGGAGCCCTACTTCCTTTGTTACCTGGTAAGGCTGTTTGCTCCGAAAGCAGGTAAGGAGCGAGTCTGTATGTCCTTAGACACTTTTCTGTATAGAGTTATAAGGCATTAATGATGGTCATTTAGAATAACAAGTAACATGATGAAAATAGATACAAATTCTCTTTTCAGTGTATGTCAACTGAGAAAGCTGCAGAAGAGCACACAGAACACCTTCACCACCCAGGTACTCCGAGAGCTGCTACCGTGACAAAGACTTTCGGGGGAGGGGGCTTAGAAAAGACCTCCCGCCTGGAATGTCAGGTGTCCTCATAACCAACGTGAAAACCGAATGTTGGGTTCCCTTTCAAGTTATTGTGAAATCTACACGTTCAAATGCGCTGCTCAATGTTCAAGGTAGAAAAAGTTAGTTAAAATATTTGGTGTCGTTGTTCTCAGTAATCACTGCAAATTATCTCAGGATAATGTTCCCTACTGTCAGTGTGGACTACGTCATGTGGCAACAGCAGCATAGATTGCAGCGTCCGAGGTTCAGATGATGGTCAGCGACTTAGCTGGTGCCCAGCCAGAAGGAAGGAATTTGTTTACAATAAATAATTAAATAAGGAGCATAGCTGTACTTGAACGTCAGGTGCTTGAACTGAGCAGTGGGCTTCTCGGTATTCGGAGGCAGAAATCAGGTTCCTCGTCGTGAGTTACAGTGCTGCGCGGGCGGAGCACAGGTGGCGGTGGAGGCTGGCTGCTAGCTAGCGTGCTAAAACACGTACTTGAGCTCCACCGGAGCCACGCCACCTGGCTGCGCACCGGTTATCCGTAAGGGCTGACTAAACAGAAGCCCCTTCATCATGCAGGCACTGCTGTCCGCGCTGCAGTAGTAGAGGAACACGCGGACAGACACGACGGCTTCGGGGGACAAGCAGTCCCCAGGAATCTGCAGTGAGATGGTTGGTTGGTTGGAGACACTCTCTATTTCTCCAGATGGCACCTGTCCTTGAAGGAGCCATTCGTTGTCTAAAAAATAAGAAGGTAAATTGTTCAGACTGTGTAAGAAAGATAAAGTATTCAGGAACATAATATGAAAACTACAAAACAAGCCAGGACCTACAAATGTCTGTATAACTCTGCAGTGACTTACTTGCAAAGTAAGATTATAATAAATCATTGACTATCAAAAGGTAATAACCAAAAGATAACACTGACTTTTAGAAATAAGTAACACTGCATATATTATTCTAATGGACTCAAACAATGTAAAAACTAGAAGATTTTGTCTACCTCTTTTTAACACACAAATTCTTTTAAGACGTAAATACATAGATTATATAACAACAGTCTAACAAACCACTAAAAACGTTAACCTTTTAGTGTTTAAAGTCTTTAATGTCTGTATTCATCTGGAGCCTTCTGTCAGAAGGAGAGCAGGTACCGTGCTGCAGACGCACACACTTGCAGACACGCAGCGCAGAGGGGCAGATGTCCGGGGCCAGCATTTGGGAGCCGCAGGACACGCTTCCTGCCGTCTCGCAGGGAACGCACTGGACACACATAATGACGTGCCGACCACTCGGGCCGTCTGCACCCAGACCGAACCTGCTACTGGGGCGTGAGGAGACGCTACGCCTACTCTTCAGCTTCCCTGTCTCCTCTGGCCTCAGGGGGAGCCCACAACACCCAGAGCACCTGTCTCCGCTCGTCCTCTCCAGCTTTTTAGTTTATTTTTAGTTTACTGCTTCTAACCTTCTGTTGACCGAGAAATAAAATTTGAGAAAAACATGTCAAATGAGAGTAAGGAGATGGTGGAAGGTGAGAATCTAAAGGGTTAAATGAAGTCCAGAGTTTTTAAACAATTTAGAAATTATCTTTAAAATTCTTTGGTCTTCTTTATTTCTGGACTGAGGAGTATGTTTTATTTTATTGAATGTTTGAGCTTGCAAAACAGCAGGTTGGTGGGGAACTTCTTATGTTTTAAATCAAACAGCAAAGTAAACTGGGCTATTTTAATGTCTAATTCTAGATAAAACACAGAATGTTTCGTTAAGTATTTTTCAGGTGCATTTCACATGGGATTTGTGAAGTTATTGTGTGTTAGTGAGGCTTTTATGCTGCGTTTTTTTTGTGTGTGGCTTAAAACCTTCACATGTGCTGAAAACTAAGATTATGCAGGCCAAAATTTAGTTAAAAATAAGTGATTTCGGGACTTCTGGCAAGATGGAGGAATAGGTGGACGCACCGTACCTCCTCGCACAACCAAGATTAGAACAACAATAATTTACAGACAGAATAACACTCAGAACTGTCAGAGGATTTATCTGAAAGGAAGTCAGACAGCCAAGAAGTTGAAGTAGACCCATACATCCAGACCGGTAGGGGACGACGAGCCGGGCGGGCGCGGGGCTGGCGCGGGTTTGCAGCGGTGCACGGAGGTTGGGGAAATTTGGCGCAAAATCGGCACAACAGCCATCTGGGGCGCAAGAACGCAGCGGTGCTCCCTGAGTACGCAAGCAGCGGCTGGCGGACCCAGTGGGGCAGCGATTCTGGACCAGGGCAGAGCTCGCGGCCCAGGATACCAAAGAAGGGTCTGAGCCCAGGAGAACGGAACTACCGCCATTGTTCCCTCCCGTCCCTGCTCCCGCCCCTGCCTCCACATGTAACGTCACAATCTAGCGACCCGGGTGCCCAGCCCCGGTGAACACCTAAGGCTCCGCCCCCCCACCGTAACAAGAGCGACCAGACCGAAAAAAAAAAAAAAAGGAGAGACAGGGAAAGACATAAGACATGTTTCCAATAGAACAGATCAGTTCCCCAGGACTCATCCTTTTGAGCGACCAAGAAATAGCCAATCTATCAGATGCACAGTTCAAAACACTGGTGATCAGAAAGCTCATGGAATTGGTTGATTTTGGGTGCAATTTAGATGAAAAGATGCAGGTTACCATAAAAGACATGCAGGAAGATACGCGGAGGAAAGCCAATAGTGAAAGGAAGGAATCTGAGTCTCAAAACAATACAGTGGACCAGAAGTAAGATAGAATCAACCAAGCATGATGAAATAAGAATTCAAAAAATCGAGGAAAAGCTTAAGAGCATCCAGGACACCTTTAAACGTTCCAACATCCGAATTATAGGGGTACCAGAATGGGAAGGGGAAAAGCAACAAATTGAGCACGTATTTGAACAAATAATAAAGGAAAACTTCCCCAATCTGGCAAAGGGAACAGTCTTCCAAGAAATCCAAGAAGCTCAGAGAGCCCCAAAGAAGTTGGACCCAAGAAGAAACACACCAAGGCACATCATAATTACATTAGCCAAGGTAAAAACGAAGGAGAGAATCCTAGAAGCAGCAAGAGATAAGGGGGACAGTAACCTACAAAGGAGTTCCCATCAGACTGTCAGCTGATTTCTCCAAAGAGACCTTACAGGCAAGAAGGGGCTGGAAAGAAATATTCCAAGTCATGAAAGACAAGGACCTACATCCCAGATTGCTCTATCCAGCACAGCTCTCATTTAGAATGGAAGGGAAGATAAAATGCTTTTCAGATAAGGTCAAGTTAAAGGAGTTCATCATCACCAAGCCCGTATTTTATGAAATGCTAAAGGGACTTATCTAAGAAAAGAAGATAAAGAAAAGACATGTATAGTAAAAGGACAGCAAACTCACAATTATTAACAACCACACCTAAAGCAAAACCAAAAGAAACTAAGTAAACAACTAGAACAGGAACAGAACCACAGAAATGGAGGGCACATGGAGGGCTAGCAGCAGGGGGGTGGGAGGAGGAGAGAGGGGTAAAAGGTATAGAGAATAAGTAGCATAGAATGTAGGTTGAAAATAGATGGGGGGAGGGCAAGCATAGTACGGGAAAGGTAGAAGCTAAAGAACTCATAAGTATGACACATGGACATGAACTAAAGCGGGGGAACGTGGGTGGGAGCGGGTACAGGGTGGAGGGGAGAAAAGGGGGGAAATGGGACAACTGTAATAGCATAATCAATAAAATACATTAAAAAAAATAAGTGATTCCGTCTCTCAGTAACTGGCCAAGAAAACAAAAAAAGCCCTTTATCATAGGTGTACAAATATACCCTATAAATTAATTTTCAAAAATCCTAAGTTACTGGGATTCTTGCATGAAACTTTATTTGCTCCCATACAGTAAAAATGGACACGTGATACAACAGCCAAGAATTTGCTCTGCAGACTCCTTCCCTTTCCTTTAATACTATCCATATTTATTTTCCAATGACTCAATATTAATGTGTGTGTTTGACAAAGTGGAGTTACAGTAAACATGCTAATGTGTCATATCCTATTTTAAAAATCAATATACTGCTCTTTAATTTTACACGGGGAAATGAAATTGACAGTGATCCCCAACTGATGCAATGAGTTTAGACTAACGGACCCAGGCAGGATAAACGGGCAGCCGGGAACTTGGTCTAAACCTGCGGAAGAGAGAGGAATGGTCTGGGTGTGAGTACTCTTCTGTCCACAGGGCTAGCAGGGCTCTGCCCTCTCCCGCGTGCAGAATGGTGTGGGGCGGGTAGTTTCCCCCCGGGTCCAGTCACTCCAGAACCAGACTCCCGAGTTCGAAGCCAGCAGCTCCTCCTGGCTAGCCCAGCAAGATCTCTCTGAACTCTTGGTGTGAATACAAGTGGGCTGTTGCAGGACAAGCTGCCACCCTGAGAAGGCACCAAGGTGAGGAGGCACAGAGCCTGGGCCTGGGCACTGTACATAAGGGAAGTGTGTGAGAGGGCAGGAGGGAGGAGGGGTGGGGGAGGAAATGGAAGACTGGGTGAGAACATGAGAAAGAATGTGGGAGGCTAGGACAGAGGAAGATCGTGAGAGACAAGAAGTTAGAGTTTAGTTCTAGCTGACTAATGTCTTATTGTCAAATTAGTGTCCAGACCGTCAGACATGCTGGAAAGCACCACTGTAAGGCAGGCAGGATACTGATTCCTCATATAAATTAGTAAGTTCATAGTGATTGAAACACACATTCAAATCTTTACATAATTTACAGTAATTAAATACTGTGAGAACAGACCCAAATAGGAAGTGTTCTTAGATTAAAAGATCACAGATTACTAGACAGTGAGGACAAAGGCTCTGCCTGGATTCTGATCGCAGCAATTCATGTGTGTTCAGTTACACACCTTCCAACAGCGTGTATTCTTCTACTTGAATGGCGTGTAAATTCTACCTCTGGCATCTCTAAAGCAGAAAATGCAGCTTCAGGCTTAATAACTGGAAAGTCAAGTCTTAATGATACTATTATGTTGAAATAAAAGAAACAGCAATGGAAAGCTCTAAAACACCTGACAGACGCTGTCTGGAAAAGTGAAAGACAGTAAGTAACCAAAGAACTGAACTGGAAGGAACTTATGTCAAGCCACTTCAGCAAAAAGAAAGCATATGTTTTTTAAAAACCTCATACTGCGGGGGGAAATCAATTTAATTCTTTAGACTCTGTGAGATTCTATTACCATGTTACTGAAGGTACAGCGTAAACACAATCAACACTGGCCCAGGACTCCGGAGACCTAAGTTGATGGTGCGGAACCTGAGTTGTGAACACGACTCAGCCTGCACTCCCCTGTCCTGCCTGCACCCTGGGCTCAACTCGGCCCAGCAGAAACAGCCTCCATGTGGACTGGCCTGGCCTGGCCTTCCCCCATCACAGCCAGTGTCAAGCTGGTCAGCACTCACACTGTGTTTCCCTGCTGCACTCACCCTCCTGCGTGACCCGCTTCTCTCTTCGAGCCTCCACACCTCCCCCCACTCTCTCTCAGCTGATGGCCTGTGCCCCCAATGTACTCAGAAAACAGCAGCATCAGAAAAGAGCTTCCACGAGCAGCTTCCTCCACTGCTACCATCTAGACCTCCGGGTCACACGAGGGGCCTTGTCTCCTCACGGTGCACATGTCCACACTCCTGGGGAAGGCCAGCTTTCTCCTCGCACACTCGGTCCCACCCCCTCTCAAATCCTAAAGCACACCCACCCACCACATATCAGAAACTCTTCTCTACTGGATCTTCGCCACCAATAATCATGCTGTTCTCTCAACAACATCCCCTCTTCTAACAACTGCTCTATTTCCTCTTAATTTTGTAGCTAAACTCCTGAGTTCTCTGTATTTGCTTTGTCTAGTAGTTCTCAGAATTTCTATTCTTTTTTTATCATCTAGCATCTCCTTCTTCATCATTCTGAAACGGCTGAGGGTGAGGACACCAGCTAACTCTGTAACATTAAATCAACGATCGATTCTCCGTCCTTATCTCACCTGGCCTATCAGCAGCACTTGACATGGCTGGTCGCTCTCCCCCTAAACCACCTGGCTGCAGGAAACTGCTCTCTCGGATTTGCTCCCACTTGCTGTTCACTCGAACGTCTCCTTTCCCGGCCCCTCCTCGTCCCTCTGCGCTCTCTGGTAGAGCGCCCCGGACAGGGCGGCCCCAAGGCCAGCCCGTGGACCGGGCTCACCCAGAGACCAGGGTGAGGTAAACACAGAAGTTTAGGGTAAGGTTTAGAAACGTTCATAATGCCCAAATGTGTAATTGGTGGCTTTGAACTTTGTCTTTTTAAATAAATAGAATTCATTTTTAGGGCTAATTGTCCTAGAACTAGTTTGAGAGGGAGTAACACAATGGAAAAGACACTAAACTAAAGGTGGAACTGGGTTCAAATTACACTTTTTGACCTAATTCAACATATGCTCTTAAGCATTTACGGTAATCAGCATAATAAGCATTTAGTGGAGTCACTGTCTCTCTGAGCCCTTCGTGTCCCCATAACAGACAGTGTGTGCTGTCACAGCTCGAAGATCCAAGGACCCATCACTCTGAGACTAGAGAAGTTTGTCGCATGCGATGGACTTGCCCAGTAGGGAATGGGGGGGCAATTATGATTGAGTAATTTTGGGCGAGTTACACTGTTGCTTAATAAAAGACGGAAAAGAATTTATAAGACTAAAGAAAACTGATAAAATGGGGTTAGGTCTGGATCTATTTTGCCACAAGACTTCCCTCAAATCCTGCCCAACTACAGAGTAAAAACAGCATACACAAATGAGAAAGATTACTAATCATTAAGAATTTATGAAATATTTGTATGTGCAAGACTAGGCTCATACCTTCAGCTGTCAGAAACCAGCGACTGGGTGCTCCTTCAGTCAGCTTTGCTCCTGGGGGGAAGTCTAGTCGGAGCTTGAACTGGAGGGTCTGTCCTGGAGAGGCAGCCACCGGGGCAAGTGTGATGCTGGGAGCTGACCTGGGTAGTGTGGGTACTGTCCTCTGGGTTGCCCCTGGGGACGGGCCATCTACCACAGCAGTTCCAGCCTTGAAGACTGGGAGCTAGGAAATAAGAACATTTGTTTATTAAAGCACAGGTACTTGAAAGTACCTGATTATAAAGTGAGAGAGTTTATTTTTAGACTTCAGTCTAAAATGAGGTTCAGAAATACATTTCATTCTGGCAAAAAGATTACCAACACTTAGGAATGAAACAAATTAATTGTTCAGCATGTGTGTAAATGACAGGAAAGTAAAGTAAAACTATCAATTTCAATGTAGTGGATATAATATAATCCTCTTAACATTTTCATTGTCAACTATATGATGTCACTGATGTTGTAACAAAGACCTGTGACAGGAGAAATGACACATTACGATGACAATCTGTTTTTATTTTAAAATGTACCCTGGAAATTCCTAGCATTTTAGGGGGAAAAAAACTCGTGCATTTTTTTCAGGCAAATGTGATACATCAAGAAGGAACTTAAATTGTATTAGAGATCATGACTATATCTTTAAAAATTCATTAGAACTTATTTTTATTTCAATCTTATTTTCAATGTTTTGAGACATGTGGGTTCTAGATTTCTTTGGAAGATTATTTGGTAATGAATTCACCATAGGAAACAAAGATTACACATTAATCTAACCATCATTAAAAATAAGACTGAACAACCCCACCCATACAGTACACAGTATGCAGTGTGTATCAGTATGTGTACATATTTATTTAAATAATTCATGTTTTACTTATTTTTTACATTTACTGTTTACACTATTACAGATGTCCCGTTTCCCCCCTTTTGCCCCCCCACCCCCGGCTTCCCTTTGGACATCACCGCGGTCTGTGCCTATGGTTATGCATGTATTTAAAAACAGACGAGTCCTCCTTTTTCTTTTCTGATAGTTCACCAAGTTCTTTCCAACTTCCAGTGTCTTTCTCAAACACTCACGACCCAGATGGAGTTTTTTACTTTAAGACTAATGATATCCTTGAACAGACACGCACTTACTACGCTGCCTACGTCCACCTGCACCCCTGGAGATCAGCTGACCAGAAGTGCCGGTCAGCACTGTGAGGATCTTAGCATCATTCGTAAAATGATACCCTTCAACTTACCCTTCAAGATTACTCACCACAGAAATTGTTTTTGTTTCTAAATCCATCACTTTAATTTGATGATTATTCGTGTCTGCTACATACAATAACTGGCCATTCTCTCCAATACACAAGCCTCCTGGTTCATTAAAAGTTGACTCGGTGAAACTGGAACTGACATTACTTGCATCTCCAGTTCCTGCTAATGTTATACAGCTTTTTGTTTTTGGATCCACAACTTTAATCTAAAAAAAAAAAGTTATATGCCTAAAGCTCAATCTCATGTTTGTTGTATGGCAAAGTACAGTACCAAGCAAGCCAGAGAATTCTGCTTCTCGTTAGTATTCATAAAAAAAAATCACAGAAAAATAGACATTTCTGTATTTTCTTGAAAAAGTCAAACATTCAAACTATAGTCTAAGGCGCACACAGGTGGCAAACACAAGGCCCGCGGGCCGAATCCGGCCCTCCACCTTGTTTCTCCCCGGCGGCAGCGCCGAGCTCCTTGCCCCCAGGCAGGGAGTAGCTGCATTCACACAGCCCTAAATGACATTCCACCTTTGAGGGCAACCGCAGGGCTGCGGGGGCCCCCGTGACAATGAGTCTGACACGCCTGGTCCAAGGGGAGATGCTCCGTTCTGAGGGCCGAACACTATGTGATATCCCGAGTTACGGTCTGTCCTCTGGAAGCAATGTGTGATACAATTATTTATGGAATTGAAGAATTTTCAAAATGTTATTCTTTTTTCTCACAATGGGACACAGCTGAACTGACTTTTCTTCTCCCGGGCATTTAATACTGGCTGAGGATTTGCTACTTAGGTTAAACTTCATGATTTCCACTGTTTCAACCGTATTAAATGAATAGTCTCTCATCACAAGATATTTTCTACTTCTATAAAAAATAAAAATAGAAATAGTTGGACAGTTAATGAAATGCTCCTTTTAATTCCATTTTCATGGAGTTATTTGCTAATAGGTGCTGCAACTATGCAACAGATCCAAAATGCTCATTTGTTAAACGACATAGTAATTTCTGTGTCACCTGCCTTCTCCTTATCTACTGCATTTGTTACTAAGCAGCTCTGATGGGTGGCAAGTCACAATTTTGGCAAGAGCCTTAGGAATGTGTCTATTAGTCCTTTCCCAAGCTCGGAGTGCTATCATAACCTCTTTGCAAAGAAAGGACCAAGAAAAGAACAAAGGCTATAGTTGTCAAAGACTGTTATTCCCCTTTATATTTTGGAGTGGCAATTGTAGGAGGCTCACAGGGTTTTCAGCGTTTTAAATACCACAGATGAAAAGCAAAGTATTACATAATTCTGTCAGGACTCACCTTGTGATTGTAAGAGTCTGCCACATAAAGCAAATGCCTTTTCTTGTCCCACGTTACTCCGAGTGGGTGCTGAAGCTTTGCACTGATTCCTACTCCATCAACATCACCAAAAGCAAAGAGATTCTTTGTTTTAAAAAAGAAAAATACAGCACGTATTAAAATTTTTACAGTGTTCTGTTAGCATATAAAGTGAAAATTAAGATGACTGTATGTGCTACTTAAGTCAAAGGGGAAAAGGTCTGACTGCATACAGACAGAGCCGGGCATTTGTTTTGGACAAGAAAAACAGGACAGAATGTTGAACCTCCACTCAGTTGTGGTGCTTCGTTTCACCGACAGTAACCACACATCTGGTCAGGAAAGGCCAGGTCTCCCAGCCTGGTGCTCCTCCCACCACCCTGTCAAATGTGTACTTTACGTTTTCCTCTTCTCTCATTAATCAGTATTTTACCCTTTCTTTCCTCTCTGGTCCTTGACATTTATGTATAATCAAGTACAGTAAGTTTACTTTTCTTAGATGGCTTTGTTTGTGTTTCTTTATATTCACATTTCCTTTTGATTTGACTTCCACTTTAACCTATGGATAGGCCAAGAACTCTCCCCCAAATTCTGAGAACGACTCAAAACGCAGAAAGCTGCAGACTCGGTGAGGGTCGGGCGCGTGCGCGGGAGGGACTTTCCTTACCACGGGGTCCCTCTCTCCTCCCACGAGGGGCTTCACGGCGCCGTCTTTCAGCGAGACCGTCCTCACCGTGCTGCTCTCACTGTCGGCTACGAACAGGCAGCTCCAGGGGGCCTCCGCGGCCAGGGAGAGGCCTGACGGCTGGGCAAAGCCCGCCTTGTGAGGGTACGCGTTATTTCGGTTCTCTTCGTTCCCACTGCCGGCAAACCGCAGGCAGGTCCCTTTTTTCAACTCACTGGAAGAGAAAGACAAGAGCAGCACTGTTATATCGTATCCAATTTAGTTATTAAACAAATGAATGTAAGTGATTAAATCAGTGGTGGTTAAGCGTTGTAAAATTAAAAATCCAGTGATCTTCGCTTAGTAAAACTGTGTGCGAGCCAGATTTCACTGCAGTTTTTCTAATCATTAACTTATTTATCTACAGCGTAGGGACCTTTATACTTTTCTGACATACTGAAACTATTCTCAATGGTCAAAGAGGAAATCCCTGGTGAGGTGAAACTTGTAAGACTACTGAGCACATCATTGATGGGACACACTTTTTTTCCTCCAAATATGCAGAGATAGGTACAGCTAGATACCACTTTGACAACTGCTTAGTTTCATACAATGTTAGGTTCTGAAAGGGAATTAAGATTTTCAGAGATCCAAGATCGTGGTGGAGTAGGTGGGCGCTACACTCACCCGCTCCCAGGACCAAATTGGAATTACAACTAAATTATAGAACAGTCATCCTGAATAACCAGGTGAAGAGTAGCAGAAGAGAAGCCATATGACCAAGGATTTACAGAAGAAGCCACATGGAGACTGGCAGGAAGGGCAGAGACGTGAAAAGGGCTGGCCCGCTCTCCCAGGGGCGGTGGCGGAGGCTCCAGAGGGACGTCTCAGAGGCGGGGGTTGTACCTGAGAAGCGTGGGTCTAACCCCCAAGTCAGTCCCAAGCCAGGCCCCACAGCCCAGAGCACCAGGGCCAGGGAGAGGCACTCACATAACATCTGGCTGTGAAAAGGAGTGGGGTTTCTGTCCACCAGGGAGAAATGGCTAGAGACGCAGGCAGCCCCTTAAAAGGCCAACATATAACATTTCATTTGCAGCCACTCACCTTGGACTCTGGCGCAGAGAGGGCGTGAGGAGTCTGGGGTTTGTGGCTCTGGGGAGAGAGCTGGCGGGTCAGCTGCCAGGATCCCTGTGCTGAGTTATTCGCCCACACTGCAGACGCCATCTTTCTTAGGTGGCGCAACCCCCTCCTTAGGGAATCGGTGTGGGGGAAAGCAACAGCCTCACCAGGTAGAGTTACACGCTGCTGAGGTGTGACTGCAGCCAGAGGCCCTTTCAGTGACTCAAGCCTAACAGGCCGCTGGCAGGCAGACACATCTCAGGGTGCTTTAGGGCTTTGGCTGACCTGCCCTGGGCCCAGTGCTGGTAAAAGCTGGCCTTGGCATGCAGCTTAGTCCTTCCCATGCATACCCAAGCCCAGCAGAGGCAGCCACAAACTGTGGATTGCTGGTAGCTCTGAAAAGGTTGCCCAGGGCCAGTCACAGGCAGCACCTGACATTGGTCTGCACCGGATTTCCCCCCAAGTGGCCCAAACCAACACACCCAGTGGCCGGCGTCAGACAACAACAGAGAAGAATCCAATAAGCTTCACCAGCAGCACATACAAAGGGAGATCGCAGCAGGCATCCAACCCTGCTCCACACAGCCATCCCTCAGAACACTCTGGTCATCTCATTTCTTTGTATAATTATGTCTCACGTGCAATGCTGTTGGTCACTTCTCTGTTCAGGCTACTGTCATCTCTCGCCTGGATATAGCAACAGCCTCCTCACTGGTATCTGTGTCTCTAGTCTCGTCTCTCGCCAAATGCTGCCCGTGTTCTTTCAAAAACACAAATCTTATGTCACTTCCCAGCTTAAAATTTTCTAGAAAGGTATACAGAATAATGTTCAAATCTCTTAAAAGGGCTCACAAGGAATTTTGTGATCTGGCTTCTACTGACATCACTAGAGTCATTCTTGCCTGGAAAACCTCCCCTCTCCCAGTCTAACTCCTACTCCTCTATCAGGTTTTAATTTAGAAGATTCTTCCAGGAAGCCTTCCTTGATGGATTTCAGGTGTCCTTATTTACATAAGGGACAATTTCAATGTGAAGGACTTCTACAGTGATTCCTTTCACACACAGCACCTGTACTTCCCAACTATGGGTTGTTTTTGTTTTGATTCCTCCTCTGTAAGTCCACTGAGGACAGCAACCACATTTTCTAATTTTATTCTTTTTTTTAACAATTTTTTTTATTTTTTGTTTTTTTAAAGATTTTATTTATCCATTTCTAGAGAGGGAAGGGAGGGAGACACAGAGAGAGAGACATCAATGTGTGGTTGCTGGGGGTTATGGCCCGCAACCCAGGCATGTACCTTGGCTGGGAATCGAACCTGGGACACTGGTTCCCAGCCCGCGCTCAATCCACTGAGCTACGCCAGCCAGGGCTTTCTAATTTTATTCTTAATTAGTGAACACACTTCATCCCTATTGCCTTGCATGGTGCCTAGTATACAGTATGTTTAATAAACAGCTGCTGGATGAATGATTATAGTATGTTTAATGAACAGCTGTTAGATGAATGATGCAAAACATCACACAGTGAAACACACACACATATATACTATTTGGAATACATCTGATATTTTGGATCATCTATACAACTACTCTTTTCTACTAACAAAGGAAACTGAGATGACAGGCACCTTCTACGCTGACTCGACAGTCTTTCTGGTCTATGACTTTCATTTATTTATTTACTCTGCAAACCCTTACTGGACTCCCATTATGTACCAGATACTGTGCGAGGTACAGCGGACACACAAATGAATGATAAGGGATCCCCTCCTTTAAGAGGCAACCTAGTAAGACAATCAGTTATGTAAAGAGCACGGTCAGTTCCACCTGGAGTGTCAGGAAGGGGAAAGGCTCTATTAAAAAGGCGTTAAGTACTTTGTAGGGACATTTTCCACCTTTATATCCCCATCAGTGGCAACAAAGCTATGAACATTTACTGAATATGCCAGGCATTAAGCTAAGTGAGCTCTTCACACATATTATTAATTTTCAAACAAGCCCAAAGGGAGGTATAAATGAGGAAACTGAGCTCAGAAAGTTCGAGTAGCTCTCCTAAGCTCACACTGATAGGAAACGGCAGAGCCGGCATCCATCAGCCCTGACTACAAAGCCTGCGCTATTAACCGCTGAACTTCACGGTGCTCCAATACCTGCTAACAGTCAGGCTGCCTGAACTGCGTGCTGAAGACGAGTGCCCACCAGATGTCTCCAGCCCGCTCTCTGGATGCTTGGTGGGACTGCTGTCCCAGGTTCCTTGAAGTGAGGTGGGTGTGGTCGTGAGACTCACTCTGGCTGATGAAAGGTGAGAAGTGATGTGTCACTTCTGCCTAGGAGCCTGAAGAGCTAGAAAGCGAGTCAGCGCCCTCGCTCTCTGCCAGGACGACCGGCAGCGCTCTAGACCGCGGCTGCTGTGTCGGCCTGTGTGGCAGAGCGGCGCTCCCGGGGAGCCCATGGGGGTGAGCAAGAAAGCAAACCTGTCTTTACCCACCAAGCGTCCGAGCGCTTCGTTACAACAGGACGTGTCCTGGCACATCCAGACGAGTCCTGGGCGTCGAGAGGATGGAGACATGGGGAAGGGAATTCTGTGAACTCCCAGTAGTGCAGTTTGCCCAAAAAGAGATGTTGCCACTTACCTTTTCTTTGGGAGTCGGCCACAGTCCAGCAGAAGTGCCCAGATCTGGTGAGTCCCTGCCATGGCTATCCACAGGACGTCATCTCTTTGGACCTCTGAATCTTTATAAAGATAAACAGTAAATCTTATATATGTATTCAGTTAATACAAAAACATCAGTTTTTTGAGAAATTTAAGGAAAGATAGCAATATGTCTATAAATCTGATAGAAAAAATAAAAATATTACAATGTTTTAAGTTGTTTTTGAAGATTTTCTATTTCCCTTATCACAAATATACTTCTTTAGACTTATAAATTTACCTGTAAATTCACAGAAACCCAAAGTATTATTAATAGTAATATGTCCCTGCATCTGTGGGCACAATGTTTTTAAACATTTGATTTTCTATTTTATGTGATAAAATAAATGGGTTGACATATACTTTCCAAAGAAGCTGGCACTCAAATACTTAGCAGTAACCACCTAAATTATATACTTAGAACAAGTTCTTTGAACAACTTCTCAGGAAAAAACTGTCTCTTTTAATAGATAAGAACTGCGTCTTTCTGCCGCAGCGTCAGCTTTCAGACTGAGACAGCACAACTGCTATTTAAGTATCAGCTGCGCATCTGCTAGGAAACTTTTTCTAAAAGATACAGCTAATGTGCAAAAAAGCTAAGAGTACAATATATTACTAGTATATTGTAATACAGTAATAAATATAATATTACTTAATTTATGAAAATTAAGAAATGTTTACTAAAATTAAATAATTAAAATGAATAATAGTTATAAAAATTAATTTACTACCTATTATCAATGTGATGAGGCTCTATTTCTCAAATTAATTTTACTGTTACAATATTTAAATATTTTAATTTTAGATGTATTCTGAGGTTACTTTTACATGTATCTGAGACATTTTAACTAAAATAACTTGTTCAGGCGTATACTCTAAGAAATGATCTTAGCAAGGCTATTTTATTTATCCTTTCTTTAACTTAAAGTAGTTTGTATTCAAAAGGAACCTTTCTTCCTTAACTTGCATTACTTTCAAGTGCCTTTCAATTTGACAACAAAAAAAAGGATGATGATGGTTCTCAAACTGTGGCTGCTAGTGCCAAGCACTTTACAGAGATTGCCATTTACCACATGTTCAGACCATAAGACGCACCTAAGTTTCAGAGGAGAAAAATACGGGAAAAAATTTTGAAGCAAAAAATGTGGTAAAATATTTAATAACATAAATAACATAGTATCTCACCAATGTAAGTGTAAACAACTCAACAGCAACATTAACAACCATTATTCCTCCCAAATTGGGGGGCAGGTGTGTCTTATAGTCTGAAAAATACGGTAAGTTTTCTCAAAGCTATTTCACATGCTTTTCCCCCTGTATTTTTAGTTGCCAACCTATAAAATATAAAGGAAAACAGTTTATTTCAATTTAATTTTTTATAGTCAAGCATTTTTATAAACATAAATTGTATTAAAAGTAACAATGGCATCCATATATTCTGGGGATTCAGTCTTTGTTTAGCTATTTTAAAACTAAATCAAAGATTTTCATAATTATTTTATTTTGCTCCTTCCATGGAATGACAAAGCGGGAAGGTGACTATAAGCCAAAAGAGAGCCCGCACCGGAAACTGCTGGCACCCTGACCTTGGACTTCGAGCGTTCAGATCTGTGAGAAAACCAATTTCTGTTGTTTAAACAACCCAGTCTGTGGTGTTTTGTCATGGCCGCCCGGGCTAAGACACTCCCTTGAGAACAGAAATGAGACGAGGATGTCTGCTATAAACGCTTGCTTAGCGCCATATGAAGGTCCTACTATGTGCGTCAAGAAAAGGGAAAAGTAAAGATTAGACATAAAGGTATAATTATTAATGGCAACAGGCTTTTAAAGCCACCACCTTGCCAAGAAAGAGCCGTGTTGGTAATACGGGAAAGACCAATCGGGCCTCCTCACCCAGCTCTCCAAACAGGCCGGTCTCGGGCAGCTGGGGCCTACTGGAGGAGGACAGGAGCGTCCCCGTCAAGGTCTCGGTGTGCTCACTTCCTTTGAAGGCTCAAGGAATGAGAAGAAGTGAGCAGGCTGTGTCAGGTCAGGACTCAGGCGTCTGGGATTCTACATATCGGGGGGTGGCGGTGGTGGTGGTGGTGGTGAAAACGACAACCATGCAAACACTTCCTGTGTTTAAGGTACCGAGATAATACACACTTTACATGAGGTGTTTCCTTTAATAATTTCATATTTCTTTCCAACCTTAGGACGTCTAGTATCATCTCTATTTTATTATATTTTTTTAAAGTGAAATTCAAAGAAGTAAATCACTGAAACCCACATTGCTACACCCTGAATAATAATGCATTGGTAACTCTGACTACAGATTCTCAGTGTTCCCCTCAGAAAGAAGGAACACAGGAGCGAGCCTGTGCCCTCTGGCCAGTTCCCGCTGGACCCGTCCTCTTCTCCCTCCCTTGGCCCCTGCCCCTGCCCCTGCCCCAGGGACTCAGCTCTGGCCTCCGGTATCCGACCGCCGGGTCCTGGGTGATCAGAAACAGCGCCCCGGTCAAATAAGCCCAGGCTTTCTACTCCAGGTCCACTCCCGATGCCCTCCTCTCCCTGTAGCTCCCGGCTGACGAATCTTTTACGAGTTTTTCCAGTCCCTTGTCTTTCCAGTTTTGGTTTGGTTCAGCTCATCAGCATCTTTTTGTGAATTTTATGATGAGACTCCATTATTACCACAAACAATGATAATAACAAACATTTATATGTGAAACATGATGTGTGCCAAGCATTGTTCTAAGTGCTTTCCGCGTATCCTCGTAATTCCCACAATAAGCCTTTGACACAGGTACTGTCCGTATCTTCAATTCAGATGAGACATATAACTGGGGTATAAAAAGTCTAAGTAACTAGTCCAGAGTCACACAACTGCTAAGATGTGGAACTAATCAGCACCCGGGCAGTCTGGATCCGGAGCCCTAACCACCGTGCCACACCGTCCTTGAGGACGCGTTCACCTGCCTGCTCCCTTCACTGAGGGCTGGCAAATTTGTCCTTACAAATAGAATGGGAGTTAAAAAAAAAAAAAGGTAGTCTGGCATTTATAATGTCTATCAAACTAAAGAGTTGTACTAATAATTTATACTGTTCATCCTGGATTTTAAAATCTAAAGTACAAAGCTGTTTTGTTGAGAATGGGTGTTAGTTTCGTTCCTTGTAACATGAGTGGACAATCATGAACATTTCAATTTTAAATTAAGAGTACACTTAATATCACTGACTTTAACAGTCACAAATTAAAAATAAAAAAGGACAATCCCAAAAGCTAAAAAAGTTTGGGGAGTATTTTTAAAGGTAAAATGCTCATAATTATTGTAACAGTAAGGATTAATAAAAGTTTCAGAAACAAGAATAAAGTCAGCAAACAAAATATAAAAATGAACAAAATGACCTGCAATCTAGCTTTTAAATATTCTGTATTATTTTAAGCAACTGTGATGAAAATAGAGGCCACTGACTGGAACCCTCAAAAGTGTCTGTGACATCGTCCATCAGTATAAATAGTTTTTCTCCAGTCTCTAAACTTCTCCTGAAGCAAAGCCTCCAGCCACTAGGAAAAAGCAGCAAAGCCTGTCCACCCCCCCACCCCCACCCCCGGACACAGGAAAAGGCCTACTAGAGAAACGGAAGAAGGGTAGAAGAAAATCTCTCTACCTCTGGGGGTGGGGCAGGGAACTGTCTTTAGCTAAAGACTCCTACTGACCCCAAGCAGAGGTTCCCCACCGCTGGGAGAAAAGCAGGAAGCTCTTAGAAACCGCTCCCAGGTTCAAGGCAGAGTGGAGCTGCCAGAGAGAAGGAACAGGAACAAGGAAGAATAAACTCCCCACCGCCTTTCAGGGAACCCAGGCGCACAGGGCCTCCCGGAGGAGACAGAGGCCAATTAGAACAACTGACAACACTCCCTCAGCGCCCATGCAACCTCCTACAGAATGACCAGCAGCGGCAGTTTACCCCTCGGGGAGCTGCAAGGGTGCGGAGAGGGAGACAGAGACAGAGACAGAGATAGAGACAGAACCGCTCTGGGGCTCGCCTAGGCGGAGAGCTGGCCCCAAGAAAAGGCCCCGTCCACAGGCCACTCCAGTGCACAGCTGGGAGACTTGGACAGCTACAGAGCTCAGAACAATAATGGACCCAAACCCAGCCCGGCTTCTCACTGCACTGACTGACCTCCCATAAAACTTGATGAAAAATTCCTTCAACAGTCTCATCAGTTGACTAGACACAACTGAGGAAACAATGACCATAAAGACAAACCAATAAAAATCATCCACACTGAAACACAGAGAGGAAAACAAAGGCAAAATAAGAATTTTTTCCCAGATAATAAAGGACATCAAACACGGACTCAAGAATTCTAAGCAGAATAATTCTGAACTGTATCAGTCAAACTGCTGCAACCAAAGAGAAAACCTTGAAGTCAGTCAGAAAAAAAAAAGAAACACATTTTATATACACAGGAACTAGGAAAATAAATCAATCAGACCTCTTAATACTATGTAAACTATAAGACAATGGAATGACATCTTTAAAGCAGCAAAGAAAAAAAAGAGTCAATCCAGACATATATGGGGTACATATATCTCCCAAAAATGAAGGCTGAATACTTTTGCTGACGCCCCTCTCTTCCCCAAAACAGGCCAAGAGAAATCACTGCCAGCGGCCATCCGCTACCAGATATGTTAAAGGAAGTTCTTTAGGCAGAAACACTATTTTTCAAGGACACTCGGGACAAAAACAAAAGATAAACCTCTGCTACTTTGGAAAGCACTTTGGCAGTTTCTTACAAAATTACACATTTGTCATATGACCCAGCAATTTCATTCCTAAGCATTTTCCCAATAGAAGTCAATACTTACGTTCACATAAAAGCCTGTCTGTACATGTGCTCACAGGGACTTTAATAATAATTGCCGTAAACTAGAGGCACCCGAGATGTTTACCGACTGATGAATGAACTGTGGCACAGCCGAAGGGTGAAATGCTACTAGACAATAAAAAAGAAACAACTATTGATACATGCAGCAGCAGGATTGGATCTCAAAAGCATTATGCTAAACAGCATATGCCAGACATGAAAGACCACACTGGGGAACAAGAAATACGTGGTTGTCAGTGGCTGGAGAGGGTGTTGGAGGTGATGGGAGGGAGAGCAAAGGGTCGGGAGAGAATTTTGGGATGATGGAAATATGCCACATCTTGATTGCAGTAATGGTTATAAGACTGAATATGTTTGTCAA
The DNA here is from genome assembly GCF_019186645.2 of Phyllostomus hastatus. Taxonomy (NCBI): domain Eukaryota; kingdom Metazoa; phylum Chordata; class Mammalia; order Chiroptera; family Phyllostomidae; genus Phyllostomus; species Phyllostomus hastatus. The sequence goes on along the minus strand of NW_025334004.1, from coordinate 23,201,226 downwards.
AATTCATATAACTTATACCTAACAAGGGTGAATATTACTTTCTGTAAATCATACCTCATTAACCTGATTAAAAGACATCTTTAAAAAAACTTATAAACACCAAGTCAATGTAAAAATTATCTCTCAAATTTTAGACATAAAAATACAACTGCTTTTATTTTAATTAAATAAAAATACATCGGTCACACTGTATAAATTATTCCTCAAAAATTCTGTACCATCTGATTTTTAGAGGATGTTTTTATGGTATCTTATAGCATATTAATGGAACCCTGTGAAACATCATCTAAGCACATAAGCACCAACACTGTAGACTGTAAGACTAGCCTATGAAATGGTTGAGTTTCGATCATAAAAGGTTGTATAAGAACAGCTAAATATCTGTCTAGGGGAAATACTGATTAAAAGGCCAGTGAAGGTTAATGGGATCCGGGCACACTATCCTTTCTATAAATGATTCTAAATCAGGTGAAGTCTACCTAGAGAATAGTGGGGGTTTTGAACTTTATGAAACAAAATCTCTCAGGTTATTGTCTGGCATGAGTGGAGTCATGCATTTTAGAAACATGACAGGGTTTCTATTGAAAAAATGAATTTACTGTAGTTGGTAATTACTTTCAGTGCATTATGTAGTTCTTACCATATTTTGAGTGATAATCAAAATCAACAAAGATGAAATAATCACTTTTGTAAAGATCACTTTGTTATTTTTATGCTTTTATCATTATAATGGCATAATTAGGTTAAATATTCAGACACTATTTAAAATACATACACAAATGCATTTATATATTACATGTATGTTTCAAATAATCAGAGGTATTTCAAGTCCCTTTGTTTAGTAACTGGGTCTCTTAGGGTATATATTTAACTATGCATTAGTGCTTGTTATTTTTTGTTCTCTTTAATCTATTTTGCTTCCTTTTACGGTTCAATTTTAATTAAATATGCATATAAATGGATACATGTTATAAAGTTTAAATAATTGCTAAACATCTGCATGTACACCACTTATCCCAAGAAAGAAAACATTTGTGCATCTCTCTGACTTATCAGAAGGAACCACCAGTTGAACTTTTTTTCCACTTTCTTATTCTTTTAGTTTCACTATATCTGGATTGATCTCTCAATGTATAACTAGTCTTGCTTGCTACTAAACTTTCTATAAAGGAAATCCTGTTGTAGGTACCTTCTGGAACTTGCTTTTATAACGCAGTGGATTCCTCCTGGTACTTGTCCATGCTGCTAGGTACAGCTATGGTTCATTATTTGCATTGTAGGACAGCCTAATGTATGAAGCTATCACAATACCTGACCTATGTTTTCATGTTTTATTCCTGATAATGCCACTCTTAAATTCCCAACTATGGTAGAATTTCAGAAACATTTTATCAAATTCTTAAAACATTAAAAAACTTAAGTAGTTACAAGAACAGTTTTTCTCAGCCATAACCCCCTTCAAATTGGGTTTAATCCCACATGTTCAAACCAGTTATACAGTTATGCAACTTAAATTTGTATGAACCAGCCCAACATGAATGCAAAAAGGAAGTTGTTTCTATGAAAATGAAGTCGAAAACTTTGGAAAGACTCAAAGAAATGTAGCTAAGTCAAACTTGTATTAGGGGTTATCCTACATCAAAGATTGGCTAAAAATTGTACACTTCTAGTTCTTAAACATTTTTAGTTTTATGACTTTGATTTAATAGATTTTTTCCCTAACATATCAATTATCATAGCTAATCACTTCAGTAGGAGTTCTACTGTATTTATTTAGTTCTACTTTTTTTTAAATCATCACCCAAGGACATGCTTATTGATTTTAGTAAGAGGGGCAGGGAGGGAGGGAGAGAGAAACATTGATGTGAGAAACAGTGACTGGCTGGTTCTCATTTGTTGGTTCAAATCCACAACCGGGGCACATGCCCGGACTGGGAACCGAACCTGCGACCTTTTGGTCTACGGAATGATGCTCCAACTGAGTCACATCAGCCAGGGCTATTTACTTCTGCTTTTATTACACAAAGGATTCAGTTAACTGATCAAGAAATAAACCCTAATAAGATAAATGCATTTGACATCAGTATGAAAATCGAAGCAATAGGTAAACAAGGTAGAAAACAGAGACGAAGTTATACTATTATTAAAAACTGAATGTCATGTTTCCATTACCAGTCTCTAAAGATACATTTGTCTCAGTTTCCTAGCCTTCGATACAACAATGAAAACACAATCATTTATGACATTTAAATTTTCTAGGAGCTTAAAAACAAAACTTGACAGTGAGGAAAAGGTCTAACTATCTATAATACTGAGATCAGAAAAAAATGTCTCCAGTCAGTAATCAGAGAGGTTATTTATAAGGCAATAACTGAAATCGCCAGCAAATCTTATAGTAAAAACAGGAACAAGTCCCAAGGGCTATGTTTTGATGAAATACATACTATGAAACATATATACAAACATATAAATATAAGTGAATGTGATTTTATGTGTTCATATATTCTTCAATGAATAACAAGTTGCCAAAATATACTTGAGTAAAAACAGCTGTAAGGAGAGCAAATATTCTGATCTAATTTTCTCGTACTCTGACAATACATTAATTCAACAGATTTATAATGCAATGGATTCAAAATACAATAGATTTTAAGGTAATTTAAATTAGTAGCTCTTAAAATATTTTTGGGTAACATAATGCTTTGAAACTCGGATGAGAACCTGACCAATTCCTCTAAACCTTAAAAAGAATTTCTGGGAAGTTTAAGGAACTTACAAAGCCTAACCATCAAGGGTACAAACCCTTGGGCTAGAGTAATCATTGTGATTTTAAGTCCTTCATACAGTGCTTGGAAAACTTTTTCTGAGCCAACATTTTGAAAGGTGTTGAGCTTAAGTGCATTCAAGATTACTCATCCTCTTGCCAAGTACCTGAAGTGAAGCTATTTTAAGCTGTAAGTTAAAGAAGAGCCACATGCTTATAATGATCTGCTAAGCTAAGTAAGGCAGGACTCGTTTCCTGTACTGAAAACTGAGCTTTATAATGACACAAGCCTCAGATAGCATGTCATGCTCCAGCTGGAAGCTGAGGGACTGCTTGTCAATAGAGCCAAGATTTTCCTTGGAAAGCAATTTGGGTGCATTCTCAATACAAGACAAACAGCCAGAAATCCCATGCTATAAAGTATGACTGAAAAACTTTTAGCCTAGAAAAATAAGCATTCCTTGGCCATTAAATAAAACTTAGAAAAGCATCCAATTTACTAACAATGTAAATTCTGATATATGTGACAAACTGAATTACTGGTCTCAATTCTTTACTGCTGTGTAGCAGTATTAATATCCACACCTTTGACACGGCCTCACTGCAGGCAAGATGCCTATCCCTGCTCCATCACTCTGAGCTTGGTTATGTGACTTGCTTTAATAACGGCAGGTCAGCAGATACGACATAGCGAAGGCTTACAATGTGTAACTCGGCTTACTCTCTTATGCTCCTGACTTTTGCCAAAGAATATGCTCAGGAGGCTACTGGTCCAAGGAGGAGGAGAACCCAGTGGAGCAGATGTGTACCCAAGAAACACCTTGAAACCAAGCCCAGGCTCTGCCTGGGTCAGCTGAACCCCAAGCCCATATGTGATTGAGAAATAAAGGTTTAGGTTTGTATGAATTTGGGGAAGATTTCTTATGAGGCATGACTGTAGCTGTTACTGACAGATGCAGTAAGTTGCAAAATGTAAAAATCAATAACTGAATTCTATATGGACTTGTAGCTATGGATCACTGAGGGCTCACACACTAAGGGCAGACATTTTTTTTCCGTGGGGAAGGTAACAGCACATCAAAGTAACAATTCTCATCCACTTTGACTATTTTACTGATAGGAATGCTTCGGATTATTTTTCCATCTCTAAGATTTATGTTGAAATAGCTCAGCAGCAGGGAGGCAGGAATGGTTAAGTCCTAGTGGGGATGAATACTTTTACACTGAAACTGAAATTACTTAGAATTGCTGGTGCTTGGTGATAAAAAGACGACTGAGTTGTGGTTAGTTTCCCCACTGGTTCAGACTGTCTGTGTGTAATCTACTCCCTGGGTGACTGCACTTGGGACATACTCTAAGCTCATCTCCCCAGCCCCTTCCCACTACGATGATTAAAACACAGAACTCCAGAAACAAAAATCTAATAAAAAACTTCTGCAAAATTACCTAAGTTATATATCTTAAGTACAGGTAGTACCAAAAGTTCAGTTATTTTATGAATATTAATTACAATGAAAAAATTAAGGTCTTTGAATTATAAGCAAATTGGCATCATAATAGAAAATTATCTCAAATGTAAAGCCATTCAACTAAACTGATACTTATTTACTCTATAAATATATTAAGACCATACAAACCATTCAGTTCCAAATTCCATTCCCAGTATATCTGACCAACTTACTTTATTCATTACTCTGGCTTTAGACATGTAGATAACCATCTCAATATCACTGGGGGCCAGTAAAAAACTAAGTACTTATGCCCCGGGTCACCTTATAGTCAATTAATGTAGGTAATAAAGATTGTAAAGATAACGTCAATCTTATTCATTATTAGCATCTACAAAATTCAGTAGGGTAAAGTGATATTTTTTTAATTGTTCAAAAGAAGCTATCATGTTTCAATACAAATTTTAATAATCTAAAAAACAACTGTCATTTTATAAACTTCTTTTCAAACTAAAATTAAAAGGGCATTGTTAAATGGTATAGTTCACAAATAATCTTTTGAACTTCTGAAACTATAATACTTCTAAATTAAGAATATTCAGAACTACATTAATTGGAAGCTGTGGCTAAGCTGAGATTCTTTAACATTAATTTAGAGTAGTATATACTCATCATGTGAATAAAATATAATATTTAGTAGTACACGTATATAATAATACATACTCTATCTTGTTTACGTTACTGCTGGCTTTACTTTCACACAACCAACAAATCCCAAGCCATAGGCATAAAAGTATAAAATCACTAGCAACAGAAGTAATCCAAATGAACCGACCCAGAATATTTTAAAAATCTTACTGTTAGTAAGCAAAGTTAACTTATATTTTATATTAAAAGTTTACATACCTGATGATCCCCAAACGACATCCCAGGGGGAACTGATGGGCTGCTCCTCCCCTCTGGCCCCGCCTTCTTTGTCTGTGCCTTGAATCCCGATGCCAGCCACAGTGCTCACTGTCTCAGCTTCCAGGTCGATCTGCAGCGATCAATACATGCTTTATGTAATACATGCTCCTTTCTTTTGGTACATGAAGATTTTCAATAGAATACATAGCAATTATTTGCAACATAAATACTCTTTCTTAAAAAAAAGCTTTAAAAAGCTTTTTAAAAAAAACTTTAAAAAAAAAAAAAGCTTTAAAATTGCACTCTCCTCCTACCTCATCATGCTTCTACCAGAAGTGGTGTTGATCTCATCTTAAGTATGAACTGTGCTAAGGGTAAGTGCAGCTGGGACTCCCGTACATTGCTGGTGGACAAAGTGATAGTGGCATGAAGTATGTGGTAAAGCAAGCATGTAAAATGTTGACAACAGGCACTGTGTGTGTGTCTTTGCTGCGAAATTCTTTTAACTTTTTGTGTTAAAAATTGTCATGGTGAAATGTTGGGGGAAGGGTTTCAGGAGGTGAAACAAGAACCCCTTTTCCAGTAGAATGCACTGGCTTTCAGTTTATGCGTTAGAGGCAAGACAGTGTAGCAGAGCTAGGACTGCCTGCGTTCAAATCCCAGATCCTGGACTCACTAGCTGTGGGATCTTAAGAAAGTTACATAATGATCTGTGCCTCACTTTCCTGTAAAAGAATGAAAATCAGTCATTATGAAAATGAGTGGATGGATGATACCTCTATCGGTAATTAAGCTCTGTGTGTGTCAATTACCACCAAGCATAATTGAAATACATTTACAAAAGAAATATGAATGACCACAGGTCATTCTTCCATCTTCTTTTGAAAAATGTCTGTTCAAATCTTTGACCCATTTTTTTATTGGGTTGTCTTCACATTTTTTAATTGTAGGGACCTTTATATTTCATAGATACTAATCTCTTCAAAGGTATGTTTTGTGAAATTTTTCATAGCCCGTGGCTTGTTTTTCCACTTTTTTAACAGTGATTTTAATGATAAATTTAAATTTTGATAAATTAGAATTTATCTTTTTTTTTCTTTTATGGTTTTGTTTATGTCCTGTCTTTGGAAACCTTTGCCCACCTGCAAGTCATAATGATACTGTTTTTGTCTAAAAGCTTTAGGATTTCAGTGCTTAAATTTAGCTGTGTGATACATCTTGAATTTGTATACTGTGTGTGAGGTAGAGGTCATGTTTCTTCCCCCCACCCCCATATGGGTATCCAGTTGTTCAAGCACAATTTGCTAAAATGATTTTTCTTTCCCCCTTGGCAGATTTGATGCTTTTTGGAAAATCAGATAACTTTGTTATTTGGCATGACATTTCTTCTAGGTACTTCATTTTTTTCCTTATTGATCTATATATTCTTAAGAAAGTAACAGTCTTGATTAGTGTAATGTTACAGTAAATCTTGAAATCAAATGCTGTAAGTCTGTTCACTCTGTTTATCTTCAAGATTATCTTAGATGTAATAAATCCTTGACTTTGCATTTTCATGCATTTTGGAACCCACTTGCCATTTTCTATAAAAAAGCCTGATGGAGTTCTGACTGGGATTGCACTGAGTTTAAAGATCAATTTGGAGAGAGCTGATATCTTAATACTGAACCTTCTAATCCAATACTGAATTAATTTTTCTCAGCAATCTTTATAGTTTAAATTATACAAGTCTTATATGTATTTCATTAAATCTAAACTTACTCTAAATATTTTGTTTTTATTGCTACTATAACTAGAATTTTAAAATTTTCATTTCCAATTGACTATTAGTAGTTTATAAAAACACAGTTGATCTTTTTATATTGACTTTGCATTGTGCAACCTTCCTAAATTCCCTTATTAGTTCAAGTAGCTTTTCAATAGATTTCTTAGAATTTTCTACGTATATGACATGCCATTGGCAAATAAAGACAGTTCTTCCTTTGCAGCCTGTATACCTTTTATTCCTCTGTTGTCTTATTACAATGGCTAGTACTGCCAGTACAATGTTTAGTAAGCGTGGTGAGAGTGGGGATCCTTGCCTTATTCCCAACCTTAGAGGAAAAGCATTCAGTGTTTTGCATTAAGTGTAGCTATAATTGTAGATGCCCTTTATCATATTCATAACATCCAATTCCTTGCAAAGTTTGCTAATTGTTATCATGAATAGGTATTAAATGTTTTAAATTTTTCTGACTATATATAGTAATCATAGTTATTATCTTTGATTCCTTTACAATGGTGAATTACACTGATTTAGCTTAGCAATATGCTCTAGCATTATTTTTAGTGGCATCTCTAAAATCTCTTGAAATTATAAAGAATATTATTAATGTAATATTATCTATATTTTTACTGAACTCAAATCTGCAAAAATGCAATAGGCATCTAGGAATAGGCCCTTGAAATAATCCGGATTTAAGAAATATATCATAGAAATTGCCCTGGCTGGCATAGCTCAGTGGATTGAGCACGGGCTGGGAATCAAAGTGTCCCAGGTTCGATTCCCAGCCAGGGTACATTCCTGGGTTGCAGGCCAGAACCCCCAGCAACCGCACATGGATGTTTCTCTCTCTCTCTCTCTCCCCCCTCCCTTCCCTCTCTAAAAATAAATAAATAAAATCTTAAAAAAAAAAAAGAAATATATCATAGAAATTGATGTAATAATCAAAGAATTCCTCTTGCAAAAAGCCCCAGGTCCAGGTGATGTTACTGGAGCATTCTACTGAATGTTCAGAAACATTAATTACTATGCTAGACAAATTTTTCTAAAAGTAAAATGAAAAAAAGAAGAAAGAAAACTAGCTCATTTGATTAGATGTGACCTTGATTCCAAAACAGATCACAATAGTACAAGAAAATATAAGGCCATTTAATTAATATACATAAATTTTTATACTAAATATAATTTTAGATAATTAATTCCAACTTGACTTTTAAAAAATTTATCATTAGGTAAGGTTTACCTTAGGAATAAAATGGTGGTTTCACATATGAATCTCTATTAATATAATTCATCATATCAACAAACTGAGGTCAAAAAATTTACACAACTACTTCAATAAATGCAGAAAATTTATTTTATAAAATTATACAATAATCTTTAGTGACTAGGAATATAAAGTTTCTTTACTTCATGAATATTCTCCCCAAAGCTACAGAAAATATTAAACACTGCAGAAAATGCACACACACTCCCATCATGATTATGAGCATGACAAAACACCCACTGTCATTGCTAATAATTAAAAAACAACAAAGATTCAATCCAGCAATATAATAAAAAAAAGTATATAAATAAGAAGGGAAAATATAAAGCTGCCATTTGTTTCTTGCAGAAATGGATAAGCTGACCCTAAAATCCATAGGGAATTCATTATAAGGGACCCAGAATAGCCAGCCAATGTTGAACAAGAAGACTGTGGGAAGACATGCTTAAATGATTTCAAAACTTACTAAAAGTTACAGCAATCAAAGCAGTGTGGTCGAGATCAAGGGACTAGACTTGAAAGTCCAGAAATAAAACCATGGATGTATGACTAATTGATTTTCTGCAAGTCTGCCATGATTATTCAAGTGGAGAAAGAGCAGTCTCTTCAAAAAACGGCTCTGGGAGAACTGGATATCCACATGCAGGAGAATGAACTGGATCCATACCTCACACCACATACAACGATTACCTCGAAATGCATCAAAGACCTAACTGTAAGAGTCAGAACTATAAAACTCTTAGGAAGAAACATGAGTAAATTTCTGTGAACTTGAATCTGGCAATGGGTTTTACACGTGATACCAAAAGCATAAGCAATGAAAGAAAAAAACAGTAAGTTGGGGAATCACCAAAATTTAAACTTTTTGTGCATCAAAGACATGATTAAGGAAGTAACAAGGCAAACCACAGAATGTGAAAAAGTATTTGACAATTATATATTTGATAAGGGATTTGTAACTGGAATATATAAACAACTCTTACAATCCAATAATAAAAAACACAAATAACCCAATTTAAAAATTGGCAAAGAATCTGAATAGACACTTCTCCAAGGAGGACATGCAAGTGGTCCATAAGTAGAGGAGAAGATGCTCGACATCATCGCTCAGGGAAATGCATGTCAAAAGCACAAGCAACCCCTTCATTCCTAGTATAGGATGGCTAGCATTTAAAAAATGGACAATTTACAAGTAATGGTGAAGATATGGAGAGATTAGAACCCATCTATATTGTGAGTAGAAATGTAAAATTGTGTAACCACTGTGGAAAACAGTTTAGCAGTTTCCCAAAAAGTTAAAATAAAAATATAAAACATATGACTCAACAATCTGAGTACTTAAGTATCGACCCAAGAAAAATAAAAAAGTATGTCCACACAAATCTTGTACATGAATTATTTATTCATAATAGTAAAAAACAGAAAACAGCCTAAATGTTCTTCAACTGGCAAATAAACAAATACAATGAGACATATCCATACAATGGAATGCTAGTCAGCAATACAAAGGAATAAATTATAGGTGAACCTCAAAAATATTACGTAGAACGAAAGAAGCCAGACACAAAAGGCCATATGTTGTTATGACTCCATTTGTATGAAATGTTCAAGAGACTTTCTGTCTCTTTAAGGTTAGCGCCGTGGGTGGGAACGGGGATTAACTGTAATGGGAGTGAAGGTTCTTACTGGGAGCATGAAAATGTTCTAAAGATGATTTATGGTTATGATCGCTCAACTTGCTAAATTTACTAAAAATTCCTGACTTCTATACTTGAAATTTAATGTTATGTAAAATATATAATTTTTGGAAAAAAAAAGTACACAAAACACTGCATGTTTTACACAGTCATATAAACAAAAAGATGAATTACACACATCAGAATGGCTGCCTGCAGATGTGTTTGTGCAGAAAAAAATGGGAATGAGGAAGAAGAGGAATAAGTTAATAAATGAATTATTCTAAACAAGAGGCAGGTCAACATGGAAAAGTGAGCTGTAAATGTAAGCTTATGATCAATCCTCGTAAATGAGGTCTTAAAAAGTAAAATACAATAAATATTTTAAAAAGGGCAAGAAATAATAATTTCATTTCACTTCCAATTTTTGCAGAAACTGAACTAAGTCACATAATATAAAAATCACTTCAGGTAACCTAAATTTGTGATTATGCTAGTTAAAAAGTATTTGAAATGTGGTCAATACTTCAAAATCTGGTAAGGTCCACAGCAAGAGAAATAACATACAACTGAAAACAGACAAGTCCTCCCTCAGTGTTACAGGGTGAACATTCACTACTTCAATACCCTGGGAGAAACCTATGAGGCAATGATCAATTAAAGAAGCATACAACCCCCAAAAGATCATTATACATACTGACCTCTGAGGACTTTGTAAGAGCAGAAAACCACTTTTTCTCAAAGTACATACCATGAAAGCATTAGTCCTACGAGAAGTTCTACCTAAAACGTGATCCTTGGTCAATTAAGTTCAGAAACACCACTGCACACACATCCCCAGCCGAGTGTGTTCACAATACAGTATTAGCATACTACAGTCTCCGAGAAGACAGTCTCCAAGACTTTCAAAGAACTAAATGTGTTTTAATTAATAAATCCCAAAAAATCCTCTTTCCATGTAACACCTTTCATATTAAAAAAAATCTATACACTTTAGAAAATGCTTCGTTAAAAAGATGTTCTTTGCTCAGAAACTCATTCAGCTAAAGTATCTACTGAACACTCACTTTGGGCCAGGACCAGTGCTAGGTGCTATGGAGTTCAGGGGTCAGGAACACAGCTTTTGTGCTCTCATGGAGATTTACAGAACTGTGAATATTACGTATATAATACATGGTATCCTTGTTAAATGGGCAGAAATGTCAATAGAGAAACAGCAAGAAAAGCAAGGAAGTATCTGAAACAACATGTTTAGGCAGAATGGGTTAGATAAACTTACTTATTTTCAGAAAGGACACTTAAAGACCATTGGATGACGGTCAAGTGTTAAAATGCTCATCACGAAGGACTGTTTAACTACATACTTCTATAATGGATATGATGCAGTCCTATCATTCATGTGACTAATATGGAAAAAATAAGTTAAAAAAGGACTGCAGAAGGTTCTCTAGGAACACAAGATTCCACCATTTGCTTAAAAAAGGATTGTCTAGAGTCAAGTCTTTTTACTATAAGTTTATTTGCACACGAGTCCAAAATTTCTGAAAACACACAAATTTTAATAATGGTTGGTTATCTGTGGGGTGCTGGAATGAATGATCAGGGACTTTTTACCTTTATGTGTTAATTCACCTTTTAAAAACAAGATCACATATTACTTTGATCACAGGATAGAACAAATTTTAATTGATAAGTATCCGTAGGCAAAGCAAAAGAACTGAAGGAAGGCAGGGAATGGTATGATTTTTTTTTCTCTCAGTTTTAGAAAATTTAACTAAAAAGGACAAATCACCATTTTATAAATAGTGGTTTGGAAAAAATCACAAAATGAGGAGCTTTTGGGTAATTAGGCACATGACTCTGAAAACAAGGACCATAAAAAGAGACTTGATTGAGTTTCTTCTCTGAGACCACTCCAGGCTGACACACAGCAAAACACGACACCCAAGAATGATCTAAACCCAGTGCCTCTGAAAACTGCTGAACGAGGAAGATCTGAGGTATGTGAGCATCACCTCCTCACATTAAATATTAATGTAGCAACAAGCATCAGTCTTTCTGATTAGAAGTACTAAAACTTTATTTAAAATGGAAAATTACCTTTCTTATAAGGTGGTTTTCTGTATCTGCCACATAGATGATATTGTTCCTTATGGCTACGCCCTGTGGTGAATTAAAAGTTGACTCTGAAAATATTCCATCTTTTCTTCCAGGATTGGGTCCTAAAAGATAAACCGTAAGATAAAATTTTTCTACTTAATAAAGCCCCCAAAATAAAATCTGTATGTAAAGCTGGGATTTCAATGTAAACAACGTGACGTTCTACATGAATGAACACTAAAATGCTCCCGAGACTCCTGTCTCCCCCAGAGCAACGACGCTGCTGCTGGCAGGGCTGCCTGGGCAGTGCTACCAGCGCCCCCAACCGACCAGCACGCATCAGGAGAAAACCCTCTCAGAAGCATCTTCTTACCCCTTACCTAGACCAGAGAATTAAATATAATTTTAATCTGTTAGCATCTAGATGAACAGTATTTACCAATTTGGGAAGACATGCTCATTTGATAATGCCATCGCCCTTGAACAACACGGGTTTGAACTGGGGGGTCCATGTATATACATGGATTTTTTTCATTTATTTTAAATTTAAAGATCTAATTGGCTTTTTTGAATGATTCATGAATCAGGCAGCATTCCCATCTAATAAATAGAAAGGAGTTCCCTGTGTAAATGTTTTTCAATAAATACTGTAAATGTATTTTCCTTATGACTTTCTTAGTAACATATTTCTCTAGTTTACTTTGTTGTAAGAACATGGTATATAACACATAATATACAAAACACGTGTTCATTGATTGTTTATGTTATTAGTAAGGCTTTTGGTGGGGAAGTCAAAAGTTGCATGTGAATTTTCTCCCGCACGGATGGTTGCCACCCCCAGCCTCACATTGTGGAAGGCTCAACTGTACAATGATCAATTTTCCTTATAGAAAAATACACATACCCATAAAATGTCACAAATAACTCAAGGGGTACCTAGGACCTCAGGTCCACTCAAGCATTTCTTAATAGGCCATGAACCCTAGGTTAGGAATCCTTCATTCACTACTTCACTTTGCCACAAATAGCATCTCAAAAACACTGTGCAAGCCAGAGTGATTCTGGTCTAATGGCCTATTTTTCAGCCTTTGCAATACACGTGGAGTTTCAAGAGCATAATGAAATACAATTGTTATTTCTTTGACCAGAGGACAAGCCATTCAAAGCCTCTAGATCAGCATTTCCAAACTATGCTTTGCAGAACTCCCTTGTCTGCAAGATATTAGTTAAGAGAGGCAGTATAGTGTATTGGATAGGAACATGTAAATTCAAAAGCCCAACAGACTTGGTTTAAATCCCAGCTCTACATCTTCCAGGCTGATGACTTGGGAACGTTCTTTGTGCCTCAGTTTATCTTCTGTAAAATGGAACTGGTAATATTCCTAACTCACAGCACTGGAAGGTCTAAATAAATTAACACAGGTAAAGTGCTTAGAATAATGCCAGACATACATGTATTACTAATATTACCAATGTTATTATTACTATTATTATTACTATTACTAATAGTTTTACTATTATTGTTATTAATAATACTATTATTGTTGGTGGTGAGAGTTCTCTCATGGGAAAAAAGGGACAGAACTATGGTCACTTAAAATTCAAAGATACTGTGTACTGCTACTCATGAAGTACATTAGCAGAGTAAAGGACACAATACGTGCAGTGAAACCACCAACAAAAACCTGTTAAATCACATCGACCAGTGTTTCCTGAGTATATTTGACCACAGAACTCTTTTTTAAAAATTCTAGAATAACTATGTATTTATTACAAGATAAGAGCATTCCTAAAAATATATTTGGGAAAGCTAGCTTGCTGCTAGTTATCTGTTTAACAAAAAAGAATATTTGCCCTGCTGGTGTGATTCAGTTGGTTGGGGCACTGTCATTTTAACCGAAAGGTCACAGGTTCGATTCCTGGTCAGGGCACGTGCCTAGGTTGTGGGTTAGGTCACTAGCCGGGGCATATAGGAGAGGCAACCAAATGATGTTTCTCCCCTTCCCTTCCTCTCTAAAATCAATAATCATGTTGTCAAGTGAGGGAAAATATAGTATCTGACCCACAAAATAACAGAAATTATCTTTCTGTTTAAAAAAATTTGCATACACTATTTTGAAAATTATAGAATCTATTAAAAACTCTTGTAACCATTTAAATTCAACCTGCTACAATAGATACTTTTTGAGTAACAATTCTCCTAACTGCATGTCATAAACCAAAATACTAAATTGCTACACAAAATAAACAACATAAAACACAGGTACTCTAACTAAAGCAATGACCAAGAAACAAAAAATTCAAGAGCTAAGGGAATAACTTGGTGTACAGAGTAACACCACCCTCAGGACTGCCGAGATGAATCACGTTTCTCTTTAATATGTTAATAATAAATTAAGAATTATTAAGATTTTATTAATTACGCAGATGTAAGTAAGAGCTCTTTTCAGATCTATGACCAGGGAGATGTGGAACTAAATGGTCTATGCTTGAATGATACTTATATTTTGCAACACTCTAAGTAAATGATCCAGAAGCATGCTTACAATCTTATGGAAGGAAAGAAAAGTAAAATTATATACAAATCCTAGGTTATGTATTTTACAATCTAAGTCTGAAGTTCCTAGGGTACTGTCCTGGTCTTAAAACAATAAAAATATTGCTATATTTTGGTGGAAAGTTAAATACAATACTCCCATTTAAAATGTCCAAAATTCAAAATGTATATAGAGTATAGAGTAGATCCTCAAATAATGTTCAGCACTGTTTTATTATAACGCTGATGACACTCTATAGGAACTTAATTGAACTCTTCTTTATATCCATTAGCCTCTGTAAAATTTGTTCTGTTCTATGTCGTTTCATGTGAAGTTGCAGAACCTTTTGATGATGTTAAATGAGGACTTACTATGATACTTTCATAAGATATAAGAAGTATGGTAGTTTCTTAAAAACAAGATATACAAATATACTTTCAAAAGTATTGATTTAAAGACTTCATTCTTTTGACATGAATAGGGCATTATAGGTATCTTTGTTTTCTGAGGGAGAAGAGGTTAATTCAGAAACCACACATTAATTACCAATATAATTTCATGAAGTTAAAAGTCAATGCATACTGCCCTTCTATGATTAGTTCTTGTTTATAAATTTCGATTTTAATACATTTCCTTGAACTGTTTCATTAA
The DNA here is from genome assembly GCF_019186645.2 of Phyllostomus hastatus. NCBI lineage: Eukaryota > Metazoa > Chordata > Mammalia > Chiroptera > Phyllostomidae > Phyllostomus > Phyllostomus hastatus. Next base: position 23,186,115 of record NW_025334004.1, on the reverse strand, counting down.
AAATACATTACATATCATAATTAGAAACAAACTTTACCTCCAATGCTGTACTGAATTTGTCCATTCTCCCAGACGACCAAAATTCTATGATGTCCAGTGTCTGCTATTACCAGTCTCTTAGAAACGTGGTCTACTGTGACTTTGCCAGGGAACAGCAGTGGCGAGGGTGGCAAAGTGTCTTTATAGAGCTTTATTCCAATTTTGTTATCTCTGATCTGTCCCCTGTCTTTGTAATACTTTAAAGCTATTGAAGTATACAAAAATAATTTATCTTTGTGTCCCTCCCCAATCAAAGAAAACAACATGTTCCCACGGGGCCCAAGTATGAGCAGAGTGGGCCAGCAGGACACCTCTAGTTCTTGCCACAGGCTGGCATCCGCGTCATTGACCACGGGGTGGGTGATGTCATATCGAAGGACAGCACTCCTGATGTTATCCAGGACTTTTTCATTTGGGAACTTAGCTGAGTGAACACCAACGATCAGAAGACCATCTAAATGAAAGAAATCACAAGTTAAATATTACGAAGTATTAAAGTCTGAATAGCATCACCCACACATTAGCTGTTCGGTCATTAATAAATGTAAACAGTCCAGAGATAAAAAGATAAAAGGAAGAATTAAATTAGTGTCTCCAACACGTGTGTAGAAATTAATATTTAAATCTCAGGACAACCTTAGTAATGACAGAAAAACATCTGATCAAAGTCATGTGGCTATTTCAGAGTTAAAACCCTCTGTGTCCTTATTCTAGACAAAGCTTTAAAAAACACACTATTTTTTATATGAAGATGTTGAAGTTTTGTTAACTTCTCTCCCAGCTGTTGTAAGCCTCTTTGAAACTACAAAGCAGAAAAAATGCTTTTTGTTGGTATTTACTGTCACGTTATCCTAAATTTTTCTGACCTATGTTATAGGTTAACAATGACACGAGCAAGATATTTCCGTAATATAAGGTCTTTAATTTATTTAAAATTCCTATTATTTTTAGTACAAACCTTACTGTAGTATAAACCTTAAAATTCTTATTATGTAATTTTTAGTACAAACCTTATTGTAGATAGCAAAACTGCTAAAAACTAGTAACAGTATATTTCTTTTATTTACTCACTACAGTCGTATGTCAAGAAGACAGTATGGGGGGAAAAGAAATGTTAAACTGAATTCAGGGAAGAAAATCAGTACCGACTACCAAGGTAGCAGAGGTAGTAACCTCCGTAAATTACAATTTCCCAACACGCCCATCAAAGCTACACAAACCAGAATGAAAAGAAATAAAAAACACACAAACTGGGATGTGTCATCATTCCCTAACAGCTCACCCTTCCATTTACAACTATTAACTCCAAACCAAACTCCACACACGTACCCATACCCCACCCAAGGACTGAAAAAAGTGAACAAAAGCATGTAGACTGTTAGAAATTTGGAAAAGCAAACCACCTGAGGGTGTTCCCAGTTTTATTTTGTTTGCTTCCCTTTTCGTGGCTTCAAACTGAGGTTCTGATGCAACCCATGTGGCTAGAACTCCAATAGCAACCCCGCCACCTTTCTGGCCCAAAGAGCAGGGAGAGGATGGGAGAAACCCCGAGGCAAAGAGAGCTAGAGAAGGTGCTTCCCTGTTTCAGAGCATGATTACTCAAACAAGTCTCGGCTTAACTCCTAAACTACTCATGTGTGAGACAAACACAAAACATATAGCAAATGCTTGGAGAACGAGAATGGAATTACTAGTTTGATGAAAGGAGAAAGAGAGATGATGAAAGACGACAAAAAAACCCCCCTTACCATTTGAACTAACAGGTTTGAATATCTACTAACACAAACCTATCAATGTATTCCCCAGAGGTTCAGACAAAACGCAGAGCCTGAATATCATAACATTTCAAGGTCCAGGATACAAAGCAAAATTACCTGACACTCAAAGAACAAGGTAATATTACCTGCTGCACAAGAAAAAAAATACAACTGACAGATACTGACACCAAAATGAGGCAGATTATTTCAGACCGTACACCAAGTCTTTGAAGGAGCTATACCTGTACTCCACGAGGTAAATAAACATACTCTTGAAAAGATAAAATGTAAACAGAAACAGGAACTGAAAAAAAAAGAACTAACTACATAAAAACGTTAGAACCGAAAAATACCATCTTTGAAATAAATTCACTGAATGAACTCAAAGGCAAAAAAGGATCCCACGCCACGATCAGACGGGGTTTATACAAGAGCTGCGAGGGTGGCTCAACAGCTGCAAACCCGTGGGATACGCCACACTAACGAATTAAAGGGTGAAAAGCACAGGGGCATCTCAATAGATGCGGGAAAAGGATCTGATTAAGACTCAACATACATTTATTTAAAAAACTCTCAACATAATGGGTAGAGAAGAAAATTATCTCCACACAGTGAAGGCCATATATGATAAACCCACAGTTAATATCAAACAAAACAGTGAAAAACTGAAAGCTTTTCCTCTAAGATCAGGAGCAAGACAAGGATGGCCACTCTCATCACTCTTATTTAACACAGTATTGAAGTCCTAGCTAGAGCAACCAGCAAAGAAATAAAAAGCATTCAGATTGGAAAGAAGTAAAGCTGTCAGTATTTGCAGATGACATAACTTTATATATAGAGACCCTAAATACTCCACCCCAAATTATTAGAAATAATAAATAAATACAGTAAAGTTGCAGGGTATTGGGTTGGTCAAAGAGTCCCTCCCTCCCCCCATAAAATAGAACACAATTTTCATTTCACCAAGAACTTATCTGATTTGGATAGTTTGATTATGTCAGCTATCTCCCGCATGTTAGAACATTGATTGTTCTCAATGTCTGGATTTTATCACTATCAATTGTAACTGGTCTACCGGACCGTGAAGCATCATCCAGCACGAAATCTCTAGCACAAAACTGCACAAACCACTTTTGACCCTTTGGATCACTCACAGCACCTTCTCCATACGCTGCACAAAACTTTGTGTTCCAATTGCCTTTTACCTTTCCTGAAATAATAAAGCATAATATGCCAAAAATGTTGCATATTTCCTTCCAGCTTCAATATTAAAGTGGCTACAAGGAAATTCACCAATTTTGATAAGCCTTTTTAAATGCACGCTGATAACACAATCTAAGAAAGTTTTTTCAAATGAAGTTAAACACAACTGAAAGCTACTAGAGCCATCTGGGAAAAACCAAACGAACTTTCTGGCTCACCCAATACAAAATCAATTTACAAAACTCGCTGCATTTCTATACACTAATAACAAAAAAAACAGAAGAGAAATTAAGAAAAAAATCCCATTTATGATTGCAACAAAACATATGACTAGGAATAAATTTAACTGAGGATGTGAAAGATGTGTACACTGAAAACTGTAAGACATTGATGAAAGAGACTGAAGAAATGGGAGGATAGTCTATCCTCACAAACTGGAAGAAACAGCATTGTTAAAATGGCCACATTACCTAAAGCAATCTGTAGATGCTATGCAATCCCTATTAATAGCCTAATAATGTTTTTCACAGATATAGAACAAAAATATCCTAAAACTTTTATGGAACTACAAAAGACCCTAAGTAGTCAAAGCAACCCTGAGAAAAAAAGAACAAAGCCGGAGGCATCACACTTACTGACTTCAAACCCTACTACAAAGGTAGAGTAATCAAAACTACATGGTTCTAGTAGAAAAACAGACATACAGAGCAATGAAATCAAAGAGAGAGTCCAGAAATAAACCCCACATATATGGTCAATTCATTTACGACAAAGAAGCCAAGAATTTACAATGAGGAAAGGATAGTCTCTTCAATAAATGGTGATGGGTTTGAACTGGACAGCCACATGCCAAAGAATGCAGCTGGACCACTATCTTACACTACATGCAAAAAATAACCTAAACACTGGAACATAAAACCTGAAACCATAAAACTTCTTGAAGAAACCACAGGCAGTAGGCTCCCTGGCATCAGTCTTGGTGATGATTTTGGTGGGGGGGGAGGGCGGGGCGGGATTTGACACCAAAAGCAAAGGCAATAAAGGCAAAAATAAATAAGACTACATCAAACTGAAAAGCTTCTGCACAGCAAAGGAAACTACCAACACAATGAAAAGGCAACCTACCAATGGGAAGAAATATTTTCAAATCACACATCCTATAAGGGGTTAATATCCAAAATATATAAAGAACTCATCAATCTCAACAACAACAAAAATCAAATAACCTGATTAAAAAACGGGCAGAGGACCCGAATAGACATATTCCCAAAGACATACAGATGGCCAATGGGCACAAGAAAAGATATTCAGCAAACCTACTTAATCAGGGAAATGCAAATCAAAACCACAATCAGGTATCACCTCACACCTGTCAGAATGGCTATTACCAAGACACAAGAAACGGGCAGTGTTAGAGAGGATGCGGAGAAAAGGGGACCCTTGTACGCTGTTGGTGGGAATGTAAATTGGTGCAGGAGCTATGGAAAACAGTATGGACAGCCTCAACATTTTAAGAACAGAACTACCATAAGATGCAGCTATTCCGTTTCTGGATATTTATCCAGAATACAAAAGACACTAATACAAAATACAAAGAATACAAAAACACTAATTCATACAGATATATGCATCCCCGTGTTTACAGCAGCATTATTTACAAACAACCTAGGTGTCTACTGAGAGATGAGTGGATAGAAAAGATGTGCTGTGATACACACACACACATACAGCGGAATACCACCTGCCATAAAGAAGGTGAAATCCTGACACTTGTGACAGCATGAATAAACCCCGAGAGTATTACACTCAGTGAACTAAGTCAGACGGAAAAAGAGAAACTGCATGATTTCACTCGTGTGTGGAATAAAGAAATAAAAACAAAACAAATAGACAAACAAAATGAAAACAAACTTATAGAGGCAGGCCACAGACGGGAAGGAGAATGGAAAAAGGGTAAAAACGGGAAAGGGACTCAACTGTATGATCATGGATGGTAACTAGACCTCTGGTGGTGAGCATGTGGTACATACACACGTCAATTCACAATGCTGTACACTTGAAATTTATGCACCAGTGTAGCTCAATAAAAAATAAATTTGTAAAAAATGGGGGACATGAGTACCATCCTCATTTAATATTTGAGTTTAACGTTGATAATTCATGGTACATCCTTAGCATACTACCTGGCACAATAATAAGCCAAGTATATATACTGTATTACTATTTGCTTTTCTTTTTTCAAGTAAATTATGTTACTTAGCAAAAAAGGAAGGAGAGGGGATAGGAGAAGAGGGAGGGGAGGGAAAAACACACCAGGCTCCGGTGCGGTTCACACGCCTCACAGACATTCTGCAGGCTCACCTTATGGTGGTGAGGTGGTAGCACAGGACCCACAGCTGTACCAGCTCCTGCCAAACCCCCTTAGCGTCTGTCTCTAAATCCTAGGACAGGTGAGTGTTTAGCTCCATGAAGAAGGGCACCTGCTGGGCACCTCATATTTAAGTTAGAGACTTGCATGGGTCCCGTTCATGCTTGCAGGCTGCAGGCGGCCCTTGCTCTCCCTCCCCCACTACTACTTCGTATTCACCTTTCCTTTTCAGTTGCCTGACCCGCTGACTGCAAGCTGAGGCACTAAGACATAGAACAGTCACACGTAGGCCAGATAACCAGTTCCCACAATTACATAAAGATCAAGTGCCTGTGATAAATCCTTCATTATTTCTCATTACTTCTAATATTTCTGCTTCTCTGAGCATACCCTAACTGACAGACCAAACCTCGACGTCCTCATTCTGGTCGTTGCTCTACAAATAAAAGTATGAAATCGTCCTCCATTTGGCAGCTTCCTTGGTCACCCCCGGTTGCGAGAAGCTCTCCCTCACGCAGAGTCACCAGAGAGCAGATTCGCGTGTGCAGTGTTCTCTAAGTTCCTGGACATTCAAAGTTTTCCTATAACCCTAACTGATTCTTAAAAGACAGCCGTTTGAATATATTATCCTTGGTTTGTAATTTCACTACTTAAGATTCTTGAAAATACTGCTCTACTGTTTGTTGCCTTCCTTTGTATATTTGTGAAAAGTCTGTCCAGGATAATTTACGTGCCTTTAAAAGTCTTTTTTTCCTGGAGGTTCGGATGATTTTTTAAAAACAACTTTAAAGTGTAATATTTTTACTACGACATCTCTTGGGATGTTCTAGGTCAACGTTCCCTGGCATCTGGTAGCACCTTTCAATATCTAGATTCAAGGCGTCTTTTATTTCTAGAATGTTTTCTTGGATTCTAGTTTTAGATATGAGCTCCAGCCAGTTGTTTTGATTTCAGTCTTCAGCCTCCAAGTGGTCTTATGTCGGGCCTCTGCTGCTGCTTTCCAATTCAATCGTTTCCTAGCTCTTTTTACTTCTTTCTTCAGCTCGTTTTTATTCCCTCAGTTTCTCCCCCACCGCTTTACTTCGATGCTCCTGATTCCATTTTCATATGAATTTACTGTCCCTTAGGCACCTTGTAATTGAGTTTTCATTTCTAATATAATTCTGACCTTTTTCTTCTATTCCCTTTCTGAGTTCAAGCAACACAGTTCTCCCTTTTCCTTTTTCCCCTTTTTGGTCTATTTCTGTTCTTGGTTTTTGAATTTTTGATTCAAGTTGTTTTTACATTATTCCTAAACAGATACGTAATTCAACTGAAAAATTGTGTTACAGTTTTTGCCAACTTCATGATTTTTTTAAGTGAGAATTTTCATCAGCATTTCAACTTTGAGTCCTATTTTCAGCTTTTTACAGTTTTACATGGATGTGATATTTTTAATATTCCCATTCGTTTTATGGGCAGGGCTCTCAGTTTGAGAGTGCCCCCTTCTGACAGTCCCTTGTGCTGTGCAGCTTCATCTTGGACGGCCCTGGTGGAAGGACAGGCCGCTGTGTATTCTTCCTCAGTTTCTGTAGGATCCTCAAGTTTTCACTCTTACTGTCCTTTATCTCTTCAGTAGACTATTCCGAGAGAAACCACACACCTGTACATCTGATTCTCTCCCAGAAGCAATGGTTCCCGGAGACTCCTGCTCCTGTTCCCACACTTTTCCAAGAGCTGGGGCTATGATCTGGTATACAAACCTGAGTTCAGTTTTGCACTTACTATTGGGGTTTCTCTCTCTGAAGGTACTCTGTGCTTCTTCGCCTAAGAACTCTAATCCACTTTTTTCCTGGCTCTTTTAAGCCTTTCCCTCCCTGTTCTCAGTACCTGCAGGCTAGCAGCAGGAGGACCTTTACTGAAATTCAGTTTATTCCCCAACTTACAGGTAATTTAAAGGCCACGATATTCTCTGTCTCCTAATATTGCTGAATGTAGGATCAAGTGCTGCTTTATTTACTTTCCTTGTTATATTTGGAGAGGAGCAGCAAACAATTAAAAAGAGCCAAAATCAGATGGCCACTGTTTTCCTCCAAACCCAGGTAAATTCTTGTTTTTAGCATCAGGCTTACTGAAATGTAATTTTCTTAAATTTTATCCTTTAACACTCTGTTAATTTCTTAAGCAAATATAACTAAATCCTAAAACCAGCCTTCTACTTAATGGAAAAAAATGAGAAGATAAATCAATTACAGGCATAAGAACTGGAAAATTTCTTTGCAGATACCATAGTATGATTGGGAAACCCCACAGAATCAATTATAAAACTACAGCATATAATAAACCGTACTGGAAGTAGCAGAATATAAAATTAACACGTGAAAATCAATGGCCTTTACACACCTATACAATAACCAGTTGGGGAATATAATGGTTGACAAAACCCCATTTACAATTAACAGCCATAAACACACAAAAAGATGTCTGACCCCACTCTAAAATGCAATGGAAAACTACACCAAGATACCATTCATCTCACTTTCAATCAGTAAAAATTAAAAATGTGCACATTCATACATTGCTAGCAGGAAGCCAAACTGGGTCACTCTCTTGGTGTAGAATTTGGCAATATCGAACACAACTTTAAATGCATTTCACTTTGACCCAGCAAACCCACTGCTAGGAATTTACCCTTAAGATATACCACCAGCAACACAATAATAGATCCACTAGATTATCCACTGTTTGTAACTACTGAACATTGGACACAACCTAGGAGCCAACACATACACTGGATAGGAGAGGGGCTGCATAAATGACGTTACACATACACTCGCAGTGAAGAACTGTGCAGCTACTAAAAACCATCAGGAAGTTTTCTACATGGAGGGACTGCCGGGATTTTTATACACTTTGCTTTTTTTAAGCTGTTACATGAAAAAAGCAATGTACACAAATATGTGTATAGTAAGTCACCTCTTGTGTAAAAAAAAAAAAATAGAATCGATGGGAAGAGAGGTGTAACTATCCTCGAGGGCACACATGATCTTCTCGCAGGGGTGTCCAACCTGCGGCCCGGGATGGCTACGAATGTGGCCCTACACAAAATTGTAAATTTATGTAAAACACCATGAGGATCTGCTTTGTGATCACGTGTCTCAATGTATTTAATGTGTGGCCCAGAGACACCAAAAGGTTGGACACACCTGTTAAAGGACAGTCCCTGCCTTGCTTCCTCCCACCTTCAGGTAATTTTCCTTACTTTCCCTCCTTAATTCCAAATGTATAAAAGAAACGGCAAAGCTGTCATTCTCTGGAACATCTGAGATCTTGTTTCATGCGTGTCATCGGTTTAGCTCCAATAAACTCATGAAATGCCCTGCAGGTTCGACATTCTTATGTCAACAACGTGAACTACCTCATATTGCCTAACTAGAACATCTATATTGATCTGCAGGCAAGGACAACTGCCAAAGAACGACGCCTCCCATTTTTTTCAGTGCCAAGAACCTTAAAGTGAGAATACAGAGATTTTTCTTAAAATATTTTGCTTGTTCTGTTAATCATACAGAATAACTGTAGGAAGAACTTAACCCGTGTGTCTTTTCCCTGTGCCAACTCTGCTTTATCCTTTTGCTATAGTAAGCTACAGTTGTCAGCACGGCTACGTGTTTCATCCTGTGAGTCCTGCTAAAGAATCACTGAACCCCGTGGTGGTTGTAGGAACCCTGACACAGAATGAAGTTCTATACTGGCTGCTTAAAAGGTTTAGTTTCACTATAAAATTAAGAATGCATTTTTCTCATTTTTAATAAAGTATGAAACAGAAAAAGAGGATATGCTCATAATCAGAATACCAGCATTTATTCAGTAGTATTATGGCATTTAGGTTTTTAAAAGTTTAATTTAATTACATGTTAACACACACCTAGCAATCACATTTCAAAATATACTAAGTTTTCCTAATAGTTGTTTTCTTATAAAACAAGAATGCCTTTCCTTACATAATAGCCATTGTGCTAAAATTGGGTATTATATAATAACACACCATTAATGTATCTAGTATAAAAAGGTAGAAGAAAAATTTAGAAACTCTCGAGTAGAAAAGAAAAAAAACCCCACCAAAGTACCTGTCAGTGTAATATGTGAACTGAACTGTTAAGAATTAATAACCTCAGAGCACAGCTACATTAAAAAAATATATATTTAGTTACTTTAGAGAGAGGGGAGGAGAGGGTGAAAGAAAGGCAGAGAAACATCTAGTGAGAGAGAAGGATCGACTGGTTGCCTCTCAGTTGCACCATGACCAGGGACTGGCTGCAACCCAGGCATGTTGCCCTGAGCAGGAACTGACCTGGTGGTAACCTTCTACTTCGCAGGCGGGTGCCCGACCAACTAAGCCTTGCTGGCCATGGCCATACCTACATTCTTAAACCGTGTTTGAAGAGCAGAACCATTCACGACTATTAAGTACAGTATCTGTTTACTTTTTGCTTTAGACTCTTTAGCATTATAATTTCCCCTGTGCTACTGTAAAAGTGATGCTGGTCCCCATAATAAACCTGACTTTAAAAGCTGTTTTACGGAGGAAGGAAACTGGTTGGACCTCTCTCAAGGTGTTTGAATTAATAAGGACTTCCTCACAAAGCTGAGCAATTCTGGCTTACTGATAAAAATGAACTGAATATTCTATGAATTTAAAATAGGCTGCTGCATGTCCCTTTCAAGAACTATTAGCATTGTTGCAAATACGTTCAGAAACACAGCAGATAGCAGTGAGGTAAGACACCTGGCTGCAAGAAAGCAAATGAAGTTAGCGACACCTCACTGACCCCTGATGTAATAATCTCTGGGAATGCCTGCTTTTGTGACTATGAATTGAACTGATCTTCTGAGCAATATAAAAATCTTTTATTTTTAAGTTATCAGCATTTTCAAATAGTAGCATATCACTGAAATCATGTTTCTTTGACATTTATAATGTTGAGAACATTTACAGACTATTTTTCTTTTCAGAAGTGTGTGTAAAAATAGTTTTTTGGCTCTTAGACTTGGTTACAATGTGCTGTAAAAATGATGTTCCCAGTGAAGTGGTAAGGGTCTACAAAGATCCATTCCACCACGTCACTGAACGTGTTCCAGGTACGGGGTTAACCAAGAAAGTTAACCGCATCTGGTCCTTAAGGGGTATCTTAAGTGTGGAAATAGTTAACCCTGGGTTTCTTAACCCAGACTGTTGTGTCTCTCTAAAACTCAAATTTTATTATGAGATCCTTCTGTTAAACAAAAACCAAACAAACTGAAAACCTTTAATATCTCTGTATCTTCAATGAAAGGACAAGTCCAGACCGTTAAGAACGTTATGCAAAGCCCTTCACAACGCGGTCCAAACCTGACCCACCTCCCACCTTTCCCAGGAGCCCCCAGGAAACCTGCTCTTCCGGGCCCTCCTGCTGCTCTGCCCAGCGCTCCCTCCACCGGCAGTGTCTCTCCTGCCCCCTTCCCATTCTCAGCTGCACTGCTGCTCCTTTTCCCAGTTCCGTCTTAATTGTCTCTTTCTCTGAGAAATCTTTTCCAGTGCTTCTAGGCAAACAGTTACCCCTTTCCTCAGGTTCCATAATGCTTCTCATTCAACTTTGATACATCTTTCCCCAGCAGTTAGCAGAGTACCTTACACGTAATACATGTTCAGTAAATGTATTTATTGACGTGGACTTAATGAAGACATACAGGCATTCAAAACCTAACAGGAGAGATACTCATTTCTAAAATCAATACAGATGAATTTTTCAAAACATGATTTAGCTACTGGGAATGTCTGAGTTCTTGATCAATCTCATTGTTCAACAATTTCAAGATACAACCTATTACAACTGAAAAGCCACCGAAGCTTCACTAGCACTGAAGATTTTATCTATCGCTCCCTTTAAGTTTCAAGACATCCTTCATCTGGTGCATGTACATTCTACTCTCGTCTTTACTCACAAGATCAGTGGCCCTCCTTTTTATCTGAGAGTAGAGCTTCAATTAATGTCAACCTGATTAATCAAAAGCTTTAGTTTCATTTACCCCCCTATTATGCTCTCTTTTAGGATGAGGTAAACAAGAAAAAAATCTGGAAAAATTTCAAACCTCTAAGCAAATACTAAGTATAACGTCTTACATCTCCAGAATCTGCAATACAACAGAAAGATTTCCCAGTGTGCTTTAGAAGACATTTTTCATAAGCAGGTCAAAGAAAAACTGTATTATAATATTCTGTATTCCACTGTTATTCATGTCATTTGAAATTAAAGAAAGAATAAACACATTTCCAATTAAGAACTTTAAAGCTGCCCTGGCTGGTATGGCTCAGTTGGCTGGGTGTCGTCTAGCAAACCACAAGGCTGCAGGTTCGATTCTTGGTCAGGGCACAGGCCTGCGTTGTGGGTTCCGTCCCAGTCAGGGTGCACAGGAAAGGTAGCCCGTCAATGTTTCTCTCACGTCATGTTTTACTTCCTTTTGTGCCTCCCTCCCTTCCCCTCTCTAAATCAATAAGCATGTCCTCAGATGAGAATTTAAGGAAAGAAAAAAAAGTGTGCCTTTGTTCACTGGTTGTGGGGGGAGTGGGGTAAAAAAAACCTTTAATCCTTTATATCACAGTTCTCGAGAATAGTATAAAGTCAGAGTCACACATTTAATTTTTTCATAGAACAACTTCAGGTAAATCTAGATATAAAAAATGACCATTAAAAAATACTTGATCATAAAAAAGTACCTTATGTCCTATCATTAGAGGAAAATATACTAAATACACGAAATGCTGGTTCCAGTATCACTACGCTTAACTCTTATTAAAAAGGTACATGAGTCCTTAATTCATAGATTAGACATTACTTTCAGAATGACTGAAGTCTTGCCAAGTGTTCATTCTCCCATGCACAAATGAGTCAGCTACTCTTCCAGGGCCTATGCCATGACCGTCTGTTAGCAACCCGTTGAGGGGCAGTTACCTTTATCAGAGTAGGTGTGTTCTAAGGCATGGAGATCAGGCAGGAGGTGAATACAGTTTATGCAGCAGTAGGTGAAGAAATCAAGGACAACCACTTTTCCACAGAGATCCTTGTAGACAGAAATAGGCCCTTCTGTGTTCAGCCATTCTAACCCTGAAACGTACACAAAACAAATGATCATAATTAAAGAAAAAGACAATATATCTAAAACTTTCCACCAAAATATGAACCACTTATTCCTAAGGAGAGAATGGGGGAGGGAGACGCTGGGGAATAAGATGGGAAAGAGGCTCCATTGAGGCAGTCTACATATATAGCAAGGAAAAGCTACCAAATTCTTTCAGAAATAGTATGATAGCCTGTGTGTGCAAGAAAATAAGATCAAAACATTTAGGTAAGGACAACAGGAAATACCAAATAATAAGAGGGCCTAAGCACACAATTAGGTACAAATAGGCTACTGAAAATGAAAGTCAACCCTATGAACAGCAAGACATGACTAAATACAAAAATGAACAAAGTGTTCAAATAAAAGGATAAACACACAAAATGCTTAAACCAATTTCACAGGAGCAGAAATGCTCTAGATCTGAATGAGACCTTAAATACAAAATATTTTAAATGCAAAGTTAAACCTCACTGTTATTACAGATTTCAAGGAAGCAACATTAATACTGACGAAGAGTGTGTTCCCTTCACTCCAGATTTTTTTTAAAAATCTCATTAATTGGTACTTTTGCAAAGCAGAATTTATAATTACTTGACCATTATTTACAGTTTTAACTATGTCCTATGAAGACAGATTTTGTTAAATGAACATTAAAAGTACAGCATCTTCGTGTAACTAACTTATGAAAACAAAGATAATGAGTTTATTGGTTATAAATAAATAAATAAATGCTGCTCCTAAAACTATTAATTGTACCTTTTTTAAAGTACAGTTGACACACAATATTTAATTATACCTTAAAGCAGGTATTTGGAAATATTTTACAGAAACTGAAAGCTAGAATTCGGGAGAACAAGTGCCCAGTAACAGCTAATGACTAATAACAGTGACTGGAGTTACTCAATTATAACAAAATTCTAAAAAAAGAAAAACCAAACTGCAAATCAAATTACTATTTTTTGCCCATCACTCCAACCTAGAGAGGTTTTAAGGTACAGCGAAATCTTAATTATCCATTTTAATAAGGTGTTAACTGTATGCCAGATCAACTGACCATATAAAACTTAAGTCATGTGTATTTTACATCCTAGTTGCAAATATTTATGAATCTATCTTTTAAATGTATTTTCTGTAAATAGTCAAGAGTGACTTAGACTGGGGGATAGGGAAAGTATTATTTATTACATGTCAGTTATTGCGCGAGGTGCCTCTCAGGCTTAATAATAAATTTTATAAAAACAATAATTACAATAAATGTAATGTTAAGAGATGCTAACATTTACTGAGCTCTCCTATGAACTAAGAACTTTAGATATACGTATTACTTTCAGTCCACATATTCAACATGAAAGGTAAATACTCATTCTGTTTTGTGAGAAGGTAGGCTTGGAGAAGTCAAGTAACTCGTCCAAAATCATGCAGCTAACAGATGGAGTAACGGAGATTTAATCCCAGGTCTGCCGGCCCACCCACCATACCACACTGTTTCCCATACACATGTGTTTCTTTCAAGACATGAACAAAACATACTGTTTTTGAGACAGAGTTATGTTTATGGCTTCTTGATTACAGCTTACTGATAAAGAAACCAAGAAAAAAAAACGCATCTCTAGTATTCTGTTCTCAGTTATATACCCTAGGTCCAGCAGAAAATTTGATTATGTCAAACATGACGCTTGAATATTTTCTTACGTTATTTGCCAGTCAGAGAGGTCAAATTTCATAGTATTAAAATACACTCATTGTAAATACACACAAGTCTAGAAAATAAAAGCACTGGCCTAAATCCCAGCTGATGGCCTGCCCTTTTGTAACAGTGTACTACATAACTAACTTCTCACCAAGTTTTTAAAAAATATGCACATATAGATATCATCTTTTAAAGCTTCTTTGACGGGATAAGCACTCATGTTCCCAATTCTTTTGTAAGAATTCCACCATATTTCAATTCCATTACAGGATGACTAATAGAAAAAGCAAGCACTTTTCAAGGTGGGCGCAAAAGGCTTGGAGAGACACACAAGACTGTTATCAGAGGTAAGGTTCCGATACACCTCCCTCCCGTGAGACACCGAACCCTGCCCCGTCCAACCAATTAACTATACATGTGGTTTCGGTGTCATGCCAGGAGTCATGCCAACACCACCAGGCGAAACGATGGCAGTCCCAACCAAAGAAGGTAAAGCAGGGTTTCACTTATCATAGCAAGATGTGCTTCACAAATAGCAGTGCTGGGACTACCAGCCCCTCGTGTTCCAAACACTCTTGGCGCTGGGATTCAAACCTGCGAGATGAGCCACATTTGATGCCGATTTTGAAAATTACACATTTCATGACTGGGAACGGAGAAGTGTGGCCCAGCGAAGAGACCAAGCCCATCCTGGGTCTTTATAATCCGATCCTGACAGATGCTGGTTGTGAGGCCCTCGTCAAATTAACTTAGCTTTCCTGCGCCTCAGTTTCTCTACTGTGAAAGAGGACTCATAAGAAGAACGCCCCCAGGGGTTGTAGAGAGGATTAAATAAGATAACACTCCTGAAGTGTTTAGAATTGTGTATCACGTAAGTGATTCCTACTTGCTAGCTAGTAGGATGCAGAAAGATGACGATGATGGAGACGACGAGCAACCAGAAGGAAAGGACAGGGTGGCACGGGCCAATCAATACCTATCGGGGCCACTAAACATTCATGGAACGTCTGGTTAGTTAACAACATCAAGTCCCGACAGGGCTCGGGGCTCAGGGCCAAATAGGCCCCCCGCCGCCCAGAAACCCTCGTCTGCCGCCGCTTCGGGACACCTGGGAAGGACAGAACCCCCGAGCCGCGGCTCCCACCCGGCAAAGTGCCCAGCACCACCCCGCCTTGCCCACCGCTTCAGGGGAGGGCGCCGTCCCCGAGGAAGGGGAGGTTCCGGAGGGGTCCCCACCCCGAAGCCAGCCCCTCACCTTCCGGAAACTCGGGCACTGACAAGTCCTGCTCCCAGCCGTCCACCTTCTGCAGATACTGGTAGACCAGGCTGTCCTTTTCCTCCGGGGTGACGGCATCGAGCAGGGCGTACTCCAGCGAAGTCTGAGCCGGGAGCAGGCCCGACAGGTTGCAGCTTCGGGCTCCGGGGGCCGCCATGTTGTCTCCGGACAGTCCGGAGGCGGCCGCCCGGCCTGCGGGCTACGCTCCTCCGGGGAGACGCAGCGCTTTCTAACCTTTGGTTTCAAATCGGCACATTCACCTCACACTCCACCAACCCCTTTAAAGACACTTTTTCTCTTTTGCAAGCGTGCATTCAAACGCTAAAGTTACTGCCGATCGCCGCCAATTCCCGGGCGCGTAATTAAATTACCGCCCCAAACCACCCCGCCCCTTCCAACCCCTGGCCACAGCGGAGCCAGGACTTTCAGAACGCCAGATTCAGCAGGAAAGGACCTCTGTTTAGCGTTCTAGAAGCTGTAAGAAAACCATTCCCCCCTCGTTTCTCTTTTCGGACAAAAAAAAATAAGACAAAATGAATCCGCAGGACTTAATCGGGTACAGATTTTTTTCCAGTTCTTTTTGAAGTTCGGCTCTTAGACCGGAATCAGCCGATTCGACACAGCTCTGGCAGCAGGAAGCAGTTCCCGCCAAGACTGGAAAGGTAACGGAGTAGGGTAAAAGCCTCAAGAGAAACGTTTTTAGAAGTTGGGGGTGACTGGCCAATGGCTTTGGTTTATACACAAGTTCAGTAATTTGTCGCCCTGCAGTGCTGAAAGTGCGGGAGCGAATAGAGTGTCAGCAGAGCAGGGGGACAGGGGACGCTGAGGGCTGCTCCTAGGGGTGCTGTTGGTGGCAGGTGTCCTGCGGCCAAGCTCCCTGGGGGCCCGGCTTCCGTCTTCAGAAAGGGAGGCTGTGATTGCTTTTATGGAGTGGAGTGTTCTAGCAGCTCAATCGCTTCCTGCCTTGGAGGGGGTAAGGCCCCCTCCTCTAGCCTTGCAGCCTCCAACGTGTAAAGAGAAAGCAGAGCCCGCGGGAGGCGACGGGCAGCCGAACCTTGGTGTCGATGCTGGTGGAGAGAGGACTGGCCACCTGCAGGGTGGGCCACCTCTGTTGTCTGGATTAGAAATGTGGCCTCAGGGCAGGCACGACTTAACATATTTGAATTTTGTTTATTGTGCAGTGTTTGTTCTTCGCTGCTGGAGGAAGATGGTGGATTGACCCAGGAAACTGAAGTTGTTGAATATCCGCGAGTCATAGATAAGGGCAATTATGTCTATTGGGCATCACAACACACCTGTTCGATTATATAGTGACTAGGGTTAATTAGCAAACTCAGGCAGCCTGAGTTTGAAACACCTGCTGAGCCAGTCACCCAGGGACTGTGGGTGGATTTGTGAGTTATTTGGACAGTTGGACAGTTGAAAGAGAACTGATAGGAGCTTTATAACAACTTTACAAAGCTCGTTCTAAAGACTCCCATTGGAGCTTACTTTTCAAACTATTACTGATACTTATTTTTATGAATCAAGTCCCGGAAAAGACACAGTAACTGGATAAAATAGTAGTCACAAAAATAGAAAACTTATCAGGTGCTACCCCTGTGGTAGATTCTGTTTAATTTTATTGTAGTAGGTGTTCTCAGGTCTAAGTTTTGTAGTTGCCAATATACATTACCAGACCTTTAGATTCTCATCAAGTTAGTGGGTATTTTGTTATTTTTTAACAGCAAAATAATTTAGAAATTTTGTAGCAAGAAATAGACTCAATTTACTTGAAATTAGTGCTTCTTTAATGATAAAAATCATTTTACCATGTTAGAAGACACCTTTTCAGAAGAAGATGTCTGGGAATACAAATCCAAAAGAAAACCAAAATCAGTCCGTACAAATAATTGCTCTGAGAGTGTTCCAAAATCTGTCAAAAAAGCAGCAGATGGAAAGGATCGCTCAAAACAAAAGAGAAAGAAAAGAACTGTGGAAGCTCAAGAGAAGGTGAAGGACCCTGAAATGTGCCTTGGAGAAACAAATAGTCAGATTTCTGCAGTTTCCAGTCAGAATTCCAGCTGTGAAGATGGTATCCAGCAGTCCCAAGACAAGGAGACCACCCCAGGAAAGCACAGTAGGTCTAGCAAAAAGAAACAAGCGTCTCCAAAGACACGTCCAGTTTACGATGGATACTGCCCCAACTGCCAGCTGCCTTTTTCCTCATTACTAGGTCAGACACCTCGATGGCATGTGTTTGAGTGTTTGGATTCTCCACCAGTCTCTAAAACAGGTAAGATTACAAAAAAGGTAGTGGTCTTTACATAGGCCAGCAGTAGGCCAGACATATCAGTCCAGTGAAACAGGCAAAGGAAGCAATCAACCGAAAGGGAGATGAGACACTCTGTGTACAAATGACTTAACCCTAGAGGCAAACAAGATAGTGTGTGTTTGCCCTGCTTGCACCTGGTGAAAAAAGATAACAGCCAACAGTCTAAATGCATTTTATTTCATAAAAGTCCCTAGCCATCTGAATTATTTTCCGTAAATGCTCATTAAACACGTATTGTGCTAGGTACGTTCACTTCGTTTACTTTCTTGGCTCTCACAACAACTGCACGAGGTTGGTGGCATGGACAGTTTCTAGATGAGAGCTCTTGAAAGTTAAACAACGTGTCCATTTTGTTATCTGTGATCAAACAGGTGTTTAGAGAATTATGAATATAACCCAGTCTCCTAAATGTGGTTATGTTGGGTGCACCAAACTAATGTCCAGGAGGAGGAACTGGGAAGGAGTGTCAGTTTATTAAGAGTCTAATAATGGAAATGTGCTAATTGGTAACTGAAGTAATGCTATGTTTTTATCTTTTAAAATATATAATAAATGTCATGTTTAAAATGTAGAAAATTTGGAGTATGTGGAGAATGGGTTGTGATTTGTGTATTTTACAGTTACATGTGTGCAGTACATAGATTTTTACATCTCACAGAATTAAAATTCAGTAAAGTAAAAATAATACTCAGTATGCCTTTTACATTAAATATGATACAGAAGACATTTTGTTTTTAGCTTCTGTCATTTTAAAGTTCTGCATGAAAACGCAAAAGACCTCTTAAAATTTGGCATTAGCCTTTCTCATAAAAGTATAGTGAGGGAAAGCCTCGTCAAATGTTACTAATTTGCTTTTAAGTGGCTTGAAAATCAGAAATGGAAGTTGGACTCCTATGACGTGCACTTCAGAGTGAAATGTCTTATAGATGAAACCACCTCAAAGAGATTTTTCTTTTTTTTTAAACTGTCTAAACTCTTTTGTATAGTCTCAGATTTGAACTCTGTCCTATAACAGATACTTTATGAGGCAATCTTAAGTTGTAAGCAATGAAGTCTTTTACTTTAATGTAACATTTGGGAGGCAGGGAAAAGAGACAAGAAGGGATCATTATTTTTGTAAACCAGAAAATAAACATACAAGGGCATAGGTGAAGGTAGTTTACAGAATGTTACTCAATCGTAATGATATAATGGGGAATGGTTTCCAGATTATTAAGGCCTTCTTATTAATTCCTGTATCAAATTGAATTTCAAATCTTAGAGCGGAATCTAAATTGTCCAGGGTATGAACAGCTATAAGTAATTACGAGTGTCATTATTGTTATTGTATACAGTGTGAATATTAAATAGTGGAATCTAATTTACTTCTATAATTGTCATAAATCTATGTTGCTCCATAAGAAAAACTGGGGTAGAACTTTAGTTCTGTGAGAGATCTATCAGTGTTTACTATTTATTGCCTAAGCGATAGTGAACGGGCGAAACTGCTGGCGTCAGTTTGTAGCATCCCTTTAAGAAAGACGTAATGTAAGCAGGGCATGGATTTTTGAAGCAGCTTACACTTGTGTGATTTAAAAAATAATAACTAGACTTTGCAAAAAGAGACTGGATTACGGTTGTTTTATCCTGGTCTTTTGACTCCCGTTAAGATAGCTGTTGTTCTGAGGCCTCTAAGTAGAGCTGATGATGGCTTTACACTTCCATGTTAATTTATAACCCTGGTACTGTCAAAACTTAGTCCGGACTTTGGTACTCTAACACTTCTTTTCTTTATTACAATTTTCAGAGTGTCCTGATGGTCTTCTGTGTACCTCAACCATTCCTTCTCATTACAAGAGATACACTCACCTCCTGCTAGCCCACAGCAGGGCTGGTAGCAGTCCCTTTCCGAGCCCATCACAGGGGTCACAGGGGTCAGGTGGTAGTTTCACTGAGGCTAATTCGGGCTTTCTTTGTAACCTGGAGGAAGGATGGTCTCCGTCTCAAAAACAAACTGAGAACTTAAAAAATGTTTCAGTTGATCCCTTGTCGGTGACACAGCATCTAAAAAAATCTCAGTCTCCAACTGAAACCAAGAAAAAGACTTCCTCTTCAACAAATTGCCAAACGTCCCAGCGAGCCCCACAATTCACACAGTGTGTTAAAAACGACAAACTGCTAGGAGTCGGTTTGTCTCTTGCTGGAGAATTCGATGGCCAGCCCACCTCAGCACGCACACATTTGCCACTGCCAGAAAATGACTTTGGCAGCTGTGAAATTTCCTACTCTCCACTTCAAAGTGATGAAGAAACTTATGATATGGACGAAAAGCTGGATGGTTCACAGCAGGAACTATATTTTACACAAAGCACTAAAGAGGGCAGCCTAGAGGAAGGTGCCAACAGCTGTACTTGGTTGAGAAACGTCCACTGTCCCTTACTGAGGGATCTGGAGGAGAGCAGCCCTGCAGTGCGTGGCATCTTAACCCAAGATAAATACAATGAAGAATTGTATAAATACGACACTCTGACCAATTCGTCTCAACTTTTCCAAAAGCAGAGCATTATTTGGGGTCACGCTCCAGCATATACTGATGATGGTTTCTTGTCGTTTCCACCTGCATTAGCCGCGGGGCTTGCTGCTTCTAGTTCTCAAGCCGCTAAAGCAAAACCTGAAGAGCCAGAACTTCACTCATCTCCATCAAATAAACAGAAACAGATCATTGAAGAATCAGCTGTTTACAATCAAATTTCTCTCCCATTACTTAAGAGTAAAATGTCAAAACCTTTGGAAAGCCAGAGAGGAAAGTGTCTTTCTTTCCATCCAACCCGAAGTCAAATTAGAGAATTATCAAGTAAGAGTTTCAGTGCTAAGAACACTACTAACTCAGCATGCTTCTGCAGAAAGGCATTCCATGGCATGCTAGATGGTCACACAGATGTTTTAAATACAGGAACATTTTCTAGTACACCTACTGCTGCCAAGTCTTTGAAAATGTTGCCATTGAGTCCCCAGTGCAATGCTGCAGACCCTTCTACCAAGGTAATGAAGCAAATGGATATAGGTGTGTATTTTGGTCTACCACCTAAAAGAAAAGAGGAGAAGTTAATGGAGGAAAGTGCAGTAGAAGGGATGAACTTCAAACCACTTGTAAGTCCTAATAAAAGGAGGGCCGGGCAGCGCAAGAGGAAAGCAGAAAAATCTTTAAGTGATTTAGAATATGATGCAAAGAATGTAAGTGAGAATTGGCAATCTGTGGAACTTTGTAGTCAGAGAGCACAGCATCAAAGAAAGAGGCTGAGAAAGTCAGACTCGCTACCGCTACCGGAAGAAACCCAGCAGAAGAGGTCAGATTACATTATTAACAAGACAAAAGCTCGAGCAGGCAGTTTAAGTCAAGACCAAGTTTTCATAAAGTCAGCTAGTGGCAGGCTGCAGAGAGGCAGCCCGAGAATCCCACAGACAGCTCATGCAGAGGGATTAAGAAAAAGGACTTGTCCATTCTATAAGAAAATACCCGGTAAGTTGAAATTGTTCAGCCTTTTCATAGCCTCGTAATTTTCATGTCTTCATACACAGTTAGTAGGAAAATGGGCGGTGAAATGAACTTTGTTACTGAAGGAACCAATAACTTTTCTTCCGAAAATATAAAAGAACGCTGCCAAAATATACGTGGTTTCAGAAAGTTTGTTTAAGTGCTTTATTGATCGGTTAGAGCTATACTGTGTTCAGAATATGTAGAGAATAGCATTTTTGCACATGATAGCAGAGTTTTGTTTTTAGTAATTATTTTGATTGATTGTATGTACTTTACGTGAGTCTAAAACTAATATGACGTGTGTTGATAAGTCTCAGTAGAATCATTTGCTTTTTCACTTGTATATGATTGGATGCTTCAGGAACACACTTGGGAATTTCCTTCATGAACACATTTTAGAACAGCTCAGCCTTTCTTTAAAATTATTATTATTGCTCCCCTAGGGAGACTTTCAGGTATTTTTTTCTTGGTTCCTTTCCTCTCTCCCTCCCTATACAATGAAATTTGACTACTACTGATACGCTGTTTATCTGTTGTACTGAGGCCCTTGGCAGGGCCACAGACCATTGTCATCTGTGAGATTATTTGGGCTGTACTCATTTTGCCCCCTTAGAAGCCTGTCGCAGTCACCCCCACTGAGCATTCATGTCTTAGAGAAAATTAGCGTTCTCCTTCGGCTCTTTTGCAGAAGTAAAGGAATTCAGGTGCCAGTAAGTGTCGGGAAAATACTGAAAGCAGTAGCATTCAAAATAAAAAAGTAATTGGTTTGTAGTTTAATATTTTGATTTTTTGTATAATTATTCATTAAACGAGCCTATACTGCGATATTTTAGTGGAAACTTACAAGATTCATTTTCATTTCTAGTATCGCCTTTTGCTGTCTTAATCTGATGTAAGTTTTCATTTAAATTACAAAGTGATGTTAGAAGTGAGATGTGAAGACGTTGGAAGGTTCGGTGTTTGTAATCCAACCGAGTATGTTTTTCTTCGTTGCCCTTGCTCAAGCGGTTGTGTTGGTACTTGCATTGCAGGAACTGGCTTCACAGTGGATGCCTTTCAGTACGGACCGGTGGAAGGTTGCACAGCCTATTTCCTCACCCATTTTCATTCAGACCATTACGCTGGATTGTCTAAAAACTTCACATTTCCAGTTTATTGTAGCGAGGTAAATTTTAGTATTCTAAGTTATGAATTTGTGGAGTGCAGTGAATTTCTACGCAGCTTGGTTAAAAAGAAATAATTACAATGGTAAGATTTATCCTGCTAGATAAGATATAGGAAAACACATTCCACATTGAGAGTCTAAAAGTCAGTGAGTTATTGTCAATTGTTATAAAAGTTTTTAACACTATTTTAGTATATGGAAACAATAGATAAACTACTTCCCAATTTACTAAAAATACAATCTAAGTTTCATTTAGTAAACATTTATTGAGTGCCTAAAAAATAGTCCAAGGCAAATACCTAACTTCAAGGAACTTACAGCCTTAGAGGGCACATTCACAAAGTAATACCAGGATCCAGGACGGGATCAGTACTGGAACGGAGAAGAGAGCAGAGTGCCTGCAGTGGGTAGAGGGAGTGCTTTACTCGGCCCCAGGCTAAGGTGAGACAGAGTTTCACAATGAAAGAGAGATCTTGAAAGGTGAACATTTCAATGCGCACTGCTAAGAGCTTTGGCTAGAATTTGACTTAGTTCTCACAGCATTCTTGAATTATCCTCTTTTTATTAATGAAATAACTGAGGTTAAGTGACATTCCCCAATCCCAGCGCTAGTAATAGCAAAGCCAGAATTTGAAACGGGTCTGTTCGATTCCAGAACCAGGCAGAGAGGGGAGTTTGTTATAAAAAGGCAGACATCTGAGAAATACACTCATTACAGGCACTTCAGGTATTTCAGAATGGCTAAACAAGATAAGGAATAGGAGGAGATAAACCCACAGAAATGGGGAGGGGCCATAACTTGAAGGTTTTTGTGTGTCATGCCAGGGAGGGACTTTTCACAGATAAGAGAGAGCCAGTGACAGTATTTAAGCAGAGCTGTGACACAGTCAACATAGGAAGTTTCTCCTGGCATTCTGGAGGGTTTACATTGGATCTAAGTGGGAGAACAGGGAGATTATTAAGATGCTTGGGCTCTAAACTAGATATAAAATAAATACATATTTCGTGTTTTACTGGATCAGCAAGCAATAAGCGTATTCGGTTTTGCAGATAACCGGCAATTTGTTGAAGAGCAAACTTCATGTGGAAGAACAATATATCCACCCATTACCAATGGACACCGAATGTATGGTGAATGGTATCAAAGTTGTTTTGCTTGATGCCAATCAGTAAGTATTAAAGTTGCCTAAGTAACAGACTATTTTTTTTAATATTCAAAAGGAAGACACATTAGTATGGTTACTTAAGAACTTTTTTGATGGAACTAGTAGGCTTGGTATTTCTTAAAATTTGACTTAAACATATTTCTCCTTTTGAAAAAAATAATATACCCTATTATAGGTAAATGTAGAGATCTCCTAAATATTATCTAACCCATGTTTTATCCAGTTTAAACTACTGTGCTTGACATATGAAGCTCCTTATTTTTAAAAAAAAATATGTTAACATGTCGCTGCTGTTCTTTAAGAGATAACCTTTTGCCATTTTGTTTAATATCACTTATATAAATTAACAGCTGATACTCCAAACACGAGAAGGTTTTCTTTTCCCTTTAAGTAATTTTTCAGAGCTTTGACACTGAAGAACTAGAAAACTGTCTTTTGGAAATTGTTTTCCTCTTTCCTTCATTTTTTTGAAATGTAAAGTACTATCACTATTTACGTTGCAAAAACGCAGCTATCAACTTTGCTTCTTTCTACTTTTCATACAGTGTTAGCCTCGTGTACATCAGAAATCATAGATGCTCAGAGAATTAAAATTGAGGCTAAATCGAGGTGTCCTAAAACTGAGGCCAGTGCTCGCTCCTCAGGTTGCCTTAAGTTTTTGTCTGCTAGCTTTGCTGCTGATTTTTTAATCACCAGTTATGACAACTCCAGTTTTTTTAGTCAACCATATTGAGAAATAATTTCCATAAATAAAATGGACTTATTTTCAGTGTTTGCTGAATTTTGGCAAAAGTACACACCCACATAATTTCCGCCACAATAAAAATATAGAAACTTCAAAAGGTTTCCTTGTGCTCTTTCCATGAATCCCCAACCCCCACCTCTGGCCTGGGACACCATTGATCTGCTTCCTATCACTATGGATTGTATTTGTCTTTCCTAGGGATTTATCTAAATAAAATCATTCAGTGTCTACTCTTTTATGTCTGGTTTCTGTCACTCATCATGTTTTTGAGGTCCATGCAGTTTTATTTATTAGTAGTGTGTTCCTTTTTTTATTACTGAGTAGTATCTATTATTGTATAGATACAGTACAATTTGTTTATCTACTCACCTCTTGATGGGCATCTGATTTTTGTATATTGACTTTGTGTCCCAAGAAGATCTTGCTAAACTTGCTAATTAGTTGTAATATTTTTTTTGTAAGTTCTTGAAACTTTGCCATGTATTCAATCGTGTCATCTGTGAATGAAGGAAATTTTGTTAGTTTCACTTTTTTCCCTCTTGTTTACTGTGCTGGCTCAGACCTTCTGTACCACGTTGAACAGGGATGGTGAGAGCAAACACACCACCTTGTTTCTGATCTTAAGGGGGAAGCTTTCGTTCTTTCTCCGTGAAGCGAGATGTGAGCAGTAGGTTTTTCACAGGTGCCTTTTACCAGGTGGAGGAATGTCCCATCTATTCCTAGGCTGCTGAGAGTTTGTAATCAGGAATGGGTGTTGAGTTTTGTCAAGTGCCTCTTTGGTATCGATGTGATCAAATGATTTTGCTCCTTTCAGTGTTAACATGGTAAATTACAGTGATGGATTTTTTTTTAATGTTAAGCCAGCCTTGCAACGCTGAGATAAAACCCACTTGGCCTTCATCCATTACCCTTTTTAAAAAACACATTGGTGGATTTGATATGCTAATATTTTGCTAAGGAATTTTATGTCTGTTTTCATGATAGGTACTAGTCTTTTTTTTTTATATAATGCTTTTGTCTGGTTTTGATACCAGGGTAATGCTGGCATCATGAAGTTTCACTCCTCTGTTTTCTGAAAGATGGTTGTGTTGTATTTAGTATCGTTTTTTCCCTAAGTATTTGATAGAATTCCCAGTAAAATCACTGGGGTCTGAAGTTTCGGAGCAAGGAGGTAAGGAGATTATTTTAATCACAAATGTGATTATTTTTGTGTTTTCTTAGAATTCAAAATGAAAGTTCCTGTGTTTTGGCAGTAATTTTCAAACCAAACCCCACAGAGTCAGGGGTCCCCAAGACCACGTCTGGGCTCAGTGGCTCACTAGGACTCACAAAATTCAGTAAGGCTGTTAATCCTGAGCAGCTTGTCACAGGGAAGAAAAACAGGTGAAATCAGCAGAGGGAAAAGGCAAACGGGGCTGAGCCCAGGAGAGACGAGGCACAAGTCTGCACGTGTCCTCGTCTACTGAGCGGCACAGCTGTGCGTCATTCTCCCAGCAGCAGTGCGTAAGGGCACGCAGGGGGCGTGGGCAGGCGGGGAAGCTCGCTGGAAGCTTGTTGCTCTTGTTTTTATCGGGGGTCAGTCGTGCAGGCGAGCAGTGCTGCCTGACTGGGGCTGGCCTCAGCCCCCAGACTCCAGTCCCCCGGAGCAGAAACAGGATTTCACGGCAGATCTCGTTGTCGGCCCGAACTGGCTGTCCCACTGGCAAGACACGGCCCGGGCCTCCGGCATACACAGTGCGCCCTTAGCAGAACATTCCAAGGGCTCAGAACTCGTCCCCCAAGGACTCGTCCTAAAGACAGGCCTGCCTTGTGCGGAGCTCGAGAAACCCGACCTCCTGAATCAGCCCTTTCGGGCAGACTCGGTGGTGGTTTTGCTGTTGTCAGGTTCCTTAACGACAGAGCTACATTTTCTCCGTAGCACAATGCTTTGTTGTTGCGGCCCACTAAGGAAGTGTATTATTATTACCTTGAGATTGAAATGAGCACTCTTCGTTGGGGTGCTTTGCCTGCGCTAAGACTGTGCCTTTGAAATGCTTGTGTTCAGCTGTCCAGGTGCCGTCATGATCCTTTGTTACCTTCCTAACGGTAACGTCATACTGCACACCGGAGACTTCCGAGCAGACCCCTCCATGGAGCGCTCCCTCCTCGCTGGCCGGACCGTCCACACGCTGTATCTAGATACCACGTAAGAGGAGCTTTGTCTGTGCTGCTTTTCCCTCAGACAGCGTTGGCCATGTGTGTTACGTAATATAATTTGAGGGTTTGCTTAGGTAACCAGAGCTATGGCTTTTTCTCATTTCTCATTTTAAGGCTTTTTATCAGAGGGATGCTGTTTGAAAAAAAATACTTGCGTAAGGACAAATTTGGCATTACAAATCTTAACTGACCGCAGCTTAATTCCTCTTATAATTAATTGCCTTTTGAAAATGAGGTTTCTGGGTGAGTCCTACTTTTGAAACCAGGAAAGCATCACACTGGGGGCCGACTTCAGGGAGACACCCCTTTTCTTCCCCTCTCTGGGTACCCGGGACCGCCGGGCGCAGCTGTGAAGGGAAGGAAGGCTCAGGCCAGGCACCACTCTGTTTCCGAGTGGTGTTAGAATGTGCCTTATTCTTAAAAGGGTCATTCCCGAGTGATGACTTTGAATTCCTAAGAGCCATGAACATAATGAATGGTGTGAGCCATCATCTTTTGATTATTTATCAAAATACCTCACCAATTTGTTAGAAGTTAATTACCTATTTCAACCCGTTTCGGGGAGAAGCGGGTTCGGATGGCATCCTTTACTGAAAGGCAGTCTTCCCACGTCCTGTCTTCAAACACTAGCTGTTTTTCCATTCCTTTATGTATACTTTAAAATCCAGGTAAATTAAGACAATAATAAGTTTTTTAAAAACCCTCTTGGTACTAGTACTATTCTACATAGAATTTTTCATTTCTTTTTGGTTTTTATAGGAAAAAGGATTAAGATTTTTTTCTATTCTCATGGCTGATAAGCAAAAAATCATTTTTGAAAACTGGGAAAAATACGTTCCTTTGGTGTTTGAACTTTCTGAGTCTTTTAGCGAAAGAACACTTACTTTTCATCTTGAATGTGTACAGATAGTAGTCCTATGGTTTGCTGTTCCTTGGGTGTTACCATTTGGGGTGCACCCAACTGGATTTGTTATATTCCTGTAACGCTATGTATTTTCTGTATCCTTTAAGAAGAGAAGATAACCATGTGAATATTAACTTTTTGATTTAAAGCTACTTCATTATATTCATGTTGTATTTTAATATATTTTTTTTTTACTATAGCAGAATTCTTTAGTTCGAAAATAATCCCTATGGATAATAGATTATCTTTGACAGTGATTGGGGTTAAAGAAGATCCTGAGGTTTATAATTCAGAGCTAAAATAGCTGGCTGGCTAGAAATATTTTTGAAGAAAAAAAACGGCAGTTTCTTTATTTGAAGGTGATAAAAGAAGCATAATGAAAAAAGTAGACTGAAAGCACATAATCCCATTATACGTCGTTGGTAGCCGGTAGCAATATTTTAAGCGCAGGGAGCGAGGGAACCTGTAGCGGTGGTTACATGACGCTGCTGTCGCACGTCGTTTTGTTAGAGCTGTAGGTCTGAAAGGGCGTCCCACGTGATGCTATGGCCTTCTTGTGGCTCTTTGAATAAGTGCCGCATTTCCGTATCCCAGGTACTGCAGCCCAGAATACTGCTTTCCATCTCAGCAGGAGGTCATCCAGTTCGCCATCAACACCGCCTTCGAGGCCGTAACCCTAAACCCGCGCACCCTCGTTGTCTGTGGCACTTACTCTATTGGAAAAGAGAAAGTCTTCCTAGGTAGGTGTTAGCCGTATCTAGTTTACATTAATATATTATAAAGATCGGCTCTTTTTGCATAAAGCACTTTCGGTCTCTGTTTCTTGTGCTTGATACTCGTTTCCTGAAATGGTTCATTATTACCTCTGAAGTTGAAGGAAAATTTGATAGTTTGATTCACTTAAACTTTGAAAGGATTAACTGAATGGAACATTTGATATGTGTTTATGGTAGCCTTCATATCTATAAATGTTTATATAGCAAATGCCCATGCTCCATTAGTATTTTAATAAATTTGAAAGATGTCTAATACATGGTTGTGTTATTACACTATTCTTTCTCCTTTTTCCTTTTTTCCCCTTTTGTTACTGCATTCTTTGATGAAAACCATCAATTAGTTATCTTAGAGAATAGTTTTAATTTTTGTTCCTAAATGATTTCTGGATATTTAACTGTAGTTTATCTAAATAGTACTGAACTGTTTTGCAAAGTACTTTCCATTTTTTCTTACATTACGATATGAAGTGATGAAACTAGGGTTTTAACTCCTCCAAATTTGGTTTCTTCCCTTCTCCTACCCCTTTCTTTACATATTTTGCAGTTTTTAATGAGTAGGTTTTTAAATATAAATTCTTTGGTGTTCTTACAACTTAGTCCATACAGTTAACCAACAAAATTATTCAGCCTTTTTGAGATGTTATGGCAAAAGTACGAACGGTTTGAATTTCTTTTTATTTGGTAAATTCTTATTTTAAAATTTGTTTACGTTGTAATTATTTTTCATAAACTGTAATTTTAGTATGTTTAACCTTTTTCTTTGCCTATAGCCATTGCTGAAGTTTTAGGTTCAAAAGTGGGCATGTCCCGAGAAAAATATAAAACACTACAGTGCCTCAATATTCCAGAAGTTAATTCCTTCATCACTACAGACATGTGCAGCTCACTCGTGCACCTTCTTCCAATGATGCAGATTAATTTTAAGGTAAGTACTCAAGAGATACATCTTTTTAGGATGAATGAGAAAAGGTAAGGTGATGATTGTAAACTAGAATTCCATTTACCTGCATTTCACGTAGAAGAATCCAGTGACAACGAAGCCATCACCTATAGTAAATTTGCCCTAGAAAATCTTCCAAGGGGAATTGAAAATGTTTTTAGTTTCCAGCGTGTGCAGCTCCGTTTGGGAATCCACACGCCCACAAGGAGGTTAGGGACCGGAGAACTGGCACAAGGAAATAAACGGGCAGAAAAGTATCCGGCCGTCTGGGCATTCAGACCTCCTGGTCTTAAGCTGGTTCTCCGCTTCTTCCTGGGGCAGTGGGGAAGTGAGTGGAAAATTCCAAGGGGTTCTTACTTTTTCTCAGGCCTATTCTGTGTTAACATCAAGCCCTTATAGCATTGACATATGTTGGAAATTTACTTGTGAGGATTAAATAAAATAGTGGCAATGCTTTATGAGAGGAAGTCCTAGTGTTCGTTCTGAGGTGTAAATTAAGATGCATAAGATACGACCTCACCTTGGTTTGGGAGGGTTGTCAGAATTATTCATACACTAAGGTCTATTTGCTGATATTTGAACACCTGGCAATGGGTCACACCTAGCACAGGTTTAATTCATCAAACCTGTCTATTAAAAATGATTCAGAATATCATGTACACAAAAAGATGTATTTTCATTTTTTTGGTATAATGTTCATGAAATACTTTTGTGGAGCTTTTTGAACCAGCTTGGGATGCTGATTACTGAATCTGCCTTAAACATGATAATGCTTGTGTTTCGTAAAGAAAATGAACATTTTAGGTCTACCCCTTGAGTAAGGAAATTCTAACTGGGTCACAAGGTTAAGGTTAAAATTTTATGGCCTTTTTTCATGAGTGTATAATTCATAAGAAATTTCAGAGGTAATCTAGTGAGAGGTTTGTTCATTGGTGTTTATGCCAGCCTTGCAAACTTATTTTATTTTTAAAGATTTTATTTCTTTATTTTTAGAGAGGGAAAGGGAGGGAGAAAGAGAGGGAGAGAAACATCAGTGTGTGGTTGCCTCCTGTGCGCCCCCAACTGGGGACCTGGCCCACAACCCAGGCATGTGCCATGACTAGGGATTGAACTGGAGACCCTTTGGTGTATAAGCTGGCATTCAATCTGCTGAGCCACACAAGCCAGGGTGCAAACTTATTTTAAATTTGGGAGGCATCCAGTTTGTGTGGAGGCTAATGAGATCGTGATTAATCATAAAATGAACGGATACCCTGAAGAGGCTACAGCATTTTTTAGTTATTTTATTTAACAGCTTTATTATCTTAGTTTGTTCCATTTGAACAAATTATCCATTTAGGAAGACAATGGGGATGCAGGAGTATTGTGGAAATAAAAGGCGCAGACCTTCACAAGAGTGTTTTAGAAGTGCCCTGTGCTGCAGAGAGGTCCTAAAAGAGAAGAAGGGCAGTTTGGCACTTCTTTGGTGACTTGCACAGGAACTGTTGCGGTGAAGTGATACTGGAGAACGCCGGATGGCCCAGGGCCAGGGAGTGAATGAGAAAGTGTACAAATGACCAAATGAATGAGAAGATACACAAATCGCCAACATAAGCACATGAAAAGAGGCTCAACACGACTGGCCAGCAGGGAACTGCGAATCAAAACCATAGTGAGACATCACCTCACACTCAGTAGGATGACTGTAATAAAAAAGACAGGCAAGGCCAATTAATAAAAGATCAATACAGAGAGATTAGAATCACATTCATTGCTGGTGAGGTTGTAAAATGGCACTGCTGCCATGGAGAGCAGTTTGATCATTTCTTCATGAGTTAAACATATAGAGGGACGGTATCACCAGCAATTCCAGTCCCAGCCATGTGCCCTAGAAAACTGAAAACATGTCTACACAGAAATTTCCACATGACTGTTTATAGTGGCAGTATTCATAACTACCGAAAAGCAGAAACAGCTCAACTGCCCATCAAATGATGAATGGATAAACAAAATATGATGTCCATAAGGTAGGGCTATTATTCAGCTATAAAAAGTAATGAAGTACCAAATAGGCTACAGTATGAATTAGCCTTGAGAACGTTACGCCACATGAAAGAAGCAGACACAAAACGCTGCATTTTGTGTGATTCCATTTCTACGAATGTCCAGAATAGGTAAACCTGTAGAGGCAGTAGGTAGACAGTAGTTGTCGGGGCTTGAGGGAGAGGGATGGAGTGTGCCTGTTAGTGGGTAGGATGTTTCTTGTTGGGGTGATGCAAATGTCCTAGATTTAGATAGTGGTGATGGTCATACAACTTTGTGAATGGACTGAAAACCACTGAACTGTCCACTCAAGAGAAAGACTGGACGGGCATTTATCTGCCTTGAAGCCAAAAAAAAAAAAAAAAAAGGAAGGAAGGAATAAGTGAAGAAAGGGAGACAAGAAGCACACACAGATGGTGGCTGTGAGGCGGAGCCAGATGTGTTGCTGGCCAGAGGGGAAGTAAACCAAATGGAGTTGTGTTTGTTAGCTGCAAGAGAAGAGGATTTTGTACTGTGTAGGACGTGGAGAAACTGGAGATATGTGAGAGAAGGGAATAATTAATGAAGTAAGGTTTCTGAGAAGGATGTAGAAGCACCATTAAAGGGAGCCATTAGCCTTAAAGAGGAAAAGGGTCACCTCTTCGTCTTTGACGGTTCCCTTGAAACCTATGACTTTTACAGACTGTTTGTGCTGATACACATTGTCTGCTTTTAGAGATCATGTAGTTACAAATCCAAACTTAAATGAGAATTAGATATTCAAACAACTACAAATTCAAGTTCATTTTTAGTACAGGAATGCAAATCGGTTTGAATGACTCAGAAGTGTTCCTTTTGATTCTGCTTGGCATTTTTTTTTAAAAGTGTCTTGGAAAAAGGAATGATCTGCTACCATTGCCTACTTCTCTGTATTTGTCATCTGTTGGTATTGCTTTCAGGAGACCTTCCTCTTTCTCCAATAAAAGAACCAGATGTTTATAACATTCTGACAGTTTCTTATCCTCGAAACACAGGTAGAGCGGAAGCTGGTGGTTACCCTGAAGCTGTGTTTTAGTTAGTACTTAAAGCCATTCTTTCACTAGCCAAAAATAGTTTTGTTGCATCAGGGCTGATGACTCTTTGTAAAAATATACAATTTCCAGGGTTCCTAAGGCATGCTTTGAAAGCCTTAAAAACTCTATAAATAATACCCTTCATGCTGTCCAGCTCAACATCCCAATTTTACAGCACGTACATGGTGCAGAGTCGACTACCACCCTGATTTAAACCAACTGACCGAATGTGGTGTACAACCTTGTAAGAGTCTTACAGGTAATTCTAATGGCACATAGGGAGCGCAAACTGGTTCCGATAAACAGAGAGAAGTCATAGATCAGGAACTCTGTGTTGACGGAATCATTCTTAATAAAACCCCTAATGATAGCAGTTCTCCTTTTGTAGTTAATGAATGACTAGTGGCTATGGGCAATCTCTTCTATGTGTTTGGCTCATATAATCATAGTGTATGCTTTTGTTTGTGACACAGGTTAATGATGTTTTTGTGGTAATGCTAGTTTGTCTTTTGAAAAGCAAAAATTAGCTAGCCCTGGTGTGGCTCAGTGGATTGAGCGTTGGCCTGCAAACCAAAGGGTCAGTGGTTTGATTCCCAGTCAGGGGACATGCCTGGGTTGTGGGCCAGGTCCCCAGTGGGGGATGCTCAAAAGATAACCACACATTGATGTATCTCTCCCTCTCTTCCTCCCCCTCTTCCCTTCTCTAAAAAGAAAAGAAATCTTGAAAAAAGAGAGAGAGAAAAGCAAAAATTACTTCTCATTTAATTCTCCTGAGTGTTTTTGCAGAGATAAATATGCATGGATAAGTTTGATGACCTATGTTGAAAGTTGGATTCACAGCTTATGGTGTCACGTGTGTAATTGCTCTAAACCTCAGTTTCCTTATTTCCTTTTCTTTGTGAGGACAAGGGGAAAAGGATTAGCAGTTGAGCAAATCACATTATATTTGCTAGTTCCTGGACTAAAGACAAAAAACTTGAAAATTTGCAAAGTCAAGGATAGTGTAATGAAAACTTATGTATCTATAACAGACTTTGAAGGGGAGCAGTAATTGGTTAGAAATACGATTGTTTAATGGTATTCTTGTATTGACTTCAAATTAATAAAAGATCATTGATAGAAAAGATAGAGAATTGTTATTAATTTATCAGTAAGATATAAATGTCTGATAAACACAATAAATGTTCAGCCTCTTACTAGTAATCAAACATAAAATTGAAATGACAATGATATGTTTGTCTTCTACCAAATCGGTATTTTTTAAAGGTAATATTTCTATGCTGACATTCAGAGAAATTGACACCCCCAATTGACATTGGATAGTAGTAGAAATTAGGGGTAAATCCTTGAACTCAACAATTCCATTTCTAAGAATTTATACTAAAAAATGGGCCCTGGCTGGTGTAGCTCAGTGGATTGAGTGCAGGCTTGCAAACCAAAGCATTGCTAGTTTGATTCCTAGTCAGGGCACATGCCTGGGTTGCAGGCCATATCCCCAGTATGGGGTGTGCTAGAGGCAACCATGCATTGATGTTTCACTCCCTCTCTTTCTCCCTCCCTTCCTCATCTCTCTAAAATAAATAAATAAAATCTTTAAAAAAGAATTTATACTAAAAAATGAGTTCTTTGTGAAAAGGTCAAACTGTAAGGCTCCCAGGTGCTGGTGGTGCATTAGATGAAGAGAGTTAGGAAAAGTTGAGAAAGGGCAGATGGTTTCCATTACAAAAGACCCTGAAGGCGGGGTTTACTGACAGTCTCCTTCCGGCCTAGGCTGTAAGCTTCCAGAAGGTGAAGCTGCATCTTGAGAGACGCAGCACCACTCCAACCCAGCACCTGACACTAATGCTGGGACAGATACGTATTGGATGAGTGAATATGCAGGTGGATGAATGGGTACCAGCATCCTTTAGAACACTGGAGTGGTTCACAGCATGTATGATTAAGGAAGAAAAGGGAGACTTTTGGAAATCCAAGATGATACTGTGTGCAGTTTAGTTTTTTTATTATTTTAAATAAAACTAGAATTTTACTATAACTTTACACAAGCATTTGAAACTCTGGGTTTAGTGTTAAGACAAGAGTATTAGACCTTTTTAATATCCTTTGTGCCATTATTATCTTTAACTGGTTTTCTTTTGTCTTTCCAAGAGTGAACTTTGGTTATTGATTCTCTAAGAATTTTACCAAATATCATCACTAACAATGACTTTAGTTTGGGTAGTTTAGATTCTACTCATGATTTGTTAGGGAAGCATATTTCTTCCAAATGTAGCAGCATGAAACGTTTTAATATTGTGCCAGTTCAGACTTAAAGGTGGAGCCTGAGAAGAGCGCCACTATGCATCTTTAAAATGCATTCTGTGTCGCGTATATACAATTATTTCCATCTTCCTGTTTGTCTGTTAGTCCTCTGGGTTGGTGTACCTGCACGGGAATATGTTTGGATTGATGTTTATCGGGGATATTTGTATCCAGTAGGTACTCTTAGGTACTAGTATCTCAGATTTTAATATCCCGGTATGAGTAGGATTTGGAAAGGGGTGTTTGTTTTGGTAGCCATTCGAATTATATATTTTTTTAAATCCTCACCCAAAAACATGCATATTGATTTTAGAGAGAATGGAAGAGAGGGACAGAAATACCAACTGGTTGGCTTTTGTATGTGCCCTGAGTGGGGACTGAACCCTCAACCCAGACATGAACCCTGACCAGGAATGGAACCTGTAACCTTTTGGTTTGTGGGACAATACCGAACCAACTGAGCCACACTAGCCAGGGCTGAATTGTAATTTTGAAATACATAATTACTTATGTAAAGTTGTCCCATCCTAGGTTTTTTTTTTTTTTTCAGACTGTTCTTAGGCATGCTTACCTTAAAATAAGTAAAGGTGAAAATATCTTTTTTCAGTGATTTTATGTTTTTGAAATAGGACGCTAGATTGTTGCAAACTAATGTTTGCCAAGTGCAAACTTCCTGTGACCGTGCCAATGTAACGTCTTCAATCACTGTTTTATCCCACATAACCGGTCTTCCGCGACCCTTGGGTCGATATCCTATTTTTATTTAACAGGGTTTACAGCGTCATTTGAAGATGTGTGATGGGAGATACGATCAGATTTTGGCTTTTCGACCTACAGGATGGACACATTCTAATAAATTAACAAGTATGGCAGATGTTGTGCCCCAGACCAAAGGAAAGATCTCAATATATGGTATAATTTTTAAATTTGCTCACTTCTCGTGTTTGTAATTACATTTTTTAGAAGGGCTGTAAAATGAAAGATGAAAAAAAAAACAGACATGAAAGACTTTTTAACAACTGAAGAGTTTCAGGTTGCTCTGTGAACCCTAAACCCGTGTCTTCAGTGTGTATTATGTCAGGTTATTACCTGACGTAAAGGAGCGTGACCAGAGTAAACAGACGTTGACCCGCAGCGGTCCCGCTGTTTGTGGGATGGTGAGCGGAGAGGAAATTCGAGAACGGCCTGAAAGGAGGGCGGCGCGGTTGCGTGCTGCGGGTTTAGATGGGAGGGTGGTACGTTGCGTGCTGCGGGTTTAGACGGCGCTGTGAAGCCAGAGCTGGAGGACAGTGGGGACAGATGCGGTGGCAGTCAGAGTCACAGACTTGACCTTAACTTCGCTCATCCCCTGGAGGAGGTTTGCCATTGTGCTCAGAAGGGGGCTTGCTGCGCGGTCACGGCTGGTGCAAACACTTTTGATATGTCGCTGGTCCAGTGACTTACTTTCCAAAGACCCCACCGTGCTCAGCACAGGGCCCTTTCTCCCCGATCCCCTGGTACTTGATCTTCAGTAAAGAGGATGGCGGGATTTTTTAAAGGGTTTGATTTGGTTTCTTTTTGCTTATTTTTTATGCGTGCAAAGCTTGGGGACTGGAATCTGATTTCTTACTCTGGAAATCAAATGTCTCCTGCTTGTTCTTCAAATTTCACTCATATTTCTTCTAGGATTTTCTTGAAATTCATAGCTGAGCAAAGTGCTTAAAGGGAAGAATTATTTAAAAAGAAAAGCCTAATTATAAATAAGAATCTATGGAAATGCATATTATTATCTACATAGAAGAGTAATAGAACTTTTTAATGTTCAAAGTTTT
The DNA here is from genome assembly GCF_019186645.2 of Phyllostomus hastatus. Taxonomy (NCBI): domain Eukaryota; kingdom Metazoa; phylum Chordata; class Mammalia; order Chiroptera; family Phyllostomidae; genus Phyllostomus; species Phyllostomus hastatus. Next base: position 23,149,733 of record NW_025334004.1, on the reverse strand, counting down.
GTATCATTTTAATGTCACTTAACCTTTATTTTTCATAAAAGATAAATTTTATTGTCAGAAATAAAGCATTAAGGAGTTTTTGAAGAAAATAGTCTGGATTGCTTTCCTTTTATTTTGCACTTGTGAATTTTTTTTATCAATTTGATTTTTAGTAGGCAACCTTTTCTTCTGTATTGTAGGAATTCCTTATAGTGAACACAGCAGCTACCTCGAAATGAAACGTTTTGTTCAGTGGCTGAAGCCCCAGAAAATCATACCTACCGTGAACGTTGGCACGTTGAAATCCAGGAGCACGATGGAGAAATACTTTAAAGAATGGAAATTGGAAGCCGGATATTGACGTTACCTCAAAGGACTGGGGAGAAGTTAAGTAGCTTATAGTTTGTTAATAGTTAAATATTTAGTGATAGGAAATACACTTCATGTGAGAAACCTCACGAAGGTCGCTCATGTAGTTTACTTTATTATTTCCATTTGAGCAGCATGCTCATGGTGCTGACTGCCTCTCGGCATCATCAGGGGTGACTGAGGCTGGCTTCCCTGGTCCCCCTGGCTCTTGCCCTTCCCAGCGGGGGGCGGGGGGGGGGCAGTTATCTTCTGCATCCAGACTTAACAAAGGAAGTAAAGGCAGATTCAGGGGCCAAAGGGATTCATTATAATAGATAATTAGATGGAAAACATTATATATAAATAATTATGTATCTTTAAAATTATTTAATATGGGGCATATTTTTATGAGATAAAGCTTTTATATATATATGTAAATAAAAAATTAATCTTAAACTTGCTATACAGTGTCTTGGTTTTTAGGATTTGTAACTGCCTTTCATGCGATTTCATAAAATTTCAGTAGAAGTAATTCAACATTTTACTCTGAAGAAGATGATTCAGGGAGCCTAGATAATCACCCAATAAAAGACAGGAAAGTTTTCATGAATGATGTTTATCTGAACTGTTTACTGAAGATACCAGATAACTAAAATGTTAGATTGTGGTGTTTTTGAAAGTAAGATTATATTATTTTTTACGAATCTTGATCTCTCCAACACAGATTAAATAACTGATTCAAAATGAAAACTTTAGGCTAATGCGTGTTAAAAAATGTCTTGATTGGGTTTAAATGTGAAAATGGCTAACATAATGAATATATGCATCACATGTGTGGATTTGTATGCTTACATTACCTCTAGTGGTGCCATCAATTTGGGGAGTTCTCAGAAATTTTTTCATGGAAAGTTATTTTCAGTAATGATTGCAGTCACCAGAAGGGTAGTATTCTCCATGAACTTTGTTTTCATGAGCTTGGATTTGACTTTGTTGTGGAGGTAAGGGTCATTGGGGTCACATTCAGGGGAGGAAAAGCTTTCAGGGGCACAGCAGTAATGAATCCTTCTTCGTAGGTACAAAGGTTTTTAATGATTTTGAATGTTTCCCTTTGATGATCCAGGCCTGTTAGTTACGGGCGCAGCCGCGGCCTCCATTCAGCACATAAACATCGTTGCACACAAGCAGCTACTTAGGGCAGCTTAGAATGTTTCGTTTTGCTGCTATTGCTGAAGAATATACCAAGCCTCATTTAGGGACCACGCCAAGTAGTTTTGTAGGTAAGGCAGTCACAAGTCGCAACCACAGCCAAACTTCTCTAGGCTCTGTTGAGTGCGGTATATGAAATTTTTACTTCCAGTGCCTGACGCTTGGATAGGTAAAAATTTTCAATTTTAAAATGAACTGGAAGAAGAAATCTACTTAAAATAAAACCAAATGAATAGATGATAGCTCTTGAGCATCCCAAACGTGTGTCGAGAAGGGAAAGGAGAAGTAAGCCAGCATAGGGGAGTATGGTTTACTATATGTGAGTGTGTATTTGGAACTTCTCAGAAGGCTTTTTTACCATCTTATCTGACATTGAACATTGAACTACCAGGTGCAGTGACGACAGGCGGATTTCAAGTTCTCATGAGTTGGATTTAACAGGAAAATATTTTCCACTTGATGTCAGTGGCTTTTAGATCTAAATTATTTATCGCTTACTCTATATTTATTAACATTCTGGTTTTCAGAATGATAAATTAATGCTTTGTTCAGTTATTGATTTATATTCCTGTAAACCAAATCCATTCAGAATTTTCTTACTTGGTCCTGAATAACCATCGATAACTAAACTAAAGAACTAAGAAGAGAATCAGCCCCAAGTACTAATCCCCAAAATGATTTGTCTTGAATGAGTATTGATACTTGCAGCTTGTCTTGTGGACTTACTACTTTTCATTCAGTTCGTTTGGTATTGATCTTAGACAAATTCCAGTAAAGAATTTATTTGAAGTAAGCAAAATCATAAGTTAATGGTCATAGATAATAGTAGACCAGTTTGGACATGAGAATGAATTCCATTCTGAAAAGTCGGAAGCTTTTAACTTGGTGATCATTTTAATATGCCAATTATGTTTCATCTTTCCCTTAGCATCACCCCTTCCTCCAGAAAGTGTACATAATCTCTTTCTCTAGTGACTCATTCCCCCAGTGATTTCACAGCTCCATTTTTGGTAAGCCAGAAATAATTTATAAATCATATGTTATGGAGTATAAAACCTCTTTTGCCCCACCCTAGTACCTGCCGGATTCGTAACATCTAATTGTGTCTTGGGGTTTTTTCTCTTTTGGTGAATTTAAATGATTTTCTAAATAAAATACTGTTCTAGCTTAGTTTTAATGTACGTGGAAACATTAACTATCACAACCTGAATTTAAGAGACTACATTTTAAAGAACTTCCACACTCACCAATCTAAAGCTAATTAGGCCCAGTTTTTCTGAAGCACCAAAACCCAGAGTCCTTTGTGACCCTTACCCCAGGGCGCTGCAAACACTTTCAGGGCAGGGCCCACGCAGCATTCATTTTATGGCCCAGTACCTTTTTCACCATCTGGCCCAGAGACAGTTCTAATGAATTGTAAATGAACCCAAAATAAACAGTGAAAAATATGCATCATCTATACTTCAAGAATTTGGCTTCCAAATTCCTGTGTTTTCTTCAAATGAAAATGGTTTTATTCCAGAGGAATCACTGACAATAAAACATATTGAAACTACTCAGCTGATTGTTTTGGTATACTGAAATACCTGGTATGTAAGTATGTTTCAGCGTAGGAGGAATTTAGAGAATAAACTTCTCTTTTTGGTCAACCTTTCACTTTTAATTTGTCGCTAAAATCAGTCATTGAGTATTTGAATCCTTCTTTTGGGAACGTACTACTTACTGATTAGCTACTCTGTGCCCGACACTGTTCCTGGTGTCGTGGGGGTTTAAAAACACCTAAGCACACTGTTTGCTTTGTCCTAAATATAACAGATGTTTTTATTGAGGAAAAAATTTTCATAAAGTCAAAATTGGTATCTGGATAAGCCCTTTTGTTATTGCAAATTGGAAAGCAAGAGCTTAAGATCATAAAATGGCATCAAAGCAGTGCTTTAATACACTGTTAGATAATGTTATTAAGCTGTCTTTTTAAGTTTGTTTGAAATAACTGTTTTGGACTTCCTGTTGTGGCTCTGAGGGCTGATTACGTATCCATGGGATAAGCAGATAAAATTGTAAATGAACTAAAAGCAACAGTATCTGGAAGGGGAATAAAGGCCACACATCCCTGTTTTGCTGAATGAGCCAATTATTTTATTAGTGTCTTTTATTCATGGAAAGGGTGCCGAACTTTTTTAATAGCCTTATTGAGGTAAAATTTCACGCAACTTACAAGTCACGCATTGTGCAGTACAGCGGTTTTCAGCATGTAGAGTTGTGCAACCATCCTCATAATCAATTTTAGGTTACTTTTGTCACCCCAAAAGAAATTCCATACCCTTTACTAGGTATTTCCTAGCCCTCTCCTCCCTCCACCAACCTACCTCTTTCCTTAGGCAACAACTAGTCTTTGTGACTATAGATTTACTTATTCTGGACATTTCCTATCAATGGAACATAACGTGTGGTCTCTTATGATTGACTTTTTTGACTTAACAGTGTTGTCAACTTTCACCCCTGTTTAGCACGTTTTAGTACTTCATTCCTTTTTACAGCCCAATAATATTCCAGTGTTCAAAAATCCCACATTTTGCTCATCCATCCATCTGCTGGTGGGTATGTGGGTTGTTTGCACTTTTTGGCTATTATGATAATACTGTTTTCACATTTCCATACAAATTTTTTTATGGATATATATTTTTATTTCTCTTGAACATACACCTAGAAGTGGAATGGCAGGGTCACATGGTAACTCTGTTTAAAGTTTTCAAGGGGCTGCCAAATTGTTTTCCCAAAGGACTGTACCATTTTTCATTCCCACGGGCAGCGTGAGAGGGTTCCAATCTCTCCCCATCCTCACCAGCACTTGTTGCTGTCTGCCTTTTTGATGCCGGTGTATTGGTGGGAGTGGATTTATGTCTTGTGGCTTTTATTTGCATTTCCCTAAGACAAATGATGTTGACCATCTTTTTACTAACCCTTTTTGAAAGAGGACGCTTTACAAAAAACTCAGTTACGTGGTTGTTCTAAAATGTATTATTTAAGCAAACTGTTGAAGCAAAATAGTTTTATAGCTTTGGCCTAGATTTGCTAGAAGATGATGATGTTTAATAATGACAAGCCTACAGTTTTAGTCCAGTGGGAATTATCTGAGGTAATAACAAGATAAATGTATAAATGCATAGGAGTGTACAGGTGTCATGAAGTGGTTATGTGCAGTGCAGGTAAGACAGACTGCCCCAGCTTGCAGAAGGGAATAAAATGATCTCTATAAGTTGGAAAAGGAGGCTTGAGATAGGAAGGTTTTGAGTGTCAGGGTAGATAACACTAGCTGACCTTGAATAAGCCATGTCATTTACAGAAATGGCCCACAGTAGTGTTGTGAACAGATAAATGTAAATCTTTATCCAGTTTTTAAACTTCAAAATTGCAGGTCTTTGAGATCTTTTCTGAAAACTAGATAATAAAATAAATAACTTACTGGGTCCTATTTAGCCCTACACCCTATTATATATTTCCTGGTTAACATCCAGTTCTTTAAAAGCATAATAAAAGTACAGGGTTTTAGGCAGCTCAGCTATTCACATGTCAGGAAAACAGATGATCTCTTTGTCTCAAAGCTGTTGACTTTTATATAAGAACTCGATGCTTATTCCAGGTCGTGTCCTAGTAATTTATTCTTACGTATTAAAACTTTAAACGTGTTTCTGACAAAGAACAGGTAAGTCGGGAGTCATTAGAAGGTCAGCATAAAGTTTGTTTGTTTGTTTTAATCACCGTTGAAAATCCCTGGGCAAGAGGAAACAGATGGGTTTGGTTGCATTACCCTTGCTTTGTCAAGTAAACAGTTGGGGGAAATGTGGAATACCCTTTTGCTGCGTTTCTGCATCTAGGCTTGGATGGTGCTCAATGTTAACCATGCTGGTCTTTTCGGCTGCTTAATATTTGATGGTAGAGGCTTGCAATCTTTTTTAATGCATAGCGTGTAAAAGTTTATTTGTATCCTCGTCGGGCAACTTACTCATTCAGGGAACATCTACTGCATGCTAATTATGTGTGGGACAGTGTGCTGGGCTGAGGAAGGGGCTTGGGTTCCTTAGGGGAGTCTTCAGACACCAGGTGTCATCGGACCGAAGGGCTCCGTTTGCCTGCACACAGCAAAGCCCGACCAGACACAGGCAGGAGTGGAGGGAGGCCGGTGAGTGGCTTGGGCTGTAGGGTTGTAGGTTCCCGGTGCTCATTCATGTGAAGTCAGCCAGCGAGCACGTGGGTCTCCAGGGCTGCGAGATCTTGGCTAGAAATAGGTTTGAGAGTCACCAGCATAAAAATGGTACCTTGAGTCAGAGGGGGGATAGCATCTCATTAGAATATATACACAGGGTGGGAGGAGGAGAGAGGACAGAGCCTCTCGAGCTTGTGCACCATCTTACTGTGTTAAGGAGACTGATGGAGCAAGCCACCACCTGCTCCTCCTCCTCAGTTTTTCCCCCTTTTAATTTTAATGCATCTCTGAACTTGTATCCACTGCTAAATTGTCACCTTCTTATCAAAGTTCCAATGACTGGTTTGGCAGCAGGGAGGTTTTTCCACTTGGTCACATTTGTAATCAGTGCATTATCAGGGAGCTGACAGGGACTTGTTTGTGCGGCTTCAGAACGTGGCTCCTGAAAAACCAGCCCTCCAAATACTTGGCTTTCCCGGCCTTGTGATCACACCCGCGGTTCCTGTGTGCCTTGTTCATCTCTCCTGGAATAGACACACACACACACACACACACACACACACACAGCCGGAAAGGAGCTGAGTTTATACCTAAAAATTATGTTGCCGTCAAGTTCTAGATCATTGATTGACATTTGGATTGTGTATTTTCCCACATTTTCTTGGCTAAGGATATCTTCAGCCACGGTTATTTTCTAAATACAGCTTCCCCGCCTTCTTTCTTCCCTCAAGCCATCAATTCTCTTTTTATCACAGCCCCATAATATTATTACTTTTTCTGTAAAATCAACCAACCCCATTTCTTGCTTCTATTTAAACAACATGAAATCTCTGTTATCTTCCCCGTCTTATGTTTCATGATTTTCTCTTTGTAATAAATAACTCTTGGAAGCAATCAGTAATTAGGCAAACTGCACAGGAAAGTTAATGGGCATGTTTTGTGATAGAGTGCACTGTGTTGAAACAATGTTTCCAATTGTTTACCCCCTGCTTTGTCATCAAAACATTCATTCAAAAAACACTACTGAGTGAGCACCTTCTGGGTGGCAGGCATCACATATGTGCTGTAGATTTCAATAGCAAATACGGGTCTTAGCAGCTATTCAGTGCCTGTGAATGAATGAGAGACCTGTGGCAGCCACTGGCACTGACAGTTTTGGGGGCGCACGGGTAACATCACATTTGGAAATCCTGAGAGACAAAGCCATGTCCGCATTCCACAGGAAGCGGTGGTCCCTCCACAGCAGCCCAGACAGGAGCAGGTAAAGTGATGGGCGGCAGGTCTCCAGTGGCCTTTAGAGATGAATGTAAGTGGGTAAAGCACCTTCACTCCCCAGCAGGGCTCTGATGATGAAAGTCTTTTGGTTGGAATGGCCGCCAACCAAAAGAAAGAAGGGAATTTTTCCATCTCCAGTTAAACATGATGAAATTAGCCAAGTGAGCTGGGAATACTACCACTATTTCGTGATGAACGGAGGGGTCAGGGGTTAGCTCTGCAAAAAAGGGCATGGGTATCATCATCATGCAACTTGTAATCCATTCAGAACTCTTGGAGAAGAGAGACTGCTGGTACAGCGGGTGTAGTAATGACCCCTTTGGGCTCGCTTTCCAGAGACTATAATTTAGGCCAGGTTCTGCCCACTGGTTTTGTTACCGTGGTCAAAGTAATTCACTTCCCTGAGTTACTGAAGCAGGTCTGCTTCCTCCACGGGAACGAGAGCACTGCTTGATCTCTAGGTCATGCCTCTGTAACTCTGTGAGTCTCTTAGCCCAGTCGCTGTTTTATCCCCCAGAGTGTTTCGTGCTTTTGCAGGACTCGGACAGGATGGTTTTGGTCCAGCTACTTACCACAGTGCATAGGTTCTACAATATTAAAGTATGTCAGATGAGAAAATGCTTTGAGCCGATTTATTTTATTTACTATTTTTTTCTTGGCCATAGAGAGCAGAACTTCCTCCAGCTCAGGTTTGGGGTCTTGGAGGGAGAGCAGTGGGAGGATCAGTCCCTTGTAGTGGTAGTAACCAAAACGGTAGGACTGACTCTGCAGCGGGGCCAGGAGACAACACAACAGGATAGCCTGTCGGTAGTAACGAGGGGAAGCATAGCACGTCCATTCCCCAACATTCCCAGGGCGCAGTGAGCACCCAGGAGCAGAACAAACCCACAGATGCAGACGACTCGTTTTGATGAAGCGTTGATGCAAATAATCAGTAAGACCTGCATGTTACATCCGTTGCCCAGGAATGCCTCGCGGCTCAGAACCGCAGCTCCCGGGGCCAGCCTAGCGACGCGCTCCCTTGGGTAGGCTTTGGCGGATCTGTGGAGGCTCTTTGGGGGTTCCATTGGTTGATAATACACTTCATTCAGTATTTGCTCCTCCCCTGCACTTAGAATAAATTGATAGCCCGAGAGGCATGAACAGAAAGGACATATTTGAAGGTCCGAGGAGGCTTTGGGGAGAACTGGAAGTGCAACTTACAGCAGCTGAGTGACGCTGAGTAAGAGCTGCCCGTTTCCCGCTCACCGCGCAGGACTTCTGCAGCCCATTCCCATCCCTGGACCCAGGATTCCCTCTGCGGCTTATGACAGCCAGGTTCCCAGGTGAAGGTCAAGTCCCTATTTGGCAAGACCGAGGTCCGGTCCCTCACGGGAACTCGGGAGGACAGAGCTGTTCTGCTTTTGGCGAAAAGAACAGCTTTTCAAAGTTCCATTCTCTCTCCTTCTTCTGGATTATTCTCTGAAGACGGCTCTTCAGCCACCAGCAAGATGGATGCGAACCAACTGCCAGGATGCACACCCCACTGTTAGTCATTCACCCGTTTTTGTAACTTCTTTCCTCCCGTTGCCAACAGCTAAACGTTCAAAAGATACTAAGCATGTCCCTCTGTTTATCCCCGAAGGAGTCCATGGAGACATTTTTCATCATTTCCTGGCTCGGGGAGAGGATGTTGTTAACCAACTGCCCTTTCGCTGGTCAGATTACAGTGTCAAGACGAGCAGGGCAGCTGGTTTGCTTCAGCGATAAAAGAATGAAAGACCTTGCTTGTAAATAGCTTTGAGTTAGCAACCTCTTAACTTAGCCGTGCTATCCTCACATTCCCCAACTGCTACTTCAAAAGCTCTGCTCTATTCCTGGGCTGGGAGTTACTCCTGGTGGCTAATCTTGATAATCGGTTCCTGGAGGTTTCCACTGGGGCAGCTGGCTTTGAATTCGGTGGGACAACGGGACTCTGGGCTGTTGTGTGGTCACCTGTTCCTGGTAATGCTGGAGGGGGTGTCTGTGTACAGAAGGGTTGGGGAGGAATCCCCCTTTGCTGGGATCTGAGCAATGGCATGCTGCTTCACCTCACGCCTGCTGTAACCATCTTAAAAATAAGAAAGGTAATCGATTCCCAGCCAATGCCAAGACTCTGGAGACAAAGTGGTATCTTGGCTGAAGTTCAGAATCTCACCTCTAAATTCTGCTCACGGGTGATACTTTCCTAGTCCATCTTCTCAAAAACAGTCATCTGACAACACTGTAACAGCTTCTGGAGAGGAGGTTGGGTTATAGAGGAGAAAAGAATATAGTGCCTAAAGGAACCAAAAACAAAAAAAAAAAAGGAGGAAGAAGAGGAGGAAGACAGAGAGAGTAGGAAGGAGAAGGAAGAGGAAGAGAAGGCAACTGGATGATGAAGTGAGGCCATGTTTGTTTTTGAAACAAAGCATTTGCCTTTATCTTTTCCAGAGGCACCAGAACCTTCCAGCTGCAGGACGTTCAGTTCACTCCCAGAAGGACTTTCTAACTCTTTGTGGGTGTCTTTCTGAGATGACAGCTTAATAAGTAGTTAAGAATAGGCAAAACAGCTCTTCTTCATTCTAGGATTTCTCAAAGCATGACCCATAGGCCTACTTTAAAAAAAAGTAATAATAAAAGACAAATTCCTGGACCGACATCAGTACCTCCAGGGCTGGGGTCTGGGAATTTGCATCCTGCAGGGGTTTTTGCTTTTGTGTTTAATAAAGGAGAAAAGCCACAGATGACTTGTAATGCCAACAAAAAATCCATGCATCACTACTTGAATCCACGGGCCCCAGAGCTCTGCTTTTTTGCCTGTAAGAGATAAAATTTAACAGTTTTGTAGCACTTGAACCATCAGCCAGGAAATGTGGGTGTTGCTTAGCTCCCAGCATCCTGCACATGGAAGAAATACGTGTGTACAAATATTGAAAGAGAAAACAGTTGCTGCCTGGCTGTGATGCGCAGTCAGATGTCTTAAAAGATACCAGCCTCATAGGGCATGGGAAAAAAAGAATTAGGAAGCTCATGTGCTGGTAGCTTAAGAGTATAAGCAGGTACAAGGGGCAAGAGGCACATCTGGAAGCAACGTTTGACTGAGGAAGTGGCTTTGTTAGGGATATCTCAGCAGGCTGCGCTGCAGTGCGTTTCTAGCACCAGCTGCCTTCTCTCCACGCTGGGCGCACTCTTGTCTGCCTCGTGGAGGGCACTTTTAATAGCGCTATGATCGGGGGTGGAAAAACGCTGGGATCTCATGCCTAGCCAGGGAGCCAGGAGGCTGGCTTAACACCATGATGCAAATTCACACTGCTGGATTTTCTCTGCTGCAAGTTCCATATGCAGGAGCTTCCAAAACATGATTGTAAATGATCCACAGAGGGGAGGGGAGGAAGGACAATCCAGCTAATGGTATAATGAAAGATCAAACATCGGGTACACCTGAAACCCTGGTATTTGAAAATAACCCAAGGCACAAACACAAACAACCAAGAAAGGCCCCACGCTTTCACTTTATATTGTGTCATGACTCATCTGCTTAGCTATTTTTTTCATGGGTAGGAGTAAAAAGAAGAAATTCTCATATGTATTTAAACTTAAACCCACCTAAATCTATATTTTTTTAAAAAAGGATCGTTTTAAGTAAATAATGAGATTGAAAAACTGCACATTTCAACAAGGAAATAGTTGATGATTGTTTATTTTTGGTATCCAGAATGAAGGTTTTGGGGTGGTCAGTAATCCACAATGAGTGGATCAAATGAACATTGTGTGGAGGGATGAATTGGATAAAAAACAATTCTAGCTTTTTATTTGTAAGGATTTGTGTTGATAGATCACAACACAATAGAATGGATAGAATTTTCCAGTTTTACTCAGTCCTGATAGGTTTTGACAAATACCGCTTACCTCTTGGCTCCACATACTTTTTTTTTCTTTCTGATGAGGTGGCAGATGAGAAAGGTGCAGCTGGCAAAGGCAGAGGAAGAAAAAGCTGGTTAGGACGAGGGAACAGCGCGGGCAAACCTCTTGCTGTGGGAAAGAGCCTAGAACGTTGAGACGCTGCAGTGAAAACCAGCGTGACAGGCATGCGGGGGCCCCGGGGCCAGGGGCCAGGCGGGGCCAGGCCGGCCACGGCAAGGACAGCGGGGGTTGTGCTGAGGGTGACGGACTGCTGTCAGAGGGCTCTGCATGTGACCCGGTCCACACCTTCGAGGTAAGAACGTGTTTCTCAAAAGTTTCAATAAATAAAGACAGAATAAGAGGAACATAGAATAGTTCATATTTTGTTCTCATCTTCATTTTTGGGGGGTTAGTCAATGAAATGAATTGATCAGGCTTAGTAGTAGTAGTATTACTGTTTTCATCCTCGCCCAAGGGTATTCAGATTTCATTGCTTTTAGAGGGAAGGGGAGAGAGGAAAGGAGAGAGACGCATCAACTGGTTGCCTCCTGTAGGTACCCAGACCGGGACGGGCGCCTGGACTGGGGACTGTTCGCACCCGGACTGGGGGTCGCCCATGCCCGTGCCCCGCCTGGGGACTGAACCCATAGCCTCTGTATGTGCCCCGCCTGGGAATGGAACCCACAACCTTTCAGTTATGGGGCGACTCTCCAACCAATGGAGCCATGCCAGCCAGGGCCAGACTTGGTATTATTTTAAAATGAATAAACACCTAAAATAATTGCCGCGCTTTGAAGATAACTAAACACAGCCAGCAGCTAGCACACAGGCCTCCAACTCATGACAGATGCTTAATAATTTCCTGTTGCTAATGCCTATCACGCTTACCTCCGTCCGGGAAGGAGATGTACAGGTAGTGAATGTAGAGCGATGACGTCTGTGGAACAGCACCAAAGCCGGTGCAGAAGGGCACCGGGAGCTGTGGTGGGTGGAAGCCAGAGAAACCTTTGTTACAAAATGCCCACTGCGTGTCAGAGCCGTTAGCTGCATATGTAAGCCACTGCTTAGGATCTGTGACAGTCTTCACTACATAAGCTTTTTATTCGCTTATTTATTATTTTATTATGTCATTAGGCTCTGATAGGGTTTCTGATCATCCATGACTCCTGTCTTTTCAAAAAAAAATTTCACTGTATTTGCACATATCATCATTTCCCTCTCCTCCTTCTTGTCATTGTTACTGGGTTGGCCAAAAAGTCCATCATGTTTTTTCCCGTGTGATGGCTCTAGTGGTGCTTAGTTGTCTTTAATGTCATTTGGAACAACGTTGTGAGACTGTATTGTGACAGCTGTCATATCAGCGTGCATTTTAAAAAACTGGGTGAACTTTTGTGCAGCCATTTTAATAGTGAAGATGGAAGAAGTTATGCAACATTTTTGGCATATTAAGCTTTATTATCTCACAAAAGGTAAAAACACAACTGAAATGCAAAAAAAAAAGAGATGTGTGCAGTGTCTGGAGAAGGTGCTGTGACTGATCGAACGTGTCAAAAGTGGTTTGTGAAGTTTCTTAGTACTGTTGACATTTCGGCCAAATAACTCTTTGCTGTCTATGCATTGGAAGATGTTCAGCAGCACCCCCGGCCTCTACCCACTAGAAGCCAATAACAGGAGATAGCTGACATACTCAAAACATCCAAGTTAATAAAATTATTGAAATGAAAGATGTGCTTTTTGTTTTATGAGGTGGGGGGAAGCAACAGGCTTTTTGGCCAACCCAATAATTTGTCTTCGCTTTGGAAATCAGTCAGTTCATCAATTTTTTCCAAGGCTGCCTTTTTCCCTCCACACTCTCAAATGAAATTGTTGACACGCGGGAACCTAGAGAAAGTTAAGTAAAAATTTTCCATGTAGGTTAGACCCTAATGTATCCAGTATAAAAATAAACTTACAAAGTAACACTAAAGGATGTGATTTCAATGCTATATTGATTCTGAAGGATTGGAGATGACCCTTAGGCACTTTGATGGCCTTTAATAATCCAGTTTGGTTTTTCATTCAAGAACTCATTTAAAGCTTTTTTTTAGCTCATTTATGTTTTCAACCTGCACCTCCTGGAGAGACGAGGAATTCCTTGATCTTATAGGCATTTGGAAATTCCCTTATTCTACATTCACCTTTTGCACATTACATTTTCAAAATGTCACTAGTGTGCTACTCTGTCTCCTCTAAGCTTGGTGGCTTTGGGCACTCTCTTCCAGAGGGATGTTACTAGGACAGGGAGAGCAACGCTCCTCTGCACTCTTAGAAGAGGGGCTGATGAGGAAGACACAGGAGAAGGGGCCCAACCCAGACACGGTCAAAGAGGAGCCACTGATCACCAACTGCGGTCTGGCCTCCTTGGAAGGAGGAGCTCAGAGTTTCACGAAACGCCTAAGAAATGCGGGTCAGCATAGTCCGAGGCTCGGGCGTCCAAGAGCCTGGGTTGGAGTCCTTGCCCCTACTAGCCTGTCATTTACCACCCCCTCAGCCTCACTTCCTTCTCCTTTATAGTGGGCTCAGAATTAGCCCTCGGTTCACGGGGTGATGTGTCTAACGAGGGAGAAGATGCAAGCGGGCTGGGTGCTCGGGTGCGCGCCAGCTCTTCCGTCACACAACGTCATCACCACACTGTCATCTCAAGGGATCCCGACCTGACAGCCACCCAGGCCCTTCACATGCGGCTCTGACCCTTCTCCCATGGGTCTTGGGATGAGGCGACTGGAATCGCCCAAAAGATTCCGAGTGCATTAGGGTTTGAACAGAGTTTAGTGCGCACACCCCTCCCTGAGGACCCTTGGACCCTTTTGGTTTTGCTCACGTTTGTTTTCAGTTGCATGTTTTGAGCTCAAACTCTCGGAAAACTCCAACGACAACTTGTCGGTGGTCTCAGTGATGCTTAGACCCCGTGATTATTTGAGCATGGCTTTCTCATTCTCTTGCCTATTTCCATTCTGGCCACTGTCTCAGAACTCAGCGAGCTCTTCTGCTGTTTACCTTCATTAGCTTGTCATTCTGCTTCTGGGGAAACGTTGCATGACGTATAAACTCAGTTCACGCCTGGATCGTTTATGAAAATTCAGGACTAATTCTGGCACCGATGCCAGAGATGTCATTAACATTTGCAGTTCTGTATTCAGAGAAGAATCGTCCACCTATCCCTAATCTTCGCTTGAGTTCCCAGTTCTTCCAGTCTGGATTTATTCTATTGTAGGACTAAATCCATGCGCCTCGGATGATGATTTGCATGTTAGCTTTAGGTGATCATTCTTTCTGTGTCTGAGATTTGGCTTTTTGCCCAATTAGCTCTTGGTTCCTAAGACCTACTCTTGGAGGCAAGTGCCCTCCCCAGACTGAAGAGAAGTCTCCTCTGACCCTCAGGAGCACAGGCCTGTTAGCTGTTCTGCCAACCCTGCTTAGCAGGCCTCACGCCAACATGCGATGCACACGCTGGGTCTTCACTAGGGGATATGAACCACAATTCTAATTGTTTGACTGTCTTCACGAACTCCAGAGCTTTCTTGTCATGAATCAAGTAACGTAGCGGTCATTGTTGTTTAGCTCTGTAAACTTCTTGTGTCTGAAGTCACTCTGTGACACAGGGGTCACTCACAAAGCCATCCTGCTGTTGTCTTCAGTCTTTGGGATACTAATCACGTGTGGGTTTGAGTCCAATGAAAGATAGGTGCTTCCTGTGTACCTTCGAGTGAGGAAATGGTGAGGGGACTTCACTTCTACAGCAGGCCGGGGCTTTCCTGTGATGCAAGGAACACATGTGGCAATTCTGCGTTTGAAAAGCCAAGACCGAATTCTGTAACATCCTTGGTGCTGTTTCGTCCTGACGCCAAATTCCAACAGTGCGAACGAAAGCCAAGCCTTTCTCGGATTAAAATAAACAACGGGCAGGAACCCTCCTCTTGCTTTTCCAATGCTGTGTTATTTACAAGCGCCTGCCCCGCGTGCATCACCAGCCCCGATTCAGACCAACACGCAGGTGTCCCGAAAGCCCTTACTCGGAGCTCCGGTGAAACAGCTTGTTCCCCTTGAAGAACCAGGTCTGGAGAAGCTCGGAAAGTTCCTGGAGGCAGGTTGGGTTCGAAGGACATTCTACTCTTGGTCCATATCTTTTAATGCCCCCAATGCCGCCGCTTCTGCTTTCACGTGTTCTACTCAGGCGTGTGACCTAGTGTCCTTTTAGAGTAGGGGACCCACAGGGCACTGCGGGGAATGGAGTGACTCCGCACCTTTTACTCCTCCGCAGTGGCAGCCTTTCAAGCCATTCAAGCCATTAGGTCTTCTACGAGCTGTTCAAGGCTTCTTGCCAACTCGTCCAATGAGTCTGGAAGCTAGGAGTCCTGGGTTTGTTTTTGCTACCGAGGGAATTACCTGGGTGTGTCTTCTGACTCTCTGGGGCCTTTCAGTCTCACTCTGTAGATAAGACTCTTAGATCGCGTGGCCTTCCAGCCCCAGCACTCCATGCCTTAGGGAGAAGCTGTGAGTGTCCCCTCTGAATGACCCAAGTGTAGGAGACCATGAAGAGGGACACGGGACAGCCACCCTGGTCTGGCCCCTCAGCACGGTACAGTCGAGGAGTAAACTCACAGAAACGAGAGCTTATCCACCTAAGGCTGTGTGGGACATGCCCGAGCAGGGACTGCTGAGGCGCACAATTGTGACTGCAGAGCCTGAACACAACACTCCATATAGTTTGTAAACAAATCTGTTCTTTCTTGGAAGGCCACATATCACCAACAGTCTTTTGCAATGTGTTGGAGTAAGGACAGACATCTGTAAATGGTGGGTATTTACACAGACGAAATACAATCTTCCAAAGGGATTAGGCTGCATCTCAGTAAAAATGAAATGTCCAGTCACTGCACTGTAAATTTAATTCCAACCAGAATCTTTATTAAGCCTCTTGGGGCAGGGGAACGCGGGGATATAAACATTTTAAAACCTGGCCATTCTCCAGAAGCCGGCCATCTGAAGCGCAGTGGTGCTCTCTCCCTTTGCGGAGACAAGAATGTCCTATTTTAGTCATAGTTTGGTCATTTTCATTGAACCATAACTCTTTATTACCCAGCTCTTGAGACGCCAAGAAAAAGGCAAGGCGTGTACAGGTATGTGGAACGATGGCTACGTTTTTGGCGAATGTTTGTAACCATACCTGACCCCGGGTCAGGGTCTTCGTGAGGCCTGGCCCTTAGTAAAGGGCTCTGCACGCTGGAGACCCTCACGGAACGATGGCTGAGGGATTGACCAGAAATTCCAATATATCCGAAAGCCAATTTTATTTATTTTTTTGCAGTGAAAACTTTAAAAAATTTTTTTTAATTTAATGTGTTGGAGGTGGCATTGGTCAATAAAGTTTTACAGGTTGCAGGTGTACGATTCCATAATACATCTTCTGTATATCATGCTGTGTGTTCACCACCCAAAGTCATGTCGCCTTCTGTCACAATGTATCCCCCCATCATGCTCTCCTGCCCCCCCCGCCCCCACCCCTCTTACCTGTGGTAATCACCCTACTGTTGTCTGTGTCTACGAGTTTTGTTGGTTTTGCTTAATCCCTTCACCTTTGTCACCCAGCTCCCCAACGCCCCTTCCCTCTGACAGCTGTCAGTGTGTTTTCTGTATCTCTGAGTCTCTTTCTGCTTTGTTTGGTTCGTTATTTTGTTCTTCAGATCCCACATATAAGTGAAATCATATGGCGCTGGTCTTCCTCTGACTGGCTCATTTCCCTTTGCATAATACTGTCTGGCTTCATCCTTCTGTTATAGAAGGAAAGAGTTCTTTCTTTTTTATAGCCGGGTAGTGTTCCATTGTGTAGATGTGCCACGGCTCTCTCGTCCACTCCCCCACCGGTGGGCGCGTGGGCTGCTTCCAGATCTTGGCTGTCTTCTGATTGCTGTGCCTAGGGCTTCCTGTACTGTGTCGAATAAGGCTGGTGAAAGCGGACATCCCTGTCTCATTCCTGATCGTAAGGGAAACACTTCTAGTTTTTGCCCACTGATGGTGACTATGTGTTTGTCATATATGGTGTTTATTACATTTAGATAAGTTCCCTCTGGTCCCACTCTGTTGAGAGTTTTTATCATAAATGGGTGCTGGATTTTATCAAATGCTTTTTCTGTATCTATTCATATGATCATGTGATTTTTATCCTTCATTCTGTGTATGTGGTGAATCACATTTATTGATTTATGGATATTGTACCAACATTGCATTCCTGGAATAAATCCCACTTAATCATGATATATGATCTTTTTAATGTTTTGCTGGATCCAGTTTGCTAGAGTTTTTTGGGGTTTTTTTTGAGGATTTTGGCATCTGTGTTCATCAGGAATATTGGCCTATAATTTTCTTTCTTTGTAGTATCTTTATCTGGTTTTGGAATTATGATAATGCTGTCTTGTAAAATGAGTTGGGAATCTTCCCTCCTTTTGAATTCTGTGAAATAGTTTGAAAAGGAGAGGTGTTAGTTCCAGGAAAAATTCACCCATGAAGCCATCTGGTCCAGGACTTTTATTTGTTGTGCTTTTTTTTTTTTTAATTACTTCTTCAATTTCATTAGGTATAATCAGTCTTTTCAGATTTTCCGATTTCTTCCTGATTCAGTTTTGGAGGACTGCATGTTTCTAGAAATGTATCCATTTCCTCCAGATTGCCTACTTTGTTAGCATGTAGTTGTTTGTAATATTTTCTTACTCTCCTTTGTATTTCTTTGTTGCCGGTGGTTACTTCTCCCTCTTCATTTCTGATTTTGTTTGTTTGGGTTCTCTCTATTTTCTTCCTGACTGTCTGGTTAAAGGTTTGTCAATCTTGTTTATCTTTCCAAAGAACAAGTTCTTGGTTACCTTGATACTTAGTATTTTTTGGTCTCCATTCTGTTTCTTTCTCTTCTGATCTTTGTCATTTCCTTTCTTCTACTGCTTTGGGCTTTGCAGAGGGTGGAGCTGTTGCTTTCCCTCAGGCTGATTCCTCAAGGAGGGCGGTGTTCCACCCTAGAAAGACTGCGTCTGCAGTGTGGCAAATGACAGCACTGAGACCCTGGCAGTTGACCCTCCAGCTCTCTCCCCAGAGCCACAAACCCCAGACTCTTCTCACGTGACTCTAGTCCACTCTGCCCTCCCTCCACCAGTGCCTGTGCCTCCAGCAGATTCTCACCTCTCACTGGTGGACAGAATCCCTGCTGATTTTCACAGTCGGATGGAACATGGGCACCTCTTCCCAGCTCTGGTGCTCTGCGCTGGGGAGCCCGGCGTGGGGTTGAGACCTCATGCTCCTCGAGGGGGACCTTTGCTGCTGAGATATTCCTGTAGACTCTCAGCCACTGCCCGTAGGAGCGGGCCAGTCCTTTTCGCATCTCCTCCCTTCCTACCAGTCACCCTGTGGCTTCTTCTCTATTCAGTTCAATGGTTCTGTGTGTTAGTGGTGATTCTAGGTTGATCCCCAGAGGAGGCGAGTGTAGCTTTCACCTTACTCCACCAGCGTCTTGGATCTCCCCACAAAAGCCAACTTGAAAGAAAATGATTCATACTTGAACACTGGGGAATTACATAAGTGGTGTGTATTTCCGTTATTTTTCTACCTGAGCCCCATTTTACAAATGAAGAAATTGAGGGTCAAGAGATTAACTTGCTCAAGGTCACATTGTCATAGTGTTAGGATCCATCCACCTTCGATTTAAAATTCCATGGTTCTTTCCACAGTTCTGAAAGTTCAGAACACGGATAAATGCAGACATAAATACAGACAGGTATAGATATTTCTTCCAATAACGTTGCATTTTCTGGAGGCAAAGAAGTCCTGAAAGAGAAGAATCTCTTATTCTATGGGAGGTTTTGGCCCTCCTCACCCTTATCCCATTCACCAAGCTTACAAACACTTCGCCCTTGTTGCGTCTATTGAGTTTTCCAAGTATTAGACCCAAGTACAATTTTCAGAAAAAGCCAAAAAGCCAATTTTCATAAAAGCCAAGGTTATTCACAGCCTTGAGAATAAGTTTTAAGACATCTTTCAATGTTTAAAAATTCCTTTTGGTGTCCACCTCGTGTTGGCCAGGCTTCTTAGCCATGGCTGGCATCTGGCCTGGTTTCTTATTTCCCTCTACTGCCACCTGCTGGTAGTAGACTGCAATGGCAACTTCCAGAACATAGACCATGTGACCATTCTTGTTTCTAGGGTCAGACTTGAAGGAGTCTGTGATTCTCAGCTCCAAAGACTGTGGGAATTTTTCAGAAGAATTGATTCCCAAGTCCCACCCCCTAGAGATTCTGACTCAATTTAGTCCGGAGAGGGGCCCATGAAAACTGTCCAGAAAATTCTAATGTACCTCCAGAGTTGAGAACCGGTGACCTAATCAGTCAGATCTCACCAGTACAGATAATAAGAAAGTTAGTATAACTGTGGAAAATATGCATTCTATTTCGTGATATCTACACCAAGTACTCCACTTTATTCCATACCCTTCATACAGTTCATTTCAACTCTGTGATTTATATGGATTAAGAGAAGTTGAAACCAATCATTTTCTCTGTAAACTTTCAGAATTTTCCTCTTGACCACACCGGAATCCAGTCTAAAGTGTCAGCTTTTAGCATTTGATCACATTTCATATTATAAGCTACAATATAAATAAATGCTAAAAATTAAAAATTATAAAAATGTATCATTCAGAAAGAGAAAATGCATATGTATTTCACATTAATATTCCTGTAAACTTAGCTTTCCTTTACCGCATGAGTCCATGGTAGACTAAGAAATCAGTTTTTCTTAATACTTTAAGCAGGAGGATTAAAAGGGCAATCTACTTGAGATTTAATTTGTCTCATGGAGAAAGCTGAAAATTTGCTGGAGAACATATAATGAGCTTTAAACACATACACACACACTGTGTAGAGATCCAGAACCTTTTCACATGTTACAAATGAATGGAAAAGGGCTTGAATTTCTTAGAAGTCAATTTAACCAATGACCCAAAGAGCATCTGTTAGGGAAAGTAAATGTTTATCCTGCGTTTCCAGGAAGCACCCCCACCCTCTAGCCAACCCCAGTCCTAAACAGCCCAGAGGAAAATGCTCCTTATTAGTGTCGGGTTGTCTTGTGTCTTCTTGGGACAGAATGTCAGGATTTGTTTCTTCATCAGCCGTACCTGGGAGACCTTGATCCGGTGACTTGCTGGATTTCCTGGTATTAGAAAAATGGCAGGTGTGGCATTTTCTCTGGGGGAAGAAGAAAGGAAACCGAAACCAAACTAATAAACAAAAACCCCACCTGGTATCTTCTGGTAGCTTTTAGGTCTTGTTCTAGCTTGTAAAGATTTCAGAACACACCAACAATTTGTTATCTTGTTAAGGAGTGTTTTCCAAGTCTGATAGAGGAGGATGATCACTGTTAGCCTCAATGGCAGTTTGTATTGGGAAAACATTTTTTTACGTAATGGATTATATAACCCATTCCTTTGCAGATGAATCTGAAATTTTCACTGAACTTAACAGATTTCCAATCATTATAGCCCTTACTGCCCCCACCAAAAAAACCTACAAGAAAATGTGCAAGAAGCAGGGTATGTTCAGTTGTTTTTAGTTTGATTGCCTGAGTCCAAAATGATTTAAGTTCTGAAACTATTGTGCAGTTATTTATTTTCCTGGCTGAAGAAATGGGTTACAAAACTGGGGAGATGAGACCTTGAAATAACTTGAAAACAACCCACCAGCCCAGTCCCACTCACCTTGTTTTATTAAGGGGATTAGATTACGGTCCTGTGACTTTCCCAATATTGTCGTTTTGGATTTAGCCATGATTCCATTTCTGATCATTTGGAACAGATCTAGGGAAGGTAATGTGATTTCAAAATCACTGTTAAAATTGTCTTGTCCATGAAAGGAAATAATGTTAGTGTGCTTTGGTACTGAAAGGCAGATGGCCAGCTCTAAATTCCTGAGATTAGTGTCGATATCAACCAAAGTGCTATCCCTAAGGTGACTCGTTCCACCAGATTCTCTTCAAAACCAAATGGGAGTACATGCAGGGGCCCAACCTATTTGACTGATTTAAACGTTAGCAAACTCTCTGGGAGGGAAGGCTGATTGTGGAGGCCAGAGGTGGGTTGTAAGTGGAGAGGGGTGGGGAGCCAGGTGAAGGGCCGACGAAATCCAGATGTCGTGCTCTTCACCGTCACCCCACCACCTCGGGAACCCCTCCGTGGAATTTATTGGCAACATTACTCTCCTGTTCGTCCTTTTAAGAAATGCAAACCTCTGCAATTTTTTTAACCAATTTCTTGCTTTTTCCCAAATGATGCACTTTATCATCTGAATGTTAAATTCCAGAGCTCCTTGTATCCAAAAGATGTTGCTAGGGAATGTCTGATCTGTTCCAACTCCCTTGCAGAAATGCGGCAAAATTATGAAGTGAAAAATGCTTGAGCCCTTAAAGGGTGCACGCATGGGACACGTCTCAGGACAAACAGCAAGTTATTTGAGAGAGGATGTTTGCTGGAAGGAGAAAGCCAAGACTGTTTCTGCTGGACAGCAGAAACCGCAGTCCAGCCAGACCCCCGCCTCAGGGACAACAGAAAATCCACGAAAGCACTTTGATATTGTCAGCCTGCTAAGTATATTTAACATGTTTATATGATTAAACTATGTGTATTTATTAATAACATTTATACTGAATTTTAGGGTAAGCACATTATTATTTTGCTAACAAGGGTATAATTAAATACAACCAATATGTCTAGTGTTTAGAAAGTTTGTTTTTAATTCAGACGTCAGTCAAGAAAAATTCTTCCTAAAAAATACGGGTGGAAAATATGTAGTCTATCTGCCTTGTATGGAAAACACATCTATTATCATCATCGCTATGCTTTCACCAAATGTAAGCTCCAGAAAGTGCCCCAGTTTTTGCTGCTTGTGTCTAACCCTGGAGCTCTGGTGCTTTGAATATAGTACCTGGAATACAGTAGGTGCTAGAAATACAGGGGTGGGCAAAAGTAGGTTTACAGTTGTTGCTATGGAAAATAATACAATAATTAACAAATAACACAAAAATAGACTCTTGTGTTTTGCACGCTTCCACTGCAAACCAACTTCTGCCATCCCTATGTGGAACCAATGACTTCTTAAAAACAAGTACAAGTTGGCCAGCAGCTGGCTGGGACTATAAATTTGGAGGATCCAAGATTAAATGGCATTTGATACTTGGACCTTATTTCCACTTGTAGGGTGAGGTTGGTCATCAATTTAGGAATAAGAAGGGATTTTGGCTTTGACATTGACTTTCCAAATCCTCAGCCCATGTGTTGGCAGTCACATGCTCACCCTGATGGTCTGAAACGACAGAGATGGCCCTGGAAGGAAGGGTGACTTTTTATTCATCTTCCTGTCCTCTGGGTGTCTTGTACACCATAAGTACGCAATGCACATTTATAGAGT
The DNA here is from genome assembly GCF_019186645.2 of Phyllostomus hastatus. Lineage (NCBI taxonomy): Eukaryota > Metazoa > Chordata > Mammalia > Chiroptera > Phyllostomidae > Phyllostomus > Phyllostomus hastatus. The sequence goes on along the minus strand of NW_025334004.1, from coordinate 23,127,341 downwards.
TGCACTGGCCTATGCAACTTAAGTTTGAAGAGTAGCTTTCTCTTTGGGGGAAATTCACATTTTTCCAAATGTTAAGCTGGGAAAGAATCGACATAAGGACAGAACACATAGACATAATGCTATTCCGTCCTGCCGCGGTGAGTACGTTTGGTTTTATTTCCAGACACGGAGTGAAAAGCAGTTGACATATGGGAAAATGCTGCACAATTCCTCTCCACCTGCCCGTCATTTTCAGGGAAAGCGCTACCCATGTGGTTGTACAATGGATTTATGTGGCGTAGGCATTTCAATGTGAGGCCCCCTCATGGGCCAGGGAGGTTGACACCAATTGCCTAAGCCTGCTCCATGCTGCCCCAACTAACCACCTCACATCGCACACTGGGGAGACTGCGTGGCTGAGTTTTCACTGGTGGGCCCCTGGGGAATTGGGGCGCTCAAGGAGGGGGAGCAGGTAGTGCACCTTCCAACGCCCTCAGCACCCCTTCCTCGGAGTGAGTGCCGTGGATCTTATTAAATGCTGACTTTCAGCACAATTTACTTCCTTTCCAAATGTAATCTTCACATCTGGAGCCACGGGATCCAGAATGTTTCCCATCTGAAAAAACTTATGTTTTGGCTGGGTGTTTATTTTGGTCTTGAATCATCGGCCTCTGGGGAAAGTCAGCTAATTCACTGTGTAGCAGTAGCAGCCTCACCTGATGCTCACAAAACCTTCACGTGATTGCTTCCTGGCACGCATTCTGGGCACACACTCCCCCCGCATGCTGGGGTCCCCACCCCTGAAGACACAGTGTTTCTGCCATGAAGGACGGTGACAGGTTGACTGAGTCTTCCCACTGGAGATGAATAAAAACAGGTGTGGGTGTTTCACACTGTGGTGGTCTCCTAAAAAGTAGTTCTTTCTGAACCTAAAAGGGCCAGTGGTCAAAGGTGGCTTAATTCTGAAGCCAGACCACTTCTAGACTCCTGATGTCGCAGAGTCAAGCCTTTGATTGTTCCATTTTGAGGAAAGCAGCAAGGAAGTGACTGCTTACACCATGGCATTTGTATATTAGAGTTCTAGCTTTAAATTCTTTTTATTTCATTTTTCCCCATCACCATGTGTCCCCCCATATCCTCCTCCAACTCCAACCGCCCCTCCCCCCAACAATCACCACGCTGTTGTCCATGTCCGTGAGTCCTTCTTTTTTTTTTTTTTGCTCCAATCCTCCGCCCCGTAAGTCCCCCCTACAGCTGTCAATCTGCTCTCTATCTATAAGTCTGTCTCTGTTTTGCTTGTCAGAGCAGTTTGTTCATTAGATTCCACATATGAGTGAAATCATATGGTATTTGTTTTTCTCTGCCTGGCTTATTTCACTTAGCACAATGTTCTCCAGGTCCATCCATGCTGTCACAAAGGGTACGACTTTCTTCTTTTTTACAGCCAAGTTGTATCCCATTGTGTTACTGTCCCACGGCTGTTTTATCCACTCATGTACTGATGGACACTTGAGCTGCTTCCAAGTCTTGGAGTTGTCAATAACGCTGCAATGAACATAAGGTTCCATATATTCTTTCTAATGAGTGTTTCAGGTTTCTTCAGGTAAATGACCAGAAGTGGAGATCACTGGGTCATAAAGCAGTTCCGTGTTTAACTCTATTAGGTCAGTTTATACTGCGTTCCACCGTGGCTGCACCAGCCTGCATTCCGGCAACGGTGCACAAGGGCTCCCTTTTCTCCACGTCCTCACCAGCACTGGCTGCTTGTTGGTTTGTTGATGGCAGCCGTTCTGACAGGTGTGATTGCTTGAAGCACAAGGACGAACTATACGATAGAACAAAGGCCTCTAGCCTAGAAATTCTCTGAGACGATAATGTATCCAATGAGTAGTTTCAGGGGAAGAACCCGATGAGGTATACAGAGCATTAAAAACTTGGGAGAAAGAGGGGGAAAAGTCAATGGGCACATAAGAAATTAATCTAGAAAGTAGAACAATCATAGTAAATCCTGGACTACTTTGTTAAACAGAATGAAATAAAGAGAATTTGAGACGACAAGATCTTAAAGTATGTCTTCCTCTAAAGAGTCCTTGGGAAATGCGCCTAAGTTCGTGTGGCTGCCACCTATCAGGTGGCATTGAGGAAATAGATCTGCTTATTCATTGACCAGCCAACCTCTCACTGACGCTCTTTCAACAGGAAATAATAGACAAATTACTGAGTGACAATTATTAGATATTAACTTTAGAAAGAGGAAGAAACTATAATTTTTAAAAGGGAAGAAAAGTACATGCTGGAAACCACCTTGATTTTACATTGACATCAGGGTATAACAATGAAATCTAAAAAAATAAAATAAGTAAATAAAGGAACCTATTGACATTGGCAAAAATGAGATGATGTGGGGAATACCCAGAAAAGGTCAAATCAAATAAGTTGGGTTTGTTTTTTCCATCAAAGGGTAGGACCAGTCGTAAGAACTGGAAGGAGATATAATGAAGGTATTGCTTTTCTTAATATTTTGTGGGGGAAGTTAGTTCACACCGACGGCTGGTCCCCGTGCCTATAGAGGCGATGTGGCTTTTGTGTTCCTCTCCATAACTCCTGTCCGGCATGTGCCGTTTTTCCTGGTCCGTCAAGAACATGGGAGCAGACTCCTGGTCCTATAACTTAGTAAATGTGTGATCCTGAGAAAATCACCATCAGTAGAACGAGAAAAATCACACAGCTCATCTGATAAGATTAACGGGAAGCGTAAATGAAACCACGCTGACAACGTGCATGGCATCCTCCCTGCCGTGCAGTAACCACGCTGGAAGGGGCGGTGTTCACTGTCACGGTTGCAGCGGTCTCTTCACTGTCACGCTCATTTCAAACTCATTTTTCTCCCTGTGCTCAACCCGCTCTCTCCCTTGTCTTTCTACATGCCATTCATTCTTCTAATCCTGCTTGAGGCCCCCTCTGTTCCAAGGGGCTTCTCAGGGGACATTAGCTTTTATGTATGTCCTCTTCCTCTGAATCCCGCTCACGGGTAGATTCTAGCACTTCACTATGTACATCCTTGTTGCTGTGCAATACTGTTTTCATGATCATTAGTTATACTTCCCTGAATGGGTGTAGAATGATAGGCCTGAGGGTTACAATAGTCCCTTAAAACATTAGATGATCCTCTCTCAAGAGCTGTTATGTTATTCTCAGTAGTTGAGGTGACATGAATGTTCCAGGTCCAAGGTCACAGAGCAACTAAGTGACGAGTCACTGGAACTCCGAAGACCATGCCTTCTATGGTGGCGTGTGGGATTCAGAGCCAGGCCAGCCTGCGTTTGGATCTGTGACCTGGGGACAGTCACTCACTCTCTCTGAGCTTCATTTTCCTCCTTTGTAAAGTGAGATTGACACCGTTTACCTCGAAGAGTTGTTGAGGAGATGAAACGGAATAACTCACATAAAGCCCCCAAGCGCCATGCCCAGCGTTGTCAAATAGATGCTCAAAAAAGAAAAAAAAATCAGACCCCTTTCCATTCCTTCCTTTCTACATCTTTAACAATAAAGAAGGCATCTTCTACAGCTCCTAAGCTCCAAGCCTGGATTAAGCATCCCTGAATAAACATTTGTTTATTTACCCAAAATGAGGGTTTCTGGTGAAGAGGAATGTCTCTGACCTCATTAGCCCTAAGGACTATAGGTCTCTGTAACCAACACCAAGTGCAGACTTGGTGTGCTGTAGGCATTGTAAGCCTCATTTCGGGGACGACTTCATATTATGAGACTTTAACTCACATTTCACTACAATTGGCATGCATTTATTACCATTCTGAGCACCTTTAAGGGCCCGAACCATGTAAAGTAAGCAGGATATGGCTTTGTTTGCAAAATACCCAGACTTGTGTGGAACAGCAGATGTATTGACAAATAACCTTAATAAATGTACACAGGACAGAGAAAACGGCTGCAGGGTGATGCGGAAACATGGATGCGGCAATCAGTTCTACCCGAGAGGGGGAAGCACAGAGACACTGAAGGATGCCATTTGAGCTGGACCTTGTGGGTCCAGCGTTGACCAGGCAAGTAAATCCTGTACTAAAAGTGCTGACAGCACTGTGATCTTCTTTCCTCTCCTTCCCCCCTGTAACTCCTGTACCGTAGAGAGTTAAGCAGGGAATTCTGATAGGGTTTGGAGGATCTGGGCTGTCATCTACACTCAGCAAATTGGGAGAGAAGGATCACAGCGGGGGAAGGTGGGTGAGGAGAGGAAAATGCTTTGAGGATAATGACTAATGTGCAAATGCCTAACAGCCAACATGAGACCGCATGGAGAGAAGCATCTTTCTTACACTGATGACGATGCTGACTAACATCAAGTCTATTTACATAGCTCAGCAAATAAAGGCTGCATTAAAAACCGTGCACAGCACTGCCTAATAAATCCATCACCCGGCTCCAGTTTGGCTAATGTAAGCCCAGAGGAATCCTGGCAGAATCCTTTGTGATTCCACCCACTTTGTTTGGAAGTGTGAGATGTTAATTAAAGAAAAGCTGTAGTGCAGCATCCTGGCGGATTCGAGCTGGCAGCGGCTTGCCAGCCATCTGTGGTCGGGCAAGACCAATTTCTTCTTCAAGCTCCCTATTTTTTGAGTTCAAACCCTCCTCCTCCCCAGCTTAGCTCCTGGGCAAGAGCTTCTGATTCCCTGAACAGGCCCTCATGACGTGGTCATTGTTTAGGCTTTGCAAAACCTTTTTACTACAGTGTTAGAAGTTGTGTGATTTTTTGCGTGGCAAGATGATGGGATTGCAAGACCGTTCAGGGGAAATCAGCATTGGATGAGTATATAAGGCAAAGAACATTTGATCACGGAGTTCCTTTTCTTTAGAGCACAAGAAAATCCTGCCTGTCCTAAATAGGACTTTGAACAAAAAATAGCAATTGCATTTTCTCTGCAGCTCCTAGAAGAGGGCTTTAGAGGGGAGAATATGGTTTCTGGCTACTTTAGCCAGGACAAGTAGTGGCTTAGCTGTTGATAAGCTGAGAAACCTGTCATTTGTCTTTGATGACTTATTGGTGCCTTTCCTCTTTTCTGCAGTCTAGCTCCGTCCGTCCTTCTCTACCAGGCATGGGTACCCTCTTGTCCTCTCCTGTCATCCTTCTGCTCTGAGTTAAGACTCAAATAGTCATTCACACCTTACTGTAAACGAGTTTTAAGTAGGACTCAAAGTCCTTGAGGTGCTTTTTAAAAAAGAGATTCTATTTATTTATTTTAGAGAGAGGGGAAGGGAGGGAGAAACATCAATCAGCTGCCTCTCAGGTGCCCCCAACTAAAGACCTGGCCCACAACCCAGGCATGTGCCCTGACCGGGAATTGAACCCGCAGCCTCATGGATTGCAGTCTGGTACTCAACCCATGGAGGCACACAAGTTAGGGCTTTTGAGGTATTTTTGAGCTTTGATGGTGATAAGAATTCTCACCTATGAAGGTACTAAGGATCATGGTTAAGGTCCTTGTCTGTTTCTTACACTGGGGTACTCGTACCAACCACATAGGCAGTAACATTTAGAAAAGTCCTCCAAATCAGTTGGGGTGGACGGCTGCTCCTGCCATCACTTGTCATTGACTCTGAAGGAAGCCATCCTCCAAGGTGGGGGGACGCCCTGATGTCCAATCTCCCTGCTCTAGTTTTAGAGTCTATGAGGGAATTTCTTTTATGTTTTTATGTTGACATAACATTTACATACCACAAAATTTACCTTCTTAGAGTGTACAGCTCAGTAGTTTTTAGTATATCCACAGTTGTACAACCATCACTACTATCTAATTAGAAAACATTTTCAACACCCCCCAAAAAGCCCATGTCCAATAGCCATCACTTCCCATTGTCCCTTCTCCCCAACCCTTGACGACCATTAACCTGCTTTCTGTCTGTGTGGACTTGTCTAGCTGCACATTTCATACAAACAGAATCATGTCTGGATTCTCTTATTTAGCCTAACGTTTTCAAGGTTCATCCATGTGGTAGCATGTACCAGTTCTTTATTTCTTGTTGTGGCTAAATAATATTCCATTGTGTGGGTATATCACATTTTATTTATCCATACATCAATTGATACACATGTACACTTTTCGACTAACATGAATAAGGCCACTATGAATATTCATGTCTAAGTATTTGTATAAATGCATATTTTAATTCTAAGGGAAAATGTTACTGCCAAGCGATTTTTATGCCCGCATCCTCTATTAGGCTATCACCTCTCTTGGGGGATTTTTTTTTTTCTTTTCCTGCCACTGTCACCAGAGCTTGGCACAGTGCCTTGAACCCAGCGGGGCTCAACAAGGGCTGCTGATGACAATTTCAAAGGGTTTGAACTGCATGGAAATGAAAGGGTTCTACGGGATTTTTGAGAACTACTTTGGTCCTGCCAATTCCATTCTGATGGCTGTGACTTGGGGTCTGGCCTATTCTAGAAGGTTAGGCAGATTCTGTTCATTCTTTCCAGATGTAAAATTCCACCCTCAACAATCTGGAAAAACAAAATCACTCTTCCTTTGAAGCTTTTCCCAAACCAACTAGATGGGATTAAACTTCAAGTCTTTCACTCACTTAACACTGAATTTGTACGTTAGCAAAGGATTTAGGACCGTGGACTTGGCTTATAGTTGTCTGTGCCTATGTTTGCCTCACCCCTGCTTGATGATAAGGTTTGCAAAGTCAAGGGTTCTTGATGGCTCATCTCCCATCCTGATGCCTTTGTCATTGGAGCTGCGTGCTAACTGCTTGTTAATTGAGTGCTATGAGGAGCCAGATGGCCGCGGAAAAGGAGGGGTGTGAGCATGCTGAGGAGCTATAGCGAGGGCCTGCACAGAATTTCCCTGGTTCCTGGAACATATGGTGCGGGCTGCTATGGTTCTCCTGGGCAAGAGGCCCGGGAAGTGAATGAGTATTATCGAAGACAGAGATGCGAAAAGCTGAGTCGTTGCACACTTTCCTTGTTTTCCGTAGACAGTACGTTCCATGCCCGCTGCTGACTGCATCACTGTCCTTGCGGACTTTCCTCTCCCAGAGCTCAGGTCCCCTTCTCTCGGGGGAAGTTTTCAGTGTGGCCTCCAAAGGCGAGCATCTGGCTGAAGTTCTGGCTCTGTCACTTGCTGGCTGTAGCCTCGAGCGAGTTATTGAACTTCTCTGTGCTTCAGTTTCTCCATCCGAAAGACGGGGCCTAGTGACAGCCCTGGCTCTATAAGACCTCAGTGTTAGGATGGGCACCGCGATCTCTTTCCCTGGATACTCCTCTATCATCACGCAGTACGGCAGCTAGTTTTCTCTCATTTTTAAATATAGTGATGTTCCTCGGCCCCCACTCATTTCCCCAGTGGTCTCACCTATCTGGAGCACTGCTGGGAACCACGAAGCGTGCAAATAAATGACCATACCACCCACACCACCGTCAATGTAACTGAGCGCTCAAGTCAATGTCATGGGAACCCTGTACGAAAAATGAATGAGCTTTACTCAGAACACCTCTTCTGCCCACACTCACAGGGCATGTGCAGTCAGGGCGAGCTGTACCATCTGCTTTCCCAGCCTGCAGCATAAACGAAAGTGGTGCAGGGTCACCGATTGGGGTGAGTGAGGTGCGGGGAAGAGTCCTCCACAGGAAATGAGCAGAGTGTCGTACAATAACGCCCATTTCCGTGTCTCTGGGAAGGAAGGCAAGAGAGTGTTCACAGATTTCAGAAAGATTATAATTAACGTAATTAAACTTACAGAACAGTGCCTTCTCAAATGACAGCAGGTGAATAAGGGACCGTGCTCATTTTTCTCCCCTTCACATCTCCTAAGCTGTTGTCAAAGAGTTTCAGATCTCATGTTTCTTTTGCATCCTCATAACGGCTCCTGAGTCAATACTGACGGTCCTGAGAAACCCATGAATTGCTGGGAAAACAGCTTATCTGTAAAAGGCCCACAGCGTGGTTTTTAAGGCAATTGGATCTGATCCCATTCAAAAAAAGTGTTCAGAATAGTTGAGGTGAATATTTTATTTGAAAACATTATCAAAATAGAATGAGGTTTCTGAACAAGGCAAATGTAAATTGTTTCCCTCTCGGGGGTGTCACACTCCAGAGGCGTGCTGTTCACCAGAACTTTCTGCGAGGATGGAAGTATTCTGTATCCGTGCTGGGTAAAGCTGTAGCCACTTCTCACGTGGGGCTACTGAACACTTCCAATGTGGCTAGTGCCGCTGAGAAACTACATTTTAAATTTTATGTACTTTTAATTAGCTTAAATGTAAAAGCCACATGCGGCTAGTGGCTGCCAGATGAGGCAGTCCACCTCCAGCGTTCAGTACTGTGAGTGTGAAGTTTGCTTCAACCTTTGGTTTTCTAGAACCATCTAGCCAGAGTTGATACTGAGAGTGGCCCCAAGATCCTGCCCGATCGTGATCATTAGACAAAGATTTCATAAACAGATGGTTTAGTGAGCTTTTCAGTACAACACATTTCTTGCATATCCAAAACACCCAGCTTCACAAAGGAATGCTGAGTTAATCCTTGCCTTTAATCCTGGCCAGGAGACCTGACCCTACCTCTCAATAGGATGATCTACAACAGGGTATCAAACTCATTTTCACCAGGGGGCCACATCAGCCTCGAGGTTGCCTTCAAAGGGCCGAATGTAATTTTAGGACTGTGTAAATGTAACTACTTCTTAACAATTAAGCGAGAGCTTGGTGCTGCCACCAGGTAGAAACAAGGTGCTGGGCCAGATAAAACAATGTGGAGGGCTGGATTCGGCCCGCGGGCCTTGTGTTTGCCGCCTGTGATCTGCAAGCTCTCTTAGCCAGGTCACAGAAGCAGATGCCCAAAGCGGGGGTCTGGGAAAAACGCCTTGATTACCGGACTTCTGGGCCCATTCAGTCACCAGCTCTCCTTGGGGCCACTACCATTGCTAGGAGGAAGGAAGACCCATGGGCTGAGTCATAGATTGAATCCTGGGGAAGAAGGGCTGGCCTCCCGCTCTGCGGAAGGGGGGCGGCACAGGGGACTGAAACGGGACAGCGGGGAACAGGCCTGCAGAAAAGACTCTGCCCGAAGCCAGAGCACCCGGGTCCCGTCTCCACCCTCATGCTTTCCGCACCCCAGTTGCTCAAAGGCACAGAGTCGGGAAGGCTTGCTTCTTCCAGACCCTGGTTATGACACCCCAATGTAGGCTCCCTGGTCCACCTGCATCAAATCACCTGGGAGCGGTGGTTAGGATGCAGATTCCAGAGCCCCACAGCAGACCCACGGAATCAGAATCTTTGGGTTGGGAGACCCCAGAATCTGCCCTGAGACTTCCTTATGGGAACGGACCCCTCCTGTGGGAGAATCCTTCAAGCAGGATTCTCATAACCAGCACCCAGTGGCTTCCGCTGCAGACAGACCATTCTGGGGTTCGGAGAGAGCCGAGAACAGGCTGTTGTCCTCGTCCTGGTGAATCCAGAAGAACGGGGACTGGGAGCCAAATGGTCTGCATTCCCCCAGCCCTTCTGTGGGCGTGGAAGTGACCTAAGGCCTTTGTCCTCCATCTCTTCTCTGGCCCCACTGATGGCTGCCGGACCGTTTTATCTTGATGGTTTTCTACTCCCTTCACTGAGGTGCCTTAGTTTCTCACTTATGAAGGCTTAAAATGTATGTGTATATATTTATTGATTTTCCATACTTCTATTTAGTTTGCGTTATAAACGCGACATATGCTCATTACCAAAACAAAAAAGAAAAAGAAAGAAAAATTCAAATATTACAGAAATGCCTCATCATGGCCAACCCCAGTCACACTTCTCAGGGATGATGCTTACTAACAATTTGATGTATGTCCTTCTAGACTTAAAAACAACGAATATTATATTTTACAGATATATTTGTGTGCTTGTGTATTTCTGTACGGTACATTTCTAGAAGTGGAAACCGAAGGTCAGCGTACCTACAGCAAATCATTATGTTGTACACCTTAAACTAATACAATATTACACGTCAATTATGTCTCAATAAAACTGGAAAAAAAAAAGAGAGTCTTAACTCCACTCCAGCTTTTTTAAAAAATAGTAAGGCATGTAAATGAAAAATGTCAATACTTTCTGCACAATCTGGATCACAGAAAACAGTATGTGAATGTCTCTTCTACGTGCTGAAGGTCTTTTCACATCTCAGTGCAAATACAGCGTGAGGACCGGGACATCTGTTCCTCGGAGCTGGTTTTAGATTCTTGGTTCTGCCACTGAACAGTCAGGGGAACTGGGAGCCACGAGGGAAGCACAGAGTTAAACATCTGAGGCCTGGTTTCTTCCCACGCAAAATCACAACACGGCGGAATACACGGGGTGGGCAAAAGTAGGTTTCCAGCTGTGAGGAGGCAGAACAGTTTATTCCTGTATTATTATTAATTAATTATTGCCTTATTTTCCATACGAACAACTGGAAACCTACTTTTGCCCACCCTGTATTTTCTGAAGCCCCCTTTGTTCTGACACCCCCGGATTGGGTTAATCCTTTAGCTCTCCACCCTTGTTTTCCTGTGTATGAAAAAAGATCAGATTCTTTTGGCCTTCCAGGATCGATTAGTGAACGCATCAGTTAACTAAGACCTTCCAAATATAGAAGCGCTAAGTAGTTCTCTCATTACTTAGAGAGCAAGCGGATCTTTGCTGGATATGACCTAAAACTTCTTTAACTTCTATAACAGTTCCTGGTTCTTTAAATAAAAGCAAGATAATTATTGAATCCAAAGGGCCACTCCATCTCGGCATGCTGTTTGTTTATTTTGGTTTTTCGCCTCCTTCTCTTCTTTACTGTTTTTCTTGTGGGCGTGTTGCATTTTGTCTCGGCATTCTGGAGCCCGGCCATGACAAGGAGCAGGAGGTGTTTGGGAAGGCCAACACGGTCTCCCGTCTCTCCTGGGAGTCTTGCCTTTCTGGAATGAGTATTTCCAACTGTTTGTTCCCTAACAAAGAAGGGATTGTGTGGACCACGACCTCACAGGACACACAGCACATTTTGATGAGGGAATTACCCAGTCTGTGTCTGTGGTGTTTGGGACAGAGTCCGAGATAAGGCCTTATATATTCATTGTGTTCCATAGTCCTTGTTCCACACGGCCCTCTGCACGTGTCTGAGGCAACAGCCAGCAGGGGCATCGTCATCCCCATTGTTAGGATGCAGACGCACGAATTCAGAGAGGTGCGCTGGCTCGCCTGGTGTCACACAGCAGGAAGTGGCAGAGCCCAGTGCAGAGCCTGCGTCCCTTCCTCACCCCCTCAGTGGGTCCCAGCATGTTACTCTTCAGTACTTTTCCGATGGCCCCTCTTTATGGCTGGAGCCCTCTTCAGCACCCTCTCCAGGTCAGACAGTTGAAAGGGTACGGCACCTTGGTATTTTAAGGGGCAGGTGCAGTCTATAGCGTGGAATTTCTCTGAATTTTGGATCCGGCCGATGGTGAGTTTCACTTTCTAAAACACAAGAAAGAAAAAAGTAAAATGACTAAATAGTATCTTTAGGCTTGTTTGTGCTCAGTCTGTCCTCACTCACACACTTGGAAGCTGGCATTGGAGGGAATCCTGTGATGAACTACAGTCTCGGGGCAGAGGAAGCCAGGAGGACTGGCGGAGTCGGGTGGGAGACGGAGTTTTATTCTCTCGCATCCGCTGTCTGAAACCTTCCGAACAGATTCCAAATGGCACGGGGCCCGATAGGCCCATTTGTACCAAGAATAAAAAAGCCTCTGGATACTAAAGAATTGAACCATCGGACGGAACCAGCCCCTGACAAAATGGGGAGGAAACTGGAGTTTGATGTGTCTCCTACAAAATCTAGCATCTCCTCCCCTCCTTTCACATTCTCACACTTTCTCCTCTCACGGTCTCTACCCACCCCCACCTCAAACTCCCACTTTAGTCCACTCGAGGAAGGAGGGTGGATTGGCCTGGCCCAGATACTTAAAACGACAGGGGCCGCTGGCTGGCCTGTCTTTGAGTCCACATTTCCCCTCTTCCAACACTCTTTTTCCTTCCAGAGGTCAGAACTTTGAGTTTTAAAGAAGGACTGGGTATCCCTTTTAACATGAAGAAATAAGTCAAGGAGGGTAGGGCAAGAAAGTAGGGAGACTCTTTTGATCATCCAAGATAACCATGCTGGTGAATGATACCCCAGATTTCTCAAAGGCCTCTAGTTGTTCCCCAGAGAAAGGGACAGGCAGCTTGGGCACGGGAGAAATGCCGTCAGCCCCTCCCAGGCAAGGGACTTCACGATCTATGCGCCCAGGCAAAACCCTGTTTCTTGGACCTGCTCCCAGGCCAAAATCCTTCTCTTGGCTTTCAGAGCCAATGCCTGGATCTTCGGGTCAGAGCACTGTTTGGTAACTTTTCAGAAGGTTCAGAAGATTATACTGAACTCTTGGCCCCAGCACAGGTCTTTGGCAGAGGAAATAGAGTGACCAGATGGTCGGACTGGGCCCCTGAAAGCAACCTGTTTTCTTTCCACTGCACACATGCCTGCCCTGGTCTTCAAGACCCAAGCTCAACATCTCCTTCTCTGAGACACCTTTCTGGCCTCCCACAGGTGGGTTTACTCCATGCTTCCTCTATGCTGCTGTGGCCCTCTGTTCATGTCTCAAGGCACACGCTGTGTCATCTCTAGCGCATAAGATGCCTGGTTTGTCCACTGACCTGTGAGCTCCTGAAGCTCAGGCTGAGGCCTTTTCTGTAGCTCTGGGACCTGACACAGTAGCTGGCATACAGATGGATGTTCAATAAACGGCCAGTGAATGAATGCATGCATGCATGAATGAATGAGTCCTTGCTAGTTAATGAGTCCCAACAACTAGTTATGTATCTAAGATAACTCACGGATCCTTACTAGTTTCCTATTTAGATAATAGGGGTAATATAATTTGTCTAACCACATCACACAAGGTTATTGTGGAAGAGATAAGACACATGTAATGAATCATAAACTCTCAGAGCCGGAAGAAATTTGAGAGGTCATCCTGTACAGGGCTTGGCAGAAATTTTAAGCCAACAGATCGTTTCTTCAAAGACAGCTAACAGGAAATCCCAACACATAAAAAAAGATAAATGATGAACAGAGATTGCTCTGGTTGAAACTCCATACGGTCCCCTCCCTCCCCTCTGCTCCAGTCATTTTCAGGGGCCAAGAAGCACCCTTTGAAAGCCAGCTCTCTCACTAGAGAGGAAACACGGAGCGATGTTCCCGAGGCCAGGTGGCTCATGGGAAATAAGGACGGACCCGGGAAGGGACGAACAGTCTGGAGGCTGTCCTAGCAGGCAGAACCGTGTCTGAGCACACGGTATGGACCAGTCGCTGTTGTAAGGACATCAGATACATTATCTCATTTAACTCTCCAATGACTAACGTTATCACGATCCCTGACTTTACGTTTGGGAACACGGAGGCAAAAAATTGGTGAAAGGACGCGAGATGCAAGCCCTGAGCCGGTTTGATTCCGACGCAAGCTCCCGATGCCACACCGTGCTGCCTCCGGGCCCCTGCAGCCGGCTGTCCAGCCTCCTAGCCCCGCGCTCTCTCCAAAATTACTTTATGTGCAGGTATTTTGAGAGGGCCCTAAAATAACCTTCTGTTACTTACACGTATTGTAGGAAGTGTTATTTACACCTCTTATTTTCCTATTTTCACTTGGTGGCTGAGGACTGAAGAGTCTCATTTGCGTTCAGAGTACAGTTCAGACTCCGTCTAAGACTTGATCCTGCCCCACCTGGGGTCGATTTGCCCCGGGCAGGGCCCATCGGTGGGACTTACCTCCTTCTGGACCGACCGTCTGAGAAACAAGTAGGCTTCCTCCAAGCTGTGTGGCTTCAGGTCATTCACGGCCAAAAGGTGATCTCCGTGGAAAAATAAGCATCCCAGGCGCTGGGGGCCTTCCCAGTGAGCCACACTGCAAGGGGGACACAGCGTCCGACACAGGTGTGAGGCCGTGCTCGCTGGCCGCCCAGGACATGGACGGGGACACGGATGGGCCCCTGCACTGTAGTCTATCCCATTGTCACTCCCACTAGTGCCTTTAGCTGTGTGGCACCACATCCGAAGCAGCTGAACACCATTTTCTGTCTGGAACATTCTTTCCTCTTTCAGCACCGTGGGAGCCTGACCTGTCCTCCAGAGCTCCTACAAAGCCCTCTTAGGTTCCATGCCCCTTACTTTACATAATTGCTCCTCCCTCACCCCGGGCTTCTGTGGCGCTCTGTGAGCGCCTCCCTTCTTGTGTATTCACATGAAATACATTTGATATTCACTTGTTGATGCGCCTGCCTTTTTCACCAGAAGTATGGCACCACCTTTTAAAAATCTGTGTATAAGCCCATACCTCCAGGTAAACCAAAGGGGCTCAAGAAGTAGTTGCTGAAAGCAAGCAGCCCACAGTGGTTATTGCAAGGACTGTCTGATGCACAAATAACCAAACGAATGAATGAGAAAGCCCAGGTGCAGCGAAGTCCGGCTTCAGTCAGGTGTCTGTTGAGCCTTAGATCGTGCAAAGTGTGGAAAGCTGCAAGGCCGCGGTTCCCGCCCCTCGCAGGACTTACAAGGCAATGGGGGTGGAATGCCTACTTTACGTGAAAGGGCTTTCTTCCCCTGTGGAAATGTGATCTTCCATCAAAATGAATTACAAAGTCTTTCAGAGAATTAGAATCAAATAAACAGTGACTGTTTCAAGAAAATTCTCCATCACAGTGTCTGTCGTGTCTGTCCCCGGCTCACAGGTTTTTAGCTGATGTCTGGAAGTTGAGACACTGATACATCCTGCCCTTTTAGACTTTAGATTCTCATCAGCCCCACTGACTTCATTCATCCACAAATACTCACGGCCCACTGAGTGGGATCATTTCCCGGGACCCTACGTATTCCAGCCCGCTTTTCCTCACCTTGAAAACAATCAGAAATTTGCTCCTTCCTGAACGTTTGGGTCCTCCTCTACCCACCCGCCTCCCTGCTGACTCTCCCAGAGCAACTACACCCTTATCTCTTCCTCAGTCAAAGACCCGCTACCAACAGCAAAACGACAGTCCAGTATCTCCGGTGGGTTTTGCCAGCTACAGTGTCCCAAGGTGTGATTGTCATCTTCATATTTTCCAACCCAACTGATAATCAGTCCCCGCCAAGCCTCCGGCCTTACCATATCCGCCCTGCAGCTTCCGTGAAAGCCAAATAACTGGTGATGTCGGAAAGACAAAGGAACACGTTCAGCTTCTCCACGTGGCTCTCGTCAGGGATGTTACTATGAGATAAAACATTTGTGAAGGTCAAATCAGGCAACTGTCTCTGGCTCTCAGCTGTGCTTCCTGGGAGAACTCTCTGGCCTCCTCTGAGATGGCATTTTCCAGTTAAAGAGCATCTGAAACATTCAGGAAAGACTGTGAGTTTAAGTCGCTGAAAAGTGCCCACTGAAGCCCCCGTTCCCACTTGGGATGGGGTCGTGGGTGGAAGGCAAACGAGAAGGGAGAAAAAACGGGCTGAATTGATTCTATGGCTATCTGTATCAGGCCGGTTTGCACATTTGTCAGCTGGAAATGATTCCTAGAAGAAAACGCTGAAAAGCGTTAAAATCCAGAGCAGTCTCACCAAGGACCCTTGTTATCACTTCCCATCCAAATGTCTTCCTTCCCCTAGGCTAGAAGCAAGCCTCTTGTGAGTTGCATGCCCATAATTTTAACGGTAAACCTGGATGACATGCTCCCCAGACCAGTGTGATCTAAGGCCTGAAAGACTAGCCAAGGGAGAATTTTTTTAATATACTTGAAAATGCCCCTCACAACCCAAGGGACTGTGCTGCTCCCAGCTAGGCTGTTCGCTGTGGTTGGCCACCGTGTCGGTGCGAAGGGGATGCTGGTCAGGTTCTTGGCTGACTTTGAGATTTTTAGGAACTGCATTAAAATGTGAATTTTGAGTACATAAGGAAGCCTGCCTTGCCCTAAGGGCCCACGAAGTCTGAGAAAGTAGAACTTTACTTGATTAATATCTTCAGTTGCACGACAGTCAGGGAGGATGGCGCCTTCTTGTCGTTGGTGGTCTGGGCTTCTGTGTCGGCAGGTGGGAGGCGAGAGTCGCTTCCCGAGCCTCGTTCTTGTAGGCGATGCTCCCCATTCTGGGTCTCTGGAGCGGTCTGGGATCCCTCTTTGCTATCAGCAGACTCCTTGGTTGTGTCTTTCAACAAACTAAAGTAGGAGAAGTGACCCTTTTTTAGCATGTCTATTTACGACCCTTTTTTAGCATGTCTATTTACGACTTTCACATTTAAGCACCTAACAGCCATGCGAATGCTAACAAGATGTTGAAGTATGTCCAACCACCCAGATCACAGTCACAGTTAGAGTCTCATCCAGCAAACTTTCCATCTAAAAGTGGATACGGAGTCAGAGGAACCCTTTACGTTGGGAGGGGTGGGAGACAGAAGCGGGAGCGTTAGAGACATAAACGCGAAATAGAAAATAACTTCCCCAGGAGACAGAAAAATGTCCCGAGGATGTCATTAATGGTTTTCTCTGGGGAGAGAAACCAATTCTCACTTTTTCTTGTTCTGAGGTTACCGAACAATGTGTAGAATTTGGTTTTTGATAATGCTTTGGTATTAATATTTCAATAGTAACTTTCTGTAACACCATATTAGCTGAAATAAATTTTTTAAAATACAGCAGTTCTACTCACCAGGATTTCATTGACATGTAAAGATTCTCAATCTTCTTGGAGTCCTGGTCTGGACTGCCAGGCACCAGGGATCCATCAGATTCATGGGAAGCAATGATATTATCCAACTACGGACAAGAGGAGTAAACGTAAGGACGCGAGTCCCCCCATAGGGCAGGTCTCCTTCTCCCCGTCACATGCTGGCTCTGGGCCCCGAACTGGGACACGCATCCACCACTGGATGCACCGCGGTGCTCACTCCGAGGGACGGAGCCAGGCAAGCTTTGGGCACACTTAGCACCTCTTTTCTTCCCCTGGCCCCCCGCCCCGCGCTCCTGATGCAAAGTGTTTGATTAGACTAAGTTGCTATTTACTTTTCAGTTTCATTAGCAAGCACTTAATAACATGAGTTCTTTTTCCCAACCAGTGCTACTGTGAAATCATGGCACCAGATCGCGCAGAGCGGGCCTGAGGCTGCTGTGCTCCCAGGTGACCCGAGCAGCATCGATAGGCTGTAAAGGGTCTGAGAAAAGGCTGCCCCGGTGAGGTTCAAGGTTGGTTGCCATCGTGTGCCCCAGGGAACGCTAGCATGGAAATATTTTGGTGAAAGAAGCGTCCTGTGGTCAACTGAGCTTGGGAAATGCTGGGTGTTGTAGCCCACCTGGGTATTTATAATGTATCACTGCAGACTAAAGGCTCTGAGAATTCTACAGTTAAGAAGCCTGTAACTTACTTTAAGCTGGTGTTTCTGGATCTTATTTGATCCTAGAATGCTTCTTTTATGTGAACCCTTGTCACCATCTTGTAGAAAACTCCCAGGTTGGAAAATGCTGAATGCCCCCTTTTCTCTAATTTTGTCTTCTTACTTTCTGTTCCCATTCTCTTCCGTCATCCATCTCAAATATAACTCCTGGGTTAACGCTATTGGAAGATAATTCTGGTTTTGCCACTTCCCATATCAGAAGCCATCACTGCCTCTGTCCTGACTACAGAATGACGTCACCTGGGCTTTCAAGACCCATCATGGTCTGGCTCTTTTTGGCTGTCATATTCCCCACTGCGCCATTCACTCGCTCTAGGATACAGCCCCACTGAACTATTCAGCATATACCTATCAGACGGCGTTTTTGTCTCTGAAGCCTTCCCTGACTCCAGTGGAGAGAGAAAAATCTCTGCTCTTCTGTTGGTTCCAGAGCCCTCTGACCAGGCCTGTTGGGTCGCGTTATCATGTGATAACCGGTAGGACGGTGAGCCCCAGGGGCAGCGTGATGTAAGGTCCACGCCTACTACAGTCCCGTGATTGGCGCACAGAAGGCACTCAGTTGGGGTTTCCAATCGATCGATAGACTAGTTGATACACATGACACAATTTGTCACCCAAGGACCTGTGCCTATATTATTGTTTCTTTCCAGAATGCAGAAAGACTCCCCAAGTCAAGCACCCATGTCCAAATTTTGCCTATCAAGTAAAGTCATAGGTCACCTCCCTGGAATCTTCTCTGGTCTTCGATCTGGAAGTCAGCCCCCCCTGCCTCCCACCCCTTATGCACTCAGGGCATTTTATAAACACCTTTCTTCGGCGCGGAGCCCCTTCTGTTGTGTATCTGCCTGGCTCGGATTCGGGTGTCAACACTGAGCACATCACCTGTGTCGGAGTCACGGGCTCGGTGTCCCACTGGACCGGGCTTGTGCCTTAGGAGCAGTGCAGGGGCTCAGCTAATATTTGTAGGAGGAATGAATGATCAATAAGTGGAAGGGCTTACCTCTAAAAGAATACTTCGAGGGCTGACATAATGACTCTCTTCTGTGTCTTGCATGGTCTCTGGTGAGAAATCATGTGGTAGATGAGCTCGTCTGAGTCCTGGAGAACTTCTTTCCGTGACATGCTGAATAAAGAGATAAAGACAGAGTTAATGTTTTTCTGTGTCTTTGCAAGAGACTGAATTAAACCCCATGCTTTCTGGGAAAGCCATCGTAGGTTAATGGGATTGATAGGATCAGAGAGTCTCCCAAGGTTACATCCACAATCCCACCCTTGAAGTTGTGCCTGGAGTCTGGGTCACCCCTGGTAATGTGAAAATACAAGCTCATCTTTCAGGCTTTTCTCTACCAGCGGGACCTGTAACTCAGAGCACGTGGTCCTCTCAGGGGGTGGTATTCTAAGTCACTAAGCTCTGCCAAAGTCCCCCACCTCTGTCTTTTTTGTTCTAGTTTTCACCCAGTGCCAGCTAAGAAGGTAATTATTAGCCCAGAGTTAAAGCATTGCAACTTTCCTCTGCCTGCTCAATATTCCTCTTTTGTGCTCTGCTCACAGGCTTCTATTGTTTCCACAGCAAGGCAATTCGGCAGCGTTGATCATGTGACAGTAGAATTATAGGCTTCAGGGTGATTTAGGTTCAACCAATTACTGCGTTGCCTCCCCGACTGATACAAGATACTCTACCAATGCGGCTGCTTTGCATGGAAGGAAAATAGTACAATTTACTTCTTCCAAGAACAATGGCTTAGAACAGAGGGCTTTGAAAAGACCCCAAATATTTTCTAGGAAATTCTTGAAAGACAGTGATTTAAAAAACAGATGCATTTAAGTTATATCCTTCTGTCTATTTATCCAGCTCCATGCCCGTGGAGCCAGATCACGCTGAGTTGGGGATGAAAAAGGGACCTAATTTAATTTCAACAACAATAAAACCAACAACAACATTAAATCCCAACAAGACAGATGGTATTCTTAGCTGGAACTGATGGAGGATGTCACTGGTTGGAATACGTAGAGTATACACAGTGAGACAACCGGAGACACTCCCTTTGGAGGGGAGGAGTATCGTGAGTGAAGAGCAAGAGGCATTTACTGAAAAGGGTTGGTCTTCCCAACTCTGTTTCCTGTCACCTTCCCTACAAACACGAAGTGAGGTTTTGGCCTGGTGAGCTGGATAAGCCACCAAAGGCTTTTAAAATGCTAGTTGGAGAGCTTCCAACTAGATAAAAACAGGAGGTTGTGCCATATTAAGATGTGCCTGGTACATCCTACTCAAGGAGAAGGGAAAGTCTGGTTATATCTCTAAGGTACAAAACGGTATTTATGGCAGAAGAAAAATAACACTGACCCCATTTATTAATAATATCCAAACTTGGAAAGATTGCAAATCCTAGAGAACCAAGACTATAATTCCAAACCACTCTCAAGGGGCAGATGTATCATCTTTCTTCAAATGAACTTCATTAGAAATGAAGATGAAATCATACACACGCACACATACCAGGAGAAGCCAGACTGATCTGGGTGAGTGAAGGACATTAATAATTCTGATTCTGCCTGAGGAGTATAAATGATAGGGCAGGAAATCAAGTGGTATTTTGGCAATTTTTTTTTACAGAGGTAATCCATGGCCGTGTGCGGAAGGAAGGTTAAGGTTACCAGCCAGGCTTTTGTTTAGTTTGGGGAGGGGGGATCCTCCCAACATGCCCAGGTGTATATGGAGGAGCATCCAAAATGAATGAATCCATTTGGAGATGGGCAGGGCAAGCAGTAAGGCTCATCTGTGGTCTGGCCAGCAGACGGGCCATAGGACCCGCAGTGGGGCTAGGAATCATTCTCGTGGTGGTTTCGGTTTGGGAAAGGTACCCAGTACATCGGAGAGATGTTCCAACCATCAGAAGACTTCCATCCTGCGAGAGATGGGGCGAGTGTGCTCACCGTGTCTGGAAGAGTGTTTCTTGGTGAGGTGGAGGTGACAGCCCCCGATGTGCTGGAAGAACCGAGGAGAGGGCTGGGGTCTGGATAGGGCCTGGTATTGCTCAATGAGCATTTCTCCTGCTTGTGAAAAAGGAATACTGGAATCAGGACACCATCGGTCTCTTATCTGGAATGAAGCAACAGCCTTCTTCCTGAGCTCCCTGCCTCTGGTCTTTCACCATCAACATTCATGCTGCTGGCCAGTGCTCTCCCACCGAGGCAGGAGGTAATCTTGTCTTTCTCCTGTTTCCAATTCCCCAAGGACACTCATCATGGCCGTGAGAGATGCCCTGAACTTCCCTCAACCGATTTTTTCAAACTTACCCTTTTGCACCCACCCTTTTGTTCTAATAATTCAAGTCAGCTTGTAAGAAATACCTTGCTTGCCTTTCCTCCTTGGCTCCTGCTTTTCTTGGAAGCATAGAACAACCTATGTCAAAACAATATCTAGAGACCATAGTTTCATTTACGGTCTGCCCTCCAAAAGGACTCACATGAATTAGCAAAAGTTCTTAGGAAGCAAACAACAACAACAAAAAACTTTGAAGTCACTAGCCCTTACCTTAAAGAGACATTATATTGAAAACGCAAGATAAATGAAAAGCACTTTTACAGAAACTACCCGAGACTTAGTCATTTCAAAGGTAGCTGTTATGTACCTTAAATAACAATGATGGAAAATGCTGTTGTTTCAGCTACTATTAAAAAACTGCCACAGTTAATTTTCACTCCTCTTACCTCAATAATGAAAATCTGAAGTGTCTACATTTTAGTTCTCTTGCAAAGCACAAAGGTGTTTTTTCCCCTGTTGTTAATCATAAAAATAACAAGGACGTACATTTTCGCACTTATTTATTCCTTGTATTAATGCCAGTTGCTAAGGAGAAAAAAAAAAGCTACCATTGTTCCCTTATGAAAGGAGGGCTGTGTTCAGGTGCCCTGTTATTTTATGTATGATGGAGAGTCACCTCTGTATTCGGGCGCGCTGCTTTAATATCCCGGCAAAACGATGACATGAAGGAGACCCAGTCTTTAATCTTCTCCCTGTTGATGGGAATACATTTTCAGCTGGCATGTAGCGACAATAGCGCCTTCGCTCCTTTTGAACCGGAGAAGGATTCTTTCATTAAGGTTGGAACAGGCAGTCAGAGCAGGCACCCGGGAAATAAGGATTTTTTTTCTCTCCGTAGTTTGAATGACCCCTCTGGCTCCTTACCACCTCCACACTCACACACTGGAATTAACCCTCATGCCACGTCTGTGAGGGGAGCTCAGAGAAGTGGGAAGAAGCGTAGGAAATGACAGGAGTAATCCCAGGGTTCCGAGCTTGCGCTTTGACACTGGTTTCTTTTGTGCTCCTAAGCGAGCCCTGCACCTGTCAGCGCCATTTTCGGGTAGCTATCCAGGTGTGCCTCCCTCAAGAGGATGTGTGTGTTTAGGAAGAAGGTGCTTGAAAAGGTTTATATAAATCACATTTTTCTTTTCTGTTGACTCTCGTGACAGTGTAGAAAAAGGCTTTTTGCCTCTGGGTGGATCTGAAGCAGATCAAAGCTCCTCACCCTTTGGCTTTAGCATTCGCTGCCCCCACGGCACAGCTTCCTTGCCCAGCCCTAGCCCCTCTGTCAAGCAGATAATCATCTAGGAAGAACCCACGAGGCACCTTCTTAAAACTGAGGCCCTGCTCAGGGATGACCACACCCTTCCCTTCATACATATAGCATGCACAGATGTTTGTGCATTGCTTCCTTCACTGCAGGGAACCTATCCGTGTGGAATGGCGGGTGTAGCCCAGCCCTGTTGGAAAGCCTATAGGTGCGTGTCCGCACACAGGAAGCCAAACCCACGGATCGGCTTTCCCGTGGGAAACCAGGCCTGCATTGTACCTGGGCTGCTTTGAGGCTTGCTCTTGCTAAAACTCCCTCACCCTGAGTTGAAGCAGCAAATACTTCCTGCACATCTTTAAAATAACTTCCTGCCCTGGCTGGCGTAGCTCAGTGGATTGAGTGCAGGCTGCAAACCAGGCATCGCAGGTTCAATTCCCAGTCAGGGCATATGCCTAGGTTGCAGGCCATGGCCCCCAGCAACCGCACATTGATGTTTCTCTCTCTCTCTTTCTCCCTCCCTTCCCTCCCTAAAAAAATTAATAAGTAAAATCTTTAAAAAAATAATAAAATAACTTCCTAAAGTCTGTGCTACTTCTCCCAAGGACTGAGTATAACCAGACCAATCACTCCTATTGTTCCCTTGCATCTGCAACGTTTTTTCCTTGTTAATCTGCAAAAAGTCATCAGTAACATCCTTTCCTTTGTTATCTGTACAAAGTAATCACCTAGAGCACACCTGAGCATAATGAATGAGAACCTTCTTTGATGTATGCTGTTAGAGAGCCAATAAAAGCTTGTCAAGGCAAGGGTCGAGGGGCTCTCCCCTTGAGGGAGTGGCCAAGGGGCTCTCTCTCTCTCAGACAGTGGCCGAGCCGTCCCTTTTTCTCCGCAGGACGTTGGTAGTCTGTGTGAGTTTCTTTCGTCTCATCCACAACTCGGCGGACCCTGCTGACGGGAGTCCGCATCACTTTACAGGGTATGCATCTGGGTTGATGGTGACTGTTGCGGGTTGAATGGCATCCCCCCCAGATTCGTATCATGAAGTCTCAATCCCCAGAACCTCAGAATGTGACCTACTTGGAAATTGGGTCAGGTCATTGCCAATGTAATTAGTTAAGATGAGGTCCTACTAGTGTAGGGCAGAATCCTAATCCAACATGACTAGTGTCCTTCTAGAAGGGGACATTGAACACTGAGACACAGGCATGGAGGGAGAAAGCCATGGGAAGGCTCCAGTTATGCTACTGCCACCAGCCAAGGACCTATCAGAAGTCAGAGAGAGAGAGGCCTGGGACAGGTCTTCCCAGGGGCCTTCAGAGGGGGCATGGCCCTGCAACACCTGGCTTTCGGACTCTGCCTCCAGAGCAGAGAGGATATCCTTTCCCGTTGTTCTAAGCCACCTGCTATGGGGCGCCCTCTGATGGCAGCCCTAGGGAACGCACCCTGTGACCTTCCAAGGTATCTTAACACAGAATGAAGACTGCCCGGATGGTGTTTAAAGTTGTAAGCAGGGGTTTCTGTTGTAAGCATGCTTACTGATTATGGGTTTAAAATGGTTTTGGTTGGTTGGTTGTTTTGCAGTCAAGAGACTGTGTGTCGGCTTACCACTGACCTGTCATAGTTGATGAGAAAGTATTCTCTGCTGGCCGTTCTGATGGACATGACCTCGTCGGGCTGGCATTTAAACATCTTCTGTGCAGCTTGCATTTTCTCGTGGCTACTTATGCCGGCTTCTACATGAGAATTTCTGTTGGACACAGACTTAAAGTGTGACACAGGTGCAAATACAAAGTGAGGAAGAAAACCGACTAATGTTTTATGTTACAATTCAAATTGAATAGAACTTTTGGTTGGCTTGTTCCATGTTTTGAAAATTATCTAATCATTTCAGAAAGTAAGTTTAGATCTGGTTCATCGAATACTTTGTTCAGCATGAAACTTAATTCAGAAGTTCCTATTTCAGTTGGTTTCTTGAGTCCACAAATTATCAGGTTTTCTAATGTTTTTTTTTTGTACTTAATCCCTTAAAGATAAAAAAGCTAATCTAAATATTTTTAAAGTCTATCCTGGCTTTATGAAATGATCATTTCATCTGCTCTCTGTCTCATCTGTGAATTAAGTATAAAGTCTTGTGTAACTAAATGCTTATTAATAATTTACTACTAGAATACACAATATGGAATAATTATTTAGCTATCTTTTACTCAGAATTTCCCCATTTTAGCTTCTTTCAGCAGCAAATATTATAAGTATGAAGTCCTTGCTTCTTTCAACAATAATTTAAATTTCAATTTGCCTGCAACATATTAGTATTTGTTGTTATAAACTTTTTCTCAATTGGATACTTACTGATCAATCTTAATGAAACCTCGGCGCTGGTGGTCTTTGTAGTAAGAAAGATTAAAGCCGTTTTCCCTATCCCTTGACAGAATGAAAAACCGCTTTTTCCAAGAGGCCTGAAAAATAAAAACATTTCGCATTTCAGTTAAACCTCAGAGGGAGAGAAGGGATTTAAAAAACCGCTCAGGAGGCTGCTGGTCTGGTAACTACTCACCGCTGAGCCGAAAAGCTGAGGCGGCGGTGACTTAATAAAGTAGTCCTGCTTGCACACTTCATTCTCATAATATGGAAACTGTTTGCCTAATAAAAGAAAGTAAACAGAGACTCGGTTTGTTCCCTGTACATTTCTGAGAAGAACTGCTTCCGTTGGAAAATGCTGTTTACTTCTGGAAAGTCTTCAAATGGTTCAGTTGTGGAAAACAAGCCAACAAACAAACAAAAAAACGAAACCTCTGTAATAGGCCCAGAAAACAAAGGACCCAAAGACAAAGTGTGTGATTCTTTTTCACCCGCAGTGGGACCTTCATTCAGCCGACATTTGGAAGCACCTTACTTAATTCAGCTCCCACCTGTTAGGTTCCCTGTTTCTTTTTCTTTCTTTTTAAAAGATTTTATTTATTTATTTTCAGAGAGAGGGGAAAGTAGGGAGGAAGAGAGGGAGAGAAACATCAGTGTGTGGTTGCCTCTCGCATGCCCCCCACTGAGGACCTGGCCCACAGCCCAGGCATGTGCCCTAGCTGGGGATCGAACCAGTGACCCTTTGGTTTGCAGGCCTGCACTCAATCTACTGAGCCACACCAGCCAGTGTGGGTTCCCTGTTTCTGAAGCATTTTGCTGGCTCTCTAGATGTGAGCAGAAGTTGATCTCCCTGTTGAAGCACCAGCCACAGGAACAAGATTATTAAAACAAAAACAAAACCTCCTGTCATGGAAAAGGAGGTAGCACAAGTGGTGACAGGGGTTTCCAAAATATTAAATGCTTCTTTGTAAGTGTGGAAATGATCTGCAGTCTTGATTTTTTTCTGTTTTCCAATATGTCTGCAAGACATATAAACTACTTTCATTATTTCAAAAACACAGCTAATGTTAACATTTAAAAAAAATATTTCAAAAAAAGTTTGGCTTTGTTTTCACCTCCAGACAATAGTTCTAGTTTGTTCTCGGGGTGGGAAAAGGCAGCCCTCACTGAAGAAGTAGAGCTTCCCACCCAGTGAAGGCGGAATCCGAGATGCCTGGGCGGCGCCGTCCCCTTCCCTCCCTCCCTTTCGCAACAACTCTGCCTCCACAGCGCGCTCTCCATTGGATGCGGCACGCCCATCCAGACTTTCCTCCCACTACTCAAAACAGTTTGTGATTCATCGATTTTGATGCCTTTGAGCACTTCTGCCGTTTTTTGTTTCACCTGTTCCACATCGGCAAAATGTTTCTCTTTGAGGACTTTTTCATCTGGGTAAACAAAAAACAAAAAAGTCCCTCGGGGCAAGAGTGGGTGAATATTGAGGGTAAGGCAGGGGGACCTGTCATGCCACTTTTGGTAAAAAAACTGCTGAACATGGGGTGCGGGTAGGTGCACTTGTAAATCACCCATCATGAAATGGGAGAACTTGCTGAAAGAGTCTTCACAAAAAAATTCGCTGAAGCTGAATGCAGCCTCTCACAGCAACACCAGAGGGTACACTGTTACAGATGGGCCCCTAGAACACTCACCTAGCAGGGGAAGCCTGTACTACAAGGGGCCTGCCCTTCAGAAGACAATTTTGGTTTTTCAGGCCCCCCCACATAAACCAGTCTTCAATCTGCCTATAATAGGGGGTGCTTGCTGGTGGTATTAGATTTAGAGGATTCAGTAAATGTTAATATTTTGCAAAAGTTTGGTCTTACAAGTCTCTAATGACATTCTGAAGAATTAGTAGAATCTTAAAATTGACAAGCTGATTCTAAAATTTATATGAAATAGCCAAAATAATTCTGAAAAAAAAGACAAAGTTAGAACACTAACAGTACCTGATTTCAAGAACTATTATAAAGCTATAGCAATCAAAACAACATGGCATAAAGATAACAAATATATCAGTAGAACAAAATAGATACTCAAGGAATAAGCCCATGCATACATGGGTAACTGATTTTTTGACAAAGATGCAAAGGCCATGCTTCTTGGATCCACATAGATTCAATGCAATCCCCATCCAAATCTCAATGACTGGTTTTGCCAAAATGGACAAGTGTAAACTCAAATTCATATAGAATTGCAAGGGGCTCTAAAAAGTCAAACAATCTAGAAAAGGAAGAACAAAATTATAATATTCACACTTTCCAAATTTCAAACTTACCACAAAACTACAGTGATCAAAGAATATTGTGCTAGTACCTAGACGGATGGCATAGACTTTCGAGACCAGAAATACACCCATACATCGGTGACTGGTTTTCCATATGGACACCAAGACTAGTCCCTTCAACAAACGGCGCTGGAATGATTGGGCATCCACATGCAAAAGAATGAAGCTGGAGCCCTATATCACACTATACACAAAAAATGACTTAAACTGAGTCAATGACCTTCCTATAAGAGCTAAAACCATAAAACTTGCAGTAGAAAATATAGGGATACATTTTTATGGCCTTGGACTCAACAGTGAATTCTTAGATGTGACATCAAACATGAGCATTAAAGAAACAATATGTAAATTGAACTTCACCAAAATTAAAAACCTTTGTGCACCAAAGGACATTATCAAGAAATCAAAAGGCAACCCACAGAATGGAAGAAAATATTTGCAAGTCACTTATCTAATAAGAATAAGATTCCAGTATCCAGAATAGATAAAGGACACTTACAATGCAATAACAAAAAGACAAACAACCCAATGTCAAAATGGGCAAAGGGCTTGAATAGACATTTTTCCAATGAAGATATGTAACAGTCTAATAAACATATGAAAAGTTATGCAACCACAACATTAGTCACTAGGGAAATGCGGATCCAAACCGCTGTGAGAAAATACCTCATGCCCACTAGGATGGCTAAACTTCAAAAAGTGGAAAATAGTAAGTGTTGGTGGGGATGTAAAGAAACTGAAACCCTCATACACTGCTGGTAGAAGGCGAAAAAAATTTTGGTGGACCTTCAATGTTAAACATAAAATTACCATAGGATCACTCAACTCCAATCCCAAGTGTATACCAGAACTGAAAACAGATATTTTAACAAGCACATGCATGGACATGTTCATAGTAGCACTATGCACAATAGCCAAAAGGTACAGACCTCCCAGATGTTCATCAGCAGATAAATGGAGAAACAAATTGTGATCTATCCATATAATAGAATATTATTCAGCCATTGAAAAGGAATAAAGTAGTTGTACATGCTACAACATGGCTGAACTTTAAAAATACGCTTAGTGAAAGAAGCCAGCCTCATAGTGCATGGTTTCCCTGACACGAAATGTCTGCAATAGGCACGCCCACGGAGACAGAAACAGAACAGAGCCTGTCGGTTGGCAGCGGCTCGGGGCAGGGAGAGCGCAAGGGGGAGGAACTGCGTATAGGCACGGCCTGTACTTCGGAGTGATGGTGATATTTGGGGCTGGTGAGTCGTGATGGTTGCACAACTCTGTGAATGTGCTGAAGGCCACCAGCCTGCTCACTTTAAAATGCTTACTTTCATTCTCCTTATTTTTTTTTCCTGAAAACACTTAAAGAGCTATTATACTTTTAAGTCAAGGGCTGTAAGCCCATACAAAATTTTGTCAGGAATTTTCATGGTAGCTTTATTTGGAAGAGCCAAAACTGGAAGCTACCCAGGTGTTCATCAACAGGTGAATGGATTAGTAAATTGTGATATATTCATGGAGTACTATGCAGCAATAAAAAGGAGTGAACTCTTTGTACACGCAACAATGTAGATATATCTCAAAAGAATTATGCTGAGGGAAAGAGGCTAGGCAGAATTGTGCATAATGTATGATTCTACTCACACAAAAAAGACATACAATGCAAAGTAATGTGTGTCAGACAGAAAGCAGATCAGTGGCTGTCTGAGGAAGTGTGGGTGCAAGGAAGGGTGGGGGGGGCAAAGGAAACTTGTGGGCTGATGGGTAAGTTCGTTATCTTGATTCTGGTAATGGTTTTATGGGCGTATGTGTATGTCAAAATTTATCAATGGTAGACTTTAAGCATGTCAGTCCATTGTAGGCCAATTATGCCTCAACAACAGTTTTAAAAGATTAAGGAGACACATTTGAAAAAGAATTTAAGCATCCTCTGACATACCCAGCCCTTTTACTCCTAGGTAAAGGAATATACTCTCAGGAAAAAAAATGTTACACAAAAGTTTACCAGCTTTCCTGGTGTCAACAGGCAAAGACTGGAAGCAACAAGCGACTGAATCAACAACTTGTGGCATATCCATGTAATACTATTCAGTAAAATACTCTTCTGCACAAAAAGGGACAAAGTGATGACACACGCACCAACAGGGATGAATCTCAAAAGAGTTATGCTGAGTGACAGAAGCCAGAAAAAAAGGTGGTGCGTACTCTGTGGTTTATGTTTATAAAACCATGGGAAATACAAATGAACTCAGAACCACAGAAACAGAGCAAGAGGAACTGGATGCCGGAGGGGACGGCCACGGCCAAGCTCAAGAAAACTTCCCGGAGCGATGGCTACGTTCACTCTCTTGATTGTGGTGCTGGTTTCCCAGGCACACACACATACACAAACTTATCAAACTGTACACTTTAGATGTGTGCAGCTTATTGTATGTCAATGACACCCCAATTTTAAAGAAATGACCAGTTTAAAATAATGAATCTTTCAGGTGTACAGCACAGAGGTTAGATAATCATATATTTTACAGTGTGTTCCTCTAATATTTTCAGGACCCACCCGGCACTATACATATGTATTATAATATTATTTCATTGAATTGATTAAGGTGACATTGAGTACAAACTGCAGTTGAAAAATAAATAATTAAAATGCGGATCTGGTCACACCACTCTTGCGTCACACAGAATGCTGCAGGGGTCACTGGCCACACCAGGTCCGAGTCTGGCCCAATACAGCGCGACATTTCTGCAGCCTCACCTCTCCTCTCTCCTCACCTACCCGATAGCTACGTTCTCCTTTTAACACATACCGCCTCACCCCACCCCTTGCTTTTGCTCATGCCATCCTTGTCCGCTGAGATGCACTCTTTCCCAATCTCTTGTAAAACGCTACACGTCCTTTAGAGTCCAGCTAAATGCCTTCCCCATCAAGCCTGCCTGGATTCCCACTGCTGTTTGTGTGCGTTTTCTTCTTCAGACGCTCGTAGCACTGCGTGCACGTGTCGTGGTTCTCGCCATAGCCTGGCTCTGTGTGCTTATCTTAACTTCCCAACACAGTGACTTGCACATGTGTTCTTAACTTCCAACAAATTGCAGACTCAGACGAGAGCAAGGACTCGATAGATCATCGGTATGTCCTCGGCAGTATGCAGCTCAGTGACTTACTAGTGACAGGTGCCGTGAATAAATGTGCGAAAATATTTTTTGAGTTGAATTAGAGAATTTGGTTTCTAAATGATTTCATCCTAAACTCAGGCCTTCTAATCACACACCTGCAATGAACTATGTAAATCTGAGCATAAGAATAAATACACCTTGAGCTACCCTCGTAAGAAGCCTGGATGACAACTTAGGCAGTTTCTCTGAGTGAGAAGTTTCATATAAAATTAAGGAAATCTTCCCCGGTCTTCTCTGGGCTCTGCTTGTTGTTAGCACCATCTTCAAGCAACAATGTATGTAACATGAAGGAAATGGAACAAACTGGCCCATGAAAATCAGAACATGCCAAGTTTCTAGGTCGGTGAGCTCTTACAAAGTAGCTAACTGAATCCAAGAGCCTCTGCCGCATTCTCCGAACTAAGAATCATTGTCCCAGAATGCCACCTGTTTTCCCCACTAACACCGTCTTCCATATCCCGATGAGGTTGATGGGAATTGTTCACCATTTTCAGTAAAAAGATTTTTTCTTCCGAGAGCGTGCCCCTTGGGTACCTGGACTCTTCTGAGGTTTGGGTTCCATCGTGGCTGCGCGCTTTCCCCTGACAAAAAGAAGCATTAAGAGTAGTTAGTCCCCAAACAGTGCGCTTCGCTGGCGAGCCACTTGATCATCAAGAATGAGGATGGTGCCCAGGAATGTGGATGAGATGGGTTCCCTGCCTCCTCCCCCAATCCCCAGGGCTGACGGTAGCCATGGCAACAAGGACCTGTCCAAGCCGTGCTCACCCAGTGGCAGTTGTGTGGAGATGTCGCTAGGATGACCGAAGGCGCTGTCTTCCCTGGACTTTGCTCCCGCCCTGATAGAAGAACCCCTGGCAGGGAGCAACACCACGAAGGGCAGGTAAGAACAGGATGCACTGGAAAAAGTATACCTGAGAAACATCTCTGGTCAAGTGGAAGCTCAAGATAGGCCCTTCCCCATGCCAGGAACTCACTTTCCCCAGAGGGAGCCTAAGAGCAAAGACCCAGGTGTACTTAAACTGCCTCGGCCACCTGAGTGGTCGGTTCCCAAGGCCGCCTGACTCTGGGGACTGAGGCTGACACGGTGAAACCGACCCTGAGAGGAGACGGCTTTCCAGGACAGGCTGCCAGCGCTCCCATGACCATTGCTGGCCCAGAGAGACGGGGAATCCCACCAGATAAAGGGCCCCGGGGCAGGTGAGGCCTTTAGAACAGGAATGTGTCAGTGGCCATTTGTTTCTTTTCTTTCTTTGCTTTCTTCTTTTTTTTTTTTTAATCTTGAATGAATAAGACTCTCGCAATAGAAGGAAGCAGTGCACAGGGCAGCGCCGGGACAGCCCCAGGGAGGGGCGCGGGGACTTTTGCCGTTCACAGGCGTGTTATCATTCCTCCCTCCTGATTTCTCTTTTTCTTCTGCTTCAACTCACTCTTCCTCCTCGGCATAAATGACTCAGAGCAATTCCTTAATCAGACACATTTATATGTTTATACACCTTTATCTAACTGTTTTTTAAAACATTGATAACAGTCTTCAGGTCAAGAGCATGAGCTCTCAAAGCCTACTTTTGGTGGTTTGTCAGTAGCAACCAGTGGGAGCTGTTTGCAGACCAGTGGGTTTTTCTGGACTCGGAGCCCACCTGGCATGGCCAGACAACAGTTTCTCTGTTGAGTGAGGTATCCTTATATACTAACGATAATGACTGTGTAAACAAATAACAAACAAATAACAAGTGAAATAACAAATAAGACCTTTCTGGGGCACCTTGAGGTGCACATTGAGGAACTGGTGCCCTGGGCCCTGGTCTAGCACAAGGGACATACTTTGCTCTGTGCAATGAGCTGGAATGCCTGAGAAAGGCACCAGGCCACGGAGGCCAACCCCCCGCCCCCAACCCCCTGCCCAGCCCCGTTCCCTGGGAGAGCAATTCTGCACGAGGAGAGGAATATAACATACCTCAATTTTGCCCACTCTCCCTCCCCACAAAAAACACGGACATTAAAAAAAATTACCCCTGTGATTTTGTATCCTTCCCAGTTTTAGGGGTTTCCCCGCCTGAAGCAGAATCGGGACCTGTGGTTTTCAGCCCATCACCCTCCCCTCCCTCCCGTGTACACGGTGGCATGTGGCCACCTCTCCCAGGGAGCACGGAGCTCTGTGAGTGCTGGAGTTCCAAGATCAGATGAGAAGACTGTGCAAGAGTGATTAGCTGAGAGTGAGATATTTTCAAGCAGTGTTTACTGCAAGCCCTTGGTTAACAAAGCCAAAATTCTCTTTTTCTCGATAAAACAATCATTTGTATAGCCTTTGCAACTTATAAATGTGTTTGCATACACTATCGCTTTGGTGTTTCAGAGCTGTGCTATGAGAGAACTTGTTTTACAAATGAACCACATTTGCTGGGTTCTCCGGCAGAGTGCCATAATGCACCACACCGATGCTTACTCACAGACAATACATATTTCATAGTATCTATATAAATTCTACATTAATAATGAAACCTAGTATATGTACACACATATATAAAATCCATTATATACATTTATATGCAATGCATTATATCAACACTTATATGATATAAGCAAACTCATATATATGAAATCTCATTTTATATATATATATATATATATATCATAACAATGCTATAAGGCTTACACTATTTTCACAATGATACAATACCCATTTTACAGATAAGGGCACTTCCTCAAGAGATTATGCCATTTGCCTTTGATCCCATAACTAAAAAGAAGCGGAGGCAGAATTCTAACTTGAGAGTTGGTGTCTAAACTCCTTTCTCTCAGTCCTAGCTGAGAAAGAACTAAATCACTTCATAGTTGTGCTTGCACTTCTCGTCATTGCCTCCAAACAAAAAGCCTTTCAGAGTCAGCTCTCTAATCTCATTCAGGCGAGTCTACCCACTGTCACGGTTACTGAACCTGGTCATTGCCTTGTCATTTGGGATTTGATGAATGTGATATCAAGAGGTCCCATTTCCCCCCAACCCCCTGACGGTACAGCCCACAGAGGCAACCAAGAAAGAGTCCATACCAGCAATTTTGCCCAATTAAGCTTCCAGATTGCCACTGCCCTGAGAACCCAAACTAATCAGGCCAAAC
The DNA here is from genome assembly GCF_019186645.2 of Phyllostomus hastatus. Lineage (NCBI taxonomy): Eukaryota > Metazoa > Chordata > Mammalia > Chiroptera > Phyllostomidae > Phyllostomus > Phyllostomus hastatus. The sequence goes on along the minus strand of NW_025334004.1, from coordinate 23,094,371 downwards.
AGTACTTACTGGAAGCCAGGAGGTCACTGGTTCAGTTCTTAGCAAAGTGCCCTCTCCTTGGGTTTCTGGAGTTCGCACCTGCTCCCTCGGTGCTGAGTGCCAGGGGGAGGATCGAAGGACAAGCTCTGTTTGAAATTTGAACCTACAGGAAGTTCCCCGACTTCTGTCTTAGGACAGATTTTACTCTTGCCCCACGCTGAAAAGGAAGCTGGTAGCCCAGGGACTTCTCCTTGTGGCTTGGACAGAACTGCCCTGGGCATTCCAGCTGTCTAGCAATAAACAACAACAACAACAACAACAAAAGAAAACATGAAAAACAAATTCTGCCAGACTTTGGACCGCAGTTACAATGACTTACTAACAACAGCACCAGCCCAGCCCTGACCTCCTGCGGTGACGACCATGAAAACATCCTCTGGCTTCCCACCCAGTGTATCCTCCCCCTGTCTGCTTGGTGATGACAGAAAAGATGCCTTTGTGCTAAATAAGGAAACAAAAGCCTGGCTTCTCCAACACATTTGTGCTCTCCAAGGAACTATGGGAAGATGGGCTTATTCATCCATAATGAAGTTGTCATCGACAGGGTGGCACGAGGTAGGTTCCCCCGCACACCCACCCAACAGTCCTTAAACTGGCTAATGGGAACGGCCACTCTTAGACCTGCTGTGCGGTGTCTGGCCACCCTGGAGCCTTCGGTATACTTTCACTTATATTACATTTGGGGGGGAGGGGAGAGAAAGTGGCTAATAAATTTTATCTTCTTTGATCACCTTTGGAAGTGAACATACAACATTTTAATCTTTTTCTTTCCGGGTGTAACTGGCTTTGAACCAGCTCTGCCAGCTACTCCCTGAGTGGCCTTGGCTGGTTTCAGGCTTCTCGTTTTCAAAATGGGGTGGATAGTGTTGGCCTCACAGGATCTTTTTAAATATCAAGTAAGATTTTATATATATTTTAAAAGCATGTGGTGCCGTGCTCGATCTACTGTACGCACTGAACAAAGATCATTCTCCATTTTTTCTCTTTTGTGCCCTATACAGGGTACAGAGTTCAGGTCCCTTTATTTAGAAAACATAGCTGAACTTCAGACACTCAGGTACAATTACTTTTTTCATTTACTTCCTGTGCAGGACAGGTGGTTTAGGAGGAATAATTTCTTGGAATGCATTTCCTTGTATGTGTCTTTCGGTCAGCTTTTGACTGGTCTGGAAATAGCCTTTAGTATTTTCACATTTGGCCCTTAACTAGACATTCCCAGTTATTGCTCTGAGCAGTTCATAAAATCTTGCACTGGCCTCCACCTACCTGGGAACTAGAATGCTACCGACAGCCTATCATAATCCAGACACCTAACCAAAAAGTGGGGGAGAGAAAATTACTTTAATAGTGTGTGCCTTTGGAAAAGATATCTATAAATCAGTAAGACAAACAGAAGGACTTTTCATCCATCCATCCATCCGTCCATCTATCCATCCATCCATCCATCCATCCATCCATCCCTGTATCCATTTACCTACACACTCATTTAGCCCACCTGTTCTAGGCTTTTTGGTCATATTTTCCTAATAGTATTACAAAGCTTTTTGAAGAAGAAACTTAGTATATTCTATAGGTGCTTAGGAAAGCTATTTGTGTTGTAGATGCCACCTGTAATATAAAAACTTGAAAGCAACCAAAAATTGGCACAGATCCTAGACACCGGACTTGTGAAAAGGACACATACCTATGAAATGCAAGCACTGTTACTATGACTGGCTTGAGTGACCTGTAAACACTGTATCAGTGTAATATCTATTGCAAAAAAGCAATCAGTTGTTCATTAGAAATATCAAAGGAGCACCCTGGCTGGAGTGGCTTAGTTGGTTGGGCATCAACTGCAAAGCGAGAGGTCATGGTTCAATTCCCAGTCAAGGCGCATGCCTGGGTTGTGTGTTCAGAACCCCGGCATGGTGCCTGTGGGAGGCAACCAACTGATGTTTCTCTCTCACATTGATGTTTCTCTCCCTCCTTTCCCACTTCCCTTTCCCTCTCTCTAAAAATAAATACATATTTTAAGAGAAATATCAAATGAGCTATTCCATGAGCTTGCTAATTTGTGCTTCTCAAAGGGGAAGAGACATGTATGAATGACCCATGGACATGGACGATGGTATAGGGATTGACTGTGGGAGAGGGGGTGGGTGGGCTGGCCTTTTGCCTCAAAGGGGCAAACATTGAGACAGCCGTAATAGAACAGTAATAAAATATCTAATCACAAAAGAAAGTGCTCTTTAGCTATATACGTGTCTTAACCAAAACAAGCCAAACAGTTACTACTACATGATGATACGCAACATTTATTGGGAATTTTTCTTGTACGCATAATATCTCATTTAATCCCAACCATTGTGCAGGCTAAAAATTATGCCTCCTTAATTTTAGAAGCAGAAAACTGAAAACTGGAGAGAAGAACTTGCTCAAAGTCACGCAGCTAGTATGTGACCAACAGAAACCAAACTCTGGTCTGTCCTGCCCCCCAAACGTGCCTGCGCCCTTCCGTGCCCCACACTGTGTTGGGTCCTGGGCGGGGCTCAGTCGGTCTGGCTTCTTGGCCTGCTCTGCCACCAACTGTGTGACCCTGTACGGGTTGCCAGCTTTTCGGGTCTCGTAATTTCATGGCTGCCCCTTCCTAGAAGATCTCCCATTCTATGGGCACTCCCATAGAAGTACCCATTCAACTCTGATTTTGATGACGCCCTGGCAGCAAAGCCGACGACTTACCAACATGCAGGCTGCCTCCCCGTACAGTGTGTATTCATTCTCCACGCGATTGGTGAATTTGCCTTTGTCGGCGTCACAGAGGAAGGAGCGACATCAGTGACGTCACTGCAGGGCATCCCTGGGACCTCTTCTCTGGAACAAGGCATCCAAGGGAAGCAAGGTGAGAGCTCGGATTCCATGTTTTCCTGTTAGGAGAAGGAAAAATTCTCTTGAGTGTCAGTTTGCATTAAATCGTTTATTGCATGTAGATAAAAATCATTGTGATTGAAAGATGCTATGATTTAGGCCTTAGGAACTGGTCCAGGGATAGAGATAGGGGAGGGAGTGTGGGAGGAGAGAGAGGAGAAAGGATAGAAGAGAAGAGAAGGGAGGGGAGGACTCAGCACAGCACAGTATTTTCAAGCACGGAGTCAGCTTTGCTGGGTCGTTACTGTGCTCTGTGATCTTGGGGAACTCACTTAACGTTTCTATGTCTCAGTTTCCTCATCTTTAAAATGGGGAGGTGAAACAACTCCTTGAGTTGTTATGAGGATCAAATGAGCAGCTATTGGTAAAGAATTCAGAACAGTGCTTGGCAGGTGGTAAGCACTTCATAAGTGTTTGTGAAATGAATCAAGGGCATCGTGTCTGATTTACAGATGAGTTTGTGCGTTAGCTCACCACTGATGGGAGGGGCCGAGCTCCCCTCTGAGTTTGAAGACTCTTCAAGGTCGTTACGTAGTGACAATGTGTGTGTCAGGTTGTAACAGGGTGCAGCCAAGGGGGAGGCCCCAAATAGGGATTTGTAATGGGGTTCAGAACTTGTTGTTCAGGAAATAATAGAAAAAAATATACATAGGATGTCCTCACCCCCACAAGTCTGAGCTGGGGATGGGACACATGGAGCAGGGCCATTGAGAACTGTTTTGCATAGCAACAGTTTTGCAGATAACCTCTGGTTCAGCCATTTAACATATCTATAACCTTTAACTGGTTTCATAGATATGTTAAATAGCTGTGGCCATATTTTGAGCCAGGGGGATGAGAGTGACTTCAACCCATGATGTAACTGGGAGGCAACTCTCCCTGGTTACAGAGCCTGCGTAAGAGCTTGGAGATGATTGGCTGCACACCACAGGGCCACACCTGCCTGGACTTACTAGGGCAGCCTAGTAAAGCTGGAAAAGTACGGGAATGCTGGCAGCTGTGGCCAATTGTGGGAGGAGTCAGAAATCGTGCGGCAGAGGAAGATTGGTGCTGGGATTTAAACCCAGGCACGGCAGCCGTGTGGGGTATTTTTGGGACCACGCGGCTTGAGCAGAGAAGAACCACAGACTTCTACTACTTTTTCTGAGATACGGTACCCTGGACTGGGCAGAGGGAGAAGGAAGGACTGTGCGTTTGTGGGTATTGTAAAGGACTTTGGGATCTTAATGAAGATATTGTTATTACTCTTAAGTTTATATAGCTCTTTAAATAAATAGTCCCTTACCTTTTCATCAATCTCTGGCATTGAGAGACATCTTTCCCTGGCGGTGGGCAAGGCGAACCCAGTACGTGGTGAGGGACCCCTGGAGCACAAGGGCGAGCCCATTTGGTAATAGCATATCATTCATCCCCCACCCCCACTGGGTCTGTTTTGTACCAAGGTCATTCCTTCTTAGTTTCACAGGAGTGTATAGAGGCCACAGGGGCTCAGAGACCATCTAAAGAGAACCTGGCCATAAGCATCACCATGGAGTTGAAACCCACCAGATCCCCTAGAACACCTCAGAACACCCAAACACCTCAGAACACCTAGTGTATGCTTCTGATGTGTATCAACTCACTGGGACACCTGGGGTTTGTCCCCTTTCTCCCCCTGTGGGGGTGGGGGTAGACGGATGACCTCCAGGCATCTAACAGCCCTCGGTCCCTGGGTCTCATAATAATACCATCTTAACTGAGTCTGCAGTTTGCCTTTTACAACGCATTTGCACAATGTCCCCTACTGTCTGCACAGGAACCTGGTGAGGGCGGCAGGTCAGATGTGCTTTCCCCTGGTTTACAGTTGAGAAGGGAAGCCGGCTGATAGAAGCTCAGATGCCCGGTAAGTCACTCTCGAGGGTAGCTGTGCTGAGTCTCACCGGGAAACTCGGGAAGCCGGTTTATAACACCTGCCTTGCTTTCTCCACCCAGGGATGAGGGGCTGGGGTGTTTATTGAGGAGACGAACTCTTGTCAGTCATCATGGGGACATTAATTCCTGGCACTTCTGGCCTCTCATGCATGTAGCACAGTGGGCTCAGAAGGCAGAGGGATCCAGAAGGACACGTGGGTATTGGCACTTGGGAGTGGGCCCCTGCAGTGAAGTAACTAGCATGAGGGGCCACCAGCATCTGCTATAGTCTCCTATGGGAAAATGCTCTTCTCACCTCCACTTGCAAACAGGTCTGTGAAGTGTAGTTGTTTCGTTGGGCACATTGCTATTTCCATCTTGAGCATGGTTTGAGGATAAGGAAGTAGAGACACGTGGCAAACTAACTAATGACCCCCCACCCCAAGATGGCCACGCCCTGGTCCCGGGGATCTGTGAATATGTTTCCTCCAAAAGCAAAAGGGACTCTGCAGATGTGAGTAAATTCAGGAGACTGAGATGGGAGGTTATCCCGGCTTATCTGGGGGGGCGTGATGTAGTTCCAAGGGTCCTTCCCTCACAGGAGGGAAGAGAGAAGATGGTATGCTGTTAGCTTTGAGGATGGAGGAAGGGGCCAAAGACACGGAATGTGGGCATTCTCTAGAAGCTGGGAAAACCCAGGAAATAGATGTCCCCTGAAGCCTGTAGAAGGAACACAGCCCTGCCCTTGCCTTGACTTTATATTTCTGACCTTCAGAACTCTTAAGAGAGTAAGTTAGTGTTAAGCCACTGGCTTTGTGGTATTTGTTACGGTAACAATAGGAAAATCTTAGAGAGAATGGGTATTGGATGTGCTAACAATAAAGGTCTACCACAGACATGTAGTGGATAGCTCAAACAACTTGTGCGTAACGGGACTCTTGATTTCCACCACTCCCTCCCTTCTCCCAAACCTCTCCCCAGTCTCCAGAAACAGAAGCATTTCATGAACCTAGAAGTCACCTTCAACTTCTAGACTTTTCCCACATTCCCACTTCATGTCTGCCAGAAAAGTTGCTAGCTCTACTTTCAAGACAAAGCCCACGGCTGACCACCTCCCATGACCTCCACGGCCACTCCATCCTGTCTTCGTCTCACCTGGGCCACTATGGCAATAGCTTCTCACCTGGGCTCCCTGCTTCTACTTCTACATTTTCTCTCTTAAATCCATTCTCCAGAGTCTTTTTTTCTAATAGCTTACTGGACCCTATCCCTTCTCTGCTCAAACCCCTCTGATGTCTTCCCATTGCTGGAGAATGAAATCCAAGGTGCTCACCATGGTTGAGAGGCCTCCATGATCCGGCCCTGCCTGCCTTTCACCTTGCTGTCTTATCACCCTGCTCTACAGCACTGACTCTCTTCAAGTTTCTCAGACATGCCCAGGTGGCAGCTGCCTCAGGGCCTTTGCACCTGCTGCTTGCTTTGCATAGAACCCTCCTTCACATGTGCCCATGGCCCACCGCCTCACTCTTCTCAGACTGCCCTTCCCTACCGTTCCTGAGCTATTGGCTCTGCTTCCTCTTTCTTCATCACACTTCTCACTACGTGGAATTGTATTAACTATTTGTCTTCACTAAAATATAAACTCTAGGAGGACTAAGACTGTTTTGTTTCCTGCTGTGTTCATATGTGCAGTCATTTTCTTTTAGGTGTCTATTACAGTTCGTCAAAGACCAGGGATAGCTTCTCACGTAGGTGCAGTTTACTCAGAACACTAATTATGCACTTTTACGTAACCACCCACACCTTCTATCTCTTTATGCCTGAAAGAGAAACCGATCTTCAGCTCCCACAAGTCCTGTCGTAACTTAGAAGAGAAATTGAGAGCCAACTGTGATTTCACTGAAAGTACAAATCCTCCAACACAGCCCTTTCCAATTGCAAACAGATCTTTCCCCCTTGGGAGTGAGAGGGACCACGGTTCCGTTGGTGTGTGGCTACTCAGCGCTAGTGGATTCATTCATTATAGACATTTCTTGCCTGGATTCTGACCTAACCCACTCCTGCTAGCTCACACTCAAATCTGCTGGTTTAAAAAAATAGCCAGATTCCTTTGCTCTTATATGAATTTAAAATGCTTTAAAATTTAAGTTTTTGAAGCCGATGGAATTTATCGTTCTTTACAAATTCCCTCCTCTCTTGTTTTTACTTACTTATAGATTCTCCTCCTCTCCTTCTTACGCCTGGTCTCACTAAAGAGTGTATCTATCTCTTAGGACCCTCCCCAGGTTCCAAAGTTTCTAAACGGTTCAACCCACCCGTTCTCAGGGGCACTCTACCGCTGGGTCACCCTTGGCTGCACAGTGGAGTAACACGGAGAGGGCTGACAACCCCGATTCCTGCTCCCACCCTCGGGGAGCCTGACTCAGTCGGTCTGGGCTGTTGCCTGGGTCCCGGGGCTGGAATTGATCTCCAGGGGATTCTAGATGTAGCCACGTGGCCACGGTGGAGAACCATCCCATCTAGCCCTTCTCATCGGGCTCTCTAGAATAAATGAAACCCCCAGACTTGTTGTAATCTGCCATACATCTCCTTAAGTTCATAAAGGCCTGGCTTTTGCTTGATGACTCAGTGTTCATAACAACACCCACCCAAGGAAACTCGATTTGATTTTACAGTTCCTTAGAGTTTGCAAAGCCTTTGCCACACAGTATTTTTGGCTCCTCCCAGCATCCCCGGGAGGTGAGCCTTCAGGGCGTGGTGGAGCTGGAGCAGCCGTCTGCAGAGTCAGGGCTGTGGTGGCCAGACTGGATAAAACAAGTCAACAAAAATGAAGCAATAACAACAACAAAGCAAACAATTAAAAAAAAAAACCCTCACCCCAAACAGAATGCTGGGCTAAACCAAGCAACATTGGAGACATACTTACATTGAGAAAATTGTTGTTCTTTCTGAAATTCCTAACTGGGCACCCTTTTTTGCAGGACACGCCTACACCCAGGGCTGTCTCCCTGCAGAAGCTTAGGCTCCCAGCTCCGCCACCCTCCGATCTCCCAGCAACTCAACATCCCTGGCTCTTGCCCACCAGCCTCCTCTCCTTTACGGGAGTAGCCATTATCCTCAGGATGAGCCTCTTCTGTGTATTGGGATCTTCTTGCATTTCCTTTTCTCCCCCTTCCTAATCTCCTTTCAGTGGCCTAAATGATTTATGAGGTCAGGCTGGTGTTACAAACACGATCAAACACTTCTTCAGTACTTTCTGTGTGCCAGGCCCTGTGCTAGGTGCTTCGCTCTCATTGCTTCATTTACTCGTTGCCAGCCACTTGCAGGTCAGTCCCCTTCCCTGAGTACCTACCTCCCTAGGACTCTTCCCATCTTAAGGTGGAGAAACAGAGGTTCTGAGAGCTTGAGAGGTTCCTCAAGATCCTACAACTCGGAAGGGCCGAAGCTGGGATGTGAACAGGGCTGTCTGACCAGACCCTTTGTCCTTGAGTGGCGCGCCAGGAAAACGGGATGGCGTTGACAGCTTGGGCTGTGCGCTTCAAGCGTCCCAGCATGGAAGCTCCTGGGACTTGGAGCAGCCATTGGACAAACCTCTTTCATGCCATGTGGGTGGCCTGGGAGATGGAAAGTGTTGACAATATACCAATTCATAAGATGCACGTGTATTTCCGGAAACGTTATTTTTAACCCTGAAAAAAAAAAAGTGTCACCTACGTGCTCTTGAAGACAGACTTCAGCAGCCACTGCCAACCAAGTAACTACTAAATCAACCCAGAGACAATGTTCTTTAAACACTTTTACTGAGGCCAAGGGCCAGATAGTTTGTGCCAATTCTGGGTGACCAGCCACACATATAATGGGTCGAAGAGGCTTTTCCCCCAAAGTGTTTCATATCTTTTTAGATACAAGCTGCCCCTGTGCTTTAGCAGTCTGTAAATATTTGCGCAATTAATGTATGCTGGCAAATGTCTCAAGGGGAAAGCAGGTTTCTGATGTCAAGCAAAATTGCAATTAGTAACACAAAAGAAAAAGATCTTGTCTCTTTCATCTCTGTGCTTACACACTGGCGGCGCTTAATACAGCTGGAAGCTTCAGAAAAGATAATTTGCAAAAGCTGATGTTCCTAAACTTCTAAGAGCTGATCCCATACTCTAGTACAAAAAAACACTCACTTGAGAATTATTTTTTTCCTTCCCTACTTGGCAGTAATCTAGTTACTATTCATTATGAAAGGTGTTTGTAGAGAAAAGTTCTTTTAAAACTCAGTAATGCCATTAAAGGAGGTAGTTTGCATGGCGGTCCCTGCAAGGGGGACAGGGGGAACACGAGTGGCTTTTCTTGTCTAGAAGTGATTGCTAAGTGATCTGGGAGGAAGAGGAAAGGGCTGTGCCTGCTGACACCAGCTGGAGCAGCCTGGGCACCTGCACCCACTCAGGGCCAATTGCCTGCCAGTCCGCATCTCCCTTACACTTCACAGGCTTCCTCCGACTGGCCCTGGGCTTGAACCTCCCATTCAGCTTGTGGACGTTCCTGGGCGAGTTCTCTAGTTCTGTGAACCAGAATGCTTTGTGCCTCGAATCCTTTGCCATGCCAACTGGAGGTAGGATGGCTAGCTGAATTTCATGGACTGAATGTTTGTGTCCCCTCTAAACTTCCCATGTTGAAACCTAGCCCCCAACGGGATGGTGTTTGGAAGTGAGACCTTTGGGAGATGATTTGGTGGAACCCTCATGAATAGGATTACTGACCCCGTGGAAGAAGTCCCAGCGAGCTCCCTTGCCCTGTATGCCACATGAGGACCCAGAGGAGGTGAAGTCTGTGCACCAGAAAGCAGACTCTCACTGGGCGTGGAATCTGCCGATGCCTGGATCTTGGACTTCCCTGCCTCCGGAACTGTGAGAAACACGTTTGTCATTTCAGCCACCCAGTCCATGGTAATTTGCTATATTAGCAGCCAAAACTGATTCAGGCGTGGGGTCTGTGGGTAGACAATGCATTACTGGCCCTTTGGTGGTCCTTTCCAGATGTTCAATGCGGACTTTGCTGCCACTCATGCGGGTCGGCAAGGGAGCCTCTGGGTCAGTATAAAACAAGTTGTCCTAGGACCACTTGCAGCAGAACCTGCAGGCAGGGGTGTTAAATGTAGCAGATTCCTGGTCTGTACAGTAGAAATACTGAACTACAATGGAGCTGGAATGGGGTGCAGGAAATAAACAGATCCTCCAGGATCCCCAGGCACCCTCGAGCCTGAGAATTGGTAGGGCCAAGGAACCATCTGTCTGCTGGCCTTCACTTCCCCTTCGCTGTTGCCTCCTCTCGGCCTCACTGGGAGGCTGAAGGAGAAGAGGATTAGAAATTTCCTCTGGGAGCCCCTGTCCGAATCCCCAAGCAAAAGGATGTCCCTGCATCTGTCTTCCGGAGTAGCACACACACACGAGTTGCAGCCACTGTTTTACTGGCACGATGTGTTCATCTCCTGTAGGGAAAGCATCATTTCTTGGCTGCTGTTTTAGTCCCACCCCTAACACAACACCTGGCATTTAGTAGGACTCTAAATGTTTGCACCATACATCAGTCTTTTTTTTTCAGATTTATTTATTTTTAGAGAGGGAAGGGGGAAAGAGAGAGAAACATCAATGCGCAGTTGCTGGGGGCCATGGCCTGCAACCTAGGCATGTGCTCTGACTGGGAATTGTACCTGTGATGCCTGGTTCGCAGCCCACGCTCAATCCACTGAGCTACGCCAGCCAGGCATACATCAGTCTTTGGTGTGGTCCCCACGCTTCTGAGACCTCACTCTGAAATACAGTGAGAATACTCTCTGAAGCAGAAACAGGGAGTGCAGGGTCCCAAGGAGAATCTTTTATCCTTGTCCCTTCTATAAGCTCATGTCACCTTATGACTGTCCTCACGGCCATCCTCATCATCTTCGACACTTACTTTTTGGGTGACTTGTGCCGGGCACAGTGCTAAGTGCTAAGCACTTCACATACATGATACCACCATTTTATATTCATGTTACTAACATCACGTGTTGAAAGGGAGATGAGAAGGATTCCCTAAGGTGACATGCTATTAAATGGGCAAATGACAGGCTAAGATTGGAACTCCGACAACCTTCTAAGTACCAATGGCTGAAACACCTCTGCTAACCCTACACGTGTGATGCCGTGCCGACTGAGACGTGCCTTCAACAACTGGTCACGGACCACGCCTATCGGACTGTTCACGCTCACTTCCCTCCCCCAAATCCTTCCTGAACCTCACGCCATCCACCCTCAAAGCCCCCAAAGTGCTCAGCCTGATGTATGCGCATCCCCATGTGCTTTCCTAATTTAAATCCTTGGATGTAGATTGGCTTTAAATACTTCAATTTATTCAAAAATTATAGTACCATAAGTATTTATAGTGCCATGTAAACCAAAAGTCACACAAAAGCGAACTCATTTTTGGCTTTTTTGTTTTCAAGTGTCGACCACATACTTTTCAGGCACAAACCTGTAAGCTGACAGAGTTTCCGTAGCCACATCAGTACTGTCGTGGTGACTGGGGCCTTCCCATCGTGTGCTGGGTGTGTTTGCGTATAAATCCAAAAGAATGACTGGCCGTCTGATCCAAAGCAATGCCCTGAGGTCTATCAACAATGTGACCCCTGGCCTGCGGGCACCCTGGCAGGGAGCGAGAGTGATTCTCTGGGCGTCCACAGGGCTCTGAGGATAGGTCAGGAAGAGGCAAGCTCTGCGGCTTCAATGCACAGCAGCTCCGACCGCCAACAAAACCGTGCAAGAATGGCTCCCTTGATCCTGTTTTGTTTATGAAGACATTTTAAAGGCCGCAATTCACACTCGCAGATACTTGGAGAACATAAACAATCCTATTACATCACTCAGCAGAAGGCTCATTTATTTATTTTATTTTTTTTAAAGATTTTATTTATTTTATTTTTTAGAGAGGGAAGGGAGGGAGAAAGAGAGAGAGAGGAACATCAATGTGCGGTTGCTGCCGGTCATGGCCTGCAACCCAGGCATGTACCCTGGCTGGGAATCAAACCTGTGACACTTTGGTTCGCAGCCCGAGCTCAATCCACTGAGCTACGCCAGCCAGGCGTAAGGCTCATTTATTATAAAATGGAGACGGGAGGAGAACGTGTACCATGCAAATGAAGGGCATCTGAAGTTTTACAAGTGGATTTGCTGAAGGTTAAGAGATGCTTGAAAACATATTTTCTGGGAGAGCCCTAAACATACGCTTTTTCACTAATTCTTTTTAGGCTAATTCTTTTCAGGCATCTACTCGATCGGCTCCGCGTTCAGTGCCCAGGGGAAGCAAAAGCGTGTAAACACGTGATCCTGGCTCTCAGAACCGAGCTTCAAGCCGTAATGCTAACGTGGGTCCCCTGGGGATCTGGTTGAGAGGCAGATTCTTGCTGAGCAGACCTGGGCCAGGGCCACGCTCCCGGGGCTGCTGATGTCACTGAGCATGCACACTCAGTGTTGAAGATATTAAAATATTTACAAGGCCAACAAGAACCCTTTGACCTTCGATCTGCAGATCCTGGAAGAGCAGACGAGGATGCACTCCTTCAGAAACTAGTGGGACCTGGGGGCCTGCTGTGTGGCTTCCCGCCTAATGGCACAGATGAATTGCTGCTGTCCAATGGTGACCACTGGTGACCACCGCAGCTTCTCACCTGGCCAGGTGTCTGCTGCAAAAGGGCCTGAAAGATGCAAAGCTAGATGGAAGGGTGGGCTCCCAGGAAGTCAAAAGGTGATCCTTGGTAGCCAGAGCAGCTGATCCAAGATTTCAGGCGACACACAGCAGGACTGGACTGAATAATTTGTCAACCAGGGTCTGTGAGCCATCAGTAGACATCATTTTCTTGCTCACAGTGAAGCCCTGGCGTTTTTTTGAGGTTGTAAACCACGAGAAAATACTGACCGTAGCAGTTTTTTCTGAGAACTATTTTGGGCAATTTATAAGCATAATGGGCTTATGATGGTTTATGGAAACTTGCTCAGAGGGGAAAAAAAAGCTCGGGGCAGGGCCTAAAGCTGACACTTGAAGTCGCTTAGTGGCACCAGGTGAAAATGCGGAGAGAAACACAGATGTGAGCCCTGTCTTCTTCCGTGACAAGGGTGCTCTGCCTGCTGCTCTTGCAGAGGGAGCCTGGGTCCTACGTAAGAATGAAAACTAGCCAAGTATGTTCTCCAGGATCGAGTGTTCCTTTGGGGTAACTTGTTGTCACAGTTTCGGGTAATAAAATCAGAAAGTTTAACGGCAAAGATGAATGAACACATACTCATGTTGGAATAGGATGTGCAGTCTTGATAAACACGCCAAAGGAAGCTGCCAAGGACAAAGGTCCTTTCTTAATAACCACTTATATCTCCAACCTAAGGGGCATTGACTATGAACTGAGTAACTATAACTGCTTAGAGAACATTAAAAAGTGAACTAAAAAAAAAGAGATCAGTTTTTTCTCTGCAATAAAGTGTCCAAGGCAAATAACTAGAGTGCTATGATTTTTACTTCAAATGGCAATGTACATAGGCATATTTATTTCTATAATAAGGGCTTTTCATAGGATAGTCTATTTTTCCAAGGAACAGCCTGTGAATTCTGGGGAAAGTAGGCTAGTTGCATGCTGGTTCTTGATTCCTGATTGCCACTTAAATTTTGAATATTTGGTATATTGTAGATGGCAGGAAACCAGTGATAAGACTTAGAAACTGACCCTAAATTAGTTTTCTTATTGAAAGAAGATAGTTTTATACCATGTAATTGGCTGCCAAATTAATAAATGGCAGTCCATCACAAACAGTTTTATAAGTCGATTAACCCTTTATGTGAAGAGTTTCAGTGATTCCTAAGTGCTTACTTATTATTTTATTAGTGTTCTAGCTTCAGAAGAAATGGGAGTTATATTTTGTGCCGAGGTCAAGTCAGTGAGCACAATTCTTTTCCTGTTTTCTCTTTTTCCCATGGCCGTAAAAACACAAACACTTCAAAAAGAAGGGATACGGAACAGGCTAGAAATTAAGCAACCACATTTTAATCAATAAATACGAACGTTTGTTAACAAGGTATTAGGTAGAATAAAGTAGCAATTTACCAAGATTTCAAAACAATACCACCACCTGAAAAACAAAGTGCGAAAATCTTTGCCATAAATTTCCCCCACCTAGAGAATTAGAAGTAACAAAAAAAACGTACTCAGAATAAGGCTTGGAATAATGTATAAAGTTTCAGGTATCCATTAAAGCTAACACAGGTGATTTTTCACATATTGGGCAATACGGAGATTGTCTGACAATGGAATGAGTAGACGGTTGGATGGCAGAGTAGCAGAACACCAGGGAATAGAAGGGCGTCTGCTCACGTGAGGGGCACACTCCTATCTGCTTCTCACTCCTCCCCTGCTGTGCTGCAGGGCAATACGACTCCCAGGGCCCTTGTCAACGGGCTTCCAGGTGGCGCTGCGCTGGAGGAGCAGGTGCCGCAGGAACACGCCAGGGCACATCTCCACGTATGGCCCACCCGGAGTCTTCCCCTCTCAGGCAGTGGCTTCGCCCTGCCCTGCTGACGTTTTCCATCGCTCCGCTCCCAGGTGGCACCAGCTCCCACCAGGCAGCCCCTCCTTGTGGTTCCAGCTCCGCAAACCACCCCCTTTCTGGGCTCAGGGAGACACACGGCCTCACGGCTCTAGGTGGTAACTGCTTCCTTTTATCTGGCTTCTCTTTTAACATCTTGGTTAAGCCCATTTCCTCTATTCGATTCTTTCTATTGAAACACCTAGCAGGGCTTCTGTTTTCCTGACTGGATCCTGACCCATACATAATAGAATCGTTACATTATTTTTCCCTGTAACTTACTTGGGAATCTGCATGAGAACCTGCCTTAAGCCACTAAAAAACCACTCAAACCATACTCTATACCTACCTGCCGCAACACAGGGGACTGAGTACCTCTTGGCCGTGTTTTGTCAAGCACCGGGACTATTTCTACCAGGCACAAATAGGACTCTGACTGTCCACCAATGTCACCACCGGTTATAGTGGACACAGCCAAGAGGCACCTGCAGAGGTCATTTTTGTTGTGTGTGCTACATGCGACAACAGGAGGGAAAAATACAAACAAAAAGAAATAATCTTCAGAGGAAATGACAAAGTCATCAAATAGAGAACTCTGAGAAAACCCGGAGACCATAAGACAGCACCAGAAAGCTTCCTTCCTGTTGAATCAACACGTTTTCCTGAAATAAAAATCCTTTAGAATTGACAGGTATGTCAAGAGCATCCAAGGGAAAAAAAAAAAAGATTCACCAACAAAGAGCCCATTGCTGTTCAGCGAAACTGCACCCCCCCCCCCCCCTCCCCCGGGAATGGTTATTTTGAGAAGAAGAGTTCCTTGGTGAGCATGGAGACCATGCACGGGATCTGCTTCTTCTCGTGGAAGCGCGGGTCGTCGGACTGCGACTCGAAGTTCCGGGCCACCCTGTAGTTCACTCGGGTGAGGATCTTCAGGATGTCCAGGCTTTTCCCGTGCTCGTTCAGGGTGGCGCAGAGGGCCTGCACGAACCAGGAGCCGCTGCCCGCGTTCCTCCACGAGTAGTAGCCTTCAACGGGAGAGGGAGACCATCAAGTCGGCTGACCACAGCCGGCCCCGCTTACCGCTGAGAGAGTAGCTCTCGGTGTTTGGGGGCCTTCACACAAGCCTTTTCTGAAATCATTTCCCTCCACTCTGCATGCGAGTGTCTAACGAGAATCATGCTGGTGTGCCCAGAGAGCAAGCTCCTTGGGTTCAGAGATAGGGCTGCGTGAAAACACGCAATAAATGATTTGGTTGGTGTGTGTTGGAGACACGCCGGGCAGGGAGCCCCCAGAGGAAATGCTGGCAAGCAGCTCCATGTCTGGAACGCCTCGCCGCCCTCTGGGGTGAGTGCCACTTTCTAATCCAACCAGGGGGCCTCAGAGAATTCTGAGAAGTGTTCCTGCTGGTGGGGGAGAACCAGAGGCTGGCTCCTGCTGACGAGGGCTGGGAGGGAGAGGCGGCTAGGGGCGGGGCCGGGAGTGCCCTATGCCCTGGGAGAGCAGGAGAAGATTCCACCGCCTCCACACCCCGATCTGAAAGGACACTAAAACTGAAACTAAAGCTGCCTTTGGTTTACGTGATGAGCTGTGCTTCTTCCTGCCGATCGGTTTGATGAGAACTGGGTTGTCATCATCACTTTACAGTAATCAGTTATTGAGTAAGTGCACAACACATAGAAATAACCTGTCTGTGTAATGTGACTGAGGTGCACTCAGAATTCTTTCCTGTGGTGCACAGGGCAACTACCAGCCTGTGGACTTGAACTCTACAGCGTTAGCAGTAAGACAGTGTGTTTTTTGTCTGTGTGTGGGTGTCACCTGAGTTATCCCATTCAGTTCAGGGACCTGTGGGGGCCAGGACGTGCACTACTATCTCCATTGCATCACTGCCCCCAGGTCTGTCTCCTGTCTCCTCTAACCCTGTCCCGTATGGTCTTGGAGGTAACTGCTGTAGTAACACAAATCTCACCCTGTGATGCTCCCACCTCAGACAGTATCCTTGCACCCCTTATCATGGTGAAGTTCAGGCTGTTGGCACAGCATGCAGGGCCTACAACAATGGGGCTCCCTGTCTACCTGTCCAGGTTTGCACCTTGGCCATTCGCTATACCCTGGGCGGTAGGTAACCTCTCCCTCTCCCCACCCTGCCCCCCAATCTCTCTGCCATGTGAGGACACAGTGAGGAGGCAGCTGACTACAAGCCAGGAAGAGAGCCCTCATCACAAACCAGACCGGCCAGTGCCTTGATCTTGAACCTCCCAGCCTCCAGAACTGCGAGAAATAGATTTTTGTAATGTAAGCAGCCCAGTCTATGGTGTTTTGTCGCAGCAGCCTGGGCTGACTAACACTTGCTGTAGTGCAGTCTTAGGAGTTTCACTAGGGACCACTCCGAACTCCTTCTGGTAAGCCATGTTTTTCTCTCCTCTGTTTGATTTTTCAAGACAATTACAACAGTTTTTTTTTTTTTTAGGGAAGCATCTCTCACCTGTCTCCCGAGGGCTCACCCTTCTTCCTTGACGCTCCCCAGATCCTGCTCAGAGCACCGCCACCCAACCACTGGGTCTGCTCACAGACAGATGCCGCCATTACACACCTCCTTCCCCAGAGCAGGGAGACCCAATTATTTTCTTCAACTTTAAAACGTGTGAAGTTCCCGTGCTCAGAAAACCCGATCTGTCCATCCTGCCAGAGCTGGTTTCCCAAACCCCGAGCCATGTACTATAACTAATACCTTCGTGCCAAGCACTTGACGGACTCCATCACAGCCGGGAGCATTCTGGCTTAGGGATGGTTTTTACCCGAAACAAAGGAAAGCCTTTCCCTGAAGCGACTCGGGCAAACAGGGAGCAGGCTGTCTCGTTACTGGCACTTCGTGGTGCTTGTTTAGGCGGGCGGCGTAAAGGGATCCCGGTCTGAGTCTCCAGCCTCACCGTGTCCCGAAATCCCTGAGACCTGGAGCACGTCACTCAGACTCACCCAAGCTCATTTTCCCACCCGTAAAACCAGGACCGCAAAAACAACCTTCCTCACTACCTGCACCGTTGGTACGAAAAACGCTCTGTACATTTAAAGTGCTATTGAAAAGTCTGCTCTTGTAAACATTCGTATTTTGGTAATATAATAGCTGATTTTCTTTTTTTAACTGTTGTTCTATTACGGTTGTCCCAATTTTCCTCCCTTTGCCCTCCTTTGCCCAGCCCACGCCACGCTCCCCTAGTCCAGCCCCACGCTGATGTCCAGGTCCATGGGTCATGCACACATGTTCTCTGACTAGTCCCTTCCCCTTCTTTCCACCATTGCCCCCTCTCGCCTCTCCCCTGGCCACTGTCAGTCTGATGTTCTAATTACCGCCCTCCCTGCTGTGATGCTGTGAATGCTCTGGCCATACCCCAGAGGCACCTGCTAGTGACCTCGGAGTTCTGACCTTGCTTCCAGATCACGAGCTCTCTAGACAGGTTTCCAACATTCAGTCCCCTTTCCTGAAAGATGAAATGTCTCTCTTCTCTGTCCCTTCTTGCTCTGGGATACCTGACATTATGTCTTCAGTGATTTTAGATTTTTAAAAAGATACAATCAGCTTTTATTTTTGTGCACAAAAAGCCACAAGGTAAGAAAATAGTGGGGCTGACAACCTGCTTAGAATGAAAGGAACAAGAAAACTGCACTCAACAAAGCGCATTCCTGTTTCAGAAAACGAGCTGCTACAATAGAAGCAGCCAGACCTGGCATCAGTCCATTGTCGTATTTCTTTTGGATTGGAATCTCTGTGGCTATGTGCGTTAATGAGCTTTTTGTTTGAAATATATTGTTTATATCAACATTTAGTACTGACACAGAATTTGTTACCGTAGAGATTGCTATGATTTTGTTATTCAATCTCTAAGTTTGTATTTACAAAGAAAACAATTTAATGTACATAGGTTAATATAATTCTGTGCCAATTAGGTAAGCTGTGTTACTGTAATAATAAATATAATAAAACTGGAGGCGTAAATACTTGTTTAAAAAAAAAGAAATGTTTGCTCGTGTAATTACCAGTGATAGCAGTGGTAACAGACCAGAGAATTCTGCTCTCTCGGAGAGAAAAGGGACTAAATGCCTGCGGTGAGCAGAACAATGGCCCCAGGGGTGTCCACACTCTCACCTGGGAACCTGTGCCTGTGTCACCTGACAGGTCGAAGAGGACTGCGCAGGTGTGATGGAGGTAAAGCGAATGAATGGAGACCATCCTGAACTGTCCACATGGGCGAGCCTTTCCAGCGGTGGTCAGAGTGTGAGGTGAGGATGGAAGGAAGGGGGTCAGAGGGACGTGAGGTCGCCGCCTCTGAAGCAGGAGGGAGGGGCCGCGGCTAAGGGTCGTGGGAGGTTCTAACACGCTGGGAAAAGCAAGGACGTGGGTTTTATCCCCTCAGCCTCCGGAAGGGACTCGGCCCTGCCAACCCATTTTGGAATTCTGACCTTCAGACCGTAAGAGCATACTTTTGTGTGTGTTCAGCCACTGCATGTGTGGTGATTGGTCACCGTGGCAACGGGAAATGAATATGGCCCCAAGCCTCCACGCAGAGTGGCCTGGCCCGGTTAGCAGACAACGGACTCCGTACCTGGAACTGTGGAATAGGCGAAGAGAAAATCGGCCTCGACTGGGATCTTGCATCGGGGACTGGCATCCGTGTCATTGATGGGCCCCGAGTCGGCCTGGATCCCGTCGTCAAGCTCTGTCCCCCGGCACGCCTAAACGGCAAAGCAGAGATGGCTCCATGGAGCTGGGGACAGGAACTCCTGCTGTCCACTGCTGTGCCCCGGCGCCCAGAACGGTGCTGGGCGTGTCCTGGGGGCTCAGTGATGCTCTGGTGGGCGACTCAAGGAATGTCGAATGAGCAGAGCAAATAAAAGTATTGCAACGCCTTAAAGAAACCCCCATGCGTTGTGATCTGCAGCAGACACAGAAGCCAAGCATTTGGACTAGAAAACAAAACCAAACCCAAATCTACACACCCCCCAATCGGAAAAGCACAGAGACCGGCAAAGATGATGCAAGTCACTCCGTAATCTTTGCCCGTTTGCGGTGTGGCCAGCTTTGAAGAGGGATTACCTGGATGAAGAAGAGTTTGGGTTTCCCTAAGAGGGTTTTGCATCTATCCCCCCGGAAGTGGCCCGTCAAGTCCTTGATAGCGACCATGCCGTCTGTCCCGTATATTAAGTTTTCTTCTCCGTGGCTGAGTAAGATGCAGGCGAAGCAGGCTGAATTTCTGTGGTCCTCCTCAGAAGCTGCAAGCAAGCGACGTGAAGGTTGGAATGTTAAAACAAGCCCCGTGGGACCTCGGAGGTGGGATCCCCTTCCAGCCTGGCAGCTCCCACTGACAGAGAGCTCTTCGGGGGAGGAGCACCTCTCCAGAGAGGAGGAGGACCGGTGGAGAGAAGTTACAGAGAGAATTCTAGAATTCTCGCTCAGCCTGAAACCAGAATGGAGCTGCCTCCTGAGGAGGTGAGCCCCTGCTATGGGGGGGCTCAGGCAGTTGTTGGGAGGAAGCATTCTGGGGTGCTAAAGGGGGTGACCCCACTGTTTTTTAGGTCTGTGACACAGGGAAGTTCCTTTGCCACTCTGTGTCTTGGTTTCCCTGTCTGTAAAGTGGGTACAATAGTACCTATTATAGGAATTAATATTCAATCAGCAGGCCACATAACAAGGGTCATGCCAAGTATTTCTACCAGGGAAAAGTTTAAGAGTAACCGTGTGGAAGGAAGAATGGTGTCCATTGGTTACTTCCTTAGGAATTAGCCTTTTGAAATTGAGACTGTTCTGTAGAGACAGGTCCTATTTCTTCTCTTGCTGTCATATAAGCTGACTTCATCTTTTTAGGGAAAGATCTAAGTTTCCTGAAAGAGACCCACTACCCCGGAGACAGGTACAGGTGGCCCGGAGGAAGGAAAGGCTTCCCACGCTGACATGCCTGTGTCCAGCACAGCATCCTGCAGGCACCAGCGGGGGCCTTGCCTGTATGAGGAGCTGCAAGAACAAGGAGGGAGGCGGGGGGAGGCACACACCTTGTTTCAGCAACTCCTGCATCCTGGCACAGGAGCAGTCATTATAGACCACCACGTCAAAGCCCAGGTTCCGGAAGCACTTGTAAAGAGCCTCGGCATCTTTGTCTGTTCCGTTCCGGACGCTCATACCTGGGGGAATCCAGCAGCGGGTCACGATGAGCAATCCCTGGCCGAGGACTGCGCGCGGCATCACCCGGCCGGGCACCACGTGCGGCTAAGTGATGCTCTCAGCTGCAGTCAAGGCCAAACAGCTGTCCTCGATTTTTAGCTCATGCTCATGGTGGGACCTCAGACTCAAATTCCCGATTTCTCTGCATCCCTTCCTCTTGGACATGCAAATACCATCTACGAAGCGGCTGCCTGCCACAGCGGAGGGGCACGACATTCCCTTCCGAAGGTCTGCTACAGACCTGAGCCCACGCTGAAGAGACTGGAAGGGAACAGGAATGGGTAGCCCACGCCCAGCACACATACCTGTCGATGAGTTGAAGTTCTTGTTGTTTATTATGATGCATTGGCCCACCTTCTCAAAATTCATGTTATACACGTAGGAAGGCTCTCCATCCCGGGTGGTCTTGACTGATTTCCTAGAGCCATTTTTCCTCTTTATACTGGAAGGACATAATGAGCCAGTCAGGGGCTGCGGAAGAGGTATGAACAGTAATGGCCTCTTGCTTTTACTGCCAGCATGAAAGCGCTGCCTGAGAAAGCTGCAGTATCTGTGACAAAAAGGACCTGGGCTAAACAGATGGCTCCGCTGAATCACCGCATTTAAAAGGAACATGCATCTTGCCCTGGCCAGGGTGGCTCAGTTGGTTGGAGCGTTGTTCCATGGACCAAAAGGTCATGGGTTAAATTCCAGGTCAGGGCACATGCCTAGGTTGCAGGTTCGGTTCCCAGTCAGGGTGCAGAGAAGAAGAGGCAACCAATTAATGTTTCTCCCTCACATCGAAGTTTCTCTCCCTTTCTTCCTTCCCTCTAAAATCAGGAAGCATGTCCTTGGGTGAGGTTAAAACAAACAAATAAATAGAAGGAACACACATCTTCATTTCATTAGGTGCCAGAGAAATGCCCATTAAAATCATAGCGCGATACCACAATGGCTACATGTTGGTGACCATGTGCAGCACCCAAACTGTCACACGTTGGTGACAGCCTACTTTGGACATCCGCTGTGATGACTGGCAGAACTCCACGAAAACTGAACTTAAACATAACCTATGACCGAACAATTCTACTCCTGGGCATGTACCCTAAAGTGGGCAAACATGTCACCACAGCATAACATGACCTTAGCATGCAGAATAACAGCCCCAAACAGGGAATAATCCAAGTGTCCAATCACAGTGGGATAAACTGATGGATATTCATACAAGGCAACACTAGACAATGGGGAGAATGAACCAAAACCATGGCAACATGAAGCCCGATAAGTGAACCTCACAAATACAATACCGAGTGAATAGGACCAAGATAACTCCATTTTTTATCAAGTTCAGAAAACTAACAGCTGGTATGGGAAGATGGGAGGCGGTTTTATTGAGGGCGGGAGGGACATGAGGCCTTTCTCAGACGCTGGCCATGTTTGGGTGTAGAGGCGGGGGCTGGTTCCATGCTGGTGTCAGTGAGTGCAGACTCACCAACGTATGCCCTTTTCTGTGCGGATGTTCCGATTCCGTTAACACTTACATTGTGTGGGGGGAAAAGAACAGCAATTTAAATGAGACAGCTGGCCCCTTCCAATCTCCAGGCACTGACGACCCGTTTACCCGAAGTCCAGCATGGACACATGGAGCCTGGGACAGGGGCATCACTGAGAGGACAGACGGACAGAAATGTCCAATGGAGTGCAGAGCAGTCATCCACTCGAGTGTTAAGTTCCATGAAAGACGAGATTTTTAAAAAATCTGTTCCGAAAAATTGCTGAATTCCTAACACCTAGAACAATGCCTGGCACATAAGCTCCTCTGTAAATAGTTCTTATGAACTTCAGGTCAATATCCCTTATGAATATAGACACAAAAACCCCTGAACAAAATAGGAGCGAGGGAAACCCAGCAATCTATAGACGGGATTATACACCAGGACCAAGTGTGACTGGTCCCAGGAATGCAAGGTTGGGTCGACCTTCAGCAATCAGTTCACATAACCCATCACACATTATTAGTAAAGGACAAAAACCATACTATCAACTCGACTGATACAAAAAAGCATTTGACAAAACCCAACACCCTGTTATAAATAAAAGTGCTAAAGAAACTAGGACGACGGGGGAACTAACTCAGCTTGCGAAGGGTGAGAAGGGCGTCTATGGAAAACCCACAAGGTCGCATTTAACGATGAAGGAAGGAATGCCTTCCCTGCTAAGGTCAGGAGCAATCACATACGTCCACTCGTGCTACTTCTATTAAACACTGCACAAGAGGTTCTAGTCAGGGGAATTTGGTTTTTTAAAAAAAGTGTTATATGAATGAATCGAGTCTAATTCCCTCATTTTTCGGACATGAAAACTGAAGTCCACAGAGAAGCAAGGGGTTGTCCAAGGTCACCCAGCTCATGGTCGGCAGAGCGGGACCATCCGACATTCCCCGTCAGCTTTCTACAGCCCGGTGCCCTTGAAGATTTGGTGGAATGACCCATCCGCCATTCTGCTCAAGCTCTTTTCAAAAGGTGGAAGAAGTGAAAGTGAAAATTAAACTTATTACCCAGCAACTGTGGGTCCAAGGACATTTCACTCTGGGCCGTCACTGAATCTTATCTGCTGGGGTTTCTCAGAATCTCTGAAAGGACACGGCCTTCCCCTTGCCCTCTTCCGCCTTGGTCCAGATTACGGATCAGCTCTGTATGTGGAGCCTTCAGATTCCTCCGCTTTTGTAAGGCCGAATTTCTCCCGTATCATTTTATTTTTAAATGAGAAGTCTCCTGACTCTGTTCTCCTAACGCCTCCCTTTCCCTTGTTTGTTGTCTAGTTACAGGGGATGCCAGGTTCTCTTCCCCCAGAATGTCTCCCCCCAGAGGCAGCCCCCAGAGGGTCCTGGACATGGGGTCAGACAGAAGTCTGCATCCCCCCCACCAGTGTGACATGAGCTAGAGAGTCCCTGTCCCTCCCAGAGCATCAACTTCCTCTCTTGCAAAACAGACCCTTCTGTGACTATCCCAAAATTAGGGTCCTCGGTGGGAACAGTTAGTCCCGTGAGGCCTTCTCCCCTCCCAGGCCTCTAAAAAATCTCAAAGGAGTCAAGTGTCAGCACACAGAGTTTCTGCACTATGAAAGGACGTGCCCTGTGAGAAGGGGTAGAGGTACTTCCTTATTGCTGCCCTGGCCATGACCCCTACCAAGAGTGGCCTTTGTGCTCGTTATGATGGCTGTGCACAGCCTTTCACAGGCAGGCTATCTTTGGGTGTTGCTTGATGCCTCTGAGGTAGGTGGAGGGGTGCAATCCCATCCATTGTGTAAGTCATAACAACAACAAGCAACGAGCTTAATTACGACGGGCTGGGATCCTGCTCGACTCTCCCCTGCATTTTCCCATTGACTCCCCACAGGTCCGTGGGTCACTGAAGGCCATCCCAAGGCCCCAGTGAGAGCAGCACTGACGCTGGCGGCCTGGAGGGCGCAGGTTGCGCCCTAAAGCTCTTTCAGAGATAACATTCTGCTTTCATCTTCGACAACATGGAGTATTTTAAAACAGACTGTACCACAATATCCGAGTGATAAACAAGATGTGATTTCGTTTAAGCTGCTCATCCTTTGTGATGAACAAAACAAAACCAGTGAGCATCTTTTATTAAGAAAAACAGGCTTGACCCTGGCTGGTGTGGCTCAGTGGACTGAGTGCCGGCCTGTGAACTGAAAGGTTGCTGGTTCTATTCCCAGTCAGGGCACGTGCCTGGGTTGCAGGCCAGGTCCCCAGTGGGGGGCGTGCGAGAGGCAACCAGTAGATGTATTGCTAGCACATTGATGTTTTTTTCCTTCTCTTTCTCCCTAGCTTCCCCTCTCTCTAAAAATAAATTTAAAAAAAATTTTTTAAAGAAAGAAAAACAGGCTTGGACATAAGTTACATGGGGAAAAAAGGAATTTGTTTCTATCAGAATAGAATTTGGAAAATTAACTGTTTTTTTTTTAAAGGGACACACTAAGGAAGTAAAGATACTTACACTTTAAAGAAAATGATTTCCATAGTTATGAAAAGTACCTTAAAACTGAATATGAAATGTGACTCTTCTTGGTAAACATCTCAAAAGGGAGGTAAGGAAAATTTCCCTTACCTATCCTGCCCCTAACCTGAACTCTTATTTTTCTAAACAAACTGAGTATCTGCTTCCTCTTTCTGGGTTTGAGTCAGTCAATATTAATTTTTCTTTCTAACCAAAACAGCTCTTTGTTAAACCCAGGTCTTCCCAGACCACGGATGTGTATTGCAGCATGATCATCAGTTCACTCCCAGTGAATTCATCTTCCGAAGAGGCACTGGCCTTGGGAAAACTCCATCTGTAGCCTAACTCTGGGGAGCAGACCCTGATGACCAGCTTCAAGCATGTAGCTGGAGGGACGAATCAAAGAAGGAAATGGTTATGAAGACGGTATCAAGGAGAAAGTGCCAGGAAAAGAAAGTGCACTGAAGTCCATTGCCACAGATGCATCCTGTAAGGACCCCAGTTCAAGGTTAGAGCCTGCTGCCTAACAGTTGGAAGGCTCTGGGGCACCTTCTGGGGATTCTCTCTCTGTCACCCCCTTGGGCCTTCCAGACGCTCATGAGAACTGTGCTGTTCCTTCCCTTTTCCTGATGCCTGCTGCAGTGATATGAATTCACGGCAAGGGGAACCGACTTCTGAGAGGCAGCTAATTCAGGGCGGCCTCTGGTTACTGATTCTGCACCACAGGACAACTGTTTTTGCTTAAGTGCTTCTTTTGTGCGTGCCATCTAATACTATTGGGAAATGCTTCTGGTTTGACAGTTCTCTTCCTTTCTCTCCCTTGCTTCCCTCATTTCCAATGTGGATCCGTCACAGCGTCCCGCAATGAAAAGACCGGGCTGGCAGACCCGTGCTTGTTCAGTGTATTCACACCCACGATGACCAGCAGGACAGTCTCTATCTACCTCCTGTTCGCGATGTAAAAACAGGGGCTTTGATCGAGACCACCGAGTCCTGTGCAAAGAATGAGGAAGCTCTGTGTCCTGTTGGGGGATGACTTCCAGTAAGCCCCGTCGAGCACAGAATAAAACAGAAGGGCACACCAATGAGAACAAGATGCTACTACCTTCTGCGGGGACAAATGAGGGGGAAATAAATATCTTTATATTTGCTTGCATTTTCATAAAGAAACTTGCGAACGATGATATAATGGGTAAGTCTGTGGATTCCAAGCCTGGGCGGTCGAGGTCGAAAACCCTGCTCCACCACACAGCTCAGTGACAGAGGGCAAGTTACCCCACCTGTCTGTGCTTCGGGGTCCTCACGTGTAAAAAGGACAGAAACACAGCACCTGCTTCACAGCCTGATAAACAAGTCAGCATTCCCAAATTACTCGGACCGGTGTGTGGCATGTAGTAAGTCGTGAACAAGTGTTCTTGTTATTACTGTTGTTATTGTTGCGCATCATTACAAGGGGGTTCCTGTGCTATGGGAGCCAGGAGCAGGAAGGATAGCAGGAAAAAATGGGGGAAAGAATTTTGACTGTTAGCCTGTTAACAGACTAAGTGTGAATAAGTTAATTATTAATAGTTGAAAATCACTTGCTGCAAATGGGTTTCGAGATCTGACCTATATTGAAGGTTGCTGGATTTTTATGCTACTTGTTGAAAGGGGTCCCTAGACACCCCATTTTTCTGTTTCCCATCGTGGCTTCACCCCCTCCCCCTACTCTTTTAAACTTACTCTTCTATGTGTCCATACTAACAACAATGATAAGTACCAACTTTTGATCACTTACGACTTTACATCTATATCCCATGTAATCTTTACACCTCTGAAGCATTCACCCTGTTTCATGGAGAAGTATTAAACTAGCTTGCCCAAGATCACAAAGCTAGACAGGGGTAGAGGCCAGGTTTATTATGAGGACTAACATCAAGCACCTAGTCTCAGAGTCTCAGGCCTCACCCTTGACCTAGAGAAGCAGCATCTCGGGCCAGGACTGGGCGTTTCCTGGAGATGCTCACAGGCTCTGAAGGTCGAGGGTCTTGGCACTAACTGTCTGCTCACTGCATGGACCCTCTTGCCTCTGGCCTTTCGTTGCTGTGTCCACTCGAATTTCACGTCCCCCAGCCACTCCCAGAGCCCATGGCAGCAGACAGCCTGCCCGCCATTCCCCCTCCCAGGCAGGGTGCAGAGCACCAGCTCGCCCCACCTAATCCAACACGCTCTCCACGTGGGTGCAGACTTTGGGCCCCTTGGCTCCTGGCCAGAAATGCGCCTCGGGAGGCACATGCTGTGGAAGGTGCCCTTGGGCGGCAGCCAGGTGTGTTTAGGGCCACGTGTCAAGATTTACGACTTTCCATGAAACCTACAAGGTCTCCCGGGGGAACAGTCGAGCTGAACATTAAACCGAAACTTCCAATACAACCAAAATGCTTTCAGGAAAAGCCACGTTGCCTGCAATGGCATCCTCATTCCCGCTTGTGTGCGCGAAGCTGGTGCGCACCCGGTGTGGCCTGGCCAGAGCTGCACCTCACCATCAGCGCAGTCTGCGGAGGAAAGCTGTGTGACCCTGCCTCGACCCGCGCCCCTCCCCCCCCCCCCCCCAGCTTCTCGCAAACAGTTACCGTCTGTTTGGAAATCAAGTGCCAGAGCCAAGCAGGTCATCAGATAAACAACCGCTATTGGCCAGAAGCAAGGGCCTCAGGGGCTCCAGAGAGACTGTGCTAATTAATCAGCCATCGGCAGAAAGGTGACAACAGTCCAAAAGCCGCTGGGGGACCGTTTCTCACAGGGGCGGGAGCGGGCAGGGAAGGAGGAGGGTCATAAGAAGCTTTCCAAGATCAGATTAGAAACGTCTTCAGCTGCCAATCATCCGGCAGAGATAAGGTTTTCTGCAAGTGGCTGTTCCTGTTGTCCCACTTCTACACGGGGCCTTTGGGCAGCAGAGAATGGAACGTGGGAGAACACAGACCCCAAGAGGCGGGCACGCTGAGTTTCCTCCAGGTTCAGATCCACGGAAACCAGCCCTGCTCCGAAATCTGACCAGCGGTGGGAATGGTGGGGGAGCCACTCCGGGTGCCCCCAGGTCACCTCACTAAATACCGGGGTCCTGCTCTATGCCTCACAAAGGGTGCCAGTGGTCATCATCACCCACTTTCTCAAGTCCCGACGAGAGACATAAAAAACACAGCAAATACGGTGGGCCAGGCTGTCCTAAAGCCAGATTCTCCCTCTCCCCATTCTGCCTCCTCCCGTGCCCCCTTCCCTTTATCTTGACCTTTTTTTTTTTTTTTTTTACATTGTGAAGACCTTGGCCAAGATGATTAATTTAAGAAGAAAAACAGGGTTCTTGTTTTGGAACCTGCTGGGAAGTGCCACGCTGGCGATAAACCGGGCCAGTGAATTAAAAGTTTAAATCCTCTTAAAGGCTCATGTGCTCCACAATTGGCTACAGATTTTAAAAAGTAAATCTGGCCAGGAAATCACTGTGTTTAGGGCCCGATAAGCAAGATGGCAACCTCAGTGCCTGATGCAATGACTTAGTTCGTGCATTTTAAGTGTGCACCAAGGGGCAGTGAATGTACAGAGGCAGGCTGGTTCACCACGATGCTTCCTGATCAGCCTTACTGTTTCTCGGTGTTGTCTGTCCTCACCAGCACGGGCAAAGACCATTATCTTCCCTTCCCAGATGGGTTCAGACAGGCTCGGGTCTCTGCTGGGGACACAGATCAGGCTGGCTTCGCTGATCAGGAAGGAACTGGATTATCCTAACCGCTTAGGTCGACGGCCATGTTTCAGAGCCTCACATTTCACAGTGCAAGGCCAACTCAGTCATGTCAACAAAGTCAAGAGGCAAAAAATTACAACCCAAGCTCGGATGGTTATTTATATTAAAAAAAAAAAATCTCCCAGAAGAGTCTACAGCGACTCCTAACCAGAAAACAGCGGATAAAAACAGTCAGTCGGCTTCCTCGACAAAGAAGTGGACAGGGAGCAATCTCAGAAAGGACACGATGAACACTTACAATCCATTCTGGGTGCAGGTGTAATTTTCCCCATCGCCGGAGGGGACAAGCACAGGATGCATCCTCTCCCAGGTCCCCCCAGCCTGCCCAAGAGATGCATCTTACCTTCCTATGCCCGGAAGGGACTCACTGGACGTGGCGTGCAAGCCCGCTGCTGATTTACCTTCCCCGGGACCAGATTCCCAGGAGCTCTGTCTGCGTGCAGACATTCATCAGCTCGAGAGTAAACACACCCCAGGCACACATTTCCCCAGGAACGCTTCATTCGGAACCGGTCTCTGGTTTCCATAGCCGCTTTGTCTAAATATTTTCAGGATGATTCATTCATGGTTTCCACATTTCGACAGAGGGCATCCCCAACGGCCCGGACACACCGAGGCACAGCGCAAGACCGAGAGGGAAGGAGAGAGGCAAGGCCACATACCTCGGGGCTCCATCCAAAAGCGCCCCCCCTGGCAGCAGAACGAGGCTCCCCCCCGCAACAACGGGCAGCGCGCTCCCCTCTTCTCTGTAATAATAAAAACTCAACATGCTCGGAGCCCAGCAGCAGACAAGCTGGCACAGGCCGCCGGGCCCTGAAGGCCGGTGACTGAATCAGCAGTGAGCTGCCCGCTGGAGTTTTCCACGGGATCGTTCACACTGGCGCTGAAAAAAAAAAAATTGCACTGGCCTCCCCGGTCTCTGCTGACCTGCAGAAATGCCCGGGCCCCACAGGGCAGCGTGTCCCCCCCCCCCCCACCCGTGACAGCGCCCCGGGAACAAAAAGAGACTTGCTCTGTGCATGAGGTCCAAAGGACGTAAAGACCCACATTGCCACCGAGAAGCAGCCAGTGGCACCATGTCTTAGAGCAAAAAGCTAAAACAACAGAGGAATGGCTAGGCCAGGGGCCGAGAATTAGCATAAAATCCTACACAGCGATTGAAAGTGCTGAGCACGCAGGGGTGGATAACCCACCAAAGGGCCAAATCTACAAAAGCTGGCCCAAAAAAAACAAACCAACAAAAAAACGAAAACAACTCAAAAAACAAAACATAAAACACAGCCCATGCAGGAATAATGCAAAATGTGTGAAATGGCAGGTAAGTAAATGAACAAAAACAGGAAGTGAGTTTGCGGTGAACCAAACAAACAATTGAGACTCATTCGGTTCTTTCCTTCCCTCTAAAAGCACTGGAGGTACTAACACAAATAGCAAAAGGCTCAGAGGCACACCAGCTGTCTTGCTTTTCAAATACACGCCGTTCCATGGTCCTGAATGAAGTAAATGACCCAGAAGTTACTACAGTTTCTCCGCCTCGCTCCTCCAGAAGCAAAGGGGACAATGTGAACACAGAAAAACCCGACACTTATTTGAGCAAACGGCTCCGCAAAGCTTTTCTCAATTTCCTGGTTCAGGGTCACGGTCAGCGAAAAGTGTGAAGCGGAAGAAGTCGAAGTCCAACACTCGCTACTCTGGGCAAACCTCCTAACCATCTCCACCTCGGGCCTGCGACCCAGAGAGAAAACTGGCTACGCATATTTCTCTCCGATACTCAGTTTGCACAAGCACCCTGGGAGGCCGAGTCGGTTTAAAACAGGCTGGGGGTGGGGCGGATTCTCTCTCTGAATGTCCCCGTCCACGTTTCCCTCCTTCCCCCTGAAAAGAGGAGCAGGGAGACGTCTGAGAGTAAAAACTGACAGAGGACTCAGACAAGCATCATCCGTGGGAAATCCAGGGCTGGATTCCCGTTAAAGAGCCTGAAACCGATGGAAGATGTGGTGAGGGCGGCGTGGCCACCGCTGGTCCCCGGATTCGGAACAGTTGCCACACTTGGGTCTTCACTCTCACACGGCCACCTCACCCACCTCTGTCACTCTCCTCTGACCACACGCACGCGCACGCAAATGGACGCCTGCCGGGCGCAGAGCCCTCCGCCGCAGCAGCGCGCTCTGGCTGGAACCTGCGAAGCCATCACGCACGCTTGCTATCTGTGACCGCGTGTTCCCTGGAGAAGCAACAGCTCTTATTTTCATAGCACTTTTCCACTCGTAGAGTTAATTTTATACTGTGTTTCACAATTTCTATTACTATGAAAACCTCGTCTTCTCCCCGCCCCCCCCCCCCCGTTGTCTTTTAACCTTAGAGCTTACAACTGTCCATAAACCACCCCGCAGTTTCTCCACCCCGAGACTGTGTTTCAGTGGTGTGGCTCGCTGCCCCTGATGCGTGCACTTGGCCGTCTTTATTCACAAGTCCATGGCTAGCCCTGTGGGAACTGCTGTCCACAAACCCTCCCTCAGTTTCAACGAAGAATTAAATTTGCTGACCCGCGTGGGGAGAAGAAAAAACCGCTCTGCTGGTGGATTAATGTGGCTGAACAGTTTGATGCCTCTGCAGCTGTGGGTGGCACCTGATGTAAGCGGGCGGGGGTGGGGGGACACTGGACTCCAACCTAGGCCTGGGTCTCGGTCCTGGATCTGCTGGGTGACTATGGGTAGAACACTTCACCTCTCTGGTCTCAACGTTCCTTGATCGTTATAGAAGGAAATGGGGTAAATTACCCTTTCTGGAGTCTTCCAATTTTAATATGATGATGCTGTGAATTCTTCATCAGCTTAAATCAGCAAGCTGACAGTTACTTCGATTTCCGCTACAATCCAGTGGGTGGGTGTTCGCATCTCTACACAGGTGAGGAAACTGAGGCTCAGAAAGGTTCAAGGACTTGATATAATCCCTCAACCAAGGAGGAGGCAGAGCCAGGATCTGAACCTGGGTTGTCTGCCTCCACTGTCACGTAAGTGGTATCGTCCCTGCTTCAAATACAGCCTTAACTCTTTATTACTCTTTATATACAGATTTGGGAGACAGGTGTCCAGCATGGTGGCATCTGGATCTGACGGCTTCCTTTACTAAAAGGGAACCACTCTGAACGTTTCTTTCCTCTTAGGGGGCACAGACCTGGCCTCTTTCAACCAACGGGTTGGGATTGAATGGCTTTCACTTAACTTGGAACATTTTTTTGGCACAAGTTAAGGTCTGCTTTCTCTGTTGTTCTTCCCTCTGATTCCAAAGCATTGGTGCTTCTAAAACATTTGTTTTTCTTCCTTCTCCAAATGAAAAGGCAGGCCACCTGCGTCTCTTTTATAATTACACAAATAACACATTTTTTACAGGGGCCTGTTTACAATGTAACACTCATTAGGCGAGAAACCCAAGTTGCCATCCCAAGAAAGAAGAATCACAATAAGTGGCAGTTATTAAACACACTCCAGGTGGACCAAGTTTGGAACGCCAGGACGCCCGGGACACCGAGAGTTTATCAAATTCAGAAAACGAGCCTTTTTCCCCCAGACCTCTTCCTTCAGGAACAGGAAGCTAAACTAAGCCCTGGGCAGGGGCACGCAGGCCCCACCCAGGCCTAGAGGAAATTTGGAAGCCTGTTCGCTACCTTTCTTCTTTTTAATTTCCTTTGACTGGGACCCTGAGCGCAGCTCGGCAAGGAACCTGACTTCCCAGCGGACGTGCTCCTGAGTGAGGCCTTCTTTGGGGGATGCTGGCTGCACAACCAGGTTGGGTTTGAACCTGCAGGGGCTCCCCGTGGCGGCCCCGGGGGCCAAACGCAGCCCACGGGTTCCCAGCCCGGGGCTGACAGGCCCTTTAGTCCCCGGATGACCCCTTGCCGCCTCTCTGAATCCTTGCCCCCAACTCGGCCGCAGTGCTCCCGCTCCTTCCTCGCCCCAACCTTCCGCGGCTCCCACCCGGACCCCTACAACCCAGCAAGTAGTTATGTTTTGTTATTAACTGCTCTCTGTAGCCGTGCCTAGACACTCAGTGGTAACCCGGGTCTGTAATCCAGGGCAGGGACCACATCGTTAACTTGGGTGGCAGGTAACCTGTGCTCGAGGCTGGTGCTGGTGCCGGGGCGCCTTCCCGTCCGAGGGCGCCGTCCCCAGCGGACACTACCTGGCTTTGCTCCCTAAACCAGGGCTCATAACGCGTGTTGCAGGTGGACGTCATGTATTTCTTCTAGGTCATTTTTTTAAAAGTCCAACACTTCACTAATTTGAAAGTAGTACCTTGGATATTTTTTTTTCTTTGTGGTTGTATTATGTTTTCCTAATGTTCTTCAATAATCATAAAGTTAGAGACTATCAGGGAGTTGTCTTTGGGCGACACATTACATACACAAATACTAATGAAAACTGATGATAAAAAAAGGTTTTAAGTAAATTTACGATTTTATTTTGGCCCGCGGGTTGGATACCCCTGAAACTTGAAAGCAAAGAACAGTCTGGGTTTAATCAAAGCCCAATGCAATGGAAATAAAACGATGCTGTGGTGCCATCTAGTGGCCGTGAGACAGAAAGCCAAGATGGGACTGAGGGCTTGGAACTACCCACCCAGGGCAAGTGCGGCTCCCCACCACCTGCCAAGCTTTGGGGAGAAAAGGAGGCTTCTTCCCCTTTCCCAGAATCCTTGAGGTCTCCAGGGAAAGGTTGGGTGGGCAGTCTGTCCTCAATCAGAGACAGGTGGGGGGTGTCACTCCCCCCTCCACTGCCTTACCAGGCAGTAATTCTGAGCCCTTGGAGAAAGGAGCGGGGGACGGGATGTGGGGGAAGGAGGTGATTGCCATCCACTGGCTGGCGGGAGCACCCAGAGCAGCCTGTGACGCTCCCAGGACCTGCACCCACACATCTGACAGCAGACAGGGCAATGGGAGGGGCTGCCGAACCTTCCAGATTCGCAGGAAGTAGCATACCTCTGATGCTATATTCAGATCACCCCAGTGAGTTAAATAAATTTTAGCGGGACAAACAATCCCGGCTAGAATCCGTAAGGCACGGAGGTCCCAGGACAGGTGTCACCGGGGCAGGTGTGATAATGGACACCGTTCCGACACACGGACAGTCTCATCCGTTGCCTACGGGGTCTCTGACAGCACCCACGTTTCTCAGGAAGTCTCGCTCGGCAAAGCGGTTCAGGGGAGCGGTGAAAGGTGGCAAACGCCGGTGCCGTCCTGTCCTTGTGACAGGAGAACAGAAATGTCGTCACCCCTTTTCCTAGCAAGAGGGCTCGGCTCAGTGGTTCCTGGATGACTTCAGCCACCCCTATGGTGCAGGTGCCACTCTCCTCATTGTCTCCCCTTCAGTGTCTACTTCCCAGGCACCTCCTGAGTCTGGGTGCCCCATCTGCAGCCCCCACTCTCACCTGAAGAACCGTGACCGCCCCTAACTTGCCTCCCCTCCCACAGGGCCCCCCTTCAGTGCATTCCGCACAGAGCAGCCCTCTGGGTGTTCCCGTGTGTGTGTAATGGACCACGTCACCAAAACCCCTTAGTGACTTCCCGTCCTTGGGATCGATTCTAAATCCTTAATGTGACCTGCAGATGATCCCTT
The DNA here is from genome assembly GCF_019186645.2 of Phyllostomus hastatus. Taxonomy (NCBI): domain Eukaryota; kingdom Metazoa; phylum Chordata; class Mammalia; order Chiroptera; family Phyllostomidae; genus Phyllostomus; species Phyllostomus hastatus. The sequence goes on along the minus strand of NW_025334004.1, from coordinate 23,060,355 downwards.
CTAAACTCTGGCCCCTGACCGTTTCCCCCGCCTCCTCTCTGCCATTCCTCCCCAGGCCACATCCTGCCAGCTGGGATGACCCTGGGCCGCACCTGCCCCCTCCCCTCCACAGCCTCCCCCTTCCCATCAACTTTCGGGGCACATGTCACGTCTCCAGGGGGCCTTCTCGGACCACCCAGACCCGGCTGGGTGCTCTTTATAATTTTACTTCTCCAGGGCCCTGCTCTGCCCCATCCTAGGGCCATCACGCCGCAACTACGGGCTCCAGGTCTTCTCTACAAGACCCTGAGAGTCTGAGGCAGGGGGGCCTGCTGATCTTGTTCACGGCTGCAGCCCCAGAGCCTAACACAGAACCTGGCGCATAAAGGCAGCAGCAGAGAGTGGGGACTGAGGGTTCGAGAGGCAGCTGTGCATGCAGGTTCAAATCCTGGCTACGCCACTCATCAGCTACTTGGTGTGAGGGACTTACCCTCACTCTGTCACTCCTTAAATATTTAACGAATGAACAAAGTAATAAATGGATGACCAAAAAATGGCATCTCCAATGGCTACTTTTAAAGCCAGTAATACTTTCCTAGAGGAAAGAAACTTTCACCTTCTGAAGTAGAACACAGAGGGAAAAATCGGAATTTTAAGGGTACGTAACAAATCCTGATAGAATTTTATTCAAGCGGCCTCCTTAGCAGGTGGCCAGCGTAGCAACTAACACGTGGGTCCGAGCTGGCCTCGTGCAGGCAGAGACAATAAGCAACAGACATTTCAGTCTCTGGAAGATGAACACATTCAACTGCCATTTAGCGTAGCTCGGCATTGTTCAATCATTCAACAATCACGTCTTACTCCTCCTGCAACCAAAGGAAGCGACTCACTGTGCTGACAGCTCTGTTGGGGCAGGAGACACGAGCGTTGCGGGTGCCTGGAGAGAAACGGCCTCCCCACGCGAACAATCCTGGTCTCACTTAGATGCCAAGGTCTGGCGACACACGGTCCTAGCGGTGTTCAGTAGTTACTGCCTGCGCTGCTCTGCCCTGGGTAATGTTCCTACTCGTTCCTTTTACATGTTATTTAAGTTTCCTCTATGCTAAAAAAAAATAATAAATCAACTAAGCAGTTCAGAAAAGGGAATTTAATTTAAATACTTGGCTTACTGCTTCTTTTGGGAACATGAGGCTTGATGTCGACCTTGACCGTGCTATGAAAAAGGTACAGTGAACTAGAAGACAGAAAATTATCCCGGCTCATCTACGTTTCCAAAGGACTTAAGAGGAAACAACACCCACGCCACAGAGCACGTGCAGTTTTGCAAAATGATGGGTTTTTAAGGCAGAGGCCTTTACACGGGGTGCTGGAAGGATTTCCAAAGGGTCAGTTTTGAGGGAATTAATGGCCACAACCTCATCTTCCACTTGTGTTTCTCCTAAAACTGGCCTGGGTAAGACACCACCTCCCCTCTCCCAGCCTCCCACCTCCCCCTACGTAAAGGAAGGGCAGACTCCTCACCCACCCTGGACCTTGGCTGATGACAAAACCTCCCCATCCTCTGACAAAGGGATGCTTCAGGTATGCGTCCCTGAGTCTCCTTGAACCAGGCACTGGGGTGGGGCTCCCGGCTGCCACAGGAGTCTGGGAAGGGCGCAGGGAGGCGTTAGAAATGGGGCTCTCTGGGGGCACGCCGGGCTGTTTCAAATTCAGTTACATGCTGAGAACATGTAGACGGCAGGGTGGAATGGGAATGATGTGACTTTTGCATAATAACTTCCCATCCCTGATTATTCCCACAGACAGCGCCACCGTGGAGCTGAAGGCCTGTGAGAGCAGAGCACACACAGACCCCAGGAGGTGACCACAGCGTCGGGCTGGTGCCCTTCCTCCCGCCGTCCCTCCCCCTCCCCCACCCGCCCCAGAATGAGAGTTCGGGAAGCAGATGGGTGTCACAGGGATGCCCCACCGCACATTTATCGAACAGACAGACAAATGCATCAGGCCTTTACTGCCTGAAAACAAGTCTGGCCTGGCTGGCTGGTTCCATAAGGAGAACTGCCTTTGTTAACTGGATTACACAGGGATACTTTCCACAAATGAATGAGCTACATCTGCAGCACACAGGTCTTAACGACGACAACAACAATAACAACAACAACGACAACAACAAAATACATATATATAATCTATATGAAGTATATATACAATATGTATATATATTTAAAAGCATGGGCTGAAAAGCATTTTCCAAAAAAGGACCCTAACAAATGTTCGTTAATGCTACTGTAATGATCTTATCTTTGTGGCAGTATTTAGGTTAAACAAGTTGCCTCAAAAGTGAAAGAGAAACCGTTGTTTGAGAAGTTTCAGTAAAACCTTTGTGTTCAAGTCCCAGAAACTGAAACTACAAATGTCTCTAAGGGCTGAGTAACAGTTCTTTGAAAGTCAGGTAGTTTCCAATTCTTAATTTTCAAAACAATTGAAGGAGGAGCTAATTGAGTTGTCATTCTCTGGCACGGAACTTGGAAGGAATTCAAAGAATTAAGAGACATTATTATAACAACACTCCTGCCGCTCCACGTATTTATTCATGGTTTCTCAGCACTTCTATCTCTACAAATAAAAAAAAAGAAAAAAAAAAGAGGTGATTCTACCCTCTGTCTTTCTAGCAATAAGTATTATTTGTGCATTTATTCATAAGCCAGCTTTAAAAGCCAACCTGTTCCATCGTAAGTTGCAATTGCAATGCAGTTTCCACTTAATAATTACTTTGGTGCTTAACGATTTAATAATGCGGACAAATAAAAGGGGTCCCACAGAAAGTAACCCCTTCTATGGAAAGGGTGATCGGACCATAAATTCCAAACTGGGCAGGTCATGGTAGGCAGTCCCACCTCAGGCCTAGAACTTCTTTTGTGCCTTTAATGACTTTTCTTTTTTTTTTAAATTTTTTTTAAGATTTAATTTATTTATTTTTAGAGAGGGAAGGGAGAGAGAGAGACAGAGACAGACATCAATGTGTGGTTGCTGGGGGTCATGGCCTGCAACCCAGGCATGTGCCCTGACTGGGAATCAAACCTGCGACACTTTGGTTCGCAGCCCGGGCTCAATCCACTGAGCTATGCCAGCCAGGGCTATTTATTTTTTAATTACAGTTAATGTACAATATTACATTACTTTCAGGTGTACAATATAGTGAGTAGACATTTATGTAACTTACACAGAGACCACCCCAATAAGGCTTTGCCCGCCTGGCACCATACATACTTATGACGATGTTATTGACGTGTACGTCTCTTTCCCTGTGCTGCACTTTACATCCCTGTGACCACTTTTATAACTGGCAATCCACACATCTTATTTCCTTCCCCTTTTTCACCCATTCCCGAAACACCCCTCTCATGTAGCAACTAACTATCAGAATGTTCTTTGTATCTGTTCCTGTTCTGTTTGTTCCTTTATTTGTTTTTTGGGGGATTCCACATATAAGTGAAATCACATGGTATTTGTCTTTGCCTGCCTGACTTACTTCACTTAGCGTAATACCCCCTCGGTCATCCAAGTTACTGCAGATGGCAAGGCTTCATTCTTTCCTATGGCTGCATGATACTCCGTTGCACGTATGTTCCACGTCTTCTTGGTCCATTCTTCTATCAGTGGGCACTTAGGATGTTGCTTTCACATTTTTGGCTATTGTAAATAAAGCTGCAATGAACACAGAATGCATATGTCTTTTTGAATTAAGTGCATTGTGTTTCTTTGGATAAATAGCTGGGATCTGAATTGCTTTGCCTTTGTTTTAAAGTCCGTTTTGTCTGGTATACGAGGGGAGACCCAAAGAAAACTGGGATTAGCTTCCGGAGGGTGGGCCCCTGGAGGTACAGGCTTCCCCCACAGGTGGGCGTTCTAGGAGCCCATCTGTATCAGTGGACCAGCTGGCATTGTTGTGAGAAGGCTGCACAGAGCTTTGGCGAATTTTTTTTGAAGACTCTTTCAATGAGTTTGCCCATTTCATGATGGGTGATTTATGAGCTCACCTGCCCACACCGCGTTGAGTGTTCAGCAGTTTCGACCAAAAAAAGCATGACCCCATGCCCCACCCTCCCTATTCACCTGATTTTGCCCCAAGCAACATTTTTTTTTGTTCGTTTCCCTGGATGAAAAAAGTCCTCAAAAGGAAACATTTTGACAATGTGGAAAAGGTGAAAAAAAATGGCAGAAGCACTAAAAAGCAGCAAAATTCACAAGTTCGAAAATGGTTTTGAGCAATGGAAAAAATGTCTTCATAGGTGTATTGCATAACATGGAGAGTGTTTTGAAGGTGACTGAAGTTTGAACATGTAAGAATACACAATTTTTTATAAATAAATTCTGGGGGTTTTTTGGTTCCCCTCGCAAGTACTGCAACCTCAGCTTTTTTTTATTCATTTCCATTTGCATGAAATATCTTTTTCCACCACTTTCAGTCTTTGCGAGTCTTGTGCTATCCTCTCTTTTGATGGGAGCAGTTAGTCCATTTACATTTAAAGTAATTATTGATGGGTATGTAGTTATTGCCATTTTATCATTAATTTTTCTTCTTCTTAAAGAGGACCCTTTAACATTTCTTATAATACTGGTTTGATGGTGATGAAGTCCTTTCGGTTTTTTCTTGTCTGGGAAGCTCTTTGTCTGTCCTTCAGTTCTAAACAATAGCCTTACTGAGTGATCTGTGTTGTAGATCCTTGCTTTTCATCTCTTTAAATATTCTGTGCCAATCCCTTCTAGCCAGCAAAGTTTCTGTTGAGAAATCAGCTAACGGTCTTATGGATGCTCCCTTGTACGTAACTGTCTTTCTCTTGCTGCTTTTAAGATTCTCTCTTTGTTTTTAACCTTTGACACTTTATTTTTTCTTTTTTAAAATATTTTATTTATTTATTTTTAGAGAGGGAAGGGAGGGAGAAAGAGAGAGAGAGAAACATCAATGTGAGGATGTTGGGGGCCGTGGTCTGCAACCCAGGCATGTGCCCTGACTGGGAATCAAACCTGCGACACTTTGGTTCACAGCCCGTGGTTCACAGCCCACACTCAATCCACTGAGCTACACCAGCCAGGGCTGACACTTTAATTATGATGTGTCTTGGCATGGACCTCTTCGGATTGGTCTTGTTTGAGACTCTCTGTGCTTCCTGGACTTCTATGTCTATTTCTTTAGCCATATTATGGAAGTTTTTCATCATTATTTCTTTAAAAAGGTTAGCAATTTCTTGCTTTTTCTCTTCTCTTTCTGGTACCCCATGAGGCAAATGTTGGTACATTCCATGTTATCCCAGAGGCCACTTTTTAAAATTCTTTTCTCCTTTTGCTGTTCTGATTTGGTGTTTTCTACTACCTTGTCTTCCAAATCACTGATTGGATCCTCTGCTTCATCTAATCTGCTCCTTCCCACTAATGTGTTCTTCACTTCTGACTGGTTCTTTTTTATGTTTTCTATCTCCATTTTTATGTTGCCTGTCTCTTCATTCAAGTTCTCACTGAGCTCATCACCTCTTTCCCCAAGTTCACTGGGCATCCTTACGACCATTGTTTTGAACTCTGCACCTGGTAGACTGCATTTTGTTCAGTTCTTTTTCTGCAGTTTTGTTCTTTCCTTTCATCTGAGACATGTTTCTTTGTCTCCTCATCTTGGCAGCCTCCCTGTTTCTTTCTGTGCATCAGGGAGATATGCTACGTCTCCCAGTCCCAACAGAGTGACCTTCCAGAGTATGTGTCTTATGGGGCCCAGTGGTGCAGTCTCCCTGGTCACCTGAGCCACGTGCTCCCAGGATGTCCCTTGTACCCTCCTGATTTGGTTAAGCCTTGATTGCTTTTGGAATGTCAGTGGGTAGGACTGACCCGCAGGCTGACTGGCTGTGAAGATTGGCTTTGACTGTAGCAGGCGAGCTACCATGTGGCACCTGACCCACTGCTGCAGAATTCCCTTTAGCATAGTTCTCATGCCTGCGGAGCCTACCCTGTGGGTATGCTGTTTGTGGAGCTAACTGGGTGGTGCGCTGGTGTGGTCTGAAGCCAGCCACTGGATGTGTTAGTTTGGAGGCCTCCTGGGAGGTGCTCTTGTGCAGGCAAAGGTAAACTGATACCTGTGCCCACCTGGAGCCACCTGGCAGGAGCTACGAAGTTACCAGTGGTTGGTCGCTGCCTGTCCTGGGTTTGCAGGCACCTGAGAGAGGCTCTGCTGCCAACCGAGGCCAGATGCCATTACTGCCAAGCTTGGGGTCACTTGGCAAGAGGTACAGGGCATGCTGGGGCTAGACACTGCTTATTTCTGAGGGGTTTGTGGACTTCTCAGAGATTTTATGAAAGTCCTCAGCGCAGGCTCAGGCCAGCTGCGGGTAAAGAAAAGCTGCTGAAAGAGGTTCCAGCCTGAGAGTCAACTGCGTCTCAGGGAATTCCCTGGGGTCTCAGGGAATTGCCAGGGTGGGTGAGAGCAGTGTGAGCCTGGTTAATGGAGACTCAGACAGACAGGCTGGGTGGGGGAGGGCTCAACAAAGGAAGAGGGGTGCCTGCCCTCTGCCCCTCTCTCTGCCACTCCAGCCCTTGCCCCGAAGCCGAACAGTTCAGTTCCTCCCTGTATGCCCCTGGTGCTTTCCCCGCTGCTGTCCCTAGTCTGGAGCTCAGAGTGAGTGAGTCTGTACTCAGCCCTGTAAGAGGACACCTGGGATGCCAGCAGCCCCCCGTTTCACCTGGACGGAGTCCCCACTGATTTTCACAGCCAGAGGTTTACGAGGACTCCTCTTCCTGCACCGGTGTTCCGGGCTGGGCGTCCTCGCCCCTCGGGGGGCACATTCCAGCTGAGATATCCCTCCGGACTCCTAACCGCCACAGGCGGGTGTGGGGCCAGCCTGTCCCGCATCTCCACCCCTCCTACCAGTCTCAGCGTGGCTGCTGCTTTACGTCCTTAGTTCAGGACTTCTGTTCAGCCGGATTTCAGGTGACTCGGAATGACGATGGTTCTGTAGTTGTAATTTTGAGTGGTCTGGGGAGGTTCTGAGTACCACGCTTACTTCTTCAGTGGAAGGTCTTCAGCCAGCCCTTCCATTGCTCTTGTGTGTCTAGGTTAACACGTCTTTGAAACGCCAGAGGTAACCCTGGAAAGGGGGTGTTAACCCTCAAGAGAACACACCATCTTAACTGTCCTGCAGTCCAGTCCCGGCCTTGCATTCTCCACCTCCAGGTGTTTCCTTTCTTAATTTCAAATGTGTAAACGCAGCTGTGAAACTTATTTTCCCAAGAGTCTGAGATCTTGCTCCTTGGCATATGTTGTGAGTTTGTCTCAAAATAAACACAAAAATTCTCTATTGTCAACATTTCTTATGTGGACAGTAACACTGATGATTTATCAATGCTTATTTGTTTAGAGCAACTCTGAATTAATAGCTGAAAAAGTAACTTAATCTAGGAGAAATGAACACTATGGATTTCGATTTCACTGGAAACACTTAAAGGAATGTTTTTTTAAATGTCATTATTTAGGATACACCACTCATTTTCATAACTTCTAGGAAGCACACCAAAAGACTTTACTAAGACTTATGAAATGACTGTCACATAATTTCTGTTTCTCTTTCACTTAGAGGTGACCTGCTTAGCCCAAATACCCACACAAGTCGGGAAACTGAAATATTATTACATTTCTGCAACTATTTTGTCATGTACTTTATGCATTACCTTAAAAATGTACGAGGGGTGTGTGTAGTGTTACCTTGTTTGGGAGTGTCTGTGAGCAAAAGCATTTGAAGGCCACCGCTCTGAAGGGCCTGCAATGGGGAATGGTCCGGCCTGGACCAGCTGACTAATGGCGTGGAAGAGTTTTCCGGAGTTGGAACTGTATTTCACGGCCATTTCGCTGGGTATTCTTGACCCTCGATGGCAGCCAATGCCAATGGGATTCGGGTCCAGGATGCTATGGTCTTCCCACTATCCAAGTGTGGTCTGGGATGGTTGACCCGAGGCTCTCTCTGGGCTGTTGCAGGGGGCCAGGCTGCCCCTCCTCCCCAGGGCTTCCCCTCCTGAGCACTGCTTGGGAGCACTCCCTACTCTGAATCTTAACCCCCCTGTGGCTGTCCCCCGCCAATGGGGCCTGGCAAGAAGTCTGAAGCTTCTGACCCACAGACTGCCCCTGCCTATTGCCAGGAAGCCCCACCCACTCACCCCTCTGTGACCCTCAACTTCGAAATGGAAAGCTCAGCAGAGCCATTAAGTGAGCAGAGCTGATACAAAGCGGGTTCTAATCTCATCTAATCTCAGCTCTGTCATTGATTTATTTATGTTTTAAATTAATTTATTTCTTAAAGGTTTTTTTAATGTTTTTTTTTAAGGGATGGACTGTTTTGTTTTTTTTTAAGATTTTATTTATTTATTTTTAGAGAGGGAAGGAAGGGAGAAAGAGAGAGAGAGAAAGAGAGAGAGAGAGAGAGAGGGAAACATCAATGTGTGGTTGCTGGGGGTCATGGCCTGCAACCCAGGCATGTGCCCTGACTGGGAATCGAACCTGCGACACTTTGGTTCGCAGCCCGTGCTCAGTCCACTGAGCTACACCAGCCAGGGCTATTTCTTAAAGGTTTTTTTTAAAAAGATTTTATTTATTTTTAGAGAGGGGAAGGGAGGGAGAAAGGGGGGGAGGGAAACATCAATTTGTGGTTGCCTCTTGCACACCCCCTACTGGGGACTTGGCCTGTAACCCGGGCATGTGCCCTGACTGGGAATTGAACCAGTGACCCTTTCATTTGCAGGCCGGTGCTGAATCCACTGAGCCACACCAGCCAGGGCTCAGCTCTGCCATTCATTAACTATCATTAGAAAGGCAAGCTATTAAACCCTCCTAGCACCTCAGTTTCCTTACCTATTAAATGGTTATAAGGACTACATGTGATACCGAGCTGATGGTGTACAAGAGTTTAACAAATAAGAAGATTACTATTATTATTCAATGTAAGATTTGGAATTTACAAGTGAACTCAATCAAGGAAACAGTGGGACTCAGCGGACTCCCTTCAATGGAGCGCCTCGGAGGGGGTGGGGCGGGAGGGAGCCCAGGCTCCGCTCTGAGGGCTGGGGCTGCCGATCGCCTCTGGCAAGGACAGCCCCTCACTCCTGGGCAGCTGCCACCCAGGTACACAACCACCAAGCAGGGACCCCCGTGGCTGTTTTCCCCCACAGCTGGGCTTGTCCCAGAAACACAGGAGTGTACACGGGGGACCCTAGGGCTGTCACAGAGCCAGCAGGGTCCTTGCTAACCTCCCACGCGCAGCATACACCCCTTCCCCTGAGCATGCCCCTCCCTGTGGGTGCCCGAGACAGCAGAAGCGGGGCAGGCCAAGGGGCCCGGGGCCCCCGACTGGCCCAGCCAGGGAGGAAACCCACCTGAGCAGTGATGAGACAAACGAGGACCGGTCTGGCCTGGCGTCCACTGTGTCATCACTCCCCGAATCCCCAGCTCCCTGCTTCCCCGCAGAGCCTTGGCCTTCATCGTCTGCCATCTGGGAGGAGAAAAACAAAACAGGAAATTGGGATCCAGTGTGGTGTCTTTAAACAGCACTCCTTAGGTGCCACTGTTTTCCCCTCAGCCTAGAGACGAGCCGTCTTGAACACGGAGACTCCAGGCCTGGGCTCCCACCCCATCAGCTCATTCACAGGCTCGAATGCCGACTCTGTTTCAGGCACTGTTGCAGAGAGGGGGACACAGTGGGGAGGACAACCAAGTCCCCACGACATCCAGCGGCCACGGCTCTGTTAAGTGTGCCCTGAGTGCGAGGAGCTGGGGAAGGCCCTTCGAGGTCTGAGACAACAAGAAACTCCCCCCAGTTCCTGCCAGGTGACGAGGTGCTCATCCTCTGCCTGCACGGCTCAGAGACCCAGTGCAAGACAGGAGCGCACTGCAGCATCAGGCTCTCTCTCTGTTTCTCATGGTTTTTCACGGTTTTACCCAAAACGGATGTCCTCAAATCTATCTGAGGCTCAGTCATCTTCAAGAGACTCCTGTGATCTAAAAGTTCAAATCTAACCCCATGTCCTTGGATGTCAAGGCCCTTCGAACTACGGCCCACTGCCCGCTTCTCAGTAACGTTTTACTGGAATAGTCACACCCGTTCATTGACGAATCGTCGGTGGCTGCTCTCCCCACCACAATCTGAGCTGAGTAGCTGTGACAACAGGTAACAGCGCCCGTGAAGCCTACACGACTCACGAGCTGGCCCTTCACAAAACGGGCGTGCTGACCCCTGATCCGGGGAAACTGTCAGCCAAGAGGATCCCCTACTCACCTACTACTCCCTCTGCGCTGAGAAACGAACAGTGTAGGGATAGAAACTCAGATTTGTTACTGGTTTATCAACGTTACTTTTTCAGTACTCCCAATAACACTGTCAGATCATCCTTACGACCAATAACACTGTTCGATCAGCCCTCCGATAACTGCCTTTGGACAGATGAGGAAGTTGAGGCTGAAAAAGGTTAATGACTTGTCGCAGGTCACGTAACTCGAATACAGTGGGACTCAGGTGGAGGCCAGCAGCGAGCACTCCAGGCCACCCCTTGCCCTCGCACCATTAGCTCCCAGCTCCGGGGAGTCCCTGGGTGCACCATGCTCATTTCGGGTTCTGTCTGGGCTCATGGTTGGTTCTCTCTTCCGAGGAGTCACCGCCCACATATTTGCTGACCATGCCATCTTTGCCCCTGTGGTTTAATTCTCCATCTTCAGAATTCGGTGTAAATGGCACCTCTGCAGAGAGGTCCTCCTTGATGACTCCTATTACATCAACACCCTCCACCCACCCAATTCCCATTCCCTTTACAGCCCTGGTATTTGTCTTATCTATTTGCACTCTGCTTATTGCTTGGCTCAGACATGACAATGTAAGTTCATTATTGCGCAGGTGCCTGGCATGCAGGTGCCTGGTTTACTGAATGCATATTAAGTGAATGAAAAGCTGGGAAGAGAACTAGCTACAAGTGATGCAGCTCGTCAGAAGCAGAGCCTATTCTAGTGTCACTTCCCCTAAATCAACTCCCATTTCCTTTACCACAAAGGGATCGGCCTCAAGAATGAAGGGACAACTCTCCAGCCTGTAATCTCCACTGGTCCCAATCTCTCAGCCATTGCACAGAGCACTCCCGAGGTGTCAGGTGTAGGCGTGCATTCTGATGGGGCCCCCTCGGGCATGTCTGCACTTGACTGGAAAACAAGAAGGCACTGATCTGTCAGAGCATATTGTCTCCCAGAGCACAAGGAATGGCTTGTGGAAGGTGGAGGTGAGAAGGAATTCCAGAAGGATACCTCTGGGAGGTGTCCAAGACCGCAAAACATCCACCTAGTGGCCTTGAGATCTGAGTGGAATTGTCATGTCGCCTTCTAGCTCACCTTAGGGCTGAACTGGGCAGTGAGGGGAGAACTGAGAGGGAGGGAGACTTCCACACCAGATCTGTACGATGACCATTAGAAGCCAGGTGGCCTCCCTGGATCTCTGCAGGTCACAAACGCCCCTCCCATCGCCACCAATGTGTTTACAGCTTGGAGGCAGATGGGTTTTTCAGATTAGGACTCAAAATGTATCTCGAAAACAGAGATAACCCTATCCCCAGAGATAAGGGGGATCCAGGCACTCAGAATTGCTCAACAGCTTTTATTTCATTTCCTTAATATAGACTTAATTACCTTTCATTGTGGATTGGTATTTAGCAAAGCAGTAAAATATTTTCAAAATGAGCAAGTTTGAGTTACATAAGAGCCACCAGAAAAAGACACATTAACTTCAACACATGGTGTGAATGAAGCCTTGAGCCTTCGATGCCACTGTCTTAGAGGCTGAATCTGGGCAGTATGTTGATAAAATGGCGTGACCTTTATGTGTAAAAACCTTCTGCAAAATAGCTCTTTTAATATTGTTGGGACCAATGAGAAGTCATTTGATGAGTGTTTACTCCATGTCTATTGCTCCAGGCAGTGTGCTAGGGCCGGGAGGGGGGAGGGGGACTATACTTTGTAGCAAACTGGCCTGCTCCTGCCTTGTGTGGGAAGAGGCTCTGCTCCCCAGAAAAGCGTGCCACAGATGTCGGGCTGCTGCTGTGGTGTGTGCAGGGTACCAGGGGACCCAGCCTCAGGACGTGGGGGAGGTTCTCAGGGGAGGAGCTGTGTGACCTGAGATCTGAGAAGGGGAAGTAGGGGGTGGGGGTGGGGCGATGCAGGCAGAAGGAACTGCACACTTAAGAAACACCTAGCCTGCTCCATCAGAGGAAAGGCGCAGCTCATATACTTTCTTGGCCACTTGTAGTTACAGACCTTCGGCCGCCCATAGCTACAGAGGGGTGAAGTTCAGGCTGATTTCTACGGCTCTGTGGTGGGAGGCTTTCTAGAACTTCCCCTCCAAACACTAAGCCAGGAGGGTCTGCGTGAAACCCACACAACATCTTTCTGGGGTACTGCTGCCCACTGTCGGGGTGGACAGCAAACACCCCTTCTAACAACCTGCCGAATGTCTGTCTAAAACATGCCAGTGTGGTGGTGGGACTTGACTCTTTTAAATCTGTAAGGCCAAACACTCAGTGACTTTCTTATGCCCGGGAAGCTGGGCTTGATTTTCGAGTGCAATCAAGTTCACCCAGAACGAGGGCAGTGACCAAGTGGGGTGCCTGATCTCAGTCACATCACGTCAGGCAAGCCGAGACTTGGTGTTGACCCCTTCTTCCCATGTGTCCTCAGCCCATCAAGGAAATCCAGGCCTATCTCAGCTCTCCCGTGCCTGAAGAGGCCACATCTGGAGTAGCTTTCCTGTATGTGTTCCCTTCCTGGGGTGCAGGCTCCGAGAGCAGTCAGTCATTCACGGGACACTGCATACTCAATTGTTAAATACATGTACCTTCTCTTAAATACATTCATACATGATATACATAAAGCATTAATAGTACCAGGCACTCCAGGGTAGTTATTATTATGATTATTACTATTGCTGTTATCCACTATGACTCTATTTTGCAGATTGAGAGCTGATCTTAATCATCATTTTTTGTTCTAGGCACAGAAAAGTGCCAGGTACCACAGCAGGCACTCAATAAATATTTCCTTAAAAGTGTTCTAACTGAAATGTACTTAAAGTGTTTATGTTACTCAGTGTCCCAAAAGAACGGTTGATATGGGACACACAGCAGAACCAAAGGGACCCAGGGGAGGCCATGGAGAGCCCAGTCGTGGTGAAGAGCAGATCAAGGGTTAAACTGGCTGCTCCCCCTGTTAACCAGAGGACCCTGACCAAAGCATCCAACCTCTCCAAGCCTCCGTCTCTTCATCTGGAAACTGAGGCTGAATGGAACAATGCATGTAAAATGCTACGCACAGTGTGACCCATTCTAAATGCTCAATAAATATTCCCTATTATCACCACTGCCCGCACCACTCAAGACTATGAAAACATTCGACTGTCAACCTTCACTGCTATTTTAAAATAACATTCATATTTTAAGCAGCTTTTACAGACACTGAAAACTAAAAACGTTTTTGTCATTATTTCTATACACGCTTCACAGGCGAGTGGGTACACATCTGGTGGGAAATCGCTTCTCAGCTACTTACTGTCTGACCTTTTTTTTTTTTAATGGGGGGAGGGAGTGCAGCTGCTTCCTCCCAAAACTGATGTAATACCACTTGCACCCCACTCTTGGCCCAGTGAAGACAGTCCTCCTGTGAGGCTCAAAGAGAAGCAGCCCCTAGGACCCCCACCTCTCTCCCCCAGCACTGGGAGAAGAGGGGGCTCCGGGGGCATTCAAGTGCTGCACTGGCACCTGATACTCAGAGCATTGCTAGGAAACTGGAGCCTTTACCCCTCATTGCACAAGAAACTTTGATATCTTCGAAGAAAAGGCAGACGTGTACCTATGCATTACCTGTCTATCGAGAATGAAGGTCAGGCTGTATATAGGTCCTCAAGGAGGAAACAGACAGTAAGCAAACAAAAGTTAGCGCCCAGATGTCTGCCAGTCCAGAAGTTCAAGGAAAAAGGCCTGGGAATGACACAATCACCTACCAGTAAACGTACTGCCCCACAAACAGCAAACTTGAATACGCTAATGAAAGGTTGTAAGGTAACCCGGCAGCCTGAGAGTCCTGACTTTTTTCACTTCCTCAGGGGATCTTCAAGGGTCCTGCACAAGGGTGCCGGCGCAGTGCTGATCGTAGCCCACGTGCGGCATACTAAGCCCTGACAGAGGCGATCGGATGCTTCTATCCTCGCTGCAACCTTTAGCCAGGCCCTCCAAGCTGGCAAGCAGGGACGCGGGAACTGCAACGTGAGGGCTGTCAGCCCTGCGAGAGAACCGCTCCTTCCCTTCCAAACCCACCTCTCCTTTTCCAGCAGCACCGGGTGACGCAAGCTCGCTGGCTCGCAGGGGAGGTCAGGCGGATCAAAGCGAGCAATGCTGGGGACGCGGAGAGCCCTCGCCTCAAAGTTTCAGTGCAAGCGGTCGGGCCTCCTAGCTGCAAAGGACCGGCTCCTGGCAGCCTGGCAGCCTGGCAGCCCTTGCTCTAGGCGGAAGGAAGAACGCGCGGGACAGACGGGAGGACGGAAGAGGGGCTTAGGGGGAGGAGGTGCGCTGGGAAGCGGGAAAGACGAAAGGAGAGGCGGGAGCCGAAGTTACCGTTCCTCCGCGGCCAGAGCTTGCGGCCGCCTCTGTCCCTCCGCAGCTAGCGTCTGAGGCCACTCTCATAAAAACGAAAGTAAAAGCCGCCACGCTGGAGTGGGAGGAGTCGCCCGCGACAGTTCGAGGGGCCAGTGTCCCGACTCGGGACAGTGCGCTCTCCCAAGGGGCGGTGCGCACCGTCGCGGAAGAGAGCGCCCTGCAGCTGACGGCGAGCAACTGTCGTGCGCACCGTGTCGGGGCCGGGAACCGGGGCGCCCGATGCAGAACGGGTCGCGCGTTCCACAAAGTTAGTCGCGTGCATAGCCCAGAGAGAACACACCCTCGCAAAGTTGGTCGCCAGCAAAATGGCCTGGTTCACTGCTCACAGAATCCCCAGAGAGCTCCCTCCGCACAGCTGCCGCGCCTACCGGAGAGGGCGCAGGTCAAGTTTGCAGAGATGTCTGAGATCCTACCGCCCAGCTTACAGCGGAGAGGAGAGGGCGCTCTGCAGATTTGGCAGAGCTCCAACGCAGCGTTCTCGGTCACGCAAACGGTAGAGCCGGCCCCCAGGATTCCTGTCGCTAGAAGATGCGGGGGGCGAGGGGGGCGGTGCTCCTCAGAGCCTACCCCTCCCCTGCGCTCCCTTTCCGCTGCTGCCCCCAGTCTACACCTCGACTTGGGCCTCAGCACCAGTTCAAGGGCCCAGTTCCCACACCCTTACAGCTCTTTGCCAGACGGACCCTTGATCCCAGTCTTGGGTGGTTCGCACGCTCCCGGTGGCTCGGCGGGCACATCGGCATAAATTACCTTCTTCCAAGGCGGAGCCCCGCACGCTACTGTGGGATGCGCTGTGGCCTTCCGGGCTCCCGAAACTTGTTCCCACGCTGGGGAGTGGCTATCTTCGCAAGCGGGAGGTAGGATTCTAACTCAGCTTTCAGCAAGTTTCCACCTCAAATCACAGTCTACGTGTCCTGATGTAGCGCCCGAATCGTCCCCAAAATATTAATGAGCGCCCCCACGTGTCAGCCACTGGGTTTGTAGCCGTGAGTTAGTTTAAAATGTGAGACTGTGTGCTTCCACAGATGCCACTTCACTCCTACCTCCAAGCCACCCCCACTTCACACCAACGCATACACACACACACACGTCTTTCTTTATCCTTTTGGCCTCCAACGGAGACCTCCAATGCCTTTCTCTCCAGGACTCCTGGGGGGAGCAGCTAGTTAACTCAGTTGCACTGAGGTGTACATATTGGAGAAGATATTAGTTGTATTTCTACCAGAGATATTTGTTCGTAAAGAACTATCAACACCTGCCCTGGCTGGCATAGCTCAGTGGATTGAGCGTGGGCTGTGAACCAAAGTGTCACGGGTTCGATTCCCAGTCAGGGTACATGCCTGGGTTGCAGGCCATGACCCCCAGCAACCGCACATTGATGTTTTTCTCTCTCTCTCCCTCCCTTCCCTCTCTAAAAATAAATAAATAAAATCTTAAAAAAAAAAAGAACTACCAACACCAGGAGTGAAGGGAGAGAAACTTCGCGGTGTGACATCAGGCAAGAACCTCACCTTGTCTTATTGTATGCTTGCTTTTCTCTGGGCCTGAGGTTCATATTGTCTCTAAAGTCTCACCAGGTAAGGACAGTTCGTTGGTTTAAGAAAGACGGGTCCCAGACAAGTGTAAAGGAATGATTATAATTTATTAACTTATGTGAAAACCCTGAATTCCTTAATATTTTTCTTTCACAGGCAGTTATGCTCTTTCCCAATATGGCTGTTCTCTAGGCTATTTGTATCCACCCAATTCCCCCTTGAAATGAACATGCAATGGGATGATGCTAGGGGATGGGGCCTTTGGGAGGTGCTTGTTAATGAGCGTGAAGCCCTGGCAAATGGGACTAGTGCCCTTATAAAAGAGGTAGACAGAGCTTCCTGGCTCCTTCCACCTTGTGAAGACACAGAGCGAAGGTGTCCTCCGCAGCTGGGAAGAGGGCCTTCACTGGAACTCGACCCTGCTGGCACCTTGATCTTGGACGTCTAGCCCTCAGGACTGTGAGAATTTCTGTTGTTTAGAAGCTATCCAGTCTGCAGTATTTAGTTATAGCTGCCCAAACACAGCAAGGCAGCATGTAGGACTCATTAACACCCATGTTCCTGAAATGTTGGGGGTCACTTCCTTTGTTAAGGAATTCAGTTATGAATCGTTTGAGAAATGAAACATTTTAATAGTAAAGCAAATAAGTTGCTCTCGAATTCATGTATAATTTACACATGTAACGTTTTGCAGGGTATTCCCCTGAAATAGAGTGGAACCGTGCTAGATGCGGAAGGGGCCTCGGCAGTCAATCTCTCCGCTCATTTTCCGTGGAACCTCTGAGGCTCGGAGAAGTTGCCCACGTCACATACTTGCGAGCGGCAGAAGCAGGCGCACGTTGTGTTGGAGACATAATGAATTTTCCATCCATAAGGCTTTATCATAAATTATATCATGGCAACGTTCACAGGTGTCAAACACTTGAATTTATTGCTGGCTCGGGAATACAGTTTGAAGGATAACTTTCTTTTTTTAGTTCTTTACTGTGGGCTGGTGCGGGAAACCACAAAGGTGCCATTGTAAGGCTGGATTATCATCAAATAAAATGTAGTGTTAACGGATAAAATTGGGCGTATATGGAAGGGAAGAAATAATTTTGAATTTTTTCCTGTCTAATAATTATACTGACACTTAGAGTCTAAATGGTAATTAATCTCTTCCAACTGCATTTCCTGTGTCTCTCCAGCCTGGACCCGTGCTGTTATTCTGCGCTTCCTTTCCATACGCATGTGAGTAGAGTTTGAGTCTTCCTCCTTACGCTGGGAAAAAACCCGCATTCACTATTCGGATGGCTGCGCAAGGGCTGGCCTCATGGGTGCCCTCGGGCAGGTCTCTCTGGACCTTGCCTCTGGACTCGGCAGTGGCACCTAGCTCCGTGAGGGTGCTGGCCATGTCCACGTGGGCACAACCAACAGTGCCTTTGGCCTTCTGCTGCCTTTGCCTTTCCCTGTTGCTATGGAGGCGTGAGATGCTTTGGGACTCTGTGAATACATGGATGGCATGGCCCTGCAGGGGAGTGAACACCCCAAGGGGGCAAAACTTTCACCAGTGGGAGACAGAGGCCAGCAGATAAATGCTTCCTTCCTCTGTCAGATGTTCCTGAGTCGTAGCTGTTCAGATGGCCTCTTGGAAGATGGAGCTCAAGCGGTCCCATGCACTTCCTATCAGGCGGTGGCCACCTTGAGGACGAACTCTGCTATCGACTCTCCCTGCTCCATTCCTGCCCCTTGCCCCTGTTCCCTGGTGCACTTCCGAATCAAGTCCTTGCACGTAAGCCTTTGCCTCAGGTTCTGTTTCTGGGGAACCCAGGCTAAGACAGATGATGTCTGAGCCACTCCTGACGGCCAGAGGACCTCCTTGGCTAAGGCCCCCGTGGCCTGAGGTCATCACTGCGACGTGGGGAGGGAGTCGTCTGGATGTGAGGGGGAGGGATGGACACCAGGGAGAACTTGTCTGACCACAAGCAGGTGAGGGCTCTGTGTACCTGCCCCCGGCAATACGCGTTCACTAGGTCCTTAAACTGTCCCATCCGCAGCTCATTGCAGTTGTTTCTCCTCATAAAGTCTGACATCTAATTGGTGCCTTTTAAAAACTTAAGTGACGGTATAAGTCAAAGTTCACATCTTTCATTTTGGCAAGTTTTTTTCTAAGTCCTGTGCAAATGACTTTATTTATTTTTTTTTAAGATTTCATTTATTTATTTTTAGACAGAGGTGAAGGGAGGCAGAAAAAGAGGAAGAGAAACATCAATGTGTGGTTGCCTCTTGCACATCTCCTACTGGGGACCTGGCCCGCAACCCAGCCATGTGCCCTGGCTGGGAATTGAACCAGTGACCCTTTGGTTCAGAGCCTGCACTCAATCCATTGAGCTACACCAGCCAGGGAATCATTTTGGCAAGTCTTGTTTTCACAAGGCTGACCGAGGACATGTAGCAGCTATGGGTGCCATCAACCACCACCTCAGGCCGAGAAGAAGGAGCTTTTTCTTCAGCTGAACTCTGATAGTGGTTCCTTGTCCCTCCTGCCCCCGCCCCACCCCACCCCCTGCCCCGGATTGGGATGGAATTCTTTCTCAGTGATTATTGGGGCTTCCAGCCCTCTTCCTAGGTAAGGCATGAAAAATTCAGCAGAGCGGACTATTCGGGGAAAACTTCAGGTCTTCTGTTTTTGTCTTTGCGGTTCTCTTCACCCAGGCTGCCCTGCGTGTATTATGTTTCTGTGTGAGAGTCTTCCTGAGCCCGGAGTCCCTCAGGAGGTCCCCTTCCCTTCAGGTGCCGGGCCCCAGGGTCTACTATGGGGAGCCTCCGGCTGCACCCTCTGCTTAGTGCATGTGAACTTGCACTTCACTCCTCTTCACTTGCTTTGCAGCCTCCTTCTCCCCGCTGGCTCGCCCAACACAAAAACACCACTGACTTCCCTCCTGCTGCAGACTTTGCAACATACTAATCTTCTCAGAGTGTTTAGGCCAAGGGTCACTAATTGGTAGACCGCCAACCAAATACTGCCCAGGGCCCTGTTGTATTGTTTTGTTCCCAGTGTTTTACAAAACGGAGTTTCCTGTATAAATGCAGATACCGGGCTTCTCTGGAAAAATCGGAATATGGGCAATGCTGGGTACTCATGACAAACTGGCTGGGGTGTGTGTCCTTCCATTTGGGAAGGCTCCTACCATAACCTATGACTTCACCTCTGGCTCCTGTGGGCATTTTGGTGAGAATATTACATTTATTTCATTGATTCCAAGAATAGTTACTGAGCACCTTTTCCGTGTCCATCCTGGGAGTAACCAAGGATCCTGTTCTGATGGAAGGAGACAGATAACTTTAAAAAGCGGAGGCTCCGTCTTTAAGAGGTCAGTTCGTGGAACTGCTGTGAAGAACATAAGACGATGAGGGTTACAGCAGGTTGTGAGCTGAGGGGTAGGAACAGGCGAGGCACCGTCCCATGTAAACTTTCTGGAAGGTCTGTTTTATGGAAACATTTAGGTAGACGCTAAAGGCAATGAAGGGCTTCACAAAACCAGAAAGAGGAGGTGAGTCTCCAAGTCGCCCAGCGTCAGGCCTGGGAGGTGAGGAAACCCACAGGCCTGTTTTGGAACACCGACATCCAGAGGCCCAAACCCCGAGGGTTCTCATTTGTTCTTATTTTTTTTGCATTCTAGCAGAAGCTACACAGAAATTAATATCTTATACTCTGTTTTCAGTTGTCAATATTTTGTATTACATAAAGCTGGGATTCAAGTGTGGTGTTTCACCCTTCCCTCGGAGTGAATCAGTCCTGCTTTAGCGCCCATATTTCTGGGAGCTGGCCTTTCTGCGTTAGTCATCCAGCTCGCGGAGCAAGCCGTTCTGATTTGATTGCCACGTGAGGGTGTGCTGTTTTCTTCGGGGTGCTTTTCTGGGGTGATGATCACAGCGAGTACGGATCTACTCCGTGCTGCCTGGTCATCCACCGGGATTTGGTCATCCACATAAACATGATGCTGCTCTGAGTTCACTTTTCTATTTAGAGAAGCATGTCAGCTAGAAATACCTCCACCTCGCTTCCCAGACGCATGCGTGCCGAGCGAGTCGCCAAAATAGCCCCTTGAGTAAGTGGCAGCTTTAAAAACCATCCAGCTGCCGACTTCAAACTAGAAGGTCAGCAAAGGAAAGTGCAAGTGCGATTCTGAACGGTCCAGGTGCCCCCAGCGTTTCACAGTGGTTGGGATTTTTGGAGACTTGAAAAACTAGTCCGGGGCCGCTCCTTGGATTCCGTGCCCGGTGCCTGTCTCTGCCTTCTGCCCTCGGAGGCCAGGATGAACGTGCAGGCCTGCTCCAGGTGTGGGTACGGGGTGTACCCCGCCGAGAGGATCAGCTGTCTGGATCAGGTCAGTGGACGTTTCTCGGCCTTGGGGAGTAATAACCAACGTGGAAAATTTATCTTCTCACACATGGGCATGTGGGTTATTTTGAACCACCAACCGAAGGCGTATTTCTCTCCTTTTTTCAGTTCTACCCGTTTCTAGCTATGTCTTCTATATCACTCATTTATTGAACATAGTGTCACTGCGTGTTTTTAAATCACTACGGTATGACTAAAGCTGATTTTCTGCCCTGAAATATATACGAATCCGAAGCCTGAAAATATGCTTGGTAAACCTTTTTTATGCGATTTCTAGATATGGCATAAAGCGTGTTTTCACTGTGAAGTGTGCAAGATGATGCTGTCAGTGAATAACTTTGTGAGTCACCAGAAAAAGCCGTACTGTCATGCGTGAGTATTTGCTGGCCCTCCCCGCCACCACTTGAGCTTTTTAAATTTGTTGAACAAGTAGCCAAGCAGAGATTCAAATCACGCACTCTAGGGGTAAATCCAAGAAATGTCTTCTCTGAAATTTTTGCTTACAGTCCTCGGTGAGACCTAAGGCAGGAGTTGATGCAATGAATAAAAAGTCTCAAGTTTCAAATTTCTTCTTATAAGTAAGAGATAAAATCTATGCACTGTAACTCCATGCCAAATCGTTAAACAGTGTGCAGAGCCATATAATTGCCATGAGTGTGTGCATATAGAGAGTTAACGCTTTTTATTTTAAATAATTTCTGAATCCTTTTCTATTCAGAATGTTTTTAAGTGATAGTTTCCAGTTAAATTTGGTCTTTAAGTTATCTATATTGAGCTTGTTTGATTAGTTTTGAAGATTTATTGTCTGGAAAATCATTAACTTAATTATTGTCTTATATTTATTGATTTAAAAAAATGACTGTACCTTTGAGACAAGTCACTCAAGCATCTGGGATAAAATACATGTCTAATTGTGGTTTACACCTGTTTTTTGTAGCCACAACCCCAAGAACAACACCTTCACAAGTGTCTATCAGACTCCATTAAATCTAAACGTGAGGAAATCTCCGGGAGACATCCATGGGGTGAGCTACTTAATTTTGGATTTCAAGAGAGGCTTTAGAGAAAGTTTCTTAGCTCAGGCATCTATTAAGTTTTTAAGTGCATGTCTGTATGTGAACCTGCTTGGTGTCTCCACGTACACGCGAATGCGAAGTGCGGTTAAGTAATAAATACTGCTACTGGCCCTCCCACAGGCCGGGGGCCAACACCCAGGAGGATGACTACCTGAGGTCCTTGTACCCAGAGTAGTGTCTGTGGATCTGCCAGCTCTGGACACACGGTGACAGTTTATCCAATGGGCCCTGTGTGCACGAGGCACCTAATACATAAAACAAAGTTCACTTAGTTAGAAAATGCCAAAGAGCCTTTCCTTCCTTTCCTGCATAATTGTTTTGGTACGGGCAAATTAAAAACCTCTATTTTGACACTTTTAAATCTCTCCAAATTCAGTGGCACTTAAGATTATTTACAGCCTATCCTTCCCCTTGGGGTGGCAGTGGGTGAAGGGTATTTTGATGTGGAATGGATATTCAGGCAGACAAGGAGGCCACGATGATTAACCCACCTCTTGAAAAACCAACAGTGGCGTTTTGTCAAATAGCTAGCTATTGATTGAACACTGCGTTTATTAAAACGATGAGTCCTGTAACTTGTCTCGCCCGTGCCCCACGAGAAGTTCTGTGGGACGGAGCTAGTGGCATTCTAAAATTAGGAGATTACACAGGGCTGGCAGGCTCTCCGGTGACCTGCCTTCCTACTATCACCTTGCTTCGTGCTGGCTCCCCTGCGGACTCAGGTCGCGCTCCTCCTCAAGCAAATGTGTGTTGGACGAGCTTAACCTTACCGTGTGGCTCTCTACGTGCACCGTCCAGGTTGCTTGTTTTGCTAAGTGCTTTGCGCTAATTGTGGTTTATTATTATTTAACAAGCTTATATAGCATTTACTGTACATTTTTTTTGCATGATTTGTTTAATGCACATTGTGTCCAGTAAAGCAAATGCTGTTACTATCCCATTCTCCGGATGAGGGAACCCAGGCTGAGATTGTTGCTCAGATGTCATTGGTTTCCAAGGATTCCCCTGCCTGAAGAATTCACAAGCAGCCTTAGATTCCCGAGAAGGCTGATCTTTTCAGGCTTGGCCTTCATCTCTTGGTGTCTAATACTGAATTGAGCTCATGCTTAAAGCCAGTGCCAAACGCGCCGCTGGGCTCTTTATCTGTGCTGTCTCGTTTATTCTTCACGGGGAACCTCTGTGGCAGTGCCGTGTTAGAGCTGGGGAGGCTGAGGCTCAGGGGGGTTAAGTCACTGGCCCAGTTTCACCCAGCTGGTCGAGTGGGTGCAAATCCAGATCCCTCTGACTCTGGAACCCACGTCCTCACCTTCTCCCTGGGCCTACGCTCACGTGCCGAGAGGATGGCACACTGTGCAGAAGGAGAAGTGCCTGTCTCTCTGTGTGTACAAACATGCAGACGTGTCTGTGGTTGCGTAGCCAGAGCTTGCCAGATGAAATGCAGGAGGTGTGCTTACACGTCAGACTGCTCTTTGTATACGTGACGCTCTCTATAACAAGATCTATGATATTGTATAAGCACGATGTCATACTCAATTCAAACTCATTGTGCAAGTGAAACATTCAAAAAAGGGACAGAAAGGGATGATTCAGTGATGGTGATGAGGGAGACAACCCGGGTAAAGATTTTGAGCTGGCTGAAGGCAGATTGGCCGTTCGAGTTTTTAAATGTCACTCTTTTAAAAAATAACTAAATGTTTATTAAGACAAAATGTCCCGTTTTGTCTAGGTAGAGATGAATGAAGTGTAGGTAGGTAGAGGTGAATGAAGTGTTTAGAAGAACAAGCTGTCTAGGCTTTTCCATCCAGAGCATGAACATTAGGCCTTAAAGCTTCCTTACCCCGTTAGGAATATTGAAGGCTTCCCCCTCTTCTTCCTGCTTCCTCAGGGAAATTACAGACCTTGTGCTGGATCCGTGCTGTGGGAGGGGGGCCGCAAACATGGTGTCCTCCCTATTGTGGTCACGTGGTTCCGATGCCTGAAATCAGTCGCTCTCGAAGAGGGCAATTTTACCCTCTAGGGGACATTTGATAATGTCTTTTTTTAAAAAGTATATTTCATTAACTATGCTATTACAGTGGTCCCAATTTTTTCTCCCCTGTATCTCCCCTCTCCCCTGCATCCCTCCACCCTCCAGCATTCCCTGCCCCCTCTGACCTTAGTTCATGTCCATGGGTTGTACATATAAGTTCTTTGGCTTCTCCATTTCCTATACTATTCTTACCCTCCTCCTGTCTATTTTGTACCTACCAATTTTGCTTCTTATTCCTTGTACCTTTCCCCCCATTCTTTCCCTCTCCCTCCCCACTGATAACCCTCCATGTGATCTCCATTTCTGTGATTCTAGCTCTTGTTCTAGTTGTTTGTTTAGTTTGCTTTTTTTTTTCTAGGTTCAGTTGTTGATAGTTGTGAGTTTGTTGTCATTTTACTGTTCATAGTTTTGATCATCTTCTTTTTCTTAGATAAGGCCCTTTAACATTTCATATAATAAGTGCTTGGTGATGATAAAGTCCTTTAACTTGACCTTATCTTGGAAGAACTTTATATACCCTTCCATTCTAAATAAAAGCTTTGCTGGATAGAGTAATCTTGGGTGTAGATCCTTACCTTTCAAGACTTTGAGTACTTCTGTCTAGCCCCTTCTTGCCTGTAAGGATTCTTTTGAGAAACCAGCTGATAGTCTTATGGGCACTCCTTTGTAGGTAACTGTCTCCTTTCCTCTTGCTGCTTTTAAGATTCTCTCCTTATCTTTAACCTTGGCTAATGTAATTATGATGTGCCGTGGTGTGTGCTTCCTTGAGTCCAACTTCTTTGGGATGCTCTGAGCTTCCTGGACTTCCTGGAAGTCTATTTCCTTTGCCAGATTGGGGAAGTTCTCCTTCATTATTTTTTTCAAATAAATTTTCAGTTTCTTGCTCTTCCTCTTCTCCTTCTGGCACCCCTATGATTTAGATGTTAGAATGTTTAAAGTTGTCCTGGAGGTTCTTAAGCCTCTTCTCATTTTTTTGAGTACTTGTTTGTTCATTTTGTTCTGGTTGAATGTTTATTTCTTCCTTCTGCTCCAAACCATTGATTTGAGTCCCTGTTTCCTTCCCTTCACTCTTGGTTCCTTGTATATTTTTCTTTATTTCATTTTGCATGGTCTTCATTTCTTCCTCTATTGTGTGACCATACTCAACCATTTCTGTGAGCATCCTGATTACCGGTGCCTTGACAAGAAACAGAATTCCTGGGTTCCAAGCACAGGTCTGATGACCCACTGAAAAATTTTAGTCAGTTTAGTCTTTTCCCTGAACTTTTTTTCTCATCTATAAAATTAATGATTTGAACTTCAGCTTATTAAATTGCAGGTTTTGGGGCCCCATTTTAGTTATCATAAATTATGACATCTGGGTTTAGACCCAAGACCTCTCAATTTTTTTCTTTTATGGTTAGTCCTTTTAATGTTCTCTTTAAGAAATCTTTTTCTATCCTAGGGTCACAAAGATGCTGTTGAGATATTAGTTCTCTCCAAATTGACCCACACATTCAATGCAATCCAAGTAATAATCCTAGGGTTTTTCAAAGAAAATGACTAATGTTAAAATTGATAGGAACATACAAAAATCCTAGAATGGCCAAGAAATCATGAAGAACAAAACTGAAGGACTTTGGTTACCAGATTTCAAAACTCACTACAAAAGTAGTAGCAATCAACTCAGTGTAGTATTGGCATAAGAACAGACACATAGACCAGTGGAATATAATACACGGTCTGGAAATAGAGCTGCTCATATATGGTCACTTGAGTTATGACAAAGGTACCATTGAAGTTCAATGTAGCAAGAATGATGTTTAAATAAATGGTGCAGAAGGGGTTGGATATTTGCATGGGAAAAAAATCCTGAACCTTATATGTTCCTCACATTACTGTACAATGATTAACTGAAGGTATATTGTAGATCAAAATGTTAAAGTAAAATTATAAAACATAAGAGGACACCTACTTGAATTTGGGGAGCCGGCATTTTAACAAGCTCCCTGGGGTATTGTTGGTATTGTTGCACAGACTAAACTTAAGAATCACTACTTTAATGTCTAGCGTTTTCTGAGGTTGGCTTAAGCTGAATTCTGTGAGATAAGCTCGTGGAGATTTTAAGTCTTTGTAACTGCACTGCTGGATAGAGCTTTGCATACAGCAGGTGCTTTATACATGCCGCCCATCTGGCAGAACAGCGGAAACCAGGAGGAGGCTGACAGCACAGTGTGTGTTGCAGTGCAGTTGGGATGTTTTGCAGCTGAGGCTCAGGAAAACCCTCCCTAGTTAGCTCTAGGTTATTTATTTTCTGTCTCTTTTCTGATGGAAACATCACTGACAACATCTCCGTGGTGCAGATTGACGAGCGAGGCGATGATGAACGGTTTAAATCGGTTTTCCAGTGGAACGTGGCATCCAAGGAGGGGGCGACCGCACCTGATGGGCAGCCATTGGTCAACGAGGTGAGTCACGAGTGGGGTCGGACACAGGAAGCAGAATGACGCCCTGTGCACGTGAAATGTGGTCTCATTATTACTTCCAGGCAAAACCCATTAGGCTTCCTTTTATCCAGTTTGGAACTCCAACTGTCTGCAAAAGAGCTTGTCAACAGGTTCTAGCTTCGCCTGAACCGTGTCTGCACAGTCCAAACTCATTGGCTTCTCCCTTCCAACTGCTGTGCTTCTGTCACTGGGGACAGACCCCCAGAATCCGAGGCTGCCCTTTCTTCTTTTCACACTTTACTCTGCTCCACCCCCTCCCCTTCCTTTCCCATCTCAGCTCTGATTCACATCCTCTCCCGCCAGGACCCGTGAGAGTCCCCTGAGGTGGCCTTCCCTCTCCAGGGGTTGCCTCTCACTGGCTTGTCATGTGGTGTTGGTCACACCCAGCTTCCTGGACGTCCCCGGCTTACTCTTCTCACCACCTGAGACTTTATGGTCATTCTCTATTAAGAGCCTCACCATTTCCAAACTCCTCAGCCACTAAGTTTTAATGATATGCATCATACTGGCATATTTATTATTATAAAAACAATCCAAACACTGTTCATTGTTATCAGTCTGGTAGGTGTCCTGCCCCTCTATTTATTTACAAATCAATATCCATCTTGCTATCTATATACTTTAGTGCTTTGGAATGCCTACTGCCACCTATTGAGGGACCTTTAATGAATTATTTAACCACTCTTTTCTTTGGTTTTCTTATCTGTAAAGAGAACCTCAAACAGTTCCTTATTCACAGAACTATGGTGAAGGTTCAATGAGTATATACATGTAAAGACCTTACAACATTGCAGGCAGTAAAAGAATATTAGCTATTATTTTTTATTGAGAATGATATATGTATATTACTATTGAAATGTATAACTTTGATTTTCATGAAACAATAGGCATGGTTTTGCAACTTGTATTTTTCACTCAACAACTAGCTGGATGCTATGTCTACGCCAGCACCCTGTGAAGCTGTTATGGGTGGGTGTGTCATGGGTGCAGCCGTTAAGAATGAATGCATCATGCTCTCCTACTGATGGGTAGAGTTATTGCCAATTTTTTCCTGTTATGAAATTGCAGTGAACACCCTTTTGCATGACCTCTTTTGGACACAAATGAGTGTTTGCCTGGAATAGAGAAAAATGAAGTTGCTAGGTCAAAGGGTGCATGTCTTTTTAATATTAATGGGCCCTGGCAAACTGCTCTCTAAATGGCTGTGTAAGTTACACTGCACCAGCAGAATAGGAGACGACCTGCTTCCCCCACTCTCACCAACACTTGGTATTACCTGATAGAAGTCATGACAGTCTGTATCTTGTTGCTTTAATTTAAACTTCCCCGATTGCTCGTGTGGTTGGGCATACTTTCACACATGAGTTAGCTGCTTTTCCGGATCTCCCAAGGCTGCCTGTACCTGGCCTCTCCACCTTGCCCCACCTCCAGCCCAGGAAGCCCCCCGTCTCCTCCCCTTTATTCCAGTCGCACCCGTCTGCCCTTGGTTACCTGCATAGTGGTCGCCACTCCCGGAATGTGTTGAACAAGTATTTATTGGGCCCGTTACATGTCAGGCATTGCGCCAGGCTGTTGGAAAACATTAGGAAACAGAACAGGTGAAAGCCGCTGCCTTCATGGCACTGAGCTTCTAGAGTACATATATGCCTTTCTCCTTTTCACCTGCTGGCTGACCTCAGCCCCGGAGGTCCAGCTCAGGCTCCATCTCCCGTCCAAAGCAGGGCCTATCACATGCACATTGCTTTCTCAAAACTCTCGTTTTATTTATCTTTAGTGCAGTGTGTTTAAGCAAACAAACATTTTCTAATCAGTAATAGTTTCATAGGTTAGTTTTATTTCTCTAGGTAGGTCATAAGGTCTTAAAAGAAGAACTTTGTCTTTTTCGTTTTTTTTCTCTTTTCTTTTCTTGTCTCTTCTGTTCTGTTCTGTTCTTTTCTTTTTTCCTTTTCCAATGTTCATTGCTTAGCCCAATGCTAAGCACATAACAGGAAGTAGGTTTTTGAAGCTTGGCTGAATAATGCTGCTTAATCTCAGATTTCTGGTGCACAGTAATTCCCTGCCACCCAATCTTGGTGCAATGATGAGCAAAGAACTGTTCAGTTACCTTTGGCACTCTTCTGTGATATGAATGAATCTCAGAAAGTTCAATTGCTTGGGATATTAGATTGTTTTTTAGTTTGAAAAAGAAATGAACACTTTGCTTAGCTGAGACTTGCCATACACCAATAGGAAGTTACAGGTTTTTTTTAGAGAACTTCCCTCTGATATTGACAAGGTGTGTGAGCATTGCTGGGACGGTGGGGTTGGTAGGGGGATTTTACCTACCAGACGGGTTTGTGTGCATTTGTGTGTTTTCTTTGTAGAGAGCCTATTGGACTGGATATGGGGAGGGGAATGGTTGGTGCCCAGGAGCTCTGCCAGACCCTGAAATCGTAAGGATGGTTGAAGCTCGCAAGTCTCTTGGTGAGGTAAGGGCCCTAAAAATCACTTTCATCATTAGTCTGAATGTTCCTTTATTTCAAGGTAGGTCATGGTAGACAGAATACCGGCCCCTCCCCCAAAGATTCCCATGCCCTAGTTCCTGGAACCTGTGTATGTGTTACTTCCATGCCCAAAGGGACTTTGCAGAGGTGAGTGAGTTAACGATTGTGAGACAGGAAGATTATCCTGAATTATTAGGGTGGCTGCATTGTAATCACTGGGGTCCTTATAAGGAGGGAGGCTGGAGGGTGAGAATCAGAAGCAGAGGTCAAGGCCATTTGGAGCCAGAAGCCAAGGGATGCTGGCAGCTACCGGAAGCTGGAAAAGGCAAAGAAACAGATTCTCCCCTACGGCCTCCAGAAGGAACCAGCCCTGACAGCCCATTTCAGACTTCTGACCTCCAGCATTGTAAGAGCAACCTAACTGTAGTAGGTGTTCATGCAAAAAAAAAAGTCAGCTGTAGCCCAGATTGGGGACATCCTTATCAACTTGCAAAGAACACCTTCTCGTCCTCTCCACACACCCAGGGCACCTGCCCTTGGAAGAAATCACTTTGGAAAAGATTGTTACTCTGCAGTGACTTTTCCCTTAGCAAACGGCAAGAAAACAATAGCAATACAAGTGCTAAGTTTCTATATCTCATTAAGAAAACTAATCAGTAGAGATACTCAAAAGGTAAGGAGGAGAAAGTAACAAACATTTTACTCCCAGTGCTGTAGAATTACCACTAGTGGGTTAGGTTCAGACGAATCTCCTGCACACTAACTGCTGCATTATCATACAAGCCTTCGAGTCCAAGGAACAGCCAGGTCCCACATAATTTGATGGAAACATAGAAGGGGAAAGTTTTCAACCCGGGGAATGTTATTTGAAGGTGCGATTCATTTGTGAATAGTAGCTTCACACAATGTGAGTAACATGTTTGGATTCATTCCAGGCGACTGCATTATTTTCCAGGTGCCTTATAAATTCAGTTGCATTGGTCCTGATGCTGCTTGCCGTTATAGTTTTACTAGTTCTCACCCAAACTCATGTTGGTTCTTATGCTGACATTGCCTCTGGCCAGCAGGAGTACACAGAAGAGTACGAGCCACAGAGGGGCAAAGGGAGCTTCCCAGCCATGATCACCCCTGCTTATCAGAGGGCCAAGAGAGCCAACCAGCTGGCCAGCCAAGTGAGTGTCTTCATGCTTATTCACCATCAGTCATGCTAATCTTTGCTATTAGCGTCCCCCTGGGATTCAGGTGCAATCCAGCGAGAGACAGTGCTTTGGGGCAGCAGGCACCATTAGTGTGGTGTGATGGAGAAAACTGTCTTCTTATCTTCCCCCCGTCAGTTATTCTCTGTGCCTTGATTGGGTCCCATCCGTCCAATGGAGAGGAGACCATGTAGCTCACCCAAAGGCTGGACCAAATAAGGTCCTCAGTCAGTGGCTGGCAGACCCTCCTGGAGAATAGCATAGCTTGTTGGTTAAGACCTCAGATTTTGGAGCCAGAATGCAGGGATTCGAATCCTGGCTCTTTCACTGGCTTTGTGACCACGAGCAAATTACTTGACCTCTCTCATCCTCAGTGCTTTTATGTACAATAGGGAAAATAACAGTCAACAGCAGCCCTGCCGCATGCGATTGTTGTAGAGATGAAGTGAGCTCGTGTTTGTTCATGTGTAGCGGTGCCTGGCAGTCTCTTGGACTTCTCACACCGGCATCGGGGTGAGAAGCCACACAGACTTGCCACAGGTGTGTGTTGAGGGTAGCTCAACGGTGTAGCCTCAGAAGAGCTCCTGGGGGAGGCTGTCATGAAGGCCGGCGAGGATGACCTTGACTCTGTGCTGTCTTCTCATCAGGTGGAGTACAAGAGAGGGCACGATGAGCGCGTCTCCAGGTTCACCACAGTGGCGGATACCCCTGAGCTGCTACGGGCCAGGGCTGGGGGGCACCTGCAAAGCGACGTAAGAAGTGACGGGGGTCAAGGCTCGGTGATTCTCATTTAAGACTCCCCATTCTTTCCTTACTCGGAGAAGGAGGGAGGGAGGATGTAGGAGGCATCTCGGTCCTACGTAGGGAAACAGGAAGAAATTTCTAAGGTCAAGTTTGGTTGGATCAAATAAGTCAGCTCACATAGGCCTTGTGAAAACTCAGCTTTAGAGGGAAAACTTGGGAGTAGTATTAGTGATAAATCAGATGTATCTGATTAATCTGAAAGAAGTGATTTCAGATGAATTCTCTCCCTGTCACTGAGGATGATACTACATGACTTCTAAAGATTTCTACCGCTTGCTTTCCATAGTCTAGTTGCCCCACAGCATAGGATCAAGAGCTTATTATTGTTCTGAGTGGGAAATTTAAACACAAATTCACACTCAGCTGAACAAGTGGCTTCTATTTGCTGTGGAAAAGCCTTTTTTGTCTCCCAGACTTGACTGGCAGCTTCTCAAAGGTGGAAACCTTATTCCCATGTCCAGCCCCTATACCTGGCCCACACCAGGGACCACACACGTATGTGTTTGAGTTCTGCATGGAGTTTCTCTATGTGCCAGGCGCTATGCTGAGTACTGGGAATAAAAAGGTGAAAAAGACACACGGGGTCCATCCAGCTGTAAGCCAATTGCATCGCCCTAAGAGCCGTGACAGGGGATTGCAGAGTGTTACCGGAGCCCTCAGCACGGCTTCTCACACAGATGGCCTCGTAGACAGTTGGGTGGTGACGGGTGATTCCAAGTTTGTTTTCATTTTCCAGGCGCTGTACGCAGAGGACTATGAACAGCAGAGAGGGAAGGGCAGTTTTCCTGCTATGATCACCCCTGCTTATCAGATAGCCAAGAGAGCCAATGAGCTGGCGAGCGATGTAAGAGTCCCCAGCAACGCTGTCCCATTGGCAGGGGGTGGGGGGGAAGCAGGAAGTTACCCGAGCCTGACAAGTCCAAGTTCCTATCTGCTTTGCATGCACTGTGGATCCAAGAAGTAGCTTCTCTTCATAGTTTTCAATCAACTTGACGATATCTGTCACTTTTGTGTCTCAGCACCTTTCCCAGAACCAACCAAGCATAACAAGAACATTGCACAAGCCATTTAGTTTTACACTCCTGGCCTCTGTGCCTTAGAAGGCTAAACTCACTGGGTTTGTCCTTTCCCTTCAAACAGGTGAGGTACCATGAACAATATCAAAGAGAAATGAAGGGGATGGCCGGTTCAGCCGCTGGAGCCGAGGGCACGTTGACGAAGGACTATACAAACCAGTATGGCCAGGTATGGGATAACATGACTTCCTGGGAGATGGCCCTTTGCGATGGTCAGTCCCCTGGCCTGTGACACAGCCTGTGGCCATTTCATCAGAGGTTGGGCTGTGGTTTATCTTCGCCTTGTTTACGAAAGGTGGATTCTTCCAAGTAGCGGGCAAACAATGACTTAGGACTCAACTTGAACCACTCAGGAAAACAAATTCCAAGCACTTTCTCCTTTTTTAAAAAAATATTTTATTTATTTATATTTTAGAGAGGGAAGGGAGGGAGAAAGAGAGAGAGAGAGAAACATCAATGTGCGGTTGCTGGGGGCCATGGCCTGCAACCCGGGCATGTGCCCTGACTGGGAATCGAACCTGTGATGCTTTGGTTCACAGCCCGTGCTCAATCCACTGAGCTACGCCAGCCAGGTCTTCTTCTTTTTTTAAGTAAAGGACCTATGTGAAGAGGGAGGGTTTGCCAAGAACACAGCATTCTCATCTAGCCGCTGAGGAACGCTCTCAAGGGCTGAGCTGGCTACTTTGAACCCACCCCTGCACAAGCACAAAGCGGATCGAAGCACGTGTCTTAGAAAATACTGAGCAATTCACCGAGGAGCAGGGCTCGTTTTCCTAGAGAGTAGAGTTTCTTATCTAGGTCGTTAAGTAAAGCAATATTCCAGAGAACGCAAACCTTTTCCCAAATCTCACTTATTAAATGAACTACACTTTGACAGGCTGTAAAAAGGCTGAGATGCTTTACAAACTTATTTTTATCCCTGTCTCTTTTCTGGCACTAGACAGGTATTGTAGAGGAGAAAGGGAACGTTATTTTTTCATGGTTTACAACCATGTAAGTAACATTGGAAGATCAATTGCGTGTACTGGAAGATACATTCAGTGGGCTTCTTTGATATTTGTTCTTAATTAGATGGTTGATCTTTTGGCAGTAGGTAGAGTCTGCAATATAAATGACTTGCTCAACATACATAATTTATAAAAGAAAACAAATAACATTTCTCTTCTTCAATAAAACAAGTTGTCTGTGTGCAGGTACAGTCCTGGGAAGACGGTTTGTGACTCCGTCGCAAATGTCTGTCTTGGCAAAAATACTTGGTTTCGAATTTAAAAAGCCATTTTATGAAATTCCACGATAAGTTCATTAAATGGTCTCTTAGTGCTTTAAACTCGGTGGAAATATGGTTTTATTGGTTTCGTGTTTTAAATGTGTTGTTTAGAAGGCTCGGGACAATTTTTAAAAATCAGTTCATTGAAAAATATTTCGTTTCTGTATTTGACAGAAATGATTTTGTTCTAAATGTGGACAGTGCTCTCTGCCAATCATTACAACACACACATATAATTGCAGATGTGTGTCTACACACATTGATGAAATTGACTTTACAGGAGTGTAGTTGGTTCTCAACTATCAGGGCATGTTGGTTGACGTTTCCAGTCGTGGTAATAACAAATGCAGGAATCAAAGTGGGCGTTGCTTGACGGCACCGCCAGCAGCTGCCGAGAGGGTCAGTCTCGTGTGGCATTTCACCGTGCGACTGCGCGGGACCCACCACGGCCTGAGTGGGGGTGAGAGAGGGAGAGAGAAGTGGGCGGACAGGCAGATAAACTATAAATATCTGCAGTGCCTAAAATGCCTAACAGTTCGTTCTTCTTTTTAATGAGTAACTGTTCTTTTAGGTTAATAGACTGTGGCATGTAATCAATTTATTATTTGTAGCCAGTCAACTTCCCAAAAGAATTAGGTGTCTCACAGGTTTGCAAACATAGCATAGGTACACATAAGCAGGGAAGTTAAAATATGCTACAGGTCAACCCCAAACCATACAGCAGAGTAGGCAAAGGGGATTACCAAAGAATTTGAGTGTCTTTCTTATAATTTTTTTTTTTACTCGTTAGTTTTGGCCCAGACCATTCTGGCAGCCAAGTATGAAGGAACACTCAGGCTGAACAGTTGTCATCATTGGATAAAAAGGGAGTCTGGCCTGGCTGGCATAGCTCAGTGGATTGAGCACGGGCTGCGAACCAAAGTCTCTCAGGTTCGATTCCCAGCCAGGGTACATGCCTGGGTTGCAGGCTATAACCCCCAGCAACTGCACATTGATGTTTCTCTCTCTCTATCTCCCTCCCTTCCCTCTCCAAAAATAAATAAATAAAATCTTAAAAAAAAAAAAAAAGGGAGTCTGGGCCTTCTGGTTTGACCCAACTGTTTCCTTTAAGGAAGTGGGCATGCCAGACTCTGCACCTGGTGCCTGAGCCGGGCTGGCCCTGGCCTTGGAGGGAGCCAGCGGGGAATGGAGTCATAAGCCCAGGGGAGGACGCTAAGGGCTGCTCCATCTTCGTGGGAACACAGATGAGGAAGTAGCTGATTCCGCCCAGCACAGGGCTGAGGGGGAGGGAGGAGTCCCCAGAGAGAAGGTAGCATCTGATGGTGTCTTGAAGTATGGCCGACTGCCAGGGAAGCTTTACAGTAGTGACATGAGGAGAGTTCCCTGTGAGTGAGGGTCTGCCTTTGTGGGAGTGGGTGGAGGGTGTGGGAAGGAAGAAGGAAGAGATTAAGAGTCAGATGATCATACTTAGTCTGAAATATACACTCGGGCCCATTTCTGGTCCTCTCACAGCAATTCGAAATTGTTCCACCAATTACAAAAATTCTCATGGTTCTATAATGCTCTCCTTCTTGGTAAATGGCGTACGTCAGTGGGAGAGACAGTATCTAGAATGTCAATGTGTCTCTGCACCGGTCTGCCACTGGGCCTGAGAGAGGCAGCATTCAAGACTCCTGGAAGGCAGAAGCACTTTCCTGGTGTCGGCTCAGCAATGAATCCTCCCTAACATGTGGGCCCGGGACACGGGTAGAGTGACTCGATTTAACTGGTGGAAATGATGAGGATGATAATGAGAACAGTTACCATTTACTTAGCACTGACTGTGTACTGGGCACCAGAAAGTAGCCCTGACTGCACAGTCTACCGCCTTCACCACCACGTGGTACCGTTCTTGGGGAGCCCCCTAGAATGTCCAGCGTGGACAGGCCTCTGTGGGAACAGGCTCTAGGAGGGGTCATCGCTAATCCCCCACCCAGGCAGGAAGGGGAGCATCACTGATGGAAATCTTTGATTAACTCAGCAGGGTTACTTGGAGGAGTGTGCGGAGCACAGAGGGAAGGGCAGCTTCCCCGCCATGATCACGCCCGCGTATCAGAACGCCAAGAAAGCCAATGAACTCGCTAGTGATGTAAGTACCGCAGCAGGACAGCCCCCGGGCCTCAGAAGGAGAGGGGAAATGAGACTTTGAAGGCTGTGCTTACTGAAATCTACACACAGATAAACAGCGCTGAGTTGAAATACAATGTTAGCCCTCAGTTTCTATCCAGATTTCTGGCATCCGCTTCTTTTGCTCAGACTGTTTGGTCACATTTATCTGTTTCGAAGGGGATTGCTCTGGACAAATGGCATAATTATGTCAGCTGAAGCAAGCACAAATGCCGGTCTAGCCATTGCAAAATAACCCATCTGGATAGCGAGCACTTCAGGGAAATAGCTGATTTAAAAAAAGTCATATGATTATCAAACTAGGTGCAACCCAGTTGATAAAAGGACTTTTATTGGCAGGATGTTGGCCAGCTGGCAGTCCTTGAAAGATAGGCTATAATTAAACTTCCAAGTGACACACACACTGTAGATCTAACACACTAACTTGAACTTGGTCTATAATCAGAAGGCAAGCATCCATTTCAAACCCCCCTTACTCTTCTCCTTTACTCTGTTACTATTCAGTTATTAAACCCGGTCACCCAGAACGGTGCACTTTTACCCCAAGGGGAAATGAAAGGCACAGTCTGTTCTTTGGCCTCCCTCGGCAGATAAGGAATGAGGCTGAAACCAAGGGCAGACTGGGTTTGGGACTACACCTTTTTGTGAGATTGTTTTAAGATCTTTCTTTATGCAAAATTAGAGTGTAAAATGTGAACAGGGCCAATAACATTTTAATATGAAAGGGACTGAGTGGTTTGTAGATTTTATGGAGAAAAAAAACTATATGATTTTTTTTTCCTTCTGAAAATTCTATGAAGTAAATGTTGACCTTTAGTGTGGGGTAATTTTGGAGCGA
This sequence comes from Phyllostomus hastatus, assembly GCF_019186645.2. NCBI lineage: Eukaryota > Metazoa > Chordata > Mammalia > Chiroptera > Phyllostomidae > Phyllostomus > Phyllostomus hastatus. Next base: position 23,024,330 of record NW_025334004.1, on the reverse strand, counting down.
TCGCTATCACGGGGCATGAAGACAAAGCTCGGGCCCCTCGTTGTGTGTTTCCTTCAGATAAAATACCGGCAGGACTTTAGCAGAATGAAGGGTGCTGCCCACTACCACTCCCTCCCGGCCCAGGACAACCTGGTTCTGAAGAGGGCTCAGAGCGTCAACAAGCTTGTGAGCGAGGTACGTATGGGGGACAGCCGCTTCTGTCTGCTGTCACCCCCTTTATCTCCTCCAGGGAATGGGGCACCCCCAGGAAAAATGCCACGTCACGCCACATACACTACCCACGTGTTGCCAGTTCCCAAAGAACTGATGTGTGGTAAAAGCAATTCACAAAAGAGCCCGCAGTCAAACCAATTACATTTAAGCAAATTAAATGTCTCTGACGGTGTGAAAGTTTCTCCCTGAATTCTTACAAGGCTGAGGTATTCGGAAGGTTCAAGCAATAGATTTCTAGTTGCCCGAATACAGCAGGAGCCAAACTTTATAACTGTAAGTCATTACCATAGAGTGGACATCCGAGAACAATAAATGCTTCACACTTGAACCTCTTCCATTCTCTTGTTACTGTAGTCAGGTTTCCGGGAAGCTGTGGGCACCACGTGAGTCGTCTCAGAGGCTGAGCTGGCTGCCAGAGGGCGTGTCTGGTTTGTCCTGCCCAGGGATCGAAATGTTTAGAATTGTTAGGACTCACTGGCAAGGAGACCTTCCCCTCTAGTTCCCCGTGTGCCCTGCACGTCCTGGGGTCTCATTTGTCATGCCTAGCTGGACCCCGAAGGCATTTGAGGTGGCAATGTCTCAAAAAGAGACGGGAAGAATTAGAACTGTTAAAAGTAGTTTTACTCACAACTGGTCATGAGTAATATAAGTTATCTGCAACAGAAACAGATATGAAACTATCCTAAAGTATGTTTCTTCCCTAACTTCCAAAGGCCGGTTCTTTGCCCAAAATTGTTATTTAACCTGCTGTCTTCTAACTGTGGGCTGCTTAGAGTCTCCAGGAGTGACCTCTCCCGATCTCATCTGGGGCCTCCCTTACTTCGTGGTGCTAGATGCGTGCCAGGCACTGGGAATCTGAGTTTTCAATCAATGTTCCGATGATTCTGTTGCTCCGGGCCAGAGGTTGGCAAACTTTGACCCGAGTGCCCAATTCGTCCTGCAGCCTGTTTTTTGTAAATAGAACAAATAAAGCCTGTTTCTATTGGAACACAGGCACGTGGCATTCATTTACATAGTGTCTGTGGCTGCTTTCAAGGTACCAGGGCAAAGATGAGTTGTTGATTGATGTACAGACTGGGGTCTGCAAAGCCTAAAAGACTCACCGTCTGGTCGTTCATGGAGAACGTTGGCTGGACCTGGCCCTTGACTCACGGGACATGAGATCTCCATGAGGCCTCTGCAGCCTTGAGGCCCTTCGTCGTAGGTCTGGAAGAGTCAAGTGTCTTGTTCTGGTTCAGAGAGACTCTTAGGGACAGAGCTGGAACCAGCCCCCTGACGGCAGAGTTCCACCATCTGGGAGTCACACTGCTACCGTTCGGGCCTTTTCTGTGTGAATATACTACAAATGAATACATGAACATAAGAACATATGGTTCTAGAATTCGAACTCAACTGTATATACGGTTTTGTGTACTTGTTAATTTTATATCATATTGTGAACATTGGCATCTTTCATATTTTAGAAAGCACATTCCCACCATATATTTTATAAGATAACAAATTGGGCTTCCTTTGGTAAGAGTTCACGAGGGAACCTTTGCTTTCTCTTTGCCCTTGTTTTTATCCAGTGACACAAACCAGCCTCTATTAACGGTGATCAGCCTTCAGCTCCTTCTCCGATGGCCTGGGATGACGTGGAGTCTATTTAATAACTGTAGCCTCACACTTTACACCCAGCTACCCAGGGGAGCTCAACTAGCCAACCCATTTAAAATTAGAAGACACTCTATGCATCTAAGAACGGTCTTAGTCATTATATGCTTTTGTAAAGTAACATTTTTGGTTAAATTTTATTGAAGTGTACAGACAGAGAAGTGTGTATATCACTAAGTGTAACAGGAAGGGTTTTCCCTCATGTACACATCTGTGTAATTAGTGCCCAGATCAAAACACACAACATGGCAAAAGTCCAGACACTCCCCTCTGTCTGTCCCCCCAGACACTTGTCCCCAAGAATAACCACTGTCCCGATACGTAAAGCCAGTTTTGCTATTTTTAAGCACTGTGAAATCTTACAGTATTTATTCTTGAAAGAGACTATATATTTTAAATTTTCAGATCAAAATAGGTTATTCACTTATTTATTACTCAAAAGGAAAACATGTGCTATTAACTTACAGTATTCTAGGCCTGGTATTTTTAAGTCTTTGGTTGGAAGTGTTCTAAAAATATCCTAGTAAAGTCCTGGTGACATTTTCAAGAGGGACTTCGGGCTTGGCTCTACTGTGCAACGGGTGTTTTGGTTTCTAAGGTGGAGTACAAGAAGGGTCTGGAAAGTAGTAAAGGTCACAGCATCAACTACTGTGACACCCCTCAATTCAGGAGCGTGAGCAAGATCTCAAACTTCACCAGTGATGTGAGTTTGCAATGCCTCCGCCTTTGTTTGGGCTTCTTTGTGGCCTTCATTTCTCGGTCTCCTAAGAGACAGTTTGTGTGAATGCACTTGTGTGTCTCGGAGAAGCATGGCCTCATAGTCACAAGTACCTACGGGTTTGATTAAGGTTGTCTGCTGGGATTGGTCCACATAGAGTTCAATGTTATTACATTCCCTGACACACACTTGACCTTGAGTCCTCAGGGCAGCACCTACCTGTCTTCTTGCATCCTCAGTGTATGGCAGCATCTGGTACCCAGTGGCGAATGCTGGTGAGGGAGCCTGGCAGAGCATGCAGCATCCCCTCTCAGTGCGACTTCGTGCTTCTTAATACTTGCTCTTGTTGGGCCCGCACCATCACCTGGGGAGCTGGACTGTATTTCCCCGTTTCACAGATAGGCAGATATATGCTGACGTGGTACTTGCACGTTCCGAAACTCTCAGAGAAGGTCTGGAGATGTGTTCTCGAGAACCTCAAGGGCCTACACTAGATTATGTGAATTTACTTCTGCTTAGCTGCAAATCATAGTAGAACTGGGAATCACGCAGGACTTGGAAAGGCTCGACGAAGAATTTCTTTTGCATGGGTTAGCGGTGAAGAGCACCAGCGTCGGAGCCGACAGACCCGACTTCACAATTATCCACGTGGCCGACGTCGAGCAAATTGTTTAAGCTGTCTGAGCCACGGTGCCCATCTGTACAATTGGGGTGAAAATAACTGCAGTCCTCACAGAGTGCTTGTGAAGATCAGCCGAGATGAGCAGAATCATGTCTGATATATAGTGATAGTATCCCATTTACATACTCTCAGTGCCTAACAACTCAGTGGCCTCCCGGGGTAGGTGACTATAATGTAGCTTCATGAGAAGCTACCCAGATATTCCTACTGATGGCTTCTTGTCATCCCGTTTGGGCTCTGGTCATGTGGTGCGCTGCATTTGGGACATGGCATTAGTATTTCCCATAGTTGCATTAGTGAGCAGTCTGTGCCGTAAAATGTGTAGCGTTTGGCAGGGCTCAGGGGTTGCTCTCCACCTGTTTAGAAATCGAAGTAAGAGCAGGCAGTGGTTTGTACCAGCCCAGCACGGGGCGTGGCACACGCCGCCAGCGCAGTCAGTGCTTGTCTGTTGCAGAGCTCCACGCTCTCACGGCAGGTTTGCATGCTGGAAAAATCGGGCATGGGTACAACTGAAGATATTTTTAAAAAATTGAGTCTGTGTTGTGCTGTCTGTGATCAGCGGATCTGATGTTTTCCTGCTTGTCTTACTCCAGCTTCCTGTGCTTGCTTGTGATTTCAGTTTTGTTTTTTTTTAAATTGTCTTATTTTTTATTCCGTGAAACTCTGACTGCTTCAATAGGTTCTCTTCGGTCATTTATAGTTTTCATTTAGTCCACGAAGATGAGCAGTTCATCTTCAACAGGTTGGGAAGAGAATGCTTCTGTTGACAGTGTTGTGTTCCCATGTAGAATAAATATAAAGAAAACTACCAGAACCACATGAGAGGCCACTACGAAGGAGTCGGTATGGACAGACGGACTCTCCATGCCATGAAAGTGGGAAGTCTGGCAAGCAACGTGAGTCCTTTTGTGAAGGGTTCGGAGGTCCTGGCCATCAGTGAGAGGGGAAAGAGGCGGGGCCTAAGGAAGTCAGCCAATTCATTTCAACCCCCTGCCTTAAAAAAAAAAATCAGCTTTCTGTTATGTAAAGGTTGACACATAAGAGTTTCTAAATGTGAACCCATACGACTAAAACTAGGTGAAATCCTTGACATTTTTCAACAGCTTCAACCTATTTACCTCAGCTTTCTCTGGTTTGACCGGTAGTCCGATCCATTGGGATTGATCCAGTGTGAGAAAAACGGTCACTTCCTGAGAGATAAAGAGAAATGGATGAGCATAATTCTTATTTGAAATTCCTCAAATCTCCAGAGCTTTTGGGATGTACTTGGGGTTTGTCAGTCGCTTGGGTGGTTGGTTGGTTCATTCATTTATTCCATCACAGTGCTCGTTGGAGACCTCTTGGTCATTGAAGGCACTGGTCTTCAGAACACATCAAGCCCCTGTCTTCACCACAGCCTGTCGTCTGTTGCTCTGACCTTGACTTTGGCAATTCAGTGTATAGGTTTGCAAATGCCAGCTTGTAAATCTTAGAGATAAAAGACACTTAAAAAAACAATTTCATTATTAAAACATACAAATGTCCAATTTCCTCTGCTTGAGAATGTCAAATGTGATCTTTAGAAAAACATTTGAAACATAGTGAAGACTCTTTTCATTTATTTTCTGGAGGTTAGCCAAGAAGCTCTTCCATTGTATAGGCCAGAGCAAATGCTTCTTTTTTAACAAAAACTACAAGGGCTTCCATACTTAATAAGATAAAATAAATGTGCTACAGATGGAAGTTAATGAATTTTGGATTAATTAAGAAGAAGAATTCACATTAATTAAAGGCAAAGTGTGAACATAATTTAATTTTCCTTGGAGGTGATGAAACTAAATTGGTTTTGTTTCTGGTTATATTAAGAAAAGACTTCCTATGATATTCACACAAGGTCGAAAGAAAGCGGGGGCTAATTTCTCTTCTCTTGTCCTTCGCGTCTCAGATCGCCTACAAAGCCGATTATAAACACGACGTTGTGGACTACAACTACCCAGCCACTCTGACTCCTTCCTATCAGACAGTCGTGAAACTGGTCCCGCTGAAAGACGTGAGTCCTCTTCCGACAGCCCTTTCTGCTCTGTTCTGGCCACTCCTCTCCTGTGGAGTGGCTCTTAGGCAGCGAGAGGGAAAGAAACAAGATGGGAGGGACTGGGAAAGGGGCACTCGCTCTCACTGGGAAGTCCATTTATGTGTGTTTGGAGACTCTTGGGTTTTCCATATAAGATGGGGACAGCTCTGGTTTCACCTTGAAAATAACCTGAGGTTCAGTGTCTCCTCTTAGAATCTGGTGGACTGTGCCCACTGCTGGGCACATTTAAGTAAGTGTTCCTTAGCAATGACGGCATTAAAAAAAGTTTTGGAGTGTGGTATGGTATGTTTAAGGACTGAAGGAAGTAAAAGAAAATGGATATAAGTTGAGAGGAAGTGGTAATGATGACATTTTCTTTTCCTTAGGAGCACTTGGGAAATATGTGTGGAATAATATGTAGCTCTTAATTATTATATCAGTGATTTTATTTATTTATAGTTTGGCTTGTCCCAAATGAAATGTGCATAATGAAATAAATTTATTGTTTTCTAATTATAAGACTTTTACTACATGTTTATTACAGAAAATATGGAAAAGTACAAAGAAAAAGATAAAGTCACTTATCTTTTAAAAAGTACTTAAGATGGTTTATAACTGAGCTGGGATCATAGTTATTTGTCAGTGGGGGCTCTAACAAATAATAAATGCCCAGTGCTACCTTCCTGCGTGTTTCTTTGGGATCAGAACAGCTCCAGTAGTCGACTTGGGTTTTGCTATTGGCAGGTAGGTCTTCACGTTGCTCTCTCCTCTGCTCAGAGTAGGAGCAGTGTTGGCTGCAGTTGGGTATCTCCCGTGTCTAACACAGTTTGCAGGACAATGGGGGACAGTTGTTGACAAATGAGAGTTTAATGGATGAAAGGGGCCATCAAACATGTAATAAAGGGATGGCAGTTAGGGGAATATAAATGGCCTGAACTTTGTCTCTCTTTTGCTGGGGAAGTTTGATTGGGTTGACTTGCTCATTTCACCTTAGTGAAACCCAGGGTTGAACTTGACTACCAAAGCTACTTCCTTTTGTTCTGGGCTGCATATATTACCTGGGAAGTGTGAGGATCAGGAGCATTTCATTAAAATTCGAGTGTCTGCATTAGTAGTCAGTGGAGGTAGGTTCTGACTGGTAGCCCACGAGACAGATCCAGACAGCAGAGGCATTGTATTTGGCCACACAGCGTTTCAAGAAAACTGGACCAAGATAGAACAATTGTAAGAGTTCACATACAAATTTATATTTTTACCTTTTCTTTTTAATTTGAAAAACTGGACAACTCTAGGAACTGTGTCCCTAGTTCCTGCACAGCAGCGATCGGCTGGGCATGAGTGGTGGCTGCTCTCTGTCCTCATATGCTTCTTACCATCCAGGCTCACTGTGATTTTGAGTTTACCACCCCGATGTAGGGGCCTTGGTGTTCAGGAAGTTAGGGGTCCGCTGTGAGAACATTCGTGGTTTCTCTGTCTGTCTGGTCGTCTTAAACGTGGTCAGACAGCTGTGAAATTAAACAAACAAGCACAGTCCTTGACCAGAGAGCGTTCCCTTCAGGTAGTATTTATCGCCACTCGGAGCATCACCGTGAGACTCACTGCTCGGCAGAGAGAGCTTGCAGGAAGTAGACTGGAGCCCTGGCCGAGCATCTGTGAGGTTGCAAAGGTGTGGTTGGCCACAGAGACTCTTGATTACGTCCTGCAGAGGGAAGTAATTCGCTCTGCCACACACTTAATGCAGAATTATCGGGAAGGAATGTGGCATTTTAAAAATATAGTTTTGTGATCTCTTATCATGCATAATGCTGAATCCTAATAGACTCTTTATTATGAGATGATAATTTTTCTCTCTGAATTAATGCATTAGGAAGCCACTGTACTCCAATCTCATTAATAGTTGACACCGAAATGACTTTACATTTCCTAGTTTTCCCTTCTATGTATCCCATGTCCACACTCGGAATGTGTGAAACCTTTTCTCTTAGAATTATAACCTAAAAAGCCCAAAGCGATGCTGCCTTTTATCACTAAGTCCAGCAAAATACTCCGTGGCCTAGTGTCAGAGACACTGTTTTTCCCGGATCCTGCTCTCGAAGTTAATTTGTAAGTCAGTGGTTTGCACCTGGAGTACATTTCCCCATCTAGACAATGCTAGGTCTGGCTATGGGAGCCCCTCTTCCATCTGTAAGAGGACAAGTAATAGATCTAAGCACACAAGCTTTGGCACAGCAGGCTTCTAGTGCATAGGTCGAGAGCCTCTTTGCGGGGCAGAGTGCTGGGATTTGCCAGGCTCGTGGTAAGTGCTTTTTGACTTGCCTGTTCGGACAGGCAAGAATGGAGTGAGCACAAGGAAGAGGTGGAGTAGACACACTCGCCCTATTGATCTATTTCACTTGGGCCACTGGGTTTTAAAAATATTGCAGCACTGGCTAGCATGTAAAAATTATAAGATTTTATATAATGACATGGATTTCTGGTTTCTTTGGAATAATGGGAAAATCTGGCCACTCTCTGCTCCACGTTAATGCACCATTAGTATCTCTTACAGTTGAGTTGCAGCTGCTGTCCTTTGCCACAGTCCCCACCACTCCTTACTGCTTCCCCCCAAACAACCACCCAGCTTCACTGAGCCTGAATGAGTGTTTCATGAGTATCCAGCTAATAGTCTATTTGAGGTGTCACCCAGGGAGGTGGCAATAGGAGGTGGCAGCAGGCAGATAGAATGGCAAAGGCATCTATCTTTAGACAGACAGGGCATGGTAGGAACGTGCAAGTACAGGCCCCTGTAAAGTACGGGGAGGGGGGTCATTGCGTGGGAGTAAAGAAGGATGCTAAGTGTCACTATACAACTTGAATTATTGTAAAGTGACCTTGTGTATATGTTTGCAGTGGGAATGCCCCGAGGAATAGAATTGTGGGGACTTAGGGTATGCGTATGTGCCAAACTACCACAGATCCCCCAAAGTGGTTGTGTCAGTGGTGTTCTGGGAGTCCCCACAGCTCTACATCCTTGCCAATACTCGTATTGCCCTCAGTTTAAATTTTCATTCTTGAGACAAGTGGGAGGAGTATCTCACTGCAGTTTAAATATGCGTTTGTCTGATTACGAATGGGCATGAGCACCTTCTCCTACGTTCGCTGGCCACCGAGCCGACCTCGTTTTTATCACCTGCCCATTCCAGTCCCTCACTCTTCAGTGTACTGTTTTTCTCTGTGCGTCTGTTCTTCCCTGAGTGTCTGTTGGTCTCCAGTGGAGTCTTTGACTCTTTTTTCTAGTAATCTGAGAAACTCAGCCCTGTTGGGCTCAGGCAGAGGGGACTAAGCAAACCTTAGAGACAAGTGCAAGTGCCATCTTCCCGTGCCTCTTCTTACCCAGGTCAACTACAAGCAAAGCATCGACAAGCTGAAGTACAGCTCTGTGACCGACACCCCTCAGATCGTTCAAGCCAAAGTCAACGCCCAGCAACTGAGCCACGTGAGTGACCTGACCTGCTCAGCTGGACGTGGGTGACTCGTGGGTGCTTTGTGACCTCTGGGTGTCTGGCTCCCCGAGGATTTGGGTTTCATTAGTGATGCCATTTGTCTCATTACAACTAGGAAACACCCCACTTTACTTAAACATTTTATTCTGGCAACTTTCAAATACATTCAAAAGTGAAAAAGAGTAGTGGCATGAATGCCATGTACCCATCACCCAGCTCCACTGCCTGTCAGTCATGGCTGGTCTCGCATTGTCTCTATGCCCATCCATTCTCTCCCCCTCCCATGTTAGTTAATATTTTGAAAAAAAATCCCAGGTAGCATATAATTTAATCTATACATATTTTAGTATGAATCTCTAAGAGATAAAAAAGTTGAATGTATCACACCAAAAAACTAATAGTCATTCTTAACATCACCAATGTTAATTAGCAGTCAACATTTCAGTTGTCTTATAGGTTATAATTTTTTCACAGTTCGTTTGAATCAGAATGCAAATAAGGTCCACACTTTGTGACTGGTTGATATGTCTTTAAGAACAGTCTGAAGTGTCCATCGTTAAGTGTGTGTTTTTTTAAAAATCTCTTCTCTTGCAAATTGTTTGTTGAAGAAACTAGATTACTTATCCTGTAAGATTTCCTACAGTCCGTGAGCTTTGCTGCCTGCATCCCAGTGTGGATTTCACACCCTGCTCTGGCCTCCTGTTGTCCTGTTAAATAGTCGTTGGGCCAATGGCCACAGTTGGGTTCAGGTTTAATTTTGGGGCAAAACTCCTTCTCAGATGGTGCTGTATTTTTCCACTGGGAACCACATAATGTCTGGTTGGCTCTTTCCTTGTGATTTAAAATGGCTTTTTCCCCCAGTGTGTCAGGCATTGGATAATTATTCGTTGAGTATCCATCGTGCAGATAGCAAGGTGTTCTTCAACAGGGAGGCAAGATAAACAACTAAGTCCCAGCCTTTCCAGTGCTTCAAAGGAGAGGCAGCGAGGTAGCCACAGGGAAATCCTTCACAAACTCATCCTTTGAGTTCCTCTGAGTTGTTTTACTTTTCCTTTGGCATCTTCAATCTCTTCATTTAAAACATTCATAAAATTAGAGCTGTCCTTGCACAGTGCTTTTTCCAGAAACTCCTTTTCTGCTGTGAGTCTGAGGGAAAAGTGAAAAAAGATGTTCTCTTCAAAGTTCTTCTCCTGCCCATAGAAACACCTGGCATGTAGCGTGTGGGTTTATTTTCAATCCAATAGGTGAATTACCGTGCCGACTATGAGAAAAACAAGTTGAATTACACACTGCCCCAGGATGCACCCCAGCTGACGAGGGCCAAAACCAACGCCGAGCTCTTTAGTGAGGTAAGCAGGCTGCGGGGGTGGGCGTGGTGGGGGCTGCACACCCAGGGGGGCGTGGTGGTGCCGGGCCCACGGGCCGGGACTGTTCTGCTCCTGACAGGGGTTCATTCGAGGCGCCCACCATGTTACAGTCTCGAATGTCTCTGCCTCATGGCACGTGGTGGTTCCCTGGGATAAACGAGTGATAGCAATTTCATTCTCATCATGTCAGCGTGTGTATGGTATGTGCATGAACACACACATGCCATCATCATCATCATCATCATGATCATCATCATCATGATGTCCTGGTGACTTCTAGCTGGAGCTTTGCTGGGTGGAGAAAGTTTAAGTTTTAAAATCAGTGTTAATCACCACATTGTTCCTGGAGTCACAAATGAGCTCATGGGCTGCGATTAGGCTTCTTATTCTAGATTTCTAGATGGGATTTGTGGTGCAAATGAAGATAAAAAAGGAACTAATGTTTGTTGAATGCTTGTTCTATGCTGGGCACTGAGGTAAGCAATTTAGGTATGGCGTTATTCAATTGTCATAACCCCTAGGAGGGGCTTATTGTAGGCACATGTGGCCTGTGCTTTGGTGTCAGATAGACCTAGGTCAGATATTGGCATGGCTGTTTTTAACCCATGACCCTATGTGAGGTCTTAATGTCTCTGAGCGTCACAGGCCTAATGTGAAGACTTATTGCTGACGAGTGGAAGCCACTTAGGGAAGGGCTGGTGAACAATAGGTGCTATCACCATGGCCATAGCAGTACCAATACCTTCTGTCTCTGCTGCACTTTACTGGCTTAAGATTTGTCTGCATAGACTACATCTAGTTTATTCTCCCATCCACTCCGAGACAGATAATAGGATATTCCTTTTGCACATGATAAGTTAAGGAGTAAAGAGGCGAAGTAATTAACCCAAGGTCACATGATCAGGAAACAGCAGGCGTAGGATGAATGCGAGGGTCTTCTCTTTGTCCCTGTCCATTGCCATTGTGTAGCAAGGCTCAACGGCTCAGGACTCAATCAGCTGTCTTATCATTGCTATGATCGTTTTGATATTAACACCACATTTCTGGTCTGTAGGCAGATGAAGACATGCACTTTGCTGTTGTTTTTTTACTTCAATTTTTGGCAGGACTAGGGGTCGCAGCTCTGAGCTCACCTGTGTCTCTGTTTGTCAGGTGAAGTACAAAGAAGGCTGGGAGAAGTCCAAGGGGAAGGGGTTCGAAATGAAGTTGGATGCCATGTCTCTGCTGGCCGCCAAAGCCTCCGGAGAGCTCGCTAGCAACGTAGGTTTTCTCTCATTAACTCAGAAATGCATCAGAAATGGTTCCCGTAAAATGTCAGCGGTCCCACAGAAAAAAATAATGACTTAACGTGGTAAACATCACAATGCTTTCATCTTCTGGGAGCTAAAGGCTGGGAGGTGTTTTTGTAGAATGGTCCCCCTTGCACTTGTTAAAACTAGAACCCCTGAGATGGAGAAGTTTCTTTCTCCCTCATAGTACACTTTCTTCTCTCTCTCAAGATTAAATACAGAGAAGAATATGAAAAAAGCAAAGGCAAAGTCATGGGAACGACAGACTCCCGGCTTCTTCACTCCCTGCAGGTGGCCAAGATGAGCAGCGAGGTAAATTCCTTTCTTCCCCCACCCTTTGCTCACAGTCGTGTCACTTTCAAGTTTTTCCTGGGCCTCCTTCACCTGGGACTGTTACCTTTTTATGGATTTCCACCTGTGATTTCTTTCCTGGCTTGCTTGAGAAGTTTGTTCCATTTCTTTATTTTGCCAAAGCATATTATGCTTTTAAAATAGTGGAGTAGTGTGTCCCTCTAAGGGAGACCAGCATCGCCTGGGGAAGGTACAAAGGTGTTTGGCCACATTTATTCATTCTGCAGATGTTTAGCAAACAATTATTATGGGCAAGATCCTGTGTGCAAGACACTGGAGCTATAAGAATTAACAGGTTCCTCCCTAAGGAGCTTAATTCCACTGGGAGGGTGAGACAGTAAGTGGCCTGTGTATTGTGGCAATATCCTGGATGACCATATCCTGTGGTCACAAACGCATGTGATATAGTCAAAATATTTAGCAAAGAACTGGGGCATCTAGGCTCCAACCCATCAAAACGATGCCCCTCATAAACCACTGTAAGGAACGGCTGGAGATTAACCATGGGAAATGTCACTTACCCAAATCCTACGGAGAAGGCGAGTTCTGCTAGAAAGGACAGACGTGGTTTCTAATCAGATCTTCCCTGCCAATGCTGAACAGTTAAAACGGACACGTGAGTACCAGGTTTCTGCTTCACAATCGCCTGCTCCAAGCTGTGAGGGCAGCTTCCGCTGCCCTGTGGTGCAGTCAGACATAATTGCCTGGGGAGTCATTCAGGAGCCAGGACTTGAACAGAATAAGAGGGTTGGCATCGGAGTTGCCATTTTGGATGTGCCTGTAGAACAAGTCCTTTGAAGCGCGTAGTTGTGGAGCGTATAGAGACATTGAAAATTTGGCTTCAATTTAGCTAGAGAACAAAATGGTATTTCATATTTGCAGTTGGGGCACCTAGGGCCAAAAAGATGTGGCTTGCCTGAGGTCACATAGTAGTCAGTGGTTAGTGGCGGAGGGGTGGAGAGTTAGGACCTAGAACTCTTACTTACTGGTACCATATTGCTGTTACTGCAGCACCCTACCTTTCCCCACCCCCACACCGTCAACACCATCATCATCAACAGCCTCATCACCACTGGCATCACCACTGTCACCATCATTCCATTCACCAACCTCATCATCACCATTATCAGTATCACCATGATCACCACCATCACCATCACACCATTATCATCACCAATACCGTCATTACCGCCATTGTCGTTGCCATCCTCATGGCTAACGTGTATCAAGCATTTTCTATATGCCAGTCCCTGCACCAAGCAAGCATCACCTACTACTGTGTTTACTTATCACAAGAGTCCCCTGAGTAAAATGAGCCCTTAGAGAGGTCATGTGACTTCCCAGAGATCACACAGCTGGAGGAGGACAGCGGAAGTTTGAATTCAGGCTATGTAGCGCTGGCTCTGGAGCCTATGTTTTTTATTCTACCTTTTGATATCCCCACAGAAACCATGGGTAGAGTGTTTGCCTCCTGGAGTAGCCAGGTAAAATGATTTAGCATTGGAAGGAGGGATTCCTTCCAGAGACAAAGTAGCATGGGACCTTAGCTCCCTGGCATTGCCCTCAGGAAGTGGGTTCCACTTTTCTCACACTCAGGTGCCATTGCCCAGAGTTCCAGTTGCTCCTGAAAAGTGGAGGCTTCTCCCCTGTGTTTTCACATCACTCCTGCAGACACAGGCTTTAAGTAATGGGCCTCGTTTTGGTACATTCAAGGTTGAATACAAGAAAGGCTTTGAAGAGAGTAAGACCCACTTTCACCTGCCCATGGATATGGTAAACATCAGGCATGCTAAGAAGGCGCAAGCTCTGGCCAGTGACCTGGACTACAGGAAAAAACTGCACAAATACACTGTGCTGCCTGAAGATATGAAGACTCAGTGGGCCAAGAAAGCCTATGGGCTCCAGAGCGAGGTGAGCCCTCACTCGTTGACGGTTCTCCTGTGCATCTCTTGCGGTGGGACCCAGTGATCTGAACCTGTGCTCGAGTCCATTCCATAACGAAGAGGACTAGGAAGAACTGCTGGGGATGTTCCAGGCCTAGGGAGGGTGGATGGGGAGGTAGAGGTAGATTCAGCAGAACAGTGGGGTCTAGAGGATGGAGGACAGGGGCTCAGAGCCATGGTGAAGGTCAGGATGAGCAAAGAGGAGTCAAATGTTGAACATGGTAAGTAAACCTTGGAAATTTAGCAGCTTAGAGGTTGGAAGTTAAGGTCCTTGATCAAAAAGTCCGAAAAGCCCACTTTTTGGTTAGGATAGGATGTTTCCTTGCTAAAGCAGAACATTCCCTTCTGGTTACAACGTGGGCCCCATGGCTTCCCTACCAAGGCAGAGTTCTGCCTGATTACAGAAGAGCAAGGAGCAGTTCTAGGAAGACGAGTGCAGGAGTGAGGACTTTCCCAACTCTCCCCTCCACTTCGCCCAGCCTGCACCCATGCATCTCTCAGAGCCTGGCTTTTCTCCTGCAGCTGCAGTACAAAGCTGACCTGGCGTGGATGAAAGGCGTGGGGTGGCTGACTGAGGGCAGTCTCAATTTGGAACAGGCCAAGAAGGCTGGACAGCTGGTCAGCGAGGTAACCTGAGCTGAGGCCCCTGGCTTCCAGTGGTGATCTTTTTCTCTGAGGGCTATTTGGGGCGCGGCTCACAGGAGTCCTTCATTTTGTACCTGTAGCACCCCTGAACTAATCTTCTACACCCTCACACTTTCTGGGGAAAGGTATGTGTAAGAGCCTACCATTTATTTGAAGCAACAGGTGCATCGAAGGAATAGTCCAGAAGGGTGTAACACACAGTCAGTCAGCACGAGGAAGCGTGTGTTTGTGGTGTGGGAGTATGGGATTACTTCCAAGTTAGAGTATGTTACTTGGAGGCCAGCGTTCTCATTATGCCCTCGCCTTAACTTCACCTGCAGACTTAGAGTGAGTCACTCAACCCTTCCTGTCTTCTTTCGCATAAAAATGAGAAGGTTGGACAGGCTACCCGCCCAAGTCCCTGCGGCTCCAAGCCTGCTTCTCTTCGTGCCCTGTAAAGATGGCTTTGGCAGCAGGCCGAGGAGGACTTCTAAAGGGCATCTAATTTGGAAACGTGGCTATTTCAGGATCCTTGTTTGGGATCTCTGAAGAGGATTCTTGTGTTGGGGCCAGGAAGGCTGAGCCGGTATCTCTCTTGCAATAATAGTGAGAGGCACAGCTGCCAGCGTGGACTGATAAGTATGTAGTCTTTGCTGTTATTCAGTGACCACTTTGAGTGTGTTACAGAGATATTGCTCATTTATTGCTCACAACAGCCCTAGGTGAGTGACACTGTTATTATCCTATTAATATCCCATTTTACATATGAGTCAAATGAGACTCAAAGTCCCACTTCCAGGAGGTAGCAGAGCTGGCATCTGTGTCACGTGTTGGATCCAATGCCCCAGCTCTTGACCAATAAGCAATATTGCACCCCCAAAGCACGTTCTGTATTGTATTCTTATTTTCCTACAATATAGTCATCCTTCTCTCTGACAGGCACACTTATGGCTGGAAGGTGTAAATAAGGAAGGTAGAGAGGAGAAAAGAGAATAACCCTTTAGGAGTCCTATTACTTAGCTTCTTTTAGATCAGCTAAAATACAAGGGAGTAACCAAAGCCCCATTTGTCTTGGACAGGGGTACAATAAGTGGCGCCAATCAACCTTAGGAATGAATTCAGCCTGAGGAGTGTTCATTTCTGTCTCACTTCCTGTGCCCACTAATTGTTAGGCTCCTTGCGGGCCATGTAGATAACATCTCCTTCACCTTTTTAATGTCCCTGCTGTGCCCTGTACAACTCAGATTCTTGGCTCCTCAATAAGTACTCTGGCCGACAGGGCAGAGTCTGGGATAAGTGGGAATTTACAGCCATGGAAGGGCAGCGCGACTTCCTTCAATTATGTGGGAAAGTTTTCCACTCATCACGCTGGGAATAGAAAGGAAATCACAAGAGTCTTGGAAATAGTTGCTCTGGAATTTTATTTTCCTAAGGGGGGAGTGATTTGGAGTTTTTAATCTTCCAGTTACTCTTTGAGGTTCGGCTGGTACCTGTAACCCTTTTGCCGACAGCCCTGGAGTTTTGCTGATCTCTGATCTCCCCCCTGCATGAAGCTTTTGCTTCAACACCCCATCCTCAGCAGCCATCTTTCCCGTGCACTTTGGCAACTCCAATGGGAAAGCCAGAAGGAGGACCTAACCTCTGGGAAGGATAAGAAGTGCCCATTGTGGGGTGTGGGGGTCAGAATGAGCACATTTGAAATTTTTCCAGTTACTCTGTGGCTGTGAGATAGGGATACCGTGAGGACAAGACCTCAGGGACCCAGAACATCGAGAAATGGCGAGATTGAATCCACCTCTCTGTGGCTCCTGCTGCTTCCTCTCCTTAGAACAGATGTTTCCTCGATAATCATGATGATGCCATGAGTAATGGTGATGGCTAATGTTGTGAACATGTACTTGGCTCATGGACGGTACCCATAAAAAGCATGGCGCTGAAGCCTCCGCATCCCCCCAGAGTGAGGCAGCTTCTCTTCATTCTGCATTGCCAGCATCAAAGCACAGGTGGCTCAGATGATTAAGCGATGCACCCAAGGTCATGAAGCTGGAAGGCAGTGGAGGTGAAATTTGGACCCCGGCCTCCATGACTATGAAGTCCAAGTTCCTTATACCTCATGCTCCTGGGTCAGATATAGATTTATAAGACAGGCCCATTTCAGGGCACCCAGTGAAATACAGGATTTAAAGTCAAGTCCCCTTTCAATAGTAGGAACTAAAACTATCTCAGCAGAGCAGGCAGTGTTGGGTCTGCATGGTCCTGTTTAAGCTGCAAGACAAGCTGGGCTATTCCCCCAAGGAAATGCTTGGGCCACAGAAAGTTCACACGTGTATGTGTGCGTGTGTGTGACCCTAGTGCTATGGTGTCCCCTTTTCTTTGGAAACAGAAAAACTACAGGCAGAGGGTGGATGAGCTGAAGTTCACCAGTGTGGCCGACAGCTCCCAGATGGAGCACGCCAAGAAGAGCCAGGAGCTGCAGAGCGGGGTGAGTCCTGGGCTGCCCTTTCTCCACCAAGCTGCTGTGTCACGGGCCTGGGAACCTCTGAGGACAACAGCAGTTGCTGCCCAGGCACGATCCAGGAACCAACAAAGTACTGTCCCTTTAAATAGGCTGGACCCGGCTTTCTGCAGGCTCCCAGGCTGTCTTTGGGAACCGGACACCAAGCCTCCCTGCCTCACACACCACGTCTCACGTCTCCGTCTCCGTGGTTGTTGGGGGTAGATGCCAGCGGATTTGATTCCTTTCAGCTTTCATCACTGCCTAGTTCCTTCTTTCCTCTTCTTTCTCCCTCCTTCTATCTCTCGTCAGAGGGTCCTTAATTCTGAAGCCAGTAGAGTTATCTTGGGGGACGATGACATTGGCTTAAGGGTTGTGTGCATCTCGTGCCCATTTGAGCTCAAGTGTGGGAGGCAGAGCGGAGAAACTCCACATATGTTATTTACGCATCGGTGTCCAACGCTTGCTGTGCACTTGCCCTGAGCAGGTACCATGGTTGTTACAGTCTGGTCAGGACCTTCCCAGCTTTCCCTGCTAAAGGCCCAGGTACACCTGCCAGAAAGGATGCACTTAATCCCTGGCTGGCGTAGCTCAGTGGATTGAGCGCGGGCTGCGAACCAAAGTGTCGCAGGTTCGATTCCCAGTCAGGGTACATGCCTGGGTTGCAGGCCATGACCCCCAGCAACCGCACATTGATGTTTCTCTCTCTCCCTCCCTTCCCTCTCTGAAAATAAATAAAATCTTTAAAAAAAAAGGATGCAATTAGCATAAGGAGTCAGCAGAAGGCCCCTGTTTGGAAACTCAAGTTGGGGGTGAGAGGGAGAGAGAAAGAACAAGAGTGGAGATGCTCACTCATGTTGTCTTTTTGGTCGCTGCTCACTTTTTCCAGGTGTCAGAACCTATGAGTGCATTAGTATTGATCATGGGGATGCGGGAGGCAGAGCGTGCTCCCTGGCTTTCCTACTTGGGGAGTCTCCGCTCATTTTGCTCTCTCGTGGGTTACTTTTTGAGGCTGTGGACAGCGTAGGCGAGAACAACTGAGAATTTCTTCTCCAGGGAAAGGCATGAGAACAAAAAAACCTTAGAGGGGTTTCGGGTTGGTTCCCCGGCCACATTCTTCTCTCCACTCCTCCCTGCTGCGTCTCCTTCTCCTATCACCTCTCCTGCCTTAAGTCTCACTTACTGTATCCTGCTGGCCGCTGCCTGGTCTGGGCACTTTTGTAACAGACTTCCCAGGCAAGGCCCAGAAGAGCCAAGCAGACATGAAGATCCGTGAGTGAGGCCACACCATCTATCCACCTGCCACCCGCTCCTGACCCAGCTCTCTCTCTCAACAGGTGACCTACAAGGCGGGACATGAGCAGTCCCTCCACCAGTATGGCATCAGCAAGGACGAGCCTCTCTTCTTACAGGCCCGAGCCAATGCCGCCAATCTCAGCGAGGTACAGTGTGCGGGCCCCGCTTCGCTGGGTGGTCTCCTGGACCACAGACGCAGCCAGCCCTGTTGGCGTGTCATCCCGGATTACAAACATCTGGTCGTTGTAAACAGCTCACCCAGCAGAGCTTGCTCCTGGCCAGGGTTTTATGGGGAGGACAGCCTTGAGCCCCTGGTAGGAGGCAGGGGCAATCTTGGGGTCGGAGGGGAAACAGCCTAGGAGTAGTGTCATTAGGGGAAGCAGTGAGAGCTCAGATATTTGTCCCAAACTGCCTGGTTTGATTCCTGGCTCTGCCACCTACTAGATGTGTGACTTGGGGCAAATTCTTCACTTTCAGTTGTCCAATTGGTTAAATGGAGGTAATTCTTGTCCCTCCCTCACTGGGTCCTCATGAGGCTTCAATAAGCTAAGAGGCAGAATGCCCTCAGAGGACTGTGCGCAGGGTGGCTTTGCTCTTAGACACGGAATACGCATAGCCCCAGCTTTCCCATTTGTGTGTCCTGAGGAGGGGCCTTAGCTCTTCCACTCAGCTCGCAGGTCTTTGGGGTTTTGAACTGATTAATGGGTAGAAGAAGGAATTAGAGGGAGCAATAGAGGCTGAGGAGGAGACTTCCAGAAGAAGGAACTAGAAATCTGGAGGTGGCGGCAGAACAGAACAGGAAACAGGAGAAGTCAGGAACAGACCCAGAGGGACTAGAGGCCGGGTGGGCAGAAGGAGAAGAGAGTGCAGCTGGGGCAGCTGCTGAGCTGGGTGGGTGCGGGGCGTGGACAGAGCTGGAGAACACGGTTCGGACGTGTTTCTGCGTGTTGTACCATGTTATTCCACCTTTGGCATGTCTGAGGCTCCCGTGAAGACTCCCAGTATTTTTCGAGGCTTCCGGAGCCCAATCTCTGCTTCTCTTATTCGAAGCCGTGGGCATCAAGAGGCCTTCGGGCAGGAACGAGAAGGCCTGCCCGGCTGTACTCAGGCTGCAGGCTCTCTGTGGTCTCGGGGGTTCTGGGAAAGGCGTCATGGGCGCCTGCCTGTCTCCTAGAGAGGTCGTTACAGAGAGTAGGGGAGCCCTCCCACATGAGGGTGACCTCTTTTCTCCCAAATCCCCCCAGAAACTGTATAAGAGCAGCTGGGAAAACCAGAAGGCAAAAGGGTTTGAGCTGCGTCTTGACTCCTTGGCCTTCCTGACAGCCAAAGCCAAGAGGGACCTGGCCAGCGAGGTGAGTCGGCATGCAAACAGTGTGTGCGTGACTCCACAGGTCCCGCCATTTACATCGGATGTACATCACCTATATGATATATTGTGTGTATATCATATAACATATGTATTATGCACTTACATTGTATGTGAGAGAGAGAGAGAGAAAGAGAGAGAGAGAGACATCAGCTCTACTAAACAGTGGCTCGGTGATGCAGTTGATTTTCACTCTGACACAAGCTCCTGGTCTTATCAGCGGGTAGCATTTTACAAACCAGCTCCGCTCTGCAGATGTGCTCTGAGAGGCACACGTTTCTACCATGCCCGGCTTGGAGTTCGTGTTCAGTAAATGTGACAGACTGATGCTGCTGTTGTGGTTGGCAGAGGTGAGGGTACAGCCCAAGTGTCCTGATGGCCACGGCAATGACAAGGTTAAAAATAGTGCGCTGGTATCCTGTTACACTTTTTAAGGCATTTCCATGTTCAGTCTTTCTCCCGATCCTCATTGCCCTTGGCCTAGTGCCTGCTCCCTTCGGCCCCCCATACTCCTAAATGTTTGGGTGGCCCTGTTGTTTTTTAATTTGAGCTCCCTTCTCAAACAGCTGTTGTATTTGGATATTATGTGTCTTTTTTTACTTCATGACTACTTTTTATTTATAATGTCCTCCCTAATACCGAAAAGGATTTTATAAAGTGATTTTCAGGAAAGCAACAGGTCACTTTAAAGTAAATCCAGGAAGAGTGATGGCAAATATATAGACAAAGGTGGAATGTCACCAGGAAATTGGGAGAAGACTGTTCTATAGCTGAGTAGTCTGTGGCTCTGAGCTTCCTGGCAGCTGAGGTGAAAAGGGAATGATGAGCAGTAATATTTCATTTCATTGTCTGATGAAAGGTTGTTCAAAGGAGGCAGAGTTTTTAGGGTACTAGTACTGTTAAGATCCTATGGTATGGCTGTGTTTTAACTTTCGTGCCTATGGCTTGAAACGCCACAATTTTTTTAGGAAATTCTGGTCTACCCCGGCTCTCTTCCTCTCACCTAGGTGAAGTACAAGGAGGACTATGAGAGGTCCAGAGGGAAGCTCATCGGGGCAAAGGATGCCCAGGGTGATTCGCAGATGAGCCACTCACTGCAAATGTCCAAGCTGCAGAGCGAACTGGAGTACAAAAAGGGATTCGAGGACTCCAAGTCTCAGTGCCACGTCTCCCTGGACATGGTCCACCTTGTGCACGCCCGCAAGGCCCAGCATTTGGCCACCGACATAGGCTACAAGACGGCATCGCATCACTTTACAGCTTTGCCCACGGACATGAAGGTGGAGTGGGCCAAGAAGGCTTACAGTTTGCAGAGTGATGTAAGCTCCGTGTATGTGTGTGTGTGTGTGTGTGTGTGTGTGTGTGCGCGCGGCACGTGCGAGCACTACTGTTGGTGCAAGGGTTTCCTAGATCCTTCAACACGACAGTTTATACTTACGGGATACCTGTTGCTGGGTCCCGAGGTGGGAACATTTTAGCTTCCTCGTGTTTATCTCTTATTCAAATTATGCCCATTATAAATTCTATATGACTAAACGGATAATTATAAAGCTGCTTTTTTCCCCTTGGAGTTCTGTTCTGCATATGTTTGCCATATTTCGTTTTTATTGTCAGGGGAAAATGAATTTGTGACCTTCTTAACCGTGGCTTCCCGTAGGAGTCCGTCTCTGACGCTCATTCCAGCCTCAGTAGTCCCTGTTTTTAGAATGATCAGCGCACAAATCAACAGCCCTCTCCCCTTTTCCTTATGTTACCTGCCGGGTTCTATTTTCTTTTGTCTTCGGTTGACTCGGGTACAAGAAGGTGGGTGGACTGAAAAGGTAGGTCAGCAGCTGCCAGGTGGACACCCAGAGTACCATGTCGTCACCCTTGCAGGCAGAGCTGTTTCAGGACGGATAGGGGATATGTTTGTTGTAGAGACGTGTCCATTTAACGGCTTTCCAGCAAAACGACTCCCTCAATGGCAAGTAAAGAAATGAGAAACCCACCCCCACCTTCCCGCAGCACCAAGGTGAGGTGCGAGGCAGGTGTTGGCTGCGTGGAAAGCTTCGGATGTCTTCTGAAATTCCCTCAAATAGCTCCCCACCTGGCTTCTGTTGTGAATTCTCATTTTCTTCTCCCCTGCATGTCATTTTAAACAAGAAACCGGGAAAAGCAGACACCGAGGACGCTCCTTTTTCCGAGGTAGACACGAGTCCCTAATGAGGGACAAGGTTGATTCAGCCCCCGCCCCCCTTCGCCCCCAGTAGCGTTGGGCGGGGCCTGAAGTCGCCATCCAACGGACCAGCTCCAATTAAAGGGGAAATTAATTTACCTTTTGGAGCCTTACCTGTGACAGTGCAGGAAAGTTTAAGACAAAAGCGGCATCTCATTTGACTCAGCTGCCACCAAGGCTGCATCAGGAGCTGTTAATAGCCCTTTCAATGTCTGCACACCAACAATGGCCTGCCTTTTCTTTTTCTTTTTTCTTTTTTTTTTTTTCCTTTCTCCTTTGTCAGAACCAATACAGGGCAGATGTGAAGTGGATGAAAGGCGCAGGCTGGGTCGCCACCGGGTCATTAAATGTGGAGCAGGCGAAGAAGGCAGGAGAACTCATTAGCGAGGTGAGATTTCCTGACAGCGTGCGGCAGGCCTGGCTGCATTAGGCGTGTGGCATTTCTGTATAAAATTAAAATAATTTCCACTCAAAAGGCAAAGAAAAAGGCAAAGCTACATGAAAGACCTCAACCCCCAGACTGGGGCTGGTAATTAGAGAGAAATCACATACCAAACACACCCCAGTAGGGGCCTGTGGAGCCCCAGCAAAAACAAAGTGAGTGACAAATGATATTATGAATAATAATGACAATCAAACGGGAGCTCAATTGCTACCCACTAACTTACCTTTTTAATGAAGCAACACGGGAGAGATGATAAAAAGACACATTTATTGCTCCCAGAATGCCCCTTTGTGATTTTTTTGCACATTTTCTCCCTTTCTTTCAGACACAGTGTAAACAGTTTTTGAATTTGCATACGGTGTCAAACACGTGACATGGTTCTCTCTTGTTGGGGGGGGGGGTTGCTTCCACTTAAACCTCACTCTGGTCTCCTTGGAACCACCCTACCTGGACCTGAGGGCGCTCTGGCTCTATGAAAAGGGGTGTTCCCTCACATCTTAGGACAGTCTCATTGAGCAGGTCAGGGCTTATCTGTCTCTGCACTATGGACCAAAGATGGACCTTTCGATCATCTTTGTTGTGGGGGCCTTGTAGGACGTTTGGCAGCATCCCTGGCCTCTACTTACCAGATGCCAGTAGCACCTACTGCCCAGTTGTGACAACTGAAAATACTTCCAGACATTGCCGAAAAGTGGAGACCCACTTGCCTGGACACGCCGGGCAGCCGTCCTTGGCTCACGCTCACGGAGAGCCCGCACTCCCTCAAACCACCCGGGTCCACCCCTGTTCACGTGTGTCTGGACGGGGACTTGCTCAGAAGGCCAGTGAGCGTGTGTTCAGTTGTTTTCAGAGTAGCCCGGTCCTCCTGGACTTTTCAGGGTGGGGGCTATATGGCCGTAGCCCCGGGAAGCTTCGGCGTTGGCAGTGAGCTGCCTGGGACCTTGTTTGGTCTCAGGAGGAGGCTGCATGTGTCATTAAAACAGAAAGACACCTATGATGGATTTGCAAACACACTTACTCAGCATTGCTGTTGGACAGCTGGAGAGCGTTCTAGTTACCCGACCCATCACAGAGCTGATTTCAAAAGTGGGCTCACTCCGATCGCCCTAATTTTCAGGGACATTAGTCAGCATTCAAGGCCCAGAATGCCCTGGTGCTCAGTCTCGTTAAGGAAAGGCCACGTTAGGAAGATGCATGTGGGAAACTTACAGGAACAAACGGGGGGCATCAGGGGCCCAAGCTCTCAACATGGGCCCCACTCACAAAAAGACACAAAGAGTAAAGGCCATTGCACAGCTAATTAAACTTCAAGATGACGCCTTCATGCATTGACATCTGGCAGCCAAGGGGTCTTTCTGGAACTATTTATCTTACAGTGGCCTTAATTTCCCACCTCGTTTTGCCAACTTCCTCAACACATTTGTGTGCCTTCTATCCTTCATACAGGCCCTCAAACTTCAGTAAGACAAGACATCTTTTAGCAGCTTGACCCAACCACCTCATCTCACGCAATTCGCCCTGCTTCCAGTTTAGCGTCAAACTGGGCTGACCTCTTAATTTTCTGACGGAATGTGAGGCTCTATCGAAAGAGCCACAAACACACACACTCACCTCTCCTTCAAAGCAGCTGACAGCAACCCTTTTGTAAAGGACCAGATAGTAAATATTTTTGCCTTTCTGGGCCACGCGGTTTCTGCCACAACTACTCAACTCTGCCACTGTAGCGTGAAAACAGCCATAGACAGTCCACGGATGACTGAGCGTGGCTGTGTTCCAATCAGACTTTGGGCAGAGTTGACCTTCTTATTTACACAAACAGGTGACGCATACTGAGCTGTGTCTTTTTAAGACAAGCCGGTATGCAGATGTCCAACTTGATAAATGAGGAAGTGTTTATAAAATAATTGTGTTGAGAAAAGGCAGACTTCATAATTCCACAAAGATGGGCACCAGTCTAGCCTCCTGGTAATGTACTCTGAAAACCAAACAGAAATTAACTTAGGCATGATTTTTAGAATCGGCATTGGGTTTGCAGGTCTCTCCCAGGACTGAAGTTTTTGTGATTTGTTGTTGTTGTCTTAGTGTCTTTCAAACGGTGTGACGACGCCTGTCACTGATGTCAGCCTTTTCTTATTGTGGTAACAGTTCAGAGAGTTACTGTGTGTGTTAACTGAACTGGGTTCAACAGTGATTAGCTTGCGATCAGTAACTGATACATGCGAGAGTTTTCACTGTGATCACCTCTGCCGAGTCCTTTGTGGGAAGAAAACAGAAAACTCCTGTTGATAAACGTAGCGATGAATGTTCTTTCTTGCTTGGGAGACCCACACTAAGATATGTAAACAACTGTGAGACAGCATCTGAAGCCTCGTTAAAAAAAAATCCTTTCCTAAGTGTGTATCCCACAGTATTTTACTGGCATAACCTAATTTTGAGATGTTTTCTTTGCACCAGGTAGAAATACTTTAATGTTAATTGACACGAGGTTATTCTTAAATGGAAACAAATATTAACCTGAAGTCACCGAGGATATAAAGATGGAGGAAGCCGAATAATAATTATGTTCACAAATTCGCTCTAATCTCGAGCAACCTATGATTTTTCTCTTTCAAATGGCATGAAAGAGCAGCACAAAATTCACAGCTTTGATCTTTTCCTGCTCAACAGAAGAAGTACCGTCAGCATCCAGATGCTTTGAAGTTTACCAGTATTAAAGACACGCCGGAGATGGTCCAGGCCAGAATTAGTTACACCCAAGCAGTGGATGTAAGCGATAATGTCTATACATTATGACTGTAAGAGTGGGCGCTTCTTTCAACGCCGCGATTGAAGCCGAGGGGTTCTTGGCTTGCTCCTTCTGTTGTTCTAAGGATGAAGGAGCTTCTTGTCCTTTGCTGAGGCTCGCCGTGGCGGGGTGCTTCCTCATTAGGATGCAGATGCCAACTGGGGCTCCGCCACCCCACAGCCCTGTGCCCTCATTTCTTCCCATTTGCATGTCTCGCCGGTTTCTCGGTGGTGGGGCTTTCCTCTGCCCCCCACCCCCGCTCCTTTTTTATTTTAAAGCATTGTTTTCAGAACTGGAACTTTGGGGTGAAATTCTCAGTGACCGTAAAATGAAAGCCACGCTCAGGGCTCCTTGGGACCCAAGGGCAGGAATTCTTCCTCTTGGAATTTCCCCGAGGCTTTGAAAATGATTTGGGTCTGATGTCCGTGCGTTGGACGAAACTTTCAAGCCATTTTCCATATTCTCAGTTTAACGTGAACCAAGATCTGGCCTTTTGTTCCCTCGGCGAAGGGTTCATTGGAGTCTCATCTGAATGATGGGTTCCTAAGAAGCACGAATCGGCCCTGTTTGGCTGATTCTACTGAGAGAGGCCCAGAGACCTCTGCGCAGGGCAGAGACACCTTATGCATATCCCCCAGCCTTTCAACTTGCCACAAGGAGGATTTACAAACCCTGGAGGGAGGGGGTTCAAAATTCTCTCCCTTGTTTCCCAACTGAGCACATTACTTGGGCCGTGCCTTATTCGCCAGGCATTCTGAAATGGCCCGAGCACCTGTCAGAATGTTTTCCGGGATGATTTACAAACTTCTGGGGTTAGGAATTGAGCATACCTTGATGATCAGCCCATCAGAACCAAACTGAACTCTGAGAAACGAGGACTTTTGTACAAAGGAACCCGATTCACGCTCCTTCCTTACCCTAACCAACTCTAGGGGGCACTGCTGTGATACATAGAACCTTGGACACAGCGAATGAGATTTGGGATGGAAAAAAAAAAAAAGCCCCGTTTAGAAGAAACTTTCTCTGGTGGCTGATGCCGACTCCCTGTGCCACTGCTCAGTGCTAGAACATCGTACGCCCAGATCAGCATTCTGGGTGAACAGCGCCCCGGCCCCACTCAGGAGACAGCTACTGGCATGAGACTCCTGGAGATGGGAGAGGGGATGAGGACTGAAGTCAGTCCAGGGGAAACCTCCCCTGTGGGAGCGCCATCGTCTCTCACGCCTCCTGAACTTTCGTGCCCTCTCCTAGCTTACAGTTAATAACAAAGTTACCGATGTTAACTGGGACCTCGGCCCTCACTGGCCGCCCCTCTCTGCGGGTGTGCTGCAGGCGGGGCGTTAACCCAGGGGAACGTTTCAGCCTGTCAGGCTCTGAGCGGGGATGTAGAACTTGGGAGAGAATGAGACACCTGTCCCCGTGCCCGCTGTGAAATCTCAATGGAGGCGGGGCGCCCCTGATCCTGTCTCTGTGGGGAGGGGGCCGCTGCAGCACCCTTGTCTCTTGGAGTTCAGCTTGGCTGATGCCTGCTTGGGAGAGGCTTCTGGGTTTAATGCAAAACCTCTCTCCCTCCACCCACAGAGGTTATACAAGGAACAAGGAGAAAACATAAAGCACCACTACACGCAGACGGCTGACCTCCCTGAAGTCCTGCTGGCCAAGCTGAATGCCATGAATATCAGCGAGGTGAGGCGGGTGGGGGGCGAGGCTTGTAGGTGCGAGACCCCAGGGGACCTGTGCAGATGCACGGCATCCTGTGCCCAGAAGGGCCCTGCTTGGTGTGATGCTCTGCTGTCACCGTCTTGGAATGTGTGATGTTTTTGAACAAGGGGGCTGCATTTTCATTTGCACGGGGCCCTGCAAACTGTGGAGCTGGTCCTGCAGGAGAGTCAAGGTCATTTACCAGGAGGAGACTAGGAAACATGCCTTAGTGCAAAGGGCATCGGTACTGTGGGACTGGTACGCGGGCATCAGGATGCAGTGAGTCTATCCAGGGGCCGTGGCAAGGAGGTAATGGGGGCCTTCATCTCCATAGTCTCTCTTGCCCCCCTTTGCTCTTCTTGGATAGAGGCAGCTGAGTTCTCTTTATCCTGCATAAAGGGCCATGCACATACAGCCCCCTGCCTCCTTCTTGCAGTCGACCTGCTGCTCAGAGAAATCTGGGTCTCTCCAGCTCCAGAGCTCTTGCCTTTAACCCCTACCCTCCACCCATGGCTCCCCCTCCAAGGGTGGGCAGGAGGCAGGATCCAGCTCTTTGGTTGCTTTTGCGAAGCCCCAGTGATCTCTGACTCCCAAATGGGAGAAAAACCCACAGCCAACCAGGTTCCCGTTTGGGTGACGGGAGTGTGGGAAGCCACCGGGCGGCGCGCCGTCGGTGTGAGTGCGCATCTTCCCCGCAGACCCGGTACAAGGAGTCCTGGAGCAAACTTCGAGACGGGGGATACAGGCTGAGACTGGATGCCCTCCCGTTCCAGGCAGCGAAGGCATCTGGTGAAATCGTCAGCGACGTGAGCATCCAACTCCCGCCCACCCCGCGCCAGTGTTTAATCCTAACCGATTTTTGTGCCTTCTGTCCCTGACCCCCGCCTTTTTTTTTTTTTTTTTCCTTTTTGCCTGTGGTTAACCTCCTCTCCTCTCCCAACTGACTGTGTTAGGGCTCTCAGGTAACAACCAGGGAGAAAGAAGCTATAACAAAAACTGCCCTTGCTGGGGTACAAAGCCACGTGCTTTGTAAACACGGACCCTGGGCAGATGAAATGCACCCTCCGCCAAGTGGCTTCCTAAAGCGAGTCCACGTGGAGAGACTGCTAACGAGGCACCCACCTTCCTCCGGCGCGGGCTGCCCAAGCCCTCCCTCGGCCTGCCATTCCGTGCCCCGGCCCTTCAGTCATTGGGAGTCTTGCATATGAAAGAACAGGCCTTTTGATGACTCCCACGCGTTTCTTTCAACTCACCCAGTGACTGTCAAAAGAACAAAACATGTTCGCCCAATACCCACCTCTTCCATTCCGTGTCCCGTGTCCCCGAGCTGTTCCTCTCTCCTGTTCTCTTTCCCTTTAGTACAAATACAAAGAGGCATTTGAGAGAATGAAAGGGCAGATGCTCGGCTCCCGGAGCTTGGAAGATGATATCAGCCTTGCGCATGCAGTGCACGCCAGCTCGCTGCAGAGCGAGGTAAGTGGGAGCACGTGCCCCAGAGCCGCCCCCGCCCCCCACCACGCACAGCCCACTGATGCCCACCGTGCTCCTGGTCGTGGTCGCTGGCTCTGCCCCACTGCCTCCGTGGCATGGCCAGGTCCATTGGCCCCTCTGGATGTCAGCTTCTCCCTCCATCAGGGGAGTGGTCGGGCTAGCTGACCTCTTGCTCCCTCCGAGGCTGGGCGTTCTATGATTTTGGCCGATGGCCGCACAAAGGGACCTGGGGTCTGGATTGGGACTGCAGAGGTTTTTTGGTTGGTTTACAGAGTGAACTAATGGCAAGCCTTTAAACACAGAGATTTTATGGGAAAGTTTAAGACTTCTGGCCAGAAGTTGGACCTGGAGTTTTCAAAGCTACGGCTGACCTCGATCACAGGGAGCTGCACGCGAAGGCACCTGTGCCCTCCTGGCCGTGCAGCCACCCCCTCCTCCCCCAGTTTCTTCTTCACTCAGTTTGGCTGCCTCTCTGGCTCCTGGAGGCCTCTCAGATCGCAACCCTTGATTTCACCCCACTGAGTGCTCACACGTGTGTGTGTGTGTGTGTGTGCACTCTGTCCCCTTGCACATACATGTGTGTGTTGGCTAATGGCAGTGATAAAATCTAATATGTGACAACATGTGACAGAGGGCCAAACACTTTTACATGCAATAGCTCATTTAACCGTCATACTGTCTCTAGGGACTTCATCTATTTGCTCTCCCTGGGCTTACTGATAAGGAGACCTAGACTCGGAGTGGCTCCGCCCCTGCCTAAGATCAGCAAGAAAGGGGTAGAGCCAGCCCACATCTCATGGTCTTCCCGCCCCTTCAAGCATTCTCTGCCTCGGTGTCCCCTTTTCTAACATTGTTTCCCCCTTTCCATCCTGGGATGCTGGCCTAAGGGCGTGGGGTGGATGGGACTTGCCCTTGACTTTACAGTAGGGCTGAGGGGAGGGTTCATGGAGGTGGGACTCTCGGGTTAGGCAGGAGTGGCCAGAGCTTCTGGAAGTCCCTGGGAAGGATAGAAGAGGAATAGATGGTGATTTTGTGTCTGACTCCCAAGAAGCCTGGAGTGAGCTTCACAGACCTGCAGACAGCTTCTCCTGGAACTGTAGCGGAGTGTGTGGTCCACAAACGCCCACCCCCTTCTCCCTCAGGATATCTGTTGGGCCCTTGGGAATGCCCACCTGTCAGAACCAGTTTTCCAAGCACCCACCTACCGCACCTGGCTCCCAGGTTTCTAGGAAAGCTTTGAAGAAGGTCTTCATGACCTAGCTTGAGAGGAAACTTCCTGGTGTCTAGAACCTGACCTTGAGAAGGTGATGGGAAGGAACTCTGGTGGGAGGACTCAGGCTAGCCACGCGTCCTCTTGCTCTGGAAAGTGGAGAGAGCCACTCTTGAGCAAGGAAATCATTGACATTTTATCTGCCCCTCGAACATCTGTATCTTCCCCAACTGGGGGGACCGTGGGTCTTTGTCATCCAGAGGAGTGACCTCCAGGAGCTGGGGGCAGTGAGCGTTAGGACCTGGGGGTGAGTCCTGTCCGGAAAGAAAGGATCCTGGCCCTGCCCAGAACACCCCCCCGGGGTGGCCGGGGACGGTGACATGGCAGTTGCTGTCCCTGATACTCCTGAGGCGAATGGAGGCTTTGAAGTAGCTGCCGGTGATCTGTCCGTGTCTCCAGGTGAATTACAAGAAAGGCCTGGAGCACTCAAAGGCGCAGTTCCATCTGCCACTGGACATGGTGACCCTGGTGCATGCCAGGAAGGCTCAGAGCCTGGCCAGCGACCAGGACTACAGACGCCCGCTGCCCCAGCACACTTCCTTGGCGGAAGACCTGAGGCTCAGCTGTGCCAAGAAGGCTCACCGGTTGCAGAGCGAGGTAGGGAGAGCTGGCGTCCGTCCCAGGGCCCTTTCCAGTCCGACTTGACCACGAGGCAGTAAGTGACCTGCCAGCTCCCCTTGGCTCAGTGGCTGCGTGGGGATGGGGGTGCTCCAGAGAAGAGGAGTCTGAAACCGGGGGTTGCTTGTGAAACCCCACCCCAGTGTTCCCGTTTAGCACTGTGTAAACACAACTACATGATCCAAAACCAGCAATCATGTCGTGAGTACCTCTGCCGAATTCTAAGCATTGTGCTTTCATGTCCTGTCTCATTTAAGGCTCAAAATGACCATCCTCCTATGGTCTTTGTCCCCATTTTACAGAGGGAGAAATAGTGAGGCTCTAAGGAGTTAAATGGCTTACCCAAGATCACCGGGCTCTAAGTGAGAAGGGGGTCCGGAGTCTGGTTGTGCCTTCCCAGCGTGCACCTCAGTTTGCTGAAGCAGGCAGGCCCAGGAGGTGGGGGTGGGGTGTGGGGAGGCACTGAGGATTTCCCTCGCTCCCAAAGAAATGCAGGACGTCTCACCCCAACAGGCAGTGGCAGCCTCGCTTCCCAGCCCGCTGGTTTTTCAAACCAACCCTGCATCCTGGTTTGGCAGCGCCCGCGAGCCGAGCGGCACCCAGATCTGGGTGCCTGTCGTGGGCTTAGACCTCGTGCCCGTGCTCAGTGTTTACTGAGCGACATGAACTGTCAGGAACAGCTGTAGGGACGGGCAGCTGCCAGGCTCTGCTCAAGGTGGGGAGGGCCCTGTCACTCGAGCAGAGCCCTCGATCGCCCCACGTCCCCTCGTGATGGTGATTTGAAGGCAGAGTGCCTGCCCAGGGGCACCACGGTGGCTGGAGGGGAGTGAACTTGGGGCGCCTCTAAACTGTCAACCCAGATCAGTCAGGTACCCATACGCGCCCCCACCCACGCAGACCGAGACAGGCCTTCGCCAAGGGATAATGGATTCATTTTTTCTTCCCTAACCCACGATTCCTTAGTGCCACCCTCTGCTTCTGGGCTTTGTTTTAGAAGACCTAGTAAACCACTGCCACCTTTGCCCCGAGACAACGGACTTTCTAACCACAGCGCACTGCAGCGTTTAGTTTTCGATAGGCCACATTCAAATAAAACTCTGCCCGGCGCCTCTCTAACAGCTGGAGGCGAGGGACGGCCGAGTTTTCTTCTGATGCACGTCTTTGGCCCTAATGAGCCTCTTTACTGAGTGTGTTCGCTGAGTACAAGACGTCTTGGGGGGCGTCTTCTGGCTTCTCTCTGCCTCCGCGTCCTGTGAGCTTGGCTTTCCGACTCCCGCTGTTGCTCCCTGTAGAATGTGTACCGGTCGGACCTGAACTTCATGCGAGGCGTAGCCTGCGTCATTCCAGGCACGTTGGAGATTGAAGGGAGAAAAAGAGCATCTGAACTCATCAGTGAGGTAACCGGGGCTGGAGGGGGTGAGGGGCGTCAAGGACGTTTCCATAGCAAAGGTGGTTGTTGCAACCATCGATTTGTTTTTTTTTGCTGTGCAAGTGAGTTACCTGTAACACTGTTTTAACACTGGTGCCTGGCTGGTACCCTCGTGCCTGGCCTCTCTTCTCACTGGATTCTCTCTTCAGATCCAATGGCATTTAAGACAGCTTTGCAGATATCAAGTCAGTTCCTCTATTAACATATAAGAATTATTCACTGACCCATAAGATATACTTTCCTTGTTGTCCTTTTGGAGACCGGCCCTGTGGTACAGTGTAAAGAGGGTAGGCTTTGGAGACCAACTGATGGAGAGTGAAATTCTAGGCCAGCGCCCATTTGCTATGTGACTTCAAGCCAGTCACCTGCCCTCTCTGGGCCTCAGCTTTTTCATCAGTCAAATGGGAATAGTCACGCCTCTTCTGCTTAGTTTTTTTGTGAGGGTGAGTACTAATTTAAGTACTGTGCTTCTCTGGCTGCTGTATATGAAATAGTGGCCTTAAGCTTGGTAATAATTTCTTAGTAAAAGTACAGGAGTCTGGCGTTCTAAGCTCTTTGAGTCCTGAGGAGCCTTGCTCACCCTCGAGAGGGCTCTAGGACTTCCATTCCTGGTCGATCAAGGACAGGAGGGCATAATGGAAGGACCTGGAAGTTGTGGTGGTCAGTGGCCAGGCCCGGTGCACCTCAATTATTAGGAGCTCTGGACAAGCGGAATCCACCAAAGTTTAGATTTAACTTTGTGCTTTGCTTTTCCAATGAAATCTCTAAACCGAGTGGTTTCTAAACCTTGTGGCACATTCAAATCCTCTGGGGAACTTTAAAAACATCCAGAACCTTGGGCCCACTGACGATTTCCTGACCCCTGGTCTCCAGGGGTGGGTGCAGGTCTCTCTATGTATGTACACAGAGTTTAAGCTGTACAGGTGTTTCTCATACGCTCCCGAAGCCGAGGAGCCCTGGATCTGTCGCAAGCAAAGACAACTGCAATTGCAAACTTGCATTTCAATAGCCACGTTCACACTCACAGCTAAGGACTAGCTCTCCCTTTCCCGCCGTTCAGCATCGGAGTCTGTCGTGTGCCCCTCCCTGAGTCTTCATCCCGTTGAGTTCTGAGGGCATGGGAGCAGGTGAGGGACTAGAGTCCAGGGACAGGCTAACCGCTTTTGCAAAAAGGAGGCTTTGCGATAGTGTTTCAAGAGCTGGTCCTTCTGCCGGTTTTATATCTTACCGAGACTTCTTCTTCTGTCTTGCGTGTGAATGCAGAGTAAATACCGTCAGAACCCCCAGTCCTTCAAGTACACGTCTGTGACAGACACGCCCAGCCTCCTTCACGCAAAACTCAGCAACCAGATCACGAACGAGGTAAACTCTCCTCCTGAGGGCTTTGCAGTGAATGGGCTTTAAAAAAAACCTGCTCGATTGTGAGAAGTATGTGAGTGGGTGTGGGCTCGGGGAGGTGGTGGAAAGCCTGTGTGCTGGCAGGGAGGTTTGGGAGACGGGGGTGTCTTTGTGTGGAGCCTGAATATTGCCCAGAAGGAGAGAAGGCTCAGGTGGAAAGCTGGCTAAGGCTGGTGTCTTCCTCCCAAGGGCAATCACAGAGCAGCGAGCAGCCTCTGCATCCCCTGGGGACTTGTTAGAAATGTTGAACCTCAGGCCCCACCCCGGACCCATGGGAACGCACATTAGCATTTGAGAAGTACTGGCTTACCGTTCTGTATTGGCTAACAACTTCTCTATTGTCATTCTGACGATCACTACAGGGAGGGTTTGTGGTTCGCCAAGGACGGTTCTAGACGATATTGTTGGTCAGGCTTCTCCAATTTCTATCCCGTCTTCTCAGTCATCCATTAGTCGATTGACTATCCCTATCAGAGAGTGATGCAGAGGGAGGAATCTCATTCCCTAAAATCATCTGTCCAGGTCTACTTCTTCTTAGTGGCCCTCTGACAAGTTTGAAATGGAAAGCGAGCTTGACAGAGGATTCAATGCTGCATCCTCTGTAGTTTTCAAGATTCTCCCTCGGGCTCGAAGTTTTAGAAGTCAGTTGAGATTTGGCCGTGGAGACTGTTAGTTCCCATGCTCACCCCAAGTCACAAAGTAAGAAACAGCAGCTTGGACTAAGAACATCCTAAGGGCTTGTGTACAGATGTTGTCCGGTTTAAATCCCCAGTGAACCTTCCTTGCTTGGTTTGTGAGCTGGGCGTTGTGGGGTGACAAAGCCCCTTAGGCAGGGCTCTGGGCCCAGAGGACTCAGCGGCCACGGTCCCATTTCTAACCCCGTGAATAAATGTTTTTGCACCGGCCGAGGCCACTGGGGGCAGTACCGTGTGATTTCACCCCCGGGATGGGGGTTGGGGGATCCAGTCCTTTAGTGAGGAATGCAGGCTAGGGTTGGGGAACCCCCCTTTCAACACCTAATGCTCCCAGGTCTTGTGCTGTCCGTACGCTGAGTCCTCGAGGAAGGTGTCTGCAAGGGGAAGACCCTCGCTCGTGTTCCCAAATGTGCTTTTCTTTCCTCAGACTGTTACTGAGCCAAGTCCAGGGGAGGAAAAAATACCTTTTTCTTTACCCATCCTGGGTTCTGGGCTAGAGCCTGGTAGCAAAAAACAGATTAACAAGAGAAAAACCTAAACGTTTATTTCATCTGAGCTTCATGTGAGAGGGCAGCCTCCGCAAGGAAACGAAGCCCTGAAGAAATGGTTAAACCTGAGCGCTTTTTGCTGGGGCTGACGACCGGGACAAGGGTGGAAGCTAGGTGCAGGAAGGTTGGGGGGGACTGGGTGCGGTCTCTTTGCTGAGGCCGCCTTTCTGGTCCTGTGTCCCTGCATCATCAGAGAGAAGGATGCTTCCCCTGTCCTCGGGTACAGGGGGACACCCCTCACTGGAGGGTCTATGACAGGCTTCAGGGGGACAGTCAGGGGGACAGTCAGGGGGGTCCTTCTAGCACCTGCGTTTCTCATGTTCCTTCAGCTCAAACTAGTCCACATGCAAGGAGCCGTGTTTTGGGGTAACACGCCCTGAACCTCATCAAAAGGAACGTGCAGTTTCTTACACATTCCTTCCATGTCACCTAGTGTGACTCACGGAAGACTGTCTTCACTGAAAGAAACACCTTCCCCCAGACCGAAGGTGTACTCCCCTGGACACACAGAATGGCCTTTAGCGGATGTGTTTCCCCAACTGCTGACGAGGGAGTGGCCTCTGGCCCTGCAGAAATGCCCAGCACTTATCTTGCTTTTCTCCTCCCTTTCTTTTTTTTTTTTTCCTTTCTGTTTTGCTCAGCGCCTCTATAAAGCAGCCGGGGAGGACGCGAGACACCAGTACACGATGACTCTGGGTCTGCCCGAGTTTGTCCGAGCGAAGACAAACGCAGCCAATCTGAGTGACGTAAGTGAGCCTGTCTTCTCGCTGACGTTCGAGCACGCTCCAAAGCCCCGCATGTCTGCGGTGGGATCTCATCATGACCCTTCCAGCGTCCCCAGGAACTTTAAAAAACAAATGTGTCTCGTAGAGGCTCGTGTTAAATATACCTCCTCACAAATGTCTGGCGCCCGTAACAGAGCCTGCTACCGTGGGTGTGCTAATGAGATTTTCTTTGCCAAATAGAAAGCTTTGGCTTGTCAGAGATCGATTCTGGGACACTGTACTACACAATGAGAGGGGTAGCCTTTGTTCGTGGATTCATGTAATTTTTTAAAAAGAAAATCTACATGTGTTTCTATGGCAGGCAAAATACAAGGAATCCTGGCATAATCTCCGTGCTCAAGGCTACAGGCTGACAACAGACGCGCTCCCGTTCCAGGCCGCCCGGGTCTCTGGAGAGATAGCCAGCGATGTGAGTGGAATGATACGGCCTTCCCTCTTGCCTAGTCTCTGTTCACTTCATGTAAAACAATGTCTGGGGCTGATTTTCCCGAATTAAAGCAAATCTATCACCGTGCGAGACAGGATGTCACCTGTAGAATATATTAGTTCTAAATGAGATTCTTGGACGGAAGGGAGGGGAGGGAAGCTCTTGTTCGTCAGAAGCTTAATTCGGGCAAAGGTATCCGGCAGGAAGGAGATGACAATTTGTTTCGAATTGCAATGTCTGGGCAACCGTTGCCTCCCACCCCGTCCCCCTCCCCCCACCCCCCAACGTGGGAAGGGCCTGCTTGCTACCTCCACCCAGAACTGGGAAGAAAACTCACAACAGACATCGTCACGCAGCCCCAGCACATCTGCTCCTGCCTCTCTGTAGTTTCCCACGTTGGCTGCGTTCAGCCATTCCGCCGATAGCGTCCGTAGCTTTGGGACGTGAAGGTGACTTTCTCCTTCCTGTGAACAAATCACAGAACACGTGGACTTCAAATGAATAGGTCCTGTCTTTCGGGTTCAATGTTTTGCCAAGTGGGAATGGACCTAGCACACGTTTCTTTTTACCCTTTTTGATGGATTCCTCTTGGCCGCGCAGGACTCGAATGGGGCAAGAGGCCCCTGCGCTGGCTCTGAGGGTCTGGTTGTAATTAGGAAGGAAGGAGGGAGGGATGCTTTTTGATTGTCCATCCCTCGGGGAGGAAGCATGCTCTCAGGCCAACCTCACTGTGGTTTCTCTTGCAATCGTCACCTCCCGGCATAAGAACGGGTGATCTTTCTGGGTTCTGCAATGAAAACACGCAGACGGGATTCCAGCTGACCGGCTGGCCCTCCCTTGCAGTTTCTCTACAGACATGACTTTGTGAAGGAGAGAGGGAAGCTGATTGGGCCCCGAAGCGTCAGCGACGACCCCCGGCTCCAGCACTGCCGGCGGATGGGCCAGCTGCAGAGCGAGCATCAGTACCGGAGGGAGGCAGCCGGCAGCCGAGCCCAGTACCACCTGCCCATGGACATGGTGCACCTGGTCCACGCCAGGAAGGCCCAGGCCCTGGCCAGCGACTGTGACTACAGGACACATTGCCACGAGTTCACGGCGCTGCCTGAGGACCTGAAGATGGCCTGGGCCAAGAAAGCTCATGCCCTGCAGAGTGAGGTAGGGGGGCTTTGGGGGATCCCACACCAGCCCCTGACCTTGCTCCCACCAAACCTAGACATGATTTATAATCGCTGCGTCTTCCTTAGTCTTTCAGACACACCCTACCCCCAACAACAACTTGCTCAGTCTGCGTGATCTAGGTGGGAATTATCCAATCCGTCATTCAACTAGTATTTATTGAGCACCTACTGTGTACCATGCACTGTTCTAGGTGCTGGGAATACAGCAGTCAACAATGAGCAAAAAGAGCCCCCAAATCCTGTGCTCTGGGAGCTTCCACTATGTGGGGGTGAGACAAAAGTGACAAGTAAACGATGGAGTGTGCGGGATGGTGACTCCTGCAGCGGAGACGGACAAAGCGGGGAAGTGGGGTAGGAGGGTGTGAATGTGTGTGCGTGTACCTTGCACACCCGCAATCGAATATGGGCTACTCATGGGAAAGGTGACCTTTGAGCCAAGAGTAACGGAGACGCAGGAAGGGATGGAGCACTCAGCAGACAGAAGAGCACATTCAAGGTCAAGGCCCAGAGCAGCAGCAGCCTCAGCACATTTGAGGCCAGAGCGAGGCCCACGGGTGAGTGAGGAGGGCATTGCAGGGGATGCATCTGAGACAGAAGAGGCACTCGGTCATTTATGGTGGGACTGATGGCGACGGTTGGAAAGTCACTGTCCCCGCGCTGACACTGACTGACTGCTCGCCATCACCATCACCCTCACTGCTGTGCTGTGAGGTAGGGACTGTCCTTACTCCTGTTTTAAAGATGAGGTCACGCGGAAGGCGTTGAGGCGAGACTGGCTCCAGAACCCACGCTTTTCACCATCCTGTCATTGAGGGGGAGTCACGCCTCCTACAGCTCAGAGGCAGACACTGAAGCCCAGAAGAGCAGGTCCCCGCTACGAGGACCCCAGCAGCAGGCTGGTGGGGGCACCCGGCCTGCCCAGGGCTGCAGTGCAAGGTTCTGGAGTCAGCTCCCGCGGGGTCCATCTGGCGCCCCTGCAGGCCTCAGGTCCCCCGCCGGAACACGGCAGTGACGGTGCTGTGGTTGTTGTGGGCACCTTCGGGCCTCCGGGCCCTGCGGCATGCCCGGGAGGAGAGTGCTGTCGTTTCAGGGTGTGACCCGTGGGACTGTGGTCACGTTAACCCTCATCGTCCACATTGGGTTGGGCAAGTCTTTGTCGTGGGGGCCCACATGTGGCCCGTGGAGGCCCATCCTGGCCTCTGCCCAATAGTCCTCCCTCTCCCCAAGTGGGATGATCAAAAATGTCTCCAAATATTGCCCAATGTACTTACTATACCTGGGGAACAAAGCTGCACCTCATTGCCTGTCCCATTCTCAGGGGAGAGCTGGTCCATACGAAGCACGCAGCAGGGCGCCTGGTCCATAGAAACACAGCAATAAGTGTTGGCTGTTTTGGTGGCATTCTCGATGCCAGGCCCCCCAATGCTGGTTGCCCTCAGGCAGGGACTGTTCTTAGTTTGGCTACAGCACAGGCTGGGTGTGCCAAACACGTCATCAGTGCTTGATTATGATCCAGTAATTGAGCGAATATGATCTAGTTATAATCACACTTTCCTGGAATAACTGCAGGGTAGCGCCATTCACCATCGAGTGGAGTGTGGAGCAGGGGAGTTCGTCAGGTGCCCACGGGGCACGCAGCTACTGGAGCACAGCCCAAGGGCCTTCCACGTGCTAGAAGGGCCCCCTTGTGGTCCCTAAGAATAGCTCCTGGTGGCACTGGGGTGCTCTGGTCAATGGCTCCTTCTCGGGGGAGGGGGGGATAAAACAGACTCCTGAGGAAGACACGGAGGCCACCAGGGAGAGGTGGGGGGGACCGAGCGGATCTGAAGGTGTGCACCGGAAGCCCAGCGTTGTCACTGACTGGCTGTGTGTCCTTGAGCAGTCCCTTCGCCTCCTCGGCCTCCGGCTCTCCCCCAGAAACGCAGAGGCTTTGCACTTGGGCGGTAGCCTGGGCTTTCAGGCTGCAGCGGTCGAGTTGTTTAAAATGGCAGCATCAACATAATGTCAGGTTTTCATTTTACTAAAGAAGAAACAAGCTACCATTTCTGTCACTGTTAGTTATGAAAAGAAAGGTTATTTTAACACTAAAAAGGTAGGAGAAACAGTCTGAAATGAAGAGTCATCCCGAGACGTGGACATTGGTAATCTTAGGCTGACATTTTATGAAACAGGGTGTGCATTAAAATCTGAGAATTTATGGCCTAATTTTTAAATCACCCGTTATGCTTTGTGCATGGTGTTTTAAAGTTCAGGTGCGCTAATTCGGGGTCTGGATTTTAAGATGCTGTGGGCAG
Source organism: Phyllostomus hastatus (assembly GCF_019186645.2). NCBI lineage: Eukaryota > Metazoa > Chordata > Mammalia > Chiroptera > Phyllostomidae > Phyllostomus > Phyllostomus hastatus. The sequence continues at coordinate 22,985,523 of NW_025334004.1, read as the reverse complement.
CGGACTCCACAGTGTATGGAACACTTACTCTGGGCCAGGCATTTGTTCAAATACTTTGTACCGACTCTCTCATGTAATACCTAGGTAGGTACTAGTATTATTTTCATTTTTAAAGTTGCAGCAACTAAGGCACCTGTAATCTTCAGTAACTCACCCAAGGTCAAAAACTGGCAGGGAAATGACTTGCTCAAGACCATTCTTGGAATAAGAGACAAAGGTGGCGGGGGGGGGGCACTTGTCTCCTGACTCCGGGTTCAGTGCTCTTTGGCTCCCCCAGGTGGCTGGATTAGGAAACCCAGATGCTCTAGCTCCTCAGGGTTCTCTTAAGGGCTCCCGGTGTGGCATGCCCACAGGACAGCAGCTGGTGGCTCTTCTGAGACTCTGAACAACCTCCTGAACACCAAAATTGCCCTGTAGATGGAAATAAGAACCCCTCCGGTGCAGGATGGTGTGTGAACAGAACAAGATTAGTCTAAAGCCATATACACCTTATGCAAGGCAGTAATTATCATGATTCTTATTAACATGATAAATATACCCTCCCCCTGGCCACCTCCTGGGTGCAGTGGTTAATGCGCCCTTGTTAGAAACCAGGGACCGAAATACACAGCTTGTGCATTTGCAACACAGTGCTCCAAAATGGGGGTGCCGGGATCCCCTAGGTGTGGGTCTGCAGGTGGCTTCCAGGCTTTCCTGTGTGTGAGGAAAAATCTCAACGCTGGCCCTTGGGGGTGCCAGATTCAGCGGGGCAGCTCGAGCAGGCCTCCTGTGATCTTAGAATCCCTTCTCCGAAACCATCTCTGGGTAGCTGCTCCTCCTCGACTCCCCTCCTCCCTCCCCCTCTTTCATCGTGAAGTCTGGGGCCGGCGTGTTGTTTTCAGGGTCTGCGCGAGCAGTCAAAGCTGGGCTGGGAGCTGAAATATTAATAGACCATCCATTTGTGATAGAGTCTGGGGCGCAGTCAGATCTTTGGGGAACCCGCATCTTGCTTTCTGACTTACCTGCGATTGTACTGCTCAGCTCAACAAAAGGCGAGTTGAAAGAGCGCTCCTACTTCATCTCGCTTATGAAAGGAGCAAGGCCCGGCTGTGAAGAGGCCCTGTAGGATTATTCTCCCTAACTTAGAAATTTATCCAATTTTCTCTGTTCTTTATCAGAGTGGAAGGCAAAAGCTTTGCCGGTGTAGACTGAAAGATCGCCGTCTAAAAAGCAATCTCACTGACATGGGGTTTTGAAACCTGCTCCCGGACCCGAGTGATGTCTCCGGCACCAGTTGGAGAGCAGAGTCGAATTTGCACGGGGGCCTTAACCAGCAGACAGTAGATCAGAAACGGGCCCTCTTTGAGGCCAGCTGAGAGGAGCGCCGTGAACCCTGAAATGAAAGAGAACTAAAAAGGCGGAAAGGCTGATTTCTGGAGTGATATTTGGCGTTACAGCAGAGCTTATATCTAAATGAGAGAAATGCTGTCAACTTCGTTCAGATCCAAAATTTGGATTTCCTTAGAGAGTCTTTTTCCATCCTTAAAAATGCCTGATTTTCATAAAGAGGAGAAGACAAGCCGGCGTGCAACCATCTCATCGTAGGGCAATGCCGGGCAGATCCAGGAACAGTAGAAAAACGTTAGGTTTTAGGAGACCCCTAAACAGATACAATGTCTTCAAGCAGCACTTCCCCGCCCCGCCCCCCCCAGGAATGGTGCTATAGTTTTAGTCATCTGAGCCCTTAAACTGAAAAAGCAGAAAAGGAAAAAGCTTAGCTTGTTTTTGCAATATGAGCAAGCCATGAATACCAGGAGTAAACTGAGACACAGAAAGATTAAAGTGGCATACACATTATCAGCCTCTAAGTTTGTTCCCGTTTCTAGTGGCCTGCTGTCATTGCTCCCTCCAGTCCCTGCAAAACTACCACAAGGAAAAATAATCTAGCGTATGGAGTGGCTTTTGCCCCTGGATGCTCTCAGAGTAGCTGTTACGACCTTCAGCCATCGCAAAGAGAAACTGAGTCACATGTCGATAAAGTGATTTGGTCCAGGTCACAGTGGGTTTGATCCAGAGCTCAAAGCGCTTTTATGAACTGCAGTGTAAAGGGTTTCGGTCTAGGCAGTGGGTCAATCGTGTGGCTGCAAAGTGAGCCAGAATCACGGGGGCCGGTGCTTGGGCTGGAGTGCGTCCCGGCTCTTTCTTGGAGTGGGCATTCACGTTGGTTTTCACCTTCTGCTTCCAGCCCTGCCGGTTCGCTCTGGCTGTGTCTTAGTAGGATCCGCTGTTTAATTCCTGGCAGAGAGCACAAATTCAAACAACTTGATTTAAGGACACGCAGGACGCACTCTGAATGAAGATGCTGGAAAAGATGGAGCGTTTTGACACAGGCCCCAACAGGCTTAGCCACTCCCCCGATGAAAGCCGATGCCTTTCTCTCCGTAGGTGCGCTACAAGTCAGACCTGATGGGCATGAAGGGCACGGGATGGCTGGCGCTGAGCTCCCCGCAGATAGAGAGTGCAAAGAAGGCTGGAGAGCTCATCAGCGAGGTACCGGCGACCTGACTCTCCCCTGACGGCAGCCTCGCCTTAATTCCCTTCTGAAGAGGGAACCCGCTTATAGGATGGAGGTCCTGAGAGGGCCCCTTGGCCAAGTGGACCCCCGGTGTTCTTCCAGGGCCATTTGCAACCAAAGCCAAAAATGGGACAAGCTTTGTCTCCAGGTGGATTCTTTCCTGGGGAGTTATAGACACGTTCCACAGTGGGCAGTGAGGGATGGACGATGGGTGAGAAGGTTCCCCATCGATACGTGGTGGCAGCTGTGACCTGGGCCAGCCCACGGTGTTCATGGGGCAGGGCACAGAGTTGGCCACCCACCTGCTGAGTTTTCTCCGAGCGTCTGGTATCCGGGGGCTCTTTGATGGCAGACGGTGTTAAAAGTTGCACAGGGCTAGTTCCATTAACTGAGCTCCACCGTTCGGATGGCAGGGGATTCTCGCCCTGGGGTCCCCTTCTGGGTGACACTGCCTTCTCCAGCTTCTTAATGACAGGACTCTCTTGGATAGGGTCCCCGCAGGACCACATGGATGCTGAATGCTGCCCTTTACCGAATTCCTTGTGATGGGCTCTGGTATTTTGAAGCGTCCTTATTTGGGGAGTGTAGAAACCTGTAAAATGTTCCTTGTCACAGAGGCAGCTGGGTCTCTTCTGGGTTCTTGTTACGTGCACGCCAAGAAGACAGACTCATTTTCCTATAATGTCATTGGCATATTCGGGACTGAGTAGGTGGGGTGAAGCTGCATCCAGAAGAATGCGCGACATTCGATTGTTATTTGCCTTCCTCTTACAGACCAAATACCGCAAAAAACCAGACAGCATCAGGTTCACCCCGGTGGTGGACTCCCCGGACCTGCTTCATGCCAAGAACAGCTACATGCACTGCAGCGAGGTAGGTGTGCTCTCTTCACGCGTCCCCGGCGCACCGTAGTGGGTAGCGAACCTCAGGGGTCAGTGCTGAACAACACGGGCTCCCGATAGAACGGATGTGAGGGGCAGCCTTCTGTCAACTACCTGGATGGTCTTGGACCAGTTAACAGAATCTCTTCTAACCTCAGTCGCTTTATTAGAAAGGAGGGTAAAGACGGCAACCATTTCGTAAGAGGAAGTGAATTAATAAATAAAAGTACACGAAGCTTTTAACAGGTATCTGGAACATAGTAGGTCTTCAATAAATGTCCCTTATTGTGGTTGGATTCATAATCATAACAATAATTATACTAAGTATGATCGATGACCCCTTCTCAGGTACTAGATCAGATATCCCTTAATTGTTGATAGATGGTGATGGGGTTATAAGCGTAACATAACCCGGTTAGCAAAGAAAAGAACAGCTATATTAAAAGCTCCTTTGTGCCTTACTCTCTGTATGAGTTAGCCCCATTTCCTCTCTCCTATATTTATTTCAAAGCATAGGAAGCTAAATATTGTTTCTCTGAAATCGTCAAAGATTTTGACTCGGTACACACGTGGCGGGGTTGTGCTGTCCTCGCACAGAATCCAGATGCTCTGCCGTTCACGCTGTCACGGCCCAGATGAAATCTGGGAAAGAATCAGAATATTACATACCAAGTTTCCCTCTCTGCAAATAGATGAGGCTCCCCTGCTTCTTAAAATTGTTTGCCATTCTTACACCACCGCGCTAAAAATAGCAGCTGAGATAAAGAGCGAGTCTTGAAATTAGTGTCTCGCTCTTTAGACATAGTGTTTCCAGATAACTATGAAAACTTTAATTTTCTGAATACATGTTGAAGTATTTTTGCAACAAAAAGACCAATAGCTACTGGGTCTACTTACTAATGTTAAATAACAAAGGCACCGGGGCATCGGATTATTAGTAGAGTGCATGAATGCCGCTCAGCTGCAAAGACTCTCCGGAGCACCCCCAACCCCGGTACGGTTTGTAAAGCACACAGGTGCTGCCGGCCGGGACATGGGTTGGTGGCCCGTTTGGAGCAGATCTTAATGCATATTTTAAGTAGGGTCTTTAAAGCAGCCACCTCACCTGGCCCTGATCACATGGGCCCCCCCATCACCAGGTCGTTTCTGAGGGATCCTCTGCACGTGTAGGCTGAGCTCCATGCCCGCCGAGGGCATGTGAGTGGGCGGGGCAGGAGAGGAGACCCACCCGCTCCTCACCTGCGTGTTCAGCACGAGTAGTTCTACACTGACCTGTCTTACCTGCAGCGCCTATACAGGTCGGGAGACGCGGAATCCCTGCACAGATACACCCTGATCCCCGACCACCCCGACTTCACCAGAGCCCGCCTCAACGCCCTGCACCTGAGTGACGTGAGTGAGCTGGCCATTCACGGGGGAAGGCTGGTGCCTCTTTCTGTCCAACTGTTTGTGCCCAAACCGGGCTTTATTTGTTAAAAACAAAGGTCCTGGGAAGGAGGACTTGGGACAGAAAGAGCACTGGACTGAGAGTGGGACACACTGCCTGTGTGACTTGGCGTCACGTTCCCTGACGGGCCTCAGTTTCCTCAACGGTAAAATGGGGAGGAGGCTGAGCTGTTGATGCCTGTGGCCCCTCCCAGCCCTCATGTTCTGGTTCTGGACCTGGGGGCCAAGGCCTCCGTCGTGTGCTGGGTTTCAGCCAGGTAGCCTGGCCCAGGCAGGTGTAGACACCGGCTGCGTGTGTTTCCTGGACACCCCTCCTCCGCCACGCAGAGGGTGGCGGTGGTGGGGAAACAGCGTCTCACCCTGCCGTTCAGAAAATGCTGCCCTCGTGCCCGATGGGTCCAAACAGAACTCGCTCCTTTGTGTGCGGGGCTGTGGCCTCCAACACTCGGGGCCCCGTGGCTGTGCGCCGTCTGCGTGCATAGCCAAGATGCTGTTTCCTGAGCCGGGCTTGCTGTTAGCAGGGGTTGGAGGCCCCTGACTGTAATAGAATAGGCGGCCGCTCGGCCGGCACAGCTATGATCCTGGGATAACAGGTAGCGAGGCGGCACAATCAAAAGATGCTGTCAGATCAGAATAACACAGGCTGAGAGTGTCGGCCTGGGGCTGCACCGGGCCTCCCAGAGCCGGCCATTCTTCCCTCCCTGGCCTGGCCATTGTGTCCTGGGGCTCCATGCAGACGAGCAGCTGCTGCCGTTCACCCCAGAGGCGGCTGCTTTGCAGGGGTTGCCAAGAGGCGCCTTCTAGTTAGCGTGTATATTAGTTTGTTGCATTTGTAAAGCCCTGTGGGATCCCACGCAGTGAATGCAATGGTGCTTTGTAAATATGAGTTATTATGACCATTTGAGGCTTTTGAGGGATGCGCGAGGGATAATTTTAGAACGGCGGCTCTGGTGGGCTGACCTCCATCTGGGGAAGCGGGACCTCCCCCTCAGCAGAGCTCGAACAAAAAACATCCGTCTCATTAATGCTTCAAGGATGGGGAGGCCAGGCCTCCGCCTGGGGAGCTCTGGGAGGCCCATGCAGCCCGGGAAACTGGGATGAGACTGCCGGTCCGTGTGGGGCCCAGCTTAAGGAGGACAGCCGCCTCGGGCTGGAGACAGCAGCGTCTGTCCCCTCACAAGGGACGCCAGCCAGTCTGCAGAGCCCCGGAGCTGAAATTAGCCACCGGGGCACGCGGACATGGAGAACTCATGCACCTCTCTTGAAAGCGCACTTCTTCGGGGGCGTGTAGAATCCGCACAATTGGATCAAGTGCTCTGAGCGGAGGATGTGGAGGGAAAGTGACCTTCCTGGGCAAAGAAAGCCATTGAGATGTGTAAGGCAGCCGAAATAACTAAAAATCAAATGACTCTAATGTGTGAGGACGAGGACAAAACTGTGCCCACTGTGATAAAGAAGAGGAACGCCCAGGGTTCCAAATCAAAGAGCCTACGGAATCTAAAGACTCCCAGTGGCAAGGCAAAAACCTCCACAGAATAAAAAACTCAGGGAGAAGCGATGACCACCAGGCACAGAGCGCGGAGGGCAAAGTGACCTGGAGAAAGGGAGCCGGTGCCTCGGGGGGAACCCTGGTCTGGGTCGTGCTCTCGAGGTGACCCTCAGTCACAGAGACTCAGAAGCTGGGGTGCACTGGACACTGACGTGGGGTCACGTTGGAGACCGACACTGTGAAGTTTGCTGTCATTGCCTCCCCCGGGTCTGGTGTGGACCAGGGTCTCGTTGGGGAGGTGCTGGCTGTCCCCTCTCCGGGAAACGATGAGTGTTTTGACTCTGTTTGCTACTCTGAAATTTGTGGGACCCCCAGACAGGAAGCCCTGTGCTAAAGAGGATGGCAGGTCTGTTGGTTTCTGAATGCCCCTTCCCTTTTCTATGGCTCCCAGCCCCGTCTGCTAAAACTCAACAGTGACCCAGGAAATCTCATCATTTGTGCCCTGTTGGAGATCCTCCAATTAGGTGATTACCCCGGTGATTCTCAGTGACCCTTGATCACAGTAGGCAGTTGGCTCCTGGTTTGTGGTGTTAGATCTTGGAGTTGGAGGCTAAGATGCAGGAGAAGGTGGACAGCAGGACACGGAAATGATGAGATCCATCACGCTTGGCCCAGCCCTTGGTGGTCCCCTCTCATTCCAGGCCCCGTTGAGGGTGGGGGAGGTTTGTATCTCTTTATCTGCCACTGCTCCTTTGCTCAATCCTCCCTGCCCCCGCCCCCGCCAACCCAATCCCCTGCAGAGCAGAGCCCCAACCTTGACCTCAATTTCCAAGTGACAAAAGCGAGGTTCCGAAGGGCGCCCGGACATGCCACATGCCGTGGCTCAGAGAATGAGCGAGCAGCCGGCGCACGCTGGGGCTGTCACCGTATCAGACGCTGGTGATGTGCCCCTCCTGCCGGCTCCCTTCTCTGGGGCTGAACAAAGGGCAGATCCTCCACTGGGGTCTCCGGGTGATGCCTTTCACACAGCCGTTCCCTTATGTTGAAAAAAAAAAAAAAACTAGCTACATGGAGGCATGAGAGATTTTGATGCCTCCGTTGGTGATGTGGGTCTACCTGAGGACTAAGGGGATATGACTCCAGACTCCCAGTGGGTGTGTGAGAACAACTTGAAAGAGGAAGATGTGAAATCCATGGGTTGGGAACTCGGTCAGGTTCTTGGCAATCAGTTTAATTCAGGTGAAGGCTCTTTTCTTACTCAGTGCGGGCACCGAGGGTGCAGGTGGGATGCAGCATGCTTCCTGGTGATGGGGGGACATGGCATCAAAGGCAGCTAAGGGGCCCTAGGAGGTCAGTGGAGCTAATGGACACATGGGTACCAGGTCCCAAGGAATAGCCCTTTCAGCATGTGGGAAGAAACTGAGCCCTTGAACTTCCATTTCTGGCGTCTACAAGTTGTAACCCTGAAGCCCTGAAAGTGAATGCCAGCACAGCAGGGAGGTGGGCAGGGGCTTCTGATACCAACAGGGGCTTCTGGCCAATGGGCCAGACCCACAGACCCCGTGACCCACAAGAGCAGGGCCTGGAGCTCAGGTTGCGCTTAGACCTGAAGCCCTTGGTGGCCAGCCGCGCCAGTCCCAGAGCTGGGGAGGGCCCAGGATGGGTGGGGGGCCATGGGCTCTGCCATTCTGGGCACCCACAAGGCAAGGGTTTGTGTTTAGAAACTGTGCCGCTGAGAACCAATGACACAGCAGACACAGAGTTACTCTCTGCTTACTTTCTCTTTGTTTTCCTTGTCTAGAAAGTCTACAGAAACTCTTGGGAACAGACCCGGGCTGGTGGCTACGACTTCCGGTTGGATGCCATCCCGTTCCAGACTGCCCGGGCATCCAGGGAGATCGCCAGTGATGTAAGACCTACCCCCCCCCCCCCATCACCTGTAGGTTTTATCCTGGTTTCCCTGGTTCTGTTGAAAGGCAAACCATTAGGAACCAAAACCGAAGGAGTATTTCAAAGGGATGAAAAAATAGGCTTTGTTTTCTAGAAGTCAGTTAACACGTGATGGATTTGTTGATCGGTGGGAAAGGGCCTTCTCTTAGCCGATGTACAGTGTGATGGGGTGAAAGACACTGGGCTTTTCCCCTTGACTGACGTGAGTTCAGATCCTGGCTCAGTCACTTAGGAATTGGCTCCGTGGTCTTGGGCGAGTTGCTTAGATTCTCTGAACTCAGATTTCTACACCTGGGAAACAGGATTAACACTTGTCTCCTAGGATGGGCGTGGGATGGAAACAGGATGGTTTAGAGGGTCATGCACAGAACTGACATTCAAACCATGGCACCTGTTACCATGGATGACAAAGGCCTCCTGACTTATTGCTGGTCCACAAGGAGACACACACAGAAGTCAAGAGCAAGCATTTAGAAAGATTTTGAGCAATTAGACATGTGACACCCATACTTGTGACCTGTGGACGCCTCTCACCGAGCAGGGGGGAGGCCAGCTAGGGTGTTTTCAAATGCATGTGGTACCACTTACACAGTAGCTGCACACGGTAGGACTGCATATTGGGCTTTGATGGACTGGGTATTAAAAAGCCAACCAGAATGAGTGTGGTCCTTCACCGTAGATGGTTTGAGGAGCACTGGGCTGGGTCCCTGAAAGCTGGAAAGAACCAGAGGAAGAGCAGCTGCCGAGAGAATGGGTGTATGTCTCTTCCCGCTGGACTACGAATTACAGCAGCAGTAATACCAGGAGCCACCACTCAGTGCCAGACATGACACTGATCCCCCATGTCATGGAATCTGCTCCATGTCCCTTGGGGTGTAGGTCATTCTCCTGTTTTATCACATGGGGAAACTGAGGCTCAGACAGACCCAGTAACTGGCCCAAACCACACAGCTGGGAGGTAGCAGAGGGAGATGCAGATGGCAGGTCTACCTGAATCCAAAGCGGTGCCCTTCACCCGCTGTAGACTTCCTGCTGAGAGTCCTGCAGGGGAGGGGTGGGCACCCAGACCCCTCTCTGCTCTTCTGACCTGCAGTTCCGGTACAAAGAGGCCTTCCTGCGGGACCGGGGCCTGCAGATTGGGTACCGCAGCATCCGTGACGACCCCAGGATGAGGCACGTCCTCAGCGTCGGCAGGCTCCAGAGTGACAACGAGTACAAGAAGGACTTTGCTAAGACTCGGTCTCAGTTCCACAGCCGCCCGGACCAGCCCGGCTTCCTCCAGGCCAAGAGGAGCCAGCAGCTGGCCAGCGACGTGTGCTACAGGCAGCCCCTGCCCCAGCCCACCTGCGACCCGGAGCAGCTGGGCCTGAGGCACGCACAGAAGGCCCACCAGCTGCAGAGTGATGTGAGCTGCCCCCTCCTGCCTGGCCAATGCATTTCCTTTGGTGCCTCTTCCGGGGAGATGGCTTTGACCTCGTGCTCATGTTGCCTCTGGGAGGAGCCAGGCTGAGACAGAGCCCAGGGCACCTCATATGTTAGTTCCCAAAGAAGTAGTAACAACTACTGCTGTTTATCCTGTCCTTACTGTGGCCCAGGCTGTGGTGCCAAATTCTTTCCAAGCGTTGTGCCATCTGGCCCTCACAACGACCCCGTTATTGCCCCATTTCACAGATGAGGAAGCTGAGGCTCAGAGAACTTACATAACTTAGTCGAGATCCCACGGCCAGTAAGTGGCAGACCTGGGACAGGAACCCCCTTTGGTCCGATGTGAGAGCCCAAGCTCTTGGTTGCTATGCCAGTTTCCAAGGGGTCTTGGCAGCTACCCAGCCCAGCCCTGGCACTTTTCTCTCTGGGACGAAACTGAAGCCCGGAGGAGGGAAGTGACTTCTGTAAGGCCCCAGAGCATGTTAAGGTGGGAGCTCGGACTTGAACCAGGTCTCCGCATCCACCGCCCCCATTGCCACTCCCATCCCGTGAAGGGAAAGATGCCGGGGGAAGTGACAGGCTGGCCAGGCCCACAGCGCACTGGGTCGGGCCTCAGTCAACAACTCAGGCTCCCTCTCATGGCCGCCTTTAAGCCTCTCTGCGCTGTGGCCAAACCACCCTCAAACCTGATGACCTAGTCCTCTTCCTTCCCCCTTTGTTTTCCCCAAGGTCAAGTACAAATCAGACTTGAACCTGACCAGAGGTATTGGCTGGACCCCTCCTGGCTCCTACAAAGTGGAAATGGCTCGCCGGGCTGCAGAACTGGCCAATGCGAGGGCCCGGGGCCTCCAGGGGGCTTACGTAAGTAGCGAGGTGCAAACCCGCTCTGGTCCGCGAAACCACGGGGAAAGGCAAGCTTGCTGTCTCTCTTCAAACTTCATGTTTGGCCAAAGGCCAGCTGGCTCTAAAGAAGTGTGCAATGCATCTTGAGCAAGGTGCGCAATTTCACGGGTCTGAGATGACCAGGAGGCTGACGCCTGGGTTAAATGTCCTGCAGGGTTTTCTCTGAAGTCACAGCCATTAGTTTGGCGGAGACGAACCTGCCAGGGCTACATCAATCCTGGGCCACGGCAGCCCAGGCTGGGCCGCCTGCTTGCTCATTACATTCACAGAAAGGGTCAGGGACTTGCTGGCTACAACAGTCTGGGTTTTGAACCCGACTTTGTTCAGAAGAAAGACACCACATCTAAAGGAGAGATTGGCTTTGCTTCTTGCTCATTCTTGCCTTGAGGATCCTTTTTCTAGAAGAGGGTGGTGGAGGGGAGAAGGGAGGGGTGGGTGAACGTTTTAAATGCTCCCGGGGTATCTTAGACAGCTTATCCTGTGGGAGCAGGTGGGAAGCTGCATTCTGACTGAAGGAGGTGTGTTTGATTTCTGCAGAGAGGGGCAGAGGTTACGGAGGCTGGAGACAATCAGAGGGGGGACGTGAACCCAGACGCCACCGAGATCCTGCACGTCAAGAGGAGGAAGGCACCGCTGCTGTGAGCAGGCAGTGTCCACCCAGGAGTCTCAGGGGAGATGCTGTGGAGGACACGTGCACGCCAGAGATGTGCTCAGGTGGCTCCAGCTTGGGCGAGCTGGGAACGCACCAGCCCGTGCTCTGATCTGCCTTTATTGCAATAACAACTCTGTGAAAGCAAGCACGAATGCTGTATTTCTGGGTCCCTTCTCTAACACCTGGAAGTGGGGGGCTGGGTCTCTTGTGGACCTCGAGTGTCCGGGGTGAGGAATAAAGATGCCGAGGTGACTCCGACCAATGCTGAGCGTTCTGAAACCCCGCATTTACAAAGGTCCGCGGTGGAGGCAGTCAGTGAACGCTGGTTTTCTAGAAGGTGCCGTTATGTGAAAGGAAGCAAACAGTTCTTATTTTGAATTGATTCTGCCAGTTCTCGGGTGACTGGGAGGGAGCCCGACGGAATGGTGGAGGTGTTGGTCCCGGACGCCCCAGGCCGGCGGCAGCTCTCTCTGCTTCGAGTGTGGACCCCTCGCGGGGGGCATCCTGGGGGCCCCACTGAGGGGTGTTCGCTGCTGCCCACGAGGCCTTGCCTCGTCCGAGGCTCCGGAGACACCTTAGAAACTGCGCTCCCTTCGGATGGTGGTTTTGATCCAATCCAGGAATTTGGTGACGAGGGTGTAGACCCCTGGCTTCTTCCCACATTCATTGCCCCAGCTCACTATCCCATAGACGTAGTAGGTCCCGTTCCTCTCACAGGTCAGAGGGCCTCCAGAGTCACCCTAAGGGAAGAAGAGCAGCTTTGAGAGTCAGAATCCACTAGGAGACACGCCACCTCCCAGGAGGGCATGCCGGTGGGTGATGGGCTGCGCTGCTCTGGAAAGCCGTGACAAGGCTCTTCCTAGGACCCACGAGACTCAAGGCTTCGAAGGGAGAGAAATAAATACCAGCACAGGCCCCTGAGTCAGCAAGGGCTTGGCGGAGGGGCCCCAAGGCTGGGGCCACAGTGCCACGGCCACACCCTTACATCCAGGCTCAGTCATGACTATTGGCAACTCGGGTATCACGACTGGGAGTCTCAGGGGCCCTTGACTTATTCCAGCGGAGACCTGGGGGCCGGTGCCCAGTTTGGGTAGAGCCCTACCAGGACCCAAGGTCACACACAGGGTGGGGCGGGCAGGGCTCAGAACCAGCATGGCTTAGATATTCACAGTGGCTTACAGGGTTAGATCTCCTGGAGTCCAAAAAATCAGGCCTACCACCTGCCAGCCAGCTGGGCCTGTTTCTCACACTGTAAACTGTGGGTAGCAACAGAACACTCCCCCTACCCCCAGGGTTCTTGGGAGGGTTAAAGCTTGTAAAGCACATAGAACAGTGCCTGGTTTATATTCAACCTCCAAGCAAAGTGGTGGGGAAGAGGATGGCTCTCAACCACACGCTGCAACTGATAGGATTTTTAATGAGCTATCTCTTTTCATCTTAGCCATGGCCTTATGGTCTTACGGATGCATTGATTCCATCTCGTAGCACAGGCACCTGAGGTGGGAGAATTATTTCCGTGTGATGGGCTGAATGTTTTTGCTACTCTCAAATTGATAGCTGAAGCCTAACCCCCAATGTGATGGGATCCGGAGGTGAGGCCTTTGGGGGGTGATTAGGTCATGAGGGTGGAGCACGGGATTCACGTCCTTGTTAAAGGGACCCTGGGGAGCTCGCTCTCTCCCCCAGCCACATGAGGACACAACGAGAAGTCGGCCGTCTGCAACCCGGCAGAGGGTTCTCACTGGGACCCAACCACGCCGGCCCCCTGATCTCAGATTCCCAGCCTCCGGAATGGTGAGAAATGCATTTCTGTGGTTTAACACCCCCAGTCTACAGTCTTTTCTTGTAGCAGCCTGAGCTGACTAAGCCGTTTGGTGACTGATAAAGGTCACAAAGTAAAGGACAGAAGCATGAAGTTGTGGAAGTTGTTTAAACCCACAACTGTCCATTTCCAACGTCTGCAAGCAGAGCCCTTGCAAATTCCTAGGGAATCCAAGAAGCTGCTTTCTTCCTCGTCTTCCAGAGGCTTAGGGCAAATTGTACCCATCTGTCTATGGCCCTCTTTTGAAGAGGTGGATACTGATGGCCCCTTGGGAAGGGGCAGAGGGATACAGTAGAGCCACAGCCATGATTATCCACCCCAAAGTTGGCTCAGGTCCAGCAGGCAACTGTTGGGCCCCTCTGTGGGGAGAAGCTAGAACTTGATTGTGACTGTGCTGGGGTTTCCAGGTGGGCGGTGTGTGCGGACAATAACCAGGATTTTCTAGACTGGGGTATTTTTGGGAGTCTGGGAAGGACATTTTCTGTGTGATGTGACCTCTCCAGGGAGAGGGACAGTGGGAAGTGGACTTTGACTTGGGGCAGAGGCTTGAGGTCACTCCAGCCCATTAACAGAGGCGCCACTCTGTCCCCCTCCAGCAGCCTCTGAGTCCCCACAGACCCGAGCAGCTTGGCTTCCAGCAAGTCCTAGACGGTGGGGGCTGCTGGGCAGGGCCTTGGCCCACTGTGGGCACAGAGGGGCTGCTCAGAGAGGCTTCTCTTGCTGAGGCTAACTACGTCTCTCTCTCTCTCTTCCTCTCTCTTTCCCTCCCTCTCTCCCTCTCTCATATACACACTTAAATCTCAGTGATTTGTTAGTTAACATCGTAAATTCTCTGGGCTTCTTATTGTTCTCCTGGCCACTGACCTTCTGGGCAGTGCTCTGCTTATTGGGACTTCAGACATGCCGCCCAGCTCTGCGGCCAGAAGTGCCACCTTCACCTTTAAACCCCGTGGAGCAAGGCTTAGGTGTCTACAGACCAGGATTGTTTGAGTTCCTGCTCTCCCACTTACCACCCCGGTGCTGTAGGCCGAGATGACAGTGGTAACGACGTCCCTTTGACCAGGGTGTCACAGAATTAAATTGAGCAATGCAGGCAAAGCGACCACTCTGGTTATTGTGCTGACTCATCCTGGATTGATATGGTTCAGATGTGACAGAGGCCAGGTATGCCCACCTGTGCCTGTGCTTTATGGCAGGTGGGGTGGTGCTGAACCTGTCTCCCAGCCCAGGGCTCTAAGGCACCTCTATGGCCAAAGTAAGGTCCTGCCAGTCCCTTGTTCCCCAGGTGCCATGCGAGTCTCTACCTGGCAGGTGTCGTGCCCAGGCTTCTGAAGGTTTCCCGCGCAGATCATGGTCTCGTCAATCATGCGGTTGTAAAGTTGGCGGGAGTTGCACATAGAGTTGTCAATCAGCTTGACTTTGGCATCCAGGAGATGTCGGGACCCTTCCCCTGTGGGGCGGAGGAAAGAGCTGGTCACTGTGGGGATTAGGCTGGCACTCACCCCACCAGAAGCCGCCAGCTCTGAGCTCAGGAAGGAAGGGTTTTTCCAGGGCACCAGCAGAGAAGCCTCGTCTGTCAAGGCTGGGGGCTCTTGGCCCGTAGCCTTCACCACAGCTTCCCAGACCTTCGATGCTGCACTGATCACAGTGGAGCAAAGTCATTTTTCCCTCCTCTGCCTCCCCGACTAGACCACGAGGTCAGGAGGGCAGGGAGGGTGTCTTACACCATGTTTTACTTTCCTATGACTAGCGGAGGGTTGGCATGTAGAAAATTTAGTTATTTACTTTTTAATGTATTAGTTTGAGGGGGAAAGAGGAAGGGGAGAGAGAGAGAGAGAGGAGAGAGAGAGGGAGAGAGAGAGAGACACTGATTTGTTGTTCCACTTTATGCATTCATTGGTTGATTCTTGTACATGCCCTGGCTGGGGATCAAACCCGCAACTCTGACATATCAGGACAATGCTCTAACCAACCGACCTACCTGGCTAGAAAATGCTCAGTGATGAATGAATTTCCCTGGCTGAACATCTCAATCACCTGCTTCCCAGAGCAGACATTTCCCCCGCTAGAGAAGCTTTAGTCTGCTCAGCCCGCCCTGGTCAGCACGCTGATGGGGAAAGGGTCAGATGGACTAGAGTGGAGACAGCTACCGAAAGGGTTAACCCTAAATCTGATCAACCAGGAATCTTTTTTTCCCCAAAGCTTTCGGACAGATTCATATATTACGTGTCACTTTGCTATGAATACAGGCTTATTTAAAGCGATTCCCACTTTCCATGATTAAGGATGTAATTTCTGGGGAAGAGAAGTCCATCTTGAGTATTTCGGAAAGACTTAAGATACACTTACTTCTGGGTTTTGTGTATTAGAAGCTAGAATTTTATCAGTACTATGAGGAAAGCAACCCTTTGGTTGCTTTCTTGAATAAGACAAGCTCCAAAGATGAATTAAAAGTCTGATTTAACAAAACTTCGTAACACGTCTACTAAGATCAATGCACTGTTAGAAAGGCAAAGATGAAGGTGATCTGATCCCACTCTCCAGGGGCTGACTTCACCAACATCTCTGCAGAATTCTGTCATCTCCTGTTATCGTGATTCTGAACCCAGGAGGTACGTATGGTTATTGGAAAACGAAAACTCAGATGTCCAAGTGACAAAGCCAAGGGTCTAACACATCTGACTCCACAATTCACCTTCTTTCCAACGTGTCCTCTTCCCAGTGCACTTGGGGAGGGTGGAAGGTCTTCATTCTTGATGGAAGTCAAGGATCCAGGGGTAGGAGCCAGGGACAGGCGTGGAGATCAGGGACCACACCTTAGGGGTGATGAGACTTAACTAGGGCTTGAGAGATGAGGCGATCTCCTTCTTTTGATACTATGTGTTGATATACCACTGATTTCAAGTTCAGAATGGCAGCTGAGTTTGCCCCTTTCGTTTCTAGTTAAAGCAACTCACCTGAGTCTAAGGAGCTACATGGCCAGACTCACCTGTTTCTGTAATGCCCCAGCCAGAGATGTGGCATTCAGTCTCAGAAGGAAAGGGACCATCGGGCAAACATACAGTCTTCACATATTTGGATTCTAGAGCACAGTGACCATTCACTGGCTTCAGCTTGAGCAAAGCTAGGTAGAGAGAGAAAGGGTGAATGGGTGATGCTATCCTCCTTGTCCAAGAAGCATCCACTTCAGCTTAATTAGAAGGGGATTGTAGCAAAGCCCCACAAGCCAATGCCTGAAGAACTTCTTCCTGCACCATTTACATTCTTTTAACTTCTACCCGGGAGGAGCAACACGTTAAGCTGAGAGTAACACCATAAATATTAGTTGAGTTCGAAATCATTTTTACTTGATTTAAAAAACAGCATATAAGAGGGATAATAAACATATTGAGGAAGGAGAGAGAGGGGGAGGTGCCATGAATGGAACCTCTGGGCAGTAAGCAGCTTAGGTGTGAGGTGTGCATGGGGCCACGTGCACATGCTGTAACTTAACACCCAGGAAGCTGAGAGTCGTATGCCAGTGCTCCCATTTTACAGGAGAGCAAACTGAGGCTAAGAGAGGTGAAGCTGGGTAGAAAGTGGTGGGGCTGAGATTCAAGGCTGAGCTCTTTCTACAACACAACGTTCCTAGTGTCTCTTCCCCTCAGTATAAGGGCTTGTGCACGTTTATCCACAACACTAACCTTTACGAATGGAAAAGCTCTGGAATAAATTCTCTATCTTATAGGGTCTATGAGGGACTACACAGAATCAAACCTTAGCTTTCCATAAGCAAAGAAACCCACCCAGGACAAGACCCATGGGAGATCCATGCTAGAAGAGACTTGCCAATATCATTGTAAGGAATCTCATCTATTTCATGATAGTGGCTGTACTTGAGTATCTTCTCCACATTGAAAGTCTGCTCATGGAATTCTGTCTTCTCCAAGTCCTGGTCCCCTAGCACCACTCTTAGATTCTTGGCTTTTATGCTGCGAAGGAAAGTAGGATGGTCAGGAACCAGCCCTGGCACTTGAGAGACTGGAGCCAAGCCCAGGCCCTGCTTCTGGTGAACTGTGTGACCTTTGACAAATGACCTGACCTTCGGCAGCCTTGATTACGGAGCCTCATCTGGTAATGGTCACCCTGTTCACAGCATTCTGCTGTGTGGTCCCAATGAGGCAACATGAGGGAGCTCTTTGATTAATGGAATGGTCTCTAAGTGTAAATGTAAGCTGTAACCTGTATCCTGGGAGACCTCTCAGTCCTCCTTCACTTTTCTAAAGAGCAGCCAATGAACATTCTGAACAAACATTCTTGGTAGATGCTAATGTTTGCATGTTTGTCTTCTCTTGAGGAATACCTCCTAGAATCCTGGAAGAAATTTTGTAATAACAGGGCGGTCTGGAAGACCTTCAAGGCCACCACTAAGACCTGGGTTACCTGGCACCAGCACTGGCCATGAACTTAGAGGACTCAGGGGAGGTAGTGATTCTTCAGTCTCCCCAGTGGGTTCTGGCTTCTCTGAGGCATGTGAGACTGAAGACACCTGACCCGGGAGGCTCACCGGTGATGGCGTCAGATGGGAGCACGTTCTTATTTTTACCAGGGCAGGACTACAGAGGTTACAGAAGCAGGGAGGTCTGGGTTTGCATCCCACTCACCTACTTATTTACCATGTGACTTAAGCCCAGGTGCTACACCTACGCAGGACTCGGGGTCCACGTTTATGAAATGGGAGTAATGGTCAACTCTTCCACAGCACTAATAGCTACAGAGCACTTGCTCCGTATGAAAACCTTGCTCTGTGTGAAGTTCTAGGCATTGGGGACACTATAATTAATAAACAATAAAAATCCCTGTCCTCCCTCAGCCTGTCTTCTGGTAGACAGTTTTGAGGATTAAATGTCATAAATACGTGGAATTCGAAGGTAAGCATTCCTGGACACAGCAGCTCATTTCCCCCTGGTTTTAAGGAGCCACCTTTGGGCCTTTGCAGAGCCACGGATCGGGCCAGAGCTCCGAGACGCTGCTCACGTGGGCAGTGGAGAACACCCCCGCAGTCTCAGCCACCCTGTCCGCTGCCCCCGGCGGGCACCTACTCAGTGCAGTGGGCGGCAGTGAGCACCCAGCAGGGGTGGATCAGCGACCCCCCGCAGAAGTGGCCCTTGGGCATGAGGGTGCTCAGTGTCAGCGAGGTCTGCAGGGACACCTGCCACGGGTGCTTGCCCGCCGTGCTCTTAAAGCCTCCGTAGATCCTCTTGATCTTTCTCTCTGTGACCTCGGTCTTCCCGCATGAGTCGAAGTCCTGAAGCCTGGCCGGGGGCTCCCTGGGTCCTCCCTCTGGGTTGGTGATGTCTGTGGGACACAAGAAAGACAAATCACGCCGTCTAACCCCCTGCAGGTCCTCAGAGGGACCTTGTTAGAGGTCAGACTCTGAGTCCAGCAGCTTAGCCACTGTCCCGAGCTAAGAGACTGGTGCGCGCAGGGTGGGCATGTAGTAGGTACACAATATTTGTTTACTGCATTGATTCATATGAAGTAGGTCTATAAAATTAACAATGATGATGTTGCTTTTTCATTTTTATTTACGTGTATACAAACACACAAAGACATATGTGTAAATATATAAGTCTGTCACAGAGTGTGTACTCAGCTAGTCATTAATGCACACATGTATTTGGGAGCCTTCTTCAGCACATGGGGAAAGATATCCAGATGAAGTAGAATGGGGGAAATAAGACATTTGCAAAGGTAATTCTCATACAAAATGCCAAGTTGTAAGGGTGGTGCCAGTTCCATTCCCTGGGGTTTGTAAGGAGGGGGAGAGAATAGAATACAGCACTTGGGAGATCATGAAGGACTTCCTGGAGGAGGCGCTGCTTGAGTTTGTTCTCAAAGAATGGTGGACTATGGACAAGAGCAGCTATGAATGCAGTTGTACAGACAAAAGTAACCATAAGAGCAAAGGCTCAAGAGTGAAACTGTCCAGGGAGGCAGTCCCACTGATTAGTAGCAGAGGGTGCATTGTTCCAGATGTGGGTGGGGAGGTGGGCCGCACAGCCTGGAAGGAAGACTGTGAGGCTGGGTTCAGGCCATTTTGCATCCCGAGAGGCTCCGGGGGCCCAGCCAGTGTTTGAGCACCACCGTGCACCCAGAGCCTGGCGTAGTTCCTGGAACACGGCAAACAGTCGATGAATATTTGCCGAGTGCACTGACTTGGAGTCAGGAAACGTGAATTTACAGTTGGACCACTGCCCTGAATTTACACAGCTATTCACGCCTGCTCAGCATCCCAAGAGGGGAGCAGAGAGCAGAGGGTGGGCCAGTTGGCTTGCCACTGGAATGGGGACTGGTAAAGCAGGTGTGCTGGGACAACAGGGGTGGGATAGGTGGGGGACCTGGAGCATCTGTCTGTGGATCCATGCCCTACTCACGACCAGGGTTCTAGACAGCCACGGTCTTACCTAGGGCTGAGCAGGCTGAGACATCACAGTACTCCCATTTCACCTTTGCATTGTTTACTTTAATGAAACACCAGGGCTTTTGGTCTCCATCTGGGTTTCTAAAAGATAAAATAAAATAAAATAACCCAAGGTCAAGGCTTGATAAACCCACTGGACCTCATTATAGGACCTTTGGGTAGGAGAGCAACAAATTCTGTTGTGTCCCCTGAGGTCATATGTTGACTCTGGAATATTAGGATGCTTAGAGTTTTGTTTTTTTTTTTTTTTTGGCAAAACTTCAATTTCCAGAGGAGAATCTCAATGACCAGGAAGTAGCTCACAAGTCTTGGGCCAGATCCATGGGACGCCTCAAACTGTTTGTAGGAAAAGAAATGAGATCGCTGTTGAAGATCCGTCTTTGTCAGGAAAGTGACATAGAAACACGGTAAAAGGAGGGCTCCTTGGCCCAAACCTCCCAGTTCTATGCACAGGAAAGGCTGTTGAGGGGTCACCCTGAAGACAGCCCCATGAAGGGAACAGCTCGAGTGAAAGTGGAAGATAGCATGTGTTGTGTGCAAGGGAAACCCTCCTGCTTAACAGAACCAGTTTAAAGCCATACAAAGAATTCCTGCCCCTTACAGGCAGATCAGAAATGCCCTTGGCCTTGGCTAGACAGTCAGCAGGGAGAGGAAGCCAAGAGAATGGCCTGGAGGCACCCGAATAGGCAGAAGGGAACTTGTCACTGTCTTCTCTCGGGAATACCTGAACACCCTTGTGTTCAGAGACTGCAGTGCTCACCAGACACCCCGTTTTCTCCTCTCGATTTCCCTCTTGAAGTTATGGGGGACGTTGTGGCTATTTTTTGGTCAGTGAAATATGTGTGAAGAGATGACGGGTCATTTCTAGGTTGAGGAGGTAAAAACAAAGCAAAACGCATGCTCCATTTTTTCAGTTTCTTTTTTTCTTGCCCTTCCTGGGTATTTGAGTTACTTTGTGAAGCAGACTCCTCTTACCCCACCACCAACCCACATGATGCACAGTATTAGTGAGAAATAAACATCGATGGATTCAAGCCACTGAGGTTTGGGGGTTGTTTATTACAGCAGCATAACCTAGCCTGTCCTGTGTTCTATCTCAAAGCTTCTAAGCTGTGAAAACTTGGAGCATGGGAAAGAGCCAAACCAACCCTTACACTGACATGCAGATGAGTCTGAGCTTAGGGGAGAAGGTAATTTTTACCTGCAGAAGTTGTGCTCCCCAATCCCGTGGGTCTCCGCATCCTCCATAAATGTGTTGTAACGCTCTTGCAAGAGGAGGTGGGAGTTCCAGTGCAGGCACGAGTGCTGGTTGATTGTCCTACTCACTTTCCCTCGGTAAGAGACACCATCTTCAACATAGCAATCATCAGAACCTCGGGGAGAGCGGGCAGAACCATGAGAACAGAAAGCAACTGGCATGCTGCTCCCCAAAAGGACTTTGCATGCATAGTAGGGGGTGAGAGTATTGGGCCTGAATGTTGATCTCCCTGAGAGGTTACTGCAAAGTCCCAGAAACAAGGTGCCTTGGATGTCCCACATTTAACCCAGCTTGAGATTCAGTGACTGTGGGTGGATGGGTGGGTGGGAACTTAGTTACTTAATTTTGGCTTGCCCAAGACCTGGCGGCAGGTGGGCTGAGGCCCAGGGGATGTCCAGGTGTGTCTGACTTGCCTGCACTATATCCCAAACAGACCCCATGCCCTCAAATGAGGCAATAGCGGAGTTTGCGAGTCAACTTGTGTCCCATTCTGGAGACAAAACCCAAGCAGAAAAGGATTCCAAAGGCCTCGGTGGTGGCCCTGAGGTTCTGAAGAAGTGGTGGCAGAGACCCATACCTATTTCACAGAACTTCCCCTTGAACTGGTCGGGACAGGTACAGGTAAACCTGGATCTCTGCCGGTGCCGGGAGCAGGTGCCGCCGTTTTGGCAGGGGTTTGGCCTGCATGCAGGAACCGCTGTGAACACAGGAAGTGGGGCTGGGGACGTCTTCAGAGGGAGTTGCAGCTACATCTGAGATGATGAGGAAACACTGGTGTCCATCCTTTCACAAAAGATGAGTCACCCAAGGGAGAGGACAGACCCACTGACACTCTAGAACATATACATACACGGATGAAGGCCATGTGCCCAAGTGTATGTGAACAGGTGGGTCACTCAGTAAGAGGTAGCAAGAGGCATGGCCTGGGCAGGAATTTGGGGATCAGTCCGAGCTAAGCTGAAACTTGGCCCTGCCTCTTTAAAGCTGCGTGACTCTGAGCAAGTTCGTCAACCTCTCTGAACTTCAGTTTCTTCATCTGTAAAATCCTTCTCTGTAGTTGTGTTTTGGGGAGGATGTGAGACAGCATGGAAACCTCCTGGGACAGTGCCTGGCTCACAGCACCAAATCAATACAGATTTACTCCCCACCACCGGCCATTCCAGGAATACACGAGGGCTGCCCTCCTGGAGGAAAGTGATTTTTAAGATGATTGTTTTTGGGTGGGAAGGGACACAGATCAGTCAATTCTTAGTAACTACCCAGGGATGATGAATCTTAAAAAGTCCTAGTTATAATAGCCACCATGGATGTTATCAAAACATCAAATATATCTGACTGCCCCCCAGTAGGGTGAAGAGACCCCAGGCAGAAGCCAGGGCAGAGAAAGCCTAGCATAGAAGGGGCTGCCGGCACTTACCTGTGGAGCAGTCTGGACCCCTGTAAGGGTGTTTGCAGGCACAGCGGTAGTAGGGAGGACTCTGAATAACAAGACATTCCCCATGGCCACATGTGTTTTCTCTGCACCTGTTTTTCACTGCAGAAGATCCATAGAAAAGAAGTTCCAAAGGTATAGGATATTGCACACCTGAGCAGTAGTAGAATGTTTGGGGGAGGGGTGGCTGGTAGAGTGTGTGCCCCTGTCCATGGTCCTGAAAGACTGGCAGCTCCCTAGACAAGGTTTTTCTCTAATCCTCGGCTCATGGGTGATTGGTTTGCAGGTCCTTCCAGAGTTCATGGTCTTTATTATTCTCCCTTGACAAAAACCATGATAATTTTTATGCTTTTAATAAATAGAGCTGCCACTGGAGTTTCTCTACTTCATAGCTGATTTTTTATTCCATTTCCAGTTTTCCTCAGTCTTCTGAGAAATTAAGGGATGAACACAGAAACCATGCTTATATTGATATCTCAAACAACCCAGAAACATCTATGGAAAGGACTTGTAGGACTGAAGATAGAATAAATAAGTAAAGAGGACAGAGGAGAAAGAGGCCAACCATACAGCCCTGTACATGTAAGACCCTCGCTCCCCCCCTTCCCTGGTTAGACGGGTGCTAGATGGAACAGGATCCAGGTTCATGCTAGAGGTGCAATTAGTCCATGGGAGTTGCACTCTTCATGCTTACGTCATTCTCACAAGACCTCATGAAACGCAGACACAGCGTTTATCGTAGTCTCCATGAGCAAGGGCAGCAGGAGGAAGGAGCATGCAGCCAGGAGTTAGGCACCAGGGCCCTACTTCATGCTCTTCTCTTCACTGGCTGTGTGACCACGAGTAAGTCCCATGTAGTCTCTGTGCTCCCTTTCTCTAACTAAGTTGGGAATTAGGTGCCCTGAGACTCTTCCTGCTGTCCCATTTGAGAACAATATTTTGTGATTGTAGTTAATCGAAACACTCAAAGCAAAAGAAAACAAGAAGCCCTTAGTTAGGAATACATCTTGGCCAGAGTCCATCTCTTAGTTCCTCTTAGCCTCAATGTTCTCATCTGCAGAATGGGCATACTAGTCCTATTTATCACACGGGGGTGGGGATTCAGTGAGGTGCTGCCTATGACCATGATGAAGAATCCATGACATGTGATATGATGTGTGTGGTTATCATCTTTTCCGTGGGGTCACTCAGCCCTTCCTGACCCCCTAGAGCTGGAGGAGGAAACTGCCTCTTGTTCAGCGCAAAGAGAAGAATGAATCCAGAGGGGGGACACTCACCATTCTGACAATTTCTCCCAGAGAAAGGGGCTGGGCAGCTGCACGTGAAACTGTCCCCACTGACAAGGCAGGTCCCGCCATGCTCGCAGGGGTTGGGCAGGCATGGGTCTAAGACACATGGGCAGAAGGCAATTGTCACAATGAACAGGAGGTGAGAAACCTCCTACTTACTCATCACATTTCCATCTCCTACCCAAATGAGAAAGTGACTACACACGCAGTGATTGGGGAAAGGGGGAAACACACATTGCCTTTGAAGAGCAAGGAAAACAGCATCACATGACCAGAGAGAGGGATTCGGGCTGGAAACAGGGCAGGAGAGAAGGAACAGCTCCTATCTCCCCTCGGCCTGGATTTCGATGGGGCCTTTCTCACTGAGAAACTCCTCCTTTCCATCATCAGGGTTTTTCTCCTCCCAGTCTCGCTGGGAGTGCACGGGGTCTGTCTCTGATGCTGAATGCATTTCACAAGCCTGAAGACCTCCCCTACTCCCAGTGCCCAGGGGTGGAGGTCAGGCCTGGGAAAGAAAACCCACCCCTAACGAAACATAAGCTTTCTGAACATCAGGCAAGAAGACCAAAGGCAAGAGGGTGACAGAAAAATTGACGGCAAGGAGGAAATGACCCAGTGGCCTTCATCTTTCTTCAACTACTTGTTCAGTTAGATTTTGTCATATTTCATCTGTGCCTTTGGCTTTTCATGGTTGTCTGAATGGATCTTCCCTCGGGGAATTCTTTATCCTTCTGTTCACACACATTGTTCTTTGGTTCAGGAACTAGGATCCCTGGGCCCGGCTCTTGTTTTGATGGTCCCTTCTGATGTTCCCCCGATGCCCCATATCTTAGCCCTGCCTTCCAGGCCACTTCGCACAGTTACACAGCTTTTATTCCAGCTGCTAGTGCTTTCCATTTCTTCTTCTGGTTTAGTCACATGGCTTTGCTTGGGCCAGCTTTTCATTTTCCTTTCTGTCCTATTGCTTAGTTAAGAAGCCACAAAAAAAAAAAACAAAAGCAGATGTGGGAAAAGCACATTATGTGTGAGAACACCCCCCCACACACACATATTGTGACAACTGTGAAAGGCTTCTGGTGAGTTGAAAAATGAAATAAAGCTCTGATCGGGTAGCTCAGTTGGTTAGATATCATCCCATATACCAGGGTTGTGGGCTTCATCCCTGGTCCGGGCACATGCCAGAATCAACAAATGAATGAATAAATAAGTGGAATAACAAATTGAAGTCTCTCTCTCTCTCTCTCTCCCTTCCTCCCTCCCTCCAACCCTTCCTCTGGCTCTCCCTATCCTTCTCTCTCTATTCCTCCTTCTTCTTTCTCTCTAAATAATGAATTTTTAAAAAGGAAACTGAAATAAAAAACACAGCCCAGGTGTAAGGAAAGGAAAGACCCAATGCCAAATGTGCACATGCTACAATCGATGCTGAATGTTAACTCAGACTCCTCTTCCTAATTAGGACCTACCTGTAATCAAAGCTCTGGGAATGAGTTTGAATATGATTCCTATTTACAGCATCAGGAGACCTAGATGATGAGGCACTGACTTGCTGTATCAATTTGGCTAAGTCAACTCCTCTCTCGGCCTCATTTGCTCTATCTGTCATTTGAGGTCTGGGGAGATGGTCTCTAAGAACCTCCCCAGTCCTCACAGTATATAATTATAGCTGGGAAAATTGCCAGTTTAAATCATTTCTTTAATACTTGTTTGATGATGCCCGTCAGAGAGTGGTAGGAGGTCCTTGCATGTGGTCATACATAAACTCTCCTCCAGGTATGCTGCCCTCCTCGTGGGAGGCACCCCAACCCTGCCAACAGCGTTAGTACCTACCATTGTCTGTGTAGTACCAGTCAGGATTATCGGGGTAGTCAACAGCACTACTGGTGTTCTCTTCCTGGGTGTCATAGTCATAGCTGTAATCATAGTTGTCAGGAGTCCAATCTAGAGGAGTGAGAGAACAGGACCAAAGAAACCCTAGTCAATAGATTAGCATTTTATTTCACCAAGTGTTTTTTTTTCCCCCAAAGATTTCAAAGTCCTGAAGAAGGAGGCATGTGTCTTTCTAGCTCCTCACACTGATGGGGTAGATAAGAGGTCAAGCATTGAGAGTTACCATTTTTTCTTTTTGGTGTTGGGGGTTGCTTTTGTAACCCAGCAAAGCAGCATTGGCACTGATCAGAGTCAAGAGCACCTGATTGGAAATGGGGAGAAGTCAAGTCCTGGCTTCCCATTAACCGTGACCTTGAACAAGGCAACTGTATTCTTGGTGTCCCTGTTTTCTCATCCATAAACAGCATGAAGATGATTGGAGCCTAAAAGTGTGCCAAAGTCCTATCTAAGATCTGCCCAAGGTCATATCCAGTGGCACTCGAGTGTCTCATTGGGTGGTTCTGTGAGTGAAATTTCTTGATGGGACTTTATTAGTCACCTTAGCTTAATGAAGTCAAAGAAACGCCACTGTCACCTTGGTCACAGCATCAAACTCTCCCAAGTTCTGTCTAGAAAGTCATCATAACAGCTAATGTTTACTGAGCCTTTACTATGTACTAAGCATTTTACACGATCCACTCATTTCATCCTCATAAAAATCTAGATGTGTTATTATATCTATTTTAAGTTGAGAAACCCAAGGTTGAAAGAGGTCAAGTAACTTGCCCAAGGTCACATAGCTAATAAACAGCAGGATATAAATTAAGACAATTTATCTCCGTAGAACCCCAAAATTGCACTGGCTTGACTGCTTCTACTGGCCTCTTACAGGCCTCAGATACATCTACACTTGCCCTTGGGGAGAGGGGTCCAGCCATCCCCACTGAATAGCCATCCTGTTAATTAGGAATCACCCAATGACAGCCTTGAGAAGGTTCATGGATCCCGCCCACGGAAAGACAAGGCAGTGGATGGAGTTCCCCCAGGTGTAGACCTCACACTAGGCCAGTCAATCGGAAAAAGCAACTGAAGCTCCTTGTGGTCTGAGGCTTTGGAGGATACTGGGAGCTCTGTGGCTCATGGAGAGAAGTTTGGGATTTGCAGAAAGTTTGCAGAAGCCATCCAGCTGGAGGGCTGTGCACAGAAGGGCACAGAGATCCTTTACGTTTGGGATGGACCGCAATGTGTGTTGAAAGTGCTTTATGGGAGCCTCACCTGGGAGGGTTTCTTCACCTCTGAACTGGAAGCTTATTTTGTCTTTTCTATTCGGTTGGCACTTAATCCCATTGTCTAGATAAAAAATGTGCATTGTACGGCACTGACTTTGCTGTCTCCAGCTGGCAGGAGTATGGCAGGCAGAAGCCCTCCGGAAGCCATCCAGAGATGCATATGATAATGAGGCAGGAGCAAATGCAGATAGCGGACTTGAAAAGGCGCTCCCACGGAGCCAGTTGATGGCTCCGAGACCAGCACTTTACCTAAGCCCGATTATCAACCACATTACCTCACTCGCCTCTCAGTCATTCCCTTATAGTCTTTATCTCTTTGGCTTTTGAAAAATCGACTTTTGCACAATGGCTGTTTTATATTTCCCATTAAAATGGAACTATCTTTTTATTTCCTTTTTGAATCTGCCAACTCTGGTTCCTTGCCAGAGTTTCACCTCATTTATCACAGTGTCAAGTCAAGACTCCCTTTGCTTGCTCATTATTTCTCCCGAACTGCTTTTCCCCCACTATGAGAATGCTCCCAGAGGAAGCCACCTTTCCAGGGATGAGGATCTGGGTTGAAGATAAGGCCATTGTCTTCCTGGAGCAAATAAAGTTTCTTTCCATCTAGTTTGATAAAGCAGAGAAAGAGAGAGGGAAAGGGAGAGAAAAATGTTTCTCTGAGTTTGACATACAAGATCTGAAACTGGCATTTGGGAGAGACAAGGGGGTTTGGTAATGAGGCATTGTATCTTTTATTTATTTCTTTTTTCCTTTGGAGAATGTAGTATTGTTTTTCTAACAGGTGTTTATAGATGAGTGCCTCCAAATTACCCTTGTAATTTCTCATGTAACTGCCACGGGTGGAGGGTCAAACTGGATAATTTTGACTAGGCTGTTAAAAACCCCATTTAGGGGACTGAATGGTAATGGAAAAAATACGATAAAGAGTAAATTAGAAGAAAAAGGAATCAACTCCTTTGCAGGTATTTGGAGACGAGAGTTTTACGTAGATGAAATGGAATGATTTTTCTGGGGGGTGGGGGATGGATGAGCTGTCGGTTGGAGGATTTTGGCTGGAATCCAGACCTCAGAACAAGGTCTGCTCATCTCTCAAGGAAGCTAAGGAGGGTCTAAAACGTGTAGACTCTGAATCAGACTCCTGCTATTCCCCAGAGCCCAGGCCCCTCGGCAAAGGATTGAATCAGAAGAGCCTTGGCAGTCACAGACCTCCAGAAGCCGTCAGCTGGAGGGCTGTGCAAGGAAGGGCACGGAGACCCTTTACATTTGGGATGGGCTGTAACATGTGTTGAAAGTGCTTTATGGGAGCCTCACCTGGGAGGGTTTCTTAAAGCTTACTGTGTCTTTTCTAGTCTGTTGGCATTTAATCCCATTGTCTAGATGAAAAATGTGCATTGTATACCCACAATGGGCCAGGTATTATGCCAGGTGCAGGAAGGCATTGGGAATAATGGAGAGTGATACAAATAAGAGTGGGATGTGGTTTCCGCAAAGGAGCCTCTCGTCTGGGCTGGGTGGGGAAAGAAAGCCAGCCAGGAAGGAGATGAAAGGGTGGTGAAGAGGTAGGGAAGCTAGATGTGCCCAAGTCTAGGCCTGGTAGCCCTCTGGTGTGGTCTGAACTAATCTGATGGAAAAAAATGACCCTGAACCCCACCCCTCCCTGTATCCACACCTTTTGCCTTGTGACTTTGCAGCTCCTCCCACCAAAAGATAAAGCAGATTTCCCCAGCTCTTTGGTCTGGGCTGCCTTTGGGACTTGGTTTGGTCAACTGCAGGTGGTGAACGCGTGCCTGGGCCTCAAGAAGCCTGTGCACTTCCTCCTCCTCTCTCTCCTCCCTCTCATGGCCCCCAGCAACTGCCATAGGACAAATGTGGCCTATTCTGCAGGGTGATGAGAGGACATGAGGGGCAGCAGCAGGGCCAGTGGTCCCGGCCAAGGTCTCCAACATGTGAGAAAGCCCAGCCCATCCACCAGCTCAGCCTGGTCCAGACCCGAAGAAGAACTGCACAGCTAAACCCAGTCTACATTACCAGCTTCAAGAATTAAGATCTAAATACATTGTTAATGGGTAAAACCACTGCATTTGGGGCAGTATGTATATTATGCAGTAATAACAAATGTACACCCAAAGCTTGCTAATGGGATTAGACTTTTAGATACTGGAGCTTTCCTCAGTGGCCTGGGTGGCTGCAGAGTTTCAGGTTCCATGGCCAGATCTCAGAGAGCGCTTCTCCCCTGTGGTTAGTATTTATCTCGTTCTGTCTGGTTTGTTTCTTCCAACGTGATGGTTTCTTAAGATCAGGGCCATACCTATTCCCCTTTCTACCTCAGTGCCCAGCACAGATCCCTGAATGCAGTTACTGTGTGTGTCTGACGGATTAATTTTTCCCTCTCTGAAAAAAAAGAACTTCCTTCTTTTTTTTTAGGTTGTCCCAATTATGTTATTATGTTACGTTATTACGGTTGTCCTAATTTTTCCCCCTTGGCCCCCTCTACCCAGTACCCTTCTTCCCTCCAGCAATCCCCCCCACCTTAGTTCATGTCCATGGGTCATGTATATAAGCTCTTTGTCTTCTCCATTTCCTGTACTGTTCTTCACACGCCCCTGTCTATTTGGTACCTACCATTTGTGTTTCTTAATCCTTGTGCCTTTTCCCATATTCTCCACCCTCCCTACACCAGCTTATAACCCTCCACATGATCTCCATATGTATGATTTTGTTCCTTTTCTGGTTGTTTGTTTATTATTTTTTTTAGATTCAGTTGTTGATAGTTGTGAGTTTGCTGCCATTTTAATGTTCATAGTTTTGGTCTTATTCTTTTTCTTAACTAAGTCCCTTTAATGTTTCATATAATACGAGTTTGGTGATGATGAACTCCTTTAGCTTTGCCTTGTCTGGGAAGCACTTTATCTGCCCTTTCATTCTACATGATAGCTTTTCTGGATAGAGTCATCTTGGTTGTAGGTCCTTGCTTTTCACCACTTTACTTCTTGCCAGTCCCTTCTAGCCTGCAAGGTTTCTTTTGAGAAATCAGCTGACAGTCTTATGAGAACTTCTTTGTTAGTAACTCTCAGCTTTTCTCTTGCTGCTTTTAAGATTCTCTGTTTATCTTTAACATTTGGCATTTGAATTATGAGGTGTCTTGACGTAGTCCTCTTTGGGTCTAACTTGTTTGGGACTCTCTGTGTTTCCTGGACTTGTATGTCTATTTCCTTCACCAAATTAGGGAAGTTTTCTCTCATTATTTTTTCAAATAAATTTTCAATGTCTTGCTCTTCCTCTTCTCCTCCTGGTACCCCTATGATCCAGACGTTAGCACATTTGGAGACGTCCCAGAGTCTTCTTATACTATCCTTGTTTTTTGAATTCTTGTTTCTT
Organism: Phyllostomus hastatus; assembly: GCF_019186645.2. NCBI lineage: Eukaryota > Metazoa > Chordata > Mammalia > Chiroptera > Phyllostomidae > Phyllostomus > Phyllostomus hastatus. The sequence goes on along the minus strand of NW_025334004.1, from coordinate 22,955,423 downwards.
CTTTCTGTTCTGGTTGAATGATTATTTCTTCCTTATGTTCCAAATCATTGATTTGAATCCCGGCTTCCTTCCCTTCACTAATGGTTCGCTATAGATTTTTTTTTTCATTTCACTTAGTATACAATTCTTTTATCCCTTTATATTGTTTGCCATAGTCATCGAGTTCTTTGAGCATCTGGATCACCAATGTTTTGAACTCTGCACCTGTAGGTTGGTTATCTCGGTTTCCTTTAGTCCTTTTTCTGGGATTTTGCTCTGTTCTTTCACTTGGGCCATATTTCTTTGTCTCCTCAATTTGGCAGCCTCCCTGTGTTTGTTTCTATGTCTTAGGTAGAGCTGCTTTGACTCCCTGGGAAAGGAACCTGTAAATTGTGTGGGGTGGAGCCTTAGGTAGTCACCAGAGTGGGGCAACCCACTTCACTGCTCTGTGGCTCTGGGGGTGGGGAGGGGTGCTTGGAGAAGGGGCTGTGCTGCTGCCTGGCTTCTGGGGGTTGGTCTGGCACTCTCCCTGTTTCCAGTCACTTCATCCACTCCCTGTATGTGACTGGTGGCCTTCCAGCTTTTGCCCTGGTGTTGAATCCCAGATTGGGTGGGTTTATGAGCAGACCCCTTAAGTAAAGTTTCCTGAAAATCTGGCAGTTTCTTCCACCACCCCAACCCCCACTGGTTTTTATAGCCAGAAATTATGGGGATTTACCTTCCTGGTGTTGGAAGCCTGGGCTGTGTGGTCTCGCCTGGGGCTGAGACTGCTCGCTCCCAAGGTATCCGTCCCAATTTTTACCCACCACCTGTGAATGCGGGACTGCCTGTGCCTGTTCTGACACTGCTGCCGCCTCTCCGTGTGCACCTTGCTTCTCCACCCTGTCTCCCCATCTCCACCCCTCCTGCCTTCTGGATGGGTGCAGCTTCTTTGAATCTTTGCTTGTCAGACTTCCATACAGCTTCTGGGTGTTATTTGTTTTTGAGATTTAGTTGTAATTCTTGCTGTGGTTGCACGAGGAGGTGAAGCCTATCTACCTATACTTCCATCTTGACCGGAAGTTGCCCTTCCTTCTGATTGGCCCACACACAGCGGGCACTTAGCTGGGCCAGCACAGGTGGTGTCTGCTTGGAGCAGAGTAAACAGGGAACTTAGGAGAAAAACTATGTGAGACCTGGGTCAGGTATTTTGTGAGGAAAAACGCATGTTGAGCTGTGTAGGAGTCTAGAAACTGGTCCAAGTGCCATTAGCAGATTGTAGAAAAACACTTCTAGTTCAAACACAGGTTACTGGAGACTTTCTCTAGGCTACAGGAAGGGGTAGAGCTTTCAGGGAAGAATGGGGCAGCTGTCAGAAGCATATCATACAGAATAAGTATAAAAAGGTATATTAGGTATAAAAAGAAATCCACGTGGATTTGTCTATTTATCAGAGTCTGTTTCTGGAATTTATCAGGAAGAACAGTGAGAGGATCCTGAGTTAACCCACATAATCCTGCTAAGAGGTTATTATGTGTGGAGTATTTTCTATGCATTAGACACTACACTAAATAAATGTGTTGCAAGCAATCTTATTTAACCTGAGGATAACCCCACATGGCATGGGTTTTGTTATTCCTACTTTACAGAAAAGCAAAAACTAGGGCAGAAGGAGATGGTATCTGAAGCAAGTCTACCTTACTCTACGTCTGGTGTGCTTTTTTCTAAGCGCCGGGGCCCCTTTGTGGGCTTACGTTTCATGAAACTCCACGGGTTTTAGCTTCCAGGAGGTAACACGCCCTGGAAAATCTTCTTTCGCAAAGGCTCCTGGTCCCTCGGCCAGGATTACCAGGGTCCAGACCCAGGGTCTCAAAGAAAACTCCGGAGTTCCTGTGACGGAGGCTTTGCAGCTGCTCTGGATAAACAGCTTGCCAGATGTGTGGAACGGAATGAAAATCCCTGGAATGCCATCCCTGTTGGCGTCATCCATCACTGTGGCACAGACGGTTCCTCCCCCAAACCCCAGCCCTGTCGGCCTGCATTTGACGCTTCCAATCCGGCTGACAGGGCGAGCCCAGAGGAGACCCTCCCTGGCAGCGAGCAGGACAGCTGATGGATGGGCTCAGGCTGCGTGGCCGGGCAGAGCCGAGCCCGCTTTGAAGAGGCATTTCCGCGGGCCTGTTGGCTGCCGCTCTGGAGAGATGGGCAGAGTCTGTGCTGTTTGATGGCCACCTCCTCTGCCACCCATTGGGGATTGTGGCTTGGGCACCTTCTGCTCCAGGAAGACCCTCACCGTGCAGTGTCTCCAGCAAGACCAATGGAAGAAAGAGTTTGCCTGTGGCCACGAGAAGTGTTTCCCTGGCTACATTGTCATTGAAAGCCTGCTGGGATCTGATACATTTCATCAAAGCACAACCCCCTGTGAAATTAAATCAGACCCGAACAGGGGTGTTTTTAAAACCTAACCTGCTCTTTGCAGAAAGGCAAGCCCCAGCGTCTCACCCCACTCTGCTGCCAGAGGCGGGCAGCACGCCTCGAGGTGGACGCAGGAGCCCAGGTGGCGTGCTCCACAGTCCCTTCCAGAAGCACACTGTCAGAAACTACTGGCAGGGTCCTCACAGGGCCCAGAGTGTCATGGTATGAATCCAACAATCTCCGCTCCTGGCTAGGTTGTGTTTTAGCTTGTGCTTAAATACTACCAGTGATGGGGAGGTCACTACCTCACAAGAGTCCAGGAGTCTATGCAGACTTTTGGACAACTCTGGTGCTTTGGAAGCTCTCCCTACTGCAGATCAAAGCTGACCCTAGAGCCTCTGGTCTCTTTAATTAAAGCTTTCTGGACACATGGAATGAACCTACTCCCCTTTCCGTGACCTCTGTTCAGGAGGGGCGCCGCTTACAGTTAGTTGTGTTGTTCGCTGCGCAAGTCCAGAGCACCACAGACTCGGACTCGCTGCAGATGTCTTTCTCAACGTTCCGGCGGACAGCAGTAACATGCTATGAGGTCAAGATGCCTCTTCTCTTTCCCACAAAGTGCCCCTCGTGGACGAGGGGTGGGGCTGCTTTTCAAATGCTTGAAGAGAGGGAGGTCCTTTGAATCTTATGCTCCTGGCCCTTCCACTGGGTGACACCACTGTTCTGTAGCTCTGTCTCTGACACCCGGACTAAAGCCACCCCTTCCATGGGGCCTGGGCACTTAGTGCTCAAGGTCGGGGGTGCAGGGGGGCGCTTGGCTTGCACCGTCCTTGGAGTCCACGGGTGGGTGCTGGTGTGGCCAGACAGGGGAGCCCTCCAAACAAGGACTTGGATTTTGTGTTGTTGGATTGAACATTCTCCTCTGCTGTGGGGAAAGACATGGGTCCCCTCAAAACGCACCCTTGAGGCTCACGTACAGTTTTGTCCACCTCCACAGACACTCCTGAGCCTGCGGAACAGGACGAAGGCCAGCCATTGGTTGCTTTGAGCTGACACGAGTCTGTCTGCCCATCTCAGGCTTTGCTGCAGAGGGGTATTGATGGTCTCTCTGAATTTGGTAATCGCCACCTTTGCTCCAAATAAGCCCAAAGGTTAGACTGGACCGCGGTCTTCGCGTGCTGTCTGCCTGGCTGTCGTCCTTTATGGGTGGCCAGCCCCGGTCACTACCAGTGAGTGGACTTTCCTTCCTTAGGTCTCAGAGCAGCAGAGGAGGCTTTGGACACAGAGTCAGAGACCAAACGTGGATGACGGTGTGGCCTGGAGGAGAAGCCCTGCTCAGGCTTGGCGTGGCTGCGGGCACCGGGCACAGGAGATGGGGGAGGGGGAAGGTGAGCGGGGGAGGGGTGAGTCCATGGAGACAGCCCACGTGCAGGAGCAGGGCTCACTGGGGAGTGGATGCATTGGATCTTGAGGAAACAGACCAGGTGGGGGTCCTGCTGGGAGCCGCCACCAGGGGTGGGTGGGTCAGCCTGGGGCCCGCCTGCTCGGCTCTGACACCATCCTCCCAGCAGACAGGGGCTGGCTTCCCACCTCAGGGGGCGACACAGGGCTGGCCCGCCTGGAGCCAGTCATTGCTCAGTGACGCCCTCACTTTGTCTTGTACCTGTCGCCTCATCTCAGCCACTAATGGGGTGGGCGACCTGGGGCCCATTGTGTCCCCTCTCTGGGCCTCAGTTTCATCCTCTGTAAGAGGAAGGGGTTTAACTGCATCAGCAATTTTTCCCTTGAGACTGAGAGTCAAGTGTCTCCACAGGCAACTGGAAACCACATGAAGTGTTCAGTGTGTGCACGGACACACAGACACCCAGGGGAACGTGTTTCTGGGACAACCCCCAAAGGGGCCAGTGACCCTTCTGAACCATCGTAACTCTGAGGTCGCGCCAACACTCCCCCGTGTGGGCCCCCGTCCTCCACCCCAGAGCCAGCCTGGGGTTGGCGGGGACCCCGGGGTGATGGGCACACTCACCTGGGTCTGGGTCTACCAGGAGAGACATCAGGGAGAACTGAAAGACAAAACGACACAGAGCAGAGCAGGAGTGAGCCCACCGCGCTGGCTGACGGGGCCTCCAGAAAGGCCAGGCTCATCCCCGACGCGGTTCCCCAGACCCAGCGCGGCCCTTGGCCCACAGCATCCCTCACGAGGGCTTTGCTGAATGAATAACGACACCAACAGTCCCTCCTTGAGGTCAGTACTTAGCAAGACAGGACAGCTTTGCTCATTTACCAGCTGGAACATTTCCTTCCACTCAAACCCAGGGTCAGCCCATGAAGACCCCTTGGGCCAAACCCAGTGGTTATGGTTTTATAAACAGAGTTGTATTGGGACACGGCCATGCCCCTTGCTCCCATGCTGTGTATGGCTGCCTTGCTGCTGCAGTGGCAGGGTGCTTGTGCCAGGGACAGTGCAGTACCCAGCAGTTCTTATCTGGCACTTTACAGACCAAGTGTGCTGACTTCCGATTTAGGAAGGTCTAACTATCACCCGACACGTTCCCTGTGGGTCCCGGTGGCCAGAAAGCCGAGGTCGCTGTCCTGGTACTCACACCCGTGAGGCAGTTCGGGATGTTTGCTGCCTCTGCGCTCAGCAGAAGTTCCACCTTTTTTTTTTTTTTTCAGTTTTGTGTTACTGTAGCCTTCCTTGTCCCTTTTGGGAGCTAGGCAGATGATCAATTAGGAAAGAAAGGTCGAAAGAGAGAATGCATCCTGAAGTGATGTACCGAGGGCACAACCTCAACAAGAAGCGTTCTTGACAAAGACGCCCATCCTGCATCTGGTCGAGAGGAACGCGACAGGTCCAGGGCGTGGGCTTCCTGCAGAACGGCCGGCCTGGGCCCCCGAAGAGGCCGGCGCCGGGCAGGACAAAGAAAGATGCGGACACCGTTCTTTACTAAGTGAGACTGAACAACAGGACGCTGCGTGGGGTCCTTGACTGCGTCCTACATGTTTAAGAACAGCTATAAAGGACGTTACTGGCACAACTGGGAAATCTGAATATTGACTTAGAGGAGATGGTGTTATTGTCTCGATGTTGACTTTCCTGTGGGTGATGATGGTAGGTATGGTGGTTCTGTAGGAAAATGTTCGTGCTCTTAGGAGAGGCGTGCTGAAGTGGTAATGGTGACGTCTGCAGCGTAGGTGCAAATGACTCAGCAAACCACTGCTCTCACACACACACACACACACACACACACACACACACACACACGAGAGAGCAACAGAGGAGGCAGTGTGGCAAAGTGTTTGTCGTCGCGTCTGTCTGGGTGAAGGACATTCATTGTGTTGGTCTTCCCACTCTCCTGCAGGTTTGCAAAAGTACAAAATAAAAGGCCGGGGATTGGAAAGGAAGGCAGGACACGGGAGGGAGGCCGTGGGCTGCCTGGACGGGGCCTGTTCTGTGCCTCGCGGTCCGCAGCCCTGTCACCATGGGAAACAAGACGGGGGGAGGCACTTCGTTTTGGGGGGGCAGCAGGTTGGCCGTGGGGAGGCTCCGCAGCGGGAGGGCAGATGCAGGCCTCAGGGAGTGGTCCTGGGCCGCCTGCCTGAACCGGGAGCACCTGAAATTGGCCCCTCCGGGCTCCAGTGTTCGGGCAGCACTGAGAAGGGTGCGCGAGGACCTCGAGGACAAAGGCATGTGGCCCCTCCTTCACAGCCAGTCAGCCCTGCAGTGTGGGCCAGGCCTGGCCACCTTCTGCCCTGAGACGTGGGTGGGACAGGAGGGCAGACTTCAGGCACAGGATGGAAAAGGCCCTCCCAGACCTGCGCCTGGGCCTGACAGAGCTACTATGTATCTTAGTTCTAAACTGGAGCCGGAGGGGCAGCCAGGTGCTGTGCTGCCCATAGCCAGCAGGTGGCAGACGTGCCCTTCCTAGGAGCTGGAACTGGCTGGCATCTAGAGCTGGGAGGGAAACCATACAAAAAGCAAGCCCACCCCGCAGGACCTTCCTGGCCTGGTGGTGATGGTTCCGGGGTGGGGTGGGGGGGGTGTGTGGGGGGTTCAGATCCCACCCACTCTCAGAGAGTCAAGCAGCTGCCGCCCGGCTGCGCGGCCTGCCTGGTCTGCGTGTCCACGGGTCCCAGGACCCAGAGCAGGCCCACTGCATGTGTGAAATCACCGGGTCCACCGCAGAGAGGCTGTGGTGAAACGTGGAAACTGGTGGTCCGAACACCAGGCTGGGGATCGGGGGACCGTGTGGGCAAGGCCAGCACTGCGGCCAGCTACTGACGCCCCGCATCTGGGCTCTGTGACTCTGACCTGGGTCACAGTGGGGGCGGGTGGGGGCCATGAAGAGATGCGGTATTTGCCTTCTTTCATTCCACTGTTCTGCTCAGTCTTCCCACACAGAGACTAGGAAATCCATGGGAGAAGCGCTCCTCCCGGGACTTGCAAATCCGAAGACGACGACCAGGGAAAGGAAGGAGGAGGAGACGACAACTCTGGTCTCAGTTCCCAACAGTTAAGAGCTGACAGCGTGCCAAGGACGGTGCTGGGTGTTTTACACGCATTTCGTCTCGGTGGTGGCACACAGTGATTGACCGTTGAGGTCCTAGAACTAAGTCCACGTTAGAGGTCAGAAAACAGGTTTGCGGAGGTGACGTCGCCCAGAGTAACTCAGCTAACAAATGCGGGAGCCGGCATACAATGCAGCCAGTTTTACCCCCGGGCCCTGGCTCTCAGCCTCCGTTGCCGTGAGTGCTGGGAACCGCGGTGTGCCCAGGCGGCGAGGGAAGGGCGCAGGAGAGGGAAACAGAAGAACTTCCTGACCTGAAGAGAGGCAGGGCGTTGCGCTAGATTAACAGATGGGGCCCCTGTGCTTAGGAAGCCCTGTGACGAGCCTCTCCACTATGCTAACGTCACCAGAGAGCCTGTGTCAAAGGTCTGGAGTCTCGCAGGCGGAGGGTGATCAGTGGGGACGGCAGGGAGGGGCAGGGAGAGAAGGTCCCACATCTCCAAGACCTACTGATTTACAGTGTAATCTCCTTAGATGATGCGAAAGTCATTGCGGTCTAATCTATGTTGTGCGGTCTTTAGTGATTATTTCAACTCAAGTTCTTCCTCTGCCTTCCAGAATTCTAAACCTTCTGGAAAACAAAACAAAAGGGCAGAGGCTAAAGGTCTGAGTTGATGATTTGCAGGAATTAGCTGCTAGAAAATGCTCTCAGGGGCCTAGGAAGCCATGGAGGAGAGGGCTGGGGCCAGTCCTGCCCTTTGGGGCCAGAAGCCTGGCTCAGAATGAATGAAACAAAGCAGAGCCATCTTTCACCTGGTAGGTAGTAGACTGGGACTCCAATCCCAGCCACCCCTTCCCCTTCAGATGTTCCTTCTCTCTCAGAGGAACGGTGGGAGCCCGGGTGTCACTGACCACCTCGGAAGGAGGTGGGTAGGTGACACCCGGGGTTTTTCTCCTCCCCAGGGCAGCTGGGTAGGAGAGAACTCTGCCCCAGGGCCAGGTGAGGCTGCAGCTGCTGGGTGGGAAGGCGGGCCAAGGGCAAGAGGGCGCAGCTCAACAGGGCCGCTCCCCACTGCTGAGCAAAGAGCTCAAGGGCAGGGCAAGGGGTGCAGGTGACAGAAGACAGGGGTTGCCAGTGTTCCGGTCATCAACCCAACTGCCGCCTCACGCCACCTGCCCACTGTGTCGCAAACATGAGTTGTGTCATGTGATGAGCAGCTGTGCAGAGCCTCTTAGGCCTTTCTTTAAAAAAACTGTGGTAAAAGATATGCAATATGTATATTTCCATCCTAACCATTTACTAGTATTCCATTCGGTGACATCAATTACATTCACAATGCTGTGTTATCATCACAGCTACCTACACCCTAAACGTTTTCATCATTCCTAACATAAACTTCACACCCATCGATCAATAAATAACTCACCTTCCTCCTTCCTCCAAGCTCCTAGTAACCTCTACTCTCCTTCTGTCTCTAGGAATTCGCCTATTCCAGGTAGCTCGTGTGAGGGGAGTCACCTCATACTTGTCCTTCTGTGACTGGCTTTATTTCTCCGTAACGTGTTCGAGGTCTGTCCGGGTTGTAGCATAGACCACAGTTCCATTCTTTTGCACAGCTGAACAGTACTCCAGCACATGACGTTTTGTTCAGCTGTCCATCTCTTGATGGGCACGTGGGCTATTTGTGTCTTTCAGTTATTGCGAATCATGCTGCCATGAACTCAGGTTTTGTGTACAAAAACCTGTTCTAGTCTCTGCTTCCCCTTTTTGGGGGGCATATACCCAGGCGTGGACGGTCTGGGTCACGTGGTCATTCTATGTTTAACTCGATGAGGAGGCACAGGACTCTTTTCCACGGCGGCTGCACCTTGTCACATTCCCGCCAGCACAGCCTTGCAGCCCCCGTGTCTCCACATTCCCGCCGACACTTGTTACTTTCCCACGGTAACAATTCTGGCCATCCCAGTGGGTGTGGGGGGGTGCCCCTCAGTCCTTCCCAGTCTCAAGGGGTTGCATCCTTCTTGCTTTAGGCCACAGGCTGTGCGAGGATGGCCTGGGATTGGTGGTTTACTGTGGCCTTGCTCTGATCTGAAGCGCGGGGCAAGGAGGGAAGGTTCGAAAGGGGAAACCTGGAGGCCAAAAGGGAAGGTGCTGCCAGGGGTTCCGGTGGGTGGTTTCCTTCTCGGGAGCCTTGGTGAGGCCTGGAACCACAGTGACGTGCCGGGTGGGGGGGGCATCGGGGAGAGAGACCGGCCTGACCCGTCCTGTATGGAGAGGCAGCTGAGGCCCGCAGAGTGACGCGCCCCTGTAAGGACATCAGCAGATGATGGGACTGGACTCTCCAGCCCAGGGCAGGGACTGGAGACCAGGTCTCCTCGGTCTGAGGCCAGTCACCCAGGCCAACCTGTCCCAGCTAACTGAGGGCTGGGCTGCAGCTTCAGGTGGTTGGCGCAGATGGGATAGGGGACCGAGAGAAAAGTCCCATCGGGAGACCTGGAGAGTTTCCACTTTGATCTGGATGGCTTGATAAAAATGCAGGTCTCTGGGCTCCGCCTGCAGGGGTGGTGCTTCCGTGGGTCTGGAGCGGGCCCAGAACGTGTGTTTTCACCCAGCACCTGGGGGGCTCGGGCCCTCGGCCACCCTCTGATGACGCCTCTCTTAGTCATGACACTGCTGTTGGAGAAGACTCCTGGGCCTCTCTTTGTCCCTGTGCTAGTTCTGGAATCTCTCCGCACCTCGCTTTCCCCAGTTATAAAAGAAAGAATTCCCTCTTGCAGCCCGATGCTTTGTTTGGTTTTGTTTTCAAGGGCATTTGGCTGAGAAGGGAACTAAGCATTGGCAAAGGATTGCTCTTCAATAAGCACTTGGAAACAAGTATCAGCCCACAGTGCCATCCCAGGGCCTTGGGACAATGGCGTGGGGGTGGGGCTGGTGGTGAAGAGCAGGGAGCGAGACAGTCCAGGGTAAGCGGATTGCATCCGAGCAAACCTTCATTCCTGGATGTGACCACGCCCCAGGAAGCCCTCCAAAAAGGCAAAGGAGCGAACAAAACAAAAGCACGAGTGAGTCTGGGGCTCACCATGCAGCACAAGCCCCCGCACTGGCCTTCTTGGCCGATCCACCTCCGCAAACAGCCCGGGGGCCTCAGAAAGAATCTACCCACTGAGAAGGGGAACCAGCTCCACCCCTGAAGCTGTGCTCGGGTCTGTGCTGCCCACGGGGGCGGGGCGCAAACCCCTGGTGGCGCCCAGGCTGGTCTGGGTGGCTCCTGGCCAGGGTGCGACACACCATCAGAACACAGGGGAAAAGTCATCTCCTCCTCAATTTTACCGTCCACCCTTCTCATCCCCTCACAAAGGACGAGCCCGACGGTGCTGGTGAGTTCCCATGGTCCCCCTCTGCTCCTCTCCCCTTCTTCCAAGGAGAAAGCAGGCTCCAGGCTCTGGGCTCTGGGTGGGAACTGTACTCGGTTAGAACTCAATGACATCGTTTTGTCTTCTGTTCTTTGATTTTTTCCACTTATCATTTCGACAGTTGCCTTTTAAAAATGCACCTATTTGACTAGAGAAAAGGTGAGTCGGTTGAACAGAAGTATGAAGAAACTGGTTTGGGCTTTGACACTGTTTCCGAAGGGGGATTCGGGCGCGACGAGAGCTTTGAAAGCCCTGGAACTAGCCGGTTAGGTGACGGACAAGACTCGCTCCATCCGGGGTTGCAAAGGAAAACTTCAGGGACTGTCAAAGGAGCCTCAGGGAGAGGAGCCATGTCCCCTCCCGCCTGACGCCGGAGTCTCGGGCCACGGATGCTTCTGACCACTTTTGCACCCCCTTGAACGGCCTCCTTGGTTTTGGGTGCTGCCTGGCACGGCAACCTCCACCACCGTGCTCAGGAGCTCGGGGCCCGGCATCGGGCAGACCTGGGTTTGAATCCCGGCTCCGACAAGGCCCAGGGCTGCCCTCTCTGGAGATCGCTCACCTCCTCTGGAACTTGGTTTCCGTTCTGCAAAGTCAGGATGGCGGTGGTCCTTGCCTCCGAGGGCTGTTGGGAAGCTTTAAGGACATCACAAGCCTGAAGCACGCAATGGCTGATAGATAGATGGTTGCTGTTGTGATGATCCTTAGGACTCATAGCTGCTGATGTTTTTTAAAAAAATTACGTATTGACGTTGGCCAATGGAGGAGCCATTGAGAAGAGCTCATCCGGCCCCACAGACTCTCCCCGGAACTTGTTTGTTGGGTCCCACTCACGTCACGCTACCCTCCCCAACCGCCCCAACTTTTTCTTTCTTTCCTTCTTTTTTTTTTTAACCTGGGATCTTTGCCTAAGTCCTAAGCCAGGAAAGCTTGTTATATTAATTATGAAGAAAAAGCATGTTTTATTTAAGATCCCCACCGCTGAACGTCCTGCCGTGCCGTCTCCCTGTGACAGCAGAGCGGCCTGTGCATTGGGGGAGCCCTAATGAATTTAAAACACAACCGTGTCTGTGCCTGGGTGCACTTCCCGCGAGCTGATTTCCCTAAACACCGGTGTGCTCTGCTGAGGCTAATGAGTTGGGCTCATGCACAGGCTCCATTAAAAAAAAATCTGTAAGAAGGTGTTGTGAAATTCAGTTCATCTCTTCTCCATAAGACTGTGGGTTACAGCCAGAGGGAGGGGTGGCTCCTGAGCCCAAAGAGACATGTTCTGGAGCGTCGAGGCTTTATTGACAATGGTGGCTCATGTCTTCCCATCCGAGGCCTTCTTCGTACTAGGGACCATGAAGATTGGGATGCTGGAGTTCATCAGAGGCTGAGCCCAGTTCCTTAACCATCCAAAATTGGCCCTGATACTTCAACAGCCACGGTGCTTCTGAACAACAACCAGGCAAGATCACTCTCTCTCTCTCTCTCTCTCTCTCTCTGTCTCTCTGTTTCTCTCCCTCTGTGTCTCCAAGGTAGAACCAGGCGGATAATGTGCGCCAGGCAGGCAGAAAGGGTGTTGAGGGTTGGGAATGATGGGGCTGAAGCTTCTAACAACAGGAGCAGCAGCGTCTCCTCGCTGCCAGGCAGGGATGTGAACTCCGCATCACTAGGATGTCTGGTTTTCGAGAAAGCTTAGAGAGTTGTATTTTTTTTTATGCGAAATGTTCTGATTTTCAAATGTTGCTGAGCAAGTGAAAGGAAAATCAATGTGACCAGCCAGACAGACCTGGGTCCCAGTCCTGGCTGGGAAGTTGACCTACCACCTTTGGGCTTGTTCCTCATCCATAAAACAAGGATAACGACGCAAGGCTGTGCTGGGGACCGGTGTTCAGAACTGACTGGTAAGGGCAAACAAGTCCAGAGCAGACGAGGCAGGCCCTACAGATGGACCCGTGTCCACTGCAATGGTATTTGATCTATTCCTGATTTACCATAAAAATCGGAGTTGAAGATGAGCCAGAGATATCTTCAGAAGATTCGCTGCATGATCTGAGTTCATAGTGGGGCAGGGGGAGGCAGTAACTGGGGCCTTACCAATGGGTAGCCATCGCAGACCCTGTGACTGATTTTCTTTCCATTTTCAGAGGCACATGGAGTCCTTGACACTCCACTTACCGAACAGTCCCCTCATCTAAGAGCCTCCTGTCCCTATGGGAGGGGCCAGGACCCTGAAGCTCTATGGACTGAAGAAATCTCATCTTTAGCCAGGGTGCAGGCAAGAGACCTAGTCTAGACAGATGGACACCAGCCATCGCCTAGAACTCAGCCTTGTTACTTCCCAGCTATATGACTCAAGGCCAAGTTCCCCAGCCCCTCACCTATACATTGGGAGCAATAATAGGACCTACTTCTCAGGGCACTTCCGGAGCTGAACTGATCCATGGGAAGCACGGAGCCTGGCACACAGGATTTCTCATTAAACCGAAGCAGTTGGGGCAGGAGAGGCCACCCGGCCCATCTGCTCTGTGGCTCCATCCCTCCCATGATGCCCTGAACTCTCCAAAGCATCTGAGCGACTTGGCCACCCTCCCCCGGATGTCTGCGTACTGGCCCGTGAAGCGCAAGCTGCCTTCCCGGCCACCTGCCTGGCGCACAGCTGGGGCGGGAAGCGCTCCAAAGCCCCCGGCCCTCTCCTCGGAATTGACTAAGCTCATTGCCTGAAGGCCCTCTCTCATATTCTCTCTTTTATCCATCATTGACTTATAATTTCATCGCTAACCCTAAAAAATCACTGGGGCTTGCAAAAAAAAAAAAGGCGGGGGAATTTTTGGGACCATTATCTTTTTGTGGACTTCAAACAGACTTCATCAATCCGTCTCCTCGCCTGCAAACTTTAGGGTCTAATTCTTCCTGACTGGTACTTTCTCTGGACCCCCTGTGGGCCTCCGGTGATCATTTCCGCTGCTTTTCTCTAGACCTGTGATATTTCTGCTGGGTTTTGGCCCCAGAGATCCAACAAGCAATCAAATGATGCGGAGAGCTCGACAACCACTTGTGATCGTCGCCACGCCCCACCCACGCAAGTGGGCACTGGAAAGTGAAAGTCTCTCAGAGGTGAGGCACTTGACAGCGTAAGACAGGGCTGAGGTAGGTTCCTGAGTACAGTTTGCCGAAAGGGGGGCTGTTTGTTTTTAAAGCGCGCTAATCAGAAGACCTGGAGTTTCATCTGTTGCCTGCAGGAAAAGCCCTAGGAAGTCAAATGGGAAATAAACTGCAGAAGTATTGAGTGCAATAAAGAGGTGACCGCGCTTATTTCAGTTCTCACCCCCTGCTCACTCTCTGCCCCTCCCCCCCTCGGGGGCGCGTTTTCTGGCTTTTGTGGGCAACTTGGGTCCATTCCGGAAATTGAAGGGAAAGAGCTAATGCTTAGTGAATGTTCTGTGCGTTTAATCAGTCGTGACCCTCCCCAAGTCTGGGAGAGATGATCACCTGCTTTGCAGCAGAAGAAACCGGCACTCGGGAAAATCCCTCCGCCGCCCCCCAACGATCCGCAGCTGGGATGTGGCGAAGCCGAGGAGATGATCCTGGCTCCCAACCCACCCTCGTGCCTCCAGCCACACGCAGCATGGAACTCGAGAAGGCGCTCGCTCTCTCCCTCTCTAGTTTTTTATCCTCACCCAAGGATATGTTCATTTTTTTCTTGAGAGAGAGAAAGGAAGAGAGAGAAACATCGATGTGTGAAAGGAACATCAACATCAGTTAGCTGCCGTCCATATCAGCATGAGCCCTGGTCAGGAATTGAACTCACAGCCTTCCGGTGTATGGGAGGACACCACCACCAGCTGATCCCCCCCAGCCAGGGCAGGAAGCTCTCTCTGTGTGCAATGTCCCACTCACGTGACCACAGAGACCCAGCTGACACTCTCGGACCGCAGTGGCTCACAGCAGGAGCCGGCACCTCCACTACTCATCTGCTCCCAAATGTCTTGAGCTCCCCATGCGGGACCCTCTGATGTCCCTTCCCTCCCCTGCTCACCACGACCTCCGGCAGGCCCTGCTCACCTCTACACCCAGGACAGTCGCGGTCGTGGGATGAGGGGAGAAAGAATATGCCGCACACAGACCTTCTCTCCAAATCTAATGCACCTACGTCAGCCCGTCGCCAGGATCCTTGGCAGCCAGTGGGGCTCTCCCCCAGGGCCAAGGCACAAGGATTCTTCTCACCCTGGGGTCGCCCCAAGTGGCTGGCAAACTGGGCGTGTGCCAGCGTGTGCAGAGAGAGTTTGCAGCTTTGGTTGGCTTCTCAGAGGGGTCTGTGAGACCTGTGTCAGATCGAGACCCAGGGCCTTAGCAGAGTTCCTTACCCCTGTCCCTTCCTTTGGGAGGTGTCCGTGGGGACTCTCTTGCAAGAGGGCTCAAGTCGGTTGCATGGCTTCATGGAACTGGCCGCTCGGCAGGAACAGGCCTGCCTCAGCTCCGGCAGTCAGACGCACTCGACCTGACCCCATGGGCCTTCCCCAGCTAAATTTCTCCTCGCTCCTGGCCCCACTGGTTTGGTCTTCCTCATAACCTCGGGGTCTCTCAACTCCAGGTATTTGAAAAGAACACTTACCCCAAAGGCTGTCTTTCCCGCCAGAACCACAAGCAGCAGAACCTGGAGATCAGACATTCGGGCAAACATCTCTGCAGCTTAAGGACCCTTCTTTTGCCCTAAACACAATTTCTTGTAATGCCTTTATGGGGGAGGGGGGAATGTCAGTCTGCAAGGATTCAGGAACGAATGAAGAGGATGCAAATTATTAACTAGGCACCAAATACTGTTTAATGTTTAATGTTTTGCGAACCAACTATCTTGATTAAACAAATGGTAACTTTGGGGCTGGGCTGAGTCATGGGTGGTTTCTTTTCTGGGAGAAAGCCTCCAAAGACAGTAGCAAACAGAAAGAGCCCCTGAACCCTGGGTGCAGCTGGATGGGGGGGCGGGGGGGCTGCCCAGTGTTCGATGCAGAAGGCCCAGTGGTTAATGAGCATCCCAGCTGCAGGATGAAAGCCCCCAGTCAGGTGAGGCCTCTGCCACAGGCCTCTGACACTGCTGATTCGCACAGAATGCTAAGAGTGTTCTGATTCATTGAATCTCGGGCAGAATTCAGGCAGGGGTGAGCTCCCAATAACATCACGCTTTATATGCAAGAAAGCGAAATTAAAAGATGCAAAACTGCTATTGACAAACATTGATTCTGGGCCCTTTGAAGCATGGCCTGCGGTTGCTTGTTGGCTTCAAAAGTTCCCTTTTAAATTTCATTACATGAGGTTTTTACTTTTTAATTACTTTTTTTTTTCCCTTTTCATTGGAGTCTTTTCTTTGATCAAGATGGGAGAAGAAACCCACGATGCTCATGTTCGGGGCCAATTGTTTCCTATGTTCCTCATTTAGCTAGGCCGGTTGTAGGCAGGGCTCTGTAGAGCAACAGTTGCTGATTAAGCTTGGGTTCTGGGGGACACAATGGATATCTCTAATACACACGGTCTTCAGCTCCTGTAAACACCTGACTACCCACAGTAATCTATGCAAAGGCTCCAGAAATCCTCCCACCTGAGTCCTAAACCTGGGTTCTCACACCCTGCCGCCGACCAAGGCAGGGGCTCACCCGGGCCTCCTGCTCACCCGTCTGCAGTCCCTACTGGGCACACACGCTTGGGTGCTCAGTGGCTGCTTCCGCCTTTGGAAGCCAGCTGGCTAGCCATGGAGGGGCCCACGAGAACCCAGCCAGAAGAAGGCCAGGGTCAATGCCCCCGCCGCCACCAGATGGCCCTTGAAGGACAAACCAAGTCCTGACACGTTACCTCCTAAACGACCCTCCATTTGTCTTCTTTTCCCCACTTAGTTTGTCTCCACCCTGTTTTAGGCCGTTATCCACTCGCCCTCGGTCAACATCCACCCCACCCTTACGGCGCATGCACATGACGGTCCCCTTTTCTGCAAAGTTCTTCTCTAACCACATTCTATTCTTGCTGTAACTCCACTTCTGTTCCTAACTCTAACCCTCATCCCTCTTCAGCAAGTTCACTTAGTGAACTCAGCTAGTTAACCTGTCTTTCAAATCTCAGCCTAAACATCACTTCCTCAGAAGGCTCACGTGAGTTTTTCCTTCATAGCACTTGCCAAAGTCAGAACTGCATATTTGTGTTGCTATTTCATTAATATCCGTTCCCCCGCTGCCCCAACTAGCCAGACGGTCTGTTTTGCTCACCATTGAATTCCTGACACAGAAGCCTGGTACCAGTCTGGCCCATGGTAGCTGCTCAATACATGTCTTTTTTTTTTTTAAGATACATCTTATTTTTTATTAAGATTTTAATTTCTTTCTTTCTTTCTTTATTTTTAGAGAGAGGGGAAGGGAGGGAGAGAGGGAGAAAAATATCCAAGTGTGGTTACCTCTTGTGCGCCCCCTACTGGGAGCCTGGCTTGAAACCCAGGCATGTGCCCTGATTGGGAATCGAACCGCGGAATCCTTTGGTTCGCAGGCCGGCACTCAATCCATGGAGTCACACCATGTCTCGATACACATGTCTTAAGTGAATAACTGCTTTATGAAAGTGAGAGTCGGACACCTAAGATGGCACAGCCAACTCAACGTGAAAAGAAAAACTGGACGTGAAAAATGAAAGTGAAATTTTTAAACAACCTCAGTTTATTTACGAACACAACATTCATTTACACTGAATATTCACTGATGACCTGCCGTGAGCCAGGCACTGCCGAGGTAGGATTGGAGGAGACAGACGTGAACTTGCTCTTAAGGGCCACCCATTCTGGTGGAGGGGAAGACGGCGGATGATGAAAAAAGTAAACAAGTTGATTGTAGCTGGTGAGAACTATGAAAGCAGATGAGCCGAGGCATTGGGACAGAGCTGCCTGTCGGTGGGAGGTTTCCGCCGACCAAAAGGTGGCGACGGACGCGATGATGACTAAGCATTGGCCGTTGGTGCTGCGCTGGCCCTGTGGGTGGTTGTCCGCTCACGGAGCAAGGGCCCACCAGGCCACGTGCACGAGGAGTTCGCTGCTTTTCGCACTCAAGCCTGGAGACTTCGTAGCACGCGCATTGTCGGTAAAAAGGAGACGTGGAGAAACGGAAAGTTCAGGCAAGTCCAGTCGCTGAATCACTCACGGGACTGACATGTCTCTGTTCGCCTCCACGGCCCTGAGTGAACGCGTGAACTTCGGCCTTGGCGGAGAGATCCCCAGAAAGTGCGCCAGGAGCTTTTCTCCCTGTGCGACGGGGAACTGACCGGGAACTGACCAGGGTACCCGAGCTGGCTGTTCATCTGTGGAACCCAGTTCGTTTCCCCGAGGTGTAATCTTCCCTTGAGTACAAGCTGAAAGGGAACAGTTCTGCTCTTTGTGTGATCACCACGGGCCTCCCACAGACCCTCTCTTCTTTCCCTAAGTTGTGTTACTGCTGCAAGGTGAATCAAATCCATTTCCCCGCATAGCCCGCAAGGAGGGAATTCTCTAACAGATACGTAACCTTTTCCCTTGAGGAGGACAAAGGGGCTCATTTATAGTGCAAGACGTCTCTATCTGGGCAGCTGGACCAAACCCACCTAAGATTTCTGATATTTAAGTTCGAACCCAGCGCCTTTGGCCCTCACCCCGGCGGGGGTTCAGCTAGTGTCCAGTCGGCCCGCTCTCTCCGCTCCGGCTGGCATTTTCTCTTGCCCTTGGGGCTCTGGTCGTCCAGCGGCTGGGTCTTCCTCCCTAAGGACAGGCTCCCCCACCGCGCCCCAGCCCCACGGTCTGGGTCAGGGGTGTTTTTAGACAGCCACCCCCTGGGGCCCCGGCCCACCTGTGCGTGTTCACGTGCGTTGTGTGGAGCCGGAGCGGCCTCCTTCCTGCTCGGCCCGCAGCTCGGGAGGCGGCAGGGAAGAGCGCCCCAAAGCAGCAGCTTGGTCCGAAAGGACCGGGAGTGAGCCCCAGCTCGGCCGCAGCCCTGCTGCGTGACTTCAGGCCTCGGTTTCCTCGCGTGCACGATAGGAATAACTGTGTTCCCACTTCACGGCAGTACCGAGGGGTGCACGCGAGCGCATGAAGGAAGGTGAGGGGCTGAGTGCAGCGCCTGGCGGAGAACGTGCTTTGCAAACACCCGGGCCTTGTTACCAGTTAAGTCTCTTCATGGGATGGTGCTCACTGAGCCCCCACACTCACAGGTCTGTGCTCAGTGAGTCCAATCTCCAACCCGGGGAAGGAGCCCCCGCCTCCTCGGCGGGAAGCCCTTATCTCATTTCTTCTTTCTAGGACGGGGGTCAACAAACTTTTTCTGAGGGAGCCAGATAATAAAAATTTTAGGGTTTCTTTTCCCTGGTCGTCCAGTTTCTGTTGTGACCACTCAACCCTGCTGCTGTGACACAAAAGCAGCTGCAGGGAATGCTTGTGCCGACGGGCGGTGGCACACGCCGCACCACGCGCACGTACGTGCATCGTACGTGGGGGCTGCGTCCCAGGGAAGCTGGGCTTGCAAAGAGGCGGTCAGACTTGGTGCCCTGCTGCTCTAGCAGAAAGCCCACAGATGCGTCCAAAGTGCTGCCGCGTGACTTGAGGAGTCCCTGGAACACCATGGGGACACATCGGACACCATGGGAGGGGACCCTGGACGTATGTGACCATTGCTGCCCTCAGAGGGTTTACCCAGAAAGGTTGGCTCCCATGAGCCCCGGGGGCTGGGTCCGTGTGCTGGAATCATCCTGTCTTTGGATGTGGGGTCTCCCCGTGGCTCTGAGTTTGGGCCGGGCAACGCTGGTGAAGGGTTAATTTACAGCTAGGCACTCAGCCGAGAGCCTTCAGCAGCCAACGCCTGGCAGCTGAGAGAGAGAGGGCCTCATTTGTGCAGAGGGGATTGGGTGGCACCCTGCAGCCTCCACTACAACTGTCAACTGCACATTTGCTTTACATCCCCTGGTTCAAAGATCCAATTCAGGAAACCTGAATGGCTCAGCCGGGTTTTAAATGAGGATCCCCAGCCTACCCTTGGCCTGATCAGAGCTGGCTGAAGTGACAGACAGGGCCAGGTGGATCCAGGTCCGTGGGGCCAGGGACAGATGTTGAGTGGGGGTAAGCGATATCAAGGAGAAAACCGGAATGCCATGCAGAAACCGGAAACCCTGCGTGCACAGTTAGCAGCTGAGCTGCAAATGGACCGCTAAGTTCCCTGTTGGGCAAAGGGAAAAGGAAACCTTGGTCTTTTGGCATCACAGTCGAGTCAGATTTACAGGGGAAAATGTTGTTGTTGTTGTTGTCCTTTGAATCTCTGGTCCATTCCAGGTCAGTTTTGATTTTTTAAAAAGCCCTTATGATCTGAGGAGCCCAGGTTGGAGCTGGGTCAACAGGATAGGGAACCCCACTGATACAGTGGCAATCCTGAATTCCACGCAGCCCCTCCGCATGGCCAGAGGAAGGGGGCCCATCTGTCAGGCTGAGCCCGAAGTCCGGGTGGACCCACGATGCAGATCCTCTTCCTTTTTCTCAGAGGCTCAGGAAACGCCAGCGGGAGGAAGAGGGGAATGAATGCCCTCTGTCAATCCTCCCCATCTTAGAAAACGGCACCAGCATGCACATGGCTTCAGGCTGGACATCTGGAAGCCACCGCTGGTCTCTCCCTTCCTTCTCCCTCACCGAACCCAAGTCATCAGCATGTTCCTACCTCCAGAATGCGTCTCAGATCCTTCCAGCACTTTCCACCTCCACTGCCCCCGCCAAGATGGTGCAGTCCAAGCCCATACCATCTCCTGCCGGGTCCCCTACCGTAGCCCGCTCACTGCCCTGCCTATTTTTACTCCTGCCTCCTGTGGAATCTGTTCTACACCGCCCAGGAGCACTTACCAAGCACAAACCCAGTCGGATGATGTCTCGAGTTGCTTAAAACTCTTTCATTATTGTCCTTTTGCACCTAGAATAAAACCCCACATTCTTATCAAGACTGTGCTTGATCTGGCCTCCACTTGCTTCTTCAGCCTCCCTGTGGGCCCGTCTCAGGCACGTAGCATTTTAAATAAGGCCAGGGACCGTGTCCATTGTGCTTAGGGCCCAGGGCCTGGTATGGAATGTCAGTAAGTGTTGGTTGGATGGTCGGTTGGATGGATAGAGAGATGCATGTGGGGACAGTGAGCAACCACGTTTGACCAGACAACGAGAGTCTCCTGGCAAGGGCTCACAGCCAAGCCACGAGCTCCAGATTCAGACATGCCTGCCTCTTGCCAAAATGAATCCTGGATTTGGTCTTGGTGGTTCTGGCTCTTGGGAATCTATGGGCTTTGGAAAGATACAAGAACCCCAGTGCAGTCCCACCGTGTAACCTCCGAATGCAGCCCAGCCCAGTGTCCATTCAACACCTCAGGATCCTCACACAGCAACCGGTCTGCCCATTTGCACTCCTTTCCTTCCTTTCGTCTTTCAGGGGGGCTTCAGTCTCCCCTCTCGCGTTTTAAATTTCCTCTGCTTGGTGGTTGTCTGTGGCAGAGAGTATTTTTCCCTCCGGTCTCTCTTGTCTCATCAATCAGTTCTGCAGAAATGCAAGGCCGCCCCCTCGAATCTTCAGCCTCACAAAGAACTCTCACCTGGGCCGTGTGATGTTTCCTGTTCTAAGGGCATCTTTGATTTATTAAACATTTTTTGAATAAAATTCTGCATATGTTTTGCATGTTGGCAAGTTCCCCCCCCCCGCCCCCCGGTCTCTCCCCTCCATGTAATAGAAAACTTGAAAGAGAGGAAGGAGTTTGAGATTCGGGTGTCCCTTTCTGTCTGGGCTTGTCAGCTTTCGGAATGGAGTGTGCTGTGATGTTTTCAAAAGCCTCTTCCCTCTGGGGAAGGCAGACCTCTGAGCGCCTCTCAGAAATGTCCTTCTAGACGCTGCCTGACATCAGTATCTTTCTTAGCACATTTGCTTGCTGTCTCTGCAGTGCGGTGGCAAGAGCCTGGGCTGGCATCAGACAGAGCTGGTAGCAAAGCCATTTGACTTGCTGTGTGACCTTCGGCAAGTTGCTTAACTTCTCTGAGCCTGTCTTAAATAAGTTGTATGGATTAAATGAGAAGATAGATGTGGAAGTGCCTGGCATACCATATGCACTAGGTTTGTGTTATCTTTTCCCTTTTTCTACTCTAGTTCTTGGTTTATTTTTAATTTATTATGGAAAATACACCTTCTTCTAAATTGGCATGATCATCAGCAGGGCAAGTTTTTCTGCAAGGAGCAAGACAAGGCTGGAAACAGAATACACACAGAGCCGTGTAGTTTCCCTCCCTGAATCGTGCATTCTTTCACTCCTGTGAGGAGAATTCATTGTGTGGGGGGTACTGTGGCACCCCAAGATGCATAAGAGATTTCTGTCTCTGTCAAGAGAAGATCAAGTAGGCAAATTGACGGTCTATGAAAACAGGTCCTTGCTGAGGCCAGCTCTGAGCCACGCAGGGTGCGTGGGAACTGGAGGAAGGCATGTTGGAAGAATGACAGGTGCAAACTGGGTTTCATTCATGACTGACAGGTGACTCTCATACTTAACCTCACTCTGCAACCTCAGGCCATTCAGTAAAACCAGCGGTCTTAGTGGTGATCATGGCCTACTGCCTGCACATACCGACTGTGTGCCCAGACTGGGCGTGGCTCTGTGGGTGGAGATGGGAGGACGGACCACACCCACGGCCTCTACATTCAAGGCTCTCACACCGCATCTGGGGAGCAGCCCTTAATTATTCTATGACTCAGTTTCCTCCTTTGAGACGTGACAACAATATTGGTATGTACCTCATGGGGGTGTTAGAACAATTAAATGGGTTAGGACGTGTGAAGTTCAAAGCACTTGGAACCGTGCTGGCCCACAGTGAATGCTCTGAGAGCATTTGTGAAACACCTGTGTGCGCCTCCTCTCCCACCAGCTTGATTCTGCACCACCATCCCCACAATCTGATACCCCCCCGCCCACCTCAAAACACCTGCAGAGTGTCCACTACGAGGGCTACAAATGTCACTCTCTAAAGCAGCATGAGGGGCCCAGGTAATTAGCACAGTGTTAAAAAATAAACTTTTGGCGGGTGAAATGGGCAATGTTCAAGCTCGATGGCTGACCCAGCTGGCACCGTTGCCCTGGCAGAAACGAAGTCTAAGAATCGGGTGAAGCTGCCGTCCAACACCTTCAGAGAAAAACTCTAGGAATGGATTTGCTTTTGGTCTTCCTCACACTCCGGGTCCCACCAGACGGCCGGCTGACCCTGCCACGGAGCTCTGATTGCACGGTGACCCTTCCCTGCCAGGGGTGTCAGAATGCCTAAAAAGGCAGAGAGTGGGGACTTACAGGGACCAACTTGTGGATGATTTGATACCTCTTTGTTCATGTGGCAGGACTCCTTTTCTTGTAATGTCGCCAGGGAGCGGGTTGAGAGGGGAAGCCGTGCGTTCCCACCCGCCTCTAATGAGCAGAGAGCCCTATTATTTCCCAGAGAGCCCGGCAGCTGTTGAAAGGACGAACTGGCCGAGGTCCGTTCACAGCGCGTGAAGTGTTCCGAACAGGTCCTGCCACGTAGCATAGATCTCAATGTTAAGCCATTGCTACCCGATGACATAATTACAGACCGATCAAGCGTTGGATCACTCAGAACAGACAACACGAGTCGGAGAGTTTGAGACGAGGGAGTCGGGACAGTGTGGCCACAAGCTCAACGTGGTCTCTGGAGAACTGGGATTTAGTTCTAGCTCCTTCTCGACCAGCCCAGTGCCCCTGAGCAAATCAGCAACTTCCCCGAGCCTCAGTTTCCTCAACTGTGAAACGTAGCTCGTTTTACCAACTTTTCCAAGGGGGGTGGAAGGCTGTGAGGCCTCATGGATGCAGTGCGCACCCAGAAGGAAGGGTTGGTGGCTTTCTTGCCCTTGCCGATCACCCTTTCCCTGAACTGCTGACTATTGATCGGCCTGCGTCACTTGCCCCGCACCTCGAAGCCATTTCTGCAATTTTTTGTGCAATCTGAGCTTATCAGTTGACCTGGGCACAGGTGCTTTTGTCCGAATAGCCCCCTTCTGCAGAGCTCATTCACTCTCTGGCCTGCCGGGTCCGTGGAATGGGCTCCGTCCAGCCTCCAGGTCTAGCTCCCCCCGCCCCCAGGCGGGAAGGGGTCTTTGCAAAGGGTGCATGGGAGTGTGTCAATCTGTGTGCGCCAGCCTTTCGGGCCCGCCCTCTGAGCCGCATCCTCACCGCCACGCTGTGGCTCAGGCCCTCTGCCGCCCAGCCTGGATCTTCGCAGTGGTCTGCAGCCTCCTAGCTCTGCACTCACATCCAGACTTGCCTGTGCCAGGTGAGCCAGCTTCTAAAATGCCAGTGTGGTTGTGTCATTCATCCGCTTAAAACCGGTCCTCGGTGCCTCATTGCCTGCAGGGCAAGATGCGGACTGATCGTAGGAGGCCCTGCTGAGCAGGCCCCTGAAGGCTTGTGCTTTCTCCTCTCCCCACCGGCTTTGTTCCCGACCACCTCCCCCACGTCCCGACACACACCCACCCTGCACCCCAGGCACAGGCTGCAGGGTGTTTTCATTATTTACACTCAGTTTCGCGCCAGCAGAGCCTTCTCCCACCGCTGGTTCTTGGAGAACTCCAGTCTTCCTCTTTCCAGTTGCAGCTCAAGGGTCCTCCTAAGTGAAGCTCTCTTCCCCTAGAACGTGGATTCCACCCTCTACCCTGAGGATTCCCATGGCATCTTGAGCATTTATGGCCTTAATCCCCTGCTACGTCACACCTGTGACACTTTGAGGGGCCAGGATTGTGATTCTCTCTCATCTTTGTATCTCCAGCCGGCAGTAGGTGCTCGATAATTGTTTGCTGAATGAAATGGGTGTGTAAATGTCACCTTAGGGTTGTGTGAGATAACAGGCACCTGGGGAGGGGAGAAAGGAGGGAGAGATGAAGGCAGGCTTAGAAAGAAGCAGTGGCGCCCTCTAGAGGTGATAGGTCCCTAAATCTAGTTTGAGGCTATTCCCATGATGTCTTTGGCGGTAAGTAAACAGAAGTGGCAGGAACAGCAAATAAATAAAGGGAGTGTTTGTCCATGGGCCCGGGGAATTGGTTCTTACAGAAACAGGCCGCCCTTGCCCGTCAGTGTCACATTCTTGCCAGCTCTGGCTCCAGCCTGACCCCTCCCACCAGCTCCCAGGAGAAGGTTTTGAGTCTGGAGGGCTGGTGGTTGGTCACACACGGGAGCATTGGAGCTGGGGAGTTCGAGGTTTGGATCTCAGAGACCCCATTTTCTAGCTGGGAGTGGTTGGTTATTCAACTAGTTGAGTATGGCCCAATAAGGCCAATCGAAGGAGACACTATATGTGAAGATCTTTGCACGCAGTAGGCACTCAATAAATGCAGCTATTATTTTCCTGGGTTGCCGAAAAGCAAGAAATTCAGCGACGGCAAATAAAGCACATATTGCAAGAGAAGATCATTCATGGAGTTTATATAACATCCTGACGGTTTTTTGTACGAGACTCGCCACCTTCATCTGATTTCTCCACCAGATCATTGCCCAAGGAAAACACAATAAAAACCATCGTACATCCGAAGTGGTTTCTAGGGGGGGAAATCATGTGCTTTCTTAAAGCCAAGCTCACTTTGTGGCTGACTCAGGAGTCTGTGACCACAGGGAGGCCAGCAGCCCCCAGAGGTGCCTGGGTCTCGGAGTCCCTTTTTAGCTGGATCTTCTTCAAGCCCTTCCTCGGAAGCCAGTGCTCTGACACGCGCTTCGCAGGGGCGTCGTCGAGGCCTTTACGCTGGAGATGGAGAGGGACACACTCACACGGGCAGGGATCAGATTGGCCCCATTTGGATCAACTAGTCAGTTCCCCACTTTACACGCCAGGAGTGGGGTGCTGGGGCTGCTTCACACATCTCTTCCCTCCTCTCCGTCACACTGGTAGCTCCAAGTCCACCGTGGGGGAGTGTCTGTATCGTAGAAACTGGCAAATGCTGCGGATCGGAGTTTCTCCCCTCCCAGCTGCGACACACTCACCTGCACACCGCTGTACCCAGTGGAAATGAGGCACAGAGGGTTCAAGGGACTCTCTCAGTGCCACACAGCACAGTGGTTTAGAAAAGAAACGGGGAAGCAGGGCTTTTTAGAAAACGCAAGACTTGAATTAGGCTTCTGAGAGGAGGTGGTAGGTAGAATAGAAAGATGGTCAGATAGATGGATAGATGGTAGATAAATGATAGATAGATAAAAAGGACAATGGCCACCAAGGGTGCCAATGCCCTACCCCCCACCCCCTGCCAGAAACTCTGTTGAGTTGCCTTATATGGCAAAAGGGACTTTGCAGACATAATTAAGGATTTGGACCTTGAGATGGAAAAAGATCGTCTTGAATGATCTGGGTGGACCCAATTTCTTGTTTCGCTTTTTAAAGCTTTTATTTAATGTTTTTTTAAGAGAGAGAGAGGAGGGGAAGGAGAAAGACAGGGAGAAAAACATTTCTGTGCTAGAGAAACATTGACTGGTCGCCTCTCCCACGCCCCCAGCCAGGGACCTGGTCCGCAACCCAGGCATATGCCCTGACCAGGAATCGAACCGGTGACCTTTCAGTTTGCAGGAGGATGCCCAACTCACTGAGCCACATCAGTCAGGGCAGGACCCAATTTCTTCAAGACATGACTCCTTAAAAGCAGATAATCTTTCCTTGCTGGGACTGAGGGTAAGACAAAGGAAAAGGAGGTTCAAAGTGTCAGAGACACTAGACTTTGAAGATGGGTAAAGAGGGCCACGAGCCAAGAATGTGTGTGGCCTCTGGACGCTGAGAAACGGTCCTTAGCTGACCGCCAGCAAAAACGGGAGATCAGGAGGAGTGCAACCCTGTGGTCACCTTGACCTGAGCCCACTGGGACCCGCGTTCGATGTCTGTCTTACAGAACTATCAAAGAATAAGTTTGTGTTGCTTAAGCCAGTGAGTACGCTGACTTGTTATGGCAGCAATGTAAAACTAGCAGCGAGGCTGAGTGTTGGCTGCTGGAGAGAACGTAGAGAGGACGCATGCAGAAGAGATGTCAGGAAAAAGTCTTGGGGGTGGGAGGGGAGATGCATTTTCACGGAACTGAAAGTACAAGGAGGGGGAGACCCCAAAACCCGGAAGTTATTTATTAATAAGTTGTGTACTTATTCTTATACGTTTAAACTCCAGTCACCTTCAAAGGACTCTCCATTTGATACAATACACCTATTGAGACTTTTCCCCACTGCTCAAAACAGTTTTTGAACTCATCGATTTTGATGCCTTTTAGTGCTTCTGCTGGTTTTTTCTTTTTGTTTTACTTCTTCCATATCAGCAAAATGTTTCTCTTTGAAGACTTTTTGCATCCAGAGAAACAACAACAAAAAGAGTTGCTTGGTGTGAGATCAGGTGGATGGGGAGGGTGGGGCACGGGGGTCACGCCATTTTTGGTCAAAAACTGCTGAACACTCAGTGCGGTGTGGGCAGGTGCACTTGTAAATCACCCACCGTGAAATGGGCAAATGCTTTGAAAGAGTCTTCAAAAAAAATTCACCGAAGCTAAATGCAGCCTCTCACAACACCACCAGTTGGCACACTGATAAAGTGGGTTCCTAGAACACTCGCCTAGTGGGGGAAGCCTGTACTGCAAGGGGCTCAGTCTCCAGAAGATAATTCTATTTTGGGGGGGGTGGGGGCACTCCCCCTCGTAAGCTATTTGCATGGAGGCCTCAAGTGCCAGCGAACTGGGCAGTAAGTTTGGGAGGACAGATGGGGCCCTGCGTGGCCCCAGGGGAACTTGTGGCAAGTGTGAGGATGGAAGGAACATCAGTGACAGGCTTCCCCATAGATGCCAGTAGGAGCTGGGCTGATAATTTGGAATGAATGGAATGGGAAGGTGTAAGAACAGCCTGAGGACGGTGAAGAATGATAATTAACACTTCGCTTCAGGGTGGCAAGGGGCAGGGGTGGTGGAGACCTCGGTGAACTGGGGACTGCCCCAGCCAGGGTCAGCATCCTTGTGTGGGCCTTGTGGTCATATACCCTGAATTCTTTTGATCTCTAAACTTGGCTAACTATTTCACTGATTTTTAACCTGTGTGGGTCACCGTGAAACGCATCCGGGGCCACCTTCGGACCTTTGCCTTCTGCTCCCAGCTTTCTCTCCTGTTTGTTTCCCCCGTGCTGACTCCCCCTTGGACTGTGCCAGCCCTGGGGGAGATTACACAACTCAGCAGTGGGAGGTCTGGAGGGGAACAGAGTCTGGCCTTCCTGTTCTCGTAAGTCCAAGTGATTCATCATAAAAATAAGACATGAGGTCATTCCTCCTCTTCCTATCCTCCTATTTTTTCCCCCACTCCAAAAGGAAAACAAAAAAGAAACAGTTTTGCTGGCCTGCTTGACTGCTCACTAAATACCTGCTGCCTTCACCTTAGCCCTGGTCCTAGACGCTGAGGTGGGGCAGGTGATGGTGCAGGTGATGGGTGGCTATAGCCTGCTCTCCTTGCTGCCCCCGCCCCCCACCCCCTACCTCCCATCTTGCCCAGGACTTGCCCAGACTTACCTGGAGCCTTGGGGCAGTGGAGGGGAAGGAAGGCCAATTATTTAGATTTCTTGCCGGAAACGACTTTACACGGCATTTACGTGAACGGAATTCAATATTTTTCTCCCCCAAAGCTACTATTATTTATTTATTTATTGGGGGAATAATTGATTTTAGTTTTCCTATTCTGCCTGACGGAGCGTTGCTGAGAAAGCGGTTTTAAGTGGTTGGAGGCATGCGTGTGAAAAATGAGAGCAGGAGAGCAGGTTGCCAGGGGACGTTTCCCGAAGGAGCGGGTCCCTGTCCTCACCTGAAAGCGTGCGGGCCCCTTGGGCCCTCCACAGTGAGAGGGACCTGGTCTTGACCGAAGGTCTCGCGTGAGCTAATAGGCGGGCGGGGTGGTGGGTGGGTCTGCCACGCATGCTCCGGGCGGGACTGGCTGCGCTGTGGTCCTGGACCCACCGCCTACTCCTGCTGCGCGATCTTGGGTGACTCGATCCCTCTGAGCCTCAGTTTCCTCGCCTTACAGGTATTTGGGGACGATTAAATAAGGTAGATTGTGTGAAGTGCTTTGCCGTTATTCCTCGATGTGTTGTATTTGTGAACATGCCACCTAGACCACACGCACCCAGAATGTGCAAATACGCCCACGGTTGTGCTCTGCATGGGGAGGTCTGTTTGTTCTCAGATCCGTTCCTGGTCCTTCCCCTGCTTGGTTTTGTGCGGAGGGAACTCCGTTTACCAGGCTCTCCTGCCCTCTGGCTTCTCAGCAGGTTTGGCCACTGGGGGGCGCTTGTGGAAGATTGGCCGAAGCAGGAAGAGGGAAGCTAGGCAGGCTATCCTTCCCCTTTCTTTGCTTCCAGTGGCATCTCTGGAAACTTCTGTGCCTTCTCTATGATCCAGACACCCACAGACTCGGGTGGAATTTCACTACTTACAGTGACAGGAAACCTCTTTGCGCAAAGCACTTTTCATCTATTTCAACCTTATTTCATGCTCTCAGGACCCTATGTAGAGGACACTCTATTAGCCCCATTGTGCCGATGAGAAAACCGAGTCTCAGAGGAGTTAAACGGCCTGCTCTCCACGCGACCTAGTTAGTCCCTGGTGTGGTCGCAGTGTGAACTGAAGCAGTCTGACTCCAGGGCCCATGCTCACCAAGGCGTGTGCCTTATGGAGCCCAGGCTGGCCGGAGCCTCGCTTCCATTAGCAAACCCTAACGCTAACCCCCAGGCACCACGACTCCATGAGCTGACATCAGCCTGCGCTAGGCCTTCACAAGTGACAACCCCCCGACCCCCCTACAGCTCCGGAAAGGGAAGAGCTGCCTCTAGAGACAGTTCAGGTTTCCACAGACACCACTAGCTGGGCCCGGGAAAGTTCCGTGGCTTTGATGGGAGATAAGACCCCATCCAGGCAGTTCCGGGAGATGGTTTCGCTCTGAACAGATAACTCAATATAAAGGAGAGGAGAAAGTGGAGGAGTGGAGGGAGGGACGTGGAAGGGAGAGGGGCGGGGGAGAGAGTCCCGATTTCACAGAACCCAGCCCCAACCAGACACTCTCTGATGACCAGGGGAAAGGCTTTGAAAAGTGGAGGGGCCGTGCCTCAAACCCGGTTCCCTGAAAGTGGGGGTGGATCCTT
Source organism: Phyllostomus hastatus (assembly GCF_019186645.2). Classification (NCBI taxonomy): domain Eukaryota; kingdom Metazoa; phylum Chordata; class Mammalia; order Chiroptera; family Phyllostomidae; genus Phyllostomus; species Phyllostomus hastatus. Next base: position 22,925,951 of record NW_025334004.1, on the reverse strand, counting down.
GCAGAAATCACATGGGGACCCCTGCTGTGGAGCCAGGGAGCCCGAGGAAAGAGTTCAGGTGATAAAACAAAAATGTTAATAGAGGACTGAAATGCATCTGGCTGTAATTCCAGTCTTCCGATTTCCAGTTTGAAATCCTGGGGGGAAGAACGCTATCTGACTGCCGCCCCCCCGCCCCCCCCCCCCCCGCCCCGCCCGGGCAGAGGCCACTCGGCCTGGATGGCAGCCACGGAGCTGGTGCACTTGTTGGTTTGTGCTGTGAGAAACTGTGTATCAAACGGTGCCGAACAGACGTCTTGGTATGAAGGGCCTTTCTGTTAAGCACCTTCCTTTCTTGCAGGTCCCTGAACACAAGGATAGCTGTGTTGGTATCACAGTTGATATCTGACTGGAGAGCAGATGGTCCCCTTTCCCCAAGACAGCTGAGGTGTCCATGCCTCTAGCTAGGAAAGAACTCCATTGATGCTTCTAGCCCACTCCCCAGAAAGGACATCTTAAGGCACAAAGATGGGGTCATTGTAGTTTCCCTGCTGAAATCCTTCTGTGCTCTCTTGTTCCGGTGCTTAGAATAAAATCCAAACTCCTTACTCGGCCAGCCAAGCCCCGCACAGTCTGGCCCCTGCCTTGGGCAGGCTCACCTTGGACCCCTCTTTCCTTTATCTGTCAGACTCTGGCTGAAAGGCCTCCTCGAGGTCCCTGAAACACACCTGCTCCCCATCACTGCCTCAGGCCCCTTGCACGCACACTGTCCTCTTCTTGGCCCTCCCTTCAGGCTGCACGGTTTCAAGTTGTCTCCTTTGCATTTTCTGGTCTTAGCTTAAGTGCCTGGTGGCATTTCTTTTCAGAGAAGAGAAGGTCTCTTATTTTCTGTTCATCCTTTATGGCACTCCCACAACAGGCAGGGAATTTATTTATTGGGCATCCCTTTCAGTGGCCTCCTAAGCGCCCCTCCCAGAGTTCAGCGGCCTTGCCTGTCTCTGTTCGCCTGTGTACTCAGCTTTTAAGCACAGGGCGGTTGCTCCGAGGATATTGCAGAATCCACGACAGACAGAAGGAGGGCAGGAAGCGGAGAAGCAGAGATGGGGCTGCTGCGTGAGCAGAAGGGGAGCTGGCTGTTCCTGCGGGTGGGCTTCCTGGAGGGGGTGGCGATGCAGAATCAACAACTGGGAGCTGGCTGGCCGAGAGGGAGGATTATAAAAGGGGACCCACGCGGGCAAGAGGATGCTTGTGCCATGTGCTCCTGGGGCTCTCTGCATGGAGGTGCAGCCTTTCTCTTGGCATCTGACCGTCTGCTTAGCAGAAGTGGGTGGGCCTTGACCTCTTCTTCTTGTCTGGGCCAGTTTCCAGGGCTGGAGAGCTCCTCGTGCATCTCACTCTCTCCTCGCCTTGCTTGTCTGTGGGCACAAGCGTGTGAGTGGCGATCCCACCCAGTCTACTGCATCTCCTGACTGCCGGGAAAGCCTGTCCATGAAGGCGCGATCAGAGAAATGATGAAGGACAAGAAAGCAAGACGTCACCGCATCTATGTACACACACGCACATGTATAAATAGAATGTATTTAAAAATAATATAAATGTGCGCATTATTTAGACAAACGTGACCAGTAGAGGAACTAAGAACAGGGCATTAGTTCTATTGGGAAGAGGGAAGGAGAAGAGGTGGTTGAGTGTTCTTGAGTGAGACGAACCCTCAACTACCCAAAGGTCATAGGTAAGGTCATCTGTTTGGAGGTCAAAGGCCATAAAGGACACAATCAATAAAGCAAGAAGTGGTGGTGGAAGCATAGTATATGGCTACATGGAAGCAATCGCCAGAAGAACTAAGAACAGAAATAATTTAAAAAATTAAACAAAAATTCCCTCTGGGCTTGAGAGGGGAGGAGGTTTCTCCTTTTATTATAAGCCATTTAGTGCTATTGTGTTTTAATCCTGTGTACCTATCACTTTGATACAACTTTAAGATTGTTTTATTTTTAAAGGATGTATTCTAGTGGTTTTGCTAAACATTTAAAAAATGTATGTTTTCTGAAATATTTATACATTTGATTTTTTTCCCAAAAGACAAAGACAGGTAAAATTGGAGCAGGAAAAAGGGAGTAGGTTATAAGGAATGTGCTGAATGCCACTTAGAAAAAAACTTGAGACTTTGTGGCTCTCCATCAATGTGGCACTCCCCAGGTCCCTCAGGCTAGTCGCATGGACCATTGCTTTCTCTGGAATGTTCTCGTGTCTCGCCCCCCAACCCATGCTCCTGTGAGTAGCTCGGATCCTGGACAGGCTTCCAGCCCAGTGTCCCGTCTCACCGCACGGTTGGGGGGGGGAGAAAACTGATTGCCGAGAAGCCCCTGAACTGAGTCAGTCGGCAGCACTTGAACACCGCGCCGTCCCTGAGGCCCCCGAGTCCCAACCACAGGGGTGTCCTTCCTTGGGCTCACAGAGCCTGGAGTAGTGAGGATGGGGAGCCGCGGGTCTTGCTGTGGCCAGGTGCCATCTTTCTCTCTTCTGGCTACTGCTTTCTCCCCTGTGTTTCTCTGCTGTTAAAGAAAGGGGCCCGGGTCACTCATGCTGCCCTGAGAGCCCCTCTCCCTGCCAGCCCCGCTCTGCAGAACCCCCCCTGTATGCTGGGTAGGTCAACCAGCCCTCCTCACAGACGTTGCAGTTCAGTCCTATCGGTGTGTCCGTTACTTTAACACCTGTCCTCTTGGAAGCCCTCCACTCTCTTGGAGGACCCAGGCACTGAGTGACCTGGATCCTCCTGCACACCGAGGTCTGGAGATCGCAAGTCCGTCCTAAGGGAGGTGCCGGGAGGCATGCCCAGGAGTCGCCACATCTGTGCCACATTTCAGTTCAGTTCCACAGTATTGTTTTTTTTTTTTTTTAAAGATTTTTTATTTATTTATTTTTAGAGAGGGTAGGGAAGGAGAGAGAGAGAGAGAGAGAGAGAGAGAGAAACAACAATGTGCGGTTGCTGGGGGTTATGGCCTGCAACCCAGGCATGTACCCTGGCTGGGAATCGAACCTGGGACACTTTGGTTCCCAGTCCGCGCTCTATCCACTGAGCTATGCCAGCCAGGGCCACAGTATTGTTTAAAGTGCGTTCCTCAGTGACAATGTAGTGTCATGTTATAAAGGCAGTAACACAGTCCTCCAGTTTGCACACCACGTCCTGCATGTCCCACACTGCTTTTTCATGACCTTTTACTGTACTGATCTCTGTGCTGTCGTGGAGTCTCGGGTTTTGCAACAGAGCAAAATAAAATAAACCCATCACATTTGAAAATAATCATTCATCAAAAACCAAACAAAACGAACAAACAAAACCCCGAAAACCAGACCTCCTAACCGATTCTCTGCCCTGCTGGGGCCCACCTTCGAATCCCCTCCAGTGGCAACCTTCAGCCTTCAAGTGCAGGCCTGGGGTCCCTTGTAACCAAAGCCTGGCCACGCTCTGGGGGTTGGAAGTCAGGCATGCCACAGGGAGGGGGCTGGCTCTGCAGCTGGGTGGTAAGTGTCCTCCTGGACCAGAAGCAAAGCCAGCCTGCCCTGCCCCTTGGTCTCTGTAGAACCCAACACGTGTGCTTTTCACGGTGTGAAAACAGGCTGGCCAGTGGTCCCCAGGCCGAGAGGGAAAGACACGCCAGTGTGACAGGCCAGGCAGGCATCACCCAGGTGGCCCCTGCTGCCTTTCCTCCTCCCTCCCGCACGCCCCCGCCCGTCCTAGGAAACTCTCACCCTCTATTCGCCCTCTGCGAGCTCCTCCTCTGTCCTTTGGCTGCAGGGAAAGGACGAGGCCTGCGTTTCCACAAACAGCTCAATGCGAGGGCTTTGCGGAAGGCTTTCTCTTATCTCGGCTCTCCTTTCTCAGAGTGACGTGAGGGGCCGGTTTCAATTTGGGGATTAATCTAACCAAAGCACAGAATCTACTTCTCTGCATGGAGAATGCTCTCTGGTCTCTTGTTTATCTGTCCTCCCCCCGCCCCCTCCCTGTTTTACCCTAATCTTCAGAGCTTAAAAAGGCTTAAAATGCTTCTTAGGCATGGAATTGTTCTTATAAGGCAACTATTGATGAGCTCAACAGAAATGACTTCGAAACTTCGTGAGCGAACTTTCCATCCTTGATTGCGCGGCCAACCCTCAAGCGTGAAGGGCGGGAGGGAGTCCTCCTGGTGTCTTGTGTCGTCAGATACTGTCCCCGGGGCAAAGGCTGCCCATCCAGGTGTTCTCAGGTGGAAGCTCGAACCTGCCTTAGACACAGGGAGGCAGAGTGGACCTGTCTCTGCCCCCTTCCCCCAGTCAGCTGATAAGTTGGTGACACTCTGCACGGTGGCCTCACGCCATCCCAGACCAAGACCTGGGCACTCTGATTATACCTGAGGGGAGGAGCTACAGGAGTCTCCCCTTGTCCTCGGGGGTGTGTTCCAGGACCCCCAGTAGATGCCTGACACTGAGCATAACACTGAACCCTATACTATATACTACGTTTTTTTCCCATACATACACACCCATGCGGAAGTTTAATTTATAAATTAGACACAGAGTTTAAGAACAACTAGTAGTTCAACTGAGCAATGAGAACAAGGCACTGGGATGAAAGTTTTGCGAATGTGGCATTATGGAGGGAATAAGCGTGACTTGAACACAGCGCTGTGACATCATGACAGTCGCTCTGACGAGACCTGAGACGGCTGCCAGGCGACTACCGCGTGGGTGCATCTGCAGTGTGGGTGTGCTGGGCGAAGAGACGACCCCCGTCCCGGGTGGGACAGAGCGGGACAGTGACAGCTGTCGTCACACTACTCAGATCGACATGCACTTTGAAACTAACGAATCGTTTATTTCTGGAATCTTCCATTTAATATTTTTGGACTGCGGCTGATGGAGAGTAACAAGCTGAAGAAAGAGAAGCCGCAGGTAAGGAGAGACTATTGCATCCCTTCTCCCATCACCCAAAGGCCTCATATTTCATCAGTTCCCGGCGAAATGGCCGAGTAGAATGGAAACATTGAAACTGCCCCTTGCAGTTTGAAACCGCTTTCACTTGTGTTATTTCTTCTGCTGTTCACCACAAAGCAAGGAGCTAAGTACAGCCACACGCCTCAGTGACCTTTCGGTCAATGGACAGACCACAGATACAGCGGTGGCCCCACAAGACCCCAGGCGAGCTGAGTGACTCCCATTGCATTGCTCAGAACACAACGTACTCCTCGTGGGTGCGCGCGTACTCCACATGCGCGTGCGTGGTGACGCCGGCGTAAACAGGCCCGCTGCGCTGCCAGTCTGGTAAAAGTGCACGTGCTCGTGCACGTTGCGTAAGACTCGAGCATGCGTGATGCTGGTACACGTATTTGTCATACTGTCTTCCCTCGTTCTTTTACAGCACACTCTTCCTATTCGCGAGAAAAGCTGGCTGTGAAACGGCGTGCTGTGTGACCCCGGCAGCAGCCACATGCATCTCGTGCTTGCTGCGTCCAGGGATTGCATCATTTCCTCTTGAGCTTGATTTAATCTCGTGTCGTTTTGCAAATTTAGTGTAGCGAAGTGGGTTGTGCTTACGGAGTCCACAGTAGTGCACAGTAGTGTCCTGGGCCTTCACGTTCACGCACCACTCACTCACTGTCTCTGCCAGAGCAACGTCCAGTCCTGCGGGCTCCATTCAGGGCAAGTGCCCTATACAGCTGTCCATGTTTTGTCTTGTATGCTGTGTTTTTGCTATGCTTTTTCTATGCTTAGATACATGCAACTTACCACACATTACAATGGCCTACAGTATGCAGCACAGGAACATGCTGTACAGGTTTATAGCTTGGGAGCAACAGGCTGTCCCACGTACCCCAGGTGTGCAGGAGGCCATGCCGTCCAGGTTTGTGTAAGTGCACTCTGCAATGTTCCACAAACACACAATTGCCTAAGGGTGCATTTCTCAGAATATACCCTCGAATTAAGCGGTGCACGACTGAGAATGATTCCCACTTGCCACATGAAGAGACGGAGGCTCAGAGGAGGGAAATGACTTACCCAAGGGACCTCAGTGACATGTTAGGGTTGAATTTAAGGTTCTGCCTCTGCAGCCCTCTTGTGGCCCATTCCCGGTCCAGCTCTTCCCATAGCAATGAAAAAAGCTGCAAAATGGGTGATGGGGGGTGACCTTGGGCAAGGCTGACCCTCCCCAGTACTAGCAAATCAAATCAATTGGCGACTTCATGGAGCTGGATGGGAAGTAAAGACCCCAGAAGTAACTATCTCCGAGCTGAAATGAATATTTGAAATACAGGTCCCCTTAGTGAGTGGGAGAATTAGAATCCAGGGACCTTACAGCCTCCCGCCTAGACTATGCTGAAGCTGACCCCGCACGTGGGCCAGGGGGTGGGGAATTAAGGGCAAAGCCGATGATTGAGAGAGTGCAGAGGCCAGGAGTCTCTTGATAATTCCACGGCTTCCCCCTCACTCTGCATGTTTCGACAGGCTGAGCTGGAGGAGGAGAGATAATTTATGAAATGCTAACTCGCCCTCGCAGCCTCCGTCCATGCCGATGTCAGACGCCGACCCAAAGCACAAGTTTTGAGGTTAGAAACCTTTGCTGCCGACTTTAGCGCTTGGATCTCCTGCTCGCATCGTTGAGATAGCAGTAAATGCCTGATTGCCTGCCTTCAAATGCTCGCGTATTCTCCTGCTGCGGAGGGAAGAAATTGGCATGGAGCGAAAAGAAGGAATTTAGTAATAAGAAGTGAGCCTGAGACGTGTGTATGGAAATCTGTAGATATTTGTCCTGAGTTCTGGGAGGATCGTGGGCCCCTGCTTGGGGGGGGGGGGCAGGGCGCTCCTTGTCTAAATTATCTGAGGAGCATGTGATACCTGCTCAGGCACCCCGGGAATACCCAGTGGCGTCCTCATAAAATAATAATAGGCATATCCTCCTCCCCAGCATGTCCGCAGGGAAGACTTACCATTAGCCCAGACGGGGATTAAGCCTAATAAATTACACGTCAGGATGCGGGGCGCACAGAAGACGTCAGGGCTGCCTACGCACACTTGTGCACCCACGGAAGGCCCCGAGCACAGAAAATCCATCATCCTCATGTTAGACACACAGCGGGCGCCAAGCAGAGGATGTGGCCTGGAGTGTGTCCCAGTGAAATGGTTCCCAGAGCAGAGAAGGGAATACCAGCAGTAACTAACGCAGGGGAAGCTGGCCTCGGGGGCCTCCGGCCCGAGGGACGTGGACACCGCATTCGTGGGCTCCGCCATCCTCCTGAGAGCGTGTCGGCCATTCTTGGGTCTACACTTGGGTTTTTCAACCTTGGTGCCACCGACAGTTTAGGTCAGATCCTACTCTGTTGTGGTGGAAGGGGCTGTCCTGTGCATACTGGGACGTTTGGCATTGTCCCAAGGCTCCTACCCACGAGATGCCAGTGACAGCTCTCCCCGAATCTTGTAATGACCCAAACTGTCTCTAGATGTTGCCAGATGCCCCCTAGCTGGGGCAAAATTACCCCCAGTCAAGAACCGCTGGTCTATACTAGGAAAGACCAAGAGTGGTTCTATTTCCCCATTAGACAGATTACCAGCACCTCCGGGGACTTCCGTCTCACTCAGAGTCCACCATGGCCCCTGACTCCTCCGTGGCCCACCGACCCAGCCTCTCTCTCCCTTGCTCGCCCCACCCCAGCCACTCTGGCCTGCTTGCGGCTCCTTGCACGCACCCAGCATGGTCCCCGGGCTAAGGTGTGCGCGTTTCCTCTGCCTGGAATGCCCTTTGCCCTGTCCCCTTCCTGGTGTCCACGTGGCTCATTTCCTCACTTACTTAGGTCTCTGCTTCAGTGCCCCTCACTTAGGGATGCCACCCCCTGACCACTCTACTTGGAGAGTGCGCACTCCCCTCACACTCTGCGCCCTTCCTTGTTTCGGGTTCTCTCCCCCACACCCTGGCCCTACTCGCCGCCAGCTGCTCTGTGGCTGATGCCCACCTGCCTCAGGGGAACAGCGGGCCCTTGAGAACAGGGCCTTGTCTGCTACATCCGTTGCCATGGTCCCAGCTCCTCCCATAGGGCCTGGCCTCCACAGGTGCTTAACCTCCTCTTGATTGAATCAGGACAGACACCATGCCTGTGCTGGTCATCTGTGTGAACCCAGCACCACATCATGTTAAAGTGGCCTATTGAGTTGTGGTTAGTGAATTGTTGTATGATATCCCCTCTCGCAGGTGTGAGGCGGGAATGAAATACACACCGGAAAGTAACCAAGCAGAAGCATGTGTTGGGTACCTGACTGGGCCCAACTCTGCATGGGGGCTGGGACCATAGCTCGGGTCAGACTGATCTGGGTTCAAAGGTCAGCTGTGGGTCTGCTTTAAAAGTCGCACACTGACCACTGGGCCTTTGGCCAACTGTTTAACTCCTCTAGGCTTCAGTCTCCTCATCTAGACAGCGGGGGTACCAGCATTCCCTCCCTTGCCAGGGTGTGGGGAGAACAGATGACGCCTACAAAATGCTTGGCATGTCCTGACTGCAATGAGTGGTAACTCTTAGCTACACAGAAACACAGGACTTGCAGCTTTATTGGAGACTGGAGAGAAGTCAAACGTGGAACCGGCTGGAAGCTCGCCATCCCCAGAGGGGCAGGAGGCCCCAGAGGAGGGGAAGGAGCTACGGGAAGCGGAGGTGTGCCCCTGGGAGGTACGACGGAAGCCGGGGCTGCGCTTGGCTGCAGTCTGCTCCGTGCACACTGCACCTGTTTACAGACCTCCTCCCCACCTGGTCTCATTTGACCCTCAGGACGCAGCAGAGCAGGCCTGCTCTCCCTTGTGATGAGGAGGGGGAGGCTCAGAGACCCTGACGGACGTCACAGTGAGGAGGTAGCAGGAACCAGAATCTAATCCGGGTCTGCTGATCCAGAGTCACTCCAGTTGTCAAGGAGCCGCAGTACAGTACAGACGATGTCACAAGGTCGTCAGAGTGCCCACCGTTCGTGCCTGTGCCAGGCCGAGGTGTGCCAGGTGCGAGGCTAAGGGCCTCTCTGGCACCCTCACGTTTCTCAGTCACCTCAGCCCCAGGGGGGGGTCCTCTTACCATCCACCCTCCGCAGCCTAGGAAGCTGAAGACACTCACTTGCTTCGGGGCAAAGCTGGGACTCACGCTCTGTGTGTCTAACCTCTGAGGTCCTGCCTGCCTGGGTCCCCCTCCTGCCGTGACCCAGCGCTGTGTCACTAGGCAGGGCGATGTTGGCACAGTTCCACACCTTCCACCTGGGCAACCTCACCAAGCACGTCTGCCCAAAGCTTCCTGAGAATGGGCAGAGAATGGGGTGCTGGCTGAGCTTGGGGTTCAGGGTTAACGGGCAGCTCGCTCAGTGGAGGACCCCAAGTGGTGCCCACTGCCACCTCCCTCCTCCCAAGCCCTCAGAGGGGTCACCTTGCCAATGTGCCTCCTCGGTGGGGTCAGCCATGAAGGGCCCTGATGGGCCTCTGAGCTTTTCAACGACAGTCTGGGGCAGTGTGGGCCTCTGGCCGGGGTCTGAGTCCTGCCTTCTTCCGGGCTGCTGGCTCCTAGGGGCCTCGGTCCATTTTGGCTTTGTGTCCGCAGCTCGCGGCAGGATTCCTGCCCCACAGGGAGTGCCCTGTGACTGTGGAAGGAGTGGGTGAGTCTGTGGGTGAGGAGACCGCAGCCTTGCACTCCATGCCGTCCTTGAACCTGACTTGGGCTCCGTGTGGTCCCAAGAGCAGGACAGCACAAGGAGACCCCCACAACCCGAGACACCTTCTGACATTTCTTGTGTTCCTTTCCTGTTAAACATTGTGTGGGGAGGAGAACATATGATTAAATACAGGAATTAGAGCGATTGCCTCAGGGTCCTCTTTATCCCCCGGAAAGGAGCAGGGGCCCAGAAGGACAGGGACCCTGAGAGGACTCCAGTGGCCTCCGGAGAGTCTCTCGTCCCTGGGAGCATCTGACGCCGAAAGGCTCTTCACCTGGCACCAGGTGAGACGCTGCACCGAGGCGGCTCAGGCTCGGGAAACAGGCAGAGTGCTTTCTCAGGTCAGGACCCACTCTGTGGCCTTGCTCCTCCCTGGAGGGGGACCCCGGCCTCGGACACAGCCATAGCACAGTGCTTGGGAGTACGGGCTCTGCCTTCGGGCCTCCCGGGTCCAGGTTTTTCTTCTGTCACTGAGTGGCTGTGAGGCCCGAGGGAAGTTGGGAATGTCTCTGGGCCTCGGGGACACACCTGAGGTGTGGGGATGATCAGGCCCTCAGGGGTCCTGGCGAAGAGAGGGTGAGCAAGCCCATGCTTCCGTCAGTTCCTGGCACATAGTAATCGCTCGGTAAACGTCAGTATTGTTATTATACTGTGAGTCTCACCCTCCTGCAACCAACTACCCTTCCCTGAGCACCGACCTATGCACCGGAACCTTCCAGAATCTTCTAGAGTTTTAGTCTGCTGCTGCTGGCCACCAGTGGTAGAAATTCTTCAAAGCTTGTCTTAAGATGAGGCCCAGGGTCACAGAGAGACCCTTTTCTGTTTGCTGGCCTGGGCTCAAGGACATCCACTTTGGGTTGGTAGGGAGTCCACACCCATTTGTCAAGGCAGCCCTAACACAGGTCCTTGTGACACCACCCCCCCCCCCGCCCCCGGAAATTCTGTGTCTGTAAACATTGGAGGAAAGGGGGCCGGACCCTGGAGAGCTGACAGCAGAGCATCTCAGGCCTTCCCTGGGGTACACGCCCAGGGCAGGCGCGCTGTCCATCTCCTGCAGAAGTCCGGGAGCCTCTCTTACTGTGTCCCTTACTGGACAGTGCGATGGATTTAGACAAAAGAAGTGTAATCTGCAGATGCACGTCATTGTATTGCCTCTCTGCCTCCCTCAGAGGACTTCCCAGGAACCGTATGAGCCATGAAAGGATGCGCCGGTTGTTCAAAAATCTGTTCTTAAAAAAAGTTATGATAGCATAAAAAGATAGCAGATACATTCAAGCCTTATTATGTGTCAAGTAGTGGGCTAAGCCTTTATATATATTACTTCACTTGATTACCACCACAACCCTATGAGTTAGGTACTCTATTAGCTCCATTTTATGGATGAGGGACCCAAGGTTCAGAGAGGTTAAGTATGTTGTTCAAGGTCACACAGCTAGGAAGTGGTGGAGCGAAGGTTCAAATCCAGGTCTGTTTGACCTTGGAGTCCAGGTGACTTTGTTATGCATTAGGAAATGGAGTCTCCTGATAAAGGAATCATCTCTCTGACCTCCCTTCTAATTGCTTGGGTATTTCAGTTAAATATACACTTTCTTTCTTAGCAATAGGGATATTAGGGGTCCTGTGAATGAGACTGACTATTCCCTCTTTCAAAAAAAAATCATTTTTCCCTACTCACTTTTGGTGATATCATGAAAAAGACACTTGACCCAGATACGCAGAATCTTTTGGAATGACTGGATTGCAGCGAATGCCTCTTAATTAAGCCATGACCTTCTCCCAGTTCATCTTCTTTCCTGAATGCACTCTCTCTCCCCCTACCCAAGCCGCTTTAAGCAAAAGCCTTAACCTTTTCCTCTCTCCCTTTCTAATATCTGCAGCTCTAGCCTTTATTCCAACCTCTCATTTCCTGCTGTCCCCAGGAAATTGCCACTGGATGTCCCACAGCCACCTCCTCCCCCATGTCTGCAACAAAGAGCATCCTCTCCCCCGTGCCCCAAGCCTGCCTCCTGCTGGAGGTGCCCACGGAGCCTGAGGCCAGAGAAGCGTCTCTGATGGCCCCACTTCCCTCATTTCTGCTGGGCCAAGCGTCACGAAGCTCACGGAGGCTTCCTTCTCAGCCCCTCTGGGGCTGCTCCCCCTCAGCACCGGGCCCTGTGTTCCAACCCCACTCACCTCCCGGGACTCAGCCCCTTTCCCCCCTGCCTGGTGCTGGCTGCCAGGGAGATGCTGCTCCAAAGGACAACAGCCACATCCTCACGGCCCAGCAGCCTCCAGTGATTCCCTTTCCTGTTGCGGCGACTCAGCCAGGTACCCAGGGGCCCCGCACGGCAGCCCCTCTCTGACCTCCTTTTCCTAGCTGGACTGTCTGCTCACTCCAGGTTCCGCGTACTTTATTCCCTCCAGCTAAAACAGCCCCCTCTCCCTTTCTCTGTACAATTTTTTTAAAAGATTTTATTTATTTATTTTTAGAGAGGGAAGGGGAGGAGAGAGAGAGAGAGAGAAAGAGAGAGAGAGAGAGAAACATCAATGTGCGGTTGCTGGGGGTCATGGCCTGCAACCCAGGCATGTGCCCTGACTGGGAATCGAACCTGCGACACTTTGGTTCGCAGCCCATGCTCAATCCACTGAGCTCTCTGTATAATTTTAATCTATACGAGTGTCAAGACCTAGAAAAATAAGTTAGATGGTATGCCTTTCCCCACTCTGCTTAATGGGTGGAACTGCCTGGAGCTCTGTAATGAGATTGTATGCATGGTCTTTAAGAAAGAAAGCTGTGATCCACTGGTGATGTCTGCCATGGAGTAGAAGAGAGGCGTGATGATTGGTGATGCCTGCCATGAGTAAAGGAGGGAGAAACTGAAGTCAGCTGACGCTGGCTAGAGCCCGGTGGCTACAGCCCATCTTTTCCGTGCAGCCTGGAGACGAGGAAGCCCTGTGGGTCGTCTTGCTCACCACGCGCTATATCATATCAATAAAACACCTCATTGCCGTGGGTCTGAAAATCTAAAAACGAGATCTGCCTCGAGAAGGCCATGACCAGGGATATATTTGTTCAGCTCTTTATGACATCCCACCCTCTGCTCTCTGTGCACTAGGCAATTAAAAACCCGGCTCCCAGCAGGAAGGGCTGACCCTGTGGGGACTGCCGGGTGCTGGGCGCCAGGTACCGTGCTGAGGTCCTGACTCATTTAATCGCCGTGACTCAGGGAAGGAAGAGCTTTTACGAGGCCCATCTTGCAGGTGAGGAAAGGTTCAGAGTACTGAAGTAACTCGTTCAAGGTCATGGAGGCAGTAGGTGGTGGGACCGGGATAGACACCCGGGGCTATCTGATTCCAAACCTGGGCTATTAGGTTCCTTTGTGGTAGATAGTGCCATTCAGAGTCGTCCCGGACCAGTAACTTTCAGTGAAGGTGGTACAAATGGACCGTTAGGTCATTGAGAGCAGAAATCTGCCACAGACCTTGTCATACCCCCCCCCCCCACACCCAAGTTCCCAACACCGTGCTGAGCCAGAGGTGACGACCACTCAGCATACCTTTGGTGTTCATTTTGAGGCTGGTCAGGCTCTCTTTGTTTGTTATCTATTATTCTCTTAATACATTTCAAAACAACTGAATCATAGAAACAAACAGGGTATTGGGGACTGGGCTCAAAATGATCACGGATCCTTAAAAAACTGGTCCAGGAGACAAAAAACTTTGTGGTCTCAAAGAAATCTCCAGCTTTTTCTGCTGCAGCAGCAACCTCTGGCCACTAGAGGGCAGTAAAGACAAAGCTACCAGGACTGAAGGCCACCCAGCTCCATCCAGGCCTCAGAAGCAAGTGGAGACCTTGGCAGCAAGTGTTCTTTCTTTTATTGTGGCCACTGGCATCGCCTTTCCATGAATGCAAACACCTCATCCATGGCTTCCTTGCAACTTCCAGCATAAACTAAGCTAAGCTGGCTTTTATTCAAGAATATATTTGTTGCATTGCACTCATGGAGCAGCTACTGTGTCCCGAGCACAGCTGTCTGCTGAGGGCGACGGGTAAGTAAATGGGCGGCCCTAGCACAGGTTTCCGGAAGGTATCTGCAGCCTCAGAGGGGGGCACTGGCCACGTTTTTGGAAGGGTCCAGGGTGGCATCTCAGAGGAGGTGACATTTGGGCTGGGTCTTGAAGGAGGTCCGAAAGTCCACCGGACACAAAGGACTAAGGAGGGAACATCCCGGATGAAGGGAACAGCACAGCAACAGCCGCAGAGGTTGCTGGAGTGGAGGTGAATTTTTTGATGGCTCTCTGGAGGCTGGAATTTTACGGCTATCTTCAGATGAAGATTCTTGAAATTCTTTCATTTTTTGGGGAGTCAGGTTTAAAACCACCCACAGAAATGGAGCTAAAGGAGAGCAGTGGAAGCCATCTTTTCCAGAAAGTTCTTGTGGTCATATTCGTTCTGAGCAGATTCGTGGGAGTTTCCAGCAAGGGCATCACTCATCTTCCTCTGGGATGAGCCCAAAGGGACAGTGATGGGTGGGGCCCCTGGATGCTGGAGGGGGCCCTCTAGGGTACAGCGCTCAACTCTGAAAACAGGCTGAGGTACCCAAGCAGCTGGAGGTCTTCCCCCCACCCCTTTTTCTCCTGCTTTGGGCCTTGTCGGATTCTGTGGCAGGCAGGTGCTGCCCTGGCAGATGATCTAAGCCCTTGGGGGGAAGGCAGGGCCGGGAAGTCACCAGATCACTGTGACCAGCCCTGAGCACAGATCTAGGCTATGTCTACATCTTGGCTGGGTGAGCTTGGACTGGACGCTTAACCTCTCTGAGCCTCTATTTCCTCATCTGGGAAATGGGCATCACAGTCCCTTCCTCCCAGTCTTGCGATGAAGAGCAGCAGAGGGAACCAGGTCCCAGGTGAGGGCCTGGGCTATGGACCCAGCATGCTTGCACATGTTGGGGTGTCTGGAGCACCTGGGCAAGATCCATAGCTTACCTGGTCCAGGGAGCCCACTGGGGAAGGTAGGGTGCCCTCCTCCCCTCAGCATGGGGAGCCCCGGTGAGGAAAAGACATCCAGAAACCGTTAAGGAGGCCATTCCTGCTTCCCCACCCACCTCCTTCCACACCGTCCCTTAGCCCAGAGAAGCTGGGGAGCTGAGAGGGCCTGAAATGCACGAAAGAGGGAGTGTGAAGTGGGAGCCACCCCTGGGCTGCTGGGGAGAGAGTCGTTTCCCCCTACCCCTGTCTGGCCAGCTGCCTCGTCCCAGAGCCGCTGATTCCCCGGGGGTGCCCAGGAGCCGGCAGGAGGGGGACCAGTCAACCACGGTGGCAGGACTGCCCCTGTGCCCCGGGGGAGGGGCATCAACCCAGCACCTGGGGAGCCAAGGGGACAGGGTGGCAGGGCCCTAGGGGCAGAGTGTAAAAGGTGTGATGCCATAGAGAGAAAAGTCCTGTGTCTGTCCATCCTCATCATCCTCATCCTCCTTCTCATCATAAATAGAAACTTTAGTTGACTGAGCAACCCCGCACTTCAGGCATTTTCCATGCATGAGATCCCCTGGCAGTACTTGCAGTGGGGGGCGGAGGGGGGGCTGTTATTACTCCCATTTTACAGATGAAGACCCTGAGGCTCAGGGAGTCAGAGGAACTCCCTGACTTTCTAAAGAGCAGCAAAAGCCCGGGCCCAGCCTCTCTCTGTGTCCCTGCTGCCTCCCTGGAAGAGACAGTCGCTCCAGACCCAGAGGACAGAGGCCCCATGGCTATCTCCTTCGACAGTGAGCTTACTCTGAGTTCAGATGCATCCGACTGGGAGGCAGATTTCAAACACTACCTGATGCTTAAGGGACCCGCAGCAACAAAACCAGAAGCCTGGGTGCAGAAAACGGCCTGGCGGGGATGCACCCCACAGCCCTGCACCTCCTGTCCTGGTCCCACCCCACCCCAGAGCAGGCTGCCCCGGGGGGGGGGGGGGTGACACCACTCTGTGCCGGAAAGGGACCTCCCACGTCAGCCCCACTGGAAGCCAGCGACTGAGAGCCGGACAGACCTGGTTTCAAGTCCCAGAGCGTCGGTGCCGCCCGCAGCAGGTCTCAGCGCCCTGGGCCTCCTCTCCTCAGCTGCCAGGGGGCTGCTCCCTGACTCGACAGACCTAAGGTGCCGCCTGTGATAGAGGGGGCACCAGTATTCTATGTGCCTCTCCCTGAAAAAAGTGTGTTTAAATGCTGCCGATTAAACGAGGACATCTTGCTAAGAGACCACCAACAGTCAGACACACCCGCATTGTGGTGACGGCAAAGCGTGTCCCGGGCGTCTGTTCTAGGCTTGGTGCCAGAGGGCGATGGTCCCCACGTCTGGCCTGTAGCGCAGTGCCCGCACGGAGCCCTCGCCGGGATTGGCAGCCCCGGGAGGCTGCATTTCCATGTCGCCTCTCTTGTGTCCAGGGTCCCACCTGCACCCAGCCCCTCGCCTCCCCGCCCCCCTTCTCACGCCCCACGCCCTCTGCCCCCCGGGGAGCACTTTCTCCACGGGCGAGAACGTGGGCCAAGGGGCTTCAGAAACGGAGAGGAGAAAAGTGACTTTCCAAGTTCTCGGGGAAGATTTCTTTTCCCCTCTCTCTTTTTTCAGTCAGTGTGTCAGACTCCTCTTTGACAGTCAGGACACGGGCCGGGCGGCAGGGGACCCCAGAACACCGCGGAACTTCCCGGGAGAGACTTTCCTTTCTGCAGGGGCCCCCGAGTGCTCTGTTCCACCCCAGCTCTGGGCTGCTCACTCTCTGGAGAGCCAGGCTTTTGCATCTTTTTGAAAGACATTCACCATCTGCCTGAAGAGTCGGAAGTCGAGTCTGGAGGCTCTCCCACTCGCCGCAGAGCCGCAGAGCATAAGCCAGGGCACCGGGGCCCCCGCCCCTGTCATCCTGATTTTCCCGAGCCGGGGTCATCTGTCCGCTGCCAGAATGGTGTGGCCCGGACAGGGGGGCCAGCACCCCAGCCCCACCACACCCACACTTCCTCACGGCTCTGGTCTCTCTGCTCTGGACCCTTTGCTTCCCCTTGGCCAGCAGTTAGGGAAGAGGGAGAGGACAGCGAACACCGAGGACAGCGCTGCTTTTGGAAAGGGGCTTGGAGCGACACCTGCCCCCGCACAGGTGAGGGCACTCAGCTGCCCGTCTCACCACCTTCTCCTCGCGGGCCAAGTTCATCTGGGCCTCGCCCACACACCCTTCATTTCCCTGTGTGGCTGCGTGCACCGCAGAGTCAGGGGACCACCGGCTCCCCTCGGCTGGGGCCTGTGGTTTTTCTCCCAGAACCACCTGCGGGTGAGTGGCCATTGCATTCTGAGCCACGGTCTCTGAGCGTGGACGGACAGGGGCCCTTCCCTGCGGCTCTGGAAACGTCTACTGCCCAAGACACGTGGGCTGTTCTCAAGCCGTGGGGGTCTCAGGCCTGGGAGGCCATGGGGTCTCGTTTTTGGGAAAAGGAGCCATCTCTTTGCTTTTTGTTTGCCCACTGGTCCTCCTTGTTGAGAAGCCAAGGACAGAGAACCAGGCTCAGATGAAGGGAGGGTGGGTGCCCCGCCCTCATGCGGCCCAGGATCCCAGCAGGGCCCACGGGACTCAGCCGCGGCAGCCAGACATGGGCCAGCGGAGCGGGGTGGTCGGGGTGGGGGTGGCAAAGCCGGGACTGACCGCGTACCGACCCGCACCTTTGGCACGTGTTTAGTGGTGCGGTCTGACCTGCTCTGATGATGTGAAGCGGCTTATAACTTTATTTATCCCGTGGAACGTGAGAATACAAATGTGTTTGATCAAAGGCTGCTCTGGGGTGCTATGTATTACAGGGCCTGTGCTCATAGTGTTCCTTTATTCGAGTCAGGGGTGGCGGAGGCATCGCTGTGAAACACTTCAAGCCCCAAGCATTCTCGCCTGAGAGCCCAAGGACCTGCGATACCTTCCTCAAAAGACTGTTGTGAAAATCAAGCAAGGTAACACACGTAAACCACTCAGCACAGGATTTGGTATCAACTGCGTGATTCTCTGCCCAGCCCCTACCCCTCAGTGGCACCCCTGCCGGGACCAGGCCTCAGACAGAAAGGGCAGCTGGGCATTGCCTGGAAGAGGGACCTTTTCCCTGAGGGAGAAGGGGGACTTCCTGTAACACCAGCAGAAACTCCAGGGTCTCCCTTGCACCCCCCGTTGGATTTCTTTCAGTGAATCAATGTGTCCATCTCTGATGCGTACTACTTTGCCCATTAAAATAAGGCAGTTCCTAGAACTCTGTGCAGCTTTCTCTGCCAGCTGCGTGCAGTTGCATGCTCTGTGTGGGCTGTGCAGTGGAGAAATACATGCACATCTGTCCTTGGCCTGCTACGTCGAGAACGTGAAAACTCGGCAATACAAAGGCATTCTTCCGCACCCCTTCCAAACGGGCAGTTTGCATCAACTCCGTGGGCAAGCAAGGGCTGCTCTACATGTGTTTTTGATGCCGAAACTATAACATTCGGCTTTTTTTCTCCTGCTCCTAAGTGTTAACCAAATAAATAAGAATTAAATGATGTTTGCATAAACTTAAATACATGACCTAAGATTCTTGTTTCTCTTCTGACTTCGCCATAAGGCTTAGCTACTTAATCCCTACACTTTAAAGCAGGCATTCTATTTATTTTATCAAATCCATTTCTGTAGGCAATAACTTCTTCCCTCACAAATATTTAAGAGAGGGGGTTGTTTTGTATTCTCGCCAGGGTGGGAGGGACCCTACATCAAAGCTTGTGGCTCTCTAGGGGTTGGGTCATATTACTTTGTTACCTGGCTTAATGTAAGTTATTTTCTGTGCTCCTAACTTTGGTTCCTGAATTCTAATCACTGGCCTCGGGAGGAATGGGTTTAGGGTGACCAATCGCTTCCACTTGTCTGAGACCGAAAGATTTCCCAAGCTCAGGAAACTGGGAAAGTCCAGGGCATGCTGGTGACTAAGTGGTGACTGTTGGCATGGGCGAGAGAATGGGGTGTATCCTACTAACCAATCCCAACCGCTTAGTAGAGCGCGCAGGCCATCCTACTTCTGAAGCAGTGTGCTTAGCACATGCTCACACACCCAGAGGGAGGGGCAGGAAGGAAGCTACCGAGGTAAGGACTTCTTCGGAGGGGAGCTGTTGTGGGTCACGCAGAAACCGGGGGTCCCAGCATCATCGCAGTAGGTACCCACCACCAGGGACCACAGGCGAGGACCCATCT
The DNA here is from genome assembly GCF_019186645.2 of Phyllostomus hastatus. NCBI lineage: Eukaryota > Metazoa > Chordata > Mammalia > Chiroptera > Phyllostomidae > Phyllostomus > Phyllostomus hastatus. The sequence continues at coordinate 22,907,059 of NW_025334004.1, read as the reverse complement.
CTAAAGAGCTTGGTGAGGGATCAGGGCTAGCACGAGGAAGGGAAGCAAACAGGATGCATTTCCCTCTTAATGCCAGGTGGGAACGGAACCTCCCCCCAGTCACAAACAAATGACAACAAAAACAACGATGAATTGCAGGCTGCCTCATGGAGGAGCGCTGAAGGGGGTGAGGAAAATCCAGAATGACTTGAGATCACATTCTAAAAAAACGGAGTTTATCCCAAAGATTTAAAACATCTTAGATTGTTTTAAATTGAAAGCTACCGAGATGGTAAGAATGTCAAAGATTAAGTTTTTTAACTTATCTGTGGTGAGGGTGCGAGATCTGGTGGTTACTAGTTAGTTATAGGGGAAATGTTGCATTCTGGGGACATATTTGAATCTTAGAGTGTGAGTGTGGATACCTTCTCCTGCACTGGCTTTATGACTGTAACTCCTTTTATTGCTTTTAGAATAAGGCCCAAGTCTGTACCACAAGGCTCTGGATGGCATGTTCCCTACTCTACCGCCTCCCAGTCTCATCTGCCACCATCGCCCCTTCTCTCTCTCTGTGCCCAGTGCCCTGGCCTGCCTAACAGCCCCTGCTCTCAGACATCCTCCTGCCTCAGGGCCTTTGCACACCCTTGATCCTTCCTCCTGAATCCTTTTGTTACTTCCTGTCCTGGATTACTCTTATTTCCTCCTCTCTATCTCACACCCAGTGTCCTTTCTTTGGGAATGCAATCCCTGACCACCCCTGAGATGAGGTCACAAGGCCCTATAATCAGATTAGGTGACCTAAATTCAATGGAAACTAATTATTTGTGATTGGGTTTTTAATTTCTGACTGAACCACCAGGTTGTAAATTTATTGAGAACAGAAACAAAGTCTGAATGGGTTTGGGGTTTTTTTTAGTGCTTTATTTTTAACACATAGACAGCGCTGGCATATCTTATGTTTGTGGAAGGAAGGAAAGAAGAAAGGAAGGAGCATTTCAAAGGGATTGCCTTTATCTTGCCTAACTCAAAACTCTCCAAGTGCTGAGACGGCTATTCAGGGGGCACTTGTCAAAGACATTTGAGGGAAAAATACTAGCCCCTGATGCTTGTACAATAGATAACACTTGGGGCAAACAATAGTTTGACCAACAATTTTGAGAGGAAGAGCTGGGAACTAGATGCTTTTGGAAAGCTCTGGCAATTTCTTGAAAACTGGAAAACTGTTTGCGTGCCCAAGGCTGGTTTCCTGATCAGGAGAGAAAGGAGGAAGCCTTAAGCTCTCCTCTCTGGCTGACCTTCAGGAAGGAAAGCCCAGGCAGAGCTGTTAGCTACTTGGTTGATTGTGCCAGCACACACCAGAGCACATGTTCAGAGACTGGGAGTTTTGTTGTCGTTGCAAACATTTAAAGGAATCTCAATCCAACTGCTGGCTGATTACCAGGTAGAGAGACTTCAGTTCTCCCAAATGACACAGAATACAGGCCTCACAAACTTAGTTCAGAAAAGTCATTAAATAAACAAAAAACTACTATAACATGCAATATGTACAAACCTTGTGGGGGAAAGGGAATTTAATTTCCAGAATGGCCACATTAGAATAATCAAAATGTCCAGTTTTCAACAAAAATTTATGAAGTATGCAAAGAAACCAAAAAGGGTGGCCCATTCACAGGAAGAAAAGCAATCAGTAGAAACTGTTTCTGAGCAAGCCTAGATGTTGGATTTACTAGACCAAGATTTCACTTCAACTATTTTAAATATGTTCCAAGAGCTAAATAAAACCTTGGAACTGAGGTATCACCAAATAGAGAATATTAATAAGGAGATAGAAATTATTTTTAAACACCAAATAGGAGTTCTGGAGTTGAAAATTACAATAACAAAAAAAATTCACTAGATGGCTCAATAAGCATATTTGAGCAGACAGAAGAAAGAATTGGCAAATTTGAAATTGGATTAATTAAGATTATCCAGTCTGACTTACAGAGGGAAAACAGAATAAAGGAAAATAAACAGCTTAACAGAACTGTAGGACACCATCAAGAAAACCAACATATGCATAATTGGAGTTCTAGGAAAGAAGAGAGAAAAAGGGAGATAGAAAGATTATTTGCAGAAAAAATGTCTAAAAATTTTCCAGTTTTGATGAGCACATTATTCTACATATCCAAGAAGCCCAAGAAACTCTGAATAGGATAAATTCAAAGAGGTACACACAGAGATAAAGTATAATAAAACAGTGTATAATTAAAGACAAAGAGGAAATCTTGAAAGACACAAGAGGAGTAATTTGTTCACGTATAAGTGAACCTAAGTAAGATTAACAGCTGATTCCTTTTCAGACACCATGCCAGCCAGAAAGCAGTGGATGATCCATTAAAAATACTGAAAAGGAAATAAAACTACCAACTAAGCATTCTGTATCTGCCCAAACTATCTTTCAAATATGAAGGAGAAATTAAGACATTCCCAGATAAACAAAAATAGAGAGAATTAGCCTCTAGTAGATCTTCCTTACAGGAAATACAAAAGGGAATTTTTCAGGCTGAAATGTTTTTCAGGCAATAACTCAAATTCACCCAGAAAAATAAAGAACATTGTTAAAGGTTACACCAACATAAGTAAGTATAAAACACAGCATTAATCTATTTTTGGTTTGTTACTCTTCTTTTTTCCTCTATTATTTAAAAGACAACCGCATAAAGCAATAATTACAAATCCATGTTGATGGGAGCCCGACATATAAAAATGTAATTTGGGGTGATGACAAGCAGAAGGGGGAGACGAGAAGGTGTCTTTGAGCAGAGACCTGATGGAAGTGAGTGGGAACTATGCATATTTCTGGGGGAAGAGTGTTCCAGGCAGATGGAAGAGTGAGTGGGGAAGTCTTGGGGCAAGAACTAGGCTGTTTGAGGAACAGCATGAAAGTCATGTGGCTGGTTCAGAATGAACCAGTGATAGAATAGTAGGAGATGAGGCCTGGCCAATAGCAGGGGCCAGAGCATACGGGACCTGGTGGAAAAGACTAAGAACATTGACCTGGGCTCAGACTCCCTGGCTCAGCGATCAAACCAAATGAGCTGATCTGCTGCAAAACCAATTGCTTCCCGGACTGAAATACCCTGGGTGTGTGGCAGGTCTATTCCGGGCCAGGGGTGGGTGTGTTCTGGTCAGCGTGGCCACATGCTCTGAAGGGAAAGAGCCATGTGGCAGCTCGGCTCCCACAGTCCTACCTGGTGCCCTGTTTACTCCCAAGTCTTGGGAAGCAAGCCAGTTTTTAGGGAGGACACAAATGAAAAGTCTGGTCCTGGGAGCCAGACATCAGAGTCAGCTGTCCTCCAGAAACAAGCCATTCCCCATCACTTGTGTGTCTTCCTCCTGCTCCTCATTACCCTCTTTCCAGAAAGTTCCTTCTGAGGTTCGTGTTGCCACCCTGTGCGCAAGCTGCACCACATGCATGTTATTACACAGCCACCCTGGCTTTGGGGAGCTCTCCTGGTTGACAATGGGAAGAGCCACAGGCTGAAGATGAATTTGTAGGCTGGGGCACAGTTGCTGATGAATCATTTGGAATTAAAAGAGGAAAACTTTTAAAGTGTGTTTGTCTCAGGATGTAGGTTGGCCAGCTGTTTCTCGGCTCAAATGGACCTTTTGGGGTCTGTCAAGAGGACATGAGAACTCCCTTTGTTGGGGGCTGTCCCTGAAATCCAGGCCTTCCCTGCACCCATCCAGGGTGAGTGAGGACTACCCACTCCTGACTGTGCCGTGGTCCACACTCGGTTAATCCACATTAGCCTGTGTTCCCCTGAACGCTGAAAAGCTGGGAGCATTTCTGGTTATTTTTTTTCTGTTCTTGTGCTTAACAGTTTTCCTAAATTGCTCATTTTTCAAGAAGTAATTCCTTTGTCCTTTTGGAAGGATAAAGTTGTTTTCAACCTATTGTGTTTACCCAAACCCTATCACCAAGGGCTTTGTAAATTACGCCCGCCATTCCTTAGCTTCCGGGTGTAATTAGTGCCTATTCTAATCATACAACTGACCAATCACAGGAGCCCCCCATGGGGACCAGGGCTGGGAGAAAGACTATTCATGAAATCATTCTTAATACAGTCTTATCTTGCCAGGGAAAAAAACCATCTGTCTGGCGGCATCTCACAACCCAACACCAAGCAGGCAGCCCTCTTATGCAGACGGTGGCAACCCTTACCAAAGTGTGCCGCCAACAGGTTTCACGTTGAAAAAGCCACACACAGGAAAGGACTGGAATGCTTGTGGACACGGTCCAGGGGGAGCTGGCCAGTGCGCTGTTAGTGGATGAGTGCACCTGGCAATGCAGAACACAGAGAGGGATGAAAGGATGGGAGGAGCGGTCTCTCATGTCTCTCCCACTGCAGCGTGCAAAAAAAAAAAAAAGCATCTGTTTTGTCTCTTCCTAAAGATTTTCCTTGAAACTGCTGCTGCTGCAAAAAAAAATGCCAGGGCATTAACGAATCCCACCCCATCCCTTTCCCTTACCCCCTCCCAAAGAAGCAAAATAGGCGTATTTACATAGGTCAGCCCCTGAAGGAAATTAAAAATGTAATCTTGTATTTGCAGCAAGCTCCCTCATCGGCAGTCAACTCCTATCACAAAATGCTCCTCCTCCTCTACACCTGTGGCGCCATTTAAGCTTCTCTAACTTACGTAATGGATTTAGATCCTCCTAGCAATGTGCCCTAGCGGGGAGGGTAGACAAGGAGTAGATATACCCATTTTGCAAGGGAGAAAACTGAGGTGCGGAGGCATTGCCTGACTCACCCAAGTTCAGCAAGGCCAGGCTCCCTTGTTCCTGGTGAAGTTATTTCACTGTGTGGTGAAGGTGACAAGGAATGGTTTATCCTGACACATGGATTGCTTTGGTCAACTCGGGTTTCATGGGTGCCTACGTAGGCTGCAAAATGTTCAACAAATAGCATAAGGAAAGGCCACTGAGTAGGATCTCATATAGAGTTTTGGAGCTAGAGGTTGACTCGAAGCCCATGTGGACCACTCCTCACACCATGGACAGGACCTGTGCCCCAGAGGGGCCCATGCCAGCCAAAGAGTGACCCTAAGAGGAAGGGGCAGTTCAAAGCCGGAAGGGAGGGACCTGACTCCTGGAAGATTGATCCACCGTCTTCCAGTGGACCCAGAAGTTACGTCCACAGGCTACTCCTATACACTGGTATCCTTGTCTACATGTTGTCAGGGGTCAGCATTGTGAAAACCCGTGTAATGAAGTGAGCTTTCTGGTTGTTCGGGTTCTACGTGAAATGTGTGGTCTTAAAGCCAAGCCAGGTTGGGATGTTGCACTGGAAGGCAGCATAATGTAGTAGACCGAGCACTTGACCAGGAATCGAGACACCTCTCTTCACACTCAAGTTCCATTACTAGCTACCCAGGTTCCTTAGGGAAGGGGTCGGGGGCCTGTGGTCTGGCTCCCTGTGGGCCACTCACTGGCTGTCCGATTCTGATTCCCCTGACTCTCAGTTTTACCATCTATGAAACAGGGAGGGGAGAGGTTCGATGGATTGATCTGGAAGGCTCCTTCTGCCTTGAGAAACGTTTGATTCCAGGGCACATCTGTCACACTGTCTCTCCCCATCCCAGCCGCTGGGGCATCATCTCGGAGTTAGCAAATAACTTCAAAGTACCAGTCCAAGCTCCACTCCACCTCAAAGGGAGTTTGTATTTTAATTACTTACAGGGGGTCCTGAATGGGGGTGGGTGGGTATGAGACATTTTTAGTCCAACAGCTGTTTTTGTTCAAATGTAATGGTATTCGTTCTAATAGGATTTGATCTGTACGTTCTCTTAATAAAGCATCATTCCTTCGCTCGTCCAGGGAGCTCTTCCTTCCAGTGAACCCAGAACAGTGTCCTTCTTATGTGGAGGTGATAGCCAGGTGACAGTCTGACCCCTCACCGTTCAGACCAGGGCTTGGTTGCAGCTTCAGGCATCGCCAGGGCTCATAGCTTGCCATGGCCTCCCCAGCTGGAGACCCAGAAACCGGAAATGAAAGACACACATAAAAAGGAGTGGCCAGCGTTTTCCTGACCGCTCTTCCATATCCTAAGCCCCTTAGAGAAGTTCAGTTGCAGGTCTGCAGGGAGGATACCTCTGTGGTCACTGCCATGGCAGCCCAGGGAGCAGGATGGCGGGTGGCAGTGGGGAGAGTACCCCCTTCCTCCCACTGGCAGACCCCAATGGGAGCCTCCTTCTTCAGACTGCATCTGCACACTGCCCAGCCCCCAGCCCAGCCCCTGGCACACAATATCAAATAAATATTTCTGGCCCTGGTCCATGAGGGAATTCTGGAGAGTTAGATTGTCATTCCCAGGTAAGTACAGACACCGGCAAAAATTCATTTCCCGGATGCATGGCTATTTTGAGAACCAAATCTCCTGCTCTGTAGCAATCAAACTGGGGACTTTTCAAGTCTTGCTTTACAATAGAAACCTGTTCTGCCTTCAGCTGCCTTGCACCTACAAGAATTCAATAAGCGAGAGAGAGAGGCCATTAAAGTTTCCTCTCCCTGTCTCGGCTTGCGCACGACGTACGTTCGCGGCCAACTTCCCTGACTCTACACCTTAGTAAATTCTTCCTGACAATAGTTAGTGACAAGCATGTCAGAAACAACAAACTCCGTCGTCTGTACGGCTTATCAATAATTTAGTCTCTTCCTCCTCATGAGAGCCTGTGTGTTTTGCAATAATGAAATATATGATTTTAAAAATAAATAATAAGCTGTTGTTCAGCCCGATTGTAGCTGCAAGTTATGAATGTGATTGATTGATTGAACGTTTGACTTCATCTGCTCGAGCAGGATCAAAGGGAAACTCTTCCACCCGCCTAAGGCCACTAGCAATTTATTTAGAAGCTGTGTTCGGGTCCCAGCAGGTAGCAATATTGGACTGAGGTACACAGAAAAGCAGCTCTTTGAGGTTTTTTCCAAGTCCAAGGGAAGCAACAAATGAGATTTTTTTTTTAGTTCATTAAATCATTAACCACTTAATCACTAAAAACAAGACATTATAAGCATTCCCCGAAGCCGGGATACCCCGGAACAGAAGGATGCGGCGTTGCCAAGATCTGGCATTGGGAGGTGGGCCCTTCTTACGCAACGTGACAGTCTCTAATTTTTTATTTATATGGCACTGTATTTTTTTTCTTCATCTTAACTAATCAGTGTGGCAACAGCCATGCTGACATCCAAAAGTGACAGGTGTCTGAATTGCAATGAGGTGTCTATCCCACCGCCAAGGTGGGGGAAGGGAAAGACAAAGGTGTGCAGGAGATGTTTGTAAAGCAAATATTGCAACGGCTAGGCTGGTTGAGTGGAAAAGAGTGAACAATAGAAAAGGAAGTGCGGAGCACAACCCCCTACTTCAGCCAGGAAAGAGCCCTTCCGAAGTTTCGGTGCCCAGTTGGCATAGGAGAGACCATCTCTTGTTTCTCAAGAAGGATCCCAGGGTCAACTGTGATTCTCTGTCTCTCCTACTACAGCTTCCCTGAGCTTTTTAGAAACCCTGCAAGCCACTGTTCTCCCCAAGTGCAGGGAGCTGCTCGGCATTTGAATGAGCAGGGCTGGGGAGCAGCCTGAGTCTGGTCCTAAGCAGGGTACCGGGAATAAAGGAGGCGGGATGTGACGGCCCGAGGACATCCACCCACAGAGGGACAGGCCCGTGCTAACAAGAACAGGTTACGGTCTTCGCTGTTCTAGCAGGGGAATGGAAGAAAGGGAACGTGTCTTCCCTTCCCAGCTCCCTATTCCTGTGCTGTCTGACCTCAGGCAAGGCAATTTAATAATCATCCGAACGCTTTTGACTTCATAGGGCCTTTCATCCACGGATCTCAAAGCACTTCACAAATACCAATTCATTAACCTTCACAACCCACCCTGGGGGACAAAGGGTGGGCCCGTTTCCCCCTGTGGTGGGAACACGCAGCTGGAGGCGCGCAAAAGCAGTTCTTCCTTCAAGGTCGCTTGAAAGTTGACCAGGAAACTCCGGAGTGAGATCCAGAGCAGCTGGCATCAAGGCCCGGCGCTGCGGCTTGCTGGGGACTCGGCGTACCCTCCTCTGTGCCTCTGGGCTGGATTCCCGCCTCTGATTCTCCTTGCACAGAGCAGAGAGGCTGCAAGTTCCGAGAGGGCTGGGAAAACAGCATTGCTTGCTTACCACTGCCGGCCGTGTGCTAACTACTTTCACATAGCAGGTCCCGTTCACTCCCTACAAGGAGGCTGTGAGGTTCCACAAACCCCATTTTACGGGGAAGGAAATCGAGGCTACAGAATTTACTCCAGGTTACCTGAATCATAAGCAGTGGATCGGGCAATCTGTTTGTAATAATAATAACAATAATTCATGAATATTCATAGGTGCTCCCCCAAGGCCTCCCCTAAGAAATTATTTATGGGCCTTTCTGGGTCTGTGGTCAACTCATCAACTGAGCCTGTGAGCTGTAACAGGAAAGGCTGAAACCAGGAACGGCCACAAAGGTAGCAGAAAGGAGAGTTAGCAGAACAAAGGAGCAGCTCCGAAAAGGAAGAGGGCGTCTAGGAAGGCGAGACGGACAGCTTAGGGTGGGGGTGGAGAGAGGTTTTAGGGGAGTGAGTTCAGCACAGGGGAAGAGGTGGCCTTGGGAGGCGGCTGCTGTCCATGTTTGAACCCCATCACCGGCAGATGGGGAGAACAGGATTTTCAGAAGTTTTGCTTTGCATCATGATGTGGTCCTGAGGGACTGTGTGCAAGACAGATTTGAACTGCTTCTGAGTTGCTCTCGGATGCCGGCCTGATGCTTCCTTACGTGCCAGCCCAGGCGCAGGCGGGCGAAACTCAGTTTGGGGTCTATGGGCTGCTCATCGGTCCCAGTGGCGCATTTCTGCCCTTTTCACGCCGCGTTGTCTATTGTCTTTCCGCCCCGGTGAAGCTGGACATGCCTGCTTCTGTGCTCCCACGGCATGTAGGGTGCGTGTCGATCCCATGTTTTCCCCTCACTCTTACAACTGTTCTGTGATTGAAGGCGTCTTCTGTGAGTAAACTTGGTGGGTTTGGCAGAACCCTTAGCACAATGGACTCTGCCATCAGGTGAACTAACACGCATGCCAGGAGGCAACCAGTATGTGCACGGGTGCTAGTCAGGGTAGACTGACTGCCATAACAAACAGCTTCCAAAATGTCCATGGTTTAAACAAGGAAGGATGATTTCTCACTCATGGGATATCCTGTGTTCATGTCCCTGGTCATCCATTCCTCTGCGCAGGTCACCCCCATGCTGTGACTCAAGGGCTAGGCTTCTGTAGTCCTGTTACTCCTCATCCTCTGAAGCTGTGGAGTCCCGCACTTCCAGTTGCAAGAATGGTGGAAGTACGGAGTGCGGTGGTCAAGGGCACTAGAGTTAGGAGCTGGGCCTGGGAGTGATTTGCACGCCTCTCTGCCCATCACGTGGTTCTGCACAACTGCCAGGGAGGCTGGATGTGTCCAGAAGGAAAAGGAAATCCGGTCTAGTAAGCATACAGCAGTCTCTGCCACATGGGGTCCGTCACCACGACGCCAGGTGCCCTCAGTTCAGCCAAGCTTGGGATCTGCTAGAGTTTCTCCTGCAGGTAACTGGGCATCAAGTTTTGGATTCTCTTTCCCTCCATGATGGGCTTATGAGTAAGCTGGAATTCTCCAGAGGGAGCAGAGCTTGTTTGGGGAGTTTTGAAAAAAAACCATGTGGACGTAGGACCATTGGGAGGCATCTGCCATTTTCTGATTGGAGGGAAGACGTGGCTAATTTCTTTCTTTTCTTTTTTTTTAAGCAATTTCTTTTTCTTTTTTTTATGATTTTTAATTAATTTATTTATTTTTAGAGAGGGAAGGGAGGGAGATAGAGAGAGAGAGAGAAACATCAATGTGCGGTTGCTGGGGGTTATGGCCTGCAACCCAGGCATGTACCCTAGCTGGGAATCGAACCTGCGACACTTTGGTTCGCAGCCTGCGCTCAATCCCCTGAGCTATGCCAGCCAGGGCTGACATGGCTAATTTCATAACTGCCTTTAAATTGTCATTGGCCAAGGCAGTCTTCTATTTATTCTGTAAAAACAAAAACAAAAACAAAACCCCCACCACATGCAATGTGCAAAAAAACTGGACAGAAAGAGTTCCCCACGTAGACACAGAAGGTGAGCGCTTAAACTCCTCAAATTTCTATCTCCACTGTCCGTCCAGCTAAGGTGGGCCATGCTTTCTGGCAACATCCCTCAGGCGGAGGAGAGGGATGTTCCTTGTTTTCAGAAAACGGCCTCGCCTCTCCTTCTGTGAGCAGCCACGGCCTCAGCTGCAGAGCCGGCGGGAAATGTCACTTCTCTGTCTGGAGACACCGTGCTGTCTGGGTCACGATGACAATCCCCAAACACGCTGCTTTGTTTTGGAACAACACAACTGTGCGCATTCCTCGTGGATTGCACGGGTTTAGTAATGACAAAAACCTGCTTCTAGCACAGCCTGCTTCTTTTCATTTCCCCTGAAAATCCCAGACTTTGGTTGTCACAGAGAAACGAGGCTCAACTATTCCACAGCAGCGTCTCACTCATCCTTCCTCCCAAGTTGCTCTTTTCCTCTGCTGCCTTCAATTGCCCCTCCCTGTCTATTTGTAGAGACAAAGGAGAAAGTTCTAGAACCGCTGGCCTCCGTCCAGGAGCACAGAAGAGAACGAAGCCAGGCGAACAACAGGAGAACAGACTCAAAGGAAGCTGCTCCGTGGTCCTGCCGGGCGGGCACAGCGGGTGAGTGCTTTCACTTCTTCGCCTGTCTTTCTTAAATGTCCTGTCCGCGGTCCAGGCTCTTCCAGTAAAATGGAAGGCTGGTAAAAGTTCTGAAAACTCCAACATGGAAATGACTTGCCTATCCATACGTAGCCTGAGTCTTCAGAGAAGTCATCTGGTTTGACCCAGTACTTCCACTTCGGAGATCTCACCAAAGTGGATGACTGGCTTTGGAGCCCCCAGAGGCAGAGCCTGAGACAGGGCCTGGTGTGTAGGCAAGGAGCTTCTTTGGGACCTGACCCCAAGAAGCATGGTGAGGGAGGGGGTGACGTGGGAAACCGGGGAGAGAGGAAAGCCAGTGGGTACACTGATGAGTAGGACACTTGGGGAACCAGGGCTCAGTCCTGTGAGGCCCCCTGTGTAGACAAACATTTCAGTTGTCCCCTGGGGAACAAGGAAGGACTCTGGAATTCGCATGCCCATTGGCTGAGTGTTTCTCGAGGATATTGACATTGGTGTGCCCAAGCGCACACACACACACAGGCCAATTGTGCTCCCACGGCCAGACAGCAAGTTCAGGCAGGTGACGTAGAAAGCCAGCAGACCTCCCAGGAGCAGGCTTCAGGCACCCCTGGGGAAAGTCTAGAGAAAATATTAGGGATATCTGGAGAAAACACAAGCATAACACAGTTGCAACATTACCTATAACAGTGAAAAATGGAGGTGATGTTAATGTACACAAATGGGTGGGTCATGCAAGTTCTGGTGTATCTACACAGGGACATATCAGTTAGTGTGATTTTGTTCAATGGCCTTCCTGTATGCCAGGTTCTGCACTCGGCCCCAGGGTCACTGTGCTGAGAAAGACAGAACCTCGTCCTTGCCCTCCAGAGTGTGTGGCCTCATTTGCTTATGCAGGATTTGAAAAAACATGGGCACACGCCCAGGTTGTCCTAGAACACCCTGGAATCGGGATTATGCGTACAGCATGGCCTACATTCTGTTTTTCAAAATATATAGGAAAAAAAGACTGGAGGGAAATATACCACATTATTGGTAGTGATTCTCTTTGGATGATGGGCGTTTCTTTGCTTCTTGAGTTTCTATGTTCACCATTTTTTTATAAGACAAATGTATTCCTCTCATAAGGGTGAAAAGAATAAACTTGACTTGAAAATAAGAGAGAAAGGACCTGCTAACAAGGTGGAGACTCAAAGCTGGCCCCCCTCACCTCCTCCCTACGCCCAGCTTTCATGTGTGGCTGGCATTTCCGGTGTCCTGCTGGATCTGGAGCCAGCACCTAATGCAGAATAATTTGGGGGCACTTCTCAGGCACGGCTGGAGCCTGAAAGCAGCTAGCAAGGCTCTCCTGATTAAATGAGAAGTTCTTAGGGCACCACAAAGAGAACAATTCACGGAAATGTGAAGCCCACAGCCACGTTGTCCAGGCTGGTTCTTCTCTGTGCTGATGAACTTTGACACCATCTTCAGTGGTTAGCTGGCGACTTCAGCGTCAGCAAATTTCCTGCTACTCTTAGAAACGTACCACCCCACTAGAGGAAGGGGACCTCCTCATTGGGGAGTTTTCTTGCCAATCATCCCCCTAGTAGATTCTTGAGACTTGGGGATGAAAGACGTTAACTAAATGCAAAGTATGCTCGTGAAATGCTTTGAAAGTGAGCTAGAGCTTAAAGGGAGCAGAAATACGACTCTATTCAAAAGTAATTTCCTTTATTGGAATAAATTGGCAAAGTTCATCCCGAAATATTTTCCATGCAATTTTAAAAAGTGAAATATCTTGGCCAAGTTCTCCTTCGTCTCTCTCCAACCCTTTGATTCTAAGTTATTTCTGATAGACGGAAACATGGAAGTTCCTAAGCCCCTCATTAATTCAGTATGTGGCTATCGGTCCAGGGACTCCTCTCCCACAGGGCTGTCCCTTGGAGTTAGGCAACACAGAGCGAGTCTGTGTCGACTCAAAACTGGTTCTCCAAACAGGTGTTCTTGGTGCTCCTGAACTGGTGACGGGGCTTTCGGATATTTCATCCTGATGGACATGTTCAAAGTGAGGGTCGTGGGTACTTGTGGATCACGATGATCGATCCTCCCCCTCCCCAAAGAGTGCTTTGCATTGCTAGTTCCTTGGGACATCAACAGGTATCTTGCAAAAGAAAAGACCCATGATTACAATGTAAAATGTCTTTAGAAAAGGCTGGATAAATTAAGTTAAATAGGGCTTCCTACTGCGGGATTCCCCCAGGACTTAAACATGCCGGTATCATTGATCTTTATGAATTTCCAAGAGAACAAAGGCACGTACCATGTTTCCATCTTTTTGCACACAGACGTGCTTCCCTCTTCACTCCCCTCCTTGGTTTTGTCAGGGGGCCTCATCCAGCCGCAACCTGCAGTAAGTCCACATTCTAGCGCTGAGGCACCTTGGGACCATGCTGGGCCAGCGGCTCTCAGACTGCAGTGTGCATCAGCTACCTGGAGAACTGACTCGAACACGATTCCTGAGCCTGTCCCGGGAGACTCGGATTCAGCAGGTCATGGTGGGGTCTGAGCATTTGCATTTCTGAGTCCCTAAGTGATGCCGATGCTGTGAGCAAACCCCGTATTGTGAGAACCACTAATTTAGAGGGATTCGGTGATTCCTCAGAAACACAGACAACTTGGAGAAAAAGAGGTCGTTTTCTAGTCAACCACTTGTCCTTTGGGACACGAATGTCCCATTTCACCACAAAATGCATGACGGAGAAATCGACTTGATTTTTAAAGGCCCGGGCGGAGGGCGTAAGGGGTAGATGAGGTCTGAAACCCAGTTACAGAAGCTTTGGCTCAAGGTAGGGGTTTGCTTAGGACAGGGCTGGGGTGCCAGCTTTGGTGTCAGACAAAACGTGGCTTCAAAGCCCAGGCACGTAATCTATCTCGACCCTCAGTTTCCTCCTCTGTCACACGTACATCACGGTTCTTGCCGGCTGTGTTTGCGGGAAGGGCAATCAGCAGGTGTAAATCACTCAGCACCATGTTCTGTGGCAGGCACTCAATGAACGGGAGGAAAAAAGGCTTACTTATGGGAGAAGGCGAACACCGGGCTCAGGAAATGAGACATCTCAAGGCCAGACAACAATTTACTGCTTTACTGAGACACTGGTCCAACTTCCCTTAAACTCCTTTTGTCTGGGGTTGGTATCTTAATATTGAGCTTGACTAGGACAGATGGGTCCCTCGGTAGGCAACTGTGGAATCAGGAGCAGGACAGCCATCTCAGAAGCCAATAGATCTCGTGCCTCTCCCAAAGCCCTCCACAGCCCACCATGACACAGCCGTGCTCATTAACCACCTACTGAGGAGTTAATGTATTTGGTAGAGGCATACGACCTGCTTGACACAAGAAACCACTGAGCAATACAACACTGAGATTTTGCTTTAGTTTGCCTTTTTTTTTGTTTCAGAACAAACAAACAAAAAAATAAAATCAGATAAGGCTTTGGTTCTGAAAGACACCGAACAAATACACTTGAGCTATTATCTCCAGAAAAATCAATGGCTGTCTCGTCCACCAGTGGATGAGCCTTTGGCACTGACTTGGAAACACTGAAATCCTCCCGGCCTGAAGCCCTTCGGAGTCCACAGGCTGAGCACACTCGTCCCAGCATTCCCAGCCGGCCCGGCGTGAAATCATTCCCTGCTCGGAGCGCGGAGTCATCGCTGCGGGTACTGATGCACTTTCCAAGTCCTCTGCCTTCTGGCTAACGGAGGGAGCGGACAAAAGAAAAGAGGCAAAGCAGGCAGCCGCGGGGCGTGGGGTTTGGGGGCTGTGGGATTTGGGAAGATTGAAGACGAGCTAAGCACCACGGGGAGGCTGGCCAAGAGCAAAGCACATGTCTGGCCGGGCAGCAGAATCACCTGGGGACCTTTCATTTCAATTATTATGACGAAAATGATTATTTAATGACATTCCTAGGTCCTACCTTACACGAGATTCAGAATCTCCACCTTAGCATCCCCTTTCGGAGACTGCATGAGGAAGGGCTTGCAGGAATCCATTTTTGTGTGGGGCAGGACATGCCACCGTTCGGAGCTTTGACAGCTCGCCCAGGGGTCTTGGGCTCGAGAGGACCCCTTCCCAGACACTCTCCTTGGAGGAACACACTGACAACGTGAAAGAGGAGGGATGTTCTTTTAAGAACATGCAGTACCAAAAAGAAGAGGCGCGAGAAAATTCTCAAAGTCTCTCCTTATGGCGGCAGCCACGTTTCTGTAAGTGCATCTTAGATAAGTGTTCATCTTCAAAAATAATGACAAAGAGTGACTGGCACAGAGGAGCAATGAGTCATTATGACTGTTTAGAAGGCCCAAATCCGCACTGCGGGCACTTTGGCTCCCGGGAAGAAAGACTGGGTGAAGGGGACCCTTTTGGTTTTGTGTTAAATGAGGGGCCGGATCTCACAGCCCGGGGAGCATGGGAGACTCTGCCATCAGCTCCTCTGTGGCCGTCCCTGCCCCTCATGACAGAGACACTCTCATTCCACAGGGCCTGTGGGTGTTTTACACATAGTATCTCACTTAATGCTCACAATGGTCCTATGGGACAGGTCAGGGTCCCCCACCACCATTATAAATACTGTCTGATTGGAATATAGCCACCACCATTCATTTCCTATCATCTATGGCTTCTTTAATGCTATAACGGCAGCGTCGAGCAGTTCTGACAAAAACCCTATGCCCCACAAAGTCTAAAATACTTACCATGTGGCCCTTTACAGAAAAGGCCCCTGGGAAGGGTCCTTGGTCCCCCTTTACAGCCGGGGAAACACAGGCACCGAAGGGCTAAGTGTGTTGCCCAAGATCATTTAGGTTATCAACGACAGGGCCAGAGATGTCTCCGGCCCCAGAGACAACTTCTCCTGGGCTTCTCCCAGCTTGCATTGCCACACTGGTCTGTTTCTGCTAAATGTGTCAGCCAAGGGGGGCATGTTCATTTGCTCCCAACCAGATGTCTCGAGCTGACCATCACACGGAGGGCTGACTGCAGGAGATTCTGGAGTGCTGGAGAAGTGATAAACCAGCCCACCGCCTCTGCTCGCAGCCTGCTCAGGGTTTGTAAGAGAGGCCATCATCCAACCCCGAGGGAGAGAGCGCTTTACTATCCAAGAGATCTGCTCCGGGATGCGCTGCCTGGGGAAGAACAAGAGAAGAACCAGGTAGCTCCAAACCAAAGACGACCATTGTCCTCGGCTGAGCAGTGTCCCCAGGGAGCTCATCCCTGGTTCTGTCTCTGAGGACAGGCCCACATTCACCCTCTCTGCCTTTCTGCCCTTCTTGATGTCTCTTCACCCGGCCTTGGCTCCATTTGCCTGTTGATATTGTTCGTGACCGTGCTGCCCTCCTGGCCAGAGTCCCCATCCGGTCCTGGTTTCTGCCTGTCTGGCCTTGGCTCACACCTGCACTTGTGGGTAACAGGTCATGACTCAACAGTGCCCTGTAGCTCCACAGGCAGGTCAAAGCTGAGGCTCAACATCTCGGAGAGAAAGCCCAAAGTTCGCACACGTGTTCGGAGAACCTTACCAAGAACAGAATGATAAGTGAAGCCAATAGAAAAGATTGCTGAGCTAAAAGCCACCAGAATTTCTGAAAATACAGAAATAGTTGTGTAAATGTGTTAAATCCACACACTGGAATGCAATCCAGCCCCTTGAAAAGATACTGACAAACATTTTTAAATGACGTGATGTAGCAGAAACAAGGCCGGCTTCATTGTGTGGGACCTGGGCAGCTGAACAGGTCGTGGGCTCAGAAGGTCCCCTGGGGCTCTCAGTTTAACATTCCACAGCCACCACCTGGAGATTCTCCATTTTTTTTACTGAGGCCTCACATTTGCATTTTGCACTAAGCCCGGGAAGTATGTAGCTGTCGCCAGGTATTCATTCTCTCCTGTCTGTTCATGAGAGAATGTCCCCACCCCACCCCACGTACACACTCACCCTGACTAAGATTTCGGTGTGAGAATTCCTTCCCAGGATTCCTTGGGAAGTTTTTATGTTTTTCCCAATCCAGACATAAAAATCAGTCAAGAAAGTGGGACAATGGAGAAAAAGTACGGTGATTCTCCTGCAAGAAACCCAACCTAATCATCCACGCAGGCAGGTGACTGGTTTGGATGCACCGATGTCAGGTCAAGAGCAGGCGCAGGTGAAGGCGATGTTTCTGGGAACCGGGCCAGGGGCACACGGGAGAGAAATGGTCGTGATCTAACCAGTCAGCTCTGCTTGCAGCTCTTGTCCTGTTACGTGTGCGTGCCTGTGGCCCCGACTGCCGCTGCTGGCAAGTCGTCCTTGCGGATAAAGTCAGTATTCTTAAGTTTTTAGGTGTGTACACTTTATACATATCTTATTGGTGATATTCTCCAAAAATAGCAAGTTTGGGGAGCAAAATAAGTCCTTAGGTTGATCATTTTGATATGTGATTCTGTATAATAACTTTGCTAGGAGATTGAAATCTTAACTTTATTTGAATATTAACCAGTATGTTCACTGGTATTTTCCAATGTTGGATTATTTGCTGTAGGCTGTAGTTGTTTGTAAATTCACTAAGGTCAATATTTGTTTTATATTAAGCCAATATTATTAGGTAGCTATAGTAATGAGTAAAGAGTATGAAGACTGTTGAAAGTCTTTTAAGAATAACTTACGATTTCAGGAGTTCCCAGGCATTACCAGGAATTCACAGTTGTCCTGTGTAGACCCCAAAGATTGCTATCCATTGGCCATTTGGAAACACTGATTCTGCAAGTGAACGTTCAGCTGGCAACCACAACGTCCAGCCTTCCCCGCAGGTAGATAGAGCCACAGTCTAAGTTTCGGCCAATGAGATGTCAGCCCAGGTGGAGGGTGCACATTCTGGATTATATGTTTATGAGGAAGCTGCTTCCCCTCCATTCTCTTTTCCCCTCTTCTCCCTGGCTTGGAAATGATGAAAACTGGAGGAGCCACCTGGGATCAAGACAGGGTGACCAGGTGATAAAAAAGAAAAAAAAATGAAGAAGAAAGGGAGAGTTATTCCTGCAGTCTGTTCCCTGGATGACCTTAGGGAGCAGAACTGTCTAGCCTACCTTTGTTAGATAAGAAGTAAATAAATTCTATATTATTTAAGGCTCTGTGTTTGGGGGTCTTTTTATTACAGCAGTGTAGCCTATGCAAACACATATAGGGACATGCTCACGCTATAATGCTACTTGACAAAGTATCATACACAATTGCATATCATATATTAAATTATACTGTATATTTTACTGTACATAGTTGTGAGTATATACATACACACATGATATAATCTCAATCACTGACAAACAGACAAAAAAATGCTCAGGATGAAATATGTCAAAAGCCTGGCAACAAGGAAGACAGGAGAAACCAAGTCAGACACTGTTCCAGAGAGAAGCTAGGTGGTGTTATCTCTGTATAGGTACTCAACTAATATTTACTGAGCACTACTTATGTTCTAGGCAAGGAGCTAGAATAGAGAGAGAGCAAGACATATTCTCTGTTTGTGTGGAGTTTATAGTGAGACTAGAAAGGAAGATGTTTTTAAATAATGGCCAGTCTGAAAGATGTAAAGAAATTATTCTCTCCTTCCAATGAGTCTTTGTCCAGATACTGTAATATTGGTGAGATGTGGGGTTTGGATAACCTCAGCCTCCTTCAAGGACTGGTAACTTCCACCATGCCCGTAGAAGCCGATGGTTTCACCGGGAGGTAGTCCACCTCTTCAGCAATCCTTCCCCGGGCAGGAAGAACTCCAGGCGCTTCCGGATGGCATCCCTGCCTCTCCTGTTCAGAAACCTCAGCCTGCCTTCTCTGGTTCCGGGCTAAAGGAAACTGGAAAAATATACAAACCCCTTTAAGCTCTCTCTGTCAAGGGAGTCTCTTTATCTGAGAACACTGGCTGGCTATAGGGTTGCCATCTTGGAAAAGCCAAGAGTGTCTATTTGGTTTGGGTTTGGGTCGCGGGTGGAGGGGAGCAAAGAAAGCTCAACAAACACATGAGTAGAAATCTGACGCTTGTCTCACACAGTAGCTTTAACTTTTTGTGGCCTTTTAAAAAGCGAGAAACTCCAGTATTCTGTTAGCAGAAGTCATCCAATACCCTGGAAGAGCCTGTTCAAGTCAGCGAGAGGCAGGGAGTTTGCTGTTGAGTCATCCTGGGTGTTTACTGGAGACTGTATCTGCTTATCTGTTCATCTACCTGCCCAGCTCACAAGATCAGCTCTGCCAACCACTGCAGGGCAATTCTGTCCACATACCTGTCAGATTCCATTTTTCACCAGAAGCTTCATTAGGAAATAGAGGCTGAGCATTCTTAGAGGCCCTTGAAACATTGAAAATAATGAAGGAGAAGTCAGTGCAATTAACCAAGCCCTTGGCAGTAGGGTTTGAATAGTGAAGGAACTAATTATGTGCCCCAGGCACCCTCACATCGTGTTTGCTTTATCATCAGGTGACAACAAAGAGTGTCCCAAAGCCGTGCACCTCAGACGACAGGAGTGAGACGGGAGTCACCTGGGTGAATTCCTTTTCTTCTTTTCCATAGAAAAGGCGGAGTCTACAGTTGTTTACCCACTCCCCATTCTTCCCTTCTTCCTCATTAAGAGAAACAAGATTTTACTCAGTTTGACAATGTGCCAGATAAAAGAATACAGTTCCTGTTGCCATTATAAATGGCTAATGGAATGTCAGTGAAGTCATTTGAGGCTTCCGGAAAAGCTGCCCTTCTCTTTCTCTTCCTTCTATCTAGAACATGGATATGATAAATAGTGTTCCAGCAGCCATCTTGTTACCACGAGGCAATCTTGGGTGTGGGATTCATGAGCTTAAGGTAGAGGAGCAGAAAGATTAGAGGAGGCTGGATTCCTGATGACCACGAAGCTTCCATATTGTCTTGGGATTCTCAACTCCTAGAGTTCATGTTATGTGACAGAAGAAATCTCTAATTACTTATTAGAACTGTTGATTCAGATGGCTGTTTCTAGCACGTCTAACTTTAACAGATACAATATATATTAAGTTTCTTCCTCTCCCACAAATCTTTCCAAGAGATTTCCAAGAAAAATTCAGTCACTGACTGAGGCAGTCCTTTATGAACAGGCATTTCCTTACTGCCCACTGTGGGCCCAACTCTGTGGCCCACATGGGGGGGTGAAAAGATGAGTAGGCATGGTCCCTGACCGTGGGAGCACACTTCCCCACTCACCTGTTAGAAGGAGCTGCTCTCTCCCACTGAACCTGGAGTCTCTGGTAGAGCCACCTTGCATCGGAGGAGTTGCATGAGCTGCTGGAAGTTAGAGAACTTGCCATGTTCATCCTGGTCTCTGCCCCAGTCCCTGCATGGCTCAGTGCCTCTCCCTTGGGTTTTCAGTGTTTGTGGCAGAGGGGCACAAACAGCCCCATCTGTTTCAGCAGCTGCCCCGATCTGACGGTCAGCCTACAGGGAGCTGCCCAGTTTTGACTCAGGGTTCATGGATGATTCCTGTCTTTCCTCCAGCCGTGTACTTCGGGTCTCAGACCCCCATTCCGTCCTTACTGCCCTCTTCAGGTGTGCTAGAGAGGAAGACAGGGCCTCTTCTCGGTTCTGACTCTTTTTCTGCCCTAGCCTAGTTTCAGGTATGACCTTGACAGCACATTCAGGTCCCAGCACCCTCAGACAGTGAGCATGCTCCACATCCCCTAGCCTGGCCACAGGTGTTAGGGGTGAAGAAACCATCCAATCTGCCAGGCAGTGGCCCATTCTATCAATTGGCCTAGAGACGGATAATCCCTGAATAGCAAGGGTTTCATCAGAGAGGAGCCAGTCCGTGGGCCTCCGATGGCACCTCACTGAGGGTCATCTTCATTGCTCGCTGAGCAATGAAATTGTGGGCTAAATACATCATTTGTCTTTCTCCAGCCTTCTTGAACTCTTTAATGTGCCAGTTCCCAAGCCAGCCATGACCAAGGCAGGCTACCTGCCAGGCCCTACCCAGGCCAGCTGGCGAGCAGGGGAGGGCATCGGTCTTTCTGTCCAGGCCCAGATCACGTTAGAGGGTGGTTGGGTTTAAATACCAACTCTGTCCCTTCCCATCTCTGAGACTTTGGACAAATTACGTGATCACACAGGGTTTCAGTTTTCTCACCTGTAAAACGGGGATAACATATTGACCTTACAGAGTTGTTATAAAGATTAAAGGAGTCAATGCACAATCGCCCTTAGAACATAGTGAGCTCTCACGAGAGGGTAACTGTCATCATCGGTATTATTAAAACCTGGCATCACCTGCTGTTACGACTGTCTCATAACTCGGTGAACACTAAACGTATTTAAGGCTCTCATGTTGATAAAGAATCCCAGCTAGATTTTCTGTGGGGAAGGGAGGGGTAATTTTTAAAATGGCCTTTTTACTTATTTTTTCAACTCCCTACTTTATTTCTCATTCTTCTCTCTGGTGATACTCTTTGTCCTCTAGGTCATTTGGAAACAGCCAAATTGCAGCTCAAGCTCTCATTCTAATGCCCTGGCTTTGAGCATCTTTACCACTCACCACCCGATTGGGCCAACCTGCTGAATATTTTCTTTTATGAAGTTTACAGTACAAGGTCAAGTTACCTGCCGTTTTCTTCCCAGGATGCTCCCACCCATGGACGTGTCTGAGGTGTGCTGAGACAGGCAGAAGCATAAAGACGCATGTGGGAATAAATGTGTAAATATATTGAGTCTTTATTTGGGGAAAGTGGGCTTTTGCCGCCATCAAGTTCAACAGAGATGGCTGTGCAGACCAAACAGTGGTTAGTCGTTGACACCAAAACCCATTTGCGGTCCACATTAGACACAACAAATCTGGGAAAGAATTTTTAAAGCTCCAAACCTTGCCCCCCACCCCTCACCCCGGACTACTTTAGGCATCTGAAGTGAAGGGAAATATTCAATCCAAGAGGAGGTGGGCGGCCAGAGAGGATTCTTCCTTGGGCTATAGCAGGTGCAAAACACGTTTGCTAAAGCAGAGTGCATTTCGGGATTGGGACAGAGAAGCTGGGAGGGCTTAGGAATCAAGGCCCTTGGTACTGCCTTTCCTCTAGGCTCACTATGAAAAGCTGTCCCACCCGAGGGGCTGGATCATTCTTGCCAATGCTACTGATAACAAAGGAGAAAATCTCAGGGGCCCAGAGTCTATGAGTCTGGACAAGGCTGAGCAGGCAAAAGCCTGCAAAAGCCAGGCAGAGACATCCGCAAGTGGAGTGGGGGGCCTGAGACCAAAGGGCTTGGGGGACTGTGGTGCACCCAGGAGGAAAGAAAGGCCCTGTAGGAGGGGAGAACCTCCCCCACCCCCCCAGTCAAGGGGCGCTGTCTCTGCAGCCCTGGCTGGTGGGTACGATGAAGACATGCAGGTCTGGTGTGGCCAGATCTTCAGATGCTTTAAGAGATGTCAGAAAATCTCCTCATTTTCAAATGTTGGCAGCTGAGTCCACACAGGGCGCAATGCTGTGTACCGGCTCGGAGCAAACAGATCTGCCGGCTGGATCCAGTTCGCAGGGCAGCCCGCTTCTGGGTTCTTGGTGGGGGCTGCCTTTTATCTTACCTCTTGAAGCTCAAGGTTTAAGGGGTGGGCTGAGCGCCCACATGTACCCTCATTCACTCTTCCGCCCCGATCTCCCGACTGCTGCATTAATCTAGCCTAAGAACTCCTTTGCGGCATTGAGAAATGTGAAGCTCAAAAATCAAAGTACAAATGCAGACCAAAAACCTTCCAGGTAGAAGCCTCAAAGAGTGAGCTTATTTTTATTTGTATGTATTTTCTCATATCCCTGAATGGCTAGCCATGTTAAAATCACAGGTGGGATGACAGTCACTGATCCTCTAAGGCTCCCGGGATGTGACCGGCTTAGGAAGGACAGGAGATGTGGAGGTGGTAAGTGACACACCCAAAACCTCCCAGGGGGCGGTGGGGGCCTAGTCAGGGGCCAAATTTATGCCCCTCCACCTCCGACTCTTAGTGTGAGGCCTGTATTCCCAAGTTGCCCCTGGAATTTGGAACATCCAGATGACAGGGCTGTTGGACTCTTTGGGGAGCAAGACTTGGAGGGAAAAGCGTGGTGTTTGTGTGGGAAGGAAGGGGCCAGAGGCTGCCCCGTTGGCGGAGCTGAGGACGGGGAGAAGGTGGGACCTCTAAGTCTTCACACTGACCCAGCCAAGACCCCACATGGAGAAAAGGCCAGCATGTCTCGGGGCAAGACCCAGCATCCGCAAACACACACTGCTCGAAAATCTCAAATTCCAGGCAAGCGAGGTAGCAGCCCTGCCAGCCTAGATTTCTGAAGGTTGACGGCTCTCTTCAGTTCCCTGCACAGCGTGCCTTCGCCGTCACTGTGTTTTGGGGAAAGGGAAGAAGAGGAAGGCAGAAAACAAAACAACAACAAAAAAACCCCAAAGGCAAGGTAGGGCTCCCAAGCCTGTGATTAAGCCCTAAAGGGCTGGGCTGCCTGTTAATCACCATGGTGGAGCACTCCTCTGCCCAGACTGCCTTGCTTTTCCAGAGTACCCCACTCCCCCACAAGGATCCAAGAACCTTTCACTTTGTTCCCTAGAGCTCGACGTGGGGGCTGCTCCGAAAGATCTGGGAGCCTGCAGAGCATTATGGGTACAGACATGCAAATGAGGAGCACAACCAAGCGTGTCCCACATTGCTTCAGAGGACCTGAATTTTTTATGGCTTGTGTATGCTTTTTGATGTTTTCATTGTCTCCCAGCATAACTGATATGCATTCCTATGCAGACAACTAGGAGTTGTCGTTATTTTTTTGTGTTTTGTTTTTCTTTCCTGGAGCAGGTCTTCTCTACCTTAAAAACAAAACAAACAAAAAAAACCAAGGAGGATAAATAAAAAAAAAAATCCCCCGTAACAAACCGAGGTTTCTTTAAGAAGTGAAATATTTTAAGCAATTCAACCACAGATGCAACCTGGAAAGAAAAACATGTTGATTCTCTTAAATTCCTTGGAGGAAAACAACTCCAGCTTGCCTACCTCCCTTAAAGGGACAACTTCCAAAAGGAGGAGAGGGGAGACGGTGAGTGGTCTCTTTATTTGATGATGGTGGTCGGTCGTGGAGAGTCCATTTCTATTATGAAATATGTCCTCCCCGACTGTTTGCACTTACTCTTAATTAGTTTGGGGAAGTTTGTTTGGAAAAAGTGAGAGACTTATTGGATCCCTCCCCCGCCCCGTGCACATGCTCGCACGCGCGCACACACACACACTCCAGAGACTAAGTGACCTTTCAAGGGAGCCGTTTTCATTTTACAGCCATTTGCCTTTAAAGGATCCAGAACACCATCACCCACGCCAAATACCTCGGGTTCAGTGGTTTTTCTGGTTTGGCAGAGGGAAGGAATGGCTGGACGGATCACGAGGAAGTCATCGGGAGAGAAGCCAGCCGATGTCTGCCCCCATCCCTCCAACTCAGGGAACGGGCGGGGTTAGAAAGGGCATGCCCGAACCCAGTCCCGGACCTTCCGAGCATTCCGTTTCCTTCCAGCCTTAGCCACGCAAAGAGAAAACAGAGCAAATCTCGTGAATGTGAACACAATGGCAATATTTGTAAAAGCTGCACAAACCTTGCATTTAGCTTACCGTTCTCCTTACCCAAGGTCTCACGACCCGCCATTCCCGCCTCCACTTCTCTCCTTCATCCAGAGTCAGCACCACGCTTTCCTCTCAGCACGCTTCCTGGGCTTCGGCCAGCCTTGCACACTTGTCAACTAACAGAGGACAACCTTCCGATGCCCCAGGCCCCCGACGCCACACCCGACAGACCTTGGACAGCAGAGACCCAGTTGGTCTTGCTCTTGCGTCTTTGGAAAGTCTTCCTCCCATGGTCCTCTGCCTTCGCTGACGTTCCCCCGCTCGCTGGGGGGGGGGGGGCTCCAGGTCCCAAGGCCAGAGTGGTGGAGTGTTGCCACCCAGGTCGGGCCTGCTCCTCCGACAACTTCTATCTCTAGCTCCAGCTCCTAGCAGCTAGCCTTGCACAAGTCAGTGTCCCAAAGTGTTCCTGAACGAAAGAATGTGGGCTTCGCTGCGCACTGAACACTCTCAGACGCGTTGTATCTAACACCCAGGAGTGGCCTGAGACGTAGGTATGGTCATTTCCACTTGACGGGTGATAAAACCGAGGCTCTGAAAGGCCATGTGCTTTGCCCCAAATCCCCAGCTGTTAAGTGTTCAAAGTCCGGTGACATTCTGCCGACACGCGGATCCTTCAGGGGAGACACCACTCAGCCCTCTTCTGTTTTAAAACCCCTGCCACAGATAACATTCTAGGACCCTGCCAGATATTAATAGATAGTAATAGTAACCCTGTTCTACAAATGCAGAATGGAGTAGCGTAGCCCTGCATTTCCAACGCAGTTCTGCTCTCTTTTTCCAGAACCTTCCTTGGAAGACCATGGCAACTGCAACGAAGGCGTCTGATTTCCCAGAGCACAGGCGCACGGGGCTGGAAGGCAGTCAGTCAGGACCTTGAAGAAGCCCATGTGAACGTGTTCAGTGAAAAAAGACTTTGGGAACTCAGCTCACCACACCACCCTCAAGACCACAAGAATTTATGATCCTTCTAAATATACCCAAACGAGTCTCCGGAAGTATCTTAGGTAGTCAGACTCCAGCTCTGTCAAGCATATAAACACATAGAAAATACCAGTAAATGTTTCCACCCTTCGATTTTTTTTATGACCAAATGCACCCCAAATAGAAATGTTGGCAGCCGCCCGTTTAATAACGTTTTTTTTATATTTAACTTATCGGGAGTATAAATAGCAGCACAGTAGGCTCACATACCGGTTCTTGGGTTATTTGCGCTCCGCTTCAGAGCCAGACAGTCCCGACCTTGTCCCAACAACAAAAATAAAACGAGACACAGCGTTCCCACCTCACCCCCAGCTCCCGGCCGTGTGTCCTTCAGAGCATCTCCTTCTCCCCACGGGGGCCCCTGAGCAGTCTCCTGGGGAGGAGGCAGAGGGACGCCATTGGGCTCAGCTTTTAAGATACTGCCCGGGAAGAAGACGTCTTCAGAAAGGCTTTGTGGTAGAGGCTACAGTGAGGCTCCAGGAAAACCTGACGGGCACAAATTGGGGTGGACAGAAAAAGAAACGATGTTCCTCACTCCACATAAAAGCTGTCCAAACTTCCCCCACCCGAAACCCTCCCCGGCCCCCTCACGTTGCTTGGATTTCAGGCCCTTGAAGAAAATGTATTTCTTTTGACATTTAATAATGTCTGTTGACATGCAACATCCCTGCTAGGGCTTTTCTTTTTCTTTCCTTTTTTTTATTAAATGATGTAAGTTCTGTAACTGATACCAGTTGTCATCAAGCATCATAAAGCCAATCATGCCTCAAGTCATCAATATTTATTGTCCCTGGTGGGGGAGAGGCTGTTTTCAGTTTGGGGCAGATGGGTTTCATTTTTAAGTGGAATCGTTCAAGCAGGCGCACCTAGTATAAAGTATCAGATTGGCGAGGATCTGCCGACATGGCGCGATTGAGATGTTCACGCAGCTCAAGGAGAGGATGAGGAAAGAGCCGGCCTCGGTGGGGGAAGAGAACGGAGAGGGCAGGCACAGACTGCAGGGGGCAGGGACGGGGAGGTAACGGCAGGGGAAAAGGAGAGAGAAAGAGAAAAAAAGAGCGTGCATGCTCATCAAATGTGCAGCATTCACATGAATGAAAACTTTGTTTCTCTTGAGGACATCAGAAAAGTCTTGGGGAAGGGAAGAGAGACCCCGTGCTCTGGAAGGGCACACCGAAGACATAGCAAAAAAATGAGTGAGAGCCTGGCTGGCGTAGCTCAGTGGATTGAGTGCAGGCTGTGAACCAAAGCATCGTAGGTTCGATTCCCAGTCAGGGCACATACCTGAGCTGCAGGCCACGGCCCCCAGCAACCACACATTGATGTTTCTCTCTCTCTTTCTCTTTCCCTTCCCTCTCTAAAAATAAGTAAGTAAATCTTAAAAAAAATGAGTGAGAGAAAATGAACAACAAGTGCAAGAGGAGGAGAGAAAGTAAAAGAGAGAATGCGAAAGACAAAGCAAAGGAAATAAGGTAACATATGAGAGTGAAAGCCATAAAACGGAGAGTGAGAAAGAAAAAGAGAAAATGAGAGTAAAATCGGAAGTGAAAGGTGGAGAGAGCTGCAGAGAGAGAAGGTAAATGGTGGGAGTGGAGGGGCGGGGTCATGAGATGCAAGCGGGTTGGACAGCTGGTACCAGCGGGGCAGCAGGGCCCTGCAGGGGGCCAGGGAATGGGCCAGCATCCTGGGGGCTTTGTCCAGGAGGCCAGTCTCAACCAGGGCCAGCCAAGAGTGGGTGGGGCTTGTCCTTGGTACCTGCCCTGGTCTCACCTGTGCCCATTCCTCTTAGAAATTCTCATCTTATGGGCAGGCGTCTGGAGGGCTCTAGAATCTTCTTCTCGCACTCCACCATCAAGGGAGGCTCTAAGTACTTCATTCGCACTGAAGAATAACTGACTGAGAAGGCTAATGGGTTGCTTCTGGCTGGGCTGAACTTTTCCCTGTTTGATGTTTCCTTATGATGGCAAATTCTGAGACAGCCAGGTAACGAAAATGTTAGGAGATGTGAAGTGGTGGCCAGAATGTCATCCATGGCTACATCTATTCTGCCTTCCAGATGTTCTGCGGGGGATACACTTTGCAGACCCGAAGTTCTTTTTCGGAGTAATAGATGGAGGAAGCGTGACTAAACCTTAGGCCTAGATGGACAAACCTGGGGCCTGAGGCCTCTGCTTGGGACCCCCATCCTGAGCTGCTGAATAGAGGTCCCAGAAAGTGAGACCTCCAGGGCACAGAGGATGAAAAGCCTTGTCCATCATTCTGGGGGATCCGTGGGGCTCTTGCGGAGACTGGAGACTGGAGGGAAGAGGGGCCAGGAATGGACTCATTGTTCTGCAGTGTTCTCGAACGCCCAAGTTCTGCCCACGCTGGCTTTGTGCTGAGGTCAAAGTCAGAGGGAAGAAAAGAAGGAAGAAAAAACCTTAACAAAGAGTTTCCAAAAAAGCTCCTGGCAAAAAATAAATAGGTCAAACCTCAAAGCAGCCTGGCATACTCTTCCTGATGGTCCAGCCCATTGCTTACTTATTGAAACTACAGGCCTTCATGTTTCTGGAACCTGTTCGGTGGGGTAGGCAGGGGCAGGAGCCCCTCCCACGGTGTGGTTCATTCGGAGACTCAGGGGGCCCCTGACAGGGTCCCAGGGCATGCCAGAAGTGTCAGAGAGGACAGGCCTGAGGATCTCGCTCCTATCTGCCACCTTCTGTCCATTCTCGGGAGAATGAGAGGTGGGCGGCACGTGTGAGTGTTCCGGGGCCCCACTGCACGACTCTTTCTCCCTCCCCATCTTGGGCACTCCTAAATGGAAAGACACCATGTCTGTAGCTCATGCTCTTGAATTTTCCCGTCCAATATGAACAAGTGCCAGGACGTGAGTGCCACCCTGGTCTGTTTTGTTGGCCTCCAGAGAGCCCGTGGAGATTACCTGGTAGCTCACTTACGGCTCCACCTGGCCTCGCTTGCATGGGCTCCCTGCCACTCCTGCGCATGCACCCAGCTAGCGACTCCGAGCTCACGGAAGACCCCGGGTCCTTGCATGTCCAGAGAAGGCTGCTCAGTGCCGACTGCGAGCGCAAAGCTGATTGGAAGCTCCCTCTTGTCCCCCATCTTCGCTGACATTTTGTCTTTTCTTTCTGACTTTTCTAACTTTTGCCAATCAGCCTCTCACTGCTGTTTTAATTTGCATCTTTCTAATTCCCCATGAGGTTAAACAGTTCTCCATCAACTTACTGGCCATTTAGCTTCTCTTCTAGGAGCTGTCTCCATCTCCGCATTGGATTGCATGACTTTCTTTTGGCGATTTGTCATATTTTATATTCTAGAGTTTGTTCCTCTGTTGGTTTCAGACAACATTCATTCACTCCTCCCCATCTGCCACCATCAGTTAATTTTGGTCTGTCAGCCAGGTTTGAACAGGTACTTTTAATTTTCATGTGGTCAGGTTCACTGATTCTTGCCATGTGGTTTATACTTTCGGTGTCTTATTAAAGAAATCCTTAGCACTCTAAGGTCAAAAAGATATTCTTTTACATATTCTTCTATTGAATATGTAGCATTTTCCTCTCACATTTAGGCCTCTTTTGAGTTCATTTTTGAATGTGGTTTGAATTAGAGCCCCAACTTTATTCATCTTCATCCAGCCATCCAGTTACCCCAACAGAATCTACTAAATAATTCATTATTTTCTTCCCCTGAAACCTGGTGCCTCTTTATCACAGATCATGGATCTATTTCTAAATTCTTTGTTTTATTCCACTTGTCTATTTTTCTGTTCCTGCACTGGTAACATTCTAGCTGTATCAGCATGCCTTTATAGAAATCCGTGATGCTTAGGGCAATTTTCTTTCTTTAATATTTTTTCAAAATTATCTTAGCTATTTATGAAGCTTTATTTTTTCCTGAATTTTAGAATATTTATAAATGTCCAAAAAAGAAAATCTTATTGAAATTGATTGAGTAGAATTTAAAGTATTAATGTGGGGTAGATTGATATCTAAGTTGTTCTATTTATAAACCTGTTTTATGTGTCCTTTAAGTTAGGTTCATTTTATCTATATTTTTCTCCTCTGCAAAGATCTTGTGTTAATCCCTAGATACTCCTCGTGATGAAGGATGGTGGCAGACTATGATGAATTGTGATGTGAGTTTCATGATATTTTTCTGGTGGGTTATCACTGGGGTAGTGGAAACCCAGTGATTTTTAATTTTTACTTTTTGAACCTCAACTTTATTGACACAGAAACGTACAGAAAATAAGATGAACCCACTGTAATTGTAGGATTTAATGAGTTTTGCCAAGTGTGCACACCCCTGTAACTGTTACCACATTCACAATAGAAAACATTTCCGTCACCCCCAAAGTTCCCTCGTGCCCACTTGTCATCCATCCTTATCCCTTCAGTTCACCCCAAATAACTGCTGATTCGCTTTGCATTGAATTTGCCTTTTCATAAAATTGCCTTTTCTAGAATTTTATTTTCTGCTTTTTCTTTGAAAGTACATGGAAA
The DNA here is from genome assembly GCF_019186645.2 of Phyllostomus hastatus. Taxonomy (NCBI): domain Eukaryota; kingdom Metazoa; phylum Chordata; class Mammalia; order Chiroptera; family Phyllostomidae; genus Phyllostomus; species Phyllostomus hastatus. The sequence continues at coordinate 22,877,154 of NW_025334004.1, read as the reverse complement.
ATGATTGATTTTTGCATTTTGACCTTGTATCATGATACAATGTCAAATTATCACATTAGTTCCAATTTCATATTTATAGACTCTCAAAACTTTCTATGTAGACAATCAAATAAATGATCTAAATGAAGAGAATGTCACTTTTTCCTTTTGAATCTTTATGCCTTCATAAAAAAAATCATTTCATGTATTATTGCTAGGACCAGCAGTAATTAGTACTATTGCTATAGTACTAGGGTACTATACTGAATGGACATGAGGAGAGCAGACAATTTTGCCTGTGTCCAATGATAATGAAGAAGTTTTTGTCTTTCACCACTAAGTATGATATTAGCTGTAGGTATTTTGTAGATAAATTTATCAATTTGAGAAAACTGATTTCTTACTCCTAATTTGTTGAGCGTTATCACAAATAGGTTTTGAATTTTATCAAATGTCCATTCTGTATCTATTGAGATCATCATACAAGACTTCTCCTTTATTCTGATAAGGTGAACTGTGTTAATTGAATTTGAATACTAAATGGTCCTTGCATTCCCAGGATGAACCTTACTTGGTCACAATGTATCATCTCTTTTACACATTATTGGCTTAGATTTACTAACATCTTGTTAAAGATTTTGCATCTATTTTAGGAAGGGTATTGGCCCGTAACTTTCTTTCCTTGTGATGTCTTTTTTCCCTTTGTTTTGATGTTCAGGTAATACCAAATTCATAACATGAGCTGGGAAGTATTCTCCCTTATCTGTTTTCAGAAAGAACTTGTTTAAGGTTGATGTTTCTTCCTTAAATATTTAATAGACTTCACCAGAAAAGCTGTTGGAGACAGGACTTTTCTTTGTGGGGAGGTTTTTAATTACAAATTTATTTTTCAATTTGATAGGATATTGAGGTTTTCTGTTTCCTTTTGAGTCTTTTTCTTTGTCATTTGGATTTTTGGTAAGTTTTCTACTCTGTATAAGTTGTTAAATTTATTGTCTAGGTTGGTACCAGGGCTTGTAGTCATTATCCTTTGAATGTCTGCAGGATCCACAGTGATGCTTCCTCATCCATAACCAGCACTGTATTTCTGTCTTCTCTCCCTTTTCTTGACCACTCTAACGAGGGATTTCCCAGTCTTAGAGATTTCTCAGGAAACCAGCTTTTTGTTTCATGGATTTTTTCTTTTTTCTTTTTGTTTTCTATTTCTTGGATTTCCATTCTTGTATTTATTCTTTTCTTTCTTCTACTAACTTTAGGTTTATTTTGCTCTTATTTTTTTAACTTCTTATAGTGAAAGGTGAGATCATTATAGTGGGAGGTAAGATTACTGATTGTAGACCTTGCTTCTTTTCTAATACGGGCATTTATGGCTACAAATCTCCCTCAAAATGTGGATTTAGACTGCATCTCTCAAGTTTTAATTTGTTTTTGTTTTCATTAAGTTAAAATATTTTCTCATTTCCCTTGAAACAACATATAATTGGGTCTAGTCTGAATCTTTGTCTTTTAATCGGAGGGTTTAGACTATTTACATTTAATGTAATCAGCAATACAGTTGGGTTTCCATATATTGCTTAGTTATTTCTTTTCTTTTTCTCCCATCTGTTATTCATTTCTTTTTCTTTCATTTCTTGTGTTTTTGTGGATCAGTTGAATGTTATTTTACATTATATTTAGCCTCCACTAATAACTTATTAACTATACCTCTTCAGTTCTTTTGTGGTTACTCTATAGTTTACCATGTATACATTTAACCTACCACAATTTATCTTTAGCACTAATAGACCCCTTCACATTTGAAAACCTTGTTCTTGTATATTTTCTTTTCCCTACACCCATTTTTTCTGTACTATTTTCACAGTACATTTTACTTCTACATGTTGTAAATTTCTCATTAAATTATTACTTTGCTTTAAAAAGTCAAATGTTTTGTGAAGAAGATTTTAAATGAGAAAAATGTTTTTACATTTATCCACATTTACCATTCTTCATTCTTTTATGTAATGCCTGTGTCATGGAATGCATTTCTGCAGGCAACTCATACTTTCAACTTTAGTTTGTCTACAACAATCTTACTTTTGCCCTAATTTTTCTGGATATCGTATCTATGTTTTATTATCTTTTGGCTGCTTAACTTTGAAGATAAATCTCCAATAATTCTTACCTATGTTCCTCTGTACACGCAATTGCAATGTGAGCAACATTGCTACTCCCAATGGGGAAAAAATGGACTCTTCACTGTGTGAGAAAAGTCATGCTCTTCTGATGTAGACACTGGCCCTCAGTGTCCGTCCTAAATGGATGGACACTCATTATGGATGAAATGAGACATTCACATGGATTACCAAGTCTCGTGGAGGAAAAGGGACAACATGGCTTTTCTTTCAAGGGGAGCAAAAGCTGTGGCCTCCACCATGACAGACCTTTTATTATATCTCTGCACATTACATGATGGTCCTCATTTACTCTGTATGCACAGGTTCACTTTAGGTGGTCACCTTTTACAGAAAACAAAGGAGCCAGTGCTGTTAATTACATCACAGAAGAGGGGTATTTGCAAATGAAAAGGCAAAAGTGGTTGAACCCATTACATTCATCCTTGGAAGGTTTAGCATGGATTTTAGGAAGTTACTTTGCAGTAAATGTCCTCAATTCAGGGTGAGGGAATTTTAGCAAAAAGCAAGACTCATAGCGGCCCAGGTACAATGCAGGACTGATTCCCCAGGGGAGAACCTATCCGTGGGTGTGGGTCCTGTGCAACTCCAAGTGGGAGCTGGGCCCACACCACGCAGAACAGCCCCCTAAACTCTTCTTACGTCAAAACATAGATATGCACACAATATATGGACAGGTAGGCAATATATCTGTGGTACTAAAACTTCATGGGGGGTGTAATTAGAAATGAATGTTTAAAAAGTCTCCTGGGAGGAGGGCAATCATTAAAAAACTGATTGAGAAACTGTTCCAAATGTAGTGTTTTATTCCCTTTGGTTGTTTTTAAGATTTTTATCTTTACCATTGATTTTCCACACTTTGAATATAAAGTGCCTCAGCGTGTTTTTCACTGGGACTGTCTTGCTTGCAGATCACGGCACAAGTGGATCTCTGGACTTACAGGTTTTTTCAAATTATGATCATTTGTGGCTATTATATTTTCAAATGATTTTTGCGTGCTCCTCATTCCAAGATTTCTCTTTTAATGGAAGTTAAAGTTTGAGTATGTTAGACCACTTGATATTTTCAAAAAAAGTCAGGATCACCTGATATCAGGCTACTTAATTTTATTCCACAGAAGTTCTGTTCATTTTTATTGGTCTTTTTTTTTGGGGGGGGGGGGATAGTTTCTATTGCTATGTCTTCAAGTTGACTGATTTTTCCTTTTGGTGTTTTTAATCTACTCTTAATTCCCTCCATAATTTTTCATTTCAGATATATTTTTCATCTCTGGATAGTCCATTGGGTAATTTTTATAACATCAACTTATTTTGTCATTATGTTTATGTTTTCCTTTACATTCTCAAGAATAATAAGAACAGCTGTTTTAAATTTAATCCTTGTTTGTAAATCCCATTATCTCTGCCATTTTCATGTTTATTTCTTTTGAATGTTTTTCTTTCTTAGCTATGGGTCATATTTTTCTGTTTCTTGCCATTTTGGGTAATATATTTTGAATCATGGGTACTGTACATTTTCTATTTTGCATGCTGGATTTTGTTGTGTTTACCCCAGAATATAGGGTTTGTCTCACAGGCAGTTTAGTAATGTGCAGATCAGCTTGGTTCTTTTGAGGCTTGTTTTAAAGCTTTTTAAAAGTAATCTTTATTCTGGGCTACCTCAGTCTTATTACAAAAGTGTGACTCTTCTAGTGACTTTACTGAAAATCCCAGATATTCAAGAAGGACTCTCTCTTTTAGTTGGTTAGAACTCAAGTGTCCCCCAGCCCTGTGTAACTCTGGAAATTATTCACTTTACAGGGTCCAACATTCCTTTCCTGGCGTGTGGAGTTTCATTTCACACGCGCACATTTTAGTATCAGCAGAAACTCACCAAGTTCTTTCTCTGTATGACCCCCTTTCTCTCTGGTTCTCTGCCCCCAAGGTGCAGCCTCCTCAACCTCATCAAAATGACCTCTTTTTTTCTCAACTCAGTGAGGCATCCATAAACTGGTTGAGACCCACCTCCTTGTGCCAGATTCCAGAACATTCCTCCACGCAGGTCAGGCATTGTAGGCTGACCTCATTCGTTCGCCTTCCCCCCGCAGAGGTCACAGTCCTATACTGACTGCTGTTCACTGCCGATAGACCGCTGTCTCATACACCTTATCCTGTTGTCTGATTGTTTGTGGTAGGGTGCTGGGTCTTCCCCCAGCTACTTCAATGTGACCCTAAGTAGAAGTCAGAGATGATTTTTTCACTGCAGTATGTAAATTTCTCTTGCATCTGGTAATCTTGCCATATACTTAAGTGTCTTCAGAGTTTTATATTGATTTTGTCTGGATTCACTATGTATGTGATTATTATCACTTACAAAGGACAGTTTTTCTTTCCATTCTTTCAATGTCTATGTATCATTTCTGTCTTATGTTGTATTATTGGGCAGGATATCCTATGCTATATTATTTAAAAGGATAGCACATATCTTTGTCTTGTTAGCAGTCTTAATATGTCTAAATGTTTTCATTAAGTTTAGCTTTTCCTGGTGTTTTTGGTATCAAGCATTTGTCAACTTAAGAACTTTATTGAAATCATATTCTGGATATATTGAGATAACCATGTAATTTTTCTTTTTTACTGCATTAATGTGGTGAATTACAGCTCCAGATTTTCTCAGGTTAAGCTGTCTTTGCACGCTCAGATATACCTTTCTCTGTCATTGTTTGTTCTAGCGACGCTATTGAATTTGGTTGGCTAATTTCTAGATGTCCTTTTTACTGTTCTCATCTGGTTGTATAATTGAGGCATATTCCTCCCATAGACTGTATTTAAGGCAACATTCACCTTGGATCCACTCGCTGCCAGCAAGGACAGCACAGGGATACGTTCTGAGGACCCGCTGTGCTGGAAGGGCGCTCAGAGCTGGACGGGGCCGGGGCGGGGGGAATGACAGCATCTCCGAGAGGCACATTGTGGGCGCAAGTGAATGCAGTGGGTCCCGTGTTAGGCTTGTGCTCCAGCTCTGCCTCTGAAAAGCCCTGTGGCCCTACAAAAGTTTTTTGGGGGAGGGAGAAAGAGGAGAGAGAGAGAGAGAGAGAAACATCGATGTGATAGAGAAACATTGATCCGTTGCCTCCTGTAAGTGCCCCGACCAAAGGATCGAACCCACAACCTCTAGTTGTAGGGGATGATGTTCCAACCAGCTGAGCCACCCAGTCAGGGCCCTGTGAAAGTTATCAAACACGTTGCACCCCTACAGAAGTTGCTGAACCTCTGGGCCTCAATTTCCTCACCTAGGTACTGTGACCGAGATTAGCGCCCTCCTCCTAGGGTTGTAAGAATCAAACAAGGCGACGAATACGAAGCACGCGGCCGGAGGTAAGGCGAGGTGCTACATGACAGCTGGGGGCACGACTTACTGACACTCGCTGGTGCCAGGCCCTGGGCCCAGGGCTTTTCATTTAGTTCCACACCAGGGCTCTCAGGAGCCCTGGCCGCAGGCAGGCATTTTAGTAATGAGCAAACTATACTTGGCCCTTGAATGAGGGAGTGAGGGGAGCTGACCACCCTCAGAGTCCAAAATCCGCTTCTGACTCGCTCAGATCGTAACTACCAATAGCCTGCTGTTGATGGGAAGCCTTGCCAGTAACATAAACAGTCGATTAACACATATTTTGTATGTTATGTGTATTACACAGGGCCCGACACAAATAACACCCCTTTTTATTAAAAAATCTTTTATTACAAAATCATAAGCATGTAATTCAGTAACGTAACAATATCACACTCAAGCACTGTGTGACCTTTTAGGTGAAATGTTCAAATTAAAACTATAAATTGTTACACCCGATATTATTACCCTACCCACCACACTCAAGCAGGCAGTACTTCTGCTGCACCCCGTGGACTGTATTTTTACAGTAAAGTAAGCTAGAGAAAAGAAAATGTTATTACAAAAATTATAAGGAAGAGAAAATACATTTATAGAACTGTATGTATTTATTGGGAAAAAGTCCACCTGTGAGCGGGCTTGCACAGTTCAGGCCAGGTTGTTCAAGGGTCAGCTTGTGGCTCTGACCATGGCCGGGGCCTACAGGTAAGCTTTCTCACCTCCAGGGTGAACTTGGGAGCCCATGTATAGGGAGGGGGGTGCCTTGCATCAGGTCTTTCTAATTGTAGAGCCAGCGCTGCTCCAGACCGAGTCCACAGCTTTCTTTGCCTTGCCTTTTGGCTTCCATTTTATTGTTGGGTTAAAAAAAAAATTAAAGGCAGTCTTCACGAGTTCCTCAGCAGTAGGAGGAGGCCTTTGTGGGTTCTGGGAGGGAGGCATAGTGTTGGTCTCCAGTGGGGGGTGTGTGTGTGTGTGTGTGTGTGTGTGTGTGTTTTGTCCCTTTTCAGAACAATTTATTTTATACCTTGAAGCCTCGTGGTGGTTTTTTTGTTGTTGTTGTTACAAAGTATCCCCATTTCACAAGTAGCCTCAAGCAACAATTAGTCCTGCATGTAATTTCAGAATCAAATGATAGGTTTGGGTGAGAACCGCGCAGGCCGTTTGGAAGCAGATGTAGCCCGAGGTGAAGTCACTCCCAGTGTTCAAGGGGAGACCAGGAGGGGGCGGAGGGTGGGAAGCGTGGGTGCACAGGCTGGTGTATGGCCCAGGGCTCTGAATTAGGAGCCAAAAGAGTAGAGACCGTGTGGTAGACAGAATAATGACCGCTGAAGATTTCCATGCCCTGATCCCTCCGGAACCTGTGACTATGTTACCTGACATGGCCAAAGGGACTTTGCAGGTGGCACAAAGTTAGGGACGCTGAGATGGGAGAGTGTCCTGGATTATTCAGGTGGGTGCGATCCAATCACAGGAGCCTCTCGGTGGAGACGCCTTCCCGGCTGTGGGTGGGAGCTGTGCCGATGGAGGACGGGACAGAGGGGTGCAGCGCAGCTGCTCTGGCGATGGGAGAGGGAGCCAGGAGCGGAGGAATGCAGTGGCTTCCAGAAGACGGACGGGGCCAGGACACGGACTGTCCCCTCGAGCCTGGAGGGGGACTGCAGCCCTGCCAACACCCCGATTTTCACGCAGCGAGGCCCGTGTCTGACTCGGGCAAGTTACTCAATCTGTGTTGTTTTAAGCCTCTGTGTTAGTGGTGATTTGCTACAGAGCGTCAAGAACTAATGCAGCCTGACGCCGCCGCTGGCTTTTGTTAGTCCTACCACTTCGGCCGTGCTGCTGAAATCAGTGTGAGCCTCACTGCCTGCATCAGTAAAATGGGGACATACTCATTTTTTTTTACAATCCCAAACGCTTTAGGCCTGGCCAGCCCTCGGGGACAGACGGAGTCAGTAATACACAAAGCGTGTAATGTACAAACCGTAATATACAAGTGTGTGGCTCCGAGTCAGACAGCACCCAGCACGCCGCCTCCCCGAGACCCTCCTGGTGGACCAAGGCCACGTCTCTCTGCCCTCTCAGAAGCAGCCCGCACCTTTCTTTCTAAGTCCACACGTCTGCTTCAGCTCAGCCCAGCTGGAAGGATGGACTCTGCTATCAATACTATTTAAAATATATATTTATGTATTCATTTTTAGAGAGGGGGAACGGAAGGAGAAAGAGGGAGAGAAACATCAGTGCGTGGTTGCCTCTCGCGCGCCCCCTACCGGGGACCTGGCCCACATGTGCCTGCTGGCAGTCACTTTTCACAGGCCCTACTGCATCCCCCATGCAGAGGACGGAGGGGTGCCCAACCCTCACTGCTTGCTGGAGTCACAGGGAGCCTTTTGAGAACACAGAATCCCAGGCCCCACCCCAGACCCACTGAATGTGAATCCCCGTGAGGCCCTGCAAGCTGACATTTTTCAAAAGAACACTTGGAAGAATACAGACAAACTCGTCCTTTTGTCTCATTTTAGCACAGGCAGGCCTCGTTTTGTTGCACCCCACTTTACTGTCCTTCCCGGGTGTTGCACATTTTGAAAATGGAAGGCAAGACCCTCCCTGCCAGCCCAAGAGTTACGACTCGCTTCATTGCTGTGGTCAGGAACCGGACCCGCAACCTCTCCGAGGTGTGCTTGTAGCTATACATCATTTCTGTGTCATCTGGGGCATGTCATTTGATCTTTCTGGGTCTCACGTTCCTCTTGTAAAACCTGAAAGAGTTGAACTGGTGATCTCGAAGTTTCCTTTTATAACCAGAGCTCTTTCATGTACGATGGTGTCTCCCTTTCATTTCCTGAAGACACCTTAGGGTTTTACCCCATCTCTGAGCCACAGTGGCAATCACCTGTTCTCTCCGCACAAGGCTGTCATTGTAGATTGGGGACCCTGGGGTGAGTCTACACCAAGAACTGTGGTGTGGCCCAGAATCGATTTGGAAATGTGTAAACATGTTGTTAAATCTTAAACAGGTAAAATACAGGCAATGCCATCCTACATTCTGATGCATGAAAACCATGGCAGGTAGCAGGGTGGGGGCAGGGTTTGGAGTGGGGGTGGGGGGCGAGGTAAGAATCAGGAAAGGCAGAAGAGTCCACCTCCTGCATCTCAGCAGGGATAAACGCACCCTGCTCTGCCACCTCCTAAGGTTAGGAGGCTCGGTTTGGACCAGCCTATCATGGGTTGAGTGTTAGATGAGACTACAGGGTTCTGCTTCTCCTGCCTCTGTCCTGAGTGTAGACACTTAGCAGGCCAGCCTTCCAGGACAAAGTCGTCACATGAAGAGAGAGATGAAGCCCAGAGAACAGAAGTAACGGGTTCAGAGTCACACCTTTGCCCTCATAACCAGAGTGATTCACCCAGTCACGCCCAGTGTATCAGTTAGGATAGGTTAAGCTGCGCTACAGTAACAAACCCCCACATGCAGCGATTTAAAAGAGGCAAGTTTACTTGCCATCCATGCTACAGGTGCACCAGGGGTTGGCAGGGGCTTCTGTTTGCTGTAATTGTGGAGGGACCAAGGCTGATGGATCAGCCAGCATTTCCGATAACATGGGTCCCTGTGCCAGGAAGAGTGGGAGAGCTTTGGAGGGTTTAGCATTCTGGCCTGAAGGTCACACATGTCACTTCTGCTCACACTCACCAGTGGGAACTAATCACAAGGCTCCAGCCAACCACATGGGAGAAGAGCAAAAGGAAATATGAACCTACCACGAGCCTGGATGGCAGAGAGCTGAAAATATTAGTATTTGGCAAACAGCACCATTGCTCATCACACCCATCCTGCAGGTCTGGTGCCTGCCATGCTACAGCCTCTGCCAGCCTTTCCTCACCCATAGGCTGTATTTCTGAAAGGTCTGTTTGACTGGAACTCTCGCATGCCTTCCGCTCTCATCCCTCAGCATTTCATACATGCCAGGATTGGCGCCTCATCTTTGAACCTCCGACACCTAGCATGGGCTTGGGTGCTGAGTCAAATGGGTGTGGAATAAATTCATGCTGCTTCCAAATATACATGGCATTTTATTTTTTAACATCTGTAATACACCAACATCATTTAAATGATTAAAAAATTATTTAGCCCTGGCTGGGTAACGCAGTTGTTTAGAGCTTCATTGTGATATATCACAATCCCCAGTTAGGGCACATACAAAAATCAACCAATGGCATCCCCTCCCCTCTGGTAGCTGTCAGTCTCTTCCATGTACCTATGCTTCTTTTATATTTTGTTCATTAGTTTATTGTGTTCATTATATTGTACATATAAGTGAGATCATGTGTTATTTGCTTTTCACTGACTGGCTTATTTCACTGAGTATAATATTCTCCAAGTCCACCCATGCCATCACAAAAGCCTCTCAGTGTTTCCGGAGCACCATGAATTTCTCCAAGGAACTTCATGGCCAGAACTGATCACATTCAATTATCCAGGGAAGAAATAGGCAGCATTCTGCAAGACATGGTAGCAAACCTTGGCTCCAAGTCTTCATGATTGACAGGCTCTTTTGCACAACTCAAAAAGAGAATTGTTTAGAAAAAGAACTTCAAGACTTCTGGTCAAGATGGAGGCATGGGAGACACACTTTGCTTCCTTGAGCAGCCATAGAAAGAATTACAACTATATCTCAAAATAAATAATATCCAGAACTGTCAGAAAATCGAGTTGTATGGATGTCCAACAACCAAGGATTTAAAGGGGTCACATTCATCCCAATGGGTAGGAGGGGTGGAGTCGTAGGGATGGGCGGAGAGGCCTGGAGTCATGGTGTGGTGTACAGAGGCAGTGGTGGTGGTGCTGGCATGGACAGTCCCACATTCATGCATGGTAGATAAAAATCAGGAGGGATACATTGGGAACAAGCGATCCCAGCCCCAGGCCAGACCACACAGCCCAAGGTTGCAGTGCTGGGAAGATAGATTCCCATAACTTCTGTCTATAAAATTCAGTGCAGGTTGGGGCAGCAGAAGAAACTGACGGATTTCAGGAGACTTGGCTTAAAGGGCCTCCACGGACCTAGAACATATGCAAACCCACCCACTCTGGGATTCGCTACCAGGGCAACAGCTGGAGGGCGCCTATCGCATACAGAAAATGGGTGAAGTGACTGGAAATGGGGCAAATGCTGGGCAAATCTCCATAATTCAGGCAGTAGCATTGTCCCCTCTCTGAGCCCTCCCCCCGACACAGAGCCACAAAGCAATAAAGCAGGTTGCCCTGTTCTGGTGATTACCTAAGGCTGTGCCCCACACAATGTACAGGTGCCTTTTCTACAACAGGCCACACTACTAAGACAGGGAGTCAAAGCAGCTCTACCTAGCACACAGAAACAAACACAGGGTGGCTGCCAATTTGAGGAGACAAAGAAATATGGCCCAAATGAAAGAACAGAAAACCTCAGAAAAGAACTAAACAAAACGGAGACAACCAACCTATCAGATGCAGAGTTCAAAATACTGGTGATCAGCATGCTCAAAGAACTCACTGAATATAACAACAACATAAAGGAAGAAATGAAGGTTACACTAAGTGAAATAAAGAAAAATCCATAGGGAACCATCAGTGGAGGGGAGGAAACTGGGATTCAAATCAATGATTTGGAACATAAGGAAGAAATAACCATTCAACCAGAACAGCAAGAAGAAAGAAGAATTAAAAAAAAACAAGGATAGTATAAGGATCCTCGGGGCCACCTGCAAACATACTTACACCTGAATAATAGGGATGCCAGAGGAGAAGATGAAGAGGAAGAAATTGAAAAAATTATTGAAAAAATGAAAGATGACTTCCCTAATTTGATGGAGGAAATAGACATACAAATCCAGGAAGCACCAAGAGTCCCAAACAAGTTGGACCCAAAGAGGACCATACAAAAACACATTAATTAAAATGCCAAAAGTTATAAAGATAAAGAGAGAATCTTAAAAGCAGGAAGAGAAAAGCAGAGAGTTACCTACAAAGGAATTCCCAGAAGACTATCAGCTGATTTCTCAATAGAAACTTTGCAGGACAGAAGGGACTGGCAAGAAGTATTCAAAGTGATGAACAGCAAGTTCCTACAACCTAGATTACTCTATCCAGCAAAGCTATCATTTAGAATGGAAGGGCAGATAAAGTGCTTCCCAGACAATGTCAAGCTAAGAAAGTTCATCATCACCAAGCTATTATTACATGAAACATTACATTAAAGGGAAAGAATAAGATCAAAACTATGAACATTAAAATGGCAACAAATGCACAACTATCAACAACTGAATCTAAAAAACAAAACTAAGCAAATAAACAGAACAGGAACAGAATTATAGATATGGAGATCACTTGGAGGGTTATCAGCTGGGAGGGGGGAAGGGGAGAATGAGAGAAAATGTGCAGGATTAAGAAACATAATTGGTGGGTACAGAATAGACAGGGGATGTGAAGAATAGCATAGAAAATGGAGAAGCTGAAGAACTTACATGTACAACCCAAGAACAAAAACTAAGGAGGGGATTGCTGGAGGGAAGGGGGGTGCTGGGCAGAGGGGGTAAAGGGGGGGAAATTAGGACAACTGTAATAGCATAATGAATAAAATATTTTTTTAAAAGAGTCAACCAATGAATACATAAATAAGTGGAACAACAAATCAATGTTTCTCAGTGTTTCTTATTCCCTTCCTCTCTCTCTCTAAAATTAATAAATTTTAAAAAATTATTTAATACTTAAAATATTCTTTGTGCCACTAAATATTATTTCCCTCAGTTTTATAGTGGAAGACATTAAGGCACAGAGAAGTTAAGTAACTTCCCCAGGGCCACACAGCTACCAAGTCCTAAATGGTGGGTCAGGGACTTGAACTCATGTAATCTAATCCGAGAGTCCAAGTGCCTGATGACTACACTCTGCTGCCTCTTGTTGGGGGCAAAGAGGGAGGGCCCCTTACCACCCTTTGATTCCAACCTCACAACTCAGTGCTCAGCAGGACCTCATCAGCGCCCCCTCCTTTTGGGGGAGCATCCTACACTTCCTAAACTTTCCTGTCCTGTGTCCACGCCCCTTTCCTAGGGGGCTTGCTCTCTGCAGATCTGATAACTTCCAGGATTGCTGGGAGGTGCCAAAGACCATTATTTCCCCCTTGACAGTTTTGCCCCAGGCTGGCCCTGAAGCAGGTAATCCACCAGGGCAGGTGGGTGGCGCAGGCAGCTCGGTGCTTTGCATGGGAACGGGGCATGATCTCTGTGGCCACATATAGGGCAACGCCTCCAAAATCCAGCCTCAAAGAATCTCGCTGAGCCGTTGCTTCTTCATTTCAAGTGAGATCCTTCCAGAAGGAGCCCAGGATGCCACAAGATGATGGAAGGGATGAGATGCTGCAAGCAATCTGCTGTCTCTATGACATCACCTTGGAACTGGCAAGTGGCTGTTTTGCTGGGGTCCCTCATGGACAAGCCCTTCCAGCTCAGGCTGAGCCTGTCAGTGGGAGCGCCGTGGAGTTTCCCACTGAGCTTTCAGAGTGGCACTCGGAGCTGTGCTCACGAGGGCACTTCACACACCGGGGACTCCCCTCACTCACTCTTAGTGAAGTGCTCTCTCTCCTAAAGAAAGAATTCAAAAAAAAATTCCTAAGCATTCAAAAGTGCATTCTGACTGTGCTGTTTTCAGGAAAAAAATACCCCAATTCCCAAATGATATTCAAACATGAATTTGTCTCTACTCTGGAGCAGAGTGGGTGGGTGGGTGAAGATGGGGAAAAAATGAGAAAAAGGAAAATGGGAATTGAAGGGGCAGCCTTCCTGTGGCTGGCTTGTTAGAGGAGTTGGCCAGGGAGTGCCTTGCTCTGGCCTGGACTGGCCACAAGATGGCAGCATTTCTGAATGGTCAGGATATGCCCCCGGGGATCCTCTCTGGGCACTGGAGTGCCTGGGCTTCCAGTCCGAAGCACATCCTCCCTTGTGTTCCGGAGGATTCCGAGTCCCGACCGGGGTGCTCTCGTCCTCAGCCGGAGACAGGAGGGAAGAGGCCCAGAGCAGAAGGCCTGGATCTCATGGTGAACATTCAGCTGTTTCAACAAAATCAGCGTTAACCCAAGGGCCTGTTGGCCAGCGGCCACTTCGGATGATGGGCTGGATTGTCTTAGTTTGTCAGAGACGAGTGCTTATTTGGGCAGATGTTTGGAAGCCAAGGAACATCGTGATGTTTTAGAAAGCACATACTTAGAAACCTCAGCTTGGGTGTCCTGGGGACCTGCTTCTGCAGAGCCCGGCACGGGTGCCGGGAGTCCGGTGTAGACCTGCTTCTCCTGCCACCCAGGTGCCTGTGCCATTGTTTGCATGAAACAGTAGGTAGTGTTTGCTGTTAAAGCTCTGTCTGGTGTCTTCCAGACCCTCTCTTTCACCCCTTCATCACTTTCAATATTTATTGAGCACCTTCTAGGAGCCAGGGGTTCCGCTGTAGCCTGGGGCTACAGGAACAGCTGTTCTGCCAACCTAGGTCTTTCAACCGGTTGGGTGGAGAATGAGTCACAAATAGGAAAAAATGGTGCGTAGGAAAAGTGCAGGGTGCTGTGGCAGGGATTCTGGAAATCTCCACCATGTATCAGCTGCTGACCTTGGGGTAGTTGGCTAAAGGACTTTGCGTGGCCCCTGGGATGGTCGTGAAGGTTAAAGAAGTAACTCACATGACAGTGTCTGGCAGATTGTAGATGCTAGGTGAACGCCACCTGCTGCCTTCATTACTGTTACGCCCCCCCAGCTCCAGAGGGCGCTGTGCCACCCGTTCGACTAGCTGATCGTGACAGCTTTGACCTGCCCTCCCTGAGCCTCGGCTTCCTCATCTGTCACAAGGAATAACAATACTGATATATCGAATAACAATACCGCAACATCCTGTTGCGAGGATGAAATGAGCTTTGGAAGGAGCATTCAGAAGTTAGTTCAGAATCTGGTCTGTGTTGTTATTACCGGGTGGGGCGAAAGTAGGTTTACGGTTGTTTGTAAGGAAATAATACAATAATTAATAAATACTAATACAACAGTAAACCCTGGGCTTCGCATACTCACAACTAGAAACCTACTATGGCCCCAACCTGTAGATCTAGAAGCCATGATATCAAAGTTAGACACAGAGGCTTAAATCCTCATTGTGGAGTCATCCATAAAGCCCCAGGGTGCCTGTTAAAGTGTGTTTGGCTAATTGATGGCCGATTTTCCTCTGGTGACGGCCTCCTCCTTCTCCCGCCGGCAGGGGCTGTTGAGATAGCCAAAGCCAGAGGAGTGGCAGTGTGCCTCTGCCCCTTCCCTGAGCTTCCAGAATCAGGTCTGTGTCCATCTCTGTGGATCGGGAAAAGGATGGGACCAACCCATCACATCAGCGAAGAGGCAGCCGAGGGAGGGAGGAGGGGAGGCCACTGCCTTGTGGAGCTATTGGTACAATGGCAGCTGCTGGGCCCCATGTATGTCACGTCCTGTATCCTGGGGGCGGCACTGGGACATAGGCCCCAGTGTGAGCATCCTAATGTACAGGTTAGAAAATGGAGTCCAAGGTCACACAGCAAATTGTTCTGCAGCTGGGCTTAAACGAACTGACCTGCGTTTATGCAGGTCAGCCTGACTCCAAATCCTGGAGGTTGTCTCAAGGGGCTTGACGGAATTTACCAGAATGTTACTGCTTAGCGTGTCCCCAGCCTGACAACAAGGCACTTAAATCCTTGTTGAATTGGGCCAGTGGGCCATTTCCGTCCAAGTGGACCACCTATCCGTTCCACGTGTGGACAAACGCAGGATGCTAGGAAGTTATTAAGGGGCTGATCCACCAGCTTACACAATGCTGTTGGCTTCTGTCCAGCCCACCCTCCACTGCCGCCAGGTGAGCAGACTGGGGCGGGCGGATTGCCTACCTGTGGCGCAGGGCATCCGGAGAACGCAGGCCCCATTCTGTCTTTATGGCCATCTCAGCTGACCGCTAGGAGCAAGATCTCATGATTGCAAGACCATCAGGACTGAAATCAACCCTGCTCAGACCCATAAGAAGAAGGCCACTTGGAGGTTCCCATGGAAGAAGGGAAATAGCAATGCACTGAAGCTGTCCCTCCACCTGATGAGGACGACAGTGGCATTCAGGGACCCTCAGGGCTCAGGGTGGTGAACACAGCCCACAGGATGGATGGCAGCTACGCCACAGCCACAGTGCTGCTGTGGTGCTCTTCTGGCCATCGTGGTCTTTAGGATGTCCTGGTAGAGCATGGTTGAAAGTATTTCTCAGGTAAAAAAAAGAAAGTGTTATTGCAGAGTGATTGAGGATGGAGGGTTTGGGTCTGATGGGGTGTCGTCAGGTGTGACACAAACCACTAACTTTTTTTTTTCAATAGCTGTTTGGCAAGTTGTAATGGACAGCTGATGTTTCTGTCAGCCTGGCATCCCTCCCTCTTCTTTCCATCCTGGGTTTTCCTGTGGGTGGGGCCACCCCTTGCCCAGCCTTCGGGTTTGAGTGAGGCTAGCTCCATACATGGGCTCTGAGGATGGGCACATGACCAGGGCTGACCAATCCCTGAGCTTCCTATCCTGCAGGCGTGGTTGTGTCAGAGGTGGGTGTGTCCCCTCAGCCAGACCAAAACAGAGTTGATCCCGAGGTTCTGCTGGCATGTGGGGACAACACACATTCTTTCTCCAGGGGTTGCTAGTCGGGGAGCCCATCGACCTGGAACCCCTGGTGGCTGCGTTGCCCCACGTGGGCCAAGCTGCCTGAGACTGAGGCCAGCCCGGAGGAAAGCAGAGAGAAGAGAGGGTGACACGAAGATTCTTGGTGACGTCCTTTGAGTGACCACATTCACCCGTGGACGTTTCCAGGTGTGTGAGTTGTGTTTCCTTCGGTTCTCTGGTAAGTTGGAGTTGAGTTACTGTGTCCTGGACCTGAAAGCATCCCATCTAAGGTAGACATATTCCCAAAACGTATCTGCAAGTTGGGTGCTGAGAACAAAATGGACATCTCGTTTGGAATGTTTTTTAGCAGTTAACATCAGTCGTGATTGTTTGGTATTACAGATATTAAAGGCATAATGTGCCTACATTGTATCACAAAAAAGTAGGCAAAACTGAACAAATATACTCACAACACTATCAAAAAATCCCAGAGACCTGCTTCTCCGGAGTTGGAAAGATCTGAGCCTGAATTCTAGCCCTGCCAATTACCATGGACAATTATGACAACTGTCATACGCCTCTGTTTTCCCATCTGCGATATGGCGATGATAAGAAGGACTCCATCATTGGGTCATCATGGAGGAGTATCTGAGATAATAAGAATGTGTAGCTTTATAACTGCCCTACGAGACAGAAGCTGAAGGGCAGGAAGATTAAGTAACTTGCTCAAGATCAGCTTACCTTGCAGGTGGCACAGCTGGGATTTGAACCTGGGCAGTGTGGCTCAGAGCTTCCACTCCTGACCCCCATGTTTCCTACCTCTTTTTTAATTTAATTTTTAAAAGATTTTATTTATTTCTTTTTAGAGAGAGGGGAAGGGAGGGAGAAGAGAGGGAGAGAAACATCAATGTGTGGTTGCTTCTCACATACCCCACACTGGGGACCTGGCCCAAAACCCAGGCATGTGCCCTGACTGGGAATCGAACTGGCAATCCTTGGTTTGCAGGCCAGCAGCCAATCCACGGAGCCACACCAGCCAGAGCCCATGTTTACTACTTCTTGAGGTCCAGAGAGGTTGAGTAACTTGTTCAATGCCACACCGGTTAACATTTCACACAAGTGCACCTCCTGGGGTCTGGTACACAGTAAATCTCAGCAAACGTTAAGGAGAACTCAGAGAAAGAAGACTGTTAACCAACTGACAGCATTTGGGTGCAGGGCCATGTCTCTAGTGATGGGGGATGCGGGAGTGGGGTTTAGGAGCCCCCCGTTTTGGACTCGGCTCTGTGTGACCTTAAGCAAGTCACTTGCTTCTCTGTACTTTGGTTTCTTATATGTAAATTGAGAGGGTCAGAATTATTTTTCTCCTTGGCTCTGCCATTAAAACCATATACTGGTTCGGGGTTTGGACACATTTGTCACAACCAAGGTGATTCAGGCTACATGTCCTGGACGTGGGGAGGACTTTTGGGCAAGGTGGCTGTATTGGAAGCTCTGGTCACCCTGCCCGTCAGCCTGAGGGTCCATCCTCCACACTCAACTTTGCTCCCAGCCTGGGTCTCCTCTCCCAAGTTTCCCATCTTCCTCTAACCTAGTGCATTTCCAAGGTCAAGGGAGAAGAATGGGACTAGACTGGCCATCTCTGAACCAGAGCAAAGAAAGTCCAGGCGGGGCCCTGAGCCTCTTCACGTGTCTCCTCCACGGCCAACTCCCAGCCTCCTGACCGAGCGTTTTACAGACTTTAATCACATCTGAAAATGCTTTCCAAATAGCAATAAACTCTCCCAGGAAAAAGTAAGTGTTCTAATGAGTTAAGTGTAAATGAATCAAAACCATATGGATTAAATTTCCCCTGAAATACGCTCAGGATCGGCCATGAAAGACAAATGCTTCGGGACGACACGGGCTGTGGGCGGAGGACCTGGGGTCTGACTCAGAACTTCCCCTCCGCTCCTCGGCCACGGGGCCACGTGTCCCAGGCGTGCAGCCCCCTGAACTCACACTCAGTTTTTCACAGACGAACAGTCCATCTCAGCTGGGATTTAATGAGACCTCGCAGGAAAAACTCCGTTACCCCGGGGCACCTTGTCCGGGCTGCTCTCACTGTGAGAGTCTCTCTTCGGAAGGAGGTAAACCTGTGCAAGGTGCTCAACAACCTGGAACAAACGAGTCCCTCTGTCATCCACTCCAAGAACATTTACGAATGAGCACCGAATCTGTATCAGAGTCTGTGAAGTGCTGGGAAGGAAAGAGGAGTAAAACAGAGTCTCGTCTCCTCTGTCCCCGCTCCCTCTGTCTCAATGACATTGGCCCTGCTGGTGCTTCCCAATGGGCCTCCTTTGCTTTTGGTGACACCAGGCTCTCTGACGAGAGGCTTTCAGACCAGTTTGGGAGTATTTTCTGAAGGCTTTGGTTGAGGTTGGAAACCAAGTGGATGACAGCTTATCTGCTCTTACAGCCCCCTAATGCACTGCTTATTTATCACACCCCACCTTCCCCTGCCAAACACCAAGGCAGCCTGTGTATCCCCTTCCAGTCCACTCTCCACCCAGCCAATCTGCCTAGACCTCCCAGCTGACCTCGTTATTCTACTGTGCAGAGAGTTGGGGCTCCCAAGTGTCTACACAGTTAAACCTGAGCCCCCTAGCAGGGTAGACAAGGCTTTGTACAGGACTTGGCCCTTAGTTATGCGCTGGCTTCTTTGTTCATACCTGTGAACAAAGGCAACACCAACGTGCCTGTGACTTCTAGTACCACGCATCCCGTGGTTTCTCACCGTCCTCCCCTGCTCCTGCAGAACCCTCTTCCGTCCTTCTTTGTGGCACTAGCTGAAGCTCCCAGGTCACCCTCCTGAACTCCGCCGTAAGGGACACTGTCTCTGGGGGGGTGTTGAAGCTTTTGCTCCGTGAAATGAAGGATCTCATGGTCAAAAAAGTTTGAGAAGTGTCAAGAAAAAAAAAACGGTAACTGGGCTTTTTCTTACAGGACTTCTCCGAGCCTTTATTTATGCTCAAGGGCACGGTAGCTCTTCAAGACCAAACCTCATTCGATCACAAAGTTCTGTTTGTCTCAAATATTATCACCTGTTGTTTGTGGGCATGCAGTGGAGGGGAACTGTCCGAGGCAGGGACTCATTCTAAGACCTTGAACAAACAGGTGAGTTTGTTCACTCGAAGAGCATGCATTGAGTATTTGTATCACTGTGAAAGTGCTGCGGAGGCAAAGAGGAAATTCAGGGTCCCTTCTGTGCAGAAGGTGAGTTCTTTGGACCACGTCATCTCATTCATGATGATGTTTTCTCAAAGACCTTAGAGGGGCCAACAAAACACGCTTTAAGCCCTTTGGGGAAATACATTAGATAAAAACACACAGCATTCTTCAAAAAGCTGCAAAGGAGACATAAGCCTCTTTTCAGGTGGATAGAGTTTGCATGGTCGACATTGCATCACCAGCGGCCGCCACCATTGGGAGAATCGGGTGAAACTTGCCATTTCAAGTTGGTGGGGCCATGGGGGTAACGTCTGAGAACCAGCTATAAAAACGTGTTGGTCTTTTCCTACCTTAAGACTAACCTGCCTCTCTGTTTTCCTACCAGCTCCATCTCTCAGTTGCCTCCCAGCTCTCATACGTGTGGGCCATCAGAGAAATTGCAAGGACCACGGCCAGTGGGCTCAGTCTTTGCAGAAGGAGGGTGAGGTGGGCTGGTGGCACGTCCACTGTCTGGCGAAGCCACGGCAGAATCAAGTCCCTGTTTTCCTGCCTGAGACTCGTTATTCCGAATGGTACCATTTAGGCACCACCAACTCTTGGGCGCCACACCCTCTCTCCTAATTCACTCTCACCAACTTGATTCCCTGGGAGCATGTGTTTTAAAATTGAATGAATCCTGAGTTCACATATGCCACCTGAACGTGACCTTGTGTAATAGTTTTTTCCCCCGTGACGATCCGTACCGCTGCCCCCTTTAGAAGCCCGGGCTCATTGAGTGGCATTAAAAACAAAACAAAACAAAATCCGCACTTCCCCTTAGAGGTCTAAGTCCTGGGGAGCCGGAGCAGAGGGGAGGTTGTCGCCTGTCAAGTTCAGCAATAAAAATGACTTTCTCCTTTCAGCTGCTCTTCCCTGATGCGACTCTGTGATCAGTATCAAATGCTCGGTAGCAAGGGTTTCTGTCGAGGCTTCTCAGCTAAAATAGATTTAACCTGCCCGCTGCTCTTTGTGAGGGAACAATGGACGTGACAATGAGGAGCGGCTACATTGTTCATGCATGAATAGTTCCGATTCGAGATGTTTGCTGTTGGGCCCTGTAGATTACCTGCAAAGAATGTCCGGCTCCCTCTGCTGAGAAAGGTTAGGCTGCAGGCGAGCAGTCCGGGCTGTTTCGTGGGGATGAATCAATAGGGCTTGCAATTAATGGAATCTTATTTCAGAAAGGTAGGGTGTCGCCTTTTGAAACATGGTCTGTTTTTGCCTCCAGCCTAATCACAGAGCACAGAATGCGATGTCTCCTGTTGGAATGGGTCAACTTTGAGTGTGAACTGGGGGGCTGGGAGCTGGAGGAAAGGGGCAGAGGGTGACAAGCAAGGTGGCCTTGGGGGCTTACTTGGGCAAGCTCTGGGGGAAATGAGACCCATATGTGCGGCTATTGGCCTGTGGCTCAGAACTAGGCAAACAGCAGAGGCAGGCTGGGGGAACGAGAGAGGGAGTCTTCTGAGTTTCCCATCCCAAAGTTTTCAATGGGGAGAAATCTTTTTATTTTATTTTGTTTTTCTCTTACAGTTGACATTCACTATTATTTTCTATCAGTTTCAGGTGTACAGCATAGTGGTTAGACAATTATATAATTTATGAAGCGATTCCCCCCTCTTGCTAATTCAAGTACCGCTTGGCACCTGTGCAACACTCCGATCCTCAGAGATTCCCGCTGTGTGGCTGCAGATTGAGTGTTTGAGAACCCATAGCTGGTGCACAGTGGTGCTGGCAGGGAAAACAAAAACAAAAACCCACAGGCTCCAGCCCTGGCCGGGTGGATACCTGGCTCAGTTGGTTGGAGCATCGTCCCATACACTGAACGGTTGTGGGTTTGATCCCCAGTCAGTGCATGTGTGGAAGGAGGCCTATCAATGTTTCTCCTTCACATCGGTGTTTCTCTCTCCCTCTTCCTCTCTCTCTAAAATCAGTAAATATCTCCTCAGGTGAGAATTTAAAAAAAAAAAGCCCCACAGTCTTCAGATCCGGCCTGTCTGAATGCCAGTCATTGCACTGTCCTTTACCAACAGTGGGACCTTGGGCAAACTACCTCACCTCGCTGAGCATCCCAGCCTTGTCTGGCAGACAGAGGTACCATCACCTCCCTGCACGGATCTTGCAAAGAAAATATACCCTCCACCCCCCGTGGGGACTCAGTAAACAAGTGTGGCAGACACGGCTAGTTTACCAAGGTCTCTCCTCCCCTTCTTCCTTCCAAACACAACCCCAGTTTTGTTCAGGGCAGCAGTGTATTCAACCAAGGAAATCCTGATTTTTCTGTGTCGTGAAGGTGACCTTACAACCACCGTAGTCCATCAAAGTGGACATCTGCTGGGTTAGTCTTCCTGGAAAGCTACTGTTTTGTCGGTTTAAAAGAAAGGAGAGAGACTTCACACAGTGTTTGCCTTTTCCCTGGCCTTTTCTCCCTTCCTGGAATGCAGGCACAAGGCCGGGAAGTGTAGGGGCAGCCATCTTGCAACCAGGAGGACAAAGCCCACGTGCTAAGGAGCGTGGGACAGAGGCTGGAGGTTGGGAGGAGGGTTGATGAAGATGTGGGGCAGCGATATCAGCCCTTGCCTGCCGCCCAGGGCCTCTGGTCAGGGGAAAACAATAAATCTTCATGAGTTAAAGTCACTGTTACTTGAGTTTTCTCTTACATGCAGCCGATTACAACCTCTAAGTGATACCTGGTGATTATTCTTTCTTCAGCCTGCAAGACGAGCCTTTGGAAACTTCCGAAGGTAAGGGGGGAAAATACTTTGGAAGACACACCACCCAGTCTCTGATATTTTGAGACCTCCCCACCTTCCCCTTTATCTGTCAACCCACGTACCTGAGCTTTTTATTTATATAGCCTTCTGCGCTTATTATCAAATCAAGGCTTCTGGGGAAGTGGAGTTAAATTAAGGGAGATCAGAGGCAAAGATAGCCACGCGACTGTATGAATACCTGTCTGCATTCATACAAGACACTGGATTTAATCAACTCCAAGAACAAAGGCAGCGCCCGAACGGAGCACGCGCCTGCCGGAGCGGGCTGCCGCAGCCCTGCTGACTGCGGGACGTAAATGTGGGAACCAACCGGCCAAAAATAATAACGGTAATAAGATTTGAAAAGCTTTGTCCCTAATAAAGAAGCCTTCGCTGAATTTTCATCCCCTGGAGAAACAGCCAAGAGTGTCAGGCTAATCTAAAGGGACTCAGTGGGAACTCGGGAGGAGTATAGGCATGTCTTAGCCAAGGCGGAGGAGGGACCCCTCGACCTGGTGAGAGAGCTAGGAGGGAGCCTTCTCCGGACCTTTGAAGGTCAAGCTCCTGGTCCACAGCTCTGGGCAGTGTGGCTCCAACGCTGTTTCTCCATGAGGGTAGCGGAGTAGAATGAGTCACAAATGAGCTAATCACCGTTAATGTTTCGGCTGAAACTGCCAGTCTGACATCCCTCCTAATGGCTGACAAATGTCAGGGTGACTTGTGTGCTTTTTTTGTTAATTGAATTGGTTAATTAGGTCCCAGAGGCCTAGCTGCTAATTATGAGCTACAGCTGAATATGAGCTTAAAAAAATAAAAGATGCAAGAAAGTTAAAACAAAAGAGAAAACACACACACACACGCAC
Source organism: Phyllostomus hastatus (assembly GCF_019186645.2). Taxonomy (NCBI): domain Eukaryota; kingdom Metazoa; phylum Chordata; class Mammalia; order Chiroptera; family Phyllostomidae; genus Phyllostomus; species Phyllostomus hastatus. The sequence continues at coordinate 22,854,119 of NW_025334004.1, read as the reverse complement.
ACGTACACACACACACAAACTCCTCTGTGTTCTTTACAATCTGCACTGTTACCTTCTCTTAATTTTTGACCTGCCACATGTTACTACCTTCTTGATGTGTTCAAAAAAAGGGGGGGCAGGAAAAACTCCAATTCTGCCTTTTTCCATGAAGAGCATCTGCTCAATCAGTGCCTCGTTCATTAATTTTCTGCCAATTAGCAAGAAACAAAAAGTAGATGGGGGAGGAGGAGGGGGAAAGTCCACATTTGCAGCCGAATGCAATACCTTGCGAAGACGGTGTTTTCAAAGGCTACACATCACCTCCCATTTGGGCGAAGGGTGGTAACAGGCTACCAGGCCCTGCAGTGACTTGTCCATGCTTCAGAAAACTTCTCCAGAGTTTCACAGAACAGGCCCCGGACACAGAGGTGTCTGATCTGTCCCACTAAGAAATCCCCTTCCTCAAAGGTATATTAAGTGCCTTTCAGCTCACAGAGGCCTCTAGAAATTTGGTACTGAAAGTGAGTGTCTCCAAGAAGTATCTCCTAACTCTCACCCATGTGTTCTAGGCATTGTCTTAAGTTTTTGCTTCCAGTTAGGGGAGGACACTAAAGGGAGTTGAAAGTTCCAGCTGCATACCTCCAGTTCACCCTGCTTCCAGGAGCCGGTGAGTCCCAACTATCTGATTAGCTGGTTGGCGTCCTTTGGCTTGGTGGGGGTGGGCAGAGCAGGGAAGAAAACTGAGGCAGAGGGGAAGGCAAGAAGAGAGCCTTTGTGGTGGAATCGGATATTTTCAGCCCCCCAGGTTCTGGCAGAGATATTTGGACAGGAGTTAGCTGCCCAGAACAGCACTCCTCACTCTCAGAGCCTTGGCTTAGCAGAGTCTGGGATTTTGAAAGCACGAGGCCAGAAGCCTGGGGACTTGAAGAATATGTGTGGCCAAGATACCACCTGCAGCCGTCACCCTCCGACGGATAGAGGTGAACTTGACTCACACTCCCAACTCCACAGTCTGTCCTCCCAGCTCAGCCGCCAAGCGCAAAGCCCCCCTCCTTCCAGCTTCTCCCGATCCCCAGCCTGCTGTGCTGAGGTCCTGGGCCTCTGCTCCTGGGGGCAATGGCTCTGGTTGCCTCAAGTAGACTTTGGGTCGCTTGCTCTTCCCAAGGCCTCCACACATGAAAGTTCTGACTTGCCTGGAGACCTAAGAGGGAAGGGCCGTGACCCGCACAAAGCCTTCTACCTTCTGCTTGGCTTTCCCTTCAACACCCTGGCACCTTTCATCAGCCCTCTCCCCACCCCCCTCTAAGACCTCTCAAAATTTAGAGTTCTGCACCCAACTTCTGGCTGGTAGTCACTGAGACGCATGCACGGAAAGCTCCAAGTTAGAAGACAAGGTGCATGTTTTGCAGTGATTCTGCTCGCATCTCTGTATTATTACTAGCAGGAGTGCATGTGTGCACATGTGTGTATGTGTGTACATATGTGTGCACATACCAGCCAGAGTTAAATCCGCATGGACTGCTCAGGTTCATCCTGAGCGAAGCATCTCTGTTGGCTCTTTAGGAAATCACGGCCAAAATCTATGGGGGCCGTGGGTGAGGCTGAATACACTGGGCAGGACAGGACAGTGGCCGGCAGTGTAGTGTCCTGGTCAAAACCTTGACTATGTACCCTGATGACCAAGGTACCCATCCTGGCCTCGACACTTGCTAGTTGTGCAACCTTAGACCAGTTACTTCAGCATCTTTGAAGCTTGTGTTTCCAACCCTGAAATATGAATAATAATAGTACCTGTCTCCCAGGATTCCGCTGGGAGCACCTGTGATGAGGCGTGTGAGCAGTGAGCCCAGTGCCCGGCACGCACCGAGTGCTCAGAACACGTTGGCTGCCGCACTTGCTTGCTTTCCTCTCTCACTCTAGCCTTTTGAAATCTAAAATCCATAGAAACATCAGCTACCGTAGGAACTTGTCATCGTTATCTTTAACCTGGTTTGCCTTGCTTCTGTTTAAGTCATTCTCGAATTTCTTTTACAATCGAGTGTTTGGTAGAATGGCTTCTGCTGTTCTTTCTCTGCAAGACTAAAGTTTTCATGACTCTTCAGCTAGAGAGATATCAAAATTCTCTCCAGAGCTACTTTGGACCCTGCTCTACCCTCACTCACGGAAGACTCAAAGGAGAAGAGATTATGTTTCATGACTTTCTGCGGAATCCCTTCTGGGCAGGACCTGCCTCCTGTGCTCTCTGGGCGAGAGGAGCTGTGTAAGGCCCAGTTTTCGGAGGGGGAGCCTAGGGTCTCTTTGGGTGTCCCCATTTCTTTCTCCTGGAGAAACCCCATGATTTGTCCCAGGTTCCTTTGTTTCATCATCAACTGAAAGGGGAAAAAATAGGACTACCCTGGAAGGTAGGGTGATCAGTGTGGTAGAGTGCCCAGGAATGCGGAGGTTGTTGGGACACGGTCTTTCAGTATCTAAAGGGGGAAAGCCCCAGGCAGGTTGGGATGCGTTGCCCACCCTCCCGGAAGGGCAGTTCTTACCTGTTGGTCTAGCAGAGTCATTGCAGGTGGGGCACGCGTTAATCCCGAACCACCCAGCAAGTTAACGCGCTCAGTAAAAACCTGGGGCCTCTCTGTGCACCGACAGGTGCTGTGTACACACGGCTGGGGGAGGGGGCTCTGAAGGCAGAAGTCGCAGAAACACAGTTTCTCAGCCACTCAGAACACGGGCTGTGGAGCTCGACCTTTGGAAGCTGGAGTCCTACGCGGGAACTTTTGAAAATGAAGTCCCGAATTAACCAAGCTGCTCCCCACAAATTACAGTGTGGAATACAGAGAGAGGGGGAGAGATGTGTAAGTGACAATAAAATGAGATGAAAAGACTCCAAAGGGTCCTCCTTGGTCCTCGGGAACATGGCCCTCCGGGGCGCTTCCTGAGGGACACTCGCTGGCCGTGTTCTCAGGCCCTGATGCCTGCGCCTGGGGTGTTGGCCCTTCCCAGCCCGGACGGCTTTCGAAACTTGGCTTGAAATTAAACCGCTAAACACGCTTCCTTCAGATTTGCAAAGAATATTGCAAAAAGAAAGGAGGTTTACACATCTCCATGGAAGAGAGAAAGCAAAAATTAGGGCAAGAGACAGAACATGCATCGAGCACCTAAGACACGGTGGTCCGTGGATTGCACGATTTCTCCATTTATTTCTCGGAGAATCTCGAGAGGTTGGTGGGATGAAGCAGATTTCAAAGCGGAGGACACAAGAGCTCAGGGGAGAAATTAAGTGGTCCCAATTCACTCAGCTGAGAAGTGGCAGACCTGGGAATTATAATAATGATAAAATGATAATTTAATTAAAATGACCAACATAATGGAGCAACAGATAATATGCATGAAGTGTTCCTTCAGTCCAGGTACTAGGCTTCAACACCCCTTAACATGGAATCCCATGCGGTCCTCAATCAGCTTTCCAGGGTGAGACCACTATTAAGCCCATGTATCGGGTGGATAAATTGAGGATTCGAGAGATTTACAACCGAATGAAGTACGTGGCAGAACTAGAGATTAAACCTACGTCTGTCTGGCTCCGCAAGCCGCTGCGCAACACGCTTGACCCTTCACAGCTTGCGGACGCGCATTTGTGCGTGTTATCGCCATTGACCGTCGAGACCACTGTTTTCTAGACTGGAAAAGGGGGCGCTGCTCGCTCAACCTGTCCCAAAAGATACAGCTGTTAAGCGAGGGCGCCGGCCGGAAAACTGGGGCCAAGTCCAAGTCCGCTCCAGAAGCCCCATGGCCCTCCACATCTGCGGGGGAAAAGACGTCCTTCCCAAACGGTGATTCCCTCCGTGGCTGCAACAGGAGGCTCCTTCAGGAACCAGGTCAGCCCCACAGGGGGTCACCGGGTGACTCGGAACGGCAAAGAAGAGGGTCACACCGGAGGGCAGAAACCAGCGGGCCCGGGCCCCTGCCGCCACGGCCTCCTCCCCCGGACCACGCAGGGAGGCCGGGATCCGCCTGCCCGTGGAATATTGACCCGGTCGTATCGACGTGACACCTGCAGGGTTGTCTCTCGTTATTGATAACCAATGGTGGCGCCTGAAGTGCAGACACGGCTGGGCGGCTTTCATGTCTGTAAACAGTATTGATGTGCATAAATAAGGGCCCACCAGACCGCAGGATTAAACGGGACGGAGGCCGAGCGTTGGGGAGATTAAATCCGGAAGCAGCTGATTAAAATCAGAGCTGGGAACGAAGCCGTAAATGGTGGCCGATTAATCTAAATGCCTCCCAATCCTGGACACCCCAGAACCCCAACGCAGGCTTTCTGAAGCTGCTGGCCAATAACGCTGCCTCCTCCTCCCTAGGACAAAGGTGGTCTGGCTGGGGCTGTCCTTGGTTTACCCCCACAGAGCCCAGCAGGCCAGCGACCCCGCAGAAGGCTCTGGAAAGGCAGCGCTCTCTGAGAAGCCTGGGTGGTCTGAGGGACCAGACGGACATCTGCCACCACCACACCGACCCAGGATATTCTGATGCAGCCTAGAAAACAAATGCTTAAACGTGCCATTAAAAAAATTATTAATAAGAAATGTCCCCTGGCTGGCATAGCTCAGTGGATTGAGCTTGGGCTGCAAATCAAAGTGTCGCAGGTTCAATTCCCAGTCAGGGTACATGCCTGGGTTGCAGGCCATGACCCCCAGCAACCGCACATTGATGTTTCTCTCTCTCTCTCTCTTTCTCCCTCCCTTCCCTCACTAAAAAAAAAAATAAAATAAAATCTAAAAAAGGAAAAGAAAAAGAAATGTCAAAATAGGAATACTTCCTCCTTGCCTCCGAGAGGGTCAGTTTCGAGGACAAGACTGGACTTAGGGAGGGAGGGAGGCTCGAGGTCACTGGTCCTCATTGCTTGTTGATTATTTTAAAAGTGGTTTTGCATAGTCGCGGCTCAACCTCAGTGGAGCCGTGTTGAAATGTCCCTGCCCCAGCACAGCCCCGTGCAAAGGCCCCGCACTTCAGGGCCAGGCAGCCGAGGCACCTGGGTGTGTGAGGGCAGCGGCCAGCAGTAGGCGGGACAAAGAACCTCTCACCCAGCTGATCTCTCGGGGGAGTCATCGTAAGAGCTCTCTCAATGGGGAGGTAATTCATGCTTTCGCTGGTGTGGCTGTTTCTCCTCTTCACCATCCTTCATGGGGCTTCCTTCAAAGCCAATACAAATAATGGCTGACAGTTGTTCAGGACTCACCGTGGGCCAAACACAGTCTTAAGCACTTCGCATGCACGAGCTCATTTCGGTTTCATTAAAGCCCCAAGGAGCCAAGGAACAAGCAGACGGTGTTGTGGCCACAGCGACTTTGTTTTCCCAGGCTATCTCGGGGGCCGGGCCAACAGGGTGAGCTCCACTTTCGAGACAAAGAGTAGAGGCCCGACAGGTAAGATGATTTGCTCCCAGTCAGAGGGGGACACCTGGCAGAGAAACCTCTTCAGGGCACCTCGGTGCCCTGCTTCTGAAGGGGTGGGTTGGTCCCCAGCCTCCACGTACCAGCACCATTTCCCCCCATGGTCAGCCATAGCCCAACACGTTTCCAGAAGAACTTGTATTGGCCCTGGAGAGAGTGAGATGCTCTCCTATATTAGGCTGTCATGAAGAATCAAATCCAGTATTTGAGAGGACAAAATTCTGCAAAAATGTATTGGGCTATTGCTCTGATTAGAAGAGTTTTTCCCCAAGACAACCCCCTAAGGCCACTTCTGTTCCTAGCGGGTCTCGGTAAAGGCACCCTCGGCCGGCGTGAATGGCAGCGATCTGCCTTTCTGTAACCGCACCTAGGGTTCCTGGGAGCAGGAGAGGGAGTGGGGAGAACGCAGGCCTGTGAGCGAGCGGTTTCATGTTCCAGGGTTTAGGTTAGTTCCAGGGCTGGAATGCCTAACTCATGTGGTTTTTCAAGATTAATCATAAGTTACAACAAGCTACTCCCCCTTGGGGTATTTCATTTGCATCATTTTCTCTCCCAGAGGGTTGAAGGAAGAAAAAATATCCGCTGCACAGCTTTGGAAATTAGCTGCTTGTCACTCACTCGCTCAGAGTGGGATTTGGATCTCATGGCCTTCGCTGCAGAGCCCTGGACCGGCTCCCCATTAAGCAAGAGACATGCAGCTGGAAAAGCCCCTCCTGCCAAGGCACTTGGAGTGAGGAAAGCCAGTTGCGGGCAGCTCAGCAGTAACGTGAGCCCTGGCTTCTGAGTGCCATCATTTGTCTGCAGGTCTCCAGGTACCTTCAAGAGTAGGCACGCAGCCCTGCACGTGCACTGGGGGATCGGGAGTCAGCTAGTGTGCCCCGTTCTCCATACAAAGGAAAGACCGTGGTTATATCTTGGGGGTGCAGGCTTTACGTGAGGTGTCCGGGGTCCTCAGTAGTGCAGGTGGGGCAGCCAACTGGAAGCAGACCTGGCTTGGAAGGCTGTTGACTGTCTTGTGGAAGAGTAAGTAACGCACGCTCCAATGTTGTATTTTACAAAAGGGCATGGCGAGCCCAGACCGGATGGAGTCAGGGCCTCGGTAGCTGCATCCGGGGGGCGGAACATATTGCCGTGGTTGTCCAGACACAAGCTCCACTCTATCTGAAAGAGGACCTCAGCCAGAAGTTGAGGGGGGTGGGTCACCAAGCCCCAAGGTGCTCAGCTGATACTCAGTGCTCCAAGTTCAGAGTGGTGGGCAAACTGCAGCAGAAAACCGGGAAGGTGGACAGAAGCCGTGTCCCATGGGCATGGACAGTGAGCACAGCAAGGTCTGGCCAAGGCTGGGCTCCCCCCCCCCGCCCCCCCGCTGGCAGGCCCTAGAGCAGCACCACTCACTGCCGTCCCCACCTTCTGATGGGCCAGGGGCTGCGCTATGCCATCTGACTTGGGCAGACGACTCAGGACCAGGGTTGATGCCAGGTCTAGAGAGGGGGTGCTCTCGGATGTGTCCGGGCCTGCCGAGACCGTGGGCCAGTTTCTGGGGTGCTGATGGAGGTGTCCATGCCCAGTGATGAGACATTTCAGAAGTCTGACCAACAAAGTAGCTTCTCCGGGAAGCAGTATGCTCAACAGTGTAGCCAGAGGGAGATCAATTTACTTCACAAAAGCCAGCCACTCTAGAAAACTGTTTATTACTTTATTACTTATTGTCCCAAAGCGATCGTTTGCTTTGCTCCACTAGACATGGTCCTGATTAAATTTTGACCATTTACAAACCCCAAATCCGCCAGAGAATTCTTCCTCAGAAAACCGTAACAACAGTTTCTGCTTGTCAAAAGTGGGAGGGTGTCAGCCTATTCATCAAGAGCAAGGATTCCTCGTACGACATGGCCCCCACCTGCCTTCTCCCACCATCCGCCACCCCACACGTGATGGAGTCAGTGTGCCTGCCAGGCCCCGCGTTCACCGGGTGGGCTCCCTCCTCGGGGTCTCTCGGGACCTGCCCCAGGCCCGTCTCCTGGGCTTGTGGATGGCCATCTTCGTCTTCACGTGACATTCTCCCTGAGTGCATGTCTCTGCGTCCAAGGGTCCTCCTTGTGCAAGAACAGCAGTTGTTTTGAGTTAAGGCCATGCCTAATCAACTCATTTTAGCTTAATTACCTCTGTAAAGACCCTATCCTTCAATAGGATCACATTTTGAGGTACCAGGGATTAGGATTTCAGCATAGGAATTCAACCCCTAACAAGGCGGATCCCTGGTTAAAACTGTACAGCTTTTGTCCATAATCAGAATTATTTGATTTTGCGCTAACTGGGGCTAAATAAAGATGAGAGGGGTGTGCTAACACAGGCACTATTGTCAGGCCTCCTTCGAAGAAAGCAAATGTATCATGGACAACAGAAGGTCTAGGTCTAGTGCCTGGAGCATATGTTTTGGAAAATACACCAGATCGGTTAGAATAAGCTAGGCTTTGCCGCAGTAACATACAACCCCACAATTCCAATGGCTCACAGCCAGAAGGGTTTGCTCCTTGCTCACACTGCATGGCCACTGTGGGCCCCCTGCAGCTGCCTGTTGTCCTCACCACGAGACCAGTGGAAGAGACCAAGCAGCCCTCCACCTGGAACTCTGCCAACTCTATGGCAGAAGGAAAAACACGTGGCAAATCAGGCATAGCCCTTAGAGCTTCCTGTTGGACAGAGCTCACATCTCACTGGCCAGATGAAGTCACCTGGCTAAGTCTGGCATCAACAGGCAGACAGTGTAACCCTCCTGTGAGGGGGGGTCATTGCAGGGAAGGCACTGAACACGGGCCATCAGAATCCAGTCGGACTGCCATTCCATTTCTCTAGCCCTCAGTTCTCTCCTTTACTAAGTACTCATCCTACCTTCCTACAGAGCCACTGAGAACATTAATAAGAGACTAAGTATGAAATTGTTTGGCCAATGAGTCTTAAAGCACCCCAGGGGCAAAGAGCAACCATCCACCGTATTTGGGACATCAAGTAAATTCTAGTTCATGTCAGCTGCACAGACAAGTGGCCAGTAGCAAATCAGGTCTTTCTCCTAAACTCCTGGAAAGGAGGGCAGCGTGCTGTGGTCAGTCAGTTCAGCAAGGCCATACCCACAGACTTAGTCCACGTAACTGCAGGGATCGGGGAAGGGTGGCCTACCTTGCTGGCATGGGTCCCGTCGTCACAGCGGACTCCTTCCTTTAAAGAGCTGCCCTGTTCACCCACTGTCCTGGTCAGTGCAGGTCCCAACATGGCTCCACATCTGAGAAAAATAAACCGAATGGCATCACTACCTGCATTTTGTGTAGCTGGAGAAACAAACTCACAGATGTTAAGCAACTCGTTCAAGCTCCCACAATTAGTAAACACATAGCATCTCCTTTAAGCACTGTGCATCCATTAATATGTAATTCTTGCAACAACTGTACGAAGCAGCTGCTTTTACTATTCCCATTTCACAGATGAGGACACTGAGGCACAGAGAAGTTAAACAATTTGCCCACCGTCGCACAACTACTAAGCGGCCGGTCTCAGGAGAGCCCTGGGGTTGGACATCCTAAGATACACATTTTCTCCCTCTATTTTAACATCTCTGAAATCGGGATGCATCTTTTACTTGATGGAATATCATAGTTGAAGAGTCAGCATTTATTCTTTCTTAGTGGAATATAAAATAACGATACATCTTAAAATTGATGACATCTTACTTGGAATCGATGAAATATGAGACATGATTTCTTCTCAACCTGCCCCTCTCCACTTCCCTTCATCAATTTTGAGGTTTAAAAATGATTTTTCCTTCTGGATGGAGGGGAAATGAGACATAGATCCCATCATCATTCCTTCCCCTCCAGCCCTCTGGGTGAACGTGCAGGTGACGCTGACAAAAAGCGGCCAGTTGGAGCGCTGTGCAAGATGGGGTGTTTGGGGGAGAAGGGAGCCATTCCAGGCTGCACTTCCTGAGGTCAAAGCCGTAGCTGGAGATCCCAGCACACACAGCCTGTCTCTGCTCCCCGGTGCTGAGTGCAAACCCGTTCTCTGGCGTGCAGAGACGAAGCCAGCAAGCATGAGTAGGAACTCAGGGGCAAATGCAGAAGGCACGTCTGAGGCGCTGCAGCGACTGAACAAGATGCGAATCTGTGTCCATTTCTTGGGGGGTAAATACTACCACATGTTCCTAAAACTCTCACATCATTTAGTCTGCGCTGACATGAGTCCCCTTGGAAGAGTTAGCATTTGGTTAGGTAAACGTTTCCCCTCTCCCTCCCCTCCTCACCTCCCTGGTTCTCCATCAATATCTTGCAGATGTTGGAACAAGCCGATGACTGACTTCCTTCCCACACTGGAATGCCGGTCCTCGGAAGAATGCCGCCGAGCCTTCTGGCCGCTGTGACCCTCAGCTAGACGGGCCTCCTACATTTTCTTGCTTGTGCATCAAGACTTCGGCTGCTCGCTGCCAAGTATTAAGTGCTTGTTCCACAAACCTGGTGTAGATTATCACTTCTCTGTATAGATGTATCTAATAGAATTAAATAGTTGGCTCCTGACCAGTAACAGATGTGCTACATATAATGCAATAATAATGAGATAGAAACCACCATGTAATATCCAGGGAGGAATGGGAGGCAGTTTGCATTTCCCAGGTTGGGAAGCCAGCTTGGAGGAAAAAGAAACTGGAGAGGACGTTCTTTTGTGTGCACCGAATGAGCTGCGTCTGCGCGTATGTTGCAGCCTCGTGCACGCCTGTGACATGAGAGGTGAATGGGGTGGGAATGGAGATGGCGTTGCTGAAGGTGGCCTGACCCAGCTTGTCGACCACCTGCCCAGGCCCCCGACCTGATGCTGCCTGGTTGGGGAGGCTGTCATGCGATCGTAACGGGACACGCTCCTGCAGGCTGCTCTTGGTGGGGCATGACCAATAACACCTGAGCTCAGGCGGTCAGCCACGTGGGCAGGGGGAAGACAAAAGTGTAGATAAGGACAAAAGAAAATCGGGTCTCCCGCGTTATCAGGTGTGGGGACTCCAGTGCTCACTCCTGATGGTTGTGTGGTTCCAGAACCTTCCTTGGAATTATGACAAGCTGGTCTCTGGGATGTCTTCTCTCCAAGAGTTGACAAGACTTGTTCCTGGGACCACTAAGTAGGAGACCCAGAGGGGAGTATGTCTACAGCGGAGGGGTAGCCAAGCTCGATCACAGAGGTCAAAGGGCACCTATCGGGGAGGAATTCGTGCTACAGAGCAATGCTGAATGTGGATTCAGACCCGGGAATTTTCTGAGTACTTCGGTCTGCTGCTGTATCCTCTGTCTTCTTTCCCTGTTGCTCTCCTTTCCCTACTTTCCAGTATTAATGTCTCTATCACTCAGTCATTGCTGAGTAACAAGCAACCCCAAAACTTAATATATTTATTTTTACGAGTCAGTCTGGCAGACCTGAGGGACCTCAACTGGTTTGGCAGGGATGCAGTCAGTTGGCAGACTGGCGGGGGACCAGCACGTCTAGGATGGCCTTAGGTCCTCCTTGCTCCTCCACTGGCCGATAGGCTGGTCCTGCTGTGTTGTTATGATAATGTCAGTGTTGCAACAAAGAGCAAGTCTGAGGCTTGGTGGAAACAGGCATGCGCTTTGAAACCTCCACTTGAATCCCATCTGGTAGCATCGCATTGGCCAAGCAGATTTCATGGCTAAGCCAGAATCTGAGTGAGAAGGGACCACAAAGTTTGAGGGCAAAGATCATAAATTAAGGCAGGCCATTAATTAGCAACATTGGTGTAATCAATCTACCACAGTATCACTGGGATTTTGCAGAGGTTCTCAAGTCTACAGGTTAGGTAGAGTCTGTGGGACAGGTCCACAGTGTGCCCTAGAAACCCAGTCTTCCTTCAGTCCACCCACAGAAATGGTCAAGAGGCAGCCGGGCCAGTTTCTGGTTGTCTGCACCTAGACTTCCGTCTTCCATCTTCCCACAGGCGGACACGTCAGGATCGCCTGCCTCATCCCCTTCTCATCCTGTCCGGGGACACTGACACAGGCATGCATACTCAGGACAGACCCTGGTTCAATTTCGGAGGACTCTTCCTGGCATAGCTCCAGCCCCTAAAAGAATAAGAAGCCACAAAAACACACAAACAAACAAACAACTGGGTGTGTGAGCACATCAGACAGACCCAGAGAGACTGGGTAGCGAGAGATGAAAGATGAAGATGAAGAGCAGACTTGATACAGAGAGGGCTCCAAATAAGACAGGAGCTCCTAGGCCCTGGGTCCACAGGGACAACAGAGGCCAAGACCAGGTCGGGGCAAACAGGCCCGCCTTGTCAGATGAACAAAATCGGGGCAGCGTGGGCAAGCAGTCCCAGTAGCACCAAAAGGACCAGGCTGCAAAAGCAAAAGGAAATCTGCTAGCACATAATAACTGCTCAATGAATATTTGTGGCCTGAGTGGCTAAGAAACTATTCTAAGAAACCAACAGAACCCCAAACAAAGACTTAGAAACAAGGAGAGTCATTGAGGCATACTTGTAAGAGTGGAAACAAACCAAATGTTCAACAATAGGGAGATGATTAAATAATTTATGGCACATCTATATCATAGCATATCATGCAGTTATTTAGAGTGATGGTTTAAATTAAATTTTATGACTGGAGGAGAGGCTCACCATGTAATTTGAAGTAAAAAAAAGCAGGTTACAAAACTCCATGCAATATGATGCCAAGTAGGCATAAAATCAGTGTGGTTTTAACAGTGGTTTATGGGAGATTTTTTTATCTTTATACTTTCTATATTTTCCAGGTTTTCCATAATGACTCTCTATTTTCTTCATGACCATAAAAATACCTGGAGTTCTGAAAAGAACATGGATCTTAATTTTGAAACAAGGACCAAGATATTAACTTTGTGTTATTTCAGGCACTCTTTCCGTCCTCTCATGTAACGCTGCCCTCCTGCATTGTCCCTGGTAGCGCTGCCCACGTGTCAGGAGTAGCTGGTGGTCTCTCCTCTCCCCCTCGCAAAGGAGTGTAGATGACAGGAGGGCAGGGATGTCACCAGTCTTGTTCACCGCTGTGTCCCCAGCACTCGCCACAGCCCTATAGACAGCAGAGCCTCCAGAAATGTTTGCTGAGTGAATGCATGAATGAAAGAAACCACACACAGGGAACTCCCTTTGCCTTCTAGTGAGTCAATGAGGATGTCCTGCTATATTAGGAGCACCTGGTACTAATACTAATACTAATACTAATAAACACTAATACTAATTAGTATACTAAGACTGGTATTAGTGTTAGTATTAGGAGCAGGTGCTCCTAATACTGATCTGCAGAGAATTGTTAGGAGCCACTTTGATTTGTGACTATTCACTGCCTCCAGTGGTATCCACTGTCTGTTGGGGACTTAGCATGGTACCCAGCTCTATGGGGAATAAGAAGACAATACTTCCCTAGACAGAGTATATTGCAGACAGGACATTTGTGGGATCAAAGCATTGAACTTGAGCACAGAATACAAAGAAAGATTCAGTTAAACACAGCTGCTGCTTCCCTCTTGAGACTATACCATCCTCGAGAGTTTCAAGAACCAGTAAAACTGTTCCTGGCCTTCTATGCTGCTTAGAGGGCAGAAACAGACCTCCCCCCCATGTCCTGCCCACCCATCTGCTTGCAAATGATGCATGTTCCAGACCCTGCTCTGCCTTCCACCGCATGGAACGCACTTGATTGCATCTCAGCCAGGTCTTTGTCTCACACGCAGGTCAACACAGTAACTGTTCTATCAGTGACGATTAGTTAACTATTCTGATAGTTGTTCTATTCTTTCTTCATCCCTGTCTGTATCACTCTTTTTCAGGCACATCGAGAAAACCTTTATTTCTGTCTTCTCTTCTTGTCTCTCTCTTCCCCTTCGTCCTATTTTTGAACCCTCCCTTTCACCTTAAAAAAAAGGCTCAAATACCCTGGCTGGTGTAGCTCAGTGGATTGAGTACGGGCTGTGAACCGAAGTGTTGCAGGTTCAATTCCCAGTCAGGGCACATGCCTGGGTTGCAGGCCACAGCCCCCAGCAACCGCACATTGATGTTTCTCTCTCTCTCTCTTTTTCTCCCTCTCTTCCCTCTCTAGAAATAAATAAATAAAATCTTAAAAAATAAATAAATAGAATCTTTTTTAAAAAAGGCTCAAATACTACTAAAAAGCAAAGAGTAATATCAGTAACAAGAAAGGAAAAGAAAGTGACTGGCAAAATTAGCCATAAAGAGCACATTCACTTTGAAAGTGCCCCCAAGGTTCACATCAGAACCTTCTCCCCATTCTTCAGAGTAACCTGCTTTTTCATGCCCACCAGTGCTGGTGACAAAGAAATTAGGTATTTTCATCAGGGGTCTAGTTGGTCTTTCATTTCCTTATAGGTGATGTTTTCCATTATTTTTAAGCACACACAAGTAGTATTTCACTTTGCAATCACAATGGCCCCAATTCTTGAACTCTTATTGCTGCCCAGGTAGTGTACTGAGGACTCAGTCTAACAGAATTCTTGAATGACCCCAGCCACCCGTGAGCCAGTACCATTATTATCCTCCACTTCCACAGGAGAAAGCTTCGGCTCAGGGACAGTAAGCAACTTGCCCACAGTCATCATGCTGACCTCTTCTTAGATGGATCTGGAAAAAGAACCACTATTCAGAGCATTATTTCTGTTGGAAAATATATATTCCTGTTCTGGAGTACTAACACACTCATACACACACACACACACACACACACTCACCAAAACACAACCTGCTTCTGCTTCCATGAGGAGGGAGGAGTCAACGTGTGTGACACCTTTGTCACTGTGGAAGATTCCAATGTGGGCGGCGTCTGGTGATAGATCAACACATTCACCTCTGGATTAATGCAAGTTCTTGTCCCCTCCAAGCCACAGTGATCCATTGCAAGGTGAACCTCTAACTTAAGCCAGACCAATCAGGTCCTCCCCTAGGATTTAAGAAGTTGAAACCAGGAGGCCATCCTCCTCTCCCTGCCTGCTGTCTTATCACCGAAAGGCTGTGAATAGTGGGATGCTGGAGGCTGGAGGCTGGAGGCTGGAATGAGGCCAAGAAAAGAGAAGCAGAAACCAGCAATGACAGAGGGGGGAGGAAAAGGGGATGAGACTGAGTCCAGTTGTTCCCAAGTTCTTTCGGTTTCATGCACTGCCCCCTTCACTGTTTTCCTTTGTTTTACTGTTGAGGAGAAACTGAGCCAGGACAGCGAAGATACTAGCTCAAGGTTATGCATTAAGCTCGTGGCAGGGCCCAGCCTGGAGCACAAGCCCCTGCCTCCCAGCACAGCCCACCACCATGCCCGGGGGCCTGAGGGCAGGGGCAAACCCAGGGCTGGGGAGGGAGAAGAGGGGAGAGCTCTGTGCTTTTGGTTATGCCCAAGGCTTCGTCATCCACGCTAAGCTCATGCCCCGGCTCCAGGGCTGCTGCCTGGCTGGCTCAGTGGCAACCCGGTCAATGCCTCATTAACTGGATCCACCTGTGGGCACTTTATTTAATTATCTCAATTGGAATAGAGTCAAGGCACTGGAGTTAATATCCTTCCACTTTCTGAAAGCTAATTATCACCTGTAGCTTGGCCCCGGGCACACGCAGAAGGAGTCACCAACAGCATTGTAACTGTGTTGACTGAGTCGGGACGCATTGCTTCTCATTTGGGTGGGAAAGGTGAGTTAGACATGACAGAAGGTCAGAAAGCACCTGGTTCAGCGCCTGCCCCTGGAGAGCAGAGCTCTTCCATTACCAGGCTGGCATAAGGAAGTTTCCAGAACTGTGGGGCCTGGGAACGATATGGAGCACTTTCTAGGTGCTAAGCCCTCCTCAGCCACGGTCACGAGCTCTCACAGCAGCTCCAAGGGCATTTTCGTCTGCACGTCTCCAAGAGGTGACGTCACGTGCCCGGAGTTGCACAGGTGGGCGGCTGAGCTGGGACTCGAAGTTCAGTTTGGTTCCTGTTGAAGTCCGTCTTTCCCTCGCCTCCCCCCGCCCTTGTGGGGAAGCAGTTTTTTCCTGTGCAACAGGCACTGTGATCAGTTTGGGAAATATAAAGATATATTGACTTTTTATACGTCCATTTCCTACATGGAACTCACATACGGTGTTTTTGCTATTGAAATAGTTCGGCTATCCTGACACCGGAAGAATAAGGTGCTCCAGAGAGCATATAGAATGTGGAATAAAACAGTGTGGATCTAATTTCTAACTCGACCCCTCCCTGACTCGATCATAGCATGGATGATCATCCCGTGGTATGATCTTCCATGAATTGCTTACCTTTTCCAAACTTGCCCGCCACCCCAATCATGGAACGTGAAACATGAAACTCGTCCCATTGACCCTGTCTGTGTCACAGGGTCGCCGGGAGCTCAAGTCAGATAACATGTGAAAACGGTGTTTAGAAATGCATGGACTTGTTTGTTGTAGAAACTATTATTACTGGATGGACTCCAAGACTGACTTGACTCCTCAAGGAGACAGAAACTCGATTTTAGCATAATTTATAAGCGAGAGGTCTCGGCTTATAAAGTAGGGCACAGAAATGGGGACAAATTCCCTGCCTAGGAATTCTTTCTTCTACCTCCACAGTCCCAAAGGTGAACAGGAAGAGGCACCCTGTATCTTTAAAATGGGCTGCTGGTTAATAAATAATAAACAAAAATCGTAATCTACTTGCAGACCTTCTGGAACTGGAAGTTAGGATGATGTCCTCCTGTTTTTGCTGGAAGATGGTTCCAAGGGGAACTCTGGATTTGTTTCAACAATAGCGACACTTGTCATTACCATTATTCCTTTCTTCATTTGTCGTGTATCAGGAGAGTGTTTGGGGGGGCACCCTATTGGCAAGACATGGGAGACTGATACTAGGCTGATTTGCTGTTTCACCTTATAGAGACAGAGGCACAAGCACCCATGCCTGTTTTTCTGATAAAACTCTTGACATAAATGCCCAAGGAGGTCACTCAGTCAGATCACCCACACCCAGGGTGACCAACTCACCCCAGTTTGTTTGGGATATTGCTGGTGTTAGCCCTGGAAGTCCCGTCTGCCAGAGTCCCTTCAATCCTGGGCATACGGGGATGCTCGGCCTCCCTACGCACACTTCACATTCTCCTTCTGGGGCAGACAGTCCTGCGGGGCTGAGCCAGCTTGGGTTTCCAGTGAGTGTCCCATCCCTTCTCTGTCCCGTGGAACAAGTGGTTTAGCTTCTCTCTGAGCGTTAGTTTCTCCATCTGTAAGAGGGGATAACAGCATGACCCACCTCAGAGACCACTGTGAGGAGGAAATGAACTTAGGTAGAAAGGGCTCCGTGCTGGGCAGGCACATGGGACCACAGCTACTGTCACTGCCTGGCGTTGGCCAAGAGAAGCTGACACTCAAGTCAAGGAGGCAGGACAAATGCCTGCCTTCCAAGGTGCTCTGGTCCTTCCTTCCTCTTCTCTTTGCACCCGTCTTTCCCGGCTCCCAGTTTCACGTTCCCTCTGCTTTGAACAGCTCTGCTCACTGCTTCTCGTTCCCTCATGCAAGGATGCGTGATGCTGTTTCCTTCACAGTGGATTATTCATTCTTGGCAGGGAGTGCTGTGCTCATAAGAATTAACATTTGGGTTTTATTTACCGGCTTACAAAGTGCCAGAATTGCATGGGGGGATTCAGTTTCACAAACTCTCTTGATGGGAAATCAATGACAAATTGAGAAGAAGGGGGTCTTGAGGATCAAACAGCAAGGCCTTCCCAATCCTTGTTTGAAAACTCAGTCCTGGCTGATTTATTGCTGCTCCCAAAGTGGTGTGGGGGGTGGGGGGGTGCGACAAGGTCTTTCTCTGGAGTCCCCTCACTGACCACCAAATTGAAGTAAGACCCATTCCCAGTCCTTCATGAGATTAGTCACAGGATATTTCATTTTAAATCCAATGGAATGTTTTCCTAAATCAGATGAGACTCTTTCAATGTTTATGGCTGTTGTGCTGGAATTCTCTTTGGCTCCGGGAGGGATTTGAAAATTAAATGCATTTCCTTTTGGTGACCTGGGGCTGAGCTGGAGGGAGATGAGGCCTGAGGCCTGGGCCAGCAGAAACTTGTCAGCCTTGTTCCAAGAAGTGTCTCTCACTGGCCAGCCTTCCTGAGCACCTGCAGCCCACCCCACGGTCATGCCAGACACCTCATCCCCACAGGCTCCCCTCCTATCACCCCGCCTGCCGGTGTACCCGTGAAGACACAACACAAATGCTTCGCAAAATTAAAAAGGGGGAGGCAAGCATGAGCCATTTGGCAGAGAAGTAGAAGGCTTACAAGGGACTGTCTTTTCATATCAGAACTTTCTTTTGGCCTGCGTGGTGGGTAAAAATGTAAAATTTGTACCAAAGTAACTGGGGTCAGAAGTTGGAGAATTTGTCTGGTAATAGATTAGCATGTCACTCGTTCTTAACACAGATGAAGAGGTGAAAAGAGAGGGGGCCATTACAGTACCGATGGAGAGATGAGATTAGGAAGGCATGAGATGCGGGCCAGAGAAACACTAGTAATTGCCTGAAACTTACACTCCGTTCTCCAAAGCCTGCAGTGGCTTCCCTGGAGATGGATGAAATCTTAAAGGTGTGTTTTTCCCATTTTATGATTTCAAGTGAGTTCTATTTTAATGGGTCATTTCTGCCTCTTCCCTTATGGACTTTTGATGTGGGGATCATAGAACTGCTTCAAATGAGAAATAATTCAGCGAACGACACAGACTCTGAAGCCGAATGACTTGATTTTGAATCCAGCTTCAGCCGCTCATTAGCTGTGTATCCCTGGACAAGTTACTTAATGTCTCTGTATGTCAATGTGCTTGCCCATAATACATAGATAATGGCAAGATCCGCTTTACGCATTGTTGAGAACAAGTAAAGGATGTAAACTGCTCAGACATGTCCCTGGAAAAGTGCCTGCTATTATTCAACCTGACTTAATCCAAAAGGTTGATATCACCACAATTTGCGTTCCCAGTAGGGCTCTATCCACCCAAGGATGAGCACTCCTGGGAACGTCTTAGGGGCTGTCAGATGAGCAGGAATTGGGCTTGGCTGCGTATGCTGCCTTGGGGAGGACCAAAGCCCTGATGAAGCCAACTAGAGAGATAATCATTTCAGTACATCCCTGGTTCTTTTATCAAGTGCGTCCATTAGGACACGTTAGAGTGGAAATAATAGACAGCTCCATTCAAACAGGCTGAAATACCAAAGAAGGTATCATGGCCCAAGGGCAGAAAGTCCAGAGGTGGCTGGGCTTCCAAGTTGGTCCTAGCCAATCACCTAGATCATGCAGTACTGTCTTTCTGTCCATGTCCTTCCTGTTTTTCCCCTGGCACCCATGGCGTTGAGGTCCACCTGGGGCAGGCTTCCCCCACAACTGTACTATGGCCGACCGTGGCCATCAGGGCAAAGTGTTTCTGTGTTGTGTCTATCAGGAGACACTGTCTAGATAGTTTCCATTAATGTTTCCTCAGAAGTTTCCAGCTCATCTCCTCCTATATGATTCAACTGAGTCACATACTTGTTCCTGAGCCTCGCTCACTAGAAGGATGGGATTACCTCTAGCTGTGGTCAAATCACAGAACAGCACTGCTGTAACTCAGTTAGGGGAGGGGCTGATGGTCCCTGGGGTGTCAGTATATGGTCCAACCATTCTGCAGGTAAGTTGCCCCCCACATTAGATGGTAGTTAATGCCCAGGGTTGTAGAACTTTCCAGGAATTCCAGCAGCAGTTTCCATGTTGTTAATTAATTGTATAGAATGCTTTGCATGGTAGAATCGCTGGAGATAAAGTTCTGAGGATGAGATATTAAAAGATATGTCAGGATGAACAGGAGTTTCACTGCATGTTCTCTCCATACCGAAGCCAATTTTGACTCAAATATTGTCTTGGATTGGACAAAATATTTTGGCATCCTTCCCAAAATCTTCCTCCACGATGGCCAGTTGAGAACAGAGATTACTTCTGCCTACTTCGCCAATGTATCCCATGCCGCCTGGCCAATGGTAACTTAATATTTATTGCACATGTGAGCCACCCCCCAGCAAATCGAGTGAGCAGTTTTTTTAAACTTGCATTTATGCTCATTGCTCTTCTTGCTCTGAACGTTCTACCTCTTTCTCTTTATCTCCTTAGAGGCCTCAGTGGCCTCGAAATGATCACTCGCTCTAGAACTAATAATAGTTTTCATTCATTTATTGAGCACGGTGTGTCCTGCCTGGTGCAAAGCACTTCACAGACATTATCTCACAGACATATCTCACTTAACAGACATTATTTCGTGAACATTAAAATGTTCATGAAATCCCATAAGGTAGGGTAGGTTTATAGGTGAAGAAGATGACTCACCAAAGGCAACGTAATCTGTAAACAGAAACAGAAGAGAGCTTCGAGCCCAGAGGAGCACCAAAGCCTGGCATCCTAACCATTCTTTGTACGCCTTCCCAGACTTCCGGAGCCCGCGGAACCCTCTTCCAGTGCTGTTCTCTTGGCCTATGTTCTGCTGTTGTTTCTAATGTCTATGTATTAGCCTCATTCCCAGCGTGCCACACTGTGTTCTGAAGGACAGAAGACTGTTTTTGTACCACTGGGCCCCCAACACTCACCGGAGCAGAGATCCTTGAGTAGATGTCATTTGCACTAAATTGCATCCTCGGCAGTGGCCTCTGGATGGCCCAACTGCAGCCAATGTGTGGAGACTGCCAAGGATCCCCCTGGCCTGCCTGTGTCTATTCTATGTCTTGGCCAAACGAGCTTGCAGCAGGCCACTGCCTCAGGCCATCACTCTAGAGCAAAGCTCAGTGTCCATCTGAATAAAGCATGATGGCAGCCATGGGGTCTCAACATGACTGACTTCACTTAGATCTCCTCAACACTGCGAGCTCAGTGAGTGACCCTGGCACCCTGGCCCTCTGGTCCTGCTGTACACCTTTCTGCCTCATGCTGTCTGTTAAAGTATCTGTGTGTGTGTGTGTGTGTGCATTGCTCTTCCAGGCTGGGTAGGAGCGCTCAGGCTGCAGAAGACCACCAGCACACTGGACTCGTCCTCCTCCATTAAAGGAACTGTAAAAATTCTTGACCTCTGGCTGGAGGCACAAAGGGTGGGGCAATTTACAACTGCTTATTATGGGTTGTGCCTTTCAGGCCCTGCTTTAAGAGCTTTCAGCTGGGCCACACACACACACACATACCATCTGTTTCACACAGCCCTGACCACTTGTTCCCAGAGCCCGGCCAAATTTGGGGCAAGTGTATGGCCACTGGTCTGTTGGGCCAACCATCAGAGAAGCTATCAGATCTGGGGGCTGGCCAAGTCTTCTGAAAACCAAAAGCAGTTGCTGACATCTGGAGGCCATGGGCTTGGGTTCCAACTGCTGGGTCATGAGCCACAGTCTTGGCAGAGACAAGCTGATAGTGAGGGCAATGACACAGTTACCAGTCCTGAAGAGGGAGCAGGCTGAGATCCCACTGTCACAAAAACAGGGCCCTCAGCTGGTACATCAGGTTCTACCACTGAGATGGTAAAGTTTTATCTGGCTCCACCTGGTAGATCTCCAAGCCAGGTGCTGCCACCCTCTCTGCTTCTTGTTCTTTCTGATCGCAGCCCTTGCCCTTTCCCCCTATAGCTACGTGGGTGGGAAGACCAAGGCTGCAACACACCATCCTCCTGTCGGCTCAGCACCCAGTGTTGTCCTTCCTGCCCTAGCTCTGCAGGCTTCAGGGACAGGAAAGAGATCGGGATACTCAGGACAGAAAGTACAGGCTTTCCTCAGGAGCTGAGGGAAGCACCCACGGGTGGTTTTTGCAGGAGACAAAAAAAAGCAACACAATGTTTTCTCTCATCCTTTAAGCTCCATGTAAAGCAAGTTGGGAAGATAGATCGGATAAATGAAAAAACACAAAAGAAATCGTTTGCGTAAATCTAAGCAGCTGAGTGATCACAATAAATGTGAATGGATCAAAGCCACCACATTGAAGGATAAAGACTTTCAGATTACATTTAAAAAATACTTTAAACTGGTGTTGGGTACTTAGGAGTGATACTGAAACAAAACGACACGACAAGGTTGAAAAGGAAAGGCTGATAAAGCAGCCGGGCCCCCAGACAATGGGGAAGTGGAGAACAACAGCAAGAGGGTGGCTGTGGGTGTATCCCACCCTCTAAGAAACAATATACTTAGAAAAAATATGTTGCTTGGCTCTATCCCCAGAGTGATCTTGAAGAAAGGCATTTAGGGAAAATGTGTCCTACTGAAACCTCCAGGACAGACTCTATATTAAAGCTTCTCCTCCACTCATCACCTGCCTCAGGCCATCAGCCTAGAGCAAAGCCCGGTGTCCATCAGAATAAAGCCTGAAATCAGCCTGGGGTCCCAGGACGACTGGCTTGGCTTGGTTTCCTTCCACACAAGCCAGCTCAGAGACCATCCCATTCCGTTTTAGAAGTTCAAAGCAGCACAGAAATCTCCTGGATGGACTGTCCCATCTGCCTCCTCTCTATTTCCAAACAAAGGGGAAGATGTTACATGAAAAACAAGTAAAATAGCCTCCAGCTGGCCAGCCTGCAAAATTCCACAGGCAAAGAGGTCACACGTGGGCCACAGGGCCGGTTTTGTGAGTGGGCCAATTGGGGTGTCTGTTTAAGCATCCATGTGAAACCAGCACTAAGAAATTTGGCGACAACCCTGCAGAAGAACCAATGGGGCCAATGTGTGTGCATGCAGGCATCCCGCAGATGGGCCGCCAGCTAGTCTTTACTCATCCTCAGCATCACATGCGCCTTGTCTCTCTCCCAGCGCTTCCTCCTTGCTGCGAGCCTGGACTCGGATCTCTCGCACTGGAGTGTCTGAAACAACTGCCAGGACTCCGTTTGCTGTGGCCCCAGCCTTGGAAGATCCTCGGGAGACTTAAGAGATGGCAAGGAGTATTTGGTCTTCCAGAACCTCAGGAAACTTCACCGACTTCGTTAGTTTCCCATTGTCTGGCTAGACACCAAGGTCTTTAGAAGAACTCCTCAAAACGGACCTTCTGAGCAAGGCTTACACAAGAAAGAGAAAAACGCTTCCTATGATTTATTATTTTCATTATTTTGGGGTTGACTAAAACGTCCATTTAGTATTTTTCATAAAATAAAAGACACATTTTTCATTTTCATCAATAACTTTATTGATTTGGATATTTTGAGTATGTCAGCTATCTCCTGCTATTGGCTTCCAGTGGATAGAGGTCAGGGGTGCTGCTAAACATCTTCCAATGCATAAGATAGCCCCACAGCAAGGAATCATTTGGCCGAAATGTCAATAGTACCAAGAAACTTTGCAAACCATTTTTGACATGTTCGATCAGCCACAGCATCTTCTTTATACACTGCACAAATCTTTTTTTTGCATTTTAGTTGCATTTTTACCTTTCTTGAAATAACTAAGCATAAGACACTATAAATGCTTTATATTTCTTTCCATCCTCAGTATTAAAATGGCTGCACAAAAATTCACCAATTTTGGTAAGTTTCTTTTAAATGCACGCTGATATGACAGATGTCACAATACAGTCTAACAGAAGTGTTTTGAATGAAGTTAAAGACAACTAAGCGCTACTAGAGCTTGTAGTATAGAAAAAAACTAAAGGAACTTTTTTGGCCAACCCAGTAGTATTGTTGTTGTTATTATCCTTTGCAGGTATTATTATGATAGTGATCGTAACAATAAGCCTTTCCTGTGAGCCAGGCCCTCTGCTGAGAGCAGAGCAGGCATTGACACACTCATTCTTTATAGCAGCCTCATAAGGGAGGTTCTGGTATCACCCATTCTACAGAGGGTGCAACTGAAGCTCAGCCGGCTGCTGGCCACATAACAAGGTGGGGGAGAAGGGGCTACGATCAGAGAAAGAGAAAGCAGCCCCCCTGGTTCTGCCATTCTCCTCTAGGAGGCGCTTGCCCTGGGAACACGGCCCCTGTCTTCCCCTGGTGGTGTCCTTTGCATCCAGACAGGAAGCCATAGCCTGGAAGGATTCGGGCTGAGCTGGTCATCTTGGCCACCTTGGTCATCCAGCACCACTTGGGTCCTGGGCCTCAGGTGGAGCATTAGACAATTATCAAAATAACATTGCTTTGTATCATGTCCTTTACGCTAAGGATGGGATAGTAAGTTAGTCATATCTTCAGCTCATGGCACATTGTCATCATTGGTAGACTGATTGATTTATTCGTTCATTTTATTTCTTCCTGTAGATCCCTATATTCTATTTCCTTTCTTCTCCTTTCATAGGTAGCTCTACTAATGGGTTAATGTGATCTTTTTTCCCCATGTATTGCTGCTTCTTGTGCATCTTCTTTTAATTTTTGTGAATCACAGTGCCTTATGTAACTCATTCTTTTTCTTTTCTTTTTCTGTTTTTTTTAACTCAGGATCATATTTTTAAGATTCATCCATGTTGATGGATAGATATATATACTGAGTCCAATCATTCCAAAAATTGGGTAACTTTCCAAGGGGAGGGTTAAGACAAATTAGATGAAGGGCCCAAGGATGGTCTCATCAATGACTCAAAGCAGCAGTCTGAGAAAACAAAGGGGAAAGTGCTACCATGTGGAGTGGCTCTGTGCCCTCTCTCCAGCCCACACACTGACCTAGAAGCCCGCAGGCACCATAGTCAATGACGTCAACCAGAAATGGGGGAAGGAAGGAAGCAAGGGGTGAAGATCAAGCAGAGTGGATACTCACCGAGTCGCTTCCACTCTGACAAACCCACATTTTCAAGGATGTCTATGGTGACGGGCCTCATCCAACCCACCCAGCCTGCACTGCGACATTGTCAGGAGGACACACGTGGCTTTGTGGCTTCAAACCACTTCTCTAGCAAGTCAGAGGAGAGTTCTCTGCATGTGCTGGGCGTAGACACTTGGCCTGAGGGGCTGCCAAGACCGGGGGACAGGGGTCATCAGACATCACCCAGGCTTTTGGCAGCTCTTCTTGCCCTTTCTACATCCACTCAGAAACAGAGGAATGGCTGACTTTTTAATAAATCAAAACCAGTTTCATTCTTTAAAATTGAAATTTCACAGGTCATCAGCCTACCCCATGGCCCGCTGCCCTCGGAGAGGATGGAAAAATAATTGGAATCATATGAGCCAGTTCGATTAGAAAAGTGAATGTGGTTTGGAGTGAAGGCCCGGATTCCCTGCCCTCAGTGACGAACTTGACCTCCTTGTCCCTAGGCCTAAAGTGCTGCCTCCTTGCCCGGGGACACAACCCCAAGTTAAGAGGCAAGAGGTCACCTGCCTCCCCAGGGGCCAGGACAGACAGAGGAAAAGTGAAAAAACTCAGTCACGTTGCAGAGTGCTTCCAAACTTTCAACAGGTGGCAGCCTCCTCCCCACTACCCGCATCCTCACCCCCCAGGAGTGACCAGTTGTTTGGGAGGGCCGTAGACGCAATGGTAGACAATACAATTTCATTAATGACCTCAAGGATCACAGTCTGCTGTGATAAACTATTTCATGTTTACAAAGTAGCTCCTGAAATGATGGTATAGGAAAAGAGGGAGAGATTGTGTAAAGGGCCTATTTTTGAACATTTTCTGGGAGATCCGACCCATGGGCCTTACTTTGGCAGCAGGTCTCTGTCCCACTTTGCAGCAAACCCAAGAGTTAGGCAGGGTCCCAGGAATTCACTCTTTGACTAGATCCTACACACTCTCCTTGGACATTCTAGGCTAGTGCACAGCAAAACACGTAGCAGTAGTTGATAATGAACACGACTCTCCCTTTGTGATGTTCCACCCAGAAGTTCTGCTTTGGAAGTTGAATGACCTTTTAGCTTGCCTGGCCTTTTCTAAGTCCTAAGACATTCTCCGTCGTGAGCTAGTCTCAAATCCTAACCCTAGGAACACATCCGTGTTGTCCTGAGGGCTTCGTGGCTGCCTCCCTTCACTGACAAGAAAAGGTTCTCACTCGGTATCTGACCGCACAGTAAACACCATGCCTCCCAAACACAAAAACCAAGTCGAGTGTCTTCCCTTTGCAGTTCATAAGCTTAAAATCTCCCAGTTCCGAGACTCAGAGTGGGGAATTGGTGAGCAGTCACCGAATGGCCCCCAGCTGCCTGAGCTTTCCCGATAACCTCTTCCGACCCTACAAGCCAGCATCAGAGCCTTATCCGTTGCAGACCAGCAATGGCCTCTAACAACGTGGACCTTAGGAGTCACGTGTCTCAGAGCTGGGAGTAGCTTAAGCCACATGTCCATGCAAAACATAGTTGGTAAAATGCTGAAGGGTCTTAGTTTTTAATACCTCTTGTTAAAATGTGTTGTTCCCAAGAGCTCGTCGAGCTACCTATTGCTCTTTTTCTTTTCCTTTCCTTTTCTGTCTTTCTTTTTCCTTTTTCTTTTCTTTTTTTAGGCTTCATGAGGTGAATACCTTTCCCCCATAGACCTCCCCTACAAATTGCTTTTCAAGAATCCCAACACAACCCGCTGGCAGCCATATTCTACGTGACAATGCAGCTCACAAATGCATCACCTGCAATTATAACTCTAGCTTTGATGCAAGACCAATGTAAAGAGAGACAATCGGGGTCTAATTAAGGCAGCTCGAGCTCAGACTGATAAGGACCACTTTCATTACAGCTCCAGTGAGTTGAAAGCCTCCCAAAGACTCGGGAATCAGTTAGGAATATACCCCTGGCATTTCAAAGCACGTTTCATTGTAGAACAGGATTATTGCCCCTACATTTACTTGCATAGACACATTAGCTGAGTTTTCCTTTCCTACCTTCCCTTCCTGCAGGAAGACTTTCCTTCCTGCAAAAACATTTCTCTGTGTGGGAAACAATGACAGAGGGAGGTCCCATAATGGAAGATGTTTACTCTGGGTCAATCCACTGATGTCACCCCTGCTTAAACCCCTCCAGTGGCTTCCCACTGCATTAGAATAAAATCCCATATTCTTGCCATGGCCATCAAGACACTGAAGGGTTTGGGCCCCACCTGGGTGTCCGGGCTTACATCACTGCCCACTCCCCTGGGGTCTGGGATCCAGCCCATAGGCCTTATTTCTGTTCCTGAACCTCATGGAACTATACGTATATT
The DNA here is from genome assembly GCF_019186645.2 of Phyllostomus hastatus. Classification (NCBI taxonomy): domain Eukaryota; kingdom Metazoa; phylum Chordata; class Mammalia; order Chiroptera; family Phyllostomidae; genus Phyllostomus; species Phyllostomus hastatus. The sequence goes on along the minus strand of NW_025334004.1, from coordinate 22,827,556 downwards.
CGCTGCTCCCTCCACCTGGAATCTTGTCCCTTCCGCTCTTTGCCAGCTGGCTGCTAGACCCAGTATCGCCTTCCAGAAAAGGTCTTCCTCGCCCAGTCTATTTACAGTAACCCATCCCTCACCAACTTCTTCCAGCTTCAGTCCCTGGGGCCACCTTCTCACGCACATTTCCGGTTTCAGCCTTTCTCTCTTGAAGTAAAGCTCCATGGGAAGTCCCCTGGTACCTAGTACAGCGTTAATAGGCACTCAATAAAAAATTATAAAATGAATACATTGACAAAGACCAATGGCCCCTAGTTCATGGCTGATACTTTTATGCAGAGCTACTGTCCCCATAGCTGCGCAGATCGTAGGGGGTGGAAAGGAGGGAGCTCGGGTGCCCCGGCCATGCTCCAACACCCCCTCCGAAGTCGTAGGTGTGTTCCCGGCCTCTGCTAGGGCACCTCCAGTGACACATGGTCTCGTTGGCCATGAGAGTCCATTTTCTACAAAGCTGTTTGAAATCTCCATGTAAAAAAAAAAACCCTCTAGGATAGACATTTCTCAAAAGCACCCCTAGCAGTGGTTCCTTACCTTAAGCAACCCTCTGTGGCAGTGAGCAGGATGCAGGAAGACCAGCATTTTGGCTCCTGGTTCCTGCTGCAGACAGAGCCCTGGGGCCAAACTGAGAGGCACAATGAAGAAGGTGACGCTGGGGATGATACCTACCACTGACTGGGTACATACCATGCGCCGTGTGCTGTGCCAAATGCTGTACACACCTTCTGTCATTTGACCCTCACAACAACCCGAGGCGGTAGGCACTAGTTGTATTCCCATTTCACAGACAGGGAAATGACTCTCAGAGAGGTTAAGTAACTTGCCCTGAGTCACACAGCTAGCTCTCGGGTAGTGCAAGTCCTACCTCTCTGCCTCTTGATTCACTTATCACTGCTTTGCCCCATTTTGTCTAAAGATCACGGAAACCAGGTCTGGTTCTCCACAGTTGTCAGAAGGAAGATTCCAGAGCCCAAGTGGGTGTGTCTGCAAATCTGTGGGCATACAATTAATTCGCAGGCACGAGGCCAGCAGTCTGGGGCCCTTCCCGAGCAGCGGTGTGCACGCTAATGAACTGAGTCTGAGGGCAGAGGCACCGACGGCGAAGAAGAGCCGGCTGGGCCTGCGCTGGGCCTGGGGAGCCCCTGGCTACCCCCGAGGCCCGCTGTGTCAATGATTTCACACTTAGGTGGCCCAATCAATGGGGTGTTTCTCCGCTGAAAAATCTCTGGGATAAAATGTTTCCTTCTCTATAGTCAGGGCATATTCTAGGCCCTTCAGGGGGCCTTTGAAAAGGGCTGGTTTTGTATTTGACAGCAAAAGCGTTGTTATCAAGTGTTTTTAATAGATTCTCCAGCAACTGAGAGATGACGCTCAGCCTCAGGAGCTGCTGAAAGAGATGCCACTGAAGGAATTCAGAAGCACCCCAGGGAGGAGGAAGGTCAGCCTTCGGGCTCGTGGCTGAGGAGCAGCAACTCTGGGATGGGGAGTGACGTCAGAGTTTGGAGGGATGCCTGATTCCAAGAAAGTGGGAGGGGCAGAGAGCAGGGCCATGGCCTCCCAGGGGAGTCCTTGGGGCTCACTCACAGGAAGCCCAGCTGGTGAGGGCTGTGAGGTCAACTCTCCAGAGGGCCCCGGGGACACATTGCGTGGGTGCTTCTTCCATTCTGCTCCGGCCCCTCAGTGTCCTCGGGCTGCCTACCTGCCCTAGAGAACAGCTGTGCAGGTCCTGACCCAAGGACACGGTGTGAACGCCAAGGCAGAATTTCTACCGAGTAAGACTTGGCGGCAGCTGACCATGATATTTGCTGGGGAGGTGGCTTTCATCCATTTGCGTATGCTGGAGGTGGGGACAGCCAGGCTGGATGGAGCCTTGGGTCCACCAGGGCCACCGGGGGTCAGTTCCTCCCTGAAGCATCTTCTTCATGGCGCTGGGAGGGAAGAAGGCAGAGTGGCTGTCCCTGCTGAGTTGCTGCCTCTTGGTGAGGGCAGAGGGGAGGGTGGCGGAGGGGAGGGTGGCAGAGGGGAAGGAGATCGGGAGAAACCCATGGCATTTATAGGAGACTTCTTTATGTTATATCCTCCAGGGAACTCAGAGGCCAACCCACCTGTGCATAGCTGGAAAAACCAATTCAGGCAAATAGCCAGTCAATTAATGGCGAAGACCCAGACCCAGTCAAAATACCTGCTTTCCTGAAGAATCTAATCAATTCAGTCAAAGTGATTGATTCTCCTTCCCTCAAGGGCTACAGGAAGCAGCATCCTATCTATGTGATGTCTGGGTTTCTGGAAGTTTCCCCAGCCGCTGTCTGCAGGAGAAGCACAGCCTTTCTCCATGTTGAAAGCAACGACAGCTATCTTTTTTTTTTTACAGAAAAACTTAGAAAAGAGAGGGGTGAAGCTTATCAGAGTGCCACTGCCCATCTCTGCTCTTCAGACTCTCTCTAGGCCAGGAAAGAAGCTTCTGGACCCTCCCCATTTCTCTGCATATGCAGAGCAGTTAATTTCCTGATTACAGGTCTCACACAGTGATCGGAACGTAAAATTATAGTTTCTGATCTTAAGATCAATAATGGAATTGACTGTAATCTTTCTTCAGAGGAAAGCAGTGGTAATTTTTATATTTCAATAGAGAGTTTTTGAAGAAGAAAATATGACTCGATAGTTTGAAAGGATGATAAAATCTAAAAAAAACCCCAAAAGACCAGCTCATGAACCTGTACAAAAAAATAAAAATGTAATAACATGCAGCTGAGTAATTTTAAGTAAATAAGACAGGAAACAGATACAATCACCCATATCCTAAAGACGGTGGGCACTGTGTTGGCACAGGGCTGGGGCTGTGCCTTCCTCTGAGAGTTAAACACATAGACAACTGTCTCTGAGTGCAAACCCCTCCCCAGTATTCAGATGATTGGAGCTGCAAAGTGCATTTTCCTAAATCGGCAGAGGGCCTGGTTTCAGAGGCTCTTGCAGGATGGTGATCCTGGGCAGGAGTGGGACAGGTGGTTTAGGAAGGTTATTGATGTTGTCTGTCTTCTGTGCATTGGAAAATCCCTTCCAAATTTCTGATGCTCCCTTCTGAGGTCGTTAACTGAGTCTTCAGGTGTGTTCAATATTTTCAACTTAGGAGAGAAGAGAGCCGAGTCAATGCCTTTGCCCCACTATCTTTTCCTACGGAAACGCTTCCAATGCACAACCACATTGCACGTTTTCCCAGCCCAGCCAGGGCCCTCCCCAGCATGAAGGATGGGGCCCGCACAGCCTGCTTGGCATTCAGAGCTTGCTCTGCACAGACTTCAAGCTGCCCGGGGAGGCCGTGCTGCGCTGAGGGCAGCAGGACATGGCACAGGTCCAGCGGCATCTCCCCAGAAGGACACAGAGGGCACACGGCACGCTGGCCTAGTGTGTAGTGTCATGCAGCCCCCAAGCCCCATGCTGAGCAGAAGGTTCATTGTGTTGGTGACTTGAGCACTAGATGGGTTCCTTCCCTGAGAACTTGAAAACACCCAGGTGCCACCAGTCCTGACCCCAAAGTGGCCCTCCATGGTGTGACAGCTGCTCTACCCTGAGCTCTCTGACCTGTGCATAAGTCGGGGACTCAGTTACCTCCCCTCTCAAGTACAGTTTCCAGGGTGACCCCCAAATTTTCCTTCTAGCAGACTGGATTAGTGTCCTGTGGCCACTGTAACAAGTTGCCGTAAACTGGGTGGCTTAAAACAACCGGCATTTCTTTGCCCACAGTTCTGGAAGCCAGAAGTGTAAACCCAAGGTGCTGGGAGGGCCACACTACCGCTGAAGGCTTCGGGGGAGAACTGTCACCTGTAGCTTTCTCGCTGCAGGCAGTTGCCCAGTCCTTGGCCTGCCTGGGCTTGTACCTGCATCGCTCCAACCGCTGCCTCTGTCCCCACGAGTTCTTCCTGTGTGTCAGTCTTGGTCCTGATTCTCCTCTTCCTTTAAGGCCACCAGTTATTGGATACGGGTCACCCTGCTCAGTACAACCTCATCTTAATTTGATTGTATCTTCAGAGACCTTGATTCCAAATAGTGTTACCTTCAGGGTTTTTAGGGGTTAGGACTTCAATATATTGCGGGGGGGAGGGTACTATTCAACCCAGTACAGAGACAGTGCATTTTCCTCCCATTGCACTCAACTATGGATTTTGAAACGGAATTTAGCATTCGTGTTGGTTTCAAGGCAACCACAAGCACAGTTAAACTCATGCCTTAAGCCACCTCTGCAGAGATTTGGGACATCTACCAAAAGCAGAGGGTAACTTTGGACAAAAATTTCCACCTTCCTGGAATCTTCTTCAGCCCTCTACTTGACAAGGTGCCCAGGGCACTCTGCGTCCCAATCCTAACTTCGTCTCAGTCTGGCTGGGGAACCTGGAGCACATGACTTCATCCCCTAACTCTGGGGAGGATGAGTTAGGGAACATAGTTCTTGCCTCATGGGGTTCGAGTAAGGACTGAGGGAATTCATAGGCAACAAATGCTGTTGCTTTGTGTCTGAACTCAGTAAGGGTTGGATAACTGTTAGTTAATAGACCTCTGTTTCTCTGAGAGGGCTCAGGAGATTTCTACAACGTTGCAAAGTTGGATGAATGTTATGACCCAAAGACCTGTGGAAAAAACTGGGCAGGATCTGCTGCTACCCATAAGAATCCTCTGAACACACAATTCATGACATTTAATGAGCCCCTACCATGTGTCCTAGCTGGTGCCGAGTGCTTGACATGCTTCATCTTGGTACACAGGAAACTAAATGGTAGGTAGGTCCTGTTTTATCCCCATTCTACAGAAGTGAACACTGAGGCCCAGAGTATTTTGGCAACTTGTTCGTATCATGTGGCTGACCCTGTATCCCTAGCGTTTAACCCCAACAAAACTAATTGTTGATCCCTAAGTCTATTGCTATGAGATTCCCACCCCAGGATCATCACAGGGAAGAAAAATCTGGAATGAAGAAATCTTCCCTAGGCCTCAGGAGGCAAGCTGACCATGTCAAGAACAAGAAATCCCCAGCATTCAAAGTCTCTTCCAAATGTCTGATGCTCCCTTCTGACAGGCACACCTGATGGAGAGAGACCCTGGCCCAGGCCCCACTAACTCTGCTCAGGCCTAGCTGGAAGCTTGCTCTGCAGCCTCCAGGTTAATGGGCCCCACTGCCTATTTCCTCTTCTCCACTCTTCTCAGCCAGGGAGGAGCTGCAATCATTTCCAGACCCTCCTCACATTGCAGGCTTGGGAGCACCTGGAAGCAAACAAAAACCACACACACAAATAAGAGTGACAGCTCCCATGCTGGAGACCAGATTTCTCCTCATTCCCAGGCAGAAACATGCAGGAGTATAAGCCAAGCCTTCCGGGGTCACGGTGGGCTGCTGGGTGATCCCTGGCCTCATGCGTCACTTCTCCCAGCCCCAGCTCCATGTAAAAGTTTTGGCTCTTCTGGAACTCATGGCCTGAATGCCAGCTGGAGCCTGGTAACCACCTGGGGCTGTACGTTGTCAATGCCACGGGGTGGTCAGTCACCCTTCTCTCCGTGGAAGCCACAGAACCACGGAGGAGGGGGAAGAGGATGCCACCAGGCTGCAACCTTACCCTAAGCCCAGAGACACCATGGCCACTTCTGGCCACTCACCCTCCCAACCCTGCCATGCCCACACACTCTTTTCATTCCTGCCTGGCTGATAGCTTTGACATAAACCCACCAGAATGAATGCTCAGGGTCACCTGAGAATGGAAATACATTACCAGGGCAGCAGGGAGGTGCACCTGCTCTATCAATAGGTTGGGCTTCTGCCCAGCAGGTTAACTGTTTTTCTGCTGACTGCTCAAGTTCTCAAACCTTCCTTTAGCCACCACTTTTCTCTTCTATTAAATGGGTGTAATACCAGCCTTGTTGTGTAAGAAGCAAACGAATGCAAGGTGGAGGAATAGATAGATATACTGTGCCTCCTCATGTAACCAAAAGAACACCCACAAATTTAAAAACAAAAAATAACCAGAACTACCAGAAAATCAAACTGTATAGAAGTCTGACAACCAAAGAGTTAAAGAAGAAACATTCATCTAGACCGGTAGGAGGGGCGGAGATGGGCAGCCAGGATGGAGAGGACTCATGGCCAGGTGGTGGCTGGAGGAGTGGGCGGTCCCACCTGTGCATGCTGATAAGCCCAAAGGAACAACTAAGGAGCGATACAGACCCAGGGTTCCAGCATGGGGAAATAAAGTCTCAAAGTTCTGACTGAAAAAACCTGTGGAGGTTGAGGCAGTGGGAGAAACTCCCAGCCTCACAGGAGAGTTCACTGGAGAAACCCACAGGGTGGTAGAATATACACAAACCCACCCCCCCAGGAATCAGCACCAGAAGGGCCCAATTTGCTTGTGGGTAGCGGGGGAAGTGACTGAAAGCCAGCAGAGAGCCCAGCAAGAGGCATTGTTCCCTTTTGGGCCCCTCCCCTACAAACAGCACCACAATGCAGTGATGTCATTGCCCCGCCCTGGTGGACACCTAAGGCTCTGCTCCTTACAATGTAATAGGTGTGCCAAGACCAAAAAAAAAAAGACCCAAATGGTAAAACAGATCAAAGTTCCAGAAAAAAATACAACTAACCAATGAAGAGATAGCCAACCTATCAGACGCACAGTTCAAAACACTGGTAATGAGGATGCTCACAGAATTGGTTAAGTATGATCAGAAAATAGAAGAAAGAGTGAAGGCTATGAAAAGTGAATTAAAGGAAAATGTACAGGGAACCAACAGTGACAGGGAGGAAACTGGGACTCAAATCAATGGTTTGGACCAGAAGGAAGAAATAAACATTCAACCAGAACAAAATGAAGAAACAAGAATTCAAAAATATAAGGAGAAGCTTAGGAAACTCCAGTGCAACCTTTAATGTTTCAACATTCAAATCATAGGGGTGCCAGAAGGGGAAGAGGAAGAGCAAGAAATTGAAAATTTATTTGAAAAAATAATGGAGAACTTCGCTAATCTCGCAAAGGAAATAGACTTCCAGGAAGTCCAGGAAGCTCAGAGAGTCCCAAAGAAGTTGGACCCAAGGAGGAACACACCAAGGAACATCATAATTACATTACCCAAGATTAAAGATAAGGAGAGAATCTTAAAAACAGCATGAGAAAAGGAGAGTTACCTACAAAGGAGTTCCCATAAGACTGTCAGCTGATTTCTCAAAAGAAACCTTGCAGGCAAGAAGGAGCTGGAAAGAAGTATTTGAAGTCATGAAAGGCAAGGACCTACATCCAAGATTACTCTATCTACAAAGCTATCATTTAGAATGGGAGGGCAGATAAAGTGCTTCCCTGATAAGGTCAAGTTAAAGGAGTTCATCGTCACCAAGTCCTTATTATATGAAATGTGAAAGGGACTTATCTAAGGAAAAGAAGAAGATCAAAAACTATGAACAGTAAAATGACAACAAACTCATGACTATCAGCAACCGAACCTAAAACAAAACGAAACAAAAACAAACTAAGCAAACAACTAGAACAGGAACAGAATCACAGAAATGGAGATCACATGAAGGTTTTCAGTGGGGAGGGGGAGGGGAGAGAATGAGGGAAAGGAACAGGGAATAAGAAGCATAAGTAGTAGATACAAAATAGACAGGGGGAGATTAAGAATAGGATAGGAAAGGTAGAAGACGCAGAACTTATATGTATGACCCATGGACATGAACTAACAGGGGGATATGGGTGGGAGGTGGGATGCAGGGTGGAGGGCAATAAAGGAGGGAAAATGGGACAACTGTAATAGCACAATCAATAAAATATATTTTTTTAAAAAAAGAAGCAAAAGAATACAGAGTGTCCCTAAAGTACTCAGCATAGAGCCTGCCACACTCAACAACATTATTTGGGTCATTATCATTAGAAGGGCCATGTTCATGAACTTGAAAAGGACAGTTAGCTGCAAATTTGGGGTGGGAAATGGAAAACAGGGCTTAAAGATTCATCCTTGGTTTCCCATGACTTTCACCTTCCTGCTCTGGGCTTTGTGGGAATGAGGAGGGAGTGGCTAATGCATCTGGTTTGGGAAAAGGAGTTGTAGACGATGGGTGTTGGAGAGAAGAAAAAAGAAACTGAACTTCTCCAAGGCCTGGCTGGTGCCAGGGCTGAGCTAGAAACCTACGATGCTACAATATTTCATTTAGACCTTACCACCGCCCAGCAAAGCAGTAAGGGTTTTTTTTTTATTTTGCAGAAGAGGAAGTTGAAATTTGGCAATGGTTTAAGAGCCATGCCCCAGGTCCCTCAGCTGGCTCTGTGGCTGTGTTGAGAGTGGAACTCAGCTCTGGCCAACCTTGGAGTTTTTCACTATGAGGCAGACACAAACTTGGCCGGGAGAAAAGTTACCTCCCAGATAGAAACACTAGCAAAGGCCAGAGCTGCAAAGTGTCTCCAGCAATCAGCCTAATGCTCTTTTGTAGATGAGAAAACCAGGCTCAGAGAGGTTCAGTAATTTACTCAGGAACACACAGGGAGCAGGTGACCGGCGGAGGACCAGAGCCCAGGTCTATAGCATCACGGAGAGTCGCCTCAGAAGGCATCCAGACTCTTATAGTTCAGAAATACAGGTCTGGATGCGGCAGCAAGAGAGATCTTTAAAATGCACAGGAAGAACTTTGTAAGGGTGTGGTGGTGAGCAGTGGGGGGCAGCCGCCCTCCCTAGGGCTGCTTTTTCATCCCACATCAGGAAGCTCGCCCTCCTGCAGAGCCCCTCCCCGCCTGGGCTCTCCGTGACCTTGTCCACGACCTTCACAGCCGACTCTGACGATGATTACTACAATACTTCCTGAGCTCAGTCCTTCTGAGAAGAGGGATCAAACACCTCGCTTTCAGGATTTGTGAACTATTGTTGAAAGGGTAATAGGCCCCTGAAAATGTAATTTCTCGAGAAACATTTATGTCTTGAAAATATACCTCGTGTCAAGAGGCCACATCATCTGAAATAACATCCTTGCCGATCCTGAAAGGATTTCGGTAGCTGTTGTCGAGAGCTATGCCCAAAGAAAGGGCTGGGTTAAATGCGCCTTAGCCAGCTCACCTACTATCCCAGGCCTGGTTGGCTCAGCTGCCTTCAACTAGAATTGTTACTGTCCTAATGACAATGATATTCTTCACAATAATAACTACTCATTGCAGGCTTACAGCCCTGTACTGAGTGTGTCACACAACCTCTTCTCACTCTTGCATGCACCCTCCCCTATCCATATCCTGGCAAATGCATAGTGTCATTCATGTCATCACTTTACAAATGAGAAAACTGAGGATCAGAGAGGTCAAGTAACTTTCCCAAGGACACATGGGGAGCCAGGTTTCGAACCCGGGACATGTGCCCTCAGGCTGCTCCCTTCACCATGAAGCCATTGACGAAAAGATCTCTGAGTTCCACAGAGGCCTCAGCTGTAGACATATCTGCCTGTTTTTCTATCTTTCACCAGCTACTCCTTTCAGCCAGGTGTGACCCGCGCTCTGATCTTCCCGTGACCTTGGGCCTATTACAAAGTCTTCACATACCCACACACTGACCGTTTGACTAGGAGTCAGGCACTGTCCTGTACTCTGGGGGCCCAAGAGTGAAAAACGTAGTCTTCTGCTTTCCAGGATTCTATTGTCTCCTGAGGAAGGCAGGCCAGAAACAGGAACATGATGGCCCCAAGTGACAACAGCACAGATGGTGGAGGGACAGAGTGGGGAGCAGCCCACACACCCAAGAATGTGGCACTGCGGTCGATCTCTAGGAAATGTGGAGGTGGAAGGAGAGTTTGCCAGACATAGGAGGAGATGCAGGGAAAAGCATTTTATGCTTTTAAAGGCACAGCACGTACAAAGGCACAGAGGCATGAAAGGACTGGGCAGACTGAAAACAGTGAGAAGAGCTGCCTGCATTTCAGGCATCACCTGACGTGCTTTGGGCATTCAGAACTCCCTGCCTCAGGCTGGTCCTGAACTCTGACTTCCTGTGCATTTTCCTAATCCCCTCCACTGACTGCTGGGACCTCTGTTTCTGAAAGGGAGCTGACTCCTCCATAGATCTGGGCGTGTTTGTTTGCTTACTCTTGCCTGCTCGCCAAGGTTCTGACTACTGGCATCTCTTAACTTGTATACTACCAGGTCCTAAAGTTTGGAGGGCCAAGGTGGTTTCTAAATTTACCTTCGGCTCCCTGCTCCCTAGCACCATGCTGGAACCAAAAGAGGCACTTTAGGTATAATGGCAGTGGAGAAGACCTGTTCCGCCATGTCTCTGCATGTTCCTAGCAGGACAGTGCCCATGTATCCAGGGCACACACTCAGGACCGCCCAGCAGGCTGAGGATGCCAGAGCTCTGCTCACCTGCCCTGGCTGCCTGCTCACAGCAGGAGGTGCACTGTGCCTGCAGCCCAGCCTCCCTGAGCCAAGGCCTTCTGCATGGGCGGGGAAGGCCATTCTAACCACTCAATGGTCCATGGTGGGCTTCGGGCCTCCAGAACCCCTTGACAGCATGTGCAGTTTTTTGGTGTGTGTGCATATGCGCGTATGTTCTTAAGGAAATAGTTCGGTATTGTGGTTAAAGAGTTAGGCTCTGGAGCGGGACTATCCCAGTTCAAACCCTGACTATACTACTCACTGAATGTGATGGGTTGATGTGTTCTGCAAAAAGATATGTCGAAGTTCTAATTCCCAGTACTTCATTATTGGGAAATAGGGTCCTTGCAGATGTGATTAGTTCAGAAGAAACCATGAAAGTGAGCTCTAACCCAATATAACTGGTGTGCTTATCAGAAGAGGGGAAAATGAGGGGGGCGGGGGAGAAGAATGCCGACAGAGGCAGAAGCTGGAGTTACTCAGCGGCCAAGCGAGAAATGCCAAGAATCGCCCACAACACCAGAAGCTCAGAGAAAAGCGTGGAACAGATTCACTCTTGGAGCCTTTGAAAGAGCATGACCCTGCACATGCTATGACCTTGAACTCCTACCCTACAGACCTGTGAAAGAATAAATGTCTGTTGTTTTAAGCCACTCCGTTATCCTTTGTTATGGAAGCCCCAGGAAATGAATACGCGAAGTGTGGCTGTGGCCAAGTTAGTTTAACTCTCCCTGCCTCAGTGTTTACGTTTGGCAACAACAAGCGGCATCTGTTTCCTAGGGCTGTTCGGAGATGAAAGCCCTGGGCAGAGTACTTGGCTCACAGTAAGTGCTGAATAAAAGTTGCCGTCATTTGCTACTCATGGTTTTATTTGTGTTTTTAATGCGAAGAGGGACCATGGCTTTCATTAATTTGCAAGTTGTCTATGTCACACACAAAAAGCTGAGAAGCACTGCCCTAGGTCTTGCCATCTACAGGTGACTCCAGCCCAGCAGTGGGCCCCTCCCGCTCCACCAGCACCCAACCTGCGACTTGTGCGTGGTGTCCGGCCTGTCCCCAGGAAAGATGCTGGAATCCCTGGGCACCTCCTTGGGGCCGGAATGGCATGACTCCTCATGATTCACACATATTGCCACCTTGCATGCTTGTCACCACTCTCAGAGGCAAGAAAAATCATCTTCTGAAATAGCCACTATGCCAAAGAGTACGGAGTCTCAACAAATTAAGACTAGAGTTCCCATAGGACCCAGCAACCCCTCTTCTGGGCATCTACTCAAAAGGTTTGAAAGCATTTATTCGCAAAGATATATGCACCCCTACCCCATTGCAGCATTATTCACGGTGGCCAAGGCATGGAAACCACCAAGGTATCCTTCGAAAAAGAAGATGGGGTACAAGTATACAATGGAATGCTTCTCTGACATAAGAAAAGATGAAATACTGCCATTTGGGACACACGGGTGGACCTGCAGAGTATCAGGCTAAGCAAAATAAGTCAGTCAGGAAAAGCTAAGAGCCATATGATTTCTCTCATATGTGGGATATAAAATTGAAACCCACAGAAAACAGTGTGGGGGTTACCTGAGGGAAAGGGGGTGGGGAAGTAGTAAAGGATAAAGGGGGGCAAATACATGCAGGTGATATATCCTCGAATTGTGTAATTAACACCTGTATAATTTTATTCACCAGTGCCATTCCAGCAAATTTAATTTTTGAAAAAGTAACCAGAGAATCACTCCCTCCTGCTCCTTCCTGCTCCCTCCGGCTACAGATACCCTGAGTCCCGCGCCCTGCCGGGAGGCCAGAGACCTTCGCTGGCTTGACCAGGTAGGTGGATAGAGCTGTGGACCCCAGAACCTCCTGAAGAAAGGTCCCAGCTGGGCCCCACAGAGGTGCGAACTTGGGGTTAAGTGGGGATTCAAAAGTGTTTAGGAGACAGAAGTAGAATGAAGTCATCCCTTGGCTTTCTGTGAGATGATGGGAAACGAGCCAGCGTCCACCAGGTTAGAGGCGTCCCCGCGGGTCCTCGCTGGGCCCGCAGACTTCTGCTTCTCCGCCCCCAGCCAACGCCGCAGATGCGGCTAATGAATGGGTAGGTTCCGCACCCTAAGGAGGCAGACACCGTGTCGCCAGGGGCACTTCCTTTCTGGCTTCTGCTGCTAAAAATGTCCAGCTTAGGTCACTGCCCCGAGTCTGAAAATCAACCAGGCCACGTTCCTCAAAGGAACGGCTTTTTTTCCCCCCTCACATCCATGAGATAATCTTGACTTCTCCTTTTTCACGGGCCGAGCTCAGTCCTTTCATGCACAAACTTCCTCAAACCGTTCAGAGGAAAGCTGGGAGCAAACCTGAAATGCACGGAGTTCCAGGAAACAGACCGTTAGCTTAAAGTCTCCGAGAGATTGACGGGAAAATGGGTTTCCCTGGAGGGCAGAGCCACACCTGGGGGAGGCGGACGGAGCACAGTATGAAAAGAGGCATCTTGGCCAAACAGTGATTCGTTCACCCCCACGCCCCGGATGAGTGTGCGTGCCAACATCGGCCACCTACTTATTTATGCTCAGAGCTTGGCGAGAATGGCTGAGTCTTTCTCTAAACTAGTTCACCCCTTTTGGCTGATTTTATGGGTCGGTTCAGTCCCCTCAAAGTTAAAACTTATCTTCACTTTCACTGAAAAGGATCTTTTCTCTAATGTCTTAATAATCTGAGTAAATGATGACACCTATTGGGTGCATGTATACACATATGAATGTCCGTGCATGAGGATCCCAATCAGAAGGATCAGACTGAATTTTTTTTAAAGCACCGGCAAGAAATAGTCTTGCTCTTGGGATGAAAGAAGATCGTTAAATATGAATCAGCCAAACTGGGTTTCTAAGTGGGGCTGGCGGGGGGGTGGGGGGTGGGGGGCGTCCCGTTGTCCCTGCATCTGCCCCACTGACATCAGTTTGGGCTCCCAATCTTTGCCAGCCTGGGGTTTCAATTCTGATAGTTTGGGACACTTTCCCTAGAAAAAAACCCAGAATCTTGAGAAGAGATGTTCCAGAAGATGGCATTTCTGCTCCATCCCAGATGCACCTTTCCTGGGTTATTTCGGCATTTCCTTCCAGGATGTGAGACATGACACCAGATGGGAGCACAGACCCCACTCCTGTCCGGAAAGCATGCTGAAGACAGTGACCCCTCCAGCGGGGGCAGGAAGAGGGGTCGTGAGACCTCAGTCAGCTCCCCCAGATAGCCCAGGGCCCCAGGGCAGCCAAGCCCAACCCAGGCCAAGTGGTGAGCGAAGAGAAAAGCAAGCGATGGCAGGCAGGTTCTAACACCTCTGATCACCAAAGGCTCTCAGGTTCAGCCTGGCTGGCGGGTAGAGCCATAGTCTCACCTGGATGTTTTAAAAAGAAAGAGAATTCCCTTTCCTTAGTGTGGCTCAGCAAGTACCTCCCAACTCAAGTTTGGGGTCTTGGGTGTTCCTTTACAGCTGTGGTCTGAATGTTTGTGTCCCCCTAAAATGGAAATGCTTGAAGCCCTAACCCCCCAAAGTGATGGTATTAGGAGGTAGGGCCTTTGGAAAGTGCTTAAATCATGAGAATGAAATCTCATGATGCGATTAGTGGTTTATAAGAGGGATTCTAGAGAGATCCCTTAGCCCTTTCTCCACGTGAGGATACGGTAAGAAGTTTACAGCCCAGAGAGGGCTCTCACTGGGCCATGCTGGTGCCCTAACCTCACGCTGTCAGCCTCAAGAACTGTGAGAGGTAAATGTCTGGCCATGGCTGGTGTGGCTCAGTGGATTGAGTTCCAGCCTGTGCACCAAAGGGTTTGAATTCCATTCTAGGGCTGGGTTGTGGGCCATATCCCCCACAGGGGGTACATGAGAGGCAACCACACAGTGATGTTTCTCTCCTTCTCTTCCTCCCTCCCTTCCCCTCTCTAAAACTAAATAAATAGAATCTTTTAAAAAATTCTGTTGTTTATAAGCTATGCAGTCTGTGGTATTTTGTTACAATAGCCCAACAGGACCAAGCAAGACATTTCCTATCACAGAATACCAAGTTATTGGCTCACATTGTAAGCTGGTCACCAATTCGGGGAGTAGGTCCCTCTTACAGCCTTCTCCTATACTTGACACTTTTTTTAAAGCCAATAGCAGTTTACAATGAACTCTGAGACGTCTAAAGGGCATAGTTCCGTTCCCCAGACCTCCCATCCCTGACGGACTCAACAGCTGTGCCAGAAAGCCCGGCCTCCCCACTGACCCACTCCCCGCATGTCAACAGCCTGCTTCCGAGTGCCAAAATATAAAAAGACCCTAGCATCCCTCATCCCCCAAATGGAATGTTTCATGCTCCCCCAACTTCACTGTGGGTGTTCGAAAATAGAGCGAGGTTGATTACTCCTTCTTCAGGACCAAGTGGCCACAGCCACTTCCCCACAGCTCTATAGCCAGCCTCCTAAAATGCACCGTCTAAATATTTATCGTAGCGTCGCATAGGGTCGACTTGGGTTCATTAGTGTTTCTGATGATCCCCGGCATTTGATTCGAGAAGGGAGTGCCGCGAACACTGCAAATATTTACAGAGCACTTGGGTCAGAGAGTCTGGCTTTGGTTTCAAATGGCTCGCCCACCTCTCTCCCACAGGCAAGACAGACACCCGTGCCCAGACGGCGAGAGGAAACCCCACCAGAACACACTAGCTCCTCTGCTGCCGACGAAGACGACCGCTCCTAGAAGGCACGGCTGAACAAAGACGCCCGAGCTCTGTAGTTCCATAAAGGAGGCACCTTTAAATTATTCATGCACGTGCGGGTTTAACACTATTTATAGTATTAAAGTTAATCATTTATTTAGCACAGTTTCGCCCAAAGAGTTCGAGATAACCTTTATAATGCTCATTAAGCAGCGACGTGTAATAATTAGTACTGGTCCCTTCTCTGCCTTCCTGGCTGGACCATAGACGTCCCAGGGGCAGGTCCCGCATCTACTGGTTTGTGGCTTTATCTGATACCCAGAACTCAGTCTTTTACATAGTAGGTGTTTAATCTATATTTCTGGATTAAATACATCAATTTAGACCTTTGTTTTTCATTTGATGCACAGGAGAGATATTATTTTGAGGTTTAAGCTTAAGTAGGTTAAGTTCCCTAATTTGAATTATTACCTTAAGTTTCCTCTCCATGGTAGACCTCATGGTCTTCTAAAGATCCTCAAGCAGAAAGTTAGGAGACCTGGTACTCTTTCTACCACTAACCTCCGTTTGACTTTGAACAAACACTTGCTTTGACCATGAATCCAGAGCTTTGTATTTGGGGGTCTCTGGATCCCCTCGATCTCCATGGATGGGCTTCAGGGTCCATGAAACCTCTGAAACTGCCTGAACAAATATGCCAGGGCCCAGCTGTGCACTTCTGTCTGACGAGAGAGAGGCTCTAGCTTCAACACGAGTCTCTAAGGACTCCATAATTCAAATAAAGTTAAAGACCACTCTCTGTTTCTTTAATAATTGAGGGTAGTGATGGAACACGTTAAATTGGACCTGCCTGCCACGTAAATCAAGGTTGCTTATACCATGCACCTCCACTCCTAGCCCTGGACACCCCCTCCAGCCCACACCCCTTCCTGAGGTTTGCTCCCACCCTCCTGAAGTGGACCGTCCTCCTATGTCCACTTCATCCCCCCCTCTCCACTCAGTTTGATGACTGACCAGAATCTGCTGGCCAGGACTAAGGACCTGTGGATTGGCCATCACTGTGAGCCCTTTCCAGCCCAAAGTTCAAGTCCATTCCCAGCCTCTCCCTTCTTATCTTTAACCAAGGGCATGATGTTGTACAGACTTTTTCGCTACATCCTAAAGCATTATTTTCTTCTCTGTGGACTTGCCTTCAGTGCTGGCTTTGTGGAATGTTTCTCAGAAAAGAAACACAAGAGTGTCTGTAGGATTAGAAGGCTAGCGAGTACAGGTCTACTGCCTCGCTCTGTGGAAAGCAACAGTGAGAAGAGTTGACCCAGAATTCCAGCCAGGAATTAGGGGATGGAGAAGTGGAGGGGTGGGGGGAGCTCATTAGCCACATTACTAGCGCTTCTTGTGCTTGTGTACAGCACTGATTTGGTGAAAGCAGTATTCGTCTTGGACCTTCTGCCTGCCATTCAGTCACTAGGGTTGTCCCAATTTCCCCCACTGCTCTCCCCTGCCCCAGACACCCCCAGTGCAATGACATTACTGGAGGTGATGGGGTTTGGGATTGGTGCTCCATTTTGGAGATTATCTTCTAGCACTTTAAGTAAGTTATCACTTTAACAAGCCCAGGAAAATCTGTTACTTAGAGGAAGGAAGGTGAGTCATTTGACTTCCATGGGCTTTTTTTTTTGCCCATCTCTAAAGTGAAAGTGTTGGACTGTATTAAGCAAATAGGTTTCAACTCCAGTGTAACTCTGGTTGCCTAGACCTATGCTTCTCAAACTTTATTGCACATACAGATGACCCAGGGATCTTGTTAAATGCAGATTCTGGGGTGGGGCTTGAGATTCCAAACTTCTGTCAGAGTCCCCAGAGATGCCAGTGCTGCTGGACCATGGAGGACTTCGGCGAACTAGGTCCTAAACGGCCGTGTGGGAAGATTGAGGCCAGCCAGGGCCCAGGAGGAAAGGGGAGAGGGATTTATTAGCGAGGTCTGTCCAGGAAAAGAGGGAAGGGGAAGGTAATGCACACACACTAGATGCTTCTTAAGAGACTCTCAGAACCTAACACAGTCATTCTCAAAGTTGGACTCCTGCCCAGCAGCAACAATATTCCCTGAGAACCTGCTGGGGGTGCAGATTCCTGGACCCCGCCCCATCCCCACCGAATCAGAAGGGGGTCCAGCAATGTGGAGTTTCACATGCCCTCTGGGTGATTCTGGTGGACACGCGAATGTGAGAACCACTGACCCAGCATGCAAGTCTTACAGAACTGATGAGTATCACCAAAGTCAGGAATGAGCACGGGTTCCGCAGAGTTAATACACATATGTGTGTATGAAACACCTACATGTTAAGTGTTCCAAGCACAGGGCTGTTCCAAGGGAGGAAAGGGGTCCAGATAACAGAGTTGGGTTGAGGACCAAAACAACCCTCCTTATGTACCCTGTTATTCAACTATGGAGCTCTGATAAAAATCTTTACTGTTTATTAGGAGTGCACTTCAAGCTTATTTCGTCTCCCCTAATAAAGTTTATCTTCCAACCCACAAAAAGCATATCTGGTTCCTGTTTTTAAAACCGGTCAGAATTTAACCCAGTAGCATGATCTACTTGCCGTTCCCACAACCTTGGGAAATGGGCCAGGTGAGCTTTGAACAAATTTCCACAAGCCGAGTCTCAGGCTCAACCAACGGTTCTCTCCTGACATTTTAAAGAGCTGGCTCCAGAGAGAGCTGGATGCTAAAACTAGGGGTCAAAGTAGAGTCTTAGCCCAAGGGAGGTTAACAATAATAGTCCAACTGCCAGCGACTCCTTCCAATGAGGAAAAACCGTCTACACGTCGAAGAGTGGGAAGGACGCTCTCCTTCCAGGCTATCTCCCCGACGCCAGGAAAAGTACTAAAAATCAAGTAAAACAACACTCAGGTGTGAAACAGATTATGATGCACAGCTGGAGGCAAAGAAGTTGCAATTCTATCCAATTACACCAATTTAATTGGGTGTTAAAAAAATCTGAGGCCCCAACAGTAGTTTCCTGACCAGACGGCGGGCCACGGCAGGCCACAGCGCGGAGCAGCAGCACCTCCGTTTGTTAGGAACTGCGATTCGGGGCCGAGGAGAGAATGCCCAGCACGCTGCTTGGTGCACACACCCCAGGGTGGGCATCGCTGCGGCCTTAGAGATGGACTGGCTTCTGGTTTGGGGGTTGAAGACTCCAAGGCTCTTCTTCTCTGGGGCTCGTGAGAGCACAGTGGGAAGAAGGGGCCTGCGCATTCTCCCAGTCTGTGGATTATTAGGAAAAAGCCCCGTCCTCACTCACTCACTCCTTACAAGTCTAAATCAACCCCCAACTCTTTGAAAAAAATGGACACAGCCTGAATGTCAACTTTAGGAGAAATGTTGAGTGACTTAAGCTACATCAACACCATGGCAACAATTGCAGCCAGTGCAAATGTCTGTGGGGAATTACTCATAACATGGGGAAACGCTGTAATCAATGTTAAATTTAAAATGTAGGATGCAAGATTGTAGAATGGTGTGTTGTAAACCAATGTCCAAAAGGCAGAGAATAGCAGCCCACATTTAAAAGTGATTTTTTAAAAATTTTTTAAAGATTTCATTTATTTATTTTTAGAGAAAGGGGAAGGGAAGGAGAAAGAGAGGGAGACAAACATCAGTGTGTGTTTGCCTCTCAAGTGCCCCACACTGGGGACCTGGCCTGCAACCCAGGCATGTGCCCTGACTGGGAATCAAACCAGCGACCCTTCGGTTCGCAGGCTGGCACTCAACCCATTGAGCCACACCAGCCAGGGCTAAAAGTGATTTTAATTTATTGATCAATTGACAGGTGATGTGTTTGTCTGCATCTTATTTGACTGTATTTTCCAAAATTTCCACAATTTCATGTATTATTTTTATACACAGAAATAGAAGCAATTCAATAAAAAAAAAGTTGCTCTTATTCATATGTGCCACTTTAGTCTGATAGGTGTGTCATCTGCACCTGGTTTGCACATATTTTCTCACCCTGCTGCTCCTCCCATTCCTTCCCCCACCACACTCTCCTTGCTCCTCTCTGCGTATCCACTCCTGCCCCATCCTTCCACCTGTGGGGCTCCCTGTTCCTCCAGGGACAGTTTCGGACCATCCCGGTCAGAGTATTCCCCTTCCTGAACACCTGGATCATCAGTTCCCCCACACCCGTTATGAAGCCTTGAAACGCGGGAGAGTTTCATTGCCAGCATGTCGTCTCCATGCCTAGTCCACACCCCAGACCAACTACCCCCAGAGTCTCTCGGGTGGGGCCCAGGTACGAGCATCTTTTAAGGCTTCCTCGATGGTTCCAATGTGTACCCAGGACTGAGAATCACTAGTCAAAAGTCAAAAGTCACCTCCTACGTATATAGCAATTATTTATCCCAGATTCTCTGGACCAGTTCTAACTCAAGTATCTGTCAAGTTGATCCCAGGTAAACCATGAGAGCTTCCCGGAAATCCTGATATTCTAAGACTTAATAATAAGGGTACTTATTGCTTATAATTATTGGTGAGAATAAGTATTATCATGCTATTGATAAAAATAACAATTATTGTTGGCACTACCGTGTTAACAATGTCTTTGAGATGCACATGGGCACTTGACCATGTCACATTTTTTTGATTGGTTCAGATATATTTCTCTCTTTTTTTAAGATTTTATTTATTTATTTTTAGAGATGGAAGGGAAGGAGATAGAGAGAGAGAGAGAAACATCACTGTGTGGTTGCTGGGGGTTATGGCCTGCAACCCAGGCATGTGCCCTGACTGGGAATCGAACCTGCCACACTTTAGTTTGCAGCCCGCACTCAATCCACTGAGCTACGCCAGCCAGGGCTCAGATATATTTCTTTTGAGTTCCTGTAGGGTTATCCAATGTAACAAATAAAAATACAGCACGCTCAATTAAATTTACATTTCTGATAAACAGTGAATAATTTTTAAGGGTAAGTATATCCCAAATATATCAGGAGATATGCTTATCTTAAACTTTTATTCCTTGCTTAGCTGCAAGGCAAATGTAAGTGGGCGTCTGTATTTTATCTGGTGATCTTTGGTTTGAGAACAGGGTTTGCACACTTGAGGGCTTTTGTTTCCTGTCGTGCCAGCATGGAGCCGTCTCACAGGCAGAGCTGCGCCCCCAGTGTGGCTGGGTGACTGACTGCAGAATGCACCAACTCCAGAGTCACCTGGGAGAAAGGTCCTGCTTCCCAGGCTCTGTCACCGAGGGGGTTTATTAGTGTCGTTTGACTTGCGGGAGTACCGATGAGGCCAAGTTAGCCATGCTGCCTGCAGCCTGCACCCAGAGCTGGAGAACCACTAGCCTGTATTGGGCAGCAGCTCAAAACACAAGTTATTTGGAGCAAGAGGCTTCTGGGTGTGGACCTCATCTCTCAGCTAATGTATCATTGTTGGTAAGTTAATGAACTTCCTTGAGCCTCAATGTTCTCATCTATAAAATGGGAATAGTAACCCATTTCTACCTGATAGTTGGTCATAGGATTAAAGGAGATCATGTGTTAAAGTTCTTAGCTTGGATAACTGTTATTGTTAATAACGAAGGAATATATATCTTTACATATTCAGCCAGCCAGCAAACGTATACACTAGGGGGCTAACTACTGCCCTTCCCCTAGCTACCCTTCTGGCCCTTCTCCTGCCATTGCGGATAGAAGCAGACACTAAGGACTGGGAAGGGGGCCTGAGAAGAGCCTGTAGTGGGAAAAGAAGGCGAGATTCCCTTAGAATTTGAGATGGAAGACTTTAAATGAGGCAGATCCCAGTTGGTAGAATTCTATGCCAATTACGGCCCAGTGGCCAGCTTCTGCAGGAAGAGTGTGCACACTTGAGTGCGGTCCCCAATCCAAATGGAAATGAGTGGCCAGGGTCACAGCAAACACTGGGGGCTTTGATCAGCCCTGAGTGCTGGAACCATGGCCAACACAACTCTAGTGTGTCACTCCTTCAAACTCCTGCAGGTCAGAAACCATGTTTCTCTCTCAGCAATTGCTTCTACCCTGGGGCAATTCAGAATCACCTCGTCTGATGCTCCCCACAGCCACCCCTTCTGGAATAGCAAGACGCTAACCAGACTTGATTTTTCGGTTTTTCAAAAACTAGTTTGAAAAATATCACCTGGGACAACCCAAAAAAGAATGCCAGGCTGCCTGCTCCCCGGCGGTCCACAGAGTCCTGTCAGCTGGCGGTCACTGTCAGCTATCTGCTCAGACTGTGACAGGCTGCAGCGCAGGGCGCGGAAGGAGGCCTTTCGGCTACCCCAGGCGCTGGGTGCTCTGTTCCCATGCAGACCCCAGTAAGGAACTGGAAATGGGGCCGGAAGGGAAGAGGGGACGTGCGGGAGTGCAGGGGCCCAGCAGCCTCAGGTCATTCCTCCAAGTTCGTCTTCTGTTCCAAGAATGTCAGATTACAGGGAGTTCTCCAGACATGTCTGGGGGAGGCAGCGGGGAGAAGGAAGCCTAGCCCCATCATTACAGAGGCAAGCCACTCTGCCGTTCTGAGTCCAGCGCCCTCCTCTGTGAGACAAGGACAAAGGAGGTCACAAATGTGAGTGTGCTCAGCAAGCTGTAAAGCGCTGGAGCTATCCAACGGATTACTCTGATTACATCGTCCTCCCCTGGGACAGCGAATCCGCCCAGATGTTGAAACAGCCGAAGCTATGAAGAGCCCCGTGATGTCTGCGCACCTCCCTCAACTTAAACCAGGAAGACAGCTCGTGAGCCCACGATAAACAACTGCTGACGGCCTGGTCTGTTTCCCCACCTCGAACTTGAGTTCTTTTCCAGTGTCTGTTCTGTATCAGGGACGATATGGCTGGCGAGCAGAGGGGGAGGGAGGGATCGGTGGCGTTGAGGTGGTCAGGCTAAGAGGAGCCTGGGGCTGGCGACACAGGACGAGGTAGGCGTGGAAAGCCGTCCTGCTTGCTAAGCCCAGCTCAAAAATGGGGTTGACCCCCTCGGTCTTCTCACTCCACGCACCCCGAATGAGGTGACAACACACTGCAGAGGGCAGGGGGCCGGTCTTGTGGTTTCCCATCTGGTCTCGCTTGGCTTTTGGGGTCTGGCGCCTCCGACAGACACATGGAGAACAGCCCTGTCGTCTTGAATCAGACAGTCGGCCTCAGTGCGCACGAGTACGTGTGAGATTTCACACATGTTCGCTGGGGGGAGGGGCCCGTGGCGCAGGAGAGGCGGCGTATTTACATTCTCTGTGAGTGTTTGGGTTTTTAAAGGAAAAAGAAATAGACATTCTACAGGGAGTGTCAGAAACCAAGGTCAGCTTTCCCGCGGTGTGGTTTTGAAGAGGCACCAACGGTCCGAGGCAGGAGGAAAGTCTAATCCGATCCTCTGGGGGCTGGGCAGGCCCACCCGGTTCGTCCAAGGGGTTCTCGCTCCTTGTTCCCTCCGCCTGCCACCGCTCACAACCAGACTCCCCTGGACGAGCCTCGGGGGCGGGGCGGTACTCGTCTGCAACTTTAAAAATCTGTTCTGGGTGACACAGCGTCTATGACCCACAGGCCAAGAATAAAATTAAAAAAAAAAAATTAGTGCCTGCAAACACGGAGGTGAGTATTTTAAACATTTGACTAGTTTTACTTTCGGAGTTCCTTGACTTTTCACAATAAGCACGAATTAGTTGACAGAGATGATGGAACAAGTGTTTAAAACGTGGACACGCGTCCACATCTGCAGTGACAGTGCCGGTGGGGACGAGGCGTGTGGATGAGAGCGAGAGCAGACAGCATGGTGGGAGGGACAGCTGTCACTCCCCACCCACTCCCAGCGTTGACACGGGTGCTTCCTCGCAGCCGGCGTCGCTCTTCTCGGGGGTCTCAGCGGAACTCAGCCATCCTGAAGGACGCCACTGTGCGGTCAGCTGCGAGGAGCTCCCGATGCTACAATGTGCTGGAGTGGACCAAAGACTTCCACAGAGGATTTCATTAGCAGCTCCCACAGCCATGTGGGATGGCAGTTATTATCCCCATTTATCAAGGGTTGAAACCGAGACTCGGAAATTCAAATATTTCCAATTCCCAAAGTAAAGAGGAGATGGAACTAGGACTTCTGAGTCTTAGACTTAGCCAGGGGCCAAAATAGCCTAGCGGTGAAGCTTGCACACTCCCATGCAGGGTTGTCGAGGTTCAAGCCCCAGCTCTGATACTTGCGTTTCTGACCTTGGGGCAAGAAACTCAAATTCTCTGACTCTCAGCTCCCTCCTCAGTAAATTAAGGGTGATAATAATAGGACGCACTTTGCAAGGTCATCATAAAGATTGAATGAAGAGATACATGTAAAGCACTTACTCCAGTGCCAGACATCCAACATATGTCAGCACCCTGAACTTGGAGGCCACTGAGTATAAAGGCAATGCAAACTATTCACATTTTTCATCCTATTCAGATTCCCTGATATGTCTTGTTTTTCTATCCTCGATGTAATAGACTCCAGTAGTCACTGTATCTATTAAAAGGCCTTTTCAGACCAAAACCTCTTTCTCAAGAGTGGGAAATTGGGACCATCCTTGCTTTATTACGACCATGTCAGAATCTCTTCCAATGTATCTTTCACAGCTCTTAGGAAATAAGCAAAGCCTTACAAACTCCTCCAGACTCACCCTTGCCCCCAGTTAAATGAAAGGAGTGAGGCCCTTCCCTGCGATAATATGGATACACCTTTGTGGGTGGAAGAAAGCATTATTTTTAATAATTTTATCACGGGGGTGGAGGGAATGTGTAAAAAAAGAAAGTCACCCACTGTGACCAGTGCTTATTCCTGGAGGGTGTGGGCAGGAAGTACAGATGGTAATTTTTAGTATTTAGACATTCAATAATGCTTCAATTTCTTACCACAGATACAGGTTATTATGTAAGAAGAAATGAAAAGGTGGCCCCATTCCTCAGCTGGCTACAGGGCGTACCCTGTAGAAGTGACCCCTAGTCCTTTCTCAACATGAAAACTCTAAATTCGTCCTTCAAAGCCAGCTCAAGTTGTTAAGAGAGTAGATCCTAAGAATTCTCATCACAAGGGGAAAGAATGTTTTCTCGCTCTCCTTTTTTTTGTATCTATGTGAGACGATGATGTCGAGTAAACTCATCATGGCCATCATTTCACAAAATATGTCATTCACATCATTATACAGTATTCCTGAAACTTACACAGTGCTGCATGTCAGTGATACCTCAGTGAAACTGGCTCAACCCTAAATTCCTCTGGGAAGCCCTTCTGGGTGGGATTCCTTACCTCTTCCTCTGTGATCCAACAGCACTTTGCGCCTTCCAGTGTTACCACCCTTCACCCGTTCAGCCTTCCATTTCTTCAGCCCCTCGGCAGAGGTGCTACGAACAAGGCCCTGTGGGAAGCAAAGGTCAACAGGACAGGGGAGGTGCCCACGTGCATGGAGCTGGTTCTGGGAGATCCTGGAGTCATTAGCTGTCCTTTTGCCATGGGCTCTGATGGAGATGCGCCAAGGACCAAGGACACGCACACGCTCGGGCGACCTGACATAGGCCCAGAGGCATGGGAAGGCTTCTCTGTGCAAGTGATCTTTGAGCTGGGAACTGAGAGATGAGAGGCAGCATTAGCTAGGTGAAGGGGTGGGAGGAAGACCAGTTAGTTGTGTTTTGGTCTGAGCACCCAGGCAGGCACTGAAATGAGAGGGAACAGAGCACACCAAAGAAATGAGAGTGGATGGGCCCAGCCTGCTGGTGCATTAGACCCCGGAGAAAGGGCTAAGATGAGATCAAAGAAGAGGCAGGGGCCCGGATCACAGGATGCTTTGCAGAATATGAGCTTTCAAACCTTACCCTAAGAACAAGCAAAAGCCACTGAGCGATTTATCCCATGGACTCCAATGGTTTTATCGCCTGTCTTTGTTCGCCTCCACTTTAGCCAGCCCTTAGCTCCGTGCCTAGCAATTAATGGGGGCCTAATAATTATCAGTGGGGTGGCTGAGCCCAGTCATCCTAAAGAGGAAGATCCTACAAGCAGAGAGCATGCCTGCGCATCTCACCTCCCTCTCCTCCTTTTTTCGACCCGCTCCCACCCCCAGCCAGGCCCGACGGCTGAGAAGTGTAAAATCCACACAAAGAAGCATGAGTTAGAATTGAGATGCGGAGCTGAGCACATTTCTCCCACGTCACTGTCATTCTCAAATTTCACGACTGGCGTTGGATCTCATTGTCCTGTCACCTGAGACAAACGGACAAACATACCGACATCGGAGACTGCGACGGGGTGAGCATATGCCAAAGGCCATACTGCAAAGCTGTGGCCACTCTGAAAGTCAAGTCTGGGCCAGTTAGTTGCCAAGGGCCGACTCTCCTCATCCGCTGCCTAAAATGTGTATCATGGGCTTAATTATATGAATTCGCTTGCCTTTGGCTCAAAGGGAGTAGGTACAGGGGCATTTTTAGTGCTGCGCAAGAATGGAAGTATACTGGAACCGCCCTGGCCTCAAACCTATAACGTCAAAGCATTTGGATTCCTCCACGGCAACCAAATACTTTCTACAGAATGGGAAGTCAATTGAGAAATCATTTAAAAATTAGAGTTAGGAAAAATCTCCAAGCTCACGAGGGTCAGGTCCCAGGAGCCTGGGCGGAATTGTTCCCCGTGGTGAAGGGTCTAATGTTTTGTCCACTCAGGTTTTAAATATATCTCCCAACTGCCGCCCCCTGGGGATGCCTCTCCACAGGGCAATAGATCTTGCTGTCAGAGCTCTTTTCCTGCTATTCAATCTCACTTTCCCTTGCCTCCACTTCATCCCATTTGTCTTCGGCAATGATTTAGACAAGGGCGTGCTGACGTTTGAAAACAAAAAGGCCTGTCTTGGCCTTCAACTTCGTTTTCCAGATCCCTGGAAACTTCGAGATCTAGGAGGGAGAGAAGGAGGAAGGCAAGCACACAAGCAGACGTTGGTTCTGGAAGAAGCTCTTTCGAATGGCCAAACCCCAAAGCCTGGAGCCCCTGGCTGGGCACAAGTAGAGGGGATTAGCCTGTCGTGTCCGGAGTATGCGGGTTAGTTACTCAGGTCCTGGCTCTCAGAGGCAGAGGGGACAGTCACCAGGTTTTCTGGGCTGCCGGCAGCTTAACAGGCTCTTGGCGCCAAGGCTGCGACAGAAGGTGGCAGCAGAGCATCAGGCTCTGTGGGCCCGGCGGCCCTTCTGGATCTCGCAGAAAGTCCCAACAATTCTCCTGCGTGTTTAGTGGGCGCCCAGGGAAAGCTGCGCTCCGGCCAAGCCTGAACTGCAGATCTGGCCGGCCTTTTAAGACAAACCCCAAACAGTCGGAATTCTGTGAGCACAGCCTATTCCCTCCCGAAGAACAGCCTGCAGCCAGAATTTCATCCAAAGAATAACTTCAGTCCTAAACGGGGACGTTGGGCCAAGCTGATCTAAATGCACAAACTTGGCAGCAGGGCTGGTGTGTGTTGTGAGCAAATTTTCTGTGCTTAAAGAAAGCTGGGGTTGCTCTATGTCTTTTCTTTATGCTCCCTAGCCCTGAGTTATCAATTGCTGCATTTGTTTCTGGATCTCCGGTTTCCCTTCGCTTGATTTCTTACCTATTTGGTCGAGTTTGAATGCAGTGCTTGGGGGCAGAGAGCTGGAGAGTTAGCATTTCTGCCTTCAGCTGGACTCCCGCTGGGGAACCAATTAAACGTCCTACCCACCAGGGAGAGTGTGATATTTTTTATTACTTTCTAATTTCAGGCCCTGAAATGGCTTCAGTGATCAGAACATTCTTCTGCTTAAGAACCTGAAGGAGCCAGTGGAACAATGCTTTGATTTGTGTTTCACTTATAATGGTCCGTACTCACAGAGTATACTCCAAGGATTTCCACGGGGCTTCCGATTTTTGAAGTGGGGAAAAAGCAAGACAGAGAGCCCAGCAAGGAAACTTTCTTCCTACTTCCCCTTATCATTCTGGAAACTGCCAGCTACTTCGGGAAAGTCTTGCTTTGAGAAGTCGGTGAGCTGAGAGCAACAAAACAAGTAGCAGAATTAGAACAAAACAATTGCACTGGATTCTCAATCAAGTACAATAGCAAAGCACAACTGTGCCTCTTCCTCATTACCGATGGCCAGAGAGTAGGGCCTCCTAAATGCTCGTTAAGGCAAACAGAAAAGTTGGGTTTTAGTTCTAAATACATCCTCAGGAGCCCCTACCCCAAATTCTCACTGCTGTTTGTTTCATGCCTCTTCCTCTTCGTTGAAGAGTTAGCATGAGGCGGAAAGGCTTGAATAGAAAAAGGTGGGGGCTGGGGTCCAAATTAGTTCTTATGAGGAAGAAGGAAATAGAAGTCTAATTCTCCCTGAATTTCTACTTATTTATTTTTGCAACAAGGAAGGACACCTTAAAATCCAGAACTGCTCTCGGACAAAACCAAATACCGACAGGCCAGCAAAACAGCTAAAAGTCCAAATTATGAGCTGTTCCAATTCCTTCCCACTTGCCACGGTGCTCTTGGCTGAGGGTTTTTTTGGGGGGCTGGGGGGGGGGGTAGGTGGGGGGTGGGGAGGAATGTTTGAGCCTTTTTTGTTTCTCTTTCTTTTTTTTCCCCTGGCTTGCTTGCTTAGCCAGAGGTAATTCTGAATGCTTATCTGAAGTATCTCCCTGATATTCTGAGGGGACTTTTCTCTCCAGCAAAAACTCCTGAAAACAGGGTTTGTTTCAAGTCCCATTAGATAATGCTCAGTGCTGAGTCTTTTACTAGTGAATGATTTCTTTCAGGGAGACCGATGACAAAAACAGACATATGCGACCACGCCCGGTGACAACTTTTGTAAAGCATGCTTCAAAAGTTAACATTTATAATTTTATAATAAGCCAGCTATCATATTTGCTATTATATGATGCTCTGTTAAAATTATCTTTTCTACTTTTAAATAGAATTCCTGGGAGAGCAAAAATGTTTATCTTCATTGTTTATGGCCCCGTTAAATACAGTTTTATCATGTGATTCAAAATTCAACAGTGTAATTTAGCAGTCATTTAATGATATGGTAAGCATTTCTTTAGAGTTTGTCTAAATTCAAATTCACAAACCAAGCAAACTAACTAACTTCCTTCCTTCCTTCCTTCCTTCCTTCCTTCCTTCCTTCCTTCCATACATTCATTTTGAAATCCATGAACTGAAAGTTGTTGGGTTTTAAAGGACTATAAAAATTCAACTTCTCTTGAGGAATAAAGTTGTAGATTATTTAAATCTACATATAGATTATATGACCAACTTTCTTGACAGGTATTCAGGGAGAATACTCTACATAACTTTGACTAAAAAGGCAATGTTCCAGGACAGGATATTGTTCCAGGTCTACACTGGCAAAGAGAAGCGAAGCAATCACACAGTGAGTACAAGCACAGATGCATGAATGAAGGAACACACAGGCAGACATAGAGGAGAATCGAAAAGCGTCCGGTTAACCGAGGCGCTGAGTTACCTGGACGACGGTCTCCGCTCTCCCTGGGACTCTTGGCCACAACTGAGTAAACACTCATTGTGCAACCTCTCACCTCCTGCAAGAGAGCAGATTGTTAGCCTCTGGGAAGGAGCGCTATTTCAATCAACCAATTTGGCATGTTGTGTTTTACAGTTTCTAAAATTAACACAGAACCCAAACAAAAACACGGCAGGAGTGGAACTATACACAAAGGACGCTGTCACCTGGTTCCTCTAAATCTGTTCATTATCAAAATGAGCTGCCTTGTTTGTCCTACTCTCATTTTTGAACGTACACCATTAATTAACCAACCTGTCATTATGGGCTTGCAATGACCAACTTTTCCAGGATTCTCGTTTTAAAGACAGGATTTGATAGGAGGTCCAGGACTGAGAGGTGAGGGGGGTCTGGAGGAGGTGGGGGTTTGCAGGTAGGACTCGGTGTCACTTCTGGCTCCCCTGGATTGCTGGAGCAAGGAGTGTGCGTGGAAACAGTGCCAGTGTGTTCCTTGCCCTGAGCAAAGCTAAGTTTTTCCAGGCTTCGCTGAGGAATTCTCTTCACGATACCTGCATGAATTAGGAAGCTGCCCTCGAACCAGATGTCGGGCGCCCTGCCCTCCCTGTTCGCTCAGGATGCATCCATGTTTAACTCATCCTGCCCCTCATGTGTGTCTCCTTTTTTTTAACCCATTCTCATTTAGGGGTTAAAAAGAAATGGGAATTGCTTTTTAAGTCACTTTGATTTTACACCGTTTCGGTGAACCGATCCATGAAACTCCAGAAAGAATGTTGGTAGAATTGAAGTGGGGAGGGGAGGGAGGAGCAGGGAGAAAGTGAGGCAGACGATTAAAACCAAGCCAAAGAATACTTAAGACACGTTTTCCCAGAGAGGCGTGTGGCCGCTCACCTAAGCTCAAGCCATCACTAGGGTGTTCTTGTCGCACACGCTTCCTGGGGGCGCTTTATCTTGAGGACACGCATGCTGTGAAGGACATTGCAGGAAGCCCACTCAATGCGAAAAGGAGCCACTAGCAGATGCCTAACATCTTGTCTTTCACACCCTGACTTCTCCCTTGAACTTTCTTATGAAAAATTTCCTCCATCATCCTTTACATCCACAATTTTCCAAGACAAAGAATGACTTTTTAGGGTCTCTGTGTGCCCGTAACGTTCTGTCTCGGAGATTTTATTAATCGTCATAAAAACATCAGTATCCATCAGAATCACTTTGGAAAAGGAGAGGCAATTTTTCCTAAGAGCGTGTTCAAATTGCCTGAGACTGATCCTAGAATGGAAAGGGGGTTGACTTGAGACCGATGATTGATCGAGGACATGCCCTCTGGAAGCTGACCCACGTCTGCTTGGTTGGGAGCAGGTACCTAAGGGCCTGAAGCCAGAAGCAGCCCCACGCGATGGAAGCTACAGGTGGTGCATTCATCCATGACGTGGAGGGCAGGGGTGGGTTCTAGGGGTTCAGCACTACGTGCTTTTTATGTCATGAGGATATGTTTCTTAGGACGAGAAGCTTAGACTGAAATGCTTAAAATGACTATGTGCCTATCCCCCAGCCAACTCTGAGCATTGGCCCAAGAGCCCTCACTTGTTGGCTGTCAGTTAAGAACAGCCCAACAGCGACCAGTGACATGATCCCTGCAGTGGGGTCTGTAGGAGGGTCCCCTTGGCTCACCTTTCAGAGGAGGCAGAGCGTGTGATCATGATCCTTTTTCTCCCAGTGCCCTCACTTTTTCTTTTCATGCCCTGCCTTAAGCCCTGCAGTCAGGCAAAACTTATATCACAGAAATTCAAAACTCTGATGACCAAAAATTGGTGAGGGATTGTGAGCCTTGGGGTGGAATGCACAAGGCAAGGGCTCCACCAATAGGGGAGTGACTGAGAAGCAATCCATTGATCTTATAACCCGCCAACACCCAGGCAGCGAGGGGCAGCTGTGAGGGGATGGGTTCCGGGGTCAGAACACTACTATATCTGTCTTGTTATTTCCAGTTACTCAACCTCTCTCAGTTTGTACCTCAGTTTCCTCATGTGCAAGACATAGGATGACACTGTCTTCTGCAGTACATTATTGAACTTTTAGGATTCCACACACGGAAAGCACCTGGTATCTAGTCAGCCCTTGGAATACGCTGTTGTCTTCTCTTCATCACAACCAAGAAGTGTTTTGGGATAACTTCCTGTAATAAAAATGGTCGTGAAACTGGCTGAAAGGCAACATAAACTGGGGAAATGAGTATTGCCAGGTACTTTCAGGGACGAGATCCAGAAATCTTCCCCAGGTCAGTCTAACACAGCCTATCTGACCGAGGACCACAGATCAACACTCTGCCCTGTTACTATAAAGAATGATGAAGAAGCATTTAATGCAGTTCCTGTCTCTAAGAGGTATCTGGTCTGGGTGTGAAAATCAATGCGCATAAACCATCAGCATGAACTATTCACCAACAACGTGAAGTAGGATAGAATTGAAGAATAACTTGTGTGGCATCATCAACATGCTCCTAAAGATTGCAGAGAAAGCGGAATCCTGTTCATCAGAGTGCAGTAGACAGACACAACAATATTGTGAAGTCTGTGGTGGCCTCCTATGGTGGAAATTCACAGAAATTGGCTGCAAAATTTTGCATGTGTATGCATGTCTTTTTGGTGGAAGGAGTCGTTTCAATTACCTTCTCAAAGTGATCCACTGCTTTCCAAAGTTTAATACTGTAATTCTAGTGGTTGGCACTATTGAATACTTGCCATATGCCCGCCTGTCCCACTTTACTTATATTGACTCAGATAATCCTCAAAACACCAGTGGAAGTAGGTACCATTATTATCTCCCTTCTACAGATGGAGGAGGAAATGGAAGCCCAGAGATATTAAACATCTCACCCATGGTTACCTAGTGTTTCAGACTGAACGCTTATGTCTCCTCAAAATGCATATGTTGAAACCTATCATGCGTTGTGATAGTATTTTGGAGGCAGAGCCTTCAGGAGGTGATTAAGTGTATTTAGATGAGGCAGCGAGGGTGGTGCCCTCCTGGCAGGATTATTGCCTTTATTAGAAGGCAAAGGCAGACTCCTCCCCTGTCACCTGCCCTGATCACTTTCAACGTGCATGCACAAGGGAAGGCTGTGGGAGGACAAGGTGAAAAGGCAGCCATGTGCAGAAAGGGAGCCTCATCCAACCCTGATTCTGCTGTCGTCTTGCCTCCAGGACTGGGAGAAATGAATGTTTGTTGTTTAAGCACCCAGTCCCCATGGCCAGCCTTAACTGACTGAGACGCCCAGCTAAGGAGTGACAGAACTGATTCATCCCCTGGCTCCAGGGCTCACGCTCTTCCTGACTCTTCTTTCCTGTGACTGTGTTCTGACACTTGCTTTATTTCTAGAACCACTTGAGTCATATGGCTCAGACTTGGAAGGGGAAGGTGGGAAGGACCAAGAATCACTCTCACTCCTTGAAAACCAACACTGTCTGAGTAAACAAGACCTGACTGGTGTACTCACATCCCTGATTTGGGATTCATTCATTCATTTGGGATTTATTTACGTACAGAGAAATTTATTCTTAAAATAAGAATACACGTAATACTTCTCCCAGCAAAAGTTTTCCCATGACGCAGAGCGCCCTGAGCCATGCCCACAAGGTCAGGTAAGCAAATATATTCACTGGACAAACAATTACTATGAAAGTGGTTCCACCAAAACTCCTCCATAGAATATGAGTCCTGACAAAGTTTCTCATTCCTAACACTTTCTCAGTTACTTTATTTTGAACATCAAGGAAGTGTTTGGGGGAAGACATTAGCCTAAAGTGACCTCAACCGGTAACAGTTGGTTGGGGAGAGGTGACCAGATGCTTATTGATGTCATCTGATCATATCAAGAGAAAAAAAGAGAGATAAAAATATTTAACACAGATTCAGTTGTTATTTCTGAAGATATGACTTCATCATTAAAAATATTGAAGGTATTTTAAGCAAGTTCTTTAAAGCTCACTTAAAAGAAAGGCATATGGTAAGTCATGACCTTGTGCAGATCATACATCTCCTCCTATAGGACGACGGAAAAAACCTCTTGAGGCGCAGAATGAAATTTTCAGTAACAGTATCTCACACGGATTCAAAGTGCCGTGCCTTGAACAATGTAGAAGGGAAGGTGATGTGTAATGAAGAATTGTGTTTGATGATTCAAAAGTGGCTTCAATGACAAAAGCACATAATAAAGGTGCAGTGGAAGAGTCTGAATACAAATATTTCATGACCTAAACTATTTTTTAAAAAGACTGAGGAAAATAATATGTCGAAACGTTGATACTATTTTATTTAATAGGCAATATATGCAAATAATTCGATCCATTAAGTATGGAAGGAAACATCTTACTATTCCATAAAAGCTCATGTATTCAAGTTGGTTTTTCTTTTGGAAAGGGAGACATCACCTCAAATTTGGGTTTGCCTTGTACTCGGACATATGCTCGATTGAGGCACCTACTGTTTTCAAGACTCCGTGGGTCACGGTGGGTGATACACGGAGCACGTGCTTCTGGCCCTTGGAGAGTGTATGTTCTCTGCGGGGGGATCGGACAGAAGCCAGAGAAGCAGCTTCCGTGGAACTCAGTGTAATTTGGCCGCAGGTAAGTGGTTCAGACGATGTGTTGACAGGAGGAGGCAGAACAAACTTTGAGGGATGCCTCCCGATGACCTTAATGAAACTCAAATCAGGTGTGTCACTCCCTGCTGAAAGACTGAAGATCAATGTCCTGAACATGGTTTCCAGGGCCACCGTGGTCCGGACACCTCCCTCCTCTACCCCATCCTAGCTTCACCTCTTTGTCTGCTGACCCCCTGCCCTGGTCACACCTTGGACGCCCTCACCCTCACCTCCAGCTTTAACCCCCCTCCAGCCACAGCCCCCACCCTGGACGGTGCTTTGCCTTCATGCCTGCTCTTCTCTGGACCTGTCTCTCTATCTTTGCCACTTGCTCCCTCTTCTCCCTTCCCCTAGCAAACTCCCCGCCATTCTCCACACTTCAGCTCAGTCCTCACGTCTCCTGGGAAGTCTTCCTGGACCCCCGTTTCAGTCAGGTTCCTTTGCTTCAGCTCTCACAAAACTTCGGTTGTTTCCTTTAAAGTATTTCTCTTCGTTTATGCTCATGGTATCATTAGTGCCATTGTTGGCTGACGTGTATCCTTCCCTTCATACCCTAAGCCTGTGGAGAACAGAGCCTTCATCCTTTTTGACTCATCGCAGTATCCCCGAGGCCTGGCCCAAAGTAGATACTCCATAAATAGTTGTAGAGTGAATCAATGATTAACTGAATGTGTATTCGCAACAACCTTTCAGCCTCAGGCTTGTTATTACCACCTTTATTATATAACAATAGCTAGGATCTAATGGCATTACTATAAGTCAAGCACTTTGGATGTATCATCTCATTTAGTCCTCATACAATGCTATGATGATGTAAGTTCTGTGGCTATCATTACCCTAGTTTCCCCTGTGAGGAGCCTGGGGCTCAGGAGGGCAGTGAAGTAATTTGGTCAAGAGTGTACACACAGCTGGTGTGGGGGGAGCTGCGGTTTCATCCGGGGTCTGTCTGACTCTGGAGTGTTACATCATGTCATATATCATATCATATCATATCATATCATATCATATCATACCATACCATATCATATCATATATTATAGTCTCATCTGTGATACTCTTTGGAGTCTACACGTGTGATCTGGTATGAGATCTATGACCTCTCAAATGCTCTCAACCATGCCTCTCATCTCCACCCTCTGATATTACTTTCCACTGGTGCCCCGCTGTTTGGTAGTGACGTCCTGGCTGGTCGAGTCATTCTTATTATTTATAAACATATCTAATATATTCTTTATATTATTCCCTCATCAAGGCTGGATTAAAAGCCCCACCCCAGGGCAGGAAATGCATCTTTAAACATTTTTTAAATTAAAGTATAACTGACATACAATATTCTATTAGTTCCAAGTGTACAACATAGTGATTTGACACTTACATACCTTATGATGTGATCCCTACGATGGTCTAGTAACCACCTGTCAACATACAAAGTCATTGCTGTATTACTGACTGCATTTCCTGTGCTGTACATTACATCCTTGTGACTTACTCATTTTATAACTGGAGGTTTGTGCCCTTTATTTCCCTTCATTTTCTTCACCCCTCTCCCCACAGAGCAGCAATGACATCTGGCAAGCACCGGACATACAGTGGGGACTCACCTATTACTCCTTTATTGGTTGATGACATCACAAGGATTTCCTTACAACTACTCAGAATGGAAACATAAACCAGGGCTAAATCTTATACACCTTTGATGTAATTGCTTCCTCCAGAAATTAATCAACACTTTGTCTCTAATGGATGATATTTTCAAAAGTTCATGCACTTCCTGTAAGCCATTAGCAAATATTCACGGGGGGCTAGTTGCTGGCCAGGTCCACCACCTCCTTCATCCAAATCCACCTGTCGGCTCTAGAAAGAGACACTGGGCCAGATGGACCGCACGCCTGCCCTCTGTCTTGGGTATCTGAGTGTCTTCATTAGCTCACTGAGACCGTCACGTGACTCTATAGAAAGCCCCTCCCTCATTAATGCCACTAAAAGCACTGAGTTACGACAACATATGAGCCTTTCAACCTCACTCTCAGATGCCTCCTCAAGACATAAGGGAAGCCCAGGAACAAAACATCTTCACAACTACAGAGGTTGTATGTGAGATCAAAATGGCGGCAGAACTTCTTAATTGTAAAACAACAGATTAAGGGAGGAAGACTCAAATAAGAATTGGTAAATACTCCGTAAAGAGCATGATTAGAGTTCTTGGGCAGAGAAGACCTACAGCTGTCTTGACGCCAACTTAAACAGGCAGAAGCTCTAACTGCAAGGATAAAATGAAATGATGGATGCATTATTTCTAGTGGGACTTGTGTTGCTATTTGGCCTCATTACTCGTGATAGTTCACTCATTATCTAAGGAGCGTCTTCAGAGGAGAGGAATTACAGTTTGTCTCCTTGAGAATGGAGAACAAAGGGTCTCGGCACTCTTCAGAAGCTCGCCTATCATTAGGAGGAGAAAGAATCTGTCCATTAGCAGGAAATTCCCCTAAAAACCTTGGATATCTCCCCAAATAATCCCTCAAGACCCTGCAAATGCCCACGAGGAGGTAGACACAGAAGCCACAGGCCTTGCTGCAGAGGTAAGAGAGGACATCTAGTGTGCGCAGGCCAGTGAGACGTGCCCTCCACCCTTGCTCTGTGGTGACCGGAGTGGGTGTGTGTGTACACGCACGTGTGCACTGTAACTATAAAATGCCCTCTAGTGTAAAGATCTTTGGTTAAGAACAATAGAAAACCAAAAATAACAATGGCCGAACAAGTTGCTTTCTCCTCCTTGCAGGCAGAAAATCCCTGACAATGACCATGTCTCTCTGTGGCTGCAGGTCTGAGCAGGGGAAGCAGTCAGCTCAGCGGTCTCCTTCTCGCCCTGGCTTACTGGGCAGGGACAGAGCACTTCTCTCCCTCAGGACTGTGACATCCAAGGCTAATAAACCCACCCATTTGATTCACTTTTAGAATTTAAATTGTTCTCCTTCCCTGCAACACATTTTCATTAGACCTTGGACCACCTGGAGACCCCACACGGTACTACAATTCTACCAAGGAGGGACGATGGTTGGAAATTTGGGGTAGCAAGGCAGGGGTTGGGAGAGATGTTTTGGAGCTGGTGGCCTATCCAGTGGCCCCCCAACCATCCCTTGACGTAGAGCTAGACGTGGTGCAGGACCAGGAGTGGGAACTCCTGAGAGTGTAACTAGCCTGGTGGAGAGCCAATCTTGTTCTTGTGCTCGTATCTCCTATGTAAACAGTTCCCATCCAAAGAGTGAGAGGCCGGAACTTCAGTCCTAGATGTCCTGGCTATAACTAGGATTTTTTTTCCTTTATGTATTTCAAATATTTAACCCCAGTGAAGCCACCAGATGAATGCTCCTGATTGACAACTTGCCTGCCTAAACCAGGTTTCTGAGTGCAGCAATCCGGCTTGGTCTTTCACCTCTCCGGGCCTTAGTTTCCTCTTTCGTGAGATGAAGGGATAGTTGCCTGAAAGGTGAAGGGCCCAGATGACAACTCTCTTCCAACGTGGAGGTTGTATGACTCTCCACTCACTGAGAGGGCGGGACCGCCCAGTGGCTTCTGAAGACAGACGGAGAGCGTTCAAATGTTGGCCCTGCCACGTCCCAGCTGTTGACATCTGGGAAAGAGACCGCTAACCCCAAATCACGGTTTCTAGCCTGTAAATGAGGAACGGCGACAGCACCCACTGGTGGGGCCTCCCAGGGGCTAAATGGTCGTCTTCAGAGCTCAGCACGGTGCTTAGCACGGTGCGTGTGCCGCGGGTGTCAGTCATCGCAGCCCTGATGACCCGGGTCTCCCTGAAATGCATCCACCCTGCGGAACATCACACCCACCCCCGGCACCACAGGACACGCACGCAGGCTGACTTGTCATCTTTGATAAATGTTGCTTTTATTAATTAACTCTGTGTGAGGGGAAAGCTGCAGCAAAGGGATGGAGGGAGTAGGAGTGAAGGGCGGCTGAGCTGTGGAAAATTCCTGAGTTGTTTCCCAAATAACCTGGCTTGGCAAAAAGAAAGGGGGTGGGGCGGGGAGGAGGGAATCCCTCCCCAAGCACATATCCTGTTAATTTTCAACCAAATTGTGTATTTCAATGGAAATTTAATCCATATGTTTCTAATTCTTTTGTACTTAACCTATCAAAGCATTGTTTGAAAATTATCATTTGATGTCCAATAAACAGCCTTTTTCTGTTGATTTTCCTTTGCAGCCACCTGGGTGAGAGTTGCCTGAAAGACAAATGGCCCCAGGTGAGACTCTCAACAGGGCAGCCAACCTCCCGACCCTCTCTTCCCAGCTAGAGGTGTTTGCACGGGGTGGCTGGCCTGGGGTGGTCATCTGTGGGCATAATGGCCGCCTCTGAATGTTGCCTGGCTTGAAAAGATGAGCTTACCTCCCACCAAAAAGAGAGCCACCTCTCTCTTTGGAATTTGAACAAAGTGAGACAGAATGGGGGTGCCAGTGAGCAATAGAGCCATGTAGTCATGTAAACCCAGAGCTAGGGCCATTCTGGGTGGGGTTAGTGGATTCCCCCAGAAGTAGACCCTTGAGTTTATTTGGGTTTCAGTCAACACTGGTCAGGGAATGAGAAAGAGAAAAGGAAGGAGCGCAAGCCAGCTGAGCATGTTTTCACGGAAGGCAACTGGAGTTTCCTCTTGCTGGGGAGCTCAGAGGGCCAGAGTAGAACACGTCTTGGCCAAGGGGTGAGGGAGCTGGGGGATTCACCCTCCGACTCCTCTCAGTTATTGGCTGAGGACTGCTCCCTGGGGTGTACGTGCCCTAGCACCTCTGGTCTGCCCTGTAACAAAGAGTCATAGGTGCTGGCAGTTAAAACGTGGGCTGCTGTACCCAGAAATGATAAGAGATGAGGGCCACCATGCAGGGCAGACAGCATCACATCGTGGGCTTACTCACAGGCCGAAGCTATGACAGTTGGGGAGAGAGACAGAGAGAGCGGAATAGGTTTGCAGCAGCAACAGCACGGGGGGCAGGATGCGGGAGAGATTGTGTGGAGGGGAGAGGGGGAAAGCAGGCCAAGGCATCACAATGGGCTCTCCGTGCCAAATTCTTTAGGCTGTGTATGTCCAGAGGCAGTGGTCAGACGCTAAGGCTATGTAATGCGCCATGAGACTGAGCTCTAGAGAGATCCCGCGGGTGGACTGTGGTGGATGGCTCCTGAGTACATTGTGGGAGGGGCAGCTCGGCTGAAGCCAGAAGGCCGGTCAGACCTAGCGCACCGCGCCCGGGGAGATAGGATGAGGGCTGACTTAGCTCCTGGCTCAGAGAGATATTTGGAAGGTAGATTTTCAGGACGCTCAGCTTTGGGGAGTGGAAAGAGGAAAGAGATACTACTAATGGAGAAAGCTCACCGGATGACTCATGGGGTACAATTCAGCAGCAACTGCAAGGTTTTTCCTGGCCTCCCCTGTGGAAATGGACGATCTAGTTCAGAGATTTTCAACCCTTTTCGTCTCATGGCACACCTCAACTAGTTGCTAAAATTCCACAGCACACCAAAAAATATATATATTGCCGATCTGACAAAAAAATAGATATATTTTTGATTCGCTCATCTCGGACAGCTATTGTATTGGCTGTTGTCATTGTTTTAATTTGACAGTCTAAGGGAAAAGAGGTCAGCACCCTGACTAAATAGTCAGGCATTGCGTGTTTTAAAAATCCTCGCAGCACCTCCACGTGCCACGGCACACCGCTTGTGAGCTGCCGGTCGCGCCCATCCTTGCATCCGGAAACGCAGTCGTCGTCGTCCCTGGGGCCCCACTTTCGTTCTTGGAGCCCAGCCAGAGGCACGGTGTGTCGGGAACGGTCTCGGGGAGAGGAGGCAGTGAGGCGGGATCCAGGCACGCTGGCTGTGGAAAGCTCATCCTTTCCGTGCCCTGCTTTCCAAGCTGCTTACCTTTCTGCTCCAGACCTTCCAGACACGGATGCCAATCCGATACCTCAGCTTCATTTCCCACCCCTGCCCTATGCATAGCGTGGACAGCACTCCAGACTGGACTCCTTGCTTTTCCACTTCACGCTTTTCTCCGGGCCATTGCAACCGTCCAGGAACACTTCCATACCCTCCAGGTTCCAACCCCACCCCCCTCTTCCACGAAGTCAGGCCAATAGCCTCCAGGAGAGGGAGGGCCTTCAGGAAACGCAGTCTTGGCTCTTCTTCGGAGTAGCCTGGGACGTATGGTGAAATAGGAAAATCTCTCTCCTCCTCTAGAGGCCCAGGAACCAAGGAGCAAGAAGCTGGAGACACAGGACGTGGCACATGCTGGAAAGCGTCTCTTCGTAGTAGGAGAGAGAACCTGACTGCCGTGTTGCCTGGCCCTGCCTGTGTAAGAGGGAAACCGAGGAAGGACCTGATACAGGAGGCACTCACCCAGACTCACATCGTTGCTGAGGTTTCACATAACAGCACATGTGGGGAGGAGGTACTCCCCATAATAAACTCAAGGTGCTATAGGCAACCAGAAAACAAACGTCTCTTGTGGTGAGGGACAGCTGGAGGAGGTTAAGTCTGACCCGAGGACTTCAGGGGACCAGTGGCCACCACTTGTCCACGCCTCATTGTGAAGCAACGCATGACAGGCACATGGCTGGGGGCTCTGAGGCCCCTTTCGGGGCTGGAGTAGAGCCCAAGAGGGTGGTTTCTTGTATGTTCCAGCCTCACTGTGGAAAATAGGCACGGACAGCTTGTATTGACTGGGATCTTTCTTTGGCAGATCCCACAGGTGACCTTCCTTCCCCAGCACAGGACACTCAGAGTAGGAGGAAGAAGAATACGGAAGAGAAGGTCACAGAGTCCAGAGTCCTAGTCTTGCCTTCCATCACCTAGGTCTATGGCTTAAGGCAAGTCTCAGTTTCCGCCTGTGTAAAATAGGCACGCCAAATCACTCACCTGATTTACCAGGACAGAAATAAGTCACAGCTGTAAATGTGGTGGAAAAAAACATCATACCAAGAGATATGACTACCTCCATTATCCAAATCTCTGTGTGATTGCAGCTAACCTCTCCCCACAGTTCTCTTGCAAAAAAACATATACGTGCATGCACGTGCGCACACATATGTAATATACATACATGAACACACATGCACACCACATCATGAAGGCTTTTGCATAACCACTGATGTGCTTGGGTTTCGACTGAAAAGTATCCAGCCCTCCAAATATCCCCCTGGGGGCCCAATCTGTTGAGGAGTAAGGCTGAAAGTTTTATCACTCTTCCTGTAGCAACCTAAATTTCTTTGGGCCTCTCCCAAGTCAAGTAAAAGTCAGAGGAGAATGCTGGCTCAGCATTTCAGTTTCCGCGAGGACATGTGCCAACACGATATGGATCACGGACGCGGGGGAGTTCTCAAACCAATAATGCAAATGAAAATAAAATAAGTTCGGGCAAGCAGCCTGCTCCGTTAATACCTGCGTGCAGCGTTATGAACTATCTTTCCCTGAAAATGATTGCCCTTAGAGGCACTTGTTGGAAAACCCAACATTGTTTTCTTAAGGTGGAGGTTTTGATCTTTGAGGCCGAAATCTACCAGACGCCAACATTCTCAGGGGGGCTGCTTCCAGTCTCCACTGGAATGCTCATCACTGTCCTCCTTGCTCTTACCTCGCTCTCCCCTCCGCTTCCCCACCAGCTCTACTCTGCTTCCCCGGCATAGACTGAAACGTCTGGGCAGAAACAGTTGTTCTCTGTCAGTGGTTTCTAAACATGCTGCCACTCTTTCCAAACTGTAAAATCTCATCTCGTTCCCAACTTCGGTCCACCTTTCCGGATGCCGCAGCTATAAAGCAGGTTTTGCAAAGGGAAGTGGGCAAAGACAAGTAATTAGGTCATAAATGCATTTAGTTTAAAAGTAAACCTGAAAGATGAGGGGATGCCATGAGCAGTTGTAAGTTCCAGTTCTCTGGACTGGCTCATTCCTTGCTCAGATGGAGGTCACAAGCTGATTACTGTCCCCACTAAGTAGGGTGGGGCTGCAGGTGTACATCCATGGACCCAGACACCCTGGGCAAGGTGTGAGTTTGGGAGGTGCTGGGAGATATGGGCTGGGCAGTCCTGGTCACGTGGCTGAGTGGCGAGGCAGGAGACGCCAGATGGAAATCCAGGTGGATTGTTCTGAGCTACCCGCTAGGTAGGGTCCAGGCAAGAGAGAGAGAGAGTGGGCTACTCTACACGTCCCCAGGAGTGACAGGGCAGAAACAAAGACTCCAGAGGAGATGGAGGAGCTGAGGAGCCATTTCTACTCTGCCCCCGGGGAGCAGCTGGCTGAGTTTTACAAGGGGGCCTCCATAGGGACGTGAGAGCAGATGACGACCTTTGCCACGGCTGGAATGAAATTCTTTCTGTTGGTTTTACATGACAGCCAAGGGCAGCATCAGGAAGAACCACGGTCGGGAGGGAGAAACTCTCCAAGCTGTTCAGCAGACGGGAAGAAGACCTAAGGTAAGGCAGCGCTAACTGGCCTGTCCCATCCCGTGAGTGTAGCATCGGGGGAGCCGGTGCATCCTCACAGTGTATGGGTGTCACGTGCCCATATCCTGCTGGGGCAGAAGATCGTGCCAAGCCTGTCAGAAGTTCCTGAAATCAACCAGAGATAGGGTGGCCCATGCTCACAGTTCTGGTACAGAGTTTGGGGTACCTACCTTACTGGAATTACCCTACCCGCATCCCTTACTAACTACATCCGCTTGGCCAAG
Organism: Phyllostomus hastatus; assembly: GCF_019186645.2. Classification (NCBI taxonomy): domain Eukaryota; kingdom Metazoa; phylum Chordata; class Mammalia; order Chiroptera; family Phyllostomidae; genus Phyllostomus; species Phyllostomus hastatus. Next base: position 22,785,589 of record NW_025334004.1, on the reverse strand, counting down.
TTCCTTCCTCCACAACTTTATGATTGGGCTGATAATAGCACCTTGTTCATACCATTCTTTGAGGACCAAATAACATAAATGAAATGCTTAGGACAACATTTGACACCCAGTAATGGTTCAGTAAGTATCAGTTATTACCGCTTGCTCTGGAGCAGTATAAAAATTGCACAGGTTTATTCCCGAGAGAAAATCAACATGGAGAATGATTAGGGGTTCTGTCTTCCGATGCGTCCACCAGCAGCACGCATTGTTCATCCGCTGCTCCTTCCTTTCCCCTCCACACCGTTGTTCTCATGCTATTTGTTCTCATAGCATGCTATGCTTTTTCTTGGTTGTGTGAAAAAAAAAAAGCCTATCAGCTTTTCCTGAGACTTAACTCTTCCAAAAAGTTCAACTGGAAGATCATGTGTGACCTGTGGATATATTAAATGTAACTGATGAGATGTTTCCCCACTCAATATCCACCATTTAATATAGTTCAATATGTGTCCAGCACTGTCCAGGTATTGCCTCATTTGTCCTTTAAAAACTTTGCAGGATAAGAATTATTATTCCTTATTTCTGACGGAGAGAGGATAGAAGAGAAGTGAGAAGAAGGGAGGGTTGGGAAGGGAAGGGAGGAGGAGAGGGAAAGAAGAGCGAAGGGGAGGAGAGGAGGGGAAGAGGGAAGAAAAGAGGATAGAGAAAGGGGGGGAGGGGGAAGGAGAGGAGGAGAAGGGAGAAGGAGGGAAGAGAAGTGAAAAGAAAAGACCTGAGTTGGCTTGTTTAGTTAACCTCCATAAATCCCAAGTCACTGAGAGGGCCCATGTGATAGCAATTCTGGTGAACTTAGTAAAAAAGAGCTGACAGTCCCCTGCAAAAAACAAAAAAAACCCCATAAAGAGCAATAAGACCTCCTCTTCCCTCTTGGCACCTTCTTGGTAAGCTCCATCTGACTATCCTTAAAGACAGAGATTTACCCTCCTTCCTGCTCTCCTGGGCCTCGTCCCTGCTTCCTGTGATGATGGGGATGAGATTGTTTTGTAACCTCATCTGGCAGGACCCTGAGCTCCATTTCCAGAGCATCCCCAGTATGTGGACAACACCGCATGTGAGAGTTGTATGCAATTAAATTGAATGAAGGTAATGTTCTTCTCTACCTTGTGGGTGTCCAAACCAAACAAAACACTACTAAGTCTCAAGACTTCTTTGAAATCCTAAAAGAAGTGGTGGCCGAATCCTCTGTGAGCCAAGGCTCTATAATCCAGGTTGTAATAAGTTACATGAAAGCAAAGATGCCCACCACCATTCAGCATGGTTCTGGGGGTGCTAACGAATGCCAACAGGCAAGGAAAAGAGATGATGATTATGGATTGCAAAAGAAGAGACAAACTGTAATTTGCAGATGTTAGGACTGGCCACATTAAAAAAAATCCGCAACTTTTAGTACTAATAAGAGAGGGTGTCAGAATTGGACAGAAACATCAATCTCCTAAAATAAATAGCATTTCTATTTATCAACAATAACAAACAAGAAATATAATAGAAAGAATAAAAAAGAGGAGGAGAGGATAAGGGGAGGAAGGAGAATAGGCAGATGTATATGGGAGGAAACAAAATGTGTTTCTAATTAAACAACTCATTGTCTTTGGAATTGCATGGAAGGATATGGAAATTTTTGACCAAAGAAAGCACAGGGCCCCTTGGCCATATGTAATCCTAAAATGAGGAAGGCTTTCCTACCCATAGAGAACTGGACAGAAGGTCCTCAGGCTGCGCTGGCACAGAGAGAGAGAGTGGTAGAGGTGCAGTAAGCAGGGGTGGAAGTAGATGGTATCTCTGATTCCCTCCAACCCTGCAGCCAGTTGAGGATAAACACCCCGTTCTACTCCGGGGGAAGAATAGACACACGTCATGGCCTTGTTTGGGGGCAGTGGTAGGCAACCTGTGAGATGGCTCCCAACAATGCTAGCCTGCTGGTATCCATGCTCCTGAATAATCCCTGCCCCCTGAGAGTAGGCTGGGTTTACTGGCTTGTCCCTAACAAATGAAGGACAGCAGAAGTGATGAGATATCAGTTCCAACATTAAGACTATGGCTTCCATCGTGGGTGCCCTCTCTCGCTTTCACACTGGCCAGCTCTGCGGAAAGCCAGCTGCCAGGTTGTGCAGCGCCCTATGGAGAGGTCTGCATGGTCAAAGACTGGGAGAGGCTTCTATGGAGTTGAGAAGTACAACAGCCAATAAAAAGCTGAATCTGGTCAAAAACCACACAAATGTGCTTAGAAGCAGCCCCTTCCCAGTACGGGCTTTGGGTGAGAATGTCCTGGCTGGCAGCTTGATTCCGGCTTGATGAGATGCCACAATTCAGAGGTACCTAGCTAAGCAGCATCCAGGTTCTGAACCCGCAGAAACTGTGAGATAATGCTGTTTCAAGTTGCTGAGGGGTTTTTTGGTAATTTGCTACACAGCATTAGATAACTAATACAGGGTTCTTTTTATGTATCGCTCACACTCTAAATTTGTGCTTGTAGTCTGTGGCCTATATATATATATATTATTTACAAGGATTTCTAAAGTTTAAAATTCTTAGAGACCCTTCTATGACAGTCACAATTTCTTCGGATTCTAGACCTCACCCTGCTCTCGTATCTAAATTGGTTGGAAATAGGAGAAGGATGCTATAGGCTTGCAGGGGTGTCCAACCCTTGGGTATCTCTGGGTCACGATGGAAGAAGAGTTGTCTTGGGCCATACATTAAATGTACAAACACTAATGAAAACTGATAAGCAAAAAACAGGTGTTAAGTAAATTTATGGTTGTGTGTTGAGCCACATTCAAAGCCATTCTGGGCCGCAGGTGGCCTGCGGGCCGTAGGTTGGACCCCCTGCATAGAGTTTGGCTTCACCTTGGGCATACACACCTGTCTTGGTTCGACCTCCATTCAGAAGACAGTAGCTGGCCAGCTGGCATGTTCCCACTTACACGTACTCTGGCCACACAGATGCAACTCTTAAAAGCACCAGCTAGTATCACCAGCTGACATTAACCCCAGCCCCAGGGAAGAACTGGGAAGACAGTCGTGGCCATGCTTTGGCCCCAGTTTTAGAGTTCCCCATCACTCCGCCAAGTGGCACTGAGGTTCCCCTGACAGCCTGGCGCTGGTGCAAACATGTGGCCATGCTGAATATTTCAGTCCCCCAATACTCTCCCAGGCTGGACCACATCATGCTGTGTTCTGTAACACTCTTTCCCCTATGTCTTCACATTTGTATAATGCTTGTTCTTTATCTTTCCCCTTAGATACTACTGCCTTTGTGATGTGCTTGCTTCCTGAGCACGGTGCTCATCCTACATTCCCCAGTGATGCCTCGTACCGCCTCTGCGGCAACACTTCTCACACCATGTGAGATTACCTGGTTATGGATCTTTTCCCCTCCCTAGATTGAAGCTGCAAGACAAGCTATCTGTCTTGTCTCTTTCGATCACTGTGGTTTCCTAAATACTGTCTCTAACACCTAATCATCGAGTAACATATATTTGTTAAATAAACAAATGCTTTGGATTCTTCGGGCCAAAAATTTCCGTCCTAAAACTTACCCAAGCATCTAACCATCGAAATCTTCAAGAACAACAACCTGGATAAAGAATGCAGCAATGAAAGGAAGTTGGAATGCAAAATAAGCTACATATTCCAAGGAAAGTGGAAGAACGGGACAATGCCCAGATGCTACAAACCATCAGATTCACTTTTGCTGCAATTCGCTGGTAAGTCAGGTGAGAGTGCCGTGTTGGCCTAAATTAACTGGGTCTTTGTTTTGCTTCGGTCCATAAACTCTTTTATCTCCTTCGAGTTGGGTAGTTGGCAAAGCTTGTCACTTCCACCAGAGAACGTGGATAGGTTCACGGCACTGACCTTCCTCTTATCCAGTTTCATCCCTTTTAATTTCATTTCATTCCTTCTAGCTTCAGTGGGTTCCCTTGGGGAAGGGCTTCAGAACTGTTGAAGAGAAGCTTTCTGTCTCGACCAATCTTGCTACCGAACCTCAGTGAGCTTCAGTGTTTGCAATTCACTTTGCACATTATTCTGGCTTTGAGAATATTGATGTCAAACTTTCAAAAAGTGATGGAAAGGAAGACTTTAAAATAGTTCCAGAAGACTTCTTGCTGTCTTAAATCTTCTTGTCTTTTGCAATTTATCTTAAACCACCTGACTGTGTAAAATAGCAACCAGGAAGGTTGATATTCCCAGTCTGTATCTAAAGAAAGAAATCATTTTGAGCAAAAATGAGTTCAAAATTTTAATTTAAAAATGACTGGTTGATCCAATCAACTTGAGTAATAACAGGGTGGGTACCTGCTCTATCAATTCGTTTTTACTCTATAACAAACCACCCTGAAACTTAGTGTCTTAAAGTAACATTTTATTTAGCTCACAATTGCATGCGTTGGCTGGGTGGTCTGGTCTGAGTGGGTGCAGTTGGTCACTGCGGCCGGTCCCTTCCATGCATTATGTGTGTATGGTTAGCGGATAGGTCAGCTGGTGGCTGGATGCTCTAGAGTGGTCTCTCCTACAAGTCTGGCCATTGACAGGCTGTCTGCTGCATCACCTTGATTTTCCACGAGGCCTCCCCTTCCCCGGCAACCTAGTTCAGGCTCATTTGTATACCAGTCTCAGGGCTCCGAGCCCAGCAAAAGCGAGAACCATCCAGCAGGCAAGAAATTTTCAAGTCTCTGCCTGTTTCACGTTTGCTAATGCCCCAAGTCTAACCAAGGTTCAAAGAACAGAGAAACAGACTGCCTCTTGACGGGATATCACAAGGGAGTGGACATCGAGAGGGGAAGAATTTGTGGCCATTTTGACAATGATCATGTCATTTTATACAACCTACCTTGTTCGTTGCTCATGGCAGTCTGAGGAAGGAGCATTCATTTTCACTTTACAGGCGAAGCCACTGAGGTGCGGAGAAGTGAAGTAACACACTCAGGGTCGTGGCACTGACAAGTGGCAGAGCTGGGGTTTGAACTCAGTCTCGCCTCCTTCCAGAGCCTGCATTTCTAATCATCCTGCCTTGGGCTGCACCCGAGTACTGGCCGGTTGCTACCAGGTTGCTCATCTGAACACAAGGCTGGTTTTTTCCATGTGTATAGGCGGCAGCCTCAGTCTGTGTTTATCAAATATTTTCGGAATATTTCGCAAAGATTATTTTCATTACCAGTTCAATAAAACCTCAAGCCCCAGATGTGGTTAGTCAGGCTCTCTTCTCCCGAACTTTTAAGCCCTGAGGCGCTTTATGGTAATGTAACCTCAACTCCTCCAACTCCTTAGTGACATTCCTTCCCGCTTATGAAGAGAAAGTATCTTCTTTTTTGAAGCCATGAAATCCTGTGGCAGGTCCCACCCTTGGAAGAGACGAGGCTCAGAAAATGAGCCCAACTCTCCTTTCAAGACCAACGGGGAGCTGGGGGCCACATCGAAGGAGGAGGTTGCCGCTTTGCATAGATGCGAAACGTTCGTGAGAGCCCTTCAAGTTTCAGGCGGATTACGAACCACACAAAAATGAAACCAGAGAGGGCTACGGCGACGACGGAGGCCCCCCCCCCCTCCCCCGAGTTGGTCCCAGGCCCATCCCCGCGGTGGTGGGCTTCCTCCATTTCTGATTTCTGCTCCTCCCCCTCCTCCGTCCTCTTGTTGCCCTCCCTTCCTCGCCGCACCCCCTTAGCAGCTCTGACGCCCCCACCCTTTCTGCAGTAGAGCATTCTTGTTCCTCATGTCCTCCATGTCCATTTCTTACTATCCAAACATCCTCTCCTCCTCATATCTTTTTTTTTCTGGCTGAGAAATGCCATGTTGCAATAGAAATGGGCCTCGAAGATGCCTTTAGCTGCAATTGGAAAAGATGAAGGACCCACGAGGTGAATTAAATATACTTGATGAATCTGGTAACCGTTTAATTTGAGGGAGCTACAAAACATTGTTTTTCTACTTAGATATATTCTAATTCTGCTCTGAAGTTTCCCATTGAGCAGGCATGAATTTATCTTCATCTGACAATTTTATGACCCAAATCAGCCAGCTCTGCCCATTTATCTGATTTAAAATGCAGCCCAAGTGTAGAACGGCTTTAACAGAAGTCCCGGCATGGCTTACAGCATTGGCCATCAACATTGATTTTTCAGAATAGCCGAATTTCCCAGCGTGGCCATCACAGCCTCCTGGTTTAGCTTCCCTCTTGAATGACCATTATTCAGCAATTGCAAATGATTCCGTAATGAAAACAAGTGCTTGGGGTTTTTTTTTCTTTTTAAAGATTTATTAAAGCTCCTCAGAGGCTGTTTTCATAAAACCCAGCCCTTGGAGTAGTTGACCTTAAAAATGTGTTTATCTAAGCTGTATTTCCCCAAACGTCGACCAACATGATAAATAATTTATTTAATGTTTCCTTAAATATTATTTTGTTTGGTTTAAACCCAAAGTAGAAACTTCTTCTCCCCAAAAGAACACTGTCTCATTTTTGTATACAATGGAAACATTTGGGGACAAATAAAAGAAATATAATCTTTTCTACTAATTTCGGCTTTTGCTATGTGAATGCTGTTTAATCCAGGAGCTGCAGGAGAAATGCTGTGAGGTTTGGGTGTTAAATGAGAAGCTGGGACTTTGTTGATTGTTATATGCTTATTTCAAGCATTTTCTTATACTGGTAGGAAAATAAATACCCCACAAGTGGGGCACAAAGGGATGATCAATAGAAAAACATCTACCACCCAAGCCATAAGCAACACAAGGGCTGTATTCATGCTGACAAAAGTTTTTTGTGTGTGTCCAGAGGTTTTGGTAAACCCAGAGTTCGGCCCTATTGGAACCAGCCTTGAGGAGAACTTGCTCAATGTTCTCATTTCATCTGCAGAATTGCCCCTGAATCCATAGGACTAGTCGTAATAGCAGAATCCCTACCCCCTGGACCACAGAGGCAGGCCGCAACAAAAGCTAGACAATGAGACAAATCTCAGACAATTTCCACTCTCTGAGATCTGATTGGTCATGTCACACCTGGGCCCAACCTGGGCCTGTTATAATACCTGAGCATTTTTAAAATAAGCAACAGGAGGAGGAGGGGTCTCCCTCTTTCAGTCACAGAGTTAGAAGCCTAGCAGGTCACTCAGGGAAAAGCCCAATGACAGAAGAGGAAGAGGAGGCCAGTGCAGACAGAACTGAGCCACGGAGATGGTGATTTCTGACATCACTATGTAAGCTCCTGAATCCAGCCAGGCCTGACCATAAAGCCCCGCTGTTGCTTACGCTGGCTGGAATTAGGGTTGGCATGTCACCCCTAACAACCCAGAGAGTCCTGCCTAATCCAGTGAATCAAGGATGAGACACAAGCAGCCCTCAGGGGATGTTTGTTTGTTTGTTTGTTTGCTTCTCCCTTGCTTTCTCTTGGTGACTTAGATGCATGTCTATCTTAAATCCTAGTTTCGGAGCTGCGGATAATTGTTTACCCTCTTTGTGTGTATGTGTGTGTGTTTGTGTGAAAAGTTCTCTACAGGAACAGGAGGGCAGGACACCTAGTTGGATTCTCTCAGGAAGGCGTGACGACTACATCCCGTAGTGAACAACTCCCTAAAAGCGTTCTTGCTGATTTCAGAACATATCTTCAGATTAACGTTAAACATGGAAGTGTGTTCAGTGTCCTGGGAATTAAATACAATGATGATACTAGTTTGCAAAGGTTCATTTTGGGTCCAGCTAGAGACCTACTTGACACCTTAACACTGTTCCCCTTTGAGTGATTGCTGAGTGCCATGCACAGTGTTGGGGGCTTTACACCGACCATCTCATTAAAGCCTGCGGCCGAATCCCGTGTAGCAGATACCACTTCTATCCCACTTCATGGATGAGGAAGAGACACTCAGAACAGCTCAGAAATTTGCTCAAGGTCACATAATTAATAGGTTGCAAAGGCTGGATGAAATTCTGGGTCTATGGTGTTCTATCTCCCCTGCCCCCAAACCTTGGCTGCTGTGCTAAGAAAGTCAAAAGCAGAGGGGCAGCCACAGGAGACACCAGCCCTACCCCCCAAGATTCAGGAGGGGCTATTGATAAGAGTAAGCAAAAACGCTGGGCCTGGACTTAGACTGTTCCAGACCGACATCATGGTTCTGATACTTTTTTCCTATGTACTCTTCGAGTTATCTTTTCATCCCTCTAAGCCTCAGCTTCCCCTGCTGCAGAACAGGCTAATACTACTGTAGGAGATGATCTCTGAACACAGCTTCCCACCTGTGTAGGCAGTTGCCATTCCCTGGATCAAGAGGAGAAGTCTATTTCTCTCACTTGGAATACGGGATGGACTTAGCGTTTGTTTGGACCAATAGAATCAGGAGAAAGTGGCATCCTGGGACTTCCAAGCCCATACCTGAAGCTTTTGTTTCTTATCCCTAGGAGCCCAAACTCCATGCCATAAGAAGTCTGGGTGAGAGTGGAGAATGATTAGGGAACATGGGGGATGAGTGGTCATCTTGAATGTTCAAGTCCCAACCAAGTTCCCAGCAAAATGCAGCCTCATGAAAAACTCTAAGCAAAGCCAGCAGAAGAATCAGCCCAGCTGAACCACAGAAGTGTGAGAAATAACATATATCATCATTGTAAGCCATTACATTTGGGGGTGTTTGTTATGCAGCAATGGATGACTAACATACTTATCTCCATGGGTTGTTTCGAAGGTTAATAACCTAATGTGTTTAAAAGTGCAAACACCTAGAACAGTGCTTAGCATTCATGCATTCAGAATGTGTTTACTGAGCAAGTGCTTGGTGCCCGGCACTGTTTGAGGCAGTTGGGATGCTGAGGAGACAAAGTCCCTGCCCTCTTGGAGTTTATACTGGGAGTAGAGGAATAATACATATGCAAAAATAAATGCTCTAATGCCAAGTACTGATTACTGCTGTGAAGAGTTGCTGCCTAGCAACCCTGCATTGTTTGTGTGCTCTGCTGACCGCCTTGGTTCCTGGGCCCTCCGTTCACTGGAGGACAGTGAAGTAGGGGGGAAGGGAGAGCCTGAGAGACAGCGGCCTGTTTTAGATGGTGTGGACCCCGCTGGGTGGGAGATCTGGGCAGACATCTGAGTGATAGGAAGCGGGGAGCCCTCCCCAGTGAGCCCATGGCTCCTAGAGCTTGCACGCATCCCCACAGTGCACTTCAACTATTTGTCTTCAGCTTGCCTTTCCTCGTTGACCAAGAGCTCTCATGGGCAGATGGAGGACATTTCTCAATGGAACCTTCTGTGGTTTGGGCAGCGGTTGACACTCAGTAGGTACTCAGGGAACCTTCACTGACTGACTGTATGAATGGATGGCGTGGCCTCCCACTACTTACCCTGCGGCTAAAGTCACTGAACTAAGGACAGCAGCTACCCTCTGCAGGAGACATGCAGAACGGCCCGGCTCAGTGCTTCGCAAATAAGTTTGTTGATGACTCACCTATTATGTGACCCCACCCCCCACCCCCCGGCCAGCCTGAGGAAGCCCTGCCTTACTGGGGCTGGGTCTCTGGGAAACAGTCACCTTCCTCTCGCACACATCTGGGCTGAAACCTTCATAACCGTCACTAGAAGGGAAATACCTACCTACACACACCTACACCTCCAGGAGCTGAGCCCCCACAGAGCCCACTGAGGTGCCAGGGAGGATGTCTAGGGATGGGGGGCCTGGGCTCCGACTCCTCCTTCACCCAGAAGCCAAAGCGCAAGTTCCAGAGAAAGCTCAGTGGGAAGGAAGCTCGATGGAGGGGAGCTTTCTCGCTGGCCAAGAACCCCAGATCCCTGCGCCCTGCTCCCTGCATCACTGAAAACAGCCTCCCAGCCTGAAAACAACACGTCCTGTGTCCAAGGCAGCACCTTGGATGGGCACAGCCACCGGCCAGCAGGGTGTGTGTCCCCTTCTACCCTTCCCTCCAAATCCTCTCTGTTCTTCTAGGGGCCAGACGTGTCCTCTGAGCACCTTCCACCAAGGGGCCTTGCGCTTTGCTGCTCTGGGAGAGAAAGCTCATCACGGGCCTTCCCTGATGGAGCCCTCTCTCTCTCTCCCCCTCCTCCCCGCCTCTCCTCCAGCTGCTCCTGGTTCAAGCTGCTGCCTGCCCCGGCTAATAATGCCTTGTCACGCAGCGACAGAATTACGGTCTCACACTGGTTTCACATGTCACAAATAATCGCGCTCCTTGCGCATCATATTGAAGTTGTCAGGACTCTCTTACGCCTGTAATTTGTGTGAGTTGATCATACTTTGGTAAATCAGCAGGTCACGACCCGTGCCCTTTAGCCCCAGTGGCTGGCTGAGAACGACCTACAAATCTCGTGACAGGGACAACAGAGAGGGTATGAACTGTGCAATTGCTCTTGTCTATCAGCTGCCACAGGAAAGCGCCCTTTCTTTTCGCCCTCGCTTTGCACGGGCTAACGTGGCACCTCAGGTCATCCTGTCTTAATTTCTTCACATCTGTTTCCTCCCACCCTCTACATTTTTTAAAGCACTTTTGGATCTTTCTAACGTTTTTTTTTTCTTTGCCACAAGACATTTTGGTGCCAAACCCAAGTGTCTTTCTTCCATGTGTTTTAAATAAAAACCTCCAGTGCCTGTGATCAAGCCAGGAGACCTCACCCTGTGTCCAGACGCACTGAATCGTGTTTCCCTCTCGCGCTAGCAATGGTTAAATCCCCCTGGCAGCTTTATGAGCTCCTTCGCTAACACTTTATTGGGTAACACGTCCACAAATAGTGTTCCTGAGCCTTTGTTTTCATTAAGGTACAACATGTATCGTCAAGTTCATTTAATTCACTGCTTCAGATTTTATACACAGCATTGCTGACCGAGACCTTCAGTAACTAATACTGGAAAGAGAGTAATGAAGTTCAAGCAGCTTTTATTAACTGAGATCTTCAATAACTGGCTTCTAAAAAAAAAAGTCCGTGAAAAAGAAGCAAGATGACCAAGTTCGGGCCAGACTGAAGCTCGGCAGACACAATGGAGTGACATTAAGAACAATGTGGTTTTGCATGAGCCTCTCTCCAGGGGAGCTATTGCGTGTGAGGTGGCCAGAGAGCGGTTAGCCCTCAGCTTGATTTAAGAGAGAGACCGTGGTGTGAATGTGGACTTGGAGGTCCAATCTGGTGGCTTCCCTTTCTTTGGTAAGCTACCCCACCACTGCCAAGAAGTGACAACGGGCTGGAAACTACGGAGGCAGAAGGCGACATTGGCTTCCCACCCTTAGATGCCAGGGAGTACAGACCACGCCATCCGCTGGTGCAACCAACCGCAGGTGTAAGGGCGGCAGGAGAAATGGAAACCAAATGAGCAAAACCAGCAGTTCGCACAGTGCAAGACAAGTGTGTTTAATTTCTGAAGCATCCACTGAGGGCACGTGGACTGAGGATAATTAGCAGCACACGCAAACAAACAAGAGTGGCTGTGGAGGACACAGCATTGACTTGTTCCACTGTGTTGGTCCCTTTACCGCTCAGCTCAGTTGTTTGGTTCAAACACCGGTAATGATTCCTAGCACTGGAAGGCATTTCACTGTTGATTTGATTTACCAGAGAGTGGGCCAGGAATGGGGTGGGGCAAGAAAACGGAGTGTTTGGGGCACACCTATAAAACCTCAAAGACTATGTACAAGGCAAGTTCAATGTGAATGCAAATGGTCATAGGTTCTAGATTTACCTTTTAACTCTCTTTCCTAAAAGAGTTGAGTGGAAAAGGTAGTCAGACAGGAATTCAAATCCCAGCACTACCTCCAACCAGCCTGGTGACCTTGGCCAATTATCTCGACTCTCTGGGTCTGAGTTTCCTCATCTGCACAGTGTTAGTCCCATGGTAGGTGCTGAGCATATCTTAATTTTGTCTCAGTCCCGATTCTCACCTGTGAGCAAAGTAGCCTGATGGCTAACACAAGCAGAAGAGGAATTTATGAGGAAGATCTTGGGTGGCTCACGGAGTCTACAGGACAACTGGAGAGCTGGAACCAAGAGTGGCTGAAGAACAAAGAAAATGGCTGAGGTCATGCCTTGGGCATTATCTGGGTATAATGTTACCCTGGGACCCCACTACTGCTGGCCATTCGATGCCACCACTCTGCTCCTCTGCTCCAGGCTTCTCTAGGGACCTCTGCTTTGCTCCTCCCTGATGCAGATTCCCAGGCAGCACCTCTGAATGACCAACCCCAGGTCACCCAGCCATGACTGAGCTGCCGGAGGACGGGAAGAGATCGTATCTTTAGAACCTTGAAAGACACTCACCATGACTCAGTGAATTCTTAGTCAAGTACTCTCTCTATTCTCATTCTCTGCATGGAGCTGGGGGAGAGAGGAACTCCAGTTGTAGCTTTTACTGCAAGCCACTTTAACACAGTACGCGTGCTGGTTTCCTTGTCAACAGAGGAAGGGGGAAAATCTAAGGCAAGTGGTGTGACGGGCTCGTCCAAAACCACTTAGAGTACAAGCGACGGTGTTTGGCATGAAAACCTGTGCATCTCCAGTCCCCGTTAAGTGGCGTCCATACTGGCTCATGGGGTGATGATGGAAAAACTGCAGAGGAAGGGCTAGAACTATGACTTCCCACAGGAGCTGAGAGCACAGGCTACCAAGCGCAAAGTCGTATCTGTCACACTGTGAGACACAGCTCTCACAAAGTGCCTTGGCTGGGGAAGCAAAATGGCGACTTGGCCAAGTTTATGAATAGAAAGAAAATGAAAAAAGTGTCTGGAACGTACCGTTGCACACTTCATTATAGAGTGGTCATGTTCTAGGCACTAGGCTAAGTGCCTTTGTGGCATTATTTTACTTAACAGTCAAAATAAATCAGTGTCATAGCCATTACTGTCCCCCTCGCACAAATGGGGACGGCAGGATCCAGAGGTGAAGAGCTTGTGAAAATCACACGGACGTGGCACAAACCCTGGGCCCCTGGGCCCCTGGGCCCCGCCTTCAGAGCAGGACATGCCCCCAGAGGTCTCTGGGTGGCGGCGGCGCCCAGAAAGACACGGGAATCTGAGGACACGGTATCACGGGTAGTTAAGAAATGCCTGATGATCTCATAATCTCCAAACTGGCATTGTTTGGGCTGAGGGATCAAGAGACAAAAAGCTGAGGAATATTTCATGATCTGGAAACTTTCAGTTCCTTTAATATGAAAATGCTCGACATAAAGTATTAAAGATGTAAGGACTCAGAGGTTGCAGGAGGCCAAAGGAAGATTAAGAGCTTCTTTCCCCAAATGAAGTGCACAGTGTATCCATTACAGGGCCCGGAGATTTCCCCTCCCCTCCCCCCCCAACCCTCTCCACTTAATAGAGAAAACACTGAAAACTTTGAAGAAATGCGTTCTTTGTTCTTTAAGTTCCATGATTAATTAGGTATAAGCCATGTTTCAAAACGTTTCGTCATTTATTTGTAATTCTCCCCAGAGCGTGTACAGTAACTTGGCTCAGAACACAGAGATTACATTGCAAATGCTACTCATATGCTGAAACTTTTTATGTTTCCTTCCCTTCCCTTCTCTGCTTTCCCCTCTAATAGTGGAGTCCGAGAACAAAGCTGGATTTGACCCGAGAGCACAGCCTGCTCTGTACGGATCTCTTCGGCCTATCAGGAACTCTCAGGAGGGGGCCCGGAACTGGAGACAGCCAGGGGGCAGCCTTGTACCCACACATGGACGGACCCTCAGCGTGGCTCCAGCCCCCCAAGTCAAGCAAAGATGTGCATTTGCTCCAAGACCATCTTCATTTCTCCATTTTCATCCCCCTCTCCCTCGCCAAGACTAGCCCCCAAGTATAAACTACTGAGCGATGTATGTACTGGTTACCATGTGGAATCCAATTGTGAGGCTCGTACTCAACCCTCGGAGCTTCATTATTCTTGTCTGTAAAACATGGGTGATACTAACTTCAGTCCATTCGGTCCATCCCAGGACTGAGTAACATTTAGTACAGCGCCTCATTCAGAGTGTGCGCTCCGTGCGTGTTCGTGGTGATTTGTATTATGGTCAGTCTGGCCACACACACCCCCCCACCCCAGACACACGCACACACAGAGGCTGCTCCTTCTTGCCTCCTACCAGACTCACTCCTGAGGCAGCCCCTGACTTCGGACTAGCTTTGTGTTCGTATCTCTGCTCCCTTCACTCTTGTCCAAAAGAATCCTCCTTTTCCCAAACTCAGATTAAATACCTTCCCCTCCTCCTAGAAGCCTTCACTAGTAGTGCCAGGAAGAGCCAGTTATGTGCTCTGTCCTCCGAGTCCTCCCTTTGCAGGCTGTAGAGCTACTGGAGTACCTTGGTCACTCTGTGTGGTCAAGCCTGGGGCCTGGTCTCGGTAAACTTCATCCGCCTGGACTTTAAACGTGTGTTGGGTGGATCACTAAGCGTACTAGTTTCTGAGGGCTGCCTCAAAGTACTGCGGAGTGGCTTACACGAAAGGATTTTGTGGTCCCACAGTTCTGGAGGCCAGAAGTCCAAGATCAAGGTGTCAGCAGGGTCGGCTCCTTCTCAGAGCTGTGAGGGGCAGTCAGGTTTAGGCCTCCCCTCGCTTCCGGTGCTCGCTGACAATGCTGTTCCTTGACTTGTAGAAGCATCACCCTTTGCAATGCTGCCTTTATCTTCACATGGGCTTCTCCTTGTGTGTGTCTAAGTTCAAATCCGTTCCTTTTACAGGGATACAATTATATTCGATTAAGGCACACCCTGATGACCTCACCTTAACTCAATCATCTACAAAGACCCTAACTCCAGATAGGGCCACATTCACCAGTTCTGAGGGTTAGGACCTCAACGTCTTGTTTGGATGAACACCGTTCAACCCATAACACATAATTCCCTGTGCCACAGCTACCTCGACTGTGAAACAGAGATAGTAATCATTGGAGTGGGTGGGTAATGACTCTAAGTCTGGGTTTGGAGTCAGGGGATAAGTTCCAGCAGGAACATAGCACCAAGAATTCTGGGAGGGTCTCACCCTAGCAATACCTCAGCCTGTCTTTATCATGAAACTCTGGCTGCTAGTTCTTCAACCTGGCTGCCACTAGAGTTACCTGGGAATCCCAAAGGCAAAAACAAACAAAACAGAAAGAAAAAATAGCGATGCTGGGGGTGGGGAAGGCAAAGCCGGTCTGTCATCAAGCATCATCGTTGTAGGTGCAGCCAAGGCCGAGAACCTCTGTTCTAGACTAAACATGTAAACCACCCTTGTGGTTTTCCCTGGTCTGGCCCAAGAGGCACTTTTTTTTGTTTGTTTGGGGACTTACAGTGTACTCAGGGTGTTTAAATGACTCTTTAAAAATTCAACCAATCTCTTTTGTAGAATTCTCTAAAGAATAAATATGGGATGTTAAAATTCTCCAGATGGCTGAAATTGAGGAGAAATATACTCTCTCTTAAAATATGCAGCCATTGCCTTATTGCTAGACTACTTTTGGTAAAAACTAACTCTCGCCCAAATGGAGAAGTGTAGGTAGGCCAGTCTCACGCAGTGTAAATGCTTTGTAAAGGCTGAGTTGTAAATGTTTTCCCAAGAGGGAAAGATCTTATAAGTGAAGACATCTTTGTCAGCTGTTCCTGGGGTGGTCAGAATACTCCAGGCTTATGTTCACCCTGGCTGAATGGTTCAGCGTGGACTTGGTATATTATTGGTGCCTGGTGTTTCAGCTGGAGGAATGAGCTGAGGTACCAGGGGTAGCATAGTCCCCCCTTATCCGCACAGACATGTCCTAAGATGCCCAGCAGATGCCTGAAACTGCAGATACTACCAAACCCTACATATTCCAGGTTTTTTATATATAAAACTATGACAACATTTAATTAATGACTTAAGTACAGAAAGAGACTAACAATAATAATGAATAACTAATAGTAACATAGAACAATCATAATAACAGACTCTAATAAAAGTTAGGTGAATGTGGTCGTCTGATCATACTGCTCTCACCCTCCTCCTCCTTCTGATGCTGTGACAGATAAAATGCCCACGCCACAGGATGAAGTGAGGTGAGTGACATGGGCACTGGGGCGCCGTGTCTGGCAACTACTGACCTTCTGATGATATGTCAGAAAAAGGGTCAAAAGTAGCCCAGATTTCTTTTTCCCTCACCACAATTTCACGGATGGAAGATCTGTTCTCACCACAGGTCTTAGCAAGCCCAGGATACAATTTCAGTCCTGATTAGGTTGAGCACTATCCCCTTTTTCACTCAAAGGCAGAACCTTATGGCTCCTCTTTGGCGTCCCAGCATTGTCAGCATCACGGCTCTTGCAGCTTGGGGCCATTGTTAAGTAAAATCAGCATGACTTGAACACAAGGGTTCCGTGATGCAGAGACGGTCTCCCTGGTAACCTAGACAGCTAGCTACTCAGTGACTCACAGGCGGGTCGTGTCTGCGGTGTGGACCCACTGGACAAAGGGATGATTCACATCCCGGGCAGGACAGAGCAGGACCAGGAGAGATTTTATCACCCTACTCAGAGTGACACGCAATTTAAACTTATGAATTGATTATTTCTGGAATTTCCCATTTAATTTTCCAACCACAGTTGACCTCTAGTGACTGACACCATGGAAAGCGAAACTGCAGATAGGGGGTACTACTGCAGGCAGACGCCTGGAAAGAGAGGGGTAGTCCTCGGACCGGACTGCCAGTGGGAGAGCAGGAGTCAGTGGTAACAGTAGCAGCTAACACTTGGACGAGTATACTGCACATCTGATGGTCATGGTAGCAATGCCCTTGTCACTACTCGATTTTTATCCCGATGTTCTTACTGCCAACCCCACTGTGAATATTGGGCTCCGTGAATGACTACATTCTTCCTTGTGTCTTAGAAATATAAACACAAGGAGGATTCTTTGGAGATTAACTGCATCTCTATTTGAGGTGTTTTATTAAAGAGCCTAGAAGGACAAGAGATGCCTAAACTGGTGTTTCGATCTTTTGGGGAACGGAGGAGCAGGTGCCTGAGAACAAGTTCTGAGAAATAGCCAAATAACGAGCATACGGCCCCTATAAAGGGACTGGAAAATGACTCATTCTGATCAAATTCAGTTTTCTTATTGCAGAGGGAATTGGAGGAGGAGTAGCAGAAAATAGGATAGTCAATTAGGACTCACTGCACGGAGAGCTGCAGAACCTACACACCCCAGGGATGTAAATGATATCTACAGCCCTGCATCTTCACCGTAACGCACACAGGAACACAAACAATAACTTACCCACTGCCACAAGTTTGCCCTCAGTTTGATTACCCTGATCCTGGCAGAGAGGCTCCAGCAGGTAGGGGAGGAAGGCACAAACTTGGCCTGGTTTGCACGAGTGACACGGGTGACGTTAGGGACCAAGGAGCCCTCTCCTGCCAAGAAGTTGATCTCCAGTATTTATTTGGGTGCAAACCAAAGTCGAAGAATGGGAAAGGAGGTCCTTCATGTAAAAGAAACTCAAAAGCTTTACAGACTGAATTAGGTGTAATCCTTATGGGATCCCTAACAGCTCATAAATAACTTTTAATGAGATTTCCAGCAAGTTAAATAGCACGTGGGGGAAAAGGTATTCTTTTTTATTTTTGTTATTTTGTTTTCAATAAAGCACATACTTCATATCGCTGTTTTCCAAACCCATAACCAAAAAAAGAAGGGGGAACCATTTCAATAAGAAGAGATTAGTACTGAAACTATTTAATTAACTGATAGGGACAGGAAACACTTGAATATGTCATTGAAAATTCTTGACATTGACCACTAATCTATGGAAACTTATAGAGCTGAGTCTAAAGCATGTTCCGGAGTTAAGCAGAGAAATAAATCAAGGTTTGCAAATGTCATTTAAGTTTTCACCTGTCCCACGATTCAAAATTATTGGCTTCCCAATGAAAAGCATATGTTGTGTCCCTTGCCTGGGGAGCAGTAATGAAGTGAGGCAGACACTCTCCAGCTCTCCCTCCCATCGTGCCCCTCTTGATTTCCCATCGAGTGAAAATAATTACTGTATCCTTAAGGGAGCGCTTCCCCGCGTCTGGTCCCCCGATAAGCGCTGCCATGCTGGCTCCCCAGGCCCTGCCCCTCTTCCTTGAGGGACCACGGTTTGATTTATGAGAAAATAGTTGGCAAATTGCGATGTCCATCTTGATGGATGACATCATTTGGACCATTTTGCTGATCATGTATGACTACCTTTTTTTGTTTAGCCTGGTTACAATTGATCCGCAGCTCCAACAGCTGACGAAGCGGGGGGGAAATAGCAATTGCCTGTTCTCGGAGAGGTCACCAAGCAAAAAGAGCTCTGGCCTTTTGTTCCCTGGAAACCCACGAGAGATGCTCAAGCCCCTTACAAAGGGCTCTTGTAGGCGTTACCTTAGACAATCCAAACAAAAGACCCTTAGAGGTAAACGAGGCAGGTAGAGTCCTCCCTATTGGTGAGATGAAAAATGTGAAATTCAGAGAGCCTGAGTGCTTTGCCCAAGGTCACACAGCTGGTCAAAAATCAGGGGTTCAAATCCTGGTCTTTTGACTCTAAAGCTCATTGTTCTTCCCATTGCTCCTCCGTGGAACAGGGCTGCAAGTTTAATGACAAAAACGAGCCCCCTCTGCACTGGGCTATTAAATTCCACCTCCCCCTTCCCAAGTTATTGCTGCAGCTTCCTAGCTCATCTGCTGACTTCTACTATCTTCCTTGCCATCTCTCCTCCTAGACGTCACCAGCGCGGTCATTCTACAAAAACAAACCCAGTTGTGTCGCTGCACTGCTAAGGACTTTAAATGTCCCCCCATGCTTTACAACTGGGCTCTCAAAGCTTCCACCCACCCCCTCTAACAAGAAACTTAGGGAGGTGTGGGGTGGTGCCCAAAGCTGTCCACTTTAAATTTCTTTAAAACCTCACACGTTATCTTAAATTTTAATGTGGATTTTTTATTCCACTTAGTATATCTTTTGGGGGTTTTTAAAATTTAAAAGCAGTGATTTTTCTCGAAAACTCTTTGAGTGCCTTCAATACCCTACAAAGCTGCCTCATCGTTAACCTCTGGCTCTGCGCTCCCCCTCCTGCCCCTTCCCGTGGGAGGAGCTAGGGCCCAGGGGAGCGAGTCCAGGGTTTTGGCACAGACTACAAGGCCCTCGGCAAGCTGGCCCCACCCTCCTCCTGGCCTTATTTCCACCCCTCACTCCCAGATCCTTTACAGGACAGCCACAGCCACCCCGACCTTCCAAACTTCTGCGTCTTTGCACGTGCTGTCCCCTCAGCCCGTAAGCCTCTTCTCCTTGACCTCGAAGGCTCCAGCGTGCATGGTGAGGCTGCGGTGCTATCACCTGCACCTCCTTCGTGGTAGCAGTTAACCCTTTGGAAACTGGTCGTTGAGGGCCCTGCCTGTGTTTCCCCATTAAACTCGGTGCTGTCACCTATCACCTCCATCATCATGTACCAGCGCCCAGTATACTTTGGCAGCAACCAGGCAGGATATAAACGCTTGTGAAATGAATAAAAGATATTAGCACGCTTCCCACCAGGAGATTTGTTTTTAGAAGATAGCCTTATCTCAGTTGCTTATGTTATACAGCTTATAAGAGATTCCACACAATAGTAAAACTCCAGTCTGCCATTTTTGTGTGTGTACCGGTGGCATGCTATTATTCGGTCTTCGTATTCATGCCATAAAGCAGGCAAAGCAAGTCCAGCTGGCTCGGTCCCCTTGCCATAATTTAGGGGTGAAGTCCAGGCACTGGACTTGCACTACCTGGGCTCCAGTCGCCCCCTGCTTGCTCGGTGCGACCTCAGATTCCTCATCTGTAAAAAGAGATGACAATGGTACTATTGAGAGGCAGTATACTGTGGCGAAGGGCAGGAGCCCCAGAAATAACAGCCTAGGTCAGGGGTCAGCAGACTGCTCCCCGCGCACCAAGTCCGGCCCAGCACATGACTGTGCGTGGCCTGGGAACTGAGAATGGTTTTTATCATTTTAAATGTTTTTTTAATCAAAGGATAACATATACATTGTGACATATAAAAATTATATGAAATTCACATTTTAATATCAGTAAAGTTTTACTGGAACACAACCCTGCTCACGTGCTTATACGCTGTCACTGTTTTCGTGCTACAGTTGCTGTGACAGAAACCATTCGGCCCACCAAGCCTCAAATATTTACTATCTGAGTCTTTACAGAAGTTTGCTGACTCCTGACCTAGGTTCAAATCCCACCTCTGCTGCTCATGAGCTCTGTGACCTCGGGAAGAGTAGTTTCCTTCTCTATGCCACAGTCTCCTCCCCTATAAAAATGGAGATAATCCTAATCTCTCCCTGGCCGAGCTTTACGAGATTAATAAAGCGCCGGTCAGGACGCAGTGAGTGTTAGCTAACATGGCCCGCAGGCTAGAAGGTGCCCAGTCAGAGAGTCGGGGTGAGAAGGCGGTGCTGGTGCCAGCTGTGTGGAGACGTCCAACTTGATGTCATCGGAGAGGCTGAGATCCAGGGCGTGAGCCACAGTGAGCTGCAGGAGCAAACTGCGGGCCAAGGGGCAAACGCCTGGGAGAGTCTCAGGGGACACCCGGGACCGTGGCTGGGAGCACAAAGTCGAGTTCCAAATTGGGTTTATATGGGAACAACTAGGGAGCCAGTGAGGAACAAGAAGAGGTGGGACTAGAAGGTCGCAGAAGATGCCCCGGTTCCCACACAGAGCTCCAGGCAAGGGCTGGCTTAAAGGGACAGGAATGTCACTCCCATTTACCGATGAGGAGACAGACTCTTTAGACTGTTTACATGGCTTGCCCAAGGTAATACAACTTATAAATGACTAAATTCAAAATACAAGTGTCCAAACCCCAATTCTGCCAGCTTTCCTACCCAATGTTTCAAGTTCAAATTCTTTGGTGGCCCTCAGGCCATTGAGTCTAAAGGAAACCTCATGCTTCTGTTGCGTTCTTTTGTTTATTTCCAAGGACATAAGTTATAATTTTTTAAAAGCATCAAGTATGAATTCATGTATTTTCACCCTTTCCAGAGTTGGAGTCCCCGTGGCTGGGTGCAGCAGGCTCGGATTTGCAGCAAGGTCTCCGAGGGGACCTCTAGCCCACGGGGGCGTTTTTCTCACATGGTTCAATGACAACCCTGCGAATGGCAAGTTGTTTATGATTTGAGAGTGGCGAGGATCCAAGACGCATTGAAAGAAGTTGGGTGGAAAGCAGGCTAAGAAAAGCAACAAGTAATTCAAGGATCTAGGCCACACATAAAACTATAGGTTTCAATAGAGACTTGGTAAAGACGTCTTTATAATGTCTACAGATTTTCAAAGGAAAAAAAAAGAAGAAAAAAAACAAGAAAACAAAAGGACTGCAGATCCACAGCTTTTATTTATTATTCCTAACAAATGCGATGGCCGGAGAAGCCTGGGCTCAGAAAGGCATCCTCCAAGGGCAGGGGGAAGACAATTCCGCTTTAGAGCCCAGCGCCTCAGAGTGTTTTTTCTGCCCTGTTGCAAGTGGGGATTCTTGTTTATTTGACGATTTTTCTTCCTCGGACATTGTATTTAAACAAGTGTCTCTTTCTGGTCCAGTGTTTCCTCAAATTTATTTATAGAAGGACGTTTGCTTCCCCCTTCTAATCTGTTTTTCATATTTTGGTGAAAGGGATAATATATAAAATTTTACAAGGGTTTAGCTTTCTTTACATTTCCTAACTGCGGGCATCTGGTGTTCCCATTAAGTGAGTGATGTCCATTCATGCCCTTACCCCATCTCTAATTCATGCGAAGGAGCCGTGCAGCCGTTGGAAGAACACACGGCCTTCCGGCGTCTTTTAGAAATGTTCTCTTTTAAAAAGAAATCTAGCTAGCATTCTTTGATTCGTTTTATACGGCTCACGTTTTTAATTTCCAAAGCTTCCCCCATTTAGTCTCTTTCCAAATGGTAAAATACACAGCATTATTATTCTCTGGATTCTGCCCAAAGCAGGCTTTTTTAATGCTATAGGTTTCTCACCAGGACCCATCTCAATTTTAGGCTTTTAGGGCTGAGGAAAGAGTGAGAACACGCAAGCTGACTGCACACAAAGAGGTTCTCGTTATGCATCACAATGACCTTCGAAATACTATATTCCTGTGGAGAGTGTGTCTGGTTGGGTCAGACTTTGGAAGGCTCGAATTAGAGTGTATAACCTCCTGAACGTGATGGAAACCCCAATGTTGGCCACGTTCCTCTGATGTCATCAGCACATTTCATTAAGTGAGAGAAATGCTTGGGTAGGATGCATGGAAATGGACACACAAACACACCCGTATGAGTGCACACACACACGCAGGCAGATGTAATAGTCCAGGCACGGGCCAAGGGTTTCATGCCAATTTCAGAATATTTACCTAGAGAAGACTGGTCTATAAACTCTTTATGAAGCTTTTATTATTGTTATTGGTGATGATAATAATAATAGTTCAATATCGAAGTAGTAGTTTGGGCAGAAACTATTGTTGTTCCTCATTTGATGGGAGTAGAGATGGTCCCCTCAAATGAGGCTTTGGGGAATGGGCATTTTTCTAAGGTGCTGGTACCACAAGTTTCTCCATAAAAGTTCTCTGCATGTTAAAGAGGTACTTACATGTACAATCCATTTAAATTGACAAGCTGACGAATGGCCTGCTCAGGTAATATAGATGACTGTGGGTAAACATATTGGGTGCCATGTATTTTAATGATGTCTAAACAGTCAGATGCTGGTACACCTAGCTGGGAAAGGTCTGTTGAAATTGAACCTGCTTGTTTTCTTCAGGTTCATTCCCAGTAATTTATGAGTTTGGATGTGGTCTGCAGGTTTGTATTTCCTGTGGTGGGCCCGTCCTTGGAGTGGAGTGGAGGCTCTGCTCTGTTCGGCGGGCAAACGAGTCGCCTTGAATTGAAGTGGTTCCTGGAAGGGGTCTTTCTTCATAACAAGTAGGTCCCCCAGAATCAGAGTGAATCACTTACTCTCCTGATGCCTCTGAGACCCACGTGGCCCTCGTGTCTGGTCCTAGGAACAGTCCTTAGCCCAAAAGCAAATGGTTTAATAGATCGACTAGAAATTATGTGATGCAACTTCATATACATAGCATCGCTGGTGCTGTGTTTTTAGCTCAACCTGTGTAACTAAATACATAGCCTTTAGACATAATATCCATCTTACAAGAAATACAGGGGACAAAGAAACAAACTAAACACCACCACAAAGAAGCAACCATACAAATCTAGATGGTGAACATTCCACAGGACCTCTGTCCCGAAATCTTTAGCAGGTAGGGGCATGGGAAGAGGAGATCTTAGATTAAAAATCTTTGAAAACCATAGCAACTAAATACAATGTGCAATCCTGGTTTTGACAGAGGGTTTGACAGTACCTATAGTGGACATTTTGGGATCAATTAAATGTGGCCTGGCTTTTAGAAAAGATTGAATATGGACAAGTGAAGATTGTTGGCAGAAAAAAAAAGTAGATTATGAAAGAGGATGTATAGTATGATTTCATGTTGGTTAAAATAAAAAGCACCCGTGTGTGTGTGTGTGTATATGTGTGTGTAAAATATCTGGAAGATTATACATACACATACTAAATTACACTAATGATCTGGAGGAATGGATGCCTGTATTAGTTTCCTATTGCTGCTGTAACAAATTGTCACAAACTTAGTGGCTTAAAACAACACAAATGTAATACCTCATCATTCTGGAAGTCAAAGGACAGTTTCACTGAGCTGAAATCCAAAGCTCCTTCTGGAAGTGCTAGAGGAGAGTCCATTTTCTTGCTTCCCCAGCCTCTGAGGACCGCCTGCATTCCTTGGCTCGGGGCCCCACATCACTCCAGCCTCCGCTGTCCCCTACTCTTCCGTCCCTCTGCTTTCGTCATCACCTTACCCTCCTGATGCTCACCTTATCTCCTTCTTAAAGTGACCCAGTGGTTACACTTGGCCCACCAGATAATCCAGGATGCTCCCCATCTCAAGATCCTTAGCTTAGTCATAGTTGCAAAGTCCCTTTCACTGTGTAAGTCAGCATATTCACAGCTTCTGGGGATGAGGACATGCATAAGTTTTGGGAAGATGGGGACATTATTTGGCCAATCAAAGCAGGCTTGTGTTTTCTTCAACTTTTTATTGTTGCTTCTCTCTATTTTCCGATTTTATGCAGTCCTGTCCTGGTTCTTTAATATAAAAAGCAACATGTCCTATTTCTCTTCCCACCTGAGAATGCTGCAGGTTTTCCTCGGTGAGTGTTAACTTGTGAGGACCAAAAGCACTGCCCCACAGATAATGGTGCAACAGCACTGGGGAGGGGCCGGACAGGGGAGGGGCCAGTAATGTCCTGCAGGTCCCAGAATGCGTATCAGGAAGCCTTGTTCTGAATTGAATGCGTTACATCCAAAACCAACACCACCACCACCAATGCCAGGCGCTGTCATTGCTTAAGGGCTTCATGAGTGCCACATCCTGTACTCAAAGAATTACCTCCACTCCATGGTATGGATTAATATTTGGGGCCCTCTTTTACAAAAGCAAACCCTAAAACTCAGACAGGAGCTTCCCCAAGGCCACAACTAGTCTGCTACAGAGTCACATTCCAAACCTAAGCTCTCAACTTTTACTCGTATTTTCTCACTGAAGAGCCCTGAAGTAGACATCTCCCTTAACCACAAGCAGAGCATCGGCCTCTCCTAGAGTTAAAACTCAGAGAGTTAAGCTGAAAGAGGTCTTCTCTACCACCAAGCTCAAGATACCCATTGTACAGATGAGAAAATGGAGGCTCAAGACAAAGCAGCTAGTCAGTAGGAGAACCAAGAATAGGACACAAAGCTCCTGGCTTCCTGCCTGCCCAGGGCTCTTTCTCCTGAAGAGCACACACCAATTTTTTGTTTATTTTCCATCTGTCTGGCTGCCAGAAAAATAATCCATCGTCCAAATATTAAAAGAGATGAAAAAACAATGAGATAGCTTGGATTGTATCAACACTTATGACTGGGATGCAAGCTTCTGCATCCAGGAAAGCAGCTCCAACCCAGTGTACCCTTTAATTCCTTCCCTAGGTGGGCAGGTGGGCTGGTGGTCCCAGTTGAAGGGAAGACAATGTTTGCACAGGAGCTGGGTCCCTGATTGACATATTGGATCTGGTACTTCCTACAACCAAAGAAGGTCCCAGTGACTTCCCAGGGGACCAGACACTCCACTACCCATTGATCGCAAGCCATCCTTGTCCTATCCTCATTCCTTCTAGTGTAAAAAGCCCCAGAGGGCAGACAGCTGGGCACCTAGGTGAGGGGAATGGCCTGGGTTTGTAGAGGTCAGGTTACTGGATTCCTTGGTGACTATCCAGTTGGTTCTGGTTTATTTCATCAGATCTGTGGCTCATGCCCAGGGAGCATGAGTCCCGTGACTGGTTCGGTACAAAGATGTTCAAGGATTAGATGAGACATCCCTTCAGCTGAGGTGGGGTCCACTCAAGCTTGTATCTGGCCCCCACTAAACCTCAGTCCTGCTCAAGCCTGCAGTATGACGCTCTGGAGTGGACTGTTGTAAACAGCCCCCCAATGGTCTCCCTGCCCCTCCTGTCTAGAGAAGGCCAGAGCAGCACTCTGAAGATCAGTTTTCACAAAGAGTCCCCCTTTCAAAATCCCTCAATGGCTCCCTCATGCCCATGGGCTACAGGGACAGCTTCTCTATGCCCCCAGCCCAGGCTGTGCACATCAAGCAGGTCAGCTCATTTTCCCTCCAGTGTGACTTCTGATGCTCATAGTCCTGTGATGGTATCGTGGATCCTGACGGCGTCTGATGTGGGGGTATTAGTGCCAATGCCCCAGCCCACAGAAGGCAGCCGGATTCTGCACCAACTCTGCTGATCTTGGAGGCAATGCTGATGGCACCAATGACCCGTCCTCCCAAGGATGCTAAAACATTCAGCACCAAGGATATTGCTGCCTTGGGTGTTTGGTGCCTTCTCTCTATTATCTTCCTATCCTTTCCCTAGCCCTGACCCATTGGCTCTAACTTGTGGCTTCTCAATTCCTCATAAAGCAGACCTCAGGAAGGGGAACAGCCCCCTAGGTTCCCAACAGACCCAGACATGCCTGAATCTTAGAGCAATGACATTCTGCTGTGTTCCGTTCCATGGTGTGAGCCAAGAACTATTTCACTAACAACAATACAACCAACCCACACGTATTCAGGATACCACAGTAAAACAAATTCCTTTAAGACTACACTTCATCATTTTTTTCATTAGCGTTTCTAATGCTTATTCGTTTGTAGCAGATAGCAGGTGTCCAAGGTATAAGAGAAATGTGTGGGCAAAAGCTTAACACTGAGAAGTTTCTTTCAAGTGACTTAATTCTCTCTTCTAAAGATCTGGAAAAGCCCTTTCTTATTTTGTTTTCAGGAAAGAATTTCAGGGTCCTGCAAAGACATAGCTTGACAATGCAACCTGCATTTTGCAAATGGGAAAAATGACTAAGAAATCTCGCGTGACTTTCTAGAGCTCAGGGCTCCAGCCTCCCTTCCCACCTGACCTCCTCCCTGTTCCCATTTTCTGTCCAGAGTTCTGTCCTGCCAAACAGAAACCAACCAGCTGGGCAGAGCTGCGGCCACCACCGGCAGCCCTGTGCAGTCCTTTTTGCCATGTCGCTCACGTGTCGCATGCCGCATGCTTTAGGAATGATGACACAAAACTCAGAGCTTGGCAGAGAGTCCCCCTTTTCAGATATTTTATGTGGGAAAAGAAAAGAAAAGAGGAAAAACATACACAGATCTTTTTCGAAAATCACTTACAATCAGCTGGAAGGTATTCGGTGAACTTTGTTTTACAGCATTTTGTGGCCAGTTACAAATTTGGGTCATGCCCTGCAATCAATCTTTGCCGGGAACTTTCACTGAGCCCATCGGGGGAATTAGAACTAAAACGTTAGAGGCAGGATCAAGAATGCACAGATGAGCTGGAGCAACTTGTGACTGGGATTCTGGACGCGGGATGAAAGAACAGCTGGATAACTCGGGTACAAGCCCCGAACCGGGCTCTCGTCCAATGTCACTCAGAATTAAACCTGGAGCGTGTCTCCTTCCAGCTCTGATGGCACAGAGGCTTCACTGACTAAAGGACCAAGGCCGGATCGTCTCTCTGTGATTATTTAATTGGCTGCAAGGTACAAGAAATAATGGTTACAACATGAAACTCCATTGTGTCTGAGAAAACCGGGGCCACAGCCAAGCCCAAAGAACATTGTATGTCTGACCGGCAAGAATACACCCTCTTTGCCCGGGAAGCTTTAGCGCATTTCTAAAGGAATGAGTGCAATGCTTCCCCCAAAAATCTGGCCAGTGGAAGGGACTCTCTTTAATAAACATTCTTCTTTGTAAAGAACCTGGCATTCGTCTCCAAAAGACAAGAGAGAAGGGACAGGAAGCACCATTTTCATTTTCTTTGGGAGACCACAAAGACGTTTCAAGTTCTGCCCAGAAGCAAGCTATCAAAATGCGGGGATCCTTTTCTCCTCTAGAGAGAATGTTTCTTTGAGAGATTTCACAGCAACGAAAACTGGACGTTACACTCCACCCGCCGAGATTTCCACCAGACTTAAAGGAAGAAGTTCACCCCTTCAATCCCCAAGTCCCAGGGAAGAAAATTTGATCCCAGAGACCGAGATCCTTGCTGACATTCCATGTAGAAGCCACTCCTCTGATTTTTTTTTAGAAGGAAATTTAGGCATACAGCTTTTGGAAATGGTGATGTGGCTGCCTGTCTTTGATCCCTAGAGGTGTTGGTTAGATAATACAAGAGCGGTTCTAACCACAAGAAATAGCTACCATTTGTGGCGCGCTGGTGTGCTGGGCCAGGGGTGTCCAACTCATTTTCACCGGGGGCCGGATCAGCCTCGCAGTTGCCTTCAAAGGGCCAAATGTAATTTCAACTCCTTAACAGTTAAGGAGTAGTTACATGTATATAGTCCTAAAATTATGTCAGCCCTTTGAAGGCAACCGTGGGGCTGAGTTTGACACCCCTGTGCTAGGCAATGACCTAGTGCTTTGCATGAAATACCTCATTTAACCGGTCCAAGAATCCCAGCAATGAGACGGGAACAAGGCCAGAAGCAACCTTTAGGGCAGAGGGGTGGAAGGGAGGCCAAAGGAGCACAGATGTCCGAGAAGGCCAAAAAAACCTGGGGTCAGGGAACAGGGTGTGAGCTCGCTCTAGAGATATCCAGGTTGGAAAGGGAACCCCGCTTCCCCCTGGGACTCGGGCTGCCCGGCAAGGCTGTTGCTGGACCTAAAACAGTCGAAAAATTAAGTCTCGGGCCCACTGTTACCCATGGTGATGGGTGTTGCTCCACAGACTGGCGTGTTACTTTGGATCTTCTGGGAGGCAGACTCAAGGACAATGCTAGGCATGAGAGGAATTTAGTGGGGAAATGCCCGTGGTGGAGAAAGGGGGGTCCTTCAGGCTGCACTGTCGGTCTGATCTCTGTGAAGGAAGGAAGGAGGGTTGGTAGGAAGGGTCTCAGACAACAGCAGAGTTTCAAGAAAGGTTTGACTAAGGGACTCCTTGAAGCAGGTCGCCTGTGGGGAGAGTCTTGGATCGCTCAGAAATGGGCCTCTTGGCTACCAGGGCACAGTCACTGGCTGGGAGCAGCCCACGGGAAGTGCGGCCTCAACCCAGCCTCAGTGGTGGGTCCGGAGAGATGGCAGCGGGGGGCCGTCAGTCCATGGTGCCCCCACAGCAGGGGACCTGAGTGGTGCCTTTTCACGGTCACCACAGCTAGCTGTCCTCCTGCTGGCTCCAACACAGGGCAGGGCAACCCTTGGGAAGGCCCTGGAATGTCAAGGGCAGGCGTTAATAATGCAAAGTCCCTGTGCAGATCAAATGGCTAAATGCATGTCAGCACCTAGCACAGGTGTGGCACCAGGAAATCCTGAGAGATCCATAGCTGATATTTTATTGAGCAGTTTAGGAGATGATAGAGATGTTTACGAGGGGTGGCTCTCACTTCTCAGTTCCATCCTGGGTTAACGAGGTACGTTCTTCTGAGGATATTCCCGCAGCTTCTGGAAAGTCCACGTCCCTTCCCTCCCTTCCTCCTCCTCCTCTGTTTCCAACCAGCAGAGCAGAGAACCAGGTTGAGTTACACGATGCTCCTTCAGAGCCCAGGGAGAGAAATTAATCCACCTTCTGCTTGACCCGAGCCTTCTGATTAGAAAGTCAAGCCACCCTCCATTTGGAGCAGAATTTCTCTCCTGAATGTAAGCTGAACTTGCTGGGTCTTTTCGAGATAAAGACCAGCTTCTGAACAAAAATGGTTTTGATTATACAGTGGAGGCCGACTGTTCTCACCAGCGAGATGTGAGATGTGGGGCACCGCCCAAAGGGTGCGGGAGGTCTGAGGCCAGCCGTATTGATTAGCAGGCTAAAGAAAATAGAGTGGCATGCTCTGTTGACGCCCCTGGGCAATGCCATTCTTGCCCTCCCTGGTGACCATTTCGTTTAATTACTTTAAGGCAGGGTTTTATGGACTATTTGCCAGACCTCGTGTTTGTCCGGGGCACCTCAAGTTTCAGACATTTACAGGAGTTGACTCCAGTTAAAATTCTTTTTGCGATAAATGCGTGCCGTTTGGGACTAGTGCACAGGATGGAAGAAGTGAGACACCCCGCGTGGACGGGCACGGAAAAAGTCCTTCACCCAGAGAACATTGAGGGTATATTGGGAAAACTTCAAAATGACAAAGACATCTGCACACAGAGACTTTCAAAAACTGGAGGATTCTGCTGTTAGAATACAGTAGTCCTCTTAGATAGCATCTGCAACACAGGCATTCTGGGAAATCACGGACAAGTTCCTGCGTCAGAGAGCCTGACATTGCCTTCCTGTCCTCAGCTGAGAAAGAGCCCAATTTTCTGGCATTTGAGAATGAGTAATATTTAAAGATTTAGGGAAAATTAGTCAAATGCACCTTGATTATAAACACATGTACCCATTTCATTTGGCTGTTTTAAAACGTGGGTTTTAACCAGCTGCCATTAATAGCGAGTGTGAGGCTCATCTGTTTTTCCTGCGTGTAATAGACACGGCAGAAGGAAAGAAATATTTAGCCGTTCTGGATCTCTTTCCAGATCAGGAAGAATTATTGAATGTAAATTGTATCTTCCTATCTCATGAAACAAATGAAACCTTCTAAATTAAATAAAAGGAAAATTAACAATCAGGATTAGGTAAAAAGCATTACATTTCCTTGGGGCTCGAGTTACAAAGATATGTTTTTGTAAAAGAAAGAAAGGTCAGTTACCACTATTAAACTTGTATATTGTTTTATACTAAGTCCTTTCAGTGGCCTCTCTGAGGGACCGTTTAGTTTGTATTACACTCTAATAAACTCCAGGTGCACAGGACAAACTGAATAATCAGAACCCGATGGCCCAAACTAGTTAAAAATAATGTGGTACATTCCTGGTTCTCTGCATTTAATTTATTGTTAATCATTGTTATTACTTACATTTATTGGGTAGTTTTTCCAGATTTATTAGGCACTACATTTAACAGTGTTATCGCTTGTAACTGACCATCAGTGGAATCGAAAACATATTTTTGTAAAGACTCTTACCCTAATTAGTAAGTTGTTTTCCTTTGAGACTAAACAGACCCCAAAAATGACTGTTATTTTCCCCTGGAGTCAGAGGGAAACTCCGGTATGAAAACCCATTCTTGCTAAAGCCACCTGTTGGATGATAAGGGGAGGGGTATCATTCTAGGGACACTAGGGTGAGCGAGCTGTCCATTTAAAGCAGGAAAACGAGGAATTTTATTCAACGGGTCAGCGGTGTGACTTCTCCGACGCCAAGGAAGGCCAGGTGAGGAACCTGTTCCTTTACTTGCCTGGACTCCTGTAATCCAGAAGTGTACCTTTGGGGAAATGAGAGAAGCAATCCTTTGACTAAAATTTACACTCAGGTATAAATGACTGATGATCTTTTGCCCTTGTCTAAGAGCTGTTTTGGCAAAGGGGTGGGAGGGAACACAGGATACCAAAAGGAGAAATAGGGCGAACTGAATAGTAGTCTTTTTGTCCCTAGTTGTGGGGCTTCCAGTCTTGCCAAAGAGCAGCGTCTCAGTCGGAATGGAGTGAAGCAAGCGGCTCAACTCAGAAGAGTCTGCAGGGGTGGGTCATTGCTTTGGCGCCATTCAATCCACCCTGTGAATTTAGCTCCGGAGGCGGCCCCCAGGGGGCGCTCCAGCCTCAGTGAGCTCGAACTGTTCACCATGCCGCAATGAGGAACACCAAGAGTAAGTGGCCGAAGGACTGAATGATGCCAATTTAGTTGGAGCCTGCGGGGTGGAGGGAAACGTCACTACAGCGGGAGGCAAGAGTCCTGGGCTCTGGTCTCCATTCTGCTGAGTGACCACGAGCAAGTCAGCAGCCCTCTTGTGAAACCCAGCTTGCTCTGCTGCAAAATGAGATGGGGTGGTGGTCGACTGATTGCCTTAAGGGCCCCAATTCTTCACACAAAGACATGCACCCTGAATCCATGTTCTTTGCCAGGTAGCGTTGCCATGCGTCTCACCTAAGAGACAAAGTCCGCTTCCCCACTCCGTGAATCTGAGCTGCTCTGATGACTGCCTTGCGCCAACAGAATGCGCAAAAGCGACGACGTGCCGGTTCTGAGCGGAGGCTTCCTGAAGCTTTGGTGTTTTACTTACTCTCTCACCGAGCATCATGGGGGATCGGAGACACCTGGATCAAAAAGCCAAGTCACCCGGGTCTCCCCAGCCAAGGCCAGCTTTGGTCGGTCAACAGCCAGACCACCCCCAGACAGGTGAATGCGTCCTGCTGCGATCAGTGGTGCTGCTGACCCCGGCTGTGATAGCAACGAATGCTTGTTATTTTGGGCCACTGCAGCTGGTGGCTGTTTGTCACCCAGCATTACTGTGACAACACCTAACACACAGGCGATGCCATTAGATGATCACTAACGTCCACCCCAGGTCTAAATTCTGCCAGCTACTTAGAACCTACTCCATTGTACGGACAAATATCTAGCCCCAAATGCATTCCTTCATGAGACATCGGTGGGTCTCTCTACAGCCTGTGGCCTGTTTGAAGCAGAGAATGATAATGCTTGTCCCCCTCTCTGTGTACCTCATGGGCTGGGCCCCTCACAGGGGTATTTTCAAGGACAAATTGAATATTCAGTATGGAATCACTTTGAACCATTGAAAAGGCAGACTCTGTTATTAGTTAATTCTGAGTCATAATAATGCCGCCTCTTCTTAGGGATCTCATTAAGAAGCCCCCTAAGGTGCCATCACTTGGAGGACAAGCGAAAAATCAAGATGTTTAAAAACCCATTTGGGTCTCTCACAAGGTATCCCCATTAAATGCTCCAAATTGGTGTTTTTGTTTCTGAGCAACTGTCAAGCCTCCCCCTTTGATGCCTCGGAGAGTATTTCTTCACTTATTTTATGTTTTTGATCCAAATTATTTTGACCCATGGTTTAGCTCCATGGAACTAAATGAGAATTAAGATAAATTGAAGGGGCAGTGAAATGGAAGAGACAGGAAAGACGAGAGAATTACTCCATTCACTCATCCGTTCATTCAATAAATACCTAACACGCGCCGATTACGTTACAGGCCAGTGATTTCCAACGGGTGTGCCACAAGGATTTTTAAAACACGCAACACCTGACTGTTCGGTCAGGGACACTGACTTCTTTTCCCTTAGACCGTCAAATGAAAAAAACAGCAACGGCCAACATAACCATAGCCATCCAGTGGGAATAAGTCAAAATTATACCTGGTGCGTTTTGTGTGGTTTTCTTTTTTTGTCAGACCAGCAAAAAACATGGTCTATTTTTTGGTGTGCAGCAGAATTTTAGTAATTAGTTTATCTATGACATGAGATGAAAAGGGTTGACAATTGCTGCTATAGACTTGTCTTTGACCCTGGGGTTCTGTGGTGACAGATTAATTCAGACCCTGCTCTCGTAGGGGTTGGGGACAGAGGGTGTCGGGGGGAGAGCATATCTTAGAGGAGAAGATGCTAATCAATTGACTACAAGACTGTTAGGGAGCCCTTCCAATACAAACTGTAGCTCTGGGTAATGAAATAAAAGTTGAGGGCAACTTTCTCTTTTCAGAAATATTCTAGCTAATACACAAAGAAAGAAAAATAAATTAGAATGTCACCACTTTGCAGCCTGTACAATGAATGAATAGATCTAGATGTTGAGAGCATCAAAGACCATGAGCATCAAAAACAATCCGACATTGTATGTCTCCTGATGCAAGAAGACACCACCTTCTAAGGAGCAGTCTTGCAAAAAAAAAAGTACATATTTACACACACATATATAACCTAAACCTAATCAAGCCTAAAAAACCCTCTAAATTTATAGGAGATTTTTAGAAGACAGAGAAACATATTTAATACAACAAAGGGATATGATCAGCAAAGTCTAGGCGGCGGGAATCTCTACAGAACAAACTGAGTTTGTTCACAAATAAATTGCAAGGGGGAAAAAGAGAGGAGGAACCTGTAGATAAACAAAAACTTAAAAGACAGAGGGACAAAACTGAACTGGAGGGTCTAGGGATGCTCGACCAGGTAATAAAACAAAGGAAGAGGAAGAACCCAAAACACTGATTCAAAAGAACGGAGGCACTCCTGTGTTCATTGCAACATTGTTTATAATCACCAAGACACGGAAGCAGCCCAAGTGCCCATCAACAGATGTGTGGGTAAAACAACTATGGGACATTTACACCGTGGAATACTACTGAGCTGTGAAAAGGAAGAGACTTTCACCCTTTGCGACAGTGTGGATGGACTTGGAGAACATTATGCTAAGTGAAATCAGCCAGGCACAGAAAGACAGATACCATAGGATTTCACTTATATGTGGAATCTAATGAACACACTGAACTAACAAGGGAAACAGAGACAGACTCATAGATGGAGAGCAGGTGGTGGGGGGAGGCTAGGGGGTGGAGGGACTGAGCAAACAGGAAAAAGGACTCATGGACATGGGCAACGGTGTGGTGATTGCTGGTGGGAGGGGTGATAAGGGGACTAAACGATAATGAAAGAAATACAATAAAGATCACATTAAAAAATAAAAATTAAAACAAATAAATAAATGAAACAAAGGAGGAGGCAGGTAATAAAACCAGTAGGAGCGGAGCACAAACATCAGGACAGGGGTGACTTTGAGGGGAAGGCACCACATCTCTAAAGAGCTTCAGCATCAACTGGCGACATGCCATTTCTTGACCAGAGTCGTGGCTAAATGTCCTTGACCTTATAATAATCCCTGAAGCTATACTTGTCATGTAGTTTTCTGTGTCTGAATGACAGCGTCCAGGAAAGCACTTAATGGCGTACATTTTAAAATACCGCAATTGGTATAAACGCTTCTGAGAAGTTTCGGGAACTGGATGGGGTTGAGAGGAAGACGTCCCCTGGTCTGGCAGAGACCGCTAAGCAAGGAGATGGAGGGAGAGCTCCAGGCAGGGGCGCGGCAGGAGCAAAGGTCCTGAGGTGGGAAGGGGCCGTCCTCATCCCAGGGCCCGCCATCGAACCTGGGGACGACTGCAGGGTCTCTCAGGAAACGCTTCCCCTGGGTGTGTTCTTCCTCTATCGCTGCTCTAATGGTTGACCCCAAACTTAATGGCTCAGAACAACACAGTTGTATTATCTCCCAGTTCTGTAGGTTAGAAGTTCAACATGGGTCTCATGGGGCTAAAATCAAGGCATTGGAGGGGCTGAATTCTTTTTCTGAAGTTCTAGGAGAATGCATTTCCTTGCCCCCATGCCCGAGGCTGGGACCCTCTTCCTCTCTTTGGCAGGGGTGTCAAACTCATTTTCACCGGGGGCCACATTAGCCTCACAGTTACTTTCAAAGGGCCGAACGTAATTTCAACTCCTTAGCAGTTCAGGAGTAGTTACATTTACATAGTGTGAAAATTATTTTGGCCCTTTGAAGGCAGCCACGAGGCTGATGTGGCCCCCGGGTGAAAATGAGTTTGACTCCCTGCTTTACAGGAAGATGGCATCTTTCTCACATCCCATCACTCTGACCTTCCCCTCTGCCTCCCTGTTCTACTTAACAAGACCCTTGTGATTACATTGGGACCACCCAGATTATCCAGAATAACCTCCCTAGTTCAGGGTTAGCTGATTAGAAGACTTAATCCCATCTGGAACCTTAATTCCCCTTCGCCACGAAACATAACTAGGTCACAGGGTCTGGGGTAGGGCCTGGACATTTGTAGGGGGCGCGGATCATTCTGCCTACCGCACTGGGCAAAGCTTACTGAGCAGCAACTGTGTCTGGGTGCTCATTAGGCAGGAGAAATGAACAGATGAGGTCCTTGTGCTGAGGGAGTTTGTAACCCAGAGTGGGGAGACAGCATACACAGAGGCAAACAAATACATGAATAGCCCCAATAGGTTTGAAATAAAAGTGGGAAGAAGGATGAAACCAGTCAAGCCACTGCCTGCAAAGATATTATCTGTTGATTGACTACATTCCAACACCTGACACTAAAGCCCACTGTCTCCATGTATATGACCAGCAACAGCACCCTCAGTTTTTATATTAAAAAAAAAACACCTAAAATTAAGAGTTAAATTTTGTAAAAGTCCCCTTGTGCTTATCTCTGGAATCCAATTTGGACTGAATTTTTTAAAAATATTCTAAAGCATTCCTAATATAAAACTTTTCGGCTTCTGGTTTCCAGTGGAAATTTATTATTTGAGGGCAGACCTTTAAACATGCCACTCTTTGCCAGCATGCCTCAGGGTACAAGTACAATAAATAAAGGGTATATTGAAAGAGAATATTTCAAATTACTAGCAGCATCATTAAAACATCAAATTAAATGAACAGAAAACAAACAGATTTTGATTTCCTTGTATAATCAGATATTCGTTATTAAGGGCTCTCAAGTTGATTGTAATACCAGCCATGCCAGCTGTAGCTTCCCGGTTAAATACTCATTTTACCACACTCCCCCCCCCCAAAAAAAAAAGTGGAGGAAAGGGAGAAAAGAACACCTCAGTTTCACCAGACTCTCTGAACTTACCTTGGTGTGTCCAAAGTTTGACAAGATTTCTGAAGGCAAAATGGATCTTCAATCTGAATCCTCAATCTGGGCTCTATTAGCAGAGTCAACCAACCATCAATATTTTCTGGCCTCTTCTGAGAAGAGAAATGCCTCCCACTCAGTATCCAGAGTTCAGAGACTCGCCCCATGGCCCAGGGTCTCAATGGTACTCTTCGCCTTTGGGGCGGGGCAGCTCCTCTCTGCCGGCCAGATCTTTAGCATTCCTGTCCCCTCTCCCCACATAATAAACACACCACGTGTCAGTCACTGGGTCAAGGAAAAACCGCTCTAAACATTCCCAAATTCCCTGCCGGGTGGGAGGAACTACCCCATTTCTAACTAAAGGCCTTTCCAGCAGCACCTGTTTCATAAGGATTCCTCCTGGTTGCTCATGGGAAACTGAGCTTAATCGCAACCAACACAGTGTAGATGCACCTGGCTGCTTGTGGTCCTGTGTCCAGGGAGGAAACTCCCCATCCCAGCCCTGAGGGCGGGCTTGGATCTCAGCTAATGGCTCAAGGGGCCCTGGGGTGTGGGGTGCTTGGGAGCACAGGGGGGAAGGGACCTGAGTTTAAACCCAGGCTCGGCCCCTCCCTTGCTGTGTGACCTCGAGTAGTTAGTTACTCCACTTCTGTAAGCCTTCGCTTCTTCACCTAACACGGGAGTAAAATCTCCCTTGGACCTCCCAGGCCCTGAGAAGACCAAATGCAGTAACACACGTGAAGCCCTTAGAACCATGCCTGACACTTAGCCAACACTCGCTAAAGACCGTGTTTATGGTCAGTGATTATCAAAATGAAACAGTGCTTCAAAAACGACATCTTAGCCTGTTTCCTGTTTATTCTACATGCAGTAGATGCTCAGTGGGGTTTTTTTTTTCTTGGTCTTCCTTTCTGCATAGGAAGAAAACCATTTCCAGGTCTCTATTCACTGCTTTTTAGAGTTCACGGGAAATTGATTCCCGAGTTGATGGAACAGGAAACCAGAAGGATCACATATCATCGTTGGGCCAGAAAACGGTGTTCTGCAGGTGGCGCCAGCGCCCGGAGACGTGGTCCACACTCGAGATTCCGCATTCTCCCGAATCTCCGTTAGTGGGCACCAGCCACCCTTTTCCTCAAGCCTCAGGCCTGAGGCTCACCCTTGGTTCTTCTCTTTCCCCTTCTCCCGCCCACACCCCCCCAATCCAGCCCATCAGCAAGGGTGACCTCCAAATATGCTTTGAATCTGACAATTTTTTCCCACTGTACTGCCACTACCCCGGTCCTTGATTGCAGTATTTTTCTTGATTGATGCACTCTTGCTGCCCTATCACACATCCTCCCATAAAGCCACCAGAGTGACCCTTTAAACATCAGATCAGACCCTTCGTTCTCCTACATAAAGCACTTCCAGTGCTTTGTCACTGCGCTTAGAATAAAGGCCCAAGGCCCGGTGTCACCTAGCTCGGGTCTGCCTCCCCAGACCTCATCGTCCCGTGCCGGGTCCCTCGGCCACAATGATCCTAGAAACACAAGTACAAATTAAACAAACAAACACACAAATAAAAAAACCAGCTCTTTCTCTTCTTAGGAGCTTCTGCTTGCTGCTCCCTCTGCCAGGAACATCACGCACTCTGATCTTGGCACGTCTGGCTCCTCCGTAACACTTGGATCTCAACTCGGATGTCACCTCCTCAGAATGGCTTGTTCTGTGCCGTCTTCCCAGCACCCAGAGGGACACCTGGCACGCAGCAAGCCCTCCACGGATGTTTATGGAGGAGTGAACAAGTGAAGAGCCAAACAACCGGACAGTTTTGCATGGGATGATAACCACCACGCCCTACATAAAGGGTGACAAAGATCATTCTTTCTACGATGTTTTTCGTGCAGTTCAGGGAGCGATCCATCCACCCCCTGAAAACACCCAGCCAACTAGGCCAGAGAAAAGCAGAATGCATGCTTCCTCAGAAAAACAATGAGCTGGGAGTCATACTTCTTCAACAGATGAGGAGCCATACCAAATGCCTTAGATAGTTTTTAGAGTTAAGCAACCACACCATTGGCAACAGCCAAAGCAAATGCTACAGCTCATACCAAAAGAGTATCTGCAGCCTGGGCTGACATTTCAACACAAATTGGATTACTTTGTCCTTCCTGGAAATGCAAGATCTGGTCACATAATGGGACACTATTCAATTAGCAAGGTTATTGGTTGCTCTAAGCATATAGGAAAATGCTTGACTTTTAGAGGGAGCCTCGTGACACAGTGGAATTTGGCTCCCGCTGCCCAAACTCACCCTAAGCTCATCTGCCCCAGAAAAGCAATTAAATGACATTCTTGACAACTGGACAGAAACTCTTATCTCTTCGTCAGCTTGTTATCTCCCCCAAGAAGGAATTTCCTTGGAGGTCTACTTGGTATCAGAGTGTTTCTCACTGAATGTATATAATCTGCATTAAATCGATTCAGTTATTTTAATGCCAATTTTAATAGACGACATCTGTATATTGAAGACGTGGAAGGGGATTAGGAAGCAACAGGAAAGGGAGAGGTGCATGGGAGAGAGGGTGGTGGGGGGCAGGAGGCAGCAGAGGAATCAAAGGAAGGGGCCAAAAACAGTGGGTGGGGTACCTCGAGGGCTTGACCTGCGGCCCCAGGGCCCCAGCGGGTCTTACTTTTCCTGCAGTCCCCCACCCCCACCAGCACTAGACAATAAGCTCTTTAAGAGCCAGACAATACCTAATTCACCTTTCTGTCTTTTCCTGTGCAGGAACTAACTGTCCCCGGTCCTGGAGACCCTTGTTGCAGCTTGTTTGCAGAATGGCAGAATCTGAAATGGGGGGACGGGAAGGTGGGGGAGAGGTGCAGGCTGTGATCCTGGGACCACAAGTAATAAATGAATCAGAAATCTCAAGCATGGAGATCAGAATTTAACATTTTCTCAGATTTGCATTCCAACAACTCAGTCTGAGATCCAGCAGAAAATAAATGCTCCAAAACTACCGGCGTTTAGAGGCCGCGTGTGTGGGGACGGCTAGTATCTTGTTCACCTCAGTGGGGTGGGCGGGGGCAGGTGCAAGGGCTAGAAGGATCAGCTCACCCCGGTTGGCCTGAGGCTGTCCTGGTTTTGAAAGCAAAAGCCCACATCCCAGGAACACAAACAGAGCTTTCAGCCATTATTGGTCGAATGACTGAAAGATGTGACTACCTCACGGAGCTGAGGGAAAATCAAAGAAATTACGGTTTTGAAAATGCTTTGAGAATTCTTCGCTGTACCCAGTTGGAAAGTATCGCTCGGTGTTGAGTATGATTGGTCCGAGGTTCCGCGCTGATTGACAAACTGGAGCGGCACCTGCACCTGACTTTGAGTGCCAGGCCCCGCTGTCTCCGGGCCCCCCGGACCCTTGCTGTAGCCGGTGTCCAGAATGGCAGAGTCCGGAACGAGGGACAGGAAAGTGGGAGAGGGCGGGCTGTGTCAAACCCCACTCGCCCCTCAGCCAAGTGCTCATTATGTGCGTGTTCTGATCCAAGAGCAGATAGTGAGCTCGCATTTCCAACAATCCCTCCGGCCTTGGGAGGTGGCGTGGAGACAGAGCTGACCGAGCGTTCTTCAAGACCCGTCCAATCAACGGACCTTCTCCCAACAGCCCCAAGACTTGTCCCTACACCACCACTTGGAAGATCTTTATCGATGCCGTTTCTCTAACTAGATAACAGGTGGGTATGCGGACTGGAGGAGCCCCAGAGGGATCAAATGGTCTCACATAATGGAGCTGGGGGTGGGGTGGACAGTGGTGAGACAGAGAACTGCATTGGGTTATGGAGAGGTCAGTGGAGCAAGGATAGAGTGTGATACAGGAACAGAGAACATCTTTATAAAGATAACGTGGGCAGTGGGCACTGATGCATCCCCCTCACTGCTCCTCTAAGGAAACCCTTCTACTGAGATTTACTCTTTGACATCTTTGGATTCAGAACTGTGCCCCTTTTTACACCTGGCCAGTGAGAGAGGGAGCCGAGATTCATCTGTGGACAGAGGACAAGGCTGTGGGCCGAAGAGGGAGAGACTGAGGACATGAGGATGGGGTCTGCCAAGACTCTGGTGGGAGCTGAGGAAGCTCCACCACCTTGACCTTGAATATGGCCAGATTATTGTTCTTAGGAAGCACAGGGAGTATGCCCGCCCAATCTCATCCCAGTTTTATTGTCTTCTACCTGCAAGCCCTGTGAGGCCCCTCGTGCAGACACAGAAATTGCCCGAAAGCAATCGGCATGCCTAACTAACAGCAGGGCCTCTCCTTGGGCACCTAATACCTGAAATTCTGAGTGCCTTTGTGTTCCGTGGCATTCCAAAGGTTTCCAGCATATTAGCTGACCGTTTCTGACTGTAACCCAACGAAGGAGGCTGATAGGATCATCCCCATTCAGCTGATGAAGAACGTGATCCAAAAAGAAATCAGCCTGAACTGACCCAGCTGGCCTTGGCCCGGCTGATATGAAATCCCAGCCTCCTGGTGGCCTCTTGCTGCAAACCAATGCCTCCCGTTTCCAGATAGACAAAACAGAGGCAAAGGGCACCGCCACGGGGCCTGGGAATCTGGCTGTGCCCTTGGTGAGGACCTCAGCTTGAGACTAATGCTGATTCAGGATCCAAGGGAGGTCCGACCCAAGGAGGCCCCGTGGGCTTGGCACTGTGACCTTGGGGGGCGATTTCTCCTAGTAGTTTAATAAGAAATTTCCTTCAATTTTTTCTGCCGCAGCCTTTGAGTGTGTGAAGGTTGCAATCTAGACCTTCACATCGTTCCTTGTCAACTGTCAGCAGGATCCTTTGGGCCATTGTGTGAAAAGTCCCAAAATACCCTCCAAAATACCCAAAATTCCTCAGGGACCGAAGTATCAAAAGGGGTGACAGCCAGCCAACAGAGAAGTGCCGATGAAAACCGCTAGGTCATTTTTTCTGTAAGTGTTGTCACTGACTTGAAAGTCTGAGTCATTTTGCCAGTCCCAGGGGGCAGAGGGGTGAGTCACATGGATGAGAAGGATGCTTTTTTCTTTAACCTACTTCACTAACCTTTTACATGAACACTCGTTGGTCTGCCCTGCTCCTAAAATACCCGGATGGGTTGCATAAGATCCGGCATCACGATTGTTTGTTGTGAGGTCACGCCTTGCATTTGTGAACTTGAGGCTTTTATGGCTCAGAACAAATGTCCTCACTTTTTAAAAAAACTCAACCCAAGTTATAATAGCAAAAATAATTTTATATCCTCCCACGGAGCTGGAAACTTCAATTCAGTTACGGAAGAACTGGGCCTCGGACTCAGAACTGCAAACGACTCCTTTAGCTTCCCAGTCCAAACTAAGCAAAGAGCTGGAGGAAAGAATAGAAATAAAGGAATGGGGATTTAAGACTTTCTAATATTTCCAGAAAACAAAAGTTACCCCGGTGATTGAGGCAAAGGTTGTGCTTTCTCAAGTTTTATTTTCAATGGCAGGCGCCTTTTGGAATTTGTGAAGAAGAGAAACCCCAAATTCTTTCCCTTTTATCAAGCCCAAATGCCCACTGCAAGCGGAGTGAGGAAGTACGGGGGGAAGCCGAGACCCTCCTGCAAACCTCACCCTGAGCCTCCTAAGGCTTTGACGTTAGGGTGCCTCAAATCGAGGTGCTGCCTGGGAGGGGCTAGGTAGTTTGAAAGCCACGGACTGTCTGCATTCCTTCAACACCCAAATGTCCGAGTGATCCTGGGAGTGGCTCCCCAGTCTATCGTTCTCCATGGCCCCTGACCACACTCTCGGGGAAGCCTTTTCTCTCCTGTCACCCTGCAGTGAAGAAAACGTCCATCCCGGTGGCTGAGTGGCTTTCTCTGCATGCTTCCAGCCCACAACAGTGGAGACCTACAGGTTGCTTCACAGCTTGAATAATTACTCTCTCTCCTTCCGGCTGGTGGCGCTTTTGACAAGATGGTTCTCTCAAAAACTCTGTTAGGTGTTTTGGGTTTTTTAAAGATCAGTTTGATTCCAGGAAGCTCTGTGGGCCAATAGCAGCACCCGCCATCTTCTTCCAGACTTGCCTCTTTTTGGGGACTTAATTATGGGTGCTTTGCACACATCAGGTCTTTGTGGGACCACCTCAGGACCCTCTAACTGGAAATATGTGCCAATGCAAGGACTGGAAGGGGAGAACTTAACCCAATCAAGGGTCATAACAAAGGCACGATGGCTGAGATCTTGTTAAGTGTTTGTCCGAGGGCTGTGTCTTCATATGAAACTATTTTGCTGGCTGGAGATACATCCTGTAACTGCAAGTCTGAGCATTTCTGGAGCCTCCCTGGCCCTTTCTTCTGTGGTGGGAGTTAGTTGTTAGAGATGCCTGCCAGGGGAGGGGGCCCTAAATCGCGTCCAGAAGGTTGAAGAGGAAGTCAGCAGCTGAAGGGGGCAGGAGAAGGCAGACACCCCAGCAGAGAGACGGCCGGAGAGGGAGCCTGGGAGAGTTGGCCGGGAGCACAGTGTCCCGGAGCTGGGCACGTTGGAACCGGGAATGCAAGGAAAGATGAGCTGAGAATCTGCAGAGTGTTCCATGAGGTCTGGAGAGGAGCCTTGCAAGCCACACATCAGAGTGTGTGAACTTCACCCAGAGGGCGTTGAAGGCTTGTTTTAAGCAGCTACGTTACGTGGTCAGACACAAGCCCACGCGAGCTGCCTGCCCTTCAGGCAGGGCGTGTGCGCAAGGTACAGCGGAGTCTCGGCCCAGCTTTACAAGGACTTCCAGTGCTATTTTTAACCCTTGTCCACAAAGCACGTGCAGATGGCTGAAGAGGACACTCAGCTGTTGCGGGCAGCAAGAAAGGACAACCTTTCACGCCAAGGTGAGCAAGCCGAGGCCTCCAGGGTGGCCTGCTGCTCGCTTCTTTATGCTTCCCAGAGACTGCGCTTCACTCTAAAAGCTCCCCTGTTCCTTAGGCTTTCCCGAGAGCCCCGAGCTCAGACCAGCAGACACGGGCAGGCTGTCCCTAGGCTCACGGAATAATAAATCTGGAGACGGTGTCTCCAAGCGACTCCGTAACTTCCCGGTTCCAACCCGAGTGTGAGTAACACGCTGTTTCTAGTGCATCCTGGGGAGGAGGAGCTGTGTGAGCCCGTGGGACTCTCTTGCTTCTTGCTTTCGTTTCTTGGTGTTTCTTCTTCCACGTGGCACCGACGGCGAGCCTGGAGAAGAGCGCAGATGCCTGGTTGCATTTCCCAGGCCCACAGCCTTGGCACAGCAGAACTGGGCTGATGGGATTCTAGTCGCAAACGCAGAACTGAGCACGGTGTGTGTGTGTGTGTGGGGGGGTCAGGTCCTGGGGGCTGCAAACTGGGGTTCTCTGGTCTCTGCTCTGCTACTTCCTGGCTGTGTTTCCCAAGGAAACGCACCCTCTCGAGAGGAAAATGAGAAGGATGGGCATCTTAACTCCTGGAAATGCTGAGTTACAAATCTGCTTTCTTTTATCATCTTTCCACAGATGTCCACTCAGGAAGAATGGCCCAGAACTACCTACAGGACCTGAGGAAGATAGGTACACTCAACTCCACCCCTTATTCCAGGTTCTGCCTTGTATTTGTAAAGAGCAACTCTTGGCACCTGAGGATTTCTGCCCAGAAGAACAGTGTGGAGGCACCAGAATGCCAGCCCGGTGGAGACATGCCACTGGATTGGCAGGAACCCTAACAGGGTGTCATGTAACCACCCAGAGAACCCAATAAAAGAGCATTTAGTAAACTTCTTTGTCAGATACAGTGACATATGCAAATGGACCCTCTAATAGAGACAAAAAATATGTGTAAGAGAATGAATATCCCCCCCCTCCCCCGCAAACAAATAGAGAGCATTAGAAGGTTTCAAAATAAGAACTGCCAGATTTTCTGAAGGTT
The DNA here is from genome assembly GCF_019186645.2 of Phyllostomus hastatus. Classification (NCBI taxonomy): domain Eukaryota; kingdom Metazoa; phylum Chordata; class Mammalia; order Chiroptera; family Phyllostomidae; genus Phyllostomus; species Phyllostomus hastatus. Next base: position 22,741,597 of record NW_025334004.1, on the reverse strand, counting down.
TGTTATTAGCCTGTTTGTAGCCGTTATAACCTATTTATCAGTTTACATAATGTGAATTACAGTCACAACTGAAAATCAATAACAATTTTCCCTTCTTTTACCCTGGAATGACATCTGCAAATGTCACAAGAGTTGGCCTTTCAATGTCCCACAGTAGCATGACTGCGAAAACGGGATTCAGGTGCCCCCAGGTGTCAAGTTAAAGGTTCTTTCGAACTTGGTTTGTCTGGATGTTACCTGTTAGGAAAGGAGGGTATTAAGGCATACCTGTTAACCAATTTAATTTTACTGATAAATAAATAATTCTGTCCTCGGAGTTTTTCTTGACTTTAGTAAAGTAATGCAGAGTCTTCACGTCATTGATAAGTTTTCCCTTGGTAGTCGACTTGTTTTTATTTCATCAAACGAAGTGAAACTTTGCATGGAATGGCTGAGTTATCTGCATCCCCTCTCATTCCTGCCCTCCCCCCTGTCACCCGAAAAGGGAGAAAGTGAAAATTACAAATAATGGAGAGTCTTCAGTTCTACCCAGAAGAATCCGGTGAGACCGAGTGGCAGATGTCTGTGGTTTCATTTTACTTTCGTAACTTGCTTTTTTGAAAAACATCTTCGTGTGTGACCTGGAGAGAAGAAAGGACGACGAAAACAGACAGAAACAAAGGAACTGCTGTGCGTTTTTAAAAATATACATTCGTGGTTGGGGGTAAGAAACTTCCAGCTTTCACACAGAGAAGAAAAATTCATTGCCCCTTGATATTATCGGTCCTGATGCCTAGAGAAAATCAAGACTGGCTTGAGTTTTTCTCTTTCGTCTCTGGAAAGGCCTGGGAAGACAAAATGACAGATGAAGCATAGAGCTCAGCTAATCCCAACACAACAGGAAGCGATCTGGAATGAGAGTGAGAGACAAGGGTTCGAGTCCTCTATCTTCCACCAACTGATCATGTAGATGAACAAGTGAAACAAACCCACTAATGACCTAGCAAGGGACAAGTAGGCTGGGAACAACATCGTCTCTTCAATTGACATGAAGCTACTCTGGGGTCATTACACCTCCACGGAGCTTCTAAAAGTTTGTCATCATACAGATATGGGGGACCCCCAGAAGCCCATCTGCCACAGGTTTGAACCACAAGACTCCTTGCAAGTGACAAATGTGACACTTCCTGTGGCAAGTTAAATATGTCCGCACGTTCTTTGAGATTGTCTACCTTAGTGTCTCTGCTGTGCATCACGAGCTCAGAACAGCCAGTGGGAACCGTGGCTTCCGCACAGACGTGGCGACGGAAGTCAGAGGACAGCAATTCCGACCTCAGATTCATTCAACTCAACTAAAGCAAGTGCAGCCCTGTATTCAGAATGGCACCCTCACGCCCTGTGAGCTCCAAGGAGCTGGAGCCTGGGTGTGATCGCACAGATAGAAGGTGGAAGATGGACCACCCAGAGCCACTCTGAGAAGGCATCTGCCAGACTTCTCTTCCTAGCAGTATTCGCAGGGTCTTTATGGATTTCTGCCATTTTCCTAGGCTCCATTTGCCTGAAACCCTTTGCCCTTGGTGGTCCAGCGGGGTGGCCCCTCACTGCAGGGTTGGGTCCCAAATGATGCTTCATCAGAGCTCCCACTCTGAGACTGACCACAGAAGTGAAGACACCAAGGTCACTCTATTCCAAGGCGTGAAGGGGGACCCAGGAGCAGAGACAAGAAGACCGAACACTACTTCTGACCTAAGAGGGCCCAGAGCAGAGCTGCACATGGGACGCAGCCTGTGCTGTATGTTCCAGTTTAGAAGCCAAGAGGAAGCAGAGTCCTTACAGGAACAACTCAGAGCCAGGCAGCGGGGCCAGTACAATACTGCGGACCAGCCTCAGCCGGTCTCTGCCAGCCTCCAGTGGGGACAGGACGGGTGGGCCTCTCTGGAAAGCTTCAGTTACAGAGTCAAGGAGAACAACTTTCCTCCACCAACGGCTTCAAGATCAGAAGCAACATAAACCACAGGTTTATGACTCTGTAACCTTTCAATGTGAAGTGTGTAACTAGACCCAAATGAAATGATCACTGACTTTAAGAATAATAGATAATTTCCTGACAATTTGTGAATGGCTTTAATTGTGCAGATAGCTATTTATGGCACCCATGTGAGCATGCATGCACATACATGCACACACATGCACATACATGCACACACATGCACGCACACACACACACACCCCGGAAGGAGATAATGATTCATCAGAATCCTAGGTTGTTAACTTTGTGATTTAATCTTTCAGGAGGAAAAGTGGGAGAGCTAGATCCTAAATTTTAAATTTTTAGTTAGGTTTGTGCTACATGGTCTGAGTTGTTGCTCTTCTTCACTTGGCCTCCAGGAAGCCCGAAACTAATTTGACTACCTACTATAACAACTAGATATAACCGTATGCTCTGATTTTTTAAAAAATTTTATTTCTTTACTTCCTTCCCTAGCATCCCCTCCCACTGCAGCCTACCCTCCAGGTTCTACTTTATATCTGTGTTAGTCTCCATGCCTTATTTTGATTTCCATTTTTCTTGTACTGACAATTTCTGTTCAGTTCCATGTTGAGTTGGATATACTTCCTGCAGAACACCTCCAACTCATTCTGAAGTGACAGTACTAACAGTATAACAGGAAAACCTAAACTTTGGCTGTTTTTATGTGGCCAGTACTAAATGTTTTATATAGATTATAAACACAGTAGAGACAGGTACCATCATTCCCATGTTACTGATAAGGAAACAGATATAAAGAGCCACTTGCCCAAGGTGAGGTGGGAGGCAAGTGGTCAAGTTTGATTGTTTGCACTTTTGGTCCTGAGTGGTGTCGACCTTACTTACTGTGCTATTGGCCTTGATGGCTGAGATGGAGAGCCAGCCAGCCAGCACACACAAGCGCGCGCACAGATGTGCACTATGCACAACAGGCTCCTCAGAGGCAGGGCATCACCTCTCCACTGTTTCTCTGGACTTGGAAACAGGCTGGGCGGCCCGTGGGACGCCAGTGAAGAGCACAATCTAAGAAGAGCAGCCCAGAAGAGGCACTCTGCAAAGGCCCAGCTGGAGAAGCAGCAGCTGAGGGCCTCCTTGACCCTGAGGGGCTTCTCTGCTCTGTTAGCACAGCTCTCCATGCTGCAGACGGTGGCTGTGCCACTGCTGTGGAGTGAAGAACAATCCGACCAGCGCCCCCTGCAGCTGGTGACTAAGAGAGAGCAGCTCCGCCAGGTGGAGAGAGGGCCCAGAACCTGTACATTGATCGCGATGGCGCTGCACCAGTGCAGGCTGAGAAGTCCGTGTCTGCTTGACGTGCTGCGCAGTGTCCTCGTGCATGCTGGGAGTCCACCTCCTCAATATGTGCTTTTCCTTTTCTTATAGATGATGAAGTAGAAAGGAAAATAAGATAGAGACAGAGTGGACCCAGCAACATCGGCAGCTCTCTGACTTCCAAGTAGTACATATTCTGAAGCCTTTTGTAAGAAGTCCCAGCGCAGCGGTGTGTGGGGCAGGAAGCTGAGATGTGTGGCAGACTTCCAGAGCACCCAATACCGCGCTCAGTAAACCCCTCTCCCAAGTGAGTAATCAATGTAATGCCCAGGGTCTATTAGGGAATCACTGATTTCCTCTTCACGTTTTCAGGAAAACCCTTGGGCATCTCAGACCACTTGTGGCCTCCCTACTGCCTTTGTCCCTTCCGTGGGAGGAAGAACTACTTACTTAACTATGGGGGGCTGAGGGAGGACAGATCATATCCTCCCCTCCCCCTGCCTCTCTTTGGGATCCGCCTGCTTGCAGAGGGTCCCCCTTCAGCTCTGTCCTTCATTTCTGAGTTTAACACTAGGCCCTAGTTCTTAGGGGACACCAAGGGAGGTGTGTTTGTGGCCTGAGGCTTGCTGTGTCTAGGGGGGTCTGTCTATCCCCACCTGGGTTTCACCACTTGACAGCCCCCTGTTGCTGGCCTTCCATGGACCCAAGTCACATCCTCCAACCTCCCTACGAAGATAAGAAAGATGGTGTTTTCATCTCCATCTGCCTGACTCCTGTGTCTACTTCTCAGTTAGCATTAAACTGAATTACGACAAACTCCACGTGTGGCCTTGGGAAACCTCTTAAGCCCCTCTGAGTTCATCCGTTGTGCAAGCATTAAACATCTATTCAATGAGATTCAGGGGAGATAAAAAAGAAACCGAACTCAGTCAGCCTTCTCCAAGGACCCATCACCTAGTAGGAGGGCCACACATATAAACAAATAGAAGGTTGGAAGATAAGAGTGCTGGGATGGATTAGTAATGTCTGCCCTGGACACGGAATATGATAGTCGTATTTGCCATCCCTGCTGTGCATGATTAGGTTTAAATGGAACATCTGTTTCCTGGGTTCTGTTAAATCTGGTGGCAAGACCTCCCCACCTCCTTGCTCAATATAATTTAATTCAACAGATGTTTGTTTGTTGCTTTCTGTGTGCCAGACATTTGTATTTAAAACATTCTTTAATTCCCATGACATACCCATCTGGCCATTACGAACATCAATCTTGGCTCAGCTGAGAGGTGCATTTTGGAGGATTTCAGAATGAACTCCCTATAACAGGGCAAGTCCACAGGTTATATTTTAACCTCTAAAAACTCTACACAGAGACACATGGCAGCATATCACACTGTAGCACATTAATTTTTCTCGGAGGCTGTTGCTGCCATTTATGAAATCTGAATTACGAAAGATGTGGCTGAGGAGCACCCTCACAAAGATTCCGTGACTTACTCTGATGCCCTGCTGTGTATGAAGCTAAGCGTAACGACACTGTCTCCCTGAATCCTCACCACTGCCCAGGAGGCAGTCCCTGTAGCCTTCCATGGCATTCCCATTTTTCAGGTGGGGGAAAAAAGTTTAGAAAGACCAGGGATCTGCCCAATGACCCCCCAGTTGTAAGTGACAGAGCTGAGCCTCAAACCCAGGTCTGCATACCTTCAGAGTCTACAACCATCTCACTCTATTGCAGCCCTTTCCTGCTACAAAGACAAAAGCAAAACTGCTGAGCTAAAACTTCCCTTGTACTAAACATCACACCCATGGAAGCCTAGTGTCCCCGGTCAGAGAGAATCATGACCAACAGGCAGCTCTGGACACGTCAGTCCCTTCCTAGGGCCCTGGTTCCCTTCTCTGCGAAATGGGGAGGCTCAACTTGGTGACACAGAGTTTCTTGCCACTAAGAACAAAACGTTAGGAAGTATATTTCCAAAATCAAGATGGTGGAGTCCTGAGAAACTTCACATGTAATTTACCTGTGTCACATATTAATTTAGTAACACTCCCTAGTCGGTCATTTGGTTACCATTTTCTTCCAGAGCCAAGTGGGGAAATGGTCCTCTTTCCAGGTCATTGAAAGTAGAGACAGAGGAATCATATTTTCTAGCTGCCATGCAGGCTGCTGCCTTCATCAGCTCTAATGTATTCTAAACACTGTATTTGGCAACTGTATGTTGAGGACCTGGGGCTGGATTACATTTCTAAGTCAAATTGCAGTAAAGTTCACGTTCAGAAGGATTTCACCATAATCCAATAGCACCTTAATGGGCCTTTAAGCCTCAAACCACAGTTTTAACCCCTAAATTCTCCGAGAGGGCTTGGTCATATCATTTTTCCATAGAGACATTTCATGGTTTATTGATTTTATCCAAGAATAAGGAAAGGCACTTACGGGCGGAAAAAAGAAGTTTGGCTTAACATGTAAAACTAAATGAATCCTGAGCTAGAAGGTTTAAAGGGGGCTTGCATGCTAAACAGCACACTGAATGAATTGAGTGTAAACAGCTGGATCTGTATAAATAGTGATATTTGCTTCTTTTACAGAAGATTGCAATAACTACACTTCATGGAAGACAAGAATATTTCTCCTTTATGAACAACTAAACTGTAAGATGTACTGTAACCTGGCCTTTTTAGGTTTTGCCAAAACACACAAGCTGATCTTGAAATGCCCCGGGCTAAGTAACAGGCCATACGAGCCCTAATGGAAGTGTTGAGTCTTGGCGAGCTGGAAGATTGCTCCCTTCACTGTTTTGAATGTATAAAGAAGATGAAGAGAGGAGAAAGTTCAAAGTAGGAAAGAGGAGAAGAAACAGAAAAGAAACACTATATTTATGGGTGGAGATGAGTTGTTTAATGGGCTTTAGACCATCCACTTTGTTTGCTTTTTCCTTGGGCGTCTTGACACTGGCTCTATTTGGACCTTTCTTGATTTGTTGAAGGAGGCAGGGCTACCACATAAAGACAGGGTGGTTTGATAGGTTGATGGATCCTTTGCCTTAGAAGGGATCTTTAGACATCTTCATTTACAGATAAGAAAACCAAGGTAACTAAAAACCAAGAGGTGAAGTGATCACCTAAGCCCCTTTACTTGGAAGTGGCAAAACTGGTACAGAACACTGATCTACCCTTCCCTAGCCTTCCCCTTCTCCCAAAGCATCTAACCATGGTCCTCCCATAATATACCCCAGGGCTATTCTCTCCCATTATGAGATCCTTAGGTCCCTGTCGAACAACAAAAGTTCCATATAGAAGAGACTTCAGATTCTAACAATAAGATGAACTGAGTTGAAGAATGAGAACCAAGTTCCTCACTGGGCACTCAATCACTGCCAGTTACCAGCTGGTGCCCGCAAGACACTCTTTATTAGTAGAGCAGAGGAAGGCCAACATCGCATCATTTCATCAAAATAATCCAATATTGTTGGGCACTTGCCACATGCCCAAGGAAGAGAAGTAGACAGGGAGAAGAGCAGGCAAGAGAAAGGCGGAAAAGACCCGTTGACCGGGCCCCACAGTTATTTAGCAGCCAGAGTGTAAACCCACGGAGACCCACGATGAATAAAACCGTGGTCTCAGCATTACAGCACATGAGCAATGCATATGCCTGTATCCTGACTACCAGCTAAAGAGGACACCACACAGGAAAAGCCAGAACCTCTGCTAACAAAAGACACAGTGAGCAATACCCAAGTCAAACCGTTCAGGGGTGTTTTTGTTTGTTATCTAAGAGCAGAAATCCAAATAGAGAGGTCAAATCCAAATGGCTGAGGCTTTTTAAAAAATTGCATTTACTTTCTGATTCAACAACCATGTTTCCAGTGCCTGCTCTACACTGGGTCCTGCTGGGCACGATGGCGGAGCAAGAAAAAAGCCAATGAGCTCCGCGTCCTCATGGTGCTTCTAGCCCTAGTGGGGGACACAGATACGACACAAAGGTGCCAAGAGAGAAAATTGGTGGTGGGGGGCACAGGGGATCTAGTTTGGGCCAAGAAAGGCCTTCCCAAGGAGGTGACAGTCCATGTGAGACCTGCAGGAGTAGGTGCCGTCCTTGGGGAGGATGCAGGCTCGTCCTAGGCAGCAGATCCTGCAGGTGGAAGAGTCTGGAAGTGGGGACCAACTTGGTGTGCCAGAGCTGAAGGAAGGCGAGAGGAAGGGGAGGTGTGTGGTACAAGATGAGGCCAGAGCCCCGTGGGCCGGGGTGGGGGGTTTGGGTTTTATTCTGAGCACAATGGGAGTCCATTGAAGGGCTTAGTGACAGTCAATAGGAAGGCACACAAAGGCCTATGTGAGGGCTCGGTGCAGCCCCTAAGCCCTGCATTCAGGACCTCACTAAGCACTCACTGCATTGTCTAGATGGACTCCTTTCACAACAGGCTCTCAGCCCCTGATTTTCTCAGCTCTTTCTCTCCATGGCTGTCTTATGGCTTCGGAATGAGCCAGAACAAGGGAGGAAGAAGAAAAGCACCCAGCCCCGAGGGGCCTGCTGGCCTGCCTCACTTGATGTGCAGAGACAGAACGCACAAGGAGAGGAGCTCTTGGCGGGTTGGGGGGTGGGGGGTGGGGGTGGGGGAGTACAGAGGCAGGGGAGGACGATTAGAAGGCAGCCAAAACACAGGACTGGGCACCTTTGCAGACCCCGGCTTCCCGAAGGTCCCTGGAGGGAGGGGAGAGTGAAAGGCAGCTGTGGGGAAATGGAGGGACCGAGTCTGAGATGGGCTCATTGGCACTTGACTTCGGGACTGGAAAGACTGTAGGATCTGGGATCAGAAGGCCCTGATTCAAGCCCCAGCTCAAGGCTGTGTGCCAAAAACTATACTGGCTAGGCTCCGTGTGCCCCGGGTGCACTCTCCATCCTTCTCCGGGGACTGGATCCCTTGCCTTTGGATTCTCCTTGGGCTTGGCCAGTGGAGGTAGGAGTTTGGAAAGTGGAGGACAGGGAGATCCTGGTACTTACGCCCCTCCCCCAGCCCCCCCACCCACAGGCTGTGGGTTTTTAGCGGATATACATATATTTTTCTGAAGGCCTTGGGTCCTGCCAGACAGCCCTGTCCCGGCCAGGTGTGGAATGTGTGTGGTATGGCCCCAGGAGGTCCATGACCCTTAGGAGAATTAGGAGGTAATGTTTGCCCTTAGTATGTGGGAAATGCTTAATAATCAATCGCTATTAAGTTATTGTTATGAGGTCATTATAATAGAACCTCGCATTTGCATGAAATCTTCCCATCAATTATAATGTTTAAGGATTCCCAGGCTTCTAGAATAGAAAGAATTTACCCTCCGTGGACAGTTGAGGAACCTGAGGCAAAGAGAGGAGAAGAAACCTGCCTCAAGCCCATGCAGCAGAGCCAGCCTGGAACCTGGGCCTTCTGAACCGAGGCTGAGAAACCACAAAGCCAACTTTCTGGCTGTTGGTTTGCCCCAGGTGGCAGCAAGGGACAAGTCCGGACTGGGGGTGGGGCCCTGGTCTGTGCACAGGTGAAGGCGGGTGTAGGGGCAGCTGGACAAGACTCCCCCAGCTTGACAGAGGGAGTCAGGAAAGGGGAGGGTCGGGGGCTGGGCGACTGCTGACCTCAGAAGCTGAGGTCCCCACAGAGGGGCTGCCAGCCCAGACTTCCCCTAACGTGGTGAAAATCTGGAAAACCAAGTCCTGGGTGGAAGTCTGGAGGGAAATAAATAAAAGTGTATGCTCTGACCCCTCTGCCCTCCACTGCCCACCCCACCTGAACACAGCTTCTCCATCTCTAGGAGACAAGGAAGGTGGCGTGACTGCCAATGTCATGAAATTGAGGAAGCCGGGAGCCTTTCAGGATTATGACCACCATATCAGGAGGGGCTTTTTAACCAATCTACACTTCCAGTCTTCCATTTCCTCTCTCCCATCCTGTATCATTATATTTTTTTAAGTCTTTTATTTTGAAATGATTACAGGCTCAAAGGAAGTCATGGGCATAGTACGTAGAATAGTCCCATGAACACTTCACTTAGCTCCCCCCAATGGTGACACCTTAAGTAACCAGCACAATATCAAAACCAGAAAATTTGACACGGTTGCCATACTGTTAACTGGACCACAGACCGTGTTCAGTTTTTACCAGTTTTTATGCGCACTCCTGGTGTTGGGGGGGTAGGGCATGCAGTTCAATGCAAGCTGCTCCCACATATCGATTTGCACAACCACCACCAAACGGGATCCAGGCTATGCCATTGCTCCCTAGGGTGACACTTTATAAGTCACTCACTCCTCCCCACCCCGTCCCTCTTTTCCTGGCCACCACCGATCTGTTCTCCATCTCTGTAGTTTTGTCATTTTGTACATGTTACATAAAAGGAATACAGTAGGAAGTCTTTGGACACAGCCCTTTTCACTTAGCATAGTACCCTTATCCGTGTTGCTATATATTATGAGCTGAATTGTAGCCTCCAGAAAATTCCTGTGTTGAAGCCCTAACCTGGACTACCTCGAAGTGCGAGCTTTCTTGGAAGTAGAGTCCCTGCAGATGTGTTCAGGTAAGAGGAGGTCACACTGGAGCACGTGGGTCCCTGTGAGTGGTGTCCATGCAGAAAGGAGATGTTTAGACTCACACGCACATGGGGAGAACACCATGCAAAGACAGGAATTACGCCGGCATGAGCCAAGGCACTACCAGAAGCCAGGAAGCCAGGAAGAGCCCCTTCCCTAGCACCTACAGAGGAACCATGGCCCAATTGGCACCTTGATCTCGGACGTCTAACCTCCAGAAACGTAAGACAGTAAGTATCTGTTGTTTAAACCACTGGATTTTGTGGTACTGCGGTTAAAGCATCCCTTAGAAAATAAATACATTCCCTGTCTCAAAAGTTTGTTTCTTTCTATGTATGAAAGGATGTTAAACCATTCACCCCCTGGAGAACTTCCCAGATTGTTTCTAGTTTTAGACTATTATGGATAGAGCTGCTATGAACACCCATGCCCTGATGTTTGCCTGAACAAATGTTTTTATTTCTCTGGGATAAATATCCATGAGTGCTACTGCTGTGTCTTAAGGCATGTGTATGTCTAGTTAGTGAGAAATTGCCAAACAATTTTCCCATATCATTCATTCTTACAATGCATGAACTCTCTCCAGCCTCTGGTAAGCACTCCTTCCATTTTTAAAGCCTGAGATGGACTCTTAGAGGGAAAGTGTGGGAGTGAAGGGGTGGGGGAGTCACAGCTAGAAAGCATACAAATATGGTAAAAACATGGCATCCTGGTAAGTTATGCTGCTGATAAAGGGAAGGTGGATTACCTAAAAAGAGCCACAACCTTGGCCATCTGAACGAAGCCAGCAGTTCAGCAAACACTGATTTAGTACGTCTCATATGCCAGGCACCAACCTGGGTGCTGGGAAGACCACACCAACTGGGATGGACACTGGTTCCTCAGAACCTCTCAACCTGGTGTAAGAGACAGGCGCGTGCACAAGGAATCTTCACGCTACCGAGTATGATGGGAAGGACAGGGCATGGGGAGACAGGTGTGATCCAGAGCCGCAGCTACGCCCAAAATTGTGAGCCCTGAGCCTTGCAGTGTAGGAAGTGATCTTGCTTCTGTCTTCATTTCTTCTGACTTTGTGTGTTATTGTCTGAGACACGAGTAGGCAGCGTGGAGACAGAGCTGAGGTGGAACCTGAATTCTGGACAAACCAGAAAGTGAACATCCAGGCTCAGAATCACTTTCTGACGGTTTGACCTCCTAGAAGTGGAGTATGACCGTCGGATTAGTCACAAAATCGAGAAGCGTTTTATTGGATTATCTGGATCATCTGTCTAGCTGAACCCATTTGCTCGGGGATGGCCTACCTCTCCTCCTCCCAAAGGTTTCTTTTGGGAGAGCGCATTTACTCCCTGCCAGCTTGTCTCGTCACTTTTTCCCCCTCCCTCTCCGGCTGAGGAACAAAGCCTGAGGAATTCAGGCTGGGCCTTGATGAAGGGCTCACGGGCGAGTCCCCGCCTTCACTGTCTCTCCTCAGCAGAGAGAATTGAAGGTCCCGGTGAGGACTGACTCAACGTTCAATCCAACCAACAAACGAAGTGAGCAGAGCGCCCTTGCCCTGCCCAAAAAAGAGGAGTTTGTATTGACTTAAAACGTCCCATAAATGTTTCAGCCCCTGACTTGTCTTTTGTTAAGTTTTAGTTTGGGCATAGGATATAATATTTAGCTTCTGAACATTGATGTTCTCTGCCTTCCTGGTGTCCACATGAGACCTGGGGAGCCTCATTATCATACTATTAGTCTGTGAAAAGGGCCTGTGAGATCACAAATCAGAAATAGAATAGGATAACGATGGCTGGTTGTCTGAATAACCATTTACCTCTGAGCCTTTGCGGAGCACAGAAACTAGCCTGACTACATTTCCCAGACTTCCCTGCATCTAGACATGGTCACGGGACTAACCTTTGCCTAATGAGCAGAAATGATACCTGCAACTCCCATGCTATAGCCTTAATAGAAAGAGGTGTGTGTACCCCTCTCTCTTGCCTCATGGGAAGTTGGCATGGTAGAGAGCCATTAGAAAGCATGCATTCAAGAACAACACCTCAGAGATGATAGGCGAAAAAGAGCGTGAGATTCTGGGTTCTCACCTCTGGGGGCGGTCTCATGAAGGTGAGTTAACTCCCAGCTTGATTACTTAAGTTGATGTTATTTTGATCTTTAAAAGAGCAGCTGAATCTGTATTCTGCTAATACATGGAGTACATCCAAGGGAGGAAAGCGGTCAATGCATGAAATAGAAAGCGTGGAGAGAACAGAGGAACCGGCCAGGTGTACCGTGGGTGGGGAGAACACCATCAGGTGTGCGGGGTGGCTTCCGAGGAAGCATTCAGGAGCACTCACCATTTGTCGATAGAAAGATCCCACCCGGCAGTCAGTGTCCACCACCCCAGTGCAACAGCCTCTTTCCTACTTACAGGCTTTTGTCTGTGCTGTGGGACCCCCTCCTCATACCCACCCTCCCCAACACCCAGATAAATTCCACCCAGCCTTCGGATCGCAGCATCGGTGTGACGTTCCCGAGGAGAGGCCGTCTCGAGGTGAGGCAGTTCCTTCCCCTGGTGCTTCCTCAACACCTCTGCCGCCTCGCCCACCTGCCTGTTCATTTGCCTGGCTCCCTCTCCAGACGGAGAATTCTTGGAGGGCAGGGACCGCACTTGCCTGGTAGCCATCGAACCCCCAAAGCCGGCCCCAGGCTGCACACAGGATGCTCAGGGTCCCTGGAAAGAATCCCAAAGCTGGAAGCAGGCTCTCAAAGGTGTAGGTTACAGCAGTTACCTGAGAACTTGGGAGGCCTCTGCCAGAATTCGACCCCCCCTAGCAAATCCTGCCTTTTGGGGAGACCAGCCCAGAGCCCAGATGCCTCAGATGGGGGGGGGGCTCCCATCCTCCAGCAGGCATTGCTAACCACTTAGCGTGCTGGCCAGCTTTCTTCTCTCAACTTTTCCCTCACTCGGGGGGCTATAGTAGAGTGGGGCGGGGGGTTGTTTTTCCCTATTTCCTTCTCACGTTCCTTCTTGGCTTTTATGTTTCCAATTGTCATTCTCCTGTTGAGACCTGAGCACTGTCACTCACAGCTCCCTGGCCACCCCCTCCTCCTCACCTCTGTCCCCACCACCCGCCTGCCTCTGATGAGCGCACAGCACCGGGCTCCTCAGCTCTCGACACCTGCAGCGCCCAGCAAAAGCTCCACTTTTATCACCGGGCCGCTTTCGCCTTCGATTTTGTCATGTCTTATTAAGACTCAAACCCGTTGGAGCAATCTCTTCAAAAGCCATTCAGATTATTCAAAACAACAACAATAGGGGAGGAATAAAAGAAGCTTAACTGCAAAAATTATCTGGTACACCCAACCCCTCGGTCCCTTGCTGTCTCTGCCAATCTCCCACGCTGCAGGGAGCCAGAGAAGCCTCAGTAGAAAACAGCCCCGGGTCCTCCAGCGCCAGGTCACCCTGTGGCCATGCTCCTTCCGGGAGAAAGGTGGCTTGTCCCGGCTGCCGGCACCATAAGCCTGTGCCCGGCACGGGGCCCAGGGCTCACAAGGACCTGTGCCTGGTTGAACGCCCTGCCATCAGGGTCTTGAATTGTTAACAACTTTCGAACAAGGCCCAGGTTTCCATTCTGCACAGGGCCCTGGGCCCTGCACACTAGGTAGTCTGTGCTGGCCTTGACGTCAGCGCCTGTGAGTCACAGCCGCCTTCCCACACGCCAGAGGCAGAGCCTCCCCGAGTCACAAGGACCTCGGAATCTCAGGCTGTCGGCCCTGGAAGGCGCCCTGGGACAAAGGGGGTGCTGGGTTGGAATCCCACCCTGCAGTTTACTGGCCTCAGGCTAATTATCACAGTGTGAGCCTCAGTTTCCCCACTAATAAAATGAAGGAAGCCATACCTTACCTCATAAAGTTTTGGGAGGATCAAAGGAGATAATTTATGAGAACAAGGCATCTGGAAGAGACTGGGGTTTTAAATATTTGAGGTTGGACAGCAGCCATGTTGGGAATTGCAGACAGTTTCTGTAGTTTATGAGGGGAAAAAAAAGCATTTGTTTTTGGAACAGACACTCCCTTTGTTTAAGGAGGGGCCACGTCACGGAGCTGTTTTGGTCCTGCTGGTAAGGCCAGTTCCCACACTAAGGTGTACCACTTACAAATGTCACTTGGAGAGTCTCCAGATGAATCTCAAAGTCAGAAACTCTTTTTTTCTGTAACTCTTGGGATTTCAGTGTCCACTGCCTGAAAAATCGCTGCATGTTCTTGGGAGATTGGCTTGGTTTTTTGGACCGAAGATGAGCTCACAAGTGAGCCAGGGCAAACCACCCCTTAGAAGAGGGAGATACAGGTTTGGCGCCCCCAAACTGGGCCCGGGCTGTGCAGCTGCTCCTGCGGGCCTAGTTGAAGCTGAAGAACCAAGAGTCAGCGAAGCCAGAGGACTGTGACCAGGTCTAAGAGTGGCCTGGCAGGTGGGAGCGAGCATTTCCTGCAGAGGGAAAGACAGCCCCACTGTCAAGCTTCCTGGGACCTGGACTGAATCCTGCAAAGGGAGAGAATGAGGTGGCCTTTGGGTTAGAAGGAGTTAAACTCTTCCTCTATCTGGGAGTGGCCTGGCCCCCTCAACAGAAATGTCCTGTGGGTCCCTTCTGGGTCCTCTGGCCACATGAAGAAGTTTCAGAAGAAGCTATGCAAGGCCAACCTTAGTCACTTAGTTCAATTCTATTGTCCCCAAACAGTAAAGTTATTCCATTTTCACTTTAAAATTCACCCAGCACAACTTAAATGTAATTTGTATTTGCCAATCATAACTCAGGTAGTCCGGGGGTAGGGGGAGTTATACCATTTCCATCCCATTTCAGCTGTGCTGTGAAGCTGGAAGGAAGGAGCTCGCATCATGTTAGGGGTGAAGGCGTGCAAGGGTGAGTGGCAGCAGCCTAGAGACGCCCAGCTGAGCCTGCAAGGAGCAACAGTGCAGGGCAAGGTGGCTGGTAAGGATGGCGAGCCATCGCCTGGGTAGATTTGTGGAACCTACACACATTCCTTAGAGTGCCCAGAAATACCCTAGAGAAAGGAACTTCCTTGAAGAAGGGACTTTCTTTATCCTGTGAGATGGGGGTTTGGATTATTGTGGCCGCAGATGACTGAAAAACTACAGCTGTGGCTGGTGGGAGGGGAGGTCAACTGGGTTCCATGTGTAAAATGATTTAATTTGACACTTAATGGCTAATAAAATAATTACTATTATTATTTTACAGTTGGGGCAAAGAAAGGTCCAGAAAGCTAAACCAATTTTTTCAATTGTGCATGGTTTGTTTGGTTGGTTGGTTTTTGCCAGCAACACCCCCTTACTAGAGAGCCTGCTCTGCCCACAGCTTTAGGAGGAACAACCCAAGGCATCATGGGAACATTTTCCCTCATCACAGCTGATTGGACGAGGAGCTCACATCTGGTCCAAATTAAGCCAATCAAATCCTCTCTCTTTAATAGTTAAACAAGGTGATGGCTGGTGTGGACTGTGTCAGTGAGCTGTAGGGAGCCAGGGGTGTCAAGTCTGGAGTCAGTGCCAAGGTCAGCCAAAGCCATGGGCAGGCAAAGGAAGGAGGAGCAGAGAGCAGGCCTGGCAGGGAGAGTCCTCCGCGGGGAGGGGAGCCGCGCAAGCGTCTGGGGAGCTGTGGAAACAGGCTTCCCTGGGTGTCAGAACGAGGTGGTGACTTGCCACTTGCTGAGAGGCCAGGCCAAATTTCCAGCCACTGAGCTCCAGAAGCTGCCCCTGAACACTTAAAATAAGGCCCCTGTTTTTTACTTGAATTAAATCAAAGGAACGTCTTTCCCGCTGCAACCAGCAATTCCTGGGGGCAAGTCAGCAGAGAGGGCCGAGGCTGGCTGGCCAACTCCCAGCCCGGGGCTGCTTCCGGAGCACCACCGTCCCTGCTTCCTCCCTTGGGGTAAGGCAGACTTCTTCGGTGTTAACCCGATCTATACAGGTATTTCGTAGTGAGAATGTAATTTTTCTTATATCCTCACAGAGCTGTGGATGGGACACGATGCCCAGAAGTGGCCAAAGACTCTATCTGAAGATCGAGGGAGAAGGGTCACACGACACCCAGAAGCCTGTCAGTGGACACCTGGTGGGGCAGCAGCTAACGCCAGCCCGGAGACCAAAGGAGCCTTTGTCTGGGGCCTGGCCGAGCTCCCTGCTCTGGACCACGCACTCAAGTTGCAGATCCTGACATCAGGTGATTCCCAGAAAACAGTGAGACTGCAGCTGACAGTGGCCAAGTTCATGTATTATTTCCCTGCTAGGAAACGAATAACTTGGCAGGCAAAGTCACTGTGGAACTTCCCACTGTCGGTGAGAAAGCTGGAGCCTGTTCTGCCTGGGGCCCATGATATGTAACAATCTATGCACCTTCTCCAATGGCCTGTGTTCTGCAGCTCTAAATTTAGGACCCTGAATAAAAAATAAACTTCTTCAAACTAACAACAAGAGTAATAAGAGCTGAGCGCCCGTCAGTACCAGGCCCTTTGTATACATTCCCTGTAGCCTCTAAAACCACCATATAAATTAGGGGTCGGGCCCTGACCAGCATGGCCCAGCCGGATGAACATTGTCCCACAAAGCAAAAGGTCACCAGTTCGATTCCCAGTCAGGGCACAGGCCTGGGTTGAGGGCTCGGTCCGCGGCGGAGGTGCATTCGAGAGGCAACTGATCAATGTTTTTCTCACACATGAATGTTTCTCTCCCTCTCTTTCCCCTTCCCTTCTCCCCACTCTAAAAATAAAGAAATAAAATCTTAAAAAATAAAATAAAATAAAATAAAATAAAATAGGCATCATCACTGCACTTTGCAGATAAGTCAACTGAGGCTCAGAGAGAGTTATAACACTTCACCCGAAGTCCCTGAGCTCGTACCTGTCGGAGCTGGAGTCCACTGCGTTCTGCCACTGAGAATAGTTGGCGTTTATGGAGTTCATAAACTATATTCCAGACGTTATGTCTAAATTCCTTCACAGTCACCCTCCACAACCTTCTGGGACACTTATGCTAATGTATGGATACGGAAACTGAAGCAAAGGCTAAGTGATTTGTCCACATGGGTGGTAGAGGTGAGGCTTGAACTTGGTTCATTCTGGCCCCCACATCAGAGGCTCTGCCCACGGCCCCTCCTCAGTTCTCTTCCGAGCCCTGCTCTGGCAAGGCCTGGCTGTGTCTGGTTGTCGAGGCCCAGCTGAGATGCTAACTGATGTGCTGAGGTGTTCGTTATCCTCCTGGCTGGACTGGGCTGCCCCTGCTGCCCTTCCCACTGGCCGGCACAGCATCACATCGGACCTCACAACTGCCATGAAGGGCGGGCAGATCCCATCTCTGATGCTCCACTTCCTGAGGCCTGGACCGGTGCCTTGTCAATCCCAAGGCCACACAGCTGGTAAGTGGCAGAGCTGGGCCTTGAACATGGACAGGCTCTCTCCACAGGACCATGGGGAGTCTTGAAGCAATTTACAACAGGAGCCTCTGGAAAACCTAAAAGCCCTCGGATGCTAAGAGATGAGTAGCCAAAAGGTGATATTTGAAGCAGGGGGACAGGCCACCCAGGAGGAAACATCCCAGCATCCCTGAGCCTCTGCAGTTGCCCTGCCAATCAGCAATCTCAGGGGTCCCGAGGAGACCGGCCCTGTTTCCAGAAACATCCAGTGACTCTGGAACTGAGGCACCTTCGTGACACACAACAGCAGATCAGCAAGACATTGGCTAATTCTCATTCCCCGTCCACTTGCGATGAAAAGAAGACACCTGGTCAGTGGGCAGTTTCCCCAGACCGCACACTGAGGCTTTGAGGTCTGCACTCAGGAGGTTTGCTGGATGGTCCACGATTCACGCCTAAGAGGGGAGTCAGGGGATGGGCGCGGGCAGGAGGGGAAATTGAACTGTAACGCAGTCATGACTGAGGCCTCTACCCACCCCATGGGGACCCTGGAGCTGGGACGGCCCCCAGGGTTGTCCTGAATCCAGGCAGGGGGCTGAGGTTCTGCCCCTCTGCATGGACCAGTCATTGCATGGAAGCCCCAGGAATGGTGCGTACAGTTGAACGAGGTCTCTCCCTTTGGCTGAGGACACTTCCTGGCTGTGAGTCCCCAGCAGCCAACACTGCCAGCAGCTGAGTGAGCAGGCACCCCAATTCTAAAGAGGGATCTGAGGGGTGTGCCATAGCATCCACTATAAATAGCTTTTGGAGTCCGCCAGGGTGCGAGCAGGGCACACATATACACACATTGCCAGCCCCGCCCCAGCACCTGCAGCTCCGCCCCATTCCCCCCAACCTGGGGCAACACGAGAAGGATGCCTGCCTCCTGGTGGACCTCACGAAGCAGAAACCAGAGGACTGTTCTATTTTCAGGGGCCCTTGCCTGAAGGATGAAGGGAGTTACACCTTCTGTCTCAATGGAGTGACTTATGAAAGGGCTCTGGCGTGGATGCCTTGTACATCTCAGTTTGCACAAGACTTGCCAGAAGCTTCTCCATCTCCCTCTGCCCTAAAGTTTCAGGTCGGACAAGATCAGGCCACAAAACCAAGGGATGCAGTGCCTCTGGTGAGGACAAAAGTGGTAAGTGCTGTTAAAAAGGAAGTTTTCCCTGGCTGGCGTAGCTCAGTGGATTGAGCTTGGGCTGCGAACCAAAGCATTGCAGGTTCGATTCCCAGTCAGGGCACATGCTTGAGCTGCAGGCCACGGCCCCCAGCAACCGCACATTGATGTTTCTCTCTCCCTCTCTTTCGCCCTCCCTTCCCTCTCTAAAAAGAAACAAATAAAATCTTAAAAAAAAGGAAGTTTTTTGTTTCTACCAAAACCAAGAATTCCATTTTCAGGAAAGCACTGTTAGACATCACCCCCTGAAATGAGGGGGAGAGAGAGAGAGAATGAACTCCCCCCAAACTCTTGCTTTTTCAAAAGCTAAAGCAGGACAAATGAAAAAGCACGATTGCCCTGAAAGTGCAGTGAGTGGCCCTGGGCCGGCCTCACCACCATTATGTTGGATTATGTCGTTAGTCAATTACATAATAGATGGCTGCCTAATTCACCCAACTGTATATGGATTTTTTAAATCCATTTCCCCCATAAACAAGAGGATAATTTGAGCCACCAAACCACTCAAAATCTTAACCCCAAGCTGCTTTATTTGCATTTTTTTTCTTACAGAGTTTACATGTTTTATTTCTCCAGTTGGACAGTTTTGAGCGAGAAGCCTGCCCCCCAGCCGTGTTGGGTGATAACATCCTCGCTGCGCAGGCGCAGTCACCCTCTGCTCCGTTTCTGGAATTCGAGGACATCTAACGGCCAGGGGCCAGGTCCGGAGCTAAAGGAATGTTGAAAGACTCGGGCTTGATCTGTTGGGTCCAAGAGGGTTCAGACGGACAGTCCAGGTCCCCTGAGCCACAGACGGTTGCCACAAACATTGGGGCCCTTCCACTGCCATATGCTTTCTCTCTGGGAGACTGGAAGAAGCTCCTACAAAGACGGGGAAAACCAAGAGGACAGAAGAAAACTCAGCAGGTTATCTGCTAAAAAATCCTTCAAGGGTCTCCGATTGTACCCTCTCCCAACTCTCTCCTTCATGGAGTGATTTCGTCTTACGAAGAGAGGCAATTCTGACCCAAAGTTTTCAGGCCCAACTGGGTCCCTTCCTCTCCTGACCGGGCGGGAAACTCATGAGGGTGCACTTGTCATAACATGTATGCAGACGGCAGGTTCACCACACAGCAGCTCTCTGAAGAGTCTCTGCCTGTTCGCATTTTTCTTGGTTTCTATTGGGTTGGTTGGTTGGTTGGTTTTTATTTACTATTGTTACTTTGAATCTTCCAAGTTTTTGAAGAACCCTTCTCCAGGGCAAGGTCACGGGGGGGCCCTCAATGCCAGGGTAGCCTTGCGCTTAACTTGCAGCCCCGGCACCACGGAAGATCAAAGAGGAGAGGAGGAATTACCGGGGAAGGACTGCCGCTGCTTTGTAGGAATGTCTGGATGCTAACCATCTCTGACCGTGTGTCAACTCCTTCCAACTTCACTCATCCGCCCGCCCTCTGGAAACCTCACGGGGCCCCTGGCCTGTAATCTTCTCTTGTTTCTGTAATGATGTGAAGAGAAATGACTTCCGTGGAAATAAGTCCCAATTCATTATGCCTCTGAGTAAACCTTTTGGATCGAGGTACGTTGCTCCCAGTAAGAAGGGCCGGCGCTCCTGGAAGACACGCGTGTGCGCTCGCTTGTCGTCTCTCGTGTCTTTTTAGGAAGCAAAGG
Source organism: Phyllostomus hastatus (assembly GCF_019186645.2). NCBI lineage: Eukaryota > Metazoa > Chordata > Mammalia > Chiroptera > Phyllostomidae > Phyllostomus > Phyllostomus hastatus. Next base: position 22,721,486 of record NW_025334004.1, on the reverse strand, counting down.
AAAAACCGGTGACATTTCAAAACTCAGAAACTGGTTGCAGCGAAATACCTTGGAGGGCGAGCTGGGATTCGGAAGACGAGACTGACGTGCCTTCAAGCCTTCTGGAAACATTCTTCGGCCAGGAGGAATCAAACTCATCAGTCTGTGTTTTTCCTGTTCAATTGAAATCCTCGGACGTAATCTACATATAGAGCCCTCTGGTGGGGAGGGTGGGGGATTGGGAGGGGGCAGAGCATGGGAGGGTAACTAAGGTGAAACAGAAATTTGGTTTCTTGAGGTCAAATAAAAGTTTTATTGTAAGTTTGGATTTTGGCAAGAGAGCAAGATTAACAGTGGGTTTAAAAGTTATCTGATGGCTTTGAATAAAAGTGTACATGAGTTTCAAAACCGGGATATTATTGACCACCAAGTAATGATCTGAAACTTAGGGGAGATTCACACACACCGGTCATGTAGGAAACCAGTGTGGGGCAAAATGGGGACTGCAGCGCTCAGCCAGTTGAGCAAAATCCTCGACCAAAGAGAGGCCAGAACAGAAAGAAAAGAGAATCCGGGGACACCATCACTTAAAAGGAAAGTAGACATGGGAGAGGCACCAAGAAATGTAACCAAGGCTCAATAACCATCCTTTACTGAGAACTTAATGTTTCGAGTATAGAGCTAAGAACATCTCCAACGTAGACATTAACTAGACCTATTTTTCAGACCGTGAAATGGAGGCTCAAGGTCAAATACTAGTAAACAAACGAGGCAGAATTGAAAACTAAGCCGGTCTGTCTCTCAGCCTCCGGATTCTGTTGCTGGCTGAATGGGAGGAAATTCTGTGGACACTCGGGGAAGGGGACCGAAGAGACCAAAGTTTCAGCAATGTGAAAATGGTGTTTCATTTGATGTAGGCACTCGCTGATCGTAAGAGGCAGAACATGACAGGAAGCAGCTTGGGAGAGGGGTGCCTAAGGGCCACAGAGGGTGGGCGAGGCAGACTTTGACAGGTGTAGTTATTGTTATCCTTCGTGGGACTAGCCCCGTGGTGGCTGGCGTGCTCCAGCCAGCCTGCGGAGCACCCTGAATGAGGCCCCCTCACCCCTGATGCCAGCACCGGGGCACGAGGATGCAGGCATCCGCGTCTCCCTGTGGCTGCAGTGACGCTGAAGCACAGGAGGCCGTGAAAAGAGCACAAGTGACAGCCAGCTTGGTGACAAGTTAATTCCATGAGGATTTGAGCCCGCGTGGCCCAAACAAGCACACAATTTGCCTAATTTTCCCTCAAGGGAATGTCTTCCCTCAAGAAAGAAAGTCACTAAGGAGTTTCTCGCTCTCACTTGTAAACAACCGTGGATAATGTCTTCCCGTGATCTCTCTGCAGTGCTGGCCTTTGGACGCTCGTTTAACCTAAATTGTGACAGCTTCCCGGGGGTCCCCGGAGGCCTGCAACCTGCCTGAGCGGCAGCCCTCCTCTGTCCTCTCCAGATCCGAGTCCTCCCAATGCCCGAGCGAACGGCAGGCAGAGGGGACCACAGACGCGGGGGCTGGCTCTTTAGAAATCCTCCTTACGTACAGATGTGGGGCTTCTAGGACGAGGGCCCCCGGGCAAGCCAAATCAGGGGAAACGTGCTACCAGGGGCAGATCCACGCTCGTCCTCATCATTCATGCACTTGGGGGCTAGCCCTGGGTTGGAGTCCTGCTTGTCAGCGACACAAGCTGTTAACAAGGGACTTGGGACAAGGGACACTGCCACCCCCCGTCCAAGAGCCTTAGCCATACTCAGGAATGGGACAAAGTGAGGTGACCGAGGTGAAGCGCCAGAGACAAAGCATGTCAAAGAATAGGCCTCACCAGCAGCTCTAATGCAGATGATGACTGAGGCCTGACCTTGACCTGAAGTACTCTTTGTGGATGGGGGTGGGGGGGTGGGGGGTTAGAGAGAAATGGAGCCTGCCGAGACCTTTCCCTCCCGGGGCCTTCTTCAGTGCCGCCTGGGAGATGAGTTCTAAGAAGTACGGCCCAGAGCGCCAGCACAGGAAAGAGAAACTTCACAGAGGATGTGGAGTCTTGAAATAAAACCAAGATCAAGAGGAAAGGGGTGGAAGGAACAGCTCCAGCAGAGGCCGGGAGCCCTGCCCAGCGAGGAGGGTTTAAGCGGCTGCAGAGGAGAGGAGCCCCAGCCAGCCAGAGGCGAGCGTGCCGCGGGCAGGGAGGGCCAGACTGGGGGAAGGCCCGAAGCTAGGCGACGGTGCCTGGGATGCAGAGCCCGGAAAGGCGCCGGAGCTCGGACACAGAGGATTAAAGTGGTCATGGGAAGAACTTTATCAAGGCCTAATGTAGATGGCATGAGGGCAGGAGGGATGACGTGTTGGGGACAAGAAAGAGCCATCACAAGGCCAAACCACAGTAGTCTTCATCAGAAAGCGACAGAAGTGTTTTTGAGAAGGGGCGTCAAAAGCAAACAAATATAAAACCCTTGGTGCCATCCTCCCAGAATCCTCAGCTGTGAGCCTGTGGTGTGGCGGGGGGAGGGGGGCACAGGGGGAGGGGGGGTGGGAGGGCCATTAGGCCAGGGAGGGACTGGGAAAGCCACTCGAGCTCATGTATAATGATTTACTTTGTACAAAACTGGATTAATGCATTGCTTGTGTAAATAAAAATTAAAAATAAAAAAACCCACTAAGAAATCCACCTACCCAGCATTCTAAAAGAAGATTCCTCTTAGGAATTAGTTTTTCATTTTTGTGCAGAGGTTTCCACAAATTCACCAAATGCAACACCGACATCTCTGGGAGAACTTCCTTCCGAGAACTAAAGGCTGCCTCCACCCACCCCCTCAGGGCCCTGGGCTGACCAGGGAGGGGGCCTTTATCGAATGTCCATCGGAAACGATCACAGCCAGGAGCAGAGCCAGGGGTGTCCTCGGACTGTCCGCTCAGGAGCGAGCAACGGCTTCTGCAAAGTTCCTTTCTCCCCAGCCTGCCTCCTCTGAAATCACCTTGCCTCCCAGAAACTGTGCTTCCTCCTTACTGCGAATACCTCTGAGCTGAAGTAACAGTGGCAAGCTTTCCGCCAGAAATAAAGTTCCATGCTGTTATCGTCCTTGGCATCTGACGGAGACAGGGGCGCTCCCACCCTGGAACCCAGAAAACTGGCTGGAGCCCCATTTTACGCTGTTGTCCCTCCCTGCCTTGTCAAAGGTCCCGTCTGTCCCCTATCATCATCGGGAGAAGAAAGACAGGAGGCTGCGTCGGCCGGGCAGTGATCAGCAGCACAGAAGGTGCCCGGGGAGAGGAAAATATGCAGCATTAATATTTAATGGCGCCTTTCCATTTTCCCCTAATAAGCGGAGTGCTACGGCAGGGAGAGCTGATTTATTTTGTCAGCAGTGGAAATATTTCAAGTGTGATGCATGTCACTGGGTCACACAGAACCCATCACACTCACAAAAAAAACACACACACTGCAGAAGCCTCCAGAGGAAGAATCTTCTGGACTTGATCTCAAAGACCTGAGGTTTCAGGAAGCCACGCAAACGGCAGGAGATTTCAATAAGGATGGGTGGCAGGGCAGGCTGTCGGACAAGCTTCCGGCCGCCAGTCTGCCCCCCCCGGTTGATGTGGTGGACAGAGCAAAGGCTTTGGAGACAAACAGCATCGGTGCCCCGCCCCGATCGCCCAGGCCCTGGCACCAATGGCTTTCTATAGCAAATGCTTGTTCTGCCATTAGCAGGGCAGGCTAGAAGAACCAATCAGTTAATACCTTGGAAATAGCCCTAGAACACAGGTGGCGAACACAAGGCCCGCGGGCAGAATCCGGCCCTCCACCTTATTTTATCCAGCCCCGCACCTTGTTTCTACCAGCGGCAGTGCCGAGCCCTCGCTTAACTGTTAAGGAGTAGTTACCTGTATACAGTCCTAACATTACATTCAGCTCTTTGAAGGCAACCGCGAGGCTGATGTGGCCCCCGGTGAACATGAGTTTCACACCCCTACAGAGCAATATCAGAGGGGCGTGGGTGGGTCAACAGTACGGCTTCTTCACCCCTCCAAGACAGCTGTCTCCCAGAGGTCCCCGACTGGATGGAACCTCAGTTGCCTGCAGCAGTAACCTGCCCATTAGCACACTTTGCATTGGTATCCTTCCCCTCCCTGTCTCGTCCCTCCCCTCCCTTACCAGTTCTTTCTGGAATCACTGCCCAAATAAACTTGCGCTCAGATTGTTGTCTTAAGGCCTATTGGGCCAACTATTTTATTGCCGATTTTCCCATGTGTAATCGTGGGGATGGCAGCAACCATCCCGCTGGGGCGTCTGAGAGTCAAATGAAGTAATGTGCAGGCTAGCATCAGGATGGCGCAGAGGCAGGACACGCCAGACTCACTCTTCTCCAGTGAAAACGTGGGTTTCCTGTAGGCCAGGCCCCAACCCCTGATGCTAGCTATAAAATGATTTCTCACTCCGTTTCCATGTGAATATTAATTTAGTCTTACCCTAGTAGCATCCTTCGCACATTTCTCACCACGTACAGCTGGCACATGGATGAGAAGAACCGGAGGAAGTGCCACACAGATGATGAAATAAAGGATCTCTTCCTCTAAGCCAAGTGGTCTGGGTGGGTAATGGGCTGAGCTGCGGCCTCCCAGAAAGATATATTCAATCCCTGGTTCCTGCGAGTGTGACCTGATTTGGAAAGAAGGTCTTGTAGTTGTAATCAAGTGAAGACTGCCGGAATGAAATTATCCCGGATGTATGCAGGGTGGGTACTAAATCTGATGGTTAGTGTCCTTAGCAGAAAAGAGGGAGATGGAAGACACAGAGACACAGGGAAAATTTGCATACAGAGGGGAGCCGAGGTTGAAGAGATGCACCTCCAAACCAAAGAATGCCGAGGACTCTGGGGCCCCAGGGAGCCAGGGGAAACCATGCAGCAGATCCCCCCTCAGAGCCTCTAGAAAGAGCCAGCCCTGCTGATACCTTGATTTCAGATTCCTAACCCCCGAACTGTGGCAGAATTATTGCTGCCAGCCACCTGTTGAAGGTCATTTGTTACAGCAGCCCTAGGAAACCGGTGCCCTGGGGAAGACCCGCAAGTGGTACCTGTCGCTCCTGCTTACATCCATTGGCCAAAGCTCACCCACATGGCCCCACGTACCGCAAGCCCAGGAAGCAAAGCCTGGCTGTGTGCTGGGAAAGCGCGTGTGCTCATGACCCCAAACAGTTTCTGCCAAATTCACAGAACCAGTTGCCAAGAGGCTGGGCCGGGAGATCAAGCCAAACCCATGCCACGGGATGAGTCTGGTTGGGACAAGGCTGCTGCCGCCGTGGACACAGATGTCCTCTCTGGACACCTCTATCCTCAACATCAGCTGCACATCCGAATCAGCAAAAGGGGTGGTTTTAAAAAAACAACAACTATGATTTCTCTCATTGCCCAGCAATTCCAGTTTTAATGGTCTCAGGTGGGACCCAGACTTCAGTCTTTTTAAAAGTCCCTGGGGTGATTCCAAAGTTCATCCAGGATTGGGAATGAGCATTCCTTTAAGCTGTCTTCAGAGTTGGTGTTTTTTCAGTAAAGAATTTTCTTGTAGATGAGCTCATTTGAAACTCAATACACCCTAGGTATGAAGATGAACATCTATCATTGGTCCCATTTCACAGATGAGGAAACTGAGTCCCTGAGAGTTCAAATGGCTTTTTTCATGCTGTCCAGTTACACACAGCATAGCCAGGACAGGAACGCTTGGTCTACCATGTTAAGTCTCATGTCCCACACAACAGTTCATAACCAAACAGTGGGCGCCCTGAATTCAAAGCAAAGTGACTGAGTTCTTTCAACACACATTTTGACATGTAAAGAAAGTTTGTCTAGCCCGACATGTAGCAGCCCTACATATGTGAGACCATGTTACCCACGGAGCTCTCTAGGCGCTGTGCCCGCGACCCACACACTTGGCAACAGCTCCCCAAGCTGCTTGAGAGCTGAAATGTCGTTGGCTCCAAAATACGAAAAGCGAAGTGCAAACTAAAAACAAATAAGTGCTTAATGAACATATACAAATGTCAATTACTTATTAAATTTAGTATGCATTAAAATGTTACAGCACTTGAATGCAATTTGTAGATTTTCTTGCTTTGCCATGGACAATTAGCTGTGAAACCTGAGAAACCACAACTAATCACAAAATAAAATGAGTTACTTGGAGCCCTATCATTTCCAAAGCAAAATCATAAAGACCCTTTGAAGTGGTTTTTACAGCAAACGTGGGTGTTTCATATGTTGGGTATCACGTAACAGGGAGCCATCCAGCGCAGCATGAGCCTTGGACAAAAAGAGCACGTAAAGCCGCCCTGGTTGTGTGTGGCACCGTGGTACCCACCACAGCCATCCTAAAACACGCCGTCCAAGCCTGCTCGTGACAAGGCTGGGTGCGCCATACCCACAGGCCCCGGCCTTGCCTGTCCCTGAGCAGCCAGCCCCAGGGACCACCACGGCTCGAGAAAGAGGTTGTACGTGAAAAGAAGACTTCCTCGTCTCTTCATCATTACTGATTGACGGAAATCTTCATTGGGCATGAATTTTTTTTGAACATCCTAAATTCTTGAAGTCTTCTTTAAAAAAATCTTTCATGTATTCTTTTCATTGGCTCCTCACACGTCCATGAATAGCCTTCCCACAAGTCCTCTGGTGTCACTCGCTGCCTGGGCTTCATCACACCAAAGTGGCCTCTTTCAGTCCAGACCTGGAAGCTTCCTGATAGGTTCTCTTCCTTCCCCCTCCTTGGAAGAAGACACTCCTCCTCACTCTTCCTTGTTTCCTCTCCTTTTCTCCTTTCTCCTTTCTGTCTTCCTTCCTTCTTCCCTTCTACCCATTCCCACCATACTCACCCCCTGAGGCGAGATACAGTGATGGATACAGATGGATACAGATACAGATTAGGAATACAGAATTTTACAAGGCGTGACACCTGCCCTTAAGAAACGAAAATCTAGTGGGGAAAGCAGATGAGGAGAATAGATATGTCAATAAATAATCAGAATTTAGGGCCATGCAGATATACAAGTAGAACCCTAGATATATGGAAGGGAATATGAAGCAATGGAAAGAAAAACCCAATCTCTCTTTGTAGAAGTGAGAAAAAGCTTTTGTAAAAACATTTCCTGCCTTAGGAAAGTGATATTCTGATTCCACATTGTTTGAAGCTGATTGGGGGGGAAATTGAAGGGGTAGCCACACAGTGCTGCTGTCTGAAATATCTGTGTAAGGCCCATGCCATTTTGATTTTATGATGTTACTCAATATAGTTTTTAAATAGACCCATTTAATAAATTCCTCCAAGTACTTGGACACAAGGAAAGGCTTTGCAAAGAACTTGGCATTCGACAATGAATATGAGGTAATTCAACAGATTTCCCTTTTTGCCTTAGCTGCCAGGAAACTCAGAGATAAATTCCATACCTAATAACAGAGATTATCTCATCCTTAGTCTCTGGTGGAAGTTAGCATTCATTTCATGATAAAAACTGCTGACCTCGGAATTCTTAGCATGGTGCAACCTACTGGCTTTGCTCATGTCCTGTTACAATAATAAAGCTATATACTTTTTAGACAAAACACCTCTGATAAATTCAATGACTGAAGTAAATATTAGCTCCACGAAGTCAGGGACTCTACCTGTCTTATGTATCACAACAATATCATTACATGGGAAAGTGTGGCAAAAGGATGAGTGCTCAACAAATATTTGTTGCATAAATAAGATGATGAATAAATGAGATAACCATGAAGAGAGAACTGCATGTCTAAGTGCATATTCATCTATTGTCTCTCTTGGCCATTAGCCACTTGCTGCTCCCTACCACCCAGTACTGCCAGATGCCCAGCACTGATCATATTACACCTCCCTCCTCAGCTGCTATCACATACACACACACTACTAAGCCCCGCTCCAAAGATTTCCAAGGTTCCCCCCATGCCTTCCTATTTGAGGCGGTGGACACCTATTATCGTGGACCCACCCTGCATTCCTTTCCTTTGGGTCCTGACCCTCCTTAAATCCATGCATTTTCTGGTAGAAGTCTCAGGCTTACAGTTTTGTTTCCCCTGCTATGGGGTTTTCCAGAACTCAGAGTGGCCCCTCGATGGGCGTATAACCCAATCATTGGCCATCAAAGTCCTTTGAGAGAAATTATATAGACACCCAGAGACAAAAGGTGTCTTTCAAACTAGGACAACCATTTAAGTCTAAAGTTTCTGGGAGAAATTTTTTTCCAATAGAAAGAGCAAATTTGTCCTTTCTGTTGAAAGAAAAGAAGAGAGTCCTCATAAAGTCAGCATAGAGAATACAGAGCAAGATATAGATATAGATAGATAGATAGATATAGATATAGATATATAAATATAGAGATACAGATATAGATCTATATATATATATATATCTTGAGAGACAGAGTGCATGCGCCAGTGAACACCTAGATCAAGCCATGCCTGAATCTACTCCAATTTTGTCAGCTGATATATTCTTTTTCTTTCTTGAACTAGTTTAAATTGGGCACCTTACTTGTGCACCTTTACTAGTCCTGACTGAGGATATCCAGTGCAAATTCCTAATTCTCTGCTCTTCAAAAAGAAACCCAGCAATGTATCATTATGGATAGAACACAGGATTAATCCTTATGATGTTGCTTCTTAAGTTACCTGAGTAAAGAATCCTTTTTTGTTGTTGTTAATTCCATTTACCATCTAGCCAAGAAAAAGAGTTATATTCAGAATATTAAAGTAACTCCTACTCTTCAGTAAGAAAAAGATTGAAAATCCAATAGTAAAATGGGCAAAACACTTGAATAGTCACTCTTTTTTTAAAAAATAGGATACACAAAAGGCCAATGAGCATTAACTAAGGAGCTCAACTTCAGCAATCATCAAGGAGATGCCAAAGAAATTCGCAACATAATACCATGCATTCCTGTTAGAAAACATAAACTGGAAAGAGCAGTTTAATCACAGACCGACATGTGGCCCCACCTCACAGCACTTGGTCACACCTCACACCATAGTAATTTGCAACCCAGCTCAACAATTCCCAAACTAGTCAGTTCTCTGTTCACCAAGACAAGTCTTTTTATGACATACTGAGGCCACATCCTTGACAGATTACAATAGATGTGTCTAAATATTTAGCCTCAAATTCTGTATCTATCCCATTGCAGAATGGTACCAGTTCATTTTTTTATTATATCTTATTGATTATGCTATTACAGTTGTCCTGAATTTCCCTCTTTGTGCCCCTCCATCCAGAATCCCCCACTTCCTCAGGCAATCCCCCCACCATTGTTCATGTCCATGGGTCATGCATATAAGTATTTTGGCTACTCCATTTCCTATACTGTACTTTATATCCCCAAGGCTATTCTATAACTACCTATTTGTACTTCTTAATCCCCTCACCTCTTCACCCATTCCCCCACATGCCCCTCCCATCTGGCAAACATCAAAACTTTCTTTGTATCCATGATTCTGTCTCTGTTCTTCTTGTTTCCTTAGTTTGTTTTTTAGATTCAACTGTTGATAGATTTGTATTTTTTGCCATTTTATTGTGCATAGCTTTAATCTTTTACTTAAATAAGTCTCTTTAACACTTCATATAATAATGATTTGGTGATGATGAACTCCTTTAGTTTTTTCTTGTCTGGGAAGCTCTTTATCTGCCCTTTGATTCTAAATGATAGCTTTTCTGGGTAGGGCAATCTTGACTGTAGGTCCCTAGTTTTCATGACTGAATATTTCTTGCTAATCCTTTCTAGACTGCAGTTTCTTTTGAGAAATCAGCTGACAGTCTTATGGGAACTCCCCTGTAGGTAACTAACTGCTTTTTTCTTTCTGATTTTAAGATTCTCTCTTTACTTTTAACCTTTGGCATTTTAATTATGATGTAACTTGGAGTGGGCCTCTTTGCATCCATCTTGTTTGGGACTCTCTGTGCTTCCTGGACTTGCATGTCTATTTCCTTCACCAAATTAAGGAAGTTTTCTTTCACTGTTTTTTCAGACAGACGTCCAATTTCTTGCTCTTTCTCTTCTCCTTCTGGCACCCCTATGATGTGAATGTTGATCTATTAAAGTTATCCCAGAGGCTGATTATACTATCTTCATTTTTTTGGATTCTTTTTTCTTCTTGTTCTTCTGATTGGTTGTTTTTTGCTTCCTTGTGTTCCATATCAGTGATTTGAATCTTGGCTTCATCCACTCTACTGTTGTTTCCCTGTTAATTGTTCTTTATTTCAATTAGTGTATCCTTCATTTTTGACCAGGTCTTTTTTATGCTGCTGAGGTCCTCACTAACATCCTTGAGTATCGTTATATCTGATAGATTGCTTATCTCCATTTTGTTTAGCTCTTTTCCTGGAGATTTTATCTGTTCTTTCATTTAGGTCATGTTTCTTTGTCTCCTCATTTTGGCAGCCTCCCTGTGTTTGTTTCTGTGCATTAGGTAAGGCTACTTTGACTCCATAACTTGGTAGTGTGGCCTAATGTAGTAGGTGTCCTATAGGGTCCAGTGGCACAGCCTTCCCTGTCACCCAAGCTGGGTACTTGAAGTGTGCCCTCTGTGTGGACTAAGTACACCCTCCTATTGTAGTTGAGCCTTGGTTGCTGTTGACAAATCAATGGGAGGGATTTATCCAGTCCTTTCAGTCAGCTGCAAGGACTAGCTGTGACCACTTACCACCAACCTCTGCCCTTCATGGAGGATCAGCTGTGCTGGGGCAGGATGGTGTTACTCCATTGTGGTCTGTAGTTGTCCAATGGATGCACTGGCCCTGGAGTTTCCCCAATGGTGCAGGCCAAGGTCAGCCCCTACCTGTGTTTTCCCTGAGCTACCCTGCCTGAGCTATAAAGCAGTCTGTGGATGGCTGCTACTTGCGCTGGACTTGGAGATGCCCAGGCAAAGCCAAGCTGTGAATCTAGAATGGGTGCCAGGACTGGGGCCACTTAGCAAGAGGGATGGAGACTGGAGGTTCACTGAGGCTGGCTGTTTTTTGTTTGACAGGATGTAGGAAGTTATGAAGCATGACCAAGATCAGCCATTCATATGGAAAAGTAGCTTGGGGAGCCCATAAGTTGGGTGAGGTGTAGTCTCTGGGGATCTCCAAGGTGGGTCAAACAGTATTAACCAGGTTGATGGAATCCCAGATATGGCACCAGCTTGCCAGCTCTGTGGGGGCAGGGCTTAGAAAAGTGACAATGGCCTCTGTTCACCTTGATGCCAGACACTTCAGTTCCCCCCTGTATACTACTGATGCCTTTGGAGCTGCTACCCCAGTGCTGGAGCTCAGAGGGGGTGAGTCTGAGTAGGTGAGTCCATGTGTGTGTTCTCCAAGAGGAACTGCTTGGGTTCTCTTAGAGAACCCAGAAGTTTCTTCCACCGACTCAATCCCTGCTGCTTTTTGCAGCCAGAAGTTGTAGGGACTTATATTTCTGGCACTGGAACCCTGGGCTGGGAGGCCTGGTGTGTGGCTGGAACTCTTTGCTCCTGAGATATCCCTCTGAACTTTTATCCACTGCACTTGGGTGAGGGACCAGCCCAATCTGCCTCTGTGCCTCTCCTACCGGACTGGATGGATTGGTTTCTTTAATTCCGTAGTTTTCAGAATTCCATTAAACTAGATTTCTGGTGGTTCTGAGTGATGGTTTTTCTATATTTTAGTTATAATTTTGATGTGGTTGTACCAAGAGTTGAGCCACGTCTGCCTACGCCACCATCTTGACCGGAAGTGGTACCAGTTCATGGTTGACATCAGCCTACAGATAGCATTTTGAATAGAAATATAACTAGTGCCGCCAGGATATAGTGGTCCAGAGTAGGGAAAACTTGGTAAGCAGATTCCTTTGCAGAATGAAGTCTTAGCCAGGTTTAATTCAGCAAGTTAGTCAAGGGTTTCTCTACTTTAAACCAATAGATAAAGAAAAGACCACTTATTCTAGAATTGCTGAGAAAACTCCAAACTCAGAGCTTTGTCTTCTGCCTCCTAGTCCACTGTCATTCATACTCCTAGAAAATAAGAAATACTACATAACTTCCAAACTTTAGGGAAAAAAATAAGTTGAACCAAAACTCAAAAATTCTATACTAAAACACACACACAACAAATAACAAATATGAACAATTTACTGCCAGTAGAAAACATAAAATAAAATGTCAGAAGGAAGTCTAAACTCTAAACATGATCACAATAAGTGAATGGGTAATATTATTTTATGGCAAATCCAAGAGTTCCAGATTTTTTTTAATTTAGCTGGATCTTATCCACAATTAAAACTGGGCAGGGGGAGAAGTGATACACAAAAGTTAAAAATCAAAGGGATGATAAAAGATAAATCAATCCAAAGATAATAAGAAGAGTAGTTATAATATTATAGTTATGAAACAGGATGAGAATTCAAAATTTAAAGTATTAAATAAAACAACCAGATTGGAAGGGAGCCTGGCCGTTTTCCTCCTTGAAATAGTCATATAGCCCTAAAAAAGTCAGAATACATGTTAGCTAAGGAACATCAACATGGCAAACATATAATGGACCTATCTGTGAGACATATGGATTTGCATGCTGGGCTGTGTATGTTGGGGTGTGTTGTGGAGGGGTTTGCATATGCGTGTGTGTGTGTGCAAATGTGCATATACGACTGTGTGATCAAAATGCTTCTGGGCTCTGTAAACACATCCCACTTCCCTGTGCAAACACCTGGCCGTGGAGCTATGCCAGGCCTCAGCGATCTGCTCCCCAGGGCTGACTGTCCAAGCCCCGCAACCCAGCCACAGCGGCCTATACGGAGAAGTGCCAAACTGACAAGCTAGGAATTCTGCCAGGGAGGAAGCCGACACGGGACTGACATGTGCATCAGCTCTGGGGGACAGGTCTCTCCATACACGGGGATCAGCAGTTTCACTCCACCACGGGGGTAAGCTCTCAGCACTGAAGTCTGCTCCCAGTGCCATTGTCCGAAACGCCAAAGCTGGCAGCTGTCCTTAGGGAACTGCTGGCTCCCAGGACAGCTGACCAGGCACCCTGGAACCCCAGCTGCTGGGAACTTTTTCACAGGCCCTGTCATGCTGGGTGTTTCCAAAGCAAATACCCTGGGGGCCCACACCAGCTCCATCTGTCCCCTGTTTGGAGGAGGGCGATCTGCCCACCAGTTGGTTAAGAACTCCCCTGAAGGGAAGAAAACAAACAGCCTCCTAAAAACACCCAACTAGTGGTGCCCTTGTTCTGCAGTTTACTCGCAGAGCGTGGGCAGCAGAGGGCCTGGCGGCATGCTGTTAGCAAGAGACCTCGTTCTTGGCTCCGGTGCATCACAGCCCGTGCCTGAGCCTTAACGGGAGTCATGCTACACACTTATTTCTAAAAGCATCAAGGAGCCTCAGAGCTGGCTACTCAGGGGCGGGAGGCTTTCAGGGTGCAAGGGGCTGGGTTGGGGGGCAAAGTAGGAGCAGGAGGTGGGAGATAATTTCCTCAGTGGAACTCCAAATCAGATGACAGCCGAAGTCACTGCTTGGAACTGGACTGCACAGCTCAATGTCTTTTGTCCCCCACCACTCCCCCTCCACCCCCACACTACCAGCCCCCCGCCACTGCATCCCACCTGGGGGACCACTAAATGCACTGCAGACAGTTTTGGCAGGCTGGCCTCTGTGCTGGGCTTGCCTTCATTAACCCGCCTGCCATGGAGCCCCTGTGAAAAGAGGAAATTATTTCACGCTCACTGAGGGACAAGGGGAAAGGCCCGAAGCGGCTGGGAAGAAGGCCCAGTCTTGGGGTGATGCAGCGTCACCCCCAGAGGGGGCCAGAGAGACTGGCCTCTTTGGGGAGCAGACCGGCCCTTCCCCAGACGCCCTTGGAATTCTCGCAGACGGGCCATTAATTAGCCAAGTAATGGGGGCCGGTCACAGTCGCTCCAGCTGGAGCTGGGGGCCTGGAACAATCAGGGCCTGTCTTCTGACAGAGATGACAAATGGAGGAAGTGAAAGGGGGTGTGCAGGCATGACGAAAAGCATGGACAAGAGGAAATACCAAGTGCAAATTGCTGTAATGGTTTTTAAAGGCAGGCTCTTGAAGGTCGGAAGAAAACTGGTGTGTCCCAGAGCCCACGTCGGGACGGACCTTCCTCTCAGTGTGCTTGGAAGCGACTGTGCTTGTAGCTGCAAAGGACAGATGGCTCAGCAGCTACAGAGCTGCCTCAGCAGCAAGTGGAGACCTGAACTGGGCTGTGTCCTCTCTGCGAGCTTTGGGAGGACCAGAGCCTGGGTATGCACGGGCCCTGCTCATCCTGGCAAATGGCTGGGCCCCAAAGGTCAAGTGCAATAGGAAACAAAAAAAGTTGCTATCTGTAATACCAAAGAGTTTCTTAATGAAACGAAGGGCCCTTGTTCTGCTGAGTTCCTGGATCAGTTCGGAGAGCTTTTCTACAGAGGAGCTGGGAAAACCTCACCTGCTCTCTGCAACAAAGGGGGAAGAACTGGGAGCTGCCAGGAGGAGGGGACGGGAGCAGAAACGGAAGGAGAGGAAGGCAAGGATGCGGCCGGATGGCGGAGGCCCAGGTTTTCTTGTGGCACCCCTCCCCGTCTTCTGCGACATCAGCCAAGCCCCTGATGTCTGGTGTGAATGGATTTCAGGGAAACCAGTGACGAGGCCCTCGCAGGCAGAGGTGGGGGGAAGAGACCACACGTGTGCAGACTGGAGGTGAAGACAGGAAGGAGCGGACGTCACCTCACCTCGGAGGGCTGAGGCATTTGCAGTTCTGGGTCTCTCAAGGACAGGGAAGCCCCGCCCACCTGTGGATCACGTGAGCGTCAGGGACCGGACAGCCCGCATTCCTTGGCCAGATACCTCTTCTCAGTGCCTGAGCCTCCACCTGAACAGCCAAGTATGTTCGTCGTGTCCTTTCCCCATTTTTAAGTTCCAATTTACATGCAGTAAAATCCACCATTTTCAGTGTGCAGTTCCGTGAGCTGCGATGAATGCATGCTGTGCTATCGTCATTATCGTAAATGAGACAGAGAGCGTTTTCATCCTTCTAGATATTTCCCTTCTACGCCTTTGAAAATCAGACCCCTGATCTGTTTTCTATCTCTATGGCTTCGCGTCTCTTAGAATTTCATATAAATGAAATCATATGGCACCTAGCCTCTCGAGTCTGGCTTCTTTTACTTAGCATGAGGTATTTGAGATTCGCCCGCGTTGTTGCGTGTATCAGCAGTTTGGCTTTCATTGTTTTGATTGCTGAGTAGTATTTCATTGTGTGGGTGGGGCGGTTTGCCGGTTTATTCCCCAGTTGAGGAACATCTGGGCTGCTTCCCTCGTGTTCTTTTGATCTGGTCTTCTGTGGGACGTTTTATCAGCGGGATTATTTTTAAAAAGTAGATCATCTGATTTCGGTCATTCTTCTCCTTCTCAGGCGATCGAAGTTAGCTTTCTAGGCCCATTTCTTCATTTAATAGCTGACTCCCAAGCCTTTGATGTAAATATAAGTAATTGTGATCACTTACAAAGAGACTGTGTTTTTTCTTCATTTGTTTTGTTGTGTAACAGCTTTATAGGGATATAATTCCTATACGATTCACCCATTTAAAGTGAAAAGTAGTTTTTAGGATATTGACAGAATTGTGCAACCGTCACCCAAATCAATTTTAGAACATCTTCATTATTGCAATTTAAAAAGGAGCTGACACCCTTCAGCTGTTACCTCCAGCCCTAATCTACAGTCTGCCTTTGCAGATTTACCTGCTCTAGACGTTTCGTACAAGTGGAATCCTACAGCACAGAAGGGAGGACCCAGAGAAACCTGGAATTTATTTATAGATATTTGTGCATTTATTCTTACATGTTTCAACTTCAGTTACCTTCCAAATACTCTCCAACTGATGCAATACATCTATTGAGACTTTTTCCCACTGCTCAGAACAGTTTTTGAACCCATCAATCTTGATGCCTTTTAGGTGCTTCTACGGTTTTTTTGTTTCGCCTCTGCCACATCAGCAAAACATTTCCCTGTGAGGACGTTTCTCATCCAGGGAAACAAAAAAAAGTCACTTGGGGCAAGATTGGTTGAATAGGGCAGGTGGGGTACAGGGGTCATGCTGGGTTTTTTGGTCAAAAACTGCTGAACACTCAGCACTCTGTGGGCAGGTACATCACCCATCATGAAATGTGCAAATGCATTTAAACAATCTTCAAACAAAATTCACTGAAACCAAACGCAGCCTCTCACAACAATGCCATGTGGTACACTGATATAGATGGGTTCCTAGAACATTCACCTATTGGGGAAAGCCTGTACTACAAGTGGCCTGCCCTCCAGAGGACAATTCTGGGGTTTTGGGGGGTCCCCTCTCATATGGCCCTTTTGTGTCTGGTTTTCTTCACATAGTACAATGATTGCACATTTCATTCATGTTGTAACATAGATCACCACTCCATCCCTTTCATTACTGGACAATAGCCCATTGTATGGACATGCTGCTAGTTTATCCATTTATCAGCTGATGAACAATTGCGTTGTTTCCACTTTGGGGCCACAATGAGTAATGTTGCTATGAACACTCCCATACACATTTTTGTGTGGTCATATGTTTTCAGTATATATCTAGGAGTGCAACTGCTGGATTACATATGATAGCTCTACGTTTAGCCATTTGAGGAACTGCCAAACTATTTTCCAAAATGACTACACCATTTTATAGTCCACAAAGGCACTTGGGAAGTGTAAATGTATAATGCAAATGGTTACGATTTAATATTATTCATTGAAGTGGCAAGAGTATGTGCTCATTTTAACAATGCAGACAACACTTAAGTGTCTAAGGCAACACTACGCACCCTGCCCTGCTGACCCCCGTGTAAACACACCGCGGACAATTTGGCATCCACCCTTTCTCCTTTGCTCAACACACATTTACCAAACATATGCACGTTTGTTAAAATGAAAACGCATTCTTATTGCACACAGGACTCGAACTTCCTTTTATAAAACTGGCAAAAATTGTATGGCATAAAGTGTACCATCTTAACCATTTTTAAGTGGATCAGCAGCATTAAGAACATCGCTGTTGTGCTACCGTCACCACCAGCCACCCGCAGCACGCTTTTCGTCTTGCAAAGCTGAAACTCTGTAACCACTCAACAACTCCCCATTCTCCCTGCCCGCTGCTCCCAACAATTGCCCTTCTATCAATATTTTCTTTGTCTATGAATCTGATTGCTCTAAGTACCTCGTATGAGTGGACTCATGGTATTTGTTCTTTTGTGACGGGTTTGTTTCACTTAGCATGGTGTCCTCAAGATTCACTCACACTGTAGCATCCATCTGAACTTCCCTCCTTTTTAGGGCTGAATAATAATCTGTACACATACCACACTGTGTTTACCCATTCACCTGTGGACGGGCAGCTGGGTTACACCCACAACGGCTTTAGCTGTTGCGAATAATTCTGCTATGAATGTGGTTGTACAAACATCTCTTCACGCCCCTGCTTTCAATTATTTTGAGTATATACCTTCTAACTCCTTTCTCTTGTGCAAAGAAAATTAACCTTTTAGTTGAAGTTAGGTCACTTAAAAAAATCTTAACTATGTACTAATGTGGTTCTTCCAGGTTACTAAATCACCTTCATACTTGAAGGTGCTGCATTTTCATCCACCATAGGGGTGTCTTACAATCTGGTCACCTTTTCCTACTCGTGAGAAATTGAGTAGATGTCACTGCTGTGTGTTTCCCACAGGCTGGCCACGGTGCACAGCCATTCGAGGGCAGGGGCTGACCGGGCCTTCACAGCGGTCCTCGGAGGTGGATGTAATGATTGAAATTGTCATTTGAAGACAAAGACACTGAGGAGAGAGTGTCTGAGTAATCTTCCCAAGGCCACTCTGCTAGTAAGGGCTGACATCAAAGTCTATCATCTGACTCCCGAGCTTAAGTGCAGCATCATAACTAATGGCATCCCCGAAGGGTCTTTTTGGTCAGCCAAGGAGGGGCCTGAGGGGGCTGTGGAGGGGCCGTGATTGTGTATGGACATCGGCATTCCGGTTTTTAAAAAGGATGTCAGCCTCCTCCACAACAGCAGATCTTCCTTCCTGCAATGCGTGTCCTTCCTCAGAAGCCAGCTCCCATGGAGTCTCAGAAAACCAGAGCAGGCGCCCACCTGCCTAACGAGGGCCATCGATCATGCTTCCTCTCTTCTGTTCACCTTTCTCTTCCTCTCTGACCTCTCCTTCCTCAATCCTGCCTTAACCCCTGACCCCCAGCCGCAGACTGTCTCTCCTCCAGACTCTCCAGGTTCAGGTGACAAAAACCCATCTCACACTGGCTTACACAAACAAAGAGAAGGTTTTGGCTCATTTCATTGGAGACGTAAGGGTGCATCTGGCCTCAATCACAATTGGATCCAGGGGCTCAAATGACGTCGTCAGACTTTTTCTCCATCTCTCGACTCGGCCTCGTTCTGAATGGTGACCCAATTGCTTCCTGCAGTGGACAGGCTTTCTCCAGGAAGTAGGAAAGCTGGCTACCAGAATCTCCAAACCTACAGCCTCAATGTTTAATCATTCCACCAGAAACAGGGCCGGTTTCCTTCTCTCAGCATCCATATATCAATCTCAGGGGAGAATTCCAATTGGCCCTGCTTGAGCTGTATGCTAATTCCTTCACCAATCACGTGGCCAAGAGAAGTCTGTACTAGGACTGATGCAGACTCAGTGGTATGGAGGGCAGTTTGTGCTATGAGAGGGGAGGAGAAAGCATGTGTGCTAGCAGACAGAAACAATAACTGCCATCACACTTTGCCTGCCTTGGTCAAACAGCTCCTCCAAGGCAGCAATAAACTCCCCACATGCAGCAGCTACTACTGTTACTGCCACCATGGCCACTTAATGCCCCCCACCTTGCCTGAGAGTGAGCGGAGTCTGAGCATGATGCTTTACAAAGAATGCAAACCTCTAGTCTACGAAGATAGCCAACCCATCCAGCCCCGTTTCCCCTTTCTGGAGGAGACGCCGTGCTATCTAAACATTTTGATCATCTGCTGCTTCTTCCAACTCACTCCCAGGCTTAGCTCATCTTTCAGCAGGCCTCGTTACTTCCCCACTGGAAGGTACAAGAACATGAGGTGCCCAGATGGACTCGCTGTTTACATTGCACGGAGCATGAGCCGTGCGTGTGGCTCCCCGCTCATCCCTGGATTCTTTCTTGCTTCAGTCCCAGGCTCTGATGATTGCTACGAGCCAAATGGTCACGGACAAGCCTGGTCATGATGTTGCTTCTTCCCCTTGACTTGCTGCAGACCTGACTGGATGAAGTATTTGTTTTCCTCATCATAAGAAGACCTAGCGTTTCTTCACCATTTGATTGACTGTTAAATGGAAGCCAGGCCCTTTTGTTTGGTGTGGCGGGGTTTTTTTTGTTTGCTTGGTGTTTTGCAGCACGTCGTGATTAATTCATCCCTGGCCTGTCTCCACGGACAAGCTGCAGTGCTTGGCACTCACCTCCTCCTCCCCTCTGCCTCCCCTCCCCCTCCCTGTCCCCCAGTCCCACTCTGGTGAAAAGGTTCTCTTCCCTCTGACATCACCAAATACTCTTGCCTATAGGTGAACTTGGACCAGCATTTCAAACTGCCAGAGGCTAGGGCTTTGGGAAATAACAAGAAGTATGTATTTAAAATAGTTGGATACTCCTGAACCGTTTGCCTGCACCATATTGAGAAATAAGCGACAAAATATAAACCAGATAAACAGAACCACAACACTTTCCTTTTCAAATGAGTCACTCGTGTGCTGAAGAAACTAGCAAAATGAGCAACGGGCCTTGTTAGAACTGACTTGGCGTGAGTAGCGCTTATTGTTCTCAAAGCCCTTTCCAGTCTACTGACTCATTTCACCTTCCACGGCCGCCTAAGAAGGCAGTGGGAGAGAAATTGTTCTGATCTCTGTTTTGCAAGTAGAGAAATGGCAGGTCCATTTCTTGGGGCGGACCTCTTCAGGGAGCCTTCTGGATGGAACCCCCAGTGTGCGTGCCTCCTGAGAACCGGAGTCGAGAAAAGAGAAGATCTGGCCTGAAGCTGACGTCGGAGAGGACTGGAGCCAAAGGTGTGCTGACTGGTCTCTCCCCTGAGCCCATATTCCCAGAATGCCCTTCAAGATCCGCTGCAACCAGTCACACTCTTTAAAAATCATAAGCCTGAAGCCAACGAAGCTGACAGTATAGTCCCCTTTCACAGCTGAATAAGCTGACACAGGAAGGGTCCCTCGGTGGCCGGTATACACCATACAAATGGTTGGTGAAGATGGGAATAGAGTCATTCTTACCCAGATGCAGCACGTTCTCCTACCTCGTAGCTGGAGTGTAGGATTATTTTCCATTTGCACACTTGACAAGAATGTCACTCCCATGAAGAAGGAATGAGTGTTGTCCATTCTCTCTACCTACTCCACTCTCTCTCCAGAAAAGTGAATGTAAGGATACAGATTATTGTTTCTATGCTAGGATTGTGCTCAGTGGATTGAGCACGGACTTTGAACCAAAGTGTTGCAGGTTCGATTCCCAGTCAGGGCACATGCCTGGGTTGCAGACCATGGCCCCCAACAACTGCACATTGATGTTTCTCTCTCTCTCTCTCTCTCTCTCTCTCTCTCCCTCCCTTCCCTCTCTAAAAATAAATAAAATCTTTTAAAAAAACCAATAAAATTATTTTTTTTAAAAAGAAGTTTACATGCTAGGATTGTGAGATTGAGTTGAGAAATGCACAAAGTCTACCCTTTGGACTCTGAGCTTCGGAGTGCTAATGTCCTTCCTGCCAACAGGAAAAGGAATGTGGTTCTCCCCCTGGACCCTCCCAGTTGTGGGTCACTCTGAATGGGCAACGTAGGGATGAGAAACAGGGAGAGAGGGGGGAAAGGACAAGGATCCTTCAAAGCAAGATATATGCTATGAGATATATGTCAATCATTAAAAAACAAGTAATTAGTCATCCACTCATTCAATCATTTACTCAATAACCATCTATTAGCATTTTCCATTGACCTTGAGGTGTTCCTGAGGACCAAATGGGAACACGTGTGTGGGGGAACCCAGCACACGGCGGGCCTCCAGCCGGCCCCGGGGCCCCTGGTCCCCAGGGTTCTAGCTCTGTGCCATCGTGAGCAAGCACGTAGGAACGGGAGCGAAAGTGGCGTCTGTGTATCTGAAAACAGAGACTGTCAGAGGCTAGGTCGGGCACAGCCGTGCCGCCTGCCAAGCCCTCTGGAACCTCAGACTCCGGTTGCTATCGAATTTCCAACAATTCCCGTGACATGACTCCGCAGCTGGGCATGTCTGGGGTTTAAATAACCTCCCCCCACGCAGGGGAGGCCCTGGGGTGTAACCGGAGGTGCACTGCGCCTGCAACAAGCTCTTAACCTCTCTGGTCCTGTCTCCTCATTTGCAAAGCAAAGTGGGAGAGCGAGATGCTTTCTAAGGACCTGACTCAGCAGGGCTGTGAGTCAAGGTTTTCCTTATGTAGAGCCAACATCTTCACGGACGTTCAGTTCACTTCCTTTGATGAAATGAGCTAACTCTAGTCTCCCTAATACACAGAGATCGCCTACTATAAAGAGATCACTGGGGTGAGTGCCCCAAGGGCCATGGGAAGGGACCCAACCTCATCAGAGCCAGCTGGCTCTGGCCACACTGACAGCCACATCAGGTCCTAGGAGCCTGCTACAGTTTGGGAGCATCCCCACCCCCATTCGCCAGAGGGATCTGTCTGGGGCACTGGACTCCGCAGCAGGGGTCCCCGACCTCCAGGCCACAGACAGGGACCGATCCAGACCTGTTAGGAACCAGGCCATGCAGCAGGAGGTAAGCTTGAATGCAATGCGCTTTTCATCTTCCATGAAACTGGCCCCTTGGTGCCAAAAATGTTGGGGACCACTGCTCTGGAGTTCTCAGAAAGAACACCAGGGATTTCATTCCAGAAGCCTCACTGTGGAGGCCCACCCTAAGAAACAGAAGCTGCTAAAACGGCCAAGCTCACTGTGGGGTTCAGGGGCCACCATCCCCTCTGGTGCAGACTCACCAAACCTTCAGGATAGACTTCTGTGTCCAACACTAGCCTGGGCCCCATAGACACACCACTTCACGTAACCTCACCACGTCCCCACTGTGTGGCTGAGGCAACTCTGGTCTGGGAGATTAAAACATCTTCCTAGGGGCTCACAATGGGCAAGGGGCGGAACCAGGATTCCAACCCAGGTGTGTGTGAACCAAAGAGGACTGTGAACTTTTTAGCTAAAGAGACGTCAATGAGGGCCTTTACAGGGACCAGACTCCCCAAGAGAACAGCCAGAGGAAGGGCAGGCAAAGGAACATCTCCGGGAGAGGAGGCCGGACAAGCTTGCTGGGGGACACTGCCTGCATGCAGACCTTCAGGTCCGGGGGGCACTGACACCCAGCTGGGGTAGGATGCTGCCTCCCACCTGTCTTCTGACACCCTTAGAGACCCTCTCCATCAGTCCAGCACAGCCCAGGGGGTCCCAAAGGCCAGGGGCACAGCCCCAACTCCTAAATCACAGGGATGACCCCTGTGTGCTTTTTCAGAATGTGCCTCACATGAGCATGTCCAGCCGGGAGAGAGAGGGCGCCGCACCTGCCAAGCCACGTTCCCACATCCTGTGTCTGTCTTCAGGGGGTGACTTTCCTAACTCATGCAAAGGCATGGTAACTCGTGCAAAAGCAAGCTGTGGCCCTGCTTTCAGCAACCCCCTCTCTGGGTCTCTACAGTTATTTGGTCCGTATTGCTACGTGCCAGGCCATCGAAGGTGAGGGAGACACAGGCCCTGCTCGTGAGGAGCTGCAGGTCTGGTGGAGGAGGCGGAGATACTGCCGCAGACCGTGGAAAAGCACAGATTCAGGAGTCCAAGGAGGCCAGGTGAGGCCGCACGTCTGCATTCTGGAGTCCCTCATGGCTAATCACACTCTCTTATGTTCCCTTTCTCCTCGCTCCCCCTTATTTTGCAACTCAGAACTCCGCGAGGCCGACACCCGGCTTCCACCTCGCCAGCTGCTCTGCACTCTGATCCCGGCGTAGTCTGACCTGGGCTGGTCACCCTTCACCCCCAGGTGTAATCAAAAGGTCTTTTGTCTCCGGAGACTCTGGGAAATTCCTTCCTTCCTCCAGCTTGGGGACCTGCCACTCTTAATAGGTTCAATGTTTGATTGTCAACAGATGGAAGGTCAATTTCCAAACACGGGGGCTTTGGGCTTGAATTGTTTCTTTAAGTCCCTTCAGCTCTCCCCAGGCTCTCAGGCCAAGATGTTAGGCTGAACCTAAAATGAATCGGGCCCCCAGCTACAGAAAAAAGTGGCTCCAAACACAAAGCACGCTCTCTACCACACGGTGCTATACTTCCTTCTCCAGGGCGTGGATGCCCTTTGTCTCTGAGCAGTTGTTAAGTACAGCACGGACATCAGTCTGAGCTGGCCAGATCTTTTTAAGGAGACTCAAAAAGGACAATAACAGCCCTGGCCAGTGCAGCTTGGTTGGTTGGAGTGTCATCTGTAATCAAAAGATTGCGGGTTCGAATCCCATTCCAGGTGTATACAGGAGGCAACCGATCAATGCTTCTCTTTCACATTGATGTTTTTCTCTCTCTCCCTTCCTCTGTCTCTAAAAGGCACTGAAAAATGTCCTCGGGTGAGGATTAAACAAAAATGACGATAACAATAACAATGGGGCATCTCAGCATTTCCAGGCTGCCATTTATTGAAATCCTGTTCTCCCGAAGTCTCTCTCATTTACTGAGGTGCGGTTGCAGCCACATTGGCCTTCCCTCCCCTTGCTTTCTGTCTCTTTGAGAAGAAAGGCAGGGACTTCACGGAGGGAGCAGGAACCTGGGGCCCATGTGGAGCATGGAGGCAGGGTTCTTTTGGAGTGGCCTTTCCAGAAAGCCAGCAAGAGGGGAGACTGCGCCCACCTCCTGCCTGTCAAACAACAGCCAACTAAGGTTTGCCACGGGCGCCAAGCTGGGAGGTAGGCGGACCCCCACAATCAGAGGCCCCGAGTGGACAAGGGGCTGGGTCAACACAATCACCCGCAGTACCTGGTACCACCGAACCTAGCTCCTAAAACGCCAGTTGCAAAAAATTCACCCAAAGGAGCCATTCCCCTGTGCTGCTGGAAGTGAGAGATCACCTTGGATCAGAAGGAAGCAATCACTGAACATCCAAACAGTTCAGATCCTAAAAGCCACACACCTTCCCCCTAGTAGGACCCTGGGGTTCTGAGCAAAGGCCCCCAGCCTCAGCAGCTCCTCCCCTCCCCTGTGTCTGCTTCCTGTGCAAGTGCAGAGAAGGTAAACCTCCCCCTGAGGGACATTTTCCTTCCATAAAAATCCGGTGCCCAGGCTATAAATAGCATCCTGGGATATATGCAAATCAGAGGCAAATCCCCGGAGAGTTCCGGTGCTGTTAAATAGTTTATGAGCACCAAATAACAGAGCTGCTTCACGAAGTAGAAATGTTAATAATGGCCAGCATTTATTGAGCACTTACTACATGTCCAAACCGGAAAACCAGACTACTCAAACAAAAACAAGTTTCAGAGAGGAATCTTTGCAAGAGAGTTGGAAATGGAGTGGGAAAGGTGCTCCTGGCAAGGAAGGGCAAGAGCAAAGGCCTGGAGGCAGGAATGGGGTCTGGAGCAGGACTCCTTTTCTGGAGCAAGCCCTTTTTTGGGGAAAGGGGGTAGATTGACTGCAGGCTGGGGCTCACCTGAAGGGCCTGCACTCCTCGTGGAGCAAAGGCAGGTTTTAGTGGCTGCTTCCTTGCCCTGGTCCCTTTATGGGGCCATTGAGCCCGGGGCTGAGCGAAGCAGAGAGCTTTTGACAGTTTCATTTTATTTTGTTCTAAACAAGAGATAATATGAAATAGGCACCTGGGAGTGGTTTGAATTAACAACCCAAACCCAACGAACAGCTGCATCCCAGAGAGAGGGGGGAGAAGTTTCCTGCATTTGGGCCATATTTCCTTTCAGCAACATTACATTAACACTTATGAAATACAGCCGAAAAGTCAGGCCGCATTTAAGGGGAAGAGAAAGGTACTTCCATGCTCTGTGCAAAACGTACTGTCAATTAACTGGCCGTGTAAGCCTCGGTTTTCAACTCATCCGCAGAAGTCCCAAGGTTAATGAAACCATTACGTATGCATGGATGTTGTGGACGGGGGCAAATAGGGAAGAAATAATTGACAATGCTCTCCATCTAGCTTTCCAGCATGGGCTATTCTTATCTGACAGTACTTATCAAAGTCAGGAATGTGGGTGGAATGGGTCTCTCTGAGAGAGAGTGTGCGCACATGGGTGTGTGTGTGTGTGTGTGTGTGTGTGTGTAACCATGCTAATGAGAACAATTATATTTCTCCATCTGGAATCCATTAGCCGTGATTATGATGACGGACTCCCCTAGCCTTATGAATATCGGGATTAGCTAACCCCATTATTACCCAGACCACCTTTCTCAGCCTGCTCTACGGAGCGGAGAAGACGGTTTCCTGTCATCTAAGCCAGCTCCCTCTCTCCGACTCCCCAGCCTTTGTAAACTCCCTGGGCCCATCTCAATTACAAGAGTCCTAATGGGCCCTCCCGTCCCCAGCGACAGGCCCCTGCAGGTGTTTAGGAGGTGGGAGGCAGGGGGCGGGGGCGGGGGCTCAGCCAGCTGATCCACGTGGTCAGGAGTCTCCCACTCACCCCGCCAGGCTCACCGCACCACGCCTGCAGGGTGCAGGTGTTCGGCCGAGTTACCTCATCGTTTCTTTGGGTGGATGGAAAGAATAAATAAGGCGCATGAAAAAGGGTGTTATTCCAGAATAAGAAAAGCCTAAGACGTGGGCCAACGGAATACCTGATTCTTTCAAGCCCTTGAGCTTCCAGAACTGGACCTGTCCCAGCTGCCCCTGAGACGGGGGACGAGGAGATAACTTAGGGGTGCCCGCTGGACGCAAACGCCAACAAAGTCAGTGAGACTCTTGGCCTTTGGGCTTCCCCCCTCCCCAGCAGCCCCGCTCTTCCCCTTCCCAAGGAAGCCTACCTCCTGGCCGCCCCTCACGACAACCCCACGGCAGTAGGCAGGCGCTTCTTTAAAAAGTTGGAGAGAATTTGCTATTTCCCAAGAAGGCACTATGACCAAAGTCAGAACACTGTTGGACTGTCTCGCCCTTACTTCATGTTTTAGTACCGTTCCTGTTTGTTTGGAAGGTACCTGGAGGTGTGTACCGTGATGTTTTCAGGACCCGGTCCTCTGCGGCACAGCGTCCCCTGGCGGTGCCTGAGACAGCCAGGTCCTCAGTCTTCGATGCCGCCAGAGCCCCCTGGGGTGCCTCCGGCTTCGAGACGCCTCCTCCGTGTACCGCAGGGTGGAGTTAGCATTATTCTATGTGCGTCTGGAGGTGAAAAAGGTCAGGAAGCACTGCTCTAAAGGTCTCACTGAATTCTGCTCTGCATCATCCCTCATCCCTTTGTTTTCATACTTAGAAAGAAAAGCTGTGGGGACCCTAACCTTGTCCAACCATGTCGTCCATTGGGCAGACCCCAAGGGTTCCATGACTTGCCGGAGGTCACACAGCGCCCTGGAGGCAGAGCTGGGACTAGAATTCAGGCCTCTTGGAGCTCCACTGAGTTCTCCTCTAACTACTTTCTGGATTGAAACATTCTCCCCGCTTTCTGCACTTTGGAACCTCCTCCAGCTCCTCTTGCCTCACTTCTCTCTCCCTTGGGACCAGCGGGTGGTGATTTGAACTCCCCGGCTACCAATCCGGACAGCCAGAGCATCCGGAGTACATCCAGTTAGAAGTCACGTCCTTTCTGCATCCTGACTCGGAGGGGGAGGTGGGGCATCTCCGTTTTCACCTGCGTTTTCACCTGCGTTCTTGGCTGGAGTCAGAGGAGTCTGGCAAGGTGTCCTCGGGAAGGTGGCCGGCCGTGGGGTAACCCTCTGTATCCCAGGCAGATGCGAAGGTGAGCTGCCACAGGAGGTTTGGTTCGTGTCAGCTCCAGGAAATCTCATCCTAGGCGTTAAACCCCTTTCACAGCCCATCGGCACTGGGGTCGCTGTGGCGCCCAGAGTCATAAATTCAGAGCGGTCAGGTGTCAATCCAGAAGGACCACGTGGTGCCACAATTGTCCCTTTTCCTAGCCGATTCCAGAGTCTGGACCTTGGGGAACAGGGGGACTTCTGTGAAGACGAGCAAACTACACAACTCTTGTAAGACCCTGCTGACCGCCCTTGAAACTCCATCTGAGCTTCCGTCCCTGTGTTCAGAGATGCAAGGAGGTTTTGGGGGGCGGGGCTTGGAGGGGGTTTTGGGCACTGTCTGAATTTTCAGCTCGGCAAATAAAGGGCCTCCCACCCCAGTTAGGAATGGCTTAATCTGATTCGTGTCCACGGGAACCAGGTGATGAGAAACTTGTTCTATTTTCTCCTTAGGAAGGGGCAGGGTGATTCCTCCTGCAGAAGCGTGTTCTCGGAGGTCAAGGAAATGATGCGCCGCTCCCACACAAGCCACCATGTGTGCACCTCAGGACACTGGCGCGATGTGTAATGTCACCCACACTGCAGCTGGCAGCCGCTTGGAGATCAGGCAAAGAGCGGTAAGGTGGCTACAGGACTCGTCTGAAGAAATTCAGGGTCTCTTAAAAGACATCAAAATATATGTCGTGGTGACAGTGAAGCTAGGGGAAGGGTGCTCTCCTTGAACAATGGTGGAAATAAAAATGGAAGCGACTCTTCTGCCTGGCAATTTGACAACTGTATACCAAAGACCTTAAAAATACCTACCCTTTGACTCCGCAATTCTAAGGATTTTACCCCAAGGAAATAATCAGAAATGTGTACCAAGATCTACACATATGACTTTTCGTCACAGCAATTCTGTATGGTAGTAAAAAACCAAATTAACTTAAATACCTATTAATAGGAATTCACTTTTTTTTAAAAAAAAAAGAGACATCACAATAGAGCCACTGAAAATAGGGAACTAAAAATTAAAATAGGGAATTTTTCTCTAATTAAATGGTAGGTGAAAAATAAGTCAGGCTACAAAACAGTTTCTTCATTATTCAGTTTTATAAAAATCGTTGTATGTGAGTGTGCATGCGTTGATTAGAACATATATTTGAAAGCTACACCCAAGTTTTTCCACAATGAACATATATTGTTTGTATTATCAAGAATAAATATCTTAAGGAGGTGAAATCAATTCCTTCGGCTGTGACTAGAGAGACAATGGAGTAAATAATACCTTTTCTTATTGCTAATCTAACCATTTCAGCCCTACTTTCAGCTCTCACACAAATTTTTTCTCAAATATCAGAGCTTGCCCAGTCAATGCCCTGAGTCCACTAAACCCATCCAAAGACATGAGCTTGGTTTGATCATAAGTACATCGCACTGTGTCATTTTACAGGCAAAACGGAACATTTTCCATGCACTTTGCTTGTGAGGAAACACAAGTGTTTGCACGTGCGGTGTGTGGGACCGAGATCTCCCTAAACCCACAAGACGGAGCCTTTCTCTCCCCGTCACTCCCTTCGCTGCCCCCTGCACAGCGTCTCACCAGATCAACCAGGGCAGAGCTTTTCCATGAATGGCCTCATGTGACCCTTTTTAATTGCCTGACATCCAAAGCCAGAGAGATCCTGAGAATTCCAGCCTGCAGATTAAGAAGGGGATGCCTACAGGGAGACAGACCACAAAAGATACATCAGAATGGCATCTTTGCTTAAGAACGGACACTTTGCGTGTCTGAAAAACCATAAAACAAACTTAGAGATCTCTCTCATTGACACGAAACAGCCGTCGCCAACCTAAAGAACCCAACAAGGTTCCTGGTGGCGTAAGGGGCAGCCTCTGCCCTGTCGCAGGTTCGCTTTGTCCCTCACGACCTCCACCTCCCCCTACGCACCCCTGGGGGCCTGCTGCTGCCCCTGGCGGTCCAAGGTGCAGCCACTACAGATTCTTCTCGCCAGGCACATCAAATGACTAAAACGGCCCCTCTCCCTTCCGTGCTATTGCACACACTATCCCCTCAAGAACAGCCGGTTCGAGGCATTGATAGGAAAGCAATCGGATTGAATTATTCACAGGAAGATACAAATGACTATAGCCCAGCTGTCCCCGAGGATGTCTTTTAAGTGACGCTAATTCATTTCTTTTTAAAGTATAGCCTTTGAACCACCTGCCTGAAAATCACCTGGGTGCTTATTACCATTATGGGTTTCTGCGCCCCGCTCCTCTCAGAATCAGAATGGCTCCTGCTAGGCTCCAGAGATCTGCCTTTGAAACAAGCCCCTTGGTTTCTCATGCACCCTAAACTTTGTTCGCCAGATATCTTTGAGCGGAGGAGCCTTCACAGTTAAATGACCCACTTTCTACTCCAGAAGCACCCACATAAAAAAGCAGGGGCTAGTAATTCCGTTAATACTTAATAAATGCTTTCACTGCAGCAGGCACTGCCATCATCTATTACATTTTAACAATGCAGCAAGTGAGGCTCAGAATAATTAGGTAACTTCCCCAAGGTCACACAGCTTTTAAGTGTTGGATTTAGCGTTTGAACCCCAGCAGCCTTAAGGAAGTCTCCTGAGGACTTACTTCAAGTATCAAGTTATAACCTGTCGCAATCACACCTTCTCCAACTTAGGTAAGATAGGCAGCGGTGGGCCAAACTTGCAAGGTTGTGAAGACATGGAGAGAGAGGGAGAGAGAGAGAAGGAGAGGGGGAGGGGGAGAGGATGGGAGGGGAGGGGAGGGGGAGAGGGAGAGGGGCTGATGTAATTGGTGAGTGACTTAAAACACTACACCACATGCTAATTCTCATTGAACCTTTTGGGCACCAATTTAGGCTGGTTGATATATTCCAGTTTTGCCTAAGAAGGCTCAGAACTTCGAAACTGTTCCCTTTGTGCTTTCATTACACATTCATTCTGACTTGAAAAAGGATTACGTTGTTAGGTTGGTTGTAGCTGTTTCCATCTGTAAGGATTGTTTAATGACTCTTTAAGAAAGGGCCACCTGAAGTTCTCTAATCACCCAATTTTTATTAAGCACTCAAGGAAGTCACACAGGTGCAGAATTGCCTAATTGAAAGGCAAGCTTTGAGTTGTCCAGAGCCCCCTTCCTCCAGAAGAGGAAATGCAAGGCTGATGGCAGCATGACCCCCACCCCCACCTGCCACCAAAGCGGAAGCCTGCACAGCATAGAGGGAATAGCACCTTGGTTTCCCCAAGGGGAGTGACAGAGGAATTCGGGAGCGAGGATGGACAGGAGAGAGACAGGGACCAGAAGCAGCAGATATTATGAAGAGCGTAGGAGTACGGTCCAGAAAGATCACTAAAAGAACGGGGTCAGAGACCTCCTTTTCCACATGCCCTGTTGGGCATCCTGGAGATCCAAGATCCTTCACCAAGGGCTTCGGAAATCTTCAACCCCAGCTAGAATGAACTTTGTTGCTGGGTAGTTCATCAAACAGCTATTGATGAGTCAGACAGTGTGCTAGTTGCTCCAAAGTTGGTACATGGATGCATGAAGCACAACCTTTACTTGGGAGGAGCTTAGAGTCTGGAGTAGATGGGGAGACACAGGTATAACACTGCAGCCATACCTACCATTGGTGTACCTCTTCCCATGGACCACGCACTGACTGCTAAGTGGTCTGCAAACGCAACTGAAGGACATCGTTCCCGTCACTAAATGAGAAAAATGGGACGCAAAATAGCTAGGCTCCCTATCTGAAATCCTGTAGGTGGTAAGTGATAGGGCCGTCAGTTGAGCTAAGGTCTGGCTCCAAGTCCATGCTCTTAACCACTCTCCTAGACCTAGACGGTGAATTTGACCTAGCATTATCGTGCATATGGAGAGCAAGACGTGCCCGGGGTGTGACAGGAGCCCTGAGAGTAAACATTGGACCCAAATTAGATTCAAACTATGGACCTAGCACGTACTAACCATGAGATCTCATGCAAAGAACTTAATCCTTCTCAGCTCTAGTTTTTCCACATCTAAAATGGGTTCAATAATGCTCAAGCACATAGGATCATCTTAGAATAAAAGAGGATAAAGTACAAAAACCATCCAACACAGAATCATCTGGTAGGTCATGTGGTAGGTGCTCATTTCATATCATTTTCCCTCTGCTTTCTGGCTGCTTTTCAGCTGGGCAATGGTGGGGGCTGGCAGCCCAAACTGCATGGGGTAACGGGAATCCCCACACTACTGGTGAGGCTCTGGGCAGGGGCAGCCATGTAGAAAGCACTCTAACATTCCCCAGTGAAAATTAAGTAAAAAAAAAAATGCAACCAAGTCCATAAGGGGCCAGGCATGGGTATTCATCACAGCATTGTCTGTGACAGTGGAGACTGGGAAGCAATCCAGATGCCCGTCACTTGGAAAAGAATGAGAAGAGTGTGGAGAATGTCTGTTATTAGGTCTGATGTACTGCCTATACATACAATATGGAGGTAACTTAAAAACATAGTTTTGGGATAGAAAAGTAGGGGTCAAAAAAGATGTATAACCCAAGTCCATTCATATAAATAAAGAATCCTTGTGCACTCAAAATAACATGATATGTTGTGAAAATGATACCCATGCATCTAACATATATATCTGTGTGACTAGTGACCTCCACAGATGTCCACATCCAAACCCCCAGAATCTGTGACTGTGTCATGTCATATATCAAGAGGGAATTAAGGTTGCTGATCAGCTGAGCTTGAGATGAGCAGCTACTCTGGGTTATCCAGGTGGTCCAGGTGGTCCCAGGGCAATGACAAGGGCCCTTACAAATCAAAGAGGCAGCAGGAGAGCAAGCATAGAGTGATACAGGCAAGACAGACTAGACCAGCCATTGCTGCCCTTGAAGATGGAGGGGGCATTTTGGTGCAGCCATTGCACCACATGGACCAGTGCACAGGTGAGGACTGATGACCTTGAAAAGGGACACACAGCAAGGAGTAGTCATAGTCAGGTGGTTAGATAAAAACACCTCCTGGAGTGGGCTGGAACCTGGTCTCTGGTTTCCCTCGTTGTACTAAGCCATTTTCCTTACCACACTTACCAAAAGGTACTTCTGGGTTGAGTGTAGGAGATTAACTAAAGACAATAAGAATTGCCTTTAAAAATGGTGTGTTAATGCCAACTTTACAGAATCTCTTCCAGAAAGTAGAAGATGTAGCATATCTCAAGTCATTTTATGTGGCTAGTATTATCCTAGTACCAAAACCTGATAAAGACAGCCAAAATATCGAAAACTACAAATACCCCTCATGAACTGAGACACAAAAGCCCTCAACAAAGTATCAGGAAACTGAATTCAGCTGTATATAATAAATAAATAAATAAATAAAAGATGTACCACAACCAAGGGGGATTTATTTCAGGTACGCAAGACTGGTTCAACACTCAAAAAGCAACCAATGCAGTCCACCATATCTACAGGCTCAAGAAGAAAAACCATGTGATCATATCAATTGGTACCTAAAAAACATTTGACAAACCCAACACCCACTCATGACAAACATTTCTCAGCCAACTAGGAATAGAGGGAAACCTCAACTTGATAAAGAGCCTCCGCAGTCAACACCCACAGCGAACATCATGCTTGACCGTGAATGACTGACTGTCTTCTCCCCATGATCAGGAACAAGACAAGGATGCCTACTCTCACTGCTCTTCTTCAGCGTAATATGGGGCGGGGAGGGCAGGGGAGGACAAGGGGGGGGCAGATTTTCCTACTGGGCCTTCCCATCAGTAGGAGGACACATCTGAATCCCTAGCTCACCTCAAGACAGCTGAGCACCTCAGGCATACAGCCTGTGGCATTTAAGTTGCCCAAATGGAAGCATTTCAGTGGGAGAGATTCCTCCCACTGATCTCTCTTATACACTTTTATTTTTTAATTAAAAAAAAACCTTCCCTCAACACTGATTATTAGAGTCAAACCCTCCCTGGGTCCCTTTGTTCTTTGAAAGCGTAAGAGCTTCCCGAGGTGCCATCCACGCAGTCCAAGGTAAGAGGAAAGCATCCAGATGGCACGCTCTTTCATACGAGCTGAAATCAGAACAAGAGCTTGCCTTTCAGAACCCTCCACAAAAAACGAAATGGTTTCTTGTTCATTATCTCACCCAATCCAATCCACTCCTCTCCCCTCCGTACCTTCCCCTGGCTCCCCCCTTGAGGAAGCTCCCCCAGCACCTTGCGCACGCACCTAGCGCATGCACCTATTGCCACACTGCGGGGTGTCGCAGCAAAGCTTCCCCCGGCACTTTCTATTAAGGCCCTCCCTCAGGTCTGCCTGTCCCCTGCTAGACCAGGAGGCACCTCATGGTGATTAATGCAGCCTCTTCTCCCCAGCACCTAGAACAGGCTCAGTCATGGGTGTGGGTGTAGTTCAAAATGACAGGTGAACATCTGGGGGCACAGAGAAGGGATTCAGGAACTGGTAGCCGGAGTGGAACAACGGAGACATGAGGACGCTGGGACTTGTACACCCTGAAGGACTCCATCAAGTTCACCCAGCTAGAGGGTGACAGAGCTGGGCTTTGAAAGACCTTTTGCCTTTCATTTGGATAAACAGACCCTTTTCACCTGCTGATGCCCTGCCCTTTGGCTCTGGAGGGACCGTGCCCCGGAAAGCAAGCCGCTGACGGTTTAATTCAGACCTCCTTGTGGAAGCCAAAGAGAAAGAAGCAGTCTCACCCCTGCAGAGCAGAGGCGTGGCAGAGACACAGAAAAACTGCCGGTCTCAGCGAGCCTCTGAAAACAGAACGCAAACCACAGAGCCCAGCCTATCACGAGTGCAGCCAAGTTTTTCCGCATTGAACTCTGAACTTTGAGAAGTCTGGAATCTTTAGCAATTGCTTATTGCCTGCAGGATAGATGCAGTTAGTCCCGTGCCTTCTGGGCATGCCCTTAGCTGCAATCCTCATTGAAGTTCCTATGCTGCTGCTTTCAAAACTGCTCAAATTCCTTCACTCAAGTGTTCTTAGCACTTATGTTGATAGGGAATACTTCAAAGGGTACATCTTTACTTTATCAAATCTGATCTAATTTTGCAGATGGAATCAAAGAGGTTCATTTTGAGTCTAGTCAAGTTCGCCAACCATCCCAGAGAGGAGGCATCGATGCCTTGTCGTTTGTGTAATTAACCTAAACAGAGAGACCCTGGAGACACTGGGATCTTGGGCCACCGAGGCCCAGAGACCTCGGTGGGTAAAGGCAGGGGCCTCCCTCCAAATGAGGGGAACACGAGAAGGGAAGGATCTGTCTCCTCTCCAGCACCCTGGGACCCATGGCTTGTCCTTCTCCTTAGGATGGGTATTCCGAGAGCGGTTTATGAAGACGGAGAATATGATGCATTCCTGCATGCTGGGCAGTCTTTAGAGTGTGTCGTGTGCTATTGGGGGTGGGGGCAAGTGTCCGGACACAGGCAGCCAAGGCCTGGAGTATTAACCTTCACCTTCAGCCACAGGAACAATTACATGTCTCTTCTCCCAACCTGGTACTTTTTATAAAGCCCAAAACTTGCTATTGGTGCTAATTTGCCTCTGAAACCTGCGTTTGAAGCTGGATCCAGGCATGGAATCAGCCGCCTAGCCAGATGGTAACTTCCAACTGAGCTATTATAATTGCTACAGTAAAATGTCTGTCTGCATAAAACACACCAGGTCGGGGCGGAGGGGTGGGGGCAGCATTGATTCTGGTATCCAGAAGAGTTCTCTGGGGCTCAGAGGAGAGACCATTTGGGCTGGTTTTACTCTCTTTGGCTACCCGCAGACACACGGGGGCAGCCATTTTGCATTGAAACTGAACAGGAAGGCAAGGACTCGGCGATTCAGTTCTCAATGTTGATGTCCCTACTTTTAAAAAGCTCTTCAAACACTCCCACACAACATGTCTCCCCACCTCCTGGGCTTTGGACCTTAGAGGGAGTTGTGCTCTCCTGTCAGCCTCTAGGAGGTCAGTGGAACATGGTCATGGAGCCTTAAGGCTAAGCCCGTGCAAATTGGCCATGGAAAGGCTCCATGGCTCAGATCCCTGCCCTGCATCTGGCCATCAAGGGCGTGGACGTCACACTCCCTTTCCCTCCAAAGAGAACGCCAGGCCAGGTCCGGGGAGGTGGAGGACTGGCCAGATGAGGCCTTCATGTCTCTGCAGGTTGCCTGGTCCCTTTCCCCC
Organism: Phyllostomus hastatus; assembly: GCF_019186645.2. Lineage (NCBI taxonomy): Eukaryota > Metazoa > Chordata > Mammalia > Chiroptera > Phyllostomidae > Phyllostomus > Phyllostomus hastatus. Next base: position 22,686,251 of record NW_025334004.1, on the reverse strand, counting down.
CAAGAGCTCATCATCCGTCTCCCCTCCAAACACTTCTCTATTCAGCAGCCAGAGTGACCTAGAAACTGATTTAAAAAGACAGAATCCTGAACTTGGCCTTGAGGGCTCTGTGACCTGCCCTGGCTTCCTCTCTCCCCAGCCTGCTCTCTCTCTCACGCGGCCTGGCTTCACAGAGAGGTCACTTGTGACCTCTGCAGTCACAAGGGCCCCATATACAGTAGGTTCCTGTTCTCACTGTTTTGAAATTCTCCATAACTTTGTAACAAGGGCTCCATATTTTTACTATACACGGGGCCCTGCAAATTATGTAGCCAGTACTGACTTCCTCGCCTTTGCACATGCCGCTCCCTCTGCATGGAATGCACCTACGTACCCCATCCCCACTGTTGACACTGCCTGCTACTAACCTCGTTCTTACTGATCCCTTGGATCTCCGCTAAATTGTTACTTCCTCCAGGAAGTCCTCTCTGCCTTCTCCAACTGAGTCAAGTCCCCTATTACAGGCTCTTAGAGCACCGTGCTCTTCTCCTCCACCACTCTTTCTATAGTTGCAATTCTACATTTATTATACATTTATACTCATTGGATCATGGTCTGTCTTCCCCTCTAGAATATAAGTTGTCAGAGACCGGAAACCACATCTGATTTCTGGCTCAGCACCGTAGTCTCAGTGCCCAGCACAGTGCTAGACACATAATAAATATTCCATAAACATGTGTTGAGTTAATTATATAATGGAAGAGGAGAAAGCAATAGTGCATAGAGGTTGACAGGCAGGCTGTTCAGTCAGACTGTCCGACTTTATATCTATTTTTGCTGCTGGCTGTGTGATCTCACATAAATTCCCTAACTTCTCTGTGCTTCATTTTCCTCATCAGGAAAAAGAAGATAAAATGAGTAACTCAAAGAACCATTGTGACCTTTAGATGAAACAAAGTACGTGAAGCAGTTGGGACATGCCTGACACACAGTCGGCACCCCAAATGTTCAACTGTTATTATGGGACAGCTGGTGCGCACTGCGCATGGGCATCCAGTGCCTCCCATGTGCTTGGAACAGCCCCGTGGGGCAGGTGGCATAGGAGCACGGGTCAGAGCAGGGCAGGAATCCATTTTCAAAGCCCCTCTCCTCGGCCTGTGCTTGTCAATGGTGAGGAAGCTGAGGAAGGGCAGTAAGTGGGATCACCAGGGAGTTGCAAAAGCCCAGGGTGCAGTTCTGGCTTCATTCTTCACTACAGACACTTCTCGGTTTACAATGGGAATTTTATTTTTATTTCTTTTCTTTTCTTTTTCTTTTTATTTTATTTTTATTTACACCCAATAAATCCATCCTAAACTGAAAATATCGTTAAGTTGAAAATGCATTGACTACACCTAACCTCCGCAACAACATGCCCAAGGTCCCTGAGGTGCTCCCTGGAGAGCAGACAGGGGCCAGGGAGGATGCGAAGAGCAGCGAGAGGGTCCCTTCTCCCCATTAACTATCACAAGTTTGACGGAGGCATCGGGATCCTAGGAAGGCTCCTACCTGGGGGCTGACGTCACTTTGGAAAAGTTTCTGCTACAAGCAATACAATTACTGGTTTCGTCCTCTTCCCTCATTTTACACACGAGACGCAGAGAGGCTCTGGGGCTTCTCTGGACAGTCTGAGATCAGCCCCGGAGAGGCCAGACCCCGAGCCTCTGCGAACCTCGCTGGGGGGCTTTCGGATTTGGAAGGTGATCTGCCCATGAAAACAATTTTTAGAAAAAAAAAATCTCACTGAGCCAGAGAAGCCTTGAGAAAAGTTTTCCCTTTCCTGCTGTAGGAACTGTAGGCCGGAACACATTGGCACTGACACCCCCCGCCCCCCGAGGCCCTCTGCCCGTCCCATGAACACAGCTGGGGCGTTCTCTACTGTAGGAACGTGGGGCCATGCGCATCCCTGGAGCGCACCCCCACCCCCTCCCCCCGGTCCTTCTCACCAGCGGCCTTCCAGGCCCGCCAGGCACCAGGCAGCAGCAGTGGAAGCACATCTGTGGGTGGCCGGTAGCTGTGGCAACCACAGCCAGGCAGTCTTGGCTTTAGGGTGAGCGTTGTTGGGTGCTCACCCCCAAATTCCTTTGAGTCTGGCCTCACGGCTTGGGAGCACCAGGCTCATTAGCTGGCCAGGAGGATATCACTTGATCGAAGTCAAATGTCCTTCTGGCGGAGGTTTTCTGGAACCTGCTTTGGTGGATGAAGAAATCCAAAAGATCTTGAGCAGGAGGAGGCATCCCAGGTTATCTAGATGAATGACTTTATTCTACAGAAGGGGACGCTAAAGCTCAGAAAGAAAAAGTAACTTGCCCAAGTGAGGAAAAAGTTAAAATATATAATAATAGACCTATGCCTCTGGGGTAGAGGAGAGAAACAATTCCATCTCATCTCTCCCCAAAATGTAACTGCCTCATCTCAAACCAAATCCATCCTCCACCTTGAGCTATAAGGCTCTCTATACTTGAGCCTCCCTCCCCCATCCCCCAAATCCTGTTCTAAAAATTGCTGTCCTATGGACAAGAAGGCTTTGCTGCTGGATGGGTGCTAATACCCTGTCTCTCTACCACCCCAGTGAACTCAGCCATGCGGGGGACAGTCCCAGGAATCCTTGGGCCACATGGGAAGCACTGACACTCTGGGCCAAAGTCGATGAGGATCTCTGTCTGATACTGTGCCGGCCCACAGCTCATGGTCTGGCAAGGACTCCATCCAGCCCGGTCTTACCCGAGCTCTGTTCCAAGGCAGGGGAGCAAGTTAACAAGAGCCAACCTGGAGAAAGTGGGTCACGTTAGCCAAGAGTCCTGGAAAGAGTTTTCCATTTACTAATTGGTACAGTGTCAAAGTCAAGGAACTGACACTTCACTCGAGTCTGAGGAATTAGCAGACACGGATCCCATTTTTCCAAATCATAGAGCAGACTTCAGATCTACAGAGGTGGGGAATGTGCGCCCTGGTCCACCAAAGTAAGGACGACGGTGATTATGACAAATCAGCCTCCTGCCTTGACGTCTGAGGTCCATGGCTTATTAGGCTCCTTTGCTCTAGTCACTTGCATCCATTTCTTTTAAATCTTTAAAAATGTCTAATTTTCATCTTTATGTATTCACTTATTCAAAAAAAAAAAAAAAAAACAAGGTAAGGTCAAGATGTTGGCCAAACCCTCATCACTCAATACGCTTCCCACTACCCCACCAGCCTCTCCTCTGAAATGAGCCCACGATGAAAGTACAGCAGACTCCGTGCATTTTAAAGAGTGAGCCTATTTTCAACTATAAAATAATATGTGGCATAGAAAACAGCATGTAGGATGAAAAAAGATCCTGTTTAGTTTCACTGTGACATTTGCCTGGGGGAAGAAGTGCAGAGCTCGTTGGCAAGCCTATTGTTGAAGCTCTGACCAGCCAGTAACAAAGTGTCATCATTTAATATGCCAGTCAGCTCTGCCTTTTCGAGGCCAATCACTCCTTTTGTGCTGGGGAGCGGGCGGGGGCGGGGTGCCGAGGAGGAATTGCGTGGAGGGGCGGGCGAGCAGTAGAACGAAGGGGGTCAGGGGCACACAGGAGTGGACGATTGCAGAACACGGCACGGCTCAGTCTCTGCCCCGCCTCCCCGTGTGCCTCACTGGTGCCCACTGGGGCCGACTGGCCACAGCCCAGTGGCTCTTGGTCATGGTAGCTGCCCAGGTGAGGCATCCATTAATTCAGAACCCAAGCCCCGTCTTTGCCCGTGACATGTGTCCACTGACCCACAAGTCACAGAAAGTACATCGATCCCTGGAGCTGGGGTCATCTTCTGGCCCCGGATATTACCCGAAACACCCGTTTCTAAAGCTACAAGGCAAAAAGGTCAACAAATCAGAACCTATTACCGCCTCCTGCAAGCCTGACACGTCGTCTCCGTGTTTAGACATCAGTGCAAGAGCCCGGCTCCCTTTCATGGCTCTGAGCCTTGTATCCACCTTGCCATTAACAGGGTTCAGCTGAGGCAGGGCGTTCGACTCCCTCCCCCTCACCTCCGCCCCCTCTCTCGGACTGTCAGCCTTTTCTTCATCAGCTATATTTGTTACAGTCAGGTCCTGTCAACTGTCACAGCTTCCATACAGACTGCCAGTAAATATGTCTTTCCACTCATTAGACATTCCTCCCAGTCACCTTGGGATTTCTACCTTGTCTATCTCACTCCAAAAAACTTTTGTTCAGAAGTACGAGACACCCACTGAGCAATGTCAGCTTGCGGCCATTACCTCAGGAAGTGACAGAAAACACCCAACTGTCACTCATTAAGATCCATTTTTTTTCCAGAGTTGATGTAAGTCAGACTTTGCCCCCAAAACGAATCATGATTTATTTAATATATTTGCTTCTACAAGTGTCAACTCATCAGCTTAAAATGTTCCTCCTTTAACTCTATTGAGGACTGTACAGAAAGTTTTCTTTGAAACCCAGTTTTTGCTTTAAGGCTTAATAATTAAAACAGAACCGAGAACAGTCAAGGCTCTGCTCCATAGGTGCACTTTGGTGGCCCCTGGTTTTATAATTATATGTACAAAGCGGTCGTGTTGGAATTATCGCTGGACACGCTGGGAAAATTGCCTCCCGCTGAGCGAGCTGGCTTTTTCTGCCGGCCGCACCGGGCTGGGGCAAGATGAAATGAAAACCCAGGATGGTTTGAAAGCGGGGACAAAAATAACAATTAGGGAAGTGAGGAGGAGAAATATGCAGTTTCTTAATTGCTCGGCCCAAGTGCCAGCGGGCGGCTTCCTGCCACGCTGCAGGAGCAGGGGACCCGGGAGGACCCAGCGCTGTCCAGAGGCCTAGGGGAAGGCGGGCAAAGGGGCATCAACCACAGCTTTCCGAGAAAGATGCCCGAGGCCTGCCTTTGACCTGGATTTCGGAAGAGATCAAAGCCTGAGCCGAAGAGAAAGGTGATTTGACGGGCTGATGGCTTCCTACGGGACTCTCCGGACCAAGGCCATTTCCAGCCACATTCCCCGATGTTTCAGACTCGCTCTGGCCAGTCCTTTCTCCTAGGAGGAAGGGGAAGTTGAGCACCTGGGGCGGGGGGGCCGCTCAGAAGGTGAGAGCAGTGCCCAGAAATTTGACATGTTCCTCCGCTTGGGAGCAGGGCTGTGGCTAACTCTCACCCAATATCAAGGTTTGCTTCCCTCTATCCAAGGGCCCGGGGACCCACAGCAAGGTTAATCCAGGGACCAGCTCCATCACTGAAAGGTCTTAGCCCCCAGGCCCACGTATGCAGCCATGTGAGGGCCGGTGCTATACTGGGGGGTGGGGGGTAGGGGGTCAGCATGGAAGAGTACAAAAGAAAGGACAAAATCCATACCCACAAGGGGTGTGGGCGGTCTGGGGGGAAGTGGCGCTCCTGGCATCACACGTGTTCACGTGCCACAGCCGCATGCTGGGCATGCTGGGCACCGGACAGCCCAGCCTCACCTGGGCATCCAGGCTCTGAGACTCTCCAAGCCCCTCGCGGTTGAAGATCCTAGGATGCTAAGAGAATAATATATATCCAGGTGCTATTTTTGATTTGTTTCTCTATTACCAAGACAGAGTGGGCCTTTGTCCTCAAAATCCTCCCCACTGCCTGGCTGAGGGCTCCAATCTCCCCACCCCAGGGCTCAGCCTGTGGGTTAGGGCATCCATCGCTGATGGACACGGGTGCCCCAGGGCAGCAGGGGGAGCTGGGGATCTGCAGGAAGAGTCTGGAAGCAGACTCTGGAAGATAGGCATGGAGGAGAAGGAGGGGCCACCGCCCTGGCCCAGGCAGCTCTATGGCTCATTTAAACGACTGGCTTTCCTGCTCCCCACAGCAGTTCTCCCATACAAACCAGTGATGTTCTTACAAGTCAGGTTCCATCACAAAATCTCCCATCAGCACTCACAAGCCCCTCCCACTTCCAACCTTCCAGTGGTGTCCTGTTGCTGGTAGGTTAAAAGCCAAACTCCCTAAGAGGTTGAGCAAGGCCCTATCAGGATCTAATCCCAGCCCTGCCTTATCTCAAGACATTGGTGTCTCCGGAGCCTCTGCCAGACTTGGGTCCCCCGAGACAAAGGATGCAGATCTAGGCCAGGTGGCAGCTGGAGGTGAAAAACAACACGTGGCTGCCTGGGAGATGGAGAGGAAGGAAGAAGGGAAGGAAGGGGAAGAATGGAGGAGCAGCTACTCCTCTGCCAGAGCGCCATGCAGTTTCCCCCCGGTTTTCCCCAGACAGGGGAGTCTGATGGACTGAAACCAAGCCAGGTGCTCAAGGCCCAGCTGCCCAGAGAGCTGAGAAAGTGGGCACCGCCCTTTTCCACTTCCACCCCCTCCAAGACTCTCCCAGTAGAGAATTCCCCAACATAAGAAGGAGTTTTTCAGATGCTGGCCTCCAGTAAAAGGAAATGTCTTTTCTCAACTCAGCTCATTGCCAGAGTACAGCATTCCCAGGGAAGCTGGTGAAAATCCCCAAGGAGGCCTGATGGGGGAGGGGCATGTTCCACACCTCCTGCTCCCTAAACACCAGGGACAGGGCCCTGGACCGCCAACTACCTGACCGCATCCCTCTCCTGCCCCTTGACCTGGCATGACAGGCAAAACTCGGAGGGAGAAAAAAACACATTAGAAACCAGCCTGCAAATGGAACCCTTTCATGTTGCCCGTGATCTGCAGCTCAGAAGGTAAGATCAGATATGGAAGTGTTTGATGAGGTTAAATCCATTTCCAGTCCTTTATTCCAGCATTTAAAACCATCATCTGTTTTTAAGAAGTGGAGGGCTTTCATGTGCAGGGGGTACAGAAGGAACTGGGCTCCTGCTCCACATCTAATACCAGGAGGCAAGGGCTGCAGAAAGTTCTTGAACCTTTTTTCCTCCAACCCCATAAGGGGGAAGAAGCCCCTACCTGCTGATCCCTGAAAATGACTGCTAATAATTTGCAGCTGTGCTGAAATAGGGACCTGTGTTAATTATAAATCAGAGTGGGAGATGTTTGGGATTGATGTATCTCCTTGGAGACAATGAGCCCTAGAAGGCTCCCTTCCCCAAACAGGAACAAAAGGAAACAGATGTGTGTTCCTCCTCTGTTGGAGGGCTTGCCCCAGAGCCCCGGCAAAATCCTAAATTTCCTCCCCAGAGCTATCGCCGCCGAGTGGCTCCCTGCTCCTGAACTCGTGGGGAATCTGTTGTCCATAGCCCCTTTTTTAACTTAGTATAAGATCATTCATTCATCTGTTCATTCATTCACCAAAACTTCATGAAGCCACACTATAGGCTTCTCAGAAGGTTTACGGTGGAAGGTTTGTCTTAACAAACAAAGAAACTGCGACAACCCTGGGGGTGGGGTTGGGAAGTGACTCGCTCACGGTCACATCTGTCTGAGTGTTGAGCCTCTGAGCTCCCACAGCTCCCAGCACACTGGTCCCCACTGATGGTTAACTTCCTCTACCTCGGCTCTCTGTCCCTTGGGAACCAGCTACCAGATACAGTGCTGGGAACCACTGACAAGTCTCTCCACCCCATCTGACCATGAGCTCCTACATCAGGGATTCTCGAGCCTGGCTACACGCTAGAATCGCTTGGAGAGCTTACAAAAACACTGAGGCCTGGCTCCATCCTAGAGATTCTGACTGAAGTGGTGTGGGACGTCGGGATGTTTAATACCATCACCACCAGCTCCCCCCAGGTCACTCTAATAGGCATCCAAGATTGAGGAGCATCATTCTAGCACAGGCTTCTCAAAATGTAGTGAGCATGCCCATCGCATGGTGGTGATCTGGCTAAGATACAAATTGTGATTCAGTGGGTCTGGGGTAGGGCCCAGGATTCTACATTTTTATCACACTTTCCAGTGACATTGATGCTAATGGTCTGTGAACCATACTTTGACTAGGAAGAGCAAGGTTTTCCATTCTCAGAACTACTGGGGATGCATAATTTTTGTTTGCTGGGGGAGGTACCAAGTGGGCTGTCCTGTGCATTGTAGGATGTATAACATCCCTCCACTAGCTGTGACAACCAAAACGTCTCCAGACACCACCCCGTATCCCCTTGGGTGTGAGGAGCTCGATTACCCCCTTGAGAACCACGGTTTCAGAGGACAAATGAGGAAGCGAGCACCTTTGAGACCCCTATCTCCTGACCCAAAGTCCTCTCACTATACCCCATTGCCCTGTTAGCTATTCTTGCACATTCATCTGGTTTCCCAAACTTGTAAATTCCTGAAAGGTATAGATTACATCCCATCCGTTATCCGTCAGTAATTCGGCAGATGTTTAGTAGAATGCCAAGCAATGCGCTAATCTAAAAGCTGTGTGTGCCGTCTCTGCAGTCCTCAATCCTCAATCCTCAATGCAGCTCTTGGAAGCAGGTCCTGGGGTTAGCTCCAAATTATGGATAAGGCAACTGAGGTGAGACACCATACTACGTACTGAGGTAAGTTAAGTAACTGGCCCCAACTCACACAGCTAGTAAGTTAACAGAAACAGAATTCAAAGATGAATAGGATACAGATGCTGTCTCAGCGGAGTTCCTTATCATACAGTCAACACAGGCATCCATGCTTCTGACCCTTCCTTGTATGAGAAGCACTCGGAGCCTGGGCAGGGGGAGCCCACAAAGAGCAGGCGAGGGCTGCCCGAGGAGTGGGGGGAGAAAGAAGACCTCTCCCGGGAGGTGATAACTGAGCCGGATCTGGAAGGGTAAGAGGAATTTCACAATTACCCACTTACTTGTCTATCCCTCACCCTTAGCGGACATGAGCTTCTTGAGGGTAGGGATGGCCTCTTATTTATTTTTTATCTTCAATTCCTGGCATAGCGCTGGGCCAAAATGGCAGCTCAGAGTGGGAGAACACCAGGAATAAAGCGTGGAGGTGTGTAAGTGTGTAGTATGCAACCAGAAAAGCAGACAGCCCAGAGGAACAGGCGTTAGCGTGCAGAGGGCGGGAGGCAGACAGGTCGGGGACATTCGGGTTCCTGCTCAGCGCGGCCCAGTTCTCTCCCACCGTGCTTTGGGGAAAGGGACGCTCCGGAGATACAGCCCCCAGCCTGTCCATTTCCTTTCCAAAAGAGCAGGATTTCCTATCTCAGGACAGGACGAGATTCTAGTGAGTGCAGGGAAGTGAAATAAAGAAGCATGGCTTCACTTAGTGCATGAGGAAGGAATCGTGTGCTTTAAAAAAAAAATCCTACCATCCTTAATGATTGATGGAACCAAGCCTTGACGATCAAGAGCTGCTGAAAGCACAGAGCGCAAGACAACCAGACATCTTGTGCCTCCTGAAGAGGACACAGCACCACCTGCGAGCCTGATCGAGGCTCCGGGTGGAGCTAACGATGTGTAAGTGGCACAGAAGGCAGAGAAACAAGTTAGATGACATCACAGGGGTGCCATCGGCGAAGTCCAGACCATGGGAAACTCTGTGGTTCCTTAAACAGATGGGTTCCAAGGGGAAGAAGAGAGAGACAGAGGGAGAACTTAGAGATTAAAAGACTCTTCAAAACATTTTAACCATTTGCAATCTGTAGGCTTAATTTGAATCCTGATTCAAACAACTGTAAAAAAAAAAACACAAGACCAGTAGGAATCTGAACACTGGGTGTTTCAAGATTTAAGAAATTATTGTTAAGTTTTTAGGTGTGATCATGGTTTTGAGGTTATGTATCTTTTATAAGAGCCTTTATCTCTTAGAGGTGCGTACTAAAATACTTACAGGCGCAATGATAATATCTGAGAGGCAAAGGGAGAAAATGCAGGATGACCCAAAACTGGTGCTAAGCCAGTCATTGTTGAAGTCAGGAGAGGGTACCTAAGTTTCACTGTACTATTCTGTCTATAACTTTTCTTTTCTAAACAGTTTTATTGGGGTACAATCTACATACCATATAATTCAGCCACTAAAAGTATACAGTTCAATGACTTTTAATATATTCGGAATTGTGCATCCCTCACCACCATCACCCTTACAACATTCTCATCACCCAAAAAGAAACCTTGCACTCCCCAGCCATAATTCTCTAATTTCACCCCACACCCCACCCATCGCCCCTGGCAACCACTAAGCTACTTCCTGTCTGTACAGATTCGCTTATTCCAGACATTTGATTTAAACGAGTCCTGCAATGTGAGGTCCCTTGTGACCGGCTTCTTTCATGTAGCGTAACATTTCAGGGTCCATCCATGCTGTAGTATAGACTAGTACTTCATTTCTTTTTATGGCTGGATGATACTCCATTGGACGGGTGGACCCCATTTTACTTATTCATTCATCGTCAGTTGACGGACACTTAGGCGGTTTTCACTTTGGGGCTATCGTGAATAATGCTGCTGGGAATATTCAGGCACAAGTTTTTGTGCGGACGTATGTGTTTATTTCTCTTGGGGATAGACCTAGGAGTGGAATTGCTGGGTCATGTGGTAACTCTCTGTTGAATGGCTTAAGAAATTGCCAAACTGTTTTCCAGAGCTGCTGTACCATGATCTCTTCCCCCCAGTAGTGTTGTGTCTCTTTCTGTATATGCTAGAAATGCGTGATTAAAAAAAATTGTTCTAAACCCACACTTACAGGCAGCGAAACACCAACGCATTAATCACCTTGCTGATAATGGAGCCTTTTTCTCCCATGCCTGTGTCACGCTGACTGATGTGGGCACTCTGGGATAAAACTGTGACCCAGGGTCATTTTTAATCCCTTTTTGTATGTTAGGTTTTTAGGCACATCCTCCCTCCCTTTTTGGTGTAGGGATGCAGCCTCTGAAGAAGCCCAAAACGCCTAGTCGGTAAATGACCTAAAGCAACTTCCCAGAGCGAGGGACTCAGAGGCAGAAATCTCGTCCTGCGACGCAGCTAAGAAAATGCTGCGTGCGCAACAACTGTCCCCAACATAATTACAGAAAATGAAGGTCACAAAGGGAAGAACTGACGAGGGGAGGGGCCTGAGTCTGCAGAGCCCCAAGGTTAAATGCTGGGACAGGCAGCGATGGAAACAAGAGAAATCTTTCAGCACAACAATTTGAGACGTAATGGCACACGGAGGCGCACTCTGCAGGTGTACGGCAAGTACTTGGCTGCATTATTCCGTCCCGCAGCCCCATTTTCTCTCGTCAAGAGGCCTTTGACTGGGGACACAATTGTCCTCCAAAGAAAGGCTGAAATGCCATGTGAATAACTTGAGTGATGGGCTGTAGCATCTTGGATGCTCAAGAAAAAGCGATGTTAATGGATGTGTACACTAATAACGTAAAAAGGGAGAAAGGGAAAGGCCCCACCAGGCCACTGCAAAAGCACATCCAAGAGCCTTCTTCTGAGGTGCTGCTGGGTAACGAAGGCTTTGGCGAAAACGTTCCCCGCCTTGGGGAGGGCAAAAGATGCCTGGGTGCCTGGGGGCCCAGGCCTGACTCTGCTCTCTGCCTCCCCCAGCGTTCAGCCCGGACTGAGCCTCCTTTCTCATGTTCTCAAAGAATTACCAGGCATTTCCTCGCAAATCTGGGGCATGCAGCTCCCTGTCCAGCCTCCAGGCCCAAGGCAGCTCTCCTCTCTCAGGAATACCTGATAACAAAGCATCGTGGGAGCCCTGGCTGGTGTGGGTTGAGCACTAGCTTGTGAACCAAAGGGTCACTGGTTCCATTTCCAATCAGGTCACATGCCTGGGTTGCAGGCCAGGTCCCAGCCGGAGACGTGTGAGAAGCAACCACACATTGATGTTTCTCTCCCTTTCTTTCTCCCTCCTTTCCATTGCTCTAAAAATAAATAAACAAAATATTTCCAAAAAAAAAAAAAACCATTCTGGGATGTTTCTGAACCTGTTCAGCAAAATAGCCCAACCTTCCCCAGAAATGAATGAGTTCACTAGAACGCTAACATGAGCGGCACCATAGAATACCAAGATAAAAGGCAGGAACAGGAAGGGACCTCGAAGTCTGCCCCATATAAAACACCCCCTTTTTGCGAACAACCGTGCTGAGGACCAGAGAGGGTGCAAAATTCTGCGAGGTTACATGATTAGCTCACGTCAAGCTGCATAATTCCACTCCTTTCCCCCTTGGAAGGTGGAGTTCACTGAGAGGGAAAAAGGGAAAGAACATCACTCAAGAGTCCTAGCTCTAATGCGTCTGGCTCTGGAGCTGAGACAGGACAAGAAGAGCTAAGATTTCCATATGCTAATATTTTAGGTAACCGTGACCTAGAAACCACACCTCAGGCATCCTTTTGAAGGTGATGATAGCCTTTATTTCCAGTTAGGCTGCCTCTGCCTGTGAATACCAGCCGTGGGGAGCTGGAGAAGGGCTTTTTAAATGTTACATAATCCATCTGACTTCATAGAAATGAGGAAACTCAGGCCCTGACTGGGAGTGAGATTTTTCAGAGTCACGGAGCTCATCCTATGTCAGTGCTTCAGTCCCAGCGAACCACCCCCCCATCCGTCCAGTTCAAGGAACTGGAAGCGCCCTGGAGAGGGGCCCTCGTCACCACTCCCGGTCCAGGCCAGCCCAGCCTATCACCTCCTGTGTCCTCTCCATCCCCAGGCCTCTGGCCTGCGGCAGGCTGTCACTAGCTCTGGCTTGACTCCTAATCCTTCCCAAACTTCCACCCTCAACATTCCTGGCCTCAAACAGTCTCAGAACCACAGCTGGAGTGACCGTCTCACAACCACATTTGAGCTTCTCACTCTCCATGTTTAGAAACCCTCAGTGGCCTGAGAAATGACCCCCATGCCTGGCTGGCCCCAGCGTGTGTCCCTGAAGTCATCGGGAACCAACTCCCCCACCTCATTCTTTTCATTCAAGCCACACTGACCTTCTTTCCATCCTTCAAACACACCGCATCCCTCCTGCTGCAGGGCTTTTCCAAGAACACTGCTCCAGCTCTGGAAGGACGGTCCTGGTCCCGCGCCTCGGTGCTCTCTCAGGCGTTGTTGCCCTGCGTCCTTCCCCGGGGAAGGCTCCTCCGGGTCTCAGCCCTGGGTGAGGCTCCTGTGTCTCATCCTGCTTCTTCCTTTTAGAACATTTACCCCAGTACAATCCTGTGCTCATTAGTGCGATGAATTGAACACAATCTATTTCCCCAGAAAATAAGGATACAGTCTGGTTGGTTTCACTGTTGGTTCCCCCCCCCGCCCCAGCGCCTAGCAATGCCAGACACCAGACACACATCAGAGATTGTGCAGCTGTACGACCAGGACAGTTGTCGAAATGTTGAAATATTTGTGTCCTGTTGGTAACTAACTACCGCCAACCTCCCAAGTGCCCCATGGTACACCCGCCAACCTATCCCCCACCCTGGACCATTCAGACCACCCCATAATCCAACAATTAAAAGGATGATGTCTAGTACAACACTCAGATAATAATGGCTAAATGATTCGCACATCACTCCAGCCTGCACACAGTAGGCACATCACAATTATGGCTGACTGAAAGAATGATGATCGGCGCTCGCGTTTCAGCCCAGGTCCACCAACGCCCTGTGAGTTATTCTTCCTGCTTTGCCCTGCTCCTGCCCACCCCATTCCACTGGCTGGTACGAAGTGTTTTCTCTGCAAGCTCTGGAGGGTGGCACTTGGGTTTGAGCGTGGGTCCTTCAGAGCATCCACACCCCACACTTCCAGGCTCCAAGAGCTCTGCAGCAGGCCCCAAAATCCATAGCAACAGTCACCACCAGGAACCAAGGCACGCAAATGAACTTGCTGCTCCATCTGCCAAAATTCCCTAGGGAACCCCCACTCCAGCAGAAGCCATGAGACCCTGGAGACTCCATTCACCCGTTCAAAGGAGTACGGCCACCTAGATGTCCACTCTGCACTAGCCTTCCCTCTGGAGAAGCAGAGAGAAAGAAGAGAAACTTTACTCCCAAGAAAAAAGATATTCAATTATAACCATTTGTTGATTCTTAGGCCACAGTCGCCATGGTGGGCTCCCTAACTTCTGGGCACTGAGAAGGCAGTGCCTTTCTTAGTTTGGGATTCCACAGAAGTAGACCCTGAGGAAAACGTTTGGATATAAGCCCAGTGTTTGAGAGGTGAGGCAAGAAAGCGCTATGAGAGAGAAAGATGTGAGCCCAATGAAGAGTGTGCTAACGGGCAGGCTGCTTCTGGGGGTGACTGGGGCTCACCTCACAACAGAGCGTGGCAGACTGAGCAGCCTGCTTCCAAATTGCCTGTTGGAGGAAAGGAGGCCGGGGTATCTACTCACCGATTCCCACCTCGCATCGGCTGAGAATCCCTCTGGGGCAGCATTCATTCTAGGCCCTTCTGGCTCGCCCTGTGAGCTGCACACACACAAAGCTGTTGGAGTGCTGGGGGAATGTCTCCAGGTGACCCCATGGGAGGTCGAAGGGTGTGTGCCGAGGGCCCCAGCAGCATCTACTACCATGTTCAAGGCCTTCGAGGACAAAGCTCTTGGATGCCTTCACTAAGGAAGCTTTACTTTGAGCAATGCAGGTCAGAGGGAAGAGCTGGGGCTTCCAATCCAGGTCTTGGGCCTGAATCTCTTTTCCGTCACTTACTACCTGGGCCGTGGGGTGAGTTAACCTCTCTGAAGTATGTCTTTGTTTTCATCTCAAAGACTATAGTAAATACTAAATTAAGTGGTGATTATGCTGCGTACAGTATAAATCAGGCACAGAGAAGGGCACCACATAATTGATAACTAACATAATAATAATTACTATTTAAGTAAAATGAATTATTTACTCGAGTTTTTACGATCTAGAAGGCTCACCAGGCTGAGGGTCTAGGAAGGGTAAGTATCTTCCTACGTTTACCCCTTGGTTTTCTTTTATTCACTCATGTGTTTGCTTAACAAATACTTATTGAGAAGGCATCTCAACGGACAAATATTCAATATCTTGGAGAATTCATTTCAAAGACCTCATCAGCAACAAGAAGGGTTGGTGCTAATTGCTGGAATCATTGTTTCAAATGTTGAAAGGACCTTTCAGCATTTACCATCTTTCGACCTGCTTGTTCTCCGAAGGAAGACAGCTTAATGACATAAGAGCGTTATAATGATAAAAGGGTGTATAAGTACTGATACTAGCTACAGGACTTTGAACATGATTCAATCTTTCTAGACTTCTTTATCTGTAAAGTGGGCATAATAGTAATCACTTTGCAAGGTTGCTGCAAAACTTACCCGAGACGGCATTCCACAAATCACTTACTGTTCCTACAGGATAGGGAAGGGGCATTTCTGGTTCCTCCCCATCCCCGCTAGGATACGTATGGCTCCACAGCTAAATGTTGAAGGGTACTGAGCAGATAGGCATCTCAGACCTCTGTGCAAAGGCAAGGATGACCCACACACCGTAAGTGAAGCTGGGCTCATCGGCCACACTTCTATGTCACACAAAAGGACACGTCCTGCTAGACTGTGACATTCAAGGAAGAGTCTTATTTGACTGGCCATTCCTCTACACAATGCCCGCACATGGTAGGGACTTTGTCAACACTTGTTGATAATAAATGAAACAAATCCAGCCTTTTCTGAATAATAGCACAACAAAAACCCCTTCAAAGAAGACACCATGTCAAACCTTAACATCCTTGAGGACAAGCAGGATGGCATTTCTTGATGCCCGGGACAAGCCAGCTGGGTACTTGGCTGAATACCATTCTAGCTAAATGGAATAAAATTTCTCCTAAGATGAGGATCCATCCACCTGCACTCTAAACACAGACCACCGGACTAGAGAGTCCTGTGCTAAAGAGAGCCACTTAGAACCCTAATCACTGAACAAATATTGTTTCGTCTAAAAGGCAGAAATTTGAGGAAGTACAAATGGCAGAAAATTGCAGAGTCTTCTTACTCAAAGTGCGGTCCACTGAGCAGCGTGGGCCTCACCCGAGAGCTTGTTCGGTAAGACAGGATCTCAGTCCTGCCCCAGACCTGTGGGAGCAGGACCTGCTTTGTACAAACAGCCCACACGATTGTCAAGTTGGAGAGCCGTGTTCCCACTGGTTTTCGGCTGCACAGCATCTGGGGAGTTTTTAAACATACTGATTCCTGAGTTCCATCCCCAAGATGCTAGTTATTTGGTCTGGAATGCAGCTTGGGCGAAGTGATTATAAGAAAAAAATAATGACAATTAGAATCCTCTGGGAATGCAGTGCATGCCATAAGCCCTGCCCAGACCACCACCTACTGTACACACCCCCCCCCCCCAGGCCGTTCACACAGGGAAAGGGCCTGTTGTACATCGAGGACAATTATTTCCCTGAATTCTTCCTATCTGGCCACTAGAAAGAAGGTTTTCATGTCATCCGAGAGCCAGGTCTGCACCAGGACACACCTCTACCTACTGAGAGAAGGAAGAGTTAATAAGCCCACATCCAGCCTCCCTTTCCTCCTGTTCTGTGCCCACCCACTGCCGAGCCCCACTCCCCGCACCGCAGCTCGTACATCTGGTTCTGTTCCTTGGAAACGTCTTCCTTCTCATTGCTTCCCTCCCCCCAGGGACGGCTTTCCTCATTCCTGCCCAGAAGAATGACCCGGGGCCAGCAGAATCCAGCCCAGGGAATGTCCCCACAGCCTCCTCCCCAGTCCAGACCTCCAGGTGGGATTTTTGAAGTGATTACATCAGCCGTGGCCGAGGCAGCTGGCTCCTCAGCACCGTTGCGAACACCGCCCTCCCCCCCACCCCAAGGAATCTCACTGGGACAAGCACAAGGTTCTGGCTAATTTTAAATGTAATTAAAAGATTTTCTTCCTTTCTTTCTTTCAAGGCACGCTCAATTGCCATAGCCCCCCCTTCTTAGAACACAGTTCCTCTGAGGTATTCTTTTTTCCATCTTCCAGATTCCCCCGCCCCTCAATGAGACCACTTACAACAGACGAAAGTCCTGTGGTTATTCTGCCGAGTTTATCAGCAGATAGTATTTTTACAATGTAGAAAGGTTTTTAATGGAATGTAGAAAATGTCTTTTCTCTCAAAACACTAATAATGTAAAAAAAAAATCCCTTTTCTTATTTTGTTCAAATTGCTTTTTATAACTCATTCAGCATTTTCGGGGACATAATTAAAACATCAAACAGTTTTCCTGCTGGTTATGCTAAAATTTGAATACTTGAGGCAGCCACTATTATTAGATATTAAAATGGACTTGAGTATTTATTAAAAAGATCCTCTTGAGTAACTGTTCATTTGGGTTTGCTCCTTTTAATATAAAGACAAGCCCCATAATGTGAACATACCTGTTTCTAATAAAGACCATAATTGGTAGCAGGAGGATATTTTTTAAAAATATAAAATATGTATTTTGTTCACTATTTTTCCAGCTTAATGTGACTAATTTTCCCATTCAACTTTATCCCTAAGGAAAACGACAGAAAGAAAGGCCATTACCAATACATGAAGCTCAGTGGTTGACTTTCACGGGATGTAATTGCTAGCAAGAAGGGGAGTAGTAGCTGGGTGATTTTGGTTTAGATGAATACATAGCCTGAAAGAGGGTAAATTAACCTCTGCAGAACTGAAGTTCGATCCCAGTGAGTGATTGTTCTAGCTGAGCTCGCACAGCATCCAGCGCTGGGGAAGAGGCTTCCCAAGGGGAAAACCGGTGGAACACCCAACACGTGTTCAGTGGTGGGGGCAGAACCCAGGGCCAGCTCAAGGGTGGGGCAGAGACGGTGGAAACCCAGGGCCATTGTTTCTCTTGCTTTTGTAGGGGCTTGGAAACTCTTTCTCAATACACAGATTTGAGTCTTCTCACAAAACCCCAACAGACTTCTCCGAGTTTTGAGTAGATCAGACCAATTCACCGGACACCCTGTCGTGGCCCACCTGTGACATGAGAGAATTGCATCTGATTCACAAGAATGGTGATGGGATGACAGTGTGAATACCATGAGAGAACTGGTCCTGCTCTCTCTGGGGCTTATTAACACTAGTAAGAATGATGGAAAAATCTAGAATACAAAACTGTGTGGGCTAACTGCCTTCTGAATGGCACAGGCATTTTGGAACTCAGAACTGAGTCATTGCTTTGGATGCAGGACAAGATGGAAGGCTTCTCAGTGGAGGCAGCATTGAAAAACACATCAGCGGTGCCCTGACCAGTGTGGCTCAGTGGGTTGGGCATCATCCTGCAGAGCCAATGGTCGTCGATTCTATTCACTGTTCTGTCACATGCCTGGGTTGCCCGTGTGGTTCGTCCCTGGTCGGGTCACGTAAGAGAGGCAACCGATGGGTATTTCTCCCTCACACTGATGTTTCTCTCCCTCTCTTTCTCCCTCCTTCCCCCTCTCTCTAAAAATAAATAAATAAAATATTTTTAAAAAGAAAAGAAAAATGCATCAGCGAGACCAATCATGTCCTGTTAAGTCCTCCAGCCTTCTAGAAACGCCTGCAATTCTAGCGTGTGTCGAAACTCCCGGAATTAATTTCATACCTGTGGCTACCTACGAGAACCCGTACCACTGAGTTCAGTCCTTGTTTACTTGGTGGAATGGAGGAAGAACGATCAGACGATCCACACACTTCAGCTGTACGGCTCCCCCCTGCAAGACACTGTTCGATGCTGCTGGGAAATGATGGGAGGAAGCAAAATGACCATTTGCAACTGGCAACCTATCTAAAGATCAGCGTGTACACCACCCTGCAGCCAAATCTAACACTTGTGGAGAGGCTCCAGTAGGTAACAGATGAGTGCCACAGTGCTGATGCTGAGGAAGGTGGGGATGAGAGTGACCCCTCTGCTCTTGGCAGCTGGGAAGTGTGGCTTAACAACCTTAAACTTGGACTTAAAGCTGACACACATGAAGAGCCTGTCCTAGGTAAAGAACTCTCACAGTGCAACACAGGAGTCAGGGAGGAAAGAAAATGCATTCCTTGGCTGAGACGCTTGGCACTATCCAGCTGGAGAACAGACAGTTTCAATAAGGAGCCAGCGATTTCCCAAGATAACAGTTCCCTCGCCCTCACTGTGCTTCCTCGTCCTTTCTGAGCATACCCCAGCCCCAGCCCTTATCTAGTTTGATGAAGCTGGCCAGTATTATTTTGGGAGGAACAAGGGCTGGGAAAGGCTTCATTGCCAAATCCTTCCTGATGAAAGCCTTTTCGTTCTCAGCTCCATAACCCCCACCCACTAAAGGGCTGGCCCAAACCTGTAGGCCCCAAGGTCAAAGGAGCCTGCGCAGCAGGTGGGGAGGGCTCTTGGGAATGTCGCAGCTCTTCTCGGGGCCTCCCAGATGGAGTCCTCACGGATGGTAAACACAGAAGAAGGGCCAGAGCTCTGTGGAGCCAGCACTGAACACATATCTAAAGCCAAAGAATTTTGTTTCACTATCCTCAGTTGAAGTGAAAACAGCTCCAAGAGTATTCCCCAGAGTGTGAAACAGTTCTCTCATCACGCAGGGTTCAAAGACACCGTGAGGAGTGTACCGTAGCTGAAAGTGTCTGTATATAATAATGCCTTTATGATGTTGTTTTGTTTCTGGCTTGCCTTTACCTGAATTATCTGAAGACATTGTTTGAGGCTATGAAAAAATATGAATAATATTAGGCCTTGAGATCAAAAATCACTTTTTTATTTCCACGGTTGTTAGCTGCCAATATCCCACGCACAGCTCTCAATTTCTAAAGCAGCAGTGAAATGCTGGAGAGATCGGGTGAGGGTGATTTTTTTTTAATTTTTATTTTTCTTATTGTTGTTGTTATACATTGGTCTTGATTTTTTGAAGTGGCTGAAAGCTGTTTGATATGGCAAAACCAATCGTGGCAGGAAAACCACAATGGAAACGTGAGATAAAAAGAAACTGTGCATACATGCATAGCAAGGTGTCCACCCAATGGGACAAATTATCCACCACTTTCTGGGATGGTTCTGTGGGCTCCAGCATCCCAGGATGCCCCGGGAGGAGGTGCTGCCAAGGATCAGGGACTGTCCCTGACTGGAGACACAGCAAGGGCTTTCCGTGTGAGGACACAGCCAACTCTCTGGCCCATCCTTTGAAACAACAAACATGCCTTTTTTCCCCCTTAGTTTTTCTTTTGCCATTCTGCTCATTCAACCCAGGCTAGGGAAGAAACAAAGTTTGAAGAAGTAAGAAGTCAGATTTTTTTTTTTGTCCTTGTTACCTAATCCATGGACAGTGCCCAACCCACGTCTCAATGAGCAAACGTGGGCCAAAGCCACAGCTGACCGACGCCACCTCAGGCTGACCGGCTTTCAGCCCCGGGCTCCAGGAGTCACCATGTCTCACACGGAACCCCGGGTGTCGGAGAGCCACCATGTTAGGGCTACTCTGATGCGGAAAGACAAGCCTCTTGACCTTTAATAGTTTAACCTTAAACTAGGTCACAAATGTGGACAAGTCCCTGCCCCCTCCAGGCCTCCATTTCTTTATGCTTTCTCCATCCCCAGTTGTTATGCCTGAAAATCAGAGGCTAATGCATGCCTCAGTCCTCACTGAGTCTTCACCAACCCATTTCTGAGTCCCGGAGCGGTGGGCTGCAAGCACCCTTTTCTTCCCATTCCAGCTGCCCTTGCCCCCGCTCCTAACCCATCTCCTAATCTCCAGTTTCTTCCTCTCCCCGTGACTGCACCCTGGGGCCCCTTTCAGGCTCAGCACCATAAGCGCTTCTCTGATTCTGTCCTTACAATCCAAACACCGTCCGTGGTTGCCCATCGCCTCCCAGTGACTGTCTGCCCTTCACAGCCCTCTGCAATCTTCCCCAACCCACCTTTTCATCCTTGATGCCCACTGCTCCCTGAGGGCACTTCCTCTCTGCCAAGGGCATGTCTTGCTTTTTCTATGCACTTCTATGCTTTCCGCCGCCACACACCAGCTCACACGAATTCCTCTTCCTGGAATGCCCCCTACCCACTACCACCCCCAGTCTTACCCGGAATCTCTGCATGTCAAAACCTTTCTATTGGATGGGTGTGTAAGAAGATGCAGCAAAACTTTATAACTATGAGAAAATGGAGTGGAAACAAGCTGTCTAATTAGACGAAAATTGTTAAATAAATGATTAAATGCACACACAATAACTTGATAAACCATGGTCTCAAGCACACCGAATGATGTATGAAAACTCCTTATCCTATTAAGGGAGTAGACCTCAAAAGTATTAATTCAGTATAAAACCAACTTTGTGAACTTTGCACATGTGCGCGTGAATATATAAACATATACACACACAAAAAGAAAAGTCTGAAAGGAAGACACCAAAATATCACTTTGGTTTGCTGGGATGATGGGTACAAGGATTTCCTCCTTTATACTTTTGAAAGTGCCACAAATAATTGTTAGTCATAAAACAGTGAACAAGAGAAATCCTACTGTTGTTCAATTTGTCCTCTCAAACATTATTTTTTTCCTCAAAGCCTCACTTGTTTGTGTGCCTCATCCCTTTAACCAGTGACCTCACCGACTCCTTCTTCAAGTGGGCCCCGCCATGGCCCCTTCTACTTCGGATTAGGGCCACTGCGTGTCCCTTTTGTCCCTCTTCGTCAACTGTAAACCGCCTCGAGGCAAGGACGATGCATCACGTCTGCCTCCTCCCTGGGCCCGGCACGCAGCCGGGCTGCCACAAGTGCTTTCCACTTGAGTCGGCACACTCGAGCTCCAGCGCTGAAAGGCTCGGTAACTAGACAGTCTACACTTCTCCACAGCAATCCTGGAAATCCCAGCTCATCTTCCCTTTTTGTAGTTCTTCAGGGAGCTGGTTTGAAAAGAAGCAGCTCGAATAACCTTTATTTACTCACTGCTTCAGAAAAAAAGGAGGAAGTTAGCTGCAACTCACGTCTGGTCTCTTCTTGTTAGCAAGTTCAAGAGACACTTGGCAGCGCGGACCCTGGAATACAAAGACCACATTCAAGGTTTCCTAGTGTTTGCTCCTCAAAACAAAGAACATCCTTATTCTTTAAAACCTAATAGAGGTGGAGCCATTACTCACACTTTACCTCCTGGTTCCTGAGCTGGGAAGTGGCAGACACTATAGTTGGGGACCAGCATGGCCAATATTTTCACACTGACCTCTAGTAAGAAGCTGTCCCAAGGGCTGTCATCAACTTGGACCTCAATCCAAGACTCTCAAGAGTAAACAGCCTTGACTGCAGGGTTTTTCTCTTGTGGCCTCCGGAAGCCTGGCCAACAAGAATATTCCTGCAGCTCCCCTCATTTCTTCCTCCCTTGCCAAGTCAGAGAAATGCAATTCTCAGATGTATGCAGGAGGGACTGGTGGAAATTACCCAGTTAGACTGCAGCTCAAACACTCGGGGAGAGCAGGATTCATTCCCTACTTTTGAGGAGAACCAATAATATATGGAGAACTGATTTAAGAGGTCACCCTCCTCCAAGTCCTCTTCCATCCTTCAAATCGTGCTCAAGTCCCACCCTTTTAAGGAAATGGAAATCCTCTGAGACTATCCATCCATAATCACTTCTTTCCCTAAACCCCCACGGCCAACCACATACCCACCTCCTGAAGTTTTATGAAAATTATTGACAATGTAGATAAAGTGTTCCACTCAAGGATAAACATGTCATAGATACTCAATAAATATCATGAATAATCCATCATGTAGTTTTTATTAGTGCTTATCTATTCAATTTCATGTCAGGTTCCTAAAGATTAAGATTATGTCCTCATTAGTAAAGTTTTCACTATTCAACATTGATGGGAAATGGATTGTTCTAGATCTCAGGAATATCCTAGAAAGCTGAGAGTTTCACTCTCTGTGCATGGCTCACAGGTATCCTTAGAGGCGATCGATTCTGACAATTGTCCTGCAGCCTCCCTGGAACTCTGACACGGAGCAGAGCCTAGGTGGGTGAAGTCAGCACCTTCCAGGACAGCTGAGGTGCGCAAGGCTCTCTGTGTCCCTTACCACAGAGCGATCCAACATCTCTCCCTTCTTCATCTCGACTTCAGCCTCCACTGTTTGGGCATCTGTTCTTGGCTCCTTCCACATCACCTGTAATCTCCCAACAGCCTCTGCGATAGCTTCCATGGCTGCCACTCTCTTTCTACTTCTCTCTGTCCTCTTCACTCATGCTTCTTCCTCTTGCCTCCTCTCAACCGTCTTGACGCTTACGTGGCAATGTGCGGCCTCCCTGGGCACTGCCAGATGTTCCTCCCAAGCCACAGCATCTGGGGCCGCCCTGCTTGGGTCCACAGGTCGCTGCTGCCATCTCCCTGCCCTAAGGAAACCCCTTTTCTCATCACGACCAGGCTGGTTACCATTCTGTGTGATGAAAATATGAACCTCAAGATAACAGCGGCTTGTACATCCTTCTAAATGACCTCCCGTTCCTGGTTGAGAGTTAAAAAGTTCAATTTTCAATAAAAACGAGCTGGTTGATTCAGTGAAGTAGTTTCGGAACAAGAAACTACAGGCTGAGGGCTATATTAGGCCTCTGCGATTTAAGGATGAGCGTGAACCACAGAAACTTCCCGAAGCTATCGAAGGCTGGGCTGGGTTGGGGGGGAACAGAAAGTTTTAAGTGAGTTAGTGTGATTTTTGTAATTTCCTAAAGACATTTGACATCAGAAGTTTGTGGGGCTCCCGACAGCTGGGTCTCTGCGGCATGACCCGGCGTGAGGCGAGGAGCCAGGAACGGCACCTCGCTCCGCAGCCCTCTGCAGATAATTAGCCTGGCGGAGAGCACGCGTATCCATGCCTCCTGCTCTGCCTCCAAGGCCCTTGTCTAGGTCTCAGGGAGAGAGGCTCTTCCCTCCTCCGCCCGGGCACGGGGACGTGACTGGGGAGAGACGCGTGGAAGATGAAAACGCCGCCTCGTGAAGCAGCGCCACGACAGGCTCTGTGAACTTCTTCTGATTTGCAAATGAAATTGCTTCCACAGACAATGCGAGCAGCACCGAGCCCTGATTGAAGACACAACTCATGCGAGTCTCCGAGTCAGAGCCGGAAAAAACCTCCAGCCACAGAAGGCAGAAGGCAGCCCTGGAAATAATGAACCACATTAACTAAGAAATCACAAGAAACCATCTCTATTAGACAGCTGTGCAGGTCAAAAGGAAACCAGACAGGAGACATCAAAAGGAAGCTCAGGCTCCCCAGGATAATTGCAGCGCAATTAATACAGGGTGAGTCACCACCCTTGGTGGAAGCGGGGTCCGCTGCAGCTCTGAGGAGAGGTCTCTCAGACCCGTCTGGTGGTCTGTCAGCGGTAATTCCCCTTCCTCACCATCTGTGAACCTCAGGGAAACATCCTCAGGAAAGAGGTCAATTAAGATGACGTCACTATAAAAAATCAACTGTAGACTCCACAAATATCAACACAGAAAGTGCATCCCCTAGGAACTTGGATTGAAAAGAAGTCTGTCCCAGTCAGCAATCCCGATGAGTCTCTGACAGCAGCTTGAGGGGATAGCCAGTTACTAAGGGAGGGTAAAATGCAATGACCACGGAGGGAGAACCGATAGGGTGCTGGGTGATGAGTACAATGGTTTCATCCCATTACGCTGTTGGCGAAGTGTTTCTATCCCTATTTTATAGGTGCAAAAACTTAGTCTCAGAGAGGATAAAAAAAAACAAACAAAGAGGAAAACAGAAGGAAACAGAGGTAGAGGTTGAGGGCTGGGGCTGAGAGGAGAAAGAACGCTCATCAATCTATGAAAGACCACCCCCATTCTCTTCTCATTCCCCTTGGCCCTTTCCCCTTGGAATCCTGGACCTCACACAAGGCAGAGGCCACTATGCTATGCAAATACCCCAGGGCTCTTTCGAGAGCCCCATTCAAGTCACATGCAGGACTGAGCAACAACTCAGCCCCGCTTGAGCACACAGCACCCGCACCAAACCAGAGGGAGAACTACGATGCTCAGAATATGGTGTGTACCTATCAGCTGGGGAGCATGTCACAGTGTGAACTCTTAGGCCGATTCTGGATCGGTATAGGTGATTCTGATAAGGGAGGTAGCCACAAACAATGCCTTGAAAAGTTCCGCCATAGAAGTTTTAATTCCTTGAGTTAAAGGCCTGCTGGGTGGTGTTATGGGGCATTTCTCCCTCCCCATCTAGGAGTGCCTGTGGAGATCGGAGAACTTTCTGGGAGGCAGAAGAGCATAAGCAGGCCAGTCAAGTGCCCGGATTACCACTTCTCTCATCTCAACACCCCCGTGGGAAAGCAAACCAGTTGGGACTCTTTTAGGTGCAAAGAGTGGCATGCTGGAGCCAGCTGGCACCTGTTCACAAAAGCCAATTGCTAGATATCCAGAAATTTGCAAGCTGCTTGTTAAACCTTAGCAGCTTAAAATCTGCCACAGTGGGAACATTTACACGAGGGTAATTGGCAAACACTAAAAAAATCAGGGATTTGCTTTTTTTTTTTTTTCCAGAAAGCCAATTTACCACCACTTGTTCCAAGTAACAAAAAGGCTACTCATACCAGCTTGAGAAAGAGTATTTATTTGTTTTTATAACTAGGAAGTCCAGAGATAAAACTGCCTTTAGAAACAACTATATCTAAAAGCTTACAAGATACTGTTAGATCTTTGCTTGTTTCCCCATCTTTTAGCTCCGCTGTTCTCTGTGTTGGTTTTAATCCGCAGGCAGACTTCCTCTTTGTGAGGAGAAAAACAGCAACTACCTGCCCCATGTCCACATTTACCCAATTTACAAAGCCCAGGGGAAAAGGATCATCCATGGCTGGCTCTGCAGAGAAGTCCGGAGAGAGTTCGGGTTAGCTTTGGGTCACATGCCCATCCCTGAACCAATCCCCGAGATGAGGGAAAAGGAGAACTGTAATAGGCCATCAAGGATCATGTGTCCCGCTCTGAGATGGGGATGCAACCATCATGACTGACATTCAGGGTTTTTAAAAACTTAAAGCTGGGATTTGATATTTGACCATCCCCTCTGACTCCAGTGAGACCATGAACAACAAGGCCTTCTGAGATGAAAGGTTTCAGTCAGCCTATCGGTGCCCTGGAGAGTGGGAAGGGTTTAGAAGGTCGGTGGGAAATAATAATTGTCAAAGCAATCTGACAGAAAGTGGTAAGCACAGGGAGTTAGAGCTAGACAGCCCTGGGTGGCATTAGTTCCTCCCACATGAGTAATCACTGGGAGGTCCAGGCGAGACCTACACAAACAGAGTGAGGCAGGTGCCTGGCACGGTGTGAATGCTCAATAAATGGTAGTCGCCATTATCATTATTCCCTTTATCTACCTATGTGACCTCAGACCCCTCACCTGTTCAAGGAAGATGATGATAAGAAGACCTCCTCTGCGGGGTTGCTCTGAGGGTAATGATGTCATAGTGGAGGCCTGGCCTACAGTGGCTACTCCAATATAAAGCATAACTATTCTAGCTGATGGAAACGTTATTTTCAAGGCTCCCTGGCTCACGCCTCAGCTCATTCTTTGAATCACCAAAATAAACACGTGACATTTTCCTTCCTTCCCCCTGAGCAAATGAAGAAACAGTTACAAAATATAAAGAAATAAGACAACCATTTTGTCTCCAAAAAGAACCTTCTGGAAATGTTTTTTCCAGAGTGGATGGATGGGTTTGGTTGAAGGGAAGTGAGATGTTAGCAAATATTTTCTCTCATGCCAGTTTCTTGAGAAAATTGTACAAGTGACTGAAAGGTTAAAAGAAAACCTTCTATCTCTCCAGCTTCAAAAAAGACATTGAACGGGGGTATCGCTGAAGTACACAAGATCTTCAGCAAAGTGGGTAATATCGATGCATGTTGCTACTTCTGATATCACCTTGATGACAGGAGTGGGGGCAGAAGCGGAAGTTCAAAAAACCCAAATTCAGAAGAGAGAGACGGGAAGAGCTTTGTCACTCAAAGAATAATAAATGTTTGCAATGGCCTACTGGGCAAGGCTGTTGAGGTAAAGACAGTGGGTTCGTTCAAGTAGCAATTAGATGCTATCCTGGGGGAAAGACCGTATTACAAGACAGAAGCATCAATGTGGTGAATGGCTTTTCACACTCTTAACGCTGCCTATGTTCTTTTCATACTCTGAAGGGTCTGCAGTCCCAGCGGAATATGTGAGCACAGAAATTAGGCCCAGCAAGCAGGATGCCCTGGGAAACTGGGCCAAGAGAAATAATGCTGTTCAAGCAGGACCACAATTTGCGATGTTTAGCTACAGCATCCACTTCAATTCCATTGTTTCTTAGGTCTTGCAAGCCCCAGATAATGCTGGGGCACGGAGTGGGAGACAATCAGGTCCTACATCCCCTCTAGCTATGCTCAGCTATGCCCAATTATACCAAATGAAGCCTGCTGCATCCCTGGGTCGATGAATTCAATGTCAAATACAAATAAGCTACTGAAGTATCTGAGGGCCCTACATAAGAAAGGCTCTTGGCCAAAGCACAGCGCTCTGGGAGTCCATCCTCATCTTTGCCTCTCCTACTCTCAGAGAACTTCATTTCTGTGTCATTTTCCCAATGTAGGGAAAGTCAGTATTTTCAGATATTTTTCAAGACATACAATTTCTTGACTCCATTTGGACACTTGTTTTTTGCAGGTCTACTTTTAAGGTCGTCTAAGTTTTGTGTCAAAGATACAGGGTCCAGCACAAATAAAACCCTGTTTTTATTACAAAATCTTTTACTAAAAAACTATAAGCATGCAATTCTGTAACATAACACTATCACACGCAGGCACACCATATGATGTTTTAGGTGAAGTGTTCGCATTGCGGTCTATCTTGTGTGAGACATCTGCATACCCTACCAACCGCACTCGAGTGAGCCTTACTTCTGCCTGACCTTGTATAGTTCGAGTTTACAGAATAAGTTCATTTCAACACCCAAATGAAGCATTAGCATGGTGGCCTCCAAAATCCCACTCCCAAGTCACATTTAAGAAGAACAGGCAGAAAGACACACACATAGAATCTTGAACATAAAGGAAAAGAGACAATTGAGAACAAACAAATCCCTACTGGGATTTTTATTGTGACTGACCTGAGCACCTAGGTCAACTTGGGCAAAAATGTCATTTGTACGATATTTAGCCTTTCTTTCCATGAATATATCTCTGTTAACTCAGACCTTCTTTAATATCTCTGAATAACATTTATTTTTTCTCTATAAAATATAGATGCTTAGATATATAAATATTCTATTGGTATTCTATAATGGCATCTGTGTCTGTTAATGTTCAATCAGGAAAACAGAAATAATTCTTAAGAATTCAGGCGAGTGAATTTAATAAAAGGATTTTAATAGTTACAACACTGTTAGAAGGGGTGCAGGAGTGAAAGAGAAAGAGGGTGTTGCCAAGAGATCAGCACACTGCCCTCACCTTGAGAGCCCACAAGCCCACAGTCACCACCCTGAGCTGCTGGAGCTGCCATGGCTGCCATAGGCTGGAAATCACCTCCATTGCTACTGCTGCTGGTGCGGTTAGAGCATTTGTCACTGATGCTACTGGAAACCACTTCCTCTGAAAGGAAGCCACACCCACTCCCTCTTCTGAATACCAACTCTGCTGCAGTGCACAGTGGACTGCAGTTGCCTACTCTTGATGGAACCAGTAGTAGGATAGTTCCTCCATAATTCCCACCATCTATCTAATCTCCCACCAGAGACTAGAGTCCAACCAGCAATTTGAGAAATGTAGCTTTCAGCTTCCAGCTTCCTCAAAAACAGAAGAGAACATGGACATACAGAAATGGGTCTAAGTAGAAATATTGAGATCTGGCTGGTTATATTTTGTTTTAATTTTAATTATTTCTTAGTGACTTATTCTTAAATATTAAAGAAAAATTAAATATTATTAAGTATTTGAGAGAAAACTTTAAAAAGGAGGGAAAACACCAAGTAAATAATACAAAAAAAACATTCTAAGGAAAATATGTTAATTTGGGGAATAGAAGAGAATTTTTCATTGAGCCACACCAGCCAGGGCAGAAGAAGAGAATTTTTCAAAGTAGTGTTTCAAAAAAACCCACTGCAGTTGTAAAACAAGAATATAAGGGAGGAAAATAAGAGCTTTTGGAAATTACAAATATGATTATTGAAGTTAAAATGTCAACAGAAAGACCAAGAGCTAAAAATGAGAAAATCTGGCAGAAAGGAAGGCATGAAGACAGAGAATTTTTTTGTTGTAAATATGAAAGACAAGCTAATAAACTTAAATGAAAAGTTTACTTCCAAAATTAGACTAAAAAAGAATTTGTGAAAGATAGAATAGAGAATGTTGAACCAAAAAAAGCATCAAAGAAATTATATAGGAGAATATCACAAAGTTGAAGTAAAGATGTCTTAAGATTTTAATGAAAATTAATGATTAAAATAATCACACCCTGGCAAATCAACATAAAATTCTAGAACATGGAGAATAAAGAAGGGGGAAGGTTACATTAAAAGTTACATTAGGAAGAAAAAGATTTCCTACAGATTGGCAAATATCAGATTGGCATTTGATTTCTCATCAGCACATTAGATAACAGAAGACAATGAAGAAATGCCTTTGAATTTTTTTATTTATATAATTTTATACCCAGTCAAACTATCATTTAAGGGTAGAATAAAGGCACTTCAAACATGCTAGGACTTACAATTTTTGCTTCTTGTATTTTTTCTTTGAAGTTAGGGTTAGGGTTGTGATCTAACAAAACAGAAACCAAGAAAAAGGGAAATGTGGAAAAAGGGAAATTTCCCAGAAAAAGGGAAAATCCAGAAAAAAGTATAACCAATCAAAAAGGGCAATAAAATATCCAGGATAATGGTTGTGCTTCAGTCTTACAGAGCTATAAGTTTACATTTGGCAGCTCATGGAGACCTCAGGAGAGATACATCTGCAGAAAGAATAAAAATGGAAGAACTTGGAAGGTTTTAAGGATGTGATTTTTAAAGCAATTCAAGAAAAAGCCATTAGAAGTACTTCAATATCAACATTCAATTCACAATGTAACTGGTGAAACAAAACATATTTTTAAAAAGATACTTATTTCACTCGCAATATTATTGTTATTAATGAATTAATTTTTACCAGTTTTATAAAAATTAAATATTGACTATATTTGTGCCAGTAATAATGCAATTAAATGAGTACTCTCATATGCATTGCTATCTTTTTCAGAGATCATCTGGCAATAATAATAAAAAAAATTAATGCCCATTTCTTACCCAAATAGATATGTCTGGAAATCTAGGATAAGGAAATATGTACATTTCCATGTAATACAGGAGTATTCACTGTAGCATGGTTTGTAATAATAAAAATTAAAATATTTATATTAATGTCAATAAATAGGAATTGAGTAGATAAATTATAGCATATCCACACTGAAGAATACTATGTAGTCAGTGTGTGTGTGTGTGTGTGTGTGTGTGTGTGTGTGTGTGTAAGATCCAGGGAGTATTGTTAAGTGAAAAACAAACAGCAGAACAGTGTGTATATATAAAATGTTTGCATAAAACAAAAGTGCAGATTTGAGTTTATACATACATACAAATGCAGAGAAACGGGCTGTAGGGTGGGGATTAGGATTGCGAATAAGGGGAGGGTCATGAGAAGTTTAATACACGGCTCCAGTACTTGGATTCATTGAATCTTTTATGAAGTAACATCTTTATGTTAAGTTTGAACATGAATAAGCTCCCTGAAAGAAATTCCAGGCACTGCTCGGCTACGCACTGAAGAAGAGGCATCCGAGACAGAGGCGGCGGCTGTCCCGCTCTGCCGTGCGTGTCCGCGCAGCCTGACGGCGGCTGCGGAGCACCAGCCGCAGCGGAAGGAGGACACGCACAAATTGGATCAAATCCAGAAGACGATAATCAGGATGATGAAAGAACTGGAATGTCATAATAGCTGAGGATCAACATTTAAATCAGAAGAGTGTTTAGCCAGGAAAAAAAGAACATGATTTAAAAGAACATGATCTGAAAAAGAGAGAGACAGAGACACGACAGCTCTTTTGAAATGTGGAACTTACTCTGTGTGGAATTGGGCCGACGGGTGGAAATGATAAAAGAAAAAAGAATTTAAGTTAACTAAGGAAAAAAAAAACCTTTAGTTTAAAAAATGCAGGGTCCGGCAGAAGTAAGGCTCACTTGAGTGTAGTTAGGAGAGTATGTGAATGTCTTGTATGAAATGGACAGCAATTTGAACATTTCACCTAAAATGTCACATGGTGTGCTTGAGTATGATATTGTTATGTGACAGAATTACACGCTTATGACTTTGTAATAAAAAAGTGTTGTTATTTGTGCCGGACCCTGGATATAGAAGGATTTAAAAGCATGATACATTCTATTATCTAACAAATTCGTACAGCTTTTAAAATTAAAATAATACCTAGGTGATGAGAAAGCATGTAAACAACCACTCTCATGTATGGCTGTTCAATTGTTCAGAAAGGCTGTCCCCAACTTTTCTTTTCAATGTATGTACATATCCATGGAGTGTACACACAATATAACCTCATTCCGTAAGCATGTACTGGGCATCTACTATGTGCTAAGCA
Organism: Phyllostomus hastatus; assembly: GCF_019186645.2. Taxonomy (NCBI): domain Eukaryota; kingdom Metazoa; phylum Chordata; class Mammalia; order Chiroptera; family Phyllostomidae; genus Phyllostomus; species Phyllostomus hastatus. Next base: position 22,654,835 of record NW_025334004.1, on the reverse strand, counting down.
TTGTGTTAGGCACTGAAATGCTATGTCCTAGGAACTAGATACTGACCACTACCCTTCAGGTGCTTGGAGGTCAGACTCTGGTTTCCCCGGGCTCAAGTCCACAGAGTGCCCCCAGAATCTGTTGAGTTTGCCGATGCAAAATCTCTAATGATTCCCCTTGGATTCACAGCTATGTATGTTTTAACAAACAAAGCATTCTTCACCTTTTAGGAGGAGGAAAATAACTCAGATGGATTCTTATTTAAAACATCGTTTGGTGCAGCCTTTGTCCAGAAGTGGGAACCCTCAGGAGGCACCCTCCTCTGCTTTCCCTTCCACGTTAATGGTGGTGGTAAGCGTTCCAAAGAATGAGTGCACTGTCAAAGGAAGCTGCAGGGGGAGTGCCCTCAGCCCAGCCCTGGCTGAAGCGGCTCACTCTTTCATCTCATGGCTCTAACGGAGCAGAAGGCTCCTCTGCTCTGGCCCTTCCATCCCTGAGCGCCTCAAGTACAGCCTGCGCCCTGCTCCCCCACCTTCACCCCTCCAGGTGCCTGACATCAGCAGCCCTTCCGTCTGCATCTTCTCTGGACCCAAACACTGCTATCACTGCTCCTGTGTGGTGCACGTCTTCAGTCCGCAATCTCAAGGTTCTTTCTCGAGGATCCTTATACACTCAAAGTAGACTTATGGGTGTTTCCCAAAGTCCTTCTTCAACCTAGTGTCCCTTTAACCATCCTCACCCTAGATAATAAATGGTTGCTTCCAGTGAGTGAGTGTAAAGTCAGTTTCCTAGCCCATGGGGGAAGTCCAACAGTGCCGCCATGTTGGAGGGCTCATGGAGATGCATCATGGGAATTGCCCCACAAGCAAACAGCATGGCCTGGGCTGTCCCAGAGAAATTGAGGAGGAACCATCTTCAATGTTGGTCCTAGAAGTTCACCTTAGTTGTGTGAACATAGGTGTATGTGTTGCAAGAACCGCTGGGGAGGAGAGGCTGTTTAAACCGTGGTGGGGATGCACTACTCTCAGTTAGGCACCACCTTCTCCCCCTTACAACAGTAGGTGTTAGTGATAAGGTAGAAAGTGTCATCCTGATTTTAGAATGAAGAACCTGGAGGCACAGACAGGTTAAGTAAATTGCCCAAGGTTGCCCAGCTGCAGAACCTAGGTCTGAACACAGAGATGTCTCGCTCCAAAACCCAAGCTCTTAGCCAGTTGCTGGCCAACAGAGAATGGCCAAGTGGACCCTCCAACCTTCCCCGCTGCAGCTGCTACTCGCAGCTCACAGATCCAGTCCCATGTTGGAGATGAAATAAGTGTGCACCTTACACACCCGTCCTTCCTTCTCCATCGCACTCCCCTGGAAATCTGCATTCTGTCAGTAGTGGCTCCTTCGGTGGCCAACATCTGTCCCGTGTTCAGTAAAGCACAACGGGGCTGTGCACTTGCTTCTTTACATATTGGTTGAGAGCACAGGCTTTGGGCTCACACAGGCCTGGGTTGTACCCCTAAACTTCTCCAAGCCCCAACTCCTTATCAGGAGCACGTGACTAACCTCCCTACCTCTAGAGCTGTTCTGTGGATTCCACAAGACAGCACCTGCGAAGCACTCTGCCTGGCACTGTGGCCCTTAGCAATGCTACCCATCACATTGTTATTAATAGTAAAGGCTCACATGGGGGTCTTATTGATGAGGATAGGGACACCTGCCCAGTGTTCTGGCTCACCCAGTTCTCAGTGGGCCATTGTCCCTTCAGGACACTGAGGCAAGGGCCATGGAACACCAAGGATGCCCCACACACCACTTGACCCGTCATCATAACTTCCTGGGATCGGCCAGTGGCTTGCATTTCCCCCATCTCAGAGGCCTCTCTCAGAGACTCTCAGGTCCTCTCTGATGCAGGCAGCATTGGCTTCACGCGGCACGTGGGCCAGGGAAGTGGAGAAATTTGCCCAAGGTTGTGCAATGATTCAGAAAAAGTCAAAAGTGAAACAAGCCCTCCCTGGCTTCCTTCATCTCACATCCCTCACTTGTATTTCACGAGTATAGCACCCTTCACCTGTGACTCTGGAAGGAATCGGGCAGCTGTCTATTTCAGGGCTGATGAGACCTTCTCACTGTAAATAGGACCCTTCTCTGTGTCTTCCCAACAATACACTACCATCTTCAAGAGATAGGCATCACCACAAGCCAAGTCCATTGCCAGCCCAGCTCTGCCAAGAAACATGCAGCTCAGCTACACTTGACTCTCCAAATAAATACTTTAAGTCAGAACAGATGCCACCAGCTTGGCCCAGAGCCCTTGGTGGCACCAGTAGCTTGTGGAGACAGAGGGAGCATGCAGGAGGCCCGGGAAGGTGCCCCATCAGGCTTCCAGGGCCTCCTGAGCACTCACCCTGGGCGGAGGCGAAGGGTCTGCCTAAGAAGACACATTTCAGAAGAGAAGAGGTCGTGGTGCAGCAAGGAGAACCCCTGCCAAGGGTCAAAGAGCTCATTCTTGTCCCAGCCCTGCAGCTCCGAGCAAATCCCTCTAGCTCTGGGACTCAGCCTTCTGTACGTGAAAGTTGTAGGGAAGGTTCAAAGAGCCTAGCAAACTGTAAAGGGCTGTCAGGTGGGTGGGGGATGACAGTCGCCTGACCCCACCTTGGAATGTCCTCTGCTATCGTGAGGCATGAAGGAGAACCCGGGGGGACTGTCCAGGTGCCCAGGGCCTGAGGACCGAGCCAAGAAAAGGACATGGATGGAATCAGGACCTCTTCCCTCCTCCTTGTTCCCAAACAGAAGGCTCCTGAACACAAGCTTCAAGTCCTCTCTCTCTGCTGTATCCTTTCGCTTCTTCCTCCCTTCCCTCCATCCCTCTCTTGTTCCCTCCTTCTTTCTGTCTTTCTCCTGTGTGCCTCCAGCCATGGACAATTCCTCTTCATTCCCGAAACAGACCACACTTTCTCCCTCCCACCTCAGGACCTGTGCGCTTACGGCGCCCTCACACTGGACTACTCTTGCCTTGTGGGTCTCCACTTAGATATCGCTCCCTCTGGGCCGGTTGAGAGGCCCCTCTGCTGGCTTCTCCTAGGCCTCATTGTCCGTGACTGTCTGTCTCTGCTCAGACTATGACCTCTCGCGTCAGGGACTTCTTATCCATCAGCCTCCCTTAAAGTGGGGGCTCAGAAAAGCTGTACTGAGTGAGTGAGTAAAGAAATATTTCTCCGAGACACAGAGCAGAAGGAGGGGGTCTGAGTGCTCTTTCCACAAGTCCAGTGTTGGTTCATTCACTCATTCCTTCCTTCAGTTATTCTCTCACACAACAAACACGTGTTGAGCTCCGTCCACAAGCCAGGTACTCTGCCAAGTGCTGGGCTGGCTGTGGAGAAACAGGTAAGTCCTCTGTTCTTGGAGTTTGCATTCCAGGAGGAAAGAACAGGAAATATCAGAGAGTGAGAAAAATAATCTGACAATGACGAGTGCCACGTGAAAAATTACAATGAGCTACTGCGATAGAGCTTGACCTGGTGGCTACTTAAACTGGGCAGATGCGGAAGGTGTCTCTAGAGATGGACTGAGAGCAAATGACAGAAAAAAAAGAGCCAGCCTTGGGGGGAAGAGTATTCCAGGAGAAGGACAGCTGGTGCACAGGACTTAAATGGGAGGTTATAACGAAAGGAAGGTCAATGTGATGGAATGCAGTGGGCGAAGGGAACATGTCTGCGATAAGGCTAGTGAAGTAGGAAAGGGCTTGCTAGTGAGGTATAGGGCCTTGCGGCCCATGATAAGTAGGTTCCATTTTAGTCCAGAGGAATGGAATCCATTGGAGGGTTTTAAGCTGGGAGTGAGGTGATACAACTCATGTTTTTAGAAGATTAGCCTGACCATGGTGTAGAAGTAGGCGGAGGGGTGGGAACAAGAGTAGAAACGGAGGTAAGAGACTACTGTGCTGGCCCAAGCAAGAGGTAATATCGGCTTGAGCTAGGATGGTCACGGTAATCATGGAGAGAAGTGGATGGGTCTGTGTTAGAAGGCGGAATTGTTTGGACTTGCTCGTGTTCAGAAGGTGGAATTGACAGAAAGTGCCTGCCCTTGGCTCGGACACAGGGGTGGGGGGAAGGGAAGGAGACTCATGGGACTGTGTGGATGGGAGGCCCCTTTACCGTGAGGGGGAGAGGAGACCAGAGGAGGGGAAGGCTTAGGACAATGATTGGATTCACAAGACCCTGTTAATTTTTCAGAGGCCTATTTGGTATCTAAAGGGAATACACAAGACTGTATGGAATACAGCAGTTGAATACACATGACTGAAGTTCTGGGGAGAAATCAAGGGTGGGCATACACATTTGGGGACCACATGCTTTAGGCGACTTGGAACATCATGGGTCTGGAGAGAACATGAGGAGGGAGAGGAGAGCCAAGGGCAGGCCTGTCTGGGCGCTCCAGCACTGGGAGGTTTACAGAAGGGAAGCCAGCCAGCAGCCGGAGGGGTAGGAGGAAAACCAGGGCAGGGTGGGTCCCAGAAGCCACAGAAAGGGAAGTTTCAGTTGTCTTCCTTTTATAATTTTGCTTCCTGGCCACATACCCCCAAAATTCCTAGATCCACTGCACATCCACCCAAACTACAAAGGTACCTGCCTGCCCCTCGGATCAGATGTCCTCAGTGGTGGGACCCCAGCCCACTGACCAGTCCCCACTGCACAGTGCCCCCCCTACCTCCACCAGCACGCTGGCACAAGATGGCTGTGTGGCCCCTCCCAGGTCCTCGCCCCTTCCTGGCTCCCAGGGCCTCTCCGGACAAACGAGGAGGCTGGAGGTGGTGATCTCTTGCTGACAGTCCTCCCCGAGCCAACAACTCCAGGCTCTGCCTCTCCCTCCCCATGCCGCGGGCTCTCCCAGCCTGGGCTTTGCTCCCGTGCAGCTCGGAGCCCATGCTCTCTTCTGACCCAAGAGGGCCTGCTCAGAGCAAAACTCATAGGTAGGGCACAAAAAAACACTTGGGAAGAAACCCAGAGGAGTGTCAGGGGAAGGCAAGGGCCTCGGACCCAGGGCAAGGGACGATATGTCCTATCCACGAGCGCCCAGTCCCAGGGGTGCTCTGCTCCCCAAAGTAGACCACCCCTGGGGCTATGTTTACATTTGCCCAGAGGGGACAACTTTTTCTAATTTGCACAAGTGTCACGTAAGCAGTGCCATGTGACCTCACTTTGGCCGTGTGCCCCGCAGTCCTTGCTCCTGACACCCAGCTTCTCTGAGCTCACCGCCTGGTTTCTTGGGCCCACTACCACCCGGTACCTTGAAGCCTGCCGACCCTTTGCCTCACGCAGGTGCGTTGACTGCTACCTGGGCTGGCCCCCTGGTGTTTGGGGTCCACCCTGTGTTTCTTTAGTTTCTCTGTCCGGATGATTTCAGCCTGTTGGGTCACATCTCTAGGCCTGCTGTCAGGTTGCCCAAAGCCCTGGGAACTTGGGCTGCTGCTGAAGCAGGACTACATGGCGCATTAACACCGCTCTGCGGGGCTGCCATCCTGGAGGGAGCGAATGCCCCCCTCTCTGGCCTCCAGTGGGGGCCGCTGTGATCAGTCCAAAGTCTCAGCCGCACTTTGAAAGAGGTGTTTGTACGGTGTGTTTCCCTCCACGATACCTCCAAGGCCAAAATCCCCCAGAGATGGATTCGTGTACCCGTTTTTTTGTTGTTGTGTTTTTTTTTTTTGGCAATCCACGTTTAATCAGGGAGCTGAGTGTGTAGCACCCAGGGCTGGCAAGACAGGAAGGCCAACAGCAGGGGTGGGAGCAGGCCAAGAAAAACCCCCCGGCCTCTGCAGTGGCAGGACGGCTGCCCGGACAGCCTGCTCACCGAAGCCTGGCCTCAGAGCTCCCAGGGCCCGGCCTGGCCTGGTGCCAGCAGCTGTTGCTCAGCCCCTTTGCAGAGAGGCAGGGAGACAAAACAGAGCCCAGTTTTAAAAGAGACGCAAAATGGTCTCTTCACAGAACCCTGCAGCAATCTGGACCAACTCAGACCCGTGTTCTCACACAGGAAAGGGGCCTTGAGAAGCATAACGTACAATAGCCATCGGGGGCAAGAACGTTGGGCTTGCCGAGTAAAAAAATAAACTGGCATTTCGCAGCACCCCCTCACCCGGCAGGCCCTGAGCTGAGTGCTTTACACAGGCCACGCCAGGTGGCGTGCACGGGGATACCAGAGGATACAGTGAGAGTCTCCGCTTTACAGATCAGAAACCAATGGGTGACACCCCCACTGCAACAGCTCCCGTTCTGCAAACGGACGTTGTCGACTCCTGGCAAGGACGCAGAGCCACGGGGACTCTCAGACGCTGCTGGTGGGAACTCAAAGTGGCACAGCCATGCTGGGACACAACGTGGCGGTCTCCCGTAAAGGTGAACATGCGCTCGCCACGTGACCAGCGAGCCCACTCCGGGGGACTTACCCGAGTGAAACAAAACCTGCATGTGTAGAGTGTTTTATTCACAATCACGAAAAACAGGCAACAACACAAATGTCCTTTCATTGAGGAATGGATTTAAAAAATAGTTCTTCAATCTCTCAGTAAAAAGGAACATACGGTGAGCACAGCCAAAACATGAGTGTATCTCACGCGCGTTATGGTAAGTGACAGAAGCTAGAACCAAAGGATCACATATCGTAGGGCTCCGTGTGGATGACATTCTCACGAAGGAAAAACTGTAGGGACAGAAAACAGATCAGTGGTTGCCAGGGGATGGGTAGAGGGGGTTGAATATAACGGGGCCTGCGTGAATTTTTGGAGACTTTTGGAAAGAGTATATACAGAACATATGTATATGTATGTACACCTTGATTCTGGTGGTGGTTCCATCACGAGATGTGTTTGTTAAAACCTGCAGAGCTGTACACTAAAAAGCGTAAATGTCACTATTTGCAAATTAAACCTATGTTTTTTTAAATGGTAAAAGAATCAGAAGTTCGACCAACCAGGAAGCAGGAGACTCAAAGTTCAAATCCAATGGTCTGGCCAGTCTGCTGGAGAACATCTGGCCCAAGCCTCCGCCACCCAGCCCCCTGGACTGGTCTCCCCAAGAGATCTGGGGAACGGTAGGTTCTGGGAGGCTGACTGTTTGTTTGTTTGTTTGTTTGTTCTTTAATTCACTGACTGAATGGTAATTCCAACTCATATGTCTCTGAACCCCTCTTGCTACAAAGGTTTTCAAGTTTTCTGAAAATCCTGTCCTTCCGATTACTCGGGTCACTAACTGTTACACTTGAAAATTACGCAGAGCCGCACCCCAGAGTTAGGGAATCCGGTCACCTTCCTTTGTCACTATTTGCTCTATCACCTTGGATATGTCATTCGTTCCTTCCAATTAAGGATAATGTTATGCACCTCTGGACGAAGCGGGAAGATTAAATGAGAATTGTAGAACCTACAGTTCCAGGTTATCTGTGATCTAATTCAACTGTTTCCTTTTATCTCAGGAGACTGAGCCATCGGCCACTGATAATAACAAGAGTGAGCGTGAATTGAGTACGTACAATATGCTACACGACTGTCGGGTGTTCCACGCTGCTGCCAAGCCTGAGCTGGTACTGTCCCCTGTCACCAAAGAGGGAACTGAGGCCCCTAGAAATGCGGTCATCTACCAGGATTCCACAACTGAGCAGCAGGGCCAGGCCAGAACTCAACGGGAACGCCCACCCCAACTTTGCCCGGCCATCCAGAGAGGAAGGGTTGGTAGCCACACCTCTTGTCCATGTTGTGAGTACCACCCTCTATGGAGCCTTCCCCAAAGGGGATGCCGAAAGGATTTTTCTCCAGTTTGTAAGAGCCCGCACAGCCACAGAGGCCCACCGTCCTCCTGCTGGACACCTGACCTCTCTGCCATTCCACTAGCAAGGGTGCGTGCGGGAGGACCGTGGTGGGCAGCGGAGGGTCATTCGGCCCCGGGAGAGACCCAAGAGGAAGAGGAAGAGAGAAGCCACTTTTGTGGGAGACAGAGGGGGCATCTGCTCTCCCTGCTCCATCCGGGAGGTTTCATTCGGCTCACCGGTCCTCATTATCAGAGCTCGCTATGTTCAGGCGCAGGGCGAACATGTTCCTAAATTTATGTCTCTGTGTGCGACCACGACAATGCGTGTTTTGTGTGCTTCTCCCTGAAAAACTCCTCTCGTGACACGGGCGACCCCGCTTGGACTGGTGCTTTCATGTGCGTTACCCACTCCGACTGGCCCCTGCTGGCAGATTCTTCTCAACGCCTAAAATGAGGGGCTAACCTTCCCTTCTTGGCTTTTTCTTCTGCGCTCCCTATAATCTTGATTTGACTCACACAAAATGACTCAGTGGGAAACCCACTCAAGACGGCTTTGACGAGGAACAATGGCCGGGCACCTCTACAGAGGCCAGCCCGCCGCGTCGAGAGAGGGAAAAATGGATTAAAGCTTAAAGATGTCATGTATGTTAACCGATCAGTATCGGTTTTATGTGTTTTGTCAAAGGACATCAGTGAAGCCGGGCCCGCGAGCACGAGGGGCGCCGAGGAGGGAGACTTGGCCCCCATACACTTGGGCTGAAGGCCTCGCCGGAGATAACAAGCCCAAGGAGCTGGAGTGTCTGAAAGGTAATAATAACAATGACACAGAAGAAAGGGGTGAGCGGAGATTGTCGTGGGATTGTTGTGTGTGTCGTCAGCTTTGTCCTTCCACAATGGCCCGGGGCCAGGAGCCAGGCAGTCACTGGGGCAGCAGAGCGGCTCCTTCAGACGGCAGCCCGGCCCATTCAGCCCGGGTGCCTTTCTTCCAAGATAAATGCTCCAGTGTGTGCCCCTGGAGCACGGGGGAGCCCCGGGGAGTCATGGGGGCAGTGGGGGACAGGGGGCTGAGCTGAAAGGAAGGGCCCCCCGCCGGCTACCTCTACAGGGCCGGCCTGGCACAGAGCGTGCAGGATCGAGGAGGCGCGAGCCTGCATGGGGCCTTGGCCCTGACCTCCATTCTCGTCCTGGGAGGGGGTTACCCACAATGTCCTGCTCCCCCGTCAGGATGTCAAGAGAGCGGATCCGGCCTCTGGGACGTCTCTTCTGCCTCTCTGAAGGAAAGTGGAATTCCCCGCTTGGACTAAGTTTTGAACCTCTGAGAACTTTTTCTGTCACGTGAATCTCCCTTTGTGAGAGTTTCTAGAATTTTCTCAAGTAGAGAACGGGCTGAACATGGAGTGTCTTTGGATTCTCTCCCTGAAGCAGGGCAAGTCCAGCTTGCTTGGTGGAGGTGGTACTCGGCTGAGGGTGTGTCTGTGAGCTGGCGACTTCCCGCGCCTGCTCGGGACCCCAAGGGCCTGCAGTGTGAGTGCCCTCCAAACGGATTTCTTCAGAAGCCGACAAGGGGAAGGCCTCGGAGCTGGTTTGGAGAAACTCCATTACAGGCTCCTTCGGCCCGTGGGTTAATCGGAGGCAGCAATAGGCTGGATCCAGCTCTTACTGGCTTGTGAGAGCTGATTGTTCACTTTCCAGTACTTTTGCAAGCCAGTTTTTTTTTTCCACTTTAACAACACAAATGCATTTTCTCAGACTTCTGGAGGCTAAGAGTCCAAGATCAAGATGCCAGCAGGGTTGGTGTCCCTCTTGAGGCTTCTCTCTCCTTCGCTGGTCCTCTGCACATGGTTCTCCGCTGTACGTCCTGAGCCAGTTTTTAAAAATTAAGTTACATGAACTTACAACCAAATGTATGACATTAACAGCGAAGGCGATAAACATTCAAAACATCACTTATTTTGCTATTACCCATGATCTTGAGGTTATGGATGTCTATTGTATCTACATCATGGAAATATTATACGAAGTTACACTCTGAGCATCTCTTCCCAACTTTGTATACAATGATGTCACCTGGATAGATCGACACTGGCCGTGGTGAGGTATTTACACCATGGAAGTTGGCAAGTGCTACACAGCTGGGCTTTTCCCCCGGAAGTGCTAGTTGCTGGACATCTACCAGTGCACTGGCTGGGAGTGGTCTGACCCAGCACCCTGATGCCTGGCCTGTGTCACTTCCTCTCTGCAACAGGAGGAAGGAAAGGTGGGATGACAAGTGGCTCTGAAGACAAACTGTCTGAAATTATAAGTGTTTCAGAGTTCCTTGACCTCATATTCCTGCATGCATGAATTCAGTCCTTCATCTTCTTCTCTCTCTCCCAAAGAAAATACTGTATTAGGGGGGAAAAAAGTTGTTTTGAATGCCAAGACCCTTTGTGACAATCTGATTTAATGTCTTCCCTTAATCAGGATAACTCAAGTCCAAGAAGCTGAACCTCACACTGGGCTCAGGAATGGGGGCCAGCGGGGAGGAGGTCTGGACTCTGAGGACGTCACCTCCCTTGGGGCCCATTGTGCCCTCACTGCCTCTCGGAGCCTCGGCGGAGAAGGCTGAAGCTGTGAGCCCTCCCGTGGGGTATCTGCGTTTGGACTGGGGCCTGGGAGGCTGAAAGGCCTTCAGGGCCACAGCAATCAATTCTCATGGGGGATCTCAGGCCTTGGGAGCGCTCTGCAAAACCGAGTCTGGTGGCCTTCCAAACACACGTCACGCAGGCCCCAGCCTTCTCTCTGCTGGAAGGCTCCCCTGGGCCAGGGTCCTTCCCTCCTCTGCTCCAGACAACGTAGGGAAATAGTATCAGTGAGAATAGCTAAGTCCACAGAAGAGACCCAAGTGTTGACTCTGGCCCAAGCACTTGAATCCCACCTGAGCCTCCTGGGAGCAGGCAGTATCTCAGTCCCATTCCGCAGTCAAGGCTTAGAGACACCCCTTCACTTGGCTGGCTTGCTCCACCGGCAAGCCACACAGCCGGGATCCAGATCCAGGCAGGCCGACGGCACAGCTCTCCCTGTTGACCACGACGCTCCGTAGGCTCCCAGGAAGGTGTCTGTTCATGTGGACACGCATACCGCCCTCCCAGCCCATCACCCCCCAGCAGGAGAGCATCACTGGGCAGGCCCCACACAGCAGAGGGGATATGCTACCGTCTTCCCTTTCCTAAGAGCCTCTCCACCTGCAAGGCACTTTCGAAGTCAGGCTCTCGTTTGCTCTTCATGATTTTGTGAGACCGGCACGTATGAGTCTAACGAGAATGGCTTTGCAGGAAGAAAATGTTCATTCAGATGTCTCTGGAGCTGGGCCTTGGCCACTCGGCCCAGCGGGGTCCAAAGTCTGGTCTCTGGGCTCGCAGTCCAGTGCTCCTTTGTATTGCAGCATCCCCCGAATTACCTGCCCTCCAGCCCGGCAGTAGCCTAGTTTCTTAACTGCAGATAAAAATCACTTGATCCCTGGAAATGTATCAGCCGCTGAGAACAGAAGAGAAGTGCCAAAAGGAGAGAAATACCCAAGATTCCTGTTGAAGAACAGTGTTGGGTTTGACCCGAATTTTGCCAGAGAAAAAGGAGAAAGTCATAAGGTCAGATATTGCACAATCCATGGCGGCAGGCGGAAGCTGGAGCTGGAAGGAAGTAAGGAGGACAGATTTCAAAGCGGGAACCTTTTTTCCATGGAAAGGGCGAGAGGAGCGCCTCTGACATACACGGAGCATCTACTAGGGCAAAGCTGTCAGATGGTTGCCATGACAACCCCACAGCCAAAGTGTTATTACCTCCAGTCTACAGATGAGGAAACAGGCACTGGGGGTGATTTCATCCTCCAGAAGCCCAGCTGAGATGCCTATGGGCTCCCCCTCAGACGGAGAGTGAGCTGAGCGATGCATGTGGTGTTTAAGGGCAAGGACTTTTTTTTTTTTTAAGATTTTATTTATTTATTTTTAGAGAGGGAAGGGAGGGAGGGAGAGAGAGAGAAACATCAATGTGCAGTTGCTGGAGGCCGTGGCCTGCAACCCAGGCATGTACCCTGACTGGGAATCGAACCTGCGATGCTTTGATTTGCAGCCCACACTCAATCCACTGAGCTACGCCAGCCAGAGCTTAAGGGTGAGGACTTTGATGGCCAGAAAGTGGATGCAGCTGCAAAGCCCACTGAATGGAGAAACAAAGTGCAGCGTATCCATACAATGGAATTCCAAACAACAATCAAAAGGGAGTCAGGACTGATACTGTTCTGCCCCATGGACAGGTCTCAGAAATATTATACTAACCAAACTGGAAAGGGGGGAGACTCGGTTCTTTGCGGGCAAAAAATTTTTAAGTATTACCATGGTCTGCGGTCCTCCCAAGTTCGACTGTACCTAACAAAATCATATTCCTTAGTCTTTAATTGCTGTCTTTAAGGAGAATTTTAATTCATTTTAATTTCTCCCCCTGGGGAAGACGGGGATGGTCATGAAAGAGAGGTTGCGAAGCCCCGTGCTAAGTGAAAGAAACCAGACACAGAGCCCACGTGACGTGTGAGTCCATGTACATGACATGGGAAGAGAAGGCACGTCTGCAGAGGCAGAAAGGAGATCTGGTCGCCTGGGGCTGGGCGTGAGAACCGGGCTCAGTGCAAACGAGAAAAAGGGATCTTTCTGGGGTGACGAAAACCTTCTGGAATGGAATTGTGGTGGCGGTTGCACAACTCTGTAAATTTCCTCAAAGTCATTGAATGGCACACTGAAAACGGGTGAGTTTTCTGGTTTCTAAATTGTACTTCTATAAAGCTGCTAAACAATAGGAAGAACACTGGCGCGGGGATCTGAGAGGCCTGGCTGCAGCCCCGCTCCACCGCTCCCCGCTCTGCCACGCCCCCCTTCTCCTGGTCCAACGGCCCAGGCCGCTCGCTCCAGGCCTCAGCGTGCCTGTCGGCGAATCCAGGTTGCGGAGAGAGTTGTGCCAGGCTGTGCGGACGCAAGGACACTGCTCACGGCCTTGGCACTGCAAAGGGAGGGTCCGGGCTCTGCACTCGGGACAGACCTAGAAGGATTCCCGTTCAACTTTCCAATGAAACAGCACCTCCCAGAGAGGCCTTCCTTCACCCGTGGAGGTTATTACCCAGCCTGTCTTGTGTTTATTTCCTTGTAGCACTTACGAAATCTCAAGTGGCCTTTTTGTTTATTTGGCCATTGTCTGTCTCCCCACCCTCCACTGGAATGTTAGCTATGGGCTGCAGGGACCTAATCCACACCGTCTCTGTTCGAAGGGCACCCTGCGCTGTCACAAAGCTGGGATGTAAAATGTTAGCTACAGTTGTTATTATTATTTTTTTATTTTTATTATTATTGGTTGAATATCATATGCAGGCAGGCATGTGAGCTCTGTTTGTTCATCTGAAAGCCACAAATTTCTGGAGACATCTTCAGAAAGAACTATGTATGTATCAGGTGTATGAAGGGGTGAACAATTCCAGAAAAAAAAATTGCTTTAATCACATGATTCATGGGCCTTGCAGGCCTGCTGTAGTGATTCTTATTCTTGGGGCCAGATCAGGAAACTACTGAAAACGTATGCAGGGTGTTGTTCGTATTCAAGCACATACATTTTCTTTTTTATAAAGATTTTATGTATTTTCAGAGAGAGGGGAAAGGAGAGAGAAAGAGGGAGAGAAACATCAATTGGTTGCCTCTCGACCACCTCCAGCTGGGGACCTGGCCTGCAACCCAGGCATGTGCCATGACCGGGAATCGAACCAGAGACCTTTTGGTTCGCAGGCCAGCACTCAAGCTACTGAGCCACACCAGCCAAGGCTCAAGCACATACATTTTCTTTGGGGGTGACAGTCATTAGCATTTACCAGAATCTCAGAGGGGATCATGACGGAAATAAGGCCATGGTTCTCTGGTGATCCGAGTGAAATGAAGTCTCCTCAGTATGGGGACCAGCCCCTCCCATCCCCCCCCCCACATATACACACACATGCACGCCCACCATCTGAAGCCCCAGCATTAATGACGAACTTGGGGCCAGTCCTGATGGGGGAGCATCATGACACTGAGCACAGACGGGGCAGCTGAGACAGGAGTCCAGGGCGCTGGGAAGCAGGACTGGAGACGAGGAGGCTCCCTCCGTGTCTGTCCCTTGAATATGAAATTGTGAAAATGGAACCTTTGCTGGGCACCCACGAAGAAAACCACAAAGAGGGAAAATGAGATAACATCTCTGCTTGCTTCCTGCCCCTTAGCCAGGGACACCGTCTACTTGGAGCCTATGTACCCCGCAAGGCTCAGCGAGGGTCGGGGGCTGACAAGCCTGGGGTGGGGCCTGACAGCAGGGCTTTGGAGGTCGCGTGCTGAGGCTGTATGAGCCACAGGCTACTATGCACACAGTCCAAGGGAGAGTGTGTGTGTGTGTGTGTGTGTGTGTGAGTGTGCACGCACCAGAGAAAGAGAGGAGACACCATAATCAGCTATCTACTAAGAATGGAACATGCTTCCCCACCCACTCTTAAAACAGGGTGTCAGGCAGCCAGGGGCCCAGGAAACCAGCTCCTATTCTCTTAATATCATAGCCCTTAAAGAATAAAAACAGGGAGGGAGAGGCCAGGGGAATGGACTAATTACACCTCCCAAGCAACAAATCACTTGGAAAACATAAATACATTTTCAAGGACACTCCTCCACTAACGAAGCTAAAGTGTTTTTCTTTCAAACCCCAGCAAGAAAATCCAAGGGATGAAACAAACTTCGCTTATTTTAGTTTCTACTCAATTACCTGTTAATGGAAAAAATCTGGCACCAACCATAATGAGGCGGCATGAGCTCACTGGCGTGGGGGTCGGCGCTGTCAGGAAGGCTGCAACAAGCCCAGCATTTATCTGCCTCTCTATAACCCTTTTTAAACTCGCTGTCAGGGAGCCCACGCGGAGCAGGAGGAGAGGAAGGACTTGGAACCTGCTCCAGGTCTCCGAGGCCCTCTGGGAAAAGGAAAATTGTTGTTGGCAAGTCTGCCTGGCTCCAGAAATTGATCCAGTGCCCCCCACTTGTCCGAGCAGAAGCAGACAGAGCTAAGAATTTTGTTATAATTAAATAGAGTGCTGATTGGTTGCTGGAGGTGGTCTTGAAACTGGTGTTTAAAAGCAGAGAACAACGGTTACTATTCATAGGAAAAGCCCAGAGTCTTAAAAATCCATCTGTTTCATTCCCAAATTTAGGCCAAAAAAATGCTCACTTGCTGTCTTTAAAAATACCACCTGCTTTGCGATGTTGTATAATGTGCCATTATATAAGGCGACGGGGGTGTGGGGGGGCGGCCCTCGGGAGGATGCAGTCTGGTGGCCCCGCCCCTCCCCCCCCCAGGAGGAAAACAGAGGGCATCTGCAGAGGCCGTGCTGTCTGCTCCCAAGGCGACCTCACCTCCTCAGACGCCCAATAGCCTGGAGGCACCGAGAGGCTGACCAGCATCACCTTGGGGAGCTGTAATCAGAGCCCCCAAATGCCCAGCCCTGTTATCCACCTGGTCTCCGGCAGCTCTCGGGGGTTGCATCGGGGCTCGATGGGGCTGCGCTCTCTCCCTGAGACCCACCATGAGAGGCATCCAGCTACTCGGGGCCACTCAGTAACCTCCTGCCACGCACCACCCTAACGCACGGGTACAGCAGCCACAGGGCATGAGGTTCCTGACGGGGCAGCTCCGTTTCTCCCAAGTGGACATATGTCCCCATCAGCCTACGTCCACCACCAGTTTTTCCCAAGCCTCGGGGAAATGTCAGGACTCCGCTTCTCCTTAAGGGTCTTATTTGCTCACTAACTGAAGAGAACTGGCTCTCAGTCATTGGCCTAACGTTAACCCTAGCTGGACCGCTCACTCTTCAGCGGGTTGGCGCTGAACGCGCTTCTGAGCCCCTTCCCGTGACAACGGCAACAGGAAGACTTCCGTCACAGTATCTGGATGAAGAACAAATGACATCACACGCTCTGTGCCACATGCCCGGGAGCCTAGCGTGGTGCCTGGCCCATCGGAGGCACGCTAACAGGTGGCGGCTGTGTTTCTGGGAACTCCACACTCCAATCCTCCATCACATTGGAGCCCATAGACCCGGACAACGACCCAATGGGGAACAAGTCTCAGAGCCGGCAGCGGATGCAAAATTTTCCACATCAAAGCCAGCTAGGAAAGAGTGCGAGGCAGCAGGTGGTTACTGGAAAGATCCCTGGTCTAGATTGCAAGGAATCGTGATGTTCAGACAAGCCCCTGCCAACACCCCGCTGTGCAGCTTCAGGGAAGACAGTCTGGAGGCCCTTTCTCCGGGGCCTCAGTTTCCATGGGTCCTTCTTCCCAGCTCTTGGAGACGAGACGTCTGGTTCCACTCAGAGCAGCTGACCTTGGCCATGAAGCCCTCCTGGAATTTCCTCCCAAGATAGAACTTACACGTGTCCATGCCTCTTTCTCGGGGATTCTGATGGCCCAGGAGGGGGTGGGGGCTACGCAAGGAGTGGGCTCTAACTTCATTAACATGCCCACGATCTCTCCCATTCTCCCCTCCCCTCCAACCCTCGCCTCCGAAATATAGACTCCAGAATGGTTCCTAGCAGAGTATTACCTAAAAACTTATTAGTAGAAATTGAATCTGTTTTATTATTATTTATCCTTAGAGACCATTTCAGAAGTCCTACTTCATCCACATTTTTCACTGCGAATTTCCTTCTACACTTGGTGTCATAAAGCTAACAGGAATGTGGGGGGGGGGGGTGGGTGCCTCATGGCTTGTTTTAAGTAGCACCCATCGCAACCTTTAAAATCCAGAGGAAGTTGGCATGGCTTCGCCCGATTTCTTCATGACTCCGTAAGTCCAATGAACAAGGGGCATTCAGCTGTTTTTCAAAAGGCTTGCTTCGTGACTTTTACCTGTGGCGGTTTGCTCCAGAGGCCTGGAACCACACACCGTATTGTAATCATAGCTATGGGGTTTTAATACCTGCTCCATGCAACACATATGACAGAGAACTTTTGTCCCCTCCCTCATGCAACAACACCTTCAGCGTCTCAGTGCAATGGAGCAAGTGTCGTCCGTGAGAAAAAAAGCAGAGGAATCTTGAGGGCATTGGATCAGAACTACCCGCCTATTACATGAACACCACCATTTCCTTGTCCATTCTACTACTGGTGGGAAGTCAGGTTGTATGCAGTCTGGGGCCCTTATGCATGAAGCTGCTAAAAATTATCTAATCAACGTAAACACATGCTATGGAAACATCCTTCTTTGTAAATTACCTCGTCTCATTTTTGTTGTTTGGGTTTTTCGCCCATTTCCAATGGATTAAATTGTTCTTCTCTTTTGATTTTTAGCAAATTATTTTTATAGTCCTGGATATCAGTCAGCACTTTGTCAGATAAATGTCATAAATGTTGTCTCCTAAGTGTGGTTTGCCTTTTCACTCTTTAGATGAATTTGTGATAAACAGTCTCAATAAACTAAGCTAGAAAAAGAATTTCCTTAATTTGATAATGTGCATTTACAAAAACTTACAGCTGACACTCTACTTAATAGTGAAATAGTGAATATTTCCCCCGTAGTTAAGAAAAAAGATGGCTTCCCGTCAAGGAAGCAATGTAGGCAGACATGGCTGCCGCTTTGCACAACCACATCAAAATTACAGCTAAAATATAGAACAACTATCACTCAGGAATGTCAGAAATCAAGTGGAATGGAAGTCTGACAACTATGGAATTGAAGAAACCACATCCATCCAGACTGGTAGGACGGGTGTGGAGGCAGAAAGGGCTGGCCCCACACCCACGTGGCTAAAAATTCGGAGGAATATCGTGGGAGGGAGGAGTCTCAGACCCACACTCAGACCCACACCAGGCCCCAGGGTTCCAGTGCCGGGAAAATAGGCCCCCACAACTTCTGGGGGGATCAAACACCAGCAGGGATTGAGTTGGTGAAGGAGGCTTCTGGACCCCCAAGCAGTTCCTCTTGGGGGACCCACACACGGACTTGCCTACTCAGACTCATTCTGAGCTCCAGCACCGGGGTGGCAGCTTGGAGGGCACCAGTGGTGTACAAGGATAAACTGAAGTGCCTGGCGTCGAGGTGGGCAAAGGCCATTGTCCCTTTTCGGAACCCTCCCCCCATAGTGCTGGCAAGCTGGTGCCATATCTGAGACTCCATCAACCTGTGTGACCCACCTGGGAGATCCACGGAGGCCCTACCCCTCCCAACGTGTGGGCCTACCCAAGCCGCATTTCCTTCAGAATGGCTGGTCTTAACTCTTACATCCTATCAAACAAGCAACAGCTGGCTTCAGTGAGCCCTAGCAGCAGCCAGATTAGAGTCACAGCTTGGCTTCACCTGGGAATCTCCAAGCCCAGCACAAGTAGCAGACATCTCAGATTGCTTTACGGCTCAGGCAGGGTACCCCGAGAAAAACACAGATAGGGGCTGACCTTGGCCTACCCCACCTGGGAAACTCCAGGGCCAACAAACCCAGTGGATGGCAACAGACCACGTCAGAGCACCACCACTCTGTCCTTGCACAGATGATTCTCCATGGAGGGTGGAGGATGGTGGTCAGTGGTCACAGCCAGTCCTTGCAGCTGACTGGCCTGGGTAAATCCCATTGATCTGCCTATAGCAACCAAAGCTCAACTACAACAGGAGGGGTATACTCAGCCCACACAAAGGGTGCACCTTGAGTACCCAGCTTGAATGATAAGGGAGGCTGTGCCACTGGACCCTACAGGACACCTACTACATTAAGCCACACTACCAAGACATGGAGTCAAAGCAGCTCTACCTAATGCACAGAAACAAACACAGGGAGGCTGCCAAAATGGAGAGACAAAAAAACAGGGCTAAATGAAAGAACAGATAAAATCTCTAGGAAAGGAGCTAAATAAAATAAGAGATAAGCAATCTGTCAGGTGCAGAGTTCAAAACACTGTTTATAAGGATACTCAAGAAATTTAAAGAGGACCTCAGCAGCATAAAAAAGACCTGGTCAAAAATGAAGGATACACTGATTGAAATAAAGAACAATTACAGGGAAACAACAATAGAACACATGAAGCCAAGAATCAAATCAATGATATGGAACACAAGGAAGCAAAAAACAACCAATCAGAAGAACGAGAAGGAAAAAAGAATAAAAAAAAAATGAGGATAGTATAAACAGCCTCTGGGACAACTTTAACAGATCCAACATTTCCATCAGAGGGAATGCTAGAAGGAAAAGAGAAAGGGCAAGAAATTAGATATCTGTTTGAAAAAAATAGTGAAAGAAAACTTCCCTAATTTAGTGGAGGAAATAGACATGCAAGTTCAGGAAGCACAGAGAGTTCCAAACAAGATGGATGCAAAGAGACCCACTCCAAGACACATCGTTATTAAAATGGCAAAGGTTAAAGATGAAGAGAGACTTATAAAAGCAAGAGAAAAGAAGTTAGCTACTGGAAAGTTGTCAGATGGGAGCGGTAGGGGGAGAAAGGGTGAAGAAGTGAGGGGATGAAGAAGTACAAAGAGGTAGTTACGGAATAGCCAAAAGGATGTAAAGTACAGTATAGGAAATAGAGTATCCCCTCCACAGAATTTATGTGCATGACCCATGGACATGAACAATGGTGGGGGGATTGCCTGAGGGAGTGGGGGTGCTGGGTGGAGGGGGGCAAAAGGGGAAAAATAGCATAATCAATAAAATATAATTTAAAAAAGCAAAAAGTCAAGGAAGCCCAATATCCCACTACTATTCAACATTCTGTTGGAGGCTCTTGCCAATGTAATAAAGAAAAAAAAAGGAGTATAAAGATGGGTGGCAAAAATAAAATAAGACTGTCAGTATTTGCAGATAATGCAATTATGTGGGTAGAAACATCCATAGAAGCTATAGCTAATCTATTAGAATTCATATGCGAATTTAGCAAGACTGTTATACAAAAAGTTAATTTATAAAAATGAAGTATAATACATACTAGCAATGATCAATTAGAATATAAAAATTGTAAAATACCACTTGTGTATGATAATTTCAAAAAACGTCAAATATCTAAGAATAAATTCAGTGAAAGATGAACAAAATCTCTATGTAAAACTAGAAAGCATTTATTATGAGCCGAACCGCTCATAGGTTCACCCCGCAGTTCATGGGTTGAAGTCCTAACTCCCTGCAGCTCCGCATGTGGCTGCGTATGGGGACCAGGCCTTGAAAGAGGTGATCAAGGTAAAGGAGGCCACACGGGTGGACCCTAATCACATAGGCCCGGTGTCCTTAGTAGAGAAGGAGATTTGGATACAGACGCACACAGAGGAGAGACCTGGT
Organism: Phyllostomus hastatus; assembly: GCF_019186645.2. Classification (NCBI taxonomy): domain Eukaryota; kingdom Metazoa; phylum Chordata; class Mammalia; order Chiroptera; family Phyllostomidae; genus Phyllostomus; species Phyllostomus hastatus. Next base: position 22,634,724 of record NW_025334004.1, on the reverse strand, counting down.
GAGGACACAGCAAGAAGGCGGCCACCTGCAAGCCAAGGAGAGAGGTCTCAGAAGAAACCAAAACTGCCAACAACTTGAGCTTGGACTGCTAGCCTCCAAAACCGTGAGATAATACATTTCTGTTGCTGACACCATTCCACCTGTGGTATGTTGTTATGGCTGCCCCACCAAACTAATATAACACTGTTGAGGGAAATGAAGGAATACTTAGATAAATGGAGGGGGAGACCGTGGTCATGGATTAGAAAGCTTGATATTGTGAAGATGTCAGCTCTCCCCAAGCTGTACAACAGATTCATTGTAGTCATAATGAAAAGACCAGCAGGTTGTGTGTTTGTGTGTGCGGGTACAGCAATTGACAAGCTAATTCTAGTATTTACAAGGAGATGCAAAGGGCCAAGAAAGTCATGGTAATCTTGATGGAGAACAAAACTGAAGGACTTATATGCCAGATAGAAAGACTTATTCACGTGAATCACACAAATTTCACACAAAGACTTATTACCGAGATAGAGTAATTAAAACAGTGTGGTATTAGCACCGAGGTAGAAAATATCGATGGAATAGTGTGTCAAGAAACAGATACACAAACATACTGTCATTTGAATTGTGCTAGGTCAGTCGCATATCCACACAGGGAAAAAATGAACTTTGCCCCCGTCTCCTACTGAGACAGTACAGGGACCTGGGCCCGGGAATGGGAAAAATACCAGGTAGCCAGAAAACCAAGTTGAGACCGGGTGGCCAGAGGATAAGCTGACCACAAGAAGGTCACCACCCCTTCACTTCCAGCTTGAAAAAAAAATGCAGAATTTTATCTCCCTTCTAACTGCTTGCTTTTCCTACCCCGACACGGAAAATTCCACAAGCCCCCCATTTTGGAAAAGGCCGACTTTTCGAGCAAACCCGCTTTGCTCCTACCTTATGAAGGCAGCCAAGCAGAGCCGGCCCCCGGGCCAGTCCGGAGAACCTTCCTTTCCTCCGCGCTGCCTCTCTCGTGCTCGGGCACACGCTTAGCACAACCTGTCTGGAGGTTTCTCTGGGGTTTGCCCTCAATTGTTATCTTGGGGAACCCAAGAACCCCAACGCCGGTAACACTCTCATACGCCATAATCAGGTCCAGGGGGACTGTAGACCTACATATATATGAAAGGTAGAACAACAAAGCTTCTAGAAGAAAAGGAGAATATCTTCATACACTTGAAGAGATGAAATAGTTAAGTGGGATTTAAATGCATTCACCATAAAAGATTGGTACATTCGACTTGATTAAAATGAAAAACTTCGGCTCATCAAAAGACACCCTTTAAAAGTCAGCTTCATTCACTCGTTAACAATGCCCACTGAGCACTAACTGGGTATCAGGCTGCATTCTTAGTTCTGTGGGTGGAGTGGGGGCAAAGAGACACAAACTCTGCCCCCCAGGAGCTTACTTTCTAGAACTGGGGTTGGCAGGCTTTTTCTGTAAAAAGCCACACATGAAATATTTTAGGCTTTGTGGGCACAAACAGCCTCTGTTGAAAATAATAATTCTTTTGCAATTCTTTTAAAATAGAAAATTGTTCCCAACTCGCATCCCTACAAAAACAGCCTGGTCTGGCCTGCAGGCTACAGTTTGTTTTGACATCCCCTGGTCTAGAGAGCAGGGGAGACTGACAAGAAACAGAAAAACAAGTAAGCGCATAACTTCAAATTTGTGTGATATATGTCAATATAAATAAGACTTATGGACGCCATAAAGGGGGGCTCGGAAAAAGAGGGACAGGGCTGGCCAGGAAGACGTGCGTTGGGTGATTGGAGCATTCCTATCGGTGTGCTTCTCCACGTTTCTCAGCCACCCCTGTAGTCAGGTCACTGAGAGCTCGTTACCGAGTTCTAACCGATGGAATATGGGCGGAAAGGACGTGCATATAGACACTTCCAGGTCTATAGAATGTCCTGGTGGTCTCCCGTTCTCTCCCTCATCCACGGGGCTGGGAGGTGTCCCTGAGGTGGCTGAGAAGTGATCTTGGTGAAGCCATCATTTGTTAGGGTCTGTTTGGTAATAGAAGCGCAGTCTAGCCCAGCCATGTCAACTCACATGCCACAAGAATTTTTAAAACACGCCATGCCTGACTGTTTAGTCAGAGGCACTGACCCCTTTTTCCTTCGATTGTCAAACAACAACAACAGAAAATGACAACAGCCCATGTACAATTCGTCATCTTGTGTGAGTGAATCAAAATTATACCAATTGTATTTTGGTCAGCCTGGCAAAAATTATGTTATTCGGTGTGCCACAGAATTTTAGTAATTAGTTTGTGTGTGCCATGAGATGAAAAAGGTTGAACATCGCTGGTCTTGCCTACTCTAACACAGGAGACCTCATTTAAGCTGAAATATAAGAGGGGCGAAGCAATAGATTCTATTTCGTTCCATTTTATGTTTTTAAAATGCTGGCCTTGATCCGCTAAATTGATTTCCTGACCTATCAATCCGAGAAACCTATTACATGTGTATAGAATATTAGAATATATATTAGTTCTAATTTTCTTCCGATTCTAGGGTTCTACAGCGTTTAGCGCTGAGTCTAAAATAGCTCTGGTCCATGTAATTATCAGCTGTCTTTATGGTTCATACATGCACAGAAATCAGAATGAGAAAAAACTCCTGAGCACACACGGGGAGGGAGAGCACCGGGTGGTCGGTCTCAGAGCAAAGGCCATGCATCAGATCGGCTCCACCCCCCACTCTCGCCAGCCACGCAGGTGGTCTGCATCTTCCCAAGGAGCAGTATTTAGTTATGCAGACTCCCAAGTCAGGCTGCCAGGGTTCAAATCCTAGGCTCAATGGCTCCCACATATGTGCCTTTCAGAAAGCCACTTAACCTCCCTAAGCATCACTTTCTACCTTGGTGAAATGAACATAAAAGCACTTTCTATGCCCGTGAGGATTAAATGAGAAACACAGGTGGCGTCGTTAGCACATCGCGGTGTCATTATCCTCATATAAAGTCACTTCCCCAGTGAGCAGCTTGCCCAGGCCTCGGGAATGTTGGTGGCCCATTTCCTTAAAGGCTCCGTCCTGAACGATGGTGTGGGAGTGAGCTCAGCGGGAAAAACGGAGAAAAAGCTGACTTTACCAAGACCTGTGTGCCAGCTCCTACCAGAGTAACTGGTGCAAATAGATGTTCAAGAAACAGTTGTTGAATGAATGAATCGATCCATGTGCCTACTCACAGCTCCCATCAAGCGTCCTCACAAAATGCCAGCTTTAAAAAAACCACACGCTCCAGAGCGAGAACTCTCCCACGCTGCCCCTCAGGGCCACGCCAGAATTCCTGCAGGCCACCGCCACCGCCACGGGCCGGGAATGCTGGAAATGGGCGAGGCAGAAGCCAACACCAGATGGGACTCCTTTAGGAAATCAAATCGAAGGCCCTGGTTATTAAGTAATCCCCAGCTCTGGGTTCTGGCATTTGCCTTGCACCATTCACAAGGGTCTTGTAGGCTATTCCTGAGTTTCTTTCCAAAGGGCTTTAATTACAAACACATTTCTGTGCCCCATGAAGCACCGCAGCCCGAGCTGTGGCTCCTCGAAGGGTGGAAGACATTTTCGCAGGGCCATGGAGTTTCAGGTTGGATGACTGACGGTAGGTGAGTCACAGCGTCGTCCCAGGTCACGGTCCCTGGACCACGAGGATGTGTCTAAATCTCTGTGATTCTCTAATTTGCAGGGCTAGCAGAATCCCAAGGAGAAATAAAGAAGGAAAACAATGGTTTGAGACTGGCCTTCTGCTTTTATGATAATAATAAACACTTTTCTGATTTACGATTCCAGGCTCTCTGCATCCTAGGCCTCGTAAGACTCTGTCAGATGAGTTCTACTGTCACCACTCGTCAGCTGAAGAAAGAGAGGCTCAGAAAGGTGAAGGACTTACCCCAGGACTCACGGCGAGGGCGTTGGATGGAGAGTTCTCCAAGGTCAGGGTCACCGCCCTGCTCCCAGGTGCTTTCTCTCTTCAAACCCTGGGTCCGGATGAAAGGTCCTTCTGACCCTGTGTGCATTCACATCATGAGAATAAAAGTGCACCTGCCGTTATCCGAAACGGAAAGCCATCTATCTACTATAGTCATCGCTTTCACACAGGCTTGTCCCAACCCACTACCAACAGCACATCCCGGAGAGTTCTCTGCGAAGACCGCGGTTGTCCCGGAATTGGCAAATGCTTGTGATGGGCTGAAGGGTGGCTCCCTGAAATATATGTCCAGTCCTACCCCTAGAACCTGTATTATTTTATGTGGCAAAACATGTGATTATGTTCACGATCTAGAGATACTTACTGGCTTGTCCAGGGTCCTCCAAATACAGTCTCACAGGTCCTTATGAGAAGCAGCGGGACTTCTGGGACAGACACAGAGAAGGCAGTGATCTGACCATAGAGGCAGAGCTGGGAGTGATTTGGCAAAAAGATAAGGCACACCCAGCCAGGACTTCAGGCAGCCACTAGAATAGGCGTGTAGCAGAGGAGGAGGCTTTTAGAGCACCTGGAGGGAGGACACATCTGCTTCCTGACTTCCTGCTTCCAGAGCTGGGACAGCGGCTGATGGAAGCCGCCCAGCTGGTGTTTTGTTACCGCAGCCACAGGAAACTAATACACTCTCCTAAAGGCAAACTCCCTGGGCCAGGCCTGCCCCATCAGGCAGAAGTGATGTGTGGCCCTGAGATTGCAAGTTACCGGCTCCCAGATGTCATCTCAGGGTCTCTCAGAGCCAAAAACCCCTACGGGCCCATTTCTTATGGACACAACAAAAAGATGCTCAGTTTAAAACTCCTGAGGCTTCAGAAACCACCCTGATGAACACAGGAGCGTTGAAGGGCTAAGGCTGGGGCTGCCTGTAGGAGACTGGAATCTGGACCAGAGATTGAGACAAGTTTGGGGGGAAATTCCATGTTAGGGTGTGAAGAAGGTCCCCAAGTATATGAGCGTTGGAGGGAGGGCCGTAAGCATGGGGCTAGTGACCTATATTTTGAATTTTACAAGGATCTGCACTCAGGCTGGCCGACGGCAGAGGGAGTGACCCTATGCCCACCTGGCTCTTTTTTCTTTTTGGCCTTTGTAACAGGGGCCCAGGTTACATTCCAGCATGGCTGGAAGGATTATGAAAAATCTCCATTCTCCTGCTTCCTGTAATAAAGGTGTCTGAGTTGGCCAACTTTGTTCATTCCTTCAGTCAGCAAGTACCTATGGAGCCCCTTCCCCGCGCCAGGCACGTGCACACCCAGTGGACACGGGAGCCACAGTGCTGTCCTCTGGGAGGGCTCTCTAGAGCACCTGTCCTGAACCAGGAGCGCTTTTTCCCCCCAGGTGACATTTGGCAATGTCTAGAGATATTTCTGGTTTTCATGAATGGGGCTGGGGAGAGGGGGTTACTGGCAGCTAGTGGCGAGAGGTCAGGGATGCTTACATTCTACAATGCACAGGACAGTCCCCCACTGCAAAGAATTATCGGGCCCTAAATGTCCACAGCAGAGTGGTGTCAGAGCATCAACAGGACAGCAGGTGAGGGCATCCAAGGGAGGGGAAAACAGGAAGCACACTGGAGGGAGATGTCACCTGCCCTTGTCTATGATGATGTGTCTGCTGAGACCTGAGGATGACAGTGCATTCAGGTAGGAAGTGGGAAGTGGGGACTGGGGCTACAGGAGCGGGGTAGAACCTTCCAGGCTGGGGGAAACTACATCTTTGAAAGTAGAAAAGGGGACACGCTTTCAGGTGGCTTACCTGTCTAGTCTGGCTAGAGGGGAAGTGAGTGAGTGGGGCATGTGACCTTGGACAAGACCCAAACCCTAAGTTTCTAAAACAGGTTTCAGAACAAAAAGCAGAGCATGGAAGGGAGAGTAATACCCACCCCGGGTGGTGGTGCTGGGATGAAACGAGAAAATGTGCAGAAGCAGCTCGGGCCGCTACGCACCACCTCAAACAGAAATTGTTCTCGTTTTCATGGGTCACTCGGAGGCTGGTGTGCAAAATACAGCATCACTCCTCCCTGGGAACACAAAGCTAAAGGCAAAAACCAAATACTGCGATTTTACAAAATAAGAATGACCAGGTGCAAAGCAGAGCTTCTGAACAACTTCAATGTTCAGATGACAATGGTGGCAATGGAAACAGCTCCCGTGCCCATGGAAATTCACGTCCTTTGAAAGACTGTCCTCGGTAAGTGAACACTGCGTACATCCATCCATCCTGGTCGGCCTGAGAAATGAATGGCACAGAACCCTTACAAAGATCTTGACTGTGGCCCCTGATTGGTAATGATAATGACCTTGCACCCAGGCCAGGACAGAGCCAAAGAACTTGGGTCCCACAGATGGCAAGAACTCCTCAGTACAAACTTTTGGGTAAATCACCTTGATCCAGTTTTCTAAACAGCTTCTTGCTCAGCAGTTGCTCACCGCCAGAGCAAGGGTTTCAAGCAGACGCCCTGGCCACCTCTGCCTGCGTGAACCTCTTAGAAAGAACTTAGGATCCACCCACATCAATGGTCCTGAAAGGGGAGCAGCGTGGTTTCTTAAAGCCACTCCTGGTGAACCACCTCATTAACCAGGACTCAATCCCTTGGGCTCACTGTGAGTGGGACAACTGGGCTGTATCCGAGTGGCCGTTTCATAGCCAGAGGAGTGTCATTTGGTCAGTATCTGTGCTTTGCTTTCAGAAATGAACTTACAGTACACAAGGTATGCCAAACGGGCATTACAAATGGCAGGCGGGGCAGAGAGAATCAATCCCTCACAAGAGTTCAAGACCACTTTCTGGTATCTAAGTCCCCACCTCCCACCCATCCCAGCACGTGAGCTGCAGTTCCAGCTCAGGAACCAATAATACGTTGTTCCTGGTGAGGGTGGAGCAAGCTTCCCCAGGGAGAAAATGCAAATCACAGAGACAAGTGACCAGCCTTTATCTGCACACACTAAGTTGCTTTTATTCATCCAGCACGGCATGCTACAGATACTGTACAGCATGAACATTTATTCATTACAAAAATGGCTTCCAAACCATTAAAAATGAAATTGGAATAAGAGCATAAAACGGAACAGTAACATCACAACTGTTAGGAAACATTCAAAGTATTCACAAAAAAAAAATGTTATAGTTAGCATCTTAATAAACCAGAGAAAAATCGGAGACAGTTTTACAATCGCTTCATGTCAACTACAATGGCACTGAATGAACAGGTTTCAGCTTTATACAGCATTTTGCAACATCAACATGCCTAGGTTTTTTTTATTTTTAAAGTCTGCTACCTACTTGTATGTCGTACATGTACATAAAAGCGGCAGCTGGTTTTTCCTTTAAGAGTAATCTAATATACAGAATTTTGGCCCTTAAGGGTTTATACCTCTTCATTTAAAATGCTTTTCTGGACAATCTGCTACCAAACACATCTTGTTATAGGTGACATTAAAACTACATACAAATCTACCTATGTAACATCACAGCAAAACATGATGAACAAAAATTACAGCATCAGAAAGAGGGAGAAAGCTGAAGTCACTGAGAATTTTGGCACATAAAGTTTTGCACAGTCAGTCCACGCCCTCACGGGGCAGGGCGCTGGGCTGTGAGTTCAAGGGGAGCCCGGGTGGTTCCCGCTGTTGCTCAGACAGCGTCGCTAAGAGTCCCTCGCTAATTTTCAAGTCTTGTTTCACATAATGGCTTTTAAAGCAACTTTTGTTAATGCTACTGATCCTTAAATGCAACTATTCATGTCCATTTGGCGGCGTCTGGGTTTCATACAGCCAAAAAAAAAAAAAAAAGTCAAAAAAGGGAAACAAAAATATATATACATATTTTATATATAAACTTAAAAACCTTGTACAAATGAGTTGTTATATATAAGATGCTGATGCTAAGGGGGGGGAAAAACTTTATACAGTTTCAAGAAAAAGGAAAACATACTTTAGAAGGGACGACGTACGGGGCCGACAAGCAATCTCTAAAGCAATAAATACTACTGGTCCGACAGCGCTGTGATTCCATTCACTGTTGAGTGGCATCCCCTCCCCCCAAAGGAACAACACCATGGAACAAGGTATATTAACACATTTTAACCCTTTGTTTCTGTACATTTAAACAATAACAAGTAACATCACAATAAAGGTGGTTTCACACGGGAGAAGAAGGGGGCGGCACTGCATTCGTCGTGCCCTTGTGGTTTAAAAACCAGATGTAAAATGATTGGTTCGCAAGCTCGTATTTAATACAAATAATACAGAACCAACTCCTTCGGGAGGGCTGCTTCAAAATTGCTTCATTTTTTTTTCCTTTTTGTTTTTTAATCAGTCTTTTAAAACTAAGCTATCCGAACTACATAACAGTTATGTATATATATATATTTTTTTAAACGCTACAAAGACTTTAAACAGCTGTTGATAAAAATTTTGGTAGAATCATGAGGTTCTTCTCTCATCTACATATTTAAAAGGAGAAATTGAAATAAGAATGGGTCAAATATTGACCAATGAACTCGATAAACATTAACTAATGTAGCCACGTGGCACAAAATTAAGAGTACAAAACAAAACCTTCCAAAAGGGGGGGAGAAAGAAAGAAAAGCGAAATGAAGCACTACACGACACAACCAGGGCTGACACGGCTGGAGCTATTCTAAAGACTTGGTTACCAGGGAGAGAGGCTGGGGCTGGGTCCCGGCCAGAGAGCTGTGGGAATGTAAGGAAGATGTCGACGGCTGTGCAAGAGATGAGGAGGGCATGATGGGCGGCTGCAAAGCGGCGGGAGGCAGGTCCAGGGCCCCGTTGGGACAGAGGGCAGGGGCCTTGCCGTGGGCGGCCTCGGCAAGCAGGAGGGTGGGCGGCGGAGGCATCATGGACAGGTGGGCCAGGGGGTCGGGCTTCAGGGACAGCGAGAGAGGCTGGGTCTGCTCAGTCTGTGACTTGGCGTCTTGGGCAGGGGAGCCTAGAAGGTTGGGGGAGGGAGGAGGCGAGTCTAGTAAGCTTCCATCTGAAGAGGGTGGACTGAGGCAGCTGCCTTCACCTTGTATGTAGCGAACGCACTTTTTTTTTCTCCTAGAAACAGGGGAGAGAGTTTCTGTGAGTAACGGGCAAAGGTGCAGCGGGAGAGTCATCTAGCGCTCAGAGTCAAGCTGAAGTCACCTGGCTGGTGCCCCACGGGGACGGCACGCCCAGCGGCCCGAGCGCCGCTCAAGTTACTCGGGGTGCCGTGCTCACTGAACTATCACCCACTCCTAAGTCTGCTCTGGTGAACAAAACAGTTAACTGTCCAGAATTCCCTACCTACCTGCTTCCTCTGCCCCACTGAATGCCCACGACCCACCCCTGCCCAAACGTAAGTGAGCAGACTCACGGAGGCCACCTGTAGGTGGTGGCCTCAAATGGCCAGACAGTGAGATACGCTGAGAAACTCGTTCTTTCTCTTTGGTTTACATATTCCCTCACTTTCCCATCACCCGCACCCCCACCTCCAGCCCCCACCCCCACCCCCACGGTGTGTGTGCACATGTGTATAAAGAGAAAGACAGAGCTCCTTCCTGGGCACCTCATATGAATATGAAACTCTTAAAATGCTGACTATTGAGCCCACAGAGCTGAAGGCAGCGCTAGCAAGAGGCTTAAAGGTTTCCGACACACCACCACCACCACCACCACCACCACCAACCACCACCACCACCGGGCTGCTGGCGCCCAGAGAGCTGCCGGGCTTGTCTGTTAAGAACCACACCAAATCAAGAGAGGTCAGAATCAGGTGAGAGGAGGGGGGAGGGGGAACAAAAAGAAAACAAAATAAACTGAAAAACGAAACGAAAAATTAAAAAAAACAAAAACAAAAACAAAAACAAAAAAACCACCGAAAACAGGTAGAAGAGGATAAACAAAGGTGGAGGAGGGGGAAGAATAAGAAAAACAGAAAATGGTCCAAAGGAACGAGAATAACTGGTTGTATGGCCTGCAGGTTGTGGATTAAATTATGATTCAGAGCTGATTTTTTTTCTTTTTCTTTTTTTTTTTTTTAAAGATTCGGGGTCTTCCCCTCCCCCACCCCGGAGTGAGAAGGCTGGAAAGGAGAGATGGTGAGGGCGGCGGGGAGGGGCGCCAAGGCCGGGCACTGGAGGGCGCGGCATGTCACAAGGAAGTGGCAACAAAGAAGAAGTTTGCCAGGGGACCGTGGCATGGACCTTCTTGGGTTTAAATTACCCTAACTGGTGCTTAAACCACTGAGGCTAATTTTTCTGGCCCTGTATCAAAACCAGAATCTCCTCTTTCTATCTCCTGTTTATGTAAGAAGGAGGGATGAGAATTTCACAGCCTCTCTTGCTTCTTGTCAAAGGTTGGGGAAGTCAATTCTTTCAGAGCATGTGACCTCAGAGCTTCCCTTACTATTAATCCCAGTCGGATGGGATAGTATTCGGTAAGAAAGGTGATCCCGGGATCATGAACCCCGCTCACGCTGTAAACAATAAGGCGGATCCAGGGAATGTGCTGATCTAGGAGAACACAGTCGGAGCCGTGGCCGGTAACACTCCACCTACAAACAAGCGTGTGAGCGCTGGCCAGCGGGCCATCGCTGGAAAGCGACGAAGATGCTGGCTGGTTGAAGGCAACCACTGTCGATGACACTGGCCGCTGAAAGGAAGGGGTGGAATGAGTTCTTCCCTGGCTCCGTGCCCCAGAACTGTCCAACCACGCCCCTGAGTGCGGACTCGGCAAGACGGCAGGAAGGAGGAGAGGGGAGAGGGGAGAATGGGAGGGGCATGCTCGGTCTACCCTGCCTCCCGAGGCCGAGGCCCATGGACAGGTGGCCTTGGGGTCTACCAGCCCTTCCCTGGGTGGAAGGAACTCTAGGGGAGTGAGGGTAGCCCCTCGACCCACTTTCAAATCGACACGGTTCCTTTTTCTCCTCTGGGATGGACTGAAATCAACGGTGGGTTCTGCTCCCCTCCCAGCAGCCCAAGATAAATAAATAATTAACAGAGTTTTAAACCACCTTAGCCTGCAGATCAAAACATGCTCAAAAAACTAAGATAAGATGTCCATGCATTTTAAAAATGGGGGAAGGGAGGGAATGGGGGTGGGGTGGGGCAGAAGCAACGTGGAGAAAGCAACGGGGAGAAACGAGAGGAGAAAGGGAGAAAGAGAGGGAGGAAAACGACAGGAAACGAGGAATGACACCAAGCAGCATTCCATGCTATATTAGGGCAGAGTGAAAAGACGGGGAAAGCAACTTGGTGGGCTCAAAACAGAATCTTGTTAAAAATGTCCTCAAATAAAATTAGAAACCCTGTGTAGTGAATGAGAGCCGTGACTGGCTGGGCACTCCCCCACCCCGCCCGCCCTCCCTGGGACACGGGGAGTTCCCACGTGTGCTGTGGGGATGAGCGGGGGCACTTTGAACATGGGACATGGAGACTATGAATGACAGAGTGATGATGCTCCTTCTAATAGGCGGCTGAGCAAAAGGCAGTTGGAACACACACACACACACATTTCTGATGAGCCAGAAAATGCCTCGTTTTACAACTTTTCTTTAAAAAGCAAACAAACAAACATATAAACATACTTTGTCCCATTGATTTAGCATCAAGCCAGATCCTGGCAAAGTAAAGAGTTTGTTGAGGAAAAAAGGGACAACACTCACCCTCCTACCCTCCCCAACCTAGGCTCCATCTCTAACTAACCAAGGGGTGACCTCTTAAAAATTCATAATTGGGCCCTGGCTGGCGTAGCTCAGTGGATTGAGTGCGGGCTGCGAACCAAAGTGTCGCAGGTTCGATTCCCAGTCAGGGTACATGCCTGGGTTGCAGGCCCCGGCCCCCAGCAACCGCACATTGATGTTTCTCTCTCTCTCTCTCTCTCTCTCTCTCTCTCTCTCTCTCTCTCTCTCTCTCCCCCCTACCTTCCCTCTCTAAAAACAAATAAATAGAATCTTAAAAAGAACTCATAATTAGCTTCTTATGGGTTTATTCTGAAAAGAAAGAGTTCTTCCTGATCCTGTTTTAGAGTTTCAGCCTTGAAAGAGCAGAAATGTATCAACTAACAGCTTTTAGGGTACAAAAAATACCCCCCAGTGTAACAAAAATGGCCCCCCAGGACTGCTCCAATGGTGCTGCGGGGGGAGAGGACTGCCAGGAGGAGCACGGGGCCTCTCGGCACCCACAGCAACGCTGCACTTCAGGGAGCCGTGTACACGAAGCAGCTGCAAAGGCTTTCGGTTGGTTTTGTTTTGGGTAAAAATGTCATGAGAATTCTGGTCTCTGAGGAAGACCCTACACAGCGGCTTTAAGGGAGCAGGGTGCGGGCTGTGTCTGACTCACTGTCCTGCTGATGTTGGTGCTTTTCCCCCCCCTCCCCATAAAAAGCCAAATCTAAGTCGCAGTAACTGCTTCCAAATCAAAAAAGGGATTAAAAACCACCACTCACCTCCCGCGAATGCAACACACAGACCAGGCAACAAACCGTGTTGCCGAGGTGTGCACATGGCTGTCCATCTCTACAGATGGAGAGACCCTCCCTCAAAGCGGACCCTGTGGTGAGCTCATCCTTGGCCACGGCAGGGCGTCTCACAACAGGCTTCCCAGCTAGTTACCCTCCTCCTCGGCACGAATGGAACCCGGACACAAATCCACTGCCTGGACAGACAGGGTGAGCAGAACTCTGTCTTCTGGGCTTACCCTAATTAAATACCTAACTCCTTGCATCAACTTCCTCATAAAACCCTTTTCTGTCGCACAGAGAAGACCCTGGGACTGTGTGGGAAGGACATTTGTCATCTCTGTGAACACTGCCATCTTGCAGAATGACTGAGAATCCCTCTCCTGCTGGGTGTTCACCCAAGGCCCCCCATCCTCAACTCAACGCTCAGAGGGTCGTCACCTGGGGAAGTTCCCTCTCGATCAAGACTCTCTCAGGCCCTCTCTCCCCTAGACGTGTGGTCAGCGCCAGGCACTCCAGCAAGCTCTCTCATAAGGCGTTGGGGGTGGGGGCAGGGGGGAGGAGACATGGGAGAGTCGTGGGCATGCACGTAATGGGATGGACATCTGATCTAACGTCTAAACACGGAACACATGGCAAAGGCATGGAGGAGAGGGACACGTGACAAAGGAGGCACTACAAACAGAAAAGCGTGTTTGGGTGTTGAGATACCTACCATCACAATATTCCAAATTCAAAGACTGCTTGTATCAGAACAAAGAAACAACAAATTTAACCAAGGTGATCATTAAAGGAAAGGAAATGAGACAGGAACTAGTTGGCATCCCTCCACCAAGAAGGAAGTACCTACACCTTCCCTGAAATTACAGGTTGGATGGAAGCCTGCAGGTGGAACGTGGGCGTTTAATCTGGACGCTGCTGAGTCATTTGGAACCAATGCTCCCTCTCTCTAAATAGAGATGTGTGTGTTCTTCCCCGAGGGCCGGCGGCACTGCAGCGTGGCACTGCAGGGGTCTTTGCTGCAGCCCTTTAGCGGGTGCGTGCCGCTCCATGCCACGCTTCTGTCCAGCACTGTAAAACGATGTCAGCTAACCCAGTTTCTCTATGCGGACATGTGGTTTTTCGACATAAAACAAAATAACAAAACAAAACCAAAAAAAGCCTGCCCCAGAGCACTTCTCCAAGTGTCTTGACTCCGAGTGCATGGGAATGCTATTTAATGCTGCCAGTTTCTGCTCATTCTACGCTCAGCACACCGGCCACGGGAGTCTTCACAGGGCCGGGCCAGTTCCAGGGTGCTGGCTTTCAAAGCAAAAGGGTAAATGCCTGTCCTGGTTTGTCAGGGCCGTGTCTGGGCCCTGCCACCAGCGTTATGTTATTTGTAAGAGGAGAGGGGAAGAGAGGAAGAGAAAGTGGGGAGAGGACACGGCATAAAATTAGCAAGGGAATTTTGAAGAATGAGGATCATTAGTCATTGATGCGAGTGCGGGAGGAGGTGGGAAAAGGGTCAAAATATATTGACACACTAAGTACAGAAGGACAGAGTGCTTTGATTTTCCCAAAGGCCTCGCAGTGGTCATATACCTGCATGGTTTGCACCATAAAGTCTGTCGGTCAAGCCCGAACAGTGCCCGACACTTCTTTGGAGTATTTGCATCTGTTAGCATAAGGTAAACACAAAAAAATACAACACAATGGTGGGTCGTGCTCAGTTGGATGTGCAATCTCAGCTACAGCTGACTTGTCTTCTACATCACCTTGGTTCTATTTGATTGTCTTCCCTCACCAAGGGCATGAAAGGAAAGGACTTCTATGAGTCAAAAGAAAAAAAAAAATAAAACGATAAAACGCACACACACAAAAGAAAACAACAACCAGAAACCAAAAAACAACAAGGAAAAATAAATAAAAACAGAGAGAGAAGAGGAGGGAAGAAGGTGACGCTGTTTGCTTCTACCTAGGCAGGATTACGGTGGAGGTCACTGAGCCCCATCCTGGGCCGGCGTGAGGAGGGGGGCGGGCAGGCCGCGTTCCCTGGGAGGGGCGTGCGGGGGTTTGCTGTCGCGGACCCGAGGAGGCACAAGTGATGCTGTTTTACAGTGGCATTGTGGCTAGCAGCAGCGGGGGGACGCGCACGTCCCTCACAGAGCAGTGTCCCGCGCCCTCGTGTCTCCTAAGATCCACACACAGAGCTACAAAGCGACAGGCCAGAGAGGGGGGAAAGGACCGAAGAGACCAGCTGCAAACCAGCACAGCGAATCTGGGAAATCTATACACACCTGCAAGGGCCGCACCAGTTATTCTGTTGATCAAGGCCAAAGCGCGCTCGGCATTTCTTAGGAGCGCTCAGGTCTGAATGAGTTCAAGAGAGAAGCGAGCAGAGGAGGAGGACATGGGAGAGAGAGAGAGAGAGAGAGAGAGAAAGAGAGAGAGAGGGAGGGAGGGGGGAGAGAAAGATACAAATAAGAAAAAAATAAAAATAAAAAAGGGAATAAATCAATGACCTGGTTACTAATTACAAAATATTGACTTTTGATTTTTAACTTTCTTTAATGAAAAAAAAAAAACAAAAGGTAAAAAAAGTCACATTCTTATTCAACTTGTCAAATTAGCTGTTGCAAATAAAGCTGCAGTATCCCTTCATTAAGGACTGTCTCTCGGGTTCGGTTTGAGATGATAAAGCGGAGTTCGATACTGAAGAGCTAGCTTTTAAATAACATTTTTCCACTTTTGGTTCTGCTTTCCCTTTTTTTTTTTTTTTTTTTTTTTTTGCTCTCAATTTGTTTTTCTTAAAGAAGAAAACAAAGCAAAGGAGGGAATTAAGTTTGTAACATGCTTTTTTCTTCTCAGAGTACAACAGTTTAAAAAAAAAGAAAAACACTACAAATAAAAACAGAACAAAATGAAACAAAACAGAAAGAAATAAAGAAAGAAAAAGGTTGTGGTACTGGGATATTGCAGCTTTTGGAAAGTTCATCTTTTCTTTTTTAATCTATTTTCATTAATATGAAGAGAGGGACAGAGAGAGGTGAGTAAACAGAGTGTGAGGATGAGCTGTGAAGGGTGAGTTAGGAGCTCACAGCAGCATTTAAGCAGGTACAGTTAGTCAGATGCTAGCGGGCTTGCAAATTAGGAGCAGCAAAAGGAAGAAAAAAAACTAAAATAAAAAAGCAAAGGAAAAAAATAATCATACTGTGGATGCATGCTTGCGTGAGAAAACTTAGTGGGAGCGATGAAAAAAAATGCCATTAGATTAAGGAGGTTTATTACTGAATTCCTTCCATTTTTTGGTTTAACCAGTCTCTTTTAAAGAAATACTGCATATTCAATTTGCACAGTTAGTTCAAGTCTAAATCACTGTCACCACTGCTTAAACAACTGTTATGGGAAAAATAAATAAACAGAGCAAAAGTTAAAATTAAATTAAAAAAACAAAAAAACAAAACACAAAAGCAACTGAAAAAAAAATTCTACCGAAACATACAAAACCGAGTAGATGGTCATTTTAAAGAATGTTCAAATGTCATACGTGTTTAATGTTAATCAAACTATAATGGCAAGAAAAATGAAAAAACAGTTTAGCAACTATTTTAACGACTCAAAATGACATTAGCACCTGTAATCGGAGGAAGTGAAAGGCAAGGATTTAGGAAACATTCGCTGTGTTCTGAAAAAAAAGAACAAATTATACAAAGCCTTCAAAATGTTTTTGTTTGTAATAGCCTGGCCTTCTCCAAGGGACCTCTGAGATTGCCTATGCAGTATTTCTAAGTTCTTCTAGAGAATGACAAACCTCCTTAATTTAAGTTGGGTGCAATTTACCACTGTAAAGGCATGCATCGGAACATTCAGGCACGGCCCGGTTAATACCGAACACTCACACCCCCGCTGCCCCCGGCCCCTCCTCACCCCCGCTCAGACACACACAGAATAAGCAGACTGGAGAGACCCCTCCTGGGCATGCCTACCCTCTCCAGTTACAGGCTCTACAGTGACTTAAAAACACATTCCACTAGAATTACAATGTGCTTTTCATGCAACAATGAACATTACTAGCTTTAAAAGGGCAGTCATGAAGCAATTAATTAAAATGCATAAACAAAACGGCTGGCTAAGATGGGTTCCCCCACCACAGTCTTGGCCTTGAGTCTCTCCTACCCCCCTGGATAGCAGCCTGACATAACAGAGCGGCCCTCGAGAGCACCGCTCCTTCCTGCGCCCTCCTCCTCCTAGCTTACCATTGGTCTCCCCGGGCTGCTTGTCCCTTTTCCTCTTCTTCTTCTTCCCCTAGATGAACAGAGAAGACACAGGGAATTACTGCAGGAAACGGATGGCAGGAGGGTGTTGGGGCTCACCTGGAAAGGAGGGGAGTGTCCTGCTCTCCGCACCCACACCGGTGCCCGGAGTGCTCCCCACCCCCAGCCCCCTTCACCCACAGGCCCACGTGTCCTCTAGCTAGAAGGACACGGGCCCAGCAGGAGAAGAGAAGGAATGCATGCGGATACAGGAAAGGCCTTTTCGCCGCACGCTCTGTCCATCCTCAAGGCTGACCCAGAGCATCCGACTCCATAGAACAGATGGGGAAGACTCGGGGGGGTGGGGACAGACCGGGCTGGGAGTGGCCTGAGAGCCCGTGACCACAGGACAATGAACACTGGGGTGACTGGGGGCGCTTAGAGCCTCCCAGCTGCATTCGGATCTCTCATTGAGGTCAGAGGTCTTCACTCTGAACCAAAAATTAAAAGCTTGAGTAGTGGCTTTTTTCTTAGAGCTGTACCGTGGACCTTAGGTTAAAAAACAACAAAAACAACAACAAACAACAACAACAACAACAACAAAAACCCAGCAGGGGAAATTTTAAAAAAGGCAAAACAGAACAAGAAATCACCTGAGTTCCTTTTAAAACTGCTGAACGGACCTCCATGGGGGGCGCTGTCTCCATTCCCCTCTCACATCATGATCATAATACCCCTAATAACAACAGCTAATGTTTGCTGAGCACATACTACGTGCCAGCCGTGATTCCAACAGTGCCATGCACATCGACTCATTCGTCCTCACACAAGCCTGGACAACGGGCATTACCGTCATTCCAATTTTACACCCAAGGAAACCGAGGTGCAGAGAGGTTCTGAAACCTTCCTGAGATCACAAAACCGGCGAATGGTGGGGGCAGGACAGGACCCCAGGTGGTCTTGGTGCCACAGCCCCTACCCACTAGGCTATGCTGCCTACACAGTGAACGCATCACTCTCCGCGGGAGGGTTCAGACTGATTACGGGAGACGCGCTGATCGCACGCAGTCCTTCGCCTCCTCCAGCCTGACCCTCCTCGAACCCTGACAGTGTGCTGTGGCCGCGGGTGTGGAACCGAAACAGGAGGGGCTCTGCAGGGGCGACCGCCTCAGTCCAGGCCGGACACCGCTTCTCCCTCACCTCAGCACTGCCGGTCCCACCCCCACCCACGAGCTGGCTGCCTGGGGCGCAGGACGCAGACAGAAGGCGCGGTTCCACGTCTCCGTGTGTTTCTGAGTCTCTGAACACTACCTCTGCCTACAGGTGCTCACGGTGCCTGGACATGAACCCCAGAAGAGAGAAGAACGGAGACAGGCAGAAAACCTGAGAATCCCGTAAGGCCCTGTGAGGAGGAACTCAGGGTCGAGGGGACACAGAGCTTTGGCCTCCCCCAAGAGCAGGGAGCCAGCTGTTTCAGAGAAAGCCTCTCTTTTCTCTCTATCTCGGAGCCTGTACCACTTGGGAATTTGTCTTGGCCTCCAGTCCAGTGTTTCAATTTGAAACATTTTATGTTCCTAGATACACAATGGAAGGAAGGGAGGGAGGGAGGGAGAAAGGGAGGGAGGGAGGGAGGGAGGGAGGGAATGAAGCAGGGAGGGAGGGAGGGAAGGGAGAAGGAAGGGGGAGAAGGAAGGGAGAGAGGGAGGGAAGGAAGGGAAAGAGGGAGGGAAGGAAGGGGGGAGGGAGGGAGGGAAGGAGGAGGGGAGGGAGGGAGGGGAGGAGTTCATGTACCTTCTCAAGAACCCTACCTAACCTGTCCCCCCCACCGTCTGTACCTCTCCTGTGTAATAAGAAGCCAAGTGCCACCCGGCCATCTGGGAACAGACAGGCGGGTCAGTGTCGGTTTATGGAGGAGCCTGAAGTCCAAGCTCAGCTGAGCACGGGGGTGTCCGCGTCCACCTGCCCTGCTGAGGGCTGCTCAGTCGCCTCTGACACCATGCTCTCCGGCTTCCACCCTCTCGCAACACCCTCCACAGGCAGCTGGGAGTTCCACTGCCCATGGGAAGCTGTCAGTTTAGGGCAGAAAACTGACATGCCGTGACTGAGGAAATGACCATTTAGAGTGAAGGCTTCTAAAAGGCAGGGACTGAGCACGCTTCAAATGGAAAAGGACATGAAGAAGCTTAATAAACACTATTTAGTGAGGAAGGAGTCGCGTCTCAAGGGAGACAGACACTCGTTATCTCTTTAAGTTTAGTTAAAAAAAAAAAAAGCCCTAAAATGTGGTGGTGAGGAGAAAAAAACTCAAGATGAGCCAATGGCCTAGGATTTATCTCCTTTAGCTCATCTAGCAGAACTAGGCGCGAAAGCACGTTCTAACGCGATGCAGGGGTTAGATGTCACTGTGCTCGCGGACGTGCCAAGTCCACAACCCAAGTGGGACCGTTTCGCGCGACTCCAGCTCGCTAAGGTGGTGATGGAGAGGCTCTGTCATCGCTTGGCTGGAAACGTGGGAACGTGGAAGAGGCATGAGGTTAGCTCAGAAAACTTTCCAGAAGAACCTGCTGGGTTTTATAATGACCCAAGTAATTTATATAAACTTCTATGTCAATTCAGTTAAAAAAAATACGAACAAGTTTACACCACACATTCATAAAAGCTTTAAATCTTGATTGTCGCTCCACAGACTGTTTCCTGGGGGGTGGGTGGATGGATGGGTGAATGGATGGGTGGGTGGAAGGAAGGAAGGAAGGAAGGGGGGCACAGGGAGGGAATGGGGGTGTGCACGCATTCACACCCGCGAGAGGCATCCGGCAGTACCACCTACAAGAGATGAAGTCCCCATGGCCCCCAGTCCAGATCTACCCCCTAACTTTCAAGTCTTACCCGGGGTCCCCAACGACACCACACCCCTTCCAAATGTAAAGCTGATCTAATGTCCTTCAAGTGCCTCAGGGACCTTCTAAAACCTAGAGAGCACTTCACGAAAAGCCTCGGGCAACACCTTGTCTAACCAAGTAAATAATCGCAGCATTCCTTGGAAGCTATCACAAAGCGGGCCTTGTACCTCAGTGGAGATTTCACCCCGCACAACTCCAGGGGGCAGCACGTACATAGTCCACAGTGTAAATAGCACACGCTCGAGTTGTGCAGTGCACGCTCTGCACAGCTGTACATGAAGTCCCTCCTATGACCCAAAATGCCTATTGGGGATACGGTATCTACAGAGAAGCTGGATTCCTCTTGGTGGCACCCGTCTAGATTACTCAAGGATTTGAGTCTGTGGCAGGTAGAAGCTGGAGCCGAACTCCAAAGACGTCTGACCTGAAACCAGGAGAGCAGCAGTCCTGAATGAGCCTGTTACACGTACGTGCGGAAGCCGCAGGGCCGGCCTGCCTGCCGCTGTAAAGCTCCGCCTGGAGGTCAGGGGGTGAGCAGCGAGCCCGTGGGGGTGAGCAGCGAGCCCGTGGTAGAGCAGCAACTTTCTCATGCCCTTCCTTTCTGCCCCAGAAGAAAGGCCCCCACACCGCACACGTGCTGAGGACAAATGGGAAGGTCCCAAAGCAGTTTAGACCCCGGGCATGGCCATCTGTGAGTGGCAAGGGCTCTGAGCAGAGCCACCGTGCCATGGAGCGGTACTGGCACTAACTCAGGTCTCCACTCCCAGGAGGGATATAACCTAATGGGTCCAGCTAAGGGCAGCGGGACCTAGAGGGGGATGAAGGTGGGGCTGGGGGGAGTGGACCCACGGGAGTGAAGCCCAAAGCTCTCAGCTCTCCTTCCTCCTTCGCCCACACCGCCAAGAGCAGACTAACAAAGAGGCGTTTGAAGGTACAAGAACAAAAAGGGAAGAAACCCTAAAATGCCAGTCCTGGCAAGCAGAAGCCAGCCTCCCCTCAGGACTCTCATATTCTTGCAGATTGCTGTGACTTCCCGGTGGCTCTATGTGCTGCGACAAGTACATACGTCTGATGTGACTCAGAATCCCCACAGTACCACGTGCCACAGTCAGTCTGCAATTGGCAACGACTGAACGGCTGTCAACGCGCACGCAGAGAGAGCTGCTTCAGCGCGGGTGGTGGCCGCGAGGGAGCCAGCCAGGGAGCCCGGCCTGGCTCCGTGACACCGACAAGACCCAGGACGGGAAGTCTGTTGCTGGCGTTAAGATGAGTTTTGTCCCACAGCCCCGCAAAGCTGGTTGGTAAAATCACTTCATAAAACCAAATGCTAGGCAGTAGGGTGACAGGCAAAATGAGAGGCATTTCCTCCGTCTAGAGAGGAGAGCGAGCCCAGAACCCAGAACTTGAGCTAATGAGCAAAACAGAGAACATGGAAGAACGGTGGGAGGTGACGGCGGCCTTCGGAGAGAACCGTTGAGAGTCACGGCCACTGCCACGAGTGAGAAACAACCCTCTGGGTCTCCCAAACCCAGGAGAGAACGTGTGGCCAACCCTGCAGCCAGCAGAGTCCAGGAACACACACAGCACGCAAGACACACCCCTGTGTCCCCCCTTGCTGGGTCCCCGCCCAAGGATGACTTCTACTGGCAACTTTCAGGGATATTCCCGCCATGCCCCTCATAGGATGAACTAGGCCCCCGACTTCTACAGCACCACCAAGAAGGCAATTGTTTCGTCTTCCCCTCTCTTAAGGGTGAAGGCCCTGCGTGAAGATCTGTGAGGAATGAAACTCCCTGCCTCCACCCCCACCCACTTCCCTGCGAGGCCACCCCAGGGACCGCTGCTGAGAAGCACATGAGCCCCACTGGAAGTACCCTAGAGCCTTGCTCTGTCTCTTCAAAGAACGGGCAAGGCATGGAAAGCCCCAGACTGACCTCTTGGGTCCTGAACCGGAGCACTGGAACTGCGGCCTCCCCCCTGCTCCCTGACGGTGCTGGGGGAGCCAGGCTGGAGGCCAAGACAAGCCCCTCCAAGCCTGGTGCTCGGACGAGATGCTAACGGCCCCAGCAGTGGGCAGACTGAACGGCGCTGAGGCCTGATCCCAGTTGGCAGTCAGCGTCCCCATGTCCATCTGGACGCCCAGTGCACGTCTACAGGCCCTAGTCCTGAGAAAAACGATCCACCTACGTAGTTATCCCGTGCAGACCAGCCGGGGTACAGCTGCATGTGAAGCTGTCGCTCCTTCCGGGCCAGCTCGTAGTATTTTGCTTGCTCTTCTCTAGACAGTGCATGCCACTGGTGGGGACACGGGGGGAGAGAGACAGAGAGAGACAGGCAGAAACATTATGGACCACACTGCGGCAGAGGGGTGAAGGGCGCATCTTTTCCCGTGGGCCCATCAGAAACCACGTCACCTGCAGGTGCTGGCAGTCGGTCTGCGGGGTCCTGGCGCTAACAGGGGAGCCCAGACAGAAACCATACGTGGTCGCCCACGTCATTGCATCAGATCTGCCCTCTCTCTGGGGGTGGGAGGAGATCATGGCTGTGGCTGTTTTCTGAACGTCATGTGAACGTGGAGGGACTTGTCCTGACTCCAGGAAGGCCACTGAAGGAGTCAGAGTGTGACTGAAGGAAAAGGACTCTCCGGACAAATGGGGAGATCGGGACATTCTGTCACCCCACCTGCTACGCCCTCGTCCATCCTCCCCTCTTCTCCCAGCGAGGGAGCCACCTACCCTTCGCCCCAGGATCTGGTTGATGGCCGCGCTCTCTTTCAACGTGCACTCGGCGACGACCTTTGCTCTCATTTCCTTCATATACAACATGAATGCGTTAAGAGGTTTCTTTATGTGCGGCTTCTTCTTTTCTTCTTCCTTTTTGGAGTCCTGATGTTTTCTGCATGTAGACAAAACAGACAGACAGGACCCAATAAGCAATCGCGAGGTCCAACTTCCTCTACAGCGTGGAGCCCATCTTGCTGGTTCCTCAACACCCAAACCCAGAAGTTTTAAATGAAAAACACACTTCCACTTTTGGTCTTCTCCACCCTGGAAAATGAAACAAACAAACAAAAAAAGCCAGGGCGAGGGCTAGGGGAACAGTGAGATTTTTGTAATCACTTGCTCGAGTTTCACAAACGCACAATTTTCCCAGGCTGGAGGGGGAAGCGCCCGTGGCTACTGGCGTCTCATGTGTGGAGGACACAGCTCCTAACATGCAGTGACAGGGTTAGGGACGGGGTCATGGCTGCAAACCCCAGCCCAACCACGTATACACAAAAAGAGCTCTCTACTGTCCCCCGCCCTGTGCACTCTCTCCCTTTCTGTAAGAGTCCAGAGCCCACACAAGCTGGGTGTTTGCCGGAATCCCAGCAGACTGCCAGCCTTGGGCAGAGCCACCACGCACACAGGAGCCACCAGACCTGCCGCCACGGGCCGGACGCAGTGGTGGAGAGCAAGCAATCCAAAGAGCCACACTTACGAGCTGTGGAGCGAGCCGACGTCACTCTGGGAGGATTCCTGTTTGACTGTTGGCGTGACTATGGCCGGGTGGGGGATGCCGGTCGTATGGAGAGTGTGATGTGGTGGGACCATGTGGGGAGGGAACCTAGAAGACAGAAAGCTGTGTAAATCGTCAGAATCAAAATGAATGAATGGGGAGGGATGTGTATACACAATTAAAAAAAAACACAGCAACGTAACACTCACATGAAAGCAACCCAAGGCATATGAAACCTGTCAGCATTAATTAGCGATAAATTAAACATAATGATCCTCATAATGTCATTAAAGCCAATCTTCCCGTTCATGATTGTGACTGACACGAGACATTATGATTTTTAACATCTTCGGCGAAAGACACATTTCAGGGATGTCCTTGGGTGGAGACTCGGGCTGGGATGACCTGCTGGAACCTCGCAGCCACTTGTTTTTGAGGTATTACTTGTGGCATCTAAGAAGCCAATTTCCTAAGTCCTAATCAGCACTGGAACGAAAGGTGAAACCTTTTGTTATGTATTGACAGCTGAATAAAATATTCATGCCGCCGAAGTGTACACACATTTCTGACAATGCTGCACAGGCCTCATTAGGCCTCATTCTGCTGATGGAAGAGCAACGTAATTTTTATTTTCCTTTTGCTGCTGTGCCCCGTCGTTCTAACGGGAGTGGGAGTGAATGAGGCAGAAAGATGGAGAAAGTCCAAATGTTTCCCATCTGGTTCCCCGCATAAGTCACGGACATTTTATGTAAGTTTGTGTCTTCCTACGTAGAGCTGCAAAAGCGAGCACCACCTAACATCACACCGAGTGGAGAGCTCTGATTTGTACGCTCTCTCCTGCTCTAAAATTCTAGCATTCTTAAATTATTTTTACTTGATGTACTGCTTATGCATTCACCTTCTAAATGATTAGTGAAAGTGTAAATAAAGACAATAAAGCTTGCGTTGTCTCTTCTAATACTGTCTATTTTTAGGGAAGTCCTTTGAAACACTAGTTACCCCCTAAACTGGCGATTCCTAACAAGGCAAAATAGCCAGGACATAAAGAGCTAATTTCACCTGGCTGGCGTAGCTCAGTGGATTGAGCTCAGGCTGGGAACCAAAGTGTCGCAGGTTCGATTTCCAGTCAGGGTACATGCCTGGGTTGCAGGCCATGGCCCCCAGCAACCGCACATTGGTGTTTCTCTCTCTCTTTCTCTCTCCCTTCCCTCTCTAAAAATAAATAAAATAAAACCTTAAAAAAAAGAGCTAATTTCAAAATACTCTTGGCCCATCTGCAAACAGACCACCGAGTCCGGCAAAGAGCTTTCACATTTTCTGATAGGCTCATGCTGGGCCAGCAGAACCACCCCTCTGAGAGGAAAACACAGTCGGTCCTCAAATTCATCGATGGTTCCTGAGACTTGAAGCAAAGCAACGTACAACTAAACCGATTTTACCCTAGGCTAACTGATATAAGCAAGAGAGAAGTTCCTATGGCGTCTCATCAGTGTTGTACCACGATGGTATTTGAAGAAGAGATGTCATTTGAGGACCCGCTGCACACGACTTGCAAAGCAGGAGAAGGGGCTCCAAGCGCAGAATCCCGAAAGGAAACAAAAAGGGCAGCCTTCCAGCTCCAACTGGCTGAGGCCATGCCACTGAAGGGGGTTGGGGGGTGGGAGGATTGGGGGGGTGTGCTGGTTGGGTGGAGGGGACCCGGGCCTTCTTAACAAACCCAAACCGAAATAGTACTACCCACTGTCCAGGGAACCACCACCCGCTCTTTAGGAAGCCCGGTCTGGTGGGAGGTGCTAATGAGGGTTATCATGACAGCTATTTCAAAAGGCTCCTGTATTTATTGACCAGGTTCTTTCCATAGGTGGATTGAAGATGAAAATAATTTCCATTTAACCAAAATAGTGTGACAAATGTTAAGCTGGAAGATGACAATTAAAAATTAAAGTACTGACTGAATCTGTACAGATCAACAGAGAAAACACCAGTAAGCGACACGGGCCCAGAACCACAGAAATGCCATCCCAGCACGGCCCCCTCCCGCCCCTGCCTTATGCAAGCCAGGATCGAAGTTTGGTGCGCATGCCAGGATTTAATAAAAGTCATGTGAGTCCTTTCAGAGTTTAAGAAAGAAAAAAAGAAAAAAAACACCCTATGAGAAAAAACGAGAGAGAGAGAGAGAGAGGATATAAATGAATGTAAGAATGAGAGAGAGAAAAACCAAACAACCTTGACCCCCTTCCCCGGGAAAGAAATGGAAAGTAAACCCTTGGGAAAGCACCTGGGCTCCCCGCATACACCTGGTTCCTTCCCGAGGCTCGCAGGCCTCTGAGGGAACCTAAGCTAAGGATATGTGTTCTCGGAAGCCCTTGGATAAAGGGCTGGGTGCGGAGGCAGATTTTACTGTGAATTTTATAGGCTTGACATTCCTCAAATACATGTGTTGCCTTCCTGCTGAATGAGAATATGTGCACAGACTAGAGGGAGAGATGGGGGAGGGGGGAGGGAGAGATGGGGGAGGGAGAGAGACAGAGAGAGGTGGGGGGACAGGAAGCAACATAAAAACGTGTGTGTGTGCGCGCGAGAGAGAGAAATACCATAAGGAGACACCACAATCTGAGGACATTTTGGGGTGGAGAAAAATTTCCAGCGCAGCATGAAGAACAAACACTACCTAAACACACTCATATAATCTGAAAAATGGACAGCAGAGAAAGAGCCTCTGTGTCGCACGCGCGTGCGTGTGTGTGTGTGTGTGTGTGTGTGTGTGTAGGGGACGCTATATGCATACTTTCCTTAAGAAACTCCTTGATACAGACAACTGTTTCATGAAATGCAATAAACACCCTAAAAATTCTAAGCAGCTCATTATATGCCCCCGTCTGCTTTTATGGCTCCAAGCCAGAATCTTAACTTGTTAAGGACAACTAATTTTTGTTTCTGGCTGTCTCAGGGGCTTCTCTCTTACTCACTCTCACTTTACTTCACTGTTGACACGTTTCTGTTAACTGGATGTCATCTGCTGGCCTTGATTTTATGCACAAGCAGTAGGATGCATTTTCCTGTGCAACAATCCAGCTTTGAGTTGCATTAGGTTTGTCATTATTCTCTCATTTTCCCCCTTGCACTTGTAACATTTCATCTCTTCCTGCCTTATTTTTTGTGAGCCACGGTGCACCCACATTATGGTTTATACATGATCTCTCTCCCTTTGAAGTCGGCAGATTTCAGAGCCCGCTCTCGTCAGGAGAAGAGCCTTGCGCCAATTTAGCAGGCTGAGGGCCCGGAGCTCCAACATCTCAATCTAAAGGGGGTCACAGGGTGGCACAAGTGAGTGTCAGCAAGAGCTGTTTAATTGCCAATCTAGGCTTCTCCATGGTGTTTAAAGTATAATGACCCATCACTTAATTCTGAGAAGTCCTGGCCCCGCTGCTGAATAGAATGAATATCAAAGGGTGTTCTGGAACAGGGCAAGCTGCCTACATTTCCTATAACTGCCATAAGTATAATAGACCTATACTTCTGTCGCTCCATTACCACAATAATGTATTTAATTTGCTGTATACGCTTTTTAACTAGCTACCTTTCATAAGGCCTACCTGGGGAATCGCTGCCTCCCCCTTGCACCCGGAGCCCCTAACCTTTCCTCCCACCCTTCCCTTCCTCTCCTCCACCCCCCTCTGCCCACCAATAAATCATCCACTAACCTCCTAATGATAATTCAATCAATAAGCTTAACCCCAATCCCTATCCTGCGATTACTTTACCGCTTTTAACCCCTGGAATGCACCGAATAAACAAACGTGAAAAGCAATCAGGTACATTATATAAATGCTGCATGGAGGGAGGATGAGCTGTGATTATCAGCTTGCTCAGAATCGGCTCTGCTCCTGGGAGACTCGCCACGCGTTCCCGTGCTCCGCGAGGCTGTGATGACATTATTTAATGAACACATCCTTCCCCTCCTCGCTGGGGAAGAGGACACGCAAGGATTCTCCCGCCTAGCCAAGGCTGGTGTGCATTTGGAAACTGGCGTGATCTCTCCCACGTGGGAGACAGGTCTTGGTCACTGCCTCATATCCGAGGCATAATTACAGACGTTAGATATGCTACAGTTGGCTTTTCTTAATGAATGTGACTTTTACTCTTTCCCTGACCCAAATCACTGTTTTGTAAATAGGGAAAGGGGCGTGCTGGCCTGTCTCTGCAGCCTTCCCTCTGGACCCGGGCTCCCACGTCGGCCACCGAGACTGGGGGAAGGGGCTGGGGTCGGCATCCATGCCAGCGTCTCTGCCGTGTAATGCATGCTAATTGAATTGTGTGCTATCATCAAAATGGATTAGTTGTTGCAGCCCATCAGGAAAGTCTAAACCTCCACCGATTTAATTAACTTGACTGAAAATCAGATGAACAGAAAATAAAACTATCATTAGGAGCAATTAGTAACTACTTAAACAGACTGCTGCCAACCAGTTTGTAAATAAACTAGCAGTCACTGAAAAATTAGCCAGAATTAATTAGAGGGAAGAAAAGGGGAGCGTGGGATTAGAAAGATCCAGGTACAAGCATCCACATGCGGATGCTGTGTATGTATTTATATGCTAAAGACGTAAATGTTTACACACACGTGGCTTTTTTTTAACTTTCAGAGATTTAAAGCAGCAGTCCAACATGGTAGCCACCAGCCACACGTGGCTACCGAGTGCCTGAAATCTGGCCAGCTCAGCCCTGGCTGGCATGGCTCAATGGATGGAGGACCAGCCTTCGAACCAAAGGGTCACTGGTTCGATTCCCAGTCAGGGCACATGCCTGGGTTGCAGGCCAGATCCCCAGTGGGGAGCACAGAAGAGGCAACCACACATTGATGTTTCTCTCCCTCTCTTTCTCCCTCCCTTCTCCTCTCTCTAAAAATAAATAAATAAAAGAAAGAAAGAAATATGGCCAATTAAAATGAGATGTGCTGTAAGTAGAAAATATACAACAGATTTCAAAAACTAAGCACAAAAGAAGAATATAAAATCTCATTCACAACTGCTTTATAAGGATAACATGTCAGAATGACAATATTTGACTATACTGGATTGAATAACTGTATCATTGAAAATTAGCCCTGGCTGGTGTAGCTCAGTGGATTGAGCGCGGGCTGGGAACCAAAGTGTCCCAGGTTCTATTCCCAGCCAGGGTACATGCCTGGGTTGCAGGCCATAACCCCCAGCAACCGCACATTGAAGTTTCTCTGTCTCTCACTCTCTATCTCCCTCCCTTCCCTCTCTGAAAAAATAAATAATAAAAAAAAAAAAAAGAAAGTCATTTCACCTGCTTTTTTTTAACCGTTTGTTAAATATGGCTACTAGAAAACTTCAAATTCAACGTGTGACTCACCTTGTATTTCTATTGGCCAGTGCGACTTTAGGAAGGGGTGTCCTTTCTTATCTACACTGAAGCGCCCGACTTTGAAAAGACCAATACTACCCTTCCCCAAACTCTTCTTTGTATAACGGTAAAAGTACCTCTACCCTTTCCTTCCTTACCCAGCACAGGGCAAGAGAGAGACAACACTTGAAAAAGCTCTGCACGTTCTAACTCCTTCTCCCTGATTTCTTAAACTAATAAAAAATAGTGTTCAACTGACTGGCTCAAAAACCTGACCTCAAAATTTCGCCATCACCTACTTGGGAAGTTCAGAATAATTTTTCAGTATTTTCTAGGAGGAAAGCCTGATGCAAGACGGGTCTCGTACCACCAGAACCTCAGGTCGCAGCAGTCCCCAGATGGCCCGGTGGCCGTCCGGGGCACTTCCCGAGAAGTCACCCACGGCCCGGGCTGCCGGCCACAGTTCTCGGAACTCACCTGGACATGGAGGCGTTGACGGTCAGAGCCGTGGGGTAGGGGTGGCGGAACCCTCCTGTTGTGATTGGGTACACTGGCTGACCTTGCCTACAAAGAAGGGGGCACAAAGTGAGAGAGTGCCACCAAGGGTGGGGGTGGGGAAAAGAAAAAGAAGAAAAAGGAGAAGTTCTCTCTGCACAGTAAGCTTTATTCTCATTTGATCAGAACAAAAATCTTGGGGATTGTACAGGAAGGATCAAAGGGAAGAAACACAGAACAATTTGAATGCCATAAATCTGATAGGAATGGCTAATTAAATTTTATAACCTCTGCTTATGTCAATAGAGACCCTCTCCCCAAGCTGAAACTAGGTGTTTTGTTGTAATAATTAAAGGCGAAGTCTCGCTTGCTTTAATGGAGCCATCACACTAATTGAGGGCTACACATCCAAAGGAAAACAATAATGAATGTAAATTTATACCAAAATAAAGTACAGTGAATCAAAGGACTTCAGTTGCGCTTTGGGCCTCTTTCGGTATTTAGATCTCGGTGAGAAAACATTAAATTAACAGAGCTTAATTTGTAGCCTTTTGTCAAATTAACAAGTGTTGACAAGAGTTACCGGGGGGAGAGTCCCCAAGAAGAATTGTGGGTAACCAATAGACAATCACACCTCATTACAATAATTAAAAAATACAGCAACATGCAAAACAGCATCCTCATGAAAGACACACAACTTTTCCTGACAGAGGACTGTCTGAGTTGGCTATTCCTTTTTATCTAGCCTTCAACTATCTCCCCATCAGCTGAACGGGGCAACGAGAGCTGTTCCAGGGCTGGCCCCGTCCACCGAAGAAGAAGTGGGAGACGGGCTCACGTTCATGGCCCGTGTCTACCCTTCCAAATGAAATTAGGAAGCAAACGGTAAACAGAAACTACACTCAGGGATGGTATTTGGTATAGCGACGGCATAATACAAGCAGTTTTAAAAAAATGAATGGGACCCTGGCTGGCGTAGCTCAGTGGATTGAGCGCAGACTGCGAACCAAAGTGTCGCAGGTTCGATTCCCAGTCAGGGTACATGCCTGGGTTGCAGGCCATGGCCCCCAGCAACTGCACATTGATGTCTCTCCCTCTCTCTCTCCCTCCCTTCCCTCTCTAAAAATAAATTAATGTGAAATAAGGGTAGAATGAGGGTGGAGGGTCGAGGGTGGGAAACCACTCCAAAATTCTATCTTCCTTAAGGCTATGAAAGGCCATCTTCCCAATAGCCAACCTTGACCGTTTTACCAGGATCTATTCCTGTTAAGAGTCAACAAATTGTCCTGTGTTTTCTAAACAGTAGGGACCACATGCACATCACATACACATGCCAAAATACAGACACAAAACACAGAATCACAAAACACACATGGCACACACACACAAACCCAGTATGCTCTTGCACTAAAGGCCTTTCTACTCTGATTTTAAAACACACTTTTAAAGTTTTAAACTTTAGGAGTTTAAAACTTCCCCAGGATGCCTGAGGAAGGCCAATGGCCGTATTGTAAAAGCAAGATGGGGTGATGGGAAGACAAACCGTCAAAGGCAGTCTGACTGTCCTGGCACCTCGGGGGGCTGGGACTGACATCAGGCAGCCCCCACAGGCTGCAGTGAGACCCTAGCTGCCCCACCCCCACCCCTCCTAATCAGGTGACACACTGAACACACAGAATCGCAGACAGATGCTGGTTAAATAACATGGAGCTTCTCAACAGACAAAACTTCCCACTCCTGGTGTCAACCTGGACAGTCAGGGTTTTGATGGGGTTGGGGGCTCGGGGGGTGTGAGAGTCTAACCCCCCACTCCCACCCCCGGATTTCAAACTAGGTGGTGCCTGTTCCTGTTCCGCTGCCTCGGTCCAACGACAGGACAACAGGACTCCGGCCGGGGCTGCCACTGGCAGCAGAGCCGAGATCAGCTTCACCGGATACAAGTGCCTTCTGCAATTCCCAAAGTACCTTACGGGCACCCCTGTCCACAGAGCCGAACCTACAGCCTTTAGGACCATGGGCCCAGAACGCTAAGTATCAACACCCGCTTCCTACATAATCTATCCAGTGGCTATCGACCGTCCTCTCCCCCACAGGGCACCTCAACAAGTACCTTCCCCACGCCCCCCACGGCCCTCCCCCACCAACCCTGACTTCTGAAACACACACATACACGCACAGAAGAAATAATGAGCATGCCCATGTAAGAAACAAAAAGAAAATTAAAAAATGGAACTGCTTACTGTGGTACTAACCATCCTAGCGGATGGGGGATCTGTCCTACGGTGCCGGGCGACAGCGGGTAGTACGGAGATATGTCTGGAGGGTGTGGCGGCCGTGGGATTCCTGGGAGAAGCAGCGCATTTCAGGTACAAAAGAGGGAGAGAGGAGAGAGCAGACTATCAAGAGATGGGAATAAAAAAAGGATGCAGGGAGACAGCTCATCCGTGCTCCTAGCCTGAGGTTCTTTCCATGATTATGAGCACCGGAGTTGTTGGTAAAGTCTCCTCTTGTCATCCCTCTACCCCGGTTTGAGAAGATGGTTTATTGTTCTAGATGGTCGACATACTAGGTAAATGCAGACAGACTCAGAAATGCCCTCTTGGGTACTTCTGTCTCGTGCGACTAGTGTAATTTAAAAAAAGAAATGATTTTTAAATCCAAAGGGCATGGCACATATGGGTGATCAAGTAATATTAATTCTTTTTGCCCTCACAATTGGTCCCTCCACTTCTTTGAATTCTAGTGACTTACCTGCACAACAGTCGCTCTGGTTTCTGACGTACTTTTTGACGTCTTTCAAAAAAGCTCACCCTTCTAGAATGTTTCCACCCCAGCCTAGAAGATGAGCGACAAGGGGACCTCACCCAATGCCATGCCATCTCATCCGAGGAAGAACCTGAACTGACAGACAGGAGGCGCTGCAGACCTGGTACACTCAGTTCCAGACACTCAGGACAGAGTCACCGGTGTGAGCTAACTCCACCTGCTGAGCAGGTACACCGCTGAGCCACGGGGAGCTAAGGGCCTCCACAGGCGCTGGGGGCTGAACCCTGAGGGTGCACGCCACAGCACTCCCGCATCCCATGGGAGGACACCCCGCGAGCGAGTCTTAGAAAGCCAGGGCGCGGGGAGCGGTTTCGACACTGAGGAGCTGGTCTCCGCAGTGGAAGTGGGAAGCCACAGGAATAAGATTTCAGAAATCAAACAGTATTGAAGGGAATGAGAACTGAGTTGGTGGATGAAAACTATTTCATTTTTTTTAATTCATTCAGGAAGCTTTTAATCTGTAAATTAAGTCTCCCTGGGTGACATTTTCATGCAGACATTGCTTTCTCTCTATTACAAAAACCAAACGGATTAGCTGGGCTTGGACCCGACACCAAGCCACTCGCACACTTGAAAGAATGTTCACAGAGGAAAAGTAAACAGGCCACAGACGTTAATCATATGTTTTACGATAACCATTTAAAAGCTATTCCCTGTACTACCATTATTTAAATGAGACGCCGATGCCGCCATTCACTCCCGCAGCCTGGAGCCGGAGGGCCTCCTCCAGCCCAGCAAGCCAGGCTGGTCCTCACACCCCCCCCCCCCGCCCCCGCATGAAGAGGGATCAGAGACTGCTGAAAACCAGCTAACGTGCAGCCTTATCCAGGGGCAGCAAAGGCCGTTCCAACAGGCAGCCTATCTCTGCCCAGCACCCAGCAATGCCCTCTGACAAAGTGACACAAATAGCCACTGTAAAACCATCCTTCTGATGAACTAGCTGGGAAGAGAAACCCCAGCCAGCAAGGTACACTCTGGCCCAGCTCTCCACCCAAGACCACCCCACCTCGAGCTGTGGCTTTAAATCTTGCTTTGGGTTCTCTCCCTCCCCTTTGGGAAAGAGCAGGGATGGAAAACAAGGCTGAAGGGTAAGATGGAAACCTGCCGAGATCCTATTGGCTGCACTGAAGAAATCCTGGGGTTCAGTTTTCACATCTGTAAAATGGGCTGGAAAACACCCAGGATAGTGCAGGGGAGGAAGAATCCACATAGATCAGCACAGAGAATGCGGAGTCCAGCAGTGTGGTTCCTTGAGGATTCACAAAAGTCACCGTCAAGTGACTGGAGTCCTTTAGCCACCAAGGGGACCAGGACTTCGGGGAGCCATGGCCTTAGGGCTCTCGTACGCATTCCCAAGGAGCCCATGAGATACCCCCAAGGCTGTTACCGCCTCTGTCAGTCTGGGCCAGGTTCCCAAGCCGGCCCCCTTGTCAGGGTGCCTGGAGCGATCCTCAGCGCTACAGATGGACCTCCCAGGAGAGAAACCAGTCCCTCAGCACTCCCCTAAGAACTCCCTTTTCGATACCCAGAAGAGGAACCAGACCCCCTCCCCACAGCCCCTAGCGGGTCCCCACTCCGCCACCCGTCCCCATGCAGGTTCCCAGGACCAGCATGTCCTCTTGGCACCGAGCACATGGCCTACCTGTTTTGGGGTCTACGTCAGCTGGTAAGTGTGGAGGCGGGTTTCCCGGGGTGAAGTGTTCATTGCTGTACGTGATAAGAGGCGTGAGAGGGTGGACATGGTGAGGGTGCTGCACCACGGGCACTTTGTTCGACTGTGGAGAGGAGAGGGGCAGAGAGAGGCACCGTCAGTCTGGGTTTCCAGTGGCACAGGGCCCGCGGGTTCCCCTGCCCACACCCTCCCGCCTGCATTTTACAAGAAGCACTCAGTCCCGCCCCACAGTCCCGGCCCCGATCCATGCATTCAAAGTAACAGACAGTTGGAGACAGCTCTCTGGGTAGGCACGCTTCAGTTTCTACCTCCGCCACCCCATCATGGAGCCCGAGAGTTTGCGCTTTCCCCATCGGCAGGCAAACCGGAAGTGGGCACTCAAATCTCCCAAGCATACTGTGTCCCTGCACGGTGTGGGCAATGGGGGTGGGTGGGGATCTCCGACCCCAGGGCCCCACCAGAGGGACCTCCAGGAGGCAGGCTGGCTTCGCAGGGAACTGGCTAGGAAACCCTTCAGGTACAAGACACCTGGCAGGGCCCGAATCCCACCCGCCCAGTCTCCTATCCACCACTACCTGGCTCCTGACCCCTCCCTGCCCCTAAGCACCAGGGAGCAAGGAGCAGTCCCTCACAGGGAACAGGATGAAAAGCCCCACCCCTGGCCTGGGTGGGAGTGTGAGCTTTATCAGAAAGCTCTAAACTGCCAGGCAAGCGCTGCTGCGTGTTTTATGCAGATTACATCAGCCCTGATTCATTAGGAATTTCATTAGGAAGCCATCAGGGAAATCTAATAAATTAACTGCATGATGATGAATTGGGCTAATAAAAGATATGCATTTTAGAAACGGGCAGTTCCAGAAAACCAAAATACAGGCATTTTTAGGTCTGGGAACAGTGCATAGGAGGAGAGAAGCAGGGGAGTCGAGAAAAGCATTTTGAAGATTTTTCTGGTTGCCACGACCAGACAGACCTTCCCAAATCATCCTCCTGTCTGTCTCCCTCCCCGCTCTCAGCCCACCCCCTCCCCTTCCACTCCACGAGGCTATAACTTAGCCCAGCAAGATCACAAAGAAAA
Source organism: Phyllostomus hastatus (assembly GCF_019186645.2). Lineage (NCBI taxonomy): Eukaryota > Metazoa > Chordata > Mammalia > Chiroptera > Phyllostomidae > Phyllostomus > Phyllostomus hastatus. The sequence continues at coordinate 22,600,203 of NW_025334004.1, read as the reverse complement.
AAAATTAAGCCGAAACAAGCGAACTACTGGGCCATTTACTGAGAGTAATCCAATTGCAAAAAACCCTATTCCCAATAGGGGATTTTCACTAAAATCCTACAACAGGGACATTTAACCAGATTAGGTACCAGGGAAGATAAAGAGGCTAGTATTAGATGATGAATGGATTAGAGTCAAGTTTCATTTCAGATCGCGTCTTCATTTCCTTTTATTACTTTTAGGAAGGCACAACTTGCATTAACATCAAGGAGAAGGAACTGCATTAAAAGAAAAGGGGTGAAGGCCAGGGCCGCTCACTAGCGCCTCTCGAGTTCAGGGACCACCAAGCAGCTAGCTCTCCGCATGTTTTTCCTCTTTGCCTTCCTTTTTAAGTAGGCAAGGAAGGGCAGTTCCATAGAAAGCGTATTTCCTACCAGAGATAACTGAGGGAAAGGCATCTTTAAAGGTGCTTCTAACTTTTTCAGGAGTATGTCTGGAAAGAAAAATAGGGCCGTCTTGATGCTCCAGGAAGAAGAAAAAAAAAAAACGCAAGCAAAAGAGGTCAACGCTTTCAACAGCCTGCTTCAGTGACAGCCATAAACAACTGGCCTCGTCGGGAGAGAGAGGCTAGCTAGTCCCTCACAGGAGATCTGCACTGGGAGTCATCAGTGTGCAGCCCAAGCATTGAGACTAAAAACACCAGAGCAGAGGGAGCTCTGGAACGTGGGAACACCGCCTTCGTCAGCAACAGGGAGGTCTGGCCGGGCCGCAGCCCAAGGCTCACGGATGCGCACTGAGGATCCCCTTGGGAGACAGACCATCTCTGTCTGGGACAGCCTGAAAAGTGCCCAACAAGGAAGTGCCCACTGTGTGCTGGGCTGGAGGGGGAAAGGGACAGACACAGTCACAGGGAGTGGAGGCCATCAAGAGGAGGAAAAAAAACGACTGTCGCTGCCTTCCAGAAGTTTTCTATTTTGTTGGAAAGATACACACCCGCAGAAATGAAAGAAAGCAGACCAGTTGCAGACGGTTTAAAGTCAAGTGGAAGAAAACCGTGGGACCGGAGGGAAGAACCACAGGCAGCCCAGGAGGGAAGACGGTCGCTGAGAGGCTGAAGGACTTCAGGGGAGCGACGGCCACACACAGGGAGGGCAGCAAGGGTGTGGGGCCAGGCGCAGGTACAAGGGCCGGGCGTGGGCAGTGAGATCTGCAAGGCTCATCCCCGGCCCAGCTGAGCCTCTCTCCGGATGCCCATCCCAGTTCCGACCCCAGATCCTAGGAGGCCCCGGTACAGACGGGAGGCAGTGCGCCCAGGCGCAGGGCCCTGGCAGGTCGAAAGAGACCCGAGTCCAACCAAGCCCCAGCCTGAAAGAGAGCCCATCAACTCTAACCCCGCCACGAGGCGAGCGCTGGGATGACGGTGTATCACCACCGTTGCGGTTACTGTTCGGGAGAAGCTGCCGATGACGTGGCTTTGTCTGCAGTACAAAACCGCAGACTCCACGGTTGTTGTCGGTCGAGCAAGGCTGACAGGACACGAGGGGGAACCCTTCTCCGCTTGTCCGGCAAAAGGCTTTTGGGCAACACTGGAGTTACATCCAGAGTATATCCAGGATTTGAAAATTAATTCTGTTCTCTCGGATATATGTATGAAAGGGATTCCAATAAAAGTTGGGCCCCTGTCCTGGCTGCCACTGCCCTCATATTGCTCTGCACACGTGAGCCCAGCCAACCGGTCTTTCCCCTCTTCAGTCAGAACTTTATAGAGCACGGGGGTGCAGGAGGGGAGTGGAGGGAACCTGAAGTTTTAACTGGTGCCTCTAGGAAGGAACACAGCCATGGTTCTCTTTTCCGATCATGACTGCATGCCAGGCAGGTCACTATGAACAATACGGCCACAAGTGTCTCCAGGTAGAGGGCTCCCCGAGCCAAGCAGGAAGGCAGGAATAGACGCAAAATTCAGGGTCTAACCACTGCTCCCCCGGACCCGCCTGTACCGGGACCGCTTTCTACAGCAGCAGGGTGTTCTTCTCGAAAACGCCCACGTCTCTCCAGCCTCAGGACCCCTCAGTCTTTTTCTCCCATGTTGCGTCACGCCCATTACAGGGGTTACGTATGTGCCTCTCCCGGCCCTACTGTGACTAAGTTCCTTAAGGACAGGGACTGTGTTTTCTAGAACCCTGTATCCCTTGCCATGCCCAGCCTGTGGGAGTGATGAGCACAATCTCATAAACTGCCTAAGAACCATCAAATTGCAACTGCAAGTATTTTCAGAAGAGAAGGGAGAGCCAACTCCACAGATCCGTTCCAGCCAATGGCAGTGCTCTTCACGGGGAGTCTCTACAGAGTCGCAGAACAGAGCCAGGGAGGCGGGGGCACCCTTCCGAAACCACCCAGTCTGATACCCTGTTATCTATCACAGGGCCTTACATGGTGTTAGAGCCCACGGCATGCACACGGTGACCAGGGGTAAATCTGTGGATTCAAGGAAGACCGGGTTTAAATTCTACTTTGCCAGACTAGCCACGCAAGCTCTCCCAGGCTTTTGTTTCTGTGTCTGGGAACTCCAGATAAGAACCGTGTCCACCTCACAAGGTCGCCGTGGAGACTGAGGGGCCGTGCCTGCCCAGAGCTGAGCACGCTGCCCGGCACCCGGCCGCACCTGTGGTGCAAAGGGAGCTTCGAGAACAGCACCGAATGCACACCGACGACGAGTGCACGACTAAAGTCACAGCGGGGACACGCAGCCACGGCCTGTCGCAAAGGTAGGGATGTTCAATATAGGACAAGAGGGTACGGGTGTTCCGTGGCCACCCTTCCTTCCTCAGGTGCGTGCCCTTCTTTGAAATGTGATATTTAATACCCAAACACAGTCCATTGTCTCTTTGGGAAAAAAAATCAATTTATTATGCTAATAAGACTATCACAGAAGAGCTGAATGTTAAATAAACATAGTTCAAGACGACCAAGATCCTCTCAGAGTCAGCTGAGGGAGGGCCTTGAAGTAAGAGCTGATAGAAATGAAATACAAAACCACCCAAATAGGAAATGCCCCTTAGACCTTCTCTTTGAACAGCTCCCACTTTTAAACAGTTCTTTAAGAACTGGGTAAACCTGTGCCACCCTAAGAAAATGCAGATGTAAGAAGCACCTTTCTTGGGGGAGGGACACAGATAAGCCTCCATCCAGATATGCACCAGCAAATCTAAACTACAGCAGCCACCTGTGCTTGGAGGGTTAGTGGGACAAAGAGACAGAAACACATATCTCCTCCCCCTTTTATCTTGTTACACGGACTCTAGTGTTCAAGGTAAACACCTGCAACAGAAGGCACAAAACCAGGTGCCTTCTGGGTAACTGCTTTATCGAAATATTAAATGCAGCTTCAAAACTACCTGGCGGGACAAGAATCACACCTCCACTGATGGCCCACTAGCAACGTTCAAGGCCATGCTGGTGGCGGCCACAGGAAACTACTGGTATATATCCCCTAAGACTGTGAACACTAGGAATCTCTGAGCCACAAAAACAGCAGAGCTTCATGGAATCTTCCACACAAGCTCGGGGACCTGTGTCACAGCTGCCTGCACACATCCGCACCATTAGCACCTGAAGCTCACCTGTGGAACCCCCTGGCACCCCTGCCTAGATGATCTGAGGGCAGGTCGGGGAGACAGCACCAACCCACCGCTGCTCCTGAAGCTAGCCAGTCGGCTTGCGCACAGCTCACCGCGGCCAGCGCTCTCGGTGGAGCCTGGGCTCTGTGCCCCGCCTCCGTGGTGCCGTGGCGCACTGTTCTCTGAGTCCCCACCACATACCTGGAAAGGGGCTGGCATGTGTTATTAATTCCACAGAGCAGGTGAGGAAATCTGCCCCGAGTCCCAGGCCTTCGAAGGTGGCGTTTCCGGGCCTCACGCACTCACCTGCCTGACTCCACCAGCCCCGCTGTGCCTATGGTGACGTCGGAACGGGGTCCCCTGCTGTGCTGGTGGAGTGAGCCGCACCCCATGGACTCAGCCTGGGCCAGTCTTCCCAACCGGGTACAGATGCATCTGGACTCACAGTGGGGACTGTCCCCAGACCCCCACCTACCAACCTCTGGAACCTAGACCAGTTTTAGCAAGCAGTGTCTCCTGCACTCCCCCGAAAACACCCCAGGTTAGGACTGGCCCCACGTTCCCTGCCTCGAAACCCGGACACCCTTGCCACAGGGCTCCAGGTATTTTTACACGGGGTCTTTACAGCACGTGGCTGATTACGGGAGGCAGGGGCATAAAGACATGTAACGTAATGTCTCTGCTTGTCGAAATCAGACAAGCTAATAGCAGGGCCCCACAGGACTCTGGTGATGCGGTCAGTTCCAGCTGACCCGAAATTAAAACAAAAGTCAGCTCAAAAACTGAGCCCATTAAACGGAGTAAACCGTGTTTGTTTAAAAGGGAGCAAAATCTTTGTCTGACTTTCCATCATTAGGGCTTTCTGCCTTGTACCTGGAGAAATGGCTGTTACCCAAAGCAAAGCCTTTCCTGGTTCTGTTCATTAAGCTCCATGGGTTTTGAGCACTGAATAGTTAAATTATAAAGGAAGGGTCCTTTACCAGCCCTCAAAGAACACAAAGCCTTTCCACGAAGTATTCATCTAGCTACACTGGGGGTGGGGGTGGGGGAGGAGTGTGGAGGAGGTGCCCCTGGGGCTGACCTTTGACCTCTCAAGAACCCTTAAGCACGGTGCTCCGCAACTTGGCCATGCCACCCTCGTCGCCAAGCGCCCACACACCCATCCGAACACTGCTCACGATTCAGGACCTGGCAAGTGAAAGACCAAGTCGGGCACTCTAGATCCCCCTGCCAGCCCTCCTCTGACCCCAGCCCCTCGACCTTCTGCAACTGTGGGGAACCCAAAGGGAATGAAAGCTTGCCATTCACCTTGCAACCTATTAATCAACGGACGCTGAAAACAAATAGAGCCATTGCTAGCCCTGGCCTCCCGGCTGGCCCTCCTCTTCAATGCTCCCCTATTGCTCTCCCTTTCTGCAGAGGAAAAATGGGGCCAGAAAGTGCCTTTACGAGCCCAGCACAATAAGACAAAAGCAGCACTGAGGAGCATTTGTCAGCCCTCTCCCCTCCCCGCGGCGGGTACATGGAAGGTCTTCAGTGGTCTTAGGTTAGCAGTGCTGGGGGGTCTGAAGTCGGCATCCGGAGGGGACACTGTTCACTCTAGGTTGGTAGATATTTTTATATATATATATATATATATATATATATATTTATAGCTCATTTCCAATGCATTTTTCAGATGCCTCTTACTATGGCTGCACCAAGGCCAATGGCAACTTGCGACACGTTAATGGATGTTGCACGTCACTGGAGCCTTGGAGCGCTGGAGAAGAGGCGGGGCCAGGGGTGAACGAGGGGCTGCTTCTCACTCACCAACCACCCCTCGATGACTCAAGCAGCCCTAATGTTTTTTTCCAGACAGTGCCAGAGTGCAGGAATGGGCAGTGAAGGTAACCCTCCAACCTCGACGACCCATTACCCCAATCATTAGCAACCCCTTCAGAGGATGATGGCACCACCTCAAGGAGACACACAGCGACCTCTCCCCAGGCTGTGCACTTCCTCCCACCCCAGAGATGCAGGCGAGCATCCCGCTGCTGCATCCTGCAAAGCCCCCGTACACACAGAGGGCCAGGGTGGCAGGCACACTTCCGCCCTGGGCCTAGTGGGTCTCCTCCACCATTTTACTCTCCTCGCTGGAGTCGTAGCTATCAGACGCTCGGCCAGTGAGGACCCATCTAGGGCAGTGCCCGGGGTGCATTCACAGTCGGACAAAGCTCCTCTCGGAGGCCTTGCCCCAGCTAATGGCACTTTGTTTCTCTGGACAAGTCTTCCATTGATGGCTACGGCACTGCCTGTTGAAAATGGTAAATAAAAAAGAGACGGTTTCACAGGGTTGGAGTTTTGCTTGCAGAAAGGAGGTGTGCAGTGAGGTGCAGCAGAGAAACACCCCCTCCCCGAGCTGCGACTTCAGCACTCAGCCGACCTCCCTGGGCCAGGCCGCTGAGGAATACTGGAGCCACGAGGCTGCAGAGTCACACACAGGCCTGCACCTGGGAGCCTGCCACGCCAGGGCACTGCCTATGTGTTTCGTGCATTACCAATGGCTGACCCTCCCCCCCGCCCTGCCCCCATCAAATCCATTCAGACGGCAAGAAGGGGACGAGACGGATTCTCTGTGCCAACTACAGAATTCTGCCGACTCACAGTTTCTCAGGCACTCACACGGGCATTAAAATTCTTCTTGCGGGGAAATGATTGAACAGGGCAGGCAGGGAGAGAATAAATGTGCAGTCAATTTCCATCCAAATTCTCACACACACACGTGCATATACATAGAACTAACTCAAACCATCCTAAGCCCTTGGCCTTTTTTTTTTTCCTGCCCCTTCTATAATGTAACAACCCAGCTGGTAACACACTAAACAGATTGCCAAAGCACTGCGGGTCTGGGGGGCCAAATTCAGCTCTTCTTAATGACCTTTTCTTAATCCCCAAGGAGAAGGAAAGGAGGGGCAGGCTGGGCCCGGAGGTGTCGGGCTGGGGGAGTGGGCTCACGAAGGGGAGTGCTTAGAGACTCGGAAAAGGGAGATGCGCTCCAGCTGCTGGGCTCTGGGACGGCGGGGGCCAAGGCCTGGCCCAGCCCAGCCGTGCTTTCACAGGCTCTTGAACAATTACTTCCAGTTAAGTTCATTAAACATAATTTATTTCCACTCATTCTCATGTATTTCCCAATAAAAAGAAAGCATCCTATTGTGCCCCTCCCCCATCCCCCAACTACCCTTGGAAGCCCTCGCACGCTGAAGTCTTGGCCTGCCTGTCCCATCCCAGCTCGGCCCTGCCCAGCCAGGTTCCCAGAGGTCTCTTCCTGCTGCAGCCCTCCAGGACCAAGCCACAGCATCCCCACAGCATCCCCACAGCATCCCCACGAGGGGGATGGCGGTGGCCAGTAGCACCAGGGGGTACCCTGACTGTCCTAATCCTCCTCCAGTACTGGAGATGAGGACCAGCCACTCCACCCCTAAGACATTTCCCAGGAACCTGCCACCCCCACCTTCCCACAGATATTTCTCTCCCACTTGGGAGTTAAATGTGTTAGTGTGAACATAACCAGGCTTGTGACGTGTCCGAATGGGCAGAGAATGCTTGGGAACTGGGTAAGAGGGTATGGCTGTTTCTAGGAGAGTAGACTTTCAAACTAGCGCCAGGAGTAAAACTAACCCATTCCAAATGGAGAAATCCAAAAGCTGAAATTGAAAACAACTTTAAAAAAATAATTATTTCCAGGCCACTTCCCCCCTCCCACCCCCAAAAACAACAACCCCAAATCTACAGAATCCTAAAATGATGGACAGGAAATCACCAATTTCGACTTAGAGTAAATTGTAAGTACATAATGTCGTTGCATCCTGGGGACTTCAAGAAAGAAGTAGGGAACAGAATCTGATACCACCCTGCTGATTTATTTCCAGTGAATGGTTGCATTAAAATATCTGCAGTTTTTCACATGCACCCTGTGCCTAACTTTCGAATATAAACCTTAGCGTCTAAAATTCATGCCTGCTACAGGATGTCTGATAAAAGCTCAAGAAACAGCCGTTTTCTTGAAAGAGCATGTCAATTTCTCCCTAGGAAGAGCAGGTAACTTAAAAGGGGGGCGATGACCGCGTTCGGGGGACCCGAAAGCCACGAACGCCCCACCTCTGGATTCCGTAGGGGTCCGGCACAGACAGCCGTGACAGGAGAACAATGCGAAGGGCGGGCTCCCGCGTTCCGCTCGGTCCTGTGCGTGCCCCCCACGTGGGCGTCCTCTACCGGACACCTACGGCGCCCACAACTGCCACGTGAGAAGGACGCAGACGGGGTGAGGAGGGCACGCCACTGCTGCTCCCTCTGATCGCGAGCTGATAGGCTGCAAGTTCAAGGTAACAGGGAATGACTCAGGCAAAGTTCAATTTTTCAAAAATCCTCAAATGTGTGCACAAGCATGTAATCTGGAGGGCATGTCAGGATTTCATCACATTCCAAAATATTGCAGAAGGAAAGAATTCCGTTGCATAGCTCAGCCAGGCCCCCCACCGGCCCCAAACCACAAAGGGGAGGTTTCCCTAAGAAGAATATAAGGTTGCAGGCTGTGTCACTTCCAGCAAATGCTGATGCGGCAGCCTGTTGGGACAATACAAAGATCATAGTATCTGTACCGCTGGAGTCGGAAAATGACCCTTTCAAGTAACTCCCTTCCTACAAGATACCAAGAATGGAGATTTAACCATCACCAAAGCAGCGGGAGCAGCGTCCAGTAACCCAAGTCATACGCGTAAATGAAGACCTGGAACCTTTCGGCCATCTCGAAAACGAAAAACTGTGCCGGGTGGGCAACGTGCACCAACCCAACCGATGCGTCTGCAGGGCCGGCCCGAAGCCCCCGCCCACACTTCCGGGCAGCCCACCCAGCCACACGCTGCACTAGAAATGCGCACACAGCCAGGAAGGGAGCCCGGGCACACATCGGTCACCCCTCACGCTCGGCTGCAGAACTTATCTGCCCCTGTGTGTTTTCAACACAACACACAGGGCTTGTCGTGACTTTGAAAACACGAGGACTCTTGCAGTTGGGTAGTGTATTCCATTCCTTCTTCCCCAAATACCACCTCGAAGAGCTGATCAACTACTGCAAATGGTTCGGTGTTTGGCCCTTCAACAACACACGCAAGGAAAGGAAGGATGGAGATAACGAAGGCATCGCCTCCGAATCCAAGAGAACGCACGCCCTTACGGCTCGTGGCAAAGGGCTGACCCAACGGTGCAATGGAGCACAACGCATCCTAACCCCTCAGTGGGCACTGAAAAGGCCATCTTCCTAATCGGGAACAGCACAGCGGGCTGTCCTCAGCCTCTCGCTCAGGGTTCCAAAAACGCATTTTATGTTAAAAAATACAAACACCACAGGCAAGACGGTAGCCCTAAAAGGCCAGCATCTAAATTTGGAGATTGAAAATAAATACAACTAAAGACAGAGCTACAGAAAGTCAGCATTAAATATGAAACTAAAATACACAGTTTACACAAGCGCTGCTACTGTGAAAACCTTATTGCTCAAAAAAAAAAAAAAATGTTTCAAGCTTCAAAAAAGCACACTCCTCTATAAGGCAATGTCCTTTTCCCTTCTCTTTCTTCCAAAGGAGCCCACCCTGGTGGGTGAAGGAAAAGACACTTGTTTGTTAGAAGAAACCCCAAACCCCACCACCCCTTTTTCCAGAGTCCAGCTTCCGCGCACTTGGGGAGCCGGGTCTGTGAGGCTATATAACTGTTACGGATCATCGTGATGAAAGTCAAGCTTTCTCTCCACCCCATCTTTTTTTTAACCCTTTCTCCCCCCTCCCCCCCAAAACTGCTCTGAAAAGCACATCACGAAAGGGCACGGCTTGAGCTGACCACTTATTCTTGTTTTGTTTTTCCTTTCCTGGCATCTGCATTTTTTTTCCCCGAAAAGCACAGAGGTTTTAATGGTCACGACCATAAGCAAGGACACGAACGGGGAGACACACACACACACACACACACACACACACACACACCCCACTACTCACCCAGCAATTCAAATTGAGGTGCCAACCGCCCAACTGCTGGAAGAGAGAGAACCCGGAGGCCACTGTGCCTCCCTTCCCACTCACATACTCCATTCCCACTAAGAGCGCATCCCTAGGGTACATAATAGCTTTTGGTTTTCTTTCTCTCCACCTCACAAAAACTTTCTCTGTACCTTCAAGATGGGACTGGGCCGGCTTTTTTTTTTTTTTTCCTCCTCCCTTACTGCTTTTCTCACTTTTCTTCTTCCTCCCAGCTTCCCCTCCCTTTATTCCTTTCACTTAGAGAGCTGAAAAAAAAAAAAGCATCTTAAAAGATGGAGATGGCTCCAAATTTCCATCCCGGTCTGCTCCAAGAGCTCAGCGTTCTCATTGACATGGCCTTGAAATGTTCTGTTAATTCTTCCCCTTCCACATACACCCCCTCTAAAACCAAACCAAAACAAAACAACAAAAACAAAACAAAAAGAAACCTACCGATCTAAGTTCAAAGATCTGGTTGCAGCTTTTTTTTTTAATTGTTTATAATTCAAAAACTCCTAGTGTCTCAACTGTGCCACTCTGAAATCCGTGAAGGAAGGGGGAAGGCCCATTTCCCCAGCCTGCTCAGGGCACCTAAGCAAAGTCCCCTCCCTCACCCGTTACCTGGGGCAGCAGGGACAGAGCCACCGCTAAGAGTAGCTAAGAAATTGCGGTCAGCCATGAGGGAAAATGATCAACCGCGGGCGGGAGGCAGGCACTTTATCTGCAAGACTGTCAAATCCCTCACAACAAATTTCTTAGGGAGAGGGCTGCCATGGGAGAGGGGGAGGGAGGAGAAAAGTATATTTTCTTGTCACAGTGACACGGGAGTGACACTTGGTAGGGCCTTGCCTGCCACACGCACACACCCTCTTTTCCTTCCAGAGGCGAGACAGTGCCTGCAAGCATCTCCACTGACCTCTCTGGAAACAGAAGGATGCAAGCTCCCAGGGTTCACGGGCATCCCAGGAGTCAGAATGCTAACTCGCTGTCTGACTGTTGAGTTTTGTGTGCTTTCCCCGGAAACAGAGAGAGAGAGAGAGAGGGAGAGGGGGGGAGAGAGAGAGAGAGAGAGAGAGAGAGAGAGAGAGAGAGAGAGAGAGAGAGAGAGAGAGAGAGAGGGAGAGGGAGAGGGGGAGAGGGAGAGACGGAGAGAGAGAGACAGAGAGAGAGAGAGGGGGAGAGAAGGCAAAGACCGCTCCCTGAACCCCAAGAACCCGACTTACTTTTCCTGGGGCTCTCATAGGATCCAGGGCCGGGTACATTTGTGTGCGTTTAACTTAATTGGAGTTGAGAGACTCAGACATCACAGCCTGAAGTCACCCCATTTTACACGAAGGAGGGGAGAGTGGG